>NC_040904.2:106810159-111783909 GCF_004126475.2 Phyllostomus discolor
GTAATGGTTAGACATTCAGTAAGTCAACTTTGATATTCAAAGTCCTTACTACTCTCTCTCTAGCTGCTACAATGACAATTTAATGCTATAAGGAAAGATTTAAAACTTACCAATTATTTAAGCTAGGGGTTTCTCAATATTGTACAAAATTAAGAAAGAAGACTGCTAAATCTAATAATATTGAAATGCTTGAATTATTCAAAACTGCCTTACTATTTACACTTATAATAAGTAAATGTTATAAATCTGAACTTGCAAGTAAATATATGGTAAGAAAATACCTATATGACATATTATAATTCCATGTTTAAGATTTTGCTTTCACTTAAAAATCTTAAAACAGGTGATGAACACAGAAGAATATGCAACTAAGTTCTTGTACCTATCACATTAACAAAAGATCAGAGTTCAATACTGTGGAAAAATTAGATTTACTCAAAACTTTCAATAATATATACTCCAGATACCTAAAAATGATCAGTTATTAAATTAATACCATATAGCTAGAGTGAGCAAATTTTTATTAAGTCTACAACAAGCTAAACTTACAGACCAGCAGTCCTTAAATGAGCAGAGATGTACATTTTTTTAGATGATTTTGTCATGCCACTGGTCATCCATCCCACTCATTTTGAAAATATTAAGACTGGATCAAACCATCAATACATATTTTAGCTCTCTACTAAGGGCAATACTAGCCTCTTTCTTATTTCTTTTTTTTTTAAATATTTTATTTAATTTTAGAGAGAGGGGAAGGGAGGGAGAAAGAGAGGAAGAGAAACATCATTGTGTGGCTGCCTCTCATGTTGGCCCCCACTGGGGATCTGGCTCACAACCCAGGAATGTGCCCTGACTGGGAATTGAACCAGAGACCCTTTGGTTCACAGCCTGTGCTCAATCCACTGAGCTACATCAGCCAGAACCTCTTTTTATATTTTTCAAAATATATTTTATTGATTATGCTATTACAGTTGTCCCATTTTTTTCTTCCCTTTATTCCCCTCCACCTTGTATCCCTCCTCCCACCAGCATTCCCCCACCTTAGTTGATGTCCATGGGTCATACATACAAGTTCTTTGGCTTCTCCATTTTCCATACTATTCTTAAACTCTCCCTATTTTGTACCTACCATTTATAATTCTAATTCCCTGTACCTTTTCCCCCATTCTCCCTTCTCTTCCTCCTTGCTGATAATCCTCCGTGTGATCTTCATTTCTCTGAATCTCTTCTGGTTCCAGTTGCTTGCGTATTTCATTTTTGTTTGTGTTTTTTTTTAGGTTCAGTTGTTGATAGTTGAGTTTGTTGTCATTTTACTGTTCATATTTTTGATCATTTTTGTTAGATAAGTCCCTTTAACATTTCATAAAATAAGGCCTTGGTGATGATGAACTCCTTTAAACTTGACCTTATCTGGGAAGCATTCTCTGCCCTTCCATTAAATAAAAGTTTTGCTGGATAGAGTTATCTTGGATATAGGTCCCTGCCTTTCATGACTTGAAATACTTCTTTCCAGCCCCTTCTTGCCTATAAGGTTTCTTTTGGGAAATCTGCTGAAAGTCTTATGGGCACTCCTTTGTAGGTAACTGTACCCTTTTCTCTTGCTGCTTTTAAGATTCTTTCCTTATCTTTAATCTTGGGTAATGTAATTATGATGTGCTTTGATGTGTGCTTCCTTGGTCCAACTTCTTTGGGACTCTCTGAGCTTTCTGTAATTCCTGGAAGTCCATTTCCTTTGCCAGCATAGGGAAGTTCTCCATCATTATTTTTTCAAGTAAGTTTTCAATTTCTTGCTCTTCCTCTCCTTCTGGCACCCTTATGATTTTGGTATGGAATGTTTAAAGTTGCCCTGGAGGTTCCTAGCCTCTCCTCCCCCCCTTTTTTTTTTTTTTTGGATTCTTGTTTCTTCATTTTGTTCTGGTTGAATGTTTACTTCTTCCTTCTGCTCCAGACCACTGATCTGAGTCCTGGTTTCCTTCCCATCACTGTTGGTTCCCTGTACATTTTTCTTTTATTTTACATTGCATAGCCTTCATTTTTTCCTCAATTTTGCGACCATACTCAACCATTTCTGTGAGCATCCTGATTATCAATGTTTTGAACTCTGCATCTGATAAGTTGGCTATCTCTTCACCACTTAGTTCTATTTTTGGAGCTTTGATCTGTTTTTTTTTTCATTTGGGCCTTTTTTGGTCTCCACAGGCCTGTTAGGTTGTAAGGGGTGAGGCCTTGGGTATTCTGCAGGGCTGGACAACCCTGTCACTTGTGTTGTAGCGCTGTATGTGGGAGAGGAGTCCAAGAGGGAAGAATGCCCCTTGCTGGCTCTCTGCCAGCTTTGTCTCTTCCTTTGTTACCCACAAGCAAATTGGGACTTTCTGGTGCTGATTCCCAAGTGGGTGGGTTTGTATATGTTCTAGGACCCTCCAATAGGTCTCTCCAATGAACTCTCTTGTGAGGCTGGTAGTTCCTCCTGCTGCCACAACCCCCACAGGTTTTTTCAGTCAGAGGTTTTGAGGCTCTATTTCCCCACATTGGAATCCTGGGTTGCATGGTTTGTCTTGCTCAGTTGTTCCTCCCAGTTTATCTGCAGGCAAATGTGGGGCCGCCAGCTCTGTCAGCTGCTGCCTTGCTGCGAGTCCTCTCTGCCCTGGCTACTGTCTCCACCCCTTCTACTGGTCTAGATGAATGTTTCTTCTTTGAGTTCTTGTCTGTCGGACTTCCATACATTCGATTACCTGGCAGTTCTGGTTGTTTTTTGTTTTTAAATTTGTTGTTGTCCTTCTGGTTGTGCAAGGAGGCACAGTGTATCTACCTATCAAGACAGAGGCTATCACTTTCAGGCTCCATTTTGGCTGTAAGTGACTAGCCTCTTTTTTAATGAACAATTATAATCCCTACAGAGATGTTGTATCTAAAGACTAGAACTTTAAATCTTATAAAATATCTTAATTTAATTTTCACATTCTCCAAAAAACAACAATAAAACAGTAGTATCTACTAAGATATGAATCTTTGCCAGGATTCTTCCAATTGGTGTGATTTTTAAGTCATCTTAATGCTAGGTAAATAAGTGATAGATTAAAACTAGTTGATGTAACATCTGCATTTCTATGGTAATGGCTCATACATGAAGAATTTATGAACATTCACTCAAAATTTCAGTATCAGAAACTATCTCCCACAGACGTGCATAATTCTTACAGTGAAGAAAATGTAGTTATAGTTAGATCGCAATGCTGTAAGAGGGCCGAATGGTATGCAAGTAGTTACAGAAACACTATTTTCCTTAAATCACATGAAGAAAGAATTAATGCTGGGGTTTTGCTTATTTGCTTTCTTTTTTAACAGTAGGAATACAGCAATAACAAGCTGTATCTACAAATTTACTACCAACTTTTCTGGCAAAGGTAATGTGGGCAATTTCTGTTGTAAGTAGGCTTAAAAAGTTGATTTATAAATTTGCTACCAATTCTTCTATCAAAGGTAATGTGGACAATTTCTGTTATAGGTAGGCTTAAAAAGATTTAGCAATGATACCATACCATAAAATGGATTAAACACATTTTGCTATAATTAAGAACACTAAAATGCTACTCTGTGAAATAAAATGTTTAAAAATTAAAACTAATGTCAAGTCAAATACTATTTTCACTCTTGATCAAACTGCACTACTTTGATTTCAACTAATTAGGAATTTTAGCTGCTTTCAAAGTTGAAGACAGCCAATTATAAGACATTACCAAATTAAGCTCTGACTACACACAATTTCAAATAATGAGGCAAATCTGTATGCTGCAAATTGTATCATGAAACCTCAATGTTCATGGATGAAGACTGTGATAATGAAATTACAAGAGCACCAACAAATTATTGCAAACAATTTGCTTTATGCTTTTGACCATTACTTTTTAAGTAGTTCCAAAAGGAAATCTAGCACCATCTCAAACCAACCTAATCTAAATACAAAAAAACAAAACAAAACAAACAAACGTGTAAGAAAAGTCCTGCCAATGATACTGACTCATGATAACAAAAAGAAAAGCTACTGTTTTAGAAGGTGGAACTAGATTCATAATTACTTAGGTTTTCTAGCTATATATGTAGATTATTTTAAAAATGTTTTTTTAAAATTAAATTTATGGTAGAGACAAAACTTTATTATCATGAGTCTGAAACTCTAAACCTAGTAATTCCAAATCTTTGGTGTTCTTCAGAATCTAGTATACTGGTTAGAAACAAATACTGCACGCAATTCATGACTATTTATTAAATGAACGACAACAAATCATCTTCTATGGTTCTCATTTAAGACTATATGATATGCAACACACAGCTGACCCTAAAATCACCACCTATGTTAAAAAGAACAACAAAGAAACACCTTTCTTTGAGCCAAATGAAACATCCACTTAAAAACTGCCACGTATCTCAGAAAAACTGCCAAACATCTCAACAAAGAGCGAGCTTGTGACAAAATCCAATACCCATTCATGACAAAAATTCTCAAAAACCTTGGAAAATATAGAAAATTGCTCAACTTAAAAAATGAATCCTATGAAAAATTTAACATCATACTTAATAATGAAAGATCAAATGCTTTCTCCTTAAGATCAAAAACAAGGAAAGAATGTACAATTTAGTTGCTCCTATTAAAAAACTGTTCTGGAATTTCTAGCCAGTGTAATCAGGGAAGAAAAAAAAAAGCATCCAGACTGGAAAGGAAGAAGTAAACTGCCTTTATTTGCAAATGACATGATCTTATATATAGAAAATCCTAAGGAATCAACAACAACAAAAAAAACTATTAGAGCCAGTTAGCAAGTTCAGTAAGGATTTAGGATACAAGAGCAATATACAAAAAATAACTGCAAATCCACATACATGAACAATCTAAAAATAAAATTAATAATAAAATTCCATTCACATTAACACTGAAAACAAAACTTTTAGGAAAAAACTTAGTGAAAGTACAAAACTCAAACACTGAAAATTATAAAGCATTATTAATATAAAAAAGATTTATATGAGACTTCCAGCAAGATGGAGGCATAGGTAGACGCACCATACCTCCACGCACAACCAAGACTGGAACAACAACAATTTAGAGGCAGAATAACACTCAGAACTGACAGAAAATTTATCTGAATGGAAGTCAGGCAGCCAAGAAGTTGAAATAGACCCATTTATCCAGACCGGTAGGAGGGGCAGAGACAAGCAGCCAGGCGCAAGGTTGCGGTGTGGAGAACAGGGCGCATAAGGCAACCGGGAGCACGTAAGGCATCTGGGGCACCCAAGATCGCAGCGGGTGGACCCTGAGTACACAAGGGGCAGCTGGCAGACCCAATGAGGCAGCGATTGTGGAGCAGGGCAGAGCTCGCAACCCAGGATCCCAGAGAAGTGACTGAGATCCCACCGAGAAGGGAGCTACTGCCATTGTTCCCTCTCGACCCCGCCCTCACATACAACGTCACAATCTAGCAACTGGGGTGCCCAACCCTGGTGAACACCTAAGGCTCCGCCCCTCACCATAACAGGAACAACTAGTCAAAAAAAAAAAGAGAGAGAGAGAGATGACTCAAACAGGAGCACAAATCAGTGCCCCAGAACTCATCCCTTTGAGCAACCAAGAGATAGCTAACCTATCAGATGCACAGTTCAAAACACTGGTGATCAGGAAGCTTACAGAATTGGTTGATTTTGGGCACAAATTATATGAAAGGATGCAGGTTACCATAAAAGAAATTAAGGAAGATGCACAGGGAACCAATAGTGATGGGAAGGAAACTGGGACTCAAAATAACAGAGTGAACCAGAAGGAAGAAACAAACAACCAAACAGGAAAGAATGGAGAAATAAGAATTCAAAAAAAACGAGGAGAAGCTTAGGAACCTCCAGGACATCTTTAAACGTTCCAACATCCGAATTATAGGGGTACCAGAAGGGGAAGAGGTAGAGCAACAGATTGAAAAGGTATTTGAACAAATAATAAAGGAGAACTTCCCCATTCTGGCAAAGGAAATAGACTTCCAGGAAGTCCAGGAAGCTCAAAGAGTCCCAAAGAAGTTGGACCCAAGAAGAAACACACCAAGGCACATCATAATTACATAAGCCAAGGTAAAAATGAAGGAGAGAATCCTAGAAGCAGCAAGAGATAAGGGGGCAGTTACCTGCAAAGGAGTTCCCATCAGACTGTCAGCTTATTTCTCAAAAGAGACCTTACAGGCAAGAAGGGGCCAGAAAGAAGTATTTCAAGGTATGAAAGACAAGGATCTATATCCCAGATTGCTCTATCCAGCAAAGCTTTCATTTAGAATGGAAAGGCAGATAAAGTGCTTCCCACATAAGGTCAAGTTAAAGGAGTTCATCATCACCAAGCCCTTATTATATGAAATGTTAAAGGGACTTATCTAAGAAAAGAAGATTAAAAAAAACATGTATAGTAAAAGGACAGCAAACTCACAATGATTAACAACCACACCTAAAGCAAAACAAAAACCAACTAAGCAAACAACTAGAACAGGAACAGAACCACAGAAATGGAGATCACATGGAGGGTTAGCAACAGGGGAGTGGGGGGGGGGTGAGAAGGTACAGAGAATAAGTAGCATAAATTGTAGGTAGGAAATAGACAGGGGGAGGATAAGAATAGTATGAGAAATGTAGAAGCTGAAGAACTTATGACACATGGACATGAACTAAAGAGGGGGGAAGTGTGTGGGAGAGGGTATACAGGGTGGAGGGGAGTGAAGGGGGAAATGGGACAACTGTAATAGCATAATCAATAAAATATATTTAAAAAGATTTATATAAATAAGAGACATTCCATATTCATAGACTGGAAGAATGACTATGGAAGATAGCAACCTTTTTTTTTTAAGTTTGCTCTCAGTGTTTTATTTACTGATTGATTTTTAGAGGGAGGGGAAGAGACGGAGGGAGAAAGAGAAGGAGAGAAACATCAATATGTGGCTGCCTCTTGTGTGCCCCCAACTGGGGACCTGGCCTGCAACCCAGGCATGTGCCTTAACTAGGAATCA
The DNA here is from genome assembly GCF_004126475.2 of Phyllostomus discolor. Lineage (NCBI taxonomy): Eukaryota > Metazoa > Chordata > Mammalia > Chiroptera > Phyllostomidae > Phyllostomus > Phyllostomus discolor. The sequence continues at coordinate 106,817,194 of NC_040904.2, forward strand.
AAGAGGCTACCCTTTGATTTGCAGACTGGCACTCAATCCACTGAGCCACATCAGTCAGCTAGGGTGCAATTATCATTTTTTCACTTCTTCTATTCAAAGATTTTCTTAAAAACTGGATTCAGACCTGGCTGGTGTAGTTCAGCGGATTGAGCACAGGCTGTGAAACAAAGGGTTGCTAGTTCAATTCCCAGTCAGGGCACATGCCTGGGTTGTGGGCCAGGTCCCCAGTGGGGGCCACATGAGAGGGAACTACACACTGATATTTCTTTCCCTCTCTTCCCCTCTCTCTAAAAATAAATAAAATCACATTACAAAAAGACACTGCATTCAGATAATATTAAAATTCTGTACAGTATACCCAAAATAACCATTTGGTTAAAATATGTATTTATGTGTGTGTGTAAGAATTAGCATATTCACATAATCATAAAAATTTTTATATAGGCTTTAACAAACCACAACTCTTAGGCAATTTGCAGAGGCTTCTCTGTATTTAAAGAGATAAAATCATCACACATTAGAAACAGAGCTCTGATAAGCTATAACTATGGTAAAAATATTTGATTTTAGCATAAAACTTCTTTGAAACCTTATCTCAGGAAGATGTCCCCCCAAAACAAAACAGATAAAAGCAGAGGCTCTGGCTGAGGGCCAGAGAGTCCCATCATTATGTCCTTGTATATTCTCCTGAACCAATCAACACTCAGGTCTTCAAGGAATTCTAGTCTTCAAGGATCAGGTTTTGAATAGTGGTTCTCAAATTGTGACTACCTAAATAAGATTCCCAGGTACTCAGTCTAATTCAAGTCTCACAGTTTTTATTTTTAACAAGCTTTGTTATTCTAATATATGGGACAGTTTTACAAACCTAGATGATCCAATTAAGAAAAGTAGAGTTAAACAGAATTGAGTTCAAAATTTTGATAGAGAATACTTTTCTAAGGGAAGAAGAAATGAAATAAACAAGCACAAACTATCCAAGGAAAAGTATAAAAGATGAATTTAGGAGTACTGTCTTTACTGATGAAAGATCTTACTTTTGGAAACAAATGTTTAAAATCAATCCCACATTGTCTAAATAAATGACTGTAAATCTTTTGATGAAATCCTAAACTGCCATTATATGATACATAAGTAGACAAACATACTTTCAAAAAAGGTGGTAACATGGAAAGTTATCCTAACCTTTATTTTTTAAAAGAAAAATTAGAAATTGAATAAACAAAGAGGATTGTAATTTTATGAGTGTATGTCCTTTAATTATGTGTATAAGAGATTATATACACACATAGAAAAATGACTAGAATATATCAAAATGTTGACAGTGGTAAGATACAGAGCCTGAATTTACAGGTAAGGCTTATATACACTGTTAATTATTTCTGTAGTTATTGATGACCATACATTATTTTTTATCTACTTCATTCCAAAAGAAGAATGTTATTTTTTTTAAGGGAACTATTAGAATAGTAGTTCACAGCACAAAATAGGCCATCTTAAATCTATTGTGAAAAGAAACAGTATTTAAATAAATTAAATAGGAAACACTGTGTCAGACCATGAAGGAGTAACTATTACTGGACTTGCTTCCTACCTTAAACAAGTAGAAAACTAGGGGAAAATACATGCAACAATAGTTCCCAGACATTGGCCAACAAGCAGTACCTGACTGTGATATCTAAGAAAAGAAAACAAATTAAGTTGAGCTCTACTATCTTTCTGGCCTTCTGCCTGGAAGCAAATTGAGAACCTGGCACACAATGAAAAAACACAAGCAAATACAGCTATGTCATTTCAGAGAGTGTGAAGCAGCTAAAACTTGCAAACAGAATACCAGAAAGGAGGAAACAGAGAAAACTCCAGAAATCAGTACACAGCATACTCTTGAGGCTTTGGTCTGAATACTAATCTACAATACATGAGATGCATGAAATTACACAAAGCCAAGCAAAGAACAACTGTCAGGGAGTCAGAAGATGAACAAGTCCCAGATTCCAGAGCTCACACTTGGCTTGGAGGTGTTCAGATCCATATCGTTGGAGTAGAGACCTCAATGAATACTTGGAGCCATCAGTATAAACTCTTAGGTAGTCCTGCCTTTGTAGTAAACCTAAAATAGCCTTAAAGAAAAGACTACTGGAGACCCAACTTTTAAAAGTCTTAAAAGAATCAACCTTATCTGCAAAAGACTTAACTGTCTGCCTGCACCCCCCCACCAAAAAAAACCTGGAACTCCTTAGAGAAAACAATACTCAGCAACAATGAACAACACTCATAATATCTGGCATTCAATAAAAAACAAAAAGACATGCAAAGCAGCAGAAAACTGTGACCTATCACAAGGGGAAAATCAGTCCATAGAAACATATCTAGAAATGCCAGATGATAAAACTAACAGACAAAAACTTTGAAACGTTTCATGAAATTATATCTATGTTCAAGGATATGAACATAATGACACAAATGGAAGCAACAGCACTTCTAGTGATGAAAAATCCAACTGCTGAAATGAAAAATCTACTACATGAGAGTAACAACAGATCAGACATCAGAGAAAACAAATGAACTTGAAGTCATAGCAATAGAAATGATCTAAGGTGGAAGATGGTATAAGGAGGATAAATGGTAACAGAAAAAAACAGAATTAAAAAATTCTTCATAACTCTGCAGAGATTATGGCTGATCTGAGAGATATAAACTCTTTTCTTAAATACTGTTACATGTATCAGGTGCATAGGTTCAAGGTCATGATAGGCTGCACATTTGTAATGACTAATGTTAAGCCATGATGCTTAAGCCATCACTTTGATTATAACATGTGTTTTGTAAGGGTGTGTGATATTTGATAGTATATCATATCTGAGAGGTACCACAAACTCTGAACTCGAGTGTTGGTGTAGTGTTTTTTTATTTCACAAACTCTGAAGTCAGTACTATGTGTGTGTCTGTTTCATTTACCCTTGAAAATGGCTGAAAAAATATTTCAATTTGATAATCCAAGTGATGTTGAAGAACTTTTTAGCAAATACTACTTGAGTCTGATGACGACAATGATACTGTTGAATGTGAAAAAGAAAGTGGTTTAGGAGATAAAGGTTATGTGGAAGTTTGTTTAGAAGATTTGGATACCAAGCAAGATATTTCCAGTGAAGAAAGTGAAGATGAGTAAGACATGAATGAAGAACATATTTTCAGAAAGGATAAAGAATCAAAGTAGAGAAAAAACTGAATTAAGACGACAAATTAGAAAACATCTGCAGAATATTTTGTCAACTTCTGTTAGTTCAGCCAAATGCAAAAATGCCAAGACAGAACTTGAAACTTGGAACTGCTTTATCAGAAATGATATTTTAGATCTAATCTTATTATATACAAATAATACATTGATTCTATCTCAAGCTGGTTTCACACACAAAAAAAGAGGTGCTAAATGAATAGACAACACCGAAATGAAAGTATTTTTAGGTCTCTTATATCTAGTGGAAAAAGGAAAAGATGTGTTAAGTGTTATGCCTACAAAACAAGTTGCCTATCAAAATATTTTTGCAAGAGTTGTCAAAAGTATTTATGTTTTGAGCATAGCAATATTGTTTGTGATGACTGTTACAAATGTTTTGCAAAGCCAACTACTAAAGATTCTGATTAATAAATGTTAAAGACATTTTTTGGCTGTATTTTTTAATGAAAACAATATCCACGTTTCCGTTATTTGAAAAAATATTTTTATTCTTTATGTTGTTACATTTTTAATAATTTCTAGATGGTAACCGAAATAAAAAAAATCATGCATTTTATTACATAAGTGTAATAAATGCAAATCTGCAGTGTTTTAAAATCTTTTTCCTGCATTTCAGCACATACTATTAATGAACATCTCTCTCAGAAACATGTGACCTATACTGTATTTTTTTGACCACGGGTTTCAAGAAAAAGAAATGAACTAAACTGAAGAATGGAGAGGAAAAAAAAAACCTGGTTTAAAAATACAGCCACAGTGAAATGTAGAATATTAAGAAATCTAACATACAGAGGTTATTTTGGGGATCAAAGATCGTGGAGGAGTAAGTGGAAGTTATACAAACCTCCTCCCAGGACCAATCTGGAATTACAACTAAATTGGGGTGAAATCACCCAGAACAAACAACTGAACAACAGTGAGAGGGAAGCCTTATAACCTCGGACAGACAGAAAAAACAGAGTGAGCACAGCATGACTAGTAGGGAGTGTGGTGGAGATGCGAGAGGGCTGGCTGAGTGTCCACAGGTGGCAGTGCCCAAGGGATAATTAAGCAGCAGGCTGGATCCACCTGAGAAGAATGGGGTCTAAATCCTAAACTGGGATCCTCAGCCTAGAGCACCAGAGCCCAAAAAGTACACAGGTTAACATCTGGCTGCGAGAAGCGGCAGGGTTGCTCTCTGCCAGAGACTGATGGCTGGAGACACAAAGAGCCATTTAACAGGCCAAAGTATAAATTTTCATTTGTAGCCACTTACACTGGACTTGAGCAAAGGGCAGGGAGGGACAGAGGGGACTAGAGAAACTTGAGGAGAGACTGGGGATGGAGGTTTTGGGGAAGAGAACTAAGAGAGTAGCCACTGGGATCCCTGTGCTGAGTCACCCCCACACTGCACAGCCATCTTGCTCAGGTAGGCCACTCCCCTCTGAGTGGCACCAGCCTGAGGGGAAATGAGCAGCCTGAACCCAGAAGGGATTCTGTCCCACCTTGTGGTGCTCAAGCCTGACTGCTGATTACAGAGTGACTAGATTAACAACCAAAGGAGTCAGCCACAGATAGTAGAGTAGATCTCTGCTAGTCTTGAACAGGATCGCTAAAGTCAAACAGGTTTCACCATCTGTCACCACCAGAAGTGGATCCAAAACAAAACAAAACAAAAAACAAAACAGTGTACCTGCACAACAGCATACAAGTTCCACATCTCTGCCCCTCCTACCAGTCTCAATGTGGTTTCTTCTTTAATTCCATACTTGTAGACCTTCTATGCAGCTCAATTTCTGACAGTTCTGAAAAGTGGTTGTTCTATAGCTTAGTTGTAATTTTGATGTGGCTGTGCAAGGAGGCAAGCCATGTTTATCTACACCGTCATCTTGATCAGAAGCTACTAATCTCTATTTTAATTTGTGTCATAGGGCATTTACAAGGAAGGATCTCCCTCCCAAACAGAATTCACTTATAAAAAATTGTGTATTCTTACATGTTTAAACTTCAGTCACCTTGAAAGTACTCTTCATTTGATGTAATACACCTGGGGAGGCATTTTTCTCCACTGTTCTATTCAAAACAGTTTTTGAACTCACTATTTTGATGCCTTTTATTTAGTGCTTCTGCCATTTTTTTTTTGTTTGTTTGTTTCACGAACTCTTCCACATCGGCAAAACATTCCCCTCAGGACTTTTTTCATCCAGGGAAACAAAAATAAGTCGCTGGGGGTGAGATCAAGGAAATGAGGAGGATGGCGCACAGCAATCATGCTGTTTTTGGTCCAAAACTGCTGAACACTCAGCATGATATGGGTAGGTGCACTCGTAAATCACCTATCGTGAAATGGCAAATGCACTGAAAGAGTCTTCAAAAAAATTCATGGAAGCCAAACACAGCCTTTCACAACAATGCCAGCTGGTACACTAATACAGATGGGTTCCTAGAACACTCACCTAGTGGGGAAAGCATGTATTACAAGGGGTCCACCCTCCAGAAAATATCTGAATTTTTGGGGGTCCCCCCATTAGGAAATTCAAAGTTAACCTATAGTGATAGAAGTGAGAAAAATGATTATCTCTTGGGGAGTACACAATGTTTTGAAAAGGGCAAAAGGAAGTCTTTTGGGGTACTGGAAATATTTTATATCTTTGTGGGCAGTGATCTAAGTTATAAAAAGGCACTAAGTTGCATACTTAGTTTGAGCATTTTACCCCCCAAAAGTCATAACAATGATGATCACATAACAAGGCTGTGAAGCAGGATAACTACTAATGGTTGACAAACAGTAATCTAGGAATTCTTGGAAGTTGTTAGTACACTACTGAACTGGGAAAATGGTGATAATGATGAAATAGGTCATGCAACTCCCTCTTTCAGAAGTTAATGGAAAGCTATGAAACCCCTATACCAGTGATTTTCAACCAGTGTGCCACAAGGATTTTAAAACATGCAATACCTGACTATTTAGTCCGGGGCACTGACCTCTTTTCCCTTAGGGTGTCAAATTAAAAAAAATGACAACAGCCAACACAACAAAGTCATCTGGTGTAAATGAATCAAAATTATACCTATTTTTAGTACAACTGGCAAAAATATGTATTTCTTGATGTGCCACAGGATTTTAGTAAGTAGTTCATGTGTGTCATGAAATGAAAAAGGTAGAAAATCTCTGCTCTATACTAAAGAGTATAAATGGCCTTACCTGCAGTTTATACATAGTGCTTTAGTTCTATAAAGAAAACATCATCTATAACAATACTCCCAAATCACTCCTGTTGGACCTTGTGTGATCCAAGTTAATTTTCTATAGTGATAATGAGCCTGACAAAACCACACTTCTCTGCCTGGTCCCCTTACAATATTAACTTCACCTCAACTGACATATATTTACAAAGGAGCTACCTAAGAACACAAGGATTTACAAACACAAAATGTCATTGTGTGAAAAAGCACAAACTAAATATTGTATCCAAGCTGATTAAACTACACAAAAATCTATTTATGAATAACTAACAAAAATCAGAAATACTGCCACAATAGAAATGCTCACTAGGATCTTTTCCCCTGCAAAATACCTATATTCAGAACACTGTTTTTTAAATGTATTTTTTCATTTTCACTAACAGGCAAAACAAACATTATACTTGTATTTAAAACATTAATTAGAAAAGGAATGTAGAGCTATTTATGATCATTTAAAATTAGCAAATGACATTAATATTACTGTAAATGAAGGCCAAGATCTGGCATTTCATTAACAGTGATGATTTAGTCATCACATCTCCAACCTAGTGATTTGCAAATGTTTTAAAATAAGGGTCTTCATTGTGAAGAACATATAGTTATGGGGAGAAAAACCCAGAAAACTAATCATCACTGCTTTAGCTCAACCCACATGCCTGTTCTTAAGGGTATCCATGGTAGCAGTGATGCAACGTGCCTACCTAGCTCACGGTGCTGACACACGTGGGAGAGAGGGGAGGCGGATGATGAAAAAAATTTCACTCAGGAAAGTGTTTTAGTGTTAATATGATAGAAATACATCAACTATATTGTCAGACTTTTAAAATACACATAAAACCATAAAGCTCTCTAAAGATCAGAAAAGAGAGAACAAATCCAATGCTAGAAAATAGTGTAGTACTTTAAACTGAAAAAATTAAGAATTTTGTTCTTCCTGCTGTAGTTAATGGTTAAAAAATGTTTATCAGTTATTTAATAAAACTTCATAAAAATTTTAGCATACTGAGTCCATGTAATTTTTTAACAATAGTCGTATTCTTGCTTAACAAGAGTCAAATGCAAATTTTTAAAAATCTATCAAGAAAAACAGGACAGAGAGAAGAGATAGCTACCTCGATATGGTTATCAGAAATAAAAACTCAAATGAATAAAGCAATAAAAGATAAATCACAAGGGGAACCAACCACAAACCACCATGAAAAGCACTCAAATAGAAAAACAAAGACTGTTTTCCAGGTTTATTTCCCTTAAAACATTCTTTAAGAATACTTCAATAAGACAGTTTACCTAGAGGTAAACAGCAGACATCCTTTATTAACAGAACAGGACCAGACAATGCATAAGGTTGCATATGGTCAAAGCTCTTAGTGTTTTGAACTAGAACTCTGTGATCAACAAACAAAATTAATTTACATTAATTTTCTCACTTTTCCTCTTTTGAGAAACAATTCACAATATAGAAGTAGCCTACTTTCACAATTTAGAAATTTACTTATTCTATTATTACTCAGTGTAACTTAAAAATTTCAGCATTTTCAACAAGCAATCACAATGTATGCTAAGTGTATAGAACTAAAAACCAAAAAAGTAAATTATTCCATATTTTGAAAGTTGATTGTATATATTTAAAATGTAAGCATCCTGAATCTTACACAACCACTATGTCCACAACTGGCACTCAGAAGTTTAAAAGAAAAAACAAAAACACCTAGCTTAGAGATAAGTGAACTATGCTGCCCTTTGAGAACAATAAGCAAAACAGGCTTTAAGACAAGTAATTTGAAGTACTTTTACAAGTTTAATCATTTTAAGTCCAAATCAACATCCTTTCAGAGACTTATTTTCTTCTTAAAAAATGTATTTGCAATAGATGGAAGAGGCCAGAAAAAAATGTTCTCAAAATTAGTTATACTTTCAATCAGCATAGTATGTTGGGACAGAAAATAAAGTAGAGGGAGAGAACTCTTGAGAACATATCTAGAAGATTTAAATATAATCAATGTCTTATAAACCTTGGCTGTTGGGAGAAAAATATCCATTCATTACACTATTTTTAGCTATCTGAAACACATTCCAAAACGCTACTTTCTCCTAAAGGACATAAACTAAGCATCGGATGGATTCAAATATCTATTTTCAAATATATAACAATGGTTACACTTTATTTTTAAAATACATTATGAACAAAAGGTCTCTCACATTGTGTCACTAACAATGCAATGTAGAAAAGCATACTGTATCTTACCTTTGTGGTTACAATGCACAGGCAATCCATTACTCTACCATTGCAATGATTTTATACATAAAGCAGTTTATCACAAATTATTCTAAGCTGCCTATATGAATAAAACATTATAAATAAAAATTAAAGGGAAGTTGTAAGATGAAAACCATAGATGAAAGTTTTAACTGTGATAAGATCTCTCCAGGATCCATTCTTAGAGGTAGCAATTTTTTTACTATCTGAAATACAAGAAACCAGAACGTGTCATGTGCCCTACAATCTTCTTTATGTAATCTGTATCTGAAGAAATTGAAATTATTCCACAAACCACTGTGGAAGATATCAGGGTTTATTCCATAAGAGTTCACTGCTGCTTCAGATGCTATTTCATTAATTCCTCTTTTTAAGATAGGAGGTTGACAATGAGTCATCTGACGAAATGCTCCACAAAGAGGTTTCTCCGATATAAATTTAAATCTGCTTCTTCTTGTTTGCTACAGTTTGGATATTCAAGACAATTTCCAAATGGGGAAAAAAAAAGCAAAAAACAAACAAAAAATGCAAGTAAACATTTCTTCCACTATACCATTTCAGTAACTGCAGCTTGCAAAGTAATGACTTTCTCAGGCAGTAATGAATGGAATGTTCCATGTGACATTTTTGAGAAGGGGTGATGGAAGAACAAAATGCAATAATTTAAAATATATCTAAAACTTACCTATTCTCTCTTTACTAAAAAACCCCACATTTTACCAATGAAGCCAGATTTTAACTGTAATGCCTTACTAAATCTATTTAGCCTAAGTTCTTGCCAAAAATAAAATAAATCAATACCATGAAAAGAGAATTATAACTATGTACCATTTCAAACTCAAGAAAACTTTGTTTTTAACCCAGAAGTAGTCTATCTTCGTGAATTCACTGTACTGTCCTCAAGATCATTGCAAATAGAGCCAGATAGGCTAATGGGGATGAAACACGAGATGCAAATAGCTTCCAGTCTCCTAAGCCTGTAACCACAATCCCCTGTTAAAATGTATAATAAAGAAGAGTATTACTTACAATTTCTCAAAGTCCACAAGATTTTCTCAGAGTCTACAAACATTATGAATAACCTCAAAATCAAACAACTGAGCTATTCCATTTGCTTCTTATACCCTACTTATCCTAACAATTCAAGCAGCATGGGCTGTATCAGCAACTTTCATACTAAACCAAGTTACACTATAAGGGTTATGAGAAAGAGTTAATACATGTATATCACTTAGATAGTACCTATCACATAATAAGTAAGCATCATTATTTTTATTACTATTATTGATGGCTACCAGGTGATAGCCTTTTGTTTCAAACCTAACAGGATACACCTGAGACATATGCAGTGGGGCTTTACCTTGAACAGTGTCTGCTGGAACTGTTGTAAGGGTTGAATGAAGTAATACATGCACAACACTTAAAATAATGCCAACCTTGTTATGTGATCAATAAACAGTAGTTCTACCTACCTACCTACCTCCCAACCAACCGACCTATAAGGCTTGTTGGAGGGATGTGGAGGGGTATGACCGGAAATACATTTTATCATGGGTGAACACATCCTTTAGTATCCCCTTCTTCCCAGCTATTCAAAAATCATTTGCTCCCAACATGAAAGAGTAAAAGCTCACTTAATGCACATGACTCCTTAAATAAAATTTATCACATTTTAAGAAGATTACTGAAAACAATATAAATAGTATCTAAGTACTGACTAGGCACTGCTTTCTGTAAGGGAAAATGAAGAGGTATGTGAAACTCTTTCAGTTGTTTCTCTCTATATATTCTGAAATGTCTTTATCTGAAGTTTCTATTATATCTAAAAGTCTATCCCAGTGAGAAAGGCATTCTTAAGTTTAGCAGACCTCTTAACAGTAGAGTTTGAAAAATCACTCTCCCAAGAGCCAGAAGACTATGCAAATTTGAACAGTGATTTTCTTTTGAGGAGTCTCAATTTCCCCTTTTATAATATTTTTTAAAACCCTGCAATGGCTTGTAAGAGTCCTTCCACTTATAACATTCATGTTTCAATTTCTGAATTATTTGGATTCAAAACTCCAACAGAGCAAGACTTGAGAATGTATTTTGTATTTACTACTTTTATCCCCAGCAACTTGGGGTGGGGTGCATAAATAAATATTTATTTAACAAATAAACATTTGTTAAATTAATGAACAGCCTTTCTAATATCTAAGCCATAGGTGATTACACAATTAAAAACAGTCTGAAATGCCCCTGAAAATTAGATGCTCCATTTTCCCAATAAAAACTATTAAAAATAGTTTTGCCAACTCAAATATAAGCCTATAATATAGATGAAATAATCAAATATCTACTTTAAATTGACTTAACATAAAAATATTTAACAACATATTACTGAAATCATGTCTAAAACATTATTTTATTCTACCCACCTCAGAGAATACTTTTAGTAAAACTCTTCACATTCACCCTAAATGTTAAATTTTCATTGTAACTACCACCACTTTTTAACTCATATAATCATTTTGAGCTCAAAAATCAATTTTACTTCCATCTAAGTTGTTTACATGATACACTTTTTGAATCCATGTATTAAAATATCACCTGACTATTCAGATAGTAGGAAGACAATTTTCCCTTTTTGTTCTATAGATATATATTATAATCTCTATAATATAATTATTATATTACTGTTTAGTATCCTTTTTAATCTTTCCCAACGCTTCCAATACTTGCAGTGTTTTAGTCATACTCAGAAATGAATATTTAATTTGCATTAAATTCTATACTCATTGCGTCTTTTATAAATATTCAAACTGCCACAAAGAATATTTCAAGGCAACGTGTTCTTCTCAGTCATTTGCTGTGCCAAGTAATGTAAAAATTACCCCATAATAGGAGCAACTTATAGAGTCTCAAACATAAGTCTTTTGGGATGGTAACTCCTCACCTAATTCAGACACATAATTAACAATATTTTAAAATACCAATGGCTTTCTATACATAGACAATTGTTTCAAACCATAACACAGTAATGGGGAACAAAACTGACTCTCTTGCATTAAAACAACTAAAAAAGTGGACCAATAATATACAATAATTTTTAGATATTGAACAAAGTGAGTACAAAACAGCAATCCTGTGAAAATAAAAACAAATGAGGTAAGTCCCATAAATGCCTCATGTAACTGCCTGGAAAAAGCTTCCAGGCTGCAGAGGAAGGGAGAAACTAAACAAAGCCCAGCAATGGAAGGTGGGAAGGACAGAGTTAAGAAATTCAGGAGGCCAGGGTGTCTAAAATTTACATTGAAGGGTACCAGAAAGAACAGAGCTGCATAAAAAGAGCTCCACAGATAGACAGAATTCTCCTCAAACATTCAGATTAGTTCTGAAGGAAACTTTAGGCTGGATAAAGAACCCTGGAAAGAAGCAGGTCAAACAATCCCCAGAGCACACAAAGGACCAAGAATAATTAGAAAACCCACAATATACAGGGTCCTGGGTACCATACTCAGAAGAGTACTGCCACAGTACTAGAACAAAATTAATCCTATACTAAAGGCTGCTTGGTCACACTAAAAAAACCTTAAATTTTAGCAAGTTTCAAAAGGATAAAGTTCTTTCCAAGTAATTTAACTGCATCCCAAAATGAGTCTCAAGAATATTCAAAGGAACACAAAAATAGCTAGCCCCCCCCAAAAGGTTCAATTCATACTGCCAATAAAGTTACCAGATATATAATAAAGCAGGAAAATATAACTCATAAAGAAAAAAATCAGTAAATAAAAACAGACCAGAAATGACAGATAAAATTAGTACACAGGGACATTAAAAATTATTGTAAATCTATCCCATATGTTCATAAAGATAGAGGAAAGTATGAGCATATTAATGAGACATGGAAAATAAAGAAGGAACCTAACTTCTAGAGATAAAAATAAAAGTGTCTGAAAAGAAAACTGACTAAAGGAGATGAACAGTTCAGAAGAAAACATTAATAAACCTGAAAACATAGCCATAGAAAATGTCCAAAGTATAACCTATAAAGAAAAAAAGAGTGAAAAAATAAATCACATCAATGAGCTATGGGACAAATTTAATTAACCTACTATCATTTAATTTAGACTCCCTAGAAAAAAGGAAATGTAACAGAAAAAAATACTTAAAAAATAATGGGGTTACAACAACCTGGATGGATCTAGAGGGTATTATGCTAAGTGAAATAAGTCAGACAGAGAAAGAAAAATCCTGTATGATTTTACTTATAAGTAGAATCTAGAGAACAAAATAAACAAACAAACAAAAGAGAACCAGACTCAGAGAGAATAAACTGATGGCTGCCAGATGGCAGAAGGGCTGATGGGGGGCTGTGTAAAAAAGGTGAAGGGATTAAGAAGTAAAAACTGGGAAATATAAAATAGTCACAGGCATGTACAGTACAGCACAGGGAATACAGTCAATAGTATTACAATAATTATGTATGATGCCAGTTGGGTACCAGACTTATGGGGGGGAGGGGAGAATCACTTCGTATATTATATAAATATCTAACAACTATGTTGCACACCTGAAACTAATATTGGATGTCCACCATAATTAGAAAATTTTTTAAAAAAGATCACTGATCACACAGTACAATAACAAAATAGTAATGAAAAAGTGTGAAATACCGTGAGGATTACTAAAATGTGAGAGACAGGAAGTGAGCAAATGTTGTTGGAAAATGGTGGGACACCTGCCTGACACAGAGTTGCCACAAACCTTCAATTTGTAAAGAACACAGGATCTGCCAAGTACAATAAAGTGAAGCATAATAAAAAAGGTATGTATGTACATTAAAGTTGTCCAGACAATGACTGTGCAATGAATTTGCACATTCTGATCATCCATCAACCTGAAATGTCCTTACGAATACCTGATGATTTGTCAAACTTAGGCTTCACTTTGGAGATCCAACTACTTTATTATTGAGAAGATGACTTCCACATAATTGAAGATATATTTCTATAAACTTAGGAATTTTTACAATGAGCATGTATCACTCTGTCAATCCAAAAAAAGACAGTGATTGTTTTCTTTTAAGAACACATGAGGAGCTATCACTGCTCTAATACTGAAGATAGTAACAGATGCAGATAAAGATATAAAACAAAATTATTTAAATGAGTTACTGAAAACTATATGCCAAGTGGGTACTACACTTATCGGGGGAATCACTTTGTAAATTATATAAATGTCTAACAACTATGCTGTAAACCTGAAAAATCCACTTGGAGACATCTCATGTACAATTCATTTAGTACACTTACCAGTTTTGGTCTTGAAGAAATTTTTAAATTACAGGGGCTTTGCACAGAGGTTGTGCCTTATTTCAAATCTTGTACATTTAAGTTTTTATAATGTTGCTTAAAAACTGGAATTAAATGAGACAACACTGTAAATTTGGTGATGGGAGAGGAGGTTCAGACTAATGTCTCTGGGATGTATTGTCCTTGAAAGACAGAGACATTCTATTAGAAAAATAAAACATCACAAATAAGGAAAAGAACCTTGAGGACACTGATAAAGGAAATGGGAAAAGGAACTGACCACCAGTACATTAGACTGTCAATAACTTTGAAGGCAGGGATTCAAAATTGTAACAATTCATGAAGTAGTGTAAACTTTTGTCAGAACTAAAGTGGAATTCTGCTTCAGTAATATTGTATAGGATAGATGGTACCCTAGATAAGAAATCTACTAAATATGAACATGGACTGATAACAGCACTGCACAGACAATAGCACTGATCAATTTTAAATTTCCTCAGTCTAATAATTACATACAAAATGTTATTAGACCTGGCTGGTGTAGCTCAGTGGATTGAGCGCGGGCTGAGAACCCAAGTGTCGCAGGTTCGATTCCCAGTCAGGGTACATGCCTGGGTTACAGGCCATGACCCCCAGCAACTGCACATTGATATTTCTTTCTCTTTCTCTCTCTCTCTCTCTCTTTCTCTCTCTCTCCCCCTCCCTCCCTCCCCTCTCTAAAAATAAATAAAATATTTAAAAAATATATTTAAAAAATATTAGAAATGTTCATAAAAAATAAAATTAAAAAAATTTTAGGAGACTATCCTTGTTCAAAGGAGAAACATGCTGAAGTATTGAAAAGGGTCATGTCTGCAATTTGCTCTCAAATGGATCAGCAGAATTTTTTAGTATGTGTTTATATATGTATGCATATATACAGAGAGCAAGAAAATATGATAAAAATAGCACTTTACCTTACTATTCTTTTAATTTTCTATAAACATAATTTGTTGCAAAACAGTAATTTTTTCAAAAGAGAGAACAGGCCCTGGCTGGGTAGTTCAGTTGATTACGGCATCATTCTGATACACTGAGTTTGTGGGTTCAGGGCACATAGGAGAATCAACCAATAAATGCATAAATAAGTGGACCAACAAATCGATTTTTCTCTCCTCCTTCCCTCTCTCCCCCCCTTAGTTTCTCTAAAAATCAGTTTTTAAAAAGATTTAAAAAGGGCCCAAATAACAGTAAAATATAAGTTCCAGAAGAAAGGTACAAAGTACTTAATAAATAAAAATCTCTCAGTATACAGTGATAGTTTTTTTAAAAAAAGAAAAACTGGAGAACTTATTATCCACCTTTGAAAGGATTACTGCACAAATGATACCCTAAAAGCTAGTTTTTAAAAGAAAATATAAAGTCTATCTTGTTTTTTTAGGAGAAAAAAAAGGTTCATCCCCAGTTGATGGGAAAAGTACTTTCTCAGAAGAATATCAACTAATAAATAGAAATGGGATGATAAGATGAGGGAAGGAAATCAACATTTTGAAACTTAGAATGAAGTGATTCAGGCAAGGATCATTAATGAATCAGGTAAAAATATACTCAGTACAAGGTGAAGTATTATTACCCCATAGATACTCAATAACTACAAGGAGAAAAGCATACCTATACAGTGGAGGATTTGAAGGTAATCCACCTTTAAGTAATCAAAGATCAGCACAAGTAAAACAACCTGATACTGTGTGTTGCCCGATGTAATACAATATGAAGTACAATATATCACCATAAAGTCTGCTTACCAAAATTGAATCTAATCAACATTTACATCTAACTTCTTGTTGCCAGAAGTACAGGGCTTAGTGGAATGACTTAAGTATCATGAGGCAACAAACTAAACAAATACTGCAGAATGTGTGGTATTCTATAAAGTACCTGGCTGGTCTCTTCAAAATAAAGTCATTTAAAGGGACGGAAACGTGGGAGGGCTATTCCACTAGATTGTAAGCGCAGGCAGAGACACTACCAGATTTAGCATTTGCCCTACCGACCCATTCCAGGGTCTACCCCCAAATCTTCACATCTGTCTTTTACCCTGAGCAGCCTTAGCAACAGTTTGTGCCTCTGGACTCTTGTCCACCTCCTCTCACCTCCTCACTTGGGACTTTCCTGTTAACCACCAAATAGAAAACCATATCCCTTATACCCACAAATCCACATTCCTGAAGTACAAGGAAACTGCTGCCAGTAGATAAATTCTTTCCCTTTCTTTTCTTGGATATATGGTTTCTCAGGGACGCAAGCTATATATTTATGATTGTGTACCTTTGCATAAAAATACTACAAACTACTTCATAATTTGCAAGTACTTCATAATTTGTAAATGTCCGAGGTCTTCTAAACACTGAAATGTTTAGAAGACTTCAGATTAAACCTAGTAGACTAAATATATGCTTTAAGCTCTATTATCCCTAAAATTCTATTCAAATTAAAGTAAAGTAGATGGACCCAGGATGGTTATAAAATGCGGTCAACACAAAATTGTAAACTTACTTAAAACATCAGATCTTTTTGTGATTATGTGTCGTGATGTCACATAAAATAAACATACATATGCTCTCGCTATTTGTATGCATGTGTGGCTTCAGTTTTATAGCAGTGTCACTTTCCAATGTATTATCTTCCAAGAGTAGACGGTAGAATTGATACCATCAGATGTTACATGTGCTTGTGGTGACTTAGCGAGGCAGTAATCATCAATGATATTTCAACCTAGTATTGCAACGTTAGGCACTTAATGTTACTTATTTCATTATTAAAGGTACTTCGACACCTTGGCAGCATGGAAGTACCTACCATACTTTACTATCAGCCCTCCATCTCCCCTTCCAATGGCAGCAAGAGGGCTATGGAACATCCAAGACCTTGCTTTCTATTTTCCTGTCAATTAATTTCCATAATAAAAGTAAATAAAGTCCCCTAGCTGTTATTATTATTTTTTTTAAATATTTTATTTATTTATTTTTAGAGAGGGAAGGGGGGAGGGAGAGAGAGAGAGAGAAAGAGAGAGAGGGAGGGAGGGAGGGAGAGAAACATCAATGTGCGGTTGCTGGGGGTTATGGCCTGCAACCCAGGAATGTACCCTGGCTGGGAATCGAACCTGGGACACTTTGGTTCCCAGCCCACGCTCAATCCACTGAGCTACGCCAGCCAGGGCTTAGCTGTTATTATTTTTTAATCCCAGCATGGCTTCTACAACATCTCCAAAAAAAAAGGACACCCCCCCCCAAAATTATGGATGAAGGAAGATTGTTCAATGAAAAGTAGACAGATGACTTTTTTATTGAGGGAAACAGTAAGACACTCTGCTTAATTTGTAGGGAATTTGTGCAAGTTTTCAAAGACTGTATCATTTGAAAAGGCATTACCTGGCTGACGTAGCTCAGTGGATTAAGCATAGGCTTCGAACCAAAGTGTCACAGGTTCAATTCCCAGTCAGGGTACATGCCTGGGTTGCAGGCCATGACCCCCAGCAACCGCACATGGATGTTTCTCTCTATCTCCCTCCCTTCCCTCTCTAAAAATAAATAAATAAAATCTTTAAAATAAAAAAAGAAAAGGCATTACATGCAAAAACATGTTGTCAAATTCAATGTGTATGAAGGATTGTGTTGAAAGGACTAAATAGCAGGACTGAAAAAAGCCTGTCTTCTCAACAAAAGTTTTTTCAAAAAGTTACAACTCAGGCAGATTCTAGTGTAAAAGCTAGTTATGTGGTAGCGTATTTAATAGCAAAATAATAAAAAACCATTTACTGATGGTGAGTTTATTAAGCAATGTATAGAAAGCGTGGCAGGTATGATCTGCTCTGAAAAAAAGGGGGATATTTCTAAAATCAGTTTGTCTCACCAGACTATAGCCAGGCAAACTGAAGAAACTGGAAAATCTACCAAAGTTTTGAGTAAAATTGCTAATTTTAGATTTTATGCTTTTGGCAATGGATGATGTCACTGATGCTACAGATATGACTCAATTTGCCATTTTTATTAGAGGTATTGATGAGGAATGTAATGTCACTGAAGAAATGGTTTTTTTAGTACCATTAAAAGACAAAACTAAATCAAGAGATTTATACAAACCAGTAAAAAAGATGTTAAAGTGATTTTCTTTGTCCATTGTCAATGTATCTGGAAGTTACTGATGGTGCCCTGGCAATGGCAGATAAACCACTGCCACCTAAAACTCAGAGAAAGACTTGTAAAATTAATAGAAGACAATGGATTTGCTGCCCAAAACTCACGTTTGATGAAGTATCACTGCATAATACATCAAGAAAATTTACACACAAAATCTTTAAAAATGGATAACATCATGCACATCACCACCAAGACTGGTGTTGAATCATTGTCAATTCCAGGAATTCCTTAAAAGTGTTGATGCTGACTAAGGCAACATCATTTACTTTTTGGAAGTAAGAGGGCTAAGTTGAGGCCAAATGTTGAAAAGATTTTATGATTTGCAACATGTTATCAAATCATTTATGGTATCAAAAATCAAATTTGTGCCAGAACTTGACAATGAAAACTGGCTTACAGATTTAGCATTTTTAGTGGATTTAACTGCTCAGTTAAATGAGTTAAACATCCATCTTCAAGGTGAAAACCAACTTATCAATACCATGTTTCAAACCATAAGTGTTCCAAATGAAACTGAAATTATGACAGGCTCAGATTAAGGCAAACAATTTTATGCATTTTGACACATTGGCTAAACAGTCTTGTAATCAGCGAAAAATATACAGCCTTGCTTTTCAATCTGACATAAAAATCTGAAAACAGATTTCAAGATTTCTGGGAAAATAATCAATATTTTGCTATATTTACAACTCCATTTTCAGTCGACATTAATATGTTACCTGCCAATTTTCAAATGGAATGCATAGAGCTGCAACCTGACATTCAACTTAAAAGAAATATTTCATAGTGCCTCTTTACTGGACTTTCATAGGTCCTATCTTCCCAGAGACTGATATCCCTTATGCCTTATTCATGTCATCCCTATTTGGCAGCAGCTACATTTGTGGGCAATTACTTTCAAGAATGACATACATTAAGAGTAAAATTAGAACCAAAATATCTGATGAACATCTTGAGAACTCACTGAGAACTGCAACTACTTTTATCAAATCAGATACTGATGCACTAGTTTCTCAAATACAAAATGTCAAACATCTCACTAGTTTTATGTTGGCCGTTTTTACTTTTATAATAAAAAATAGTTTAAAAAACCAGTAACATTTTATTACTTAGATATGTACATTTTCTTTATTAATGATCATGAACTTGGGACCTGCTTGACGATTTTTAAAAAATTATTAAAAGGGCCACTGTATAACTAGGGTATTACATGACGACATTCTTGCTTACCTGTGGCGGCAGATATCACAAAAATTATGCACAGAACTTTTTTTTGCTCATCGGTTTTCATTAGTGTTTCTGTATTTAATGTGTGGCCCAAGACAACTTTCTTCCAGTGTGGCCCAGAGACGCCAAAAGGTTGGACACCCCTGTTTTAAAGCATTAAATCACAAAGCAAAAAATGGAATGGAGATGCCCTCACTACACTGCTTGGATAATTTCCCTCCCTTGAAGATGAACTCAGAAGGGCTGAAACAGGTAGCCTGGAGATAGCAGGACAAATGAAAACAAGTCCATTACTGAAAGCAGATTAAGTGTGTATTCTTCCAGACAGAGCTGACCTCTCACTGTTTTTACAGTTATACATTATAATACCAGCTGATATGCAACTTGCTTTCAATCATTTAATAACACATAATGGATATATAGATGATATTTTTATGACTGCTATTTATACTGCATTAGGTGGCTATACCATACTGTGTTCATCCAGTTTCTTAATGAAACATTTAGATTTTTCCCTGTTGGTTTTTTACTAATATCAAAAATAACACTGCAATGAATGTGTGTGTGTACATATATGTAATCTTTTAATATATATTAACAATTTGTAACATATGCTAGGTCAAAGGATATGAGTATATACTTTTTCCAAAAGGTTGCACTACTGTATTTTCCTACCAACCGTATAGGAGTTTCTGTTTCCTCACTTTAACTAATCTTTGACAAATTAGTTAAAAATATTCTCATTGTCAATTTGCATTTTTTAAAAATGAGGTTGGTCATGTCTTCATAGGCTTACTGGCCCAAACGTGTTTATTTTTCTCTGAACAGCCCATTCATATTCTTTGGTCATTTACCTAATGTTGGCTTTTTTCCTGTTTGAAAACAGATAACATTTTATTTGTTTTTAAACTAAACTTTTAAAATCAGAAATATTATTCAACAGATACATACCAGAGTTGAGGAAAAATTTTTAAAGAAAACAAAAAACACTGAGAAAGTTCACTTATTTTCTAGAGAATTCTGCTAATATTAACATTGAATGTTTTAATTAGATAGTAATTTACTTGCTTTTTTGTACTTTTTGTCATCATCTCGAGTTCGTTGGCTTTTTTTCTTACTGATCTATAAAGAGGTCTTGAGAGGGTTGGAAATTACCCCCTTTTTATAAATGTGACAACTTTCCCCCAGTTTATCATTTCTCATTTGTTTATCTTATCTCCCAAACTATAGACATTCTACAAAGTTAAAACAATCAAACTTTGTGAAGCCCACAAAGAAATTCTACAAAGTCAGCATTCTTAATCTTTCAATTTTTCTGGGTTTTCTTTGTCATGCTTAGAAAAGCTTTTCTTACCCTAAATATCACAGAAAATTTATTTTTATAATTTCATTTTTTCCCTTTGAATCTTTGATTCACTTGAATGTGCTATATTGTCAGGAACAGGATTGCCATAGACTAAATTTTAAGTATCCCTCAAAATTCAAATGCTGAAATCCTAAGCCCCAGTGCAATGGTATTGGGGGGGGGGGGGGGGGGGGGGGTCTTTGGGAGGTAATTAGGTCATGAAAGTGGAGCCCAAAATGCTCCCTCACCCCACCTTTCCTCAATGTGAGGACACAGGGGGAAGATGGCTGGCCATCTATGAATCAGGAAGTGTGTTCTTACTAGACACTGAACCTGCTGGTGAGTTGATCTTAGACTTCCCAGCCTCCAGAACTGTCTAAAATAAATTTGTGTTGTTTATAAGCTACCCAGTCCATGGTATTCTGTTATAGCAGCCCTAAATGACTAAGACAAGATAGTGCATCCTTTTCTGTTGGAAATTCTCATTAGATTAGGCAATTTCTTTTACTCCTTCTTGCATCTTGCTTCCTTTCAAATCTTCTTCCTTACAGTCTCTAAAAGTAACACACTTACTTTAGAATTAGGTTTGCTTTTATAAAATGACACATACTTCTTATCTTTTTAATTAAAGGGTAAGTAAGAAAAAAATCCTCATCACCCAGCAGCCATGATTGATATTAAGCAAATATTATTTCAAATATATCACTAGGTATTTGTTTAAAGGACACATACACCAAAAACAAAAAAAATTGTAAGAAAATGGGATATGATCATATCACTCTAATAATAAATAGTATTAATTTTACTACATCAGAAGAAATAGAAGAAACAAAGGTACTTGTAGACCAAAGGTCTCCATGGACATTTTGAGTGGGATGGAATGCCTACTAATTGCTTTTAGAACTGTCCACTTATTTAGCCTTAATAAAAATTTATTTTTACTGGTTACGGTGAGCCAGCCATTACCTAAAAATAGGTAAATCGACTATAAGAGCTCTATGCTTTATAATCAGAGCTCAACTACATAAATCAAATAATTGAAAAAATTAGTAAAGAACTGAGTAAGAAAGTCAATTCTCTTAAAATTTAATGTGTTTCTAACATAAGCATTTTTAACCTACAATCACCATAAATGTGAAATAGAAGCTCTACTACTGATTAACAGTTTAAAATCTATTTGAAATGGACCATCATAAGCACAAATGATCTATCAACTAAAGCGAATGGAAACTGAAATGAACCAAGAGAAAGTGATGAAAAATAAGAGGAAAATAAAGATACACAGAAAATACTAACTAGAATCAAAGAAATATACGTACATACCAGGATTAGTAAAGAGAACTATGAATTGGGTTTTAAGAGGTCTGAAATCCAAAGGCAGACCTTCCCAAACTAGCTCAATAAGCTATTTTCTTCTGGATCTTAGTTTCCTCATCTTTAAAATGAAGGAGAGGGATCAAATGTTTTCTGATTTTTCTTCCTCCAAAATGCTGTTCTGTTACTTAACATAAATGAGACACTGAGAAACTCTTTCCTTCATTACCAAAGGGCTATCTGGTTGCTGTCTACCACTACTTGTCCCTAATTTATTATACACCAAACATAAGCTGGTTCAATTTTCTAGGCACTTCTGTAGTACTAACTAGAAGGAACTAGAATCACATTCAGTCAGATGACCACCTCTGAATGACTAATGTTTCTCAGACAGAATCTTCATTACAAAATGCTTCATAACTCTGTTAAGTCATATCTAGCTCTACCAGCAACAATATGTAACAAAAAGATTATTATGAAAATGGTTATGAAAAATCAACAAATAGACAGTTTTAATTACAGGAAAATATAGAAACCAATGCTGACCTTTAGATTTACTGATCATTTGTTGGGAACCGCCCTGCCTGGTTTCAGAAGCTATAACCCCCACAAGGCTAAGGCTGAGTGAGTGACCTTCGGACCATAAGCCACTAAGCAGACAAAGCTTATCTTCCTGGCAGGAGCGCTACCTCTGCTCCTTTTACTTCATCCATAACTGGTCCCCAATGCTTGATCGGTTAGCCAATGACAAGTAAGATTTCCCTGGGGGGGGGGGGGGGTGACCTAAGACAGGCACAATCACAGGGAAGCCCCAGGGAAGGACTTGGGGGGCTACAGCAAAAGGGGGTGATGGACCCTCGCCCCTC
Source organism: Phyllostomus discolor (assembly GCF_004126475.2). Taxonomy (NCBI): domain Eukaryota; kingdom Metazoa; phylum Chordata; class Mammalia; order Chiroptera; family Phyllostomidae; genus Phyllostomus; species Phyllostomus discolor. The sequence goes on from NC_040904.2 coordinate 106,840,138, forward strand.
AGCTTTGACACAGCCTGAGTCTGCATTCTGTCTGCAAGAAGTCTCCTATTCTCTTGGCTGCCTTACTTCCCCTGCCTGACTTAAGCCTGAAACAATGACAGAAGCAGCGCAGCCCTGTGCTAGAAAGGGTGGGTTATCCAGGTGATCAGGCCTGAGAAAGAATACGTAAAATCCTGTGAAACATGCTTTGCTAAGAATGCTCTCAATTAAATGTTAAGGGTCTGAGCAGGAAATGAGTTTGTTTCCCAAAGTTCTGTAGCTAACAGACCCTGACTCAGAATAGGCCCTCGTAGTTCTTTGTATGCTATCTATTGTTTGATCCTTACTGCCTGACAATGATTAATGAACTTTGCCTGTATTCCTGCGCAAATTGAAACCCAATAAAAACCGGTCAAGGCAAGGGTCGGCATGCTCTCCCCTCGACAGAGTGGCCATGCTGTCCCTTTTCCTCCACAGGACTCGGTAGTCCATGTGAATTTATCTCGTATCTCATCCATAACGCTGCAGACACTGCAGGCCGGTGTCTGTGATAATCAGTCTCTAATGAGTTTTAATAATGCAGTTCTTCAGGCCAATAAACAGAATCCTTGCAATAAATGTAGCAATTAAACTGCTCACGACTACAAAACCATATTTACTTTCTAAGAGAGACTACCAGAGACGAACTTTTTTCAAGTACAGTTTCTACCTAATTATCACACAGATAGAGCCTCAATAGTATCTAGCATGCAAAGGATTTTTTAATAGTATGAAGCAAGTATTTCAGACCTCGAATCATTCACATTTTAAGACAGGGGCACCAGAGATTGTAAGCTTTTCTTTTCAAAAATACTTTTAATCCCATCCTCTGTATTCCATTATAAATGATATTTCCACTAAATATCCATTTTAATAAAACAAAAAAACTTAGTGGCCCCAATAAAATGATCACTGAAAAATAGCTTAAGGAAAAATACTTTTATCTCACCTCTGTACTAGGGCTAAGGCTGCTTGGCAGTGTTTCTGAAGTCACAGTAGTGCTTGGAAGGCTGGAAATTTCCCAAGTATTCACAGGTTGTATTGGTTCCGACTGCTTTGTATGATCTACACATTTTGGATTATCCAGTAAGGTCACTTCATAAAATTCTTGAATATCTAGAGATGAGAAAAGAAATAAATTAAAAAAGTATTTTTATTTTCTAATTAAACTACACATTGCTAAAACAACATAACCCAAAAGCAAAAATTTTAACTATAGATTAGTAAAGTAAGTCTAACCTTATATTATACTTACACAGTAAATATTTTCTAATTTTGTTATATCATAAGCATATCAGAATCAGCAGGGCACAGTGTAAAATCATAGATTTTTATACTTCAAAGTCAGTTCTGAGTTCAAATCCCTATTCCTTTACCCACCAGCTACATGTTTAGTTAGCCAAGTTAATTAACCTCTAATAGCATGCCTCTTATCGTTATGAACTGTTACAAGGACTGAGTGTAATACATGTAACATGTACAATAGCACATAATAAGCTTCTAACAGGCAGCAGCTAATATTATTATAAAGTTGGCATACATGAGTCATTAACCATTTCTTTGATAAACAATGAAAATTTCTCAATCTGGCTTATATAAGTCATTCTACATGTTTCAATATCCAATGTCAATAATAATGGTTACTCATATAAAATATATTTATACTAGAAAAGGTAACCAGAGCAAAATAACATTTTAATAGTCACATCTCTCGTTACTATTTTATCAGGAATTGCCACATTTACTAACCAGTGTGAAATGACAGAATCCTTCAATAAACATATTCAAACATTTAAATCTCAACCTAAATCTTAACTATGAAAATGTAAAGAAAATGGCAGAATACAGTAGTCAAAATGATTGTAATTTAATAGACAAGCATAATATCATACTCATCTGAAAATCCATATACCTTACCCAGATATATAGCAGAGATATAATTAAAATGATTGATTATACTTTTATTTACTACCCTGAAAAAAGTTATTTCCTTTGAAAATGATGCAGTAAAGCAAGCATGAAGAGAAAACAAGAAAATGCAGAAATTCTAAAACATGTATTGGAGAAAAACTACCCTTCAGTTGACTCAGAATTGAAAATACTAATTTTCTTGAGCCTACTGGATCAGTTTTACCACACTCTAATCTTCATTTTTCCTACCAGTACAGTTCCTGAACAAAGATCTAAATTACAAGGCCAGAAAGCTACAACAGAAAAACCTGAATACAAGCAGAAATGCAAGTCCTATGAACAGAGAAGAATCATTCCTATTACAAAACAAAAATTTTTTAATCTCTCAGATCACATGTTTCTCAAGTCTCGAAATCTAAGTAAAATTTATTTTGAAGTGAAAAGTTTTCATTCACCTTTGTTATTTTCTTGCTAGAATTTAAAGTTTGCAAACACTGAGAGGAAGGGATGTACAGAATTCCAGAAATATTCTCCAATGGGGCTAAGAAAAAAGCTTTCCAGCATTAAGTGACAAGTGACATTATCCTGAGCAGAGAAACTCACAAACCATGAAACATTCTCAAGCTAGAGAAATAAGGCAGTACTAGCTCAGGATCAGAGTAGGATGTCTAAGCACAGACTAAAGAATGTATAATAATTTAATACAGGCAACATCGTTAATCTATGATAAAATAATATTTGATTTAATGGAAAAAATATTAAGACCTTAACAGACACCTCAACAAAAAAAGATATTCATATGGCAAATAAGCACATGAAAAAATAACACGTCATCAGAGAAATGCACATTAAAATAATGAGATATTACTGTACATCTATTAACATGGTAAAAATACAGAACAGTGACAACAACAAATGCTGACAAGGATATGGAGTGACAGGAACTCTCATTCATTGCCAGTAGGAATGCAAAATGGCACACCCACTTTGGAAGAGTTAGGTGGTATGTTACAAAGCTAAACATACTCTCACACTTTTACCATACATACAATCCAGCAATTGTTATTTACCAAATGAGCTGAAAATTTAAATGGCCACACAAAAATCCATACACAGATATTTGTAGCAGCTTTATCCATAACTGTGAAAACCTGGAAGCAACCCAGACATAATTTAATAGGTGAATGGAAAAGCTGTGGTATACCCAGACAATCTTAGCAAGAGCTACCAAGCTATAACAGGATGTGGAGGAAACTTAAATGTATATTACTAAGTGAAAGAAGCCAATCTGAAGAGGCTACATATTGTGTAATTCCAACTATATGACATCCTTAAAAAGTCAGGAACTATGAACATAGTCAAAAAGAGCAGTGACTGTCAGGGGCTGGAGGTAGGAGAGGGATGAATGGTTGAGTACAGAGGATTTGTGGGACAGTGAAACTACTCTGTGTGATATTACAATGGTGGATATGTGTGTCATTATACATTTGTCCAAACCTATAAAATATGCAACACCAAGAGTGAACATTAAGGTAAACTAAAGGTTCTGGGCAATAATGATGTGTCCATGGAAGTTTGTCAGCTGGCACAAATATACTTTCTGGTGGGGATGTTGATAATGGGGAGGCTATGTATGTGTAGTGGCAGGAAGTATTGAGTTGGCCAAAAAGTCCATTACATTTTTTCCATAATAAAAGATTTTTCACTTTTGCCAATAACTTTATCAATTCAGATATTTTGAGTATGTCAGCTATCTCCCACTATTGGCTTCTAGTGGGTAGAGGCCAGGGGTGCTGCTAAATATCTTCCAATGCATAAGACAGCCCCACAGCAAAGTATTATTTGGTGAAGTGTCAACAGTACCAGGACTCTTTGCAAACTACTTCTCACATGTTGAATCAGTCACAGCACCTTCTCCAAACACTGCACAAACTGTTTTTGTGTTTCAGTTGCATTTTTACCTTTTTTGAATTAATAACACATAATACATTGAAAATGTTGAATATTTTCTTCCATCTTCAATATTAAAATAGCTCCACAAAATTCACCAATTTCGATACTTTTTTAAATGCACACTAATATGACAGCTGTTATAATATAGTCTAACAAAATTGCTTTGAATGGAGTTAAAGACAACTAAGTACTACTAGAGCCACTGTACAGAAAAAAAGGTAACAAACTTTTTAGCCAACCTAATATATAGGCAATCTCTGTACCTTTCTCTCAATTTTTCTGTGAACTTAAAAGTGCTCTTAAAGTCCTTTTAATTTTTGTTTTAAGATTTTATTCATTTACTTTTAGAGAGGGGGAAGGGAGAAACAGAGGAAGAGAAACATCAATGTGTGAGAGAAACATCAATCAGTTACAGAGAAACATCATTTGGTTGCCTCTTGCACATGTCCCATTTGGGGACCTGGCCTGCAACCCAGGCATGTGCTCTGACTGGGAATTGAACCAGCGACCTTTTGCTTTGTGGGACAATGCTCAACCAACTGAGCCACGCCAGTCAGGGCAATAAAGTCTTAAAAAAAAAAAGATATGAGTTATCAACCCATGAGAAGACATAGAGAAACCTTAAATGCATGCTGCTAAGTGAGAGAAATCAATCTAATATATGACATTCCACCTATATGACATTCTGAAAAACTATGGAAAATAAAAAGATCCTTAGTTCCTAGGGGTTCATGGGGAGGTAGAAAGAAATGAACAGGTGGAGTACAAAAGATTTTTTAGGGCAGTGAAACTATTCTGTATGATACTATAATGTTGGATACTTTTATCAAAGCAACAAATGTGTATGTCAAGTTTTTCAATGTATAACACAAAGAGTGAACCCTAATGTAAATAATGAACAGTAGTTGATAACAATACATACTTTAAAAAATTTTTTATCCTCACCAGAGGACATTTTTCATTGCTTTTGGGAGAAAAACATAGATGTGAGAAACATCGATTGGTTGCCACCCATATGTATCTGGACCAGGGATTGAACCTATAACCTAGGTATGTACCCTGACTGGGAATCAAACCACACAACCTTTCAGTTACAGGATGATGCTCCAACCAGCTGAGCCACACTGGCCAGGGCAATAACAATATATTAATACTGGCTTATCAACTGTAACAAATGTACTACACTAATGCAAGTTATTAATAATAGGGAAAATGGGAGGGAGGATGATGGTCATGAGAACTCTATACTTCCCACTCAATTTCTCTGTAAACCTAAATCTGCTGAAAAAAACTAAAGTCTGATAATTTTTAAAAATGTTGAGAGCATAAGTAACAAATTTTATTTAAAAAGGAATATAATTTATTTTAAAATTACTTCAAAGATATTAAAGATTTAAATGTTAAAAATAGAAGCCATGAAATAATTTAAGTACAAGTAAATGTTTTTAATAACTTTGGGGTAGGAAAGCCTTTCTAAGCCTGGTACCAAGAGAAGAAAGTGCATGCACACATGCGCGCGCGCACACACACACACACACACACACACACACTTGGTAAATCTAACGACAATATAAACATACCTGTGTGGCTTTTAAATAAAAGTTTAAAGATAAATGAAAAACAAGAAAGCTAATTACAACTTAAATAGCAATTAGATTTATACTAAAAAATAAGATGAGGGGAGGGGCAAATGACAAAAATAATTCATAAAAGAAATGAAAAAGAACAATGTAAGAAAATCCTTATGTCACTGGCTATTTAATAAAAAAATACACAATAAAACATGAAAATGACTAAATGTATATAGCCTATATGTCAGAGTAGAAAATATTAAAAAGATAAACAATATTCCATATTGTTGAAGGTAAATTAGTTATCCTTCCACAATCTGCCTAAAAAAAAAAAAAGTGTATGTTTCTAAAGGTAATTTAACAAATTACACCAAAAGCCTATTAAAATATCCAAGATAGCGGAAGAGTAAGTGGAAGCTACACAAACCTACTGGGACCAATCTGGAAATACACCTGAATTGTAGAGAAATCATCCTGAATAACCAACTGAACATTAACTGGGGAGAAGCCTTATAACCACAGACAGAAGAAATCACTTCACCACAACGTGACTGGCAAAAGTATGGAAGAGATAAAAGAAGTCTGGCCTAAACTCACATGGTCCACAGGCAGCAGCTGAAGTTCCAAATGGATATTTCAGTGGCTAGGAAGTGCCCCTGAGAAGGGTAGGATCTAAACCCCAAGCTAGGCTTCCCAGCCAACAAGACCAGAGCCATACAGGAACCCAGAAAACCTCCAGCTGTGAAAAGCAGCATGATTTCTGACTGCCAAGGAGACACTTGTAGATGCAGTAAGCCTATTAAGGGGGCCAACGAACAAAATTTCATTCATAGCCACTTACCCTGGGCTTTGACAGAGAGAGGACAGAGTGGACTAGAGATACCTGAGGCGAGTCTGGGGTTGGTGGCTCTGGGAGGGAACTGAAGGAACAGCCACAGGGATCCCTGTGCTGAGTCATTCCCATACTGCAGAAGCCATCTTTCTCAGGCAAAGCACTCCTCTCCAAGTGTCATCAGCCTAAGGGGAAGCAATATCCCCAACCCCAGGAATTACTCTACCCTACCCTGTGATACCTAAGCTGGGCTGCCGAATAGAACTTGATTAGATCAATAACTGACTGACTTAGTAGCTAATTAGTTTAATAGCTAGGGTAAACAATACAAAAAAGTAACCAAAATGGGCAAAGAAACGGACCCCTAATGAAAAAATTAAAAAATTCTCCAGAAGAACTAGATGAAATGGGGGCAAGCAATTTATCAGATAAGAGTTTTTAGACTAATGATTATAAGGATACTTAACAGTATGAAAAAAAGACATGGAAACCATAAAAAAGAGCCGGTTAGAAAAAAAGAATGCAATTATCTGAAATAAATAATACACTGGAAGGAATAAACAGTAGGCTAGATGAAGCAAAGTATCATATCACTGATTTGGAAGACAAGGTAGAAAAAAACACCCAGACAGAGCACCAAAAAGAAAAAAGAATTTAAAAAAATTAGAGATTAGGAAATATTCTGGACAGCATGAAGCGTAGCAACATCCATTTCATGGGAATACCAGAAGAAGAGAGCAAACAAGGGATCAAGAAACTATTTTTAGAAATAATGACTGAAAACCTCCCTAATCTGGTAAAGGAAAAAGCACACATAGTCCAGGAAGCCCATAGAGGCCCAAATAAGCTGGACCGAAAGAGACCTATACCGAGATGCATCATAATTAAAATGACAAGGCTTAAAGACAAGGAAAGAATCCTAAAAGCTGCAAGAGAAAACTAGGTAGTTACCTACAAGGTAGCACCAATTATACTGTCATCTGATTACAAAACAGAAACACTTTAGTACAGAAGGGAGTGGCATGAAATATTCGAGGTGATAAAAAAAGCAAGGACCTACAACCAAGGCTACTTTACCCAGCAAGGCTATCATTTAAAATTGACGGCAAGATGGAGGAATAGGTGGACGCACCGTACCTCCTTGTACAACTAAGATTAGAAAACCAATAATTTACAATAATTTACTATCAGAATAACACCCAGATCCGGCAGAGGATTTATCTGAATGGAAGTCGGGCAGCCAAGAAGTTGAAGTAGACGCGTTCATCTGGACTGGTAGGAGAAGACAAGCCGGCGGGCGCGGGGCTGGCTCCGGTCGGCAGCGTGCGGAGGTCGGGGGAAGGTTTGGCGAGAAATCGGCGCAAAAGCCATCGGGCGTGTAAGAAGTCAGCGGTGATCCCTGAGTACGCAAGCTGCGGCTGGCAGACCCAGAGGGGCAGCGATTGTGGACCAGGGCAGAACTTGCAGCCCGGAAGCCCAGACAAGGGTCTGAGTCCAGGGGAACGGAACTACCGCCATTGTTTTCTCCTGCCCCGCTCCCGCTCCCACCCCGCCCCCACATATAACGTCACAATCTAGCGACCGGGGTCCCCAGCCCCGGTGAGCACCTAAGGCTCCGCCCCCCACCGTAACAGAGCAACCAGACCGAGAGAGAAAAAAAAAAAAAAAGGAGAGACAGGGGAAAAAAAAGAAACCATGTTTTCAACAGAGCAGATCAGTCCCCCAGGACTCATCCTTTTGAGTGACCAAGAATTAGCCAATCTATCAGATGCACAGTTCAAAACACTGGTGATCAGAAAGCTCACGGAACTGGTGGATTTTGGACGAAATTTAGATGAAAGAATGCAGATTACCATAAAACAGATGCAGGAAGACACGCGGAGGAGAGCCAATAGTGAAAGGAAGGAATATGAGTCTCAAAACAATACAGTGGACCAGAAGGAAGATAGAATCAACCAAGCAGGAAAGCATGATGAAATAAGAATTCAAAAAATTGAGGAAAAGATTAAGAGCATCCAAGACACCTTTAAACGTTCCAATATCCGAATTATAGGGGTACCAGAATCGGAAGGGGAAAAGCAACAGATTGAGCACGTATTTGAATAATAAAGGAGAACTTCCCCAATCTGGCAAAGGGAACAGTCTTCCAAGAAATCCAAGAAGCTCAGAGAGCCCCAAAGAAGTTGGACCCAAGAAGAAACACACCAAGGCACATCATAATTACATTAGCCAAGGTAAAAACGAAGGAGAGAATCCTAGAAGCAGCAAGAGGTAAGGGGACAGTCACCTACAAAGGAGTTCCCATCAGACTGTCAGCTGATTTCTCCAAAGAGACCTTACAGGCAAGAAGGGGCTGGAAAGAAATATTCCAAGTCATGAAAGACAAGGACCTACATCCCAGCTTGCTCTATCCAGCAAAGCTCTCATTTAGAATGGAAGGGCAGATAAAGTGCTTCTGAGATAAGGTCAAGTTAAAGGAGTTCATCATCACCAAGCCCTTATTTTATGAAATGCTAAAGGGACTTATCTAAGAAAAGAAGATAAAGAAAAGACATGTATAGTAAAAGGACAGCAAACTTACAAATATTAACAACCACACCTAAAGCAAAACCAAAAGAAACTAAGTAAACAATTAGAACAGGAACAGAACCACAGAAATGGAGGGCACATGGAGGGTTAGCAGCAGGGGGGTGGGAGGAGGAGAGAGAGGGAAAAGGTATAGAGAATAAGTAGCATAGAATGTAGGTTGAAAATAGATAGGGGGAGGGGAAGAATAGTACGGGAAATGTAGAAACTAAAGAACTCATAAGTATGACACATGGACATGTACTAAAGGGGGAAATGTGGGTAGGAGGGGGGTACAGGGTGGAGGGGAGAGAAGGGGGGAAATGGGACAACTGTAATAGCATAATCAATAAAATATATTAAAAAAAAAATGAAGGAGAAATAAGGTGGTTTGCAGACAAGAAAAAGCAAAAGGATGTTAACACTAAACCGGTACTGCAACAAATGTTACAGGAGAAGAAGAAAAAGAGAGGGGGAAAAATAGGAAAACAGCCTAACAATAAAATGGAACTACATATGTACCAATCAGTAATCACTTTAACCCTGGCTGGTATGGCTCAGTGGATTGAGCACCAGTCTGTAAACCAATTGGTCACTGCTTCAATTACCAGTGTCAGGGCACATGCCTGGGTTGCAGGCTGGGTCACCAGTTAGGGGCATACAAGAGGTAACCGATTGAGTATCTCTCTCATACCAGTGTTTCTCTCCCTCTCATTCTCCCTCTCTTCCTCTCTAAAAATAAATAAATAAAATCTTTATAAAACAGTAATAATCACCTTTAATGTAAATGACTTAAATGCTCCAACCAAAAGACAGGATAACTGAATGGATAAGGAAACAGACCCATACATATGCTGCCTCCAACAGACCCATTTCAGATTGAAAGATACAAACAACTAAAAGGACTGGGAAAAGATATATCATGCAAATGGCAAAAAAAAAAAAAAAAAAAAGCTGGGGTAGCAGTACTTATATCCAACCAAACAGACTTTAAAACCAAGGCTGTAGAGACTAAGAAGGACTCTACATAATGATAAAGCACAATCCAAAAAGAGGATATAACCCTAGTAAACATTCATGCAACCAACATAGGAGCACCAAAAGTGTAAAGCAAATCTTGATGGACATAAAGGGAGAAAGAGACAGAAATACAGTCATAATCAGAGATTTTAACACCCCTATGACTTCAATGGATATCTTACACACAGAAAATCAACAAGGAGACAGTGGCCTAAAGGACACACTAGATCAAGTGGATTTCATTGGTATCTTCAGAGCATTTCACCCCAAAGCAGCAGAATATACACACTTTTCAAGTACACATGGAGTGTTTTTCTAGAAGAGATGGCATGTTAGTATACAAGTCTCACTAAATTTAAAAAGATTGAAATCACATCAACGCTATGAAACTAGAAATCAATCACAAGAAGAACACTGAAAAACACAAAAGACATGGAAGCTAAGTAACATGTTATTAAACAGTGAAAAGATCAACAATGAGATCAAGGAAGAAATCCAAAGATACCTTGAAACGAATGAAAATGAAGACACAAAAATCCAAAGTCTGTGGGACACTGGGAAAGCAATCCTAAGATGGAAATCCATAGCATTACAGGCCTATCTCAAACAACAACGACGATGACGACAACGACAACAACAACAAAGAAAGGAAAAGCTCAAATAAACCATCTAACTTCACACTTAAAGGAACCTGAAAAGAACAACAAAGCTCAAAGCATGTAGAAGGATGGAAGAAATAAAGATCAGAGCAGAAATAAACAAAACAGAGTCTAAAAAAAAAAAGATACAAAAGATCAGTGAATCCAAATACTGGTTCTTTGAAGGACAGACAACACTGACAAACCTTTAACCAGACCTATCAAGCAAAAAAGAGAGGACACAAATAACTAAAATCAGAAAGGAAAGATGAGAAATAACAACTGACACCAAAGAAATACAAAGGATTTTAAGAAAGTTTTTTGAACAACTATATGCCAACAAACTGGACAACCTGGGAGAAATGGATAAATTCCTAGAAACAGACCATCTTCCAAAACTAAATCAGGAAGAATCAGAGAATGTGAAAGAGTAATCAAAAAAATCCCAACAAACAAAAACTCTGGACCAGACGGCTTCACAGGTGAATTTTACCAAACATACTGAGAAGAACTAACACCTCTCCTTCTCAAAGTATTTCAAAATATTCAGGAGGAGGAAGGCTCCCAAACTCATTTTACGAGGCCAGCATTGTCCTAATTCCCAAACCAGGTAAAGGCACTACAAAAAAAGAAAATGATAGGCCAATGTCCCTGATGAACACAGACACTAAAGTCCTCAACAAAATATTAGCAAACCAAACACAGCAATGCATCAAAAAGATCGATCATTAACCATGATCAAGTGGGATTTATTCCAGGAACACAATGTTGGTACAAAATTCGCAAATCAATAAAAGTGATTCGCCGCATAAACAAAATGAAGGATAAAAACCAGATGAACACATCAGTAGAGGCAGAAAAAGATTTGATAAAATCCAGCATCTATTTATGATAAAAATCTCAGCAAAGTGAGATTAGAGGGAATATATGTAAACATAATAAAGGCCATATATGACAAACCCACTGCCAGCATCATACTCAAATGGGCGAAAACTACCAAGCGTTCCCCTTAAGGCCAGGAACAAAACAGGGATGTCCGCTTTCACCTCTCTTTTTCAAGGTAGTCCTGGAAGTCCGAGACATGGCAATCAGACCAAAAGAAGAAATTAAAGGCATCCAAACTGGAAAGGAAGAAGAAGTAAAACTGTCTTTATTTTCAGATGACATGATACTACACACAGAGAACCACAAAGATTGTACCAAGAAACTACCAGAACTGATGAATGAATTTAGCAAAGCAGCAGGATACAAAATTAATATCCAGAAACATTTTTATATGCCAATAACTAATAAAAAGGGAAATTAAGAAAGCAATCCCATTCACAATTGCTTCAAAAGGAATAAGATACCTAGGAATAAACCTAACTAAGGATGTGAAAGACTTGTACTAGAAAAACTGAATGACACTGAAGAAACAAAGTGAAGAAGATACAAGTAATTGGAAGCACATATCATATTCATGGATAGGAAGAACTGACATCATTAAAATGTCCATACTACCCAAAGATTCAACACAATTCCTATCAAGATTCCAATGACAACCTGGCTGGCGTAGCTCAGTGGATTGAGTGCGGGCTGGGAACCAAAGTGTCCCAGGTTCGATTCCCAGCCAGGGTACATGCCTGGGTTGCAGGCCATAACCCCCAGCAATCGCACATTGATCTTTCTCTCTCCCTTTCTCCCTCTCTAAAAAAATAAAAATAAATAAAATTAAAAAAAAAAGATTCCAATGACATATTTCACAGAACTAGAGCAAATGTTTCAAAAATTTATATAAAACCACAAAAGGCCCCTATACAGCAACAGCGATCCTGAGAAGGAAGCACAAAGTTGGAGGAATCACACCACCTACTATCAAACTACATAACAAGGCCACAGTAATCTACACAGCATGGTACTGGCATAAAAACAGACACATAGATCAATGGAACAGGATAGAGAGCCCAGAAATAAACCCACACCTTTAGAGTCAATTAATGTTTGACAGAGGAAGCAAGCACATTCAATAGGCCAAAGATAGTTTATTCAACAAACGGTGCTGGGAAAATTGCAGAGACGTGAGAACAATGGAACTAGGCCACCTTCTTACACCAGACACAAGAATAAATTCAAAATGGAAAATGGAGGCGTAGGTAGACACACTGTGCCTCCTCGTACAACCAAAAAAACGCTAACAACAATTTAAAAACAAAAAACAAACAGAACTGACAGAAAATCCAACTGTATGGAAGTCCGACAACCAAGGAGTTAAAGACAACACATTCATCCAGACTGTTAGGAAAGGCAGAGTCTGGCAGCCAGAGCAAGAGGACTTGCAGCAAGGTGGCAGCTAGTGGACCAAGGAGAGGGAGGCTGTGGATTGTGGAACAGGACACACAAGGCTGCAGGAGGCTGACCGTGCGATCCCACATTCACGAGCAGGTAAACAAGGCAAAACAAAGGAGGAGTGGAACATACACGCAACCCAGGGCCCCACTGAGAGGAAATAAAGCCTCAAACCTCTAATTGAAAACACCTGTGGGGGTTGAGGTGGCAGTGGGAGAAACTCCCAGACTCACAGGAGAGTTTGCTGGAGAGACCCACAGGATCCTAGAATGTACACAAGCCCACCCATCTGGGAATCAGCACCAGAAGGGCTCAATTTACGTGTGGGAAGTGGGAGAAATGGGGGAAGTGACTGAAATTCGGCTGAGAGCAGAGCAAATGCCATTGTTCCCTCTCGGACCCCTGCCCCACATACAGTGTCACAACACAACGATGTGATTGCCCTGCCCTGGTGAATACCCAAGGCTCCTCCCCTTTCTACATAACAGGTGCGTCAAGACAAAAAAAAATTGACCAAACAAAAGAATAGATCAAAGCTTCAGAAAAATACAGCTAAGCAATGAAGAGATAGCCAGCCTATCAGAGGCAGAGTTCAAAACATTGGTAATCAGGATGCTCACAGACTTGGTTGAATTTGGTCGCAAATTAGGTGAAAAAAATGAAGGCTATGCTAAGTGAAATAAAGGAAAATGTACCAAACTAATAATGATGGGAAGGAAACTGGGACTCAAATGAACAATGCAGACCAGAAGGAAGAAAGAAACATCCAATCAGAAAAGAATGAAGAAACAATTAAAAAAAAAATGAGGACAGGCTTAGGAACCTCCAGGACATCTTTAAACATTCCAACATCTGAGTTACAGGAGTACCAAAAGGAGAAGAGGGGGAAGAACAACAAGTGGAAAAATTATTTGAACAAATAATAAAGGAGAACTTCCCCAATCTGGCAAAGGAAATAGACTTCCAGGAAGTCCAGGTAGCTCAGAGAGTCCCAAAGAAGTTGGATCCAAGGAGGAACACACCAAGGCACATCATAATTACATTAGCCAAGGTAAAAATGAAGGAGAGAATCCTAGAAGCAGCAGGAGATAAGGAGACAGTAACTTACAAAGGAGTTCCCATCAGGCTGTCAGCTGATTTCTCAAAAGAGACCTTGTAAGCAAGAAGGGGCTGGAAAGAAGTATTCCAAGTCATGAAAGGCAAGGACCTACATCCAAGATTGCTCTATCCAGCAAAGCTTTCATTTAGAATGGAAGGGCAAATAAAGTGCTTCCCAGATAAGGGCAAGTTAAAGGAGTTCATCATCACCAAGGCCTTATTATATGAAATGTTAAAGGGATTTATCTAAGTAAAAGAAGATGATCAAAAACATAAACAGTAAAATGACAGCAAACTCACAATGATCAACAACCACAACTAAAACAAAAACAAAATAAGCAAACAACTAGAACAGGAACAGAACCACAGAAATGGAGATCCCATGGAGGGTTATCAACAGGGGAGTGGGAGGAGGGGAAAAAGGTACAGAGAATAAGTAGCACAAATGGTAGGTAAGAATAGAAGGAGGGTAAGAATAGTATGGGAAAAGTAGAAGCCAAAGAACTTACATGTATGACACATGGACATGAACTAAACGGGAGGAATGTGGGTAGGAGGGGGTATGCAGGGTGGAGGGGAGTGAAGGGGGGAAAAATGGGGCAACAGTAATAGCATAATCAATAAAATATTAAAAAAAATAAGCCATGGCTGGTGTAGCTCAGTGGATTGAGCGTGGGCTGTGAACCAAATTGTCGCAGGTTCGATTCCCAGTCAGGGTACATGCCTGGGTTGCAGGCCATGACCCCCAGCAACCACACATTGATGTTTCTCTCTCTCTTTCTCCCTCCCTTACCTCTAAAAATAAAAATAAATAAATTCTTTAAAAATAAATAAATAAATTCAAAATGGATCAAAGACTTAAATGTGAGACCCGAAACCATAAAAATAGTAGAACATAGGCAGCAAAATCTTAGACATTGATATAGCAATATTTTATCTGATATATCTCCCAGGGAAGGGAAACAAAAGGAAAAATAAACCAATGGGACTATATCAAACTAAAAAGGTTTTGCAGAGCAAAGGAAATCATCAACAAAATAAGATGAGAACCCACAGAATGGGAGAACGTATTGACTGATACATCTGATAAGGGGTTAATATCCAAAATTTATAAAGTACTTACCAAACTTACTTACCAAACTTAACACCAAAAAAAACCCAAACAACCCACTTAACAAATGGGCAAAGGACCTGAATAGTCACTTCTCCAAGGAGGACACACAGATGGCCAACAGACATGAAAATACGGGCAAAGTCACTAATTGTCAAAGAAATGCAAATTAAAAGTACAATGAGATATCATCTCACACCATCAGAATGGTTATCATCAATAAATCAGCAAACAATTGCTGAGAAGGATGTGGAAAAAGGGGGTGGGCTCTTTTTCCACTGTTGGTGGGAATGCAGACTGTTATAGCCCCTGTGGAAAGCTATATGGAGATACCTCAAAAAATTAAAAATGGATGTGCTTTTTGATCCAGCAACCCCACTTTCGGGAATATATCTGAAGGAACCCAAAACACTAATTCGAAAGAACATAGCACCCCTATGTTCAGTGCAGCATTATTTACAATCTCCAAGATATGGAAGCAGCCCAAGTATATCCACCAATAAATGAGTGGCTAAAACAACTATGGAACATTTACTCAGCTGCAAAAAAGAAGAAAATTTTACCCTTTTTGACAGTAAGGATGGGTCTGGAGAACATTATGCTAAGTGAAATAAGCCAGTGAGAGAAAGACAAATACCATATGATTTTCTCATATGTGGAATCTAATGAACAAACTGAAGTAACAAGGAAAACAGAGACAGACTCATGGATGGAGAGCAGAACGACAGCTAGTTGGGTGCAGGGGGGAGGTTGGTTGGGGGTAGGAGGAATTGAGCCAAAAGGAAAAAGGACTCATGGACATGTACAACAGTGTGGTGATTTCTAAGGTGGAGGGGAGTATAAAGGAACTAAATGGTAATGGAAAAAATACAATGAAGATATAATAAAAAAATTTTTTAAGCCTATTAGAAATACACGTCCCATTTTATCAAGCAATGCATTTCTAAGAATTTATGCAAGGAATATAATAAAGAATATAGAAGAGGCATATACAAGTGCATTGTTGTTTATAATTCAAAAAAATCACATGCCTAAATGCTCCTAATGGAAATCTGTGTGAAGTAAATACGGTCATTTAAAATTGTTTTAAGTTTACAGAAATGGAAAGATATCCAATAATAAGTTTTATGGCAAAATTAGTTTTCATGTATAGTACTGAAAGGTCACACTATATCCATTTAGGCAAATTCAACTACATCCACCAAAAAGGGCACAATTCTACCTATTAAATCACTCAGTGATGGTCACCTAAAAAATTAGAAGGGAGAAGATTGTTCCTTCAGATAGTGTCTGTTTCATATGCCCCTCATAATGTGAGCACCTCTCTACAGCTTACTGTGCTGAGTGTGATTCTAGAATTATGAGCTTTCAGTACAAGAGGTCACTTAATCACAAGCCAACTGTATCAGTTGCTCAAATGAAGAAAGAATGATTTCTTTCCATTAGAGCAAAAAGCAACTGTACTGTAGTTAATGAGAGTGTTAAATTCCTGAGGATTTTCAAGGATAATTTAAATCTGCAGTGCTTTTTCACCTTACACATTGATTTTAAATATTAATTCCCATGAAGGAAGGAATTCCATTTTACTTGTGCACGGAGTTTGCTTTGCAAAACAAAAGTTTGTATATATACACAAAGAATAAAGTTCTAAAATATTCACCCTACAGAACGAGGAAAGAAGGCTGAATAAACATTAAAACATAACCTTACCATTTTAAAGAAAAAAATTTTATCAGTTAATTGACTAAAAGCAAGTACGATGCTTTTATTAACTCAAATACACTCAAGCACAGATTTACTGCATTCTTCTAAGCCAAGGCTCATTTAAATAGGCATTTTGTTCCCCAAAGAGAAATTAATATCATACCAAACTTAAAAGTATGTATTGTAATTTGTGTTTCATACACTAGAAACAGGAAAAATGTCAAGCCAGTGCCTAAAAATAAATTACTTCAATGCTTTAAATACTATTTGACTAATAGTCATGCGGAATTCACCAGGTATGTATCAAAAGGAACCAGGGCTTCTCAGAAATGGCTGATTCCAAGGCTGGGGCAGGATATTTACATGTGAACCTAGAACCTATTTTTATGCCAAAAGTTAGAAAGCACTTTTAAAAAAATGATGGGGGCCTGTCATAAAGACAAAAGAGCAAGCTTTCAAGGGCTCCCACTAGATGAGACAATCTGAACATCAAAAATATTAAGGATAGTAATGAATTATCAACATTTCAAAGAAACAGATACATCAATAAACAGATAAATAGATGGTGGAGGAAAGCTCTTAATTACAGTAAGATGCCAAGTGTTAATTTGAAAATGTAGAGAAGTGCTACTGTCACAAAACTGTCATTTTTAACATAGTAAAAACTGGTTTGGGCAAGCATCAATGGATGCGAAATTGTAGATGAAAATTTTGCTAAAAAGCAGGGCATGTGCATAATGTTAAAGTGTCCCTCAACATGCATGGGGAAAAAAACAGTAACTATAAAGTAATGAGGTAACACCTTCACTGAGTGATCAAAATTAACATCACTAATAAAGGGCAGAAAACATGTACCTCTTGATGTAGAGAACCCCAAAGAATACATAACCTGAATGTAATCATGAGCAAACATAAGGCAACTCAAAATGAGAAATTATATATAATTGGCAGACTATACTCTTCAAAAATGTCAATGTCATAAAAGGCAAAGGAAGACTGTGGAAATGTGCCCAGGTTAAAGGAGACTTAATGCAACACCTGGTCCTAGACTTGATAGTGTACTGGAAAAATACTTAGAAAAGGAAAAATTTAGTAGGAAAAATCTGACCCTACATTAAATAGCTTAAACTAGGAGAATATTAAAGATGCTTTACAGCTCTGTGACTAAAAGGTTCTAAAGAGCATTCAACCAGATTCAACATAATCAAACACTTCTGCAGACCAGTAGAAAATGAAACTATCAACAAATAATCTAATTCAATCAAAACCAGCTAAAAAATTAAAATTTTCCTCCACTCCCATGAAGTTTTAGCCAATTGCTGATCCATATTGTTATGTTTTCCTTTCTTAAACCTAGTCTGCAAAGTTATGCGCGCGCGCGCACACACGCGCACAACAACAGACTAAACTATAACAGCACTGGGACCAGTAAGTCAAAAAAATTAAGAAACTTTGTCATTTTACCATTATAAATGGAAGTTCACACTTTGATTACTAAGTAAAATCCACTTTTCAAAACACATAAATTCCACCATCATAAACATTCTCCTTCAAAGTAAAATCTTAAAAAATATCACTGACCCTGCAGATTAACATCTATGTTAACATGCTTGATGTTAGTGTTATTTATCACATTAAAATATTCAACTGATGATAAAGAATATCCTAATAGATGACAGTGAGGAGAGGCTCTGGATTCAGAGTAGCTGAGTTCAGTCTCTGGTCCACAATAATCCTTGGGCAAGGGATGTCATTTTTAAGTGCCTCAGTTTTCTAATCTATAAAATGGTATAATCATCTCATAGGTGAATATACACCTTATAGGATAATGTTCACTAAACAGATACTCATACTAGCACATGCTCAAAAAAGTGCTAGAAAAGTGCTAGAACGCACTAGAAAGTGCTCAAAAAATGTCAGCCATTATTACTTTTACACACATTTAAAAGTGTCATATTCTGACATCCATTAGGATGTCTGCTACGGAAAAGAGTAGGATGGTTCCTGAAAAAATTAAAAATATAACTTCTATGTGATCCTGCAATCCCACTTTTGCATATATATTCAAAAGAATTGAAAACAGGCCTCAAAGAGATACTTGCACATCCATGTTCATAGCAGCAATATTCACAATAGTCAAGAAGTGGAAACAACCCAAATGTCCATCAATGGATGAATGGATAAACAAAACTGTGGTATACACAAACAAAAGTTATTCAGCTGTAGAAAGTAAGGTAATCCTGTCATATACTAAAACATGGGTTACCCTTAAGAACATTGTGCTAAGTACAATAAGCCCGTCATAAAGATAAATACTGTATGATTCCTCTTATATAAGGTATTTAGAGTAGTCAGAATCATACAGACAGAAAGTTTTACCAGGGGTTTGGGGAAGCAAGAGGTGAACAGTTGTTTAATGGCTATAGAGCAGAGGTGGCAAACACAAGGCCCGTGGGCCGAATCCAGCTTTCCACCTTGTTTTATCCAGCCTGGCACCTTGTTTCTACCCAGTGGCAGCACCCGAGTTCTCATTTAACTGTTAAGTAGTTACATTTACACAGCCCTAAAATTACATTCGGCCCTTTGAAGGCAACCATGAGGCTGATGTGTAACCGGGTGAAAATGAGTCTGACACCCTGCCATAGAGTTTCAGTTTTGAAAGATGAAAAAGTTCTAAACTGTTTCATCACAACAATGTGACTATACATAACACTACTGACCTATACATTTAAAAATGGTTAAGCTAGTAAATTTTGTATTTTTTACAATGAGAAAAAAAGCATACTTTGAAGCCCAGTAAAACAAACTTAATTATCCTTTATCATGTTTACAAGGGCTAGTGAAACTAATTAGTTAATGGAATAGCAACAAATGACCTAGGAGATTAAAAAAAAAAAATCTCAGAAGTGATTACATAATCCATTTTCATTTTTAAATACCTGCAAAACTAAAATAAAACACTGCATTAAAATAAGCTTGCTATATATTGCAGGCAAAATATACAAATTATGTGACTATTTATTTAAGTCTCTAAAGCCAGCCTGATACTGAGCCCAGGTTTTTCTCCTGCACACAAAGAAAGCAGATGAGTTCTCTTACCAGGTAAAGTATCCTGAAGGATCTAGACTGGTATGAAATCTGAGGACTACCAAGCTCATCTCGAATCCCCGACAAACCTAAGCATCAGAAATGATCTCAAACTACTACGCATCTGAATACCTGGACTACTCTGACTATAATCAAACCACATCCAGTCTATTTTACTCACAAAATTTTCAAATAAAGTATAAAAAATTAGTATAAAAAATCAAATATATCTAAAGCAGGTAAATATAGATATCTCATCTCAATCAGGGATTAAAATTAGGCAGACTTTGCCCTGGTCAAGTGGCTCAGTTGGCACCAAAAGGTTGCAGGTTTGATTCCTGGTCGGGGCACGTACCTTAGCTGGGGGTTGGAGCCCTAGTCAGGGCATGTAGGGGAGGCAACTCCGCACATGCACTCTCTCTCTTTTTCTCTCTCACACTCTGTCTCCCTCTCCCCCTTCCTCTATCTCTAAAAAAACATATTCTTAGGTAAGGATTAAAAAAATTTAGGTAGACTTTATTTCACATTTATACAAAAATAAATCACCAGATATTCTGAGAATAAATTTTCAATAAATATATACCTCATGATTTTTTTATCTACAACTTTAAATATTCAGCTCTATAGAAATGACTTAACTGAAACAAAAAGGTTAAAAAGTTAATTTAAAATTTTTCCTGTTTTCAGTAATTTTTAAATCTTCAAGCTAAGAGCAAGAACAATGGCAGCCATATTTCGCTGAATTAAGGATACTGATATTGAGGATGTAAATTAGAAGATGCATCATTATTTCATGTGCCTGTGCCACTAAGAAAGGAAAATCACTGCCAACATAAATCAGTTATAAAATGCATCCCAAATTCAGAGATACTGAAATATTTAAAAATTGGTACCTTAGAACTGATGTGATATAATATGTACATGCTTGTTCCTCTGAATAACCAACCCCAAGGCATCAGAAACCTAACCTATCTATCAACTATAGAGAGAAGAGGAAAAAAAAATCAAAATTTCTATAACACCAAAGCCGAAGTCCCACACAAACTTTTTTAAAATGCATGAAAACAGTCAATTCAAACTATAGTTCATAGAATCGATAATTGATGCAGAATGAAGGTCCAAAGAAGTAACTAGATTATTCTCTACAGTCTAAGTAAATGATTTCCAAATTTAGAAAATCAAGAATCTAAGCACCAAATGATTTTCAAACAAGGAGATCCATGTCTCCTTTAATTCAGTGGTCCATAGGTACCAGCTCAAAGGGCAGAGTGCCACCTACCAAGGAAAAAACAGTTAACGTAGGATTTTTTAGTACATACTATGAAAACAATGGATTCTGGTTTAGCTTAGGGTAATTTACAGATGTAGAGTACATTGTCACACTGTTTCAAAAACAATGGCGCTGGTGCTGAGGGAAAAAAGAAAATCTTACTGACCTAAATATTTTCAAATGCCGAACAAAGTAATAAAGGCTAATCAATTAATGCAATTACAGCAAAGAGAAAAGAATGCATACATGTAATAGTGTCAATAATTCAATTACAGGATACAAACACACAAACCCTCTATTAAATTTACCTGTTTCAAAATTCCTAAAATCTATTACTGAATACTTTCCTTACACCAAAATCTGATACTACATCTCATAAAACATTAAAATATAAGTAAATCTAACTATCAAAGTTAATTCACAACCAATAAAATTTTTCAGGACAGATTCACAAATATTAACTTAATAATCAGAAAACTAACTCTAGCCCTGCCTGGCGTAGCTCAGTGGATTGAGTACGGGCTGCAAACCAAAGCATTGCAGGTTCGATTCCCAGTCAGGGCACATGCCTGGGTTGCAAGCCATGGCCCCCAGCAAGTGCACGTCGATGTTTCCTTCTCTCTCTCTTTCTCCCTCCCTTCCCTGTCTAAAAATAAATAAAATCTTTAAAAAAAAGAAAGAAAACTCTAGCACAATTCAATTCTATATAAGAATAGATGAACACATTCAAAACAGGCAAAGCAGAACGTGTAAAAAAATTACTCAAAACATAGCAAATTGACCTCCGATTTACAGAGAATCCTAAGCATAGATGGTTTGCTTACTTCACTGACCATTTAATTTTCTAAGTTGCAGACTTCACACAAGTTGCACCTGTCTAGGTCTATATCTATATGTAAACAAGGACTTAAAAGTCATACTAATTTTTGTCTAAACAATGAGCCCACTAAAGAAAACATCTCTGGGTTTAATGTTGATTTAGAAAACCAAATAACTGAAAATTATTTTTCTCTTCCTTTTTTGTTTTTTTTCCCAGAAGAATCCAAATTGATCATCCATTTGAACCTTAAACATCAGAGCTCAGAAATTCAAATGTAAAAAATGTCCATCAGTTTAAACAAGAAACGGCAAAATGTTGGTAATTTCTGAAGATGGGTGACAGGTATACGGAAGTTCATTATACTGTACTATCTACTTATGTATGTTTTTTTTAAGTTTAAAATAATGTCAAATTTTAAAAAATTATTCAGGTATATTAAGTCATCTTTAAAATCTTAATTCTAAAACAAGTTTACTAGAAAACATCAATTTATCAATAAGTTATTTCACAGAGTATACTAACTTGAAGGTGGTCCTCAAACCACATCAAAAGTCTATCCACAGATAAAGAAAATGTAAGACCGTTATCTACTTGGAAGTTACTGAGGAAATAACTATAATGCAATGAAGTCTATGTCTTATTTTAGTATGTTAAATAATCAATGACTAATTAAAAAACACATCATTCTTAGAATTGGAAGGCACAAATTTTCAAGTTCAGTGGTTTGCACACTTTTTGAGGTAACTGGAGGAGAGGACCAGAGACATCTTGATTTTTTTTAATACTAGGGATTGTTCACAAAATAAAGATTTTTATTTTAAAAAAGGATCTAGTTACTTTTTTAAAAAAAGTCTTAAAAACCACTATTCCATTGCATCCATTGCACCCACATTCCATCGCTAATATGGGCCCTACAAAAGGTTGTATGATTAATATGATATCATTCAATAATGGTAGTGTCAGGAATAGAATTCAGGTCTCTTATGTATCCAGTTCTCCTTTAAAGCAATGCACCACTTCAAATTTAAGTTACAGTTAAAAAGAAAATTCTGTTTCAATTTTGTCTGTAAAATGAGATTGGACACAATATCTCTGAGACCATTTTCCAGGTCTAAAATTCTGACTCCCTGAATGCCAAGTTTAAAAAGATGTCTATGTTAAGGTAGATAAATGTTATGTTCTTAAACATAACAGAAATCTTCAAAAATTTTAAGGACTCCTGAGAGATGCAAGTCAAATACAGAAAGCTAACAGTCATTCAGTAGTTACCTTTAGGGTCCTGAAACATTTTTGCAACTCTACTCTCTTTTGTTAGTTAATACTAGAATATGAAACAATGTTTTCAAAGACCTCTGAAATAATCATAGTGAAAGCTTTTCTTAGATATCTTTGGAAAGGGTATTGGCCTATCAAAATACATAACTCAGTAAACGTTCAAATTACAGAATGCTTCAAAGAGAACCAAGTATATCATTCCTAAGTTTAAAATAAATGAATTCAAAGGAGCATTAAGCCTAGCTGACACATAATGGTCACAAATAAAGTTTTGATTCCTACCTATTAAAGCCTGAAAAAGGTTGCTCTGAAATATGTTAATAACCCGTTCAATGGAACTTCTGAGCTGTCTGTCTTCAGTGTGGCTTAGTTTCAAACGGTATTCTTCCAAAAGGTGCAATGCTCGCTGGGTATCTGGGAAGAAAAACAGAGTCTGATTAAAATTATTTACAAGAAAGTATTACACACTAGCTATACAGCAAATAATTCTGCAAGACATTTATTTATACAGTTCCTAAAATCTGACTCATCAATTGATGCTACTATACTCATGTACACCCCTATTTCCTAGAATGATCCAAAAAAAAAAAAAGTAAACATACATCACAGTAGAAAAAGGAAGAAGGTAAGTAGTTTTATTAAATGTGTACTGGTAGTCTACCACTAAAAAAAAAAAAATACCAAAATATTAGTAACATAGTTTCAGCTGATTCGATGTGCAAAAGCAGATTATCTGTAATCTGTTATTATAAATCCAAATCCTGTTTCAAAATACTAGTTCTTAACCAGTACCCCACATTTGCTCACAAAATAGTGTTTAGTAAGAACGATAAAGTGAAATATTAAAACACCAATTCAGAGTTTTTAAAAAGACGTTTCAGAGGGAGAAAATGAACTGCCTCTCTAGTGACTAGGGAGGTGTCAAGAAGAAAGTTTGAGAAACATATAGGTGTTTCCATCTTCTGAATGATGCGAGGCTCAGATTCACTAAGTAGTAAGGATAGGACTATGCTGTCTCATTTGTTACACAAACATTTTTAAAACACAGCAAATCAGAAAACAGACATGCAGAAAACCAAAGGACAGCCACAAGAGTGTTCCGAAACAAATTCTCACCTTGCTTCCGGACCGGCATTTTTCTCCAGAATCAGGGAGACGGCACACACCTTAAAAAACATAAAACAGAAAAGGTACAGAATTAAAGAAGAGAATGGAATCGTGGTTAAACTAGCATTTTCCACTAAACCTCAAATCGAGAAACTCCCAGTCCTATCTGAAAAACCCACCTGGCAAAGTTTTCCCAAGTAAAAGGCAAAGCCTCAAAACTCAGCACTATCAATCTAGAAAGCTTTTACCTAGGGGTGATACCCCTGGCAAATTAAGAGCAAGACCGAAGCCAGCTTCCAATTCTCCTCGAAAGCTGCCCCCCCTCTCCAAAAGGCACTAGATGCCTAGACGTGAGGCCATCTCTCCCCCTGCTTAAGAATGCATACTTCCCACCTGCTACTACTAGGAGAGCTCCAACCCTTAAATCCCTAAACAAGCAGAGGCTGTAAAGGGCTCCAAGAAAGGACCCAGCTGGGCTGATCACGCCGCCTTGCCTGGGCCCCCTCCTCTCGCTTGCCTTTCTCCTCGCTTGCTCCCTCGGGCTACTCCAGCAGGGGCCGGACGGGGCAGCGGCCGCTCTCCGAGACGCCCTCGCGCCCCACATGCACACCTCCGCGAGCCCCCACACCTGCAGCGCCACCACAAAGTTTCTGCGAGCGGCGTGCACTCGGAGCTGGGGTGCGCCCCGGGCCGACTCAGGGCGTCTTCCTCGCCCTGCCCCGCTCCACGTCCCCCCCACCCCGCCTGGGGCTCGAGGAGCTCAGCTGAGGGGAGTGAGGGAACGGGGGAGGAGCTCCCCTCTGCGGCTGCACTCCCACCGCCTCTTTCTCTTCCTCCTCCTCGGCCGCCGCCTCCTCACTCGCCTCAGGCCGCTAGTCGCTTGCCCTTTCCCCTTCTCGCCGTCCCACCCCCGGAACCTCGCCTCTTTCCGCGCCCCCAACCGCTCTACCCCCAAACTTTCCGCCAAGATGGCGGCCCCGAAGCTGGACTGCCGCACCCCCACGTGACCACTTTCCCGGCGCTCTCGGCCAATGGGAAGTGAGGAGGCGGCTCGCGCCCAGCCCGGGGCTCTCCGTGCTACCTTTGGGTAGGGAGGGGGAGGGGGAGGGGGAGGGGGAGGGGGAGGGGGAGAGGAAAGAAGAAGGGCCGAGAGGGGCCCGGAGGTGAGTGGGCAAGCCGAACCCCGGGGCGTCCCAAGTGAACCTTCTCGTTTAAAGGGGAGACTTCCAAAGAGGCTTTGAGGACAAAAGAATTAACACACAGACTCTACAGGTGGTCCTGGGTGGCCCTGGAAAAACCTGCCTTTACCTCCCCCTAGCCCTCCGGTGAAGCCGACGGTTTTGAGCAAGTAGCGCGCCAGGCCCAGAAGGATCGGGGTTTCTGAAGAGAGGTGACTTAACTTACACCAGATCCAAGGGACACATTCCGAGACACTCTTTAACCTCACTAAACACGTGCTATTCTAAACTCCACGTCTGGAAAAAGTGCCTGGCGCCCCCGGGGATGGATCTCCAACCAAAAAAAGCGGTGTCGTGGAGGAGTTAACAGCACAACCCTCGTTAGGGGGCGGGAGAGGGCGGAGTCTGGGAAGGTGGAAAAGGGGGTTGTTTAGGACGGGGTGTGAACTATCTTTGCAATGCCATCCACTTTGTACTGATTTTTTAAAAGTTATTATTTGCCCTTAAGTAAAAGTTTTGAGGGAGGGGCTAAATTAAACGGCACGTGAAAAGGGAGATTGGTTAATTTGATAAGAATTTTAGGGTTTTACTGGGGGATTTTAAAATCTAAGCGATTAATTCCAAGCAAGAATGGATTTAAGGGTAGGAGGAGAAAATTCGTTCCTTCTTTTACTCTCTCATTAATTCATTTCCCCCTTGCCTGCGTCCCCGGCCCACTCATCAGCTTCCGGTGCTACCCAAATTCAGGCGGCCCCTTTAAGAACTCACCTGTAGCTTTCTCCTCCCAAGCCCAGCTGCCCTCAGACGGCACAGCTGGTTTAAGTTTCGATTGCACCTTGGAGCCGGGACCGCGGACGAGACTGGAATCCGGTCAGGGGCTGACCAATCCAGTTTGTAGAAAGAAGCTCCCGGAAAGCTCTCCCAAGTCGCTGCCCAGATCTTCGAGCCTCTTCTAGATAATAGGGATCTCCCTGCTCTGAGGTCCAGAGAGAATTTGCCCAAGGTCACCCAGAGTTGGTAACAAAACTGGAAACGCGGAGTTTCTGTCTTTCAAAACCCGAACTCTTCCCCGTCAGTAAACTTGACAGCCTTTCACCGAGGACGTATTCTTGGGATAAAAAGGGAAGTCCCAGAACCTCGTACTGGAACCATAACTATTACTCAGAGGTATGCTAACCACTGCTTTCACTCTGGGATTGTACCGTGAGGTCCTAACTTATGAGGACCCGACCAGACCCACTGTCTCAGCTTAAGAGAAAGAAACTGAGGTCCAGAAGACATGTAGGCTGATAAGTTACAGCATCTCAGAATTAGGTCTCCTAACTCCAGGGCTCTTTCCACTGCGATTTTTTGGGCAACTTGACAATGGTATGTTGATTTATGGGCAGCAGAGCTCTATGCTCCCTGGATCAAGCATCTTGGGAGCTTCAACAATTAAAGCAACATTTCATAGAAGAATGGATGGAAAGTGAAAGAAAGCGCTTAAAAGCAATGAGGTTAAATAGAGGCAATTTTTAAATAGTGAAATTGTTTTTTTTTAAAATAGTGAAAATGTCTGATGCCATCAATGCTATTATTACTAAAATTTTATTAATGAACTTTGATTCTCTTCTAAGCATGGACTCTCCAGAATTCAGGAGGAAAGGATTTTGCCTTCCCTGTTAATATCATTTGTTGTTCACAAATGTTCACTTGCTAGGCAATGGAGATAGAAATAAACAAGATCCAAGTTATGCTCTGAAGGACCCACAGCCTAGTAGCAAATGGATTAAAGGACAGTGAAGCTTTTCCCAAGAGCCACTGAAAAGCCCAAAACAAAATGTGTGTGAGTTCTCAGTGTCATCCCAGTTCTCCCCTAAAAACAAAAAGGAGGGACAGGAGAAAGAGGGAACAAGAGGGCGTGATAATCTTCTACTTGGCATCCTCTAGCCAGATGTGGCTTTCAGCAGTCCAAAAGTAGAAATGAAGCTAGCACTTGTTCTACGCTTAGGGACCAAGACAAGTCCAGGCCTACTATGAGGGGCCTTATTTCTCATTCCTCCTTTCTATCCATGTGTATTAGTTATCTATAGCTGCATAACAAACTCCTCAAACCTTAGTAGCTTAAAACTTAGTAGCTTTCTGGGGGTCAGGAATTCAGTAGGATCTTAGCTGGATGGTTCTGGCTTGGAGGTCTCAAAAGATTGCAGTGAAGATGTCTACCAGGGCTGCAGTCATCTGAAGGTTTAACTGGGATTAGGAGAAGCTCTTTCAATGTGGCTCACCCACATGGCTAGTAAGTTGATGCTAGCTGTTGACAGGAAGCCTAAATTTCTCACCATGAAGATCTTTCTATAGGATTGATTGTCTTCATGACATGGAGGCTGACGTCCTCCAGAGCAAGTGATCCAAGATAGCAAGGCAGCAGCTATATCTTTAATGACCTAATCTCAGAAGCAACACCTCATTTCCACAATATCCTTTTGGTTACTTAGGTTAGGTTATTGGTTACTTAGGTATTCATACCAGGTATGAATACCAGGAGGTAAGAATCATTTGGGTCCATCTTGGAGGCTGGTTACCATATCATCACAACATACAAAGCAATGACATCTGTATTTTTCCAAACAACTTTTATTTCCTTGAAGTATTCCTTACTTTATGCAAGTAGCAGCTGCCATTGAATAAGATTCAATGTAGGATCTGATTACTTTTCACACCTCCTCATGAAATTATATTTTTCTATCCCCATTTAATTTTATTAACTCAGCTCTAAACCTTCCCTTCCCAGCCATACCAATCAAGCCACATATACCTCCATATCTCTGTCTGTCCACTCCCCTGTCCAGGTCCCCAGCCTATCCTCTGTAAAGGTGCCCAGATCCTGCCAGATTGCTGCATCTTTTGCTCTCATTCTGGCAGAGCGGCAGTGTGCTGCTGTGCCAAAACAATCACTAAACAGAAAGGATTTGATGTCAAAAATATTTATGGCTGCTTAGACTGCAAGAAGAGGAACACTGTTGAGAATGATAGAAGTGATCATGCTGGTCAGGTCTCCAAAGAATGCTCAGAGTGTATTTCCTGGCAGCACACTTGAAGAGGGATCTAGACAACCAGCATCTGGAAAGAAGAGAGTAACCAGAACAACAGGAAATAATGAGACTTTGCCTCAAGAGGAACAACTGTAGAAACTAGGGTCATAACTTTGAGAAAATACAGGGCTCTGGAAGCTTGACTTCAATCTTCAAACAGGCTTATTCTGTGTATCCAGCAGCATGACTAAAACTAATGGATGAAACTTACAGAAACACAGAAACTTCATCTTTAACATGGTTTGTCAGAACTGCCCAAAATTCCAAAGAGCTGACCCAAGGTAGTGGGTGTTTCCCATCAAGCAAGGGCTGAAAGAATCCAATAAGGCATCCTTGTCAGAGAGTGGATGCCCAGGACAGAAGATTGGACTAAATGGCCTCCAAGACCAAAGTTCAAGCACTTGAAACTTTAGTCCCTTCTTTGGTATTACTACCATTTTATCTGCATTGAAAATCCATCCTACCCAGTTTAAGTGTTACTGGCACTAACCTCCTTCTGTACAGATAATTCCTATCAGAACAAAAGGTGCCAGCTGAAAACAAGTCTTAAAAATGTGGACAGTTACCCATTTCCATGACAATTGGCACTGAAGTCATACTTTTTAATGGATAATCCATTCTCAGATTTTTATATTATTGTGAAATGGGTTCCTAAGTAAGTGAAGGAGTAGTAACTGACTCCCATTTAAACTGATATACTCTTATACTGCTATAGCTCTTGTATAGTATTCAAGTACATCTGAGATAAACTTAGTGGTTATGACTTCCCACTTTTCTAGAGAGGACACCAAGGAAGAACAAAATAAATAACCTAGTCTAGGACACCACGGCTTAGCTGGTAATGAACCTGGGACTGAACACTATTAGTTCACTGTTTTTTCCATTAGACTGCATTGCCTTTTCTCTACTTGACTCCTTTCTAAATTAAAAAAGCAAACAAAAAAAATTTGTGTGTGTATGTGTATGTGAGATACAGACATGGAGACAGAGTTAGAAAAAAAAGATAGAGATTCTGAAAAAAAAATGCAAATAATAGGCTAGTCTGTAACCTATTTATCATATATTTGAATGTCTTTTAATAGTGGGCAATTTTGATGGAAATAGGAATGTCACCTCTGACCACAAATAAATGAGTACCCACACCCTAGTTATATATTATGACTAAATTAATTTTTAATGCAATGATGTTTACTTAAGACACTAGCTTCTTCCTCTCCTTCCTTTATTTACCTTGCTAAGTACCCTAGAGCAGGGGTGTCAAACTCATTTTCACCAGGAGTCACATCAGCTTCTCAGTTGCCTTCAGAGGGCCAAAATAATTTTAGGACTGTATAAATGTAACTACTCCTTAACTGGTTAAGAGTTGAAATTACATTTGGCCCTTTGATGACAGTTGCGAGGCTTATGTGGTCCCTGGTGACAATGAGTTTGACACCCCTGCCCTAGAGCATGAATGAACATTTTCACAGATGTATAGGACATCCCACCTGGACCTTAGACATCATGTAGTACAATTGTTTCATTTGACAGACATGTAAAGTAAGTTCCAGAAGAGCTCCCAAACAGTATCAGCACTCAATCCTCAAAGGACTTTTTTTTTTTTAGAGTAGAATGCTACTGGCACTTCAGGAATAATCTATCTTATTCTTGGTAGGGAGAAGGAATGGGAAATATGGTTTTTCTAAAGCTATATTTATAAGTTCAACCAAATTTGCCTATCTGCTTTTGAAGAACCCAGGATATTGACAGGACTGTAGGATCCCATATTGAAATCCTTGGGATTATACAATATCCTTATGTGGGACAGCCTCCTCAACCCACTCCCTGCCAAGAGGATTTACCAGTCTACTCAAAGAAGGCTCTGGGTAGGGCCCACTTAGCTTACCCTTTCACAGGTAAAGAACACAAACCTTAGTTGGAATTTTAAGAAAAACTATTTGAATATTAGGAAGTCATTTGTATTCCATTTCTGAGATGTGGCTTGGTTAATGAATTCTGATAAGCAAACGAAGCCAAAATACTTTTCATAATTGGATGTAGATTAAGTCCAATGACCAATCAATCTCCTTTAGCACAAAAAACTGCTATGTTCTTCCAAAAGCTTTCTGTGCCAGTATTTAATTTTTGGGAAATGACACTCGCTAGAGCCATAATCTTCCTATTCCATATGTTGTATAACCCCAAATTCCTTTATTATTTCATTTTATTTTAAGCTCACAGAAAGAATGATAAAGGCAAAAATTATTTAAATATCATTTTCTACTTAAATTTCATTTAACTTAGATTAATTTCTTCCAAAAGATAATTTTACCAACTGGGATGAACTATTTGTAATTAAAACATCTGCAAAAAAATCCTCTTTTATAAAGTGGGCTAGAAACTTGCAAATATGCTTTTTTAAAACCCTGCAAAAATTCTCCAAGTTGGATATCATTTCAAATTGCTAATTACTGTGTGAATAAATAAATCCAAGCCCAAAGCAGGCAGAGGATAACAAAATAATAAGTACAAACACAAAAATAAAAGGGGGCATAATAAATTGCTAAGGAAGATGAATAAAATAATTTAAGAATAAGGGAGGAGCAAATATTTATTAAGAAATGCTACCATAATAATTTAAAGAAGCTTGGATTCAAGGGAGCAGAATAAAGTGTGTCTGTTCCTTTTTTCTCTCAGATAATCATCCCCAAGATATTAGACCAAGAAGAAATTTGTTCCTTCATCCTCAATGAAAATAAAAGTGCTTAGTAACCCCCAGCATGACAGGAAGTAGTTGTAGAGTTGGTCAAATTCAAGTGCCAACTTGAAGTTGGCATTTGGGGGCTGGAAGTTGGGAGAGTGGTAATACTCCTCCTTAAACAATGATACCAAAAAAAAAACCCCCAAACAACAACAACAACAACAAACTCAAAACCCCCCAAACTCCAACACAAAAACAAAATAAAAATAAGTAGGACAATACCTCCAACTTTGTTCTTCTTTCTTAAGGTTTCTGAGGCTATTTGGGGTCTTTTGTGGTTCCATATACATATTTGGAATATTTGTTCTAGTTCTGTGAGATATGCCATAGATATTTTAATAGGAATTGCTTTGAATCTATAGATTGCTTTGGGTATTATGGATATTTTAATAATGTGAATTCTTCTAATACATGAACATGGCATATGCTTTTGCTTATTTGTATCTTCCTCAATTTCTTTCTTCAGTATCTGACAATTTTCTGAATACACTTCTTTCATCTCAGTTAAATTTATTCTTAGGTACATTATTTTTTGTTGTTGCAACTGTAAATAAAACTTTTCTTAGTTTCTCTTTCTGGTAGTTCCTTATTGGTGTATAAAAATGCCACCAATTTCTGAATTTTAATTTTGTATCCCTCTGCTTTACTGAATTCATTGGTCAGTTCCAGTAGATTTTTGGTGGAGTCTTCAGGGCTTTCTGTATATAGTATCATGTCATCTGCAAACAAAGACGGCTTTACTTTGTTTTATTTCTTCCATTCCAATTTGGATGCCTTTTATTTCTTCTTTTTGTCTGATTACTGTGCCTAGGAATTCCAGTACTATGATGAATAAGAGTGATGAAAGAGGACATCCCTGTCTTGTTCCTGATCTTAAGGGAAATACTTTTAGTTTTTGTCCTTTGAGTATAATGTTGGTTATGGGTTTCTCATATATGGCCTTTATTATGTTTAGGTACGTTCCCTTTGTTCCACTTTGCTGACAATTTTTATCATAGGTGGATGCTGGACAAATGCTTTTTCTGCCTCTATTGGTATGATCCTGTGCTTTTTATTCTTCATTTCACTTATGTGGTATATCACATTTATTGATTTGCAAATATTGTACCAACCTTGCATCCCTGGTGTATAATCTTTTTAATGTATTGCCGGATCTGGTTTGCTAAAATTTTGTTGAGGATTTTAGCATATGTGTGCATCAGGGGTATTAGCCTATAATTGTCTTTCTTTGTAGTGTCTTTATCTTGTTTTGGAATTAGATTAATGCTGGCCTTCTAAAATGAGTGTGGTGATCTTCCCTCCTTTTGGATTTTTTGGAATAGTTTGGGAAGGAGAGGTGTTAGTTCTACTTTGAATGTTTAGTAAAATTCACCTGTGGAACCATCTGGTCCAGGACTTTTGTTTGCTGGGAGCTTTTTACTTACTGCTTCTATTTCATTAGTTGTAATTGGTCTATTCAGATTTTCTGATTCTTCCTGATTCAGTTTTGCATATGATTATATGTGGAATCTAATGAACAAAGTAAACTAACAAACAAACTATAAATAGACTCATAGATACAGAGATAACAGACTGACAGCTGTTAGAGGGGATGGGGGTTTGGGAGCTGGGTGAGAAAAAAAACAAACACAGTCAACAGTTTGGTGATTGCCAGAGGGAATGGGAAGTAGGGGGAGGTAGAGGAAGGTAAAGGGGAGATAAATGGTAGTGGAAGGAAGCTTGACTTGGGGAATGAATGCAAATACAATATACAGATGATGTATTATAGAGTTATACAGTTGAAACCTGTATAATTTTATTAACCATTGTCACCCCAATAAATTCAGTAAAAATAAAAAACACAAGTAGGGGAAAGAGAGAGACACGTTAACATGTGGTGAATACAAGATTGTTCTATTTATCCTCTATACTCTTGTGAATATTTGAAAATATTCCTTAATTAAAATTTTAAACTTAAAAAATAAAAGCAGGTGATTTGCTTGAAGAGCTCTAAAGAGCTAAAGAAATAGAGGCCTCAGATTCCACTGAAGATGAGGTGCAGCTAGATATGGTAAATGGGAACTGAAAACAAGAGTATGGTTAAGTACCCATACGGGTATAAAGAGAAGTTACATGCGTGTTCCCACACACTCAGATAGGTGTGGGAACCTTTTCCTATTCTCCAAAAAGACAAGAGTTTGTTTACTGGAGAAAAAGAGGCTTTGGATTTTGGGACAGAAGGCACAAAAGATGGTGGTGAGTTAAAGTATCCAAAACAGGAGAATGAGGGAAAATCTACACATTAAACAACAGAGATTCTTCCTCACCAGCCCCTTCCTTCTCCTAGATCCAGGAAAGCTTAATTGCCTGAGAAAAAAAAAAGATCAATAGAAACTTACAGTTGGGAGGTTCTCAACAAAAGTTAGGCTGAGTCATCAAAAAAATGCAAATCAAAACCACAGTGAGATACAACCCACTAAGTTGACTATAATCAAAAAGACATATTTGTTAACACATAACTTATTATAACAAGGACTATCTAGAATGTGCAGCAATCAGAACCATCATACATTGCTCATGGGAATGTAAAATGGTGCTGCCAATTTGAAAACATTATGGAAGTTTCTCAAATGGTTAAACGTACAATTATCATATAACACAATAATTCCATTCCTAGGCATACACCAAAAACAATTGAAACATATGTCCATACAGATGTACACAAATGTTCGTAGCAGTTGTATCCATAATAGTCAAAAGGGGAAACAACCTAACGGTCAATGAACTGATGAATGGATTAAAACTGTGAAATATCCATACAAATGTGAGATATCCGTACAATATAAAAATATAATGAATTATTATTCAAGAATAAAAACAAATGAAATATTGATATATATTACAACATAGTTGATCTTTGAAAACATTATTTTAAGTGAAAGAAACCTGTTACAAAGGACCACATATGATCCATTTATATGAAATGTGAGAACAGGCAAATCTATAGAGACAAGAAGTAGATTATTGGTTGTCTAGAGTTGAGGGGTATGAAGAGGCGAGGGGTTCATGGTAGAAGACTAAGGGTGAGGATTTTTTTGAGGTTAATAAAAATGTTCTTAAATTGATTGTGGTGATGGGTGCACAGCTCCGTGAATATACTAAAAGCCATTGAATTATACACTTTAAATGGGTGAATTGTATGGTATATAAATTATATCTTAATAAAACTATTTTTAAAAAGTCAAGTTAGCCAATTTATTGCTTTTCAAGAATGCTTTCCAGTCAACAAGCCTCTCCCATGCACACAGAACTTCCAATCAGCTCAGCTTTCAACAGGAGGAGGAAACCAAGGATCACCAGACATTTGGGGAATGCCTCCATCATGAAAGATGGAGACTAAAAATGGACAAAAAGGGGAAAATAAACCTCAAAGGAAACAGGAGATCAGAGTCAATGCAAGGAATATAGAAAAAATAAACAAATTATAATGAATATCCTCAGAGAAGACATAGAATCCATAAAGTGAAGACTATAAACAAAAAGGGGGAAAAAAGTCCTTTGAAATTAAAATTTTGAAAACAAAATGTAAAATTCAATAAAAAGTTGAAAGATAAAGTCAAGGAAACTTTCCAGAAGAAAAGAAAGAAGGAAGAAAAGAAAGAAGGATGGAAGGGAGGGAGGGAGGGAGCAGGGAAGGAAGCACAAAAAAAATGGGAAGGAAAATGAGAGGTTTGGTAAACAAGGGACATTAAATAACAGGTATTACAGGAAAGAGATTAGGAGAGGAAATTAACAAATAAATACTATAGGAAATTAATGAAAGGAGGAAAGGAAGTTAACAAGTAAATATATATAAGAAATTTAACAGAACCAAGAGATATGAATCTGTAAGTCAAAAAAAAAAAAAGAAAGAAAGAAGAGCTGAGCATCAGCAATAATGAATGTAAAAAGACCCACAGCAAAACCCATCATTGTGATATGGTAGAATACTAAAAATGCAATGTAGATTCTAAATGCTTCCAGAAAAAAAAACAACAGTTCACATACAAAGGACTGGAAATTAGGAAGGCATCAGAATTCTCAATACCATTGGGAGGTAAAAGATAGTAAAACAATGCATTTAAAATTCTAAGGAAAAAATACTTTTCCTCAGGATTATATGCCTAACCAGATTATCATGTGAGTACAATTAAAAAATTGTTTTTCAGTGTCTGAAAAAATTTATCTCCCATGCATGCTTTTTCAGAAGGATTCTAGATGGATGTGCTTCAGCAAAACAAGGCTGTAAATCAAAAGAGAAGGAGATGTGGATCCAAGGAACAGAATCCGAGAGGGACTAGGTAAAGGGAATTATCAGAATACTGGTTTAAGACAATTTTAAGATTACAACAGTGTAGTAGGACTTTGAGAGGAAACAGTGCAGATTGGAAGGTTGGAGTCTTCACTATTGATGTATCCAAGATAAATGTGGTATTGGTAAGTCAGCTGATAGTTTGATCATAAGGAAAAATGTATCAAAAAGAGTTTTTCAGAGTTGGTGTGTGTAGGACACCTTAAGATGTTGAAAGAAAACTAAAATAAAAAGCATCTAATTATTAACTTCAGAAAAATAAATTGTGTAAGGAAGAAAATATGATTGTTATAGGCTTTTTGGCTCAAAAATACAATATTTTTGTAGTACAGTAATTAAAACAATATAGTGATGGAAACTGATTAAACCAAAAAAGAGAGACATAATTAAAATAGGAGAATGAGAATCAGTAAACTTAAAGTTTCACCTCTCATAGTAGAAAATCAATTGATGATATCAGTTGCTGAACAGATGTATCAGTCCTTAATATTATTTAGTAATATAGAAGTAAATTCTAGAAAAAAATCTAAAAAATTGTAGGTTTCTCTATAGGATGGGAGCAGTGGGGAGAGGAGGAGAGAACAAGGAACTACTTTTTAATTTATGCTATAAGACTTTTGGCAATTTTTGACCTTTAAATTATATTTGCCTGCAATAAGTTGATTAAAGATAAAGATTCTTTTAAAATTTTTATAAACAGAAGGTAGGTGATACTTATTGACTTCCACTCCACACTGAATCCTTAATCAGAATTCCATTGCTTGCCCTGGCTGGTGTGGTTCAGTGGACTGAGTGCTTGCCCGAGGACTGAAAGGTTGCCAGTTCCATTCCCAGTGAGGGCACATGCTTGGGTTGTGGGCCAGGTCTCCAGCTGGGGGTGTGCAAGAGGCAGCTGATGGATGTTTCTCTTTCACATCAGTGATTCTCTCCCTCTTTCTCTCTCCCACCTCTCTAAAAATAAATAAATAAAATATATTCTTTAAAAAGAATTTCATTGTTAAATGTAGATTTAAAGGATCCAATTGCTACTGCCATCTAACGTTTCTGCTGCAGCCATCCCTCCTGCAGAATGAGCTTGCTGGAGGAAGAGGTCATCACAGGACCAGAATGACAAGGGTACAGAATCTTCTTTCTTAGGAGTCTTTCATGTTTGCTCTAGACAATTTTAAAATTGCTTCTCAGAAGTTTTCCAGCTTATTATGTGCAAAATTTCTAGAAATGACTAGAAGATCTTTTGAGAGTGAAAATTTTAAGTTTCTTCTGCTACCATAAAAACTCCAAATAAGATCACTCTGTTAGCATCCAGTATTAAAATATTAGTATGCCTTAGTTTATATTCTGGTGCTTTCTCTAAGGGTATATTTTAAAAGAAATGTACATTTAAAAAATTATATAGCTAATATCCATTTAGGTTAAAGAATAAAACTACATTTAGAAACAATATTTGTTCTCTCCATCCCCTCCCCCCACAACTCACACTCTTTAAGAGTGGCTTTTAATAACTTGGTAAATCACTTTGCATGCCACTGTATATTCTGAGATTTCAAGGGGGATGGAAGTGAGAAAGCAACTAAGGAAATTGACTGCTATATTGAGAGACTGAATATATACACAGAGATGGGCTAGACTGTATATGATAATAGATCTCCAACCCAGGAAACCAAACCACCATCTCTGCAGCAATTAGTCTAGAATTATTAGGACTTGGTCAATGACTGCCAGCTTCCCTTTTTCTTTCTCTTGCTTCTAACTCAGGATTAACCAGAGAAAACCAAATATGTTCTCCAAATCAGTCATACAAAATGCCCTGCTTCTAGTTATCTAGCCTCCAGCTTTCCCATTCCCCTGCCTGCCTTTAACCAAACACAAGTGATGATAGTTGACTTCTGACTCACAGCAAGCTCTGGATAAATAGCCACTGTTGTCATTCAGGTAGTCATCATTTATTTCCTCAATGACAAGAAAAAGTTCCCAATAAGAACAAAAATAATGTTAGAATAACTGTTTAGTCTATTACTTTAATAAAAGCTTCATTCATTAGGTTCAGCTAATATGTATTATGCTTGTATGAGTCAGGCACAAAAACAAATTTTATTTCTCTAGGACAAAACTTGTCTAAGAAGGAAACTACATAGTTGAATCACTTGGAGTTGAAAATTCAAATCTTGAATCATTGTTTTTGGTCTGTAGTAAACAAAGTACTTACTTCAAACTTCTCAAAGTTCCTTGGTTAAACATGAATGAAAAGAAGGTCTCAGCAATTAATGTAAGGGCAGAAAAAGAATGACTACTAATAATGTTTTTCCTGCTAGCCTTCTTATTTTTAAAAATCTCTTAGTACCCCCAAAAGTTTGCAACACTATCATTAGAGTTGTTTTTCAAAAAAAAATTATATAAATAATCACTTGTGTAAGGACTATTATCCCTACCTCCCTCAATTATGTTCAATTTATTATTCCAGAGCACAAAGTTTTTCATTAATAAAAAAGTTGGCAAACAAAGCATCTGAAAATATTTTGCTTCAGAGAATGATATTCTGGTTTTACTAAGTATGACATTTTCATTAGCACTGCTAATGAATTATACTTCTTCCTTTTGGGAGTCATGATTTATTAAAATAATTAAAAGTTTAAAAGAACACCAAAAGAATTACACTCATTCATGTTGGATATGACTAAAGTATTTGCAATAAAAAAATTACTCAGTATTCCCTAAAGTCATGGTGGCTTTTAAAACACTGAATAATTCTGGATATTACTGTCAGAAAAACGTTGTACTGTTGCTCATTAGAAGGACAATGTCATTATAATAGCTTTGCTCTAAAGCATAAACCAGTTAAATGAAGCACTAGAAAAAGAAAGGCAAAAGTTCATTTGTTGAATCATTCTTGTTCTACAGTTGGTTGACTCCACACTGAGCCAGAAGGAAATGCTCCAAGAGTATACAATTATTATAATGGGTCTCTAGGCTTCTTTATCTCTGTTCATGAAGCTGTCTGTTCACACTTAGCTTTAAAAGCTAAACATGAACAAATCAGGGGAGAATAATAACTCAAACATAATAAAGCATTTAGGAAGATCTCCTTGGGCCAGTGCTTTGGTTCCTTCTTTGCATTGTGATCTTATACTAGAAACTTGGGTGTGACAGTGCTGTTCTGGTCCAAAGTGCCAGGAAGTACAGATCAGGTCAAAGTCAAGCTCAAGGCAGGTGACTTTGGGGTCAGCCTATTCACAAGTCCTTTTTTAAGGAATCACTTGAGGAACAAAGGGTACTGGGGGTCAATAGAACCCTTCTCCAAAGCCAAACCAGTTGGCTTGTCAGCAAAATTGTCCAGTGTGTTGGGTCTGGACTCTTGAGCACAGAATCCTGTTCACAGAAAGTTCTTTCCCAGAATCCTCCATACTCAAAGAGGAGACTTCTTTACACTTTTTAACGATGGTCTTCTTTCAGTAAAAGATAGCTTTCTAGAGAAGGGATTAGTTTAGGAGCTTAAATTACAGTATAACAAAGCTTTACTCTATATAACAAAGATTTGAGCCAATTCAGAACTAGTTCTGGCAGAACTGCATTAGTTCTTTTGCCCAAATGCCCAAGGATTCTCTTGGGGATGGTGCTGAAGGAGATTGGGTCTCTGGCAGCACTAGAGGTTGGTCAGTGCACCAAGCTCAGTTGTCATGGAAAAGTTTGCTCACCTTCAAGTAGGAAATGTGAAAGCATTACCAATAAGGAAGGCTTAATTCTTCAATCAGGTCTATTCAGTTCAAGCAATATTTGATATCTCCTAGTATGTTCCGGGCACTGTGACTACAACGATAAATGTGACCCAGTTCTTGCCATCAAAGAGCTTATGTTTAAATGAAGGAATTCAATACAGATAACTTAAGTATAATGTGATGTGTGATAAGAAAGCAAACACTGGACTGAGTCCTGAAGGATAAATTAGCCAAAGGAAGAAAGGTGAAACAAATTTCCAAGCTGAGAAAAGGAGGATGAAAGGCAGCGATGAAGTCTGGGAAATTCAGAGGCAAGCTAGGCACAGTGAGGGACCTTCATAGTACAGATTTAGGATTCTAGGTTTTCTCTATTTTCTAAGAAGAGGAGTCTGATTCACTAGTTACATGTGATGGCACAGTGGCCTTCACAATCAGAGGCTGTATTCAGCATCTCATTGAAGTCCCTACTGAAGTATGTACTATGTCCTACACAGAGGGCTGGGATGTAGCCTTCACACTCCCCTCCTTCCTTCTTCCCCATATACATTTCTCTGATCTTTTGGCATTTCTCTGTCAATCTTATTTCCCTCCCTCTTCTTTGCTTCCCTCTGGAACTTCTCCAAAGTGACCTCATTTCATAAAGCGGGTTAATTTTGAGCTGAATTTAAGTCCCTAACATGGCCCCGTTTGTAAGAGACCTTGGGGTTCCCGACATACTTTGCTCCCGGAGTACTTAAGTACCCTTGTATCAGGTTATTTGGGGAATGATCCCTTCAAGCAACTTAATTGAGCAGGAGAGTAAAAGGGATTGATGGCCCTAGGAGGAAGTGAGGGAGGGAGAGAAGAACAGAGCTCTAAAGGCTAGGATCTTCCTGGGTTAGCAGCTGCTCTCTGACATTCCTAGTTCCTAAAGATCCAAGCCAACATCGCAGGAGCATTATTAGCTTCTGGGCTCAAAAAATTATGTTGACACAGTTACCAGAGAATTCTTGGAAAATTTGCCATCTGATGGAGTGAATCCTAGGATTGCTTTTTCTTCACTTACACTTTATTCTGGTTTATGTGCTCAGTAAAGTAACATTAGAAAATGGAAAAGTACTAGGAAAAAAACAAAAATTAACCAAAATCTCACAGCCCAAAGATAACTTTCAATATTTGCTGTATATATTTCTAGCATTTTTCAAAAAAGGTATCATACATGTTATTTTGAAGCATCCTTTTTAAAAACAGGAGTTACATTTATTTTTCAGCTCCAAAGAACTTAACTAGTAATAATGACAGAAATTTAAGGCTCTATCTGAGTGATATTTATTCCTTGGAAATGTGTGCTACAATTCAATTAATGGGTTAAATATTAAACATTGCAGTTTTGGTATTTCATATATATTTTTACCCATTTAAGATGATTATTAAACACATAGCATATATGTACTTGGAGGGGGGAGTAAAAAAAACCCTGGAATTTTTTTTAAATTGTGTATTCATTTTTACATGTTTAAACTTTAGTCACCTTGAAAATACTCTTCATTTGATGCAATACACCTACTGAGATGTTTTTTCCACTGCTCAAAATAGTTTTCGAACTTGTCAATTTTGATGCTTTTTTTCTTTTGTTAGTTTCTGCCATTTTTTGTTTCACCTCTTCCACATCTCACTAGGGGCAAGATCAGGTCAATAGGGAAGGTGGGGCACAGGGGTCATGCCATTTTTGGTCAAAAACTGCTGAACACTCAGCGTGGTGTGGGCAGATGTGCTCGTAAACCACCTACTGTGAAATGGCAAATGTACTGAAAGAGTCTTCAAAAAGAATGCACTGAAGCTGAATGTAACCTCTCACATACAGATGGGTTTCTAGAACACTCACCTAGTGGAGAAAGTCTGTACTACAAGGGGTCCACCCTCCAGAAGAGAATTCTGGGGTGTTTTGGTCCCCCCTCATATAAAAATATATTCTCTAGCCTGGGAATCAAGAGATCTGAATGATCCTGTCAACATTCTGCTCTTGACTCAATAAGCAATCTTAAGCAAATCAACTCAAATTCCTTTTCTAGATAAAGTCCAAATTCTTTTTATTTTTTAATATTTATTTATTTATTTTTAGAAGAGGATAAGAGAGGGAGAAAGAGAGGGAGAGAAATATTGATGGGAGAGGGAGAAACATCTATGAGTTGCCTCGTATACATGCACCTTTGGGGAATGAACCCGCAACGCAGGCATGTGCCCTGATGAGGAATCGAACTGGAGACCTTTTGCTTTGAGGTATAACACCCAACTGACTGAGCTACATTGGTCAGGGCTAAAGTCTAAATTCTTAAACATGTGTATGAGGTCCTATATTGTCAGGTCCATCCAGGCATATAAAATCAGATGCAGTTCCCA
Organism: Phyllostomus discolor; assembly: GCF_004126475.2. Taxonomy (NCBI): domain Eukaryota; kingdom Metazoa; phylum Chordata; class Mammalia; order Chiroptera; family Phyllostomidae; genus Phyllostomus; species Phyllostomus discolor. The sequence goes on from NC_040904.2 coordinate 106,881,854, forward strand.
GAATGTACCATGTTCTCCTGTCCTTGCATATTTTAGTAACATGTTTTGTGTTTTGTTTTTTGTTTTTTTGCCTGAAGCACTACTTCCATATGCCTTTTTAAAATACTTAACTGTGGCCCTGGCTTGTGTGGCTCAATGGATTGAGCATTGGCCTGCAAACCAAAAGGTCACCAGTTCGGTTCCTGGTCAGCACACATGCCTGTGTTATGGGTCAGGCTTCCAGCTGGGGACACGAAAGAGGCAACCAGTAGATGTATTTGTCATGTGTGCATTGATGTTTCTCTCTCTATCTTTCTCTCTAAACATAAATAAATAAAATGTAAGAAATTAAATATTTAATTGTGGTAAAATATATAACATAAAACTTACCATCTTAGCTATTTTTAAGCATACAGTTCTTTGGTGTTAAGTACATTGACATTGCTGTGTAACCAATCCCCAGAACTCTTCATCTTGAGAAATTGAAACTCTATATCATTGAACAATAAGTCTCCATGCCTTCCTCCTAGCCTCTGTCAAACATCACCCTAATTTGTCTCTGTGAATTTAACTGCTGTAGGTGCTTCCTATAAACTGAGTCATACAGTACTTGTCTTTTTGTGACTGCCTTATTTCATGCAATATAATGTTCTCAAGGCTCATTTGTATTGTAGCGTGTGTTAAGATTTCTTTCCTTTTGAAGGCTATATAATACTCCATTCTGTGTACATACCACATTTACTTATCTATTCATCTGTTCATGGATGCTTGGGTGGCTGCTATCTTTTGGCTATTGTTAGTAATGCTGCTATAAATATGGACATACAAATACCTCTTCAACATCCTGCTTTCAATTGTTGGGGGGGTGTGCATTCAGATGTGGAATTGCTGGATTATATGGTAGTCTCTTTTTGTAACTTCCTTTTTAAACTTTACTTTTTTATGTTTGAATTTCCCAGATTAATAATAAGCCATGTCTTTACAGAATGGCTTTTACTATCCATAGAGTATTTTATCAAATGAATATAATTATTTAATTGGCTGCTTCAAATTTTTCATCATTAAAAACAGTGTCAGATAAATAAATATTCATTCATAAGGTGAATTCTGAGAAGTGGAATTGCTGAGTTAAGGGGTATACATTTTTAAGGTTTTGATATACAGTGTTCCAATGCATGCACAAACTTCTAAAGGCTTCTTTTTAAGGTATATGAGCCTCTGTTGCCTCATATAAGGGCTAGCAGTTTGATGTTCCTGTGATCTCTTCAAACTTTACCCCTAGGCCTGGCTGGTGTGGCTCAGCGGACTGAGTGCCCACTTGTGAACCAGCGGGTTGCCGGTTTGATTCCCAGCTGGCCACATGCCTAGGGCACAAGCCAGATCCCTGGTGAGGGCACATGAGTGGCAACCACACATTGATGTTTCTCTCCCTCTCTTTTTCCTCCCCTTTCCCTCTAAAAATAAATAAAATTAAAATAAATAAATAAATAAACTTTACCCCCAAAGAAAGTAAATATTTATATCAAAATTAATGTTCAGAAGTGGAAGGGATTATATAAGTCATCAGTCACAAGAAATAAAATAAATGATCAGAACTTGCTGCTTAATTTTTTAATTAATATAAGTGATAGAACCCAATTTTTTAGTTTTTGTTTTTTATTGTTATTGTTATTCTATTGCAGTTGTCCCAATTTTCCTCTCCTTGCCCTCCTCTTCCCAGCCCACCGCCCCCCACAACAGTGGGTTCTCCCTAAATAAATATTCAAATTCCCCTCAAGTTTGTATATTATATTTCAGTTTACAAACCACTTCCACTTTTGTTTTCTTACATATTTCTTATAATTAGTTTTTATTTCTTCTAATTTACATATGAAAATTGAGACCCACAAAGTGACTTGCCTGAAGTCACAGAGCTGATAATCAGTGTCTTGTGGCTCACAGTTCGTTGCTTTTCAAATTATAGATGATTCATTTATCAATCTTGAGATCTAATCATAATGAGTAAGTATTGTACAGACCTTTCCCCCCTGCCCCTTTGAGCTGGAAAGAGGTGGTAATGGTTTGACGGCAGTAGCTAAAAGCTGTGATTTAAACGGAAGCCATTTTGTGGTTGATGCATACTATAGAATTACAAAGAGCATTTTCTTTCACCTTTCCCCAAGCTTGGGTGAGGTCTTCCTGGTACTGGTCTAGACTGTTGTTAAGTATGATGGGCTCTGGGGTCACCTCACTTGGTTTTGAAACTTGGCTCTACAGCACAAATTATGTGATTTGAACAAGTTAACTTCTTTATATTTTTGTTTCTTCACCTATAAAGTGGGTAATAATAGCTCCCACCTCACTGGATTATTGTAAAGAATAGATGTATTAGGCAGTTAGCCTGGCACCTGCTAACTGCCCGGTACATTACAATTCTTATTGCTATTGTTGAGGACTTAGATAATACTGTTCTGTTTTTATCCTGAGGAGGAGGGTACATGGTAGGGGCTGCTCAGAAAATAGAAGCCTTCTATATTCACTGTTATTTAAAAAGAAAATTAAAAAGGCTTCTATAGTAGAGTATCACTGGTTTTCAGAAATTTGACTAGGATGTAGTCTACTGTAGTTTACTTTGTGTTTATTCTGTCTTATTGCTTGTTGAGCTTCATCTATCTGTGGGTTTGTAGTTTTCATCAAATTTGAAATACATTTGGTCATTATTTCTTCAATGACTTTCTGCCTTTGTCTCTGGAACTATAATTATAGGAATATTAAACAGTTTGATACCATCAGACAGATCACTAAGATTTGGTTCAATTTTTTCTTGTCTTTTTATCTCTCTGCGCTTTAGTTAGGAAAACTTGTTTGGAAATTTTTAAGTTCACTGACCTTCTATTTTGCAATTTCTAATCTACTAATAATCACATGAAATCATAATCATTTCATTTCAGATGTTGTATTTTTCAACTCCACAAACTTCCATTTAGTTCTTTACTATATCTTCAATTTCTCTCTTCATGTCATTCATTTTCCATTAACTCTTTGAGCACATTTATATTAGCTATTTTAAAGTTCTTGTCTGCTAATTCCATCACTGGTTATTTATGGGCCTGTCTCCATTTACTGATTTTTCCTACTTATTACAGTTTATATGCTCCTGCTTCTTCATATGTCATATGGATCGCACAGGAGTGGACTGACTCCCTGGAATCAAAGGCAAAAGGAGAGAGAAGGAGAACAAGTAAGAAGTGACACTGTCGGAGATAGGCCCAGAACAAGAAGATTCTGCCAGAGCAGAAGTGACAGCAACAGCACCTTGCATTCGTATGGCATTTTGGGGTGCACAAAGCACTTTCACCTTCATTATCCTCCATAATTTACGACATGTATTGGGACAGGTATGACTGGTAATTGGAACAGGTATTACTATCACCACTTTACAGATGAGAAAACTGATGCTCAGTTATGTTTAATTGACTTCTCCAGACTCATAAGTCTAAGGGCCATAGTTAACATTTTTACTGACCTAACACCATTAGGATGTTTAGGAAAAAAAAGTTTAGATTCTATGCTCAAGATATTTTAATGCACACACAGACCTGATAGACTTTCATAGTTCTTTAACCTGACTCCATCCCTTTGTTAAATTATTTATGGAAGACTAAAAGATCTTTTTAACCACTACCAATTTGTTAGTTTCTCTCAGAATATAAAAGTCTTTTATATTATATTCTGTCTCTTTATATTGTATGTCTTTTATATTATATTCTTTCTCTCAGAATATAAAAGGCATTGTGTAATGTATTGAGAGAATTCAATAGTGCTTTTCTCATAAACATACCAGCATTTACCCACAGGAAGTCCACTTATGTCTTAAGATGATTCTTGGACATTTGTCTCACCTCTATTCATTAATTAGCCTTTGCATCACTGCTATATTTTAGCCCTCTTTTCAACTTAGGGGAGTCTATTCTAAAAATGGTTGAGTGATTTATACCTACTATAGTATAAATTGAACTAGGATTCATTCTTTTAATTTTTTCCTTTTTCAAGGAATTACATCAGCAAATCAGTTTCTACATCAGTAGTTTTAGAACCTTTTATCTGTAGAATAACACATTTAAAAAATGAAATTTTATGTGGAGCCAACTATATAACACAGATAAAAGTGGAACTGATCTGGCTGAAGATGGATGGGGATGGGAGAGTTGGAGCTGCCAGAGTCTTGCCCACTTGGAAAGTCCCATAAATTCCCACATGGTAAACTTGAGGCCCTTCCATTGAACCCAGAGCTCAGAAGAACTTGGAAAAACATTGACCTGTATAATAAAATTAAAACATTCAAGGCTGGCTGGTGTGGCTCGGTTGGAACATTGTCCCATAGACCAAAAGGTTGCGTTTTGACTCCTGATAAGGGCACAGACCTAGGATGTAAGTTTGATTCCTGGTCTGGGCATGTGCCAGAGACAACTGATCATGGCTTCTCTCTTGCATTGATGTTCTTCTCCCTCATCATTTCCTCTCCCTCTCCCTCTCCCTCTCCCTCTCCTTCTCTGTTACTCTCTCTCTAAAAGCAATGACAAAATATCCTTGGGTGAGGATAAAAAAAATTAATTCATCCATCCATTCATCCTTCCTTCTATCCACACAACGTTAACTGGAGTATTTCACTATGTGTGAAATACTGTGTTGGATCTTGGGTGATGGTAAGGAATAGTGATGAGATTGTAAAGATGAGACAAAGACCCACACATTAAGGAGTTCACAATCTAGGACGAGTAAGTCCACAAGGGACTATAATGCATGGCAGCAGGGCTAAATGCCAGAAGAGAATTTCGGAGCAAAGGCCATGGAAGCATTCTCTGGGCTTGAGGGCACAGGTAAAGTTCAGGAAATCCTACAATAATAACAAAGACTATGAATGGAGGTGATTAACCTTGCCCTGGTAAAACTTACAAGAAAGATTTCAATGTGTGGCAGTTATCTCTGAGAGGAAGAATTATGGGCTGATTCTTTCATCATGATTTAAAAAAAATATTTTTCAAGTTTCTATACATTACATATATTCCTTTAGCTTTCAGAAAACCTTATGAAAAATGAGGGACCACAGTACAAATTTCATGAAGTGATATTATCTCTAATATTGAAGTAAAACAGCAGATGAAATGTGATTTTAACTTCACATGTATTATTTTAGTTTGGATGAGATTAAAAGAGATAAACAGGAAAGGTGATTGAAGTGTTAAGCCCTGTTTAGAGACACCTGTGGCTCCATTGCTAGGCCACAGCAATACTCTAAATATTCCACCATCTCCGTCCGTCATCATCCTCACTTCACTTCCCAGCCATAGCAACCTCCACCCACCCCAGTTCTTCCTATAAACTCTAAATTCTGGAAACAACAAGTGATATTCCTCTAGCAGACTCTGTACTTTCTCATTACATATCCTCTCTCATTGTTTTCTCTGCCACAACACCTTCTTTCCCTTCTCTCCACTTGTTAGAATCCTATCTATTTTTCCAAGTCCAGCTCACCTGCCACCTCCTCTGGGAAACCTTCAATATCTCTGTACCCCTCACTACCATCCTTCTCAACCCAGAATGATGCTCTGTTCTCTGTTGTCATACACATTGGTGCCTCTGTTACTAGATTTATCACAGTCTGCTGTGCAATGTTTGTTTGTTTCTTTATTTTGCATTTCAATGCTGTCACTAACATTGAAATAAGAGCACTTTGAAGGCATGGATGGTACTATTTTCATCAGTTTCTCCACAGTCCCTAACATAGCTTCTGGAACCTGGTAGGTGCTAAAGAAATGTTGTAGAGAAGAGGTGAAATAAGCCTGCGGAATTGAGGCTGAATACAAGAAGAATTCTGAGACTAGAACAAAAAAAAAAAGAAAGATCAAGAAAGCAGGCAGAGTCAGCAGGAATAATACCTTTCCTCAGGTATTTCCTCTTCAAAGAAGATGTCTTGTTGAACTTCCCTTTTGTCAAGATCTGTTGCCACCTCGTTTCCTGGGTTACCACAACTCTATTTCTCTTAACTTCACATAGTGGTGCAGAACTAGTTAAGGCTGTTTTGCCTTAAAGTAACAGAAACTTAATCTGCTAATAAAGATATAAAGTAAAAATGAGTTTGGGAAGAACTTTTATTGGAAGGATATTCGGGAAACTATTAAAACTTCATGATGAAAAAAACAAGCAACCCAATTTAAAAGGGTAAATATTTGAACAGGCAATTCACCAGAGAAGATGTATAGATGGAAAATAAGCACATGAAAAGATGCTCAATACCAGCAGTCATTAGGGAAGTGGGAATTAAAACCACAATGAAACACCACACCTCTTAGGATATCTACAGTTAGAAACACTGACTAAATCAAGTGTTGGCAATGATGTAGAACAAGTGGAACTCTCATATACTTCCAGTCAGAAGTATAAATGATATCATGACTTTGCAAAAATAGTTTGGCAGTTTCTTAAAAAGTTAAATACGCATCTACCACTTAACCCAACCATTCCATTCCTATGCATTTATACCCTAGAGAAATAAAAGCAGACTTACATTCACAGAGTTTTCACATCAATGTTCATGACAGCTTTAGTTGCAGTAACCAAAATCTGCAAATCACCTGTATGTTCACTAACAGAATGGGCAAACAAATTGAGTTGTATCCATAAATGGAATACTACCTGGCAATAAAAGGAAATTAATTATTGATAAATACAATAACAGCAATGAATATCAAAATGATTATGCTGAGTGAAAGAAGTCAGACAATGCCCTCACAAAGAACATGTTTTCATTTATATACAATTCTAGACAATGAAAACTACTGTGACAGAAAGCAGATCAGCAGTTTTCTCAGAATGGGTTGGAGGGCAGCTCAGGGCAGGAAGAAGGGATTACCAAGGGCCATGAGGAAACTTTTGGGGGTAAAAGATACATTCATTATCTTTATTATGTGATGGTTTCAGGGTATAAACTTTCATCAAAACATGAAATTGTACAAATTCAATACATGCAGTTTATTGTATGTCAATTAAACCTAAATAAAAGGTTTTTTTAAAGCTAATAAATAGGCAGTTTCTTTTAAAACTAAACATTCACTTATCATACTCGGCAGTTGTACTCTTGGACATTTATCCCAGAAAAAAATGAAAACTTACGTTTACACAGAAACCTCCACATGAATGTTTATAGCAGCTTTATTCATATTAGTAAATAAAACCTGGATACAATACAAATATCCTTCAGTGGGTGAATGGCTGAACAAATTCTGGTATATTCATCTAGTGGCATACTACTTTGTGGGATTCTCCATCCTGTGGAGCTCTCCTGGCTGCCTTGGATGAGAATAAGTGATCCCGGACACAATCTTGTTGTTCCAGTGGGAAAGGGGGTGGCGATTCCCTCTAGTGGGGAATTCCCCCAGTCCTTCTCTGAAACGGCTTTTATTAGGATCAGTAGGTGCAGCAGTATACAGTATGCAGGCATAGACCATCAATCAATGTCAAAAGGTATTATCTATAGATAACAATTGAAGAAACACAGAGATCTGCCTCAGGGTCTGAGAGACATGCTGACACCAGATGGTTGTAAAGGTGTATTTCATGATGCAAGGAGTTCACTCCGTATGCTTTGAACTTAATCATCTGGTTTAAATCAACAGGGCTATACCAAAGCAAAGCAAGCTTCAAAGGATACAATGTATTTATCATGTCTGATTGCCCACGGGTGCTCTAGGTGTTAGTGTTGGGTCATGCCTGCCACCTGTGTTTCTTGGCTTTCCAGTGAGACTTACTGGCCTCTTTCAAGGCCTGCTCTTGTGGGGCTACAGTTTCCAACACCACACTGAGTGGTCCCCAACACTACTCAGCAATAAAAAGGGACAAATTATTGATATATGCAACAACTTGGAAGATCTTAAGGGTATTATGCTGTGTGATAAAAGGCTACCTGAAAAGGTTATATACTATATGATTTCATTTATAATCATCCTCAAATGATAAAACTTTAGCAATGCAGAGAAGATTAGTGGTTGCCAGGAGCCAGGAATAGATTAGGGAGGTGTGACCCTAAGAGATACATGTGGGAGTTCCTTTGTAGTGATGGAGCAGTTCTGTAGCCTGACTTTTGTGTTGGTTATATAACCCAGATGAGAAATGAAATGACATACAACTACACACATGCACACACACAAATGGGGGCATATAAAACCATGTGAAAACTGAATGGGATCTGTAGTCTACCTAACATTATTGTACCAAATTCAATTTCCTAGTTTTTATATTGTACCACAGTCATATAAAATATCACCATTGGGAGAAGCTTGGTTCAAGGAGTTCTATGAGCTACTTTTGCAACATCCTGTGATCTATAACAATTTGAAAATAAAAAGTTTACAAACATGCATAATGGAAATAAGAAAACATTTTCTGGAAGCATCAGGTTGGGCTGGTGTAGTTAAAACTCTCTAAGACACATTTTTTCCCACTAGCTCTTTTTAAATGCCTTTAATTAAGGTTTCAGCATGGGACAAAGAACAAATGAACTTATATTCTTCCCCATACTAAGCAACAGGAAAAATCCAAAATTGTTAAACAAATCTTTGAACATGTAGTATTGGTTTTATTTCTTCAAGCCAGAAGGCACTAGAATATGAGTTTATAGAACAGAGACTGTGTCTTGATAATTCCAACCCCTAGCACAGAACTTAGTGCATAGGAGGAGCCAGCAAAGGCTTTTGGTAGAAAAGAAGATAGAGAGGAAGAGGGAAAAAAGGGGTAAAGAAAGGGAAATGACCTTGGATAGTCTTCTCTTTCATGTCAGTGGAGAAAGGCCATGTTTAGTTAATGACAGATCAGTGTATGGGACCAATTCCATGTGATGGAGGGAATTTGGACAAGAAGGGGGAAAAGGCCCACTGTATAAACATCTGCATCCTTATAAAATGAAAATTGTATCTCCTGGACTTCCCTTTTTCCAGGGGCAAAGGTGCCCATCTGAGGCTACATCTACCTAGGCTAGAGCCATGCTGGGAATGGGAAGGTCTGAGAGGGTCACTGAAGCAGTCTGCAGTGAAAGGGTTTAAGGGATGAATATGAGCTGAGGTCTTGACAGAGAGCCCAAATTCAGCCAAATATGAACAAATACTGAACACGGTTCAGAAATCTAGAGTGAAAGCCAAGGGGAACCTAGTCAGGAGTCAGAAGGGGATAGGACTGGTATGATCAAAGAAAAGTAGGCAACATCTCAACAGTGAGGTGGTGCTCCTTGCCCTCACCTGTCCTGGTCCCCTCGTGCTGGTGGATTTACAGACACTGTATAGGCTGGCTACTTCATTGTGACTTGTTTCATAAAGGGGTTACAAGAAGATAAAGCTTTCTAGAATATCTTAGACTCCACAAAATGTTTGGAAAATAATGAATATTTATTCAGATTCATAGTGCTCCTTTCTTCAACACTATTTTTTGGAGAGTGTGTAATTCAGCTTTGGTAAGTTCTTTGGGTTCAAAGTCAATAACATGACGAAATTGCCTCCTTGTTCTAGTTCATACATCCTTCTATCCCAGGACTCTACGGCTTTGTGTTTTAAGTAGTGTCAGCTTATTTGGGAGCCTCTTCCCACTCCATTATTTGGTTATACTGCCTCCCCCTATGCTATGAGACTCCAGCTTCCACATTTTCTCTTATAGTCCTTTACACTATGGCGTAACTAATCAGTTTTTATAGGGTTCATGGATATAGATTTAGCAGAAATATGGATATCCAGTTTTTCTAATACATTGAATGTAGTCGTGACTCTACATTTTCCTTCATGACAGCTTTTGACTTACACTTCTCATCCATCTTCTTAACCTTTCACATCATTTCCTGAAGCCATTTCATCTTCCTTCTAAAATGCCAACCTAAAAATAAGTAATCACACTGAAAAGGATCCAGATGGAAATAGAAAAACATGGACACACTCATTTGGTACGTGAAACATTTTCTATATTTGTCATTAGACTTAAGTTTGCTTCTCATCGTCATTTCTGCTTCATCAGAGGGGGGTATTTATTAGAGCTTAACAGAAATGTTTTGGCCCATTGAAACGAAATTCATTGTATAGCCCTTTTGACTTAGGTGGTAATAGTTGATTTTGGCACTGTGAAAGCTTAAGAAAAATGACCTGGAAATGAATGTGACTAATTTTTATCTTTTTATTTAACAAACTAAGACTTCAGAATATTGTATGTGTTCTTAAGAAGTATATTTTTGTTTGTGTCTTTCAATCAGTTGGGAAAAGAAGGCCATGTCAAGCTCAGAACTTGGCAAATCCTCTAATTTTTCTTGGTGTAGAACTATGGAAGACTTTCTGAGACAAGTCTTTAGCTTTTCAGACAAAGATAATCAAGACATTAGAGTCATAAAAACAAGATGAATGCTGTAGATTACAAACAAATATCAGACAGATCAGAATACCTAGTTAGCTATTATTAAAAGAATTATCTTGTCAAAAGAAGAGCAGTATATACACACAGAGAGATGAGAGGGGATTTAGTGAATAAGCTTTTTTTAATGTTGAACTTTTTTTTTACATTCAGTATTATTTTGTATTAGTTTCAGTTGTACAACATGGTGGTCAGACAATCATATAGTTTACAAAGTTTTCTGCCAGATATTTTTAGGACCCACCTGGTACCATACTTAGTTATTACAATATTATGCTGTACTTTACATTCCTGTTACTATTCTATAAATATCAACCTGTACTTCTCAATCTCTTTACCTTTTTCACTTAGTCCCCCAACCCCCTTACTCTCTGGCAATCATTAGTTTGGTGAGTAAACTTTTTTTTAAAGGAATCTTTTGGTATCAGTATACATTCACCTACATCTTTCTTATCTGCAGTCTTGTTCAATGGTGACTGGAATTCAGAATGAGAAATTTGAGACACCACAAGATATTGAATCACCAAAAAATAATTTATTACCAAAGCAAGAAATACTTCCATATCATATTAGAACATATATCAAAATAAAGAGTTGAAACAAAAAGTATTTACTAAATAACTATCTTTTAGTCAGGAGGGGTCTCATTTCTTAGACAGTGTAAGGAATCTTTATGAGATTGTATCAAAGAGTTATAAATTTTAGGACTAAGCTAACAATTTAAGCCATGGAGGTCTGCAAATTATTCCCCCATGATTTGAAGAAAAAAATAGCCCTTAAATTGTGTGGCTTTAGAAAATAGCCCAATTGTGAAACTCAGACTTACTATCAGTAGGTGTAATTCTACATGAATTATGGGCCACAATTTGATCATTTTTACATTCCAAAAGTGTTCCTAAATTTCAAAATACAGTGAAATGGTTGGTATGTACATCCTCCTGAAGAAGATGTTGAGCCAGAAAACCAAGAAAGCACACCCTTAATTGAAAATCCTGAAGGTGACAAAAGTACAACTACTGTATACTCCATATTCACATGTCCAATTTCTACCATTTAGGTCCTGCCCAGACACAGCCCTGGCCACAGATGGATATGGACTCTCCTGCTTTCGAGCTCTCTAAACTGTGAAAGTTACTGGCATGTGACTCCATGATGGCAATTCATTCCCTGGTCAGGGATTTCTTCTTTTTCTTGTGACATGCACCATATTCTATTTTGTAATGCAGTAATTTATCTACATACTTCATCACTTGTACTAGATTGTAAAATTTTGAGTGCATTCACCATATCTTTTTTATTTTTTATTTTTGAAATAACAACTTCCAGCCAAGATGGAGGCATAGGTAGATACACTGTGCCTCCTCCCACAACCAAGATAGAGACAACAACAATTTAGAAACAGAATAACAACTAGAACAGACAGAAAATTGATCTGAATGGAAGTCGGACAACCAAGAAGTTAAAATAGATACATTCATCCAGACCGGTAGGAGGGGCGGAGTCAGGCAGCTGGGCTTGGGTTGCAGTGAGGAGAGCAGAGAGTGTTGGGACCAGCGTGTAAGGTATCCAGGGTGTGTAAGACTGCAGCAGGTGGACTCTGAGTGCACAAGCAGCAGCTGGCAGACCCTGGCCAAGGGGTGCACCAGGGGTGGCAACAAGCAGACCCAGTGAAGTGACTATTGTGAAGCAAGGCACTGCACACAACCCAGGATCACAGCGCTGGGAAATAGAGCCTTGTGGCACTGACTGAAAACACCTCTGGGGGGTGAGGTGCAGGGAGAGACTCCCAGCCTCACAGGAGAGGTCCTTGGAAAGTCTCACGGCATGCACAAGCCCACCCACATGGGAATTGGCACCAGTTCCCAGTTTGCTGGGGAAGCAGCGGAAAGGACTAAGGTCCCACAAAGAGCAGAGCAAGTGCCATTGTTCCCTCTCAGACCCCGCCCTCACATACAACGTCACAACCCAGGCTGGGGTGCCCCACCCTGGTGAACACCTAAGGCTCCGCCCCTCATATGTAATAGGTGTGACCAGACCCAAGGGTGGGGGAAAATGGCTCAAACAGAATTGAAAGCTCCTCAACCAGTTTTTTTTAAACAACCGAGAGATAGCTAACCTATCAGATTTACAGTTCAAAGCACTGGTGATCAGGATGCTCACAGAGTTGGTTGATTTTGGTCACAAATTAGATGAACAAATGAAGGCTACAATAAGTAAAATGAAGAAAAATGCATAGGGAACCAATAGTGAAGGAATGAACACTGAGTCTCACATCAATGGAGTAGACCAGAAGGAAGAAAAAAAACATACAACCAGAAAAGAATGAAGAAATAAGAATTCAAAAAAATGAGGAGAGGCTTAGGAACCTCCAGGACATCTTTAAACGATCTAACATCTGAATATAGGGGTACCAGAAGGAGAAGAGGAAGAGTAACCAGTGGAAAAGTTATTTGAACAAATAGTAAAGGAGAACTTCCTCAATCTGGCAAAGGAAATAGACTTCCAGGAAGTCCAGGAAGCTCAGAGAGTCCCAAAGAAGTTGGACCCAAGGAGGAACACACCAAGGCACATCGTAATTACATTAGCCAAGGTAAAAATGAAGGAGAGAATCCTAGAATCAGAAAGAGATGAGGAGACAGTAACCTACAAAGGAGTTCCCATCAGACTGTCAGCTGATTTCTCAAAAGAGACCTTACAGGCAAGAAGAGGATGGAAAGAAGTATTCCAAGTCATGAAAGGCAAGGACCTACAACCAAGATTGCTCTATCCAGCAAAGCTTTCATTTAGCATGGAAGGGCAGATAAAGTGCTTCCCAGATAAGGTCAAGTTCAAGGAATTCATCATCACCAAGGCCTTATTATATGAAATGTTAAAGGGACTTATCTAAGAAAAAGAAGATAAAAAAACATGGATAGTAAAATGACAGCAAACTCACAATTATTAACAGTCACACCAAAAACAAAAACAAAAAGAAACTAAGCAAACAACTAGAAAAGGAACAGAACCACAGAAATGGAGATCACATGGAAGGTTATCAACAGGGGAGTGGGAGGATGAGAGAGGGGGAAAAGGTACAGAGAATAAGTAGCATAGATTGTAGGTTGAAAATAGATAGGGGGAGGGCCAGAATAGTATGGGAAACATAGAAGCTAAAGAACTTATGACACGTGGACATGAACTAAAGGAGGGGAATGTTGGTGGGAGAGGGTGTGCAGGGTGGAGGGGGGTGAAGGGAGGGAATGGGACAACTGTAATAACATAATCAATAAAATATTTTAAAAAAGAAATAACACAGATGAGAGCTCAGTGTAGACTTTGAGATACTTTTACAGGTCTAAGTTTCTATTATTGTAAAATGATTTGCATCTAGCAGTGCCTAACACATTGTAGATACCCAATAAACATTTGTTGACTGAGTGAATGAAGGAGTAAATACCTTCAATTATTTCCTTTAATGACCAGCTTTCCATGTGGTATTTAGTAGAGAGAGACACAGCAAACAGAAGGTCAACTCTCTAAAGAGCATTCATTGGAATGGAGCCTGGCAGGCCAAACTGCCATTCTCGGTTCACTGCCCATCAGACAACAGTGCCACCAACAATTCTTCCATTTCACACTATAGGATTTGGTTGCACCATGTGGCATCCTGGCAAGCTGTCCAGGAAAGTTTCTTCAGGAAAATGAGGATGTCTGACCCCAGGCTAAAAAGGTACTTCAGGGCTAGTGAGTTCAGTGGTTACCCCAAACTACTCCCACCATTTGGGTGTGCAAATAGCAATCATTAGCACAGCTCCTCCCCTAGGAAATAAGGGAAAACTGAAAAACTATTAACCCCAAAAGAGTACCTACAGGATCAGGCAGAAGTAACGCCTGCCTCAGTGTGGTTGGTAGGGTGACATCATGGGTGTATTGATTTATAGTTTTGATTTGAACATTTCACCTAAAATGTCATTTGGTGTGCTTGAGTGTGATATGGTTATGTTATAGAATTACATACTTATAATTTTATAATTAAAAAGGGATGTTATTTATGCTGGACCCTGTAGTCAAAGAAATCAACTTGCGCATTTTGCTTTGTTGTTGTCTTTATGCCAAATGCAAGTGACTAAATAAATGGAGAGAAAAATCTCCTGCTTTCAAAATGCTTCAGAATTTTGCAAGGCATTCTAAATTGTTTTTTCTATAATCATAAGCTGTCCTGGAACAGAGATGTTACCTTTAGGGGGAAAAGCATAAACTTGTGTATGTGGAAAAACTCTAAATAAATCATTTTCATTACAAGATACTTTTTAAATGTTTTATTGTTTATGCTATTGTAAATGTTCCATTTTACCCTCTTCACCAACCCCCACTTCCATAGTCAATCCCCACAACATTGTCTATGTCCATTGGTCCTTCATGTGGGTTCTTTGATTAATCCCTTCACCTTCTTTTAGTCAGTCCTCCCCTCTCCCCTCTCCTCTTACAGCTGTTAGTCTATTCTATGATTCCATGCATCTGGTTCTATTTTGTTCATTAGTTTACTTTGTTCATTAGATTCTTCTTTTAAGTGAGATCATATATTTGTCTTTCACTGACTGATTTATTTCACTTAACATGATAGTCTCCAGTTCCATCTGTGCTGTCGAAAAAGGCAAGAATTCCTTCTTTTTCTGCTGTGTAATATTCCCTTGTGTAAATGTGCCACAGTTTTTTATCCACTCATTTACTGATGGTCACTTAGGCTGTTTCCAAATCTTGGCTATTTTAAATAGTGCTGCTATGAACATAGGGGAGCATAGCTTCTTTTTAATTAGTGTTTCAGGATTCTTACAGTGTGATCCCAGTAGTGAAATCACTGGGTCAAGAGGCAGCTCAGTTTTTAATTTTTGAGGAAACTTCATATAATTTTCCACAGTGATGGCACCAGTCTACAATCCCACCAACAGTACATTAGGGTTCCCTTCTCTCCATATCCTCACCAGCACTTGTTTGTTGCTTTATTAACAATAGCCATTTGACAGGTGTGAGGTGATATCTCATTGTGGTTTTACTTGCATTTCTCTGACAGCTAGTAATGTTGAGCATGTTTTCCTGTGTCTACTGGCTATCTGTACACCCTCCTTGGAGAAATGTTTATTCAGGTCCTTTGCCCATTTTTTAATTGTATTGTTTGTCTTCCTATTATTGAGTCCTAAAAGTTCTTTATATATTTTGAAGATTAAACCCTTATCTGATATATCATTGGCAAATATGTTCTCCCATACAG
The DNA here is from genome assembly GCF_004126475.2 of Phyllostomus discolor. NCBI lineage: Eukaryota > Metazoa > Chordata > Mammalia > Chiroptera > Phyllostomidae > Phyllostomus > Phyllostomus discolor. The sequence continues at coordinate 106,897,500 of NC_040904.2, forward strand.
TATGTTCCCTTTTCATTTTTATGATGGTTTCTTTAGCAAAGTAGAAGCTTTTTATTTTGATGTAGTCACATTTATTTATTTTTTTTCTTCATTTCCCTTGCCTTAAGAGATGTTTCACAAAAATGTTGCAGCAGGAGATATCTGAAATTTTGCTGCCTATGTTTCCTACTAGAATTTTTATGGTATCATGATTTGCATTTAAGTCTTTTATCCATCTTGAGTTTATTCTGGTGTATGGTGGTATAAGTTGGTGGTCTAGTTTCTTTTTTTTTTTTTTGCATGTACCAGTCCAGTTCTCCCAACACCATTTATGGAAGAGACTGTCTACTCCATTGTATGCTCATGCCCCCTTTGTCAATTATTAACTGAGCTTAGAGACATGGGTTTATTTCTGGGCTCTCTATTCTGTTCCATTGACCTATGTGTCATTGTTATGTTAGTACCAAACTGTCTGGATTACAGTAGCCTTGTAGTATAGTTTATATCAGGTATTGTGATCCCTCTGACTTTGTTCTTCTTTCTCAAGATTGTTGAGGCTATTCAGGGTCTCTTGTGGTTCTGTATAGATTGTTCTGGTTCTGTGAGATTTGCCATTGATATTTTAATAGGAATTGCTTTAAATCTGTAGATAGCTTTGAGTAGTAAGGACATTTTAATGAGGTTAGTTCTTCCAATCCATGAACAGGGTATATGGTTTCATTTATTTGTATCTTTCTTTCTTCAGTGTTCCATAGTTTTCTGAATGTAGGTCTTTTACCTCCTTAGTTAGATTTATTCCTAGGTACTTTTTTGTTGCTGTTGCTATAATAAGTGGTGTTTTTTCTTAGTTTCTCTTTCTGATAGTTCATTGTTGGTGTGAAAAAATGCCATCAATTTCTGAATATTAACATTGTATCTTGCTACTTTGCTAAATTCATTTATTAGGTCAGGTAGTTTTTTGGTGGAGACAATAGAGTTTTCTATGTACATTATTATGTTGTCTGTGAATAATCACAGTTTTACTTCTTCCTTTCCAATTCGAATGCCTTTTATTTCTTCTTGTCTGATCACTGTGGTTGGGACCTCCAGTACTACACTGAGTAAGAGAGGTGAAAGCAGATGCACTTGTCTTGCTCCTGATCTTTAGGAAAATGGTTTTAGTTTTTTCCCATTGAGTGTGATGTTGATGTTGGCAGCAGGGTTTTTTTTTTTTTTTTTTTTGCGGGGGGTGTATATGACCTTTATTTACTGCTCCTGTTTTAAAATTCAGGAGGAAAAAAAAGATTTTAGAATGGGCATTTTCTTTATTGAATTGATCATCTAGTGGCCCACTGGTCATCTGCTCATAGCCAGTCCCTAATTTTTAGCTCATCACAGGTGAAGTCAGAAGCACCCTGATTCAGTAACATAGTTTCAATGATTTGCTTAGAACATTTACCAAATGCTGTGGTGTTTTTTTTTTTTCACAGAGTCACACTATTTCACTACAAAGGCTAAAAGAACAGGCCTCTTGTTCTTGGACAAGAAAACACAGAAGCTGCATTTGTTTATTATTTTTAGCCACTATGCATTTTTGTGCTTTATAGCTTCTTGAGTGATTATCTAATTGTGAGTAGACTGGCATGTGATTTTAGGTCAGCTGTTTGTTCCCTGGGTGGTACAGTCAATCTATAATCCTGACAGGAAGAAATTTCAGTAAAATTCAAGCTTCAAATTCTATGCTATCAACATGTAATCTTCCGCTGTTCACATCCTCTCTCTCTCATGAAAATATTTGTTTGAATATTATTTAGAATGTAGTTTTTAAAGCATCTTCTCTTTTCTTTGTCGTTTTAAAAAATTTAGATTGGCATATAGAAAATTGCCTCCAATTGTCCCATCTGAATATAATGACAATGAATATTTTGGTGCATAGTCTTCTCAGATGATTGAGAGAGTTCTTTTAACAAGCACGGAAACAAACTCAGACTAAGCTTCACCAGTGTTGCCACATTTTTCAAATTTTTCTTTTAAAGCCAAAATCACATGAAGTAAGATTTTTTTCACTTAATGTTTTTAGTCTGCCACTAGTATATAGCTCAAATGGCCCATCAGTTTTGGAAAAATGGTCATTTTTAAGAAAAAGGTAGATTTCTGCTGTTTCAAAGCCCTTTACAAAAAGACCTTGAATGATTACATTTCACCCATTTTCTGCTCCTTTCAGATCAGCCCCACCCCAGCATTTCTTAAATACCTACTCTGGGGTCCCTTCATCTTGTTCTTTTGCTTCTACAATAGTTTTTTGTCTGAGGTGTGAGAATAGGATCAAAGTGATTAGATTAAAAATAAATACAATAAAATATTAATAATGATCAACACTAAGCAATTTGAATACAAGTGCTGGTTATTTTAGTTTTTATTCTTTCTTTTTGAGAGGGGGGGAGAGAGAGAGAGAGAGAGATCAATTTGTTGTTCCACTTATTCATGCATTCATTGGTTGACTCTTGTATGTGCTCTGACCAGAGATCAAACCTGCAACCTTGGAATACCAGGATTATGCTCTAACCAACTGAGCTACCCTGCCAGGGCCAGTTTCTATTCTTACAGATATTTTTAAAGTTCTAAATATTAACAAAACAAAATGGTTTTGTTTTGCTCCTGATCTTTAGGAAAATGGTTTTAGTTTTTTCCCATTGAGTGTGATGTTGATGTTGGCAGCAGGGGTTTTTTTTTGGGGGGGGGTGTGTATGACCTTTATTTACTTCTCCTGTAAGAAGTAAATAAGATATGGTCTCCAAAAGATATGGTTCTTGAGTTCAAGTAACTCAAGGTATGATGCAATGGGCAGACAATTACAATGCATTCAAGACTTGCAAACAGATCATTGCTCTAGAGAGCTTTCTAAGAGAGGTTAACACAATGTGCTAGACTTTAGCAGCAAGAGGAACATAGAACAAAGAGCACCCTCATCTTCCCTGCTGTAACTTCTTAGAGAATATAGGAAGGCTTCTTCAAGGAAGCAAATCTTGACTTGAGGCTGGGAGGATGCATAGGTTTCCATGGTTTCAAGTGTAAGAGTACATTGCAGAAAAAGCCATGACCTGTGTGAAATCAGACTCTGAGACCATTCTGTGTGCTTGGAGAAGAGAGTATGTTTTCAGTATGGCTGGGGTTGCTCTGTGTCACAGATGAGCTTGGAGAAGTGGGCATTTATCAGGTGAAGAGTCTCATATGACATGCTCCCCAGTGGTTGACGAGGAACCAATGAAGCAGCTGAAAGGTCTAGTGTAACTTTTCTGTTGGCAACATCCTTCAGGGGACAGCGTGGAAGATAGATGGGAAGGAGGCAGAAAAGAGGCAGGGAAGCCAATTAGGTGACTACTGGAATGATCTAGGTGAAAGATGATGCTCACCTGTAATAGGGCAATGGCAGAAAGGAGGAGGGGACAGATGGAAGTACTTAGATAGAAGTCAATCTGCATGGAGACAAATTAGATGGTGGAGGGCATGGCATGGAAGAAAGCAGACTCAAGAGTGACTGTTGGGTTTCTGATTGGGCAGTGACTTGGATGGTGATGTAAATTCACTGAAATTGGGAGGAGCAGGAAAGCAGAGGGACAGATGAGTAACATGCTGAGTTTGGGAAAGCTGTCATATAGCTTGGTGTTGCCCAAGATATCATAAAGTATAGAGATTTGGAGTCAGCACAGCATGCGCACTCTCTAGGTTAGAAGTAGACTCATCATGGGAATGCCATCATGGCTGAGGTCATGGTTGTACTGAAGGTGTTCTGGGAAGAGTGAAGGAGTGCAGATGAAAGCTGGAGCTCTTGGGGAGCTCAATGTTTAAAAGACTGAGAGGTGGTCCAAGGTGAAGGAGGAAAACCAGGAGAGAATGACATCAGTCAGTGTAACATCTGCTAAAGGAGGAGATCATTTTAAGAACAAAGGGACAGTTACTCAGTTAGAGCAGGCAGACAAGTCATTTAAGGCATCTTGTCCCCAAATAAAATACAGAATACCCAGTAATTTTTTAAATTTTCACCTAAGGAAACTTTTTCATTGCTTTTAGAGAGAGAGGAGGCAGAGGGAGAAACATCTATGTGAGAGAGAAACATCGATTGATTTCCTCCTGTATGTGCCTGGACCAGGGAGTGAATCCACAACGTAGGTATATACCATTACTGGGAATCAAAGACACAACCTTTTGGTTATGGGAGTTTACTTCAATTAACTTAGCCACACTGGCCAGGGCAGTAATTTCAGACATGAATAATTATTTTTAGTATAAGTATGTCCCCTATTTTTATTTGCTAAACATGGTAACTCTAGTAAGATAAAGACTAAAGTTTGCATGTGGATGTGTATGGTAGTTAAAGCAGACTCAGAGGACCACAGGGTGCAAATGCAGGAGGGAGCTGGGAGACAGTGCCTGTGAACCCATCTTGCTAGAAATCAGGCTGCAAAGCAATAGGGTAGGTAAGACAGGGAGGAGTTTCTTAATGAGAACAGGCATTGCATGTTGTATCATCTGCCCCATCATCTGTCCTTCTCAGGCAGAAACGACATGAGGTTCAAGACCATGTCTTATCTGTCTTTGTAATCAAAACGCTGACCTGTCCAGACCCTTATGTATCAGGAGGAACTCAATAAATGGTTGATAAATTAAATTCTTCAACTGGGTTTCTCCAAGTCTGTAGGAAAGAACTGAGATAAGCAAGGAGATGGGTTACCTTTGCTTCTATCTCAAAATTAGGACCCTGCATATTTTGGGCTAAAACTGCTTATATTTAATAATTTGAAATATGGCATTAGCCTTCCAATTCTATTTACTGGTGAATGTACATCTGAGAGGTCAAACATCCTTTCTCTCTGCCCTTGTTCATACACAGTAGCAGCAGTAGTACCTAGGAACCTCTGGACTGCCTGGTGCTTGTGAAGACTATACAACTTTCCAGGTGAGTAAAACAGATTCTAAATATTTGGCTGAGGGAAAAAAATAAAACACAGCTTGTACCAAACCAGCAGAGCTTGCCTGTGGGAAACTTCAGCATCCTTCAGCCTGATCTGATGTTTGCTGATCCACTTAGCTCACAGACTGTCTCTCCTCCTTTACACAGCTTAGTGAAATCTACTCGCCTTATCAGAGGAATAAACCAACCACAAAACCTTATGTGATTTAAAGCAGGCAGGCAAGCAAATGCACACGTGCTTTTAAGGACAAATCTTCCACCTTTCTGCCCCTAATACACTCTTGAGTTAGTACTGGAGATACTGTGGGCTTTGTTAGGCCAGGAGGGAGAAAGAGGAGCTAAAGTGAGGGCCCTGGGACTCTTGCATCTGCTGTGTTATAGAATGAAGGCCCCCAGATAAGTCTCGAAGGGGCAGGGTCTGAGGATGCTTTCTTCTGTGGAAGGAGAAAGAGAAAAATGGTTTAATGAAAAAGCTTGGATTTTGTGATTAGATTAGACCTGGGTTCAGGTCACAGACCTCCCCTAGTCTAGTTTTGTAGTGTTGGGTGGTTAAGAGCAAGGATTTAGAGTTGGACATTTTGATTGAATTCCTAGAGCTACAAGTGGAACAAGAATACTCTTTTTCAGAATACTTTCCTTACATATTCTTGCAGCCATTCTGCCATGATGGCTCTAAAAAAGGAAAAAAGATTCCGGAACTCTAGGAAGGACAGAATGTCCCTGTCAAATAGTGGGAGGGAAAGGAAGCCTTTTCAATATGAGGACAAAGGGTGGGAGGCAAAGTGAAAAGGGGAGGAGAGGGGCAAATGGCAAGAAGAGGAGCATTAGAAGCAATCAGGTCAGTTGAGGGGAATTCCAAAGCAGTTACCTGTACTCCTCTTCCTGCATAAGAGAGTCTGGGAGGACAGCCTTTAGAGGGCTCTGACTGACCTGGGTGGGCTCACAGAGCAAAGAGGGAACCTGAGGTTGTACTACCCCCTCAGCATGGTACCCCCCACCCTGAGCCAAAAGCTCCTGTGGCCCTCAATGGGGAACGAGAGCTGAGGACAGCAGGCCTGCCATGGGCCTCCCTGGCAAGGGGAAGGTGCCTCAAAGCAAAGACTGTGAAGAATGCTGACCATGCCACACGGATAGGGCTGGGGTGCCCCTGAGCCAGCAGCAGGAAGGAAAGAGGGAGGGGGCACCAGGCCTTGGCTGAGCCCTGCAGAACCCAACCAGGCCAAGAGAAAGGGCCACAAGCTTCCATGGCATGGACTTGGTTTGGGGCTCAGGTGTGGATAGGGCCCCTGTGAGCAAACGCAGAGGAATTCCTCTACTCTGCACAGTGAGAACCTAGAGAGGAGAATGAAGAGCAGCTTTACTGCTGAGGTACGCAAGAGACAAAACTTCAGAGGGGGAAACAACCTGGTAGGGAGTTTGAGCCATAAACTAGTCACATGCTTGTTTAAAAGAAACTGAGATAATTGGAAAAAAACAAGTTTTACTCCCATCCCTCACCCTCCCCAAAAATCTCCGATATCTTTGACTTGTTTTGTTTTGTTTTGGGGCTCTGGAGGACAAAGAAATTGGTTATTGAAAATAAAGAACCCGCTAATTATGCACATTTGAGGTACAGTATATAAATTTACAATCCCACCCCACTCCCAGATAAGCTTTGTAAACTTGAGTTATCTATATAACTTCTTTGAGTCTCAGTTTCTTCATCTAAAAAATGGGTATAATCCTACTTTAATAAGGGTTGTTGTGAATATTAAATGGAATGATGTATGCAAAGCCTTGGGAACAGTGCCCAACACATAGCTGTTAATTAATGATTACATAACATTATTACTTAGGTTCCCTGAGCTTCATTTTCTGCCTCTGTAAATTGGGGATTTCAATATCCATCTCATACAATGTATATACAAATAGTGTTAATTTCCCTTTCTACTCTGATCCTTTTTTCTGAGGAGCTATAATTTATTTTACCTTCTATGTCAAATAATCTCTATTCATTTATTCAATCAATAATGTTTTCTGAGTGTCTGCTCTATGCAAGCCCCTCTCCTGAGGGTTTCTAACATGATACCTGTACAGGATATGCCATTCATAATCTCCTGGGGGTGGGGGAAGAGCAATACTCTTAGTTCTTGAAAATAGAAGGAAAACATGATGAGCAAGGCAGCCAAAAAGTACTGTGGTAGCTCAGAAGAGGCAGTGTTGATTTTCAGTTAGAAGTCCGGGAATGTTTTCTGCATAACATGGCATTTAAACTGGACCTTGAAAAATGAGAAATACTTAGGCATGTGGAAATTGGAGAGGGCAGTCTAGGCAGAGGATTAGAAATCAAAGGCACAATGTAGGGCATCCCTTGAATAAGGGTGAATTGTTCTGTGTGACAAGTTCAGAGAAAATGAAAGATTGAGGAGTAATGATAGGCTGATATGATGGGCTCGTGATGCTATCAAGCTTACAGTTGTCAATTTTTCACTTTCTCTTTGTGAAAGGAAAAAGGAGAAGAAACTAAAATCTTTCCAGACACATGTGATCCACTGCACTGAGACCATTGTTCTACATATAGTATCCCTAAACCTCATGGCCATGTTAAGAGGTAGTTATACACACAGGAGGAAACTGAGGTTTCAGAGAGGTTAAGTAACTTACCCAAGGTCACACAGCTAGAAACAAATCCACTGAGAATCAAATCTAGGTTTGCCTGATCCAAAACTAGTGCTATGAGACAAGGCCTTCAGGCCTTACCTATTCTATGTTTCCTTGTGAAAGCACAACTTCTCTCCAGCTCCTATGTTTAAGGAAGTTCTGTTACCAATAAATTAGCAGAAAGGGTAGGCTGAAAGCAGCCTGAGGACTTTAGAACCAATGGGGAGATGTTTTGGTTTCAAGATTCAGGGTCATGGAAAACTGCCAAGAAGGAGTGTTCTGGCAATCTTGAGCCATCCAGAAAGAAGAGAATCAGGGATTAACACCCAGCTTAAGAGGGTAATGGGTATCTAAATGTAGGAAACCCCAGGATACCTGCATCTGCTGTGCATTTATGCTCCATTTAAGCCCCATGGGATTACATTTTGGGGTGGATTTCCACTCAGGATATATGATAGACTAATGTTTATTTGTGATGCAATGTCCAGAAGAGGAGGCTGTCTCATCAGTTGGAAATGACACAATGAGACTCAAGACATTTTTGGTTTTATACCACAAAGCTTCTCTCTGAGGACTGACAAACAAGGTCTGACTTTGTGATTCCTGGGGAAGAGACTGAGGCTCAGAGAGATATGCTGACTTATTCAAACTCACACAGATGGGAAGAGACAGTCAAGGTAAGAGTCCAAGCACTGTGGTCCTGGCTTTGTTACTGTGATGCTCAAAGGAGAATAAACTCATCTAATTGGAGGACTGAAAAGTGGTTTACTTAGGCTCTCAACAGTCTGTGATTGGTTTTATGAGAATCATAGAATTTTTACAACCGGAACAGTAACTGTTCCAGTTAACTCATTTATAGATTAGAACACTGAATGCAGTTCAGAATAGAAAATTGACTTGCCTAAGGTCACAACCACTGTAGTGGTGGAGCCTGGTCTAGATCACAGATTCACTGACTGTAGTCAGTGCTTTTTCCACTAATGTTTTAATATTATGTGCTCTTAGTTACCCTCCCTGCCATACCTCCTCCCTGCACATTTGCACGTGGAAAGCCATAGGTAATCAATCACTTCCTTACACTTAGACAAGCATATCTTTTCAGTGTTATGAAGGAGATAAAAATGTGTCTAAATTTCAAATCAACCAGTGAAAACAATTCCCAAGAATCTGGTGCTTTTCTGGTTTGAAAGCCTGTACATTTTTTCCCACATAAGTCTTAGAAAATCAAAGAAGAGAGTTGGCTTCCATGCTCCATCATATTTTTTCATGAAGCTCTGTAAATGCTAAGCAGATTTCTTACACTCTCAGTAACAAGAACCTCTTCTTGGGCCAAAATCCTGCCCCATTTTTTTCACCCCAGAAGTATGCCTGGCCTAACATGCATCTCTGCCTGTCTCCTGCCTAGGCAGCCAGTAAGCCTCCCAGGCTGTTTTGCCCTCTGGAACAAAAAGTCTGGAGTCCCCCTCTTTCCAAGGCTTCTTTTTCTAGGAGAGAGCCATGACTTGCTCCCATTTACCCAGCAGAGGCTATTCCCCAATACTTCCTGCATAAAATATTTCATAGAGATTGGGGGAAGAAAACCTGGTCTCTGTTCCCCTTGGGCATAGTGCTGTTCTGTCCCTCTGTTCTTCTAGAAGTCCCTTTCCCTAGGTCTGATATGACTCTTCTCCACGCCAGGCCCAGTGAGGGTCCATTTGTGTTCTTATCCTGCATTCGTGCAGAGCCCCTCAGGCACTGTGGCTGAAAATGATGTGTGCAGGGAACTCAGCCAGCCTCCCTTTTAATCACTCACATACTCACAGACACAGGAATCCCTCCCCACTCACCAGAGGATGGAAGGAACCTCTCTCATCTTGATAGGGTCTCCCTAAGTGGTGGCACAAACAGTGAGTCTACTTTTCAGGAAAGATGTTATAAAAAGCCTCATTCTCTGAGGCTTAATTATAAAATCAATTTCTTCAGGGGCTTCCCTAGAGTTTCTGTAAAGCAAACACTGCTCAAATACTGTTCTAGCATCCATTCACCTTACAGTGCTTCCTAAGTACCACTCTGACTGGGGAGGAGGTTGATATGAGCTCGGCCTGGAAGAATGGTTGGGATTTGCTTAGGAGAATCAGGGAAGAAGAGAGTGTAAACCTAAGCCTGGAGAATGAATGACCTGGGGTTGGGTGAGGATGAAAGAGACTCGGGGGGCAGCTGGAGAGGAACAGAGGTACTTGTTGGGGAGAAGGGAGTGATAACTAGTCAGGAAAGAGAGGGCACAACCAAAATGGGATAATTTGAGGAGGGTTTATTTGCAAAGGTGTGGGCATAAGGGAACCACAAAGAATAGTGCAGTAAACTGGCTCAGTAATCCAAGGTGGTAGACTGTAAGCACAGAGACAATGACCAGAACAGAGTCAGGCAGAACAGCTGCTTTAGAGGGAACAGAGGCAGCTCTAAATCAAGACAACCTTGTCAGGAAGAGATCCAGGCAGAGGTGGGTATACCCTGAAGCTTGAGAAGTTTAGGCTGTAGCATCCCACATTTGCAGAGGTTCCTTCTCAGGTATGGGGAGGAGCAATGTACTCATATGTCACATGTTTTTGTTAATTCTTTGCTACATTTTATAAAAGGAATTTTTAAGTATATTTTATTGATTATGCTATTACAGTTGTCCCATTTTTTTCTCCCATTTATCCCCCTTGGCCCAGTACTACCATTCCTTCCAGTATTCCCCACACTTAATTCATGTTCATGTATAGGGAACCTATCCATGTGGAATGGCAAATGTAGCCCAGCCCTACTGGAAAGCTGATAGGTGGGTGTTGGCACATAGGAAGCCAAACCCATGGATTGGCTTTCCCGTGGGAAACCAGGCCTGCATTATACCTAGGCTGCTTTGAGGCTTGCTCTTGCTAAAACGCCCTCACCCTGAGTTGAAGCGGCAAATATTTACTGCATATCTTTAAAGTAACTTCCTGAAGTCTGTGCTAATTCTCCCAAGGACTGAAGTGTAACAAGACAAATCACTCTTATCGTTCCCTTGCATTTGCAAAATTTTCCTTGTTAATCTGTAAGAAGTAATTAGTAACATCCTTTTCCTTTGTTATTTGTAAAAAGTAATCACCTAAAGCAAACCTGAGCATAGTGAATGAAAACCTTCTTTAATGTATGCTATTAGAAAGCAATAAAAGCCTGTCCAAACAAGGTTTGAGGCACTCTCCCCTTGAGAGAGTGGCCAAGACATTCTCCTTTGAGTGGCTGTGCCACCCCTTTTTCTCCACAGGACTTCAGTAGTCCGTGTGAATTTGTTTGCCGTATCCACAACAGACTCCACAGGACAGAGTCTGCATCATCCATGGGTTGTACGTATAAGTTCTTTGGCTTCTCCATTTTCTATACTATCCTTAACCTCCCTCTGTCTATTTTATACCTACCATTTATACTTCTTACTCCCTGTACGTTTTCCCCCATTTCCCCCCTCCCCTCTGATAACCCTTCATGTAATCTCCATTTCTGTGGTTCTGTTCCTATTCTAGTTGTTTGCTTAGTTGTTGTTTTTTTTTTAAGTTCAGTTGTGGATAGGTGTGTTTGTTGTCATTTACTGTTCATATTTTTGATCATCTTTTTCTTAGATAAGTTCTTTTAACATTTTGTATAATAAGGGCTTGGTCATGACGAACTCCTTGAACTTGAACTTATCTGGGAAGCACTTTATTTGCCCTTCCATTCTAAATGATAGCTTTGCTGGATAGAGTAATCTTGGATGCAGGTCCTTGCCTCTCATGATTTTGAATACTTCTTTCCAGCCCCTTCTTGCCTGAGAAATCAGCTGGTACTCTTATGGGAACTCCTTCGTAGGTAACTGTCTCCTTTTCTCTTGCTGCTTTTAAGATTCTCTCCTTCTCTTTAATCTTTGGCATTTTAATTTTGATGTGCATTTGTGTGGACCTCTTTGGGTCCAACTTTTTGGGATTCTCTGAGCTTCCTGGACTTGTATGTCTATCTCCCTTTCCATATTGGGGAAGTTTTTGTTCATTATTTTTTCACATAAGTTTTCTATTTCTTACTCTTCCTGTTCTCCTTCTGGCACCTAATATGATTCAGATGTTGGTAGGTTTAAACTTGTCCTAGAGGTTCTGAAATCTCTCCTTATTTTTTTTTTTTTGAATTCTTGTTTTTTCTTTTTGTTCCGGGTGAATGTTTATATCTTCCTTTTGTTCCGAATCATTGATTTGAGTCTTGGTTTCCTTCCCTTCACTGTTGGTTCCCTGTATATTTTTCTTCATTTCACTTTGTATAGCCTTCACTTCTTCCTTTATTTTGTGGCCATACTTAATCATTTCTATGAGCAACCTGATTATCAGTGTTTTGAACTCTGCATATGAGATTGTCTATCTCCTTGTCACTTAGTTCTTTTTCTGTAGTTTTGATCTGTTCTTTCATTTGGGCCATGTTTCTTTGTCTCAGAGCACCTGTTACACTGTAAGGGGCAGAGCCTTAAGTATTTGCCAGGTCTGGGCAAACTGCTTTGCAGCATTGTGATGGTAGATGTGGGGGGAGGGCGGTCAGAGAGGAAACAGTGGTGCTTGCTCAATTCTCACCCCCTTTCAGTCATTTCCCCCACTTCCTGCTAGCTACTGCCACCCTTCCAGTTGCTGCCATGGTGCTGATTCCATGAGTGGGTGGTCTTGTGTATGTTCTAGGACTTCATGGGCCCCTCAAATGGACTCTACTAAGAAACTGGCAGTTTCTTTCGCTGCTACAATCCCCACAGGTTTTGACAGCCAAGGTTCTGAGGCTTTATTTCTCAGCTGTGAACCCCTGGGTTGTGTGGTCTGTCTTTCTTTCCTGTTGTTCCTCCCAGTTTTTATCTGCACACAAATGTGGAGCTGCCTGGTCTGCTAGCTGCTGTCTCACTATACATCCATACTCTGTGCCCCAGTGGCTTGTCCCCACCTGTCCTACTAGTCTGGATGAATGTTTCTTTGTTAACTTCTTGGTTGTCAGACTTCCATATAGTTCGATTTTCTGGAAGTTCTGGTGTTTTTTTGTTTTTAATTTGCTGACATCCTTCTTTTGGTTGTGCGGGGAAGTGAAGTGTATCTACCTATGCCTCCATCTTGGCTGGAAGTCAAAAGTAAGACATTTTTGATCCCAGTTTCTCTCTGCCTCACACACACATTAGGTGACTTTGGAATTGTCATGAACATTTTTAGGATCTCCTTAAGAAGGAGATGAATTTGGGTTTGGTGGGATATATTTAAGCTACTCATAGTCACTTCTGTATATATGTGACTCATTGCTAGCTATCCGATTGTAGAAATGGCTTTCCAGGAATACTTTTACATCCAAATCACTAATATCACAACCTGAAGATGCATAGAGGTCATATAATATGAATGTTGCCTTTGGGGCCCAGCATGGAAGGATGTGGTAGTGAAAAGAATAGAGGTTTGTAATGCGTGAAACCAGAAGCTGGTCTGTGGCCTATCATCAGACTTATGAAATTTTAAGTATATATGTTTAGCAAAGTTGAGAACCATATATCTGCATCTACTTTTTTTGCACTACTATTAATAAGCTGATTTTCAAATGGCTGAAAAAGAACATACAATAAATGGGATCTATTTGAGAGAATCTGTAAGAATCAGTTGGGGAAGGTGGGGGAAGTTTGGTTATTCCTCTGGATGGTGCCATAGACATAGCATTATGCAGAACAAAGAAGAAACATACTGATCATTTTCCCAAAAGACTTTTTTCAAATACATAGGTTATGTACATTATGAACCATATACTTGTATTATCAATCTATGTGTTCTGTAACAGTGTGCACATCAAAAATTTTATATCATTATAAGAAACAAAAACAAAGAAACCCCCCAAAAGAAAATTCAGTTCTTATTGTCAGAAATAAAATGCAGTGCATGCAACTGTAAACACCTCATACTATTTACTTTTTGAATGGAATTTCACAAGTTGGTTTTTAGATTGCTATGTTTGTAGCAGCATAAAAATATGTCAAGATCACACCAAAATTAGTACTTTATTAAAAAAAGAAAATCCAAATAGAAGTAAAGAACCTTAGATTATTTAATAATTTTATTGATGAAGTGAAGTACAGCATATGAGCTCATTGGGAAAAATATTTAAATTTCTTGCTGCTTTGATACAAGATTCTGACATCTATGAAGATGTCTTAGATCGAGTTCCCTGGAAACTGCCTATGATATGGAAAGTTGCATGCAGGAGACTTACTGTAGAGAGCTCTCAGGAGACATACTTATAAGGAAATGAGGCTGGCAGGAGTGGAAAAAGCAGACCAGCACGTGAACTCAGCAGATCTGATATTCCTAGCAGCTGAGGTATGGCTGCAATGGCCCCAAAAGGGGATCTAGGCAGAGCCTCACAGCACCCTCTATGAAGATAACACAAAATTCATGACTGCCACTATATGTGGGCATGAAAGACAAGCTGGTTTATGTGTCAACAATTCAAAAAGTATTTAAGATCAGTTCCTGCACAAGGAAACTTGAAATGCCCCAGATCTTAGTTACTACAGAAGAACATGATAGAGGTCTTCCAAAATTGGACAATAATCTCACAATTTTACATGATATTACAAATGATGAGTTGTGAAACCAAAATGGTTCTACATCACCAATGATAAAACAAAATTTCAATCAAATCTACTAGAGGAAAGACTGGATTATATTTCCATTCTTTCTGTAGAAAATTGTGTTACAAACTTATCCCACAAAGAGGCAAAGAGTATGAAGCTAGAATATATAGGGAAAAAGTGTCAGAGAGGTTTTTCCAGGCAATTAATTAAGAAAAATAATGTCATTTTTCTGCATTTGTGATGTCTGTGGCATTTGTAAACTTTTAAAAATAGCTCTCTTTGATGGATCTGTGTGATGCTTTGTCCTCCACCCAGAAATGAGGATTCTGCTATTTCCAGCCACCTGGCCTCCTAAATTCCTTTGATCCAACTTCCTCTTTTATTCAACACTCCTCTGCTTGAGTGTCCCAAATCCTTTTGAGGTACTATATTAAAAATGAAGCCCTGGCTGGCGTAGCTCAGTGGATTGAACTCGGGCTGCAAACCAAAGTGTCGCAGGTTCGATTCCCAGTCAGGGTACATGCCTGGGTTGCAGGCTGTGACCCCCATCAACCGCACATTGATGTTTCTCTCTCTCTCTCTCTATCTCCCTCCCTTCCCTCTCTAAAAATAAATAAATAAAAATCTGGAAAAAAAAATGAAACTCATGAGATCCTGACAATTCTGCCTTCGTAATATTGCTCAGACCTGCTCTTCCCTCTTCTTTCTCCCTGTCACTCCCTATGTGTTGAGAACTGCCCTGCCTGGTTTCAGAAGCTTTAACTCTCCATGGCTAAGGCTGAGTAAGCAACGCTGAGACCATACTCCACTAAGGAGACAAAGCTTATCTCCCTGGCAGGGGTGCTGCCTATGCCCACTTTTACTTCACCCTGCTTGGCCCCAGGTGGATGACTGGTTAGCCAGTGATGGGTAAGATTCTTCAAGGCAGGGACCTAAGACAGGTGTGGTCAAGAAGGGGCCTTCAGGGAAGGATTTGGGGGGATATAGAAAAATGGGGTGATAGGCCCTTGCCCCTTGGCTTTGACATAGCCTGAGTCCTCATTCTGTCTTTGAGAATCTCCTAATCTCTTGACTGCCTTACTTCCCCTGCCCGATTTAAGCCTGAAACTATGCCAGAGGTGGGGGCAGCCCTGCGCTGGAAAGGGCAGGTTCCCCAGGGCAATCAGGCCTAAGAAAGAATGTATAAAATCCTGTGAAACCTGCTTTGCTAATACCCTCAATTTAAATGATAAGGGTTCAAGCATAAAATGAGTTTGTTTCCCCAAAGTTTTATGGCTCTTTAGCTATCTGACCTTGACTCAGAATAAGCCCTCTTTGAATGTTATCTATTGTTTGATCATTACTGCCTGACAATGATTGATGAGCTTTACTTATATTCCTATGCAAATTGAACCCAGTAAAAGCTCATTGAAGAACAGGCTCCTGGCCCTTCTCCTTTGAGAGATCAGCCACCTTTCCTCCCCAAGCAGATCAGGTCTTGGTAGGCTTATTCTCATCTGTGGTGGCCAAGGGAAGGGGATGGGAGCTCCCCCACACCTATGTAGGCTCTGATTACTTCTTCTCCAGACCATGGTAAGAACTAGTCATAATCCACCCACACACAGTGCCCTGGTGAGATTCCTAAATCTAATTCTATCACTTCTCTCCTCAAAAACCTTCTGTAGCTTCCTGTTGCTTCATAAATTGGATCCAAATCTCTCAGCCTGGACATCTTAATTCTGTGGCAGTTACTTTTAAAATAGATATTCATGTATTTGGCATTGTTTGCTCCAGACAACCCCACCCTCCCACCAGACAGTGAAATTTTTTGGCACTCAGGAAGTGTTAGCTCACTAAATGAACACTTTTGCCCTGGTTTCCTTTTCTAGATTATCCTGCCCTACTCACTCTCCCACCGTTAAGCTACTTAAACTCAACTTCTCCCTCCTACCCAAATTCTCCTCTCATCTGCACTTTTATACATAGGTTCCCCACTAGAGGTCTTTCTTTACTAGCCCTCTGGCCACTCCTTCCCAAAGTCTGTCAACATATGTGTATTTTGGGGCATTTGTACACACACACACGCAAGCTGCTTTCTCCATGAAGACTTTCTTGCTTCTTTCTCCTCTCCTCTTCTCTCCCCAGGAGCTAACCTCCTCTCAGAACTCCCTCAGCATTTGTGTGTTTGCCTCCTATGGCTCAGATCATATTTTGCTAGCACATTTCACTTACTGGTTTACAAGTCTTATCTCCTCTTCCAGACAGAGAGTGCCTCCAGAAATCAGCTGTTTATGATTCATTTTTTTCTCCCCAACAGCTACTGGCCTATAGTAGGCATTTATGAATGGATTAATGGACAATTGGCCTCCAAAGCATGAAAGTCCTTCTTCCTGTTATGGGTTAAATGTATATTTTAATTCAACACATATATGTATGATTACATTCTTGTTATAAACCACTCAAACAATACAGATAACATTAAAATTCCCTCTGCTTATCCCCAGCCTGTCCCCTCCCCATCTATATATCTATACAATAAAAGTATAGTATAGTTTTATGGGATTTTTTTTACAAAAGTGATATACTATATAAATTAATCTGTAGCTTGGTTCTTTCACTTTACAATGTGTCAAAGATATCTTCATTTTTCAATACATTAACTATATGGAATCCCATTCTTTCTAATAGCTGTGAGATAGATCCCACAGTTTGAGTGTGCCACAGCTTATTTAACCATTCCCTTATTAATGGGCATCCACATTATTCCCAATGTTTTGCTATGAACATGCCTCTTTGCATACAAGTGTCTTCTTTTAGAATAAAGATAAAGAAGTAGAATTTTTGAGTCAAAAGAAATGTACTTTTAAAATTCTAGTAGATTCAAGTTATGAAAAATTGTGTTAGATATTTCCAAATTGACTTCCAAAAAGGCTGTATTCACACACCCCCTTGCCAGTGCTCAATGTTATACATTTTTAACACTTTGGCCAGTCTGATAACAGAAAAATGACATTGTATTATATTAATGTGCAATTTCCTACTTACTCTAAGTAAGATTGAACATAATTTTATGGGTTTGTTGACCATTTGGCTTTTCTCTTCTGTGAAACATACATATCCTTTGCCTGTTGCTGCATTGGGTAGTTTGGTTTTTTCTTACTGATTTGTAGGATAGCTTTACAAATTCTGGATATTAATTCTTTGTTATGTATGTTGTAAATATTTTCTTTGAGTCTCTTGCTTGCCCGTTGACTTTTTTGAGGGTGCCTAGTTTGCTACAGATATTTTATTTTTGATCCAAATTTGAATTTTTCCAAATATATATTTTATTGTTCTAACACTCTTTATAAACTATCCATCTATTCCCTGATGATGTGCAATGTTGCTTTCGCCAGACAGTAAAATTTCCCATCTGCATGGTTCTGTTTCTGACGTTTAACTTTTCTTTATCACTTTGTTTAAGGCATATTTCTTTATGCAGCATGATGATAAATTTTCGGGCTTTTTAACCTAATCTATAGTTTCTGTCTTTTAAGCAAAGAATTTAGTTCATCCACACTTAGGATAACCACTGTTTACTTGATTTGATTTCTTCTGGCTTACTTTATATTTGTTATGAACATTTTTCTTTTTCCTTAATTTTGCTAGCTTTCTCAAATTTCTATTCCTTCACACCCTTGTTAATGTGGAAGTTCCAATGTACTTTTCCCATACCATTGATAGTTATCTCCCCCTGCCCTTTTTTTTCTGGTACTCATAATCAAACAATTTTTTTTACTATCACAGGAAAATGAGAAATTTCTCCCACTTAGATACTCCATTCCCTTATTACTTCTCTCATTTAGGTGCTGCTTCCTATGAGTTATTTAGAATACTTTTACTTTCCCTGTTTTCTTCTCCTTGCCTCAAGAGCCTTTGGGAAGATATTACTCTGCATGCCCTGTTCCCAACTCCTAAGTTTTGCTGAAATTGCATAGTACTTTTATTTCTAGATCTTATTAGAATTTTCTTTGCAGAAAAATTATGGACTTCTGGCCAATATGGAGGCATAGATAGATATACTTTGCCTCCTCGCACAACCAAAAGAAGAACAACAACAAATTAAAAAAAATAACCAGGACTGCCAGAAAATTGAACTGTATGCAAGTTGGACAAACAAGGAGTTAGAAAAGAAACATTCATTCAGACTGGCAGGAGGGGCAGAGACAGGTAGCAGGGGTAGACAGGACTCGTGGCAAGGTGGTGGCTGGTAGAGCAGGAGGTCCCACATTTGTATTCAGATAAACCAAGAGGAACAGCTAGGGAGTGAGACAGGCCATGCAAACCAGGGTTCCAGCAGGGGAGAAATAAAGTCTCAGAAACCTCTGACTGAAAAAAACTGTGGAGGTTGCAGCAGCAGGAGAAACTCCCAGCCTCACAGGAGAGTTCCGTGGAGAGACCTGCAGGGTCCTAGAACATATACAAGCCCATCTACTTGGGAATCAGCACCAGAAGGGCCCAATTTGCTTGTGGGTAGCAGAGGAAGTGACTGAAAGCCAGCCAAGAGCTGAGAAAGCAGCGTTATTCCCTCTCAGACCACTTCCCCACATACAGTGCCACAACACAGTGAGGTGGGTTGCCCCGCCCTAGAAAATACCTAAGGCTCCGTCCCTTACTATGTAATAGGCAGGCTGAGAACAAAAAAAAAAATTATTAATTAATTAAAAGGCCCAAATGAAAGAACAGATCAAAGCTCCAGAAAAAATACAACTAAACAATGAAGAGATGGCCAACCTATCAGATGCAGAGTTCAAAACACTGGTAATTAAGATGCACAGAAATGATTGAGTATAGTTGCAAAATTGAGGAAACAGTGAAGGCTATGAGAAGCGAAATAAAGGGAACCAACAGTGAAGGGAAGGAAACTGGGACTCAAATCAATGGTCTGGAAAAGAAGAAAGAAATAAACACTCAAACAGAACAGAATGAAGAAACAAGAATTCAAAAAAATGAAGAGAGGCTTAGGAACCTCCAGGACAACTTTAAACATTCCAACATCAGAATCATAGGGGTTCCAGAAAGAGAAGAGGAAGGGCAAGACATTGAAAACTTATTTGAACAAATAATGAAGGAGAACTTTCCCAATCTGGCAAAGGAAATAGACTTCCAGGATGTCCAAGAAGCCCAGGGAGTCCCAAAGAAGTTGGGCTCAAGGAAGCATACACCAAGGCACATTATAATTACATTATCCAAGATGAAAGATAAGGAGAGAATCTTAAAAGCAGCAAGAGGAAAGAAGACAATTACTCACAAAGGAGTTCCCAGAAAAGTATCAGCTGATTTCTCAAAAAAACCTTACAGGCAAGAAAGGGCTGGAAAGAAGTATTCCAAGTCATGAAGGGCAAGGACCTACATCCAAGATTACTCTATCCAGCAAAGCTATCATTTAGAATGGAAGGGCAGATAAAGTACTTCTCAGATAAGGTCAGGTTCAAGGAGTTCATCATCACCAAGCCCTTATTTTATGAAATGTTAAAGGGACTTATCTAAGAAAAAGAAGATGTTCAAGACTATGAATAGTAAAATGACAACAAACTCACAAGTATCAACAACTGCACCTAAAAAAACAAAAACAAAAGCAAAAACACACTAAGCAAACAACTACACCAGGAGCAGATTCACAGAAATAGAGGTCACATGGAGGGTTACCAGTTTGGTGGGGGGAGGGAGAATGGGGGAAAAGGTACAGGGAATAAGAAGCACAAATGGTAGGTAGAAAATAGACAAGGAGAGATTAAGAATATTATGGAACTGGAAAAGCCAAAGAACTTATATGTACAACCATGATACGAACTAAGGTGGGGAAATGATGGTGGGAGGAGGGGTACAGGGTGGACTGGAATAAAGGGGAGAAAAAATAGGACAACTATAATAGAATAATCAATAAAATATATTTTAAAAAGAAAGAATTTCCTTTGCAGTATTTCACTTAAATTTTAAGAATCCTTATTCAGCATTGCATACTGTCAGTCTATCATTATTCATTTATATTGAGCTATGTATATATGCACATATATAAATATATACATACATATGTAGGTAAACATGTATAGATACATGTGTATGTGAATACTGTGTATAGTTAAACATAATTTATGGTTCAGCCCTGTTTTCTTTCTGTTCAGAATTCATTTGATTTTGGTTATAGTCTTTTAAAAATTATTTTCTTCAGAAGGTGCTGTAAGTTTTTAATCCTTGTATATTTGTAATGATTATAAATTTTGAATCCTTGCATAAATGTAAGATAATTTTTTAAAACTCCTGTGGGTGAATGGCTACTGAACTGTAGTTCTTGATCCCAGGAGTCTGTACATGTTATTACTCCACTGACTTTTTTTGGCTTTTTGTCCTTTGGAACTTAGTTAGTCCCATGTTAGGTCTCCCAGGTCTGCCTTCAAAATCTCATACATTCTCCTATAAAGGACACATGGACAAAACCAAGGGGGAGGGTAGAAGCAAGGGAGGGAGGGGTTTTGGCTGAGATGGGGGTAGTGGTGGGGGAAAAATGCAGTAATTGAGCAACAATAAAATAATTTTTAAAAAATCTCATACATTCTCTCTTGATTTCAATTTCTTTGTATTTTTTCCTCTGTGGTTTGTGATACTTCCCATATTTTATCTTCTAAGACACTACCTCAAGTCTCATTCCTATCTTTTTCCCTAAACCATCCATTTCCTTTTTTGGTTAGATAAGGCATGTGTTTTAGTTTTAGGACAATTTCATTGGGCTTTTGTTGTTGTTATCCTCTCCTCTGGTGACCCTTTAGAAGCCTGTTCTGGATGTTTGGTATGTTCCTCCCCTTGTGGCTACCAGCCTCTTGAGTATGTTGTTTCCTTTCTTTGCCTGATCCCTGTGGCTAGGAAACTGACATGGTTATGGAAGAGATGGGTCAGAGCAGACAGACAGGTAGGCAGTCTTTTGTTAAGGCAGCAGGGAGAACTCTCTGCTCCCAGGTCGCAGAGCCCCAAAGGTGTAGTGCCCTATGCACCTGGTCAGTTCCTTCTTAGATTCCCAGGGTCCAAGAGATTTGAGTGTGTGCCCATGGCCAGAATTGTGTTTCTTTCAGAACCTCATCCTGGCTCTCTGAAAGGGAGAAAGCCCCACATCAACTATCCAGTCTGTTTCCTCCAGGCCCTTGCCTGCCTGTTGGCCTCAGTAGCTAGTTGGTTTAGGAATGGTGGGTAGGAACTGGTGTTGTATGTGGAGGGAAAGTAGACACATTAAGCTGCTCTTGTCCCAGGCTCCATTTTGTCACTCTCTGTTCAGTTTTTCTGATCTCTTTGTGCGTTCCTGTGCCACTACCTCAGGGTTTTAATTTCCATAGCATTAAAGTGAAACTTGCTCTTTAGTAATGCATATCTTCCCCATTTGTTTCTCTTTTCCAAATTTGCCTTGGCTCTTCCTACGTATTTCTCTTTCCTGATAAATATTAGAATCAGCCTATTGTTCTTTTGAATAGCTCTTTGTTGACTTCTTGGAAAGGACTGAACTGAATTTATAATAAATATGGAGAAGATGGACATCACTCCAGGATTACACCTTCTCCTCCAAGAACAGGATAAGCATTTATTCAAGACATTTTTTATATCCTTTCGTAAAGTTTTATGGTATTTTAAATCTAGACTTAACACATTTAAGTTTATTATTAGATGATTTTATAGTTTTGTGTATGGCACATGTTTAACTTTTTATTATAGAAAATCCCAAATGCATTCAGAAGTCAGAATAGGATAATGAACACTCATATGACCATAATTCAGCTTAAAAACTTTTAATTAAAAATTTTAATTGTATTAAAATATACATAGCATAAAATGTACCACATTAGCCATCTTAAGTGTACAATTTAGTAGTGTTGAGTAATTTGCATTGTTCTACAACCAGTCTTAAGGACTCTTCTCATCTTGCAAAACTGGAACTCCACCCATTTAACATCTCTCGATTCCCTTCTTTCCCCAGTCCCTGGCAACCACCATTCTAGTTTCTGTCTTGGCAGATTTGATTACTCTAGGTGGCTCTTGTAAGTGTCATCATACAACATTTGTCTTTTTGTGACTATCTTGTTTCACTTAGCATAATGTCCTCAAGGTTCATCTATGGTGTAGCATGCCAGAATTTTCTTACTTTGTAAGGCTAAATAGTATTCCATTGTATGTATGGACCACATTTTGTTTGCCCATTCATCTGTTGATGGACTTTAGATTGCTTCCACCTTTGGCTATTGTGAAAATGCCATCACCCAGCTTTAACAATTATCAAGTCAGAGGCAAATCTGTGTCATGTATAACCCCTCCATTTTCCCCTTCTATATTATTTTGAAGCAAATCTGAATGGGGTATTTTACAAATTATATTTTCTATTTGGTTGAAGATCATTCCAAGGGAGAATCAGAGTCTAGAAACCAATACTATTTCACCCCAAATAGCTTAAATCTCTTTGGCATGAAGATGAAGGGCAGATAAGGTGGGAAAACTGTCACAGAAAGGATGGATAAAGAAAAGTAGGTCAGTGAGTGGCTAAGGCTTACCATGTATACATGAGCTTCTGCTCTCCCTTACTGTCACCTCCTTTGCCCTCAAACCGCTTATTCCCAGGTATCTGAAGCTCACAAACAACTGCAACCATCCTGGTTTGGGGCCTCAGAGAAGGTTCTGCAAATCTCAGTCCACCTGCCTATAGCTGGGGTATTTTGCTTTGGTGGTGCTAGAGCTGGAGTCAGGCTATGCCCTGAACTTGCTGACACTACCTTGGGAGCCAAGGTCTATTCCTGGAGAAAGGATTAGTGGAAATTCCTTAGGAAGAAATTGGCTGCCTATGAGTGCCAGGAAGCATCACTAGATAACCTACCTAGAAACAAGTGTTCTGATGTTCATTTCATTTTAAAATTATGCTGAGCACCTGGATATGGCATAATTAAAGTAAATTCCCTTGGCCTCTGTTGAACCAACCCCCATAGCAGACAGAGGCTCTCTTCTGATATTTACTTTGGAGGGGATGGTGTCCCTTTGCCCTTGTTACCTTGAAAAATGGGACCTTGTGCTAAGGGAACATGGCATTAGCCATTTTGGAAAGGCCTGAGTTCATCTTCCCTGTGACCTTGGAAAAAACAAACAGAATCATTCTTACTCTTCATTAAAGGTCCCTTCACTTATGGTCCCTAGTTTTCTCTTCCACAGACTTTCAATATCATAAATGGCCCCTTAATATTTTCCCATAGGACTTCTGGCCAAGATGGAGGCATAGGCAGACACACTGTGCCTCCTTGCAAAACCAAGATAGGTACAACAACAATTTAGAAACAGAATAACAACCAGAACTGGCAGAAAATTGAACTGTATGGAAGTCAGACAACCAAGGAGTTAAAATAGACATGTTCATCCAGACCAGTAGGAGGGGTGGAGTCTGGCAGCTGGGTGCAGAGGGGTTGCAGAACAAAGAGTTTTGGGACCCAGTGCAGAAGGCAACCCCGGTCACCCAAGACCGCAGCAGGGGGACCCTGCGTACTCAAGCGGCGGCTGGCAGACCCTGGCCAAGAGGTGGCAACCGGCAGACTCAGCAAGGTGGCGATTATGAAGCAAGGCACTGCATGCAAGGCGGCTGGCTGACCGAATGGTCCCAGGGACTAAGTGCCTTGGGGCACTGATTGAAAATACCTGTGGGGGTTGAGGTGCAGGGAGAGACTCCCAGCCTCACAGGAGAGGTCATTGGAAAGTTCCACGGGGTGCACAAGCCCATCCACATGGTAATTAGCACCAGAAAGGCCAAGTTTGCTTCGAGGAAGGGGCAGAAGGGACTCTAGTCTGACAGAAAGCATAGCAAGTGCCATTGTTCCCTCTTGGACCCGTCCTCACATACAGCGTCACAACCCAGAGACTGGGTTGCCCCACCCTGGTGAACAACTAAGGTTCCGCCTCTCATATGTAACAGATGCGACCAGACCACCCCCCGCCAAGATGGCTCAAACAGAAGAAGAAATGAGAGCCTCAGAACCAATATTTTTAAGTGGCCGAGAGATAGCCAACCTATCAAGTGCACAGTTCAAAACACTGGTGATCAGGATGCTCACAGAATTGGTTGATTTTGGTCACAATTTAGATGAACAAATGAAGGCTACAATAAGTGAAATGAAGAAAAATGCACAGGGAACCAATAGTGACGGAAAGAAAGCTGGGTCTTGCATCAATGGAGTGGACCAGAAGGAAGAAAAAAAAACATACAATCAGAAAAGAATGAAGAAATAAGAATCCAGAAATGAGGAGAGGCTTAGGAACCTCCAGGACATCTTTAAATGTTTCAACACCTGAATTATAGGGGTACCAGAAGGAGAAAAGGAATAAGTGGAAAAGTTATTTGAACAAATAGTAAAGGAGAACTTCCTCAATCTGGCAAAGGAAATAGACTTCTAGGAATTCCAGGAAGCTCAGGAACACACGAAGGCACATCGTAATTACATTAGCCAAGGTAAAAATGAAGGAGAGAATCCTAGAAGCAGAAAGAGATAAGGAGACAGTCACCTATAAAGGAGTTCCCATCAGACTGTCAGCTGATTTCTCCAAAGAGACCTTACAGACAAGAAGAGGATGGAAAGAAGTATTCCAAGTCATGAAAGGCAAGGACCTACATCCAAGATTGCTCTATCCAGCAAAGCTTTCATTTAGCATGGAAGGGCAGATAAAGTGCTTCCCAGATAAGGTCAAGTTCAAGGAGTTCATCATCACCAAGCCCTTATTTTAAGAAATGTTAAAGGGACTTATCTAAGAAAAATAAGATGTTCAAAACTATGAATAGTAAAATGACAGCAAACTCACAATTATTAACAGCCACACCAAAAACAAAAACAAAAAGAAACTAAGCAAACAACTAGAACAGGAACAGAACCCCAGAAATGGAGATCACATGGAAGGTTATCAACAGGGGAGTGGGAGGAGGAGAGAGGGGGAAAAGATATAGAGAATAAGTAGCATAGACAATAGGTAGAAAATAGACAGGGGGAGGGCCAGAATAGTATGGGAAACGTAGAAGCTAAAGAACTTATGACACATGGACATGAACTAAAGAAGGGGAATGTGGGTGGGAGAGGGTGTGCAGGGTGGAGGGGGATGAAGGGGGGTAATGGGACAACTGTAATAGCATAATCAATACAATATATTAAAAAATATTTCCCCATGGACAACTCAAACCTGGACTGGCTTACATCCAAAGGAAATTCTTGTTGCTGTAGTAAATTTCATGGTCTCTTCCTAACCAGGCCAGTAGCCCTGTCTCCTCTTTTCTATTCCACTGGCCTGAGATGTCTCTCTACCCTTGTGAGGAGCATCAGTAAGTGTGGGTCAGTCCAGGGTTTGATCTTGAACATAGTCCAAAAGAAGCTGAAGCATCTGGGGCCAATTTGCCCCCCAAACAGTTAGTAGATGTGTATCTTGAGCTGGTGACATGATGTTTTTCTTGGATGTCAGAGAGGCAGTATCTTGTATTGCAGATTTAGCTCCACCCCATTCTCCCACCAACTCTCTAATGAACACACATGTATCACTTCTCCTTTCACCTCAGTTTTCCAATCAAATCAGGGTCCTGAAGTTTCCTTCTAGTTCTGAGTCTGTGAAAAAATCTTACAAAACCTGGAAATCAGAAACACCAGTGTGGCTCTAGGCCCTAATTCAGAAACCCTTAGAAGCCATCTAGGTCAAAGATGGAGCTGGGAAGGAAGTGGGAACTTCAGATGTGGCTTCCCAAGGTGAAATCTGGAAGGTGCTTTAGCATATATGAAAAAGAGACTTGAGAGAGTGGAATAGCCAGTGAGCTCTTCCAGCCTGGGGTAGGCCTGGGCCAGGCTACTTCATTTATCAAGGCCTGTTTCTGACATTGCATGGATAGGGTCTTGGGTCACCACAGGGTTTAGGTGGCTATCGACCTGAAGTCCAAGGTGGACTTGGGGCCACAGCAGAAAAGATTCCTTTTTCTTCATGCATAAAGGCAGCTGCAGTAGTATGCCAGCACTCCAAGATTTAGAACCCAAGGAGGGGTTTTATAGAAGCTTCAAAAATGAGTGTCCATAAGAGAGCAACAGAGGCTCTATATTCTAAAGCAGTGGTTTCCAGGCCTAACACATATCAGCATCTACTTTAGGGCTTGTTAAAACAGAGCACTGGCCCCACCCCTAGAATTTCTGATTCACTGGGTCTGAGGTGGGGATTGAGAATTGCATTTCTAACAAATTCCTGGGAGATGCTGTTGCTGCAGGTCTGGGGGCCACCCCTTGAGAATGAGTTCATTAAAGAGACTGGGAGGAAAAGTCATAGGGGTTGGTGATGAAGAGCACAGACAGCAGCAATGCTCTTTACCAGACGTGTGCAAGCCCCATAGCTTCTCCAAACCTGTTTCTTCATCTATAAAATGGGATTGATAATAAGTGAGGAGTAAGGACTTGATACTTGTAAATAACTCTGAATAGTGTCTGCAAAGTAAATGCTCCATAAATGTTAGCTCTTTGTTCCTCTCTATATGGTGGCTAATAAATGTGAAGCCTCTGGCACATGGAAAGTGCTCAGTAGTGTTAGTTTTTGTATTTATTAGGCTTGTGCTCAGATACAAGTAACAGAAACCCAACTAAGCAGCTTGAGCTATAAGGGAATCTTTTCCTCCAGTGACAATATACAAAGAAGGTGAGCAGCCCAGGAAGGTGTGGAAGCTCTGCAAGGGCCTCTCAGGGCCCAGGTTCTTGCTACCTGACTGCCTGGCTTGCTTGGCAAGTGGCTTTTGTCTTCATGGTTGGAGGATGGCTGCTGCACCTCCAGTCCTCATTCCAGGTAGGAAGGAGAGGAAGCCTAAAGGACAAAATGGAAAAACTTTCTCCTTATGCTATATATATTTGCTTTCATACTCTTGAAGAGTAGTCCTTCTTATATTATGTAGCTGCTGAGGAGGCTGGGAAGTTTTTAGTTTTCCAGATACTATGGCAGTACTACTTATGGTAGTATCTGGAAAGGGGAAGGAGGAAGGAGGTTGAAGGTTGGAGGTATTGAGAGAGCTAACCAAGGTTTCTGCTATTTGATGGTTCAAAGCTTAAAAACCATGGTAAGTTCAGTGAGTCACACAATTCATCCTATGCCCCCAATTGACTCTGTGTATGGGGTGGAGGAAGGGAAATTTACTATTTCTCTTAGAAAACTTATGTTACTCAGCATTGTAGCATAATTTGTGAGCACACCTTTTGGTCCTCTTCCTTTCTCCATTTTGTGGTCTACCCTCAGAACATAGGATCTTCCCCAGGTTCATAATTTTTAAATTTTTTTCATTTTTATGGTATTTTTTCATTGTCATTTAGTTCCCTTATAACCACCCTCCCCCCAGCAATCACCACACTGTTGTCCTTGTCCATGAGTCCTTTTTCCTTTTTGCTCAACACCCCCACTGTGTAACCTCCTGTTCCCCTGCTTCCCTGTCATCCTACTCTCTATTATGAGTCTGTTTCTGATATCCTTGTTAGTTCAGTTTATTAATTAGATTTCACATGAGTGAAATCACATGGTATTTGTCTTTCTCTGACTGACATTTCACTTAGCATAATGTTCTCCAGGTCCATCCATACTGCCACAAAGGGTAAAATTTTCTTCTTTTTACCATTGAGTAGTATTCCATTGTGTAAATGTCCCATAGTTTTGTTTTGTTTCTTTTTTTTTAATCTAGACATCTATTGATGGACACTTGGTTTGCTTCCATATCTTGGTGATTGTAAATAACACTGCAAAGAACATAGAGTTGCCTAAGTTCTTTCAAATTAGTGTTTTGGATTCCTTCAGATATATTCCCAGAAGTTGGATTGCTGGGTCAAAAGGCAGATGTATTTTTAATTTTTTGAGGTATCTCCATACTGCTTTCCACCATGGCTGCACCAGTCTGCATTCCCACCAACAGTGCAAAACAGTCCCCCTTTCTCCACATCCTTCTCAGCACTTGTTGTTTGTTGTTTTGTTGATGATGGCTATTCTGACAGGTGTGAGATGATATCTTATTGTGGTTTTAATTTGCATTTCTCTGATGATTAGTGATGTTGAACATTTTTTCATATGTCTATTGGCTATCTGTATGTCCTTTGAGAAGTGTCTATTCAGCTCCTTTGCCTATTTTTTAATTGGATTGTTTGATTTTTTGGTGCTGAGTTTTGTAAGTTCTTTATAAATTTTGGTTACTAACCCCTATCAGGTGTATCAGTGAATATGTTCTCCCATTCTGTGGGTTATCTTTTTATTTTGTCAATGTTTTACTTTGCTGTGCAAAACCTTTTTATTTTATTTTATTTTATTTTATGTATATTTATTGATTATGCTATGACAGTTGTCCTAATTTTTTTCTCCCTTTTCTCACCCTCTGCCCTGCACCCCCTGCACCTGCCAGTATTTCCCCCAGTTAGTTCATGTCCATGGGTCATACATATAAGTTCTTTGGCTTCTCCATTTCCAATACTATTCTTAACTTCCCCCTGTCTATTTTATACCTACCTATTATGCTTCTTATTACCTGTATCTTTCCCCCCATTTCCCCCCTCCCCTTCCCTACTGATAACCCTTCATGTGATCTCTATTTATGTGAATCTGCTCCTGTTGTAGTTATTTGCTTAGTTTGTTTTTGCTTTTGTTTTTGTGTTTTAGGTTCGGTTGTTGATAGTTGTGAGTTTGTTGTCATTTTACTGTTCATATTTTTGATCATCGTATTTTTCTTAGATAAGTTCCTTTAACACTTCATATAATAAGGGCTTGGTCATGATGAATTTCTTGAACTTGACCTTATCTGGGAAGCACTTTATCTGCCCTTCCAGTCTAAATGAAAGCTTTGCTGGATAGAGTAATCTTGGATGTAGGTCCTTGCCTTTCATGGCTTGGAATACTTCTTTCCAACCCCTTCTTGCCTGCAAGGTCTTTTTTTAGAAATCAGCTGACAGTCTTAAGGGAACTCCTTTGTAGGTTACTCTCTTCTTTCCTCTTGCTGCTTTTAAGATTCTCTTCTTATCTTTTAATCTTGGGTAACTTAATTATGATGTGCCTTGGTGTGTTCCTCCTTGGATCCAATTTGTTTTTGACTCTGCTGGACTTCCTGGAAGTCTATTTCCTTTGCCAGATTGGGAGGTTTTCCTTTGTTATTTGTTCAAATAAGTGTTCAATACTTTGCTCTTCCTCTTCTCTTTCTGACACCCACAAGATTCAGTTGTTGGAATGCTTACAGTTGTCCCAGAGGTTCCTAAGCCTCACCTCATTTTTTTGCATTCTTGCTTCTTCATTCTGTTCTGGTTGGATGTTTGTTTCTTCCTTTTGTTCCAAATCGTTGATTTTATTCCCTGTTTCCTTCCCTTCACTGTTGGTTCTCTGTATATTTTCCTTTATTTCACTTTGTGTAGCCTCCATTTCTTCCTTCACTTTGTGACCAAGCTCAATCAATTCTGTGAGCATCCTGATTACCAGTGTTTGGAATTGTGCATCTGATAGTTGGCTGTCTCCTCGTCACTTATTTCTTTTTCTGGAATTTTGATCTGTTCTTTCATTTGGGCCATATTTCTTTGTCTCAGCATACCTGTTATGTGGTAAGGGATGGAGCCTTAGGTATTCACCAGGGTGGGCAACTCTCTTTGCTGGGTTGTAGCACCGTCTGTGGTGGAGGGGTCAGAGAGAGAACAATGCCTCTTGCTTGGCTCTTGCCCCACTTTCTGTCACTTCCCTTGATTCCCACAAGTGGATCATGCCCTTTCAGGCAGGTGCTGATCCCAGGTGGGTGGATTTGTGTACATTCTAACCCTGTGGGCCTCTCCAATGGACTCTTCTGTGAGTTTGGAAGTTTCTCCCTCTTTGGCAACATCCATAGAATTTTACAGCCAGAGGTTTTGAGTCATTAGTTTCCTGTGCTGAAACCCTGGGTTGTGTGGTCTCTCTTGCTCCCCAGTTGTTCCTCTCAGCTTATCTGTATGTGAATGTGGGACTGCCTAGTCCACCAGCCCCTGCCTTGCCTACATGGTCTGCAGCCTTGCTGCATGTCCTGTCTGCCCCTCCTACCAGTCTGGATGAATGTTTCTTTAACTCCTTGGTTGCCAGAGCTCTTTGTAGTTTGGTTTTCTGGCAATTCTGGTTGTTTTTTGTTTTTACATTGGTTCTTGTCCTTCTTTTGATTGTGTGAGGAAGTAAAACATTTTTACTTATGCTTCCATCTTGGCTGGAACTCCCAAAACGTTTCAGTTTGGTGTAGTTTCATTAGTTTATTTTTTTCTTTTATTTCCCCTACCTGGGAGATAGATCTGATAAAATATTGCTATGAGCAATGTCCAAGATTTTGCTGCCTATGTTTTGTTCTATGATTTTTATGGTTTGAGGTCTGACATTTAAGTCTTTAATCCATTTTGAATTTATTCTTGTGTGTGGTGTAAGAAGGTGGTCTAGTTTTTATTCCTCTGCATGTATCTGTCCAATTTCCCCAGCACCATTTATTGAATAAACTATCTTTAGTCCATTATATGTGTTTGCACCCTCTGTCAAATATTAATTGACTCAAAAGGTGTGATTTTATTTCTGGGCCCTCTATTCTGTCCCATTGATCTATGTGTCTGTTTTTGTGCCAGTAGCAGGCTGTTTTGATTACCATGGCCTTATAGTATAGTTTGATAATAAGTAGTGTGATTCTTCCAACTTTCTTCTTTCTCCGATTTGCTGTTGCTGTGCAGGGCCTTTTGTGGTTCCATATAAACTTTAGAAATATTTGTTTTAGTTCTGTGAAATATTTCATTAGACTCTTGATAGGAATTGCATTGAATCTATAGATTGCTTTGAGTAGTATGGACATCTTAATAGATGTTAATTCTTCCTATCCATGAATATGGTATGTGCTTCCATTTATTTGTATCTTCTTCAGTTTCTTTCTTTGGTGTCTTATAATTTTCCAAGTAAGGTCTTTTACATCCTTGGTTAGGTTTATTCCAAGGTATTTTATTCTTTTTGTAGCAGTTGTGAATGCAATTGTTTCCTTAGTTTCCCTTTCTGTTACTTCATTATTGGCATATAAAAATGTAGCTACATAATTTCTGGATATTAATTTTGTACCCTGCTACTTTGCTGAATTAATTTCTGTTTTAGTAGTTTCTTGGTGGAATCTTTGGGTGGAATCTTTGGTGTTTCTTGGTGAAATCTCTGCAGTATCATGTCACCTGCAAATAAACACAGTTTTACTACTTGTTTTCCAATTTGGAATGCCATTGATTTTTTTTCTTTTTTTAATTACTGTGGCCAGGACTTCCAGTACTATGTTTAATAAGAGAAGTGAAATCAGACATCCCTGTCTTGTTTCTGATCTTAAGGGGAACACTCGGCAGTTTTTGCTTATTGAGTATGATGCAGGCAGTGGGTTTGTCATATATGGCCTTTATTATGTTAAGGTATGCTCCCCCTAATATCACTTTGCTGAGAGGTTTTGTCATAAATGGGTACTGGATTTTATCAAATGCCTTTTTGCATCCATTGTTATGATCAGGTGGTTTTTATTCTTCATTTTGTTTATGTGGTGAACCACATTAACTGATTTGTGAATGTTGTACCATCTTTGCATTACCAGAATAAATCCCACATGATCATGGTTAATGATATTTTTGATGCATTTCTGTGTTTGGTTTGCTAATATTTTGTTGAGAATATTAGTGTCTATGTCAGGGATATTGGCCTATAATATTCTTTCTTTGTTGTGTCTTTATCTGGTTTTGGAATTAGGACAATGCTGGCCTCATAAAATGAGTTTGGGAGTCTTCTCTCCTCTTGAATTTTATGAAATAGTTTGAGAAAGAGAGGTGTTATTTCTTATTTAAATGTTTGGTAAAATGCACCTGTGAAGCCATCTGGCCCAGGGCTTTTGTTTATTGGGAGTTTTTTGATTACTGCTTTAATTTCACTAGGTGTAATCTGTCTATTCAGATTCTCTGATTCTTCCTGATTTATTTTTGGAAGACTGTGTGTTTCTAGGAATTTATCCATTTTGTCCGAGTTGTCCAGTTTGTTGGCATATAGTTGTTCAAAAAGACTTTCTTATAATCCTTTGTATTTCTTTGGTGTCAGTTGTTGTTTCTCATCTTTCCTTTCTGATTTTAATTATTTGGGTCCTCTCCCTTTTTTTCTTGATGAGTCTGGGTAAAGTTTTGTCAATCTTGTTTATCTTTTGAAAGAACAAGCTCTTGGATTTATTGATTTTTAAATTTACTTTATTCATTCTTAAAAAGATTTTGTTTATTTATTTTTAGAGAGGGAAGGGAGGGAGTAAGAGAGAGAGAGAAACATCAATGTGCGGTTGCTGGAGGTCATGGCCTGCAACCCAGGCATGTACCCTGACCGGGAATTGAACCTGAGACACTTTGGTTTGCAGCCCACACTCAATCCACTGAGCTATGCCAGCCAGGACTTATTGATTTTTTAAAATCATTTTTAAAAACTCTATTCCATTTATTTTTGCTCTGATCTTTATTATTTCCTTCTTCTACACACTTTGGGCTTTGTTTGTTGTCCCTTTTCAAATTCCTTTAAGTGAGAAGTTAGATTGTTTATTTAGGCTTTTTCTCTTTCTTTCTTTCTTTCTTTTTTTTTTTTTTTTTTTGAGATAGGCCTATAACACTATATGTTTCCCTCTTAGCATTGCTTTCCCTTTGTCTCACAGGTTTTGGATTGTTGTGTCCTCATTTTCATTTGTTGCAAGGTATCTTTGGGTTTCTTCCTTGATCTCATTTTTTAACATTTCATTGCTTAATAACATGTTATTGATTTTCTATGTATTTGAGTGTTTTCCAGTGTTCTTGTGATTGATTTATGGTTTCATAGCATTGTTGTCAGAGAAGATGCTTGATATGATTTCAGTCTTCTTAAATTCATTGAGACTTGTTTTGTATCCTAGCATATGGTCTATCCTAGAAAATGTTCCATGTGCACTTGAAAATTATGTATATTCTGCTGCATTGGGGTGAAATGCTCTGAAGATATCAATTAAATCCATTTGATTTAGTGTGTGGTTTAAGGCTGCTGTCTCCTTGTTGATTTTCTGTCTGGAAGATCTATCCATTGAAGTTAATAGGGTGTTAACATCCCTGTCTATGACTGTATTTCTGTCTCTTTCTCCCTTTATGTCCATCAAGATTACCTTCACATATTTAGGTGCTCCTATGTTGGGAGCTTAGATGGTTCCTAGGGTTATATCTCTTGTTTGATTTTTCCCTTTGTCATTATGTAGTGTCCTTCTTTGTCTCTTACTGTAGGCTTGATTTTAATGTTGATTTTTTAAAATAAGAGGATATGATTTTTAAAAAGATTTAATTTAATTATTTTTAGAGAGAGGGGAAGGGAGAGAGAAAGAGAGGGAGAGAAACATCAATGTGTGGTTGCCTCTCACATGTCCTCCACTGGGGACCTGGCCCACAACCCAGACATGTGCCCTGACTGGGAATTGAACCAGCGACCCTTTGGTTTGCAGGCCAACACTCAATCCACTGAATCACACCAGCTGGGGCTTAAAGTCAATTTTGTCAGATATAAGTACTGCTATTCTAGCTCTCTTTTCTTTTCCATTTACATGAAATATCTTTTCCTATACCTTTACTTTTAGTCTGTGTGTATCTTTCTATCTGAGATGAGTCTCTCGGAGTCAGTATATAGGTGGGTCTTGTTTTTTTATCCATTCAGTTGCCCTCTGTCTTTTGGTTGGAGCATAAGTCATTTACATTTAAGGTGATTATTGATAGATATGTTTGTAGTGCCACTTTGTCGTTACACTGCTTTCCTCTGTTTTTTTTTTTCTTTTCCTTTTTCTTTTTCCTTTTCTTCTTAAAGCATACCTTATAACACTTGTTACACTACTGGTTTGGTGTTAACAAACTCCTTTAGGTTGTTCTTGTCTGGGAAACTCCTTATTTCTCCTATGATTTTAAATGATAGCTTTGCTGGGTAGAGTAGCCTTGATTGTAGGCCCTCACTTTTATCACCTTATTTCATGCCACTCCCTCTGGCCTGAAATGTGTCTGTTGAGAAATCAGAATACAGTCTAATTGGTGCTTTCTTTTATGTAACTGCCTGCTTTTCTCTTGTGGCTTTTAGGATTCTCTCCTTGTCTTTAAGCCTTGCCAATTTCATTATGATGTGTCTTGGTGTAGGCCTTTTTGGGTCCAACTTGTTTTGGACTCTCTGAGCTTCCTGAACTTGTGTCTTTTTCCTTCACCAGATTAGGGAGGTTTTCTCTCATTATATCTTCAAATAGGTTCTCAATCCCTTGCTCACTCTCTTCTTTTTCTGGTTTTCCCATGATGCAGATGTTGTTATGCTTCATGTTGTCCAAAATGTTTCTGAAGCTCTCCTCATTTTTTTTAAATAAAGATTTTATTGTATTTTTTAGAGAGAGGGGAAAAGACGGGGAAAAAGGAGAGAAACATCAATGTGCAAGAGGGAAACATCAATCAGTGGCCTCTCACACATCCCAACTGGGGACCTTGCCTGCAACCCAAGTATTTTGCCTCCCTGGGTATTGAACCTTCAAGCTTTTGATTTGCAGGCCAGTGCTAAAGCCACTGGGCCACACCAGCCAGGGCTCTTCTCATTAAAAAATTTTTTTTCTTTCTTTTTGATGCTCTGCTTGGGTGTTTTTTCTACCTTATCTTCCAAATCACTGATTCGATTCTCTGCTTCATCTAACCTATTATTTATTTCTTCCAGTGTGTATTTATTTCAGATATTGCATTCTTTATTTCTGACTGGTCCATTTTTATGGTTTCTCGGTCTTTTTTTCATGCTGTCGAGTATACTTATAATCATTACTCTAAACTCTGTATCTGATAAATTGCTTGCC
Organism: Phyllostomus discolor; assembly: GCF_004126475.2. Classification (NCBI taxonomy): domain Eukaryota; kingdom Metazoa; phylum Chordata; class Mammalia; order Chiroptera; family Phyllostomidae; genus Phyllostomus; species Phyllostomus discolor. The sequence continues at coordinate 106,932,537 of NC_040904.2, forward strand.
TTCATTTCATCTAGTTCATATTCTTCTAGAGAATTCTCTTCTTTCATTTGTGGTCTCTTTCTTTGTCTTCCCATTTTGGCTGCTTCTTGGCTGTTTGTTTCTATGTATTGGGTAGAGCTGCAATAACTCTGGTGTAGACCTTTGTCAGATGCTGTTTGTGATTGGCCTTAGTCAATCTGTTAGGAACTCTCAGTGATCCACAGCTTGTGACTTCCTCTGCTGGGCCTGCTCGTGTACAGAAAGAACCAGGCTATATGCCAAGGCCAGTTTTTATCAGGACCACGCCTGGGGAGGCTCAAATGAAGTCTCAGAGCTCCCCAAGATCCACCTTAATTGTTAACTAATCAGTGATATAGCTTCAAGCTGTACTCAGCAGCCTAGCTTAAGCACCACAGGGTGGGGCAGAGTAATTCCTATGGGTGGAGCTAATGCTTTCCTGCAGGCTGATGCCATTCAGAGGGGAGTGCTCTGTCTGAGAGAGATGGCTCCTGCAGTATGGGGGGTGATTCAGCACAGGGATCCTAGAGGCTATTCCCTCAGTTGTCTCCCCAGAGCCACTAATACCAGACTCTTCTCAAGTGTCTCTAGTCCACTCTTCCCTCCCTTACCAGCACCAGGGCAAGTGGCTACAAAAAAAATTTGTGCTTTGGTCCTTTAAAAGGCTCTCTGCATCTCCAGCTGTATCTAATTGGCAGAAAGAAACCCTGTTGCTTTTCACAGTTGGATGTTACCTGGGTTCCTTTCCTGGATCTGGTGCTGTAGGCTGCAGACCCCAGCTTGCAGACCCCACACTTCTCCAGGGAGTCTCCCTGGCTGCTGAAATATCTCTCCAGCACTTCAGTTACTACCCATAAGAGTCCAGTCATGCCTCTCATGCCTCTTTTGCATTCCCTACCAGCCTTGTTGTGGTGAAGTGGCTTCTTCTGACTGTCTGTTGTAATCAGCAAACTTTTTTTTCATCATTTTCTTGACTGCTCACTAGACCAGAAACCATCTCATTGTTGGAGACAGATTATGCACAAGACTTTTCTCTAGCCCAGTCCCCATGAAGCTCAGTGTCTAGTAGGAAAGACATTAAAAATTAAAAATAAAATGCATTTAAAATCATTTTGATTGTCTCCAAAAGATGGGTACTTGTCCTGAAATTAAACAGAATCTGGTTCACTTGAAAACAAAACAAAACAAAACAAAAAACGAGTCAAACTTTGTCATCAGGCTTCCTCCATAAAATCTTCATAGTAATTCCTCTTTGTGAATGTCTGGTCCCTAGTAGATCCTCAAAAAAAAAAAAAAAAACAAACGTGCTGACTGTTGAGTGACCCTCCCTTTCTGAGTAATTAGTCAATCTCCCTTCCTAGAGTTGTAAGCTATTTTAGGTCAGAGGATATAGCTAATTTATATCTTTACTCTCATTCACTAGCTCAGTACCAGCACACAGTAGGAACTCAGCAAATATGTGTGGTATGGAATTGAGTTTATGTCATCAGTAAAGACTACCAAATTGATAATTGGGCCAAAATCAATGTGAGATGTGTTTTCTCTGGGTTGCTGTTGTATAATCAGAGTAATGAAAAAATTTTAAACCTCGTACCTTTTTTATGTGAAGCCACAGTCTCATCCTGGCACCATATTGTCATGAGGTCACTGCAGAGAGAAAGTAGGCTTGGCTGTTTTAAATATCCCTGAGCATGTGCAGCACAGTGCAGTGCCTGGCATGCTTTTGTATTACCCTTTCTTCCCTTGAATTTGTAGAAGTAAACGACTGTGAATGGAATTCTCTCTACTGAAGGAAGTAATGCAAATCTACAGATAGAATGACCAAGTGTTTTTTTCTACCTTCTTATTTCTGAAGTTCTCTCTAACCTGAGAACTATAAGGCACAAGAAGCCCTCCTAATCACTGCTGATCAGAGGAGAAGTTACAGTTGAAAGGAAGTCTCCAGAGAACCCTCCCTTCCCTTCTTAGACTTTGAAAATTAATCTTGGGGGGAAAAGTCTTTTGCCACAATAATGGGAATAATGTCAGGTTTATCCAGACTCAAAGAAAAGAAAAAAATTATAGTCAATTTAAAATTTTTCTTTCACACATTTTTCTTAAGCTTTTAATGACTGTTTTGTGTGTGTGTGTGTGTGTGTATGTGTCTGTTCTGGTTTTGTTTTGGCCACTGTGAGATGAAGGAAAAGCAAGTAGACTATTTCCCACAACTCTGTAGACATCACTGTTGGCCTTTGCTACCTGGACAAATTGAAACAGCACTGGTCCTGGACATGCTCAGGTCCTACCTGCTGCATGGAAGATAGGGAAGGGAGGTCAGCTTGACCTGGTACTTAATTGTGGCCAAATGTCTCTATGTTCTGATCCACTCATAGAAAAGACACTCAGGTATAAAAACAACCACCTCTACTTGACTGAAAGTTTTTCTTTGGTGTGACAGTGGGGCAAGTATGTGGTTTAAAGTTTGACTGTCCTGACTTCTAGCAAGATGGAGGCATAGGTGGATGCACCATACCTCCACGCCCAACCAAGATTAGAACAACAACAATTTAGAGGCAGAATAACACCCAGAACTGACAGAGAATTTATCTGAATGGAAGTCGGACAGCCAAGAAGTTGAAGTAGACTTGTTCCTCCAGACCAGTAGGAGAGGTGGAGAGGAGCAGCTGGGCGCAGGTTGCAGCATGGGTTGCGGCATGGAGAGCAGAGAGCAGTGGGCACATAAGGCAACCGGAGTGTGTAAGGCATCTGGGGCATGCAGAATTGCAGTGGGTGGACCCTGAGTATGCGAGCAGCAGCTGGCAGACCCAGTGAGGGAGTGATTGTGGACCAGGGCAGAGCACGCAACCCAGGATCCCAGGGAATGGACTGAGGTCCCAGGAGAGTGGAGCTACCACCATTGTTCCCTCCCATCCCCGCCCCCATCCCCACATACAACGTCACAATCTAGTGACTGGGGTGCCCAGCCCCGGTGAACACCTAAGGCTCCGCCCCTCACCATAACAGGAGTGACCAGACCAAAAAAAAAAAAAAAAAGAGAGAGAGAGAGAGAAAGAGACTGTCTCAAACAGAAAAACAGATCAATGCCCCAGGGCTCATCCTTTTGAGTGACTAAGAGATAGCCAATCTATCAGGTGCACAGTTCAAAACACTGGTGATCAGGAAGCTCACAGAATTGATTGATTTTGGGCTGAAATTACATGAAAAAATGCAGGTTACCATAAAAGAGATGAAGGAAGATGCATGGAGAACCAATAGTGATGGAAATGAAACTGGGACTCAAAACAATAGAGTGGACCAGAAGGAAGAAAAAAACAACCAAACAGGAAAGAATGAAGAAATAAGAATTCAAAAAAAAAAAAAAAACAAGGAGAAGCTTAGGAACCTCCTAGACATCTTTAAATGTTCCAACATCCGAATTATAGGAGCACCAGAAGGGGAAGAGGAAAAGCAACAGATTAAAAACATATTTGAACAAATAATAAAGGAGAACTTCCCCATTCTGGCAAAGGAAATAGACTTCCAGGAAGTCCAGGAAGCTCAGAGAGTCCCAAAGAAGTTGGACCCAAGAAGAAACACACCAAGGCACATCATAATTACATAAACCAAGGTAAAAATGAAGGAGAGAATCCTAGAAGCAGCAAGAGATAAGGGCACAGTCACCTACAAAGGAGTTCCCATCAGACTGTCAGCTAATTTCTCAAAAGAGATCTACAGGCAAGAAGGGGCTGGAAAGAAGTATTCCAAGTAATGAAAGACAAGGACCTACATCCCAGATTGCTCTATCCAGCAAAGCTTTCATTTAGAATGGAAGGGCAGATAAAGTGCTTTTCAGATAAGGTCAAGTTAAAGGAGTTCATCATCACCAAGGCCTTATTATATGAAATGTTAAAGGGACTTATCTAAGAAAAGAAGATAAAGAAAAAACATGTATAGTAGAAGGACAGCAAACTCACAATTATTAACAGCCACACCTAAAGCAAAACCAAAAGAAACTAAGCAAACAACTAGAACAGGAACAGAACCACAGAAATGGAGATCACATGGAGGGTTAGCAACAGGGGAGTGGGAGGAGGAGAGAGGGGGAAAAGGTACAGAGAATAAGTAGCATAGATTGTAGGTTGAAAATAGACAGGGGGAAGGCAAGAATAGTATGGGAAACATAGAAGCTAAAGAACTTATGACACATGGACATGAACTAAAGAAGGGGAATGTGGGTGGGAGAGGGTGTGCAGGGTGGAGGGGAGTGAAGGGGGGGACATGGGACAACTATAATAGCATAATCGATAAAATATATTAAAAAAGTTTGACTGTCCTGTGTTATACTCTTAGCTCTTCTATTCACTAATTGTATAAATTTTGGGCAAGTTACTTAACCTCTCTGAGTCTTAGTTTCTCCATCTGTAAAATGGAGAGATGACTACTTGTTTAGGATTTTTGGTAGAATTGACTAAGATAATATACAAAGAGGGGCCGACAATAACACTGAACCAAGAGAAATGGCCCTTATTATTATTCTGATTCATAGATTGGATGCTCGGTGGCTAATTTGGGGGTCGGTGTAAATTAGCCACAGTTGTATATAGTCAGAAACTCTGGATCCAGCCATCCTTTCATAAGCTTTCAGGTCATGGGGACCTGTGTTGTTTTTACCTATTATATCCTCATTAATTCTTTATCCACCCCTCAGCTCCAGCTCTGTTCCTTCCCACTTACTTAGACAAAGCAGAAACCTGTGATTTTCCTGCTGGTATTTTGTTCAGACTCTGGTTTCTAAAGGTCTTTCCTGGCACTTGGAAGAACCAGAGAATACAAGGAACGACAATGCTGACTACCTAGAGGCTTCACAGATTTGCTGACACAGCACATTTCTGCCTTTATGCTGTTGCTTAGGGCAAAAGGAGATGGTATTACTGTTGCTTGTGAAATGAGCACGAATGGAGTCTTGCTCTGCATACCCAGAATGCCTGTTGTGCCACGCTTTCTCTCCCTGACACTGGCTTCATGTGGCCAGAGGGAAAGATTCCCAGCAAAACTGTTGTTCTAACCTGACACATTGATTTAGTCCAGCAGTCCACCTTGCTCTGTTCTATGGAGCCCCAGAGAGGGCCTTGGTCCTACTGTATATTTTGTCTGGGCATCTTTATTCAAGGATGAGAGAGAGACAGAGAAACAAAGAGGTATGAGAGGAAGAGAGAGAGAGAAAGAACAGATCTAGGGAGGCAATAAGAGACAGAAAGACAGAGACAGGAGACTAAAAGGTAAAGAAAGAGAGAGACAGAGAAACCTAGGTAAGACAGAAATAGGCACATGCAGAGGAAGAGACAGGAGAGGAGACAAAAATATGGAGAAAAACACAGAGAGAGGCTTGCAGAGATGGAAAGAGCAGAACTATAGTGAGGGAAAGCTATGGAGTGAGAGACAAGAGACACTCAGAGGGTGAGAGAAACATGGTTTAGAGAGAGGTGAAACTAAAGAGGGATAGGCAGGATGAGCGGTGGCTAGGCTAGGGATGTGCAGTTTGCACTCAGGAGTCTTCAAACTGAAGTGGTTTCTTAGCTTTCAGCAGCCAGCTGAGTGTCATGTTCAGACTATATAATTCAGAAGGTGGGCTGGGCAGACTTAGAGGCTGGACAACAGGCTTTGGCTGTGGTTTACAGTGGCCAGCCCTTTAATCCATGGACTGGAGCTGCAGTCAAGGCCTGGGCACTCAGGGCAGGCTTTCCCCACAGTTCCCCACAGGACCAGACAAGGAGCTTTTGACCGCAGGCAGCTGGACTGACTGAGCTGAGGGAGGAGTGACCTCACCCACACTTAAGCGTCTCTTATTCAAGAACCTATAGGGGAATTGGGGCCTGCACCGTGCAGCTGCTGGCTCAGCCCTGGATGTGAGTACAGGCCTCTGCTGTCATCTCGGAATGTGGGGAGCTGCCAGTCCATTTCCTAAGCAAATCCCTCCCCCTCTGGCATGCATATACCCACATAGACCTATATGCTTTCTGATCTGCTGGGGGAGTGGATCCTCTTAAACAAAGAGAACTTGATGTTCAAAGTGAGCCATTGCAACATTTCCATATTTTTTCAATGCAGTGTGACAAAATCAGGTGACAACAGCTTCATCTAGGAAATCCTAGCTCATTTCAGTGAGGTACCCTCAAACACCTAAGATGCTAAGAGATCACTTGGGGGCCCTGTTCCCAGAACCTCTCCCTCACTCCAGCCCCATCCTCATTCCCTGACCTGTCTTGTGTTTCCCTAATTTCTCCCTGTTTGCCTTCATGCTCAAAGGGCTGCTGAAGCTTCTCTTCCTCCCTCCTTGCTCTCCTTCCCTCACAGTGTTTGCCCACTCCTTCTGCCCCAGACTCTTCTGAAGCTTGTCTCTGCCTCTAGAATCTACTGTGGGTGGCTGGCTCTCATGCTGGCCAGACCCACTCCTTGACAGGGGCATGAGGCATTGTCCTGAGGCTCCAAGAGATGTGCTACCATCTCCTTGTTGTGAAGGAAGGTGATACTTAAAACATGCTGCCACTGTGACCCTGGAACCTCAAAGTAGAAATGGCAATGTAAACAAAGCCCATCTATGGATTAGGAAACTAGGTCCAGTAACTAGTAGAAATATGTTCCTATGCCTGTTTTCAACTGCCCACATGAATCAAAAGGGGTTTGAAGCAACTCAGCATGGTCAGTTCACCAGAGTGTGAGGCCTGTGCAGGACTTCAGTGTAGTGTTACAGCTGGAACAAATGCACCATGGGGACCATCAGGTTGCTGGCACACCATGTGATTTGGTCAACAGGCTGGCTCAGAGCCCACATCAATACTAGCACTCATGCTTTCTTTCTATTATACTTTACTTCCCAAAGCAGTTTCTTACTCATTATCATATTGTATTCTCCTAACAGTCCTTAGGAGGTAGGCAAGCCCTTACCTCTTTTAGTAAATAAAGTGGTAATTGGAAAGGTGCATGTGCCAGAGCCACTGCCCAATCTCTAGATTCAAAAACCAGGGGCACCTCTCACCCTGTTCAGCTGCTTTTATGGTTCAGCCCCATCAGCATCCTGTGTTGTGTCCTTTATTTTCCCCTTAAAAGGAAAAACCAGAGTGGCAGGAGAGGCCTTGCCTGTCATTTCTCAGGCAATCCTGGAATCATACAGAAAACTTCTAGCCTGATGGTTTCCTTTGCAGTAGTCAGACCTCCCAGTCTTTGCCTGGGATACATTCAGACTGCCCTGCCCTGCCCTGAACATGGGCCAGAAAAAGGCACAAATGCTTGTTCACAGAAGGAGCACTGGCGACTTGTTCTAGGGTGGCACAAAAGGGCCAGGGGACAAGAGGAATTTGTTGTGTCTTGTCGCTGGTTATTGATGAGCTACAGGAAAGCTACTGCTCTGGCCTGTGTATCTTAAATCCAGCCCTCTACTTATTTCTTGTTAATACTGGTGTTTTCAGTTGATTCTGTGACATTTCCTAATAATAATTTTCTCTAATTTCCAATGATACTACTTCTTATTTCTATTTTATTGCATTCATTAATCATATTTTCCCAGTATTAAAGAAAAATAGTAACTGCAGAAATTTTTGTTCCTAGTTTTAGTGAGATTATGTCTAATGTTTCACAGTTAAGTTTATGTTTATGTTTGCTGTTGTCATGAGTTGCATTTAATGGTGTTAAGGAAGGACTTTCTATTCCTAGTTCAAAAATATTTTTTTCACAAGTCATGAATAAGTGTTAAATTTTTTGATAAAGATATAGTAGCTGAGACTAAAGATGGTGGTGAGGTAGGCGGGAGAGAATTCCACTTTCCCCTATACACGAGGGAAAAACCTAGCTGATTTATGGAGGAACAGAGCAAGCAGCCAACAGTGCCTCAGTATATATGAAGATAGGAGAACAAAAATTTTAGAGGACGTTGAAAAACCAGATGGTAAGGAAAGTGCTTCAGGAAAATAAAGTCCCTGGAACCAGCGCAGGGACCAGGGTGGCTGCAGTCCCAGGCCTGGTGCCTGCCGGGTCTGCCACAGGATTCTTGGGAGACAATGGGATCAATGGCTCACTTCCCTGCCAAACAAGGTTTGAGCAGCACCAGAAGAGACCTGGTTGCTTGAAGTCGCAGAGAGGGGAATAAGGACTAAGTGGCAAACACACAGGGGCTGTGAGCACTCATGGAGTCTGTGGACACTGACTGAGGAGAGTTGAGAGTTGGGCTGTGATGGGCCCTGACTCGGATGGTCCCTGGTCTGGTTGGAGAATTGGGCTGTGTGAAAGGCCAGGCCTCTGTGTGGAGTGGCAAGTTTGAGTAGGAGGAATTTCTCAAAAGGAAAAAGTGGAAAAAGAGACACTCAGAGACTGTTTGGAGAATTCACCTGCAGCAGGCACTCTGGCCTCCTCCCCACTCAGCCACAAGGTACTCCCTCCCAAAGTGGCAGTGGTACAGAAGGCCCTGTGCACACTCCTGCAGCTCAGAGGAAAGTGCATTCTGAGGAAACCCCCTAAGTCCACACCCAAAGTGAGGGAGAGGCACCCACACTCACGCCCATAGCCCCACACCTGTAGCCCTGGGAGACTGCACGCCTGAACATGTGGAACCTGTGGAGCCTGCTAGACCAAAGGCTCCTGGAAACTGGGCTGGAGGCTGACTGAGTGCTGATCAGGAAGGAGAAAAGCAAAATCTTGAAGTCAGCAAGAGGCTTTTTTTTCAAGTAATCCTTTTTTTAAAAAAAATTATTAATTTTTTTTATCTTTTAATTCCTTTTTCCTCTCTTTCCTTCTTCCTGTTTTATTCCTTCTTCCTTTCATTCCCATTTTATCTCTTCTTCCTTTCTTCCTTCTTCTTCTTTGTTTTTTAATTCCCACAAGTGAGACAAAAAAACCTGGAACTGTGAAAAGACCAGAGTTGGACCCAAAGAGAGGTCATCTCAACAGTTGAGACAATGAGACAAATTTCACTTTGCTACTACACAGAACTTGCAAGTTATTGTATATTTGCATTATTATTTTTTCATTATTCTTACATCTTTTATTTCATTAGTATTTTTGTATTTCTCTTCTTTCTGTTTAGTCTTCACTTCATTTGTTAAATTGCATTGTTTGACTGCTTACCCTTGTTCTCTCTTTCATTGTGTATTGCTAATTTACTGTCTTTCACTTCATTTGTGTTCCATTAGCACACTACTCTGGGTCCTATACTTCCTTCCTGTTCTTGTTATCCAGATCACATAGAGTCTGTCATATGATTGTTGCTCCATTATTACTGTAAATAATAGCTGTTCCATACAGTTGTAAATACTACACAGTCCCCTCCCAGATCTTAGCCCACTTCACAATTTCTTGAACTCTATTACTGTTGTGGTTAACTCTATTCCCTCACACACTGCACTTGCTTTCTATCCTTTACTATCACTTTACCTCATAATCTGAACTCCCACAAGCTCACTGCTTTCTAGATCTAACTCACAATCCTTCCCTCCCCAACAAGAGTCTTATCTTCTTTCCATCTTTTCTAAAAAGTGGCTAGTTGGTGGAATACCACTGTTAACACTATACATATCCAAAGGGTCTCCTATCTCTTTTCTATGGGCTGGTACTGTAAATATAGAATACACACTTGCTACCTTAAACCATTTTTCCTTCCCCCTGCAAATGATCACCAACAAGAGTAGGTGGAAGCTGTGAACACCAGCTGTGAACATCTGCTGGAAGAGGAAACCCACAACAAAGGAACCACCAACAGATAACAACAGAACAAGGTTAAGGAGGGAGTGGAAGCCACACTAACCTCAATCCAGGACCTATCTGGAAATACAATAAAATAGTTGAGAAATTACCCAGAACAAACAACTGAACAAGAGAAAGAGAGAATCCTCAAAACCTTGTACACCTGGAAAAAACAGCTTCAACAAACCTGCCCACACCAGCACAATAAAATACAAGAGGTGGTGGACAGAGTGACCCTCAAGTTAATCAGCTGGTGGGAAGGACCCACCAAAGAAAGCCCCAATAGCAATCAAAACCCAAAGACAAATGCAGAGCCAACATAAATGACAGCCCAAGACCAGGGAGCTCAGGAGGTCAAGGAGATAGCACCACTGAATCTCACAGGTATTCTACCATAGAAGTTCAAAAAATAAACCCAGGGAGTCAGAACAGATCAATTTAAGAAGCAGAGGCTAACAAGAAGAGTCTCACAAACAGTGGGAAGATAAAGAAACAATCCCCAAATGAAAGGAAAAGAGGGAGACTCAGAAAGAATGCTAAATGAAAAAGAGGCAACTCAACTATCAGATATTGAGTTCAAAGCAATGGTATCAGAAAGCTCAATGAGCTCACAGAGAATTACCAAAAGCTACAGGGAAACTACAATGAACTTACTGCAAACTATGTGAACATAAAAAAAGGAAATAGAAATTATCAAAAAGGGCCAAGAGGAGATGAAGACTACAATTCCTGAACTGAAGAACACAGTAGAAGGAATCAAAAGCAGGCTCTGTGAAGCAGAGGATCATATCAGTGAGCTTGACGACATGGTAGGAAAAAAAACACCCAGAATGAGCAAGACAAGGAAAAGAGGCTTAGAAAGAATGAAGAAGAGTTCAGGGAAATGCAGAACAACATGAAATGTAATAATATCTGTATAATAGGAATACCAGAAGGAGGAGGAGAGGAGCAAGAGATAGAAAACCTGTTTGAAAAAGTAATGATGAAAAACTTCCCTAATGTGATGAGAGAAAAAGTCACACAAATCCAGGAAACACAGAAAGTCCCAATCAAGAGGAACCCAAAGAGGCCCACTTTAAGACACATCATAGTTAAAATGGCAACATTCCAAGATAAAGAGAGAATCTTAAAGGCAGCAAGGGAGAAACAGGAAGTATAATATACAAGAAAGCCCTGATAAGACCAGCAGCTGACTTCTCAATGGAAACGCTCCACTCCAGAAAGGATGTCAAGAAATATTCCAAGTAATGAAAATCAGAGACCTGCAACCAAGACCACTTTATCCAGCAAGGCTCTCAATTAAAATGAAAGGCCACATAAGGAGTTTCCTGGACAAAAGGAGCCTCAAAAATATACCTACTCCAAACCAGCTCTGCAGGAGATTCTAAAGGGTTTGCTTTAAGAACAAAGGAAGAAGAACAGTGAAAGAGAGAGGAACACAGGTACTAAAAAATGACAATGAATAAGTACCTCTCAATAATAACCTAAATTGTAAATAGATTAAATGCCCCAATCAAAAGACACAGAATAGTTGGATAAGAAAACATGACCCATACATATGCTGCCCACAGGAGAACCACCTCAGAACAAAAGACTTACACAGACTGAAAGTGAAGGGCTGGAAACAAATATTCTAAGCAAATAGACAGGAAAAAAAAAAGCCAGGGTGTCAATACTCATATCAAACAAAATAGACTTCAATAAAAGACTACAAAGAGAGACCCAGAGGGTCACTTCATAATATTCAAGGGAAGAATCCATCAAGAAGACATAAACATAGTAAATATATATGCACTCAACATAGAAGCACCAAAAACATAAAGAAAATCTTGGAGGACTTCAAGAAAGATATCAACAGCAACACATTTATAGTAGGGGATTTTAACACGCCACTGTCAAAAATGGACACATCTTCCAAACAAACTATCAACAAAGATATTGTAGCATTGAACAATACCCTAGATGAAATGGGCTTAACCTATATATAGAGAGAGCCCTTCATCCCAAAGAAGCAAAATACACATTCTTTTCAAATGCACATGGAACATTTTCAAAAATAGACCACATGATAGGACACAAAACAAGCTTCAACAAATTCAAGAAAATTGAAAGCATATCAAGAATTTTCTCCAAATGCAAGGGACTGAACCTAGAAACCAACCCCAAGGAAAAAAACCCAAAACACTGAAACTCATGGAGATTGAATAGCATGCTATGAGACAATGAATCGGTCAAGAATGAGATCAAGGCAGAAATCAAAAGTTTCTGGAAACAAATGAAAATGAACTAACAACAATCCAAAACTTATGGGACACAGCAAAGGAAGTCCTGAGAGGAAAGTTCATAGTGATACAGGCCTACCTAAAAAAAAAAAAAAAAAAAAAAAAAAAAAGAAACATTGCAAACAAATGACCTAACCCTACACCTACAAGAACTGGAGGAACAAAAACAAAGACAACCCAGAAAAAGTAGAAGGAAGGAAATAACCAAGATCAGAGCAGAATTAAATGACATAGAGACTAAAAGCACAATTCTAAGGATCAATGAATTCGGGAGCTGGTTCTTTGAAAAGATAAACAAAATTGGCAAGCCTTTAAGCAGACTCATCAAGAAAAAAAGAGAGGACCCAAATAAACACATTCAGAAATGAAAGAGGAGAGATTACAACTGATACCACAGAAATACAAAGGATTGTAAGAAATTATGACAAAGAACTAGATGCCAAAAAATCTGAAAACCTAGATGAAATGGACAAATTTCTACAAAAATATAATCTACCAAAACTCAGTAAAGAAGAAGGAGAAAGCTTGGACAGACCAATAACAGCTGATGAAATTGAAACAGTAATTAAAAAGCTTCTGACACACAAAAGCCCTGGACCAGATGGTTTCACAGGAGAATTTTACAAAGCATGTAAGGGAGAGCTCACCCCCATCCTCCACAGATTATTTAAAAAAAGTCAAGACAATGGAAAACTCCCAAACTCTTTTTGTGAAGTCAACATCATCCTAATCCCAAAACCAGATAAAGACATAACAAAGAAAGAAAACTTCAGGCCAATATCACTGATGAACATAGATGCTAAAATCCTCAACAAAATACTGGCAAACTGCATACAGCAATACATTAAAAAGATCACACACCATGATCAAGCGGGATTCATCCCAGGGATGCAAGGATGGTACAATATTCACAAATCAATAAACGTAATACATCACCAACAAAATGAAATACAAAAATCACATGATCATATCAACAGAGGAGGAAAAAGCATTTGATAAAGTACAGCACCTGTTTGTGATAAAAACACTTAGCAAAGTGGGAATAGAGGGAGCATTCCTCAATATAATAAAGGCCATATATGAGAGACCTACAGCCAACATCATACCCAATGAACAAAAACATAGAGCTTTCCCACTAAGATCAGAAACAAGATAAGGATGACCGCTTTCACCACTTCTATTCAACATAGAATTGGAAGTCCTAGCCACAGGAATCAGACAAGAAAAAAAAAACAAATAAAAGGCATCCAAATTAGAAAGGAGGAAACAAAACTGTCATTGTTTGCAGATGACATGATAGGGTACATAGAAAATCCTATACACTCCACCAAAAAACTACTCAGCCTAATAAATGATTTGGCAAAACAGTGGGATACAAAGTCAGTATTTAGAAATCAAAGGCATTTTTGTATACCAACAATGAAACATCAGAAACAGAAATCAGGGGGGAAATCCCATTTGATATAGCAACAAGAAAAATTAAATACCTAGGAATAAGCCTAACCAAGGAGGTAAAAGACCTGTACTCAGAAAACTACACAGCACTGAAGAAAGAAATTAAGGAAGACACAAACAAATGAAAACATATACTGTATTCATGGATCAGAAGAATTAACATCATCAAAATGACCATACTACCCAAAGGGATTTATAGATTCAGTGCAATCCCTATTAAAGTACCAATGGCATATTTCAGACATAGAACAAATACTTCAAAAAGTTATATGGAATCATAAATGACCCTGAATAGCTGCTGCAATTTTGAGAAAGAAGAACAAAGCAGGAGGGATCACAATGCCTGATACCAAACTGTATTACAAGGCCACTGTAATCAAAACAGCTTGGTACTGGCATAAGAACAGACACATAGACCAATGGAACAGAACAGAGAGCCCAGGAACAAACCCAAGTCTCTATGGCCAGTTAATATTCAACAAAGGGGGCAGCAACATAAAATGGAGTAAAAACAGCCTCTTCAACAAATGGTGTTGGGAGAGCTGGATAGCTACATGCAAAAAAAAAAAAATGACACTCAACTACCAACTTACATCATGCATAAAAATAAATTCAAGGTGGATAAAAGACTTAAATATAAGTCTTGACACCATAAAAGTCCTAGAGGAAAACATTGGCAGGAAAGTCTCAGACATTTCCCACAGCAACATCTTCACTGATATGTCCCCTAAGGCAAAGGACATAAAGGAAAGAATAAACAAATCAAACCTCATCAAAGCAAAAAGCTTGTGCATGGCTAAAGAAAACAGCATTAAAACGAAAAGAGAGCCAACTGTAAAGGAAAACATTTGCCAATGACACCTTGGACCAGGGCTTGATCTCTAAAATATATAAAGAACTCACACAACTCCACTCTCTAAAAAGACAAGCAACCCAATTAAAAAGTGGGCAAAGGACCTGAACAGACACTTCTCCAAAGAGGACATACAGAGGGCTCAGAGACATGAAAAGATGATCAGCATCACTAGCCAACAGACAGATGCAATTAAAACCACAATGAGATACTACCTCACACCATTGAGAATGGCCATCATAAACAAGTCAACAAACAAGTGTTGGAGAAGATGTGGAGAAAAAGGAACCCTAGTGCACTGTTGGTGTGAATGCAGACTGGTACAACCACTGTTAAAAACAGTATGGAATTTCCTCAGAAAACTAAACATGGAACTGCCTTTTGATCCAGCAATTCTACTGCTGGGATTATAACCTAAGAACCCTGAAACACCAATCCAAAAGAACCTATGCACCCCAATGTTCATAGCAGCACAATAGTCAAGTGCTGGAAGCAACCTAAGTGCCCATCAGCAAATGAATGGATCAAAAACTTGTGGTACATTTACAGAATGGAATTGTATGTAGCAGAAAGAAAGAAAGAAAGAGCTTATGACCCTTGCAACAGCATGGATGGAACTGGAGGGCATTATACTAAGTGAAATAAGCCAGGTGGTGAGGGACAAGTACTGTATGATTTCACCTTTAACCAGAATATAATCAACAAAAGAAAAAAGCAAATGAAATATAAGCAGTCATTGAAAATAAGAACAATCTAACAATAGCCAGAGGGGAGGAGGGAGGGGACAGAGGGGAGAATGGTTTTCAGGAACTACTGTAAAGGACACATGGACAAAACCAAGGGGGAGGTGGAAGCAAGGGAAGGAGGTGGGCTTGGAGTTAGTGGGGGCAAGGGTAGGGGGAAAATGCAGACAACTAATTGAACAACAATAAAATAATTTTAAAAAGATGTAGTAGCTGCAAAATATCTGAGTCAAAGGGATGGATCAAAAAGAATGCCTGTTGGAGTGGTGTAGTGTAGTGGTTGTCAGTGCAACCCTGGAGGTCTTATAGCCTTTGATGGGAGACCTGGGGAGCCAAAGCTCTACTACTTGTCACCTGAGAGACCTTGGAAAGTCCCTGAACCTCTGTGAGCCTTAATCAGCTCACTCGTAAAAGGGGATAACAATGGCCTGTACTTGCTAGTTTTACAGGGATGAAGTGAGATTGTATGTGTCAAGTACTGAGATAGCCTGTTTCCAAGACGGCCCTCAATAATCTTCACCTCCTGATACTTACACCTTATGCATTAGGATTGGTCTGTGTGACCAACAGTAATGGCAGATGTAATGGTGTGTCACTTTCAAGGTGGGGTAATAAAAGGATATTGAGGCTTCTTGCTTGCTCAGTTTCTTTCTTCATGACTTGCTCTTGGGGTCGTCTGCCAGCTGCCATGTCATCAAGAGAGCTGTCATGAGGTTAGCATCCCTGTGGAAAGGCCCACACGGTAAGAAACTGAGGCCTGTTTCCAACACACTGCGTGTAAGCTGTTTTATAAGTGGTCCCTCCAGCCCTCAGACACTACAGCCCCAGTTGACACATTAACTGCAACTTCAGAGACCCTGTTAAAACCAGAACCACCCCACCAAGTCACTTCTTACTTCCTGACCCTCAGAAACTATGGGCCATAATAAATATTTATTGTTTTAAGATGCTGAGTTTGGGGATATTTTGTTACATAGCAGTAGATAACTAATGCAAGTACCTAGCATATAGTAAGTGTACAATCAAGGTTGTCTACTTTATCAGTATTAATATTAAGACTGATAATGAGCATCCAAGTAACTAAAAAATAGTCCAATTGACCCTACATTGAAAACTAATATAAAAATTGAACAAAACCTTCCATTCTTCAAAAGATCTTTTTTGTTATTCGGGCTTAAAATTCCAATCATGTCAGGGTTTCTTTCTATTAAGCACACTTGGCCTCAATTATACAGAAAGAGTTATATGAAAATGGAATTTTTGCAAATTAGCTTATATTTTGGACAAAATAATTTTGCTGAGACACTTTGTTGATTTCTTCACACATGAACTGAGAGGGTTGGAACAGATCTACCCTGTCCAGAACTGTAGCTACTGACTATATGCAACTATTTATATTCTTTAAATTAAATGTAAATAAAATTAAATCTTCTGCTTCTTAGTTGTATTAGCCACATTTCAAGTGCTTGATAGCCACATGAGGTTAGTAGCCACAGTGTTAGCACAAAGAGAGAACATTTTCATCATCACAGAAAGTTCTATTAGACAGCACTGGTTTAGATGTCTAGTAAATGGTAAGCAGCTGGTGTAGAGCAGTTGGCACAATTCCTAGAACATACTAGGTTCTCTGTCTTTCTGCCTCTTCCCAGCTCTGAGGCAGGCACAGCTGGGCCTTTGTCCTGACAGAAACTGTCAAGAGATGCTGAAACCAATCTTAGGAAGAGCTTTTCTAAGAACTTACCATCACGATTCACATTTCTGTTTTGATCATAGGTGTCTTGTCAATGATTGGGTCTTGCATCCTCAATAATCAGTTATATAGTTCCAACTTGTTGTCCAACTGGCACTTCAAAAATGAAGAAAACCAAACTCAACCTCACTCTCTCCTTCAGTCAGTCTGTCTTCTTGATGTCCATGTTTCATCCATGGCCACCTCCATCCTCTCTTGGAGGACCTCTCTTTGGCTCCTCTCATGACTTGCTGCCTTGGGTCTCTACTGATCACTCACCTAAGGTCAAGTTCTCTTGATTCACCCTTCAAACCGATTTTCGTTCCTGTTTCCTCTTCTTCATCTCTACTGCCAACACCCTATTTTGGGCCCTCATAATCTCGGTAGTGAGTGGTCTGACAGGTGTTTTGCTTTGTTAAAGATCCAGTGGAAAAGTAGGAAGGGAGCTTGGAAAGGAAGGCAGACTGGTCATGTGGGGGCAGAAATAGGGAATCTGCAAGAAGCCAGACACAGAAAAGTGACTTGGGAAACCAGTAAGTCAAAATGACTTTCATTTCTAATGACAAGTCATGTGAGCAATTGCCAGGGGAAAAGTGAAGTCCCTAAGAATGTCTAAAGCATGGAGTGTTGAGGCAATGCACATGTTCATCAGTTCCCTCCCTTCTCTTCCTGCTGCTCAAAAGCTCCCCTTTCATCCTAGCAATCAAATCCTATTCCCCATTACTCATTCATCCATTCAAGTAACACATCCTGAGCCTCCACCCTGACGAGGGCTCTGAATTGGACTTTGCTATTCAGGACCCAGAGATAAATAAGAAGTGTACTTTGCCCTCTGAGAGCTCACAATCCAATTGGGGAAAGTGAGTGGACAGTTTGAAGACAAAGGGGCTCCAGAGAATTATGCTTCATTTTCTTTTGTCTATATCTTTCCCCCTCAAAAGGGACTTAGTGAACTCAGCAGGGACACTCACTTCCACAGCAGGGACTTGAGGGAGTAGAGACAGAGTGTAGAGAGTGAGGTGCAGCAGAGCAATACACAACCTGTGCACTGTTCATGAAGGCTCTGGGACTGATTCAGGGCTGTATGTGTCACAGTGTACCAGGATAGTCAGAGGTCTGTTTAATAGTCTGAAGATAGGGCTGACTCAGTAGTTGCTTAGAGTATATGTTGGATTCTTCTTGGTTTTTTATTTATTTGAGTAAATATTTTCTCCTGCCCTTTCTCATCTCCAGCCTAATGAAGCATACAGTGAGCTGGGGTCCAGTGTGCAGAGCTGGATGACTGAAAGTCATCTCCATGCTGGCACATGGCCCAGGGCATCAGGCTGGAAGTGTTTCCCATGTACCATTGTGGGAGGTGGGGGAGTGGTAATGGTAAGGCTGGAGAGTGTTATATAGACAAGTTGTTTGGCCATATATTTGTCAGAATCATAAGCCAATAAAATACATTTGTGTGGATTAGAAAAAAACACTTCCTGCTCTGGGTGGACACAACCCCACAATCTTTTGATTTGGTGAGAGGAAGTCTGGATTTTAGCTCCCACTTATCCCTCCTGTGTCATGGATGACACATACCACTGTACTCAGAGGCCTCGATGCCTATCATCTGCCCCTTGAAGCTGTGTCTCCTGTGTACTGTGAGCTCAGGACTGGACATAGAAGAAAACTGGATGAATTAATGAGAATAAGTGGGAAGCTTGAGGAATAGTTCCACATCAGAAATCAGCCATCTGCCCTAGCTGGTGTGGCTCAGTGGATTGAGCACTGGCCTGTGAACCAAAGAGCTGCCAATTCAATTTCCAGTTAGGGCACATGCCTGGGTTGTGGCCAGGTCCCCAGTAGGGGTCATGTAAGAGGCAACCACACATTAATGTTTCTCTCCCTCTTTTTCTCCCTCCCTTCTCCTCTGTCTGAAAATAAATAAAGTCTTAAAAAAAAAAGAAATCAGCCATTTAGAAGACACTAAGCCAGTTTCTAATATTAAGACTAATGTCTCACTTCTTTGGGGGCATAGGAGAGGCTGAGGGCAGGGAGAGACCTTCCAGGAACAAATCCGCAGATACCTTCCTCCCTCACTAGTCCATTAAATGCACTTACTCCTTTTACTTGCACTTAAAGACTTATGTGTTAAATAGTTTATATTGTTTATATATACATATATATTTATGATTTATGTATATGTTTAATACATGCCTTCAATATCTGTCCATAATTTCATTCTCTATCTTGATTTCTAAGCTCCTCGAAAATGTAGATTCTGCATTACATAATTGATATTGCTCAGTAAAATGCCTGGCACATTGCCACCTGGTGCTTTTAGATGATAACAATGATGATAAAGTTCAAAGTCTTCACTCTGGCTTTCCAGACTTTCTATCGTCTGACTCCTCAACCTACTCCTCTCCCCACTCCCCAGTATTCTATACAACAGCCAAAATGGCCACATTTCTTGGGCATCCAATCTCCATGACTTATCTCAAGTTGTTTCCTTTCCCCTCTCTTATCCCTGAGTAACTACATCCAACCCATTTTTGGAAGGTTGTCTCTAATACTCTTCCTTATGATATTTATCCTGATTCCTTGAGCTTGAAAAATCTTGTATGTTTACTCTCCATGACACTTCATTTCAAATTTGTATGGATCTAATGAACATTATACTTTTTAAAAAGATGTTATTGATTTATTTTCAGAGAGAGGAAGAAGGAAGAAGAAAGAAAGGAAGAGAAAACTCAATGTGTGAGAGAAACATCCATTGGTTGCCTCTCACACACCCCCAGCTGAGGACCTTTTGGTTCATAGGCTGGTGCTCAAGTCACTGAGCAACACCAGCCAGGACTGAATGTTATACTTTGTATCATTGCTTCCCCTGCTAGTCTGGGACTTCTTGAGGGCAGAGGCTGTGTCCTATCCATCTTCTACTCCACAGGGATCACCCTAGGCGGAATACCTGGCATTTAGCTCTGCAATCTGACTGAACAAGTTCCATCTCAGCTCTGAGTCTCAGTTTTCTCATCAGTAAGTGAGCGGTTGGACAAGGTGACCATTAAGGAATATGGTAGCTCCGAGGCCTGTAGTCTATAGCCCACCAAAGGTTCATTGACTAGAGGTTACAAAGAGGGTGTCTCCTACCAGAAAAAGTGGTGCCCTGGGGACTTGCTGTTTGTGAAGGCCTAAACATTCTTGGATTGCCAAGAGGTTGGAAATTCAAACCTTATGAATCAGATTTCTCTCTTCCCATGAATGGGAATGACATTAAGTGACTCAGAGAATAGCTGGCACAAAGACTCAATCTCTCTTCTCCAAGTTGAAACTGAGGACTTTTTTTTAAAGAAATATTTTATTTATTTATTTTTACAGAGAGGGGAAGGGAGGAAGAAAAAGAGAGATAGCAACCTCGATGTGCAAGAGAAACATCGATCAGTTGCCTCTCATACATGCCCTGTCTGGGGACCAGACCCACAATTCAGACATTTTCCCTGACTAGGAATCAAACCAGTGACCTTTCAGTTTGTGATAGGACTCCCAACTCACATTGCCACACCTGTCAGGACAGCATTAAGGGCTTCTTTCTGCAATTCCTTTTCTTTCCCTCAAGAACCAAAGGTGGGGTTATGATAAACCTCCTGTGGTGGTTGGGTGTGCCCTAGTCACTGGGATCCAGGCTCCCCTTGTGGTGAGGTTTGGACTACACACAGGTTATTCAGGACCCTCATCAAAGGAGCTGCCACTACAGCCCTGGAGACCCTGAACCAATACCCCTTGCTAATAATTATCAAGCATTTTGTAAGAGCCTGGGTACATAAGCAAATCTTTTAAAAATAAGCCTGTATTGTTTCCCTGGATTCCTGGTGGTAACTCAGCACACTGTACAGTAGCTGTGATTCATGGAATGCATGGATCCTGAAGGCCTGAGGGTGAGTTTTGGCAGCTGTTCATCGCTCCCTCCTGGAACCCAAAGGGTTACAGTCAAGGAGAGGTGGTACACATACCCCATAGCCACAGTCTTTTGGAATGCCATTGTCACCACTAAACCACAGGTTTATCTTTGCTTTATAGATGTGGCCAACCATCAAAGCCAAGAGCATTTGGCTGGACAGCTCTAGAGCTAGGACAAGGTAGGGAGATGGGGACATACAGGGACTCTGATAACCAGTGTGGGGGCAGATGCCTCCCTATGGGCTGGGGAATGAGGAGAAGGGGTCCACAGGAGAGAGAGCGGGGAGGAGATGGGAAATACTCTAATACAGGGGCAGCCAAGAGTCTTGGGCTTTGAGCCCAGCTGAGCTGCTGACTCACCATGGGCTCTTAATCTCCTGTAGAGAACAGGCCCAGCTCCTGGAAGCCTAGAGGGCTTAGTGGTGTTTGTGTAGCTATAGAAGCAGAGCCTGTGGGCTGGCACAAAGCCCTTCCTGGCTATGGACAGGAGGGCAGGCAAGCAGGACAGAGTGGAAGACAGCAGTGGGAGGCAGGATGAGCTCTTAGGGAGGGAGAGGTGAGCCTGCACCAACCTGAGTCAGGAGTGTTTCCAGAAGGGACTCACAGACAGACAGAATGTGGGGGGTTTCGGTGGGAGTGGGGGAGATTCAGGGAAACCAACACTCATGAAGTCAGTCCAAACTGTCTACTCAGGTTTAAGAAGAATTAGATTATATCTTTTTCAGTTTTCATAGCTGAGTCAAAGACTCAACTTTTTCAAATACACTAGCTCTGCCTAATATGTTAAGTACATTCATAGAAACTGAGGTCTCACTTCATAACTCTTGTTTCTTTCCTTCTGGCCTCTCTACTGTACCTCCCGCCCTCTGAGGGCCCCAGTATTCACTTAATTCTCTCCTCTGCCTTATTGTACAAATATGAGATGGGAATAAAAATGCCCTGTTTCTACCTGTCTCTTCAAACACTGAGAATATGATGAATGAAGATCCAGGAAGAGGTCTGTGCTTCCCAAGGCTCTGTGTAAAATGCTGAATCTTGGCACAAAATGTGCAGAGTGGAGATGATGTTGTTCTGAAATATTTTCAGAAATGTTTCTATCTCCTATAAATCTTTTGCTTTGAGAGTGACAGTGTTTCAGAGGAAGGGCACATCTCTGCCATTGCTAAGGTTTCACTGTCAAATTACATTTTTGTGAGTCCCAAAATGGCAATAGGCTTGAAAGGCAGACCTAAAAGGCTGGAGGGTCACAGAGTTGTATCAGTGGGAGGTCACTACAAGGCAGGAAGAGAAAGGGGAGAAGCCCATCACTGTATTTCCAACAGATCACGGTACAGGGAGACAGGCAGGGCAGTCAAGTACTCAGATAGGTATGTGTCTATTTCTCCACCCCAGGTTCCAGTGTGGTGGGAGATGTTTTTGATAAGTGTAAGAGAACACTTTGTCCTCCTTCAGAGTCTACAAGGACCACCTCATACATTCTGTGCACCAACTTGGGGGTGTCTGCGGCCACATCAAAGGAAATGCAGCTAGAATCTCTGGTGCTCCTAGAGGCTGATAAGGAACTTAGCTACAAGTCTGGCTGGGGAGCTAGGGATGGGGATGTGCCTGGCACTGTAGTCAAATCAGACCTCCTGGCTAAGTCAGCCTAGGAGTCCAGCCAGACCTCAGGCCTTGGGGAACCCAGAGAGAATCCTTGAAGGGCCAACTCAGCACAGAAACAACTGAGCCCAAACCAAATTATAGCAAATATCAGCAAAACATCCATCCATTACCTGTGGCCCAATGTGAGCCCTCAGACTAGCAACTCTCAACCATAGCTGCATAAGCTGCACAAGAGGCTCACCTGGGATAAGTGAACCCAGACTCCACACCCAAAGATTCTGATTTCATTGGGGTGAGGCTGCAGGATTGCTATGTTTATAAAAAGCAACCTGGGCTTATGAACCAAGGAAGTTAATTGTTTTCTTCAGGGTTAGAATTATTCTCCACAACAAGGCCAGGACTATAGTGAGGCAAGTGAGGCACCTAGGATGCAAAATGGAGGGAGAAGCTCACTGCCAAGGTTGTGTAAGTACAGGGTGGGTGTCTGAGAGTGTCTTCTTCCATGTATGTTCCAAGTGCTATCTTGCCTCCTCCTAGCCCAGCTGTACCTCCTCTCCAGACAGGCTCCTTACCTGGCCCAGTCTGAAGAGGTGGCCCAGGCTATGAGTCCTTTTTCTCTGTAAGTCACCAGAAGGTTGCAAAAGTGTCATGTGGCCAAGAGACCTACTGGGGAAGGTGCATAAAACCAAAGAATGAAGCAGACTCAAAGCAGACTCAACTATTACCTTAAGTGCTTTGCTGGTTTCCGGGATGAGAATGACGTAACATGACTATTGGTTGCAAAATGCAGTTTAGTCATTTCTACCAGTCCTCTGAAGCCAGGATATTTTGGTTTAACTAATTATTGGGGGTGGTGGACAAGGTCCAGGGTTCTTCAGAAAGGGATTCAAGTTACATAAATCAATATGTGTCCGTGGTTGTTAGAGTCACAAAAACAAGGAGTATGTGCCTGTCTCCTACTAGTGTGTGGGCGAGACTTGGGGCACCCTGCACAGCTCTATGTTGTTCACCATTTGTCTCACCCAGACATTAGTCTCAGTGAATCAGAAATTGGCACCCCAGAAGGCAGATTCTTGAGGAGCATTTGGAACTGATTATATTGTTAGTGTGAGCTCAGGGCTCCAGTGAATGGCCCAGTACTGTGCAAAAGCACAGGGCTTTACACACTAAACAAATGCGTTCTTTGTGAATAATAAGTGACCTTTGTCTCCCTCTGCCTGGCCTCTTCCTCCTCCCTGCTTCATCCTGGCCTCAGCACAGATCCTGAATCCTCTAGCAGGAAAGCTGACCTCGCACTGCCCAAGGAATCTGGCACTCTGAGCCATGATACAACTGGGATGGGGGTGTAATTCTGTGTTTTAACCCGAAGTCCTTCCTACAGAGGTAGGAAGAAGGGCCCCAGCCTTCAGAGGCAGAGCTGTGCTCTGTTTCTAACATCTCCTGTCATCGTCTCAGCATTGAAAGCAGTGGGGAGAGCTTTCAGAGTCCACAGAGGAAGAGTAGGTAGGCAGGAGACTTAACTCCTGATCACAGCACTCCCAGTTGATGCTCGGGCCTTGTTACAGCCTCTGTTTCCAAGTCACAAACCTCCAAATCCTGAACCAATTTTCTTTAGAAAAAGAAATGAAAGACTGAGTTTCTTCAGATCTGATGGCTTGGCCAGATCTGCTGGTAGAGGGGACCTGCCTGCTCTTGGGGCTCTGGAGAGGATTAACATATGAGCAGCTGTTGAGGCTCTCTAATGAACTAGGCCACTTCAGCTCAAGTCCTTTCTCTCTCAATCTTGATTTCTGCTGAGAAAAGCAGTGTCAAAACCCCATAAAACTCGAGAGCTGTTTCCTTTACCCATTTGCTGAGATCTATTAATCACTTCCGATAGCCAGCAGCTCACCCATCTGCAGGACACATGGTCTTGATTTAATTAATGCGCTAAGCAAAAGAACATCAGGCAGGTAAAAATCCGTAATTAACAAGTCTTTCATGATTTTCTCTGTCAGTTCCCCCGTCCTCCACTTTCTAGGCAGTGGGAGGGGATGAGAAGAAGCCAAAGACAAATATGGTTTAATTCCATCTTGAGTAATTACTCTGGAAAGCCCTCTACAGAATTGCTGGCTGTTTAACTCAGCAATGTCAGCTTGCATTTGGGAATACCATCAAACTGTAAATGCTTTGATCCTTTTTATGCTCGTGTACATAAAGAAAACCAAGTACACCTAATTCTTATACCATGTTGCCATAAGCATTAGAAACTCGTGGCACATGGCCACAGCTGGGCTTGAAAGGGTCTGGCTTTGCTGGAGAAGAAAACAGTGGGATGCCTTGGAGCAAACATCAGAAGGGGAGCCAAGAGGTTGAGACTCTGGTCCCTGCTCCTTAGTGACTCATTAAATGACATTGGGCAGGTCATGCCCCATCCTGATCTCCATTTAAAATAAGGGGTAGGGAGAGATGATTTTTAAATTTCAAAGCCCTCCCTCCTTAACCCCCCAAACTCTGCCATTCTTTGCTTCTGAAAAACACATTTTTTTCCAACACCACAAACCCACAGATGAGGCAGGTTAGGCAGGGGCAAAGGTAACTTGGTAAAGAGACTTGCTATACAGGTTTGGTTATCAAAATATTAAGGAAAAGATGACCAATTGTGGATTATGAGATTCCTTTAAACAGGGGCATACTATGGATGTAGTGTAAAAACTATAGCCACAAAAAGAAAAAAATTTTATTTTTTTATTTGAATTGTTGTTCAAGTACGGTTTTCTGCCGTTTACTCCCATCCCAGCCAACCCCCCAACTCTCCCCACCTCCCTCCTCTTTCTACCCCCCTTTTTTTTGTCCATGTGTCTTTTATACTTGTTCCTGCAAACCCTTCCCCTTTTCCCCTGAAGTTTTCTCCCCTCTCCCCTCTGGTCACTGTCAGCCTGTTCTCTATTTCAGTGTCATTGATTATATTTTGCTTGTTTGTTTGTTTTGTTGATTAGGTTCCTGTTAAAGGTGAGATCATATGGTATTTGTCTTTCACCACCCAGCTTATTTCGCTTAGCATAATGCTTTCCAGTTCTACCCATGCTATCTGTCACAAAGGGTAGGAGCTCTTTCTTTCTTTGTGCTGCATAGAATTCCATTGTGCTGCATGGAATTCCAAATGTACCATAGTTTTCTGATCCATGCACTTACTGATGGGCACCTAGGTTGCTTCCAGCACTTGGCTATTATAAATTGTGCTGCTATGAACATTGGGGTGCATAGGTTCTTTTGGATTGGTGTTTCAGGGTTCTTAGGGTATAATCCAAGCAGTGGAATTGCCAGGTAAAAAGGCAATTCCATTTTCAGTTTTCTGAGGAAATTCCATATTGTTTTCCATAGTGGTTGTACCAGTCTGCAATCCCACCAACAGTGCACTAGTGTTTCTTTTTCTCCACAACCTCTCCAACACTTGTTTGTTGCTTTGTTTATGATGGCCATTCTCAATGGTGTGAGGTAGTATCTCATTGTGGTTTTAATTTGCCTCTCTCTGATAGCTAGTGATACTGAACATCTTTTCATGTGTCTCTTGACCCTCTGTATGTCCTCCTTGGAGAAGTGTCTGTTCAGGTCCTTTGCCCACTTTTTTTTTTTAAATTTTAATCATTGTTCAAATACAGTTTTCTCCCTTTTACTCCCAATCCACCACCCTTCCCAACCCTCCCCACTTCCCTCCCATTACCACCCCCCCTAGTTTTTGTCCATGTGTCCTTTAAGTTTGTTCCCATGAACCCTTCCCAATGTCCCCTGAAATTCCCTCTTCTCTCCCCTGTGGTCACTGTCAGCCTGTCCTCTATTTCAGTGTCTTTGGTTATATTTTGCTTATTTCTTTGTTTTTTTGTTTAGGTTCCTGTTAAAGGTGAGATCATATGGTATTTGTCTTTCACTGCCTGGCTTGTTTCGCTTAGCATAATGTTTTCCAGCTCCATCCAAGCTATTGTGAAGGGTAGGAGCTCCTTTCTTTCTGCTGCATAGAATTCCATTGTGTAAATGTACCATAGTTTTTTGATTCATTCATTTACTGATGCCTTTGCCCATTTTTTAATTGGATTCCTTGTCTTCTTAGTGCAGTTGTGTAAGTTCTTTATATATTTTGGAGATTAAACCCTTGTCTGAGGTATCATTGGCAAATATGTTTTCCCATACAGTTGGTTATCTTTTAATTTTGATACTGTTTTCCTTAGCTGTGCAGAAGCTTTTAATTTTGATGAGGTCCCATTTGTTTATTCTTTCTTATATGTCCCTTGCTCTAGGGGACAAGTCAGTAAAAAAGTTTCTGCGTGAAATATCTGAGATTTTCCTACCTATGTTCTCCTCTAGGACTTTAATAGTGTCACGTTTTATATTTAAGTCTTTTATCCACCTTGAATTTATTTTTGTATATGGTGTAAGTTGGTGCTCAAGTTTCACTTTTTTGCACGTGGCTGTCCAGTTCTCCCAACACCATTTGTTGAAGAGGCTATTTTTACTCCATTTTATGTTGCTGCCTCCTTTGTCAAATATTAATTGACCATAGAGACTTGGGTTTATTTCGGAGCTCTCTGTTCTGTTCCATTGGTCTATGTGCCTATTTTTATGCCAGTACCAGGCTGTTTTGATTACAGTGGCCTTGTAGTATAATTTAGTGTCAGGTATTGTGATCCTTCCTACTTTACTCTTCTTTCTCAAAATTGCAGCAGCTATTCGGGGTCGTTTATGATTCCATATAAATTTTTGAAGTGTTTGTTCTATGCCTGTGAAATATGCCATTGGTACTTTAATAGGAATTGCATTCAATGTGTAAATTGCTTTGGGTAGTATGGACATTTTGATGATATTAATTCTTCCAATCCATGAACACAGTATATGTTTCCATTTGTTTGTGTCTTCCTTGATTTCTTTCCTGAGTGTTATGTAGTTCTCTAAATACAGGTCTTTTACCTCTTTGGTTAGGTTTATTCCTAGATATTTTATTTTTCTTTTTGCTGTTTCAAATGGGATTTTTTTCCTTGATCTCTGCTTCTGCTGTTTCATTGTTGGTGTACAGAAATGCCATTGATTTCTGGATATTGACTTTGTATCCCACTGTTTTGCCAAATTCATTTATTAGGTCAAGCAGTTTTTTGGTGGAGTCTATAGGATTTTCTATGTATACTATCATGTCATCTGCAAAGAGTGACAGTTTTGTTTCCTCCTTTCCGATTTGGATGCCTTTTATTTCTTTTTCTTGTCTGATTGCTGTGGCTAAAACTTCCAGTACTATATTGAATAGAAGTGGTGAAAGTGGGCAGCCTTGTCTTGTTCTAACCTTAGTGGAAAATATTTTAATTTTTTCCCATTGAGTATGATGTTGGCTGTAGGTCTCTCATATATGGCCTTTATTTATGTTGAGGAATGCTCCCTCTATTCCCACTTTGCCTAGTGTTTTTATCATGAATGGGTGCTGTACCTTATCAAATGCTTTTTCTGCATCTATTGGTATGATCATGTGGTTTTTGTCTTTGCTTTTGTTTATGTGATGTATTACATTTACTGATTTGCGAATATTGTACCATCCTTGCATCCCTGGAATGAATCCCACTTGGTCGTGGTGTATGATCTTTTTAATGTATTGTTGGATGTGGTTTGCCAATATTTTGTTGAGGATTTTAGCGTCAATGTTCATCAGTGATATTGGCCTGAAGTTTTCTTTCTTTGTTGTGTCCTTATCTAGTTTTGGAATTAGAATGATGTTGGCCTCATAAAAAGAGTTTGGAAGACTCCCATATTTTTGGATTTTTTGGAATAGTCTGTGAAGGATAGGGGTTAGCTCTTCCTTAAATGCTTTGTAGAATTCTCCTGTGAAACCATCTGGTCCAGGGCTTTTGTGTGTTGGGAGTTTTTTTATTACTGATTCAGTTTCTTTTGTTGTTATTGGTTTGTTCAGGCTTTCTGCTTCTTTTTCATTGAGTTTTGGAAGATTATTTTTTCGAGAAATTTGTCCATTTCACCTAGGTTTTCAAATTTCTTGGCATATAGTTTTTCATAGTAATTTCTTACAATCCTTTGTATTTCTGTGGTATCTGTTGTAATCTTTCCTCTTTCATTTCTGATTGTGTTTATTTGGGTCTTCTCTTTTTTTTTTCTTGATGAGCCTGCTTAAAGGCTTGTCAATTTTGTTTATCTTTTCAGAGAACCAGCTCCTGGATTTATTGATCCTTAGAATTGTGCTTTTAGTCTCTACATTGTTGAATCCTGGTCTGATCTTGGTATTTCCTTCTACTTGCTCTGGGCTGCCTTTGTTATTTTTCTTTGAGTTCTTGTAGGCATAGGGCTAGGTTGTTTATTTGAAATGTTTCTTTCTCTCCCTCTCTCTCTCTCTTTTTTTTTTTAGATAGCCCTGTATCGCTCTGAACTTCCCTCTCAGGACTTCCTTTGCTGTGTCCCATAAGTTTTGGATTGTTGTTAGTTCATTTTCATTTGTTTCCAGGAACTTTTTATTTCTTCCTTGATCTTATTCTTGACCCATTCATTGTTTCATATTATGCTATTCAATCTCCATGAGTTTCAATGTTTTGTCATTTTCCCTTCAGGTTCAGTTCCTTGTGGTCAGAGAAAATGCTTGATATGTTTTTAATTTTCTTGAATTTGTTGAGGCTTGTTTTGTGTCTATCATGTGGTCTATCTTTGAAAATATTCCATGTGAATTTGAAAAGAATGTATATTTTGCTTCTTTGGGATGCAAGGCTCTCTCTATATCAGTTAAGTCCATTTGATCTAGGACATTGCTCAATGCCACAATATCTTTGTTGATATTTTGTTTAGAAGATGTGTCCATTTTTGACAGTGGGGTGCTGAAATCCCCTACTATAATTGTGTTGCTGTCAATGTCTTTCTTGAACTCCTCCAAGATTTTCTTTACTTATTTGGGTGTTCCTATGTTGAGTGCATATATATATTTACAATGTTTATGTCTTCTTGATAGATTCTTCCCTTGAGTATTATGAAATGACCTTTTGGGTACATTTTTATGGCCCCTTTTTTGAAGTCTATTTTGTCTGATATGATTATTTCTACCCTGGGTTTTTTTTCCCTTTTCGTTTACTTGGAATATTTGTTTCCACTCCTTGACTTTCAGTCTGTGTAGGTCTTTTGTCCTGAGGTGGGTCTCTTGTAGGCTGCATATGTGTGGGTCATGTTTTCTTATCCATTCAGCTACTCTATGTCTTTTGATTGGAGCATTTAATCCATTTATGTTTAAGGTTATTATTGATAGGTACTTATTCATTGTCATTTTTTAGTGCCTGTGTTTCTCTCTCTCCCTCTCTCTCTCCCTCTCTTTCTCTCTCTTTCTCCTTCCTTTTCTTAAATCAGTCCGTTTACCATCTCTTAAAGAGCTGGTTTGGTGTTTGGTGGAGGTGTATTCTTTTAGACCTTTTTTTGCCTGCGAAGCTCCTTATTTGGCCTTCCATCCTTAATGAGAGCCTTTCTGAGTAAAGTAGCCTTGGTGGCAGGCCTCTGGTTCTCATTACTTGGAATATTTCATGCCATTCTCTTCTGTCTTGGAGTGTTTCCATTGAGAAGTCAGCTGCTAGTCTTATTGGGACTCCCTTGTATGTTACTCCTGTTTCTTCCTTGCTGCTTTTAAGATTCTCTCTTTTTCTTGGAATTTTGCCATTTTAACTATGATGTATCTTGAAGTGGGCCTCTTTGGGTTCCTCTTGATTGGGACTCTTTCTGTTTCCTGGATTTGTGTGACTTTTTCTCTCATCAGATTTGGGAGGTTTTTCATCATCACTTTTTCAAACAGGTTTTCTATCTCTTGCTCTTCTTCTCCTTCTGGTATCCCTATTATACAGATATTATTATGTTTCATGTTGTCCTGCATTTCCCTTAACTCTTCTTCATTCCTTCTGAGCCTCTTTTCCTTTTCTTGCTCATTCTGTTTTTTTTTTTCTATCTTGTTGTCCAGCTTGCTGATCTGATCCTTTGTTTTATCAAGCCTGCTTTTGATTCCTTCTACTGTGTTCTTCAGTTCAGGAATTGTAGTCTTCATTTCCTCTTTGCCCTTGTTGGTAGTTTCTATTTCCTTTTTCATGCTGATATAATTTGCAATGAGTTCATTGTTGTTTCCTTGTAGTTTTGGTAATTCTATGTGAGCTCATTGAGCTTCCTGATAACCATTGCTTTGAACTCAATATCTGATAGTTGAGTTGCCTCTATTTCATTTAACATTCTTTCTGAGGCTTCCTCCTTTCCTTTCATTTGGGGATTGTTTCTTTATCTTCCCACTGTTTGTGAGACTCTTTTTGTTAGCCTCTACTTCTTAAATTGATCTGTTCTGACTCCCTGGGTTTATTTTTTGAATTTCTATGGTAGGAGACCTGTGAGATTCAGTGGTGCCGTCTCCTTGATCTCCCAAGCTCCCTGGTCTTTGGCTATCATTTATATTGGTTCTCCGTATATGTCATTGTGTTTTGACTGTTTCTTTGGTGGGTCCTTCTCTCCAGCTGGTTAACTGAGGATCACTCCATCCACCACCTCTTGTATTCTGTTGTGCAGGTGTGGACAGGTTGTGTTGAAGCTGATTCTTCTGTGTGTACAAGGTTTCAAGGCTTCTCTCTTTTTCTTGTTCAGTTGTTTGTTCTGGGTAATTTCTCCACTATTTAGTTGTATTTCCAGGTAGGTCCTGGGTTAAGGTAGTGTGGCTTCCAGTCTCTCCTTCACCTTCTTCTGTTGTTATCTGTTGGTGGTTCCTTTGTTGGTGGGTTTCCTCTTCCAGCAGATATCCTGGTGTTCACAGCTCCCACCTACTCAGGCTTGTATTGGGTACCCACAAGCTGAGATCTCCACTGTCCAGATTGCCAGGATCTTAAAAGTTTACACGACAGCCTAAATGGGGTTCAGTCATGTGCACTGTCCTGTTGGTCTGGACACCTGGCTCTCTCAAGGCTGTGTCTGGAAAATGGCTCCAGCTGGGGGCACACCAGGG
The DNA here is from genome assembly GCF_004126475.2 of Phyllostomus discolor. Taxonomy (NCBI): domain Eukaryota; kingdom Metazoa; phylum Chordata; class Mammalia; order Chiroptera; family Phyllostomidae; genus Phyllostomus; species Phyllostomus discolor. The sequence continues at coordinate 106,963,816 of NC_040904.2, forward strand.
GGAACCCAACCTCAGCCTTCATGAGTAACACATGCTGTCCTACAACACTGGAAAACCACATGGATTTTAGGCAATCATCCAAGTTAAACCAATCCCCCTACCTTTCAGGCTATTTCATGCTTTTCTCCTATTGGCAAATTAACGCAGATCAAGGGCAGAGATTTGTTTGTTCATTTCTTCACTCAGGCATCCCTTTAGCAGATGCTAAGTCCCTGTAATACATGGGGCCTTGGAAGGAAGTAGGAACTGAATTAAGCTTAGCCAGACGCTGCCAGAGAACTTCTCTCAACTTCTATGTTTACTTCTTTGGTAAGTTACAGTTATGTACTGTACTAGATTTGTAACAACACAAGTCATTCATAAGGAGACATCTTCTAGTTCTTAAATGCTTGGATGGCCACAGGTCCCAAACTAAGAATGCTAAACTCTTTTGAGTTCTTATTCTTTTTTCAAGGCCCAATTTTGTGCCAGCTCCCCTGGGAAGCCTTTCCTGGTATCTCTAGGTAGACGTGATTTCTTTTTCTTCTGGTCATCCGTGGCATTTAGTTGGTCCCACTCAATTGGTGGGTTTGGGTTTTATATCCAAACTTGCACTTTCTTTTGATTCTGTATATGTCTTATTTTCCTTTATACTGGTGTCTTATTCTCATTTTATCCTTCAAGGGTAGGTACAACTGAGGCACAGGAAGGGCATACTTTGTTGGAGTGGTCAATATGCTGGTTGTGAGATTGTACTGTAGTTCTGCAAGTCTTACCATTGAGGGAAACTGAGTAAAGTGTACATAAGATCTCTCTGTATTACATCTCATAACTGTATATATATTACAGTTATCTCCAAATAAAAAATTTAATTAAAAACAGAACACAGAGAATCATAACACCTTGGAGCTGGATGAAGAGTCCTGTCTTTACCCAATGTGTGAATTTTTGCCACAGCATCACACACAGATTTACCCAGGCTTTTTTCAAATTCCAGCAATGGAGAATTCACTGTCTCATGAGAGAACATTTTATTTGCAGACAATTCTGATTCTATCCTGAAATAATATTGTCAGGCTATAATTTCCACCTGAATTTCACACAGAACAATTTGCTCCCTTATCCCCGTGACAACTCTTTAGGTACATGAAGATGGTTGTTATATCTATTTGAGTTTTCTCCAGGCTGCAGGATTTCAGTTCTCTTATATGCATAGTTTTGTGATTTCATACCATTCTGTAGTCTTTTCTCTCAATATACCTCATATGCTACTCTGATCTGAAACAGGATTAACAACTTTCTTTGTTCTGGACAGTCCACTGGCTCCAATGTAGTTAAAGACCACGTTAGTACTTTTATGCTAACTCTATACCTTTGGCTCATCTTAAAGGTGGAGTTCACAAAAACCCTTCAACTTTTTTGTTACACCAGCTGCAGTTAAGCTTACTATACCCTATGTTGGCAACTATTGTTTTGTTTTGTTTTTTTTACTCAAAGGTAGGGCTTTATAGTTCCCTTTATCCAGCTGAAATTGTAATCATTCATCAGTTGGAAACTTGAAGGACATAGGAATTTGTAGGGAGATGTAGAAGACCATGAGTGAGTGCACTATTGTGCATGCTGCTATACATTGGCCAGCATCCTGTAGCAGTGTGCCCAGAGATATACAAGTATTTCTAGCATTGGCAACCCTAGGGTACTGCTCATTGTTGTTGAATAGCAAGATAGGTTTATTTTTATAACAAGCATTTACTGCAGAACAGCCTAGCAGAATCTCCTGGGTTTCAAAACTCTTCCAGCTCTATTACATATGCAGAATAATGCCAGCCTGGCTGCCATCCTCATTCCCCATTTCCATAGAGACATAACTGGGAACCAGAGCATCAGGTTAAGGCCCAGTGTCAAACATCTTTGTTCAGGACTCAGGGAGGCAGGGAGGATGCCTCCATGGGACATTAGAGGGCAGGGTCTCTCAGCTCCAATTAAATGAGAAGAGGAGGCAAGGCTTTTAGGCTACTCAGAACAGAGTGGCACAGAGCACCTGCTTATGTAAAATCAGTGAGGTCCAGCGCTTCTTGGGGAAGGATAAAATCAGTCTAGTGTCCACTGGCCCAAAGCTTCATCTTATCCTGTGTTCTCCTCTTTTGTGGGTCTTGGCATCAGAGCATTGTTGCATTGGCCCATGAGACACAAGGGGAAGCACATCTCCCTATCCCCCTTGTTCTAACATCGCCATTGACTCCTGTTATCATGAATTCCATTCCTGCTCTCTTCACACCACTGATGTGTCTTTTTAGTGTGCCCTTGCTCCCCATGTATTGTCAAGTCCCACCCATTCCTTTGGGACTAGGCTCAAATGCACTCTTACATGAAGCCTTCCTTAGTTCTTCCCATGATTGTAATCTCACTGTTCTCTGTGCTTGTCTCTTTTCACCGTCCTGGGAGAGTCATGGTCCTGACCAGATTCACAGAGTAGCTGCTGTGCTTAGTATCTGGACTTGCCTGACATGAACCCTATTTTGTCATGCTTCTATCTAGTCTTTGCCTGTGACAGAATCTGCTTGGTGTCCCCCAACACCTATTTTTCCTTTTTCCATGGCAGTAGAAATTTTAGCAGAACATATGATCACCCAAAATAATCATGACAATACTCCTCTGTAGCTACTCATTGCTGTCTGACCAAGTTCTGGCCAATGGGATGTGAGTGGAAATGGTGAGAGCAAACTCTTCTTCTTAAAAGAGAAGGAGGCTTCCCTCCCAAAGCTCCTCTCCCACTTTCCATTGGCTGGGATATGGATGTGGTGGTAAGCCATGCTGTGATGTGGACCTCAGCTTGTGGGGTCTGCCACATTGTGGATGGGGGAGAGACATTCACACGGACTACTGAGTCCTGTGGAGGAAAAGGGAGAGCATGGCTTTTCTCTCAAGGGGAGAAAAAACCACGGGCCTTGCTGTGACCAGCCTTTATTGGGTTTCTTGGCACATTACATGATATTCCTCATTTACTATGCACAGGTTGGCTTTAGGTGGTAACCTTTTACAGAAAACAAAGGAGCCAATGCCACTAATCACATCACAGAAGAAGGATATTTGCAAATGAAAAGGGAAAAGTAGTTGAACCAGTTACACTCATCCTTGGAAGGTTTAGCATGGATTTTAGGAAGTTGCTTTGCAGTAAATGTCCTCAATTCAGGGTGAGGGACTTTCAGCAAAAGCAAGTCTCAAAGTGGCCTTGGTACATTGCAGGCCTAATTCCCCATGGGAGAACCTATCAGTGGCATGGGTCCTGTGCACCTCTGAGTGGGAGCTGGGCCCATGCCATGCAGAATGGTCTCCTACAAAGCTGAACCATACAAATGAGGGCAACAACCTAGAGATGATAGAGCAAGAAGAGAAAAAAAAGCCTGTGCTTCTGATGATTCACTGAACAGAACCATTTTACCAGTTCAGAGTTTACCTGAGAAAAACTCCTCTATCTTTTTAAAACCACAGTTACTCTGGGTCTCTGTCCCATATAGCTAAGCCTACGTCCTCCCTAATATGGTGTCTTACCAGACTTAACTTTTGGTCTCTGTTCTGTTTCTACCCCCTCCCTGCTTTCTAACTTTCAGCCCACTGCTCATCTCCCAGCTTCTTGGCTTGCCTCCCCCAACATGGCCTAATCTGTTCTCTCAATGTAGCCTTGAATCCTTTCCCTGGCACCACCCTGATAGGCAAGTATGGGTGAAAGAGTGGTTGGAGCCAAGCTGACATTTCTAGATTCTGTTTGCTCTCTGGTTCCAGCCTCTGCTACTTGGATGTCAGACACCAAGCACTTAGTTCCTCCTGATCCCTTCTCTTGTTTACTTGTCTTTGAGTTGAATCCTTGCCATATTTTTCCTGTGACCAGACTGAGCTCCTTGAGGGTAGGCATTCTCTTGAAAGATATTCCAGTAACTTATGCATAGCAGGACCCCAATCTGTATGTGCAGATTCAAATATTAGGATTCTTAGAGCCTGGGCATGTGCAGAATACTGTGGGGAAAGTGCTAGATTTTTCTAGTCGGTGAAGCCTTCCTAGTTGGAAAAGGAAATTGGATGAATAAACCAATACACTAGATGCTTCTCCATTGGAGTTCTTCCAAGAAGTTTTTCTCTTCACCAAAAAATGAGAGGGTTATGGCATTAGCCCTACTCAATCCCCTAGAACTTCAGCCTCCTGAGACAAACTATGCCCACCCACTGCTGACTTGAAGTGTTAAGCAACAAACCCAGAGCAAGCTAAATCCTTGTCACTGAGCTGAGAAGAAAGAATTGGTCTGCACTGTAATTTTTGTAACACCAAAAAATAACTTCTCCCCCTGTACCTGAGTAGAGAAAATGACTGGAAAATGCAGTAGAACACCAGAATTAAGCAGCTGAAAAAAAGACAGGTATACCCTATACCGGACTTACCAAGGCTGAGGGAACTGGAAGACTTGGGCCTATGTACTGGAGGACATGTTAGATCAAATCGAAGATTTGAAGACAAGGAGGCCCATTGTGGTGGGGCTTTATTATTCTCTTATAGTGACTACTGTGGAGGAGATTCAGTGGGAAATTGGACGCTATTGGATGCAGAAGACAGAGTTTTGGCTTAGAAATGAGAAAATCAAGTCCCAAGTACCAGCTCTGTCACTTCTTGCTTCTCTAGGAGGGTGGTTCTGAACAAATCCCCAGAATTATCTGGACCCTTTTTTTTCAGTCTTCTAAATGGAAAAGTGGATGAGATGCTCTCCATGTCCTTTCCAGCCATAGCACTCTTGGAGTCTGGTTGTTTCTCATGGTTGGCTGCTTCATGGTTTCCTTCAGCCTCTCTCTGCCTGCTCTCTGCTTCCACCCTGTGCCTGGCCACCCACAGGCGCTGCTGCCTTTCCTCACTCCTCCCTGACATCTGCTCCTCCTGACATTGGATCAGAGTGTTGGGTACAATCAGAGTTTCCCCTAAACACAGACTCCCATGAACACAAAACTGAGGGATGAGGTTCTAAAGGCAGTGTGCAAGCCAGGCCCTGTGGAGCTCCCTTAGTGATTCCTGTTCTGTGTGCAGCCAGGGGCACAGAGGTAGTAGCATGTGGCAGCTTGGACCTCTCTATATATGTGAGGGATTTCTTTAGGGCTCTGACTTATTTTTGTTTTATTTTATTTTTCTGGCCTGTTCCAAAGTCTTACCATGTATCCTTACCACCTCATCTACTCATCAATATGTACCTTCTTTTATTCCCTCTTTTTCCTAGCCAAATGAATACTCATAAGCTGCAATTAGCTCCCAAGGGAAAGAGTACCAAAATAGTCAATATCTGGACCCTGCTTGCCATCTCCCAGCATACTTCCTAAAAAACTATGCTCTGTGACAACAACCCAGCCTTATTTAATTAAATTTCTGTAAACCCATGTGGCAAATGGCAAGGATAGCCACAATAGTTTGCAGTTCCTCTCATTAAAAGAGTAGTCTATTTTCCCCACTCTTTATTATGATAAGATATATATAACATAAAATTTATTACTTTAACCACTTAAAATGTACATTTCTGTGGCATTAACTACATTCACACTGTTGTGTAACCATCACCACCCTGCATCTCCAGAACTTTTCCATTGTCCCAAACTGAAACTCTGTAGCCACTGAACACTGACTCCCCATCCCTGACCCTTTTTAAGGATGAATAATACTCCATTGTATGCATACGCAACATTTTATTTAACCATTCATACTCTACTTACCCATTAAATACTTGGGCTGCTTTCATATTTTGCCTTTGTGAACAATAATGCTATGAACATATACATACAAATATCTATTTGAGTCTCTGCTTTCAATTTTTGGGGGTATCTACCCATAACTGGAATTACTGGATCCTATGGCAATTTTATTTTTAAGTTTTTGAGGAATCACCATATCATTTTCCATAGTGGCTGCACCACCCCCACCAGGAAACCACAAAGATTCCAATTGCTGCACATCCTTACCTACACTTCTTTTTCTGTGTTTTGGGGGATAATAATCATTCGAATGGGCACAAAGAGGTATCTCATTATGGTTTTGATTTGTCTTTTCCTAATGATTAGTGATATTGCACATCTTTCCATGTGTTTATTGGCCACTCATATATTTTCTTTGAAGAAATGTCTAGTCAAGTTCCCATGTTCTTTGAATCTTAACTGGCCATTATAGAGACCAACTGTCCTAGCTTGTTCAGAACTTTTCAGGCTCCTATTAAAGTACCAATGGCATATTTCACAGGCATAGAACAAATACTTCAAAAAGTTATATGGAATCATAAATGACCCTGAATAGCTGCTGCAATTTTGAGAAAGAACAACAAAGCAGGAGGGATCACAATGCCTGATACCAAACTGTATTACAAGGCCACTGTAATCAAAACAGCTTGGTACTGGCATAAGAACAGACACATAGACCAATGGAACAGAACAGAAAGCCCAGAAATAAACCCAAGTCTCTATGGCCAGTTAATATTCGACAAAGGGGGCAGCAACATAAAATGGAGTAAAAATAGCCTCTTCAACAAATGGTGTTGGGAGAGCTGGACAGCTACATGCAAAAAAATTAAACTTGACCACTAACATACACCATACACAAAAATAAATTCAAGGTGGATAAAAGACTTAAATATAAGCCTTGACACCATTAAAGTCCCAGAGGAGAACATAGGCAGGAAAATCTCAGATATTAAATGAAGCAACATTTTCACTGATATGTCCCCTAGAGCATGGGACCTAAAAGAAAGAATAAACAAATGGGGTCTCATCAAAATAAAAAGCTTCTGCATGGCTAAAGAAAACAGTATTAAAATGAAAAGAGAACCAAACGTATGGGAAAACATTTTTGCCAATGATACCTCAGGCAAGGGTTTAATCTCCAAAATACATAAAGAACTCACACAACTCCACTCTCTCAAAAGACAAGCAACCCAATTAAAAAGTGGGCAAAGGACCTGAACAGACACTTCTCCAAGGAGGATATACAGAGGGTCGAGAGACACATGAAAAGATGCTCAGTATCACTAGCTATCAGAGAGAGGCAAATTAAAACCACAATGAGATACTACCTCACACCATTGAGAATGGCCATCATAAACAAAGCAACAAACAACAAGTGTTGGAGAGGTTGTGGAGAAAAGGGAACCCTAGTGCACTGTTGGTGGGATTGCAGACTGGTACAACCACTTTGGAAAACAATACGGAATTTCCTCAGAAAACTAAAAATGGAATTGGCTTTTTACCTGGCAATTCCACTGCTTGGATTATACCCTAAGAACCCTGAAACACCAATCCAAAAGAACCTATGCACCCCAATATTCATAGCAACACAATTTACAATAGCCAAGTGCTGGAAGCAACCTAGGTGCCCATCAGTAAGTGCATGGATCAGAAAACTATGGTACATTTGGAATTCTATGGAATGGAATTCCATAGAATTCTATGCAGCACAATGGAATTCTATGCAGCACAAAGAAAGAAAGAGCTCCTACCCTTTGTGACAGATAGCATGGGTAGAACTGGAAAGCATTATGCTAAGCGAAATAAGCTGGGTGGTGAAAGACAAATACCATATGATCTCACCTTTAACAGGAACCTAATCAAGACAACAAATAAACAAGCAAAATATAACCAATGACACTGAAATAGAGAACAGGCTGACAGTGACCAGAGGGGAGAGGGGAGAAAACTTCAGGGGAAAAGGGGAAGGGTTTGCAGGAACAAGTATAAAAGACATATGGACAAAAACAAGAGGGGGGTAGAAAGAGGAGGGAGGTGGGGAGAGTTAGGGGGGTGGGCTGGTATGGTAGTAAAAGGCAGAAAACCGTACTTAAACAACAATTAAAATTTAGAAAAAGTAAAAATATATATTGAAAATTTAAAAAAAAGAACTTTTCAGGTTCCTGTCCTGGGAAACCCTTTAGTCCAGGGCATACAGTTGGTCACTCCAGCTGGCCTCATGTCTTGCTTTGATCAATTGAATGCTTTGGAAGTGACAATGTATAGGTTTCAACCTAGGCCTTAAGGGGCTTTGCAGCATCCTGTCTTGCTGCTCTTAAAAATCTGCTGCTGCATAAACAAACCTGTGTTAGCCAACTGGTTGATGAGAGGCATGTGGCCTAGGCACCTCATAACTCTTGCTAACAACCTGCTAGCCAGCAGACATGTTGAGTGAGGCCAACCTCAATCAACAACTGCCAGCCGATTCGCCAACTGACCACAGATGCATGAGCCTAGCAGAGTTCAGCCAAGCTGGCCCAGACCAGAATTGCCCACCCAGCCAGAAGAACTGGGATCTAAATAAACAGCTGTTGTTTTAAACCATATATATTCATTGTTTCTGTGAGATATTTGCTGTAGACAGGACACCCCTCTGCTCCCATGCCCTTATTCTTAGTGAGAAGAGTTTTACTTCTTTATTGCAGCCTGGTCACTGAAGCAGCCCAGGGGCCATTCATTGTCTTAGCCAAAAGCAGCAAAAGCTTTCTGCTCTTTGCACCCCTTTGTCATCCCCTCATCATCACTTTTCACTGCACAAAGAGAGATTTGCCCATTAGATTTAGAGACTGAAGTAGCCATAAGGATCCTCTGTATACCATAGATAGCCATGTTTTATTACAGTTTCTGTTTTTTCTTTCCAATCTTTTCTTCTTGATCACAGCATACACAGGAGAATTCTGACTTGCTTCCAGTGCTCTTTCTCCAGTTGACTGAAGCTTTGATGACTCACTTGTGTTCAGCTCGTTTGGTTCTCTGGGCAGTGACAGTGAGAGGAATGGTTTTCATGCCAGACTCTGATCATTGCCACCCATATATCTAAAGAAGCCCTGCTTCTTGCTGGAACTTCCTGGCTCTTAACCCTTTTAAAAAATAATGAACCATTATTGTTTAATGATGAAGGCCCAAAACAAGCAAATTTTTTTTCTTATAATCCTTGATGAACTTGTGTTCCTGCAGTGAGAGTGATCTACTTTGTTCTCCAGGGTTTCTAGGCAGCTGGCTTTCATGGCAGAGCTGATTCTTAGCCTCTGTGTCAGTAAAGACAGAACCATAGAAATGTCAGAACTTCAAAAACTTTAGAAATCACCTGGTCCAACATTGTCATTTTACAGATGAGTAAGCTGAGGCCCACAATTGCCCAAGACTGCCCAGCATGGTGGTGGCAAAGCCAGGGCTAGAGCTGTGACCCCTTGATTCTAGTTTGGTGACAACTCAACTAAGCATTGCTGCTGACAGATGTTCTCTAGGTGTTTTCCAATAGGCAATTTGCTTTGGTTGAGCTCTGAAAAACGAATTAGGAGGAGTGAAAAGAAGCAGAAGATTTTCTGTGGAGCAAACTGTTAGGTGGCAGAAACAGAGGGTGGAGGGTTGTGCCACCAAGGGGTGTGCCATCTTAGGCTGCTCCTGTCCTCTCCTTGAGATGAGAACTCCCGCAGGACAGAAATAAAACAAAGGAAAAGAAGCCAGTCTACTTACTCATGTCAGCATAGGAACACCTACCAGAGGTGAATGCCTTGTCCTCCCACATTTCTATTTTATTTAAGAAATGCTTTTCCTATGAATTTACTTTTCCAGAGGAAAAAGCCATTGTATATTAAATGTCTGTATTTCTGTTAATTCCCTTCTGATGCTTGTCAAGTTTGCACATTGTGCAATCAGTGTGAGTATAGCCTTCTTAGTGTTTTTTTCCTCTGATATTATTTCATATTCAGATAGTTTGTGTTAACAGAGTCCTCATGTTTATTTTAGTTGTAATATTGTGTCCATTATGTGGGTACATCATTATTTGCTTTCTAATTTGCCTCAGGTTGAATATTTGTATTTTTAGTTCACTAGTATTAATAATATCAATGTAGCAATTTTTGTTCTTTAATATTAATAACATCAACATGTTTTATTTGTTTGAAGTGTGCTTTCCTAGGTTAAATGAATGGGTCACAGCTATGACTCAGCTCTTGCTATTGCCAGACTACTTTCTGGAAAGATGCAACCAATTTGTAGGGCCACCAACCCCATTTAAATGTACAGAACTATGCTGTCGTTGAGTGTTGTCTTTTATATTCATTTTTGCCATGTCAAATTGGAGAGTACAGAATACGAATTAAGGGAGAGGATCTGCGATGAAGGCAAGAAGCAGAATTGTGCAGAAGCTAAGATAAATGCTCCAGGTGGGATGAAAAGAATTAGATTCATGTTTTATGGCCACTTGTTCCTAGGTAGGTTGTAGTCTGGCCTGGGTTGAAAATTCCAAGTCAGAGTGGACACCAATTTACCAAATGTATAGTGGGACCCAAAACCTATTTCTAGCTTTGCATTTCTTTCCTTTTTTGTGTGAGACTATACATTTTACTGTGGATAGTTACTACTGCAATATTTCTGTGTGTTATTTTTTATTTCTTATCCCGAGGGCTCTTTTGTCTATTTTTGCAAGCAAAAGTCAGAGTCCTTGAATCATAAAAGGATGTAAGTACCTTTCCTTCTAGCTTCTCCTTACTCATGGCCCCCATGGTTCACAAGAAGGCATAGCAGAGTGGTTTCCAAGTGTCATTTTCAGAAGAACAGCTCTTCCTAATTATGTTTGGTCTGGCCAGGTTGACAATAGCTGAACTGAACTTCTTGGAAGCTCCAGGGAGAAATTAGTAGCTCAGGGAGCAGAATTGGACAAGAGAGAGAATTTGGCCCATTCAGCCAATGGGAATTTGGGCCCATTTCTGTCTTTGCCCATTTTCTCACATACATACAACTTCTTTTCAGAATGGTTTAATACAGCCAAACCTTCAGAGGTTCTTTCAGCGACTAGTAGGCCAAGTTTAGAGCCCATATCAGGAAGTCTGTTGATGACATGGTCTGTGCTGAAGCCTACAACATGTGCAAAGTTATATTTACTTTCCATGGGAAAAACCAAATATAAGAAAGCTAACTTGTGGGGTGCAACTGCTATTTTTTGTAAGAAGCATCTCTTCCTAAGTATTTGGTGAACTCTAAGACCTTTAAAATTGGACTACAGAATCTCTAGTCTTAATTAGACATGTGGACAGCAGAGGCTTTAAGAGGTAGAACATTCTGGGGCCCTAGACAGCCCTAAGCAAGGTTGTTGTCATCCTGCTTGATCTGGACTTGACTGGCATGAGAGCAGACTGTGTGAACAACTCTCTCAGTCAGCCCAGCATCCTGTCCCATAGCCCTGACTATAATCCTCTTTATTTCCAGAAAGTCTGGAATTGATGAGGGAATAGACCAAATGGAGTTGATTCCCTTGGCCTTACAGTCCTTGGTGATGAGAAAATGGAAATTCACAGTACAACCCATGCCCATGTAGAACCCCAACACCATCAAAGGGTGGATTCTATGTTTGGAAATCCTTGGCTCTCTCACAGAACTCAGTTTTCAAGGTTTCGGCAATGAGTCACCTAATTCCCTCTCACCAGCTTCTATCTTTAACCGTGACCCCGACATGTCTGAATCTGTAAGCACCTCCAGAGCTGAAGCACCCATCATCTTCACATCAGATGACTCACTATGGCCTGTTCACAGTCTCTTAATTATCACAGAACAAAAATGCTACCTGCCTGCAAGCTGAGGTCCGTGAACAGTGGGTTTAAAGAGCAGAACAGACAAGAAACAACAGGGAAACAAGGTGGTAAAGAGCTAACCTTTGACAGGACTTTGCAGTCCTCAGGAGCACAGGCCAATCAACCAAGGATCCAGATAGGGTTTTCTCCTTGGCAGGGCTGTACTGTTAATATCATTCATTACTGCCTCTGATTAGGCTCCCAGGCTCATTAAGATCTGTGTGCCTTTGACTGTTTCTCTTGGATCAGATTGGATTCCACTTTGCAGAGAATTGTCAGGGCTTTCTAGTGTCCAGTGCAGGTCAGATATCATCTCTTGGCTTGACTGCTTCCTAAAGCTTCTCCCTTGTGCTCCTCTGTGTGTGCTGCTGATGACGCAAGCTATCATTCAGGCATACCGGCTAGCAGACTCACTGCTGCCAGCTGAACCAAGGGCTCTGATAAAGCTAACATAGAAAGTCCATAACACTTAAACTAAACTTACTCCAAAAGCTGTGGAGTTACAAGACAGGGAAACACACTTGGGTTGGACACAGAGAACTACAGCCAAGCAAACTTACAAAAAGTAAAGAGGGGCTCTTGCCCTTCCTGATACTAAGACATTATACAACCATAATGATAAAAACAGTAATTAAAAAAACCATACAAATAGACCAACAGAATAGAGAGCTCAGACTCTTGAATATGTTAGAACTTAATATAGATTAACTTGTTGGGGGAAGAACAGATTGTTTGGTAAATTTGGAAACTGGTTTACTACATGGAGAAAAAAAAAACTGGATCCTTATTTAATACCACATACAAAAGAGGGCTCTGTGTGGTTTAAGGACCTATGTGTAAAAGGTTAAAGAAAATTGTAGAAATAAAATTAGCAGAATTAAGTACAGCAAAATATCTCTGTGATTCAGGGTTGCCCTTTTAAAACAAAATTTCAAAAGCATAAATATAAGACAAAATTTTATGAACCTGGTTACATCAAAATTAAGGATATCTAGTCAACAAAAGAACCCAGGAAAAGAAAAGAGAAAATTAATAGATTATTATTTTTTTAAATTCCCACAAGGGAGACCATTTTTCACAGGGTAACAATCTCACAATGTCATTAGACCATGACTTTTTTTTTTTGATATACAAGTTGTCCTTTATTTACTTAATTTTTTGCAGAACAGCACTTATCTAGTACTGATATAATTAATATTTATTTTATTATTATTTTAAAAATTTAATTATAGTTGGTATGTAATATTAGTTTGAGGCATACAGTATAATGATTTGATATTGATATACCTTACAATGTGATCCCATGCTAAATCTAGTAGTCATCTGTCACTGTGAAAGTTTATCACCATATTATTAACTATATTCCCCTTTGCCTTTTTTCTTTTTAAAAAATTATATTTTATTGATTATGCTATTATAGTTTTCCCAAATTTTCCCCCTTTCTCCCCCCTCCACCCTGCGCCCCCAACCCTGCAGCATCCCCCACTTAGTTCATATCCTTGGGTTGTACGCATAAATTCTTTGAATTCTCTGTTTCCTATACCATTTTTGACCTCTCCCTGTCTATTTAATGCCTACCAATTATGCTTCTTCTTCCCTGTACCTTTCCCTTACTATTCCTCCCCCCTCCCCACAGAAAACCATCCATGCAATGTCCATTTCTCTTATTCTGTTCCTGTTCTAGTTTGCCTAGTGTTTGTTTTCATTGTTTTTCTTTCTTTTATTTTTTAGTTCATTTATTGATAGTTGTGAGTTTGCTGTCATTTTACTGTACATGTTTTTTATCTTCTTCTTCTTAGATAAGTCCCTTTAACATTTCATAAAATAAGGGCTTGGTGATGATGAACTCTTTTAAACTTGACCTTATCTGAGAAGCACTTTATCTGCCCTTCCATTCTAAATGATAGCTTTGCTGGATAGAGTATCTTGGATGTAGGTCCTTGCCTGTCATGACTTGGGATACTTCTTTCTAGCCCCTTCTTGCCCATAAGGTTTCTTTTGAGAAATCAGCTGATAGCCTTATGGGCACTCCTTTGTAGGGAACTCTTGACTTTTCTCTTGCTGCTTTTAAGATTGTCTCTTTGTCTTTAATTTTGGGTAACTCAATGATGATGTGCCTCTTTGTGTGTTCCTCCTTGGGTCCAACTTCTTTGGGACTCTCTGGGCTTCCTGGACTTCCTGAAAGTCTATTTCCATTACCAGATTGGGGAACTTTTCCTTCATTATTTGTTCAAATAAGTTTTCAAGTTCTCATTGTTCTTCTCCTTCTGGCACCCATATAATTTGGATATTGGAACATTTCAGGTTGTCTCAGAGATTCCTTAGCCTCTCTTCATTTTTTTTGGATTCTTGTTTCTTCATTCTGATCTGGTTGGATGTTTATTTCTTCCTATTGTTCCAAATTTTTGCTTTGAGTCCTGGTTTCCTTCCTGTCACTGTTGGTTCCCTGAATATTTTGCTTTATTTCATTTTGGGTATCTTTCATTCGTTCTTTCATTTTTTGACCAAGCTCAATCAGTTCTGTGAGCATTTTGATTACCAGGACTTTAAATTCTCCATCAGATAAGTTGGCTATCTCCTTGTTGCTTAGCTTTCTTTCTGAGGGTTTGCACTGTTCTTTCATTTTGGCCCTATTTTTTTGCTCAGAGCCCCAATAAGTTGTAAGGGGGCAGGGCCTTCTGTAATCACCCAGGTGGGGCAAACCTCCTTGCTGCACTAAGGTGCTGCCTGTGGGGGAGGGGCTGGAGAGGGAACGGTGTAGCTCACCTACTTGTCTCTAGGGCACTTTTCAATGAACTCTGAACTCTCATGTGAGACTGGAAGTTTCTCCTACTGTGGCAACCACCATAGGCCACCAAGTTAATAGATTCTTTAAGAAATAGGAGAATCTGTCTGTAACACCAAAAAACAATGAGGTATTACATATATAACAATGAAATATTATTCAGCCACAAAGAAGAATGAACTCTTGCCATTTTTGACAACATGGAAGGACCTGGAGGGCACTATGGTAAATGAATTAAGTCATAGAGAGAAAGGCAAATACCATATGATTTCACTTATGTGTGAACCTAAAAATCAAAATAAACAAAACAGAAACAAACACACAGATACAGAGAACAAATTAATGGTTGCCAGATGAGAGGAGCATTTGGAAGATGAGTGAAAAAGGTGAAGGGTTTAAGAAGTACAAATTGGCAATTTTAAAAAATAGTCACAAGGATGTAAAGTACAGCAAAAGGAATATAGTCAATAATATTGTAAAATATGTGCAGTGTCAGATGGGTACTGGACTTACCAGGGTGATCAGTTTGTAAGGCATATAAATGTCTAGTCACTATGTCATACACACAAAACTAATATAATATTGTATGTCAACTGTTATTGGCAAATAAATTTAAGTAAATAAACCCAATGGGGTATGCAAAGATATTGGACATTTATGACTGTAAAAAAAAATAGGGAAAGGATATAAACAGACATTATACAGAAGATGAAACTCCAAAAAACTAACAAGTTGATGTAGGTCAGTTTTCCTGAGAAGCAGATTCTAAGATGGAGAGTGGTGAGGAGGAGGATTATTCGAGAGTGGTTTTGGCAGCAATGCTGTGAGGGACGGAGGGGAGCAGGATTGGGTAGAGTAAGAATCTGAACTGCGACGCAGTTGCAGCATAGGCTGATCTCATGGGTGTCCTTTCAGAGATATCTGGAATTTATGCAAGGAGACCAGGCTCTATTCCCCAGCACTGACTAGTCATTGGATGGCTGCTGCCCCTAAGGAGGGCTCATAACCTTGGGTGAAGCAGCTTCCTTTGGCTAAGAGCAATAGCTGGGGAGGGTCACACCTGTGAGCCATCAGCAGCCAGCACTTCTGGCAGCTGGTATAATGAGGGCCTTGATCTAGGAGCAGGGATCTGAGCCTACCCTGGCAGATATGAAGGGAGACTTGAAAGCATTAGTAACACCAAAAAATGCAAATTGAAACAGCAAAGAGATATATCACTATGTGTCTTGTATATTAGCAAAATACAGAAAGAAGGTAATGCCAGCTATTGGCAGGGATGTGGGACACGACTACTTTCACACATTGCTGGTAAGAAGATGGGACATTCCAGCATTATGAGTCAAATTTAGTGTAGCACACTAGCTACACTAAATTCCTCTGCCAGGGATACATCCCAAGAAAATCTTACACATCTACATGAGGAGACATGTATGCAAATGTTTCCTGCACAGTTATTTGTGGTGGGAGTTGGGGGCCCCTCAGTTTCCATCACTGAGACCTAGAAATAAAAAATAATGAGTGCACATCAGGATGTACTATTCAGGAGGATTAAAGCAAATGATCAGATGTACGCATAGCAACATGGGTGGATCTTGAGAACGATGAAAAGAACAGGAGAAATAAACTATAATAAAAGGTAAGAAACCTAATGGGATAGATCATTTATATAAATTAAAAATACTGCAAACAAATAATGTTTGTATGAAAACATGCAAACAGAAGCATACACACTAAACATAAAAATCATTGCGGGTGAGAGAGGAGAGCAGAATTGTGGATTGGGGGAAAAGGAATAAGGAAGTAAATAAATCCAAGACAGGGGTCTCACAGGGACCAATAATGCTAATATCTGTGAACCAAGGAGTCAGATTAACTCAAGTCCCTACACATAATTTCTAAAACAAGCAGCAGTCAGTGACAACCACCACTTGAGCCTTGGGAAAGTGAGCCCATATTCTTCACCTTCTTTAACTCTTGAGATCTCTCCTGAAAGGTCACAGGCTTTATCACTGGGAAACCATAGGGCCCTACTGCACGCACTCCTTGCTCTTACCTGTGAATGAAATGACATCCACCCCTGATCTTCAGGGAGATGAACAGGTTGGCTCCTGGATAAAGATTCACACCTCTCTCAGGCAGAATGACTTTGCTCACAGGATGCCTTTTCGTTTTCTATCCCATGAGCATTCCCACCTTTGATTCCAATCAAAATCATCACCTTAACTGAAATACAATAGGCATAATCACCAATGCCCCCCCTTTGATCAGGACTGGTATGAAAGATAGAGGAAACAACCGGCTAGAAACAATGTCTTAGATCTTGCCCACTTGGGAGAGGGCCCAAAATAGCAAGATGCCATCCCACTGGGAAATAGGCATGCTTTGGCCCACTGTATGGCAAGCTCTTTCTGTTAGTGGGGAATGGGTGAGGTATGAGGTCCTCTTGTGAAATCCAACCTGCATGACCCATTAGTCCCAGAAATAGTGGAGATCCTGAGAGAGCCAGAAGGGCAATGAGGCTTATCAGTTGGTCTTGGGTCCTGTTCCCCATGTTGGTTATTTCAACTTTTGACTGTTGTCTTTGAAATCCCTAACTCTATCCCACAAGAAACTGAGAACCAAGATCAGGTTACCAGTCCAAAGTAAGGAACACAAAGGTTAAGATCCATGGAGGCAGAGGAGAGCAGAGCTGGGAAGACTGAGAGAAGCCCTGCCTCTTAGACTTATAAGGAGGAACAAGAAGGTCAAAGTACCCTAAATACTGCTCTTGAACTTCTTGGCTGGTATCAGGCCCTGACTCCCAGGTTAACCCTTACTTTCCCAGACTGCACCTTCCTCAGTCATCACTATATAAAAGGTTGCTTCTAGATAGCAACATTGTGTTCCACAAACATGTGTCTGTAATAAATAGAATCCCTAGGATGAAAACTATGCATCGATTCTCATTTTTGCATCCCTAGGATGTAAAAATGAGAAGCCTAAGGTACAGGGTGAGGGAGTTTGTATGCGTATCATTTTTATCATGTTTCCTTCTGGGTCCAGAAACTTCTGTGCCTGCTTTAAGGCTTCTAATTCTGGAAAACTCAGGGTAAAATAGATCTTGCAGTTTAAAGGCTTTCTAAAGGTAGATATTAGCTCATCAATGTATAAAATGCCTGTGCACAGTAGGCCTTCTGCAAGTGTGAATGCCCTCCACACTACTCTTTCTCCTTGTCCATGTGTTGAGGAGTCATAATGCACCCAGGAGATCTGCCTGACATCCTTTTACAGAATGATCTCAAGCAAAAGGTTATCCTTCCTCCCATCCCACTGCTTCCCTGACTCTAGTTTCTCACGTTTAGAAGTAGAGCTAATAAAAACTGTCTTGGTGGTGGCCAGGTTGGTCCCTGCCTCCTTTTCTCTAGCTTCTAAAAAATAAAAATATTGGATTTGAATTTTCAAATAGAAAACTATAAAGAAGAAGTAGAAAATTAGCCTAATTTCACAATCCAGGTAAATTTTATTGGCATTAAAAAGGGTTAGGAAATAGAGGCAATATAGAAACAGAGAAAATTAAAATTGAAAGTCATCTTCTCTCATTTCCACAATCCATAGTAAATGACTACTTCTCTAAAGTAAATAACTACTATTAACAGTTTCTTACAGTTCTATTCAGGAAAATTATGCATATATTCTTTCTAAAAGGTATGCAGAAGTGATCATACCTTATATGCTATTATCTAATTTGCTCTCTTTTAACTTAATATATCATATATCATATATATGCATATATCTATCAATCTACTTTATTCTTTATAACAGCTAAATAATACTTCATCAAATGAATGTATAACTCAGTCCAGGAGGATTGTAATTTTCTCTCCTTTTTTGAACACCAGCTCAGCCTCTTGTTTCTTGATTTCTTCCAAGGTTCAGAGTTGGCCAGGAGCTATGATTTAGCTGCCAACTGAGACTGAAAATGTTCATGGTGAAGTAGCTGTGAAACTCCATGGGTGACATGTTTGCTAGTTTCCCTTTCTGAAGAAATGTCTATGAGTCAGTGACCAATTTGCTACTTATGTTGATGGCTGAATATTTTGGGTAAACTTCAATGTTTTCAAATTATGAAATTTGAGATTTGCAAAGGACCCGGAGGTTATTCAGCTTACCTCCTTAAACCCATTATAGGAATCCCTTCTACAAATTTCTGTATTATTATTTAATTACCATCATTATATCACATCGTAGAACAGCTTTTACTAACAAAAATTTTTTCTAATTTTCCCAAACCAGCTCCTGGGCAATGTACCTACATTGGTCTTTAACCTGCCCTTTGAACAAATGTGTTTCCTCTTCCACTAGCTGTCCTCCAGAGCCTGACAAAAATGCTCAAATCCCCTGAGTCTACCTTCATTCACTTAACAAACATTCCTCCAAGCACTGTGTTAGGCACACTGTAAATTCCATGAAGGCAGAGAGTTTAGCCTGTATTATTTTGTGCCATCTCCATGACATCTAAAAAGTCTTGCATACAGTAGGCATTTAATAAATATTTGCTGGATGAATGACTACAAGATAAATAACAGTTTCTGATTCAAGGAACTCTTAGTCTAGTGGGAGGGGGGAACAGAACTATAGACAATTCAGGGGCAAGGATAGAATGTGGGTAGGAGAACCTCAAAGGAGAAGGTCCTTAGTCATTGTAATGTTGATCACATCATGTCTGATATGTCTGCATGTAGATCTTCCCCCCACTGGACTGTTAACTCTGTGAGGACAGAAACTGTGTGTCACCTAATTTCATATCCTTCATTCTTAGTACAGGGTCTGGCATAGAGGAGATATTTTGTATTTGTTAAATGATGTGACTAATTAATGGATGGCTAAATGAATTAGTATATTAATATTGCCAGGAAAAAAATTAAGGGAACTACTTTTATTGGCCTACATTAGTGTTACCTTAAGTTTTACCAATACAAGAAATTTGAGAAGTAGAAGTAACAGAAATCTTGGGAAGAAGTGACCACAATACCCTAGGGCTCCCTATAGCCTCATTGTTGCAACAAAGATTTAATGAGTACCTACTCTGTGCTAGGCACACTGACAGACTCTAGGACAAGAAAAACCAAGATATAGCTCCTGTCTTTAAGGAGATCCCAAAGTAGCTAGTGATGACTACTCTGACAATGTGCAGAGTTTGCTGTGAGAGGCTAGGGGGTCAGGAAGGATTTCTGAAAGAGGAGATGCCTAAACTGAGGGCTAAACTGTCCAGGTAAAGAGATGGAGAAAGGCCATTCTAGGCAGAGGGACAATGTGGGCAGAGGCCCAGAGGTGTGAGAACACAGCAGTTTGGGAGCGTTGTGTCTGTGGAGTGGGTGGGAGAGACAGAGATGTAGTCAGGGCCAGATCAAGAAGAGCCTCTTATGGCCCTGCTGAGGAATTCCAATTTTACCTCAAGAACATGAGGGAGCCACCAAAAGAATTTTAAAATCTCATAATGATCAGGTTTGCACTGTAGAAGATTATCCTTATAAGAGTGTAGAAATGGATTGGAGGAAGAAGAATGCTGTAAGCCATCAATTAGGAGACTATTTGGAACATACTTGGAAGGAGATGGAGAGAAGAATAGATATAAAAGGCAGTCAAGATTAGCTGCCAGAATCACTGGCCAGGTGGTTACTCTGACTCTCAGGCTTCAGACTTGGGTGACTGGGTGGGTAGAGATACTATCATCCAAGGAGGAGAAAGGATAAAGAGCAGGTTTGAGAATAAAGGCAATCAGTTCCTTTGGGGCAGGGGAGTTTGATGGGCCTGTGGGACACCCAGGCCGATCCACAAGAAAAGTGGACATATGGATCAGAAGTTCAAGGTGTAACAGGGGGATATGGCCAGATCACTGGGGAGCAGGGGAGAAACCCTGAGAGCCAGCACTTCCTCCCCAGAAGGGAGAGGGGCGCAGGAAGAACTGATGGCTGTAGATTGAAAAAGCAGCTGCATGTGACATGCCTTGGGCAACTGTAAACAAAGCAATGCTACTGTATGGGCTGAGAAGGTCACAACACATGTGCAGCAAAGTGATGCCCAACCCTGGGCAAACTGACACTGCACTCCTGCTCATGGGAGAAACTTCTGCCCCCTTCTGCAAAATGGTGGCTGGGAGAGGGTCAAAGACACTGAGGAGCTGACAAAAATGATGGACATTGGCACACATCAATGAAAAAGCCAGATGCTCTGTTGCACAGAGATTTCTGGGCCAAGTCTTTAACATACAATGCACAGGAAACACCGAGGTGGCTTTTCCTCCTCCGCTGGCTAGCCTGGTTGGCCACAGCAGGTGGGTTCTTGAGATCAGTGGACCCTGGGGGCTGTGTGGTCTGGGAACATTCTTGGAGCCCCTCCCACACAGAAAGCAGAGGCAGTGCTGGTTGCACTTCATGGGACTTCAGCAAGCACACACAGATTTGTGAGACATCCCTGGAGCTGAACTATGATCAGGAACCAGCTAAGCCACTTGAATAATCGTGCTGCAGACATCTGCATTTCTTAAAAGATGGTACTTTTAAATGGGAGAAAAGATTCCAGGCACATTCTGAAACTGGTCTGGGTTGGCAGGATTATTAGCCTTTGGGTGTTTTAAAGAGAGCAGGGGTCTGAGGTAAAATCCCTCCAAACCTACATTCCAAAACTATATAGCCTTTAAATAAACAGCCTCTTTCCTTTTTCACCAAACTTCTGACTCCATAGTTTTGCCTTTAGGTAGCAAACAGTAGAACCCCACTGCCTATTCTGGAATAGCACTGGCTGTTCTGTAACAAAGGGAGAGAACTGGGCATGACACACATCCAGGAGCCTCCAAGGGACATGGGCAGAGGGTGAAACTGTGCTAATGTGTGAATCAACCAGGAAGAAGGCATGGGATGGAAAGAAGAAAGGACCATCTGAGAGTCTCAACCATCTTTTGTGAATATTTCTAAGACATTTATAAAAATTGATTGGGTATCTCAGAAGTATTACCAGTTAAGAGCAGCCTTCTGTCCCAAATCAAACGTGACAATTCATGAGACAAGCAATTAGGAAAAAAACAGCAGTACTGACAGAGGAGCCTGATTTTCAGGTGTCCCTCTGTACATCGAAACAAAGGAGCATGAAGTGAGCTTCATGAGAGAAAAGAGGAAGGCAACTGGATAAGGCCTGCTTGAGCTATGTGGATTTTGCTTATTTGAGACATGCTCAGGGCATGCTGTACCCCACCCCACCCACAGGTCCAACATTAAGCTATAGCAGGGGTGTCAAACTCATTTTCATTGGGGGCCACATCAGCCTCGCAGTTGCCTTCAAAGGGCCGAATGTAATTTTAGGACTGTATAAATGTAACTACTCCTTAATAGTTTAAGTGAGAGCTTGGTGCTGCTGCCAAGTAGGAAGAAGGTGCTGGGCCAGATAAAACAAGGTGGAGGGCCAAATTCAGACCGTGGGCCTTGTGTTTGCCACCTGTGAGCTACAGGTTCCCCAGGTGTTTCTACCCAAGCCTGCAGCCTTGCTTCCTGGCTGCTTCAGTCTTCTGCAGACTGAAGGGCCCATCAGATCTTTACAGGTTACAGGCATCTGAAGCTCATGATGGCCTGATCATGCCAAATTCTTATTTAAAGCTGTCTCCTGACTGGGGGGAATAAAAATCAATATTTCAAAATCTGAATTATTCAGATGCTGTACTCCAGAGGTGATTCGTAACTTGAGGAGCGTCTCAGTAGGAGAACAGCAACTGAGGAGTTGTGTGAACACAGCTTAGCCCACAGTTTCCCATGCAATCAGCTAAAGGCCTGGCAAAAGATAAAATAATAGACTTGTTCTCACATGTATCCTGAGGGGAGCCCAGAGGAGCTAGGCTGCTCCTGCTAAGAAGTTGGATGGTCACAATATACAGCTCGCTCTAATGGATAAACAGAGGGTGGTCCCTGAGCTCACCAGTGCTGGTGTCTTAGAAAGGTCCTAGGGTGTTGTGTTTTTTTTTTGTTTCTTTGTTTTTTTGCACAAGGGAAGACTGGTTAAATTGGGGAGAGGGGATTATCTCAAATACTCTCTTTCAGAATACAATAAGAGCTTCTCTGAGAAAAGAGTCAATAGTTTTATATCCCTGACCTGAAGTTACCACATCGTGTAGGCAGTTAAACCTATTACTGGGACTGGTCAGTGCCTGTGTTACCAAGGTCATGAGTCCATGTCTGGACTGACATAGGAGAAGCGGAGGAAGCTGGAGTGTGGATGATTTGGTGAAAACTCACTTCATTAATGGAGAAAACACCAAAACCCATTCTGTAGAGAGGGAGGCAGTGTGGGCACAGTGAAGACTTGGAGGGATTAAGACCTGAGTTCTGAGTTTCTGGCTGCACCACTGTGTGACCTTGAACAAGACAATTCTCTTTCTCAGTCCAGTTTCTGTAACACTAAAATGCTGATAACAGCCCCCTGCTTACCGAGTTCTTGGGAAGATAAAATGAAGTTAAGATATTCAGAGGCACTGTGCTGTCCCCTCAGACTGAGTGTTAGTGAGAACATTGCTTTGGAGGCTGGAACAGAGGCCAAAATAACAATGACTTAAACAACAAAGACATTTCTTTCTCTCTCATATAAAGCTCTAAACTGGCATGGCAGCTTTGGTCTGAGAAGTCGTTAGAAACTCAGGATTCTTCTTTCTCATTGCCAAGGGTGTCACCTCCTTAGCTCCAAGAAGGCTCCCTGCCACAGCTGTCTTACAGCTCCAGAAGGAGCAAGGGGGAAAAGAAAGCCAAGTCTCTTCCCCAAATTCCAGAAGCTTATGCATCATTTCCTTTCATTTTCCATTGGCTAGAATGTGGTCACATAGTCACATGTGGGTGTAGGAGAGGCTGGGAAGTATAATCTTCTGCACATATTCAACTGAAAGTTCTGAGATTATGGGAGAGCAGGAGATGAACATTGAGAGACAATAATTCACAGTCCCTGACAATCCCTTTTTGTTGTCTGATTTTTTTTGTCCCCAGATCTCAGATTTATGTCACTTTTTGGGGGGGTCTGTTCCCCAATCCTCCTTAAAACTGTAGTTTCAGTTTTCTGTCTATTTTCTGAACCAGAATGTCAATTCCATGAACATAGGGCTGTGTCTGTCTTCTTCCCAGTACTCTTCTTGTTCCAGCCTAGAGCTAGACACAGAGTGGTTGCATAATATATCTGTGCTGACTGACTGACGAAGTCACCAAAGGGCCCTGGAAGTTCCTTAGGTGCAAATTTATAGCTCTGAGGTCATTAACCAGTACTCTTCAACCCAGGACTTGGTTGATGATGGAGGAGCTGTGGTAATGCAACAGAACAGAAATTGGGTTTTTGCTGCCTGCTGCTGCCCATAGGCAAACTCCAGAGGCAGAGGTTTGGTGAATAAGGAAAGAAGTCTTTTATTCAAAAATTGCACAATTTGGAAGAATGGCAGGCTTCTACATCAGAGCCCATCCCCTCCAGAACACCCAGAGAAAAATCCAGCCACCCTCTGCCAGATCAGTCCAAGGCTATGCCTGAAGTTCCTTCTCCCATTTAAAAATACCATCCTTTGAGAACTGCAGGCGGGTGCAGCACAATGATCCAGGTGGCTTAGCTTGTTCCCAGCTGCAGTCCGCTTCAGGCTTCTCCCTGGAGTCTGCGCACTTGGCCCATACTACCACACTGTCACTGCGGCTTCCTGGCTGGGGGCCTGGGACCACTGCCAACTACTGCAGCTGGCTGTGAAGGGGCTCCAGTGTGCCAGCAGGGAAGCCTGGCACCCAGTGCCCAGTCACGTGGCTCCCAGGACCCATTGGTCCCACAAGCATTCCAGCTCATGGCACGTCTGTACCATGGATCCCGAGAGGAAGAGAAAAGAGTCTCTGCCTTTTCTCCATTTAAATCTCCTGGCCCAAACTTCTGTGCACTCTAGAAGGGCTCAGCTCCCTCAGCCAATCCCATCCTTTGCCTGAGCTAGACTGACAGGTCTTAGTCCAGTGCAGCACCTCCCCTGCCACCATGTTGACCTTTACAGTACATGCGCCCGTATCCTCTGGTTTCCCCTTCAGTCAGGAACTGGAAGAGGGTGGGAGGGCTTTTCCCTTTGCCACTCACTCTCACTAGCCTTGCATAGACTCTGTGCAATGACTTCCTCCAGCCGAGTCTCTGCCGGGGGTAAGGAAATCAGTCATCAAACGCCTAGCTAGGTTAGTTACTGGGCAATGCAACAGCTGCCATGCACTGGACAGATAGAACTTTCCTTTCACACTGCAGTCCTCTCTTTTTGTAGGCCTTTATCACTGTCCTGTCATGCTAATTAGACAAAATGGGTGACTATTCTCTTTCATAAAAAGCATTTGCTTTGCAGCTCTTTTTTTTTTTTAGATCTGGGAATGAACAGAGTTTTGGGAAGAGTTTCCATAGCAGAGTAGCCTGAACTGAAAACACAAGTAGAGACTGGGATTCCCATTTTCTGCCTGATGCCTGCTGTTGAGGAAGAGGAAGGAACCTCCTTGGAGGATGTCCCCAGGCAGTCAGCCTGCACTGCTCATGGGGGCAAATGTCTGCCTAGAATGCGGGCCTTTGTAAACCCACTGTTCTGTCCCTCAGCTGCCCCCTGGGGCTCCGCTTTAGTGATGACTCCTTACTCTTGATTTGCCATAAACCTCACCATTTTCTTAAAAATATCCTTCTTAGCTCATTTGCTTTGCTAACAGGATACTTTTAGGGAATCCCATCAAACATGAATCTGGTTCCCATGTCACATGGGGGGCATACCCTAGGACTGATCAGTAGCCCATCAGACACATTCTTGTCATCCTCCTTTTTTTTTCTTTGAGTGGAATTTGAGGACAACCAGGCTTTGTCTCTGAACTTTTTGGCCATCTCTAGGGTCACAGAAGGGGGAGGTCACCAGAGACCAAGACCTGGGGGTTGCTAGGTGCTCAGGTTACACTGGCATACAAAATGAACCTATTCAAGGGCCAAGTTCAAACTTCTTGCTTGTATTTTTCCAGAGTGTAGGGGAGAGAGCAGCTATATCCTGCCAGCAGCCCCTCAGAACTCTTCCCCCCATGCCTGGCATCAAGGGAATATTTTCCCACTGGACTGAGGCATTTGACCAAGCTGGGAACAAACACAACTACAGCTTCATTCCAGTGGGTACCCCCCCGCCCCATATAATGGCAGTGTCCCTTTAAGTCCCTGCAGGTTTCCTCTCTTGGACTGGCTGTATGTTAAAGGAATCAACTGACCAGACTTTCTCACTGGGGGTTCTCGGCTGGAAATTCCTCCTACTTGCTTCAGTTTTTGTGCAGGAACAAAGAGTAGTTAAGAAGAGATTAACTTTTCCCTCTGTTGGTTTCTCTCTTCTTTTTCAGAATAATTCCATTTCTAATTCAGCCATTTAGTTTCCTCTGGGAACACTGCTTTTTTCCTGGTTCTTTCCTGGTCAATAAATTGACTGGAGAGCTACAGAACATTTCCTAGCTGCGCATTGGTCTTCCCTGCACCCACCATGGGTAACAAGTTTTCTCTTGTGCGGATTTCTCAGCCTGGCTTCTTACATCCCTGGCTTCTTGCATCTGTGATACTCTTTACCCATTTCCCTCCAGCACAAACCCTGGACTGGCCTTCTGTACAATCCGAATAACATTCTATTCATAATGTTATTGCCCTAAGTGGCCCCCTCTTCTGGGAAAAAATGTGTTGATCAACTTAAACACATATTCCCATTCTCATTAAAATTTGAAAGTAACGGGTGGTACAAAAAGCATTGTTTGGGAGTTGGGGTTTCTGGGTTATCATTCTGCCTCTGGTGTTAACTAGTATATGACTTTGAGAAAGTCGATTCTCTTGTCTGAGTCTTACCATCCCTTCCATAATGTAAGAGGTTCCTACTGGTGGTAACATTCTAACGTCTATATTAAATAGTTTTGCAATCCCTGTGACTCTGGACCATCATAAATATGCACAGATGAAGACTTGCCCAGGGGACAATGGTGATCCAATAATGAGCAGGATTCTGAAGCGCCTGGCCTCAGTGGCCGGTTACCCAGGTTAGATCTTGCTCTATCTGTGCCCTTTATAGAAAGGATCTAGTAGATTAATGGGAACCCAATGATAACTAGGAACAGACTCAGAATAAACACGGAATCAGACCAGAGGCCTGATATCCTGGGATCTATGCTGTTCCATTTTTATTTCCCAAAAGGTCACCAGGTGTTTCTGTAGTCCCATGCTGAGTAGAAGTCTGAACTAGAATCTGGTACCTGGGACATGATTGGGGTTAGGGTCATGGGTGGGGAGAGGGTTCAAGACCACCATTACCTTGTTCAGCTCTTCTCTTTGAGGTCTCTGCAGTCAGAAAAGTACCACTCCCAGCAGTCCCTGGGACTGTCCTATATCATACTTACTCCTCCTTGTCCTGAGCATGGCCTAAAAGGTAGGTTTGGCTGTGCTAGAAGCAAACGATGTTTGTAGTCAGCAACAATAATACTCAGCAACCATGTGTCAATGACTTCAGGTTTCTGAAAACCTGGAAAGAAATCTACACTCCAAACAAATGTGAAATATTTGTAAGTTTTCAAAAGGAGCTGGGTCTGTTTCTAAGGAGAGAAAAAGCAACTGTAAATGTAGTAATTAGAAGCAGACATTTCTTCCATTCTTTTAAAGCAATAAAGATGTTCTAAGGCTTGCTGATTGGACCTCATTGTGAGAAGGACCATTTGAGGACACATGAATTTGGCAAACAAATTCAGGAAAGCAGGTTCTGCCTCAGCAGGGAAACTGCAGACCTGCAGCAGCCAGGATGTCTTTTCCGGAGCATGGTTGTTCCCAGTAAACAACTTCAGGATTGGCTCAGGGTGTGTGTTTGCGGATGGGAGGGAGAAGTGGTATAGTAGGAAAACATCTTTGAGATAGATGCTTTCTATCTCAAAGGAAAACCACCTTCAGGTATTATGGAATTATCAAAAAGAAGATGCCACAGTCTTCTGTGGTCCCAATATCTATGAGAAAGTTGTGTCCTGGGTCTAATCTCATCCCCTGGTACAACAGCTAGACCTTTGGCTTTCACCCTGGCTCCCTCAGTTGAGAGAATGAAGGGTGAATCAGGACGACTTCCACATGCACACAGCCCTGGCCCTACTAAAAACATGACAAACAGGAAACCAGTTACTAAAACTTATTTGCCCAAATTTGTGATTATTTCACTGCCTCCAAAGATCTGGCTAATCTAGGTAGCATTGGAAGAAGTATCTGTGTTTTTCACTATATAGATATAGCTTCCTGTTGGTTTTATTTGACTTAAAGTGTGACTATGTTAAGTTTTATACAAATACTAAGTCAACAATTATGTGAGACCTATAATGCAAATTATATTATGCAAAACCTATCATTTTGGTAGTGTTTAAAATAGTGATTTGCTTCCATGGCTGCACATTGGTAAACCAGGGAAGCTTTATAAAAATTCCCAAGGCTGAGACCCACCCCAGATAAAATATTTTTATTGATTTGGAGTGGGGCCTGGGTATTGATTTTTTTTAAAGCTCCTCAGATGATACTAATTGCATCCAAGATTGAGAACCATTGTTCTGAATGATGCCTGAGAAATGTGCTAATTTAGTAGGAGGAAAGCAGTCAAATGGGATCTTAGCTTGAATTGGCTAGCTGTTTTGTCAGTGTTTGGCCTTGTATCTGGATAGGAACAAAGCCAAGGTTACATACAGTGCAGCTATGTAAAGTTTGGAGGGTACGCCACGTCTCCTAACACTGACTCATTACTGTATGTATATTTCTTCTAGAGCAATAATTTGGAAATATTGGGGGAGAACTTGATGTTTTGTGTATATATTAGAGCTCATTAATATTCAATAATAATCACCCTATACTCTGAATAGACAGGAGACAATAAAAAGGAACTCTCTCATTTAAACTAATCTGCACTAAAAATGTTTCTGTTAATACCAACTCATAATAAGCCAAATGGCACAGGTTTATATGGCCTTAAATTTCAACACATCACTCAGGGGGTTTAGATGACCAGAGGCTCAAATCACCATCTCTTGCCCCTGAAATGGATTTCTGGTTCACTGTGTCTGAAGGTGGAGCAGGGAAGACAATCAAGGAGCAGAGGAGACCTGAACAAAGGACAATTACTGAAAAGGTGAATTGTAAGGAATTTGAGTTGTTGGTGGGCTGGGACTGATTACTGCTCGGTGAGATTTTCAGAAACTGCAAATGGTTTGAACCTTTATTTTCCCTTCTCTGGGAAAAGCAAGTCCATTAGCTCTCCTGCTGCCTTAGAGTTTAATTTTTTTTTCTGACACTATGGAGGGGACAGTACATTCCAATAGTTAGAGGAAGCTAAGGGAGATTCCTCCTCTTTATAGCATATCGGGAAGCATATGGTGCCTCAGGGGGATGGGGAAGGCCATTAACAGACAGGAGCCAAGAGAGGGATTAGCTCATAGAAGAGATGGTGGTTGAGGGAAGCTGAATTATATACAAGAAGAGCTGCCAGGAAGAAACCCAAGTTTGGGCATTAAAGTTCAGGTCTAATTGTATGTTTTTTTAAAAAAATCCTTACCTGAGGACATTTTTCTTCATTGTTTTGAGAAAGAGAGAGAGAGAGAGAGGGAGAGAGAGAGAGAGAGAGAGACATTTCTGTGAGAGGGAAACATGGAAAACATGGATGGTTTGCCTTCTCATACATGCCCCAACCAGGGATCCAACCTACAACCTGGGTATGTACCTTACCAGAATTGAACCTGCAACCTTTTTGTTTTCAGGACAACACTCCAACCAAATGAGCCACACCAGCCAGGACCTAATTGTGTTTTGAAAGAGTTGCCATCTTTTGAATATACAAAATAAAGAGTTAGAAGCTACCCTTAGGAAGGAGATACATTACTCTCACGGAGGACAAAAGCCCCAAAACCTTCAGTAGGGTCATTTCCCTGGGGCTGATTCCAGAACAGGGTGTCTGGCTGCTCCCAGCTAATGTCAGGGAGCTCAAGTCCCAGTGTAAGAGTATAGGCTGAAGTAATACTCAGGGGGTTACCTGATCTCACGTTTGCACAGGCAAGAAACTGACATTTAAGGCTTGAATAGTGTTCCTTTTTCAAGTAAATGACAAGCTAGAGAAAGGACTAAGCCAGGTGCTTGACATTTTTAAAGTGACTTCTATTCAAGGAGACCCAGGAGATTAACTTTCACTCCCATCAGGCTCTTGCCTAGCCTCTTAATGAAAAGGGAATCCTCAGATGCATTGTGGTTCCTGAATGATGCTCAGTCATGCCATGCCTAGCCTACTCTCTTTAGTGGGATGAGAAAGACTTTGGCAGAGGCTTTTGAGCTAAGAAATAAGCCAAGAGCATCTGATTGGCAGTATAAACTGAACACAAAAAAAGATAAGGTGAGAAAGGGGCTGCATAAATTGCAGAGTGAGGCAAAACTTTATGAGACTGAATTGTGGGGAGGACCTGTTCTCATGGTCCTCATTTGATGGTTGAGAATTAAATATAAATACCTACCTAACACTATAGAATGAATTCACCTCCTTTACTGAACAAAAACCCAGTATCTATAAAGGTAGATCTCCTTCTGCTAAATTCTGCAATCCCTGACCTGCCCCAGACAGGGCAAACCACCTCTCCTCTGTGCTCCTCAAGCAGAGCCTTCCATGGATGTTACTGAGCTTGTAGCCTTGAACTGCAACTGGCTGAGGAAGTACATCTCCCAGGCTACAAAGGACCAGTGTGTTTCTCATCTTGCATCTTCAGCAGTGGAAGCCTCTTGGCAAATGTTCATTGAATGAACTGGTGGGTCTATGTCTTCTGTCCATTGCCCGTCATAAACATGGAAAACCAAAGGACAAGGAACAGAAAATGAGATATCGGGTAAAGTAGAAGTACATGTAGGATTGAAATATATTATTAAACCATTCTGAGTAAGTTAAATTCTCTCTTTCCCCATGTCACCTCATTCCCCACACCTGCAAAGGAGTAAGTGCAGTGGACAGGTCTTGGCTGAATGTCCAGGGGACCTGGATTCAGAGTCAGGAGAGCTGTCTTCTGTCTAACTAACTGTGTCCCTCTCCTTTTCTGGGCCTCAGTTTTCCCTCCTATGGAATGAGAATATTACACTAGATGATCTCTTAAGGTCCTTACACCACTGCATTTTGTAATTGTGTACACCTAACACCATAATATCAAAGTATTTTACACACACACACACACACACACACGGGGTAGGCCAAAGTAGATTTACAGTTGTAAGTACATAAAACACAGTTTATCCTTGTACTATTATTTATTTATTAATTATTACATTAATTATTATTATTAATTATTATTATTAACCTACTTTTGGTCACCCCTGTGTGTGTGTATATATATATGTACATCACAACTTTTTTCATTTAATTAAATTAATATATATATATATTTTTTTAACCTTTGACTCCAAGGTACTGAAGAAAAGGCTGTAACTGTGGTTTGAGGGCCAGAGGACACAGCACAGAATGCACTGGTCCTGCATTACCAACCAGCTCTCAGTTCTGGAGGACCCAAGTGAGGCTCAGCTTAAAAACACTCAGTGTCACAAATGCCAGACCACACAGCTGCACAGAATAGGGAAAATCTTGTTAGGAAATGACCATTGCCCCCTGGAACTGTGGAAAACATTGCCTCAGACCAAACAGGACTTTTCCAGTGGAAAAAAAATATTCAGCAGTATTGTGTCTGCTAACACTGACTGCCCAGGAGGTGCTCACTGAGTCCTGCCTCCTCAGGGCGTGGGCTCTGGGCAGTTCTTTTCCACCATGTTAGTCCGAATGATAAATGCAGACTCTCCCCTCTTCTGGCCCCAGCTGTGACAGGAATAAGACTTGGAAGTCATTTTTCTATTTATCTTTGGGTTGCCTGACTTTTAAATGCTCCCCCCAGAGGCAAAATCACAAAACACTTTCATTAGAATGGATCTTACAAATAATCCTGGGGTCCTAATTTAACCCCTGGAGAAACAAACATGCTCTTGGTAGGGCAGTGCCTTGCTCAAGGTGACATAGAGAGGTGGGGAAAGGAGTTGATGCCCACTTCAGAGTTCTTTTTATTCCCGCGCTGCCTCTAACCACAGGGTAAAATCTCCACTATTTTTTCATGGAAGCTGTTTCCAAAGCGACCAGCCAACTACCCCACCTGCAAGTCCTTCCTACAGGCCTAAGACTGTGCACTCTCTGCTGCAAATAGTTTTTGTTTTTTACTGTCCCAAAGTACAACAGCAAATACTCACATTTTAGTATAGAGAAGAGCTGGCATGCATCTTTGAATCTTCTTTTTATGTCTGCAACTGAAAGTTAGTGTTCTACTTGTTCCTTGAAAAACACCTAGAGTTGGTTAAAAAAAGTTTCCTGTTTTTGTGTGGGTCATACCCCAGTTCTGTGATGCTCAGGACCACACAAGAAGCAGCACCAGGCCAAGCAGCACCAATGGCTCCCTCAGCCAGCTCAGGGGCCCGCCCCAGTTCAGACCTCTCTGACTGCCACAGTCATGCCTCCTTTTTCTGAGGTTCTAAGGCTAGACCAAGGGTAGCCCAGGCAATGTTTTCTGGGCTCAATCACTCAAAATGGGAGTAGCTCCTTTCCTTCTAAAGCCACCATAGACAAGACTGAAATTTTTGACGAAATTTTTACTAAAATAAAATAAAAATAAACAAAACGTAGATACAATAATGTTTATAGACTTAAATTGTAAAATAAAATTTGAAACACATGTTTGTGGTAGATAGAAAACTTGAAAAATACTTTTTAAGAATCCACAATCCCATCACCTAGTAGAATGTTGTTTAATATGGTCACACTAGCCATATGTTGCTACTAAACATTTGAAATGTGAAAATCTGAATTGAGACATGATGCAGGTATAAAATATACATTGGCTTTCAAAGATTTAATACCAAAAAAGGGGTATAAATATATCATTAGTAATTTTAAAAATACTCATATGTTTGAAATTATAATATTTTAGACACATTGGGTTAAATAACATATTACTGAAATTAATTTCACCTGTTTCTTTTATTATGTAGCTGCCAGAACAGGGATGTCAAGCTCATTTTCACTGGTGGCCACATTGGCCTCACAGTTGCTTTCAAAGGGCCGAATGTAATTTTAGGGCTGTATAAATGTAGCTATTCCTTAATAGTTAAGCAAGAACTTAGCACTGCCATCAGTTAGAAACAAGGTGCTGGGCCGGATAAAACAAGGTGGAGGGCCGGATTCGGCCCATGGGGCTTGTGTTTGCCACCTGTGTGCTGGAAGCTATAAAAGTACATATGTGACCCACATTACATATCTATCTGATAGTTCTGATCTTGAGGAACCATTTTGGTGTATTTCCCCCACTTTGTCTCCTGTCTCCTGGTTAAAAACTTAGGTGTGTGTCCTGGCTGATGTGGCTCAGTGAGCACCGGACTGTGAAGTAGAGGATTGCTGGTTCAATTCCCAGTCAAGGCACATGCCTGGGTTGCAGGCCAGCTTCCCTGGTGGCAGAGCGTGCAAGAGGCAAACACATATTGATGTTTCTCTCCCTCTTTCTCCTTCCCTTCCCCTCTGTCTAAAAATAAATAAATGAAATCTTAAAAAATAAAAACCTAGGTGTGATTTTTCAGGCCTGATCCTAGAAGATTGCAAACCTGGTAGATCTCCATGGGAAAGCTGTCCTGCCCACACCAGACTTGGTGCACAGCCTCTGCATCACAGCTCTGGAGGAAGTTGCTGTCTAGGTCTTGGGCCCCTAGCCCATCGTGCTCTTTACATTCGCAGCTCCAGTGTCTTCATTCTTAGATCTCCATGTCGAAGGCCTTGGGCAGAGGTCTTCGGGTACCTCTGCTGAGACCTCCTTATGGAGGGAGGAGGGAAAACCTTAAAAAACACTTTATTCCACTGCGAATCAATACCTAGCACTTTTCTACCCCCGCGCCTCCCCCCTCTCTTTCCCACTGCAACCTCCATGAAGCTGCTGGCGCCTCTTATTCAGGGCTCCCTCAACAGTGAGACGACCCCGTGTCTGTGCCAGTCCACCTGACCCTCCACTGGTGCGCCACTACTTGGGGAAAGTGAAACAGAGGCAATGGTGTCTTCTGCAGTTTTAGCCTCTTGCTTATACTGTCACCGTAAATAATTAAAGGCTTCACTGTTACTTTCATTTTGGCTCATTGTTGCTTTAATCAGCTGTTGTGATACCTGAGAGCTCAGCTCTCTGTCCCAGCTGAGATGAGCTCCTAACAGTATTTTTTAAAACCACATGGGGATCTTACTGGAATACAGTTTTCTAGCTGTAGCAGTCAAAGTTCCAACAGGAGACAGATAGCAATGTCAGGTTAGAATAACTGAGGAGGTTATTTATAAAGAAGCAAACTATGAACAAAGATATGGTTGGACCATGGGAAAACCACAAAGGAGCATCAGAAACCCAGGTCCAGCAGCAGCGCCATTACTCTCCTTGAGTTCTAACGTACCAGGGGAGGGGTGAGTTCCCAGAACCATGAAAAAGACAGCTGTGTGGAGCTGGGATGCTTTGAAGAAAAGAAACAGCCAGACCAAGGCCATGCCATAGGAATGGAGCTGGGGGAATAAGTACCTGACATCCCTCTCCTTCCTTGTTGAGGCTCTTTCTTGGCTGAAACCAATTAGAAGTCAGAGGGCATGAACCCTGTGGCTGCAGTCCTTTCTTAGTGCAGAAAGCAGAGTGGAGAAGGTAAGAGTGAATCAAGGGGGGCAAATAGCTATCTGGCACTTTTCTCATGTAATATTGCCCTGCATCGTAGCCTAATAACGTGGCTTCTTTCTTAGCATAACCAGTGTTTAGTCTTAGTCCCTAGAGTCACTGGGTGGGCACAATTTACTGGACACTGAACCACAATACCTCAATTCTGTCTGAACTTCTCATCTGGAGTAGATGGAAAGGGTTCTGTTTGTTACTGTATGTGCCCATGTGTGCACAAATGTGTATGTGTTATAATCTCAGTCCCTCCCAGAACATGCTTCCTTTTATACTAGTCCTGGGTAGGAGCCCCCAGCATCTCTGTTCCTCTGGCCTTGCAGGGGTGACCCCCCCAGTGCAGCTGGTGGCCTCATTCCCTTGAATCTTGCCCTGGTTCCCACCCACCTCCACCTTTTCTTTCTTTACCTCATTCTGCACCTCCCACCTACCTTGTCCTGCTCCAATACTTTTTCTCCTTGATGGCCAACCACAAGCAACTGGTGCCCTCCTAGATAATCTACTAAAAGAAGAGTCTGGGAAGATGTTCAGAACTAAGTGAATTCCCCTGGGACAGCATGCAGAACTCCCTACTTCCTAATAAAAGATTCAATTGTCCAGTCCAACTTTGCTGTGAAATTGGATGAAAAAACTACCTAGGCTCAGCAAGTCTGGAGCTGTGGACCTGGGAAGGTGGCAGGCCAAGGATTGCATGTGAGAAAACAGGGTTGACCTTGCTCTTTTATCATCTACCACAAAGCCAAGGGATACTGAGTTGAGGCTATGTCCTACCAGATGCCCAGTAAGAGGTTCCAGGATCAGCTGTGGGGGGGGGGGGGCTGTACTGAGGCTTAGGAATAAGGGAGCTTATCTAAAAAGGAAGAAGGAGCCCAAGAGAGGCCTGTAGAAAACACGGAGAGAAGGTAATGCCATGAGGGGGATGTAGTGAGCAGATGGGAACCATTTAATAGAACAGGTAACAATCTGTTGTAGGAATTTTTATACCTCCAGAGGAAGAAAAGAATGTAAACAGATGATGATGCCATCTCAAGGAGCATTCATTCTGTGCTTGTGAAGGCCCTGAAAATGCAGGAGGACCCATATCTTACCAGGGGAAAACCCCAGGGGCAAAGAAGCCTTTCTGGCTTGAGGAAGGTAGGCAAACAGCAGTGGTGTCCTTCTAGCACCAACCTGGCACAAAGTAGGCCCCTGGCACACTGATACCAAATTCATTGTCTGTATCTGGCCAGTCACCTGACATGCATATCAGATGTACCTTTATGCTCCTTCATTCGGCCCCTCTTTCATCACTTGTCCAACAAATGTTTAATGGAGCACCTCTACTCAGTGCTGAGCATAGTGCTAGGCATTGAGAGAGAAAAAAGAAAAACAAGCCAGGGCCTTCACCCTCAGGGAGGCGAGAGTGTGGCAGAGCATACCAACAAACACACTCCCAAGTTCCCAACACAAGAGGGGGCTGTGTCAGGGAAACACTAAGTATGACTGGAAGAGTTAGAGAGGAGCTGAGGAAGACTCACCTAGAAATGCGGAGCTGAGGAAAGGGAGCAGGGACTGGGAGGAGGAGGAGAATGAGAAACAGCTTGTTAGGCAGGTGCTCAGGGACTATTTCTTGACCTCCTAATAAAAATGGAAAGCATACATTATAAGGATTTACTAATATGTATCGTGAATCCTGTCACAGATAGTGGTTTTGTCTTGGATTTACATAGCCAGGTGGAATTTACTCATTAAGTTTTCCATGGAGAAGGATGAGGGACCCTGAGATCCCTTTGAGTTCCTGACTCCTCCAGGGGCTGGTGCTTGGACAGCTGCTGCAAAGTGAACAGACCTGAGAAATTGCTAACAAGGGAGAGCTGTGAAAAAACCCCTGGGAGAGGATGGCAAGTTTCCAAACCAGGGGGCCTGAGAACCTAATAATGGCAGCTCAGAGCCTTTACAGTGTTTCTGGGTGAGAAGCTGAAAAGCTGATCCACTGAGCCACTAGGTTTGAAAGACCTCTTAGATGGGAGGCCTCTGCTTCTGTCTCCCTTGTCCAGCTGCACCCTAGGTTCACACTTAGTTTTGTCTCCTGCCTCTTGGAAGCCTGCTCTCCCTGGAATGTGACTCAGCTCACTTCTTGTTCCCAACCGGCCACCCCCACCACCCCATCCTGTCCCTGGATTTTGGCAAAGTATCTTCAGCTATGGCTGACCTTGCAGGACTCCAGGTTCCATTGTTATTAAGGCCAGGAAAGTCTGGACACAACAGAAATAACAGCACTCACTTTTTCTAGCTAACACTACCATTTTTTTCCTCACAGGACTGGACCTTCTGGCCTTTTCACTGTAAGTCACAACTGGCCCTTTGAGAGCCTCCCTTTCTGGAATGTGCTCTCCCAGCCACAGGCTTAAGATTACCAGTATCCTCAAGCAGGAAAAATTTAAAATAATGAAGCCCACATAGATCTTTTCACAATGAGAATGAGTGGAAATGATGCCTCATTTGCAAGTAGCCCAAACTGCCTGTATAACAGACACGAGCTGACCACCTGAGATAGCTGTGACAGAACCGAGGACCCTGAAAGAGGCTCTTGAAAGAGCCAAAGCAACAGCAAGAATGTGAGAAATCTGGTTAACCCACCAAAGGCATATCTACATGTCACCAAACAACAGTGTCTTGTTCTCCTCTGTGTTCCCTGGATGGTTGCTGGCACATGCAAGATGCTGAGGGTTTATTTTTCAGATGAACAAATGAATATGTGAATACTTAGGCTGATTCATCTCCAATTGCCTGAGGTTTTGACTACTCTGATTAGATATTTAGGGTCATGAAGACCCAAGCACTGAATATTTAAATACATCTGTATTTCAGATGTAAGCATCTGAAGTTCACAAATTTTCTTGTTTGCACACTAGGAAACGATGCACTACTGGGCAGAGGCAGGGGAAAAAATACTTGGTACTTGTTGATAATCATGAGGGAAAGAAGAAATTGTGAAACTGTGTGTGTGTGTGTGTGTGTGTGTTTAGCTGAGGGCAGGGAAGAGGAGAAAATTATTCAAAAAAGGAAAATTCAAATTTTAAATATTTTTCTTTATGAGGACACCCCCGATCAATTCTCTTGAAGAGGACCCCATCTTTGCTGTTCACATCTTTAGAGTGTGCTCTGATTTTGTAGTTGATGTCCGCTTTCCCAGATCTGGGGCCTTCCATGCAGATGTCAGGGCCTTGTGCAGGAACAGTGAGAGCATTTAATTTTGTGGCTCTGTCACTGCAAAGAAGAACGTCCTAACTGTCCATGAGGTGCTTAGCTTCCCCTTCCAGGGATAATGATGTGTTGGGTAATTTAATAATTAGGTGGAAGCCCTGTTTGAGCCCCAGGACTTACTATTGGCCAATGGAATAGTAGATTCGCCTTTCACTTAGTTGGGGGACCAAAGGTGCTGAGAAGGAGGCAGGCACCTAGAGTGGTATAACAAAGGAAGAGATTGTTCCAGTGGACTCAGAATGAGTCTGAGTAGCAACAAGGCATGGTGAGTGCCAGGGCAACCTGCCAGCTTCCCAGGGATCTGACTTCTGCCTCCCAGCTGATGCACAGGCAGGGGTATGCCACAGCTGCAACAGGAAATGGGATACTCCTGGGGTGCAGCTGCCACTGTGGTTGGGGAGGCTCACAGTCGTGCTGCCCTGGAGCCGGGCTCAGGAAGGAGAGCTGTGGCTAATAGGGTTAGAACAGGCCACATTTGAAACGTCTCTTCCTTTCCTCAAATCACAGACTTTCCCTAAACACTAACATGAAGCTGTTTATATTTCCTAGCAAAAGGTGATATATTTCACTGACCAGATTTGAAGAGATTGCAAACTTTCTTTCTCTTCAAGTGGCATCAAGGCGGGAGGGGATAGAGACATTCATAGAAACACACACAGACAGACACAGCCATGATGAATTAGTCTTTCTATGAAGTATTTGACCACACACATTAAATTAATTGGAAACCAGCAGTCAGACCTAATATCTCTTTATGCCCTAGTGAAAAAAGTCTGACTGTTAAGTTTCTGTTTTTCTGACATTTTAATAGCATGAAATAAAAATCCAACAGTGAGAGACAGCAAATGTTTGTTTCCTTTTGCTGTGAGATGGGGGAGTGGCGAATAAAAATATATTGCAAATCCTTGTCAGTTAATAGATTTTAGTGGAATTGCCAGGCCAGAGAGTATCCTATTGCATGGAAGGAAACAGACAGAGTTTCCAGTTTATTGCTAACTCAGGGACCAACTTCATGGTTTTGGCTGATATTTTCTTTTTCTTTCTCTTTTCATGAAAATTGAAGTCCTTTGAAGGACTTCAAAAGTTTAGAGAGATTGAAGTGCACAAGCTCTCTAAACTTTTAGAAAAATCTAATTGTTCTTAAGTCACATGTTTCCTGTGGGGACACACAAAGGGCACTTCTGAACCCATAACCCTAAACTATAAAAAGGATCTAGGGAGACTGATCAAAGGTGAACTGTCCATTTACAACCTCTTTCAAGACCTCTCCCCATCTCCCTGATGATTTTATAGATGTTTTTCTCTTTTGCTTCAACCAGATCAAAGATTGGGAAACAAGTGGTCTCCCTACCTTCCACCTGGTATGGAAGGAAGGGATTGCCCCAGGAATTAAAAACCCCAGTGAAGTGGGTTTACCCACCTCTGTAGGGGCTGGCGGGTGAGGCCTGGAGCCCTCCCTTTTTTTTTTTTTTTTGACCAAGTTTTGAGCAGAGCCAAACATAGGCAAATAAATTCAGGGAGCCCTCTCTGTCCTTGTAGCAAAGGAGATAAACTGTCTTCCAGCCTTCAAAGAAAAATTCTCTGATCTTTTGTATACAGTTTTAGTTAATATCTACAAGTTGCCCGAGTCATGTTTATTTATTGGTCAGTGACCTTCTCTTCCCTCCTACTCATAACAAACCCAAGCAACAGCCCCACCCAGGCTGTGGAAGTGTCCCCTAAACCCCGAGTCTGTGGTCTCAGTAAGCAGAGAGGAAAGTGGGAAAAAGCTGCAGCGCATATTGCATCGATTCAGGCCACCAACTCATCAATTTCATAATTTGTTTTCAATACGACATTCTACCTTTTCCTGGTACACTTGCATTTGCTTTAGCTCTTAATGGTTGAGATAAATTTCCTTGAGAGCAGGAACTGCCTCAGACCCTGGGAACTCAGCTCGTAATCCTGTAAAGAGGCACCAAGAGGTGGGAGCAGGAGAGCCATGAAGCTCCTCTTGATCTGGGGACCACCGGGTGACATTCCCCACTCCTCTTCAGCCCTGACACAGCACACTATGGTATGGTTAGTGCAGACCCTCATGGCCGCGGTGGAACACTTTGTGTGGTGTAGAACACGCAGCTTGACAGAGGTGGAACACACAGCTTCCTAAAACTGTGGAGTCTTTTTGTTTGAAGAGACTTGAGAGATCCTCTAAGATGCCATGTAGCATAGAGG
The DNA here is from genome assembly GCF_004126475.2 of Phyllostomus discolor. Lineage (NCBI taxonomy): Eukaryota > Metazoa > Chordata > Mammalia > Chiroptera > Phyllostomidae > Phyllostomus > Phyllostomus discolor. The sequence continues at coordinate 107,003,403 of NC_040904.2, forward strand.
AACCCTACAGAGAGGCAGGACAAAACTGGTTCACCCAGAGTCACCCACCCAAGCCAGACCCTGAAGCCAGATCTTCTAACTCAGACAGACCTCTGATACCCCACCCTGCTGCCCTAGAGGTCAACACAGGATGCCCCTCAAAGGAAGTTAAACTTCTCGAGTGTTTGGTCCCTTGGTCAGTGCTAGTTTGACTGCATGATCAGGGTGTAAATAGCAATGGGTATAAAAAATTGCTTTGGGCGATTTGTATCCCCAGCATACTCTCCAAAACTATTACTTCGAGGGAAACGTTCAAGCCTTCTGCATTCTGCATTCTGGTGCTGCCAGTCTCTCCTTCCTCAATGCCCTCTTCCCCAAGAAGAGCCTCTGCTCGGGCCAAATCCATCTACTCACTGTTCCTGCTACTTCTTCTCTTCCTTAGGATTCCTGAGGTGCAACCTACCCCTGTCTTCACTTAAGCAATTAAATTCCCATCCATGTACCCATCTCAAATCCCACCCCTCTTCCTCCTCTATTACTCATCATGTACTCTAGATCCATCTACTGTAGTCCATTACTGTAGACCCTTGCTAGTCAAAGTGCTTGCAAACCAGAAGTACCAATCCCACCCCAAAACTACTTAATCAGATTCTGCAATCTAACAAGATACCTTGATGATTTGCACCAGTGCTGCTCAAAGTGTAGGGCCAGGATCAGAAGCACCAGCATTACTTTAGGATTTGTTAGAAATGCAGATTCTTGAGCTCTGCCTCAGGCTTATTGAGTCAGAAATGTAGGGGGGTAGTATCCAATAATCTGTGCTTTTATAAGCATTCCACATGATTCTGATGCACACTCAGGTTCAGGAAACCACACACAATCATCTTATTTAGGGGCTTCATGGGTGCATGACCATGGTATAATGCTTCTTGTTGCTGTCTTGAAATTCTTGATTTTTATCTTTGAATTTGCGTTTTGCAAGTGAAATCTGATGAGGCACAGGAGTGCACACATGAACAGAGGAGTTACAGTGTTCACAAGGCCCATTAGTACAGAATTCCAGTGGACCCTCATGGAGTTCAGTCAGACTCAAAGTGAGTACAGGTGTGTTACATCCACGACTGAGTGAGTGGGGTGAGGACAGATCTGAGAAGCCACATTTTCCCTTAGAACCAGAACTTGCTTTGTACACAGAAGAAGACAATGGTATTTTTAAGAAATGCCAGTGACCAAGGCACTCGCACCCTTTCTTACTTGTGTTACTTCTCTGTTAGCTACTCACTTATGTTGATATTATGACATAGAAGAAAAAGGAAAAATAAGATAGCCCATAGTTCTTTTTCCTTTTGGTCTTCTCTTTCTCAATAAGCTGAAGGTAAAAAAGTATTGGCACAATGTGCACATGCTCAAAGGTTAAGTCAAAACTGTTGAGTCTCTTTTGTTCAATGTTAAGAATAAAATACATATACATGTATGAACAATGAAATATGAACTGTATAATTTTGGTGATTCCACATACAAGTTAAATGCTCTTGTTTTGTATTTAAAACTGGTATTATACAATACAAAGATGAAAAGTAAAATTCATGTTAATGATTCATATTTTTCTTTACTTGGAGCACCATAAAATAGCAAGTAAAAACCACAATGACAGGTCAAGAGAAAGTGCAGATGAAAGGAAAAAGTTTTATATTTTAGTACCTTTAATAGTACTTTATTTCTTACATTTTGAACAAGAGCCTCCACATTTTAATTTTGCACTGGGTCCAACAAATTATGCATCCATCTCTGTCCTATCTAGACCACTATGCAAAGTGAGACCCAGACTGAAAAGGATATGGAACACTATTAATTACATGTGAGCCACAGGTATAAACTGGGTCTATCCTAAGCAGCCTGGGATAGATGGTGATCCTAAATTTCAGCCAATAATGGTGAAGAAGAAAGCAAAATAGGAGTAAAGTTATTCTGCTTTCTTTCTATCAAGTGTAGGAAATTTTACAAAATGATATTTTTATGGTTTTCTTTTTTAATTATGCATTGTGTTAACTAGTTGTTTTAATAGACTATATGATACACTTAGAAATGGATTGTGTCTGTTTTTTCCGTATTCTTCAGTACATAGTCAGAAGAATCACTTGGCTATTTCTTTAGCTCCCTGCAACCCTTGAAAATTTAGGTTTTTATATGCTTTTTCTCTCTTCTGATATTCTTAAAAGTTAGTGAAATTCTTTTATATATGAGGTCTGTCTGGAAAAAGTCCAGCCATTGTTAATATAACAAGAATGGTTTGCACCTGGCAGCTGAGGAGAGTTGACTGGAATGCACATGCATGAACAATGATGACTTCAATGGGCTAGTCCATGGAGGTGGTAGACACCATTGAGTGAGCATGTGTGCTGTGTGCCGATCACATTCAAAATGGCTCACCTCTTTGCACAACCATATCAAGATTACAACTAAAATATAAAACAACCATCACTCAGGACCATCAGAAATTGAGTTGAATGGAAGTCTGACACCTATGCAATTAAAGAAACCACATCCATCTAGACAGAGCCGGCAGGCTGATGCCATATCTGAGATTCCATCAACAAGGCTAACACTGTTTGACTGGCCTTGGAGATCCCCAGAGACTTTGCCCCACCCAACTTATGAGCCCACCCCAGCTTCTTTTCCATGTGAATGACTGATCTTGACTCAGGCTTCACAACTTCCTAAATCCTATCGAACAAGCAACAGCTAGACTCATTGAGCCCCAGGCCCAGAACTAACGGAAGCCAGCCTGGATTCACGACTTGGCTTCATATGGGAATCTCCAAGCTCTGCACAAGTAGTGGCCATCTCAGATTGCTTTATAACCTAGGCAGGGTGACCCCAGGCAAAACACAGGTGGGGGCTGACCTTGGCCGGCACCACCTGGGAAACCCCAAGGTCAACATAACCAGTGGACAGCTACAGGCCATGTTGGAGTGCCACCACCCTGCCCCTGCACAGCTGATCCACCATGGAGGGCAGAGGTTTGTGGTCAGTGACAACAGCCAGTCCTTTCAGCTGACTGGCCTGGGTAGATCCCTCCCATTGATCTGCCAATAGCAACCAAGGCTCAACTACAAGAGAAAGGTATACTCAGCCCATACAAAGGGTGTACCTTGAGTACCCAGCTTGGGTGATAGAGGAGGATGTGCCACAGGACCTTGCAGGAAATCTACTACATTAGGCCACATATCCAAGATACAGAGTCAAAGCACTTCTATCTAATACATAGAAACAAACACAGGAAGGCTGCTGAAATAAGAATTTAAAGTAATGTGGCCCAAATAAAAGAACAGATCAAAACTCCAGAAAATGAATAAACAAAACAAAGATAAGCAATCTCTCAGATGCAGAGTTCAAACCACTGGTTATAAGCATGCACAAAGAACTTTGAGGACCTCAACAGCATAAAACAGATCCAGTCAGAAATGAAGGATATAAAGAATAATTCACAAGGAAACAACACTAGAGGGGATGAAGCTGAAAATCAACTCAATGATATGGAACATAAAGGAGCAAAAAACAACCATGCAGAACAATAAGAAGAAAAAAGAATCCAAAACAATGAGGATAGTATAAGCAGCCTCTGGGACAATTTCAAGCATTCCAATAATTGCACCATAGGGGTGCCAGAAGGAGAAGAGAAAGAGTAAGATTGGAAACCTATTTGGAAAAATAATGAAAGAAAACTTCCCTACTTTGGTGAAGGAAATAGACATGCAAGTTCAGTAAGCACAGAGAGTTCCAAACGAGATGGATGCAAAGAGGCCCACTCCAAGACACATAATAATTAAAATGCCAAAGGTTAAAGATAGAGAATCTTTAAAGCCACAGGAGAAAAGAAATTAGTTACCTACAGGGTAATTCCCATAAAACTGTCAGCTGATTTCTCAAAAGCAACTTTGCAGGCTAGAAGGGGGTTGGCAAGAAATGCTCAAAGTCGTGAAAAGCAGGGCCCTACAGCTAAGATTGTTCTAGCCAGCAAAGCAGATAAGGAGCTTTCCATACAGGAAAAAACTGCAGGAGTTCATCATCACCAAACCATTATTATATGAAATGTTGAAGGGACTTATTTAAGAAAAAGAAGAAGATCAAAACTATGAACAATAAAATGGCAATAAATACATATCTATCAACAGTTGAATCTAAAAAAACAAACTAAGCAAACATGAAGAACAGAGGCAGAATCATGGATGTGGAGAGCATTCTGATAGTTGCCAGATGGGAGGGGGATGTGGGGAATAGGCAAAGAGGTGAGGGGATTAAGAAATACAAATAGGTAGTGACAGGATAGCCAGGGGAATGTAAAGTACAGTACAGGAAATGGAGTAGACAAAGAACTTATATGCATGACCCATGGACATGAACAATGAACTTATATGCATGGCCCATGGACCCATGGACATGGTGGGGGGATTGGCTGAGGGAGCTGGAGATCCTGGGTGGAGGAAAGGAAGGCAGAGGGGAAAAATCAGGACAACTGTAATAGCATAGTCAGTAAAATATAATTTAAAAAATTAAATTTTAAAAAATGACTGAGCGAGTAGAGCAACGAATCTGCATCAAATTTTGCATTAAGCTTGAACATTCTTTCACAGAAATTATTTGGATGATTCAGAAGGCCACAGCTACGGACAAGTGGTGATTGGCAGCTTCATCTCCACAATGCACCTGCTTATGCATCATGTCTCATGCAGAGTTTTTTGGTGAAACATCAAATCATCCAGGTGACTCAGCCCCCTACAGCCTAGGTTGGCACCCTGTTACTTTTGGCTTCTCCCAAAACTAAAATTGCCTTTGAAAGGGAAGAAATTTCAGACCATTGATGAGATTCAGGAAAATATGATGAGGCAGCTGATGGTGATTGGGAGAACCGTGTGAAGTCCCAAGGTGCCTCCTTTGAAGAGGACTGAGGTGTCATTGTCATGTTCATAATGTTTCTTGTATCTTGTATCTTCTTCAATAGATGTCTCTATTTTTTATATTACATGGCTGAATACCTTCTGCACAGACCTCGTCTGTCCTTGGTTTTGTACCCCTCCTTCCATCTCCATGTGTGTTCTCTTACAATCAGAGCTCATTAGCAGACATGCTGATTTCTTTAGCTATCTCCTCTTTTTTTTCCTCATCAGGATTGTTAACAATTTTAGGTTCTGAATTTTATTTTTAGAGCCATCCTTTTTTAGCCATACTATCTTTCAGAGGTTCTCACCATGGTATCATCTGTTTTGAACTGTTTGAAGTTGATAAATCCTAAGGTACACATATGACTTGTCCAGTTTTAATAGGATGGGCACTTGGACTCTCAAGCTCTCAAGAGTTTCATATGATTAACAGTTCTTTGCAGACAGAATCAAGTCTGGAGTATCAGTTTTCCTTGCTGTAATCTGTTCTTTTCAAATGATGAAATTTTCAACCAGGCTACTTAAGAATTTACTAAATCCTCTGCTTTTAAGAAAAGTAGCAGATGTACAGACTTCCAAATATGTATGTTTAAACAAATCAACACTTGTCATTGTATTTTGTCTCTGTGCTAGATTTCCAAAAATGTTTCCCATTTGATTTAATACTCTTACTATGTGACTTTGACATATCTCCCCTCAAAAGGTGGGATTTGTGTTCCCATCTCTTAAGCTGGGTAGGCAGAAGGGATGCTATGTGAATTTGCAGTCTAGATCATAAAATGTGGTATGGATTCTACTTGGTTTTTCTCTGGAGATGTTCACTCCTTGGACCCAGCATCCATTTTGTGAGAAAGACCCAATTAGATCATGTGGAATAACCACACAGAGAAGTCTCATGTAAGTGTTCTGAACGAAAGGTGGAGCAAGGGACCAGCCAATAACCCAAAACAAGAGCCACACATATGAGTGAAGAAGCCTCCCAAATCAGATGATTAGAGACCCTGGTCACACCCAGACTTTATGTCTTCCTGACTGAGGTCTCAGACATTGAGGAACAAAGACAAGCCATCTCTGCTGTCTGAATTCCTGACCCACAGAAACCAAGAGAGAGAATGTGGATTTAAGGAACTGGGTTTTAGGGATGATTTGTAATTCAGCAATGGAGAACTCATGCAGTAATTAAAAACACGTATTACCTAGGAAACAAAAATTAAAACTAATTAAGAATGCGCCATCTAAAAAAAAAAGAACACATCACCTACCCTTTTTCTGACTGATCATTCCCATTCTTAAAAGCTATCTGTGCAATTTAAGTCCAATTTCACTAGGTAGAAGTGAAGTGTGATGGCACAGTTCCCAGTCACTGGGCATAGATTGCATTACCTTTTCTAAACCATACTTTTGTATGACTTTTAATCTTGGTTATTAAAGCAATTAGAATCATCCCTGCTTAGTATCCTATGTGAATTTAAGAAAGAGCACAATTAAGGATTTTTCACATACTTCTCTAGCTGATTAACACAATCCTATCTAATTTCAGACCTCCTGCTGGAAAATGTTCCCTCCTATCCCAATTTATTGAGTCAGAGATCATTTGGTTGCAAGGAATAGAACCCGTTCAAGCTGACTTAAGCAAAAAAGAAAATTTATTATAAATAGAGGGATCTGGTGGAAACCAAAGGCAGGAAATGAGGCCAAATTCATAGGGACTGATGCCAGAAATTGCAAAACTGGTAAGAGCCAGGTTGGCTTGTCTCTCCAAATTTCTTTCTCTCTAGAGCTATATTGTCCACTGTTTCTGACTCTTTAGGGAACATGCTTCTTCCCTCTCTCTCTCTCTCTCCCTCTTTCTCTCTCCCTCCCTCTCTCCCCTTCTCTCCCACCCACCTTCCAGAAAACAGTTCAACATAAGATTAAAGGCAATCTCTGGATTCAAAGGCTAGCTCCATCCCTTAGTTGCTCATGATCTTGGGCAAGCTCCTTATAACAGTGGCACTTACCTTGTAGGAGCTGTGGAATTGAGTGAATCAATACACATAAAGTTCTTCGAAGAGTGCCTGGAACTTTGCAAATGTTTGCTTTCATTATTATATTTCTCTGCTCACTTAACCATGTCCAAACATGAGTGTCTCAGTCCCAACTTCATATCCAACTTATAGTTCATGTGCCTAGTAGAAACTTACTATGTTTCTGAGACCCAGTTCCACATTCCCAGGAGAGAGCATCTGATAGATCCAGCTGGAGTCACATGTCTACACATGGTCAAATCATCTGAGCAGAAGGTAAAGGAGTAGGTGATGAGAGGTCTTAGCAGGGACAAGGGGAGTAGATTCTCTGAGAAGGGGTCATGGGTTGGTTCTCAGAAGAGAGCTTGAAATCCCAGTCTCCCATATACGTAACCACCTGTATTTTCAATATGGCAGCTCTGGCACTTTGAGCCTCAGCACTAGCTCTCTGTTCATCAGGGGCCATTCCTATTATTGACTGACACAACCAGCATGAAGAAAGTGCCTTCTGTAGCCAAAAGGTGTGTCCTTCTTCTGCATATGATTACCTCTTCTCTTTCTGCTTGGATCTTGTGCTCTGTGATGTCAAAATGTCTCTGCATATTAGAAAACAGTTCCTGCAAGTCTTTACCTCACCTAGATGTCTCCCTCTGAAGTGACAGTGAACTTTCCCTCTGACAGAGAGGACAAAAGGGAAGAATCACTTTAAATCCCTCCCATGTGGTATTGTGAGTTTAAGCTATTAAGCATGTGGTGGCTATTTGCTTGCTAAGAGTCCTACCGGTAATGGAAACTTTGAGAAACAATACTTAACATTTTTTAACTCACCATAAAGAAAAACAGAATTAAACAATTCTGAACAGAAAGCTAATTGATTTATCAAAAAGATAATAAGATTTAAGGAAATAACTGTTCAAGTTTCCTTTCATTTCTATATACCATTCTAATCACCATTAGATTTAATCATTTGGGGTAAAATGCTCTGAAACTGCATATTTCAAACCCTAATCTTCAGAAACACTTGAATGTCATGGACAAATCAATAGCATTTTAAATGAGGGAGTGGAGATCATTAGCAGTCCTCCCTGGGAGGGGGAGTGGCTGTATCTGCCTACTCAGTGCCAGGCCAGCCTCCACACTGGCATGAGCTGATTCCTTTCAAGCTCACTTGTTCTTGTATGGGTGATTCTTTTGTTAAAATCTCAGAAAACTGAGATTGCAAGGGATACAAAGGCTGACACTCTTATTGTTTTAGGGTATTACCATTTGACTTTTTCTTTGTGTCTGAAAATTGTGCCGTCTTAAGAGGAGGGTAGGGAAGCTAGCTAGCTTTTGGGAAAGCCAAAAGCAAATGTTTTTTTTATGAGTGTTCCATTCCATAGCAGTACTCTGTGAGTAAATCAGTTCAGCATCCCACTATTAACAGGAGATAACCACATTAAGGGATAAAAATAGCCACTTCAAACAATGGCCTGCATCAGTGTTCCTAGGTCTTGCTCAAGGCTCATATGTCATGGAAGGGCCATTCAGTTCCTGAATACCCCTTGGGAAATAGAAATGGAAGCTGAGGTACAAGCCTGTGGGCATGACAGGAGGCTCCGTGGTGAGCTCCTTAGTTTGGATGGAAGCAGTGGTTGAGACTTAAGTTGTGAGCCAGAAAGGGAAGTACCTCAGGCCCCAAATGAACTACAAAGTCCCCCATGGAAACCAGAAACTGATCAGATACCTGGTTGGCAATAGGAGCCCACAAGGGCTCTGAGGTCAGCACAGTACAATCAAGAGGTCCAAGGCCATTTCCCATACACCCTGCCACCATTGTGGGGTAGGATGGTGGGGTGGGGAGAACAGAACTTCTGAGCATTTACCCCAATAAGCTTCTCAAAACTGTAATAGACTGAGCTCCTATTGATTGGCAAGTTCCTGTTATCTTTACTCTGATTATAAAACAAGGACAAGATTCATGAGGAAGATTATGTCAATCACAGAATAAACCTACATTTTCTCTTCACCTCTGTGTAGTTATGTATAGATTTGCAACTGTTTTAAACATATTTATCAAGTATTTATTCTCTTTTCATCCAAAGATTCATTAAACAAATATATGGTCTAGTGTTACGACTACCAGTGATGCCAAAAACTGGGTATCTTTAGAACTCCTTTAGGAATTAATACCTAGCAAATGAATGTGCTTCCAAGATAATACCAAATTTGAAAGAGTACTTCAGTCTCTAGTCATTATGTTAGAGACATAGGACCTCTCTCTGTGTGGTTTGTACAAAGCCACAGTAGGGTCTTCATTTGTACTAAGATAAGTTCCAGCCTCCTCCCCTCCTCCCCTGTGAATGGCAGTGAGATTTGTTTTTGAGAGAAAAGGAAAGCAAGGTGGCATGGAAAGGGAGAAAGCTCTGACAAAAGAAGGAGGTTGATGACATGCCTGTTTATCACAGCATGAACTTCTGCCTTTTCATCTTATTAATGTTTGTGCTCTGCTGTGTATGCCACTCTGTCTAGGGGAATGAGTGTACTCGTTAGCAACCTGGCTACTGAGTGATGATGACTTAGGTAAAGAGCTTCAGACATAACCTTCCCTCACCTCAACCTGTGCTCTGGTCCCCAATCTTCTGGAAAGAGCATTATGTATAGCAGAAGGGGATGGGACCCATCTGTTGGTCTCCATCCTTTTTTTTTGTTTTAATATATTTTATTGATTATGTTATTACAGTTGTCCCATTTCCCCCTTTCACTCCCCGCCACCCTGATCCCCCTCCTACCCACACTCCCTCCCTTTAGTTCATGTCCATGTGTCATACTTATAAGTTCTTTAGCTTTTACATTCTCATACTATTCTTGCCCTCCCCCTGTCTATTTTCTACCTACCATCTATGCTACTTAATCTCTGTACCTTTTCCCCCTCTCTCTTCCTCCTCCCACTCCCCTGTTAATAACCCTCCATGTGATCTCCATTTCTGTGGTTCTGTTCCTGTTCTAGTTGTTTGCTTAGTTTGTTTTTGTTTTAGGTGTAGTTGTTAACAATTATGAGTTTGCTGTCATTTTACTGTACATGTTTTTTATCTTCTTTTTCTTAGATAAATCCCTTTAACATTTTATATAATAAGGGTTTGGTGATGATGAACTCCTTTAACCTGACCTTATCTGGGAAGCACTTTATCTGCCCTTCCATTCTAAATGAAAGCTTTGCTGGATAGAACAATCTCGGATGTAGGTCCTTGCCTTTCATGACTTGGAATGCTTCTTTTCAGCCCCTTCTTGCCTGTAAGGTCTCTTTTGAGAAATCAGCTGACAGTCTGATGGGAACTCCTTTGTAGGTTACTGCCTCCTTATCTCCTGCTGCTTCTAGGATTCTCTCCTTAATTTTAATCTTGGGTAATGTAATTATGATGTGCCTTGGTGTGTTCCTCCTTGGGTCCAACTTCTTTGGGACTCTCTGAGCTTCCTGGAATTCCTGGAAGTCTATTTCCTTTGCCAGATTGGGGAAGTTCTTTATTATTTGTTGAAATCACTTTTCCACTTGTTCTTCTTTCCCCTTCTGGTACTCCTATAATTCAGATGTTGGAATGTTTAAAGATGTCCTGGAGGTTCCTAAGCCTCTCCTAATATTTTTGAATTCTTGCTTCTTCATTCTTTTCTGATTGGATGTTTCTTTCTTCCTTCTGGTCCACTCTGCTGATTTGAGTTCCAGTTTCCTTCCGATCACTATTGGTTCCCTGTACATTTTCCTTTATTTCACTTAGCATAGCCTTCATGTTTTCATCTAATTTGTGACCAAATTCAACCAATTCTGTGAGCATCCTGATCACCAGTGTTTTGAATTGTGCACCTGATAGGTTGGCTATCTCTTCATTGCTTAGTTGTGTTTGTTCTGAAGCTTTGATCTGTTCCTTCAATTTGGCCTTTTTTTTTTTTTTTTTTTTTTTGGTCTCAGCGCACCTGTTATGTAGTGAGGAGCAGAGCCTTAGGTGTTCACCAGGCAGGGCAAATATCACTTCATTGTGACACTGTATGTGGGGAAGGGGTCCAAGAGGGAACAATGGTGCTTGCTCTGCTCTCTGCCAGATTTTAGTCACTTTCCCCACTTCCCACAAGCAAATTGGGCCTTTCTGGTTCTGATTCCCATGTGGGTGGGTTTGTGTGTGTTCTAGGACCCTGTGGGTCTCTCCAGTGAACTCTCCTGTGAGGCTGGGAGTTTCTCCCATCACCACAACCCCCCACAGGTGTTTCCAATAAGTGTTTTGAAGCTTTATTTCCCAGTGCTGGGAGCCTGGGTGGCATGGTCTGTCTTGCTCCCCAGTTTCACCTGGTTTATCTGCGCTTGAATGTGGGACCACCTGGTCTGCCAGCCACCTTGCGCCATGCCCCTCCACCATCTGCCACCTCACTGGGTCTGCCCACTGCTGCCTTGCATGCCTAGGGTCCGCCAACATCCACTTTGCCGAGAGCACTCTCTGCCCAGCCACCTGACTTCGCCCCTCCTGGAGTCTGGATGAAAGTGTCTACTTTAACTCCTTGGTTGTCGGACTTTCATACAGTTCAATTTTCTGTCGGTACTGTTTGGTTTTTGTTTCTAAATTGTTTTCCTTATTTTGGTTGTGCAAGGAGGCACAGTGTGTCTACCTATGCCTCCATCTTGGCCGGAAGTCCTCTCCATCCTTTATTATCTGTGTATTCCCTTCTACTGTGACCTCTGGAAGGTCATTTATCCATCTTAGCACCTTTGGGCTATTGCCTCCTATATTTAAAGAATGAGTGATGCCTGAAAGAATGCATGATTGAGTCTGAGTCAGGGTGATAGCCCAAAGGTCTCTTATAGGGCAGTGAATCTCTGTGGATTTACTTTGACTGGGGAAAGGCCAATAAGTGTACCAGTTTGCCACAGAGAAGGTTTATTTGTCCCTCTCTTCTCCACACCTAAGAAACAGGTCTGGGGATGCTACAGAGGATCCTGAGGTAGCCTGGATCCTGGCATGACTGTGAGAGCACCAGTGTAGTCCAGATTATGGCTGATCAAGAGGAGCCTCAAAATACTGGGGTAATTTTAGAGCTGTGTCTTCAAAGCACACTTGGCTTTCAGTTACATAACAAGAACCCCAGAGGGAATTATGGGACTGCATGGACTGTTGGGAAAGGAAAGAGAAACCCCACATATCTAGAGCAGTCATTTCAACCAGAGAGACGAGAGGTGGAAGGAAATTTCCTTGAGGAAAGCTTTCTGAGAAGAGCAGGGGAACAGAGGTGAGAAAAGGGGATGGTCTTAAGAAAGGGCTGAGGACTATAGAGGCAGGAGAGAATGATAAAGGGTTGGGATCACAAGGGCTGTGGTCCTCACTGTTTGAAGGTTTGGAGTCACAGCTGATGTGGGGAGGAAGAAGGAAAAAGATGCTGCATCTTGGAAATTCTAAGGAATCCTGAAACCTTAGTGAAATCATAGACATTGAGAGCCAGGGGGCCTCAACTGACCAATACTTCGCTTTTTTAAAAATGAACAAATGAACAAAAAACAAACACAAGGCCTTGAGAGGTCAAGCCACTAGATCAGAGTCACAAGCCAATAGCCCTGGGATATGGAGGCAGGGCCGGGGTCAAGGCCAGGCCCAATGGCTCCCTGTGCAATGCTCCTTGAATCTTGTGCAATACCCCTGCACACCAAGAAGAAACAGTTTAACTGAGAAAGTAGCCAGAGTAAAGAAGAAGGACAAGTAGGATAAGAGAAAAAGTCAGGCACTTCATAAAACATTGCCCAAGATTAATAAATAGCATGCAGTGAACAGTATTTAATTCTGTGAAAGCTTTGGGAAGAACTGGCAAACCACTGAGCTCTCCTTTAATAGAAGGGAATTACTAATGAAAGAATTGAATTCGAGGCAAATGTCCCTCCCCAAAGAACCCCAAATCTCCTCAATGTGACCCCAAGGGCAGGGTAAATGTGTTGCCAATGAAGGATACATTCATTATAGGTTTAGACTTTACTGTTTCTGAGGGGGGGAATTGTTTTCCTAGATGTACTTTCTTTAATTGGTCAACAACTGAAGGAAGAACTAGGTCAGATACAAAAATTCACATCAGAAGCTCCTATTGTGTAGGACCACAGGTCCACAGCCCCAACCCTTGGGGCCATGAGACAGGATGGTAAAAATATCTATGCATGTTCCTCTACCGCCTGGGTTTCTCTGTTGCCAGGGTCTTCATGACTCAAGAAGGATCCAGAGAGAGAGAGTTCGTTCTTTTTTTTTTTAATTTAATTTTTATTACTTTTTATTTTTTAAATATTTTTTGATTATGCTATTACAGTTGTCCCATTTTTTCACCTCTTTCTTCCCCTCTTCCCTGTACCCCCCTCCCAACAGTGCTTCTGCCCCCCCATTTAGTTCATGTCCATGGGTCATACCTATAAGTTCTTTGGCTTCTCCATTTCCTATACTATTCTTAACAACCCCCCCTCTATTTTGTACCTACAAATTATGCTTCTTATTCCCTGTACCTTTTCCCTGACTCCCCCTACTTCCCCTCCCCCTCCCCCTCCCTGCTAACCCTCCACATGATTTCCATTTCTGTGGTTCTGTTTCTGTTCTTCCATTTGCTTACTTAGTTTGCTTTTGTTTTTGTTTTTGTAGGTTCTGTTGTTCACGTGAGTTTGTTGACATTTTACTGTTTATGTTTTTGATCTCTTCTTTTCCTTAGATAAGTCCCTTTAACATTTCATATAATAAGGGCTTGATGATGATGAACTCCTTCAACTTGACCTTATCTGGGAAGCACTTTATCTGCCCTTCCATTATAAATAATAGCTTTGCTGAATAGAGAAATCTTGGATGTAGGTCCTTGACTTTCATGACTTGGAATACTTCTTTCCAGCTCCTTCTTGCCTGCAAGCTTTCTTTTGAGAAATCAGTTGATAGTCTTATGGGAACTCCTTTGTAGGTAACTATCTCCTTTTCTCTTGCTGCTTTTAAGATTCTCTCATCTTTAATCTTGCATAATGTTATTATTATGTGCCTTGGTGTGTATTTCTTTGGGTCCAACTTCTTTGGGACTATCTGAGCTTCTTGGTCTTCCTGGAAGTCTATTTCCTTTGCCAGATTGGGGAAGTTCTCCTTATGTTTTCAACTATGTTTTCAATTTCTTGGTCTTCCTCTTCTCCTTTCTGGCACCCCTATGATTTGGATTTTGGAATGTTTAAAGTCATCCTGGAGGTTCCTAAGCCTTTCCTCATGTTTTTTGAATTCTTATTTCTTCATTCTGTTCATGTTGAATGTTTAATTTATTTCTTCTGTTCCAAATCATTGATTTGAGGCCCAGTTGCCTTCCCTTCCTAGTTGGTTCCCTGTATATTTCCATTTATTTCACTTTGCATAGCCTTCACTTCTTCCTCTATTTTGTAACCATACTCAACCATTTCTTCAAACATCCTGATTACCAGTGTTTTCAATTCTGCATCTGATAGGTTGGTTATCTCTTCATGCTTAGTTCTATTTTTGGAGCTTTGATCTGTTCTTTCATTTTGGCCAATTTTTTTTGGCTCGGTGTGCCTGTTATGTTGTAAGGGCCAGAGCCTTAGATATTCACCCAGGTAGGGCAACTCACCTTGCTGTGTTTTGGTGCTGTATGTAGGGAGGGGGCCTGAGAGGAAACGATATTGCTTGCTCCACTCTGGGCTGGCTTTCAGTTACTTCACCCACTTCCCACAAGCAAATTGGGCCTGCCTGGTGCTGATCCCCAGGTGTATGGGCTTGTGTACATTCTAGAGCCCTGTATGTCTCTTCAACTAACTCTCCTATGAGGCTGGGAGTTTATTCTGCTGCCACAGTTCCCACAGGTTTTTACAGCCAGAGGTTTTGAAGCTTTCTTTTCCTGTACTGGAACCCTGGGCTGCATGGTCTTTCTTGATCCCCACTTGTTCCTCCTGGTTTATCTGCATGCAAATGTGGGACCACCCAGTCTGCTAGCTGCTGCCTTGCTGCGAGTCCCCTCCACCCTGGCTGCCCACTTCCACCCCTCCTATCAGTCTAGATGAAAGCTTCTTCTTTAACTCCTTGGTTATCGGACTTCCATGTAGCTTTATTTTCTGGCAGTTCTGTTTTTTTTTTTTTTTTAATTTGTTGTTGTCCTTCTTTTGGTTGTGCAAGGAGGCAAAGTGTATCTACCTACACCTCCACCTTGGCTGGAAGTCCCAAAGAAATTTATGAATTTTTGTTTTCAAAAGTTAGAGATTGTGTTGAAAAATCTGAGAGCAGGAATCAGGTTAGGAGAAGGAGGAAGTGCTGTCAGGAAAAGCTGACTGCATCATTGTTATATGTGGCAGGGAAGTTAAGGTCACCCAGAGTTCATTTGGGGAGGTGAAGGGGGAAATCTGTCTGGAAGTGTACACTGCAATATATGTGAATCTTAAAGGCATGGTTATGGGAGGAAGAAGGGAGAAGCAGAATGCACTATCTGACATAGCACCATTTACATAAGATAAAAACAAATCACACGAAATATACAAAATGTGCACATTAAATCCATGGTTCACTATAGGGAAGGAGAATGGGAGGGTGCATGCAGAAAAAAGTGAATAAATAACTAAGACAAGAGCAGGGCCTTGAACAGACCAAAGAGGACAGTGTGCCTCTGCACTTGAGGTCTGAAAAGAAAAAGAGAGAAGTGACACCCAAGTGTGCCCTCCCTAGGAAGAACAAAATCTTCCCTTGTGAGATCCAAGAATAAGGCAACATAAACTAGTGCTCTACCTTCTGTTCCTACTCCCTGGAGTTGCCCTAATTCTTAAGTAAAAAACAATCTGCATATGTATGCAGTGTGATCTTATGGAGGTTGAAGGGCCAGTGGGTCAGAAGAGGGGCCTCTTTCATTCAGTTGCCTGTTGGGTGCCAGGGAGACTTCGACTCAAAATTCCAGGTGCCTTTGGGATTACAGCAGGATGGCCCACAATGAGAGAGCAGCAGTAAAAAGAAGTGTTGCTATCACAAGAGAGGGTGAAGCCCATGACACTGATGAAAACTTCTAATTATCTCTGAAACAAATTTTATGCTCTGAGAGGAGAGGAAGTGGTGCCCAGAAAATCCTTGGGGTACATGTTATCATTAATTTGCAGAGAAGTAAGCTGAGGCTTAGAAAGTTTAGGCAGTTTGCCCAAGGTCACACAGCTAGTAAGTGGCAGAGGTGAGCTTTAAATCTAGGTGTGAATGATTCTAAAACTTGAGCTCTTAACCACCATGTTAGATATATCCAACATAAGTCTTTGTGCCACGTATACACATGTGCACACACTCTTACATAGGCATGTTACCAAAGTTACATATAGTGAAACAAATTTATACTCTGGGAGCTTCTTCCAACCTGGGCTCTTGAGAGCACCATGGAGAGGTATTTCTCAGGGGCAGAAATGTCATTTGAAATGATCACAGAGTTCTTTATGTCAAACCAACAAGAAGGATGACAAAAGGAAGGCAGGGTGGAAGGTTGAGCAGAGGGGAGAAAATAGTAGAGTCTCACAGTGTGTTATGTTGCTTGAGCAATAGCCATTGAAGACAGATTAGAGAAATGCTTTGCGGCAGATATGTCCTTGAGTGCAATTCCATCTGTGGCCAAGATAAGTGATGAAAAAAAAAATGTGCTTCATCTAAGTAGTTCTGATACACTAATCATACCTGAAGTACCTCTTGTTGCTGTTGAAAATGGTAGAACAGACAGTAGTATTTCAGGGTCTGAAGGGATATTTAGCAGTTATCTCAGTGGATGCTGGAGAAAACAGTGACTTGCAGCAGGCCACACAAGGACAAGAACATAGGCTTCTGGATCCCTGACCAGTGCTTGCCCACCTGTGTCATATTGCTGTCCTTTTCCAAGTCAGGTTGGAGGGGATGACTCCTTCTGGCCACCCACAGACTCTGCTCCTTCTCCGGCATTTCTACTCTTTCCAGAAGATGACTGCTTCTCAGGAAAAGTGTGAGGGTCAGGGAGGCCAAAGGATGCCTTTTGGGATCAGACGGCAAGCACTCAGGGTTGAAATTCTGGACAAATGAGCAGTTTGGCAATGTTTGGCCATAGCTGACTTCCCTCTATACATCCTTTCCAGCCTCTTCCTTATATCCTTGCACCTCTCCCAGACCCTTCTAAGCCCCTACTGTTACTTTTTAAACCTGGGGTGAGGGGCCATGACCTTAATCTTCAAAATTCTGGTCAGTTTATTTTTCAGAGAAAGGCCTGGGCCCTTATACAACCACAGCAGAAGCTTCCTCAGCAGGAAACTCAAGACCTTTCACAACACATTTTCTTTCTTTCCACCAAAGCAAGAGAAACTTCCTGAACACAAAAGATACTTAGAACCCTGTCTTCTTGGGGGAATTTAATTATTGCCATTAATTGCTCTTCTCTTCAGTGGTGGCATCTTCGCCTAACTGCTTCTAGAGAAGAGGGGCACAGAATTCCAATTCTTATCCAGGCTGGGTGGGAGAGAGTCCTACACAGGTGCACAGTGAGAGGAAAGATAAGTGGCCACCTACACAAGAGGCTTTCAAGCTCCCAAAATACAATGACCTTTTACTAGCTTACTCTCAAGACTACTATCAGAGTGCATTTCCTTAGCTTTGGAGTTCATTGGACAGTCAAAATTTGTATTTGCCTGGAAGGGCTGATGGCTATGACCAGCCATTTGCAACTTACTATGATTTTTTTTCACATCACACTCCAACACCATTTTTAAGAGTGAGAACGAAAACAAGATTGCCAAGGAAGAAAAGAAAGTGGAGGGAGAAAAGGACCCACAAATTAGAAAGAAAGGTAGGGCCCAAGAGTAGGCTGGGCACTGAAGGCAGACTGAGCCTGCCTCGCAGTTGGCCTAGAACTGTGGACCTCAGTGTGGGCCCAGCATCAGCAGCAGCATTTCACAGGTCCAGAATTAGACAAGCAGACTCTATGGCTCCATCCCAGACCTACGAAATCAGAAATTCTGGGGACAGGGCCCAGAAGTTTGTTTTAAAAACCTGCAGGTGACTCTGATGCATCACCAAGTTTGAGAACCACTGGCTGGCAGACTCTGTCCTCAGCCCTATCCCTCTGCTCACGAAGCTCCTTTCTCTGATTTGCCTTCTTCCCTCTACTCTGCAAGAATGAGGCATGAGAAACCACCGCTGAGTGTGGCAAAGACAGTGTTTGGCACATTGTAAAGCTCTATAGCCATAGGAGGTGGGATGGTGGCAGAGAGCAGGACTGCCTTTGTTCAGAAGGGCAAAGTGCTTGGGGTGGAGCCTGGGGAATTGCTGATGAAGTTTAGTGAGTGATTGTGAGTGATCAGCTGAAGAAAGTTCCCCAGAGTAGCCGTCTAGGCACCTGAGAAACTCAGGGATAATGTTGAGCGAGGAGACAGAAGCATGCTGAAAACAGCTCAAGCCCTGACTAGGGTTCCGTAGGGAGTGGGTTCTGGGTCATGAGGCTCAACAGGATGGGCAAGCTTACCTCCTTCCTTCCCTCAGCATGTCCTTATTTTGGGTCAATATGTTCAAGATGCATCTCTCAGGCCTGTTCATCTCCTGGTTATGCCCCAACATCCATTCTAGCTCCCAGCTCCCATCCCTGGCCAGGTCATCTGCCCTTTTGGCAGAGGCAAGGAGGAGCCCCAGGGAAGCTGATGGTGAAGCTCGGAACAACTCTCCATAATCTGGACATGTCTTTGAAATCACCTTCCCTGCTCTATTCTCCTCCATAGCACTTGTCAGTGGCTGAAATGCTAGAATATGAGCCCCATGAGGGGAGGGAATTTTTACTACTCAATCCCCAGGGCCTAGAGCAATGCCTGGCCCACAGTAGGCATTCAATCAGTATTTGTTAGAAGAAAATGAATGGATATTAAATCTGTTCAAATCTTAAAATTTACTCCATAATCTCTAAATATTTATTTTGAATATAAAAATGATTTTCCCTCAAATGTTTGAGTAGAAATCAATGTCTCATGTCTCCGACAAAGCTGGGGTGTCAGGTCCCTTGCACACACCACCGTGCTAGATCCACCACAGAGTGAAGCTTCACTGATGATCAGACAGCAAGGATGAGAGGACAGGGCTGTGATTGTCAGGGCCTCTTTGTGAAGAGAGAATCAGTGTATAAAGGCTGTGTCCCTGTGCCTTAGCCAGATCAGTGTTTCTGAGAGGTGGAAATATAGGAAAGTTATAACCAAGCAATAAGACAATGTGCACAAACTTATCTGTTCAGTGCCTGACACACAGTGGGGACCCAATAAAGTTAGAACAATCTCTGAATCTGAACTACAGTGAAATGTTGATGAACAAGACACTCAGAGAACAGTCCTTGCAAGCAAGACTCCTTAACCTCAGAAACAGGGTCTTTAGTCCCTTTGTTTTCCTAGTACTTTGCACAGTACATGCCTAGAAGACCCTAAATGAATACTCAATGAACAAAAAGTAGGGTGCCTCCATTCATTTTTCTGGATATTATATGTCAGAACTTGTGGTTGAAAATCATTTTAAAATGCATTCAGCAATATTTCTACATTAGCAAGAAAAGAGTAATGAACTTTCTTACATCTGCCTATGGAAAGTCTTAAATATGGTCATCAGCCAGTACCCTGACTGTCCTGACCACATGTTACAGTGGAACGGTTTGGGAGGAATTAATACAAAAGGAGTATGAGGTTGAATGGTTGAATTACCAAGAAATCATGGAGCATGGAAAGGATGCTCTGATATTTTTTCCTTGAATATCAGGGTTAATGTTTATGAGGGACTAAGGTCACCGAGCCCAATATCCTAATTTGGCAAGTGGAAAAACCAAGGCTGAAAAAGAGGGAGGGGCTTCCTGAGGGCATTCGCTATGTAAAGCGAATCCATAATGATGATGATAATGATGATGATGATGACAATTTTTAAAAAATATTTTATAAGTGTTGCAGGTTCGATTCCCAGTCAGGGTACATGCTTGGGTTGCAGGCCATGACCCCCAGCAACCACACATTGATGTTTCTGTCTCTCTCTATCTCCCTCCCTTCCCTCTCTAAAAATAAATAAATAAAATCTTTAAAAAAATATTTTATATATTTATTTTTAGAGAGAGGGGAGGGAGAAAGAGAGAGAAACATCAATGTGTGGTTGCCTCTCGCGCCCCCTACTGGGTAGCTGGCCTGCAACCCAGGCTTGTGTCCTGACTGGAGATTGAACTGGCGACCCTTTGGTTTGCAGGTCAGCACTCTATCCACTGAGCCACACCAGCCAGGGCATAAGTTTCAATTTTTGAATACCTGTTATGTACATACAAGCTTTGGATGCTTTACATATATGACCACAAGTCATTCTCCCAACAGCCTTATAAAATAGATTTCTATGTTGTCCCTCTGTGGTTTGCTCATGACAGAAACTGAACTCAAAACAAGCTTTCAAAAGTGAGGCATTATTTGCCTAAGTAAATGTAAATACCAGGAATTGTCTAGCTTCTGGCTAGGCTGGATCCATGTGCTCAAACAACGTTGTCAGAATCTCTCTCACCTACTATCTTCTCTGTTAGCTTTAGTTTCTATATCTTCTTTCCATGTGATGAAAAAGATGATCCCCAGTAGGTCTGGCTCCCAGGAACCTTATGTTATAGTTCCAGAAGAAGAGAGTTATGTTCTGAGTCAACATCCACATCAGTGCTCCTTAAGACCTTGACTGAGCCTCTTTGGGTCCTGCAAACACACCTACACCAGTCCTTAGGTATAGGAAAACGGGAAACTTTGGTCACTCCATATCTCTGTAGGGTGGAGGAGGAGAGCCTCTTTATCAGTAGAATGGAGGAGGGACAACTCAGCGACTCAGAGAACCATGCAATTGCCCAAGGCCACACAGCACCTGTTAGAGGCAGAGCTAGGACATACACTCAAAATATTTGCTTTCAAAGCCTGTGCTTTTTATTTTTCCTGGGCTTGGGGTTTTCTTTTTGGGGTAGGAGAAGGGAAGGGGAAATAATTCACATACCTTAAAATTCACCATAGTAAAAGTGTACAATTCAGTGAAAAGCCTATTTTAATCATCAGGCCAGGTGTTTTCACATTTCATGTGATCAGTGCCCAATTGTGAAATATGTGGTTAGCAATTTCTTTCTATTAATGGTTGAATTACCAAAATTACTGAACGATTTACTTTTAAAAATAGAAATCAGAATCAACGACTTCCCCTCTAATAATGCCATCCTCATTTCCTTGTACTCTGATGTACTCTTTTAGGTGTAGCCACCAAAACTCCTGCCGAAGAGGGTACTATCACCTGTTTGAGTGTTTCCAAAAGGGGGATGGTAGATATCTGCTACAACTTGTCATAAATATTGCTTTCCCCTTGTAAGACACCGCAAGAAAGATATGGCATATTCTAGGAATATGTAGAATGACAGATTTGTTCAGCAACATTGCAGAGTATAAAATTAAAATTTAAGCAACGCCATTTCTAGATTCCAGTGATGAAAATTAGAAAGAAATTGCATTAAAAAAAGAAAGAGAACCTCATTCCCTAAAGAATCCAAAACATTAAGAATTTTGGAATAAGGCCATGGCTGTGTAGCCCAGTTGGTTAGAGTTTGTCCTGATATGAATAAATAAGTGAAACAACAAACTGATGTCTCTCTCTCAAATCAATCAATCTATCTAACTATCTATCTATCAATAAGAATTTTGGAATTAACCTAAAAGGACACACACAAGTTATTAAAAGAAAATGAAAAACCTCTATTAGGGAAAAAATGACATTGGACAGAATAGAGCTTCTGGTTGGGGAGATTGTACTTGGTAGATGGCACAAAAGCCCACGCAATTTTGAGCCACAGTAATACTCTGCTTTTGAAGGAGGGAGGGGATGGCCCGGATCAGACTACACTCTCAGGGAAATCCAAACACACTAGAACATACCTTTGGCTGGGGTAGGGTGGGGGAGGTTGTTGTATGTGGCCAGGCTGGCAACAGGTTTAGAAACCATGACACACAAGGAACTAACTGAACAGGTTAATCTGGATGTTGGAGCACTGGGGGCATTTCCACTACATAAGAGGAAATCTAGGGGTGGGGTTGAAGCTCTGTGGGGCAGCAGTGAGTGAAGATTATTGGGAGAGAGATGTTGGCTGAGACAAGGTAGCAGCTTTTGAAAGTTAGAACTGTCATTGACCTAAATTAACTTTGCCAAGCGGGCAGGCTGATGACATTATCATCCCAACCAAAAAGATAAGGAAAAGGTCCAGCAAGCACAAAAGACTTGTCTATAATCACCTGGAGTAGGGTAGGGGGACACATGAGACAGAGGGCTCCCCGGTGCTGTGCCCACTGGCCCAGGCTACTTTCCAGCCCAGCATTAAGCTTGAAAAGATGCCACAAAATAGGTGGAAGCAGCCAGCAGTGAGGAAGTCACAGGAAAGCTATCAATGTCAAAGCACGACAAACAAGCCTGAATATCCTGTGGAGAGAAGGATCAGGCCAGGAGCAGCGGTTTCCCAGAGGAAAAGTAATGACTTTTGACAAGACACAGGGATCTCTTTCAGGAGAACAGGAGTTTCTGACAGGAGACCAGGGATTTTTGACAGGAGAGCAAGGATTTCTGAAAAGAGTGGTGATTTTTCACAGAACAGTGGTTTTTAAAAGAAGAGTGGTGATTTCTAACACAACAGTGATTTCTGACAGGAAAACTGTGATTGCTGATAGGAGAGCATGGATTTCTGAGAGAATAGTAGTGCCCACTACATAGCAGAGGAGTGATTTCTGGCAGGAGGTTTTATTCCTGAATGAGGGTTTTGGGAGGACATAACACAGCTGCACAGGAGATACTGGATGACAGAGAGAATCAGATTCCCTCAGGAAATAGCTGTTGGACCCAGGGGTGGAGGAAGTTACCAGCAATAAGAACAAGGGAACAACGTAGATGGCTGACTCAGGCAAGATCTTGGGTTCACTACCTCATTTAGCAGAGGGGGTAGAATGGGTTGGAGGAAGAGTGCCCAGGAGATTTCTATCACTGTGAGTGTAAAGGACTAGGAAATGCATTCCCATCAAAATACTCAGAGGAAATTGAAGAGAGGGAAATCTGCTGCATTTCCAGTCCCCCAAAACCCAGAAATAACACAGCTTTGGTTTTGATTCAGGAAATTCTAATGAAAGCTTTTGACCTTTTAATTAGTTACATATTCTTCGCAAGGGGAGCAGGACAAGAAAGATGTGTTCTTTCTAAAGTTGAAGCCCTGAAGTCATCCAGGAACCAGATCCTCGCCTGTGTGGAGAGAAGTCATTATTGTGGCAGCAAGAAAACTGAATTCACGGAGGAAGTATCAGTAACGAGCTTCTGATAGAAGTGGTAGCCTGGCAAAATCTTGGTCAGAAGGAAAAGTGATCCCCGGTGTCCCAGAAATCTAGCCTGGGTCATTCGCAGGATCCTTTTCCTGCAGGTAGTTAAGTTTGCTGTGAGCACAACTGCAGCAGGATATGTCTCAGAAGGGAGAAATGCTTTTTCTCTCAGACTGAGCTCTTATTGACCCCCACATCCATTATGTGACTGGATTCCTGTGGGCACTGAGCTCTAGGGGAATTCTAATTGTGCAGATCCCCAGAACAGCTGCAGCATCCCCAGCCAGGAGCTCCAGACTTGTACTTCTGACCATATGTGGGGCTCAGCCCTGCTCTCCACACACAGCCCTGCAGGCCTGAGGCAAAGATGAATACGCTAGGCCTCCTGCAATCACTCTCTCTTGGGGTCCCTACCACTTTCTTTCTACAGGCCCAGCGAAGATGGTCTGTTCTTTCCAGCTGCCACCACCTCTCCTCCCTCTTGGGGTTCCTTTCAACCCCAGACTGGATCCAGAGGACTCAGAATTCCCCAGCTTCTCTCCTCACCCCTGTTCCTCTGGATGGAGCTCAAGCCATTTTATCACTGCAAATGCCAACTGGGAAAAATACAATTACAGATGAGAAAGCAGATTTGAAATTTTTTATCCTAAAAAAATTTGCATTTCTTAAGAGAATGGTGACTTTTCTCAGGGGATGCTATGTGGCTGGTCCTTTCTCACTGTGATAACTACCATAACAGACCTCCCCAGGCAAAGCCCTTTCCTGCATTCCTGCCTGAGAAGACAGGTGAAAATCTCCCTTGTCCTCAGCAGCAATTCTTATTCTTTCATTGTCCAGGTCACTGCTTATCCACAACTTGTTGGGTAGAGTGGCGCTGGGTGAACTGGCTGGAGCCACCAGACCCCTTTCTGTGAAGACTTACTTACCAAGTTCTCACTGGGTGACTTTGAGCAAGTCACCTCATCTGTAACATGGGGATAAAAATGCCCATTTCACATGATTGTTGAGGTGATTAAGTGAAATTAACAAAGTATTAATAAAGTAACAATGCATCTGGCACCCAGCAGACTTAATCATTTTGGTACCCTTCACATTGTGGGAGAGCAGTACCCAGAAAAAAGGGCTACAGCAGGAAGGGCTGCACAGTTTTTGCCCTTCCAAAGGCACCCAGATGAGCAGCTGGGTAGAGACCTAAATACCACGGGGTGCTTCACTTGCAGTGTCAGGTGCTCTGGGTGAGGGTTTTCTGCACAAAGGCAGTCTCTCCTTTAGTCACAGGAGGGTAAGCAGCAGCTGCGGTTGTCTGTGATTGATTGCACCAAGCCCACCCTGCTGGGGAAAAAATGAATGGCACTTCCAAAGTGGCCATTAACATTACCTCCTTCCCCATAGTGAGACCAGGTTCCTCTCCTTTTCCTGTCATCAGAAGCCTTGGCAAGGTGAAGAGCAGCTGCTATTGCCATGGGTTCCCCTGTTCTTGTCAGAGGGGTCTCCTTGAGTGGGGACTAGCTTGCCTGTTTTGGGGGTTTGACAACCACTTGTCCTCCCAGTTGGCCTCCCATTGGATGATTTACAGGGTCTGACACATAAAACCTCCTACCTTTATATCCCAGGGCCCCCAAAGGGACTTTCTTTAATACTATGGCTAAAGAACCAAGCAAGGTTTTCTTTTTTCTTTTTCTTTTTCTTTTCCCTTTTCCCTAGCAGAAAAATTCTAAAAGTTGAAGTTCAAGGCCTCAGCCATCCTGAGATGTTGCATGTCTCAGTGTAATAGGGCGCAGCCAAGGGCCCCCAAACAAAGGATTTGAAACGAAGTCCAGAACTCGGGGTATCCAGAAAATATAAAAATATAGGATGTACCCATCCCCACAAGTCTGGACTGGAGGATGGGACACATGGAGTAGGGCCATTGAGAGTTATTTTGCATATCAACAGTTGGCCAGCTTCATAGTTGATATGCAAAAATGGTTATTTTACATATCTATAACCATTAAACATCTATAACCCTGATAGCTGGCTAGCTTCATATACATGTTAAGTAGCTGTGGCCAAGCTTTGAGCCAGGGAGGTGGGAGTGACATTGACCCATGACATAACTGGGAGGCAGCTCCCCGCCTGATTACAGTACCTATGGGACAGTTTGGAGATGGTTCGCTCTATGCCATAGGGCCACATCTGCCCATACTTACTATGGTAGCCCAGAAAGGCTGGAAAAATACAGGAGTGCTGGTGTCACAGGTGGGCACAGGTAACCAGGTTCTTAGTGATCGAGACAAAGAATTGAACCGAACACCCAGAGTTCATAGAAGAGAACATGGGAGCAGGCCAACTCCAAGCAGAGATTGACCTCATGGGCTGGAGGGACTCTATTCTCAGAGGGAGGATCCTTTCTGGCTAGTTTTGGTGGGCTTTTACTGAGTATGTACAAGTAGTTGCATTACTTTAAAGCTACTGCGCATGTGGTTTCCCATGATCCTCCCCGATTGGCCACCAGGGAAGAGGGTCCCACAATGCTATGGAATTAATCCCCGTTTCTCCTGGGGTCCCCTGTACTAGGTTCACCTTTCCCTTCACCAGAGAATTATAGCTCTCCATGCTAGAGATTGATGAAAAAGGGAAGAGTTATTTATTCAAGTTATACAGGCTAAAAGTAATGACTTAATGTCTTTGTCAAAGTCCCAAAGCCCCTTGAAACACCCACAAACACACACAGTCCTTCCTTCCCCGCTTTGCCCAGTGTGGGGTACCATATCTCAGGAGAAGAAATAGAAGTCCGTGGCTTAGGCAGCTCTCGGTTTTTCCTAGTAATTTGTGCTCATCTGGCAGGCCTTCCTTAGTTCCCAGCACCATTGGTTGTGTTGCCAGGATCTACAGCTAAAGCCTCGTGGTGATTCTTCTCATGGCTGCGGGGGGGCGGGGGGGGTGATCCCCCTTTCTGGGAGAGCGACAGCAGCAGCAGCAGCAGCAGCAGCACCAAGAGGGCCAGCGTGGAGCGCATGGTGTCCTGGCCAGAGCAGGTGGCTGCAAGGCTGGCTGAGCCTGAGCGGTGAGAATGCAGGCGCAGCATGCGGAGGCCTGGCGGTGGCTGCAGCAGCCAGGCAGTGACCCAGTGCTCCCAAGTCACTTACTGGTGGCCCCTTCTCACAGCTGCGGCTGCAGAGCTGGCTGGGGCTTGGAGCCAGGTGGTAGAGGAGCTGCAGGTGGCTGCATCGTGGACGGTGCTACGGGAGTCCCCACTCTGCTAAAGCCGCATGGTTCTCTCTTCAGTGACTGCGGTCCTCCCTGCACTGCCACAGCTGCACGGTTCTCTTCTCAATGGCCGCCAAGTCTGGGTTTTAAATCCCCGCGGCCAATCTTCCTCTGCAGCCCCATTTCCGACTCCTCCCACACTTGTCTTCACATGCCAGAACTCATATCCTTCCAGCTTTACTGGGCTGCCATCATGAGTATGGACAGGCATGGCCCCATGTCATGGAGCCAATCTTCTCTGAGCTCCTATGCAGGCGCTGTAACTCCGGGGACCTGCCCCCCAGTTACATCTGGGTGGGGAAGTTACTTCCATTCCCCTAGCTCAGAGCTGGTCACAGCTATTTAGCATATCTATGCAACCAGTTAAAGGTTATAGATATGTTAAATGACCACGCCAGAGGGTAGCTGCAAGGCTGTTGCTATGCGAAACAGCTCTCAATGGCCTTGCTTCATTTGTCCCTTCCCCTGGGGTGGAGGGTGAGGACATTCTACATATTTTTCTAATATTTCCTGGACACCTTGAGTTCTGAACTCCATTACAAATCCTTCTTTTGAGGACCCTTTGGCTGCACCCTCCTACACTGGTAGGTGTAGCTGATTGTGGGAGGAGTTGGAAATGGGGTTGCAGAGGAAGATTGGTACTTGGATTTAAACCCAGGCATGGCAGCCATGCAGAACTAACCACATGGTTTTGGGGCTCCCTTTACCACGCAGCTTAGGAAGCAGGAGAGCAAGATGTAGCAGACATGCAGGGCTCTCTCTTAGTGGTTTGGAAGAACGCAGGAAAGGCAATGGGGGACTAGGGACAGAGATAATTTGAGGCCTTGCAGGGAAGGAAAGTGGTGAAAGGACTCTTACTGGTAGGCCATGAGAAGGTGCCATGTAGTTTTGGATTAAGAAGTGGAGATCTCGCAATACAGCTGAAGGTGCTGGGGGCTGCGGGAGACCTGCCTAGTCCAGCATGGGTGACTGAGAGGAACCGGATAAGTGAGATGTGGGCTTCTGTTTGTTTTTTTTTTATTTCTGGAGGATGGTACTTCTGATTGGCATGTTCTGAGACTGGCCTGCCTGGGCAAAGAGGGGAAATGAAGGACTGTATGTGTTTGTGGGTGTTTTAAGGGACTTTGAGATTTTTAATGGTGACCTTCTGCCATTATTCTAAATCTGCATAACTTTTTGTAGGGTAAGTGGAGGCAGTCTGGCTTCCTCACCCAGGTATCTGGGTAACTAAGGGAAGGAGTGTTCCCACAGCCTTGGAGGGGCCTGATAAGTAGTGTACTTATAGCCTTGAGACTGGGTCCTATAAACTGTTCCCATAACATGAAATGGGCTCATATGCACAGGGTTATGTTATGTTATGTTATGTTATGTTATGTTATGCAATGTTCTGGCATTTTTCAGGTTTTGTTTGACTCCCTGCTGGGTGCCACAATGGGTGACATGCTGGGAAGCAAGGGCCACAATGTGTGACATGCAGGGAAACACATAGCTTGCAGCATGCATGGCTTACCCACACATGAATAAAGGCATGTCAGATATCCCAATGGCTGTGTGAATATTTTCCCTCTGTACAAATATCATGAACCTGCCTGGCCTTGAATGGTTGCAACACACCTTTGAATAAATAGTTACTTTCCTTTTCACCAAAGTCTGGCATTGAAGAGCCATAATTCCAATTCCCTGGTGGCAGGCAAAGATTTTACGGTGACAGAGGGACCCCATAACCCCCGGGTCCAGTCTATAACATCAGCAGTAGCTCTCATGAGAAGGGGCTTTCTGTGCAGGGCTGTTGTAACAGTTACCCCTTTCTATCTTCATTTCTGTCTCACATAGTTGGTAAGACAGAAGACAAGGTCATATCTCCAAGAGTCAATCTATGTGTTTTCCTTTCATTCTGCTCTCTCACTGGTAGCCACAGGTACCTTAGTCTGCACTGACCAGAAACACATACAAAAGCTGCAGAGGGTTTAGATGCAAGGCTCAAAGTACACTTGCAAAACCAGATTTTTCTCTCCCAAAGACTAGACAAAACCAGGCTTGGGGAACAGGCAGAGGTAGCTGGACCCTGACAAGAAGAGTGAAGGCACCTGTGTCCTTGAAGGGAGTGGGAGTGGGTGGAGTAAGATGGGAGCAGAGGGAAGGGCACTCATTGTGAGGCTCAGTGTGGACCCCCACCCACCTAGGGGCTTATAAGACCTGGAACAGCAAATGGTGGCTTGGGAACCAGGAGAAAGGATGAGGTCAAGAGAGAAAACCTCACTCCTGAAGAGAACCAGGTGGAAACTTCTCCAGAAGTAGGAGCATTGATGAACTCTACACTGCTGAGGGGTTTGACTGTGGTGAGAACCTCTTCTCAAATAAAAAAGTTTCCAATGAAAAAATTCTTTACAAAAAGCTGTAACCATTTTAGCAAAAATTCTCAATTAGCATCACAAAACTAATTGAATTTCTCAGGTAACTGGAATATCTTTTCATACCATTTTTAGAAAGAAGAGGTAAATAATAAGAAATCAAAAAAACAAATCAAGGATTTGTTTTTTAAAACAACAAAATATCAAAAACTTTGAGGAACTCCCTGGCCAGAGTAATCCATCTTATTGCACACTTTCAATAAGAACCATTGTTGTTCAGAAAGATGACACTTGAATCACTGGGTCATCAGAGGAAAGTTTCAGTTTATTCAGCTGCCAGAATCCCTATTTCCTTTGTGTTATAGTGAAATAGAGCCTGACCATATTTCTAAACTAACTACAAGCTTCTTGAAATTGGTTTTTCAAGAATTCTAACATCCTTTGGAAAAAGACGACACTGTATATAAATTGAATGTATTATGCATTCAGGAATGAGTTGGTCTTTGAGAGGAACCTAATATAGTTGCATCCTATAGATCATTTGACTGGAATAATCCATGCTAGTGGTTCTCACCTGGGGAAAGGGAGAGACTTTTCCCCTAGGAAATATTTGTCAATATATGCAGACATTTTTGGTTGTTATAACTGGGAGGTGGGAGTGGGGTTGGGTGCTACTAGCATCTAGTAGAGAGAGACCAGGGATGTTGTTCAAAATATTGCACCACAATAAACAAAACAGCCCTCAACAACAAAAGAGTATCAGACCCAAAATGTCAATAGTATTGAAGTTGAGAAAACACGGCTCACGGTGATGCAATAACAAGATATACTTGGCTGCCCCAAGCTATTTACAGGTCTCAAGGCCAGGCTCCAGAGGCCTTCCCTGTCAGCTATTGCTTGGGGCTGGTCTCACCTTACCTAAGCTCTTAGGGCGGTTATATGATCTAAAGCTGGGACATCCATCTGCAATGAAATACAACCATCAGAATGTCTGCCTGCTCTCTGCTGGCAACAAGGACACTCAGTTGAGCCTGGAGTAGAACATAAGGCATTAGTTGTGTTGTCCCAGCAGGAAATAAGGCTGAGTCCCTAGGTCAGTGTACATCTTTCTTGGGTAGGTCTGGGTGTGTGCCATGAGGATCACCTGGTGGAGCTACCTATTTTGGCTTTTATTGGCAACCAAGTCTTTTTGTGACCGAAATCTTATTTCTTTGGATGTGTTTATGTCATCAGTAAAATCTTTCTTCAACCTGGGGCCAGAGTCCACTTAATATAATTGCATTACTTGGCTGTGATTATTCATTATGTTTACATTTTACAGTTTAATAAAGGATTTCACTGATTTGAGAGTAGAGGAAATTATTTTGAGAAGCCAGCTAATCTGTGAGTTCCTGAAAGTTGTATAACTAACATATTGTAGTTTGCTCTGTCTAGTATTTGTCAAAAATATTAAGACCCTAAGATGGTGGCCGAGTATGTGGAAGATGAGTCCACTTGCTTGTGCCCCCAACTCAGATTTTCAGCTGATTTCACAACAATTAACCCAATCAATCAATGGAGTCTTAGCTGATACAAAGTTTTGAAGACAAGGAGTTCAGAAAACATTTCATATCATCTGCTAGCAGGGCAGAGCAGTGATGATCATCCCAGACTCAGCGAAACCTGAAGGAGAGAGCCACAGATTGTGGATCACTTATAGCCTTGAACAGGCAACCCCTAGATGGGGTTGGTATCTGATATTTCCAGAGTCACATCTAGAAGGAGAGGCCAGCAGGCAAGCACTGGACCCTGCTGAGATGAATTCTACCTCGTTCTTTTTCATTGTTTTTTCTTTTGTACACATTTTAACATTTTTTCTTTTCCTTCAACTTTGTTCCTATTATTTCACTATGTTTTTTTAAATTTCAAATCTCATATTTTACTCTTCCCTTTTCACCTTCTTCCTTTCCTTTCTTACTTTTGGTATAAATTTTACTTTTTTCCTTTCTTCACCTGTTTCCATTCCCTACTCTTATTATTTCTCCTCTCTCTACCCTCTCAAGATAACTTGAGTCATCTCATATTCTTTCCTTTAGTCATCTCATATTCTTTTTTATCTTTCTTATAATAATCTTATTCACTTTCCAACTTTATTAATCTGCTCATTTGTCACTGATGTTGCTGTTGTTGTGGAGTGAGTATTTTTGCTGGTGTGGGTTTTATCTTCTGTGTTGTTTTGTTTTGTTCTTTCAGCACTTGTATAACAGCACAGGAAATCAAGGATACTGCACAACTGAATCCCACAGGACTCCTAACACAGAAAGACACTCACGAAGACATGGGGTCAGAGCAGATAAATCTAATACAGAGAAACAAACAAAAAGTCACCTAAAATGGGGAGACAAAGAAACAACCCCCAGCTTAAAAGAAAGGAGGAATCCCCAGAAAAAGAACTAAATGAAATTGAGGCCAATTTACCAGACATAGCGTTCAAAGTAATGGTTATAAGGATACTCCAGGAACTTAGTGAGAACTACAAGGAAGTTTGTGGGTACTACAGGAAACTTCATGGGAACTACATAAGCATGAAAAAGGATATAGAAACCATTAATAAGAACCACATGGAAATGAAGAATGTATATCTGAAATGAACAGTACACTAGAAGGAATTAAAAGTGGGCTAGATGAAACAGAGGATCAAATCAGCAAGTTGGAAGACGAGGTAGAAAAGAAACACCCGGTGACAGCAACACAAGGAAAAAAGACTCAAAAAGAACGAGGATAGCTTAAGAGAGTTTTGGGACAACATGAAACAAACAATATTTGCATCATAGGGATACCAGAACGAGAAGAAATGGAGCAAGAGATAGAAAACCTGTTTGAAAAAAATAATGACAGAAAACTTCCCTCACTTGGTGAGAGAAAACATCATGCAAATTCAGGAAGCACAGAGAATCCCTCTCAAGATGAACCCAAAGAGGCCCACTCCAAGACACATCATAATTAAAATGGCAAAATTTAAAGACAAAGAATCTTAAAGGCAGCAAGAAATAAACTGCTAGCAACATACAAGGAAGCTCTGATAAGGCCATCAGCTGATTTCTCAACAGAAACCCTAAAAGCCAGAAGGGACTAGCAAGAAATATTCCAAGTATGAAAATTAAGGAGCTGCAACCAAGACTACCCTATCCAGCAAGGTGTTTATTTAAAATGGAAGGAAAAATAAAAAGCTTTCCAGATCACCCCCACCAAAAAGGCTAAAAGAGTACAGCTCCACCAAACCAGCATTGCAAGAGATGCTAAAGGGACCACTTCAAGAAGAAGAAGAAGATAGGAACACAGGTACAAAGGAAAAAATGGCAATTAAAATACATCAATACTAACCTTAAATGTAAATGGATTTACTGCCCCAACCAAAAGACATAGAGTAGCTGAATGGATAAGAAAACATGATCCACTTATGCTTTTTACAAGAGACTGACCTCAGAAAAAAAGATTCACACAGGCTAAAAGTTAAGGGATAGAAAAAAATATTCCATGCACATGGGCATGAAACAAAAGCTGGGGTAGCAATTCTTATATCAGACAAAATAAACTTCAAAACAAAGGCCACAGCAAGAGACAAAAGTCACCACATAATACTTAAGGGAGTAGTCCAACAAGAGGATATAACACTTGTAAACATATATGCACCCAATATAGGAACACCTAAATATATAAAGAAAATCCTGGAGGTCTTTAAGAAAGAGATTGACAGCAAAACAGTCATTGTAAAAGATATTAATACCCCATTGTTAACAAGGATAGATCTTCAAAAAATCAACAAGGATATCACAGAATTAAATGACACTCTAGATCAAATGGACCTAATTGATATGTACAGAACAATTCACCGCAAAGAAGCAAAATATATGCTTTTTTTTTTTCAAACTCACCTGGATCGTTGTCAAAGACAGGCCACACAAAATAAGTCTTAACAAATTCAAGATAATTGAAATCATATCAAGCCCCTTCCCAGATCATAATGGCTTGAAACCAACCTCAAGAAAAAAACTCAAAAACATTCAAGTACATGGAGACCTACTAGCATGTTATTAAATAATGACTGGGTTAACAAAGAGATCAAGGAAGAAATAAAAAAGAATCTGAAAATAAATGAAAACGAACACACAGCAATTCAAAACCTCTGGGACACAGCAAAAGCAGTACTGAGAGGGAAATTCATACTAATATAGGCCTACATAAAGAAAATAGAAAAATCTCAAATAAAAAACCTATCCCTACATCTAAAAGAATTAGAGGACCAACAACAAACAAAGCCCAAAGTAGGAGGAAAGAAATATTCAAGATTAGAACAGAATAAAATGACATAAAGGCTACAAAGTATTTTTAAGGATCAATGAATCCAGGAGCTGGCTCTTTGAAAAGATAAACAAAATTGACAAACCTTTAACCAGATTCATCAAGAAAAAAAAGAGAGAGGATCCAAATAATTAAATCAGAAATCAAAGAGTACGAGTAGAAACTGATACCACAGAAATACAAAGGATTGTAAGAAATTATGATGAAGAACTATATGCCAAGAAATTGGACAATCTGGGCAAAATGGGTACATTTCTAGAAACATAAAATCTTCCAAAACTGAATCAAGAAGAAGCAGAAAACTTGAATAGACTGATAACAACTAGTAAAATTGAAGTAGTAATCAAAAAACTCCTGACACACAAAAGCCCTGGACCAGATGGCTGCACAGGTGAATTTTCCTGGGAACATGCAAAGAAGAACTAACTCCTATCCTTCTCAAACTATTCCAAAAAAAAAAAAAAAGTCAAGAAAAGGGGAGATTCCCAAACTCTTTTTACAAAGCAGCATTATCCTGATTCCAAAACCAGGTAAAGACCCAACAAAGAAAGAAAATCACAGGCCAATATCTCTGATGAACATAGATACTAAAATCCTCAACAAAATATTGGCAAACTGGATCCAGTAATACATGAAAAAGATCACACACCATGATCGATTTGGATTCATTCCAGGGATGCAAGGATGGTACAATAGTCACAAATCAATAAACATAATACATCAGACAAACAAAATGAAGGGCAAAAATCACATGAGTGTATTAATAGATGCTGAAAAAGCATTTGATAAAATCCAGCACCCATTTATGATAAAAAACACTCAGCAAAGTGGGAATAGAGGGAGTGTACCTCAACATAATAAAGGCCATATATGAAAAACCTATAGCCAACATCATACTCAGTGGGTAAAAACTAAAATCTTTCCCCTTAAGACCATGAACAAGACAAGGGTGTCCTCTTTCACCTCTATTATTCACCATAGTACTGGAAGTCTAGACACAGCAATCAGACAAGAAGAAGAAATAGAAGGCATCAAAATTGGAAAGAGGAACTAAAACTGTCATTATTTGTAGATGACAAGATAGTGTACATAGAAAACCCTATAGACGCCACCAAAAAACTATTTGATTTAATAAGTGAATTAGGCAAAGTAGTGGGATACAAAGTCAATATTCAGAAATCCATAGCATTTTTGTATACCAACAATGAACTATCAAAAAGAGAAATGAAGAGAAAAATCCCATTTACCATATCAATGGTAACAACAAAAATTACCTAGGAATAAATTTAACCAAGGAGGTAAAAGACCTATACTTGGAAAACTATAAAACACTGAAGAAATAAACTGAGGAAGATACAAATAAATGGAAGCATATACCATGTTCACAGACTGGAAGAATTAACACTAATAAAATGTTCATACTACACAAAGCAATCTATAGATTCAGTGCAATTCCTATTAAAACACCAATGGCATATTTCACAGATCTAGAGCAAATATTCCAAAAATTTATATGGAACCACAAAAGAACTCAAAGAGCCTCAGCAATCTTGAGAAAGAAGAAAAAAGTCAGAGGGATCACAATACCTGATATCAAACTATTTTATAAGGTTCAGAACAGTCTGGTACTGGCATAAGAATAGACATGTAGATCAATGGAACAGAATAGATATCCCAGAAATAAACCCATGTCTCTATGGTCCATTAATATTTGACAAGGTGACAGGAGCATACAATGAAGTAAAAATAGTCTCTTCAATAAATGTTGTTGGGAGAACTGAACTGGTACATGCAAAAAAAAAAAATGAAACTAGACCACGAACTTACACCATACACAAAAGTATACTCAAAATGGACAAAAGACTTAAATATAAATTGTGATACCATAAAAATCCTAGCAGAAAACATAGGCAGTAAAATTTCAGATATCTCACATAGCAATATTTTTGCTGATATATCTCCTAGGGCAAGGGAAGTAAAAGAAAAAATACACAAATGGAACTACATCAAATCAAAAAGCTTTTGCACAGCTAAAGAAACCATCATCAAAATGAAAACAGAACCAACTGTATGGGAGAATATATTTGCCAATGATACATTAAACAAGGGCTTAATCTCAAAAATATGTAAAGAACCCATATGACTCAACACCAGAAAGACAAACAATGCAATTGAAAAATGGGCAGAGGACCTGAATAGACACTTCTCTAAGGAGGACATACAGAGGGCCCAGAGACATATGAAAAAATTCACATCACTAGCCATCAGAGAGATGCAAATGAAAACCACAAGGAGATAACACTTTGCACCTGCCAAAATGGTTATTGTTAATAAATCAACAATCATCAAGTGCTGGCAAGGATGTGGAGAAAAGGGAACCCTAATGCATTGTTGGTGAGAATGCAGACTGGTGCATACATTGTGGAAAGCAGTATGGAATTTCCTCAAAAAACTAAAAATAGAATACCTTTTGACCCAGCAATTCCACTGCTGGGTGTATACTTTAAGAATACAAAAATACAAATTCAAAAGAGCCTATGCAGCCCTATGTTCAAAGTAGTGCTATTTACAATAGCCAACAATTGGAAACAGCCTAAGTGCCCATCAGTAAATGAGTGGATCAAACAACTGGGATACATTTACACAATGGAATACTATACAGCAGAAAAAAGAAGGAATTCCTACCTTTTGTCACCACATGGATGGACCTGTAGAATATCATGCTAAGTGAAATAAGCCATTCAGAGGAAAACAAATACCATATGATCTCACTTGTAAGAGAAATGTAATGAACAAAATAAAATAATGAGCAAAATAGAACTTGAGGCATAGAATCACAGAATAGACTGATAGCAGAAAGAGGGGAGGAGGGAGGTAAAGACTGTTTGACAGGTGAAGAGATTAGTTAAGGAACATGTATGAAGGACCCATGGACAACGTGGTGAAGATTGACTATGAAAGTGGGGGGGCAGGCAAGGCAGAGGGCAGGTGAAGGGAGAAATAATTGGAACAACTGTAAAACATAAAAAAATAATAAAGACAGTCTGACCAAAAATAAATATTAATATGAGGTAGCAATTAATAAAATGTATACAATTTAAAGGGTGATCAAAATTCACAATAGCTTTTTAAATATGTATTTTCTCAATCAATAAATATAAGAGTATAACTAATATCATGTGGGAGCAGGCCTGGGAATATTGATGCTAAAAAAGACTTATACTGGAAAAAGCTGGGAACTAGTGATTTGTGTCTCTGAAGGTTAATTTCCCATATATCTTAGTTCTTGAGCAGGGAGGCATAGAACCCCAAGTTGGTTCCCCAACTCATGCAACTAATTTCTATAAGGGAATCAAGATCAAGTACAAAACACTGGTTTACAATTGATGCATTATAATTGTCTTACAATTGATGTTTTAAACCACTTTTGATGAAAAGTTAAGAGCTCTTCTACTGGAATGTAAAGTATGCAGGCTAAAAAAACGTCCTGCAAGTGACTCAAATTCTCTGAATTCTAAACAGACATTCAAATGGTATAGTGTTTACAGAAAACTAGTAATGGAACTCTTTGCCTTCAGTTCTTTGTGATGAGAATCGAAAATCCCATCAGAAAAACTTCAAAACATGTTCTAGTGCAACTATCGCAAGGGCAAGAAAAATATATTTGTTAGATTTAATCTAGAGTCTGGTATTGACTGCTATCCACTTAAGTGACTTTCTTCTTGTCATTAAAAATTTTTATACAGTAAAATCCTATTATTCATACAATATCTTCTTATTTGATCAAAAACTACATTGCATTTGTGAAGTGGTTGTAGAATGGATTTGGAAATGGAAACCATGGATATATTTCTATGGATATTTTTCCTTTCACTGTTACATGGAAGATGACAAAGTGAGGCAGGAAATTATGAAAGTCTGTGACACAAAGAAGGAAATTACTTGGTATCTGTGTAGAGAGGATACACCGAGGACACTGAGGAGGTAGGTGCTGCAGACAGATAGAGTGAGGGGCTCAGCAAGCTTTTCTTTTGTTCCTGAGCATCCCTGCCCACATCAATACCAGGTGCCATGCCCTGACTGGGGGCACTAAGATGGGTAATATGCTGTGCCTGTTATTGAGATGCTTGTAGTTTATTGGTGGGGGGGTGGGGAGAATAGGCCAAATAACTGGACAGTTCCAGCCCAGCGTGATCAGGACTCTCATGGGGCCAGAACTAGGATTGTGGGGTACACAGCAGGGGTCTCACTCCCAAGCTGGGGTTTCATGGGTGCTGCCATGTTAGGAGTCTCCCTAACATGCTTTTCAGGACTGATGTTTCACATGTTGCTTTGACGAGAAAAATAAGTACAGAATCACAAGAGGGTGCTCAGTATCTTTCAGAGGAAAACCCAGGATATGAAAATACTGTCAAATCTAAATTCCTTTTCTCATTTGCACTTGGAAAGAAGAGACAGGGAGACAGAGAGGCTCTGTAGTAAGCAACACTTTCCTCCAAGGTTTGCACAGGTTGTGAAGGAATCTCCAGGGACATCCACTCTTCCCATTAGCAATGAAGTGACCAGAGGATGCAGCACAGCTGCACCATTATTTGCTGTATTGGGTTACAAAGCCGAGTAATTGCCATTTAAGTTTCCAGTCATGGTGAGGGCATTCATCTGTGCTTTTGTTCATTTGGATGGCAATTAATTTGTACCTATATTAACACTAAAAATAGTTATGTGATCCAATAAAGTAGTAATGATAGCAGGAAAAAGGTAACCTAATCTGTGTTATCCCACTAGAAAGTGCAACTCACTGTTTTCCCTTTCCACTGTTGTTTGTCTCCCTGGAGAAGGTTGTTTTTAGGCGGGCAGAGCGGGAACCAGCATGTGTGCTGTCACCTGCCAGGGGTCCAGCCTCAAAGGCCATGGACAGGAAAAAGGGAAAAGGGATTTGTGTAATGAAAAGCGTTGTTGACTTGAAATGGTACACGCGGGTCACTATTGCAGCATGCTCCCCAGTAAGAACAGGAAACGGGCCCTCTGGAATTGTTCAAGGTAAAGATAGATACAGATTAACGCAGAAGAAGTTCGCAGAGAATTAGCAGACTGGGGATCTTGGGCAGCACTGGCTAGCAGACACATTTT
The DNA here is from genome assembly GCF_004126475.2 of Phyllostomus discolor. Taxonomy (NCBI): domain Eukaryota; kingdom Metazoa; phylum Chordata; class Mammalia; order Chiroptera; family Phyllostomidae; genus Phyllostomus; species Phyllostomus discolor. Next base: position 107,041,717 of record NC_040904.2, read on the forward strand.
GTTTAGCATGAAAGGGTTTTAAAGTTTTTAGATTTGTTTCCTATGTTTAAAGAGTAGGACATGTCACATGAAAACTCAGATTTCAAATTCTTTTGAAAAGTTGGAAGATTGTTCACATTACATCTACATTTTTGCCTGACAACACTTTTGTCTGGAGCAGAGTGTCACTGTCCCCTTGAGTCAGGCAGAGCTTGCGAACTTACTATAGTGCCCACCGCTCCCTACTGCCCTATCCTGTGCCTGCCTCTTCTGTTATTAGTTTGCTTGGCTTCTACAGGATCTGAGTGTGACCCCTGTCTTAGAATTTGCCTAGTCGCTTATAGAAGTAACCTGCTTTGGTTGCTGTTAATATTAACTTGATTTTTTAACTTCCTGAAGCTTTTTTTTTTTTTCAGTCTGAATGAATGTCTTGGGCATGGAGAGTACTCCCTGAACAGAACTTCTTTAGTTTTGGCATTGAACCTATTGCCATAGAAGTTATTCAAAGGGAAGTTAATTTGGAGAACCTGCCTCATTTAGGAACACAGGCTCAGGGAGGCTGAATTCGTTCAAGGTCACACAGCGATGTGGGCCAGAACCAAGACTAGAACCAATTCTAATACTATTCCCACTACATTTTGGCCCTTCTGGATACTCATTCATGATATTGCCTGTTTCAAAGCAAGAATATAATTTCCCAAGGTATTGTAGTATTCCTACCATGAAAAATTTGAACAGTATAGGCCTGTTGGGCATGGCTATCTGTTCTCTAAGATGACCCCTGGAGATGAGATGCAATGTTTAAAGCTTAGTTTCTAATTCAGTCTGTTAACTTCTGAGAGCCCTGGGCTGGGAGTGAGGCCAAGTGGGATCAAGTCCCAGCTCTCCCTCTTACCAGCTGTGTGATCTTGGGCAAGTGTCCTCACCTCTCTGAGTCAGAATTTCCCAAGGATAAGCCACAAACGCCTACCTCACAGGATGTTGTGACGATCATGGGACACAACACACACCAAAGTTCTCACAAAAATATAAAAAGTTAAACAAATGCAAGTTACTATTATAGGCTATTGAGAATCTCAGAACTCCCTTCCTTTAACGGTAAGGCAAGAGAAGCTCTGGGAACCAGACCATCCAGCCAGCTATGGACATTGTTCAGATTAGCAAGCAGGTCTCACATCTTCCCTGCCACGTTAGACTCTCAGATCTCAGTTAGAGCCATGTAGGTCCCAACACTTGGGCAGCAGAGGAAATATCAGCTGGCCGTGGGATGAAATAAAAATGCTTTAACCTCCGCTCATTAGGGTGTGTGGAAGCAGAGTCCCAACCTCAGAAATAGAATAATTCTAAGGGCTTTCATTCTAAGGGCAGAGGCAGAGAGGGAGGAAGAAGATGTTGGCACCCTCCCTCCTTAGCATCCCCAGGCTATGCTCTGGGTAGCACCACCTGACTCAGAGTAGGAGGCTCTGTGACCCTGGGGAGAAAAGCCCCACATTGGCTGGTGACTGAGTCCCTGTCCATGAGCATGGACTTGGGAGGTATTATGCTGTGCAAATAAACACCGATTTTGCAAATTTGTGGGACCCACCAGCTCTCAGTCACTAGCTTAACTCTAGTGGCACCCAAGCATATTCTGCATTAAATTGGAGCTGATAATTTCAGAGGGAAACTGCTCTGAAATGGTATGAAAGACAAAAATCTGTTCTTTGAAAAATGACACCATATGTGCCCGCATTGCTGCAGTTAGGGTAAAAGGCTTTTCCTCCCTTTGTTACTCATCAAGCTGCCAATGTTAATGTCAGATTTGTAACAGAACCATATACTAATGGAACCCAAATTAGCTCTAAAATGAGCTCTTACCAAGAAACTGGAGGCTAGCTCACAGCAAGCAGATTTCTCTGACTGTGGGAGACAGGAAGCATTTTAGCAAAGTAGCTGCATATTGATATTCTTGATCCTCAGAAAAGATCACTCTTTGCTCTGAGTGAATTGCCCAGGAAAAATTGTGGACAGCCTGTGTTTGCTGTGTGTCAGGAACTAGCAGCTCAATCTGCAGTTTCAAGAAAACCTTCCCCCAAACAAAGAAGCTATTGAGTGTCTGGAGTGTGGGTGAGAATGACAGAAGGATTGAAGGTGTCAAGTTTGGGTTGAGGACTGGATCTTGGGAGTGGCAGCATTCTGGATTTTAGAGCATATTCTGTTATCCCTGTTTATCTAACACCTTCAAAGGACCCAGAGACTACAGAGAAACCAGTGATGGCAGAAACTCATGTGGATGAACAATGTTGGGCATCTGAAATTGATCATTGTGAGTTGTCTTCTACCACTCTGAAAAACTATGAACCAAAAATTTTTTGAAGCACATCCTATCTGTACTAACATTTCTGCAATATTTAATACAGTGGTAAACTTCATGAACAAGCCAAATTTTTACTTCCCCTGGCCCCTCAATTGTCCCAGGTTGGAATTTGAAGATCAATAGGTCTACATTTTGAAGGTCATTTAAACATTTTTATCCTCACCTGTGGACATGTCTATTAATTCTAGAGAGAGGAGAAGGGGTGGGGGAGAAACATTAACGTGAGAGAGAAACATCTATCAGTTGCCTCTTGTACATGCCCCAACAGGGACCGAGCCCATGACCCAGGCATATGCCCTGACTGGGAATTGAACCCACAACATTTTGGTTTATGGGACAACATTCCAGTCAACTGAGCCACACCAGCCAGGGCTTGAAGGTCATTTTGATTTGGGAGTTCACTCCAGGTTTGTGGGACAGGGCTGGGGACAGAAGGAGGGTGTAGCAGGGAGGAAGGGTAAATAGAACCACTGAAACCTGCCCAAGGTAAAAACAAAAGAACTAGGAAAGCAAAGTATAGATGCAATCAGAGACTAGCAGAAAGATGGCATTAGTTTAGGTGCAGGGTGGTTTGAATTAGGTACACCTGTATCCAATTCCTTGACTGAGGCACCAACGTTCCCATCCACTTCCAGAAAGTAATGGATTCCTGTCTGGTCAAGGAGCACACTGAACCTCACATTTGGGGCATGTGAATTCAATTCAGCCTCACACCCCACACATGCATTGAGCACTGGGGTGGTTGGGCTAGGTAAGTTCTCCTCTCAGCTTTACAGAGCTCAGTCTATTGGGATGACAAGATAAGTACATAGATAACCAAAATATAAAAGAGAGGGGATGAGAGCTCTAGGAAGGGCCCAAGCTTGGGGCTACAGATGAAGGACCAATTAGGTCTGTGTTGTACTGGGGAGTCTGCACAGAAGAAGTGATATCAAACTGGGCCTGGAAGAAAGGATAGAAATTAGTTACAGGACTCTTAGACCATCAGAAGCCAAAATGCTAAGCCTATTTATGAAGAAAACAGATGGTGTCATAAAAAAAACTTTTGTCTGGGGTTGTAATCCCAGTGTAGCATTAAATATCACTGTGCATCTTAGACCAATTCATTTAACTTCTTGCATTTAACTCCTCTGGCAATTAAACAAGATGGAGTATATGAATGTGATTTGTGAAAGATAAAATACTACATAAATGCTAGTTAATAGAAATGACACATGCTCCACAGGGTTGTTATGGGACTTCTTTGAAAGTGCTATTCAAAAGAAAGTTATTATAAAAAATTGTAGAATCTTCTGGCCCCAGAAAGAACTGCAGATGTAATAAAGGTATGTCAAATTATTAACAACTGAAGGAAAAGTTAAAGCCTAGAACATACTGTGTTAGAGTAACTAGAATTATAACTGACAGAATCATATTTTTTATTAAATAAAAAGGGAGCCTTTTCAGTGAGACAAATATCAAGTTCTCTAACAATGATTATAAATCATTTTTTAAAGTAAAGAACTTGCTATAACTCGCTATCACAGTTGCTCATTTTCCCTGCCACTGCTTGGCAGGGCAAATCTCATAAACTCACAGTCTTTTGTGCTGACAGACCTATCTTCTCAGATTATCTCTACAGTTAGAATTCGAAGTGCAAAGGTACCAACACTGGTGAGCATGGGTTTGCATTTTGTCCTTTTATTTTTTTAAATATATATTTTAAGATTTTATTTATTTATTTTTAGAAAGAGGGGAAGGGAGAAAGAGAGGGAGGGAAACATCGATGTATGGTTGCCTCTTGCACATCTCCTACTGGTGACCTGGACCACAACCCAGGCATGTGTCCTGACTGGGGTCAAACCAGTGACCCTTTGGTTCATAGGCCCATGCTCAGTCCACTGAGCCACACCAGCCAGGGCCATTTTGTCCTTTTCTAAATCTGCCAAGAGCTTCATGAAGTGGTTTCTGATAACCTCACTCATAAATATAAAACGTTCTCTTTGAATGTATCCCTTAAAGTGAAGAAAAAGAGGAATTCCCAATTAAAAACATCAGACCACAAAACTTGACAGTACATAAGTGAGATATATTTTAGTTTGCTAGGGCTGCCATAATGAACTACCATAGACTGGGTGGTTCAAACAATAGAAACGTATTTTCTTGTGATCTAGAGGCTAGGAGTTCAAGGTCAAGGTCTTAGCAGCATTGGTTCCTTCTGAGGCCTTGCTTCTTGCCCTGTAGTTGGCCATCTTCTCCCTGTGTCTTCACATGTCTCTCTGTGACCACATTTCCTTCTTATAAGGACACCAGCCAAACTGGATTAGGACCCATTTATACAACTTCATTGTACTTTAATTAACTCTTTAAAGATCTTATCTCCAAGTATAGTGACATTCTGAGATACTGGGGGTTGTTCATGGAGGGAAGGGGTGTCATGATTCATCCTATAAGAGGAAGCCACTCAGTACCTCATGTAATCTCTGAAAAAGCAAAAAGCTCATAGATGACTTATACAATGCCAGTATAAGACAAAGACACTCATACCTTCTTCTGCACACATTGCACATGTCAATAACATGTGTTTTGTGTGGCCCAAGCAAGAGCACAAATTGTGCAATGTAGTACCTTTCCATTACAGCAGCCCCATGGGAATGGGCTGTGGGAGAGGAAATGGGACTTGCCTGTCAAGGTTAGCTGTGCTGGCATCTGAAGAGTAGTTGCAGGAGCAGTAGGGAGGAATGAGAGCCATGCAGTTTTTCCAAGAACCATGTTGGTTGTCCCTCCCCTGACAATGTTTTTTTTTTCCTAAAGGAATTCCTCGTAGCCAGTTAGGAAACCAGGTGAGCAGATCCTAAATCTCTAAAGATCTGATCCCCTTCCCCACCCCCAGGCCTAATAGACACCACCATCCGATGGGGAAGACACAGATGAAAAACACTCTCATTAACAATAAGCCCTGCCCTTTCGGATTTCCAAAGGAATCTGCAAAAAAAACAAGTGTGTTCAAACACCACTTCACCCCACCCTGCAGTCGGGGCCTGGGCCCATCGGTCCGGAAGCTTCCTGATTTTCCTATGGGAACAGTGAGTGTGCTCTAAGGCATGCTCCAGAATGCCTGTAATTTTTCACCTGTGGACTCCCTGACAGATACAAGCCTAAACAGGAGTGATAGGGAATCAGGGAAGCCCAGCTTCCAGTCTAATGAAATGGGATCACCCAGAGACACTTGGAATTAAATTGGTCAGAACAATGGCCAGAATTATTGAATGCCTCTTGTGTGCCAGGCATTTACATGTATGATACAATGCAATCCCCTCACTCTGAGGTAGATATTATTACCTTCATTTTACAGAGGAGGAGGCGCAGGTTCAACAAGGTTATTTCTCTAGGGCCAAGAACTGTAAGTTATAGCACTGGGGTTTGAACCAAAGCAGGGACAGCTGTTCACAGCACTGTGCTACCTTGCCCTGCACCCAAGCGACTGTTAACAGAACTCCCTGGGCCCTGTAGGCCTACTGTACTGCAGAGCCACAGTCCCTGGAGTCAGCACCAAATGGTCCTCCTTTCACCTCTGCCAAATGTAGACACACATGGCCACTCAGGGCGCTGCTCAGGAAAGCACATAGAAGGCCCATAATAAAGCGGTACTGAACTCAAGCATCACTAGGTCTTGACTGACGCCGCACTCAGTCATTGGGGTGAATGCCAGCACCCTGGCTGTGGACAAAGTTACCAGGAGGCCCAGGAGAGTCCTTGCTGAGTTAATGAAGTGCTGGCCTGTCAACCACAGATAAGTGCTCAGCTTTAGTCCTGCCAGGTGAGGTACAAAGAGAACAAACACAGATTTCCAGACCCTGAAGGAATGGTCCTCTGCCATCTATGGTGCTACTCTTCTTCCCCCTTTAAAATGTTGGTGCTTAATCCAGAGTCTTTACAGTGATTTCTAGTCAGAAACAACAATTCAACCAAGAAGACAGAAAATGGAGAACAGTTATGCCGAACACTGTCACCGTTTTCTCTTGGACAAATCATTTCCCCATCATGTGCTTTGCTTCTCTGACTGCCAAACTGGGCCAATAAAGCTGACTCCCCTTTCCCGGAGGGGAAAGGAGAAAGTGTTTACATTCAGCAGAGCTTGGAGCTCTTGAAGAAAAGTATTAGATAAACACGGTACCTTTCAAATGGGATCTGGGCTTGTTTTTCCTTCCTCTGCCAAACTGAAAGTAAGCAGCATTTCAAATGTGCCCTGTGGAGCTTTAAAACCTTTTTTATTTCCCAAGTGCTTTGAAAATGAAGGTACTTCTGTGTTTTAGAAAACTATGTATTTTCTCTTTTGAAATTTGGAAATTTTTGGATAGGTAAGGGAATATCAATCAGATTAAGAAATTAATCTAGTTGTTAATTTCTATTCCCACTCAGACACTCCTTGGCAGGTGTTGACCAAAGGTTTATAGAAACACTGTCAATCTAGGGGAAATCTTCCCTCAGTCTCTCATCCTCATGAAAAGCAAGTATTTATTTTTTCCTTTTTCTTTGGAAACCAGTTTCCAAAACTGGTTTCTTCTCCAAACCCTATCTTAAATAGCTATTGATTTTCCCTGGCTTGAATAGGCCCTTATTAACGCTGGGTCCTCAGGAACCCCTTTAACACCTGTTTTTGTTTGGGGTTACATTTGTTCGCTGAGGCCCTCTAGGGGTCTGCCTGCCAGTTGAGGTGAGCCCAAAATGGGCTTTCAGGGTGATTCACATCACAGTCACACCCCAACCTGGGTCAGAGGGTGAAGGAACGAGCTTGTCTGAGGCCCACTCTGCACCCAACACCTCCAGCTGCAGCCAGGTCCAATCAGCGCTTTGCCGGCAGGGAGGTACTTACTGCAGAGCTGACTGGTAACCAAGGCATGACCTGCATGACCTGCTAATGAAATGAAGGGCTGTCCCTGAACCAGATACCTTTTAGGCATCTCTAAAAACACTTTGGCATCTCTAAAGGCCACTTATTTCAGCCCCAGTCTTCACTGCAGTGACCAGCTCTGCGTGGGCCCCAACCACCTTCACCCGGCCAGTCCCCACAGTGCCTCACCTCCAGGCCGCAGACTCCGCCCACAGTCATGGGGTTTCCCCGTTGACCCTGACACAGGATGCCTCTGGCCTGCCTGGTGCTCTTAAATGTGCAGCGCAGAGGAGTGGGGCAATTCACACCTCATGGGCCAAATGTCTGTAGTAGTTGTGTTACTGAACAAAGAGGGGGATCCGAAGGGGGCCAAGGCAATAAACTATTACCAAAAGGAACCCCCCAGGTTGGTTATGGCCGCCTCCAGAGGAAAGACGTCTCCAATGCCAGAGATTCGTGAAAAGGAAAGAAAATGTTTATTTAATGCTATACAAACTTAAAGTAGTGACCTAATGTCTTCATCAAAATCCCAAAGTCCCTTAAAACACCCAAAAACACACATAGTCCTTTCTTCCCCACTTTGCCCAGTTTGGGGTACCATATTTCAGGAAAAGAAATATAAGTCCGTGGCTCAGGCAGCCCACAGTTCTTCCAAGTAATCCCTCTTAACTGGTAGGCCTCCCTCAGTTCCCGGCACTATCAGCGGTGTTGCCGGGATCTCTGCTAAAGCTGGGTGGTGGTTCCCCCTTCTAAAGCTGTGGGGGTCCCCACTCTGGCAAAGCCAAGAGGTTCTCTCTCCACTACCCCAGCCTCGTGGTCCTCTCTGCACAATGGCTGCGGGAGTCTCCACTCTGCCAAAGCTGTGTGGTTCTCCCTCCTCATTGGCTGCAAGGAGGGGGATCGCCACTCTGCCAAAGCTGAATGGCGGTTCTCTGCTAAAGCTGCATGGTGGTTCTCTCTCACAGGGCTATGGGTGTCCCCACTCAGCCAAAACTGCGTGGTTCTTCTCCCATGGCTGCCGCGTCTGGGTTTAAATCCTCACACCAATCCTCCTCTGCAGCCCCATTTCTGATTCCTCCCACTGTTGATCACACTTGCTAGCATTCCCATATCCTTCCAGCTTCACTGGGCTGCCATCGTGGGTCTGGGCAGGCATAGCCCCATGACATGGAGCCAATCTTCTCCAAGCTCCCAAGCAGGCGCTGTAACTCAGGGGATCTTCCCCCCCAGTTAGTCTTGGTAGGGAAGTTACTTCCATTCCTGTGGCTCAGAGCATGGCCACAGCTATTTAACATATCTATGGAACTGGTTAAAGGTTATATATATGTTAAATGACCACGCCAGAAGTTAGCTGCAAAGCTGTTGCTTTGCAAAACAGCTTTCTATGGCGCTGCTCCATTTGTCCCTTCCCCCAAGGACATCCTAATATTTCCTGAACATCTTGAATTCTGGACCCCATCCCAAATCCCTATTTGGGGTCCCCCCTCTTGTCTGCACCCTGTTACAGTTGGGATGCTGCAGGTACATTGTTCTCTTCTTCCTCCAGACTGAGAATCAATGTTGTATATGGTTGTTACGTGGCCTCAGAAGATGGTCTCATTAACAAGCAGTTGTAGTTTATTCAGGTTGTGTCCAGCTTGAAAAAAATGCCCTCCCTCGGCTTTCCTTCAGCTGCACTCCCTTTGCCCCTTACTCCTGCTCCTTGGGATTGCCCTCCCTTAATAGAGCAGATATAGATAAGCATTTACTTCAGGCTTCACTTTCTGAGGAATCCAAGGTGCACAGTCCTTCATAAGTATGTGAGCATTTTAAAAGAGGCATCTTGAAGGAGGAGCTATTAAGACTCAAAGGAAGGCATTCTAATGATGAAATCATGGACAGTGTGGTTGAAGGTTGGTGATGTCAATCCTGATTTTCAAAGACAGAGTGTGTGTTGGGGTGCGAAGACGAAAGGTTTCCTGACTCAGTATCAGCATATGTACGGAGGCTCCCCTACACCAACATGCAGTTCTCGAAACCAGCAGGGTTGTAACAGGGTGCAGCCAAGAGGGGGGCCCAAAATAGGGATTTGTAATGCGGTCCAGAACTCAAGGTGTCCAGGACATATTAGAAAAATACATAGGATGTCCTCATCCCCCCCATTAGGCTGAACTGGGGGATGGGACACATGGAGCAGGGCCATTGGGAGCTGTGTTGTATAGCAACAGCTTTGCAGCTAACCTCTGGCATGGTCATTTAACATATATATAACCTTTAACTGGTTCCATAGATATGTTAAATAGCTGTGGCCATGCTTTGAGCCAGTGGGATGGAAGTGACTTCCACCCAAGATATAACTGGGAGGCAGCTCCCCCTGGTTACAGCACCTGCGTGAGAGCTTGGAGCAGATTGGTTCCATGCCATGGGTCTCACAACTGCCCAGACTCACGATGGCAGCGCAGTAAAGCTGGAAGAATACAGGAATGCTGGCAGGTGTAACTGATTGCAGGAGGAGTCAGAAATGGGGCTACAGAGGAAGATTGGTACGGGGATTTAAACCCAGACGTGGCAGCCATAGGAGGAAGAACCTCTCGGCTTTGGGGTGCTCCCTTTTGCCACATGGCTTAGGCAGCAAGAGAAACTTTGCCTGGAAGAAAAAGGGTGAAAGGACTCTTGCTGGTAGGCCATGAGAAGGTGCCACATGGCTTTGGATTAACTAGAGATTGTGGTGGTGACACAGCTGATGGTGCCAGGAGCCCGAATGATAGACTTCTACTTCTTTTCCTGAGATACGGTACCACAGACTAGGGCAGAGGGAGAAGGAAGGACTGTGTGCTTCTGTGGGTATTCTAAAGGACTTTAGTATTTTAATGATGACATTAAGTCACTACTCTAAGTCTGTATAGTTTTTAAATAAATAATTCCTTTGCTTTTCACAAATCTCTGGCATCGAGAGACGTCTCTACTCTGGTGGCGGGCAAAGCGAACCTTAGTAAGGGCAGGGAGAACCCCTGGAGAAAAAGGAGGGGTCTTTTATGTCTTCCAGCCCCGTGCCCGGGTCATTCTGTAACAGGGTATCCAAGAATTCAACTCAGTTCTGACACTGTCTACCCAGAGACAGCATCAGACTCCACAGGTTGAGGGCTCAATCCTACAGGACTGCCCCTGCCTCCAACTTCACACCCCAGTTTCAAGCCCAGGCTGTTATCTGTATTTCTGACCAACTCACTATAAATCAGAGGTTCCATGACACCCTCCCTAGGTTTTATTAATGTGCTAAAACAGCTTACAGAACCCAGGGAATCCATTGACTCACTAGATTACTGATTTATTACAGAGAATAGTAAAGGATACAAATCAACAGTCAGATAACGAGACATGTAAGGTGAGGTGCTGAGCACAGAAGCACAGGAGCTCCTGTCCTGTCCTCTTGGAAGCTCTCAGAAAACAAGGACCCTCTTGCTGTCCTCCTGCATTTTTATGGAGGCTTCATAGTCTTGATCGACTAAGTCATAGGCCATTGGCAATTGCACTAAATCTCTAGTGCCTGTCCCCTCCCCGGAGGTCAGGGGGTGGGACTGAAAGTTCCAAACTTCTAATCACATGGTTGGTTCTCCTGGCAACCAGCCTCCACCCAAAGAAGGGGGTAAAATGACCTGATTAACATAACAAAGACAACTTGATCACTCTCAACCTAGGAAATTCTAAGGCTTTGGAGGACTCTGTGCCAAAAACAGGGAATAAGACTAAATATAATAGTGTATTTCTTATAAGTCACAGTCCTACCTTATCACCTCATGTCAACTAGTCAGTCTCCTCTTCCTTCTGCGCTTGCTTTGACCCAGGCTTCTCTGCCTGGCTGTGCTGTGACACACTTTTTTCCCACTTGTACCTTCTGCTGCCCAGCACAGATGCTTCATCCCAGAGAAACACCTGCTCCCTCTGAAGGAGGGAGCCTGAATGATCCTTTAACAGAGAAAGATATGCTTGAGAGGAAAAAGAAAAGCAGGTAAGTGAGTGGATCACAATGTTTCTCTGAGTATCTCAGGATGTTGTAAACTTTCCTTTCCCTTGGCCCCTTGTATGAACTCTGAAACCCTCAGGATGCTCTGCAATCATCTTGATCACCACTTCTTCATGCACTCTGGGCTTGTCCACCCCTATTCCTTCCTTTAACCTCTCTCCTCTGCTCATATGTGTTCCCTTTCCCCCTATCTCTACATGTCCAAATTTTATGTGTTTTTCAGTACTCAGAACATGATGCTAGCTCCTCCAGGAAGTTTTCCTGGGTTCACCAGTTGGGCTTAATGTCTCAGTCTCCAATCCTTTCCCTTCTTAACTTTCTTATCTCTGAAAGTAAACATCCTATTTGCGGAGCTCTACCTGATTCTCCTCTGTGAGTTGGTCAGGAAATAATGAGGAAAGGCAGGAGGGAAGGAGACTCGTGGGCACAGACAAGTACATCCTGAATCTGGGATATGCAGGGACAGTGAGAAATTTTTTTTTTTGCCTTGCTTTCTCTTTTGGGTGCACTTCTGGTACTGCTAATGACAAACTGCAGCAGAAAATCTCAAATTTGCTGCCCTGTGGTGAGGCATTGCCTTAGGTAATTGTCTCTTTCTGCTTCCCTTCACCTTGCTGAAAAGCCTGTGTGTCCAAAGCCCATTACTAACTCCAGTGTGTGCTGTGCAGAGAAAAGCTGCAAAAGGACATGGCAGATGCTGTGACAGGGTACCCAGTGCCCAGTCACTGGGGAAGGAGGCCATGCTGAGGGCTGGGAAGTCCCTGAACCTTACTTTCTCCTCAGTCCTTCTCCCCAGCTCACACTCTTGTTGTCCTCCATGAGTCTGGTCTCCTCTCCTTCCTTTAACACTGAAGTTTAAGTTCATGGGCACTAGATCTAGTGTCTCACACACTCAGACAATGCCCTTACACACACAGGGAGCTCTTGAATATATATATTTAGTTAGCAAAGACAGACTATCCTTAATCCAAATTGATTTAAGAGTAAGGAGACGTGGGTGAGGCATTCCAGAGATCCAAGTGACCTCCACACCTGCTGAATCCTTTGCTTGATGTGGCCCAGGTATCCTGTAGAGTTGCTGGATAAAATAAGATACTCCCCACCTCAAGCACAGGATAGGAAGGTGGACAATCACTATCATCATTTCATACATAGCGAGGGAACCTGAGGCCCATGTTGGTCAATGACTTGCTGACAGTCCTGGGAACAGTGCTGAGGGACCCAAAACAAGCCCTGAGTCTTAGGCTCCATGTGCAATTCTCCTTCCCCTAGTGTAGCCAGCCTCCACTCAGGCCACTGGGCTCCAAGTTAATTAGGCAGTAAAGAAGTCTTTGAAGGAAGCTGAAAGTGAGGAACTGGTGTGGGGAGAGCAAACCAGAGTGGCATGTTCAATTGATCTTTGATTGTGCCAACAACTGCCAGCTCCCCGGGCAAGCAGCTGCTATTTCTGAGTCAGCACCCTCGGGAGACTAGGCCTTCCCAGGGAGCAGGCATTTGTGGCTCTCCCCACCCCACCAAAGTTCTTTGGGTGGGAAGTGGGTCTGTGCAAAGCAACAGGTTTCTTCTACTTTCTTAATTAGCAAGCAGTTTGGACCCTGGAGTCTTGGGAATACCATCCAGGGTCACCTACAGCTTCTGCCCACCCTTCCACTCAGTTTATCTTGGAATCGCCCAGAGACTCAACTCTGCTGATAAAGGTAGACACAGCTTTGAAGATGCTGCAGGAAACTTTTGAAGCACAAATACTTTGTGAAGGAGTATGAAAACTTCCATGCTACTTAGCAAGTTTCTTAGCATTAGTAGTTATTCAGGGCCACCCAGGGTGCATTTCCCCAGGAGAAAGAAAAGGCTTCCAATAGGAAGAAAAAAATCTTTCTCCATCTCATCAGAGGCCTTGAGACAGTGTGAAGGACCCTGGGTTTGGGGGCCCTCTTGCCACTAAAGTCACATAGCTAATGGCTTGCCTGAGTCTCCACAAAGATGTTTAACAGGCATCTCAAACCTAACAGAACTCTTGGTTCCTTCCCTCTTTCCCCTATATGCACCTCCCCTAATCTCCATTTAAATAAACGGCCTTGCCACCTACCCCATAATAAATGTTTTTTCTTAAACCAAAAATCTGGGTTCACCCTTGATCCCTCATTTTCTCACATCTCCACAGCAAGATCTTTGGGTTCCATCATCATCACTACCATTCTCTTCCAAGCCACTGCCACCTGTCCACAGCCACCCTCGCTCCAGGACAATCCCTTTTCTCGTACATCATCCCAAGGCCCTACGTGATCAGGTTCCAGCCCACCTTCCCCACACTGGCTTTCTCCTCCTGCAAGTAAGACCTGAAATGTCACAGGACTCTGTTTAATCCCTTCAGCACTAGAATCTACCATTTTCATATGTATTTATCCATGACTATTGTCATGCCTTCTTAATCAAAATGTACATTCTATTAGGGCACACTCTTGTCTTATTCTCTGCTAGATTCCCAGTAAGCCACTGAATTAGTTTCCTAGGGCTGCTGTAACAAAGTACCACACAGTAAGTGGCTTAAAACAACAAAAATATATTCTCTTACAGTTCTGGATGCTGGACATCCAAAATCAAGACCTTGTTAGGGCCATTCTGCCTCCAAAGGCTCTGGGGAAGAATCCTTCCTCATCTCTAGATTCTAGTAGTTGCAGCCCTTCCTTGGCTGTGGCAGCATAACTCCAATCTCTGTCTCCATTTTCACATGGTAGTCTTTCCTCTGGGTCTGGGTCTGGGTCTCCTTTTCTGACAAACACACAAGCTGTATTGGAGTCTGGAAAGCCCACTCCATTATGGAGTATGATAGGGCTCATCCTTCTCCAATATGACCTCGATTGTATTTGCAAAGACCCCATATCCAAATAAGGTCACGTTCACAGATGCCTGGGGTTAAGACTTTAGCATATCTTTTCTTGGGGGAAAGGGAGCACGATGCAACTTATATCATGCTAGCATAGTAGATGTTCAAAAAATGTTTTGGACATAAATGAATTTTTCCAACTGGAGTCAGTAGACTACAGTGACGTGTGACAGACCTAGGCAGACCTAGGAGGAGTGGAAAATCAGCAGGTGGGAAACTGTACCGTGGGAAACTGTAGCCTGGGAAACTGCCTGCCGACCCTACCCAGGACAAACAGATGCCCGGCTAAGATTAGGGTCTAGGGCTGGCCTATCCATCATAACAGGATGCAGCTTTAACTTGAGCCTGACAAGATGTATCAAGAACAGGGTAACAGAAACGGCACCCAGCAACCAGCTCAAGCCAATCAGACTCTGACACCCTAACCAGTTATCCTTCACAAGTTTTTTGCACTTAAAAACCCTGCCCTAAGAACAACGGAGCAAGTCTTAACCTCCCTAGGATGGCTCCACTTTCCCCCATGAATCTTAACCTCCCTTGGTTGGCTCCCCAAGCTCCCTAGGTTGACTCCACTTTCCCTCTTATTCCCCGCTAATAAACCCTGCTCCTTGGCTTGCTTCATCTGTCCGGTTTTTTGAGTGACTCCAACCTCACAACTTGGCTTCCAGAGCAGCCAATACAAGGGCCTCAGAGCTGAACCTGTGAGTAGAAGGAAGCCTGTAACTGTACCAAGCCAAAGTAGCTCACTGGAAAGAGAACATTCAGATAAACCAGTTATTTGGTATTACACAATTTTTTTAAAACTTAAAACTGATTTTAAATTTTTTCCCCACTGATTTCAATAATCTGGCCAAGAAGGCAGCCTGCAGTTTCTAAATGCCTTTACATACACTCTGTATTTGCCTCTGCACGGAGGAGTGAGTATGGTATTGGCCAAAGGAGCAGAAGCTCTGAGGGAAAACTGAGTTGACTAGGAAAGAGCAGGGCTGGGACAGAGGCCCAGCTCACTTGGAGCCCTTGGCCAGTACCGACGAAAGCAGCTGTTGTGTTGGTTTCTCAGGCCCTGGTCAAGGTCCACCAGGAACAGTGTTCATGTGGAGCTGCGTGACATGCACTTGAAAATAAGGGCAAGGACAAAATGGGAGAAACTTTGTTTAGGTTTAAAAGAATCTAACTAGTCAGGACTCAGGTATTCAGATATGAGACTAATTTGGTACATCAATTCCATTAAAAAAAGACTGTACTTTAGAGTAACACCTTTGGAGATCAGAGCTTCATAGTATTTTAGAGCTGGAAGAACTGTGTTAGCTTCTTGGAAGAGACTTTGGCCTCAAGAAGAATAAAATCTCAGGAGTGGGATTAAGCCCTAAATGGCTGTAAGACAAGGCAGAACATCCTACGAATGTCACCAAAGTTTCCAGAAGCAAGTCTTTTTAGCCATGACCCTTAAGGAAGGCTTCATGGGGAAGGAATAGCCTTTTGACTTAGGTCTGGAGGAAAAAACTTGCAAGTTTCCCTGGCAGACATGCATTCTGAGAAGAGGGGAGAGCTTGAGCACAGGAGACTAGAAAGGATAGTGTGTGTTTATTAGTAATATGGGGAACGGTGGTAGACATGGCCAAGAAGTGAGTTGGCTCAATTGGCTCATTCTTCATCAGGACCCTTTAGTAGGAACGTGGCGGGCTCGGGGTTCGAGACCCAGCTCAGGCACTGATTCCCTGAGGGAACTTGCTCTGGACCTCTGGGCCTGTTTCCCATCTGTAATTACAAGGATTTTCCAAAGATGCTGAGTGAGGTTTCAAGTTCTACAAAGATGCCATGTTGTTAGGCTTTCATATTGAGCTGCCTGGTGAGACTTTATTTTAAGAATGGCTTTTGTGCTCAAAAAAGAAATTTAAAAGCCAGTAGTCTCAGTAAATGAGTTCCCTCTAACCGCACAAATCCATTTCTTTCTGCTGCAGGCTTGAGCATTCCTCTGGTTTGTATTCAAATGAAATATGACTCACTTAGGATTTACTAGGTCCCTCTGAATTGTATATGGCTATATTAAGTCATTTGACCTGTTTCTAGCAGAAAATCCATTTTTATTTATATCCTTAGGGGAAAAACCTAGTGTGGCTAAAAGAGTCTTAGGAAGAAAGTCAGCAGATCTGGCTGATTTCATGCTTTAATAACAAATATCATTCATAAATAATTATAAATAAAACAATGAATATTTGTTGAATAAATGCTCACTAGCAACACCTACTGAGCAAGTCTCCCTGCCTCTCTGACACTTGCTTTTACCATCTCTAAAATGCCTGCCTGGCCTGCCTCAGAGCACTTTTATGAAGATCGGATGACAGTATATGCTTGAAAGCTCTTTACAAACTGTAAAGAGCTGTGCAAGTGTAAGGTGCCTGGGGGTGCTAAGGGGCTTGAGACAGCAGCTCTCCTTGGTGTCTGTGGAAGAGTAGTTGGACTCTGAGACCTCAGGAAGTGACTTAGTGCCTTTCTCAGCTTGTTTGTTTGAAAAGATAAGCAAAAATAAATAAAAAATAAAAAAATAAATATCTGTGCTTCTCATTTTAGATGTTTCGTCTCACTCCAAGTCCCAGCTAGACTTCTTAGCCAGGAGGTAATGGAAACTAAGACGTCATGAAAACTGGCAGAAGCCTAGAGGGAGAAGCCTTGGCCAGACAAACCCCGGAGAACACAGAGGCAGAAGGTCTTATCTGGCTTCCACCGATATTTATCAGTTTTTTGCATTAGTTATGAGCTCAAGATAGAGCACTTTTTAGTTGTTTTTGGGTTCCTGATCAAAGCCATACCATTAGACAAATGAATTAATGGGCACATTTTTCTGTGTCAGTTTAAGGAAGCACTACTTTCATCAAACTTATTCACTGACAGTTCTTCTATTTACCAAAACCTCACCAATGATATCTGTTCCTCTTTGGCCCAAACCACCATCCCGCAAGTTTCTTTGGCCCTGCATTGCTGGAGCTGTTTCACAGATGATTCAAATATGCTAGTCTTCTCAATCAGGGGGTCGAAAGAACCATCGAGAAGCTGCAATGTAACATGGACTGTCAAACTAGAAGGCCAGAAAGACTGCCTTCGCCCAGACACACTCCGTGGCCTTCCATCTGGTGGAACTGACAGTTCTAGGCCTGGCTGAAGGTCTCTCCAGTCTGCCCCCATTTGGGATATAGTAAGGTTTACTGGCAAAAGTCCTGAGCTGGGGAGAGGAGATAGGCCTCAATTCTTGTCTCCCTCTGTTCCTGATAGCAAATGAACATTAGCATGTACCTTCTGTTGTCTGTGCCTCAGTTTCCCTGATGGTCCAGGAAGGAGGTTGAACTAGTCCAGGGTGGGAAGCTCCATTAATACTTGGGAGGGGGGAGCTAGCACTGGGGTAAGAAGGAAGCTGAGATAACAGAGCAGTTCTGTTTTTAGTATGTTGATGCATTCTGAGTAAAGTTTCCTTTGAGAATGATTCTGCTGCTAAAAAAAAAAGCTTTAAAAACACTGACCTTCATGCGTGACTCTGTGGCTATCCCTGCAAATTTCCTTCCCTCTGCCCCTGCAAGAATCCTATGTATTCTTGCCACAGTGACTGTACTCAAAACGCCCATTCCAATTTGTAATCCCAGTTCCAGCCTCACCTTCTCCAGGAAACCAACTTGTCAGCAAGGCTCTGTTTCTCCTAAACAACCTCTCTGGTGTGCGTGTAGCCATACTGTCTTGGAGTGCCCCATGCTGGGTGTCTCAATGTGCCTCACTCCCCCAACAAGATCTTAAAGAGTCCTGGGGATAGGGATCAAGGTCTGGTTCCAGCACCAATCTGGAGATACCAGAGATACTCAGGAAGTGTCTGTGGACGTTGTAGGAAGTGACATCACTGACAAGGCTTTGAGGTTGGAGGCTGCTTAGAAAAGGTCACTCCCATCTCTGGCCTTTCCCCACCCCTAAAGTGGGGGCAGTGAAAAGGACAGAGACCAGGCGGGTTCCCAGGGCTGGCAGAAAGTGAAGCAAGTCGGAGCCAGCACAGAGCCACCCAGACCCCCTCACTCCCTTACTACTTCCCTGCCCCACCCCACTTGGGACATGCCTTCAGTGAGGCTGCTGCCGCCCTATAATCAGACTGCAGCTGCACTACATTTCCTCAGGTCTTGCTACAGCTCCCTCTTCTCCACTCTGTTCTAAGCCCATCTCTCCCTCCTGTAAAGAGACCGACCCTACCTCTAATCCATGCGTGCTCTGACAGTGAACTTGAGTGGATCCCTTCTGTTTTCTGGACTTGTTTCCTAGGTCTTGCCTCACTGATTTTTCCAGAATTCTGTCATCCCTTTGCACATGCCTTGCTAGTCTCCATTTCGCCTGTGCCCTGGCGTCCTTACTCTAGGCTCTGCTTCAGCTCCAGCCTAGGGCCCTGCCAGACCATAGACACCAGCCTAAGTTGATGCCCCAGACCTAGCCCTTCCAGCAGGGGAGTTGGGATAAAGGCAGTTTTGTCTCCTCTGATGTTGTTGACATCAGAGATCAGGGGAATATCCCTGATCAGGGGAACATCCCCCACTGGGGCCCTGCTGTGGAACAGCAAATGCCTTGGGGTTTGAAGGTATCAGTGACACCTTCTGGGCAAGAGGGACAGCAAGCTGAACCTGTTGAGAGCATAGCCCAGGACTGGCAATGCTGAGAAGTGGTCTGAGGAGCGGCTCCCGGAGGCTGGGAGGCCTGCTGAGAGAGGCCCTTAGAGTGAGGTTCGGCTCTGCCACTGCTACCTTTGTGACCTCAGGCAAGTGCCCTCTCCCTCCCTTCCTTCCTTTCTTAATTTTACAAACATTTATGGAGCATATTCTATGGGCCAAGTCCTCTGTTCTGCTTCGAGGCTTCAAAAACGTAGTCCCAACTCCAGAGAACTTTGTGATCTAATCACAGAAGCAGAAATATGAATCAACAACTATATTATCCTCCCTGTGCTTCAGTTTCCTTATCTGTAAAATGAAGGAGTTCCAGCCCTTACACTCTGATCCTCGAAATTCAAATGCTACTTTGTGATGCTCTCATCACATTAGACCATCTGTTTCCACCAGTTTGGTGAAGTGGTATCCACAGTCAGCAGCTAATCCACAGTCAGCAGCTAATCCGCAAGTTAGTCATAAATGCTGACTTGAGCTGCACTGAAGGCAGTTTGCAGTGTGGCTTATTGTAGCCAACAGATTGCTATGGTGTGGTTCTTGCTCTGCAAATTTCCATTCTCTCAGCTACTTCAGCCAGCAAACAACCCTAAAGATGCCAAAGATTATTTCCAGCATGTCCAGGGAATGTAAGAGAGATCCTATGACAGACGTTATACAGTCAGTGTCTGAGCCAGCACCAAACTTAGGCTCCCTCTGATTGTTGGTCCAGGCTAGCTGCAAGCCCACCAGGTCCACATCCTTCCCTTCCTTGGCTAAGTACTAAGGAATATGAAATACCGGGACATGTCTGTGTGAGTAAGAGGCTATCAGGTGGGGAATGTTGCACAGGATTTCTGAGGGCCTTGAGTTGGGTGGCTCAGGGTAGGGCTTAACTAATGTTTTTCTGACTGGTGGTAGCTGGAGATATTAGCTGGAGAATTTCTTTCTTTCACATTCACATCTTTCTCTTGCAACACCATACACACACCAATCATCCTCTCTCTTCTCTGTGTCTCAAGATGGAACCCAACAAAGGGCAAAGAAGAGACCCAGGTTATCGGACACACCCAGGATATCTTCACAATCCAACAGAGGGCTTCAGCCTGGGATGAGAACCAGCTCTACAATGAGCTCCTCTGGGGAACAAGTGTCATTCCACCAATTCTGTGTTTATGCACCAGGCTTGGCCACTTGTCTTTCTTTTTCTCTACCTGTCTCTTCTTGATATCTTCTAGAATTTGGTTTTCAAGGTCCTTGCCTTACATTTGCTAGGACCACCTGCAAAAGAGGTGGTCCTAGCCAGCCCTAGCTTCCATTAGCTGGTAGTTCTAGTTCTCTGGCCAAGGAAGGCACACCTTTCAGGTACACAGAAATGCAGGGCTGCTGGAGCACTTCTCAGTGCATTGTTCAACTGGAGTATCAGGCCAGAGGCAGGGACTTCAGGGGTAGTTATGGAGCTATCAAAAGTGTTGTGATGAAAATAGGTGTAGAACTCTGGATGTTTTGGCTCAGCTGGTTGGGCATCATCCCACAAAGCAAAAGGTTGCCAGTTGGATTCCTGGCCAGGGCACACACTTGGTTTGCAGGCCTGGTCCTCATTTGGGGGCATGTGAGAGGTGATTGATTGATGTTTCTCACACATTGATGTTTCCTTCTTTCTCCCTCCTTTCCCCAATCTCTAAAAATAAATAAATAAAATCTTTAAAAAATGGGTGGATCCTTATTCTCATCCATTTAAAAAATAAAAATAAAAATAGGGCATATTACATAGTTATTGAATTATCAAGCTTCTGTCAACATCATTATTATTATCAAAATATGGCCCAGGTGTTCAACTGAGCAGATCCTCACACAAAGCAATTTAAAGGAATAAGCACACTTCCTTCTGTCCTTTGAGAATTCAGCTGAAAAGCAAAAAACAAAACTGGTGTGGATGAAAATGTGGAAAGACATGCAGACATGCACCATGTACACAAAATCTGAGCCTACAACATCATGAAGGAATGAAAGGGGAGACTGCCTAAACCTCAGTCAGACCCGTATCCATCTGATGGTTATCAGTTTGGGCTGCTGGAGAAAAAAGAGTTGATTTTAAGAGTCACTTTAAACTCTTTTGAGTCAAAATGACCCAGATTCAGAGCTCCTGAAGAAAGAGACCATGTCTCGTTTATGTTTGAATCCTCACCACCCAACACAGGGCCCAGCACTCAGACTGTAGTTTGATTATTAAGAATTATTTTATTGTAGCCCTGGCTGGCGTAGCTCAGTGGATTGAGCGCGGGCTGGGAACCACAGTGTCCCAGGTTCGATTCCCAGCCAGGGTACACTCCTGGGTTGCAGGCCATGACCCTCAGCAACCGCACATTGATGTTTCTCTCTCTCTCTCTCTATCTCCCTCCCTTCCCTCCCTAAAAAAATAAATAAATAAAATCTTAAAAAAAAAGAATTATTATTTTATTGTTATAATCTCTGTTGTGAAGCTCCCTGTATCACATATTAACTATCCTACCCGATGAGGCTGTCATAAGGGGCTGGGGAGTTCAGTCTGATCTCTTTTACAAGGGCACTAATCCCATTTGTAAGAGTTTTACCCTCATGACTTAAGCATCTCCCAAAGGCCTACCTCCTAATACATATCCTTCAGGGATTAAAATTTCAACACATGGATTTGGGGGGACATAAACATTCAGTCTATAACAGGCCCCCTCTCCACTCCTCTGTCTTTTCCTAAGACCTGACAAATCAATATGCAGGAGACACACCAAGGAGGACAGCTTGGCCAAGGGCAAGCTCAGCTTGAACCCAATGGCCTGTTTCTCCCACCAGCCCCCAGCCCCACTCCAGTCAGCCCCAACCCAGGCAGAGCAGACACCTACATGGCCAAATACCTGTCCTGTCTTGGAGGCTGAGGGCACAAGGCAAGACCTGGGAGTGGGAGCAGCAAGGTGAGAATCTAAAGGGATGGGTTTTGGGCTGGAGGGTGCTGAAAGGAGAGAGGGTCAAACGCAAGGTGCTCTCTGGCCTCACTTGAAGGACCTAGGGCTGGGGAAGGCACAGGATCCTCGACTGGAGTACAAGAGCCACTTTGACTCCTAATCTCAGAGCCTCTGACTGGGTCAGAAGATACAACTCACATCTAAGGAGCTGTTTTATACATTCTTCTGGACTCTATGGTATAAGGATAGGCAAAGAGTAAAGTTGTACAGGAAACTGAAAATAGCTCTTCCCTTTTACTCTGGACTTGTTTTATGTGCATTTTTCCCCTTTCTCCCTTAAAATAAAAAGAACCATATTGTCATCAGTTTTCAAAAGTTGGTGTTCTATTCCCTCCACTTTTCCTGTGTCTGATAGAGGCCAGTCAGTCACAGGGACCTCACCACACAAGTAAGATAGAGCTTTCTAAGTAGACAGGTGTGAAGCCTTGGGTGCTGGCTGGGCAGGAGAGTTTGGAGAAATGCATGGCACCCCAGGCACCAGCCTCTCCTCTCCCCTTCTCCCCAACTCTGGCCGTCTCCACCCGGAGTTGAAGGAGCCCCCTAACTGTTAGTGGAGATTTGCCCTGTTGGCCCATGTGGAGAGAAGGGAAGAGGCTTGGACTGGAGGTAATGCCCACTAAGTCATCATGCAGAAGGAAACAACAGAATATGGGCGGCTGCCTCTGCTGGTCAGATTTAAAGGAAAGGTGTCTCAGGGCCTGTGAGTTAGGTGGACAGCCAAGAAAAGGAGAGTCCATGGCCAGTCGAGATAACACTCTGGAAGTTATGCTTCCTGTACACTGGGGCAGGCTCTGGGCTAGCCAGAAGGGGCCTAGTCTGGGAAAAATGCATCTGAGGGACAGCCCACCAGATTCCAAGCAGAGATGGTATGGGGGCTGGGGAAACTAATGATAAGTAGATACTTTTGCAAACCTGGGGTTGGCCAGTAACCTGGAATTGGGTGGGGAGAAGGGGGACTACATGATATTAACCTAGCTAGTGAGTTGCACTTTACAAAGCATGGTCACAACCATCATGCCACAGCCTTAGGAAGGTATGTCCTCATCACGTCACACCAATTTTATGGACAAGGAAACTGAGAGGTGTGCCAGCACTTGCCTGCAGGGATGTTCCTCAAAGGGAGAGGACCACTGGTTGGTGCATGAGGTGATTTACTGGGGTAGGGTGAACATACTTCACTAGGCATGTACCTTTTTTACTGAGTCTTTAAAAATATAAATATAAATTTAAAATATAAATATATTTATAAAATATAAATATAAAATAAAAATATAAAAAATATAAATAAAACCATCAAACCTGAGATTTCATGAATACCGTTGCTTAGGAGGCACAAGTGAGTTTATTTAAAGTTAGTTTAAATATAGTATTAAATAAATAATATTACATATAATACTTTATTTTGATGCAAAAAAACCCCATGAAGGTGGGAGACCAAGTACTGATGATGACGAAGATGATGACAGCTATCCATTTTATAACACTTACTATGTGCCAAAAAGCCTTTACAAAGCCTCGCTGACAGCTCCATGGGGTTGGTACAGTCACCACCCTCATTCTACAAAGAGGATGGAGGGACGTGGGGGAGGACTGTATCCAGGTGCTCAGGTGAAAATACCTGGCTAGGGGCCATGGTGCGCATGTGGGCATTGAGACAGCCTGTTGGGATAGAGAGGGGTTGGTGGGCCCTCCCAACTTCCAATGCAGCACATAAGAAAATGGATTTCACAACAACATTACTTCCCAATGCAAATGAAGACAAGCCAGTGACAGCGAGGTGGTTTCATTACCGGCTCCAGACTGGCCTGTGTTCTGCATCGGGCTGTGGTTATGCCACATAGTGGATAAAGGTCTCAGGCAGAATCCTGGCTAACTCAGTAGCAAGCTGGCCTTCCTGTCTGCCTGCTAAACTCTTCCAGATGATTCTGGCTGGACTATCAGATAGGTAGTCTCTGCGTTAGAGGCGGGGAACTCTATGTGGAAAATGCCTGAAGAGAGGAAAGGAGAGAAGCTCTGAGCTCAAAGGCCTGCAGAATCAGTGTATCAGCATGGACATGGAGAGAGGAAAGTAGAAGCTAAGAAGCTAATAGGTCACAGGGATCTCTCAGCTAAGAGTATAGAAAACAGCTGTGCTTCTTTGCATTTCACATGGTGGTTAAAATCTTCCAGGTTAAAAATCTTCCAGTACATCCTCCAGTTCAGTGTAGTGCTCATGGGCAAAAGCTTTGGAAACTCAGATTCACCTCTCATTGGCCAGGTAGTCTTGTCTCTGGCCACTTAACCCCTCTGGGCCTCAGTGCCTCCAGGTATAAAGTGGAGATGATAAAAGTGCTCTCCCAGAGAGGACTGTGAACATCAAATGAGACAGCCTTGGCTGGGAGTATGGGACTTGTGTTAAGTGCTCAGTCATGGTAGTTGTTACTGTAACTATTGTTACCCCCAGGATGCTGTGAAGGCTCTCACCTCTCTGAGAACTTGCTGAGATCTAATGTCCAGGCTGATGTACCAAAGCAAAGCAAATTTTAGACGTTACTTATTTTGATGTAGTTAATGCCCTCAAGATTATACAAAAGAGGCACATAGGCAAGTACACTGATTCAATGGAACATTTTAGCTAAAGGTGAAAAATCAAAGTGGCCAGGAAAGAAAGCCAGAGTTGAACTAAATTCATGTTCTCTCTCCAGTGCTCCCTAGCTCAGTAAATTGACCTCTGAATATTCAGGCTGGGGGAAGGGGAGTCAAGAAAATGACACTCCTCTTCCATTCTCAGGTCTGAACCATGGTTCAGAGTTGGTTGGACTGGTTATGCCACCCTGAATTGAACTGGCCTCCCAAGCTGCATGCTTCTATCACTGGGATAGAGCCGACCCCGTTAAGCTCACTGCATGGCTAGACAACAAACTGGATCATACCTACAGGGAGAGGTGACTAGAAAACCTGGAAAGCTCTGAGCCACACTAACCCAGTTCCTTTTCCTTAATGCCCCAATCATATAAGAAGTCAGGGAGACAGGGCTTAGGAGTGTTACTCTCATCAGAGTCCCTCCATGTGGAAACACAGAGAGTGAGAAATGAGAGTTCTCCTGACATCACCCACCTGGTAGCACAAGTCGCAATCTCAGAGTCATCTTAGACATATAGTCTCTCTCACCCACCTCCCCATCCCATATTCTGCTCATCACCAAGTCCTGTCAATTTCACTTCCTAATTATGTCTTGAACCTGTCCTCTTTTCCATTCTATTGTCACTACTTTGTAGCACAAGGCACTACTGTCTCTCACCTGAATCTCACAAGCCCCCTCATCCACTTTTGCTGTCTCGTCTGTTTTCCACACTGCAGGCCCCAACTCCTTATATATATATTTTAAAACAGTTCCCGTTGGTTTGATAAAAACTAAAATCAGCAATGTGGGTCCAACATGACACTTCCTTTCACAGTAGGTGCTCCAGCCACCCTGCTTACTTTGACTTCCAGGAGGAGAAAAGCTTCATTCTGCTTCTGAATCCTTTTCCTATGCTTAGAATGCCCTTCCTTCCTTCCTTCCTTCCTTCCTTCCTTCCTTCCTTCCTTCCTTCCTTCCTTCCTTCCTTCCTCCCTCCCTCCCTCCCTCCCTCCCTCCCTCTTTTCCTTCCTTCCTTTTTTCCCTTCTTCTGGCTAACTCTTGTTCTTTCTTTTCATGTTAACTCAAATGCCATCTTTGCAGGAAAGCATCTGCTTTAGTAAGGAATGTAGGCCTCTTTACTAAAGCATTCAAGGTTTTTGTGAGCTCTTCCTTCATTCTATTTATCACAAGATATTGTATGATTCTTTGTTTAATACCTGTGTCCCCCACTATACCCTAAGCCCCATGAAGACAAGGAATCCTATCTCTCAGCATCCAGCACAGTCACTGGCGTATAGCAGATGGCCAGGAAACATTTGCTGATTGATTGGATGAGGGAGAGATTGACTGCAGAAAATGGTGCTATCTTAGTGGATGGTTTTGGAGATCAACTGCCCTTCTTCTGGGAATGTAGGGCAGCCTGGGGAAATATGGGATAAGGTGTTGTGTATGAGTGGGGACAAGGGGCACAAAGGTTGGTTTAGAATCAGGGGCAAGAAGCCAGGAGATCCACTAGGTGTATGTATGTCGCATCATGAGAGATACATAGGGTAGAGCAAAGGAGATGACATTCCTGGTAGGATCCTTCTCAGACAGGATACACACAGGATTTGAAATGTGGCTAGAAAAACAGAAAATGCAGTTATTGGCAACAACCACAGCAAAAATCACCAACAATATTTTTCTGGAATGTAGACTTTTACTGGTTTCTGTATCCACAGGTGAGTGAAGAATGTGTCATTTTATGGAATGCATAGCATCTAAATCCCCTTTTTAATTTTTAAGAATCCCCATGGCAAGGGTCTTTCTAGGAGGCAGCCAGCTCTGTTTCTACCCATTTCCCAGGCCTGGTTTTCTAACCTTCCTGGTGAGTTTCAATGCTTCCCCACATCCTTGAATAAATTCCTTTTCTGCTTCTATCAGCCAGAATTAGTTTCTGTTGTTTTCAGCCAAGAACCATAACTGGTAGATTCTGGGGCGAGGAGGGCAGTGACATCTGGCTTTTCTGTGTAGCCAAGCATATAGGTACCATGATGCAGACACCCCAGGAGTGGCAGGACTGCTTTGGCATCATGGAAGTTAGTGGCTCCTCAGGAACAAGGAGGAAAAGTGGCCATTTTCAGCAGGACATAGTCTTTGGGTAGAATCAGAGTCCCTACAAATCTGTGAGGAGAGGCCACATCAGAGAAATCGCCCAATTGTCAGGATACACCCATGGGTTTAGTTACCTAATACACCCCAGAGTGGTGGTCTGGGAAACACCTTGAAAAGTGGAGGCCCGGAGAACTCAAAGTTCATTCATGGCCTCGAGAAAATGCAAAATCCTGCCCCTCCTGGGCTTTCTCATAATTGTACTTTTCCTGGAAGAGACTGCACTCTGATAATCAGGTCAAGATATCTTCCACTTCTAGGATCCTGGGTTTACTATAAGGAATAAGACCTGGGAGGACATCAGCAGTGAGTCCAAGTGCAACTACCTCTTCCTGCTGCCTTGAATAATGGGATGTTGGAGCAGGACAGGCCCTTGAGACCATCCAGTCTTATGTCCTCAGGGGGCCTCAGAATCTCCCAGGGAACTAGCTAACAATGTAGGTTCCCACAGATTTCCCCAACCCCATGCCTGGCCCACTAGGCCTGGGTAAAGCCCCAAGATCAAAGTTTTGTACAGAATCTCCTAGGCAGTTCCAATATGAGATATTTCAGAATAGTGATTCTAGTCCTTTTTCCCATCTTACAGACTCCAAAAGAAATGTCTTCCTCACCATAGCCCGCCAGAGAATCTGCTGTTGAGTTGGGTACCAATTCCCAGACTTCTGACTCCCACTCCCCTGGGCTGGCCAGGGCTAGGATAGGGCATGGAAAAGATTTCTTTCCCAAGTCAGTTGTGTGACTTTTGTCCCCAAACAACCCCCACCCCCCTTTCAGATTGTAAGTGGAGCTGCTTGTTGTAGGGAAATGCCAGAAATGAGGGTGGATACTCTGGTCTTACCTTTGCTAGAGAGGCTGACAGGATTGACACAGTAAGGCCACCAGCCCAACACAGCAGCATCCCAGTTCCAGTTCTGGGTCTTCTAATGCCATATGTGACTTTGGACAAGTCATTCCTCTCCCTGAGTCTCTGTTTTGTCCAGTCTATAAAACAGGGATAAAGCTACTGTCTATTCTGCCTGTCTCCCAGGCCTCTGGTGTGAATGTGCTTTCTAAACCTCAAGTGCAGCCCAAGTGGGAGGGATTACAGACACCAGAGATGTGACTAGAATATTGATTTCCACTCAGTGTTCCTTGAGGACAAGCTGGGCCTGTCTTGGAAAACGTAGAAGAACCTAAGAAATTGCCAGTGGTGCTCATGGGAGATTCTCAGAGCCTTATGTGGTGGCTGGCAGGGAAAGCCCTTCAGCTAACAGTGCTCCAGTGCCAGGGAACTTTCCATGGATGAGGACCTCCTCATTGCCAGGTGTGTGTGTGTTAGGGGTGTGGGGAGTCACAGGATCAGGGCCCTCCTACCTGTGGCCTGGTCTAGCCAGTGCACTCTGTTTGTCTCTTACAGTGTCCTGGCTCAGGAGCCCTAGGAAGTGTTCAGAGGATCCTAGGGGATCAAGAGAAGTCACACCCCACACTTTCCTGCCTCAGCCTGTTTTGGCTATTAGAGCAGATTCAAGGGGGTGGCTTAGTTCAGCCAGAGGATATCTTCCCTCTCACCATATCACACCTCTCAGCACCATCCCCTGGCTGGCAGGAGTCCCGGCTCACCTAAAGTCATCAGGATGCTGGGATTCTTATACCATTTTCCCAAACACTTGCTTTGTCATTTTGCTCAATGCCTTCCTCTCTTTGACCCTGTTTTCTCATTTGTAAAGTGGGGAAAATCTTTCTTTTCCTCCCTCTGTTATAGGTTTGTTGTGTCCAATGAGAGTACGTTGCTGGTATCATTACTTGTAAGAGAAAAAGGCAGAGGAGGCCTGGAACAGGAGGGAGGGGTGGGAATAGAAAGACCTTCAACCTCAGGAGGCAGGAAAGCTTTGCAGAGTTATTTAATTCCTCTCCTTGCTTGGGGCTATCCCAAGGCAGTGGGTCCTTTGCATTACGATGCCCCTCAATTACCGGTGCCGTACTCAGCCTGGTCACCCCTGAAGAAGACATGTGAGAGTCAGGGACCTCGTGGTGACTAAGCCTAAAGAAAAGTTTCCAGTCAGAGACCTAAACAGATAATCCATTGACACAGGTGTGAAATCATCTAGGCCAGTGGTTTCCAAACTTTTTTTTTATTAGAACACTTTCTTCATAAGATCTTAAAGCAAACCCCTTATCAGCTACTTCTGAAGAATTGCTGAGACTCCAGGAAGAACCACTGATTTATTGTGCACATGGAAAAAGGAAGCTCGAAGAGAGGATGGAATGTGACCAAACCACACAATAAACCAATGGTTAAAACAAACAAATTCTACAAACCACCTTCAGCTCAGGCCTCTAACCCTCAGCACAGGTGTCTCTAGCTCAGCGGCACCTCAAAGGAAAATGGACAGTGTTTTCACTGCCATACTACTTACACATCCTGAAGAAGAAGGCTCAGAAAGGGGGCCTGGCGTAATAAATGGGGGCAATGGACTGACACAGTTGTAATACACAAATCTTACTGGGGCACTGGGGGCTGTAGTCTCCTTTGAAAACAAGAAGGTTTGGCAGGATGTTTCCAAGTGCTGAGCCCCTTGCTGAAATAAAGCAGAAGCAGGCCCTGAAAAACTACACAAAAGGGGATTCCTTCCAGCTGTCTTGGCTCTGCCTTCTCCCTTGCTCCTCTGAGACCTGGCAGCCAGGCTTTGTTGGTGGCCAATATAAGACTGACCCAGCTGCAGAAGAGCCCCAGATGTCTTCCACCAGTGGTTACACGGCATGTCATGAGCCATGAGGCAGAAAGCAACTTTTGGTGGGCTTCTTGGGTTGGCTTCCTGCCCTGGGAAACTGACAGCCTGGGGTGGGGAGTGGGCAGAGTTAACCCACAACCACTCCACATGGTAATAAGGGAGAGGTGGACAGGGACTGAAGACCAGGCACAGGGCGTTGTTACTAAGAGATTTAGAAATCTGACCTAGGTCCCAAAAGAGCTGAGGGAGGCAATTACTCTGATATCCATCCATGTGGCCCGGAGAGGAGGGAGGAATGCACCCCAGCTGCCCAGCTGGGAGGCAGGAAGAGGCAGGACTGGTAAGCATCAAGAGGAGACTCGTGGAACCAGCAGGGCTCCCAAGGCCACTGGGATGTGTTACCTCCTGTATGTGAATGGGTCCCCACTACTGGCACCTGTGGAGTTGTTGAGGAGGTGAGCCCGGCAGAGGACAGGTGCTACTGGGGGCTGACCAGGGAAGGCTGCAGAAGGTCCTGCGGCTGTGCACGCTGGCATCTGCCTGCCCAAATGACATGGCTGCTTCATTTCTCTGATCTAGGGAGTAGGTATTGCCACTAGTTTAAAGAACATTTGCTTTATTAAAGGAGTTGAGGTTGAGTGAGAGGTTCCTGAGCCTGATCTCTCCAGACGGAAATTTTGCTCACCTAGAAAAGAGACAGGTCATTTTGTAGAGGAACTCACAGACAGGTTCTGAGCAAACCCTTAACCCCAGCCTCTGCTGGGATCCGGCAGGCCACCACATCCTCTGTGTTCAGGGCCTTCCAAGCCCCAGCTATTTCTGGCTATGAGAAACCCTCAGAATGTTCCAGCTGGAGCGGCCTTCAGTGACTAAAGAGTTTTGTGGCTTTCTCAGTATTCTAGAACTAAGGAGAGGCCTCCACCATAGTGCAAGGGAGGCCAAGGGGTGAGAGCTTAGACTCTCCCCTATTCTACTCAGGACCCCAACTTTGATCTTCACTACATTGAGACTCTGTATGGGACCTATGTCCTCTTTAGAGTTTATTGTTCTCATTTTCACTTTGTAGTGCATGACCTTGAGCAACTTAAAGACCTCTGTGCCTCAGCTCCTTCATCTGTAAAATGAGAAGGATAACAGTATTGTCTTCATAGGGTCATTGTAAGGATTAAGTGAATTAGTGTATGTAATGCACTTAGAACATGTTGAGCCTAAGTTACAGTAAAAAAAAAATGTGTGTTTGAAGTGGTTGTTATTGTTATCCTTACTATTATTTTAAGATGAGGAGAGTGAGGCCCAGAGAGGAGAAGGGACTTGCCCAAGTGACAAGGGAACTTGGTAACAGAAAGGTGATGAGCACCAAGGTTTCCTGACTATCTAGTGCACAGGTGGCAAACATAAGGCCTGTGGGCTGAATGCAGCCCTCCACCTTGTTTTATCTGGCCCGGCACCTTGTTTCTACCTGGTGGCAGCGCCAAGCTCCTTGCCCCTAGTTAAGGAGTAGTTACATTTATATGGTCCTAAAATTACATTTCGCCCTTTGAAGGCAACTGTGAGGCTGATATGGCTCCCAGTGAACATAAATTTGACACCCTTGATCTAGTGGAATCCTTATGTCTTAGACATTTTGAGGTTGATCCTCCATGGAAATCTTTGAAGATAAACAAAAGCCCATTTAGGGGAGGCCATGCTGTCTAAGGGGCCTCTGGCACAACCTCTATGGTCCTCAGAAGAAGAGGAGGGGGAATGAGGGTCAGAAGAGGAAGAGGAGAGGAGAAGGAAGAAAGTAAAGAGGGAAGAAGAGGAGGAGGGGGTGGAAGAAGAGGAGTCTTGAGCTATCTAAGAAATGGTTTCTTAGCTTGGCCTGCTGTAACAAGGTACCACAGACTCGTGGCTTATAAGCAACAGAAATGTATATCTCATAGTTCCGAAGGCTGGGAAGTCCAGAAACAAGGCGCCAGTATGGTTCAGTGAGGGCCCTCTTCCTGGTTCATAATTGGCTCCTTTCATTGTGTCCTCCCATGCCTGGTAGAAGGGGCTGGGGAGTCCTCCGACTAAAGTACTATAAATTACTACTTTATAAGGTACTAATCCCATTTCTGAGGGCCATACCCTCATGACTTAAGCACCTTCCAAATGCCTCACCTCCTAATACTATCATTTTTGAGGGATAGAATTTCAATATCTGAATGGTGGCTGGGGAGGGAAAACAAACATTCAGCCCAAAGCAGATGATCTCCCTGGGGATGCTCTTCTTTTTCAAAGATTTTATTTATTTATTTTTAGAGAGACAGGAAGGGAAGGAGAAAGAGAAGGAGAGAAATATCGATGTGCAAGAGAAACATCAGTGGGTTGCTTCTCACACACCCTCAACCGGGAACCTGGCCTGTAACCCATGCATGTGCCCTGGACAGGGAATTGAACCAGCAACCTTTTGGTTTGCAGGCTGTCACTCAATCCACTGGCCCACACCCAGCCAGGGCCTGGGATGCTCTTGAGGGAACATCTTCATTAGGTAGAGGAACTAGACCTCAAAAATATTTCAAGTCTAAGAATTTTGTGTTGGGGGATAAGTACTACACTCTTGGTGGCCCAGGGTCTCAGCCTGATTTATGGCCAGTTTCAGTGCAGTCATAGCCTCCTTTCCATCTGAGCTGAGCCACAGCCCCCAGTGGTCCAAGACAGGTCAGAGAGGTTGCAGCCAGCTTGGCAGGAACCCTGCTCTTTGTCTGAGAAATAGTCAGTGCTTGTGCTCAGGAGTTAAAGAGAATCTGGTTCTGAATCCTGTCACTTTCTGACTGATTAGGTAAGGTATTTGAACCTAAGCCTCAGTTAAATCATCTATAAAACTGGGATTATAAATCTTGCCTCATAGCATTACTGGGAGGATCAAATGGGATAATGCGCATACTGGCACATAGGAAGTGCTCAGTAAATGCTTATGATTATTGTTATCAAATGTGGTTTCCTGCCCCTAGGTGTGTGCAATGGCTTCCCCATTCTTGGTCCAGCTGGGGCCTATGCTAGTTAGGATTTAGTTTGCCTAGAAAAAAATAATTCCAAAATAGTGGTAATATAGAAAAGACAGAAGTTTATTTCTTTTCACATAAAATCAAGATGGGTGGTCAAGAGTGGAAAGTAGTTCCCAGTGTCTGGCATCCAGACACTACTTTGTAATGTCCATACATGACCTTGACCTCATGGTCCAAGATGGCAGCATCCAAGTTTAAGGATGAAGGAGCCAAAGGGGGCTTATAGCTCTGTCTTAAGGAAGGTTCCCAAAGACTGTTGTACAACTATGCCTGCTTATACGCCAATGGCCAGAACATAGTCACATGATCACCTGCAAGGGAACCTGGGAAATGTAGTCTTTATTATGGATAGCTGTGGGCCCAGCCATATATTGATGTATATATTCCTATAGAAGGGAAGACTGGATATCAGAGACCTGTAGCAGTCTCTGCCCCCAAGCCTCTGGCTTGTCCAGGCCAGCTAGGCAGCTGGGAGCCAGATACCTGAGCACTAAAAAACTGAGAAATGAGCATCAGTCGATGGGATTATGCTGCTTCTACTCAGCCACCAACAGTGGCTCAGTCTGCACTAAGAATGTGGAACTGGAATTGGAACTCAGTCCTCCTGCCATGGGTCAGAGAAAGCTGACCCATTCTGTTTAACCACCCCCAGAACTCTCCCCAGCCTCAACTCTAAAGGCAGGAAGGATACTGGGGAGGCAGCTGACTGCTTCCTCCCAGCCAAGGAGAGGACACTGGACAAAGCACATGTTCTGAGGGCTCAGAGTGGCACAGGAAGTTGGTGGGCTTGGCACAGCTTGATGGCTTTGGCCACAGCAGAATGCATACCTGAAAATTGTGGGGAGATCAGGACACCAAGAAATGCCACAGTCCAAGTGGTAGAATGAACAGGCAAATCTGCAGAGGGTCTCTAGACTTCTTTTCCTGATAACAATAACAATCCAGCAGGCCACCTAGCCTCTGTCAGGGGTTCAGGGAATACTTCCCCCCCTCTCTCTTACCCTCTTTCACCACACAAAGGTCTTTGAAAAGGGAAGAAAAGTTCACCAGCATCTCCTTACCCTGGTGCTTCTGAAACAAGCCCCAGACCCTTTTTGTTTTAGGAGTTACCCCTACTAGTAGCTCCAAGAGGACAAGCAAACCCACTATGACAGATTTGCCAGCCCTCCCTTCATTTGTGTGCAGTAGAAGAGCATAGATGAGAGGAGGGACATCTAGTTTCTAGCCCCAGACCTGTCACTAATTCAGATGAGGGGTCCCCTCTTCTTTTACTGCCCCTTTCTTGGCTGTGCCTTAGAGATACCTCTTAGAAATAAGGTTTCTGGGCTCCACTCCAGACTCACTGGTTCTGTTTTAACCAGTTTCCCAGGAGTTACGCATGCAGTTAGTTTGGAAGACAAGGGGCTAGTGGCTTTTAAGGTCCAGCTTGGAGTGACTGTTCTGATGGTTCAGAGGGTCAGGTCTGTCCGAGATATCAACCCCTCCACCTCCCACCATCCTTTTATCCCAGGGACTGGAAATCTTCAAAATTATGCAAAGTCTTCAAAAGTCTGCAAAATTATGGCACTTTCCTTTCAAGAACTCTGTCCTTGCTGGATATTGGGCTTGTTCCATGCCACTCCCCTCAGTATGAATTGCCCTGTCAAGTGCCCTGCTCCTATTTCCACCTGTCAAAATCCTCTTCACTTGTTAAGGCTCCTCTGAAACATGACTTCTTTTAGGAGGCATCTGGAATCTTCCCAGTCAGAATTCCCTTCTCTGGGCTACCACAAATTGTTGTACATCCACTGCAGCTTGCTAGGTTGGGGCAGAGCCCACCTGCCCCACATGACAGGAAACCACTTGAGGCAGGGAGTCAAATCTTACTGCAGATCCCCTGCAGCCTGATTACAGGCAGCACTTACCCCTCAGTCTTTGGATGCTGAAAGAGAAAAGACAGAGAGGAAGGCAGGCCTGGCTAAGGCACAACTGAGAAATAATGGGAAGAGCCAACACAGACAGTGAGGTGGGAGGAGCTGGTTCATCCCCATCCAGGTGGAATGAATGGGCTGGATTCCTAGATAGTTTCAATGGTTTTTACTTCAGAAATACCCCCTTCTCTACTTGGGATGCACTTGTCTGGGCTTTGGGGCCTAAGCCCTTCTAGCCAATAATTCCTCAATCTACCTAGCATCCCCTTCAGGAATTTCCAGCAAGGAGGTGATGGAGGGATGTAGTTTATTCTGCATTTAAAATGCAGAAAGGGGCACCTGGAGGAGAAAAGTTCCTCCTCTGTACCAAGCCCCTGGAAGGAGAAGGGCAGGCAGAAAGGTGGTCTCTGGCTATTGTGGTTCAACCTTGACTGTTTCTCAGTTTCTGTCTCTGCCTCTGGAACAACCTTGCACTAAGGCTTATGCATGTCCAGAAAGGTTGGGTGGGGTTGGGTGGAGCCCTGGCTATGCTGGGTCATGCCCTGAGTCTCTCTCCCTGTGTCAGGCACAGTACTAGGGAGATTACACACTCACCTGATCTACAAAACAACCCTGCAAGGTACCCATTGTCATTCCTACTTCAGACATTTAAGAAACTGAGACTGGAAGAGACTAGATTACTTGACAGCATTATGCAGTCAGATTCAAAGTCATTTGGCTCCAAAACTGTGTTCTTTCTACTCAACCAGAATGAGATTTCCAGCAACTTGTTTCTTTCCCATCCCTCTGGTGGCAGGGTCTCCAGGGTCCTTCCATCTCTAACAGGGCATCACCAGTGGACTCCCCTCCCCAGGGGCTGACCCCTCAAGGGCCCCCAAGTTTTCCTCTTCTTTTTCTGCTGCAAAAACCCAGGAGCATCTTTCTAGTGTTCTATTGTATGTGTTTGTTGTATACGTAACCTCACAAAAAATAAACTGCAAAGCTAAAAACTTCAATTGGTCACACTCCTTGAGGTGGCATCCACTCTTCCATGTCTCTGCTCAGCCTGAGCATCTGGTCTGATTCTGCCTTCAGCCTTCAGATCACATGTGCAGCCCCAAATGTTGCAGAGGCCCCACCCAGTCATTCTGCAAGTGGTCCCACCACCATGTGCTTGGTCATCTCATATTGTAAGCTTCTGGGCAACGCCCAGAGTACTTTTTCAGGGACACTCACTTTTAATTTTTTCTTTGAGAAAGTGAGGAGACTCATCAAGTAGGGAATGACCCTTGCCCACTCATGCTCCTCACATACAAGGTTAGTCCGGAAGGTATCCAGCCATGTAATGTGAAAAATAAAGACATTCATTGAGGAAGATACAAAATACAAGAAACATTGTAAAGAGAACAATGACACCTCAGTCCCTTTCAAAGTAGGCATCTTAGGACCTCACACAGTTCTCCCAATTGCCATCAGCTGCCCCATCTTATTTTCCTGAATCTCATCAATGGTTTCTCCCCTTTCAAAGATGATTTTAGTTTTGGAAAAAGCCAGAAGTTGCAGAACACCAAATGTGGGTTGTAGTGGAGCTGAGTCACCCAGATGATTTGATGTTTGGCCAAAAAACTGCATAAGATGTGAAGCATGAAGCAGGCACATTGTCATGATGAAGATGCTGATCACCAGCTGCCCATAGCTGTGGCCTTCTGAATCATCCAAATAGTTTCCGTGGAGGAATGTTCAAGCTTAATGCAAAATTTGATGCAGATTCATTGCTCTACTCATTCAGTCATTTGAATACAATGGACGCACAGTACACATACTCACCCAATGGCATCTACCACCCTCACTGACAAGCACAGTGAAGTCGTCATTGTTCACACCTCCCAGTCCACTTTCCTTAGCTGCCAGGTTACATGATGTTGTGCAAACCATTCTCATTATATTAACAATGGTTTGACTTTTTCTGGACAGATGTTGGTATGCCATCGACCTAGAGCTCCAAGGCTGGGCAGGGAAGAAGACAAATTAAGTTGTGTGTAGCTTAAGTTTTATTTATTTCTGGTAGAATATAGCATTTCACTTCCTCCCCCAAATCATGGGTTAAACTTTCTGGCCTCCTGAGCTCTGGGAGGGCAGTGGATGCCTGCCATTGGACACGCCTGCTCAGGACAGGGCCTGGCACAAAGAAGAAACTCAAATAATAAAGGGAACAAGGAGTGGAAACAGATGCTACTAAGCACAGGGTTGACATATGAATATGGGAACACTGAGGGCACTTGGATTATCATCAGCAATTGCTCCTCCATTCCCATCAATACCCCCTGAAATCACATCATGCCTACTGCCAGTCTGTTCCATTGAAACAAGTCTGTTGACCCTGCCAGCCCACAGGAAAGTTTAAGATGCCCTTCATAATGTCATAGAACTTACATCAGGTCCTAGTGGTCTGTTGCTCTTTATGCTGTTTCCTTGAATGTGCCCTTGAGTCTCCCTAAATCATGTGCTTTCCATTCAAGACCATGCTCTTTCTTTTTTCCTTATGGCAAGTCCCACACCACTTTGTACACCTTTGGTCAAATATTTGGTCAAAACCTTTGGCCAGAATACAATATATGTCGGAGAGAGAGAGAGTAAACAACCCAGTAACAGAACTCACAGCCAGGGGCGCAGTAGAAGCCCACTGGCTGAGAGTGGTCCCAGCCAGGCGGTAGCCACAGAGCCCAGTGCAGTCTGTCAAGTCAGCTCACATCGTCTGAGAGCACCACTTAGCAGCACTGACACCCCAGGAAAATGGACAGTTCCTCTTGAAACAGGGTTGAGGTGGGGGTGGGGCTGACTACAGCTGAGGTTGGAAGAGCAGCCAGCTCACTGCTATTTCTGAAGGACCCCAATGTGGTTACTCAGGGAGCTGTGATTAAGCTCATCTATAAGTTGAGGAGTGGAAGCAGCCTCACATTTTATAGAATATTAAGTCTCACTGAGAGAACAGTACAAGGTGTTTTGGGGCCTCAGCATCCCCTAAGGTTGGTCCCCATTTACATTCTCTGCTCTAACATATGTCCATTGATGCCAAGGCCAGGATGGTCCTCAGCCACAGTACTGAGAATACTTTCTGGCTCTGCTTTCTACACCTCCAGCCCTCCAGAGTGCCCAGGCCACTGACAGATCTCACAGACACAATGGACACAGTTGCAGTGAGACACAGGAGACTCAGCCTCTTTTCTGTGCTGCTCTCTGCAAACTGTGGGCTAGGAAAGAGTTCAGTTTAATGCTCCCACACCTCATAGGCTACATGGTCAGCCTCTGAGTGAGCAGAGTCCATCCCAGCTCAAGGTCCCTGATGGGGAGACTGAGGTCAGCTGGGGGCTAGAGGAAGGGGTCCTAGGGAAGGCCTGGGATTCTTTCTTGGCTCTTCCACTTTCTGTATCTTGGGCAAGTAGCTTTACCTTCCTGAGACTCAGTTTCCTCATCTGTAAAATGGGAATATGGTCTTACCTAACTCATAAGCTGTGTATGAGGGTCATATGAAAGGTAAGTTGTAAACACACTTGATTAGTTGTGAAGGGACATGTGCATGTGAGGATTTGCCAACAGCTCCCCAAATGTATTCAAACCTGGGTCAAAGCTTTTGGCTGCTTGAGGGGACTCAGGTGGCCACTCAGCCTGGTGTGTGTCGTCAAGAATGAGGGCTGAGAAAACCACAGCTGCAACCTTCTGCTCAGACAGTGAGGAGTATGAAAACCTTGCAGAATGAGGGCCCTGGGCTCTGACCTGACTGGGCCATTTCCAAGTATCCAGTGGACTAGTTGAGATTTGAATTGTGGGTCTGAGTCAAGCCAAGTGTCAAAGGAGTTCAGTTAGAGGTGGTAGATTTCCACTCAGTCTTTGGATAAATTTTCCCCAACCAAGAAAACACCATCTGGGGAAGTGATGAGTTCTCTGTCACTGGAGGGTTTCAAATCCTGGCCAGCCCCCAGGAGGCCCCCAGGAAGTGGAGAGTCAGGCTTGATGAAGGCTGAGTCCCTTCTTTCCTTCTCTGAGTTTTGGGGGTCCTGGCAGCCTCTCCCAGCCCCAGCTCCTGGCCTGGTCCTTGGTGCTTACCCTATACCTCTAAAGTCACCACTCAGAAACCACCTCCTTTGGAGCCTATAAACCTGGGGAAGGCCTTATGGTGCTGGGGGTTTGTCTGTCAGGCTCCATGAGAGCACACAGCACCACGGCCCTCCTTGTTCCAGCTCCTCACCTGAGGGTTCTCAAGCTCTGTGCTCATTAACCCTCAAGCCCTTTGGGGGCAGCTCCAGAATCTCTCTGTCCAAGGTTTGGGTTTGGGTGTTCATGAAGCCCTCAGAAATGCCCCAGATAGGGGCAGTGTTAGCCCAGACAAGGCAGAGTTCCTGCTGGAGGGCTGCTGGTGAGCTCCTCCAGTACCTTCTCTCCTAGGTAGCGGCACCCAGAGCCCAGAAGGGAGGGAAGCAGCAGCTGGCTCACGTGGTGGCACACTGCAGTTGTTACTGGACATGTGTGTGCAGATTTTCCCAGTTACACATGGAGGTATTTTCCCCTTCTTATTTAGGATCCTGATGCCAGCTGCTCTGATTTTCATCACTCATAACCTCCAACCCAGAGCATCACTAGCTCTGGGTTGGAGGTTAAATCTGATTTGGCTGTCCAGCTGAATCCCTTACTTGCTGAGGGACTTGGAGTAGTCTGTTTCCTTAGGTATAAAATGAGATACTGACTCCACCCTGCCTACCTCCCAGGGCTGCTGCAAGAATCAGGAGAGAGAAAGGGGTGAACTGGCTGTGTAATGGGTCCAAACTATACAGATGTCTCTGGTTGTTACCTGGCATCCTGATCCTGGTGCCACCTGAGCTGGGAGAGCCTCTGCTTGCTCATATCAGCACCTATACCAGGTTTGCACAGCTTTGCAGAGCTGGGCACTGTTTGAAACAGGTAGTGAACAGGCCTCACAAGTGGGGACTCTTTGGCATGCCCCCTGCTGTGGGCAGCAGAGGCACAGCCCGAGCAGCTTGAGGTAGGCAGGGCCAGGCCAGCCTGTCACCTGCTCACAGCGCCTCTTGGCCCTGGGGTAGAAAGTTAAGCATAGCTCTGGAATAAGGCATTGTCAGGAACATCTTGCAAAAAAACCCCTCCACAAGCCTCCAGCCATCGAGGGAGGTTTAGTGCCTGCTGAAGGCAGCAGGCCATGGGTCTCACAGACAGATGTGCTACTGGGCAAAGTCCAGGGTGCAAGCTGAGCCTCTCCTGACACCTGTCTCACAAGTTCTAGGCTTTATCTACATGCTTCCCCTCCTCCAGCCTGAGGCTCCAAATGAGGCCCTGGACTGAGAGCCACCTGCTGAAGTTCACACCACAGTGGTGGCAGAGTGGGACCGGCAAGGGATGCTGGACCCTCTCCCCACCTCACAGGCTCTGGGGAAGATCAAATAAGATCAGGAATCCTTGGTCCCTGACCCAGGCACCTGCTGACTAGGAGATGGGTGTACATATCAAGGGCCCAGGCCCGTGCTACAGGCTCAGAGCGGGAGAAGTGTCTTCAAGCCTCCCTGACCCAGTGAATCCTTCCAAGGGGTAGATGCTGCAGATGGTGCTCCTGCCCAAGGCAGTGTCATTTGTTCCCAGTAGGACTGGATAGTGAGAGCCAGGTGACAGCCTCTGAAAAGTCTCCTCCTTCCTCTCAACCCCACAAGGAGGGGCAGCTCTCAGCTGACAATGAGTGAAGAAGGTTCCCAGGGCTGTTGGGGCCACAGGGTGAGTGAACAGCAGCACTCAGGAGCCTTTCATGTTGGTGCTGGGTCTGCCCTGATCCACTGTGATGCCAGAGGCATCGCTTCCCCTTTTGGGAACCGCCATCTCTTCTGTTCTGCCCACCTCAGCAGGCTCTTGTAAGGATCAAAACTAGACTCTGCACCTCCGTAGGCACTAAGCTGCCAAAAAATGAATGGTAAATATGAGGTTTTAACTAGTACTGAGATTATCTGGAAGGGGAGATTCTCTGGATTTTCAGTCATGAGGATAAAAATTAAAAATCAGGGCAGCCTGCAGGCCAGCCTAGCAGTTTTCTTTCTCCTGGAGACCCCAGCAGACTTGGAGGCAGGTTCTCCAGTGTTCAGCTTACTGCTGATCCCAACTCAGAGCGTGTGCCCATCTCTGCTTCCTGCTAGTTCCCAGCCATCCATGAATCTGTGTGACAAGTGTTACATTCATTTCCCTTTAATAAACTTAAGCGTGAAAACAGAAGATGTAAAAATGCAATTCTGAAAGGCAAGCTCTGTGAGACACACAAGGATCTTATTATTATATAAACATGATGGCCATCAAATGTCCCTCTCTGGGCTCTGGAGAATTGCAAGACCTGTCTGCCCTCCCTGTCATCCCTGCAGGCCCTCTTGGCCTTGCTTTGCAGAAGGGAGCTGGGACAGGGCATCCATGATTGAAGACAGGGGACTAAGGCCCAAGGGGCAGGGTGAATTTGCCCATTGTGAGATCTGCTTTTCCTTAAGCTCTGTCTGAGCCCCATGGCCAGTCTCAGCTACCCAGGAATGCTGTTTCTAAAGGGCCTTGCATATTTGTGCCAGTGGGGATCAGGAACCTCTGAGACCTCAGGCTTGAGTGGAAGCTCCCAGCGGGGAGCAGAGGCTGCGGAGGCAGCACACACTCTACCAGCAGGCCTGGCCCTCCCAAGGAGAATGGAAGGGCCCATTTTTGTGGGAGTGAGCACTCGGGAGCCTGTCCTAGGCCTGCAGCCACTTAGGATTGTGCCTGGTTTTGGTCCAAACTTCCAGACCCTGGAAAACTTCAAGGACAGCAGCCTTCAAACCCAAACCCTAGAAGCAATGACACAGGCTCTGCCTATTGGTGACCTTGCTTACTAATTAAAAATAAGGCCACAGCACGAAGGCTAGCCATCAACAAAGGCCACCTTGAGCTCTACAGAATACGTGTGTGAATGTGTGAGAATGTGTGTGAATGTGTGTGAGGGTGAGCACCACGTGAGACAGGAAGAGACTCCAGACCCACACCTGGAGGAGAAGGAGCCAGTGTCTGGCCTTTGTACCACAGCTCCTGCCAAGGATGCCCCATTAACGGAGTTTCCGCCCCAAGCAAGACTAAGTAGACTCAAACTAGAAACCACCCTCTTAGTCAAAGAGCACCTCCATAAGT
This sequence comes from Phyllostomus discolor, assembly GCF_004126475.2. NCBI lineage: Eukaryota > Metazoa > Chordata > Mammalia > Chiroptera > Phyllostomidae > Phyllostomus > Phyllostomus discolor. The sequence goes on from NC_040904.2 coordinate 107,083,042, forward strand.
CTGTCCTAAGTCTTAAGAGGTTGGAGAAATCTGCAAATAGAAATCTTCACAATGTCCCCACTCTCTCCACATAGTTCTGAATTGCCAGCCATGGTGGCACACAGCAGCAGCACCCACAGGCAGAGAGGTGAATGACGGGTACGTGGAGAGTAAGGCCCCGGCGAGGCTGCAGAGCTCTCAGGGGAGGCTCGGCCAGATCCAGAGCACCCTGTAACACAAAGTGTGAAGCAGTGCCACAGCAGGGACAGGAACACATGGCTTGGACCATTTATAAGCAATAAAAAGATTAATCACGTATCCAATTTGGGCTACAAATTCTTTGCGTACAAAAGAAAGAAATCAGTTCCCTTATTCATGAGGTTGGCTTAAGGATCAAATGAGATAAAATTTTTGAATGGGGATTTTGGCTTAAAAATCTAAAGGATCTGGACTCTATTTTATAATAAATTGGCTTTTAATATAAAGATGTTTCCCAAAAATCTTTGTATGAAATCAACTCTAGAAAGAAATGCAACATGTTTGCCCCGAGGAATAGGGGCCCCACTCACCATTCTGTAACCCTACTGAGGAGGCCTGGGCCGGCCACCCCCTTGGCTGACACTAAAACTGGTAGTGGGGTCCTCCAGGTACGGTGGATTACCCACAAGTGGGTAATGAAGAGGCGACTGTACAAGCTCCTTCCTCCCTCCCTTCTCACCCCTCCCACCAGGGCTCCTGGCAGGGGCCAGCTGGAAACTCTTCAGTGTATATAGATCCTGTCGGAGATTGCCCCAGGCAAGTGGGTCATGATCTGCATTCGCAGCCACCAGTAATAGTCCATGGGGTGGTAGCGGGTGTAAGGCTTGGCAGCAGTCAGGGCATGGGTGACAGCGTCGATAACAGGGGACGTGTCGGTGGAACCACTGTTACAGTAGGTATGCATGGTGGCGGTCTTCTCATCAAAGTACTTCTTGCCGTAGTCCTTGCGCACCACCTCAGGCAGCTCATTCCACATCTTATCAGCGATGGCCTGGATGCGCTCGGGGCTATAGAGGCTTGTGGCAGCGATGAAGTTGCCAGGTTCCACCACACAGACCTTCACACCCAGAGGATGCATCTCGTAGCGCAGGCAGTCAGAGAAAGCCTCCATCCCGAACTTGGTGATGCAGTATGGGGAGCGGGCTGGATTGGCCATGCGGCCCAGCATGCTGCTGATGTTGATGACGCGGCCTACAAGGAAGACAGTAAGCACCTACTCAGAACGCGCTGCCTGGTGGGGCAGAGGGCCTATGCCTGGCATGTTTCTAGACACCTGGCTAGACCCTGGTCTCCTGGCCCTTGATACTTATTTTGTTGCCTGCCAGGTAAGGGCCGGCCTTCTGCACCACCCAAGATCGGGGGGCTTTCTTGTTCATAGTCAAGGCCAGGTCAGGCCCACACACCAACATCAACATCCCTGACATTTTCCATGTAGCCAGCTGTACTGGGTAGAACAGGGGAGGAGAAATCAGTGAGAACCAGGCCTGCATATGAGGGGTACAGTGTAATGTGCAACACACAACTAAGTTGTGTCTCACCTCTCCCATTGTATCTTCCCCCCAAAATGTTATCACCTGGCAGCGCTCTCTCAGCCCGCAGGGATGTGCAAGGGCAGGGGCAGGGTCCCGAACCTGTCTTCAGGACTAGGATACGTGAGCAGAGTCTCAGGTGCTGGGAAAGAGGGATGACTTCAAGCAGCCCTCCCACAGGTCCAGCCTGGGTGTGCTGGGAGCTGACCACAGCTTCTCCCAGCCCTGGGGGTGGTGGAGTGGAGGTGGAGCCCATCCAGACAGACAGCCCAGGCAGACCTGGTGCCTGTTTACCCTAGGTGTACACCCAGGAAGTAAAGGCACAGCCCTATCCTGGGCCCTATGAGAGGCTCCTTTCAGAAACCTCTAAGTTGGAAGTCACTGAAGGGTTCTTCTAAAACCCTTAGCCCCCTGTGGGTTCATCCTATCATTGCTGGGACCTTGGGATAGATCACATGGATCTCCCCTTCTTGCCGTAACATTTGCTGTTCTAGGGAGAACATCTGAATTAGTGACTTCTTAGGTGGTTTGGTTACATTTGGTTACCTAACATGGTTTGGGCATTTTGCGCTCTCCAAATTTCTAATCTCATTATTGTTTACTGATTAGCACAATTGTCTCTCTTTCTTTTTTTAAGTATGGCATAGTAACACTAGAGTAGATATACCAATATTTACCTAACCATATCCTTACTGATACTATGATATATACAAAGCTCTGTACACAAGGGTGGTTATTTCTCTAGATCAGGTTCCCAGAGTAGGATCCTTTGCTGCATAGACTGCCTCTCACAGGCTGCATTGCTTGCCTCTCACCTGAAATACCTTCTTTTCTTTCCAAGATTTTATTTTTAGAGAGAGGAAGGGAGGGAGAAAGAGAGGGAGAGAAACATCCATGTGTGGTTGCCTCTCGCATACCCACTACTGGGGACCTGGTCCACAACCCAGGCCTGTACCTTGACTGGGAATTGAACTGGTGGCCCTTTGAATTGCAGGCCAGCACTCAACTACTGATCCATGCCAGCCAGGGAGAATCTGAAATACCTTATGAAAACCACACATCCCTTTCTGCCTGCCAAGTGACAGCTCCTCCACCCACCACCACCCACAGGTCCCACCAGCCCTTGGGAGTCATGTGCTCAGCCTCACTAGGGTACCCACTAGGCTGTGGGTATTGGATATGCTGAGACCTACTTCCATTCTGAGCAAAGATGAAATTGTGGGGCAGGTCCAGGGGGCAGAAGGGAGGTCCCTTTCCAACTCACCTTTGGCTCTTCGGATGAGGGGGAGAAAGGATTTTGTTACCCTCACTGTGCCCCAGAGGTTCACTTCTGCCACCTCCTTGTAGGTCTCCATGCTGGTGAACTCCACTTCCCCGAAAGTTGAGATGCCTGCATTGTTAACCAGGCCCCACATGCCTGGATGGGAGGGTGCAGAACCGAGGTCACCACATGTGCTACGTCACCCATCAGCCTGCTGCCCACTCTCCTCCCCACTTTCATCCTTTTTCCCTGACTTGCCAGCTTTGTTCCCAAGGCTCTGGGGATACCTTCTAGAATCACCAAAGAAAACAGGAGATAGATAGTGCTGGTAGTAACCCTCCCTTAGTCTAGACTGTCCAATCCTTATCTTTTTTCCTCCTTAAATGAGCTTCTGGGCCCACGATGACCCAGGCCTGCTGGTGCCCCTAGCCTGGAGTCCCACCTCACCTCACACACTTCCACTCTATTCCAGCCCCACGGGCTCAGCCCCACACTCCTCACCCAGGCAGCTGTGTGTTATCCCTGCCTCTGAACCTTTGCTGGTGTTCTCCCTCTTGCCAGAGGCCAGGGGAAACTCGGGAGCCTTCCCGGCCAAGCTCTTCTGGAAGACCAGAGAGCTGACCCAGCATCCAAAGTCACACAGCAAGTAAGAGGCTCAGCCAAGCCTTGATCTCAGGTTGGGCCCCCAATCCTACTTCACCCTGAGACCCACCTAACCATGGCTCCATGCTCTGACCTCCCTTCTCTGAACCATGCACTGTTGCTGGTTATCATGTGGTGAGCCCCTGTGATCCAGTAATCTGTTCATCACTAACTCATCTGTATTCACCTGGTCTTTGCAGGTATAGAACACCCCTCAGACTTGTGTGGTCCTGTGGGGCTGAGCACAGGGCAAGAGCAAATGCATAGTCTCCAAATATACCTGGGTTGATTGTCTCCAGTAAGACCAGCAGCTGGCCTTTACAGACACAGAACACTGGTGCTAGAAGGCTCCTTAAAGGTCACTTAGTCTGATAACTAATCTTACAAGTAGGGACACAGAAGCCCTGAGAGGAAAAGACTGGCTTCAGTGTGCCCAGTAAGTTAGAAGCAGAAGCTTGTTGGGGAAAGTGGTGGTGAGGAGGCAGCCATACAATACAGGGCCCCCTTTGAGTTTGGTTTTTTGGATTGCAAGGACAGGACGGGCCAGAGCCTCAGGACAGAACAGGGCCCTGCCACTATGGTGTGGAGACCCTCGGGGTTCAGTCTCCAGGGCCCATGAAAGCCCCTGTCTTGGTGCAGCAGCCTCAGGGCAGGGCTGCCCTCCCGGGGGCTGTCTAAGGGAGCTCTGGCCAGCTTGCTTCTGAGTTATTCATGGACTTTGTGTAAATGACAGAGTAATTGGTCTCAATCTGCTTCCCTTTCGTGTTACCCAAATTAAAGCCTTGTCAACTGACCTTTGGTGTCTTCTCCTTCAATTATGGAAAGTTAAGGACATTTATTAGGGAAAGGAAATTGCTGGTTAATATAGTGCTCGTGGAGTTCTCACTCCTACTCCCCAGCAAGAGCTAAAGCCTCTGTTCTCAGATTTCACTGGTGACCTTGCACTGACTCAGCTACTACAACCCCCACAGCTGCAGCCCAGCCCTGCATAATTCCCAGTCATCCCCCCGCCCCCTTTCTAGGAGGCATCTCTCACCACTTGGCGAGGCTGACGCTTTACCCTCCACCTTCCTAATGGTAAGCCATCAGTCCTCTCTCCTTTTTGCAACTTCAACTCTTCCATTGGTCCAATCTCCTTCCCTTCAACATTGTACACATTAGGTGCTTAATAAATGGTTGTCAAGTGAATGCAAATACAATGTCTTCATATCCTAAAGAACCTTCTCATAATCATGCTACTCCCTCAGATATCTGCTCCCTGTCCCTCAGCGGCCAGACTTCTGAGAACACAAACTAGCTCTCCAGTGCCCCACTTCACGGGCACCCTGGATCCCAGCCCTACCACTGCTCCGGTGACCCAGGGTGCTGCATGCTAAGGACACCAGACTCTGTCCTTGCTCTCAACTTCTCCACAGTATGGGTACTGCTCACTGTTCTTGATGCTCACTCCTCCCTTGGCACTAATAAAACCCACACGTCTCCTCCGCCCTCCTCGCCACCTTTCTTCTGCCTGCCCCACCAAGACACAGGTGTCTGGTCCTAGACTGCCTCCTCTGAAATCACACTCGGGGCTTAGGCAGCCCCTTCTCTTTATGTTCATGGAGTTTTCCAGCTGCTTTGTGTTTGATTTGTATGGGACAGTATCATACAACCCAAAATAAATCATCTTTTTTCCATCTAACGTTAATTACAGCCAGGAGCTGACACTGATATCCAAAAACGTTGAACTGCACTTGACCTGTGAAAGCACATTGCTCCTGGATGACAGCTCCATGGCCTTGATCAGAAGTGACAGTGTGTGGGCCCAGGAGCTTGCCCGAGTCCTTGGCCAACATTCTGGGTAAACCCATGACATTCCTGCTGGTCTGGGTTCCTGCAGTGACCCCCTTGCTCCTCTGAAGAGGGGCCCCATGTACCCCTCAGAGACGTGGCTCTCTCCTAACCCCAGCCTCCTCTTTCTGACAGTCAGTTTCACCCAAATGCCCCACCGGTCCCCAGCACACCCTAACCACACTGGTATATCCAGTTCCCAGCTGCCCAACCCCGCTCCTACTCCTTGTTCATAGTTCCACTTTCATTTCTGACTCCTCCAGCTCCTCTGTTTCTCCTCCCATCTAATGAGCACTGTTACCGTTACTGATAAAGATGAAAAAGCAGCTGCCAGGCCCTGACCTAAACATTTTGCATCTATTAATTCACCTGATCCTCACAACCAACCTATAAAGTAGATATTAAATTGTCCGATGTCTGAATGAAACAGCTGAGACTCAGAGAGGTGGAGTGCCCTGCTCATGTTGCCGACAGTGAGGGGACAGGGCAGAATGTGGATCCAGGCCTATGTGAGGACACAGTCCTTATGCTTAACCCTGTGCTGCTCTTGGCTTCCTCTGTGGTGTCACCAGAATCGATGTCTTCTTTCCTGTTTCCATGGCATGGCTTGGGTCCTTTATGCCTCCCTCCTGTATTACAGGAGAAGTTTCTCCTGTGTTTCCCTGTCTTAGTCTTTTCTCCACCTTCACCCTGATCCAACCTCTTTAACCAGAGGTGCCTCTGCCAGTCACTTCCTGCTCCGGAGGTTCCCTTCCGTAGTGGAGTGTGTCAAGTCTTTCCAGGCTTTTCCCACCCAGTCCCTTTCAAGTAGTCTGCCTTCATGAAGCCCCACCAGCCTGCTGCTCCTCAGACATCACGGCCCCTCCTGCCTCTGCTGCTTCCTGGCTCTGTGCAGCCTTCCCCCTCCTCGGCTTGAGAGCAGCAGACAGGTCTAGGTGTGAGTACTGGATGGCTAGCAAAGTACCTTTTCCACTTCACAGATGGGCAAGCAGAGGCCCACCACACAGGTGAATACACAATCCCAAGGTTACACTTCTAGTGAGAGGTGAAGCTCAGAGAAAAGCCAGTCTTCTCACTCCCAGACCAAGGGTATCACAGACAACATGGTCTTCCCTGCTCATGGCATAAGGTCTCCGTGCTACCACAGTTGCCTTGCAGGTTCTACCATGAACTGCCAGCTTCCACTTGGCTGCTGTCCAACTGCTAACTCCTCCTGCCAGGTCAAACCCCTGGTGCTCAGCAAGTACTCAATAAATGTTTACTGACTGTGAGGTGAGTGGTTTCAAGATTGGATCATGCCCAAAGCCTGTTGGTAGGCCCACTCACTCAGCCTTTCCCTGGGGTGGAGTCACATGCTCCAGATGTCCAGTCCCTCGGAGTCCTGCTGGGGAGCAAAGGGGCTGGTGGCAGCTGGCTCACAACTGTAGCAGACAATCCCCTTCATCTCACCCCTGAGACTGGCTCCCCTGGCTTTGGCAGCAACTGTTCCATTGAGCCAGGGTGAAGGACACCCAACTTGCCATCAAAATGTGCCCTCCACTTGCCTCCTGGGAGCTTCCTGCTCCTGCAGAGGTTGAGTCTGAAGCCGCCACCCCTTTAGGAACCAGGAGCTGGTCTGAAAACTCTTGGGGGGGCGCCACCTGGAGTTCAGAGACAGTACTGCCAGAGAAGGAGAGAATTAGAGCTGCTTTACCTACCAGGAAGACAGCCCTGGGAAAGAGGCAGGGAGCAGCTGGGAGGGAGGGAGACAGGGAGGTGGGAAGGGGTGATCTGTGCAAACATATACCTCACAGATTTATTTTCTTTTCAGACCTAGAAATCTTCAAATCTTTCCCCCCAAAATGGAGTTTTGGTTAAGTAAGCTCATGTTGATTGGTTTATCAACCTTCACTGAAATGGGTCATGAGGAAAAAGCAGGGAAAGGTTTTTGCATCACGGGTGGTACTGAGGTTTGGGCACCATCCAAGGACAGTGGTTTGAGCGCCTCGCTCCTGTGGCTCTGGATTCACTCTGCTCTTGCTGGTTAGGCTATCTGCTCAAACCAAAGCAGGGAATGGAGGTGGTTCTGCCCTGGTGGCAGGGGATAAGGACTAGAGCCCTGAGCAGCCCCCAGACTTGGTGCAACTCCATGTTATGCTCAGTTCTAGTGATGATTCCTTTACACGGGCATTTTAAACCACTACAAACCCACAGGCCAAAATGAAGTGGCTTTATGGTGCTGACTGCAGCTGTTTCCCTGCCTGGTAGTTTATGAAGGCAGCATCCCAGCTGCCAGGGAAGGCGGAGAGGAGGAGGATTTACCACGGAGAGTGGGCAAAGCAGAGGGGGCAAAGCAGGCTGCGCCGTCTGCACTGGTAATCATCCCAATGGATTTCCCATCCAGACTTTCTTAATGGGATAGGAGCTCTGGGCTGTCTGGTAACTACTAAACAGACATTCTGGAAGTCACAGGCCTCTGCTTAGAGAGCAGAGATGCCTGGGAATGCCTGCTGTGGGGTGGGGATGGCACTGGGCTGAGAAGGTGACACATCAGTGATAGGCTGGCCGCCAGAGCAACAGCTTCTCTAATATCCACACAGTGCAGGAGCTGCTAAGGTGGGTGCTGGGGACAATGGCATGCCCACCTGACTGATAATGCCCAGCAGAGTGCCCAGCACAGGTCCTGGTCACCTACTTTTTTCCCTCCCCACCCCCAGCAACTGAAGTCACTGCTCAGGAAAGCTCCCACCCCATTCTGGAGGAAAGCAGAGGGCTGAAGGAGGCATGCTATTTCCAGCTGGGCTGTCAGGAAGCTCAAAGGTAGATGTCATAGATGAAGTCAGCAGACCAAACTGGCTTCTCCAGGCAGCACCATCTCCCACTGCGCTGCGTTCTCCATGAACGGTGTCCCCTCCCCTCTGATGCACAATAGAGCCCTGCCCACCAGGGTCCTCCACCGGCTGAGCTGGGAGGACACTTGAGTAATTACATTACGGAAACTTTCTGTAGCATGTGCCCATGTTGGCTACTGCTTCCCAAACTTTATGTCCCTTTGGCTTCTGGGCCACGTCCCCAACCTCTCTGACAGTTGTCTCTTCCCCTTCTCTGGTACCTAATTGTTCATGTTCCCCAGTAGATCCTCCTTGCATCTCCCCCCTTCCTAGTCTGGCCTCCAACCTTGGGCACCCAATCTCCAGCCCAGATACTCTGCCCAGGGGCACTTGAGCATCTCCACATCCCTCGACCCTCCATGCGGGGGTACCAGGTGTCCAGGATAGAGGCCTTTTGTCTCTTCCTCATCCTCATGTGCATCAGTCACCAAGTCCAGCCAGCTATGTCTTCTCAGTACTTGCATCTGATCCTCCTCTTTCCCAGTACTCACTGCCCTCGTTCAGGACTCTTACACCTATATTGTCCCTTTAAATCCACTCCACACTGTCAGCACAGCCCCCAGAGCAAGCTTTCACAAGTCTGACCAGGTCATTCCCTTCAGGAAATCCCCTTTAGTGGCTCCCACTGCTCTCAAAAGAGTGGCTACTTCCCTTGCCTGGCACCCCAGGTCCTGGACAAGTTCCCTCCCAATCTAATTTGCTGCAATCACCTTCACCAGACTTGACCCCTGACTTGTACCCCCTGTCACACCTTGTGTGCTTCCCACCATTATTCATGGGCTCCCCTCCTCCTGGAACACCCTTCCCAGCACTCTGCCACAGTCTGCCCTAACTGACCCCTTTCCCACCTCACCCCGAGGTGTTCAGTCCCTCTGTCCTGTACTGCTCCCCAAGAAGGGACCTGGAAATCACCTGGTTTAGTCCCCCAGTGAATTGCGAGGTTCTCAAGGTCAGGGACTATGTCTTGGCCATCTGTGTTCCCAACCCTTAGGCCCAGAACCAGGCTCTGAGTGGGCAATCTATGGGTATTGGCTAAGCTGACCTGAACCAGCACATCCATTCATCAATCTTGTAGATTCTGAAATCACCTTTGGCTTTATTTCGCAAAGTGTGTGTCATTTAACCTACTGTGCAGGAGTTCGAACACTAAAGAAAACAGTCTTTGGCAGGAAACCTGCAAATAGAGGGTGGTGTTTAGAAAGGGCTCCTGTGAAGCACCTCGCTGCCCCAAGGTGCCCCCTACCTTTCTCAGGGTCCTCTAGGCTCGTGCGGACAATCTCCACCACTTTCTCTACCTCCTCACTTTTACAGACGTTGAGCTGAACAGTTCTCAGTCGATCACTTTTCAAGCTGTCCAATTCCTTGACTCCAACATCCCCTTTGTCCTGAGGAAGAGACAGAAGCTGCTTCACCCCCCTGCCTCCAGGCTGAGGACAAGGGCCAAGGCAGGGAGCTGGCCCCAAGTCCCTGCTGAAGTCAGGGCTACTGACAACTGAGGCAGTGGTCCATAGAGGCCCACTGCCTACTCCACCAGTTGGCGGGGGGGGGGGGGGGGGGGGGGGGGGGGCTGAAGATGTATCAAGCACGAAACTAAGTGCCATAGACATAACTATGAGCCCCTAAATCCTCACTGGCAGGACCATTTCTCTAAGCAGAGGTCGAAAATTCAATACCTACCAGTTCCAGACCTGTGGGTATCACATGGTAAGAAGGGGTGATACTCAGGAGTGGAGCACAAGTCTTGTCTCTCAGCGCCTGCCAGCTGTTATCCACATGTACATGCAAGCTCAGGATTAACAGACACTTGTAACTGGAATTTCTGTGTAAAATCTCTTAATTTTTTAAGTGTTCACAACTTATTTGTGTTTTCAAAAAAAAAAACAATACGTGGGCCAAAGCACATCCACAAGCCACATGTGACCAGCAAGCAGCATTTGCCACCTCTGTTCTAAGCCAAGGGCCTATCACCTGCCAGAGCCAGGCTCTGCTGCCAGCTTGGTCACTAACCAGGCTCTGCACACTCAGGTGCACCCTTTAACAGGTGCCCGGTTTTTCCAGCTACAGTTAGGCATAAGGACATTGCCACCTATCCTGACCTGCTCAGGTTAATGGAATGAGGAAACTGCTTTTTTAAAAGCCTGCTAAGTGATAAAGTACTATGCAAATTCAGGTAATATTACACATGACAAAAGTATCACTCACTCAGCAAACATTTCTTGGGCCTCTATCATATTCCAGCACTATGCTAAGTACTGGAGACACAGAAATAAATAACAGTGCCTGTTCTCAAAAGTCCACATTTTAGGGAAGGCAGCAGATGAGTAAGCAAACCGCACAAGGAGTATTTGCTGCAGAAAACCTTGTGGAAGGTGGGGGGCTGCATAGAAGGTGGGGTGGGCAGGCAAGGCTTTCCAAAAGCAGTGACAGCTCAGGACAGGGGCTCCTGAGGCAGCTGTGGGGTGTGAGGCTGGAGAGGTGGGCAGAATCTGTGTGGTGAGCTGCAGGAGGGTTCACATAAAAGCAGGTGTCATTTAGCGAGTGTTTACTGCACTTCCCATTGTGCTAAGCACTTGACATACATTTTCTCATTAGTCCTCACTCACATCATGAGACAGTTTGTATTATCATATTTCATCTCTTCTATGACATATTTTTTCACAATAGGGATGAGCTACACACAATGTGAAAATGAAACACTGGAGCCAGTATAATTGGCAGTGATTTTCTCAATGGTGATGGAACAGTAATGCATCTTACAAGAGGATAGGAGGAGCTACGGAGGATAAAGTGGTAAGAAGATTGCCTGCTCTCAGACCAGGGCTTGCCCGGGGCATGTACAACTGGTACTAAAGCAAGAGCTAGAGTAGAAGGCATAGGGATGGTCAATATGTCAGGGGAAAGTTCTCTGTGAGTTAGGCAGAGTCTTGCATAAGCAGTTTGAACCAGGAGGACCCACACCCCAGGACTGGAGCCAATGTCAGAGGGACACTGTCAGAAGAACTCAGAAGAGAACGGTGAGGGACCGTGTCCAATTGGGCCAAAGGTGATAGAGATTAATCATTCTGGAGAGAGAATTCAGAGAGAACATGGTGGCAAGAGACCAACCTGTGCTATGCAGCCCAGAAAACAGAACCAGGGCCAAGAAGTCAAATTCGGCTCAAAATGATGAGTGACTTTCACAGGCCAGAGGTGGCATGTACCACCTAGGAGGTGTTCAGACAATGAGGGTGGAGGTGGGGGTTGGGGCAAGGTGGGGAACATGGTGCAGAGAAAACCCAGGCATCAGACAGGAAGTCAGGCTGATCCCCCTCCTTTTAGGTATCTTCCACTCCTAAATTGCTATCCTCTCCAAGGAGTTCCCCACACCCCACCCTAGTGGCCCTACTGCAGACGCAACACACATGGCTCCTGAGGCCCAGTCTGGCACTGGGAATGGCAGCTACTCCCAAAATCCCCTCTGTACACAGCAGCCAGGTGTGGGGCTTGGTTCACTCAAGGCTTGGCTCTGAAAGACCTGGATGTGCCAGCCTTCCCAAATGACACGGCAGGTGTTCCATCCACAGGACAGACAGGCCTGGACTTTCTGCTGCCATTCCCATAGAGGGCTCACCAAAGAAGAATTCCCTGGCATGCCACCTTCAAGGCTGGAGGGGCTGGTGCCTGAGGCACCTCTCTTTTCCACACACAGCACACGGGCACCAGGAAAACACATCTTGTTTTAATGCAGTCTTCATATCATGGCTCCTCAAATGCCCCTCAGAGCTAAGCCCAAGAAATCTAAGTCTTCAAAGGAGTGCTGATGTCTACTTCTGATACGAGCGAGTCCAGCTGAGAGAAGCACCTGAGCATCCTTTCCTCTTCCTGGATTTGGCTAATCCTGCTGCCATTGTCAGCAACTCCTGGATGCCACCCCTGACCTCTCTTTGGGCCTGCCTCTAGCTAGCATGAAGCCAACGCTCCTGCAGCCCCCAGGGGAAGCCCCTCACCTCAGGTCAGGGTGTCCAGAAGAGGTTGGTATGGCAGCTTGGCAGCTAAGAGCTTACTCTCAAAGGAAACTGCCCACGGCCTCGAGTTCAGCATTCAGGCCCCCAGGAGAGAAATCCTACCCTCCCACCTTCACCTGACAGACTCCCCAGGAGTCCTCATCCACCTCTGAGCAGCTTCCACACCCTGCTCCTGACAGTCACCTTAACAGGGAAAGGGCCTCTGGTTTTGTCCCCAGCTGTTCCAAGGAGACCTTTCCCAACTGCCCTCAGCCTGCGAGCTACAGACAATGGTGGCTCATCCCCTTCCAGATCCACCTGTCCTCAGGCCACGGGCCGCATTGCCTGGGCCACAGTGCCTCCCTAGCTCCAAGGTTTCTGTCTTTGTCCACATCTGTCTTGATACTCAGAGACAAGCTTTCAGTCTTGCTGCATTGGTGCTGGTGTAACTAGTTTATTGGTAAACCCACTTCTTACACTATCCTCACTTTATACACTATCATATGTAAGCTATTTTTTCCACCCCAGATGAAATTTTAGGCAAGTCTTATAGCCTTTCTACTCATTCTCAGATAATAGAGAACCTCTTGTTTTGGAACAAAGAGTCCAGTTCAGTCTGGTAATCTAATAACTCCTCCCCAGCCTGGTTTGAAAACTCATACTCTCAAACTTGTATCCACTTTAGATCTTGTCTGTCTCAGGCCTGCAGGACTGACTGTGGGAAACCAGTGTGACACCAGGTAGAAGGGGTGGAGGTTGTCTTTCTCACTATGTTCCAGCTCCCTCTCCTCTCTCATTCCTTTGCCTCAGACCTTCTCAGGTTAAACCCAGGGGCTGACAAATGAGGGAGCAAGACTATAGTCTTCTGACTGGTACCATTGCTGTCTGTGGCTGGTACCCTGGGATGGCAGGTGCACTAGGGCTGGCCCTCCCTCCCTGGTGCACTTTGGTGGGTTCTGGAAGATCCCTCCACTGGAGACTCCTGTTCCCTTCCCTCCTCCAGCTAGGCATCTTCTTCCTCAGCCTGGGCTTTAGTGAGGCACCCCCTGGTCAGGTCACGTGGACCCCTGGGAGTTTCACAGGGCTGGTGCCCTTAAGATGACTCCAGGAGCTCTCCCCACTATTCATGTGGGGTTCAGGCAATGGTGTCTTGCTCAGGTAGGACAGCCCTTCCCCTATGCAGCTTTCTCTGCTCTGCTTCCAGACGAGTCACTCTGGCCTCTTTCTTAGGCCTTTAAACTTCTTTTGGTAAACATAACACTCCATTCTGTGGCCTCAGACTCCAGGGCACAAATGGTAAGCTCTTCAAGGAGTTTTCTTGAGACCCAATGGAAAATATCACAGCACATTAACATCTCTTTTCAATCTCTCAACATCCTCCACCTCAATTGATTACAATGGTGAGGCAGGTGATGAGCTAATCCTGGCAGAAAGATCCCACGGTCTCTCAGCATTTATTGTCAGTGATCTAGCACCTCAAGGCAGGATGGAACAACACTCAGCCTGTGTTACATGTGAGCATCTTTTCTAAAAAATATTTTATTTATTTATCTTTAGAGAGAGAAGAAGGGAGAAAGAAGGGGAGAGAAACATTGATGTGAGAGAGATACATTGATCAGCTGCCTCTCACATGCACCCCAGATGGGGACCTGGCAGCAACCCAGGCACATGCCCTGACTGGGAATTAAACTTGTGACCTATCACTCTGCAAGATGACACCCAACCAACTGAGCCAAGCCAGTCGGGTCACATATAAGCATCTTGTCACATGTATTAGAAATACTGTGACAAGAGAAGAGAGCCTGGGACATAGTAATAATTACCGGAAAAAGCGCAGGAGGAGCTAGCAGAGAAGATGGAGAGAAATCAAGGGAGCAGGGCGCCCACAAAGTCAAGAAATAAAGTTCTACAAACAAGAGCAGTTTGGCAAAGTCTGCTGATGGGTTGAGTGTGACACAGGCTGAGCAGTGAACAATGGATCTGGCAAAATGGGGACTTTTGGCCTCCTTGATAAAAGCCATGTCAGAGCCCCTCCTGGTCCAGCACTGCCCTCCTTTCCCAGCTCACGTCCTCTTCTTCCATGAGGACCACATCAGACTACTGGCAGTGCCTGGATATGCCACCTCCACTCATCACAGCGGACTCCTGCTTATCATTTCAGATGGTGATTACACACCACCTTGGCCCGTCAAGGCTTCCCTATGATCCCAGAGAGATGCAATCTGTTTCCTCTCTTATACAAAATCTTATATTCCCCTCCACACGCCCCTCCCACCCCCGCCATTCTCACCTCACACTCCTTCTCACTCACTTAGCTGCAACCACAGAGGCTTCCTGCTCTTTCCCTAACACACCAGGCATCTGCTCTCCCTAGAGCTTTGGCTTAGCTGTCCCCTCTTCCCCAGATATTTTTCAAGATTGCTCCCTTGCCTTCTTCCATTGTCACCTTCCTGGTAAGGTCTTTCTACCCTCTTTAAAACTGAACACCTCCTCTATCACATTCACCCCTCCATCTTTTCCTGCTTTATTTTTCTCCATAGCTTTTTACCAACCCACAGAGATGCAATTTACTTATTGTATTCCTTGTCTATTTCCCCACTATACCCGCCACGTAAAATCCACAAAGGTAAGAATTTTTCACTGAATTGTTATATGCACTATTGTCACAGAATTTTGTCAGCTCACAGTAAGTATGCAATAAATATTTGTTGAATGAATGAAAAAACAGAGTGGTACAGGCAAAAACCCAGTCCAGGCAGGTTGGAAAGAAAATTTAAAGTAAAAAGGTGAAAACATCTACTACAAACAAGCTGACAGGAATGCTTTTCCACAAAGACAAGCAGAAAAATGGGGCAGCAGTACACGTAGGGTGTGGGGAGTGGGGCACACACCTTCACCACAAAATGATCCAGTAGAAAGTGAGGAGTTAGCAATATATGAGGGTTAAGACATCTGCTATGGCCAAGTCCTTGAGGTGGCCTGATGCACTGAGATCTGAAGCATGAGAGGAGGGGAATCTCTAAGTAATGGCCACAGTGTCTGGGTGCAGAGGTAGCTGGAATCTGTCATGTGGCTTCACATCTCAGAAGCAGGCTGTAGACTAATCTCCCCATTTTTTAAAGCCCTAGTGACTTCTTCTTTCTCTAGTTTTTCCCCAGAAAAGATAGATCACAACACTGAAATAGTCAAGAGGTCGACACCAAGCTGACAGTGAGTGGAACGACCTAAGATTACCTAATCCAACCCTCTTACTATAACAAAGAGTAGACTGGGGCTCAGGGAAGTGTTTGCCAGTCCCTGGGTTAGTGACTGAACTGGAACTGGAACTCAAGGCCCTGACTCTGTCTCCAAGGCTCCTTCTTCTGCAGCACTGAGCAGCCTCTGCCCTGCACTCTGGAGTCAGGTTCAGCCCCTTGTATCACTGGACAAGCCAGCACAATGGTTTGATTCTATTATAATGCTGTGTTCAGCACAAAGGTACTGAACATATGGACAAAGGAATTTAAAAACACGAAACATTTTGTGGCATCATAGCTCCTGACAGGCCTGCTGGCAGGTCCACATTACACAGAGAACCCAGGTCCAAATCCATGCCATCACCATACCCCAAATCCCTCCCAAAACAAGTTCCTTCATGCACTGTCAGAGGGAGCAGGCATTGATATAGCCTTTTGGGAAACAACTGGGCAGATTTAAATAAAATCCAAAGTCTATAAACCTTTCCACCTAGCATTTTAACATCTAGAATTTTTTCTTAAGAATTACTAATGAAACTATGCAAAGATATGTGGCTTTGTTTATAATAGCAAAAGTCACAAATAATGTACATACATGCATTTTAATTCCTTTGGGGCAAGAAATTGAACTGAAAAGACTTCACTTTTTTACGTCATCTACTTCTGTATTGTTTGATTCTATTATAAATATGTATTACTTTCATAACACAAAAGAAGTAAAAATTAAAAGGACAAACTCTTCTCTGATCTAGAAATATGTTCAGATCACAGTAATGCAAATTACTTTATTATTTGTACATTTTTATATTATAGAAATTTTTACATTGAATAGATATTGTTTTTAAGATATTAAACCTAATATTTAAAAAATCCTTCCTTGGGTTACTATTACCTTCAAAATAAAGAAAAATGTCTTAACCACTGAGCAAAGGCAGTAAGTTGTCCCAAATGCCCATCTTTCCTTCTATCATAGTAAAACCTCTGACTTTAAACAGGGTACCCATTGTCTCAGAATACCCACTACATTTCCCAGCTTTCCTAGCAGTCAGTTAAGGCCATGTGACTAAGTCCTGGCCAATAGAGTGAGAAAGCAGGTGATATTTATGTAACTTCTGGGTCATGCCTTTAAAGAATAGGGGTGTAGGGAACAGGCTCACTGAGACCAAAAAATAAAAAATAAAAAAAATAAGGCCCAAATGAAAGAATAGTTCAAAGCTCCAGAAAAAATACAACTAAGGAATGAAGAGATACCCAGCCTATCAGATGCACAGTTCAAAAAACTGGTTATCAGGATGATCCAGGAACTCACTGTGTACTTCAACAGCATAAAAAAGACTCAGGCAGCAATGAAGGTTGCATTATGTGAAATAAAGAAAAGTCTACAGGGAACCAACAGTGATAGGAAGGAAACCAGGACTCAAATCAACAGTTTGGACCAGAAGGAAGAAATAAACATCCAACCAGAACAGAATGAAGAAGCAAGAATTCAAAAAAAAAAATGAGGAGAGGTTTAGGAACTCCCAGGACATCTTTAAATGTTCTAACATCTGAATAATAGGGGTGCCAGAAGGAGAAGAGGAAGACCAAGAAATTGAAAACTTATTTGAACAAATACTGAAGGAGAACTTCCCCCATCTGGCAAAGGAAATAGACTTTCAGGAAGTCCAAGAAGCTCAGAGAGTCCCAAAGAAGTTGGACCCAAAGAGGAACACACAAAGGCACATCATCATTAAGTTACCCAAGATTAAATATAAAGGGAGAATCCTAAAAGCAGCAAGAGAAAAGGAGACAGTTTCTACAAAGGAGTGCCCATAAGACTGTCAGCTGATTTCTCAAAAGAGACCTTGCAGGCAAGAAGGGGCTGGAAAGAAGTATTCCAAGTCATGAAAGACAACAACCTACATCCAAGATTGCTCTATCCAGCAAAGCTTTCATTTAGAATGGAAGGGCAGATAAAGTGCTTCCCAGACAAGGTCAAGTTAAAGGAATTCATCATCACCCAGACCTTATTATATGAAATGTTAAAGGGACTTACCTAAGGAAGAGAAGGTAAAAAATAGTAACAGTAAAATGACAACAAACTCACAGCTATTAACAACTGAACCTAAAACAAACAAACAAACAAACAAACAAAGCAAACAAGTAGAACAGGAACAGAATCACAGAAATGGAGATCACAGGGAAGGTTATCAGCAGGGGACGGGGAGGGGAGATAAGGGGAAAAGATAGAGAATAAGTAGCATCAATGGTAGGTAGAAAATAGACAGGGGGAGGTTAAGAATAGTATGGAATGTGTAGAAGCCAAAGAACTTATATGTATAACCCATGGATATGAACTAAAGGGGGGGAATGTGGGTGGGAGGGGGTTTGCAGGGCAGAGGGGAATAAAAGGAGGAAAATGGGACAACTGTGATAGCATAACCAATAACCTATATTAAAAAAAGAACAGGGGTGTAGACTCACAATAAGATAAATACAAACTACACTGAGATGTCTTTTTCACCTATCAGATCAGTAAATATCAAAAGCTTGATGCACACTCATTTGTTGAAACTGTGAAAAGAGGAATGCTCATACATTACTTATGGGAATATAAAATTACACAGGCCCTTTTATAGAAAATTTGGAAATATCTTTTAAAATGAGGACATATTTTTTAAGCCTTTGACCTAAGAGTAATCTCATTCCTAAGAATTTAACTTAAACATTAGCCCCTCAATAATATAAAAATATATATGTACAAGATTATTTATTGTAGCTTTATTTGTAATTGCAAAATATTGAAAAACAATGTTCATATGTAGAAGACTGGTGGAGTAAACTATAGTCCACCCACACAGTAGAGTACTGTAATGCTGTTTTAAAAAATGAGAAAGATCTCTATGAACTCATATGGAGTCATTTCCAAGATATATTAAGTGTATTTTTAATTGTAAAAGGCTATGTGCAGCATGCAAACATCCGTGTGAGAAGCAGAATGAAAGGACAGAGTGGCAAAGACAGGTGGGCAAGGAACACTGCTCAAAGCACAACTTTTTAAATAATTCTGATTTTAGAGCCTTGTTAATGTTTTACATATTCCAAAATTAAATTAAATCAACAAGAACAAAATACAAATAAATGAATCAAACTGTATTTCAAATAACTAATACAGTGATAAAGGCAAAAAAGAGTTAGTCCAAGTAAATTTTAAATACAGCACTTTGTATACCTTCAGTCAACAGATAAAAACACTCTAAAGAAATCTTAAGCTGTACCATGGTGACCATAATATGCCTCCTTCAGGACAATCTGCCGTGGGAGCAGCTGACGGAAGCTGTCCAGGTGCCACACCTTCAGAACCACCACAGCATGGATGCCACAGCCACAGCTATGCTTGCCAGGGCTTCTCTCAGCCAGTGGCTGTGCATGGCAGGTATACTGGGCCATTCCTGCCTGAGGCGGGTCTCCTTTAACAGGTAACCTTGGCTTGAAGACTCCCCATCACCCCAGCTAAGACTCTCAGATCACAGTTGAAAGTTCTGCCTACGTAATGCTCCTTCTTACCAATTTCTTTTCACAGACCTGCATTGCAATCTAAAGGGTTTCCCTGCCTCTACATGCCTCATTCTACTTTAGCCTCTACAGGCATTTCCCAAATCAACCTCTTACACATCGAATCCTATTTCAGTATTTGCTTCTAGAAAGATCCAATCTGAGACAACTACTTAGTAGGTTTGCTGTTTGTAATGTAATGGGATGAATGTAGCAATTCTGAAGCTATTGTGTAAATGTCATAGGATTAACCAAGTGAGTAAATATATTGATACAGTTGGGAATCAGGGTTCTAGCTGCAGGAGAAAAAAGAAACAAATATGGAATGAGGAAAGCAAGAAAGAATGCTGTTGTGTTGAAGTGAAATAGGAGGTCAACACAATCTCATAAATTAAGTGTGTGTGATATTTATAGGAAATGGAGATAGGAGATAAATAGATACAATATGTAGATATGTATATATATGTATGTGTATGTGTGTGTAATTATTTATACATCTTCTATTTCTGTCCACTGAGAGGGACAAAGAGCAGAAATGCCCCATTAGCAATGAGCACACTTAATGCCCAGATGTTGGTTTCTAAATTCCACTAAAAGGAAACAGGTAGAAACATATCTACATGGAAAAATGTATGTGAATGTTCATAGCAGCATTATTCTCAATGCCCCAAAATCTAAACATATATTAAAAATGAATGAATTTTTAAAATGTAATATATCCATACAACAGAACATTATCCAGCAAGTAAAGGAACAAACTACCTATACATTCTGCAACATGGATGAATCTCATAAATGTTATGCTAAGTGAAAGACATTTGGCACAAAAGCCTGTACATTATATGATTCCATTCATATGAATAGTCCAGAAATGACAAATCTAAAGAGATAGAAAAAAGTAGCTATTTAGGACAAGAGGAAGGTGTGGTAGTTGTGCAAATGCTCAAGAGGGAAATTTTTGAGAAATAGAAATGTTCTGAAAGTGAACTGTGGTAATAATCTCTAAATTGGGAAAACTGTCCCCTAATTACTCTTGCAACCTCATGCCCCAGTACTCTCCTTCATGCACCCTAAATTCCACTGACAAGAGTTTCAGGACCATTCGGTGGGGGAAAGGACAGTCTTTTCAGAAAATGTGCTGGGAAAACTGGATATCAACATGCAAAAGAATGAGGCTGGACCCTTACCTAACACCACATACAGAAACTCAAAATGGATTGAGGAACTAAATATATGAACCAAAACAATAAAACTCTTAGAAGAAAATGGTACAAAGGCTTCATGACATTGGATTTGGCAATGATTTCTTGGGGATGACACCAAAAGCATAGGAAATAAAAGAAAAATAGGCAAATTGGACTTAATAAAAATTTTTAAATTTTGTATATCAAAAGATACTACCTACAGAGTAAAATAATAACCCACAAAATGGGAGAAAATGTTTGCAAATCATACAACTTGTAAGGGACAAATATCCAGAATGTATAGAGAACCCCTAAAACTCAACAACAACAACAACAACAACAAAAAAAAAAAACCCAACCCAATTAAAAAATTGGCAAAGGGCTTGAATTGACATTTCTCCAAAGAAGATATATGAATGACCAATGAACACATGAAAAGATGCTCAACATCACTAACCATTAGGGAAATGTAAATCAAATCTATAAGATACCATGGGTATTGGGACCATACCCATTAGGATGGCCACTATCAAAAAACAGAAAACAAGTATTGGGGAGGATGTGGAGAAATTAGAACCCTTGTACACTGTTGGTGGGAAGGTAACATGGTACAGCTGCTGGGAAAGAGAGTTTGACTCAAAAATTAAAATAAAATTACCATATGATCGACAATTCTACATCTGGATATATACCTAAAAGAAACGAAAGCAGGGTCTTGAAGAGATATTTGTATACCTATGTTCATAGCAGCATTATTCACAGTAGCTAAAACATCGAAGCAACCCAAGTATCCATCAATAGATGAATGGATAAATAAAATGTATTATACACATACAATGCAATATTATTCAGCCTTGAAAAAAGAAATTCTGTAAATTGCTACAACATGGACAAACCTTGAAGACATTATGGTAAGTGAAATAAGCCAGTCACAAAAAGACAAGTACTGTATGATTCTACTTATATGAGATACTTAGACAATGTAAATATATTTAATACCACTGAGCAGTACACTTAAAATGGTTAAGATGGTAAATTTTATGTTATGTGTATTTTACTGCAATAAAAGCACCCCTACAAAACAATGACTATGTGTGAAGGACAACGGTGACGAAGATGACCCATCTCTTACCTTCATCAAGCAGCCAGCAAACACAAGGAAGCCTTTTGAATGCAGATGCTTGGCCAAGGAGAACCCAAATCCAGAGTCACAGCCGGTGACTAGCACAGCTTTGCTGCCAACCTATTTGAGAAGATGAGGCCCCATGTTAGGAACTAGGATCCTGAGGGCAAAGTGGCCAAGCCTCCTCTGGGCAATAACAACTAGTGCTTCCTGAGTGGACTAGGCCTGGCCCTTACTGCCTGGCTGTTTCTGTCTGGAGAAGCATCCTAGTATGGTGGGAAAAGCTTGGACTCAGAATCGGGAGACTGGGTTCTAACCCAGACTCTGCTGCCAGCTAATAATGTTGCTTGGGAAGTTACTTCCCCTTCCTGGGCCTCAGTTTTGTCACCTGCAATCACCTGTATCACCATCACCATCATCACTGTCATCTTCATCATCACTTACCACATGCACAGCACTGTGCATGCATTATTCTTAATTCTCACAATAACTCCATTTAGTAATTATGATTATTATACCATGTTATGAGTGAGGGAAAAGATAGTTTTTAAATGCCCAACATACTAAGTAATAGAACTAAAACTAAAACCAGGCCTGAGGGATTCTAGAGTCTGATCTCCTAACTTCTAAAACTCATTTGATGGGAGGTTTTTAGGGGGAGCAAGGTGGGGGTCAAGAATGCAAGAAAGTGGTTCTGAGTGTCCTGGAAGCTCTAAAGCCCTGCTCTGAAGGCGGCTCAGGGCCTGGGGGCTCTGACCACTTGACTGGTTCCCAGGTAGCTGGGCTGCCACTCACTGGGTTTACTGCATCGGCATAAGTACGATGACCCACAGGGACGAAGGACGCAGGATAAAACTGCAGTGTGTACCTGCAAGAGAAAAGGAAGCCATGAGCACAGGCTGAGGTCACACCTAGACCTTGTTCCTGGGGCAGAAGCAACTCAGAGTACCCTCAGCCACCAGTGAGCAGCATTGACTGTCTCCCCACGCTGAGCCCCTGGGGACAGCTGCTGGTACTACTGAGGAAGAGGTCCTCTTTCCTCCAAGGGCTGCTAGGCTGGTAGAAAGTGGGACATCCGTTGCAGTGACCATTTTTGCCACTGTGTAGGAAGAACATTCAGGTGATACAGCTTTGTTAACAAAACCTTTTGCAAATTCCATGATTTATCCCTTGAGTTTTATGTTGCTTTCTGATAGTTTGTTTAATTTAACATTTCATTTTGAAATAATTATAGACTCACATGCAGTTAAGAAATAGTATCAAGAGATATCCTGTACCTTTTACCCAATTTCCCCTCATGTTAACATCTTGCAAAACTACGTATGACACCACAACCGGGATACTGACATTGAGGCAGTAAAAATACAGAACATTTCTATCACCACAAGGATTCCTCAAGTTACCCTTTTATAGCCACACCCATCCTCCCTCCCACCCCACATCCTCTTTAACCCTAATCTGTTGTCTATCTCTATAATTTTGTCATTTTAAGAATGTTATATAAATGGAATTTTACACTATACAACCTTTAGGAATTGCTTTTTGCTTTTTAAAAATTATTAAATGGAATTTATTGGAGTGATATTAATAAAATTATATAGATTTCGGGTGTACAATTCTATAACACACCATCTGTATATTGTATTGTGTGTTCACCACCCAAAGTCAAGTCTCCTTCCATCACCATTTATTGGGGGGTTTTACTCTGTTCTACCTCCCTCCACCCCCTTTCCCACTGGATCACCATACTGTTGTCTGTCTATAAAGTTTATGAGGTTGTGAGGTTTGGTTTTTCCTTATTTCCTTCCCCTTTTCACACAGCCCCATGGTACTCACCTCAACAGCCATCAGTCTGTTCTCTGTATCTATGAGTCTGTCTCTATTTTATTTGTCAATTTATTTGTTCATTAGATTCCACATATAAGTGAAACCATATGGTATTTGTCTTTCTCTGACTGGCTTATTTCACTTAGCATAATGTTTTCCAGGTCTACCCATGCTGTTGCAAAAGGTAAGATTTCCATTTTTACAGCTGAGTAATAGTCCATTGTATATATGTACCACAAATTTTTTATCCACTCATCTACTGCTGGGCACTTGGGCTGCTACCAAATCTCAGCTACTGTAAATAATGCTGCAATGAGCAAAGGGTTGCTTATATTCTTCTGAATTGGTGTTTTGGGTTTCTTCAGATAAATACCCAGAAGTGAGATCACTGGATTATAAGGCAGCTCCATTTTTAATTTTTTGAAGTAATTCCATACTGCTTTGCACAGTGGCTGCAAAAACCCCCATTCCCACCAACAGTGCAAAAGTATTCCCTTTTCTCCACATTCTAACCGGCACTTACTATTTGTCGATTTATCAATGATGGCCATTCTGACAGGTGTGAGGTGATATCTCATTGTGGTTTTAATCCACATTTCTCTGATGATTAGTGACGCTGAGCATCTTTTCATATGCCTATAAGCCATGTGTATGTCCTCCTTGGAGATGTGTCTATTCAGGTCCTTTGCCTATTTTTTAATTGGATTGTTTGTTTTCTTGGTGTTGAGTTTTGTATGTTCTTTATTAATTTTGGATATTAATCCCTTATCAGAGGTATCAGCAAACATGTTCTTGGGATTGCTTTTTTCACTCAACATTATTCCTGGAGATTCTTTGAGATTGTTGTATGCATCAAAAATTTGTTTCTTTATATTGCTAAGTTGTATCTAAAGTTTGCCCACTATGCAGAGGCAGTAAGAAGAGCAGGTTTCAGGTGTCAGGGCTGGGACCACACCTAGACACTCCTGCGGAGGCTTTCATCTGGACAGGTGGTGTGTACTGGGTGACCACTGCCCTGAGGCAGACACACATGGGAAGGGGGGTGGTGCTCTGCTCAGGGTGCAACATCTCAAAAAGGTGCTCAGGCCGAAAGGACACATTCAGGTGGGAGACCTGGATACTGATTGGGGAAACCATAGGAGATGAGCAACAAGAAAACATGTAGGCGAATGAGAAGTCAGAGCGGTGGGGGATAGGGCTGAAGTGTCAGGGTATCCCTAGGGATAAACATTAACTTGTTCAGTGTGAATAGAGAGGGCAGACCCAGGAACAAGGGTTGGAATTTACAGGAGAAATTATTTCTGTTTGATATGAAGAAGGACTTTATGAGAGCACTACCCGAAGGCAGGAGGCCTGCTGTGAGAGGTACTGTACTGTTTGCCCCATAACTGGAGATACAGGGCTGTAAGGTCAGTTGTTAAGGATGCTATCACAGGACCCACCCACAGGTGGGGACAGAATTGTGAGGCCCTTGCCAACTGAGATTCAAGCAAAATGACCAGGCCATAGTTCTTCCCCACCCACAGTCCTTCTGTCTGATGCAGGCACAGTGACCCCTTCCATCCTCCTCACCCACCTGGGCCTCCCTCCTAGGCCTCTGCTGACACATTTGCCCTGAGGACAGCTAATGCTCTCTGACTCAGCTCTGTCCCCTGATCGCCCTGTGCCCAGCCCCTTCAGCCTAACCAGTTATTTCTACAGTCCTTCCCGAAGATTCAGAATCTCCCCATGACAGTTTTCTTTACCCTGAAATGAGCCAGAAGCTTGACCAATACCTCCTTCCCCTTTAATTTGAGGATAAAACCTTTGTAAAAGTATTTAATTTCTTTTGGGACTATTTTCTCCTCTATAAAAAATAATCTCTAGCAATCTCTCAAAGTCACATTTGAGACAGGATTTTGCCATTTCTTTTTTAAAATCATTTTTTTTATTGTTCAAATACAGTTGTCTCCATTTTCCCACCAGGATCTTGCCATTTATATGAATCACTCACTGAAAAAAAAAATTCAGTAATTCCCCTTTTCAAAAGCTTTTCAGTAGAGCCAGGCTATGTTCCCTCTTCAGAGGTGACAGGGTGTCATTTTAACTAGAAGGGCCATTTTAACTCTTGTTACACGGTGTCCTCTGTAGTTGAAGCCCCATCTCCCACCACGCTGCTGTGTCCTGAGGAAATGCTTTTAAGTGACTGTTCCTATAGGCCTAAATGCATGCTTTTCTCAACATATTAATTGGTATAGAAAATACCCATCAATTTTCTAGCTGCTGGGACTTTGAATTTAACCTAACACTTAATTTCATTGCTCTTAAACATAAAAGAAAAAGGTATTATTTTTTCTTGCTCTGGCTGTGACAGAGGAAAATGAGGTAGCAGAGTGCACCAAATCCCCTTGGAAAAGGCAACCCCAGAGCTCTCAAAGAAAAGCTGATCGTTTAATTCGCACTTATCTTTCTCTAAATCACATAAGCAGTTCAGTGAAGTCTCAGGACATTTTAGTTATCTGGCTTCATGTGTAAGGTTTGAAAAGGGCAGTTACCCAGGTGATCAAAGCAATGGCACACATCAGACAAAAAAGTCCTGGGCCTCACGATGCAGTGCACTGAGGTGACACCACCTCACATGGGTGGCACTTTCTAACCATGAATACCTAACTCTAAACAGGAGGACATCACACAAACACACATTGAGAGACTTTCTTCCAAAGGTCAAGTTCAAAAACAACAAAGACTCAGAAACTGTCCCTTAATAGGAAGAGAGTAAGGAGACAAAACAACTAAGTGCACTGTGGGACCCTGGTTTGTATCCTGGACCAGTAAAGGTCCATTAGTGGACCATTTGACATTTGACTCAAGTGTGTAGGTGTGTTAATAGCATATCATGGTAATTTCCTGCTTTTCATGACTGCACTGTGGTTTTGTAGGACACTTGTAAGACATTTGGGGAAGTTAGGTAAGGAAGATAGTAAAGGGTTTCCACCCTTTTACTATTTTGGCAACTTTTGTATCAGTGTAGTTATCTCAAAATAAAAAGCTTAAAAATCTGATGAAAGATATTCTTCTGTGCCCTGTGTGGGTCTCTGTCTTCTGAGGACACCTTTGCCGGTCATGGCAGGGACTGAGAGACATTGTTGAGAGTCAGGCTTTAGGACCACCTGTTATCCTTGTGTGAAGAGCTCTGCTTTGCCCAGAAAGTGTGTCCCTCGAGGCCAACTTCACCATTCAGTTTCTTACCTTGTTCCATTTTCTCTGTTAGGGAAACTCAGGGTTTTCCCTGGGAGCTTTGACAGGGGTCTAGAGAGGCGGGCAGTCAGCATTGTGGTTATACAAGATGGAATGACCAGCCTCCTCCTGGTGAATTCTGAAACACAAAATGCACTATCAGTATTGCCTTGTTGCCCTCAGAGGTTTAGGCAAGAGGGACCATTTTTCTTGCAGGTTGTGAAAGTCAAACTGAGCCCTGTCCATTCGACCCAGGTCTGATTAGGCAGGCCTTCCTGCACCTTCCTCTCAAGCTGCAGCCTTGTGTGATGTAAAGAGTCAGGAGGATGGGCCATCTAGAAACCTGGGTTCTGGTTCTGGCTGTGCCACCAACTCATTGGGCAACCCTGGACGAGTCATCACCCATTTATGCATGAGGAGGGTAGATCAGACCAGTGATCCTCAAAGGCCTATCCTCTCAGGGATTCCAACTCCATGAGCCTCTGTGTTCCTCATACCCAGCAAATCATCAATCTGTGTGACCCAGGACAACAACCTTCAGCCTCAGTTTCCCCACATGCCTCCTCAGACTGCTTTTCCAGCTCCGTATCCTGTATCATTTGACTTGGCTCCTCACCTCTCACTCCACCCCCACCAAACACAGGGCCTGGCTCTGAGGCTGGGTTCATCCATAACTCATTACTGCATGGGGACTGCAGTTATATTATAAAATGAGCACACTTTAATCAACCTAAATGAAAACACACACACACGCAGTCTCTCCCACCACCCTACCACTCCCTTTCAAGGTTAAATCAACCTTATTGCAACAAGGCAATGTAGACTGAGTGTCTCCTTAAGGTTACTCAGCACCATAACTACTTGTGTATTAACTGTTCATCATGGTGTGGCTTGGTTGCCTCCCTGTCCTAGTCACTTGTTATGACTCCTCCTGGCCTCAGAGAAAAAAGGGAGCCTGGGAGGGAGCTGAGCAAGGCAACCATAGCCAAAGAGAGATCGCCCTTTTCTTGGTGAACCTTCCTAGCCTCTGCTGTGCTTCTGCCTGGAGGCAGCTCCTATCCTGCCCTTTTGCCGTCTTCACTCAAACCTAACTTGGCCAAAAGGTCTGTAATAAGCTCATTAACTAGCCAACCACCGCAAGTTCACTGCAGGAAGCTGATGCGTGGGTCACTGGCCAGCAGTGATCACGGAATGCTGCGGATGGCTCATCGAAACTCAAGAAAAAACATGCACAGAAACAGACCAGTTTCTGTGGAGAAATAGGGGCGGAATGGCCACCCCCTCTAGTGGGGAGCACCTTGGCCACCCTCTCTCCTGGAGGGCGCCACTTCGGCCACCCTCCCTGGTAGGGAGAGTGAGCTGTTCCCCCTCCAGAGAGGCTTCTTATTGGTTTCGTTTGAATAAGAATTCAGGTAAAAGCTCATTACTCATTGCTAGGAAGTAAGGATCAAACAATAGATAACGAGGAACTCTGAGGGTCTATTTTGAGTCAGAGTCAAACAGCTGTAAAACTTTAAAGAACAAACTTACTTCTTCCTTGGACCCTTATCATTCAACTGAGAGCATTCTAAACAAAGCAGGTTTCACAGGATTTTACATATTCTTTCTTAGGCCTGATCACCCAGAGAACCCGCCCTTTTCAGCACAGACCTGCACCACCCTGTCATTGTTTCAGTCTTAGGTGGAGCAAGAGAACTAAGGCAACCAAGAGATAAGGAGATTTTCTCCCAGATGATGAGGACTCAGGCTATGTCAAAGCTGAGGAGCAAGGGTCCATCACCCCCTTTGGCTGTAGCCCCCAAAGTCCTTTCTTGGGGGCCTCCCACGTGATCGTGCCTGTCTTAAATCGTTCCCCCCTTGGGGAATCTTACCTGTCATTGGCTAACCGACCAAGCTTTGGGGTTCAGTTATGAATGAAGCAGCAGAAGCAGCGCTCCTGCCAGGGAGATAAGCTTTTGTCTCCTTGCTGGTTTATGGTCCAAGGCCACTCCCTCAGCCTTAGCCTTGGTGGGGTTACAGCTTCTGATACCAGGCAGGGCAGTTCCCAACAGGAAGCAAATAAGGTTTAATCTGTTTAATACTCACAAAAGGAAAACAAACAGGATCTCTTGGTTTATGTGATCTTTCCTGGATCAGGCAGTAGGCTCCTGCTTCCCCTTTGTCTCCTACTCTCCATACTCCATTGCCAGCACTGCAGTCAAGTTATGTGACTCCCTTACCTAAAATCCTCCTTCCCTTACCTGTTGGAACCGCCTCTGCCTCCCTTCCTAACCTTGTCTAGTACTGCACTCCCCTGGGCTCACTACATTGTAGCCACACTGACCTTCTGGAAGTTTCTTGTGTATGCAAAGCTCTTTCCAGCCTCAGGCCCTGGTTCCTACTCTTCCTCACTCTAGATGACTGAGTTCTTCTGGGCTTTCAGACTTCACAAAGCCTGTCCTCAACCCCCCATGCAAGACACAGAGGTGGTACTCTTTAAGATCACTCTTCAATCCAAAATTGATATCCTATTTCATTACTTTATCTTCTCCTTCTAGATCATAAGCTTGGTGAGTCCAGGCACCTTGTCCATCTTGTTCTTCACAGAATCTCCCACGCCCAGAAGAAACCTGGCACCAAGGAAGCACGCAGTGAGTCTCTGCTGAATGGGTATAATCTGTGTGCTCAGAGACCCCCGCCCCATCCAGACTGGCTCTCCATGGAAGGCCAATGCCCATCATGCCCATGCTGGACTCAGATTGTTTACCTGGGTGACCTCCACCCCACCCAAGCACAGACCAGCTGGCTGAGCACACACATCTTCACCTTCTCTCACCAGAATTGGAGTCTGAGGCCACCACCACTGGGTGTTTTCAAATCCAGTTGACTATAATTAAAGACCTTTCTATCCCTTATGTTCAATACTTGTGGCAGAGAATGCTTCAATATTATCTCCAAATAGAGGTCTGCTTTGAATTTTATTTTCCTCATAGTCAGCAATATCCAAAAGTGCTGGAGTCAAAATAAAGTGCACAAAAGCTCAGCCCCTTGAATAATGAATGCACTATTCACAATGCTGTCTCATATGAAGAATGGTAGACCTGTAAATCTTTTTCTTCTTTTTTAAGGTTTTTTAAAAACATTGCTATTTTCACTCCAAACAGTACTATAGGCAGTGGGATTCCCACATACTCTCCAGGGTTCTTTGCCATCTTAATGCCTTGAGCTGGGCTTCATTCTCTGTAAATATTAAATTCTCAAACTTGAAATGCTCCTCACTCACCTGTTGGTTTAGAATCAGAAATGACTGTGGGAAGTAGGTGCCAGAGAATGGCAGAGGAATTGTGGGGTTTGGGAGATAGTCTCCTTAGTTTTGAATTCAATGAGCTGTCCCAGGGAGACTTGACACAGGGGGTCTTGATTCCCAGCAACCAGATTTATAAGACACTGTGGCAAAATCAAAATTCTCTTATGTCAATTGTAATCTGGAATAAACTTCACTGAGAACACTTGCATCTGCTCTCAGGAGCACCTCCTTTCAATTTTTAATGCATAACCCATTGTAACCGGTGAGCACCCCTAACCAAAAATACAGTGTGCATCCTTGCCCTGATGCTGGGCTCCATTGATGCATTTGGACAGGATTATCTTACAGATGACATAGCTGGGTTTATTCCTGTGGGTCAGGGTCAAGGTGCCCCCTGCAATGGACAGACATTCCCAGTGCTGACATCCTTGAAAAAGGTGGGGCATCATCAAGAAACAAGTAACACAGAAGGCAGGCCTTAGGCAGGAAAGAGAACTCACTTATTTCTGGACAGGAAGTCTGAATGGGCCTTGGCACAACCAAGTGGGAAGGGAAGGCACTGTCCCACTGGGGTGGGCAATCTGGGTTTAGGCAGGAACCATACCATGTAGGAACCCCAAACTGAGGACCTTAAGACCAGCTACGGTGAGACCCCAAAGCCTAAAAACTGGCAGTCTCTATTATACTTAGCTGTTTCATTTGGTCAGCCTAGTGTTTTAGCTAGGCAGCTAAGTTATGCTTGAACTCAATACAAACAATTTTCACTTACTATCTTAAGCCTACCCAGATCACCACTGCTAACTGCCTGGACACCATGGGAATCTCAAACTCACCAGATTCCTCATCAGATAGATACATACTATCCTTTGGCTATCTCCCTTCTGATTGTTTATTATATATATAGTGTTGCCTAAAAGTTCCAGCTCAATTTAGCTATGCCTGCTAACTGCACAGTTAATGGGGGCTTCCTTGAGGCCCTGCAAAAGAGCACCCTGACAAGTTTCAAAGCCCTCATTCAAAAAGATGCCTGTTATTCCTTAGAAAAATAACTATTATGGAACAAAAGTCTAAAAGCATTATATAGGAACATCAAATGATATAGTAGACATTGTGCTCACCACCATTTTATCATAAATACAGCAATGACTCTTGTGTAGCTGTATTTAAGAGATGCTAATTTGGCAAACCTCATGCCGACATTTGGATTAGTCTGAGGCACTCCAGTCCCATTAGATTTGGGAGATGGCCAGTTCTCTCCAGTGAATACTTCACAAACACTCTCTGCAGTGGTCATCTTTTGGATGTCTGTCCTGATCACTTTATCCCTATTCTCAGACCTGCCTTTCACCCCCATGATTTGGCCTCTGCAGCTGTAGTTGCACAGTGAGACCTCCCCCCAACCATGACCTACTGGGTTGGGGAGAGACACCTGACCAAAGATGACTCCATCACTCTGTCCCCTGGCACTGATTGAGAAAGAATGCAAATCAGCCTCTGTGGGCAGGAACATGTGGAGAAAGGGGGCAGTTATGCTACATTGGGCCTAATGCCACAGAGAGATGGAGAAAGCCAATCTGTAGAGAAAGAAGAGCCAGGTACACATGCAGAAAGGAATGGAGTTGGAGGTGGAGAGAGAGAGAAAAAAACAACAGAGTGCCCTTCAGCATGTGGATCCTTAGAAAGAAAATGCCTACTAAGTAGGGCTCCTGGTGGCTAACTAGGCTCAAATTTAAAAAACAGAGCCTATCAGCCATTTCCACACAGAGGCCTCTCATACAAACTGCACTTCAGGGAGAAGCCTGCACTGAACTGCTTGCCTCTGCACTGAACTGACTGCCTGCACCGTGTTTCTGCCAACTGAGTCAGACCTTACATAGGAATTCCTGGAATCCCATTTCAACCAATAGGACTGAGGCTTTCCCCATCCCATTAGAACTGCACAGCTATATCTCCATCAGCACCTTCACCATCTAATCAGAGCAGCTTCATTGTGACAAATCAGGACCATGCCTTTTGGACCAAACTTATGAGGATTTGGAGTCCTCATTTGCATGAGGACAGTCCAATCAGGGGCCAGGGATAGGGACTTCTGCCTATATTAAAGTCAGCTCCCTTCTGGCTCTAGAAGCATACTTTCCCTTTCCACTGAAGACTGTCTCTCTGTTGGGGCTGAAACCCTAGAGATGTCTAACTGGAGCAGAGCAGACCAGACCAGGCTGGAACAGAGCAGAGCAGAGCTATTTAGCCAGAGAGGGGCTGGCCCCAGGGCTGCCTCATTCCAGTGCCTCCTAACAACTGTGCTGCTTCATAATTGAACTGTAATATCATTAAGCTGTTCTCACAGTGGTGCTGTTCTCATAGCCATGCTATATCACAATTGAGATGCTCGCACTGAATAAAATTTTTCTTCACCCCATCCCACACTGGGGATTCCTGTTGGTGTTGAATTGATGCCAACCACAGGTTGACAGGCAGATCTGCGTATGAAGCTGTGGTGCTCTCCTATCCCTCAGCTCTGTGTAGTATGCAAAGTCTTTATTCTCCATGTGGATTTAAGCAGCTTTGAGTTTCTGTTACTTGCAGCCAAAACAGTATTGGCTAAAACCCACTGAAAGCAAGTTCTTTCTCAGATTATTATTAATTCTTACACTTGTTCCACATTCTGAGAATGCCGCACTGTAGATTTTATAATGATAACAGGAACATGGGCCCCACCCTCTCTACTTCTTGGTTTGCTACTGGACTGAACCTCGTCCTCTACAGTTGCTAGCCAAAAGTAAACTCTGAGGTGATTTTATGAGAAGGAACAAATTTTATTTCCAGCTAGCAAGCAAGGACGCACCAGGAGTTCATTCCCAAAGTGGCACATCCATGAACAATTCATCTTTATTCTGGGAAATCATGCATACACTTCAAGGTGAGAATCGTCACCCCACATGTAGGTGGGGACATTCCTGTGCATGTACAGTTGGAAAACATGCCTATACACATGTCACATATTCAAAAATGGTAGATGATGTTAGTTTATAATGAGGGTATAATAAGAATAGTTCAGGAGGAGGTCAGTAGAGGGTCCTCCAGGCTACTTTGGCTGGGTTCAGGCAGTCTGAGCTGGATCAGGCCCCTGGTCTTGCAAGGCACCCTGGGCTTATTCCTACAAACCACTCTGGCAATCTTCAATGTCAGGGGTGGTGTACATATGGAACAAATGACTACTAAGCCTTTCTGTTAGATGCTTTGCAAATTACAAGATAACAGTCACACAAACCTTACAGGGGTGTCCAACCCATAGCCCGTGCCTGTGGGCCGCTCACAGCTGTGGATGGCTATGAATTTGGTCCAACACAAAATTGTAAATGTACTTACAACATCACTTTGTTTTATACTAAGTTTTATTATTTAGATATGTGCATTTTCTATATTAGTGATCACAAACTTGGGACTTGTTTGATTATTTTAAAAGATTATTGAAAGGGCTGCTGCATAATTAGGGTTATTATGGTGAGGACTTTTTTGCTTATCTGTGGTGGAAGATATCACAAAAATTTAGCACAATCTTTTTTTTCCATCAATTTTCATTAAGTGTTTGTGTATGTAACATGTGGCCCAAGATAACTCTTCTTCCAGTGTGGCCCAGAGATGCCAAAAGGTTGGACACTCCTGTCTTATGACATCCAGGGTGAACTAAGTGGGTTTACAGGTTAATCTAAGCAAAGTTATGGATTCTAAATAAAAATTAGTCTGTGTGTGTATTTATTTATTTATTTAAAGATTTTATTTATTTACTCTTAGAAAGAGGAGAAGGGAAGGAGAAAGAGAGGGACATAAACATCAATGTGTGGTTGCCTCTAGCGCACCCTTTAGAGGGGACCTGACCTGTAACCCAGGGATGGGCCCTGACTGAGAATTGAACCAGTAACCCTTGGGCTCACAGGCTGGTGCTTAATCCACTGAGCCACACCAGCCAGGGCTTATTTATATATACACATATGGTTACAAATTGGCCTCCCCTGGGGGAAAGTATTACCAGAGCTACCAAAATTACAATTGCCAGAGTAAGTAGGAATTCCATCTTTAGGAGAACAGGGCTTGCCTACCGAATTCAGGTCAGACCACTAAACGATGAAGTCTCAGGGCTGCAATCTTGGCCTCTTCTCACTACCATGGCAAGCTCTCACAGCATTAAATATGATCAACATCCTACCAACTCCCAAATGTTTATCTCTAACCAGGCTTTTCCTCTGAACTCCAGACTTATATATCCAATTGCCCACCCAAAATCTCCACTTAAATGTTGAATAGGTGTTGCAAATGTCACCCATCCAAACTGAGCTTGTGTTATGGCCCTTAGCATCTGCTCCTTTACATCCTCTTCATTCTTGACTCCTTTCCTTCTTACACACCCCACAGCCAAGCTATCATCAGCCAACCCTGACACCACCTTCACCATATGTCTAGGATCCTCTGCTACTATTTTTTTTTAGAGAATACAGTGCTTTACCACTTATAAATCTTTCACATACATTCCATTTGACCCTCACAACAACCCTGTGAGGTAGGCTGCACAGATATTACCATATTTTGCTGTGTATAATGCACTCCAGTGTGTAATGTGCACCTATATTTATGGCCCAAACTTTCAGGAAAAAAACCTTTTGATTTTTAATTTTTTTATTTTTATATAATCTTTATTATATTTTTCCATTACCATTTAGTCCCCTTATACTCCTACCCTCCAGTTGTTTTAATTTTTTAATTCAATGATTTATTTATTTATATTTAGAAACAAAACCAACTATCACATTCAAGGGTATTATTTTGCATACAGATAGCATTATCGCTTTCTAGAGTTACTTTTAATGCATAAGCATAAATAAAAGAATTAAAAACACTTATAGCTACAGAATTAGCATTACCCCTGTATAATGCACATCTTTATTTTTCCCTCAAAAATTTGGGCAAAAAAGTGCACCTTATACACAGCAAAATAAGATATTCTTCTCATTTAACAGATGAGGAAAGTGAATCTCAGAGCAGTTAACTGATGTGCCAAAGATTCTCAGTTAGTAAATAATTTCTGTTAATATCTGTCTTTGGCCTAAAAATTTAGCACCCAATCTTCTCCTCATACTCACCCTACCTACTTCACAGGGACAATGAAGATAAAATGAATTCAAGGCCAGAAAAATACTTTGGAAGAAAAGAAGCACTGTATAATTATACTTGCAAGCTATAATTTTCCACATCACTCTTTTCATTTCAAGTTGTATGTAAATCCAGAATTTAATGTTGTCTCTGTTCTGTGTTCAACTAATCAACTAAATAAGGCAGGGAAAAAGGGTGCTCCCGTTTAGTTATATAAATTACAATTAGGGTAACTTGTTATTATAGAAAATTGAAAAGCAGCATGAAAAGGCCAGTGTGTGAGTAGGACCCAATGAAGCACAGAGCAAGCAAGGCAACATTATCAGATAGGGCAAGCTTGCATAGAATGAAACTGTGATGTCAGAGTTCAAACTGGCACACACAATGGTTAATTAATGCTTGGTGGTGGCAAAGAAGAGTTATGTGTTCTATATTATATAAACAAGCAAAAGATTAAATGGGAACCCATGCAAAAGTATTTCACATCACACAGATCTCTCCAGCTGCCTATGTTACTGGACTTAAGGGGTTCACTGCTTGAGATGTTCTAGTCAAGTATGAAACATGGTTGTTGCAAGGTAGTTTTATTTACTTGCAGCAAGTAAAGGAGACAGAGGATTCATATCCAAAGCTGTCTCACTGAAAGGAGGGTTAGCCATTGCTTATATATACTACTTGATCATTACATGCTGATTTCTTCTTTGCAGTTGGCTTCACTTACCATGTTGGGTTTTTGTCAAGCTCATCCTGCTTCCAATTGGTCTGCACAATACTGTGCTACATTTTAACATTTAGCAAGCATAGTATTTAGTAAAAATGGCCCAGACCTTGAGACCCTGGTCCTATCTAACATCTACAGAAAATATAAACAACAGCATCATCTTCATTTTAAAGAAATGTGCTCATATCCTAAACTAACCAAGGAACGGCTCCATGCTAACCTTCCCTGGCTAAAACAAACTATGTAGTACCATAATTCCTAGTCAGACTAATACACAAAATATCTTTTCTTTCAGCCAAAGCATTTATCTCAACAGAATGTCTTTTAAGGTAATGAATTAGATGGCTGTTTAGGTTTATTTTTCAGGATACACTGTGGATTCTCTTGCTTTTAAGACCCAAAGAAAATTGAGTTTTTGTAGGGGGATCAGCCACTTTTCCTCCCCAAGCAGACCATGTCTTGGTAGACTTATTCTCATCCATGGCAGCTGGGAGGGCCCTGTATGTGGAGCCCCCCCACCCCAAAAGTTTTTATCGGTGATTCTAAGAACATGTGTTTGTAACATTTGATGTGTAATAGGTGAATCTCACATATTAAATGTTCTATAGCATGTGTTCAGAAGATTATACACTATATAAACTATTCAAGTCATATAAAACTATTTTTAGGGTCTTTTTAACTGAGAAGAATAATATTCAGCACATTTCTCCTCCTGTGATTCATACCGAGCAAGTTTTGTCCTGTTTTTTCTTTTCTTCTATAATAGTTTCATATTTCTCTTTCATTTCTGCCCATTCTAGGTGAAGCAGTTCTATTTCAAGATTTTCTGGGCTGGCAGCTCCTAAGTGATGCTTTAAAAAATCCAAAGCACTATTAGGTATCTCTGATTCTTCATATAAGGGCTACCAATACCTGTCAGCATGTCCAGCACCCTTGACTTCTTAAAGTAACTCCAGAACTGCTCATGCTTTGAGTCAGCAGCTTCATAATGGGCCATAATAATAGTGGCAGCTGCGTAGCTAGCTCCAGAGACTGTGGCTATTGAGCTCTGAGCAGTACTTCCCTCTGCTATCATCTTTGTCTAAGCCTTCATCCTTTCTTGCCTGGATTATTACAACAGTCTCCCAACTAGGCTCCCTGCTTTGAAGCATCCTTGCCCCACTTCAGACACTGTTCAACATTGCCTATATGATCCTGTGAAATAGAAATCAGACCATGTCAGAAGCTAGGGGACTGAGTGAAACAGATGTAAAGACTGAGAAATACAAATTGGTAATTACAAAATAGTCATGGGGATGGAAAGTGCAGCAGAGGGAATATAGTCAATAATACTGGAATAACCATGTGTGGTGGCAGGTGGGCACTGTAAATCCTGGAGGGAATACTTTGTAAAAGTGTGATTGTCTAATCACTATGCTGTACACCTGAAATCAATTCAAAATAATATTGAAAATAAACTGTAATTGAGAAAAATAAAAAATGCAGGAAAAGGGTGAAGGTGCAGAACGAAAGAAAGGAATCAGACCATGTCACTCCTGTACCAAATTCTTGCTCAGAATAAAAGTCAAAAATAGTATAGACTGCCTACAAGGCCCTACATGATCTGGGTCTCTGTGCCTCTCAGTTCTCACCACCCTTGTTCATAGCACCTCAGTCACAAAGCCCTTCTTGCTGTCTTTGGAACATGACAGGCAAGCTCCTGCTTCAGGGCCTTTGCCTGTACTTTTCCTTCTACCTGGAACATTCTTCCCCTCACTATCCACAGGGCTCATCCTCTCCCTTAGTCTTTTACTCAAATGTTTACTCAATACGACATCCCCTGGCCAACATATCAATCCCACCCTGACGTTTTGTATCCCCTCTCCCTACTTCCATTTTTTTCTTCCTTGGCAACTTACATCATAACATTACATGTATTGTGCTTATTTATCTTATTTGTCTTTTAGTCCTATTAGAATGTAAAATGTGAGACCAGGGGATTTTGTCTGTTTCATTTATCATTTTATCCCAATACCTAGCAGTGCCCTGTACACAGAAGGCACATAATATTTAAATGCATTAAGAGGTTTGAGCAGAAGGATACCATGATCAGAATTATATTTTAATATGATAACTCAGTGGGTTAAGAAGCTATGGCAGTAATCAGGGGCCACAGTGTACAACCATGCAGGTTGCATACTGCACAACTCAAGTGAAATGATGAAAGTTACTCACCTCTGGGGAGACATAAAGGGCTACTAGTCCTGGTGAAAACCTTGGAGGTAATTAGAAGTGGTCAGTCTGGCTATGTTTTGAAGGTAGAGCCTACTATGATTTGCTGGCAAATTAAATGTAAAATGTGGAAGAAGAAAGAATTACAGATATTTTCAAGATTTTGTTGCAGATCGGGTCAATCCAACTGGCAGATTAAACTAAGAAGACATTCTGTTTATAAGAGCTTACCACATTTTGAATCAGAGTATACACACTGAGAAACCTGATCCTTACCAGGGCCCCTTCAAATCCCATCTCCAGCTATACTTCTTCCATCTACTCATTATACCACTTGCTACACCATCCCTCGACAAGCCCTATACTTGTCCAGTTTACTGGTTTTGCTCATCCTATACGAAATATGACTTCTTCATCTGACCAAGTCCTACTGATTCAAATTAACACCTCCTTCAAGATGTCTTTCTTGATCTCTAAGTCAAAAAATCAATCTCTCCCCAAATTCACATTTCACTCCTTGCTTCTGTGCATCTGTAACAGCACTTACCTAGAGAGGGTACTATTAGAGTTATGTATTTCTGTTTACAACCATTCACAACCCCCATGTAACTACCAATCCCCACCTGGACTGTGAGTGCCCCACACAAAGGACCCACGTGTTGAACCACTGATTTCTGGCTCCTGCAAAGTATCTATTATGGTGCCTGATAGGAAGCAGAGGTTCTAGAAAAGTGTATAGGACAGACAGTATGAAAGCTACACACATTTCAGAAGTCAGCTTCCTTGCCCGCCACGGGTATATGCCCTGTACCGGACCGGAAGCCAACGCTTGGGTAGAAAGTACATTAGCTGCGTCATACAAGATCCAGGCAGCAAGAGGCTTGCAGGTGGCCATATACAATGAACTATTTGCCTGTGCACCCCCTCACAAGGTTAAACGGAGACTCTACATCAGCTGACTATGTTCAGAATTTGCATGACCAGCTGGAAAAAACAGCACAGAGCTCAACTACGCCAGCAGAGATCCGCGCCAGAGGCTCGCAGACCGCCCTAAACCGCTGGGTCTCAAGCCTTCTTCCAGCACGCTGCAGAGCGTGCGACGCCTGAAATGCGCAGACGCCGCTGCACGCTGTACCACGCAGCCAATCTGAGCCAACTTGCCTGGGCGGGCCTGAGGCGGGTAGCCGCAGGGGCTCGCCCAGAGCTGAGCTCCCATTGGCTGAAGCTGCATCGCGCGAGGAAGCTCCGCTGCATTCCCACCCTTGCGCCCCCTTGGCTCCCGTCTTCCCACCCCTACACTAGACTCCCAAGCCTGCCCCTCAGTGCTGCCACCTTGCTTGGTCCTCTTCCGTTCCCAGTCCTGTGACTCACCCAGTACTCCAGCAGCCGCCGGCTTGGCTAGTGCTCAAAACAGCTGTACCGGAGGCCTGACCTCTGTCTAGCATTCTTCCCAAGGCCACAGTACTAGGGAAGGGAGCATTCCTCACGTCCTTGAGAATAGAGCCTCCTGGAGGGCACCGGAGCGTTAGGCGCGGTGCGGGGCATTAAGAGGAGATATGGCGGAGAGGGGAGCAGTGCTCAGGGCCCGGGACTGGAAAGCAGCAGTACAGTGTGACCTCGGTCCGGTTCATTCCCTATTTGGGGTCGGGACCCCTTTCTGTAAAATGCAGCAGCAGGGAAGGATGAGTCCGGAGAGTTTTACGGGAGCCTTGGGACCGTTTTTTCCAACCTGGGCCTCCTCCTGCAGAGCACCGAATAATGGCGAGGCTCCAAGGCGGACAGAAGGCCCAGGAGGGCAGCGGGTGAGGACCATCAGAGGCTGAAACGGGTATGGGTGGGATCCGACCATTTTACTGCCTTGTCCACTCCGCAGCCGCCCGTCCCACTTACAACCCCCGGCAGGGAAGGGGCGGTGCGAGGTCAAACCAAACTAAGCAGAGGGCGCCGGCGCACAGCAACAGAGATACAGACCCCTCCTCTTACCCCAAACCAAATGGGCGGCTGCGGAGCGCTTTGCTGGTGCGCCCGCCTTAATCCGGCGCTTCACAGGTACCGGCGCTTCACAGGTACCAGCGCTCCTAGCTTGGTGGACGCACTGGGGGCACTGCAGCCGTTTCCTTCTCTAAGGCCCTTCACCTCTCCCGAGGCCTCAGATACCCGGATGCTCCTAGACACCTCGGGTGCTGGCGTTCTGGCTGCGCAGGCGGGTCGAGATGCGGGTGGCGATGGCGGACGTTGCCAGGGCGGGGGGTGCTCCTGTGCCACCTCCTGGGCTCTGGGGCATCCGGCCTGGCCCTGCTCCTACAGAGGTTCCCCCAATCGTTAAGCGCCCAAGCTACCCATCCTTGCTAGGCGCCCCCTGCTGCCAGTCCGTCTCGCAGCTAAGCTGGGCGCAGATCTCACCCCAGTCCGGCTCCTGCAATTGGCCGGGGAAGAGAAGTCACCGCTTCAGGAAATGAGGAAATGCTAGTGTGGAAGAGGCTCCTTCCAGGTCCTATGCATGTTTGCTGTCTTTAGAGCTCACCAGGGTTGGTTGATTGGTTGGTATTTATTATTTTAATATTTAGTATTTTTTTTAATTGGACATCTCGGCCAACAAATATCTTTGTAAAGATACAGTCTTAGTGGGGCTGGGGGGAGGGGAAAGGGGGAAAATTGGGACAACTGTAATAGCATAAACAATACAATATTTTTAAAGATACAGTCAAATATTTTTCTTCAAAATATAAGGCTATCAACATTATTTGTGTTCAATCCAACACGTGTATATATAACTAAAATAATAACAACATAGTAACACCAAAAATTGTAAGTTATGGGCTAAAGAGTCATTCTCACATTTGAGCTTTTTTTTTTCATAAAGGTGTGTCCCTGTTTTGCATGATAGGAATTGTTGTGAAATCTATATAGAGTCCAAAGAATATACCAATATAACCACATATAGTTTAGGACTAGATAATGCTTTTAAATTCCATTGTGTATAAAATAGATTTAATTATGTTGAAACTGATGTACAGAAGTAACTCAGTTACCAAGTGTAGCAAGCAAAATTTCAGCATTCAAATCCCATTATTGCATAACCATTGCTATGTATTCATAACAAATTCAGTAACTCTCAGGAAATTAAATTCTACTGAGTCTTGTATGAGTGTATAAACTACCACAGTATTCACAAATTTAGGAATCCACCAAGCTCCCAGAACATGTTTCAAAGGTACAACATGACCTTATACTCTAGTTCCCTAGTCAGCGTAATACTTAGAGACATCCCTTTCACTCTTGATAGGCTCTCTTTAGATGAGAGATTAAATGGTTTCCCTGCTTGGTTAGTTAGTTTTTAAATTTATATTTTAATCAGATGAAATTTATTTAAAGATTTGCTCTGAAGAGTCTTTAAAAATAGTTGAATAGCCCAGCTTCCCAGAGTTGCAGCAGTACAATGACAGAAGATGGTGGGCACAGATCAGGCTGCCTGACCTACAACAAGCCTCCAGAATAAGAAATAAGCTGAGGAGGAAAGGAAATTATTGGGGCAAATTATTGACAGAGAAGGACTGATTGGAAAGGGCCAGGCAGATAAAAATGGGGGAAGGGGCAGTGTTGCAGAGTTAACTGGCCTGGTGGGACTTTAAAGAAACTGTCAGCTCCATACCATGAGCTTCAGGGCCAAGGCTATGCCTTCTTTATTCCCATCTCTTGGCACACATAGCCTTGAAAACTGGCACAGTCATGGAAGGAGGATGCACTTGGTTCTCTGTACCCATTTCACAGACAGACTCAAGGCAGAGTAGTTGCTTCAGTGCTGTGTTTCAAAAGGGTTACTCTCTGTGTAACAGCCATAACAATGAATTGCTACTTTGAGCCAGCAGGTTACACTTTTAGGGTTAGATATTGCCGGAAAAGCAGTTAATTAAAGGGGAATTAATATCCCACCTAGGAAAACTGTAAGTCCTACTTTGGACTGAGAATTAAATGAAAATATAGTCCTATTGATAAAGACAGGAAAAGAATGTTTGACCTGCCTGTGGTTATATCAGACTCTTCCTGTGGCCAACCTCATCTTCCCAGTCTATCTTTTTATCCCAGCTTTGCTGTGACAACCAGCTTCATACAGGTGTAACCCAAGAGCATCTTGCCTCAGCTGCACCTGGTATCTTCTTGCCTTAGGGCTTCTCTGTCACTGTGGCCTGGGACTCCTCTAAGAAGAGACTTGCCATTCTGACATGTGCATAAACCCAAAAGTGCAAAGGAACTAACACCTCATGGGACAACCCTTGACCAAGGCAGACAGGAGCTGGTGGAGAAATCCTCTCCTTTTCTTCCTGAAGTGGGAAATTCTGCTCCTAAGATATACTCCAGTTGCCCATGGTAGTGCCCAACTTGAGCAACTCAATAATGCACCCTTGGATTGCCTTTTTCTCCCTCCACCCCTTGCCTGTTTGACTCTTCCCAGTCTTCCACTCCTGTTTCTTGGGATTCATTCCCAAAATAAACTACCTGGACCAAGTCCTTGTTCAGGGTCTTCTTGGGGGAAACTCAGATTAAGCCAAAAATTAACCCAAAATATATATCTCAGTCCACTTTCCAGAACTCATTCTCACCAGAGCTTTCCCAGCCTGCTAACAAGGAATTGATTTGTTCAGTTTGAGCTTTTGCTCCTTTTCTTTCCCAGTTGCCTTGCCCTCCAGGACATCACTAATAAGCTCTCAGAGACAGGCAAATCCCCTCAGAAGATCCCACCACCCAGAGAGTCACAATGTTTGCTCCTGTCCCTGTATCAGCAACAAAGACTCCCAGAAGAGAGGTCCCACTGAAGGGCTAGACTAGGTAAGAGTCTCACAAAGCCATTCTCAGCCCCACCTTAAACCTCTCCCCTCCTTTCATGGTCCTGGCTACTCACTTTGAAACTGCAAAAACTCAGCTCTGGAGTTGAACACGGATGCAGAAACGGTGTGGGACCCAGGTCACTCCCAACACAGCCTGTGCCAAGATGCTGTCCCCTTCCTACGGCCCCCTAGCCCACCCCCAAAAGCAATTCCTCTGCCTGGAAAAGAGGCCTCAGGCCAGGGTCTTAGGTACTTAGCACATTTTCATCTCATTTCAACACCAAGAGAGTGTTGTTGCTAATTATCAAGTTAGGTTTGGGAGAGAAAGAGCTCTTAGTCCCTGTCTTCAAAGAGGTAAACAAGATATGCATATAAGCTAAACAAACTATTAGAAGTTTCCTGTAAGTCTAAAAAAGGGACATGTCAGTGTAGTGGGAGTTCTGGCAGGTGTTCAGGACAGGCTTTGTAAAAGAGATAGCATCCTAAAAGACTTAGTAGGAATGAAGCACCCTTAGAAGATACCACTGGTCAGAGAGCCATAGTGGTTTCTCCTGTCCCTGTATCAGCTCCTAATTGCTTCCTAGCCCATGCCATTCTTGAGTCCTAGCTCAAGTTACCCATTGCCTCATCTTCCTAGGCCCCAGCCCTCACATGTTAGGTCTAGCCCTGCCCCATCTTTGAATACCCCTGGTCTTCTCTGCTTTCAGTGTTAAGCATTGAATGTCAGATGGTGCAGTGAAATCCTGCAGAAAGCCAGTCACCTCAAAGCCCTGCAGGACCCCATCCACATGTGCAGTGCTCTGTGTTTAGTTCTGCTGGAGGTAAAGAATAATATCGCCATCTCGTACTATCTCAAACCCACAGTCTTCTGTTTGTCTCAATGCAATTGAATTTTCCTTAAAAATTTTTTTTGGGGGGGCAGGAAATCTAACCCTTAACCTGAAGAATTTTTGAACTATCAAGCGGCTTTTTCTATAAATTGACAGTGAAGGAAAGAAAAGGCCCGACAGAGTATTCTAAAACAGCTGTGACGCTCAGAATCTAGTGTGCTGAAAAGAGCCCATGGTCTTCACATAACTGTAATACTGAATTCTACCAGTGAGTGAGAACTGGAGACCCAGTGTTTTCCCTGAAGTGAATAAGCAAGGAAGACAAGTTCTGGGACCTTAAGGGAGAAAGAGGAGCAGCATCAGTACCTGCATCCCAACACCCTTTCTGTCTCTTAACTTTTTTAGATTTAATTAATTAAAATGTTTGTTTAAGCCACAGAGTTGGGGGTCATAGACTGGAAATTTAAGCAAAATTCTTATGAGGTAATTGGGATCTTTAAAGAGGGTAAAACATAAGGAGATTAAAAAAACAACTGTGACCCCACCTCTGTTCATCCCACCCCAAGCTACAGCAACCGATAAATCTTCCTTCCTTCAGGCGATGTGTACTGAGCTCTTATTATATCCCAGGCATTGGGCTTTGTTCTTGGAACAAATGCCATGATAACCCAGTGTAGGTTCCTGTCTTCGGTAACGCAACTTGGCAGTCAGTGACCGATTGCTGTGTACCACACACTAGGCCAGGTGCCTTGTGTGCATTGCTTCACTTAATCTCTGCAACAGTCCCAAATGCAGCCAGATATTATCCTCATTTTGCAGCTGAGGAAGTTGAGGCTTCGAAAGGTTAAATAACTTGCCCACAGCAACACAGCCAGGAAGTGACAATGACAGATCCGACCCAAGTCTGTCCCACTAAGAGGACTTTTTTAAGCACACCACCAATTGTCTGAAGGTTTTTGCTTTGAAAGACAAGGATAAAAGTCCACATTTATATGCTATTTGGAGAACATAATTTTTTTAACCAGTTGGACATTGTTTCTGTGAGTAATTTAACAAGCTGGAATTACTTAGAAATTATATGGC
This sequence comes from Phyllostomus discolor, assembly GCF_004126475.2. Taxonomy (NCBI): domain Eukaryota; kingdom Metazoa; phylum Chordata; class Mammalia; order Chiroptera; family Phyllostomidae; genus Phyllostomus; species Phyllostomus discolor. The sequence goes on from NC_040904.2 coordinate 107,127,397, forward strand.
AACTGCTTTTAGTGAGGATAATACAGGTGCCATGATCTGATACCCTCAATTAGGAAAAGTAATTATAGATCCTAACCGATCATATAAACTTTGAAAGATAAAAATATAGAACAAGATTCTTAACCCTTAAATCTGATTTAATTTTCTGAACTTCAAATTCTATTTTTTTTTCAAAGAATATGTTACAATAAACTGTTTTTAAAGCCAGGATACAAAATCATATGCTTACTTAATATATTTTCAATATTTTTCTAATGAATGTCTATTTCTGAGTTTATTTTCTGCTTATTCTACCAAGGACAGAGCCTGCTATTTCAGAAGGGAAATTGAATAGTGAAGCTGCTGCCTCTTGTTTTGGGGTTGCCAGTACTTCTTTCCAAAAGCCCATTGTCTCCTCAGCCAGTCCCCTCCCTTCACACCAGGCTTTTCCCAAGACTTGAAGGTTTTTCTTCTGCAGATAGTTCTCACATTCAGCATTCTCACCTTAGTGGGCAGTAGCAAGGGTCCCTCAGCACTATCAGCACACAGGATCTTCTCCAGGAAAGTTACAAGCCAGATACACCTATAATCCTCTTAATTTGCAGTTAATGGGGTATAAAAGACACCCCAACAGACCCTTCCAGGCTTTATATGTGTTATTTCAATGCTTGCCTTTAGCTAGGAAGGGAATTCTCATACCCATAATAACTGAAGCCAACTAATGATAAAATACAATTTGGAGTTTTGGATGTTTGTGTGTTTGTCATTGAGGCAAAGTTCAGCTTTGTAACTGTTTATTTTAAGATTAAAATGTCTGTGAGTTTGGCCTTCTGACAAGCAGAGAGGTCAAGGATAGATGCCTCTGCTTGGGGGCACATAAAAAACATTACACTAGGCCCTGGTTGGCATAGTTCAGTAGATTGAGCATGGGCTATGAACCAAGTGTCGCAGTTTCGATTCCCAGTCAGGGTACGTGCCTGGGTTGCAGGCCATGACCCCCAGCAACTGCACATTGATGTTTCTCTCTCTCTCCCTTCCCTCTCTAAAGAATAAATAAAATCTTTAAAAAAAACCCATTATGCTAAAGGGCAACTCTAACCAACTCCATCTGGAGCTCTCCCTGCCAAGTATGTGTGAACAAAAATGAGCACAGGAACTGGCCTGGACAGAAGGAGAGTGTCCCAAACATGACCCAGAATCAGGACGTGAGAAAAAATTCAAGATGGCTAAGTGACTTTGGACTGGCTCAGATGCAAGAAGGTGGGGCCAAAATATAGCCCTCGAACATCACAGTGGAGGTAAGGAGTATATCTGGAATACAGCTCCCTTAGGGCTTCTCTTAGTATTACCATGCTCTGTGATTAAAGTCAATGGGAAACTACAACAACTGAATTCAGGCAGGACTACTAATGGCCTAGATCCTTTGTGAATGAAGCTTTGGGTCACCCCACCAGGCTAAGAACCATGACCAGCTGAGAGCAAAGGGAAAATGGAATGAGCAGTGGAAAAAGGTAATTATAAAGACCAGCTACAACCATGTGACCAGTTACACAAACAAGGGCTATAATTGTCATGAGTATTTCTTCCTTATTTTGGGAAAGGAGAATGTGTGATATCTTTTTTTTTCTTTCTTTTCTAATCCCCTTATCATGTAACATAAAATGTTTTGACTTTATATTCTATCAATGAGGTTTTTCCGGAAAAAGTCCAGCCATTGTTAATATAATGAGAAGGGTTTGTGCAACATTGATGTAACCTGGCAGCCAAGGAGAGTGGACTGGAATGCACATGTATGAACAATGACAACTTCACTGCACTAGTCAGTGGGGGCAGTAGACACCCATTGAGTGAGCATGTGTACTGTGTGATTGTTGAATTCAAAATGAGCAAGCAGAGCAACAAATCTGCATCAGATTTTGCATCAAGCTTGAATATTCCTCCAAAAAAACTATTTGGATGGTACAGAAGGCTGCAGTTATGGGCAACTGATGATGAGCAGCTTCATCACAACAACTCACCTGCTCATGCATCATGTCTCATGCAGAGTTTTTGGTGACACATCAAATCATTCAGGTGACTCAGCCCCTCTACAGCTCAGATTTGGCACCCTGCAACTTCTGGCTGTTTCCAAAAGTAAAATCAACTTTGAAAGGGAAAAGATTTTGGACCATCAATGAGACTTAAGAAAATATGATGGGGCAGCTGATGGTGATTGGGAGAACTGTGTGAGGTCCCAAGTTGCCTACTTTGAAGGGGACTGAGGTATCATTGTCCTATGTACAATGTTTCTTGTATTTTGTATGTTCTTCAATAAATGTCTCTATTTTCCATATTACATGGCTGGATACCTTCTGGAAAGACCTCATATATCATAGTATTATTAATTTTACATCATAGCATTTAAGTTATGGGCTATCAAATAGAGTAAACTTCATAAGGGCTTTTCCTCCTCATCTGGGGAAAGGATTAGTGCTTTATCAGTTATTTACAGGATAGTTATATTAGGTGGAGTTATGAATTTATTATTGTCTTTATTTGGAGATTAAGTATTGTTAAGCTGATTTGCATAAGTGCCAAGTTGACAGGGAATGGACAGTGATTGTTAAATTTATAAGTCAACTTGGTTAGACAACAGTGCCCAGATATTTAGTCAAACCTTATTCTAAATGTTCCTGTGAAGGTGTTTCTGAATGTGATTAATATTTAAGTTGGTGGACTTTGAGTAAAGCAAATTAACTCCATAATGTGGTTGGACCTCATCCAACCACTTGAAGACTGTAATAGAAAAAGACTGACTTCCCAGAAGGAGAGGGAATTCTGCCTGCAGATGACCTTTGGACTTGAATTGCATCTCTTCCCTGGGTCTCTACCCAGCCAGCCTGCGGATTTTGGATTTGTAAAGCCTCTACAATCATGTCAGCCAATTCCTTAAAATTAATCTTTCTCCCTCTCTCTCTTCCTCTCTCCTCCTATTCCTCTCCCTCTCTTGCTCCTTCTCCTACTCTTCATCCATACACATCCTGCTGGTTCTGTTCCTTATGATAACCCTGACAAAAATACCCATTGTGGTCTGCTACTCTGATTGGAGCCTGACACAACATTGAAATAGATCCTTCTGCTCCAAAATTGGTTCATCTTTCTATGTAAGAGGGGAGGACCCAACAGCAGCAGGAAGAGCCCTTACTTAGAGGCCTGGAGCACAGGTCAGAGGCAGAAGGGTTGGTCCCAGGCCAAGGTGAGACATGGCAAGGCTTACTTTTCAACCTCTCCATCACCTGAGGTCTCTTTTGCCACTGCCCTCCAAGTGCTCACAGCCCAATGGGGCAATGCCAGGGATACAGACACCACTGCAGTTTATTCTTAAAGCAGAACTTAAAACAGAAGGCTAGAAACAAAAGGGGAGAAGCACTCACTGATTCAGCAGTCCTGAGCCCAGTATGGTAAGATTGCCAGGCATTCCAAACATTATAAGCAAGACTATGATAGTGCAGGAGAAGGGGAGCCCTTGAAATTCTGTGTGTATCATCTCTACTAGCTGGGAAATAAAGCCTTTATAATTGCCCCAATGTCTGAAAGGGAGAAGAGGAGGAAGAACCTAAAAACTGAGGAAAATATACAACCCCTGAACTTGAATAGTTGGCACTCAGATTAGCTGGGTGCCTGCTTGTAGCTTCTGGATCAAGTGTATAAAACAAACTTACTAACACACTTACTAACAACTTTATTTCCTCTATATGTGGGGTATTCAGATTAGCCAGATGCCTGCTTGCAGATCCATGCTTATATGTATTTCATAAATAAACATCTCATTTCCACTACACGTGCTGTCTCTTGTCTCAATTCTTCTCTTGCAAGCAAGGCAAGAACCAAAGAGGAGGATCCCCTGATTCAGGTCTCCCCAGTAACTTGGAGCTCACCCTTTGTCTCCAGTTGCCCAGAATGCAGTGATTATAGTACCACTGGCAATGTTTTATTGCCTGTTACACCTTTGGGGTTAAAAGCAAGATGCAGCAGTGAGAGGATGGGTTATTCAAACACTCAGGGCCTGTGTTTGGAGGCAGAAACAAGGATAAGATCTAAAATACATGCTCAGGTTTTCCTGGGCTCTGAAGACTGAAGAAGCACATCCTCCCTTCAGTTTGAGTTTTCAGGTGTCCCTATGTGAGTGGGGGACTCATGGAGGTGACTGGGGTCAATCCTTAAGACATGCAGGGGCCTCACAGGGAACCCTCATCACAGTAATGTAACTTTTGCTCCTCTGGGGATGTGCAAAATAACAGTTGGTGACCCAGCACTTCGAGCCCCCCTGGCTGTTTTGGAGGACCAGGGGAGAAATAGGCACATAAGAGAGCTGGGGATGACCAAAGGGGTAACAGCCTTAAGGAGCCCCTCTCACAAAACAGCCCACTCAGACCACTACTCAAAATTCCCTGGTCCTTTCTGCCTCTACACCATGGCCAGGGAACAATTAGTTTGAGTCATTAACCTGTTGCGAGCCTGCTACTTCTCTCCTCAGAGGGACAGTGTTGGTATTTGCCAGGCAAGTGTCTCGCTCTCTCCCTTTTGAGAAATAGCTGTGCGCCTTCTTAAACATAAACATTTTATTACTTCCTAAATTCTAAGGGTCCCAAGGGGACTTACAACCGGGGGAGCACTCTAATAAATAAATATTGTGCGAACCCCCTTCTCTGGTGGCCAATCAAGAAAAATCATGGGAAAACACATGCACAGTAGCTTTACAGTAACATAATTAATTGTTTATGTACAATAAAAGCCCACCAAAAGTACCCAGGAAATATCTGCCCTATAAGAATAGAATCCATTCAGCCCCTGAGGTCCATCTCTGCTCAATGTTGGCTCACTCCCATGTTCTGTGTAGTGTACTGTCACTTAATAAATCTGCTCTCCTTTCTGCTATAAATTCTCTGTGTGTTCGGTTCAGTTCTTTGTCCGTGATCACCAAGAACCTGGCTACCTGTGCCCACCTGTGATTTTCCTCAGTGACAGTTCTATATTTTACTTGTAATTTTGATGTAGTTGTGCAAAGAGGTGAGCCATGTCTACCTACACTGCCATCTTGACCAGAAATCCCCAAAACTGGTATTTTTAAAACTGAGGCAGCTGAAGGCCAGCCAACCCTGATATCTCCCCCTTCCTTCTCCAGCCTCCTTGCAGTTGTCACTAGATAATAAAACCATTCACTTTTAAGCACTGTAGCTGCCAGTGGTGAATAGAACTGAAACTGGGTTGATGATTTCTAGATGAATTAAAAAGGGACTAGGAAAGTTGAATGAGGATTGCTTACATTACAGAAGGTCCATGCAAATCATAGAGGGTATGTGCAAATTGGAAAGAGAAGGAACAAAAAGAAAGGATAAAGGAAAGAGACATACAGGAAGAAAGCTCATTGGAGTAGGAAAGTCAAGAAGGGAAATGGAAATGAGGAAACACTAATAATAAGAAAGAAAAGGAAAGGTACATAAACAAATGGCAAAGATAATTTGAATGGCAAGTGAAAAAGCCAAAGGCTCCCTTTAATTTTCAAAAGTCAATTTTATTTCCCAGAAACCCCAGGTACAATTAGATAGTGGGAAACAAATTAATTGATTCAAAATGTTGTTAGAAAAAAGTAAATTCCTTTCATACAGTAATCACTGACTTATGACCTAACTTAGAATGATTTGCAAATTATTCTCTCCTACTGTTGCCTGATCCTAACTGGGTCTATCAAACTAGGATAGATGAAGGACAAGAGGAAAAGAATAAAAATCCTGCCCTTTTCCAGGGAGAATTAACTGAAGCTTTACAAAACCACACAAACATCAGTCCTGAGTCTGCTGAGGGCTGAACACTTCTGGGGATATATTTCATCCAGCAGACAGCTGCAGACATCAGGAGAGAGTTACAAAAGCTAGCCTTGGGACCCCAGACCCCCACTGAGAAATTGGTAGAAATAACTTTCAGTGTTTTTAACAAAGTAGGGCAGAGGAAGAGCAAAAAGCCACCACCTGATGGAAACAAAAGGCTCACTTGTGTGCCATAGCTTTATGCCCTATGTCACCTCAGGGCCACCCAGCCCCCAGACTACCACTGAAATAAGAGGGAAAGTGCTATTCCTGCAGACAAGGAAGGCTACCCTAAGATTCACACCATACCCTAGACCACTAGCATTTCCTTACATTCTAAATTCTATCCTCTCCCTCTCTCTTTGGTTGAGCCTCTCTGGCTCCTGGAAGTGACCATTAAACTATGGAGATCTTGCTGATTGGTGAACTCCTTCTTATTGGTTGAAGTAAGGTAGGGATAAATGCTCTCATCCCCTGGAAGGAACCATCCATAATGGAGACATCAGTTCTGGAAGTGCAGGGTCTTGGGTCCTGGGACACCAAGCCCTCAGATTATACCCCAGGATGCTGGGTTCTCTAATCTCTTGGAGTTTTTTCCTTCCAGATGGGAGTCCATTCATTCCAGGCTGGATCCACTGGGCTATATCTTTCCAACTGGTCACAGTTTGATACCAAACTGTACAGAAGAAAAAACTGGTACACTTTTGCAACACTGCTTGGCTTCGATATCAATTACCTAATGGAATTCTGGCCACTACACAGAAGCTTAAATAACAAAACCATATTCCAATTTGATTTCTTTTGCAAATGCCTAGTCAGGTGGTCAGAAATCCCATGTTTGAGGGGCAGAGGGATTCTAAGCTAGAAATCTAAGCTAACTCCAACCACAGTACCATCCAGTAACCATTCCACACCCCTGCCTTTAGGAAAGATCCCTTTAGAACAGATGCCTTCAACATCCTCATCACTACTGCCATATATGGGACCTCTAACTCAATGAGCAACCTTCACACCTTCCAGCCCTAGGCCCTCTCTACCAACTAAGCTTTTACCATTAATTGAGGCTGCAGAAGAGCACACTTTCAGTAAATAACCCCTTCTCCCTCATAGAAATTAAATACATTGAGGCAGATTTGGTAAGCTACTCCAACAACCTAGATAAGTACATAAATGCATTCCAACATCTTACCCTAGCCTACGAATTAACCTAAAAGGACACTATAGTTGTCTTGAGGCAGCCTTTATCAGATCTTGAGCAGGAAAGGGTAATAAAGGAAGCCAGAATGATTACTAACAACTTACACCCATCTGATAGCAAACACCCTATAGGAGGGTCAGTCCCACTGGTAGACCATGAATAGGACTACAATAACTCCTCCCCCAAATGGGAAGGAAATCACTTTCTAATTTGCATTAAACTGGTTCTCAAGGCTACTAACTATTTCAAGGTCAATGCTGTCAGCCAAGGACCAGATGAGAATCCTACCACATTTTTGGAAAGGCTGTAAGAGGCACTTATCAAGCACACCAACCTAGATTTAGAATCACATGAAGGCCAGATCATGCTAAAACATAGGTTTCTAACACAATCTGCCTCTGATATTAGGGGAAAACTCCAGAAGCTTATCTAGAATCCTGGAATCTCCTTAGAGGAGGTTAACCACAGCCAATTTAGTCTTCTACAACTGGAATCAGCAGAGGCCCGAGCTCAGGAGAAGGAAAAAAGGGAGGAGGTTAGACACACCCAGATTTTAGCTGCCTTTGCAGGACAGCCATATCCCACTAGCCTTTCCAGGTCCATTACCAAGGACACTAAGTGCCTTATATGTCTAAATGCAGGGAACTGTGCCAAGGAATATCCAAACTGGGAAAAGCTACCTCAGGCACCGTACCATAAGTACAAGGGGGCAGGACACTGGTGACACTCTGTCCCTTGGGCCAAAGGGCCCCCTGGCTTGAGGCTGTGACTATCTTGCAAATGGTAACTCAGGACTGAAGTTGCCTGCACCAGTGGGCCCCTCCTCAAGACGTCACCATTACTGGACTGGAACTTAGGGTATTTGTACATGTGGCAGGTAGTATTGTAGATGGAGATGGGGTCCAGGCTCTTGGTGGTTGCAAACAAAGAATTAGACTGACCACACAGATCTTATAAAGCAAAGCAAGTGGAGAATTTATTAAGGAAAGTACACCTCCCAAGACATGGGAGTGGGCCATCTCTCACCAGAAAATGGCCCCCACAGAATGGTTTCCTTCTGTTGAATAATTACAGGCTTTATAATGTTTTCACTTAAGCTTCTACACATGTGCTTTCTCACAATCCTCCTTGATTGCCCTCTCTGGGGAGGAAAGTACAATGTTAATTATTATCAGGTATAACAAGGTGATTCTTGGAAATTGGATACTTACTGATGACAGCAGCAGTGTCTCACAGTTTCCTATTTCATTTCCTGCCTCAAATTCCCCCTAAGACAGGGATGTCAAACTCATTTTCACCGGGGGCCACATCAGCCTCGTGGTTGCCTTCAAAGGGCCGAATGTAATTTTAGGGCTGTATAAATATAACTACTCCTTAACAGTTAAGTGATTGCTCGGTGCTGCTGCTGGGTAGACACAAGGTGCTGGGCCAGATAAAACAAGGTGGGGGGGGGCCAAATTCAGTCTTCGGGCCCTGTGTTTGCCACCTGTGCCCTAAGAGACATGGTTTTCAAAAATTCTTTTTGGGGAGTTGCTGGAGAAGGATGGTCAATCTTCTGTATATACTTCCTGCTAAAATGGAACAGTAAACCCTGCCTGCTGAGAACCACAAATCTCTTGCCCTGTCTTATCTAGTGGTTGGGGAGGAATTCCTGAGACCGTCAGGGATGCTGGATGTTGGAAGGTGTTGGTATCACATTCCTTAGGGTTTGGCTAAAAACTCTGGAGCATTATCATTTGATGCGGTCAGTTGGGAAGATATGAATCTAACCAACAGGTTAAAGATTCAAGGGCGAGAGATTAAAAAGTCCCGACAGAGGTAGAAACAAAGTTACTGAGGGAATGTATCCCTTAATGTTTCCCAGATAGTTTCAGGGTTCCCAGGATACAATCCTTTTAGCCACGTTGCTTACTGTAATGATTTGCCAGCACTTGTTTCTATTTTCTCTGATGAGTTTATCAGGAATTATTAGCTAGAGCATAAACCCCACCCTCCTGGGCCAATAAGTTATCTGCTTAAAAGACCACTTGGGTTTCTGGGCTGTCAAGAGTACTTTGAAGCTCAGATTGTGTGTTAGTTTGTTTGGCCCAAAGTACTGTTAGGGATATTCCCCCTAATGCTGTCCAGATTTTCTGTCTTGACCCATGTCTGGATGCTGAAGTTGGCATAACTGACTTGTTTTTCAATCAGGTCACCCACTGTATTGTGGCCGATGATGGTAAACCCAGCAGTTGTTAAAAGTGTTGCCCCAGAGCAAATCCTTGGTAATTCGGAGAAGAGAATGATTGACCCAAGATGGAGTAGCAACAGTGCAGATTTTTAACAAGAAGTTTTATATTGACCTGTCTTTAAGGTTTCTTCTTCTTGAGCAGAAATTTGAGGTCTTCTAATGCTTCAAAGTCATAGATGGAGTCAGGATTCTTCTGCTGGTCCTGGAGAGGATCTGCTGGTTTTACTCTAGAAATATGGACCCAGCTATCTACCCTTAGCAGCTGGACAGCCATGGGGGTATTTAGGACAACCTGATAGGATCCCTTCAACTTACAGCTAAACTTATCTGTAGGGGACCCCTCTTTTCAAGTTTTGAGAAGTACTCAATCCTCTGGAGATCCAGTGGCCTGGAATTTTCCTCTGGGAGTAAAACCTTATTTCCATATTCCTGTAGTGATTTTTGTACTTGTCCTAAATGTGTAATATACCTAACTGCTTGATGGTCTCTGTATTAAATATAAGATCTAGAGTTGAGAAAGACCCAGCATATAGCACCTCAAATGGACTGAGTCTAGTATTGACCGAAGGGGAGTCCCTGATTCTCATGAGTGCTATAGGTAGTAATTTAACCCGACATTGAGAAGTTTCTTGAGAGAGCTTTGCCAATGCCCTTTTTTTGGCCTGATTTACCCATTCTACCTTCCCAGAGGGCTGAGGTCTCCAAGTGGAGTGAAGGTAATATTTTATGCCTCAGAGATTGTTTGAATGATCTTGGATGTAAAGGGCGGCCCATTATCACTTTGTAGGAAGGGAGCATGGGAGACCAAATTGGGGTATTATTTACTTTAGGAGGGTTTTTGCTACTTCTGTGGCTTTCTCCTTCCTTATTAGAAAAGCCACAGTTCATCCAGTAAAGGTGTCTATCAGAACAAATAAGTATTTATATCCTCTACAGGGAGGCATTTTGGCAAAGTCAATCTGCCAATCTTCTGAATAGGCCCCTCTTGACTGAATAGGCTCTAACAGCAGAGGAAGGGATGATTTTTTCCCCAGGGTTGGTGTAGGCACAAAGGGTGCAGGCCTGGCAAATATTCTGAATAGTAGTTGTTAGTCCTTCATCTACAAATAATTTGTTAACCATTACCATTGTGGCATCCCTTCCTATGTGGAAGGAGTCAGGCAAAGCCTTTAAAACTTTCCACTAGGGGGCCTGGGGTAGGAAGCATTTTTGGCCAATGTATATCCAAGGTCCTTCATGGATGCCCCCTTGCTCCAAAGCCCAAGATATCTCCCCAGATGTATATTTGGACTTGATATCTGAGCCATTCACACAGGGGAATCAGGCTAGTTGTTTGGCAGTCCCTAGTGCTTCCTTCTTTGTCTCTTGGTCTGCTCTTTTATTTCCCTGGGAGATAGGGGACATATCCTTCTGGAGACCTTTGTAGTGCATGCCTGCCACTTGCTCAGGGAATTTAACTGCTTCTAATAGATTTAGGATTTCTGGTCCTTGTTTAATGGGGGAATTTCAGTCAGCAAGGAGCCCCATTTCTTTCCATATGGCAGCATGAGCATGCAGAGCAAGGAAGGCATATTTGGAATCTATACAGATATTAATCCTTTTTCCTTGTCCTAGAATAAGGGACATAATTTCAGCCTGTTGGGCCAAGGTTGAGGGTGGAAGGGGTGGTGCCTCAATGATGCTATGTAAATTAACTACTGCATATCCCACATCTCACTGCCTGTTCTATGCAAAGCTGTTTCTGTCAGCGAACCACTCTTTATCAGGGCTTTCTAAGGGTTGGTCTAGAAAGTCAGTTCTACTGAAATAGGTAAGATAAATAATCTTTGAGCAGAAATGGGTCGAGTCTAGAGATGATTCTGTAGGCATTAAGGAGGCTGGATTTAAGGTATTACAGGTTTTTATAGCTACTTCAGGAATGTCCAGAGGAAGGGCCTGATATTTACTTATTTCCTGTTAGCCATAAATGCCCTTTCCTTTTTAGCACTCCTTGTATCTGATATGGAGTTAAGACCTCTAACCTGGGCCCAAGAGTTAACCTAGCAACTTCCTCTGTTAGTACAGCAGTGGCTGCAGCTGCTCTTAGAAATGGAGGCCATCTGGTTGCTACATTGTCTAGCTTTTAAGAGAAAAATGAAACTGGTTGAGATTCCTACACTAGTGTTTGGACTAAGATGCCTAAGGCTAGTCCCTGCTTCTTTGTTATTTATAAAGAGAAAGGCTTGTTTAAGTTACTAGGGCTGGGATCTCAACTAGGGCATGCTTGATTTTATTAAAAGCCTGATCATGGTCCTTTCCCCACATAGTGGATTTTGTGTCTGGTCCCTTGGTAGCTTTTTATAAAGGTTTTGAAATTAATGAAAAGCTTGGGATCCAAATTCTGCAATATCCATCCATTCCTGAAAAAAGCTTAATTGTTTGAGAGCGGGTGGTATTCATCAGCGATTGTTTTTATTCTTTCGTGTGATAGTTGTGTAGATTCTCGAGTTAGGATATCTCCTAAATAGTTTACTTTTTATTTAGTAATTTTAGCCTTTTTCTTAAAGACTCAATATTACTAGTCACCAAGGAAATTCAGAGTTTGGATAGTATTACAATCTGAGGCTACCTTTGAAAGGCTGCAGACTAGATTATCCACATAGTGTAAGACAGTTCCCTCTTGTAATTGTAATTCCCTTATATCTTTTTCTAATGCTCTTGAGGACAGGTTAAGGCTATCTCTGAACCCTTGTGGTAGTACCATCCAGGTATATTGCTGATGGGTCATTGGTTTGGGATCTGTCCACTCAAATGCAAACAGGTATTGGGAATCTGGGTGGACAGCGATGCCAAAGAAAGCATCTTTCAAATCTAAAACTGTATACCACTGAGAATAGTCCGGAACTTGAGTTAGCATGGTGTAAGTATTGGCTACAAGAGGATGGAGGGGAATGACAGCCTCATTAACTAGCCTTAAGTCCTGGACCAATCTGTACTCCCCCGTGAATTTAAGAATGGGGAGGGTTGGAGCACTGCAGGGGGACTGACAGGGTACTAGCAGCCCACGTGTTAAGGATTTCTCTATCATGGCCTGCAGACCCTCTAGTGTCTCCTGCTTGATGGGATATTATTTCCTATGGGGATGGGCTGTCCCAGGATTTAAGTGAATTTGAACTGGTTGGACAGTTTTTGCTTTTCAGGAACTCCATAGTCCCAAACTAGGGGATCTACATTCTGTAAAATTTTTTTCTGGAATGTCATTTTCTAATTTTATTTTACTGGCTAACATAATTGTAAAGATCTTAACTGGGACCTCCTCAAACTTCAAAATGGCCCTTAATTTGGCCAAGAGGTCTTGTCCTAGCAACAATATAGCACATTGAGGAATGATCAGAAAAGAATGTTTAAAAATTTGACAAATTTAACTAAAGTTGACAGGTAACAGGGGTTATGTAAAAACAAGTTTAAGATTTCCCTTCAAACCCCATAATGTTAAATGAACTAGAGGAGATTGCATAAGAATCAAGGACAGAGTAAGTGGCCCTCATATCAACAAGAAAGTTAATTTTCTTACCTGACAGATCAAGGGTTACCCAGGGTTCCTCCTTAGAGATCAAAATGCTGGTGCAGGCTGGAGCCAATCTGTTCCCTGGGCACCCTCAGTCCTCAAGTGCTGCCATTACCTTAGGTGATGGCCCCTTTCTTCTCTGGGAATGGGGGAAGTCTGCCTTCCAGTGCCAGGGGTCAGGGTTTGCACCTTTGCACATGGGACATGGCCCTGGGGGTGGCCTAGTGCAACCCAGTGTCCAGGGTGTTTGCATTCAAGGCATGTTTGATCTTTTTGCTGTTGGTGTTTTTGTGGCTTTCCTGGGTTACCTAAGGTGGCTGGACATTGCCAATGACGCTGCTAACAGCTAGAGCTATTAACTCAGTTTGCCTTTCTTCCCCCTTTTTCCTATACTGGATCTTTTCCTCCCTTTTCTCAAGGTCTCAGTTGTTAAAAACCAAGAAGGCAGTGTCTGTTAGTTGGGAATAGGAGTTTGTGGACCCATTTGTAATTTCTGAAGCTTTCTATGAATATCTGGTGCTGACTGGCTAATGAAATGCTTCCCCATTAATACTTGACCTGGAGAGGACGGATCTAGATTTGTATATTTCCTGAATGTCTCAATCAGGCTGTTAAAGGAGAGAGCAGGATTATCTTCCTTTCCTTGTGCTATTTCTCTGATTTGTCGTAATTTATAGGCTTCCTAATCCAATGTTTCATCTCAGCTAATGAACACTGAATCATGGTGTTCCTGTTTCAGTTTCCTCCCTGAGTATTATAGTCCCAGTTGGGCTCTTGATCAGAGACTGTTTGAGATGCTGGTCCTATATCATTGGTGTTTTGAGTATGTAATTGTTCTGCATGTTAGCAGGCCTCTTCCCAAACCCATTGCTTATCTTCTGGAGAGCAACAGGTAGTCAGGATTATTGTATTTTTCCATGTATAATGTATAATGTGCACTTTCTTGCCCAAGTTTTTGAGGGAAAAATAAGGATGTGCATTACACATGCATAGTACTAATTCCATATCTATAAATGTTTTTAATTCTTTATTTATGCTTATGCATTGAAGTATAACTCTAGAAGGTAATAATGATATCTGTATGCAAAATAATACCCTGGAATACAGTAATTGGTTTTGTTTCTAAATATAAATAAATAAATAATTGAATTAAAAAATTAAAACAAAAGATTTTTTTCCTGAAAATTTGGGTCAAAAATATGGATACGCATTACACAGAGAAACACATTATATACAGCAAAATATGGTATATAAAGTTCTCTCCAGGACATATCAAAGGCAACAACTAAGGTTTGGAAGTTACTAGTGAAGTGTGAGGGATCTTCACAGAAGTTTCCTAGTCTATCTTTGCATTGCTGCGGGTCAGCTACTGGAAAGGGCACATGTACCCAAATAGGGCCTTCTGTACCTGCTAAATACTTTCTTTGGGGGCAAGAGCACAGGAGCTGTAGGGACATATGAGCCTCCACTTCAAGTATGCCCCAGGTATCACTGAACTAGGTTTCTGGTGATGGAGTGGAGAAGAGGTTAATTCCTCTGAGGTGGGAGCAGAGGCTTGTGAACTGGGGCCTACTTGGTCCCCCCTGAGAGACAGGAGGGAAACTCAGAAGGGGGTCATCTAGGATGTCATTGTTGACCCCTAGAGAGGCTACCTCCCTTGTCTCAGAACAGAGGGCTTGATTGTGATACAGTGCCATGAAGGCTCGAACATATGGAACCTCTGACCATTTGCCCAACCTTTTACAAAACAGGTCTAACTGGATATGGACTTGTAATTGCTGCTCCCATTTTCAGGCCAAACTTCCCCATTTCCTAGTTTATACTAAAGCCTAGCCATGTTACAAAAGAAGATCAGCCTCTCTTTCTTGAGATTTTCAGGGTCAAATTTTTTTCAATTTCTAAGAATGCATCCCAACAGGGATCCTGAAGGAATGGAGGGGTATTACCCATCTTGTCCATGGTGTACCTGAAGGAGAAAAAGAGTGAAACTTCCTGGCTCCCTAGAGGCGTACCTCTTCATTTGTCCAAGGAGTTCCCTAGTGGGTTACAGGGCATCCCCAATCAACTATTCTGGTGGGTTACAGGACATCCCTCACTACCCCCCATTCTAAGCTACCAGGCATCTCTGGTGACACTAAGATAGAAAACAAACTAGAGTTGCCATGAACTAATTGCACCCTCTTTCCTGGTATGTAATTCAGAGGCTTTGGTAAGAAAATTAGTTTCTGCTAATTTCCTTTGCTCCTAATTCATTAACTTGGCTAGTTTTCTTTGCTACTTGATTATCTTGGGTTAGTTTAATTTGGGCTCGTTCCTTTGTTCTTCATAACTTGGGATAGTTTCCTAGTAATTGATTAATTTGGGAATTGATTCTTTAAGTTGGAACAATCTCTTCAAGAGGCAAAGGCAACTGGCTGTAGCACATGTGGTAAATAGAAAACTCACAATAAAATAATAAGCAAACCCAGAATGCAAATGGAGGAAGGGCTGACATTCTACAGGGGAGGTTTCAGGGTGAGGTGACTGTTGAGATGAATGGGGAGGAAAAGCATTTGTCAGGCAAACAGAATGAGGAGTGAGGATTCTTAATATCTGAGGTGGGGGGATGAATGGTAGAGGGCTAGGAGGTAGGATGCAGGGTGGACTTGGGCAGTGGAGAATGAGAGGTGGGAAATGAGGTTTAAAAGTCAGTTATGACCCCCCGTAACTCCCCAGAGCAGGATTAGACCTTGAACCCATGCCTGAAGATGTACACATGGCAGATACCTAGAGTTTATGGTGTAGTATTCCCTCACCTCTTTTAAGTTTTACTCAAGTGTCACCTATTTAGTGAGACCTCCCCTAAAAAATTTCAGTTCACCTCCCTGGTATTCTCAGCCCCCTTATCTATCTTTTCCTATAGTACTCATCATCTAATAACATGATATAATTAACTTATTAATTTAATATTTGTATTCCTTCACTAGAATGTAAAGCCTCATGATAGCAGAGAATTTCTTGTTTACCAATGTATCTAAAACAGTGACTCATGCATATTAAGTGCTCAGTAAATACTTGCTAAATGACTAAATGAATGAACAGAATGATGAGAGCATTCCCCCAGCTTTCATAACTTTACATTCTCACAGTTGTTCCTCAGGAGGTGTAATAGTTTTTCAGTGTTGGGTAACAAATTACCAACAATGTAGGAGTTTAAAATAACACACATGTCTTATCTGACAGTTGCTGTGGGTAAGTAGTCTGGGCAGAGCTTCATGGGGTCCTCTCTCTGGGGTCTCACATGTGTCCCAGCTGAAGCTCTAATGGAGAAGGGGCTACTTCCAAGCCCCTCACATCATTGGCAGAGTTCAGTTCCTATAGCTATGTAATGCAGGGCTTCAGTTTCTTCCTAGCTATTGGCTAGAGGCTGTCCTCAGTTCCCAAAGCCCACCTGAGTTCCCTGCCATGTGAGGTTTCCAAACATGGCCACTGCCAGAAAGGGAGACAGAGACTCCAGAAAGATGGTCACTACAACTGTATGTAACACCATAATGTAATCACATGCACATAATTATCCACATCCTATCAACACTGCTGTATTCTATTGATTAGAAGCAAGTCACATGTCCACCCACTCAACAGGTCGTGATCACACAAGGCATGAACATCAGGAATTGAGGTCAAAGAGGCCACATTAAGAGAAAGTCCACCATGGGGGATGACAGCTGGAGGTGATGCTTCTCCTTTGAACACCATCAGTCCCTTGGTCTTATGCATACCTCAACCTCTGCACAGGTTAGAGTTATTTACACATGTGTCTTGGGGGCAGGGACTGTTCTCATTTGTCTTTAGAGTCAGTTTCTAGTGCAGAACCTCGCATATAGTAAGACACCAGTTTTAGAGGAATGGGTAGAAGACTGGATGGATGGATGGATGGGTGGATGAATGGTTAGATGGCTAGCAAATGGATTTATTGATGCATAGATGGAAGAAAGGCAGAAAAGAAGGGAAAATGTGGTAATAAAACAAGGGTGAAGGCAAAAAATACCTGGACAGAAGGAATACAACCCTCACCTGGCAGTGAGACTAATCACTATGAAGTGCAAAGATATAAGCAATAAATTATACATGTGCTCCAAGTTATTCCTGGAACTTCCACTTGGAGTCTTTCCTTTCTTAAATTTATTTTACTGGATTGATATTGGTTAATACAATTATATAGGTTTTGAAGATCAAGATAGCAGAGGAGTGAGTGGAAGCTACATTAACCTCCTCTCAGGACAAGTATGGAATTACAAATAAATTGTAGAGAAATCATCCTGAATAGCCAACTGAACACCAGCTGGAGAGAAAATTCATGACCAAGGATAGACAGAAGAAAGCACTTAACCACAGCACTGGTAGGGAATGTGGAGGAGGCACGAGAGAGCAGCTGGGCTCCAACAGGCAGCAACTGAAGTTCTGGAGGGATATTTCAGTGGCCAGGGTGTTCCCTTTGAGAAGTGTGGGGTCTAAACCACAAGCAGGGTTCCTCAACCTACAGCACCAGAGCCAGAAAGGAACCCAGATAACACCTAGCTATGAAAAGCAGCACTTCTGTCTGCCAGGGAGAGACAGCTGGAGATGCAGGAAGGTCCTTAAAGGGCCAATGCACAAAATTCTGTTTGCAGCCACTTACCCTTGGCTCTGGTAGAGGGAGGGTAACATGGCCTAGAGATGCTTGAGTAGAGTCTAGGTGGATCTGGCGAGAGAACTGAAGTAACAGACACCCATTTCCCTGTGCTGAGTCATTCCCCATACAGCAGAAGCAATTTTTCTCAGGCAGACACTCTTCTCCAAGTGGCATCAGCCTGAGGGGAAGCAATAACCCTGCCCTGCCCTGTGGTGCTTAAGCTGCTGATTATAGCTTGAGGCTATATTACTGATCAGTTAAACAACTAAGACAGAAAATATAAAGGAACCAAAATGGAAAGACAAAGAAACAGACCCCAAATTAAAAACCAAGAGATTTCTCCAGAAGAACTAGACAAAATGGAGGCAAGGAGTTTATCAGATAGAGAGTTTAGAGTAATGATTATAAGGATACTAAACAGCATGAAAAAAGACATAGACACCATAAAAAAGGACCAGTCAGAAATAAAGAATGTAATATCTGAAATAAATAATACACTGGAAGGAATAAACAGTAGGTTAGATGAAGCAGAGGATTGAATCAGTGATTTGGAAAACAAGGTGGAAAAAAAACACCTAGGCAGAGCAGCAAAAAGAAGAAAAGAATTTTAAAAAAATGAGGAGAGCTTAAACATTTTGGACAACATGAGGTGTAACAATATATGCATCATGGGAATACCAGAAGGAAAAGAGAGCTCTAGAACACATTCAAAGAAATAATGACTGAAAATTTCCCTAATCTGGTGAAAGAAAAAAACCCACAAGTCCAGGAAGCTCAGAGAATCCCAAAGAGGCCTACACCAAGACACATCATAATTAAAATGACATGGCTTAAAGACAAGGATAGCATCCTAAAAGTCACAAAAGAAAAGCAGGTAGTTATATACAAGGGAGCACTAATTGATAGTCATCTGATTTCTCAACAGAAGCATTTCAGACCAAAAGGAGGCGGCATAAAATAATCAAGGTGATGAAAACCAAGGTTCTACAACCAAGGCTACTTAACCAAGCAAGGCTGTCATTTAAAATTGAAGGAGAATTAAGAAGTTTCCCAGGCAAGAAAAAGCTAAAGGTGTTTGTTAACACCAAACCAGTTGTAGGGTAAATGGAAACAGTCTGGCTTCCTCACCCAGGTGTCTGGGTAACTAAGAGAAGCAGTGTTCCCATAACTATGAATGGGCCTGATAAATAGTGTTCTCATAGCCTTGAGACAAGGTCTGAAAAACTGTTCCCATAACATGAAGTGGGTTGGCATGCACAGAATTATGCTATGTTATATAATTTTCTGGCTGGAAGCTGCTTTTGTTTGCCTCTAGAACTTAAGGCAGTATGGAGTTTCCTGCTGGGTGCCATGCTGGGGAGTAAGTGCCACCCTGCATGCCACACAGAGGGGACAGGTGACATGCAGAGACTTGCAGAGACATTCAGGGAGACACACAGCTTGCAGCATGTGTGGCTTGCCCACCCACAAATAAAGGCATGTCATGAATCCCCATGGTTCCACACATTTTTTGTCTCCCTGAAGCTGCAGTAGACCTGCCAGGCCTTGACAGGCTGCAAAACACCAATAGTGCAACAAATGTTAAAGTGCTTAATAAGAAGAAGAGCCCTGGCTGGTGTAGCTCAGTGGATTGAATGTGGGCCTGCAAACCAAAGGGTTGCTGGTTCGATTCCCAATTAGGGCACATGCCTGGGTTGTGGGCCAGGTCCCTAGTTGGGGGCACGTGAGGGGCAACTACACATTGATGTTTCTCTCCCTCTCTTTCTCCTTCCCTTTCCCTCTCTCTAAAAAATAGATAAATAAAATCTTTGGGAAAAGAGAGAGAGTTCAGTCACAAATGAAGGAAAAAATAAAGTTTACTCAAAGCAAAATAAATACAGGGAATCAACAGTGAAGGGAAGGAAATTGGGACTCAAATCAACTATTTGAAACAAAAGGAAGAAATAAACATCCAGCTGGAACAGAATGAAGAAACAAGAATTTGAAAAGCTGAGGAGAGGCTTAGGAACCTATTGGACAACTTTAAGCAATCTAACATCCATATCATAAGGGTACCAGAAGGACAACAGCAGCAAGAAATTGAAAACTTATTTAATCTGGTGAAAGAAATAGACTTCCAGGAAGTCCAAGAAGCCCGGAGAGTCCTAAAGCAACTGGACCCAAGGAGAAATACATCAAGACACATCATCATTAAGTTACCAAAGATTGAAGATAAAGAGAGAATCTTAAAAGCAGCAAGAGGAAAGGAGAGAGTTACATACAAAGGAGTTCCCATAAGACTATCAGCTGATTTCTCACAAGAGACCTTACAGGCAAGAAGGGGCTGGAAAGAAGTATTCCAAGTCATGAAAAGCAAGGACCTACATCCAAGAATACTCTATCCAGCAAAGCTATCATTTAAAATGGAAGGGCAGATAAAGTGCTTCTCAGATAAGGTCAAGTTCAAGGAGTTCATCATTACCAAGCCTTCATTATATGAAATATTAAAGCGACTTATCTAAGAAAGAGAGGATCAAAGATATGAACTGTAAAATGACAGCAAACTCACAAATATCAACAACTGAACCTAAAAAACAAAAACTAAGCAAACAACTAGAACAGGAAAAGAACCAGAGAAAAGGAGATCACATGGTGGTTTTCAGCAGGAAGAGGGAGGGGAAGAATGGGGAGGGAAAGGTACAGGGAACAAGAAGCATAATTGGTAGGCATAAAATAGATGGGAGGTTAAGAATAGTACTGGAAACAGGGAAGCGAAAGAACTTATATGTACAACCATGGGCATGAACTAAGTGGGGGAATGCTAGAGGGTAGGGGCATCCAGGGCAGAGCGGGGGATAAAGGGGAAAAAAAAATAGGAAAACTGTAATAGCATAATTAATAAAATATGCTTAATAAAGAAGGAAAAGAGAAAGAAAAAAAGATGCAAATAGCTTAAAAATAAAATGGCACTAAATATGTATCTATCAATAATCACCTTAAATATAAATGGCTTAAACGCTCCAACCAAAAGACAGAGGGTAGCTGAATTGATAAAACAAGACCCATACATATGCTGCTTCCAGGAAACCTATCTCAGATCAAAACATATACACAGACTAAAAGTAAAGGGATGGAAAAAGACAATTCATGCAAATGGAAAAGAAAAAAAAGCTGGGGTAGCAGTACTTATATACAACAAAATGGACTTTAAAATAAAGGTTTTAAAACCAATTAAGAGACAAAGAAGAACGCTACATAATGATAAAGGGAACAATCCAACAAGAGGATGTAACCCTAGCAAACATCTACACTCCCAATATTGGAGCATCTAAATGTGTGAAGCATTCTTGATGGACATAAAGGGAGAGATCGACAGAAATACAGTCATAGTAGGTAGGGATTTTAACACCCCATTGACTTCAATGGATACATCGTCCAGATATGAAATCAACAAAGAGACAGTGGCCTTAAATGGTACACTAGATCAAATGGAGTTAATTGATATCTTCAGAGCATTTCACCCCAAAGCAGCAGAATATACATACTTATCAAGTGCACATGGAACATTTTATAGGATAGACCACATGCTAGGACACAAAACTAGTCTCAATAAATTTAAGAAGATTGAAATCATATCAATACTATGAAACTAGAAATCAATCACAAGAAGAACACTGAAAAACATGCAGATGTGGAAGCTAAATAATATGTTATTAAATAATGAATGGGTCAAGGAGAAGATCAAGGACAAAATCAACAGATACCTGGAAAGAAATCAAAATGAGAACACAACAATACAAAGTCCATGGGAGACTGGGAAAGCAGTCCTAAGAGGGAAATGCATAGCATTACAGGCCTATCTCAAACAAACAAACAAACAAACAAAAACACAAAACAAGAAAAAGCTTAAATAAACAATCTAACTTCCTGCTTAAAGGAACTTGAAGAACAACAAACAAAGCTCAAAGTGAGTAGAAGGAAGGAAATAATAAAGATCAGAGCAGAAAATAACTAAATAAAGTCTAAAAAAGCTATACAAAAGAGCAATGAATCCAAGAGCTTGTTCTTTAAAAAGATTAAAAAGATTGACAAACCTTTAACCAGACTTTTAAAGAATAAAAGAGCAATGATCCAAATAAATAAAATCAGAAATGAAAGAGGAGAAATAACTGACACCTAAAAAATACAGAGGATTGTTAGAAATATTATGAACAACTATATGCCAACAAACGGGACAACCTGGATGAAATGGATAAATTCCTAGAAACATATGGTCTTCCATAACTAAATCAGGAAGAATGAGAGATCCTGAACAGACAGATTACACCTAGTGAAAGTAAAGCAGTAATCAAAAAAAACTCCCAAGAAATAAAAGCCCTGGACCAGATGTCTTCACAGGTGAATTTTACCGGACATTCCAAGAAGAACTAACACCTCTCCTCAAACTATTTCATAAAATTCAAGAGGTGGAAAGGCTCTCAAACTCATTTTGTGAGGCCAGCATTATCCTACTTTCAAAACCAGATAAAGATGTAACAGGTGTGTCAAGGCCAAAAAAAAAAAAAAAAAAAAAAAGCCCGAACAAAAGAACAGATCAAAGCTCCAGAAAATATACAACTAAGCAATGAAGAGGTCACCAACCTATCAGATGCACAGTTCAAAACACTGGTAATCAGGATGCTCAGAGAATTGGTTAAATTTTGTTACCAATTAGATGAAAAAATGAAGGCTACACTAAGTGAAATAAAGGAAAATGTACAGGGAACCAATAGTGATGGGAAGAAAACTGGGACTCAATTCAGTGGAGTGGACCAGAAGGAAGAAAGAAACATCCAATCAGAAAAGAATGAAAAAATAAGAATTAAAAAAAAAAGGAGGAGAGGTTTAGGAACCTCCAGGACATCTTTAAATGTTCCAACATCTGAATTATAGGGGTACCAGAAGGAGGAGAGGAAGAGCAACAAGTGGAAAAGTTATTTGAAAAAATAATAAAGGAGAACTTCCCCAATCTGGCAAAGGAAATAGATTTCCAGAAGTCCAGGAAGCTCAGAGAGTCCTAAAGAAGTTGAACTCAAGGAGGAACTCACCAAGGCACATCATAATTCCATTACCCAAGATTAAAGATAAGGAGAGAATCTTAAAAGCAGCAAGACAAAAAGAGAGTTACCTACAAAGGAGTTCCCATCAGACTGTCAGCTGATTTCTCAAAAGAGACCTTACAGGCAAGAAGGGGCTGGAAAGAAGTATTCCAAGTCATGAAAGGCAAAGACCTGCATCCAAGACTGCTCTAACCAGCAAAGCTTTCATTTAGAATGGAAGGGCAGATAAAGTGTTTCTCAGATAAGGTCAAGTTAAAGGAGTTCATCATCACCAAGCCCTTATTATATGAAATGTTAAAGGGACTTATCTAAGAAAAACATAAAAAATATGTACAGTAAAATGATAGCAAACTCACAATTATTAACAACCACACCTAAAACAAAAACAAAACCAAAACAAACTAAGCAAACAACTAAAACAGGAACAGAACCACAGAAATGGAGAACACATGGAAGGTTATCCACAGGGGAGTGGGAGGAGCAGAGAGGGAGAATAGGTACAGAGAATAAGTAGCATAGATGGTAGGTAGAAAATAGACAGGGGGAGGGTAAGAATAGTATGGAAAATGTAGAAGCCAAGAACTTACAAGTATGACACATGGACATGAACTAAAGGGGGGGGCGATGTGGGTGGGAGAGGGTGTGCAGGCTGGAGAGGAGTGTAGGGGAAAAACAGATAAAGACATTACAAATAAAGAAAATATAGGCCAATATCACTGATGAAAACAGACACTAAAATTCTCAACAAAATATTGGCAAACCAAACACAGCAATGCATGAAAAAGATTGCACACCATGATCAAGTTGGGTTTATTTCAGGAATATAAGGTTGGTACAACATTTGCAATGAATAAATGTGATTCACAGCATAAACAAAGTGAATGATAAAACCATGTGATATTACCTGGCTGGCAAAGCTCAGTGGATTGAGCGCAGGCTGGGAACCAAAGTGTCCCAGGTTCGATTCCCAGCCAGGGTACATTCCTGGGTTGCAGGCCATAACCCCCAGCAACCGCACATTGATGTCTCTCTCTCTCTCTCTCCCTCCCTTCCCTTCCTAAAAATAAATAAAATCTTAAAAAAAAAAACAAAAACCATGTGATATTATTGATAGATGCAGAAAAAGCATTTGATAAAATCCAGCACCCATTTATGATAAAAACTCTTAGCAAAGTGGATTAGAGGGAATATACCTAAACCTAATAAAGGCCATATATGACAAACTCACTGTCAGCATCATACTCAGTGGGCAATAACTACCAGCATTCCCCTTAAGTCTGGGAACAAGACAGGGATGTCCACTTTCACCTCTTTTATTCAACAGACTACTGGATTCCTAGCCACAGCAATCAGGCAAGAAGAAATAAAATGCATCCAAATTGGAAAGGAATAAGGAAAAAGTAAAATAGTCATTATCTGCAGATGACATGATACTGTACATAGAGAACTACAAAGATTCCACCAAGAAACTACTAGAACTCTGAGAAATGAATTCAGCAAAGTAGCAGCATAGAAAATTAATATGCAGAAACCAGTTGCATTTTTATATGCCAATAACTAACAGAAAGAGAAATTAAGAAAACAATCCCATTCACAATTGCTTCAAAAAGAATAAAATACCTAGGAATAAACCAAACCGAGGATATAAAAGACCTGTACTTGGAAACTTACAAGACACTGAAGAAAGAAATAGAAGATACAAAGAAGTGGAAGCACATGCTGTGTTCATGGATAGGAAGAATTAACATCATTAAAATGTCCATACTGACCAAAGCAATTTATAGATTCAATGTAATTCCTATCAAGATTCACAGAACGAGAACAAATATTTCAACAATTTATATGGACATACAAAAGGTCCCACATAGCAAAGCAATCCCGAGAAAGAACAAAGTTGGAGGAATCACACTGCCTATTATCAAACTATAATTGGACAGATGTATGCAGAATAATGAAACTAGACCACCTTCTTACACCACACATAAGAATAAATTAAAAATGGATCAAAAGCTTAAACGTTAGACCCCAAACCATAAAAATCATAGAAGAAAACATAGGCAGCAAAATATAGGACATTGGTTGTAGAAATTTTTTTATTGAATATATGTCCCCAGGCAAGGGACACAAAAGAAAAAATAAATGGACCATCTAGAGCTGTTTTGCATAGCAACAGCTTTGCAGCTAACCTCTGGCATGGTCATTTAACATATCTATAACCTTTAACTGGTTGCATAGATATGTTAAATAGCTGTGGCCATGCTCTGAGCCAGGGGAATGGAAGTAACTTCCCCCCAAGACATAACTGGGAAACAACTCCCCTTAGTTACAGCACCTGCATGAGAGCTTGGAGATGACTGGCTCCATGAGATGGGGCCACACCTGCCTAGACCCACTATGGCAGTCCAGTAAAGCTGGAAGGATATAGGAGTGCTGGCAAGTGTAGCCAATCGTGGGAGGAGTCAGAAATGGGGATGCAGAGGAGGACTGTAGTGGGGATTTAAACCCAGACGTGGCAGCCATTAGAAGAATCACTCGGTCTTTAGCAGAGTGGGGACTCCTGCAGCCCTGTGAGAATCACCATGAGGCTTTAGCAGAGAACCACCACTTGGCTTTGGCAGAGTGGCGAACCCCATCTTCACAGCCATTGTGGAGAGAGAACCACTCAGCTTTGCCAGAGTGGGGACCCCCATGGCCATTGTGCAGAAAGGACAATGCAGCTGTGGCAGTGCAGAGAGAGGACCACTCAGCTGTGGCAGTGAAGGAGAGCCATGCAGCTCTGGACAGGTAAGAGAGCCATGCGGCTTTGCTAGAGTGGGGACCCCCACAACTTTAGTAAGGGGAACCACAACCCAGCTTTAGCAGAGATCTTGGAGACACAGCTGATGGTGCCAGGAACCGAGGGAGGCCTCCCAGCTGAAATGGATTACTAGGAAGAACCGGGGGCTGCCTGACCCACGGACTTCTATTTCTTTTCCTGAGATACAGTACCTCAGACAGAGGCAAAGGGGGGAAGGAAGGACTGTGTGTGTTTGTGGGTGTTTTAAGGAACTTGGGGATTTAGATGAAGACATTAGATCACTACTTTAAGTCTGTATAGCATTAAATAAACATTTCCTTTCCTTTTCACAAATCTCTGGCATTGAGAGATGTTTTTCCTATAAGGCGGTGGACAATCGAGCCCGGTAGGGGGTCCTTTCCATAATAGTATATCGTGCCCCCCCACCCCCGTCTGTTCTGTAACAAGCTCACATTGTTTTTCCTAATAAGAGTCTTATCCCTTTTCACATTTTATAAAAAGTGGCTACTTGGGTGAAATATTATGGTTTTTGCTATACTTGCCCAAAGGATCTATCTGTTCACAACTTGTTAATACTTTACTTTTTTTATTGTTGTTCAAGTACAGTTGTCTCCACTTTTCCCCAACCACTCCCTGTTACCCCTATGTTCGCTTCCAACCCACAATCTTATCCCCTTTGACTTTGTCCATGTGTCCTTTACATATGTTCCTTGATGATCCTTTCCCTATTTTCCCCCATTATACCTCTCCACTTGCCCCTCTAGCTACTGTTTCTCCTTTATTTCAATGTCTCGTTGTTTTTTGCTTGTTTGTGTTCTTGATTAGGTTCCACTTATAGGTGAGATCATATGGTATTTGTCTTTCACTGCCTTATTGCACTGGCTTATTTCACTTACCATAATGCCCTCCAGTTCCATCCATGCTGTCACAAAGGCTAAGAGCTCCTTCGTTCTTTCTGCTGGGTAGTATTCCAATGTATAAATGTACCATAGTTTTGGATCCACTCATTTACTGAAGGGCACTTAGATTGCTTCCAGCAATTGGCTATAGTAAATTGTGCTGCAGTGAAAATTGGGGTGTCTAGGTTTTTTTTTGCTATTGTTTCAGGATTCTGAGGGTATAGTCCCAGCAGTGCAATTACTGGGTCAATAGGCAGTTCCATTTCTAGTTTTCTGAGGATATTCCATGCCATTTTCCACAGTGGCTGCACCAGTCTGCATTCCAACCAACAATGTACTAGGGTTCCGTTTTCCCCACAACCTCACAGGCACTTGTTTGTTGATTTGTTTATGATGACCATCCTGACCAGTGTAAAGTGGTTCTCATTGTGGTTCTAAATTTGCATCTCTCTGATAGCTAGTGTTGCTGAGCGTCCTTTCATATGTCTCTGTGTCCTCTGTATGTCTTTCTTGGAGAAGTACATGTTCAGGTCCTTTGCCCATTTTTAAATTGGATGGATTGTCTTCCTGGTGTGTAGTAGTGGGAGTTCTTTGTGTATTTTGGAGATCAAACCCTTGTCCAAGGTATAATGGGGAAATATATTTTTCTGAAATGGCTGGTTCCCATTTCATTATGCTGATATTTTCTTTAGCTGTACAGAAACTTTTATTTTGATGTAGTTCCATTTGTTTATTCTATCCTTTATGTTCCTTGCTCTAGGGCACATAACTGAAAATATTGCTGCGTGGAATATCTGAGATTTTCCTGCCTATGTTCTCCTCTAGGACTTTTATGGTGTCACGACTTATATTTAAGCCTTTTATCCATCTTGAGTTTACTTTTGCATATGGTGTATAGTGGTAGTTGAGTTTCATTTTTTAACATAGAGCTATCCAGGTCTCCCAACACCACTTGTTGAAGAGGCTATTTTTACTCCATTTTATGTTTCTGCCCCTTTGTCAATATTAATTGACTATAAAGATGTGGGTTTGTTTCTGGGCTCTCTGTTCTGTTCCACTGATCTATGTGTCTGTTCTTATGCCAGTACCAGATTGTTTCGACTACCATGATATTGTATTATAGTTTCATGTCAGGTATGGTGACACCTCCTACTTTGTTTTTCTTTCTCAAAATTGCTGTGGCTATTCAGAGTCATTGATGGTTCCATATAAGTTTTTGAAATGTTTGTTCTTTATCTGTGAAATGTCATTAGTATTAATGGCAGTATTAATATTAATAAGGATTGTGTTGAATGTATAAATTGCTTTTGGAAGTATGGACACTTTGATGAGGCAAATTCTTCCAATCCATAAACATGGTATATGCTTCCATTTATTTGTATCTTCCTTTCTTTCTTCAGTGTTGTGTAATTTTCTGAGTACAGGTCTTTTATCTCCTTGGTTAGATTTATTCCTAGGTACTTTATTTTTCCTGTTGCTATGGCAAATGGGATTCTTTTCCTGAATTCTGTCTCTGATATTTCATAGTTGGTATACAAAAATGCCCTCAATTTCTGAATATTGACTTTGTATCTCAGTTTTGCCAAATTCACTTATTGGGTAGGTTTTTTTTTTTTTTTTTGTGGAGTCTATAGAATTTTCTATGTACACTATCATGTCATCTGCAAACCGTCAGTTTTACTTTCTCCTTTCCAATTTGGATGCCTTTTGTTTCTTTCCCCTGTCTGATGGCTGTGGCTAAAACTTCCAGTACTATTTTGCATAGAAATGGTGAAAGAGGATGTCCTTGTCTTGCTCCTGATCTTAGTGGGAAAGCTTTTAGTTTTTGCACATTGAGTATGATGTTGGCTGTAGGTTTCTTGTATATGGCCTTTATTATGTTGAGGTATGCTCCCTCCTCTCACAGTTTGCTGAGTGTTTTAATCATACATGGATGCTGTACCTTATCAAATACTTTTTTCCAATCTATTGATATGATCATGTGATTTTAGTCTTTTGTTTATGTGATGTATTATGCATATTGATTGGTGAATACTGTAACATTCTTGCATCCCTGGGATGAATCTCTCTTTTATCATGGTTACATCATATTTTTCAATTAGCAATAATTGCACTTTATAAATAAACTTCATTGGCTATGATACTGCCACTGCGCAAAGCTGGTATGTATTTTTAATATACTGTTGGAAGCGGTTTGCCAATACTTTGTTGAGGATTTTAGTGTCTATTTCATCAGCAATATTAGCATGTAGTTTTCATTTCTGTTGTGTCTTTATCTGGTTTTGGGATTAGGATGATGTTGGCCTCATAAAGACTTTGGGAGGCTTCCATCTTCTTGGATATTTTGGAATAGTCTCAAGGATAGGGATGAGTTCTACCTTGAATGTTTTGTAAAATTTCCCTATGAAACTATCTGGTCCAGGGCTTTTGTGCACCTGGAGCTTTTTGATTACTGCCTCAGTTTCACTAGGTGTTGTCTCTTCAGGGTTTCTTTTCTTCTTGTTTCAATTTCAGATTATATATTTTTTAGAAATCTGTCCACTTCACTCAGGCTTCAAATTTCTTGGCATACACTTCACAGTAATTTCTTATAATCTTTTGTACTTCCATGGTATCAGTGGTAATCTCTCCTCTCTCATTTCTGATTTTGTTCATTTGGGTCCACTACTTTTCTTGATGAGTCTGTTTGAAGGCTTGTGGATTTTATTTTTTCAAAGAACTACCTCCTAGATTTACTGACCCTTTGAAATGTTCTTTTAGTCTCCATGTCATTTAATTCTGCTCTGATTTTGATCATTCCCTCCCTTTTACTTGCTCTTGGCTTTGTTGTTGTTCCTCCAGTTCTTGTATATGTAGGGTTAGGTTGTTTACTTGAAATGTTTCTATCTTTTTTGGAAGGCCTGTATTGCTAGAGACTTCTCTCTCAGGGCTGTCTTCACTGTGTCCCATAAGTTTTGAATTGTTGTGAGTTCATTTTCACTTGTTTCCAGAAACATTTTTTGTCTTCCTTGATATCATTATTAACCTATTCAATGTTTAATAGCATGCTATTCAATCTCCATGAAGTTGAGTGTTTTTTAGTTTTTTCCTTGAGCTTGGTTTCGTTTCAAGCCCTTGTAATCCAAGAAAATGCTTGATGTGTTTTCAATTTTCTTTAATTTGTTGAGTCTTGTTTTGTGTCCTATCATGTGGTCTGTCTTTCAAAATGTTCCATGTGTACTTAAAAGGAATGTGTATTTTGCTTCTTTGGGATGAAAGATTCTATATATATCAGTTCAGTCCATTTGATCTAGGGTATTGTTCTATGCTACAATATCCTTGTTGATATTTTGTTCAGAAAATCTATCCATTTTTGACAGTGGGGTGTTGAAATCACCTAATATAAGTGTGTTGCTCTTTATATCTTCCTTGAAGTCCTCCAAGATTTTCTTTATATATTTGGGTGCTCCTAGTTGGATGCATATATGTTTATAATGTTTATGTTCTTGAATTATTCCCTTGAGTATTATGAAGTGTTTTCATGTGTCTCTTTTTATGGTCTTTGTTTTGAAGTCTATATTGTCTAAGTATTACTACACCAGCTATTTTGTCCTGTCCAATTGCTTGGAATATTTTTTTTCCAACCCTTCACTTTGTGTAGGTCTTTTATTCTGAGGTGGGTCTTTTGTAGGCAGCATGTGTGCGGGTCATGTCTCCTTATCCATTCAGTTCCATTAACCCTGTGGAGCATTTAATCCATTAACATTTAAGGTTATTATTGATAAGTACTTATTCATTTTCTATCCTTTGTATGTGAGTTCCTCTCTTTCACTCCTCTTCTTCCTCTTATTACAGCAGTCTCTTTAGCATATCTTGTAGTACTGCTTTCGTGGAGGTATATTCTTTCAGCCTTCTTTTGTCTGGGAAGCTCCTTATTTTACTTGCCATTATAATTGATTGCCTTGCTGAGTAGAGTAGTCTTGGTTTTGTGCCTTTGCTTTTCATTACTTGGAATGTGACTTCTTCCAACAAGCTATTCCTTTCCACTTTGTAGGGTTTCTGTTGAGAAATGAGCTGCTAGCCTTATCAGATCTCCCTTGAATGTTACTTCTTGTTTCTCCCTTGCTACCTTTAAAGACTGTCTTTAAAACTTGGAAGTTTAATTTTGATGTGTCTTAGAGTATGACTTTTTGGGTTCATCTTGATTGGGCCCCTCTGTGCTTCTAAAGCTTGCATGGCTTTACCCCTCTCCAGGTTCAGGAAGTTTTGTGTCATTATTTTTTTTCAAAGTGTTTCTATCCCTTGCTCCTTCTTTTCTCCTTATAGTATTCTGATGATTTGAATGTTGTTGCATTTCATGTTTTCTTGCAGTTCCCTCTAGCTATCTTCATATATTTTGAGTCTTTTTTCATGCAGCTGCTCTACCTGCGTGCTTCAACCTTATCTTCCAGCTCACTACGTTGGTCTTCTGCTTCATCCTGCCTGCTTGCAGTTCCTTCTAGTGTATTTTTTATTTCACAAATTGTATTCTTCATTTCTTTCTAATTCTTGTTTATAGTTTCTATTTCCATTTTCATACTGTTGTAGTTCCCACTCAATTCCTTGCAGTTGAGTTCATTGAGCATCTTTACAACTATTCTTTTGAAATCTATATCTGATAGTTTGCTTGCCTCCATTTTATTTAACTCTTTTACTGGGAAGTCTTCCATTCCTTGATTGCAGGTTGTCTCCCCTTTTTAGATGACTCCTTTTGTTTGTTTCTGCAATTCCTAATGCTCTACTTTGCTAGCTGTCTTTATAGGGTGAACTTCTATGGTAGGAATTTTATAGGATTCAGTAGTGTGCTCTCTTTGATCTCCTTGTCTGGATGCTTTAGGGTTGCCCTTTCTTCCATTTGTGTGGGCTGTCTTGTTCTACTTGGGTTTTACCTATTGGTGGCTCCTTTGTTCATGGGTGATCCCCTTCAGTGGGTTTACTGGTGTTCACAACTCCCACCTTGTATTGTATGCTTCTGTACAGATGTTCATTAACAAAGCAGTATTACCAGACCACCGAACCTATGCCTACGGAAAGAACTCTCCTATCACATAAACAGTCTCAACTGCAATTGAACTAGGGTTAATAAAGGTGAAGAGAGATTATGGGTACCATAAGCTAGGACAAAGGGAATATGATATGACTAAAAGAAGGGGAAATGTTGCATGATAAGAAGGAGGAGAATTGATAAGAGTTGGGACAGAACCAAGGAGAAGAAAGAAAAAGAGCAAAATTCACAACATAAGTAAAACATGAAAGGGCTATGGGAACAATGGCGTAAGAAGAGAGAAGAGTATACCATGAGGTATACCAAGTATACCAAGTATACTTCAAACCATGAGGTTTGAAGTAAAATTGTAAAGGTACTGCACCAACGGGAACAAACTTGCAAAAAAACAGGTAGACAGTAATGACAGGTGAATAAAGTTTGATAAAGGTGGAACAAGAAAAAGAATATTGTAGAAAAGCAAAAAATGAATTGAGATCTCTATAGTTAAAAAAATGATTTTGAGAGGATGGGGTAGCAAACGAGTAAGAGTAAAGAGTAAAGTCCAGGTTGAGATGAGAGAAAGGAAAACAGAAAGAGAGGAAAAAAAGAAAGAAAAAAAGAAAGAGAGGAAACAGTGAGGTAAAATTCCTTACTCTACTGGTCAGGGTCAGGGAGAAAGCAAAATGAAGTAAGACAGCAGGAGAGTATTCTATGGGATTTAAAATAGTAACAAGCAGTCATCAAATAGGAGAACCTTTGGGGAAGTACAGCAATAACTGTGATATTTCACTCAACTAGCCACATTTTATAAAAGGTGGAAATGAGATAAGACTCTTATTATAAGGGGAAAAGAAAGTGAGCTGTTTTTAGAAAGCAGAGTACTTATACGAGTTAGGTGGAGGAGAAATAGTGAGAGTAAGGGATAAAAACTGGGCATAGTGTGTGAGAGAATACAGTTAACCACAACAGTAATAAAACTAAGGGATTTGGCAAAATGGATTAAGACCAGGGATGGTGCTATTGGGATCTGGAATAAAAATAGTATGATAAGAAATATATAATCTGAATAAAAAGAAGAAAAAGTAAAACACCAAGAATAGCAAATTATTTGTAATACAAGTGAAGTGAAAGAAGAAAAATTAAAATTCAATCTGAAATGAAGAATAAAAAAACAAACAGTAAAATCAAACTAAACAGAAAGACAAAAGAGAAATAAAAAAAACATGTTAAGTTCTGCTGAAGAACAAAGTGAAATTCTCAGCTCTTGGTGTTCATCTTCTGACTTGTTTCTGGATCTGTCTGTTTTTCCCTCAGCTCCAGATCCTACTGTCTTGTTTTTGAGGAAAGAAAAACAAAAACAAAATCCTGCCCAGACAGTTTTGCAGATCTTCCTGGTTCCTGCAGGCAGAGGGTGGCTGGGCTTCATTTTTTCCTTTTCTGTTGTTCTGCAACGATGGGGCTCAGTCTGGGCTACAATAATCACAGGTGCCCAGTCTCCAGCTGTGTTCTCAGAGCACTGGGTAGCCCACACTCTCCCCTCTATGCATTTTTTTCCCAGTAAGTGCCAATAAGCCACATTTCTTTTGACCTGTCCATGAGGTGGGCTGAGTGGGAGCAAACTGCATCCCTACTTCTCCTGCTTTGTTGGCCAGGCTGCCGCGTTAACAAAGTCCCTGCACTGAACACTTAGTTCCCCTTTTGAAAAAAATCTCTTCGTGAGCTGCTGCCAATCCAAGCCTCTGCCCAACTTTCCACACAGTCCAACGCTCTGGCAAGTCCAGAGTCTATCCAAGTCATGGCAAGTTGCTGCCCACCTCCTGTCCCAGTTCCAGGTGTCCCTGAGATCCCCCAAATTTTCTGGGAATATGCCAGCTGGTGACCACCACCCTAGCCTGGTACCATTTCAGCTATGTTGCTTGCCACCTTCCGCCCACCCCCGCCCCTGCAACAACTTTATGTGTTCAGGTCTCTCCTGATACGGGTCTGGGACAACTCTGACCTGGGAGGGGAGTGAGCCACTTGGCTATATCACCGACCCAGTTCTCCTCCTAGGTACCCACAGCATCCACAATCTCCAGCACTGGGCCCAGCGACTTTCCCGTAGGCCTATAGAACCTGCTTACTACACGCTTTGAAGCATCCTCTGCATGCTTTGGCTTCCAAACTTCATATGGGCTGAGATTCTGTTGGCTGTTCACTTTACTTTTCAGAAGACTGCCTAAGTGTCCCAGTTGGGTGCACCAGCAAGTGGACTCAGTTCTCACCTATATAACCACCATCTTTGACTACCAATTGTGGTTGTTTTTTAAGTCCTTCCTTACAAGGCTGTTATCTAGTCTTCAGTTGGTAATTAAGGATAATTTTACTATAATTTTGTTGTAATTTTAGTTTAGTCCTGGGAGAAGGTTAGTGTAGCTTCCACTTAATCCATCATCATTTTTGATTCAGTTATATTAATTTTAGAGAGTAGGTTTGGGTTGAAGTTATAATTCAAGTTAATGCTAGACTTCAGGTAGTTTATAGATTGATGTTAAAGATAGAGATAGTGTTGGTGTTATGGTTAAGCTGAGGGCCTTACATAGAAGCATATGTTAGAATTTGTTTTGGGTTACGATTTGTAAGAACATTATAATTACCTTTATGGTTCGGTTTGGTTTGAAGTTAAGATTTGGATAATTTGGACTTCCGGCAAGGTGGAGGCATAGGTGTATGCACCGTACCTCCATGCACAACCAACATTAGAACAACAACAATTTAGAGGCAGAATAAGACCCAGAACTGACAGAAAATTTATCTGAATGGAAGTCCGACAGCCAAGAAGTTGAAGTAGACCTGTTCATCCAGGCCAATAGGAGGGGCAGAGAGGAGCAGCCGGGCATGGGGTGCGGAGAACAGGGAGAACTGGGCGCATAAGGCAACCAGGAGTGCATAAGGCATCTGGGGTGCACAAGATTGCAGCGGGTGGACCCTGAGTATGCAAGCGGCAGCTGGCGGACCCAGTGAGGTGGCATTGTGGACCAGGGCAGAGCACACAACCCAGGATCGCAGAGAAGGGACTGAGGTCCCAGGAGAACGGAGCTACTGCCATTGTTCCCTCCCGCCCCCGCCCCCACATACAACGTCACAATCTAGCGACTGGGGTGCCCAGCCCCGGTGAACACCTAAGGCTCCGCCCCTCACCGTAATAGGAGTGACCAGACCAAAAAAAAAAAAAAAGAGAGAGACATGTCTCAAGCAGAAAAACAGATCAATGCCCCAGGGCTCATCCTTTTGAGAGACCAAGAGATTGCCAATCTATCAGATGCACAGTTCAAAACACTGGGGATCAGAAAGCTCACAGAATTGGTTGATTTTGGGTGCAAATTACATGAAAACATGCAGGTTACCATAAAAGAGATGAAGGAAGATGCACGGAGAACCAATAGTGATGGGAAGGAAACTGGGACTCAAAACAATAGAGTGGACCAGAAGGAAGAAAAAAACAACCAAACAGGAAAGAATAAAGAAATAAGAATTCAAAAAACTGAGGAGAAGCTTAGGAACCTCCACGACATCTTTAAATGATCCAACATCCGAATTATAGGGGTACCAGAAGGGGAAGAGGAAAAGCAACAGATTGAGCACGTATTTGAACAAATAATAAAGGAGAACTTCCCCAATCTGGCAAAGGAAATAGACTTCCAGGAAGTCCAGGAAGCTCAGAGAGTCCCAAAGAAGTTGGACCCAAGAAGAAACACACCAAGGCATATCATAATTACATTAGCCAAGATAAAAATGAAGGAGAGAATTCTAGAAGCAGCAAGAGATAAGGGGACAGTCACCTACAAAGGAGTTCCCATCAGACTGTCAGCTGATTTCTCACAAGAGACCTTACAGGCAAGAAGGGGCTGGAAAGAAGTATTCCAAGTCATAAAAGACAGGGACCTATATCCCAGATTACTCTATCCAGCAAAGCTCTCATTTAGAATGGAAGGGCAGATAGAGTGCTTCTCAGATAAGGTCAAGTTAAAGAAGTTCATCATCACCAAGCCCTTATTTTATGAAATGTTAAAGGGACTTATATAAGAAAAGAAGATAAAGAACAAACATGTATAGTAAAAGGACAGCAAACTCACTATTATTAACAACCACACCTAAAGCAAAACCGAAAGAAACTAAGCAAACAACTAGAATGGGAACAGAACCACAGAAATGGAGATCACATGGAGGGTTAGCAACAGGGGAGTGGGAGGAGGAGAGAGGGGGAAAAGGTACAGAGAATAAGTAGCACAGATTGTAGGTTGAAAATAGATAGGGGGAGGGTAAGAATAGTATGGGAAATGTAGAAGCTAAAGAACTTATGAGTATGACACATGGACATGAACTAAGGGGGGTGGATATGGGTGGGAGAGGGTGTACAGGGTAGAGGGGAGTGAAGGGGGGAAATGGGACAACAGTAATAGCATAATCAATAAAATATATTAAATTTAAAAAAGACTTGGATAATTTGATTAGTGTGAGGAGTAGAATTTATATAATCATTATATTTTAATGTAGCTTTTTTTTATGAGTTTCAGATTTGAATTTGTGGTATACTTAGTGGGTAGACCTGATATTAGTTTTTGGTATGAAATTAGGGTAGGTTTAGAATTAAGGTTTGTAAGCAGTCATTGCAAACCAACTTCAAAAAGTTTTCCAGTGAGTACGTGTAAGTAAGGAATAGTTTTTAAAAAAGCTATGTTTGCCATAATGCTGCCCCAGTAAATGGTATTGTATTATTATGGTATCTCAAAGAAGATTCCAGCATTCCCCACATTAATTTCAGCAAAGTACCTTTTTAAATTGTAAAACATTCAAACTAAAAAATTCATATATAGTTTATAACATAATCAATAGCTTTCTAAACTCTAGAAGCATCTACTTTTAATAGTAAATATGCTTTTCATTATGCAAAATACTTTAATTATGAAGTGTTCTAACACTTACAATTAATTTGTACTAAATGGATTTGGACAGCCTGTCTCCAGCTCAAAATATAATCATTGAATGAAACTCCTGCTAATTATGAATGTACCAACATGTAATGTCATTATATTTAAAATAAGATATCACCGAACAGCCAACAATTTTGGGAAAGAAGAACAAGTAGGAGGGATCACAATACCTGATATCAAAGTATATTACAAGGCCACTGTAATCAAAACAGTATGGTACTGCCACAGCAACAGACACACAGATCAATGGAATAGAATAAAGCCCAGAAATAAACTCATGTCTTTATGGTCAATTAATATTCGACCAAGGGGCAGAAGCATAAAATAAGTAAAAATAACCTCTTCAACAAATGGTGTTGGGACATCTCGACAGCTACAGGCAAAACGATGATACTTGACCATCAACTTATACCATACACAAAATAAATTCAAGGTGCATAAAAGACTTAAATATAAGTCATGACACAACAAAAGTCCTAGAGGAGAACATAGACAGGAAAATCTCAGATATTTCAATCAATAATATTTTCACTGATAGATCCCCTAGGCAAATATCCCCTATTTGCCTAGGTGGCAAACAGAAGGCCCGCAGGCCAAATTCAGCACTTCTCCTTGTTTGGCCTGGCACCTTGTTTCTACCTGGCACAGTGCCAAGCTCCTTGCCCCTAGTTAAGGAGTAGTTACATTTATATAGTCCTAAAATTACATTCAGCCCTTTGAAGGCAACCACAAGGCTGATGTGCCCCCTGTGAAAATGAGTTTGACACCCCTGCTCTAGAGCAAGAGACATACAGAAAAAATAAACCAATGGGATCTCATCAAAATAAAAAGCTTCTGCATGGCTAAAGAAAACAGCATTAAAATGAAAAGAGAACCAACTATATGGGAAAACATATTTGCCAATGATACCTTGGACAAGGATTTAATCTCCAAAATATATAAAGAAGTTACATGACTCTACTCCAGGAAGACAAACAACCCAATTAAAAAATGGGCAAAAGACTTGAACAGATACTTTTTCAAGGAGGACATACAGAGGGTCCAGAGACATATGGAAAGATGCTCAGCATCACTAGTCATTAGAGAGATGCAAATTGAAACCACAATGAGATACCACTTCACAGAGGTCAGAATGGCCCTCATATACAAATCAACAAACAAGTGCCTATGAGGCTGTGCAGAAAGGGGGAACCTTAGTGCACTGCTGGTGGGAATGCAGACTGGTACAGCCACTGTGCAAAACAGTATGGAATTTCCTCAGAAAACTAAAGATGGATCTGCCTTTTGATCCAGCAATCCCACTCCTAGGACTATACCCTAAGAATCTTGAGTCACCAATTCAAAAGAACCTATGCACCCCAATGTTCATAGCAGCACAATTTACAATAGCCAAGTGCTAGAAACACTCTAAGTGCCCATCAGTAATGAGTGCATTGGAAAACTGTGATACACTTACACAATGGAATACTACACAGCAGAAAGAAAGAACTCCTACCCTTTGTGATAGCATGGATAGAACTGAAGAGCATTATGCTAAGTGAAATAAGCCAGGCGGTAAAAGAGAAATACCATATGATCTCACCTATAAGTGGAACCTAATCAACAAAACAAACAAATGAGCAAAACAGAACTAGAGACGTGGAAATAAAGAACAAGTGGACAGTGACCAGAGGTGAAGGGGAAGAGAGAAAACTGGGGAAAGAAAGGAAAGGGGTAAGTATAGGAACACAAATAAAGGATGCAATGGCACAGACAATGGGGGGTGAGGGGTATTGACTGGGAGTATGGGGTATGGGTGTAGGAGTGAGCAACGGGGAAATAAGTGGGACAAGTGTAACCAAAAACAGTAAATTTAAAAAACAGAACAACAAAAAATAGCAAAATGAAAAAGTAAAAACTGGAAAATGGCAAGTGAGAAAGAAGAACTTGAACTGGTGATTCCAGCCTTTTGAACTCAACTGAACAAAGAGAACCTGTTGCTGACAAGGGACTTCTATGTCACAAGGCCTAGAGTGAAGCCCCTTTCCTAAAGGCTGCTCAAACGCGATGGGGTCAGCATGCTTTCCAAGCTTCCCCTTGCAAAGGAGTTCCATGCACCTCCTTCCCCCAACAGTGTGAGAAAATATGTACTCTCCATTTTCTTCAAGATGCCTCCTTGTCAATGTTTAGAACTTTTGAGTTTCACTGAAAAGTTATTTCCAAAGTTGCAATATTTGTAAACTTTCACCTTTTGAAGATCTGCTACGAAAACCCTGGCAGAATGTTCAGGCCAACCCCACTAAGCCAGTTCAGGTCTCAGCATTCCCAGTCTTTTCTTTGCCTTTTTCTCTCATCACAGGAGATTACAATTTATACTTGGGAAAAAGATAAGCTGCAATCTGGCTTTCTCCTCCCACCTCGAAGCAACATCTACAGTGGGTTTTTGTGGGGGAGAACCTCAAATCACCCAGAAACCAGACTAAAGTTTAAAACCTGCCAGCATGCATTACATCCAGCAAGTAGCAGAAGGAAACCTGGAGAAATGCAAAGGCCTGTTAGTGCCACCTAAAGACACTTTTTCCCCCCTCACTTCAAAAGTAGAGGGCAATCCTTGCAAAGAAAACAGGTGGAAAAGCTCAGGTGGAAAAAAGCATATGTCGTCAGGTAACAAGCAATGCTGTTTTCCACCCATCATCACCTGAGAGAGATAAAAAACAGGACTCGTAACCCCCATGGCTCTGCAGTGGCCACCTGCTCCTCAGGTTTCAGGGCCTTCTTCTTGCAGGGTGAGGACACAAGGGACTGGAAGCCATCACCAAAGAGTGGTTGTTAGGGTCATGCTGTCTTCCATTAAAGGCTGGTTCTGAGGACAAACATGACCAGAAGGGTAAATACAAACTGTGCCATTTTATATTCCCCTCTGTTAAATGTTTCCCAGTACATGTTTTTAGTGCACCTTGACCTAGTCTGAATGGCACACATACAGCTTTCAAGCTGTTTCTTGGGTAATGTGTAGTCTAGTAGAAATGGTCATCCATGCCTGAAACAGGCCCCACAGGCTCCTGCCACAGAGGTAGCAGCACAGGCCGCAGTTTCCATTGCAAGGTTTCCTAAACTGATAGCACATCCTCCAATCCCAGGTTTCAGAAACTCCATTCTCTCTCTCTTCATCTCTGTTTAGAACCTGGGATCATGTCAGGCAGCAGTGCCCAGAGGTCAGGTCTAGAAGAGGCTCCCTCAGGCCAGGAGAAAGACCTTCAGATGAAGACTGGGAAGCAATAGTTCAACTTGAAATAATTCCAGGTTCTACATCTTCTGGAAAAAATGAGAGTTGTTCAGCAATGTCCTGTGGCCTAGGGGATGGCAGCAGCAGAGAACACCGTCCCTCAGGATGTACGGTCCAGAGGATGGGCACAGATGTATGCTCGCCTCTCTAGGATCTGCTGAGACACTTTCTTGATCTGTTCATCTAGATTATCTGGAGAATCTGAGAGGGGAAAAGAGACACTAGATGATCTTTCTGCATTGTGACAGCAGAAATATTGCTGGGGCATTTTTTCCAGTAGTCAGCCTGGGAGTGACCACACCACTCCTCCCACTCATCCAAAGCCCCAGGAAGTGATTCTGAGCTAGAAAAGCTTCATTCCAAATAACAAAGAGCTCATCCTGTTAATCTCTAAAAACTCCAGATTTTGTGGGAGAAGGCACTTTCTCAATAAAAGACCCCTTTGTGATTCAAACCTATTATTGCAGAGGAAACTATTTCCTAGCTCTCCACAGCACATTAACAGTCAGGCCAGCACTGTGGAGGGTGCCTGGCCAGCAAGCAGAGCCAGGACCTACACAGAATTATGTGCCCCTCTCCACAATCCTTAGCAACAGGGCTGGTCTCTTCAGGGGAGCCTTGAAGACCAGCAGGACTGTAGGGTCAGAAAGAGAATTTAAGCTACATATTCTAAGATATGGCCATATGGCTATGAAAGAGGATGAGCATTCCAGACAAACTGAAAAGACTGAGCAGCAAAAACAAAATCCCTGCACAGTCTAGGGAAGCATCCTGAGACATCTGCAGGTAGGGCAGTTTCATTTCCACTGTAGTGCAGGGGTAAAAAAGCAGGAGAAACTCCTTCTTCTTTTGTGAATCTACCCTGGGCAGATGGCCTTCAGCAAGGCCTACTCAGAGACTCTGGCAGAGCTCTGAATTCCTCAGCACAAGTCTTACCCAGCCCTCACTCAAGGCAGAAGTTGTGAGCAGCCAGCAGGTCATGGGAGCCTGACAGGGTCCAGAAACAGCTCACTGGAATCAGTCGCCTGGAATCAGACCCTCTCTCCCGCCCCCTCCCAAGACAACCCTACTCACACTTGTCCAGCTGAGATAAAGTGAAGAGATTCTGGGAATAAGCTTCTGTGCAGAAGATGTTGGCCAGCAGAACCTGCCAGAACCAAGGTCAGAGAGAACCCTCTGTGGATCAAAGGGCAACCCCTGGCTGGTGACTGACCTCTAAGCTTCACAGTACTACTGGACAGCTTGGCTAGGGTCAAGAGGCCTGGCTCAAGAGTCACACTATTTTAGGTTCTAATTCTAGCCCTAAGCCAAACCAGCTCTGTCCAAAGGGCAAATCATTCAACATCTGAGTCTGTTTGCTCTGCTGAAAGAAAGACAACACAATTCCTATGGCCACCAGGTACATCAAGGCACATAAATACCAAATACACAGCAGGCACTCAGTGACTGCATCCACCCCCTCCAGCAGGATGAGGAGGACAGACAGGGTGAGGGAACTAGGTTTGAAACCCCACCATTCACCCATCTTTCTCTTTCAGGGAGGAAAATGAAAGGGAGTGGCTCTGTGTCCAGAGCAACAGAAACCCTCATACCCCATAGGAGCTTCAGTGCTCACAAAAGGCCACAGCCACAACTCGGCAAATCCATCTGCCTCCTGGTCAACTGCTACATGGATGCTGCACTTAACTCACGCTCTCTGGGACCACAATTGGGTGCCAAGGCCCTTGCTTTGTATAGGCCCTCCCACATAAGATTCTTCAACTGGGCCATATCACCAAATGACCCATAAACCCCAACTAATGGGCCTCAATAAAGTGCAGCAGGACCAAGTCAGTGGGAAGCTGCCTGTGTGGGGGCTAAGTAGGGCAGGGCCGGGAATGCTCACCTCATGGTCATGGTTCCGAAGTCCTGCTCGCATTGAGCGGCTGGCCCGAGACAGCACAGCTGTCATGCCATACAGGTTGATGAGGATGTTGGCCACACGCTTCAAGACCATCTGCTCTTCCACAATGGTCTGGGAACACAGATGCCCAGGTTGGAGTCTCATTACCTGGGACACACCCCCCACCCCCGACAGTCCCTTCCTGAGCATACCTTTACCCATCTCTAAGCCTCACTTTATGCCTCTGGTTAGAGGTGCTAAAGTTGCCTTTCCCCATGGAGTGAGAAGTTGGTTCATGGCTACCTTCTATTTTCCACTTACTCTGTCTAGATTTGGGGAAGGGTCAAGGCACGACTAGGTCCAGGAACCTGGCTGAGACCGGAGGCCGGGGCTTAATATACTGACAGAAGCAAGAGCCTCACAGATCAGGTCCTGAGATTCAGGCCCAGGCTGCCTCCACCAAATGCAGGGAGCTTCTGTTCACCTAGGGGGTGCTCACCCCAGCTAGCTGAGTGGTCCACAGGACAGGCAGCCACAGACAGCCCTGCCTCCCCACCCCACCTTCTCCAAGTGAGCAAAATTTCTTCCTGGCCCTATTTCTAAAGGTAAGTACTTGTAAAACATTTCACAGATGCTGGCCCCATATCCTTAACTCCAAAGTTGGAGGGCCTGCCACCCCAGGTCTGGCAGGGGACCAATACCTTGCCAAAGCGGAGCAGCAACGTCTCCACAGTGCGCCCAAAGTAATACACGTTCTCCTCGAGCTTTCTGGCGCTGTCCTGGTAGGTCAGAGGAAAGGACTCAGTGCAGTACCCCCTCCCCATGATGCCCATTCCGTCCCACTGGCACAGAGCATGGCAGGGGATGCGGGGTTAACATGCAGGCTGTTCTCCATCATGACAGTGTGGAGACAGGGTATCAGCTGTCCCTCAGACTGGATGGTCTATCCCAACGCCCCTGGTCACTTCCCTCTTGGGGAGGAGATATCCAACATGCTACACCCTCTGGGCTCACTCACCGCAACACTGGGGTGTACAGCTCCAAGATTCCCCGTCAGCCCCAAGTCCACGGTTCGACCCAAGGAGTCCCGAAGCCGCCGGCCAACAGTATCCAAGACAGTGGTCACATTACCCTGTTTAAGTTCACTGCAGAAAGCCCATGGACCCATGATCTGAGGCCCTACCATTCCTCCCACTGTCCAGCAACACAAACCCCCACTGATAGGTATCCCGGAGCTCTAGGGCACCCATTCCTTCTCCCTGACTATGCATAGCCATAAACGGCTAACTCAGGCCCTAACTATATGACCTTCCCCCAGCCTTGCTGGACACCTGGCTGCAGGATGAGCCCCTCCAGCCTGTCAAGACCAGCCAGTCTCCTCTGAGGTAGAGCTGCACTTGTGCTTCCTCCATAGAGAACTAAGTCA
Source organism: Phyllostomus discolor (assembly GCF_004126475.2). Taxonomy (NCBI): domain Eukaryota; kingdom Metazoa; phylum Chordata; class Mammalia; order Chiroptera; family Phyllostomidae; genus Phyllostomus; species Phyllostomus discolor. The sequence goes on from NC_040904.2 coordinate 107,170,173, forward strand.
CAGCCAGCTTTCAGGTCATTCTCTTACTATAAGTGCTCTGCAAAATGCTCGGCATAACCTGTTCATGGGGTCCGGCAGTGATTTCTAATTGCCCTAGCCCCAGGATAGGGACTGAGGAGAGAGCAAGAGACAGAGAACAAGGGAAAGAGAAAAGAAATAAATTGGTCTGCATTGGTCTTGACATTGGCATCTGTTTAAGGAGCACCTCTCATTCCCAGATTCTGAAAACACAGCTCCCTGCAGCATGGGAAACAAGAACTGTCAGGGGAATGGCCATAAGGACAGGGCACTGAGGGATTCCTGAAGCAGCGGGCCCCTCCTATCACCTTCAAGTAAAGGCTAAACTCTGGAGCCTGGCTTTCAAGGCCCAACAGTCACTGGCAAAGGCTCCTGCCCACCTTCCCTTTCTCCAGCCACCCAGTGAATGATTTCAGCTCTGCCAGGTGGGACCTGAGGAACAACGAGGGGAAAGGGCACCTACTTGATCCTTGCAGTCAGGATGCGGCCAGCATGCTGCAGGCCTGTCAGGGCAATGTGCATCCGGAGAATCTCATTGGTTCCCTGTGGTCAACAGTGGAAATGTCAAAGCTGCCCCATGAAGTTAGCCCCAGTGTACTGCATATGTGACCAGGCAGACCATGCCATTGTCCACTCACCTATCCTACAGAACTATTGCAAACAGAGCCATGACTTTTCATAATTTCTTGTCCTCAGAGTAAGATCCAAGGTCCTCTACAATGGGGCTACTTGTCTCCCCTTCCATCCTCTCCTCACCTACTCCATCACCTGCCCTAGTTCCACCAAGCAGGACTGACTACTTCTCCAATAAAATTTGCTTATTCTCTCTCCATTCACATAGAGCTGGCAGGTAAGGTCCTGTCTAGGCCTCCTAGCATGTTCTGTTTCCCTGTCCTTGGCCCATACAGCCCTCCCCAGGCCTGGTCAAAGTCCCCAAAGGGCCAAGTACATTTGCTTCATGAGACGTCAGTCCCCTTGGGAGAGATGCACCTCTGTCCCTTACTCCTTGCTATTCTGGTTTCCTCCTGGGTCGGTCAGTCCACACAACCAAGACAACTAGCACTCCAAAGATAGAATGGTGTCTGAGGTGTCTCTCTGGCCCCACCCCCCATTTGTTCCCCACCCAGATCCTCCTCAGCATGTTTACGCTTGTGAACTCACAGGGGAAAGCAATTAAAAAGTGAAAAGTGCTGGGCTAGGAAAGCCCTCAGAGATTATCCTCTTATGAGAAGATCTCTGCTTGTCCCACCACACCCAGCAGAAGTAACTTGGCAAAGACCTCTGGCGGGTTGCCAGGAGGTGGTAGGCTCAGCGGAAAGGGCCGTTGGGAGTGGGACCCTTGGTGAGCTGCTTGGCCTCTCAGCCTCAGCCTCTTCACTGCAGAACAGAGTCTAGGCTGTGCTGTGAGGAAGGTTAAACGAGAGAACGCACAAGCCAGCATGGAGCCAGAACCAGGAGGCTCAGGGGGTCCATGGTGAAACAAGATGGAGCTGGCAGCACAGCACCCACCTCAAAGATGAGCAGGATGCGGGCGTCACGCAGCATGCGCTCGTAGGGGTAGTCCCTCACGTAGCCTGAGCCTCCAAGGATCTGCAGGGCTTCACTCACACACTGCCAGGCAGCCTCTGAGCTGAACACCTACCACAAACCAGGAAGCAAGGTCAGCACAAGGTCGTCCTGACTCCCTTCCAAAAGGAGGACCTCAGAACAAAGGCAGAGTGGCTGGCGATGAATGATAGGCTCGAAGGAAAACTGGGCTTTGTGATGAGACCAAGACAAGCAGGAGCCCTGATAGTCTTGGTCTCACTGGGTAACCTCAGGCAAGTCCTTTTCCTTCCTTGACCACAATGACCAGCTGTAGCTAAGGAGCTTTGCTCAACTTCCCTCTGATGTGCTAGAATTACCTTCACCATGGCAGTCTCAATGGAGCAGTCAGGAAACCCTGGTTGATCCAGCATTCCGGCAGTGAGGTAGGCCATACTTTCCATTACATAAGTCTTCTGAGCCATCAAGGCAAATTTTTCCTGCAGTAGTCAGAAAAAAACACAATCAAGAAACATTTTAAATGTGCTAAGATCCAAATTTGCCAATAAACAGAAAATATAATTAAGCCCAAAGCCTCACACTGAACAAGAAAACCAAGTCCTAGCATTCACAAAAAACTATCATATTAAATAAAGCCTTGCCACTCTGGCTGGTTGGGCTCAGTAGACTGAGCACCAGCCTGTAAACCAAAGAGTTACTGGATCAATTCCCAGTCAGGGCACATGCCTGGGTTGTGGGCCACGTCCCTAGTGGGGGGCATGTGAGAGGCAACCTTACATTCACGTTTTGCTCCCTCCCTTTCTCCCTCCCTATGTCCATCCTGTATGTCTAAAAATATATAAATAAAGTCTTTTTAAAAAATCAAAAGGAGAATACTATTTTAAATAAATAAATAAATAAAGCCGCGTGGCATCCAAATTGGAAAGGAAGAAGTAAAGCTGTCATTGTTCCCAGATGACATGATAGTGTACATCGAAAACCCTACAGACTCTACCAAAAAACTACTCAATCTAATAAGTGAATGTGGCCAAATACGGGATACAAAGTCAATATTCAGAAATCAAAGGCATTTTTGTATACCAACAATGAAATATCAGAAACAGAAATTAGGAGAAAAAATCACATTTACTATAGCAACAAGAAAAATATAATACTTTGGAATAAACTTAACCAAGGAGGTAAAAGACCTGTACGCAGAAAACTACACAACACTGAAGAAAGAAATTAAGGAAGACACAAAGAAAAAGAAGCATACAACATGTTGATGGATGGGAAGAATTAACATCATCAAAATACTACCAAAAGCAATTCGTAGATACAATGCAATTCCTATCAAAATACCAATAACATATTTCACAGATATAAAACAAATATTTCAAAAATTAATATGAACCATAAACGTCCCCAAATAGCCGCAGCAATTCTGAAAAAGAAGAACAAAGTAGGAGGGATCGCAATACCTGATATCAAACTATATCACAAGGCCATTGTAATCAAAACAACCTAGTACTGGCATAAAAACAGGTACATAGACCAATGGAACAGAATAGAGACCCAGAAATAAACCTATGCCAATACGGTCAGTTAATATTTGACAAAGGGGGCAGGAACATAAATGGAGTAAAAATAGCCTCTTCAACAAATGGTGTTGGGACACATGGACAAGTACATGCAAAAAAATGAAACAAGACCACCAACTTACACCATACACAAGAATAAACTTAAGATGGATAAGAGGCTTAAATATAAGTCAAGACACTATAAAAGTGCTGGAGGAAAACATAGGCACTAAAATTTCAGAGATTCCACACAGCAATATTTTCACTGATACATTCTCTAAAGCAAGGGACGTAAAGGAATGAATAAACAAATGGGATCTCATCAAAATAAAAAGCTTCTGCACAGCTACAGAAAACATAAAGAGAACCAACCATATGGGAAAATATATTTGCCAATGATACCTCAGACAAGGGTTTGATCTCTGAAATATATAAAGAACTCATATGACTCCATACCAGGAAGACAAGCAATCCAATTAAAAAATGGGCAAAGGACCTGAACAGACATTTTTCCAAGGAGGACATACAGAGGACCCAGAGGCATGTGAAAGGATGCTTAGCATCACTAGCCACCAGAGAGATACAAATTAAAACCACAATAAGATTCTACCTCATACCGGTCAGAATGGCCATCATTAATAAATCAACTAAATGCTGGCAGGGTTGTAGAGAAAGGGAACGCTAGTGCACTGCTGGTGGGAATGCAGACTGGTACAGCCACTGTGCAAAACAGTATGGAATTTCCTCAGAAAACTAAAGATGGATGTGCCTTTTGATCCAGCAATCCCACCCCTGGGAATATACACCCTAAGAATCCTGAGTCACCAATTTAAAAGAACCTATACACCCCAATGTTCATAGCAGCACAATTTACAATAGCCAAGTGCTGGAAACAGCCTAAGTGCCCATCAGTAAATGAGTGGATCAAAAAACTGTGGCATATTTACATGATGGAATACTACACAGCAGAAAGAAAGAAGGAACTCCTACCTTTTGTGATAGCATGGATAGAATTGGAGAGCATTATGCTAAGTGAAATAAGCCAGGTGATGAAAGAGAAATACCATATGATCTCACTTATCCATGGAACCTAATCAACAAAACAAACAAATAAGCAAAAAAGAACCAGAGAGCTGGAAATAAAGAAATGGCCATTGACAAGAAGGGAGGTGGCAAGCAAAGGAATAAGAATAGAGAACTCATGGACATGGATAATGTGGGGGTAGTGACTGTGGGAGTGGGGATGGTGGGGGTGAGCAATGGGAAAGAGGCAAGATAACTATAAGTCAACAACAATAAAAAAATAAATTTACAAAAACAAACAAACAAACAAATAAAGCCTTGTCTTCTTCCTCAGTCACTGCATAGGAATCGTCAGTACAGACACCCCAAGCACACATATAATGCTTACACAGTGAAATCAACAGATGTACCAATGTACAACCATCAGTACCTGAATTAATCCAAATTCACTGAGGTTCCTGTTGAACTGTTTCCTCGTGCAGGCATATTCAGCAGTCATTTCTGAAAAAGAGCAGAGTTTTTAAAAAGAACAATTTTCTGGTTGTCCTAAGATGATTTCCTAAGTCTATCACCATTACCTTTCAAACACTCATGCAGGAACTATGTGAAACAGGTCTGCTGAGACCAAGTACCCCAAAAGGCAGAGCCCCTGCTTCCTAGTGAATCCAGACTGGAGGAGGGACTATCCACTCCTAGCGGTGTCTACGGCAGTGGACAGATGTGGAAGCAGAGATTGAAGTCAAACACAGGTTTGAATCTGGCACTCTTTCCTTACCAGTTGCTCACCCAGGCCAAAGAACTTTACTTCCCTGAACAATACCACCAACCTCACAGAGTTTTTAAGATTACATGAGATTCAGGTAGATGGCATCTAGGGTAAAGCTGGGGACCCAGAAACACCCTAGACAGAAGTAGGGTCTGGTTGACACCTGTCATAGCTGTTCATCACCGAAGCAAGGTGGTCTTTTGAAAACTTGGGCCTATGGCTTCTAAGTATATAGCTGTAAACATATACTGAGTCATCAGCCCAGCTTGGAAGTTACCTAACTGAATACAGCAGCATCCTACCCAGTCAGCAACACTCTGCTCCCTACACTCAGTGTTCTCCAAACACTTTCATACGTATGATCCAATCACAAATGCTCCCCATGGTGGGCCTGTAAGGTAAACAGGCACTCACATTCACACATTCCCGGAACTGAGGATCTCATCAGAGGTTCTATATCCTTTGGGGAGAGGCTGACCATGAGTGTCCCTGCAAAGTTCTTGTACTGAGAAATTTCCAGATGGGGAAGAAGTCCAGAGGGCTTTGGGGCCTTGGGAGCTTGGGAGCAGCTTGGCAGAGTGCGAGTAGCACTCTGAGCAGAGTGAGTTGGGAGATTGACAAGGTCAGCTTTGAGAGCCAGGTGCATGGCCTCAGGCAATGCTTACCCTCTCTGAGCATCAGTCTCTTCATCTATAAAATGGAGGTAAGAACCCAAAAAAAAGCCTTCTTGTCCACAACTTGCCCTGAACTTCGTAAGTACTCTGAGCAAACCCCAGGGCCCCCTGCATATCCCTCAGTCACTTCCACAAAGCTAACATAGTAATAATGTTCTGTGCCCAACACACCCTTATAGGGTAGCTAAGTTCACTGTCAAAGGAAAATCCAGATTTCAAGTATCCTAACAGAAAAAAACAAAGGGAAGATCAAGAGGCTAAGAGATCTGAGTTCCAAACCTGCTCCCATTCCTCACCCACTGTGAAAAGTCACCTACAAACAGGGGTCTTGTAAAAATCAGTGCTAATGTTTATGAGTGTCTGGCTCACGCTAGGATGTTCACTAAGGGTCTCCATTTGTAGTAGTCAGAGCAGCAACCTCTCTCCATCTCTAACAGAATGTCCACTCCTCCTCCCCACTTAGGTAAAACAGAGGAATATTAAAACATGAATACCCTTTGGGGACAGACTGAGTATATTCTTTGGTCTAAACAAAAACCCAGGTTCTAAACTTGAGTGGGACCATTTGTTCAGGTGGCCTGGCTCAGCACCAACTTGCCCTGAGGACATGTTAAAGCCTTGAGACTGGAGTACAGGCAGCAGGGACAAGGCTGTGCTGCATAGGGTTCCTGTCCCTGACTTACCTACCGATCAATTTCTTGAGCATCCCAGCCACAGAGCTGCCCATGCTGAACCGCCCACTGTTGAGGATGTTCATGGCCACCTGCAGAGAAAGCATAGGAGGCTCACTGTGGATTCTATTCCCTCAGAGGCCTGCTTACCCACGAAAAGCCCAAGGGCCCTGGAGGATCAGAGGTGACAATCACAACAGTACCGGCAGGTTTGAAAAAAAAAAAAAAAAGACAAGTCTCTGAAGACTTGGGCATCTGGGCCGAGTCAGTCCTCCTGCCAATCCTCACTGAGCAGGGAGAGAGTATACTCCCAACACTTCAAAACAAGGTCACTCCATCCTTGTTATGGCTCTCATAAACATCCTTGGAGTCACCACTCAAAAAGTAATTGGACAACCTCATTCCAAAAGGACAGACCATTTCTCTTAGTCCTTAGAGAAAGGAGTAGTAACTAAAATTTACTTCACGTTTCTGGGTACATGCTGCAAGCTATTTAGACTTTCCCAGTTAACGCTTCAGTATCAGGATCCTCATTTTACAGATCAGAACCTGAGGTTCAGACTGGAGAGAGGATTCTCTTAAGGTCACACAGCAAGCATCCTGTCTGACACACAGACCCATGCTCTCTCCACTAACATAACATGCTTCTCCTCCACTGAATTCCTACAATAATGACACACTTCTTAAGGAGCTTTGTCAGCTTCTCTCCTCTTTTCCAATGTTAACTTCCTACCTAATGCAGATGGTGAGCAGCTGGGGAAGAGAGACAGGCACACATTTGTGTATACACACTGCTTCCTGAGTACTAGACTATCGAGATTCATCGAGGTCCCTTAGACCACAAGGGGCAAAGAGGCAAACAGCGGACTAGGCAACAAGTGGTCAGCGGTATAATGGTAGAATAAAGAGCAGGCACACAAGTCCAGTGGGAAGGGGTGAGTGCATGTTTCTTTTGGTGTGGGGAGAGGGATGCTGGGTAGCAAAGGTTCTCAGCCAAGGAGATCCCTGAGCTGGGTCTACCCGGCCATCCCAGGGACAAGGGCATTCCAAGTCCAGCATCAACACATGGCCACCAGCACAAGCCTCCTAAAGGACGGTTGTGATATGTCAAGCCTCTGATCAAGCCCATGATGCCCAAAGGCATGGCTGAGGTCTGGGGGAGGGGAAGAAAGGTGTTTCTGAATTCTGTTAATTTCCTAACAGCTCAACTGCAAATGCAATGCTACTTTTTACAGATTGCTTGACTATGTGTGTCTTATATTAATCAAACATGCAAATTTATCTGCATTTATAATTACTTGTTAAAAAACCTAATGGGAGAATCCTTCAACAGATCCTGTGGGACTAGTGAGATTGGAAACAACTGCTCCAGCTACTAGGAAGGGCAAGTGTTGGTTTTAAACCACTCAGTCAAAGGCAGCTGGGACATGAGGAAGACAAGGCTAAACCCTGAGGGTCAGGCCCAGCCTGAATGAGAGGGCTTGGTTAAGTCACACCACTTTCTCAAGGGCCCTCTAATTTCTAATTTCAGGCTTCACGTGTCTCACTCAGGACACGGGAAGACACTGACCAGAACATGAAGAGGAACTAAATTCTCCCATCTGTATTCCCTTTCCTCTTTCCAAATGAGCTTTTAAAAGCCAGCTCCTAGTTTCATAAACAAAATTCACTTCACAGCCCCTTTATACTTTATTCTTAACCTCACTTAAAACAACAAACAAAAATAAAAGGAGGACTTCCGGCAAGATGGAGGAATAGGTGGACGCACCGTACCTCCTTGTACAACCAAGATTAGAAAACCAATAATTTACAACAATAATTTACTATCAGAATAACACCCAGATCCGGCAGAGGATTTATCTGAATGGAAGTCGGGCAGCCAAGAAGTTGAAGTAGACGCGTTCATCCGGACTGGTAGGAGAAGACGAGCCGGGTGGGCACGGGGTTGGCTCGGGTCGGCGGTGCGCGGAGGTCGGGGGAAGGTTTGGCGCGAAATCGGCGAAAAAGCCATCCGGCGCGCAAGAAGGAAGCGGTGATCCCTGAGTACGCAAGCTGCGGCTGGCAGACTCAGAGGGGTAACGATTGTGGACCAGGGCAGAACTCGCGGCCCAGAAGCCCAGACAAGGGTCTGAGTCCAGGGGAACGGAACTACCGCCATTGTTTTCTCCCGCCCCGCTCCCGCTCCTGCCCCACCCCCACGTATAATGTCACAATCTAGCGACTGGGGTGCCCAGCCCCGGTGAGCACCTAAGGCTTCGCCCCCCACCGTAACAAGAGCAACCAGACCGGAAAAAAAAAAGGAGGGATGGGGGGAAAAAAATGTTTTCAACAGGGCAGATCAGTCCCCCAGGACTCATCCTTTTGAGCGACCAAGAATTAGCCAATCTATCAGATGTGCAGTTCAAAACACTGGTGATCAGAAAGCTCACGGAACTGGTTGATTTTGGATGAAATTTAGATGAAAGAATGCAGATTACCATAAAACAGATGCAGGAAGACATGCGGAGGACAGCCAATAGTGAAAGGAAGGAATATGAGTCTCAAAACAATACAGTGGACCAGAAGGAAGACAGAATCAACCAAGCAGGAAACCATGATGAAATAAGAATTCAAAAAATTGAGGAAAAGATTAAGAGCATCCAAGACACCTTTAAACGTTCCAATATCCGAATTATAGGGTTACCAGAATCGGAAGGGGAAAAGCAACAGATTGAGCACGTATTTGAACAAATAATAAAGGAGAACTTCCCCAATCTGGCAAAGGGAACAGTCTTCCAAGAAGTCCAAGAAGCTCAGAGAGCCCCAAAGAAGTTGGACCCAAGAAGAAACACACCAAGGCACATCATAATTACATTAGCCAAGGTAAAAACGAAGGAGAGAATCCTAGAAGCAGCAAGAGGTAAGGGGACAGTCACCTACAAAGGAGTTCCCATCAGACTGTCAGCTGATTTCTCAAAAGAGACCTTACAGGCAAGAAGGGGCTGGAAAGAAATATTCCAAGTCATGAAAGACAGGGACCTACATCCCAGATTGCTCTATCCAGCAAAGCTCTCATTTAGAATGGAAGGGCAGATAAAGTGCTTCTCAGATAAGGTCAAGTTAAAGGAGTTCATCATCACCAAGCCCTTATTTTATGAAATGCTAAAGGGACTTATCTAAGAAAAGAAGATAAAGAAAAGACATGTATAGTAAAAGGACAGCAAACTCACAAATATTAACAACCACACCTAAAGCAAAACCAAAAGAAACTAAGTAAACAATTAGAACAGGAACAGAACCACAGAAATGGAGGGCACATGGAGGGTTAGCGGCAGAGGGGTGGGAAGAGGAGAGAGGGGGAAAAGGTATAGAGAATAAGTAGCATAGAATGTAGGTTGAAAATAGATAGGGGGAGGGCAAGAATAGTACGGGAAATGTAGAAACTAAAGAACTCATAAGTATGACACATGGACATGAACTAAAGGGGGAAATGTGGGTGGGAGGGAGGTACAGGGTGGAGGGGAGAGAAGGGGGGAAATGGGACAACTGTAATAGCATAATCAATAAAATATATTAAAAAAAAAATAAAAGAAAAAAAAATAAAAGGAGAAAAGGATTTGACACTAGGTCTCAATCCCTGTCATCAAACACCTGATGGGTTTAGCCATATCTGACAAGGGGCCCAAGAGCTTAAAGGCTGATCTTCCCATTTCATTCTCTCCTCCTGTGACTCTGCACTGGCATGCTTTATCACCTCTCTACTGCAAAATAGTTTCTTTTTGTAATTTCTACAACTACAGTCTAGATCTCAATTTTCCCAGATGCAAGATGCAAACCATTCCTTCAACAGCCCCTGTCATTTAACTGCCTCTATGCCCTAAGTAGTCTGGCCATTGACTAAACCTGACTACACCAGAGAAAGAAGTTTACTTTTGCCTCCCATCAGCCACTTAATTTTCACCTGACATCTGATCATTCCATGACCTCTGGAATCACCAAATGTATCACATTGTTTAGTACTTAAGCTAACTGTCAAGCAATCCAACTAATTAAAAAAAAGGGCTTTATAAATCTAGTTTTCTTGCATATTAAAATAACAATCACTTTCGCTAGAACAATGGGGGAAATTTTAATGCAGTGTTGGGAAGTATTGGGGACAGCAGCATCCTCAACAGTATTGAAGGACAGACATTGGTCCAACTTTCCAGCCGGCAACTGGGCAACATGGATCAAGGACTTGAAAACATTCACACCTTCAGACAGTGGCTTCACTACTGGTGTTTAAACTCACAAAATAATTAAGCAAGTGTGTAAAGGTATATACAAGGATATATGCCACATGATATATGGTGATAAGTAAAAAAGAAGTGAAAACAATGTTAAATTCCCAAATCTGAGAACCTGGTAAAAATTAAATTTGGCATCATGACACGAAGAAATGCAATGGAACATTAAAAACTTATAGCAACATATATTTACTGGCATAACGATTATCATGTGGACCTTAAGTAGAAAGTTTCATTTGATATGAGCCCCGAAAAGGAATTTACCTGCTAAGATGGAATCCCCATGCCCAACTCAGGACCCAAGTTTTATAAATAATAAAAGCCTAGCTGACATTTGTTGGCAGGGGCTCCTCACATACTCTTTATACTGGGAAGAATCTCAGACTGAACTCATGGCTTCCTGCACTCTGTCCCAACTGCTTATGCAAGCTGGTCAAACAGTACAGGGAAAACTGGGTTTCCTATTTCTACCAACTGACTGAGAACTGCCCTATTTAATCAGAATGGTAAAATTGGATATCTTATTTATATAAAACAGACCTGAGAACTTGGGTGAGAACATTTGCTATAAAAGGCAGCCTTCCCTGAAAGGGTCAGGCCAGTTTTCCAAACCCACCAGCTTGCCCATGACTCAGTTATCCCAACTCACTAGGTTGCCCAAAGCTTAATCAAAACTCTCTCCCACCACACACAATAGACATCTGGCACCAGCCACAATAGCCAGTGTTTAGACTAAACCTCCTGTACCTGGGAACAGCCCGGCCCTTTACTTAACCCATTGTCTGGGCTCACATCCCGGAACCCTGAAGCACCGGCCAAGAAGAACAAGAGACCAACCCCTTCCCTATCTATCTTCCCACAAGCTCCGTGCTTTTCCTTTTAAAAATCCCATTCCTGCCTCCCCACCAAGGCTGCAGTCAGTCCAGACTCAGCCTGCCTGTAAGCACAGCATCAAATAAAGGCACTTGATCAGTTCCTCTGGCTCCTCTAATCTCTATTTCTTGGGCATTTCTAACATCCCCTTTGTCTCTGTGCAACACAACTTAGTCACCTGAAACCATCTCCAGAACTGCAGTTCTTTTTGTTCTAATGAATGCTTTTGTTTCTTTATTACAGTCTAAAATTAATTTTGGATTATATTAGGATATACTGATAAATGCAAAAATGCAAGCCATATTACACACACACACCAAATATTTGTGAGGAATTGTCTTTATAAAGATCTAGAACAACATGGAAGAAAAGAGGTCACATTTGAAACATGACAAACTCAGTAGAGGCCTGTGTGGCAATTTTACAAACTCAAAGAGACTGAAAGTAACCACATGGGAAGGTCTGAAAATTAAAACTTTCTAACAAAAAGCCATTTATGGGAGGTAGTCCTAGGCCAGTATTTTTCCCAAACAAAGGTCAATCTTTACCTTAACTGAACCTGTCCTCTTTTGCATCTGTGATAACATACCTCTGGAATGTCAAATTTCCTTTTTCCAGAACCCTCAAAACACAGGCACCGCACCAGGGGGAGACCACTGATCCCCTCATTGTTATTGTTATCATTTTAATTGTAGACTGTTCACTATCCTTTATCTACCTCTGTAAAAAAATATGTCTATCATTTTACTTTTTATTTGATCCCAGAGTTTTCCTTGCTTTGCTTCTCCCTGCTTCCCTAATCTATCACTAATAGATTTTATGGAACCCACTTATGCCCTCCTCTTTTGATTTTAAGGTATAAAATAAAGGGCAAAACAGCCACATTATCTCAACTCACTGAGGTTTTGCTTCCTGACAACTGTTGTCAATTTGGCTCAAATAAACTCACAAGAATTCTCTATAGGTCCAAATGTTTCTTATGTTGACAAAAGCAAGCACCAAAATTGTGAACAATGAATGCCAACTGTCTTGGAGACAGGTTTCAGTGGGTTTCATTTTATTTTCTCTTTCGCTATATTCTCCAATGTGTGTATCTTCTGGGTTACCTGAATAACAAACAAGCCTATCACTGCACAAAGACTGCTGCTCCCTTGTTTGTCCTTCCACTTCTACAACCCTTTTTTCCACATTCACTGAGCAGCCTCTTTTTTTTCAATCCTCACCCAAAGACATGCTTATTGACTTTAGAGAGAAGGGAAGGGAAGGAGACAGAGAAAGAAACATGAATCCACTCTCATCTGTGCCCTAACCAGGGCACCAAACCTGCAACCCTGGCATGTGCTCTGACCAAGAATCAAACCTGCAACCTTTGGTTTACAGAATGACATTCCCACCAAATGAGCCACAGTGGCTAGGGTTCACTGAGCAGCCTCTTAACAAGAGCACTGGCTGACGGCATTTATCTGATTCTCATGATACCCAGGAGGGGAGGAAGGCAGGTGTCACTTTGTTCCTTGTTTCACAGCCAAAAGGGAGAGGGGACACACCAGAGTAAAGATACTTATCTAGGTGACCCAGTACATTAGGACAGGGAAGTAAAAAAAGGCAAAGAACCCAACTTGAAAATGAGCAAACGATTTGAAAAGATAATATTCCAAAGATATACAAATGGCAAATACACACATGAAAAGATATTAGTCATTAGGAAAATGTAAATCAAACCACAATGAGATACCACTTCACACACACTAAGTTAACTATAATTTTTATAATGGACAATAACGTGTCAATAAGGATGTGGAGAAATTAGAACCCTGTTACGCTGCTGATGGGAATATAAAGTGGTACAGACACGGTAAACACCCGGGCAGTTCCTCAAAAAGTTATACATGCAGTCACCACGTGACCCAGAAATTTCACCTCTAGGTAAATACCCATAAGAACTGAAAACATATTGTTCACATAAAAACTTGTACAAGAATGTTCAAATCAGCGTTACTGATAATGGCCAAGCAGTAGAAACAATACTAATGTCTATCAGCTGATATTATAAATGAATAAACAAAACATGGTTGGAATATTATTCAGCCTTTAAAAACAATGATAAAGGCTACAATTTGGATAAACTTTGAAAACATGCCAGTGAAAGAAGCCAAACACAAAAGGTCACACATAGATTTCATTTATATAAAATGTTCAAAATAGGCAGATCCAAAACAGAAATAAAAATAGTGATTGCCAAGAGATGAGGGAAAGGGCAAATTAAAGGAATGGCATTTTTTTCTGGGGGGGATGGAAATGTTCTGGAATTAGACCTCGGTGATGGCTGCACAACATAGCAAATATACTAAAAACAACCAACGTATACAATGAAAAGTGGTAAATTTTATGTTATATGAATTATTTGTCAATAAACATTACAATAAATCTTACCAAAAAAAAAAACAAACCCAAACCCAACAAACAAACTTAGGGACTCAGGATCCAGGGTTGTGCACTTAAAAGAACCTATGCTTCTCCAGCGCCTGCTGGCCTGCTTTCTTATGCTTTCAGGAGAGAGGGATAATGTCCCTACTCAAAGCAAACAATGCTCACAGATAAATGAAGAGACTCAGTTTTAACCACACACTCCCTCACCTGGGAGCCAATTTTTCCACTTTCCACTTGGCTGACTTCCCAACAGAGGACACATGGTCACTCGGCCAACAGAAACTGGTCTGCTACAAGCAGGGATGAGACAGAAGGCTGGTGCCAACAAACTGCACTATGAAACTGCACAGTAGTCACAGAAGCTGCTGCTGGCAACTCACCTTTAGCCCACCTCCAACTTCTCCTAGAACATTTTCAACAGGCACCTTGGTGTTTTCAAAATGGACTTCGCAAACTGAAACACACAAAATTGAAGACCTTAAATGCAAACTACTCTGCACTTGATGCACTGGCATGAAATGCAATTCATTCATTCATTCAGTCGGTCAGTTGGTCACTCAGTCACTCTACATCTATGGATAGGACAGTACAGAAAAACAAGGTTTCTGTCCCTGTGGAGTTCATACTTTAGTTAGGGAGATAAACTATAAACAAGATGTTATAACACTGTGTTAACTGCTATCGATGAAATAAATACAGCATGGTGACAGAAATGGAGGTTGGAAGGGGTGGGTAATACTGTTTTTACTAAGGGTTTATGTGAGACTTTTCTAAGGTGAAGTTTGAAGGATAAGAAAGAGCCAGAGACATTGTTAGGTGGTATTGCTCCTCCTAAGTTCCCCAGTGCAAATGGGAGTATTGGTTCTATCTCACTCTGCTTTAATGCAGCCAAACCCTGAACTGTGGCTCTGTGGGAGGAGCAGATTTGCCTTTCCTTACCAATAATGCCAGGTTTGGCCATGTGACTTGCCGTGGCTTCAGGGGCATGGAGCCAATCCAACAAGAGCAGACAGGTCTTAACTGTGTTAATCCAGTCTGGTTTGGCTCCTTGGGCACTTATAATCTGTGTGAGAACATGCTCCAGAACGTTCAAGCAAACATATGGCATGCCTGAACCCAACCCAGAGCACCTGGAAACCATGGAAGAGAAATAAATGGCAAGTTCTCAGGAGGGTTACTGCAGTTATGGATGACTAGCAGTCCTTAAAGTGAGGATGTACCTGGCATGTTGAAGGAAGTGGAGGTCAGCGTGATGCGAGCAGTTACAGTAAGCATGATGGGTGAGGGAAGAGGCAGGAAGGGACAGAAGCCTCTCAACTTTGTTCTTTATAATAGTGGTGGCTCCCAGCAACTAATGCCAGAGAAAAGGGAGGCTCAGGACAGGGAAGTCATGGCTCAAGTAGCCAAGCAGTAGCCAAACAAAGTGTGGGCAACCAGGGTCTGGTGACTTTTTCTTCTATTATTACAGCTGTGTCCAAATAGCCTGGTTATGAAATACAACAAAATACCCATGACTCTGGCCACTGGGTCCCATTTATGGTTTAAGTACATGGGCTGAGAGGCAAGGCCCTTCTCCTAACAGCTCTTGTTCCTTCACAGGCTGCTGGATGTGGAGAGGACCCTTCTTCCCTCTCTGATCTCATCTTATGCCGCACAAGCCCCTCTCACAGGACCATTACATAATCCCAGTGGGCACCACCTACCCAGACATCAGTATGGACAGTGCACCCATAGTGGTACACAGTGGCAGCCCTGTTCTCTCCTACCACTTCAGTCACTCTGGGTGCTTTTTCCCACCAGCACACCAGGATCTTTTTATCTCAGGGCCTTTGAGCCTGCTCCTTCATCTGTTGGAACATTCATCATGCAATAGGCAGCAGTACCAGTCATGGTGGTTAATACCAGTAACAGCACAAACATTATCAGCTTCCACATAAACTTAGCATTTTACATATGTTGTAACCCTCCCTTTTCATATCACCTCCACAATGTAGGTTCTATTATCATCTCTTTCTTGTAGGTGAGGAAACTGAAGAAAAGCCAACTAGCTTCTCAAGGTCACAAAGCTTCTATGTGCCAGAGCCAGGTTAGAGCTCGGGCCCTCTGTCAACCCTCGCCCCCACCAGGCTAAGCGTATGTAGTGGCAAATACCACTATCTAGAACACAGGGTCCCCAAAGACAGGGTGGCAAACAGAAGTGGGTCTGGAGGTGCCAGGGTGGTATACAGAATCCTGTAGCAGACTCTCCATGATCTGAATAGGAGGCCTATGAAAGAGAGCCCTCTGAGGACTCCACTGCAGCTCTGGAAGGGTTGAAGGCCACTCACAGGACCCAGCCTCAAATAAACTTAGTGCAGACCAAGGGCCACAAGCAGGCCTGGGTAGGCAGAAAGGGAAGCGGGAGAAGGGGGGGGTTCCAGGCTGGGAATACAGGGTTTCCTGTAATGGAATGTTAATAACCTAGGACACCCCACTGCCCTTTTTGGTGTCCACTATGCCTCCCTCACAAGGCTGAGAGCTCCACAAGACTGTGACTGTTTCACTAACCTTAAAATCACTGATGGTCATTACATGGAGAAGTGTAGTCACTGTGGCACTTTATTTTTAACTTTTTAAATTTAAGTACAGTTGGTATATAGTATTATATTGGTTATATTAGTTTCAGTTGGACAATATAAGTGATTCAACATTTTTAAAATTATAATGTAATCACCACACTAATTCTAATAACCATTTGTGCAAAATTATCACAATATTATTGACTATATTCCCCTTCCCCTTTTCATTCATTCTCCCATACTCTCCCTTCAGGTAAAACCCTTTTGGTCTCAGTTTAGGATTCTGATTCTGTTTTGTTTGTTCATTTGTTTCTTTTTTTTTTAGACTTCAATATAAGTGAAACCATATGGTATTTGTCTTTTCCTGCCCGACGTATTTCACTCAGCATTATAGCCTCTAGATCAATTTATGTTATTAGAAATGGCAAGCTTTCATTTTTATTGCTGCATAATATTCCAAATATGTAACATACCACATCTGTTTTTGCCCACCAACAGACACCTAGGTTGCTTCCATATCTTGGATATTGTAAATAATGCTGCAATGAATATAGTCATTCTTCCCAAAACTAGAACAAATAATCCTAAGATTTATATGAACAACAAAAAATCCTGAACAGTTGAAGCAATCTGAAGAAAGAAGAACAAAGTTGCTGGCATCATGCGCCCTCATCTCAAACTACACTGCAAAGCTATGATAATCAAAACAGCATGGTATTCACACACACACACACACACACAAAAGACACATAAATCAGTGGAACAGAACAGAGAGCCCAGGAATAAACACTCACTTATACAGTCAGCTCATCTATGACAAAGGAGATAAAAATATACAATGGACTGACCACAGTCTCTTCAACAACAGGTACTGGAAAAATTGCACACAACATGCAAAAAAATGAAACCAGACCACTCTCTTGCACCATATACAAGAATAAACTCAAAATGGGTTAAAGACTTAAATGTTAGGACTGAAACCATAAAACTCCTAGAATAAAACATAGGAAACAAACTATTTGACATCAGTCTGAGTAGTATCTTTTTGGACACATCCTATCAAGCAAGGGAAACAAAAGCAAGTTAAACAAATGGGACTACATCAAACTAAAATGCTTCTGCACAGTGACGAAAACTGCCAACAAACCAAACAACCATTTACTGAATGGGGAAATACACTGGCAAATTATAATGGGTTGATATCCAAAATATAAGAGACTCATATAATTTAATGACAAAAAATAAACAATCTAAGAGAAAAATGGGCAAGGAAATAAAAAGATATTTCTCTGAGGAAATAGAGAAAAGATGATATCACTAACCATCAAAAAATGCAAATCAAAACCACAATCAGCCATCACTTCACTCCAGTTAGAATAGTTATTATCAAAAACTCAACAAATTACATGTGTTGGCAAGGATATGGAAAACAGGGAACACTTGTGCATTGTTGGTGGGATGTAGTCCCTATAGAAAACAGTATGATGATTCCTCAAAAAACTGAAAATACCATATAACCCAGTAATTGTACTTCTGAGAACTTTTTCAAAGAAAATAAGAGCACAGATTTGAACAGATATAAGCGACCCTATGTTCGTTGCAGCATTATTTACAACAGTCATCTTGGCATTCTTAATTTGATTTTGCTAAAATGCTTAAGTACAATTAAAACTACTTTTTTAGAAAAGGACTTTATTTACTTATTTTTAGAGAGAGGGCAAGGAAGGGAGAAAGAGGGAGAGAAACATCAAGGTATCATTGCCTCTCACAAGCCCCCAACTGGAGACTTGGCCCGCAACCCAGGCATGTTCTGACTGGGAATGGAACCAGCGACCCTTGGTTCACAGGCTGGCACTCAATCCACTGAGCCATACCAGCCAGAGTCAATTAAAACTACTTCAACTTCACTGTATTTTGATGCTTGAATGGGGCTAAAGAGCTCGTGCACTCACTCATGCTCTGTCTGTCTGTCTCTCACACACACACACACGCGCGCACACACACAACTTACTGTTGGAGCCACGGATACCTAACTTATCCTCAGGTTTCCCGTTAGTTACTCCACCAAAGTCTCTCTCTACTATAAATGCTGTAATTTTGTCTTTTACTGAGCTGTCAGAATCAACGTTGGTTTTAGCAAACACGGTAAAAATATTGGCAAGTCCTCCATTGGTGATCCAGACCTGAAAGAAAAAGCAAAAGAACTTTGGAGAAAACTAAACTATTATGAGCCACTTCTAAGCCCCATCTTTTCCAGAAGAGACTCCAGCTTCCCATCAAACCTCAGGCTAGACTGTAAAGCCTTGGCCCTGGGGAAGCCAAGACTGCATAAACAGAGTACAGAATCCAGTCTCCCCATAGCAAGGATTTTCCCAAGAGACACAGGTGACCGTGAGTGTGAGTGTGTGGGGATGCTGTAGAACAGTATCCAATGGTACTAAGATAGTTCAAGCTCTAGCACTGAATGGTTTCCTCAGGAAAGGGCGATGGGGACAGAAAGGAGCGAGGAGACAGGTATAAGAAAGGAGTGAGGAAAGAAGAGATAAATATAGAAACTTGTCAACAAACTGCAATATATAGAACTTATATGGATCTCAATTCAAGCAAATGATTTGGAAAAAAAACGTTATAAGATAATCAGAGAAATTATGCTATCTAGAATGCTATCTAGATAGTAAGGAATTATCATTTTTTAAAAAATGTGATAATGGTATCATAACTTTTTTTATAAAATAGTCCTGTCTTTTAGAGGCATAAACTGAGACAGTTATGAACGCAAGCCAGAGGTGATGATGCTGACACAGAAACAATTGGCTAAGAGCTAGTAACTGCTGAAGCTGGGTGACAGGTACATTCAAGTTCACTATAGTGAACTTTGTATATGTTTCAATTTTTGCATAATAAAAACTTTTTGAAAACAAACACCCAACAGAAGCTCAAGGAGGTAGATGGTACAACAGAAGCACGTAAACTGTGGAGCCAGAACTCCTTGGTTCCAATCCTGGCTCTGCTACTAAGCATAGGACATGTGCTGAACTCTTTGAGGCCGTTTCTTCTTCCAAAGAAGGCAAGTAGCATCCACCCAAGAAGTGATGGTCAAAAGATGATGTGTATGCTCTTTGCAATCCCTGGTGTATGCAAAGTGGTCAATGAGTAGTAGTGAAGGTCATGACTGAGACCCCAGAGGAGCTGTACCTTGGAGCCGCTGAGGATGTAGTGCTTTTTATCTTCACTTAACGAGGCCCTGGTCTGGATGGAGGCAGCATCACTCCCACTGCAGGGACAGAAAGAGGCTATTGAAGAAAGTAATGTTGGGAATCAAGATGAATGGTTTGGAGGGCCCAAAAATAAAGGTTTTACTTTAATACAGGAGTTGGCACACTTTTAAAATAAAGGGCCAGATGATAAATATATTCAGCTTTTTGGGCTACAGCCCAACTCCTCGATTCTGCTATTGTGCATGAAGGCAGCCACAATTTGTAAACAAACAGGCATGTTCCAGTAACACTTTCATTACAAAAACAGGAGGCAGGCTGGACCTGGCCAACCCCTTATCACATCAGATAAAAAAGGTGGTGGTGAAAATTCAAACTTAGATTTAAACATGAAAATGTGTACTCAAAATAAACTCATCTAAACTCCTTTCAGGATGAGTTCAGGACCCCAAGTTCCCAGGCGGAGGGAAGTAAGGTGAAGTGTGGTCCAAGTAAGAGACCTCGGTGCCCTCCCTGTTATGTCCTAGCTGTGTGACCTTGGGCTTATCACACAACCTCACTTAACCTCAGTTCCTAATCTGTAAAACAGGGCTATTACCACCCACCCTCATACTCTGAAAGTTGCTTCAAAGCTTTGAAAGCACATGTCAGGTGTGTTGCAAACCACAAAATAATTATTTAATAGGCACTGTCAGGTGTGTTATTGCATTTATAAATCTCACTGGGACAGAAAAATAAAGATAAGAGAATTGGCAAGAAAAGTTGCTGATTTGACTCCTGGTGAAGATTTCAGAGAGGCAAGAAATAAAAGTCACCACCTATTCAGCACAAACTCTAGCCCTCTTTCCATGCCCCTGGGAGACGCTATTCCATGGCTGTTCGTGCCAAGGGCAGACCTGGCTGGCTCTGTCAGGCAGAAGGCGGCAATGTGCTCCCCAGATGCCAGTTTGGGCAGGTATCTGGCCTTCTGCTCCTCACTGCCGGCCAAGATGATTCCCTAAACAAGACACAAACAGGCTGATTTCAGCTGTGGGGGAAAAAGACTATGACAACTATGCTTGCAGAATATAGCTTCTAAAGGAAATACTTACGGTACTTCATGCAAGAGGAAACACCCTAAATCAGAGCTGGCAGCTTCAGGTAAAAAGTGGGGAGCCAGACTGCTAAGGACCCACCCTAAAGTGCACCATCAGGGTGGCCTGGGCCTGGAGTCCCAGCAGAACTTTGGGGTCAGACTCAGGGATGTTCATCACAGCTCCTGTTTCCTGGCTAGGTAATCTTCGGTAAGGGATGTCCCTTCTCTAAGCCTCCATATCCTCTTGTACATATAGGCGATAATCTTACCCATTGGAGGGGTGGTTTGAATGATAAAATGTGAAGAGGTGGGAATGCTGCACCCACACCTGACATAAAGAAGGTGTTCAGTCAATGTCAGAACTGTCCCACACTCCTTCTCAAGTTCCCTCTTTCCACTGAGTGAGTGTATGGAGCACAAAAGCTCTTGGAGGGAAGCCGAGTATGCATGCTGTGCACTCAGCTCACTCTGGTTTCTACATT
The DNA here is from genome assembly GCF_004126475.2 of Phyllostomus discolor. Classification (NCBI taxonomy): domain Eukaryota; kingdom Metazoa; phylum Chordata; class Mammalia; order Chiroptera; family Phyllostomidae; genus Phyllostomus; species Phyllostomus discolor. The sequence continues at coordinate 107,191,327 of NC_040904.2, forward strand.
GACCAGAAACAACACAAGTAATGGACTGTTGATTAAGAGTGGTGAATCTGGACCTGCCCTAAAATTCTCCAAGCCTGGTGGGGTGAGAAAGACAACAACAGTAGGGAGGACATGCTAAGGCCCCAACTGACTCAAGAGCACAGTGGGAGAGGCTCATATCCAGCCTGAAGTGGAGACAGGCTCCATGGAGGCAGCAGCATCAGAACTGGGCTTCCAAAGGATAGGTCAAAGGCAATGAGAACATGAGGAGGATTCAAAGGGAAGGAACAGCGTGATCAAACGGCTGCTGCTTACGTAGGAGCTGAGCACTATATGGTGTAGCTGAGAGAGGACGTGCACAAATGAGGCACTGCAGGGCAAAGATGCAGGAATAGGATAGGCTCTCCTCCAAGACCATGAGATAGCAAGCACAATTCACTTCCTGAAGGTCTTCCTGGAGTCACAGAAAGCATCCCCAGATACTTGACCTTGAGGCCTATAGCCTGGTGTGCTTCCAGGGTCATAGCGATCGACCCGTCCACGCTGACAATTTCCCGTAGCCGTGCATACATGGTGTTGGAAAGGCCCAGGCCACCTAGAGAATAAAGAGACCTGCTTTACTTATGGCCCAGCCCCACATTACTCCCATTAAAGGCAAATGGACTTACTAGTCTTTTCTGATTATAAAAGTAATGCCAGACCACCATTTTCATCACAATACAGAAAGGTACAAAGAAAATACACGTCACCCACAAACAGCAGTCAGACCATTTTTGTGCATATCCTTTCAAACTTTTCTAGGCATACGAGCATATACAGAGATATATGTTTTTAACATAAAAATATAATCCATAATACAAAAATATAAAAATACCTTTACATCATTTAATAGGTTGTATCTCCTGTCAAATATAGATCTTTATAAATGAAACAGCTTTTCCAGTGCCTCATTCTCAGTATCTAGTGGATTCTAGGACAGAGATTTTTCTGCAGTGGCACTACTCATATTTTAGGATCCAACATTTGTTGTCATGGGTGACTCTTCTGTACACTGTAGAATGTTTAGCAGCATCCTTGGCCTCCACCTACTTGATGCCAGAAGTACCCCCCAACACACACACAGTTTTGATAACTAAAAATTCTCTAGACATTGTCAAATGTCTCTTGGGGGACAAAATAACTCTAGTTGGAAATCACTCTTCTGCAGTAGAAAGACAAACATTAAAGAAACAAAAACAAAAAATCCACTGAACTTGTGTCTTCAACTTCGACAGATGGCTGGGTGACTGTATATGCATCATACAAACAATAAACTGAAGCCTAAGGTCACGTGACTAAAATGTAGGAGGGCTGGGTCTGAACTCAGGGTGTATGTATGGGTAAGGGCCCCAGAGCCACCATTCACACACAAAGGAAGGGATGAGTCCCTGCAGAGAAGTAGAGTGGCCTGCCTAGTAATGCAGTCCTGTGGGTTCAGGGGTGGTACCCAGGGAAGGCCAGGGCTCTGCAGTACCACTTTCCCCTTTCCACTTGTTTCAGTCAATACTTATTTCACATACTAAGGGAGTAAGTTTTGTTTGTTTTTAAAAAAAAATAAGTTCTGATGCTTTTCCCCCCAAGGAAGTTACCATTAGATCATGGGGACAGCAATCACATGGGAAAGGATGACAAGTGGGTGGAGACTGTTGGTGGAGTTAAAGCTGAAGGGCAGGAAGGAGCCACATCAACCAGCCATGGACATGCCATTGACAGGATACTGACAGGCTGGGTTGGCTGCAGGGAACCAGGAAGGAAATGCAGGCCCAGTTGGTAGAAAGGAGTTCATTCTCTGTGCCAGACTGGGAACAGTTCCCCAAACCATTTGGGTGCATGAATATAAGCTTGCTATTGCCTTAATTTCCCAAGGAAGGAAAAAGAACCAAACATGACTATTATCATCTCATGAAAAAAAGAGTATTTTTGAACATAATACATCACATAAACAAAAGACAAAAATCACATGATCGTATCAATAGATGTAGGAAAAGCCTTTAATAAGGTACAGCACCCATTTATGATAAAAACACTTAGCAAAGTGGGAATGGAGGAAGCATTCCTCAATATAATAAGGGTCATATACAAGAGACCTACAGCCAACATCTTACTCAATGGGCAAAAACTTAGAGCTTTCCCACTAAGATCTGGAACAAGACAAGGATGCCTGCTTTCACCACTCCTATTCAACATAGTAGTGGAAATCCTAGCCAAAGCCATCAGACAAGAAAAAGAAAGAAAATGAAATCCAAATTGGAAAGGAGGAAGTAAAACTGTCATTGTTTGCAGATGACATGATAGTATAGAGAGAAAATCCTATAGACTCCGCCAAAAAAACTATTCCACCTAATAAATGAATTTGGCAAAACACCAGGACACAAAGTCAATATTCAGAAATCTAAGGAATTTTTGTATACCAACAATAAAATATCAGAGAAACAGGAATCAGGAAAAAAAAACCCATTTGATATAGGAACAAGAAAAATAAAATACCTAGAAATAAACCTAAAGAAGGAGGTAAAAGACCTATACTCTATACAATAATGAAGAATGAAATTCAGGAAGACACAAACAAATGGAAGCATGTACCACGCTCATGGATTGGAAGAATTCACATCATCAAAATGTCCATACTACCCAAAGTGATTTACAGATTCAATGCAATCCCTATAAAGTACCTATGACATATTTCACAGATATAAAACAAACATTTCAGAAATTTATATGAAACCATTAATGACCCAGAATAGCTGCAGCAATTTGAGAAAGAAGAACAAAGCAGGAGGGATCATAAGACCTGATATCAAACTGTATTACAAAGCCGCTGTAATCAAAACAGCCTGGTACTGGCATAAGAACAGACACATGGACCAATGGAACAGAACAGAGAGCCCAGAAATAAACTCAAGTCTCTATGGTCAATTAATATTTCACAAAGGGGGAAGAAGCATACAATGGAGCAAAAATAGCCTCTTCAACAAATGGTTTTGGGAGATCTGGACAGACACATGCCAAAATATGAAACTCGATCACCAACTTACACCATACACAGAAATAAATCCAAGGGGGATAAAAGACTTAAATATAAGACGTGATACCATAAAAGTCCTAGAGGACAACATATGCAGGAAAATCCCAAACATTCCATGCAGCAACATCTTCACTGGTATGTCCCCTAAAGCAAGGGACATAAAGGAAAGAATAAACAAATGGGACCTCATCAAAATAAAAGGCTATGCATGGCTAAAGAAAACAGCATTAAGATGAAAAGTGAACAAAGTATATGGGAAAACATATTTGCCAATGATACTTCGGACAAGGGCTTGCTCTCCAAAATATATAAAGAACTCACACAACTCCACTCCAGGAAGACAAACAACTCAATTAAAAAATGGGCACAGGACTTGAACAGACACTTCTTCAAGGAGGACATACAGAAGGCTCAGAGACATATAAAAAGATGCTCAGCATCACTAGCCATCAGAGAGATGCAAATTAAAACCACAATGAGATACTACTTCACACCAGTGAGAATGGCCATCATAAACAAAGCAACAAACAAGTGTTGGAGAGGATGTGGAGAAAAAGGGAACCCTCGTACACTGTTGGTGGGAATGCAGACTGGCATAGCCACGTAAAAAACAGTATGGAATTTTCTCAGAAAACTAGAAATGGAACTGCCTTTTGACCCAGCAATGCCACTGCTGGGATTATATCCTAAGGGCCCTGAAACACTAATCCAAAAGCACCTATGCACCCCAGTGTTCACAGTGGCACAATTTACAATAGCCAAGTGCTAGAAGCAACCTAAGTGCCCATCAGCAAATGAGTGGATCAAAAATCTATAGTATATTTCCACAATGGAATATTACACAACAGAGAGAAAGAAGGAGCTCCTACCCTTTGAGACAGCATGGATGGAACTGGAGAGTATTATGGTAAATGAAAGAAGCCAGGAGGTGAGGGACCAATACCATATGATTTCACCTTTAACTGGAACATAATGAACAAAAGAAAAAAGCAAACAAAATATAACCAGAAACACTGAAATTAAGAACAATCTAACAATAGCCAGAGGGGAGGGGGAAGGAGACAATGGGGGGAAGGGTTTTTAGGAACTACTATAAAGGACACAGAAACAAAACCAAGGGGGAGGGTGGAAGCAAGGGAGGGAGGTGGGTTTGGCTGGGGTGGGGGGGAGTGGTGGGGGGAGGAAATGCAGACAACTATAATCGAACAACAATAAAACACTTTTTTTCAAAAAAGGCTACTTAATAACATTTATTTTAAAGATTTGGAAAAAAAAGAGAGTATTTTCATACCAGAAAATAGGACTTAAAACAAGAATAACTTATGGAAAGTTATGTAATCTCATATCAACTTAGGCATGCATGTGCACACACACACCCCTAATACATGCTGGCATATATGACATGTAGATATAAAAAGATATACCTCAATTTTACATGGAAATTGTTTTGGAGAAAAATTAAGCACTTTCATCAATTAGGAAATGAGTTTAAAGGATCTTGAAGGGTACCCTTTAAAGGAGAAACATACAATACTACCAACCTGGCTACATCTAGAGGCTTTCTCCTGGTATTCGTTTTACTCCAAGCACTCATGTTTTCATTGGATGAGAGATGAACTGTCACTCTCCAGCTCTATCTCCAATGGCTTCCTAGTCTCATATTCAATACAGCCCATGTGTTATGGCCAAGAATTCCCATCAATTTTAATACTGACAAGTCTCAGATGTCTGGGAAAGCTCAAGCTCCCGACACCTCACTCAGATGCTGCAGATTTCTGTTAAGAAACAGGATGTATAGCTTTTCCCTGCAGATATTTGTTCTATGCATTCCACCACTGAATTAGCAACATCACTGATTTTATGTCTTCTGCCTAAATGAAAAAATGTTTTTATACATTTGGAAATGTGATGAAAGGTATTTCATATAATGACAGTAAGATACACCATTTAATAGTTTAAAACAAAGCAAAAAAACATACACATAAACTAAGATTTAACCTGATTAAAATATGCTTCAGAATTAAGGAAATTTGGCATCAAACTAGTTTGTCCTAAATTTTCATATTTTGTCTCAAACTGTACCAGCTCCAGGCTGGGTACAAGTGGAAACTTATTCTACAAACATTGAGGGCCCCCCACTTGTGGCTGCCAAGGTTAGGGTACAGAGGTGGAAGTGGCCTAACTTTAGTGTCTTAGGTAGGAAGATAGAACATGAAGACAAGCTCCTGGCTTTTGTGACTTGCTGTGCAAAACCTAATTTGAAATCTAGCTGGGAAAATGCCCCAAATATTAAAAACCTCCAAATGACCAGCTCATACTGATGAAATATACCTAGCCATTAAAGCACCACTAATTCTCCCCTAAACTCCTGTCCCATAGCTGATCAAACCTGGAAGCAGCCTCAGACAGCAAAGGCTCTGGAAGAGGGCTCATAGAGGTTGGTGTAGGGCGAAGGCTGAGAACCTAGAGCCACACTTTTATGTCAAAAGGGTCCAAGAGTAAAAGTGATGTGTGGGTGTGCATTCACATGCATCAGCCTGTGTTCTGGCTCTTTGAGACATTTTCTATTCCTCTCCGCACAAACACTTCTTGCCTGTCCCCTTAACCCACAGAATTAGGATGGCCACCTCTGGATTAGGCAAAAGAAAAAAAAAGTGATCAGCCAAATCTGACAAGGCAGAATTACCCTGGGATGCTGAAGAGAAAGGCAAGGAAGGGCCTTCTACCTAAAGACTAAAAACATCACTACAATACTCTAAGAGTGATGTGCATAGTCCAAAGGACAAAGGGCCCTGCTCAAAGGTTCCCCCTAATTAAATCCCCATATCTACAGGTTTAACACCTATACATTCATTACAGTAAAACTGAACAATTACTAGCATTAGGTCTGTAAATGTACACTTCTGTATGGAGCAAGTTAGTGTTTTTTTAGATGCACCTTGTGTCCCACAGCCATATATGTCTTACTTGTTTGCACCAGGATGAGAAGCCAAACTTAGTGGAACCTGGCACCTGCGCTCTTACCACAGGAAGCACAAGTGGCTCCAGAACAACTTCTGAGCCTGAGAGACCAAAGGGCTGTGCAATGGAGATGACATTGAAATCAGCCAGTTTCACTCTGATTCACCCACCTCCTCCACCTCCACAGAGACCCAGCGAGCACAGCTCCTGTGATGGTTTTTGATCCATTTCAGAGAAAGAAGCGCAAAACTCCACAGCACAAGCACCTGAGATAGTGCACACACACTCACTAATCAGCCACCCCATAGTTAGCCAGTGATAGACGTTTTTATTATTTCCAGCAGTTTTACAGCTCGATTTTGGACATACTGCATTAAGGGCCATCCTTCCCAAACAGAACCCTTTTTTGAAGAAACACAGACTATTTTCTTAAAAGGCAACCAGCATGAGGGTGGTTTCCTTTACTCACCATATTCTTCTGGGACTTGCATGCCAAAAAGCCCCAGGCTCTTCAGCTTCTCTAAAGTTTCCTTTGGGATTTTTCCCTCTTGGTCAATTTTTCGAGAGTCCACTGCCAAGAAAAAATATCATGATTAAACAAAATAAGCTACCATTATACAAACAAAAATAAACAGAACAATTTTTGTATAGTATAAAATCCCAGTGTCAAAGACTTTAAAACTAGAAATTACCTAGTCATAATCATTCAGCATGTGTTCAATTTTATCTAATTATCCTGTAAAGAACTGTATTTTGAAAAATTACCAATACCAGGTTCTATTGTTTCTTCATCTGGGTGCTATTCACATCTGAGATGTATTCACTGTGTAAAACTGCAGCAAAATATATTATTTATTAGATGTAAACCTTTCTGCATACTAAATTTAAATGTTTAAATTTAGTATGCAAAAATTTAGTATGCATCTTCTAGAAAATTAGAGAATAAGTATGTAGCTCCCAGAGCTGCCCTAAAATGCTAGGCTAGATAGCCAAACTCGAAGCAACATCTGGGTCTAAAACTCCTCAGTTCTCAGAATCCAGGACTATTTCACCCTAGTCCACACATTCTGAAAACAGCTCAGTCTGTTTAACACCACTACTCACATTCATCAGAACAAAACCGAACAATGACTAGCATTAGGTCTGTAAATGTACACTTCTGTATGGAGCAAGTTAGTGTTTTCAAACTGCCAAGAAATTAAACATCACAATTATAAGTTTTAAAACTCACCATAACCTACACTAATACATTTTTATACACATGGGTCATCAATGAGAAATATCAGTTCCCCAAGTAGAGTCCAAACTCCTCATTTTATTTACTTTTATAATTTTATGGCATATATAATTGTCACATAATAAACTTCACATATTTAATATATGTTTTCAAATTCTGACATCTGTTCACCCATGAAATCATCCCCACAAACCAAAGGAAATATTTCCTTTCCCACCAAAAGTTTTCTTGTGCTCTTTTGTGATTAGTCCTTCTCTACATCTCATTCCCAGGCAGCCACTAATCTCCTTTTTATCTACAGACTAACCTGCATTTTTGAGTTTTCTATAAGTGGAATCATACACATGGTTTTTTTTTTTTTTTTGGTCTCGCTTCTCCAACTCAGCATAAGATTTCAAGACTTATCTATATTGTTGCATGTATAAATCCTTCATTACTTTTATCGTTCTACTGAATGGGTGTAAAATCATTTATCCATTCACCTCCTGATGGACATTTGGGTGGTTCCCAGTTTTTGGTTCTTAGAAATAAAGCTTCTACTATAAACATTCATATTCAAGTTTTTGTGTAGTTATATGTTTTCATTTCTCATGGGCCAATACTTTGGAGTGGAATGACTGGGCTGTATAGTAGGGTACGTTTAGCTTTTGAGAAACTGTCAGGATCTGGGGAGACTTCCACTTCCAGCCAAGATAAAGCAAAAAGGAACTGGTTGTGTCCTAGCCTTAAAATAGTAAAAATATAGGGCACTGGTCACTATACTCAGAAGAGTAACATTTTACTAATAGAGAAGAATTAGCATTAGACCATGTATTTCAACTGAGGTAGTATCACCCCCGAGTAAATAAAAGTTGTTTTCGGGGGGGGGGGGGGGTCAGAGGGTGTATAAAGCACAGAAATATAACACATAAGAATATATATAATAAAGCATAAAATTTCAAGGGGCACGATGGTGAACAGGAAAAAAGGATGTATAAAAAGGTTTGGAGGGAAAAGTACAATAATGGGGAAAAAAAGTTGCCCTACACACTGCTCTGGTCTTGCTCAACAATACTTAAAGGAAACTTTGAAAGGATCCAACTCTTCCTAGAAACTTAAAAGGATGGTACCAAAGGGAATATGATGGTACTTGAGAGAATGAAGATCAACAGAAACATTAACTAGATGTGACCTAGAACAAAGCTTAAGAACATATTAAATACATACACATAGACACACAAAATATCCAGAACCAATAATGTAAAATCTACAGTGTCTGGCATCCAAAAGAAAACTACCAGGCACATAAAGAGGCAGGAAAATATGATCTATACTGAGAAGAAAAATCAGTTAATTGAAAATGACCTAGACATAACACGGATGAGAGTAGACAAGCACATTAAATGACCTATTATAACCACATAATGAAGTATTAGCATGTTAAGACAAAATATGGAAGAAATAAAAAGATATAAATCAATTCCCAGAGATGAAAGACAAAACACTTGAGATGAAAAACACTGGATGAAATTAAGAGTAAACTATGGTAAATACCATAGAAAAGATTAGTGAACTTAAAGACGTAACAATAAAAACTACACAAAATGAGACAAAACACCAAATGAAAAAAATAACAGCATCAGTGAACTGTGGAAGAGGATAGAGTGGGGGATGTAGTGTAGTTGATGATAAAAATTTTTTTTTAAGAAATAATAACCAAAAAGAAGAGAGTAGAGTAACACCTATAAAGGGCTGAAGGACAAATAATGTCAACATAGATCTCTCTTAATGAAAAAGACATTTTCAGATACATAAAAGCAGAATTTACTCATCCCTTGCAAAGCTGCACTATAAGGAACATTAAAATAATTCTATCCCATGGAAGAATGATGGTACCAAAGGGAATCTGATACTACTTGAGAGAATGAAGGTCAATACAAACATTAATTAGATGAGTAAACATAAAATGATTTTTTCTCATTTTAAAAATTACACTAAAAACAAGAAAATTTACAGCATGATGAAAAAGTTTTGGAAATGGATAGTGGTGATGGCTATACAACATTGTAAGTATACTTAATGCCAGTGAATTGTACACTTAATAAGGATTAAAATGGTAAGTTTTATGTTTTGTATATTTTACCACGGAAAAAAAAAGAATAGCAAGGTACTGTAAGGTTTATACTGAATGTAGAAATAAAATGTATGAAACAACAGCAGTTGGGCTAGGAAAGCAGACACGTAGTAAGGCTCCTCCACATGAAGTGGTATCATATTGGTAAGCCAGAACTATAAACTCTAAAGCAACCACTGAAAAACAAAAGAGGTATAATTAATAAACCAACAAAAGAGATTAAATGGAATAAAACAATACTTGATTAATTCAAAAGAAGACAGAAAAAAGGAAAAAGGGAACAAAATAGAAATGGGACAAATTAAAAAAAAACAGCTAGATGACAGAGTTAAACCCAACTATTTCAATAATCACAATAGTTACATATGAAAGATCAATTAAAAGGCACAGACTGTCCAATTGTATTTAAAAAGACAACATTCAACTGCACTGCCCTGTAAGAAAACCACTTATTTTTCTTTTATACCTTTATTATGAAACAATATCAGTTTTAAAGTTGCAAAAATAGTACTGAGTTCCCATATGCACCCTGCCCAGCTTCCCCTAACAGGACCTTATAGAACCATGGAAAAATTATCTAAATTACGAAATTGACATTCATATAATATTAACTAAACTACAGGATTAATTTCAGTTTCATCAATTTTTCCATTAGTGTCTTTTTTATGTTCCAGGTTTCAATCCAGGATCCCACACTGTATTTTACTGAATGTCTCTTTATTGCCCTCCAGTCTGTGAGGGTTCTTCCGTCTTCCCTTGTCTTTCATGACCTTGACACTTAAAGCACTGTTACTTTGAAACATGTCTCTCAATTTAGGTTTGCCTATTTTCTAATGATTTGTTCAAAGTTACATGCTTTGGGAAAGACTTACATGTTTGGGGAAATACCCCAGAAGTGATTGCCCTTCTCAGTGTATTATATGAGAGGGTATGAGATATCACTAAGTCAGTCTTATAACTAGTGATGCTCACCTTGATCACTTGCTTAAGGTGGTGTTTGCCAAGATTCTCCACATAGTTACTTTTCCTTTGTAATTAATAAATATCACAGGATAGCTACTTCAAGATTACATGAATAAACTGTTTCTCCTCAAACTTCCACCCATTCATCCATTAGCAGAACCTGCCTACATGAAGTTTCACTATAGTGGGTGCTTATGATAACTTTGTATTCCACCTGTGTTCATTAGGTGGAAAAGAAATCCAAAGTGCTTTCAGTTTAAAAGCACAAATCAGTCAAGAAGATGAAAAAAGATATATCATGCTAACATTAATCAAAAGACAGTTGGAATAGCCACACTAGTATCCAAGTAGATTTTTAAGCAAAGACTACTCCCAGGGATAAGGAAAGTTATTTCATAATGACAGAGGGGTGAATGTATCATAAGGATCTAACAATCCTCAATAACAAACCTTCAAAACATATAAAGAAAAAACTGATAGTAATTAAAGAAAAAATATATAAATACACAATTATAGCTGGAAGTTTCAACATCTTTCAGTAATTGTTTAAAAAAGTAAATAAAAATTTGTAAAGATACATTAAATTTGAGTAACAGTATCAACCAATTAGCTCTAAATGACATTTGTAAAACACAACCAAACAACAGGAAAATATTTATTGTTTTCAGGTACACATGGAAAAACATTTACAAAAATAGGCCATATTATGAGCCATAAAAAAACTCTCAAAAAATTTAAGAGGATTCAAATTACATAAAGCACATTTTCTGATCACAAATGGAATACTTACTAGAAATTTTAAAAAATGGGCATATGACTACAAGATCCAACAGACTTTAAAAAGATAACAAATTAAGGGAAGATTATAAACACCATTAAGTCAATAAAACCAACAACTTTGATTAAATGGATGAATTCCTTAAACTATCAAAGTTCACAAACAAACTATCAAAACAAACTATCAAAGTTCACAAAGGAAATAGATAACCTGAATAGTACTCTATCTGTTAAAGAAATTGAAAAGTTAAAATTACCCCACTAAGAAAACTACAGACTTAAACGGCTTCACTGTTGAACTCTGTCAATCATTTAAGGAAAATGTAGTACCAACTTATACAAAGTTTTAAAAGAAATACTTTCCAACTCATTCTATGAGGCAAGAATTATCCTGATATATCATAGAAAATTAAACTACAGATCAACATCCATCAGAAAAACAGATACAAAAATTCTTAAAATTTCAGCAGATTGAATCCAACAATATAAAAAATGATAATATATCACAACCAGGGGGAATAATCCTAGGAATTAACAGTAGCTCAGCAGTCAAAAGACAATCAATGTAAGTTATCGGGTCAACAGAATAAAAATGAAAACCATAGTTATCTCAAGAGATGCAGAAAAACAATGGAAAAATTGTGATACAATTTATGATGAAAACTCTCAGCAAACTAGAAATAAAAGGAAACTTCCTAATGTAATAAAGAACATCTACAGAAAAAAAGATGTACAGCTAACATCATACTTAAAGTTGAAAGACTGATGTTTCCCTAAGATCAGGAATAAGAGAAGAGAGTCTGCTCTTACAACCCCCATTCAACACATCATATGGGAGATTTTAGGCACTGCAGTAAAATAGAGAAAAGAAAGGAAAACCAGAAAAAGAAACTGTCCTTATCACCAACAACACAAGTGTCTATGTAGAAAATCCTCCAAAATCTACCTAAAAAAAACCTCCTAGAACTAATACATGAGTTTAATAAAGGGTGCAGGATATGAGACCAATATACCAACTGTATTCACTAAACCAACTGTATTCACTAAAGAGAAAAACTAAAACATGAAAAAATGTTCATCATCACTAGCCATTAGTAAAATGCAAATTAAAACCACAATGAGGTATCGCTCCACAGGTATCAGAATGGCTAAATTAAAAAAAAAAATTTAACAGAGCACAATGACAACACCAAATCTTGGCAAAAAGGCACAAAAACTAGGAAAACTACACATTGATGGTGTAAATATTAAAGTGGTACAGCCATTTTGAAAATAATGTGAACCACATGATCACATCAATAGATGTAGAAAAAGCATTTGATGAGGTACAGCACCCATTTATGATAAAACCACTCAGCAAAGTGGGAGTAGAAAGAGCATTCCTCAATATAATAAAAGCCATATATGAGAGAGCTACAGCCAACATCATACTTGATGGGCAAAAACTAAGAGCTTTCCCACTAAGATCAGGAACAAGACAAGGATGTCCACTTTCACCACTTCTATTCAACATAGTATTGGAAGTCCTAGCCACAGCGATAAGACATGAAAGAGAAATAAAAGGCATCCAAATTGGAAAGGAGGAAATAAAACTGTCACTGTTTGTAGATGATACAACAGTCTACATAGAAACCCCTGTAAGCTCCACCCCAAAACTTCTCAACCTAATAAGCAAATCTGACAAACTAGCAGCATTCAAAGTCAATATTCAGATATCAAAGGCATTTTTATACACCAACAACGAGAGATCAGAATCAGAAATCAAGAAAAAAAATCCTATTTGCTATAGCAACGAGAAATACAAAGTACCTAAGAATAAACTTTACAAAGGTATGAAACATCTGTACTCAGGAAACTACACAATACTGAAGAAAAAAATTAAGGAAGACAAATAAATGGGAAAATATACCATCTTCTTGAATTGGAAGAATCAACACCATCAAAATGTCCAGATTACCCAATGATTTGCATGGAATTTATGGATTCCACACAAACCTATTAAAATATCAATGACATACTTCACAGATATAGAACAAACATTTTAAAAACTTACATGAACCATAAATGACCCCAAAGAGCCACAGCAATTTTGAGAAAGAAGAACAAAGTAGGAGGGATCACAATACCTGTTATAAAACTATATTAAAGGCCACAGTAAACAAAACAGCCTGGTACTGGCATAAGAACAGAGACATAGATCAATGGAACAGAATACAAAACCTAGAAATAAACCCAAGCCTCCATGGTCAATTAATATTTGACAAAGGGGGCAGAACCATAAAATGAAGTAAAAATAGCCTCTTCAACAAATGGTGTTGGGACATCTGGACAGCTACATGCAAGAAAAAGAAACCTGATTTCCAACTTACACCACACACAAAAATAAACTCAAGGTGAATAAAAGACTTAAATGTAAGTTGTGACACCATAAATATCCTACAGGAGGACATAGGCATAAAAATCCCAATTATTTCACAAAGCAATATTTTCACCAACATGTTCCCTAGAGCAAGGGACATAAAGGAAAGAATAGACAAATGGGACTTTATCAAAATAAGAAGCTTCTGAACTGCTAAAGAAAACATCAGCAAAATGAAAAGGGAACCAACTGTATGGGAAAATATATTTGCCAAAGATATCTCAGACAAGGGCTTGATCTCCAAAATATATAAAGAACTCACACAACTCCATTCCAGGAAGATAAACAATGCAATTAAAAAATGGACAAAGGACCTGAACAGACACTTCTCCAAGGAGGGTTTACAGAGGGTGCAGAGGAAAGGATGCTCAGAATCACTAGCCATCAGAGAGATGCAAATTAAAACCACAATGAGATACCACTCCACACTAGTAAGAATGGCCATCATAAACAAATCAACAAACCAGTGTTGGAGAGGTTGTGGAAAAAAGGGAACCCTAGTGCACTATTGGTGGGAATGCAGACAGGTGCAGCCACTGTGGAAAACAGTGTGGAGTAACCTCAGAAAACTAGAAATGGAACTTCCTTTTGACCCAGCAATACCACTACTGGGATTATACCCTAAGGATCCTGAAACAACAATTCAAAAGAACCTATGCACCCAGTGTTCACAGCAGCACAATGTACAATAGCCAAGTACTGGAAGCAACCTAGGTGCCCATCAGTAAGTGAATGGATCAAAAAACTATGGTACATTTACTTGGTGGAATACTATGCAGCAGAAAGAAAGAAGGAGCTCCTACTCTTTGCGACAGCAATGGATGGAACTGGAGAGCATTATACTAAGTGAAATAAGCCAGGCGGTGAATGACAAATACCACATGATCTCACCTATAATTGGAACCTAATCAACAAAACAAAGAAGCAAGCAAAATATAACCAGAGACATTGAAATTAAGAACAATCAGACAGTAACCAGAGGGGAGGTGGGAAGGGGTAATGTGGGGGGCAGGAAGGGTTTTCAGGAATATCTATAAAAGACACATGGACAAAACCAAGGTAGGGGTAGGTTCAAGCATGTGAAGTATAGATGGCTGGGTTGCAGCAGGAGTGGTGGAAGGAAAATGGAGACAACTATAGTTGAACAATAAAAAAAAATTAAAAAAAAAAAGAACAGTTCTGCTGAATAAGAGCTTCTTAGTTTTCTTTATTCTTCTAGCCTTTGAATATATTAGCCCACTGCCTTTTGGCCTCTTTTTGATGACAAATCCACTTATCTTATTGGAGACCCCTTATATATGATGAGTTGCTTCTCTGTGTCTGCTTTCAAAATTGTGTCTTTGGACAGTTTAATTATAATGTGTCATAGTGTGAGTGCCTATTTGTTTATCCTGTTTGCAGTTTATTGAACTTCTTGGATGTTTATATTCATGTCTTTCACAAAAGTTGGGACATTTTCAGCTATTATTTCTTCAAATATTCTGTCTGTCCTTTCTTCTCCTGCTGACACTTCACAATGTAAATGCTGGGGTGCCTGGTGGTGTCCCACAGGTCCCTTTTAGTTCACTTGAATCTTTTTTCTGTTTCTCGACTTGATAATTTCCATTGCTTTACCTTTAAGTATGCTGATTCTTTCTTCTACCTTTATATCTGCCTTTTAATTCTTTTAGTGAATGTTTCATTTTAGATATTGTACTTTTCAGCTCCAGAATTTTTATTCTTAGATTTTTCTCTTTATTAACATTTTCATTTTGTTAATATATCATTTTTTCTTACTTTCTCCACATCTTTTCTTAATTATTTGAGAATCATTAAGATAGCTATTTTAAAGTCTTTGTCTAGTAAATCCTTCCACAGGTCTTTCACAGGAAGTTTGCTTTGAATGGCCCACACATTCTTGCTTATTTGTGTGCTTTGTGATTTTTTTTTTGTTGAAAACTGGACATTTAAATCTAATAATGTGGTAACTCTAGAAATGAGATTTTCCTTCTTCCCCAAGATGTGCTGTTTTTGCTTTTGTATTTTTGTCTTTTAAATGGAAATGTATTTGACATATAACAGTGTGTAAGTGTAAGGTGTACAACATATTTATTTGATACATTTCTTTGTCACAATATAACTGTCTTTGTTGCCTTAACTAACACTTTTATCATGTCACACAATTATCATTTTTTTGTGATGGGAATAATTAAGATCTAGTCTATTAGCATGTTTGATGTTTATAATACAGCACTGTTACCTATAATCACTAAATTGTGCATTAGGTCTCTATCTACCAGTTGCAAATTTGTACCCTTTAAACAACATCTCTCCTATTCTCTCACCCCGCAGTTCCTGGTAACCACTATTCAACTCTGTTTTTACAAATTCAGCTTTTTCAGAGTCCACATATGAGCAATATCATACAGTATACATCTTTCTCTAACTTATCTCACTTAGCATAATGTCATCAAGGTCCCTGTATGTTGTCACAAATGGCAGGAATTTCTGCTTTCTCATGGCTAAATAATATTCTACTATATGTACATACATACACGTGGGCACACACACACACTTCCATTCACCTGTTGACAGGCACTTAGACTGTTTCCATGTCTTGGCTATTATGCAATAAACATGGAGTCCATATACCTCTTTGATATCCTGTTTTTACTTCTTTTGGGTATATATGCAAAAATGTAATTGCTGGATCTTGTGGTAGTTCTATTATTAATTTTTTTTATCTTTACCTGAGGACCTTTCTTCATTGCTTTTAGAAAGAAAGGAAGGAAGGGAGAGAGAGACACATCAATCAGTTGCCTCCTGCACTTGCCTGGACTGAGGATCATACACACTCATACCATGCACAGACTAGGCAGCAAACCTCCAACTCAGGCATGTGCACTGACTGAGAATCAAAACTGCAATCCTTCAGTTATGGGACGACACTCCAACCAACTGAGCCACACCAGCCAATGCTATTTTTAATTTTTTGAGGAATCTCCATACTGTTTTCCATAGTGTCTGTACCAATTCACATTCCCACCAATAGTGTATAACGGTTCCCTTTTCTCTATATCCTCTCCAACACCTGTTATCTTTTGCTTTCTTGATGATAACAGCCATTCTAACAAATGTGCAATATTATCTCATTATGGTTTTTAGTTGCATTTCTCTGATGATTCATTGAGTATCTTTTCATGTTCTTGTTGGCCATCTGAATGTCTTCTTTGGAAAAATGTCTATTTCATTCCTCTATTTTTAAGCAGTTTTTTGTTACTGAGTTGTATTGAGTTCTTTATATATTTTGGATATTAACCCCTTACTAATGTATGATTTGCAAATATTTTCTCCCATTCTATAAGTTGCCATTTCATTCTCTTAATTGGTTCCTTTGCTGTGTAGAAGCATTTAAGTTTTCTGCCATCCCACATAGTGATTTTTGGTTTGTTTGTAATTTTGGTTTTGTTTTGTTGTTGTTAATTATTGTGAGCTATGTCTATGCCAAGGATCAGCCTGAGATATAAATTTAAGGTCTTCTCAGGTCTTTTGAGTCTGTGCCTTTCCCTGGGAATGTGTGGTGATTTTCTAATTTCCTACATATATGTGGTTGCTTTTGAAAGTTCTAGTCTTCAATCTGGTTCCCAGAAGAGTGGAAAAAATGATGGAGGAGGTACAGTCTTTTAAGTCCCCTGGAAGTTATTTCAGCCAATAGGGGATGAACTTACAACAATGAGGAAAGGTACAAAAACAATGACTTCTGTCTCTTTGTCTGCACCTCTTGTGATAAAAGCAGCAATCAGAGCACAGATGCCCAGTACTTGATGGATAGAGTCCTTTTTGCCCACTGGGGCTCCCAGAAGCTGTGTTCAAACTGCTCCGAGAATAAATTTACAGGGCTAGAGTTAGCTGTGACTCTGCTCACAACTACAATGTATCCAAATTAACTGAAATTCACTGTTCAAGTCTTCCCCTAAAATTGTAAACCTTCAATAGAATCCAGAGTTCCAAAACAGATTTTTGCCAGTGCAATTGCTGTCTAGGTGGGGAGACAGATTTCTGGTGTTCCCTATACTATTGTCTTCCCAGAATCCTCTGGTCACTTGATTTTTGACAAAGGTACCAAGTCAATTAAATAGAAAAAGGACAATCTTTTTAATAAATGTTGCTGGAACAATTGCGCAGTTGTATGCAGAAAAAAATCATCCTCAAACTTTACCTCACATCATATACAAAATTAACTGGAAATGAATCATAAATCGAGAAGTTAAAAGTGAAAAATATAAACCTTCTGAAAGAAAATATAGATAAAAAATAACCATCATGACCTTGACTTCACAGATATCTTATATATAAAATACAAAAATCATGAATTAAGAAAGAAAAAAATATATTTAATCAACATTAAAAACTTTTGCTCCTTAAAAGATACTTAATAAAATAAAAAAGTCAAACCAGGAACTATGAAAAAATTTTGCTGAACATATATTAGACAAAATACTTGTATCTAAAATATAAAAAGACTTCTTACAACTCAATAATATAACATACCCAATATTTTTAATGCATAAAATATCTGAAGGACATTCACCAAAAAAAAGGAATTCAGATGGCAAATAAGCCTATGAAAAAAATTCCCAACATCATTAGTCAACATGCAAATCATAACCATAATGAGACAACACACCCACTAGAAGGGCTAAAACTAAAATGACAGATCATACCAAGTGTTGGTGAAAATGTAGAGCAACCAGAACTTTAATACACTGCTAGTGGGAATGTAAAGCAGTAATCAGTTTGGAAAATAGTTTGGCAGTTTCTTAAAGAGTTAAACACACACCAATCATATGGCTCAGACATTCCACTTATAGGTATTGTCTACACCAGACTCAGAAAAATGTTCATGACATCTTTTTTAATGATAGATGTATGTGGATACCAAATGTTAATGAACAAGTGAATGGATAAACGAAGTTTAATATATTCATACAAAGAAATACTACCCAGCATTAAAAAGGAATAAACCATTGGTATATGCAAATAGTGAAAATCAAAATTATGTTGAAAAAAGCTGGATAAAAACATACATAATGTATGATTCTATTTAAATAACATTCCAGAAAATGCAAACTAATGTACTGTGACAGAGAGCTGATTAGTGATGTGCTAGGGACAGGGAGGCAATGAAAAGGACACGAGAAAACGTTTAGGAATAATAGATATGTTTATTACCCTAATCGTGTTGATGATTCCTTGGAGGTACACATATGTCAAAATTTATCAAACTCTACACTTTAAATACCTCAGTAAGGCTTAAAAAATCCCTGACAAATCAGATAGTGAAAGTTTAAATAAAACAACAAGGGACTAAGGAACTGAAAAAAAAAAGATATAAATAAGAAGATAACTAAAACAAAAATAAAAATAAACATATCTAGATATCAAAAGATATATATACAACTAAGCAAATTTAAACTAACAACATACCATCAGTTAATGATATAGAGCACCAATTGTCAAAATGTGTCTGGGGGGGCCTAAGACACTTCCAAGGAGTCCAGTGTCGAACTATTTTAATTCAGATTCTGTCACAAGTGTACAGTGCAGTTTTCCAAAGAATTCATGATATGTACCACAGATTAAATGTATATACACAGATATGAGAATTCAGCTAGATTCCATCTAGTGCCAACTACAATTCTTATCTGTTGCTGCATATTACAGTAAGTCAAATGCTTAAAAGATTCAGAAAACTATAAAAAAACCACTATTCACTATTTTTTGTTTGGAGATATTCTTTTTTCATTAAAAATATTTGTTAATATATAATGGGTTTATTATTTTTTTTAAATAAATCTTTTTTTTAAGATTTTATTTGTTTATTTTTAGAGGGGAAGGGAGGGAGATAGACAGAGAGAGAGAGAAACATCAATGTGCAGTTGCTGGGGGTGATAGCCTGCAACCCAGGCATGTACCCTGGCTGGGAATCGAACCTGGGACACTTTGGTTCCCAGTCCGCGCTCAATCCACTGAGCTACGCCAGCCAGGGCGGTTTATTATTTTTAAATAAAGAAATAAATGAACACAGTATTTTTAAAATTTGTTTTAACTTCTCATAAGGCACATATTACTAGATAAAACCCACACAAACAAGAACTCTTTGGCGCCCTCAGTGTTGGAGAAGCCCTGCTGTCAATCTGCTATCACTGCTCCCCATTGAGCTCCTCAGGGTTGGCTGACCACTCTTAGGGCGGGATCCTACACCCTCACTTGTACCCTCAACCTGCAATCTGCAGCCTGCTGTTGGTCCACAAACTATTCCTGGTTCATAATAAGCTAAGTACAGAAATCGAGAGTAAGCTTTTTTTATTTCATTTTTCTAATTGTTTTTGTATTGATTTGTACAAAAATGTCAGTCTGCAACACTCTGGAAATGTTTAAGCGTGGTCCTTCACTAGATACTTTGAGAAACACTAAACTAGATGTCTTTAAATCAAATATAATTAAATAAACATTGAGACAATCCATAAAAAATATTGTCAACAGACACTATTTCCCCATGATTAATGGCACTCAAGAGAGCTTCCCCTCTGCATACAGCTTCTAATATAAACACCAAAGCATTGCCCTTAAAATGGAAATGGGTACTAGTAAAGAAAATCATACGTACCTTCTTCAGTGAAGAATTTTTCTACGGGTCCCACAAACTGATTGATTTCATTAAGTTCATCTTGGCTAACTTCTGGAAATGGGAAAACTTCTTTCTAAAAATGATAAACACTTAGTGAAAATGAATTTTTTGCAACTTTCTAAAGTGGTAATATTAGTCGAAAAGGAAACAGATTTGCTAGAATCCATATCTGGTAGGCAGAACATTACTGCTTGAAGGAATTAGAAAGCAAACCACAGAAGGTACTTTAGATGCAGGAATTGTATCTTGGTCTCCACCACCTAGATATATCCTCCTCCCCTATTCAAGCAGATTTAGTACTGAATTTGATTGCTTTCCCTAGCAATAACAAGTTATGATGACTTTCCCATAAAGTAAAGAGCCTTGGATTAACATTTCAAAGCCCTAGGTTCTGTTCTTTGATCTGCAGCTTACCAATTGTGCAGCCTTCACCAAATCTCTACCTCTCCACAATTCCATTTTCTCACCCATAATATGGTCATAACATTTACTCAGGGTCATTGTGAGAATCATGGAGGACAATTGGTGTAAAAACTCTTTATGAAAACGTAAAATTTTACATTAGTTATTTTGTGAGTTCAGAGATACTACAGCTGCTGTGGCTGGGTAGCTCAGTTTGTTAGTGTTGTTACATTATGCCAAGGTTGAGGGTTCAATCCCCAGTTAGGGCATACACAAGAAGCAACTAATGAATGCATAAATGAGTGAAACAGCAGACTGATGTTTCTCTCTCTCTTTCTTTCTCTTTCTCTCTCTCTCTCTCTATATATATATCTTTCTCAAATCAATAAACAGAAAAAGAAAATGCTGCTGCTGATTGGAACATACTGTGATTACAAAGTCTGATATCTTATCAGATTCTCATCCAGTTGCATACTCCAGACTCCATTCCCCATTTGATGACATCTGTTACTTAGGCTGAAAGTGTAAGGTAACAGGGTCACTGGAGGAGGCACAGCTGTTACAGCAGATCAACTCTGATTCATTCGGCCTTGGCTCTGCCCCTTCTTAGATGTGTGACTTGGATAAGTCTCACAGCCTTTGTTAGCGTTAGTTTTTCTTCTGTTACAGATATCTCAGAAGATAGCTGTGAGGCTCAAACCAGATGTGTCCTGGAAAATAAAGTGACTGTAATTATTTGTATCAGATACTGGCTCTTGCCTCAACCTCATAACTGGAAAACAAATTAGCTTTAAACTTCTATCTCAAACCAATGGGTGGCCAATATTTCTGATTGTGCCTACTCCCCAGTAGGCTATCATTACATATTACCTAAAATCATCCCACTGTGTTCTCAGTCCCTCCGGATTTTAGGGCTCCAGATACTCCTGCCTGCATGACATGAGTATTTGGATTGGGACCTACAGCTGCTGAGAAGTGATGTCCCAGATCATAAGCTGCCAGCCCCCAGAAGTGCAGCCTGCCTCTCCTCATGGCACCTCTCACCAAATGTCTCAAGACAAGGTCTTCAAAGCAGAGGAGTCTTCAGTCTTCCTCCTCTAGCCTTTAAATATCTAATCAGCCACAAAAGATTATATTTTTTAAAGCAGAAAAACAAATTTTTCAACTAAATCTGGTACAGAAACCAAACATATAAAATAGGTAAAAGTCAAGGTGCTCTGGTTATGACTTCAGATGGAGACAAAGGCCACCCAAATGTCTCCCACTCACCTTCCCACTGGTCCCAGCAGTAGCCCCAGAGACACCCTCCATGAATAGTGAGGG
The DNA here is from genome assembly GCF_004126475.2 of Phyllostomus discolor. Classification (NCBI taxonomy): domain Eukaryota; kingdom Metazoa; phylum Chordata; class Mammalia; order Chiroptera; family Phyllostomidae; genus Phyllostomus; species Phyllostomus discolor. The sequence continues at coordinate 107,213,235 of NC_040904.2, forward strand.
TTCAACTGAGGGAGAGTGTGACAACTACTGGCCTAGATGATCTTAAAGGTCACAGATTCTAAGCATTTCAGATGCCATGTTCCTGCTCAAACAACAGTAATGCGTAGGACATGACACTGACATGAATAAGGGTAAGAGTGGTGAAGGTGTTTAAAAGCAGTCAGATTCTAAATATAACCTTAAGGTAGAGAAAACAAGGTGACTTCAGGTATCTGGCCTAACAAGTTGAACAACAGAGTCACCACCATCTGTGATAAAGAAGACTGGTGCGAGGAGCAGGATTGAGTCGGGAGACCAGGAACTCAGTTTTGCATATACTAAGTTTGAAATGCTATCAGGCATCTAAGTGAAGCTTTTAGGAGAAAGGACTCTAGAGTTCAGGGGAGAAAACTGAGATGGAGAAATAAATATGCCACATCAGAATAACGATGGTATTAAAAGCAACAATACTGAGTTAAATCTTCCTAGGTAGGATTATAGATGAAAAGATCTACAGGCTGAGTCTTAGAGAACTCCAGTTCTTGTAGCCACCATTACTGGGAGGAGAACAAAGCCACAAATGCACAAACCAGCTTCTCCCAGTCCACCCGCCCTCACACATCACAGCAGTGCTCAATGGAAGCATCTGAGACACCTTACATAAGACAGCGCTGCTGTTAGCATCTAGTTGCAAAAGGCAGTGCTAGGATCTCAAGGGATGGGGACCTCTTCATTTACCATAATCCCTCATAGAAACGGTGCCCGGATACTGAGGCAACCTGATTACAGAGGAGGATGCCCACATCCCCAGGGAATACAGAGCATTTTCCACGGCCCAGGCAACAATGCCCCACAGAGATCCCTGAAGCACCAGACACACAAGAGAAAATGAAAATTTACACTTCAGTGCCACCTACTGGAAAAGAAAAGAAAGGTTTCTTATTACCAACCTGCTAAATACAAGTGTCAGAGACTTTTAAAGAGCAAATTTCATTCCCACAAATGTCTGGGCAGAGAAATAATTCATCAAATACCATGAACAACCAAGGTAGCTTAGAAAGAAAATGAAATATCTTCATAAAATAAACTTAAAAGCACAGAAATAAGTTATTTAAATGACAGAATTCAAGATTGCAGTTCTGGGGAAAAAAACAAGACACATGAAAACTCAGAAAGGCAGTGTAATGAACTCTGAAATAAAGTCAATGAAAAAAGGACTACTTTACCAAAAAGACTGAAATTACAGAAAAGAACCAAACAGAAATTCTGGAGCTGAAGAACTCAATCAAAGAAATAAAGTATGAACCAGTGAGCTTAGGAAATAGAGAGGAACAAGTGGAGAAAAGAATTAGGTATCAAAGACAGAAATCCAGAAATGACTCAGATGAAAGAAGAGATAGACTGGGGTCAAAAAAAAAAAAAGAAGAAGAATAAATGAACTCTATGAGAACTATCTGACTCCATCAGAAAAAACAATATAAGCATAATGAGTATACCAGAAGGAGAAGAAAAAAAAAAGGGAACAGAAAGCCTATTCAAACAAATAATCAATGAGAACTTCCCAAACCTATGGAAAGAACTAGATACTCAAATCTAAGAAGCAAATAGAACATCTAATTATCTTAATCCAAAAAGGCCTTCTGCAAGGTACATGATATTAAAAATGTAAAATATTAATGACAAAGAAAGAATTCTCAAGGCAGCCAGAAAAACAAAGCTGGTAAACTATAATGGAAATTCCATTAGATTATCATCAAAATTTCCAACATAAACCCTACCAGCTAGAAGACAGTGGAATCAAATATTCAAATTATTGAAAGAGAGAAATCACCAGCCAAAAATAATATATACAGCAAAATCATTCTCTAGATAATGAAGGAGAAATAGACTTCCAGACATAAAGAAGCTGAGAGAATTTACCAACACAAGACTTGCACTACAAGAAATACTAAATGGTGTTCTTCTACCTGGAATGAAAAGACAAAAAGATAAAAAACTATGAGTAAGACAACTAAAAGAAGAAAACTGCAAGACTTGTTCAGAATATGGCATTATACACTTAAATATAACACAGGATTAAAGGAGTTAAAAATACTTAAAAAATAAGACAATGGCTACCACAATTTGGAAATGAACACACAGCATTAAAAAAGGAGTAATTTATGACAAAAAACAATAAAAAGAGAGGGGGTGAAGCTGAATTTCCAAAAGGAAATGGATATAAGATGCAATGAGAAGAAAAAGAACTACTGTACGAGGTCTGTCTATAAGGCATCCAGCCTTGTAATATGAAACACAGAGGCATGTATTGAAGATACAAGTTACAAGAAACACTGTACATAGGACAATGATGCCTCAGTCCCCTTCAAAGTAGACACCTTTGGACCTCAGTTCTCCCAATCTCCATCAGCTGCCCCATCATATTTTCTTTTCAGTTATATTTTGATTATGCTATTATAGTTGTTCTGATTTGTCCCCCTTTAATCCCTCTACTCAGCACCCCTACTCCCTCAGGCAATCCCCCTACCATTATTCATGTCCATGGGTCACCTTATAAATTCTGTGGCTCCTCCATTTTCTATACTGTACATCCCCATGGCTATTCTGTAACTATTTGTACTTCTTAATCCCGTCACCTCTTCACCCATTTATCCCCTCCTCCTCCCCATCTGGCAACCTTCTGATAACTAACTTATTTTCTCTTGCTTTTAAAAGTCTCTCTCTATCTTTAACCTTTGGTCTTTTGATAATGATGTGTTTTGGAGTGGACTTTTTGCATCCATTATAATTGGGATTCTCTGCACTTCCAGGACTTGAATGTCTATTTCCTTCACCATATTATGGAAGTTTTTTTCAACTACTTTTTCAGATAGATTTCCAATTTCTCACTCTTTCTCTTCTTGTTCTGGCACCCCTATGAGGTGAATCTTGGACCTCTTAATGTTGCCCCAGAGACTGTTTATCCTATCTTCATCTTGGGGGATTCTTTTTGATTCTTGTTGTTCTGCATGGCTATTTATTTATTTATTCATTCATTTATTTATTTGCTTCCTTATGTTCCAAATACATTGATTTGATTCTCAGCTTTATCCATTCTGTTGTTTTCCTTTAAATTGTTCTTTATTTTAATTAGTGTGTCCTTCATTTCTGACTGGATCTTTTTTATGCTGCTGAGGTCCTCGCTAAATTACCTGAGTATCCTTACAAAGAGTGTTTTGAACTCAGCATCTAGTAGATTGCTTATCTCCATTGCACTTAGCTCTTTTTCTGGAGTTTTGATCTGTTCTTTCACTTGAACCATGTTTCTTTGTCTCTTCATTTTGGCAGCTTCCCTGCATTTATTTCTATGTCTTAGGTAGAGCTGCTTCAACTTGTGTCTTGGTCATGTGGCCTAATGTATCGGCTATCCAGTGGGGTCAAGTAGCATAGCCGGGAGGTGTCCCCACTATCACCCAAGCTGGGTATTCATGGTGCGCCCTTCATGTGGGCTGAGTACAATCTCCTCTTGTAGTTGAGCCTTGGTTGCTGTTGACAGATCAATGGGAGGGACTTACCTAGGTCAGTCAGCTGCATGCACTGGCTATCACCACTGACCACCAACCTCCAACCTCTGTGCAGAATCAGCTGTGCAGGGGTAGGGTGGTGGTGCTCCAATGTGGTCTGTAGCTACCCACTGTGTGCATCTGCCCTGGGGTTTCTCAGGTGGTGCAGTTCAAGGTCAACTTCCAATGGTGTTTTGCCCAGGGCACCCTGCCTGAGCTGTAAAGCAATCTGAGATAGCTGCTATTTGTGCTGGGCATTGAGATTCCCAAGTAAAGCCAAGCTGTGACTCTAATCTGGCTGCTGCTAGGGCTCACTGAAGCCATTTCTTGATTGTTTGATAGGACTTAGGAGCCAAGATGAGCCTTTCTTATAGAAAAGCAGCTCGGGTGGGCCTGTAAGTTGGGTGGGGTAGAGCCTCTGTGGATTGTGAAGGCGGGTCACACAGTGTTAGCCAGGTTGATGAAGTCCAGATACCGGCTCTGTCGGGGGAGAGCTCAGCAAAGGAACAATGGCCTCTGCTGGCCCAAATGCCAAACACTTCAGTCTCTTCCTGTATTCCACTGGTGCCCTTCAAGCTGCCACCCCAGTGCTGGAGATCAGAGGGAGCAAATCTGAGTAGATGAGTCTGTGTGTGGGCTGTCCAAGAGGAACTGTTTAAGACTACAGCAACCTCCTCCACTGACTCATTCCCCACTGGTTTTCGCAGCCATAAGTTGTGGGGACTTATCTTCCTGGCACTGGAATCCTGGGCTGGGGGCCCTTTTGTGGGTCTGGGACTTCTCACTTCTGAGATATCCCTCCCAAATTTTTATTTACACAGGTGTAGAGTCAGCCCGTTGCGTATCCACACCCCTCCTACCAGTCTGGAAGAATGTGGTTTCTTCAATTCCATAATTTTCAGACTTCCATTCAACTCAATTTCATAGCTGTCAAACTTCCATTCAACTTGATTTCTGATATTCCTGAGTGATGGTTGTTCTATATTTTAGTTGTAATTTTGATGTGGTTGTGGGAAGAGGTGAGCCATGTCTGCCTATGTCACCATCTTGACAGGAAGCTGAAACTGCCCCATTGTATTTTCCCCAATCTCATCAATGGTCTAAAATATCTTTCCTTTCAAAGGTGATTTTAGTCTTGGGAGAAGCCAGAGGTTGCAGGGCACCAAATCTGGGCTGTTGGAGGTGGAGGGGGGGGCAGTGAGTCACCAGGGTGATTTGATGTTTTGCCAAAAAACTCTGCATGAGATGTGATGTGTGAGCTGGCATGTTGTCGTGATGAAGCTGCCAATCACCAGTTACCCACAGCTGTGGCTTTCTGAACCAAAGAAATAGTTCCTGCAGTGGAATATTCAAGTTTAACGCAAAATTTGATGGAAATTCGTTGCTCTACTCATGTAGTCATTTTGAATACGATGTCCACACAGTACACATGCTCACTAAATGGTGTCTACCACCCCCACTGACTCGTACAGTGAAGTCATCATTGTTCACACATGCACATTGTAGTCCACTCTCCTTGGCTGCCAGGTTACAACAATATCATACAAACTATTCTTGTCTTATTAACAACAGTTGTACTTTTTCCAAACAAACCTCATATATATGAAACTTTCTTTTATATAAACCTAATGGTTCCCACAAAAAAAAATATCTAGAACTAAGACACTTTACATTAAAAAAAAAAAACAGGGGAAAAAATCATATAATACCACCAAACAAGTAACAGACAGAACATAAAGGAAAAGTAACAATGGATACACAGAGCTACCAGAAAACAAAAAGTAAAATGACTATATTATATGTCAATAATTAGCCTGAACATAAATAGACTGAACCCTCAAACAATGACAGAGTAGAAGGTTGGATTAAAAAAAAAAACCCAAAAACAAAACCCCAAACATGCAGCCTTCAGACAATATATCTCAGCTGCAAAAACACAGACTCGAAGTGAAAGAGTGAAAGATGATACTCCAAGCAAACAGCATCCAGAGAAAAGTAGATGTAGCTGCGCTTATATCTGACAAAATAGATTTTAAGATAAAAAAGGTAATAAAAGACAAAGATGGACATTTGATAATGATAAAGGGAACAATACATCAAGAAAGCATAACACATTAATATACATGTACCCAATCTGGGAGGACCAAACTATATAGAGTAACTAAGAACAAAAGGGAAAAACTGACAAAAAACAATTATAGTATGGGAACTAAATACCCCCCCATTACAGCTACAAATAGATCATTCAAACAGAAAATCAATAATATCAGCCTTAAATGACATAGTAGAGCAAATGGATATAATCAATGTTTACAGAGCCTTTTACCCCCAAACCCCAGATTACACATTCTTCTGTAGTGCACATGGATCATTCTCAAGGATAGACCATATATTGGGACACAATGAGCCTCAACAATTTAAGAAGACAGAAATCATACCAAGCATATTCTCCAACCACAATGCTTTGAAATTGGAAACCAACTGAAAAAAGAAAGGGGGAACAATCACAAATATGTGGATATTAAACAACATACCACTAAACAATGACTAGGTCAAAGTAGCAGTAAAAAAGATCAAAAGTTACAGAGACAAATGAGGATGACAATACAACACATCAAATTTGGGGGATACAGCAAAAGCATTAATAACAGGGAAGTGTACAGCTTCACAGCTTGCCTTAAAAAACAAGAAAAATCTTAAATAAAGAAACCCAACATTCAGCTTTAAAAACTAGAGAAAAAAAGAACAAAGCCCAAAGTCAGTAAAAGACAGAAATAATAAAAATTAAATAGGAAACAAAAAAGACAATAGAAAAAATATTAGAAAAAATTAATTAAACAAAGAAATTGTTCTTTAAAAGAATAAAATTCACAAACCTCAGGCTAGACTCACTAAGGAATAGAGAGAAAAGACTCAAATAAATAAAATTGGAAATGAATGAGAAGTCACTACAGATATCACAGAAATATAAAGGATTATATAAGAATTCTATGAGACAATATGCCACCAAATTCAATAACCTACAAGAAATGAACAAGCTTTTAGAAATAATATAACAATTTTAGTCTGAATCACAAATAACTGGAAATTCTAAATAGACAGCTCAACAGTGAGGAAATAGAAACAATCATAAAAAAATAAAACCCCAAAGAGTAAAGGTCCAGGACTACAACAATTCAGTAGTGACTTCTAGCACACCGTCAAATAAGATTTAATACCTGTCCTTCTCAAACTCTTCCAGAAAACTGAAGAGGCAATATTTCCTAACTGCTTTTATGAGGCCAAGATAACTGAAATACCAAAACCTGGCAAGGATAACACAAAAAAAGAAAATTATAGACTGGTATCTCTGATGAATACAGATGCAAATCCTAGACAAAATACTAGCAAATCAAATATACATTAAAGACAACACATAATGATCAAGTGTTTATTCCAGGGGCACAAGAATGGTTTAACATATTTAAATCAATCAATGTAATACACATTAACAAAATAAAGGATAAATGTCATATGATCATATCAATAATGGAGAAAAGCACTTGATAAGATACGACATCCATTTATGATAAAAACACTCAATAAAATGGGTATAGAATAAAAGTACCTCAACATAATAAAGGCCATATGTGACAAACCCTCAGCCAATATCATACTCAATGGAGAAAAAACAAAGAAAACTTTTCCTCTAAAGTCATGAACAAGACAAGGATGACCACTCTCACCACTGTTATTCAAAACTGTACTAGAAGTCCTGGCCACAGCAATCAGGCAAGAGAAAGAAATAAAAGGTATCCAAATTGGGACTAGGAAAGTAAAATTGTCACGTTTACTGATGATGTAATTGTTTATATAGAAAACCCTAAAACTCACTCCCAAAACTATTAGAAACAATATAAAAAAACAACCCAGTAAAGTTGCAGGATACAAAAGTCCATTGTGTTCCTATATACAAACAATGAAATTTCAGAAAAAAAATGTAAATAACAATTCTACTTGGAATTGCAACAAAAAAATACCTAAGACTAAACTTAACAAAGTAACTTCCAGCCAAGATGGAGACCTAAGCAGACATACTATATCTCCTTGTACAACCAAGAGAAGGACAACAACAACTCTAAAAACAAAAAACAACCAGAACTGCTAGAATATCAAACCATATGGAAGTCAAAAAACCAAGGACTTAAAGAAGAAACATTCATCCAAACTGGTAGGAGGAGTAAAGACAGGCAACCGGGGCACAGAGGACATGGAGCAAAGTGGCAGCTGGTGGTCCTACATTTACGTGCAGCTAAACCAGAAGACACAAATAGGGAGCAGGACAGACTGTGCAACCAAGGGTTCCAGTATGGGAAAAGAAAGCCTCAAAATCTCTGGCTGTAAAAACCTGTGCAGGTTGGGGCAGTGGGAGAAACTCCTAGTCACACAGGTGAGCTCACTGGAGAAACCCACAGGGTCCTAGAACATACTCAAAACCACCAACCCAGGAATCAGCACCAGAAGAGCCTAATTTGCTTGTGGGCAGCCGGAGAAGTGACTGAAAGCCAGAAGACAGCCAAGCAAGCAGCACTGTTCCCTTGCTGACCTCCTGCCCCATATACAGTGCCACAATACAGTGAAGTGGGTTGCCCTGCCCTGGTGAAAACCTAAACTCCACCCCTTACAATGTAACAGGAACAGAGACAAAGAAATATGGCTAGAATGAAAGAACAGATCAAAGCTCCAGAAAAAATACAACTAAGTGAAGAAGAGATAGCCAACCCATCAGATGCAAAGTTCAAAACCCTGGTAAATAGGGTGCTCACAGAAATGGTTGTATGGTCGAAAAATAAAGGGAAAACTGAAGGCTATGATAAGTGAAATGAAGGAAAATATACAGGGAACCAGAAGGGAAGGAAATCAGGACTCACATCAATGATTTGGACCAGAAGGAAGAAATAAACATTCAACTAGAACAGAATAAAGAAACAAGACTTCAAAAATATGAAGATAGGCTTAGGAACCTCCAGGACAACTTTAAATGTTCCAACATCCAAATTATAGGGGTACCAGAAGGAGAAGAGGAAGAGCAAGAAATTGAAAACCGACTTGAACAAATAATGAAGGAAAACTTCTCCAATGTGGCAAAAGAAATAAACTTTCAGAAAGTCCAGGAAGCTCAGAGAGTCCCAAAGAAGTTGAATCCAAGGAGACATATACCAAGGCATATCATAACTACACTATCCTAGATTAAAGATAAGGAGAGAATCTTAAAACTAGAAAGAGAAAAGAAGACAGTTACCTACAAAGGAGTTCCCATAAGACTCTCAGCTGACTTCTCACAAGAAGCCTTACAGGCAAGAAGGGGCTGGAAAGAAGTATTCCAAGTCATGAAAGGCAAGGACCTACATCCAAGATTACTCTATCCAGCAAAGCTGTCATTTAGAATGGAAGGGCAGATAAAGTGCTTCCCAGATAAGGTCAAATGAAAGGGGTTCATCATCACCAAGCCCTTATATGAAATGTTAAGGGGACTTATCTAAGAAAAAGAAGATAAAAATATGAACAGTAAAATGACAACAAACTCACAACTATGAACAACCAAACCTAAAAAAAAAACAAAACAAAAACAAACTAAGCAAACAACTAGAACAGGAACAGATTAACAGAAGTGGAGATCACATGCAGGGTCATCAGCGAGGAGGAGGAGGGAGGAGAATGGAAGAAAAGGTACAGGGAATAAGAAGCATAAATGGTATGCATAAAATAGACGGCGGGAGGTTAAGAATACTATAGGAAATGGAGATGCCAAAGAATTTATATGTACCGCCCATGGACATGAACTAAGGGGGGTGGGAGGGATGGCTGGTGGGAGGGGCCATGCAGGGTAGAGGGGAATAAAAGGGAGGAAAAAAATGGGACAGCTGTAATAACATAATCAATAAAATATATTTATAAAAAAAGTGAAGGGTCTATATATTGAAAACTATTAAGACATTATTAAAAGAAACTGCAGTCACAAAGAAATGGGAAAATATTCATGGATTGAAAGACTCAACAGTTATTTTATAATGGCCATATTTCCCAAAGCAATATACAGAATAAATGCAATACCCATTAAAATCCCAATGACTTTTTTTTTAAAGAAAGAGAACAAAGAGTCATGAAATTTATATGAAACCACAAAATACCCTGAATAGTCACAGCAATCCTGAGAAAAAAAGAACAAAACTAGCAGTATCCCACAACTTGACTTCAAATTATACTACAAAGTGACAACAATCAAAAAAGCATGGTATTGGCAGACAAAGACACTCAGACCAATGGAACATAATTGAGAGCTCAGAAATAAACCCACAAGCCTTGCCTGGTGTAGCTCAGTGGATTGAGCAGGGGCCGTGAACCAAAGTGTCACAGGTTCAATTCCCAGTAAGGGCACAATCTTGGGTTGCAAGCCACAGCCCCCAGCAACCGCAGATTGATGTTTCTCTCTCTCTCTTTCTCCCTCCCTTCCCTTTTTCTCCCTCCCTTCCCTCTCTAAAAATTAATGGATGAAATCTTAAAAAAAAAAAAGAAACCCACAGATATATAAGCAAATAATTTTCAACCAAGGAGCTAAAAACATACACTTTTGAAAAGTAAGCCTCTTCAGTAAATTGTGCTGGCAAAATTGGAAAACCATATACAAAATAATGAAAACAGACTGCTATTTTTACCATATACAAAAATTAACTTAAAATGTATCAAAGACCTAAAAATAAGACCTGAAATAATATACAGAAGAAAACATAGGTACAAAACTTATGGATGTTGGTCTCAGGGAGGATTTTATTAATTTAAACCCAAAGACAAGGAAGTAAAGGCAAAAATAAATGAATGGGACTATATCAAACTAAAAAGCTTCTGCATAGTAAAAGAAGCCATTAACAAAACAAAAAGGCTGCCAACTGGATGGGAGGAGATACTTGCAAATAATATCTCTGATAAAGAGCTAATACCCAAAATATGGATATTTAAAGATTCATACAGCTGAACGACAATAAAATCCAATTAAAAATGGGTGGAACCATGAACAGACATCTCTACCAAGAAGACATACAAAGGAGGATCCCAAAAACCCAGAATTATCGTCTAAAGGGCAGACCCCTTGAAGTATAGGCTTCCCCCCACTAAGTAAGTGTTCTAGGAACCCATCTGTAGCAGCGTGCCATCTGGTGTTGTTCTGAGAGGCTGCTTTTGACCTCAGTGAATTTTTTTTGAGGACTTTCAAGGTGTTTGCACATTTCATGAAGGGTGATTTACAAGCACACCTGCCCACACTGCACTGCGTGTTCAGCAGTTCTTGCCCAAAAATGGCATGACCTTTGTGACCTACCCTCCCTATTCACCCAATCTTGCCCCAAGTGACTGTTCCCCAGATGAAAAAAGTCCTCATAGGTAAACATTTTGCCAATGAAGAGGTCAAAAAAATGACAGAAGCACTAAAAAGCACCAAAACTGACAAGTTCAAAAACTGTTTTAAGCAGTAGAAAGAAGTCTTGACATGTGTTTTGCATCAAATGGAAAGTACTTTGAAGGTGACTAAAATTTAAACATGTAAGAATAAAGACAAATTTTTTATAAATAAATTTTGTGTTTTGAGCAGTTCTCCCCCTCATATATGAAAAGATGCTCAGCTCACTAGCTATTAGGGAAACACAAATCAAAACTACAATAGATAACTCCTCATACCTGTTAGAAGGGCTATAATCAACAAGAAAATAAATAAGTGTTGGAGAGGTGGTGGAGAAAAAGGAACCGTCATTCACTGCTGGTGGGAATATAAATTGGCACAGCCACTGTGAAAAACAATATGGAAGTTCCTCAAAAAATTAAGAATAACCTACCAATCCCTCTTCTGGGAATCTATCAGAAATATTTGGAAACACTTAGTTGTAAAGATATATGCACTCCCTTGTTCACTGCTACATTATTCACACTGCCCAAGACATGGAAACAAAATAGGTGTCCTTTGATAGAGGATTGGATAAAGAAAATGTGGTACATGTGTACAATGGAATACTACTCAGCCATAAGGAAAGATGAAATACTGCCATTTACAGAATGGAAGAATCTTGAGAATATCATGCTATGACAAATAAATCAGAGAGAAAAAAACAAGCACCATGATTTCACCCATATGTATGATATAAAACTGAAAGCAACAACTAAAGCAACTTCATAGACACCAACAACAGTATGGTGGTTGCAGGAAGGAAAGGGGTTGGGGGAAGTAGAAGAGTGGCGGAGATCTAATATACGGTAATGGAAGAAGAGACTGCACTTGGGTGGTGAGCACATAATGCAATATACAAATGATGTATTAGAGAGTTGTACTCTTGAAATTTATATCATCTTACTAGCTAACGTCACTCCAATAAATTTAATAAACTTTTTATATAAACTGTATTTAATAAAAATTTTATATAAAATGTATTTAATATAAATTTGTTATATTTACTAAAATACATAAAACTCAAGAGCCCACTGGGCTACCTGAAAACACTGGCTAATATTAGAGGTCAAGGAGCCAAGAAGAACCAGCAAAGACGATTAAAAAGGATTAGTCACTGAAGTAGATAGAAAAAGTAAGAGAGACTGGTTTTCCAGGAACGATAAACTGTGTCAGATGCTAGTGACGAGTCAACTAAGATAAGGACTGAGAATACACTTTTAGATTTGACCACACAAAGGTTACTACTGACTTTCTTGAGTTCAGTACAGGGGATTTTTAAAGACAAAAACCTGAATGATATGAGTTCAAGATACAGCAGAGAGGGAACAATTGGTGATGTAGAGGAGAAAGGAGAGAATTACTGGATCGATACCCTTGAGTAGGTGAGAAGACATGAGGTCTGGTGAGGCAGTTGGCTTTTGGTAGGAGAAGACAGTTTACCCATAGTAAGAGAATGTAGACTACATGGGTACAGGTGCAAGAAAAAGGAGGTAAATATGGTAGTGAGAGTTGTCATCTGATAGCATGTATTTTCTCCGTAAAATAGGAAGCAAAGCAGTCAACTGAGAGTGAGGGAGGCAGGTTCCAGAGTTTTGAAGAGAAGCATGAAAGACTTGTGTTCTTTCTTTATATGCTGCTGCAGGGTGTGAGGTCTCAAGATAATACACCACACAGACTCAGGCTGTGGGGAAAATAGTTTCCTAAACTTTAAAGACCTAGCTTTGCACTTCCTAGCAGGCCAAATCACTCTGAGTCTCTGTTTCTGCATTGGTAATGCCTGACAACCTTAGAGGAATGTTCTAAAGAGAAACCAGGGAATAACTCCTTAAGTGATAGAGTATGAGCCTAGAATTGAACCAATCTCAAAGCACTGTACACAAACTTTTTATTTGGTTTGTAGGGCACCTTTGGGTGGGGACAAGTACCGTTTTTACACGTATTTTGTAGATTATCACACCGAGGCACATGGAAGTGAAGTGACTAGCCCAAGACTAGTAAGTGCTGAAGCCAGTATTAACTACTTTATTCCAATTTCTTTTGCATCTGCACAGTTTAAAAAGCATTTCCATGCACTATGTGTCTCATTAGGGCTTTACAAAACAAATCCGTTGAAGCAGGCCCATTTTAAGGCTTAAGAACTGAGGCTTAGTCACAGAGCTAAAGTCAAATCCAAGTCTTCCTACTGTAAGAGGATTCTGAATGCTTTATAACCAAGCTGTAACTATTGGGTAAGAGCTGGGTTACTACTGGGTAGTAAGACCCGTGGAAGGCGGGGTGGTGTGGGGAAGCAGCCAGACTTCTGAGGAATCTGAATGGCAGGGTGAGGTAATGGGACTGAGCTGTGAATGCCTAAGGTCCGCTGGAAGCTGACTCCACACTGTATTTGGGATTCAGGAAGGAAGCCCCGCAAATCCGGGGTCCAGAACGCTGAATTCCGGGGTCCAGAACGCTGAATTGAGCGTTGCATCGCCTCTCTGTGTTTCCCAAAGTGACCTGACAAGAATTAGCTGTAACACTTGTCAAATTCACATTTTCTCAGATGCCCCTACACTAGAAAGATTCTTAATTTTCCCTGGAAAAAATCACAGGATCTAGTGGGACTCAGGAATCTGGAATTCCAGCATGCCCAGCCCCTCGGGTGTATTTGTCAAGCATGTGTAAAGACAAGGACAAAGCTCGAACCCAGTCTTTCCTAACAAGTGCAACGAGCGGCAGGGAGAGAGCAAGGGTCGGCCCACGTGCAAGGTTACCTTCTCGATTTTGCCCAGGAAGAGCTCCTTGGCGAAGGCTCGGGTTTGCAGACTGGTGCGCAGCGAGCGCCGGCTCACCGTGAAGGCCACGAGAGCCGGCCAGGCACGCACCGCTGCTGTGCGCAAGAAAAGCCCACAGCAGTTCATGCTGCCCGAAATCCCCGGACACTTCCACAGCGCCACCTCCTAGCGCCTCAGTCGTGTGCACCGAGTTGCGCCTGCCGATGACGCCACTAGTCTGCGCCGATCAGTTGGCCACCCGTGCGTCGGTGCGTCCCTCTCTCCTGCCCCGGCAAAACTGAGAGGCGAGATCGCCGCCATCTTGGTGGTTTCACCTTCAGAGTGGTGGTGGGGTCGTGTGTGTAGGATTTTGTTTTAAAATGCCCAGGGTGTTTGGGGAAATGCAAGCCAAAGGACATTTTCTGGAGCACTGGTACCTACGCGGCGGCTTCGCTACTTCTACTTACCGTCCTGTCTCCTGTGAAGAGGACGTGATAAAACTAAAGAAAAAGCAAAGGAATGAGGAAATTTCACAAAATTAGTTATCTCTGGAGGGGAACCTGCACATGGGTAATATCACGGTTTTGAAGTGGATTCTTGAGGATTCATTTTGTTTTGATTCATAGTTTACATATATGTTACATGATTTTTAGGAAGAAAAAAGAAAAGGGATGGTCTCCCAGAAAAAGGTCTGATAAGTGAGTTACAACTGTCCCTAGGGAACACCAGCTTCAAAGGGCAGGCAGGGGAACAAAAGCTACAGCGGGGACCAAGAAGAGTGAAGTCAGGAAAGGTGATAGGCAGGAGGAGGTCAGACGTGCCCTGGAGAAGTGGGCAACCTAGTGGTCTTAAGTCAGCCTCCTGCAGAAAGACTTTTCTCTCCTTTCCTTCCTTACCTGTCATTCTACTTGTTACTTGTACGTGTTACCTGTACTTGTTCCCTGCACTTGCACAACATACTGGAAAATGCTTTCTGCGTCCATCATGAACTGCTGGAGAACAGTGGGAACTTTCACCCCACTATGCCTGCCCACTAAAAAGTAAATACTTGACACGTGGGGAAGAACTCAAAACTTGACTGGTTGAAATTTATTTGCAAGCATCTTCTGCAACCTGTTTTTTTTTTTTTTAATTTTGTCTTGTTGTTTATAAAGGTTTGTCTCCTGATTTTTTAAAAGTTTTTTTTAAATGTCTTTTTAGACAGAGGGGAAGGAAGAAGGGGGAGAGAAACATCAGTGTGTGGTTGCCACTTGTGAGCCCCACTGCTGGGGACCTGGCCAGAACCCCAGCATGTGCCCTGACTGAGAATCAAACTGGCAACCCTTCGCTTCACAGGCCTGGGTCCAATGCACTGAGCCACACCAGCCAGGGCTATTTCCTAATTTCGTCATCAGCATTCAGCATTGCAAGAAGGCATTCAGAAATCACTGCCTTTTTGAAATAAGGTGGGGGTGGGGGAAGGTGGCAGGGGAGAAACAAGGAAAAATGGCATTGCAAGATGGGTTTCACTCTTGAGCTGGTGTACGTTTTTGCCAAAACGAACGCCAGGGCAATCGTCATCTAATGTGTCAGTTCCTGTTTAAGTTAGTCAAGTAAGACATTCAGTGGCACACAGTTTCCAAAACAAAAATTAGAAAATTTTAAGGCATAATTTCCAAGTACTCCCGTAGTGTGTACAGTGGAAAATGAGTTTTGGAGTTATACTACTCTGCCAGTTTCTAAGCTTAGTTTCCTCCTTTGTAAAAAGAACACTTATTTCACAGGATTTGGGTAAGAATTGAGTAAAGTCATCCATATGAAACAAGCACATTGACTGAGGAGTTTTTCCTTTATAAAAATGAAAAATGGATACCCTCTGAGGTTTCTATCTTGAGTATTAGCCTTGAAATAAAGGATACCATTTTTATTTTCTAATTATATTTTATTGATTATGCTATTACAGTTTTCCCAATTTTTCCCCCTTTGCCTCCCTCCACCCAGTACCCCCCTTCCCTCAGACAATCCCCACACCATTGTTCATGTCCATGGGTCATGTGTATAAGTTCTTTGGCTACTCCATTTCCTATACTGTACTGTACATCCCCCTGGCTATTCTGTAACTAACATTCATACTTCTTAATCCTCTCACCTCTTCACCCATTCCCCCACAACCCCTCCCATCTGACAATCATCAAATGTCCACCATATCCATGATTCTGTCTCTATTCTTGTTTAGTTTGTCATTTAGATCCAACTGTTGATACATATGTATTTATTACCATTTTATTGTTCATAGCTTTAATCTTTTTCTTACATAAGTCCCTTGAACATTTCATATTAAGAAAGTTTTGCTGGCCCTGGCTGGCGTAGCTCAGTGGATGGAGCGCGGGCTGGGAACCAAAGTGTCCCGGGTTCGATTCCCAGCCAGGGTACATTCCTGGTTTGCAGGCCATGACCCCCAGCAACCGCACATTGATGTTTCTCTCTCTCTCTATCTCTATCTCTATCTCTATCTCCCTCCCTTCCCTCCCTAAAAATAATAAATAAATAAAATCTTTAAAAAATATATGAAAAAAAAAAAAAGAAAGTTTTGCTGATGATGAACTCCTTTAGTTTTTCTGGTCTGGGAAGCTCTTTACCTGCCCTTCCATTCTAAATGATATCTTTGCTGGATAGAGCAATCCTGGCTGTAGTTCCCCTCCTTTGAATATTTCTTGCCAATCCCTTCTAACCTGCAGAGTTTCTTATGAGAAATCAACTGACAGTCTTATAGGGATGCCCCTGTAGATAACTAAGTGCTTTTCTCTTGCTGCATTTAAGATTCTCTTTATCTTTAACCTTTGGCATTTTAATTATGATGTGTTTTGGAGTGGGCCTCTTTGCATCCATCTTATTTGAGACATTCTGTGCTTCCTGGACTTGCATATCTATTTTCTTTAACAAATTAGGGAAGTTTTCCTTCATATTTTTTCAAATGGATTTCCAATTTCTTGCACTTTCTCTTCTTCTTGCAGCCCTATGGTGCAAATGTTTGAATACTCAAAAGTTGTCCCATAAGCTGCTTATACTATCTTTGGTTTTTTGTGTTTTTTTTTTATTCTTTTTTCTTCTTTGGAAAAAGAATTTTTTGTATTCTTTTGGATTCTTGTTCTGATTGCTTATGTTTTGCTTCCTTATGTTCTAAAACATTGATTTGGTTCTTGGCTTCATTCTAGTGTTGTTTTTCTATAACTTGTCCTATATTTCAGTTAGTATATCCTTTGATTGTGATTAGATTTTTTTTGTGTGTGTGCTGTTGAGGTCCTCACTAAGTTCCTTGAGCACCCTTATAACAAGTGTTTTGAACTCTGAATCTGATAGGTTGCTTATTTCTGTTTTGTTTAGTTCTTTTTCTGGAGTTTTGACCTGTTCCTTCATTTGGGTCATGTTTATTTTTCTCTTTATTTTGGCAGCCTCCCTATATTTGTTTCTATGTTTTTGGTAGAGCTGCTATGATTCCCTGTCTTGGTAGTGTGGCCTAATGTAGTAGGTGTCCTGTAGGGTCCGGTGGCACAGCCTCCCCTATCACCCCAGCTGGGTACTTGAGATACACCTTTTGTGTGGGCTGAGTATACCCTCCTCCCTTGATTGCTCTTGACAGGTCAATGGGAGGGATTTACCCAGGTCAGTCAGTTGTAAGGACTGGCTGTGGCCGCTGACCACTAACCTTCGCCCTCTATGGAGGATCAGCTGTGCAAGGGCAGGATGTAGTGTTCTGATGTGGTCTATAGCTGTACACTGGGTAAACAGGTTGTGGGGCCACTTGCATGAGCTGTGAAGCAATCTGAGATAGCTGCTACTTGTGCTGGTCTTGGTGATTCCCAGACAAAGCCTATCTATGAATCTAGGCTGGCTGCTGCTAGTGCCAGCCCTGGGACTACTTAGCTGTTGCTTGTTTGAAAGGATTTAGGAAGCTGTGAAGCATGAGCCAAGACCAGCCATTCATATGGAAAAGTCATGATTAACAGCTTGGGTGGGCATAAGCTGGGTGGGACAGAGTCTCAGGGAATGTCCAGGGCAGCACAAACAGTGTTAGCCAGGTTGATGGTGTCTCAGATACAGCACCTCCCTGATCTTTGGCTTTTGGTGGGAGATCTCAGAAATGTGACAATGGCTTCTGCCTGCCTGCCTGCCTGTCTAGGAGAAAGCTGTTCACCAACTCCCACCTTGGTGCCAGACACCTTAATTCCTCCATGTGTGCCACTGGTGCCTTTCAAGCTAGTATCCTGGTGGAGCTGGAGCTCAGAGGGAGTGCATCTGTGTAATTCTATTTGTGGGTTATTTAAGGGGACCTACTTGGGACTCCAGAAATTTCTTCCCCAACTCAATCCCCACTGGTGTTGCAGCCAGAAGTATGGGTACTTATCTTCCTGGAAGTGGATCTTTGGGCTTGGGGGCCTGGTGTGGGGCTGGGACTTCTCCCTCCCAAGATAACCCCTTCTGAAATTTTATCCACCACACATGGGTGTGAGACCAGCCCCTTCTACACTTCCACCACTCCTACTGAAACCAGAAAAAAAAAAACTTGTGCTCGTGCTGGCTGTCACATACCAAACCCAATAAGCAGAGACAGGCATTGAATCTTTATGGGTGCTTTGTTCAGATGGCTGGTGATCTGAGAAGACAGCAGGTTCATACCCTAAGAGACCATCTTACATTTTCTTCCAAGCCAGCCTTTTTATAACAGGGAACAAAGTATGGTGAGTGATTTTGAAATTCAGGAAAAATTAGATTTAAAAAACTGCAGTATTCTCGCCCTGGGCAGCTAGCTGTCCCCAGGCAGGCAGTCATCTGTCTCTCCCTGGAACACAATGGCTCAGATGCCTCCACTTGTTCCCCAGGTGGTAATCTTTAGCAGTGCTCCAGGAGGTCGGCTTTCTCTCCTGGGAGCCAGGATGGGCCTTACTGCAGTTTCTGAAACAATAGCTTTAACATATGCATTACCTACTAGGCTTGCTAGTTACAGTTATAATAAGTAATATTTACCTTAAACTAAAATTTTCCAACTCTTGAGTCACCTATCACTGCCTATTTGGATGGGCGTGGTTTCTTAATTCTGTTGTCTGACTTCCATTAAATTTGATTTCTGACAGTTCTGAGTGATGGTTGTTCTATATTTTAGTTGGAATTTTAATGTGTTGAGGAGGCAAGCTGTGTTTACCTATGCTGCCATCTAGGAAGCCATTTTTAAACAGTTTGCTGTAGAAATAGACTCTTTTCCATAGTGAATGTTTAAAATACCCTCACTTAGTACAGGCATGCTTCATTTTATTGCACTTCACAGATATTGCATTTTTTACAAATTAAAGATTTGAGGCAACCATGTGCTGTGTAAGTCTATTGGTGCTATTTTTCCAACAGCATTTGTTCACTTCGTGTCTTTGTCACATTTTGGTAATTCTCACAATATTTCAAATTTTATTACAGTTATATTTTGTTATGGTCCTATTATTTAGGAAATACAGGAATTCCGGCCAAGATGGAGGGGTAGGTAGAAACCCTTCACTTCCTCACACAACCAAAAGGAGGATCACAACCAATCTAAAATCAGTAAACAACCAGAAGTGCCAGAAAATCAAACTGCATGGAGCCCTGACACCAAGGAATTAAAGAAAATGTCAACCAGAACAACCAGACCAGTAAGAGCCCTCAGTGAGGTGGCAGACCATGCAGGCTGGTCTGTCTAAACAGGAAACTGAGACTCAGAGCTCACTGTGGACTACAGTGGTTCCTGGAGTGGGAGGAACTCCCAGTCTCACATTAGAGTTCATTGGAAAGTGAGGCTAGAATTAAGCAGGTGAGCTGCATCCGTTCCCTCTGTGGCTCCTCCCCCACAGGCAGCTCAGCTGCTGCAGCAAGGAGGGTTGTCCTGCCCATTTGAATACCTAGGGCCCCACCCCCGTACAACTTATCAGATGTGCCAAGACAATTAAATATGGCCCAAATGAAAGAACAGAGCAAACCTCAGAAATGGAACTAGGCTATGAGGAGATAGCCAACCTGTCTAATGGAGAATTTAAAGCTCTGGTAATCAAAATGCTCACAGAACTGATTGGGCTTTGTCAAAAAATGAAAAAAACAAATGAAAGATACCCAAAATGAAATAAAGCAAAATATTCAGGGAACCAACAATGATAGGAAGGAAACCAGGACTCAAAGCAATGATTTAGAACAAAAGGAAGAAATAAACATCCAACCACAACAGAATGCAGAAACAAGAATCCCAAAAAGAGAGCCTGAGGATCTCTGGGACAACCTGAAATGTTCCAATATCTGAATTATAGGGGTGCCAGAAAGAGAAGAACAACAGCAAGAAATTGAAAACTTATTTGAACAAATATGAAAGAAAACTTCCCCAATCTGGCAAAGGAAATAGACATCCAGGAAGTCCAGGAAGCCCTAAGAGTCCCAAAGAAGTTGGACCCAAAGAGAAACATACCAAGGCACATCATCATTAAGTTACCCAAGATTAAAAATAAAGCGAGAATCCTAAAAGCAGCAAGGGAAAGGAGAGAGTTACCTACAAAGGAGTGCCCATAAGACTATCAGCTGATTTCTCAAGAGAAACCTTGCAGGGAAGGAAGGGCTGGAAAGAAGTATTTGAAGTCATGAAAGGCAAGGACCTACATCCAAGTTTACTCTATCCAGCAAAGCTTTCATTTAGAATGAAGGGCAGATAAAATGCTCCCCAGATAAGGTCAAGTTAAAGGGGTTCATCATCACCAACTCTTATTATATGAAGTGTTAAAGAGACTTATCCAAGGGAAAAAAAGATGATCAAATCCATGAACAGTAAAATGACACCCAACTCACAACTGTCAACAAATGAACCTAAAAGAAAAGACAATGAAAACAAAAACTAAGCAAACAACTAGAACAGGAACAGAATCAGAGAAATGGACATCACATGGAGAGATTTCAGTAGAGAGGGGGAAGGGAGGAATGGGGAGGAAGGTACAGGGAAGAAGAAGCATAATTAGTAGGCATAAAATAGATGAGGAAAGATCCAAAATGGCATAGGAAACAGAGAACTCAAAGAACTTTTATGTACAACGCATGGACATGAACTAAGTGGGGGTGGGGGGATGCTGGAGGGTTGGAGGGTGCAGGACAGAAGAGAGATAAAGGGTGAGAAATTGGGAAAACTCTAATAGCATAATCAGTAAAATATACTTTAAAAAAAAGAAATACATTTTGTAAGGTTATGGCTGCCATAGTGATTCCTCTGATTAATATTTGCAAAGTGAATTGAAAACCTGGAGAGGATTCACCATTCTAGCTGCCATTAAAAACATTTGTGATTCATGGGAAGAGGCAAAACTATTAACATTAACGGGAGTTTGGAAGTAGTTGATTTCAACAATCAGGATGAGTTTGAATGGTATAAAACTTCAATGGAGAAGTGCAGATGTGATAGAAATAGCACCACATTGTTGTCTTATTTTAAGAAAGTGCCACAGTCACCCCAGCCTTCAGCAACCAGTACCCTGATCAGTCAGCAGCCATCAACATCCAGGCAAGACCCAGAAAATGACTACAACTTACTGAAGGCTAAGATGATGGTTAGCATTTTCTTAGCAATAAAGTACTTTTTTAAAAAAGAAGTTATTTAATTATTTTGAGAGGGGAGGAAAGGAGGGAGAAAGGGAGAGAAACATTAATATGTGGTTGCCTCTCGTGCACCCTCTACTGGCATTCTGGCCTGCAACCCAGGTATGTGCCCTCACTAGGAATTGAACCAGCGACCCTTTAGTTCGCAGGCCAGCACTCAATCCACTGAGCCACACAGCCACAGACAATAACATTTTCTTTTAATTAAGGTGTGTACATTGTATTTAGACATAATGCTATTGCGCACTTAATACGCTACAGTATAGTGTAAACAGCTTGTATATGCACTGGAAAACAAAAAAAAATTGTGTGACTTGCTTTATTGAGATATTCACTTTATGGCTACGGTCTGGAATGAAACCCACAATATCCAAGATCTGCCTGTATCTGTGAATGTCCTTCATATATGAGTCATGTCAGTACAACTGATTCCCATACAGAACTTACCAGCATATAAGCTGACACTATTACTTGGTTATAAACATACCAGGATGTTTGGTTTGGGATCTGAGTAGAAAACTATTAGATACCCCAGTGTTAGAGATGCAAAATCAGAAGGCGGTGGAGAAATTTACCTACAAAATTGGAGAAAAGAAAAAAGCTACAAGACCAATAATCAGTTTCATGAGAAATTAGTTAATTTAGTCAAGGGTCCTGCCTTATAGTAGTCAATATATTAAGAAAGATCACACAAATAAGTTGTGCAGCTATTATCACCAGTTTATTTCCTGCTGAGAGAATTTGGCTATCAATTCACTGTCTGGAAATCAAAGATCTGTGTGTAGAGGCATCCGTCAGAGAATCCTTTATCTTATACACTAAATTATGCTGTCTATTATTTCTTCTTTCCCTTTTGATTTGCATTTGTTCTCATTTGGGGTACATTAGTTATTATGGAATCATGGAAGTCACTGGCTTGTTGAAAGCCACAAAGGTAGTGGAGTGTATCAGCAAATGGTGTCAATCATGACAGATGGAATCCCCATTTTGAAGAAGAAAACTTTATTCAGTGTAAGTAGCTCAACCATGGTACAGCATAGCTACAGAAAAGCAGTTGTTAGACACCTCAATAGTGTTATAGCTCAAATGTGTTACAGCATGGCTGTGGAACAGCACAGTTGCTAGGTGGCTCTTGGGTGAGGTGGTCCTCCTCTTCCAGACATCTCTGTTTCACTTAATTCCAATTTGGCCCCATCCAGACCACCCCGCTCTGCTCTTCTGTGCTCTGATCTGTTCCATGTACTCTGGTCCACTCTGCTATAGTTTGGCAAGACATGTTAGGTGTTTCAGCTCCAGCTACAGCTTGGGAAACACAGTCTTCAGTCTTTAATGGAAGGGTAAAGTGCACTCCCCAAGCTAGAGGAGCCCTAAGGACTTATATAGAGAAGTTCCTCACTCCTGGTCCATGATTGGTTTACTCTCATGAAAATAACCCCAAATTTCCACAGTTTTGCCCATAAAGTGTGGTCCTAATTGGTCAGAGTGGAGCTACTCTAATTGGCTTGTGAAGATGCTAATAAGGATATAGCTGTACAACTTCTGTTGGATGGGGCAGCCTCAATCCTGTTGGTTAAAATAGGCCTCCAGGAACTCCTTTTTAAAGGCTGGCTCAGATGGCAGGAACACACTATAGGCAGGCAGTTCACTGCAGGCTTCCCCCCAAAGCATGGCTTTCATAAGAAGCCCCTGTTTAGAAATGGCTACTAGGCTCTGTTTTTAAATTCGAGCCCAGTTTGCCACAAGGAGACCTTCTTGGTATCTTCTTTCTCAGGTTTAACAATTGTTATGGATTGATTTATATACCCTCAAAATTCATTTGTAGAAGTCCTAGTCACCAGTAACTCCAAATGTGACCGTATGGGGATTCCATTCTATTGTAAATTTAATTACCTAAGGTTGGATGAGGCTATACTGGAGTAGAGTAGACCCCTAATCCAAAATGACTAGTGTCCTTATAAAAAGGGGAAATTTGGAGATAAATACCCACATAGGGAGAATGTTGTAAGGATAAAAGCAGAGATCAAGATAATAATTCTACAAGCCAAAGAACACCAGAGATTGTCAGAAATCCTAAGAAGCTAGGTCTGGAATAGATTCTCAGTAGGAACCAACCATGCCAACACTTTTATCTTGAACTTCTAGCCTCCAGAACTGTAAGGGAATAAATTGTTGTTTAAGTTGTCCAATCAGTGGTTCCTTGTTATAGCAGCCCTTGCAGACTAATACAGGACATGTTGTGGTTCTTAGCACACACTGTTTTTGAAAATAAATAGGGCTTAATAATGACCACAGAGCTGGGACAATGTCTTAGAATTGATACACCCAGTGTTCTTGATATGTTTTGGAAATAGTCTCCTAAAGGATAAGACCCTAGCACAGTTAAACATCTTTTGAAAAGTCCCTAGTCTACATAGCCTGTTCCATAGGTAGAAGATGGAGCAAGATGTAGGAAAGACCATGGAAAAAAGTCCTGCAAAGAGATCTACTCCCAATTCTGCCACTTGTCAGCTGTGTAATTCTAAGTGCCCTCACCTCTGAATCTCAACTGTATTATCTATGACTTGGAAGCAATATTGAAGCAAAGACAACGAGTAACCAAAGAAGTATGTCCATTCCATAGCGGGCAGTTGTAAGAGAAAAGAAACTGTTGGGTAGGGACTATGTTTGCCAGCCTCTTCTACATTCAGAACAATGTTCTCATCAACATAATGTGGGCCTAAGTAATATGCAAATTTTGTCCAGTTTTTAAGAAATTAGTGATCATTCTTTGCTATTTCCTATTTCACCAACTGTAAGCAGAGCACTCTGCACCTTACAGGCTGGCAGTACAGAAAAAAAGGTTACATGTGCAAGAAATATATATTGAATTAAGCCACTGACATTTTGAAATTTGTTACAGTAACCAATGTTAACTAATAAACCTTATTTCTTCAATGATACCTAAACTAATAATATCCTCTAAGTCTCAAAAAACACACTACGTAAGGTACAGTATAAATAAAAAGAATGGGATGGCTGAAGATGGTAGCGAGGTAGGTGACAGCAGAGCCCAGTTCTCCCTGTGCCCAGCTGGAACACCTAGCTGATCTTCTGAGGAACAGAGTGAACAGTCAACAGAACCCCAGCTTATATGAAGTTTGGAGGCCAAAGATTGTAGAGGACATTGAAAAACAGACAGTGAAGAGATTATGCTGGGATAGTAAGGTCCCTAGAATCTGCACAGGGACTGAGGCTGCTACAGCCCCTGGCCCGGTCCCTGCTGCAGGATATAGAGAGGAGAGTTGGATCACCACCTTCCTCCCATACCAGAGCAGGGAGGGCAGCCTGGCACCAGGAGGGACCTGGATGCTGGAAGTCACTGAGGGGAATGGAGATGAAGTGGGAAACACACAGAGGCAGTACACATCCACTGGGAAGGGGACATTAGCACCAGAGAAATTGAGGTGCTGGGTGACATCTGGAGAAGGGAGGATGGACCATGTCAGACCCTGACTCGGATAGTCTCCAGACTGGTTGGAAAGTTGGGCTGTGTGAAAAGCCATGCACTTTTTCCAGGAAAAAGCAGCAGCTGGCTCGCCCCAAGGGTGATTTGAGCTGTGCACCCAGAGACCAAGTGGCCAAGTGGAACTAAGCACCTGATCTGATCTTGTCTCACACTGCACACCCAGAGGTCCAGTGGCTGAGTGGAACCACACACCCGAGATTGTCTCATGCTGTGTGCCTAGAGGCGGAGTGGCTGATTTGAGCCTGGCAGCTTATGGAGGAACTGGGCCAGAGGCTGGGCAACTGTGAATATTGTGGCCCAGACCTGGTCCCCATCCTCTCAAAACCATAGGAAGGGACAAAAGTGAAGGCCAGCCCCTCTCTTCCTGTGGCATCTAGGAAGACCAGTGTAACTCACTGAACAGGTTTAAAGTCAGCAGGAGGTTTATTTTTTCCTTTTTGGTTACTCTCTCTTTTGTTTTTCCCCCTAAGTGAGATGATAACACGTGGAGTTACAAAGCATCCAGAGAAAGATCTAAAGGGGGAGGGAGGGCACAAGGCTAACACCAAAAACTGAGAAACTGAAACAAATGTCACTTTGCTATCCCATAGAGCTGGCATTTTATTGTTTATGTGCATTAGTATTATTATTACTTTTATTATTTATGCTATTTTTGTTTTATTAGTATTCTCTTTATTTCTCTTCCATACGTTTAGTTTTCCTCATTTTATTTATCTATTTAATTCCACTGTTTGACTGATTTTCCCTATTCTCTCTGTATTGTATTTTAATTTTCATTCTTTCACTTCACCCGTGTACCAATAACACACTACTTTTGATTAGATACTCTCTAGTTGGGTTATCCAAATCATATATTTCCTGTCATATTATTGTTGTTCCAGCACTATTGTAAATAATTGTTATTCCATACAATTGTACATACTACACAGCAACCCTCCCAGATCTTATCCCACTTCACTTTATTCCTGAGCATTATTACTGTTGTGGTTAACCCTATTCTCTCACACTCCATGCCTACTTTCTATCCTTTACTCTCACTATATCTCATCATCTAACCTTGCACAAATTTTCTGTTTTCTGGATTCGGCTCACAATCTTCCTCCCCCCTAACAAGAGTTTTATCTCTCTTTCCCCTTTTATAAAAAGTGGCTAGTTGGGTGAAATATCACAGTTAATGATATACTTATCCAAAGAATCTCCTATCTTTTCTCTACTTGCTGGAACTTTAAATCCCATAAAATACTCTCTTGCTCTCTTAATCCATTTTGCCTACTCCCTGCCACTGATCACATATGACAATAGGTGGGAGCTGCAAATATCAGTATACCACCTGGAGGAGAGAAACCACCAACAAAGGAAACACCAAAATGTAAAAACCCAAGTACAACAAGAGAGCCAACACAAACAGAAGAAAGGGCAAACCCAGAGTGTCCAGACAAGGAGATCAGAGACCACACCACTGAACCACATAGAATTCCTACAATAGAAGTTCACCCTACAAAGACAGCTAGCAAAGGGAAATATCAGGCAGCACAAAAACAAACAAAAACAGTCACTTTAAATGGAGAGACAAAAAAAAGAACATGCAATTAAAGGAATGGAAGATTCCCCACTAAAAGAGCTAAATGAAATGGAGGTAACCAAACTATCAGATATAGAATTCAAAATGATGGTTATAAAGATACTCAAGGAACTCAAAGACAACTACAAGGAACTGAGTGGGAAGTACAGCAGTATGAAAAAAGAAATAAAAACTATGAACAAAAACAGGAAGAAATAAGCAATAAAATGTCAGAAATAAAAAAAAAATAGAAGAAAAAACAAGCAGGCTGGATGAAACAAAGGATCGAATCAGTGAGCTGGAACACAAGGTAGAAAAAAACACCCAGAAAAGAAAAAGATACTTAGAAAGACAGAACAGGTGGTAAGGGAGCTACAAGACAACATGAAAAGTAATAATATTTATTTAATAAGGATACCAGAAGGAAAATAAAAAGAACAAGGATAAAAAAACCTGTTTGAAAAATAAATGATAGAAAACATCCCTAATTTGATGAGAGAAAAGGTCACAAAAATCCAGGAAACACAGAGAGTCCCAATCAATAGGACCACAAAGAGGCCTACTTCAAGGCACATCATAATTAAAATGGCAAAATTTCAACACAAAGAGAGAATCTTAAAGGCAGCAAGGGAGAAAGAGGAAGTAACATACAAGGGAGCCCCAATAAGACTAGCAGCTGACTTCTCAATGGAAATTCTCCAACCCAGAAGAGAATGGCAAGGGATATTTCAAGTAATGAAAACCAAAGGCCTACAACCAAGACTACTTTATCCAGCAAGACTCAATTAAAATGGAAGGCGGAAAAGGAGTTTCCCAGACAAAAGACATCTAAAAGAGTATACCTCATCAAACCAGCTCTGCAAGAGATGCAGAAGTGTCTGCTTTAAAAAAAGGAAGAAAAAGAGTTAGAGAAAGAGAGGACCAGTAGGAAAAAATAGCAATGAATAAATACCTATCAATAATACCCTTAAACATAAGTGGATTAAATGCTCCAATAAAAAGACATAGAATAGCTGAATAAATAAGAAATCATGACCCACACATATGCTGCCTACAAGAGACCCACCTCAGAACAAAAGACTTACACAGACTGTTAGTGAAGGGCTGGTAACAAATATCCCAAGCAATTGAACAGGAAAAAAAAAAAAAGCTGAGATAGCGATACTCATATCAGACCAAATAGACTTCAAAACAAGGGCCATGAAATGATCCAAAAGGTCACTTCATAATACTCAAGGGAAGAATCTATCAAGAAGACATAAACATTGTAAATATATAGGCACCCAACATAGGAGCACCCAAGTACATAAAGAAAATTTTTGAGGACTTCAAAAAAGATATTGACACTAACACAATTATAGTAGGGGATTTCAACACACCACTGTCAAAAATGGATAGATCTTCCAAACAAAATATCAACAAATATTGCAACATTTAACAATGGCCTAGATCAAATAAACTTAACTGATATATATAAAGCCTTTCATCCTAAAGAAGCAAAATACACATTCTTTCCAAATGCTCATGGGACATTTTCAAAGATAGACCACATGATAGGACACAAAACAAGCCTCAACAAATTGAAGAAAATTGAAATCATATCAAGCATTTTGTCTGAACACAAGGGACTGAAACTAGAAACCAACTTCAAAGAAAAAACTCAGAACACTAAAAATCATGGAAATTTAATAGTAAGCTATTAAAAAATGAATGGGTCAAGAATGAGATCAAAGAAGAAATCAAAAAGTTTCTGGAAACCAATCAAAATGAACTCACAACAATCCAAAACTTATAGGACACAGTGAAGGCAGTCCTGAGAGGGAAGTTCATAGCAGTATAGGCCTACCTAAAAAAAATAGAAACATTTCAAATAAACAATCTAATCCTATACCTACAAGAACTTTAAGAACAACAACAAAGACAGCCCAGAGCAAGTAGAAGGAAGGAAATGACCAAGATCAGAGCAGAAATAAATGTCATAGAGACTGAAAGCACAATTCTAAGGATCAATGAATCCAGGAGCTGGTTCTTTGAAAAGATAAACAAAATCGACAAGCCTTTAAGAAGACTCATCAAGAAAAAAAGAGAGAAGACCCAAATAAACACAATCAGAAATGAAAGAGGAGAGATTACAACTGATACCACAGATATACAGAGGATTGTAAGAAATTACTACAAAGAACTATATGCCAAGAAATTTGGAAATCTAGGTGAAATGGACAAATTTCTAGAAAACTACAATCTTCAAAACTCAGTGAAGAAGAAGCAGAAAGTCTGAACAGACCAATAACAACAAAAGAAATTGAAGCAGTAATCAAAAAACTCCTGACACACAAAAGCCCTGAACCAGATGGTTTCACAGGAGAATTCTACAAAGCATTTAAGGAAGAGCTAACCCCTATCCTTCACAGAATATTCCAAAAAATCCAAGAAGAAAGAAGCCTCCCAAACTCTTTTTATGAAGCCAGCATGATCCTAATCCCAAAACCAGATAAAGACACAACAAAGAAAGAAAGCCTCAGGCCAATATCACTGATGAACATAGATGCTAAAATCCTCAACAAAGTACTGGCAAACTGCATACAGCAATACATAAAAATGATCACACACCATGACCAAGTGGAATTCATTCCAGGGATGCAAGGATGATACAATATTTGCAAATCAATAAATGCAATACATCACATGCACACGCAAAAACATGATCATAGCAATAGATAAGGAAAAAGCAATTGATAATGTACAGCACCCATTTATGATAAAAACACTCAGCAAAGTGGGAATAGAGGGAGCATTCCTCAAACCTAATAAAGGCCATATTCAAGAGACCTACAGCCAACATCATACTTCATGGGTAAAAACTAAAAACTTTCTCACTAAGATCAGGAACAAGACAAGGTTGTCTACTTTCACCATTTCTATTCAATATAGTGTTGGAAGTCCTAGCCACAACAATCAGACAAGAAAGAGAAACAAAAGGCATCCAATTGGAAAGGAAAGAGTAAAACTGTCACTGTTTATAGGTGATATGATAGTGTATGTAGAAAACCCAAGTGACTCTACCAAAACACTACTCAGCCTAATAAGCAAATTTGGCATAGCAGCATGGTTTAAAGTCAGTATTCAGAAATCAAAGGAATTTTAATGCACCAATAACTATAGATCAGAATCAGAAATCAGGGGGGAAATCTCATTTCTCTAGCAGCAAGAAAAATAACGTACCTAGGAATAAACCTTACCAAGGAGATGAGAGATCTGTACTCAGAAAACTACACAATGCTGAAGAAAGGAATTAAGGAAGACACAGACAAATGCAAACATATACCATGTTCACGGATGGGAAGAATCAACATCATCAAAATGTCCATATGACCCAAACGAATTTATAGATTCCATGCAACCCCTAGTAAAATACCAATGACATATTTCACAGATGTAAAACAAACATTTCAAAAATTTATTTGAGCCAAAATGACCCAAAACAGCTGCAGCAATTTTGAGAAAGAAGAACAAAGTAGAAGGAATAAAAAGTATCGGATATCTAACTATATTAAAAGGACACAGTAATCAAAACAGCTTGGTACTGGCATAAGAGCAGACACATAATGGATGGAACAGAATAAAGAGCCCAGAAATAAACCCAACACTCTATGGTCAATTAATATTTGACAAAGGGGGCAGAAGCATAAAATGGAGTAAAAATAGCCTCTTCAACAAATGGTGTTGGGAAACCTGGACAAAATGAAACTCAGCCACCAACTTACACTATGCAAAAAATAAACTCAAGGTGGATGAAAGACTTAAATATAAGTCTTTCATATTTAAGACTTAAATAAAAGTTGCAACACCATAAAAGTTCCAGAGGGGAACATAGGCAGGAAAACCTCAGATATTTCACGCAGCACTATTTTTGCCAATATGTCCTGTAGAACAAGGGACATAAACAAAAGGGACCTCATCAAAATAAAAAGCTTCTGCACGGCTAAAGAAAACATCAGCAAAATGAAAAGGGAACCAACCATATGGGGAAATTTTTTGCAAATTATACCTCGGACAAGGGGTTTGGTCTCTAAAATATATACAAAACTCACACATTCCACTCCAAGAAGACAAACAACTCAATTTAAAAAATGGCAAAGGACCTGAACAGATACTTCTCCAAGGAAGACATACAAAAAAGCCCAGAGACATATGAAAGGATGCTGAGCATCACTAGCCATCAGAGAGATGTAAATTAAAACCACAATGAGATACCACTTTACACCAGTCAGAATGGCCATTATAAACAAATCAACAAACAAGTACTGGTGAGGATGGGGGGAAAGAGCCTAGTACACTCTTTGTAGGGGTGCATACTGGTGCAGCCACTGTGGAAAACAATGTGGGATTTCCTCAGAAAAGTGAAAATGGAACTGCCTCTTGACCCTGAAATACCACTGTTGGTATTATACCCTAAGGATCCTGAAACACCAATTCAGAAGAACCTATGCACCCCTATGTTCATAGCAGCACAATTTACAATAGCCAAGTGTTAGAAGCAGCCTAAGTTCCCCTCAGTAAATTAGTGGATCAAAAAACTGTGGTACATTTATACAGTGGAATACTATGCAGCAGAAAGAAAGGAGCTCCTACTGTTCACAAAAGTTGATGGAACTGGAGAGCATTATGCTGAGTGAAATAAGCCAGGCAGTGAAAGACGAACACCATATGATCTCACCTTTAAGTGGAACCTAATCAACAAAACAAACAAGCAAGCAAAATATAACCAGACACATGGAAATAAAGAACAAACTGACAGTAACCAGAGGAGGGAGGAGGGGGATCTCAGGGGAAAATAGAGGAAGGTCCATTAAAGAAGATGTATAGAAAGACACATGGACAAAGCCAAAGTAGGTAGCTTTGAGGGATGAGTGGGGCAGGGGGCCGTGTTGGGGTGAAAATGGAGACAACTGTACTAGAACAACAATAAAAAATAAATTAAAAAAATGAATAAATGGAAACATTTCTCAAGAGTCTACATATTCTAGAAGGGAACTCTTTCAGGAGTGGCTACTTCTTTGGAATAATCCAATACCATAAGGCCTCTGAAGCAAAAGGAAGGGGAAGAGAAAAGAAGCTGAAACACAAAGTTCACTTAGTAAGTTTTACATTAACCATTACAAGCTGGATGGTATAAGAATGTGGCTTCTTTCTGGGGATAGAGGTGGCTCAAAAATCTGAATATTGGTGTGGAAATGAGTACTTGGCTCTCTCACCACCGCTTTCTCACAGTGGGCCTCTCAGTGAAGTGTTGACTAGGGGTATGATTTGTTTCCCTATCAAGCCTAAATTTCCAGGTACTCAGTTCATTTTGGGCTTGCTCCAGTTCATCTTTAGTGTGTTTCACTTCACCTTTCACTTTTAGGAAAAACAAGTTGATTGATTGCTGGATCTACCATTATTGATTTCAGCTAGTCAGCAGTTGGGTGCTAGATTTGCAGAGATACTGAATTTGAGGAATATACTGTTGCTTCTCTTCTTGGTTGTTAGTTGCATTACAAACAGATTTTCTCTGCATGCAGACTCTTGTTGTTGCTTTAGTTTTTCTTCCATCTCCCATTAGAGTTAAGATCTGTGCACTTGTCCTCTGAAGCTTGTCCGTATGCCTCATATTGTTTCCATCTGAGAATTAACTCATGGTACCATAACTTTGAAGTCTGTTTCACTCAGTCCAACTTTTTGTGAAGATGTTTCTCATTGGTTATCTCCAATCTGACCAGTTGCCTCCCCTCCAGGCAGTGAGCACCAGCTTCCAAGCCTCCCCACCCAACCTCACCCAAGGTAGGAAAGATGAGGGACTGTGGAGGAGCTGTGCCTCTAAGGCAACCCTACAGTTACTGAAGCTGAAGCACAGCAAGCTGGCTAGGACAGAGAGACATGTCAAGATATGTGTTTTAATATCAGTTGTCCCATTCCTGATCACTTGATTAAGAGATCACCAGATCTCTTTACTGTAAAAGCTTGGAGTTTCCCCTCCCCCCCCCTTAATAATTAGCAAGTAATCTGTGTTTGGCAGTAGGTAAATACCCCATTCCCCATTTTCCAACTGATGCTCTTAATATCCATTGATGATGGTTGCCTGAAACAAACATTATTACTTGGCATTCTTTTGTTTAAAAGAAATAAAACAGCTTTCCTCATTAAGTGGGAATAAATTATAATTTCTTCAAAAGAGACAGGGCAATTAATTCTGTTCTCTTAATTACCAATTTTCAGAATAATAAATTGTTATAATCATCATCCCTATTGGGAAAGTGATTTTCCTCTTTCTGTGGAGCATCCTTATAGACTCATGAATTTTTTTTGTAAGTGCATATTATTTATTTATTTATTTATTCATTTATTTATTTTTAATATATTTTATTGATTATGCTATTACAGTTGTCCCATTTTTCCCCCTTCACTCTCCTCCACGCTGTACACCCTCTCCCACCCATATCCCCACCTTTAGTCATGTCCATGTGTCATACTTATAAGTTCTTTAGCTTCTACATTTCCCATACTATTCTTACCCTCCCCCTATCTATTTTCAACCTACCATCTATGCTACTTATTCTCTGTACTTTTTCCCCCTCTCTCCTCCTCCCACTCCCCTGTTGCTAACCCTCCATGTGATCTCCATTTCTGTGGTTCTGTTCCTGTTCTAGTTGTTTGCTTAGTTTCTTTCAGTTTTGCTTTAGGTGTGGTTGTTAATAATTAGGAGTTTGCTGTCCTTTTACTATACATGTCTGTTCTTTATCTTCTTTTCTTAGATAAGTCCCTTTAACATTTCATAAAATAAGGGCTTGGTGATGATGAACTCCTTTAACTTGGCCTTATCTGAGAAACACTTTATCTTCCCTTCCATTCTAAATGAGAGCTTTGCTGGATAGAGCAATATGGGATATAGCTCCTTGTCTTTCATGACTTGGAATATTTCTTTCCAGCCCCTTCTTGCCTGTAAGGTCTCTTTTGAGAAATCAGCTGACAGTCTGATGGGAACTCCTTTGTAGGTGACTGTCCCCTTATCCCTTGCTGCTTCTAGGATTCTCTCCTTCATTTTTACCTTGGCTAATGTAATTATGATGTGCCTTGGTGTGTTTCTTCTTGGGTCCAACTTTTTTCTGGGCTCTCTGAGCTTCCTGGATTTACTAGAAGTCTATTTCCTTTGCTAGAATGGGGAAGTTTTCCTTTATTATTTGTTCAAATATGTGCTCAATCTGTTGCTTTTCCTCTTCCCCTTCTGGTAACCCTATAATTCGGATGTTCAAACATTTAAAAATATCCTGGAGGTTCCTAAGCTTCTCCTCGTTTTTTTGAATTCTTATTTCTTCATTCTTTCTTGTTTGGTTGTTTTTTTCTTCCTTCTGGTCCATTCTATTGTTTTGAGTCCCAGTTTCCTTCCCATCACTATTGGTTCTCCGTGCATCTTCCTTCATCTCTTTGATGGTAACCTGCATTTTTTCATGTAATTTGTGCCCAAAATCAACCAATTCTGTGAGCTTTCTGATCATCAGTGTTTTGAACTGTGCATCTGATAGATTGGCAATCCCTTGGTCGCTCAAAAGGATGAGCCCTGGGGCATTGATCTGTTTTTCTGCTTGAGACATGTCTCTCTCTCTCTCTCCCTCACTCTCTCTCTTTTTTTGGCGGCGGGGGGGGGAGGTCTGGTCGCTCCTGTTATGGTGAGGGGTGGAGCCTTAGGTGTTCACCAGGGCTGGGCACCCCAGTCGCTAGATTGTGACGTTGTTTGTGGGGGTGGGGGTGGGGGCGGGGGGAACAATGGCGGTAGCTCCATTCTCCTGGGACCTCAGTCCCTTCCCTGGGATCCTGGGTTACGCGCTCTGCCCTGGTTCACAATCGCAGCCTCACTGGGTCCGCCAGTTGCCGCTTGCGTACTCAGAGTCCACCCGATGCGATATTGTGCACCCTGGATGGCTTATGCGCTCCCAGTTGCCTAATGCGCCCAGTTCACCCTGTTCTCCGCGCACCGTGCCCCACGCCCAGAAGCTCATCTCCGCCCCTCCTACTGGTCTGGATGAATGGGTCAACTTCAACCTCTTGGCTGTCCGACTTCCATTCAGATAAATTCCCTGTCAGTTCTGGGTGTTACTCTGCCTCTAAATTGTTGTTCTAATCTTGGTTGTGCATGGAGGTATGGTGCGTCCACCTATGCCTCCATCTTGCTGGAAGTCGTCTGACTCATGGATTTTAAAACGATTTTTTAAATTTATTTTTAGAGAGAGGGGAAGGGGGGGAGAAAGAAAGGGAAAGAAACATCAGTGTGTGGTTGCCACTCATACACCCCCTACTGGAGACCTTGTTTGCAACCCAGGCATGTGCCCTGGTTGAGAATCGAATCAGCAACCATTTGGTTTGCATCCCACACTGACTCCACTGAGCTACACCAGCCAGGGCAGTTTTACAGGATTTTTAGGTTATAATCCCAGCAGTGGTATTGCAGGGTTAAAATGCAATTGCATTTTTAGTTTTCTGAGGAAATTCCATACTGTTTTCCACAGTGGTTGCACCAGTATGTATTCCCACCAACAGTGAACTAGGGTTCCCTTTTCTACACAACCTTCTCAGTACTTGTTTGTTAATTAGTTTATGATGATAATTCTGACTGGTGTGAAGTGGTATCTTGTGGTTTTAAATTTGCATCTCTCTGATGGCTAGTGATGCCCAGCATCCTTTTATTGGTCTCTGGGCCCTCTGTATGTCCTCCTTGGAGAAATGTCTGTTCAAGTCCTTTGCTAATTTTTTAATTACATTGTTTGTCTTCCTGAAGTGGAGTCCTATGAGTTCCTTATATATTTTGGAGATCAAACCTTCGTCCAAGGTGCCATTTGCAAATATATTTTCCCATACAGTTGGTTCCCTTTTCATTTTGCTGTTTTCTTTAACCATGCAGAAGCTTTTTATTTTGATCAGGTTCTACTTGTTTATTCATTCCTTTATGTCACTTGTTCTACAGGACATATTGGCAAAAATATTGCTGCATGAATGAGATATTCCTGCCTATGTTCTACTCTAGGACTTTTATGTGTCACCACTTATATTTAAGTCTTTTATCCACCTTGAGTTTATTTTTGTGTATGGTGTAAGTTGATGGCTGAATTTCATTTTTTTGCATGTAGCTGTCCAGATCTCCTAACACCATTTTTGAAGAGGCCATTTTTACTTGATTTTATGCTTCTGCTCCCCCTTGTCAAATATTATTGACCACAGAGACTTGTTTTTATTTCTGAGCCCTATATTCTGTTCCATTGATCTATGTGTCTGCTCTTATGCCAGTACCAGGCTGTTTTGATTACTGTGGCCTTGTATTAGAGTTTTATATCAGATATGATGATCCCTCCTATTTTGTTCTTCTTTCTCAAAATTGCTGCAGCTAACCAGGGTCATTTATGGTTCATATAAGTTTTTGAAATGCTTGTTTTACATCTGTGAAATATGTCCTTGGTGTTTTAATAGGGATTGCATTGAATCTGTAAATTCCTTTGGGTAATATGGACATTTTGATGGTGTTAATTTTTCCAATCCATGAGCATAGTACATGCTTCCTTTTGTTTGTGTCTTCCTTAATTTCTTTCTTCAGTGTTGTGTAGTTTTCTGAGTACAGGTGTTTTACCACCTTTATTACATTTATCCTTAGGTACTTTCTTTTTATTTTTGCCATAATAAATAGAATTTATTTCCTAGTTTTAGTTTCTTTTTTTTTTTAAATTTTAATCATTGTTCAAGTACATTTTTCTCCCCCCTACTCCCATTCCAGCCCACCCACCCAACCCTCCCCCCTTCCCCCCATTACCCTCCACCCCTAGTTTTTGTCCATGTGTCCTCCAAATTTGTTCCTGTAATCCCTACCCATTCCCCCCTGGAATTCCCTCTTCTCTCCCCTCTGGCCACTGTCAGGCTATCCCCTATTTCAGTGTCTTTGGTTATATTTTGCTAGTTTTTTTTTTTTGTTTTGTTGTGTTGTTTAGATTCCTGTTAAAGGTGATATCATGTGGTATTTGTCTTTCACTGCCTGGCTTGTTTCACTTAGCATAATGCTTTCCAGCTCCATCCATGCTGTTGCAAAGGGTAGGAGCTCCTTCTTTCTTTCTGCTGCATAGAATTCCATTGTGTAAATGTACCATAGTTTTTTGATCCATTCATTTACTGATGGGCATCTAGGTTGCTTCCAGCACCTAGCTATTGTAAATTGTGCTGCTATGAACAACGGGGTGCAAAGGTTCTTTTGTATTGGTGTTTTAGTGTTCTTAGGATAGAGTCCCAGCAATGGAATTGCTGGGTCATAAGGCAGATCCATTTTTAGTTTTCTGAGGAAGTTCCAAACTGCTTTCCATAGTGGTTGTACCAGTCTGCAGTCCCACCAACAGTGCACTAGGGTAGTTTTAGTTTCTGATATTTCATTGTTTGTATACCAAAATGCATTTGGTATCTGAATATTGATTTTTATCCTGCTGTTTTTCAAAATTCACTTATTAAGTCAAGTACTTTTTTTGGTGTAGTGTATAGGGTTTTCTATGTACAATATCATGTCATCTGCAAACAATGACAATTTTACTTCCTCCTTTCCCATTTGGATGCCTTTTATTTCTTTTTCTTGTCTAATTGCTGTGGCTAGTACTTCCAATACTATGTTGAATAGAAGTGGTGACAGTGGACATCCTTGTCTTGTTCCTCATCTTAGTAGGAAAGATTTTAGTTTTTTTTTTTTTTTCATTTAGCCTGATGTTCGCTGTAGATTTCTCATATATGGCCTTTAATATGTTGAGGTATGCTCCCTCTACTCCCACTTTGCTAAGTGTTTTTCATCATAATTGGGTGCTGTACCTTATCAACTGCTTTTTCTGCATCTATTGATATGATCATGTTAGTTTTGTCTTTTCTTTTATGCGATGTATTTCTTTTTAATGTATTGCTGGATGCAGTTTGCCAGTACTTTGTTGAGGATTTTAGCATCAGTGTTCATCAGTGATATTAGTCCTAAGTTTTCTTTCTTTGCTGTGCTGTTGTCTGATTTTGGGATTAGGATGCTGCTGGCCTCATAAAAAGAGTTTGGGGACTTTCTGTCTTCTTGGACTTTTTGGAATAGTCTGTGAAGGATAGGGGTTAGCTTTTCTTTAAATGTTTTGTAAAAGTCTCCCATGAAACTGTCCAATCCAGCATTTTTGTGGATGGGAGGGGTTTTTTTTTAATTACTGCTTCATTTTACCAGCTGTTATTAGTCTTTTTAGGCTTTCTGCTGCTTCTTGGTTGAGTTTTGGAAGATTATATATTTTTTAGAAAGTTTTCCATTTCATGCAGTTTTGGACTTTATTTTGAAATCTATTTTGTCTGATATTAGTATTGCCACCCAGCTTTTTTTTCAACTCTATTGCTTGGAATATTGATTTCCATCTCTTCACTTTTAGTCTGTGTAGATCTTTTGTTCTGAGGTGGGTCTGTTGTAGACAGCATATATGCAGGTCATGTTCAGCTGTCCTATGTCTTTTGGTTAGAGCATTTAATCCATTTACATTAAGGGTTATTATTGATAGATAGTTATTCATTGCCAATTTTTCCCTTCATACCTGTGTCCCCCGCCCCTCTTCCTCTCTCTCTTCATCTTTTAAAAACAGTCCCATTAGCATCTCTTGCAATGCTGATTTGGTGGAGATGTATTTTTTTGGCTTTTTGTGTGTGTGTGTTTGTGTGGGGGGGGGAATTTTACCTTCCATTTAAAATGACAGTCTTGCTGGGTACTGTAGTTTGCAGCCTTTAGCTTTTCATTACTTGAAATATTTCTTGCCATTCCCTTCTGACTGTATGTTTCTGTTGAGAAATCAGCTGATATCCTTATTGGAGCTCCCTTGTATGTTCCTAGCTTTTTCTCTGTTTGCTTTTATATTCTCTCTTTTTGTTTAAATTTTGGCATTTTAATTATAGTGTGTCTTCGAGTGGACCTGTTTAGGTTCACCCTGGTTGGGACCCTCTGTTCTTCCTGAACTTCTATGCCTTTTTCTCTCATGAAATTAGGGAAGTTTTCTGTTATAACTCTTAAAACAGGTTTTCTATCTCATGCCCCTCTTTTTTTTCCTTCTGTATTTTTATGATATGAATGTTATTGCATTTCATGTTGTCCTGCAACTCCCTTACACATTCTTTATTCTTTAGGAAACTTTTTTTATTTTGTTGCTGTCTGGGAATTTTTTTCTATCTTGTACTCCAGCTTGCTGATTTTATCCTTTGCTTCATCTAGGCTGCTTTTAATTCTTTCTACTGTGTTCTTCATTTCAGATATTATATTCTTCATTTCCTCCTGGCTCTTATTGATAGTTTCAATGTCCATTTTTCATGCTGGTGTAGTTTGTGGTAAGTTCCTTGTACTTTACCTGAAGTTCTTTGTAGTTCTCACTGAGCTCCTTGAGTATCCTTATAACCATTATTTTGAACTTTATGTCTGATAGTTTGCTTGCCTCAATTTCATTCAACACTCCTTCTGGGACTTGCCCCTTTCCTTTAGATTGGGTTTTGTTTCTTTGTTTCCCCATTTTAGGTGACTCTTCTTATTTTTTTTCCTGCATATTAGATTGATCTCCTTTGAGTGCCTCTCTTCATGTTGTGAACTTTTGTGGTAGGAGACCTATGGAACTCAGTGGTTCAGTCTCTTTGATCTCCTGAGCTTGATGCACTTGGGATGCCATTTATGTAGGATCTCTTGTTGAAATTAAGTTGGGTTGTTTTTTTGGTCATCCTGTTGTGCATCCTTCCCTCCAGCTGGCTGACTAGGAGTCACCCTGCCCACTGCCCCTTGTATACTATTGTACAGGTGCTGTCAGAACAAAACCAAACAGCCCAGGAAACAAGCTCTCACCCACAAAAATAACCCTCACCCACAGCCTCACTATCAACAGCAAATGAACCAATATTTATAAAGGCATAATGAGAGTAAGACTATTACAGAAAGAAAAAGTATATGAGATAACTAACTGAAAGAAAAATGATTTTGAGAGGGTAGAGGGGTGAGAAACAATAAGAGTAGGGAATAGAAGTAAGGCAAATATAGAAAAAATAAATTTACATCATAAATAAAAAGGGAGAGAAGAACGTGGAATGGAGTAAGAGAAGGGAAGTGTATAGTATCTAAGTTTATAGTTTAAACAAAACTTTAAAAAATATAGTAAAAAATAAGAATCAAATTAGAGAAAGATACACTACAGCAAAATCAACAACAAATGAGCAAAGATTAGTACAGGTGGTATGGGAATAAGAGGGGAAAAAGAAAAAAAGAAAAACATAAGAGATGTCTAGAGGAAAGAGAAGTGATTTTGAGAGGACAGAGGGAGAAGGAATCTTGAGAGTGAGGGATGAAAACCAGGCTATGACAGGGAAAAATTACAATTTGAAATGAAAAAAAAAAGGGCAGGAGAAAGGCAAAATGGAGTAAGATAGAGGAGTGGTAAAATCTGATATTTAAAATACAAAAATAGTGAAGATCTCAAAATAATATTGAAGAAATGCAACAACAACCACTGCCCAGAACCAACAAGCAATGATTGATAAAGGTGGAGAGAAAATAAGAATATTTAAGAATGGTTAAAAGAATGTGAGATGACTAATGACAAGAAAAATTATTTTGAGAGGCTGGAGTGGGGAGAAATACTAAGCATGCAGAATAGAAACAAGTCATAGCAAAAGAAAATAAAATTTAAAAGAAAAATAAGAAGAGGAGGGAAGAGAGTAAAATGGAGTAAGAGAGGAGAGGAGCAAAATATGAGATTTGAAATAAACTATATTATTAAATCTAGTGACATAACAGGCACAAACTTGAAGGAAAAGAAATGAATGTTAAAAAGCTATGCAGGAAAGAAAATTACACAAATCATGAAGAAGACCACAGTGGTGTTTCTCTCAGTAGGTCTCAGTGTTCACAGCTGTCTTTTCTTTCTGCATCCACCCCTGGTGAGGTCAGATGGTATCCTAGTCTGGCCCTAGGCAAAATGTTCGAGGTCACAAGGGGTCCACAGTTTGAGGTTGTCTCCTTCAGGTTTGGCTGGACCCCACTGTTCTGCCCTACTGGGTTTCCATCAGCCCTGGGTTCAGGAGTGGTTCCTTTAATGATGTGAGAGGATTGTCATGTATCTTCTCCACCTACCTCCAGAGGGGGCAGCTGTTGCGATCCGGTGGGTGGGGAACCCTGGAACCCCACTATTCAGTCTTCCGAGAAGATAGTTGGAATATTTCCCCATCCTTTCGCCACATATCTTGGTCTGTCTCAGAGTCTTTCTAATAATATGGTTTTTCGAGAATTTGCTGACTGTTTCCTATGAGGGGCTTGTGTAAAAGGGGCAGCCCTTTCCTGCTTGGTGCAGGGATTAGCTCTGTCTAAACATCGAGGCTGCGTGGGGCCCTAAACCCCTCTTGTTTCACTTGTCTCTATTTTCTCTGCTCTACTGGGTTTAGTGGATTAGCACTTGAGGGTCAGTATAGCTGTAGTGTCTGGTTAAGGGCCCTTATAGAGCTTTTCTTGTTTCCCCTGCAGAAATGTACCCAGCAGGATGCTTCTAAGACTGGCCTCATTGATCTGCAGTGTCTATTATCCTGCAGGTGGGGGTTGGGCTCGTCTGTGAGGGGATCTGGCTGGCTGCAGCAAATCTCAGGTGTTCAGCTCCTGGCCTTCCACACCCCAGCTTCCCATTCTCTTGCATGAGGATTGGGCCCAAGTTCTACACTCTGAACAACCACCTGGTTGCCAGCCATACTGGATGGGACCCACAGTCCCTTAAGTGTGACTCTATCCTTCTGAGTTCTGTTAGCAGAGCTGCTATGCCCGCACACATTCGCATGCAAACTCCGGGTCCCTGCCAAGTCTCAGGTCTCGCCTTAGCGAGAAACTTTCAAAAGTTTCTATGTGTTCCCCATGCTGCAACACTGAGCCTGTTTTCCATGAGCTCCCCCTCCCCCAAAATATCAGTCTCTCACAGTCAGGGCTGGCCACCACCTGTCAGAGTCTTTGACAGTTTTAA
The DNA here is from genome assembly GCF_004126475.2 of Phyllostomus discolor. NCBI lineage: Eukaryota > Metazoa > Chordata > Mammalia > Chiroptera > Phyllostomidae > Phyllostomus > Phyllostomus discolor. The sequence goes on from NC_040904.2 coordinate 107,254,713, forward strand.
ATAAAGTTTCTCTCTGGATCTTTCTGAGGTGGCATTGGGAAAAGCCCCGCCCCCCCCAACTATACTGTAACACAAGGTGATGGCAGCATGCTTTCCCCACTGCCTCCAGAGATTTTCAGCCTTGGGTTGTCCTGCTCCCACTGTGCCATTTCTGGAGCCAGCACCTCTCTGGCTATCTCTTTCCACCAGCGGTGCTTGCTGCTCCTGCACCAGTCCACAGCCATCAAAATTTCTGCACAACCAAAGTGCTGGTTTGGGCTGCAGTAGTGGCAATTGTTCTGCTTGGAGAGCCTGGACCACCAGCTCCCAGGTGCCCTGCAGGCAGGCAGGCTCTTGCCCACTCCTACAAGCTCCCTGCACTCTCATCTGTGTATGTGCTCACTCAGTCAGCACTGGCTTTTTGATTTGATTTCTCTCTGTGGCTAGCCTGCAAGACTGGTCCAGGCCTGGGAGCAAGTGGACAGAGCCTCCAGCTACTCTGCAGCCATCTTGGATCTCTCTTCATTTCTTATTTTGCCTGTTTCTGCTTTCCTTTCATCATGATTTGGTTAAAAGTCTACTTTGTTTATTTTCCAAGAACCAGCTTTTTTAAATTAAAAGTTTATTATAAAGTACCTAATTTTCATTTTTTTACTTGATTTTTATCATCGACACTGCACAGATGTTCCCATTTCTCCCCCTTTGCTCACTCCAACCCAGTCCTCTCAGACCATTATGCACATACGTTCTTTGGCTTATCCCTTTGTTTTATGATTTCTCTGTTTTCTGATTAATTCTTGCTTTTCATTATTTACTTGTTTTTGCTTTGTTTACTTTGTTGATCCTTTTCTTTTAAAAATTACTTTACTGTTGTTGTTTACATGCAGTTGCCTGCATTTTCCCTTCACCACTGCTGCCCACCCCAGCCATCCCCACTTCCCTCCCCTGATTCCACCTCTTCTTGGTTTTGTCCATGTGTCCTTTTTTAAAGATTTTATTTATTTATTTTTAGAGAGGGGAAAGGGAGAGGAAGGGAGGGAGGAAGAGAAAGAGCAATCTGTGGTTGCTTCTCACTCGCCTCATACTGGGGACCTGGCCTACAACCCAGGCATGTGCCTTGACTAGGAGTCAACTGGCGACCCTTTGATTCCCAGCCTGTGCTCAATCCACTGAGCTACACCAGCCAGGGTTCCACGCGTCCTTTATAGTGGTTCCTCATAACCCTTCCTCCTTTCTCCCCATTATCCCCTCCCACCTCCCCTCTGGTTACTGTCAGATTGTTCTTAATTTCAATGTCTCTGGTTATATTTTGCTTGCTTGTTTGTTTTGTTGATTAGATTCCACTTAAAGGTGAGATCATATGGTATTTGTTCCTCATCACCTGGCCTATTTCACTTAGCATAATGCTCTCCAGTTCTATCTATGCTGTCCCAAAGGGTAGAAACTTCTTTCTTTCTGCTGCATAGTATTCCATTGTGTAAATGTACCATAGATTTTTGGTTCATTCATTTACTGATGGACACTTAGGTTACTTCCAGCTCTTGGCTATTGTAAATTGTGGTGCTATGAACATTGGAATGCATAGGTTCTTATGGATTAGTGTTTCAGGGTTCTTAGGATATAATCCCAGCAGTGCTGGGTCAAAAGGCAGTTCTATTTTTTAGTTTTTTGAAGAAATTGCATACTGTTTTCCGCAGTGGCTGCACCAATCTGCATTCCCACCAACAATGTACTAGGGTCTCCTTTTCTCTACTACCTTTCCAGCATTTGTTGTTTGTTGATTCATTAATGTTGATCCTTTCTTAATTTTGAGTTTAATATTTTTCTCATTCTATTAATATAAATTTTAGATCATTGCTTTAATTCTATCACAGATTCTTTTCTAAATTATATTTTATTGTTTATACTATTACAGTTCTCCCAAAATTTCTCCCTTTGTCCCCCTCCACCAAGCACTACCCATTCCCTCAGGCAATCCCCATAGTGTTATCCATGTCCATGGGTCCTGCATGTATGTTCTTTGGCTACTCTCTTCCCTATGCTGTACTTTACAACCCCATGACTATTCTGTAACTACCAACTTGTACTTCTTAATCCTGTCACTTTTTTCATGAATGCCCCAACCCCACTCCCATCTGGCAACTATCAAAATGTTCTTTTTATCTATGATTGTTTCTGTTCGGCTTGTTTATTTTTTTTTTTAAGATTCAATTGTTGATAGATATGTATTTATTGCCATTCTATTTTTCACTTTTTGATCTTCTTCTTAAAGAAGACTGTTTTATATTTCATAAAATGCTAGTTTGGAGATGATGAAGTCTTTTAGCTTTTTCTTGTCTGGGAAGCACTTTATTTGTCCTTCAGTTCTAAATGATAACTTTGCTGGGTAGACTAATCTTGGTTGTAAGTCCTTGCTTTTCATGACTTTGAATATTTCTTGCCAATCCCTTCTAGCCTACAAAATTTCTTTTGAGAAGTCAGCCTATGCTCTTATGGGGCTCTCTTGTAGGTAACTAGCTGCTTTTCTCTTGCTGCTTTTAAGATTTTTCTCTTTGTATTTAACCCTTGGCATTTTAATTTGATGTAACTTGGAGTAGGCCTCTTTGGTACTCATTCTTCTTTGGTATGCTCTGTGCTTCCTAGACTTATATGTCTATTTCCTTCACCAAGTTAGGGAAGTTTTCTTTCACTATTTTTTTTCAAATAGATTTCCAATTTCTTGATCTTTTTCTTCTCCTGGCACCTGTATAATGCAAATGTTGGTACACTTGAAGTTGTCTTAGAGGATCCTTACACTATCCTGATCTATTCTAATTGGTTTTTTCTTCTTGCCATTCTGATTGGTTGTTTTTTGCTTCCTTATGTTTTGATTCTTGGCTTCATCCACTCTATTATTGATTCCCTCTAAATTGTCCTTTATTTCAGTTATTGTATCCTTCATTTCTGTTTTTTATGGTTTTCATGCCCTTTTTCACACTGTTGAAATTCTAAGTTCACTGAACATCTTTATAAGCAGTGTTTTGAAGTCTGCATCTAGTAGCTTGCTTGTGTCCATTTTCTTTTCTTTTCTTTTTCTGGAGTTTTGATCTTTTTTTTTTTTTCATTTGTCTCCTCATTTTGGTAGCCTTCCTGTGTTCATTTTTTTTTTTTTTTAAGTAGAGCTGCTATGTCTCCTAGACTTGATAGAGTGGCCTAATGTAATAGGTGTTTTTTAGGGTCCAGTGACACAGCCTCCATTATTACTCAAGCTGGACACTCAAGGTGCTCTCACTGTGTGGGCTGTGTATACCCTCCGATTGTAGTTGAGCCTTGATTGCTGTTGGCACATCCAAGGTCACTTGTGTTCTGTCTGAGGTCACACAGCATTAGCTACAAAGTGATCTGCAGATGGCTGGTACTTGTACTGTGTTTGGAGGTGCCCAGGAGAGGTCAAGCTGTGAACCAAGAATAGCTGCTACTAGTGTCAAGCCTGGGACAACTTAAGAGGCACGAGGCTCTCTGAAGCTGCTTGCCTGAGGTAATTTAGGAAAATCTGAGTCATAAGCAAAGACAAGCCATTCATATGGAAAAACCACTGAAAACAGCTTGGGTGGGCCTGAAATTTGGGTGGGGAAGGGCCTCAGGGAATCACTAGGGTGGGTAAACAGTGTGAGCCAGGTTGATGGAGTCTAAGATATGGAGCCTGCTTGCTGGGTCTGTGAGGGGAAGTCTCAAAAAAGGAATAGAGGTCTCTGCCAGCATTTCTGTCTGGGAGAAATCTGTCCTGCAGCTCCTGCCCTGGTGCCAGAAAACTCATTTCCTTCCCATATGTTCCTGATGCATTTCAATCTGGTGCTTTGTCCTTGGAGCTCAGAGAGAGTGAGCCCAAGTAAGTTTGTGTGTGGGCACTTTAAGAGGAACTACCTGGGAGTCTAGAAGTTTTCTTCAACATCTTCATTCCCCACTGGTTTTTATAGCCAAAAGTTATGGACACTTATCCTCTTGGCACTGGAACCCTGGACTGGGGAGACTAGTGTGGGGCAGGATTCCTTGCTCCTGAGATATCCCTCCCAATTTTTATCTGCCACACAAGCGTATGGAACCAGCCTGTTTTACATCTTTCCCTCCTACTAGTCTTGATGTGGTTTTATCTTTAATTTCATAGTTGTAGGGATTCCATTCAACTCTATTTCTGATAGTTCTGAATAATATAAGGTATTATTATATTTTTTTAATTCTACAGTTTTTAAACATAGTTTATGTATTTATTTACCTTTAGAGAGAGGAGAAGGAAAGGAGAAAAGGAAGGAGAGAAACATAAATGTGCAAGAGAAACATCTGCCAGTTGCCTCTCACACATCCCCAACTGGGGTCCTGGCCTGTGACCCAGGCATGTGCCCTGACCAGGAATTGAACCAGAAACCTTTTGGTTCACAGTCCAGTGCTCAATTCACTGAGCCACACCAGCCAGGGAAGAAATTCTATAGTTTTAGTTTGAATTTGTCTTTTGACTTGAGTAATTTTAAAGAATTAATAACATTCCAGTTGTATGGTTTCTACCTTAAGGAATTTACTGAAATTTTCTCCATACCTTAATATATGGTCAGCTTTCATATTTGTCCTTTCATGTATGCTTGAAAATAAATGTCCCGTATTATTGGGGCATGAAGTTTGGTATGCATTCATAAGAAACTTTTCATTTTTGTCTTCTTAAACTGCTTTGGATTTAGAATGGTATGTTATTAATATGTTTTTATTTCTTTCTTGCAACTCCTATACTTTTTGCTTCTTGCAGATTGCTGCTGTCTTATTTGATGCATAGATATCCATTACTATTTATATGTCCATTGGGAATTGTAGCTTTTAGTATTATTGTGACTTTACCTCTTTACCTTATTTTATTGGTTTTAAGCTGAATTCTCCCTTATCAGATATCAAGACTATAACTGCTTCCCCACATTTCTCGCTTTGCATTTGCCCATACACATCTACCCATCTCTTCATTTTTCCTTTCTAAATTTTTATATTAAGTATGGAGTATATTGGCATAGAGTAGTTTTGGTTTTGCTTTGTGATCTTAGGTAGATTGAATGCGGTAAGTAGTTTTCTATACCTTTGCCATGACTTCATGAAAAGCAGGGTATAGTTTCAACCCTTTAACTTTGGGTTGGACATGGACTTGATTTGGTCAACAGAATCTTGGTGTAATGGCACAAGCAAAGGTTTGAAATGTGCTTGCAGTTGGGTTTGCCTTCTTTCATGCTAGAATTTTGCCCTGTATATGTTTGCCTCAAATAGGCACTGGTTCAAGGAGAATGAGGAACACATGGAGCCAACCTAAACCCAACCTGCAGCTCAGAGCAGAGCCCAGTCTGGATTAGCTGAACCCCAATTAACCTGCAGATGCTTATGAGAAATAAATGTTTATTGTTTAATGTTGCTGAGTTTTGGGGTCATAACATAGAATTACGAGGGCAATAACTCAATGATACATGAGTCAATCTTAATCTCTTTTAATAGGGGATCTAAAAACATTTACATTTATTGATACAACTGATATGTTTGGTATTCTCACTGTAATATGTTGCATATTTACTATGTGTATTATGGTATATTTACTGAGTATCTTTCACTCTAAAGTTTGCTCTCTCCTATCTCTTCCCCCACCATCTCTTTCTGCTTTGTTTTGCTCTTGTGTTTGGGAACATTAGGATTCTTGCTCTACAGGTTACCTTTATATTAACTTACATATAATGCTCTTACTCTACATTTTTCTTACTTAGTCTTTTACTATTGGGCTTTATCACATTTAATAATATCATTTGACTCTTACCTATTAAAAATATAGTAGCGAATAAGCTCATTCTACCCTTCTTCCTTCTTTCCCATTTAAAAGTTTGTTATTTTTACAAGGAATCCACTTAAAAAGTGGTCAAGGGACTTGAACAGACACTTCTCCAAGGAGGACATACAGAAAATCCAAAGACACATGAAACGATGTTCAATATCGCTAGCCATCAGAGAGATGCAAATTAAAACCACAATGAGATATCACTTCACACCAGTCAGAATGGCCATCATAAACAAAGCAACAAACAAGTGTTGGAGAGGTTGTGGAGAAAAGGGGTCCCTAGTGCACTGTTGGTGGGACTGCAGACTGGTACAACCACTATGGAAAGCAGTATGGAACTTCCTCAGAAAACTAAAAATGGATCTGCCTTTTGACCCAGCAATTCCACTGCTGGGACTCTATCCTAAGAACACTAAAACACCAATCCAAAAGAACTTGTGCATTCCAATGTTCGTAGCAGCACAATTTACAATAGCTAGATGCTGGAAGCAACCAAGATACCCATCAGTAAATGAATGGATCAAAAAACTATGATACATTTACACAATGGAATACTATGCAGCAGAAAGAAAGAAGGAGCTCCTACCCTTTGCAACAGCTTGGATGGAGCTGGAAAACATCATGCTAAGCGAAACAAGCCAGGCAGTGAAAGACAAATACCACATGATCTCACCTTTAACAGGAACCTAAACAACAGAACAAAGAAGCAAGCAAAATATAACCAAAGACACTGAAATAGAGGACAGGCTGACAGTGACCACATGGGAGAGTAGAGGAACATTTCAGGGGACAATTTCAGGGGACAGTGGGAAGGGTTCACAGGAACAAACTTAAAGGACACATGGTCAAAAACTAAGGGGAGGGTGGTAATGGGAGGGAAGTGGGGAAGGGTGGGAGGGGGGCTGGACTGGGAGTAAAAAGGAGAAAACTATTTGAACAATGATTAAAACAAAATTAAAAAAAATAAAAGTTTGCTATTTTTATTTTGTCTGAACATATAACATTGTACAGTATTCTTCCATTTTTATTCCCACTAATGTTTTGTCTTAGATCTATATAATTTATGTATCTGGTGCTCATCATCAATGGTTTTGACAAATTTTATCAAATGTCTCGGTTGGTTTGTCCTGGGATGGATTCCTCAGAAAGGACTCATAAGGAGTATGTTCACCACATTTTTATAGGTCCAAAAGCTGCTTTTCTATAAATTTAATATCTGAAGTCTAGAGGATTTATCTTCTATCCAAGTTCATTAATTTTACTAGGATATGTCTCAGTGTTGATAATTCTGGGTTAGTGGGAACTTTCAGGATGCAGGTTCAGCTCTTCTTTTTTATAGACCAATTTCTTTAATTATAGTTTTACATCTTATTCTTATTTCAGTTTACATGTATGTTATATGCTCTTTTTCCATCTGCTACATCTCTACTTTCTCTCTGATCTTTTTTTATCCCCTTACATTTTATTTTTTTGCATCCTTTTATTTCCATCCTCAATGACCATTTCTAAACTTTCAGTTGTATCTATTCTCCTCTAGGCACCTGAGGTAACTTTGTATTTTTCTTCAATTTCCCCCCCTGGTGGTTGGCAAGCTCTCATTGCACATCTTAATTGTTTGCTTTTATTTTGAGTTCTGGGTTTATGATTTGTGGTGTTCTTTCACATCTCACTGGTTGTTTAATTATTATATTTAATTAATGATGTGAAGTGTTAAATTTTCTTCCTGCTTTTGGCTTTTTATCCTGTTTGCATTTATGTGTTTTTATTTGCCAAAAAGTTATCTCATTTTTCTCCCCTTAAAGTGCTTTTGTATGAAGACTTTGTGTTTATTTGTATTGGGTTTTCTGGCACTGACAGCAGCAGTGATGTTATGAGGAAAGGATCAGGTCTTGGGGAGTTTACTTGATTTCGTAGTCCAAAAATGTCCTATACAGTGAACTGCAGTTCCTTTAATAAAAGACACTTCATTTTTTAATGTCTATCTTCTGATTCTTTGACAGCATCTTATTTTAATAGGGACCTTTCTTTAAGCTGCTTCCTTCTTTCCCTTCACCACCAAGCCTCCAAGGGAAATCTCCCTTTCCCTGGATGCTTCCCTCTTCTTCAGTAGCAGTGCCTTCTGCCACCTCTTGTCCAATGAACTTGCCAAGTCTTCTTTTGATTCCACCAGCTCTTACTTCTCCTCTCAGCATATTTACACTCAGGGTTGGTCTCTGCCTTTACAGGTGTGAACCCTAGTTGATGACACCTGTGTCCTACCACCATTAGGTATGCCATTTCCCCTTTCCCATGCAGTCCTTCCCTTGATCTATATTCTGGTATGAGATTTGATGTCAGCTCTGCCAGTGTAAGATGTTTATTTTCCCGCTGACATTTCACTAAAATTTGTGGGTTTTGCTCTATCCTGGTTACAGTGTAGGTCTGAACGATAGGTGATTTTATTTGTTCTTTCTCTTAATAGCTTTTCAAGGGTGTGAGAAGAGATTCAATTTGGCTGATCTCAATAATCGTCTGGTGTTTTCATTTTTAGAATGCTTTCTTTCCTGTTAATTCTGTGGAAGATGACTAAAGCACTTCAGTTCCTACCTTTCAGATTTAATTCAAACTTTCTTTTCTTATAGGACACTGGTCACATTATGGAGGTGGGCTGGGAGTAACAAAGGTAAGAAAAAATTTCCTTAAAACAACCTTAAAAGTCATGAAGCTACACACTAGAAATGGGGATAAGTAACCTTCACATTATACTTGCCACCAGCCAGCCAATAAATCTTTATCACAGGTCCAATCTGTGATAAAAAGTGAGTTGGATTCCCTTGGAAAGTGATTGTTGAGTTAAACACGCTGAACAGAGAGGCATCTCAGGCAACATGTAGCTACCCAGAGTTGCCTAAATGGTATGAATGTGCACACCAGGAACTGAGTACTAAGTTAGATTCTGTAGTGTCTATCTCTCTAGATCCTAAACTCTCACCAGAATCACCAGATCCACGTAGTAACTCTACTCCTTTTGTTTGTTCCTTGTTCAACAAAATAATACTGTTTGCATGGCAAGTACATGATGGGACATCCATATAATGAGCCACTATGCAGATGTTACAAACTACTGAGTCTTTCATAACGTCAGAATATGTTAAAGAAAAAATAAAACTCGCACACATAAACTTTTACTAAACTGTATGCTGTAGAGTTCAAAGAGTTCCAAAGCCAAGTATGTTGGGGAAACAGACCATCTTTCAGAGATTCACAATGCACATCATCTTTTTAAAAGGGTCCAAGAAGTCCTGCAGTAAAGAAACTAACTTAACTTTGTCTAACTCAGCATTTCCTAGAGGTTTTTTATTGTGAAAACTCCTTTTTCCCCACAAGGGGGACCAAATAACACTTATAAACCTTTTGGTACACACTCAAAAATCTGACATAGGTAACTGAGAAATATGTGTGAAGAAAAAAATGGAATGAAAATAGACCAAATAATTATAACTCTTTAAGGGTTGGTGGGATTGTAAGTGATGATTTCCCCTGCTTTTTAGAAATATAGTCATTCCAAATGCTCTACATTTGATGAGAGCTAAACACAATTATTAAAACCCTTGCACCATTGCCCTAATTATTCCTTGAACTACAGGAATGTCAGCAGAACCTAGTTTCTTCCCAGCACTCTGGCCCATGGTGCTTATCTATTTCAAACCTCTGGATTCCATCATGCATTTCAGCACTGAATTTTCATCATTTGGTTCTGTTGTCTTCATCTCTTCATTCAACAAACATTTATGAAAGTTCTGCTTTGTGCCACATGTTGCAATTGCAGCAGTGTGCAAGAACAGCCACTGTCCTGATCTTGTGACATTTATTGTAACAAATTATCATACTATTTAACATATAACTACAGATAACATCTCAGAGGGGATAGTGGCCAAGCTAAAATTTGACTGATGAAATAGGAGCTAACTGAACACAGAAGCAAGAGGGGGTATACTTGCACAGGCTCAGTAGCAGGAGGAAACACAGCTTGTTTGGGAATCTGAAAGGCTCATGTGGCTGGAGTGCAAGGGGAAAGTGAAGGTAAGTGGTAGGCAAAGGCTGGCTCATGCAAGCCTCATGAAGGCCATGTTAAGAATTTTGTCTTTTTAATCATAGGAGCAACAGGAAGCCATTGACATGGCTCTAAACAGCTTGCACCTTTAAAAGATTTCCCTGATACTATGTGGAGAATGGATCTGAGGGACCCACTATGGTGGCTGAGAGATCAGTTACGGAAGAGGTAATGGTCTAAAGTGGAGTGACAGATGTGAAGAAATGGATGGATTCAAGAACATGTAGGAGGTAGAAATCAAAAGGGTTTGGTGACAGAATGGAGTTGGAGAGTCAAGGAAAAGGCAGGTGTCAAGAACAATTCCTAAGTTCTGGTTTATATAACTCTGTGGTGATGCCATTTTCCAAAATAGGGAACAGAGCAGAGGCCCATTTTGTGCATGTTTGTGTGTGATCATAAATCTGGTCATGGAGACAAGTTTGAGGTACTACTGAAAGATCCAAAGGAACGTGGGTGCTCAGAGTAGAGGTCTGGGCTGGAGATTCAAGTTTGGAAGCCATAGGTATATAGAAAGTAGGCTGAAAATTTGTTCTTGCATGAAAATACCTAGAAAAAAAGTAAAGAAAGGAAGAAGGCTTGGACCTGATCCTTAAACCAACACTTAATGTCAACATGGAGGTGTGCTGGCCACAAAGGAGGCAGTGAAGGCATTCCAAGAGAGAAAGAAGAGTGTAGGATCAAAGATGCTGAGGATACACTGTTTTGGGAAGGAATGGTGATGGTATATCAGAAGCTGCTGCAAGGTCAAGTAAAATGAGGCTAAAAAATGTGCCATTGTGTGGGGCATGGAAATAGTCTGCACATTAACCACGTTTGTAGAAGTTTCACAATGTCATGTGTCCCCAGCTAGACTTCTCAATGTCTGCCCTAGCAAAGGGCAGAGCAAATAAACTTTCATAAAATTTTGATGATGATTAACACACACTAAAATAACCAGTGGTTTTGCTGTGACCTCCTCCTCCTACCATCCATCATTTTTCAGATGCATTTTGACAAGACCAGTCCTGTTCTGGTCACTGGACACAGAAAAGGGGATCAATGCATCCCTTGCCTCCAAGGAGTTCACAGTCTGGTGGGGTAGACAAGCACAAACCCAGAGAATCATCACATTAAAGCATTGGTTAGCAGCTTACCTACACTGAGCTGATGGTGGCATACAGTTCAATGTGCTATAGACTCAAATGCTGAAGTAGAGCTAACCACTTCAAGGAATTTTAATAAGCAGCTTCTCTATGTTGAAGAACCCCTGAATGGCCTGAAAAAGGAATGTTTACCCACGTCCACAACTCTGATAACATCTTTCAATCAAAATTCACTTCTTTATGAAGGGTGAGACACAGTTAATTTTGGTCACTAAAATTAACCCCCCCCCCCACCCCATAAATTAGACCTACCAGTTTTACTTCACTTTATGGTAGGTACTGAGAGAGGTTAAGGCAGGTTTGCTGGAACTGAATTCGGTTCTAGGAAATGAGATAGCACAAATCAATAATGTTCTCACAGAACTCTTTCAGTAGAATCAGAATTCATCTTCCTGCCTTTTGCCCATCAAATTAACCAGCATGAGAAAACAGATAACTTTGACCTCATTAAACAACCTCTCTTTAAGCATTTGAGGACCGGGCCACTGCAGTTTCTTCCCTCCCTAAGTCATACCCAATCTACCTCAGCACTTCATAGGACCCACCTCCTCTAACTTGATGAAAGCACTAAAACCAGCTTAAAGTTGCTAGAAATTATAAACGCTTTTGATGTCTTCCATATGAGGTTGTGATATACACCTTTATCTTAAGCATTCTCAAGTCAGTCCAATGCCTTCCAGGAAACCCAGTGCCCATGATCATGACAAAGAACGGGCAAGCTTGTCAGCCTGAAATCTCTCTGTGGCCAACAGGGAAACATCTGGACTCTTCAGAAAAAGTGAGAATCTGATCATTTTAAAGGGTTTATTTGATTTCTCCACATGATCACAGCTATGGTTTTTCACATCAATAGAGTCTGTTACTACTCACAAACAGAATGCATATTAAAAGAAAACACTCCTTTCCTCCTCACAGTTACTGAGGGGGTGTCAGCCTTCCTGTGAGTGAGGAGTCCCTTGAAGTCTGCATTCCAGACCTGATTCTAGTCATTTAAAACAACTCGAAGGTGAATGACAGTTCTCAAGAGGAGACAGATATTGCACACAACCTCAGCATGACCGCAGACAGAACAGCGACACTGACATGTACAGGAGGTACAAGTGATCTCAAGCAGGCTCTTCCTGCTTGTCCCTTTTCACCACCCCCACTTACATTGATTCATTGTGCAATCTGTTTCCTTGATTATTGTTGTTATTTAAAATAGGTACAAAATTACTCATTTTTCAGGCAGGAAGGGTGATGATATTTTTACAACAAAACTGTAAGATGCATGCTTAACCTGTAGAGACAAAGTTTCATATGGAACACTGAGTCAATACCGAGGGTCATGTTTAAATATCTGCTGTCTTTTCAGCTCATTTTTTTTAAAAAAGAAGAGGCTTCTGCTGCATGCAGTACATGGTGGAAAACTCACACTACACTAGAAGACTGAAGACATTTTTAAGCAAGATGTGCACATCATATTAGGATAAACTTTATTTTTACAGTGTTGTACAATTCATTAATAAACTTAAAAAAATACAAATACATGATTTAATTGTTGTCCCAGAAAAGATTTTTGTGATATTACCAGCTGCTTCCTCTAAGGGTTGCCTGTTCCTGTCAGAAATTATGTAATTGAAATAATTTGTGCGACTTGAGAAAAATGTCCCAAGAGTGTCCTGACAGATTACACAAACACCGTGGTGGCACTCAGCCTACTGAGGGCACGAAGGGCTCTGTGAACAATAGGTCCCCACAGCTGTGACTCTGACAGGTTGAGATCCAGAGAGCACAGCCCCATGAAAGCAACATGGGAATCACATTTGGCTCCAGTCTCTTCAACAGAACAATGTACTTCTGGAAACACTTCCTATGATAGGCTTGCAAACAAAACACAGAGAATGAGAAAACCTCATTGAACACAATGCACTGTATAAAGTTGGAAACACTGTATAAAGTTGGAAACTGCATTTGTTCAAGAAGCCACCTTTCACTAGACCTAGCCCTGTGGCACCTGACAAACTCAGCATATCAGTAACAGTTTTGGAGGTGAGGGTCCCAAGTGGCCCTTGGAGCACTGCAGACACAATGATGAGAGAGCCCTCCCACAGGCCTCCACCACTGAATTTATTGTTGGTTCTTTTTGCTTTGCTTCTCACTAGTGCCTGTCCCTTCAAAAAGAGCATCCTTGTACCAAACAGCCTGTATCTTTTCTGGAACAACCTATAGTTTACAGTTGAACTCTACCATTGGTACAGAAGAGTAAAAAAAGCAGACATATTTAATATGTTATAACTTTAACTATTTGTCAATAGTAACACTGATATATTTTGCAAATATACAATACATAGATGTGGCTTCACACGATCAACATCTATGACACACAGTATTTGACTTCCTTGTCAAAACAATATCCTTTAAACTGCACAACAGAGAATGCCTCGGGGAGCCTGGGTCTGAAGAAAAACCACAGAATTCAGGAGTCAGTGGGACTGGGGAGCCTCCCCTCAGCTGGGCCTGGACCAGGTCAAGTGCCTGTGCTCTTTGCCTCTCTCTTTTTGAGTGGATGCCCAAGAGAGAGATGCTGGACCAATGAGAAGGTAAAGGAAGGCAAGTTCAAGTCACACTTCTTTTTAAAAAAGGCTAAATTCTAGACTGTTGTATTTGCTCTCTGTGGAGATTAACAAAGTGCTCAGTTTGCAGATTTGCTGGTATGATGACCTCAATGATATGGCAAAGAGGTGATGGGGAGTGAAATGGACAGACACCCAGCCGGGTGGCTAAGGTGGGCTCCCCTCTGTCGTCTGCAGTCCGGCCACGGCTCACCATGACTTCCAGGAGCACGAAGCCCCACAGCCCACAGTCCCGTGTTTGCTTCGCCCTTTCTGAAAGGGCTCTCCACCTGGGCAGGTGCCGTGGGGCAGTCCTCGGGTCCCATGGCTTAGGAACACAGCACTGGTGGCTGCAGTGGCTCGAAAGGCTGAAACTACAAAGTATGGCCCATGGGTGACTCAGGCACAGAACCGGACGCGTGCAGCGCCCGGCCCCAGGGGAGCAGATGGTGTCACCACAACACGGAAGCAACAAGAGCACAGCTGAGAGTCATATGATGCCCTGGCAGCTAACTGGACCATGAGAAGGCAGCGGGAGCCTCACCGGTGAGGGCTGGGCACTTCTCAGCTGGGGTTAGAGGGGCCACAGTGATGACACAGGGGTTATGCTAGCACATGGCTACATGAAATTACAATGATCACGGCTACCACTCAGAAAATAAAATGGGAAACACACACACTGCCCTGGTTGCTAAATGCTAAAATCAGCCTGCAGGTTTGAAAGAGGTTCCTGGTGAAACCATGCTCAGGGGCTTCTGCCTGTTGCAGCTGGAAACAGGATGAAAAAGTTATGGCGCTGAGGGAGACGAGGATGAGAGTTGGTCGTTCCATGTTGGAGATGCTACGTCTGCAGTGTATGGGTGCCCCTCTCAGAGGACTCTGAGTGAGTGTGCATCAAATCATATGCATACAAAAGAAATATGGATCATGGAAATTCACAGTTATCACAGCCGTTCAAATGTCTATGAATCTGTTTAACCAATATTCTAAGACAACCAGTTCTTAACTAGTTATCCTGAGCTGCTACTGTAGTTTACTGCATTTTATCTATTTGCTTACCTGAAATAACAGAGCATTAATAATACTGATTATTTATGATAGTATTCTGTTAATAAAATAAGGATTTATATAAAGCAACATTGGACTTTTTAAACAGTTAGATCTATGTTACTTGGCACAGTTAGTAATGATTGCGTAAGTAATGATTTAGTCCTAGAGGGACTTCTTTGCTTTTTATGAAAATATGAAAGTATCTGAGTTTGTTCCTAGCATTTAGGTTTTCAGTCTACTCTCTCACACATTCATCTAAGGTACTGTCTTTCTATCAGGTAAGTGGAGCTCCTTGTAAAGTCTATATTGCTAATTTTGTGGACTGAAATGTTTGCCTTTCACACACAAATACTACCTATACAGTATATATATATATATTTATTTATATTTATATATTTATATATTTATATTATATAAAGTTTACTTACGTATTTTCATCAACCATATCAGGTCTACTTAATTTTGCCCATTGTCAATAAAAGAGCAATAATGCAGCAAGTTTTGGGTTTTCTGTTTTGTTCTGTTCTGGTTTTTGTGTCTTGTTTCTTCTTTTTCTAGGCTTTTCATATGCATGTACAACTAGGGAGGAAAGAGTTCAGGGCTGCGTGGGGGTGGAGAGGTGGGCAGTTCAACATCATCTTGGCCAGAGGAACCATTTCAAAGCTGATGGTGGCTGAGGCCCACCCCTTGGGTTGAAGAAGACGGAGCCCAGGGCTCCAACGCTAAATTAAATCAGGAGCTTTGTTTCCTACAACACAAGCCCATAGGCTTGGGAGGTTCCATCCAGGCTGTGGGGAGCAGGGGGCAGAGATGGAAACAGAAGTGCCCTGGGTCTGGTCTGAGGCTGGCTGTCCCCAGGCGTGTCTCTGTGTGGTATGCGCTTGTTCCAGGGGGTCTGGGATCCCCTTTCAGGCTATCTACACAATTGTGCTGATGACACTGGGTTTCGCCTTGCTGTTGGTGGGGGGCGGTGGAACAGGGGACTGCCCGTGGTGGTGTGCTGCATGGCTTGAGTGGCCGGGATGGCTGGCATGGGCCAAGGGCAGTGGTGGGTGGCTGTGCATGTGGGCCCCGTAGGGCAGGTGTCCCCCGGGGGGTCCATGGTGGTATGGGTGTGTGTGCTGGATGTGCTGCGGGGGGTGGTAGTGGTGGTGGTGGTGGTAAGGGGGCGGGTTCTGCTGCATATGGCAGTACTGGCTATGGTGCCCATGCATCTGGGGTTGTGGGGGGCCCTCTGCAGGCCCCTGGTGATGGCTTGCCACAGAGTGCTGAGGATGGGGCAGGCTTGGCAGGTATGGGGGTGGCTGGGGAGGGGCTGAAGGCAGGTAAGCCTGAGGAGGGGGCTTCCCTCTCTTACTCCCAAATAAGGAGCCCAGGAGGGAGGATGAATTAGGCATTGTCTGGTGTGGGCGAGATGGACACTCTCGTGTTGATGGAGCTCTCCGGCGCATGTGAGGGCTGCTAATGATGGACCCCTAAAAAGGAAATTCATAGAAATCAAAATTAAAGCACTTATCTTAAAGCACAATCTTAAAGCACTTATGTCAGAATGAAATTTTTTTAATGTAAAAAGTTCACCCACTGACTGCTAAGCCTTAGTTCAACTCACTGGCCACAGAGGGCGGGGCTGGGTGAGGCTGGACTCTGGTGCCACTTCTTACACTACCGTGGCAGGTCAGCTGGGGGGTGAGAAGTGGCCTTCCAGTGAGAAAGGTAGGAGTTGGGCAAGAGAGGAGGGAACCTCCTGTCTAGTCAACCACAGCAGCAGCACAAGTTTGGGCTCTCAGCCTGACAAGCACCCTGTCACGACAGGTGGCCTGAGCTTCCAGATCAAAACAATTTATTTGGGGGTGTCTGTGAGCAGTGTGTGCGAGGGGAGTGGGGCAGGCTGGTGTGCATGAAGAGGAACCCTGTTCCTGCTGAAATCTCACCCTCAGCTCTCCTGAGTCCTCTCAAAGGGTCCAAGAGCATTTGCTCTATCTGTGTGGAACCCAGGGTTTCTGAGAAGGTGGTCAAGGGACAGGAGAGGCTTGGGAAATCTTGTCCTGGGGCTGGGGACTGCCTAGGCATTTCACTGCAGCTGTCTACTGCAAACCAAATAAGGAAAAAGAAAGAAACAAAAAGGCCTGCAAGCTGAGGTTAAGATGTGAACAGTAATATAGAGATGGCTGGAGGATGAATGAAATCTCATGAAATCCACAATGTTTTTCTTTCTGTCATGGCTCTCCTGCTCCCCCAAGCTAGCTAAGCAAGTCCATGGTACCCTACCTGCAGACACACAGCAAGTGAAACTCCAGGAAGGAAGCAATGGGGATGGTGGAGCATGGAAGTCAGGAGACTGGCAAAGGGGGAGGTTGCAGGGGTGCTCCGCAGCTGTTGCTTCTGCCCAGAAGCAATGCTGGTTGGTGGGTGGAGACGGGGAAGTGCCCAGAAGCCGGGGGGGTGAGGGGGGGTGTTAATCATGCTGGGAGGCCACAGGGGACAGGGGTTAAGTGGGAACTAAAAAAAAATAAAATCAGAACCAGCCCCCACCATTCCAGCCCAAACAAGCAGTGAGATTCTAGGCAGAAGGGATTCTGGCATGCACTGGGCTGAGGCAGGCATGGGGGGTGGGGGTGTGTTTGCACCTCTGTGCAGTAGGGAAAGCACACACACACAAAAGACAACAGGTATAAACCCAGGATTGGGGAGGCAACACACGACAGCCAGCTGAACGTAGGTGCTTCCTACTTACTTCCACAGTGCTCTCTAGCGATCCCGCACTGCTGCGACGCCCTCGCTTCCCTGCCCAGAACATGCAATACCAGAGGTTAGACGCGGACATGAGGCCAGGGCACTGTGCCGCTGCCACCACCACCAGGCTCAGGTATGGGGCCCACCTGATGCATGTCAGGGTAGGAGGAGGGGCTTAGGGGGGAAGCTGGTGGCAGGGCGGAAACTAGTTAATAAAAAAAGGGGGGCGTTAAACAAATAAAAGTAAAATTAGTTTTCAACCAGCCCCTTCTCCTGGATCAGCAGTCTGTGGGGAGGGGCCTCGGGGCAGGCTAAGGCAGGTACACAGGTGGGGCCCAAAGCCCCATGGCTCAAGTTGGCCCAGGCCAGCTGCTGAGGCGACAGGGTAAGATAACTTCTCCAATGGCTAAAAACAAACAAAATGTGGTCCACAGGCCTGACTTTCAGTGGATTTCATGTATGTATAGTATGTATCTGCATATACATATACATACATATATATCCCCCTCCTTCAGGCAGGGTGAGAATCATGGTTAGGAGAAAACTAAACTAGACATCCTTTTCTTCTTGGGTAAGTTAAAAGAGCTGGTGCCTCCAGGCGTGTTTGGTTTGTGCAGGGCCCTGGCCAGGGGCAGGAGATAGGGTCAGAGGCTGCTAAGAGGGACCTGGAGTCCCGCTCCCTTCTGTGGGCACCACCCCCAGGATGCCATTAGCATTCCCTTGGAGCTCACTGCCAATGCCTTTTTATGTCCCCAGAGAACGGAATGTGGTGGGCACTCCATATGTGTCAGCCATATTAAAGGAAAGCTGAGTTTTCCTCTTGGTTCTGGATGTCCAGTGCCTAGCCTGGCCTGCAGAGTCCCTCTGAGGACTTCTTCATGGGTTCCTGCAGGGCATCCAGGCCAGTGGGAACAGTGGTACATAAACTTAGAGGCCCAGCCTCCGTCTCATCTCTGGGAATGCAGATGGGTAGGGGTCACAGAGAAGGGGCCTCCCACTTGACATTTTCTAGGCTTCCATCTGTGCAGCCCTGGGCATGAGTTGAGCACCATGCTGGTTCCTGCTCAAGCCCCTAACAATGCAGGACAGGTGTCACTCTGTCCTGCCAAGGAGGAGGAAATGGAGGCTTTGGCTGATGGCCTGACCAGCTCAATTCCCATAGTGAGCAGGGTTCACTCCCAGGTCTGCCTGCCCACCTGAGGCTGGAAATCTTGGCCAAGCTGCCTTCTGAGCTGGACCCAGGCCAGGCCCAGGAGCCAGCAAGGTGGGATAGATTACCATATGCCTCTCTGTGGTCTGCACCTCTGTGGAGAGGATGTACCTGTGGGTCTTTGGGTCTCACAGCAGCACCTGAGCATGCTGGGTCATGCCCAGGCCAAAGCTTCAGTCCTAGGCAGACAATAGCAGGCTCAGGTAAGGTCCAGTCCCTTTGCCTTGAGTGCTGACCCTCCGCTCCTTCCCCAGCCTGAGTTTCAACTGGAAACCTGAGGTCTACAGAATGCCTTGCTGGACTTTGGCATCTGTGAGAGGGCCTCAGAGCCCACTCGGGACAGGGTCACACAATGGATGAGGGCAAGAGTGTTTTCCACCAGTTCCTGAGGACCAGGAAAAACCCTTAATCCCAGGCAGAAGAAAGATGATGGTCACATTTCCTCATCTTCCAGCTGGTGTGAGAAGACGAGTAACCTTCTCAAGGCTCTCCTCCCCCTACCCAATGTGGGTCAAGACTTAGGAGAGCTTTAACTTGGATATCTTTGAGCCATGTTACATTTCTTAGAGCTCACCTTTTCCACTTCTCAGATCAGCATGAGATGTGGGGTGTCCCTACAGCAGCTCTCTGGACTCCAGTCCCAGAGCCCCACTCACAGGCACACCCACAGCCAACTGCCCACTACACACCTGTGTCCAGATGTGTGCACACATACACACTATTAATAGAGGCAAAGCATTCCAGAACAGAGTCTCACATCCACATAACCATACCACCCCTCATCTGCACTTTTTCCAGATAACCTTCCCTAGACCCTGCCCTAGCTTCAGGTGAACCCCTCCCCAGCCAGCACCTCTTAGAACCAGCCTGATCAGAAATTATGTGTGGAAGGGGCTCCCACAATGGCTGTTCAGAGCTTTCCCCTGCCTCTTAGAGTCATGACAGAATGTGAGCTCTCTGCCTAGAGGGTTGGCCCTGCGACCTTAGCAATGCTGGAGGCCACGCAAGTGCACTTACTCAGTGACAACAGCCACACATTGTGCCAGGCTCTGTTCTAAATGCTTGGCATGCATCAGCTGTGTCACAGAGATGCTTAGAGGGAAGTACTAGGGAAGTTCAGTTAGAGGGAAACTGAAACCCAAAGATATTATTTGGCCGGGGCCTGATAGCTAATAAGCAACAGAAGGGGGGCGGAGGGGAGAAAAGATCTTATCAGTGTGACTCTGCAATCAGTGTGCTGTGTGCCCTCTGCTGGGCTCTGGGTGGCCATCCCAAGCGCACTCCTGAGCACAGCCTCTGTCCCAGGAGAGGCACTACAGGCCATTTGTGTGCAGAATGCCCCTCTTGGGGCAGCAGGTGCTGCTTTGGAAACTGGCCACCAGGAGCCGCCAAGTCTCCCCAGATAGGACTGCCCTGGTGTAGGACACAGCAGGTCTCCAGCTCTGCTCCTGGAGTGATGATGGGTGCAGGTCCTATGTCTCCATGGAGACTGGTGTTGAGCAGCTCGGCAGGAAGGGGGCAGAAGGACCTCAGGGACCCACAGACAGTGTCCACCATGACCTAACTGATCTAGGGGAAGGGTTAAGGCCTAGTTACACTGTGTTCAAGGTCCTTGCCAATCCTTGATCGCAAGCCAGCAGGGCTCTGGTGCCACTGAAATGCACAGAGGACCCTGACTGAAGGAAGACCACGTGGAGGGACATGGGGTGAATGCCTCATAGCTTAGTGGGGATCTTGGGCTGGAGCCCAGGCCCCTCTGCCTACCTCTCAGAATATCAGGGGCTCCTGGAGGTATCTGCTGCCAGTTCTGGGCCATCAAACCAAGACTGTCTCTTGGGCCCCATAAAGGGCTGAGGCCATATTCCTGGTAGGCTGTCTCCTAGATAGCTATGTAAGCGCAGGTCTGGGGCAGCTGTTCTTAGACAAGTAGTTGGACTTGCCAACCACTAAGTGTTGGGTTTCCTGAGGGGGCAGACTGCCCAAGGCCTTGCCTCTTTTTAACAAGGTCATCTCAGTGAAGACCACGATGGGTGGGAGGATGTTGCATCTGGAGAACTATGCCATGGCCTAGTGCAGAGCACCCAATTCCACATCTCTGGTGGCTGAGCCCAGCATCTTCTGGAAGGCTGCTGGCATTGGCCTGTCTCCTTCTGGAAGTCACAGGTGGCCTGCTCCTAGTCTGGGGCCCTGGTGGCTGCCAGAACTTAAACACCCACTTCACCTCACCTCACCTTCCAACCTTCCTGGGGTCAGGGCACTTTCTTTCCTGGGAATCTGTTTCATTGTAGCTTCAGCCTCTGAGAAGACACAATCCCTAGAATCTTTCTCAGCTCAGAATCCCTAAATGAGAGTGGCAAGAGTAACAATAAATGAAAATCAGCCAAATTTTGGAGCTCCATCCCTCCCATGCCCGTGTGTCTGGGCACGTGGCTCTGTCTGACCTCTAAGCTCTGGGAGAGTTGGACATATTCATCACCTGGACAGAAGTGAATGTGTCTGGACATGCTAAGAACCTCAGTTTGAACAGAACCACTGCTACCTGAGGCAGCTGGACAGGGTCCTCTGGCCCTCCAAGGAACAGAGGCCAGAGCCTGCTCTACTGCACAAACTCAAACACAAGCTCCAGGCCCCCAGCCTGGAGGCCCATGGTAGTCCAGTTACATTTAGCTGGGTTCAGAAGCCACAGGGAAAATCAGTGGTTCTTGACCAGGGGTGATTTTGCACTGCAGAGAACACCTGGCAATTTCTGGAGACATTACTAATTGTTATAACTGGGAAGTAGAGGCCAGGGATGCTGTTAAACCTCTTCTGCAGCACTGTCACCATAGCAAGGAATTATCAGGCAAAAAATGCCAACAGGGATGGGGTTGAGAAGCCCTGGGTTAACCCTCATGCTGGCAATGGATTTCTGATTTTCACTATGGGAAAAAAAAATGACAAGACAAAAGCAAAGGAAAAAAATCCAACTAAAAAAAAAAGAAACCAAAAAAGAAGTAAAGAAAAAAGTTCTGAGACATGAATAAGCCAAACAAAGGGAGGTGAGCTGCTGGCAGGGCAGGTACCAGATGGCATCATGAGCAGGCTCTCACAGGGGGGCCAGCATCTGGCCACTTGGTGATGCCTGAGGCAGGGTGGATGGGCCAGCCCCTAGAAGGGGCAGGGCCACTGGTCCTCTGGAGAAGAGGAGGCTGGCCTCAGCCTGCGGATCTTCCCCAACAAAGCGGGGGCTCCTGGGACCAGGATACCTGGGGCCTCAGGGCAGGTAGAGCCTGGGGTCCCAGGATCCTATAGTGCTGGGCATAGCCCCATGCCCACTGTGCAGTGCCCTGCAACCCCCACTGCACTGCAGACCCTGAGCCTCCTCCCAGGAGAAGCTGACTGGTTAGATATGACTAGCGGGAGGCTAAGGACACTGTCGGGGTATACCCCTTCATTCCATAGCGCCTCGGATAGGGCAGCAGGCAAACTAGGTTGGAGTAGCACTCACAGGCAGTTAGCAGGGGTCTGCTCCCATAACTCTCTGCTTCACCTGCCCCAGCCATGAGGACCCAGCCATGTACGGGCTGCTGCCAGCAGAAGCTCCCTGCTCCCTGATATTCCCTGCTCCCTGATACCCCATACCCGTGCTCTAGGAAAGCTGGGAGGTTTGAGAGGTGCTGCTTGCTTAGGGGTTAAGAGGCTGGCAGCAAATTAAACACACACAGAAACAGAGAACAACAAATATCACAGTTTCCACCAGGGCTTTCCCCTGATTCCCAGGGCCAGCTATGGCAGCTGCTTCTGCGCTGGATAGAGGCCCAGAAGGGAGACCTCTGGGGAGAAAGCAAGACCAGGGACAGCGGGAAAGGGCGTTTTCAGACAGTTTAGAGAGCTGTACTCCATTTCATTCATCAGCATAAAACACAGGGTCATGGCAGCACAGAGGACACAGGACACATCCATCAGCGGGCCTGGCTTACTCTTTGTGAGAACCATTTTCAGAAAATAAATAAAATAAATAAATAAAACCCTGAAACAAGAAAGGGAGAATGGAGGAAACTTCCTTGCTTTTCTGCCTTTGACAATTTAGTCCTGGGTTTTGTTTTGTTTTGTTGTTTTTGCCTTTTGGTGACATTCTCTCAGTGTGCTGTTATGCTGCTATGGTTTGGGGATGATCAACGGAAAATCAGTGGTGTGCAACCTGAGCCCTCCACCACCAGCCATACTGCAGTGCCTTCCTGGCGCACAATGCATGCCCCAACCACTGGTGTGCCCGGTCTGAGTCCTAGGCTCAGCTCTTACCAGCTTCTGAAAGGTCCCTCAGGGAGCTGCTGAGGGCACTGCGCTTGAGGCCCTCGCTGCTGGCATAGCTGTCGTCCAGGCAGGCCCGGTTAAGTGTCCCATTGCCTGACTCCTTTTTGAGGCTGGAGCACTGGGACATGCTGGGCCGCACAACACCCTTCTGTTTCTCAAGCTCCGCTGAAATAGAGGAGCAATGGTTCAGTGAGAGGAGCATAGCCTGGGGAGAACAAGGTTGGGAGCGGGGCAGGGCTAGGACCCCCCCACCAGGAGGAAATAAAGAGGACCACTGCCCTCTGTTATTGGCACTGTGACCAAGTCTCTGTCTACCTGAAATGGGGAAAAAGTAAGGGGGCAGGTGTTGTGTTGGGAAAGAAGTGTGATGGCTACCTTCAATGAAAGGAAGACAAAACCAGACTCTAGAAGGGACATTGGAGAGGCCAAAATGCCTTGTGGCCTGCATGAAGGATAGTCACTTTCCAGGGTGAGGATCAACAAGGAGAGAGAGAGTTACTAGGTCTGGAGATAAGCTAAGTGTTGATTGGCCTTTTGTGGAAGGGCGAGACATAGGCACATGTGAGCCTCTGGGGAGTGAGGCTTTGAGCCAGGAGAAGCAGGGGTTGTAACCAACTCCAAAAGAACCCAGGTGATGGGCATGGCTGTGACCTCAGCAGTCTTCTGTGCCCTGATGCAGAAAATGACTAAACAGCAACTACAGTGAAATGCAAAGAGCTCAGCTTCAGAACTCTGGGAGCTCTCGACCCTCGGGGTAACCAGGAACCAGGGGGCTCTCTCCAGTCAGGACAGTCCTGGGCCTCTGAAGCCCTGGCTTCACCAGGAAGCCTCTGCCACCCCCTCCTTCTTCTGTGCCACCTTCTGTGGCCTGGTCATGTGGGCTGCCAGTCACATGGACATGAGAAGGCCAGAAAAGACTGGGGTATCTCATTTCTGTGGGCTCACAGTCACTGCCACCACAGAGGAGCCAATGCCTGTGTCCAGTGAGTCCTAAAAGATGCTGAGGTTGCTGGCTCTTCCTCCCCAGGAGGTTTACAACTTACACTCTATCCTGTGCTTCTCCATCTCCTGCACCTCTGCAATAGATTCCCGCAGGTCATCGCTGAATTTCTTCCGGTCTTGAGGATTGGGAGCATTAAAGTTTATTAACACTTTTATGTCTGCTCCAGGGACTGCAGATGTGAGCCGGATGCCATTGGGGTAGTCTGCAAAGGAGAAGAGAACAAATGGGCCCCTGCATTGTCTGCCATCTTCCTCCTGGTCAAGAAAACGCTAGTAAGTCTGAATTCAGGATGGGCATGAGAGAAGTGGTTAGAGTGCAGGCTTTCAGCAGACATGTCTGATGGAGAAAAAGGCTTCTGTAGTGCAGCCTGGTAGAACCACCAGACAACCTCCATCTGCTAACTTGGGCCCATGTTGCTTGATATAGAGTCAGGGGAAGATTTGGCTCATCTTGAGAGGAAGCCAGGGCTCTCTTCTTCTCCAACCTGAAGGTCATGTAACCCAGGTCCTTCATTTCCAGTCCCTTGGCCTCTAGGAGTTAGTGGCCAGACACTGAGTCCAGGCAGAGACAAAGGCAGCATCCTATGCTAGATGGAGTGTCTTACACAGTCACCTCAGATAACTGTGAGGCTAGATTGAGCTCTGTTCTCTCCCAAATGGCCTCTAGAACCTCAGCAACTTTGGGGTACACTGTGGGTGCCCCCACACCTAGTGCACTCTGTGCTGAGTGCAGCGTCTTTCTACTCAGACCTGCCTCGTGCCACTGTCGAGCTCAAGGGTTCTCTAGGTCATTGGTCTCTTGGAAGCACCTCTCCCGTCAGTGGAAATCAAACATTAATTACTGAGTGTTTGAAGTATCTTGAGGCAAACACCAATCTCACCTTTGACCCATGTCAAGGCTGAAAACTTAAACACTTATAAGCCCAAGAGATTCTTCTGAGTGCAGGTGAGACTGAGAGCAACCGAGAGTGCTGGGGATGGAGTGTGCAGCTCAGGACCCCTGCCACTCAGGAGTGCGGGCCCAGGGATGCCAATATTTCTCGTTTTTCACGAGAAACCAAAAATATTAATGTGAAGATTTAAATATCAACTCAACAAATTTTTAAAAGTATATAAACTAAATATAATGTAACTGAGCCAGACTACCCTAGCCCCCTGTGATCTACTTACACCCAAAGAAGGCCTTCCAATTGCACTTCAGAATATATCCTGACCGAGTGCTTCCTCTGTGCCAGGGGGCAGTTTGAGAACCCTGGCATGAAGGCATGGCCTACAGTACAGGTGGCAAACACAAGGCCTGCAAGCCAAATCCGGCCCTCCACCTTGTTTCTACCCAGCAGCAGCACTGAACTCTCAGTTAACTGTTAAGGAGTAGTTACATTTATACAGTCCTAAAATTACATTTGGCCCTTTGAAGGCAACTACAAGGCTGATGTGGCCCCTGATGAAAATGAGTTTGACACCCCTGGCCTATAGGACATAAGGTCAGCTCTTATTAGGATCTGTGTCTAGGATCAAGGGCCAAGCCCCCGGAGTCTAAAAATGATCCAGTCACAGCCTCTGTCTGAGGATTCAGTCTGGTCAGGCTGCTGTTGGGAGCATCACTGCCCCCTTGGGAGGGGGGGCTTCCTGCTTTGGACAGTGTGGGTGGCACCAACCTCCATGGTGTCACTTGGTGGAAACCAAGGCAAGGCAGGCTTCTGGCCTTGGGTAGGGCACACAGGTCAGGAAGTGGGGAAACTGCATAGCTGGCATCCTGGGCCTCTTGTGGACATGTGAGAAAGGAGAGGGTATAGCAGGTGCTGGTCTCATTTAGGACACAGAAGAGGTAAAGAGCCCCAAATCCAGGTCCCTGGCACTTTCAACTTGCAGAATTGAAGGCTCATCAGACAGCACCTGTTTCAGAAGATGAGGGCATCCCTGCTGTTGGAGACACCATAATGCCCCATTGGGGTGGTCCTACCCTTGGGCCACTCCAGAATATGTGGGGCAGCAGGACTGTCCCCCGATCCCATCTCAGGGATCTTCAACAGAGAGAGAGGAAAAGAAAAGGGCATGGAACATGAGAAGCAAGATGAAAAGACAAGGTCAGTGGGGGTGTCCTGGTTAGGAGTCAACTACCCTAGGCCTCTGTGATCCACTTACACCCAAAGAAGGCCTTCTAGTTGCACTTCAGAATATACCCTGACCGAGTACTTCCTCTGTGTCAGGAGTGCTTCACATGTATGCAATCCTACGATGTGGGCACTGGCACCATCCCATTTTACAGACAAAGGAAAAACAGCTCAGAGAGGTTAAGCAGTCAGGCCACATAGCTGCTAACCATAAGAGCTGGGGTTTGAACACTGGCTATCAGCTCCAGGACTCAGTCCTGGACCTGTACATTCCTGTATTTCCTGTTTGTCCACATGTGCACATCATTTATGCCATTTACTTCATGTTTTCCTATTAACATTTTACTTAAATAAATTCACTCTGCCCTAAATTAAAATATCACCTCTAAGAAGTAACAGTAAGAGGAAACCCAATGAGCACTATGTATAATGTTATTAAATTCTTTCTAATCTCTGCTGCGTATCAGTGAGCACTGGAGAAGCTACCCTGGGCCTCTGTCCTTGATGGCACAGGAAGAAAGGACAGAAAATGGAAAGAGGAGTGCTTTCTGACTATGAACTTAGAGTTGTGTGATAGGTCACAGCCATGTGTGGGCAAGTGCCCAGTACACACACACACAACCAGGCTGAGGAAGGGCCCTAGCACAGACTTACACTGGTTCTCGAAGAGCAGGACCTGCATGCCGTAGAGGGAGAAGGATTGTCGGAAGTTGTATGTCACTGAGTTCTTCTTCTTCTGAAAGATCTTGGTAACCTGGGGGCAGCCAGACAGAGAGGCTAAGCTACATCATCTGTCCTGCCCTGGAGTAGCTCTGGGAGCTCAAGATTGAAAATGTATCTGATGGTGACCATGTTCTCCTGTAAGAATTATTCTGCAGTTCAGAAGTCTGAAGGCCCCTGTAGCAGGAGAGAACTGACATGGGGAGGAAGGCACACCCATTCATACCCTGATGTGGACACTGCTTTCTGTGTCTGTGAGACCCTGGTGCCATCCTGGCTGGCCAAAAAGCCCCTCAACCCAGAAGAGGCGGCAGACATGTTACCTCATGTGGCACTGAAGACATCATGTAAAGGTCTTATGTCCAGGACCCCATCTGACCACTGTAACTCTCAGAGACTAATTTTACAAGGGAAACAGATTCAGAGGTTTGAAGTGACTTGCTCAAGGTCAGGGATGCTTAATAAAGAACTTGAGCCCACACATCTGGATGCCCACCTCAGGAATCATACAAGTGCAGCCGATCCTTAAGCAGGTAGGGTCTAGGGACATGGACCTTCAGCAAGGAAGTCTGTGGCACACAGTGGGACAGAGACCTGAGAACAGGTTCCCCCTGCTCTCTGCAAGGGCATCTTCATCCCCACTGGCTCCCATCCATGCTGCCTTTTTGGAGGGCAAGCATGCCTCAATCTCCCTTTAGGAATCACCCCCCTACCTCCTTCAGTCAATTAGTCCTGGGGACTGTGACCCAGGCGTAGCCACTGAGACAGCACCACACCTGCCTGACCCCATGATTAGCTCAGGCTCGGGCACAGGATGTAAGACCTTTGCTGGGATTCTTAGGAAGAGAATCCCACTGGTGGCCAAGGAGACAGCATTAAGCCTGGAGCTGCGGAGGCTGACTTCCCTTCTTGCACAGAGCCTACCTGAGAAGGTAGCCCACACAGAGGAGAAGCCTACAAAGCTGAGAGATGGAGATTATTCAAAGGAGTCCTGCTGACATGTCTTAGCTTCTAAAACAGCTAAGGATGAGGCTCCAAAATCCCTTCTGGACTTTTACGTAAGCCAATGAAACCCCATTTTCAATGGTAGCAGTTTGTGTTAGATTCTGCCCCTGGTGACCCAAAGAGATGGGCTAATTCCACCCCCTCACCTCCACCCCACACCCTTGTGGGTATCTTCCCACATGCGGGCACAGAGCCAGATGTCCCTGTGCAGCAGGTGTCGGCCACAAATGCCATGAGGGAACCACATACCACCAGGAGGTCATTAAACAGGAAGATTTCTCGCTGGTGCAGTCCAAGTTTCTGGGGCTTATTTGGGTCTGGAACCTCGAAGAGCCGGCAGTAGCAGACCAGCCGCCGGTGAGGCAGAGAGAGAACCTGTGTGGGGAGGGGAAACACTGTCCTCAGCAGCCTGCCCAGCTCTGGGGCCTGGGCAGCACAGGAGTCTAGCATGAGTGCAAGTTACCTAGCCATTGGGCCTTGTGTTCAAAACCACATTTTCTTATAAACCGTGCAGAGTGGACCACGTTTTTTGGCTTGTGGCCATTTTCTTACTTTGCCCTGTCAGACCATGGTTAGTGCCCCACTTCTGGTGAGACTTGTTTGATTCTTTCAGGCAAGTACTAGGCTTCTTAGAGGACCACACTCACATGTAAGCCCCCAGCCATAGGGAAATCCATGTTTCCTCAGTCCCCACAAAGCCCCCATTAGTGCCTGCAAACATTTTTCTAGAGAATCTACTCTAGATGAGGAAGCTGAGGCACAGAGAGATTGAGCAAGTTTTCTCAACCACACAACCAGGAACTCTGCAGACTCTCAGAGTCTTCCCATTCTCCCAGGCCCCTCCTAAAGGACTTTAACATTCTGAAGCCTGAGAGACCCTATCCAAACTCTTGAGCCCTCAGTCACCGCTCTGTGGGGCCTGGTCTGACCCTTTGCTATGCACGCTTGTCTCTGAACACACTTGCCACAGGTTCAAAGACCCCCCAGCCTTGCCCCAGTCCAAGCTGCTATCAAGGCCTGGTATGACAGACCATCATGGAGGCCCAGTTGTGGCTCTAATAGAACCCCACATCCTGCAGGAGACAGACAAGTTAGTGAAGAGATGGCACATCCCCAGAAAAAACCCTCAGAGGGTAACATGTTCACAGGTAGGGGGGACTCTGCAAGGGGCACCCTGGTAGAGGGGTATCTGAGCTCAGCATATCAGAAAGATAAGCTAAGGGGGACGAATGTGTGGCCCAGCCTGACACACTCAGGGGACAGTGTTGTCTGGAGTAAAAGTACAAAGGAAAGAGGATGGTGGGATGTGGGGCTAGAGAGGTGGATGAGGGCAGGCCAAGAAAGCATCCAGGAATGCTGGTCTCTCTGTAGGGAAACTGAGAAGTGGGGGGTAGTCAGAGGGTTTTGTGACGCTGACTTGGCTGACCAGCGAGGGGCAAAGACGTACAGGAGGAATGTGTCATGGGACTGCAAGGCTAGCAGTATACATGTGTGCTCCAGGGACATGCAGGCAATTTCCTCAAGGCTGTGGCAGCAGAGAGGATCCTCATGTAGGAGCATGTGGTTGGGGGCAAAGCCTGGGCAGGGCAGAGAAAGAGAAGGCCCTCCAGTGCACACCAACGTCATCTGTTTCAGGTACAGTGTCTCAGGGTCTGGGGACAAACCTTGGTCTCTGAGCTCAATGGGGCCCAGAAGAGAGCGAAGGGGAGTATCTGCTCTCAGCCTGATTGCACAGCCCTTCCTGTGTGGCTGTAATCTCTAGACTTGCAGAGATTTGAGGCTGGGCTGGGTTAATTATGGAAATCAAATTTCTTACTGCTCCAGAAATTAACTCAAGCAACCAGAACTATGGATCTAGGGGCAGGGAGATGTGCCCGTATTGGGCACCCTCAGGGTGGGATACAAGCCAGAATGCGAAAGGAGAGGGATACTTACACAGCCAAGCCCATGATGCAGGGATCCAATCTACATGGGGAAATAGCAAAGAAAAAAAAGACATCAATATTCCAAAAGATATAGCTGGGCCCTGAGTAAATTAATAAGCCATGCAATCCTCTCTTAAGGCACTTTCCCTTAGCTCCACCAGCTACACCAGGGGGAGAGGTTGGGGAGGCCCTCTCACTGGTAGGCTCTGAGGGTATTCCCAAGTCACAAAGGAACTGTACAACCCTGCCCATCCGTTTAATAAGAGCCTCAGATTCTCTTCCACTTTAACCCTGAGTAAATGGTTGTTATTCCCAAATATTACAAGCCACTTAAAGAAACCCAAACCCTGAAAGAAATAACCAGCCTTGCCCAGAAGGGGCACCTGGGCCACTGGCAGCAGCTGAGGCCAGCAGGTGGCCTTGGTGGGAAGGGGGATGTGACCACCTCAGGTCCCCTCTAGCAGCTCTTCTGGGACACAGGGCCACCACATACCGGCTTCTTCCCCACAATGAGCTTCTCCACCTTCTGCACCTGGGACACATGGTCCTCATTGGTTTTTAGCTCCCGCTTGCGGATCCGCTCGTAGATACCGATCAGCATCTCCCGGGGAATGTCCTCGCCATCATCTACACCTGTGCAGGAGACAGTGGTCAGGCATCAGTTGGGCTGGGGCCTGGGTGGCCCAGTTAGCCTTGGACGCCAAGCATACTCTGACTTACCAGTTTCTAAACCAAATCAGAATACCGATCCTTTTTACCACTCCCAGCAGAACCACAGACCTCCCAGACCCACAGCTATTAAACATCCTTGGTCAATCATAAATTCCTCAGAGTCCTTCCATCAGGGACAAGGCCAGCACAGCTACCTAACCAAGCATAGGGGGGCTGCTCAGATGGCTTTATAAATATTACCTTGCTGATCCACAGTCCCATGGGGTGGGCATACTGCCCCATTCCACAGATGAGAAAGCCAAGGACCAGGGAAGGGGTTGGGGTTGAGGTGAGGGGAGGCTATATAGATAGGATTTGTAAGTTCAGGCTCCAAAACTGGGCCCAAGTCCTCACTTCACCTCTTGTTAGCCTTGTGACCCAGTGTTTCTGAGCTGGGCATCTGTGAAACAGGCCATCAAGAGCACAGGTGACTTCAGAGGGCTGTTGTGAGGAAGTGTGAGCAGCTCATGGTATGTCCCACAAAGTGAGAGCTCAGTACATCTAACCAGTTTGCCAGCTGTTGCCCCATGGGCAGTAACTGGGGGGGCCAGGACTTGAACCCAGATTGCTCTGATAACAAGTGCATACCTTCTGCTGCACCTCCTGCAAATTGCTGTGAGAAAAGAAACTCAGCCCTACTCACAAAAGAAACACAAACCCACATCCATCCTCAGACAGTAGACCGGCACAAGTTCAGAGGTTTGAGAACATGCTCTGTTGGAGAGGCTTATGGGGAGGGGCTTACAAAGCTCTTCAGACCTAGCAGCAGCCCTCACACAGTACATGCTCCGTGTAGGGAATGACTATCTGAGTGCTCTGAACTAAGCTTCTGTGTCCCCTCAGGGGCCAGTCAAGCTAGGGAAGGGGGTGATCTCACCATCTCCTGGTGGCCTCTATTCTCTCTAGCCTTCCTGTTATGGCAGTGCCCACCACCAGGGGATATGCTAGAATGGTTCAAATCCCAGGAGAGGTGACAGAACAGCCTTTGTTACAAAAATAAAGAAGAGTAGAAATTTTAAACTGCTCAACAAGCTCACCATTGGATTTGATTTATACCAGCCTTTTTTCACTTAAAAAAAAAATATGATACCTCCTCCCTGGCTGCTTGAAGATCAGCCACCATCATGAACGGCACAGTAACTATCCAGACCGACTAACAGACTGCTTCAGCGGAAACAAATGGTCATTGACATCCTTCATCCTGGGAAGGACAGAAATTCGGGAAAAAGTAGCCAAAAGATATGACATCACACCAGATGTCATCTGCGTATTTGGATTCAGAACCCATCTTGGTGGTAGCAAGACAACTGGCTTTGGCAAGATTACACAAAGAAAAATGAACCTAGACACAGACTTGAAAGACATGGCCTATAGGAGAAAAAGACCTCAAGAAAATACCAAGAGGAATGCAGGAACAGAATGAAGAGAGTTGGTGAAACTGCAGAGACCAATGGTGGTGCTGCAAAAAGTGAGCTAGAGATTAGACAACAAAAGGAGTAAAGATTCTTCAGTGACCTTCTCTGTGGTAATTGTACAGATTTTCATGAGAGGATTAATAAACTAAGAACTTTTATGTGAAAAAAATTAAATACAATTTTTAACAATGATACCATTTCTAAGGGGACCTCAGTCCGCTATAGCTGGTATTTCCCAAGGAGAGGGATACAGTTCCTTCTCCCCTTCCTTCCAGGACTCCAGCTACAAAAGGCACATGCCAACAGCTAACATGGAGTCACCTGGAAAACAGTTGTTCCCATTTCGATTCCTTCCCTATCTGATGCCAGGAGAAGGCCCCCCTCTTTCTGCCTACCTCATCGGCACCTGTCTAACATGGAGCCACCTGCCAAGGACGGAAGGGCAGCCTCAGCCTCAGGGCCTAGCCAGAAACAGCTCCTGCTGGAATCAGCAGCGGTACTTTCTTTTCATTGTATGCATTTTATAATGACTGCCTATGTGTGGCAAATGCTACTGGTTTCCCATTTACGATGATATAAGGCTCCTTTTAAAGATATATTTAGACTTCCGGCAAGATGGAGGAATAGGTGGACACACCGTACCTCCTCGCACAACCAAGATTAGAACAACAATAATTTACAACAATAATTTACAGTCAGAATAACACCCAGATCCGGCAGAGGATTTATCTGAATGGAAGTCGGGCAGCCAAGAAGTTGAAGTAGACGTGTTCATCTGAACTGGTAGGAGAAGACGAGCAGGGCGGGCGCGGGGCTGGCTCGGGTTGGCAGTGCGCGGAGGTCGGGGGAAGGTTTGGTGCGAACCCGGCGCAAAAGCCATCCGGCACGCAAGAAGGCAGCGGTGATCCCTGAGTACGCAAGCTGCGGCTGGCAGACCCAGAGGGGTAGTGATTGTGGACCAGGGCAGAACTTGCGGCCGGAAGCCCAGACAAGGGTCTGAGTCCAGGAAAACGGAACTACTGCCATTGTTTTCTCCCCGCCCCGCTCCCGCCCCGCCCCCACATATAACGTCACAATCTAGCGACTGGGGTGCCCAGCCCCGGTGAGCATCTAAGGCTCCGCCCCCCACCGTAAAAAGAGCAACCAGACCGAAAAAAAAAAAAAAAAAAAAAAAGGAGAGACAGGGGAAAAAAAAATATGTTTTCAACAGAGCAGATCAGTCCCCCAGGACTCATCCTTATGAGCGACCAAGAATTAGCCAATCTATCAGATGCGCAGTTCAAAACGCTGGTGATCAGAAAGCTCACGGAACTGGTTGATTTTGGACGAAATCTAGATGAAAGAATGCAGATTACCATAAAACAGATGCAGGAAGACATGCGGAGGACAGCCAATAGTGAAAGGAAGGAATCTGAGTCTCAAAACAATACAGTGGACCAGAAGGAAGATAGAATCAACCAAGCAGGGAAGCATGATGAAATAAGAATTCAAAAAATTGAGGAAAAGATTAAGAGCATCCAAGACACCTTTAAACGTTCCAATATCCGAATTATAGGGGTACCAGAATCAGAAGGGGAAAAGCAACAGATTGAGCATGTATTTGAACAAATAATAAAGGAGAACTTCCCCGATCTGGCAAAGGGAGCAGTCTTCCAAGAAATCCAAGAAGCTCAGAGAGCCCCAAAGAAGTTGGACCCAAGAAGAAACACACCAAGGCACATCATCATTACATTAGCCAAGGTAAAAATGAAGGAGAGAATCCTAGAAGCAGCAAGAGGTAAGGGGACAGTCACCTACAAAGGAGTTCCCATCAGACTGTCAGCTGATTTCTCCAAAGAGACCTTACAGGCAAGAAGGGGCTGGAAAGAAATATTCCAAGTCATGAAAGAGAAGGACCTACATCCCAGATTGCTCTATCCAGCAAAGCTTTCATTTAGAATGGAAGGGCAGATAAAGTGCTTCTCAGATAAGGTCAAGTTAAAGGAGTTCATCATCACCAAGCCCTTATTTTATGAAATGCTAAAGGGACTTATCTAAGAAAAGAAGATAAAGAAAAGACATGTATAGTAAAAGGACAGCAAACTCACAAATATTAACAACCACACCTAAAGCAAAACCAAAAGAAACTAAGTAAACAATTAGAACAGGAACAGAACCACAGAAATGGAGGACACATGGAGGGTTAGCAGCCCGGGGGTGGGAAGAGGAGAGAGGGGGAAAAGGTATAGAGAATAAGTAGCATAGAATGTAGGTTGAAAATAGATAGGGGGAGGGCAAGAATAGTACAGGAAATGTAGAAACTAAAGAACTCATAAGTATGACACATGGACATGAACTAAAGGGGGAAATGTGGGTGGGAGGGGGGTACAGGGTGGAGGGGAGAGAAGGGGGGAAATGGGACAACTGTAATAGTATAATCAATAAAATATATTAAAAAAAAAATAAAGATATATTTAGGACTTCCAGCCAAGATGGAGGTGTAGGTAGACACACTGTGCCTCCTCGCACAACCAAAAGAAGGATAACAACAAATTAAAAAAAAAAAAGACAACCAGAGCTGACAGAAAATCAAACTGTATGAAAGTCTGACAACCAAGGAACTAAAGAAACATTCATCCAGACTGGTAGGAGGGGTGGAGATGGGCAGCTGGGTGGAGAGGACTCCCAGCGAGGCAGTGGCTGGAGGACTGGGGTTGGGCAAGGCAGCAGCTTGAGGACTGGGCATTCCCATATTCGTGTGCAGATAAACCAGAAGGAACAACTGGGTAGCGTGATAGACCTTGAAACCCAGGGTTCCAGCTCGGGGAAATAAAGCCTCAAAGCCTCTGACTGAAAACACCTGTGGGGGTTGACATGGCAGTTGGAGAAACTCCCAGACTCACAGGAGAGTTCATTGGAGAGACCCACAGGGTACTAGAACATACACAAACCACCAACCCAGGAATCAGCACTAGAAGTGCCCAATTTGATTGTGGATAGTAAGGGAAATGACTGAAAACTGGCAGAGAGTGGAGCAAGTGTCACTGTTCCCTCTCTGACTCTTCCCCCACATATAACATCACAACGAATCAAGGTGGGTAGCTTCACCCTGATGAACACCTAAGGCTCAACCCCTTACTACATAACAGGTGCGCCAATACAAAAAAAAAAAAGGCCCAAATGAAAGAACAGATCAAAGCTCCAGAGAAAATACAACTAAGCGATGAAGAGACAGCCAACCTATCAGATGCACAGTTCAAAACACTGGTAATCAGGATGCTCACAGAATTGGTTGAATATGGTTGCAAATTAGAGGAAAAAATGAAGGCTATGAGACGTGAAATAAAGAAAAATGTACAGGGAACCAACAGTGATGGGAAGGAAACCAGGATTTAAATCAACAGTTTGGAGAAGAAGGAAGAAATAAACATTTAACCAGAACTGAATGAAGAAAGAAGAGTTAAAAAAAATGAAGAGAGGCTTAGGGACCTCCAGGACACCTTTAAACATTCCAACATCTGAATCATAGGGCTGCCAGAAGGAGAAGAGGAAGAGCAAGAAATTGAAAACTTATTTGAAAAAATAATGAAGGAAAACTTCCCCAATATGGCAAAGGAAATAGACTTCCAGGAAGTCCTGGAAGCTCAGAGAGTCCCAAAGAAGTTGGACTCAAGGAGGAACACACCAAGACACATCATAATTATATTACCCAAGATTAAAGATAAGGAGAGAATCTTAAAAGCAGCAAGAGAAAAGGAGACAGTTACCTACAAAGGAGTTCCCATAAGACTCTCAGCTGATTTCTCACAAGAAACCTTGCAGGCAAGAAGGGGCTGGAAAGAAGTATTCCAAGTCATGAAAGGCAAGGACCTACATCCAAGATGACTCTATCCAGCAAAGCTTTCATTTAGAATGGAAGGGCAGATAAAGTGCTTCCCAGATAAGGTCAAGTTAAAGGAGTTCATCATCACCAAGCCCTTATATATGAAATGTTAAAGGTACTTATCTAAGAAAAAGAAGATAAAAAATATGAACAGTAAAATGAGAACTCACAGCTAAACTAAGCAAACAACTAGAACAGGAACAGAACCACAGAAATGGAGATCACATGTAGGGTTATCATCAGGGGAGTGAGAGAGGGGGAGAGGGGGAAAAGATACAGAAAATAAGCAGCATAGATGGTAGGTAGAAGATAGATAGGGGGAGGGTAAGAGTAGTGTAGGAAATGTAAAAGCCAAAGAACTTATATGTATGATCCATGGACATGAACTAAAGAGGGGGAATGTGGGTGGGAGTTGGTGTTCAGGGCAGAGGGGAATGGGGGGGTGGGACAATGGTAATAGCATAATCAAAAATATATATTCAAATATATATATTTAAATAAAAAGACAAAAACAAAAGGGCAAAGTGGTTTCGAGAAGAACATTAAGTGTCAAGGAGGGATGGGTTGGGCAGACACAGTGAGGGGTGCAGCAGTGACAGCCAGTGCTGGTCTGTTTGGCTGCCGCCTGCTGGAGGCTCCAGGACTCTCAACACCCAGACTCCATTCTGTTCTCCTGTATGTCCTCCTAACCAGGACTTGCTTGACCCGTGTCTGGCCTGGCCCTCTGGTACTACAATGAGCTGGTCTCTCCAGCCTCTGCCCCTCATAATCAACTCCCCTCCACCTCAACTTGTCAAACCCCTATGCATCCTCTAACAACAAGCTAAAAACATCACTTACTCCAGGGGTTAGGCTCCCTACATCCTAAGACCCAGGCATGTCACCCAGTCTGTGCTCCTACTAGGGGCACCCCTAAGAAAGCACTTGCTCTTTACAGTAATTTGTGCTGTGTCTGCCAGTTCTTGGGACCAACACTCCTCAAAGGCCCCTCTGAGCAAGAACTGCAGGTGCTGAAGCCAAGGCCCCCTTGCTCTCCCATGTACCCAGCATGAGGCTGTGTCGCATTCACCTCTCAGCCCCACACATGGCTGGGCGCTCATGCTCAGAGGGCATTTATGGGAGACTGTGCATCTGAGCCCAGGGCCAGAATAGCTCACCTCGGAGGTTCTTGACGAAGTCCTCCAGCTTCATCTTGCGCTCAGGCTTGACGTTGGGGCTATACATGTCTGTGTTGAGCAGGATGATGGCGAAGGCCAGGATGAAGATGGTGTCTGGGTTCCGGAACTGTCGCACCACCCCAGGGTTGCAGATGCAGTACCGCTGGCTGGGAGCCGTGGAGATGGAAGAGGGTCAGGGCTATCTCAGTCAGGGAAGGGAGGGAGTCTTGCCTATCACTCATGAGTGGCTGCCTAGCTCTAAACAGCTGAGGCTGGTCACTGCCCTTGGAGCCTCACCTTCTGCACCTGGTAAAGAGGGATAATACTTGCCTGGCAGAGAGTGGGTCCTGACTATCCACTCGCCCCTTCTCACTTTAGTTTTATCCCTGAACAGTAGGCAATGGCTTTCAGGGTGAAGACCACATTTCCTAGGCTCCCTATGATGGGTACAGGCACGTGATTAAGTTATGGACAAGGGGATATGTGCCCCTTCAAGGCTGTGCCTTAGAAAGCAGGAATGTGACGGTGGGTATTGGATTGAGGTTAAAGAGCCTGGCCTCCACACCAGTGAAGGTGGAGATACACTTCCATCTTGTTTCAGTCTTGGCTTCTGGGGAATCTTGTTAAGGTACCTAAGCTCACAGCCTCAAATACACCCCCCTGGGGCAACAGCCTTTGTGGGGAAACTTACAGAGGCAGGAGCCACATTATACTATCTGCCCCCACCTCCAAGAGGCCTCTCCATTGGTAACCTCATGGAGGCATGGTAAGAGTGGTAGAAACAGAGAAGAGGAACTAGGTGGGGCATTGTTTCTGAAGCAGTAGCCACCATCGCTCAGACAATGTAGGCTTCAATTCTGTCTTCCCCATTAGGGCCACCCCCTTCAAGAAGCCCTCCTGAAAGGAAGTGGCTGAATATCCCCCCTACCCAAGGCCCTAGGACTGCCCTCCTCCTGTGTCCACATTCCACCTTGCCCCACCACTTATGGTGAGCCCAAAGTGCTTCATCAGCAGTTGACTGTGTCTATCATGCTCAGCAAGGAGCAGAGGCCCCTGCACCACAGTGTGCACAGGGTTCCAGGATGAAAGACTGTGTAGTGACCTCCAATGCAGGCTGTCTGTTGTGCCAGGTGTTGGGCTAAGTGTGCCCACACATCCTAAGTGGTTTAAACCTTCCAATCTGTCTAGGGTAGTGCTTTTGTTATTCCTACTCTACAGGCAAGAATGTGAGGCACAGAGAGGTTAACAAGCACAAGGTCACACAGCTGGTAAGTGGTGGAGTAGGGTGTTAGAATCAGGCCATCTGGCTCTGCAGCTTGTGCTCTGAGTCACTATGAAAGAGTGGCTGTCCCTGTAAAAGGGCAAACAAATGAAAACACAGATGGACTCATGAATAGATGAGGCTCATGAGGACTTGGAGGAAGACAAAGACAATTCAAAAACCCTGGCTCTAGCACTGACCAGCACAGTGCCTGGCACCCAGGAGAGGCTTCTACCCCACCTCCCAGGCGAGTTCAGGGCCACCTAATCCTGCATAGGAAAGGGGGCCTAAGGGGTTCTGCCCTTGAACTAGGAACCTTCCTTTCCCTGACACCCTCCCCCTGCCCTGCCATGGCCCAACCTGAAGGCCTCAATGAGCCGCTCCACCTTCTGAGCCTCCCCCTGGACCCGAATGTGTGCTTGGAACTTCCTGAGGGCTTCGTCCAGCTCCATGGCAGAGAAGTCCATCTCGTCCACCACGCAGCTGAAACAAGACAAGGCCACATCAGAGTCCTCTTCCCACACAGCCCCTGCTGCCTTCCCATCCGTAGGGTGGGCACATGCTTGCAAAGGATGCACAGAGGGGTGGTGCAGGAGAGTCACGGAGCTGCCCTCGGGGCCATAGGGACAGTGCTGCCACTGGTCTGGGAGGACACCTGCTCAGCTTCTCCCATCAGCAGACAATTGAGATTATGGCCAAAGATCCCTATGCTTCTGGGGGGTCCATAAAGCCCTGAAACTGTAGGACAATGTTGGTGCCTATGTCTATGTGTGCAATTTTCTATAGACATACAGGCAGCCAGAGCATATAAGGACCCTTCATACAGAAACAAACGTTTTCAAGCCTGTGTGTTATACCAGGCATGTAGCAGACTTAGTGCATGAATCTTCTCATGTTCTGTGAGAGAGACGAGAAGCATACTCCCATCTTCACAAGGAGGAAATGGAGACTGGGGCACTAACTCTCCATAAGCCATCTTACGCAGAGCCTATCCTGCCACATAAAGGATATGGGGAGAGGTGGCTAGGTTTGGCCAGTGTTTTTGAGACCCTCTTGTCTGCCAGTCAGAAGAATGGGGAGTGGAGCCTGGGGAGGCCTCTGGTTCTTATCAGAGACAGGCTCTCGCCTTACAGCCTGCTTTGTCTTCTGATCAGGACTCCTGAACAGACGGAGAGGTCTGCACCAAGGACCCAAACAGCGTAAACTGGTGTCTGTTTTATGTCTGTAATAAGGCCATGGCCACCCTTGCTGGGACTGCAGAGGCCTTGGCAATGGGGGAACCTAATCCCACTCCTAGAGCACAAACTTCACTGGGGGCAATGGTCTTAGGATAAGATGTTTGTGTCCCCCGTACTTTTCCGAGCACTTGGGGCAACAGCCTTTGTGGGGAAAGTTAGGGGGCAGGGGCCACATGGTACTATCTGCTGACCAGCACCTGAGTAGGATGCTGGTGTGGAGGGAAGAACCTCACTACTTCCTGTGGCCACTGCTATTTTCTGATCCAAGGAGAACAATGCACGGATTTCCTATGGACCAGAAGCCAGTGTGGAAGCGGGCACAGAGGGGAGTGCAGGAATGGCTATAGGGGAGTGGGGGCTGGACCCAACTGGTCTTAGGCCCAATTCACTAAGGAGCTAATCTGCTTTTCCCTGAACCATTTCCTCATACTGGTTTGATAGGGGGAGAGAGTGGCATTAACCATACTGCGAAGGCAGCAGGCCTTTCCCAAAGAGGCCAGGACTTAAACACTGAGCAGGAAGAAAGTTGCCCCGATGGGCACATCTGGCTAAAAAAGGACACAAGACTCCATTCTGGTGGGTACTGGCCACATACCAGCAATGGCCAAAGTCCCTGGCTCAAGTACTTCCTGTGTGTGCATCTGTGTGTGTCCATGTGTGTGATTGAATGAGTATGTGCATATGTATGTGCATGTATGTGTAGGGTGCACCCAGGCCAGTCCCTCCCCCTCTGACCCTGGGTTTCCTTATCTGTGAAACAGAGGCCACAGCACCCATCCACCTTCCCCCAGGGAAGAATCAGAGGTAGCAGGCACACATGTGGCCATGCCCCTTGATTGTCCTTTTCCTTGATGAGGCAGGGGCTGGACAGATGTAAGCCGCTGCCATTGTTACTCATGGTTGGCTCTTTACCTGGCTCTGATTTCTGTTTCTGGGTGATCTGTCCTAGGACAGCATATCGACTCCTAGCTGCCTGAGTCAGAAAAATCCTCAACAATAAGCATGGGGAAAACCCCTCAGGACACAGCAAAAGATGGGCAGGACACGTACAGAGCCATCCCATTCTGCTGGCTTTGGCTCCTCACCTGTGAAAGGGTGTCACTGATATCTGACACCCACCCCCACAGGTGAGATAAGGACACAGGGCCTGAACATAGTAAACACAAGGGTCCAAAAGCGGGTGCCTTTCTACTCAGGACAGTCTGAAAGAGGAAAGGAGAGATTTAGGATACATGCTGTGCATACTTATCAAAATTGCCAGCAGCTACCAGGGAGCTGGAAACCCATTTTTCTGCAGCATTCCAAGTAGCTGAGTGCCCTGGCCTCCAGCTCTCTGGGCTAGGGGTGGGGGTGGAGTGAGGAGGTAGGGGTTGGACTCTTACCCCCTGATCTTCCATCCAGGAAAGGCAAGAGAGAGAGGTAGAGGCGGAGACCTGGGTGTGGTGCTGCCTTTCTTGGAGAGGCTGGAGTCTCTGTGGGCTGGCTCCCCTCACTCCATCAGAGGGCATATGTCAAGGCCCTGACCTCCCACACCTCTGTCCCACCGAGTGCTGGGTGGCTCAGCTGCCTGAAGGGGAGCTGTAGTACCAAGGGTGCAGGGGGGCACCCAAGGGTGAATGCCCACATACATGTCTGGCAAGGTATGTGTAAAATGGTGTGGGGGTGTCTAGGAGCTAGATAAAGGTAAGGGGAGGTTTTGCTATATGTCCCAGCAAGCAGGGCAAGCCTGACAAATCAAGGAGTCTGCCACATGAACGTGTCCATGTGGCCCAAGCCCCAGCCCCAGAACTCACTCCAGCACATCGCGGTTGAACTGCTTCTGCCTGTTGCCCAGGAACTCGCCAATCATCTGCCGGCTCAGGCCCTTGCGCTGCAACAGGAAGTGGGCTACTCCCACTGGTGTGTCCGGCACAAAGCCACGCTCAATGAGGTACTGGATGCCCTTCTCAGGCTTCCTGGTGGGTGGGACAAAAGACAGGCTCAGCCCTGGCAACTCTGGCCCTTTCAGGCTTGCTTTCTACCTCTGTGGGCACTCAAGGCACCCCAGCTGTCCCTGGGAGACCCCGTGTTCTCGGCACCATGTCCTGTCCTATCCCCAGCCTGCAACATGTGGGAACCCAGAACTGCTCAGACCCTGCACCAAGAATAGGTAAGACTGGGCCAGACACAGGAACATAGCCATGGGTGCTGGAGCAGAGACCCTCCCCAGCTGCCCTGAGCTGACCCAAACACTGGCCCCATACAGAACCGGCCCCCACCCACCCAGCTCTATGCTCCCCACTGAGTAGAAGCTGGTGCCCCATGCTGCACTTTCCAGGGAGATTAGAACCCCTCACCTGGCACATGCTGGCATGTTGGTCTCCCCTCCACCCACCCACAGAGAATAAACAATCTCTAACCCTGTGCATCACTATCTAAGCACCCTATACCCTAACTAACTTACTTCTTACACTTCTCTTTGGGGTCAGCACTCTTGTTACCTGGGCTGTTTAGGAGCCCCACAACCTTGTGACCTTGCCTTGTTGTAAGGACTTGCTAACAGTGCCTGGAATGATGCCCACAATAAGCACCAGGAGAGGATCTTAGGATTAGCCACAATTTACAAAAGAAATGAAGATGCATATGCCCTCCCTGAGCAGTCGACAAGGGCTTTGGAGACCTTTGGAGACAGGCTGAGCACATCCACCTGCACAGGGAGCTGTGGGGCAGGGAGGCCCCCTTGGGCTCAGCTGTGACCTCTGGTAGGCCCC
The DNA here is from genome assembly GCF_004126475.2 of Phyllostomus discolor. NCBI lineage: Eukaryota > Metazoa > Chordata > Mammalia > Chiroptera > Phyllostomidae > Phyllostomus > Phyllostomus discolor. The sequence goes on from NC_040904.2 coordinate 107,296,797, forward strand.
TCCACCCCTGAGTCTCCATCCTCCTGCCTGTTGTATGGGATGACATGAGCTTGACTGACCTCACAGGGCGGTCCTGATGGTCCAAGGAGACAGAGTAAGGTGAGGGGGCCACACATGAGACCCTGACAACCCCAGAACCTGAGAACTATGGAGCCCTTAGGGTGCACCCAGGGGCCGGCGGTACTCCTTGCCCAGTGGGCAGAGATCAGTGTTCTGCTGTCCCCTGAGGACATGGAGATGAGGCCATTGTCAACCTGCCCCATCAGTGCTGCAGCTCCTGGACGACAGCAGTGTCCTGCAGGTACTAGATTTCCCCATGTAAGCAAAAGTGAGCCTTCTGCTACAAGGTGACCCTTCTATTTATATCCTGGGATGACCATACACCCTGACCTCACCCTCAGGAGCTTGGCAGGAAACAGCTGCTAGCCAGATGGTTCTTGGCACTACTGTGGTGACAGAGTGGCCTTGTTCCCTCACCCCTGCCAGGGCTCTCAACATCCCCCATTCTTCCCCATGACTCTAGAATCTTTAACCAAGAACCCCCCACACTGCAGGCCTCTCCAGCCACTCCACAGCTAATACTATGTCCAGGACAGGTCATGTCTCCTCACTGACCCACTCCATGCTGACCCCCATGGGACCCTAGCCCATGCCCACCTCCCCTCCCTCAACATCTACCTTTTTTTAAATTTTACTGTTGTTCTATTACAGTTGTCCCAATTTTAACCCCCTGTTGCTCTCCACTGCCCTGCCCACCATGCCCCCCCAGTCAATCCCTACCCTGTTGTCTGTGTCAATTGGTCACTTAAACACGTTCCTTGATTGGACCCTTCCCCTTCTTTCCACCATTACCTCCCTCCCCCCACACCTCTCTGGTCACTGTCAGTCTGTTCCTTGTTTCCGTGCCTCTAGTTCTATTTTGCTGGTTCATTTGTTTTGTTCATTAGTTTCCTGTTATATGTGAGATCATAAGTTATGCCTTTCACTCCCTGGCTTATTTCATTTAGCAGAATGCTCTCCAGTTCCATCCACACTGTCCTGAAAGGTAGGAGCGCCTTCTTTCTTTCTGCTGTGTAGTATTACATTGTGTAAATGTACCATTGTTTTTTGATCCACTCATTTACTGATGGGCACTTGAGCTGTTTCCAGCACTTGGCTATTGTAAATAATGCCTCTATGAGCACTGGAGTGCATAGGTTCTTTTGAATTGGTATTTCAGGATTCTTAGGGTATAATCCCAGCAGTGGAACTGCTGGGTCAAAAGGCAGCTCCATTTTTAGTTTTCTGAGGAAATTCCACACTTTTTTCCACAGTGACTGCACTTGTCTGAATTCCCACCAACAGTGCACTAGGGTTCCCTTTTCTCCACAACCCCCCCAACACTTGTTTGTTTGTTGATTTGTTTATGATGGCCATTCTGACTGGTATGAGGTGGTGCCTCATTGTGGTTTTCAAAGATCTTATTTATTTATTTATTTATTTTTAGAGACGGGAAGGGAGAAAGAAGGAGAGAAACAGCAATGTGTGGTTGCCTCACATTCCCGCTACTGGGGATGTGGCCTACAACCCAGGCATGTGCCCTAACTGGGAATTGAACCAGCGACCCTTTCGTTTGCAGTTCATTTCCCTGAGCCACACCAGTAAGGGTTCATTGTGGTTTTAATTTGCATCTCTCTGATGACTAGTGATGTCGAGCAGCCTTTCATATGTTCTTGGGCCCTCTGTATGTCCTCCTTGGAGAGGTATCTTTTCAGGTCTTTTGCCCACCCTCCTTCAACTTCTAGACGAGGGGTCATCCATGGGCCTGTGCAACTGTGCGGCGATGACTGGATGGCTGGGCCAGGCCTCTCCTACTCAGACAGATGCCTTGAATCACCTACCCACCCCTGGCCTGCTTGGCCCCTTGATGGCCCTGATATGGTGCCCAGGTCAGGCCCAGCCAGTTCCTGCTTCCCAGGAGGATGGCTTCTCTCCCTTCTCTGCTCCCACACACACCTTCCTCTGCTTACATACAATGTCATGCAGCATCATGGACTTCCAGGAAATGGGCTCTTCCACCTTAGGGAAGCTCAAATGGAAGAGTGGACACACTGCAGGAAGGAGTAGCTTGCAAGGGCCCCTGGCTAGTGGTGTTGAGCAGCCTTTCATGTCTAGGTTCTTCCTAGATTATGCACCATGTGTCTCCTCCAGGCCAGACACTATTTGGGACCATAGCGGGGAGCAGGGCCAGCCATAATTGCCCAGTGCAATGGTAGGCTGCATTCCAGTCTGAAGAGCAAAGGGACTGAGAGATAGCCAGAGGACATGGGGAGGGGCTCCTGCAAGTGAAGCAGAGGCCTTCTCTGAACAGGTGACACTCAATGACCAAAGTGATTAAGAAGCTTTCTGGTGGAGGTAAAAGCAAATATGAAGGCCCTGGGGTGGGCATGGGTTCTGCAGGAGGATCAAGACCTGGGGTGGGCACGGGTTCTGCAGGAGGATCAAGAGGCGGATCCAGGGTGGCTGAGAATAGAAGAATAGGGGCTCTGGGGGAGGGGGTGACTGTGTAGTCAGGAATGGGTGGGGGGTGGACCACATAGGACTGTGTAGGCTGTATAGAGTGTCTGGTTTTCCTCTGAGTGGGATGAGAAGTCCCTGTATGTTCTGAATAGGGCAATAATGGGACCTGATGCCCATGTTTAAGAAGCTCCCTCTGGCTGCTCTGTAGGGAGCAAGGCCAGGCCCAAGCTGGGAACCCAGCTAGAAGACTCCTGCAGGTATCCAGGCAATGGTGCACCGGGTGGGGAGACACAGTTGATTTAGGACATAATTTGAGGGTAGAAATGACAATATCTGCCAGCAGATCTGTGTGTGAACCTGATGGCTCCAGCTTTTAGTATTTGGGAGGGACTCATTCCACCCAGCAGGTTCCACAGAGATGCTGCAAGAAAGGAATCAGAACTGACTGGGCCTTGGCCAGTGATCAGGAGCTCTACAAGAAATTGAGAGGAAAGGCATGGTGGCAGAAGGTACAGATGAGGAGCTGAGTAAGGTGGAGGGGTCAGGCCAGGCTGAGGGTTCCAGGGTCCTGATGAATACAGCTGGTGAAGGGAGTCTCTGAATGGCTATACACCGGGGAGTGAGCAGCCTTGGGTGACCTCTCTGACAGCAATCAGCCAGTACACCGCACATCTGCTGATGCTGAGTCCCCTGCCTATTGGGACTTTGCTGGCCCCCTGGCCACACTCAGTAGTGCAGTCAGGCCCTTCCTGCCTTCAGTCTGCCCTGCATCGCTGTCTGTCAACAGCCTGGATCGGCTGCTCCAAGTCAGCTGCTGATTCAGTCTCAGCTGTAATAGGTGAGCACATGCAGACCACACCAGTGATTTCCCTTACAGCATCTCTCACCCTTGGGCTGTGAGCAGTCAGTTGCGATGCCAAGCTTGTGGGGCTTTCATGAAGGCAGTGAACTTAAGGGTCACTGATCTGCTGTAACCAAATGCTAAGTGCTTTGCCTGCTTTTTTTCCAGCAGGGTCCTGGAGGGTCAAAAGCAGGCTTCTCTTGTCCTTTTTAGCTGCTTGAGCTGCTGAAGAGAAGCAGAAGTAGGTGGCTGGCTGCATAGCACCTCCCTGCCAGGCATTGGTAGGCTTCCAGATTTTCCACCCTACCTTGAGCTCTGGCTACCAGACCTAACAAGCTAACCTCACTCCCAGCCTGGCCAGTCAGAGCCCACCATAGCAAGTGGTTCAGAGAGAGCCAGCAGGAGTCAATGAAGGACGAGGGGCTCCCTCCCGGCCTTGAGGTTGGACCATAAGCCGGGGCCCACTGGTGGCCCTTCTGCCCCAGTGGGGAGACCAGCAAGGGATGGGGCTGAGTCTGGGGAAGATGACTAAGAGATGATCAACAGCTTTTCAGGTGCATTAACCAGTAGGGCCTCTATGCTTAAACCAGTTTCATTGGGCTCCTGTCACTTGTGTCTCTGACTGACACAGAGACCAACATAAGGGTCTGTACACCTGCAGTGTCTAAGGATCCTCCAAGGTCAGGAGGCTGGGCCACCCTGGTGATGGCTCTCAGACTGGCCACAGGGGTGGGATGGGCTCACCAAGTATGGCAGGAGAATCCCTGCATGCCTGGAAGTGCCCTGCAATTTGGTAACCCAGTCTTGAAGCCTTCCAATGTCCTGCAGAGGAGTGACCACCTTCTATCTGCTCACATACCTCCCTAACCAGCAAGGTCACCAACTCCTTGATTGCCTATTTTATTCAGCTCTGATATTTACAAAGGTCTTTTTGATATTGAGAACCCAAGACACAAGCTGAACCTGGTTGCTGAGGTTTTCCTTGCATTTATCCTGGACAGAAGGTAGAAGAATGGCCCACTACCATGGCTAGGACAACCTGTTAGGGCTTGCCTTGGCACTGTCTTCCTCTCTGAGGGACTCGGCACAAGCACCACAGACCCAGGACACAGGTAAGGATCCTTGGGGCTCTGAGGGCAATGAGGGCCAAAGGCTGAAGGAGTGGCTCATGTAGAGGGGAATGGGACCCCAATTTCCTTAGTAGCTCAAAGTGCTTCTAAGAGAGCCGATTGTTTAAACTGTCAGCACTATCAGCAATGACAAAGAGCCTGAAACAGGCTCAGGGGCCGATCAGAATCTTGGAGCCAGCACTTCTGGTTCTGTGGCCTTGAGCTGGTACCTGGACCTCTCTGAGCCCTGGCTTCCTAGAGCCTAGCTTCACAGGATTACTGTGAGGATTCAACGAGATGACACACATGAAGTGTTCAGCACAGTGCCTGGCATTTAGTACATATTTATACAGGTTGGCTATCATCATTGTTATTTTAATTAATCACAATAAACATGTTACATGCAAAGAGCAGAACTGGAGTTAGATCAAGAGCCCCATCCCAGCTCTGCTGCTTACAGAGAGGCTGGTCAAGCTCTGTACCCTCTGGGCCTGCTCCTCCTCTCAGGCAGAGTGCAGCTGCCCCAGTGGATGTTGGAAGGGTGAAATCTCAGAACAACCCCTAGACTCTCAGCAGTGCTCTCTGCCTTCTTCCTGAGCAGCTTCAGCAGGCAGCAGGCAGGGTGACACCTGGCAGCTGGCAAGCCCCAGGGGTTGGATGTGGGTAGAGGGGAAGCCTGCATCCCAATGCAGGTCCTGGGCTAGAAGGTACCTCAGAGGACCTCAGGGATAGCTCCCAGCCCATGCAGGAGTCCCAGCACTGTCACATCACACAGTTGCTGAGGCCCTGCTTCATGCTCCTCACAGACAAGGTGCTTGCTCCCTTATGAGGACTTCTGATTCATCACAGGGCAGCTCTGGGGAGAGGACTTTGAGTTTGGAGAGGTCTGGCCTGGTCTACCTACGGCAAAACTGGCTTGGACTATGATCACATGGACCTTTGCCAGAGAGTAAGTGGGAGGGGTATGAGAGAGGGGAAAGGGATGCAGTGAGGCCTGCACCCTGGAGCACAGGAGCTGGGGACCCTGGGGTGGGATGAAAATGCCTTCCATGGGCGAGCTGGTGACAGGCTGAGTAGCTGTCCTGCTAGGTGCTGTGGGACACTAACCCTAGCTCCTGCCACTCTGGCCAGTAGGCAGGTAGAGGTGCAGAGGGCTACACATGTGGTAGCAGTTCCTACACTGGATTTTAAGAGGAGGTGTTCAGAAGCCAGGTGGCAGGGGTGTGAATTCCAGTCTGGCTACCTACCATCTAAGTGACTCTCAGAGCCTCAGTTCTCCCATCCATAAAATAAGATTAATAATAGTCCCTACACTACAAAAGAACATCACATAAAGCATGACAAGACTCATAGAACAGTGCCTGGCACACTAACAGTACATTTAAGTACTAGCCATTCTTATTATTTATGATTGCTATGTCCACCAAACCGCCAGTTGGGTCCTCCTAAAGCTTGAGGCCCTGAAAGTCCCCTCCCCTTGACATCAGTTCTGGGTGCATCCTCAGCTACTACCCTAAAACACCTCCAGGTAAAGGCTCTTGGTTCCACTGTCTCTAATCCTTGCTAGGTCTCTGACAACAGGGATCCTGTACCATTTTCCAGGTGTGGCCAGGGAGGCTCAAAGGGTACAAGGAGATGATGATATCCTGCAGCTGGTATGTGGCAGCGCTGGGGCCAAAACCCTCTTGCCTCTGGCTCCTGGACTCCAACCCTTTTCTCTAGTGCTATGAGACAGAATCTCAGAGGAATACTCAGATGTCAGGCTTGACAGCCCCAGCCTCTCCTAGCAGGCTGCGATGGGCCCTGCCTGACAATCTGCATCACTTTCTCAGGTTTCCTTTGTTTTCCTTTTCTTCCTGCTCATGGGCTCACTCACTTTGGATACATCATTTGGACCCTCCGTATTCCCCTGAAGATGGAAGGCTCACTGCTGGAACTGGGTGGGAACTAAGGGTCATCTGAAAGGCCTGGTCAGCAGAGGAGGCAGTCAGGGGTGTGGATAAGTGTGAGGACCTGGGGAGGGAGAAAGATAAGATAGGAGACAAGTGACCCTCAGGGAAAGCCACGGAAAGCAGAGGTAGGTCATGGAAAGGTGGAGTGTGGTGAGGAACGGTAGGTAGGTGGTGGAAAGGTGGGGTGTAGTGGGGACCTTCTCAGGAGGGACCCTGACCTTGGGCAATAGGGTACTCAGTGTTCACTAGAATCTCCTGTCCTCAATCATCCTCAGCCTGAAGCTCCTCAGCCTGCAGCTCCAGGGAGCTGTGACAGCACTGCCTGGCTCTCAAAGGCCTCAAGCTCCCAGCTCTTGCCTTGGTCTTTGCAGAGGGTCCTGGGGCTCCTTCTACTTAAGAGTGGAACCACCAGCCCTCTGGGTTCCAGGGGAGCTAGCCAGTAGGCACACACCTGTGGAAGGGCTTTATGAATCAAAAAGCTCTGAATCTGAATAAGAAAGGTGCTTGCTTGTTAAATAATACAGTTTGGAAAAGTGGTTTCTCCTTCAATTGCCCAACCAAGTGTGCTGAGATGATAAACCAAGGCTGGGAGGCCTGAAGGCTGTGCTTGGAGGAAGGCTGTGCCCTGTAATGTGCACACTTGATGGGCAGAAGGCATGTTTCACAAGGACTTCAAGGGCTCTTGGCAGAAAGGAGGGGGCTGCTCACACAGCTTAGCCCCACACCTCACATGCAACCAATATCACCGTGTTTGTCTCTCTCAGCACTCCAACCATCACTATCTGCCAGCGTGCTCTGCAGCCATGAAGCTATTCTAGACCCACACTGCCAGGTACCATGGCCATGAAACTATACATAGCCCATGGACACCTGCTTTGCAGCTAGTACACCTGAAAAACTGGGTTAATTTTAATGAGCTTTAATTTCAATTTTCAATAGCCCCCTATGGTTGGATCTCAGTGTTGTGAAGGTTCAAGTTATTCCAAGTTAAACCCTGAGCTGAAGGTGACTTCAATGAAAAGTCCATCAAGATTTTTCATGGATCATGACAAGCTGATCCTAAAATTCATGTACAAGAATACCTACTAAGAAGAGCCAAGGCAATTCTTAAAAAGAACAAAAAGGGGTTTGTTCTAATAAGAAGACATAAAAGTCTGATGTTGGCACAGCAATAAAAAACATCCTCTAACCATTAGTGTGGAGCTTCACAAGTATCTTTAGCCTGTTTAATGAATGTCCCAGGTCCCTAAAACAGTGCCTGGAATGTAGTAGGTGTGTAATAGGGTTTAGGCTTAACAAGGTGCAGGCTGAGAGGCCCCAGGGACCCCCACAAGCCTAGATTGGGGGCTGGGAAAACAGCTGCACAGCAATCTAGATTTTTTGCATATCAATTAACAGCAGGCTACCTTCATAGCCTGTGTGGGGCCAGGGAGATATGCATGACTTTGTCCCCTGGTGTAACTGGAAGGCAGTTACCCCCCCACCCCTTTTCAGCACCTGCTTGAGAGCTTAGAGATGGTTCACTCTGGTTCACTCTGGGCCATGCCTGCCCAGAGTAATGGCAGTGGAGAAAGGCAGAAAAATAAGGCAGTACTAGCAGGTGTAGCCGATTGTGGGAGGAGTCGGAAATGGGGTTACAGAGGAGGTTTCCAGACCAAGGTACATTGTGTTGACAAGTACGTGAGGGAAAAAGAATGCTCAGGTCCAGGTGCAGAGACAGGAAATGGATAAGCCCCTCTTTAAAGAGAAAATTATAGTTACTATTTCAATAAAAACATGCCTAAGCCCTGGCAATTCCACTTCTAGCTATCTTCCCTGGAGAGTGTATGTAAAGGTTGGATCCACACTATCCTTTTGATGACTGTGAAAAAGTAAAAGCAACTGGCCACATAAATATGGATAACCACACATGTACCCTACACAGCTCCAAGCAGAGTCGAGGTGGTCCATGGTACTAACAGGGAAGATCTCCATACCATGCATCCTTGTCACATTAAGATGATCCCCATAACTGCAGAACCAGATGATGTCAGCAAAGCCACAGTAACAGCAGCTAATACTTGGGCAGGGCTGACTCTGTGTCAGGAACTGCTCTGAGAACTTTGCACATCCCCTCCTCACATCCTCTGAAGTGGATGCTATTGGCCTCAGCCCCCTTGTACAGACAAGGCCACTGTGGCACAGGGCTGCACTGTCCAAGGATATATAGAAGGAAGTAAAAGGGCTAGGCTTGAACCCTGGTAGCCTGGCATAGAGCTGCGTTCTGTACCAGTGGTCTACAATTCCTAACAGGACATACATATGCACAGAAAAGGGACCTGGGAGAAGAGACTCCAAAATGCCAAGAGTCCAGGGGGATGCTATCGTAATCAAAAGGCTTTCATTTTCTTTTTTGGGGGGAACACATTTCACGTACTACACATGTAGTTAAAAACTAATACAGAATTATAGTCAAGATGGCAGCATAGGTAAACACAGCTTGCCTCCTCACACAACCACATCAAAATTAAAATCTAGAACAACCATCACTTAGAACTGTCAGAAATCGAGGTGAACAAAAGTCTGAAATTAAAGAAACCACATCCACCCAGACTGGTAGGAGAGGCAGAGAGGTGGGGACAGGCTGATGCCACACCCACGTGTGGTGGATGATAATTTGGGAGGAATATTTTGAAGTGAGGGGTCCCAGACTCCCCAGCCCAGTGTTCCAATGACAGGAAGATAAGTCCCCATAACTTCTGGCTGCAAAAAGCAGTAGGGAATTAATCAGTGGAAGAACTTAAACTTCTGGAGTCCCAAGCAGTTCCCCTTAAAGAAGGGGATTTACACAGATTTACTCAGGTTCACTTTCTGTGAGCTCCAGCACCAGGATAGCAGCTTGAAAGGTACCGGTAGCATATGGGGAAGAATTGAAGTATCTGGCATCAAGGTGAGAGCTAGGGGACAGTTTTTTGTCAGACAGAAAGAGGGGAAGAGGCCACTGTCCCTTTCTGAGTTCTTCCCCCACAGAGCCACAGAGCCACAGAACCACAGGACTACAGAGCCGGCAGGCAGCAGCTGTATCTGAGGCTCCATCAACCTGGCTCACACTGTTTGTCCTGACCTGAAGATCCCCTGAGACTCTGTCCTGCCCAACTTACAGGCTTACCCAAGCTGTTAACAGTGACTTTTGCACATGAATGGTCAGTCTTGGCTCATGCTTCACAACTTCCTAAATCCTATCAAACAAGCAACAGCTAACCTCAGTGAGTCTCCAGCTCCCATACCTCTTGCTAAGTGGCTCCAGTTCTGGCACTAGCAGCAGCCAGCCAAGATTCACGGTTTAGCATCACCTGGAAATCTCCAAGCCTAGCACAAGTAGCACATATCTCAGACTGCTTTATAGCTCACACAGAGTGGCCCCAGGCAGAACACAGATAGGGGCTGACCTAAGCCTGCACCACTCAGGAAATCCCAGACCCAAGGTACCCAGTGGACAATTACAGACCAGGTAAGAGAACCACCACCCCACCCCTGCACAGCTGATCCTCCATGGAGGGTGGAGGTTGGTGGTCAGTGGTCACAGCCAGTCCTTACAGCTGACTAGCCTGGGTAAATCCTTCTCATTGATCAGCCAACAGCAACCAAGGCTCAACTACAAGAGGCGGGTGTACTCGGCCCACACAAAGAACACATTGCAAGTACCCAGCTTGGATGATAGGGGAGGCCATGCCACTAGACCCTATGGGACACCTACTACATTAGGCAACAATACCAAGACACAGAATCAAAGCAGCTCTAACCTAATACACACAGAGAGGCTGCCAAAATAAGGACACAAAGAAACATGACCCAAATTAAAGAACAGAGTAAAACTGCAGAAAAAGAGCTAAATATAATGGAGATAAGCAATCTATCAGACGCAGAGTTCAAAACACTGGTTATAAGGATGCTTGGGGAACTTAGTGAGGACCTCGACAGCATACAACAGATCTAGTCAGAAATGAAAGATACACTAATTGAAATAAAGAACATTTTACAGGCAAACAAACAACAGTAGACTGAATGAAGCTGAGAATCAAATCAATGAATTGGAACATAAGGAAGACAAAAACAACCAATCAGAACAACAAGAAGAAAAAAATCCATGCCCCCCCAAAACAAAAATGAAGATAGTGTAGGCAGCTTGTGGGAAACTTCAAGCCTTCCAACATTTGCATCAGAGTAGTGCCAGAAGGAGAAGAGAAAAGGCAAGAGATTGGAAGCCTATTTGGAAAACATACTGAAAGAAAATTTCCCTAATTTGGTGAAGGAAATAGACATGCAAGTCCAGGAAGCACAGAAAGTTCCAAACAACATGAAGGCAAAGAGGCCCACTCCAAAACATATCACAATTAAAATGCCAAAGGTTAAAGATAAGGAGAGAATCTCAAAAGCAGCAAGAGAAAAGCAGTTAGTTACATAGAGGGGCACACCCATAAGACTGCCAGCTGATTTCTCAAAGGAAACTTTGCAGGCTAGAAGGGATTGACAAGAAATATTCAAAGTCATGAAAAGCAGGGACCTACAGACAGGATTGCTCTATCCAGCAAAGCTGTCATTTAGAACTGAAGGGCAGATAAAGAGCTTCCCAGACAACAAAAAACTAAAGGAGTTCATCATCACCAAACCTTTCTTATATAAAATGTTAAAGGGACTTATTTAAGAAAAAGAAGGTCAAACTACGAATAATAAAATGGCAATAAAGACACATCTATCAACAACTGAAGCTAAAAAACAAACTAACAAACAAGAAGAACAGAGACAGAATCATGGATATGGAGAACATTTTGATGGTTGACAATGGGATGGGGGTGTGGGGGAATGAGTGAAGACGTGAGGGGATTAGGATGTACAAATAGGTAGTTACAGAATAGCCAGGGGGTGTAAAGTACAGTATAGAAAATGGAGCAGTCCAAGAACTTTTACGCATGACCCATGGATGTGAACAATGGTGTGGGGATTGCCTGAGGAAGGTAGGGGGTGCTGGATGGAGGGGGGCAAAGGGGGAAAATTGGGAAAACTGTATAGCATAATCAATAAAAATAATTAAAAAAACTAATACAAATAGAAGAGGATCAAGGGGGGCATAAATGATGATGGAAGATTTGACTTAGGGTGGTGGGTGTGTAACCAAAATACAGCCAAACTCATAAGACAGGTGCTGGTGGAAAAATAAAACAAAACAAAAAAACCCAATGTTTATTTAGGGCCAAGACTTGGGAGAATGTTGAATTCCTGTCCTGAAGACCATCCCCCTTTCCCGTTCAAGCCCAAGGTTCTTAAGGGATAGGGAAGGGAGGGATTTTTTTCTATCCAATTATGTTGGTAGCTTTTAGTGCACTTGGGTCCTGTCTGTTCATCTTTCTAGCTTTTGGCACACTGGACTCTGTCCATTCATTTTCTAGCTTTTAGTACGCTCCATGTAAGAACCTCCCCCTGCTGCCATCTTGGCCAATGGGGTTGACTCCCCATTGCTCCTTGACTCTGTTGTATCAGAGTCAGTGGGATGGGGATCGGGGGAATGCTGCAGGACCCACTAACAGGAAGCCTGGAGATGCTGAACCCTTCAGCCCACCTTCTGATGCTGGACTTCCAGGGGAGCTGGGTGGAATCCGTGGGACTTTCCTGGATCCTGGCACACCCACACATCCCCTGCACAGCCCCCATGGGGTCCACCCCTCCAAAGTAGCCAGACCAACCTGCATTCACCCTGCTGCCGGCTGCCCACACTCTGACTGTCTATGGTATTAATCATATAATACGATGAAATATACAGATGACATATTATAGAATGTATACCTGAAACCTATGTAATTTTTTAACTAATGTCAGCTCAATAAATTCAATAAAAAGTAAAAAAATAAAACCTAATAGATCTAGAAATAATGGGTGGCTGAGGGAGACTTTTTTCTGGCCTCCACCTGTCCACTCAGCTGGGACTCCCACATCAGAATATAGTATCTGCCAGGGACCAGGTAGGCGTTTGGGAGCTGAGGAAATCCCCAGGTTATCTTGATCTTCCCCAGGAAGGCACAGGCCTGGATCTAAGTTGATCTAAGTTGATCTAGGAGCTAGCTGTGCCCTGCAGCAGCATAGACAGACTTTTTAGACAGAGCTTAGGATGAGCTCAGCAATACATGACCTTCCCTGTCCAGCGTGCTGTTCCAGATCACAACCTGCACAGTGGCACAGTGACAGGGCTGATCCTTATATGCAGCAGGCCACAGGCAGATGGGAGTCTCAGGAAAGAGCAGCCCTGGCAGATGTCAAGTGTCCAAGACTTGGTTCTTAGGTGAGGAAGGACTAACAACCCCCGGCCCCCTGACTGTTCCCACAGGAATGCGACACTCCCTATTCCCACTTTCTGGGATAGGCCTCTCTGAATCCCCCAGAAAGCACTTCCACTACCACCAAGGATGGCTCAGAAGTGCTGACAAGAATCCCGCAACTTAGGAGATGAGGAAGCAGGGAAGCATAGTGACTGGGTGTCAGTAACCACTAGGCAGGTTGACAATGTCCTCAACCCTGGAGAGGTCAGAACCAGGCTGGTGTCTGGTGACCCCAAATCCTGGAGGCCCCATGGAGAGAAATGATGTGAAAACCAAGGTTTAATAACCAGAGCTGGCCAACATCTCCTCCAAGGGAGTGTCCAGCCCCTTCCCCTTTCGCTACTTTTGGCAACAGTAAGAATAGCCTGCCTCTAAATATCAGTCACCCTTCTTAGATTTTCTCTCAGGAATGCCTCTATATCACCTTTCTAGAACCCATGGCAGCTAGTGGCCATTCAACAGACCCAGTTCACATACCTCCCAAAGGGCCTTCCAGCTAGCTGAGACTTCCACTAACATAGGTTTACCTGTGTTCTGCTTCCCCCAATACGTGCCTCCAAGTACAGACCACATTACGTCCCTTCTCAAAGATCTTCCCGCTTCATATCACCCAGAGAAAAATATCCAAACACTGGAGCCCGACGTACACAGCCAGGCATGGTATTACACACTGCATCAGCCTTTACATAGTAAAGTCTCCTGAGCACCTACTGTGTACTAGTCACTATTCTAGGTGCTGACAGGGCCCCAAAGTCATGTTGCTAAAGCACAGAGAAGCCCCTGATTCTGCTCCTGCTCAGCCTGTTAGTGCCTGCTCTCTCCACAACACTGCTCACCAGGCTCCAATACCCCCTACCAATAGCACTGGTTATGCCAGGTACTGCTGTAGGGGCACGCTCACAGGTGCTCACAAAGGCACTGGGGCATGAACAGGAGGCCTTGGTCGAGGTCCCCTGGGTGTCACTGCCATGCCCTACACTCTCTTGCAGGGCCGGTGGGCACTCACTTGTTGAAAAGGTTGAGGCCAATGCGATAATGCCTCTTGCGGATGATGTCATTGCTGAAGGCAGGTGAGTCCCAGCTGTTGCGGGTCTCCTTGTGATAGGTCTGTTTGCTGAGTGTCTGCTCCCGTAGGCTGTCACGGGATGATGACTCAGAGCTGCAGTTGATGGTGTCATTGGAGTTGGAAGTGCTATTGATGCTGTCGTTGTCCCCATCTGAGTAGTCTGACTCAGATTTGCTCTGCCTGTTGGCTGAGCCATTGATGGCCAAGTGGCCATCAAGGGGCCTGGAAGGCTGAGGCCGCAACTCTGGCTCCTCCCGGGGCAGGCCCTTAGGGGGGCCACTTTGGGGGCCATGCTTGGGGCTGCCCTGCTGTCCACCAAGACTGCGCTCATAGGTGCTCTGCCTCTTGAGCGAGCCACGGTCTGAGCGGTCGCTGAGGTCCACAGAGCTATCACTGGGAGGCTCGATGGTGAGCAGCGGGAGGTGCTCCACCCGCAGCCGCTGCTCCTGCTGCTCAAGAGATGGTGTGCTCTGGCAGCTAGTGTCTGTGTCCCCCTTGTCGTCCTTGTGAGCCAGGGCCCAGTAGTCCTGAGTGGCACCTCCAGCCCTTATTTGCAGGTCTAATTCAGCATTGGATGGCCGGTGCCCTGCCTGAGAGAGGGGCAGGGGTGGTGACAGTTCCTCCTCATCGATGTACAGGGTGACATCACTATATGAGGCTGTCATCTCATCCAGTTTGTGGCGGTCCATGGTTTGCAGGGCTGTCTGGGGGTCCGTGTCCTGGGCTCGCCCTGTGTTGGTGACTGACGCCTCTTCAGCATGAAGGCTGCGGCAGTTGAGGGCATCATCGATGGACTCGGCCAGAGATTTTACCTGCCGGGAGAAGGCATCCTCCAGCTCAGTGATGGCATCTGCGAAGTCACTAGATGGGGCTGAAGACTTGAGGGAAGGCGGCTCAACAAACTCACTGCACTCAGATGGCACCAGGGTCCCCAACTGAGAGCCATCACCGGTCACTGAGACCTGTTTCCCTTCAAAGTAAGAGCTGTGCATCTTCTCAGGCCCCTCAAAGGAGAACTGCATTCTCATGTTGGACAGCACAATCCGGCGGGACATGCGGTTCTCTGACATGGAGCTACGCAGGCGCTCAAAGTTCTTGTTCATCTGGTACTGGCGGAAGGCTGTCTGGATGGTGCGGGCTGCATGGCGGGTCACGAGGCGTCCCCCATACTTCCGTTCTAGCATCTCCACCTGGAAGGGAAAGGAAGGGAGAATGAAGATATTCCTGAGTGCTGGAGCAGCACAATACCTACCAGCAGTCATTCTTGCTCCCCAGCCCAATAGCAGCACCATCTGGGATGGCTTCAGCACATTCCGAAGCTGCTTAAAACAACCACTGGGGAATGCTTATATGCAAAATCTGGGTTCCAGGTAACATAAGATGGAGAAACACCATGTTAAATGAAAGCAAGTGTGTTCCCTACAGGACTTCTCAGAACCTTTAAAAAGTGATGCTGTTCCAAACTTTGGCCATAGAAGCCGTGGTCCTCATGCATCTTAGAGTATGCAGTTCAACACAATTTTGGAGATATTGGAAAAAGTGAAGGCAGCACCCCCACCCCAAGAGATGAGGAACTGATCATGTACAGGTTAAGAGACCTGCCAAAGATCTCAGCAAGATCCTGGGTGCTGAGCATCAGCTGCAGACTTCCAGGTTTGTTTTGTCTCTATGGCACCAACTGCATTCTTGCTGGCCAAGGGAGTCACTAAATTTTAGGGAGGTCTGAAAGAATCACCAAACTGAGGAGCAGGCTTCAAGGCCAGATGCCTTGGTTTTAACTCCAGCCCTGCTCAGAGACTATGCTGGTCTGGTCACTCAGCACATGCCAAGCTCAGAGACAACTGGGGCTGCAAGACCCTCCAGTGTATTCCTGGAAGGTGTTGACAGATTATGGGGTTCCCAAGTCCCCTCACTGTACAAATGAGAAAACTGAGGCCCAGAGAAGAGACCTAACACCCAGAGTCAGGAGCCAACTCTCACTCTCTAACACAGGTCCTGATAGCCCTTCTCCTTGTGTTTGGAGATGGGGCAAGGCTGCAGGCAGGCAAGAAGGAGTGGAACTCCCCAATGTGACACATGGGTTTCCTGAAGTCCTAAGGCCCACGTCAGCCCTCTTGTGAGCAAGGACAGCCCTGAAGGCTGCTCCTCATACCTCGATCCTGAGTTAAAAACAAATAGATGCTTGGAGCTGGGGCCTGCTTGGTGGGAATCCAAGAGAAGAAATTGTCTTCTCTCAGGTGGCCAGGCAAAATGGGCAGCTGATGTGGGGCCAAGAGATCTCTCAGATCCTTGGGAGCAAGTCACACTGCTTGGGGAGGCAAAGCACTCAACCCTGTTCATGTATGTCCCACCTGCCTACTCCATGCTGGGCATCACGCCAAAGTTGGCAGCACAGAGAAACCAGGTCCCTGCTCTCAAGAACTGAAGAGTCTGCCAAGGAGAACAGATAGGCACAGATGTCACTGAAATAAAGTCAAATAGATGCTGAAGTCAGGGGAGAGGGTTGCTCAGAACTGCTGTGGTGACTGGGAAGGAAGGGCTCACAGCTTCATACATCCAAGTATGGGTACTGGTCCCTCACTTGCTAGTTGGTGGCCTGTTCACCTCTCTGGACAGTGAGAGCATGCCCAGCTCCATGAGCAACCCATCTCAGGGATGCCAGCTCCCTGCAAGTGCAATGCACCAGCTCTCTAGGGTCCACAAGAGAGGGAGCAGCAGGCTGGGAAGAGCAGCTCTCTTAGCAGAATGAAGAAGGGGAATGGGTGGGGTGGGGGGGGGTAGTGGCACACATGTGGCTTCAGCTGCTTTTTCAAAGCCTGGCCAGACCCAGAGTGAGCCAGGGTAAGTCTATTTTTTCTTTCATTCTGAAGGTGACTTCACTTCCACATCTGTAAGCAGAATTGTTTTTTTTTGTTGTTGTTGTTGGTTTTGAACGGAGCTCTGAAAGCCCACAGGGCCAATAAAAGGCTCAAGGCTGAACTCCAGGAAGCCCTCTCTTCTCTGCCCTCCCAGGCCTGAAGTCCTAAAGCCCTTATGTTAGCTTGGTGGGGGATGGGGGCAGGATAGAGGTCATGATGCCAGGGTCACCAGCTCAGGCCCAGAGCTCACTCCAGCACCTATTTTTTCTTGCTGACTCTGGACCTCACAAACCAAGCAGCAACCTTCTTTGTCTGAGACCAGCTTCCCAAACCTGACAGTACAGGGGAGGGAGAAAAAAGGGACTTCAGGAAGGCAGAAATGGGCTCTATGTTTTGTCATCAAAGCCCCCCTCAGTCCCTCCTACTTGGCTTCCCCCAGAGAACACACACTGAGCCAGGCCGGCTCTTACCCATCGCCAAGGCTCATGGTGGCCATTCTTCCCTAGGCCAGAACCCACCCAAGGCCTGCTCTGAAATTTTATTGGGGCACAGGGGAGGAGATCCAATCAGTGTGTGCTCACCTGATACTCACAATGATGCACAGTCTTCAGATGCTTACAAGGACGCACACTTCTCAGAGGAGGCTCAACGAATTAGTGTGACAAGGAGCCAACCCCAGCCAGGTCTTTCCCATCAAACCCTCACTCTGCCTTTAAAGGGGCACTTCTTCACAGTGGGGAAGAAAAACTAGGAAGAAACACCCTTCCTTAAAGCAGAACTACCACATTTCAAAGACCTTTTCCTCTGGCTCTCACTGACAGGAAACTACCAGGAGGTGCAGTGGCCCCGGGGCCAGATGGAAAAGCCATGGCTTTCCATTGGGCTTCTTCCACTTAAATGGGACTTTGTTGTAATACACAGACTTGAACTTCTCTTGGAATCAGGTACCCTACATTCATCTGGCAATTCTCGTGTAGCCTGTCCTAGTCCAACTTTTGTCTTAATTGCCAGGAAGAGCTCAGTGCAGAGTCAAATGCTCACTGGTCCTCAATGTCACTTCCTCATTCTCACTTTTTACTACCTCTTCCCTGACACGTTCTCTCCCAAGTTTGTTTTGCTTCTACTTCTTGCTGAAAAGCCCCTTCCACGAAAACCCAGTTCTAATGCCACCTTAGAGAGGTCTTCTCCACTACCCTTATCCAATGCTGTCACCTCCCACAATCACTCAATTTATTTCCCCTACTTCTTAATCTCTAACGTTTATATCACTTTTGGAATTAAACTGTATTTTTATTGCTAACTTATCCATGGTCTATCTCCTGGACCACAGTGTCAGGTCAAGAGCTAGGACATGACCTTGTTCTACTGTAGACTCCCCAACATCCAGTACACTGGCACAGATGGACATTTGATTAACATGTATGGATAAAAATGAATATCTGTGGCCATATTAAGGCTATATAAAGCACATGATTGTCTCTGTAGGCTTCTATTAAGTCTTAACCTTTCTCAATTCTATTTTAATGGTCCTGCTGCACATGTCCTTTACTATAAATTGTTTCTGATTCACTCTGGATCTAGATGTAACTGATAAATGGAACAGGAGCTCCCTCCCCAGACTTGCCCCCTGCTATGGACCTATTCATGGGGCCAAATACCACAGGGGCAGGGGATTATTTGCTTCCACAGACTGAGAAGGGGCCATCTGCTATTAGACTCTGGCCACTTGCTATCTCCCCACTCAATACCAACTCACAGGTAGAAGAATTAACAGAGATCAGGGCTGACTGAGGTGGGCAGGGATGTCCAAAGTCAGAGGGCAATACCAAGAGCAGGAGAACAGGTCCTGGTGGGGAAAGGCCCACCTTGGGCAGTTACCACACTGCTCCCCAGAGAAGTCAGGGCCATACTAGGCCCAGACCTCTGCTCTAAAAAAGACACATAGGAAGACTGAAAGTCGACAGAGGACAGCCAGCCCATGGGGTACATATGGGCAGGAGGGAAGGGCAAGATGGTTTCTACAGCCTGGAGTCTGAAGGACTACGGTCCTGGGGCCAGGCAAGTGCAGAGGTGGCTGCTAAGGACTCATACGAGACAGCCCAAAGCCGAGTGTCCAGGAGCTAGGGAGACTGAGTCAGAGACAACACCTAGTCCTGTATGCTTGCACAACTGCTTCCCAGGAGGAGCCTGGGACTTCTCCTGAAGCCTGGAACTTTTCCTCAGAGTTTCACACTTAAATTCTTGTTAAAGTGCCTACCTTGTGTCTGCACTCTGAGGTCCTGAAAGTAAGAATTCTCTGCCCCTCAATGACCTCCTGCTCTCTGCTCCCCGCACCCACCACCACCCAGCTGTGACAGGCCTTTCCCCTTTTCCCTCCTTCCTGGAACTCAGCCAGGTGGTGCATCAGCCTCACACAGTACAGAGGTGCTGACCTCACAGTGTGGGTGTGGTCCAAAGCCCATCAAGGCAGAACTGCAGCCTTCAATGAGGTGACTTCCCACAAGACTGTTAATTTGCAAACTGGAAAGGATATACTAAACAACTTCTCCTCACTGGCTGTGGTTGGATTTGATGTTCTTTTCAGAGCAAGAACTATTTCTGTTGTAAATCGACCCTCCTTTTTCTCCAGGGTCTCCCTGATTAGACTTCCCAAGGGTCAGACTTCTCCTGGGGACTTAGAAACTCAGTAGCTGGACACACAATCTGTGTGTCCTTGTGGTGTCAGGCCTTGATATCTGGACCCTCATTATAGCCTGGGCCCCAGGCATTAGGGCTGGGAACAGGGTAGAGGCAAAGGCCTGACAGAAGAAATGCCCACAGTCCAGTCCCTTCACTCTGAATCCCTCCATGCCTCAGGAGGGGCAAGTTAGCTCATGCTAAGGCAAAGGCCGCATTCTTAAGGAGCATGAACCTTACTCACACTTCCTTGTGTTGGAGAATGCAGAACACCAGCATTAAAGTTGACAGGTTCCTGCTACTCCAGCAAAGGGCCACATGATTACTGGGAAGACACATAGCAGGCAGAGCAGCTCTGCTGCCTGTCCCCAGTGGCTAAGAGACTGGATCCACCTACCTGCTTGTCCTGCAGGTCTGAGGAGAGCTCATAGCTTTCAGAGAGAGAGCGTGAGCGCTTGATGGCCTCCTCCTCAGCCTGCTTGCGTAGGATGGAAGTCGAGTGCTGTAGCTTGGGCCTCCGTGTGCGCTGCTGCTGCCCCAGCGGCCCAGAGTATAGCCCATAGGTGCCCCCAGACGTGTGCTCGTAGTGGTCCGGGCTCAGGCTGGAGCCAGGCACTAAGGGACCCTGGCGATAGGCTGAAGGGCTGTCCAATGATGTGCAGGTCTCGCTGCTGGGGGCTTCACCCTCCACGCTGCAGAAGAGAGAGGAGAGAGGCCTCCTATGAGTGAAAAATTTAGAACCCAGGGCCTTTCAGTACACCAGGAGATAGGAGGGGAGGTGACAGTCAAGAGGTGGCCTACTGAGTTGAAGTAGGGGTCCATAACGCCCAGTCTTCCTACTTCCTCCTCACCCTCCACAGTTGATCAACCACATGCAGCTGGAGGGCCTCTGCCAAGACTCTCTGCTCCACATCTTCCTGAGGCTCACCTGCCTCAGGTTTCATTTTCTCTGTAAAACTCACCAGCTTCTAACCTCTGACACATTACTAATTGATTTTGCTTATTATCCATCTCCTACTCAAAAATGTCAACTTGTTAGGACAGAAGTTAGCCCGTTGATCCACTGAGGATTCCAATGCCAAGAGCCAGGCCTGTACAAAGTAGGTGCTCAGTAAATATTTACTCAGTGACTGAATGGATCCTTTCTCACAATGACCACCTACATTAAGTAAACCACTGATTTCTGTACTTTAAAAAAATCAGTAATTAACAAAAGTGACTCTTTACTGCACACCTACTCAGGGTTCATGCACTGTGCTGGTGTTTGTTAGGAGCTGAATTGTGCCTCCTTCAAATCTATATGTTGAACTGTAACCCCCAGAGTACTTCAGAATATGTCTGTGTTTCAAGGTAGGGTCTTTAAGAGATAATTAAGTTAAAATGAGGTCATTAGGCTCCTAATCCAATATGACTAGAATCCTTATAAGATCAGGACACAGATACACACAGAGGGATGACCATGTGAGGACATGGCAAGAAAGCAGCCATCTACATACTAAGGAGAGAGGTCTCAAAGTAATCAACCCTGCCTACACCTTGATCTCAGGCTTTCAACCTCAGGAACTCAAAGTGAGGAACAAATGTCTGTTGTTAAAGACACCTAGCCTGTGGCACTTGTTCCCATACAGGGACTTGCCCGAGGTTGCACAGATAGAATTAAACCAAGTTGATGGGACTTCCAAGACTGGGTGCTCCTTTCCACCTCACTGCCCCTCATCCCCAGGATGTGTACACATCCTCCCAATGTTCCAAGCACCAAGTAGGAGTGCTACGGTAGAATAAGCAGCCAGAGGGGAAATAAAGGCAGGGCCATCACCATTGCAATCTAACAAAAAACTTAATACAGGAGGATAAAAGCAAAGGCACCTGTTGATCCAGCAGTCCTGAGCCTGGTCCTAAATAAGGCTGCCAGGCATTCCAAATAATAAGGTAGTGTGGGAGGGGGGAAGCCCTTGAAAGTCTGTGTGTATCATTTCCACTAGCTGGGAAAAGGAAAACCTTGAGATTGTATTCATCCAAAGGCCTAGAAGGGGGAAGGAGGAAGGGATCCACAGAGAAGCCATAAAACAACTTTGGTTAACTGCCTGCCTCCCGTCACATATGCAAAATGAATAGATAGATAGAATCTGGATCGAGATAAGGATTTGGGCTAACAGTCCCCCATACATACCTATGTTTGGGTAGTCACTTCTCCCTGGGGGGAAGCTGGAACCACCTTTACCCACCAATCAATATGTCAATATGTAGCTCCCTCACCCACATCCCTCTGCTTGTTTTGCCACACGGGCTGGGGGTGGGAGGCCTGGCCACTCGGCCTCTTGGGGGTGGAGGAGGTAGAGGGAGGGTCTGGCCTCCCTTTTTGACCACCCTGCTCCAGCCCCCTTTGCTCATGCTTTCCTACTAGAACTTAGCATTAATAAACATTGCTTGTATGCTAGTAGGCTTGCTGATCTCTAATTCTTTACTGTCAGCAAGGAGAACCAAGTTTCTGGGAGTTTCTCTGTGACAGGAGCAGGGCTGACAAACTTACTCATCCCAAACTCATGAATTTAGCTGACATTGGTTCCCACTGCAGATTGCTTTATAGCATAGGACAAGAGAGAAGGGAGAAATTTATACAAGACATTCCTAACACAACTTCTGGGACCCCCTCTAGCCATGCCTTTTCATTTGCATGTCCCTGTAGTATATCACTCAGCCTTTAAAAGCCCCTGGGGCCAGGGCAGGGTCTCTCTGGAAGTGGTGCAGCACTTCCAGAGCATGAAGACAGGCCCTACCTACGCTGCAGTCCTTCCTCAGTGGCCTCATCTTCAGATCAATGGGAAAGCCTTACATTCAAGAGCCTCAGGGCCAAATGGTTTACCCCCTAACCACCTCTGCTTCCACTGCCTCCACTCGTCACAGGGACTGGCAGGGCCTCATTGCCAAGTGTACAATGTCAGAGTGTTCACTGACTCCTAGGTGAGACTTGAAGTAGGGGCTTAGGGAAGGAGGCCCTGGAGCAGAGAGGACCAAGACAAATGGAGCAGACCCACCCAGCAGGAAGGGAAGCAACCTGCCTGCTTGCAATTCTGCCTTAAGACACAGGGATGGGTGCAAATCCAACTCATAGTTTAAGAATAGGATAAGAGTTCAGTTCTACCAACTGGCTCTGACCTCCAGGAACATGCAGTGTCTCTCCTGTGACAAAAGGACATCACAATCTGCTCCCCAGAGGCTAAAGTGTGACAAAGGTCATCCTTCCCTTGGGGTAGAAATTAAGAAACTAGGTGCTTTGCCTTGATCCGACTGTGGATCAGGGTAGGTCAGCTCTCATTTCAAGGCCTGCTTCCCTATCTACAATACATGTGGGCTGGCTTAGATGCCTTCAAGGTGTCAGAGGAGTACCACCCTACAGGAGTCTCCAGACATCAGTCACCCAACAGCAGCTTCCTTTGTGCCTGATGTGTATGTGTTAGGTAGGGGAAGGGATGGAGACAGGCAGAACTTAAAATTCTAGTACTGCCTTGTGGACAAAAAAGGGACTCTAACAAATCTAAACAAAAGCAAACTCACAGGGTGATCTGATCATAAATTCCTAACCGGTTGGTCATGGTGAGTACTCACCAACCAATAAAAGCTTTACCTTTGCCTTAAGCAAGCCCTGTCCGTTGTTTTTTGTGCATCTCGGTTAACACACCTTTGAAATGCCTTTATTTCAGAGCCCTCAGAAGTAATCATTCTCAAGGGAGCATAATTTTAACTATCCTGTACCTTTTTTTCTCTCACCTTCATATAACCTTCCTTATGTTCCCTCCTTAATTCCAAATGTATAAAAGAAACTGCAAAACTGTTATTCTCCAGAGCATCTGAAATCTTGCTTCCCAGCATGTTATTAGTTTGGCTCAAATAAACATTTACAAAAAATCTCTACAGATTTGGACATTTCTTACATTAACATTTACTTGGAATACTCTGCAGCATTCTGAAGAAGCCCCCATTCTCCCCCCACCCCTCTGCAGACCTGTACCCAAGTGCTAGATACCAGCAGAGGCTCATTGTGCCCCATTGGCTCCCTGCTTCACATTGGGTAAACTTGAATAAGTTGTTTCTTAAAATCCCAGACTTACCTGCTTTAGGTAGCAGGTGCTGACTTTAGCTGTTCTTAGAAAATTCTTGAAGTGGAAAAGGGTTGGGATAACCCAGGGAAAGGAAGGGAAAATGGTTTGCTGCTTTTACTTTTTTTTAAATTGGATTGCTTACTGAGAGTCTGAACATAATCTTTGCTGGTTAAATGAAAGATAGAACTCTCCTTAGCTTCGAAAGAGAAAGAACACTTGCTTCCCCAACCTAAATCTCAGGTATTCTTAGGTGTCTAAGAATCTTTGTGGAATTGCCAGAGGAAACATTTCCTCTAGGGTATGATGTAGTTCATCTGGAGATGTGCACTTAGAGGCTGGTTTTCTCTAGAAGTTTATTCAGACTTGACAGATATCAAAGGACAACTAAAATTAACATGGAAAATTCTGTCTCTGAGGCCAAAAAGCCTCACAACCATCAGCCTCCCATGAATACTCCTGCAGGATCCTTCATTACTTTTGATCATTTCCACACACAATTAGAAAAAAACTGGTTATAAAATTAGGCAGAATAAGTGAAAAATGTTTAATTGGTCTTTCAAAGCTTCAAAAAGAAGATTTAATAAATGGACCAACCTATGATGTAGTTTAAGTGGTGACCCAATTCTTTTGAGGTATTAAAAATAGATGCCCATATTTTTAAAAATAATTTTATTTCAACGAAACATGATGAGGGTTTAACAAAAGAGGAAAGCTTTCACTTTTCCAGAACCCTTAACATGAATCAATATAGTGGCATCAAGTAACTGTACCAGTAGCCACTGTATTCTTCAATACCACACACTACTAGGCTGCGTTCCATCTTAAAATTTTCAAAAAAAAAAAAAATTAGCCTCTTTTGCATCCAATAGGCATTTTTCTCTACAATATTACTCAGGTGCTTAAAAATGAGTTGTGTGCAATGCAAAAGGTTTCAGACTAGGACACCTGAGACAGCTGCAAGGCTACCCCAAGCAGGTGAAGGGGCTCAAGATGGGGACCTTGTGACCCAAGGGAAGGGCACCAAGGAAGGAACAGTCCATAAGGGTGTGGTAGGTTGGTTTCCACCATCAAGGGCTGGGTCGCATGCCCCAGCAGCATTAACTGCCCCCATAGACCTCGCTCTTCTAGCTGGAATGCACCAGACAAATTCAGACCCTGAAGGCTCTTCCAGTGGCAATCCTAAGCCCCAACCCCACACTAGATGTCCTTATTTTAAAAGAAAAACTTGACTTGTCAAGGACAGATACAAATTTTAAGTTCTTATCTCAAATGCCAAAACCAGATTTGGATCCAAATGTCCTTTCATAAACTACTGCGTTTTGTTGTTGTTGTTTAGAAACTTGAGTCCATAATTTTAATCAAAGAGTTTAACATACCTAAGTTAAATTTACGTGTAAAGTAGACCCAATTAAGGATATGGAGTATTTTTTTTATTGTTGTCCAAGTACAGTTGTCTCCATTTTCTCCCCACTACTCCCCCATACCCCAGCCATCCCCACCTCCCACCCTTGATCCTACCCCATCTTTGGTTTTGTCCATGTGTCCTTTACACATATGCCTCGACAACTCTTCCCCCTTTCCTCCCCATTATCCCCTCCTACCTCTCCTCTGTTTACTGTCAGTTTGTTTTTAATTTCAATGTCTCTGGTTATATTTTGTTTGCTTGTTTTAAACTACTAAGTTTTTTTTTTTTTTCATGGCTAAAGGTCTCCTTGGCTGTCTGTGTGTTTCTATATATGTATGTTGTAAATGTGAAATAACTTTCTACCTCCAGATGATATTAAAATTAATTTAATACATTAAAATTAATTGATTTTGAAGGCAAGCGCTTATAATAATTGGGTATTCCAAAATTCTCAGAAATATAAAAACTATGCCAAATGCTTTTCAAGTTCACATGATCTAAAATTAATATTTAGTAAATACAGTTAAAGTTTGTTGGCTTATGGAACAGAAATGTCTTTCAAGCAATTGGTATTAAATATAATATTTATATTTATCCAGTTTTACAAAAATAATCCGTGGTAATAATTGACTTTGATTTGACACCTATGAAATATCTCTAGAGGTTATAAAATGTCTTCATAAATTTGACTTCTTAATTTTCATTAGAAATTGAGGTTTTACGGGTTAAAAATCTTATATATATAGGAATGACTTTGTGGTACTTAAGAAAGACCCTTGGAATATCTAAAAAGATTTGGTTTTTAGTTTTTTTTTTTTTAATGCTAAACTGCATGGAAGGCATTGTAAAATCAGTGATTAAAAAAAGGACTCAGGGACATGGACAACAGTGTCGTCATTAAGAGGGGAAGGGGGTGGGTGGAGGTGGAAGAGGGTATAAAGGGGAAAAATGGTAATGGAAAAATACAATAACAATGTAAATAAATAAGTAAATAAATAGAAAGGTTTTCCAGAAAAAAATAAAAACAACAAATAGTTGGGGTGATGAGAAACCCAAGGTGGCCACTTGATTCTTCCCTGCCCCCTGGCTCTCCATTTTTGGGGTTTTGCATTCCTTCATGCATTACAGTACATTTAAGCTAGACTTAAATCAGATGAAGTAACTTATGAGCTGACATTATTGAAAGGAGACATCTTACACTATTTCCAAGGTTCAGTAAAATCACTTCAAGAAAATGCCGAGTAGGTAACCACTTCCTTTCATAGAGAGCTCCCACAATACAAAGACTTCAAGATCACTGACTGCCAACCTGGAGATTTTGTTTATTGGAAAGAAAATCAGGCCTTTTGGGTAGTGGGAAGCGTGTGTTGCCTTTGCCTCGGAGCCTTGCATCAAGGAAGTCCATGGGGAGGAGCATAGAGAGAGCATCGAGCTGGGGGGGATGAGTGACCATGTGGTGGACTTGGCCTGGTCTGAACCTGAAGTTCTCCCAAACTTGTGGCTTGCAGAAGGACCCCCTTCTGAGGTGCATTTCTCCTCATTTTAGTAAAGAATATTGCTTTGGAGACCAAGCCCTGTACAAGAGACACTGAGGAACACTTGAGCCCTTGACATAAACATCCTCAGGAGAAAAGAGGAGGCAAGAATCAACAGACAGCTCCAGTGACAAGGACATGCCCACTTGTGTGTCAAGAGAAGGAAATTGACAGCATCTGTTTCCTCAGGGAGGCAAGATGGCAGAAGAGTGAATGGAAGCCGCACTAACTTCCTCCCAAGACCAATTTGTAATTACAACTAAATTGTGGAGAAATGGATGACAACAAACAACTGCATAGTGAGAGAGAAGCCTTACAACCTTAGGCAGAAAGAAAAATCAGCTTCAGCACTAACTGCCTGCACCTGCACAATAGCATGCATGACGCTGTGGGTGGAGTGACCCTCAGTCAACCAGGTGGAGGGAAGGGCCCACCAACAAACGACCCAACAACAATCAAAACCCAATTATATCAAGAGAGCCAACATACATGGCATCCCAAGAGCATCAAGTTTAGGAGATCAAGGAGACAGCACCACTGAATCTCACAGGTCTTCTACCATAGAAGTTCACACCACAAACTCAGGGGGTCAGAACAGATAAATCTAAGAAGCAGAGGCAAACAAGAAAAGTCTCACAAACAATGGGGAGACAAAGGAACAGTCACAAAATGAAAGGAAAGGAGGATTCCTCAGAAAGAATGCTGAATGAAATAGACACAAGCCAACTATCAGATATTGAGTTCAAAGCAGTAGTTATAAGGAAGCTCAATGAGCTCAGTGAGAACTACCAAAGACTACAGGGAACCTATGAGGAACTTATTGCAAACTATATCAACATAGAAAAGGAAACAGAAACTATCAACAAGAGTCAAGAGGAAATGAAGAATACAATTTCTGAATTGAAGAACACAGTAGAAGGAATCAAAAGCAGACTACATGAAGCAGAGGATCGAATCAGTGAGCTGGAGGACAAGGTGGAAAAAATTGCGACAATGAGCAAGAAAAGGAAAAAAGACTCAAAAAAATGAAGAGGGGTTAAGGCAACTGCAGGACAACATGAAATGTAATAATATCTGTATAATAGGGATACTGGAAGAAGAGCAAGGGATAGAAAACTTAATTTAAAAAGTAATGATGGAAAACTTCCCTAATATGATGAAAGAAAAGGTTACAAAAATCCAGGAAACAGAGTCCCAAACAAGAGGAACCTAGAGAGGCACACTCAAAGACACATCATAATTAAAATAGCAAAATTCCAAGACAAAGACAGAATCTTAAGACAGCAAGGGAGAAACAGGAAGTAACATACAAGGGAGCCCAGATAAGGCTAGCAGTTGACTTCTCAATGGAAAAACCAAAAGCCAGAAGGGAATGTCAAGGAATAGTCCAAGTAATGAAAAGCTGAGGACTGAAACCAAGACTACTCTACCCAGCAAGGCTCTCAATTAAAACGGAAAGTGAAATAAGGAGTTCTCCAGACAAGAGGCAGCTGAAAGAACACATTGCCATCAAGCCAGCACTGCAAGGTATGTGAAAGGGACAGCTTTAAAGAGAGTAACACAGGTACGAAGGGAGTATAATGGCAAAGAATAAGTACCTGCCAATTACACCCTTAAATGTAAATGGATTAAATGCTTCAATCAAAAGACACAGGGTAGTTGAATGGATAAAAAATTAGACCCACAGATATGCTGCCTACAAGAAACCCACCTCAGAACAAAAGACCAACACAGACTGAAACTGAAGGGTTGGGAAAAAATATTCCAAGCAAATAGATAGGGAAAAAACAGCTGGGGTAGCAATATACATATCAGACAAATAGACTTGAAAACAAAGGCCATAAAAAGAGACCCAAAAGGACACTGCATGATACTCACGGGAAGAATACATCAAGAAGACATAAACATTATAAACATATATGCACCCAACAGTGGAGCACCCAATCACATAAGGAAAATCTTAGAGGACTTTAAGAAAGATATAGACAGCAACACAATTATAATAGGGAATTTCAACACCCCACTGTTAAAAATGCATAGATCTTCCAAACAAAATATCAACAAAGATATTGCGACATTGAACAATGTCCTAGATCAAGTGGACTTAACTGATATATACAGAATCTTTCATCCCAAAGAAGCAAAATACACATTCTTTTCAAATGCACATAAAACATTTTCAAAGATAGACCCCATGATATGACACAAAACAGGTGTCAACAAATTCAAGAAAATTGAAATCATATCAACCATTTTCAGACCTCAAGGGCCTGAAACTAGAAACCAACCTCAAGGAAAAAACTTAAAAAAACTCAAACTCATGGATATTTAAGAGCATCCTAGTAAACAATGAATAGGTTAAGAATGAGATCAAGGAACAAATCAAAAAGTTTCAGGAAACCAATGAAAATGAACTCACAACAGTCCACAGCTTATGGGACACAGCGAAGGCAGTCATGAGAAGGAAGTTCATAGCAATACAGGCCTACTTAAAAAAGACAGAAACATTTTAATTCATCAACCTAACCCTACATCTACAAAAACTGGAAGAACAACAACAAACAAAGCCTACAGTAAGTACAAGGAAGGAAATGACCAAGAGCAGAGCAGAATTAAACGACATAGAGACTAAAAGAGCAATTCAGAGGATCAACAAATCCAGGAGCTGGTTCTTTGAAAAGATAAAAAAAATCAACAAGCCTTTGAGCAAACTCATTGAGAAAAAAAGAGAGAGGACCCAAATAAACACAATCAGAAATGAAAGGGGAGAGATTACAACTGATATTACAGAAATGCAAAGGAGTGTAAGAAATTTCTATGAAGAACTATATGACAAAAAAATTGAAATTCTGGGTGAAATGGACAAATTTCTAGAAAAATATAATCTCCCAAAGCTTAATGAAGAAGAAGCAGAAAGCCTGAACAGACCAATAACAGCTGGTGAAATTGAAGCAGTAATCAAAAAGCTCCCAGCACACAAAGGCCCCAGACCAGATGGTTTCACAGGAGAATTTTATAAAACATTTAAGGATGAGCTAACCCCTATCCTTCACAGACTACTTCAAAAAACCCAAAAGGAGGCTCCCAAACTCTTTTTATGAAGTAAGCATCATCCAATCCCCAAACCAGATAAAGACACAACAAAGAAAGTAAATTACAGGTCAGTGTCACTGATGAGCATAGATGCTAAAATACTCAACAAAATATTGGCAAACCACACCCAGCAATACATTAAAAAGATCATACACCATGATCAAGTGGGATTCATCCCAGGATGCAAGGATGGTACAATATTTGCAAATCAATATACATAATATAACACATAAACAAAAGGAAAGGCGAACATTACATGATTATATCAAAAGATGCAGCAACAGCATTTGATAAGGTACAGAGCCCATTTATGATAAAAAACACTCAGCAAATTGGGAATAGAGAGAGCATACCTCAGCATAATAATGGACATATATGAGAAACCTACAGTCAATATCGTATTCAATGGGCAAAATCTAAAAGATTTCCCACTAAGATTAGGAACAAGACAAGTATGTACACTTGCACCACTCCTATTCAACATAGCATTGGAAGTCCTAGCCACAGCAATCAGACAAGAAAAAGAAATAAAAGGCATCCAAATTGGAAAGGAGGAAACAAAACTAATTGTTTGCAGATGACATGATAGTATACACAGAAAATCCTGTAGACTCTACCAAAAAACTACTCAACCTAATAAGTGAATTTGGCAAAGAGAGTGGGATACAAAGTCAATATTCAGAAATTGAAGGCACTTTTGTACACCAACAATGAAATATCAGAAACAGAAATCGGGAAAAAAAATCCCATTTGTTATAGCTACAAGAAAAGTAAAATACCTAGGAATAAACCTTACCGAGTAGGTAAAAGACTCAGAAAACTATACAACACTGAAGAAAGAAATTAAGAAAGACACAAACAAATGGAAGCATGTACTGTGTTCATGGATTGGAAGAATTAACATCATCAAAATGTCCATACTATGCAAAGCAATTTATAGAGTTAATGCAATCCCTATTAAAATCAGTAACATATTTCATAGATATAGAACAAACATTTCAAAAATTTATTTGAACCATAAATGACTCTGAATAGCCTCAACAATTCTGAGAAAGAAGAACAAAGTAGGAGCAATCACAATACCTAATATCAAACTATTACAAGGCCACTGTAATCAAAACAGCCTGGTACTGGCATAAGAACAGACACATAGATCAATGGAACAGAATAAAGAGCTCAGAAATAAGCCCAAGTCTCTATGGTCAATTAATATTCAACAAATGGGACAGAAGCATAAAATTGAGTAAAAATAGCTTCTTCCACAAATGGTTTTGGGAGATCTGGATAGCTACATACAAAAAAACTGAAACTTGAACACCAGCTTACACCATATACAAAAATAAACTCAAGATGGATAAAAGACTTAAATATAAGTCATGATACATAAAAGTCCTAGAGGAGAATATAGGTAGGAAAATCTCAGATATTCCATGCAGCAATATTTTCAATGATATGTTCCCTAGAGCAAGGGATATAAAGGAAAAAAATAAACATATGGGACTTCATCAAAATAAAGAGCTTTTGTGCAGCTAAAAAAACATCAACAAAATGAAAAGGGAACCAACTGTATGGAAAAACATATATATAAAAAACTCACAGGACTCTACTCCAGGGAGACATAAAATCTAATTAAAAAATGGGCAAAGAACCTGAACACACGCTTCTCCAAGGAGAACATACAGGGGGCCCAGAGACATAAGAAAGGATGCTCAGCATCACTAGCCAGCAAATTAAAACCACAATGAGATACCACTTCACACCAATCAGAATGGCCAACATAACCAATTCAACAAACAACTAGTGCTGGGAAGGCTGTGGAGAAAAGGGAACCCTCGTATACTGTTGGTGGGAATGCAGACTGGTATAACCACAGTATGCAATTCCCTCACAAATCTAAAAATGGAACTCCCTTTTGACCTAGCAATTCCACTGCTGGAACTATACCCTAAGAATCCTGAAACACCAATCCAAAAGAATCTATGCACCCCAATATTCATAGGAGCACAATTCACAAAAGCCAAGTATTGGAAAGAACCTAAGTGCCCATCAGTAAATGAGCGGATCAAAAAACTATGATACATTTACACAATGGAATTCTATGCAGCAGAGAGAAAGAAGGAGCTCCTACCCTTTGCAACAGCATGGATGGAACTGGAGAGCATTATGTTAAGTGAAATAAGCCAGGCAGTGAAAGACAAATACCATATGATCTCACCTATAAGTGGAACCTAATCAACAAAACAAACAAGCAAAATATAACCAGAGACATTGAAATAAAAAAACATACTGACAGTTACCAGAGGGAAGGTGGGGATGGCTGGGGTGGGGTGAAGTGGTAAGGGGGAAAATAGACACAACTGTATTTGATCAACAATAAAAAAAATTCAAAATTAAAAAAAAAAGAAAGAAAGAACATCAAATAAAAACATTCTTCAACCTCAATGGAAGGGAAGCTACCAGGAGCCTAACCACTAATGAACACCCACCCCTGTCTCTGACACTTGCTTCTGCCTAGAAGGGACACTAAAGACTCCTCCAGGATAAAAAGCCACTGATATTAGAGGCAGACAGCTACCCAAAGATATTAATAAGGTCTATATACTGACAAATTGATCTTTAAATCAGAATCCATTTTTATTGTTTTTGCCTGTCTGCTAATAGTATTTGTCATAATAGTAGTTATAATTGTTCTTTGGGATCCTCTATATAGTCCAACTCTTTAGGGTTACTGAAAATGTGTAAGATAACTGTTAATACTCTTTTCATGACTTATGTGATTGTTAAACTACATGCAAAATACAGAAAAGTGAGACAGAAGGCAAAACTTGGATCATGATTATTCAAGGGATAGAAATAATCCAGTGCTTTTTCACAATGTAGACCATAAGACCTGACTACCTTCCATTTAACTGCCCTTCCCTTTTGGAAAATTTAGCCTCAACTCACGTCCCATGGTTATGGTATTTCCCATCCCCAATAGTTCACTGTTTCAACAAGACATTGTTGATACCGAGACTTCTAGGAATGAGCCTTCCTAGAGCTGTGAGAACACACTATCCAACCAAAAGGGTGGTCATCAATACAATCTTCGGATTGATTTATGACTATAAAAGGAACTGTGAACAAAAAAGGGGGTTTTGTGGAATGTAACTTCACAGGGTGATCTGATCATAAATTGGTAATTAGACAGGTCATAGTGGGAAATGGGTAGTCACACCCCAGGCGTGTAACTTTTTCAGTAAAAGGTTTATTTTTGCCTTAAGCCCTGTCCATTGTTTCTGTGCACCCAGGTTAACATACTTTTGAAATAAGCTTTATCCACCCTCAAGAGAGAAGATGATCTTTGCTATATTGTAATCCAATCCCCATCTTGCTTTTTCCCACCTCCATGTAATCTTCTTGAAGTTTTCTCCTTCATTTAAAATGTACAAAAGAAACTTCAAAACTGCCCTTCTCTGAAACATTTGAGATTTTGCTTTCCAGCATGTCAGTTTGGCTCAAATAAACTTGTAAAAATTCTCTATAGGTTTGAACATTTCTTACATCAACAGTTCTGATAAAGCTTCAAACAGTGCCTCATAACAAACAGTGTGTAGAAGAATGAAAGGGTCCCCATGTCACACACACTGGCAGTTGATGCCAACTTATCCATGAGCAGATACTCTCCAGTGGAAAAGCCTACCCAGCTGTGTGGCTGAAATCTCCACACTCCTCCCTCCATCTTGCCTTCTCTTTGGCAACCTGTGAGTACCTCACAAGGAACCCTTTACACACACACACACACACACACACAGCTGGAAACGTGCAGTAAGAGCTCTGCTCATACGGATTTAAAATTGTCTGGTCACCTTGAGTTTGCTGAAACACACAGAGACAGAGGGAGGTTTCTGTGCAGTCCCCAGAAGCAGACACCCCATGTGTCTCGTGGGCACTTTTGAGCTGCTGGTGGCTCTGCCAGGGAGTGCCAGGCCTGGACCTTCCCCACACTGCCCAATGCTCCATGGTGCATTCCACGTAAGCGATGGATTCGACTCTGCCTAGTCCAGGGGTATCAAACTCATTTTCACTGGGGGCCACATCAGCCTCACAGTTGCCTTTGAAGGGCTGAAATAATTTTAGGACTATATAAATGTAACTACTCCTTAACGGTTAAGGAGTTGAAATTACATTCAGCCCTTTGAAGGCAAGCACGATGCTGATGTGACCCCCAGTGAAAATGAGTTTGACACCCCTGTCCTAGCTCTTGCTGATGTGGCCTCGAAACAAATGTGAGCAGGTGAAACAGGGCATCCTCCCTTAGAGAAGGGAGAGGAGTGCAGCCTGGGCCTGCTTGTGAATTTGTGAAGTCGTCCTCATTCCCATTGCCCATGGTTTGGGGCAGAGGAGGCTAAGAAAAGGCAAGCAGGCGAGGGGTATTGAACTAAGGGCAAGGGCCTGCCTGGTGGCCTGAATGGCTTGGCTCACAGGCAGGACATCAGCATGGTTTATCACTCTGAAGGGAGGCTTGGGACCAGCAGGAGAGGCACTCTTCATCTCTGATAGGAAGGAGATGGTTGGAGGCAGTCAAGAAATTTCTGGGGCTTTGCCAACCCAGGATTTCTGCATTATTAGGCTCCTAATGCCTGGGCCAGCAGGTTCTGGAACATGCTTGGGAGAAAGGGCTGGACGTCCACTCAAGGCCAAGGGGAGGGGTCTGACAGGCACCCACAGACTTTCCCTTCAGAATGGCAACTCCAGCTTCCCCTCCTCTCTCAAGGAAATATACCTTTGAAATATACCCAGATTCTGCCAACTTCTCAGGAGGTAGTCCAGGCCAGCTCCCTGGACTATCACAACAGCCTCCTCACCGGTCTCCCTGCCTCTCTTCTCCACACGGGAGTCAGAGCAAGTCTGACAAAATAAAACATGGATCAGATAAAGTGCCTCCTCTGCTCCACATCACATTTAGAAGACACTGTCCTTGTCATGTCCTTCAAGGTCTGTCCTCAGCTGACTTCATCTTGGCACCTCTTCCCCTTATTCATTTTCTTCCAGCCTCACTAGCTTCCTGTCTTCTCAAAAGGGTCAGGCACAGTCCTGGATCAGGGCTATTGCACTGGCTATTCCCTCTGCCTAGAATAATCTCCCCCAATCTCAGCATGGACCTAGCCCTCATCTTCTTCAGGTCTTTACTCAGTGTCACTTTCTGAGGACCACCCTACTCATCAAATGTAAAACCACACCTCCCTCCCCTCAACATTCCTAATCCTTACTCTTTTTTTTCCCTCCTCTCCATGACGATCATCACCTTGGGACACAGTGTATAATGTATTCACTGTATTTTTTGATTTGTTGCCTTGTCTCCCATATTAGTATGTGAGCTCCATGAAAGCAAAGGTACTTTGTCTGTTTAGCTTACTGATATTCCCCAAGTGCCAACACATGTGCTCAACTAAAAGTGCTCAGTAAGTGCTTGCTGAATGAGTGAAGGCATTTCCCCATGCCTGCTGTGTGCAGGGCCCTAAAACATGTGTTTTCTTACATTATCCCTGCTGCATGTCCTGCGTGCTACAAACCTCACTCATGATCTTTCCCTCATCACCATGAAGTGACACAGTGACTGGAGCCAGAGTCCTGGATGTCATCACTTTAGTCCCTCCTCACAGCCAATCCCCACCCCTGCCCCAGTCCATATGTCACCAAGTCCCGTGGAATCTACGTGAATGGTGTCCCCTTGAGTTGTGCAATGTAGCAGCCCTTCCATGCCCCCCAAATCAAACCAACCTCAAACTATCCTGATAAGAAAAGAAAGGGCCAGGCTATCCTACTGCAACCACCACAGCGCCACAACCAGCACTGTCCTCCAGTAAAATGAGTGGACAAAAGTGAGCACATCATGAATGTAGATATGTACCTTAAGAACACATCTTGAACCAGAGAACATTAATTTTTATTGGTTCTGATCAGAAGCTAGCTACACAATATTAGACATCAGGGGATGGTATTTTTCTTACTAGCTAACAGAAATAGAATTTTTAAGTGAAAATGCCCAGGGTTCACAAGTATGTGCAGCAACAGGCATTCTCAGAAGAAGGCAGAACTTTTTCAGAATAGTAGCTAAAAATAATTATCAAGTTAAATTATGTAGATACTTGACTGGCTGAACCAATAACGATGTTTTATTTATAGCAACACCCTAAAACTCAGAGATTTAAGCCCCTGTCCCAATTAGTACTCAGTTCTAACCCCAGTTCTTTCCTGGGGGAGGGAAAGTGACAAATGAGAGCATAACAGTTATCTTTTCCCTCCCCAAAGCAGATTGCCCTAGGGACAAAGATCTTTGCTTTTGACCTAAGTTCGTAAGTGAGACTTTTGGGTCAGAGGACTGCCAGGCCCACCTCCACCTCCACTCCACACTTACCTCCCCCTGCTCCCACTGCTGCCTCCTCCCTCTTAAGTCTCCAGGCCTCCTGAACCATGCCTTGGACCCCACTTCTTTGCCACAGTTATCTTCTACATGGAGTTTGGCGTCTTGCCGTCCAGGTCTGCTCCTTTTGGGAAGCTTCTCCCACAAACTAAGTTCATCAGCCAGGACTGAATATTCTGCAGTCAGTCCTCAATTCCACACTGGGATTCACTATCTGTTAAGACTCCTGGGCCACATGCAAATCAAGGAAGGAGGTGGGCACCTGTTCCAGGTTCCTGACATTCCCTGACAGTTTAGAGTTTCTGGAACATTCTATGACAATCAGGTGGCTCCTGCCTACAATCTCAGAAGAAGCTCCTGGTCCAGAAATTCCTTTTCTAGAAATTCACACTAAGAAAAGGTCAACATGAAAAGAAATACAAAAAATTTCACAGCAGTATTGTTTCTAGTTATAAAAATTTGGAAATAACGAATGTCTGTCAACAAGGGATTGATTCAAATTAATTATAAATCTATATAATGGAAACAATATCAAGATGGGGAAAGATCTGGTTTGATGGCTGTTCTTACGAAAAAGACTGGGGGACTTTTTTTGGCTGACCACCAATTTAATATGAACTGATATCATGATGCGGTTGAGAAGCCTGTCACTAATAAGAAGCCAGAAGCTAAATCAGCCCTGCTGTCCACTGCCAGTGTCAGATCACAGCAGAAGACCGTGTACTAGTGCTGCACTGACCAACTGTCCAGGGTCCCAAAATGAGGATCGCAAACCTGGGGCACATGCTCTCCCCTCCTTCTGCTTGCCTGCATTAGGCAGACACTGCTAATTGACCATAGACTCCCTTCCAAAACATCTTTCAACACAGAACTCCACGAAACTGGCCCCAGCTGTCATGTGAGATACACTCTATTTGAGAGCCCCCAATCATAGTATGCCAGGGGGAAAAATCTGAGGTCTGGAGATCACCTCCTACCAAGAGCTGGGACTGCTTGATAAAGAGAAAAGCAGCAAAAGGAAGATATCTTGCCTGTCATCAAGCCTATAATGGGTTGACAAGTAAAGAAAGGAGCAGATTTCTCCTGCAGACAGAACCATGTTGCCCTGCCTGAGAAAAAATGCTTTCCCATGGGTAGGGCTGCTCTCTGCCACTAGAAATGTGCAAGCTGCAGCAGCGCAGAAACCAGTCAGAGGTGTGGCAAAAAGACTCCTGGACTGGCCAGAAGCTGCTATGGACTGTCTGGATCTGCATCCCAACCCATGTCTCCCCACTGCTCATTACTTGTATTTCTTGGCCTCTGAAGGGCCACACCCAGGTCTGAGCTCAAATACTACTTCCTCCATGAGGCCACCACCATCTACTGCAGCCACCCACTCCCACATTCCTCCTTACTGTGTGGATGACCTGAAGAAAGAAATCGACCTATCCCTTGGGAGTCCTGCTCTGTGAGGGCTGGGTTCCTGAAAGCTCTGGTCTCCAGCAAAGACAGGGACCCTAGACTGGCTCCTTGCCAAGACACAAGATCCACATGTGCAAAATGGGACCCCACAGGTGGGACTAGCGAGAAAGGGGTGGAGAACAGACAAGACTGCAGCTACACAAGAACCCATACACACTGGGCTCCACAGCCCCGCCCCTCTGCCCACTGGGCCAGGGCCTCCAAGCTCTGAGTCACTGGACAGTTACCCTAAGCTGCTCCTCTCTCTCCCCTCTCCTTTCCAGTTTTCCAAACACTCCTTCCTCTGTGGGAAGCCAGTCTGTGTTATTTTTATGTGGGGAAATGGCTGGATCACTACAGAATACCATCCAGAGTTTCTGACTGCCCTAGAACAGGGAAAACACGTAAGAACAGAGAACACAGTTTGAAATGCCCTCTCACCATGTCCTCCCTCCTTTCTCCCAAATGGGGGGCTCAGTGGGCTCCTTGCTGTGGCCTCTGAGCCAGATGTCTAGGCTGGAGTTCTGGTTATATCACTTACCTGCTGTGTGATGTAACAGGCAGGAGGCTTCTATGCCTCAGTTTCCTTTCCTATACAATGGGGGCAATTAGAGTACTGATTTCATATGACTGTTGTGAGGCTTAAGAACTTGATGAAGGTGAAGTCCTTAAAAGGCTGTTCAGTTCATAAAAGGTCCTTTCTAACTTCTGTCTTTGGGAATTCTTTGACTGAGAGGGCCCGACTCACACTTCTAAGCAGTTAGAGAAGGGATGGGCAGACAGACCCAGTGCAGAAGCCAGGGTCACCTGCCCCTAACTGCTGTGGGGCCTCTCTCTCTGAGGATACCTACCTCTAGCTGTGGGCTGCAGACACTGGTGATGAGGGAGGGCAGCAGAGTCCTGGAAAGGAACCCAGACACCATGACCCAGACACCATGTCCTGATCCTAGCCGGGGAGTGAGTCAGGGTGTGTGTTTTGGGGGAAGAGGGGGCCTCAGGCTCTAGGCCACAGGGGTCACTAATTACAACCTGTGAAGTCATAACTGACTTTTCTGAAGAAAAATGTTAGTCAGAGGTGGCTATGGACACAGGCAAGAAGGCATAGCAGAAGCTGAGACCCACCGTTAGGGTGTTCACTATTCACCTCTAACATCAATGATGATGGTAATGATAATAACAGCTAATAGCAGTGCTGTAAGCTTTTCATCCTTTCCACCACGAAGAGGACAAGCCCATTACCACGATCACACAGCTAGTGAGTGAAATCAAAACCCAGTCTGACTTCAGAGCCTTCACACTTAACTCACTGTGCTTATATGACTTAGACACACACACACACACACACACACACACACACACACACAGAGGCTGGGGTTATGCTGTAGCAACTCTCCCCCATAAACCTGCCAGGTACAGGGGCTGTGATGGGTGTTTA
Organism: Phyllostomus discolor; assembly: GCF_004126475.2. Classification (NCBI taxonomy): domain Eukaryota; kingdom Metazoa; phylum Chordata; class Mammalia; order Chiroptera; family Phyllostomidae; genus Phyllostomus; species Phyllostomus discolor. Next base: position 107,335,562 of record NC_040904.2, read on the forward strand.
AATTACATGGCTCGTAACCCAAACACCAACCCTCAGAGCTAGCAGGGAGCCAGGTCACTGTCCCTTCTGAAGATGAATCTGGGCTTGGTGAAGCTGAGACACAGGGCTGAGGTCACCCACGTAGGGAAGAATGGGGCTGAGATTTGGCCCCAAACTGGCATATCTACCATTGGACTGCCCAGAGGAAGAGCATGCAGTACCTAGAGCCTTGAGGTCTTGGGGTGCTGCATGGTCATGAGATAAATAAGCCTGGGCCAACTGCAGTCATATCACATGGTAAGGCCATACCTTCAGAGTGGGCTGGGCTCCACGCTGGAGGAAGCAGCAATCTCAAAGTGTGCCTGTAGATAATGTCCACACCAGGAGCCTCATTCCAGATTCCTGGCAGTCTTCACAGGCCAGAGCAAAACAGCCTCCTGAAATGTGCATGTCCCTCATGCCTCCAGGCCTTATGGTCTTCCCTATGTACTACTTTCAGGGTTTCTGATTTCCAGAAAGGGAATCTAGGCAGGACCTACTAATTCCCAGCCCTCACAAGCTCCCTTGTGGGGCTTTCTGCAGCTCTTTGCTGCCTGGGCTATATGAATCAGGTTTGTCACCAGGACAGGGGACGAGGTAGCCTTGCTCGGCTCCAGGTCTTGGGAGAGGGACTCAGACTGACCAGGAAAAGGTCTGGGTAGGAGGTAAGGATGGGAAGAAACTGGAGGTCTTGTCCTCTGCATAAGAGCAGGGATGGCTCAGCTGGAGTAGGGCAGCCTCAGGACCAGCTGTGCCACCCTAGGTCTCTGTGAAGCTGGCAGGGCCATGGGACCAGAAGTAAGGTGAAGGCAGCCTGGGGGCTACAGAGAGTTTTTAGCAGTGCAGCTACTGGAGAAGGGGCTGCCTTGTGTGGGCGTTACAGGAGGGAATGCTGTGGCTTGGGGTGCACCACCACCGCACTCAGCCACTATGCCATGTGGAAGCCCTGGCACAAACTGAGTCCATGTATTTAATCCCTGCAATGATCCCATCAGAAAGGATTCATGGCTTGCCCAAGATTGCAGAACTCAGAGCAGAGCCAGGATTCAAGTGCATGTCATTCTCCTAGTCCTTCCCATTTGGTGAAAAGTTCCAGGCCCTGCAGGCATCCCTGAAGGGCTGGCCTCGCCCCAAGGAACAGAGTACAAGGACACAGAGGGGCAGATTTCAAAAGAAGACACAGTGTGTAAAGGGTCATAATGTGTAAAGGGACACAGTGTGCCTAGCAACAAGGGGACAGAGAGGGCTTCCTCAAGGGATTTGGGGAGGCTATTTCTATGCAGGTCATCTACATCCTCCTCCCTCATCTTGGGGAGGCAGCTTCTCTAAGGATGCCTTGAGCTTTACAGCTTGGCCCACAGCTGAAAAGTGGTTCTTGGAGAGGACACATGCCCAGGTGGCAACCTAATGGACTTATGGATTCCTAGGAACACCCAAGCTCAGCCCCTCTTAGGGAGAAGGAACTGAGGACCTCTGGACCAAGGCCAGGTAATGCTGGGCATCTCCCCTGGTGAGCAGGGGTGGGATAAATGTGACCTAGAAGGAAAGGTCCTCAGGAGAAGTGATGAGCATGAGAGAATGCAGGTCAGCCTGCAGGGCCCAGTGGAAGGCTAGGGTGGGTGGACAGAGAGGCAGTGAGGGTGAGCCCAAGGACAGCACACGCTTGGGCACAGATGTTGACCCCTGCATTCAAAGCCTCCAGATGCTGCCATGGCCTGGACCAGAGGGGCAGGGAGGCCTGCCATCCCCACAAATGCTGAAAAGATTTAGGGCATGAGTCCATGAGAGGCACAGACACAATATGATATCCACCTAAACCTACAAAGTGACTTTTGGCTAGTTAACCGGGAGCACCATATCCAAAATAAGGGAGGTAATGGATGAGCTTTCTGGACAATCCAGAAGGTACCCCTAAAAGGGTATGTGGGAGTTGGAGGGAGTCAGGAGGGTTTCTGTTTGTACTCAGTTCCCAATTTGCTTTAATGAAGATAGACAGTAATCACAAAGGAATCAAACCCAACATCCAACTGCCCAGGCACTTCCCCTTTGATGATCAGTAGACGTCTCAAATGCAGGCTCGAAACGGAGCTCCTACACTCCCTCCACCTGCTGCCCAAGCCAGCAACTCTGGCAGCCTAGCCCATTTCTGGCTGATAGCAACTCTGCTGCTCAGGCCAATAATCTGAGAGTCACTCTTGGCAACTCTTTTTCTCTCACACCCTACTTACCATCTATCATCAAATCATGCTGCACCACCTTCAAAATAGAGCCAGAATGTGATCACTTGGCCTGTCCCCACCCACACCTACCAGCCTAGTCTGCATCACCCTTACCCTTTCCCTGCATTACTGCCACAGCTTCTCCAGTGGGCTCTTTAGGCATCTCTTGCCACACCTTCCATTCAGCAGCTGGCACCCTATTAAAACACACCTTTGACCAGGTCCCTCCTCTGTTTCTACCTCCTGGGATTTAGAGCCCAAGTCCTCATAGTGACCCAGAAGACTCTGAAGGACCTGGTCATCCCACCTAAGCCCCATGAGCCCCTGGATGTTCCTCTACACTCCTGACACATTCCTAATGAAGGACGTTTGCACATGCTATTCCCTCTGCCTGATGTTCTTCTCCCAGATATCCACTTGGCTCACTCCTTCATTCAGATCTTTGTTCAAAAGTCACCTGAGTTTCAGTGAGGCTTTCGTGACCTAAAACTACACCTTTCCCTCCCAGTCCTCCTTTATTTTTCCCTGCTCCATTTCTGTCTATAGCACTTATACCGCCACCATATCACTATATATGGGAATACACGTGTGTGGCTTCCCCACTAGGATGTCTGTCCTGTGAGAACTAGGGCTCCAGAACAGCATCTGGCACATAGAAGGCACATTCACACTGAACTAATCCTCTCAAGCCAGACTTCTGAAGAATGCTTTGTCTGCCACAGGGACTGTAAGGTCTGTGGGAGCCAGAATCCTGGGCCAGGGCGGCAACCAAATTACAACAGCCACTGCCAGACCATCAAGTGATGTTTCAGATCCTGGTTGGGGAGAGCAGGATAGGGAACCCTAGACACACACTCAAAGTTAGCATTTCAGTGAAGAAAATACAAACAAGCATTACTTGGAATTGTCTAAGGAACAGGTTTTTAAAAGAAACATTAGAAGTTTTTATACCCCCTATCCCCAACTCTGGGGCTTGAAAGCTACAAAGGCCAGGCACTAACATCCTTCCCTTAGGACAGTGGTAACCAGACACGAGGTGACTCCCAGACCAGAAGACCCTCAGAGGGGCTAGGGCCATGGTGCTTACACTGGCTGATCCCTAGACTTACCTGGGGAGACTTCACAGCCTATTCCTGCTCAAGCTTGGGAAGTCCCAAGAACTCAGAGGGCCAGTCAGCAGTGGGGCTCCCAGAAATGGTACTTTGAAAGGAGCCCTGAGTGATTGTGACATGCAACCTGTCTGGAATCCCACGAATGCTAAGCCCCTCCATCACACAAATGAGGAAAAGGAGGCCCCCAAAGAAGTAGAGAACGGACCAAGCTCTGCTAGGCACCCAGTGGCAGAGCCCAGTTCCTCCACCTCCCAATGCTGCACACCTGTGGCCAAGGGCCTGGGTCCAGCCCACATGACTGTTTGGTCTACACAGAGCAGTGATTGCCTTTATTTTCTTTTTCTTTCTTAAATTAGAACAGGGACCAGGAATGTTCACTCAAAATCCAGATTTCTGGCTTCTCTTAAAAACTGGCTTCAGTTCCCTGAACCCCCAGCTGGGTGCCCCACAAGATGCCAGACACTGGCTGCTGTGGCGAGGTACTGGCTTGCCTGGCCCAGCCTGCCTCGCTAGTGCAGAGAGCACAGACCTGCAGCCACAGCTCTGCCACGGGCTGTGTGTCTCATGCAACTTGCCCCAGTTGGACCTCAGCTTCCCGCCAGTAAATGGTCCTCAATTCACCTGGCTCACAAGGCTGTCTGAAGCGTGGCTGAACACCATGCTATGCTCACAGAAAGTGCTCAGGAAATCACTGTGTGCTCAAATTCAGAGGCCCAGGCAAGCCAGTACCTCGCCACAGCAGCCAGAGAGCTTAGGCTCCTCTTGGGCCCCCACAGGACAACTAGGTCCCCAGACCAAAGCCTTTGAAAGGTCAACCTGACCAGGCTCCCTTCCTTAGGCTTAAAACATCGTTAATAAGAAAACTTGTGTTTTTAAAAACGGAAGGTGAATTAAAAATCTCACTGGTTTTATTCTGTCTTGAGATTTTTCTCTGGACCTTAAAAGTCTTACTCATCAAACCTTGGACTGGGGCAGCCAGGGTGCACAGGGACCAAATGCAGACACAAAACAAGTCGCCCACTGCAAGGCCTGTCCTTTCTCAGGCATCTCCCTCCAACCCCTCTGTTTTCTGGCCAGTCGCTTCACTCCTTAAACATCTACTGAACAGCAACTATGTGACAGACCTGTGTCCACCACTGGGGACATGCCAGTGAACACACAGACACGACCCCCTCCTCATGGGGACACTGGGGGACACAGTTAGATAATGATGATAGCCTGTGTTAGGAACAGTTAATTGGAGAAGCATCAGGCCCTATAGGTTGGCAAGCAGAGCTCCAGAGCCAGAGGCCGGAGGGGTTCCTGGAAGGTGCTCACCATCAGCCAGGACTCAGGGAGAGTCAGCCATGTAGTAGGTTAGGGGTGCTACCACCTGAGGATACCTCTCTGTGCAGGCTAAGCAGACAGCGGTGGGAGTACATGGTGTGTATAGGAATAGAGAAGTTCAGTGTGGCAAGATCATGAATAGGGGGAGTAGCAGGATTAGAATTTTCAGAAGACTTGTTAAGGAGTTTGCACTTGACCTCAGGATCAGGGCAAGGTCGAAGAAGGGTCCAGGGTTTAACTGGGGTGGACAGGACAGCAGTGGGATTCTAGAAAGGCAACTCTAATTACAGGGTGGAGGATGTTAGCAGCGGAAGGATGGCGGGAGCGGTGGCAGTGAGTCTGGGGAACAGCAGGGCCTGTGCTAGGCTATGCCAGCGGGATAGAGAAGAGGACCAATTTGAGGGATAGTGACAGGCCTGAGCAGCAAGACAGCTGTGGGAGGAGCGGAAGGAAGAACAGCAGTTCTCAAGGTCCTAAAAGCCAGGCTGCTGAGGCCAGATGTCATCAAGAAACTGAGGAAGCTAAGGACAGGGACATGGTCACAAGTGGTTGGCTAGGAGCTGGGGCAGAAGTTGGGCTGTATGGGGTAAGAGTCAGAGCTGTGGCAGGAGAATGGGAGTTGAAAATAACTTTAGCGGTCCGTGGCTGAGAAGAAAGTAGAGATGGGGTGGCATCTGAAGGGGCACATGGGCTCCAGGCTTGTAATTTTAAAGCTGGAAGACACCAGGGTACTTCTGAATGGTGGGAGGGACTACCAGAAGGAAAGGGTCCTGCACATGAGGATAAACTTAGTGGGTGGGGATACAGCCAAGGGGAGCTCTTCCCTTTGGAGGGGCTCAGTTTTCTCTGGGGGGAAGGGACATGGGTCAGTGGTACTGATACCCTCCCCCAATAAGCCAGGGCTAAGGCAGGGCCAATTTCAGGAGCCCAAGGTTTCAATTAGGCAAACCATGAGAAAATGAGTTCATTTTGAACCTGTGTCCAGTTGCAAAGACTGGGCCCACAGACCCCACCCCTGGCCACTATCTCTATCCCCACACCTCTTGACCTCTTGGATGGCAGAATGCTATCCCCCACCTTTAGGGAGAGGGTCTTGCTGACCTCCCAACCTGCCAAGTCTGACTGACAGGCTTACTTCTCTAATCACCAGGCACTGAGGCCTCTAGAAGTGGCTTTTATATACCTACAAAAATACAGGACTTCAAACAATAAACTTCTCAGAGCACGAGGCTATTTTTAGAGCTTTGCTTACTGACCAACATCCAGCATTTCCCCATGTGTCAGTTGCTGTTGGTGAGACGAGCAGGCCACAGGAGGCAATGAGGAGAGTAGGTAGGAGCCAAAGGGGACTTCTCAGGCCATTCAAGCATATCAGAAGAGGTACAGTTTTCTTGGATGTCCAAGCTGGAGAAGGGTTCCGGTAAGCATGGCAGTGGCAGCTGACTCATGCTCCCTGCCCTCCGGTCCCAAATGCTCTGCATGGATCTGCAAGGCACTCACCACCCTAATGTTGCAATGACATGACTGAAAGCAGAGTCTGGGCTGGACTCTGAACCTGGGTTCTAGCCCAACTTCTCTGAGCCTCATTTCCCATTTGCACATCAGGGATCAAGCTGCTGCTTGGTGGCATCACGGTGGAGTTAGGGAACTGGTGTCTGACTAGCCCTGCAGACAGCTAATGCTAAGCCTAATTAGACAGGAATCATTCCAGGATGGGCTGAGACAGTGCCCTTCCTCAGATAGGGCTTGTTCTCATCAGTGTATAGTTACAGGGATGAAAGAAGTCTCGTGTCCTGTGCACCCAGCACACAAAATTAGGCCCTTGCCCCATTCTGTCAACAACACGTTTGCCAAGGTTGGCTTTCAGGCACTGCTGAGGTGGCAGCCCCAGCCTCCTCAGTGCAGGCCTTACTCCCAAACTGAAAGGACATGTGTCTGCCTGCCTGCGGAGCTAGGCTAGACCTTCCCACCACAGAGCCTTCTTATCACTGAGTCACTCCCTCTCTCTCTTTTTAAAAGATTTTATTTATTTATTTTTAGAGAGGGAAAGGGAGGGAGAAAGGGAGGGACAGAAACATCAATGTGTGGTTGCTTCTTGCGCGGCCCCTACTTAGGACCAGGCCTGCAACCCAGGCATGTGTCCTGACTGGGAATCCAACCAGGGACCCTTTGGTTCGCAGGCCGGTGCTCAATCCACTGAACCACAACAGCCAGGTGAGCCACTCTCATTAAAACAGCTCGGACATCCAAGGTTACAGTATCCAGCAGAACTATCATTTAGAAAGGAAGGGCAGATAAAGTGCTTCCCAGATAAGGTCAAGTTAAAGGAGTTCATCATCACCAAGCCCTTATTATATGAACTGTTAAAGGGACTTATCTAAGAAAAGAAGAAGATAAAAAATACGAACAGTAAAATGACAACAAACTCACAGCTATCAACAACTGAACCTAAAAACAAACAAAAAAAAAAACAAAAAAAAAACAAAAAAACTAAGCAGACAACTAGAACAGGAACAGAATCACAGAAATGGAGATCACATGGAGGGTTATCAGTGGGGGAGTGGGGGGGGAGAGAGGGGGGAAAAGGTACATGGAATAAGAAGCATAAATGATAGGTACAAAATAGACAGGGGGAGGTTAAGAATAGTATAGGAAATGGAGAAGCCAAAGAACTTATATATACGACTCATGGACATGAACTAAGGTGGTGGGGGGTGGGGGGATGCTGGGGGGAGGGGGGTGCAAGGCAGAGGGGAATGAAGGGGAGAAAAAAATTGGGACAACTGTAATAGCATAATAAATAAAATACATTAAAACACACACACACACACTAGAGGGCCAGAGTGGGATTTGGAGATTAAAATTCAGGGTCCCATAGACAAGAAGGGGTTGGAAGTCAGCCTCAAGAACCTGCAATCAGATCTCCCCTGTGTGTTTACAACTTCAGGGGTTCCCATCAGAGAGGGCCGAGGGTCTTGGCTGTGCATAAACACAGCACCCATTGCAGGGCTTAGGGGCGGTCCCTCATGGCATGTGGGTACCAGAGCATGGTGTTCCAAGCCACTCAGAGCATGGAATAGGTGGAGAAAGGGGTCATCAGGCAGAAAGAAGGAAAAAGGGTGTTCTGGATCTCCACTGTCTCCATTAACAAGGAGTTCTTGGGTTTCTTCATACCACACCTCCTTATCTGACTACTTCTCATTCATTCTGATTTATAAGTCTGTCTCTTGACATTAGATGCAGGAGTGTCAAACTCATTTTCACCAGGGGCCACATCAGCCTTGCAGTTGCCTTCATAGGGCCCAATGTAGAGCTTCTTTCCCCTAGTTAGGAGTAGTTACATTTATACAGTCCTAAAATTATATTTGGCCCTTTGAAATTACATTCAGCCCATATGAGGCTGATGTGGCCCCCGGTGAAAATGAGTTTGACACCCCTGCATTAGAGAGTCAATTCTGGAGAAGCAGAGAGGTGGCTGCCTATTTAGCCTGTTCCTTGCTCAGGTGTCCCCCGTGAGAGAACAGGGTTTGGAATGAGTGGATGCTACCAGTGACTAAGGAACAAGAGCAAACCTGGAAAACCATTCATCCGTTTGTTCATTCATTCATTCATTCAACAAATAAAGAGATGGGAACAACAATGCCCAATGAATACTCAGGCTCCAAAGCCTCTCAGAGCTACTGAGCACATCCTCCCCAGTGGTGGCTGCATGCCTCAGCATTTTCCTAGCCAGAAGCCTTGAGGACCACAACCCTCTCTTCTTCCTCTAAGACCTTCAGGTGGTACCACCCTCATCGCAGCCTCCCCTGGCATTTCACCTAGGCCACCTCATTCACTCCCCACAAGAGGGAGGATCAAGGCCTGGAGGGCAGAGAGACTTAACCAGATCACACAAGTGACACTCAGGGCACAGCTGTGATGGGACCTGGGTCCACACTCACTCCTTTGCCCTACAGCTGGTCCTTGGAAATTCTAAACAGTTGCAGAAACTGTCAAATTTCTCTAAGGTACGAACATACATTCTACACCCAGAACACAATTTCCCAGGTCTCTAGTCACAAAGGAATAGAGGATGCATGCAGTCCCATCCCTCAGGGACACTTGGCTCAGGTTTGTTGGCCCACCTCTGTTCTGTGCCCACCTCCCCAAACCCTGGGAAGCTGGCTGGGCAGCACTGGTGAAGACTCAGACAGGAATCAGAAAGAGACTCACCCGTAAGGCTGGCAAACATGCACTTTTATTTGAGCTCAAAGCCAGCTGCCAAAAGGCCCTGGGGAGGGGGGAGGTGGCCTATGCAAACATCCTACAATTGAGTCCAACTAGGACCTCTGCTTGAGGAGGTGCCACTCATGGTGGCATTACTGTCTGAGGGCTTTAACCTGCCTGAGGATCCCACTCCACATCCTGGGACCAAAGCACCAAAACAGGGGATAGGCCTAGCCCAAGAGGAAAATCAGGCCTCTAATGCCAGTCCTGCAGCCTTTCCAGAGAGGTTGTGAAAAAGCCCTTTATCCTCCCTGAGCCATCTGAGTAAGGACCAAGGCAAAGGTCAGGCACATCCATCCAGGACCCTGGGCCTCAGCCCTGGGACAGCTGGCTGGAAGGCCTGGAGCCACTGAACAGCCAGGCCCAGTGCTCACTCTGCCACTGCTTGTTTTTCAATATTACTATTATTATTTTTAAAATCCTCACTCAAGGATATATTTACTGATTTTAGAGAGAGAGGAAGGAGGAGAGAGAGAAAGAAAAAAAATATAGATGTGAAAGAGAAACATCGATTGGTTACCCCTGACTGGGGATCAAACTTGCAACCTGGGTATGTGCTCTGACTGGGAATTGAAGCCACGACCTTTTGTTGTATGGGATGACGCTCCAACTTAGCCACCCAGCCAGTGTGTCCCTGCCTCTCCTTACATGGACTCTTTTTTTTTTAAGATTTTATTCGTCCATTTTTAGGGAGGGAAGGGAGTGGGGGGCGGGGAGAGAGAGAGAGAGAGAGGGAGAGAAACAGAAACATCAATGTGCGGTTGCTGGGGGTTATGGCCTGCAACCCAGGAATGTACCCTGGCTGGGAATACACGGACTCTTTAGACAGCACAAAACTATCTAAGAGACAGGCCCTCTGTGCAAGGAGCTCAACAGGTCTCAACCCAGAGCTCCCAACTGACTGTCCCTGGACCAAACAGCATTTTGGGGGAAGAAACCTAAAATGAATCACCTGAACTTTAACATCTAGAGATCTTATTTGAAAATCCAGTCTTCTGACTTCCCTCTGAGGGGGAGCAGTAAGCATATGGTCACACTGGGTCTGTATACCTGCTTGATAACAGTCAGAGGGAATGATGGCAGCCTCACGCATCAGACTCACATGCTGTGCCATCACCACAGTCCTGACCACACCTGCCTTCTCCTCTCCCTCACATCACCTTCCTGCCTATCAAGGGCAGCTGTATTTCCTTCCAATGCTTGCAAAAGTAACAAACAACAATAACAACAACAAAAAACCAACAACAACAAAACAAGAAAACAAAACTCAAGATCCAACTCAAAGAGCAGAAGTCAGATCTATAGCTCTGGGGTCAGTCATTCCCAAGGAACCTGATGTAGACACCAAGTCCCAAGGGACAGTGTTCAAGAAATCCCACAGCTCTGTACAGCTGGTGGGAATGCCAAGCCCTTTCACTCTGCTGCACCCTTTCAGTATTTGATCTTTACAAGACTCTACCAAAGTAATGCCACCACACTGACCGCAATCCACAATCATATGGTTGGCAGAGCCACTAAGCTGCAATGCACCAGATGGCCTCCTTCCTCAGTTTCATAGAGTCAAGATATAATTTAAAAGGTACCTGATACCTGGTGTTTATTTCAAAACTAGACTCTCAGGTGATATCCTAGGGTTTGAACCCCAGCTCTGCCCACCTTCAGCAGACCCTTTACCTGTGTATGTTCCGAATGATGCCCCTGTGGCTCCAGACACACCCACATGGTGGGGAAGCTCTGCTTAGAGATTAGACCAGGTCAAATCCAGCTTCCCCACCTCTGGGTTGAGCGACCTGGAGCAGGTTACCTCACCTCTCGGGGCCTCCATCTTGCAATGGGTATCATTCCTGCCCCACTTACCCCACAGCAATGTGGGAACTGAACAAGGACACACTTTGCTGACTGCAAATCCCTGTGCAAACATGTGGGGCTATTTCTGCTCTGCATCATTGATCAGCAAACTCAACCGAGAGGCTTTGCCTGGATTGTCAAGGCCAGAAGAAGGACATTCGGAGAAGCGTTCTCCAACCCTACACCAAATTAAGCACTCGCTGCTCAGAAAGCCAGAAACATCTCTGATATGTCCATATAGACCTTTATACTTTGAAAAGCCCCTTTCCTTTCATTCTTATTCACAGCTTATCCGGTGTGGAGCAACAAGGTTTATAAAACTGCTTCCCTCGTCATGATCTCCTCTGCTACTAGCGTCACCTCTGTCCTTTTTGTACTTTTTTATTAGCCATTTTCTATAGCCTGCCCTCTGCCAGACCCTCACCCCTGGCTAAGCCAGGACAGTTCTCATTGGTTTTGACTGCATAAAGATGACCAGAGCTTCCAACCCCTGGGCTTGCTCGTCAAGATTTTCAATATGTATGCACAGAACCAAAAATCTTCTCAGCTGAGCCAAAATAAACACAGAGGCCTCTCGTTGTTTCCATATACACAAAATGGACTTAAATAAAGCAGCTCTCTGTGGAAGGCTCCAGCCAATAGGGCTGGGCCAGGCCCCAGGGATTTCCCCAGGGGTGCTGGAAATGAGGCACAGGCCGTGCCCAGAGAAGGAGAAAAATGCCTGTCTTACAGGCCTCTCTGCCTCTGGCCCACTCTGTTGGCCAGAGCCAGGCATGTGGCCCTCTCAGAGCCCAGGACAATCTTGACCCCAGCTCTCCAGTCTCATCTGAGACTGCCACCACCACCAACCTGCCCTCATGGCTCCCCACTACTAACCTGCCCACTCCTGGCTGCCAGAAAACACTTTCTAAAATGCAAATTGCCCAAGTCCTTATTGGCTTAAATTTTTTGTCATGGTACAAACTGCTCAGTGTGGCACCAACACCCCAACTCTGTCCACCTCCCAGCCCATGGAATGTTGTGCTGACCCATGTTACTCTGAAGCTCCGTCCATGTGGGCCTGGCAGGGGCAGTCTGGCAGCTATGTGCTGCTGTGCTGGTTCACCAATACTGTTCCTCTTCTTGGGACACTTGGTACCCCCATACTAGAGGAAGCATAGCCCATGAGTGCTCACAAGACTCCTCTGCCCAACTGAGAACTGACCCAGGATGGGAGTGATCTATATATGTGTGGCTTCAGTGCCAGCACGGTGGTCAAAAAAGCAAGTTGTAGAGCCCTGGCCAGGTGGCTCAGTTGATTGGAGCATCATCTCATGCACCAAAAGGCTGAGGGTTCAATTCCTGGTCAGGGCACATATCTAGGTTGCAGGTTTGATCCCTGGTCAGGGTGCACAAAGGGGACAGAGGGGGGGTCAACTGATGGATGTTTCTCTCTCACATCAATGTTTCTCTTGTCTTTCTTCCTCTCTCCCTCTCTCAGAAAAAAAGCACGGTATAGAATAAATGAACTGATAATGGTGGAAAGAATAACAACACAACGGCAGGTAACAGCTGCTCTGCCAGGCACTGCTCTGACACTTCGCGTGGGACTAATACACAGCATCCCATGACAACTTTTTAAAATAGAGCTTTATTTTTTAAAGTAGTTTTTAGATTCCCTGCAAAGATGAACAGGAAGTACAGAGTTCTTATACAGCTCTCACCCCCCACATGCACAGCTTCCCCCACCATCAACCTCCTGACAGTTGATGAACCTACATACACATGTCATTATCACCCAAAGTCTATAGTTTACATGAGGGCTCATTCTTGGTGTTGTATAAAACAATCTTTTCAGGTAGATGTTATATCATCTTCTCATTTCATAGATGGAGAAACTGAGCCACAGAGAGGCCGCATAATTCACACAGAGGGTGAAGAGGGTGGAGGCTGACTGGGGCACTGGTCCACCGGCAGATGCAGCAAAGCTACTTTCCACCCTCACCTTCGTCATACTCCTTCTGTGAGCAAAGCCCATCTGCCTTGTCTGCCCACCAAACTCCTCCTGCCCTTGTAGGACATGGGCCTGTAGCCACAAGGGTCCACAGCATGTCAACATCTGACTGACTGGCCCCCATCTGTTCATGGTGCCCAGAGTAGGTGTGCAGACAGGGTGTAGGGCACAGGTGGCAAACATAAGGCCTGCGGGCCGAATCCGGCCCTCCACCTTGTTTTACCCGGCCCAGCACCTTGTTTCTACCTGGTGGCAGTGCCAAGCTCCTTGCCCCTAGTTAAGGAGTAGTTACATTTGTACAGTCCTAAAATTATATTTGGCCCTTTGAAGGCAACTGCATGGCTGATGTGGCCCCCGGTGAAAATGAGTCTGACACCCCTGATGTAGTGGGTAAGAATGACGTCTCAGGGTAGGGAATGCTGTCTCTCTTAATCTCCTGCAACTGTAATATTGCCACACAGAGCCCTTCCCTGGAGACTATCTCGTACCTGGCAGGCAGGAATGTGTGACTCTGGGCAAGTGACTTGGCCTCTCTGTGCCTCAGTTTCTTAGCCATAAAATGGGGATACTATATACCTCCCAGCCAAATAACACACACACAAATCCTCAGCCTGGGGCCTGTCACCAAGGAAGTGTTTGGGGAAGCTGTTGTCAATATCACAACATAGGATTGTTAGGATTTCCCCACATCACAGGGGCATCATGAGGACTAAGTGGGGGGCTATCAGAAAATGAACAGGCAACAGTAGGAAGAGGCCTTCAGGAGCAGCCTTAGCTCAACTTAGCTCAGAAATAGGCACCAGACCATCTGATACAACAGCAGCATCCGCATCTGAAAGCAAGGGGTGATGTGATTGGGGGTGGTCACTGGTACAGAGCAGAACTCAGGCCTACTATTTGTTTTTTTTACCTCAACTTGGTTGAGGGCCCTCCATGTGCCAAGCACTGTGTTAGACACTAGGGGTATTAACAATAATATACTCATAAGAATGATAGCAACTAAAATTTCTTGAGCATCTACTATATGCCAGGCTCCCAATGCAGCACCATGGGAGGGCCCAGTGCTGAGTGATGATGGGCATGCCTTGGTGAAAGGTGAAAATGGGGTTAGGGTAACTCCAGCTTTCTGGGCAGAGGCTGAGGAGGTGGATGAAGACATGGAGAAGCAGATTAGAAAAGTGAAAGTTAATAAGGAGCCAGGTTAGAAGCCATAGGATGAAGGAGACTGTGGCGAGGAGAAGAGGGCCTGGCAGGGGCCTGGGAAAACCTAGTGCTGACACCAGCACAAGGTGGGAGAGGAGCTGGCCCAGTGCACTGGGAAGGGGCTGCAGAGTGGTTGGAGGAAACCCTTAGAGGGCTGATCTCTTAAGCCAGAAAGAAGAGTCATTGAAGGTGGTATGTCAGTCTGCCCAGAGGCCAATATGTCTGGGGGTAGGAAGGGAGGCAGGTGCCACTTCCCAGCTCTACCACCTGCCAAGGGGCAACCCAGGGACAGCAGGAAGGACCCTGTGGGGACATTGAGCAGAGAGTCCCAGTCTTGCTGGGGGAGCCAAGGCATGAAGGCAAGTGCCTCGGGTAACCCTTCCCCCAGGGAAAACCCTATCTGATACTCTGGACTCACAGGCTTGCTTCCCCCAATCACTTCTAGACACAGGGCCTCCCGCAGAGATTTCCCCAAATGGGGCAGGCATCACTTGGTCTTCTAGGCTGGGAAACTGGCCCAGGCAACCGACACAGCCAAGGGCTGTTGGGGAAATGCCCTGCTTTAAAGGCCCACCCAGCAACATGACACCTCCACTGCCAGAAATGAGGCTGGCCAAGCAGCAGGTCCTTGATGTAAATTTAACAAAATGTCTGGTATTTGCTTCAAAATAATCTGGGGGCAACAAAATAAAATTGCCCATGGGGGTCATTGTGCCATTCTACTTCTGTGTATGTTTAAACCTTTCTGTAAGAAAAAGTTCGAAATAGTGCTAAGAATTTGCTATCCACATCAAGGCCTATTATATTCCTGAGCCACTGTGGGATTTTTATTAGGTGGAGGGAAAAAAACAAAACCCTGCACGTTTACATTATGACTCTGAGAAGGGTCAAGGGCCCCAGAGGGAACAGAGAATTCACCTTTGCATGCCTACACCTCCCCTCCTCTAATAGCAGAGAAAAGAGCTACTTCCCCAAACACTTACTCTCCAACTCACACCCAGAACTCACTGCACTTCAGGGTCCTGTCCAGGGCTTGCACAGTAACTGTGGTAGATACACTAATTAGTAACAACCACAGAGTGTCTGGCATTCACTGAACACCTACTGTGAACCTGTACCCCTCCAGCCCCTTCTCTTCTATCATCTCTCATTCAGCGTCATCCCAATACCAACAGGGAATTCGGAGACCAGTTACTACAGCCACATGGCCTCCTGGGGATGGCAAACATGTTTTTGAGATTCCAGGGTACTAGTCAAAGCTTCAAAGGGTGCTGTGTGGCTCTGCAAAGTGAGATGCAACTCTGTGTCCATCCACAGCGCTGAGGTCCTTTGGGGGTCCTGTAGCTTCCTGTCTCCCCACTCCCCTACCCCTTTCTGCCCCTGCCTCACCCTCCATTCTGGTAAGCCCAAGGCCCAACAACAACGTCAGACAACCAAATAAATCTATATTCTACAAAGTTTGAATATGCTAGTTGAGTTTTTTCTTATCTCAGTATTCTTGTCTGTAAAATGAGAACAAGAACAGCTACTTCACAGGACTCTTGGGAGGTTGAAATAAAATATGTATATGTAAAATCAAAAGCCCACCCAAATGTCAGGTGCTACCATATTGCAGGCCATTTGCCCATCTTTGTCTAAGAAATCTTCACCCCAGCTGAGTTGAACGTTTTCTAATCCACAGGCAAAACACCTTTAACTATCCGCTCTCAGTGGGCTGTTTAAATCTAGGGAATCCTGGGGACAGTGGGCTATAAGCACACACAGCTTTAGTCCCATCTCACCAACACCAAGTCCGCGATCTGACTCACCCCCGGTTGCCACAGCTGCTGTCACACCATGAATAGCCCTGGCCCTTCAACTGCTTCCCTCATCACCATCTCTCTGCCTCTCTCTCTCTTAAACCTGGCCTTGTCCATAGCTAAAAAGAGAGACATTCACTCACTCCCATCTAGCAACACATCTCCCCTAAACAAGTCACACAATCTAGTTCCAGCACAGTTGAACCTCTCAACTATGAAATACTCACTAAAAGCCACCACCTATCTGGTGTTTCCTTTGTGCTATTTATACACTTGCTGTGTATTAACCCAATCTTTACCACAACTCCATGAGCTGCTAGCGGCACCTCATGCTACAAATAGAGAAACTGGGGCATGGAGAGGCTCAGGAACATGCCCAAGATCACAGAGCATGTGAGGATCAGAGCTGGGGTCAAGGTTATTATAGACAGCCTGGCTACAGGATCTGCTCCCTTAACCATCCTCCCTCAGCAAATGATCACAAAAGTCATGAAGGGTCAAGGTTCATCTACCTTCATAGATGTGGAAACTGAGGCCCAGAAAGGAGATGTGAGGAGATGACTGACGCCAGAACTTCTGGGGAAGCCAAATGTCAACAGTTCATCATAGCTAGCTCTGCCCTCTCTGGGAGGTCTCCTGTCTCGAGGAAGAGACCCTTCTATGCTTAGTAATAATCAGGATAAATAAGAACAATTACAATGGTTATAATGAACATTTATTCAGTGCTTACTATAATACAATAAAGCAGCATTTTAAATGTTTTACACATATTAATGCATTTAATCCTTATATCACCTAATATTCCAGCCAGAAACAGAAAAGCAAACATTATTTGGGGAGAAAGCATTCACATTGGCAGACTCCAACCCAGTCTAGGAGATAAGTGATTTCAAGGAACCCAAATGAGGAGGCCACCCACTAATTAGCAGGTGATTTTCCAAATTCTCCAGTTTATTAATGGTCCCTCTCTCTTCCCATGGGTTCAAGTTCAGCATCCCACATACATGTATGTCCCCCAGTGATGTCAAAGGCCCTGGCCTTGGGTTTCCTCACCACGAAAAGCCATTTGCACTGGTCTCACAGTGTGTCAGCTTTTGTCCCCAAGACCCTGCTCCAATACCGAGGTTGGCCTGACGCAAGCGTGCTGCCCTCAAAATGCCACAAGTGTTCAGGGTCAAAGGGCACTGTCTCAGAATCCCACTGGAGTGTTTGGGAAAGCAGGTCTTGGGGTATGTGGGTTCTTATAAGACACCAGGAGAGCCCAGAGAGCTCAGGGGATACCATATTGGGGAAATATTTTGGGAATCTTGACATCGGGGGATACCGAACACCTGTTCTGTGGCTTGGAAAAGATGCAAAAGGCTCCATGTGCAATGGTGACATATTTTGCTGAAGATTATTTAACTCCAGAGGAAGCAGAGCCTGGCTATGAAGAGCACAGGCCCCAAAACCAGGCAGATTGAATCCCAGCTTCAGCACTTGGTGGTTGGTGACTCTGGGCAAGTCATGCAACCTTCTTCCATCTGAAAAACTGAGAACAGCAGAAGCCCTTACTCATAATTGCTTTGAAAATTAGGTATTTACTTCACACAGAGTTCATTAAATGGCAACCTTTGCTATTATTATCATTATTACTCCAACCTTTGCACAAAGAGGAAAAAATAATACTGGCATAGTCCCACATATATACACAGGGAGGGAGGTCTTGCTATTGGTGCCACATCTGGGCCTTAAGTTCAAATTAAATTAAGTCACCAGGTTAGGAAGCCATAAACCAAGAAAATAAAATGGAAAGAATGATCCTTTCCATCAAGGAGCACAGAAGCCACAGCCACATATGAATAAAGCATAAAGATATTAAAGTCAGAGCAACTAGGACCAGGCATCAGCCCTTCAAGAAAAGATTTCACAAAAACCATGTAGGCTCTACAAACCAGTCTTCAAACCCAGAAACTAGCAAATTGAGAAAGTGTGAAGAATCACTTCCAGCAGAAATTTCACAAACAGGAAAAGGTGGTAGTAGTAATGATAGTGACAACAGCTGCCATTTGCTGGTGGGGGGGGGGGCATCTAATATGTGCCAGTTAGGAGGCAAAGCTGCACATCCTCTCAAGAGGTAACTTTGGCCCCATTTCATTGATGACAAAAATCATGGCCCAGATAGGGCAGGCAACATACCTGAAGTCAGCTGGGAAGAGGTGGAATCAGGGTTTTGTGTGACCTCAAGGCCCGTGTTCTGTGATGCACAGTTTCACATTATTCACCTTAGTTCCTTTACATCTATCCCAGAGCCTAGCACAATGTAGCACAAACTGTTTGGTGAGTAAATAAAGAAACATAGGAAAGTGCAACATTGGGTGCCCTTGGGTCACATATGTCTTCCCAGAGAACAAAGCACTCCTCCGGGCGCAGGAGGGCATGCCTGCCATGGGCCTACGGCTTGGAGGGGCACACTCAACCAACTAGGAGTTTAGCCATGGCAGCCAGAAGAGCGGCAGGCCCAGGTGGAACCATGCCACGTTTTCCACCATAATCGCCATCAATTTTCTCTCGGCCGCAGCTCATGCAGGAGGAGCAGCAGCCAGATTCTGTAAGGCCGCACCAATGAATTCTTCAGGAGACTTAATGGCCTTTAAACTCATTATGATGTGCTTTTGAGGACAAATAATAAATCACATTCAGCCTCTGAGCATCCTCCTCTGCCACACAAACACACTTCCACAGGGCACCCGGGCCACCTCTGTGGAACTCTCCCCAGGCCTGGCTGGATCTAAGCCCATCAGAGCTGTGCTGTCCTCTTGCCACTGTACTTGGTGGACGGATATTCCACTCCTCATCATAATTCAAAGGAAACTTACAAAACAGGAAGGAAGAAAATCCAAAGGGTTAGTGGCAGTGGGAAGAGAAGAATGCTGACTTGAATGATCACAGCATCTGACTGAAGGCTTGGAGCCGGCCAGCTGGGCAAGGGCTTTTAGACGCCCACTCTCAGACACCTCTGTGAGACAGCATTATTACTGCCTTCCACGGATAAAGGGACTGAGGCCCAGAGGGGTGTAGTAACTGTACAAACTCACAAAGCTGAGCTGAGATTTAAAACAAAGTCTGTTTGCCTCTTACCGCTACCCTAAACTCACAGATTCTCCTGGCAAACCATGATCCCATGCTCCACAAAGTCCAGCCAGATCACACCGGTGCACACACACACACACACACACACACAGCTCCCATAGTCCAGGGAGCCCTGTCCAATCCCTTCCAGAAACACCTATTTGCCCAGTCACCTCACTGTTTGTGCAGATGTCAGTTCTGTCCATGTTTTTGAACTGAAGCTATGTAAATATTAACAGAACTAGTTCATAGTCAAACTTTGAGCAAAAGCCTGAAAATCCCAGCAGGGCTGCCAGGGGCCCTACAGAGGCCCAGCATCAAAATGTCTGGGTTTTACTTCAGGCTCCGCTTGCAATATTCTGCTCAAGTTACTGGATTCCCTATCTTAATTCCTCCATTTAGAAAGGGAGGTAGGGAAAGACTGGGGCTGCCACAAGGCTCAAACAGCAAAGCATTAGGCACCATACACAAGGGCTGTTAGAAAAGCCTGCACTTGCAGGGTGTACCAAGGCAGGGTGTCTTGGACTGTTATAGAATGGGGTTCTCCCAAGGTCTCTGCAGCATGCTGCATCCTTCCAGAGTTTAGAGAGGAGGAGATGGCCAGCTGGAAAGACTCTGGGTAGGGGCAAGGTGGCCAGTGCAAGGACCTCCTGGCTGAGCTTCCCTCTGCAGGCCAGAAGCTGAGCTGATTCTCTCCAGCCCTCTCTCCCAGGCTTCCTTCAGAACCACATCCCAGGCACTGGGGAGCAAATGTGACCCACCTGCTCTGAGGCTGAAGGGTGAGCAAATACAGCCTAGAGCAGAGGCTGTATACAGCAGGCTCTCAATAAACCAGAGAGCCTTGGTGCTGACAAGACTGAACACTCAAACTCAGTTTTCTCTCCTGCGATATAGGAATGCCAGTAACACAAGAACAAGAATGTAAACACAATACTAGGTGGGACAGCTGCTTAAGGCAGTGGCGCATGTGGGATATGAATATCAGGACCCTCATTCTCAGACTGATCCACTCATTCCAGGCAGCTGGTGCTGCAGCTGTGGCTTGCTCGGCCTCCACCCCAGATGCAAGGAGCAATGGGTCCTTGGGAACTGCTCCCTCACCACCACACATGAAGCCTCAGGCCCACAGCCTCAGGCCCCTGGGGTGAGGAGGGGGCAGAGGGGACATATGCATGTTTTCAGTGCAACTGCCAGACATAGGCTGCAGAATTTTTGAACTCAAAGATCAACTGGTTGCTGGTGGGCCTCCCCCCAGGGGCCCTGACACAGTCAAATCACTTGTCAACAAATCCCCTCCACTCCACAGCCCTGCTCCTAGGAGGGGCCTGCAGACAGCTCGGGGAGCAGCTGTTCTGGCTAGCGGAGCAAGGATATCAATATTCCTAGCACATACACACTCTCTTTCTCCCTCTCTGGCCATAAATATGGGTGGGCCCTTTGATGCTCAGCCAGCCAGCCACAGGCCCTGAAGCAGAAAAGGATTGGTCTCTGGGACAGGAGTTCATCCCTGCTATCCCCAGCCTCCATACTCCATTCCTGACTACACCAGGTGTACATAAACAAACACCCCCAATCCCACCAGCAGCCCCCTCACAGCCACAACAGGAGCCACACAGAATTCAACTTCCCTCGGCTCCAGGTGCCCTAGTGCACTCCCAGGGGCCTTCACCTGGAGTACACCTATCACAGCACTTTAACGGGTCCCTCAGCCTTGCACACACTCTATGACAGAGCACACACATGATCCCAAACACAGGACTCAGGTCTTGCATAAACAGGACTGCAGGAGGACTTCCTATCAGCCTCTGGCCCACCTGCAACCCGTCACAAGCACAGTGGCCCACTGGACACGCTCCATCTCACAAACTCCCAACCACTTGTCCCGCCTCCCACCACATAACAACTCCTATCAGTTTCCAGTCACTCATGAGCACGAACACACGCTTCCCATCGAGACAGTATCTTTTACTCACACGCACACACTCAGGGCCTGGGTCTGGT
The DNA here is from genome assembly GCF_004126475.2 of Phyllostomus discolor. NCBI lineage: Eukaryota > Metazoa > Chordata > Mammalia > Chiroptera > Phyllostomidae > Phyllostomus > Phyllostomus discolor. The sequence goes on from NC_040904.2 coordinate 107,356,458, forward strand.
TCACACACACTAATACACACTGCACCCTGTCACAGTCCTCCCTCTCTCACACTCAGGCACGGGTCCTGACAGTCTCACAACTCTCGCAACACCCATTCCCGAAGCCTCTCTTGGGTACACACACTCACCTCCCGGGCACTCTCTAACAAACCATCGCACAACAGAACACAGCGACTAGCTCTCACAAACCTTCAACACACTGCACTCAAGTGAACTGTGGTTGGGGCACTGCGGGAACCCCACCCCACCCAGGGCCCTGCCTACCAGCGGATCTGAGTCCAGCCCCTCCCCTCCGCCCTCTCGCCGGAGCTCCCGCGCCTGGCCCCCCTTCCCGCGCCACCCCCCCCCACCCCGCCGGCCTCGGCCCTGCCCGGTGTGCCCTTACCCGCAGTCAAGCTCTAGCTCCAACAGGGACTGGGTCCGCTCCGAGTTGCAGTGTAGGCACCACATTGTGGCTGCAGTGGGAGCTGACGGGGCCGGCCGCCAGCGGCCCAGGCCGGGCAGAGAGCCGCCTACTCCCGCCAGGGGCGGCCGGATCCCAGGGCCTTTACCCGACCACCAAAAGACTTGATCACCCGCCACACGATTACCCTGGAGACCACCAACGCCTGCCAGTTCCCACCGCTCCGGGTCCCAAATCCGACCCCTACCCCACCTAATCCCACCCCCCTCCCCCTCCTTCTCAGCCGTCGCCGCCCCGCCCGCCGGGCGCTAACCTAGGCCCAGCCGGAGGAATGTGGCCCGGGAGGGGGAGGAGCTAGGGGGCGTGGCCAGGAAGAGGGGCCGCAGGGAAGGAGCACTGTGGCCTGGCAGAAAGGGGCAGGGCTTCATAAAGAGGAGGGACTGGCAGATCCAGGGAGCTAGAAGGGTGACTAGAGCAGCGGCGGGATTCTCAGACTGGCCCTTTTCTGGGAGGACAGTGCACTTCTCCAACACAGATATCCCTAATTTCTCTGTCCACTTCCCCAACGTGCAAGGACAACAAATACAATAGCTCAGACCAGAAATCTGTAGGCATGCTCTGCTGATGGTGCCAATGTCTGCCAATCCTGACTTTGGCTGCAGTTCTTAAAACGGGGCTTTGGCTGTCCCGGATGGTGTAATTTTGGAGCTCTGATGCTCTTGCCCTAGAGAAAGGAGTGGGTCCTGAGGCTGGGGACACCCTTTTGGGGACTTTTTGGTGGGAATCTAATGGAAGCAGCTTTTCTCCCTAAGTCCATCCAAGCCCCTGAACTTTCCTCACTCAGAGACAAGTTTCAGACCCCCATGGCAGGCTTAAAGTAATACTAATTAGTATTTTAGAACTCTTTACTGATATTTGGTCCTCAAGACAACACTATGATATTGTGGAGTTACTATAGGTCCCATTTTCCAGAAGAGGAAACTGAAGTTCAGCTTAATTGGGTTAACTAAGGGGCTTCCTCACACCTTCTCCTCTCCCAGGCTGCTCAGCCCAGCTTACCCTACTATATAAAGCAATCATGGCTTGCTGTTCTTAATTTGCATATTTATTTGTTTATTATCCATCCATTTGTCCTTGGGCTTCAGGAAGGCACACACAGTGCCCTGCACCCACATTTGTGGAATGCCCAAATGTGGTTGGCAGATACCAAGCTGGCAGAGATATAATCAAAACCTGACCTGTCTTAGGCCACCCCACCTGTCCTGGGCTACCCCACCTGTAATTCTATTTCTTGGAGGGCCAGGCAGCTAGCAGTTCTGTGGGAGACAGGAAGTGTAGGCCCACTAAAGTAGTGTCAGCCATCTTGCGTCCTTTTAAATCTTTCATTTGGAGGGGGTGGTGCAAAGGGCCTGTTGATGAGTGTTATTCCCAGATAAGCAAACTGGGCTGGTGTAGGGGACAGTGAAAGAAGAGGGCTGAGCTAGCTCAGCTTGCAGCATGAAATGGAGAAGTCCCTGGAGCCAATTAAGTGTGCTAGGGTACCCAGACAAGAGACTGAGCAGGGATCCAGTGGCCCTCATTGCCCATCTCCACATTCTTCTTCTTTGCTTCTGTTTTCTTTTCTACATTATAAATACATATATACATATACAGAATGGGAGAAAATACTTGCAAATCATGTATCTGATTAAGTCTAGTATCAGTACTATATAACGAACTCTTACAACTCAATAATAAAAAGGCAAATAGCCCTGGCTGGTGTGGCTCAGTGGACTTAGTGTCAGCCTGGGAACTGATAGGTCACTGGTTTGATTTCCGGTCAGGGCACACGCCTGGGTTGCAGGCCAGGTCCCCAGTTGGGGGCACATGAGAAGCAACTGACTGATGTTTCTCTCCCTCTTTTACTACCTCCCTTCCCCTCTCTAAAAATAAATAAATAAAATCCTAATAAAAAGACAAATAAATGGTTTTAAAAATGGGCACAGGATCTGAATAGACATTTCTCCCCAGAAAGTATCTGAATGGCCACTGACACATGAAAAGATGCTCAACATCACTAGGCATCAGGGAAATAAAGATCAAAACCACAATGAGATATCACCTCACACCTACTAGGATGTCTAGAATCAAGAAGATGGACAAAAGCACCCACACACAGAGGGGTGAAAGGAGCTGGGAGGAAATAGGGTTGATATAGTCTTGTTGGGGTGGGTGAACTCCAGCCCAGCTTGAACTGCTCTCTAAAATTAGCCTGCAATAAACTCAGAGCCAAGAGAATTCCCCAATACAGCTGCCTAGAGCACTCCAGACAGGCTCCAACAGCCTTCAGACCTGATTCTTTAAGAATTCCAAGCACTTCTTCAGGCCCAGGGCCTCACCACTCACTCACTCACCAGACACTGTTCCAGCTGGGATTTAGAAGAGGGTTGAATTTCCTTGTTAGCATTTGGAACACCACAGGATGGAGTGCTGGGAATTCAAATGTCTCTTAATTCTCTCATCTTGTTTGATCTTCCTGTTAAGTGTGCCTATTGCTTCTGCTCAGTTAATTACTTCAAAGACTAATAATTTAGCAAATTACAAGGTGAGCAAGAAAAGTTACAGCATAAAAAGGCAGAGAGAGCCAATTTTTTCCACTGAAATGACAAGACTGGAAGAATTCATACATGTACCATTTGGGCAAATTGCTTTGCTTTCTGAGTATCAGTTTCTTCAACTGTAAAGTGCAGGTCATCAGCCACCTCTACCCTGGCTAATTCACCCTGCCATTGGATTTAATTTATCAAGCATTTAGTAGTGCTTATTCTTTGCCTGTCTTCTGAGACCTCAATAGGGAGATACTGCTGTGACAAGTGTCCCCCAGTATAATGGCATGATAGTCTAGAAGAAGAAGCCTATAACTCTGCTCCTCTAGAGCCTTCCAAGGTAAAGGGACATTTGGACTGGGCCTTGAGGGATGAGTGGGGCTGTAGGATGCAAGAAAATCATGAAAATGCTAACTTCCACTTTATTGTCCTGGGTTTCATTACTGAGCTGCTTGTTTTGGCCCATTTCACATGCCACAATCCAGCTTCATCCCTTCCCCTCAGCTTCTGAAAGCCTCCCAATTTCCACAGCCGCCTTGATGTCCTTGGGCCAGATATGTGGCACTCCCTCAAAGGTCAACCTTTGCAGTCCCTCTCTCAGAGCTGTTGGGATGAAGGCCATCCCCTCCACATGGCTAGCCCCAAGGCCTGTGTGTCCTGGTTCTGGTTCATCCCTCCAGCCCTTGCCCTTCATCATGCCCCCGCCATGCATGGCACACCTCCAGAAATGCTTAACTTCTATCAGACCCCCAAACTCCCCACTGTGCCTGGCTCATGGCTAGGACTATGGGTTTCAGCTTTTGATGCCACTTCTTTCAGAAGACAACCCCTGACTGACTTCTAGTCCAAATTAGAAGATCCTCTTGTACAATAAACTTTCATGTTTCTTTGCAGCTGCTCTTTCCTCACACCGATGACCTATATTGTCATTGCCAGGTGAGTTGGGCCTGCATCCTTCCCTATAGCATCCCCTATGCCTACTATGAGGCCAGGGACACAGAGGTGCCCAGCAACTGAATAAGTCAAAGGTTGTCAAACTAAGGCTTGAAAGCCAAATTTAGACCACTGTCTGGTTTTTAAAAATAAAGTTTTATTGGAACAGACTCATACCCACTCACTTACGTATTGTCCATGGATACCTTTGTGCTGCAACAGAGTTGAACAGTTACAACAGAATCGTATGGCTTGCAAAGCCTAAAATATTTCTCTAAAATAGCTCTCCACAGAAAAACTTTGTCAACCCTGAAATAAATGAAACTACCCTGAAGAAGTTTTATGTTGGCTCCAGCTACCCCAGAGAATGCCTTGCCCTTTCATCTAGACCCCTGATGCCTTGGCTCAGGCCCTGTGGACAAAATCTGGAAGAGCAGAATCCAAACATCATGGGGGAAGACAGTGATTAAAATAACAGGGTCAAGCCAGGTAACCTTCAGACAAGATGGCCGGCCACAGGATAGGACAATTCACTGTTAGGAACGAACCCTACAAACTAGCTAGCCATGTGCACAAACACTTAGGTCCAAGGATGTTAGCTGTTTGTAACAGCAGAACACAGAGGAGAGAACACACAATGTCTCAGTGGGACCTGTTAAGCAGTCTGTGGTGTGCCCACCGGTGGGGTCTTATGTGCAAATGATGGCAGCGGCGCCATGCCCCCTTATAGGAAAAGATCTGAGATATAACACCAACATTAAAAGTCCAGAAAAATGTGAAATTTATTTACAGTAAAGCATATAGACCACTAGTGTGCTTATATAAGATAAGCATAGACTATTTCTTTTTTTTTAGAACAGTTTGTTGTTTTTTTTTAATTATTTGCCCACTTTTTTTTTAAGATTTTATTTATTTATTTATTTTTAGAGAGGGAAGGGAGAGAGAAAGAGAGAGAGAGAGAGAGAGAGAGAGAGAGAGAGAGAGAGATATCAATGTGCGGTTGCTGGGGGCCATGGCCCACAACCCAGGCATGTGCCCTGACTGGGAACCGAACCTGTGATGCCTGGTTCGCAGCCCGCGCTCAAGCCACTGAGCTACGCCAGCCAGGGCAGCATAGACTATTTCTTAAAGGAGACCCAAGAAACAGGTACCAGCAGTAGCATCTGGGAAGGGAAACTAGGGATTCCAGAGATTCCTGGAGACAGGCCTCTGCCCTCTAAGTTGGAGGTCTTGTTGGGACAGAGGTGGGAAAGAGAATGGAAGACTTTTCACTCTATGCCTTTGCATAGTTTTTAAATTTTTAAATAAGTATTTATTACCATAAGAAAAAAAGACCAGTGAAATAAATAAATCAATAAAAGATATAGTAACCCATGGGGTTGGAAGTCTTCTGACATCTTCTAGGAGACTCTGAAACCTGCCACAGCCAATCCACAAAGACCCCAATTCCAGACTGTATTTAGGCAGTCTGTGGCCAATCCAGTTCTCTTGTCTTTTGAGCAGGCTGTGTCTTGCTGGCAGCCATAAAATTTAATTATGTTTGCCATATAAGCCCATTCCAGCTTCCCTCTTACTGTCTACAGGTCATTATAATATGTCACTCTTCATAACATTGAAATAAACATCCCTATATCACAGCCAGAATGCTGGGTCTAGGAGGAAGCTCTGTGGTCACCCCCCCCAGCCCAACCCCTTATTTGACAGACAGGGAAAGTGAGGCCCAGAGAAATGAAGGGAATAACACTGACACTGGCCCAGGTGACCTGCCTCTCAGGCCACAGTGCTCCACTGCTGGGATGGCACAGCAGGCGCATGGACAGTCCAGCACACAGCCCGGGCATGGGTACGTTGTAGGGAGCTGTGGGTTCTAAACAGAATGGAACTTATTTGTATGAATGTTGGATTCCATAAAAAAAGCGACAGCTGCACAGAACATAGAATTCTCTAACGTGACATCTTAACAAAGCTAGTCAGTCCCCAGAAGAGAAAGTATCCATATAAATAAAGCTGTTCTTTTTAAGTGCCAAGTTACTTTTTCAGTTTTAATCATTTTTAATAGAAATTACTTGTAAATCATGGACTTCTCTGATCTTACTAAGCAAAATAAACTAAACGACTTTGGGATAATTTACTTTAGGAGGCTGAGGGTTGTTTATGTGGAACTAGACAATATGGCCATTTACCAGCTCAGGCACTCACTTGGGTGTCATCCAGCCCATGACTCTCTTTCTGGCCTCACTCCCAACTACTATCTCTGCTAGCTAGCTCCTCCCAGAATACACCATGCACTTCCCCTTTGCTTATGCTGTTCCCAGTTCCTGGGTTGCTCTCTTCATCTGCTTGGCAACCTCCTACTCAACCTTCAAAGATCAGCCTAAATGTCACCTTCTCTTTGAGCTGCCTCTTCTCCTGTCCAACCCTACCAGGCAGAGTGAGAACTCCTCACCCAGACAGTAGGCACCTCAAGGGCAGGGGCCAAGGCTCTCCATCCATTCTCCACCCACTCATCCGACTGGGGCTCATCCGACTGGGGCTTTGCCACTGCTTCATATCACTGGCCTGATTCCAGACACCTGTCACAGAACCTGGGGGATTGAGTCCCAACAACAAAAAACTCAATAACACTTGGGTTGGCCAGGACCTGGACCATGACAGTGAGATCAAAAGTGCCCTTAATGTTAGCATATCCTAGAGCTTTAAAGCCATAAGGAGTCACCACTAGCCACTGCTGCCTTCCCATTATATAGATGAAGAACCTGAGGCTTAGAGAGTGGGGAGCCCTTCCTCAAGTTATACTGGGACACAGCCAAGAAGTGGTCATCTGACTTCCTTTACATAGCTCTTTCTCCACTGCTCTGACAAATGAACCATCATGATTTCAGATGAAAGGAGGATGTTTTCCTGTGGTCTTTAAAGATTTTCTTTATTTACTCCTACAGAGAGGGGAAGGGAGAGAGAGAGGGAGAGAAACATCAATGTGCGAGAGAGACATAGATCGGTTGCCTATCACACACCCCCAAAAGGGGTCCTGGCCCGCAATCCAGGCCAGTTGACAAATGGATTAATATAGCCTGTGAGGGCATGGGGAAGACCCTCAGAGAGAGGGTGCTATAGGTATAGGGTGGTCCTGTGGGAGTTCTGAAAAACAGCATGTGACTGACCAAGTGAACATCAGATTAAAAAATGATCACCTCCTACAAGAAGCCCTCCTAGCCTAGATCCCCAGAGCACTCCATGCTTCAAGAAACCCACTGCCCATGGTGACCCATGCCACATACAGGGTGTTGGTTTGTTGCAAAAGTAAAGGAAGATGGTGGAGGCAGCCTCAGGTCAGAATGTGCTCACCACATCCCTTCCTAGTCTGGCTATTCCTGTAGGCATACCTCATCCCTTAGGGTCCCTCTACTGGGCCCAGCCAGGTGAGCTAGACTGCTTATTCAGGGGTCTAGTGGGCAGGGCCTATGGAGAACAGACCTGTGGCTTTTGAAATGTGGCTACTTGAGCTATGAGTCTACTAAAATGAATGGGAAATGTTCATTTGCAGGTCTTACAGGATTCAAGGGGCTTGTCAACATCAGGAAGAAATGTAGAAACAAAAAACTGAGCTGCTGCCTTCATCAGTGAAGGGCTCTTCCCTGACCCCCACCCTCCCCAAATCACACTGTTCGTCACACTTGCCATCCAGGTACCTGCCGGTCCCAAGATACAATCAAAAGTGCCCCCATTTCAGCCTCTCATACTCAACCCTCCTTTCTCTGGCTGGTGACACAAGGAAGCCATTGCCAGATCCTCAGGATATGAGAGGTAACACCCTCAGTGCTTACACTCAGTGGGTTCAGCCCTCCCTCAGGGACAGCTGAAGGAAAATGGCTCCAGGCTATTCCAGGTCTTCCCTTCTGTGCCCATTCCCTCTATCTGAGATGGAACCCAGGCTGCCCCAGTTCTCTGTCCCAAATGAAAGAGGCACGCCTATGCTCAGAAGTCCTCAACAGACATCCTCCCCTACCCAACATTTGACCTCAGGCAAGTTACCCAGCTTCCCGGGGCCTCCATGCTTCTTCACCCACAGAGGGAGCACAGACTTTCATCGTAGGAGTGGTGTGAAGCTTGGCAATGACACTTGTAACTGCCTAGCCAGGGCTGGGCACCCAGGAGGCCTTCAGAGTATGGCAGGCCTTTTGCCTGCTCCACTTGCCCCTGCACCTCACACCAGAGCTAACACACAAGCAAGCCAGTGTTTGTTGAATTAAGTGCCTTTCCAGCCCTAGAGTGAGGCTGCTTGACGAAGATAGTATCAAATCCCATCTTCCTTGCACCTGTGTGAACTTCCATCTTGGCGAAATGCACTGGTCTTTCTGGGCCTTCTTTCTCACCTCCCTGCCTCTTCTTGCCTCCTCTAACCCCAGGGGGTGTTACCTTTCTCACAGAGTCATGATCATCTCTCAAAAGGCAGATACTCTGAATCAGACACTTTACTATGATCCTTAGCCTTATCATCCAGAAAGAAAGGGGGGTCCTTCACTATGCACTCTGACCCCCACTGCCCACACTTGGGCAGCTCCTAGGACCCCGGTCACAAATCCTGACTCCCTTTCTTGGGAATGCCCTGATTCCCCTCTGGAATGCAGTGCATCCTGGGGGAAGCAGGGTGGGGACAGCAGGCGCCACCGGGAAAGGACAAGAGTCTTCTGCCAGCTCCGCTGAGGCTGCCTTAGAGGCCCAGGTTGGGTTAAATCAGGGAGGCAGTCCTTGCCTTTGCCCCTTCTTTTTCCTAGCTGTCGGCGCTCGCTTCTCCATTCCTCCCTCAATAAATCAGTCCCAGGGCTGAGCCCACACTGAAAGGGTCTCTACCTATAAACCCCTTTGGGAGTTTGGGACCAGGGATGAATTAAGTTCTATGGTTCCAGCCCTACCCCACCCCCCACATCTATAGTCTGGGAGGGAGACAGACCCCACACTTAAGAGCTGGAGACAGTGCATACGTTTCACCATACGAGTCACCTATTCACTGTCACTTCCTCCAAGGGACCTCCCCAGACCCCCCAGGTAAGGTACACCCCCATTCTCTTGGTCTCTTTTTATTCCCTTTAAAGCCCATCTCACAGCCTACATTTTATAGAATCTTGCTTAATTACTTATTAATTTATTTACTGTCTGTCTCTTCTACCAAAATGAAGTTCTGTGAAGGAAGGGGCTTTCTTCACCACTGTATCCCAGCATCCAGTGGGTGCTCAATAAATGTCAGATAAATGAATGAATCATGTTGAACTAGATTCATTCTGGCTCAGAAACAGCCACAGGGGTGGTGTAAGACTCCTGAGCATGGAAGGGAACAAAAGACCCCCTTCCTGATCCCCATTCTTACCCTTGTCTTATTCAGTCTGAGCCAACACCCCTCTTTATACACCACAGATTCTGAAAAGTCCAGGTGACATTGTTTTTCAAAAACACTGATTCTTATTTTTAGTATGTCCAGTACTTAAAGAAAACTGTTAGGTGAAGATTTTATTTTTAAAAATGGGTATCCTTTTGGCAAAGTGAATGACCATCCTTAATATATTTGGGTTTCTTTTCTAATAGCTTTGCTTAAACTGGGGCCCATCTGCATTAAAGAGGTTGGGGAAATTGAGGAAACCTAGAAAAAATATAGAGAAAAAGCTACATGCTCTGGTACAGAACATCCCGTATGGCTGTCACTGATTCAGTCATCTGGCAGGGCCAGCTTCACATTCTACAGGGCTGTTAGGGAAGTATCTTGCTTACTCTTAAGTAGTGCCTTTATACCACAGAACACCTACCAAGGGGGTGCCAAGCCACAGCCCCAGTGGCTTCTACTTTAATAAATAGTTGTTTTCACTTATAACAAGTGCTGGGGATACCTGTTTTGCAAATGGATGCTACTAAGAGCTTCTCTTAAGTGGGTTAAACATCCTCTGTGCAGTCTTTTTTATGTGATTGATTTAAACAACAGCTTCTTTTGTCCCAATGGGAGGAAGGCTTCAAGCAGCTTGACCTGATTCCCCTGATTTGGAACTAATGGAGGCGGGGTACACGTGACATCTGATTTATTATTTAAATAAATCTATAACAGAGAACATGCATGTTCCTAAATGTGTTCAACAACTCCCCACATTTATTACCAACCACTATGAGTCAGGCCTTGACTAGATATCTCAGAGAATGCAGAGAGAAATCAGATGTGGGTCCTAAGCTCGGGAAGCTCAGTGGGTAAGGGGATTGAAGACAGTTCAAAACTAATGGTGCCAGCCCTGTGGTGCACAAGTTCACATAATCCTGACAGCAGCTCTACAAGGTGGTTTTCATTTCAGTTTATCATGGGGGCCCTGAAGCCCAGAGAGGTTATGTATTTGCCCAAAGACATACAACACATTAATGATGAAGCCAGAATTACAACTCAGGAACATTGACGTTCAGTCTACGTTCTTTCCACTCCACCAGCGGTTCTTAAAGCCTGGTCCCAGGAATACCAGCAGCCACAGTCCCAGCTGGGAATCATTAGAAATGCAAATTCTGACCCTCCAGGTCTGATGCCTGCCACAGTTTGAAAATCTCTGCACTATGCCAGGGCACCAAAGTGGGTGATCAAAGCAATCATGGGAGCAACCCAGCATAGAGGCAGGAATGACTGAGAGGTGATGGGTGGCAATCAGGGAAGGCTTCCTGGAAGAGGTGACTCCTGTTTTAGTATTTGTGGCATGAATGAGAATTCTCTGGGGGGACTAGCAGGAGAAAGGTACTGCAGGCACAGAGAATGGCAGGGGAATGGCATGGGAATAGCATGGGCAAAGGTTTCGGGAGCTTGGAAAAATATAATCATAGTTCTGGAAATATGTGGAGTATGACATGTGAGGCCAGAGAATGAAGTAGAAGCTTCATCCTGTGGGTCTGTATGTAGGGGGTAGCAGTTGGAAGAAGTGGCTTGGACTTATCCAGAGATTAGTTTTCCCAAGCAAGGACCACATAGCACTGTATATCAATTACTTAATGCCATTCTTTCTACCAGGGAGACTTTATATCTGCTACATCTGAAAAACCAGGTTCATTGAGCATAAGTTAAATTTTCCCATAAATATAAATCACCAAAAGCAAAACACTGTTGGAAAACACTGCTTGGATTCTGTTATCAGCAGAAAGCCTGTGCTTGAAGGCCTGTTGGTTTAAAACAGAGATTACAAGTGTAAAGAATCCCTATTACAGAAAGCAGCATAAAACAGAAGGATGCTTCATACGAAATGATATAGGTGTATTGCTAAGTGAGAAAAATAAGGTGGAGAATCCTGTATTTGGATTAAAAAAAGATAGGGGAAGAGTACACACACACACATATGATGATACATGTATAAAATATCTCTGGACAGCAGTTGCCTCTGGGTGAACAGGAGGGTGGCTTCCTGTTCACTGTGTGCCCTTTTATGCATTTAGCTATTAAACCATGTGATGATATTACTTCCTATAGAATAATGAAATATAATTAAGCCTTTTTTTTTTCAGTGATAAAAAGTCATTAAAGACACGTTAGCACCAACTACCATCTTGATGTGGATGCAATCAGAAGGGCTGATACAGCACTGGGAGGGAAACGGCTTTCTCCCGGCTTCCAAGTGATGTATTCCACATCACTGAACACTGAACTGATGGCTCACCTGGAGTCAGTTCATACCCTACCTGGGGCCTGGGTCACATACTTCTAGAAACCCTGCTTGGTGGGTAACAGGGATCTGATAACACACTTTTTACAGAAAGAAAATAAAACACCCTCAAGCATGTAATGTCTTCACTGTCACCTAAGGCTGAGGAAGACTGCCCTGGTACAGCACCAGGGGGACTGAGAGGTAGGAAAGGGTGAAAGATAGCTGTCACGACCCTGTCCCCCTCCTCTTGGAAATAAGACTGTACACCTCCTGCTTTGGAAGAGCAAAAGACAGGTCCCCAGGGAACACTTCCTGCACAAGAGACAGGTGTCTGCAGCCATGTCATGGAGTCAGTTATCAAGTCCCATGGTTTAGCCCATAAGGAAATCATGACCCAGAGAGGTTAAATGGCATACCTCAAGGCCACTCAACTGGTCATGGCAAAACTGGGATTCCCACCTGTAGATCTATCCTTGAAAGGTCTAGAACTTCTGTATCACTGAGTCTTGGTAAAAGAACCCACCCCACAAAACAAATGTAAACCTTGAGACCCAGAGTGGGCCCTCCAGGTTCCTGGAGTGGACCCACAATGAGCAACAAAATCACTTATGCAACCAAACCACAGACAATTTTGGTCTCTTTCACAATTTGCATAAATGACTGCCATTTAGGTATTAATAGCAAAGACATCAAGGTTTGCAAACCCCTGGAGTGTTAGAAACACAACTTGTGTTTACAAGCACACAGCAATCTGTTCAACATGTCCACTATGTCTGCAGTAATTATTACCCCGGTTAAAGGTAATCCATATTTAACACACCACCACAAGTGGGGATTGAAAGCAGGAGTGAGGGTGCTGGGCTTGGACTTCAGTTATTTTCCTCCAGGTCATTTCCTCCTCTTGGGTCCCTCCCAGAGTGGGACTCATCCTCATGGCAGTCATACCTGATGGACTTCTCATGGGGCTCAACCCTCCTTGAGGCACCCAAGTAGGAAACAAGTGCACACTCCTTCCTGGAGGCATTCCTAGTAGATTCTGTCTCCTGTCCTAAGGAGGGGCCCTGTTCTAGGCTTCCATTTTTCCTGGATGGTCTGGGGACAATGCTACCTTCTAGTAAATTCCCTCTTCCTGTGCTGCTCGCAGTTGAGGTTCTAGCTTCTGCTCCTTGGTCTCTCTTAGTTCCAGGGAAGGACGGTTAGCTACATTAGCAGCAGCAGTGACTGCCATTTCACAGCACCAATTCAGTGTCAGGGACTCCATGTGGTTCACACAGGGTGTCTGCAACCCTCCCAAACACAGATATGGCACTGTCCACATCTTACAGAAGGAATGGGGTTCAGAAGGGCCAGACCACTTGCCCAAGATGCAAGATTGCTCACAGAATGCAGGGAGCTAGGATCTGATACCAACATATGGCACAAGCCATGAGCAATCCCACCTGGGGACTCAGCCTCTGGTTGGGAAGGTGCTTCTTCATTCAACACACACTTGCATCTCTGTGCTTTAGCTGTGGAGCAGGGGAAGGGACTGCCAGGCTCGGAAGGCCTCCTGAGTGTCTGGCCCTGGCTAGGCTAATATTTGTTGGGCATTCACTGTGTGATTTACACGTAACTCACTGACTCCCTGCCCACCCTGCATGGCCAGGACTTCATTAGCTGCATTTCACTGACCTGAGGCTGCAGGGAAGATCTGGACCCAAGCACTCCCCTGCAAAGAGTGGTTTCACCCAGCTGTCACCAGGTTAGACTTAGTGGCAAATTTAGATAGACTTGAAAAGACAGGGCCAGCTGATGGAATGACTCCTTAGAGAGGATGAAAGATGGGGTGGTGGCAGTTGAAGGCTGGAGCCATGGACCAGCAGTCTGGGGGCCAGCTCATGGTACAGGTGAAAAACAGGGGGAAGCTTCATCAGGCCTTGGCCTGACCAGAGAAGTCCCCATCCACCCCTCACCCCGCTGGTCCAGCCCTCCTGCCACCACTGGGATGCTGGTGCCACCTGTGGCCCTGCTAAAGAACTGCAGTTTGGCCATTGCAGGCCCAAGCCCTCCAGCAGACTGGGTGGTGGGTCAGCCTAGGGGCAGAGGCCCTAGGGCAGTGGCTGAGACAGCTTCTGTATCCCACCCTAAGCTTCCTCATTCAAACTTCCCTCTTCCTGCCTACACAATCTAAAGCACCCTCCTCTCTATCCCTCCTAGAGGGAGGGCAGGTGGGTCAGGAGGCAGAGGCAGGATTTAAACCATTTTCATGGACATTACAATCTAACAATGAACATGTCACTGCCCTGCTTCAAACCCTGGCTCTTCACTGATTAAGAAATAAGCACCAAATTCCTTGCCATGCCCACAAGCCCCTGTGGATTGGCCTCTGCCTGTCTCTGCCTTTCCCAACCTGTGCTAGCCTCCTCATACCCAGGAAGTTGGGTCCTGCCCCTGGGCCTTTGCTGTACTATTTTCTCTGCCTGGTATACTCGTCTCTCTCTTTTCATCTACTTAACCCTGACTTTACCTTCATGCCTCGGCTCCTTCAGGGAACCCTTGCCTGACCTTCGCAGGCACCACTGAGCAATTCGTCCCAGCATATGGTTGATACTGTCCATGTGAGCATTTCCCTCTCCTTCACTGGACAGCTCTGTGAGGGTAAGGGTCATGTCTGTTATACTCACCATTCATTTCCAGCCCAAGGGCAGTGCCTGGCACATACTAGGTGTTCAAGAAATATTTGTGGGTGAAATGAATGTGTGTAGTTTGTGGGGGTCATTGTCCTAAAATCAACATGCCTTCATAAATACAGTGTTCACTTTTCAAGGTGCCGGGCACTAAGGTGAGGGTCCTTCATACTTGAGCTTGGGGTATATTAACAGATGATAAAGTGCAGAGGTATCCTGACCAGGAGTAAACAGCCAGGCAGAGCTGGAGCTGAGATGTGGAGGTAAGTATGATTTAAGCCAAGCCATTCTATAGTGCTAAGGCCAGGCTTATAGCCTGATTCCTTTTAAGGATTCACTGGGCAGGGTCTACTTAAGCTGCTCCCACAGGTGGAGGAGGGTGTTTAAATTCCATTTTTCATGGGATTATCAGCATGGTCCTAGAAGGAGATTCTGGAAAACTGAGCACAGGGAGGCAGCATAAGTGGGAAGGAGACCCCCATGCCCAGGCACCTCTCCTTTGCCACTGAGGACTCAAGGCTGTTTCCACCGCTAGCATGCAGGGCCCTTGCTTGTGAATTGGTCAAAGGTGCCCTCGTCTGGTGAACACAGCCTTTCAGGTCCACAGCTTGGTAAGAATGCACAATTCTTTGTCCACTGCTCATGTAAGTATGCAACCTGAACTGTACACCGGAAGCATCTGGAGCTCTGGCCCACTGGGTGACTGTGACCCTTGGTCCCAGCCATCCTCCTGACATCAGCAGTGGGTTCTGATCTTCCTTCAAGGGGGTAGGGAGTCCTAAATGAGGCCTTGCAGTCATGCATGCAGAACATGTGGCCACATGTAGCCACCGGCCACTTTATTTTCTCAGACCCTGGGAGAGATGAAGTCCTGCCTTCAGCCCTCTAGGAGATTTTTGTGACAGAGATAAGACACCAGTAGGTCCAGGAGTCACAAGGCCTACAAAGAAATGTTAACGGAACTTAGAACTGACTTTAGTTGCCTCACAGAGAACCATCAAAGCTTAATAGGAAGGTGGTGAAAATCCTGTCCTGTCATGGGTTTTAGTCCAGGTGAGATGAGTGATGTGTGGCTTGCCTGGGTCCTCAAAGAGCCAGGCCTTCAGTCCTCTTACTGAGGTTACCACATACCCTGGGCTTCTGTACTGAGTCAGGAGCTAGGAAGAGGTCGGGGCTGGCTCAAGGTTACCCAATGGCCAGTCTGGGCCTGAGCCAGGTCCCCAGGCTCTACCCTCAATCCCAAACCAGAGCTGCTGGAGTGGGGAGGAGGGGGAGCTCGTCTTCAACTTGGGCCTTCAGTGGGCACAGAGTAACTGTTCTTTGCTGCTCAACAGTCTTCCTATTTGCCGCGTGCCAGGCTGCAGCCTCCCTCAAATCCTGCTAATGAGGAAAATCTGGTGCCAGCATCCACAAATATGTGTGCCTTCTGGAAGGAGGCAGTAGGTCAGGCTCAATCCCAGTGGTTGGGTTTAAAGGCCCAGAGGGAAGTCACAGGGTGGTGGTGGGGTGGGGGGGGGCAGGGGTATACACATGCCCTGAATATTTCTGACAAGATATCCCAAAAATGCTTTTCATGTTTGTTCTGGGTTGGGGTGGGAAAAAATGTAGTTTTCACTGTATGCTCTTATAATGTTGAACATTTTTACCAGGTACCCGTATTTCCAAGCAAATATTGACATATAAACATATAAATAAAAAGCCCAGGAAGAAAGGAAACAGACAGGAGCTTGGAATTTCAGAGGAGGAAGGGAACTCAGGTATTGATCTCCCCTATGAAAACAAAAGCTACGATTTCCTGGGTGCTTGCTGAGAGCTGGCTGTGTTTGAAGCCCTGCTGGGCAGGTTGAATTTAAGCCTCAGAGTGATCTCAAGGAGTGGGTACTATTATTGTTACCCCCCACTACACAAATGAGGAGACAGAGCCTAAGTCCTAAGCACTAGCCAAAGTTGAGCTGGGCCTGGAAGTACTGGCTCTTGCTCCTGGCCCCTCAGGGACTAGAGTTCTAACACAGCCCCTGCTCTGGAAGGAATTGGTTAGGAGGTGTGCCATAGCCTGCAACTTCTGGGGTCATGTAAACAGGCCGCTGAGACCCCAGGCGTCCATCTGCCCTCCTGAGCCAGACCCAGCTGGACCACAGCCCTGCCCCGAGCCTCAGTTTCCTCATCTAATAAATGGGCGAATCTTCCCTTCCTTGCAAGGCAGGAGTAAAGATTACCCAAGGGGAGGTGCCTGGCACATGGTAAGTGCCCAGTACACACCCATTCCCTCCCCTCTCTTCCCTGCCCTGATGACTCTAGGAACAGGAAGGCTGTCCTGCCAAGCCAGGTACTGCCCACTTCCTGAGTAAAGGTACTAGGTCTGGAAGGCAGACTGGAGGGTGGCAGGGACCCTCCACCACCCAGTGGCAGGCCCTAGATGCTGATATGAAAAGCCCCTCAGGAAACTGGTGGACAGAGTGCCAGTGGATGTGTATGAGTTCCCATGGGCTTGCATGGGGTCCAGAGACCTGGCATGTCCTTGCTACAGACTGTGGCCTTCCCCAGAGGACCATCTCCTGGCTCTTGGCTGCCCCAAACAGACCAAGATGGAAAGAAGAACTGGGAGGAAACATTTTATTTTCTAGACAGAACTGGTCAGGGAACATGCCAGAACATGACCAGAGACCATTCTGGCCCTCTCTTACCTTGCTCCAGTGCCCTGGGTGGGGGCCTCCTGCCACAAACAAAGCCACCTCACTGGCTTCCAAAGACCTCTTCCGTGGCCCATGGAGATGAGCTCCCTCTTCCTCCCCCACCCCCGGACTGTGCAGTGGTCAGCTCAGGTCATGAATCCTGAGCCCCTGCTCAATCCTCTGAAGCCCATGTCAGCACCAGCCAGACATGTGACAGGCCACAGCCCCACAGACCTGTTTGACCACAGCAGCAACCGGTCCATTAAGGGAAGGCTGTCCTCCTTGCCCTGAGGGGCTATCACTGATCACCAAACTCCTGCAGGGTCTCCCAGCCCAGAGCCTTCAGTTTTGGCCTCTTTCCTGCCCGGGACAGGTATGAATACATGCAGTGATGGAGGTAGGATGGTTGGGTGGCTGATAAGGAAAAAAGAACACACTTCTCACCAAACTGTGCTGGGCTGCCTTGGTAATGGTGTATGAATGTGTGTGTGTGTGTGTGTGTGTGTGTGTGTGTATGTGTGAGAAATGGGTCCCTTATCTCACATTGTAAGCAAATATCAATTCCAAGTAGATTAAAGACCTAATAAAAAAGGTGAATACAGGAGATTCATGACCATAAAGCAGGAGAAAATTTCTTATAATACACAAAGTAATAATAAAGTGAAACATAGATCTGACTATGTAAATTAGGAACACTGAAATTATAATGTTCATCTCATGATACCACTTATCACTTCATGATAAGTGAAAAAGGCAAGATATTTTACAACATAAGTAATTGACAAAGGATTAAAATCTGGAACACCTAAAGAATCCTCCAAGTGAACGGGAGAATTAAAAAAATAAATCCCAAGATGAACAAAGACTTGAAGAGGCACTTGAGCAAAAAGGAAATCCCAATGGCCAGTAAGTGTACAAATATGTCCAACCTCATCAGCAATCAAGGAAATGCAAATGAAAACCATAGTGAATTAAAGTATCCATGACATATTTCACAGATATAGAACAAACATTTCAGAAATTTATATGGAACCATAAACGACCCCAAATAACTGCAGCAATTTTGAGAAAGAGGAACAAAGTAGGAGGGATCACAATACCTGATATCAGACTGTATTACAAAGCCACTGTAATCAAAACAGCCTGGCACTGGCATAAGAACAGATACATAGAAGCCCTGGCTGGTGTAGCGCAGTGGATTGAGCACGGGCTGCAAACCAAAGTGTCGCGGGTTTGATTCCCAGTCAGGGTACATGCCTGGGTTGCAAGCCATGACCCCCAGGAACCACTCATTGATGTTTCTCTCTCTCTCTCTTTCTCCCTCCCTTCCTTCTCTAAAAATAAATAAATAAAATTTTTTTAAAAATTTAAAAAAAGAACAGATACATAGACCAATGGAACAGAACAGAGAGCCCAGATGTAAACCCAAGTCTCTATGATTTATTTGACAAAGGGGGAAGAAGCATAAAATGGAGTAAAAATAGCCTCTTCAACAAATGGTGTTGGGAGATCAGGACAGCTAAATGCAAGAAAATTAAACTTGGTCACCAACTTACACCATACACAAAAATAAATTCAAGGTGGATAAAAGACTTAAATATAAGTTGTGACACCATAAAAGTCCTAGAGGAAAACATCAGCAGGAAAATCTCAGACATTCCATGCAGCAACATCTTCACTGATATGTCCCCTAAAGCAAGGGACATAAAGAAAAGAATAAACAAATGGGACCTCATCAAAATAAAAAGCTTCTGCATGGCTAAAGAAAACAGCATTAAAATGAAAAGAAAACCAACTATATGGGAAAATATATTTGCCAGTGGTACCTCAGACAAGGGCTTGATCTCCAAAATATATAAAGAATTCACAGGACTCCACTCCAGGAAGACATAAAATCCAATTAAAAAATGGAGAAAGAACTTGAACAGACACTTCTCCAAGGAGGACATACAAAGGGCCCAGAAACATATGAAAAGATGCTCAGCATCACTAGCCATCAGAGAGGTGCAAATTAAAACCACAATGAGATACCACTTCAAACCAGTCAGAATGGCCAACATAAACAAGTCAACAAACAAGTGTTGGAGAGGATGTAGAGAAAAGGGAACCCTAGTTCACTGTTGGTGGGAATGCAGACTGGTGCAGCCACTGTAGAAAACAGTATGGAATTTCCTCAGCAAACTAAAAATGGAACTGCCTTTTGACCCAGCTATTCTACTGCTGGGATTATATCCTAAGAACCCTGAAACACCAATCCAAAAGAACCTATGCACCCCAATGTCCATAGCAGCACAATTTACAATAGCCAAGTGCTGGAAGCAACTTAAGTGTCTATCAGTAAATGAATGGATCAAAAAACTATGGTACATTTACACAATAGAATACTATGCAGCAGAGAGAAAGAAGGAGCTCCCACTCTTTGAGACAGCATGGATGGAACTGGAGAGCTTTGTGCTAAGTGAAAAAGTGAGATGGTGAGGGTCCAATACCATATGATCTCACCTTTAACCTGAACATAATCAACAAAAGAAAAAAGCAAACAAAACATAACCAAAGACATTGAAATTAAGAACAATCTAACAATAGCCAGAGGGGAAGGGAACATAAGGGGAAGGGTTTTCAGGAACTACTATAAAGGACACATGGACATAACCAAGGGGAGGATGGAAGCAAGGGAGGAAGGTGGGTTTGGCTGGGGTAGGGGGGAGTGGTGGGGGGAAATGCAGACAACTGTAATTGAACAATAATAAAATAATAATAATAAAAAGAAAACCACAGTGAGAAATCACTACACATCCACCAGGTGAGTAGAAATGACAAAGACTGACAATAGGGAGTGCCAGAGTGAGGAGGGGTGCAGCGGCAGTGAATGACTGACTACACAGTGTGGCACTGTTTTGTGAAGCTGAACATGTATATACTTCACCACCCAGTTTGAGGTGTACACCTAGAAAAGTTCATACCATGTGTACTTGGACTCAGGTTCAAGAACACCCCCAAACTGAAGACAACCGTCATGCCTATCACAGTATGCTAGTTAAATAATCTGTGTGCTAGTGATACAATGGAAATCTATTCAGCAGTGACAACGACAAACTACAGCTACTCATAACTGGATGAGTTACAAGTTACACAGCCACAACTTAGAGCCAAAATAGTCAGACCCAAATGTTGGGGACCACTTCGTGTGGTATCGGAGACTGTAGGCCCTCACAAGCTAGGCCCTGAAAGAGGCCTGTAAAATTTGATGAGAAAACCGGGAATGCATGTGGCAGGTATGACCTGATGCTAGCACCGAGGGTTCCCATGGGAAATCAGGCCTGAAGAATGCATTGTACCCTTTGAAGCTTGCTTTGCTTTGTATAGCCTGTTGGTACAAACCAGATGTTTAAGCTCAAAGCATATGGGAGTGAACTCCTAATCTCACGAACCAAGTCTTACCACCATCTGGCATCAGCATGACTAACAGACCCTGACCTGAGGCAGTGTTTCTTCAATTGTTATCTATATAAAATACCTGTTTTCTATAACTATAGCCTTTGGACATTGACTGATGAGTTATGCATGCATGCTGTACACCCCTACACATACCAATCCCAATAAAAGCCATTTCAGAGAAGGGTTCGGGGCATTCTCCACTAGAGGGAATCGGCAGCCCCTTTCCCCTGCAGACAGATTGTGTCCAGGCCAGCTCATTTCATCCAACACCAGGAGGACTCCACGGGATGGGGGTCCCTTCACCCAAACAAATATCTACAGCTGAAGCCTATTTATACAGAATTTAAAAATAAGAAAACCATATTGTGAAAAGTTGTTCAGATAGGTGGTAAGACAATGAGAACAAGAATGACAATATGTCTTTCCATTTTTTGGGGGGGGACAGGTTACATATCACATTTTGGTATGTGTATGTATGGTATAGGGAGGTAGGGACAAGCAGGCATCCCAAGCTATGACTGTGATACCACCAGGTGGTGTAGCTTGAACATGATAGCCAACACAGACACACAGGGCTTCAGAGTTGAAAGGGCTCCTGCCACTCTCTCATTTTAAGAACATCGGATCAGAGACAGAAAGGAACTTGCCCAAAGTTGAACAGCAAGTCAGAAGCCAGCAGAGACAGCACTGGAATTTAGGTTTTATGGAGACTGAATCAGGGTTCTTCTCCTCTTCCATGCAGAAGAGTTGTTCCATTGCAAAACATCTTTACCACCACCTAGAGCAGACCTTTTCTTTTTAGCACTTAAAATTCTTTGAAATTCTTTTATTTGTTCACTTATTTACTGTTGGTCTCCTGCTGCTAGAATAAATGCTCCTAGAGAGAAGTGTTTTTGTCTGGCTGGCTCCTGTGGTATGATAGTTGGCACTCCATAATTATTTGTTGAATGAGTAAATGAATGAAGCCAACATTTGTATTTGGACTTTGAGGTCCTAGAAATACTTACTGGCTTCTACAATATCCCCAAAGGAGAAAATAAAAAAACAACTGTATAACATTGACATGCTTCCATAGAATTATTTTCAAAATTAACTTAGGAGGTTGGCACTACCATCAGCAGCATTTTAAAGAGGAGAAAACCGAGGCTCAAGAAGGTCTGGTGACTTGTCTAAGGTCACAAAGCAAGGAAGTCAAGAGCTGGGATTTGAACCTAGTTCCAGAGGCAGGCTGGCTGTCAGCCAGTCCATACACCTGAAACTATCAGGATCTGCACACTTCAGCCCTTCCTGTCTGCACACATACCCCAGCCCTTTTGGGTGCTGATTACAACTTACAAAGTATTTTCTGGTCTCTTCCAAACCTGTTCAGCTCAGGGAGGGAAAGGGATTTGTGGAAATCACATGAAGTCCAGCTCTCTGATCTCCAAGCTTCCCAAGTTGGTGTGTAGGACAGTGACTACAGCAGCTGCTCATGGAATTGCCACTGCACACTACATTTCCTTTCCACTTCGCTTCATACCAAATCCTCAGGACCCTTGGCTAAGTCCAAAATGTGGCCCTAATTCAGCATCTGCATGAGCTGAATAATGAAATGTTCTCATTATACTTGCAGGCAATTGGCTTTATTAAAACATGCTGACACTTAGCATCTTTTGTTGTTGTTGTTTTGTTTACAAAGATATAATTTACTAAATTGCTGTAAGTCACAAATAGTTTAAGAGAAAAAATTTGTATCTTGAACACAAAGGTCAACGACCAGTAATACTTAATATAAAAATTATAAACATTATACTCATTCTTATGAGTTCATTTAGTCCCATGTTATTAATACTTTCTGACCTTGATCATTTTGTTGGCAGTTTAACAAATCCAGTTTTGTTTTGTTTTTATGTTTGTTCAAGTACAGTGTCTCCATTTTTACCCCATGACACACCCCAACCCCACCAATCCCCATGTCCCACCCTCGAACCTACTCCCTTTGGCTTTTTCCTTGTGTCCTTTACATGTTCCGTAATGGCCCTTCCCCATGTTCCCCATTATCACCTCCCCCTTCCCCTCTGGTTCCTGTCAGTTGGTTCTTTATTTCAATGTCTCTAGTTATACTTTGCTTGCTTGTTTGTTTTGTTGATTAGATTTCACTTATAGGTGAGATCATATGGTATTTGTCTTTCACCACCTAGCTTATTTCACTTAGCATAATACTCTCCCATTCCATCCATGTTGTCACAAAGGGTAGGAGCTCCTTTTTTCTTTGTGCTATACAGTATTCCATTGTATAAATGTACCATAGTTTTTTTATCCACTCATTTACTTGTGAGCACTTAGGTTGCTTCCAGCATGTGGATATTGTAAATTGTGCTGCTATGAGCATTGGGGTACACAGGTTCTTTCAAATGGTCTTTCAGGATTCTTGGGGTATAATCCCAGCAGTGGTATTCTTAGGTTAAAAGGCAGTTCCATTTTTAGATTTCTGAGGAAATTCCACACTGTTTTCCACAGTGGCTGTACCAGTCTGTGTTCTCATTAACAGTGTACTAGGGTTCCCTTTTCTCCACAACCTCGCCAGACTTGTTTGTTGAATTGGTTATGATGGCCATTCTCACTGGTGTGAAGTGGTATCTCATTGTGGTTTTAATTTACATCTCTCTGATGGCTAGTGATGCTGAGCATCCTGTCATGTGTCTCTGGACCCTCTGTATGTCCTCCTTGGAGAAGTGTCTGTTCAAGTCCTTTGCCCATTTTTTAATTGGGTTGTTTGTCTTCCTGGAGTGGCATTGTGTGAGTTCTTTATATATTTTGGAGATCAAACTCTTGTCTGAGGTATCACAGGCAAATATATTTTCCCATATAGTTGGTTCTCTTTTCATTTTAATGCTGTTTTCTTTAGACATGTAGAAGCTTGTTATTTAGATCAAGACTCATTTGTTTATTCTTTCCTTTATGTCCCTTGCTCTAGGGGATATATCAGTGAAAATATTACTGCATACAATATCTGAGATTTTCCTGCCTATGTTCTCCTCTAGGACTTTTATGGTGTCACGACTTATATTAAGTCTTTTATCCACCTGGAGTTTATACTTGTGTATGGTGTAAGTTGGTGGTCAAGTTTCATTTGTTTTGGAATGTAGTTGTCCAGGTATCCCAAAACCATTTGTCAAAGAAACTATTTTTACTCCATTTTATGCTTCTGTCCCCTTGGTCCAATATTAATTAACCATAGAGAATTTGGTTTGTTTCTGGGCTTTCTATTCTGTTCCATTGGTCTATGTGACTGTTCTTATGCCACTGCCATACTGTTTTGATTACAGTGGCCTTGTAATATAGTTTGATATCAGGTATTGTGATCCCTCCTACTTTGTTCTTTCTCAAAATTGTTGAGGCTATTCAGAGTCATTTATGATTCCATATACATTTTGAAATGTTAGTTCTATATCTGTGAAGTATGTCATTGGTATTTTAATAGGGATTGTTAGGGATTTAATAGGGATTTAATAGGGATTTAATAGGGATTGATTATTTTAATTCTTTCAATCTGTGAGCATGGTCCATAGTTCCATTTGTTTGTGTCTTCCTGAATTTCTTTCTTCAGTGTTGTATAGTTTCTGAGGACAGGTCTTTTATCTCCGTGGTTAGGTTTATTAGTAGGTATTTAATTTTTTTGTTGCCATGTCAAATGGGATTTTCCCCCCGATTCCTGTTTCTGATATTTCATTGTTGCTGTACAAAAATGCCTTCAATTTCTGAATACTGACTTTGTATTCTGCTGTTTTGCCAAATTCATTCATTAGGTTGAGTAATTTTTTGGTGGAGTCTGTAAGGTTTTCTGTGTACACTATCATATCATCTGTAAACAATGAAGTTTTACTTCTTTTCCAATTTTACTTGTCTTATCACTGTGGGTATGAAAACCAATACTTTATTGAATAGAAGTGGTGAAAGTGGACATCCTTGTCTTGTTCCTGATCTTAGTGGGAAAGCTTTTAGTTTTTGCCTATTGGGTATGATATTGGCTAGAGGTTTTTCATATATGGCATTTATTATCTTGAGGTATGCTACCTCTGCTCCCATTTCATGAATATTTTTATCATAAATGGGTGCTGTACCTTATCAAATGCTTTTTCTGCACCTATTGATATGATCATGTAATTTCTGTCTTTCCTTTTGATTGTGTGATGTATTATGTTTGTAGAATTGCAAATATTGTACCATTCTTGCATCCCTGGGATGAATCCCACTTGATCGTGGTGTATGATCTATTTAATGTATTGCTGGATGTGGTTTGCCAATATTTTGTTGAGGATTTTAGTGTCTATGTTCATCAGCAATATTGGCCTGTAGTTTTCTTTCTTTGTTGTGTCTTTATCTGGTTTTGGAATTAGGATGCTGCTGGCTTTATAAAAAGAGTTTGGGAGACTTCCCTCTTCTTGTTTTTTTTTGCAATAGTCTGAGAAGGATAGGAGTTAGCTCTTCCTTAAATGTTTTGTAAAATTCTCTTGTGAAAATGTCCGGTCCAGGGTTTTTGTGTGCCAGGAGTTTTTTGATCACTGCTTCAATTTTGTCAGCTGTTACTGGTCTGTTCAGGCTCTCTGCTTCTTCATTCAGTTTTGGGAGATTATATTTTTCTAGAAATTTGTCCATTTCACCAAGGTTTTCAAATTTCTTGGCTTTTACTACAAATATAGTTCTTCACAGTAATTTCTTAGAATCCTTTGTATCTCTGTGGTATGAGTTGTAATCTTCCCTCTTTCATACCTGATTGTGTTTATTTGGGTCCTCTCTCTTTTTTTCTTGATGAGTCTGCTTAGAGGCTTGCTGATTTTGTTTATCTTTTCAAAGAATCAGCTCCTGGATTTATTTATATTTTGGATTTTTCTTTTAGTCTCTATGTCATTTAATTCTGCTCTGATCTTGGCTATTTCCTTCCTTCTACTCGCTCAGGGCTTTGTTTGTTGTTGTTCCTCCAGTTCTTGTAGATGTAGGGTTAGGATGATTATTTGAAATGTTTCTATCTTTTTTAGGTAGGCCTGTATCACTATGAACTTCCCTCTTAGGACTGCCTTTGCTGTGCCTCATAAGTTTTGGACTGTTGTGTGTTCATTTTCATTGGTCTCCAGAAACTTTTTGATTTATTCCCTGATCTTATTATTAACCCATTCATTGTTTAGTAGCATGCTATTCAATTTCCATGAATTTGTTTTCCTTGAGGTTGGTTTCTAATTTCAGGCCCTTGTAGCCTGAGAAAATGCTTGATATGATTTAAATTTTCGTGAATTTGTTGAGGCATTTGTGTCATATTATATGGTCTATCTTTGAAGAAGCTCCATGTGCATTTGAAAAGAATGGGTATTTTGCCTCTTGGGAAGAAAGTTTCTATATATGTCAGTTAAGTCCATTTGATCTAGAGCACTGTTCAATGCTACAATATCCTTGATGATATTTTGTTTGTAAGATGTACCCATTTTTGACAGTGGAGTGTTAAAATCCCCTAATCTAAGTGACACTTAGCATTTTTATGAAACTATATTACTATCCTATAAGCTGGACAGAGAAAGTCAAATACCATATGATTTTACTTATAGTAGAATCTGAAGAACAAATTAGAAAGAGACTCATAGATACAGAGAACAAACTGACAGTTGTCAGAGAGGAGGGAGGTTGGGATGCTGGGTGAAAAAGGTAAAGAGATTAAGTATAAATTGGTAGTTACAGAATAGTTATGGGGATATAAAGTACAGCATAGAGAAAATAGTCAGTAATACTGTAATAACTCATGGGTACTTGATGAGTACCCATGACCCTGTAACCATGACCATGATATTGGTGAGACCACCCTGTAAAGTACATGACTATCTAACTACTATGGTGTATATCAGAAACTTATATATGATAATATTGAATGTAAACTGTAATTTAAAAATATAAAAATGTTAAAAAGAACCTATATTACCATTCTGATAGCTTTTACCAAGTCCCCAGGTAATAATTTTTAAAAGTTCATTTAGCTCTGGGATTCCTGGAGCTAAAATAACCCTCCAGGGCATCTAAACAAAAATCCTCTGGGCCTCAGTTTGCATACCTCCAGTGAGAGAGAACTCATTACATTATAAGGCAGCTTATTTCTGGCAGTATTCAGCTAAGTTGAGCACAAAGGAAACTCGTATTAGCCCCTGGTGCTAAGGGACCGGGAGGTACCTCAGCCACTCTTTGATCCTGAGGGAGTTCACAGTCTTGCAGAAGAGACGGTGTCATCCCAACAATGGGACACAGTACAGGCTGGAATTACCTTCTAAGGAGGCATTATATGAGGCCTAGGATCCTGTACAAGATTACAAGTTCCACTGCAGGCACTGTGGATTTATGTGGGTCAGACCAGACTCTATGCTTACTTGAGTCTGAGTACTCCTCCCAGAGAAATTACCCCTCTGAGGATGGATGTCTGAGCACAAAATGCAAACTCAAAACTGTTGGTACCCTAGAGCAACTGAGTAGCTCCGAAAGGACTATCAACAGTGGTGGGTGGGACGGTGCACTGCTGGCTTGTGGGGCTGACATTGTTGTTTTAATATTATGCCTCTAGGACCTTTATACACATTAATGGGTGAGTTTGTGGTTTTGCAGATGAAATGAATAATGTATGTGAGAGCCACCCATGACAGGGTCTGGCAACAAGGAGTACAGGCTTTCAAAAATGTTTGCTGGGGCCCTGACCTGTATGGCTCAGTTGGTTGGACATCATCCCACAAGGCAAAGGGTCACCAGTTTGATGCTGGTAAGGGCACATGCCTGGGTTGCAAGTTGGTCCCTGGTCTGGGCATGTGCTAGAGGGAACCAATCAATGTTTCTGTTGCACATTGATGTTTCTCTCCCTCTCTTTCTCTCCCTTCCCCTCTCTATAAATAAACAAACAAACAAAAATAAAAGTTTTAAGAATATTTGCTGGGTTTGAAATACAAACATGCTAGATCACAAGACCACATTCACACTGTTCTTCAAAGAGTCAACAAGAACGAGGCTGCTTGCATCCTGCTTTTCCAACTTGGGATTTGCTGTGGTAGCTCCACTGAATAGCCCAGGGAGGAGGGTGTGAAAGAAAAGGAGCCACAAGCAAAACTTGACAAGCTCAGGAGAGGCCTGTGTGGCAGCCTTACAAACTCAGACATAAAGTAACCACATAGGATGGTCTGAAATTAAAACTTTCTAACTAAAAACAGTTCATGGCTGGTAGTCCTGGGCTAGAATCTTCCCTGACAAGTCAGTCTTTACCTTAACTGAGCCTGTCTTGTTGTCTCTTTGCATCTGTTATAATATACCTTTGGAATGTCAAATTTCTTTTTTCAGAACCCCTCAAAGCACAGGCACTGCATCAGGGAGAGAAAGCAAACCCCCTCATTGCTATTGTTATCATGTTAATTGACTGTTAACTATCCTGTACTCACCTGTGTAAAAGTAAGTGTCTATAATTTCACATCTTATCCAATCCCAGAGATCCAACCCCCAATGCTTTGTGTCCTTCCTCCTCCCTAATCTACCACCAATGGATTTTGTGTAACCCCCTTATGCCTCCTCTTTTGATTGTAATGTATAAAATAAGGTGCTATACTGCCATTTTCCAGAGCCTGATCTCAGCTCATTGAGGTTTTGCTTCCTGGCAATTGTCATCAGTTTGGCTAAAATAAACTCATAAAAATTCTTACAGGCTTGGATGTTTCTTACGTTGACAAAGGGGATCTTGAAGACTACCATCTCACCAGGGGTCTAAAGTCAGTCCTGCCTGTGCTCCTGCACACTGCTCCCCTTTTCAGTGATAGTGGTACCCTGAGGGAATGATGCGGGGATGAGAGGGATTAGGATGAATGGAGGTTTCAGGTGGCAGGATGGGGCATACCTTTTTGTAGGAACCAAGACATGGCAAGGCTGGGTCCAGTGGGAAGGTGGTGGGCACTAGAAGATGCTGCTCCAGAAGCAGGTTTGAGTCACACTTCATGGTGGCCATGAACACCATGGCTGAGCAATGGCAATGCATGAAACCCCAGTACAGAGAGACCTCACCAACAGAATAGGCCTTCATCCAGTCTTGTTCATGTAAGAAATACCTCTGGATAGGAATGAGAACCCCATTCCCTACCCCCTAATTATGAAGGATCATTGGGAAATGATGAGATATCTGGTCAATCTTCCAGATTCATAGCCTCCTGACCAGTGAGTATTCACCTCCAACTTGCTTACCCCAGTGACAGAGATCTTGCCACAAGAACAAAGGATGGCTGTGCTCTTCTTGGCCAGGGATGCTTAGATACTTAGCTTACACCTTGCCCCAGTAATTAGGGCACTAATGTGGAGGAGAGCTTTGGATACAATAGGTCCTAGTTCTGGCTTCACCTTGGCACTCCCCTGTGCATAATGGGGAAGAGACATGACTAAAACCATGAGGGCTGTTGTGGGGCCAGCAAGAATGGGGTTAGTCAGAACAGTGGCTGGAAGGGCAAGCAACCATGACCCCCTCTAAGCAGCCTTGAGAGAGAGAGTGGCAATTCTGGTCATTAAGACCCAGAATTACTTAGGGTTTGCAAACTGTGCAGGAGCTAGCATCACCTGCAGAGTAAGATGCCAGTTCTCTTCCTTGCCCATCCACTGCATGGACCTCTGTGAGGAAAACGCAGTCCTCTGAGTATTCCCCAGTGGGTAACTGCCCAAGGATGGCTGGATTGCTGGAGAACTGAAAACAGTATGATGTTGTGTGACCTTAGACTTGTCCCTACCTCAGTTTCTCCATCTCTAACAAGGGATTGGCCCCAGGATCCTCCCTCCAGTGCTAATGTTCAATGGCTGGGCTTGGCATTTTGGCACCTAAGTATCTCTTAGCTCATCTTTTCCTGCTTCCTGGGGCATCTGGGTTGTTCCTCTTCTCTCCTTTCGAACCCAGCTGTTGGGCTCTGGCTGCCACACATGGGTGCAAAGGATTGGCCACCTTGCCAGCATAAGTGAAAAGCCAAACATAATGTTGGGGGCAGGGGAGGGTGATCATGGTGCCATTCCTGTGTCACCTCAGTTCAGAGTTGCTCTGAGGTGGTTGCATAGGCCAACAGGTGCACTGTCTGGTGGGGACTGACCACAGAGTGAAGGGGTAGTGGCTATTCAAAGTGCATAACCAGACTCCTGTTTCTGGTGCAGAACAAGTGCCCACCCCGCCAATTACAGAGCATGCCCAGAGCAAAATGCACAAGTTGACCAGGCAGAGCGGGCTGCTTTCCCTGTGAATCTGCTCCTGTGGACAAACCTGGGAGAGGGGACACTGTTCTGTCTGTTCTGTTTGCTTCAGGGGCAGATCAGCTGTGATAACAGTTGAAAGCATGGCGATTTAAAGTGGCAATTGCCTGGCAAAAGAATGAGAAGGAGGCTTTCCCTGTGACTGGGTGGGGAGAAGACAGCCTTAACTCATCTCTGCCAAACTATTCCTGCCCCATCACAGCCAAAGAATAGCCAGTTGTGGGCAGGATGGGGTTTTCCCATACTCTAAGCCCCTGGTCCAGGAGGATCCCAACTCAGGCTGGCAGGTATGATAGTCCTGACATTTGAGAACCTTTTGGGACAGGGTCAGGAGATTGCCATGGTTGTTTCAGCCCCAGCACCATTTCCTAAACCAATTCCCAGCCTCCTAGGGGTATGACCCAGAGTGCCCCCTCAAGACTAGGAACCAGCCTCTGGCCCACGCGATAGCAGGAGGGACTGCCCAAGGTCACACAGGGAGTCAGGGGTAGGTCGTAATAGGATCCTGCCCCTCCAGAGCAGACGAAGCTCCTGATTCCCCTCCCTGAATCCTCTGTCAGACTCCCAGCGATTTCCTGAGATGCCTCATCGTCCTGCCTGCAGGATCCAAACCTCGGACAAGGGCTGCAGGATTTCTCCGCAGGAAGGCGGGAGCAGGGTGGGAGTGCCCAGGAGAAGAGAGGCTTCTCCCGGCAACCCTCCGGGATGGATTCCGGATTCCCCTCCCCGGGGAAGCACAGATGCGGAGGTGAGAACCCTGATCCCCCCTTCCTCAAGACTGCGCTTTCAGCGTTTCATATAACCACGGAGGCTAAATTGCCCGCATACTCACCGCAGAGCGACATCTGCAGAGCCCCAGCTCAGAAAGACCGGCAGTTGCCGCCCCCAGGCCAGCGTAGCCCGAGCCCCCGTACCCGAGAGCCCGACGTCCTCTTACCCCCATTTCTACAACCCAGCAAACGACTTCGTCCCCGCGACTGCGGCCTCGGTACCTCCTCCGGGGCTCAGCTCAACTGCCAGCTATCCCCCACCCCCTCCCGAGTGGCCGATAGCTTCTCCCGCGTCCTGCAGCGGCGGCCTCCTGCGCGGAGCAATAGCCCAGGCTCTCAACGAAGGAGATCTCCCACCACAGCCCCAGTTAGCCCCCGCCCGCAGCCCCCACCCGCCACCCCGGCTTGCTTGCGTTCATCCCCGTCCACCTCCTACCTCTGCGGGGACCGTCAGCAGCAGCCGAAGCCGCGCAGTCCCAGCAGCGGGCGCGGCCCCAGCGCCTTGGGCAGCAGCGGGGCGTGGGGGAAGGGGCGCAGTAACGCTGGGGAGCTCCAGACTGCTCCCGGCTTTCCTGCGGGCTCCACTACCGGTGTGTTGTAACCTTGGCTGTGGCCTCCCTAGCCCTGCCTCAGTTTATCCCCTTCGAAGGACAGGGGTGGGGGGGACAGTACGGAAAGGAGGGGTGGAATGGGAAGGTAGGTTCCGCCCCAGCTGCGGACGTCACAAGAGTCCGTGCAAGTTGACAGCGTTGGGGGTCGGTGGGGCAGCTGCATGAAAGGGCCCCAGGAGGTGGGTACGTACAATCCATGTGTGTTGGAGGTGGTAATGTGGCCCCAGCATTTCCCTCAGACTCCCCAATACCCCTAAGTAAACACCTAGTAAACGCAGCCTCAGGCCAAGTGCCCTGACCCCTCCTACAGAAAACTGCAAACCGGGCTGGTAATGTCCAACCCCCTCGCCCCAAGCCTCCCCTGGTCACAGATCAGAAGATTGAGGCTAAGAGGTGGGCAGCCATTGGCCCAGAGTCAACAGTATGTGGGGGCTGCGTGCATCCACCCTTAGCACTATGTCCCTCTGAGTTCCTACTCAGGACCCGCGCTCCTTACATTTTTGGGAGGAGGATCCGGGACTGCGGGCAGCACCTCTCATCCTGCAGCGAACATTGACTCAGCACCAACT
Organism: Phyllostomus discolor; assembly: GCF_004126475.2. Lineage (NCBI taxonomy): Eukaryota > Metazoa > Chordata > Mammalia > Chiroptera > Phyllostomidae > Phyllostomus > Phyllostomus discolor. Next base: position 107,388,024 of record NC_040904.2, read on the forward strand.
GAATGCTGGGGAAGGGACTCAGTGACCTGGCAACTGTCCTAGAGAATGGGGTAGCACCTTCTTAGAGACCCAAACCCTGGGGAAGAAGTAGCGGAGATAGGAGATAGGAGAGGCTGGGCCTAGAAGGGGTAGGAAAGGAAGGGTGCTCCAGGATGGGTGCACCTAAGTAAAAAGCAAGGCTGGGAATGCGCATTGCCGGGTTTGTAGGAGAGAGCCCTGAACACCGGACAGAAAAGAAAGGGCTTCCTTTCGTACACAGCACGGAGCTGCCGACCGAGAGCTTCAGTAGCTTGGGATGTATTTAAGAAGCGCCCCCTGGTGGCCAGAGGTGAGAAACGGAAGGTCAGAAGAGCATGGCTGGTCCCACTGAGAGGAAACTGGGCAAGTGATGTAATGAGTCAAGAGACTGGAGTCTCGGTGAGCCCTGGTGCGGATGAGCTGTGTGACCTTGGGCAAGGCACTTCTCTCTCTGTGCTTTTGAGAGAGAGGGAAATTGATTTTTCAGCTCTGATGCCTCATGACCCTGGACATCAGGGCCAAATGGATCAGTGGATCCAGTAAGGAACTTTATGAGGTTTATTTCATTTATTTGAGGTAGCAACTACTATCCCAATTTTGCAGGCAGGGTCACTATAGCACATAAAGGGAAAGTCACCTGCTCACACTCACACAGCTGGCCCTTGAACACAGGCCTGTGAGGCTTCATAGTCTAAGCAGAGTGACCACCTCAGTCTCCTGTCTTGAAGCATTTTTCAAGCATCTAAGGTGTTCCTGGAGTGCTCTGGAAGATGAAAATGGAATGTCCAGCTCCTGGCAGGCCTTCCTCACCTCCTGGCAAGAGTGAGCCCATGGAATCTATTTGGCATTCATAGCAGACTTGACCATAGTCACTGGATGGATGGGCTTATGGGGCAAAGCAGAGACCTCATGTCAAACCCCATGTTTCATTCTTGTGTATTGTTGGAGCTTTTGTTTTTGAGAACTATTAATTTTATAATTTCAAAAATATTTTTAAAAAGAGCACTTAGAGGAAGAAAAGATGCTTAAAGTTTGAATAATCAAAACTACTTACTAGAGAAGCCACGACATTTTGTTATCAGTGCCAGGAGTGAGTTACTTGGCTGGTAAAAGGTAGGCGAGGGAAGCGAGAGCAAGGTTTTTAGAATCTGTTCAGCCTGAGCAAGTCCCACTGTCTTTCTCAGCCTCATTGCATTCATTTGTGAAACAGAACTGATGGTTAAAGCTCTGCCTTGCCTCCCTTCAAAGATTGCTGTGAGGATCAAGTGTGATGTGTAAAAAGTTTGTATAAAATGCACTGTGTAAATATTTTTATTCCCAGAAGCTATGAAGGGAAATACTGATTAATTTAACTATATAAAAGTTAAAACTTCTAAATTGAATAAAAACAACACAAAAAAATTAAAAAGACAAATGGGAAACTTAAAAATATCTGCAGCACATAACAGAAGCTAATTGAGGAAGATAAGCTGAAAGTTAATTTATTTCTCTGATACATAATGAGCTCTTTCAAATCACTAGGAAAAAGATGACCAATGAAAAAATGAAAGCAAAGTATATGAACAAGCAGTTCACGGAGAGATATTCAATCTCACTTATATTTAAAGACATACAAATCAGCCCTGGCTGGTGTGGCTCAGTGGACTGAGTGGCTACCTGTGAACCAAAGGGTGGCTGATCCAATTCCCAGTCAGAGCACAAGCCTGGATTGAGGGCCAGGTGTCCAGTAGGGGGCGCGCGAGAGGCAACCACACATGGATGTTTCTCTGCCTCTCTCTCTCCCTTCCCCCTCTCTAAAAACAAATAAAATCTTAAAAGAAAGAAAGACATACAAATCAAAGCACAACATGCTTGCCATTTTAAAAACTCTTCCAAGTTGGCAAAAATGAACAAATTTGAGAATATTTATGCTGTTGAGGATGAAAAGAAGTGAGTGCATTTAAAACACTGTCAGGTGAGGCTCAAGATTACCCTTTTCTTAAAAGTAATTTGGCAACACTGTGAAGCCTGCTGATACACATGCAAATCCAAGGACAGGCAACACAGCATTCCAAGTACAAGTGAAGCAAACAAAGAGAAACACCTCTGGTGTGCAATAGGGAAGGAGACATATCCATATGCTGGGACTTTGTCCCAGGACAGAAAGGCCTCTGAAATGCATTTGTAGTGAAAATAGAAGGGACAGAAGATTTTGTATATTACTATCCCTTTTGCATACATTATAAAGAGTTTCACATATATGGAATTTCCTCATTTTCCCCCTAGAGTATATACACATATCAAAACAGTTATTGGTGGCTACCTTTTGAAAGGACAGTTGGGGGGTGGAGTGCATATGTGATGAGTTTTCATTTTTCATTTTATACTTTTCTGAAGATTATTTCATTTTTTAAAAAAGTCACCAGGTATTATCTAGTGTATAGGTACAGGTTCATGGGTCAATTAAGTCTTCTTTATATGCACTAAAAAATTAAGTAACTATTTTTAAAGTGAATAAATACTGTTGAAATATTCTTATTACTTAAAGTGCACAAATGAGGGACTGGTTCCCCAGGTGTTATTATGATCATCTATTTTAAAAATGTGCCTTCTGCTCATGGACTGGTAGGGAAAAGTCTTCAAGATATTTGATTGGCAGAAAGAAAAAGTGTGTGGCATGTTATTTTTTATGTAAAAAAAGTGGGTAAAGAATACATGCTGATACATGCATATATTGTCTCTGACAAAGATGCTTAAGAAACTACTGGTACAGTGGTGCCCTGTGGAAGGGAATGGAAAATTGAGGAACAGGGTAGGAAGGAGATTGGCTTTTCAAATGAAATATTCCATTTAAATATTTTCTTGCACATACTTCTGTATGTACATACTACTGTTCTTATTTTCAAATTATCTTTTAAAAAATAATAATTTCTGAGACTGGATATGGAGTTGGGAGGTCTGGTTTCTAAGGCCCGCTCTGACATGAACTGGGGGTAATTCCTTTTGTGACCTAGGGGAGAGTCACCTCTGTTCTGAGCCTTGAGATCCTCTCCGTTTAGTGGACAGGAAGCATGGGGTACAATGAATGTCAAGGCTCCTTTCAACCCTGACTCCATGCCAGCCTAAGAATCTTCTCTCTGGGAGAGCCAACTAGATATGAAAAGGGGACTAGATATGAAAACAGAGGCCAAGGGTCAGTGGCCTTGGGAATGCTGACTTGCATAACTTCGAAGATCATTCCTGACTTGCCAATATGCTGTTCCTTTTTCCTTCTCCACTCTAGGTGTCCCACCTGGAAACTTGGTTCATATTTCTTCTGGGACAGATGACACAACACTGGGCAACTATGTGGGGCTGAGATGTCAGTGGAGGCCAAAGCTTCATGTTGGGAAACAGAACTATTCACCCCACCCTGAGATCAACCTTGGCTTCAATCCTGCTCCTTTTCCCCACCACAGGGAGCTCTCCATCCCCATGGCTATTCTGGTTCACCTTCCCATCCCCTATACCACATAAGTCATCACTCAGAACCTTCTGTGGCTCCCCTTTACCACAGCAATCAGACAAGAAAAAGAAATAAATGACATTTGAGGCATTTTCCTGACTTCTGGCCAAGATAGAGGCATAAGTAGACACACTGTGCCTCCTTGCACAACCAAAGGCAGGACAACAATAAAAAATAACCAAAACTGCCAGAAAATTGAACTGTATGAAAGCCTGACAACCAAGGAGTTAAAGACAAAACATTCATGCAGGCTGGTAGGAGGGGCAGAGATGGGCAGCTGGGACAGAGAGGACATGCAGCACGGCTATGGCTGGCAGACCTGGAGGCCCCACATTTGTGTGCAAGACAGACCGTGCAACCTAGGGTTCCAGTGCAGGAAAAGAAAGCCCCAAAACCTCTGGCTGTAAAAATCTGTGGGGGTTGTAGTGGTGGGAGAAAAACTCCCAGCCTCACAGGAGAGTGCTGGAGAGACCGAGAGGGTCCTAGAATGTACACCAACCCACCCACCTGGGAATCAGCACCAGAAGGGTCCAATTTGCTTGTAGGGGAAGTGAGGGCAAGAGCCAAGCAAGTGGCATTGTTCTCTCTCTGACCTCTCCTCCACATACAATGCCACAATGCAGCAATGTAGGTTGCCCTGTTCTGTCAAAGCATCAACTATTTCAAAAAATTCAAGAGGAGGGAAGACTACCAAGCTTATTTTATAAGGCCAGCATTATCCTGATTCCAAAACCAGATAAAGGTACTCCAAAGAAAGAAAATTATAGGCCAGTATTCCTGATAAACCTGGATGCAAAAATCTTCAACAAAATATTAGCAAACTGAATTCAGCAATCTATTAAAAAGATCATATACCATAAGCAAGTGGGATTTATTTCTGGAATGTAATGTTGATTTGCAAATTAATGTGGTACACCACATAAATAAAATAAATAATAAAAATCATATGAGCATATTACCAGATGGCAGAGAAAGCACTAGACAAAATGCAGCATACATTTATGATGTATGACAAAAAACAAAACCTCTCAGCAAAGTGGGAACAAAGGGAACATACCTCAACATCATAAACCCACATCATACTCAATGGGAAAAAACTAAAAGCACTTTTCTTAAGATCAGAAACATGACAAGGATGTCCACTTTCACTACTTTTATTCAGCATAGTATTGGAAGTCATTGCCACAACAATCAGACAAGAAGAAATAAGAGGTATATAAATTGAAAAGGAAGGGATAAAACTGTCATTATTTGCAAATGACATGATAGTGTATATAGAGAACCCTAAAGATTTCACCAAAAAACTAGAACTGATATGTGAATTCAATAAAGTAGCAAGATGCAAAGTAAGTATTCAGAAATTGGCTGCATTTTTATACACCAATCATAAACTATCAGAGAGAAAAACTAAGAAAACAATCCCATTTATAATTTAATAAGAAAATAAAATACCTAGGAATGAACTTAACCAAGGAGGCAAAAGATTTATACTGAGAAAATGACAAGACACTGAAGAAAAAAATGGAAAAAGATGCAAATAAATGGAAGTATACAAGGTCATTCCAGAAGGTATCCAGCCATGTAATATGAAAAACAGAGACATTTATTCAAGAAGACAAAAGATACAAGAAACATTGTACATAGGACAATGATGCCTCAGTTCCTTGCAGAGCAGGCACCTTGGAACCTCACACAATTCTCCCAATCACCTTCAGCTGCCACATCATATTTTCCTGAATCTCATCTGTGGTCTGAAATCTCTTCCCTTTTGAAGGTGATTTTAGTCTGGGGAGAAGCCAGAAGTTGCAGGGCACCAAATCTGGGCTGTAGTGGGGCTGAATTACCTGGGTGATTTGACGTTTTGTCAAAAAACTCTGCATGAGACATGATGCATGAGCAGGGGCATTGTTATGATGAAGCTGTCGATAGCTGCAGCCTTCTGAATCATCTGAATAGTTTCCAAGAAGGAATATTCAAGCTTAACACAATATTTCATATATTCATTGCTCTACTCACTCATTCATTTTGAATCCAATGGCCACACAAGTATACATGCTCACTCAACACCTTCACTGACTAGTAAAGTCATCATTGTTTACGTGTACGCATTCCAGTCCCCTCTCATTGGCTTCCAGGTCACATCAATGTCATGAAAATGGTTCTTGTTATATTAACAGTGGCTGGACTTCTTCTGGACATAGCTCATATACCATGCTCATGAATAAGAAGACTTAACATCATTAAAATGTCCACAGTACTCAAAGCAATCTATAGGTTCAATGCAATTTCTATAAAATACCAATGATGTATTCCACAGAACTAGAACAAATAATCCAAAAATTTGTTTGGAAACACAAAAGACCCAGAATAGTGACTGAAACCTTGAAAAGTAAGGACAAAGTGGGAGGTATCACACTACCTGATATCAAACAATACTTCAAGTCTATGGTAATCAAATCAGCACAGTGGTGGCATAAAAACGGATGCATAGATCATGGAACCAATTAGAGTCCAGAGATAAACCCATGCCTATATACTTGATTAATCTATGACAAAGGAAGCAAGAACATACAATGAGATAAAAATTTAATAAATGGTGTTGGAAAAGTTGGACAGATACATGCAAAAAAAAAAGAAACTATATCACCTTCTAACACCAAATACAAGAATAAACTCAAAATGAATTAAAGACATAAATGGAAGACCTGAAACCATAAAAGTCCTAGAAGAAAACCTAGAGAGTAAACTCTTTAACATTACCCTTAGTGAAGCTCTGGCCAAGATGGAGGCTTAGGTAGAAACGCTTTGCTTCCTTGTACAACCCAAAGGAGGATAACAACAAATCTAAAAACAATAAACAATCAGAAGTGCCAGAATATAAACCTGCATGGAACTCCGACAACCAAGGAATTAAAGAAACAGTCAACTAGACCAACCAGACTGGTAAGATGGGCGCATGGAGAGAACCCACTGCAAGACAGCAGACAGCATGGGTGGGGCTGGCTGAAAGGACCAGCAGTGAGGTGGTGGACCATGTGAGAGGGGTTTACTGAACAAGAAACTGAACTCAGCTGACTGTGGACTACGACGGGGGTTGCCATGGTGGGAGAAACTCCCAGCCTCACATGACAGTTTGTTGGAAAGTGGGGCCAGAGCCAAGCAAGCGAGCTGCATTGTTCCCTCTCTGACTCCTCCCCCACAGACACTGCCCACCAAAACAGCAAAGAAGGTTGACCCACCCTGGTGAATACCTAAGGTCCTGCCCCCTTACAACTTAACAGGTGCACTGAGACAAAGAAATGTGGCCTAAATGAAAGAACAGAGCAACACTCCAGAAAGAGAGCTAAGTGATGAGGAAATGGCCAACCTATCTGATAGAGAGTTCAAAATCCTAATAATCAAAATGCTCACAGAACTGATAGAGCTTGGTTGAAAAATGAAAGAACAAATGAAGGTCACCCAAAGAGAAATAAAGCAAAATATTCAGGGAACCAACAGTGAAGGGAAGAAAACCAGGACTCAAAGCAACGATTTGTAACAAAAGGAAAAAATAAACATCAAACTGGAACAAAATAAAGAAATAAGAATTTGAAAAAGTGAAGAGAGTCTTACAAATCTCTGAGACAACCTGAAACATTCAAATATCCGTATTACAGGACAAATATGCCAGAAGGAGAAAAGGAAAACCAAGAAATTGAAAACTTATTTGAACAAATAATGAAGGAAAATTTCTCCAATCTGGTAAAGGAAACCAGGAAATCCAGGAAGCCCAGAGAGTCCCCTAAAAGTTGGACCTAAAGAAGAACCCACCAAGGCACATCATCATTAGGTTATGCAAGATTAAAGATAAAGAGAGAATCCTAAAAACAACAAGAGAAAAGGAGACAGTTACCTACAAAAGAGTTCCCATTAGACTATCAGCTGATTTCTCAAAAGAAACCTTGCAGGCAAGAAGGGGCTGGAAAGAAGTATTTGAAGTCATGAAAGGCAAGGACCTACATCTAAGATTAATCGACCCAGCAAAGCTCTCATTTAGAATGGAAGGGCAGATAAAGTGCTTCCCAGATAAGGTCAAGTTAAAGGAATTCATCATCACCAAGCCCTTGAAATGTTAAAGGGACTTACCTAAAAAAAAGATCAAAAGTATGAACAATAGAATGACAACAAACTCACAACTATCAACAACTGAACCTAAAAAAAGAGAAAAAAAAAACAAAAATTAAGCAAACAACTAGAATAGGGACAGAATCAGAAACATGGACATCACATGGAAGGTTTTCAGTGGGGAGGGGGAGGGGAGGAATGGTGGGGGAAAGGTACAGGGAAGAAGAAGCATAATTGGTAGGCAATTGGTAGAATAGGGAGAAGTTAAGGATGGTATAGGAAACAGAATTTAAAGAACTTATATGTACAACCCATGGGCATGAACTAAGGCAGGGAATGCTGGATGGTTGGGGGGTGAAGGGTGGAGGGGGAATAAACAGGGAAAATTGGGAAAACTTTAATAGTATAATCAATAAAATATATTTAAAAATTACTCTTAGCAATATTTTTTCTGACATATTTCCTTGGGCAGTGGAAACAATGGAAAAAATAAACAAATGGGCTACATCAAACTAGTTTTTTGCACAGCAAAGCAAACCATCAACAAAAGAAAAGATAACCTACTAAATGAAATAAGATATTCCCCAATGATACATTCAATATGGGTTTAATATCCAAAATTCATAAAGGAACTCAGACAACTCAACTCCAAAAAGCCAAACAACCAATATAAAAAAAAAATGAGCAGAGGACCTGAATAGACACTTCTCCAAGGAAGACACAGATAGCCAATAGACATATGAAGAGATGCCAATTATCACAAATCATCAGAAAAATTCAACTTAAAACCAAAATAAGATACTACCTTATACCTGTCGGAATAACTATTACCAATAAATCAACAAACAGTAAGTGCTGGTGAGGATGTGGAAGGAAGGGAATCCTCTGCACTGTTGGTGGGAATGCAGACCGGGGCAGCCACTATGGATAATAGTGTGCAGTTTCCTCAAAAAATTCAAAATAGAACTGCCTTATGACATAGCAGTTCCACTTCTGGGAATATATCAGAAAAATCTAAAACACTAATTCAAAAATATATGCACCCCACATTCAATGCAGTGTTGTTAGGAACTGCCCTGCTTGGTTTCAGAAGCTGTAAGCCCCAATGGCTAAGGCTGAGTAAAAAGACCTTGGGGCTGTAAGCCACTAAGGAGACAAAGCTTATTTTCCTGGCAGGGGCACAGCCTCTGCCCCCTTTACTTCACCATGCTTGGCTCCGGGCAGATGACTGGTTAGCCAATGACAAGTAAGATTCCTCAAGGGAGGGACAACTTAAGACAGGCATGGTCATGAAGGGGCCATCAGGGATGGATTTTAAAAGGGGTGATGGACCCTCACCCCTCGGCTCTGTCATAGCCTGAGTCCTCATTCTATCTGTAAAAACTCTCCTAATCTCTTGGCTATCTGTAGCCCCCACCTGGCTTAAGCTTAAAACAATGCCAGAGGTGGGTGTGCCCTTGTGCTGGAATGGGCAGTTTCCTGGGCAATCAGGCAAAATAAAGAATGCATAAAATCCTGTGAAACTTGCTTTGCTAAGAATACCCTCAATTTAAATGATAAGGGCCCAAGCATAAAATGAGTTTGTTTCCCAAAGTTTTAAAAAAAGATTTTATTTATTTATTTTTAGACAGGGAAGGGAGGGAGAAAGAGAGAGAGAGAGAAATATCAATGTGTGGTTGCTGGGGGTCATGGCCTGCAACCCAGACATGCACCCTGACTGGGAATCGAACCTGTGACACTTTGGTTCACAGCTCATGCTCAATCCACTCAGCTATGCCAGCCAGGTGTTACCCAAAGTTTTATGGCCCTTTGGCTATCTGACCCTGACTCAGAATAAGACCTCATAATTCTTTCAATTTTATCTATTGCTTGATCATTACTGCCTGACAATGATTGATAAGGTTTATGTATATGCCCTGTGTCATTATGCAAATTAAACCCAATAAAAGCCCATTGAGAAATAGGCTCAAGGCCCTTCTCCTTTGAGAGATTGGCCACCTTACCTCCCCAAGCAGATCATGTCTTTTTTTTAATATATTTTATTGATTATGCTATTACAGCTGTCCCATTTCCCCCACTTGACTTGCCTCCCCCCTGCATAACCCCTCCCACCCACATCCCCCCCCCTTTAGTTCATGTCCATGTGTCATAAGTTCTTTGGCTTCTACATTTCCCATACTATTCTTGCCCTTCCCCTGACTATTTTCTACCTACCATCTATGCTACTTATTCTCTGCACCTTTTCCCGCCTCTCTCCTCCTCCCACTCCCCTGTTGCTATCCCCCCATGTGATCTCCATTTCTGTGGTTCTGTTCCTGTTCTAGTTGTTTGTTTAGTTTGTTTTTGTTTTGGGTGTGGTTGTTAATAACTGTGAGTTTGCTGTGTTTTTACTGTTCATGTTTTTTATTTTCTTTTTCTTAGATAAGTCCCTTTAACATTTCATATAATAAGGGCTTGGTGATGATGGACTCATTTAACTTGATCTTATCTGAGAAGGGCTTTATCTGCCCTTTCATTCTAAATGAAAGCTTTGCTGGATAGAGCAATCTTGGATGTAGGTCCTTGCCTTTCATGACTTGGAATACTTCTTTTGCAGCCTCTTCTTGCTTGAGAGGTCTATTTTGAGAAACCAGCTGACAGCCTGATGGGAACTCCTTTGTAGGTAACTGTCTCCTTTTCTCTTGCTTCTTTTAAGATTCTCTCTTTATCTTTAATCTTGCATAACTTAATGATGATGTGCATTGATGTGCTCCTCCTTGGGTCCAATTTTTTTGGGACCCTCTGGGCTTCCTGGACTTCCTGGAAGTCTATTTCCTTTGCCAGATTGAGGAAGTTCTTTATTATTTGTTCAAATAAGTTTTCAGTTTGTTGCTCTTTCTCTTCTCCTTCTGGTACCCCTATAATTCAGATGTTGGAATGTTTCAAGATGTCCTGGAGGTTCCTAAGCCTCTCTTCATTTTTTCTGAATTCTTATTTCTTCATTCTTTTTTGATTGTATGTTTTTTTCTTCCTTCTGGTCCACTCCATTGGTATGAGACCCAGTTTTCTTTCCATCACTATTGGTTCCCTGTGCATTTTTCTTCATTTCACTTAGTATAGCCTTCATTTTTTCATCTAATTTGTGACCAAAATCAACCAATCCTGTGAGCCACCCGATCACCAGTGCTTTGAACTGTGCATCTGATAGGCAGGCTATCTCTTGGTTGCCTAGAAGTATTGGCTGTGAGGCTTTGATTTGTTCTTCCATTTGAGCCACTTTTTTTTTTTTTTTTGTCTGTTCGCGCCTGTTATATATGAGGGGTGGAGCCTTAGGTGTTCACCCGTGCAGGGCAACCCCATGCCCATGCCCAACCCCTTGCTGGGTTGTGACGCTGCATGTGGGGGCAGTGTCAGAGAGGGAACAATGGCATTTGCTCCACTCTCCGTCAGATTTCAGTCCCCTCTGCCATTTCCCATAAGCAAATTAGGCCCTTCTGGTTCTGGTTCCCAGATGGGTGGGCTTGTGTATGTTCTAGGGCCCTGTGGGTCTCTCCAACAAACTCTCCTGTGAGGCTAGGAGTCTCTCCCAGAACCTCAACCTCCACAAGTGTTTTCAATCAGTGCTTTTAGGTTTTATTTCCTGGCACCGGGTCCCTGGGTTGCGTGGTCTGTCCCTCTGCCCGTTTTCATCTGGTTTATTTGTGCACGAATGTGTGACTGTAGACAGCCAGCTGCCTTGCGCGCCTCACTGGGTCTGCTCGTTGCCTCCCCGTATCCGTGCCTGGGGTCTGCCACCAGGGTCTGCTAGTGGCCACCTGGGCCCTGCACACCCGGGCCTGCCAGCCACTGCTTTTTCCTGCCACGACCCCTCTCTGCCAGCCGCTGACTCCACCCCTCTTACTAGTCTGGATGAATGGTTGTCAGGACTTCCGTACAGTTCAATTTTCTGTCTGTTCTGGTTATTTTTTTGATTCTAAATTTTTCTTGTCCTTAATTTGGGTTGTGTGAGTAGGCACAGTGTGTCCACCTATGCCTCCCTCTTGGCCAGAGGTCAGATCATGTCTTAATAGACTTATTCTCATCCAAAATGGCTGGGCAGGGAGGGGGGTCTGCACATGGAGCCCCCCAGCCCCCAGCATTATTTACAACAGCCAAGATATTGAGGCAATCCAAATGTCCACCATAAGATGAGTAGATAAAAAGCAATGGTATAGCCCTGGCTAGTGTGGCTCAGTGGATTGAGCACCAGCCTGCTAACCAAAGGGTTGCCAGTTCAATTCTCAGTATAGGGCACAAGCCTAGGTTGCAGGCCAAGTCCCCAGTAGGGGGCCCGCAAGAAGCAACCACACGTTGATGTTTCTCTCCCTCCCTCCCTTCCCCTCTCTAAGAATAAATAAATAAAATCTTTTTTAAAAAGCAATGGTATAGGAGGAAGGACCAAGATGGAAGTGTAGGCAGAAATGCTTCACTTTCTCGCACAACCAAAAGAACAAAAACAACAAATTAAAAAGCAGGGAACAACCACAACTGCCAGAAAAGCATTTGCGTAGAAGTCCAATAACCAAGGAGTTGAAGAAACATCCAACCACATGGTAGGAGGTGCAAAGATGGGCAGCAGGGTGGAGAGGACCTGGAAAGGCAGCGGCTGGCAGACCTCATGGGCAATCCCACACTTGTGTGCAGACAAGCCCGGGGGGCAAGTGGGGGAGCAAGATAGGCCACAAAACCCTGGGTTTCAGTGTGGGAAACTAAAGACTCAAAACCACAGGCTGTGGAAAAGATTTGTGGGGATTGTGGCAGTGGGAGAAACTCTCAGCCTTACAGGAGAGTATGTTGGAGAGACCCACAGAGTCCTAAAACACACACAAACCCACCCACCTGCAAATAAGCACCTAAAGGGCACAAACTGCTTGTGGGAAGTGAGGGAACTGATGGAAAGTGGGATGAGAACAAAGCAAGCAGCATTATTCCTTCTCTGACTCCTCCCTCACAGACAGCACTACAATGCAGCAAACAGGGTTGCCCCAACCTGGAGAATACCTAAAGCTCTGCCCCTTACATGTAGCAGGTGCGTCAAGACAAAGAAATATAGCCCAAATGAAAGAACAGATCAAAACTCCAGAAAAATAACTAAGTGATGAGGAGATAGCCAACATGTCTAATGCAGAGTTCAAAACACTGATAATCAGGATGCTCACAGAACTGATTGAGCTTGGTCACAAAATGAAGGAAGAAATGAAGGCTACACAAAGTGAAATAAAGGAAAATATACATGGAACCAACGGTGAAGGGAAGGGAACTGGGGCTCAGATCAATGATTTGGAAGAAAAGGAAAAAATAAGCATCCAGCTGGGACAGAATGAAGAAACAAGAATTCAAAAAAAATGAAGAGAGGCTTAGGAACCTCTGAGACAACTTAAACATTCCAACATCTGAATCATGGGAATGCCAGAAAGAGAAGAGGAAGAGCAACAAATTGAAAACTTATTTGAACAAATAATGAAGGAAAACTTCCCCAATCTGGCAATGGAAATAGATTTTCAGGAAGTCCAAGAAGCCCAGAGAGTCTCAAAAAAATTAGACCCAAGGAGGAGCACACCAAGGCACATCATCATTAAGTTATAAATCCTAGAAGCAGCAAGAGATAAGAGGACAGTCACCTACAAAGGAGTTCCCATCAGACTATCAGCTGATTTCTCAAAAGAAACCTTGAAGGCAAGAAGAGGCTAGAAAGAAGTATTCAAAGTCATGAAGGGCAAGGACCTGCATCCAAGATTGCTCTATCCAGCAAAGCTTTCATTTAGAATGGAAGGGCAGATAATGTGATTTCCACATAAGGTCAAGTTAAAGGAGTTCACCACTGCCAAGCCATTACTATATGAAATGTTAAAGGGACTTATCTAAGAAGAAGAAGATAAAAAACTTTGAACAGTAAAATGACAACAAACCTACAACTGTCAACAACTGAGCCTAAAAAAACAAAAACAAAAACTAAGTAAACAACTAGGACAGGAACAGAATCACAGAAATGGATATCACATGGAAGGTTACCAGTGGGGAGGGAGAGGGGCAGAATGTGAGGAAAAGGTACAGGGAATAAGAAGCTGAATAGGTATGCACAAAATAGTCAGGGGGAGGTTAAGAATAGTATAGGAAACACAGAAGCCAAAAGGCTTAAATGTACAACCCATGGACATGAAGTGTGTGTGGCGGAATGCTGGAGGGTGAGTTGGGTGGTACAGGGAGGAGGGGGTTAAAGGGGAGAAAAGAAATGGGGACAACTGTAATAGCATCATCAATATTTTAAGAAAAGCAATGGTGTATATACAATGGAATATTACTTGGCCATAGAAAAGAATGAAATCTTATTATTTGCAACAGTTTGGATGGACCTAGAGGGTATTTTGCTAAGTGAAATAAAGAAGACAGAGAAAGGCAAATACTATATGATCTCACTTACACGTGGAATATAAAGAACAAAATAAACAAACAAAATAGAAACAGACTCATGGATACAGAGAACAAACTGAGAGAGGAGTAGTGTTGAGCATGGGTGAAAAACGGTGATAGGATTAAGTACTAATTGGTAGTTACAAAATAGGCATGGGGGTGTTAGGTAAAACTTAGGGAACATAGTTAACAACAATGTAATAACTATCTACAATACCAGGTGGGCACTTGAATTATAAGAGGGAACACTTTGTAATCTATATGAATGTCTATCCATTGTGCTGTACACCTGAAACTAATACAAAATAGTATTGAATGCAAGCTGTAATTGAAAATAAAATAAAATTTAAAATAACTAAATAAATAAAATTGTAGTGATATCCTAGTAATCATGAAACCATGCACTTAAAATGAGTGGATTTTATGGTAGATAAATGATACCTTAATAAAGCTTTAAGATAATGCATGATGACTAAATTCAACACAAGATCCTATACTGGGATGAAAATATAAATGAAGGATGTTATTGGGACAACTGGTAAAATTTGACTATAAATTGTATGTAAATTCTAGTATCATGCCAATGTTAAACTTCCCAAATTTGGCTTTAGAACATGGTTATATAAGAAAATGTCTTTACTCTTAAGAAATACAAGGTGGGGGGTGGGGGTCAGTTGGCAGGGAACAAAAAAATCCCAAAATTTATTTTAAAAAATTGTGTATTTATTCTTACATGTTTAAACTTCAGTCACCTTCAAAGAACTCTCTATTTGATGCAATACACCTGTCAAGATGTTTTTTCCATTGCTCAAAACAGTTTTTGAACTTGTCAATTTTGATGCCTTTTAGTGATTCTGCCATTTTTTGTTTCACCTCTTTCGTGTCAACAAAACGTTTCCCTTTGAGGGTGTTTTTCACTGGGGGAAACAAACAAACAAAAAAGTCGCTCATGGCAAGATCCAGTAAATAGGGAGGGTGGGGCACAGGGGTCATGCCGTTTTGGGTCAAAAACTGCTGAACACTCAGCATAGTGTGGGCAGATGAACTCATAAATCACTCATCATGAAACGGGCAAACTCATTGAAACAGTCTTCAAAATGAATTCACCATGCTAAATGCAGGCTCTCACAAATAGGGCAGTTGGTACACTGATTCAGAAGAGTTCCTAGAACACTCACCTCGTGGGGGAAGCCTGCACTACAAGGGACCTGCCCTCCAGAGGATAATTTTGGTTTTGGGGGGTTTCCTCTTGTATATGCTGAAGTATTACTCAGGAGTAAAAGTCATCATGTTGCATGTTTGTGACTGCCTCTCAAATAGCTCTAGGAGAGGAAAATGAGAGAGCAAAATTCAGTAAAATGTTACTGATGATGAATTTGGGTGAAGGGTACATGGAAGGTTGGTTCTGTATTATTTTTATAAGTCTTATTGAAAATAGGAATTACCATGTTATAAAATAACTCTAACAACTCGTTATTAATGCACACATAAAAAAATGCCCTGGCTGGTGTGGCTTAGTGGATTGAGGGCTGGTCTGTGAACCAAAAGGTCACTGGTTCAATTCCCAATCAGGACACATGCCTGTGTTGTGGGCCAGCTCCCCAGCAGGGAGCATATGAGAGGCAACTGATCAATATTTCTCTCCCTCTCTCCTCCCTTCCTCCCTCTCTAAAAATAAATAAAATTGAATTTAAATTAAAAGCTATAACCACAAAAGGAGAAAAAGCACTGACTTAGTTTTGAACGTAGGTCTCATAGGTGGTGCCCCATCTCATCACATATCTGTGGGACCCCCAAAAGAAGACACAGCCAGAAGCCAGAGATCAGAGTTGGGATACAAAACTTTGTTCCCCATAGTACCCATCCATCCATCCATCCATCCATCCATTCATTCATTCATCTAGCAAATATTAACTGAGTGCCTACTATGTGCAAGGGCTCAACTGTGAACCAGAAACACAACAGGAGAGGGAAGAGAAACCTCTCAGCTGCACCTGGGCTCCAGCTTCCACCAGACATGGTGGCCTGGAGTGTAAGGATCAGTGTCTGAATCATCTCTGTTCCCTAAATTATAAAAAAAGTCAACTTCTGTACTCACACAACAAAGAGGGTCACAGCTTTCGATTGTGAGGCTTATGGCCTAGAGGGAACAGGCAAATATGCTGGGTCACTTAAGATCAGCCAGAGTTCAGAACCTAAGTAGCAGGAGTGAGGGGTAGGGAGGAGAGTTTTGTGCTGTGCATGGGAAGGGAGGCATGGAGGCAGGCACCTCACTCTCTCTCATCTCAGAAACCAGTGTGAAGCTATCCAAAGAGCTGGCACAAGAAGATCCTATAGGTGGCCTTTCCCACCCCCACATCCCAACCCACCCTACCTCTTACCCCTCAAGCTCAGAGATTCCTGCTCTTGGAGGTTTTAGAGATTCCCAAGCCAGGAGCCCTGAATTACTTTAGGGGATCTTGCATCCCATATGTATACCGAGTGTTAGTTACTGCTAGACAAAACAGTTACTATGTTTCACACATTAACATCTTTCAAATCAAAATAGATGTTGCTGCAATGGATAAAAGTTATAGATTTCAAGTTCACCTGAAATGGGTTCTTAGTGGCTTATTATCATATTTTGGTCATGGATACTCACTCTCAGGTGTATGTGTTGCAGCATAGGGCTGAAGAAGTTTCTCATAATTTTTAGTGATGACAAGGCACCCTTCCATTACTGGGGAGTATATATGGAGCCCCTCACTAGTGGTAGGGAAGGACAGGGTTGGAATCAGAGGCTCCAGAAAGTGAGGCCCTAGGGCTCCATATCAGCACATGTCCCTGTCCTGTCTGCACTGAGGTCAGGGTGAGTCAGAGCCAGACCCTTTGGAGGGGCACCCAGCCCCACTGGCCCTGTTCATACTCTGGCACCACGTGTTATCAGCCCACCTGCCCACAGCAAGGGCAGTGACTGAGATGAGGCTGAGTCACTCCTGTGTCCCAAGCAGCCTGCTCAGGGCCTGGGTGACCTTGAAGGTGAGTGGCTGCACTGAGAGGGCTGAGCTGGTCTCAGATCAGCTGACTCCTGGCTCTCCACTTCTTAGCTCTGAGGCCACTAACCACTCAAAATATGGTTAGTGCAAATGGAGAACTGAATTTTAAATTAACATTGGCATTTAATTTTAACTAGTTGAATTTTAAATAGCTCCTGTGGATGGTGGCTTCTGTCCTGGGAAGTGATGCTCTAGAGGTTTAGTGGGACACAGAAGGCAGCGACACTGAAGGGGAGCAGCTGATTTAGAGCCCCCTCCATTCACAGCTAGGATTTGGGGTCCCCTTCTCACCACTGAGCCTGAAATGCCTTGCTTTGTGTCCCTCATCTGGACTCAAAGACTCATACGCTTACATGAGCATGGAGCCACCTGCACAGTGGGGCATATAAGCCAGGGACTCTGTGTGACGGGCAACAGAGGGACACAAAGGGTAATTTCACCAGAGTAGTTTTTGGCTTTGTGCACAATTTTAGACCCACTCCCCTCACCCCAACTTTGTAAGATAGGAACTCAGTAAAATCCTAATGATTACATACTTTGCGGTTGCAAAATATGGCCACAGATTCCCCTCATCCTGGTACCTAGGCCCCTCCACAGTGGGACTTGTCCCATCCTCCTCCCACCCATAGATGGGGTCATTTCTCCTCCCCTTGGCCACATGACTTTGTTTGCACAATAGAACATGACAGAAGTGATGGTGGAGACAGTCCCGAGGCTGTGTTCAAGAGGCCTTGTTGCCCCACCTTGGTGCCCTTGCTGTGCTGCCTTCAGACTGCCATGGATGGAAGCTGACCTATCCATTGAGGGGTCACTGTACCATGTGAGTGGGGCCATCTCAGACCTTCCAGGTCAGCTGACCCTCTAGAGAAGTGCAGCAAATGAGTGAGCCCTGGAGACCAGCATATCTGCCCAGATTTTCCAACAAGCATAATCATGAACAACAAGAAATCACTGCTCCTGTAAGCCTCTGCATTTTGAGTGGTTTCTTATACAGCAAAAGATAAATGAAACAAATACACCACATTCATCACTCAAGAAACTGCCTGGGGGTGTCACAGCTTGGCCCCAAGAAGTAGAAGCAGGTCTCAGAAGTGTTCCCTGGATCCAGGGTGGGGGTTGTCCAAGAGCAGTCTCCACAGCTACCAGGAGAACAGAGACCCAAATCGGGCAGGAGAGAAGCAGCTTTTGGGAGATGCCCTAGGTCTGAGTCAGGCAGGTTCTGATTAACAGTGAGCAGGACTAGATGAGCCAGAGCACAGAGTGTTGCTGGATCTGCAGCCCCGGCACCCAGCCTCTCCTGGCGCATTTACATGATGGGATACGGAATCCTTGCCCTTGGTGAGTATATTTCTCACCTTTCGCAGGTGAGGAAGCAGACTCAGAAGCACAGACACTTGCCAAAATCACCCTTGCCAGGCCCTGCCCTCATCAAGATCCAGCTTCTTAGTCCTCCTGGCCATCCAGAGGTCCTCCACCCTGCAGGCAGCAGACTCCCCTGCAGACACTCTTCCCACCCCCCAACTGCGGTCATGAGAGAATGCCAGTCGGAAGCTACCACAGCATGGTAGGCCTCATGTATCTTCATGCAGTGAGGATGGGGGACACAGACCCCCAGAAGAGGGATGGAGAGCTATCAGCAAAAGACTCTGCCTTCAGGAGACACCCAGTGTCCATATGCACCAGGTGGAGTCTTTGCCCCATAACTGGCCCAACAGCCATTTCAATTGTCCTAATGATGAAGTAGGGGCACCAGCTGGGGGCCAGTTGCCACCTGGGAGGAGGGTGAATGCCAGAGTTAGGAGCATACTCTATTTGCTACACTGATCAACCCAAAAATCCCAAAGGAGAGCTCAGTCCCCATTCTTTTTTTTTTTTTTAACATTTTATTTATTTACTTTTAGAGAGTGGGGAAGGGAAGAAAAAAGAGGGAGACAAACATCAATGTGTGGTTGCCTCTTGCGTGCCTCCTACTGGGGACTTGGCCTGCAACCCAGGCATGTGCCCTATGCTGAGAATCGAACCCACGACCCTTTGGTTTGCAGGCCCATACTCAGTCCACTCAGCCACATCAGCCAGGGCTCAGTCCTCATTCTGATGCTGCCACTTTCCAACTGGCAAGAAATGGGGGAAAGTCACTTGGCTTGTCTCAGTTTCCTCATATGCAAGATAGAGAGGATGTTCTTACTTGACAGGATTGCTGTGATAATTAAATGGACATACAGTTTGGCTGGATGCACAGAGAATGGCACATCACTGAAAAGCCCACCATGGGGGAAGGGTCTGACAGTGCCCAGCACACAGATGCTCCACAAACAACAGCTCTAACAGCGGAAGCTAGAGCCCAGGGAGGGGCAGTGGCCTACCATGGGCACATGGAGTAGGGATAGTGCTGGGACTGTGTCTGTACTGCAGATGTACAACAAATTCATCACCAGTGAGGCTGCCTGGGGGGGGAGTCACAGCTCATGCCTATGTGGTCACTTATGTGCTTCCTAGTGGTTCTGAAGTTTGGGGCTGAATGCAGCTTGCTGTCTCTGCTGTGTCCCTCCACCACCACCACTCAACACCCTCCTCAGTCTGGGGCTCCAAGGCCAATCAGGATAGGTGGCTTGTGACCACCAGGCTGCTGGACACCTCCTTTCCCCCATCACCACTCGGATGTGGATCTCAGCTGGCCTTGCCTCCAGCAAATGTTTAATGAATGAGATAAAGCATCCCCCAACAGGGACCTTCACCCTCTCGGGCCTGGTAGGGGCAGGGCCCAATCTACTCAGATGTCCTCCCTTGAGAGTGGGAGCTAAAAGCTTCTGGCCCCTTTTGCCTGTGACCCTGAATTCCTAGGCAGTTGTCTACTGTGCTCCTCCCTCTATAACCAGGCCCATCCCTCATTTTTGCTACCTACCTCTTATTTTCCTGGCCTTCAGCTGAACTGGCCTCTGCCAAGTCATTCCTCATCCTATCCACGGTCTCGATCTTCCTCACTGCATGTCTGAAAACATCTTGTTCTATTGTTTGCTTATTTCCTGTCTGTCTCCTCTAGCTCCTACTATCAGGTCTGATGAGGGAGGATCTTGGTATGACTTCCTTACTGCTTTGAGCAGTACCTGGCACATGGTAGGCACTCGGTGGGTATTAGCTGGAGGGTTTACTAGAATAACTTGATGTACCCCCAGGGCAGGAAGGGGAGCCCCATGGAGGGAAGGGTTTGTCCAACTGTCTAGTGGAAACATGACGTGCCAGAAAATCCCATCCCATGGACTCACCCCAGAGGTGATGACTAGTAATCCACTTCCCAGATAAGCTAACTGAGGCCCAGAAAAGTAAAGTGACCTGCTCAAGGCCACACAGCTTGTACACAAGAGAGCTGGATTTTGGGGACAGCTTTCTGAGAGTTGACCACACAAAGGGAGGAACTGTAACAGCTAACATTTACTGACACCTGAGAGGCACCAGGCACTGGGTCAGGTACTTTCCAAGGTTTGTTCATTTGCCCACTCTGTGAGGGAATTATACATCCGTTTTGCAGATGTAAAACTGAGGCCCAGATTACCCCTGTAATTTGCCAACAAGACAGCATCCTGCCTAGGACTGGTACCCAGGCCCCCAGACTTTCCCATGTGGTAACAGCAAAGAAGGTATGCTATGCTCTCACTGCCTCAGTTTCCCCTTTGAGGGCAGGATGTACTGTGCCATGGTGTGATATCATCAGAGATTCCTGCCTCGGAAGTTATAGGGCTGAAAAGGAAGTGAGGAGTAGCTGTTTTCCCACCCAGTCTGCTCCCTACTCTGGCTCTGAACCAGGTGGGTGGTCACCTTCCTTTGAATACTTCTTTCAGAAATTCCCTAGCAAATACCCCTGTCCCCATAGCCTAAGCATAAGTCCAACCTACAGGCCCAGGAGCCTCACACTTCATATCCTCCTAAGGTCATCTCAAGCAAAAACCAGTAGGCACAATAATTATTGTAGATATATATTTGTGTATGCATGGATATGTATGTACATATACATTTTGCTGGGTGTGTGTATGTATATATACTGCTGATCAGATAACAAATACATTTATCTATATAAGAAAATGACAACAAAAGCTAACCTGACAATGTGTAGAGAATAAGGGGCTATGGTGTACGACAGCTATATCTCTTAGGGCCCTCCTCCTCTCTACAGGCCTGGTGCCAGCCTCCTGCCCCACTGCCCTCTTCCTCTAGTCTCCACCCTACCAGTCAGTCTGCCATTCAAGCTCTGGAGGCAAACTCAGATCTGATTACTGAAAGGCAGTGGGGCAGTTGGCTAAGAGCTTGGGCTCTGGGGCAAGCAGATCTGGAGTTTGAGGCCATTTGCTAATGTGACTGCACCTCCTTAGCTTTGGTTTTCTTATCTGCAAAATTGGCATCATAAAGAACCCTACCTGATGGGGCTAACAGGATGGGATGACACATGTCAAGTCACCTACCACTGAACCTGGCAGGTCTTGTCAGATCACAGTGGTGGATACTGGATATATCTGCCTGCCCAGCTTCCATTCTCACTTGAGTGAGGCACCAGATTTTCTTTTTTGAACCCCCTCCTCCACTCTTAGTCTATGTAGTTTTTGTGATCTGACTCCCCCTAACTGCAGAATATTCTGCCCTTTCACCAAAGTTATTAATCAAGAGATGGGCCCATGACCAAAGTTAACCCATTGGCAGTATGTCTTGAAAGTCCTGTTGGAACCATTCCTGCTGGCATCATCAACTATAAGACTATTGTAAACCTGCAGCAGCTGGAGCTGCCCCAGGGAGTGAAGTCATTAGACATGAAAGAAGAGAAAAAGAAACCAGTGTCTGGAGAGACAGTTTAAGCCCTTGAATCAAACTGTACTAGAAGCCCTGTCTATTTCAAAATCTGAAGGCAATAAATCCAGCTGTTGGCTTAGACCAGTCTGGGTTTTCTTACTTTTTTTTTTTTTAAATCACTTGCAACCAAAAAAGTACTGGTTAATACAGCCTCCCTGCTCAAATCCCCTGATAGCTCCTCTGTATCCACACACAGAGTCCAGCACTTGGCTCTGGGCTCCACCTGCCTTCCTTTTTGGCCTCAACTCTGGCTGGCTTCATGCCACCCTAATCTGATAGCTGTTCCCTAAACACACCACGGGAACTCAAACTATAGGTTCTACCCAAAGTCTCTTCCACTCTGTCCACTTGGTCAGTTCCTAATCATATCCAGACCCAGGTCAGATGTTGCCTTCCCTGGAGTCCTCCCCTATAAACTTCTCTCCACCACTCTGAATTATCAATGACATCTACCTCTGGCCTCCCACCACTCTTTAATTATATCCCTGAGGTTAAGTTGACTAGTTTTTTTTCCTCTCCAAAAATCATTGTCTCACTGTATCATTTAAGAAATGAACATCTGGAGAATTCCAGCCAAGATGGAGGCATAGGTAGAAACATTTTGCTTCCTCATACAACGAAAAGAAGGATAACAACCAATTTAAAAACAAAAAACAACCAGAACTCCCAGGAGATCAAACTGCATAGAACTCCAGCAACTAAGGAGTTAAAGAAGAAATATTCATCCAGACTGACAGAAGGGGCAGACAGAGATGGGCAGCCTGATGGAGAGGACCATGGGTGAGGTAGGAGCTGGCTGATGGGAAAACCAGTGATTCAAAACCTCTGGCTGTAAAATCCTATGGGGATTTTGAAAGCAGGAGAAACTCCCCGTCTCACAGGAGAGTCCACTGGAGATGACCATGGGGTTAGAATGGGCACAAATCCACCTACCTGTGAATCAGCACCTAAAAGGGCACAACCCACTTGTGGGAAGTGAGGGAAGTGACAGAAAGTGGGGCAAGCAAGAGGCATTGTTCCTTCTCTGACCCCTCCCTCACAGACAACACCACAACCCAGCAAAGACGGTTGCCCCGCCCTGGCACATATCTAAGGCTCCACCCCTTACTATGTAACAGGCACTCCAAGACAAAGAAATATGGCCCAAATGAAAGAACAGATCAAAGCTCCAAAAACAGAACTAAGTGAGTTCTGTATGAAGCAATAGCCAACCTATCAGATGCAGAGTTCAAAACACTGGTAATCAGGATGCTCACAGAAATGGTTGAGATGGCTGCAAAATAGAGGAAAAAATGAAGGCTATGCAAAGTGAAATAAAGGAAAATGTACAGGGAACCAACAGTAACAGGAAAGAAACTGGGACTCAAACCAACAGTTTGGAGCAGAAGGAAGAAAGAAATAGTCAACTAGAACAGAATGAAGAAACAAGATTTTGAAAAATTGAGGAGAGGCTTAGGAACCTCCAGGACAACTTTAAATTTTTTTTAAGTATTCTTATTTACTTATTTTTAGAGAGAGAGGAAGGGAGGGAGAAAGAGAGGGAGAGAAACATCAATGTGTGGTTGCCTCTCACATGGCCCCCACTGGGGGACTTGGCCCACAGCCCAGACATGTGCCCTGACTGAGAATCAAACCGGCAATCCTTTGGTTCATAGCCCATGCTCAATCCACTGATCTACACCAGCCAGGGCTAAATATTCTAACATACAAATCATAGGGGTGCCAGAAGGAGAAGAGGAAGAACAAGATATTGAACAGTTATTTGAAAAAATAATGAAGGAAAACTTCCCCAATTTGGCAAAGGAAATAGACTTCCAGGAAGTCCAGGAAGCTCAGAGAGTCCCAAACAAGTTGGACCCAAGGAGGACACACCAAGGCACGTCAGAATTACATTGCCCAAGATTAAAGATAAGGAGAGAATCTTAAAAGCAGAGAGAAAAGGAGACAGTTGCCTACAAAGGAGTGCCCGTAAGACTCTTGGCTGATTTCTCGAAAGAAACCTTGCAGCCAAGAAGGGGCTGGAAAGAATTATTTGAAGTCATGAAAGGCAAAGACCTACATCCAACATTACTCCATCCAGCAAAACTATCATTTAGAATGGAAGGACAGATAAAGTGCTCCCTACATACGGTAAAGTTAAAGGAGTTAACCACTGTCAAGCCCTTATTACATGAAATGTTAAAGGGACTTATCTAAGAAAAAGAAGATCAAAAACTATGAACAGTAGAATGACAACAAATTCACAACTGTCAACAACTGAACCTAAAAAAAAAGAAAGAAACTAAGCAAACAACTAGAACAGGATTAGAGTCACAGAAATAGAGACCACATGGAGGGTTAGTAGCAGGGAGGGGGATGGGGACAATGGGGGGAAAAGGTATAACAGGGTGCAGCCGAGATGGGGGAAAATGGGGATTTGTAAGGAGGTCCAGAACTCAGTATCCAGGAAATATTAGAAAAAATATACATACATAGGATGTCCTCACACCCACAAGTCTGAGCTGGGGGATGGGACACATGGAGTAGGGCCATTGAGAGTTGTTTTGGATAGAAACAGTTTTGCAGCTAACCTCTGGAACAGTCTTTAACATATCTATAAATTTTAACTGGTTTCATAGATATGTTCAACAGCTGTGGCCATGCTTTGAGTCAGGGGGATGGGAGTGATTTCAACCTAGGATGTAGCAGAGGCAACTCCCCCTGGTTACAGAGCCTACATAAGAGCTTCGAGATGATTGGCTCCACACCACAGGACCACACCCACCCAGACTTACTATGGCAACCTATAAAACCTGGAAAAACACGGGAGTACTGACAGCTGTGGCCAATTGTGGGAGGAGTCAGAAATGGTGCAGCAGAGGAAGACTGGCGCTGGAACTTAAACCCAGGAGTGGCAGCCATGCAGCGTCTTTTGGGACCATGTGGCTTGGGCGGAGAAGAACCACAAACTTCTATTTCTTTTTTTGAGATACAGTACCCCGGGCTGGGCAGAGGGGGAAGGAAGGACTGTGCATTTGTGGGTATTCTAAAGGCCTTTGGAATCTCAATGGAGACATTAAGTCATTATTCTTAAATTTGTATAACTCTTTAAATAAATAATCCCTTTCCATTTCATCAATCTCTGACATTGAGAGACATCTTTCCCTGGTGGCAGGTAAGGCGAACCTAGTATGAGGTGGGTGGGGGAGGGGGGTCCTGGAGGACAAGGGTGGGCCCATTCAGTGACAGTATATAATTCACCCACTGGGTCTCTTCTGTAACAAAGGTACAGGGAATAAGAAGCATAATTGGTAGGCACAAAATAGACAGGAGTGGCTAAGAACAGTTTAGGAAATAGAGAAGACAAAGAACTTCTAGTACAATCCGTGGACATGATCTAAGGTGGGGGAATGCTGGAGGGTGGGGGTGCAGGGTGGAGGGGCATAAAGGGGAGAAAAAAATTGGGACAACTGTAATAGCATAATCAATAAAATATGCTTAAAAAAGAAAGAAATGAACATCTTGACTTGGGATTCAACTAATTCAAACTTTGGGTTTGATTCATCAAGTGCATCTCCTGAACCCCAGGCCTTGCTGGTGTGCACACAAGGCCAAAAGACCCAGCACACACCCTTGGGGCTTATCATATGATCCAAAGATGACAATTTTTAAAATGTTATAATCAAACCAAGAACATTCATTTTACTTGAGGATAATTACTGACATTTATCGAGCCACTGGTTCATCACTGCACATGGGCAAGTTCATGAGTATGTTACTTAATCCTCACCCTGTGAAATACTATCCTCACCTTACAGATAAGGAAACTGAGGCTCAAAGAGGTATCCCCAAGGGATTACAGGACAAAATGGGGAGCTAGGATCTGACCTCCATCTTCCTGCTCCAACCCATCGCTGTTCTCCCCCTGCCAATCTCAGCAATACATAAACACACTATTTGGGGGCAGCTTGGAAGTGGTTTAAAAATATACCACTTAAAGCTCAGAACCAAGCTGGTTACCCCTGGTTGCTTATGACCAGGTGGTATGCATACCCACTTCTACACAGGGGTCTTTGTCTTCCCAATTCATACCCAGCCTCTGGCTATGACATGTCCCCTGTTTTGCAGGCATTGGGTTTTAGGTTTACTGTGTTTGTTTCCGGCTACCAGTGTGATCAGAGTCTGGGTGGTTAGTCTGCTGGGAAGGTGTTTCAACACACAACTGTTTTGAATACAGTGACTTCCCCATATGTCCCTGTCATGACTGGCATCCCAGTAGCCTCTTGATTAAAGATCAGAAGCCACTGAATATGGCTAATGGGTGAGTCCCAAATTCTAAGTTTATGGGGAAATATGCTTCACTGACTTAGAAAAAGCCTTCTGTTCTAGCACCTGTTTCATTCCCTGCAAAGTGGAGATGAAGAACCTCCAGGGGCAGTTGTATGGCTGGAGAAAGGCATCATTTGGATAGTTACAGGCATATACTAGGTACTCGCTATGTGTTCATTCTTTCTTGTCCTCTCAGCCTTGAAGCTGGGCCATCTTTAACCCACATGTGGCCCCTGGCTCACTGGAGTCCTCAGAAGTCAACGCATGGATCAGAGGTGCCATTGCTGACTGAGCTCGGAGAGCAGCCCTGGGAGCTATCACACCTGAAGCTGAGTTTCCCCTACCCCACCCCAATTCTTGAGAGCTGATGGGGAGGACAACCCCTTCCTTAGCACTGGAGTCCAACCCATTCCTGAAGGAAAACCTGAGACCCAGTGATGAGGAAGTCATGAGCTCATTCACCCCTGCCCCCTGCAACCAAGACAGAGACCACACAATAGACTAAGGGGCTTGGAATCACTCTGGGTTCAAATCCCAGCTCCCCAACTTACACTCATTGTGGGATATGGCATGGACACCCTAATATCTCTGGGCCTGGGTTTCCACATAACCAACAGTGGTAGTTGTTCTCCTTTTCAGGTTGTTGTGCCAGTTAAATGGAGAAGCAGGACCCAGTGGGGAATCTCCCTGAAGGGACAGGTGGCCCCAGGTCCCCCATCTCATCAAAGGGGACTTTCCAAGCGATACTGCCAAAGAGCCTCACAGAATCTCTCATTCTGTGTCCAAAACTGCCTACCCACCCCGAGACCATCTCCCGAGTCCCTCCCAGCCTTGAGGATCTGAATGTCCTCAAAGTTCTACTCTGGATTTTTTCAGAAAGAAGCTGAAGTTAGTTGTCAGCAAGTCATGGGGGTTCCACAGGACACTGCACCGATGAGGAAATGGCCGTGGGAGCACTGATAGAGTGACCCGTTAAAGGCAGTGTCCTCTCAGCACAAAGCCAATCCCGATGGACTGACAGATGGCAGGAGCCACAGGCCCTGGGTGTTGGAGAACCCCCCATGTGCTCAAAGCTTATGCTCTGGGGAGTAAGGGGTGAGCAGCTGAGGAAGGAAACTTCACCAACCACACTTGAGGGGCCCTGGGCATCTGTGTGGCCTCTGCAGTCCCCAGTTTACTCAGCTGTAAAATGAGGTTGTTAAGAGCCTATCTTTCTTAAGGTGGGTGTGAGTACCCCAGACAGAACCAACCAGAGCCTGGGGCTGGTCTAATGCACAGGGGTGTGAAACAACTTAGCTGAGGTCACCTTTCCAGGCAGCTGTGGGGCAACAGCTGGGGTTCCTGAACCTGAGTGCCATCCAGGTAGTGAGAAGAGGTCGCAGAAAAGAGTTCCAAGAAATAACATAAACCCTGACAAGAACCCAGAGACCCTAACCACAGAAGTCAACCCTGACAGTCAGCAGCCCCTCACAGGTTTCTCTGGCAGCCAAGATCCCCCTCCGTGCCCTGGGCCAGGCAGCAGGTACTCACAGTGTCACAGGGGTGGAGGTCTTCCTGGAGCCCCAGCACCCTGTCTGACTCCACGGCCCCTGGGGACAAGCTGTGGGCCCTCCCCACTGCTGGGCCTGACATCTGACTTCCTCTCTGCTCAGCCAGGCCAGCATCCAGGAAACCACACCCCGGGGAGAGAGTGTCATGCACCCTGGGGCCTCGGTCTGCCCTCCCACTGGGTCACAGGCACTGCCCAGGCAGCTCCTTCAAGGTCTGGCCAGTCTAAATGGCCTCACCAGCAGGCCCCAGAGGCTCTGGGCAATAAATAATACAGCTCCCTCCTTGACCAGTCTCTCGTGGCTGCTCATGTTTCAGGGCCACTCTAGTTTCCTGAAGCTGCTTTGTTCAGAGCACCGGGCCACACTGGGTCTCTGGCCATGTGAGTGCTAACACTCTCGCTGAGGGCCAGCCTGAGCATGCAGGACAAAGGCAGCCCTGGAGAAAGACTGCCCTACTTACTCTGAAAGCAGCTCCAGCCCAAAGGGGACCCGAGGTCAGCAGAGGCCTCCAATGTACTCAGCTCTCACCCTGGTGGTACCACCAGGAGGGAGAGCCCTTTCATCACTGCCGCTCTGCCTAACTCACCCCCCTATTCCTGGAGGCCATGCCCTAGTCCCTCCTCCAGGAAGCCTCTTCTTCCCTCTGAATTACCACTCCCAGTCTGCCAGTCTGTCTCCTTTGGGTATCAATCATAATCTCTCTGGAAGCGCCACTGCCTCCTTATTAGTCTCTTCATCCTCCCAGTCCCTGCTCCTCCCTCTCCACATTTCCACACAGCGACCTGGATGATTGTTTTAAAACAGAAAGCACATCACATCATTAACCTGCTTAAAACTCTGCCCAGTCTTCCCAATGTGCCTCAGGGCCTTTGCACCTGCAGTTCATTTTGCCTAGAATGCTTTTCTCCAAGTCTTTGCAAGGTCACTCCTTCCTGCTTCTCTCAACTCAAGACTACCTTCTCAGACAGGCTTTTTTCTTCTTTTTTAATAAAAAGGATGTTTTATCGAGATATAATTCACATTCCATAAAATTCACCCCATTTAATGTGTACAGTTCAATGATTTCAGTATATTCCAATTGTTCAAACATCACCATAATTTAGAACATTTTCAGTATCCTCCCAAAAACCCCATACCAATTAAGCAGTCATTGCTCCCTGCTCCCAGCCCTAATTCCTGCTAATCTCCTGTCTCTATTGCAGACATTTACTCTGTGGTCTTTTATGACTGGCTCATTTCACTCAGCAAAATGTTTTTAAGGTTTATCCATGTCATAACACATGTCAATACTTCATTCCTTCTAATGGCTGCATAACATTCCATTGTATGAACAGACCACATTCAGTTTATTCACTCACCAGTTACGGGAGTTGGGAGAGGCCGTTCTTGACCACCCCAGGTCACATGGGCTCTTCTGTTGCTCTAGCACCTCTTCCAGTTTTATCCACTTGCCTCCCTGTCTGAACATCTTCATTTATTTGTTTTGTTTATTGTTTCTCTCCTGTCTGAATGTCAGCCCCATGAGGCCAAGGCCATCCACATTACTTGGCGCTGTCCCCCAGGGTCTAGCACAGGCCTGGTACACAGTAATTGCTAAGCCTTTTCCACCATCTGCTGCAGTTGACTATGCCTATGAAACCTCCCTGCCCACTCTGAGCTCTGGGAGGACAAGTGCTGTACCCACCAAGGAGGCCTCACCAGTAACCATGGCAGGAAACTAATAATGCAAGGCACTCAAGCCCTAGGTTCCTTGTCCAGTGGGATGTATCCCTCACAGGTGATGTCAGTTAGTGGATGTTAGAATGTCCATTGAGCACATGACTCAGTGCCGGATGCAGAGTGAGGTCCTCAACCTTGCGGAGAGATTATCCATGTGGGGGCAGGCAATGGAGCAGCATGGAGGGGATGGAGAGGGAGGGCAGGCCTGCAGTGCTGACACAGCCATAAGTCCCATGGATGCAAAAGTAGAACAGCCACAGGAAGGATCCATGTGTGATTTTGGTAGTGCCCAGAGCAAGAGGGTGCAGTTCAATCTCTGCCCTGTGCTACACTCAGCTCTGAGCCCTGCCCAGAGAGAGGGAGGAATAGCCAGGTTGTGTTCAGTAGGAAAAGGAGGTGAGGAAGATACTGAAGACCGGACCTCTGCCTCAGGGAGTCCTAAGCCCCTAAAAGTTGTACCAGGACAGTGGAGCAGATGGGTAGGGGACTTGGGGTACAAGACTGGGTGTTGTTGTGTGGCGGGAGGCATCCTGGGAAGAGAGGTGTAAACTCTAAGTAGGAGAGACTTTCCCTGTGTCAGAGCTGCCCAGACACAGCCCAGGCTGGGAGCCTGGGAGCTCTGGTCCCAGGAGGTACATGCACATGTCCTCCTGCTGAGGGGCATCAGATGGCTCACTGTCTGGGAAGCCCCCTGGAAGCTCCCAGACCCTGGCTGCCAGCTGCTCTCCACTTCTCCCTAGATGCACCACAGAGCTGGAGGGACCAGGGGGCAGGGTCTGCTCAGCTGAGGCCCCACCCTATCCCTACCTAGCTTCCCAAGTGGGCTGCCCCTGACCACCAGGCAGCTCAAATACCCCATTAGCCCTCAAGGCACCAAAAAATGACTTTTATTCCCAAACTAAGGCCAGGTGCAAAAGAGATTTTCCCATCTGACCCCAGAGGCTAAGGATTACTAGTATCACACACTAGGGCTTGTGACAGACAGGGGCCTAGAGGTTTGTGCTTAGAGACAAGGCCACAGTGCAGCACCCACCCTGCTCTGGGCAGGCTCATGGTGTCAATTCATTTGATCTCAGATCAACCCTAAAAGGCTTTTATGCAGTATGAAGGAGCTGAGCCAAGTTTCAAACTCAGGAAGGCCTGACTGCCAAGTCTATGTTCTCCCCACTTCATCACTCTGCCTCCCCCAGTGCTGAGACTCAGCAGGAAGAAGGGGACAGGGATTCCAGGGTTGCCTTCCACTGTGTGCTGAGCCAACTGAACCATTTAGAATCGTCCCCGAAATTCCACCCAGCTGGCACTGCTTTCCTCACTTTACAGCAAGGAAACAGGTTCAGAGAAGTTTAGCAACTTGCCCACCACCGCACGTCTTACAACCTACCGTTGCTGCCTTTGGACCTGGAGTGTCCAACTCCTAAGCTGTTCTGTTCAATAGATGACCCAGAGCCAGAGGATCCCCTCTCAGGGACCTCAGGCCAAAGACCCAGAGTCCCTGCCCCTGGCTTCTTGGCTGCAGTTACCAAACCTCTAGGCAGAGGGCCAGGGCTAGACGGAGGGTAGCTGCTCCCCACTCACACTTCACGCGTTTCCAGATGTGAGCGGGACCCTGCCTGGGGCGACAGGCTCATGTAGAGGGGAATCTGAAGATGCAAGAGGAAAACTGTGTGCTGTCCAATCGCACCCTCCAATTTGTTCCTGTGGCTGCTGCCAACCCTGCCTCAGGCCACAGACTGCTGACTCAGGTCTCCCCTGGCAGCTGAAGGGGCTAGGATCCTGGCAAAGGCCAGATCTGCCTGTCTGACTCAGGGAGTGGTCTTAGCCCTCTTGGGGGGGCCCAACAAAGTGGGGTCGGGATCTACAGAGCAGAGTGTGTTTCCTGGAGCCCCTTAAGGCCTATCTTCTCCAACTCACCTTGAACGTGCCTTGTACTTACAGGTGCTAAGTAGGGGTTTGGGGCAAACCCAGTGCCAATTATGGTTCCCACACCCACTCTGACTGATGGTAAGGCATCTGCCCTGCCAATGCTCACAGTAGCCTTTTGGTGCAGGTCTTCCCATCATCACCGTGTAGCTAGCAGTGGCCACAAAATTCTGCCAGCATTTACCATGAACCACACAAGGCTCTACCCCACAGCCCTATTGAGTAGCTCTGCAGTGGTCCTCACTCTGGAGATGAGGAAACTGAGGCATGGAGAGGCCAGATGGTGGGCTCCATGAGGCTGTGCTACTCCTTGTCAGAGAGGGGTGAGGCCCTGGCAGAGCACAGTGGGGCCTCCCAGTGTCAGACCCACTGGTTGTTGTAAACATCCCCTGAGGTTTTTAAAGTGCCAATCCCCAGAAACTATGGAAAAGAATGCAGTGTGGGAAAATCCAGCATGGCTAGAGAGAAAGACACGTGGGGTACTTGTCCAAGGCCCAGGGACTCATCCCCTGCCTATTCTGGCCTCCAAGAGGTCTTTCCCAGGGACTAAGGGGGGCAGGCAGCTGCTGACTCACTCCAGGGTGAGCTTTTCTCTCTCCATTCCCACAGCCAGCCAGCATCTCCACCCAAGAGAACCCCCTTAGCCCTCACTTTCTGCCCTGTTCCCCTAAAGCATGCTCAGGCCTGGGGCCTGTTCCTGCAGTGTCTCCCATCCTCACCCACTCATCCATCCAGGCAGAGGCCAGGGTCCCAGACACTCCCACCCAGATGCAGAGACAGCTGTGGCCATTGTAACAACGGCTATATCATAGTGAGAGTGAGACACATGGCTGGGTTTCTCCTTTCCCTTTGGCTGCCAGGAAGCTTGGCAATTTTCACAACAGAAGGCACTCAGGATGCTACGTATATCTATTCTGTTCTATTATTCCCCCTGGGTCATGACATCCTATTCTAAATTGTAATTTTCCTGGTCCTGATGTTTCATTATTTAATTTATTATAGGTATTTCCTATAAACTGTCACAAATATTTTGGGAAGGAAGGAAAGATGGAGGGAAGGAAGGAAGGAAGGAAGGAAGGAAGGAAGGAAGGAAGGAAGGAAGGAGAAAGATATAGTTTATACCAAGTAATGAGGGTGAGAAGAAAGAAGGAGAATCTTCTAATTCCTTAAGCTTCATAAAACTCCCTTTTAAGTAAAAAATATGCTCTTTGGTGGTATCCAGATAGGCATCTTCCAAACAGGAGGCTTCCTTTAAGTCCCTTCTCAATATCAATCCTGGCACCCCCCAAAACTCCTTCAGAGCTGAGACTGAGACCCTAGCCTTGCCTGAGATCACACAGGCCCCGCCTTCTTGCTCCCTGGTCTGAATCCTGTCAGCCAGCGCAGAGGCTGGAGCCACCCTCAGGGCTCTGCTCTACCTTCCGTCTCCACAGGGGCTCCCTCCAGTCATTCCTTCCATTGATCCAGCATAGGGGGAAGTACACCAACCACAGCAGCTGTAATCAGAACTCACACTGACCCAGCACTTGAGGTGTGTCAGGCCCTGTCCTTTGTGCATTACCTCATTTAATCCTCACTAATCCTACAGGGATCTTCAGGTGAAAAACTGACCAGATAGGTGAAGCCACCTCACACTGCTGATAATGCCACAGCCAATTTTAAACTTGGGCAACCAGGAGCCCCAGTCTGCCACTGACAGTCATATAAAACAGTCTTGCATTGTGCTCTAAAGGAAAGAGTGCAAACCCCATTTCACTGATGGGTAAGGCTCAGAGAGGGTAAATCACAGAGCTGTGCCCAGTAACCCTGTGTTATGTAGCTAATTCCAAACTATGCGCACTTGGAGTTTGCCAACCATACCGTGTTTGCCACTGGCACCCTCCAGTAGGCACACAGGGTCACAGCCAAGTGCCAGTGCACTCCCTGACCATCCACACTTTCCCTTCCTTCCCTCCCCATTAAAGGTTCTGAGTTTCTCCAGAGAGTGCCTGCCATCCACCCCTGCCCCCCCCCGGGGGGGCTGCCCTGGACCTCCTAGAGCCTATGGAAACTGGCCAGCCTGGTGGCCACTTGCTCCCACCCAACGAGCAGTAGCGGGCAGTGTGCTAGCCACACACATCCCCGTACCTGAGGGTCCTCACAGAGACGCAGTGCTTCCACATAAGGCTCCACACGGCACTGCCACCACCCTTCATGCCTGGGCAGGAGGGGAAGTGAGTGACCAAGAGACTCACAGCCACTGCCCTCTGCGCTTGGTTTCCTCCAAACCAGGTCCTGGTTCTTCTTGTTGGCTGCCAGGTCACTCACTTCTTCATGGCAGGAAAACGAAAGAAAAGACCCAAAAGCCAGGGGAGAAGGTGAGGCGCTGGCTTCTTCAGGCCCTGCAGGGCCCAGCCTCTGTGTCTGACCGTCCCCTGCTCGAGACCCCCCAGGCTGAGCTGCCCTCGTACACCAGACTCTGTGGCTTCTGCACAACCTTGTGCCTGCCTCTTGCCAGGAGACAGCAGTGGCGGGGGCGGGGGCAGGGCAGCAGTGAATCACTAGGGGTGGGATGGGCAAGGGGCATCCACCTGTGAGGGAAAACCCACAGCTGGGCCGCATGAAGCTCAGGGGCCTGTCCTGTGTCCAGAGGCTGGCCTAGGAGGGGAGAGGCTGAGCCTGGAAGGAGGAAGATGGGCGGGGAATGAGAGGGCGGGCACACATCCTCCCCCATTTCCCCAGAGGCCTAAACCCAACACCCGCCTGCCTGCCCACAGCCCAGCCCACCAGAAGCACTGGCCAGGACAGAAAAGGACTGTCTGCCTTCTTGGCTCCTGGAGGACGCTTGAGGTAGAAAGAAAAAAAAAAGACAAAATCAGGGCTGCTTCCTGGGACAGTGGCCAGCCCATGAGGGTCTCCCTCTAGTGAGAGAGATGACGCTTCCAGCCCTGGCTAGGTCACCTCTTTACTGTGTAAGAATGCAGGATGACGCTGACTCCTCTTTGGCCTCACCACCTCAGGCTCACAGAGCCCTGGACATAGGTCCAGACCAACTCATCTAATTCTCCCAACAGCTTATGAAATGGATTTTATTACCAGTCCACTTTACATGTGACAAAACTGAGGCACAGATAGGGGAAGTCACAGGCCTAGTGATGGGGATGGGATTTGAACCATGGTAGTCCAGCTGCAAGCCAGCTCTTGTGTAGAGATAGGCTGAGGGCTGAAGCCTCTTTGTTCAGGCTTGGGGTCTGGGCCTGAGATGGGTTTGGGTGTTTCCAGATTGGGGCACCAGATGGAGTCCCCACCCCCACACCCACCAGCTGCTCCGAGGCCTGGCCCAGGGCAAGCAGCTGGGGCTTCCCAGGCAGAGCCCCCAGGGACAATGACTCACAGCTCAACATCAGTGCTCATAGAACCTACTTATCCCGACCCACAGCCCACCCAAAGGAAGTCCCCCAGAGCACAGGTGGGCCCAGATCCAGGCACCCTGCAGGGCCCTGGGCGTCACGTACGGCTGCCAATGCCATCATGTCCTCATTTCACCCATGAAGAAACCAAGACTCAGGGGCATCACCTGCTTACAGAGGGGTCTCCAGGTCAAAGTCTGGCTCTGTCCCCAGGCCCCCTGCCATGGCCTGTGCGGGATGGGAATTCCATCCCAGATTCCATCCTAGTTCCTGCAGCAGGGAGCATCAGCTGCATGCTCATCTATCCCCTAAGGCAGGAAAGGACTTTTTATCGAAAAGCAAGATGGGTTTCTACAAAGACTGTGGTCTCCTCGGGGACCTCAGAACCTCAAATTCTCTCTCTGCATCATCAAAAGCCACCACAGTGGGTTTCTATCTGCCAAAGGCAACCCTCTACAGCACCCTGGAGAAATAGATACATAGATGTTCATCCTCAGCTTGAACACCCTCAGTGTTGGGAGGCTTACTACCTATCAAGACCCATTACATAATGGGTCTCTACTGACCTAAAGAAACTCCCTTGGATAGAACCTCCCTGTCATTTTTCATACTGGCCTCACTTCCTTATACCACACAGAGTAAGGTCTTTATTCAAGTTTATCTGGTCTGTCCTCCCACTAGTGAAAGTTTTCCCAACATCTTTTGTGGGTGGAGGCAGCATCTGCTTACACACCTCTACCCACTCATTCCTATATTCACACATCCATCCACCCTCCCCACCTCTCTAACCAACCATCCGTGGATTCATTCATTCATTCACGTATACAAACACATTTTCTCCTTTCCCTCTCTCCCTTCTTCCCTCCCTCCCTCTCTCTCATCATCTATCTATTTATCCCCTCATCAAACTTTCCATCCATCTGTCCATCCACTCATCCACCCCTCACTCACTCCCCTCTGGCCTGAGCTGGCCCTCTGTCCATACAGGGTCAAGAAGGAGGTTGTAACAACCTCTTTGTCTTCCTGAGGCATATTCCTGAGGCCAACCCCCAGCATCCCTGTCAGTCCTCTGCCTTTCACTTGGGCCCTCAGGTTTCCATCCATGGCCTGTCACAACCCCAGAAAATTTGAGCTTTTCATATGCGGGTCCCTTTCAAATTCCTCTCCTGGAAGATACCCCATCACCAAAACTTCTTTAGGGCCTGGGACCTCACTTCTTTGTTCTTGCACTTGGCTGCATCCACTTGTGTTCAATATCTTTCTTTTCTTTTTTAATCCTCACTTGAGGATATGATAATTGAGTTTAGAGAGAAGGAAGAGAGAGAGAAAGAGAGAGGGAGAAATAGAGAGGGAGAAACACTGATCGGCTACCTCCCATACACGCCCCAAGCAGAGATCAAACCTGCAGCCTAGCACAACCCCAGAAAGCCCCCACCCAGCACTCTTCAGTGTGACAACCTTTGCTGCCATCAGCACCCTGGGACATAGTAGGGCTCTCATCATGTCCTCTTTCATTCTCTTAACACTCCTGAGGAATGTGTCATTATCCCCACGTTATGGATGAGGAGACAGAGGCTCCCAGTGCTCTGAGGTCTCCTGAATGTCAACTGTCACACTCCATCTGTCTTCACCACTGACAGTGGCTTATGCTTGAGAATGGGGCAGATTCCTTATTCATCACTGACTCCCTCACCCCTACACAAATCATCTCATCTATCTAAGCCTCAGTTGATCCCTATCCTCCTGGGTGTGGTGAGGAGTAAGTGATCCCAGGCCTGCAGAATGGTGTGACCCTGGATGCAAGACCACCTATCAGGGTCATCTTCTGTAGAACAGCGGGACCTAACATCAGCTGTCAGTTCAAAAGCACCTGGCACTGCTGGGTATATGTTAGGTGCTCAGTGACTGGCTGTCCTTCCTCCTGTAGGGGGACCAACAGCAGGAAGGCCAGAGTGGGCCATCAGAAGGAGGTGAGTCTGCTTGAAACATTCACACCCTTGTCTGTTCCTTTCCCCAGCTATACAGACAAAGCCAGGCTCTCCAGAGAGCTGGCCAGCTCTCCACCCTCAGACCAGTGACTCACACAGCCCACAAGGGATGAAGTCACTGCCGCTTAGGCAAAGAAAAGAATACGTTTGTTCCCCAGGAGATGCCAACACTATGGTGAACTTGGCCAGCTCAGGGCTTGTGGTCACCTGAGGGTGGCAGCAGTTTCAGGATGGGCAGCAATGGATGAGGACTCCAATCAGGAGGACATGGCCTGGGGGTGTGCAACTCCTCTGGGGGCGTGCAACTCCTCTGGGGGCCAAATGAGGGATTATGAGCCTTGGGCCAGCCTCCAGGCCTAGCTAGATTTGTCCCCTCTCCTTGTCTGTGGAGAGTATCTGTGGTCCTTAGGGCTTTGAAACACCTCTACTCTGCTTTGTATCTGCCTGTCTCATCCACAAAATAGATGCACTCTACTCCTTTCCCACCCTGTGAGCTGGAGGTGATGGCAGGGCTTTGAGGCCTGCGCAGCCCCCTACCTGCTCATTGGGTCTCTATGTGTCCTTTCCAGTAGTCTCCTTGCCTCTGACCCATAACCCACTGTACATCATAGATCAAGCCTTGGCCAGGCACACAAGGCCCTTTGCCATATACCATCTGTACTGAGCTTCTGAATACCTGTAAGCTGCTCTCTTGTAGCCACAGAATGAGCACTCATTGGCCTCCAGGTCTGCCTACTCAGGACCAGAAATTCTGCACATCTGGACCAGTTTCTCTCCACATGCCCTGCAGACTGATTCTCCATTTTGCCCTGGGCACATGGACAGCATAACTAGGACCCTGTGCCCTCCCTCTCCTGCTGGGTGTGGCCATTAGGAAGCCCAGGCAGGAGAGCAGGAGGCAGAGGAGAAACAGGTCAGTGAGGGTATTCACTGCCCCAGTCCTTGTCCTCTCCTGTGCTTCTCTGTAGCCACAGTACCTGGTGGTCAGTCCTTTGCATACCACTCTTTCTCTTTCTGGGTTCATGTAACAGTGTCCTCCCCTGTCCTCAGGACTGTGGCTGGTAGGGCCTCCCCACTGCTGCCAGCCTAGGTGCCACACCTTTTCTTGCAAGTTCCATTAACCACCCCTACCCACCTCTGCATGATGAAGCCCCAAAACAGCCAGCACTGCAAACTCTTTCAGTGGGCATAATGTATTCTGCCATGACCCAGTACACTACCCTTGAAGATGCAACTCAAAGGCCATCACATCTAAGAAGCTGATTATTTGTTTGTTTGTTCCTTCATTAACTTCACATAATATATATTTAGACTGCCTCACTCTGTGCCAGATAGTACGTGAGGGCTTGGTGAAGAAGGCAGTAGACCCTACGAGGGCTGACATTCTGGTAGAAGAAACAACAAGCGCCAAGTGAGAAAATAAATAAAGATGGCTTTCTATTGTAATCTGTGTTATGAAGAAGACAAAGCAGAGAATTTCTTTTGATGATAAGCTTCCCCTGGCACCCTTCTTTTCCACCCCATATCATCCCTGTTCCCTGAGCCTGGGCTGCAACTGTTTCTCTCCCTCCACACATATTACCTGTGTCTGGGTCCCTCCCCTTTACTGCTCTGAGAACCATGGAAGGTGGAAGAGAATTTCCATGCAACTTAGGTCTTGGTGCACATTATCTGAACTAGCCTCTACACTGACCTTGGGTAGTAGCAGTCCTTATCATCTGTTTTTATAGATTAGCAGGATGAGGATACCTTGCCCAGGATGATCTCTAAATCCAGCAGTGCCTATCTGGCTCTGAAGAACAAGCTCTCTCTCTTGCTTCAGGCTAAGAACAAAATGAATCACCATTGTTTATATTTGTAGTCTTCCAGTGGTGCCCAGAGCAGGGCCAGGCTAAAGGTGGACACTTGAAACATACACCAAGGTGGCCGTACATCAAAACCCTTAATCTTCCTGTTCCTTAAATAGCATTTGCCTTGTGAGGAGGGGATACCAGGATGGCCCTATTTTCCAGATGGGAAAATCGAGGTGCATGGCTAAGAGAATTGGGTCATGTGGGACCACTGGTGGGTAGCCTGAGTTCTGCCATCTTGTCTCAGGCCTAGGAGACCACTAACACTTTTCTCAGGCCACTAGAAGGCTCAGGGAGCAGAAGGGCAGGCCACTGACTCAGGCCAGGCATTTGGGAAGAAGCCAAAGAAGTCATCTTGGGGAGCACACAAGCCAGCATCCAAGCCCCTGACTGGCCATGCAGAAAAGAGGTGGTAGGGGGAAGGGCAGGAGCAAGGACCAGGGACAAGGTGATGCTTGCTTGGCCTGGGGGATAGCCCTGGAGGGGGGTCCAAGAGACTATATTCTGTTTTTTAAATTGACGCTATTGGGGTGATATTGGTTAATCCAATTACACAGGTGTACAATTCTATAATACACCATCTATATATTGTATTGTGTGTTTACCACCCTTTCATCACCATTTATCCCCCATTTACCCTCTCCTACCTCCCCCTATTCCTTTCTCCCTCTGGTAATCACTATACTATTGTCTGTTTGTGTCTATGAGTTTTAGGTGTTTTGGTTTTTTTTCTTAATCCCTTCATCCTTTTCACCTAGTCCCCCAACCTCCTCTCCTCAGACTGTATTATAGAAATATTCTCAAAACACAGCTAGTAGGATTTGCTGACGGGTAAATGAGGAAGGCAGAGGAAAAGAGGAATAGGAGACGGGTTTATGACCTGAGCAGCTGGGAGAACAGATGTCCCATCGATGGAGATGGGGAAATGGGGACAGCTAGTGGGGAGCAAGTGTGTGGGGGGTGATCAGGTGGAGGCTATGCCTGGTCTAAAGAAACTGGTTGCTCTGTGTGAGTGAAACCTCTGGTTTTTCATAAGTCAGAAATCCAGATTTTTGCATAAAAGCCCTTGAATTTTAGATATTTGGAATAAATTCAAGTTCAAAATGTCATGTGGACTAATCCCACACAGTCCACATGAAATCCTACACAGTCCACATGAAAAGCACATCTGTTTTTTTTTTTTACCCCCATCCTTTGCAGAAAGGCGTAAATTCTTTGGACCTTGGTTCCCAGTTACCTGGGTTCTGGCATGCAGGTCAAGACACCCTGAACAGTAACTCTCCCCCTGGCTGTGTGTGTATGCACACACACACACACACACACACACACACCCCTCCTTCAAAGAGGACTGGTAAGGATGCACCATGCAGGCTAGGACATTACCTCCTCACTGGCCTCCCTGCTTCCTTTCTTTTTCACCCCTGGCTCAGGGGTGTTTCCCAACACCTAAACCTGTCCGGGTCAGACCCTGCCTGACTCTTCTCCAGTGCTTTCTCCATGCACAGACAGGCCCCATGCTCATCTTCACCCCACTTTTATGGTGCAGACTTGCTCTGTGGACATTCTAAGGTTTCATTTAATACTACTTAATATTTTCTATTAAAAGCAACTAGCTTAAAAAATTGGACCCAAGTCTAAACAAGCCTCCTGATCTAACTCCTAGTTAGTAGGAACAGGTTAAATGACACCACTGGGAGAGATGATCAGCCCAAAATTGATTGTCCAGAATGGATTGTGGGACAGGCCAAAGGCAAATGCTCAATTTCTTCATCAAATAAATGGCAAGGATGAACGGAGGGGGGACTTCTGATAAAAGGACACTTAAGAGACACAGGAAGTGTTTGGGTCCCATTAGAATACTGGTTTGAAGAAACTGACTGTAAAAATACATTTTTGGAGTGCATTTAAGAAAGCTGAACATAAAAAATATTGTGGAGTGGGTGGAGGAAGGATGAAATACGCCCCACGAAGCAGCTACCTGTGGGGTAGCTCTGGGTTCATGGCGGCACCCTGATTAGTCATTCTCTCTGCTTCCAAATGTATTTCAAATTTAAAACAACAAGAAGTTAAAAACAATGCACAAAATGCCAAATTAACTGGTTTTCACCCTGGAATATGTTTGTTTTAAAAGGAAACTTTGTATCACTCTTCCAAATGGAAAACTGGTATCATTTGCTGTAAGTAGAAGGTTACCATGAAAACAAGATAATGTTACTCAATTTCAGGCAGATACTGTTTCTTGCCAAAGGTGCTGGGCTTAAAACCTGCCTTGTCTTTGTTCTGAAGAAGCTCTGGGAGAGGAGTGAACTTCCTCTCACGGCCCCACCTGTTGCACAGTAACACAGAGTTGTAAATCAGACAATAACAAACAGCCTGTCTTTCTATACAATTTTGACTTTTGTTTAATTGATTGCTGAGATTGTTGATGCCCACTTAAATTCTGCACTTAAGATGCACCCCTCACTCACTGCACCCTAATCCCAGTGCTGACCATTATACACCAGACACGTTGGGTCTGCTGAGTGTACAGAGCACATACTTTGTGCTCAACAGAGTCTCATGGTGAGCCTGAGAATGGGTCCTTGTACCACTTCACAGATGACAAAAAGGAGGTCCTATGATAGTCTGTTAGGGCTGCCATAACAACATAGCACAGGCTGGGTGGCTTAAACAATAGAAAAAATTCTTTTCACAATTCTGGAGGCTAGAAGACTGACATCAAGTTGTGTTCAGGGTTGATTTCTTCTGAGGCCTCTTCCCTTGGTGTGCAGACAGTCATCTTCTCACTGTGTCCTCACAAGGCATGTCAGTCAGGGTTCTCAAGAGAAAGAGAGCCAAAAGGATGTATGTGTATATGTGTATACAGACACACACATACCTTTGTGTATGTGTGCACACACGTAGGTACGTATGCATTTATGTATATACATATGTATGTTATGTATGCCTGCATTTACTTATTATAAGAAATTGGCTCACGTGATTATGGAGGCTGACAAGTCCCAAGATCTACAGTTGGCAAACTGGAGATCCTGAACTCCAGAACTTCTAGAAAAGCTGGTATTTTGTGCCCAAATACCATGAGACCCGAGGCCCAGGAGAGCCAATGTTTTGTCAGAGTCTAGATGCAGGAAAATACTGACAGCCCAGTTTGAGGGCAGCCAGGCAGGGGACGTTCCCTCTTGTGCAGCCCTTTTGTTCTACTCAGGGCTTTAACTAACTGGATAAGGCTCATCCACATTGGGGAGGGCAATTTGTTTTGCTCAGTCTACCAATTTAAATGTTAATCTCATTCAGAAACATTGACACACACACAGAATAATGTTTAGCCAAATACCTGGGCATCCCTGGCCCAGTCGAGTTGACATATAAACCTAACATTCAGACCTATGTGTGACTGTGTCCCTAATCTCCTCTTCCAATAAGGATACAGTCATACTGGAATAGGGTCGCCTTAGTGACCTCATTTCATCATAATCTCCTCTTTAAAGGCCCTATCTCCAAATACAGTCATATTCTAATGTGCCGAGAGTTAGAACATCAAAATATGAATTCTGGGGGACACAACTCACCCCATAATAGGAGAAGGGACTTGGTTCATAAGTACTTGGGCCCACATCTTTCCCTTCCTAAATTGGCTAGGCATTTGGAACTCCTCAGGTTGGCATGTCCCTCCCAAGGCCGGCTGACCCAGTCATCCACTGCCAAGATATGGCTGAGGTGCTGACAGTAGCTCAGTGTGGATTAATCTCAGATGCAAAGTCTGACAACTACTGAAGGCAGTAAGTGTTTGCTGGGGACAGCCCAGTGATGCCTTGCCCCCAAAAGAATATTCTCATAAATAAAATCTTCATGATCTTAACGTCGATTCCCTCCCTCCTCACCCATCCTTTGGCCATCACGGGGATCTTGCTAAGACACAAGGCTGTCAGGAGAGAAGAGGTCATACGAAGAAGATCTAAGCCTTGGGGGCTACCCATGCCTGCTGTGCCTGCCGTAAACACTCCCTAGATGCACCTGGCAAGAACATGACAATGCAGGCAGGCACCTTGTCCCACTCAAGAACATGAATTCCACTCTCTACACTTGGGCCAGGTTCAGCTCTGGCTGCTTGATTCTTAAACTTTCACTGATAATTCTGTTGAAGACAATTCTCCAGACCCCTAACAATTTGGACAAACCGAGCCTCTGGCATAGATTTCACCCCTGCCACACTCTGGTCTGGCAGAAGTGCCTGAATGAGGAAGACATGCTTTCTGGGGACACAAGGCATTTTGCACTGCCTAGCACATGGACTCCTTTCTGACAGCCCTCTCATGTTGCTGCAAGAATAGCCTCCCCCACACAGAGTGAAGTGTTGGTGGGGCGGAAGTGCAGAGGCCTGTGTTTTGGGTAGAAGCCAAGGGTTTCTGGGGCCCCTTCCTATAGACCTCCCAGCATAGTCAGGGGGCAGGACATGACCCAAGTTCAGCCAGTCAGACCGTCCTCTGAGATTTGCATCCTGAGTGGAGCACATGGCTGTGGTCTCCCTTGGTGTGTGGACCACGTCAGCATTCTGCACAGCTGGAGGCCTAAACCTGCTCAGGCCCTGGTCCATTTCTCCAGCACATTGCTGATCCTCTGAATTCCCAAGAGTGGTGTAGGAAGCTCCCTTTTGCTCTAGTTGGTGACTTCTGTTGCTCACCACCAGACTACTGGATACAATGTTCACAACCACACCATTCTCACATTGTTTTCATGCCTTTTCTACCAAGATCACTAACTGTCCTGGGTTGACAGGAAACTCCTAATCCCTTAAGACCGGTTTCAGCTCTACAAAAATCTTTTCCAGCTTTCCCAGTGGAAATGATGCCTCCTTTTCTTGAATAATAACCACACTTTCTTTAAATTTACTTCATTAATAAAAAGGAAACCACCATTTACTGAGTGCCAGCTGTGTCCCAGGTGGCCATGTGCCCCATTAAGGTGCTTTTCCTAAGCTCATTTTGGCTCAGAACATAAGGGTCAGAGTGAAGTGATCTGGATGGTCACTGGTAGACTCTTTCCTGAGAAAGCCATCATGCATCCCCTGTCCCATTGGTTTTACCTCCCCTTCCCATTCCTCATAGGAGCTGAAGTCTTAAGTTGCCTATCCTTGAACCTGGGAAGAACTTTGTGATATCCCAATGAACAGAATGCAAGGGTATTGATACTGTGCAACTTCTGAGGGCTGATCATGAAAAGTGACATGCCTTCTCTCTCCCTCCCTCTCTCTCTCTCTTCCTCTCTCTCTTTCTCCCTGCTCTCCTCTCCCCCTCCCTCTCTCTCTCTCCTTGCTCTGGGAACCCAGCCACCACAATGTAAGAAAGCCCAGGCCACGTGGGGGCGGGGGAGGGGCTGATGTAGGTGTTCCAGCAGACAGCCAGCAGCAACTATAAGGTGAATGGATGGGTGTATGAATGGACAGATGAGTGGGTAAAACAGCCCCACCTGATACCAAGGGGAACAGGCCCCACTCAAATTGCAGATCCATGCGGAAAACAAACAGTTCATTGTTTTAAACTGCTAACGTGTAGGATAATTTGTTACACAGCCACAGCAAGTGGAGCAGTTACACATCACCAGAAAGTGTTCAATAGTGTGAACAGCCAGTGAGGCAGGACAGCTGAGTGGAACTGATCACTCAGAAGGGACTGACCACATTTAATCACTGTGGTCTTAAGCAGGTCACTTATGCTCTCTGGGCCTCTGTTTCCTTCTCTGAAATATGGTGGAAAATAATAGTATCTACTTCATAAAACTGTTGTGAGGAATAATGGAGACAACACATGAAGCATTTAGCACATATGAACACTCAATGAAAGTGAAAAGTAATAGTAATGATTATCATCGATGGGATTAGCTTGACTGGATTCCCAGTCAGCCTGACTGCAGAGTTTGCACTGTCCCCTGCACTGTCACAAAGTGGGCCAGTGCACTGGCCCAGTGCTGAGCCAGACTGAACCTCCCACCTGAGAGCTGGGGCCTGGGGCATGGGTGTGTATCGAGGGCATCCTTGCAGCAGCTCCTAACCAGCCCTGGAATTGCCGCCTGTCCAGTTTCCTGAGCTGTGTGCTCAGAGCTGCCAGTCCACTGAGTTCACTTAATGTGGCTGTGGTCTGGGGAGCTCTTCTCAAACTGAGTTTTCTCGCATTGCATTTTAGATACACCTAGCCTTGGTTATTTCCAACAGAA
Source organism: Phyllostomus discolor (assembly GCF_004126475.2). Taxonomy (NCBI): domain Eukaryota; kingdom Metazoa; phylum Chordata; class Mammalia; order Chiroptera; family Phyllostomidae; genus Phyllostomus; species Phyllostomus discolor. The sequence continues at coordinate 107,432,867 of NC_040904.2, forward strand.
ATGGTCTATGAAAGTTGCCCTTCAGGAAATAAATTGACAACTGGTATAGTTTGAGCTAGTCCTACATCTTAAATAAGACAGTGGCATGCACAGCATGCTTGCAGGTAAGGATTCAAAGTCAGCTTGTGGAGCAAGAGAAAATGCAGAGCTCCAATCACCCTTGAAAATTCCTCCTGTGGTGAACGTAGAACTATGCAGACTAAGGGGACAGCAGAAGCTTGTCTCCCCTTCCACTTCCGGATGCTTAATACTGAGTAGAGTTGCAGGTGGAGTCTCACACTATTTACACCATTCTCTTTTCACCTTTCTCTCTTTCCTTTATACATTAAATATATCATCTGGATTTTAATACCAAGTGTAGGTAAGCATGTAGAGACACAGGGACTCCCACCCACTGCTGGTGAGGACACACACTGCTACAACCACTTTGGAAAACAATTTAGAAAAGGCCAGTACTGTTAAGCATTTGCAAAGTGCCCTAGTACAAACCCTACAGAAACACCACACACAACATAAGTGCAAGGTGCTCACTGCAGGCCCCCCTCATAGTTTCAAAAAATAGGAAAGCACCTAGGCATATATAAGCAGCAGAAGAAATGTATAATTATGCACCTTATCCTCCCTTTGCCTGTAGTTTCACTTCCTATGGTTTCAGTTACCTATAGTCCAAAAATATTAAATGGAAAATTCCAGAAATAAACAATTCATAAGTGTTCAATTGAGCACTGTTCTGAGTAGCATGATGAAATCTCACCCTGTCCACTCTGTCCTGCCCAGTGTATCATCCCCTTGTTGAGAAAAGCCATGTGATACACTGTATACATTCCCCACCCATTGCTTCGTTAGTCACTGAGCAGCCGCAGGTTATCAGATTGACTGTTGAGGTGTCTCAGCGCTTGTGTGTAAGTTACCCTTATTTTACTTAATAGCCCCAAAGCCATTTGCATATCTTATTGCAGTGTATTGTGACAATTGTTCTGTTTTATTATTAGTTATTATTGATAATTTCTTATGGTGCCTAGTTTAGAAATTAAACTTTATCAAAGGTACAGGAAAAATATAGTATTTCTAGGGTTCAGTACTATCCTAGGTTTCAGGCATCCACTGGCGGGTCTTGTAACAACCCACCACAGATAAGGGGAGATTATTAAGAAATATTATTGAGGAGTCAAGATGGTGGAGGAGTGAATGGAAGCCACATTAACCTCCTCCCAGGACCAATATAGAATTATGACTAAATTGTGAAGAAATCACCCAAAACAAACAAATGAACAATAGCAAGAGAGATGACTCATAACCTCAGAATGACAGAAGAATCACCTTCAGCACTAACTGACCGGACGTGTACAACAGCATATAAAATGTGGTGGGCAGAGTGACCCTCAGTCAACCAACTATAGGAAAGTACCCACCAAAGAATGACCTACCAACAATCAAAACACAATTACACCCAGAGAGCCAGCATAAACGGCATCCCAAGAGCATCAAGTTCAGGAGATCAAGGAGACTGCACCATTGAATCTCACAGGTCTCCTACCATAGAAGTTCACACCACAAACTCTGGGAGTCAAAACAGACCAATTTAAGAGGCAGAAGCAAACAAGAAAAGTCTCTAAAACAATGGGGAGACAAAAAAACAAACCCTAAAGGAAAGGAAATGAGGAAGCCTCAGAAAAAATACTAAATGAAATAGACACAAGTCAACTATCAGATACTGAGTTCAAAGCAATGGTTATAAGGAAGCACAATGAGCTTTACCAAAAACCACAGGGACACTACGAGGAACTTCCTATGAACTATTTCATCATGAAAAAGGAAATAGAAACTATCAACAAAGGCCAAGAAGAGATAAAGAATACAATTTCTGAATTAAAGAACACAGAAGGAATCAAAAGCAGGCTAGATGAAGTAGAGGATCAAATCAGGGAGCTCGAGGACAAGGTAGAAAAAAAATCCCAGAAGGAACAACAAAAGGGAAGAAGGCTCAAAAAAATTAAGATGTGTTGAGGGAAATGCAGAACAACATGAAACATAATAATATCTGTATAATAGTGATACCAGTAGAAGAGGAGGAGTAAAGGACAGAAAACCTGTTTGAAAAAACAATGATGGAAAAATTCCCTAATTTGAGGAGAGAAAAAGTCACACAAATCCAGGAAACACAGAGAGTCCCGGTCAAGAGGAACCCAGAGAGCCCCACTCAAGGCACATCATAATTAAAATAGCAAAATTCTAAGACAAAGAGAGAATCTTAAAGGTAGAAAGGGAGAAACAGGAAGTAACATACAAGGGAGCCCTGTAAGACTAGTAGCTGACTTCTCAATGGAAATGCACCAAGCCAGAGGAGAATGGCAAGAAATATTTCAGCTAATGAAAACCAAAGCCCTGCAACCGAGACAACTCTATCCAGCAAGGGTCTCAATTAAAAGGGAAGGCCAAATAGGGAGCTTCCCAGACAAAAGAAGGTTAAAAGAGTACATAACTACCAAACTATCACTGCAAGATATGCTAAAGGGACTGCTTTAAGAAGAGAAAGAAAAAGATAGAGAAACATAGGTACAAAGGGGATAAAATGAATAAGTACCAATGAATAATGACCTTAATGTAAATGGATTAAATACTCCAAACAAAAGACATAAGGTATCTGAATGGATAAGATATCATGATCCACACATATGCTGCCTACAAGAGACCTACCTCAGAACAAAAGATCTAGACAGACTGAAAGTGAAGGGCTGGAAAAAAAAAATTCCAAGCAAATGGACAGGAAAAAAGAAACTGGGGTAGTAATACTCACATCAGACAAAACAGACTTCAAAACGAAGGCCACAAAGAGACACATAAGGACACTCTATAATACATCAAGAAGACATAAACATTATAAACATATATGCACCCAACATAGGAGCACCCAGATATATAAGGAAAATCTTGGAGTACTTCAAGAAAGATACAGACAGCAACATACTTATACTAGGGGATTTCAACACCCCACTGTCAAAAATTGATAGATCTTCCAAACAAAATATCAACAAAGATACTGCAGCATTGAACAATGCCCTAGGTTAAATGGACTTAACTGATATGTATCAAACCTTTCTTCCCAAAGAAGCAAAATACACATTCTTTTCAAATGCACATGGAACATTTTCAAAGATAGAACACATGATAGAACACAAAACAAGCCTCAATGAATTCAAGAAAATTGAAATCACATCAAGCATTTTCTCAGACCAGAAGGGCCTGAAACTAGAAACCCGCCAAAGGAAAAAACTCAAAAATCATCAAATACATGGAGATTGAATACCCTGCTATTAAACAATGAATGAGTCAATAGTGAGATCAAGGAAGAAATCAAAAAGTTTCTGGAAACAAATGAAAATGAACACAAAAGTCAAAAACTTACAGGACACAGCAAAGGTAGTCCTGAGAGGGAAGTTCATAGCGATATAAGCCTACCTAAAAAAAGATAGAAACATTTCAAATAAACAACCTAACCCTACACATACAAGAACTGGAGGAAGAACAACAAACGAAGCCCAGAGTGAGTAGAAGGAAAAACATAACCAAGATCAGAGCAGAAATAAATGACATAGAGACTAAAAGGACAATTCAAAGAATCAGTAAATCCAGGAGCTGTTTCTTTGAAAAGATAAACAAAATCAGCAAGCCTTTAAGCAGACTCATCAAGGAAAAAAGGAGAGGACCCAAATAAACACAATCAGAAATGAAAGAGGAAAGATTGTAACTGATACCACAGAAATGCAAGGGATTGTAAGAAATTACTATGAACAACTATATGCCAAGAAATTTGAAAACCAGAGTGAAATGGACAGTTTTATAGAAAAATATAATCTTCCAAAACTGAATCAAGAAGAATCAGAGAGCCTGAACAGACCAATAGCAGCTGGTGAAATTGAAGCAGTAATCAAAAAACTCCTGGCACACAAAAGCTCTGGACTGGACAGTTTCACAGGAGAAGTTTACAAAACATTTAAGGAAGAGCTAAACCCTATCCTTCTCAGACTATCATAAAAAATCCAAGAAGAGGGAAGACTCCTGTTATAAAGCCAGCATCATCCTAATCCAACACCAGATAAAGACACAACAAAGAAAGAAAACTACAGGCCAGAATCACTGATGAACATAGACGCTAAAATCCTCAACAAAATATTGGCAAACTGCATCCAGCATTACATTAAAAAGATCATACTCCATGGTCAAGTGTGATTCATCTCAGGGATGCAAGGATGGTACAATATTTGCAAATCAATACATGTAATACATCACATAAACAAAAGGAAAGACAAAAATCACATGACCATATCGATAGATGAGGGAAAACCATTTGAGAAGGTACAGCACCCATTTATGATAAAAACACTTGGCAAAGTGGGAGTTTAAGGAGCTTACCTCAACATAACAAAGGCCATACATTAGCAACCTACAGCCAACATCATACTCAATGGGAAAAACTAAAAACTTTCCCACTAAGATCAGAAACAAGACAAGGTTGTCCACTTTCACCACTTCTATTCAACATAGTATTGGAAGTCCTAGCCACAGTAATCAGACAAGAAAAGGAAATAAAAGGCATCCAAATTGGAAAACAGGAAACAAAGTCATCATTGTTTGAAGATGACATGATAGTGTACACAGAAAATCCCATCAACTCCGCCAAAATATTACTCAAACTTCTAAGTGAATTTGGCAAAACAGCAGAATACAAAGTCAATATTCAGAAATCAAAGGCATTTTTGTACACTAACAATGAAATATCAGAAACAGAAATCGGGAAAAAAATCCCATTTGATATAGCAACAAGAGAAGTAAAGTACTTAGGAATAAACTCAACCAAAGAGGTAAAATACCTATACTCAGAAAACTAAACAACACTGAAGAAGAAAATTAAGAAAGGCACCAACAAATGAAAGCATATACCATCTTCATGGATTGGAAAAAGTAACCTCAAAATATCTATGCTACCCAAAGCAATTTATAGATTCAATGCAATCCCTATTAAAGTACCAATGACATAGTTCACAGATATAGAACAAACATTTCAAAAATTTATATGGAACCATAAATGACCCTGAATAGCTGCAACAATTTTGAAAAAGAACAAAGTAGGAGGGATCACAATACTTGATACCAAACGGTATTACAAGACCATGATAATCAAAACAGCCTAATAATGGCATAAGAAGACACATAGACCAATGGAATAGAATAGAGAGCCCAGAAATAAACTCAAGTCTCTAAGGTCAATTAATATTTGACAAAGAGGCAGAATCACAAAATGTAGTAAAAATAACTTCTTCTACAAATGGTGTTAAGAAACCTGGACAGCTATGTGTAAAAAAAAAAAAATGAAATCCCACTACCAACCTACACTATACACAAAAATAAACTCAAAACGAATAAAAGATTTAAATATAAGTTGTGACATCACAGAAGTCCTAGAACAGAACATAGGAAGGAAAATCTCCAATACTGCATGCAGCAATATTTTCACTGATATGTCCCCTAGAACAAGAGACATAAAGGAAAGAATAAACAAATAGGACTTCATCAAATTAAAAAGTATTTTTATGACTAAGAAAATATCAACAAAATGAAAGGGAAACAATTGTATGAGAAAATATGTTTGCTAATGATACCTCGTACAAGGGTTTGACCTCCAAAATATATAAAGAACTCACATGACTCCACTCCAGGAAGAAAAACAACCCAATTAAAAAATGGGCAAAGGACATGAACAGACACTTCTCCAAGGAGGACATATAGAGGGCCCAGAGACATATGAAAGGATGCTCAGGTTCACCAGCCATCAGAGAGATGCAAATTAAAATCACAGTGAGGTACCACTTCACACCTATCAGAATGGTCATCATAAGAAAATCAGCAAGCAACAAGTGCTGACAAACTTGTGGAGAAAAGAACCCTAGTGCGCTGTTGGTGGGAATTCAGACTTGTATAGCCACTGTGGAAAATAGTATAGGATTTCCTCAGAAAACTAAAAATGGAACTGCCTTTTGACCTGGAAATTTCTATGCTGGCATTATACCCTAACAACCCTGAAACACCAATCCAAAAGAACCCATGCACCCCAGTGTTCATAGGAGCACAATTTACAATAGCCAAGTGCTAGAAGCAATGTAAGTGCTCATTGGTAAATGAGTGGACCAAAAATCCATGGTACATTTACACAATGAAATACTATGCAGTAGAAAGAAAAAAGGAGCTCCCATCCTTTGTGACAGCATGGATGGTACTGGAGAACATAATGCTACGTGAAATAAGCCAGGTGGTGAAAGACAACTACCATATGATCTCACCTATAAGTGGAACCTAATCAACAAAACATACAAGCAAGCAAAATATAACCAGAGACATTGAAATTATAAACAAACTGACAGTAACCAGAGGGGAGGTAGGAGGGAACAATGGGGGGAAAATGGGGAAGGGTTTTCAGAAACATCTATAAAGGACACATGGACAGAGCCAAGTGGGGGTGGGATCCAGGGTGGGAGGTGAGGATCAGTGTGGCAATGGGGAGTGGTGGGGGGAAAATGGATACAACTATACTTGAACAACAACAACAAAATAAAAAAACAAAATTGAACCTGCACATCATCATAGAAAAAAAATAAACTGGGGCATAATTATACAATGGAATACTATATACTACTAAAAATTAATAAGAACTACATACAGCAACATGAACTAATCTCACTGATAAAATGTTAAGTGAAAAAATCAAGTTGCGTCTTGAAGAGATGTTCACACATCCATGTTCTAACAGAATCATTCACTACAGTCAAAAGGCAGAAACCGACTGTTCCCTGACGGGCAACTGGATAAACAAAATGTAGTCTATACATACCATGACATATTATTCTGCTTTACAAAGGAAGGAAATTCTGACATATGTTATAACATAGATAAACCTCAAGGACATTATGCTAGTTGAAATAAGCCAGTCACAAAAGGACAAATACTTATATGAAGTATTTATAGTATTATTTGAAGTATTATTTCAAACTTCTCTTATATGAGAAGTCAAATTCATAGAGACAGACACTAGAAAGGTGGTTGCCAGGGGCTGGGGAAGGGTGAACAAGGGAATGGAGAGTTAATTTTTTATGGTGACAGAGTTTCAGTTTGGGAAGATGAAAAAGTTCTGGTGACAGATGGTGGTCAGAGCTTCACAACAATGTGAATGTACTTAATGCCACTGAACTAGACACTTAAGAAATGGTTAAGATGGTCAGTTTTACATAATGTGTCTTTCACCACAATTGAAAATTTTAGAAAAACAAGTTTAGATTATAATTTCATGTATTTAAAGTTCAAAAAGATGAACAATGTTTTATGCTAGCGAACTTATGAACACATGCATGGGAAATATGCATGGCAAACGGGGTGGACCTACAGCTTAGGTTTATCTCGGGGGAGCAGAGGTGGAATGGATTTTGAGGGAGTTCCACAGGGCCGTTTACCACATTGGTAACAGTTTATTGCTGAAGCTGGGTAGTGGGTTCATATGCTATCAAAATTATTAAAAGATTTTATTTATTTATTTTTAGTGAGAGGGGAAGGGAGGAAAAAAGAGAAAGAAACATCAATGTGTGGTTGCCTCTCACACGCCCTCTACTGGTGACCTGACCTGACCTGCAACACAGGCATGTACCCTCACTGGGAATCCAACCAGTGAGCCCTATGCTTCGCAGGCCAGCACTCATCCACTGAGCCACACCAGCCAGGGCCACTCTCAATTTTTATTTTTTTGCTCCTGAACTATATCATTAATGAGAGAACCCTGAAGCCTGTGGGCCTCTGGGAACTTGGGAGAGGGTTCTGTGCCCCCTCACAATGGCAGTGCCGCTCCCCTCCCCACCTCCAGCGAGAGCGTAAGGATTATTTTACATTAATTTAAGATCACTAATAAAGAATAATTAACAGCCTCAAGGGAGCCTGGCACACCCTGTGTTTAGAAGCAGTGGTTAATTATGCATTGTCTGAAAAATACCCTTTTCAAACTATAATGTTTCAGGTCACTGTTTTAAACAGCAGAATGTGGTATCAGGAAACAAGCCAAGTAGTTCCATCTGCAAAGCCTTCCTGGGGTTAGATTTGCTTGCATGAGGACAGCCACCAATTCTTAAGCCTCTACTAAGTGTGGTGCATTAAGTGCTTTCTTGGCAATGGCTCTGTTAGTCCCCATAGGAGCCAAGAGAGGAGGGCTAGCACCCCTACCCCATTGTATAGGGGAGCCATGGGAAGCTTGGAGGGAAAGTGATATTCTGAGCTCCCTGCCAGAATGGGGTCTGACCATAAAGCCAGAGTTCTCACCCACCTGACTGACATGTCACTTGATTTATGGGCACTAGTCAACAAAAAGAGGATTGACCCCAGCCTCCAGAATCTCATTTGCCTGCAGCTGAAGCTCCTCAGCTGGCAACATGGGGGCTCTGTAGCTGGACTACCTGGTGCACTCCCAGTGGTTCCACTGACAGGCCAGGTGACTCTGGGCAAGCTACTCTCCCTCTTGTGTCTCAGTTTCTTCACCTGGAAAATGGGATAATCACACCCCACATTTCTTGGGATTGGTACAGAGTCAGAGTTTAGATGGTGCCTCACACTTAGCAGGTGCTCAGTGAGCCTCAGAATTGTCCTTGCCTGCCCCACTTTCTTCCCAGTCTCACCAGACATGTACCCTATGCCTCAGCCTCAACTCAACTCATTTCTAAATCACACCTGGCTCTATCCCCCCTCCATACATTGGTTCATGCCATACTCTGCCTACAGTGCCCTTTCCTATCTGGAAATTTCCCACTCCTATGTCTAGACCCAGATCAGATCACACCTCCTGTAGGAAGCCTTCCTTGATTTTTCCTAGGTGGCCTTCCTTATGCTGCTGGTATCTTGGTGCTACCTCTATTTATACCTCATTCTTAACTTTGATGGCTTATTAGTGGTTCCCTTTTTCCTTGTAGGCTGGGACCTTATTGAGAAAAGAGCGCCTGCTCTGAATAGGAACCTCCCACAGTACATGGAGGCCAAGGGGAGCCCTGCTGATTCCCCTGGGAGGCTGAGTCAGGACTCTGACATGGGACTGTGTCATTATCAGTTGTGACTCTCAATTTGCCACTCCCTAAGGCCCTTCCTTCATAGGCTCCCTACTATGCAGCATAAAGCCTGGTCCCTGGTCCTGGGGTCCAGTCTCCAGTGCCCCTCCTAAATCCATGGCTGGCCTCTCACTACCACCTGAATGCACCTGCCCTTTGAAAACCTCGGGTTTTTTCCCCCATGCTTTTCCCTCTGCTTGCAACACCCATCTGCCCCTTCTCCACTCAGAGAATGCCAGATGCTTCACCACCAGCTTAGATGTTGTCACCTCCTCCATGAAGTCCCCACATTTAGACCCACTTGTCTCTCAAGGTTCTGATCATGATTCCCACCTTACCCAGATAAGCCCTCATGGATTGGCTGTGTCTCATTTGTCCCTCCTGCCTCAGAACCCTGAAGCTGTGGAATGGTCAAGGGAGATTACATATTGGACCAAGAAGGAAATGAGTCTAAATCCTGTGGCCAAACTTACTTGTCTGCCTGCTCTTGGGTCTCCATTCACCTACTAAATGTGGGATGTCGCTTTTGCAGTGGGTATTAACAATCAGGTAAAATGCCCCATTCTAGGCAGACACTTAATAGCAGCTAGAATATTTCAGGTGCCCATGGGCTGTAAGAACAAACAATAAAGGTTGGTTACCTGACTGGTGCTTCAATGTGCTGGTGCTCATCAGAGATATGGGATGGCCTCCCTCCTTGGCACCCACCCAGCAGTGGACACTTCCTTTCTGAGACTGTCCTGAGACCTTCAGTGCCTGCCCCCTTCAGAAAAAGCCTACTGGAAGAGAAGATAAAGGCTCCCTACACTTTCCCAGACCTGCTCCAACACTAATAGCTGTGGACTTCACAGAAATTAGCTGTGAAATCAGGAAAAACCAATTCCCTCAGAATAGCTGGTATTCTAATTCCCTCTGCCAAGGTCTTTCATCACATGCCCTTGGAGGTAGCCATGGTGACGGTTCCATCATGCCCCTCCTGATGACCTCCAAGATGTATCTTGATCAACTTGTGTACATGGAGAGAACACACATGCAGGAAGATATTATCAGGTTTCTTAATATTTGGGTGGGGAAGTCTGGGCCCACATCATTTCAGGGAGTAGTACCCCAGTGCTACCACCAATCACCAGGTCCAACTCCCTAAGGATGGGGACACTGGGGCACAGAGAGGGAAAGTGACCTGGCCAAAGTCACAGAGAGAGGAGACTTGAATTCTGGTCTCCTGACCTTCAGACTGAGGATCCCCACTATACCTCCCCAAATAAGTCCCAATTCCCTACTTAGGGTTCAGTCAAACCCGTTAGGCACTAGAGCTGTCAGTGAGGTAGGAGGGAGTCCATATGCTGCAGTGGGGTCACGCCAGGACCTCCTGTGGGGTCAGACCTACTTGGGAGCAAATCCACGGCAGGGATAATCCCAGAAGCAAGAAACAATGAAACTCAGCATTTGTCCAGAGCACTTGGGGGGTGAACACTTCTCTGCAGAAATCCTACCAATTCAGGGCTGGAGGGAGAGGAGGGTACAATTAAGCAGAGTTGCAAAGTGACCTGCAGCAAATGCTGCTGCCCTTCTTGGGCAGTTGCCGCAACCCTGTGCTTCTCCTAACCAGGCCCTGGGGCTCCTGGTGTCCACACCAGCACCTGGCTAGGCAATCAACCACCTGCCTGCCTGGCCTGGAGTGGCTGAGACCATAAAGACCCGGGAGAGTGCAGGAAGGGAGGGGGCAAGATGACAGACAAATGTAGCATTGTTTGTGATTATGTCTGATGGAATCCCGGTTTGGCCTACATGAGAGAAAACTCCTTACATAGCTACATGGTGTGGGTGGGAGCAGCTCTGCTCTGAAAGGCAGTGGAGAAAGATTGACAGAGCTGCCCTGCACGGTTGCCCCAGTGACAGGGACACAGTAATAAAATCTAAAATGGAACCTGGATTATAGCCCTTCTTTGGCTGCTGGAAGGTGACTCCTATGGCTATTGAGGAAGGGAGGGGAGCTGCTGGGCTGAGGGATGTGTTGGGCAGGGACATTGTTGGGCAGGGACAGAGGAACCCCAGGCACAATGGGTGGCTCTCTGGCTCCAGGTCTGGCAGTGACAGATGACTGGAACAGGGCCACTGGGCACAGCCCCTGTCTCCCCATCCATTCTGGCAGGTCCCCAGCTTCTCTTCTGGCTGCCCTTGGTCACTCCCTGCACATCAGCTGCAGAAACCTGAAAATGTCACTTATGCTCCACACCCTCACGTGGAGGCCCCCTGTTGCTCTCAGAATAAAAAACAAACTCCTGACCCATCACTGGCCTGTCATGACCTGGCTCCTGCTGACCATCTGACCTCTCCGAGGCGCCCAATGCCTAGACTTCCAGCCCCCTTCACATCCCTTAATTTACCATACCCTTTGGGGCTTCCTCAAAGTCCCTCTGCCAGAGGGGCCTATAATCATCCATCCAATTGTTCCTCAAAGCCTTCCCTGATTCTCTGAGCCCCTGATCCCCACCCCATGTGATTTTCCCCATGGGACATGCCATTCCCTGACATAACCCTGATCATGTACTTATTCACTGCCCCTACCCTGGCCCTCAACACAGCACAAGCCCCTCTAGAATGCGGCTCCACATCTCTCTTCTACACCCCATCCCTGCACTCAGTACAATGACTGGCCCACTGCAGGTCCCCAGTAATAACTTGTTAAAAGAATGAGAACTTTGGAGAGAAGAATGGAAATGTCTTAGAGCACTCATCCCCTCTGCTACTTCAGGTCCCTCATCTGCTTATCATCATTGACAAAGTTATGGTCCCACTGAACCCTTAGCAGGAGGCCTCGCTAACACTCCCCCGATCGTAGATGAGGAAACAGAGGCTCGAAAAAAACCCATATCCTCATGTGTAAGGAATGATATCCAGAAGACACGGGCCTCACATAGGAGCTGGTGCTAAGCTTCCAAGGGTGGGTGCAGAACCAGGGGCCTGATCCCAGGCCGAAGCTCTGGCAAAGCCAAACAACAAAGTTACCAGCTTTAGGCAGGTGTTTCCTCAGTCTGTCATGGGCATACATGCTGCTTCTAGGGCAGTAGTTCTCAACCAGGGGTAATTCTCCCACCATCCCTCCTTGCCAGGGGACATTTGGCAATGTCTGGAGAGATTGTGGGTCGCCATAACTGGGGAGGAAGCTGCTTCTGGCATCTAGTGACATTTAGATGTTGCTAAACATCCTACAGTGCACCGGTTGGCCCCCACCACAAAGAATGCTCTCATGTCAGTAGTCCCGAGAATGCAAATGTAAGTAGTGCTGAGGCCAAGAAACCCTGCTCTAGACAGTAATTTTTTCCTTGGAAAACCCTGTCAGGGACAGCCGGAACTGGAAAGGCTTTCAAAATGGCTCATTCCCAGTCTCCTTTATACAATAGAGATCATGAAGCCCAGTGAGAGGAAAGGGCAGGTCCAGTGGTGTTAGGATGGGCCAGGCTGGACACCTGCTGCTCCACACTGGGGCGAGATGAGCCACCAGATAACTCAGCTGAGAATCACTTGGAAGGTGGAGAAGTGGGTGATAGAGGCTGTCTTTCAAGGGTGATGGGCCTCTTTGCCCAGTAGCAGAGACTGGGCCAGCCACACCTGAAGTGCCGCACTGCCCCTCTCCCCAGACAAGGACACTAGCTGTCCTGTCATGGCTGTGGTGGAGGAAACTGGCTAAGTCTTTGAAAGGAGGCAATTACTAATTGGGATCTCCTTTGTTTCTGAATTCCCAAGCTATGAATAGGGCCTCTGGAACCTTCTCGGGATGGGCCCAGCCACATGGCACCACTGTCACCAGAGCTTGAGGGCTGGGTTTCTCAGATACCCACCACCATCCTTTCATTTCAGAGCTTTCTTCAGCCTGGCCCCAAGCAGGGCACCCACACTAAAGGCTGGCAGAGTGGACCGCTATCTGCAGCATGGATGGGTTTCAGAAGCCAGTGGCTCAGCTACTTCCAGGAGTTTCCTGAACTTGGCTATAAAATGGGTTAATAATCGTTCTGTCTCACTGTGTAATAGGGAAGAAGCAGGGCACTGCCATGTTTTATCGAACACGTGTGACTACTATTACATGTGGCTGTGGAGTGTCCACGTACAGGCTTATATGAGTGTCAGTACATATGTGTACAACCCAGCTCTCTCTGCACTAGCCTTGAGGTGGCTTAGGGAGGCAGTGCCCAGATAACTACTCCCTTGACCCTTCTCACAGCCTTATGCAGCCTCAGGGTTTCAGAGCTGGTCTTCCTGACCCTGTATAGCGTTCACTGCACCCAACACGTGGGGCTCAGGCCCTGCTTGACATTTCCTCTGCTTTGTGAATCTCCTTTCAGGCTAGTTCAGAAGCTCCTCTCTGCTTGACCATCTACCGCCCTGGTCCTTGCTCTCCATGTGCTGGCCATGTCCATTCTTTGTAGGTCCTCACAAAGTACACCCCTTCCGGGGGTGCAGGGGGGTGCTTATCTTCCACCCCATCCAACCACCAGTCACCTCTGCACTGCAGCACAGACAGTCCTTTCTCCCTGATTCACACTGCAGCGCCAACCTGGCCCCCAGTTGACTTTCCTGCCCACTAGACTGTAAGCAGAGGCCTTTTACTTCCATCCAGGGGCCTTCCTCTATGCTGCAGCCTCCAACCCTTTCTTGTGAAAATAGAGAATGCATTCCTCTGAAGACATCTTATGGATACATCAAGATAAAAGATACATGAGGGCAGAGACCTTCAGACATCCCCTGCTTCCATCAAGTACAGTCAGAAAGCCAGTAGAACCCACAGGCTTCACCTTCTGGCAGCTCCAGGCCAGCTATTTGAGGACCACCAACCTGAAATGTCAGAGGAACTATCAGCTGAGCCCTGGTCCGCAGGGCACCTTCAGCTGAGCCTTGGCCTTTGGGGGAGCTCTCTTAGCCATACTTGTTCTTGAAGGGTGTGTCAGCAGTACCTCTGGTCCCTGGGGGAATTTTAGGGCCAAATGGTGGGGCCCATCCTAGGTGCAGATGGGAAGGGTGGGCCCAGAGATCACCTGGAGGTGAAGGAACAAACCGTACCTGCAGTGGTCAGTGGAGAGGCTGCTTCCAGTCTCCCAGGGAGCTCCTAAGGTGGCAAAAGTGAGACAGGGTTACTAATGTCCCTACAGACAATAAACGCCCCAGGCCATGCCAGCTTAGGCCATACTGGGTAGTCCCAGGACAAGTCCTGGGGTGGGCAGGCAGCCCTAGGAAGCAAGAAACCATGACCTTTCTTTTCTTCTCATGCGTCAACCAAAAAGCTGCCCTGTCTTCACCCCATAAGCAGTTCAGGGGACTCCATCACAAGGGGCTCTGGGCCACATGGAGTCCAAATGTTCTCTTTTCAATGAGGAAGCTCGGGCCCAAGGTTCCACAGGGAATCTTCAGAAGATTTTTGCACTCAGAGCTGATGGACGCACCCTGTGGTAAACAGCCTGGACCCAACTGAAGCCAGGGCCTGACAGCCCACAGCTCTGCCCTTGGGTTCCTCTGCCCCAGAGAACCCCTTCCCATGAGTGAGCTGTTCTTTGACTTCTCCCCCTTCTCTCATGCTACTCACCACCACCACCACCCTGGCTGTCTCACTGTTCCTGTAACACGCCAATCTCATCCCCACCCCAGGGCCTTTGCACTTGCTGTTCGCTCTGTGTGGAAAGCTAAGCCCCAATCACCACATCTAAAATTCACTTTCCATCTCTCAGCACCTCCTTCCAAGTCCCTCAACAGTCTCACCTCAGCACACCATCTTTTGTTTCAGAACCCATGCGAAAGGAGACGAACCATGTATCTGTTTACTCGTTCACTGCCTGTCTTCCCATCAGTGTCTCCAACCCGAAGGCAGGGCCTTGTGTGTCCAGGTCACTTGCTGGCCCACTGACACAACCAGTCACAGCTGTGAAGGTACCTTTGATCCTTTCCCTACTACAAACTATGGGCCAGAGGTGGTAAGTGCAGTCAGAAGAGGGGACGGAGTGCTCGCCTTGCCCTCATAGGTGATAGAATTGAGGTTCAGAGGGGAAGCATCTCGGTGGAGTCTAATAGCTCTGAGAGGTGCACAGGGATTGTAACTCAGGAGTGTTTGGCTTGAAACCACCATGCTCCTTCCCCAAAGAGGACCTGGAATCCTCAGCACAGGCAGGGCCAACACCTCCACACTGAGGAACCTGGAGCCCCAGCTGAGAGACTGTGAATCCAGCTCTAGATCTGGCCAGGAGCCAGCCCCCAGGGGTCAGCCACAGGGAATCAGGCCACCCCCAACTAGCCAAAGACTTGGTACAAATCCCTTCACCTCCTTGTGCCTCAGTTTTCTCATCTGTAAAATGGAAACAGGTAACAGTATATCACTGACAGGCATGAATAATGGATCTGGAACTACTGTGAAGAAACAAGAGTTTCTGTTTGCTATGCCTGGCAGCATCCCTGGCATCCAAAGCCTTGGGGCTGGGGCATATCTTCCACTAGGCAGGGGTCTTGCTACCCCAGTGCTGCCTGCCCCTGCCCCTCTGGAAAGCAGCTGCCAGGACACAGGACACCCCGAGAGGCCATGTCATTGAACCATACCTCTGCTTCTGCTTTCTTGAATGGGACACAACCCCTCCCCACTGTAGCTGCCAACATACTCTCCCCTACCCAAAGCCTCAGAGGTCAGGGCACCTGCTCTGTGTCCTGTGCTTGGCACTGCAGGCTTTGCCATTCTGAGCCAACTCTGGGTGCCTGCTATGGACCCTCTGAGAGTCAGCCTGTGTTTTTCTACTTCCCCTCACTGGAGCCTTGATGGAGACTCCTACTACACTCCACGCTGACCTGCTATTCTGCAACTTCCCATTCAGCTCCAGCAGGACTGGTTCCTGCACCCCATGTTCAGCAGATTGGATTCCACAGAACCAAACCCTGCCCCAGCTGAAGAAGCCACAGCCAGTCTCTCCACTCCGGCAGCCAGAGTGTACTACCACATGCCCACACATGTGGGCTCAGCAACTCTGCCTGTATATCAACCTTGCCAAAGACCAAGAAGAAAAGAGGATTGAAGGAGGGTGTCAGGATGTTCTTTAGTCCCTTCCCTGACAGCTGGACATGGGGATCTGACTATTAAATCTCCCTGCCTGGCCACTCAGGTGCAGATGTGCCATGTGAGGAATACCAATATGATGTAAGGATACAGCAACATGGTGCCAGGGCTGCCAGAGCCCATTCTGCCCAGGCCTAAGGCTGCCTTACCACAAGCACGGGATCTAGGTCCCCAGCTCCAGGTCTGTCTCACAATAACACACAATGTCTTGGCCTGCCTCAGGGAGCCCACGTCCTGCTAGGTGTTTTTTTATAAATTCTCCCTCATCTGGCTCTTGCATGAACCTCACAAGGCACATGGGGTAATGTCTTTCTTGCTCCCCAACCCCACCCTTTACAAATGCTGAAAATGTAGAGCTCAGGAGCACCTGTATCTGGAACACCATCCCATTCTCTGTTTTTATCCTGCAGCAAACTCCAATTCACCCTAAAAACCCAGATCAAATATCAAGCCCTTTGTGCAGCTATCTTTGCCTACCTTTCTAGGCAGACTCCCTTCCTCCCTCCCTCCCTTCTTTCCCTTTCCCCTTTCTTCTTCTTTTCCTTCTCTCTCCTACTTCCCTAACAATAGTGAATATTTTTTGAGCAGTTTCTATGTGCTAGACATTGGTGTTACCACTTCACAGATATCAACTGATTCAGTGCTCACTGCAGCCCATGAAGTATTGAGGGGTACACAATATTTTTTAACCAGATGGTCCTGTCACCAAAATACACATATGAAGAAGGAGACTCCATACGTAGACTCGATTTCACATAATCTTCCCCCTCAGGACGGAAGAGCCTCGGCAATGATGTGGTCCAGCCCTGAGCCCCATTGTAGGCCCCAGGGGCCCCTGCCTGGGCCCTCTACTCCTCACCTACTTCCTTACTCACCACTGGGAATTCCTTGGTGGCCTCAACCCCAAAGTCCCCCTTCCTGACATCTCTGACCCCCTGAAAGCCCAGATAGGACTGGCTCTGAATGAAGACCACCCTTCCTCTGCCTGCTCCCTCCCCACTGGGTCCATGCAGCCTTGTCAGCACTGGCTGAGGCCCTGTTATTCCAACCACCTTTCTTCAATGCTCAGCCTGGCTGTGAACAAGAGAGGCACGAGCCCAGGAGGAAAAGCCCAGAGTGATTTGTCCGAGAGGCTGCCTGGCCAGGCATGCTTGAAACTCAGAACCAACCATCTGAGCTTAAACCTCAGTCCCAGCTGGGACGTCACAGAATCTCCCTAAGTCTCAGTCTCATCTGGAACATGGGGTGACAATAACAACTCCACTTCATGCAGATATTGTGAAGAAAGATAAGATATTGTTCACAAAAAAAGTGTTTTATGAACCAAAAATGCTAGTGCATGCATATTTGAGATACATACCTATTATTACATATAATAGTGTACATTGAGATGTTAGAGCTGAAAAGTTAAGGCATGAGTTGTAGAGACAAAGAGGGTCAGGCTTCAGATCCAGGCTTTGCCACGTACTGTGTGACCTTTAGCAAATTAATGACACTCTCTGTGCCTTGTCTGTAGTGTTTTGAGAAGATGACAGGCAGAGTCAGCATTCCATAAATGCCAATGTGACTAATACAGAATTCAAAAGGTTAGTATATTATTCACTATAGCTTATATTATATTACATAGACAATATAGACCATATTAATGTATGATACCGACAGTCTATAAATGAAATATTAATGTGTTCCATTAGCACATTAACTCTATATTAATAGATACTTGTTTTATTCACATACATAAAATCCTCACTTTATATACAGGGAAACTGCTGCTCTCAGAGGTGACGTTCTCAATGCTGCCCAATCTTTCTTAAGGCTTGCTAACCCCAGGTCCAGCTTCCTGTGAAGTCCAACTTCCTTCCTCTGTCCCCTGTGCTGGAGCTGCTTCACCTCTCCCTCCCTAGAGACCTCGGGATGTGTGAAGGATCCTGGACCAGGTTCCTTCACACAACGCTCTTGGCCAGCTGGGCAGGGCTCCAGCTCCTCCTCCAGCCTTCAGCTCAGGCTCAGAGAAAAAACAGCCCATTCCAGCCACCCCAGACAAGTCCTTTCTTTGAAGGTCCTTTCGGACCCTGGCTCCCCAACTCCTAGTCCTATTTTATCAGGCTTCTGGGAGGACATTTCTTTTTCCTTCAGAATAAACTGCCTGCTCCAGTCCTACACCCTGGCACAGCTTCTAACCAGCACTCAACCATATATACAAAGTGCAAGAGCAGGAAAAAGTGCTCTGTGATGTAGGAAGTCAGGAGGGGTCGGGGCTGTGATTAGCAGAGGCTCCTGAGGGGCTAGCCATCTTCTGGGTCTGACTGGTTACACCAGTGTATTTAGTTTGTGACAATTCAACAAGCTGGACACTAATTCAGTAAAAATTTACATTATAACAACAACAACAACAACAACAAAAACCCACCTTCCTATTCAACCCAAGCCTTCAACCCCAGCCTGGAGCAGCAAGCAAAACCAAGGCCTTAGACTCAGTGGAGCTGGTCAACTGTAGTACCTGCACAGTCACCCTTCCTCCTGTAGTAGCTGTGTGGCCTTGGGAAATGCTTCTCCTCTCTGGCCTGTTTCCCTCTTTTGAATGTGAATGATAGAATGGTCAGTGCTTCTCTCACTGGCTATATGGTAGACACATGGGGCACTGTTAAGATATAATGATGCGTGGGCCCTACCTGAGACTAAGCCAGAAACTCTGGGTATGTTCCTGCATCTTGGCTTGTTATTGGGTTTAACTCTTTACTTTGAATTAAACATATTCACAAGAAGTTGAAAAATAAAATGTATAGGGAGGTCCCATGCACCCCTTCCCATCCTCCCCCTAGGATAACATCTTTCACAACTATTGTCTACCATCCAAACTAGAAACTAGGATGCTACCAAACATTGGTGCAATCCACCAAGGTTATTCAGATTTCATCAGTTTGCAAGCACGTGAATGTGCATATTTGTGTGTGTATGTGTCTCTATGTAATTTTATCACATGTGGAGCTTTACATAACACTCCCCACCATGATCAAGTTACAGAAGGATCCCATCACCATGCTCTTGTACTACCCTTCCCTCTATAGCTGCACCCACCTCGCCTTCCAATCCCTCACCCCTGACAACCAAAAATTTGTTCCCTGAGTCCATAATTTTGCCATTTCAAGAACGTTACAGAAATGGAATTGTACAGTATGTAACTTTTTAAGACTGGCTTTTTTCAGCCATCATAATCTGCTGGAGGTTCAACCAACTTATTGCATGTATTAATGGTTCCTTCTTTTTATGGCTAAATAATATTCCATATTGTGGATGGGTAAGTTTCTTTATCCATTCTCCCATAGAAGGACATCTGGGCAGTTTCCAGTTTGGCGGCTATTATGAACTGCTATGAACATTATCATACAAGGTTTTGCATAAACATAAGCCTTCCTTTCTCACAATAAATGCCCAAGGATACAGGAGCTGTCATAGGGTAAGCACACGTTTACTTTGAGAAGAAACTATGAACTGCCTTCCAGAGTGGCTGTACCATTTTACATTCCTCACAGTAATGTATGAGTGATCCAGCTTCTGAGCATCTTTGCTAGCATTTTGCATTGTCATTATTTTTTATTTAGCTATTCTGAAAGATATGTGATCTCTCATTGTGGTTTTAGTTTGCATTTCACTGACAGCTAATGATATTGTTCTTGTGTTTATCTGTCATCTGCAAATTTTTTATGGTGACACTTGTTTTTAAAAGTTTGCTGATTTATTGATGACAGCCATCCTGACAGATGTGAGGTGATATCTCATTGTGGTTTTAATTTGCATTTCTCCTATGATTAGTGACATTGAGCATCTTTTCATATGTCTATGGACCATCTGTATGTCCTGTTTGGAGGAATGTCTACTCAGGTTTACAGCCCATTTTTTAACGGAATTATTTGTTTCTTTGGTGTTAAGTTGTATTAATTTCTTATATATTTTTTATATTAACCCCTTATCTGATGCATCATTGGCAAATATCTCCTCATGTTCAGTATATGTCTTTTTGTTTTGTTCATGGGTTCTTCTCTGTAGTCTGATGTAGTGTCATTGGTTTATTTTTTCTTTTGTTTCTCTCACCCAAGGTGAAATATCCAAAAAATATTGCTAAGAGTGATGCTAAAGAGTTTACTGCCTATGTTTCTGTCTAGGAATTTTATGATTTCAGGTCTTCCATTTAAGTCTTTAATCCATTTTGTGTTTATGTTTATATGTAGTTTAAGAAAGTGGTCTGAGGGTATAATTCCAATAGTGAAACTGCCAAGTCAAAAGGCAGTTCCATTTTTAGTTTTCTGAGGAAATTCCATACTGCTTTCCACAGTGGCTAAACCAGTCTGCATTCCCACCAACAGTGCACTAAGGTTCCCTTTTCTCCACAACCTCTCCAACACTTATTGTTTGTTGATTTGTATATAATGGTCATTCTGACCAGTGTGAAGTGGTATCCAATTGTGGTTTTAATTTGCATCTCTCTGATGGCTAGTGATGCTGAGCATCCTTTCATATGTCTCTGGGCTCTCTATATGCCCTCCTTAAAGAAGTGTCTAAGAATCCTGAAACACCAATTCAAAAGAACCTATGCACCCCAATGTTCATAACAGCATTATTTACAATAACCAAGTGCTGGAAACAGCCTGAGTGCCCATCAGTAAATGAGTGGATCAAAAAACGGTGGTACATTTACACAATGGAATTCTACAGAGCAGACAGAAAGAAGGAACTCTTACCCTTTGCAACAGCATGGATGGAACTGGAAAGCATTATGTTAAGTGAAATAAGCCAGGCAGTGAAAGAGAAATACCATATGATCTCACCTAATCAACAAAACAAACAAAAGCAAAATACAACCAAAGACATTGAAAGTAAGAGCAAACTGACAGTGACCAGAGTGGAGGGAAGAAGGGGATAAGGGGAAGAGAAGGGTAAGGGTCAAGGAACGAGTATGAAGGACACTTGTACAAGGACAATAGGGGGGCGGACTGAATGTGGGAGAGGGGAGTAGGCAGAGCAGGGGAGAGCAATGGGGGGGGGAATGGGGACAATGGTAATTGAACAGAAGTTTAATAAAGTAAAAAAAAAAAGAAAGTGGTCTGGTTTCATTTTTTTGCTTCTTATCTGTCCAGTTTTTCCAACACCATTTATTGAAGAGACCTTCAATCAGGTCTTTACCTGATGGCATATTCTTGCTTCCTTTGTCATAGATTAATTGGCCACAAAGTCATGGGTTTACTTCTGAGGTTTCTATTCTATTCCATTGTCTATGTCTGTTTTTATGCCAGTACCATGCTATTTTGATTTATTATGGCCTTTTAGTATAGTTTGATAAAAGATACTTCCAACTTTGTTCTTCTTTCTCAATGTTGCTTTGACTATTCAGTGTCTTGTGCTTCCACATTAGGATTATTTGTTTTAATTCTGAAAAGAATGCCACTGGTATTTAGATAAGGATTGCATTAAATGTATAGATCACTTTGGGTAAGGTGGACTTTTTAACGAGACTAATTCTTCCTATTCATGAGTGCTGTGTAGCTTTCCATTTATTTGTCTTCCTCTTTTTCTTTCTTAAACATCTTACAGTTTTTCAAGTACAGGTCTTTTATCTCCTTGTTTAAATTAATTTAAGTATTTTATTCTTAATATTCTTGATACACTTATAAATGAGATTTTATTCTTAATTTCTCCTCCTGATAGTTTATTACTGGTGTATAAAAATTCAACTGGCTTCTGAATATAAATTTTGTATCCTGCTACTTTACTCAGTTCACTTATTAGTTCTAAAAGCTTTTTAGTGGAATCTGTAGGGTTCTCTATATTTAGTATGTCATCTGCAAATAATGATAGTTTTACTTTTCCTTTCCACCTCAAATGTCATCTTTTAAAATATAGATTTATTGATTATGCTATTACAGCTGTCCTATTTTCCTCCCCTTTATTCCCCACTGAACTGTATCCCCCTCCCACCAGCATTCCCCCCCTTAGTTCATGTCCATGGGTCATACATATAAGTTCTTTGGCTTCTCCATTTCCCATACTATTCTTAATCTCCCCCAGACTATTTTGTACTTACCATTTATGCTTCTTATTCCCTGTACCACTTCCCTCATTCACTCCCCCCCTCCCCAGTGATAACCCTCCTTATGATCTCTGTTTCTCTGAATCTGTTCCTGTTCTAGTTGTTTGCTTAGTTAGTTTTTGTTTTTGTTTTTTTAAGTTCAGTTGTTGATAGTTGTGAGTTTGTTGTCATTTTACTTTCATATTTTTTATTTTCTTTTTCTTAGACAAGTCCCTTTAACATTTCATAGAATAAGGGCTTGGTCATGGTGAACTCCTTTAACTTGACCTTATCTGGGAAGCACTTCATCTGCCCTCCCATTCTAAATGATAACTTTGCTGGATGGAGTAATCTTGGATGTAGGTCCTTGCCTTTCATGACTTGAAATACTTCTGTCCAGCCCCTTCTTGCCTGAAAGATTTGAGAAATCGGCTGACAGTCTTATGGGAACTTCTTTGTAGGTAACTGTCTCCTTTTGTATTGCTGCTTTTAAGATTCTCTCCTCTGTCATCTTGGATAATGTAATGATGATGTGCCTTGGTATGTGCTTCCTTGGGTCCAACTTCTTGGGGACTCTCTGAGCTTCCTGGACTTCCTGGAAGTCTATTTCCTTTGCCAGATTGGGGAAGTTCTCTTTCATTATTTGTTCGAATAAGTTTTCAATTTTTTGCTCTTCCTTTTCTCCTTGTGGCACTCCTATGATTGGATGTTGGAACATTTAAAATTGTCCCAGAGGTTCCCAAGACTCTCATTTTTTTTGAATTCTTGTTTCTTCATTCTGTTCTAATTGAATGTTTCTTTCCTCCTTCTGCTCCAAATTGTTGATTTGAGTCCCAGTTTCCTTTCCATCCCTCTTGGTTCCCTGTATATTTTGTTTTATTTCACTTTCCATAGCCTTCACCTTTTCCTCTATTTTTCAACCATACTCAATCATTTCTGTAAGCATCCTGATTACCAGTGTTTTCAACTGTGCATCTGATAGGCTGGCTATCTCTTCATCGCTTAGTTGTATTTTTCCTGGAGTTTTGATCTGTTCTTTCATTTGGGCCATAAGTTTTTGTGTCAGGGCACCTGTTACATAGTAAGCCTTAGGTAGTCGCCAGGGTGGGGCAACCCTGTCACTGTGTTGTGGTGTGGTATGTGGGAGAGTGGTCTAGGAGGGAACAATGTTGCTTGCTTAGCTCTCCGTCAGCTTTCAGTCACTTCCTCTGCTACCCACAAGGCCCTTCTGGTGCTGATTCCTGAGGCTGCGGGTGGTTCTAGGACCCTTTGGGCATCTCCAATGAACTCTCCTATGTGGCTGGGAGTTTCTCCTGCCACCTCAACCCCCACCAGTTTTTCAGTCAAAAGTTTTAAGGCTTTATTTCCCCATGCTGGAACCTGAGTTGCACAGTCTGTCTTGTTCCCCAGTTGTTCCTCCCAGTTTATTTGCACACAAATGTGGGACCACCCAATTTGCCAGCTGCCACCTTGCCTGACTCTCCAGCCACCACTCTGGCTGTCCATCTCTGCCCTTCCTACTGGTCTGAGTGAGTGTTTAACACCTTGGTTGTTGGACTTCCATACAGTTCTATTTTTCTGGCAATTCTGGTTATTTTTTGTTTTCAAATTTGTTGTTGTCCTTCTTTTGGTTGTGAAAGGAGGCAAAATTATCTGCCTATGCCTCCATCTTGGCCAGAGTCAGGAAAATGCCTCAAATGTCAGGGCACCTGTCATTTTTTTTTTCTGGTGTCTGTGGACAGGACTTCCAATACTATGTTGAATAAAAGTGGTGAATGTGACATCCTTGTCTTGTTCCTTATCATAAACTTTCAGCTTTACATCATTGAGTATGACATTAGCTATTGGTTGTCATATATGTCTTTATTATGGTAAGGTATGTTACCCCATCCCTACTTTGCTAAGAGGTTCTCTTTTATCATAAGTGGATGTTGAATTTTGTGAAATGCTTTTCTGCATCTATTGGTATGATCAGATAATTTTTATCATTTATCATGTTAATTGATTTGCACATATTGAGCTAAACCTGCATCCCAGGAATAAATCCCACTTGATCATGTTGTATGATCTCTTTAATGTGTTGCTGAATTCAGTTTGCTAATATTCTCTTGAGAATTTTTGCATGTATGTTCATCAGAAATACTGGCCTATAACTTTTCTTTTCTGTAATGTCTTTCTCTGGTTTGGTATCAAGGTAATGCTGGCCTTGTATAATAAGTTAGAAAACCTTCCATTCACTTTCTTTTATTGGAATAGTTTAAGAAGAATATGTGTTAAATCTTCTTTGAATTTGGTAAAGTTCACCTGTGAAGGTATCTGGTCCAGGATTTCTGTTGATTTGGCATTTTTTGCTTAATGATTTGATTTCATTAGTAGTTATCAGTCTGTTCAGTTTTGGAGGATTGCATATTTCTAGGAATTTATCCATTTTTACAAATTGTCCAGCTTGTTGGCATAGTATTTTCTTAAAATTCTTTCTAATTCTGAGGTGTTGGTTGTCACCTCTTCTCTTTCATTTCTGATTTTATTTATTTGGACCTACTCTCTTTTTCTTCTTGATGAGCCTAGCTACAAGTGTTTCAATTTTACAGTATTTATCTTTTCAAAGAACCAGCTTTTGATTTCATTGACTTTTTCTATTTTTCTTTTTTTAATGTTTATACATATTTATTTTACTGCTCAAGTACAGTTGTTTCCATTTTTCCTCCAGCCCTCCCCACCATCCACCCATCTCCACCTCTCACCCTTGATCCTACCCACTTTGGCTTTGTGAATGTGCCCTTCACACATGTTCCTTGATGACCCTTCCCATATTTTCCCCCATTATCCCTCTCCCCACTCCCATCTGGTTACTGTCAGTTTGTTCTTTATTTCAATGTGTTTGGTTACATTTTCCTTAGTCTCTATTTATTTCTGCTCTGTTCTTTATTATTTCCTTCCTTCTATTCACTTTGGACTGTCATTTTTCTAGTTCCCTTAAGTGTAAGTTTAGAATGTTTAAGCTTTATGTTTTTTGTTTGTTTGTTTGTTTTGAGGAAGGTCTGAATCACTACAAATTTCTCTCTAAGAACTTTGAGGGAACAGCCTTGGCTGTGTCCCATAGATTTTTTTTTTTGATCATTGTGTTTTCATTTTCGTTTGTTTCAAGGTATTTTATTTTCTTCCTTAATCTCATTGTTAGACCATTCATTGTTTAGCAGCGTGTTATTTAGCCTTGGTGTGGTTCTGTGATTTTGAGTTTTCTTCTTGTAATTGATTTCTAGTTTCATACCCTTAGGATCAGAGGAGATACCTGATATGATTTCAATCTTAAATTTACTGGTGACCTAACATATTCTATCTGTAATGTGTTCCATGCACACTTAAAAAAATGTACATTCTGCTGCTTTTGTGTGAAATGCTCTAAAAATATCAATTAAATCCATCTGGCTTAATGTGCCATTGAAGGCCACTATTTCCTTGTTGATGTTGTCTGGATGATCTATCCATTGATGTCAGTAAGATGTTCAAGTCATGTAGTATTATTGTTTCACTGTCAATCTTTTCCTTTATGTTCATCAATATTTGATTTATATATTTAGGTGTTCTTATCTTGGATGCAGAGATGTTTTCAATAATTATATGCTCTTATTGGATTAACCTCTTTATCATTATAAAATCCTCTTCTTTGTCTCTTATTCTACAGCCTTTGTTTTAAAGTGTACTTTGCCTTATATAAGTATTGCATGAAATATTTTTTCACCCCTTTTCTTTTAGTCTGTGTGTGCCTTTTGATCTGAAGTCGGTCTCAAGTAGGCAGCATATGTATTTGTCTTGTTTTTTAAATCCATTCAGCTACCCTATGTCTTTTGGAGCACTTAGCATGTTTACACTTACAGTAATTATTGATAGGTATGTAGTTATTTTCATTTATTATTTTCTGATCATATTGTTAGTTCTCTGTTCCTTTCTTTTTCTTTTGGTCTCTTATATGCTGATGGCTTTCTATAACGTTATGTTTAAATTCCTTTCTCTTTATTTCTTGTATATATGTTATCAATTTTTGGTCTATAATTACCATGTGCTTCAGATACATCAAGTTGTGTTTTATAGCAGGCTAAGTTGATGGTTAAGTTTGAACACATTCTGAAATCACCACAATTTTAACTCACCCTTTCTACATTTATATTTTGTCATTCTTTTTTTTACTTCTTTGGTATGTGTTTCTGTGTATCCCTTAATTTATTGTTGTAATTACACATGCTTTTCTTACCTTTGTCTTTTAACATTTGAAGTAGCTTTATAATCAGTTGATCTATTGCTTTTACTATTTGCTTTTTTCAGTGAGATTTTTCTTGTCTGCATAGTTTGACAGGTACTACTATAACTCCTACCTTGCAGAGGAGTGAGCTGGGCAGAGAGAGAAGAAGGGACTCGTGCCCAGTCACACAGCAAGTGAGGGCCTTGGGCACTGTCCTTGACTGCAGGCCAGACTGGAGGGAGGAGTGGGTGTGACAGAAAGAATAGGAAGGGGAGCTGGGTTTGCACAGCTGATGAGGAACCTCAGTCTGCAACAATAGGAGGCAGCCCTCAGCTGTGTGCTGGGACCACTTTCTTGAGGACTACAGATGAGCCTGAAGCCTTAGGAGGAGAGGCAGAGCTCTTGGTGACTCGAAGCCCTTGGGTCCAGGGGTATAGTGATCTCTGGAAAAATGGGAGCCCTAATACCCCTACCCTGGAGAGGAAAGAAGCTCAGCCTAAAGGCCATAGTGTGGGGCTTCTATTTCAGGGGTGGCGATGCTTTGTCCCCATGTTGTCTAGCCTCCACTTGGGACATGGAATATTCTCCTAGCAGATGGCTGCAGCTGTGGCAAAAGGCTTTGCTTGCTCTCACCCCACAGGGTGGGCAGTGGCTGCAGCAGTAGCAGGAAAAGTCTTCCCTTGGCCAGCTGAGCAGAGCTGAGCATAAGACTGGGGGTCCATTCCAGTCTCTGACCTCCCCTCATCCCAATCTACAGAATACTGAGCTAGATGTTGTCCAGCTCCTCCCTGGATGACTCTCAGACATCTTCCTGCACCAGTAGTCCACACACTAGGGCCTTTCTCAGCAATAACACTGCCACCTATCAACCCCCAGGATCAGGCCAGCCATCCATGGGCACCCTTGTCATTCTGCTCCATCAGCTTCAGTGGCTTCTCCATCAGACTATCTCTGGCTTTTCCCATCAGACCCCCCACACACAGCCCAGGCTGGCATGAGGTGTCTGCCCTTGGGACAGTGCTTTCTGGATGAAAGAAAGAGACAGAAAACACTCAGGCTGAAGAAGATACCTTTCACTCACCCAGAAAACATTGAGGGCTGCTCGGTGTCCAGAGAGCTCTGGTCTCTCACTAAGTTCTGGCTCAAATACTACCTCCTCTATGCAGCACCCGAGGGTCTCTGGTCCCATAGTCAGTACAGAGGTAGGTGTGGAGCAGCTACTGTCTTCAGGCACTGCTTCAGGCCTGGACACCCAGTGGTGGTTCATGAAGAGCCAGGCTGGTTACAGTCTGGTGGGAAAGCTGGAACTAAAAGACCAGGAGGTGGATATAAAATGGGCATGTCAGCCACAGAAATAAGGAGCTATGGCTATGGACAGGGGCAGGGCCTGGTCCAAACACCTTGTGTCCCACATGTGTGCAGTGTCACTAGGAAAGGGGGTAAGCAGTCCTGCCATCCTCAAGCCTGACTCCATGCCCTAGCTTTCTACTGATAGGCTGGCAACCCTGGGAAGAGCCTCACCCTCTCTGAGATCATGTCCTATCTAGACCTGGGGCTCCCTGCCAGAGACACCTGTCAGAGGCCTGATGATAGGCCAAGGGCATGTCTAAGGAAGAAGGACAGAAAAGAGGTAAAGTCGCAGGCACAACTTGACTCTGAAAGGCTGCTAAGAGGGAGGGGGCCCCATGTGTGTGGTCAGAGCAGCACCTGCCTACCCTACAGGCCCTAGGGTTGTCAGAAGCCTCATCCATAGGTTTCAAGAGGAGATGTCAGTCCTGAGAACAGGAAGGAGGGCAATCAAAAAGCACTACATAGTCCAGGGAGCACATTGCTGAGCCAAGGACCTAGACCCAGACCCAGGTCTGAATCTTCCTTAAGCCCAGAGGGTCCTTGATATGAGCTACATGCCTCCTAGATCCTTAGTCTCCTCTTGTACAGATGAGCCTCTGCACCCCACACTACCTCCAGGGCTCTGTAAACTGGTAAGTGTGGAGGGCAAATGTGAGGGTGCTATTCGTTCTGGCTGTAGAATCCCAGGCTATCAGTGGCTCTCACTGTTGCTGAGAAATTGCTCTTGCCCAAGCACCCATGTCATCTCTGTGAATCCTCACCCTGGCTTTGGGCCACAGCCAGCAGCTCTGGTGTGCCTGCTTCACAATATTCTCTCTGCCTCTCCCTACACTCCTCCCAGGGAGGCTCACCACAGCCAGGAAGGAGACCCCCTCCCTGAAGTGCTGGTAAGAAGGATGTGAGCTCAGTCTGAAAAAAAGATGATGCATTTCCTGGGTAATACATTGCTCTTTTTAAAAAAAACATACACTACTGGGAAAAAAAGAAAAATGAAATGGCAAGAAAAATGGTTCTTGTTTATATGTCCCAGGTGGTAAGAAAAGAGGGAGGTATGTAGCTCATGGGTAAGTAGCTTGATTCCAAGCATCAGGAGTCCTGTGAACATACACAGACACAACTGGCTGCAAACCCTCTCCTCCTGGCCACAGAGCAAAGCCCCTGTGCTAAGTCAATGCATCCATGCTCTGCACTGGGGCCAGAGGCCAGCCCCTTCAGAGTTCTGAGGAGGCCAGAGCCCCAACATGGGAACATGACTTGGTTGGGGGGAGGCAAGTGCAAGATGGTGATAAGGGTGTGGGAGCCCCTGGCCTAGTCACACTGAAGCCCAACCCCTGGGCTGTTCACTGACAGGAACCATTAAAATCCCTTTGGACTTGAATGTCTTTATAACATGAAGACTTCTAATTAATACATTCCCTCAGCCTTTGCCTGGCTTCTTTCTCTTTCCCAGATGTCCCTGTTTCTTCAGTCCCAGTAGGTCCTCAAGCCTATCTGGGTGAAGAAAGAGACAAAAGTATTTACAGGTTACTGTTCCACCATGTGCTTTGTTACCTCACTGAATCCTTACAGACACCCTGAAAAGTTAACATTATTGGCCCCATTTTACCGAGAAGGAATCTGAAGGCAAGTTGTCTGCCCCACGTCACACAGCCTCCAGGTGGCAGATAAGGGGTTCCATCTGAGCAGCCTCTTGGAGGGTGACTGGGCCCTGCAGCAGGGGGAGGAACTGGAAAAGACCCAAACTAGTAGAAAAGACCTCAATGCGTTGGCCTCCACCTCTGCTGGGCCCACCAGGTCTCAAGAAGCTCTTCCAAGGTGCTCTGATCACTCAGTGGCCCATCAGATGGTTAGGGACTGAAGCCCAACCAAAGATGAGGGATCTGAGAGGCTCAGGAGGTGCCTGGAGCCATCCTCACAGGCTAAGTAAAGTCAGCACTTCTCTTATTTGATAATGAAGAACAAGTGTGAGGAAAATGTTCCACATTATCTCAGGGTTGGTAGTGCTGGGACATTTGGGCTGCAAACTTCAGGAAGGGTTATGGTGATTAAAAATGCAAACCTTCCCTTATTAATAATTTCAAACAGATGCCAGGATCATCCTGACAAGGAATGAAACCAAAGCAGGCAGTAAAACAACTTGCAATTAGCCACACTCTGATTGGCCACCCACTGAGCTGATGGGACCCTCTTATAATGGTGAGAATTCATTCTTGTGAGGTTAGGCCAGTGTACCAGGGTCCAATAAGATAGCATGTGACCAGAGATGGGGGAGACTTGGGGTGTCTCTGGCCCAGGCCCAGTTCCTTGGAGCCTTGGCATCCCCACCCCATCCCAGGAAATCAGATAAACAGAGAAAGGAAGGCCAAAACCATTCAGCTGGGGTGTCTACTGAGCCTGGCCTTCGAGAACCCTGAGCTGACACAGCACCCAGTCTGGCTCCGACCCCACTGTCTCCAGCCTCACTGGCCTTCTCCTGGCTTTCTTGGAATGTATGATGAGCCAAATGGTCAAATGCCAATTCACTGAATAGTTAATTTTCAGGATGACAAACTTATCAAAAGTACATGTCAATTTTTAATTTTTGTCTTTAAAATGGCATTAGAATGTTCAGTTTGTATCTGTTCTAACTCCCTGCTGTTGGGTGACAGGCAGAGACTGAGGGACTGCAAGGCAGGGAAGAAGGAAATGACACATCATCACTCAAGTAGCCCTGGGCAGAGGCTGGGTCAGGAGGCACAGGGGAGCAGGCAGCCCCCCACAGGTGCCCCTGGGTGGAATTGGGCCCTGGCTCCAGCTGGGACTCTGGGGAGAGTGGGCGAGACCCTGCTTCAGGGTCTCAAACTCATCACTGGGGGTCAACCAGCCCCCAGTTGGCAGCAAAGGTGGCTTATGCTGCCTTTCTTGGGAATAGAGGCCAGTCCCAGTGCCCCTGGTAGGGTTTAGCCTTGGGGAGAAGGGGTCAAGGGGTCTCAACTATCAGGGAGGGGAAGACAGCAGAGGTTGGTGACCACACAGGCAGTCCACGGAACGACTGAGATTGGGGGTGGAGGTCACTGGTCTTCCTGTGCCACAGTCACTAGGGCTCTAGCCCATCAGATCCAACCACCACCCCTGGCTTTTTTTTAATTCAACTTTTTATTTTGAGGTAGTTTTAGATCCACCTGTAGTTGTTGAAAATACTACAGAGAGACCCTGTGTACACTTTACTCCATACTCTCTAATGGTAACATATTGCAATTTGTGTACCAAAAGGGATGGTGCCCTCGGTAATGTGATGCTCTGAATAGTGACAGCTCTTGGCAGAGCTCTGAACGTGTCAAAGTCTAATCTCCCCTTGACTTCAAGAAGCACAGTTGTATTTTTGGAAAGCTCAATGTATTTTAAAATCATATGAAATGCAGTTGTGGTTTTGATGTCAAATAGAGTGAGGTCCTAGGCTCAGGTTACTATGCATGGATTTTCACTTTCATCAATACCTGATGAGATATTTGCAAGTTCTTGGCACTACAGGTCTATCTCCCAGATTGTAGGGTGTTAGCTTCTCTGGCCCCCTGCCAATCATACACCAGTCCTTGAACTCCCCAAGAATGCCCGCCCACATCTCTAATGGCCCCCAAGGGGACAGTGTTGCCCTGTGGAAAGCTCTCAAAACGCACCCTCAGATCCTCACACTGGCAGCTTGACACTGGCAGCTCCACCTGAACCTGTCCCACCATGGGCACCAGCCACTGTTTCCCAGGATCCAGCCTAGGCCCAGTACCCAACTGGAACTAAATAACGTGCCTAAAAGAACTGTTCTGGATGGAGAGTCAGCCAAGGTGATGTGGTGAAGCCAGCCGCAAATAGGCTCCCAGGAGGCCTGGTGAGATCTTAATCTTGGGACACTCCAGGACCAGTCCCAACAGCCTCCCCTTTCCTGCCATGGCTTTGCTTCCTTCTTGGAGACCCCACTGCAAGCAATGGGTCACAGCTTCCCACCAGAGGGAGACTGTCCCCTCTGAGGCAAGCTAGTCACCATGTCCTTCAAATTGAGCCTTTAATTGTCTCAAATTCAGAACTATAAAGCAGTGATTGGAGACAAAACTTCTTTGTGTAACTAAATGGCTGAGGGGTTGAGGCACTTTCATAATAAGTGTATGTGTAAGTGCACAGGACTGCTCCAGAGGACCCAGAGAAACTACACACAGTGTGGCCTCTGGAAGAGAGATGGGGAGGGAGGGAGGAGACTTTGCACTATGTACAGACATTTTTATACATGTGGATAAATTACTTCTCAATTAAGTGAATAAATAAAGAATAACAAAAAAGGAAGGAAGTGAGTATTACTTGTGTGGTTAAAATTTTTTGAGCACTTACTGCATGCCAGGTACCCCCAAGGACCCAACTCCATGGGCGACTTATGTCCTGGAGGACTGTGTTCTGGGTGGAGGGCCCAGAGCCTCCTTTTGCTCCTGCCCCTGCCCCAGTACAAAAATTCTGACCGTGGAGGCATCGTCAGGTTCCCATCCCCCCAGAGTCGATGCCAGAGGTCCTTAGGAGCCAGTGGTCGGTCCATCAGGAGAGAGGGAGGCTGAACTTTATCAGTCACACTTCAGAAAAGGGTAAATAAAACCATAATGAGATGACATTTGACACCATGAGGATTATGACTGTAAAAGACCCCCACACACGCCCCCCCCAAAAAAAAAAAACCAAAATGGTGTTGGCAAGGATGTAGAGAAATTAAAACCCTGTGCACTGCTGGTGAGAATGTAAAATGGTACAGTTTCTGTAGAAAACAGTAGGTAGTTCCTCAAAAAGTTAAATTTAGAACTATCAGATAACCCAGAAGTCCCACTTTTGGATATATATCCAAAGGAATTGAAAGCAGGTACATGAAGAGATATTTCCACACCCATGCTCATAAAAGCATTATTCACAGTCTACAAGAAGTGGAAGTAACCCAAGTGTCCATGAAAAGACAAATGGACAGACAAAATGTGGCCTGTACACACAATGAAATATTCGGCCTTCTGAAGGAAGGAAATTCTGGCACATGCTGCAACAGGGATGAATCTTGAGGACAGTCTACTCAGTGAAATAAGCCAGTCACAAAAGGACAAGTACTGTAAGATTCCACTTATATGAGGTCCCTGGAAAGGTCAAATTCATAGAGACAGAAACTATTGATAGAATGGTGGGTGCCAGTGTTGGGGGATGGGAGGGAATGGGGAGTTAGTGTTTGATGGGGACAGAGTTTTAGTTTGGGAAGGCGAACAGAGTTCTGGAAATGGATGGTAGTGATGGTCACATAACTGCTAGTGAACTAGAGACTTAAAAATGGTTAAAATGGTAAATGTTATGCTACATGTATTTTACCACAGTTGGGGGAAAAAAAAAGGTGTCTGGCCAGGCCAAGGCCAGAAGGATGCCAGGAAGCAAAGGCAGAACCTCACCTGGGAAGCTCCCAGTCTGGGGTGGACATGAAAAGCAGGCAGTTGGTGACAACAGAAGGGTCTGCACTATGGCAAAAAGGGAGGACCAGTGATGCAGGAGCTCAGCAGGGGACCAATTCACCTGGGGGAGTCAAAAACAGGGCCTAAGTTGGATCCAGAGGCCTGCAGTGAGGAGGAGAAAGGGCATCCCTAGCAGAGGAACTAGCATGGACATGAGTGTGGCGGTATGAGCTCTCCTGAATGGGTAGGCCAGGGTTGGTGTATAGTGGCCTCTGTGGCCTTATTTATTATGTCCCTTCTCTAGACTGTCAGTTCCATGTGGACAGGGCCTGGTCTGTCTCACTTATAGACCCGTCAGGCCTGGCACAAACCCTGGTAACCACTGTAGGTTGAGTGAATGAATGAAGGCCAAGGACCCATGGTGGCTACAAGTAAAAGAGCCAGAAGAACTTAAGTTCAGATTCTGCTTTTGACCACCCTGACTCCTCTCCCTGAAGCCTCCTGTGTGTTTCAGCATGATGAGAACTGACAAGAGCTGACCCTGCCATCTTGGCTCCAGATGAGGTCACGGGCCCAGAGAAGGCAAGAGGCTGACCTAGGGTCACACAGCAAAGCAAGGGCACTTTGAGTGGAGTACACTTGTCCGTGAGCTTCTGCAAGGGCTGGATCTGAGAGATGAAGGGGCAGGAATGAGTGGAAGGAGAGAGGGAGAGAGAGAGAAACAGAAGACAGGAGATGCTCAATCCCCAGGCATTCAAGGGAAAGCCTCAGGGCCTCAAGCTGAGCCTGGTGGTTACTCAGAGCCCAGAAACAATATCTCTTAGTCTCTGATGGCAGTGACAAAACTGGTCTCATCCTTAGACCCCAAGTGCTGAGCTCCTACCTGCTGCCAGACAAGGCACCCTTAGTGCTGAGGATGAGGGGTTGAGCTATGGCCATGTTCTAGTTATAGAAAGTGCGTGCATGAGAGGAAGAGGACAGAACTGTCTTGAGGCCTGCTCTGGGGAATCAGGGTCCCCATTATCTGGACCTGCCTGGCCACCCCAGCCCTTTTCATCTGTCCACCTGCCATGCACCTAGACCCTCTCCTGAGGAGAGACTGAATGGAACTGGTAGAGAGGCATCTGGGGAGTATGGGCAGACCCTTCCCCATTGGACTACTGCCAGAAGGGCAAGAGAAGGTGCAGGAAAGCACTTTGTCAAGGGTGGGGCAAGGGTGAACTCCCACCCAGATCCCAGCAAAGCACTGACCCATTATTACCTTTGGTAATATCTTTAACAGGAAGCTGTGGGTCCCTGTCCAGGCCATCCGGCACCAACCTAGACTGGACCTGACTTAAGTGTGGAGGTCAGATGAAGGTTGAGAGGTGAAGGGACGTTCTCAGACTAGGGCACAAAGCTACCTTATTGACCATGACGGGGCATTCTCAGAAGCACCCTGGCTCCCAGCCATGCCCTTAGCAGACCTACAGGAGACGAGCCACACTCCTCCTCACCCAACCTACAGGCAGCAAGCTCCTGCCTCCCCTGTAGTTTTTCTGACTGTCCAGTATAGGGTGTGGAGGGCCAAGGCCCTGGGAAGGAATGTTGTTGCTTTCCAGGGACACATGCCCTGCTATGGGTATGGGAAAATGATGGTCCAGACTCTCTCCCCTCCAACTTCCCTCTGTGACGCAACAATGTAACCATGGCCCCCACCCTGATCAGAACACTCAGTGGCTCCGCATGGCCTACTGCCCCCAGGGAGAGCCTCCTCTTAGCACTCCAGACCACTGCTGCCTTGAGTTCTGCCCACACCTCCAGTCTCATCTTTTACTTCCCTCACACTTTCAACAAGAGCCTTCAGTCCAGCAGAGCATTACAGCTGGGCTTTGAGGATGGGCTGTCTGAGTTTCAGTCCAGCCTCTATCTCTCACTGGGTGTTGCCTGGCAGAAGTTATTCTGGTGACTCAGTTGCATTGTCTAAACAATGGGGATAATTAGCTCTACCTCCTGGGGTCACTATGAAGGTGAAATAAGCTAATTTCTGCACAGTGCTTGGACCTAAGGCCTGACTTTTGCACACCTGGAGTGCTCCTCCCTCCTTGACCACCTGGCAAACCCCCATTCACAGTACATGCATGCTGTACTCTGTGGCAACCCCCCCATCACTGGGTCCGGCACTTTACATCGACACTGTCTGCTACATCTGCCTCCCCCACTGGCCTGCAGGCTCCCAGAAGGCAGAAACCATTTCTTACTTGGCTCTGTGCCTTACTGTTTAGGGCAATGCCCACAAAGGATCCATAATTCATTCATTCAACACACATTTACTGAGCAATTACTATATCCCCAGTATTTTTCTATGTGCTAGAGATAGCAGCAGCTAACACAATGTCAACCCTTGTGCCCTGGTACAGATGACAATGTAGTGGCAAAGATGGACCAATCAACCAAGTTCTGACACAGCGGTGAGCAGACAAAGACACAGGGAAAGGGTAAGAGAATGTCAGGGTGTGATCTGCAAGCTAGACTTGGCTAGAGCAAAGGCCTGAGGATTGGAGAGAGGGGCCATGGAGGTTCCAGGCAGAGTGAATGAATGAATGAGCAAGTGTTCGAGGGAGGCAGGAGACTGCTTTGCTTCAGCCCCCACATCCCATCCCAGAAGCTCCGGATTTCATACTCAATGCAAATTTCCTTCAGCCCAACTTCCTGTGCTCAAGTACCAGGATGTGCTGTGCCCGGTAAGATTGTGCTTACAATAGTGAGTGTAGTTTCAGTCAGAAGAGGACTAAACTTAATTAAGACATAATTAATTAAGCTGTTGGAATAGTAATGACCTTGGTTGTTAGCCAGTTTGATTAAGGCTGATTCTCCAACTGATTCTCGGAGGCTTCATGATTTCCCCCCATTTCATGAATAAACCTCATACTTTCCTTATCATCCTTTATCCTGTTCACTGTGCCACCTCTGTAAGTACTGTCTCCTCTCAACAACACAGCCTAGATTCCATAAAACCATCTTGGGACCCACACCAAGGAGTCCACAGGGTGGAGGGGAAGAAAGTGGCAAAGAGGGAGGCAGGAAAGGGGTGGGTAGAGCCTGCAGGCAGGGGTCCTCCTGGTCCTGCCATGCACGGTGACAACAGAGCAAATCTGTCCAGGTCTCGCATATGGCATACTGGGGAGAAATAGCATTGCCAAGTGTACATCAGGAAATAGTCACGTGACTCCACCCTCAGTTTCCTCCTCTGTAAAGTGGGATCAATGAGAATCAATGAGACAACCACGCATGAGAAGGTTCTGCAGCCAGTATAACTCTTCTGTTGGCTATGATGATACTGTGCTTGACTTTCCAACTGCCAGGTAAGTTAGACATCTAGAGATATTCAACTCCCTGTCCATTCTCCATGTTAAGAGCCCTCATAAAAATGGGGTTTGAGCAGCAGATGCTGGAAGGGCTCTGGGCTTTGGAGTCAGCCCCACCACTGGCTCTGGATGAGGGTAACATGGTGAGCAAATATATGTTTAAAAAGTGCTCCTGTGCAATCTCAAGCAAGGCCTACTCTACATCTAAACATCTTTCTATAAAAACATAGGTAATCCCCCCTTTCCAGCCACCCTTCCCCCCAGTCTCTTTGCAAACCTATGGTGGCTGGAGGTTTGGTGGCTGCATGTGGAGGGCTGGCCTGGATGTCACAATGCCAGCCTGAGAGCTAGAGAAGCATGAAAAGACCCACAGGAATGGGAGGCAGGGAATATGGAGCCCCTGATAGGTCCAACCCCCTCACCAGCCCACCCCTTCTCCCAAGCAAGCAAACAAGACAGTTTTAGTCCATTGGGCAATGCACCTGCCAGGAGCCATTTGTTAAAATGCAGGTCCCTGAGCCCCCAGCAGATCTGTACTGATGTTGTAAGGGACACTGAAATTTGTATGGTAGCCATGTCTCTGGCAATATCATAATCAGCCAGGCTTGGGCAGCACGCGACCATGGGAAGCAACTGCACACATGAACATCAACCACAGCTGTACATTAAAATCACATGGAGAACTAACAAGATCCTGATGCTTGACCTCTACCCCGGGCCCATAAACCAGAATCTCTGGAGGTGGGACCCAGGCATAAGCAGTTTTAAAAATTCTCAGGTGAGTCCAGTATTCAGCCTGGGCTAAAACTCCCAGCACCAGCTAGCAAAATCCAAGTTGCCAGGAGAATCTTGCTGAGCCTCAGTTTTCTCATCTCTAAAATGGGAATCTTAGTGCCCGCCCAGATAAGGCTGTTGAAAAGATCTCATCACTCAGCATCGGTGGCCAGGCACAGGGCAAAGTGCACACATCAGAGATCGTCACATTTCACCCTAATAACATCTTCCCTGCCCCAGTGTTTGACAACCTCTGAATCCTGAGAATTGCTCTGACATCGGCTCCTGGGCCCAGGCAGGAAGGAGCTGCTTCGGGAGGGCCTATTCCTGGAGACAGTGGCAGAAGTTCCACCCTGGGTAAGGATTCATTATTTGTCTTCAAAAATACCACCAGGGTCTTATTACAGGGAGTGAGAACTCCAGCATGTTCTGTTCACAACAACAAACCAACCTGTGGGCTTTTCCACTAAAAGAGCAGATGAATATCACAGCAAACCATATACATAGGCCACCTCCATCACCCATTACATTCCTTAACTCTCCATTAATGAGAGAGCTTTCCCCTTAGTGGAGGGGAGTGGGTACTGCTTACTTAGGGGATCCACAGGCCCTTGTCATGATAAAGGGGGCTGTGAAGCCTTGAAGTAGCCTCCCACGTATCCCCTTACATATTGCTCCAGGGCTCCCCTTCCTTGTCCTGGGGACTGAGTTCAGCTCCCAGGGGCCACCTTTGCTCTAACTGACAAGGTCTGGTCACTGAACAGCCCCACATGGCCCAGGTAGTGGTCAAGCTGCATACGGCTGATGGAGATGTGCAGCTGGGTCTCAAACCCTATGATCTCGAGTCCCAGAGGAGGGGTCCTGTAAGGCCAGAAACCAAAGGTTGCTCAGCCCAGAAGAGCACAGTGCAGAGGCCCAGAGAGCTTCGAGGAAAGCTGGTATTCCAATCCCGATGCCCCAGAGAAGCCTGACGTAACAGGCAAAGGCTTCAGTTTCCATAAATACCCAGTCCCATGATGTCACCACCCCCTGCAGACTTTAACAGCCTCTGCCACTGGCATTAGATCCAACAGACAGGTACGCTGTCTCTGGTCCATAGAACACCTGGGTGGCACAGGGGGACTCCGCTGCCTCCTGCTCAGTGGCTGACCCTTTCTGTGCCACCCCAACCCTTCAGCCAACCTTCTATCAGGCATGGCTGAAGTGCCAGTCATGAATCAGCTGGGCACAAGAGGCTTTTTCCAAATAGACACGCTGAGGACTATACCAAATGCCAAACTGGTAGCAGGGGGTCTAGGGACCGTGTATATGGATTTAGGGGGACAGGATTACCCACCCTTAGAGATAGGGAATTTTGCAACCTGATAGACCCCTGATGACTGAACAGCCTTTTTCTCATCATCAGCACCAACAGACAAACACATCTGCTGTTGGTGACAAACACTGGCATCTCTCTGGGATGGCCAGCTCCCTCTGCAAGGCAACCTGCTCACCCCTCCCCCAACGAGCACCTCACTCCAGCTCCAAGCTTAGCGGGGTCTCCTCTGTCCTCTTGCCTCAAAGTTTCAGGCATAAACCTGCACATATACTCACAAATAGCGTCTTCTGCAAGCCATCCTGCCTGGGGGCAGTTTTTTTCCCTCTCCCTTTCCAGCTGGGAAGGTTCAACGTGGTTAGAGGAGGAGCTGGACGCTCAGGCGAGTAGAAGGGAATAAAATTAAATCACATTCCCGGGGGTGGCAGGCTCCTCCAACGGGGTGGGAAGAGGAGGGCAGCAGTAGTGGGCTCCAAGGGGCCCCAGCACGCAGGGCTCACACCACTTCCAGGAGACAGCGAGGATGTCGAGTCATCATAGCCGCCAAGTTGGGCGGGGGCATCGGCCTTTCTGCTGCCTGGGACCACTTTGGGTTTTTCCCCTCCCGCACGTCTAGGTAGGGGAGAGGAGGGGGGTGGGCTCGGAGAGTCTGGGCTCCGTGAGTCTGCGCCGGGTTTGCTCTTGCAGCATCCGGAGGAGGGGCGGGAGCTCGGTAGCCATTCCCTCAGCGCTCAAAGAGCAACGTA
The DNA here is from genome assembly GCF_004126475.2 of Phyllostomus discolor. Taxonomy (NCBI): domain Eukaryota; kingdom Metazoa; phylum Chordata; class Mammalia; order Chiroptera; family Phyllostomidae; genus Phyllostomus; species Phyllostomus discolor. The sequence continues at coordinate 107,472,356 of NC_040904.2, forward strand.
GTGCGGCCGCCCTGGACCAATCGCAGAGGTGCTCGTCGCCATGGCAACTGCAGCATCAGGAGCGGTCCAGGGGCACCTTCGCTGCAAAAAGTCACCCACCAGGTGGAAAGCACCTAGCGTGCGCTGTAGCTCAGGGGTCCCCGACCCCCTGTTAGGAACCCGGGGCCGCAAGCAACGCTCTCCTGAGCTCCACCTCCTGCAAACCCGCCCCTACTACCCTCCCACCCCGCCCACCCCATGTAGGAGTCCTTGGTGCCAAAAAGGTTGGGGACCGCTGCTGTAGAGTGCACAGCATTGGCGCCCTGGAGTCAGGCAGACCATTCCAAAACTGGCTCTGCCGCCTGAGGACCGTGAGATCTTGGGCTTGACCTTGGGAGCCTTGATTTATGCTGCTGTAAAGTGTGATCATAATAGCTATGTTACAGAATTTCAGGAGGGCTTACCACACACTAGCTGTACAGATGCACAGCTGTTATCATTTATGTTGACCATGTCCTGGGGGTGGGGGAATTTCTGATATAGCTCTGGTGCCCATTCGTTCATTCACCCACTAACTCATTCTACAAACACCCACAAGTAACTTCCACTATCAGGCACTGATTTGGACTGGCAACAGAGTGGTGAATAGGGCAGAGTATTTGTTTTCACAGTGTTCCCATTCTAAGGGAAAAATAGGAGATCGACATGTAGTCAAGTATATAATTTTGCACGATAATAAGGAACAGAATAAAAATAAAGCAGAAGGAGGAAGGGAGGGAGAAGGAAGAGGTTGTAGAGGGAAGCATTTACATTGCTGGGAGTGGTCAGGAGAGGCTTCTCTAAGAGGGCACAAGGGGGCTGAGACCCGACTAATAAAACATGTGCGGGAGGAACATTACAGACAGAGGAGACAACGAGTGTCAAGGCCCTGAGGCAGAAATAAGCTAAGTGCATTTCAGTACCATTGAGGACACAGCGTGGGAGAACCCCGGGGAGGTGAAGGAGAGGTCACATGCATCCTCTCTGAGATTCACTCTGTGTTCATACACAGATCTCTCTCTCTCCCTCTCTCCCTCCCTCTCGCTCCTCCTTCTCCCTCTCCCTCTTCTTATCTCATGCTTAGCTGATTGGAGTCTGTTCCTTCATCTATAAATCAGGAATTCTACACCTATCTCACATACATATACGTGTGTGTGTGTGTGTGTGTGTAATTGTCACATGCATTGTAATCTTCAGGACAATTCCAATGTGTAAGATTATTATTGTGGTTTACAGAGGAGAAAAGTAAAACCAGAGGTTAGCAACTGGCCCAAGGTCACACAACTGGTGGGTGGCACACCAGGGCAGTCTGGCTCCGGAGTCTTGGCTCTTAAATGCTTGCAAAGCTTTGGGAAGATTACATGAGAGAATAGGGATGAATGCCCCAGCCCCTGGCTGGCAGCTCAGACAGCCATTACCCCACCCCCTTTTTCCATTCTCTCTGGACTCTCAGGCCCTCTGAATTTAAGGGAAGAAGGGATGCTGCATCATTGAGTTTTGTTCCTTCCCTGACAGTGGAAGAAATGGAGCTCAGAGAGGCAGCAACAAGTAGCAGAAGTGAGACTGGGATCCAGTTCTTCCAGCTCCATGTTTTCATATGCAGCTGGGGTGGAGCTGAGGCAGCTAGCTGGGTGGCCATGATGAACGGCATTGGAACGACATCATGCTTCCTGATTTGCCCTCCTGAAGTGAATCGCTAAATGACCACCCTTCCTACAGCATAGACTTCTCTCCAGAGATGAATGCTGTCACAGAGGTGGGCTTAACATGTTGCACAGCCTGCTCCACCTCTCTCCTCACTGGAGTCGCACAAGCTTTTAATAACAACACAAAAATAACTACAACCATGAGGGCTTCACAAGACTTGTTTTGTTTCAAGTCCAATGTTTAGTGAATCCTCACCCTATGAAGTAGGTTTATTATGACTCCCATTCAGAGAGGTCTGATCTCTATGCAGTGATGGAGCCGAGACTTGAAGACTTGAACCCTATCTCTGTGGCTTCCCAGCCTGGACCTTAACAACTCCCCTCATAACCTCCTCAAAGCAGGGATGATTTTATTATGTCTGTTTTCCAGAGGAGGAAGCTGAGACTCAGAGAAAAGTGGGCCACTGCTGACTGCAGTGTCCCTTCCCTAGGTGTCCCCTCTGGTTGCAGGGAACCTTGCAGGTGACCATTGCACCCATCTACACATCCATTGATTTTGGCAGTTCCCCCTCATAAGCTTACAAGTACTTGTATGTTATGCTGTTATTTCAAAATAGGGCAAATGGCAAAGACCTGGCATTCAGAAACAAAAGCCTAGAGTGCAGGTGTTTACAGGGCACCTGGACGATGTTTGCAGCACACCTGGGCTGCTTTGGTTTCTGATATTGAGTGCCTAGGGTCAGGCACAAAGAAGGCTCCAAAAATTGTGGAGCTAAGGCAATAACTCTGGACCTGACTCCAGAACCCTTAGGCTTGTCCCTTCAGAAAGTGACAGAAGTTAGAGGATCATCAGCAAAGGAGAGAGCCCACATAAGCTGGGCCTGTGTGGGGCCTCACCTGCATCACACCAAGCCCTCACCATCACTTCCCACTTTCCGGTTTCTGAGGGTTGGGTTTGTTAGCCCAGCTCCACTTTCCTGAAGCCTGAGGTCATGAGAGGGTACTGGGGCACACAGCAGCAAGTGATGCTGCAGGACTTTGAACTAAATGGTGAGACTCTCACAACTGTAATCAGATGCCTGAGGTAGGTAGAGGGTGGCAGCCAGCCTTTCAGGGTTGTAGGTGAAGGCCTGAAACTGGCACAGAGATAATCAGTTTTGGCACAGCCCTTTACCCCAACAGTCACTCACTGTATGGGTTGCCCTGGAATTGCTGCCAATCATTTCATGCCCTCACATTGTCACTGTGGACCTCTGGAAGCAACCCAGACTGAAAGGAGAAAGCAGCTGCCAAAGGGTGGGTGGAAACATCCCACATCATGGACTCGCCTCCCAACAGGAAGATTCCAGCCTGCAGGCTGACAGGCACACTCACGCAGGAAGCCTCTCCCTCTTGCAACCTGCAGCTGATGCGCTCCCATCTGTTCCCAGCATGAAAGCAGCATGACAGCATTTGGGCAGAGGAAAGATGGAGAAGGTTGGAGCTCAAGTCATGGACCTGCCAGACCACAGCCATGGAGTCCCAAGGATAGAGCCCATTCCTATGGGGATGGACCTAAGCCCCCATCTTGCTCCTTAAGTTGTTGGTTATTACAATTGTGGAAATGCAGAACCAACCATCAATATTTTTGACTCTTCAAATCTCAGAATCACAAATCCTTCAAGTCCTGGATTTTTTTTTCCTTTTTGCTTAAGCTTTACATTTTAAAGAAACAAATCTTAATTGCACAAATAACATTAAAATCTCTTTTCCTTAACCCTGGCAGGTGTGGCTCAGTTGGTTGGAGCATTGTCCCATAACTGAAAGGTTGTGGGTTCAATCCCCAGCCAGGGCACATACCTAAGTTGAGGTTTTATCCCCAACCCAGGCAGATACGATTCCCAGTTCAGGCCCATATGGAGGCAACCAAATTGATGCTCTCACATTGATGTTTCTCCCTCTCCCTTCCTCTCTACCTTAAAGCAATGACTGCAGTGTCTCTTCCTCAGGTGAGGATAAAAGAAATCTCTTTTCCTTAAACAAACAAAAAATCTCTTTTGACACCATTCCCCTCAATCTTATGAGGGGAATTGTACTCCCCTCTCCCATCTGTGCAGAGGTAACCAGCTGTTACCTGTTTGAAGCCCATCCTTCCAGAACTTTTTCTATTCATTTAGCTACACATATACAAGGTCAGTCCAAAGGTATCCAGCCATGTAATATGAAAAATAGAGACATTTATTGAAGAAAGAACAAGATTCAAGAAACACTGTGCATAGGACAATGACACCTCAGTCCCCTTCAAAGTAGGCACCTTGGGACCTCACATAGTCCTCCCAATTGCCATCAGCTGCCCCATACTATTTTTCTGAATCTCGTTGATGGTCTAGAATCTCTTCCCTTTCAAAGGTGACTTTAGTTTTGGGAGAAGCCACAGGGCACCAAATCTGGGTTGTAGGTAGGCTGAGTCACCTGTGTGATTTGATGTTTTGCCAAAAGACTCTGCATGAGACATGATGCATGAGAGGACAAGTTGTCATGACAAAGCTGCCAATCACCAGTTGCCCATAGCTGCGGCCTTCTGAATCATCTGAATAGTTTCCATGGAGGAATGTGCAAGCTTAATGCAAAATCTGATGCAGATTAATTGCTCTACTTGCTCAGTCATTTTGAATGTGACAGCCACAAAGCACGCATGTTCACACAATGCATCTACTGCCCCCACTGACTAGTACAGTGATGTCATCATTGTTCACACATGTACATTCCAGTCCACTCTCCTTGGGTGCCAGGTGATGTTGATGATACACAAACCATTCTCTTTGTATTAATAATAGCTGGACTTTTTCTGTATAAACTATATATATATGTGTGTGTGTGTGTGTATAGACATATATATATAGTCTATACTATATACACACACATATAGTATAGACTATATGTATGTATATACATACACATATGCATATACATATATACATACATGCTTATAGAAAACATAAAGTATTACATGGACCCTAAAAAAAGGTATCATATCAAGTGATGAAATTAAGCAAAATTGAGTACAATGAACTGATGTGCCCCCCACACCCAATACAAGAATTGTAACATTGTGTATCTGATGGGAGTCTCATTACCACCTCTTTCTGCCCCCTCACCACCCTTCTGTTTCCACATAGCCACAGTGAATTTGCTTCCATAGTTAACTATCCAATGTTGTTTTCCTCTGTAGATAGGTACTGTCAAACTGCATAAACACTTGCATATGTCTTTAAACTTTACATAAGTTGAATCACACTGCATGTCATTTTCTGCAAGTCTCTTTCCCCACTCATTATTGGTCTTGGGACAATGAATCAGGGACTCTCTAAAGCACAGAGTTCCAGGGCGAGGCTCCAGATTGCAGACTTTTTCTAATCACAGGTATGGGACTGGACCAGCTTTCCACATCCCTGCACCCTCACTGTTCATGTGCTGTCTGCTGAGGAAGGGAAACACTCTTTGAAGTGCACAAGTACCACCAAGGTGCCCTGTCTCTTCTCCTGGGGGAGAAAACCAGACTTTGGTCCCAGGACAGCTAAGCAGGCGTGCTGCTGAAATGCCAAGGCTGCTGCTTCTCCATGCTATTTTGGAGCCCTGGCTGATGGAGCTCTGGAAACCCCAGTGCTGGCATCAGCCCCCACTCTCCCTGCACTGTGCCAGGCTTACTGAGTTCACCAAGGCACAGAAGTGGAGGAGCTACAGTTCACAGATGCTCCCTACAGAAGCTCCTGCTGCACTGGGGCTACACTACCAGGGAAGGAGGCAGGTTGGACTAGTGCTGCTGATGTGTCTGCTTCTGCGAGACTGGAACTCTACCTCCTGCTCACCCAGAGGGTGAGAAACAGCAGGGGCAGATGGAGCAGTCCCAGTCTTTCTGAGCCTCTACTCATGAGCCTGTGAGCTGGCCCCTGTGAGATAGAGGAGAGGCATGAACATGAGTGAGAGGTCTCATTAGTGGTCCTGAGGCCTGTGTGGGGCGTGGAAGGGCAGGATGGACCAGCCACAGACACTAAGCCATAGAGAATGGGTCTGAGTGTACCCTAGGGTGTAGGCTCCCTCCATCATCCAATAAATGCTGTATTTCCTTCTCACTTCCCCCACTCTCCTCCAACCCCCTGCACCTTTTCAGCAGGCAGTGTAGCCTGGTGGTCAAGACAGAGAGCTCCCTCTACCACCAGCTGTGTGACTCAGAAGGATAACCAAACCTCAGCCTCCTCCAAAAGTATTAGCTAGTATGCTTGTTGTTGTTCTTGCAGAGCCAGGCTGGACTGCTAGAATATTCACAGAACTGAAATTTGCTGGGCACCGGGGTGAAGAGGCCTGGGCTAATGCTCCCCATCCACAAGCTCAGGTATGAGGCTGCAGTGAAAGTAGGCAGTGTATCCCAAAGCTCCATGTTCTGTATGACCCCACAGTAGCTCCCATTTCTCACCTTTTCTGAATTAATATTTGCCTAATACTTTTCTTTAAATCTAAAATAATTTTTATTTAAAAGCTAACCTTTCTGTCACTATTGTAAAGCCTGTACTTGACAAACTAATTACTTCCTTCCACCAATCAACATTCAAATACATAAGGTTATGAAAGAAAAACTGTTCACCTGAGGCCTTCCCTGGGAGCCCCATCCTGGGAAACCGCATGCTGGTACTGGGGACACTGGACAGGGTAGGCTCAGGGCAGTGCTAGTGTGGGCAGCAGGATGGCCTTGTTCACGAGCTGGGTCACGGTGGACCAGGGACCTCCGTGGCAGTGCTCTGAGAATGTCACAGGGTTGCTCATAGTCACTGCTCGGCTGATAACTACTAATTCAGCCCCCAGAACCCACCTTCCCTCCTTAGCTGGAAGGGGGTGTGTGTGTGTGTGTGTGTGTGTGTGTGTGTTGTCTTCGGTGTTCTGCTTTGCTCCTTGGAAAAAAGGGTTGAAGAGGCCTCTGAGATCTCTGTGAAGAGAACAGCCATTCCCTACTGCTACCATATATCACCCTGAGGGCTGGTCAGCAAGATTTGTCTCCTCCTGGGTCTTCACAGGAATCAACAAAGCTGCATTTGGGCTGTGTGTGTTGCTGGGGACCAGCTAGCATAGGCCATCCACTGCCCAGCCCCTAGTCCCCGGCCACGTGTGCTCCCCAACCAAAAAGCAGCACTAATTCTCCATCTACTCTTCCTTCATGTGTAAAATGCTGAGGAGTGCTTGCTTTGGACCAGGCCCAGCCTAGGCAGTGGTGGTACTAAGGTGAGAAAAAGCCATATCCCCTGCCTAGAAGAAGAGAACCCTCTGTCTTGAGGCCTGTAATGGACAATAAGCACTTCCCTCCTGGCATTTACCCCTGCCCCTCTCAGTGCTTGGGGCTCAGGTAGGGTTGTCTCTACCTACTGCTAGCCCAGGACCAGGCATGGGACTCAGGATGAGCCTGGGAAAGGCAGGCCCAGATTTCACTGGCTTTGTTGAGATTCAATCTGAAAGACATGAGCAGGTTTTGTACACAAGGCCCCTTGAGAAGGAAGCTGATACGGGAGGAAGCCAACTGAAAGCAGAAAATAGGCAGGTCCTGGTGCCATCATCAGACTCTGGGTTCAGCCATGCCTGAGCACTTAGAGTTTGCGTGTACTGATAATTCTATTTCATTTAGGCTGGTTTGAAATGGGCTCTCTCTCACTTGTAACCCAAAGTCCTTAATACATATGTCCTCTAACAGTTATAATTCTGTGTGACTATTGTATATAATATGGAGTAATTGTGTCAATAGAAATGTACACAGAATATTTTGTGAGTGTGAGAGAAGGAGGGGTAAGTTCTGTGGAGAAGAGGGATATAGGAAGGAGAAATACAAGCTTCCTGAGGAACAGGATGTTAGGGCTGAGTCTTAAAGGATGAATAGATGTTTGTCAGAAGACAGTGCATGGATAGGCATTACCTGCAGGTAGAAAAGCATGTGCAAAGGTCTGGAGGTGAGAAGCAAAGAGTAGAGGCTCAACCTACTGAGGGGCTTGGCCTTCATTTTCAGGGTCATGGGGAGTCCTCACAGGTTTCTGAGCAGAATAGGGACATGTGACTAAATGTGATTAAATAGATCCCTTCCTGGAGGATGGATTGCAAGGGGAGAAATTAGAGGTGGGGGAACATTAACTCTGAAGGGAGGTGGAGCAGGAGGCCTGAATACAACATAGGACAATGGGGGAGAAGAGGTGTTTTGGAGAGAAGTGTAAGTATGAAGAAGAGGCAGGGACAAGGTCAACAGCCAGGTTTCTAGCCTGTACATTGTGTTAATGGTGGCTCCATTTACCTACACAGGGACACAGAACAAGGTGCAGAGTGGAAGAAGAAATGATCCATCTCTTTTAGGATGTGTTGAGGTGCAATGCATGGGGGGACACGCAGGGAAGGTGTTAGGAGGCTATAAGGGTCTGGCTGGAGGCTTAGCCTTGGAAGAGAGGAGAGGGAAGAGTGTGAGGGGTGAAGTGGGAAGGTCAAGCAGAGCCCCAGGGATGTGAACATTTAAGGGGAAAACCAAAAGCCAGCAAAAGAGATTGAGAAGCCCAGTGACCCCCTTGCCCACAGGTACATACTCTCACAGCTTCCACCTCATGGCCCTGGGCTAGGCAAGCATGCTCACTGCCAGTGCCATGGCCCTTCCTGGGGACCACCCCCTGCCTGTCCTGTCACATTGAATCAGCCCCTGGCCCTACTCCTGAGGATATGAGAAAACACAAGAATGATATTTTTTAGCAAAAAAGAATCCAAAACAAACACTAAGCTTTATGCTCAAAGATGTTCATTCATCACAGCATTATTTACAACAATAAATGAGCTAGAACTCCAAACAAATATTATAGTAAGTGCCCCATAGTGGGAGATGGTTAAATACATGGTTACAGCATGTGATCAGGTGTTTTGTACCCTCGAAAAAGGGATGTTTGCAAGCAATGATGTTGACAATTGTGAATAAAAGAAAACTAGGTCATCAAGGTGTATATTTGGTATGAGTAACACGACTGAAAAAGATCCTGGAGAACACATGTCAGTGTGCCACTAACAGCTGGCACCTCTGAGTGGTGGAGTTACAGGTCAACTTTATTTCCCTTTTTCTTTTTTCTATTATTATATTCCCTTTTTCTATTATTTTTTTCTTATTTCTATTTATTTCTCAAATTTTCTATAACATTCTTAACTATAATAAGAGAAAATATTGAAAATCATTATTCAGTCATCTAAAAATAACTACAAACACCAATGAACTAATTTTTAAGGAAAGAGGAGATTAGGACTGTGCAGGGCCAAAGCATAGGTTTGTAGTTAGATGTGGGTTTGAATCTGGCTCCCTCTGCCACCTGCTGTCACTCCTCTCTCAGCCTGGTTCTCCCTCCAAGGACCAGTTCCCACCCACCCCCTCACAGAGGCTGCTGGGAATTCTGACTGAGTGGATGTATATGTGGCATGCCTGGGAGAGTTGGTGCCCCTGACAGGTGTTTCACAAGAGTGACCAGAACCCCTAGGGGTCAGAAAATCAGGATGCTATAAAGACAGCTGGCTGGGCACTTGGCTGCAGCCCTGAGTAGGTCCTTATTGGACTGAGTGCCTGAGGTTGGCAGCAGTGCCACCTTCAGAGCTCCATTTATTGTTTTCAAAGTTGTACTGTAGTCATTATCAAAGTGAGACCCCCCTGCAGCCTCTGCAATGACTCACAAGCCCCCACCTGCCTCCCACCAGTCTCTTGCCCCTCTCCTCCTTGCTCAGTCTGCCCCAGACATAATGGCCTCTTCTTTTCTCCAGCCTTCCAGGCCCTCTCCTGCCCCAGGGCCTTTGCATGTGCTGTGCTTTTTGCCCAGGGGGTATTTAAAATATATAACAATTGACACTGACACTCACCACTCACAAATACCTCCCTGCCAAGCTTCAGAGCTGGAGGCCAGGCCAGGCCTACAGAGAACACCATAAGCAGGGCTGACCTGGGGGACCCAGGCCCTGTGGTATCCTCACCCCTCACCTCCAGTCAGTCACCTGCTCATGCTTACCCTGGGAAGGGATTTGGGAAGTGCCTCTTCTCTGGGCCAGCCTGGGGTGGTCTGGCCTATGCTGGAGGGCTAGGGTCCCAGGTCACCTAGAAAGGCACAGCACCTTTTGGTCCCAAGAGGGCTATTCCTGGGCTGAGGTGGGGTAGGTTGAAGGCACAGCAGGCATGGACTCTGCCCTCAGGCCTCAGCTCAGTTTTCAACCCACCCTTCACCTGCTGTGAGACCTGCGGCAATTAACTGCCCATATCTGAGCCTCAGTTCCTACCCTGGGAAATGGGAAAAGCAGAGCCCTCACAGGAAACAGACATAAGGAGTATTATAGGAGATGAGCCTGCTGCAGCATACTTTCTGTGAGGGTATACCCAAAAACAGCATCCTGGGTCTTGAGAAGCCTGTCTCTGTGTCTGTGCCAGTGCTGCCCTTGCAAAGATCTAGGAGAAGCTGAGCACACAGGGACAAAAGTGGATCTTTTTCCTGGAAGAGCCAAGGTCTTTCTCCATCCTAGTTGGGGTTATTGCCTATTAGTACTGTGGCACATCATCTTGCACAAATGCAAATTAGATTCATCCCTCTCTGGCTTTGCACATTGCTCAGAATAAAATCCACATGCCTGGACTGGCACCATGGCTCTGTTAGCCTCTTCACTGGCTGACAATCATCCCTTCATCTGCTCCATTGCATGCCAACCTTGGCCTACCTCAGGGCCTTTGCACATGTGGTCAGAACACCCCTCCCCCAGTCCTCTTCAGGGCTCATTCTCTTTAGGTCTCAGCACAGAGTTCACGTCTTTGGAAGGCATTTCCTGAGCACCCTTGCTAAAATGCCTTCCCCCTCCCCAGGAGCCCATTTATTTCATCCAGAGCATTTTAAATCACCCTGTTTAGTTGGGGTTTTTTAACATCTGTCTCCTCTCCACAGAATCTTAGGTCCACAAGGCAGGTCCACCTGTCTTGAGCATCACAGCATTCCCCATATGCTGCTGGGCCCTGGCACTCAGTAGGCATTCCAAAATTGAATGTGGTGAAGGCTGTGCAACTCAATAAATATACTAAAATTGTACACTTAAAAATCATATTTGTAGTTATGTATTTTTTTTTTTGGTTTGTCTCTCCTCCTCATTACTGTGTTAGCTCCATGAAGATAAGAACTTTTATCTGTTTTGTTGACCGCTGTATTCCCAGTGTTAGGGACACAGTAGGTGCTCAGCAAAATGTCGAATGAATGGAATTTGAGCTCAAGATACAGCTTCGCAGTGAGTCCCACTGCTCAACTGCTCAGGCGCATCCCCCTTAGTGACCATATTGGCCTCCCCTGGTGGCAATGAGCCCCGTGCAGGCTGTGCCTAAAAGGTATGGAAGGTGAAAATGCCACAGGCTTCTTGAAGCAGTGAGTCCTGGCATGGACCGCAGATACTCATCAGGGTCACCACAACCTGTCAGACATTCATTCAACACACATTTACCAGGTGACTGCTGGGCATGAGGGGGACTCACTAAAGGATATCACATCCTATGGCTACTATGGGCTTGGTGGAGATCTCCAGTTTAGACCCCTGTCCCCAGGAGACCCATGCCCTGCAAGTCTTGGCCAAGGACACTCAAACACAAGAAGGCTAAGACCCCAGTCCATAGGCCCTTTGGCTGCCTTGACCAAGAACCTTGGTCACAGGAGCAACATGTGGGGACCTCACTGTCCTCCCCTGACACTACCTCCTGATGATTCATTCTGCGCTTAATTCCTATTGCCTTCCTCCAAAGTGGTTTTGGTATGACATTTAGCTGAGAGGTATAGCGGGGTCATGAGCCTAAAGTAGGAGAAAAATCGAGAGCCCTCCTGGCTGAGTCAGTGACCCAGGTAAGGACCTCGGGTGAGGGGTGAGGGAGACCACCACTTACCTGACCCCAGGCAAGGGCCAAAAAGGGGCTTCTCTAAATGAGCTTTGGATATTTGCTTCAAGGGACTGCTGAGGGCTGACTTGATACAGTTATTTTTTCAAATTTACTTTTTAAATGCGTACTTTCATAGTACATTAGTAGGATTCAAAAGCAAAAAATGTAGAAGGTTTATGGTGAAAAGTTTGGTTCCTTACCTCTACTCCTACTGCCTCAGCTCTGTGGCTCTCATCCATAAAGACAAGCAGTTCTATTAAACTTTTCTGTAACCTTCTTGTGTAAAAATGGACTTTTGTTTTAAAAAGTAAGCAAATATGGGGCAGAGTCCGAGTAGACAGTTCTCCAAAGAAGATATATAAATGGCAAATAAGCACTTGAAGAGATGCTCAATATTTTTTTTAAAATATATATTTTATTGATTATGCTATTACAGTTGTCCCATTTCCCCCCTTCACTCCCCTCCACCCTGCACACCCCCTCCCACCTACATTCCCCCCCTTTAGTTCATGTCCATGGGCCGTACATATAAGTTCTTTGGCTTCTACATTTCCTATACTATTCTTACCCTGCCCCTGTCTATTTTCTACCTACCATCTATGCTACTTATTCTCTGTACCCTTTCCCCCTCTCTCCTCTTCCCACTCCCCTGCTGATAACCCTCCATGTGATCTCTATTTTTGTGGTTCTGTTCCTGTCTAGTTGTTTGCTTGGTTTGTTTTTGTTTTTGTTTTAGGTGTGGTTGCTAATAATTGTGAATTTGCTGTCATTTTACTGTACATGTTTTTTTATCTTCTTTTTCTTAGATAACTCCCTTTAACATTTCATATAATAAGGGCTTGGTGATGATGAACTCCTTTAACTTGACCTTATCTGAGAAGGGCTTGATCTGCCCCTCCATTCTAAATGAAATCTTTGCTGGATAGAGCAATCTTGGATGTAGGCCCTTGCCTTTCATGACTTGGAATAATACTTCTTTCCAGCCCCTTCTGGCCTGTAAGGTTTCTTGTGAGAAATCAGCTGACAGTCTGATGGGAACTCCTTTATAAGTAACTGCCTTCTTATTGCTTGCTGCTTCTAGGATGCTCTCCTTCATTTTAATCTTGGATAATGTAATTATGATGTGCCTTGGTGTGTTTCTTCTTGGGTCCAACTTCTTTGGGACTCTCTGAGCTTCCTGGACTTCCTGGAAGTCTATTTCCTTTGCCAGATTGGGGAAGTTCTCCTTCATTATTTGTTCAAATAACTTCTCCACTTGTTGCTCTTCCTCTTCTCCTTCTGGTATCCCTACAATTCAGATGTTGGAACATTTAAAGATGTCCTGGAGGTGTCTGAGCCTCTCCTCATGTTTTTGAATTCTTATTTCTTCATTGTTTTCTGATTGGATGTTTCTTTCTTCCTTCTGGTCCACTCATTGATCTGAGTCCCTGTTTCCTTCCCATCACTATTGGTTCCATGTACATTTTCCTTTATTTCACTTAGCACAGCCTTCATTTTATCATCCAATTTGTGACCAATTTCAACCAATTCTGTGAGCATCCTGATCACCAGTGTTTTGAACTGTGCATCTGATAGGTTGGCTACCTCTTTGTCACTTAGTTGTATTTTTTCTGGAGCTTTGATCTCTTCTTTTGTTTGGGCCATTTTTTTTTTTTTTTGGTCTTGTCTCACCTGTTATGTAGTGAGGGGCAGAGTCTTAGGTGTTCACCAGGGTAGGGCAACCGGTAGCTGGGTTGTGATGCTGTACATGGGGCCGGGGTCCGAGAGGGAATAATGGTGCTTGCTCCACTCTCTGCTGGATTTCAGTCACTTCCTCCACTTCCCACAAGCAAATTGGGCCCTTCTGGTGCTGATTCCCAGGTGGGTGGGTTTGTGTACATCCCAGTACCCTGTGGGTCTCTCTAACAAACTCTCTTGTGAGGCTGGGAGTTTCTTCCAGCACCTCAACCCCCATGGGTGTTTTCAGTTGGTGTTTTGAGGCTTTATTTCCTGGTGCTGGGACCCTGGGTTGCTCCGTCTGTCTCAATCCCTAGTTTTGCCTGGTTTATCTGCACATGAATGTGGAACTGCCTGGTTCCACAAGGTGCTTTGCATGCTGTGCTCCTCCACAATCCACTGCCTCACTAGGTCTTCCTGCTGCCACTTTACATGCCCAGGGTCTGCCCACTGCTGCCTTGTACACCTGGGGTCTGCCAGCCACCCTGCCGCAAGTCCTCTCCATCCCAGCTCCCCGACTCCCCCCTCCTACTGGTCTGCATGAATGTGTCTACTATAACTCCTCGGTTGTTGGACTTCCATACAGTTTAATTTTCTGTCAGTCCTAGTTGTTTTTTGTTTCTAAATTGTTGTTGTACTTATTTTGGTTGTGTGAGGAAGCAGTGTGTTTACCTATGCCTCCATCTTGGCTGGAAGTCCCTCAATATCTCTTGTCATTAGGGAAATGCAAACCCAAACCACTGTGAGATACCACTTGATATCCACTAGCATGGCTACATCAGAAATGGACAGCAGCAAGTGCTGGCGAGGATGTGGAACAATAAGAATGTTCATGCACTGCTGGCAGGAATGTGAAATGGAGGAGACACATTGGAAACTAGTTTGCCATGTGACCCAGCAATTTCACTCTTAGGTATATGCCCATGAGAACTGGAAACACACACCCACACAAAAACCTGTACATGAATGTTCACAAAAGCATTATTGATGGTCGCCAAAAGTGGAAAGAACCTAAATGTCCATGAACTGACGAACAGATAAACAAAATGTGTCACATACTACAGTGGAATATAATTTGGCCATAAAAAAGGAATGAAGTACTGGAAGATGCTACAACATGGATGAGCCTTAAAAACACTATGTTGTGGAAGAATCCAGTCACAAAAGACCAGGTACTATACGATTCCATTTATGTGATGTGTCCAGAGGAAGCAAATCCAAAGAGATAGAAAATAGATTCATGGTTACCAGGGCTAGGGGAAGACTGGGTTTGGGGGATGACTGCTAGTGGATATGTGTTTCTTTTTGGGTTGCTAAAAATGTTGTAAAATTGATTGTGATTATGGTCACACACTTCTGTGAATATACTAAAAACCACTGAACTGTGCACCTTAAATGGTTGAAATCTATGTTATATGAATCTCTTTAGCTGTTAAAAAAATCAGCAAATGCATAATATATTCCTCTGGATTTTCAGCTGGCTTCTCTTCTCATCATTCAGGTCTCTTCTCAGAGAGGCTGCTCCTGCCCACAAGTCCCCTGCCATTCTCTACCCACTCACTCTCAAGCTGTTATCTTCAATACATTTATCACTCCCTGAAAGCAACTTCCTTGTTTGTTTGCTGATTATCTGTCTTCCATTAAAGTGTAGCCACCATGAGGGCCAGGCAGTCCTCAAAGCTTAGGACTATGCCTAGAAAATAGTAGGTACTCCAAACATATTTGATAAATGAATGAACAAATGAATGGATGAATGAATGAATGAATCTTCTTACCTGACAGTTAAAAATGCTGGGCTCTTTTCTCAAATAATGGGTCCTTTCCCCCTGCCACCAAGCCTGCCAACTCCCCTCCTCTCTTCTCTTTTCCTTCTGGCCTTCCTGAGAATGCCCTCCTTTGCAGCTACTGAAGAAGCAGGGACTGGGACCATTGGAAGGTCCTGGAAGTCCATATGCTCCAGAGAAGCCCCAGGTCCTGGCTGTGCTGCAGCTTCATCCCAGCTGGACTCTCACTCCATCGCTTGGCCCTCTATTCACATTTCCCAAGACCAGGCCCACTGTCAACCCCCCTTCAGTTTCTGGGGAATCAAGAGGAACACATGGCTCTGACAGACACAGGCAGGTTCAGAATGTCTGCAGGGATTTTCCTGAGAAAGCCACATCCTCCATGGGGGTGGGCCTTGGCTGTTCAGACCTTCCATTAGGTCTCTTTGGTCAGGGGCTCCCATATGAAAGACTGACAGGTATAAGGCAGCTTGAGTGGCGCTAGGATGGACAGGGCCTAGAGGAACTGGCATCCAGCCTAGATAGAGCAGGGAAAACATGTTTGTGTGTGGGGTGGGGAAGAGTCAGTGACCCCAGGCCCTGCAGGCAATCCTGAGACTCGGAGAGCAGAGTAGAGATCAAGAGGAAGCCAGGTACAATTCCTTCTGGGGTCAAGCTGATCTCATGTACTGCAAAACACAGTCTCAAAAGGACATGAGCTCCCTCTCCCTAGCGGTAAGCAAACAAGGGTCTATCAGGGGCAAGAGAGGAAGACTTTGGGAGTCCTTGCCAGCTCCCAGGACCTTGGATCTCAGGGACATTTCCTCGAAATTCTCAGGGAATTCTGGGGTTGTTCCAGCCAAATGTCACCAGATGTAATGCTCAGACATCCCAGCAGAGGACAGCGCTTGGTTGCTACAAAGTCCTGCAAAGAGTCGCCTGCAAAACCCCAAAACTCTGGTTTCCATGGTGCTCCAGAAAGGCCTGATGGACCTGACTTGTCACAGGGCTGCCTGCGAGACCACACCCTCCATGCCTGCACCCAGGCCTTATTCCCTGGCTGTAATGACCTGCCCCAGGCTCTGTCACTGACAACCCAAATTCCTTCACACTCCTAAAGAGTCAGTGGCTCCTTGTCTGCTCCCCATACCCACACACAAGTATAACATAGTCTGCTAACACTACCTTCAGGCCCTGCACACTCAGCCCCAGCCCACCTCTCTGGAATTACTTCCCGACACATGGCCCCTCTCCCTTAGCTTCAGGCATGCTGTCCTTGTTACGGTACAGACAGTGAATTTCAAGCTTCGGGACCTTCATACTTGTTCCCTCGGCTTGAAACAGCCTTCCTGACCCCATCATTGAGTTCTTGGCTCAAAAGTCACCTGCTCAGAGGCCTTCCCCAAACACCTAGGCAATGTCCTTCCCACTGGTCAGGGTCTTATCACTGGGTTAGCCTTTTGGTAACAGCTTAGTACTTGGGATTATTCTACCCCACCCAGATCTGAGCTCACCACCCCTCGGTGACCCACCCAGGTCCTAGTTCCCGCTGCATCCCTCTGCAGCCTCTCTCAGAGCCTGGGGAAGCGGGCTGAGCTGCACTCACCCTGAGGACACTTAATTCAGCATTTACTGATTTCCATTTCACTCTTTTTCTTGTATATTTTAACCAAGACATTTAGAGGCCTGTCTCCCCCATCCCTATACAGGCCAGGTCCTACCCTTTCTGTGCTTGGGGAGGCCCCAGCCCAGGTTTGACCCTAGAGCCCCATGTTCAGGGTAAATGCAACAGACACCATCCCCAAAGAGGCCACTGCGCCCCACCCCCCAAATCTCCGTTTCCAAAGTAAATGTCTCAGAATGGGGACTGCCACTGTGTGGCCCTGGGGAATCACCTCACCCTGACCCTCATGCCCCTCGTGTGCTAAAATGGCACAGGGCAGTGCCGATCCTGTTCTGAGTGTGCCATGAGGGGGTGCCAGAAGAGGAGCAACTTGGTCCACAGATGGGGGTTGAGGGCGAGTTATGGCAGCCTCTTCCTTCTCCTCAGGCCCATAGCAGAGATGCAGAGATGCAGGAGCTGAGGACAGAGAAGTTAGGGGCCCACCCAAGGCCACACTGTTGGTCTGAGGGGTGCAAGGACAAAGTCCAGGTCAAATGACTCCAGCAACTATAGGCTCCAGGGCCTCCTCTCAATGAGTGCTGCACCGCTAAGCTGCGTGACCTGGGGTAGAGTGTGTGAACTCTCAGGGTCTCCATCGGAAATTTAGGGAGGGCCGGGGGTTGAGTTCTGTCATTAGGTCCCCAGGTAGGGAATGCATTTAGATGGCACATGAACATACCTCAGAGACATAAAATCATATACTAGAGAAGCATTTGGGGACTGGTGTACAACAGGGGCTCGGAGGGGTGCAGCTGCTGCTGTTTGAAGAGGCTGAAGACTACAATGGTTGGTTTGAGCTGGGACCAGGGTCAGGCCTTTCTCTCTGAGCACATTTCCTTCTCTCCACCTTGCTCCTGGCTTATTCAGCTCAATAAAGATACTCCACAGTAACTGAGACAGAAGTTACCTCCATCCCTGCCCCTGAGTACTCCCCCCACTTCCTCAGCAGTTGAGCCTAATGTGGTGTGTCCCCACCCTTTCTGAAGTTCCTTCATGGTCCCCAACCACAACCAAAAGCATTGAAAGGGAACTAGTGAAAATGGGACCCTCTTACCTCATTCCAGATCTACTGAACCAGAACCCAGGGTGGGCCCAGCCCTCAAAGTGTTAACAATCTCCCTCGTGACATCAGTTCCACCCCACTGGGGAGACACTACTTCTAGGGGATAGAAACACAGGCTTTTGGTATGCAAAGAGCAAAGGACATTTTAGAAATGTGTTTCCCACTCAATGCATAACAGGAGCCTTCTCAGAAGCTGAGCCCACTTCCCGCCCAGTGATAACAGTTGACAAGTCCCTCCCTCCCCAGCCATTTGGGTTTTTTCCTGGCACAACAAGGCTCTGGAAAGGGGACACTGAGGATGCAATCATCATCCTCTTAGGAACTGATGCTTGTGTACAGCTTCTTGCTGAGGATGTTTGGTGAGCCCTTTGAGACTGGCAATTTGCAGGGCACTCCACATGTGGCAGGACAATGAAGGTCTGATTGGCAGGAGAGGGAGCAGGAAGGGCCAGCAGCTGTGGCTTCAGAGCAGGGAAAGGTAGGGATACAGAGGGCCAAACAGGAAAATCTGGGGGATCTTGCAGAAGTATTGGGAGGGGAGAGGAAGGTCTCATTCTATAGCGCCAAATAAAGGTGCTGGGCCAGCTGCAAAGGAAAGAGGCCAGGGCAGGGGGCAAAGGGACTAGAGTGAGACAGAGAAAGGAGGCTGCAAGATTCCCATGAGAACTCAGTCATTTGTTCATACATTTGTTCACTCCTTCATTCACATGTGCAGCATTAACTCCACTGGAAGGCGTCATGATGAAAGTGGCAAGAGCTCTTAGAAGCACCCAGACCCCAAGGTTTAAATTCTGCCTCCTGCACATACTTAGTTTCCTTTGCCTCAGTATCCACATATGTGAAATGACCTTAGTATAAGGTAAAGAAGAATTTCATGGGTGAAAATGCCCAGCACCATCCCTGGTTCCTCGTAGTTGCATACTAAACATGGGCACAGTTTTCCTGACCCCTCTTTTCCTTCGCAGGCATTCTGACATGTCCTGAGTGCCTACTGTGCACCAGGAACTGACATGGCCAGTGGGGTACAGACATAGACAAGATTCCCAGGCCAGGGCCTGGTTCTCACTGAGTTCACAGTCTTGGAAGCAGTGGGTAGTAAGAGACAAGCCTCTAAGTGATCTTAGGCAGGGGTATGCATTGTGAAAGCTACTAATACATTTACTTGCTCATTCTTTCACTTATTCATCCAACACAACTTATTATATCACTGCATAGTAGTCTGCATAAGGCACAGTCCCTTTCCAAAAGAGATTCACAGCCTAGCAAGAATCAAGTATTTTCAGAGCACAGAAGGCAAGAAGCTGACTCAGCACTGAGCAAGCACCCCAGAGGAGGTGCCATGCATAGTGTGTTTTGATGTATGCACAGGAGTTTCCTGGAGGGAGAAGATAAGTGAGGAAAGCACATTCCCAGAGAGGGAACAATATGAATAAAGGCATAGCAGTCTCCTGGTGCTTTGAAAGACTGTCCTTGGAGAGGGCAAACTCGCTTGGCCTCAAACCCAGAATACTGTCTTTATGCCTCAGTGAGGTATAGAAGCTACCTCAGCTGCCTGCTGGGACTAGTTCTGGCCATTCAGACTATTGGGAAGATAGGTATTATATGGAGCATCTACTTCATTTGGAAGGTACCCACCCAGGCCTTTGCATACATGACCTCCCTTCATCTTTGCAAACCTTTGAGAGGGCTCTGATTTTCTCCTGACTCAGGAGGAAACTGAGGCTAAGAGAAGAAAAGTGGCTTGTCCCCAGTACCATTGGTTGGGAAAAGAGCTAGGATTTGAACCCTGATCTGCCTGACCCCTAAATAATGCTCTATCTTTGCCCTGCATTCAGATATGGCACCAACGCCCTCAGCCACTAAGTCCTCTGTGTGGGATCTAGACTCTGCCTATCTGCCCAATACGTCCACCTCCAGGTTCTGCCTCTAGGGCTCCCAGGGGTGTGGCCAGGGTGTCACTGCCCTGTATTAGCCTCACTCTTGCCCCACCTATGAGATGGGGCCTGCACACCACCCCCCTGCCCCTCCCAGCTCTACTTTCCTGGCATCCTTCCCCCACTTTCTCCATCCATATCTGCAAAATCCTGATAAACCATCTCTGGGCCTTTAAGGGCCTTTAATTTCTCCAACTATGCTGTTCTCCATATTTTAATAAGCTGGTGGCAAAATCGTTGATTGATCAGTAAGAATGAGGAGGATGTGGGGCCCAACTTTTTTTTTCTTGGAATCTTCTGGCTGTGTACTCAACTTTAAATTGATGAATGGTGTGTAGGCCCAACATTAATTATCAGCCATTTGTCACTTGGGCAGCCTGGAATTCACACCCTGTTTACAGACATTTCCTTCATGACCAAATCGATGGCATCCTAGGAGATGCCCATCTGCCCAACATGGCACAAACACCTTGGCTGGCCTCAGCCCCTGTGCCCCAAGCACTGTGGGGGCTCCTAGAAGCCAATACAAAGCATCCCAGGGTGATGGTGCCACAGACATGTACTGCCCCAAGGTGGCTCACGGCCTTACCTGACCCTGGGCTGGGCCTGAATAAGCTAAGGGGATCCCTAGAAGACCTGAGAATTTCTTCATTCAACGAATAAACATTGATTGAGCAACTATGATGTGTAGCCATCTTTCTGAACACTGAGCATACAGCAGAGACCAAGACAAGGTCCCTGACTTTTGGGGGAGGCTGATAACAGAATAACAGTGAAGTGAAAAAATATCAGAGCGAGTTAAGGTCTCTGAAGAAAATAGAACTGGTAAGAGAGAAGGGTGACAGTTACTCACTTACATGGGGGCAGGGACAACCTTGCTCAGGAGGGGAGTGAAGCAGGGGAGCCACAGAGCATCTGGAAAAGAATGTTTGCAGCAGAGGGAGAAGCAGTGCATAGGCCCTGAGGTAGGGGAAAATGGATAATGAAACACAGTACTTTGCAACATGAAAGAAGTTAATCACAAAATACCAGAGTTTATGGTTCCATGTATATGAATGTCAAAATAAGCAAGCCCATAGTTATTCACAGGGGCTTGGCAGAGAGGGGGAATGAGGACTGATTGTTAACTGGTACAGGGCTTCTTTTAAGATAATGAAAATATTTTGAAATTAGATAACGATGATAGTTCAACAACTTTGTGAATATACTAAATCCACTGAATTGTATATTTTAAATGCATGAACTTTATAGTATGTACATTATACATCAATAAAGCTGTTACAAAATACTTAGTCATGTCAGAGAGTGATCAGGGCCATGAAGAAAAAGAAGTTGGAGTAAAGAGTAGAATCGGGGAGTCAGGAACAGTGCCCCAAGGAGGTGATATTTGAGCAGAGACCTAAGTGGACCTCTGGGTCAAGGAGCAGAGTGACAAGTAGACTAAACCGTACCACATACAACTCTGACCATCTCTAAAAACTGCTGTGTGCAGCCCTGGGAGGCGTGGGCAGGAGTGGGACCCAAGCAAGCCGTTTGGGGAAGTTAAGACCCCAGCTGAGCAGGTAGGCCATATCAGACTCCACTTTGGGATGCTGTAAAGGGCTTGGTGAGGTGTGAGAAGACAAGGTTTCAGGTGTGCAGCATTGCATTTTATGAGAATGTGAGACTTTAAAAATGGTAAGAATTGTGTCATATCAAAACTGGTGGAGCACCAAAAAGCAGCCACCAACAAGCAAAACACAAGTACAACAAGAGAACCCACAAAAACAGAAGAAAGGGCAATCCTAGAGCATCCAGACAAGGAGATCAAAAAGACCGCACTACTGAGCTACACAGAACTCCTACCACAGAAGACCAGCCCACAAAGACAGGCATGCAAAGCAGAGCATTCTCAGATGCAGAAACAAAAAGAGGCACATAAAATGAGGAGACAAAGAATCCCCAGTTGAAAGGAATGGAAGAATCCTCAGAAAAAGAGCTAAATGAAATTGAGGCAAACAATATATTAGACATAGAATTAAAAAAAATAGTTATAAGTATGCTCAAGGAACTCAATGAAAACAATGAGGAACTGAGTGGGACTGAGAAACTACAACAGTATGAATAAGGAAATAGAAACTATAAATAAGAACCAGGAAGAAATTAAGAATACAATATCTGAAATAAAAAATGCACTAGAAAGAATTACAAGCAGGTTGGATGAAGCAGAGGAACAAATCAGCGAGCTGGAAGAAAAGGTAGAAAGAAATACACAGGTAAAGCAACAAAATGAAAAAAGACTCAAGAAGCATGAGGATAGTTTAAGGGAACTTCAGGACAACATGAAATGTAACAACATACAAATCACAGGATTACCAGAAGGAGAAGAAAAGGAGGAAGGGGTAGAAAAACTGTTTGAAAAAAATAATGACAGAAAACTTTCCAAACCTGGAGAGGGAAAAAGCCATGCAAGTTCAGGAAGCACAGAGGGTACCAATCAAGATGAACCCAAGAAGGCCTACTCTAAGACACATCAAAATTAAAATAGCAAGTTTTAAAGACAGAGAGAAAATCTTAAAGGCAGCAAGGGAGAAACAGGAAGTAACATTCAAGGGAGCCCCTATAAGGCCTGCAGCTGACTTCTCAATGGAAATGCTCCAAGCCAGAAGGGAATGGCAAGAAATATTCCAAGTAATGAGAACCAGAGGCCTGCAACCAAGACTACTCTACCCAGCAAGGCTCTCAGTTAAAATGGAAGGTGAAATAAGAAGTTTCCCGGACAAAAGAAGTCTAAAAGAATACACCTCCACCAAACCAGCTCTACAAGAGATGCTAAAAGGACTGCTTCAATAAAAGGAAAAAAAAGTGAGAGAGAGAGGAACACAGGTATGAAAAAATGGCAATGAATAAGTACCTTAACCTTAAGTGTAAATGGACTAAATGCTCCAATCAAAAGACAGAGAGTAGCTGAATAGATAAGAAAACACACCACACTCCACACCATTGGAAGACAAGCAGTCCAATTAAAAAATGGGCAAAGAACCTGAACAGACACTTCTCTGAGGAAGAAATACAGAGGGCCCACAGACACACAAAACAATGCTCAACATCACTAGCCATCAGAGAAATGCAAATTAAAACCACTATGACAGGGATGTCAAACTCATTTTCACTGGGACCACATCAGCCTCGTAGTTGCCTTAAAAGGGCCAAATGTAATTTTAGGACTGTATAAATGTAACCACTCCTTAACACTTAAGCGAGAGCTCAGTGTTGCCGCAAGGTAGAAGCAAGATGCCAGGCTGAATAAAACAGGTGGAGGGCCGATTCAGCCCATGGGCCTTGTGTTTGCCACCTGTGCACTATGAAATACCACTTCACACCTGTCAGATGGCCATCATTAACAAATCAACAAACAACAAGTGCTGGCAAGGATGTGAAGAAAAGGGAACCCTAGTACATTATTGGTGGGAATGCAGACTGGTGCAGCCACTGGAAAACAGTATGAAATTTCCTCAGAAAACTAAAGATGTAACATTTTAAATTTAAAATATAAAAACTAAATTGCCTTTTGATCCAGCAAGTCTGCTGCTGGGACTATATCCTAAGAACCCTGAAACATCAATCCAAAAGAACCTATGTACCCCAGTGTTCATAGCAGCACAATTTACAATAGCCAAGTACTGGAAACAGCCTAATTGCCCATCAGTAAATGAATGGATTAAAAAACCATGGTACATTTACACCATGGAACACTATGCAGCAGAAAGAAAGGAGCTCTTACCCTTGTGACAGCATGGATGGAACTGGAGAGCATTACGCTAAGTGAAATAAGCCAGGAGGTGAAAGACAAATACCTTGTGATCTCACCTATAAGTGGAACATAATCAACAAAACACACAAATAAGAAAAATAGAACTAAAGACATGCAAATAGAGAACAAACTGACAGTGACAAGAGGGGAGGGAGATAATGGGAAAAAGGAGGGGAAGAGGCAAATCAAAGAACATGAATAGAGCACTTAGGGGCATGAACAATGGGGGGATTGACTGTAAGAGTGGTGGGTGATGGGCAGGGGAGAGCAATGGGGAGAAAGGTGGAACAACTGTAACTCTAATAGTTATAAGAATAGCACTAGAATAGAATAGAATAACAATAGAACAACAATAAAAAATGGGAATCCTTATTTGAAAAAGAAAGCTGGTGGGACAAACAGTTTTCAGGCATAGGTCACCTGGGTGCTTACGGAGATCACAACCATACTCTGCTCAGAAACAGTGAAGACAGCACTATTTAGGGTCTACAGGTAGCAGTGATTCCTCATCTGAGTGCCTATTCATGCATCCATAGCCCTTAGGAACCATGGCTTAACTCATGTCCACAGCAGAGCTCAATATCCTAGGATGCAAAGGCCAAGGTGAATATACTCTATCAGATCACCCCAGGACTCCATTTCTGGGAGGGCTCCTTGGCCTCAGTTTTGGAAAACAGCCACCATTGTTTCCCAAAAGATTACCCCTGGGGTAGCTTCACATGCTAGGAATGACCCCTCTACCTCAGAGCGTTCACCATTCATGCCTCCACACACCTGCTGTCCCCACACAAGCAGAACCATCAGTGAAGGAGGTGGTTGTATCCTAGGGCTCCTGGTAGAGGGCTTAGTATGTGCAAAGGCCCTAAGGTGGCTATGTGCCTAGCTGTTCCAGGGAGAGCAAGGAGGCCAGTGTGGCTAGCACAGAGGGTGTGACGGGACACGGTGAGAGAGGATGTCAGAGGTAACAGGGACCATCTTGGTGCAGGCCTTGGATGTCATCCCCAGAAGGCAACCTTTGAGCAGAGACCTGAACAGTAACAAGGTATCAGCCTTGTGAAGACCTGGCACATGTGTGGTCTAGACAGGAAGCATCAAGTGCAAAGACACTAAGGCCAGAGAACAGCCCCTGTGCTGAAAAGGTGCAAGGAGTGCAAGTGTCTGGAGAGGGGCACATCAGGGAAGAGGAGGGGGAGGGGGACGGGGAAGCAGGACTGGTGTGGTTGGAGAGGCTGGATTTTATGCTAAGTTCAGTGAGAAGCCATTAGAGGGTTTCCAGCCAGTAACAGGATGTGGTTCACGTTTCTTTAAAGTCCCCCCCACCCCCGCCCCCCACCACACTATCAGCTGCTAAAACGTTAAAAGGAAGTAGGGAGAGCTGAGAGGCTGCGGCCCCTCCCTAACATACCCATGTCCCTTGGCAGGTCAGCTCAGGAAGGGGCTGAATTGATTCCTGCTGCCTCCCTGAACCAGAGCTGTCTGCTTACTCGGATACCACTGGCTTCACATTTATAAGATCAATAGCTTCTACTGGCTTGCAAATTGTGTTTCCAGAAATTCATCTTCCAGTCACCTTTTTAATTAACCTCCCTCCAACACACCTGAGGTATCAATAGATCACCCTTTACCACCAGCCTTTCAACACCACAGACCAAGAGGTTCTAAGAGATTTGTGGGAGCTGCAGGTGTGTTCAAAGTTGACCAGCTGCAGTTTCTGTCACTGGAGGAGCTGACCATGCCGCTTGGGTACCCTTCATGCCTGCCCCCTGCTTTTCTCCATAGCCCCAAGGAAGAGACTTGGTCACAAACAGAGGGAAATCAGAGGTTCAGAGAGGTCAAGGCAGTGCCCTAAGGCCCCTTAGTTGACAAGAGCCAGGCTGAATGTGCCTGTTGAGGCAATTTGCCAAAGCTCTCCAGATGCTGCAGAACAATGGCGACTGATTGGCAGAGGCACGGAAAGGCCCCAGTAGCTAGGGCTTCCAAGCAGGGAAAGGTAGGGGGCCATGACCCTAGGAGGGGCTGCCTCTGGCACCTGGGGGCTCCTCAGTATTCAACATTGCTGCTTACAGGGTACCCCTGTGGGGCCTGCTGTCCCTCACGGGAGGAGCTAGTAGTGCCTGCCTCTGTCACTGCTCTATCCTCCATGCTCAGCACACGGGAGGTGCTCAGTGAATTGTTGCCAAATAAACGGTAATACTCGCCAATACTTAGAACACTACCTTTGCACTGGACATTGCTCTAACATCTTCACTAAATTATCTTTTTAATTTCAACAGCCATCCCTTAATTGGGCATTACCAGTGTCTTCATTTATAGGGAGTAAAACTGATGCATAGGGGGGTTGAATGACTTGCCCAAGGTCACACAGCTGGTAAGTGGCAGAGCAGAGACTCCAGTTTAGGCCATCTGACTGGGGCTCCACTCCATTCTCCCTTCCCTGCTCTCCCTCTCCTGTCAGCTCTGAAGGTCAGGGATTGGCTCCTGTGCCTCTTACAACTTCTGTGATACACACCAATACAAAGATGTATTCCTGAGTAAATAAATGAGACTTCTTCACTCCTCGCTTTCTTGGAAACAAAGTCAAGCAGTCTTTTGGGGCAAATCTGGAGTGCTTCTGGCTGGGGATGAATAGTAGAGAAAGGGTGAATGCCTTTGTGGGGACCCTGAGGTGACAAGCCACCCTGCGAAGGCACACTTGAGGGCATTACTAGGAAACCTCCTATTCAACCCCATCTTCCTTCTCACCAGTCTCTATATCTGGGATCTCTGTAATCTATAAAGCAGGTTCAGAGCCATGATTTCATTTGTATGTGGAGTCTTAAATTTTCTAGAGAGGTAAGTGATTTATCACTGTTGACCTAGCGCCTGAGCAGAGACTACCCTGGGTATTGCACACTCTCCTTGTGCACTCTAGGGTCCAAATCTTAGCCACAGGAGCTCCCAAGTCTCCTTACCTTATCCTCTCCCCTCCTTCCAGCCCCTTTCCTGGGCCCTGGCCCTAAATACAGTGGCTCTGAATGGGACCACAGGCACAGGGTCCATCATGACCCCCTCCTGTTCATTCCTCACTTTGGTCACTGGCAGACACTAACTCAGACAACTGACTAGGTTCTCCTGGCCTTCAAACCTTTTAAAGTGCCTCTGCCACATGTGACAGGACTGGACTTACAGGAATTGGTCTGGTGGGGATGAGATGGGTGAGGTGGGTGGGTGGGGGCCAGGGGCAGGCTGGAGATAACCTGCTGTGTGTGTGTGTGTGTGTGTGTGTGTGTGTGTGTGTAGGGGGAAGGGCATGGGGCATGACCCTGGGGGTGAGGGGCTCCAGCCCATGGTTGCCAGAAGGACATCAAATCCAGGTTGCCAGGATTTCTGAGCTAAGAGAAGATAGAAACCCAGAGTTGCACCTGAAATCTTCTGATTTTCAAATTTCAATAGATAATCACATTACAAATTTTAAAAACGAAATAATTTTAGCCCATATTCTGCAGGCCAGAGGCAGTTTGTCCGGCGCCAGCTTGTGACTTTTGCCACACTCAAGGCAAACTCTCTGCTTAATATTTGAAGCCTTTCATGGATTGGCCCCTTTGAGTCCAGAGTGAGCTTCTAGATGTGATGATGCTTCTCTGTCCCTTTACCCTGAAGGATGCTGCCTCCTCAAGAAAGCCACCCCTGATTTCTCCCCTACCCTGGCCTGGGCAGAATCCACAGAACAGTCTCTCCTGCACATCAGATTATCTTGCCCAGGCCTCACGAACACCCAGGGGCAGAGCCTGGTCTGGAGCCCAGGATCCATGCCCCCGATTCCTTTTGCTCAGGAGACAAGATGCTACTCAGAGACAACCCACCCCCCTTTCCCCATATCCCCTCCCCACCAGTAAGGAGCAGAGAAGATGGAAGAAAGTAACTTCGGAAGCATCCTGAATACCTTAAAACACTTGTTCAAGTTGGCCTAAATATCACCCGGTTAGCAAAAACTACAACCCACCCCACAACAAATATGCACTCTTTTACCTGCCATTTTGTCTCCATCCCCTCCCTCTCTGTT
Organism: Phyllostomus discolor; assembly: GCF_004126475.2. Classification (NCBI taxonomy): domain Eukaryota; kingdom Metazoa; phylum Chordata; class Mammalia; order Chiroptera; family Phyllostomidae; genus Phyllostomus; species Phyllostomus discolor. Next base: position 107,499,916 of record NC_040904.2, read on the forward strand.
TCCATTTGCCAATTCACCAGTTTCAGTAAAGCATGGGGCTCACTAGTGAAGTGTGGCCATGTGACTGAATTCTGGCAAAGGAAATGTTCAGATTCTTTGCCACAGCTTCTCTCCCCTCCCCCTGGGGGAGGGTAGAAGTCAGCCACCACCCCAGGGAATAGCAGAGCCAAGATGATGGGGCTTGGTTTCTAGAGCATCCGTGGAGCAGAGCATCACTCCCCAGCACTGTCAGAACTCCTGTGGACTCTTAACAGAGAGAAATGAACATTTATCAACCACCTAGCACCTATCCCTCACCGTTACTTGGGGGGCCCAAACCAAACTCCTATAGGAAGCCCCTAGCCCTCATGGTTCCCACTACCTTCATTCCACTGAGATCCTGCCAGGCCTCCCACTGCCCACACTCCACTGTGACTCCGCCTCCTTCAGCCCCCGCTCCCATGCCAGGTCCTCAAGCATGGCACCCTGTTACCTCCCCCCTTTTCCCTCCAGAACCCAGCATTCGGCCTGAGATAATCAGAGTGTCATTTTTTTGAGTGCTTACCATGTATCAGGTATAGTTATTAGTTCTTTATCTCATTTATTCCCAAGAACAACTCCATTAAATTGTACAGATGAGGAAACAGGCCAACTACCTTGCCCTAAATCATACAGTAATAAGAGGCAGGGCGGTGAGTCAAACCTTAACCACTCTACACCCTTAATCACCAGAAGCACTACTTCTGGCTGGAGTGTGAGCAGTGTGTGATTGTGTGGATGAGTGAATGCTGGGATGGATGACTGGGCAGTGAAGAATAGGTACATATGCCCTGTCTGTTATGTCCTGTAGACCATGGGACTTACCCTTTTCTACCCCTGCAGGTTAGCTCAAGAGTGGCTGAACAAACCTTCTGTGGACAAACATTTTTGGAAATTACAGTATCTTGAAGTTTACCCCCTTAAAATCCCAACTATCCATCTCCACCCCGCCAAACATATCATTTCGAGTCTGCTAGAGAAAGAACACCAAATTCCAGCTCCATGGCCCATTAAAGTTAACCAGACATGAGGAGTTAGCAGGAATTATCAAAATAGTAAAAGACTTGGTGATTCCATGAAAATGATTAAATGTTAATGAAATGCCAACCCAAAGTAACAATGAACATGTGAAACACCACACACCTGGCAGACCCCTGGCTGTTTCTCGTTGCTTAAACCTTCTTTGATGTGAAGAAGGTGTGGCTCGTCTCTAGTGACCACCAGGAAGAGAGGCCTAGAGGCCTCCGTGCATTCCCTGAGTATCTAAAGGCTAATAGTATCTGGCCCAGAGGTCATCAAGGAACCTGAAGAAAGACTAGGTAGAACTGGCCTTACCAGTGGCTAGAAAAAAATTAAGCTGTTTCCCACATCCAACCTTGTGATCCAGACTCCTAGAAATCACTTCAGTAAGTAAAGGCCGCGAACATCACCAACATGACCACCGTTCCCGAGGCTGCTGCAACGAATTGAGAGCCTACTACATGGCCAGCACAGCTAAACACTTTTTATGTGTTCAATCTTTCCAGTAACCAATTCAGGTAGGTGTTGTCATCTCCATTTTATGCATGAAAAAACTAAACTGGAGCTCAGAGAAGTTGAATCATTTGCCAAATATCACACAGCTGGTGACAGATATCACAGGATTAGGACCAAGGCTGGTTGCAACACACATATTCTAAGAGGAAGCTTTGCTTAGACCCAAGAACCCAACATATGGCAACTGGTATAATATCTGCTTGCATCATGGTGGTCTGTACTTCTTTATTGGTCAGCATTGTTTTGCCAGGACCTCCAGTCACGGTCTATCACCTTGCTGCTGACTTCCTGAGCCCCGCCAAATGCCGGGCCACCAGGTCTGACACTCCAAGTAAGCCTCAGTGGGCATAACCATGGTGATGAAGTCCTTGCCTCCCTGACAGCTGGCCTCAGAATTTGGGTGGCGTGACACAGGAGGGACCCGCACACCCTCATGGTGTGTACCAGCTTGGCTTGCCATGGTCCTGAGCTGAGCTCCCTGATCCCACACCCAGCAGGCATTGGAGGACCAACCCTGCATGCGGCCTCTAATATCTCAAGGCCTTTTAGATCTATAAGTACAGAAGTACAAAAGAAACAAAAGTCCCCCCGTAATCCCACCACCTGGAACAAACTACTCGGTCTGCGTTTGCGTTTTCTCCCAGTCGTTTCCTCGAGGCATTTGCTTTAACTGATGTCCTGCGGGAGTTGTGAGTTTGCCTTCTGTTTTTTAGTGGCTGATTTCATGAGCATCCTCCTACCTCATTTTTAAAAACCTTTCTTATCACCATAGAGGTAGCAGTAATATCAATTACAAATGAAACTTTTATTTTTAGATGTGACTGTTATTGCTAATATTTTGCAATTATGAAAGCAACTTGGTGAGGCATTTCCTTGTTTTTATCTATGACAAGTTCCTTCAGAAGTGTTCCAAGAAGCAGACTTATGGGTCAAAATGTAGAGACAACTTGGGAACCCTCAATACAAATGCCTGCATTGTCTTCCAGTCTGCCATGAATGTGCTCTTTCTGCTTTCTTCATCCAGTCATATGCATCCCCTCTCATGAAAATTCTCCTTTTGAGAGAATGTCTTCACTCCCATTGTAAGTTGGTCTTGATGGGAATTTCCTTTGCTAGCTCAGAGTATCCAGCTTTTCCCTTTGAGTCCAGAATCCTGAGCTGAATGGCTCCAAGGTGGAGAACACACCAGGGACATCTTTGCACATGATCACTTGTACTTCAGGTCTGAGCACAGACAAAGCTTGAAAGTGATTGAAATGGGGCCTGTTGCAAAGAGATAAGCACCATCTGACAGAATTTGTATGCATCTCACAAATAAAACAGCAGCCTATGGACTACACAGTCCCTCTGCTAGGATGGGCTAGGGGGGCCTGCAGGTTATGGCTCCCAAGTCAGGAAATGACTTGCCAGTAAATGTGAGGGACAGTGGACAGGATATGGGTGAGGAAGGTGTGGCTTCCTCCAAGTTCAATGTTACACAGCCAATATGTTCACTTGGGGCCCAGATCTTGGGTACAGACCTACAGACAGGAAGGGCACATCCAGCACCTGGGCAGTAGAGGGGATACAGAGAAGGTTTACCAAGATCCTCCCATGCACTGGACTCTGTGGCCAATGCACACACATCCACAAAGGACTGTCCACCCTGAGAGGGGCAGGGGCAGTTTTGAACAGTAGCTTCTTCTCCTTCCTTTCCTCTTTCTCTCCTATCTACCCTTAAAGTCAAAATATAACCACCAGATAGGGGTGTCCAACCTTTTGGCGTCTCTGGGCCACACTGGAAGAAGAGTTATCTTAGGCCACACATTAAATACACAAACACTAATGAAAACTGATGAGCAAAAATGAGGTTTTAAGTAAATTTACAGTTTTGTGTTGGGCTGCGTTCATAGCCATCCTGGGCTGTCTGCGGCCCGTGGGCTGCAGGTTGAACACCCAGATTAGCTGTGTGACCGTAGAGAGCTCTCTATCCACACTGCTAGGTTTGATTTGGACTCTGCTACTTCCCAAGGAGCTCACCCAGGTGACAGCTCTGTGCCTTAGTTTTGCTTGCCTCAAAAGGTCATTATGAGATTAAAGGAGTTTTTGTTTATTAAATGCTTAGAATGGCTTTGGGCACATAAGAGATGCAAGATAAGTGTAGTATATTACTTTCATTTTTCCTAGGTTTGAAATAGAATTGGCTCTCTGTATCCCGAGTTTTTGCATCTGCAAATTCAGCCAACTGTGGATCAGAAGTATTTTTTAAAAATCTCAGAAAGTTCTGAAAAACAAATCTTGAATTTGACACATGCTGAGCACTACGCTGGATCATGGAAATGAAGTGATGTGTAGGCACACCTGCTGCAGCCTATGTGCAAATATAGGTTGTGTGCAAATAGTACTTCGTTTTATGTAAGGGACTTGAGCATCTGCAGATTCTGGTATTTGCCAGTGGGGGTGGACAGCACTGGGATTATCGCCTCCAGATAATCATGGACCACTATACTTTGTAATCTGAAAAACTCATATAATTGGAGCTGATTCCAATAGGGTATCTCAAAAAGCCTGTGCACTAGTTCCTGCTCCTGAGCCTCTGGTCCTCACCAAGCTGCCATGGCTCTGGCTTCTACAGGCCTGGTTCTATGCCCACCACACCCCAACCTTCTGAGCACTGTCCTCTGGCCCCATATCTAATTCTCTTTGGCTTGACTTTAGCCAAAGTCAGTTTCTGTCTCTTGCCCTATTCAATACGTGTGACACAAAAATGCCTGTGACACAAAAGCCCTATTCAATACTTGGGTCACAGGCATTTTCTAGGCTGCTTAGCATCTGACACAAATGCAGAGCATGCCGCTGTTCCAGCCTCTAACACCTCAGAGAGTTTGCAGAGTTTGCACTCTGCACTTACTGCCCTGGGTTTAGAGATTTACACTTGGCAGGGAAGGGCACCAATTAAAGGGGCAAATCAAATGAACCCCATCTTAAAGAGCTTACACGGGAAGACACAGGCACTACAATAAACAAGTGTTGACCTGGGGGGAAATACTGTGCCCACTAAGAGGAAAACATGGGAGCTGGAGGAATGTGAAGAGGGTCCAGGAAGCAGGAAAGAAACAAAAAGGGAAGGCTGGGGCCTCAGTCCCCTGGAGAGGTGTGCTGGACAGCATCTGCCCCAACTGCCTGCCAGCTCTACACAGGCTGTATTGCTCAGTCTGCAGCTAGGGCTGTAGATGTCCTGACCTGGGCTTTCTGGCCCCTGGAGGCCTGCCAAAAGCTTGTGTCTCCAGACTCTCCAATGATGTGGGTAAGCACCAGTCTCCTGTATTAAAACACTTTCTGCTTAAATTAGGTGTGCATTATGGACTGAATGTGTCCCTCAAAATTCAGATGTTGAAGTCCCAACCTCTAATGTGATAGTATTTGAAGGTGGGGCCTGATGAGGTCATTAGAGTGAACTCCTTTACATAAGTCTCTCTGATAAGAAGAGAGAGGCCAGTGGTCCCTGTGGCCTTCCCCTTCACCCAGGCATGTGAGTACACAGCAAGAAGGTGGCCCTTTGCAAGCCAGGAAGACAGCTCTCACCAGGAATAGAATCCATTGGCATCTCCATCTGGGACTTGCAGCCTCCAGAATTGTGAGAAATAAATGTCAGGTGCTTAAGCCACCCAGCCTGTGGTATTTTGTTATAGCAGTCTGAGCTGACTAATACACTGAGTGACTTTGTTTTTTCCCCAGCCTTTATACTGGGCAGCTCTCCTCGTCTCCCCTTACTGTCCCACCCCCTCCACCTTCATCAGAGTTCCCTATACTTGTCATGCCTTCCCATATGCTGTCCCCTTTGCCAGGGCTTTCTTTCTTCCACTAATTTGCCAGCTGGACTCTTGCTCATCCTCCAAGGCATAGCTAATTTTGCTTTCCTCCTGCAGTGTCATTACTGACATCTTTTCCCACATGCCGATGCACACATGGCAGCTCTTCACAGGCCCTGCCCATGGATGGTATTCTTAAGTGTGAGAGTCATGAAATACTGAGTGAGAACTCACTACTCATGCAGCAGTGCTCTTGCACTGAAACTGTGTGGTGATGTGCACGGACAGGCCAGCAATGCACATAAGCTGGGTAACCTGGAGTAGTTCCTAGACTTCCGTGTGCCCCATATGAAAAGTGAGCCTGTTTGGGACTGTTGGCACCTGTAAGCAGCTTTGCACAGTCCCAGGTGGAGTGCTACAGAGATGCCAGTGAGCACTCTCCATGGGAAGGACAAGTGACAAGTAGACAGACATGCAGAATGCTCCCCTAGTCTGAGAGCTACAAAGAGAACAATCTGTCTAGGGTGGTCAGAGAGGGTTTCCCTGAGGAGGCAACACTTAAGTGATGAGACTTGGACACCTCTGAGCATCTGTTCTCACTAATATAGAATCTTTCTAAGGCTGTCATTCTCACTAGTAGCAGACCAGGCAGTCCATCTAGCAGAAGAGAGTGGGGTGGTGGGCCAGGGGGCCACCTGCTGGCCCAGGGCCAGGTGCTGCTGGTGCTGCTTGGAGGAAGGGAGCAGAGAGCAAATGGCCTTGGGGCAGCAAGTCAGGAGATTCCTACCACACCCATCCCAGGCTCCTCTCCCTAACTTACAACAAAGGTTGGGCCTGGCACACAGTAGGCATGGGGGAGGTAGAAGAAACATTAGCAACTTGGGGTCTCCAAAGAGCTGAAGTCTCCCACCTATCCACCACATCCCCACTGAGGCCAGGGAATGTCAAGTGAGACTTCAGAGACAATACTGTCATATAAATCAGCATTTGAATCTGCCAAATTTCATCTTGCTGTGATTAAAAACCAGCCAAAGCATTATAAACTCACTCTGGCTTCAGGCTGCAGCTGAACATCAGGTACTTTGTAGGCAGCTGGGCCCCTCAGCTGCTCTGGGAAGGAGAGGGGCAGTCACACTCACTTATTAGGCTCCTACTGTGCACCTGGCATTGTGTTGTGGGGCATTCCGATGTCATTCTCCACAAGAAGGGTTCTGCTACCAGTCTCTCTCGTGGCGAGAAAACAGGATCAGTGAAGGCAAGTAATCAGCTGAGGTCACACAACCTTGGAGGAAATGGCAGATTTAAAATTAAACCCTGGTCTGCTGCCCCATCGCCTAGGTCCAGTGAGGCAAGAAGACAGGTGCTAGTAATGAAAGGGCTGTCGCTAAAGCTGGCCGCTGTGCTGTGGCAGGTGCAGTCAATTCACTTGGGCCTGTTCAATATTGAAGAGGCAGCGAGTAGTAAAGGGCACAACCTGAAGCCAATCTGCATGCCCCTTGCTGCCATGTGACCTTGACCAACTCTGCGACCTCTCAGGCCACAGCTTGTGCATCTGTTAAATGAAGATTACACTTGCCCACTCGGAAGGGTGCTGTGAGGATTACAGAAATTCCAGCAGGCACAACACCCAGCCAAGCTGGGCACATAGCCAGGGCCCTACAGATGTTGCCTGTCAGTTTTTACTGATGGGGACACTGTCCTAGGCATGGGGTGTGTGGGTGGCTTGGAGTCTCCTAAGGGAGCTACAGGAATGTGAGGATTGGGTAATAGTGGGAAGGGGCCCTCCAAGCCACCCACACTGCCAGTGGGACAGGGGCTAATCAAATAAAAGAAAAGCAGAAGAGGAATGTCACGTGTATACCCCTCCATGGGAGCCTAAGATGAGCTGTGGTGCATTCTGGGCTGAGGTTACAGATACCAAGGAAGCACAAAGCAAGCTGCACAACTCTGTATGCAATGTGATTCTGCTCACGAGAAAAGACACATACACTGAACACTGCCCCCTCAATATGTGCGTACCTGAAAAAATGCACATTCTGCACACTCCAAACAGATGACAGCAGGAACCTGTGGGAGAAGCAGGCCACTTCAGCCTCCTTCCAGCCTTTATTAATGAGTCAGAAAGAGAATGTGTTCATGTGTTGTTAATTAAGCATGGATGCAGTGAATGAAGTTGCTGAATTAGTGTTGTTTTTGTCAGCCGTGATTCCCTAAGACAATGTCTCTGTTCTCTGGGGGATGTGTGCTCAAGTGTTGGGGTGGACATCCGAAACCTGCAGGCTGGCAAAAGGAGGGACAGAGGTGCATATACCCAAAAAGAGATGGAATGGCCTCAGAAAATACTAGTAGTCAGGGAACCCAAGGAAGGTATATAGGGTTATTTGCTATATTGCTTCAACTTTTTCATGGGTTTGACATTTTTCATAATAAAAAATTTAAGAATATGTAACCTAGAAGAGATGGTACTGAGTGCCAAAGAGGAGGGCCAACCTCCAGGAAGATTCAGAGAGGAGGTAGCAACAGCCAGCGGGTATGGACCTCATAGCCACAGCTGCAGGAGAGGCCAGGAAGTGGCACAAGACGGGAGAAGCAGCAACAGCTAGGCTGAGCAGCATGGTGAGCCCCTGGGGATGATGGGCAGGAGGGCTTCAGGGACTAGATAGCTCTGGTAGGGCTTTTAATGTAGGCCAGGTGTTTGGCTTTCCTTCTGTTGTCCATAGGGAGCCATAGATAATTTTTGAGCTGGGGTGTGCCATGGCTGAGTGACAATGAAATACCCAGAGCTTCTGGTGTAACTTATCAAGTTTTCTCCCTGCAGTTCAGAGGCAGTTCCCTGCCCCCATATCTCCTCCACTGTTCCCCGATCCGAACCCTCCTCCTCCCACCTTTTGGGTGTCCTTTCTTACAAGGTGCTCAGCAGACCCCAATTTCAGCATGAGAACGGGTGCTGAGTCAGTGTTCCTTAGAGGTCTCTGCCCCAAAGATGTCCCCTGGTGGGGTGTCCCATCCCCTCTGTGACTGTGGATAAGTCTTACCCTCCAACTCCAGAACTCATTTAGTTTTCTGTACAGCAGAGATACTAACGTGTTCATTCCTTTGTTCAGAGTGGTGCATGCTGGCAGCTAGACTTGAGGCTGTCAGAACATTTAGCCTCTATTACTGCATCCTTGGCCCCAAGTGCTCAGAGCCAGCTTCCTGCAGTGGGAACTTACCATGGCCCATAGCCTGCCCTCAGGCCATTTCACCAGAGGAGATCAGTACTATTACTAAGGGCTGATGCCTGCTATCAAACAGTAAAACACTCTCACCCTGTTGGTAAGTAGCTGTTGCCTGAAGTCCCTCCCACTGCTTGGCCCCACCTGCCTTGACCTGCTTCCCAGTTTTTCATAATTCAGCAACTAAAAGGTTAATGTCTGGTGTAGCAGGGAGCCTCTCCAGGATACCCTGAAGTGGTTCTCTCTCTTTCTCTCTTCCAATTAATACGGAAGCAGGGGCCTTCAGGGAATGAATGAGGGGACCTTATGGAATGAATGAAGCCTCTTATAGTACTTGAACCCCTTTGCCAGTTTATTCTCAGAGGATGAACCAAGCCAGAGACAATTGGAAATCCTCCTGGTTCAAAAGAGGACAAAAACCCAACAAGGTTGGCTGAACACCTCTGTTCTTGGCTTTGTGCTGTCTGACAGGTGGGGAAATGGGGGTGGGGAGTGGGGAGAAAGAGAAATGCATGAAACCAGCCTGGGAGCTCATAGCCCAGGGAGGGTTGATGGGACTGGACGAGGGTGTGTGTCAGAGAAGAGTTATACGCATCAAAAGACTCCATTAATAGAATAAAAAGAAAATCCACAGAATGAGAAAAAAATGTCAAATAATAAATATGACAAGGAACTGATATACAGAATATACAGAGAATTCCTAAAACTCAACAACAAAGAATTCCTAAAACTCTGCCCAATTGAAAAAATGGGCAAAAGGATTGAATAAATACATATACAAATGGAAAAATGTTCAACATGACTGGACATTAGGGAAATGCAAATCCTGAGCACTTCATACCATTATAAATCCCATACCCCAGCCCAAAATAAAATAAAACAAACACAAAAAATGTGGTGGTGAGGACACTGAGAAATTAAAATCCTATGCACTGCTGTTGCAGCTGCTGTGGAAAGCGGTATGATGGTTCATCAAAAAACTAAACATAGAATTACCCTCCAATCCAGCAGTTTTACTTCTGGGTAGATAACCAAAAGAACTGAAAGCAGGGTTTTGAAGAGATATTCGCACATCCATGTTCACATAATTCAGTCCATCCAATCCCAGACTTAAAAAGGGACCCAGGAATCCCTTTTTATAGATAAAGCTTCTTTATTTGTAAATCTGCTTCAGCCTACACACTTTTAAAGACAGTTTTATGGTGATGGAAGCACAGTCAAGAGCTGGTTGTAGAGTCTAAGATGGTTCAATACTGTCTCCATTTTCTATATCATGATGGAGATATTATTAAATGCAAAATAGGCAGAAGAAAGGCCAATACAATTCTAGGGGTTTTCTGGTTTTTTGTTTGTTTGTTTGTTTTTTGTTTTTTTACTTTTGAGGCTGCAAAGCAAGAGATTCAGAAGTGTGGATGGCGGCGAGATAGGTGGGAGTGGAGTCCACTCCCCCTGCACACAGGTGGAACACCTAGCCGATCTTCTGAGGAACAGTGAACAGCCAATGGTATCCCAGCATATATGAGGGCTGAAGGCCAAAATTGTAGAGGACATTGAAAAATCAGACCATAAGGAGAGTGCTTTGGGACGATAAGGTCCCTGGAACCAGGGGGACTGCAGCCCCAGACCCAGCACCCGCTGGGTTTACCACAAGATTCTTGGCAGAGAGCCAGGTCAACAGCTCCCTCCCCTGCCAAACAGGGAGGTCAGAGCAGCACCAAGAGGGACCTGGATGCTTGAAGTAGCTGGGGGGAATAGAGGAAGTGGCAAACATACAGGGGCAGTGTGCACACAGGGACAGTGTGCACCCGCTGAGACTGAGGACACCGGCTGGGTCATTACCAGAGAAATTGGGGAGCCAGGTGATGCCTGGAGAAGAGAGAAGAGTAGGGCCGTGTCTGACCCGGACCCAGAGAGTCTCCAGTCTGGTTGGAAAGCTGGGCTGTGTGAGAGGCGGGGGGGCACTTGTTAGGAGAGGCAGGCGTGAACAGGAGGAATTTGTTTTTAAAAAAAGGCTCTCAGTGGCTGTTTAGGGAATTCTCCTGCAGTGGCCACCCCTGCCTCCCCCAGCTGCAGCCCAGACTTCAGGCCAGCCCCTGCCACCACAACCCCTGGTGTGCCCCTAACCTCCCTGGCCACAGCAGCAGAGGGTACCTGATGCCCCAGAGGAGCATCCTCAACCCCGCCACCCCCTCCCAGAGGTGTGCACCCACACCAACCTCTACAGCCACGGGTGGCACCACCACTCTGCAGGGGGCAGGGGGGCAAGGGGGCAGGGAGGGCAAACTGGAAGGCTAAGAAGAAGGAGGAGGTACCCCCCACAGAGGAGAGCAGCAGGGCTCAGGGAGTTAGCAGTCCCCAGAAAGATTTAACTCAGTGGGGAAGCTGTACTACCCTGAAGACACTTTGAGAGTCCCTGGCACCTACGACAGCAAAGAGCAGAAAGGAGATGTATGAGTTGCCCCTAATTGGTACACCTCAAGGGCAGCACAACTGGTGGACCGAAGGCATAGGCCTGGCGTAGAAGGGCACTGGGGGCCTGGCAGTGAACTGAGGAACTGGGCTGGAGGCTGGGCAACTGTGAAGAGTGCTATCCAGACCTGGCCCTGATCCTCATCCTTGCAAAACCATAGGACAGGAGTAAAGCGAAGCCCAACCCACCTCAGCCTGCTGTAGCCAGGAAGACCAGCAGAGCTCCCTTGGCCTGTATAAAGCCAGAAGGAGGCCTTTTCTTTTTTTTCTTTCTTTTCTTTTCTTTCTTTTCTTTTCTTTTCTTTTCTTTTCTTTTCTTTCTTTTCCTTTCCTTTTCTTTCTTTTTTTCTTTTTTTTCCCTTTTTCCTTTTCCCTTTTCCCCTTTCCCCTTTTCCCCTTCCCTTTCCTTTTTTTCTTGTCCCACAAGTGAGACAATAAGACCTGGGGCTGTGAAAGGACCAGAGTCAGATCCAAATAGGGATCATCCCAACAACTGAGAAAGTGAGACAAATTTTACTTTGCTATTCCAGAGAACTTGCAGGTGATTGTTTATTTGTATTTTTATTATTTTTACTTCTTTTATTAGTATTTTTAAAATTTCTATTCTTTGTTTAGTTTTCTTCATTTTGTTTGTTTAATTGCATTGTTTGACTGGTTTTCCTTGTTCTCTCCTTCATAGTGTATTTTTAATTTTCCTTCTTTCAGTTTAATTGTAGTCCAATAGCACACTACTCTAGGTTCTGTACTTCCTATTCTTGTTATTCAGACCACATGGATTCTGTCATATTATTATTGTTCCAGTATTATTGTAAACAACTGTTGTTCCATACAATTGCAGATACAACACAGCAACCCTCCTGGATCTTAGCCCAGTTCACTGTTTCCCAGAACTTTATTCTGTTGTGGTTAACTCTATTCTCCAGCACACTGGGCCTATTTCTATCCTTTGCTCTCACTATATCTCATAATCTGACCTCCAACAAGCTCACTGTTTTCTGGATTCAACACAAAATACTTTCCCCCTCTAACAAGAGTCTTATCTTTCTTCTGCCCTTTCTAAAAAGAGGCTAGTTGGGTGAAATATCATGGTTAATACTATACTTATTCTCCTGTCTCTTCTTTACATGTTGGCACTTTAAATCCCATAGAATACACTCCAGCTATCTTAATCCATTTTACCTTTACCCTCCAACTGACCACATAAAAGAGCAGGTGGGAGCTTGAGAACACCAGTACACCTGCTGGAAAAGAGAACCCACCAACAAGGGAACCACCAACAGATAATAAAGGAAGATGGTGAAGGAGTGAGTGGATGCTACACTAACCTCCACCCAGGAACAATCTGGAAATACAACTAAGTGGTGGAGAAATTACCCAGAATAAACAACTAAGAAATAGCAAGAGAGAAACCTCAAAACCTCCAGACAGCAGAACCAGCTTCAACACAACCTGCCCACACCTGCACAACAACCTGCAAAACATGGTGGATGGAATGACCCTCAGTTAACCAGCTGGAGGGAAGGACCCACCAAAGAAAGACCAAACAACAATCAAAACCCAAATATATCCAGAGAGGCAACATAAATGACAGCCCAAAAACAGCAAGTTTGGGAGACAAGGAGACTGCACCATTGAATCTCACAGGCCTCCTAACATAGAAGTTCACACCATAAACCTAGGGAGTCAAAACAGATCAATTTAAGAAGCAGAGGCTAACAAAAAGAGTTTCACAAACAATGGGAAGACAAAGAAACAATCCCCAAATGAAAGGAAAGGAGGAAGCCTCAGAGAGAATGCTAAATGAAACAGAGGCAAGTCAGCTATCACATACTGAGTTCAAAGCATTTGTTATCAGGAAGCTCAATGAGCTCACAGAGAATTACCAAAACTACAGGGAAACTACAATGAACTCACTGCAAACTATATCAACATGAAAAAGGAAATAGAAACTATCAACAAGGGCCAAGAGGAAATGAAGAATACAATCTCTGACTTGAAGAACACAACAGAAGGAATCAAAAGCAGGGTAGATAGAGCAGAAAACAGAATCAGCGAGCTGGAGGACAAGGTAGGAAAAAAAACACCCAGAAGGAATAAGAAAAGGAAAAAAGACTCAGAAAGAATGAAGGGGTGTTAAGGAAAATTCAGGACAACATGAAACATAATAATATCCATATAATAGGGATACCAGAAAGAGAAGAAGAAGAGCAAGGAAGAGAAAGCCTGTTTGAAAAGGTAATGGTGGCAAACTTCCCTAATTTGATGAGAGAAAAGTCACACAAATCCAGGAAATACAGAGGGTCCCAATCAAGAGAAACCCAAAAAGGCCCACTGCAAGATACATCATCATTAAAATGGCAAAATTCCAAGACAAAGAGAGAATCTTAAGAGTAGCAAGGGAGAAACAGGAAGTAACATACAAGGAAGCCCCTGATAAGACTAAGTTGACTTCTTAATGGAAATACTACAAACCAGAAGAAAATGGCAAGAAATATTCCAAGTAATGAAAATCAAAGGCCTGCAACCAATATTACTCTATCCAGCAAGGCTCTCAATGAAAATGGAAGGCCAAATAAGGAGCTTCCCAGACAAAAGAAGCCTCCAAGAATACACCTCCTCCAAACCAGCACTGCAAGATATGCTAAAGGGTATGCTTTAAGAAAAGGAAAAATAAGAGTGAGAGAGAGAGAAACACAGGTATAAAGGGAGTAAAATGGCAATGAATAAATACCTATCAATAATAATCTTAAATGTATATGGATTAAATGCCCCAATCAAAAGACATAGAATAGCTGAATGAATAAGAAATCATAACCCATACATATGCTACCTACAAGAGACCCACCTCAGAACAAAAGACCTACATAGACTGAAACTGAAGGGCTGGAAACAAATATTCCAAGCAAATGGATAGGATAAAAAAAGTGGGGGTAGCAATATTCATCTCAGACAAATATACTCCAAAAAAAGGGCCATAAAGAGAGACCTAGAAGGTCACTTCAAAATACTGAAGGGAAGAATTCATCAAGAAGCCATAAACATTGTAAAATATATATGCACCAAACATAGGAGCACCCAAATACATAAAGAAAATATTAGAGGACTTCAAGAAAGATATTGATAGCAACACAATTATAGTAGGGGATTTCAACATCCCACTGTAAAAACATAGATAGATCTTCCAAACAAAATATCAATAAAGGTATTGCAACATTGAACAATGTCCTAGATCAAATAAACTTAACTGATATATATAGAGCCTTTCATCCCAAAGAAGCAAAATACATATTCTTTTCAAATACACATGGAACATTTTCAAAGATAGACCACATGATAGGACACAAAACAAGCCTCAATAAATTCAAGAAAATTAAAATTACATCAAGTATTTTCTCTGACCACAGGAACTGAAACTAGAAACCAACCTCAACAAAAAAACTCAAAAAACTCATTGAGAATGAATAGCATGCTAGTAAACAATGAATGGGCTAAGAACGAGATTAAGGAAGAAATCAAAAACTTTCTGGAAACAAATGAGAATGAACTCACAACAATCCAAAACTTATGGGACACAATGAAGGCAATCCTGAGAGGTAAGTTTATAGCAACACTGGCCTACCTAAAGAAGATAGAAACATTTCAAATAAACAATGTAACTCTGTATCTACAAGAACTCAGGAACAACAAAGACAGCCCAGAGCAAGTAGAAGGAAGGAAATAACCAAGATCGGAGCAGATTTAAATGGCATAGAGACTAAAAGCATGATTCTAAGGACCAATAAATCCAGGAGCTGGTTCTTTGAAAAGATAGAACAAAATCAACAAGCCTTTAAGCAGGCTAATCAAGAAAAAAAGAGAGAGGACCTAAATAAACACAATCAGGTATGAAAAAGGAGAGATTATAACTGATACCACAGAAATACAAAGGATTTTAAGAAATTACTATGAAGAGCTATATGCCAAGAAATTTGAAAACCTAGGTGAAATGGACAAATTTCTAGAAAAATATAATCTTCCAAAACTCCACGAAGAAGAAGCAGAAAGCCTTATAAGACTAATTGGAGTGGACGAAATTGAAGCAGTAATAAAACAAAACAAAACAAAACAAAACAAAAAAACAAAAAAACTCCTGGTACACAAAAGCCCTGGACTAGACTGTTTATAGGAGAATTTTACAAAACATTTAAAGAAGAGCTAGTCCCTATCCTTCACAGACTATTCCAAGGAATCTAAGAAGATTGAAGACTCCTGGCTGGCGTAGCTCAGTGGATTGAGCGCGGGCTGGGAACCAAAGTGTCCCAGGTTCGATTCCCAGCCAGGGTACATTCCTGGGTTGCAGGCCATAACCCCCAGCAACCACACATTGATGTCTCTCTCTCTCTTTCTCTTTCTCCCTCCATTCCCTCTCTAAAAATAAATAAATAAAATCTTTAAAAAAAAAAAAAAAGAAGATTGAAGACTCCCAAGCTCTTTTTATGAAGCCAGCATCATCCTAATCCCAAAATTGGAAAAAGATATAACAAAGAAAGCAAACTTCTGGCTAATATCGCTGATTAACATAAACACTAAAATCCTCAACAAAATATTGGCAAACTGCATCCAGCAGTAAATTAAAAAGATCATGCATCATGATCAAGTGGGATTCACTCCAGGGATGCAAGGATGGTACAATATCTGCAAATCAATAAACATAATACATCACATAAAACAAAAGGAAAGACAAAAACCACATCATCATATCAATAGATGTGGGAAAACCATTTGAAGGTCCAGCACCCATTTATGATAAGAACAGTCAACAAAGTGGGAATAGAAGGAGAATTCCTCAACATAGTAAAGGCCATATACAAGAGACCTACAGCCAATGTCATACCCAATGCACAAAAACTAAAAGCTTTCCTACCAAGATCAGGAACAAGACAATGATGCCCAATTTCATCACTTCTATTCAACATAGTATTGGAAGTCCTAGACACAGTGATCAGCCAAATAAAAGAAATGAAAGGCATCCAAATTGGAAAGGAGAAGATAAAACTGTTTGCAGGTGGCATGATAGTGTACAGAGAATCCTATAGGCTCCACCAAAAAACCACTCAACCTAATAAGTGAATTTGGTGAAACAGCGGTATATGAACTCAATATTCAGAATTGAAGGCATTTTTGGACACCAACAAGGAAATATCAGAAACAGAAATCAGGACAAAAACCCCATTTGATACAGCAACAAGAACAATAAAGTACCTAGGAATAAACCTAACCAAGGAGGTAAATGACTGTACTCAGAAAACTACACAACACTGAAGAAAGAAATTAAGGAAGACACAAACAAATGGAAACATGTATGATGCTCATGGATTGGAAGAATTAACATCATCAAAATACCCACACTATGCAAAGCAACTTATACATTCAACACAATCTCTATTAAAGAACCAATGACATATTTCACAGATATATAACAAGCATTTCAAAAATTTATATGGAACCATGAATGACCCCAAATAGCTATAGCAATTTTGAGAAAGAAGAACAAAGTAGGAGTGATCATAATACCTGATATCAAACTGTGTTAAAAGGCCACTGCAAGCAAAACAGCCTGGTTCTGGCACAAGAAAAGACACATAGACCAAGGAAACAGAATAGAGAGCCCAGAAATAAACCCAAGTCTGTATGGTCAATTAATATTTGACAAAGGGTGCAGAAGTATAAAAGGGAGTAAAAATAGCCTCTTCAATAAATGGTGTTGGGAGATCTTGATGACCACTTGCAAAAAAATAAAACCTAATCGCCAACTTACACCATACACAAAAATAAATTCAAGGTGGATAAAAGACTTAAATATAAGTCATGACATCATAAAAGTCCTAGAGGAAAACATCAGCAGGAAAATCTCAGATATTCCACGCAGTAATTTTTTCACCGATATGCCTCTTAGAGCAAGGGACATAAAGGAAAGAATAAACAAATGGGATCTCATCAAATTCAAAAGCTTCTGCACGGCTAAAGAAAAGAGCATTAAGATGAAAAGTGAACCAAGTATATGGGAAAACATATTTGCCAATGATACCTCAGATAAGGGTTTGGTCTCCAAAATATATAATGAACTCACACAAATCCACTTCAGTAAGACAAACAACCCAACTAAAAAGTGGGCAAAAGACTTGAACAGACACTTCTCCAAGGAGGACATACAGAGGGTCCAGACATGCATGAAAAGATGCTCAGCCATCACTAACCCTAGGAGAGATGCAAATTAAAACCACAATGAGATACCACTTCACATCGGTCAGAATGGCCATCATAAACAAATCAACAAACAAAAAGTTTTGGAGAGGATGTGGAGGAAAGGATAGTGCACTGTTGGTGGGAATGCAGACTGGTGCAGCCACTGTGGATAATAGTACAGAATTTCCTCAGAAAACAAAAAATGGAACTCCCTTTTGACTTGGCAATTCCACTGCTAGAATATATCCAAGAACCCTGAAACACCAATCCAAAAGTACCTATGCACCCCAGTGTTCATGGCAGCACAATTTACAATAGCCAAGTGCTGCAAGCAACATAAGTGCCCATCAGTAAATGAGTGGATAAAAAAAACTATGGAACATTGACATGACAAAATACTATGCGGCAGAAGATAGAGAAGGAGCTCCTACCCTTTGCGACAGCATGGATGTTAGAGAGCATTACGCTAAGTGAAATAAGCCAGGTGGTGAAATACATATACCATATGATCTCACCCATAAGTGGAATCTAATCAACAAAACAAACAAGCAAGCAAAGTATAACCAGAAACATTGAAATTAAGAACAATGTGACAGTAACCAGAGGCAACGTGAGAGGTGATAATGGGGTGAGGGGGGAAGGGTTTTCAGGAACAACTATGAAGGACAGATGGACAAAGCCAAGAGGGATGGAAGCAGGGGAGGCAGGTGGGGATGGCTGGGGTGGGGGTAATGGTGGGGGGGGTAGATGCAGACAACTGTAATTGAACAACAATAACATAATTTTTTTTAAAAAAGAAGTGTGTGTGCTCACAGACCCACATGTCAAAGACAAACCCACAGGATATCTGCACTCAGCACTTAGAAAAACACTGGTCACTATCTCAATAAAGTCTGATTCTTTAGGCTCCTAACTCCCAGACTTGACATTTAAATTTGATAAATATACAGCCTATCCCTTGGGTATTTTCTCAAGTCTCAGTGACTTGAAGGAGTGTGGTGGGTGAGGGTTAAGGAAGCCCAATCGAACAGTTAAACCATGTTTACACTTTAGGCAAACAGCAAGAATATAATTTTTTAAAATCCTTTAATTTACCTGTCAAAGAAAGTATAAGAAAAAATGCAAATAATCCCATCTGTTGTCACAGCTAAAAGAGAGGACCATGTGGCCCAGCCGTCTGTGGTCAGTGAATAAGTTTTAAACAGATTTTAAAATAAAGTATATGCTGGCTTGGTTTTTTTTGTTTTGTTGAGCCTCCTCAGCTCCCCTTGGCCCTGCCTGGGAGGCAGTCAAGGACTGAGATGGGGGAACGGGATGGACCCCAAGCTGTTCTCTGCTCTCCAGGAAGGCTTTGAAAGCTCTTTTTGGCCACAGTGGCATGTTCCTCAGAAGGCATTCCCTTGGAACAGGGACAGTGTGGGAGCTAATGCACACAGGCCTGCTGCCAGCCCCTCCAGCTTACTACTGATGGGGGTGTGTGCAGGGCAGCCTGGGTAGTCTATGGTAGGAGTAACTTTTAGGCCCCAAGAGATAGGACAAGGACTCTCTGTCCTTCTCGCCTTCCTTCTCTGCAGCCTCACCAGATCCTTGGGGCCACTCTGTGAGGTGGTGATTGTCACTGTGCACAGTTTACAGATGACCAAACTCAGGCTTGATGAGACAGCGGGACTCTCCAGTCAGGTTTCTCTGACTCTAGCCTATGGTCCCCATGCCTGTCCTCTCCCACAAGGATGAGACACAAGGCAGACAGGGCACAAGATCAAGGAAGGGTCTCGAATCCAGATCCCAGCTCTTTGACTCTTAACACTGTGTGCCCTCAGGTAGGCATGTAACTTCTCAGGGCTACCGGTACTCCTCCCCGAAGTCTCAAATGGCATATAATCAATGTTAATTTTTCCGCTTCCCTTCCCAAAGGAGGAGCTGCTTGCAGTCCAGAGAGAGAAGGCAAACATTTAATTATGAAAAACTATGCAATCTGAGATGGAGTTGAATAGACTGATGAGCAGAGGGGTCTCAGAGCACCAGGGAGAGAGCCAGCAAGGACAGGACCAGCAGAGGAGTCTCAAGGGCACTGAAGCGGGATTCCAATGGATCCACCAGGACTGGGCCCTAAGCCATCCTGCAGAACACCTGGCTCTCATAAGCAAGGGGAAAGATCAGGTTTGCCTCTTGAGCTGTCTGTGCACAATGGAGAATGATCCTTCGAAACTGGCCCCAGGCTCAGGGCACTGCTGAGGCAATAGGAAACTGAAAGGGGCCCTCCATCTAAATTAAAGGCCAACTCTCTCACAGCTGGGTTGAAGTAATTAAGGTCAGCCAGGGGCAGACAAAAAGAATTCTCAGCACCTGCTCTGAATCAGGCCTGCCAACAGTGCACTTACTTTTTAGCAGGGGAGAGGATGATGAAGCAAACCCAATACACAGTGACATTCACTGGAAACAGCAATACCAACCTCCAGAGAAAGGCCCAATGCTGCAGATACAGACAGGCTTGTCGGGGAAGGCCTCCATGAGACAAAACTGTGCAGAGACCAGGAGGTGAGGGGACCGCACAGGCATCTGGGGGACAACTGAGCTAGGCTGAAAGCACAGCAGTACAAAGACACTGGGGCGGGAGTGTGTCTAGAGCCTAGTGAGTGACAGGGAGCCCAGGAAGAGCTAAGGGCAGAAAGATGACAGGTTAGGTAACCAGGACCATGAACATTCTTAGGGGGCCTTGTCTCTGATTGTGAACCGGGGGAAGCCTGGCAGGGATGAAGACAGGAGGGGCTTGGACAGACTTGGGTTTTGTCAGGATCTCTCTGGCTGTTCAGTGGGGAATGGATTGACTATGGGAACAAACAAATGAATAAAGCAAGAGACCAGTGAATGAATAAATATGGAGAGAGAAGGCCTTGGGAACCAGGAGCCAGCCAAGCTCCACCCTGAAAAGACACCCAGAGGTGAGGGCAGTGTTTGGTTTGTGAGCTGCTGACCATGTCCTGCAGGTGCCTGCCTGATGCCTCAGAGACAGAGCTCAGCACAGTCCCCTCAGGAGCACATCCCACCACGTGACTGGTACTGGCTTCACTGGATGCCAAGGACCCTGAAGCTCAGAGAGTGGCAGACCTAGCCAAAGTCACAGATGAAATTACCTGATACATCATTATGTGAATCCACGTCCTGACCACAAAAGCAGACTCTTGAGCCCCCTAAGGTGGCAGCATCCCCTCATCTCTGACCCTCCAGGAGCTCCTTCTGCATCAGTCTAATGGAAAAGGAGGTCTGGGAGAACCTCAGTGACACAGGCTGTGGTCCCGCTATGCAGGAGGAGAATTTTCCTGCATGCTCCCTGTGTAGGTGTGCGGATGCCCCCAAGCCCCTGAGCAGGCCTGTGTGTCACTACTCTATTTTAATAAACCATTGAAGACCCTGAAAATTAATTTCTCCTAGAAAGATAATTACATGTCAAATAATACACCCACAGAGCAAATAAGGAAAAAAAAAAACAGCCAAGGAGGATCTGTGCAGGCTGACTCTGTGATAAGCGAGCTGAACACAGAGGACTTGGAAGGTCATTACCAGATGGTAATGAACATGGGCGTGCAGGCCAGGGGAGGGAGTTCATTTCTAATTTCTGGGCCTCCTCACAATTTATTTCAAATCTATAGACAGTATCTGTGGGCAAGCCTGGCTTCTCATCTTCCAGTAGAACATTCCCAGAATCACCATGCACCAGCATGGGAGGAGTCAGGCATCTCTGAGCTGCAGGGACACAGGGGCATGTGGCCTGTGGCTGCTGTTGGCTCCACACAGGTGAGGCTGGCCTGTGTTCACACCAAAACGTGGGCAGGTGACTTCTGAAATGTTGAGGGCCAGCATCAACACTGGCAAGGATCAGTGGAAACGAAGCCAGCTGAGTCCTTAGCCTGGCCTAAGTCTCCCTGCCAGCCAGCCTTTCTCAATCAAAGGACTCCTGTGAGCCCTGGGTTTTTACTCCCCATTGAGCGTTCAGGTATGGTGAGGCCCAGAGAGGTTAAGCAAGTTGCTTGGGGTCACACTGAGAAGTGTAACAATAAAGACTCAGACATAGCTCTGCTCCCCCAAGCCCAGAGCCTTGCTCTGGCCCATGGCCCCAGACCAGGGCTGCAGCTTATCCAGGGGTCAGACTGACAGATTTGGGTTAGCACGGGGTTTGGTGTATGTGAAACAAGGGTTGGCCAGCTATGATTCTGCAGCCAAATTTGGCCAGCTGCCTGCTTTTGTAAAGAGTTTTATTGGAGCACGGCCCTGCCCTCCTATCTGTATTAAGGTACGGCAGCTTGAGGACAACAGTGGCCCAAGAAATGCTGCCCATTCAAGGCTCAGTGTGGGTCTGCACCCCCTTTTTCCCCAGGGAAGCTCACATAAGGGTGCAGGGCCTCTTTGCAAGGCTGTAGGATGGGCAGCCTGTAGAGGGCAGGTGAGGGGAATGGCAGTGACAGCAGAGATTCAGGATCCTACTTAGAAACCAGGTGATCCTGGTTGTTCAGCGAGCCATGACTGCTAGGGGATTGGCCAGCTTCCTGGGGGTCACAACAGTTCCCACAGAACTCACCAAATTGTTTGTGCCTCCAAAACAGGGAATGCTAGGGCTCCAGAATGTTAAGCATGGTAGAGTGATGCTCTACCCCTAAGCCTCAGTTTATCTGCCGGTAAGGGGGTTTGATCAAATGACTTCTGAAATCCTACTCTGCCAGGACATCCTGTGGACTGCAATAAAGACCTGCAGGGCTCTGAGCCCCTACTGTGACAACTAAAACAACTGAGGCAGAAACTAGTAGCTTCTCTGTAAAATGGAGATGTCGATGGCATGTCCCCCTACTTCCCATGTGCACTGAGAAGTGCAATTGCAGTTGTGCACATTAAAGAGCTACCCAAGCTGTGATGGGCTAGACGGGGCTGACAAGTTAAGAGCTCAAGAAAGTGCATTAGTGGGACTGCCATTATAGGTATAACTGGCCGAGGTTGGGGACAGTGACCCCACCTACCTGACCCCATGACCAGAGGGGCTCTCCGGCATACCTCCCATAGGAGCTCCTGCCCTCCCCCAAGCTTTTCCCAGCTCAGTCACAGCCCCCTCCTTTCAGTGGCTGCTTCAGTTCACACTTAATCTTCCAACAATCCTTCAGCACCAATTCGAGGGCAGATCCCAAATTCAAATCCACAACGTACCACCTCCACACTACCATGTGACTTGGCTAAAACCAAGTCTGCCCCTGGCTATACAGGAAGACCTCCTTAGGGATCCCCTTGACCAGCTCCTATTCCACCCACCAGCCAAAGGGACATTTTTAACACAAAATCTAGATGTCACCCCCTACACAGAACGGTCATCAGTTACCAATGCACTTAGAATAACTTTTACACCTTGGCTTCTGCTTTCCCATCTAGCCTTGCCCTTTACTACCAAATTCTCCTGCTATTCTTTCCTCTACTTATTAGACATGCTGAGTATATTCCCACCTCAGAGCCCTTGCTCTTGCTATTCCTTTTGCCCCAAATATTGCTCCTCAAGGCTCTTTTTGTGACTATTGACTTCCTTCTACCTATACTTCTAATCATTCTTCCCTGACCACCCCCCTCAACCCCCAGGTGAGGCTCCTTCTGTGCCCTGGAATGGCCCTCCTCACTTTCTGGCAGTGATACTCATATGGCAGGTGCCTAATATTTACGGGTTCACTCATGAGTGTCTCTCCTCCACCTGACAGAGTCTGGCCACTCATTGCTGTATCTCCAGCACCCAGAACAGATCCCAGTTCCGATCGGGACTTAACACATATTTGTTGAATTAGTGAATAAAAAAGAAGGCGTTAAATATATTTTAAGTTAGGAAGTCCTCAGGTGTTTGAGGAGGGATGAGTGCATTGTGAATTTTGTTTTAAGCATATAGTGTCAGAGGTGACTGAGTGGGGAGGGCAGGCCCTGCATGTCCCAGGAAAAGGAGGTGATGTGGGCAGGGGAAAGAGACAGCCAGGAGCCGGAGGAGTGGGAGACAGACAGAGGAGGGCAGTACAGTGCGTGGTCAAAAGTAAGGACAATGGCGCTGGGCAGCACAAATCAAGTCCCACACAAATCTCTTAGAAGATTGTGTTCTCCAACAGCCATTCTAGGCCTCAGTTTCCAGATCTGTAAAATGGAGATAATGGTATCTCTCCTGTAGGAATTGGTATTGCATAAAGGTTCTCTACATGCTGGCATTTCTTGTTACAAAAAGAAGCCAGACTCCAGACATCTCCCCCCTACTATGCCCTGGCCAAGAAAACAAATAGAACAAGGATGTTCAAAGGGCACCAGCTGTGCACCCAAGGAGGACTTAAAGCAATCTATGGGAGAGATGCTGTCCTAATACTAGGCCTGGTACATCCTGTCAGTGTGGTTCTTTTGTAAGGTACTTGGCCATTGGGAAATGCTCTGATACTTGTCTCATTGGGACAGTTTGGTCTGGTCATTCTCAAACAAAATTATGAGAGGAAGAAGATTAACTTCATTCCTGCACAAATTCTCAAGGTTCTTGTTCTTTAAATTTAATTATTTTAATTCCTCTCTCTCAACTGCACCACCTCCCTTTTGGCAACCATCAGACTCATATCTATGGGTCTGTTTCTATTTTGTTTTATTTACCTGTTTTTTTTTTTCGATTTCACACATAAGTGAAATCATACAGTATTTGTCTTTGGCTTATTTCACTTATAACAACTTCTAGGTACATCCATGTTGTTGCTAAAGGCAAGATTTTCTTCTTTTATATTGCTAAATAATATTTCATCATATGTCTATATCACATCTTTTTTAAATTTTAATTATTGTTCAAGTACAATTTTCTATCCTTTACTCCCATCACAACCTTCCCTCCCAGCGCTCCCCACCTCCCTCCCATTTCCACTCACCCCTAGTTTTTGTCCATATGTCCTTTATACTTGTTCCTGTAAACCCTTCCCCTTTCCCCTGAAATTCCCCTGAAATTCCCTCCCTTCTTCCCTCTGAATACTGTCAGCCTGTTCTCTATTTCAGTGTCTTTGGTTATATTTTGCATGTTTCTTTGTTTTGTTGATTAGGTTCCTGTTAAAGGTGAGATCACATGGTATTTGTCTTTCACCACATGGCTTATTTTACTTAGCATAATGCTTTCCAGTTCCATCCATGCTGTTGCAAAGGGTAGGAGCCCCCTCCCTCTTTCTGCTGCATAGAATTCCATTGTGTAAATGTACCACAGTTTTTTGATCCATTCATTTACTGATGGACACCTAAGTTGCTTCCAGCATTTGGCTATTGTAAATTGTGCTGCTGTGAACATTGGGGTGCACAGGTTCTTTTGGATTGGTGTTTCAGTGTTCTTAGGATAGAGTCCCAGCAGTGGAATTGCTGGGTCAAAAGGCAGATCCATTTTTAGTTTTCTGAGAAATTCCATACTGTTTTCATAGTGGTTGTACCAGTCTGCAATCCTACCAAGAGTGCACTAGGGTCCCCTTTTCTCCACAACCTCTCCAACACTTGTTATTTGTTGCTTTGTTTATGATGGCCATTCTGACCAGTGTAAAGTGGTATCTCATTGTGGTTTTAATTTGCATCTCTCTGATAGCTAGCAATACTGAGCATCTTTTCATGTGTCTCTGGATTTTCTGTATGTCCTCCTTGGAGAAGTGTCTGTTCAAGTCCCTTGCCCATTTTTTTTACATCTTCTTTATCTATTTATCTATCAATGAACACCTAAGTGGTTTCCATATCTTGACTATTACTAGTAATGTTCTAATGAACACAGGAGTGAATATATCTTTTCAAATTAGGGGCTTGGGGTTTCATCAAATAACTACCCAGAAAGGGAATTGCTGGGTAATATGATAGTCTATTTTTAATTTTTTGAGAAAACTTCATACTGTTTTCCATAGTGGCTATACAAATTTACAATCCCATCAACAGTGCACCAGGGTTTCCTTTTCTCCACATCCTCCCCAACACTTGTTTTTTATGTGTTTATTTATTTTTCTATCTTATATTTCTTCATTACCATTTAATACCCTTATGACCCCACTACAATTACCACACTGTTGTCCATGACCATAAGTCCTTTTTCCTTTTTGCTCAATCCCTCCATCCCTTAACCACCTCCTACCCCTTAGCTGTCATCTTGCTCCCTATCTATGAGTCTGTCTCTATTTTTCTTGTTAGTTCAGTTTGTTCATTAGATTCCACATATGAGTGAAATCATATGGTATTTGCCTTTCTCTGATTAGCTTCTTTCATTTAATTTAATGTTTTCTAGGTCCATTCATACTGTTGTGAAGGGTAAATTTTTCTTCTTTATTATGGCCAAATAGCATTCCATTGTGTAAATGTTCCATGATTGTTTTATCTACTCATCTCCTGATGGACACTTAGGCTACTTCCATATTTTGGCAATTGTTAAAAACAACAGCAGTGAGCATAGATGTATTTATGTTCTTTCGAATCAATGTTTTGGATTCCTTTGAATATATTCCCAGAAGTGAAATCACTGAGTCAAAAGGCATATACAGTTTTAATTCTATGAGGTATTTCCATATTGCTTCCCATAGTGGGTGTACCAGTCTGCATTCCCTCAACAGTGCAAAAGTAGTCCCCTTTATCCACATCCTCACCAGCACTTGTTGTTTGTTGATTTACTGATGATAGCCATTCTGACAGGTATGAGGTGATATCTCATTCTGGTTTCAATTTGCATTTCTCTGATGATTAGTGGGGTTGAGCATCCCTTCATATGTCTCCAAAATATGTGGGAGACTGCTGGGTAGAGAGAAACCAGGGCTGACTTGGGTTTTATCTGGATCCCTATGGCAGAGGGCAGAGCAGGGGGACCATTTATGAGGCTGCAATCTAAGTGAGAAGTGGTGGTGGTATGGTCCAGGTGGGGGCAGCAAAGGGGTGTGGCACAGTGGGATTCTGGGTCAATTCTCAAGGAGGAGCCACTAGAGCCTGCTGATTAACAAGACAAGTGTGTGGGCAATGAAGAGCTGTCAAGAACACAGAGGACTAACTAAGGTAGGATGTGAACAGCACATAGGCAGGGCCAGCATGCAAATAGCTCCCTGCAAGTGGTAGAACAACATTTAGTGAGTGCATGCTATGCCAGGCCCTCTGCTAAGTGAAGAACTGCAGAACTCAAAGAACTGCCATCCCGAAGCAAATGGAAGGTGTCTGAGCAGGCTGTGATGTGGGCACAGCTCCAAGCACAACCAGCAGGCTGAGACAGAATCACAGGCAGGCCAGGCAGTGTCCATAGGAACTCTTGGCAGTGGCATTTCACAGGAGAAAGTCCACATATGGTGAGCAGGAGCAGTGTACAGCAAGGCCAGAAGCCTCAAGGGTACAGTGCCAGGCAGCTTGGATCCTTACACATGCACCCAGGCCCAGGAGAGGGAAGCACATGCTGTGGATCACTGATAGCTCCAACAGGATGCCTGGGGCCAGTCCCAGCAGTGTCTGACACAGGGCTGCACCAGAGTGTTTGTACATCTATCTAATACATAGGAGCAAACACAAAGAGGCAGAGAATATGGGAAGACAAAGAAATGGGCCCCAAATAAGAACAAGAGAATTCTCCAGAAAAAGAACTAGATGAAATAGAGGCAAGCAATTTACCAGATATAGACTTCATACTAATGATTATAAGGATACCCAACAGCATTAAACAAGATATAAAAACCATAAAAAAGTACTGGTTAGAAATAAAGAATGCAGTATCTGAATAATACATTGGAGGAATAAACAGTAAGGCAGATGAAGCAAAGGATCAAATCAGCAATTTAGAAGACAAGGTAGGAAAAAAATCAAACCAGAGCAGAAAAGAAAAATAAAGAATTAAATAAAAAATAAGGAGAGTTTAAGACACCTTTGGGCTTTGGGACCACATGAAGCATAAAAGCTTACACATGATGGGAGTACCACAAAGAGAAGAGAGTGAGCAAGGGACAGAGAACCGACTTGAAGAATAAAGACCCAAAACTACCCTAACCAAGTGAAGGAAAAAACACCAAGTCCAGGAAGCACATACAGTCCCATACAAGATGGATCCAAAGAGGACACATGGAGACACATCATAATTAAAATGACAAGGCTTAAAGACGAGAGAATACTAGAAGTCACAAGGGTAAAGCAGTTAGTTACCTACAAGGGATCTCCCATTAGACTGTGATCTGATTTCTCAACAGAAACATTGCAAGAAACAGGGATTGGCATAAAATATTCAAACTGATGAAAAGAAAGGACCTATAATCAAGGCTACTTTACCCAGCAAGGCTATCATTTAAAACTGAAGGAGAAATAGGAGCTTCCTAGACAAGAAAAAGTGCAAGGAGTTTGTTCATATCAAACCAGTACTACAACAAACATTAAAGGGCTTGCTTTAAGAAGAAGAGGAAGAGGAGGACAAGGAGGAGGAGGAAGAAGAAGAAGAAAGAAGAAGAAGGAGGAGAAGAAGAAACAAAGGAAAATAGTTAAAAAATAAAATGGCAATAAATATGTATCTATCAATAATCACTTTAAATGTAAATGGCTCAAATGCTCCAAGACAAGACATATTGTTGCTGAACGGTAAGAAAACAGCCCTGGCTGGTGTGGCTCAGTGGACTGAGCACCTGCCTGCAAAACACAGGGTCGCTGGTTGAATTCCCAGTCAGAGCACATGCCTGGGTTGTGGGCCAGGACCCCAGTAGCAGGCACACAAGAGGCAACCACACATTAAAATTTCTCTTCCTCTCTTTCTCCCTTCCTTTCCCTTTGTTTAAAAATAAAATAAATAACTTTGCACAGTAGCAATGTAAACTTCATATGTAAGTATGAAGTTCATTGACTACTTCATACATACATACAATGTATATATGTATGAAGTAGCTACGTATCGTAGCCAATGAAGTTTATATGAGGCATGATTATTGTATGCTAATTAAAAATAAAATAAATAAAATCTCTCAAAAGAAAGTAAGACCCATATATACATACTGTCTCCAAGAGAACACCTCAAACAAAAGACTCGCACACACTAAAAGTAAAGGAATGGAAAAAGATATTTCATGCAAATGGAAAGGAAAAAAAGGCTGGGGTAGCAATACTTACATCCAACAAAATGACTTTAAAACCAAGGCTATAGTCAGAGATGAAGGACACTACATAATGATAAAAGGAACAATGCAACAAGAGGATATAACCTAGTACAATTTACGCACCCAACATAGGAGCACTTAAATATGTAAAGCAAATCTTTATGAACATAAAGGGAAAGATTGATAGAAATACAGCCACATTAGGGGATTTCAACACCCCGTTGACTTCAATGGATAGATCTTCCAGACAGAAAATCAACAAGGAGACAGTGGACTGACACACTAGATCAAATGAATTGATATCTTTGGAGCATTTCACTGCAAAGCAGCAGAATATACATTCCTTTCAAGTGCACGTGGAACATTTTCTAGGATAGACCACATGAAAGGACACAAAACAATTCTCAATAAATTTAAGAAGACTGAAATCACATCAAGCATCTTCTCTGAACACAAGACTATGAAACTAGAAATCAATCACAAGAAGAAAATTGAAAAATATACAGACATGAAAGCTAAATAACATGTTATTAAATAATAAATGGGTCAACAATGAGATCAAAGAAGAAGTCAACAGACCGCTTGAAAAAAATGAAAATGAGGACACAACAATCCAAAATCTGTGGGACAATGGGAAAGCAATCCTAAGAGGGAAATGCATAGCATTACAGGCCTATCTCAAAAAACAAAAGCAAAACAAAACAAAACATAAAAAACAACCAAAAATGAAACCAAAAACCAGCAGCTCAAATATACAATCTCATTCACATTTAAAGGAGTTGGAAAAAGGACAATAAACAGAGACCAAAGGGAGTAGATACAAGGAAATGATAAAGATCAGAGCACAAATAAATGAAATAGGGTCTAAAAAAGTGATACAAAAGATCAATGAATCCAAGAGCTGGTTTTTTGAAAAGATAAACAAGATTGACAAATCTTTAACCAGATTCATCAAGAAAAAAAGTTAGGACCCAAAGAAATAAAATCAGAAGTGAAAGAGGAGAAATAACAACTGACACCAAAGAAATACAAAGGATTGCAAAAAATATTATGAACAACTGTAGGCCAACAAACTGGACTACCAGGCCAAAAAGGATAAATTCTTAGAAACATACAATCTTCCAAAACTAAATCAAGAAGAATCAGAGTATCTGAATAGACAGATTACCCCTAGTGAAATTTAAGCAGTAATCAAAAAACTCGCAACAAACAAAAGCCCTGGACCAGATGGCTTCCCAGGGTAATTTTATCAAATATTCTGAGAATAATTATTACCTCTCCTTCTTAAACTATTTCATAAAATTCAAGAGGTTGGAAGACCCCCAAGTTCATTTTATGAGGCTAGCAACATCACAATTCCAAAATCAGATAAAAACACTACAAGAAAGAAAATTATAGGCCAATAACACTGATGAACATAGATGGTAAAATACTCAACAAAATATTAGCAAATTTAATAGAGCAAAGCATAAAAAGCATCATACACCATGGTCAAGTGGGATTTATTCTGGGAATGCAAGGATGGTACAACATTTGCAAATCAATAAATGTGATACACTACACAAACAAATGAAGGATAAAAACCACATGATCATGTCAATAGATGAAGAAAAAGCATTTGGTGGAGTCCAGCACCCATTTATGACAAAAACTCTCAGCATAGTGGGAATAGAGAGAGGATACCTAAACAAAATAAATGCCATATATGACAAACCCACTGCCAACATCATATCCAATGAGCAAAAACTACAAGTGTTTCCCCTTAAGATCAGGAACAAGACAGGCATGTCTGCTTTCACCTCTCTTATTCAACATACTACTGGGAGTCCTAGCCACAGCAATCAGACAAGAAGAATTATAAGGTATCCAAATTGGAAAGGAAGAAGTAAAACTGTCATTATTTATAGATGACATAATACTATATATGTGTGTATATATATATATATATATATATATATATATATAAAGAATCCCAAAGATTCCACCAAGCACCTACTAGAATTGATAAATTAATTTGGCAAAGTTCCAGGATACAAAATTAGTATCCAGAAATCAGTTGCATTTTTATATGCCAATAATGAACAAACAGAAAGGAATATTAAGAAAACAATCCCATTCACAATTGCTTCAAAAAGAATAAAATACATAGGAATAAACTTAACCAAGGATGTAAAAGGCCCATACTTGGAAAATTGTAAGATACTGAAGAATGGAATTGAAGAAGATGGAAATAAGTTGTTTGTTGATTTACTTATGACAGTAATTCTGACAGGCATGAGGTGATATCTCATTGTGGTTTTAATTTGCATATTCCTGGAAATTAGTGACACTGAGCATTTTTCATATGTCTCTTGGCTGTGTATGTCCTTGATGGAGAAGTATTTATTCAGGTCATCTGCTCATTTAGTCAATGGATTATTTGGGGGGTTTTTGGTGTGAGGTTGTACAAGTTCCTTACATATTTTGGACAATAACTCCTTATCATATGTATTGAGGCCAACCATTTTCTCTCATTCAGTAGGTTATCCATTTGTTTTATTGAGTGTTTCCTTTGCTGTGCAAAAACTTTTTATTTTGATGTAGTCCATTTCTTTATTTTTCTTTTCTTTCTCTCACTCAAGGAGACATATCCAAAAAAATATTGCTAAGAGAGGTGTCAAAGAGTTTACTGACTGTTTTCTTCTAGTTTTTATACTTTCAGGTTTTATATTTAAGTTTTTACTACATTTTGAATTTATTATTGTATGAGGTTTAAGAAAGTGGTTTAGTTTCTGGGCAGCTGTGAATATTGTAGCCAAGACCGAGTTGCCATCCTGTCAAAACCACAAGAAAGGGGGAAAAAAAAAGACCAGACCACATCTGCCTGCAGCATCCAAGAAGAACAGCAGAACCCCTTTGGCAGGTTTAAAGTCAGCAGAAGGTGACCTGGAGCTGTGAGAAGACCAAGGACAGAACCAGAAAGAAGTCAAAAGGTTAATACCAACAGCTGAGACAAATTTCACTTTACTATCCTTTAGAATATGCATTTTACTTTTATTTGATATTTTTATTTATCTTCTTACTGTTTAGTTTTTTTTGGTTTGGTTTGGTTTTATGTGTTTGATTTCATTGTTTGATTTATTTTCTTTGTTTTCCCTTTCATATTGCCTTTTTCTTCCTTCACTTCATTCATATTCCAATAACACACTACCTTTGGTGTTTTACTTTTTATTCTTTTATTCACATTATATATTCCTTATCATATTATTGTTATTCCAAGTTCCACACAGCACCCTTTCCTAGTTGTAATCCATTTTGCCATCTTCCTGAGCTTTATAACTGTTGTGGTTAAGTTTATTCTCTCACACACTACACCAAGTTTCTATCCCTTACTCCCACTATATCTTACCATAAAAACTTGCATAAGAGCTTCCAAAGTCAGCTCACATTCTTTCTCCCTTCTAACAAGAGTCTTATCTCCTTTTCACCTTTTAAAACAGTGACTGGTCGGGTGAAATATCATGGTTATTGATGTACTTCTTCAAAGGATCACCTATCTGTTGTCTACTTGCTAGTACTTAAATCCCACAGAATACTCTCACACTCTCTTACTCCATTTCACCTTCACCCTGCCCCTGATCACATACAAGACAAGGTGGGAGTTGTCAATACCAGTGAACCCACTGGAGGGGAGAACCCACCAACAAAAGAGCCACCAACAGGTAAAGCCCAAGTACAACAAGAGAGCCCATATGAACAGAAGAAAGGGTAATTCCAGAGCATCCAGACAAGGGGATCAAAGAGACCACACCACTGAGTCCCACAGAACTCCTACCACAGACTTTTACCCTATGAAGACATCTAGCAAAGCAGAGCATCAGGAATCACAGAAACAAACAAGAGGAGTTACCTAAAACCAGAAGACAAAGAAAGAACCCACAATCAAAAGGAATGGAAGACTCCCCAGTAAAAGACCTAAATGAAAGGGAGGCAAGCAAACTATCAGACATACAGTTCAAAAGAATGGTTATAAGGATGCTCAAGGAATTCATGGACAACTACAAGGACCTGAATGGGAAATACAATAGTGTGAAAAAAGAAACAGAATCTATAATCGGAAACAAGGAAAAAATGAAGAAAAAATTTTCTAAAATAAAAAAAATACATGAGAAGGAATTACAGGCATGCTGGATGAAGTAGAGGACCAAGTTAGTGAGCTGGAAGACAAGGTATAAATACCCAAGTAGAGCAGCTATATGAAAAAAGACTCAAATAATATAAACATAGCTTAAGGGAACTGCAAGACAGCCTGAAACTCAACAACATTTGAATCATAGGAATACCAGAAGGAGAAGAAAAGTAGCAGAGGACAGGAACTTTGTTTGAAAATATAATGGCAGAAAACTTCCCAAATTTGGAGGGGAAAAGTGACACAAATTCAAGAACCACAGAAGGTCCTAATCAAGATGAACCCAAATAGGCCTACTGCAAGACACATCATAATTAAAATGACAAGTTTTTTTTTAAAAAGAGACCATCTTCAAAGCAGCAAGAGAGAAACAAGTAAGATACATGGGAACTCCCATAAGGCCAGCAGCTGACTTCTCAACAGAAATGCTCCATGCCAGAAGAGAATTGCAAGAAATATTCCAAGTAATGAAAACCAAAGGCCTGCAACAGAGACAGCTCTATCCAGTGAGGCTCTCAATTAAAATGGAAGGCCAAATAAGGAGTTTCCCAGGCAAAAGAAGCCTCCAAGAACACACCTCCTCCAAACCAGCTCTGCAGGAGATGCTAAGGGGACTGCTTTAAGAGGAAGAAAAAGTGTGAGGGAGAGAGGAACACAGGTATGAAGGGAGTAAGATGACAATGAATAAGTACCTATCAATAATAACCTTAAATATAAATGGAGTAAAAGCTCAAATCAAAAGACAGAGTATCTGAATGGATAAGAAAACATGACCCACACATATGCTGCCTACAAGAGACCCACCTCAGAACAAAAGACCTACACAGACAGAAACTGAAGGGTTGGAAACACATATTCCAAGCAATGGGCAGGAAAGAAAAGCTGGTGTAGCAGTACTTATATCAGACAAATAGACTTCAAAAGAAGGCCATAAAAAGAGACCCAGAAGGTCACTTCATAATACTCAAGGGAAGAATCCATCAAGAAGTCAGAAACATTATAAACACATATGCATCCAACATAGCAGCACCAAAATATATCAGGAAAATCCTGGAGAAGTTCAAGAAGGATATAGATAGCAACACACCTATACTAGGAGATTTTAACATCCCACTGTCAAAAATGGATAGACAGTCAAACAAAATATCAACAAGGACATTTAGGCATTGAACAATGCCCTAGATCAAATGGACTTAACTGATATATATACATAGAACCTTTCATCCCAAAGAAGCAAAATACTTATTTTTTTCAAATGCACATGGAATATTTTCAAAGGTAGGCAACATGCTAGGACACAGAACAAGCTTCACCAAATTTAAAAAATAAAAATAAAAACAAAAAAGAAATCATATCAAGCACTTTCTCACACTGGAAAGGCCTGAAACTACAAACCAACCTCAAGGAAAAACTTAAAAACACTCAAACTCATGGACATTGAATAGCTTTGTATTAAACCATGAATGGGTTAAGAATGACAACAAAAAAGAAATAAAAAAGTTTCTGGAAACAAATAAAAATGAACTCACAACAGTACAAACTTATGGGACTCAACAAAGGCAGTCCTGGGAGGGAAGTGCATAGCACTACAGGCCTACCTATAAGAGAAACATTTGAAATAAACACCCTAACCCTACACCTACAAGAACTGGAAGAACAACAACAAAGTCCAGAGCAAGTAGAAGGAAGGAAATAACCAAGATCAGAGCATAATTAAATGACTAAAGGAACAATCCAAATAATCAATAAATCTAGGGGCTGGTTCTTTGAAAAGATAAACAAAATTGATAAGCCTTTAAGCAGACTCATCAAGAAAAAAAGAGAGAGGGCCCAAGTGAATAAAATCAGAAATGAAAGAGGAGAGATTACGACTGATACCACAGAAATATAAAGGAGTATAAGAAATTACTATGAACAGCTATATGAAAGAAATTGGAAAACCTGGGTGAAATGGACAGAGTTCTAGAAAAATAAAATCTTCCAAAACTGAATGAAGAGGAAGCAGAAAGCCTGAACAGACCTATAACAGATGGTAAAATCCAAACAGTAATAAAAAAACTCCCACCATACAAAAGCTGTGGGCTGGATGGTTTCACAAGAGAATTTTACAAAACATTTAAAGAAGAGCTAATCCTTATCCTTCTCAGAATATTCTAAAATACATAAGAAGACAGAATACTCCCAAACATTTTTTTGTGAAGCCAGCATCATCCTAATCCCAAAACCAGATAAAGACACAACAAAGAAGAAAACTAAAGGCCAATATCTCTGCAAACATACATGCTAATCTCCTCAACAAAATATTGGAAACCGTATCCAGCAATACATTAAAAAGATCATACACCATGATCAAGTGGGATTCATCCCAGGGATGCAAGGATGGTACAATATTTGCAATTCAATAAACATAATATATCACATAAACAAAAGGAAAGGCATAAATCACATGATCTTATCACTAGTTGTGAAGAAAGCATTTGATAATGTACAGTACCCATTTATGATAATAACACTCAGCAAAGTAGGAATAGAGTGAGCATGCCTCAACATAATAAAGGCCATATACAAGAAACCTATAGCCAACACACTCAGTGGGCAAAAACTAAAAGCTTTCATGCTAATATCAGGAACAAGACAAGGATGTCTGCATTCACCACTTCCATTCAACATAGTATTGGAAGTCCTAGCCACAGCAATCAGACAAGAAAAAGAAAAAAAGGCATCCAAATTGGAAAAGAAAAGGCAAAACTGTCATTGTTTGTACATGACATGGTAGTGTACATTGAAAATCCTATAGACTCCATCAAAAAACTACTCAACATAATAAGTGAATTTAGCATAACAGCAGGATACAAACTCAAAATTCAGAAATCAAAGGCATTTTTGGACACCAACAAGGAAATATCAGAAACAGAAATCAGGACAAAAACCCCATTTGATATAGTAACAAGAAAAATAAAGTAGCTAGGAATAAACCTAATCAAGGTGGTAAAAGACTTGTACTCAGAATACTACACAACACTGAAGAAAGAAAATAAGGAAGATAAAAACAAATCAAAGCATGTACGATGTTCACAGATCAGAAGAATTAACATCACTAAAATGTCCACACCACCCAAAGCAATTTATAGATTCAACACAATCCCTAATAAAATACCAATGACATATTCTACAGATATAGAACAAGAATTTCAAAAATTTATATGGAAAAATAAATGACCCTGAAAAGTAGCAGCAATTTTGAGAAAGAACAACAAAGTAGGAGGGATCACAATACCTGATATCAAACTATATTACAAGGCCATAGTAATCAAAACAGTCTGTTTACTGGCATAAGAACAGACACATAGATGAATGGAACACATTAGAGAGTCCAGAAATAAACCCAAGTCTCTATGGTCAATTAGTATTTGATAAAGGGGGCAGAAGCATAAAATGGAGTAAAAAGAGCCTCTTCAACAAATGGTGTTGGGAGATCTCGACAGCTAGAGGCAAAAAAAAAAGAAAGAAAGAAAGAAAGAAACTCAATCACCAACATATACAATACACAAAAATAAACTCAAGGTGTATATAAGACTTAAACATAAGACACAACAGTATAAAAGTCCTCAAAGAGAACATAGGCAGGAAAATCTCATATTCCGTGCAGTAATATTTTCACTGATACATCACCTAGAGCAAGGAACATAAAGGAAAAAATAAGCAAATGGGAGTTTATCAACATAAAAAAGCTTCTGCACGGCTAAAGAAAACATCAGCAAAATGAGAAGGGAACCAACTGTATGGGAAAATATATTTGCAAATGATACCTCACACAAGGGTTTGATCTCCAAAATATACAAAGAACTCACAACTGTACTCAGGAACACAAACAACCCAAATCAAAAAATCAGCAAAGGACGTAAATAGACACTTCTCCAAGGAGGACATACAGAGGGCCCAGAGACATATGTAAGGATGCTCAGCATCACTAGCCATCAGAGAGATGCAACTTAACACCACAATGAGATTCCACTTCACACCAGTCAAAATGGTCACCATAACCAAATCAACAAATAATTGCTGGCAAAATTGTGGAGAAAAGGGAACCCTAGTACACTGTTACTGGCAATGCAGAGTGGTGCAGTCACTGTGGAAAACAGTATAGGATTTCCTCAAAAACCTAAAAATGGAATTCCCTTTTGACCTGACAATTCCACTACTGTAACTATACCCTAAGAATCCTATAACACCAATTCAAAAGTACCTATGCACTCCAGTGTTCCCAGCAGCACAATTTACAATAGTCAAGTGTTGGAAGCAGCTTACATGCCCATCAGTAAAGGAGTGGATAAAAAAATTATGGTTCATTTGCACAGTGGAATACTATGGCAGGAAGATAGAAGGAGCTCCTACCATTCACAATAGCATGGATGGATCTGGACAGCATTATGTTATGTGAAATAAGCCAGGTTGGTGAAAGACAAGTAGTATATGATCTCATGGGTAAGTAGAATCTAATCAACTAAACAAACGAGGAAGGAAAATATAACCAGTGACACTAAAATAAAGAACAAACTGACAGTAACCAGTGGGGAGGTGGGAGGGGATAATGGGGGAAAATAGGGGAAGGGTCGTTAAGGAACACATATAAAGGACAGATGGACAAAGCTATAGGGTGTAGGATTGAGGGTGGGAGGTGGGGATGGGTGGGGGAGGGGGAGTGGTTGTGGGAAAATGCAGACAACTATACTTGAAAAACAATAAAAAACAAAATAATGTGATGTAGTTTCATTCTTTCACATGTATTTAGCCAGTTTTCCAAACACCATGCATTGAAGACACTCTCTTTACCATATTGTATATTCTTGCCTTCTTTGTCATAGATTAATTGACCATAGAAGAGTGAGTTTTCTTCAGGGCTATCTGTTCTGTTCCATTGACCTATGTGTCTGTTTTTATGCCAGTACCATGCTGTTTAAATTAGTATAGCCTTGTAGTATAGTTTGATATCAGGTAGTGTGATACCTCCAGCTTACTTCTTTTTCAAGGTTTCTTTGGCTTTTTGAGATCTTTTGTGTTTTAGTTCTGTGAAACATGCCATTGGGATTCCAAGAGTCATTGCATTGAATTTATATATAACTTTGGGTAGTGTGGACATTTTAATGGTGTCAACTGTTCTTAATCATTGTAGAGCCTTACATTCATTTGCATCTTCTTCAATTTCTTTCTTCCATGTCTTACAGTTTTCTGATTGTCAGTCTTTTACCTCCTTCATTAAATTTATTCCTAGGTATTTTGTTCTTTTTAATGCAATTTTAAGTGGGATTGTTTAATTAATTTTTTTACTGACAGTCATTATGGGTGTATAAAAATGCAATTGATTTCTGAATATATGTTATCTTGATACTTTACCGAACTCATTTATTAGTTCTAATAGACTTTTGATGGAATCTTTAGTGAGCTCTCTATATAGTATCATGTTGTCTGCAGATGGCAGTTTTACTTCTTCCTTTTCAATTTGGATGTCTTTTCTTTTTTTTTTTCTTATCTTGTCTCATTGCTGTGGCCAGGATTTCCAATGCTATGTTGAAGAAAAGTGGTGACAGTAACAACCTTGTCTTGTCCCTGATCTTTCACAAAAAAAAGATGCTCAGCTTTTCATAATTGAGTGTGGTGTTAGCTGTGGGTTTGTTATGTTTGGCCTTTATTTTGTTGAGGTATGCTCCCTTATCCCCACTTTGCTGACTGTTTTTTTTAAAATATTTTATTTATTTATTTTTAGAGAGAGGAGAAGGGAGAGAGAAAGAGAGGGGGAGAAACACAATGTGTGGTTGCCTCTCATTTGCCTCCTACTGGGGACCTGGCCCACAACTCAGGCAGGTGCCCTGACTAGGAACTGAAGGGGCAATCCTTTGGTTTGAAGTTCTGTGCTCAATACACTGAGCTATCCCAGCCAGGGTTGCTGAGACTTTTTATCATAAATGGATTTTGGATTTTGTTAAATGCTTTTTCTGCATCTATTAACATGATCGCATGATTTTTAGCCTTCATTGTGTTTCTATGGTGTATTGTGTTGTTTTGCAGATATTGAACTAATCTTGTATTCCAGGAATAAATCCCACTTGATCATGGTGAATGGTTTTTTTAATGCTGAATTTCATCTGTTAATATTTTGTTGCAGATTTCTGCATCTATGTTCATCAAAGATATTGGCCTATAACTTTCTATTTTTTTTTGGAGAGCCTTTGTCTGGTTTTGGTATCAGGGTAAGTCTTAACAGGTAAAATTAGTTTGGGATCCTTTCTTCATCTTCCATTTTTGAGAACTATTTGCCAATGACACTATTAAGTCTTTGAATATTTGGTAAATACCCTGTGAAGCCATCTGGCCTAGGAAGTTTGTTTGTCAGAAGTTTTTTGATTACTAATCTGATTTTGTTAGTACTTAATGGTTTGTTCAGATTTTCTTTTTTCCTGATTCAGTGTTGAAAGATTGTATGTTTCTAGGAATTTACCCATTTCTCCCCAGTTGTCCAATTCGTTGGCATATAGTTGTTCACAGTATTTTCCTACAGTTATCTGTATTTCTGTGTTGTCAGTAGTTACTTCTCCACTTTCATTTCTGATTTTATTTATTTGGAGCCTCTCTGTTTTTAATGAGTCTGGCTAAAGATTTAATTTTGTTTATGTTTTAAAGATTCCGCTCTTGGTTTCATTAATCTTTTTAAAAGCTCTATTTCACTTATTTTTGCTCTGACATTTATAATTTCCTTTCTTCTAGTTTAGGTTTTGTTTTTTACTTCTTTTTCTAGTTCCTTTTGTTGCAAAGTTACATTGAATATTTGAGGTTTTTCTTTTCCTTAAGATCAGCATAAATTGTTATGAACTTCCCTGTTAGAACTGCTTTGGCTTTGTCCCATAGATTTTGGGGTCACTGTGCTTTTATTTTCATTTGTCCCAACATATCTTTTGATTTCTTCCTTGATCTTGTTAATCCATTCATTGACTAGGAACATATATAGCCTCTGAGTGCTTGTGTATTTTTCAGTTTTTATTTGTTCTTAATTTCTAATTTCATATGACTGTGATAGGAAAATTTCCCTGATATGGTTTTAATCTTCTCAAATTTGATACTTCTTTTGTGGCCTAACATGTACTCTATCCTGGAAAATATTCCATGTACACTTGAAAAGAATATATATTCTACTGCTTTGGGGTGAAGTGCCTAAAAAATATCAAGTAAATTCACCTGGTGTAATGTTCCATTTAAGGCCACTGCTGCCTGTTTATTTTCTGTCTATTCTATGATCTATTCATTGATGTCAGTGGGGACATCAAAGTCTCGTCCTATTATTGTCTTCCAAATGCTCTATCACTTTATGTCTGTCAATATTTTCTTCATATGTTTAGGTGCTGCTACTTTGAGTGCCTAGACAATTACAAGAATTGTGTTTCTTGTTGGATTGGTCTCTTTATTATTATGAAATGCCTTTCTTTGTCTTTTGTTATAGCCTTTGCTTAAGGTCTATTTTGTCTTATATAAGTATTGCTACCCCTGCTTTTCACTCTTACCACTTGCATGAAATATCTTTTTCTATCTCTTTACTTTCAGTCTTTGTGTGGCTTTCTATCTGAAGTGGGTCTCTTGGAAGCAGCATATGTACAGGTCTTTTTTTTTTTTTTTTGTACAGGAAGACAGGTCTTCCATGTCTTTACCCTATGTCTTTTGATTAGAACACTTAGTCTATGTACATTTAATTATTGATAGCTTATGTAGTTATTTCCAATTCATTGTTTTCTGAATTGTTTTTATGGTTACCCTGTTCCTTATTTATTCTCTTGTTCTCTTATATGTTGATGACTTATTATAGCGTTGTTTAGATTCCTTTTTCTGCATTTCTTGTATAAAGTTTTGTTTGTGAATACCATGTGCTCCATGTACATCAAACTATGATTATAGCAGTCTATTTTATGTTTATGGTTGCTTAAGTTTGAGCACATATAAAGTCACTTCAATATTTGTGCACGCTCTCCACATTTATGTTTTTGTTATTTTATACTTACTGTGTTTGTGTGTGCCCCTTGATTTATTGTTGCAATTACATATGCTCTCCCAACTTTTGTCTTTTAACCTTTGTAGTAGCTTTATAATTAGTTGATTCACTGCATTTACTGTTTGTCTTCATCAGTGAGAATTTTTCTTTCCTGCATTTTCTTATTTATATTTGGGGTCTTTCTTTTCCTCTTAAAGAAATCTCTTTAACATTTCTTGTAATACTGGCTTAGTAGTGATTAACTTTTAGCTTTTGTTGTGTGAGAATCTCTATTTCTCCTTTGATTCTAAATAATAACTTTGCTGGACAGATCAATCTTGATAGCAGAACCTTGCTTTTCATCACTTCAAATATATCATGATAATCCCTCTGGTCTGTAAAATTTCTATTGATAAATCAGCAGATAATCTTATGGAAGCTCCCTCATATGTAACTAATTGCTCTTGTCTTGCTGGTTTTACAAGTAGATTCTTTGTCTTTGGCATTTTAATTATGGTATGTCTTGGTGTGGGCTTCTTTGGGTTCTTCTTGTTTGGGTCTTTCTACACTTCCTGGACTCTGTTGATTTCCTTTGCAGGTTAGGGAAAGTTTCAGTCAGTATTTTTTTAAATGATTTTGGACCCCTTTCTCTCTCACTTCATGTTCTGGTATCCCTATGATGTACGTGTTGGTGTGCTTGATGTTGTCCAAGAGGTTCCTTGTATTATCCTCATTTTTTAAAAAATAATTTCTTTTAGCAGCCCCAATTGGGTATTTTCTACTACCTTTTCTTCCAGATCACTGATTTGATCCTCTGCTTCATCTAATCTACTGTTGATTCCCTCTAGTATATTCTTCATTTCTGACTATTTTTCATTTTTCCTCTTTTTTTCTCATTTTTTTTATTTTAGTCATTGTTCAAATACAGTTTTCTCCTTTTTACTCTCTATCCAGTCCCCCCTCCCACCCTCCCCACTTCCCTCCCATTACCACCCTCCCCTTAGCTTATGACCATGTGTCCTTTAAGTTTGTTCCTGTGAACCCTTCCCACTGTCCCCTTAAATTCACTCTTCTCTCCCCTCCAGTCACTGTCAGCCTGTCCTCTATTTCAGTGTCTTTGGTTATATTTTTCTT
Source organism: Phyllostomus discolor (assembly GCF_004126475.2). NCBI lineage: Eukaryota > Metazoa > Chordata > Mammalia > Chiroptera > Phyllostomidae > Phyllostomus > Phyllostomus discolor. The sequence goes on from NC_040904.2 coordinate 107,541,582, forward strand.
ATTTCTTTGTTTTGTTATTTAGGTTCCTGTTAAAGGTGAGATCATATGGTATTTGTCTTTCACTGCCTGGCTTGTTTCGCTAAGCATAATGTTTTCCAGCTCCATCCACGCTGTTGCAAAGGGTAGGAGCTCCTTCTTTCTTTCTGCTGCATAGAATTCCATTGTGTAAATGTACCATAGTTTTTTTATCCATTCATTTACTGATGGGCATCTTGGTTGCTTCCAGCATCTAGCTATTGTAAATTGTGCTGCTATGAACATTGGGATGCATAGGTTCTTTTGAATTGGTGTTTTAGTATTCTTAGGATAGAGTCCCAGCAGTGGAATTGCTGGGTCAAAAGGCAGATCCATTTTCAGTTTTCTGAGGAAGTTTCATACTGCTTTCCATAGTGGTTGTACCAGTCTGCAGTTCCACCAGCAGTGCACCAGCAGTGCAGTGTCCCCTTTTCTCCACAACCTCTCCAACACTTGTTGTTTGTTGCTTTGTTTATGATGGCCATTCTGTCTGGTGTGAAGTGGTATCTCATTGTAGTTTTAATTTGCATCTCTCTGATAGCTAGCGATATTGAACATCGTTTCATGTGTCTTTGGATTTTCTGTATGTCCTCCTTGGAGAAGTGTCTGTTCAAGTCCTTTGCCCACTTTTTAATTGGGTTGCTTGTCTTCTTAGAGTGGAGTCATGTAAGTTCTTTATATATTTTGGAGATTAAACCCTTGTCTGAGGTATCATTGGCAAATAGGTTTTCCCATACAGTTGGTTCTCTTTTAATTTTGATACTGTTTTCTTTAGCTGTGCAGAAGCTTTTAATTTTGATGCGGTCCCATTTGTTTATTCTTTCCTTTATGTCCCTTGCTCTAGGGGACATGTCAGCAAAAAAATTTCTTCATGAAATATCTGAGATTTTCCTACCTACGTTCTCCTCTAGGACTTTAATGGTGTCACGTTTTATATTGAAGTCTTTTATCCACCTTGAATTTATTTTTGTATATGGTGTAAGTTGGTGCTCAAGTTTCATTTTTTTGCACGTGGCTGTCCAGTTCTCCCAACATCATTTGTTGAAGAGGCTATTTTTATTCCATTTAATGTTGCTGCCTCCTTTGTCAAATATTGACCATAGAGACTTGGGGTTATTTCTGGGCTCTCTGTTCTGTTCCACTGGCCTATGTGCCTGTTTTTATGCCAGTACCAGGCTGTTTTCATTACAGTGGCCTTGTAGTATAGTTTAGTGTTGGATATTGTGATCCCTCCTACTTTACTCTTCTTTCTCAAAATTGCAGCAGCTATTCGGGGTTGTTTATAATTCCATATAAATTTTTGAAGTGTTTGTTCTATGTCTGTGAAATAAGCCATTGGTACTTGAATAGGTATTGCATTGAATGTGTAAATTGCTTTGGGTAGTATGGACATTTTGATGATATTAATTCTTCCAATCCATGAACACAGTATATGTTTCCATTTGTTTGTGTCTTCCTTGATTTCTTTCTTCAGTGTTGTGTAGTTTTCTGAATACAGGTCTTTTACCTCTTTGGTTAGGTTTATTCCTAGATATTTCATTTTTCTTTTTGCTATTTTGAATGGGATTTTTTCCTTGATCTCTGTTTCTGCTGTTTCATTGTTGGTGTACAGAAATGCCTTTGATTTCTGGATATTGACTTTGTATCCCGCTGTTTTGCCAAATTCATTGATTAGGTCAAGCAGTTTTTTGGTAGAGTCTATAGGATTTTCTATGTATACTATCATGTCATCTGCAAACAGTGACAGTTTTGTTTCCTCCTTTCCGATTTGAATGCCTTTTATTTCTTTTTCTTGTCTGATTGCTGTGGCTAAAACTTCCAGTACTATATTGAATAGAAGTGGTGAAAGTGGACAGCCTTGTCTTGTTCCTGATCTTAGTGGAAAAGATTTTAATTTTTGGCCATTGAGTATGATGTTGGCTGAAGGTCTCTCATATATGGCCTTTATTATGTTGAGGAATGCTCCCTCTATTCCCACTTTGCCGAGTGTTTTTATCATGAATGGGTTCTGTACCTTATCAAATGCTTTTTCTGCATCAATTGATATGATCATGTGGTTTTTGTCTTTGCTTTTGTTTATGTGATGTATTACATTTACTGACCTGTGAATATTGAACCATCCTTGCATCCCTGGAATGAATCCCACTTGGTCATGGTGCATGATCCTTTTAATGTATTGTTGGATGCGGTTTGCCAGGATTTTGTTGAGGATTTTAGCGTCAATGTTCATCAGTGATATTGCCCTGAAGTTTTCTTTCTTTGTTGTGTCTTTATCTGGTTTTGGAATTAGGATGATGTTGGCCTCATAAAAAGAGTTTGGGAGATTCCCATCTTTTTGGATTTTTTGGAATAGTTTGTGAAGGATAGGGGTAAGCTCTTCCTTAAATGCTTTGTAGAATTCTCCTGTGAAACCATCTGGTCCCGGGCTTTTGTGTGTTGGGAGTTTTTTGATTATTGCTTCAATTTCTTTTGTTGTTATGGGTCTGTTCAGGCTTTCTGCTTCTTTTTCATTGAGTTTTGGAAGATTATATTTTTCTAGAAAGTTGTCCATTTCACCTAGGTTTTTCAAATTTCTTGGCATACAGTTCTTTGTAGTAATTTCTTACAGTCCTTTGTATTTCTGTGGTATCTGTTGTAACCTCTCCTCTTTCATTTCTGATTGTGTTTATTTGGGTCTTCTCTCTTTTTTTCTTGATGAGTCTGCTTAAAGGCTTGTCGATTTTGTTTACCTTTTCAAAGAACCAGCTCTTGGATTCATTGATCCTTAGAATTGTGCTTTTAGTCTCTATGTCATTTAATTCTGCTTTGATCTTGGTTATTTCCTTCCTTCTGCTTGCTCTGGGCTGCCTTTGTTGTTGTTCCTCGAGTTCTTGTAGACGTAGGGTTAGGTTGTTTGTTTGGAGTGTTTCTAACCTTTTTAGGTGGGCCTGTATCGCTATGAACTTCCCTCTCAGGACTGCCTTGGCTGTGTCCCATAAGTTTTGGGTTGTTGTGAGTTCGTTTTCATTTGTTTCCAGAAACCTTTTGATTTCTTCCCTAATATCATTCTTGACCCATTCATTGTTTAATAGCATGCTATTTAATCTCTATGATTTTGAGTGTTTTTGGTTTTTTTCCTTGGGATTGGTTTCTAGCTTCAGTCCCTTGTGTTCTGAGAAAATGCTTGGTATGATTTCAATTTTCTTGAAATTGTTGAGGCTTGTTTTGTGTCCTATCATGTGGTCTATCTTTGAGAATGTTCCGTGTACATTTGAAAAGAATGTATATTTAGCTTCTTTTGGGTGGAGGGCTCTGTATATATCAGTAAGGTACATTTCATCAAGGGTATTGTTCAATGCCACAATATCTTTGTTGATATTTTGTTTAGAAGATCTGTCCATTTTTGATAGTGGGGTGTTAAAATCTCCCACTATAATTGTGTTGCTGTCCATTTCTTTCTTGAAGTCCTCTAAGATTTTCTTTATGTATTTCGGTGCTCCTATGTTGGGTGCATATATATTTACAATATTTATGTCTTCTTGATGTATTCTTCCCTTGAGTATTATGAAGTGACCTTCTGGGTCTCTCTTTATGGACCTTTTTTGGAAATCTATTTTGTCTGATATGAGTATTGCTACACCAGCTTTTTTTTCCTGTCCATTTGCTTGGAAGATTTGTTTCCAGCCCTTCACCCTCAGCCTGTGTAGGTCTTTTATCCTGAGGTGGGTCTCTTGTAGACAGCAGATATGTGGGTCATTTTTCCTTATCCAATCAGCTATTCTATGTCTTTTGATTGGAGCATTTAATCCATTTACATTTAAGGTTATTATTGATAGGTACTTATTCATTGTCTTTTATGTACGTGTGTTTCTCTCTCTCTCTCTCTCTCTCTCTCTCTCTCCCTCTCTGTCTCTGTCTCTCTTTCCCCCCCCTTCCTTAAAGCAGTCCTTTTAGAATCTCTTGCAGAGCTGGTTTGGTCGAGGTGTATTCTTTTAGACTTCTTTTGTCTGGGAAGCTTCTTATTTGGCCTTCTATCTTGATCGAGAGCCTTGCTGGATATAGTAGCCTTGGTTGCAGCCCTCTGGTTCTCATTACCTGGAGTATTTCTTGCCATTCTCTTCTGGCTTGAAGTGTTTCCATTGAGAAGTCAGCTGTCAGCCTTATTGGGGCTCCCTTGTATGTTACTTCCTTTTTCTCCCTTTCTGCCTTTAAGATTCTCTCTTTGTCTTGAAATTTTGTCATTTTAATTATGATGTGCCTTGGGGTGGGTCTCTTTGGGTTCCTCTTGATTGGGACTCTCTGTGTTTCCTGGATTTGTGTGACTTTTTCTCTCATCAAATTAGGGAAATTCTCCTTCATTACTTGTTCAACTAGTTTGTTGATCCCTTGCTTTTCTTCTTCTCCTTCTGGTATCCCTATTATACGGATATACGTTTCATATTGTCTTGCATTTCTCTTAATCCCTCTTCATTCTTTCTGAGCCTCTTTTCCTTTTCTTGCTCTTTCTGGATGCTGTTTTCTACTTTGTCCTCCAGCTTGCTAATCCATTCTTCTGCTGCATCAAGCCTGCTTTTCATTCCTTCTACTGTGTTCTTCAGTTCAGAAATTGTATTCTTCATTTCCTCTTGACCTTTGTTGAGAGTTTCTATTTCTTTTTTCATGTTTATATAGTTTGCAGTGAGATTGATGTAGTTTCCCTCTAATTTCTGAAAGCTCATTGTGAGTTCATTGAACTTCCTGGTAATCATTGTTTTGAACTCACTATCTGATAGTTGAGTTGCCTCTATTTCATTTAGCATTTTTCCTGAGGCTTCCTCGTTTCCCTTCAATTGGGGGTTGTTTCTTTGTTTTCTCATTGTTTGTGGGTTTCTTCTTTTTTCTTCTTGTTTGTTAATTTGATCTGTTCTAATTCTCTTTAATTATGGTGTGAACTTCTGTGGTAGAATATTTGTGAGATTCAGTGGTGCAATCTCCTTTGTGTATCCTGGTTCTCACAGCTTCCCCCATCTGGTTTTCCGGCGAGCGCAATAATTTTTGATGTCCTGCTTTCAAAAATGATTTGGTAACCTGGCCCACTTGCTCTGTTTCTCCACCGATCTGTGAGTTTCCCCCCTCTTCACAGAAGCCGAGAAAAACGCTGCCTAGAGTAAAGCCGCCATCTTCCCTCTCCTATTTTTCATTTTTAAGCTCCTTTTTGTTTTCTATCTCTTGATTGAAGTTCTCAATGAGTTCATCTATTCTTCCCCTAAGTTCATTGAGCATCCTTATAACCAGTGTTTCAAACTCTGTATCTAGTACACTTCTTGTCTGTTTCTTTTAGTTCTTTTTTTTTGGAGTTTTGTTCTGTTTGTACATTTGGGTGAGTTTCTTTCTCTCCTCACTTTGGCTGACTTTCTGTGTTTGTTTCTTTTTATTAGGTAGATCTTTTATGTCACTACATCTACCGGTTTTTGCAGAGTGGCCTATATAAAAAATGTCCTGTGGTGCCCAGTGGTGCAGCCCATGGTCACCTGAGCTGGTACTCCAGAGTGGCCCTGTGTGGATTGTGTGTGCCTTCCTCTTGTAGTCAAGCCTTAATTTTTGTTGGCACCTCAGTGAGTGGAGTCAACCCTTGGGCTTACTGGCTGTCATGGCTGACTGTGAATACAGAGGACAAGGTGCTGTGTGGGGGCTGTTCCTATAGAGTAGAAGTTGCTTTAGTGGGGTTTTCTGTCAAACAAGTCTGCCATTGGATATGTCGTTTGTGGTGCTGGTTGGGTGGTGATCTGGTATGGCCTGAAGTTGGCCCCTGGGTGTGTTGGTTCTAGAGGCTCTTCAAACGTGCTTTGGTGTAGACCAGTGATTTTCAACCTTTTTCATCTTAGGGTGCACATAAACTAATTACTAAAATTCTGAGGCACACACGAAATATATATTTTTGCTGATCTGACAAAAATAGGTATAATTTTTATTCATTCACATTGGATGGCTATTGTTGTTAGCTGTTGTCATTTTGTTGTTGTTTAATGATCTAAGGCAGCAATTTTCAACCTTTTTTATCTTATGGTACACATAAACTAATTACTAAAATTCTGCATATGTATATATATGCAGAATTCTATATGTATATAGTATATATACACATATATATGTATATGTATATACACACACACACTATATATGTTTGTGTGTGTGTGGTTATGAGTTTTTTGCCAACCTGACAAAAAAATTAGGTATAACTTTGATTTATTCACACTGGACAGCTATTGTTGTGTGTTGTCATTTTTTATTTAACAATATAAGGGAAAAGAGGCCAGTGTGCTGACTAAACAGTCAAGTATTACATGTTTTTAAAATTGGCGTGGCACATCTGTTGAAAATCACTGGTGTGGAGGGTGATGTCAGTGGTTGCTTGTGCTGGACTTGGATCCACTTAACAGGTGCTAAAAAGTGACTTGGTTTGTTGCTTTTTAGGCTTGGAGGTGTGTGGGAGAGGCTATGCTGTGAATTGAGGCCAGCTGTCACTTGTGCCAGACTTGGGCTCCTTTGGTGGACACCACACAATATGAGCTGAGGCCAGCTGCCAATTGTACCAGGCTTATGGCTGCTTAGTTGAAGCTATGTTCCAGGCCAAGACAGGCTACTGCTTATGTCAGGCTTGGGGCTATCTGATGGGAGAGATAATGCAATGAGATCAGTCACTACTTGTACTGAGCTTGGATCCACATAGCAAAAGCCATAGTGAATGTTGGAAGAGGCTTGGACCCATTTGGTGTTTTGAGTGGCATAGGGTCTCAGGGAAAGACTAGGATGCGACAAATAGTAAGAACCAGGTTTATGAAGAGTACAGACTTTGCATCCACCAACACTGAGCTTGCTAAGTGGGGGAAGATCTCAACAAAGGGACAATGGTGCCTATCAGCACTTCTGCCCAAAAAGGGAGTTGCTCTGAATGCTGCTCCTCATACCTCACCCTGAAATTAGTTGATTTTTTCCTTCCTTGTACATCCCTAGTGATTTTCCAACTGCTGTCCTCATACTAGAGCTCAGAGCCAGTGAGTTTGTGAGTGAGGGATTCTGGGCTCCTTAAGAGATTTGCCTCAGTCTCCAGCAGCCCTCTGTCCTTCTTGGTTGTAAACCCTTCTGGTTTTCACAGTCAGATGTTATGGGAATTCCTCAACCTGGAACTGGTGCCTCAGGCTAGTGAGCCTGGTGTGGTGTTAGGGCCCCTATTCCTCAAGGGTACCTGTGCACTTAGATACCCTTTCCAATTCTTAATTGCCACACCATGTGTGTGGAAGTAGCCCAGTCCATGCTTCTACCCTTCCTGTCAGTCTCAAAGTGGCTTCTTTATAACCTTAGTTATAGGAATTCTGTTCAAATAATCTTCACTGGTTCTCAGTGATGGTTACCCTATAACACAGTTTGAATTTTGATGTGGTTGTGGGAGGAGGTGAGCACATTTTTACTGGAAGGCCAGAGGGTTTTTTAAATCATAAATTTACTGGATTTATCTGACACTGGATTTTTCTCCATCATTGCTATGATCATATGGTTTCTTTCTTTAGCTTGTTGAGATGGTGGATTACATTCATTGCATATTGAACCAGCCCTTTCAAATAACCCATTTCAAATGGGAGATCTGAAATAAATCCCACTTAGTCATGGTGTAAATAATTTTATATATTACTGGATTAGATTTGCTAGTATATTTTAGAGACTTTTTACATCTATGTTAATAAGAAATTCAGGTCTGTAGTTTTCTTTTGTTTTAATACCATCAATTTTGGTATCAGATAACACAGGTATCATAAAATGACTTAAAAATATCTCATATTCACTATTCTGAAAGAATTTGTGTAGAACTGGTATTATTTCTTATTAAATGTTTGGTAGCGTTCACCAATATAACCATATAGGCCTAGAGTTATTTTTGTGAGATTTTAAAGTACAATTTCAATTTCTTTGGTAGATAGAGAGCTATTTAGTTTATGTATTTCTTCTTGAGTGAGATTTCTTGATTTGTGTCTTTCATGAAATTTATACAGTTCAGTTAAAATTTTAAACTATTGGCATTAAGTTATTCATAGTAGTTTCTTATTGTCCTTTAAATATCTTTCAAATCTGTACCGATGTAATTGTTTTTATCAGTAAGTGTTGTATTAGGATTTCTGTCTTTTCTCTTTTATCCCCGAATTAGTCTGTCTTAGGTTTACTATTTTATTGATCTTCTCAAAGAACCAAATTTTGGTTTCATTTATTTTCTCTATTGTTTTTCTGTTTCAGGGGTTATTGATTGCTACTCTGATATTCTTGCTGCCTTCTTTCTACTTAATTTACTTTTAATTTATTCTTTTTCTTTATTAAATATATTTTAATAACTTCTATTTTTTGTTTATTCCAAACGTTCCATTTTCTCCCTTCAATCTCCTTCACCCAGCCCACACCCCAACTTCCATAGTCAATCCCCACACTGTTCTCCATGCCTGTGGGTCCTTTGCCTGTATGTTCTTTGACTAATCCCTTCCCTTTCTTTCGATCAATCCCCATTTCTCCCCTCCCTTCTTACATCTGTCAGTCTATTCTGTGATTTCATGCCTCTGGTTTATTTTGCTCATTAGTTTATTGTGTTTATTAGATCCCTCTTATAATAGAAATCATATCATATTTGTCTTCCACCAACTCACATTTCACTTAGCATAATAGTCTCCATTTCCATCCATGCTGTTGCAAAGGGCAGGTATTCTTTCTTTCTGCTGCCTAGTACCCCATTGTGTACATGTAACATGGTTTTTTTGATCCACTCATCTAATGATGGGCATGTAGGCTGTTTCCAAATCATGGTTATTGTAAATATTGTTATGAAGATAGGGGTACATAGACACCTTTAAAGTGGTATTTCAGGATTCTTAGGGTATATTCCCAGCAGTGTAATTGCTAGGTCAAAAGACAGTTCCATTTTTAATTTTTGAAGAAACTCCACAGTTTTCCACAGTGGCTGCACCAGTCTGCATTCCCATAAACAGTGCACTGGGGTTCCTGTTTCTCCACATCCCCTCTAGTACTTGTTGTTGATTGATTTATTAATGATAGCCATTTTGGCAGGTGAGGTAGTATCTCATTGCGGTTTTAATTTGCATATCTGATGGCTAGTGATAAGCATTTTTTCAGGTGTCCATGAGCTACCTGTATGTCCTCCTTGGAGAAGTGTCTATTCAGGTCCTTCACCCATTTTTTAATTGGATTGTCTCCCTGGTGTTGAATTATGTGGGTTCTTTATATATTTTGGAGATTAAAACCTTGTCTGATGTGTCATTGGCAAATATGTGCTCCCATACAGCCAGTTCCCTTTTCATTTAGATGATGGTTTCTTTAACCCCTCAGAATCTTTTTAATTTGATGTAGTTCCATTTCTTTATTTTTCCTTTACTTCCCTTGCCCTAGGAGATATATTGGGAAAATATTGCTATACTAGTTATCTGAATTTTTCCTGCCTATATTTTCCAATAGGATTTTAATTGTATCCTAACCTATATTTTAAGCCTTTAATCCATTTTTGAGTTATTCTGGTGGGTGGTGTAAGTTAGTGGTCTAGTTTCTTTTTTTTTTTTTGCATGTACCAGTCCAATTCTCCCAATACCACTCATTGAAGAGACTATCTTTACTCCATTATATGCTCATGCCCCCTGTGTTAAATATTAATTGACCATAAAGAAATGGATTTATTTCTGTGCTCTCTATTCTATTCCATTAGCCTGTGTATATGTTCTTATGCCACTACCAGATTGTTTTGATTACAGTGGCCTTGTAGTATAGTTTGATATCAGTACGGTGATCCCTCCAACTTTGTTCTTCTTTCTCAAGATGCTGAGGCTATTTGTGTGGGTTTTTTTGTTTGTTTCCACATGAATTTTTGTTCTAGATCTGTGAAGTATACCATTGATATTTTAATATGAATTGCATGAATCTATAGATTGCTTTGGATAGTATGGACATTTTAATTATGTCCCAATCCATGAAGAGGGTATATGCTTCCATTTATTTGTATCTTCCTCAATTTCTTCCTTCAGTGTTCTATAGTTTTCCAAATACCTCCTCTGTTAAGTTTATTCCTAGATACTTTATTTTGTTGCTATAGTAAATGAATTTTTTTCTTAGTTTCTCTTCCTGTTGGTCCATTGCTGGTGCACAAAAATGCTATAGATATGTCAAAGTTAGGCTGTATATGTGTATACTCACTTTACACCCTGCTACTTCGCTGAATTCACTTATTAGGTTGGGTAGTGTTTTGGTGGAGCCTATAGGGTTTTCTATGTACACTATCATGTCATCTGCAAACAGGGACTGTTATACTTCTTCCTTTCCAGTATGGATGCCTTTTATTTCTTCTTCTTGTCCGATCACTGTGGCTAGGACATCCAGTACTATACTGAATAACAATGGTGAAGGTGGACATCCTTGTATTGTTCCTGATCTTAAGGGAAACGTTTTAGTGTTTGCCCACTGAGTATGATGTTGGCAGTAGGTTTCTCGTTTATGGACTTTAATATATTGAGGTATCCTCCCTCTACTCCCACTTTGCTGAGTTTTTTATAATAAATGGGTGATGTACCTTATCAAATGCTTTTTCTGCATCTATTGATATGATCATGTGATTTTCTCTTTCCCTTTGTTTATGTGATGTATCACATTTATTGATTTGCAAATATTGTACCATCCTTGCATCCCTGGGATGAATCCCACTGATTTTGGTGTATGATCTTTATAATGTATTGCTGGATCTGGTTTGCTAGTATTTTGTTGTGGATTTTAGCATCTACGTTCATCAGAGATACTGGCCTATAGTTTTCTTTCTTTGTTGTTTCTTTACCTGGTTTGAGGATTAGGATAATACTGCCTTGTAAAAAGAGTTTGAGAATCTACTTTGTTCTCTGGAATAGTTTGAGAAGGAATAGTTTGAGAAGGATAGGTGTTAGTTCTTTGAATGTTTGGTAAATTCTCTGGTGAAGCCATCTGGTCCAGAGCTTTTGTGTACTGGGAGTTTTTTTTTTATTACTGCCTCCATTTCACTAGTTGTTATTGATCTATTCAGGTTATCTGCTTCTTCCAGATTCAGTTTGGAAGATTACATGTCTCTAGAAATCTATCCATTTCAACCAGGTTGTCCAATATCTTGGCTTATAGGTGTTCTTGTTAATTTCTAATAATCCTTTGTGTATCTGTGGTATCAGTTGTTACTTCTCCACTTTTTCTTCTGATTTTATTTATTTAGGTCCTCTTGTTTTCTTTAGGAGTCTGGATAATGGTTTGTTAAGAACCGGCCCCTGGATTCATTGATCCTTTGAACTGTCTTTTTAGTCTCTCTGTCATTTGATTCTACTATGATCTTGATTATTTCCATCCTTCTACTTGCTCTGGGCTTTGTTGTTGTTCCTCTAGTTCTTTTAGATGAAAAGTTAGGTTGTATATTTGAGCTCTTTCTGTATACTTTAGGTAAGCATATATTGCTATGAACTTCCTTCTCAGAACTGCCTTCGCTGTGTCCCATAGGTTTTGAATTGTTTTGTGTTCATTTTAATTTGCTTCCAGATACTTCTTGATTTCTCCCTAGACTTCATTGTTAATCCATTCATTATTTAATAACATGTTATTCAGTCTCCATGTATTTGAATGTTTTTGAGGTTTTCTTTCTTGAGGTTAGTTTCTAGTTTCAAGCCATTGTGATCTGAGAAGATGTTTGATATGATTTCAATTTTCTTGAATTTGTTAAGGCTTTTTTGTGTGTTGTACCAAGTGGTTTATATTTGAAAATCATCCATGTGCATTTGAGAAGAATGTATATTTTGCTTCTTTGGGGTGCAAAGTTCTATAAATAAAAATTAAGTTCACTTGATCTAGAGTATCATTCAATATCATAATACCCTTGTTTGTATGTTTACAAATGTGTATGTAAACAATGATACATTTGTATCATTGGGGGGCCAATAGAAGAGAAATATTAAGACATTGAAAATGTATTTGAAGTCCTGGCTGGCATAGCTCAGTGGATTGAGCATGGGCTGGGAACCAAAGTGTCCCAGGTTTGATTCCCAGCTAGGGTACATTCCTGGGTTGCAGGCCATAACCCCCAGCAACCGCACATTGATGTCTCTCTCTCTCTCTCTCTCTCTCTCTCTCTCTCTCTCTCTCTCTTTCCCTCCCCCCTTCCCTCCCTAAGAAAAATAAATAAATAAATAAAATCTTAAAAAAAAAAAAAGAAAATGTATTTGAAAAAATAATGAAAGAAAGCTTCCCCAATTTGGTGAAGGAAATAGACCTGCAAGTCCAGGAAGCACAAAGAGTTTCAATGAAGTAGGACCCAAAGAGGGCCACACCAAGATACATCATAATTAAAATGCCAAGGGTTAAAGATAAAGAGAGAACCTTATACGTAGTGAGAGAAAAGCAGAGAGTTACCTACAAAGAAGTTCCCATAAGACTGTCAGTGGATTTCTCAAAAACAAGCAAAACAAAACAAAAAAACAAAACTTTGCAGGCAAGAAGGGGATGGAAAGAAGTATTCAAAGTCATGAAAGGCAAGGACCTACAACCAAGATTATTCTATTCAGCAAAACCATCATTTAGGCAGATAAAGTGCTTCCCAGACAAGGTAAAGCTAAAGGGATTCATCATCACCAAGTCATTATTTCATGAAATATTAAAGGGACACATTTAAGAAAAAGAAGATCAAAACTATGAACAGTAAAATGACAACAAACTCACAACTATCAACAACTGAATCTAAAAAATAAAAGCAAAAACAAACTAAGCAAACAATCAGAACAGGAACAGAATTATAGGTATGGGGATCATTTGGAGGGTTATCAGCTGTGAGGGGCAAGGGGGAGAAAGGGAGAAATGGTGCAGGGATCAAGAAGTATAATTGGGAGGACCTAAATAGACAGAAGAAGGTTAAGAATAGAATAGGAAAGGGAGAAGCCAAAGAACTGTTATGCATGACCCAGGGACATGAACCAAAAGGGAGGATTGCTGGAGGGAAAGGGGGTTCTGGGTAGAGGGGGTGAATGGGAAAAAATGGGAACAACTGTAACAGCATAATCAATGAAATATACTTAATAAATAGATAAGTAATGCAAAAATAGTTATGGGGATGTAAAGTGCAGCACAGGAAATATAGTCAATTAATATTGTGATAATTATGTATGGTACCAGCCATTACTAGGAATAGCAGGGGGAAACTGTAATATTTAATTGTCTAACCATTCTGTTGCATACCTAAAGTTAATACAAAATAATATAGAAGGCACACTGTAATTTAAAATTTTTTAAAATATATAAAACTTCAGGACAATTGATTAATATAAAAATAGAGTGATTTTTAAACACATTTTACAATATCATGAATTAAAATAAATTGACTTTATTCTTATAAAAAACCCCTCTAATCTGACAATCTGACAATTACTGCTTTTTGATTGGGATATTTAGACCACTTTAGAGTTAATGTGATTACTGTAATGGTTAGGTTTAAATCTATTTCTTGGGGGGTCCCATTGGTTCTTTGTACCATTTTCTTCTTTCCTCTTTTTGACTTATTTCAATATTTTTATGATTGAATTAGTTTTAATGTCTACAAGTTTTTTTTAAATCTTTCATCACTACACATAACCTGAACATGTAAAATACAATTATAATAACTATTCTAATGGCCTTTTCTGCTAATTCTAACATCAGTGTGTTTTGGGTCAGTTTTGATTAATTTTTCTTTTCACATGGATCATATTTTTGTGTTTCTTTTCATGCCTAAAAACTTTTCATTGAATGGCAGACATTGTGAACTTTTCCTTTAATGGTCTTGAGCTTTGTTCTAGGATGTGGTTATGTGGAAACAGTTTAAGCCTTTAGGCCTTGATTTTAAGGCGGTTGAATAGAATCTGAACAGTGCTCAGTTTAGGATTAATCATTTCCTGCTACTGGGGCAACTCAGTTCAGAATACTTGGGACAAAGTCCTATGCATCACAAGATTTTCTAGTCTGGCTTGTGAGAATAGGTGTTTTCTTATCTATGTGAGCTATCTCTGATTTCTTTTGGATAGTTAATTCCCCAGTCTCTAGCAGTTTTCTCACACACACACATGCTATTTAGTACTCAGCTGAATACCCAAGGGGCACCCTCTGCAGATTTCCTGAGTTGTCTATCTGTGCAGTGCAGTCAGATCTAGTACTTTTGGGGGGATGCATTCTAGCTGCCTTGGTCTTCCCAGACTTTCAGCTGCGTCTCCTCAACTCAGGGAGTTCTCTGGGTTCTGCCTGCTGGCCACACCCCTCCTGGGAGCTGTGCTGGGGACACTCTCCCAAGGCAGATGCTCAACACCACAGAGACCACTTTGTTTCCCTTCTTGCAGGGATCACTGTCCTTTACCGCCTGATGTTCAGTGCCTCCAAAACTGTTTCCATGTGTTTGGTACATTTCTTAGGTGTTTTAGGTGCCCCATTCTGTTTGAAACCTGGTTTTAAACATCAAATAGTTTTTTTCCTCCAAAAAAATTCAGGGATCGTCGGGGCATACTGGAAATTGAACTCATGTTACAAGCAGAGACTCCCTTCACATCTGAACCTCCTCCTCATGGCCCCAAATGCATGAATCATCTCTTTGATATCTGAATACAGAAATGGGGAGGGTGCCGAAGGTCTGTTTAAAGGTAGGAAAATGAGACGTGTTTCCTTGCTATAATTTGATATTAAGATTTGATGTTATCATTGCCCAGATGACATTTCAGCACAGAAGTAACACTCTATCTAACTAGCTAGTTCTGTAAGTGCCTCTTATGCCCAGAAGGGCTGTGGCCATGGAGGAAAGGCTAGAGAAGCCACAATGGCTGGCCTCAAGTTCTGTCACTGCCTCCCATTCTGTCCAGGCAGTCTCAGGCATAGATTCAGATGTGTCCCCAGGAAAAAGAGCTGGAATTGGCAGGAAGTTAACCTCCTGTCACTGTGAAATGTCTCAGTTGGCGATAAGCTCCCCATCCTTAGAAGGATGCAAGCGGGAGCTGGATGATCAGCTAACAAGGATATCACAGGTGGTGCTGAACCAGATGGTGCTCTCTGCTCCTTCATGTAGCAAATCCCATGACCATCCTCTGGTAGTGAGAATCTAGCCTCATTAATTCGTAAACCCTGGCTCCTTGCTGGAAGTGTGTTTCCATGGAAATGCCAGTGAAGTACATGTACCTGTAGCATCTCTCTGCATTGGCCCCTGTGGTCCTAGGTGGCCAGTACCCTCACCAGGTCTGGCTTTAGCCTGCCTTTCTGAGTGCACCATTAACTGGTTGCCTTTGAAGAGCTGCTGCACCAAGTCACAAGGGTTAGCAAACTATTTCAAAGTAATTTATGTCTCTGGGATGCTTGGGTTTCTAAATATGACAGGCAACCACTAACTCCAAAGGATTCAAACTCTTTCCCCAAAGGAAGGCTGCCCAGCCCAGCCCAAGGAGTGGTCCTGATACCAGGTAGGCAGGGAGGGTGTTACAGTAGCAAGCCAAGTCTAGCCCACCCCACATCCTAGCAGAGGCCTACCTCACCCCACCGTCTTTCTTTCTGTCATCTGTGGTGTGCATGAGGTGAGGAAGACTTCTCCTGTACTATGACACTGTGGAAACAACACTGCATTCACAGTTGCCACATCCGTTGTTGTTTTTTAATGCTAAATTATTTATTTCAGATAAGTCAGAATTCAGACAACAGAAACTCCAGTACTGGAAACTAAGTATTGTCAGGGGTTGCCGACATTTCTCCTATCCTCAGGGGCAGCAGGCCTTGCCCAACTTCCCATTTGCTCAGTGCTGCCCTTGAGAACTGAACTGGGTCTTTGCATGCTCTCCTGCGAGTTGTCTTCCTGACCCAATGTCATGGCTGGAGTTTCAGACCTGCTTCCAACTGTCTGTAAGGGGACTGTGGCATCTACCTTTACCCCCAGGACTCCTGCTGCTGCCCTGTGTCCAGTGCCCATTCCCAGCAGCTCATGTCTCTGCTGAGCTCAGCTGGTGTCCACAGCTCAGTACAGTGACCCTCTCCTTCCCCTTGCAGAATCAGAGCGGCAGTCACACCAAACTGCAGGTCTCAGTATCTACAATACACCCCACTGGCCTCATTTTCCATGCATCTCCCTGCTACAGGACTAGTAGGACACAGCCCCATCCTCAAGCCCTGGCCTTTCTGACTCAGGAGGCTGACACAAACATGTACCAGTGATGACCACACAGTGTACCAGTTGCTGTGACAGATGACAGCAGGTGGTGGCTGAGGGAGACCAGAGGAAGCCTGGGGAGCCAGAGATCTTTCTACAGGGGGTGACACTAAAAGTGTGCTTCATTCCATGAGATCTCTGTGGTCCCTGGAGATGGGTATCCCAGAGAATGATAGCTCCATCAGGACTGTTGAGTCTACCCCTATCACCTGGTTGGCAATACCAAAGAGTGGCATTAAGTGGCAAGGTAACAAATGATCCAAGCACCTTCAGCTTGGTCCTGAAGTGTCAGGGGTCTCCTTCCTCAGGACAGCAGAGACCAGCTACAACTGACTGTCCAGGCACCCTGGATCCTGCCTTACTCCTCTCTTACAAACCAGGTACACTGTGATTGCTCCATAAACAGCCCCATTTCTCCACCTCCCTGTTCTCATACCCTTTGCACTGTGACTGAGTAGCTCTTTCCATCGAGAGGTGGGTTCCCCACCTTGAATCTGCACTGGCTCCATGACTTGCTCTGGCCAACGGATTGTGATGGAAACGACACTGTGCCAGTTCCAGGTATAGGCCTCAGGGCACTTGTGTGTCCACCCTCTTGGAACCATGATACCTCCATGTGCAGAAACCCAACTAACCTCTTGGAAAGAGAGAGGTGTAGCCCAGTTACCACCAACCCAGGTGGTGTCAGCAAACCCACAGCAGCAGATCAGCTCAGCTGTGCTGATGTTGACCACATTCCCAGCCAGCTAACTACTCAAGACCTGGCCTGCCAGCTAGCTATCAGCTAAGTAAACAGGTGTTGTAAGCTACTACATTTGGGAGTGGTTGTTATGTAGCAGATGCCAACTGATATAGGCACTCTGGGATTCAGGCTACGCAGAGCTCAGGGTACACAGGCTGCAGGATTTACAGGAGGAAGCCTGGCTGCAGACAGATGAGCTGGCTAGTCTCAGGGCTCATACCTAGCCCTGTTTTCCATCACCTGGACTCACCTTGAGCTACTGAAGGGCTCAAGAGTCAGAGCTAGAGGCCTGGTCAAGGTCCAAAGTTACCATGTTGCATCACAGTTATGAGCATGGAGTTTGGAGACTGACAGCTGGGGTTAAAATCCCAGCTCAGAGTGTGCCCCCAAACCTGAGGGACAGGAGTCACTGGGCCAAGCGTGCATGCTCACAGCCTGGGTAGAGTGCACTCTGCAGAAGGCCCCCAGCCCACACCTGAAGCCCCAGTAGAATGCGCACCGCAGAAGGCCCAGAACCCACACCCAAAGCCCTGGAGAGTGTGCACTGTGGAAGCCCCTGCCCCACACCAGCCCACACCCATAGCTCTGGGGACAGTGCGCACAGAATCAGCAGGACCAGAGGCTGCTGGAGAACTGGGCTAGAGGCTGACTGAGGGCTCATTAGGAAGGGAAAAAGGCAAAATCTACCACCCCTCGGCCTGCTGCCACCAGGAAAGACCAACAAAACTGGCTTGGCCAGTCTGAAGCCAGCAGGGAGCTTTTTTTTTTTTAAGTAATTCTTTGGTTGTTTATTATTATTATTATTATTATTATTATTTTATCTTTTAACTCCTTCTTCCTTGTTTTATTCCTTCTTCTTTTTTTCCCTTTTTATGTCTTCTTCCTTCCTTCCTTCCTTCTTTTTTTTTTTAAATTCCCACAAGTGAGACCAAAAAATGTGGAACTGTCAAAGACCAGAGTTGGACCCAAACAGGGGGCATCCCAACAGCTGAGACAGTGAGACAAATTTCACTTTGCTACTACAGAGAAATTGCAAGTTATTGCATATCTATATTATTACCTTTTTCATTATTCTTACATCTTTTATTTTATTAGTATTTTTGTATCTCTCTTCTTTCTGTTTAATATCATTCACTTGGCTGGTAAATTGCATTGTTTGACTGGTTTCCCTTGTTCTGTCTTTCATAGTGTATTGTTCATTTACTGTCCTTCACGTCACTTGTGTTCCATAAGTACACTACTCCAGGTCCCATACTTCCTATTTTGGTTATCAAGATCACATAGAGTCTGTCATATGATTGCGGCCCCATTATTATTCTAAATAATTGCTGTTTCATAGAATTATAAACACTACACAGCACCCCTTCTGGATATTAGCTTTCTTCACTGTTTCTGGAACTTTATTACTATTGTGGTTAACTCTATTCTCTCACACACTACAACTGTTTTCTATCCTTTACTCGCACCTTACCTCATAATCTGACCTCCCACAACCTCACTGCTTTCTAGATCGAACTCATAATCCTTTCCCCCCAACAAGAGTCTTATCTTCTTTCCACCCTTTCTAAAAAGTGACTAGTTGGGTGAAATACCATGTTTAAAGCTATACATATCCAAAGGATCTTCTATCTCTTCTCTACAAGTTGGTACTCTAAATACCATAAAATGCACGCCTGATATCTTAAACCATTTTGCCTCTCCCCTCCAAATGATCACAAAAAAAGAATAGGTGGAAGCTGTGAACACCAGGATACCTTCTGGAGGAGGGAATGTACCAACAAATGAACCACCAACAGATAACAACAGAACAAGGTGAAGGAGGGAGTGGAAGCCACACTAACCACTACCCAGGAACAATCTGGAAATACAACTAAATGGTGAATAAATTACTCAGAACAAACAACTGAACAAGAGCAAGACAGAATCCTCAAAACCTTGTTCACATGGAAGAACCACCTTCAATACAACCTGCCCTCACATGCACAACACAATACAAGATGTGCTGGACAGAGTGATGCTCAGTTAACCAGCTGGTGGGAAGGCCCACCAAAGAAAGACCTAACAGCAATCAAAACCCAAAGACACACAGAGAGCCAACAAAAATGACAGCCCAAGCACAGTGAGCTCAGGAGATCAAGGAGACTGCACCACTGAATCTCACAGGTATTCTACCACAAAAGTTCACACCATAAACCCAGGGAGTCAAAACTGATTAATCTAAAAAGCAGAGGTTAACAAGAAGAGTCTCACAACCAATGGGAAGACAAAGAAACAATCCCCAAATGAAAGGAAAGGAGGAAGCCTCAGAAAGAATGCTAAATGAAATAGAGTCAAGTCAACTATCACATATTGAATTCAAAGCAATGGTTATAAGGAAGCTCAATGAGCTCACAGAGAATTACCAAAAAACTACAGGGAAACTACAATGAACTCACTGCAAACTATATCAACATGAAAAAGGAAATAAAAACTATCAAAAAAGGCCAAGAGGAAATGAAGAATACAATTTCTGACTTGAAGAGCACAATAGAAGGAATCGAAAGCAGGGCAGATAAAGCAGAAGATAGAATCAGCGAACTGGAGGACAAGGTAGAAAAAAACACCCAGAATGAGCGAGGGAAGGCAAAGAGGCTCAGAAAGAATTAAGAAGGGTTAAGGAAAATTCAGGACAACATAAAACATAATAATATCTGTATAATAGGGATACCAGAAAGAGAAGAAGGAGAGCAAAAGATAAAACACCTGTTTGAAAAAGTAATGATGGAAAACCTCCCTAATTTGATGAGAGAAAAAGTCACACAAATCCAGGAAACACAGAGAGTCCCAATCAAAGGAACTCAAAGAGGCCCACTTCAAGACACATCATAATTAAAATGGAAAATTTTCAAGACAGAGAATCTTAAAGACAGCAAGGGAAAAACAGGAAGTAACATACAAGGGAGCCCTGATAAGATTAGCAGCTGACTTCTCAAAGAAAATGCTGCAGGCCAGAAGGGAATGGCAAGAAATATCCCAATTAATGAAAACCAGAGGCCTGCAACTAAGACTACTTTATCCAGCAAGGCTCTCGATTAAAGTGGAAGGCCAAATAAGGAAATTCCCAGACAAAAGAAGCCTCAAAGAATATGCCTCCTCCAAACCAGCTCTGCAGGAGATGCTAAAAAGGTTTCCTTGAAAAATGGGAAGAAAAACAGTGAAAGAGAGAGGAACGCAGGTATGAAAAAATGGCAATAAATAAGTACCTATCAATAATAACCTTAAATGTAAATGGATTAAATGCCCCATCAAAAGACACAGAATAGCAGAATGAATAAGGAAACATGACCCATACATATGCTGCCTACAAGACACCCACCTCAGAACAAAAGACGTACACAGACTGAAAGTGAAGGGCTAGAAACAAATATTCCAAGCAAATGGACAAGAAAAAAAAGGTGGGGTAGCAATACTCATATCAGACAAAATACACTTCAAATACAGAGTCATAAGAAGAGACCAAGATGGTCACATCATAATACTCAAGGGAAGAATCCATCAAAAACACAGACACATAGTAAATATATATGCACCCAACATAGGAGCACCCAAATACATAAAGAAATCTTGAAGGACTTCAAGAAAGATATTGACAGCAACATAATTATAGTAAGAGTTTTTAACATCCCACTGTCAAAAGTGGACAGATCTTCTAAGCAAAATATCAACAAAGATATTGTCGCATATTGAACAATGCCTTAGATGAAATGGACTTAATTGATATATATAGAGCCCTTCATCCCAAAGAAACAAAATACACATTCTTTCCAAATGCACATGAAACATTTTCAAAGACAGACCACATGACAAGACACAAAACAATCCTCAACAAATTCAAGAAAATTGAAATCATATCAAGCATTTTCTCTGACCACAAGGGATTGAAACTATACACCAACCTCAAGGAAAAAAAACCAAAACACTCAAACTCTTGGAGATTGAATAGCAAGCCATTAAACACTGAATGGGTCAAGAATGAAATTAGGGAAGAAATCAAAAAGTTTCTGGAAAAAAATGAAAATGAACTCACAACCACCCAAAACTTATGGGACACAGTGAAGGCAGTCCTGAGAGGGAAGTTTGTAGTGATATAGGCCTACTTAAAAAAGATAGAAACATTTCAAATAAACAACCTAACCCTACACCTACAAGAACTGGAAGAACAACAACAGAGACAGCCTAGAGCAAGTAGAAGGAAGGAAATAACCAAGATCAGAGTAAATTTAAATGGCATAGAGACTAAAAACACAATTCTAAGATCAATAAATCCAGGAGCTAGTTCTTGGAAAAAATAAACAAAATCGACAAGCCTTCAAGCAGGCTCATCAAGAAAAAAGGAGAGAGGACCCAAATAAACACAATCAGAAATGAAAAAGGAGAGATTACAACTGATACCACAGAAATATAAAGGATTGTAAGAAATTACTATAAAGAACTGTGTGCCAAGAACTTTGAAAACCTAGGTGAAATGGACAAATTTCTAAAAATATATAATCTACAAAAACTCAATGAAGAAGAAGCAGAAAGCCTGAACAGACCAATACCACCTGATGAAATTGAAACAGTAATTAAAAAGCTTCTGATACACAAAAGTCCTGCACCAGATGGTTTTACAGGAGAATTTTACAAAGCATTTAAGGGAGAGCTAACCCCCATCCTCCACAGATTGTTTCAAAAAATTCAAGAAGATGGAAGACTCCCAAATCCTTTTTATGAAGCCAAAATCATCCTAATACCAAAACCAGATAAAGACATAAAAAGGAAGAAAACTTCAGGCCAATACTGCTAATGAACATAGATGCTAAACTCCTCAACAAAATATTGGCAAACTGCATCCAGCAATACGTTAAAAGGATCATACACCATGACCAGTGGGATTCATCCCAGGGATGCAAAAATGGTACAATATTCACAAATCAATAAACATAATACACCACACAAACAAAAGATAGAAATAACATGATCTTATCAATAGATTTGGAAAAAGTATTTGATAAGGTACAGCACTCATTTTTGATAAAAATACTCAGGAAAGTGGGAATAGAGGGAACATTCCTCAGCATAATAAAGGCCATACATGAGAGACCTACAGCCAACATCATATTCAATGGACAAAAACTTAGAGCTTTCCCACTAAGATCAGGAACAAGACAAGGATGCCCACTTTCACCACTCCTATTCAACATAGTATTAAAAATCCTAGCCGCAGCAATCAGACAAGAAATAAAAGGCATCCAAATTGGAAAGGAGGAAACAAAACTGTCACTGTTTGCAGATAACAGGATAGTGTACATAGAAAATCCTATAGACTCCACCAAAAAACTGGTTGACCTGATAGATGAATTTGGCAAAATAGCTGGACACAAAGTCAATACTCAGAAATCAAAGGCATTTTTGGACACCAACAATGAAAAACCAGAAACGGAAGTCAGGAAAGAAATCCCATTTGATATAGCAACAAGAAAAATAAAATACCTAGGAATTAACCTAACCAAGGGGTAAAAGACCTGTACTGAGAAAACTACACAACACTGAAGAAATTAAGGAAGACATAAAGAAATGGTAGCATGTACCATGCTCATGGATTGGAAGAATTAACATCATCAAAATGGCCATACTACTGAAAGCAATTTATAGATTCAATGCAATCCCTATTAAAGTACCAATGGTATATTTCACAGATATAGAACAAACATTTTAGAAATTTATATGGAACCATAAATGACCCTGAATAGCTGCAGCAATTTTGAGAAAGAAGAACAAAGCAGGAGGGATCACAATACATGATATCAAACTGTATTACAAGGCCACTGTAATCAAAACAGCCTGGTACTGGCAATAAAAACAGCCACATAGATCAATGGAACAGAACAGAGAGCCCAGAAATAAACTCAAGTCTCTACAGTCAACTAATATCTGACAAAGGGGCAAGAAGCATAAAATGTAGTAAAAATAGCCTGTTCAACAAATGCTGTTGGGAGATCTGGACAGCTACATGCAAAAAAATGAAAGTTGACCACCAACTTACATTATACACAAAAATAAATTCACAGTGGATAAAAGACTGAAATATAAGTAGCAATACCATAAAAGTCCTAGAGGAAAACATTGGCAGGAAAATCTCAGACATTCTACACAACAACATCTTCACAGATATGTCCCCTAAAGCAAGGGCCATAGATAAAAGAATAAACAAATGGGACCTCATCAAATTAAAAAGCTTCTGCATGGCTAAAGAAAACAGCATTAAGATGAAAAGAGAGCCAACCATATGGGAAACATATTTGCCAATGATACCTCGGACAAGGGGTTGATCTCCAAAATATATAAAGAACTCACACAAAGGCACTCCAAGAAGACAAAAAAATTAAAAATGGGCACAGGGCTTGAACAGACACTTCTCCAAGGAGGACATACAGAGGGCCCAGAGACACATGAAAAGATGCTCAGCATCACTAGCCATCAGAGAGATGCAAATTAAAACCACAAAGAGATACCACCTCACACCCATCAGAATGGCCAACATAAACAAATCAACAATCAAGTGTTGGAAAGGATGCGGAGAAAAAGAAACCCTAGTGCAATGTTGGTGGGAATGCAGACTGGTGCAGCCACTGTGGAAAACAGTATGGAATTTTCTCAGAAAACTAAAAATGGAACTGCCTTTTTACCCAGCAATTCTGCTGCTGGGATTATACCCTAAGAGCCCTGAAACATCAATCCAAAAGAACCTATGCACCCCAATGTTCAAAGTGGCACAATTCATAATAGCCAGTTACTAGAAGCAACCTAAGTTCCCATCAGTAAATGAGTGGATCAAAAAACTATGGTACATTTACACAATGGAATTCTACACAGCAGAGAGAAAGAAGGAGATTATCCCCTTTGGGGCAGCATGGATGGAACTGGAGAGCATTATGCTAAGTGAAATAAGCCAGGCAGGAGGGACAAATATGATATGATGTCACCTTTAACTGGAACATAATCAACAAAAGAAAAAAGCAAACAAAATATAACCAGAATCACTGAAATTAAGAACAATCTAACAATAGCCAGAGAAATCTGGTGCAATCTTGAACCGAGCTGTCAGAAGGTCACAGGGTGATTTTTCTTTAAGTGTCTTAGAGGGAATGGGCTTTGAGGCAGAAACTTGATGTTATTTCCAAAGACCTTGGTGATAATGGTCAGCACTGTGAACAGACTTGTTCTTGGGTTATTTTTAGTTCTTGAACCTATGTAGTAGTAGTAATGACAAATATTTAAATAGCTCTTTTTGATGTCATACTCTGACTTTTCCTTTCCCCTCACTTTTGTTACCCAGGTATTTTAGGCAGAAACTTGCCATTAAATAAAACATTCCTTTCTTTTTCACTGAACTCTGTGTCTTTGGAGATTTGCCTGATAGGTGGTGAGCAGTAGGACCCCCCATACTGGTTGTGTTTGGTACATACCAGAAATCACAATGGCAAAAAGAAGGAGAAGGGGACAAGATAGACAGGAGACATGACTGCAGGGTGCTCTAAGAATTACCAAAGATCTGAGAGCCTCAACACTTAAGATATTTATAAAGGTTTCTTAAAATGTGACTCAAGAAAGAAGGCCCATTTAGTGAATGGAGCTGGGACAACTGGGTATCTGTATGCAAAAATGAAGGTGAATACCTACCTCACACCACATTGCCAAACCAATTCCAGACACATTAAAAACCTACATTTGAAAGGGAAAACTTTAAGAAGAATTTTCTATAAAGGACTATCTTTCCAAATGTGGGTCTGGGAATGATTTCTTAAATAAGAAACAAAAAGCTAACTAAGCATAAACACTGGTAGATTTGGCTGCAGTAAAATGAAGAATTACTTTCTACCAAAAGACAGGTAAAAAGATAAGCCACACATGGCAAGAAAACATCTATAATATGCAGACCAGCAAAGACTTAGTATCCAGAATATACAAAAATCTACAAATTCATAGGAAAAAGAAGCAATGAGTAAAAAGAATAGAGTAGGCATTTCTTAGGGGAGAGAGTAGACACATAAATGAACATAGGAAGAAATGCTCAAATTCACTAGTACACAGAGGAAGTTGAATTAAGATCCCAATTAGGTATCATTTTATGCCCACTAGGTTGGAAAAAGTAATATCTGACAGTGCCAAGGATCTGAGAGGTTACATATCAAATGGAATATGTATGTACTGTTGATGAGAGTGTTAACTGCTACCACCACTTTGTAAATCACTTGGGTTGACCATTCACATACCTTTTAATCTGCAAGTCCACTCCTAGGCATCACAGAAGGCAAGTCAAAAAAGAGCCCATAGCAGTATTATTAATAATAGAAGATAAACAGAAATGATCCAAATACTCAGTGACAGGAAAGTGCAAAAATAAACTGTGGAATAGTCACACCAGTGAAAGTAAACTATAGTTATAGTTGAGAAACAGTAAAATACTGAGTAAAAAACACAAGTCTTGGAAGTTCACACATAGTATAGCATTTTCATAAAGCTCAAAAACAGAGAACAATATATTGTTTAGATATATGAGCAAGAGCATTACAAACAAACACAGATTCAGGAGAGTGGTGATGTCTAAGGTAGGACAAGATACAAACACACAGATTCAAATTATTAAGAAGATTCTAGTTGTCTAATTGAGTGCTTATTATTGTATTGTTTTTTATAATGTATAAAACAGGTTGAATACTAAAAAGATATAAGCAAAAGAGAAAAAAGAGGAAGAACATAATGTGAATCCAGACAGATCCAGACAGTTTGCTGCTTTCACTTTGTGTCACAGGGTACTCAGTGGTACTGGGGGGTGGAGCAGACAAGTAGGCTAAAGGAATGGAAACTAGATGAGGGCATTTCTGTCCTGGGCCTCAGTTTCTCCATATGCAAAATAAGGGGTGTTTCAGGAATGACACAGAGCTGGCATGCATGATAAAGGCCTCCAATTCCTCACCCATTGCACACATTACTAATGGATTACAGTACTCTTTCACGCTGAGCACATACTATAGGGCTTTGGACTCAGCTTGGCACTGCAGGCTGCCAGGGATGGTCAACCAGAGACAGCACAGTAAGTGAGACATACTTGCTGATCTGGAGAGTCCATCCAGCTCTGGCCTGGGAGTTTTGAAGCCCAGCTGGCAGGTACTAGCTACTCTGAAAGGCACTGCCTATCAGGGGGCAGCCCACTGGCTTTGCAACTGGTGTGGCTGGACCCTGGCAATGTGGAACCTCAGTTTCTACAGCTCCCACTCCTGTGGCTTCCAGTTTCTTATGCTGTCCTCCCACCATCCTACCAGAGCTCCGTTCTCCCACCTGTCTAGTAAGCAGGCTCATGACTATCCCATGCTGGTGAGCTTCAAGGGACTGGAAACCAGCTGGATTAGCAGAGGCAGGCAGGGCTCATCATCACTAAAACAGCAGACAGCACTAGCAAGAGTCCCTCTCGTGTCTTATCTGACCAGCCTCCCTGAGGCAGAAGGATGGCATTCCTTCACCGCCTTGCCTACTCAGACCAGCAGGCCTTTGCTCTGGGCTTCCCACTGCCTGGAGGGTCCCACTTTTTGGTCCCCTCATACTCCCATCTTGCAAGAGTCCTCCACGTTTGCACTGCCCCAGCTCCTTTCTCCCAAGCAGGAGTTAATATCCCCTCTTCTAGAATTCAATGTTGTCATGGAGAACTTGTGCACTGGATCTGGGTCCAGGTTCTGTGGGTATCTGTTCCCCCATCATCTTTTAAATGGCATGAAAAAAATAATATCTTCAGAAACAACAATTTATTGGAATAAATAGGCTTTTCCAAGCACTGTCCACTTACTGCATCTGCCTCACAACAAATAAAGTCAGCAGTAAGGATAACACCCACTATAACAAGGGAATCAAGGGCCACAAAGGAAGTGACATTTCAGTGTCACTGCCTACCTTCCTTGAACCTTCTGGGAGGCTGGGCAGCTATTCTGCCACATTCCATCAGGGTCTTGAAACCCCAGTCCTGAGTGGGCAGGATACACCTCCCCTCCTCAGAGCAGGGGACTGCTGAATAACCACAGTCCCTAATCACTAAGCAGTGGGACTCATCCACTCTTACCCTGCCACCTTCGGATTATTTTAATAATGAGATAATATTGAAAGATTATATTTAGTGACATGGTGTTTTTGGTGTTTCATCTCTCCTCTGTTTTATTCACCTTAAGCAAATTTTAAATGTCTGCTGAGGCTGTCTGCACAGAAAGTCTTGATCTACCAGAAAGAACTGACTGTGGTGGGTTCTTAGAAAACAAGGACAGGAACTTAAGGCATAAAACATCTCCAGTGAGCAGAGTGGAGACAAAGGTGTCTCCAGCTGCTTTGTTCTAGAACAAAAGTGCCCACATGCACCCAAAGTTAGCCCATCAAACTCCCAGATCAGAGTCTGCCACTGATGCCCATTGTGCGAAGGGCCTGGAACCTGCTATAACCATCACTCTCCATAAATTCTGAGAAGCAAACACCACATGTCACTTTTCACTTGCAAAGGCAATGAAACAATGATGACTGTGTTCACAGGAATACAGATATAAAATGTTCACTTCTAGTCCTTGCTGCTCCTGGGCTCATCCTCTTTCAAACCTTGAAAACTTTGGGCACATTGCTTCTTGCCCAATAATCTCCCCACCACACTTTCCCAGCAAGCCCCTTCCAACTGGGCAGAATCTATTCATCCTCAAAACCCACTCTGATGCCTCAGGCAGTCTCCCTTGCTTTCCCTCCAGCCTCTTTTTTTTTTAAAGATGTTATTTATTTATTTTTAGAGAGAGGGGAAGGGAAATAGAAAGAGAGAGAGAGAAACATCAATATGTGGTTGACTCTTGTGTGCTCCATACTGGGGACCTGGCCTGCAACCCAGGCATGTGCCTTGACTGGGAATTGAACTGGTGACCCTTTGGTTCACAGGCTGGCACTCAGTCCACTGAGTCACACCAGCCATGGCCTCCAGCCTCTTTTATGTTGATTTCCTACTCGAATGCTCATAGTGGGCTCAAATGCTACTGCTTCATGTCTCCCTCTCCTACCACAGGGCAGGTTTGTGAGAGCCAGGTTCATGGCTGAGCCATACACCCCCTTACCTTCAGCCCCTCAGCATGGGCCCTGAACATAATGGGGATGGAGCAGGGCTCATTTTTAGCCCAAAAAATGAGCTAAATTTCTGGGCTCTGTCTTTGTGGAACTTCCAGTTTAATGAAAGAATCTATTGACAAAGAAAGTAAACTCAAGGTAACTGAGCACTGGTCAGGCAGTCCTTTCCTCAATATTTCACATTTAAGGTGAGAGCTCACTTGTGAGTACAAATTAACAAAGGAGGGTATAAATACCTTTGTGAGGAGAGAGAATAAGAGACAAATGCTGCAAGATGGGAGGGACAGCTTGTATAAGTACTGAATAGCCACTAGGGCCTTGCAAAGGCAGGGCAATGAGCAAGCGCCCTGGGCCATGTGTGTCAGTGGGATAGGCTGGCCATGCTGAGTATCATGGTCCACAGCACAGGGCCTCAGAGGTGTGTTTATTGCTCATGCTTCCTGCGTGATAAACGGCTCTGCTCTGCATCACCTCAGGCTGCCTGAACTATCGCCATTGCCATGGAAAGAAAGAGAAGAAAGTGGTCAATCATACACTGGTTCTTCAAGTGTGTCTCACATTTTCGTCACTGTTCATCAGCCCCTGTGCCATGCCTGAGAGCAGCAGGGGAAGGGTTGTGTGATTCCAACGAAAGATGTGCCACAGCACAGGGCACTCAGTGGGGTGAATCATAACTCAGTTCCACACTGAGCTCAAGATTTGGGTTTACTCTCAAAGCAATAGAAAACCATTTAGGAAACTTTCCACTTTCAATAAATAACTCTGGCTATAGTAAGAACAATAGGTAGGAAATGGGCAAGAGTGGATTTAAAGAGAAAAAGTGGGAGGCCACTTCAGTTTTCCAGGCCAAAAAAAAAAAAAGGATAGTACTTAAAACTAGAGTCATGACTGTGGAATTCAGAGAGAAACTGACAGGAGAATCCAATGATATGCAAAGAGAAGAGGTGAGCGGCTCTGTGGTCCCCAGTGGTGAGGAAACGTAGCAGACTTCATATCTTACCATGTCTTACCAGTTGCTGACTATAGTTGTTTGAGAAGTCCAGCTACTCTAGGCTCTGTTTGTTTGGCAGTGCCCTCTCTTTCCTAATAAAGCTCCCCTCTTACTTAAAAAGAAAAGCATGAGCTCAGTAAAGGAAGGAACAAATGAATTTATAATAAGGTATGGGGCTGAGTGAACTGATAGATGAGCAATGGTGTGACCAGGGGAATTAATTCATGTCCCCCAAGTGTTCAAATAGTGAAGAGAAACTAGACTCAATCAGAAGAAAAAGAAAGGGCTCCCCACTGAGCATGCCTCAGAGGGAACCCACCCCCTCCAACACTTCAAGGGTCTCTATAGTTCCAGAATCTAGGGCCAATTTCAGCTACAACAGAGAAAGGGATAGGTGTGAAAGGAAAGGGAGAGGTGGAGGATGGATGGGCTCTGTGGAACGTCTACATCATCCTCTCCTCCCCTCCATGAGGCCTCCCTCCTCACACTTCCCTTTCAGGGTCCCAAACTTGACTTCAGTGGTAGGAGGCCTTGAAATTCACAAACAGCCCAAAAGAGACTTTGTAATAGCAGGAGCAGTGATAGGGAACTCAAGAGTTGGAAAATTTCAGCTTAAGGTAAAAAGTTATAAGCCTAGCAAGTAATGTATTATGTTAAAGGTTTTGTTTCTACCAGAAACTACAGGTAGATAAGGCCCATCCTGGCTCCTGGAAAAACAGCCGGACCTCCTGGGGCACCGCAGAAGATTACCACCTGGGGACAAGTGGAGGCATCAGGGCCTTTGCGTTCCAGGGAGAGATAGAGGACTACCTGCCCCAAGGAACAGCTAACTACCCAGGACAAGAATGTTGCAATTTCTTTCACCTAAGCCTCCCTGAACTTCAAACCTTGTTTATTCCCTGCTATAAAAACCTTGGCCTGGAAAGAAAAGGCAAGATGACCTGTAAGGGTGTAAATCCACCATCTTCTCAGATCGCTGGCCATCTGAATAAAGCACCCATAAAGATTCAATCACTGTCATTGCTTATTGAGTTTGGTAGTAACAAGCAGCCCAAACACCATTGTCTTTTCCGGTTTCAGCAGCATTGGGCAAACTCACAGGAACTTGAAGACTGGGGCCCCAGAAAGCCCCAGAAAGCCCCAGATCCTCCTCTACCCTGAACTGACTCACAGCCAGAGAGATGTTTTAAGACAGAATCACAGTATGTAAGAGCTGAGGGAAGTTCCAGGATCTCATTTTCCCCAATGCCTCATTTTTCAGATGAGAAAGTAGAATCCCAGAGAAAGGAAGGAATTCCCGTAGGGCCACACACAGAGTGGCAGATGCTTACTCAGATAAAACTCACTTTCTTTGGAAGACTCCCAGGTGATGCCCACTCTCAGGCAATTAAGAGTCCTGAAAACTCATAGTAGCACAAAGTATATACTCAGTAAACATCTGTTGACTAAATAAATGATTATAATGGGGCACTTTAAAAATCAGGCCTTGAAGCTGGGAGGGGACCCCAAATTCTGTCTTCAAACAGGAGGTTTCACTCCTTTTTGCTCTGGGTGAAATGGAGCTTGGGAAGGGAAGAGACACAGCAATGAATTCTTTTGTAAACAGAAGACAATGGGGTGTGGGAAGAGCTATGAGGAGGTATATCCTAGGAAATTAAGCCCAGTGGAAGGCAGCAGCTGGACACTTAGCCCTGTACTCTCAGGCATCACACTGTGTCCCACCCCAGAAACAAGGTGAACTGCACAAGTTTCCTTGGAGATGGTGATCACATGACCTCGAACTGGCCAATGAGCATATTTCATCCTCCTTGGCCACACTGATTGGCTCAGGGCTAAGCATGTGACCAATCAGGTCTCAGGGGTCAGTTCTTAGTGCTGCCATCTCAGGACAAGAGAAGGTCTATTTCTGCTACAGTGCTAAGGAGATACATGTCAGCCTGTGGCTGCGAGTGACCATCTTGCTTTCACAAAGGAAAAGCCCGCCTATGAATGACATTGATGTCGCTGAGCACCTACGTATAGCCTTGCCTGAACCTATTTCCCTTTAGACTTCTAAGTTTCATAAATTATTTCCTCCTGCTTTGGGTTTAAATCACTTTGGGTTTTCTGTCAGTGACTATCAAAAAATTCTGACAGTTCCTTCCTGCTGGCTAAATGGAGAAGCACCCTAGAAATACAACATGATGAATTTATTAGCTTCAAGAACTTCCAGATAACTCCAGCCTAATCTGGAGATCCAAATGGATTCAAGCAATATCTGTTGAGGGCCAGCTATAGACTAGACCACTCAGGCTACACAAATTAATCCTCATGGGATTAACCCTGTTAAGATAGCAACTGAGGTCCCTTTGCATTTTACAGTGCAAGACTGAAGATCAGAGAAGGGAG
This sequence comes from Phyllostomus discolor, assembly GCF_004126475.2. NCBI lineage: Eukaryota > Metazoa > Chordata > Mammalia > Chiroptera > Phyllostomidae > Phyllostomus > Phyllostomus discolor. The sequence goes on from NC_040904.2 coordinate 107,573,082, forward strand.
GTGGCTGGGCCAGAGTGGGGAAGTGTGGAGCCAGATGGCAAACCCAGAGTCTGCTGCTTGTACTCTGGGAATCCACATGGTGTGGCTTATCCATGTGAGGACTAAGGCACCCAGCCCCATGCCTGGCAACTCGTGTGTGCCAAAAACTCGGTAACTGCCATGTGACCTTCCTTCACCAACACCACCACACCTCCCCAGCCCCTCCAAGCCCAGTCTTCTCTTATTTTGCTTGGCAGTTATAGTCATGCTCATGTGACCACACAGGCAGTCACCCCATTCACAGGCCAACACCTGGGGCTCTTACAGGGGACACCAAGAGCATTTACCCCCACCATACCTGGGGACATCTTTTTCACTTGGGCCTTGGGGCACTCTGCTCCCCACTTACACACCAGAGGTCTTTCTCAGAACATAAAGAACCTCACTTAGTATGGAAATGCCCTTCCCATACCTCCCTTGACACTCAACTCATATATTCCTTTCTCTGCACCGTGGCCTCCTGTGTCTGCCACAGGGCATCAAGTTGACAATAAATCACCAGCTCAGCACTTGAAGGCACATGTGAGGTGAGATCTGACAGTTGGGACCTCACACTTTATGCTGAAGAGGCTGCAGAAGCCCCCAAGGTCCAGAAACAGTGGTTGGACCAAAAAATATCTGCCAGCTTTTTGATGGCTAAAAGCTTTGGTCGTGGCTTTTAGCTCACGATGGCTGTGAGAAGTCCCTGAGGTGTCCTGAAGACCACTGGGCACGGGCTCAGAGTGTACAGAACATAAAAGGCAGAAGCCTGGCTCAGAGGTATTCACAGACCAAATACAGATAAACCAGCCAGAGAGACAGAACACCATAGCTCATGAGCTATGTTCATGGGTAAAAGGTTAGGCAACAGGGGCTAGAACGCAAGTCTGCTGGGGAACTAGATAAGGGCAGAGAATTTTCAACTGAGACTTCAAGGCTGCATTAGTTAGATATGTGTTTCAACAAAGTAACAAAAAAACCCCTACTAAGAGTGGCTTATACTACAAAGGCATCTAACATTTAATGTCTAAATATGATGTGAAAAATGGGAGGTCCAGAGGTGGTCTGATGTCATCAATGACTCACATGTCGCCTTCTACTTCATGATTAACAGAACGCTGGTGTGATTCTGTCATGGTTGTGCTATGGCTGCCTCCACTGCAGCTCTCACATCCACATAGTCAAGGTGCTCAAGCTGGAGGTAAAGTGACACCTTCTTCCCCACCCAGTGCCTTTTTCAGGGAAAAAAATCTCTCACAGAAGCTCCTGTAAACCTCCTCTAATATCTCATTGGTCAAAACTTGTTCACAAGTTCTTGCCCCAACCAATCAGGAGCAAGGGGAAAGCAGCTGTCATGACCAGCTTGGACCAATCATGAGTCCCTCAAATTAGGTATCCACAGGAATAAGGAGGTGGAGTGGGCAAAGGCTGCAGTGGGAACAACTAACACCATCCTGCCATAAAGGAAAAAGGAACAAGGGAGCTGAGGATTCAAAGCCAAGAGAACAGATGAGCAGGGGAGCAACACATACAAAGGGATTACTGGTGTAGAAACACAACACAGGTGGCAAAAGGTAGGCAAGGCCTCATAGCACGTTTTATGCCTGGAGTGAAGCAGGCACTAGGAAGTGGGGAGCTACTGAGAAACCCTGAGCAAGAGAGTGAGTGCAGGAGCAGATGAAACATGGAAGGTGTGTGGAGGTCACTGTCATTTAGGAACTGAGTGGAGCCATCCTGTGATAGGCAATAATGTCGTTAATAAACTCTGTGTGCTTCTGTTCATAGATGATTATAATTCACAACAATGTAAATGACATTCATTAATGAATTTGCTAATGGCAGCTACCTGTTTCTGGATATTAGAACACACACGTTCAGCCCAGTTCTTTAGACAACTACGCTGTCACATCTGTGACACTGCACTTCACCTGTCCCTGGCTCCTGCTTTCCAACCCCCACAACCCCAGAGAACCCAGAACCTTTGTGTTGTGCTTTTGTAGGATCCCTCTACCTCTGAGGGTGAGGGTGACTCTGTCCCAATTTACAGATGAGAAAGTGGGCTGAAAGTGGGTATGGGGCTTGTTGGAGTTGTGGGGGTGGGATTCAAACCCAGAGCCTGTCTTTCCCAATCCATCATGCCACTTTATGACTTCAGAGGGGGCACCCCTCCCAGTCTCCCACCCCAGGATGATTACTAAACCTGAGGAGGCTCAGAACTCCTGCTTTCTCCAGCACTTCCCCAGGGGTTGAGGTGGGAAGGAGAGGGCTGTTCTGTACTAGATGCTTACCCATGCATATGTGAACCCACAGCCATGTATGACCTGGGGCCTCCTGGGCCAAGCACAAGAGGTACCCTGCACCATGGGGACCTCAGTTCATGGGGTGCACAGGTGTGCTCCAGGTGAGGCCCTCATGGTCCCATCCATGGCTGAGAGGACAGCACTCCCAGCTCAGGCACCCCATGCCCAGACAATTGCATCCTGAATTTGAGGAGCACCTATCGGTCAAACTGGCCAGTTTAGGCCTTAAAGGGCTAACTGTTATCATCCAAGAGGCTGATTTTTAAAAATTAAATCACACATTTACAACCCAATAGTCAACCCCTTTTCCCTGCTCCCTTTTAGTCCTCAATCTCAGCTTTTATTTCTCTCTGGGACCAAATTTTTAGCTTTAAATTGTGTCCCATTGTGGACATAAATACTGTCCCTTCATGTGTCAACTTCAGTGTAAGAGGCCACCACAAACTCTTCCTTCCTTCTCATTGTTGATCCCTCGGCACTCGGTGAGCAGGGCTCTTTTAATATAGTTCAGTTCTGCAGACTTAAGGGCTAAGGTAGAACAAGGAAGCTAGGAATGGCCAGGCCCAGATGGTACGGTAGGTAGGTGGTAAAGTGCCAGGTAGCAAAGGGAGCTACATTAAGGGCCCAGTGCTTTCAGAACAAGTCCAGTAAATGTGTTAATCCAGGGGCGTACAGCACAGCTGTAAATGTGAAAAAATGGAGGGTTCTGAGTCCCTGGACCCCCACCTTCCAAGAAACAGGGGTTGGCATTTGAGGGCTTTGAAATCAGAACATTGGGATTCAAAGCAGGCTCCACCACCTGGTTAGTTACTAAGAGCAAAATGAGCTTCGTTGTATTGAAATCTCTGCTGTTGCAGAGGGTGGGGGGGAGGAATTAAATGAGGTAACAGGCAAAGCAGGGAGCTAGCTCAGGCTGAGCACTGCACCCAGGCACACTGTGGCTACTGTTTTGATTCCTCTCTTCTAGGGCTGGGTTAGCACACATTCTCCATAAAGGCTGGAGAGTAAATATTTTAGGCTTTGAGGGACTATGGTCTCTGTCACAACCACTGGACTCTGCTGCTGTCATGCAAAAGCATAACTTACAACAGGTGATACATGCTCTTAACCCTGCTGGCTGGATGATGGGGGTCCAGGCACTTGGGACCCTCGTCTTACACACATGTGCCTTCCCAATAGTGGGTAGGTCTGTGCCAATAAAAATCAAAGTTGGACCTGGACTGCTAACACTGTTCCGGAGGCTGGCTAAAGAAGAGTGGGGGATCAATGGGATCCCCCATAACATATGGCATGCATAATATATGGCACGCATGCTTTGCTTCTGAGCACTTAAGAAAGAGTAGGTTCTTCTGGGAGAAGTGGCTTTTGCCCTTTGAATGAAGGCCTCCTGTAGTTTCACAGTAACCCTGTGAGCCAGGACTGAAAAGTTGGGCACAGAGAAGTTGGGGGAAAGTTTCCAGGTCACAAGTTGACAAGAGCAGAGCTGGAGTCTGATACAGACCTAATGCCCAGGCCAGTGCCCTCTCTACCTACCCACAAGCTATGGCAACCCCACGTGTCAGTGTCCCTCAAAGTGGCACCAGACATGGTCACCTGGAGCCTGCCCTGCTTAACAAGCCAGGATGCCAGGGGCATTGCCTGTGAGTCCACGACACCCAGGAGGCTACTCTCAGGTAGGGGCCCAGAAGACACACTTGGGTGCCAGGCTGGGTTTGAATCCTGGCTCTGGGCAAGTCACTGAGTCCTCTGTGCTTCAGTTCTCCTGTCCATGTAGCGCTGGAATCAGTCACTACTTCACAAGGTTTCAAGGAAGATTAAATGTGGTAATAGGTACAGAACTGTTGAGGGGGGTCAGCTGTACTTGTTTTCTTATCTTGTCTTCTCCCCTTTGCTAGATGAGGGGGAGACCCAAGGGGCAGGGCTTGTTCCAATTCTTACCACCACTTGGTGGCAGACAGGGCAGTGCCCAGGCTGGACTCTGTTCTCTGCCCCTCCTGGGCATCCTCATCCCCCTTGGAAACTTAGGTGGGTCCTCTGTACCTCTCCCCTGCCTTCCCCACACCTCCCCCAGAGGCAGTTCCAGCACCCTGTGCCCCTTGGCCCCTCAGACCCTCTGTCATTTGAGTATAAGTGAGGCTATGGACAGTCTGGAGGAGCTCGATATCCCAGTCCAGCCCACAGCCCTGAGAACCCATGGTGGGGAGTACAGTTAGAGTCTCCATTCAGACACTCATTTCTTCAGCAACTCTTAGCACGTGCTTTGCTGGGTGGTTACTGGAGATAGAGAGATGAGGTGAACACAGGCTAGCTGGGCAGAAAGGGGACACATGGATATTCACAGTGCTGATGAGGAGGGAGTGACCAAGGGCCAATCTCCTAAGTCTTTGCAGCATCAGTTTTCTTATCTTTAAAATAGAGACAGGAAACTGGACCTTACAGGGCTGTTGTTGAGGTAAGCAGCAGCCTAATCCACTGCCAGACACTGTGCCGAGCACTTTAAATATATAAACTCACTTAATCCTCATGAAAATTGATGAGGTAGGTACCAGTATTATCACCCCTTTTTATTAAAGAGGAGGAAACTGAAACAGAGAGGTAAAACGGCTGCTTTAGACCACAGAGCCCGTGCCGTCCAGTTCCATCATCCCAGCTCTTAGCATCCTCACTGGGTGTGCCCTGACTCCCTTCACTCTTCCCTGTGACCAGAGCCACAGCCTCACATCAGCATGTTTATTCATGGGGGGCAGGGCAGGTGACATTGTTTTCCCATGAGATGGGACACCCAGGCTACATCGGTCATATTGCAAGGCCAGAATGGATGTTTCCTGAGTGAATATGTGAATGCCTGCATGTGCTGTGCACTGTGCTCACCATTTCCTCGTCTCCATTGCACTCTTGGCTGTGTGGCTGTCCCCTCCATCAGGCCCTCTGCCAGCGACAGTCGAGGGCACCCACCCAAGCTGCTCAGCCGGGACATGAAGGCTTGGGGCCCCATGGCTGCACCTGACCCCCCACAAGCTTCTCCTGGGCTGTCCCAGGTCAATTTGTAGGGAAGCCCAGCCAGCTTCCAAGAAAGGCAATAAGCTCCCTGTGCCTGGGGGTGTGCAAGAAGGTGTTGAGGTATGTTTCCAGAGGACGACTCAGCAACCAATGGGGCAGTGGGTCAGACTGCTTTCAAAGTCTATACCAAGCCTGCACCCCTGCCAGAAGCACAGAGCAGTAGTTAAGGACATGGGCCATGGGCCTGAGCTACATACAACAAGGTTCCTTACTTTGTGATCCTGGGCAAGCTGCTTCCCTCTCTGTGCCTCCGTGTCCTCATCCGTAATAGAGATCTAACTATAGGCCTCCAGGAGTGCTCACTAGGAGCTGCTAAATTCATCATCCCCATCATCACAAAGGGAAGACAGAGGCCTGGGACAGGGCAGGGTAAAATTATGGAGCCTCAGTCACACCAGCTTCACTCCTCACACCCTAAGCGTCTTGCCCCTGAGACACGCTGTTCCACCAAGTACACCCACATCCTTTCCCTGTCCCCACTGGACCAAATCGTGGTGATGCTCTAAAGTCCCCCAGATCTCCACTCCTCTTGCCCATTAGATGTGCCTTTCCCTCATTGACCCTCTGTGTCCCTGACTCTTCATCTGACATGATTTGGTCTCTTGTGAACTGATGCCAGACTTCCTCTGCCCCATCCCCTGGCTCCCAACTTAGGACCAAGTACGCAGCAAGTGCTCAATATACATTTAAGGCTCACCATCCTCCAACATAACAGAATACTCACTCTTCTTCCTCGGTTGCCCCCTGAGATGTCGGCACCCAGAGCAAGCCTAGTCAGGCTCCTCAAGGGCTGGACCAAAGCTCTTGGTGTGAGTGGGGAGGTGTAGGTGGGCCCCATAGGTCCACCTGCTTCAGAGCTACTAAAGGAATGGGCAGGGCCCCAAAGCCCAGGCCCCCGGTGTGGGAGTGACCTAGCAGCCCATAGGCCACTATACCCTGTCCTGGTGGTATGAAGCTGTCCCTGAACACCCATGAGGAAGTACACGGGTGGGGGCTATGTAGTGACCAGAGCATCCAGAGCCTGAACCTTGCCCCGGGGTGACCGCTCCTGAGTCCTCCCTGGTCGCACATCTTATACCAAGGGCCTCAAACTAGGACCCAGGGGTAAATCAAGGTGGGGGGGCAGGGTGGATCAATTCTAATATTTACATTCTTTCCATTGACTTTTAGAGAGGGAGAGAGACAGAAACATTGATTTATTGTTCCACTTATTTATGCATTCATTGTTTGCTTCTTGTATGTGCCCTGACCAGGGATGGAACCTATAACCTTGGCTCACTGGGATGACGCTCCAACCAACTGAGCTACCTGGCCAGGGCTAATTGTAATATTTAGAAACTGGAATATTTCAGACAAAAATCCAGGTGTCTAGCTTGAGAAGATCCAGCTACCTGGGTCACAGTCCCTCAAGGCAACACTCTTCTGGAACTGAGTTGAAGCTACCCTCTGAACAGAGCCTGTATCCTCAGCTCATCACAGTCCCTGCTGCTCCCTCAGCTTTCCTCAGGGAACAGGGAGAGAAGGCAGCCAGGAAGGGGTGGCAGTGGGTCAGGCCAGGGGCCAGGGTCTCTAGGAAGTGTCCCCCCCAAAAGCTATGTCTTCTGACTTCCAAAGCTGCAACTTGAACTCTTTTCCTTCTCCCACTGCTCTCTGCATCCCAAACCTAGGTATTCTGCTAACTCGGTCATGTGGTGGTCACAATCCCAGCTTTAGCATCAAGGGCACAGACACAGGTACCTGGCCCAGGGCCCTCCTCCAGCAGCTCATCCGGCACAGCTTCTGTGAGAGAGTTGCCGCCAAATCTACCTACAGTGAGAAGCTGAGGTTCCAAAGGAACAAGGGACTTACCCAATGTCATGAAGACTCAGAGGGCTTAGCTGGTGTCTCAAGCTGTGCCCTGCAGAGTAGCCATCTTCCCAGGAAACAGGTCCTGGTCAGCAATGACAATCCAATGAGCTAGTATAGAGCAGGGGGAATGTGTCATGTTGGGGTGGGGGCACTGGATGGGAGAGTGAGGAACAAATCCCCCCAAGGAACAGAGCCCTAAAGGGTGAGGGGGTTGCTTACTGGTGAGTAAAGGAGTTCCTGGTGGAGTCCCCACCTTGTACAAAGTCCAGGAGGTGTGAGTCAGCACAGAAAACAGGGCTTCCAACATGGGCAGGAGCAGCAGGATCAGGCAGAAGCTGACAACAGAAACCCCACCCAGACCCCCGTGTGAAAGCCCCTAGACTCCCCCTCTTCCTCCTGTGGTGCAGACCCTGCAGCTCTGCCTCCATTCCTCTCTGTCTCTCCTCTTCCTGCCACCCCGAGGGCCAGCCCTTGGTCACCGTCTCCTCAACATCCTGCACTTCCATACTGTCCAGTCTTGACTTAGACACAGCAGATGGGTTTCTGCTCTGAAGTGATAATTAAGTTTCTCATTACTGACGTGTCTTCAAAGTTTAAAAAATAATGAATGTGGAAAAATATAATCCAGACTGTCAGTGTTCTAAATGAGCATGAGGGTCAGGGAAGTTCTCTCAGGCCTCTGTTAATGATGGAGCCTTGGTCCTAGGAGGGAGGGAAGGATGAAGGTAAGGAAGGAGAAGGTGAACTTGACTGACACATGGCCCATGTCTAATCCTTTCATCTATTCAGTGTTTTATCCATCACCACATTTTTCTGAGCCCTTTTCTGCACCTGCCCCAGAGCAAACACAGAGCTCATGGCTAACAAGGTAATTATGAGTGTGATGACAGGAGAGGCCGAGGGAGCTGCAAGAGAGGATGGGGATCAAGAAGTGCTTCTTGGAGAAGGTGGCATCTGAGCTGGGTCTCCAAGGATGAGCCATTATCTAGCCAGTGTCTGGCACAGAGCAGGAACCAAATTCATGAAGAAATGAGTGAATGAATAAATGAATGGGCATCTACCTAATAGCTCATCCAGGCCAAAGCTTATAGCAGGACGCGCAGGGTGTGTTGATCCACTTGGGCTGCTGTAACAGCATGGGGGTCATCTTGCTGCCACAAGAGCCTGCACTCAGGCCATTCGGGAGCCCTCATCTGCCTTCTGCTCCTGGATACTGCTTGTTGTTCCCAGAAACACCCACCCCATGGCCTCAGTGTCCCCATACACTTGTATAACCGTACATGCTTCTTGAGAGTTTGTGAAGAGGGGGACATTGGTGTGTGCCCAAAACTGAGGATCACGGGGTGGGACAGATGGGAAGGGTAGGAAGAGGGAGGGCCCTTCCTGGAATTCAAGGACCCAGCTGTGGTGGAGTTCATGAACAGAAGGCAGTTATGGAGCAAGGGCTGAACTCAGTTTGGGACATGTGGAGTTTGAGAAGCTTGGGGACACCAGGACAGAGATATCCAGGAAAGGCTGGACCCAGGAAACAAAGGTGTGACAGAAGGTCAGGGTCTGAGCTCCAGATCCAGGCAAGACAGGACAGGAGTGCGGTAGAAGGGGCCTCGGGATATATCTAGGACAACCATTAACTGGTGTGGCAAGGTGACCATTGTATTCATTTCACAGGCCTCTGGTGCCTAACTCAGCTGGGCCCAGGGAAGCCACTCAATAAATGTGTGTTAACTTGACCCAAATTCACTCATTTTCACTTTAAATTGCTGGGATTGAATTTGTTGATTCAAAAATATGGATTATGCAGGGTCAGGTTAGTTAGCTAGAAAGGTTGGCCAGAAAGGATTACAAATCCAAAAGCAAAATACAGACCCAAGACAAAACCAAAAATTAAGCCCTGGCTGGTGTGGCTCAGTGGACTGAGTCCTGGCCTGTGAACCAAAGGGCTTCCAGTTTGATTCCCAGCCAGGGCGCATGCCTGACTTGCAGGCCAGGTCCTCAGTAGGGGGCACGTAAGAAGCAATCACAAATTGATCTTTTTCTCCCTCCGTTACCCTCTCTAAAATTTTTTTTTAAAAAAACCTAAGAATTAAGACTCGACATGCATCCCACTGTGGCCTCAGGCCTTAGCACTTGCAGTTCTAGCCTGGAACACAGCCCTCTCTACATGGCCTGCTCTAGAAATACCTTCAGGAATTCGCTCAAATAGCCTTCCTGACTTCATTATTCTCCATGGTGCATAGGGGTATATTTTACTTATTTTTTTTTTCTGGCTCCGCCATTAGGATGTCAGCTGCTGAGAATGGAGACCTCTGCCTGCTCCACCCACTGCTGTGCCCTGGTTTCTAGAACCTGCCTGCATACAGTAGTACGTCAGTGCATGGGCACTGAGTGAGGGAACACTGGAGGCCACAGACAAGAATGTTTCAGATAGTGATAAGTTGTTCATTCACTGTTTACAGAGCTACTACAATGTGCCTGGCACTGACGTAGGCTGTAGGCACAACAGTAAATTAGACAAAAACAAACAAATAAAAACCCAATTCTGCTGTTCCTGTGGAACTGGCATTGTGAAGGGTAGACAGTGAGCACAACATGTTAGAAGGGTCAGTGCTATGGAGAAAAGCGAGCTCAGGGAAATCAAGAGGGCAGGGGAGGGCGCTGGAGGCTCGAGTGGGCCGAGCCATCATCTAGCCAGGACCTGGCTCAGAGAGGGAACCAAATATATCACGAATAAATGACTGAATGAATAAATGAATAAACAGACCAGCTTTTCAATGGCAGTCATCTGAGTGGAGTGGGAGTCAGGGAAGGGAGGGGAGGGGAGGGGAGGTGGGGGGCCCAGAATGTGCATGGCCTGGTGGCCCTATAAGGACTCTTCCTCTCAGTGTGGGGAGTCACAGCTGGGTGTTGAGCACCAGGGCTGAGCCCAGAACTCTATGAAGGAAATGAAGAGGGTAATGTCTGGGGAGACTTGAGGCTGTAACTGTAGATTGCATAGGCAGGGAAGGCTCCTCTGAGGAGGAGAGATCTGAGCAGAGCCCTTGTATGGACCATGTTTCTAGCTTCTCTAAACTAAATGCTTTAACATCTGCCCTGCATGTACATGCTGGACATACCTTCTAAGTCACCTCAACTTGGCCTCCTGCCTCCCTTGTCTCCCGCTCTCCCACCCCCAGGAAGAATTCTCCTTCTAGGTATCCACTTTTTGAATACAAACCAGCCAATCCAGTGACCACTGCCCACCGCACCTGCCACCTCCTCTATTGGATGCTCATACTCCTGACCACTATCCTCCTACCCCAACCATGAAGGGTCAGGTACCAGGCAACTCAGGATAGTCACTATGCCGCAAAACCCATTAAATTACTCAAACCAGAAAATCCCAAGCCTGCTTACCCTGCCTCACCGGCTCCCTCTGAGACAGGACAATGAAAAACTAGGAAAATCTCTTGGCAAATGGAATAGGGACACTGAGACAGATAGCTGAATACAATGGCCAAGCAATTTACAGCCAGGTGCAGATTGTCACCAGGGCTGAAGGCCCAGAATCCTTGGCAGAGGGCAAAATTGGGAAAATAAGAACCACACTTCCAGGATAACCTTTCCTCGCCTGGCCTGTCCTCCCTGGAGATAATATCTAGGGCTCCTTGTATTTCAGCTCCAGGTCCAGAAAAGCAGCAACCCCAGGTGGGTGATGCCAAAACCAACAGCAATGACTAAAGACCTCCACCTCCTGCCCTGCCACTGACCCTGAAAGGGCCCACCTGGAGAAGTGGTGCATATTCTGCTGAAACCCTCCTCTGAGACCTCCCCTAAGATTCCTACCTACAAGAAAGAAGTAAAAGCCTCAAAACAAAGGACCCAGTTCAAGCTCTCCCTTTGGGGAGCAGCATGTGCCATTCCCCAGAGACATTCCTGTCACTTCTTCTATGCTAAGCCTTTCCTTGTTTCATTGTCCCCAGCTTTAATAAATGTATCCTTATAGTCACCTGGACTGGTGCTGTGAAATTCTGCCTACACAAAGTCAAGAACCCACATACTACAGTTGGTCTCAGACAGACCCACTCAGCACCAGCCCCCTGTCCAGTAACACCTGCAGAAATCCCAATAAAAGCTCCTATCCAGAGTTCCCTCCATTCCCTCTGCCTTCTGACCAACCCTGCATGGTGTGGTGTACGCCCCCTCCTCTGGGAACTGTGAGTAACAGACTCTCTTTTCAAAGGCAGTCATCTCTTGATTGGGTGGCCTTACTGCACCTCAAATTTTCTGTTAATACATTCTATCTTAAACCAAGCCAACAAGATACTTTGCAGACATGTAAACGAATGAAAAAACATGAACAATATACCTTTTTACAATGTCCTCAACAAGTTTAATATACATATTAGAATTTCTTTTTGCCATAAAATTTCAGGCTCCATAAGAGTAGAGGCAATATAGGGAATTATACAGATAAGACCAGACCCCTGGGGAGTTCTAAATATCTGCCTCCCCCGACTGAAAGCTTAGGCTAAGGCTTGACCAAGTCCCAGTCTCTGTCTTCACACTGCAGTGGAATTTGGTTGGTTTTTTCCAATTAACAGGGAGCTTGTAAGTTGCAAACTCATCTTTCTAGCAATAACCAAGTTACACCACGTATGTGACAGCCTGTTCCTTGAATTATTTAATTAGAATCTGTGGATGTTAGCAGGAAAGAATCAGCACAGCATATTTCAAAACAAGTTGTGTCTCCCGGGGTGTGGGGGGAAGTGAGGGAGGAAAGAACGAGGCGATGCCCTGGAGGATATTTGCTCCAGACTCATTAGTCAGGAGCATTTATCTTCACACATTAGTTTCCCTGAAAAGTGCCAGCAGAGGCCAATGGGTTGGAGCTGAGCTTGGCTGTCACTCCATGGAAGGAAGGGTTGAAAACTTCAGACAGCTGTGGCTCTTGGAGCAGCCTGACCCAAAGGAACCACATAGCAAAGTCCCCTCCAAGACTGCTATCCTGGTTAGGATAAGAACCAGCGTCTGTAACGAAGGGCCCCACAGAAGAGTGGCAAATAGATGTTTGCATCTCTTTGCCACTCATCTGGAGGCCAACAGTCCAGGTCTGGCTGGTCTGCAGGGCTGCTCCCTGATGCCATCCATCATCCTGGGGAGTTACCCTCATCCGCACCAGCTAGGATGGAGCTCCAGCCTCAGAGTTCATCTTCCCAGCAGCAAGACAGAGGAAGAAGGTCCTGCTTTTTTCTCCTAGGAAATATTCTAGGAGTTGCACAAATTCCCATGCTAGAGGGAGAACTCATTCACACACCCCAGTGTAGCTGCAGAAGAGGTTGGGATCTCTGTCATCTTGGGCCCTGCTGTAAGTCGAGTGTTCAGTTGCTCTGAGAGAGGGGTAGACAAGGCTATTACCAGCCATCTGGACATCTCTGCCACACCCCTTTTAATGCTCCCTCCCACCGCCCAACCACTCCTGCCCTGAGTTCGTATTTTATGAAAGACAGTACATCAGACAAACTCATAATTCAGGAACCAGCTGAAAATCATGGGCCAGTGGGCGTTTTTCATTAGATTTGTTGGCAAATCACTGGTAGAGACTCCATTACTGACTCAGGCTCTCTCCCACTCAAAGCCCACTGTGCACATGCAGCCTGAGGAATCCTGTCCAATAGATGTCGATCATGTCCCTCCCTGCTCAGGATCCCCTGCTATTCAGAACTAAACCCAAAGCCCTTCCTCTGGAACTGCACTGGAACTAATAAGGGAGGTCAGAGGCATCTGCTGGCCCGATCAGCTAAGGTCAGAGCTCACAGGAGAAAAGTCTCCTTAGCAGAGTGTTCTGTCATCAGAGCTGACTGCTGTATAGGCCCTGAGCTGCAGGATGTTTAAATGTGGACATAGAAAGCAAATGTACCAGTGGGAGCAGTCTTGGAAACAAGGGGTGCTGGCCTACATCCCCTACCCTTGCCCCTCACCTCTGTCCTGTATGCACCTAATATTCCAGCTTTCTTCTGCCTTCACACCTCCTCTCCATTTCCTTTGGTCAAAACCAGGCATCGAGCCCCTCCCTCCTGGGGCAAGGGGAAGGTCGAACTCCTGCCTTATCATCAGGAAATGCAGCTGCACAGGTAAGTAACCCCTATGCAATTCTGGGACCATACCCATGCCACTTCTCTAACCCCTGCCCCCAGGCTGTGTCACAGGACACTATTATCCTATTATGGATCTTTTGGTTGTAATTACCACAGGTAACACAGGCCAGAGGACCAAAAGTCCCCTCTCCGTCCTTCTGCAAATATTAGGTAATGTTGAGTGCAGGAAGGTAACAAAATTTCTGCCTTTCTGTCCTGCAGTATGGCTCACAGCCATTTCCCTTCGGCAGCATATTTGTTGCTACTGGGAACTCAAGGGATAATTCTCTTCAGTCATTTTTCCATTAGTTGTTCCAATTAAGTGCAACTACTACAACACGACATGCTTCTCAAATGGGAGGATGCAAAGCCCTAGTTTTGTGCCAGGTAGATGCAAAACAGAGTACCAGATACATCTTTCTGGAAGAACCAAATACTTTAATAAGAATTGCATCTCTCCTCCACAAACATGTAAGAAAAGACAGAGGAGGGTAGCAGAGGGAGAAGGGCAGGGGAGGGGATAAGAGCCCCAAGAACAACAGTCTAGCCTCTTAAGTTTCACCAGGGTGGATGGTCAAAGAATGGATAGCCTCTCCTCTCCAGGGAGCTCCAGACTGCCCTCTAAACTCACCAGGTATATTGGATACAATGCTTCTGAAGTCCATAAAGATGTCTGATATCCTCTTGATGTGAATTCCATGAAAAGAAGGCCACAGCAGTCTGCACACCTCCATCATTCACTAGGCCAACTCCTGTCACCTGGGAGTCCTTCATGCACAGCATGTACTTCTTGCACAGCTCTCAGCCACAGCTGTTTGTGTCCAGTCTCTATCCAATTGCCCACACCATACTGTTGGCCTCCCTGGAGCTCAGCATCTTTGACTTAAGAATTTAAAATGCAGGGAGCATAACTTGACCTCCCCAAAGTCTTTGATTATGGCTCTGCCTTGGCCATGCACAATTTAAATTGGATTTATCCTGTCCCATTTGTCATGTTGGATCCTGCTGGACAGCCTAAAGCAAAGGTTTCTTTCAAGAACTTTCAAGAGTTCAAGAACTTTCCAGCCACTCCTTACCAGCCCTGGCTATGGCCACAGAGAGAGGCTGGGGTCACACCACCAAGCTCTTCAGTATGACGGGAGTTGTCCTTAAAGGACACATCCTGGGAGCAGCTGGTTTCCTCTGGGGTTCCACTGCTGCTGCTGCTGGGTGGAAGGGGAGGCCCCAGGACCAGGCGGGGGACTGAACTGGGTGGGGGAGCAGCAGGCTTTTTGGCCTTCTGCTCTGACTCCTGGTCCTCAGACCACTGGTTTTCTTCCCTGGCCAATGGTGTTAAGATCCAAGGGGGATGGAAGCTCACTGTAGTTGTATTTCCCTGGGTGTGCAGAGGCCTCTGACCGAGCCTCCTGGGTTGGGGAGGGACCACCGTTGTTGGGGTCAGTGGAAGAGGAGGACTTTACTGTGACAGTGTGGCCCTCCACCTTAGATTTCTTGGTGCTCAGGATCAGGTACGTGTCCCAACCAAAGCCCATGGTCATCATCACCTCTGTCACTCAGGTGTCCTTGTCGTCAGTTCCTCCTCTTGGCCCATGTTTAGCCTGGTTCCCTCATTATTTCTTCTAAAGTTCCCCTGTTAGGGTCAAAGGTCATCAATATTTTTGCAAGAGATTTACACACTCAAAAGACATGAAAAATGGGATATGGTATTGCCTGCCCAGTGTCTACTGCTGCAGCTTCTAGAAGTCCTCTCCTGTGAAAGGCAAGGTCCTGGTGACCATAGAACACAGAACTCCCAGGGTCTACACATCCACTGTAGGGCCGTTGCAGTTTTGGCCCAGGAAGACTTCTGGGGAGGCATAAAGGGGGCTGCCACAGAACATGTTCAGCTTATGGACAGTAAAATTGTTACTGTGGCCAAAGCCTACAACTGTTATACTACTCATCTGAGCATCCAACAGCAGGTTCTCTGGCTTCAGGTCTCTGTGGATGACACCTTTCTGGTGGATGGCAGCTCCCAGAATTTACTTCAGGCTTCATTTTCAGTCTGCTAATGAGGAACAATGTTCCAATCACCTCAAATAACTTTATGATATCAGGGTGACTCAAGGCCTTCATGCAAAATTTCCTGGAGGCTAGAGGAGCCCTGCTGACTCTAATAATCTTGACAGTCACCTCTGTCCTGGTCAGTATGTGCCAAGACAACTTCATCTTGATGAAGTTTCCTGGCCAATAGTGTTCAGCAGTTTGTAATGGTGAATAGGGGGCTCCTTGTCAGCAGATAGAGCCACAAGGTGCTGCAACATGATGATGATCTATCTGTTAAGTACACTGACAATACTAACAATGCTAACAATGCTCACTAACTATACTCACTATGCTAACTCTATTAACTATACCAACAACACTAACTGTAATAAAAATACAACCTAAAAAATTTTTAGAGAAAAAAAACAAAGAAAATAAAGAAAAAAATGAGAAAAGAACAAAGAAAAATTGAGAAAAGAAAAATGAAAAGTGAGAAAAATTTAAAAAGTAAAGCAAAAAGGGCAAAAATAAAGAAAAATGAAAGAAGAAAAGAAAATAGTAATGAAAAATATGAGAAAAAGCAAAGAAGAGTAAATGAAAAAGAAAAAAATAAACAAAATGGAATAAAAAAGGAGAAACCAAGCTAACTGGTCCAAGTCCATCACATTACCACTTATCAGCTTCCTGAGATAAAGACAAAAACCTCAGCCCAACAAGAGCTCTAACAGGAGATGTTTGTAATTCCATCACAATGGTACCTTATCAGGTCAGAGCAAGAATCAGAGCAATCATGGCTGGGGATAAATCACAGTGGTTTTCTCACTTTTGTCTCTAAATACTTTTGTTTATATGGGATATTAAAGAATGATATTTACTTTATTAAATATTAAAATATATAGAACACTTCAGTGGCCTTTTCATTTAAAATTTGAAAATCTGCAATAATTTTTGGCATTTTAAGATCTTAAAGTGTTGCCCTGGCTGGTGTGGCTCAATGGGTTGAGCACTGGCCTGTGAACCAAAGGGTTGCCAGTTCTATTGCCAGGCAGGGCATATGCATGGGTTGTGGGCCAGGTCCCCACTAGGGGGCATGTGAAAGGCAACCACACACTGATGTTTCTCTCCCTCCCTTCCCCTCTGTCTAAAAATAAAATAAATAAAAACTAAAAATAAATAAAGATCTTAAAGTGTCTACACTTAAAATGCTAAATTATTTTCCCTTAAACTCTGATTGCTCTCAAAGTGATGCTACAATTTAATTGATATCATGAAATTATAGGAAAATGTTTGCTATATAAGACAAGATAAGGCACATTATTAACATCTATAAAGCTGAGAGGAAGAGAGCTTTCTTTATGTTTTCACTAATAAGATTATGAATAGATTTCTCATCAGAAACCTTAGAGGTTAGAGGGCAGTGGGTTGATATACTTTCCTCAAAGTATTGGAGGAAAATGCTGTCAACTAAGAATTCTATATCTGGCAAAACTACCCTTCAAAAGTGAGGGAGAAATGAAGACATTCCTAGATAAATCAAAGGTGAGAGAGTCCTTTACCACTAGACCTACCTGCCAAGCATGAACAGAGTCCTTCAGGTTGCACTGAATGTACATTGGACAGCAACTCACAGCCTTAGGAAGAAATAAAGATCACTGACAAAAGTAAATACACAAATACTTATAAAAGCTAATACTATTGTAACTTTGGTTTGTAGCTCCATTTTTGTTACCTACTTGATTTAAGAGACTAATATGTTTAAAAGGAGACTAATATATTAAAATTATTACTCTATGTTTTTGGATATACAACACATAAAGATATAATTTTGTGACATCAACAATGGAAAAGAGGTGTGGTCAGAGGTGTGTGGGAGCAGAATTTTTATACATTCTTGAAGTTAGGCTGATATAAATTCACATTAGAGTGTTATAAATGTTAGAGTGTTATAACATTACTTTATGTAATCCCAGAAAGGCAAGCAGAAAGAAAACAGCTATAGAATATACACAAAAGTAAGTGAGAAGGGAATTAAATGTTTCACCATAAAAAAATCAACTAAATGTAAAAATGACAGTCACACAAGACAAATGGAAGAAATGCAAGACAAAAAGCTATAAGACATATAGAAAACAACAGCAAAATGACAGATGTAAGTCTTATCAGTAATTACATTAAATATAAATGAATTAAATTTTCTATTCAAAACACAGATTGGAACGATGGATAAACACACATAAACCAACTAATTGCTGTCTATAAGAGATTCACTTTAGATCCAAAGACACAAAAATTTGAACATGAAAGGGTAGAAAAATGTAGTCCAGGCTGACAGTCAACAAAAGAGAATGTGCTGATGGTATTAATATCAGACAAAATAGACCTTAAGTCAAAAAAGGTTATAAGATATAAAGAAGGACATGATATATTAATAAGAAGTTTAATACAGTAAGAAGATAAAATGATAAACATTCACATACCTACTGACAGACCATAAAAATATATGAAGCAAAATCAATAGAACTGAAGGAAATATAGTTCTACAAAATAATAGTTGAAGTGTCTAGTACCCCACTCACAATAATGGGCAGAAGAATCAGACAGAATATAAGTGAGAAAATCAAAGACTTAAGCAACAAAATAAATCAATTAAATCTAACACAAATACACAGGACACCATCAAATAACAGTATACACATTCTTCTCAAGTGGACTGGGATATTCTCCAGGATAGACCATATGTTAGGCCACAATTTAAATTTCAATAGATTTTAAAAGAAGGATATACAAACCATCTTTTCAGACTGCAATGGGATGAAGTTAGAAATCAGGAACAAAAGGAAAGGTGGAAAATTCTCAAATTTGTGGAAATTGAACATCATACTCTTAAAGAATCAATGTGTCAAAGAAGAATTCACAAGGCAAATTAGAAAATATTTAGACAAAGAAAAGCAAAACACAGCTTATCAAAACTTATGGGAAATAAAGCAATGCTAAGGGGAGATTTATAAATCCATTTTAAAAAACAAGAAAGTTCTAAAAAAAAATACAAAACCTCTTACATTAAAAAAAGATCTTGATTTTTTTTCTCATATCAGAGAAGATGGTAGCGAGGTAGGTGGGAGCTGAACCCAGTTCTCCCTGTGCCCAGCTGAAACACCTAGCCAATCTTCTGAGGAACAGAGTGAATAGCCAACAGAATCCCAGCTTATATAAGGTTTGGAGGCCAAAAATTGTAAAGGACATTGAAAAACAGATACTGAGGAGATTGCGCTGGGACAGTAAGGTCCCTGGGATCTGCCCAGGGTCCTAGGCCACTATGACCCCCCAGCCTGGCACCTGCCACAGGATACAAGGAGGGGAATTAGATCACCAGCTCCCTCCCCTACCAGAGCAGGGAGGGCAGCCAGGCACCAGCAGGGACCCAGATGCTGGAAGTCACTGAGGGGAATAGAAGTGATGTGGGAGACACACATAGAAGGTATACTTCCACTGGTACTGTGGATGCTAGCACCAGAGAAATTGAGGCTCCAGGTGACACCTGGAGAAGGGAGGAGTTGGGCTGTGTGGGAACCTGACTCGGATAGTTTCCGGACTGGCTGGAAAGCTGGGTTGTGTGAAAAGCCGTGCGCTTGTTAAGGACAGTGGGCAGCTGCTTTGTAAGGAACTCTAGAGCAGTGGCTGGCTTGCCCTGATGGTGATTTGAGCTGAGTGTGCCCAGAGACTGAGTGGCTAAGAGGAACTATGTGCCTGAGCTGGTCCCACATTGCGCACACAGAGACCAAGTAGCTGAATGGAATCATGCCCCCGAGCTTGTCTCCCACTGCACTCCCAGGGACTGAGTGGCTAATTGGAGCTGCGTACATGAGACTGAGTGGCTGATTTCAGCCTAGCAGCTCATGGATGACCTGGGATGGAGGCTGGGCAACTGGCCCAGACCTTGTTCCCATCCTCTCAAAATCATAGGAAGGGAGAAAAGCTAAGCCCAGCCCTCCGCCAATTTGGTGACATCTAGGAAGACCAGCAGAACTTGCTAAACAGGTTTAAAGTCAGAAGGAGGCTTATTTTTGTTTGTTTGTTTCTTTCTCTTTTTTCCCCTTTTATTCTTCCCCAAAGTGAGACAATAAGGCATGGAGTTACAAAGGGTTCAGGGACAGATACAAAGGGGGAGCACATGGCTAACTCCCAAAATTGAGAAACTGAGACAAATGTTACTTTGCTATCCCACAGAGATGGCATTTTATTGTTTATGTGTATTATTATTTTTCATTATTTTTACCACTTTTATTTCATTACCACTTTTTTTATTTCTCTTATGTTTAGTTTTCCTTGTTTTGTTTCTCTGTTTAATTGCATTGTTTGACTGGTTTTCCTTATTCTGTCTGTATTTCAATTTTTTTTTCTTACACTTCACTAGTGTAACAATAACGCACTACTCTTGACTGGGTACTTTCTATTCTGGTTATCCAAATCATATATTTCTTCTCATATTATTGTTGTTCCAGTACTATTGTAAATAATTGTTCTTCCATTCAATTGTACATACTACACAGCAACCCTCCCTAATGTTACCCACTTCACTTTATTCCTGGGCATTATTGTTGTGGTTAACTCTATTCTCTCTCACACTACGTCTACTTTCTGTCCTTTACTCTCACTATATCTCTTCATCTAACCTTACACAAGCACTCTGTTTTATGGATTCAGCTAACAATCCTCCTCCCCTCTAACAAGAGTCTTATCTTTCTTTCACCTTTTATAAAAAGTGGCTAGTTGGATGAAATATCACCGTCAACGCTACACTTATCCAAAGAATCTCCTATCTCTTCTCTACTTACTGGTACTTTAAACCCATAAAATACTCTCCTGCTGTCAATCCATTTTGCCTACTCCCTGCCACTGATCATATACAAGAACAGGTAGGAGCTGGGAACATCAGTATACCTGCTGAAGGAGAGAAACCACCAAAAAAAGGAACCACCAAAAATTAAAAACTCAAGTACAACAAGAGAGCCCACACAAACAGAAGAAAGGGCAAACCCAGAGTGTCCAGAGAAGGAGGTCAAAGAGACCATACCACTGAACACCATAGAATTCCTACCATACAAGTTCACCCTACAAAGACAACTAGCAAAGAGAAGCATCAGGAAGTGCAGAAACAAACATAAAGAGTCACCTAAAATAGGGAGACAAAAAAAGAACCTGCAATCCAAAGGAATGGAAGACTCCCCACTAAAAGAGCTAAATGAAATGGAGGTAAGCAAACCATCAAACATAGAATTCAAAATAATGGTTATAAAGATGCTCAAGTAAATCACAAACAACTACAAGCAACTGGGTGAGAACTACAACAGTAAGAAAAAGGAATCAGAAACTATAAACAAAAAAAAACAGGAAGAAATGAACAATAAAATCTCAGAAATAAAAAAAAAATACTACAAGGAATTACAAGCAAGCTGGATGAAGTAGAGGATCAAATCGGCAAGCTGGAGGACAAGGTAGAAAAAAATACCCAGAAGGAGCAAGAAAAAAAATAAGAGATTCAGAAAGAAAGAACAGGGGTAAAGGAGCTGCAAGACAACATGAAACATAATAATATTTGTATAATAGGGATACCAGAAAGAGAAGAAGAAGAGCAAGGGGGTGAAAACCTGTTTGAAAAGTAATGATGGAAAACTTCCCTAATTTGATGAAAGAAAAAGTTACACAAACCGAAGAAACCCAGAAAGTCCCAATCTCTGTGTTTCCAAAGAGGCCCACTTCAAGACACATCATTATTAAAATAGAAAAATTTAAAGACAAAAAGAGAATCTTAAAGGCAGCAAGGGAGAAATAAAGTAACATACAAGTGAGTCCCAATTGGACTACTAGCTGACTTCTCAATGGAAACACTCTAAGTCAAATGGGAATGGCAAGAAATATTCCAAGTAATGAAAATCAAGGGCCTGCAACTGAGACTACTCTATCCAGCAAGGCTCTCAATTAAAATGGAAGGCCAAATAAGGAGTTTCCCAGAAAAAAGAAGCCTCAAAGAATACACCTCCAACAAACCAGCTCTGCAAGAGATGCTAAAGGGTCGGCTTTAACAAAAGGAAGAAAAACAGTGAAAGAGACAGGAACACAGGTATGAAAACATGGTAATCAATAAATACCTATCAATAACAACATTAAACATAAACAGAATAAATGCTCAACTTAAAGATATAGAATAGCTGAATGGATAAGAAATCATGACCTCCACATATGCTGCCTACAAGAGACCCACCTCAGAACAAAAGACCAACACCGACTGAAAGTGAAGGGCTGGAAACAAATATTCCAAGCAAATGGACAGGAAAAAGGAGCGGGGGTAGCAATAATCATATCAGACAAAATAGACTTCAAAAAAAGGGCTATAAAAAGAGACCCAGAAGGTCACTTCATGATACTCAAGGAAAGAATCCATCCAGAAGACATAAATATTGTAAATATATATGCACCCAACATAGGAGTACCCAAATACATAAAGAAATTTTCGAGGACTTCAAGAAAGATATTGACACTAACACAATTACAGTTGGGGATTTGAACACCCCACTGTCAAAAATAGATAGATCTTTCAAACAAAATATCAACAAAGATATTGCAGCATTGAACAATGTCCTAGATCAAATGTAGTTAACTGATATACACAGAGCCTTTCAAACCAAAGAAGCAAAATACACATTCTTTTCAAATGCACAAGGATCATTTTCAAAGATAGACCATTTGACAGGCCACAAAACAAGCCTCAACAAATTCAAGAACATTGAAATCATATCAAGCATTTTCTCTGACCACAAGGGACTGAAACTAGAAACCAACCTCAAAAACACTCAAACTCTTGGAGATTGGATAGCATGCTATTAAACAAAAATGGGTAAAGAATGAGATTAGGGAGGAAATCAAAAAGTCTCTGGAAAGAACTGAAAATGGACTCACAACAACCCAAAACTTATGGGACACAGAGAAGGCAGTCCTGAGAGGGAATTTTGTAGCAATATAGGCCCACCTAAAAAACATAGAAACATTTTGAATAAACAACCTAACCCTACGTCTACAAGAACTCGAGGAACAACAACAAAGACAGCCCAGAGCAAGCAGAAGGAAGGAAATAACCATGATCAGAGCAGAATTAAATGACATACAGATTAAAAGGACAATTCTAAGGATCAATGAATCCAGAAGCTGTTTCTTCCAAAAGATAAACAAAATTGAAAAGCCTTTATGCAGAAACATCATGGAAAAAAGAAGACCAAACTAAACACAATCAGAAATGAAAGAGGAGAGATTACAACTGATACCACAGAAATACAAATGATGGTTAGAAATTACTACGAAGAACTAGATGCCAAGACATTTGGAAACCTAGGTGAAATGGATAAATTTCTAGAAAAATATAATCTTCCAAAATGCAATGAAGATGCAGAAAACCTGAACAGACCAATAACACCTGATGAAATTGAAGCAGTAATCAAAAAACTGGCAACACACGAGAGCCCTGGACCAGATGGTTTTACAGGAGAGTTTTACAAAGCATTTAAAGAGACAGCTAACCTTTATCATTTACAGATTATTCCAAAAATTCAAGAAGATGGGAGACTCCCAAACTCTTTGTATGAAGCCAGCATCATCCGAATCCCAAAGCCAGATAAAGACACAGCAAAGAAAGAAGACTTCAGGCCAATATTGCTGATGAACATAGATGCTAAAATCCTCAATAAAATATTGGCAAACCGCATCCAGCAATAAGTTAAAAAGTTCACACACCATGATTAAGTGAGATTCATTCCAGAATGCAAGGATGGTACAATAGTTGCAAATCAATAAATGTAAGCTATCACATAAACCAAAGAAAACACAAAAATCACATGATCAATAGATGTGAAAAAAGCATTTGATAAGGTACAACACCCGTGTATGATAAAAACACTCAGCAAAGTGGGAATAGAGGGAGCATTCTTCAACATAATAAAGGCCATATATGAGAGACCTACAGCCAACATCATGTTCAATGGACAAGAACTTAGAGCTTTCCCACTAAGATCAGGAACAAGACAAGACTGTCCACTTTCACTACTTCTATTCAACATAGTACTGGAAGTCCTAGACACAGCAATCAAACAAGAAAAGGAAATAAAAGGCATCCAAATTGGAAAAGAAGAAATAAAAGTGTCATTGTTTGCAGATGACATGATAGTATACACAGAAAATCCTATAGACTCCACAAAAAACTGATTGACCTAATAAATGAATTTGGCAAAGCAGAGGGATACAAAGTCAATATTCAGAAATCAAAGGCATTTTTGTACACTAACAAGGAAATCTCAGAAACAGAAATCAGGAAAGAAATCCCATTTGATATAGCAACAAGAAAAATAAAATACCTAGGAATTAACCTAACCAAGTAGGTAAAATATCTATACTCCAAAAACTACATAACACTGAAGAAAGCATTTAAGAAAAACACAAATAAATGGAAACATATACCGTGTTCATGGATCAGAAAAATTAACATCATCAAAATGTCCATACTACCCAAAGCAATTTATAGATTCAACATAATACCTATTAAAGTACCAATGGTATATTTCACATATATAGAACAAACATTTCAAAAATTTATGTAAAAACATAAATGATCCCAAATAGGCGCAGCAATTTTGAGAAATAAGAACAAAGTAGGAGGGCTACACAATATCTGATATAAAATTGTATTAAAAGGCCACTGTAATAAAAAGAACCCTGGTACTGGCATAAGAACAGAAACATAGACCAATGGAACAGAACAGAGAGCTCAGAAATAAACCCAAGTCTGTATGGTCAATTAATATTTTACAAAGGGGGTAGGAGCATAAAATGGAACAAAAATAGCCTCTTCAACAAATGTTGTTGGGAGAGCTGGATAGCTACATGTAGAAAAATGAAACTTGACCACCAACTTACATCATACACAAAAATAAATTCAAGGTGGATAAAAGACTTAAATATAAGTTGTGACACCATAAAAGTCCTTTAGGGGAACACAGACAGGAAAACTTCAGATATTCCACACAGAAATATTTTCACTGATATGTCCCCTAGAGCAAGGGACATAAAGGAAAGAATACACAAATGGGACCTTATCAAATTAAAAAACTTCTGCATGGCTAAAGAAAACAGTCTTAAAATGAAAAGAGAAACAACTATATGGGAAAACATATTTGCCAATGATACTTCAGACAAGGGTTTGATCTTCAAAATACAGAAAGAACTCACACAACTCCACACCTGGAAGACAAACAATCCAATTAAAAAATGGGCACAGGACTTGAACAGACACTTCTCCAAGGAGGACATACAGAGGGCCCAGAGACATATGAAAAGATGCTCAGAATCACTAGCCATCAGATGCAAATTAAAACCACAATGAGATGCCACTTCACAATGTTCAGAATGGCAATCATAAACAAAGCAACAAACAACCAGTGTTGGAGAGGTTGTGGAGAAAAGGGAACCCTAGTGAAGTGTTGGTGAGATTGCAGACTGGTGCAACCACTATGGAAAATAGTATGGAATTTCCTCAGAAAACTAAAAATGTATCTGCCTTTGGCCTGGCAATTTCACTGCTGGAATTATGTCCTAAGAACCCTGAAACACCAATCCAAAAGAACCCATGCACTCCAATGTTCATAGCAGCACAATTGACAATAACCATGTGGTGGAAGCAATCTAAGTGCCCATCAGTAAATTAGTGGATCAATAAACTGAGGTACATTTACATGATGGAATACTACGCAGCAGAAAGAAAGAGGGAGCTCCTACCCTTTGCGACAGCATGGATGGATCTGGAGAGCATTCTGTTAAGTGAAATTTGTGCTTCACCAGGCAGTGAAGGACAAATGTCATGTGATCTCACCTATAACTGGAACATAATTAACAAAAGAAACAAGCAAGCAAAGTATAACCAGAGACACTGAAATTAAGAACAAACTGACAGTAACCAGAGAGGAGGGGAGAGTGAAGTACCATGGGAAAGAAGGGAAACATTTGTAAATGAACATGAATAAGGGACCCATGGACAAAGCCAAAGGGGGGTAGAATTGAGGGTGGGTGGTGGGGGAGGGGAGGGTGGGAAAAGTGGTGCTGGGAAAATGGAGACAACTGTATTCAAACATCAATAAAAACAATAAATGAAAAAAAGAAATTTAAAAATGAAAAGAAAGGAAATTTAAAAAAAGAAATGAAAGTGTGCCATTACTACTAACTCTATAGAATTAAATAATTATGAAAGAGAGCTATGAATAATTAATCATACTCTATGAAATGGGGAAACTAGATAAAATGGACAAATTTCTAGAAACACAAAACCTATCAAGACTAACCACAAAGAAACAGAAAATTCAAGAGACTCATAACTAATAAGAAGATTACATCAGTAATCAAAACCCTCTTGACAAAAATAAATAAATAAATAAGCAAGCTCTGCACCTATGGCTTTACTGGTGAATTCTACCAAACATTTAAAGAAGAACTAAAAGCAATCCTCAAATTCTTTAAAAAAATGCAGCAGAAAGGACACTTCCTAACTCATTCTATGAGGCTGGTATTGCCCCAATAACCCCAAATATCTCTGGCCAAGTCACCAAGGATTTTTCTAAAATATCCATACAGATGGGTTCTTGCCCAGTGACATCAACCTGGCTTCCATAAGATGTTTCTACTTCCTGTCTAAAAACAGGAGCAGTGGTGCCTCCAGAATCAGTCTGGTCGCATAGGGACCCCATCCAAGAACCTCAGCCCATAATGGATGAGCCACACAGCAGACTGGACACAGCTGAGAGAAGTATCAGTGAACTGAAAGATGACCGTGCGGAAATTGCTCAGGATGTGGTACAGAGAGCCAAAGAGATAGAAAAGCAAAAGGCAGGCTCTGAAAGAAGGGAAGGCCCACAAATTTTACACAGAATCCCAGGGGAGAAGGAGAATGGAAGAGAGTGGAAACGTAGTATTCTCCAAGTTGGGGCTATCACTTCCTGCTCAAACATGAGTTTGTCTCTGACCCTCCCTCAAGATTCCAAGGAGGTGAGTCTCCACAGATTGTGGTGGAAGGATAAGAAAGAAAAGGAGAAGGAAGTGGGCATTAATTGAATGCTATTACATGTCACACACTATCCCATCTACAGCCTCCTTTAATAGGTCATTGGGTATGAGAGGCTGAGATCTTTGCTCCCATTTTCACTATATCTTATTGGTCATCATGCCCTTAGTGATTAGTCCCAAAACATGCATATAGTACACGTTAATAAAGACTGTTGAATGAGCGTGACATATGAGGATTGGAGGTTCAG
The DNA here is from genome assembly GCF_004126475.2 of Phyllostomus discolor. Classification (NCBI taxonomy): domain Eukaryota; kingdom Metazoa; phylum Chordata; class Mammalia; order Chiroptera; family Phyllostomidae; genus Phyllostomus; species Phyllostomus discolor. The sequence goes on from NC_040904.2 coordinate 107,599,791, forward strand.
TGGTCCATTGTGACACAGAGGACAAGTCAAGGAGAAAGGATTTGAATTCAGAATGGTGTGACCCCATTCCACAGTGCTAAGAAATATCTGCTCACTCAGCGCTTAGTCCAATAACTCCAGACATGGCCATAGGAGAAGACTCCCAGCCCATCTCTCTGATTTGAAGCCAGCTCCCATTCTGTCTTGGGGGAAGAGAGTTCAGCTGTCTATCTGGCATAGCAAACAACAGTTCCAGCTTCGTCTGCCACCTTTGGCAATTTTTATACTTTCTTGTGCACAAAATAAATTGTACATTCTCACTTTAGGTTTTGGGGAAAAGGCCAAATTAATTACAAAGGCTATCTTGCCTTGATGCAGAATGAGAGGAGATGTTCACCGGAAAAAGGATTAATTTTGACTAATTATTTCGCTTATACATCTTGGTTCCAATTGAGACATTTGTAACAGTACAACTTCTCCAGAAGTAGCTCCCACGTACCCCAAATTGATAATTCTGGGGTTTTATGGGCTGCTCCCAGCCTGAGCCATTTGCTGATGCCTTTGGAAAAATGCCAGTCAATATTTTAGAAGCTCACACAAGGGAGATGACAAATGGGAAACCACTTCATTCGCTGTTTTTCTGAGAGTCAATCAACTCACACTTGTGAAATGAGCATAGTCGACACAAGCCTGCCTGCAGCAGCCGTATATTCAAGCTGCCTGTTAGAATCAGGCAGAACGTTGTTTAAAATTAAGGCCCCTGGGTCCTACCCTGGACCTATGAAGTCAGATATAAAAATGGGGTCTGGAAATCTACATGGTCTGGCAGAAGTAAGGCTTGCTTGAGTATGGTTGGTAAGGTACATAAATGTCTTGCACAAGATGGACAGCAATTTGAACATTTTACCTAAAATGTCATATGGTGTGCTTGAGTGTGATATTGTTATGTCACAGAATTGCATGCTTATGATCTTGTAATAAAAGATTTTGTAATAAAAAAAGGGTGTTTTTTGTGCCAGACCCTGTATAATTTCAACACGGAAGATTTTGACTTGGAAAGGCTTTGGTGTTCTATGTCCCAACTCTGTATTTAAAAGTTGTGTTATTCTAGGGAAGCTGTTTAGTATTTCTCGGACTCAGTTTCCCAGAGCTGAATAAAGGGGGCTCATAATAACTCTCTTGAAGGGGTAGAGTTGGTTGTGCAGATGAACTGAGGCCTCAATCCATAATGAAGGCTCATTAAATGGTACCTATTCCTATTAGTGAATGTACCTGAGTCCCTTTCAAGGGGTTGATAAAAGCCAGGAAAAAAAATTATAATGCTTTTACCCTGCAGAAAGTCCTTGCATCTCGAGCGCTATATCAGCACTCTTTCTGGGCCCTCTTCACACAGGTCTTCACTTTTTTCAAACTCCAAACTCTGCAAACCTCTTCTCTTCCTGTGGTCGTCCCCTAAATAAACCATTAGACAATTCAAACTTGGAGGCTTCCAGAGCCTCCCTGTGGAAAGCAGACACATACTTCTGGGGAACAAGGAGCAAAGTCCTATTTTGGCAAAATGGTAAAAAATGAGTCATTTTATTTGTGGAAAATGAATACATATGATACTGCAAATGTTTCATCTGGGGGAAAACAGCACACACAAACTCTCTAACAGGCTTCTCCTGGCCAAAACAGTTCCCAGGTGTTCTGGGAAGCTGAAATGGCCAGTTAGAAAGGTAGCAGCTGGGATTATTTGGGTCTAGAGAAAAATCCCCTCACCCAGCAGGGATCCAGGTAGAGTGGGTACAGGAGGGTCTCTGAGGGTTCATTTCCATAACATTTAGCAAAGATCATCAATTCTTGGCATCCATTATACCTTATTTAGTCAGGCTATTGAAATCCAGTCTTTCTGAGTCACCAAATGTAGCCCCTCTGCCCACTATTTTTGGTGAGGTTTTGTTGTAGAAGGAGGAGATGAAGGGGTTTGGTTTCTCCACTGAGCAGCTGGATGGTCCACTTTTTTCTTTCCTTTTCATTTATGCCCTGAAAATATTTATGAGTCCTGAATCCATGTAAACAAACATTAATTTGTGTTTGTTCTGTGCAAAGCATTGTGCCTGGGCCTCCTGACTATATCAAGGTGAATTCATTCCCCTAAGGTCTGTTGGTGTCTGCTCTGTGCCTAGCTGGTGCTGTCCCACCTGTAGACGGAGACCCAGGCACCTCATCCTGAGTAACTTTCTCTACCCCAGGGAAATAAGTGCTCAAGTCACTAAGACACAAAGCACAATGAACTTGGATATCAAAAGCAAGCACTAAAAGGCAGAGTGCAAGCAGGAGGAACAGCACCTCAGCTGTAGCCCCTTCAAACTTCAGATGGGTTCTGAGAAAGGCTGAGTTTGCTAAGTAGAGGGGGCAGGGAAACAGCACAGTCACACAAGCCAGAGGTAGGCGGGGAATCAAAAGATGCCTTTAGAAGGGCCAGCAGCATTGTTTGGTGGGAGCAGCAGGTGCCCAGGGGTATGGAACAGAACTGGGCTGTACAGGTAAGAGGTGCCAGGTAGAGAGATCTCAATGAGCTGCAGCAACAGCAGGATAGGCAACAGGGATCCTTGGGGTCAGAAGCAGAGGGTCACTGTAGGACGTGAATGTAGAATACTGCCTCCGGTGCACTTGCGAGGGCAGAGATGCCATGGAGAGCACTTGAGACCTCATGGACACTTCCCTGAAAAGCAAATTTTGCAACTGTCCAGGGGCTGAAGCATGGAGAGGGGGTGTGGGTCCCTCCAGGAGTCAGATCTGAATGGTGTGCCCCTGTGCCCATGCTCATGAGCACAGGATGAGATGTGTGACTGTGGCCTGACACCCGTGGAGACAGCTCCCTGGGGTTGAAACTCAAAGTCCAGCACAGGACAGAGATGTGTGGTCAAGCCCTGACAAGAGGATCTTAAAGTTCTAGTGATGTTTTTACCAGTTCCCACCAAAAATCCACACAGGGAAGTAGGCTAGAACTTAAATTCAGCCTTCTCTGCTTGAACCTACACTAGCTTTTTTTTCCTTTGCCCAGCTCCTCATCTGCATGAGTTCTGCTGAAACTATTTGGCCTGAGCCGCAAACATATGTTCATCTTTGCATACCAGCCTCTCAGTGTCCCAAAGTCACACAGGTCCAAGCACACATGGTTCTCCCCACTGTTATGTCTTTCCCACACTTCTCCTATGAGGAGAATCATTCACCTTCTTCAGGGCTGAGTTCCAACATTGCCCCTCTTACAAACACACTTTCCTGACAACCTACCACACAGAATGCTGAGGTGAGAGTGTGGGTGAAGGGGTGGGGCATGGCACTCAAACTCTCTTCAGGGCTGAAACCTTGACACTCCATGGATTCATTCACCCCACACACATCTCCCAGCACCATTCAAGGGACGGACCTGGCTGGAAGCCTGTATTTCCACCAAACATCCAAAAGACTTGCCCCCATCCTGCCCTGCCTGGCCCCAGAAGCTATCTGAGCTAAAAAAAAACCTTCTGATCCTGGATGGGTCACAGCCTAGGAACCCAGGTCACAACCCACTCCAATAGAAAGGAACAATCACCAAGCTGGCAAGAACCTGTCAGAAATCAAAGCACGTGGTTGTGTTACTGTCAGCATTTAGCTAGTTTTTAATAAAGGAAAGGGGAGCAAAGAGAATTAAACATGGAGTTTAATACAGTGGGGAGCATGAGCATGTTGCTTCACCAGGAAGCTGCATCACACTCCAGGAGATCACAGCATGGCTCAGCCAAGGGGATTAACACTCCTCCCCTCCTTGCTCTGGTACCAGATGACCAGGTAAAACCAGGGGAGGACAGGCACAGGTGCAACAGAAGTCAAAATGGCACAGGGGGAGGTGCTTGACCAAAGAGGCCATCAGTCCAGCCTGGGAAAAGAAGGAATTGGTTGGAAGATGGACCTATCAAAAGCCCATGAATGCCTGAGAAATTGATTGGTCATGTTGAAAAACCACTTGGTCCATCCCAAAACCAAGCTAATTTAGTCCCAGAAAAACAAAGAATCTCTCTCTTTCTCTCTCCCTCCCTCCCTCCCTCTCCTGGGAACCCACACTTCCCCCATTCATTCACATATTCTCTTTCCATAGTCATGTGCCCTAAGCATCTGTATGGACAATGGTCAAGTAGACTCCACATGCAGGCTCCAGGATGAAGACTGCAGTGGAAACACAGGCACAGCTGGCCAGATACTGGACTGGACTGGATTTCAATACAGAGCAGAAACTCAGGACAGTGACCTATATTCTGGTCCTACTGAAGACAAGACTGGACCTTTTCCATGGCAAGATGGATCAAGATGGGACACTGAGAAGTCAGGAGGGGAATCCCCTTAATTTTACATTATCAGTAAAGATTACTATGGAACCCCATCATCCTGTGCAGGTCTCAGGAAATTCTTTCCCTTGTGACACAAGAACACCACTTCCACAGATAACACTTTCTTTGAAGCCCAGGACACAGATGCAGTAACAGAGGCTGGTGACACATACCTGATGCTCTGGGAGCATTCTCCTTCAGACCTGCAATGAGAGAGAACACATGCTTACAATGCTGGTACTCTCTGCTCCTGGAAACCCACACTAGGATGTTAAATGTGCAGATCTTGAGGTACCCAGCTACCTCAGTGTCCAATCTTTTCTCTAGCCTCAGGCAGACAACCTCCAGGCCCAGGCCTGAGTTCCATGTTGCCTTCCTTTTGATCCAGATTTCTACCCTGAAAGTCACCTCCTCCTGGAAGTCTTAGGGTTTGTTTCCCACCCCCTCACCTTGACTGCAATTGTTTGCCCAGGATCTGAACGTCCCAAGAGTTGGGGAATAACCCCAGAGGCATGGGCTATGATTCCAGAACTATGTGCCTGGACTCTACAAGGCAAAAACTTAATGAATAAAACAGGGAAGGAGGGCTGTGCTGCTGGTCTCACTACATCCCCTAGATCAGGGGCCCCTGACCTCCAGGCTGTGGACTGGTACTGGTCTGGGCCTGTTAGTGTAACAAGGTGCAGCCAAAAGGGGAGCCCCAAATAGGGATTTGGAATGGGGTCCAGAACTCAAGGTGCTCAGGAAATATTAGGATGTCCTCACCCCTTCCCCCAACAGGTGTGAGTTGGGAGAAGGGACACATGGAGCAGGAACATGCAGAGCTGTTTTGTACAGCCACAGCTTTGCAGCTCACCTCTGGCATGGTCATTTAACATATCTATAACCTTCAACTGGTTTCATAGATATGCTAAACAGCTGTGGCCATGCTTTGAGCCAGGAGGATGGGAGTGACTTCCACCCAAGATGTAACTGGGGGGCAAGTCCCCCTGATTACAGCACCTGCGTGATAGCTTGGAGATGATTGGCTCCATGCCATGAGGCCATACCTGCCCAGACTCACTATGGCAGCCCAGTAAAACTGGAAGGATATGGGAGTGTTGGCACGTGTAACCGATTGTAGGAGGAGTTGGAAATGGGGCTGCAGAGGAAGATTGGAGCGGGGATTTAAACCCAGATGCGGCAGCCATTAAGGGAGAGAACCATGCGGCTGTGGCAATAGAAAGGAGAACCACTCAGCTTTGGCTAGAGTGGGGACCCCCCCACAGCCATGTGAGAGAGAGGACCACACTGCTGTGGCAATAGAAGGGAGAGGCATGCGTTTTTGGCCACAGTGGGGACTCCCACAGCCACGTGAGGGAGAATTGACATACAGCTTTAGCAGAGAACTGCCACTCGACTTCAGCAGAGTGGTAACATCCCCCCCACCCTGCTCCCCGCAGCTTTGCCGAGAAGAACCATGTGGTTTTGGCCAGAGTGGGGACCCCTGCAGCTTTGGTAGAAGACCACATGGCTTTGGGGTGCTCCCTTGGCCACGTGGCCTAGAAAGCAATAGAAACTTTGCCTGGAAAGTGGGTACAAAGAACTCTTGCCAGTAGGCCATGAGAAGGTGCCACATGGCTTTGGATTAATTAGAGATCCTGCCTGAAGCAACAGAGCTGATGGTGCCTGTGGCCGGAATCACGAACGTCTACTTCTTTTCCTGAGATACGGTACCCCAAATTAGGGCAGGGGGAGGAGGAAGCACTGTGGGCATCTGTGGGTATCTGAAAGGACTTTGATATTTTAATGAAGACATTAGGTCACTACTTTAAGTTTATATAGCTTTAAATAAACATTTCCTTTCTTCTTCACAAATCTTTGGCATTGAAAGATGTCTTTGGGCGTGGAAATGGGAGGGAGGTGAGAGGGAGGGGTGGGTGGGCTGGGATGGGAGTAAAGGACAGAAAACTATACTTGAACAATGATTAAAATAAAATTAGGAAAAAAAGACGTCTTTCCTAAGGTGGCAGACAATCAAACCTAGTGGGGGTTCCTTTCGGTAATAGTATATCATACCCCCCTTGGCCCTGTGTGTGTGTGTTCTATAACATTAGGAACTGGGCCACATACCAAAAGGTGAGCTTGAATGTAATGAGCTTGAATCATCCTGAAACCATCCCTCCTCCCCCGTCCATGGAAAAGTTGTCTTCCACGAAACAGGTCCCTGGTGCCAGAAAGGTCAGGGACCACTGCCCCAGGTGGTGTTTGCAGTATATTTCCCCGTTACCAGCTCTATTTTTGTGGTAGGCAGTTATATAGACATGAGCAAAGCAAGGACAATGGGCCAGGTACAGAAGGTCACCAGGGCCGAAAGCCCTGGATGCCCAGCAAGAGGCAAAACCGGGAAAACAAAGACCTCACCCCCAGGGCAACCTTTCCTCTCCTAGTATATCATTGGTCTTGAAGTTTGGACCCCAACCTTTCATATGGCTGGTCATGAGCTTTAGACCCCTAACCTTTCTTCCCTAAGGATAATATCTAGGCCTCAGTTATGTTTCAGCTCCAGACCCAGAAAAGCAACAAAACCAAATGAGTGATGCCATGGCTGCCAAAGGACCAGCTGCACTGACTAATGATCCCCTGCCCTGGCACCAACCAATCAGTGGAGACCACAACCCTGAAAGGCTATACCTGGAAAACTGATGAATATTCTATTGAAATCCTCCACTGGGACCACCCCTAAAATCCCCATCCTTAAAAGCTCTTAGGATGGAGGACCCAGCATGCTCTCTGTCCCAGGAACACACTCCTGTTTCCTCCACCCCCAGCCAGGCACATCCCCCTGCCTCCCCCATAAGTTCCTGGGGCCTCTTCTTTGCCTCTGTAACTTGTTTCCTGAGGCCATTTCTTCTACTGGTCACTTCTTCTACCTCTGTGACTTTCTAAAATAAAATTTCTCTTATAGTTTGAGTCCTGGCTCTGAATTCTTTCCTAGTCAGTACTCAAGCACTGAGGTTGCTGAACCGAGATCTGGTCTGAATCCACTGGTCTAACACCTGGTGCCATTCTCACTGCCACCAAAATTTTCAAGTACCCCAAAATCAATTACACCACTTTACAAAGGAAACAAGGCTTAATGTCAAGGAACTGAACAATTAGATTGTATCAGGCACTCTTAAATTTTCACAGAAATTGAAAAATACCTGGCATGCATGCACAGCAATGCCCTACCACTCTGCAAAGCAAGGAAAGGGACTTTAGGATTAAATTACACACAGCTGATCGCTAAAGCCTTCGTGGGGCTTCCAGGGTCTGGAGGAGCCAAGGAGCAAACACACTTGGGAATCTAATCCTTGGACACCTGAAACTGGATTTTATGCCAGAGAGCTTGACAAATAAAAACACACAACCCACAGTCAGACAACTGTCTTTCGGTACATCGCCTTTTTGGTAATTTTGCAGACTGCATGGCCCTGTCAGCACATACATTTCAGGGAATGGTTTCTGCCATGGAACTAACCTTGCTGATCTCAGGAGACCATCCTGTGCCCCCTTCCTACATCTGCCATTGTAGTGACAGATGTTATCCAGGCTGCACAAGTGCCAAGTCACCTTTTGAACTCAGATTTGCCAACTCCACCCACTCCACTTACTCCCACGTATGCCATCCTCCTGTCACAGCCTCAGTAACCAGCTAGCAAACCAGACCCCATCTGTCCTGTTAGAAGTCAGGACAGAGGGGACACACGGGCTTCCAGGTGCTGCTAACATCTGGCTCCTGATCTTGGTACTGGTTACTCAGGTATGTTTGTGAATTATAAGAAATCTATATTCCATAAATCTATATCATTCAGATGACTAAAATATATTTCTCGTATATATTTGGTCTTCATCCATGATTTCAACTAAAACTGGCACTCTTGGAATTTCCGGAGTGTTAAGAGCAAGGGAACATCTTTTGTTACAATACATGGTCTCTTGTCTTCAGTTCCTGAAAACCCTTACAGCCACAAAGGTGAAATGGGTGTCTTGTCATATATAACAAGCCCCTTTCCACCACAGCTGGGTTTATGTTGACAAGGTGACTTTTGGAAAGCACCTAAGGACTGGGCTGGTTGCCACGGGAACACACGAACTGAGAGTTGGAACTTTCAGTTCTACCCCTTGCAAAGGGTAAGGGAAGGGGAGAGGGGCTGAAAGTAGATTTGTTCACCAATGGCCATGAGTTAATCCAGCAATTTTCAACCTTTTTCATCTCATGGCACACATAAACTAATTACTAAAATTTTGTGGCATACCAGTTAACAATGGCTGAGTTAATCCATCAGGTCTACATAATGAAGCCTCCATAAAACCCAGATGGATGTGGTTCAGAGCTTTCTTCTTGGGGAGCCAGACCACTTCCACTTGGCATCCTGCAGCACCCCAGGCTCTACAGGGACAGAGGCTCCTGGGTATGGGGCCTTGTCCTGTGTATTTCTTCATCTGGCTGCTGGCTTGTATCCTATAATATCGTTTGTAATCAACTCGTAATCTAGTGGGCAAATGGGTTTCCCAAGTCCTGAGAGCTGCCTTAGAAAATTAATCAAACCCAAGGAGGAGGTTGTGGGAACCTCTGATTTAGTGCCAGTCTGTTACAGGTGGTAACGTGGTCTTGGGACTGGTGTCTGAAGTGGGGGCAGCCTTGTGGGACTGAACCCTGAAGCTGTGGCGACTGAGCTATCACCAGGGAGACGGTGTCAGAAATGGATTAAATTGTGGAACACCCAGCAGGTGTCTGAGAACTGCTTGGTGGTGTGGGAAGCCCTCAACAGGTCAGAATTAGATACCAGAATCTTAATCAGGTGAGCTCACAGTGTAAATACTCACCTTGCCACACACTTAGGACACCAGCACTTTTTAGTATGTGTGCTCTTCTATTTAAAAAAAAGGTGAAAAAATATGAAAGGTGGGAGAAGGTGGAATAGATGAGGTAAATTAGCTAAGAGCTGATAACTGTTGATGTTGGATACATGGGAGGGGTGCCATTATACTGTTTTCCTTCCTTCTGTGTACATTTGAAGTTTCCACAAGACACAGTTTTTAAAAATAAAACACAAGAATGAATTTGGATACATGCATTACTGCTGTGGCAGGTGGTGAACAGGGCATGTGATCAACTGTGGCTTGTCTGAGGCAGACCCTGAGCGGCTGAGCAAACTGTCCACCTCCCACACCCGTGTTCTGGAGATAGACTTAACTCAGATCTATTGCCATGATTATGGTGCCACCTATCTGGGTGAGAGACTCTTCAGAGAATAAGATCAAAGCAAGGACTTCACTCCCGAAAAATGTATACACTCAGCTGCAAACCCAGTCATGGGGCCCCTGTGCACTAGCCACAAAGGAACAAATCACAGATGGTGGCACTGGGACAGCTGACCCCAACTTGCACAGCTTGTGTCTATTTGGGGTTGTGCTGGTTGGGGACAGACCTGGGCAATGTGCAGCTCAAGGGCAAAGAGATAGATATATAGCCTACAAATGGTGCCAAGCTTAAAAGGTGGCAGGGTTTACTGTAGCACCTGGCCTAGAGAAAATAGGATCTGTGTGGTGACTGGGGCCAGGAGGTGGGGGAAATGCTGGGCTGTTGGTCAGAGGGCACAACGTTACATAGGATGAACAAGTCTAGAGACCTAACGTACAGCATGGTGACTACAGTTAACAACATCATACAGTACACTGGAAATCTGCTGAGAGTAGATGTCAGGTACTTGGATGCACACACACACACATTGTAAATGAGGAGATGGCATGCTTGACCGTAAAATTCATTTCACTATGTGTATTTATACAAAAACATCATGTTGTAACCTTAAATACATATCACTTTTATTTTAAAAAAAGGATAAGAGCTGGTATGTGAGTGGTCAGTAGCTGTACCTAAACTCTGTGACTTCTACAATGGCAGAAATGACACTTTTGCCAGACTCGGGACTAAACCTTAAAAGATTGGCATCTTGCCCTGACTGGTGTGGCTCAGTGTATTGAGTGCCAGCCTGCGAACCAAGGGGTCACTGGTTCGATTCCCAGTCAGGGCACATGCCTGGGTTGCAGGCCAGGTCCCCAGTATGGTGCATGTGAGAGGCAACCACACACTGATGTTTCTCTCCCTCTTTTTCTCTCTCTCTTCCCCTCTAAAAATAAGTTCTAAAAAATAAAATATTAAAAAAAAAAGACTGGCATCTTTTCCATCTGACTCTTAGAAACTAGTTGCCGTGCTGAAGGAAGCCCACACAGCTACAAGGGAGGACCAAGGCCCTTGGCCATCAGCCCAGCTGAGCTCCCAGCTGTCGGCCATTGTGAGAAAGGCCTGAGCTGATGGCACATGGGGCTGAGAAGGCTATCACCATGAGCCCTGCCCACACTGTGAAATCCAGAGTAAATAAATGATGATTACTGTTTTAAATCACTAAATTTAGGGGTGGTTTGCTACCCAACAGATAACCCAAACAGTCTCACCCCTCACCGCATGCGTGCTCCAATCCCTCCAACTCCCCTTACCCCATGTAATGGATGGAATATTTGTGTCTCCCCAAAACCCGTATCTTGAAGTCTTAATTCCCAGAGTGGCTGTATTTGAGATGGGGCCTGCGAGGAGATGCCAAAGGTTAAATGAGGTCAGAAGGCTGGCAGCCTGATCTGGCAGGACTGGTGCCCTTATAAAAAGAGGGAGAGACACTCGCTCTCTCCACCACACAAGAACACAGTGAGAATGCAGCCGGCTGCAAACCAGGAAGGAAGTCCAAACCAGAAACCAACCTGGCGCACTTTAATCTAGGACTTCCAGCCTCCAGAACTGTGAGAAAATAAACTTGTATGATTTAAGCTGCCCATCTACAGTATTTTGTTATAGCAGCCAGAGCTGGCTAATACACCCTCTGCAGCCTCAAAGCCTTTGTATACCCTTTCCTCCTACCTGAAACGCTTTCTATAGTTAACACCTCCTGACCATTGATCATTCTCAGCAACTATGTCCCTAACTAATGGGGCATTTCTGACCACCCTCTGAAAACTCAGGAAGCCCTCCATCCCTGTTCACCCCTCTCAAAGCAGCCTGCCTATCCCCCACCATACAAGCCAGTTTGCAGCTTAGATTTCTGTGAAATATCACTGGTCCTAGAACAGAAGGAGCAATGAATGATGCAGGGGAAGAGGCAGAGAGGGGTTGGGCAGAACTGAGGCGGATGACACCTGTCTGTGTCTGTGGTCACGAGGTCAGTGTGGGCAAGGTAGCAGGCATCAGGGAGTGTCCTGGAGCCCTTTGGTTCCTGCTGATGAAAAAGAAAACCAGGAACAGGATGACTTTCCAAACTGGCAGGAACAAATGTGAGGTCACAGAAGCGGCCCTCACATCCATTAACCCACTACCCTGGGAACTGTCCCTAGCAGGTCTTCCAGAGCCAGGATAAGACTTTACATGTTTGCATGCTTAGGCCATGGTACCTTAGTGTGGGTGGCCCCAGACACACCTGGAGATAAGGATTCTGGTGCAGGAGTTTATGAGAGAGATAAAGGCAGGAGGATAGGGAAGTGAGAGAAGGAGGAAAAGGTGGCTAATACTGGCAGTGATCAAGCTGCCCACCATGATGGGAGCCCATCACTGACAGAGCCATCAATGTGGAAACCTGCACTGTGGGCTACAGGAGCTATGTCCACCAGGGAGCCCTGAGAGACAGTGCAGAGCAGCACCGAGCTCTCCCACCCAACCATCGAGACTGCTGGGGTACTGGCTGCAGCTGCTCACAGGGGGGTGGTAAGTCTCTACACTTCAGCCTGCATAATCACCTAACTCAACCCAAAACTGTTGCCATGGAAACCCCATTGCTTGTGACTCTCAGGCCTGAACACTGGATTGTGCTGCTGTGGGAAAACCAGACCTCTCTGTTCCCTGTCCCTCCATCACACTGTATTGCTCACTTCCACCTTTTAAATCTTGGGCAGGGATATGACCAGAAGAGCTGAGGCCACCTACAGAACCCTAGCTGCAAGGGAATCTGGGAAATAAAGATTTCAGTTTTTCCAGAGGCTAGAGTACAGCAAGACCCAGACAAAGGGGGTTGGTACACATGTTGAATGAGTCAGTCTGCAAGATACGCCAGATTGTACAGGCTGTGTTGTCTCTGGCTATGGGTCATTCAAGCTTGGCGTGCTGAAATCTCAGTCCTAACACCCTGCTCTTTCCTATCCATGTCAGGGCTCTACCAGGGGTGACCCCCCAGAAAACTGGAATTATCTTCTGGAGAGTGGACCCCTTATAGCACAGACTTTCCCCACTAGCTGGGTGTTCTAGGAACCCATCTGTATCAGTGTACCAGCTGGCATGGTTGTGAGAGGCTGCATTTGGCTTCAGTGAATTTTTTTTGAAGACTCTTTCAATGTGTTTGCCCATTTCATGATGGGTGATTTACGAGTGCACCTGTCCACACCATGCTGAGTGTTCAGCAGTTTTTGACAAAAAAAAAAGCGTGATCCCCGTGATCCACCCTCCCTATTCACCTGTTCTCACCCCAAGCGACTTTTTTGTTTGTTTCCCTGGATGAAAAAAGTCCTCAAAGGGAAATATTTTGTTGATGTGGAAGAGGCAAAACAAATAACAACAGAAACACTAACAGGCATCAAAGTTGACAAGTTCAAAAACTGTTTTGAGAAGTGGGAAAAGTCTCGACGGGTGTATTGTATCAAATGGAGAGTAATTTGAAGGTGACCATAGTTTCAACATGTAAGAATAAATACACAATTTTTAATAAATAATTCCACTTTTTGGGGTCCCCCCTCATATACTGACATAGCCCCAGGCACCTGTGCCTCTGCATAGAATCCAGCCCCCAAGGCCAGCAGCCCCAGCAGGAAAGCCTGTACTCCTTTATATTCTTCTTAGTCCCTCTCTCCATTTGGCTCTCAATTCTAGGCTCTGCAACCCCTGATGTCCTGGGTGGGGTTGTAGCATCTGTGGTTACTTTCCCTGCCTGCATTCTATAATATGTCCTCATCTTATACGAACAGTATCTTTCTCCTTTGAAGATCCCTCCAGCTTTTCCAAATCCATGTGGTTGGGGTGGGGGGATGGGGGAATTAACCCTCTATAATATCAGAATCAAAGGGTGAGCATATAACCTAAATGTGGCCAATTCATATATTTCATCCCCTTTGTTTCTGTAACAGGTTTGAAGATAGACATGTGTTCTAAGCCCAGCAAATCCACGCCAAGATTTGCAACAGAACTAGTGCTGTAATAGAGTAAAATAATCAGTCTTTCTGACTCCATCTTGTTCAAGCTTGCCCAGTTCCCATGTCATGCTGGTTAGCAGCTTCTGCTTAGTCCTGTAGGTAGACAGGTTAGTAAACAAAGGAATCTAACCTGCAGCCTAGGAATTATAGAAACAACCTCCCTGCTCAAAACTACCTCCTCAAGGAGATAAGAAAAATATGTACAATATTAATGATCAAAATATTTATAGGAAATCATGACTAGGACCATAGCTACCATAGTTGGTTGACAGAAAGCAAGAGCTTTCACCATCATCCTTGGACATTTGCTGGCATCCAGATGTCTGTGGTCATCAATTACCTCCTGACCTCACATCCCTCCTGTTTCCCCCTTCCCATGACATAAAAAAAGCCTGAATTCTGTACTTTCTAAAGATCGTTCTTTAGGACACTAGTCTTCCATCTTCTAGGCTTGCTGGCTTACCAAATAGTCAATTCCCCTTGTCCCAACCCCTTGTCACTCGACTTCTGGCTATTATGTGGTGTGCAGTACAAGCTTTTACTCAGTTACATTGTCAGTGGGAAACTCTCTCCTTTGGAGGGCTGCCAGGGCTACCACATGCAGCAAACTGACTGACAGTGAGGCCAACATGGAAAACAAAGATAAGGTAACTGCTGATGACATACTTTGTGCCCCCCCGGGCCAACCCTGACCTGAGGCTGATTGCATCTGGATGGAGGTAGGGCCGAATAGAGCCAGGAACAGAGCGAGCAAATGAAAGCACTAGCCTGGGCACTAATGCTTGTGCATGTCAGTGTGTTCAGCACAAACTAAAAGGGAAAAAGACTCCAGAAAGAGAACCCCAAGAGTGTGCATGCACACACATGCATGTAGATGCACACATTTCAAGCCAGAATAATACAGAGCATGGTGCAGGGGACTTGCATCCAAAAGAGAGGAGGTTTTGCCACATTTTTGGCATCTTTGTATGAAACATAATTAGCTCTGAAGAATAAAAATAGATGCATTAGGCAGTGATTAAATAGATTAATGGGTATTTAAGTTTGAACAGCATTTCAATATGGCACTAGCCTATGTGGAGTCTTTAACAGGCCTCCTGCCATTCATCTCTTCCTGAGGAGGACATCCTCAGTGCTGTCATTGTACTTTTCTTATGCGTGTACAGGGCCTTCAAATGCATCATCTCCTGGGATCCATGGAGGTAAGAAGGCCAAGTCAAGGTCACACAGCTTGTGGGGCAGAGCAGACACTCTGATAAAAAGGTTTTCCTGCTAAAACCCTGTATGTGACTCAATACCAGAGGTAGCTTTCCTGGGAAGCTATGGAAGCTGAAACAAGAGACTTCTCACTTGTATGGGCCCTTCTTAGATCCTACACATAGTTATAGGTTCTTTTTAAAAAGCGCCACCCAGCCCAGGTTTTTTTTATATATATATAATTGATTATGCTATTACAGTTGTCCCATTATTTCTCCCCTTTATTCCCCTCTGCCCTGAACCACCCCCACCCGTATTTCCCCACTTTAGTTCATGTCGATGGGTCATACATATAAGTTCTTTGGCTTCTTCATTTCCCATTCTATTATTCTTAACCTCCCCTGTCTATTTTGTACCTACCAATTATGCTTCTTATTCCCTATACCTTTTCCCCCACTCTCTCTCCTTCTCCTCCCCACTGATAACCCTCCATGTGATCTCCATTTCTGTGACTCTGTTTCTATTCTAGTTGTTTGCTTAGTTTATTGTTTTTTTTAAAGTTCAGTTGTTGACAATTGTGAGTTTGTTGTCATTTTACTGTTCATATTTTTTACCTTCTTTTACTTAGATAAGTCCCTTTAACATTTCATAGAGTCATAGAATAAGGGCTTGGTGATGATGAACTCCTTTAACTTAACCTTATTTGGGAAGCACTTTATCTGCCCTTCCATTCTAAATTATAGCTTTGCTCGATAGAGTAATCTTGGATGTAGGTCCTTGCCTTTCATGACTTCAAATACTTTTTCCAGCCCTTTGTTGCTGTAAGGTTTCTTTTGAGATATCAGCTGACAGTCATGGGAACTCCTTTGTAGGTAACTGTCTCCTTTCCTCTTGATGCTTTTAAGATTCTCTCCTTCTCTTTCATCTTGGGTAATGTAATTATGATGTGTCTTAGTGCGTGCCTCCTTGGGTCCAACTTTTTTGGGACTCTCTTTTTTGAGCTTTCTGAACTTCCTGCAAGTCTATTTCCTTTGCCAGATTATGAAAGTTCTCCTTCATTCTTTGTTCAAATAAGTTTGATTTCTTGCTCTTCCTTTTCTCCTTCTGGCACTCCTATGATTCGGTTGTTGGAACATTTAAAGTTGTCCTGGAGGTCCTAAGCCTCTCCTTGTTTTGTTTGGTTTTTGTTTTTGTTTTTAATTCTTGTTTCTTCATTCTGTTCTGGTTGACTGTTTATTTCTTCCTTCTAGTCCAAACAGTTGATTTGAATCCTGGTTTCTTTCCCTTCACTCTTGGTTCCCTGTACATTTTCCTTTATTTCACTTTTCATAGCCTTCATCTTTTCCTCTATTTTTCAACCATACTCAATCATTTCTGTGAGCATCATGATTACCAGTGTTTTGAACTCTGCATCTGATAGGTTGGCTATCTCTTCATCACTTAGTTGTATTTTCCTAGAGCTTTGATCTGTTCTTTCATTTGGGCCATATTTTTTTGTCTCTCCACGCCTGTTATGTAGTAAGGGGTGGAGTCTTAAGTATTCGGTAGAGCAGGGCAACTCTCTTCCCTGTTGTGGTACTGTCTGTGGGGGAGGGATCTGAGAGTTAACAGTGCCACTTCTCAGCTCTTGGCCAGCTTTCAGTCACTTCCTCTGCTATACATAAGCAAATTGGGCCCTTCTGCTGCTGATTCAGTGTGGGGTGTGGTAGGGGGAGGTTGTGTACATTCTAGGACCCTGTGGGCCTGTCCAGCTAACTCTCCTGTGAGGCTGAGAGTTTCTCCTGCTACCTCAACCCCAACAGATTTTTTTTAGTCAGAGGTTTTGAGACTTTATTTCCCCGACTGTAACCCTGGGTTGAGAGGTCTGTCCCACTCCACAGTTGTTCCTCCCAGTTCATCTGCAAGCAAATATGGGACCACCTGCTCTACCACCCACCACCTTGCCCCATCCTCCAGCCACCACCTTGCTGTGAGTCCTCTCCACCCAGATGTGTGTCTCCACCCCTCCTACCAGTCTGGATGAATGCTTATTCTTTAACTCCTTGGTTGTCAGACTTCCATCCAGTTTGATTTTCTGGCAGTTCTGGTTATTTTTTGTTTTTAAATTTGTTGTTTTCCTTCTTTTGGCTGTGCGATGAGGCTGAGTGTGTCTACCTATGCCTCCATCTTGGCCAGAAGTCCCACCCAGCCCAGACTGAATGGTTCAGTTGGTTGAAGAATTGCCCAATACACCAAAAGGATATGGGTTCTATCCATGGTTAGGGCACATACCTAGGTTGTGGGTTAGATCCCCACTTGGGAGTGTACTGGAGGTAACCAATTGATGTTTGGTTCTCACACTGTTGCTTCTCTCTCTCTCTCTCTCTCTCTCTCTCTCTCTCTCTCTCTCAAAAATCAATAAACATATCCTTGAGCAATGATTTTTTAAAAAGTGCCCCCCAAAACTATATAAGTTCTATGCTTTATACCCCAAAAGGTGTGGATTAGCTGCCACCCAACACCACACCCGAGGTTGTTTCCCATGTCCTCTCTGGCCTTTCAAAGAACAGACCCCCAAACCCAAGGCCAGGGGAACTCAAGTGTTAAAGATTTTAGTCTTAGTTATAATTGATAGGCTTAAGTGATTAATGCATGTGGAAAGCTGTTATTCCAGATACTGGAACACATGCCTTACAGTGACTCCAGGGGGTTGACAAGCAGTTCAACCTTTGTGTCCCAGGGGGTCTGCGTGGAGATGGTATCTGAGCCATTATGTTCCAGGGAGTGAATGTCCCTGACACAGATAAAGAGATGTTGATCAGCAGATAAATACTAGGAAAATCACCAGGACTCTTATCCGATTAACCTTCTTTCCAAACCCCTTACCCACACTTTCCTTCTCCTTATAAAAAGGTTTGCTTGTGATGAGGTGTTAAGACAGTTTTTGAGGGTACATAACCCACTGCCTTCTCAGATCGCTGGCATCTGAAAGCACCCATAAAGATTCAATCCTTCTCTCTACTTATTGGTTCTGGTAGTGACAGGCAGCATGAATAGTGAATTTTCCAGTTTCAGTGTTGTCATCAACTTGAAATAGGTCCTCAAAGGCTTCCACTCACAGAGGTTCTCTGCTCCTCCTCATTTGCAGTTTCTTCCCTATTTCTGATGATTTAGATACTTGTTATGCAAATGACATCTACAGAGATCCATTCTGCAAAATGCTTACATGCTTCTTTAAGGTCTTCTTCATCTTAAAAATAAAACCAAATCCTCCTGCTTCTCCTAGGAGGTGCTTGGAATACCAGCCTATAGAAAGGGAGAAGTACCAAGAGAAGCCCTCCAGCCAACCACCTCATGGTCTATAAGAACAGCTCTCACCTCCTGGCCTCAGGGACTTCTGCCCCCTCCTTTCTAATCTGTCAAGGTTGGATGACAGCTGGAAGTCACAGCTGCGTGTTCTATTCCTTGGCCCTGACTCAGTTTCCAGACAGACATTCCCTCCCTACCTCTCTGGCCTTCTCAGGCTTTCAAAAGCACCCCAGTCACAACGCTAAAGAGACATACCTGCACTTCCCACCCTAGTACAGAGGAGCTCCCAAAGCTGGTAACAATAGACAAGAGCCTTGGGGTTGCCCAGGGGGTTAGCGCCCTGCCCAGAACCACCATGGGGCTCTCACTTTACTATTTGGAATAGGTGACTCTCAGCATCTCTGGATCTCCAGATTCCCCATACCCCCTGCACTAAAAGGAACCAGTGTTTCTCTTCCAGTTACAGGACAGATGTTAATGACTTTTCATAGCTGCTTGAAAAGTAATGGTGATAGTGTCAGGAGTCAGAAACAATCACCCAAGATGTGCCTCAGTGATATGCAGATTGTTGTGAGCTAAAGGCAACTTTAGCAGCAGGCTCAAGAGAAACTTTTGCCCTACCTTTAATAACTGGAATTAGTGGCCTTGCCCGTAATAGACTATCAGAGATAACTGTTACAGAAAAGACCCAGTGGGGGGTGGGGGGGGTGGCAAATGATATACTATTACCGAATGGACCCACCCTTTTGCTCTGGGGGTCCCCCACCTCATACTAGGTTCGCCTTGCCCACCACCAGGGAAAGATGTCTCTCAATGCCAGAGATTGGTGAAACGGAAAGGGATTATTTATTTCAAAAGTTATACAGACTTACAGTAATGACTTCATGTCTTCATTAAAAATACTAATAAAGTCCTTTAGAATACCCACAAACTCACGGTCCTTCCTTCTCCCTTTTGCCCAGTCCGGGGTACTGTATCTCAGGAAAAGAAGTAGAAGTCCGGGTTCAGACAGTCCCTCAGTTCTGGCACCATCAGCTGTGTCACCACCTTGATTTCCAGTTAACACAAAACCATGTGACACCTCCACATGGCCCATCAGCAAGAATCCTTTCAACCATTTTCTTCTAGGCAAAGTCTCTCCTGCTTCCTAAGCCACATGGCAAAAAGGGAGCACCCCAAAGCCATATGGTCCCAACCAGGCATGGCTGCTGTGCTTGGATTTAAATCCCAGCACCAATCTACCTCTGCAGCCCCATTTCCAATTCCTCCCACAATCAGTTACACTTGCCAGCATCCATATTTTTCCAGCTTTACTGGGCTGCCAGAGTAAGTCTGGGCAGGCATGGTCCCATGGCATGGAGCCAATCATCTGCAAGCTCTCAAGCAAGGGCTGTAACCAGAGGGAGGTGCTTCCCAGTTACATCCTGGGTGGAAGTCACTTCCATCTCCCTGTCTCAAAGCATGGCCACAGCTATCTAACATATCCATGAAACCAGTTAAAGGTTATAGATATGTTAAATGACCATGTCAGAGGTTAGCTGCAAAGCTGTTGCTATGCAAAACAGCTCTCAATGGCCCTGCTCCATGTGTCTCATCCCCCAGCTCAGACTTGTGGGGGTGAGGACATGATATATAAACATTTTTCCTAATATTTCCTGCACACCCTGAGTTCTGGACCCCGTTACAAATCCCCATGTGCCCCCACCCCCGGCTGCACCCTGTTACATAACATCTTTTGACTAATTTTACGGCAAGACCAACTTCTATTCACTATGCATCTACTATCATCCTACAATGACCCTTTGAAGCCCCCAAGGTGCATTACCTCATCCCTAGCTCAGGATGTCTTATACACCCATGTTCCCTTTCTGTCTCTGAACCTCTCCTGCATGGGGGGTCTCTGATTCTCCCATGTATGGTTAAATTTGGTTATTTTCTCTTGCTAATCTGTCCCATATCTACCTGATTATTAGACCAGCTGGAAGAACCTTGAGGGGAGAGGAAAGTTTGTTCCTCACAACAGAATCACAGAAATGGAGATCACATGGTGGTTATCAGTGAGGAAGGGGAGGGAAGAATGGGGGAAAAGGTACAGGGAATAAGTAGCATAAATGGTAGGTAGAAAACAGACAGGGGGAGGTTAAGAATCATATGGGAAATGTAGAAGCCAAAGAACTTATATGTATGACCCATGGACATCGATGGGGCAGGGAATGCAAGTGGGAGGGAGTATGTAGGGTGGAGAGGAATAAAGCGGGGAAAATGGGACAACTGTAATAGGATAATCAATAAAATATATTTTAAAAAGTAGAAAAAAAAGAAAAGGAAAAAAAGGAAAGCTTGTTCCTCACCTACAACAGTAATCATAATATAATAATTATATTCATTATTACAACAACTAACATTTACTCAGTACTTACCACATACCAGGATCTATGCTAACCACTTTACATGTATTAACTCATTTAATCCTCATTTTATCTCATTTAACTTTCACATTTTCTGGAGCTTCTTTGTTTTAATTGCAAGAGGAATGCATGTTTATTGGGGCAAATCAACAAGTCTGGAGGTGCGTAAAGAGCAAGTTCACAGTCTCCTGCTCTTTTCCTGTCCATCCCTGCTCATTCCCACTCTCCTGGTGCAACTAAGGCATGCAGTCTCATGTATAGAGTCTTTCCTTTATGCCAACACATGCAAAAACATATCAGAAGACCCTCTTAGAATTCTGTCAATTCTATGGATAAAGAAAATGCAGCTCACAGAGGTTAAGTGACTTGCCCAGGATACACAGCAGGCAACTGAGGGAGCTGGCACTTATTTGACCTCCAAGTTTAATGGCAAAGCCTGTGACCTTACCCACTAGCCTACACTGCCCCTGTAAGTCATGTCAGCTTTGAACAGAAGGAAAAATAATAACCATAACAAGAGACAACAGCAGTGCACATTAATTAAATATTGATTGTGGTGGCATTTCAGGTATGTTATACATAATCATCTAGACTTCCCCAAAGCTTTGAGAGTCGGTCTTATTATTTGCACGGCCTCCCTCCCATTTCATAGATGAGAGAACTGAGGCTTCATGAGGGGAAACCATTGGCCCAGGCACAGAACTATAAGCAGCGACAGAACCGGGATTCAGACTTAAGCTGACTAAAGTCACCCCAGGAAGAAAGCTGGATGGGAAAGGGCAGGATTTGGTCCTGAGTCAATGGGCAGGATGGCCACTGTCTCCTTTTTGAACTTGCACTGAATTCTTACTGTTCCTCAAACTAGACACCTTAGGGCCTTTGCCCACATGGATCTTCCCCTCACTTGGCCTAGATAATGCCTACTCCTCCTGAAGCTCTCTGCTTAGTCAGTGATGAGGCCCTGGAGCCTCTGGATAAACTTCAGTGCTCATCATTGTATTTCTGAAGCCCAGCTGAGCATCTGTGCACAGCAGATGCTGGATAAATGTGTTCAGGAAATGGAGGTAAGAAGTCTGTGACAAGCTAAGGAACTTTCATGTGTGAAGGGACAGAGAGCAGGGTGTACCAGGGGAGGGCAGAAGACTCAACAGGCCTGGACCTGAGGGGTGGGGAACTTGGCAGGACAGGAGGCAGGGCCCATCAGGATGAATACCCATGGAAGATAACAAGGAGCCAGGAAGGATGACAAGAGTTTGTTGTCTGAGTTTAGAGCCAGACCTTGAAATTCCAAACCACAGCAGACACAGCACCACAAAAGCAGGGCCAAACACCTCTGTAGAAGATGTTGCTTTCTGCCACCCAGAGTCCACTGATGTAGGGGAAAGCCTGAGGTAATAATACCTGTCATTGTGCATCTGTTGGGTCACCAGGGGCAGGGTAGATTATCACATCCTGTCCCTGTGTCTGCAGGAGAATCCCCTACCCACAGACTCTGAAGGCAGTGCCAGTGCTGGGCATGGGCATTCAACCTGACAGGATGACGCCCACCATCCCTCCCTGTTGTGTGACTTTAACAAACCCTACCCACTGCAGTTCCCTGTCTGCAAAACAGGGATATTAAAAACAAGAGAAAGAATGAAAAAGGGGCTCTGGAATAAGACAGGAATAAGTGAAAAATAATCAAGTCTCCATTTCTGGGTTTGATACCAATTCGGTAGTAAAATCATGTTTTGAATGAAGAAGTAGATGAATGGGTGCGAATGGACAGCCTTTTCCTTCTTTTACATCATGTTATGAGACTCAAGTTTAATGAGTCTAGATGGTGTCTATGGCCCTTGTTAAAAATGTTCTCCAAAGAGCTCCCACTCCCCAAGGATAGGAGAGGGGCATTCTGGGGAAGCTGCATCAGGATAGCAGTAGAGGGAAGGACCTTCTATCTCACACAACCACTGCCAGCATCCAGATTACATAATCAGCAGGCTGCCTGCACTAGTGGGAAGGAACCCCAAAGGTTTCCTTTTGTAAATGTTCGCCAGAAAATTAAGAAAAAGTCTCTAGTTAAGCTTCCACCCTAAGAAATTAGCAAAGTAAAAGCAAATTAAACCCAAAGCAAGCAGAAGGAAGTAAATAACAAAGATAGGAGCAGAAATGAATGGAATCAAGAGTGGAAAAACAATAGAGTAAATAAGTGAAGCTAAATTGAAAAAAAATAAAACTGATACACCTGTAGACCAGAGATCAGAAAACTTCTCCTGTAAAGGGCTGGATAGAAAATGTTTTAGACTTTGCTGCTACATGTAGTCCCTGTCACATATTCCTCACTGTGTTTTATTTTCTTCTTCTTCTTTTTTTTTCCAAATCTTTAAAATGGCTATGGGCTGGGTTTGGCCATCAAGCTATAGCTTGCTGACCCCTGCTCTAGACAGACAGACCAATAAAAAAAAGAGAAAAAACATTACTTACAAACAAAGAAATACTAGGAACAACTCTACATCTGTAAATGTGACTACTTAGACAATACGGGCTAATTTCTTAGGAGACACAAACTAAGTTCACTCGAAATGAAATAGATAACATGAATAGTCCAATATCTTAATTCTGGTGAATTTTTATCAAACATGTATGGACAAAATAATACCAATTCTACACAATCTCTTCTGGAATAAAGGGAGGGATCACTCCCCAATTCATTTTATGAGGCTAACATTTACCCTAATGCCCAAACTACATAAAGATATTACAAGAAAGAAAACTACTAACCAATATTCCTTATGAACATTGACACTAAAATCCTCAATGAAATACTAGTGAATAAAAGTCAACAATAAGGTTGGTTCAACATTTGAAAATTAATCAGTGTACTTCACCATGTTGACAACCTGAAGAAGAAAAAGTATATGATCACATTTGCAAGATAAAACTCTATGCCAACCAAGAACAGAAGCAAACAACCTCACCCTGATAAAGGATGTCTACAAAAACCTACAGCTAACATCACAATAGTGAAAGAGTGAATATTTCCCCCAAAACCAAGAATAAGGTGAGCTGTCCACTCTCACCTCTCCTGTTCAACACAATCCTGGTGACCTAGCCAGTGCAATAAAGCAGGGAAAATAAACAGAATGCATGCAGGTTGGAATGGAAGAAATAAAACTGTCTATCCAGAGATGACACATTATTTAAGTAAAACCCTGAAAAGAATCCAAAGAAAGGCCACTAGAATTAGTAAGTAAGTTTAGCAAGGTCACAAGACACAAGTTAAAAGTACAAAAGTCAATAGTTTTTTACATGCAAGCAATGACCTACTAGGAATTGAAATTAAAAGCAAAGGAATGAGAAATACAAAATCTAGTTTGGAAATGCTGCGTGACAGAAGTTGGAGATGGGAGAAACTCAGAGAGGGAGATGCAACTTCATTGGTAATGTTTCAATTCCATAGTACGACAATGTGGTCACAGTTGTTTGCAGCTCAGGAGAGACACATAAATGGACATGCAAGTGAAATCAGGGAGGAAGAAAAAGATCCAGCCCCACTGGGAGACACTTCAGAAAAAAATAATGCACAATGGTCTCTGACATCATAACTCCCTTATGGCTTATACACGTCTTTTGCCAAGTTTGACACATTCTACAGGATTTATTTATAACAGGGGATGAGCAAGTCTTGTTAGTACTAATGGGAGAGGATTTATTGCTCTGTTCTCCTCATCTCCGATGGCATAGGAAGGAAAATCACTCCTTCTTTGAAAACTTCCTGCAGTTGCATTAACCAGACAGGTTGCCTAAAGAGGCCTGAGGACAGTCAGGCCCTGAACACTGAGCTTCCACCCAGAGCCCACCTCAGGGCTAGAGAGTGAAGCCTCAGTCAAACTATTTCTGGAAAGTTCACGTGGCAATACGTTCTGATTATCAGAACCTGTTTGGAGAATGTGAGTATTGTTTCCTAAGAATAATACTCATTTGTCCCTAAACATGACTTTAAGAAGTAACTACTAATAACAAATTATTTAAAGTATTAAAAAAAAGTAGCTACTTTCTTAAATGTGAATCATCACATCAAGGGATCAAATTTGCCCTCTCTCCTTAGATGCTCTCTTTCTTCCTTCTTTAGAGAAGGACCTCACTTTCATGGGGGATTTACTTTGCACTGTGGCCCTGGCCTTGGGCTTTCAGAGAGGTAGTCTAACCTACATGTCTAAAATGCATTATTTGGGATGCCAGTGACCCTGCAATTAGGACTATGAGGAACTGAGGCTCACAGCTGTCCTCTCTTAAGTGCTGTCTCCAGGCCCCAGCATGAGGTAGTGACAAGGGCCAACTTCAGCCTGAATCTATGGGACATGAAGTATTTGTGTAAATCGAACTACAGAAGCCATTCCTATACCCAGATGTATAACACATCTCACACATCTTTGCATTCTTTTTTTAATAAAGTTTGTTAATGTTTTTTCTTTTTAAGTATATTTTATTGATTATGCTATTATAGTTGTCCCATTTTTTCCTCAGTTGTCCCATTTTTTCTCCCCATTGTCCCTCTCCACCCTGCACCCCCCTCCCACCAGCATCCCCCCCCTTAGTTCATGTCCATAGGCCATACATATAAATTCTTTCCCTTCTACATTTCTCATATGATTCTTAACCACCCCTGTCTATTTTGTACCTACCATTTATGCTACTTATTCTCTGTACCTTCCCCTCTCTCTCCCCTCCCCATGCCCACTGATAACTCTCCATATGATCTTCATTTCTGTGATTCTATTCCTGTTCTAGTTGTTGCTTCATTTATTGTTGTTTTTTTTAAAGGTTTGGTTGTTGATAGTTGTGATTTTGTTGTCATTTTACTGTTCATATTTTTTATCTTCTTTTACTTAGATAAGTCCCTTTAAATTTCAAAGAATAAGGGCTTGGTGATGATGAACTCCTTTAACTTGACCTTATCTGGGAAGCACTTTATCTGCCTTTCCATTCTAAATGATAGCATTGCTGGATGGAGTAATCTTGAATGTAGGTCCTTGCCTTTCATGACTTAGAATACTTCTTTCTAGCCCCTTGTTACCTGTAAGGTTTTTTGTGGTTTTTATTTTTTTTTTTTTTTTGAGAAATCAGCTGAGAGTCTTATGGGAACTCCTTTGTAGATAATTGTCTCCTATCCTCTTGCTGCTTTTAAGATTCTCTCCTTGTCTTTGATCTTGGATAAGGTAATTATGATATGCCTTGGTGTGTACTTCCTTGGGTCCCACTTCTTTGGGGCTCTCTGAACTTCCTGGACTTCCTGGAAGTCTATTTCCTTTGCCGGATCAGGAAAGTTCTCCTTCATTATTTGTTCAAATAAGTTTTCAATTTCTTGTTCTTCCTCTTCTCCTTCTGGCACCCCTATGATTCAGATGTTGGAACATTTAAAGTTGCCCCAGAGGTTCCTAAGCCTCTCCTCATTGATTCTTGTTTCTTCATTCTGTTCTGGTTGTTTATTTCTTCCTTCTAGTCCAAACTATTGATCTGAGTCCCAGTTTCCTTCCCTTCACGGTTGGTCCCCTGTATATTTTGTTTTATTTCACTTTCCATAGCTTTCACTTTTTCCTCTATTTTGTGACCATAGTCAACCATTTCTGTGAGTATCCTGATTACCAGTGTTTTGAACTGTGTACCTGATAGTTTGGCTATCTCTTCATCACTTAGTTGTATTTTTGGAGCTTTGATCTGTTCTTTCATTTAAGCGATAACTTTTTGTCTCAGCACACCTTTTACATAGTAAGGTGCGGAGCCTTAGGTATTCGCTAGGGTGGGGCTACCCGGTGGTTGTGTTGTAGCTCTGTATGTGGGGGAGGGGTCAGAGAGAAAACAATGCCACTTGCTCGGCTCTTGGTCAGTTTTCAGTCACTTACCCCGCTACCCATAAGCAAATTGGGCCCTTCTGGTGCTGATTCTGGGTGTGAGGTTTTGTGTATATTCTGGGATCTCATGCGTCTCTCCAATGAACTCTCCTGTGAGGCTGGGAGTTTCTTCTGCCACCACAATCCCCACACACTTTTATAGCCAGAGGTTTTGAGGCTTTCTTTTTCTGTGCTGGAACCCTTGGTTGTCTCATTCCCCAGTTGTTCCTCCCAGTTTATCTTCACACAAATGTGGGACTGCCCAGTCCTCCAGCCGCTACCTTGCTGGACATCCTCTCTGCCCTAGCTGCTCAGTAAACATTTATATGTTAAATAAACTTTTCTTCTGGTTCCTGACCCTGACTTTGTCTCCTGTCTTCAGCCATTCTCTTTGCCTTGGACACATCAAACACTCTTGGTCTGCAGATCTGTCTATCAGAGCTTTTGCAAGATCTCTCCTTCCATGCCCCACCACATGCCTCTGTTGACTTTGCCCAACCAGTTTTTATTCCTCGCCTTTGTGTAACTGTATCCTGACCATTTTCCTTACTTCTGCATTGAGGTTCACATGGAGACTGAGCCTCTCCTCCTCTCCATGCCAGGCCCATCAGAGACCTGCACTACTAAGTCACTGGTACTGGTTCTGGGATACACACAGTAAGAGTAGCAAAAGCTTCAATTAAAGTCAGGCACTGCTTTAAAATGAGCTATTATTATCCTCATTTCACAAATGAGGCAACTGAGACCCAGAAAGGTTAAGTGACTTGCCCAAGGTCACACAGCTCATACGTGGCAATGGTAGGATTTGAACCCCGCTATCTGCCTCCAAAGTTCATACTCTGAATTTCCTATATCTTTTCAGCAAAGGCCAAAGCCACACATACAATAGTTAGTCCCTAGACTTGGGCTCAATTTACTGAACAAGAGGTGTCCCCCTTCCACTGCAAGCCTGGAGCTATCAGACCACCACAAAGTAAAAAGGCTCCAGAAGAGGAAGCTGACTAGAAGCAAGCGAACTGAGAGAGGGAGAGCCAGTGTCTGAGCCCTTGGACCTGTCCATTCCTAAAGGTTGTTTGGATTTTTTATTTTAATGGGCCCCAAATTCCTTTACTGGAATTTTAGTGGCCCTGAAGTACATCTGACTTGAGTTTCTGTGCAGACTGATTTGAAGGGTGGTTTCCCACTTGCTTAAAGCCTGGGACCCAGGCCAGCCCCCACCCCTCAGAAGCAGTTTAAACTTTGCATGGCAACTTGTGTCCAGGCACTCACCTGCATACCCAAACTCTTCCCCTTTGTTAGGCCACCTGTAGCAACCGCACCCCTGCCCCAAGTAAGCTGGGGGCAGTGCTATATATTCCTGAACTGCCAAGCAGGAACCCCAGGAGCCCACTAGCTGTCCACACTGCCATCTCCCTGCCTATGCCCCACCAGCTCACTCTGTGCTAATGACCTTCTGCTTCAGTTCCCCTTGCAGCCTTACTCTGTACCCCTTGGGGCCACTTGCTGGTATGCCCTGGGGTTGGCCCTATTGCCCCACTCCCACAACACTGGCTGGAGTCCTGCTCCAAGCCAATGGCCTACCTGCCCCCCTTCCCAACAGCCTGGCCTAGAGACTTCTGAAGGCCAGTTCCTCCTTCCTCTGCCCAGTCAGGACCTTCCTCCCTGTTTCCCTCTCCTTTGCCAAAACAAGCCTCCAAAGACCTTCCCAGGGCACATCCCCTATGCTCTCCTCTGCAACCCTCAGAGGGACAGCAAAGCACAGGCAGCTCAGAGGATGGGCTGCACTAGCCCTTCTTCTGTCACATGATCACAGGGCCATATCAGTGCCCACCCCCAGTCCTGTTGTCCCTCTGCTGCATTTCCCCCATGCTCTCCCCCTAGATCTCTACCAAAAGGCCACCTCCTCAGAGGCCCTGCCCTGCTGGTCCTTCCAGACCCTGCCTGATTTTCCTCAGGGTGCTTCTACCCTGCTAGAAGCACCTTCTTTGTAACCATGCTGATGGCTGTAACTGCTAGTGCCCTTGAGGACAGGAAGATTTTCTGCTCTGCTCACAGCCTTATCCCAGCATTGGGACACAGTCAGAACTCAGTAACATCTGCTGAATGAAGGCACACTCTGAGCCTGCTGCAATGGGAGACTGAGGGGTGCCCAAGCTGGGGTTGGGTGTCTACTCCTGGGCAGACACCTGAGCCCAGCATCTTGGCTCATATTCTGAAACATACAACTATCCAGGGCTGCCCAGAGCTCCCTGAGAGTGGCACAAACCATGTCAACCACCCAGACAGGCTCAGGAGCCCAGCAGACAGCTCAGGGACAGCAAAGCACACATAGAATGAATCCCAAGCACCATGCACTGAAAACACCCCAGGAACTTGACATTGTGCTGGGCACATGTTCTCCTCAGCAGTCCCAGTGGAGGGGCCACCATCATTCACATTTACAGAGATGGAAGGTGGTGTGACTTGCCGGGATCACACCGCTAGGGAGCCCTGGATTGGGAAGAGGTGGCAAAAAAGCCCATGGAGCAAAGTCGAGTCTCTCTTTCAAGTACCCTAAGTTGATCTTCACAGTGCTTCTTGTTAGAAGCATCCAAGTGACCCTTTGTCACCTCATGTACAGTGGCCAGAGCACTGAGGAAACCAAAAGTGAGCCCACACAGCAGGCCATTAATTCTGAAGGAACCCATTCTCAGGAAAGCAACACCACCATCCCAGGGAGGATGGGATAACAGGAGCAGCACTTCAAAGGCAGAAGGCTGACCCACAGCCCTGCCTATAGCCCCCAACCAGCACCCAAAAGCGTGAGTCCAACCACAAGTGCATAGTTGTAGCTGCCTACCTCCCACAGTGGGCGACCCAACCTGAGGACCTGATCATGCTCCTCTTAGTCCATTTCTGAGGCCCTCACCCCAGTGGTAACTCCTGACTCCTTTTACTTCAGTTCTTTTCTGCACTTGATGACCCCTGAGCCATCCTGAGAGCAAGCTCTGAAACTGCCCAGGTGGCACAGAGACCCACATGCCCTGAGACACCTTGAGTCCAGACAGTTTCCTAGATCCCCATCTCAGAGCCTCCAGTGCACACACAGATGCACTTCTGTCCCTGGGCAGTCTGTCTGGAACCAAGGTGCCTCCCAGCACCAGGCTGGGCACTCCTGCATGCCCCGCCACGAAAGTCCCTGCACCTGCAGTAAGGGACTCCAAGGTGGTGAGGAAAAAGCCAGACACACTCTGGTTCTCTTTCAGCTCCTCTCCTTCAGGAGAGCACCTCTGTGGTGACAGTGTGGTGCTCACATCCCTATAACTCCCCAGTGTCCCTTTCTACCAGGCCACAGACAGAACAAGCTAGCACTGAACACCATTTAATAGTTCACCTTACTGTCTCAATAGGAAGGGAATATAGGATTTTCACGTCCTAAAACAAATTAAAGTTTTCCCTTCTAATTATTTATATAAATAAAAAAATGCAAGTTACTTTAAAGTAAACCATAAATTAAATGACAGTTCAGGCAAATACCTAAAAGGACGAAAGTCATCAAGGGGCCCCATTGATGGAAGACATAGATCTGGGCTGTCTCGCTCTGCCCAGCTGAGTCCTTGTCCCCTCCAGCCCTGCTGACGGAGATGTATCTGAACCCCTCTCCACTGCACCCAGAGTAAGCAGTGTATGGTCCAAGATGTATGCTCGGCAGACTGATGCCCACCTGCCCACATCCCGGTGGCAGTTTTTGCTCCAGCTCACCCTGTGTCTATCTCCAGAGAAAAAAACGCTCCAGTCTCCTCATATTTCCAACTCAGACATGAAACCTCCCTAACATTGGACCCCAGACCTTTCTGGAACAGGTGCAATCTGGGACTGCCTTCCTCACACTCCCACAGCAGCGGCTCATGGTATTTGTTTGTTTTGCCTTGTGTGAGCCCCAGGGCACATGTTTATTTAGTGCCCTCAAGGCCTTTGTCCCAGGATAGGCCCCACACTCCAGAACCACAGTTTTGGTTGTTAAAATCCAGAAACACACTTTATTCTTTGATAAAAAAAACAGCTGCCTCATGGCCCCCACACCCACTCAGCAGGACCCCAGGACATCCCCATGATTCAAAATTATCTCCAGGTGCAGAGTCATAGCCAGCTGCTTTGTGAACGGTTTTTCAGAAAAGAAAAGTTGTTAAAAAAAAAAACAGACTGGAAAAATGTTAACAAAAAAATGTGAACAGAATTTGCTTCAGCTTAGTAGACACCTGTAACATTTTTCTTCTTTCTGCTTTCCTGGACTTTCTAAATCTAAAAGATGATAACATATTACTTTTGTAGCCACAAACAACTTTTTAAAAAAATTATATTTTATCGATTACGCTCTTACAGTTGCCCTGACTTTTCTCCCTTTGCTACCCCTCTACCCAGAACCCCCCACTCCCTCAGGCAATCCCCCCACAACTGTTCATCCCCATGGGTCATGTGTATTAAATTATTTGGCTACTCCATTTCCTATACTGTACCTTACATCCCTCTGGCTATTCTGAAACTACCTAATTGTACTTCATAATCCAACTCACCTCTTCACCCATCCCCCATCCCCCACTCCCATCTGGCAACCATCAAAAAGTTCTCTGTATCCATTATTCTGTCTGTTATTCTTGTTTGCTTAGTTTGTTTTTTATATTCAATTATTCATATAATATTTGTATTTTTTGCCATTTTATTGTTCATAGTCTTGATCTTCTTTTTCCTAAATAAGTCTGTTTAACATTTCATATAATAATGGTTTGCTGATGATGAGCTCCTTTAGTTTTTTCTTGTCTGGGAAGCTCCTTATCTGCCCTCCTATTCTAAATGATAACTTTGCTGGGTAGAGCAATCTTGGCTTTGGGTTCTTGCCTCTCATGACTTTGAATATTTTTTTTGCCAATTCCTTCTAGCCTGCAAAGTGTCTTTTGAGAAATCAGCCTATAGTCTTATGGGAAGTCCCCTGCAGGTGACAATCTACTTTTCTCTTGCTCCTTTTAAGATCCTCTCTTTATCTTAACCATTGGCATTTTAATTATGATGTGTCTTGGAGTGGGCCTCTTTGCATCCATCTTGTTTGGGCCTCTCTGTGCTTCCTGGACTTGCATGTCTATTTCCTTTGTCAAATTAGGGAAGTTTTCTTTCAGTATTTTTTCAGATAGGTTTCCAGTTTTTTGCTCTTTCTCTTCTCCTTCTGGTACCCCTATGATGAGAATGTCAGACCTCTTGAGGTTACCCCAGAGGCTGCTTATATTACCCTAAATGTTTTTATTCTTTTTTCTTCCTGTTGTTCTGATTGGTTGTTTTTTGCTTCCTTATGTTCCATATCATTGATTTGATTCTCAGCTTCATCCACTCTACTGTTGTTTCCCTGTAAATTGTTTATTCCAATTAGTGTATCCTTTGTTTCTGACTGGATCTTTTTTAGGCTGCTGAGGTCCTCACTAAGTTCCTTGAGCATTCTCATAACCAGTGTTTTGAACTCTGCATCTGATAGATTGCTTATCTCCATTGTATTTAGCTCTTTTTCTGGAGTTTTGATCTGTCCTTTGATTTGTTTCTTTGAGCCATGTTTGTCTCCTCATTTCGGCAGCCTCCCTGTGTTTGTTTGTATGTATTAGGTAGAACTGCTTTGACTCTGTGTCTTGGTAGAGTGCCCTAATGTTGTAGCACAGCCTCCCCTATCGTCCAAGCTGGGCAATCGAGGTGTGCCCTTCATGTGGGCTGAGTACACCCTCCTTTTGTAATTGAGACTTGACTGCTGTTGACAAATCAATGGGAGGGATTTACTCAAGCCAGTCAGCTGCAAGGATTGGCTATAAACACAACCACCAACCCCCACCCTCTGTGGAGTATCAACTGTGCAGGGACAGGGTGGTAGTGCTCCAACATGGTCTGTAGCTGTCTACTGGGTGTACTGGCCCTTGGGTTTCCTGGGTGGTTCAGGCCCAGGTCAGCCCCTACCCCAATGGCAACCTTTAAAAAAAGGACTTTTATTACACTTCAAGGTTAGGGCCTGTTTCAGATAAGGATGTTGACATGGTCAACTAAGTGACCAAGGTCTGGGATGATGGCCAGCAGAGAAAGGATTGAACCCAAAGTTTGTCTGACTTCTGACTGACAGGTTACTGTGAGGTAGAGATGAGAGTAAAAACTGCTCTCTTCCACTCTCAAGGACTGGAACTGCTTTCAGGGGTGATGGTAGAATAAGGAGAGAGATCAGTATGTAGGGCCTCCACCTCAAAAGCCAGCCCAATATCAACACTTTACACCTTCACACACATGTTGCACTGTTTTCATTTCATTTGCTCTTGGCAATTACTGCCTTGCTGTGTGAATTGTGGGTGAGTCCCTAGATCTCTCTGTGCTTTCATGTCCTCATTTCTAAGTTAGAGATGAGGATTTCTTAGGACAATCAAATGATATTGTGAGTGTGAGAAAGCTGAATTGACTGTAGAAGGGTGTAACATGTACCAGAAAACAAAGTATGTGCAAATGAGGAAACTGAGTCAAGGCCACACTCTAGATTTCCTGAGTCCTACCTACTACACCACTTCAGTAACAAGAAACCACAATTTGACTCACCTTTGGGGGAACGATCTACTACTATCTCATTTAATCTTCACAACAGACCTGTAAGGTGGGTTGTATCATCCCATTGTGCAGTAGAGGGAACTGGTGGTCTTCAAAGAAACAGAAATCAGTTTGCCCAGGGCACACAGCTAGGGCAAGTGACTAAAGGGAGGTGACTAAACTCAAACTCAGGGCCCTGAACTTCCCCATGCACCCACCAACTGCCCCCACCCCCATGCTCCTGTGGGCCATAATGTCTTCCTTTCAAAGCTGGGTGGGAGTCCAGGGGAGGGACAGAGGGAAGGTCTGAGTGTAGAGGATCTCACCTGTGACGGGCAGACATTCGTGGTCATGGGCAGCACCCTGAACAGAGACACCAAGCTTTTTCCTAAGGACGACTTTGGACCAAAGTTTTCTCTATAGGGGAAACATTTTCATTTCCAGGATTCAAGTAAGAAGGGGTGTGCTCTAAAAAGTTCAGCAGTGCACACCCACTAATTTAGCCTCAGTGCCAGGCATCTGTGTTACTGTCAGATCATTTGTAGTCACAAACACTGTGGCTTTTGGACAGCACTGTTACATCAAAATACTGTTAGGACAAATGGGGAAAGAAGGTGGGGACATTACTACAGAGCCCTTTAAAAGAAATATATTATTTTTCAGTCCACACAGGCACTCTAGTCAACTGGTAGCCAAGTGCTGCCAATAAGAACTTTGATGAAAAGACACTGTCAGCACCGATCCCTCCACCCATCCACTCTTACTATGTACAAATGTCCGTTGGAACCTCACACCCATTAGGATGGCTACCATAAGAAACACAAATCAACTAGGGTTGGTAAGAAATTGGAACCCTTGTGCACAGCTGGTGTGAATACAAAATAGTGTGGTGTGGCTTCTGTGGAAAACAGTATGGCAGTTCCTCAAAAGGTTAAACATAGAATTACCATGTGATCCAGCAATCCCACTTCTGAGAATGTTGTAAAAAGAATTGGAAGAAGGATCCACAAGAGATATTTGCACACTTATGTTCCCAGCAGCATTAGTCACAATAACCAAGAGGTGGAAATAATCCGTGTCCATCCAGATATTTTCCCTAGTGATGGATGGATAGACAAAATGTGGTCTATACATACAGCCGAATATTATTTACCCTTAAAAAGGCAATTCTGACACATGTTGCAACACAGAAGAATCTTGAAGACATTTTTCTCAGTGAAATAAGCCAGTCACAGAAGAAAAATTATTGTATGATTCCACTTATTTGAGGTCTCTAAAGAAGTCAAATTGATAGAGACAGAAAGTAGAAGGGTGGTTGCAGGGTCTGGCAGAGGGGGCTAGGGAGTTTCAGTTTGGGAAGATGGAAAAAGTTCTGGAGATGGGTGGTGGTGGTGGTTGCCTAATTGCCACTGAACTGAACACTAAAAATGGTTAGAATGGTAAACTTTGCTACATGTATTTTACCAGACAAAATGTCTATGCTGAATCCTTACTATGAGGGGGAGAAAAAAACATATAATAATAATAACGACCATTTATGAAAGTGCTCGGTGGGTGCCAGACACCATTCTGAGCACTTTATACACAACCCCTCATTCCTTCCCCACAGTGCCCTATAAGTACGGACTCTAATTATGCTGTTGCACAGATGCCTTCTCTGCCCAGCTCTGTGTCCTGGTGGTTTGACTTCCCCAAGCCCCATTAGCCAGGCTCCCCTGCACTCTTAGCTGAACTCTTTAGTCAGTAGGAGGCCCAGGCCTGAGACTGGAAGGATGGAGGAGGGAGGCAAGGATGTTGATCCTCTGCTCCTTTCCTGCTAGCCTGGAGCTATGGTCCTCTCCCTTGGCACAAGGCCCTGTTGAGTGACCATCTCTTGAAGCTACAGTGCTCACCAGGTTCCAGTAACACCACACACACACCCATGCCTGTGCACACATGTCCCTGCAGGCTAAGGGTAGTAACTGCTCCCTGCTGTTGCTTGTCTCTGGGTACTACACTAGCCCTGTTGGTTTCCTTTACCTCACTCATACCTCTGCAAACCATCCCTTCATTAAATCTCCCTGTAAGTTTGTCTCAGTCTCCCCAGCACCCCCATACACCCATCTTTCTGCCCACGTACAAAGGGTAAATGCCTAGTAGGGATGCCCACAGGTTGTAGAGACTCCTATCCTACCCTGGCCATGCCATACTGCAGGCCTGCCAGGGAATGGGGTGTGGACATAGTGAGCATGCAGGCATGTAAGGTCATTTGTCCAAGAATGAACAAACCTCACCTCCACAGTGGCAACAAAAGTGCACTTCACATGCCAGTTAGTAAGGTGCACAGACACAACCTGGCAGGCTGAAAGCCAAATCAGGGAACCATGTGCTGGCAAATGGTAAGTGAATGACAAGGGATTCCTAGTAAACTGACAGGCAGACTCTTCCCATCAGCTGAGAAAGACTTAGTCTTGTGGCCCCAAGTCCAAGAACAAAGTCTTCCTTCTTCCATCCTTTCTTCCTCTCACATTCACTCAGCACCCACCT
Source organism: Phyllostomus discolor (assembly GCF_004126475.2). NCBI lineage: Eukaryota > Metazoa > Chordata > Mammalia > Chiroptera > Phyllostomidae > Phyllostomus > Phyllostomus discolor. Next base: position 107,635,239 of record NC_040904.2, read on the forward strand.
GTGTTGGGCCCTGTGTGAGGTGTCAGAAATATGCCTGTGAACAGGCAGGGGCTCAGGAGGGTGTCTGGGGTGGGTGGTGGAGGTTCTGGGCACCCCTTGCCCCCATGCTTGTCTTTCCTGCCCTAGTTCCCTGGCCTGTGTGTAGGTCACCCTGACAGTGGAACTGAGCTCCCCCTCAGAGCAGTCCAGCCCCACCTAGCCCATCCATCTGTGGAACCCCTTCCAGGGTGAGTATTGTCCAGTCTTCAAAAGTGAGGAGCTAAGCATTTTCCACTGAAATGGGCCACAATGATAAGTCCCTGCTGGTCAGGGAAGATTACAAATCCACATAAAGCTCATGCAGAGCTGCAGGGGCTTGGGGCAGCTGCCAGCATCTCCCAGGGCCTTCGGGTGTAATTCTGACAAGGCAAACCCTCGGCAAGCAGTTCTAACGGCAGAGCCATCAAGTCAAAAGGAATCAGGAATTACAGTGAGCAGCTGTGCCCACCCACTGCATTGGAACTCCAAGCCAGAAAAGACTGTCGTGACGGCAGCATCCGCATCTGGCTGTGCAATCTGCAAAGCTCTTTCACAACTATTGTCGCATTTCGGCCTCCCACAATCCTAACAGGCAGGCACTATTTTTGTGCTCCATTTACAGATGAGAAAAATGAGGTTCCAAGAAGTGAGGTGACTCACCCAGACTGCCTGAAGCTAATAAGAGGTGGTTAATGCTGAGCCTTAGTTTTCTCATCTCCAAAATGGGGACGGTGATGCTTGGCTTTCAGAGGCTTTGTGAGGACTGCATGGGATAAAGGGACATAAAACCCCTCAGCAACATGCCTGGCACCTACTTAGCAGGAGCTCAGCTCAGCTCAGCAGGGCCAGTTCCCTGCCCCCTTTCCTACTATTTTGTGCTGCACAATTTTCCACTTCCACCCAAGTCACAAATTTTACACAGAAAATGTTTTCTTGCTCCTACTGGCCACTTTCCCCTGTCCCCATCTAGTTCAAAATTAGACCCTGTGAAACACGAGGGACCATTCTCTGCCACAAGTATATCTCTAGGGAGGATATACCAGACTAGGTCAGCCACTCTACCCATCACAGAACCACTGGACTGATTATAAAACTCACCTGCACCATACTCCAAGACTATGACATTGCCACTGCACAGCCTAAACATGCCGGATATTCATAAACAAGATGTTTCCTAGACAACCAACTACCCATCCCTCAATCCTGCCATCCGTCCATGATTCTCCTCATCTACCCTTTCCTCCCTCCTTCCTTCCCTGTAGCTATCCCTCCATTCAGCATCTTATGAGCCCATCACTGTTCTAAGGCAGTGGGAACCCAGCAGTGAGGACAGAAAAGAATCCCCTCCCTAGGGAGCTGATGGAGTCCTGGAGGAATATAATAAATTAATTAAAACATCAGCACACCGATGTCAGGCAGTGGCTCAAGAAGGACATGCAACTAATGTAACGGGGTGGGGTCAGGCAGGTGGGAGATCAGGACATTTGCACCATCCCATTCTACTCCCTTCCTCCTCCCCTGCCTCCTGGTTTTCATGAGCTCCATCATTACCGTTATAGCATTCAGGTGTTCAAATTCACATCTTGTTAGTAACTGGATTTCCCATTCCTTTTCCTTTTGTGTTTAAGTGAATTAAATGTTTACCATGAGTCCTTTATCATATCATAGCATCCAGGAATGGTCCTGGATGCTTCACTCTGATTCATGTGCAAACCTAATTCATTTCACCTGGACAGCTACCTTTGAGGAGGTCTGATTGTTGCATCATCACCAACAGCAACGCTGTGTGATATTCTGCAGAACACCCCTCAGAACCTGCGGACATATCTCTATTACTCTCTGGCACTGACATTTCCGCCCTTGAAGGTGATGTGTCCTTTCTGCCTAGGTGCCTGGAAAAGTCTCCCTTTTTTCTGAACTGGGCTATATCTTGGCATTGAGGATTCTGGTCAGATGTTTCCAGAGCACTGTGGGTTAGTCCACACTACTGGAGCAGTTCTTCACGTCTCCTGCAGTGAGCACATGAAGGACTCATCTCCTGTGTGACTGACAGCCGCCCTGCTTCCAGAGAGTCGACCACGCTTATGGTACATAGTCACATATGAGAACAGTCGTTGCTGTTCTCTTCATCACCAGCTGGTTCTCTTCTAGAGCTTTTAATCTCTTCCTCTTTTTTAACTGCAGTTCACTCTGGTAAAGTCTTCCCTTCTTGAGATTTTCTCCACTCAGCAGTGTATCTTTGAACCCTAACAATTTCTAATTTACTTGTTCATTCCTTAACAACACTGCTGTGATCTTTCATCTCCCTTTTCAGCTCATCCTGATTTTCAATCTAATTCCAAGCTCTTCAACTGCAGCTTGTAGTAAGTTATTTTACAGTATCAAGCAATCATGAGAAAATTTTGTTATAGCCTTGAGTTACTTCTCTTTTTGAGCTGGGATCCTTTTTTCTCCTAACATATTACAAAAATTTTCATAAAAAGAGTAACTGAAAAATAGTTTTAGGTTGAACCATATAAAGTTGCTAATAGATGATAATCTTTGTGTAATAAAACAACAATTTCATAATCCAATTTAATACTATGAACACTCAGTTATATACTTATTTACACATCATTTTTTTCCAAAAAACATTACCAGGATTGTGATAGTTCACTGCTAAGGATTTCAGCATACATCTCCTAAGAACACTGTCCTGTGAGACCACAATTCTACAATTCTATGCTGTTATTTATCTGCGTCCCTCTTTCTGTCTTCCTCGCTTTGTTTTATGTTTGAATGTGTTAGGACAGACCGCCTCATCTCACACGTGCTTGGGCAGCTCTGTGCAGGTGTTCCCTTGGCTTTGATGTGTTGGGCGTGAACCCTTGGCTCCCTCTCCAGTGGTCTGTTGCCCTCTCCTCAGCACAGCATAAGAGGTGAGTACCTGGGTGTCCCACCATTGTTCCTAAGCCTAAAAGGCTGCCGGCAGTAAGCACAGAACTCAGGGGAACTGTGTGCAGTTCTTGTGAGGTCATCTAAGCTTCACTCTGTCTGCAGCAAGAGGTGGGAACCAAATTCTTAAGTCACACGTCTGGCCCAGGGCAGCAACCCTGAGTCATCCTGATGCTGCCTGCAAAGCACCGGAACAGGCAGGGAAATGGAGAAAGGGCATTCCAGACATCTCTACCCTTCACATAAGTGATTCCTTCTGCCTGAACCCTTCTTTCCTCTCAAGATCTTTGCCTCCTAACCTCATTCTATACTTTAGGGCTCAGCTGCGATGTCACTGCCTCAAAGCCATCCTCATTCACCCAGACTGGCTAGAAGATCCTCCTCTATATGCTCACTGCCCTAAGAGTTTTCCCCATCACTCTCCTTTTTGCCTGGAGATGTTCAGTGATGAACCCTGAAACTATCTTCTGTATCTGTGAGTCTGTGGGTGTCTTCATAGCTCAGACTGAGTCTTCACCTCCCATGCCTAGCAGAGTGCCTGACGCATACTTCAAAATATGTTTTGACATAAATTCAGAAGTAGGTGCTGTCAAAAGAAAGCTGCATCACCAACAAAGCATGTGTATCAAGATTATGTAAAGTCATAAATTAAATTCTAGTAAAATTAAGAAATTCTGTCCACCATAGCATAAATAGAATCCAAAGACAACAGAGTGAAAGAAGATATTCACACTACATAAATCTCACAGAGGATTGCATCCATAGTACACACCTTAGAGCCTCCTATGAACTCAATAATAAAAAAGTCAGACAGCACAATAAAAGAATGAGAGAACGACTTCGGCATATACTTCAAAAGGAGGAAATTCTAGTGACTGGGAAGCCTCTGACAAGATGCTCAGTATCCTCAGTCACTGGGAAAACACACATGAAAACTCTGAGACCCCACTGCAAACCTATCGGGTGGCTACAGATAAAAAGACAAACGGCAACACCAAATGTTGCTGACACTACAGGACAACAGAACCCTCATTTTTTGTTGGTGGGAATGCAAAAAGCTACTGGGAAAATTGTTTCTATGAAAGCCCTTTGCAACGCCACTCCTATGTACATACACAGCAGACAGGTACACATGCATCCACCAAGACACATAATATTAAACAGCAGTGAAAATGAACTAGTTGCAATGATACACATAAGTATGTGTGTTTCATATCATGCTGAGTGAAAGCAGCCAGATGCAAAGGAGTGATACTGTGTGACTCCATTTATAACAAGTACAAAAACACTACAAACTAATCTATAACTGGTGGAAGTCAGGATAGTGTTTGGCAGCTAATGGTTGCAAAGGGGCACGAGGAGGTATTCTGGGCAACTGGACATGGTAAGCAAATCAGTGTATATGAACATAAAAATTCAACAAGTGTGCAACTGAGATGTGTGCCCTTTGCTTTATGTAAGTATACCTTAGTAAAAAGTTTTCAAATTATAGTAAAAAATAAAAAAGTATACTTTTTAGTTTATGCATTATGTAATAAAACACTTGGGTGTGTGAGTGGGGCAGACATGGGGCTGGGATCACGGAGGAGCACACAGGTAGATGTGACTTACTGATGATATTCTCAGTAACTCCCGGCAGCCCAGCCATGCTGTCACATGCCTGCACGTTCTCATAGCCTGCATCGTCATCCCCCGCTTGGCCTGACTTTACTTCCTGGTTGTTGGCACCACTTTCTCCCCACTAGAACACATGCATTAGGAGACAACAGATCACTGCCACTACTGTTCCCCTAGCCTGACACACAGGTCCTCAATAAATATCTTGAATGAATGAATAAAGCACTGAATATTGAAGGACATCTTTCTCTGAGTCACTAAACAGTTTGCCAAATAACACAGCTTTAAAATTCAGGTTTTAAAAGTATGTAGTAGTTCACCAGGCTGATGTGGCTCAGTGGACTGAGCGCAGGCCTGTGAACCAAAAGGTCGCTGGTTTGATTCCCAGTCAGGGCACATGCCTGGGTTTCGGGCTAGGTCCCCAGTGGCGGGGGTGGGGGTGGGGCACACGAGAAGCAATCACATATTGATTTTTCTCCCCCCCACCTCTCCCTTACCCTCTCTCTAAAAATAAATATTAAAAAAAAATTTTTAAGTATGTGGTAATTCAGAATCTACTGATATCTGGGTGGGTGGATGGCCAGGCAGATACATGAACAAAATAAAGAGTGACTGACACAGAACTTTAACTAAATCTGGAACAACCACTCGAGGCTTAAATGAACAGGTCCAGCTAGAGAATAACTTGAAGGATAAATCCTTCTCAGTTTTAGAGTCTCAAATAACCTCCCTGGAACACATCCTTCAGGGCTTCCTGTTGCTACAGGGAGAAGCACTAATTCCAAGGGCACACAGGGCCCTTCAGGACCTGGCCACCAGCATCTTCACCCACCTACCCCCAGTCCCCAGAACTCATTTCAGACCCTAACCTCCTATTCACGGTTCCATGCTGTCCTCTCCACTCATCCTTTGTCTACCAGGTAAACTGCTATTCACCCCTATCAACCTAGGCTCAGGAACCCACTCTCAGGTGCCTCCTTTCATCTCTCTCAGTGCAAGCTCTTCAAACACACCTCTGCTAAGTGCCCCCATACATGCTTTCTTGCATGGATTCATTTACCTGTCTGTCTCCCTGTTCAGCTCATGCCTAACTCACAGCCAGGGCTGGCTAAATGACTTTAAGGGAACAAATGACCAGTTTCTGAAATGAAGTGGTGGTTGAGCTTTCTCTGCAGTCGACCAACATGCTGATTTAATACAAGCCCCTGACTTCTCTCATGTTCTACCTGCCCCTCTCCCAGGCTGCCTGCACAAATTGCAAACTGGTTTTAACTTGCGTCATGCCTCCCTCCTGGAGGATGATCTAGCAGCATTCTCCCCTCAAGTCCTTACTGCCCTGCCATGGAGCACCTGGGGGGGCAGTTCCAGGAGGCAAGGCCACATCTTAAGTCAGGCACAGCAGCTGGACCAGGTCCACACTGAGGTCACACCTCACCAAACCAACACCCTATGGAGACAGTGTGTGAATAACCATAAATAGCAGATTCCCAGAATGGAGCTCACATCCTTGAGCACAACCTACACCCAGTAGCCAGATAGCTCCAGTGCCATTCGTCATTAGAAGACCTGGCTGCTGTCTCTGTCTGGGCCCAGATGAAGCAACCAGCTGTACCCAGGCACCAGAGCAGGTGTCCTCAAACTGGACCCACACACACACTCTGCAGGTGAGATGTCTGAAGCACAGGTATCTGAAAATAAAGACCCCCACTTTTCAACTCTCCATGCAAGCATATGCTAGAAGAACTGAAAGGCACATAGTCATGCACTATTTAGTAATTTTGTTTCTCTCCCTTCCCCCCTTCTCTCCAATCTGGTTAAATTAGCATGGATTCTGTGTGCCTGTGCTGCAGTTCCTCCTAATGTATTCCTTTCCTTGAGTTCAGGTAAGCAGCCAGCCAATATCTGCTGGCCAGTTGAGAACTTGTTCCCCAGACATCTGTGCAGGGGCCAGCCTGCTGGTCAGGACTAGGTGGAGGCCTCCAGATCAGTACAATTAGGGTGTTTCTGGCTGGGCATTAGCTCTGACTAGCCTGGGTCCATCCTGACATCCTCCCATCCCCATCCCTGACTCTGGTCTTGGGCTCTTCCTGCAGATCACTCCTGTCCCCACGTCCTCTCAGGGGAACCACAGAAGGATATCCAGTAAGCTTGGATTTTGAATTTCTAATTCCAGTAGCCGGGGCTAAGGGCCTTTCCCAGTCCACAGCTCCCTCCTCCTGACAGCCCAAGGAGGATGGGTTTGTTCTGTGTGCAGCTGTGTTTGCTTCACCAAGAATTCTCCTTCTCACTTTCTTGATATCCCGCACTGAAGTCACTTCCCTCTCTTGTGAAAGCCACAGCTCCCATCCTTCTTCCATCTCAGGGCAAGGGAGTGGAGCAGGGATACCATCCAGGCTTCACTTAATATCCTGCAGTGGAAGTTCACTGAGCAAGGGCATTGCTCTGTGACCTTGAGCAGGTCACTTCATCCCTCTGAGCATCAAATACCAGTCCTTGGCCCAGGTAGGGGTAGGCCAGGTAGGGGTAGCACAGCTTGGCCAGTGAACATTAACCTTGCTGGGTTTCAAATCCCAGCCCCGTCAGTTGCCAGGGATGCAACTTGGGTGGAATGGCTTTACCTTCACAGTCCTCACTTTCCCCGGGAGTGAAATGGGGGTTTTAATACCATCCCCCAACTGGGGGAGCCAATGACATAGCATGTGTAGCAAGTGCCTGACACACAGTAGGTCCTCAATGAAGGAAGATGCCCTTATCCCAGGCGACCTGTGAGGACCTCAGTTCTGCCCGTCTAGTCTCCCAACATGCTCATTGTGAAAGAGGCGGGGGCACCTTCCTGTGTTGCCCTAGAAGGGGACCCTGAACTTCAACCCCCTCCCCAACACTTCAGGGGCATCAAACTGTCAGACCCCAGTTCCCTGGGGAACAGGAGGCTAATCAGTGCTGAGGGGAGATTAACCCCTTGAGCCCCAGCAGCTACTCTAGAAAATTTCAGTTTACACAGATCACTCAACACACATTACCATTCTGTCACCAGTGCCCACGGGGTTGGCCTGAGGCTGGACACTGGGGACAGAAAGACAAGAACACCCTATACTGTAGGGCTCTTGTGTGCTGTGCTCCCTGTTGTAGCTTCAATGTCTAGCGTACTCCCTGGCACATAGTAGGTATGTAGTAGCTGGTATGACTGAGTGAGGCCTAAGCTCAATAGCTCACAGTCTGAGGACCTCCATGTGGCCACCGTGCACTGGAAAAGCACAGCCTGGAGACTGAGAAGCCAGCCTGCTTTCACCCCTGTGGTGACAGGGTCTCACTGCCTTCTGGACAGCGCTGGCCAAGAAGAGTCTTCGCAGCAGTGAGCTCTTCATCCTTTTGTTCCTGAACCCAGTATTTCCAATAATATGTGTTCCATAAAAATTACTGAATTAGGAAAGAGGGAGGAAGATCCCTGACCGATATCCCTCCTCAGCAATCTGGGTCCCTGCAGACCCCACCTGCTCCTTGACCCAGGTCACCTTACCAGTACCCCAAGTCAGGGTCTGGGGCCCCTCAGGTGGCCATCATCCAATTTCCTTTCAGGAAGAAGCTCTTCAGCCATCTCCCTTGACCTGTCCCTCTCCTGGGGTAGGAGCCCACAGGGCTGGTGGATGAGTCACTCTCTTTGGGTCCCAGGAGAAGGTCTAATCCCTTTAGCACATCCCTGAGGACCACCACTCAAGCCCTGCTGAGTAGGCACACACAATTCAAATTGAGCTGCCCAACCTCCAGGGCTTTGCCCTTGAACTTTCCTCTTCCTGGAATGCCTGCCCTCACTGCCATATCCTCAAAGCCACAATCCCCCCACTGCCATTGCATGTTCTCACATCCTTTCACAGGCCCGGCCTTATCTGAGAGCCTGTGAGCTTCCAGTGGGCATGTATGCGCAACCTCTTCGACGGGCGCAGGTAGGTGGCTGAGGGGGCTGGCTTTGGAATCATGCCATATAGAACTTGAATGCCACCTCTACCACATTTGTGCTGTGTGACTCAGGGACTGATTCCTTAACCTCTCTGAGCCTCAGTTTTTGCATCTGTTAAATAGGGATATTTATACCTTCTTGCTAAAGTTACTGCAAAGATTAAATGAGATAATGTTGTTAGATTGGATAGATAGCAAACAAAGGCAGGCAGAGGGGATACTTGTCCCGCCCACTGACTCAGCAGTCCTTGAAATTCCATGTATCTTTTCCATTATCTGGGAAAGAAAGCCTTAGAAACTCTGCTGTGATCCCAGGGCCTGAAAGGCTGAAAAGGGCCCAAAAGGCTGAAAAGGGCCCATAGCGCCTAAAGGAAGAAGCCCATTAATACCTTTGGGTATTCTCGCCCCATCCTGGAAAGCTAGCACCACCTTTACCTGTCAATTGATATATAACTTTTTCACCCTCCCCCATCCCACCAACTAAGTCCTCAGGACAAAAGCCTTGGCTTGTCTCTCTTGGATCTCTGGCCACCAGGCCTCAGGCCACCTGGCTCTCACCCTGGCTTTTTGCCACCCTTACCTTCACCAGCCTTACCCTCACCAGCCTTACCCTGCTTCATTCTGAACCTATACCTTTCAGCTCCCACCCTCACTTTAGCTAAGCCCGGTAGTGTGCTTAGAACAGAACGGATCACCAATAAACCTTGCCTGCATGCTAATAAACTCGCTGATCTTTAATTCTTTACTGCATTGGCAAGAAAAACTGAGTTTCTGGGAGTTTCCCCTGTAGCAATATAAAACAAACTCCTGGAACAGAACCCTGCACACATGAGGTTCTGATAAATAGTGGCTATTAATAACAATAACTATACAATAATAACAACATAATTCTATATGCATGTGGTAAATCTTAATGAATGTAAGTGAATCACACAGCTTAGGAAAAATCTTGAGGCAGCAGCTCAGGCAAACTCATGTCTGCGATGAAAATGTTACAGAACAAAGGGACCAAGGGCGGTATACTATTTTACCGAAAGGAACCCCCCAGGTTCATTATGTCCACTGCCTCATAGGAAAGACATCTCTCAATGTCAGAGATTTGTGAAAAGGAAAGAAAATGTTTATTTAATGGTATACAGACTTAAAGTAGTGACCTAATGTCTTCATTAAAATATCCAAGTCCTTTAGGACACCCACAGACTCACACAGTGCTTCCTTCTCCCCCTGTCCTAATTTGGGGCCCTAACTCCGAAAAAGAAGCAAATGTCTGTGCTTCAGGCCACTGGCACCATCAGCTGTGTCACCGTCCAGGCAGGATCTCCAATTAATCCAAAGCCATGTGGCACCTTTTCGTGGCCTCACCTTGCCATGGCTGGCAAGAGTCCTTTCACCCTTCTTCCAGGCAAAGTCTCTCCTGCTTCCCAAGCCACGTGGTCAAAGGGAGCACCCCAAAGCCTTGTGGTCCTCTTCTACCAAAGCTGCCAGAGGTCTGTACTCTGGTGAAACCTCATGGTTCCTTTTTCACCTAAGCTGCGGGGAGGGGGTGGCCACTCTGGCAAAGCCACGTGGTACTCTCTCCTCAATGGCTGCCGTGTCTGGGTTTAAATCCCCGGGCCAATCTTTATCTGTACCCCCATTTCTGACTCCTCCTACAATCAGTTACACCTTCCAGCATTCCTGTAGTATTCCAAGTTTACTGGGCTGCCATCGTGAGTCTGGGCAGGGGCGGCCCCCTGTTATGGAGCCAATCTTCTCTAAGCTCCCACACAGGTGCTGTAACAGGCGCTATAACTTGGGGACCTGCCCCCCAGTTACATCTTGGGGGAAAGTTCCTTCCATCCCCCTGGCTCAGAGCATGCCCACAGCTATTTAACGTATCTAAGCAACCAGCCAAAGGCTACAGATATGTTAAATGACCGTGCCATGGATTAGCTGCAAAGCTGTGGCTGTACAAAACAGCCCTGCATGTTCCTGCTCCATGTATCCCTTCCCCCAACTCACACCTGTCGGGGAAGGGGTGAGGACATCTTATATGTCTAATATTTTCTAGACACCTTGAGTTCTGGACCCCATTCTAAATCCCTTTTTGGGCTCCCTTCTTGGCTGCACCCTGTATCAAATAGGCCACCCAGCCAGGGGAGACAAGTGGGGCCCGCTGTTCTAGGCACATCCATTCTAGACGAGCCCTGGCCAGTGCATGTGGCATGCAGAGGAGACGAGGAGCCCTGTCCCTCAGCCCATTGGAGTCAGGACACAGGAGTTGTACAAACAGCCCCCACCCTAGCAGTTCCACCAAGAGTCAAGATATGTTACAAGTGGCTGAATGAAAAACAGACAGATGCTTGGGCCTTTCGAAAATGACTGCCACCTGACCAGTCACCCAAACAGAGACCAGCAACTTCATGGACTACCACACTCCCAATCGGTCCAAACCTTGACAATTCTAGCTCCCCCAAATTTCATACAAGACTCTCCCTTCATCCACACCTGGGATCCCAGCAACTCTCCCACGGGCCTCCTCCCCACCATGTCACCGTGATCTGTCTACACTGTCACTCCCCACAGTGTGTGGGGAAGATCCAGCCCCATCCCACCAGGTGGTATCAGCCCACCAAATTTTTACTATGCTGGTCTCTCTGCTCCAATGTCCCTCTCCCTACTCCAAATAGTCCTGTCGGGGCTGGACTGGACTGACAAATGCCTTTCTCAGAGGCATTTTTCTCTTCCTCGTTCTATATTTTCTCCCTCACTTTATTGCAGGCACACCTTGGAGAAATTGTGGGTTGGGGTCCACAGTAAAGCAAACATTGCAACAAAGCGAGCCATAATCTTTTTGCTGGAGGAGGGTCTTGCTTTCAGTTTGTAAAAAAAATGCAACATCTCTGTAGCATAAGAAAGCCAAGTATACCTGTATATATCTTGAAAGTCCTTCCATACACTTCACTGAACTATTATTTATGGAATGCCTATGTCAGGTACAGGAAGGACTGGGGATAGAGTAGTGAAAAAGTACTTCAACCTTCATGGTTATATTCTGGTAAGAAAGACAGCTAACAAGTAAGCATAGGAACTCAGGGAGTGGAATTGCTAGGACATAGAATAGCCATAAATTTAACGAGATATTCTGAGAGAGGGAAGATGGCAGTGAGATAGGTGGGAGCAGAGTCCACTTCCCACTGCACACAGGTGAAATGTCTAACCAATCTTCTGAGTGAACAGCCAATGGTATCATAGCTTATGAAGGTTGGAGACCAAAAATTGTAGAGGACATTAAAAAATCAGACAGCAAGGAGAGTGCTTCAGGACAATAAGGTCCCTGGGACAGGCACAGGGACCAGGCAGCTACAGCCCCAGGTCCGCTGCCATCCAGATCTGCCACAGGGTTCTTGGGAGAGAGCCAGGTCAATGTCTCCCTCCCCTGCCAAACAAGGTTTGAGCAGCACCAGGGTGGACCTAGATGCTTGAAGTCAGAGGGAGGATAAGGACAAAGTGGCAAGCACACAGGGGCAGTGGGCACTCACTGAGACTCTGGACACCAGCTGGGAAGAATTGGGCCATGACAGACCCTGACCCAGATAGTCCCTGATCTCGTTGGAGAGTTGGGTTGTGTGAGAGGCCAGGCACTTGTTTGGAGCAGCAAGCTTGAATGGGAGGAACTTTTTAAAAGGAAAAAAAAAAGAGGCACTCAATGGCTGTTGAGGGAATTCTCCCCCAGCAGCCACACCTGCCTTCTGCACCCCTACTCTCCCCCCACAATACCCCACCCTCTACTGCAGTGGCTGTGCTCCTGCTACAACAGCAGAGGCCAGCAGAGGCAGAGTGCTCACACCAGCAGCCAGGGGCTGCTGACCCCTCTGCCCCAGCAGCAGCAGCAGCCACAGCGGAGACTGAGCACTCACACCTAAAGCGCCTATGCCCGCAGCCCCTGGGATGGAGCCCACCTTGCCCCCACCACCCAGAAGCACCTCTCATTCAACCCAGCACCAAACCCCAGCACCTGGGATGCAGCAGCAGAGGAGGCGCATGCCTGCATCCACAGAGGCAGCCACAGCAGTACCCTGACCTTGCAGGGCCAACTGGTTCTCTATGAGGAAAGTGGAGATGCCCCCACAGAGAAGAGCTGCAGGGCTCAAGGAGTCAGCAATCCCCAGAAAGACTTAACTCAGTGGGAGGGTTGAACTACCCTGAAGAGACTCTGAGAGTCCCTACCATCTAGGACAGCAAATAATGAGAAGATAGTGTGTGAGCTGCTCCTAATTGGTGTACCTCAAGGACAGTGCAACTGAACTGTCCTTGAGGTGAACTGAAGGCTAGGCTGGGTGCAGAAAGGGACTGGGGGCCCTGCAGGGAACTGCGGAAGGGGGCTGGAGGCTGGGCAACTGTGAAGATTGAGAAGATTGCCACTCAGGAAGGGAAAAAAGAGAAACCAATCCCACTCAGCCTGCTGCAGCCAAGAAGACCAGCAGAACCGGCTTGGCTGTTTAAAGCCAGCAGAAAGTGTTTTGTTTCTTTTTTAATTCCCTCTTCCTTTTTTTCCTTCTTCCTTTTTTTATTCCCTTTTCTTTCTTTCTTTTTTATTCTTCTTTCCTTCCTTTTTTTTTTTTTAATTCCCACAAGTGAGACAATAAAACCTGGAGCTGTGAAAGGACCAGAGTTAGACCCAAAGAGGGGTCATCCCAACAACTGAGACAGTGAGACAAATTCCACTTTGCTACTCCAGAGAACATGCAAGTTATTGTATATTTGGGGTTTTTTTTTTTCATTATTCTTACATATTTTATTAGTATTTTTGTGTTTCTTTCCTTTCTGTTCAGTCTTCTTCTCTTGGTTTTTTAAGTTGCATTGTTTGACTGGTTTCCCTTGTTCTCTCTTTCATAGTGTATTGTTAATTTTCCATCTTTCACTTCACTTGTATTCTACTGGCACACTACTCAGTTCCTGTATTTCTAATTCCTGTTATCCAGAACACATAGGTTCTGTCATATGATTGTTGCTCCATTACTATTGTAAATAATTGCTGCTCCATAAAATTCTAAATACTACACAGCATCCTTCCCAGATCCTAGTTCACTTCACTGTTTCCTGAACTTTATTACTGTTGTGGTTAACTCTATTCTCTCTCACAACTACACCTATTTTCTATTTACTCTCACTTTACCTCATACTCTGACCTCCCACAAGCTCACTGCTTTCTAGATCCAACTCAAAGCGCTTCTCCTTTCTAACAAGAGTCTTACCTTTTTTGCACCCTTTCTAAAAAGCTGCTAGTGGGGTGAAATATCACAGTTAACACTATACATATCCAAAGGATTTCCTATCTCTTCTCTTCAAGTTGGTACTTTAAATACCATAGAATACACTCCCACTGTCTTAAACCATTTGCCTTCCCCCACCAACTGATCACAAAAAGAGTGGGTGGGAACTGTGAACACCAGCATACCTGCTGGAAGAGGAAACCCACCAACAAAGGAACCACCAACAGATAACAACAGAAGAAGGTGAAGGAGAGAGTGGAAGCCACACTAACCTCTACCCAGGAACAATCTGGAAATGCAACTAAATGGTGGATAAATTACTCAGAACAAACAACTACAGAAGAGTGATAGAGAAGCCTCAAAACCTCGTACAAACAGAAGAACCAGCTTCGACAGAACCTGCCCACACCTGCACAACAGAATACAAGACGTGGTGGACAGAGTGACCCTAAGTCAACCAGCTGGAGGGAGGAACCCACCAAAGACAGACCCAACAACAATCAAAACCCAAAGACATACACAGAGCCAACATAAACAACAGCCCAACACCAGAGAGTTCAGGAAATCAAGGAGACTGCATGACTAAATCTCACAGGTCTTCTACCATAGAAGTTCACACCAAAAACCCAGGGAGTCAGAACAGATCAATTTAAGAAGCAGAGGCTAATAAGAAAAGTCTCACAAACAATGGGAAGACAAAAAAAAATGAAAGGAAAGGAGGAAGCCTCAGAAAGAATGCTAAATGAAATAGAGGCAAGTCAGCTACCACATACTGAGTTCAAAGCAATGGTTATAAGGAAGCTCAGTGAGCTCGCAGAGAATTACCAAAACTACAGGGAAACTACAATGAACTCACTGCAAACTATATCAACATGAAAAAGGAAATAGAAACTATCAACAAGGGCAAAGAGGAAATGAAGAATACAATTTCTGACTTGAAGAACACAATAGAAGGAATCAAAAGCAGGGTAGTAAAGCAGAAGATAGAATCGGTCAGCTGGAGGACAAGGTAGAAAACAACACCCAGAATGAATGAGAGAAGGAAAAGAGGCTCAGAAAGAATGAAGGGGTGTTAAGGAAAATTCGGGACAACATGAAACGTAATAATATCTGTATAATAGGAATACCAGAAGGAGAAGGAGAAGAGCAAGGGATAGAAAACCTGTTGGAAAAAGTAATGATGAAAAACTTCCCTAATTTGATGAGAGAAAAAGTCACACAAACCCAGGAAACACAGAGAGTCCCAATCAAGAGGAACCCAAAGAGGCCCACTTCAAGACACATCATAATTAAAATGGAAAAATTTAAAGACAAAGAGAGAATCTTAAAGGCAGCAAGGGAAAAACAGGAAGTAACATACAAGGGAGCCCCGATAAGACTAGCAGCTGACTTCTCAGTGGAAACACTCCAAGTCAGAAGGGAATGGAAAGAAATATCCCAAATAATGAAAACCAGAGGCCTACAACTAAGACTACTTTATCCAGCAAGCCTCTCATTTAAAATGGAAGGCCAAATAAGGAGGTTCCCAGGCAAAAGAAGCCTCAAAGAATATGCCTCCTCCAAACCAGCCCTGCAAGAGATGCTAAAGCATCTACTTTAAGAAAAGGAGAAAAAGAATGAGAGAGAAACAAAGGTATGAAAAATGGCAATGAATAAATACCTATCAATAATAACCTTAAACATAAATAGATTAAATGCCCCAATCAAAAGACATAGAATAGCTGAATGGATAAGAAATCATGACCCACATGTTACAGAACAAACCTGGGGGGGAGGGTGAATGATATACTATTACTGAATGAACCCAACATTGTGCTCTGGGGACCACCCCCATACTAGGTTCACCTTGCCAGCCACCAGGGAAAGATGTCTCTCAATGCCGTATTTTTATGTCTTCATTAAAAATACTAAAGTCCTTTAGAATACCCACAAACTCACAGTCCTTCCTTCTCCCCTTTGCCCAGTCTAGGGTACCATATCTCAGGAAAGAAGTAGAAGTCTGTGGTTCAGATAGCCCCTTGGTTCCAGCACCATCAGCTGTGTTGCTGCCACGATCTCTAATTGATCCAAAACCATTTGGCACCTTCTCATGGGCCATCAGCAAGAATCTTTTCACCCCTTTTCTTCCTGCAGCATCTCTTCTGCATTCATCCAAACTAAAAGAGAGCTCTGAATTGCTGCTACATCTTGCCTTCTGGCTTCCTAAGTTATGTGGCAAAGGGAGACCAAAAATCACATGGTTCTTCTCTGCCAAAGACGCATGGTGCTTCCTCTAATGGCTGCCATGCCTGGGTTTAAATCCCAGAGCCAATCCTCCACTGCAGCCCCACCTCCAACTGCTCCCACAATCGCCCAACACTGCCAGCATTCCCGTATTTTTCCAGTTTTACTGGGCTGCCATAGTAAGTCCGGGCAAACGTGGTCCCGTGGCATAGAATGAATCATCTGCAAGCTCTCACACAGGTACTGTAGCCAGAAGGATTTGCCTCCCAGTTACATCCTGGATGGAAGTCACTCCAATCTCCCTTCTCAAAGCATGACCACAGCTATTTAATGTATCTATGAAACCAGTTAAAAGTTGTAGATATGTTAAATGACCATTTTAGAGGTTATCTGCAAAACTATTGCTATTCAAGTCAACTCTCAATGGCCCTGTTCCATGTGTCCCATCCCCCAACTCAGAAATGTGGGGGTGAGGACATTGTGTGTGTGTGTGTGTGTGTGTACACATTTTTCTAATATTTCCTGGACACCCTGAGTTCTGGACCCCATTACAAATCCCCATGTGGGCTCCCCCACTTGGCTGCACTGTTACACACACATATGCTGCCTACAAGAGACCCACCTCAGGACAAAAGACCTACACAGACTGAGAGTGAAGGGCTGGGAACAAATATTACAAGCAAATGGACAGGAAAGAAAAGTCGGGGTGGTAATACTCATATCAGACAAAATGGACTTCAAAAGTAGGGCCATAAAAACAGACCCAGAAGGTCACTTCATAATACTCTAGGGTAGATCCATCAAGAAGACAGAAACATTGTAAATATGCATGCACCCAAATAGGAGCACCCAAATACATAAAGAAACTTTTCAAGGACTTCAAGAAAGATATTGACACTAACACAATTATACTAGGGGATTTCAACACCCCACTGTCAAAAATAGATAGATCTTCCAAACAAAATATCAACAAAGATATTGCAGCATTGAACAATGTCCTAGATCTAATGTACTTAACTGATATACACAGAGCCTTTCAACCCTAAGAAGCAAAATACACATTCTTTTCAAATGCACAAGGATTATTTTCAAAGATAAGACCATTTGACAGGCCACAAAACAAGCCTCAACAAATTCAAGAACATTGAAATCATACCAAGCATTTTCTCTGACCACAAGGGACTGAAACTAGAAACCAACCTCAAAAACACTCAAACTCTTGGAGATTGAATAGCAGGCTATGAAAGAATGAATGGGTAAAGAATGAGATTAGGGAGGAAATCAAAAAGATTCTGGAAAGAACTGAAAATGGACTCACAACAACCCAAAACTTATGGGACACAGCAAAGGCAGTCCTGAGGGAATTTTGTAGTGATAAAGGCCTACCTAAAAAAGATAGAAACATTTTGAATAAACAACCTAACCCTACATCTACAAGAACTCGAGGAACAACAACAAAGACAGCCAAGAGCAAGTAGAAGAAAAGAAATAACCAAGATGAGAGCAGAATTAAATGACATGGAGACTAAAAGTACAATTCTAAGGATCAATAAATCCGGAAGCTGTTTTTTTGGAAAGACATACAAAATTGACAAAACTTTAAGCAGGCTCATCAAGAAAAAAAAAAGACAGACGACCCAAATAAACACAATCAGAAATGAAAGAGGGGAGATTACAACTGATACTACAGAGGTACAAAGGATTGTAAGAAATTACTATGAAAAACTATATGCCAAGAAATTTGAAAACCTAGGTGAAATAGGTAAATTTCTAGAAAAATATAATCTTCCAAAACTCAATGAAGAAGAAAGAGAAAGCCTGAACAGACCAATAACACCTGATGAAACTGAAGCAATAATCAAAGAGCTTCCGACTCACAAAAGCCCTGGGCCAGATGGTTTTACAGGAGAATTTTATAAAGCATTTAAAGGGAGACCTAACCCCTATCCTTCACAGATTATTCCAAAAAATTCAAGAAGATGGGAGACTCCCAAACTCTTTTTATGAAGCCAGCATCATCCTAATTCCCAAACCAGATAAAGGCACAACAAAAACAGGAAACTTCAGGCCAATATTGCTGATGAAAATAGACATGAAAATCCTCAACAAAATATTGGCAAACCACATCCAGCAATATGTTAAAAAGATCATACACCATGATCAGGTAGGATTCACCTCAGGGATGCAAGGATGGTACAACATTCACAAATCAATAAATGTAAGACATCACGTAAACAAAAGACAAAATCACATGATTGTATCAATAGATGTGGAAAAAGCTTTTGATAAGGTACAGCACCCATTTATGATAAAAAAAAAACACTTAGCAAAGTGGGAATAGAAGGAGCGTTCCTCAACATAATAAAGGCCATATATGAGAGACCTACAGCCAACATCATACTCGATGGGCAAAAACTTAGAGCTTTCCCACTAAGATCAGAGTAAGACAAGGATGTCTGCTTTCACCACTCCTATTCAACATAATATTGGAAGCTCTAGCTACAGCAATCAGACAAGAAAAAGAAATAAAAGGCATCCAAATTGGAAAGGAGAAGATAAAACTGTCATTGTTTGCAGATGGCATGATAGTGTATGTAGAGAATCCTATAGACTCCACAAAAAAACTACTCAATCTAATAAGTGAATCTGGCAAAACAGCGGGATACAAAGTCAATATCCAAAAATTGAAGGCATTTCTGTACACCAACAAGGAAATCTCAGAAACAGAAATCAGGACAAAAACCCCATTTGATATAGCAACAAGAAAAATAAAGTACCTAGGAATAAACCTAACCAAAGAGGTTAAAGACTTGTACTCAGAAAACTACACAACACTGAAGAAAGAAATTAAGAAAGACAGAAACAAATGGAAGCATGTACCATGTTCATGGATTGGAAGAATTAACATCATCAAAATGTCCATACTACCCAAAGCAATTTATAGATTCAATGCAATCCCCATTAAAATACCAATGGTATATTTCACAGATATAGAACAAACATTTTAGAAATTTATATGGAGCCATAAATGACCCTGAATAGCTGCAGCAATTTTGAGAAATAAGAGCAAAGTAGGAGGGATCACAATACCTGATATCAAACTATATTAAAAGGCCACTGTAATCAAAATAGCCTGGTACTGGTATAAGAACAGACACATGGATCAATGGACAGAGAGTCCAGAAATAAACCCAAGTCTCTATGGTCAATTAATATTTGACAAAGGGGGCAGAAGCATAAAATGGACTAAAAATAGTCTCTATAACAAATGGTGTTGGGAGATCTTGATAGCTACATGCATAAAAATGAAACTCAAGCACCAACTTACACCATACACAAAAATAAATTCAAGGTAGATAAAAGACTTAAATATAATTCATGACACCATAAAGTCCTAGAGGAGAACATAGGCAGGAAAATCTCACCATGCAGCAACATCTTCACTGATATGTCCCCTAAAGCAAGGGACATAGAGGAAAGAATAAACAAGTGGGACATAAAGACAAGAATGAACCAATGGTACTTCATCAAATTAAAAAGCTTCTGTGTGGCTAAAGAAAACAGCATTAAAATGAAAGTAAACCAACTATATGGGAAAACATATTTGCCAATGATACCTCGGACAAGGGCTTGATCTCCAAAATATATAAAGAATTCATACAACTCCACTCCAGGAAGATAAACAATGCAATTAAAAAATGGGTAAAAGACTTGAACAGATACTTCTCCAAGGAGGACATACAGAGGGCTCAGAGACATATGAAAAGATGCCCAGCATCACTAGCCATCAGAGAAATGCAAATTAAAACCACAATGAGATACCACTTCACACTGGTGAAAATGGCCATCATAAACAAATCAACAAACAAGTGTTGGAGAGGATGTGAAGGGAACCCTAGTGTATTGTTGGTGTGAATGCAGACTGGTGCAGCCACTGTTGAAAACAGCATAGAATTTCCTCAGCAAACTAAAAATGGAACTGCCTTTTGACCCAGCAATTCCACTGCTGGGATTATATCCTAAGGGCCCTGAAACACCAATCCAAAAGAACCTATGCACCCCTATTTTCATACAGCACAATTTACAATAGTCAAATGCTACAAACAACCTAAGTGCCCATCAGTAAATGAGTGGATCGAAAAACCATGGTACATTAACACAATGGAACACTACATAGCAGAGAGAAAGAAGAAACTGTTCTACCCTTTGCAACAGCATGGATGGAACTGGAGAGCATTATGCTAAGTGAAATAAGCCAGGCAGTGAGAGACAAATACCATATGATCTCTCCTATAAGCGGAACCTAATGAACAAAACAAACAAGCAAGGAAAATATATCCAGAGACATTGAAATTAAGGACAATCTAAGAGTAACCAAAGGGGAGGGGGCAAGGGACAATGGGAGGAAGGGTTTTCAGCAACTACTATAAAGGACACCTGGACAAAACCAAGGGGGAGGGCAGAAGCAAGAGAGGGAGGTGGGTTTGGCTGGGGTAGGGGAGAGTGGTGGAAGGAAAATGCAGACAACTGTAATTGTGCAACAATAAAATAATTTTTTTAAAAAAATGAGGAAAAAATTTAACTTGAGTAGGTAATGCCAAACAATCTCCCCAGTGGTTATATAATTTATATCACCCTTACAGAGCAAGGGAGTCTCCACGGCTCCATATCCTCATCATAGTTGATATGGTCAGTCAATAGCCTTATTGATTACAAATGAATTTAAGTACCTTTTTGTTTGTTGATTAAACATTTGGAGATCTCCTTTTGCAAAGCACCACCCTCCTCTGGCCACAGATAAGACTGAGCAAGTTGTGCTCTGCACCCTACATCATCTACATCAACCTTCCTCAGAGGTCTCAGAGCACTTCTTAGAGCAGTGCCCACCTGGCTCTCTGCTGCTCACAACATGCTTGTCCAAGAGCCATTCACGGGCTATTCATCACCTCCAAGCCCTGTAAGCCAGTATAGGGAGGCAATCAGCAAGACTACAGCAGACTTCAGTGGTGACCACCATGACCCCCTTGCTGAGTTTGAGGAACTTCTCTCCTCATCAGCCTCCCCGCTGCAGCTCAATGCAACACAGGCCTCACTCTGCCTGTCAGGTGCAGCTGAGCAGGAATTCTGCCAGAAGCTTACAAAGTGAGGAGGCGACCCCCTGGGTGATCTGTCCCAGCAAGAGGGCAGACTGGCAGGAAGACAGCAGTATCCAGGAGCTCCGCAGCACACACCTGAGTCCAGAGGAGCAGGATCCCCAAGGAGCAAACTTGAGATCTCATTTGGGTGCTGCTTCTGACCTCCCAGCTGGTACAAAGTACCTGACATCATTTAACAAATTATTCCTCCGATGAAACTCATGAGAACAGATTCTGTCATTTGCAATTGAGTTCTAAGACTGACACAGGATTAAAATAAACACTGGTTGAATGAGTGAGTGAGTGAATGAAAGAGTGAATGAGTATCTTACTACATTGTGGCCTCAGTGCCTGGCACAGAGTGGGCCCTAGGATGTGCTTGAGGTCAGCAGAATGAATGAGTGAGCACCTACTGAATTTCCTAGCTGCTGATGCTGGGTACGCTCTGCAAGGCTGAGGAGAAGTGAGATGCAGATGGCAGGGATGCAGCTCCTCATTTACCATCTGGCAATAGAAGAGAAGGTGACTCCTGACTCGCTCACCACCTCCTCCCATTCCGGCAAGGCAGGTATAGTGACGTTCATCACCAAGAGACAATCCTAAAGAAAGGCTCCCACAGCAAAGAAAGTATGTGTATGACTGCAGAGAAAGATAAAACAAGCCCTCAACCTGAAAATGAAAGAGATTCCAAAATCAACTGTAAGCAGAATGGTGACATGGTGACTGCCCGGAGGACACAGTGTGCCACGCACTGGCTGCCTGATGAACTCATGAAGGACACACCAATTAAATTGGCAAGAATAATCAGCTCACAACCAAAATAGCTGTCCAGGGCCTACAGCAACAATGGTCTCACCAGGCAGCTTCACAATAATTGTGAAGATCACCCTCAGGCTCCCTCAGAAAAGTAAAGGACAATGACAGCAAGATTTTTATTTTAAAAAATATTTCAAGCCTAGATGGCTCCTGAGTCATAAGTAGTAGGCAGAGCACTCTGTACATGTGAAGACATTAATAAAAGCTTCTTTGGGGCTGGAGTAGAAGGAAGCAAAGCTACAGAGATAATAAAAAGCCAAGCTACCATAAAACATTCTCAGGAGAGATGTGTGGACATGTCCATGGAGGTCGGGGAAGATGGTGATGCAATCTGTCCTGTGCTGGGTGCAACTGAGTTAATGGTGCCGCATCAGATTTTTCTCCACTGATTCCACAACTCCGCAAGGCTCAGAGCTCCGAGAAACCCCCTGATGGTTGATATCACACCAGCTGGGAGGCAAACCAGTTTCTACCAAGGCTTCATCAGACTTCTCAAAAACAGGTCATGGTTTCCGGCCCAGGACACTGGTGGCAGGGCCTGCTTGCAAACCTCACAGAACAAGTGTCGTCATCAAGGCTCCAAAATATGCCATCCCTCAAACCAAATGGCTGTTTCCAGCTCTCATAGCCACAGCCTGTTGTCTTAATACTGGGTCCAGGAAACTGTGCCTTGAACTGGCGGAGCCATACCCCTGGAGCTGGGCACTCTCAAGAGCTGTTTAATCTCTACTGGAAATACATTGAAGTGGGCATGCCTTTGGACACAATCATTGCACAAAGATGCAAAAAATATTGGCAGTGACCAATTCTCAGAAGCAGAAGTTTAATTTATGATGATGCCATACATGTAGCATGGGAAATCACAAAGCCATGGAAAATGTTGCTGTGGGACGATCTCTCCTAAACAAGAGTCCCACGTGTGACCTCCATGAGAAACACGAGGTCAGACACATTTAGGGCCCACTACCTGGAGGGAACAGAATGCCCTCAAAGTGGGTCATCAGAGTGAGCTATATGAAAGGGGCTACTACAGGTGTGGGTAGGATTGGGGGAACAAACCAGAAATGCTGAAGCTCCCAGGGCTGGCAAAAGAGGGGAGCTACTAATCCTCTAGTCCTAAGAGGCAGGGGAAGGGGAAGAAGTGTTTACAGAACTTGAAAGGTTTTCACGGGAGAGTCACTCACCGGGAGATATGCCTGGAAACAGGGGAACACAGCCACTGCCCACCTCTAGCACAGCAGGGAAGGGGCTGGAGGAATGAATGAATACTCAGCCTTTCTCCATTCAGCCCACTGATCTTGTTGTGTCATGCCCCTCATGAGTGAGCCCAACAGGAAGCTAGATGGTAGAGGGGAGCAACCAGAGAACACATCCCAGATACATTCTCTTCCTCTTGGGGAAGTAAAATGCACATTCCACATACACGTTTAACTTTATTTACTCCTGCCCCTTCCCAAAGTTATTGATCTTTTCTGACTTTGGGTCACATTGACCCATGAATAGTTCATGACACAATATATCATTAAGTAGGTAAAATTGTTGCCAGTGGAAGTGGGGTCCTTGTGGTACTGCAAGGAAAACATTCCAGGAGATCCACAAGGGACGATGCGGTCTGGTGATAAGATTTATTTGTAGGTCAGATGCAAAATTAAGAGTGCTCCTCCTGGTTGCCCAATGTTCCACTTCTGTCCATCCCACTACGGAAAATCAGGGCCAGAAACAGGGTCAATGTCCAGAGATTCTGTGCCATATTAAGGCTTAGTCCTTCAGAGCCCAGGCAGCTCCTAAGTGGTCTCAATCCCCATCCAGGTAGCTTAGCACTGCTTCTGGCTGTGATCCATTGCTGTGGTTGCTGTCCCCAGGCTCCCACCTGTGGCCTGCATTTGGAGTCCACACTGCATTTTGGAGGCCCTGCCATATCACTGCTAGGGCCACATGCTCACTATGGAAAGAGAACATGCAAACAAACAGAGAACACGCAAATGAACAGGACAAGCACAGCTGAGAGAGAGGCTTTGTTCCCTCGGATTATATTATCAAGCACTTGGGAAGGACCAAGAGCTTTTTCAAAACAACCAATTGACTTTCCAAGCTTTCTCAGGCTTCCGATGGGTCCACCCCCTGACCAATCCATTCTTTTTCCAGGCTACACTGACAGAGCTCTATGGCCACCAACCTGGCTCCTCCTGCACCTGTGCTCACCTTCCCTTTCATCATTCTATCCCTTGCCCCAGTGACCTGCTGGATGGATTGGTGGTTCCCCATGGCGTGTGTGTGAAGCTGTAACTTCCTGGTAAAATAATGTCTGATTCCTCTTGCTTTCCTCCTTTATTAATATCTAGCTACTATACTAACAAAATGAACAAACTCCAAAACTTCACTGACAAGCTCAATATGAAGAAGTATTTATGTATGAAGAAAGGCCCAAACAGAAGTTCTTTCGCGGGTTATGGATGACCAAAGATAGTTTTCATTTTGTTCTTAGTGCTTTCCTTCATTTTCCAAACAAACAGGGTAAATATGATTCAGGTTTTTTAGCTTGTTGGTTTATTTTGTTTCATAATCCAATGGTTTTTAGTTTATTGCATGGTACAACTACCCCCACAAATTAGTTTTAAAACATTTTCTTCCCCTAGTAAGACCCCCCCCATGCCTTGTTACATAAAGTCCACCCCTTTCCCATTATCAGTCCCTAGCAACTACTCATCTACTTCTATCCTATGGATTTGCCTATTCTGGACTTGCATATGATGAAATACTACAATATGTGGTCTTTTGTGACTGATTTCTTTCACTAAGCATCATGTTTTCAAGACTCATCCATGATAGAATGACACAGTAGTCCATTCCTTCTTTAGGGCTGAGTAGTATTCCATCGTGTAGATGGAACACATTTCATCAATGCACTCACACTGCTTTCCAGAGCATTTCCACCCAGAAGTCCCCGAGAGGAATCCCAATCTCCACAAAGAAGGCAGAACAGACCCCTCAAGCCTGTGTTGGCAGCCTTGCACCCAACTGGTATAAAATGTTTCCAACCTTACTCATTCAACCTCCTTTCCCCATCTTATGCTTTATCACTATTGTCGACTCAGTATTTTCCTTTAAATTGCCTTACTTTCTAACTTAAATACATTTATTTTGAAAAGAAAATTCATATTTATTTATATTCACACTTTAAACATAAACATACTATCACTTGCCTGAAAAAGGAAAGGATCCCAAAAATGAATATAAAGAAAACAAAATAATCTGGCTCCACACTCTCCTCACCTGTTCTCCTTCATGGAACCAGGAGGGTTGGAAAAGCTGGCCTGGAGCAACCTTCTCACATGGGGTGTGATGCCTCTAGAAAAAATACAACTGCTCAGCCACCACCTGCATGGAAGGTGCAGCCCTCACTTCTGAGGCCTAGTCCTGCCAGCTCTGAAATCCCCACATTTCAGGATTCCCAGGCACAGAGGCTCTGAACCTTCACAAACGCAGTGTTGGGGAACACAGTGGAGTATACCAGCACTCCCTGACGAATTCCTTCCACATCTGCCATGGCCCTCTGAGGTGTGAAGGCTAAGAGAGACATTCCAGGCAGAGCAAGGGCAGGACGGGACCTTGCTCTGACTTTCAGGTCCTCTAAAGCTGGGATCATTCCTTATTCCCATTAGTCACCCCAGGGTCAGGCTCAGTGCTTAGTATACAGCAGGTGCCGATTAGATGTAGAATGATGCATGTGTGAATGAGCCAGTTGGCAAGAGAGATAAGACAGACTAAAATAACTGTAATAACTGAACACTACTCAAACCATAAGAAAGAGTTTATTTTCCAGAAAAATGGGGTCTTTGGGCAAGATGGCTCTAACATCTAGTAGTGGTAGGAAAAATGGTATTTTAAAGACACAAAAGCTGAAAGAAGAGGTTCCCTAGTTCTGTTTGTTCCTGCTCAGGTTGAGGTGAGGGGAGGTAAAGAGCATTCTGTCTGGGAAGGTCCCAAAAGCTTCCTCAAGGGTGTGCATTGAGTCCTGATGGCTACCATCCGGGAGCCACTGAAAATTCTTGAGTAAAAGAGGACTGATCAGACTGAGCTCTCCCATGACTTGCATGGCAGCAGGCAGGCAGAAGAGGGAAACTGCACCTCCAGCCCAGTGATGCCTACACTTGTCCAAACCCTCTCAAATCACCTGCAGTGCCTCCATATCCCTTGCCCATCACTTGCAGTCCTCAGAACCCAGCTGGGAATGCCTTCAAAAGTGTACCGAAAATCACCAGCTCTTCCCTACTGCCCTACACCCTGGTTCAGGCCAGCTAGCAGCACCTCTCCCTGGCCAACCACATCAGCCTCCCTGCCAGTCTGGCCATCTTCCTCCAGGCCTTCTACAATGAGTTCAGCAGGAGGACAGGCTTTATAAACATTGTCATACTACATCACCCCCAAGCTCCTGTGTAAACCCTCCAAAGGCTCTGTCAGTAACCCTGGCTTAGAGGCCCCACAGGGTCCTGCACTGCCCCTCTCCACCCAAGGGCTTCCTGCCCCTCCTCCTCCCTCTGGCCCCTTCACCTCCTGCCAAGCTCATGCCTGTCTCCCGTTTCACCACTCACACCAACTATCCCTCCATCTGGAACAGTCTTCATGCGGTCTTCGCAGCTCCTTCTCTCCATTCTATCCTAGGTTTGTGGGACACCTCCCCACCCCACTCCCATCACCTGGCTTGTTTCCATCAGAGCACTTCTGTGCTTCTGTAACATCAGTGATTTGTTCACTTTCTGTCTTCTCCCAGGAGACAGAGACAGCCCCTACCTGGACACCAGGCCCTTGCTCAAGCCCACTCTTCTGACACAACAGTGGGAATACTCAGAACACCTGCTTCCAAGTTCTACAGAAAGAGGAAGCTAAGGGTCAGCCGACCTGGGAACAAATCATTTAGCACATCTGAAACACAGTACGACACCTACTTTGAACAGGTGCAGGAATCCCTCCCTGGAGTCACTCACAGTGATATAAGCTCCCTGTGACCTTTAGGGCCCCATATATACTCCAGGGCCCTGGCAGCCCCCAAGTGGAATGGCCACCTGCCCCATCCTGGTGAGAAGAAATATTAAGCAGACACAGCAAACAGAATGCTGCCTCATTAATATTAATTACAACCTCACTAGCTGCCCATCCTCCTGGCAGGTCCTAAGGGAACCAGTGGAAGATGTGAAAAATTGACTCATTAAGATTTTAAATAATTCAACAGCAAGCAGGTCCTGCCAAATGCCCCGTGAGCTTTCTGCTCAGGCAGTGGCACCAGTGCTCACCCGAGGACTGGCCACCTCTGCAGGGCCTGCTCAGCCTGGGGGACTGAGGAGGGTGATGGCATCTCTTCATCTGACAATCAGCATCGCTCGTTTCAGTGAGGCCCCTGGAAGTGCTCCGGGCTTATTTCAATAATGCTAATGCTACTCCAAACAGCTGGGGAATCGACTTTGGAATGTGAGTTTGTATGTGGATAAGAGGAACAAGCCAGGTGGAGCCCCAGACAAACTGGCCCCCGAAGGGACAGGCTGCCTGGCTCAAGAGCCATGTCCTCCCATCATCCCAAATTTCAAACTTGGAACACATCAGTAGGGCAATGGTAGCTTCACATCAACAGCTGGGTGACCAGGAAAGAGGGTGCCCTAATAATTATTCATTGAATCAAATCACTAATGAATAACCAAGCCTATTTCTGGCCCAAAGCAAGGTATAGCCATAAAACAAAAACTGACTTACTCCTCTGGTTTATTTGTCATCTTAGAGGCAGTTCCCTAAGAAAAATCACCTGAAATGTTCTGAAGCACATTTCAACCCTTGCAGAGAACAACCTGCCCACTCCCAGGTGTGAAGGGTTTGCCATTTGCACGCCCCCATCTTGGGACATGTGTCTAAATCAGTCTTGTTAATAGTCTGGCTCCTCACATGGTCTCTTTCCTCTAGATTCACATGGATGGGGTTTTGCTGCCAAACTGTGTTACTATTAATAGCTACCAGCTATGGAAGTGCTCCACAGGCATTTATTCCACTTATTTCTCATCACAAGCAGCTTACCCCATACTTCAGTTGGGAAAGAAGGTACAGAGAGGGGTAGTGATGAATCTGAGGGAGGCAGGGAGGCTAATGAGCAGACGGAGCCAGATGAGCCCAGAGTACTTGGCTCTGAGGCCACACTCTTAACCATCCCCTAGGGTCAGCCACTAGAAGGGCACTATAATGTCAACACCACAGGAAGGCTTCAAACAAAGAGACCCCAAAGGTGAAAGAAGTGGTGGGGTTTCTGCCCTGGGTGGCTGCCCCAGGCAGAGGGCCAGGCCTTCTGTGGGCAGAGGCCAGGCCTTCCCACCAGCCAACGTAGAATCACCTCAGGGGCAGTACCCAGAGGGTTGTTTCCGCCTGGCAGTGGCCCCTGGGGGGCGCCCTCAGGCTTGCCTGTTTCCTGGCCCACTGCCCTGTGTGAGCCCCTCTGGCTCCACGAGGAAGATGTCAGTCCTGCAACAGGCCCAGGACCTGCTGGTGCTGCCAAAGAAAGGGCAAAGGACAGACAAAGACTAGGGACACAGACCACATCCTTCACCCTGCACAGCATCTCAGGCACCTGAAAAGCCTTCTGGGCAAGACCTTGTGGAGGCCCCTCCCTGGAAAATAGCACAACTGGGGTTCCACCCCTGCTGGTCCACCTAACTGCAAGGTTGGGTCCAGGGACCCTCTGAGCTCATAACATGCAGGCTCCAAGGGCCTCCAGGAACAGATCCCTAGAGCAAGTTGTGGCTCTCCCGAGACCTGTGGCACCACAACAGCTGCAATTGGAGCAGCATACGCAAATCAAAGGTGTCAGGCCTCCCCTGCATAGAGCAGCCAGCACCAGCATCTGCCACAGGCCATGATGTTCAACTGCAATGAGAGACCTGGAAAACAAGGCTTGGTGCCCATGGTGACCAGGTTTGTAAGGGTCCCAGGGCCAGGCAGTTGCCTGAGCTTGAAATGTAGTGTATTCTAGAGTTTCCTCAGCCAGGCCCAGACCCTGCTGGGGAATGGAGCCCCAGAATAAAAGGGGCAGAAGAAAGAAGGAGTCCCTTGCCCAGCCTGGTACCCTTGTGTTGGGAACTGTCCTGCCTGATTTCAAGAGCTGTAACCCCACCGACAGGCAAAAAGGCCCCACAGCTAGGGGACCTTGAGACCATAAGCCACTAAGGAAACAAAACTTATCCTCCCAGCAGGGGCACAGCCTCTGCCCCCTTTGCTTCACCCTGCTTGGCCCCTGGAGGATGGCTGGTTAGTCAATGATGGATAAGATTCCTCAAGGAAGGAACAACCTAAGACAGGCACAGTAGTGAAGGGGCCATCAGGGAAGGACTTAGGGGACTATAGAGAAGGGACAAAAGACCCTCACCTCTCAGCTTTATCATAGCCTGAGTCGAAATTCTATCTGTAAAAAGTCTTCTAATCTCTTGGCTTCCTTGCTTCCCCTGCCTGATTCAGGCCTGAAACAATGCTGAAAGGGGTACAGCCCTGTGCTGGAACCGGGAGTTCCCGGTGGCGGGTAATCAGGCCTAAAAAAGAATGCATAAAGTCCTGTGAAACCTGCCTCACTAAAAATATCGTCAATTTAAATGTTAAGGGTCCAAGCACAAAATAACTTTGTTTCCCAAGGTTTTACAGCCGATTGGCGTCACCCTGTCTACCAGACCCTGACCCAAAAGGACCCCCATGATCCCAGAAATGTTATCTGTAAACCATACCTCCTTTCTTTGATATGCATCCCTATGCAAACTAAACTCAATAAAAGCCCACTGGGAGAGGGGCTTGACACCTTTCTCCTCTGAGGGACTGGTCAGCCTTTTCTCCCCAAGCAGATCATGTCTTGGTAGACTTATTCTCATCCACGGCGGCCAGGGAAGCTGTGAGGGACAGAGTCCTCCTCCCCCTACCACACACACCCTTGCAACCTGAGAGGAGTTTTTGTCTTTTTTAAATTGGGATAAAAGATGGTTAACATACAATGAGCCATTTTAAGCAAGCAGTTCAGTTGCATTAAGTACACTCACACTGTTGTGCCACCATCATGACCATTAGTCTCCAGAACTTTTCCTCTCCCAAAACTGAAACTTTGTCCCCATCAAACACTAACTCCCCGCACCCCTCCCCAGCCCCTGCAACCACCATTCTGATTTCTGGGTCTATGAACTTGACTACTCCAGTGACCTCATATAAGTGTATCATATAGTATTTGGCCTTTTGTGTATCTCTTATTTCACTTATTACAATACTTTCAAGGTTCCTCCATGTGGTAGCATGTGTCAGAATGCTGTTCCTTTTTATGGCTAAATAATATTCTGCTGTATGTACAAACCATCCTTTGCCTATCCCATCATCTGTCCATGAACACTTGGGTTGTTTCTACCTCTTGGTTATCATGAATAATGCTGCAATGAATATGGGTGTGCAAATATCTCTTTGAGACCCTGCTTTCAACTCTTTTGGGTATAAACCCAGAAGTGGAGTACCCAGGTCATAAGGTAGGTCTATGTTTAACTTTGTAACTCCCTCCATTGTTTTCCACAATGACTGCACCATTTTGCATTTCCCTCAGCAGTGCACAAGGGTTCCAATTTCCTCACATCCTTAGCCACTGGAGAATGTTTCTCAAAGCCTACTCTACAGTACAAGGTCTACGGCAGGCCATAAAAAAATGTCAAGATCAAACAGGTTTGGAAACCAGTGAGCAAGCTTCCTTCCCACAGGACTTGTAAAACTGTTGATACACCAGTGAGCTCAGAGACCAGACAATAGACAATGTAAGTGGAGCTGCTCCAACTTCAGAGTTGCTGAGAAAACCTTGCTTTGAAAGGACCATCCAGGGACTGGCCTGTCCCCCATGTTGCAGGACCACAGCAGAGGAAATACAGACCCAGGGCATCAGCATTCAGAAAACGTTTACAGCTAATTTACCTTGCTCTAACATCCAAGGCACAATTTAGTATTTTACCAAAGTATCAATAGCAATGGATTGGAAATAACAAAAAACGGTCTTTTCTCAGAGAGTGTTCTAGAACACCCTGTTACAAAGGTTTGGAGAGAGCTTGGATTTCCCTGCTGCATGTTGTGGACTGATCTTCCTGACCCTCCATATTTTGTAAATAACACTCAGAATATTATCTCTTAATGGAAAAATAAATGTTTCATTGCCTGTCTTCTTCTGAGTTAGACACACAGTTGCAGGAGGAAACTCTGGGAGAGAAGCTCAGGTTCAGAAGTGACCCTAAAGGCTCAAATCCTCCCACAAAGAGGAAAGATCCTCCAGGCTGTAGCCAAGTGGCCACCCCATCTCTGTTACCCCACCTATCCCCTGGGGCAGGTTTCTTCAGCCCTGGTAAGTGAGAAGGCTTTTCCACATATTAAGCAGAACTCTCTCCATGCACAAGGACTGCTTGTGGTCAAATTCCTCAGAGCTGACAGACCTGCCATGTTAGAGAGAAGCTAGGAATGGGCTTGCCCCAGCCATGCCACCTTGCCTGTCAGGCTATGACTGAGAATCCAAGCTTCTCCCTACAAGAGCTGTGCCCAGGACACCAGGGAGCCGGTGGCTGTCTGCAGAAGAAGTCAAGCAAAGGCATTAGAGGGAAGAGGAAAAGCTTATTAATTTTTGGGCCCCAGTCCAGATTTTACACTTGACCCACTGCAACGTTTTCTGAACTGACAGATTCAAGCAGAAGGAGGGAAGGAAGGGGAACATCTTGTGCCCTAGAAATTCACTGCCCAGAGCCACCTACTCAGGCAGAGTTGATATAGAATCACAAGACATTAATTAGCTTTGGAATGGGACGAGAGGTCACTACAATGTAGTGATTCACAACTGGGTTCTGGGCTGGTAGGTCAGGACTGAGTCCTCACTTGGCCACATACCTACTGGGCAACCTTGAGCAAGTTACTTAACCTCTCTGAACCTCCAGTTCTTTATCTGAAAAAATGGAGACAAATTAAGAATGTCTACATCCCAAGATATTAGGAGGCTTAAGTGGGGAAAGGCAGGAAGACAATGTAGTCCAGGCCAGCATGGAGCAAGAGGGGGTGACTGGGGCCATTACAACTAGGATCCCTAAATGCTCACCCTGGCTGGGAGTCTCCTCCATAGCCCTGTCCAGCCGGAAGGAGGGAAAAAACAGAGGACTACCCTGAGCCCCTTGAGATTTAGTAGGAAGAAAGATGCTCACCACAACTAATTATCAGGCCCCAAGAGGAGTAGGAGAAAGGCTGGAAAAAATTATTTCTGCCTTGTGGGTCAATACTAAAACTTCTCACAAGTTCTCGCCTTAGGCTCAGCCAAGGCCAGGACTGCCTGCTGTCCAGGTTGCAGTGGGAGAATGGGTGCTGGACACAGCCTTGAGACTTCCATTCAGCCAAAATGCTTTCTTATTTAGTCTTCTAAGTATTGTATAAAGCACCATTTACTTACTTTCTGGTCCTGTACTGGACAAATATTATATCCAACTTCTGCAGTGCCCACCAAACTATGTTTCAGAGCTCAGCTCAAAATTCAGATTCACACAACTATCTCAGGCAACCATCTACTAAAAGGGACACAGGACAAGAACACTGCTTGCTAGTACCTTATCTGCAAGAGTTCCTCCTCTGCAGAATCCCAGCCACCTGAGGGCTTATCTCTATCATCACCCCCACGTCTAAGTGACCAGTCATGTGCAAGGATGTGACACATGTCAGACAGGTGTGGGAGCTGCCCTGGCATCAAAGCTTCATGCCCCATGATGCCAACACCTCTAGGAATAATTCCATCAGCAAAGTGTCCAGGCTCCCCACCAGGGATGCAGCCAGCACAAGAACCACTGTGCTCATCAAAGCCCAAGCATGGAGGCCCATCCAGCATTCAAAGCCTCAACCCATTCACATGCAGTTTACTAACCAGGAGGCATTTATCATGAGCAATGCTGCCCAGCTACAAATGAGACCATTTATTTGGTTCCTAAGGAAACAGAGGTTTTGCTACCACGATTCCACACCTGTGACCTTTGGTCAACAACTTTGCATAGAAGCTAATGCACTTTATAACCACCACCATCTGTCTTACTGCAATGGGACATTAATGTCCCTTTTATCCCCTAACCAAGTGGACTTTTCAATAACTTTTGATCCTGGGGCTCTAATGTAACTTTATATCAGATAACATTACATGTTTCTATTTAATACACCAAAGGCAGAAAGTATTTTACCAGAAGCATTTTCCTCTAAATGAATGCTATAAAGAGTCATCACTAGATATGATTTTATTAGATTTTGTTATGATTTTTCTCTCTAGGAACATATGGGCAATGTTCAAATGGAAGTTCATCCTAAATAGGATTCAATATGCACATATTCGTATTTGGCAGGTGGTAAGTGCCAAGAACACTTCAAGCCATGCATGCATGTGTTAGACACAACTAGCAGAGAAAAAAAAAATCAAATCAAATCAAACAAGTATCCTGCCATCAAGAGACTCAAAGTAAGTAAGTAGTTTGTAAAGAATCTGACCACGGTATGTCTGCAAGACAATAAAAACAAGAAAAAGAGAGAAATTAATTGCCTGGTGGAAGAGGAATTTAGCTTGGGTTTTAAAGAATGAAAAGTTCTCTGTCTGAATGGGCATTCTAGTAAGAGGAAACAGCATGTGCAATGGAAGAGACACAGAAAAGAGACTAAAAAGTGAAAAAAGGTTTGATGATCTAGTACACCTGATACAAGACTCTTGAAAGTCTATTTGATTCACTAATTCATCAAGTTTTAATGAGACAGGCAGTTAAGCTTAGGAATTAAGAAAACAGATTCTGAAACCAGTTTGCCAGGGTTTGAAACCCAAGTCTGCCATTTAATACCTGTGTGACCCTTGGTTAGTTAATTTCTTTGTGCCTCAATTTACTCACCTGTAAAATGGTACTAATTGTATGTACCTCAGATCATTATTCATTCATTCATCAAATAATTACTGAGTACCTACTAAATACAAGGAATTGTTCTAGGCACTGGGGACAAGTCAGGCAACAAAACAAAGATTCAGGCCCCATTGGAGCTCTCATTCTAATGTGGGACAATAGAGGAGCAAAGGGAAGGGCAGTAAAACATAGAGTCTGGGGGTACAGGGTCAGGCTGTGGCAAGAGCTGGGGGACAGAGCTGGGTAGAGAGAAACCAGGGCTGATTTGGGTTTTATCTGGATCCCTATGGCCAAGGGCAAAGCATGGAGACCATTTATGAGACTGAAAGCTAAGTAAGAAGTGGTGGTGGTATGGTCCAGGTGGGGGCAGCAAAGGGGTGTGGCACAGTGGGATTCTGGGTCAGTTCTCAAGGAGGAGCCACTAGAGCCTGCTGATTAACAAGACAAGTATGTGGGCAATGAAGAGCTGTCGAGAACACAGAGGACTAACTAAGGTAGGATGTGAACAGCACATAGGCAGGGCCAGCATGCAAATAGCTCCCTGCAAGTGGTAGGACAATATTTAGTGAGTGCGTGCTATGCCAGGTCCTCTGCTAGGTGAAGAACTGGAGAACTCAGAGGACTGCCATCCCGAAGCAAATGGAAGATGTCTAAGCAGGCTGTGATGTGGGCACAGCTCCAAGCACAACCAGCAGGCTGAGACGGGATCACAGGCAGGCCAGGCAGTGTCCATAGGAACTCTTGGCAGTGGCATTTCACAAGAGAAAGTCCACATATGGTGAGCAGGAGCAGTGTACAGCAAGGCCAGAAGCCTCAAGGGTACAGTGCCAGGCAGCTTGGTTCCTTACACATGCACCCAGGCCCAGGAGAGGGAAGCACATGCTGTGGATCACTGATAGCTCCAACAGAATGCCCAGGGCCAGTCCCAGCAGTGTCTGACACAGGGCTGCACCAGAGTGTTTGTACATCTATCTAATACATAGAAGCAAACACAAAGAGGCAGAGACTATGGGAAGACAAAGAAACAGGCCCCAAATAAGAATAAGAGAATTCTCCAGAAAAAGAACTAAATGAAATGGAGGCAAGCAATTTACCAGATATAGACTTCATACTAATAATTATAAGGATACCCAACAGCATTAAACAAGATATAAAAACCATAAAAAATTACTGGTCAGAAATAAAGAATGCAGTATCTGAAATAAATAATACACTGGAAGGAATAAACAGTAAGGGAGATGAAGTAAGATTATCCAAGTGGCTCATGGGTATATTACCCAAGATTAAAGAGAAGTAGAGAATCTTAAAAGCAGCAAGAGAAAAGGAGACAGTTACCTACAAAGGAGTTCCCATAAGGCTATCAGCTGATTTCTCCAAAGAAACCTTGCAGGCAAGAAGGGGCTGGAAAGAAGTATTCCAAGTCATGAATGGCAAGAACCTACATCCAAGATTACTCTATCCAGCAAAGCCTTCATTTAGAAGGGAAGGGCAGACAAAGTGCTTCTCAGATAAGGTCAAGTGAAAGGAGTTCATCATCACCAAGCCCTTATTATATGAAATGTTAAAGGGACTTATCTAAGAAAAAGAAGATGATCAAATATATGAACAGTGAAATGACAACAAACTCTCAACTACCAAAAACTGAACCTAAAACAAAACAAAAACAAACTAAGCAAACAACTAGGAAAGGAGCAGAATCACAGAAATGGAGGGTTATCAGCAGGAAGGGGGAGCGGGGACAATGAGGGAAAAGGTATAGGGAATGAGATGAGTAATTGGTAGGTACAAAGTAGATGGGGTGTGGGGGTTAAGAAAAGTATAGGAAATGGAGAAGCCAGAGACCTTATAAGTACAACCCATAAATATGAACTAAGGGGTGGCAGGGAATGGTGGAAGGTGGGACACTGCAGAGGGGGAGAAAGGGGAGAAAAAATTGGGACAACTGTAATAGCATAATCAACAAAATATATTTAAAAAGGAAAAGGAAAAATAAAACCAGACCATCCTCACACACCACACATAAGAACAAATTCAAAATGGATTAAAGACTTAAATGTTAGACTCGAAGCCATAAAAATCATACAAGAATACGTACGCAGTAAAATCTCAGAAATTGCTCACAGCAATTATTTTATGTGATATATTGCTTCAGGCAAGGGAAAGAAAAAGAAAAATTAACAAACGGGACTCCATCAAACTAAAAATTTTTTGCACAGCAAAGTAACCATCAACAAAATGAAAACACGACCCACTGAATAGGAAAACATATTCGCTGATAAATCTGATAAGGGGTTGATATCCAAACTTTATAAAGAACTTAGAAAAATCAACACCAAAAAAGCAAACAATCCAATTAAAAAAATGGGCAAAGCACCTGAATATTTTTCCAAAGAGGACACACAGATGGCCAATAGACATATGGAAAGATGCTCTAAGTCACTAATCATCAGAGAAATGCAAATTAAACCATAATGAGATAAAACCTCACACCTGTCCGAATGGCTATCATTATTAAATAAAAAAACAAGTGCTGGTGAGGATGTGGAAAAAAGGGAACACTTTTGCACTGTTGGTGGGAATGCACATTGGTGCAGCCACTGTGGAAAGCGGTATGGAGATACCTCAAGAAAATAAAAGTGGTTCTGCCTTTTGACCCACTTCTGGGAATTATCCAAAGAAACCTGAAACATTAATTCAAAAGACTATAGCATCCCTATGTTCACTGGAGCATTATAATTGCCAAGATATGGAAACAGCCCAAGTGTCTGTCAGTAGTGAATGGATAAAACAACTATGGGACATTTACATACTGGAATACCACTCAGCCATAAAAAAGAAAATTTTACCCTTTGTGACAGTATGGATGAGCCTGGAAAGCATTATGCTAAGTGAAATAACCCAGTCAGAGAAAGACAAATAACATATGATGTCAATCATATGTGGAATCTAATGAACAAACTTATCTAACAAGCAAAATAGAGACAGACTCATAGACAGAGAGCAGGCTGACAGCTCTGGGCTGGGGAAGGGGGTTAAGGGGTGGAGAGATCAAGCAAAAAGGAAAAGGACTCATGAAGCTGGACAACAGTGTGGTGATTGCAGGAGGAGAGTGGTATAAGGGGAATAAATGGTAATGGACAAATACAATGAAAAGCAAATTTAAATAAATAAAATTAAAATAATAGAATAAAATAAAAATCTTAAAAATAAAAAAAGACGTGTAAGGCATCTTAGGCCTCCAGGTGTGCGTCTCCCACAGCCTGGCCATGCTGGACTGGAAAGCGCTCTGACACCATGATCTTCCAGTTTTCCCAATGAAACTGGCCACCCTGTCTGCTCAGATGGTATTTCTAAGGGCTGGGCCCTCTGCTGGGGATGAGGCCTGAGTCTCTGCCTTGCTTTCATTTGTGGGGAAACCATGGTTCCAGGTGTCCATAAGCAGTCACAACTTGCCCTCCAACCTCAGCGTCACCAATGCTGCAAGTTTTCAGACTAGAAGAAAGCCTTGTGCATATTAATTTACTCCACTCTTACATGGGCCCTGTAAGATGGGTTCCACATTTACCCCATTGTTAGAGAAGGAAATAAAAACCACACAGGAAAGAGTGGTGATGGGACTGGCACTCAGGTTGTCTGGCTCCAGACCCACATTCTGAATCACCACTATACATGGTCTCCTGAGAGGAGCTGGGTGGAGAACGTGAAGGAGAGATACAGTCCAGCAAAGCCTCATGAGCCTTTGCTCAAGCAAACCCTCTCCAAGCTTCCATTCCTCACCCACTCTGTGCCAGGGACACACAGCCACTCCAGTGAAAAGAAGTCACTACCTTACAAAGGCCCATCTTTAGGCACTTCCTAATCACAGAACTCTCTCCACTGAGCTGATACCCACCCCCAGATTCTCAAGGTGAGAACCTCTATCTCTCTCTGCCCATGACACCTTGCAGAGACCCGTGAAGGTGCCAACGCCATGCAGGGCCTGGGCTGGGGTTGGGGATGCAGGGGAAGGGGCAGGGTTGCTCCTATCAGCCCTCTGGGCCAGCTCTCTGTACCTGGTAGCCCATGCTACCATGTACTCCTGCCGACCGGGCCTGGAGTATTCCAGGGATTTTGGGGAGGGTTATTCTTGTGAAAACCTCCAAATGCCCCAGACCAGGTTGTGAGCTGAGCACTGCTCTGCTTGTCTGTGGCCCTGGGCCAGGTCTGTGGGACCCTGGGTTGTTCTCACTGCTGATACTCCTGCACAGGTGGGAGCTTCCTGATGGTGGAGGGATGTGTCTTGGTGTTCCCCTCACCTGGACACCTGGTGCCGAGGTGGGGCCGCCTGTCTGCTTTTCTCTGACTATATATCCTCATTCCATGCAGAAGGTTTCCTTTGGAAAAACATTTTAAACACCAATACAAAAAATAAAAATTAAAAAAAATAAACATTCCTATGGGGCGGGACTGCCCTGAGTCAACGGTGCCCCAGAAGAGTTGCTGGGTCGACAGCGACAGCCCCCTAAAGGACAGTGATAGCATCCTTCCATGCTTCTGGCCTGAACTCCCACCTTCCTAACACTGAGTGCCACTGGTCTTCCCCACAAAGTCAGGACACTCAGAGCAAACACAAGCCATTCCCCCATTCTGAATGTTCCTCCAACAATCTTCGATCGCCCTCTGGTCCTCTGCCACCAGTCATCTCTGAGTAAGTACACCCAGATGACAAAACCTTCAAGCCAGGAAAATGGGGGGGGGCGTGTTTTGGAATGGCCCCAGGGCCTGGACCACAAGTTTGGCGAACACAGTGGACATGGCAGTCGCATTATCTGGGGCAAAATGGGTTGCAGGACTAAAGTTGACAGAAAAGCACAGGATTTCACATTAGCAGAGCCACATCTGGGTCCTAGCCCTGCCTTTGGAGATGTGTATACCTGGGGAAGTCATTGAGCTCTGGGTCAGTTTTCTCACCTCTAAGATGAGGTTGTACCTGCCCCCAACACAAAGGCGCTCTGTAGAAATTAGGTCAAAGACAGCCCCTCCCACTGGTTTCTGAGCCAACCCCCAGCTCAGCTTTTAGAAGGAGACCAGGAGCTCAACAGGGGCCCCTAGAGCTGGGAGCAGCCCTGTCACAGCTAGACCAGTCCCCACACCCTTCCTCAGTCACACCCAGACCTACATGGGGAACACTGAGCTGATGAGGCCTTGCCGCTCCTGTCTGGTTCATTGAACTGCATGTCCAGATGTGACAGGACACCACGGTCTGAGACCAGGCAGGTGTGCATCAACCTTGCTCCCACTGCATGGCCTGAACAACTGGCCAGACCTCTGGCACCTCCACCTGTTCATCCGGAAAACCATGTACTGACCCAGCCTCAACAGCTGTTGTGACAGGCATTGCCCATGACCTGGTTTGCCCTCCTGGTCCTTTCAAGGCACACATAGGAGCCCATCACTCCTCCCTGCACTGGTGATGGCTCCTTGCCTCAGGCAGGCAAACCCCAGTGTACAAATCATGCACTGTAGACCTTTGAGCCCAGCCCTGGTTTCCTCCCCTTGCACAGGTGCCTGCAGTCTGGGATCTTACCTCTGGGCCTTTGTGCTCGCCATTCCCTCTGCCAGGAACACTCTCCCTGACGTGCCTACAGCTCACCTCTCACCTCCTCCAGGTCTTTTCTCAGAAAGGATCCTCCACCTCTGTCCCTAACTTAGATCTTCACAACACTTGTCACTTGTAGTGGGTTAGATATTTCTCATCTGTCCCTCTCACCTCACAGGGCAGGACTGTACTTGTCTCACTGGCCTGAGGGCCTACAGCAGAGCCTGGCTGGCATGTGGCTGGGTCACATCATCAGGGACATAAGTTGTCATGTGCCCCAGTCTTACTCTCCTAGGAAGAATGAGCTCCTGCCTCTGTTTCCCACTTAGTCCAGTCCAGGCAGGGCTCTCTCACTCAAGCTGCCCACCCAGCTGGACATACACACCAGCCCAGCCTGAGGCCCAGGGCACCTCAAGGATCCTCATGCTCCTGCCCTGCTTCCAGAGTGCTCTGGTCTTATTCAGGGTTAGGCTGGGTGTAAAAAGTCCAACACCCCATTACTTCCAATTCTATTAGGTGAGGGGACAACGGGTTACAAAGAGCCCTCAAGCCCAACCTGGGACCGCCAACCTAGCCCTCCAGCCTTTCTTATGTCTGTGTTCACCTAAGGGTGCTGAGCTCTCTGTGGGAGGCCATCTACTCCCCTGCTGGGATGAAGACAGACAGCATAATTAGTGTCTCTAAGGAACAGCAGCAGAGTAATGAATCACAATACATTAAATTGCAAAGTTCTCTTAGAACCTTGTTGCCTTCAAGAGATGGTCTGGCTTACAGGTAAAGACAAAGGTTGGCCCCAGCAGGATGGGGCCACTTGAAAGAAAATGGCCACCCACAGCACAGGCATAAAGGGCAGAAGCAACCAGGGGACTTGGGGGACTCACTTCAAGGTGCCTGTCCTCACTGCTCGGGGTCTGCTCACCTTCCCCTTCCATTCAGGCATCAGAGCCACAGGTCTCACCAACCAGAAAATTCTGGGTCCCCCTGGCAACTAGGTCTCTGAGCACACCAAGGTCTCTCGGGGGCTTAGCCAGTGTCTACCCAAGCTACCCACCTCTCCCACACATAGCTGAGACCTGTAGGGAATCTGGATGCGCACGCTGGCAAGGCCCCAGAGGCAATGCCACCCACTACCCAGGACAGTCCTTCAGATTGCAGCGGGCAGAGCTGAGCCAAGGGACTCACACTATCATGTGGACAAACCCTGGCCTTAGTGAGTTCAGATTACAATGCACATTGCTGAGCCCCCCGCCCCGCCCCCTGCCCTGTGCAGTGGGCTTGGCTAATGCCCTCCCTCCCACAGGATTGGCCATGAGAAACCTGAGGATAGAAACTGTCACTCTTCTATCTCAACATCCCTGTCAGGTAACCTAGGGCCCAGCACTAAAGAAGCACTCACAAACAAACTGAACGTAGTACATGCTCCGCAGACAACCCAGGAAAGTGCAGGTCCAAACTGCAGGAACAAGGCCCACTGAAGCAATAAGCAAATATTTTTTAAAGCTGGACATACTTTGTCTGGGAGTGGCCTTCATATTCATCACATTCTGGAAGAGCAGATGTGAAGGCTGATGCCCCACAGAAATGAAGTCATCCAGCAGTGCAGTTCTAGGAGACAGGCGTGTGCCTGGCCTGTAAGAAAGAAGCCCTGGCAGCAGCACCTCGCAGTTTCTGCTTAGCAGCACAAGTAGTGCCCCAGGACACGATCCTACCTTCAGACAAAGCACTAGGTGGTCAGAGGAGACCAGAACCTACTGCAGAGCCCAACTTTACTTTGTCCATCAACTTTACCTGCACGTCTATCAACTCACTAAAGGCTCTGAGAAGTACTCCATAAAGGAAGCTGATACACTCAGCATTCCCCAAACTTCACTGACCATGAAACATTTTGTTTCCTGACTCTTAAAACGTTTACTGACTCTTACAGATGTTTGAGTTTGGAAAGTGTTTAATTCTAGGGCCTTGTTACACAAAGAGGCCAGATATCAGCAGGTTGAAGCAGCTGACATGGTGTGCATCTGAGCCCACTACTGGGCCAGACCACAGGCTCCTCCAGAACAGTTTCCCTTCTCTTATCAGCGCTCACAAGCAGGTGCATCAGGTTTGATGTGCTCTAATAACAACACTGTGGCTATACCTTGAACGCCACACCTGGAACCACCATGCCCAGCACTTGAGGCGACAACCTCTTCCCTCTGGTTGGTCCAGGTACATGGGTGCTTTGGCAGGTGGTCTTCTTCTTCTGAAATGGGAAAAGCACTGGTTGAGTCCGAAATCTCCCCACTGTTCATGACAAATGGCATCTGCTGGATTCAGTACAGAGTGACTGGCACATTCTTACTCAGTTCCTATGGCTCCACATTTCAGAAATGAGTATGTAGCTCCCTTTAACCAGTTGGGCTCACCAAGAAGGGGATAGCACCTCAGGTGATTGCCCACCTGCCCAATTAAGACCCCTCTCTCTTACACAAGTTAAGAGCTTCTGACACTTTCAGCCAGAATAGAGGCGTAGGCAGACACGCTGTGCCTCCTCCCACAACCAAAAGAAGGACAACAACAAATTTAAAAACAAAAAATAACCAGAAATGACAGAAAATCGAACTGTATGTAAGTTTGACAACAAAGGAGTTAAAGAAGACACACTCATCCAGACCGATAGAAGGGACGGAGATGGGCAGCCAGGCGGAGAGGGCTCTTAACAAGGCGGTGGTTGGAGGACTGGGGCGGACAAGGCAGCAGCTGGCAAGCCCTGTAAGGTGATAGATTGTGGACTGGGCGGCCCAACATTCGCATGCAGACAAACTAGAAGAAACAACTGGGGAGCAAGACAGACCAGGCAACCCAGGATTCCAACATGGAGAAA
Source organism: Phyllostomus discolor (assembly GCF_004126475.2). Taxonomy (NCBI): domain Eukaryota; kingdom Metazoa; phylum Chordata; class Mammalia; order Chiroptera; family Phyllostomidae; genus Phyllostomus; species Phyllostomus discolor. The sequence continues at coordinate 107,677,562 of NC_040904.2, forward strand.
CAAAGCCACAAAACCTCTGACTGAAAACACCTGTGGGGGTTGAGGCAGCAGCAGGAGAAACTCCCAGGCTCACAGGAGAGTTCATTGGAGAGACCCACAGGGTCCTAGAACATACACAAACCCACCCACTCGGGAATCAGCACCAGAAGAGCCCAACTTGTTTATGGGTAGCGGGGAAAGTGACTGAAAACTGGCAGACAGCAGAGCAAGTGTCATTGTTCCCTCTCCACCCCTCCCCCACAGACAGCGTCACAACACAGCAACCTGGGTTGCCCCACCCTGGTGAACACCTAAGGCTCTGCTCCTTACTATGTAACAGGTGCACCCAGACCAAAAAAAAAAAAAAATGGCCCAAACGAAAGAACAGATCAAAGCTCCAGAAAAAAACCAACTAAGCAATGAAGACATTGCCAACTTATCAGATGCACAGTTCAAAACACTGGTAATCAGGATGCTCACAGATTTAGTTGTATATGGTTGCAAATTAGATGAAAAAATGAAGGCCTATGCTCAGTGAAATACAAGAAAATGTACAGGGAACCGACAATGAAGGGAAGGAAACCGGGACTCAAATGAACAGTGTGGACCAGAAGGATGAAAGAAACATTCAACGAGGACAGAATGAAGAAACACAAATTAAAAAACATGAGGAGAGGCTTAGGAACCTCTGGGACAACTTTAAACGTCCCAACATCCAAATCATACGGGTGCCAGAAGGAAAAGAGGAAGCGTAAGAAACTGAGAACTTATTTGAAAAAATAATGAAGGAGAACTTCCCCAATTTGGCAAAGGAAATAGACTTCTAGGAAGTCCAGGAAGCTCAGAGAGTCCCAAAGAAGTTGGACCCAAGGAGGAACACACCAAGGCACATCATAATTACATTCCCCAAGATTAAAGATAAGGAGAGAGTCTTAGAAGCAGCAAGAGAAAAGAAGACAGGGAGTTACCTACAAAGGAGTTCCCATAAGATTGTCAGCTGATTTCTCACAAGAAACCTTACAGGCAAGAAGGGGCTTAAAAGAGGTATTTGAAATCATGAAAGGCAAGGACTTAATCCAAGATTACTCTATCCAGCGAAGCTGTCATTTAGAATGGGAGGGCAGATAAAGTGCTTCCCAGATAAGGTCAAGTTAAAAGAATTCATCATCACCAAGCCCTTATTATATGAAACATTAAAGGGACTTATCTAAGAAAAAGAAGATAAAAAATATGAACAGTAAAATGACAACAAACTCACAGTTATTAACAATCAAAACCAAACCAAAACCAAAACCAAAACAAACTAAGCAAACAACTAGAACAGGAACAGAATCACAGAAATGAAGATCACATGGAGGGTTATCAGCGAGGGAGTGGGAAGGGGAGAAAGGGGGAAAACATACAGAGAATAAGTAGCATAAATGGTAGGTAGAAGATAGACAAGGGAAGTTAAGAGTAGTATAGGAAATGTAGAAGCCAAAGAACTTATAAGTATGACCCATGGACATGAACTAAAGCGGGAGAATGCAAGTGAGAGGAGATGTGCAGGGTGAAGGGGAATAAAGGGGGGGAAATGGGACAACTATAATAGTGTAATCAATAAAACATATTTTTAAAAAAGAGCTTCTGAGACTTTCAACATGTAAGAGGCAGTTGTGGAGGCTCACTTTCATGACTGAATCCAGAACAGAGGTCCAGTTTGGGAAGATGGAGAAGTTCTAGAGATGGCAGTAATGATGGTGGCACAACAGTGTCAATATACTTAATGCCACTGACCTAGACACTTACAAATGGTTAAGACAGTCAAGTTTATTCCATGTGTATTTCACCTCAATAAAAAATATGTGTGTGGGTGTATATGTATACAAATGAACAACCTATGGCAAAGAGACAGCCCCTATGTGCTTCCACATCCACTGTGACAGCCCCAGGCCCAGAGTGAGACGGAGCACTTGGGTACACAAAAAACATCTGTGGAAGAAAGAAAAGTCAGGAGGCACTGGATTCATGCCAGGCTCCCATTTCCCATGATTTGGCCTTCCTGAAGCCCTGACCTGCAAACTGTGGGAGACAGGCTGGTCCTGGAAAAGGCTCTCTGCAGGTGACCTGCATCATGCCCCTGGGAGTACAGAGTCTCCTGTGCAGCTCAGAGACGGAAGAAACTTGCCCTGATCAGAGGTCCAACAAGGCACAGCCAGGCCTCTGCTGCACATCTGCAGGTCTCCCACCACACCGAGCTCTGGTGGCCCAACCACTGCAGGGAGCTGTCCAGGGACAGAGGCGTGCTGGTTGTGCTCTCCCCTTGCCCTGGCGAGTCACAGCCAGGTCCCCTTGTGACAGCCCCTGGCTGCACTCCTGAGACTGGTGCTCAGGCAGCCAAATGGACATCCTACTCTAATCGAGTATCTCATTTTAAAAATTTAGCATTTGGTCTTTGTAAAGCTTTTCATGGGCTTTATTTCAGAGACTGAACTGGAATTTCATCTTACACGGAAGCCAAGTTTAATGTCGTGCATAAGGTGAAAACTGTACAGGCAAAGAACCCTTGAAAGTTGCTTCAGTTACCTGCAGACAACGTGTTCTGGGCTTGGGAAGACAGCCCCATAACTGATCCTGCACACAGGAAAGTGTGAGAACCACTGGACTAGACAGAATGGAGGGAAGATAGGAGAGAGGGAAGATTTATCTCTGGGCAGCTGCTTGGGCCTTATGGGAAACTCTTTAGATCCCTGCAGTAATGTGAGAGAATGAAAGTATTGCAAGTTTGACTCCTTCTGGGTAAGTTAGGTCTCAGAACTGTCCTGAATATAAGCTGAGAGCTAAGTACATGGTTGTGAGGAACATGAAAAGAAAAGATGGGTGAGAGTCCCTAGCACAAGCCTGGGCACGAAGAGGTGCTCAAAATGCCTTCTAATTCACATCTGCATCTCACTGGACCAAGCTGACCTCAGAGGCCTTCCTGCCTTCCCAGTGGCACTCCCTGAGCTGGCCCTGACTGCCGAGTGGCCCTCAACCCTCCTTGGGCAGGGGACTCATAACCACTGTGAGGTTCCTAGCCTAGAACTTACTGAAGGGCCCTCAGCCATAGGCTGCCCCTGCCCCAAGACAGATAAGAGCCTCTTTGAGAGCATACTTCAGACAGACCCTTCTGGAGTGATGCCTTCATCCTTTTGGGTGGTTCTCAGCTTCAAATGACTAGAAGAAGAGGCTGCTGGCCTCAGGCCCACCCTTGTCTCTCTGCCTCTCACAGGGCCATTCAAACCAGTGGAAGCTGAGGTCAAACAGATGTGCTCAGCTGGGAGACAGCTGGGGGCTGACAACCAGCAACCCCACTTTCTGTGCACTGAGGTACCTTAAGACCAAGGAGAAGTTCTAAGAACAGATCGCCTATGCTCACTCCACTTCCCGGGTTTCCCTCTCAGAAGCATCTGAACTTGCACCTGTTTTGGGGCATTCTCTGTACTTCTGGGGAGGCAGCCTGGCAGAGTATGACATAGTCAAGAGCACAAGTTTCCATTCTGCTTCTCTGCATCCTCACTGTGTGAACCTTGCATGGCTCTGTTATCCCTCTGGGCCAGAGTTCCCTCATCTACAAAGTGGAGACAATGGTGTCTGCATCACAGACAGCCACACACAGCCACTGGGAAAATCAATGTCCTTCCATTTGCTCTGCACATACCTGTGGAATGCCTGCTCCATGCCAGGCACTGTTACAATTGCTGGGGATACTGTTGAGCCAGGTAAGAGGGGTGTCTCCAATTTGTGACCAGAGCTGAAGGCAAACATCTGGCCTGTCTGACTTCTATAACACACTGTTGCTTTCTAAAATAGCAGCTGGCAAAAAACAAACAAACAAACAAAACTGATAATTAAATACAATGCCACCTATTTTTCAACACCAAGAAATAGCTCCTCTATCAAAGTGCAGAAACAGCTGAAATTGCAAGACTTATACACCAAGATCTTAAAAGTAAGGTCTCAAGTGATGAATGGTAAATGTAATGCACCTATGATTGACACATCAGGCCCTGGGCATGGCATACAGTGGTGCTAAATAAATGTCTGCTGCACAGGTGAATGGAGAGGCCCAGTGTTACAGCATAATACAACCCGAACATTACAGCGAGCCCACTGACTCCAGCCAATGTGTGACCCAGGCTTTGACCAGCCATTGTGAGCAGCCCACTTAGACTTAGACCCACATAGAATCCTCATCTATGTTCCTGAGCTCAATCATGTGACAAACCATTGGCAAAGGACTCCCAAGGAGTAAGCAGAGGGCTTTGGGAAATACTTTCATTTCCTCTGGAATTCCCCACCATTGAGTCTACCAAGCAAACATTGAAACAGACCAATGACTCTAAAATAATGCAACATGGAGCAGACCATTTGTTCTGCAGAGCTGAAAGAGAGTTGAGTGAGCCTCTACCAGCTGGGAGTCCCAGCTTCACAAACTACTGAAATGTCCTAAGAACTCCAGTGGGGACATACCAACAAAGTCCATAGTTTTGGGGAGCACAGTGTATCAATTATCTATTGCTACAGCAATGCCTCCAAACAAACCGCCTCAAAGTTTCATGCCTTGAAACAACCATTTATCATCTTTCATGAGTCCACAGTTGGCTGGGTGTCTTAGGCTGGATCTTGTTGTGTGTCTGTGGCCAGCTTAGTATGGGCCAGACAGGCCTGAGATAGCTAAGGTTCCATGACTTGTGGTCAAGTTCATAGAGACAGAAATCAGAAGGGTGATTGCAGGGGCTGGAGGAGAGGGTTAGGGAGTTAGTGTGTGATGGGGACAGTTTCAGTTTTGCAAGATGAGAGAGTTCTGGAGACGGATGGTGGTGATGGCTGAACAACAGTGAGAGTACATGTAATGCCAATGAACTGAACCCTTAAAAATGGTTAAAATGGTAAACTTTGTTTTGTGTATTTTATCACAATTAAAACTAATAAAAAATAAAATAGTAGTGCAGAAGAAATACAAACATGGTCAAGACTGCAATAGCAGCTTTGCCTGGCAGACTGGCTTTGCCTGGGTCCACACACTTCCTAGACATCCCCAGAATGTTTGGGTCTTCAATCCTTTCCCCTCAGATGGCATAATGAACTGACTGCCTGTCCCCCTGTTACTTCCTCCACTAACCACAGCCCTTCTTCTGGACCTCCCTGATCAAGTCCCCACCTTCTATCCAGGGACAGCCCAACGCACAACTTAGGCCCTAGAATGAGCATTTTGGTTTTGATTCATGTGGCCTCAGAAGCCTTGGTGGCCCCTGTCAGCCTCATCTGCACTCAGCGTGCTCTCACTGACCCTGTAATCTTTTGTCCACGGTCACAGGCCATCTGCCTAACAATCCTTTCCAGCGTCCTGCTCAAGGTCAAGTCCCAGCTTATGCTAGCATAGCTTGTGATGTCCTAATACCCAAGGTGGGAGAAATAATCAGCCTGGAGTCACCAGGGTTGGGGGACCCCCCTTTCCATCTGCCTTTCAAAAGTGCAGGGAGGAAATTGCTTTGGACTTAGAAACTGAGGCTCTTTCCAAGGTTCCCACTGTCTCTTCCTGGCCACTGGAAATTCAGACTCTGCACTGGTGCAAGAGGAAACCTGGGCTTCTTCCCTTGAACTTCTTAAAGATAATTCTCACCACATCACTGCCTGCTAACCAAAGCTAGAATTCCCCATGGGCATTCAAGGCTGCCCATGCTCTGGCCTTCCAGCCCATATTCCCACCTGTGCCCACACCCTAGGCCATCTGGCCCCAGCACATTTCCAATCAGGCTCACATGTTTATATCCCCTCGCTCCCAGACCTCCCCCCACCATGGAATGGCCACCCCCTCTCTGCTGAGGTCCTCCTCACACTTCAAGACCCATACTTACCGTCCTCTTCTCCAGGGGATCTTTTATTTCCTCTTTTTCCTTTTCTTTTTTATTGTTGACCAAGTACAGTTGTCTCCATTTTCCCCCCAACTTCCCCCGATCCCAGCCAATCCCAATCTCCCACCCTCGATCCTACCCACCTTTGACTTTGTCCATGTGTCCTTTATACATGTTCTTTAATGATCCTTCCTCCTTTTCCCCCCATTATCCTGTCCCACCTCCCCTCTGTCCCCAACTGGTTACTGTCAGTTGGTTCTTTATTTCAATGCCTCTGGTTATATTTTGCTCGCTTGTTTGTTTTGTTGACTAGGTTCCACTTATAGGTGAAATCATATGGTATTTCTCTTTCACCATCTGGCTTATTTCACTTAGCATAATGCTCTCCAGATCCATCCATGCTGTTGCAAAGGGTAGGAGCTCCTTCTTTCTGCTGCATAGAATTTCATTGTGTAAATGTACCATAGTTTTCTAATCCACTCATTTATTAATGGGCACTTAGGTTGTTTCCAACACTTGGCTATTGTAAGTAACACTGCTGTTGTAATAACATTGGGGTGCATAGGTTCTGTTGAATTGGTGTTTCGGGATTCTTAGGGTATAGTTCCAGCAGTGGAATTGCCAGGTCAAAAGGCAGTTCCGTTTTTAGTTTTCTGAGGAAATTCCATACTGTTTTCCACAGTGGCTGTGCCATCTGCATTCCCACCAACAGTGCACAAGGGTGCCCTTTTCTCCACAACCTCACCCACACTTGTTGTTCATTGATTTGTTTATGACGGCCATTCTCACTGGTGTGAAGTGGTATCTCACAGTGGTTTTAATTTGCATCTCTCTGATGGCTAGTGATACTGAGCATCCTTTCATGTCTCTGGGCTGCAAGAGGCCTTTCTTGCAGACTATAAACCACACACCATGTTCTCTCCCTCAGAGCTCTTCTGACCCTGGAAATAGTGATTGCTAATAGTTACTGAGAGCTTAGTATGTACCAGGCACTGTTCTGAGCATTTTACTTATAGTACTTTATTTAATCTTCACCATGACTCTACATTTTAAGTACTGTCCTTTCATAATGTCCATGTTTAGATGAGGAAACTGAAGCACAGTGAGATTAAGTAACTTGCTGGAGGTCACATGGCTGGTCACTACAGAGTTAGGGCTGAACCCAGTTGCTTTGACCCCAGAGTCCACACTCCTGACTCTTCCCCCTCCTCTAAGAAAGGCTCCCCCTCCTATGTCACACTGTGAGCAGGAGCTCTCACTCATCACTGAAATTACTTGTTGGGTCTCTAACTCCACCTGCCAGAGGGCAGGACGTCAATGCATGGTTGTAAGAAAGGAAGGACATCTCCTCTGGGGAACATCCTCATTAGGATGTTCCATAAGGTTTCATCCTAATTTCACTAAACAGAGTTTACTTTACTTATCTTCCTCAGTCATTTTCATCAGCTTATGTGTGCTTACTTCGGGTGACTATAGGAACCAGGGATGAAGGAGCCAGTCAGCCTTATTGTATGACCTCAGCAAATTATTCTAGGAGATAGAGTGGGAACAGGTACGTTACAGGAGAAGCGAGGACAGGATGAGATATGGCACAAGCACAGACCTGGGTCTGAGCAGCACGGATGGAGCAGTTATCACCACCGCTACCGTCCTTCTCTCAGGTCAGGGAGAAGACTTCCAGGTGTCTAGGGCAGCTTGGCCCCAACAAGCCTTATTCCTCCAGGCTGAAAGCTAACCTGTCTAGGGCTCAGTTCCTCCATCTGTGCAGTGAGATCCCTCTCAGCTAACACCTCCTCCTGCACATCTGAGGTCCTCAGATTCTGCTTTGATGTGGATATGCATCATGTCTGCTGCTGCCGCAAACACTGTTTCACAGCATGGCTCCACAGTGCCAAACAAGGCACAGGTAGCCCATTTCCTTCTAGGCCTTCCTAGGGCCTATCACATGCTTTTGTTAAGTAGCAGCTAGGAAGGAGCAGCCAGAGGGGAAATAAAGGCAGGGCCCTCACCATGACAACCTAACAAAGAACTTAATACAGGAGGCTGGAAGCAAAAGGAAGACATGTCTCATCAATTAACTCAGCAGTCCTGAGCTTGGATTGATAAGATTGCTGGCTGTCCCAAGCATCAAAAGCAAAGTAGCACGGAAGGAGGGGAGAGCCCTTGGGCCACTGCTCTGCCCCAGTGTAACAATCTTCTAAGATTGCCTGGTGTTCTGAACATCACAAGGCGGGAACTGCATGGAAGGAAGAGAAGGGCCTATGCTGGGAAACAGGGCCTCGGTAACAATTTCAGTGAGACAAAGAACTTTCACTAACTGAGAAAGAAAGCCTTTGTAGCTGTACATTATTTCCAAGATTTAGAAGGGGAAAAAAAGGGGAACCTAGAAGCTGACTAAGGTACATAACCCCTGAACCCCAAGTCGGCATACTTAGAGTACCTAAGTACCTACTTGCAGCCTCTGCTCAAGTGAATAAAACAAATCACTAATTTACTAACAAACTGACTATCAACTTTCTTTCACCTAAATGTGGGGCATTTAGACTTGCCAGGTGCCTGCCTGCAGCTCTATGCTTGTATGAGTTTCGTAAATAAACTTGCTACTTCATTTCCACTATATGCGTTTGTCTCTTGATTGAATTGTTCTCTTGCCAGCAAGATAAGAACCAAGGCAGGGGATGGGGGCCTCCTGACTCAGGTCTCTCTCCCCTCTGTAACACTTTCAGGGGGCAAAAGGTCTGTGGACCCACAGAAGACAAGATAGGTCCTCCGCTTTGGACCAGCCCTGGAGGGGATGTCCCTCCCTCCTCCCCCAGTCTCTGCCCAGACAGCATCCGAAGTGACCCAGATCCAGATCATGTCCCCCTGCTCAGAAACTTCCATGGTTGTCCCCTCCCTGGGGTAAGAGCTAGAGAGACCTACAGAACCCCACATGGACTATCCCTCCCTTAACCTCTCACTCTCCCTCATCCTCAGCCACATCGGCCTCCTCACCATTCCTCCAACCAGGTGCCAGGTTTATGCCTGCCTTGGGGCCTTTGCACAAGCTGTGCCCTGCATCAGGCTTGCTCTCCCCAAATAGGCATGTAGCTCATTTCCTCATTTCCGTTGGGTCTTTGCTGCTCACTCAATCTAAAATGCCAGCAATATCCCAACCCATCCCCCAGTTCTCCCTGACTCTTTCTTTTTCTCCTAATCATATTTCCTGTCTAACACACTAAATACTGTCCATATTTATCTCAATTATTATCTGTTTCTCTCCATTAAAATATAAGCCCATGAGGACAGGGATTGTCTTATTTTGTATACTACTACAACTGCTCAGCAACTGGAATGATGTCTGACACATGTAGTAGATGCTCATGAAACATTCATTATTGAATGAATAAATGATGTTTACTGAAAGAACATAAGCATTCAGGAATATTTTAAATGTTGCTATGAATCTCACAGAGCAAAATACAGACAAAAACCAAGAAGCTGACTATTACAGACAGAATCCAGAGGAGGGAAACCACAGTTTATACACTAGTTACTCAAAGGGTAAAATACACCAGATCAGAGCTGGAGCCTGGGTATGGAAGACAAAGATCCTGATAAGAACTGCAAGAGATTCCTAATCAAGGGGCCAAGCTACAGCAATCTTGCCAGCTCTTGAGCAACAACTCTTGCACCTCATGCCAGAATTAGAAGCCAGCCAGGAGATTCAACAAAGGTACCCCCTCAGTGCTGAGTGCTGAGAACCAATGCCCAAAAATGGGGGTTTCAGACCTCAGTAGGCATAGCTTAATAAGCATAACAGCAGCAAACACAAAACCCAGTGCTCACTGTAGACCAGATATTATTTTTAGTGCTTTGTAAATATTAACTCATTTAGGCTCCAAATAATCCTGTGAGCTATGTACCATTTTTAGTCCCCATTTTACAGATGTGCACACTGAGGCACAGAGAGGGATGCTTGCCAAGGGGCACAGAAGCTAACACTGACTGTAAGTGGAAGTCTCAGGATTCAAACCCAGAATGTCAGATTCCATAGAGAGTACTCGGGTGTCCAGAGAAGGAGCATGCCACCTTTTGGACAGCTGACTCCTCCCTGTGAGCAATCACCTGACTCCAGAACAGGGTCAGATGCAGCTCTGTCCAGCTCAGCTTGGATGGTGGCTATGGGTGGTACAATGACACTGAGGAGGTGAGATGTGGATTCGCATCGAAGTCAAATGAAGTCTCTATGTAATACTTCATTATTAACACATTTCAATGCTGCCATATAGAAAACTAAATTGAGCACCATTTTAATTAAAAGTCCATCTATCAAAATATTAGATAAGGAACAGTCAGCATTTGATTCCTAAAATGCAAAACTGCAAGTGCACACAGGGCAATAAATGTAATGATACTCTTAAGCAACTCTATTTCTGAAGTATCGATAACCTAATTTTCTAGAGGGATTATTGGGGTGGGGGGTTGGGGGGAATGCAGTCTCCCAGAACTAGGCTGTGGGACAAGAGCTAAATGACAGGGAATAAAAGACCAGGACATATTAGACTGAATGATAACCCAATACCTGCGCCTTCCCATGTTGAACAGCTTGGCCCTGGAACCCCTGGAAATGGAACGCCACCCCAACACTGGGCTGAGGCACTCATAAGCCTCCCACCACCTGGTGATCCAAGGGACCACAGCAGTTGTCCAACACATGGCTGCAGTCCAAGCCTCAGCTTTGTCTGAAGGATGGGCTTCATCTGACTGTGATCTCCATGCCTGCCTACCTATAGGGCCAACTGGGTTTTTGGGCTTCGGGCTGCTTGTGTTCATTCTTCCCCCAGTCGTCTCCTAACTTGCCTGCACCGAAGTATGCCCCCAACCTTTGCACTTGCATGCTCAGCAAACTCAGACCCTGTGCTCCTGATGGGCAAGTAGAGGCTCAGCAGAGATGCTGGTGGCCCCCCATGGAGAGCCTGGCAAGACTAAGAGATGAAAACACCTGGCAGTGCCCTGGTGTGATGTGGACCCCGCCCCACAGCCCTCTTCTTGGCTCCATAGAGCCTGCAGTGGTTCTGAGCAGAGGCTATCCAAGTCCCTCTGAAAAAAAGGTTTTTGTGAGGTATAACAGCAAGAGGGGAAAAAAACAGAGGTGGGACTCCATGACACCAAGCTCCCACCGGGGGCTAGGAAGGACAGCCTCCAGCCCTGTGCCATGAGAGGCGTGAGGGTGGGAGTAAAACACACGCTCGCTCAGGGAGCCCATACTTTATGACACCCCTCTCCTAACAACTACCACAAACTTTCCTTCTTCCTCCTCCATCAACTCAGGTGAAGGTTCTACTAGCTTGTACTGACCCCATGTATAAAAGTGCTCCCGTGGGCTCTGCTGGGCCATCCTGGGCAACTCCCGCTTGCCCCACATTAGAGACAAGGAAACTGACCCCACAGCTGCTCGGCTTTCCCAGACTACAGACTTTCCCTGTGTGGCCTGCTTAGCTCTGAATCCAAGCCCTTGACAATTCCACAGGGCTCTCTTCAGATCACCCCAACATCCCAAAGGAGTTCCATGTGGCATTCACACTCACGCAGCCCTCAACCTGGCTCCACTCTCGATTACCCAGAACAAGCAGAGAAACTGGGCCTAGAGAGCTGATGCACTTCAGAAACCTAGGCAAAGGCTTTGTCAAACCTCCATGTCCAGCAGCTCTATAAGCTGCATTTGTTTCAATTAAAGGCCAATTTTCTGGTACCAAGGAAGGAACAAACTAGGGGCAAGGTGAGTTTCATGAGAGAGCAGGCAGGCTGCAGGGAGGCACACATGTCTGGCCTGCCTGTCCCTGAGGTGGCGGTGGTCCGGAGAGGGTCACTCCATCCTGAGGCAATGTCGATGGGACGTGGGTGGGGGCTGGCTCGCCCATACACAGAGCCTGTGTTGGTATTTCAAAGGCAGAATTTGTGCTGGAATTTGAATAGTTCCATGGGCCAATATGCCATCTTAGTATATGGTTGTCTCAAGGTGAAAACCTTCAGCTAATGTAGGAGAAAGTCTGCTTAAAGGGACAAATGGTTTGGGGACCTAAACATTAAGAAGGGGCTCTTCTGCCCTGGCAGATATGGCTCAGTGGTTGAGTGTTGGCCTGCAAATCAAAGGGTCACCAGTTCAATTCCCAGTCTAGGGCACATGCCTGGGTTGCAGGCTGGGTCCCCAGTAGGGGGCACACGAGAGGCAATCACACACTGATGTTTCTCTCCCTCTTTCTCCCCTCCCCTCTATAAAAAATAAAGTAAATAAAATCTTAAAAAAACAAAGAAGGGGCTCTTCTTGGTGACTGAAAAAGCTTCACAGTGTTTCAGTGATTGATTTGATCCCCCAAAATGGGGTGTCTGGTTTTCCAAGTAGCTTCAAACTTAACCAGTGATTCCCAACCAAAGGCAATTTCCAATCCAACCCAGTGAGCACTGGTCAACGTCTGGAAAATTTTTTTGTTCATTTTATACACATTTTTAATAAAAACCTGAAATCTATTCTTTTTGCACATTTGTAGTATTCAATACAGTGATAGTAAATACAGTCACCATGCTGTGCACTAGACCTCTAGACCTGCTCACCCTCCACTCCTGCAACTCTGTACCTGACTACAGGGCCTGCTGCTGTCGCCTAGCAGGCTGGGATAACAGAGACGCCACTCAACAACCTCTAGTGCAGAGGACAGATCCCACAACAGGGACGGATGTGGTCCAAAATGTCTATGGTGCCAAGATTGAGAAATTCTTTTCTTAAACAGGTAGACCCTTAGCTAAAGCTGCCTCAGGAAAAAAAATAATAGTGGACTATTATAACACAAGATATAATAATGTTCGTTTAATGGGTACTGAGTTTCAGGTTAAGACCTAAGGATTCCGGAGAGGGATAGTGGTGATGGTGGCACAACAGCGTGAGTGTCCTTAATGCCACTGTATGAACATTAAAAGAAAGGTTAAAATGGTATACTTTATGTTACATATACTTCACCACAACAAGAAAATCTATTTGCTATTTAATTACATTATATAATTACATATTACATATTATTACATAATCATAACTGTGTCATAAATTCAAGCGTTTCCCATACTCCAGCTCCTATTATAACCAGGACATTAGTCCCATCCTTACCCCCCACTGGACAGGTGAGCAAACAAAAGCAGAGGCGGGTGCAGGGACTTGTCTATGGCCACTGAGTGGGAGTGCTTGGGCAGGGCATCGAACCTGCCCTTTCCTGCTGCTTGGGGAAAAGACCTGTATTGCTGGGGCTCTGTTCTCAATGAACTCAACTCACCAACCCCAACACAGCCTTCAGGATAGTTCACGTAGCAAACAGTCACTGGGTACTGGCTATGGCCAGGCACTGAAGAGTTAGAAGGAAGTGGGCAGACAGAAAGCCCATCCCTCAGGGAGCCAGTTCGTGGTAGGAAAACAGAACATGGCCCAGGAACAAAGTCCAAGAGACACACTGTAAGGCATGTTAGACGGTAAAGGCATTGGGGGGAAGCAGAGCACACAGAGGTGAGTGACAGAGAACCGTGGGGACAGGGCACACTGGAAAGGCAACCTCAGTGTCAAGAGCTGCAGGAGGTGAGAGAGCCCCACCTTACCACCAAGGAAGTGGCCGCTTGCTCTGCTCTGCTCCCCACAGCAACGCTACTGTAACACTGGTGCTCTGCACAAGACCCCAGCCGACCTGCTGTGTGTTCCCAGGCAATGTCCTCACCTCTCTGTGGCCAGTTTTCTGTTCTATAAAATGGGGGTGATACAGCTAACAAGAAGAAGATTGCTGATGTTCTACCCTTGAAGGCACAGCCCCACAGAGGCTGGGAACCTGGGACAACATCCCCACAAGGTTAGCCTCATATCAAATTTATATACAAGCTGTCCATGAGAAACTTCCCCTGTGAGTGTGTATAAGAGACACACAGACAGAGAGACATGCAACAAAAGACATATTTCGGCAAGGCCAGGCGTTTCCAAGGACACCCAGCCCGTTTCTCAGACCTTATTGAGCAACCACGCTGTGTCTTACACAGCCATTAACTGAGTCAAGCACATTATTAGCCTTGCCTCCAAACGAGACTGAACTCCACCAGTGCTCACTTAGTTCCCTCCCGCCTTCTCTGCTCCCAGCCACTGTGGTCCAAGAGAATTCAGGGATTTCAGGAACATTTCCTTGTTTCTGCTCACTAGAGACCATAACTTTCTGGAGACCACAACTTTTGGTCGCCTGGACCGAGACAGCCGGGGAAACAGGATCACGGCTTGGGTGCAGGGAGTGTGCTTGGGCCTGTGAAATTCTCTGAACCCACAGCCCCTTCAAAACCTAGAACTTCAGGAATACAGATGGTGCAGTCACGTTGGGGAACAGCTTGCTGGTTTCTTACAAAACTACACACACTTTTCTGTATGCCCCAGATATCCTGCTCCCTGGTATTTAACCAAAGGAGTTAAAAACTTTTGCCCACAAAAAACCTGCACATGGGTATTTATAGCAGCTTCATTCACAATTGCCAAACCTTGGAAGCAACCAGAATGTCCTTCAGCAGGTGAATGGATAAATAAACTATTACATCTAAATAATGGAATATTAGCACTAAAAAGAAACGAACTACCAAGCCATGAAAATACATGGAGGAATTTTGAATTCATATGACTAAGTCAAAGTCAATCTGAAAAGGCTACATATTGTCTGGTCCCAACTACAGACATTCTGGAAAAGGCAAAACTATAGAGACAGTAAAAACCGAACCAGAACAATGCGTGGCTGACAGGGGTTAGGGGAAAGGGAGGTATGAACAGGTGCAGCACAGACGATCTTAGGGCAGTGAAGCTACTCGGCGTGACACCACAACGACAGACACATCATTATGCATTTGTCCAAACCCACAGACCACATGACACCAGAGTGAGCCCTCACGTAAACTACAGGCTTTAGTCACTAACGGTGTAGCAATACCGGCTCCTCAGCTGCAGCGGATGCACCACATTGATGCAGAATGTTAATAACAGGGGAAACTGGAGGGGGCAGGGGACGTGTAAATTCTCTTTACTCACTGCTGACTTTTTCTATAAACCTAAAGTGTTCTAAACAGTAAAGTCTATTTTGGAAAAACTTTAAAATCTGGAACCCAGAGAAGATAACAGAGGCAGGGAAATCCAGTGAGGAAGAAGCACGGCCAGGAGGGAAACTGAGGCACCTCACACCCACAGCCTCTGAACCGCAACCCCCACCTGCCAGAAATAGTTCTCAAGCCAGAAACCTGAGGGGTCTTCTGTGATTCCACAACTTTACCCCCCAATCCATCTGTGAGTCTTGTGGACTCTGCCTCAAAACAGCCCCCAGATGTGGGCTTCTGACCACCTCCAGCTCACCTACTCACACAAGACCATCATCCGTCCCGGGCCAAGACTGCAGCCCCCGCCCCTCCGCCTCCCCATGGCGGGTTTCCCACCACAGCCAGGGAGGCCTTCTAAAATGAGCACTCGTGACTTGCACCTCATCACTCCACAGCAACCAGAGCGAAGTCGCTGCCCTCCGCCCCCCGCCCCAGGCCCTGCCAAACCTCTCTGCCTCGCTCCACTGGCCTCAGCCATGCAGGCACCGGCACAGGACATTTCCCCCCAGAGCAGGACCTGGCACAGAGTGGGTGCTTCATAAATACTGCAGGCTGCAGTGAGGAGTCAACGAACCCACAATGTGCTGGGCAGATGTTTGCTGTCATCTGATCCTCTTAATGGGGAGTCAGGGAAGCACACCTGGACTCGGAGGCTGCTGATGAAAGGAATGTTTAAGTCACAGCTGTTTTATTCCGATGACTGCAGAAGACCACACTACACTTTCCTGCTGCCATTCAAAACTTGCCACTCCCCAGGTCCAGGGTATCCCACCCCACCTTTGCTCTTTCCCTCCTGTGGGAAAACTCCATCACTCACTTCCACATACTGCCCCCTCTATTGATAGAGGCTGGAGGGATGAGCCAGATACCACTGTCCAGCTGAGACCACCCAAGAGGTGGTCAACAGGGTCCATCTATGGTGCTCCCCAAGAGGAGTTTCTGCATACAGTTACTAACAACTTGATCTATATACCAGAATTAAACAGTGTCTGCACTTGAGCAGATCTGCTTTCCGAATGTGACGAATCAGAGCGGTCATACTGCAGAAAGACTTCTGCACAGCACGCACAGAGTTCCAGCAAAAGCTGCCCCGACAGAAACAAAACTAGGTGCCGCATCTCAGGCCTCTGCACTCCTGGGGGACCCTAGCAGGGTCACAGGAGGAACAGGAGAGGCAAGGAGGGGAGGACAAGAGAAGCACGCAGGAGGAGGAAGACAGAAGCGGAGGGAAAAAAAGTTGTAATCCTCAACCCAGAAGCCTTAGTTTGTATCATGCTACTGTGTTCTCTGGCCTGATGTGTTCTGCCAGTTGGAAGCCACAGAAAGCGACGGGCTGCTGAATCCCCAGGGCCGACATCCAAGAGGAGGGTAGCCTGTGCAGGGATGCAGACACCTAGATCAGTATGGGTTCATGTGGGAAACTGGCCATTAATCACGATGGGCTTCTGCCCACAACACCATCGCTGATGGCCATTGATAAAGGGGCAAGACTTTCTCTCTGATTTTTCACTGAGTGACCATTTTTGGTCAAAACAGGTGCAAAGGTGCTAAAAGCCCAAATTCCTAAGTGCAGCATTACAAGGATGCCACAGGCCTGGAGGGGTGTCTCTACATCATTGCGTCTACCCAACTCACAGCTGCCTTTGTCCTAATGTCCAGCTTAGGTCCCTATTCTGTGCCAGGCTAAACCTTGACCTTAACTCCAACCCCAAGATCTTCCAGGTGAGTGACTTGGGTATGTCAAGCTGACAACCACACTGCTTTGTAGCCAGGGGGACAGGGCCAGATAAGGAGGCCTCCTAAAGGAGGAGGCTCAAAGCTAAGCAGAGGTGCATCCTCTGGGCCAAGCAAGCACATGGCAGCACAAAGCTGCATGGTGAGTGCAAGGAGCCTCCAGAGTGGGCAGGCCCTGGTCCCCAGCAGCCAGCTGCTGGGAACAGTGGGGACCACCTGACCTCCATGTCTCTCTAAGCCTCAACTTCTACTGTCTCTGTTCAAGTGCTTCCCTGACCATATTGACTAAAACTGTGCCCCATCACTTTCCACCTCCTTGTCCTGCTTAGTTTTTCTGTCCAGTGCCCACCTCCGCTGCACATTTCAATCCACGTTGACCGGCTTATCTCTTTATTGCCTATCCCTCCCACACACACTGGAATGTAAGCTCTCCAGGACAGGGGCACCCAGGCAACAGTACAGAGCCTGATAGCCAGTCAGATCCCCCACAAAGTGCACTAAAACAATGAGTGAGCCCAGGCCTGCTGAGAGCTGGAGGGGCTACCAGAGGAGGTGACATCTGGGCTCAGTCACTGACCTGCAGACAAGAGGAAAGGCAGGGGTACCTCCAAAAAGAGCTTTAAAGCTGGGAAGGGTGTGAGAAGCAACTAAATGCCATGGATGACAACTGCCCGGCTTGGGCACGGACACGGAGGCAGGGCCCTGCTGCTGTAGGAGTGGAGGCTGGGGCCACCTTTCTGAAAACAATCCTGCCCTTCTCAGGAGAGCATCCTCACTGTGAGCAGCAGTTCCTCTTGGGTGTCCACCCCAAAGGAACACTTGTGCGGGTCCCTGGGGTTACACACAGGAGGATGCTGCTCACTGAAGTGGAGGGAGCTTGGGAGCCCATCCCCAAGGTGGTAGAAGGTGGATCACAGAAGACACCATGCTCCCCACCCCCAGAAGATTCTGGTCAGGAAGAAGCAACCAGCTGAGTGCATATCTGTGTCACCTTACACTTTGAAAACACAGAACTGAATGACCCAAGGAAGAAAAATGCAGTGGCCCTGGGCAGGTTTCTAACAGAAGAGGCAATGGTGAACTGAGGGGAGCCTGCTGGAGAGGTGGGGGAGGCAAGAGCCTACAGAAGGTCTGTCCCCTTCTGGTCCAAGGGGTCTGGAGAGTGAACTCAGCAGAGATGTCCTGCATCGCAGGTCGCTGGTGCCCGCGGTGGAAGTATGAGCTGGGAGCCTCTCTGGGTGAGGCCTGTGAGCTAAGGGGCCAGCCCTGGTGGCAGCTGTGGGAGTGGTGGTCACAAAGTGGATCTGCACACAATGAGCCATGTACACAAATGACTCCACATGCTGAGGGAGGACACAGAGGCACAAGGACCTGGAAAAGCCAGGGATGGGGGTAGGGAACAGGTTGGACATAGAGTCAAGGAAGTAATGAATGGAGGAAGGTGGAGAAAGACTTTGGCTGGACAGTGACGACAAATGCACCAGGCCTGTGATTGTGACTGACTCATCCTGCCCCACCCTCCACAAGAGAGGTCATAAGTAGGAGGGGTAGGGCTACAGCCACAGTCACTGTGCAGTGTGGATGGGGAGGGGACACCTGCACACTGCGGCTGAGGGCACTGCAGTTGAGAAGTGCCAACACCAAACAACACTCCTGAGTGGGGAGCAGCAGCAAGAGCCCCGCGGAATCCAGGTTAATAACTGAAGGATGGAGGGACACTCATCACTGTCAGCCCTGAGTGCAGGGCTGAGCAGGATGGAGAAAGAGCTCCCTGTGGGGGCAAAGCTGGCTGGGCAGGGCTGAGAGCAGAACCAGCAGGAAAATGAGAGGACACCCAGTCAAGTGGTCACTCAAGCAGTACTTCCTGAGGGCCCACTGCATGCCAGGTGCCAGGGCTTCAGGAGTGAGCAGAAAGACAAAACCCTGCCCTCGTGTAGCCAAGATCTTGTGGGGAGGCTGCTCATACGCACACACACGCAGCAGGCTGTGCAGGGATTTGTGCTGAGAAGGGAAACCCAGCGGGGAAGGAGGTGGCCGTGAGAGCACGCACCTCACAGTGGGTGGTCAGGGAAGGCCCTGGCCAGAGACCCTCCTTAGCAGAGACCCCAAAAGGAAAGGAGGGAGTGGGCCACGGAATTGTCGTGTGGTGGCTCCACTACTCCTGTCTCAGTTTCCTCAGCCATCAAACAGAAACACTAACACCTACTTCGGCAGGTTATGGGAGAACTGAGTTCATGTATGTAAAAGTCTCTGGCACATCACCGTTCTATCCAATAGTCCCATTGCTGGGGAGGCACCCAAAAGAACTGAAAGCAGGGTTTCAAAGAAATATTTGCACACCCATGCTCATTATTCATAAGTTGTCAAGAGGCGACTGTAACCCAAGTGTCCACAGACAGATGAGCAGACTGACAAAGTGTGGTCTGCCCATACAAAGGAATATTAATTCTCAGCCTGAATAAGGAGAGAAATTCTAACACATGCTAACCATGAATGAACCATGAGGTTCATTCATGCTCAGTGAAATAAGCCAGACACAACAGGACGCATACTGTGGTTCCACTCATATGAGGTCCCTAGAGTAGTCAGATTCATAGAGACAGAAAGTAGAAGGGGAGATGCCGGGGGCTGGAGGAGGGGGAATGGGGAGATAGTGTTTGATGGGGACAGAGTTTCAGTTTGGGAAGATAAAAATGATCTAGAGACGGATGGTGGTGATGGTTACACAAATGCCACTGAACTGGACACTTAAAAATGGTTAAATTGGTCAATTTTGTGTTATTATGTATTTACCACAATTTTGAAAAATAAACAGCCCTCTTTTATAAAAACAAGTATCTAGCACATAGTAAGTGTTCATCTAATGCCTATCCCCTGCCAGCCTCACCCTTACCCTCAGGGCAGAGAAACAACCTACAAGAGCCAGGAGCACAGGGCTCAGGGCTCGCTAGCCAGTGACACTGGCTAAGCTCTCAGCCTCTCTAAGTAGGATGTGGACAAGGAGGTTCTTCTAGCCCAGTTGTTCTCTGGATTCAGTCCTTGTCCCTAAGCCTGTTGACTTGGGACACCAGCAGGCAACAGCTACCATGACACAGGCTTTGCACAGGATCATTAAGATCCAAAGATTTGCTGGAGTGGATATAAATAGCCCCTAAGCTTCTGGCCTCCACTGCTGAGCCTGGTTTCGTAAGACAAATGGGCCAGGAGACCCCCAGCAAGCCTGGCTCCAAATGCCCCGTCCTCCAGGAGTCACTCTGCAAGCCCAACAGCAGAGACTACATCCTCCTCTGTTCTCCAGGCCTCGGGTTCTGGCTTTATTTCCAAACCCCTACCTCATTGCCTGTCACAATTTCTCTTTTAAAACTCAACTTGGTTTTTAAATTAAAACAGAATCATCAGCAGGTTCCTTTCCTGCCTGTAAAGACATCTGGTTTGCTATATAAGCACTTGACTGAGGACACAGGGGCAGTAGGCACAGCCAAGGCACAAGAGAAGGGGCAGAACAGGGAGCAAACAGTAAAAACATGCCCCCTTGTCTGCACTCCTGACCTGGGCCTGGGTCTTAGTCTTGCTTTCACCAGATTCCTCCAATGATTCTTGTTAGTCTCAAAATCAACCTGCACACACCTCCAAAACAAGTGGCAGAGACATTTTCTGGTAGGTGCATGGCACCTCCTACTCCCCTTTCCACTGACTGGCATTCCCCTGAGGGCTGACCCTGGCCTCTCCCTGCTGCAGCATCCCTTAGCTGACCACTGGCGCTTCAGGGATTGACAAGTGCTGGTTAAGTAAATGAACAAATGAATAAATCTATTACTAATTCAACACACGGGAGAAAAAAGGAAGGGAGGGGCGGACAGGTCCCATGCATGCAGTTGTCAGCACCTCTCTCAGTCTCTACCTCCCTCTGCCCCTGGGTCTCCCTCTGCCCCTCTGTCTCCATCGGCTCCTCCCTGCAGCTCTGCTCTGGCTGTGTCTGTGTGTCTCCCTCACAGCAGTGGGCTGAGAGCGGAAGGAGCAGAGGGCTGTAGGGTATAACTGTGCTGTCCTGTCTACCTCTAGGAAGGGGGCAGGAACACCAATTCCAGACTCCAAAAGAGTGACCCAGACCCAGAAGGTCTGGCCAGGTGTCCATTGTCCCACTGTCCAAAACATCGGCATCTTGCCCTCTCCCTTTTCCTAGAGAGCTGCTTGGAGACTGCAGTTCCCCACAGAGGACACTGCCGCCCCTGTGACTCCCTGGGGGGCAGGAGATCTGCCCCAGATGGTACTCTCTGTCACAAGGCACCCATCATCCCCTGAGGGTAAGGGCCCAGGGGTCTCAGCTGACACCTCCACCTCTGTATCTGACACTGTGTGAAGTAAATGCTCATCAACAGCTGAGTGATTAAATTCAGCAACTACCCCAATACCAAAGGCCCTAGGCCACGCACCTCCACTCCCACTGATTCACACACTGAGGCCCCAGGCTCCCAGAGATGTATGGTCAAATATCTTCAAATCACAGGTATAAAACCACCCTCATTGTAACCTTAGGATTGTCTAATAGGGGTCAAAACCAAATCTACCAATAGGGACTTAAACACATGGCTTTATTCTCTCTTGTAAGTCTGGAAGTAGGCAGCTGGAGCTCCCCAGGGTAGTTTCCACAAATTATCAGGAACCCGGGGCTCCTGCCAGCTTACCATAAGCCTGGTAAGGGGTCAGCTCACTCTCCTTAACTCTTCCCACCACATGTCCCTGCCTTCCCAGGGACTCATCTGAGGTCCCCTGGCAGGAAGGGAGTGAGACTGTGGGATACCTACCCCTTCCTGCAGGATGACTCCCTCCCCTGGGCAGGTGTGAAGCTCACACTATCTGTAATGTAGTGAGAGAAGGCAGAAATGAGACTGCAGTATTATTTACTGCTCTTAATCACCGCAGTGATCAAAAATGCATTAGGGATCATGATTTCCTCTCCTCCAGCTCCCCTTTCTCCTCCCTGGATGTTTTGGCTGCTTTGCCATATGGCAAGAGGTCAAAACACAGCTCAGAGAAGAGGGATAAAGAGATCAAGTGTTCCCCGAGCAAGTCCCCCCACCCAGCCCCCGGTCAGCTCACAGGCCTGGGATGTGTTCCTAGTTCCATGACACTGGTCTCCTCATGAACCGTGGGATGAGAATTCCTTTCACACACACAGCCACCCGCTGAAAGTTACCTGACACCAACAGGTCACCACAAAGCGGGAGGACAGGCTACCACATTCCACACAGAGATAAAGGCAAAAAATGGGCTCCACCTTTGGGTAAGCCGCACCTGAGACTCTGCCAGCCTTAAGCAAGGGAAGTAACACAGGGCCTGTGGTGGATTAAAGACAGCTGCAAATCCTCACACCTCCTTCCACTGAGAATGGGGTCTAACTCTATTTCCTTGAACCTAGCCTTGGGATCTGCTTGACCAACAGGATGTGGCAGAAGTGACACTCAAGTCTTCCAAGGTCAAGTCATGAGAAGTCTCACATCTCCCACTAGACTTTTTGGATCACTAGCTCTGGGGTCCCTGGGCCACCATGTAAGAAGCTCGATGTCCTTGAGACCTCCCATACAGGAAAGGCCACATATAGACACTCCAGTAGCAGTCCCAGCTGAGCCCAGCCTTCCAGACATGTCCACAACTTCTCAGCTGTGAAGTACATGAAGTCATTTTGGATCCTCCAGACCAGCCTATCCACTATTTGAATACCACTGAGTAACTTCCACTGACAACATAAAGAAGACCTCACCTGCTCAATGCCTGCCCTGCAGAATCTGGAAATATAAAAGGGTGGTTGGTTTCAGGGTTTGTTACACAGCCACAGAGTACCAGAGAATTTAGAGTGATTGACAGATTGAGTCAGTCAGTTAGTCATTCAACACATATGCATTGAAACCTACCCTGGAGCATGGCCCCTTACAGGAACAAAGAATTCATTCACCCTGTCCTTGAGGAAGATTCAGGGTTGGTTCCTCAGTGTTTACTCAGCTTGTCTGGGTCCATACCCATGTACCCATCATCCTGTTTAGCAGCTTTCTCCCTAGGGCTGCCACTTTTGGCTCCACGGCCAACATCCTCCTGTCCAGTTCCTGCTCCTGCCTTCATCCTCTCTGGGTGAGGAGAGGATATGTGGGATATTCTGCCTCTTGGACAGGTTTTATTATACTCTAAAAAGTTCCCTGTACACTAATACAGCAAGGGGACAAAAACCTGGCACTAGAAAATATCTATTTAATACAAAGAAGGTAGAAAGCAAGGAACAGAGGAAGAATTAAACAGAATATATACAACAAAATTGCAGCTATAAATCCTACCGTATCAAATTATATTAAATTGCCCTGGCTGGTGTGGCTCAGTGGATTGAGCACCGGACTGTGAACCAAAGGGTCACCGGTTCAATGCCTTGTCAGGGCACACGCCTGGGTTGTGGGCCAGGTCCCCAGTGGGTGTTGGGAGGCACTGGAGAGGTAACCACACATTGATGTTTCTCTCCTTCTCTCTCTCCCTCCCTTCCCCTCTCTAAAAACAAATTAAAATACTTTTAATTATATTAAATATAAGTAGATTAAACACTCCAATCAAAAGGCAAAAACTGGCAGAATAGATTTAAAAAACATATTATTCAACTATATGCTGTGCACAAGAGACACTTGAGACTCAAAGACACAAATAGGTTGACAATAAAAGTGTGGGAAAACGTACACCATGCACACAGTAGCCAAAAGACAGGTGGAGTAGCTGTACTAATATTGGACAAAATAGACTTTAAGACAAAAACTGTTACTAGAGACAAAGAAGGACATTTTATAAGGGTAAAAGAGTCAGTCCATCAAGAAAAATAATAATTACACATACACCAAACAACAGAACACTGAAATACAGGGGTGGGCAAAAGTAGATTTACAGTTGTGAAACCCAGAGTTTATTTTGCATTATTATTTATCTAGTAATGATTGTGTTGTCCATTGCCATATAAACAACTATAAATCTGCACTTGCCCACCCCTGTATGTAAAGCAAAACAGACACAAGTAAAGGAAGAAGCAGATGATTCAACAATAATAACTGGAGACATCAATACCCCACTTTCAATGGACGGCACAGCTAGACAGAGTATCAACAAGAAAACTGAGGATGTGAACAACACTGTAAATCAAGCAGACCTGACAGGCACCTACAGGGCACTTCACTCAGCAACAGCACATTCTTCCCTAGTGCACTTGGATCACATCTTAGACCTTAAAATGAGGCTCAGTACATTTAAAAGGACTGTAATCATACAAAGTGTTTTCTCTGAATACAATGGACTAAAATGTAAAGGGTCCTCCAAAAATGTCTAGACAACAGTTCTCATGGGAATGTGTGAGGCTTACGCTTGCCCGAACTCCACCTTTCCCTGCCACCCCTGCCTCTCTGTGCCTGTTTCCCCATCTGTACACTGGGGATGATAACTGTACTTGCCTCACGGAGTTGCAGCAAGTGTTTACAACAAACTAGTCATTTGTCAGTTATTATCGCTCGTTACTGATGAAGGGCAGTCAAGACAATCCCTCACGTTTCATTCTCTGGGTGAGGAGACATTCGTTCTTACAGTGGGATAAGACTTTCAAAACACCTTTGCTCTAACTATTTACTCAGTCCTCACTGCCACCCTGCAGGGTCACCTGCTCAGTGGCGGTAAGACTCCAGGACAACGGCACCAACTGAGTCCTTAGACCACTGCCTGGCTCACAACAGATGCCAGAGAGGGAGCAAGTCAACCGGTAGGTGGGAAATGAATGGGGTGGTCAGAGCTACCGTGGACACCCCTTTCAGTGTCTGCCATGATGAGATAACTGCTTGAGCTAAAGCTGACCCTGGACATCCCTTTCAGACAGAGGATTTTTACACACCTCAAAGTTTGAGAACTACTGAACTGGGTGAAAGGAAAGCCTCAAAGGAGTCTGGACAGAAGTGTGAGCAGGTAATGGGCTGGGGGAGGAGGGCAGGATATTCCAGATGCCTCTGCTTTATTGTGGGGAGTCCTCCATTCTAGTTTGAACAACATTAAATTGCCACAACTCTCATACACGTGAAGAGGCTGTAATTAAAGTTTAAAGAGATCATGGCAGCACATTACAAGGGTTGATTAAAAATCAGCTGCATCAGATGTGCAGATGGATGAATGGTAGATACCAGGTATATGCTGAAACCCAAGTCAGAATCTAAATCTTATGGCTTTTCTCTATCATCAAATTTCTTCTCAACCTAGAAGGAGGGCATAGTGGTAGAAGTTAGTAAAAATGAGGTGTACTCTGCATACATGTAAAGGATTTAATCCTCACAACACCTCTATGAGGAAAGTGATGTTTTATAGGTGAGAAAACTGAGACACAGAGAGGCTAACTGACCAGAGGAGACAGAGCAGGTACGTGGTGGAGGGAGCATCCTGGCCCCACAGTGCTCGTCCTGACCATTGCTGCTGACCACATACTGCAGACATGTGTGCCCTGACCATCTAGAACCCCCAGCCATCATGGGGGAAGTGGGCATCCCTGCTTGGGCTGCCCCTCCAGAAGGGTGAGTAAGTGGGAGGAGCCAGAGGCAGGGTCCAGGGATGTCAGACGGCCCCCACCCACTCTCCAGCCTACAACACTGCCAGTGACAAAGACCAGCAGCACTCTTCCACACAGAGCCTTTCCTCTGCTTGAGCATGCTCTCTCCTTCCCCTCTGGACAGGCAGTGGCTGGGGGGAAAGATCAAATGGGGCCCTGTTCCTTTTACCTAGAACCCATTTGCTCCAGCCTGCTTCCACCAGAACTCTTGGAGCCAAGGTCCCAGCATCACCCAAGTCACAGCATCTCCTGCAACCTTCTACTTGCTTGTCCCCACGTCTCAGGAACCAGGTGTCCTGTTCACAGCTGTTCACAAGTGTCATCACAGCCCTCTTCTGCACAATACCCCACAGGGACTCCTGTCTCCCAAAGACCCTCTGGGCCTCCACGGCCCTGCTTATGCTGTCCACAGCCACCCCTGGGTCCCCTCCCCCTCCTCTCCCACACTGTTCCCTCATTCACTCTGCTCCACACGCACTGGTCTGCTTGCTGTGTCTCAACCATACCAGGCACACACCCTACTCATGGCAGCCCCAAAACAGAGATCCAGTCATCCCTGTCCCCCTGTTAGAGACAATAAGGCTGAGGCTCAGGGAGGTTCATTTCACAGGCCAAGGAGAGGAAGAAGGGCCGAGTTACCAGGCCAGGAACCCAGCCAGAGTCTTAGCCCTGGGCTGACCACACAGGCCAACCACCTGTTTGCATCCAACTTCAGGCTATCTAGGGACCCCTGGATCCCATCCCTGAACCTCATCCACATACATGCATGCCCCTAGAGGTCGGACACTGAGCAACAAGGCCATCCGGGAAGAGAGTGGGGTCTATCCAGCACCTTGTCCCAGCCCTGCCATGTCAGACATTTCATAGGCAGGTTACAAAGGACTGGATCCACCAGACCTGCAATCCAGCACCCCCCACGGCAACTCCATCTTCTACCCTTGGTCAGCCCTGCTCACTGAGGTTCAGATGAGGAGGGCAAGATCCAGATGTCTTGATTCTCTGCAAGTTCTAACAATCTTCATGCAAGGGTGCATGCAGAGCAAACAGGCCATTCAACCAACAAGCGGGAACAAAGCCATAGATGGGCACGAATGCTAGTCCTCCCGAACAATCAGAATTTCCAATGTGTCCTACTGAATGAACACATGTAGAAGGTCCCTGGGTTGTTTCATCCACAGCTTTCTAGGTGGCTCACATGTTTGAAGTGGGGAAATGGGGCAACTCAAAGTGGGATGCCTGGTACTGGGATGCCAGGAGCTTGAGGCTGTACGGAGTCCCTTCCCCTCCCCGCACATGCACTCCTACTGCACGTGACCACCTCATTTGCCAAAAAGGGACTCAGGTACCTGGCAGTAAAAAT
This sequence comes from Phyllostomus discolor, assembly GCF_004126475.2. Taxonomy (NCBI): domain Eukaryota; kingdom Metazoa; phylum Chordata; class Mammalia; order Chiroptera; family Phyllostomidae; genus Phyllostomus; species Phyllostomus discolor. The sequence goes on from NC_040904.2 coordinate 107,704,248, forward strand.
AACTTCTCCAACATGACCCAGGGGGTGAGAAGCCAAATATGATACTCACAAGGAAAAACCATAGCTTGCTTGAGGATCACGGTGGGGTCACGGTACTAAAGTTAATTCTGGTTCCTGAGCCAAAAGTCTGGGTGAGCTGATCAAACCACATCCAAAATGGTTCCTAATGTTTCACAAAACATTTTAAACATCTCTGAAGCAGCAGAGTGTGGCAGTGAACAGCATGGGCTATGTAGGCACATACGTGGGTGCAAATCCTGCCTCTGCCATTAGGTGACTGTGGGCAAATTGCTTAACCTCTCTGAGCCTCAGTTTTCATATCTGCAAAATGGGATGATACCAGTTAGGATGTCAATGGAGACACTGAGGAGAATGTGCTCAGAACATGGCACTGAAGTTGGTTCAACTTATTGTGGTTTGATTATAATCTAACTATTGTAAGTTTTGGTGCAAAAAAAAATTAAAAAACAAAACAAAACAGGATGTCTGTCCTTGTTCCTTTGTGACTCTTGCCCCTCCAAGAAGAAAGACTGAACATTGCACAATCAGGAATCAGACAAAGCACAACTTCAAAGGGGTGAGCCTGTCTTGTGCACCACCCTGTCCCCTAGGCTGAAATATGGGCTCTAAGCAAGCACCCCAGGCTGGTCCATACCTGCCTGGACCTCATCTGGCCCAATCATCTCTACTCACAGGCCTGGCATGACCACAGCAGCACCAGCACCTGCCTATGTCACACACCTAGCTTTCACAGGTGCTGTCTTGCCAGCTTTGATATCATCCTCCTCCTCCTCCTCTTGTTCTTTGAGCCCTGGCTCAAATGTCACCTCCTCCAGGAAGCCTCTGTTGACACCTGAGGGCATCATCCTCTTCCTGCTCTGGGCTGCACCCCACTTGGTCCCACTTCCTATCCTGGCCCAGTTATCTGTCCAACCTTCTATGTACAGGCCTATGTTCCTGTCACGTATTTCCAAGTAGAGGCACTGGGGCCATTGACCTGATCAGGGACAACAATCAGGTGTGCATCTTCCAGGAACAGTGACTACAAGGACATGGGGACAGTGTGTCTGCAGTGCGCAGCCCAGTTCCTTGGACACAAGGGGCACTCCATGAATGTTAGCCTCCCCTCACCCACATTGATGTGGGCCCAAACACCCTCAAGGACAGACAGACATGAAATAATACAAATATTGTAAAACCTTCATTATGTGCATGATGACACACCCCAGAGGGTGTTCCACCATGCAGAGTTCTTTCACCATTTTCATATGTTTGAAAATGCTCGAGACTTCCGGCAAGATGGAGGCATAGGTGGACGCACCGTACCTCTGCGCACAACCAAGATTAGAACAACAACAATTTAGAGGCAGAATAACACCCAGAACTGACAGAGAATTTATCTGAATAGAAGTCGGACAGCCAAGAAGTTGAGGTGGACCCGTTCATCCAGACAGGTAGGAGGGGCGGAGACAAGCAGCCGGGCATGGGTTGCAGCGTGGGTCGAGGCGTGGAGAGCGGAGAGCAATGGGTGCATAAGGCAACCGGAGCGCATAGGGCATCGGGGGCGATCAAGATCACAGCAGGTCAACCCTGTGTGCACGAGCCGTGGCTGGCGGACCCAGTGAGGCGGCAATTGTGGACCGGGACAGAGCTCGAGGCCCAGGACCCCAGAGAAGGGACTGAGGTCCCAGGAGAAAGGAGCTACCGCCATTGTTTCCCCCTGCCCCCACATACAACGTCACAATCTAGCGACTGGGGAGCCCAGTCCCGGTGAACACCTAAGGCTCCGCCCCTCACCGTAACAGGAGTGACCAGACCAAAAAGAGAACGAGAGAGAGAGAGAGAGAGAGAGAGAGAGAGAGAGAGAGGGAGAGAGAGACATGTCTCAAACAGAAAAACAAATCAATGCCCCAGGGCTCATCCTTTTGAGCGACGAAGAGATAGCCAATCTATCAGATGCACAGTTCAAAACACTGGTGATCAGGAAACTCACAGAATTGATTGATTTTGGGCACAAATTACATGAAAAAATTCAGGTTACCATAAAAGAGATGAAGGAAGATGCACAGAGAACCAATAGTGATGGGAAGGAAACTGGGACTCAAAACAATAGAATGGACCAGAAGGAAGAAAAAAAACAACCAAGCAGGAAAGAATGAAGAAATAAGAATTCAAAAAAACGAGGAGAAGCTTAGGAACCTCCACGACATCTTTAAATGTTCCAACATCCGAATTATAGGGGTACCAGAAGGGGAAGAGGAAAAGCAACAGATTGAACATGTATTTGAACAAATAATAAAGGAGAACTTCCCCATTCTGGCATAGGAAATCGACTTCCAGGAAATCCAGGAAACTCAGAGAGCCCCAAAGTAGTTGGACCCAAGAAGAAAAGGCACATCATAATTACATTAGCCAAGGTAAAAATGAAGGAGAGAATCCTAGAAGCAGCAAGAGATAAGGGGACAGTAACCTACAAAGGTGCTCCCATCAGACTGTCAGCTGATTTCTCCAAAGAGACCTTACAGGCAAGAAGGGGCTGGAAAGAAATATTCCAAGTCATGAAAGACAAGGACCTATATCCCAGATTACTCTATCCAGCAAAGCTCTCATTTAGAATGGAAGGGCAGATAAAGTGCTTCTGAGATAAGGTCAAGTTAAAGAAGTTCATCATCACCAAGCCCTTATTTTATGAAATGTTAAAGGGACTTATATAAGAAAAGAAGATAAAGAAAAACCATGTATAGTAAAAGGACAGCAAACTCACAATTATTAACAACCACACCTAAAGCGAAACCAAAAGAAACTAAGCAAACAACTAGAACAGGAACAGAACCACAGAAATGGAGATCACATGGAGGGTTAGCAACAGGGGAGTGGGAGGAGGAGAGAGGGGGAAAAGGTACAGAGAATAAGTAGCATAGATTGTAGGTTGAAAATAGATAGGGGGAGGGTAAGAATAGTATGGGAAATGTAGAAGCTAAAGAACTTATAAGTATGACACATGGACATGAATAAAGGGGGGGATATGGGTGGGAGAGGGTGTACAGGGTGGAGGGGAGTGAAGGGGGGAAATGGGACAACTGTAATAGCATAATCAATAAAATATATTTAAAAAAAAAGAAAATGCTCATTGAAAAACAATCCTCAAAAGTATTCTCAATACCCTAGCTATTTCTGGCCCTGGAGCTGCTATTCACTGTGTCCTAAAAACCAGGCACCCCACAAAATTCATCCACCCGCTCTTCCCAAAAAGAAGGAGCCCTCTCCATTTTACAATAGGAAACTTGGCTTCAGGGAGCCAAGGGTGACACCGGGTCTTATTTCTGAAGTCCACACTGCCGGGAAGTGGCTGAGGCAGCAGGGGACCCTGCAAACACATTGCTGGGGCAGGGCTTAACTGCTCAGGTGTCAGTCATCAGGTGGCGTGGAAGGTCCCCAGAGCAAGGCCAGGGCAGTCAGGGTGGAGGAAGACATTTGAAAAACTCAAGGCTATAACTCTTTACCAATCGAAGCAGAAGCACTGAGCATTTGTAGCAACTGGTCTGCTGGGTCCTACAGAAAGAACAACCCGCAGAGGGGCCAGCATTCAAACTTCAAAGGCTCAGAATTCCTATCAATGTTGTCACTCAGCCAAGCCTAGTTCACAGTTGGGGCAATTTCAGCTATAGCTTGGCCTTCATCCTCACTGGGTAGGGGTGGCAAGTTCAAGACTCACAGAATTTCCAGACCATGAGTGGCCCTGAGCTGCCTCATGGCCTCATCTGCAGCTTCTGCTAGTTTCAAGTAGGTCAGTTCACTTTCCCCCACTCCAGTTCTTCCCATACTCCCAGGTCATCCATATTGCTTTTTTCAGCGGTGCTGTGGCAATTATACAGATAACACCACGACAAGCTCAGACCAGTGCCCTTCCCAAGTCAGGCAAAGCATTGCTTTTTCTTAAAGACAGAAAGCAAGGAACAAAAAACACAATCAGCTGTCAAAACAATTTCTTAAACAAAACAGCTGACACATAGCCACCCAGCTGACAAAAAAAAAAATGCTGATGGCCAAAACTCACAACTCTGGGACTCTTCATTAGATCTAAGTGCTCGGTTCACACTGCCCCCAAGATGGCACAGCCCCCAGATCGCCTCAGGCACCATGGGTTTGAACCCAAAGGTGAGGGCGAAAACACACCATGGAAACAGGAACAGGTCTTGACTTCATTTCACACACAGTACTGCTCCCTGTTTTTCTCAACCTGAGCTAGATAAAGAAGCATTTCATGATTTATTTTGCAGGTTGTAAAATAATAATTTGCCTAGTTTGTCAGATGGCTAGGAGAAATACTCTCATCTTTCTGTGGATTCTACCATCTGCTGGAAAAATAAGAACTGCCCAACCTACTTCCTTGGAGCTGAATACATTTTGTCCAAGCAGGACAAGCCTCCAGGAGCACGCTGCATCTCATTCCTGGCTGAGGGACACCCTCTCGGCCTTGGATACGAGGCTTTATCTTGGCTAGGAGAACAAGATCATTATTTCATGAAAATATGAACATAGTATCTCCTTTGCCTCCCTCACAGAGCAGCCTCTCTTGGCCTGCACACAGTCCTGCTTTTTGCTAAGAAGGGCACAAGGAGACAAGAATGTAAGAGCTCCCATGTCTTCAGACCCTGGACCACAGGTTTAGTACTTCCCAGTTACTGTGAAGAATAACACGCTTTCGAGGGCCAGGACCCTCCGAAGGACAGCTTCTTGCACCATCAGGTCTGGCCAGCCCCTCTCTTCACTGGCGTCCTTGAGCTCTTCACCAAGCTGGTACACAGTCGTCATAGTTAATGTCAACACAGACCCAGGAAGAGAGTTTATTCAGTAAGTCAACAGAGACTGAATACCACTGGAAACCTCTCCCAGAGTGAGTCAGCACCTCAGAACTTCAGAAAATTATCCTCTGAGTGATGTGACAGCAATTGAGGGCCAGAGGGGACGAGAGAGCAAGGGAGGCTGTTCCACAGAGTCCTTCTCTGTGACCTCTGTAGGCCACTATCAACTTCTGTCAGAAACTTCAAAGGATCAAAGTCTAGAAGGGATCATTGGTTCAGTCCTTGCCCTACACACAGCTAACTCCAGTGAAGCCTGGGCCTGGCCTTGGTAACAACATCCCACGTGGCAAGACAAAAGCCATGCACCATGGGAGTCCTCCAATACTAGAGGCTGGGAGTCAGCCAGGACCCTGAGAAGTCGTCTGATCATTTCTCAGCATAGTAGGTAGATTAGTGATTAGGGGCCTGCTGCTCCACCACCTGAGTCTCACTCCTGGTGAGTCTCCCACTAGTCAGGTGGAAGAACTTGAGCAACTCACAGTACTTCTCTGAGCTTCAGTTTCCACATCTGTAAAGTCAGAGTGTTCCTGCCTCACAGGAGTGACGTGACCGTGATGAGCTGATCCATGCAAAAGACTGGAGCAGAGCCCGCACACAGAAGGATATCCTCGGTGCGTGTGGCCGTAACACACTTGCTCTGCTTCCTGGAAGTTTGCTTCTGTATGTTCCTTAACCAGCTGTGCCTGCTGAAGCTCACGCTGACTTTCTACAGAATGTCTTTCTCTACAGTGGTCCTAATCAATCACTCCCTACTGCCTCAACCCATTAACAAGTATCTACTGAGCACCTATCATGTGTCTAAACCCCTAGTGGGAGGGGGGCAGTTTCAGAAACATCATTAGAAGGTAGCCCACTAAACACTGAAAATGAATTCAATAGCCCAATGTGATCAAAGGCACCCTATTTCTTTCCTGTTACCATCCTGTTTTTCCCGAAGCTGAGAAACTCATGATGATATCTTTCAGTAGTGGTTGAAAGAAGACTTTCTGAGAAAGGGTTTAAAGCTTTCTGGGCTTAAACATTCCCACCATGCCCATTAATTTCACCCAAGCAATGCTTGGGTGAGGTGGTACCAAGATGCCTGTTGCCCCAGTGTGAGCCTGTTCAATTGCACCTGTCCATCCTCTAGAAGGACACTCTACCTTTCAGACATGGAGGGGCGTCCTGTCCAGTGGTAGCAGGGAGCAGGGAACCCCTGTTTCAAGCTGGAGCAGTGAGGCTGCTTAGGAAAAGGAAAGCTGGGCCTAGTTTAGCCTGACATGCCCCCTAGGCTCTGACCTATAAGGGCGCCTGTCTGTAGGTAGAAGGGGCTAGGAGAGGGCACTGGCAGTGTCCGATTGGGGGCTGCCTGTCACCTTGGTGGGCTCATGCACAGACTTTCCTGTTTCAATCACAGATGGTCAACCCCAACCCCACCTCAACTTCTGGACAGTAGTTCTTCATGGTGTCACATTCCCCGCTCCCCATCTCCTGCACCAGATCCCCAGAGATATCTCCAGGCTGTTGGGAAGTTCACTCACCTCCTGCCTGTGCTCATTTGGCCCAAAAGAAATGAAAAACTGATTGACAAGGGAAGAATCTGAAATGCATTAAGCACCTGTGTTCCTGTTCCCTCAATACCCATTATCTTCACTTAATCCTTAGAAAAGTATGGGAAGCAGCTATGATCATCCCCATTTTGCGGGCATTTTTACAAACTTGAAGCTAACACAGGTGGTGTAATGATCACCTGCTAGCAAGTGCCAAGCTGGCCATCAGACCCAGTCTGCCTGCCCGTGTCCCTTTCTCCATTCAGAGTTGCATTCTTTTCCTCTCTTCTCTGCTCTTCCTTTCACATCACCACGCACATCACTAACAGCTTTGCAAACGGAAGGCAGTTAATAAAAGCTGGCTGCTCTCAGGGGAGTGGGTTATCCCATGTTCCTTAGGCATAAACTATCTTGCTCCACATATGAGCAGTAGCTATCTCAAATCTGGGTGTGGGAAAGCAGTCCTCAACTCACTACCCTCAGGCTCAGTGACCCAGACCTCACTGGACCCCTGAGAGTCTCCTGTGAAGGAAAAAAATGTGGATGCAAGAAGATGGGATCTCAGATGACCTGGTAATATGCTGGTGATCCAGGGCCTTTGATCTAACAGCACCTGCCTCTCCCAGGAGCTTGTTAGAAATCAAGGCTCTCCAGCCTGCCCCAGACCTATGGCCAGAATCTGCATTCTAGTACAATCCCCAAGTACCTGGTGTACACATTCAAGTTTGATGAGCTCCCCTGACCTACAACTTGGGTTAGGGGCTGTGTTGCCACCGTTTCTCTTAAAGGGGGTGCTATCATGGGTTCTGGCTGTGTCTCAACTAAGTGAAGTCAGGCTGACACAGAGCTGGGGACTTGTGCAACAAACCCTGCCTGTAAGGCCACCGCTGGGATGCAGTACTGTGAGGATTCCCTGCAGCGGGCAGCATTCACTGCCTTTCGGAATCTTCCCATCCCCACACTTGGTCACCATGGGTGACTCTGAAGGGAAAAAAGAACCCATCCCCTCTGACAGTGCTATGAGGCATTGGCCAATAGTTTGTGTCACTGTTTCCTTTGAAACAGGGGCTCTCATTTCTGCCCTGGTGTGTTACCTCCCTTGGCTACTGAAGACTTCACCTAGCAGCCCCAGCTTCTTTTCTCAGTCCTTGCCTGGGGAATAAGGACACAGACCCCTGAAAGTAGCACCAGGTGACCCACAACCACTATGGTAGGGACCCGGAGACAAAAAGGGTCTCAAAGACATCAGAGCCAGGGGCAGAGCACAGGAAGGCAGTAGGGAGTCTATTCTTTCTTTCAGCGACACCATCTAGGAGCTCTCCACAGGCCTCACTCTTCGTCCCAGGAAAAACAGAAAGCAGGAGTTGGGGACAGGGCGCTGCCTGGCACAGAGCCTGGAGACTCTCTCACACCCAGACCCCTCCCTCACATCAGTCTCCTCCAGAGCCCACCAGAGCCCAGGCAGCAGTGTGAGAGGCAGGGACTCTCTATAGCCTGAAAGAGCCTCTCTTGAGGTGGAGGAGACATGGGATCCCAGATGACCTTACCTGGACTCCAGAGGAGCACCTCCCCTACCCCTCACCCACGCAGGATTTTGGGGTCAGGGTTAACTCCTCCCGATCATTTCTACCCACACCCAGGAAACCTTTCCTGAAGCTACAGACCGCCACCTCTCCCCTCTCCAACGCACACAAACTGTTTTTTCTCCTTGGGCTAGGCAGTCCCAAAGACACAGGAACAGAACAGGTACACAGGGCACAGAGCATGCAGGAAACTCACCCCAGCGTCACCCAAAGCCCCCCAACCCCGACCCCCTCCCGGACTTCTGCGGAGAGGGGCCGTGCACTACTCTGGCACTCAAGGGACAGTGAATCGGCAGCCAACCCACGGGCTGCCAGGCTAGGGGGCCTAAGGACTGGCCAGTCCCGCACCGTTCCTGCTTAATCCTAGGTCCGAAATAGCCCCGGGTAATCCCGGGATTGGGCAGGAGGGGTATTAACCCGGAACTGGGAAGGAAGACAGGGAAGTATCCAAAGGGAGGAGGTCTCGGCGTGTCCCGGGCTGAAGGCAGCTCAGAGTCGCTTGGAGTTGGAGGCGGGGAGGGGGGCGGGGGTTGCCGAAACCCAAAAAGTAACCCAGGCCAGTTCAAGAGCTGTTTCTGTGCCCACCGGGGCCACTCTCCACCGGGTCCCAGGTCTCCGGGTCAGGAGTTCTGGCCCCAATACCCAGAGCCCTAGCTCTGCGCCCTAAACAGTCCCCCGCCCCGCCCCTGTGGCGAGGTCGACCCTGCATCTGAGCGCCCTGGATTGCTGAGCCCGAGTCCCGAGCCGTCTGACAGCGGAGAGCCGGGCCAGTAGGAGCGCTGGGAAGCGCCCTAGAGTCCCCTTCCGAGGGAGTCCAGTCCCTGCCTGAAATGGAGCCCCAGGTCAGGGCCGCGACCCTGCGAGAGGGTCCTCGGTTGCGCCTCAGGGTCTCGGAGCCGGCGGGGTGCTGGCCGGAAAAGCACCCTCCCTGCCCGGCTCGGAAAGGAAAGGGGCCCCTCAAGTAGTTCGCGCGCCCCCGACACGCCCGTCGCCCCCGGTCCCTGCTTACTTCTCGCGGAGCCCGCTGACCTCCGAGCTGGCGCCGAGAGGCTGAGCACCGAGGCCCGGGTCAGGGAGGCGGGCGCACGCGGCCAGGTGCCGCCGGTGCCACTCCTGCAGGCCAGCGTTCTCGCGGCTCAGCCGCGCCACTTGGCGCTCCAGCTCCTCGATGCGCCGTCCCCGGCGCGCCAGCAGCTCTTGCTGCGCCGCGACGATCCGGGTCAGCTCCCGCAGGTACTCGGCCGCCTTGCCTGGGGGTTCGGCGGCGCTGGCCATGGTCCCTGCCCGGTGGCCGGCCGCGCCTCAGGCGAGCGGGAGGCGGGGCGGCGTCGGAGGCGGCGGTGGGGCGGCCATGGCTGCGCGGCGGGTACAGTCCCTCGGCGCAGCGCGGAGCTCAGCACGGGGCTGGCACGGCTCCTCCTCGGCTCCCACCTCCGCCGGTGCCCACCCCCGGCGTCTCCGCACCTCCAGCACCGCGCGTAGCGGCGCTCCGCTGCCCCACGGACGCGCCGGGGCTGGGAGAGCAAGAAGCTGTGGCCACCGGGGGCAGGCGAGGAGTTTGCAAAGTGCCGGCTGCGAGGCAGAGCGGGAGTCTGGAGCGGCCGGAGCGGGAGGAGGTGGGAGGCAGGAAGGGAGGGAGAGTCGGAGGGAGGGCGCCGCCTGCCGGCCCTGCATCCCCCGACCTGCTCTGGGCTCGCCGGGAGCTGTTATCTCATCACCACCACTCCTAGCCACTCTGATAAATAAATTTAATAAAAAAAGAAATTCGGCAAAAATATATCCTCACAATAATATCAGCCTTGCGTGTGCATAGAAAAATGACTAATAAATTCGTGAGGACTTGGATATTTTTAATTGACCTAAGTCTACCCAAATGAAGGTATGTTTTGTAGATTCATACACATGACAACTGTATTCTAGACTGGCCTTTATACATTCTAAGCAGATGGTAGCCCTAAAGCCTCCAAGAGGTCCAGGTGAACCAGTTGCTAAGGCCCCGGCATCGACCTTCCAAAATTTACACCCTGGATTCTGGGAACTGATCAGCTTGTAGGACAAGGACCCCAGCTACCTCCACACTGGCATTGAGGCCTTTGGCATTTTATTTTGTCTCTAAGCTTCAGTTTCCTCAGCAATATATTTTCTATTTCTTAACTTTTAAAACATCTTTATAATTTTCATACTCAAATGTCTTTGGTACTAAACTTTATTTTTTTGCCTTCTTGACTTGCAAAGTTAGGTATTCCATTGTTTCTTGTTTTATAGCAAATTCATTTTAAGGCTATAAATTTACCTCTGGGTGAAGCTCTAGGTACACCTCATAAGTTTCTAAAGCTTTGTAATGTACATTTTCATGATAGCTTTTCTTTGTTAAGGCTGGCATTACACTGGCTCGGATGATACATGGTATACCATACCCATATTTATTGACATTCCTGCCCCCCACCCCCACCAGGAGAGGATAAGCCCTACATGCTGAGACCTCAGACCTGACAGGGGCCCTAAACCCTTATTGACTGTCCCCTGGGCAGCACCTATGGGGAGCGAGAGAATGGTAACGGGACCATTTGGTGGTGTCCTCAAATTCACTAAGAACTCTTTCATCAGGATGAGATTAAACCAACATCATGCTAAACAAAAACTCTTAACATTTAACTCTAAACTTCTCCCTCATCACTAAGCCAATAATAGTGCTCTAGAAATTAATATTATTTTTATAAATCCTGTAATTATCTTGTGAGGGCAAAATTACATTACGTCTTATTTGTGTGTATATGTATAAAGGTGTTTATCAGTTCAGTTTATAAATTTAAAGTATGCCAACATCTTTGCAACCCTATACTAATATTTCCTCATTATATAAATATACCAGGAGCCTCCCAAAAAGGGATGTAGTAAAGGCTTCTTTCAATTTTGGGGGGACACCTGAACCTGAAGTCACAAGTGGGCTCTCTGCCAATGTTTGGGAGTGAAGGAAATTCAGTTCTTAATCCTGGCCCATGTCAGTGAGGATGGTGGGGAGAGGAGCTGACTGAATGAAGAGAAGGAACAGCAGATCCTCCCCTCCTGGGGGGGATTTGCCTATCCCTCACCTCCATCACAGACTCCGCTCCAGCAGTTCCAGGTTGAAGCTGACCTCACATTTCCATCTCCTTTCTTTCTGAGACTTGCCACATCTCCAAGCAGCAGACAAAGAGCTCAGTTGATGGCAGGTCTATGTGAGTACAGGAGACCTGGATGGGAAGGCTTTATCCCTGTGTCCCAAGAGCAGCCACAACAAGACAGGACAGAAGATGGCAATGGACAGACAGATATTATGGCAGCCTCAGAGGAACTATACCTACACCCTAGGACTGAGCAGGACCCTTTATGATCTATTTCTCTGCTCCTTCCAGCTCCTGTCATCTTAGGCAATGGGAGAGGTGAGGGGAATGAACCTCCACCGACTTGCCATCTGCCTCCTGTCTTATTTATTTTCCTTGACCTCCATTCCTGGCACTCTGGGGTGTTCCACTTACAGTCAAATTCCCACAGCTGGAGGTTATAAGAGAGTCTGCCACCAGCAACGAGATCATATACACCAGCCTTCCTGGCTCACACACTGAGGCATACCCCAGAACAAAAGTTGACACTTTCCCCAGAAAAGGGAAGTCTCCTCCACAAAGAGCATCAGCCAGTCACTCACTGAGAAAATGTGACTGAGCATCAGCTGAGCCAGGCTCTGAGGACATTGTTCTCTTGGGGTCCTTCTGAGGAGACATACTCTGAAGGACTGCTCAGAGGCCCCGCTCTTGTGTTAATGCTCTCCTGTCACCATCTTGATTCTTTTAATTTGTGGACAAGAGGTCCGCACTTTCATTTTATACTGTGCTCCCCAAATCATGAGGCTAGTCCCAGAAAGTGTGCTAGTAAGCACTGAAAAACCAGAAGGAAAAAAAAAACACCACACATAGCATTTGCCAATTTCCTAGGTGTAAATATTGAATACCATATTTTTCAGGCCATAAGATGCACCTAGGTTTTAGAGGAGGAAAATAGGGAAAAAATTTTGAAGCAAAAAATGTGGTAAAATATTTAATAACATAAATAACATAATATTTCACCAATGTAAATGTAAACAGAACTCAACAGCAGCATTAACAACCATTATTCCTCTCCAATTTGGGGGGAAAATAATTTTTTTAAAAAAAAGTGCATCTTATAGTCTGAAAAATGCGGTACTTCCCACCCTGGTTGACACAGTGAGACCTCAGTGACTGTGGAGCTAGGCCTAGCTGCATGTGGTGGCGCAGACAGGGATAAGGTGGGGCAGTGGCACATAACAGGTGCTTCGCCTGTTTGAGATTCAATGCAAACCAAACAGTAATAATAATAGCATCTGCAGCAGAGTTTCACTTTTGGGTCAAAGAAGTTGAGAACTGGGATCAAAGCTTCCCACAGGCTAGAGAGCACTTTCCACACCAGCACTCACCATATGGGGAAAGAGGAGTACTGAAATGCCTGCATACCTCTGCCCCACAGGCCAGACTTTGAAAGATGGTACAGTACAACCTGCCTTTCACCAAACTCTGTTGCCACATATTGAAGTCTCCCTGGCTTTGATCCCCACTCCTATCCTTCAGATGTGATAACTGATCTCTCTTCTGTACAACTGAAATCTTAGCCACCCAGATATCCCTTATGGTCTCCCCACATTAGCCCATGACAAGAACACTGATAGTCTGAGTGGCAGAGGTGGACAGGGAGGGATAAAACAGGATGATTTAATGTGACTGACAAAACAAAGCAGTCAACACAAATTTAGATAGTCCAATGGAGACACTGTCTCTTGTCTAAATTCCACAGTGTATGATGAAGGAATTAGAACTCTGTAGCAGATGCTGTGGTGGCTGACCAGACTCCCACTTCAGGATGAGGCTCTCATCCTCCATGGAGCAGGCACATTAGCATCTGACAGCTCACAACCAAAACCAAGTCCCTCTTGGGAAATTGCCCTGTGCTGATGGCATCGCTCCCCCTAAATGTTATGCCACCACCTTCCTAGGGAAGCCCTCATCTGTGACTGATACATGCAGGATCTTGTACAAGAGCTGATCCCCCTCGACTAAGCTTGGACAGCTCTGCAGCAGCATCCCAACTCTGGAGGTCTTGAGAGGAGCCCCTGAGACTTCTGTTGGGATTACACCACAGCCCAACTCTTCTCTCTGCCCAGTCCTGCTTCTTCCCTCCTCCACTGGTGCTGGCCCCAAGAGCACTCTCCAATAACATTCCTGCATGCAAACCTCCATCTCGGAATGTTTCCCTGGAAACAGCCCCACACCCTCTTCCCCTGACCCTGTCTTCACATCAAGGCTTTTACCTTATCAGGATCTATGGGTTTACATGCTGTTATATAACTAGTTAGAGTCTCCCTGCTTGGTATGTAAATAAATTCTTGGCCCTAAAAAACCAATAATTAGCTCTTCCAATATTATAATTACATAAATACAAGGCCAAGCAGTTTAAATTGAACTGCAGAGTAAAAAGATGTAACTACACATTCAAAAGGAAATAAAAATAAAAAATTTGGAGAAGGGGAAGAAGAAACACAATCACTTATTAATATTTACTATTATTATCCACATTCAGCTTCTCAATAAAATAATCTATCTTTATAGTATCATTTTTTGTACAATATTCAATTTTTTTCTTAAAAACCTTCCTCTGAGAGCTCTTTGACTCATTGGTATAGTTTGGGCTGTCTGCTTCCTTGGCCAGCTACACCACTATCATTGGAGATTTCTTGGCATTACACTTCAGGTTTGGATCCACAATTTCTCAGATTTTATGAATCTCTTTTCTTGGATTCATTTTGTATTTTGCCATGTACATCCTCCAGCAGTTCTACCCAGAGATAGCCTGAGGAAAGACCCTTGAGTCCTGTGTATCTGAAAGAATTTATTTCTCCCCCACACCTGATGGGCAGTTTAGCTGGACATAGAATCCTAGATTAAAAGTTAATTTCCTTGGGACCTGGCAGGGTTTGCTCCATTTTTCTCTGTCACCCAGTGCTGTTTATGCTAATCTGATTCTTGTTCCTTTGAAGAGGAGATTTTTTTGGGTCAGGTGGTAAAGGTACTTCTCCCAATCAGGACATTTAGAGATATGGTGAGAGGCATTTTTGATCATCACAATGACTGGGTACTCTCTGGTATTCAATGGGCAAAAGTCTGGAATACAATGGGCAGGAAAGTCCCACCCAACCAAAATTTTCCTACTTAACTTGCCAAAAAGAATAACTAAGTTAGAGGACTCACACTACCTGATTTCAAAACTTAATATAAACTAAGAGTAATCAAAACAAGTGGTGCAGTGTAAAGATAGACATAAAGATCAATAGAATAAGAGATCCCAGAAACAGACTCACAAACGTATTGTCAATTGATTTTCAACAAAGATTCCAAAGCAATTGAATGAGGGAAAGTACTGTATAGTCTTTTAACAAGTGTTGCTGGAACAATAGGAGAGCCACATGCAAAAGAATGAACTTCACAGCATCTACAAATATAAACTTGGAGTAGGTAGTAGAACTAAATGTAGAAGCAAATTATATAAAATTTCTGGGGAAAAAACATAGGAGAAAATATTAATGGCCTTAGTTTGGCAAGTATTTGTTAAATATGAAACCTAAAACATGAACACTAAAAGAAAAAAATTCAATAAATTGTACCTCATCACAATGAAAAACTTACTCTTCAAAAGATACTGTTAAGAAAAGAAAAGGCAAGTTACGGTATGGGAGAAAATATTTACAACATATATATTCAGCAAGGGACTTCTGTGAAAAATATATAAAGAACTCTTAAAACTTAACAGTAAAACAAATAACCCAATTAAAAATAGGCAAAAAATTCAAACAGGAATTTTACCAAAGAAGATATACAAAAAGAAAATAAGCACATAAAAAATGCTCAATATCATTAGCCATTAGGGAAATGCAAATTAAAACCACAATGACTTATAAATGACACCAAAACCATAGGCAATAACAGAAAAACTAGATCAGTTGGACATCACCAAAATTAAAAATGTTTGCTCCACAAAGAATACCAATTAAGAAACTAAAAATACAACCCACAAAATGGTACAAAAAAGTTTGCTAATCATGTATTTGATTTGAGACTTGTATCTAGAATATTTAAATAATTTTTACAACTCACTAATTAAAAACACAAATAACCCAATGTAAAATGAACAAAGGGTCTGACAGACATTTCCCCAAAGAAGATATAATAAACATATGAAAATATGCCCAACATCCTTAGCCATTTGGAAAATGCAAATCAAAACCACAATGAGCTGCCACTTTACACTCCCTAGGATGGCTAGAATTAAAAATACAAAAAATAATAAGAGTTGGAAAGCGTGTAGAGAAATTGGACCTACATTGCTGGTGGAAATGCAAAATGATGCAGCTGCATTGGAAACTAATCTGGCAGTTCCTAAAATATTTAGACGTTAAAACTAGATGACCCAGAAATGCTACTCCTAGGTATATAACTAAGAGAATTAGAACAATGTATCCATGCAAAAACTTGTGTACAAATGTTCACAGCAGCATTATTCATATATGTAAAATGAGGAAGACTTCTGGTCAAGATGGCAGCATAGGTAAACATGGCTCACCTCCTCACACAACCACATCAAAATTACAACTAAATTATAGATCAGCCATCACTCAGGACCATCAGAAATAGAGCTGAATGAAAGTCTGACAACTACAGAATGAAAGAAACCACATCTATCCAGACTGGTAAGAGGGGTGGAGACACTGAACAGGCTGGCACCACACCAATGTGTGGCAGGTAAAAATTCGAAAGGGGTATCTCAGGAGCAAGGAGTCCCAACCCCACACCAAGCTACCCCAGTCCAGGAGTCTAGTGCCAAGGAAGATTATGCCCCCATAATTTCTGGCTGCAAACACCAGCGGGGAGAGTTGGTGGAGGAACTTCTGGAATCCCAAGCAATTGCCCTTAAAGATCCCACACATGGACTCACTTACTCAGACTCAGTCCCTCTGAGCTCCAGCACTGTGGTAGTAGCTTGGAAAGCACCAGTGGCATACAGGGAGAAAGTAGGGAGAAAGTAAAGGGTCTGGTATCAAAGCAAGAGCTAGGGGGAAAGCTTTCTCCCAGACAGAAAGGCCATTATCCCCTTTCTGAACCATCCCCACACTTACAGAACCAGCAGGCAGCTGCTGTATCTCCATGAACCTGGATAACACTGTTTGCCCCACCCTGGAGATCCCCTGAGACTCTTTTCCACCCAACTTGTGGGCCACCCAAGCTGTGAATAGAGACTTTTCCATTTGAATGACTGATATTGGCTCATGCTTCACAACTTCCTAAATCCTCTCAAACAAGCAACAGCTGACCTCAGTGAACCCCCAAACTACCCCCCATACATCTTGCTAAGCGTTGTCAGGCTCAGCACTAGCAGCAGTCAGCCCCGATTCACAATTTGGCTTTGCCTAGGAATCTCCAAGTCCAAGTAGCAAGCACCTCAGATTGCTTATAGGCTAGGCAGGGTGGCCTCCAGCAAAGCACAGGTGGGGACTGACCTTGACCTCCACCACCTAGGAAACTGAAGAGCCTGTGTGCACAGTGGACAGCAACAGACCATGTTGGAGCATCATCACTCTGCCCCTGCACAGCTAATTCTCCACAAACAGTGGAGGTTTGTGGTCAGTGGTCACAGCCAGTCCTTGCAGCTGACTGGCCTGGGTAAATACCTCCCATTGATCTGCCAACAGCAATCAAGTCTCAAGTACAAGAGGAGGGTGTACTCAACCTACACAAAGGGTGGATCTCAAATACCCAACTTGGGTGATAGGGGAGGCTTTGCTACTTGATCCTATTAGACAGTTACTATATAGGGTCATGCTACCAAGATGGGGAGATATAGCAGCTCTACATAATACATGGAAACAAACACAGGGAGGCTGCCAAAATGAGGAGACAAAGAAACATGGTCCAAATGAAAGAACAAATCAAAACTCCAAAAAAAAAAAAAAAGAACTAAACAAAATGGAGATGAATGACCTATCAGACGCAGAGTTCAAAACACTTGTTATAAGGGTGCTCAAGGAACTTAGTGAGGACCTCAACAGCATAAAACAGATCCAGTCAGAAAACAAGGACACACTAATTGAAAAAAAGAACAATTTACAGGGGAACAACAGTAGAGTAGATGAAGCTGAGAATCAAATCAATGATTTGGAACATAAGGAAGCAAAACAAGCCATCAGAACGAAAAGAAAAAAGAATCCAAAAAAATGAGGATAATATAAGCGGCCTCTGAGACAACCTCAAGAAGTCTGACATTCTCATCATAGGGGTGCCAGAAGAAGAAGAGAAAGAGCAAGAAATTGAAAATCTATTTGAAATAATACTGAAAGAAAATCTCCCTAATTTGGTGAAGAAAACAGGCATGCAAGTCCAGAAAGCACAGAGTCCCATACAAGATGGATGCAAAGAGGCCCACTGCAAGACATATCAATTAAAATGCCAAAGGTTAAAGATAAAGAGAGAATCTTAAAAGCAACAAGAGAAAAGCTGTTAATTACCTACAGCGGAGTTCCCATAAGGCTGTCAGCTGATTTCTCAAAGGAAACTTTGCAGGCTAGAAGGGATTGGCAAGAAATACTCAAAGTCATGAAGGCAAGGACCTAAAACCAAGATAGCTCTACCCAGCAAAGATACCAATTAGAATAGGAGAGCAGATAAAGAGCTTCCCAGACAAGAAAAAACTAAAGGAGCTCATCATCAGCAAACCATTATTATATGAAATGTTAAAGAGATTTATTTAAGAAAAAGATATCAAAACTATGAACAATAAATAGCAATAAATACATATCTGTCAACAACTGAATCTAAACAACAAACTAAGCAAACAAGAACAGAAACAGAACCCTAGACATGGAGAGGGTTTTGATGATTGCCAGATAGGAGGAGAGTGTGGGTAGGAGGGTGAAGAGGTGAGGGGATTAAGAAATACAGATATGTATTTACAGAATAGCCAGAGGGATGTAAGGTACAGATGCAAGGAAATGGAGTAGCTGAAGAACTTATACACATGACCATGAACAATGGTGTGGGGATTGCCTAAGGAAGTGGGGTGTGTTGGATAAAGAGGAGCAAAGGGGAAAATTTGGGACAACTGTAATAGCAAAATCAATAAAATATAATTTAAAAATAAATAAATAAAAATAGGAAACAACCCAAGTGTCAATCAATTGATCAATAGATAAACACAATGTGGTATATCTATATAATGAATATTATTTGGCAATAAAAAGGAATAAAATACTGACACCTGCTACAACATGAATGGATCTTAAAAACATGCTAAGTGAAAGAAGGCAGCCCATGATTTCATGTACTCAAAATGTCCAGAATAGGCAATCTGTGGAAACAGAAAGTAGATTAGTGGCTGCCTGGGGTTGGGAGCATGAGGTTGCTTGGTTGGTAGGATTAGAGGGTGAATATTCCTTTATGAGGTAATGGAAGTGTTCTGAAATTGATAGTTGTAATGGTTTTCAAACTCTGTCAATATACTGAAAGTATGTTAATTATATCTCAGGCTATTTTTTAAAAAATCTCAATATCTAGCACAATAGCTTCAATTAAGAAGACTGACTATTCTTCTTCCAGTGTCCACATCAGAGCTCACCTGGAATGGGGCAATGAGGGTTGGTGGGGTGGGGGGTGGTGAAGAAGTTGAGTAACCAGTTCCTTCAGGCTCTGCATGAAGACTTCCCAGAAGCTTCCTGCTGGTTTGGAGCCATTTGTGTAACTGCCAGAAGAGCCTTGCCTATCTCTCACCTTGGCTCTCCTCTCTGCAACCTCCAGTCAAGGCCCAGCCCAGGGAAGTCACAGATCATTGTATTTTTGTTGAAAGGACAGCTGTGTGAATTACTGTGATGAGTGCAGTTGAGACATGGTTTGGACCCCAGGACAAAGCTTGCAATGGAGCAGCAGACCACTCCAGCCCAACATGGGCAGTGCATTAAATAATGGCTATCAGGCTCTGGCTGGTGTGGTTCAGTGGATTGAGTGCCAGCCTGCAAACCAAAGGATCCCTGGATAGATTCTCAGTTAGAGCACTTGCCTGGTTGCAGGCCAGCTCTCCAGTAGGGGGCGTGCGAGAAACAACCACACAGTGATGGTACTCTCCTTCTCTTTTTCCTTCCCTTCCCCTCGCTCTAAAAATAAATAAATAAAATATTTTTTAAATAATGGGTATCAGTTGCCAACATTTTAAGGGTGGGGGATTTCATGTAGAAAATCCAGTTTGGGGCTTCCTCTTTGTTGCAGTTGTCTCAGGTGGATGATAGCTGCCTCCCCTTAGGTGATCATACACACTCTGGGCTGTCCCCTCCATGTCGTCACAACACACACTTGTCCTAGGAGCATTCCAGCCCAGTTTTCCATGAGCCTGTGAGACCCTGGTGTTGGGGCTTCAACCAGTCCTGGCACTCAGTCAGCCATTCGTTCATTCATGTGGTGTGAGTGGGCAACACAACACTCTCTGAGACTCAGGTGCAGAACTGGCCCAACACCACTTCTTTCCATTCTGTTGGCCAAAGCAGGTCATGAGGCCAGCCAGGCTTAAAGAGAAGGCAATAGATTCCACTTCTGGATGGGAACAGCTACAAAGCCACATCGCAAATGGTATAAAGATAGGAAGGGGACAGAAGTCAGGCCATTTTTGTAATCATGGCTTACATGGTACTAGGCGCACAGTAGGGGTTCAGAAAACACTGACTTGTACTTCAGGGGCACATCCATCACCTCCTGCCACCATCCTCCTGGCTTGGAGCCAGGAAGATGGAGAGATGAGGGAAAGGTTCAACCTCAGGACACCCCAACTATCAGGGCCCTTTGGAGCAGTTATAATTATTCCTCCACTGTTCCATGCACCACAAATGCACTCTCTTGATGATGACAATGATTATAATGTCACGTTTATGATCCCAGGAGGACACTGTGCCACAGAGGTTCTGCCCTGTCTCTGCACTCCTAGTGAATGTGAAGAGCCTAGTTCAGTGAGCAGCCTTGCTGAAACACAGTGTCTGCTTGGCACATCGGGTGTTGCTGTAGAACACAGAGCCATGATGCTGTAAAAGTGCATAGGGGAAAACAAAAGGCCCCAGTGTGGGGGGATAAGAAGAGATGTCCAGGTGAGAGTAGGAGACCCCACATGCTAGGGCAATGATTGTGAGCTAAACCCCCTGAACTGAAGCAGCCATCTTTCCCTCACTGCTTCACCTGCATGTAGAGGCCCCTCCCTACAACCCAGGGTGTAGATTGTTGGTTGCACCCTACAAATAAGGAAGTTGAGACCAAAGCCTGGAGTGACTTTCCCATGGTCACTCAGTGAGTTTAAGGCAATGGGGATCTTAACCTTGTATTCCAGGCTCAATCTGTGTTGCTTCACCCCACCCTGCACCATTTCAAATGATTTAGTGATTATTCCACTATAAATGAAGGTTGGTGTCATACCCTATCATGGAGGTGCAGAGGAGAAAAGGGGTAAAAGGCACAGTCACCAGTGCCCCTAATTATGGGCACCCTCATTCCCTCCTCTCTGATGTTAGCACTCTGCATTTTCTTGCCTTTGACATATCACATACTCCCACATCTCTGCACTTTTGTACATGCTGCTCTGTAGGGAACAGTTCGGTGTATTGTGGGAATGTAGTTCAGCCTCCACATGGAAAACCAGTGGGGAGCAAATGGCACACAGGACCATGCCCCCAGAGAGGTTTTCCCGTGGGGAATCAGGCCTGCATTGTACCTAGACTGCTATGAGACTTGCTTTTGCTAAAACTCCTTCACCCTCAATTGAGGCAGCCAGTGCTTACTGTAGCTTCCTAAAGTTTGTGCTAAACCTCCTCAGTATGGAGTGTAACTGGTTCAACCACTTTTCCCTTTGCATTTGCAAATATCCTTCTTCTATGATGTGATTAGCGGCACCCTCTCCTTTGTTATCTGTAAAATGTAGTCCCCTGCAGTGAACCTGTGCATAGTAAATGAGGACTACCCTCCATGTAATGTACCCAGAGAAGCAATAAAAGCTGTCCAGGCAGGGGCTTGGCTTGCTGACCCTCTCACCCTCTCTCTCAGACAGTGGCCATTCTGTCCCTTTTCCTCCACAGGACTTCTGTTGTCCAAGTGTATTTGTTCCCTAGTGTATGTGTTCACTAGCAGCCACACCATACACAGATCCTGCAGGCCAGGATCCACCTCACTGCTCCTTCCTCCAGATACTCCTTCTCCACAATCCTCAGACTGGCAAACTCCTATGCATCCTACAAGACCAAATCCAAGTGGGTCCTCCTTTCAGGAACCATTCTTGGCTCTCCCAGCCCAACAGGGGACTCCTCTTGTCTCCCAAGGCTCTTACTCCTGCTGTTTTAAGAAGATGATTTTACCAGTGTGCTGGTGCTGGGGAAAATAAGCACTAGCTCTCAGTTACTGCTGGAGTGATGACTGGCACAAGTTCCTCACAAGACAACTGGAAAATCAAAACTGTCCTCCAGATTTCAAATGCATACCCTTTGACCCAACAATTCCAATATTAGAAATTTATTCTCCAATAAACTCCCTCTTAGGCTCAAAGGAGTCACAGAAAGTCTATTCTCTGGAACATCTACTGTATTAGTCTATTGGCTAAGGGATAAAAGCAAAAAAAGTCAGGCACAAACAGTAGACATGGACAGTATGTATAAACTATTTTCAGGAGGGGACATTCCAAATAATGCGAAAAGTGGGTGCCTGTGAACTTTTTTATTTTTTTATTTTTGGGGGGAATTTTAAGTATAGTTTATTTATTATGCTATCCCAGTTGTCCCAATTTTCTCCCTTTGTCCCCTCTTCACCCAGCACCCCCATTCCCTCCAGCAATGTCCCCCCAGTTCATGTCCATGCATCATGCACATAAGTTCTTTAGCTTCCCTAATTCCTGCACTATTCGTAACCTCCCCCTGTCTACCTTTCACCTACAATTTATGCTACTTATCCTCTGTACCTTCCCCCCACCCCACGCTGATAACCCTCCATGTGATCCCCATTTCTATGATTCTGTTCCTGTTCTAGTTGTTTGCTTAGTTTGTTTTGTTTTGTTTTTAGGTGTGATTGTTAATAATTGTGAGTTTGCTGTCATTTTTCTGTTCATATTTTTTATCTTTTTCCTGGATAAATCCCTTTAACATTTCACATAATAAAAGCTTGGTGATGATGAGCTCCTTTAACTTGACCTTATCTGGGAAGCACTTTATCTGCCCTTCCATTTTAAATGGTGGTTTTGCTGGACAGAGTAATCTTGGATGCAGACCTTTGCCTTTCATGACTTTGAATACTTCTTTCCAGCCCCTTCTTGCCTATAAGGTTTCGTTGGAGAAATCAGCTGATAGTTGTATGGGAACTCCTTTGTAGGTAACTCCTCTGTCTTCTTTCTCTTGCTGCTTCTAAGACTCTCTCCTTATCTTTAATCTTGACTAGTGTAATTATGATGTGCCTTGGCATGTTCCTCCTTGGGTCCAACTTCTTTGGAACTCTCTGAGCTTCCTGGACTTCCTGGAAGTCTATTTCCTTTGTCAAATTAGGGAAGTTCTCCTTTATTATTTGTTCAAATAAGTTTTCAATTTCTTGCTCTTCCTCTTCTCCTTCTGGCACCCCTATGATTCAGATGTTGGAATATTTAAAGTTATCCCAGAGCTTCCTAAGCCTCTCCTCATTTTTTCAAATTCTCATTTCTTCATTTTGTTCTGATTGAATGTTTCTTTCTTCCTTCTAGTCCACACTGTTGATAGGAGTCCCTGTTTCCTTCCCATCACTATTGGTTTCCTGTATTTTTTCTTTATTTCACTTAGCATAGGCTTCATTTTTTCATCTAATTTGTGACCAAATTCAACCAATTCTATGAGCATCCTGATTACCAGTGTTTTGAACTGTGCATTTGATAGGCTGGCTATCTCTTCATTGCTTACTCATATTTTTTTCTGGAGTTTTGATCCATTCTTTCATTTTGACCATTTTTGTGTGTGTGTCTTGACATGCCTGTTACGTATGAAGGGAGGAGCCTTAGGTATTCATCTGGGAGGGGCAACCCACTTAGCTGCATTGTGATGCTGTATGTGAGGAAAGGGTCTGAGAGGGAACAATGGCACTTGCTCTGTTCTGTGCTGGTTTTCAGTCACTTCCCCAGCTACCAACAAGCAAATTGACCCTTCTGGTGCTGATTCCCAGGTGGGTGGGTTTGTGTACATTCTAGGACCCTGTGGGTCTCTCCAACAAACTCTCCTGTGAGCCTGGGAGTTTTCTCCCACTGCTGCCTCAACTGCCACAGGTGTTTTCAATCAGAGGTTTAAGGCTTTATTTCCCTGCACTAGAGCTCTGGGTTGCACAATCTGTCTCACTCCCAAATTGTTCCTCCCCGTTTATCTGTGCATGAATGTGGGACCACCTGCTCTACCACTTGCTGCTGTAGCCTTACCAGGCAGCTGCAGCCTTGCGCACCCTGCTCCACAATCCAGTGCTGAGTCCACCAGCTGCAGCCTTGCCTGCCCCGTCCTCCAGCCACCACCTTACCGGGAGTCCTCGCCATGCACCTGTGTCCCCCCTCTTACCAGTCTGAATGAGTATGTCTTCTTTAACTCCTTGGTTGTCGGACTTCTATACAATTCAATTTGCTGTCAATTCTGGTTGTTTTTTTGTTTTTAAATTGTTGATGTCCTTCTTTTGGTTGTGTGTGGAGGCACAGTGTGTCTACCTACGCCCCCATCTTCCACACTTTTATAGTAGACCACAGGGTCTTCTGTTCAGCATGTGAGAGGCAATGGTGTAGCCACTGGGCTACTTCTCTTCCTGACAGGCCAATAGGCACCATTTCTAGCCACTGCACCTTGGATAGAGTGTCAGCCTCATCATTCCTGGGGGAAGCAAGAGGTGCATGCTTGGTCACATGACATATTGATTTGTTTCTGGTGCCCTAATTCCCAGAGGTCTTGCCACAAGGCCTGTCCTAATGGCCTATGCATGAGCATCCATCTATTTGCATGCCATGTACAGATCCATAATGTTAGCCCCCAGTACCTCGCCCAACTCTCTGTACAAATAGCAGGGACAGTGCTTCATTGTCAGTCATGAGCCACACAGCCTGAAGTTCTGCCCACTGGCTACCATCACCTACTTCAGTGTCAAACCAGATTGCATCTGTTTCTGGTTGAACTGCTACAGTAGTCCACATGGTGAGCTGGCCCCAGCTGGATACATCAGTATACCAGACATCTGAGGGAATAGCTGCCTGCCCTTCATAAAAGGAGCTAGCTCCCAGTTCTTCTATTGTGGCAGGGGCAGTAGAGTGTTCATCTACATAGGTAATAGGGCACAGAAGTTCCTGCACCATGGTCCATAGGGGGCTAGTTGACAGAGTACTTCTTTGTTACAGATAAGCCCCCCACTTAGCCAATGTGGACGTCTGAGCCATCCCACTGTGAAGCTTGGCCATCCAGTCTTGGACCCACCCAGCAATGGGATAAGTGGTTCTCACAGTTACTAGGGCAGTTCCTGTTATAGACTCCATGGCCCACAGGGCAGCATACAATGCAGCCAGTTGCTTTTCAGTCAGGGAGTACTGTACCTCTGCTTCCCTCCATAGTTGGGACCAGAATCCCAGAGTTGACATAGCCATTCCAGTCACTGCCACAGACCGCACCCAAAGCCTTTTTGTGTCACATGTACACCTAGCTCACAGGATCTAGTGGGACCCAGAGCATGCAAGGCCTCAGAATACTTAATTATGTGCTTCATGCCTTGGAACACTTGTTGGGGTCTAAGTCCCAGCTTGCTCCATTTTTTACCAGGGCATACAAGGGGCAAACAACTTGAGGGAGGTGGGGCACAAACACTCTCCATTACCTTAGCAGGCCCCAAAATGTTTGGAGCTGTTTCATAACAGTAGGGGTAGGATACACCTGAATCCATCACCACATCAGGGATTACTTTTATCTCACCTGGCCAGACAACCCCTAAGAATTTGACAGACAATCTAGCCCATGCAGCTTGGCCTCATTGACTGTCCAGCCACATGACTTCAGGTGAAACAGCACTTGCAGCACTGCTTTCTCTAATTCTGCAAGAGTATCACTGGTTAGCAAAATGTCATCAATGTGGTGGAAAAGGCACATTTCAGCAGGCCATGTCCACTTAGCCAGGTCTTCTGCCACAGGCCCAGGACAGGTAGTCAAGCTGTGCAAATACCCTTGAGGGAGCACTGTGAAGGTCCACTTTTGGCCTTCCCATGTGAAGGCAAACTGATCTTGACTCTCTGGAGCAATATCAATGGAGGAAAAGGCATTTGCTAGATCAGCCACAAAGTGGTAACCATTAGTTACCCAGTCCATCAAGTCCACCATAGAAGGGACTGCTGCAGAGATTGGGAGAATGAACTTATTGAGCTCCCAGTAATCTACTTTCATTCTCCACATGCCATCCGGCTTCCACACTGGCCACATGGGAGAGTTGAAGGGACTACAGGCAGCCCTAATTATCCCTGCCTTTTCCAACTCTCCTAAAGTAGCTATCATATCCTCACGGGTTCTGGGCAGCCAGTACTGCTTAACTGCCATCACCAGTCATAGGGGAAGCAACTGAACAGGAAGATGCTTAGCATGCCCCCATAGAACAACTTTTACTACTCGCATTCTTAGTTGAAACTCCTGCTGTGGTTCGCAGCCACAATCCTTGAAGCACATCAATGCTCAGGATATGCTCAGGAATAGGGGATACATACACTGTGTATTCACAGGGGAGCAAATGACCAATGCCCAGGTAGAGCTGCATGGCCTTCACCTTTACACTATGCCCTACGAAGCCATCAATAAAGAACTTACACCCCAGAAACTTCTCAGGGTTTCCATACAGGACAGCACTTTATTCCCTTGTGTCTACTATAGCCAGGACCCGCTGAACATTTGTAGGGGACCAGTGGATAGCCAGTTGCACATGCAGCTTCCAGTCCCCATCTGTCCTCTATAGATGGGTTCCTTGGCCCTCTCCCTATTCAAACTGCCAAAGGATATCCCCTCCATCTTCTTGGGAAATTGGCACAGCCAGGTGTCTTCCAGCTGGACAGGATGGGCCTCTTGAGTCATATCCCTGAGTTTCCTCCTCACCACTTTCTTTTCCTGGGGCTGCAGGAAATATTGGTGAGTTCGCAACTGTTTCCAGAGTTCTAATATGTAAGCATTCAGTTTCCTATTAATCTTATTTTGATCTACTCCAGCCCCTAAAAGGTCTGACCACATCTGGGTCCTGGTTACCCACACGGGGCTACTCTTTAACTGCAAGACACCATCTGCACTCCTTTCTGCTGCTGCTGAGTCTTTGCCTCTCTAAGACTTGCCACCACTGTGGTGACATCATTAATGCGATGCCCAAAATACGAGGCCAAGATCACCATGAGGGATCCAAAGGAAGCAGAAGGAGTGTGCATCAGATCCCTCATCCTTGCCATAAAGCATTCATCATTGGGACCATGAGTATTGGGATTAAACATGGCCTGGAGCATGCCCAACTCCCGTAGGATCTGTAGTAAGTCCTCATAGGACTGCCATTTGCTCACAGTGCCTGGCACGGTTCCTGCATCCACCAAGACAGAACGAGTTGCAGCCATGACCCATTCCAACAGAGAATGAGATCTCTTCTCCCATCATGTTTGGCTGGCTCTTTTGCAGCTGCTGTCACAGGAAGGGGCGAGTCATGATGGAAGCCAACTTTTCCATCTCGTTATCAGTGTACATAGCACTAGCCACCTCTAAATCCCAAAGGCAGAGGAACCACACTGCCAAGGACTCCCCAGCCTGCTGCTGAAACTGCTTTCCCAAGTCAACTCTTTTGGCCTCCATATAAGGGTGATATGTGGCATGCTCAACCATCTGGGCAGGGCCAGCCAGATTCCCCCCAGGTGCCATGGGTTGCTGCGACTTCATCTTCTGTATCACTATTGGCTGGGCCCTCAAGGAACTCTGTGTTTCCACCTTCCCCAACTTCTGCCTCATCCACTACAAAGGGGAGGGGGACTGCCATGGCTCCCCTGTTTGGAGGTCTTCCTCCAGTGCTCAGATTTTGCCCTCCAAGTCTTCCTCTCTTACTTGGAGTTCACGTAACTTCACTGCATTGCTTAGTGCAGTGTCTGTCTCAGCTCACAAAGCTGAAAGAAACACCCAGCCCATGGCCCCTGTGGCCACCCGAGTGTTCAGCTTCTCCAGGGTCTCCCTTACCACCTGCAGGGCTTTTTCTACCATGCTGGGGGTGGCACTAACATCGGGCCAGTTTTTGGGGGGGCCCAAACCTCCAGGAGAGGAGACCAATTGCCACCAGATACTGCAGGTCACCCTTCCAAGCCCCCTCCAGGAGTGCTGATGGCTCCTCCACACCTACTGTGACAACCCTGCTGACGGCGCCAATGGTCTTGCAGCTGTTCAAGGCTGGGCAGGTTCACCTGGGATTTGAGCAGACGGAAGAAAATTCGAGAATCCATCAGGATGTCTGGGGTGGGGTGAACCACGTGTGCCAAAAGCCATGTACTGCGCCACAGGAAGTCCCGACTCCCTTATATACTAAATATACACAAAGCCGGCCAGGTGCCAAAATATTATATAACAGAGCTTGATTCTGTGCACGCGGGCCCATGCTCAAGGTTATATGAATACTGCTAAGTCATAGTTGTCCAAACATTTGGGTGAGGGACTCCATTTTCCCTATAACTGGGGACAAGCCTGGAAGAGTGAGATGACAGTCTTGTTTAACAAGGTCATAGACCTGCTAGGCAAACGGTGCCTCACAGCAAATGGGGCTGGCTTTGTCCTCTCAGGAGAGACACAGCAAGCCCACGGCAGCCCTCTCCACATGTAATCCCAAACTTGTTCACTTACGTGCTGCCTACTCAAATTTTGCTATCACTGGGTACACACTAAATGCATATCTGTTTTTTTCTTTGCTTTTTTTAAAGCAAAAATATCTTCAGTTAAAATATTTTCTACCAAAATATATGTATGTCACTTGCCATAATCAGAAGATAATTCATAAAATAAAACAGAATAAAAAATGGTCATTTCTAGTTAGAAATGGTGGTCATTCTACACTGTGATTTTGAAGCCTAATCTTCCTAGATGAGCAAGTGCTAGAGAGGTGCTGAAGACCTATCACCATGCAGCCAAGCTCTTCTACTTCATCTAATAGAAATATTGAAATAGAGATGAAGGGAGGGGGTCGTCTCCCTGATATTCCACATTGTTTAACTTGCTCCTATTCACAATCCTGAAATGACCATGGGGATTTAGTCTCAGGTGTGTTAGGGCCCCACAGGACTTGTCCAAACTCCTCACCCCCAGTCTCTGCCTTTTAATCTGTAAAATGGGGATAAGGATATAAACTGAGGAGGGATGTTGGAGACCCTGAAATTCAGTGCGGCGACATGTAAATCACCCAGCACAGCTCCTCCTCTGAGGGAGTTACAACTATTATCACTAAAATTACTCTGAAAGAGGGGATAGCGTTAGCAATGAAAGGAACATGCACAGTAGGGGGCACCTCTTCCAAACTTCTTTTTTTGAAGATGGGGAGTCTCAGGCCCCACAGACAAGGTCTTCTCCCTTAGACCCTGGGGGTACAGCATATGCAGCCAGGAGCCTGTCAGGGACCATGAAGCTGTTTAAGATGGGAAGGAGGGGAAGGAGGAAAAAAAAGCACAATATGTCAAAATGAATAAATGTGTAATTAAATGTCCATAGAACATAACATTAGACAATTAGTCAATTGCATCTCAGCTCAGCTCCTGTGTGGTTATATATAAATTCTATTTAATGGGGCATGTGTGTGCTTTTTCATGTATTTGATGTGATGTGGTATGGATATGCCAAAACAGAATCTAGCAAGAAGTCTTAAAATAGTCCTGGCCACAAAAAGGCAGGAGTTTGCCAGAGTCCACTTTCAATGGTTGACTGGTTCATTCATTCATTATTCATTCACCCATTCATTTTTTCATTCAACAAGGACTTCACAGAGTGAAGTCAGCAGAGCCCACGTGCAAGGCCCTGATTCTACCCAAGGGGCAGCTCAGGGTCTTCGCCTCCCTTTAGCTCTCATCTCTTGGTATCATGTCCTGAACTTGATTCTTTTATCCATCTCCTGCAGGGCAGGTTCCCTCCTGTACAGATGGGAGAAACCAAAGTTCAGAGCAGGCATAACGGTGCTGATGTCACAGAAATTCACCTATAGTTAGTAGCAGAGCAGGGATTTGCACCCAGCCCTCCCTGCTGTACCTCTTTTGGGAGTGAGCTAGCCTGCATCCCCTGCTCCCAGCTCATGAATATTTACACAGATGACCTAGACCTCTTCTCTCCCAGAAGTCTGCAAGGAAGTCCATTACAGATTCATGTGGCACTGAATGTACTTCTAATTAAGAGAACACAGTTGTTCTAATTTTAACATCACTGCACATCACATACTACCTCCGTCTGCCTCTCCTCCTTCTCATTTCTGTTAAAGGATGTTTGCACCTCCTGAGAGCATGCCACATCCCCAGCTCTCTTGCCTGTTACTTGGGATGAGTCATCTTTTTGGAGGGCTTCATAACCTGGGAGACTCAAATACTTCTTCTGGGGACCCTGATAAGATTTCTCCCATTGTAACAGGGTGCAGCCAAGAGGGGGGCCCCAAACAGGAATTTGTAATGGGGTCCAGAACTCAAGGTGTCCAGAAAATATTAGAAAAATATATAGGATGTCCTCACCCCCACAAGTCTGAGCTGGGGGATGGGACGCATGGAGCAGGGCCATTCAGAGCTGTGTTGTATAGCAACAGCTTTGCAGCTAACCTCCAGCATGATCATTTAACATATCTATAACCTTTAACTGGTTGGATAGATATGTTAAATAGCTGTGGCTTTGCTTTAAGCCAGGGAGATAGGAGTGACTTCCACCCAAGATGTAACTGAGAGGCAACTCCCCCTGGTTACACTGCCTGCGTGAGAGCTTGGAGATTGGCTCCGTGCCATGGGGCCACACCTGCCCAGACTTACTACTACGGCAGCCCAGAAAAACTGGAAGAATACAAGAATGCTGGCAGGTGTAACTGATTGTAGGAGGAGTTGGAAATGGGGCTGTAGAGGAAGGTTGGCACAGGGATTTAAACCCAGGTGCAGCAGCCATACCAGGGAAAGCCATGAGGCTTTGGCAGAGTGGGGACCCTGCAGCTTTGGGGGTGCTCCCTTCTGTCACATGGTTTAGGCAGCAGGAGAGACTTTGCCTGGAAGAAGAGGGGTGAAAGGACTCTTGCTGATGGGCCATGAGAAGGTGCCACATGGCTTTGGATTAACTGGAGATCCTGGAGGTGACACAGCCAGTGGTGCCAGGAGCCCGAATCACAGACTTCTACTTCTTTTCCTGAAATATGATACCCCAGACTAAGGCAAAGGGGGAAGGAAGGGCTGTGTGCATCTGTGGGTATTCTAAAGGACTTTAGTATTTTAGTGAAGACATGGGTCACTACTTTAAGTCTGTATAGCTTTAAATAAACATTTCCTTTCCTTTTCATAAATCTCTGGCACTGAGAGACTTTCCTCTGGCAGCGGGCATAGCAAATCTAGTGGGGGGTATCCCCAGAGGAAAAAAGGAGGGTCCTTTTGTTAACAGTATATTGTACATCCACCCCCCGGGTCTGTTTTGTAACATCATTAAGCAAAGAATGCTCACCCAGTTAGCACCTGGACCAGGCTGGAGGTTGGCGGCCTTAGCCTCTGTTGTCTGTGACTCTTAGAATAAAATTCATCTGCCTCTTGAAGCCTGTCAAGCATCTGCCCTGTTGCTAATTTCCCCTACCTTTCCTCTCCCTCCTCTCTAGCTTAGGATTCCCAGATAAAATAGAGGATGCCCACTTATATCAAAATGTCAGATAAACAATGAATCATTTTTTAGCATAAATATATCCCATGCAACATCTGGGACATAGTTACACTAAAAAGGTATTCACTCTTTAGCTAAAATTTTAATTTCAGAAATTTAACTGGATTTCCTATATATACAGGGTAGGGCAAAAATAGGTTTACAGTTGTGAGTACTTGAAACCAAGTTTAGTCTTGTATTATTATTTATTAATTATTATATTATTTTTCATATGAACAGTGTCAACTTACTTTTGCCCCACCCTGTATATTATTTTTATGTAAACACGTAATGTTTTTTTAATATTTTTCAATTACAGTTGACATACAATATAATGTTATTTTCAGGTATACAACATAGCAATATGTGACAGGGAATATCAGGCTCCCAAAAATGCTTAAGTTCTCCCAATAACATGGCTGGGGGAGGGGGAAGCAGAGCAGAGCCATGGACAGTCACTTTGCATATCTAAAGAACTTGGCCAGTGTTTTAGTCAAGTTAAGTAGCTGTGCCTGCTGTGCTTGGAACCAGGGGGTGGGTATAACTTTACCCCTTGATGCAGCTGGGAGGCCATCCCCTGGTTGCTTGGAGGCAGTTCCTAACTCAAGGGGCCCCGCCTGCCTGGAATAACAAGGGCTGCTGAGAAAGGCAGAAGAGATAAGACTACAGGCAGGTGTAACCCAGTGTGGGAGGAGTTGGAAATGGAATTACGGAGGAAAGTCTGGCCTAGGATTTAAACACAAGTGTGGCAGCCATGCAGGAGTTCTGGACCATGTGGGAAGGAGAGTAGGAGAGCCATGAGAGGCGTGCACTCTCTCCCTCTCTGGACCACACAGCTTAGAAAGGAGCAGAACAGCAGGATGCAGCAGCCATGCAGGGTCGTGGACACATGGTTTGAAAACATGCAGAAGGACACCCACTAGACCACCAGGAGAAGAGGTTTTAGATTAAGAGCAGGAGCCTAACCAAGCACAGACCACTGGAAGAAGCCAGAATGCAGACAGGAATCTGCC
The DNA here is from genome assembly GCF_004126475.2 of Phyllostomus discolor. NCBI lineage: Eukaryota > Metazoa > Chordata > Mammalia > Chiroptera > Phyllostomidae > Phyllostomus > Phyllostomus discolor. The sequence continues at coordinate 107,736,225 of NC_040904.2, forward strand.
CAGCTATGCCACAGGCTTCTGTTTCTTTTCCTGAGAGACAGTACCTCTGACTGTCCTAGTTTGGCAAGGAGAAGCAGGACTGTATGTTTTGGGGTGTTTTTGTTTCTAAAGAGTATGGGATTTAATGGCAGAATTCTGACAGTATTCTAAACCTGTATAACTTTTGAATAAATAGTTCCTTTCCTTTTCATAAGATTCTGGCATTGGGAGTCACAGTTCTTATCAGTGGTGGGCAATAGAACCCAGTGGTTCTGTTAGAGTTACACATGTACATAACTTTTGAAGTGATGACCCCAATAAGTCCAGTTACCCATCTGACACCATACATAGTACAATGTTATTGACTGTATTCCCTATGTTGTACTCTACATCCCCATGGCTTTTTGTTAACAACCAATTTGTACTTTGTAATCCTTTCCCCTTTTTCACCCATCCACCCACTCCCCTCCCCTTTGGCAATCAGCATTTCAATGTTCTCTTGAGTGCCCTATATTTTTATTTGCTATATCTCCCAACCCTACTTCAGCCACATTGCCCTCTTGCTGTTTCACAATTACTAATAGCATTCCCACCTCAGGGCCTTTGCATGTGCTGTTCCTTCAGCTGGAACACACCTCCTGCCCCTTCTTTGCTGATTCCTTGCCACTGAAATGTTGCTCAACTCAAATGTTGCCACTGCAGCACAGTTTTTCCTGACCAACAAACTGAAGCAGCATCCGCACCACCACTATTATTCTCTCTCCTGTGATCATGTTTTATGTTTCTCATGGCACTTAACACTATCTCTGAAATAATCTTTTCTATTTATGATTTTTCCATATCCCCCACTACAAAGTCAGCTGCATAGGAGAGGCTGAGTCTATCTAACAGAGTTTACTCACATGTATATTTGTTGGGTGTTGTTAAACATCTGTCTAAAAGTGCTCCTGCAAGCCTTGACCAGTGTGGCTCAGTTGGTTGTGTGTCATCCCGCAAAATGAAAGGTCACCAGTTTGATTCCTGGTCAAGGCACATGCCTGGGTTTCATCCCAGATCAGGGCATGAACAAGAGCCAACTGATCGATGTTTCTTCCTTACACTGGCGTTTTTCCCCTCTCTTCCTGCCTTCCCCGCTCTCTAAATATAAAAAAATAAAAACTAAAAATTAAATAAATAAACAAAAGGGCCTCTGCAAGAGAGGTTTCATTTTGTCCATACCATAGCTGGGGAAACCAAGGATCAAACAGGCAGGTGACCCTTCCTTGGTCTCCAGTTGGCCTTTTATATACCAGGACCTCTTTCCAGTATTTTGTATTAAGTTATTTCCTCCCAAATCAGCCCAATGATGGAGGTACTATTATGGAGGTACTCAGCCAAAGTAAAGAAACTGAGGCACAGAGAGTTTAACAACTTGTTCATGATCACATAGCTCATTAGAAGTGGAGTCAGAATTTGAACTCAGGCCTCTGTCCCCAGAGCCTATGTGTAGAAAACAGTGATCTGGTTCAACCTCTCACTTTACTCATTTAAATGTTAACAGATCCACAGAAACCCTGACCAGTCACATAACCTCAACCCTCTCCTGACCTTAGCCATGCCCTTCTTTGCCACCACCACTAGCTACCTATCACACACAGCTCCATGCCCTCTCCTTGGTCATTTTTGTAGGTGCTACCTCCTCTACTTGGGAATCCCTCCCTCTTTTTCTTGTCCATCAGATAAACCTTTTATTACTGCATCAAAGTCACTAAGCAAGTGTCCCCTCTTCTAGGCAGATCTCCCTGACCATTCCCTCTCCTACACCAGGCTTGGACTTCCTTCAAGCTTCCTCAGGACTGCTCCCACTCTGGCCCTAGCCTAAGCCTGGGCCATCTCCACATTGGACTGGGAGATCTGGGAGGCACAGATGGGTCAGAGGCCTTTCAGGTCCCCAGTGCCCAGTGCCCAGTACCCAGTGCAGGCAGAGCTGAGAAGATGGGACAAGTTCAGGATTACAAGGGAACCTCAGCTCCCATCAGCAAAGAACCATCAGCAGAGAACCTCAGTTGCTCTTGTTATTTCTGTCCTCAGCAGAACTTTGGTCTGCATCCCAGACTGTTGGTGGACAACCGGAGCTGACTCCTCTGGAGTGCCTAGGGCAGGGACACCCAGAGCTGGGGTGGCTGGTTCGAGGAGAGACTTCCAGGAAATTAAATCCAGTGTGGGATTTTGGCTCAGTACTTCTCAAGATCCACACAGAGGAAAGCAAATGACTATATCTAGGAAGTTGTTATAAGGAGATAATCAGACAAGCACACAGAGTTGTATGCATGAGGATGTTTATCCAGTGTTGTTTATGACACTAAAACACTGGAAACAAAATAAGTGCTGTGGACTTCTGGCCAAGGTGAAGGCATAGGTAGATACACTTTGCCTCCTTGCATAACCAAAAGAAGAATAACAAATTTAAAAACAAAAAATAACCAGAATTGCCAGAAAATCAAACTTTACGGAAGTCTGACAACCAAGGAGTTAAAGAAGAAACATTCATTGAGACTGGTAGAAGGAGTGGAGACGGGCAACTGATGCAGAGAAGATATATGCCAAGGCAGCGGCTCACAGACCAGGCGGTCCCACATTTTCATGCACAATAGACAGTGCAACCCAGGTGTCCAGTGCAGGAAAAGAAAGCCTCAAAATCTCTAGCTGTAAAACCCTGTGGGAGTTGTGGTTGTAGGAGAAATTTGGAGCCTCACAGGAAAGTTCATGGGAGAGATCCACAGAATCCTAGAATGTACACAAAACCACCCACCCAGGAATCAGCTTCAGAAGGGCCCAATTTGCTTATGGGTAGCAGGGTAAGTGACTGAAAACTGGCCAAGAGGAGAGCAAGCAGCATTGTCCCCTCTCAGACCGTCCCCCAAATACACTGCTACAACACAGAGACATGGGTTGCCCCCCGCCTGGTGAATACCCAAGGCTCCGCCCCTTACTACATAACAGGCTCCCTGAGACAATAAAATATGGCCCAAATGAAAGAACAGATCAAAGCCCCCAAAACAGAACTAAGCAATGAGGCAATAGCCAACCTATCAGATGCAGAGTTCAAAAACACTGGTAATCAGGATGCTCATAGAAATGGTTGAGTATGGTTGAAAAATAGAGGAAAATGTGAAGGCTATCCAAAGTGAAATAAAGCAAATTATACAGGGAACCAACAGTGACAGGAAGAAAACCAGCACTCAAATCAACATTTTGGAGTGGAAGGAAGAAAGAAACATTCAACCAGAACAGAATGAAGAAAGAATGAGGAGAGGATTAGGAACATCCAGGACAGCTTTAAACATTCCAACAACTGAGTCATAGGGATGCCAGAAGGAGAAGAGGAAGAGCAAGAAATTGAAAACTTATTTGAACAAATAATTAAGGAGAACTTCCCAAATCTGGCAAAAGAAGTAGATTTCCAGGAATTCCAGAAAGCTCAGAGTCCCAAAGACGTAGGACCCAAGGAAGCTCACACCAAGGCACATCATAATTGCATAATCCAAGATTAAAGATAAGGAGAGACTATTAAAAGAAGGAAGAGGAAAGGAGACAGTAACCTACAAAGGAGTGCCCGTAAGACTGTCAGCTGATTTCGCAAAAGAAACCTTGTAGGCAATACTAGAAAGAAGTATTCAAAATCATGAAAGGCAAGGACCTACATCACAGATGACTCTATCCAGCAAAACTATCATTTAGAATGGAAGGGCAGATGAAGTGCTTCCCAGATAAGGTCAGGTTAAAGGAGTTCATCATCACCAAGCCCTTATTTTGTGAAATGTTAAAGGGACTCATCTAAGAAAAAGAAGATGATCAAACCTATGAACAGTAAAATGACAACAAACTCACAACTATCAACAACTGAACCTAAAATATAAAAAACAAACTAAGCAAACAAATGGAAGAACAGAAACAGAACCACAGAAATTGAGATGACATGGAGAGTTATCAGTGGGGAGGGGGAAGGGAAGAATTGGGAAAAAGGTACAGGGAAAAGAAGCATAAATGGTATGTAGAAAATAGACAGGGGGAGGTTGAGAATAGTGTAGGAAATGGGCAAGCCAAAGAACTTACATGTATGACCCAAGGACATAAACTAAAAGGGGGGGAATGCTGGTGGGAGGTGTGGTCCAGGGTGGAAGGGAATAAAGGGGAGAAAAAAATGGGACAATTGTAATAGCATAATCAATAAAATATACTTTAAAAAAAGAAACAAGGTAAGTGCCCTTTTCACTAGGAATTGTGTTAGTGACCTATGCTGCATCTATGCTAGGCGGCTGGCCTCTTGCACCATTCTCCCCCTGCTCTCTGCCCATCAGCCACAATAGTCACATTCTCTCCCTCTTAGAGCCTTTGCACACACTGTTCCCACTGCCTGAATCACTGTCCCCTTGCCTGCTTAAGTGGTTAACTACCAATCACTCTCCCAAGAGACCAATCATCACTTCCTATCCCCTCTTTTGGTCAGATCAAATCCCCCAATAATATGGATCTTCTAGGAGCCTGTTGTATTTGTCAGAGACCCGCTATCAGTGTTTATCTTTTTGTCCAATTGGACTGTAAGCTCCACAAATGTAGGAATTGATCTATTTTTGTTTCCAAGTATAAACCCAGATCCTAGCATTGTGCCCGGCACACATTAGGCACTTGATATTTGTTGAATGGATGTATAAATTAATGAAGAGCTAATGGATATAAACCAATACTCATATTCATGGCAAGATGTCCATGATATAGTTACATACATGAAGAATGTTATAAAATCTCTGCAGCTTGCTGACATTTCTGCAAGAAAATTCATGTGTGTGTGTATGTGAGAGAAAGTCTTAAAAGAAAGAACAGAAAATCTAAAACAGAGTTAACAGCAGGAGGTGATGTTTCTTTTCTTCTTACTTATCTATATTTTCTACTTCAATTAACTCAGATTACTCTGTAATTGGAAAAGTGCATACAAGTCACTTGGGGGTCTTATTGAAATGCAGGCTCTGATCCAGCCAGTCTGGGGTGATGCCCGAGAGTCTGCATTTCTAGGCCTGTGCTGCTGATCTGAGGACCAGAGTTGAAGTAGCCAGGTTGTAGAGTATTGCATGAGAAGAAGAGAGGATGGAGAGGAGAGGTGCAGGAGGAGGACAGAATGAAGAGAAATTGTAAAAGAGGTGAGACATCTGTCCCTGGTTGAGAAGCCAGGCAGCTGGAGAGGGGAGAAAAGACAAAGGGAAGAACAAACATTTGGGCCAGGGGCTGAGAGGGAGCATCCCCAGGGTAGAAGAGACTTGGCGGAGGGAGGGGCAATGAGGTCTGGCCAGTGGGGTGAAGAGATAGCCAGAGGGGTGTAGTACTGCCATGATGGGTGGGCAGGCATAATTCAGGGGTCCAGTGTTTGGAGGAGCCCTCTCCTTGGGCTGAGCATTTCCTGGTGATGAGTGCTCTCCGTGGGCCTGCTTCTGTCAGTCTCTCAGATGTCCGTAGTCAAGCAGGGACAGACAGGGGCTGCTTGCTGTGTCCTTCCGACCCTCACTGTGCATGTTGACCAAGTTGGGCTGCAGTTTGCAGAGGGTCTTCCCTACTGTTGCACCCAGCACAGCTAAGCTGTGGCCTCTGATGTCTCTCTCCCTACTGCCAAGGAGAGCACACCCCCTCGAGCAAAGCGGGTGTTCCTTGAGGGCTCAACGTTGGTGGGCAGACTGGGCTCAGGACTTCAGTCTTCTCCTTTCCTGGTTCTCAGCTCCTTGGAGCTGGGGCAGGGCCTGATCAGAGCCAAAGATGACACTAAGGGGAGGGGAAGGGACTAGCAGGACTATAGGCAGAAGCCTGTGAGAGCCTGGTTAAAGGACAAAGGGGCAGAGAAGAGGGGAGGACACACATTTTCTCTAAATACAGCCTGTCCACTCCCTTCAGACAGACTAGTCATTCTATTGGTTAACACTAAAGGGGATTCTACCAACACACACGTTTAGCCTCAGGATGTCCCTTCTACCCCATCTCCAGTCATGCCACACTCCCACTCAAGCACCATCCATGGCTCCCCATACCTCAGGAGAGGTTTACAACCTTTGGGTTGCTTCCTCAAAGAACTTTGGCAAGCTTATACCCCCCCACAGCCTTTCTAAGTTGACATCTATAATTTTTCACCCTATGTTTAAAGGTATACTTTTATTAATAGAAAATAAAACACATTAAATATTTGACAAGATAAAATACACTGAGGCTCAACTAATTAGAATATTTTATGACATGATTTGATTAAATAGGTCTTAATTATCAAATTAAATAGCCCACTCAGAACCTGAAATTATGTGAAATTTTATTAAGTAGATTTTATCCATTTCATAACTCAAAATGTGAAAGGAGTCTCATTAGATTGAGAAGAATTAACTTTGCTAACTTAGTTTCTGGCTGTGCTGCATCCAAACATCTCACCCTGCACGTGTTCCCTCTGAGAATGTTGTAAGAGTGCAGAGACAGGAAGCCTGCAGTTTGAATGTGGTGATCCAAGGCATCCAAAATCAGGACCTCCCGTCATTCCCTTAGTATAGGGGCCCTGGGGCTTTTTACACCCAGCACAATATGCCATAACTTTGTTCCAAATGTATGAAGATTTAAACCCAGGCCACTGCCCATTCCTTCTCAGTGCTCAACACTGCCCCCACATGGGGTTAGAAATTTCTGACCTTGGGCCCAAACCTGCCCTTTCCGGAGATGTGCATTGTTCCAGGCCTTGGTCTGACTCATCTCCTCCCAGGCACAGTCCCTTCTCCTAGGCTTCAGCCCCTCCCATCCCATCGAAGGTCCTTTGGACCTGTCTGCCTCCCACTCTGCCTCTCTATTTGGCTCATCTCTCTGCCCCCACCCCGCCAGCACATACCTTGAGCTCATAAATGGTTGGAGGCAATAAATGCATGGCAAGAAGGGCACTGACAAAGGGTACCAGCATCCCTTGGAGGTGATAGCAGGAACTCAACTTTCCTGGCTTTGGAAACAAAATGATCAACCTGGCAACAGACATGAATCTGCCTCCATCTCTGGTGCCCAAGAAATAGCACTTAATAATTTTCTTCTGATTTGACAGTGAGTCCCCATTCCCCTCCCTGATATGAATGGAAAATGTCATTTCAATGGTTTCTGAAAACACAATGAAATAACTACATTTACACATTGAAGACAACCCCCCCCCCCAAAATCCCTTTCTCTGCTGTTTCTGAGACCCTGGGGGCAGTAGAAGCAGGTGGTTGGGGGAGTAGTTGCCTGCTGGAGCTTTCTAGGTGAGGTCGTGCACTCCAGGTCTCTATCTCCACCCCCAACCCCTCACATGCTGGGGGTTTCAACATAGGAGCTAATTAAACCACATAGCAAACTTACAGAGGAGGTCCTGCTATAATAACATTTTTGTAGGCAGGGCATCTGAGGCTCAGAGAGGTGATGTGAGGTATCCAAGGTCAAAGTCATCCACTGGTAAGTAGCAGAGGCAGGGGCGTTAGGTGCCTGGGCCCTGTCTACCAGCCTCACTGGCCACTGCTCCTTGCCGCCATGGAGAAGGACCTAGAGGAAGGGAGTGCCCGCTGCCCTGGAACTGTTGTGCCTTAAAGCAGAAAAGCAACGCATCTTTCAGATTCTATTTTCCTGTTTTTTTATAAATTATGCTATTTTTCTTTCAGTAAATACTGCCCAGATGAAAGTGGTCCCTTGATAGGCATCCAGTGAAATCCTCCACAGAATTTTATTTATTAATTACGTATAACATAAAACTTAACAAAATAATAGATGGTCACCAAACTTATAGTCTCATGTTTTGCTCTCTCTCTTTTTCTCACTCTTTAACTCAGCTTGCTCACTTTATCTGCTGTTAAAATTGTAGATGTAGAGCAGCTCCTTTAGCGTTAATCACAGAGTGATGCGCTGACAGTGACTTGTTGACACACCCACGTGGTCAGTTGGGAAACTTGCATGTGTGGATGAAAAAAAAGGTTCTCTGGAAAGTAACTCACAGGGTGATCTGATCATAAATTCCTAACCGGGTGGGTCATGGTGGATAGTCACTCCCCAGGCACATAACATTTTAGGAAAAGATCTATTTTTGCCATAAGCCCTGTCCACTGTTTCTGTGCATCTAGGTTAACACCCTTTTGAAATAAGCCATCCACTGGGGGTGTTGGAACAGAGCCCCCTAGGATAAGGGGGAACTACTATAGACGGATGACATTATTTTGTGTTGGCAAGGATAGGGGAAACGGACTCTCTCATTTCCAGCTGGTGGGTGTGAAAATGGACATAATGTTTTGGAAAATAATTTAGCACTATGTAGCCAGACTGATGAGGGGCACAGCCTATGCCCCAGAAACTGCATTCCTTGATATCCAGCCCAGAGAAGCTCTGGCCCCTCGGCCCATGGAGCCCTGCACAGGAACATTTGCCACAGCCCTGTTCAGTATGGCGAAAATCTAAAAACACCTTCTGCCCAACAATTGGAGAATAAAAAATTAAGTCGAAATGAAGCTATCTGACGAAATAGTACAGTATACCTAAGACAAAAAAATGTGGGTGAGGGATTTCTCCTTTCAAGTTTCTTCCAGCTGGTCTAATAATGAGGTGGATATCAGATAGATTAGCAAGAGAAAATAACCAAATTTAATATATATGTATGTATGTATGTGAGTATACATGAAGGAATCAGAGACCCAAGCATGCAGGAGAGGTTTAGAGACAGAAAGGGAGCGTGGATATGCAAGACACCCTGAGCTGGGGATGAGGTAATGCACCTTGGGGGCTTCAAAGGGTCATTGTTCAAAAAGAACAACTATTTAGTAAATAGAAGTTTGCCTTGCCCTATAGGTGGGTCAAAAATGATATTGCTGATAATCTCTTATTATGGGCAAGTCCCCTAATTTAAGTTATTCTAGTAGTTAAAGGGTGGGGCAGAGGTTTCTCTTGAGCCTGAAGCAAAAATTGTTCAAAACAATTGCATGCCTCTGAGGCACATCTTGGGGTGACTTGTTCTAAACTCCCTCAATTCACTGTGATGAATGTGATCCCAGTACAAGGGTAGGAGCAAAAAGCATTATTTACTGGATGCTTATTAATAACAACAAAAGTTGCTTTGGAAGGATATGATGCAAATTTATAAAGGTAGTTGCCTCCAAGAAGGAAGGTGAAGGGATGGAAGGCAGAGGTTGAATGAAACTTAAGTCCTATTTGTATTTTGTGTGTGTATGCTGTTTTTTTTTTAAAAAAAAACAGCCCCATCGCTCTAGCCTAGAAACCTGAAACAACATGCTAACATGTGCCTGTGCTGAGTAGAAGGGGGGATTGTTATATCATTCTTTATACTTTTCTATATTCAATTTGTTTTCTTTATGAAAAATGACGCATGTGACAGCCTTCTTCTCCTGGGTGTGTTCCCCAGCCGCACGTTCCAGGTGTGCAGGGGCAAGAATTGCTGTGGACAACAAAACACTGCCAGCAGTCTGCATGGATCCAGACCCTGGTTCTGGCATTTGCCAGTTGTGTGATGCCAGAGGGGTGGCTTATCCTTGCATACCTGTTTCCCTATCTGTAAATAGTTGTACCTACCTCATAGGACGAGGCAAGGATGCAGCAAACTAGAGATTGGAAAGTGCTCAGCATGTGCCTCACAGAGTAGTGTGGTAAATGTCAGCTGCCCTGTTTGCTCGCCCTGCTGCAAGGCCTCTTCTCACAGTCCACCCTGGCCCAGGGCACCGTGTCTGGCTGCGGGAGCTGGGGGCTACTCTGCAGAGCTGCCTTCTATTGGCCCTGATCCGGGGGCTTCCGTGGCTCCAGGCTGCTGGGGGGCAGGTTGTGACAGCCTTCTCTGACCCATGGGCATTTGGGGTGAAATGAACCTGCTCCTCTCACTGCCCCAAAGCTCAGAAACTAGCCACGATGGAGGAAAATCTACCATCATTTACTCCTTCATGGGTCCCATGCTGATCTTCATTCGACAAACATCCTTCCTTGTGTTGTCCCTACCACAAGGGATACAGTGGAGGGCGAGATTGGGGCAGGGATGGTTTGAGTTTGGGATGGGGCCCAGTCTGATGGAGCAAGGTGTTTTTCAGAACCACATTTCCATCAGCCCTCACAGCTGCCTCAAGAGTGCCCCTCCCCAAGAAGGAGGAAACCAGAGCTAAGGGACAGGAAGGCCCTGCATCAGGCAGCGCTCCTGTGCCCTTTGTCCTCCAAGGAGGCCCTTGACTGAGTGCTGGCCTGGGCTCTGAGTGCCCAGTGCCCTTCCAGCCTCTGCTAGGGCCACTCAGGAAACCCTGTCCCAGCGGGATGGACTGAGGCAGCGTTGTACGGCGGGCCCAGGAGAGAACAGGCTGACGGGCTCACACTAGGGCCCAGCTATGCCAGTCAGATTCCATGACAAGTGGCAGAAAACTTGCCTTTAGTGGGTTTAGACAGAGAGGAATCCATATTATGCTTGTCACCTACGGCCAGCATAACACTGCCAAACAGTCCCCAAAGGCAGGGTTTTGTAACAACTGTCATTATTCTCACAGTCAGTTGATCTGGGATGGGCAAGGACCATTTCAGGGCCCTCAGGTGTCTTTCCTCCTCCTTGGGCCAGCAGCCACCTGGGCTTTATATTTATTGTCAGTGGCAGGAGCACAAGAAGGGTGAGCAAAAATTCGTGAGGCCTCTTGAAGCCTAGGCTCTGAACTGACATGGTGTGACTTCCATCCACATTCTTTTGGCCAAAGCAAGTGGCACGACCACAGCCGACTTCCACAGTGGGGGTGGGGGAGGGAGTGCACTCGGCCTCGGGCAGGAAGCACTGGGGAGTCCTGTGCAAGAGTGCCTGCATGCAGGGGGGATGAGGGCTGGGTAACACCGGACCTGCTCCCCTCTGGCGGCCAGTCTGGGTGGGGGGCAGGACAGATGTTAGGATGGCCACTTTGCAAATGAGGGAACTACTATGGCCCAGAGAGTAAAGTGATTTCCATTTCCCATCAGACTAGACCTTCACCATCCGTCCTGAATGTCCCAGGCTCTGGACTCTGTCCTAGCTGGTACATCTGATTTTGAGATATCACGTTTCCAGAATGCACAACACATACACACACACACAGAGGGAGGGACAGATACAAAGAGTTAATTTTTGGCCAAATTTAGGAATTCTGGCAAAGAAAAAATCCATATGCAATAGTATATGTTTAGCACTAAATGATGCTAAAAGCACTTTTTGGCACCCATTAGAGAGTGAAAGGTGCTTGGTTAGTCTGGGAGCAGAAAGCTGACCTTTGCTGTGTGTCACCTGGTTTTGTACATGCACTCATCTGGGAAGCTTTGGCTGCCCCTGGCAGCACGTGCATTTGTCATCCCAAAATGTGCTGTAAAACGGTGGTCACCTCTGGGGAGAAGAAAGCCCAGACCTCTCACCTGTGTCTGGTTATCCAGCTCTGTCAGGCTCCAGGGTATCCGAGATGGGTATAGGGGAGAAAACCAACCTGGCAGGTGCTGAGACCTTTCTATTTTTGCTGAAAGAAGTTTAGAAAGGTGATATCCTGACATCCAGCCAACCCTGAAGGATTACCATACATGAACGTAATCACCAGCCATGGGATAGAAATGGCCATGAAAGCCAACCCCAGCTATGGATATGATGGGAGCTGTCTGCTAAGGAACCTTCCAGGAAAGAAGTCTTTAGTACTCGGGTGGGGACAGCGAGAGCTTGGCTCTCTGCTCTTCTTATGAACGCTGCCATGTCTGGATGTGATGTAACACCTGGCTCCTGGCAGCCATCTTGTGTCACTGAGGGGGCCTGCCTGAGAGCAAGGTTGACATTTATTGAGTGTGAACTGTGCAGTCTGCATGGAGTCATTAAAGACGTTTGCTTACCTTGGTTCAGTTATCAATTCAAAAGGAGACTGAAACCAGGAAATAAACAGAAGTCTGAGATTCAAAATGGGAACAATGGAAAAATTAGAAAAGATCATCAAAAGTAAAAATGTGTCATTAGAGACCAAAGCCAAGATCATCCTCACCTTCATGTTTTCAATTACTGTATATGGATGCAAAAGTTGGCCAGTAAAGAAGGCTGATAGGAGAAAAATAATAATCCACCTGAACCATGGTGTGAGAGGAGACCTCTGTGGGGTACCCTGGACTACCAGGAAGATGACCCAGTGGGTCCTGAGCAGGGCCGTTGAACAGGACGTATGGACATCATTAATTCAGGGCTGCCAGGAGCTGGAGCTGACACCAGGGCATGAAACATAACTGGTGCAGGACCTGTGCTGAATACATGACATCAGGTGAATGCTTTCTAGGTCTTTCTGTGTCCCATGTCCTGGGAACAGAGTTGAATCAGGCTTGTTCCCACACTCAAGGAGGTCCCAGCTGGGAAGGGGAAGAGGGTCAGATGATGGCAGCACAGCTGGAGAATAGCAGCTGAAGTCCGGGGGCTGGAGTAATTTGTGAACAAACAGTCCTTCTACACAGGGCTCCTCACAGGCCCCGTGTGCCGACTTTCCCCAACAACAGCAACAGTGGTACATGTGGACACAGCACCTACAACACCTTCTGTTTATTAGCTCAGGGGCTCTGGGGTCCCTTCCTGCCACACACACACACAGCAGGCAATGAGCAGCAGGCAAGTGAGCTAGCCAAGCTTCCCTCACATTACCACCTGAGCTCCACCTCTGGAAGTAATTTTCTTCCATGAAGACATCCCTGGTGCCAAAATGGTTGGGGACTGCTGTAAATTAGCTCATTTTGTCCTCACAGAATCCTCATGAGGAAAGTATCTGTCCTCCTGTTTCCAGTCAGGGAAAGCAGGACCAGGGCAGGGACAGTGCCTGCAGGAGCTTTTAGATTCTGCATTTACCTTCCTGGCATGGGCAGGCCACCTACAACAAAGGCTTAACCTGCTCTAGAGTTACCACTTGTGCCCGTCAGTCTGCACCCAGGCATCCCCCGTCCTTCAGGGCCCTTGGTGTGGGCCCTGAGCTCCTCCTTGCTCCATGGAGCCTTCCACATGGTGCTGAAGCCTCTTCCTCACCTTCCCATCTCCTGCCTGCCACCTCCTCCAGAAGACACCCCCACTCACCCACTCATTGCCCAAATGAAGGCTTCACACATGGTATCTTGTTTATTTTTGCAATAACTTTGTAGGCATTGTGCCCATTTCACAGAAGAGAAAGACAAAGCCCAGAAAGGAGAGAGACTAGAACAGGAAGGAAGGAGTGGACCCAAGCTCTGTCTGATCTCAGAGATGAGTGGGAGGTGAGGAGGATGGGTTTGGTCTGGTAGGCAGTTTCCAAATGAGGGCAGAGCAGAGGTGAAGGGACCAGAGTCTATTCGGGAAGCTGCAGTTTAACGAATGTGTACAAAGGAGCTGAGGGCTCTGGGTGGGGGAGGGAGCCTCTTCCCTTAGGGAGGGTCCCTGGACTGAGAAGTGGGCCATGGGAAGCCAGACAGATGAGACAAGGATGGACTCATGGCAGCTTAGAGACTGGCTGGATACCGGGGGATGTGATGAGGGCCTGAGGAGGGGACCTCATTAGTTACAGGGGCAAGTGTGTCCATTGTGGCTAAAGGAGAGCGCTGGCCAGGGGGTGACTAGACATGTGGTGTGGCCTCAGGACTGGGGGTACAGAGCAAGGAGAGCTGGGACTTCCAGGCTTACATGTGGGTGCTGCCATGGAATCTGAGGAATCAGTTTTGGCTGTGAATGAAGACCACCTTGATCATGAAGCTGATGGGTGTCAAAGGAGGCCTTCCTGTGTTGGGATGCAGCACCATGGTCTTGATGGCCCAGTGACTCTGGTGGCTGTACTGGCCTTGTTACGTGGAAGCCCCGCCTGCTCTGCTCAGCCAGGGGAGGGGACCATGAGGCCAGGAGGCCATTTCTGTGCCCGAAACACAGTGGTATGTTGGCTCCTGCATATGCCGGCTGCTCTTTTCCCTGCTCTCAATCAGGGGTTTGGGTCCTAAGGAAGAAGACGAAGTGACATTGGGGACAACAGGTCTTCATCAGAGGCACCTGTGGGTGGCCTGTGACCTTGGGCAGCTACCTCATTTCTCTTAGCATCTGGTCTCATGCCTGTGACCTGCCTCATGGGGCTCTCAGAAGCCTGTGTGCGTGCTCTGTGAAGGCAGAGGGGGGCCCTGGGGGCCGAGTGGGGTGGGGAGGTGGTTGAGGAAAGGCTGACAGAGGACCAGTCCTGAAGGGCACAAACAATCCAACAGGCAGACGGTGAGGGTCAGGGGAGGCAAGGTGGGGCAGATGAGAAGTTGCCCACAAGGCAGGGAGAGTCAGTGGGGAAGTATTCAGACTGTAGAGGTCAGTGAGAGGGCTGGCTGAGCAGAGGTGCTGGTAGCCCTGGGAAGATCAGCCTTCGAGGAGAGCAGAGGTGGAAACTAGAGTGGCAGGGAGGAAGGAATGGCTGGCAGAGGGAACGACACCAGGGAGAGAAGGCTGAGCTGACACTCGGTAACATGTGGGTGTGTGGGCAGGGCTGCCACATTCTCCTACAGGGAAGGCACCTATGGGCACCCTGGGCTGCCAGCTGTGGGAAGACACTATGGCCTTGTGCCCTGGCCACTGGCTAGTCTTTTGGAGGTGGGAGGAAGGCCTTAGTGGTCAGCCCGATGATGGAGATGTAGTACAGAGGGATCAAGGGCAGCAAAACAGACCTTTTCCCCAAATCCACATAATCAGAGGCAGTCACCAGGGCCTGGGCAACTTCTCGGCAGGACTCATGCAATTCCAGCAATGATCACGCTCCTCTTAAGAAATTATATTGAGCTTTATTAAATAAACCAAGTAGAAATACGTCAGTTTGAGCTCAAGTAATATGCAAGGCACAATTCTTCCTGTCTCCAGCTTTACCAAAATAAATCACACAGACCAGCCCCACAGGACTGAAGTGCATTCACACTGCAACTCAGAATCCAACGAGACTTCACACACAGCATCCGTGTGTGACTGGCCCTGGGGTGTGCCTCTAGGCCTGGCCCTAGTGCCCGGGGCAGACCATTGGAGGCCTCAGTTGCTGAAGAAGCAGGAGCTGGGAAGGAGGGAGGCTTTTCCCATTGGTCTTCTCCCCAGCCTCTGCATTGGCCCTGCTGGACTCTGCACCTGCTGGGAAGCTGCCTGGAAGGCAGGGAGGCATCTTCCATTTGCAGCAACACGGAGGCTCAGATCTGCTGAGGTGTGGCTGTTGTACAAAAGGAGGGACAAATAACACTGGGTCTCTGTGCTTGGGCGGGACACAGAGGCTTCTCCAAGGGAACAGACAAGGACGTTTTCCTAATGATGCTTCCACTGTCCCCATGTCGACAGAGAGCTGGGATGTCCTCATAGAGTTGAGGCTGAAGCCACGAGATGTTTCCACAGGTTAGGAAACAAAGAACCCCAAAGGCCAGCAGTCTATTCACAGTAGCCCCAAGTAGGGTGAGAAGCAGCCTGGCTGGTAGTTCCTGCAGTGTCTCACATCTCTGTGAGGCTGAGCTGGCTCAGGGGCCCAGCTGCTGCAGTCGCGAGGCTTCTTGTGCAGCGACGGGGCAGGCGCAGGACACTTGCCATTCACACTCCTCATCTTCTAGCAGGAGCCGGATTAGGGGAAAAGTCGTTTCCACAGGGAAGACATCCCACACAAATGAAAAAGTAATTAAAAAGTCCTTTCCCTGAGACCAATGCAGTAATATCTTCTACAGTCAACTTCTAAACAGAGCTCTGCCTGCTCAGAGTCCTGAGAAGGGAGTGATTTTAGAGAGTCTAGGAAAACTAAAGCATCATCACAAACCCTTGATAACCAGGCATAAAGGAATGAGTCAGAAAGTCATAGCCTTTGCAAGACTGAAGTAAAATAAACTGCGATAGATAAGAATAAGCTAATGAGCAAAGCCTAACTAAATATGTATGAGAACAGAGGCTTCAGTGAGAGTGGGCCTGCCAGGCTCAGTCCTCAGGGGCTAGCTCCAGGCTGGACGCCACAGGCTGCCCCTCTCTGCAGCCACAGGAGTGTCAGGGCCTTGAAGGGGGCTGAGACTAGTGGGAGGTGTAGGCAGGGCTCCACAGCCCTGAGGGAGGGCTAGCTCTTCGACCAGGAGGCAGTGCATTGCAAGGCATCAGTGATGAGGCAGCAAAATCTAGGGTGAAAAGAGAGACCAGTGAGCAACAGAGCACAAGCGGAGGGGCATTCCTCAGAGACTCCTCTGAATAAAGTTTACCAGGTGCTTTCCTAAGTATGCCCCCAGGCATCTCTGGGCCACACACAAATCTACTGGGGGCTTGCTGAGCTGGCCCTAAAAGGGAAAAAGCAACAGCTGGACATGAATAGAGTTCTGGACCATGACTCCTAACCTCCTGGAACTCAAATAAAGAGTCTCAGAGTGACTGAGAAGCATCCAGTCCACGGTGCATGCAGGGAGGGGCCATCCAACTAGGCGGGAACAGCTTCTTGGGCAGAGAAAGCTGTATGATCAAAGACTCTAAGGTGTGCAGAAGGGTCTGGAGTATTGGGGAGACCGTGCAAAGGCCCCAATGTGAATTCAACAAACACAGGGAGGGGTGAATAGCGGAGATGTGGTCAGGGTGAGTGCCTCTGTGAGGACAGATGGTTAACATACCCGAGTTACAAAGCAAGTGAGCTGTTCAACACTGCATGCCTTTCACTGGGTGAGTTCACAGGCCTAAAAGGCACCTGGTAAAAGACTATGATTCTAGGGATCCAGGATGCATGTGGGAACTTCTTGCTCTACAAAATGCATCTATACAAAACTGCATCCTCTTTCAAAAAATTTATGGACTCTTTGAAACCTAGAAATATCCCCCACCCCTAGCCCCACCAAAGTCAGTAGACATCAGCTCAAGGATTTCTTAGGGAGGGAGGGAACACTTAAATGGAATAAGGAGACACAGGGCTGCTGTGTACAGCTGTGCACATTGGGTACTATTTCAGGGAATACCACGTACAGAGAGAGGTGCCCCCTGAAATTGTGTCGAGTTGCCAGGGCCTTGGTGCCACCAGAGACAATGGACTGTTAAGAGGGATGAGCCTTGGCATTCTAATTTTTTTATCAGGACTCCCAGAACCCTTGCCTCTGAGTCAACCAGCCCAGCCCCAGCTCAGAGCCCACTGCAGTCACCTAGCAGACTCGAGCCAGGTCCAGTGTGCACATCTGCAGGCACGCAGATCCCTGCCACTGTCCCTCTACTCCACACGGGTCTGTTTGGGAGAGCTGTCCTTGCCCATGGCCAGGACCAGCCTTGGAGCTGTGGGGCTGCCTCACACCAGCTCCCAGCTCTGCCCTCGGTTTAGGGTCTCGACCACCATTTCTTCCCAAAGCTCCTCCTTTTCCTCCCAGTTCTGCCTGGCTGTGCTCAGGGTGGCTACTCACAGTGGGGGCTGTGCTGAGGACTAGCTCGGTGGGACAGAGCTGGCGGTGTGCTGAGCTCTCGTGGGGCACAGACCATGTGGTAAGCTGCAAGATCAAATATATGGCTGGTAAGAACAGCAAGGGTGGGGAAGCAATCCAAGGGACACAATGTAGTTGGCCTCACCTATGATCATGACAGCAGTCCCAGCCAGCAGGGCAAAAAGTGTGAAGAACATGACTTGATAGGAATCCAGGAAGTGCTGGAAGAGGCTGGCTCCATCTGTGATCAATGGAAATATAACTTACTAAATGCCACATGGAGTCCTTTCGTGTCCATGTGCATGCATGGTCAGAGCGTGAGATGGCCTGCTTGAGGCCAGGGACAATGTCTGGTCCCAGGGAGCTGTCACCTCAGAACTCTGTCACCTTCCACTTGTTCTGCCTGATCTGACCCTGTACTGCCTGACAGTCTGCTTCCTTGGAGCAGACACCTCATGGAAAGGCTTGACACTGCTCAGCAAGAAGGTTTGGTTTCCTTACAGTTCAGCTTGAGGGTAGAATAGACCTACCTGGGGGAGTATGGAGGGTGTGGGCTGCTTGGGAGTCAGCCATACTGCCTCAAAAGCAGTGTTGAAAAAGCCAAGTCGAGAGTTAGGACCACAGAAATGGAGGTCAGGGGCAAGGCACTGTACAGCCACCCCACTGTTCTCAGAGGTGAGGATGAGTGTGTCAAGGAACCTAGCACCTTCTGCATCAAAGCCTCTCTTCCTCTGAGGCCCTCCTCGGCATGGCCAAAGCCTCATCTCCAACCTTTGTCAAGGACCCCCCTCTACCTCACTGGGCTGTCCTAAGCTCAGCAGGAAGGTAGTGGCTTCCTCAAGTGTTCCTGACAGTGGTCGCACCCCTTCAGTCCACTCCCAACCAGGCCTGACCAGGTCACTTCCCTCCCCTCAGGAAAAAACCCAAGTCCCCAGGCTGGCATTTCAGGTCCCTGGCCCAGGCCCATACCCTGCACATCACCCCAGAGGCTTTCTGACTGTACCACCCTGCTCCCCACCCCCTCTCATCCTTCCAGACCCAGCTGAAGCAGCCCATTGCAACTGCAGCCCCTCCCAACAGAGGTGAAACTACCCCTCTGTATGCTGCACCCATCTCAACCACGTCTCTAGAGCCATTCCTTTCTTTCTGCAGCTGTGGATCCATGCCTCTCCATTGGGGATTACAGGGGGAGGTTGTGGGGGGTGCTTCTCAGGCATCTGCCTAGCACAGGGTCTGGCACACAACAGGTACTGATCCATGATGAGAAAATAAATAAATTCATTCATTATTGAGCACCCTAACTATATGTTAGGGAGGCCCTGTGCTAAGTGCTATCCTCATATACTTAACTTCTAGTTGGGGAAGACCAGCAGAAATCATAATTTCTGCAGACAGCTTAATGATATTAATTATTGCACAGGCTGGTAATTGGAAGCAGTGCTCTAGAAGAAGTGTAAGGGTGAGAATGCTTGGACTGAGGCTTGTATTTTCAGATTCAAGAAGGAAACATCTGAAGGAAGCTTAAAGGAGTTGGGAGTTTTGGGCAAGGGGCTACCAAGAGCTCTAGTTGGGGGCTGCACATGTTTCAGAAACAGGAAGGAGGCCCATCTGGCTGGAGCAGGGTACACAAGGGGGAAACGAGTCATAAATTGGTCAGCAGGCAAGACCATGTGGGGGGCTTTTTGGGACCTTGGAGGGACTTGGGCTTTATCTCCCAAGGGAGGTGGGAGCCATGGCAGAATGCTGAGCATAGAAGAGGTGCAATCTAGTCACATTTTAACAGGCTCCCTATGGCTGCCATGTTGAGAGTGAACTAGGGGGAGCAAAGTGTGCAAGATGGGTTAAATGGGCAATTTTCACTTTGTGGTACATTCTGCATTTCTGATTTTTCCAGTTCCCACGCTCCCAGGTTTCCATGAACACCCATGACTACTCCGGTCCATCTTTCCACACCCAGGTCCAGCCCAGCTAGTGTCCCAGCCCACGACTCACAAGGACCAGGCCCTCGGCGATCCATCACAAAGGCCACAGTTACTGGGATGGTGATGGCTTGGCTAGTCAAAGGGCTGGAGAAGGTCAGAGCGGTAGACAGAGGCCCCTGGCTGCCAGCTGCAGGGTCTGAGAGGCTGACTGTGTATGTGACAAAGCTGGGCAGCCCCAGAGACTTTTCCTTCTCAAAGGCCAGCACAGCTGGGGATCTTGATTTCACCTGGGAGAGAAATAAGGGCTGTAGGTAAGTGCCCTCACCGCTGCTGAACACGCTGTGCTTCCCTCCTATGCCTGGGAGCCAGAGGCCGGGACCCCTCCCAGGACCCTCCACATGCTGGGCGGGTGAAGATGGCTGAGTACTTTCAACTGACAGCATGCCATCTGCTGCATCCAGGAAGGAGCACACTGTCTACATTAGAGCTGTTTTTAAGGAAAGGTCAAATCAGTATCGTTGAATTGTAATCAAGTGCTCTTTTAAAAATGCTAAACTGACATGAACTATCACCAAACACTAAATTTCAAGGAGAGTAGCCTGAAGCTCCATTAATGGTGGATCACCA
Organism: Phyllostomus discolor; assembly: GCF_004126475.2. Lineage (NCBI taxonomy): Eukaryota > Metazoa > Chordata > Mammalia > Chiroptera > Phyllostomidae > Phyllostomus > Phyllostomus discolor. The sequence continues at coordinate 107,756,156 of NC_040904.2, forward strand.
GCAGCCCCATCCCAGGGCCTGGCAGACCCTCCATTACCAACAAGCCACTCATCCCTTTCTCTCACCTCAGCCACCTCTGTAGCCGTGAGACCAAAAAAGGAGCCGGCAGAGAAGCCAATAGCTCCTGCACACATTCCCCTGGTCTCTTACCAGCCTGCCGGACTCCAGGACATTGTTTACCCACCATTCAGCAGATGAGACACAGAGAAAGGGGACTTGTTCCCAGTTGTACATGAGTCAGTGACAGGTTACAGATTAGGGCATTTCTTCCTGCCCCATGTCAGCAGCATTCCTGCACTGAACCCATTCACTCAATTTACTAAATGCTCACTAAGCCCTGGCTCGTGTGGCTCAGTCGATTGAGTGCCAGCCTGCAAACCAAAGGGTCACTGGTTTGATTCCCAGTCGGGGCACATGCCTGGGTTGCAGGCCAGGTCCCTGGTTGGGGGTGTGAGAGAGGGAACCGCACATTGATGTTTCTCTCCCTCTCTTTCTCCCTCCCTTTCCCCTCTCTAAAAATAAATAAATAAAATCTTTAAAAAAAATGTTCACTGAGCACTGACTGTTAGAGACCCTGTACTAAGTGCTGCCCTTGCATACTTAAACTTCTACTTGGGGAAGACCAGCAGAAATCATAATAGTGCTATGGGGAGAAAAGGGTTAAGAGTATTAAAATGTTTTTTGTTTTTAATTTTAGAAAGAGGTGATCTAGGATTTCCATATTCCTTCTAGCCTTCTCTGCCTTCTGGTCCTTTCTCATGCCCTAGGCTTGTATACCGATGCCACTTACCTCCAGGTTCTCCAGAATCTCCACGGCGCCAAAGACTTTGACCTCAGAACTGGTGTAATGGTTGCTCAGAAGGATTTCAGCCTGGTCGGTGTACAGTCCTGGGCTGAAGGGCACCTCGGCCCCAACCTGTTCTCCAGAGAAGTGGCTGCCCAGGAGGGAGGCAGTGACCAGCAGCACTGTCTTCTTCATGCTGAGGTGCTTCAGCTGCTTGTCCGTCAGTCTGTGCATCATGACTGAGCAGAGGTACTGACCTGTGCAGACAAGGGTGTTCTACTTTGTCCTCTTTCCCACCCATGCCCTCATGCTATTCCTTCTCCCTGCTTTTCTTTCTTTTTTTTTTAAAAGAACATCTTAGATTTTTAATCCTTTCTTTACAGGTTACCTAGAACAGTTTTGACTAAGAAAAGTGTAGAAAGTTATTAATGCCACTAATGGTGGCATGTGTCACATGTGTCTGTGTTCCAGAGTCCTGCTTTGCAGGTGTCGATGCATTGCTGGGGTCTCTGCCCCCACTCGCTGGAATCAAGTGCAGCAGAGTTTAGTCCATAGGTTGCTTTACCTTGTATTTCTTTGTAAGTGCTTCAGTGTTCTTACAGAAGTTAAGGTCCCCAGAGTATTCTTCAGCTAGGTCTGCCCAAAGGTGGTGCTTGGGCTGGGGGTCGTTCACCAGTGCTCTGAGGGACTGGATCACTTGGTCGGTTTGGGTTACTGGTTTCATTTTCAGCCCTAATTACTGGCAGACAGATCTTTCCCCTTTCATCGATGTTGGGGCTGATAGATATTCATTTGAAATGTGACCTTCAGCAGTTTAAATGGACACTCAGCTAGAAAGTTGATTTAAATGCTCAAGGTCCCTTTATCATAAGGGCGGTCAGGGACAACAAGCCCTTGCCAAGTCAATAAGTTTGTGTCATCAACCTGGATGTTTTGGAAGTTTTTAATTCCACATCTGCAGATTTCTTCAAGCTCCTTCGTCAGCCACCTGCCAGCCACCACCTTGGATCTGCCACTGCTGATTTCCCAGTCTTTCTCTGCTGTTCTGTTGGAGAACTCCTACTCATTCCTCAGAGCCCAGGTTAGGTGTCACCTCCTTCAGGGGCTTCCTGAGAAGTCCTTCGTCCGTGTCTCCAGCCCACTAAATACCAGCACTCTCCCTCACTGTCTCAGAATGCTCTGTTCACCAGATCCTCATTGGATTCATGCTCTCTGAGGCAGGAACATGGGTCCAGCCAACCTGGCTCAGAACAAGGCTGAGGAAATGGTAAATAGCAGACTCCATGACCTAACACTGGGTTGCAAATCAAGCTGTAGCTGATTCAGGGTATAGCCTGTGGGCCCGGACGCAGTAAGAAGTTCTGTAAAGGCACGAGTTAGGACTATTTTGATGTCTCATGTCCGCCATGCCTGACCCAGAGTAGACAAATGAGCTGAACAAACACTTTTGTGTGATGTCTTGGAAAGCTCCCTAAATCTAAAACCAGATGCCTGGGTAGGGTCTCTTCGACGCCCATGCCAACCAAGTGCCCTACCATGCTTTTGCCCACCAGGCAGGCCTTGAGTTCCACAGCTCTAGTTATTGGTACCTTGTGTGGCCCTTAACTAATTAATATGGAAGGACCTTGCACCCCTCTCTGGCTTGCTCTTCTCAGAGCCCAGACCTGCAGGAAGAGTAAGGTACCACCCACCCCATTTCACTGAGGGATGCAGTCTCAATACCCACAGGCTCGGAGCTGGAAAGAACAAAAGAGTAATCAAGCCCATGGTTTCCAACTCTGAATCATGTCCCTTCTGCTGGGGTAGGTGGTTGCTGAAAATGGCCATGACCCATCACAGGAATGCCCACTCCATCTGGAGGACACAACGAACCACAGAGCCAGAGTGACACAATCAATCCCCAGGCTTGGCTCCGGACAGACTATGCCTCTGGATAGATACCCATTGTGAGTGCAATGCACTGAAGGCAAACCCTCCATGAAAGTCAGTTTCCACTTTCAAACCCCTGCAGACTTACCTAGTACAGCATCAAACGCTGGTTCTGCACTGAACACGTCATGTGCTGGGAAATCAAAGACATTTTGCTTGAACTGGACCTGGCAGCTGATGAGGGATTCTGGATGCAGGGTCTTGATAACTTCCAGCTGAGCTAGGGAGCACTCACCTAGAGATGGGGAGAGGTGGAGATGGGTGTGGGCCAGGCCTGTGGGCCACCACACTAAGGCCTGGCAAGGTCTCTACACCTGCCTGAAGAGCCCCAAAACGAAGGAACAGGGACAGGCTACATGGAGGCTGGCCGGGCCACAAAATGGCACCTGCACCCCAAATTCCTTCCATGTGGAGCCCCCAGGGTTGCCAAAAGATTCATGATGGTGCCATAGTTTATTGAAGCTGAGGACAAACTTTATGGGGGCAGGGGGGGGTCATTCTGAAGCCCAGACCATTTCAGATCAGATTTCCAGCATCTGTTCTAGAGCTTGTGTCCAGGGGCATGGCAGATGGGTCAGTCAGGCCCATAAAGCATGTTGTCTCTTCCTGTCAGCAGGGGGGAAATGGGCAATTTATTTCTGGACATGAGGAGGGCAACAGTTCTGCATCGATGTGCTGAATATCTTGTGTGTAGCAGCACAGTATTGTTCACTTGCACTGAGGTAGGAAAACAGGTTATCATGAGGAAATAAAGCTGCCTGCTTACTCAGAATGAAAATAGTGGTATTTAATCCTACCAGTTTAAGTAGCCTTTCAATTAAAAAAAAAAGCCCGAGTTGATATAGTTCTTTCTGGCAGCTGCTGTCTAGGGCTGTCATGGGCATGACCTGGGAGAGGTAATTACAAAGCCAACATCCGCAGTGAGGCCTGTTAACTCATTACGTTCTGGGATTGACAGTGTTTGGCCGGCTTTCTTTACTCTGCTGCCCTAAAGCTAAAGTCACATTAATAGCTCAGAAACAGTTTTTGGCTGCCACACTCTGTTAGGAAGAGTCCTTTCATGGCTTCTACTTGTGTATGACTCAAATTTCTAAGAAGATATAAGGAACAGGCTGGCTGGGGTTAAATGTTCTCTCTGGAGTGGGCATGAGTTTGAGTAGGAAAACCATACAAAACCCCATTAGAAGGGCACAGGAAGCTGCCCTCCCACTTCCCCGAGCCTGGCAAGACCTCCACCTGGACAACCTGCATCTTGCTCACTCTCTACCTCTCAGATTAGAGCTTCTGTCTCCCATGGTGATCATCACTTTGGAAGTTGTAACATCCTGGAAGTTGGTCTGGACAGGGTGGATGTGACGAGCTATGATCCTTTGAGGGACTCCAATCAGTATCTGGAAGGAAGCCAAGGAAACTTTATTGAGTGCTGTGTGCCAGCCTATACATTTTTTATCTTCACCTGTGGCCTGGGACACAGGAATTGCCCATCTCACAACTGACAAAACTGAGAGGCTCAAAGCCTAAATGATGTGCTGGAACATGGCAGAGTAGGGGTTAGACTCCTTGGCTGGTCAGACTCCATAGCCCAGTGGTCTCCCACTGAACAAGAACTGAACAGCAGGTCTGGATTCATTCACTGGTCTGGGGTGGGCTGTGGGTTTGGCTCCTATGATAGTTATCATCACTTCTATGTTCATCAATTGGGTTAATTAACCTTTCAGCAAAGAGAAAAGAATATATTTTACTTTACTGTCATTTAGTCAAAATAAATTAACCCAGCCAAACACATACTCACACAGCTTTGGCAGTGAAGGCCCCTAGACTCCAGTCTTCCCAGATTTCTCCTGCTCATGCCCTTTGCCCATCGTACAATCCCAGATGCACGCCTTCACCTCCTCTGCAAAGCCCAACCCTGTCTGCCCTGCAGGCCCAGCTCCAGAGCAGCCTTCTTCAGCTGGAAAACAGCCTGCCCAACTCTGTGCAGGCACTGAACACTTCCTGCCTCCTCCAGATGTGATTTCTACCAGAACTCGATCTCCTGGAGAATGGGGATAGCGTCCCACTTTCCCAGAAGTGCTCACCGCTCCCAGGACCATGGCAATCAGAGCTGTAGGCAGGGCCCAGGTCGCCTAGTGGTCACCCACACCCCTGTGCTGGTACCTCCCACATTCTCCAGTCTTTTCTTTCCCCGACTTCCCTGTGGTCGTCCTTTCCTGGCTTCTTCCTTCCTCCTCCACACTTCAGGGAGAGGGTCAGGGCCTTGACCCCACTCCCTTCTTGCTCTGGTGTGCCTTCCAAGAACCAGGTCTTCAGGAACCATCTCTGTGCTGTAAACCCCTACCCTCTCTCCAGCTTTTTTTCCTGGAACTCCAGGCACACCTGCCTAGCTGCATTACCACCAGCCTCACCTAGAGGAGCTCAAACTCACCATGTCCCAAAGTCACTCATCATCTTCCCCTGAAACTGGCCTCCTTTTCTGTGCTTTCTTTTCATAGCAAAGGGCCAACATCTACCTCGTCACCCAAGCCAGACCATGGGGAGTCATCCTTCTCCCTCACCCCCTACTTCTAAATGGTCATCAAGCTTTGATGACTTCTCCTGAATCTCTTCCAAAGTCACCCTTACTTTCTACCCACCTAAAGGTGCCAGCTGAGGGCCCACCACCCTCGGTCTCCTGGCTGCTTGCTTTGCAGCTATTCCTCCTCTCCTGGGTTCTTAAACTCTTCTGGGCATCAGGTGACTGTTCCAAAACATACCTCTGATTCATATTACTATTTGATTAAAAAAATCCCTGATGAACTCCTATTACATCTAGCATAAGCTTCCACCTTTTTACCCTGGAGTAGTAACAGTACAGTTAATACTTACTGAGCATTTGCTATGTGCTGAGTACCCTTCTAAGTGCTTTGAACATGTTAAGCCATTATTCTGCATAGCACTATCATCCCCATTTTGTAGGTAAGAAAACTGAGGCACAGGGAGATTTAGTAAATTATCCAAGGTTACCCAGCCTCTAAGCTGGGTGGTACAGCTGGGATTTAAACTCAGGAAGCCTGGTTCATGGAACTACCTGCAAATCAAAGCATTTCATGATCTGATCACCAAACAAACCCCCACTTCCCCACACCCTATATTCCAGCCACCACGACTGGGCTCTTGAACCCTGCACACCTTTGCCCATGCCATGCTCCCTCTGTCAGCAACCACCCCCCCCCCCCAGGTCCTTGCCCCTGACCACTCTAGGAGCTCATTCCAGGAAAGCACAGCTTTATTAGTCACAAGGTGCTTCTCTCTGCGATGCGCTAGTGCAAACTGCATTGCTACAGCACTAAACATGCAAGCTCCTGGCTGATACTGCTGGATCCACTAAGAGCAGGCTGTCTCTAGGAATGAGACACACTGGGATGCAGCCAGACTTGCTCAGTGATTCATTCTCGGCTGCAGGTAGAAGACAGAGTTTTGTTTGCCTCCAGAAAGACTCAAAAGCTGACTTGCTGGGGGAGTTTTAACTTTGCCAGTGATGCCAAGTCACTGTGCTGGCCTGCCCACAGCCACAACTCCCAAGGAATGCCCACGCGGGGCATTCCTGCCCTTTCAGGCACAACTTGAGTGGAGTGGGAGCTGAAACCAACCCTAGGAGATTGCCTCTCATCATCACACCATTTGAACATGGGGAGATAGAGGCTGGAAATAAAAGGGCACTTGTCCCAATCCTAGAGGTAAGTGGGTGGCAGACCCCAGACTCATGACTCCTAGATCCTGATTGTCGTGCAAGGCACTGACACTTATTTCTTAAAAAGAATCATTCAGTATCATAAATTGAAAGTTTTGCCCCAAGAATTTCAGCCATGTCTCTCAGGCCATTGAACCATATATGTCCCCAAGCTCACCTCCTTGTAGGTCCTCAGATGCCCAGTGACCTCATAGTAAACTGTCACAGATCCAGCATCCCGGGCCACAGCCACTCCCGTCTTGGGGTCTACCTGAAGGATGTTGTTGGCTGAGGAGCTCCAGGTTCCAGAGAGACCTGAGAGAGAAAGCCCAAAAGTCACCCATCTTTCCCACATCTGACACACCTGCCAAACCCCATCTTACCTGGTAACCATGCCAGCCTTCTCGCTCTCCCATCCCCACTCGCCACATGGCTGCCCAAGGGAGCTCACTCATCTCTCTCAGGACAGAATTTATGCTCTGCCTGCCTCTGCAGCCTGGTTGGCCCACTCCCCTCACATTCCTGGCTGGAGCCCCCAGACCACCTGCAGCTCTACCACACCTGCTTAGTGCAGAGCTATAGCCCCGGGAAGAAGGAGCCTCTGGTCACTCCCATCCCCAACACCTCCCTACTTATTGCCTCCCAGTCACTCCCTGTTCTGAGATGACCTGGGTGTTGTCCCTCCCAGGCCCCAACCTTACATGCTGTTCCCTACAGCAGTGCCCGATACATTAGTTGCCCACATGTCAATAATAACCTTAAATGTCAATGGATTAAATGCTCCAATTGAAAGACATAGAGTAGCTGAATAGATAAGAAATCGTGACCTGCGGATATGCTGTCTATAAGTGGCCCACCTCAGGCAAAAGACCTACACACACTGAAAGTGAAGGATTGAAAAAAAATATTCCAAGCAAATGAACAGGAAAAAAAGAGCTGGGGTAGCAATACTCATATCAGACAAAACAGGCTTCAAAAGAAGGGCCATAAAAAGAGACTCAGACAGATACTACATAATACTCAAGGGAAGAATACATCAAGAAGACAAAAACATTGTAAATATATATGCACCCAACATGAGTAGCACCCAAATACATAAAAAAAATCTTGGAGGACTTCAGGAAAGATATTGACAGCAACACAATTATAGGAGGGGATTTTAACACCCCACTGTCAAAAATGGATAGATTTTCCAAACAAAATATCAACAAAGATATTGTAGCATTGAACAATGCCCTAGATCAAATGGACTTAACTGATATATGTAGAACCTATCCTCCCACAGAAGGAAAATACACATTCTTTTCAAATGCACATGGAACATTTTCAAAGATAGACCACATGACAGGACACAAAACAAGCCTCAACAAATTCAAGAAAATTGAAATTGTATCAGGCATCTTCTCAGACCATAAGGGCCTGAAACTAAAAGCCAAACTCAAGGAAAAAACTCAAAACACTCAAACTCATGGAGATTGAATAGCATGCTATTAAACAACGAATGGGTTAAAAATGAGATCAAGGAAAAAATAAAAAAGTTTCTGGAAACAATTGAACATGAATACACAACAGTCCAAAACTTATGGGACATAGTGAAGGCAGTTCTGAGAGGGAAGTTCATACCAATACAGGCCTACTTTAAAAAGATAGAAACATTTCAAATAAACAACCTAACCCTACATCTACAAGAACTGGAGGAACCACAATAAACAAAGCCCAGAGCAAATAGAAGGAAGGAAATAACCAAGATCAGAACAGAATTAAACAACATAGGGACTAAAAGCACAATTCTAAGGATCAGTAAATGCAGATGCTGGTTCTTTGAAGAGATAAACAAAATCGACAAGCCTTTAGGCAGACTCATCAAGAAAAAAAGAGAGAGAGGGCCCAAATGAACACAATCAGAAATGAAAGAGGAGAGATTACAACTTATACCACAGAAATACAAGGATTTTAAGAAATTACTATGGAGAACTATATGCCAAGAAATTTTAAAATCAGGGTAAAATGGACAAATTTCTAGAAAAATATAATCTCCCAAAACTGAATGAAGAAGCAGAAAGTCTGAACAGTACAATAACAGCTGATGAAATTGAAGCAGTAATAAAAAAAACTCCCGGGACACAAAAGCCTTGGACCAGACAGTTTCACAGGAGAATTCTACAAAGCATTTAAGGAAGAGCTAACCCCTATCCTTCACAGACTATTCTAAAAAATCCAAGAAGAGGGAAGACTCCCAAACTCTTTTTATGAAGCCAGCATCATCCTAATCCCAAAACCAGATAAAGACACAAGAAAGAAAGAAAACTACAAGCCCAAATCACTGATGAACATAGATGCTAAAAAGTCTCAACAAAATATTGGCAAACCACATCAAGCAATACATTAAAAAGATCACACACCATGACCAATGTGATTCACCCCAGGGACACAAGGATGGTACAATATTCACAAATTAGTAAGTGTAACACATCACATAAACAAAAGGAAAGACAAAAATCACATGATCCTATCAATAGATGCAGAAGAAGCATTTGATAAGGTACAGCACCTATTTATGATAAAAACACTCAGCAAAACCCCTGACAACAAGTAAATAAATGAGCGTGGCTGAGTTCTAGTAAAATTTTATTTGCAAAAAATAGGCAGCAGGCTGGATGTGGTCCAGTATGGTAGTCTTTTGACTCCTGTTACAGAACATCAACAATATTCTATTTGTACATCTCCCACAACAGGAAGCTGAGCACTTCCCCTGGGAGTCCACTCAGCTTTTTGAGGGCCCATATCTCACAAGGGAGGGTTCCTTTGGCCAGTGTCTCTCTTACCTTCCAGGCTGACCAGGACAGAGGCCAGACAGAGGACGTCCCCCACTACCACTGTGCCAGACAGCTCCGGAGAGATGGTGTGTAGTACGGGCAATGGGACGAAGTCAAAAAGGCCCACGTGTTCTGTGTCCCACACGCTGAGCAGTGTCAGGCCCACGCTGATGGTGCGGATGACGCAAGTGTTGTTGGTTGTGCCCTTCCCGATTTGCACAAACTCATCTCTAGGCACAGGAGGAATATAAGGGCTCTCGGTAAGTATCAGGAAAGAGCCCCCAACTCCAGAGGGAGAAATGCAGCATGAGTCCTCTGCTGGGCAACACTTTTTGCTGACTGCAGCCCCAGATGTTGCCAGGCTCATGGCCACCCAGCAGGTGCTCCCAATAAGAAAGCACCACAGGCTGATAAGCTTGCCCTCACCTCATCTTCCAGAGGAGCCCGTGGCCTTCGGCCAGGGATAGCCCACACTGCCACCCCCATACTGCAAATGGGGAGGCTGAGGACCAGAGAGAAAAGTGACCTACAGAGTGTTTTCAAATAGGGAACAAGTGTGTCCTGGGGAGGCAGACTGCCCTTCGTGGTGTGCCCTGAACAAGCAAAGTAGTCTCCGTACACTTCCTCATCTGCAAGATGAGTATAAGAATGAACACTTGTTGCCCTGCCTTGTGTGCACTGAGCACCGGCCTGTGAACCAAGATTGCCAGTTCAATTCCTGGTCAGGGCACATGCCTGGTTGTGGGCTAGGTCCCCAGTTGGGGGTGTGCAAGAGGCAACCAATTGATGTTTCTCTCACACATTGATATTTCTCTCCCTGTCTTTCTCCCTCCCTTCCCCTCTCTCTGAAAAAAGTAAATAAATAAAATTAAAAAAAAAAGAAAAACCCTTGCCACAGACTTGATATGAACAGTGAACCAGATCAGCGGTTGTAAGTGCTGAGACTAGTACTTGGCATGCAGGAACAGCTCAATCCACACCAGCTAGTGTTGTCCAGTGAAAAGGCCTGGTCTAGGCAGGCTAAGCATTAGGGTCCCAGCTTCATCACTTCCCTCCACCATGCCTTCTGACTCCTGAGCCCTGACTGGTCTCTTTGAGAGAGATTCTTACCACAAAAGGGCCAGTGTGACTTCTGCAAAATAGCTGACAGGATGCAACAACCCAGCCCCATTCCCTCCAGGGCAGCCTACATCCCTGACTGACAGATGGCCAGTACTGTGTGCACAGAGCTCCACAGCTGGCCAGAGGACCTCACAACCACAGTCCCAGTTCATGACTGAGGACTAGGCCATGTTCCCCATGTGACAGACGAGAAAACAGAGGTCTGGAGAGGTGACCTGCCTTGCTCAAGTTCACAGGCTTCATAAAGGGCAGAGCTGGGCTTGAACCAGGTGTCACTGCAAACCAGGGTCCTTCTATCATGACATGCCCCTAGCATCTGGCCTTGACTGTTTCAGTAAGAGGGGCCATATCTGTTGCAGGGATCCTGGGAAGGCCAGGTTACAATGGTCATCAGCACTTGGACACACTGTTCTGTGCTCCTATGCCAGCGCTGCCTAGACAACTCTCCCAGCCCTACTCCTTCCTCCTGGTCTGATGCTTCTCTCTCCTCCTCCTCTGAGCTTGGACTGCATCCCCCTGGGGCAGTGGTTCTCAAAGTAATGTGGAAGCCTTATTAAAAGACAAATTGTTGGGCCTTGTGAATGTGCACTTCTAAGAGGTTCCCAGTGATGCTGATGATGTTGGTCTGGGGAGCACACTTTGAGAACCACCTCTCCAGCAGACTCAGAATTTCAGCAGGCCCAGACTGATGCTATGGCTATCTTCTGTGCTCTGGAGACCACCCCCTGTCACCTCACATTAGGCCTGAGGCTGCAGTTGTATTTCAGGAGAGTCATCCAAAAAGAACTGCACTTGGAGCTGGGTGGGACCTGGTATTAAAACCCCACTTCTGGGTTGGGTGGCCCTAGACACATGGCTTGACCTCTCTGGGCCCCAACGTATGGGCTACAGTAAAGAGTGAGATGTAATGCAGAAGGGCCTGCACACAGCACTAGCGAGCACCTGAGCGTTAGGAGGTGTACCTTGCTCTGACCAATTCCTGTAGAGTCCGTAATTGATGATTTGCACCCACAGAGTACAGGGCCAGGGCAATGGCCAGAGTTGTTTGTATCTCCCCTGCCATCCAGCTTTCGAAGGTACACTGAAGTCTTATTACGAACACTCCAACATCTATGTTTTGCTTTCTGACCCTCAGGATATGTCCCCACCAAACATCCTGCCATACAGCAAACATAGCCTTCCAGCCACGCTTTCCCCTCACTCCTCCTGCCTTCGGACCAAACCTGGTGCTTCCTCTGGTGGCCCTGTGAGTGTGGCATGCCTCTCCTCCTAGAAACTCGAAGTGACAAAACTCTTCTTTCAATGGCATTTGCCTCTTTGTGTTGTCATCAGTCACCTCCATAAATTAAATCTAGTTACAAACTAGACACCTTCATGTGAGAAATGTACATCACCCACAACCTACCTGTTTGTTGCAAAGTTGAGGACTGAATTGTGAGCATGGAAGATGTCTCCAGAGTTGTCATGGAAGTGGACAGTGAAGGTCACAGTCATTCCCAAAGGGAGGGCCATCAGAGCCTCCTTGTTCTGGGTGTGCAGAGTAGGGCTCATGGAGATCCTCAGGTAAGACACAGGAGACACCTGAAGGATGACGAGCAGATATGGAAATGACTGTGTTGGGAAATGGCTGCCCCCAAAACCTGCCTCCCAAGTAGGAGATGCTTGCTCCTAGCTGGTCCCCATCCCAGGAAGGACCAGGGACTGGACCAACAAAGAGCAAAGGCCTCACTCCCCAGTGTTCCAACCTAGTGTCAAAACTGCCACCTCCCTACACAGTGAGCCAACCCAATCCACAAGAGGCAAAATCCATGACTTGGAAAAATTAGATCATTATTCACATTGCAAAAGTATCCCTGGGCTTTGACTGTTCAGAGTCTTCAAAGGCTCTCCAGGCATTTGAATTAGAAATGCTGCATGCTTGGACTGCAGAGGCAGCACGAACTAGGGGCTGCTGCACAGCTGCAGCTGCGCCAGGGAAAGCAGACAGGGAAAGGAGAGGACGATGGGCTCTGGGAGCCCGAGGACCCACGCTCCATAAAGATCAGCCTTGGTTCTCTATCCAGGTAAAGTCTACCCTGAACAAAAAGCTAAGTCCCCAAATCCCTACTTTCTTTGACAAAATTCAGTGATGCAGTGACTGGTACACAACTGGTACTCAGGACATATTTGCTGACATCAGATGAGAAGCAGTCACTTTCACTCACTCACAAGCTATGGTGGAGGTTCCCTGCCAGGCACTCACCTTGAAATAAAAAGACATTACTTAAGGAAATAGGCTTGCAACCCAGGGAAAATCTGAAAATGAAAGTGGTCATGTATTCTGTCATCTAGGATTCAGAAGGTGGCTGTAATGAGATATGGAATATCTCACGTTTAGAATAAACCCTAGCACCCAACCTAGGGATGCCCAAGAAGAAAGGTCCCCTCACTAAGAAGGGACATGGGAAGCACCATGTTATGACCAGAGGACACAAGCTTGAGCTAGGCCAATGCAGGTACCAATGTTAGTACCCAGACTCTCTCAATTGCTGTGACCTTGAGCAATTTACTTCCACTCTGAATCTTGTTTGTTTTCTTGCCTATAAAATGGGTCAGCTACTCCTTCAGGCTGCTGTGGGTGTGGTGTGATGATCTGCAGGTCAGGTAACTAGCACATGCATTCAATGGTGCCCATTCATGTTCCAGGTACCAGCTAGCTGGTCAGGATCCTGGGGTGCCAGTTCCAGCAAATCATGGACTTTGCTGGACCTTAGTTTCCCCAACTATGAAAAAGGTCATTGTAATCTATAATCTCCAAAGATCTTTGGCTCTGACAGCCAGAAAATGCTGTAGCTTTTTATCTAGGATCTTTGCCCCTGGTTACTCTGATATAAATTCTTAGAGCTGAGAGGTAAATATATTCACTTTTATACATGCAAGGGGAAAAATATCACCTTGGCACTACTGCCTTTGTTATTCTAAAAAGGAACAAACCAAGCCCTGGCTGGCGTAGCTCAGTGGAATGAGCATGGGCTGCGAACCAAAGTGTTGCAGGTTCGATTCCCAGTCAGGATATATGCCTGGGTTGTAGGCCATGACTCCCAGCAACCGCACATTGATGTTTCTCTCTCTCTCTCTCTTTCTCTTTCTCTCTCTCTCCCCCCCACCCACTCCCTTCCCTCTCTAAAAAATAAATAAATAAAATATTTAGAAAAAAAAGGAACAAACCATGATCCTACCTTTACTGCGACGATGATACTTTGGTTGGCCCCAAAAGGCTCTTGGGCAGTCACTTCAATTGTAGCAGTCCCAACTGTGGACCCCGACACCAGAAAGCCTTTCTCATTAATGTGTACTATGGGAACTTTCTCGGGCCCGTTCAGGATGCGGTAGCTCAGAGATGCTGTGCCATCCCTTTGGAAAACAAAGCAAAGCTGTTTTTCACACAGAAATGGGGGTCTCGGGGGAAGGCCCAATGTTAGCTCCACTGTGCACACATGGGAGCCTGCCTCTTCAGTCAACCACAGGGAACAACTGTGAAAACCAAAAGTTCCAAGGAAAGCATTTCTTCTTCCCTTCCTAGAACAGCACTGGCCCACCTAGCTAGCTGGTCAGTGGGGAGGGAAAGACCACGAGGGCTGATCTTCTTTCATCATGGGGCACTTGTTGTAAAATATCGTTTCTGAGGCAAACTGTTTTCAATTTACTGAAATCAGGAAGCCTGGTGTAGTGCAGAGAAGATGAGGCTTTGGGTCGGACAGACCCAAAGGCAGTCCCAAAGCCCCGGAAACAGCTGTGTGCCTTGAGGCACATCACATCCCCTCTAAGTCCCCTAAGCTGTGAATGGGGAGCAATGCCCTATTCCAAGGGCTGCTAACAGGGGAAAAATGAGCTACTTGCTCAGAAAGTGATCTGCAAAACTACTCACACTGTACACTGTGCTAAAGACAAACTATGCAGTATTTTATGTCTCTTACATATTCATTAATATCATAAAGTAACAGGAAGGCTTTGTGCCCCAGCCCTACAGGCCCGCTCCTCAGAGGACTTTAAACAAATGCTATCTTCTCTGCCTCAACATTCAACCCCATCATCAACCTCTTCTCTTGACCTAAAGAACGCCTATGCATCCTTCATCCTTCAAGAACCAGTCAAGCATCTCTATCTGTGATATGCCTTCCCTAACCCCTCACATGAAAGGCCCTTCTTTGGGCTATGGCTTGAATATTACATTTCGTTTCATTATAGCTCTTATCATGCTATCTATCTTCCTCTTTCCCCCCACCAGGTTCCTTAAGGGCACCATGTGTTATTCACCTCTTTTCCTGAAGCCAGGCACACAGCCCAGCATTTAGACAATTTGGCTTAATGAACCATGTGTGTGTTTCATGACCATGTAAGTGCTCCTATGGTCCTTACAGTCCCCATTTTGCAACTGCAGTTCAAGTGCAAGTCATCCCCTGGAATGCAAGGTAGGAATTAGGTTTGCAGATATGCTTTAACACGGTGTTTCTCAAACATGAATGTGCATTTCCATCACCAGGGGACCTTGTTAAAGTCCAAGGTTGGCATTTTCATGTGCTCCCATGGGATGCTCACGCACTTTGAATGGCAAGTTTGAAGACACACAGGCACTGGGAAAATTTAGCACTTCTAAGATGGTACTTTTCCCCTTTTGAAGTATTGGATTTTAGCAGCAGGTATTAAACAGTTTCTAGGCTACAGAGAGGAGAAGAGGGCCCTACAGGCCTAAGTGATGAAGAAGAGCAGGGATGTCCACCCAAAGAAAAAAGAATGCAAAGACCACAACCATTTTAAAGGCAACACCAAGCCCTGGCTGGTGTAGCTCATGGGTTGAGCACTGGCCTGAGAACCAAAGAGTCGCTGGTTTGACTCCCAGTCAGGGCACATGCCTGGGTTGCAGGCCAGGTCCCCAGTGAGGGGTACACGTGAGAGGCAACCACACATTGATGTTTCTCCCCCTCTCTTTCTCCCTCCCATCCTCTCTCTCTAAAAATTAATAAATAAAATCTTTAAAAAAAACTTAAAAAAATTAAAGGCAACACCAAGAAAGATGCTCAGTTCACCTAAAGCAGTCATAGTTGCTGACAGCTTTTTAAAAAATGTTATTTTTTATCTTCATCTGAGGACTTTAAAAAAGATTTTATTTATTTATTTTTAGAGAGAGGGAGAAAGAGAAAGAAACATCAATGTGTGGTTGCATCTTGTGTGCCACCCACTGGGGTCTGGCCAGCAACCTAGGCATGTGCCCTGACTGGGAATTGAATGGGCATCTCTTTGGTTTGCAAGCCAGTGCTCAATCCACTGAACCACACCAGCCAGGACCACCTGAGGAGATTTTTTTCATTGCTTTTATTGAAAAAGAATGGGGGGGGCGGAGAAAGAGAGAGAGAGAGAGAGAGAGAGAGAGAGAGAGGGAGAATGACAGCAAGACAGAGAAACATTGATGTGAGAGAAACATCAAATTGGTTACCTTCTTGTACATGCCCCAGAAGGGATAGAACCTACAACCTGGGCATGTGCCCTGACCAGGAATCAAACCCACAACCTTTTGGTCTACTGGACAACATTCAAACCATCTGAGCCACAACAGCTAAGGCAGCTGCTGATGACTTTGACAAATGAATCCTAGATGCGAGTGCAGATTCATGACCTTGCTAAAAAATGACTCACATACCTGTTTGTCTGAAGTTTTATAAACGAGTTGGGTGACATTAATATCTGTTCTGCTTCTATTTCAGGGTTCAGCAGCAGCAGCTTCTCAAACACCTGGAACAGGGGCACATTTTATTTCATATGATACACTGGAATCACGTCCAGGTATCTGTTCTCTCTCGGCAGGGACAGCCAGAGGGGCTCACAGATGAGAAACAGTTGTAAGCAAGCACCTGCCAAGTAGCTGATGATGTGCTGGTAAGGGCTGGACACTGAGAGGCCAGAGGCATGATGAAGAGAAACAGGCAGGTGCACGCTATGTACCCTGATGGGAGCTGCTCCCAGAGCCAGGCAGCATGAGTCTCTGCCTCAGTTCTGAGGCTGGGAACACAGGTGAGGGGAGGTGAGTTGTTCGCCAGGATGTACGCACAAAAGGCAGCACGCAGAATTATAGGGCCTAGGTGGGGTCTTGCTCAACTGTAAGTCTGCCGAAACTGAGCTTGCAGAAAGCACCATCTAAACTCTTCCTCTCAGCAAGACCTTTTGCCCCTCACCATGACCACCTCAAAACAACCCGTCTCACCCCTTGGTCCTTACGTTGTTCCTTATCCTGCCAGGCTCTCTCTGGACCCAGAGAGGGAGAGTGGGTATGGGGGCATGTTGGTGACCTCGGGCCAGCACAGGATAATAAACCTGATAATGTTGGATTGGATCCAATCCTGTCACTCCCCAGGGGCCGAGGCCCGTGATGGCTACAGGGTTTCCAACAGGAAACCAACCTGACTCCCTTCCAACGCCACTATGTTTTGAGTGTATAATCCTTACGCCTAGATATATTTTGCCTGTGAAATATGTTTAAAATAATCCTTGCCATGCCTGTCTCAAAGAGCTTTGGGATTCACTTGATACAATGTGAGTGGCAGTGCTTCCTAAATGGGGAAGAACAAATAGCCTTTGACAGCTGCATGGGGATCTGATGTCAGGTGAGAGTCCTTCTGCAAGGCAGGTGGCGTTCAGTGAAGTGGCCTCGCTGACTTCAACTCAGACACACATCCTGTGCAGGAAACAGATACAAATATGTTTCCCTCTATTTTTCTCAACATGTATTCTGTGTCGTTCCCCTTTACATGGAGGTGAAGGTACACGAAATCTCACTTTCCTGTTAACTGTGCAAGTACCACAGTAAACGGCAACAGGCACTCCGCCTGCCGGGCAGAGAGCAGAGAGGGGAGGCCTGCGGCAAACCGGAGCCCAGCTCCACTGGAGGGGAGGCCGCTGCTCATCCCCCGCGGACTGTGCCATGTGGCAAATGCATGTCTTATGGACAATATTGGATTTTTATACAAAATCTTCCTATTTTTAAATGTTGGCAACAAAGAAAAACTGTTTCAAAGCATTAAGTGAACCAAATGAAACACATATGTGGACCCAGCTTCTCTAAGTTTCAATGTTCTCAAAACTCCACACGCCCTCAATGAGGGAAACCGAGGCACAGAGACCTGCAGGGACCCAGCTGAGGTTACAGAATATGGAAGCTGAGATGCCCCATCTGCAATTCCATGAGGTGCTGGAACTTAATTTTTAACCAGAAAGAACTCGTATTTGTGTTTATCTGTTTATGTGTGCATACATGCGTGTCTGTGTACCCAAGTTGGTCTGTGTGTCTTCTGGCACAGACGCGTGTGCTGGTGTCTGGGGATGATGCTCATGTGAGGTGGCATCGAGGGCTGCTGGCAAACAGGCATTTCCTTCTTTGAAAATCTGCTTCTTTACCCCTATTGGACTATGTGCCTGGGTTACAAATGGTTTATTTCTTTTTGAAGAGGAGCTTGAACCCATTTCTTTTCTCCTGATAGGGGGTGCTTTCAGTTTTTCTCGTAATTTAGGGGGACCCAAAGGTTACTGAGTTCCAGATCAGCCAAACAGGGTCGTTGAAGCTAAAAATGTACTTCAGAGCAACTTGTCAACTCCCTAGTTTGACAGAGGGGCCCGGAAAGGCAGAGGAGGCAGGAGGGCAGGCTGCAGAGATATAGGAAGCTGAGCCGAGGGCAGGAGGAGGACTGCTGGGCTCTGGGGCTTGAGTCAGTACTGTGCCCTCCAGTGGCTGTGAGCAGGCGACCTCTCTCTCGGAGCATTCGTTTCCATCTATGAATTGATAGGTCGCACCATCTCCCAGACCACCCACAGGGCCACCACCTGTCTACTGAGACATGGAGGGGCCGCTTCCCCTCCACACCTTCCTGTGGGGCCACGGGCTCATTGTCAGGCAGCAGCACCTGCAGCTCCTGCTCCTCAGGCCTCACAGGGGCACTGGGAAATGGGGAAAACATGTCTGCCTGTTGGGTCTTCTATGAGGGTTTGTAAAATAAACTCGATTACATTAACACCCAGAGCATTAATGCTCAGAAAAGGCTCAGAGCATTTTCCAGCCTCTTCCTTCCACAAAAGCACCCCACATTCCAAGCTCAGAAATGTTTTCTACTTTGGAAACACATCAAGCTATTTCAGACCTCTAGGCCTTTGCACCTGGCATCCAGCCAATTCCTCCCCCCTGAAGTGTCACCCCTCTGCGAAGCTTTTGGTCAGTGCATCTCAAGGCTCCCACAGCATCTGGCACGCCCCCGACCCCCGACCCTCCAGACTGAGAACTCCTCAGGGGCAGGGCAGTGGGAATGAATACTCAGGTGCGCCTGCATGGCCCCGAGAGGAGGAGGGCACTGGGCTGGCCCTTTCTCTCTCATGTGTGGTTCTAGCCCACCTGTCCTTTACCTGGATTTGGATCTCATCAGAGAGTTCTTCGGCGAGGCCATGCAGCTGCCCAGCTTTGGGGTCCAGAGCCTTGACTACCACCCTCAGCCCGGTCCGGCCTTTTACCCGACCATGCACGGTCATGGCAAAGTTGTACTGTGACGGGAGCCGAAGCGACGCCTGGGACAGACACCAAATATGTTTTCAGGGAGAACCCTGGGGCCCCAGAACCCCCAGAAGGGCAGTCAGTCAGAAGCCCCAGACTGTTCTCAAAGGCTGCTGCCTTCCTGCCCTGGTCAAGGCCGGCTAACCCCAAAGTATGCAGACTGCGTCACCCCAGAATGAGCACAGCACACCCCGTGCCATTTCATTATGTTCTCAGGTGAATGCAAAAAAGGCTGGGCCCACCCACCACTGCCAGCATTTTTACAGCAGGACTCCTCAGAGCCTTCAGTGTGTGGAAGTGGTTATAAATCAAGAGGGATGCTAGACTTAGAAGTGTTTCCCCGCAGAGCCCCTATGTTATGGGATATCTGGGAATAAGTCACTGCCCATGTACTACAAA
This sequence comes from Phyllostomus discolor, assembly GCF_004126475.2. Lineage (NCBI taxonomy): Eukaryota > Metazoa > Chordata > Mammalia > Chiroptera > Phyllostomidae > Phyllostomus > Phyllostomus discolor. The sequence goes on from NC_040904.2 coordinate 107,775,484, forward strand.
GTCTGAGGAAGCCCCTGGCACTGGGAACAGGACCCTGGCTCCACTGGGTTGGCTGGGGAAGGCATTTGCATTATACCAGACAAGCTTGGAGCAGCCTCTGGGAAACTCCATCCTTGTGACTGGCCCCTCCCCTTGACAACCACTCTCCCCTCACTACTCATGCATGGGGTAAGAAGGCATATCATGGAACCACCTCCCACTCAGGTCCTGTGTGCCCAAGGCTACCTGGGGTGATAGCCTGGAGTCACCAGGCCTGGCACCCAGTCCCTTCTCCCTGCTGGCTTGTGGGGCAGTCCTAAGGTGCATCCCTTCCCATATATAAGCTCCAGTTAATATGAAGAAAGGTTTTAAGTAAGTTATTTCCAACACTTTCCAGCCCTGAGGTCTGAGGAAGGGTAGGGGTCCACCCCATGGGGGGCTAAGGAAGGGGACCTTGGCCTCTGCCATAAACCAGGAGAAAACCCCAGGTCTGCCAGGCATCATTTCAAAAAGGGAGTAGAAGTTACAGATTAGGGACCCTCTGGAACTTTTGTGACTTCCCCACAAAGTTGTCATTTTTCCCACCTTGTGTTTGGTAGGTTATCTATAACCTACCCTATTGTGGTTAGCAAGAATGTGCTTAAGACAAAAAGGGCTGGGGACAGTCTTTTAGCACTATGAAAATAATTGCTGGGAGACCATGTACCCAGATGCAAGGACTCAGAGGAAGGACAAAAGGGGATAGGGAGTGGTGGCAGTGTCTGGGAGGGGTCCCGATGAGCCTGGAAAGAAAGCAGGAAGGAGTTAGGACTGGCCTAGTGTGAAGATGCAGACCTAGTGTGTGGAGAGTTGGGGGGAACCCTCCCCACCCCGGACTCTGGCCTGGGATGGAGCAGAGGAGGCTCTGGGCAGGTGATTACCTCGTGGTGCCGCCCCCGGATGTCCAGGATATCCCGCTTGGTGACTGACCAGTGGAAGGTCAAGCCTGGCACAGCATTACCAAAGGAGAAAGGGTTCTGGTTGTTGGTGATTCCAGTGATGTACACGGGCATCTGTGGGGGGAAAGCCAGGCTCGTGACAAGCAGAGTCCAACTGACAGGAGTGTTCCCAGAAGCCTGGGGGTGCTGCCCAGCTTCCTCTCCACTGCCTGGTGACTTTTGTGTCTCCTTTGTGCAGCATGAGCTGTGTCCACTCTGCCCTCACCAGAGATGGGTATGGTACGGGATTGGGAAGATGTGATAAAAAAGCAAATGATGGAGCCAAAGGCAGAACTAGGCCCTCTCCACCCTGTCCTTGGGCCGTGGGTTGTATTTCACTTTGGCTGAAAGGCTCCATTCCTGAAATGACTCCCTCAAGCTCTAGGACAAATGCAGCCCCCAGCAGCACGGCACACTCTGCCCAGTCGCTGCCTGGGCTCCTCTTTCTCAGTCTAACGGGGGCCCTGCTTGGGTGGGCGCAGGTGGGATCACAGCCTTCTCCAGCCCGCACTCACTGAGTGTCTACCAGAGGGCACATGGGGGGCCATGCAGCAAAAGGTAATAACATACTCTGAGCCGGGCTGCTGAGCCAGCTCCCAGCTCCATCATTTACTAGCTGTGTGACTTTGGGCAGAGCTTTAAGCTTTCCATGTGTTCACTTCTGGGTCTATAACATGGAGATGACACTGGTGGCTACCTCATGGGGTTGTGATAAACACCAAATGAATTAATACACAGGAAGCACTTAGTACTGAGTACACGCTATACAGTTGTTAGTTCCTAGGTGTGGAAAGGCCAGGCATTATGTCAGTAAGTGCACCAACACAGGACTAGAAGGGGATAAATGCTGTGAATAAAAGGAGCTTTGCCCTGTGGGAGAGAGCACAGGGAGTGCTGGTGTGGTATGGAGCAGAAAATTCAAGGAAGGTTCCCCTTAGGACAGGGTGTCAAACTCATATTCACTGGGGGCCACATTAGCCTCACGGTTGCCTTCAAAGAGCAGAATGTAATTTAGGGCCATATAAATGTAATTACTCCTTAATACTTAAGCAAGAGCTCAGTGCTGCCACTGGGTAGAGACATGGTGCTAACCGGATAAAACAAGGTGGAGGGCCGGATTCAGTCCGTGGGCCTCGTGTTTGCCACCTGTGCTCTAGGAAGTAGAGCTGAACCCTGTAGGGACAGAGGGTGATGCAGATAAAGGGAGAAGTGCTCTAGTGAAAGGTATAGTGCCCTAGCAGTGGCTCCCCTCACCTCATCCTGAACCAGAACCTGCTCAAAGGCTGCTCACACAGCACAGACAGGAAGGGCTGGAGAGGAGCCCGCCTCACCTGGGTCCCTGTCCTCATCCGCGTGATGGGGGCTCGGATCCTCACGGCCTGAAGAAGCAGCACCTCCACCTCCACGAGATCCTAGAAAAAGGGCTTTGGAGCTCAGGCTGGTTGACGGTATGTGAACTGTGAACATGCTGGCAACTGGGGTTTCAGGAAGGGATCCCTCTAAGGAAGAAGGCTTCTGCCAAGGCCTGCTCATTCCTATGGCCAGAAAGCACCCACAGGATGTCGCTCAAGGCTTCTCTTCCAGAGGCAACCTGGCTTGTGGCTGTCTCCCCGATTCCCTAGGGTGGGGTCAGGGGAAGGGAGGGCAGGTCCCACCCTGGGGCTCCAGGTAGCACTGTAGAGATGGGGTCAGTGACTAGGGACTGTTCTTCTCTAGGCTGGGATGCCCTCACAGGACAGGTTTCCAGGCCCTTCCAACCTCAAATCCAGAGCCTGTAGATCTCTCTGACTAAGCAGAGTAAATGGACAAATGCAGGAGCCAGTCAGAGACTGATGAGAGCAGACCTCATACCTTCCTTCATTCTGAACCCTATACTCCTTTAATCCTGGCCAAAGACAAATTTGAAGACAAACCTGAAGAAGTCTCTTCATAGTCCTGTTGAGTCACTCGGAACATAGGCTAATGAGACTCTTAAACCTTTTTTACATATCCTGACACTGAGCCCATCTCCTGTGTCTTGTGATCTGGGCTATTGCCTGGCACATAGTAGGTCCTCAATAAGCATTTATTCCCTTCCTTTCCTTTACCCTTTTCACTGCTCAGTCTCCTCCTGCCAGTCCTGGTCCACCTCTTGACCTTAGGTGCTGATTCTTAAATGGATAGAACTGGAAGCTTATGACCAGAATCACACACCCTTCATATGGAGCTGGTCATACAGCCTCAACGTCTTCCAAGGGGCATCAGGCCCTTCTCCTGGCACCTCCCTCAGCCTGCCAGAGGGGAGACACTGAGAGAGAGGTGGCCCAGCAAAGTCATATTACAAAGAATAGCAATGGCCAGGAGGGAAAGGTGGGCTGTGTGCCCCTTTGGCCAAATTTCTAGTCAGCTGCCATTTTCAGCCACCTGGACCCCCAAGAGGGGAATAATAAGCCAGTTCCTGAAGTCACAATCTTTAGAGAGAAAAAAAGGGCAGAACCTCTTTGGTCCTTCATTTTACTCTCGAGGACATTTATCTGAGCCCTGCTGTATATGCCACAGCATAGACTTTTACATTCCCAATGCTTTCTTGTCATTAGAAAATTGATAGGCAGAATCAGAGTGTCACCTCCATGATTCAGGAGGACAGTGCAGTTTAACTAGGATACTTAGACAGACAACTGAAACTAATGGAGAAAGGCGTAAATAAATGAACTCAGTGTCAGCTCAAGGTCAGACTCAGGGAAGCCTCCTTCCCAGGGTGACACATGCACAGCTCGCTCCCTGGGGCACTCTGTGTTCCTCCAGGGTCCCGATTCTGGACAAGGAACAGGATGACTGGGTTCTGAAAAGTTCTTGTCCTGTCATGTTATGCCGAACAAAATGCTCTTCCTAAGCCCAGATTTCCAGCCCAGCTGTACCTGTGCAGCAGCCTCCCCTGAGAGGCTTCTGCAGGTCACTGCAGGCCAAGGGTGTCAGGGAGAGTCCAAGCACCCTGAGCCCTTCTCAGGAGGTGGAAACAACCTTTCATCTCCTTGCTAGAGGCCCTAAGAGGTACCTACTCCCTGGGAAGAAGGGAAATTATCAGATTTGGGACATCAACTTCCATGTGTTGATGTCAGTCCCACTGACATGGAGCAGGGGTTTCTCCTAGCAGAGAGGACTCCCCTAACTTGGCCATCCAGCACGTTGCATGTTGATCCAGAAAAGCAATCAGGACATGTCCCGACTCTAGCAAAGAGGCTTGGGAGATAAGCCTAGTAGAGCCAAAGATATTAGTGGATGATTCAGGTTTTCTGCTTCTCCTAGAAACATAAACCCAGGCCTCTTGGTATCCAATTATTTATGCTTATAAGAGCCAAGCCAGTGCACACCTCTGAAAACTCACACTGTAGTTCACGGAGTGTGACAGCGTCAACAGCACCCACTTCTTTTCTCTCAGAACACCTCCTGCCCTGCTTGAAGTGAATGAACAAAAGGAACGAGAATTCTGCTATCAGCTGTCCCAGGTCAGGCCCTAGAACTGCTTTGTAGGAGCTGACTAAATGGAGAGTGACAAAACACACAGGTGCTAAGGGCTAAAGGAGGGATATAGAACACTCTGGGCAGTGTCTGCCATCACAGCGGCTACCATCACCAGGCCCTGGAATGTCCCCATGGCAGGAGGCTGGAGACACTGTCGCTTTAAAAGCAGCTGCAGAGACTCAATCTGGAAAAGCATCCAGGTGCTCCCACGTTGGCAGGGCTGACCCAGGTGACAGGCAGGGCTTCAGACTCAGAGGGCAGAAGCAAAAATCTCAGAGAGGGGTGCTCCTGGTCCTCAAGAGCAGGGCCCAAACTGGATAAACAGGGCTTCCTCCCCTTCACCGCTGACCGCCCCAGCAGCTGCTGAGGGGAGCAGGATGCCCCATCACAACAAAGGATTCAGAAGGCAACTATCTCTGTTACCTGAGACACAATGACGAGCTTGCCGGTCTCAGCATCCACGGCCTGGACAACCCCTGAGACGGTGCTGTTGCCAATGGCAAGCCCCCGAACCAGCCCAGCAGAGTTCACCACTGCCACGCTCTCATTGCTGATGGAGAAGAGGATGTTGGACTGAGGCTGGGGGCCTCCCTCAGAGGTGATCTGGAGTGGGGAGAAACAGCAGTGCCCATCAGCCCTTATCCTCCTGGCCAGTCCAAGCCTCGCCTCTGAGGGCAAGGGTGTCAACACCCCAGAGCATCCCACTTTAGCCTGTCTGAGATCCAAGGCAGATGGACATGCCTGAAGCCAAGGGCAGTGTAGGTGGCTACTTCCTTGCAGGTGTCTGGCCATGGAGAGGAGTGGAGCAAGAATGTGGCCTTTGGCTCCTACCTGTATCATGGCCCCAATAATCAGCGTCACCTTCCTGGGTATTAGCCTAAATGGTGGGAAGACCTGGGTGTGGAGACAAAAGAGAGAAGGGAGACCGTTGCATTACAAGCTCATGATGCTGGGCGTAGTTCACACTTAATATTTTCAGGGAGAGGGGAACACAGTGCATGGACATCACTCCTCTTGAAGAGGCAGCAGGGAGAGCCTGGGTCTTGCGCCAACCCTGAAGGAGCCTGAGTTGCCTGCACAGAATCTCATCCTACCCACAGGCCCAAGAATCTGTGGTTGGGAAGGGCATATTCTACTCTTTGGGAATGTCTCCTGGGAACCATTACAGGTGCACTTTTTCCAGCCCAGACCTGCAGAATCAGGTGGGGTCCTGTGATTTGGGTCTTCAGACCTCCAAGAAGATTCTGATGCATGTCAGTCTCTAATCCACTGCCTTTGCTATTTCCCCAACTGTTTTGAAAGGTTGCCTTTCACTAAATTTCTCCTGACAAATTGCTGTAGAAGTTCTCTACTCCAATGCCCTGCAAACTTTTCAGAAAGTGGGCCCAAGGGTAGATATGAGGATGCCCAGTCTCTGCAGCAGGGCGAAGCTCCACATCCTCCTCTTGCACCCCCTAATCCCAGACTAGCGAGAGCATGAGGAGAGCTTAAGGGAGAGAGAAAGTGCCAGTTGGCCAAGGGGATGCTTTGTGCATGAAGATTAGTCTCTTAGAGCTGTGCTATTTACAGGCAGAAATAAATTCTGCTTTACCAAGAGACAGGTGCACTTCCATGTAGGGATATAATCCACATCCTTCAGAACACAGATTGATTAACACAAAGCCTGCCAGCCTATGGCTGAGACCCCTGGAGGATGCCGGCGGGAGCCAGACAGTTTAGTGCTGCTGCTGAAGGAGGAAGCTCAATACTTCTTGGCTCCTTGTGACTGTGGGGCTCTGGCCAAACCTCATAGTATGAGAAAGCACCAAGTCACTTGCTGAGTTGATGCTGGGGGACCTCAGAGCTCCCACATCCAGGAATTGTTCACTCCAGGTGCTCCCATTCCAAAAGCTCACCCCTTCCAGGGGTCTGTTCTGAAGTTCAGACTGACTTTCATGAAGAGCTTTCATACATGGACCCACAACTGTCTGTAGCTTTTGCCCATCCATCACTTTCTGGAACTTCCACAGTTTAAAGAATGTCCTGCTATGACCCTGACAACTGAGAAGTCACTTCCCTTCTCTGAGCCATATCAATGCCCCTTACGATCCAGAGAGAGATTAAAGTAACGCAGCCCCATTTCTCTGGGGCTGACCCCAGATCCCTGGGACTGGTAGTCAGAGCACACAGCTGGGCACAGATATTAAAAATGTCTCTTCACAGTAGCTTCCTGGACTTTCCTTGAAATTTCCACCCTATCACAAAAAAGACATACTCCCTTATCCACCCATGGTCCCATAGTGGCTGGGCTCATCCCATGTGGCGTGAAGAGAAACAGCTTTACCTCAATCTGTTGTGGGGCCGAGTTGATTCTCTGTCCAGCTTTATTGGTCACAACTGCAGTGAGACTGGTCTGGCCGATGGCCACACCATGGATGTGGAATGTGGCAGTATAGTTGTCAAGGGCCTCGTCAAGGGAGCTGGAACAGAGGGAAGGGCTGGCACTTCTCTCCGCAAAGAGACCTGTCAGCACTGACCCCAAGATGCCCTGTCCTGACCCCTGGGGGACTCACACCAATGTGACAATCTGGGAGGCTGCTTGGAGCTTCAGGTCCATGAAGGCAAAGTACTTGGCCAGGAAAGGTTTCTTGTGAGAGTCCAGCACACGGACATATGCCTTGACTGTCTTCCCAATCTCCACCTACATCACAGGGACAGACACTCAGGGGGGCCTCTGAATGACCCATTCCACCACCTATGACAACCTTCCACTTTCTGAGAAATGTCACCAACCTCAAACCCACAGACCTGAAAATTAGGGACAGTTTACCTAGGTTGACCAGTCCTTAATTTCCAACTATTAGCTAATCAACAAATAAAAATCAATTGAGTATTTGCTGTATACAAAGGACCTTGGCGATACTTAGATGCATAAATTACACTCCCTACTCTTAAAGAACTAGCATTCTAGTTAGACTGATAAGGCACAGCTTAGAATGGCAGCCAGTATACAGTAGGGGTTCAATAAGTGCACCAATGACCAAATATCTCACATCTGGCAGCATATAATACATACAGTAAGAACTTTAGGAAATGGGAGCCAGAACTGCTTAGTGAAGAAATAAGTCTGGTCAGCGGATTACCAGTGGAAGTCAGACCATGGGAGGAATATTGGGACTGTAAGAGAACATTGGCTTTTTCAGTTGTCTAAGCTGCTCAAACACCCCTTTTAACTACCCTTGGCTGAGGGTAGTTAACTACCCTTTACCACTCTGGAAAATAGGAAGTGACAGTAACCCTCTATAAACCTGGCTATAGTTACTTTAGGTATTTGAAGTATAAACATTTCCTATTTATATTTTTAAAAAGCCTATATCTATTAGGTGTTTACTCGCAAAAGACTTGGCATTAATGAGCTTCATTCATTTGCCATTTAAATTCCTGAGAATCCAAAAACCTAAATAATGGGGAGAAAAAAATGTTCAGCAAGGTGTGCATCTGGTTGGTTAGTACCTACACCAGCTAGAGGATAGAAATTCCCAAGTCAGGGATGATAATGGAGTCAACTTCAAGTGGGATTTGCAGCCAAACTTTATGGATGTCAACTGGGCTGAAGAAGGATAACCTCAGAGGTTATTCTGCATCATGTACACAGAACAGCAGAGATAAGAGACAGCACTGCAAGCTCGCTGCAACTTAAGAGCAGGGTGGGGGACTGCAGAAACCACAGGAAAAAAATCAAAGAACATGAGAAAATATCTCCCACAGCCACAGCATTTTCCTGGTTTTTGTGAATCAGCAGAGAGGGAGCCACATGAGGAAGTTGACACTGACCTTGTCTACCACTCGGACGTACAGCTCCTGAATGTCTGAGACATAAACGACAGCCTTTGCTGGGGCTGGGAAGGCGAGGCACAAATCGTGGATCATGATGGTTGACGTGCCTGGGAGTAAAGGGTGGACCTGCAGGGTTGAAGGTGGGCTGCTCAGTTATAGCTGCTCACAGCAGCAACCTATCCACCATGGAATGCCATTTCCCAGAGACCTCTGGGGCAGAGGTCAACATTAGTGAACAAGAAACATCCTAACCCAAGTGTTGCCCTGCTCATCCCTCATCATGAGCCCCCACTGCCAGCCAAACGATGAGCTGAAATGTAAAATGTTAGTGCTGGGATGGATCTCAGAGAGCATTTGTTCCCTTGGTACATTTTACAAAGAAAACAGAAGGTGCTCAAAGTGGGGCAATCAGTGGCCTTGGGGCACATAGCCATACCTCCCATCTGGGCAGCCTGCCACTGCAACACCAGTAATAGAAAAGCATCTGGTAAGTCAGGGGCTGGAGGGCATGAGGCAGCTGCTTCTCACTCACAAATCTCACCTGAACTCACAGAATCACAGAACCTGGGAATAGACCGTGGAGCCCCCGTGGTCTTAAGTGTGAGCTCTTTGAGTCTCACTCATCTCCACATTCATTTCTAGCACAGCTCCATTTGAAGCAGAGACCGCTTAAAATTTTCTGAGTTAGTGAACTCCTCTGAGCTATTGTTTTCCAGCCTTTCACTGACAAAGACCACCCCCCTTGTTAAATCTTCTCTCTCTACCCACTTTCATGGATCCCATCTCAAAAGAACCTCTCCCCAAACTACACCCAATCACTCTCCCATGCTACAGGTGGATTTTGAGCAGCTTGTCATATTACTTATGCGTATATTTCAGTGACGTAGTGTGGAGGCTGGACAAGCACAGGCAAGTCTTGAATCGAGTGGTGAGCCCAGTGGGGTCCATGCCTCCCATCTCTATCTGGCTCTGGCTTTGAGGTCTGGTACTCTTTAGGGGCTGTCTTCTCCCCTGCTGCAGCCTCAGGGCTGAGCCTACCTGTGGTACTGACTATCCCTAATAAACTTCGCTTGATTAGATCAATAGCCAGGGGCATTCAGTTAAAAAGAAACCTAGTGCTTCAGCCTGCTTACTTAGCTTTACTTTTAGCTTTGTTAAGACCTGGAAATTCTGGGGGAAAAGTCTGCAAACCCAATGTAACCTCATCTATTTGGTAATGGCTGTTTCTGGTCCAACTCCTTCAATGTACATATGGGGAAACTGAGGCTCACACAGGCTGACAGCACAGTCTGAAGGGGCCGCACTGGGAGGGAACACAGGTGCCTGAGTGCCCAGTGCCGGGCTCCCTCTACCATACTCTTCCACTTCCAGAGCTAACATGTCTGGGGCCTAGAATGGAACTGGGAGCAAGACAGGGAGTGGGGTATACAATCTGAGCCATCACCAGGCCAAGGAAGGGGTCTGGGAGCACCAGGTCTCCTGCTTCACACAGCACAACTCATCCTGGTTTATTATATTTCCCCAGAGAGAACTCATTTACAAATGGGAGAAAAACAAAAGCTTTCTTTGAGAACATAATGCAAGGATCTGATGCAACCCTCCTGAAAAAGTTACTGCCGGCAGTAGCTGGCATACTTCACAATGTGAAGAAATTACACATAGTACCAACTGCTGATGGAAGGCTTTTTCTTTTTCATTTTTTTTCTCTCCTTCAAAAGGACCATTTTGCACATTTTAAACAAAGACAAAGTAGTGGTGGGGAAATTCATTCCTCTTCCACTTGATTTCACAGAGGTGGGATGTCAAGCCACCTTCCAGGTGACATGAGAGGAAGACAGTGTCATGCTGCCATTGATGGAGAGGCTGTGTGGTTTCCTGCTCCGTGTGCTTGAACACATGAGCTCACTTCATGCCCACATGACAATGATTTAAAGAAACCACTCTTGGGGAAGTAAGAGGAGTTGCCAGCTAGCTGATGGCAAAGTGGGGACCTCTCTCTACTAACTCTAGACTGTGCACATTTGTTATACCCCCCTGCTTCTCCAGGTGTTTCAGACTCCCTTGCCTCTTGATTGACATAAAGGAGGTGTGTGAAGGAGAGGAGGTAGGGGAAATCCATGCCTGGAATGAATGCTAATTTCTTTTTTTTTAAGATTTATTTATTTATTCTTAGAGAGGGAAAGGAGGGAGAAAGAGAGAGAGAAACATGAATGTGCGGTTGCTGGCGGCCATGGCCTGCAACCCTGGCATGTGCCCTGACTGGTAATTGAACCTGCGATACTTTGGTTCGCAGCCCGCGCTCAATCCACTGAGCTATGCCAGCCAGGGCGAATTCTAATTTCTAAGTGTTGAGAATTTCAGCAAGTACTAGCCAAGGGGAAAGTCCTGTCATCTCTTCAGAGATGATGAATGCATTACTGCTCATTAAGATTCTGTAAGCAGACCCAGAGGCAGCTTTGTTCACAAGTAGGCTAAAGTTGTGATGTCCACTTGTGCCCACCAGGCACCAAGGTCCTGCTTATACCATCTCAGCTCCTTGTTTTCTTTGGCCCCATCATGCTTTAGACTTGTCCTTTGCCAGGCATTTGCAGAAGAATAAGGATCCTACAAATTTCTGAATATCACTGGGGCCAATAGCTCTTATTTCCTACAGTGTGCCCATCAATACCATGTGGTGGGCCAGGTAGTGCCATGCAAGAGTGTTGGGATCCGTGCCCCTGAGTAGATGCCCTCAGGGCTCATGGGGATGACCAGGATCACATGAAAATCACAGGCACTGAGAAGGTCCTGGCTTAGACACAGGATGAGACTTTATCCAGGGATTCTGGCCAGCTCTGAGCTTCCCACAGGGTCAGGGCTGAGGACTTGTGCTTCTGTCTACAGGTCACTCTCAGAGGAAAAGCAGGACACACCCAAGTCCAAGCCCTGCAACTGCCATATGCTGCCAGCTTCACCTCAAGCACCCTCCTTGGATACACAATATCGTCATAATGGGGTACGTGTCACAGGACCAAGGAGATGGGGAAACCACTGCAGCTCTTGAGAGCTGTGCCTCCATCTGACTTGTTCCCACTGAGTCCTCAGCGCTGGGACCAGAGCCTGGCACAGGATGGGCCCCGCTATTTGCCTTAATAAAGGTGTGAAGAGCTCAGCCCACAGCAAGATATGCTTCCCCTGCTCTTATAATCCATGGGTTCTCCTTGGAGGTCTTATTTTGGAATGCAAAGAATTGCTGGGAAGAAAGAAAACCTAAGCTTAAATCAGGTAATCACTCCAGTGTGCAAGCCAGCCAAAAATGAAATAAAGGCCCCCTGCAGAGTTTCGGGGGCTGTGTGAGCAAAATGGAGCCCAGTCCAGCGCAGCCTCCGGAGCACTGTGTGGGCACTGGAGCTTTCACAATGGCACTGGTGCGAGATCCACAGCTCCTGCCACAGACACTCAGAAGCCAAAACACACCCAGGAGCCATTTCTGCATCCCAAAATGTGTGTCAACAGGGAAAGAAAGAAGCTTTTCCTATGACTAACTAAAGAACTGTTGTGGGCTTTGTCTCTGCGATTAAGGGAAATGAGAATGCTACTAATTAACAGCTGGAAAATTCCAAAGAAGCACAAATGTCCTTCAGAAATAGCCATCTGAGAACAACTGCTAGGACCTATCACAGATAGACAGCACTCTACGAAAAATTCATCTGCTGCTCACAGAAGAGGTAAAGGAAACTAGAATCTGATTTGTACCTAGAGTTGCAATGGTCTCTGTGATTTGTACCTACAGGTCTAAGATGATGGGGAGCAGAGACCCTAGTGGTCAAAATTTCCCCTTCTTGAGCCAAAGTAATCCTTGTAGGGCCTGCACATGGGGTGCTCCTGGCACTCCCACAGTGCTAGACTTGTCCTGGGGGTGCTGCCTGCAATGAATACTCTGCGCCACTTGAGAGAGCCATGAAAGAGATGAGAGACCATGAGCAGAGGCTAATCCACAACTCGAAAAGAGAACTGCTTGAGCTCTATTGGAACCATCCACAAAATGGGAACATCAACTCTTGTCAAGACTAAGAGACTCCTAGAATCTGCTGCTGAGAGGCACTGCATAGGGCACGGGTGTCAAACTCATCTTCACTAGGGGCCACATCAGCCTCACAGTTGCCTTCAAAGAGCTGGATGTAATTTCAACTCCTTAACAGTTAAGGAGTAGTTACGTTTATACAGTCCTGAAATTATTTTGGCCCTTTGAAGGCAACCTCAAGGCTGATATGGCCCACGGTGAAAATGAGTTTGACAGCTCTGGTGTAGGGTAACCCTAGAATTGCAGCCCTGTAGAACTGAGCAGGGGTTCATAGGTCTCCTGGGAAAGTTTCACTCTGATGCTGGAACCCCATGTTGTGTCTTTCAGATAAGCATCCCAGTTTCGGTTCCAATATACCGCCAGAGGCAGATGTTCATTGCCTACAGAGGCAACCTAGTCCACCACAGACTCTTAGATGTGTTCCTTCTTGGAGGAAATGTCTCTCTCTGGTCACAGGTTAACCTCAGGGCTTATGCAAAATGTGAGGTGGCAGGTAAATGTGAGTAAAAGTGTTTCCAAGTATAGTTGGCACTGTACACATTTTTCCCAACTTGAAACTTCCTCTTCTTGAAAACAGAAGAGCTACTTTTAACCTCTAAAAGTAAAGCAAACAGGCATATTTCAAGTAGTTGGGATTATTTAAAATTTGAGGTTTTCCTTTTAATGTAAAGGATGTGACTGACAATGGACACTCATTTATGTGACAGGAGGAATGGTCTAGAGAGTTACTCTTTCTTTTATAAAGGGAATAAAAATGCTAGGGGAAAACTTCAGATATGATCTCAGGCTTCCAGCAACCCTCAAGCTTCCTCTAAAAACTCACGTTCATGCCCAGGTGCTGAGAGACAGTTTTCCTCACTCTGATTTACAGCAATAAACCTACAGTCCTGCCAACTGTGATTCTGTTTTGAGAAGAACAGGAATATTAAGACTTGCTTCCCTACCCTTCACCAAGAGACTGCACTGTGGAAAAGCATCCTCTCCACAAGACAGCTAAAGACCCGGGTTGACCACTGGGCGAATGTAAAAAATGTTAAAAAAAAAAAGCAAACCCAAATAACAAAAAGATCTGAATTGTCCTAAGACACAGGCTGGCAAAACTGATGGAAAGAAACAATCCAAACAGACCTATAACAGGTGAAAGATTGAACTGGTTATCAAAAAACTACCCACAAAGAAAAGCCTGTGTCCAGGCGGCTTCACTGGTTAACTCTACAAAATATTTAAGAGTAACTGTTACTAATTCTCCACAAACTTTTCCAAAAATTAGAAGAGCAAGCACTTCTAAGTCAACCCATGAAGCCAATATCACCCTTATACCCAAATCAAACACATCACAGAAAAAAAAACCTACAGACCAACATCTCTTATGAATATGAGCATAAACTCCTCAATAAAATATTAGCAAACTGAACCCAGTTACATGTAAAATGAATTATATATCATAACCAAGTAGCTGTTTTCCTAGGAATGCAAGGTTGGTTTAATATCTGAAAGTCAATTACTGTAAGACACCGTATCAAAAGAATAAAGAACAAAAAACCACATGATTATCTCAAGAGATACGGAAAAGCATCTGACTGGATCCAGGACCCTTTCATGAGTATGTGTATGAGTGCACAGAGTTGACAGCTAAAGTGTGTGTGTGGGGTTTCTTTCTGAAGTGAGGCAAATACTCTAAAACTGACTGTGGTGATGGCTGTCCATATGTCTGTGTGAATATACTAACAACAAGTAAGCTGTACATTTTAAATGGTTCATTTGTATGGTATCTAAATTATATCTTGATAAAGCTGTTATTAAAAATATCAACAAAAGATGGAAAGTGGCTTTTCCTTAGACATAACCTGTGCTCTCCAGCTTACCACGCCCCCCCCCCCCCGCCACTGCCTATTACTCCCCCGCTCAAGCTAAGCATCAGGTGACAGCATAGCAGGCCCCAAACACATTTCTCACCCTGCTGACTTAACTCACTCACTTTATACCTGTCCCACCTCACAGGCAGTTCAGTGTCATCACTGTTTGTGTTTTTGGCTGCCTGTATTTACGGTTTATGGGAGTGGTTTGACACATTCAGTAGTGAGAGTTTCCCTTTAAAAAAAGTTCAGTTGTCATTGGTGTTTGTTTTTACTCTTTGCTTTAATTATAGGGTTACTGAAAAACAAAAACAAAAACACTTAAACTACCCAAACGATCCACAAGGAGAAAATGGCTGAGTACAAATGGTTGCACAGAAATAAACAGCCAGCCTACACAGCAACATGGGGAAAAAACTTAGGATAAAATAATTGAAAAAGTAGAATGCTAAACTCTTCCATGCAGTGGACAAAGATGCCAAATTTGCAAGAATAGGGAGAGGATCAAGAAAGGAATGTGGAAAAAGTAGAAAAAGCTAACACATCTTTTAAAGGCAACTTTATGGTTGTTATAGTGGTGCTTTATATAAGGGTATTTAATCTTAATAAAAATTGAAAGGAAATCATTAGTTAACTAATAGTGTAGGTAATTTGTGGATATGAAATAAAATCACAAAAGTGAGCAAATGACTAACGTTTATCACCAGTGAATCAGAGAATTCAAAGATCTCACAAACTGCAGCTGATATGATCAAGTGCCAGCTTTTAAATCAATCATGAACCCACAGCCATCCGGACCGTGGAGATGAGAGCCCACACTCACCATGGCACTGCCCTTGGCTTCCTGGTAGGCCACTTTGACAACATCTGCGGTGCTGGTGTTGAGGAAGAAGTAGCCGGAGCCTTCTCTGATGTGCAGCTCTGCCTGCAAGGAGGGTCAGGCTGGGAGGCCAGAACTGCCAACCCAATGGGCCATGTCCAGGCAGCAAGGTGGCAGGGGAAGGGCTGTACCTGTATTCCAGGGTAGTTGTAGATGGTTATCTCTTCCGGACTCACCCTCACATCCTCCACCAGGATGAGTTCTATGGAGGCCGACACAGGCACAAGAGGGTCGTGCTGAAGAGCAAGGCCAGCACCATCAGATCCAGGAGGCAACAGGTCAACCCTGTGCAGCCCACAGGCCTACTACCTCCCACCCCCTGGGAAGAGCGGGACAGAGGCCCCAGGTCCTGGTGTCACCACAGAGCCCTTGTTATGTCTGGGACACAAGCCCCAGTGAAGCCATGCAGGAGCCCAGCTGAGAGGCCATATTTCTTTGAGGCATCTCATAATCCTACTAAGGAAAGTACCCCCATCCTACCTGCCAGGCTCCATGTAAGGGGCAGTTCACACACACAGCTGGAAAGCAGGGGGCACACAGCAAATGGCCAGCTGTAGTCCCACATGTCAGGGACAGGTGCCTGATCAGCCTAAGCATAGGTGGTACTGTGCAGGTGTCCTCAGATTACACTCACAAGGGAGCAAGCTCAGCCCTCACTCCTTAGGCCATGTGCATATTTAAGTATCTCTATTTCCTGCCACATGTCATTTCAGGGAGACTGCTGGACCAGACTCAGTTCCAACCCACTCATATGTTCACACATATGAATACCTACCATGTGCTAGGCACTGTGTTAGGCACTAGAGGGACAGTAGCCTGCTTCTGGGAGATGTATTCTAGCACAAGGACTAAAGAGAAAAAGTAAAAGGCTGACAAAGATGTGAGCGTGGTGGAGGCTGAAGGGGCCTTGATAGGTACTAGAGGGGGAAGGATTCTCAGGTGAGCAGAGACTCAGGAAGTGAAGGTATGAATGCTGTCAATAAAAGCCCATAGGGCAAAGAGTATAAGAGCAGAGGCCCTGAAGAGGGTACCTGCTTGGGCATAGGCACCCCATCAAGGAGGTACATGAAGCCACCACCAGCCGAGGAACCCCTGGTGCTAGTGGGATGACTGAGGACCTAAGCCATCAGGAACAGGCACAGGTGTGCTCCTCAGGTCTACCCACTCCAGGCCAGCCTCCTAGTGTTGCTCCCACTAGGGTGACACCATCTTCCAAAGTGTCCCCTGCTCCCCACGACCCAGGAGACAATTCAAGTTCCTCATCCTGGCATTTAGGGTTTCTTGGAGTTGGACCCCACATTCTCTTCATAGTTGTTATCTGCTGCCTCCGCCCTACTCAAAATCTAAGTTGATTGCCACCCCTCTTCCACGAAAGGGTGGGTGTTATCCAGGCAGCACCGTTCTGGGGGAACCCATCTGCCACTCACTGGCAGCGCCTCTGCTGGGGCCTGGTGAGATGCTGCTTTGTTGAGGTGTGGTCTAGTAGATGGGCCACATGTGCATGCAGATGGTGGCAACAGTGTATACGTGTGTGTCAGGGTGGGGAGGGATCTGTACCACGAGAGCAGGGAGCCCGAGGGGCTCTGAGACCTGGGGCAAAAGCAGCTGCTCTGTGACCTAAGCTCAGGGAACTTTCTACATGGGGTTTCATACTGTGGATGGAACTAAAAGAATAGGAAGCCACCTGCTAGAGAAGAGTAAAAGGAGGGAGGGAATAGCATTCCAAGCAGCAGGAACTGTGGGTTCAAAGGCATGACAACCTGAACCACCCAGGCATGCCAGGTGGGGTAAGCCAGGTCCATCAAGGACAAGAGTCTGGGTAGGCAAGTCCTGCCTGAGAATGAAGACAGCTTCAGCCAGAAGGTCTGAGGGCTCCCAAAGCTGTGTGCTGCAGCCGAAAGGTGGCACCAGATCCCTCTAAGTCACCTGAGTGCAAGGAATGTGGAGTGGGGGAGACTGGAGGCAGGAGCCCAGCAGGGAGGATCACTAATTCAGGTGAACCCACCATACCCAGTTCAGGAATGGGGGTAGTAAACTGGGGGATGTGGCCCAATGAGGCGGCTCAGGACATTAGGACACAGGGAGAACGTGGGCAGAGCAGAAGGATCCCCGACCACCAGTGTGCCCTGAGAGATACCGGCTGCTTCACATTGGCTGCACGGAGGTGGGACTGCTGATAGCCAGTCACAGTGGCAGAGATGGCTGTGGTTCCGGATGCCTTGTGAACTGAAATGGCCTGCAAACCTGAGTCCAGGAAGAGGGGAAGCTCATGTCATTTTTTTGCACCATTGCTGCCTCTGAAACACCCCCTCCCTCCTTTTACTTGTAGTTTTAAACCTTCCACAGTCCTAAAAATAGCTGTTTATTGAAACTGTATGTACCATAAGGGTTAACAGGCCCTGAGCAAGGTTCCACAAAGCAGCTTAAGATGCTTTGGAGAAGATGGGCTTAACTCTTGGCTGTGGGGTTTGTGAAGGCAGCATATACAGCACAGCCCTAGAGACAGGATGATATGCTGTACAACCTGGGACTTGTGGGTCACCTCTGATGTGCCCTGAGCCTGTTTCCCCATCTCTGAAACAGAATATCACAGGATTAAAGAAAACTAGTGAGTTCACATGCTCCTTAAGTTTTTGTCCTAGATAAAGGGAGGCTCAGACAACAGCTCCCAACAGCCTCCAGCACTCCTCAGGACACATCTCATCTGTAGGGTTTCACTGCTCTGTCCTCCTGTCCTGGGCCAGTGGGCTCACCACCCCAGCTTACCGTGCAACTTCTTCTGGCCACTCCCATCATCTTGGGACACCAGCTGCATGGGCAGATCAAGCTCAATGCTGGCCAGCAATGGCCTCGTAGATTCCCACTGGATGCTCAGAGAGCTGAAGTTGTTGAATCTGCGGCCCTGCTGGTCATAGGCAACCAGGTCCAGGAGGGGGTTGCGGTGGCTGGAGACTGGGACCTGCAAGAAACCAAGGTCAGGTGCCATGGCCATGCCCAGGCCACAATTGGTACAACGTTCAGAGTGAACACTGAAGACCAAATTGGCATAGCCACCTGTGACCACATGATGTACCCTGAATCTGGCTGGCTGCCTTATGCGCTCATGAGGGTGTTGGTGAGGAACTTGGAGTGAGCCACTAACCAACCCTCAGTACTGCCTGGCGATCAGAGTGCCTGCCCATAGTCATGTCCAACCTGGCCTCTTACGCTAGTACACTGTCTTCAATGGGGGCAAAGGGCTTTGACAATGTCTAAAAGCATTTCTTTTAGTGGGTGGAAGTCAAGGGTGCTGCTGAACACCCTACAGTGCACAGGTCAACACCACAAGACTACAGAATCTGATCCAAAATGTCAACAGTGCCAAAGTTGGGAGACTCTGTCCTGGACTTCCCCACACCAGCCAGGCTGCTGTCCTTCCTCTCAGCCCTCACCTTTCCAAATCCTTTTCACTTCCTCTCTGCCCCCCACACACCTCCACCCCTCCAGGATATGTCCCCTAGTGGTTTAAAAGGAATGCCAATTCCAACCCTGAAAATGCCCCAGAGCCACTGAGTTTGCAAGGCTCTTGCAAAGCTCTTTGCTCCTGAAATGTCCCAGGGATGTTAGGAGCTGTCACACACATATTAAGGGAGAGGAAACAGGGTCCCACAAAAGGGAAGGAACATTCAAAGGCAACTCAGCAGCCAAGTGGCACACCTATAGGATTCAGTTCCAAACCCTGAATTCTACCACCTACCCTCACCTCTCCATCCCGGAGAAACCTGTACCTTGGAACCCATGCTGAATTAGCCCCACCTCCCACCGCCCCCCAGCAGCTGGTTCATCCTTTTCCCTCCCTACCCAAAGAACATGAGGACAGGTGGGGTGAGCAGCAAAGCAGGGACCCTAAGCACCTAGACATCTGGGTCCCACAGCTTGGACTTGAACCCCAGTTCCACTTCTTTCCACCCAGGCAAGCTGCAGACTTTCTGGAACCTTGGTTTCAACATCTGTGAAATGAGAATCACAACAAAACCCACCTCCTAGGACTGTGTTTTAAAAGGGTTTCATGTGCGATCACTTTAAAGGGCCTGGCTCACTGTAACTAATGCATACATAGGGAAACATGTCAGTTCTCAGCAATGGCCACAAATGTGTCCAGTGCACTTTCAGGCACGGGTTCAGAAGGAAAGACTGTATTTCTCTGGCCTGTGTGCTTAGGAGTGACCATGTCATTTACTTTGGCTAGTGAAGTGTGACAAGTATTGTGAGGCAATTCCAGGAGGCAGAGCTTTAGTAGCCAGAATAGAATCTGCTAAGCTTTCCTAGTTAGCACAGTGCCACCTGGCCATGTTCAACTTGGCAATGCTCACATTTAAGTCTGGGAAGGAAGACCACAATACACACAGCAGGGTCCCCCAGCCCACCTGGATGCAAAGGCAGTGTGAGCAGAAGTAAACCTGTACTATGTGAAGCCACTGGGACTTGGGGCTGCTTGTCACTGCAGCCTCACGTCTGCCCTGACTGATGCAGCCCCCAGACAACCACCTCCCCAGCATGGCTCCTCCACCAATCCTAGCTCTCTTGCCCCTGGAGTACACCAAACCAAAAACCATGTTGCAAACTGTTAATGCCACTCAGCACAACTACCTGAGAATGCAAAGGATTTCTTAAGTATATGCAAGTCAGGACCTATGACAGGGGCATGTTCTGGGTGCCCTACTCCTTTCCCTAGATGCAATCCTGGGTGAAACACGACTGCCGTTCCCTTCTTCCTGCTCTCCCAGGGAAGGACATTATTACTGTGTGTCAAGCATGCTCACAAGCTTACTAGATCCTCCCAATGGCCATTTTAGGCAACAATATCATCCCTATTTTACAGATGGGGAGGGTGAGGCTCAGATACATTAGTAACTGGCCCAAGGTCACACAAGCTTAGGGGCAGAACTCTGTTGGTCTGCTTTTAAAGCCCACAGGCCTCACCTGACAGTGTGCAGCCTCTTCCTGGTACAAGAGTGAGGCTCGGATGGCTCATTAGTCTCCTTGTATGTGACTGGTGCTCAGCTGCAGTGACCTGAACATGGGACGATCTGCTCAAAGTACCAGGGTCAGGCCAGAGTGTGGTTCTGTTCTGTCACTCCAACTGTTTTTGGTTAGCTCCATTCTAGCATCTGGCCTTGCCAATCATTTACTCTGCAAATGTGTCTTGGGCAGCCTCCAGCTTTGGAGAGGTGTAAAATAGTTAAATTGATACTGCACCCAGGATGCATGGCAAGGATATAACTTTCTCAAGGTCCCCTAATGATACCATAAGTCACAGGGGCCACGTCTAATTGGCTCTCGGCTCTAGAACCCCAGGACTGATGACTACATGGCAAGTTCACGTTCAAAGTCCATTATTTCCTTGTGAGCAAGGTCTATGACACATGCAATCCAATGCAGAGCTGTGCTCCACTGCCTGGCCAGCATCTTTCAGTCAAGAGAGACAACTCTGTGTAGACCCTGAGGGTGCAGACTATGGAGAGTCAGGCTCCGCTCCCTAGGAGAAAAGCTGATGTTTAAAGTCAGGGAAGCTGTACTTAGTCTGATTGGTTTTCATTTTGAAAATGAGGTTAGGCCAGTCTGGGGTTGAATGGGCTGGAGCCGAGTGAGAGGCTGTCCTCCAAAGGGCACCTGCTCTCCAGGTCGGCACCATCCCCTCTGCCCTTTCCTTAGCAGAGTCCCCACTTGGCTTCTCGAGCATCTGCACTATCAAGAGTCATGGGCAGAAGACAACAGGGACACAAGCACGGTGAGCCCTTCTCCACGCTGATTCACCCATCACATTCACTGAGCTCCTGAGCAGGCCTCCCTCATAGAGGGTCACAAAGAAGAAAGGAAATGTGTACATTTTACAACATTCAATAACATTTAGTGCTTGGGGGTAGGGAGGAGAAGGGAACAGAAATATTGTAATAAGGGTCCACGTCCCATCCAGAAATGGGAGAGGGTTTTGGGAAATGCCAAGGATGGCACATGAGAGGCAGCTGCACTGTGGCAGCCAAACCAGCTACATTACCTCAGCAACCAGGGCAACTGCACAGGTAGGCCACACAGGGGGTTCTGGGGACGGACTTAGAAAGGAGAGTGCAGACACACCACACACTTCTTTGCAGCCCTCTCTCCTCTCTGGTCTGGTTGGCCAGCAGAAGCTCAGGTTCCCAGAGGTTGCCAGTGCCACTACCCCAGCACTCCAGGGCCTGCTTGGAGTACAGCCAGGGCAGCAGGAACAAAGAAGGAGAGAAGGCCTAAGCAGGTAGACCCAAGTGCCACAGCTGGGAGGCAAGCCCCATGCTCCACCCCTACATGGGAAGCGGCCTCCCACCCAGAGCCCAGCAGCCCACAGGAGCTCCTCCAGTGCTGGCCGTCAGTGGAGCTGCTGCTGCAGCCGCTATTGCTGTTCCTGCTGCCAGCCTGTGCTCTGCGGGCCAGAGGAGAGACCTGAACCGGTGAAGAGGAGTGTCACTTATATGGGGGGGGGTCTCCCAGTTTTTGGTCACCAACCACTCTAGCACCTTGAAGAGAAGGAACAGCACCCATAGACCCCTATGATGCCCAGAGCAGACTGTGACCAGATAGCTGCTGCGAGGTGATGGCAATTTTAGTACCAGAGAGCCTGAGTAACAATGCTGGGCTGCAGATAAGCAATAATGGGACTTGTGGGCATGGTTTTGGAATTTAATCTTCCTGGGGGTGGCTGGTTTTCTGTGCTCTGTGGATGAGGGCAGTTCAGAGCAGGAATGCTCCCAGCCTCTTAAAATGGGTACCCTGTTAATTAAAACCACCTTCCCTCCACGCATCATGCACACGCATAACCCAACATGCATAAGTCAGAGACCCAAGCAGGGACCATTCCAGCGTGCTCATGGGTGACAGGGCTCCCACGCAAGGATGAAGTGGGTGACAGAGAAAGAGTGACGTGGAGGACTCAGCCCTGCAGTCACAGGAGACAGGGCTCTTCCTCTGAGTGAGTGGG
This sequence comes from Phyllostomus discolor, assembly GCF_004126475.2. Classification (NCBI taxonomy): domain Eukaryota; kingdom Metazoa; phylum Chordata; class Mammalia; order Chiroptera; family Phyllostomidae; genus Phyllostomus; species Phyllostomus discolor. The sequence continues at coordinate 107,797,550 of NC_040904.2, forward strand.
AAGTCATAGGCAGGCTCAAACAGAGAACAATGTAAAAAGCGTCACAGTTACCGCTCCGAACACCTTACATCCAGTCATATTTTTCTCCTACTACAACTCCAGGAAGCCACTGTCCCCCATGATCATTCAGACGAGGCGAACCCGCATAGAGGGCACTGCTTGGCCCCTAACGCTCAGACTATAGATGTGCGCAGCCTCACACCCTGTGGACCCTGCAGGCCAGGTTTTCCCAGAGTCTAGAATTAATGTAATTTTCTTCTTTCATCAAAGGATAATTTACCAAATACATAAGAGTGATTTAAAATGTAAAACTTTCAGGACATTCACCTCAATGGTCATCAAAGTCAGGGAAATAAAAATTTCTTTTCCTGAACACACACAATTTCAGTTAGGAAAGATGGCCATCCACTCCGTGCCACAAACGCCCTGGCCTGACCTTGGGGTCAATGCTGGCTTCTCAGGGCTCTGAGCCCCACTCTTCTCACTTGTCCAGAGGGCACAGGAGTGGGATATTCCTCGCCCAGTCCTTGCAGGAGTAGGTTGGAGAGTGCTCTGAGGCTGAGGACAAAAAATCCCCACTTTTAAGTGATGTCATCAAGGTACCAACACTTATGGGACCCATGTCCAGGAACAGTGGAGAAGCTCACACACCCATCTGTCTCAGAGCTGAGTAAGCAGTAACATCCAAGAGAAGGCAAAAACCCACCCACTGATTGCGGAACAGTGGGAGGAAAAGTTGAACTCAATGTGCAGGAGACATGGAGGCTGAGAGTCACATGTCAGATGGCAGAACTGTTCACAAGTCCCAGACATGGGAGGCAGGTGCCTTCCCTGGAGCTTTGAAGAGATTCACAACTATAAAGCCACCCTGACCTTCACCCAGTAGCAATGTAACTCCCAAATCCTGAAGACTGCCAGTGCAGGGAGAGGCTACTGATATAAAGAGCTTCAGACAGGTTCCCTTAGGCATGAAGAAGACCCACACTGAGTGTTCTCTGGAGAACTGCAGAAAGCCAAGAGTCCCATCTTGATGCCACTAAGGCAGAGTACAGAGGACACAGAGCTGGGGCTGGGAGAAGAGAAGCAGCTTCAGAGGCCACTGAGGAGGCAATGAGCTTGGAGCTGGGCAGATCTGTTCTGCCTTTGGGACCCTGCCCATCTCTGGGTCCCGTGGGCAAACCTGGGAAGGGGTGCGAGGAACTTGGTCCTGATGATGGTCAAGGAGGCATAGAGGTCAAAATTCTTGGCACAAATAACTTTTCTGATTATTGTGTGGGCACAGGGACACAGAGAACCTTGTCTGGCCTCCTGGCCTCCGGATCTTTGCACTTGCTGTTCTACCTGCCTGGGACACCCTTACCTCAGCTCTTCTCAGCCGAGGGGCCCGAAGGGGTATGTACCCTCTGCTCCGAGGCCTTTCTGAGCTACATCTGAGGCAGCTTCCCCTGGCAACTGCCCCACACTCTATTTCACTTCCTCCACAGTGCTTCCCACTCGCTGCCCCATCGTGTCTCTCATTAGCTCTGTGAGGCAGGTGCCTCACACGTCTGATTACCTGTGTTCCAGAACCTAGAACTGTGTCTGGCACAGAAGAGGTGCTCAACAAACAAATAAATGTCAAAAGAATGGTTGAAAAGAAGCCGACTCTCCATCTCTGAAAGGGGGCTGGGGCTAGCTGCAGCATGCTCATACACCTGAACAGGGGGACTTCCAAATCCTCTATTTAGTTACCTGGTCTCTGAGTGTCTTAGAGAAAGGGGGTTGGTTGGCTGCAACCCCAAAAGGACCAGATCTGTGATTTCACCTTACACCCTTGCTGTCAGAGTAACCTCCAAGTGACTTTCTTCTCTCTCCTGACATTTATGTTTGAAACACTGTTCCTATGTCTCTCAGACCTGTGAAGAATACTATAGCTTGTCACCTGTTTTTGGCAGTTCCCACTCTGACCACACACACTGTTCACCAGCAACAGACCCTCAACCTTAACATCCTTGAGACACAGTAAAAAAAGATTTCTATAAACTGCCAAGTGCTGTGCAGAGACAGGCAGCTCAGTCCAGGGTCAGAGGCTCTCTACTTTCACCTGGTGCTTCCACTAACAGCTGGGACTTGAGTCTTGTCATTTCTCCAGGTCTTGGGACCATCCATATGTAAAACTTACATAAAAGCACCCGTGGTGCAGGGCTGGCTGAGTGTAGAGATCAAGGTGGCATGCACTGAGCCATTACTATCATTGAGCAGTGTTCACTCACCACTTGTTTGTTCTGCTGCAGCAGTGGACACGACAGTCCCAGCTGGGGGCTGGCGTAGACAGGCATCAGGGTGATCCTGGAGGGTGAGGCACACACGAATTTCACCACGGCAGGCTCCAGCGCAGGAAAGGGGTTGGTGATGCTGGGCTTGTTCCCCACCGAGAGGGCAATGACCTGGTGGGGTAACAGGAGCAGTGAGAAGGAACAGTGCTCTATTGTGCACCTTGCCCGACCACCCAGCTCCATGGGGCAGTTTGCTTTTCTGCAGAATGGAAATGATGACAATATCTACATCTCATAGGGGTCACAAAGGTCCAGTGACATGTGCTGGGAGATGGGAGCCCCTAGTGCCCTCTGCAGACATCAGCCAGAACCACTGCTTGCTCCTTGGCCCAGGGAGGAGGTGGATCAGTAGTACCATGTGGCTTCCCAGCACCCTATGAAAATCCCACTGTTGCATGAGCAAATTCCTAAGTTTGAAGGGTCCACACTGACTTGAAAACCTTCATCACAGTGAGGTGCAGGTATGAGGGAATGTCTGCCAACAGACTGAGACTGTGGAGTGGGTGAGAAAAGGAAGCGGCCCTGGCCCCTCACTGACACACTTTCTGCAGGAAGGAATGGTCTGATCTAGAAGCCCCTCACCCTTCCTGACCTTGAGGCAGGACAAAGGGCAGTTTCCACCCTGACATGCAGGGTTTCTGCCTCCAGCCTGACAAGCCAAGGAAGCAACACAGAGACCAATGCAGTGGGAGTGGCACTGGAGGGTCCGACTCTGACAGCCTGGGGGTGGGGAGGGGGGCAGATGACCAAGCCAGGGATAAGAAACTTCTCTAACGTAGTTCTTGATTACATTTATTCTTATCATGTTATTATTTATTATTACCTATTTATTTTTCTTATTCTTCTTTTTAAACAAAGCCAGTGGGAAGGAGGACCTTTCACTGTGCATGTTGTCTGCTCACACCCAGGCAGTCTCAGTGTGGCCGACTTCACGAGGGCGCCTTGACATGCATGTGTTTGTGTGTTTTAACATCAACTGCCATTCTTTGCCCTGTTAAACACACAAGAATACTCTTCACTTCTCCAAAGAAATGGGTTCTCTCTCCTTTTGATCTATGCTGGCCTCCTACCTTGCTCCCTATTTTCCAGCTTCCCGGCACCCTGAGCATGCAGTGGTGTGGCCATACTGCGAGCCAGACGAGAGCAGGGTCCTGAGAATAGGGACCTCTAGGCACAGGGCCCTGAACTGCAAGCTGCCCCTTGATCCAGGTGATCCCAGCCCTGAGGGTGTTCAGATCACAGACATCTATTGTTCAGCCTAGCTAGTCTCCTAATTTCTTGGTTTCCAGGATTAAAGAAATAAAAATTAAGAGATTTTACAGAAAAAATATTGGCATTCCCAGATTATCCTGAAACACCAAGAGATCTGCCATACCCGGCCCTGAACTTCACCTTTTACAAGACCTGCCTGCTCTGGAGGCATCTGACTATGTGCCCCTAACCTTGGCTCACTCCTGATCTGGTGGTGGGGAGTGCTGAAGCCTGGAGAGAGAACAGGTCACCAGGTTGCTGAAAGGGAGCCAGGGCAAACTAGCTCTATCAAAGCCGGCATGTGTGGAACGGGGTGGGGTGTGTCCCAACTGCCACACCCTGCTTGGCCTGCTGTGTTCACTAAGTCATTCCACCTCACTGACCTGCCGTTTGTCTATGAAATGAGTATAGCAGCAGCAGCCGCTCTCTCTCAGGGTTACTTCAAAGATTAAATAAAATGATGCTGGGAGTACAGCAGGGTACTCAAGGGGTACTTGAGAGAGGGGACTTTCCACGCCTCTCTCTGGGCAAGATGGGTGTGGGGGGTAGCTGCCTTCTCACCTGTTCACCCAAGGCTTGGCAGGTCACAAGGATCCAGTGTTGCTGATAATTACGGGAGGCAGGGGGCCCAAAGAGAGCCAGGCTGATGCTGTGTGTGTCCTCAGAGGTGACGTTTCGAAAGAACTTGGATGGCTCGAGGACCCAGGGCCTGGGACCTCCTTCCAATAGCATCTCTTTTGAGGAGCCGAGGGTCACCAAGGCAACAGAGGAGGGGTCCACAGCCTGTGGGAGCAAAAAGGAGAAGAGTCAGCACCTTCCTCTGGGAGGCACATGCCACACACTGGAGGCCTGGGCCCGCCACCTGTACAGGTCACGCAAGCTGCCACTCCTGGTGCTCATCAGCAATGCTCCCAGGGGTATGGGTGCAAAAGTGCTCTGGGTAGAATTCTGTCCTCCTCTGATATACTGCTGGAGGGAGGGGGCCATAAATTGATCTGCTTCTTTTGTAAAACAATCCAGTAAAAGCCTTGAAAATACCCATAGACCCTGAAATAGGCACCCTGCATCTGGAATCTAGCCTGAGAACAGAACAGGAAGGAGAGAAATAAGTTTGTGTACAGAGATGTTCCACACACTGTCATTTACTACAGCCAATCGCCAGCTACAGTCTACAGCCCCTAGTGCGCGGCTGTGTAAGTACAGGGTACATGCATGACAAGGCCTGTGTGGGTCTCTAAGGCGGTATTTACAAAGAGCTGGGCACACAACTGACTGAACAGTTTGATCCCAACCATGTTGTTTTAAAAAGCATAAACAAGCCTAAAAAGAAATACACTGATGATCAAGGGAGACACAGACTGCGTGTCCTTGATGGCATCATTACTGGTAGTTTGTTTCCCTTTTTACTCCACAGCAACCCCCCCTCTTTCTACAATGTTTACATAAGTTTTGGGGAACAAGCCTCTTTACTTGTTTCATTCCCAGCATTTAGAATAGTACCTGACATGGAGGATGTGCTCAATCATTATTTATTAAGTAAACGAATGAATATTAAGCCCTGAAAAGACCCAATAAAAATGATGAATTAAAACATTTTTTTACAAAAAGCTCTCATCTGTTCTCCCAGCCTAGGGTGACCATTGTACTGAGGGCCCCAGGGGTTCCCTTGTGGACAATGGCAGTGCTTAGGGTCTGTGGAAAAGGATGTCATCCTCACCCCACAGCATGGGGAGGAACAGCATCTGCAGGAGGATGTGGTTTGCTCCATGGGAGGGCACCTCCCTTTACAGACCCAGCTGGGTGCAGGGAATAATGGAGGGCCCCCTGAGGGCCCTGCTCCCTGACTCCCTGCTGCGGCTGCACTGACCTCCCGCTCCAGAGGGTCCCAAAGAGGTTAGCTCCAAGTCCTGACTTGTGAACCTTCTTCCCTGCTAGTCACTCCACTCTACTCTCTAAGAGCTACCAGTGTCCCTTCCTAAAACACAGACAATATCCCCTCTACATTAAATGATTCCACAGTGCCAGCTGCCCCAGGAAGAAAGGCCGAGTCAGCATTTTATCCTGGGATTTGGGCTCTCCCAGTCCAGCCCTGGCCTCATCTCTCCTTAGTCCTACCTTCAGACTAGTCTGTCCCCAGGTTGTCCTGGCCCCCTGATCACACCTTCCTCCAAGCCCTCACTTCCTCTCTCATCAGGTGACCTTCAACCTTCCAGGCAGATGGTGGCTCAATCATATTGGGAGGAAATTATTTGTTTGGTACCTGTCTCCTGATCAGGACATGAGCTCAATGAGAGTATGGAGGGTGTATCTTTTCCTTCTGTATCCACAGAATGATCTCAACCACACAAAAAAATGAAACACTGTATAGCAGGGTCCCCAACACCAAGACCAGTACCAGTCCGTGGCCTGCTAGGAACCAGGCCACCCAGCAGGAGGTGAGCGGTGGGTGAGCCAGAGAAGTGTCACTCACATGAGCTCCGCTTCCTGTCTACCCAGCTCCCCACAAAACCAGTCCCTGGTGCCAAAAAGATTGGGGACTGCTGCCATATAGGAAAAATTAAAACATTTTAAGATATTTTAATTTTAAAATTAAAATATTTTAATTTAGACAAGAACTTACAACTATACTGTGATATTATTAGCCATCTGATTAGCAAAAATCCAAAAGTTTGCTGGTGGATCTATAAATAAAGATGTGTTTTTTTTCCCTAAACTTAATCCATTTTGGTCCAACACATGTGCCTTCCACTGCGGTGTGTCAGCCTGTCTCTGCATTGCCCCCAGGTCTGAGGTGTGTGCCAACCACACAGAGCCTCTGACTTCTTTCAGCTCTGCCCGTGCTCTTGCACCCATGGGGGCAGTATCTGAACCTGCCAACAGCCTGGAGTCCCTACAGACTCAGGCTGATAATCACTCAGCTGTCACCACAGTTCTAGACCCACAGCAGAGCCCCAAAGAGATGCTACTTGAAAATGGAAATAAACTCTCACCTGAGTGACAGCTTTAGATGCACACATCAAGAATAGGGTGGGGCAAGGGGCTAAGGCGATGATCCCATGAGGCCTAAGGGCACAGGTTCTCTTGGTTGGGTACTTACACTAAACCCTTAGCAAAAAAGAACATTACTTTACAATGAGAATTCTGTCCTTTTGACTTACTTTTTGCAATATGAACATTTCTGAATTTGCCACCAGCAATCAACTCTCCATGTACCCCTCCCTGCACACACGCACAGGTGTGTACACTCATAGTTCCAAGAAGCCTGCATTGCCCTCACTGACATCTACCTCGATTCTACCTTGCTATACACACCCAGACTTTGAAAGCATCAAAGGCCCTTTTCACCTTGGCCAGGTGGGTCAGTTAGTTGGAGCATTGCCCCATACACCAAAAGGTTGTGGGTTCAATTCCCAGTCATGGCACACACCGAGGTTGTGGTTTGTATCCCTGGTCAGAGTGCATACAGGAGGCAACCGATGTTTCTCTTCTACACTGATGTTTCTCTCTCTTTCTCCCTTCTCCCTCTCTTTTAAAAAAGTCCTTTTTTTAATTGTTATTCAATTACAGCTGTCCCCACTTTCCCCCATTACTCTCCCCTGCCCTACCCATTTCCCACATTCAATCCTCCCCACAACACTGTCTTTGTCCATGGGTTCTTTATATGTCTTCCTTGTCTTGACCCTTCCCCTTCTGTCCCATTCCCCTCCACACCCCATCTGGTCACTGTCAGTTTGCTCTCAATTTCAATATCTCTGGTTATATTTTGCTTGCTTTTTGTTTTGTTGATTAGATTCCACTTAAAGGTGAGATCATATGGTGTTTGTCTTCCACCACCTGGCTTATTTTTCTTAGCATAATGCTCTCCAGTTCCATCCATGCTGTTGCAAAGGGTAAGAGCTCCTTCTTTCGTTCTGCTGTGTAGTGTTCCATTGTGTAAATGTACCACAGTTTTTTATCCACTCATTTACCAATGGACATTTACGTTGCTTCCAGCACTTGACTATTGTAAATTGTGCTGCTATGAACATTGAGATGCATAGGTTCTTTTGAATTGGTGTTTTGGGATTCTTATAGTATAATCCCAGCAGTGGAATTGCTGGGCCAAAAGGCAGGTCCATTTTTTGTTTTTTGATGAAATTCCATACTGTTTTTCCCAGTAGCTGCACCAGTCTGCATTCTTACCAACAGTGCACTAGGGTTCCCTTTTCTCCACATCCTCACTGGCACTTGTTTGTTGATTTGGTTGTGATGGCCGTTCTGACTGGTGAGAAGTGGTATCGAATTAGGTTTTTAATTTGCACCTCTCTGATGGCTAGTGATGCTGAGCATCCTTTCACATGTCTCTGGATCCTCTGTATGTCCCCCTTGGAAATGTCTGTTCAGGTCCTTTGCCCATTTTTTAATTGGGTTGTTTGTCTTCCAGGTGTGATGTCATGTGAGTTCTTTATATATTTTGGAGATCAAACCCTTGTCTAAGGTATCATTGGCAAATACACTTTCCCATATGGTAGATTCCCTTTTCATTTTGCTGATTTTTCATTAGCTGTGCAGATGCTTTTTAATATGGTGTAGTCCCATTTGTTTATTCTTTTCTTTATATCTGTTGCTCTAGGTGACATATTGGTGAAAATATTGCTGTGTGAGATATATGAAATTTCCCTGTCTATGTTCTCCTCTAGCACTCTTATGGTGTCATGACTTATATTTAAGTACTTTATTCATCTTCAGTTTATTTTTGTGTATGGTGTAAGTTGGTGGTTGAGTTTCATTTTTTTGCATGTAGCTGTCCAGTTCTCCCAACACCATTTGTTGAAGAGGCTATTTTTACTCCATTTATGCTCCTGCCCCCTTTGTCAAATATTAACTGACCATAGCAACATGGGCTTAGTTCTAGGCTCTCTGTTCTGTTCCATTGATCTATTGTCTGTGCTTATGCCAGTACCAGACTTTTGATTACAGTATCTTTGTAATAGTTTAAAATCAGGCATTGTGATCCCTCCTACTTTGTTCTTTCTAAAAGTTACTGAGGCTACTCAGGGTCATTTATGGTTCCACATAAATTTTTGAAATATTTGTTCTGTATCTGTGAAATGTGTCACTGGCATTTTAATAAGGATTGCATTGAATCTATATATTGCTTTGGGTAGTGTGGACATTTTGATGATGTTAATTCTTGCAATCCATGATTCACATGGTATATGCTTGTATTTGTTTGTGTCTTCATTAATTTTTTTCTTCAGTGTTGTATAGTTTTATGAGTATAGGTCTTTTGTTTTACCAAACCAAAGCTTCCTTGGTTAGGTTTATTCCTAGGTACTTTATTTTCCTTGTTGTTATAGCATATGGGATTTTTTTCCTGATTTCTGTTTCCAATAGTTTGTTGTTGGTGTACAAAAATGCGTTCAATTTCTGGATATTGACTTTGTATCCAGCTGTTTTGCCAAATTCACTTACTAGGTTGACAAGTTTTTTGTGTGTAGTTTATAGGATTCTCTATGCACACTATTATGTCATCATGTCATCTGCAAACAATGACAATTTTACTTCCTCCTTTCCAATTTGGATGCCTTTTATTTCTTTTCTTTTCTGATTGCTATGGCTAGGACTTCCAATACTATGTTGACTAGAAGTGGTGAAAGCAGACACCTTATCTTGTTCCTGATCTTAGTGAGAAGGCTTTTAGTTTTTGCCCATTGAGTGTGATGCTGCTGTAGGTCTCTCATATATGGCCTTTATTATGTTGAGGAATGTTCCCTCTATTCCCACTTTGCTGAGTGTTTTTATCATAAATGGGTGCTGTACCTTATAAAATGCTTTTTCCGCATTTATTGATATGATCATGTGATTTTTGTCTTTGCTTTGGTTTATATGATGTATTATGTTTATTGATTTGAAAATGTTGTACCATCCTTGCATCCCTGGGATGAACCCCACTTGGTCATGGTGTATGATCTTTTTAATGTATTGTTGGATGCAGTCTGCCAGTACTTTGTTGAGAATTTTAACATCTATGTTCATCAGCAATATTGGCCTGAAGTTTTCTTTCTTTGTTATGTCTTTATCTGGTTTTTGGATTAGGATGGTATTGGCCTCATAAAAAGAGTTTGGGAGACTTCCCTGGTCTTGGATTTTTTGGAATAGTTGAAAAAAATAGGGTTTAGCTCTTCTTTAAATGTTTTGTAAAATTCCCCTATGAAACTGCCAAGTCCAGGACTTGTGTGACAGGAGCTTTTTAATTACTACTTCAATTTCGGCAACTGTTATAGGTCTGTTCGGGCTTTCTGCTTCTTCTTCATTCAGTTTTGGAAGATTGTATGTTTCTAGCCTTCCCGCCTCTCTTAAACATATCGATGTCAATGAACATATCCTCAAGTGAGGATTAAAAAACAAGAGGGCCCATTTCCTGCACATGAACTGCTAAGCATGCTCAGGGCCTTTGGCTTTCCCTCCATGCACCTCTCTTCAACAGAGTTGTACAGGAAGCTCCTGTGCTTCAATGAGGCCTCTGTTCAAATGTTACAGCCTCAGAGAGGCCTTTTCTGAGACCATCTACAGCAGGACCTCCCAATGCTTGTTACTGCCCTCACCAGTTCAACCACCTTATCAGTACCTGCCACCATTTTCTATATGCTCATTTGTCCATTTGCTTCTGTGTTCTCACAACTAGAATGAAGCTGCTAGCTGCTCAGTCTCCCATCCCATAAAATGGGTATAAGAAGTAGATTCAAGGAAGCAGGAATGAAAGTCCTGAATGCATACCCAGTAGTGTCATTGCTATCCACTGTCACCCTCATTTTATAGATGGAAAATGAGAATCCCAGCAAAGTGAAGCAATTGATCCAAATTTACCTAGCTGGTAGGCACAGGTCTATTCTCACTTCAGATGCCCTGACTTGCCCATGTATCAATGTCACAGCCAGCAAAACCCAGCTTTGGGTATAGCAGGTCACTGTAAACCTCACCAAAGGATGTTTTTCACGCACCCTAAAGGGAAAGGTTGTGGAAAGGCACCACACGTCCTATAATTAACAACTGGAGAACTAGGAATGATCACCTTAACATGTTATTCCCTTCTCATTTGGGCATTAAAGTGTCACAGAACTCTATGCCAGGGAGATAGGTCAATAATCAACATCACTAATGAGGGACACTCATAAATCACACAAGCTCATCAGCGGGCATTAGAGTGCAAGTATTCAAACAGGCAAAGCCAGACAGGAGAGTGCCTTTTTGGCTCAGACAAGGTCTCCTTGCTGGGCATCCATTTCCTGGCTTGTAAAACAGGAGGATGGGTCTGGTCATCAACAGTCCCTTAGCACTGGAAGTATATGTTTCTAGGAGATGGAATTGTGCCTCTTTGCAGGGATACTCACACTCAGTCTAGAACCAATAGACAGATGGCAAGGGGCAGGGCAGTAGGAGGTTAAGGCCCCAGCATACCTGGTTGGCCCAGAGACTCCAGGGTCAACCCATTCAGTATGCTAACATTGCCAAAATGTAGGAGCACGGTGGCCTGTCCAGATCCAGGCACTTAGTGGCTTCCAGAGGGTAACTTGCAGGTGGGACAAGGCACTCTAATATCCTGCAGCAGACAAGGGCTGAAAAATAATTGGGATGTTAACTATGGGGGGAATTAGGTCACTGGCAAGCATGAGCCCCTCCATGATCCATGCATAGAGAGAAGATGACATGTAAGCTGGGGGGAGGAGAAAAGGGCTGAGCAGTACCCATGAGATCTGGACAGGGGCTTTCTTCTGTGGATGGGAAGAGTCCTTACACTGTGTTTCCAGAATACGTCTATTCCCAGACCTTCACCAACTGCCCACTACAAGATGAGAATATCCAGATCCTAACCAGATTTCAGAAACCTCCTTGTTCTGACCCACCACAGCCTCATATCTCACCCCAAGATATACCATCCTACTTCTAGTGCTCCCACCAGCCACACTTCCTGTCTCCTCCTCCTTCTATTTCTGTGTTTATTGGTGATCTGTCCTCCCAGGGACCCTTTGATAGCTCTACTATCAATTATCTGAGTGTCTGTCTTCCCTATACACTGACAGCCTCCCAAGGCACAGAGTGTGTGATTTCTCCCTAGATATCTGTCTTCCCGGCCTGGGCCTGTACCAACAAAGTGTCCTACAACTATCTGCAAAGTAAACTGATGGATGGACCAGCAAACACAGGTTAGAGCAATGACTATTTGCTGCCTTCCCAGTTTCCACACTCCTTTCTTCCTTAGAGAAAGAATCCCAATTTTATCAGAGTAGTATAGAGCCCAGCTAAAATACTTCCCTGGATGTGACCGACAGATTGAGTTATGGCCTGTGTGATACAGGTGGAAACTGCTGTTTTAAACTTATGCCAAGGCTACTACAGGAAACTAACTCAGCTGAGAAGTGAGCTCTTTCCCATTCTGGCTATGTGGAATGCAGATATGATGGCTGGAGCTTCAGTAGCCATTTTAGACTATGAGGCAACCTTGAAGATGAAAGCCATATACTGAGATGATGAAGTGGACAGACAGAAACCTGGGGTCCCTGATGACCATGAAGCTGCCACACTAGCCCTGTGTGAGAGCTCTTGTGTGAAAGAAAAATAAACTTTCTATTGGTTAAGCCACTATTTGAGTTTCATTACCTTTCTTAACTTATATGAAGGCATAAGAAAAATAAAAGGAGAAGAGACTCATATTCTTCTATATTGTCTAGTCAGGAAGCCACCTTGATTGGGGTACCATATCTTTACCCCTAATCTCACACTGGGACAGTGAGCTCTGTTACTGGCCTCTGATGTTCCAGACAAATACCCCAATAATCAGACTTTCCAGTCACCTGGAGAAGCACTCATGAAGGGTCCTATAGAACCTTTTTGAAGGGTCCTGGCCAAACATCCCACCTCGTGGAAGGCTATGGCAGGGCTTTTTCAAGAATGACCACCTCCATCTTAGAAATACCAGTTCTCTCCAACGCTGTTCTCTGAGCCCTCTCACCTCATCTGGTACCCTGGTCAGTGAGAGGAGTCTGACCTCCTATACTTAAGATGCCACCCTCCCTTCCCCCATGCTCTCTACCATCCTCTCACACTTGCCTTTTTCCATGGCATGCATATACAAAAATACATTACTTACGTGTTTTATTCACTGTCTGTCTCTGTTATAATGTCAGTTCATCAGGACAAGGATTTCTATGGATTTTTTTTTTCAATGTGGTATTCCTCAGGTTAAAAGCATGGACTGGTACAGAGTAAGTATTCATATATTTGTTAAATAAATGGATGAATGGAGTAAGAGGAGCAGGGATGGGCCATTCTTCCCTAATAAACATCTAGAAGTATCTGCTATTTTAGGTCTGGGGGTTAGGAGACCTTGGTTTCAATCCTGGTTGGTTAACTCTAAACACATTTCACCTACTTATTCATTTAAATTTTTTAAAGATTTTATTCATTTATTTTTAGAGAGACAGGGAGGGAGGAAGAAAGAGAGTGAGAGAAACATTGATGTGCAAGAGAAACATCATTTGGTTACCTCTCCCACACCCCCAATCGGGGACCAGGCCCACAACCCAGGCATGTGCCCTGATTGGGAATCAAACCAGCGACCTTTCATTTTGCAGGGTGGCACTCAGTCCATTGAGCCACACCAGCCAGGGTCCCTTACTTATTCATTTAAAATAAAGCAACCTTTTCAAATAATTAAAACCCTTGTCATATAGTAGTTCCAGCTGGAACTATTATTTGAAAAGGGTTGTTTTATTTAAAATAATAATAATAATAAATGCAAATATAATAATAATATAGCAGCTGGAACTACTATATGACCCAGCAATTCTACTTCGGGATATTTTCTTCCCTTCAGAAAATGAAGGGAACAAAAACACTAACTTGAAAAGATTTCTGCACCCCATGTTCATTGTAGCATTATTTACAATAGCCAAGACACAAAAACAACCTCAATGTCCATTGGTGAATGAATGGATAAAGAAAATATGGCACATATACACAATGAAATATTATTCAGGCATAAAAAGGAAATATTGCCATTTCCAATAACACGGATGGACTTGAAGGCATTATGCTGTGAAATAAGTCAGACAGAGAAAGACATACAGTATATGATCTCACTCATATGTGGAATCTAAAAAACAAACAAAAAACTCATGAATACAGAGCACATTGGTGGCTGCAAGGCAAGGAAGAAGTTGGGGGAGGAATGGGTAAAGGTGGTCTAAAGACACAAACTTCCAGTATAAAATAAATAAGTTCTGGGGATGTAATGTATATCAAGGTGACAATAGTTAACAACACTATATTGCATATTTTTAAAGACAGTAGAACTTAAATGTTCACATCACAGAAAAAAATTGTAACTATGGGTGATTACAGATGTTAACTAGACTTATTGTGGTGATCATTTCCCAATACATACAAACACTGAATCATTACATTGTACACCTGAAACTAATATAATGTTGTATGTCAATTATACCTTAATAAAAAAAAAACAACCAAACAACCTTTGGTTGTTGTCTGCTCTCCATAGGCACCATGTCCAGGGTTAGGGGTTCAGAAATGAAAAGATTCTAATGTTACTGAGCTTGCTTTAATGGATAAGAGTCACAGAGCAAGGACACCAGAAGTGTCACAAAGGTTGATGCTTGGATGTCAGGGAAATGCGGTGCTGACTGGCCTAGCCCAGGAGGCTGAGGAAGAGCCTCCCCCAGGCCAAGACTTGAGCCCTCCCCTAAAGAAGGAGCCAACTTACCCCTCTCTGGGCCTCCTGTGTGAGGAGCACATTTCAAAGTAATTACATTCACCATCCTGCTGCACGATAGCTATTGTGTAAAGCCTTCACAACCATCCTTCATAGAAGGTCCAGTCCTTTTTTATTAGTATTTTAAGTTAACCCCCATTGAGCCCTTACTACCTCTTAGGCACTGTTTTAAGCCCAGTTTTGCTCATAGCTTAGGTAATTCTTATAACCCTATGAAGTGGGTACTATATTAGCCCCATTTTACAGGCAGGGAAACAGGCCCAGAGAAATTAAATTAGCCAAAGTCACAGAGTTGGTGTTAGATCTAGATTTATACTCAGGGGTTGGTGTCAAAGCTGTGATCTCAAGTACTGGAACAATACACAAAGCTGTGTGCTTCCTGACCACAGCTGGGCACGTGAGGACTCAGACACTTCATGGTTACCTGACATTAGGCAGGGAGAGAATCCAAACCTGCTCCCAAGGCCTCAGAGGGTTTCCAGGTCTCAAGTTCCCAAGGCCCCAGAATGTGCACCCTCACTGCAAGGCCACTGTCCCCATTCTAGGATTCTAGGGAGACCCTGCAGGGTAACTCTGGAGTTCACCAGAATTACCCCTCTGTTGTAATCCCTGCAGGCCCCAAAGGGTAACATTTCATCCATATGGATATCAGGAATCATTGCCTATCATCGGGGGGCTCTGCTCCTTCTACATCTTTCCTAATTTCAGTTCAAAAATCATAGAAAGAGATTGCTGTCCTAAAAGCCATTCTGAATAATCAGGATTTTAACACAAATTCACCAGAACAAATGAATAATTCACATCAGGGAAGCAGATGGAGGGCAAGGGCCCCAGACTCACCTTGAGGGGCAGGTAGGCAGCAATGGTGATCTGGGCACTCAGGTGGACGTGGCCATGTTTGTAGCTCACGAGGAGCGCGGTGTACCCCTGGGCCTCGGCTCTCACCCTGACACCACTGCAGTGCTCAGACCCTGGCTGTAGCCTCCCTGCAAGAAGAGGAGAGCAAACGGTCACTGTAAACTTGCCTTTGCCGGAAAGACATGATAGGCTGGCAGTCCTTTCATCCAGGGCTTGATACACAATCTAATTTTTTAACATAAAAATTTAATTCCCATGCCAAAAAGTACACTTGTCAGGAACAGTGTTTGTTTTCCCTCATAAACTGAGCACATGCAGCACCCAGGACTGGGATCCCCAAACAATCTGACCTGTACCCTGGAATCGCCCATGGACCCCCGAGTCACTAACTCCTCCCCTAAGGAGAACCACTGTGAGCTGCCTTCCAACAGTGCAGCATAATTTTGTGGGCTTCCATATTTTACATGAAAGGAACCACTGAGCATAAACTCCTTTGTGTCTGCCCTTTTCAATTCAGGGCTAACAGTGAGATGTCTCCTTATATTTTGTAGGTTATACATCTTTTATCCATATTTGCATATATTATTTTGTTGTGTGAAGAGTCTGCAAGCCAATTTCTTCATAATACTGCAAAGACCCGGGATGTTCCCAAAGCAGGGCAATGATACACAGTGCTGCTGAGAACAAGTCTTTTGGTACATAGTTCTTGTACACATTTCAGCCTTTCTGTTGGGTGTGTCCATAAGAGTGCCATACGTGCACCCCTAGTCCCTACTGTCTAGGGGCATGCATATGTTCAGCTTTCATCATTACTGCCAAACAGCTTTCCCAAAATGGTTGTATCAAGTTTTACTATTTTTTAAGTTTATTTTTAGATAGAGGGGAAGGGAGGAAAAAAGAGAGGGAGAGAAACGTCAATGTGTGGATGTCTCTCAAGCACCTGCTACTGAGGACCTGGCCTGCAACCCAGACATGTGCTCTGACTGGGAATCAAACCGGCGACCCTTTGGTTCACAGGCCAGCGCTCAATCCACTGAGCCACATCAGTAAGGGCAAGTTATACTACTTCTAATGGCTACACTATATCCCTGCCAGTGCATAATATATTCCACCCTTTGATAAAAAAAAGCCATTATAGTGACAGTATGTTGTTTTCTTTCTAAACATTTAGAAAAAATTATACTGTGAAACCCCACATTCCTACCCCTTACATTCCATAATTATCATTTTGTTCTATTTCTCTTACTGCATTATCTATCCATCTCCTACCCATCTATCAATTGATCTTATTTTTTAATGAACTTGAAACTAAGTTGCAGGCACCAGTACACTTCATTCTAAATGTTTTAGTAAATACATAATTATCTCAATGTTTCTTTATGGTTCTTTTTACTTCTTAAGGTCCAACTTACCCATAGTGAAATGCATGGGCCATGTGGCTGCTGTGAAACCCCAGCCCACCATGATGCAGAACACTGCCCCCCAGCCCCAACCCAGGTCCCTCACCCTTCTTCCCAGGTACTCATCTCCTGGAGGCCATCATTGCACCATTCTGATTTTTCCACCATAGTTTGGTTTTCTTTCTTAATAGTAGTTTTACCGAAATATATAATCCACATGCTGCAGAATCATCCATTTGAAGTGCATGTGCAAATTGGTGGTTTTTAACATATTCACAGAGTTGTGCAACTATCACCACTAAGTTTAGAACATTTCACTATGCAGAAAGGAAACCTGTACCCATGAACCATCACTGTCCTTTCCCCACCCTGGTTAAAGGACTGGTGCCGGCAGCCCCTGCTCCACATTCAGTCTCAGCATAGATTGGTTTGCCTCACACTACTCATCAATGAACTGGCTTGTCTCACACAGTGTGTTTTTGAAACTCAGCTCTGCTCCTGTGTGATCAGTGGTTGCTTCCTTCGGATGCTAAGAAGTATTCCATTGCCAAGATGTTCCACATTTTGCTTATGCATTCACCAGTTGATGGGTATTTTGATTGCTTCTAGTTTGGGGCAATTAGTAAAAGAGCTGCTGTGGATATTCAAAAACAATCTCCTCCACACTCTGCCCTTGGTAGAAGTCCTTATGCCACCAAGAAGGGTAGGCCAGAGTCCAGAGGCAGAGCCCAAGAGCTCTGGAAAACTGATATTGGGTCCACAATTACACAAACAAAAAGAATGGAGAAATGACAGGTCTGAGCATGGACCCTGCTATCTTCCACCCTGGTATAGGGAGTCTACACAAATGCTTATCTGGACATGACCCTAAATTATGAGAAGGGAGGTGGGTCCTTTGTAGAGCTGGGAAGAGATGCTGAGGACCTGAGCCCTGAGTGGCACATGCAAGTTCCATGGCCCTGCCCTGGGAATGGGAGGCCCCCCGTTCCAACCTGGCCAGAAACTGAAGCATGCCACACCCTTTCTTGTCTCTACGAGGCTTACGACAATCTTCCTGCTCCTCGGAATACTCTTCCCCTATTTTCTCCTACTCCCATCCTTCAGTCCCAGTTATTGCTTCCTCTAAACAGCCTTCCCACATGCCCCTAAACTACCTTAGACACCCATCTTCAGCACATTTCTTCTGGGGCACATGTTTAGGCATTTCAAGTGAGCACAGGTCCAAGAGTGAAAGAGAACTCACAGGACCATGCTACTCTGTTGGTGCACTCAGTCCCACCACCACGCCTGTGTGCTGTACCATCTGTCTGATGAGACTGTCAGAGCTGTGAAGGTGAAACTACATCTCTGGTGTTTACCAGGGAGCCCCAGAGCATAGCACATAGGTGCTCAATAAACAGGGGGCTGAAAAACAGCCAAGGCTTACAGCAGAAAAAGGGCCAGGATAGAGTAAGAGCTGATGTACTGCCATCCCCAGAGGGTGAGCCTGGTCAATCCAGCAACTCCATGGAGTTCACAGTAACACTCAGAAGCCATGAGGCTTTTAAGGGTGCTTCAATGATGAGGACAAGGCAGAAATGGGATCCCAGCAGCCAAGTTCAGTAGGAAGAGGAGGAGGCCCTAAAATAGCCCAAATGTGCTGGCAGGGGTGGTGCCTGGGACTGCGGTTACCAAGGGAACCCAGTAGTTCATTTCCAAGAACCATGACCTGAGTTTCATGTGTGCTCTTAACTTGGTCAAGATCAATGACTTGGGCTTAAGGGGGAGATGGAAAAAGAGAAGGAAACCATTAACCTAACATAGGATCACATCTGCCCTCATGTTTCTATTCCATGAGTTTCATGTGTCCTAGGGGCAGGTGTCAATCAGCTGATCCCATTTGGTCTTAAGTCCCATGGATTTCCATGACACCGGTGTCTCTCTACCCTGACTAGACTTCTCATATAATCTGGGCCCCACCACAAGCCTTCACAAAGCCATATATACTCTTTAGTAGGGAACACTTAAGGAGCTTGCTAAGGGAATTTCAATGCCATAACATTCTGTCTCAGCTGCTGTCTTCAAAACCAAGCCTGGCACTAGGCTTAGGGACATTCATTTGTACCCTTACAGCAAGCAAGGGGCCAGTATTTCCACTTTATACATGAAGAATCCAAGACTCAGAGAAGTTAGACAACTTGCCTGACATCACACAGCCAATATGTTGAAGAAGGAGAATTCAGACCCAGGAGTGTGGAATTCCAAACCCTATTCTTTATTCCTGGGACTTCCTGGATGCAGACCCATTGCCTGGGCTGAAGCCTGCAACTCCTCTCCAGGATGGGGAGGGGCGGGCAGTGCTGGGGAAGCAGGCTCCTCTCCTGCCACCAGTGGGGCTCTCTCCCACATGCTAATGTTTTTCTCCATCCTAAATGGTTGCCTTGCTGAGGACTCTTAAGATATCTTAAAGCTCAGTTTCTCCTGTGTGGTCGGAGAGGACACAGCAATGCCTTCCAGGGAAGGATACACATATGGTTTGCTTGGTGATGTCTCAGACACACTGCCTCCACACAGCTTCACATCCAAGTGGCTCCGTGGGTCACCACAACCACAGCAGTGGTGTGTAAAGCTGCCTGACATCTCAGGCCAACCTACAAACACCCTGCCAATTAGGCTTCTTCCTAAACTCACCAGGATCAAGTCATCACTCCTCTGCTCACAAACCGTCAGTAGCTCCCACTGGCTGAAGGGCTCCCAAGCCCTCCAGTGCCCCACCATGACTCAGGACCGAACAGGTTCAATCATTCCAGGTCCACTGTGTGTCCATATCCCCGGACATGCTCACCTCAGGGCCGTGTCTCTAGAGCTCCACTGAGTGCCATTCTGGTTCCCCGTTACTTCTACCCCTGCCCAAACCTCATTCCTCCCTCACTAGCTCAACAGTTCTTGCTTCTCTTCATCTGAAAATTAGAGAGGAACTCCTCTGCTGTCCTTGACTGACTTCCCTGGTAGGGAGCATTCCTAGAGGACTCAGGCTCCAGAACAGTAGTCCAGACATAGTCTGATGTGTATTCCATCCTGCCCTGTGCTCCTGTGAGAGTCTGGGTGGCTACACAGCCTCAGTCTCTACCTGACATGTGGCCCAGCCACAGCTCCTCCTCCCATGGTAGTTGCAAAGTCTGAAGCGGTCACACACACAAGGTACTTACTTACCCTGCACCTGGCAGGGCCGACACTCCATAAACTAACTTCCACCATCACTGTCAAAATCCTGCAAGCGATGCTACAGAGAAAAAGGTCAATGTGCACGGCTTCGATGGCTCCAGAGGGAAGGACCTCACATGTCACAAAGGTGTTGCAATTCCATCACTAACCAAATCCCCCATCAACATCATATTCTGAGCACCTACTGCATTCCAGGCACTGCAATGGGCACTGTGACATGCAATTCTGTTTAGAATGAAACCCGTTTTAGAGAAGTGGAAACTGAGGGCTCAGTGAGCCATGACACAGTGGGTCACCTGGCAGGTAAGATCCAAACTGCAGACACAGGACAAAGGGACAAACACCATTTCTCATGCTGTGACCCCCTGTGGCCTCAGGCCCTCTATTTAGGAATGTGAGGCAGCACATGTTGAACGTCCAGGCAGTCTGGCTCAACCCGCGCCCCCCTGCACCATCTTGTGCCTGCTCATCAATGCTAGTTTACCTGGAAGCAGCTGGAACACACCCTGGTTCTCCACCTCAACCTCCAAGTAGAAGTGGGAGCAGTCGCTAAGAGTAACCACCTCGTTGGCCCCACCGGGCATTAGGCCGTTTATCCTTAGGGGCAGCTCCAGGGTCTGGCCCACTCGTGCCTCCACCTGGCATGGGGCAAACTCCATGCCCCTGGGCTCGATCACATACACCTGGAAGACAAGGCATGGACTAGGGTCATCAGGTTCCATGGGAGAGAAAAGGCCCGCTGCTTGAATTTTTACTAAACGTACTGTGTGCTAGGCACTGAATATATGTCAGTGAGAAGACTAAAGCTTGAGGGACATGAGGGACTGGTGCTGGGGACTGAGGTGCTGTTCAGGGATGAGCTGTCAGGGAAGGCCCCTCTGAGAAGTGATGTAGGAGCTTAGACCTGAGAACCACATCAGAGGCAACCAGACAAAAGTCTGGGGGAAACACTTTCTGGGGAGAAGAGACAACTGTGCAAAGTCCTGAGCCATGTACCTGCTCAGCACACTGAAGAAATACAAAGAAGGTAGGATACAGGGTGAGAGAGACATTATCAACAACAAATATCTGTACTAAGACAAAACTTACCAGACTTCAGGTTCTGTTCTAAAAACCCTGCTAACTCATTGAATCCTCTCAGTCTCCTCGTTAAGGTTCTGTTACCAACCTCATTACTTGATGAAGAAACTGGCATGGGAGGTTCGAGAGCCTAAATGAGCTGAAGCATGGTGAAGTCTGGCCTAAGCAGTCCAGTCTTGCAAGCCAGGCTGTAACCATCACACACACTGCCTGTCAGGGAATTGTCCTCTGGATTTTGGCTGAGCAACCAGATGGATGGTGGCATGTTTACTTAGATGAAACTTGGGAAATGAGCAGGGGGAAAGGTGGTTATAATTTATACAAATACTTGACAATATGCTGTAGCTAAAGGGTCTCCATTATGACCCTATTCATATGAAACAGATCAATCTTAAGAGAGATGTGTGTGTGTGTGTGTGTGTGTGTGTGTGTCAACAAAAAGACAAAATAACCCATCATCTAAATGAGTGGAAAAAACAGCTACAGTACATTTACACAGTGGAATACTACTTGGCTATAAAAAGGAAGAATATTTTACTCTTTTTTGACAGCACGGATGGACCTGGAGAACATTTTTAAGTATATCTTATTGATCATGCTATTATAGTTGTCCCATTTTTTTTCCTTTATTCCCCTCCGCCCTTCATCCCCCACTCCTTAATTCATGTCCATGGGTCATACATATAGGTTCTTCAACTTCTCCATTCCCTAGACTATTCTTAACCTCCCCGTATCTATTTTGTACCTACCATTTATGCTTCTTATTCCCTGTACTTTTCCCCCAGTCTCCCTCCTCCCACTTCCCACTAGAATCCTCCATGTGATCTCCATTCCTGTGATTCTGTTTCTGTTCTGGTTGTTTGCTTAGTTTGTTTTTGTTTTTGTTCTTTTTAGGTTCAGTTGTTGACAGTTGTGGGTTTGTTATCATTTTACTGTTCATAGGTTTGATGATCTTCTTTTTCTTAGATAAGTCCCTTTAACATTGCATAGAATAAGGGCTTGGTGATGATGAATCCCTTTAACCTGACCTTATCTGGGAAGCACTTTATCTGACCTTCCATTCTAAATGATAGCTTTGCTGCACAGAGTAATCTTGGATGTAAGTCCTTGCCTTTCATGACTTCAAACACTTCTTTCTAGCCCCTTCTTGCCTGCAAGGTTTCTTTTGAGAAATGCACTGATAGTCTTATGGGAACTCCTTTGTAGGTATCTCCTTTCCTCTTGCTGCTTTTAAGATTCTCTCCTTCTCTTCCATCCTGGGTAATGTAGTGATGATATGCCTTGGTTTGTGCTTCTTTGGGTCCCACTTCTTTGGGACTCTCTGAGCTTACTGGACTTCCTGGAAACCTATTTCCTTTGTGAGATTGGGGAAATTCTTCATTATTTGTTCAAATAAGTTTTCAATTTCTTGCTCTTCCTCTTCTCCTTCTGGCACCCCTATGATTCGGATGTTGGAATGTTTCAAGTTATCTCAGAGGTTCCTAAGCCTCTCCTCATTTTTATGAATTCTTATTTCTTCATTCTGTTCTGATTGAATGTTTATTTCTTCCTTCTGCTCCACATTGTTCATTTGAGTCCCGGTTTCCTCCCCTTCACTGTTGGTTCCCTGTACATTTTTCTTTATTTCACTTTGCATAGCCTTCACTTTTTCCTCTATTTTGCGATCACACTCAACCATTTCTGTGAGCATCCTGATTATTAGTGTTTTGAACTCTTCATCTGAAAGGTTGGCTATCTCTTTATTACTTAGTTCTGTTTCTAGAGTTTTCATCAGTTCTTTCATTTGAGCCGCATTTCTTTGTCTCAGTGCACCTGTTACATTGTAAGTGGCAGAGCCTTAGGTATTCACCAGGGTGGGGCAACTCAGGTCACTCACAGCATAGTAGCACTGTGTGTCAGGGAGGGGTCAGAGAGGGAACAATGCCGCTAACCCACAAGCCAGTTGGGCCCTTCTGGTGCTGATTCCTCAGTGGGTGGGTTTGTGTATGTTCTAGGATCCTGTGGGTATCTCCAATGAACACCCTTGTGAGGCTGGGAGTTTCTCCCATTACTGCAACCCCCACAGATTTTTACAGCCAGAGATTTTGAGACTTTTTTTGCCCTGCACCAGAACCCTCGGTTGTGTGGTCTGTCTCACTCCCCGGTTGTTCCTCCTGGTTTATCCACATGCAAATGTGGTACCACCTGGTCCTCTAGCCACTGACTTGCCTGCCCCATGGGCCTGGAGAACACTATGGTAAGTGAAATAAGCCAGTTGGAAAAAGACAATTACCATGTGATTTCACTGGTATGTGGGATCTAATGAACAAAATGAAGTAGTAAGTAAAACAGAGACAGACTCATAGATGGAGAGCAGACTACAGTGCTGGGTGGTGGTTATAGAGGGATCGAGCAAAAAAGAAAAAAGAGGAAGAACTCACAGACATGGACAACAGTGTGGTGGGTGGGGGGCATTGGGGAGCGTACAGGTAGAAAGGGTTTGGGGAGGATAAATGGTAATGAAAAAAATACAGTTAAAAAAAACCTATCATCAATATCCCAAATCATGTAAGAGAAGGTCAGGATTAGACACACAATGTATGGACTTTCGATTTCTGCCCTTAATGATGTAATAAAAGGGACTGTTGTCAGGGTCAGGCAGTAAGGAAGGAGGAGGGGTCAGGAAGCCACCAGGCTCAGCTGCAGGTGACCACTCCCACATGTGGCCTTTGCTCAGTAAGTTGATCCCACATTACCTGAGGTCATAAGCCAGGTGTTGAGCCCTAGTGCAGGGAAGTCCTCACTATATCTGAACAAGAGTCAGATGAAAGGAATTGGAGCTGAGCCCCTTGGAGTCTTGGGCCTTCCCTTCATTGTGAATTTACAACTCAACTTTCAGTGACCCTTTCCATTTGGAGAATCATGTCTTTGAGGTCTGGCAAATTTCCTAGAACAATTCTTTAGATTATCTCATGTCTTCCGTGTTTTCTGGGATCCATTCCAGAAACTCCAGCTGTGTTGACCCTGGCCCTCCTGGTTCCATCCCCTGCCTGGTGTGGGATGTCATTTCCATCACCCTGATATGGCTGTGAGCTCCTCATGGGCAGGGCTGGGGAGTGACCCACCACTGCCTTGCCTGTTGCCAACACCAAGTATAAGACAAGCAAGGACCAAAGGGTGGTTTTGAATCAAACCTAAGGGCTGGTTAAGAAGGAGGTAGCTAGACACCACCCCCTGGACTCATATGACCCCTGAGGTCTCACCTTCATCTCCCCAAAATGCAGTGGGTTCTGAACATCATGCGCCTGGATCACACTGAATCCTGTGTCACTGCCTGTGGTCATCACACCCTTGACGGTGACTGTTGCAACCATGTGGTTTGACGAAGTCCAGCTGAAGTTCCCACTCCCACCATGGGCCTAGGGAAAAAATCATTGTCTCATCAGCCCACCTGCCTGGTCTCTGTTTCACACACACACCCACTCACACTCATTCTCTCTCACACACAGGTCAGCATCAAGCCAACATCTGAGTGGAGGCTGCCTCCACCCATCACTTTCTCTACCCCACCTTGTTTCTAGTCCTCACATTCTATAGACCTTGGGGCTAACGTACACATACACACACATTCATGACAGTGGTCCAGAACCCTGGGCACCTCCCAGAGCTCAGGCTCAATAGAAAGACCCTTGGCCAAAGAGCCAGGTGTAGGATGCTGCTTCCCTGACCAGACAACACTCCCGTTCTGCACACACCCCTGCCCACCCTTAGTCATTTGCCCTGAAGTAAAGGACAGTCCTGCAGCTTCCAAGAAAAGGACCATCATCCCAGAACCCAAGAGGGTCAGGAAGATGACATGGCTGGTAGTGGGGACCAGTGACCACACAGGACACCTGGTCACCACTGCCAGAGAAGCAGGGACTGACAGGGACCATGTGGGCCACAAAGGCTTGAGCCACAAAGGAGTCAACCCATGCTGACAAATGCCAGAGGGGCACATGAATATCAAAGACAAAGAACACGTGGTATAAGACAGGGTTGGAGACATTTTCTCTTGAATTTCAAAAGTTCCTCTAAGGATGTTTACACAGCTTTGGGAAAACAATTTTTTACAAAAACAGATGCATATGGAAGTTACGCCTGTATTCCAGGTTTTCTTTTCCTTGCTTTATTTTCTGCTTTTCAGGTTTTTTTCTCATTATTAAAATACGTTACTATGATAGAAACCTCAGAAAATATAGAAAGCATAAAGACTCTCTGGTTTTAAATTCTCTCCAGTCCCTAGAAGGTAATATTAGAAGAAAGAAAAGGGCCAAAAAGTCCTAATCCCATGGAAACACCTGAAGGAGTGCAGCCAGACATAGGGGCTCCCACTTACCTTGATCATGTACTGATAGGCACCTGTCTTTGGTTGCCATGGAAACGTCAAGATGCTGGGATAGAGGGTGATGGGAATGTGAATTTCCACCTCTTGCTGGTTCCACACAGGCACTTGTAACATGTGGACCCCTCCATCCTACAAGAGCATGAGGAGGCCCCACATCACCATGACAACCAAGTTGTCAGCAGTTTTCCCAGTCAAGCAAACCCCTACCCTTCCCTGGGGATCAGCCACAAAGGTAGATTTTGTGGTTATAGGGAGTGGGAAGGAAGACGACACATAACCTGCAGTCTCTCTGTCTCCATGGAGATGGCTTTCCGAGTCAACACGCTTGACTTCATCCTCAGGGACCCCCTAACACGATGGGTGTGGATATCCCCACTTTATGATGGGAAGCTGAGGTGTGGGATGCTAAAGCAACTCATCCAAAGCCTCCAGAGCTACAGTGCAGACTTTGGTAGGAATCACAGTGTGGTTTATAGGCCACTGCTTTCTGCTGCCTCTTATAGGTAGGTCAGTGCAGGGTAGGAAAATGAGAACACTCCTGCCAATGTTCTAATCAGTTAAGAACTGCTCCCACCTAAAACTGACTGGCTTTCTAAATATAGGGGAAAATTAAAAGACTTTGAAGGGCCCACAGCCAAAACAGCCAAAGGGATGCTGGTGGCTCTTGGCTGGTGCATAGCTGGACACAGAGGGCCCAACACTGTTCCCCAGCAAGCATTCCAGCCCCCATTCCAGAAGGTGTAAACTCACCTTTACACGGGTTGGCAGAAGAGGGGCTCTGGCCTGGTGTGGGGACAAGTGACAGAAACAGCCCAAAGCCTGCCCCCCACCCTTGGATATCCTCTGTAAGCCCAGAGAAAGAGGACCCTCAGAGCACCTGTAAGAGCAACACACAGGCCGAGGTTGGGACCCCAACTTCCCAGGGCTCATATGCAGCCCGGATGACATTCTATCTGTGGGGTGGATAAGGGAGATGCCAACTTGCCTGGTCCACCACGGAAGTGAGGGCTGCCTCGATAGTTGTTTGGCCTCTCTTTATTGCCTTGACATGATGGAACGACCCGTTCTGGGAAGAAGAGAGCACCTCGAAGAACTCAGAGGGAAGCACCGTTTCAATGCGGATGTTCTGGAAGGTGAGGCAGAATGGGTAAGAGGTACTTCTCAGACAGCCCAGGAAAGTCAGGACAGAAGCAATGTGACCAGAAAGCAGAAGTTAGGCCAGGCCAGGGTGCCTCTGAGGCTCACAGGCCTCCAAAGGCCAGCAGATAAGCTGGATGAAGCTCTGGAACTGAGCCCTGACCACTCTGGCTTTTGACCCCTCCCGGGCTCCCATCCCTGCATCCCCGATGGTCCTGTGCTCCTGTTGTAGTTATCTGTGTGGCACTCATGGGAGATCAGAGACTACAGTCAGCTTTCTTAGGCCCTGAGGTCCCAACAAGGAAACCACCAAATAAAATAAGAGACATCAAAATTCCTTACAGCTAATTACAGTTGGCAGACACCACTTCGCCATCACCGTGTCCTTGAAACCTGCTGCCTACAGCTTCCTCTCCCTGCCCCAGCCTTGTAGGGAGTGGGCCTGTGGTGTGTAGATGCACAGGTCTACTGGGTCTTGACATGTCCCAGGGATCCCATAACAGTGCCTCCTCTGGACCCGCAGCACCACTAGGAAGTTCCTGAAATCAGCCTGCCTGCATGGGGACCCCTGTCCCTTTGGGGGCACCTCACTGAGCAGCTATTCCAGGAGACACATTCCACCTCGCCACCCCACCAGGACCCTAGGCAGGCACTCACATCTGATGGGTAGACCTTGTTCCCAGATTTGTCGAGCACTTCAATGGTAATTTCATATAGGCGTCCAGTCTCAAGCACCCACCTGTCACCAGGGTGTACTGTGAACCCTATAAAATAGGCAAGTGGCAGTGCCTGACAACTCAGGCCACAGAGGGATACAGGTAAGGAACAGGATGGTGCCAAGTACCATCAGCATGAGAGCTCCACACTGTTTACCTGCAGGCCCCACAACCACCTATCTGGAAGGGCTCAGACCACTTACCTAAAGAGACATAAAACTACTCAACTTAAAGATACTTATAACCACTCACCTGAAAGACCCACTGTAACCTGGAGGGCCCCAAAACCACTACCAAGAAGTGCTGATACCACTCAACTAGAAAGACCTGTAACTGCTTACCAGAAGGGCCCCATAATTTTTCACCTACAGTCTACAACTGCTCACCTGTGTTTCTCCATGGAAAAAGACCAGTTGTTAATTGACTGTGAGATCTAATGCTGGTCAACAGCGCTAAAACCTAAAAACCTGAGCTGATCTCCAAGATTCCCAAGAACTAAACATTAACAATCCCACGTTGACTGCTCAA
This sequence comes from Phyllostomus discolor, assembly GCF_004126475.2. Taxonomy (NCBI): domain Eukaryota; kingdom Metazoa; phylum Chordata; class Mammalia; order Chiroptera; family Phyllostomidae; genus Phyllostomus; species Phyllostomus discolor. The sequence continues at coordinate 107,825,176 of NC_040904.2, forward strand.
GACTGAAACTTGATTCTGTCTACAGCAGGTCTCTGCTCAAAATCCATACCGGTGTATATTCTGAACACACAGTAGGCCTACTCTGGATCCATGTGAGTCTACACTCTGATTCCAAAGTGGGTCTATGCTTTGAATCCAGAGTGGGTCAATGTTCTAAATCCACAGTGAATCTATGCTCTGAATCCATAGTAAGTCTATGCCCTGAGTCCACAGAGGTTCTATCCTATAAACCACAATGAATCTATGCTCAGAATCCATAGTGAGTCTACACTCTGAATCCACAGTAGGTCTAAATCCTGAATACAGAGAGTGTCTGCTCTATCTAAGAATCACAATGAATCTATGCTCTGAATATAGAGTAAGACTATGCTCTGAATCCATAGTAGGTATACGTTCTGAGTCTACAATGAGAATACACTGTCATTTCACAGTAGGTCTACACTCTGAATCCACAGTGAGGCTAAGCTAAATGCATATAAGGTTACACTCTCACTCCACAGTGACTACACTCTAATTCACAGAAAATCTACACTCTGAATCCACAATAAACCTAAGCACCAGTCCACAGTGAGGCTACACTCTGAATCCACAGTAGGTCTGTACTCAGAATTCAGTGTTCCTATGCTCTGACTCCACAGTGAGTCTAAACTCTGAATCCACAGGGGATCTAAGCCCTCAAACACAGTGAGGCTATGCTCTGAATCCACAGTAGGTCTACGCTGTAATCCACATTGGGTCTACCCTCTGAGTTTACAGTAAGTTCACATTCTTAATCACAATGGGTCTATGCTCTAATCCACAGTAGGTCCATACTCTGAATACACAGTAAATGTACATTCTAAATTCACAGTGAATCTACACTTTAATCCACAGAAGGTCTACACTCTGAATGCACAGTGAAGCTATGCTCTGAACCCACACTGTGTCTACATTATGAATGCACAGTAGGTTTACATGTGAGGCCTGGCACTGAGCACTCTCTCTGTGTGAGCCTGTACTACTTCCAGGCCTCTTGCTCTGTTCTCATAGGAGAAGCCACACCAGCTGCTTGCTGACCCCTGTGATATCATGTACTTTCTCACCTCCACATCATTACCCAAGTGGTTCCCTGTGCCATGACGACATATCAGCAAAAGAGCAGCTTCCTACAAAAGACCTACCTCAATTATAATCTACCTGAAGCCTTTCTCTGCACTCACATTTATTGACCCTTCCCACTATCCTGCCACCGCCTGCTGTGCTGGTCTCTCCCCACAAAACCAAGCACCAAGGACCCTGTCTTGCTTCTCCTGGAACTCTAGTGGTCAGCAAAGGCCAAACAGATGGAAGGTACCAAAGACACATTTCTGAATAAATGGAGCTCCTAAGACACACGGGGTCATCCTGCCTGCTGTTACCATATTGTCCAAAGAACAATCTGATATGGCAGCATACAGGAGGACCTTGGGGTTTGCTGCATATCAAATGTTGTCTTTTCTGAATCACATTGTTGCACTGAACAGGTGAGTAAATTCAGACCAACAGAAGCATGGCATCAGTGACACAGGGTGTGTTCCAGACATCTCTCAGGTGGTCATCTGTTATTGCAGCTCCCAGGCACTGACTGTGCCCCTCTAGGTCCTCCATGGCTGTGGGTTCCTCCCCTCTCCTCTCAGACAAATGCCTCCCCTTCCTCCCCGAGGAGACATCTACCAGCTGTCATGTTACCTTAGGGGCCCCCCTAACTGAGCAGGCCCCTACCACCGAACATCCATGGCCATGTTCAGGTCTGGACAGAGTGCTGGTATAAAAGCGGGAGACAAAGCCCTTTCCCATTCTACTCATCTCCCTCCCTGGCCACCTGCCATCTGATCCTGTCTAGCCTCTGATTGTTTCTGGGTTCTGACAGGGGAAGGAATGGGGAGCAGCCCTGGCAAGGGCAGGTGAGTGTTGATGGCCCTGGGCCTCCCAGCTGGTAGAGCTGGCCAAAGTGTAGCATTTTCTGGGGGGAACTGTTACTTGTACTTTACTTCTAACTCACATAATCAAACAAAAGCAGCACAGAGGACCCGGAATGCCCACACTCACCCAGGTATCCGGGTTCCACCACATAGACCGTGCTATTAGGTAACCTGGAAGCACCCTGCATAAGAATACCTGAATTCTTCATTAAGGAACAAAACACAAATAGTAAATAAACCAGCTGTCAGACTTCTTCATGGCTATGATGGTATATCAATACATCACATGGGTGGAGGAGGGGAGGAAGACTCCTTGCCTGATGTCAAGTAGGACAGAGGTGTCTGCAGAATTAGAGCTACCTTGTGTTTCCTACATTAGCAAAGGGAGGAGGGATTCTCTACAAAGGACACTGGAGGCCACACAGGGCACACCAACATGTCTGAGACAAAGAGATAAGCCATATGCCGTGTGGAAACAGCCTCAGTCAGGCCCTCAGGTGAGACCACAAACACCACAGGTTCCACAGGCAGGGTAAGATTGCCTGCCCACCACTACCTCCCACCCCTGCAGCCTCTCCAGTGAGTCACCTAGAGAGGTGAGCAACCTTTCAGATTTTCAGACCTGGAGGAGAAATGGCTATTTTGAGCCTAGCCCAGCTTCCGGGAGAAAAATGATATGACTTCCAAACAGCAGATCTGCACACAGAACATGCATATGGAGTGTACACTGGCCTGAGAAAAGGATATTCCTATGTCCGAGGACCAGGTTGCTCTGTCCCAGCTGCACAGCGGTGACCGTTGATGTGTCCTGAGCCAAGACAGCCACAGGCCGGCTTGGGTCTCCAGCGGGGCCCTGGATGTTGTTCTGAAGCTGCAGCTGGTACTGATCTGAAGGCATTGAGAGTTCTGGCCACCCGAATCCCAGACAGCCAGGTGGGAAAGAGAGAGAAGATGGAAACATTAGGAGCCAGTGTGTCAACTGCTCCCGAATCACTGCTACCGGTATAGATGTGTGATGTTTTTTGCACTTAATTTTTTTCAACACTTTAAATTTTAACATTATTTCCACACCTGTGGATAAAGCTGACACTCTCCATTAATTTTCAGAGGCAATCAGTTTTTTTGTGACTCCCGTATGCTACCTTTTAAAATTAAGTACAGTCTTGGACTCGAATTACTGCCTGCTTGTAGAATACATTCTATATCAACATTATACCCTTTTGTACTCATAGGAGAAGTAAATTCTGCTTCCACACTGAGGGGTCCAGAATGGGGGCTCTCTGGGTCTGGGAAACCTCTAGAAGTTTCCAAAAAATCTGCTGGTCCATGATGTCCCACATGGTTTTGTGAGCTGAGTCTAGAATATGCAAAGAATCTTCTCTGTTGCTATCCTGAGCATCCATCAATACTTCCCTGCTCTGAGTCATGTTGTGCAAGAGGCTCGCTCAACTGGGGCCAGGATGAAAAATAACAGGCTGACAGAATCTACCCCCTCCACCAATCTCCCACACCCTGTAGGTCAAGACTATAAGCATTTTAATATAAGTGGCTGCTGCGGACCAGCAGACCAAGATGTGGCTGAACTGTGCTAATGTTCTATGTGCACATCACTCCATTTTGTCCCCCAGCAACCCGTGAAACATCAGGTACTCCTGATGTCCACATCTTGGAGATGAGAGAACTGTGGAAATGAGGATGAGAAGCTTGTGAGTGGTACCAGAGTGGGTGAACAGCAGAGCTGGGACTCAGACCAAAGAGAGCTTGACCACTGACATGCCCTCTCCCCAGCCAGTTCACCGTCACAAAACCCAGTCACCAAGCCCACAGGTGTGGCCCCATTCCAGCCCTCCAGCAAGAACCACTGACAACTTCCCTGCTCAACATGGGAGGAGTTTCAGCTGGAGCAACCTTCAGAATTCTCAGGGATTCTGAGGAGAATTCCAAAAGGGAGAGAACACGCCCATTTCCTGTCTTAGGGCACCTTTTCTGTGTTCTAATTAGTCTCCAAGAACGTGCCCTGGAGCAGAGTGTTCTCAATGTGCGGTCCCTGGACCAGCAGCATCACCTGGACTGCACATAACTGGGCCTGACCCAGGTCTGCTGACTCCAAACCAGGGCGTGGGCCATGTGTGAACAGGCCCTCCAGGTGATTCTGATGAACACTAGGACTGAGAATCATTTCCTTGTCTCTCACTGTGGGGAGTCCAGCCAAGCTGGGCTGTGATTCTTGTAGATCATGTACCCAGTGTTTAAAGTATGGCAGCAGTGAGTCAAGGATACATGTCATAATAAAATAATGCCACTGCTCAGTTAAGCAGCATTACTTTATGCTGCTTTATGAAGCACTAGCCTCCTCCCTTGTTTAAAGTTCTCCAAATGAATAAGGCCCTGTTAGTAAATGAATATACTGACTCTTGAAGGATCTTGCAAAATTCAAATGTAACCACACAGGTGGGGCAAACGTAGGTTTACAGCTATGAGTATGTGGAACACAGAGTTTGTTCCCATATTATTATTTATTAATTATTGTATTATTTGCATACCAACAATTGTAAACCTACTCTGTCTATACAAAACACTAAAATAATGAAAATGAGGAGCTTCTTTGGATCCTTAAATACCTCTTGTAACACAGAACACACTACTTTTCAAAGGCACTGAATATGGAAGGCTTTGCAGATGTTCAGGGTCACTGCCCACAGACAGGGGAAGACTGCTCCTGGGGGTCCCAGACCAGCTGTCGGCAGAGAGTAGATGACCATCCCCAAGGCTGCCCTTACGCTCTTCTTGGAGACATGGTCTCTGACCCCTCCTGACCCTGGCTGACTCCCCAGATATGCTTCTAACTGTCAAGAGTCTCCTGACCCCCCATGTCACAGAGTCCAGGGATAACCAAGCAGCTCCTGAGGTAGATGGGCCTGAGCCCAGGATGGCAGGGAGCTCACTCCACTGCCTCTGACTCCAGCCCCTGCTCATGCAGCCCAGTGTGCTTTAGTTCTGAGCAGCCATGGTTCAAAGATATATTAGGTTCCAAGTCCCTTCCACATTTGGGTCTTTGACACAGGACTCCAGCACACATCCAACCATGCAGTTGGTTTCCCAAACCTCAGCACATTTTATGTCAGTAATTTCCACCATTCCAATTGCTCAGGTTCTTTTCAGATACGAATTCCTTCAGCCAGCATGTCCTTCCCACTTCTGTTCTAATAATTTGGTTACTGTGCCTGCCATGTCTGCAAGTCATCCAAATGCCAACAGGACTGAAAATTGAGGAGAGAGACCTGTGGCCCCCACCAGAAACATTGTCCTGTAAGCAACACAGATAAGCCTCTACAAGCACCAAGAACCCCTCTCCTCCCTCACTGTGGGTCCCTACTTGTGGAGATGTTTATAGAGTCCTCACTGGATTGACCACTTTCCTCCCGCACTGGGCTGTGCATGCTGGGAGGGCAGGGATCTGGGCAACCCTGCTGGCCACTGCACACTCAGCCTCAGCAAAGCACTGGCACAGAGTAGGTGTTCAGTTAAAGGGACTGACAAGAAAGCAAGCAGCCACATAAAGGAAGGGAAATATGGAGGAAAAAAGAAAAATTATATTTTAAGAAAACTGAAATTAAAAAATCATAAAAATTAATGTGGAGTTATAATTATCTGCATGTTAATAGGTCCATGTAACTGTCCTCTAGCCTATAATTTCCCTCTGCAGGATGCTGTGTAAGGCAGGTCCTTGCTGAAATTCATGTCCTCTCTAATGATACTGTTCCCCTGACTTTCCTGGCTAGTAAGCATGTTAAAAATGACGATGATGTAAGTTATATCTCAATGGAAAGAAACCCAATCCATCTTTAAAAATACTGGACAGTGAATTTCCATTTGTATTGCTTGTTCATGTGGACATTTGCTGGCTCAGTTCTCCCAAAGCATCCTTCTGGAATGCACTCAAGCCCCAGGCCTGCCAGTACTTTCACGGCACAGTTTGTTTTTAGAGGAATTTTCCATCTCATTACCCCACTGACGAAAGGGAGGCAACCTGCCCATCTGCTGTCAGGGATCTTTCACGTGCTCTAATTCTTTGACTTGTATGTCAGGTCAGTGACCAAACCCACAACTTTTCTTGATACCTTGGGATGTTTTTCCTCTGGGCCATGATACATGAATTATAACCCTGAATTAATATAGGGTTAGCTCCTAAGAGTCTTTATTAAATCACTGCCATTTAACCATGCTGGTTCTGCCCTCTCCAGCTGGGGCACAGGTCTCAGCCCTTGTCCAGCCCACAAACAGGGGCTGTCCCCACATCGCCCCTGGGAGAACTGCGAAGCCCTGTGTCACCCTTAGCAGTTGTTCTCATTTTCCTTTGGGAGGACAGGGCCATGTGATCCCACAGGAGTAATTAAGGCCAAGGAGCCTGACAGCTTGTGACCCTCAGAGGTTCTATGCCTCAGTTTTCTCGTCTATAAAATGAGGCACTCCTCACAGAGTTAATAAAATCCACCTCACAGAACTGCTGGGTCACAACATGAATGGCACAGCACTTACACAATGCTCAGTCATAGTCAGATATTGCTGCTAATGACTGGGCTTTCCATACTGTCTTCTTCATGTTGCAATGCCACTTCTTGTCAGTGTTCGAGTATAAGCTCATATTTCCATTTTCAAGGAGTCTCTGTTGGTGCCCCAGGGCACTGGGACCAGAGGCCCAAGAACTCCACCTCTGACTGCCTTCCCTTCTAAAGTCTCAGAAAGCCAAGGCCAGGACTGTCCCTGTGTGTTTAAGATCTGCTTCCCTAAGGTCTGGGGTAAACATGGGCTCTGGCTAGGACTGCCAGCGAGCTTCCTGTGCATCCTGCTTCAACACATCCTCGCTGTTTCCACCTGGACACGTGGCAGAAGAGCTGGATGCTGCCTGCCCAGCATATGTGGACACTCAGGAGCCACCAGCCCAAGGCCCTCCAACTCACACACACACATCGGCGAGAACTAGGCCCAGAGGCAAGAAGGTCCACTTTTGCCTTCTGTGGCCTTCTGAGGGGCAAAAGGCTCTTCCACACAGTCATGACTGACCACACTACTCCTGTCAGTGAAGGGGGCATCCCTTCAACCAAGCTGACTGAAAGCTGAGGCATCTACAGCTTCTTAAACAATACTTTGCCCCACAGGCGTCCAATCTGGCCCTCAGACTGAAGGACCCGAGTGCAACACTCATGTTCCAGAAACCCTTGATGCCCTGTGCTCTGACCATAAAATGTGTAAAGGTTAAACAAAACAATAATAATAATAATTCTTATTAGGATTAGTGCTGCATTAAGAACACTCACCATATGAAATGTGTCACATGTACACGGACAGCACTTCAGAATTTCCAGAACAAATCCACATCCATTAATTCAATTTGTCCTCCCAGCACAAGCAGAAAGGCCTTGAGAGTTCTGATGCAGACACTGAGCCCCCAAAGGGGGGCATGACTTGCAAAGACTGCCCCGCAGTCAGTGGTTAATCAAGGGTAAAACCCAGTCTGATGTAAAGCCCATGGCTCCTGGAATTCTTACAACAATGGCATATATACCCAAAAAGATTGAAAGCAGGGTCTCAAATTGATATTTGCATATCCATGTTCATAGCAGCATTATTCATAGCTAAGAGGTAGAAACAACCCAGGCATCTATCCATGGATGAACAGATAAACAAAATGTGGTGTGTCCATACAACAGAATATTACTCAGCCTTAAAAAGAAAAGAAATCCTCCACATGCTACCATGTGGAGGTACCTACAGGGCATTGTACTACATGAAATAAGCCTGTCACACAATGACAATCACTGTATGATCGCACTTATTTGAAATACTTACAGAATTCATTTCACAGGGAAGGAAAGTAGAATGGTGGCTACAGGGGTGGGGGAGGAGGATGGCAGTTTCAGTCCCACCAGATGAGAAGCGTTCTGAAGACGGACGGTGGTGACGGCTGCACAACAGTGTGAACATACCCGCTGCCTCTGAACTGCACACTTACAAAATGGTTAAGTGGTAAGTGTCATATGATGTATGTTGTACCTGACTCAGTGACTTACCTGTAATCTTTCCTTGCCTGATCTTCTGCACTTTGTAGCGAATGGAGGTTCCCACCATCAGGTAAACATCATAAGCTGGGTTCAGAAGGATGTTCTCCAAAATCAGCAGCCTGACCTCTGCAGGGTGGACATTCTTGGCATAAAGAAAAGCACAGAAAAAGTGAGGAGGGGTGGAGGAACAGGAATGGGGGTGTGGGCAAGGGAAAGGGAATCATTAGAACTTTTTACTATGTTCATGTGGGTATAGGACATTTAGGGGTAAAAACACAAGGCAACACCTTCAGACCCCAAAGCCCCAGGGTAGCTGTGCATGTATGGCAGGCATGCATCCACTGGTCACTTTAAGTGTGTTATAGGTCAGTTAACAATAATTAAACAGAAAGAAAAATGAGGAGCCAGGAGTGATATCTATGAATACTGTGGTCACCAGGGGCTCAGGGGGTCTCCCCAAAGAAGTCCTAAAGGCCAGCAAGGTTGGGAAACCTCAGGCAAACCTGGAAAGGGAGAGGTGTGTGTCCCTGTGACCACCAGTCCCTGCTTCCTGGCCCCTCCCTGCCCACCTCTCATCTCTCCCTCTGCACTGAGACCTCCTCATCAGAGACCTGAAGTGGGGGAAAGACTGCCTGTACAGACTCCAGTGCACCTTCATCACCAGGTTCTGTAGAGCCTGCTCCTTTTACTGCATCAAACCACCCCACTGCTCTGCAAGCTGGAGAAAACTGATCACAAAGCAAATGATCCCCGTCCACAGATGTGCAGACCCACTTTCTCTGGTGGAGTGTGGTCGATGACCACCCAGTGAATACTGACCAGCTCTCCATCTATTCATAAATTATTTGGGTTCTCCTTTAACCTGGTTGTAACATCTTACAGGTTTCCTGGCTTAACAATAAGTTAAATAATATCTTTAACTCACTAAAAAAGAAAAAAAATACACAGAGCCCCTACGTTGGGCCAGTCTCTATGGTGAGCACTTTCCAGCAAGGCAGGCAAGGAAGCCATGGCCCTTGTCCAGCCCTGCACCCCACTCAGGGGCCCAGAATCCTAAGAAGCAAACTGTCTCCATATACTAACTCCAGAGGGCTGTAGGGTCAGCCCTGAGACATGGCACCTCCCATGTTTCCAAAACTCTCTGGGACTCCCAAACTACTGGCTAATCCACCAAAGAGACTGAATCTGGAGGTTTCTCTCATCTGACAGTTTAAAAATTAAACAGCACATAACGTACCACAACCTTCCTGCCTGTGTTCCAGGAATCAGGCAAACAAAAGGAAGAGCTCAGGTTTGCAGTTCAAAAGAAGGCATGGTCAGGGTGGACATCTGGCCACAAGAACCAGAAAAGAACCAGGACCATGACTAAACCCATTCTTTTCCTCTGCTGTAACCCTCTCAAAAGAGGGCATTGATGGGGAAGTAGATGCTGGTGACATCAGGTTGACACTGGGGGTGAAGGGAGGCTGAGGAGCACCAGCCCCCCACAAATGGGACCCCCTGTATTAGGGCCAATGCTGGGAGCAGGAAGAGACAGCATGGAGGGCACCTCAGGATTGTTCACAGAGCCCCAGATGTGTGATGTGTCCCTATACTGGGACAGTGGAGTAGTTGTTGGAAATAACCCAGTGAAAATCCCACTGCTCCTGAACCTCCCTCAAAACTAAGAATAGAACAAATGCTTTGTGACTCTAGATGGTACACTCAGGTGCCCCAACCATCTTGGTAAGCTATGGCCCCCCAAAATAAAACCAAACAAACGAAAACATGGAATCACACCCTGAAGTCCCCCTTTCATGAATAGTGAAACTTTCTCGGTAGGGGACCTCATTTACACTATTTAATGTGTGCATGGTTCTACCCAGGAAGCCCGGCATCCCCCAGGACCCAGGGCCTACCTTGTACACAGCCTCCTGGATGCGCGCCTTGAGCTTAGAGCTCCCAGTCTTCATCCCTGACACCAGGATGGTGTCCCCCTGCTTGGACGCCTTCTCCATCTCCAATATGTAGGAAGGAGGTATGTACGTAGACTCCGAGAATGGGAGGATTCTGGAAGAGCACATGTCATCAGACCTGATGTGTGGGACTAAGAACGAAAGAACCTAGCATATTCATTATCTATCAGGACCTCCGGGTGGGTGCCAGACGCTGAAATAACTGGTGTTGCCCCAGTTGATGCTGCTTAGAAATGTGTCCCGGAAACTTCCTACATGAGAACTGCCTCCTTGTGAAAGTGCAGATTCTTGGCCTCTGATCCAGGCCTTTATCTGCATGAAGCCTGGCAGCCTGCATTTTATCAAAATCTACACATGATAATGACAAATGCTGAAATTTCAGAATCACGCACTTAGAAATGTTTTACTCTTATAGATGTGAAAGATGAGGCCCATGGAAACTAAGAAATAGGCCCCAGACTACCCACTCAGCTGGGGTGGTGTCAAAAATGCCCACCAGGCTCCCCAGGGCCACCTGCCATGTTCCAGCCCACCCCTGGGCTGGCTCCTGCCTCTGGGGAATGAGTCTCAATGACCAACCTCCAAGCACCTGGGCAAGGGAACCACATCACATTTTATTCTTCCTGGGGATAGGCTGTGGGGAGAAGCCCCAGGCAGGGAGAGAAATCAAGATGTGTGGGGCCTTTTAAGAGTGTGTGTTGGCAAGCACAGCTAGTTTGAGGGACCCTTTTGAAACAGTTTCTTACTTGCAGCCTATGACTTACAAATTACAAGAGCCATCCACTAGACATGCTTTCATTCTCCCCAAGGTCTGTTGGGTACTGTATTGCAATGGTTTATCTCCTTTTCCTATCTTTCTAGTTGTCATATGCTGAGTTTAATGAAAATCCAATGCACCTGGGATTTGTGTTGACAGCTGGCTCAGATTCAGAGTGACTGGAAGCTCAGGGGCCTGTCATGGCAGGAAGCGGGCCTGATGGTGCAGAAAGGGGCAGGGAACCAGCATCCCCTGAATATCTAGTGTGTTTCAGACCCAGAAAGGGCTCTGAACACAGTCCATGTGCTGACCACATGGCCACCCTGAGGAAACACAGCAATTACTTCTGTGTGATAGAAGAGGAAGCTGATGCCCAGATGGATTACATTTCTTGACTAGGGCCACAGGCAGGAAGGGATGAGGCCTGGACTGGAATCCAGATCTCTTTGACAAAGCCCACGTTCCTGCCTTTATGAGACACCAGCAATTCCAGGGCTCTTCCAAGAAACACAGATGGAAGCCTGAGCCCCATAAAGAGCTCTGACCCAGGAGGGTGCCTCAGTGCACACAGTGTCAGGACGTGAGGACGTCTGCCAGAGAGATGCTGTGAGCCAAGCCTGGATGTTTCCTACAGCCTTCAGCTGGACTTTTAAAAGTGTAAATACCAGACTCATAACTCCCCACAAAATACTTACTAACTGCAAGGAGATAAGAAAGTGACTTTATAAAGAGGCTCCCTAGGAGATACCCTACCCAAGTGATGACAGTGATGGACCAACAAAATCACAGTAAGATGCAATTAGCATAGGGAATCTCACCTTTGTGATATTCCTGACAAAGATGCAAAGTTTGAATCTAACTGGGAGGGAACATCAGATAAAGCCAGAATGAGAGACCTTCTACAAAAATAACTGGACTATAATCTTCACAAGTGCCAAGGTTCCAAAAGTCAAAGTCCATGACACTGCTCCAGGCTGACGGAGACTGAGTAACGACAGAACAACATATGGGAACTCTGGGCTGGGGTTTGCCACAAAGGATTTTGACTGCTATCCTGTGGAGATGCAGGAAAATGCTCTTCATGGTCATAAATACATATTAAAGTCATCAGGGTGATGGTGCAACAGGCTGACAACCTGCTCTTAAATGGCTTAGGGAACCTACTTTTTGCACTGTACTTGCAAGATGGCTGCAAAACTTTTACAAAATTTTCCTCCCCCTCAAAGGGACTATATTCTTTAAAAGCTTACTTGATAAAGCATGAGGCAATGCAGTATAACAGGGTTAGGTCTGTGCCCACACTGGCCCACAAACCTTGTGGCAGTGATGGATATTCTCCACACCTGCTCTGTCTACGAGACAACCACTACCACACAGTGAATGAGCTGCAAATGCAGCTAATGCATCTCAGGGACTGAGCTCATTATTCTAACCCATTTAAATGCAAATAGCCAGGAGGGGGTGGCAGCTACCATACTGCACAAAGTGAAGATTTATACAGGTCTGAGTTCAAGCCTAGCTCCATAGTTTACCAATCTGAGACAAATGGCTTAAAACTAGGCCTGCATGGCTGTTGGGAGGAGTGACTGAGTCAAGATGAGTCAGGAGTCCATCTGTATCCTGTATCCCTTATGCTGGGAATGCAGCCCCCTGCACCTGTGAAGGGCTGTCACTGCTGCAAGGTCCTCTTAGTCAGAAACTATCTCCCTATTTACTGGCCCCCTGATAGGAGGGCTGCCCTCTGGGACTACACACAACCCTTCTCCCGCACCCCATTACCTGGAACAAGTTTTCTCTTCTGCAAAATACATTCCAGCCTCCTTGACAATTTCCCACAGAACATACCCAGTGGCCTGCAAAAGCACCAAAATTCCTGCACAACTGTGTGGGGAGAAATGTTTTCTCCTAATCCAGTCAGGGGAATGTTGGCCAGCACACTGGGAACCATCCTGGGTCCCACCCCTCGCTGGCAGTGATGATGACCGGGATGAAAGCCCCCAGCCCACTCAGAGTCCAGTGACATCCCCTTCCCTTCACAGGAGAGGCATCTCTCACCGCAATGCATTGTGGGAGTCTGAAAACCGGCTGGCTTCCGTGTCCTTCATGATTGTCCAGTCAAAGACCAGTCCAGCCAGGGTGCTGAATGTGTTCCCTATGAGAGCAGATGGGGAAGGAAGGCAAAAATGCACGAGTTAAGTCCCTGGGGTCAAGAGAAGGGAAAGCGCTTGGCATGATGGCAAAGGAGGCATCGTGCCTCCATTTGGGAGGGGGAAAGTAAGGTTTAAAGGATCAGGGCCACACGTCCATAAGGGGCTGAGCTGGGATGTGAACTCAGGGTTGTCTCAGATGAACACTCATGTCTTTCCACTGCACCTCTGCCTTTGCTAACAGGTTCACTGTAGTGTGTAACACTATCACCTCTGGCACCTGTAAGCACTTTACAGTTTAGACAGCAGCTCCTGAGGCCTGATTCATTTATGCCTCCTACCACCTCCCCATGCAGAATTTCAGGTGAGGGGGCAGAATACCCAACCACCAGGCTTCCCATGACTATTCTTGTCTCTTCACCTGGACACTGAGACTCCCAGGGTCCCAAGGTGGAGAAGACAGAAAGCCATGTGCAGCTGGCCTTGGCTCTGAAGTCATGGCTTGCGTCTGTGCACCTTTGGACAGGGAGTCAGAATAAGCAGAGCCTAGTGGATGACTGGGCAATGATTCTCAGAGGAACGGGGCTCTCAGTCAGTCTTAAACACTTAAACACTCTGTAAAGACATTCTTAGTGTAGCTATTAGCACCTATTATGTGGGGCAGACAGAGCCAGTGACCTTGCAGCCTCAGAGCCAAGTTAATATTGAGGAGGAAAACCCAGGGTCCAGTCTCCATAGGACACACCTTCTCTGTCCTGGTCCAGGGGGCAGCAGAAAAACATTAAGCAATTCAGTTGAACAAACACCTGCCAAATGTCTGCTGGTTCCAAAATCCAGTGTCAAACAGAAAAGTCCAGAAGAATAGAGTCCCTGTTCTGCCCTCCAAGTGTTGTCTGTGCTTGACAACAGTGAGTAAATAATGGAGGGACAGATTTTCCTTGGAAGTCAGGGAGAGGTCCCTGGAGAACAGAATGTCTGGAAGGAAATGCTCAAGGGAACCAGGACTTTTGAAAGCAGAGACAGCAAGGAATGGCGGAAGGTGGTCTGAGCAGAACACACAGTATAAGGAAAGGAGAAGGGAAAAGGAGGGGCATCTCTGCTGTATACGAGGTGTCTGTGGGCTGGAAAATACTATGAAAAATGTCAACTCAGTGCAGGCACTTTGCAGACAGCCTCAGGACAAAAAGATGAACCTCAGTGCTGTGCAGGGACCCTATGCGGCAGGAAACAGGCGATGTGCCGTGGGGGACAAGAGCTCAGGCAACAAAGTCAGACATCCTGAGTTCCACCCCCTACTCTGCCACCTATGAGCTGTGTGACCTTGGGCAAGTTACTTAAGCTCTCTGGGCCTCAGCTTCCTTGTCTATGCAAGCAGCACTGTCCACTGGGAGTAAAGAATTGCACATGTAGAGGGCCTGGCACAGTGCATAGCACACACAGGGTACCTAGCAGTGCTTCTTAAGCCAGAAGCAGAGTCTTTTCTGACAAACACCCACCAATCTAGACAAGATGTATCCCCTCTGAGACTGCTACATCCTCAAAGATTACAAGAGTCAAACTCATCTTCACAATGGAGTCTGTACCCAATAAAAAGGACACAGGCTCAGGGAAAACAGAGAAGAGATCATGGAGGTTCTAATCTAATGATTTCTGGGCAAGAATTATCAACTAGGAAGTGAGACACCCTCCCAGGAAATAATGAGGAAGGGAGTGAACCACCTGCTTACTGCAAAGGTGGGGCCTTAATTTGGGAGATTTATGAATGATCTGGTGTTTGTAAGTCAGCTGGTGAACCTAAATTTCCTATCCTTGAACTGTCCTCATGTGCCACTGAAACCTTAGGAGTGGGAAAGGCAACTGTCACAGGCCACTGGGCATCTGTCCTGCATGGGTAGGCCAGGAACAACCACCTCCCCGCTCCTGACATTGCCAGTAACGGCCTGAGGGAAAGGACGCACAGCTAGGAGAAAAATAATAGTGACTTGAAAATGACTTAACTAGAACAAAAAAGATGAATAGTAACAAGTGTTGGTGAGGACGTGGAAACACTGGAAGCTTCATACACTGTTGGTGAGAATGTAAAATAGTATAGCTGCTGTGGGAAAAAGTCTGGTGGTTTCTCAAAAAAAATAAAATTAAACATAGGCACTGCCCAATGGGCCAGCAATTCTACTCCTAGGACTGTACCCAAGAGGCATTTCCTAGGTATATCTCAAATGGGTGTCACACAAAGACTTGCACACGAATGTTCACAGCAGCACTATTCACAGTAGCCAAAAACATAAAACAACCCAAATGTCCATCAAAAGATAAATGAATAAACCAACTGGTCTGGCCACATAATGGAATATTCTTCAGCCATGAAAAAATGAAGTACTGACACATGCTCAGTAAAAGCCAGTAACAAAAGGCCACGTATTGCCTAACTTTATCCTTACGAAATTGTGGCAGGAGACAGTACAGGATGAACTCTTGAGACTGCGCTGCTGTTGCTGGCCAGAGGCTAGCATGTCCTGGTTGCCAGGCAATACCTTTTAACCCTTAGGTAGTAGCTAGGAATGAGTGGCCAGAGAGGAAATAAAGGCAGGGTCCTCACCATTGCAATCTAACAAAGAACTTAATACAGGAGGCTAAAAGTAAGGCTCACCCATTGACCCAGAAGTCCTGAGCCTAGTTCAATAAGACTGCCAGGAATTCCGAACAACACAAGTAAACTATGATAGTGCTAGGGGGGAAGCCCTTGCAAGTCTGTGTGCATCATCTCCACTAGTTGGGTAAAGGAAACCTTGAGACTGTGTATTCATCCCAAGGCCTAGAAGGGGGAAGGAGAAAGGGATCCACAGTGGAACCCATAAAACAACTTTGGGTAACTGCCTGCCTCCCATCACATATACAAAATGAACAAATACAGCCTGGAGCAAGACAAGGATTCAGGCTAACAGACCCCCCACCCACACTTACGTTTGGGTGGTCACATCTCCCTGGGGGAAGCTGGCACCACCTTTACCTGTCAAGCAATATGTAACTTCTTCACTCCCACCCCACCAACTATATAAGTTGTCAGAACAAAGAACTTGTTCTCTTGGCCTCTTTGCTATTTCACCACATGGGGGGGAGGAAGGGCCTCTGGCCCCTTTTGCTCTTGCTCTCTTATTGCAAAACTGAGCACTAATAAACTGTTTGTATGCCAGCAGACTTCCTGATCTCTAATTCTTTACTGCATTGACAAGAAGAACCAGGGTTTCTCTGGTACAAAATGTCTACAATAAGCAAATCTATATACACAGGAAGTAGATCGGTGGTTGTCAGGGGCTAGAGAAAGGAAAGAATGAGACGTTACTAACGGAGATAGGGCTTCTTTTTCATAGTGATGAAAACTCTACAATTAGTGGTAGTGGTTGCATGATTTTTTGAATATATTAAAAACCACTAAATTATACATTTCAAACAGGTGAATTTCATGATATAAAATAGTGATAAAAATTAAAAAATCTTTTAAAAACATATAACTTTAAAAAATGTGACTTAAGATGGGGAATAGAACAGAGTGGTCAAAAGCATGGATGGGTAAACTAAATTATGGCCCCTGGGACAAATATGGCCACCTGCCAGTTTTTCCAAACAAAGTTTTATTACAGCATAGCCATGCCCATTCATTTATGCATCATCTAAGACTGCTTTAGGGCAACAATGGCAGAACTAAGTAACTGCAGCAGACCATATGGACAGCAAAGCCTAAAATGTTTACTATCTGGCTCTTCACAAAGTTTGCTAACTCCTGGCAAACGGAGTGAACTCTGGGGCCAGGCTGGAGCTCAGACTCTGGATCTGCTAAACACTAACTACATATCTATGTGCTTGTGTGCATGTTCACGTTCACTCTCTGTGCCACAGTCTCATCACCTGGGCACGAAATGAGTTAGAAAATGTAAAGTGTACAGGAGAGTGCCTGGCTCCAACTTTGGTTTTCTGTTCCCAAGAAGACCACATGAATACTCCCTCCCCCTGAGTCCTGCAGATGAGCTCCTATCCCCTCACTGCACAAACCCCTTTCTCAGCTTCCAAATCCCAAATCTGGTACACAGGATCCTGCATCTCACCTCTGTCTGAACTTCACTCTCTTCAAGATAAAATGGCCTTCCCTCCTTTGCACACTCCATATCCTCAAGGCTCAGTCAACCATCATGTCTTCTAAGAAACTGTTCTGCCCTCTGTCCTCCACACCCCACCTGCAACCTTCCCAGGGGTTGGCTCTCCCTAACTCTGTGGTCCATTCACACTTGCCCTCTAGTTTGACTCTAAACAGCACCTACTGAGATGCATGTGGGCATTTATTTACACACAAACCCCTCTCAAAGCTGGAGGCTATGGGAGCAGAGGCCAAGCCCTTCCTTCCCTGGAAGCACCCCCAGGACCTGGCAAAATGCCCAGTAGGTAGAAGGTGGTCAGATGCTACCTGCCTTACTGAGTACCCACTATGCACCATGCAGCACTAAACCCTTTACATGCTTCTTACCAACTCCTTCCAGCCCTCAGGTAATCATCACTATCTCACTTTCTCAGACCAGAAAACAGAGCAGTTAGGCAGCTGACTTTCCATAATGAACACATGGAGGAAGGGAAGATTGGACAGATGCCCCAGAACAATAATTCTGCCCCCTCCAAGGGAAATCTGGTGCTGGTTAGAGATATGTTTCATTGTCACACTTTGGGGAGTTCTGCTAGCATCTAGTGGGTAGAGGCCAGGTATGCTGCTAAACACCCTATAACGCACTGGAGAGCTTTTCACCACAAAGAATCATCTTCCCCCAATGTCAATACTCCCTAGGCTGAGAAACCCTGATCAGAAATTTTTTTAAAAGGAGGGTTTTGGGGCAGGTGTTGAGTGGTCAGGGAAGATTTCAAAGGCAAGGTGAGACTTGGTTTGAATTTGAAGTTTTGGAAGATCCTCCATCTTAAAGGCATCTTTTGCCTGACGTACTTTCTTCAGTAAGAATCTTAACCTACATACTAGATTTATTACAGTGATCACTTCATAAGATATATAAATGTCTATTCAATATGTTGTACAACTAAAACTAATGTTTTTTAATTTTATTTTTAAATTAAAATTTACATTCAGTATTATTTTGTGTTAGTTGCAGGTGTATAGCATAGTGGTTAAACAGTTACATACTTTGCAGTTTTCAGTTTTCTCCTTGATATTTCCACCACCTACCTGGCACCATGCACAGTTACTGCAACATTCCTCACTACATTCTCTTTGCTGTACTTAATATCCTGCGACTACTTTGTAACTGCGAATTTGTACTTCTTAATCCCCTCAGCTTTTTACCCAACCCCCAACCCCCTCCACTTGAAACTAATATAGTATTATATGTGGATTTCCGGCAAGATGGAGGACTAGGTGGACGCACCGGGCCTCCTCACACAACCAAGATTAGAACAACAAAGATTTGCAGACAGAATATCACTCAGAACTGACAGAGGATTTATCTGAATGGAAGTCGGACAGCCAAGAAGTTGAAGTGGACCCGTACATCCATGCTGGTAGGAGATGACAAGCCGGGCCAGCGCTGGGCTGGCGCGGGTCGGCGGCGCGCGCGGAGGTCGGGGAAAATTTGGCGTGAAATCTGCGCAACAGCCATCAGGGGCGAAAGAATGCAGCGGTGATCCCTGAGTACGCAAGCTGCGGCTGGCAGACCCAGTGGGGCAGCGATTGTGGACCAGGGCAGAGCTCGCAGCCCAGAATCCCAGAGAAGGGTCTGAACCCAGGAGAACGTAACTACCGCCATTGTTCGCCCCCGCCCCCATATATAACGTCACAATCTAGCGACCGGAGTGCCCAGCCCCGGTGAACACCTAAGGCTCCGCCCCCCACCGTAACAAGAGCGACCAGACCGGAAAAAAAAAAAAAAAAAGGAGGAGAGACAGAGAAAGACATAAGACATGTTTCCAACAAAACAGATCAGTCCCCCAGGACTCATCCTTTTGAGCAACCAACAAATAGCCAATCGATCAGATGCACAGTTCAAAACACTGGTGATCAGAAAGCTCACGGAATTGGTTGATTTTGGGCCCAATTTAGATGAAAGGATGCAGGTTACCATAAAAGAGATGCAGGAAGATACTCGGAGGAGAGCCTATAGTGAAAGGAAGGAATCTGAGTCTCAAAACAATACAGTGGACCAGAAGGAAGATAGAATCAACCAAGCAGGAAAGCATGATGAAATAAGAATTCAAAAAATTGAGGAAAAGCTTAAGAGCATCCAGGACACCTTTAAACGTTCCAACATCCGAATTATAGGGGTACCAGAATGTGAAGGAGAAAAGCAACAGATTGAGCACGTATTTGAACAAATAATAAAGGAGAACTTCCCCAAGCTGGCAAAGGGAACAGCCTTCCAAGAAATCCAAGAAGCTCAGAGAGCCCCAAAGAAGTTGGACCCAAGAAGAAACACACCAAGGCACATCATAATTACATTACCCAAGGTAAAAACGAAGGAGAGAATCCTAGAAGCAGCAAGAGATAAGGGGACAGTAACCTACAAAGGAGTTCCCATCAGACTGTCAGCTGATTTCTCCAAAGAGACCTTACAGGCAAGAAGGGGCTGGAAGGAAATATTCCAAGTCATGAAAGACAAGGACCTACATCCCAGATTGCTCTATCCAGCAAGGCTCTCATTTAGAATGGAAGGGAAGATAAAGTGCTTTTCAGATAAGGTCAAGTTAAAGGAGTTCATCATCACCAAGCCCTTATTTTATGAAATGCTAAAGGGACTTATCTAAGAAAAGAAGATAAAGAAAAGACATGTATAGTAAAAGGACAGCAAACTCACAATTATTAACAATCACACCTAAAGCAAAACCAAAAGAAACTAAGTAAACAACTAGAACAGGAACAGAACCACAGAAATGGAGGGCACATGGAGGGCTAGCAGCAGGGAGGTGGGAGGAGGAGAGAGGGGGAAAAGGTATAGAGAATAAGTAGCATAGAATGTAGGTTGAAAATAGATAGGGGGAGGGCAAGAATAGTACGGGAAATGTAGAAGCTAAAGAACTCATAAGTATGACACATGGACATGAACTAAAGGGGGGGAATGTGGGTGGGAGAGGGGGTACAGGGTGGAGGGGAGAGAAGGGGGGAAATGGGACAACTGTAATAGCATAATCAATAAAATACATTAAAAAATAAAAAAACTAATATAGTATTATATGTCAAATGTAATTGAGAAATAAATTTTAAAAATAAATTGATTAAATGTAATTTAAAAAGAGAAGAAAAAGAATCTTAACCTACAAATTTTCCCTCCATTCCTTTACCACTAGGGTCAGGCTACACCCAGGACAGTCTGCCTACGCATAACAGATATCCTAAGAAGAGCCCAAGTCCAGGCAAGTTGGTGCTCAACTCTGGTGCAGGGAAATGAGAAGGATGGGGCATGGAGCCAGCAGCATAGCCGTGTCCCAGCTGCACTCACACACACACACACGCACACACACACTCACAAATGCACACAGTGGTTAACAGTGCATTTAACCACTGCACTGGTTACCCCCATACACACTCACACATGTACACATTCATAAACACACTCACACACTCTGCATTCTGGACCAGGAACCAATACCATCACCAAACACCTTCCCCTGTTCACACCATGCTGACCCAGGAGCAGGAGCCTCTTCTGGCTTCCCATCACCCAGATATCACTTCCCAAAAAGGCGCCTTTACTAAACACAATCCCTGTGCACAGGCATGGAGTCAGCCTCCAAGAAATGCAAAAGCTCTCAACTCACTGGCCCTACCATATAGAGACCAGTGTACACCAGAAGTAGCCATGGCCCCCTGCCAATAAGGGCTTAGGGTCTGGACCTCTTCAAGCCTCCTCTGGTGCTACCCCAGCACCAACTTTAATTTCCTGGTTGGAGCAGCCTTCTGTGGGGAACGGTAGGGCCGTTACAAGGGAAGAAGGAAACAAAGATGGCCAGAGGGGCATCCTCACCTTCAGAGTCCAAAGCCTGGATCTTCAGTTCCAGGGGAGAGTCCTCCAGGTAGAGTTCGCGGGTCGTGGAGACGATCTGAATGCCATGGATGAGGTCAACAATGGCATCACAGCGCAGAACCTGTCCTGTGGCTGAAGGCACAGGGCCAAGGGGTCAGATGGGTCAGTGCCATGACTGCCACCCTACCTATATGGCCTTGCAAGCCAAGTGGTCTTACACTTTGGCAAAGACTAGAGCAACCAACAAACTAAGCACCACAAAATGGGGCTGGAAGAACCAAACTAAGCCTCAGAAGCCAAGCAGGTTTGTTCAAATATAACCATTAAGTTAAATGACAAGGGCTCCAGTGTGAGTGAGCACCCAAAAACATAGTACTGTTCTGATGCCTGTCCCTAACTACTGACTTTAGGAATGCCACCTGGTGGTGTTTATTTACCTACACTGGTATTTTTACATGAGACTATCAACTATACCATGGAAGAAAAGGGGTGTGTTTGCATGCATATAGATTTTTTAATTGTTCCACAAATGAGACACACAAATAGCATGTGTCTTATCTGAAGAACTCCCTAGTGCAAAAATAACAGCATGTGACACAAAATCATCCTGATCATTCTCCAGGCACCATACCTGGAAAAAAGTCCCTGTGCACTA
This sequence comes from Phyllostomus discolor, assembly GCF_004126475.2. Taxonomy (NCBI): domain Eukaryota; kingdom Metazoa; phylum Chordata; class Mammalia; order Chiroptera; family Phyllostomidae; genus Phyllostomus; species Phyllostomus discolor. The sequence goes on from NC_040904.2 coordinate 107,846,698, forward strand.
TCAATGGTACTTTGTTAGAAAGCAATACAGCCCCACTTACCAAAAACCTCAAAAATATTCATATGCTGCCCTGGCTGGTATGGCTCAGTGGATTGAGTGCCAGCCTGTGAGCCAAAGGGTCACTGGTTCAATTCCCAGTCAGAGCACATGCCTGGGTTGTGGGCCAGGTCCCCAGTAGGGAGCATGCATGAGGTAAGCACACACTGATGTTTCTTTCCCTCCCTTTCTCCCCCCCTTCCTCTCTCTCTAAAAATAAGTAAATAAAAATCTTAAAAAATATTCATATGCTGTGTGACTCAGTAAAACTGGGAATCTATTGTTAGCTGGAAATGGCCTAAAAGAACCCAAAATTGTTCTCTGAACAAGAATTTTTCTTTTTCTATATAATACTGAAACAAACATCTGAAAACAATGTAAATGTCCAATGTAGGGAATGCTGATAGGACAAGCTCCTATGAAGAATATTACTCAGCCATTAATAACAATTCTATAATAGGAGAGAAAACTTTTCATATCATGTTAGATAGAAGGAAAACATGACAGAAAATTACAATAATTGTTTTCTAAACATTTTACAACCATAATATAGTAAATTAAATAGGAGGAAGTGAAAGGATTGCAACAACTTTCCTCATTTTGACTCAATACCCATGAAGAGTTATTTGCATAATAAACATTGAGAAATGAAAGTCAGCCTCTATGAGGGGAAAACAGTACAAAATGCTGGCAGAAGGAAGCAAGGTGGGTATTGCTTGCTCAGCATCCCTGTCCTCTCTGGGTGTCCGCTGACCCAACAAGAGAAACAGCACTGCCACCACGTGCTCTGGTGGCGTCTATGGCTGGGGGTCTCAATGCGGTAATTTTCACATCATTCTCCCAGGGACTGCACAGGGCATTCAAACCCTTACTGATGTCCTCTGCAAAGATGATGCTTGTCAGGCGGGCGGGCTGGGACAGACGAGCCTGCACCACTGCCTTCTGGGAACACTGCTGCTCGTCCAGATCCAGGGGCTCTATGCTGGCCACCTCTGGCCGGCTCGATGACCTGTGGTAAGAAGACAAGAATTTACTCCCTAGAGCCACCCCACAAAGCACAGCTGGGACTGGAAGCAAAGCCTTGGCTCCCCATCCAGGCTCTGTTCCAGGCTCATACACAGACTAGAGAAGGGCAGTCTCCACAAGCTTCAAACCCAGAGGAGAAATGGGGCCCAGCCATGACCACTCTGATAGGAGGATGACAATGGGAGGACATGCACCTCTGTACACATTCCTCCACTGAAATATTGAAATAGGAGACTAAAGACTTGGAAGGCACTTCAGTGTTCAGTAGGTAAGTCACCTTATAAGCCTATTCTCTGGAATTGGAAATAATGCTACACTAGGAGGAAAACTGCCTATGGTGTCTGGTAAGAAGAAGACACGGTATATTTCTGTTGATTATGCTGGCCCTGGCAGACAGCTGGTTCCAACATTAGGTTTCATTGCCAAATGGGTCCTACCAAACCTGGAGATGACCAACCATAATGACCACAATGACATATAGTCCCCATATGATGGTGCTGACATCATGGTGATGTGGTAAGAAAGGCAAATCAACAAACAAACAAATGAACCAGCAAAATCTGTGACATGGCTCCCAAGGAGAGACGGGCTTCTGGAACACAAGGATGAAGGGGAAGCACGACTCTGGGAGGCATCCAGGGTCAGCGCCATGGTTTCTCACCTACGACATGTGGTAACAACTGTTCCGAGTTGAGGTGAGATGGGAGTGGGTGGGCATGAGCAGAGTGGACACCGCATGGAGAGTGCAGAATGAGCACTGCCCTTCAGCTGTCTGTAGGCAGAGTGCTCAGGGAAGCCTCTCTGAGGCGGCCTCTCAGTGACAGGGCTCATGCGCTGGTGTACCAGTCAGGGACCAGTCAGTGAAGGCCCTGCGGTGGAAAGCAACTAGGCATGCTCCAAGAATAAGAGGGCCAGGGCAGTCCAAGCCCCAGGGCTCCAGAAGATAAAGAGATGCTGAACACAAGGAGATGGGCAGCTGCTGAGGTCAGCGCTGTGGTCAAGGGGAGAAGAGGTTTTGAAGTCAAAGGCAAGAGGTCAAGTGAAGGGGATGGCTGGGGCTCTGGTCAAGGAGATAGGAAGGGCTGAAGTCAAGGAGCTAGGTTTTGAGGTCAAGGAGATTACAGAGGCTGAAGTCAAGGAGATGGAAGGTGCAGAAGTCAAGAACAAGGGAGGTGATGAGGCTGGAGAGGCACTGAAAGCCACAGTAAGGAGCTTAGATTTATTCAAAGGGCAATGACAAGTCACTGGGAATCTTATGCAAGTGAACATTCTAATCCAATGTACCTTTACAGAATGGAGAGTAAGATGCTGCCCTCAGGGAGCCCACAGTGTGACAGAGGACCCAGGGAAGGGGTACCGACTGCACAGAGCATCCAAGGCTCATTCCTAGGGCTGCACTCAGTACAACACCCAGCAGAGCAGGCACATCACGTCTTTGCTTCCTTCCCCGCCCTTCGCTTAAATTCACTGAAACATCAATGTTCTAGGATAGTCTGGAGGAAACTTGTAAAAACTGTCTGGTGTTAAAAAGCAATGATGTGAATTACATTCAAACAGACAGGTCCAAGCCCTCCAGCTTGAAGCCGAGTGTCTCCCTGTGAGCCAAGCAGCACAGCAGTGACTGCAAACATGCCTACAGATGCTTTGATCACACCAACATCACAGGCGGCTGAGCTGCTGGCAGGGCGCCTGGAGTGGGTCAATACCTTTACTGAAAGTACTCTGAAAATGAAGGCCACCCACAGTTAAGGAAAGAAGTCTAAGTCTCTGAGGAAATGCAACTGTGGTCCCCTCACTGAGAGACTTCTGAGGAAAGAGAATTTCAGAGACTAAGGGCAGACAACAAAGTGGACACCTGCGAGGTAAGAAAAGGTACCCGTGTCAAAACGCTCACACTGTGCTAGAAACACACCCCATTTAACTAGTCGCAGATTTGGAACTCTCACAGCATTTTCAAAGGACATTAAATCTTCTATACACATACGTACACACACAACACTTGCCGTGGAAACGAGAGAACAAATTGGAAAACACACAGATCAAAGGAGGCAGGACAAATAAATGCAATGCAGAATCCTGGATTTGGTCCAGGAACAGAAAAGAAACTTAGTGGAAAAACTGGTTAAATCCAAACAGCCTAGAGTTTAGTGAACTGTCAGGTACCAATGTCAATGTCTTCATTTTGACAAGTGTTCCTCGTTATGGAAGATGTCAACATTTGGGGAAGTTGGGAAAAAAGTTTATAGGAACTCTGTCTTATCTTTGTAACTCCCCTGTAAACCTAAAATTATCCCAAGTTTTAAATTCTTAAAAAAGATGGGAGGGAGGGGAGAATAGGAAGAATGTAGAGGATTTTTAGGGCAGTGCGAGTATTCTATATGAGGCTCTAATAATACAAGCCATCATACATTTGCCCAAACCCATAGAATTTACAACACCAAGTATAAACTGTGATATAAACTATGGACTCTGGAAACTAATGTGTCAGCGTAGCTTCATCACTTATAATAAATGCACTACTCTAGTGTGGGATATTAATAATGGGGGGTGCTATGAGGAGTGCTATACGCGAAATCTGTAATTTGGTTCAATTTTTTATGAACCTACAACTGCTCTAAGAAATCAAGGCTGTTGGAGGGAAAAAAGGCAATCCATCATTTCCTGCTTCTACCTTGAGAAACAGTGTAGTTTGTCTTATTTAACAGTCCCTGGGAACTAGGGATCTGGACTCCCGCTCTGGGTTATAAATCCCACCCCACTCTCTGAGCCTTACTCTCCTCAAGAATAAACTAGGAACAGCACCTTTTTTCTCACTCCCTCACAGCACTGAGTTAATCTCAGGCAGAGCTCCAATAAATAAATTAATAAGAACAGAGTTATTCTAGTTCAAGTTGAAGACCTGAAATCTCCATCCCACCTCCCTCAGCCCTTCCATGGTCTGCTACTGAGATGCCCAGGCAGTCATGAAAGCCTGACTGGAAACACCGTACCTTTCACTTTGTACCTGCTGTTTGCAGGACTTTGTTAAGTACAAGTATGGTCCCTAAAGCAGGGGTCCCCCACCTCTGGGCCACAGACTGGTACCAATCCGGGCCTGTTAGGAACTGGGCCACAGAGCAGGAGGTGAGCTTGAATGAATGTGCTTGAATCGTCCCAAAACCATCCCTCCTCCACCCTAAGCTGTGGGAAAATTCTCCCCCACAAAACCAGTCCCTGGTGCCAAAAAGGTTGGGGACCTCTGCCCTAAAGCATCTGTATCCAGTGAAATATGAGGTGAATCACACTTAAAATTGTCTAATTGACCTATGAAAAGAAGTAATAGGTAAAATTAATTTAATAAACTCTTTTTTAGAGTAGTTTTAGGTTCACAGCAACATTGAGTGGAAAGTACAGACATTTCCCTATGCTCCCTGCCCACAAGTGCACAGCCATCCCCACTATCAACCTCCCCCACCAGATGGCGCATCTGTTATAGATGATGAACCTACACGGATACATCATCATCACCCCAAGTCCAGTTTACACAAGGGTTCACTCTTGTTGTTGTACATTCTATGGATTTGGACAAACATATAATGACATATGTCCACCACTGTGGTATCAAACAGAGTAGTTTCACTGCCCTTAAATCCTCTCTGCCAATTCATCCTTTTTTTTCATGTTGTCAAAATTTTATTTTTGTTAGTGTAATGGTTGAAAATATTATATCTAGTTTTTTGTATATTTTGTTGATTATGCTATTACAATTGTCCCATTTTTCCTACTCTTTATTCCCCTCCATGCTGCACTCCCTCCCACCAGCATTCCCCCTCCTTAGTTCATGTCCATGGGTTGTACATGTAAGTCCTTTGGCTTCTCCATTTCCTATACTGTTCTTAACCTCCCCCTGTCTATTTTGTACCTACCACTTATGCTACTTATTCACTGTACCTTTTTCCCCAGTCTTCCCCCTCCCACTCCCTGCTGATACCCTCCATGTGATCTTCATTTCTGTGATTCTGTTTCTGTTCTGGTTGTTTGCTTAGTCTGTTTTTGTTTTTGCTCTTTCTGGTTCACTTGTTGATAGTTCTGGGTTCATTGTCATTTTCCTATTCATAGTTTTTTAAAATATATTTTATTGATTATGCTATTACAGTTGTCCCATTTTCCCCCTTCACTCCCCTCCACCCTGCACACCCCCTCCCACCCACATTCCCCCCTTTGAATGTTCATGTCCATGTGTTGTAAGTTCTTTAGCTTCTATATTTCCCATACTATTCTTGCCCTCCCCCTGTCTATTTTCTACCTACCATCTATGCTACTTATTCTCCATACCTTCCCCCCCCCTCCTCCTCCCACTCCCTTGTTGCTAACCTTCCATGTGATCTCCATTTCTGTGGTTCTGTCCTGTTCTATTTGTTTGCTTAGTTTGCTTTTGTTTTAGATGTGGTTGGTACTAACTGTGAGTTTGATGTAATTTTTTACTGTTCATATATTTTATCTTCTTTTTCTTAGATAAGTCCCTTTAACATTTCATATTATAAGGGCTGGGTGATGACGAACTCCTTTAACTTGGCCTTATCTGAGAAGTGCTTTATCTGCCCTTCCATTCTAAATGAAAGTTTAGCTGGATAGAGCAATCTTGCATGTAAGTCCTTGCCTTTCATGACTTGGAATACTTCTTTCCAGCCCCTTCTTGCCTGAAAGATCTCTTTTGAGAAATCAGCTGACATTCTAATGGGAACTCCTTTGTAGGTAACTGTCCCCTTATCTCTTGCTGCTTCTAGGATTCTCTCCTTCATTTTTACCTTGGGTAATGTAATTATGATGTGCCTTGGTGTGTTCCTCCTTGGCTCCAACCTGTTTGGGACTCTCTGAGCTTCCTGGACTTCCTAGAAGTCTATTTCCTTTCCCAGATTGGGGAAGTTCTCCTTTATTATTTGTTCAAATAACTTTTCCACTTGTTGCTCTTCCTCTTCCCCTTCTGGTACCCCTATAATTTGGATGTTGGAACATTTAAAGACGTCCTGGAGGTTCCTAAGCCTCTCCTCATTTTTTTTGAATTCTTGTTTCTTCATTCTTTTCTGTTTGGTTGTTTCTTTCTTCCTTCTGGTCCACTCTATTGATTTGAAACCCAGTTTCTTTCCGTTGGTTCTGTGTGCATTTTTCTTCATTTCACTTATTGTAGCCTTCGTTTTTTTACCTAATTTGAGACCAAAACCAACCAATTCTGTGAGCATCCTGATCACCAGTGCTTTGAACTGTGCATCTGATAGGTTGGCCATCTCTCAGTTGCTTAAAAGTACTGGCCGCAGGGCTTTCAATTCTGTTTGAGCCATCTTTTCTTTTCCTTTGGTCCGGTCGTGCCTGTTATGTATGAGAGGCAGAGCCTTAGGTATTCACCAGGGCAGGGCACCCCAGTTGCTGGGTTGTGATGCTGTATGTGGGGGTGGGGTCCAAGAGGGAACAATGTCACCTGCTCCACTCTCTCTAGGACTTCAGTCCCCTCAGCCACTTCCCACAACTAGATTGGGCCCTTCTGGTGCTGGCTCCCAGGTGGGTGGGCTTGTGTACTTCCTAGGACTCTGTGGGTCTCCCTAAGGAGCTCTCCCATGAGGCTGGGAGATTCTCTGGTCCTCAACCCCCACAGGTGTTTTCAATTGGTACTTTTAGGCTTTATTTCCCAGCGCTGGGTCCCTGGGTTACGGGGTCTGTGTCACTACCCATTTTCACCTGGTTTATCTGTGCGTGAATATGTGACTGCAGACAGCCAGCTGCCTTGCGCACCTCACTGGGTCTGCTTGTTGCCTCCCGCGCCCAGGGTCTGCAACTGGGTCCGTCAGCTGCCCCTGCACATCTGGGGTCTGCCAACTGCCACCTGCGCCTTGTGTGCCCGAGTCTGCCAGCCACTGCTTTTTCCTGCCGGTACCCCTCAACCCCTCTCTATAGGCCTCTGACTCCACCCCTCCTTACCAGTCGGGATGAATGGTTGTCAGACTTCCGTTCAGTTCATTTCTCTCTGTTCTGGTTGTTTTTTTTGCTTCTAAATTTTTGTTGTCCTTAGTTTTGGTTGTGCAAGGAAACACAATGTGTCTACCTATGCCTCCATCTTGGCCAGAAGTCCTACTGTTCATAGTTTTGATCATCTTCTTTTTCTTAGATAAGTCCTTTTAACGTTTCATAGAATGAGGGCTTGGTGATGATGACTTCAAGGTCCTTTAACTTGACCTTATCTGGGAAGTGCTTTGGTGGGGACTGCCCTGCCTGGTCTCAGGAAGCTATAATCCCCTGTGACTTAGGCTGAGTGAAAGACCTCAGAACCAGAAGCCACTAAGGAGACAAAACTTATTTCCCTGGCATGAACGCTGCCTGTTCTAATGCCTGGCTCTCATTGCATGATCGGCAGTCAATGACAGGTAACAATTCTCTAAGAAAGAGACTGAATCTAAGACAGATGCGATCATGTGGGAATGCCCTAAGGGAAGAGACTCGGGGCTGTGGCTATTAAGGGGTGATGGGCATCAACCCGACCCCTCAGCTTTGTCAAAGCCTGAGTCCTTGTGAGAAATCCAAGTCTCCTGGCTGCCTTTGTCTTCTGTTAACTCAGACCTGCGGAAATAGCAAGGGTGGTGCAGCCCAGACCAGAAACCGTGGACCTCTGGGGTAATCGGGCCTGGGACATAGAATATGCAAGATCCTGTGAGATCTATTTGCTGGAGGATGTTATTAACTTGGAATTTAAAGGAACCTGTAGTCCTTTCATATGTTAAAACCCCAAACTTTGCCCAGAATCACAGTGGGGGTTCTGTCTGCACCTTTGTAAGTCACCTACTTCTTTTGATCTTTTCTGCCAGACTGTGAATCCACAAACTAAGTCTGTATTCTCAATAAAAATCTGCTTGGGAATGGATACGAGGCACTCTCCACTAGAGAGAGTGGCCCTTCTGTCCCTATTTCCCCACAGGACCTGATTGTCTCTGTGTATGTTTTTCTCGTGTTTCAACGAGCATCCACAGCAGAGATGGATACTGCTGGCCGGTATCCGCCACAGCACTTTATCTGCCCTTCCATTCTAAATGATAGCTTTGCTGGATAGAGTAATCTTGGATGTAGGTCCTTGCATTTCATGACTTTAAATACTTCTTTCCAGCCCCTTCTTGCCTGCAAGGTTTCTTTTGAGAAATCAGCTGATAGTCTTATGGGAACTTCTTTGTAGATAACTGTCTCCTTTTTTCTTGCTGCTTTTAAGATTCTCTCCTTCTCTTTCATCCTGGGTAATGTAATGATGATGTGCCTTGGTCTACGCTTCCTTGGGACCCACTTCTTTGGGAATCTCTGGGCTTCCTGAACTTTCCGAAAGTCTATTTCCTTTGCCAGATTGGGGAAGTTCTCCTTCATTATTCATTCAAATAAGTTTCAATTTCTTGTTCTTCCTCTTCTCCTTCTGGCACTCCTATGATTTGGACGTTGGAATGTTTGAAGTTACCCCCAGAGGTTCCTAAGCTTCTCCTCATTTTTTAAAATTCTTGTTTCTTCATTCTGTTCTGATTGAATGTTTGTTTCTTTCTTCTGCTCCAAATTGTTGAGTCCCAGTTTCCTTCCCTTCACTGTTGGTTCCCTGTGTATTTTTCCTATTTATAAAAATATTTTTATTAGTTTCACTTTTGTTTTTTTTTAAGATTTTATTTATTTATTTTTAGAGAGAGAGGAAGGGGGCAGAGAGAAAGAAACATCAATGTGTGGTTGCCTCTCACACATTCCCCACAGGGGACCTGGCCCACAACCCAGGCATGTGCCCCAACTGGGAATCAAACAGGCAACCCTTTGGTTCATAGGCCAGCACTCGATCCACTGGGCCACACAAGCCAGGGCTGTATATTTTTGTTTATTTCACTCTGTATAGCCTTCACTTTCTCCTCTGTTTTGTGACTGTCTCAGTCACTTCTGTGAGCATCCTGATTACCAGTGCTTTGAACTCTGCATCTGATAGGTTGGCTGTCTCTTTATCACTTAGTTCTATTTTTGGAGTTTTGATCTGTTCTTTCATTTGTGCCATATTTCTTTGTCTCGGCACACCTGTTACATTGTAAGGGGCAGAGCCGTAAGTATTTGCCAAGGCAGGTCAACCCAGGTCACTGTGTTGTGGCTCTGTATGTGGGGGAGGGTTTAGAGAGGGAACAGTGCTGCTATTGCACAAGCAAATTGGGCCCTTCTGGTGCTGACTCCCAGGTAGGTAGTTTTGTGTACACTCTTGGACCCTGTGTTCTCTCCAGCGAAGTCTCCTGTGAGGCTGGGAGTTTCTCCTGTAGCCACAACGTTGACATGTTTTTACAGCCAGAGGTTTTAAGGCTTTCTTTTTCCATGCTGGAGTCCTAGGTTATGCGGTCTGTCTCATTTCCCAGTTGGTCCTCCAGTTTATCTGCACCCAAATGTGGTACCACCTAGTCTTCCAGCCGCCGCCTTGTTGCACATCCTCTCCACCCCTCCTATCAGTCTGAGTGAATGTTTCTTCTTTAACTCCTTGGTTGTTGGACTTATATACAGTTCAATTTTCTGGCAGTTCTGGTTATTTTTTGTTTTTAAGTTTGTTGTCCTTTTGGTTGTACAAGGAGGCAAAGTGTATCTACCTATGCCTCCATCTTGGCCAGAAGTCCATTTATCCCTATTTTTTAAAGTCCCTATTAAAAAGCCTTATTAAAGAAAAATAACAGGTAAAATCAATTTTAATAACACATATTATTTAACCCAACATACCCCAAATATCACCATTCAACATGTGGCCCCGGTGGCATGTCAAGCACTCAGAAGTCACAAGTAGCAAGTGACTATGGGATTCGACAGCCAGCTCTGGAGACTGGACTCAGGTGGAGAGCCAGCCAGGTGGTGCTCTTCATTCACCACTCCCTGTAGGCATCTTCTGATCCTTGCCAAAGGTTGGCTGGGTGTGGGGGGTGGGATGGCAGGTGCTGAGCCTTCCTGTCATCTCTTCAGAAAGGCTCTTGGCACTGAGGGCTTACCCAAGGGCAGTAAGTGCAGCCTGGAGATGAGACAAATTAGTAGGCCTTACCACCAGCAGCTTGGGAAGGAAGCACCCACCCTGACACAGGCTTGCAGCAGGGTGGCTGTTCCAGCCTAAAGACAGCGAGATCCTTTGTAGGCGGAAGAGCCCTAACACGAGCCTGCAGCAGTCTAGAATCCCTGCCCCTAATCAATTTGGGCTGAGCTCCATACAATAGGAGCCAGGCTGATCCTCACAGGGCTGGTAGGAGGGCTGGAAACACTTTATAGTAAATGTTAAAGTGCTGAAAAAAGTCAGCAGCAGACACGGCAAACTACCAGGGTGTGGACAACCACACACCCACTTTTACTTGGGAATCTCCTCTGGGCTCCAGATCACTCCATCTGAAGCTGGAAGGGCTCATCCCAATATCACAGGAGGTTTATGACAGCCTAGGTAATGTTTCTACAACCAGCAAAAGGTTCTTTTTAGTTATCTGACTTTCTTGGATATTCTGAAGCCATGTGCTTTGGCTACACTTTTAAGGGGCACAAAAAACACATAGCCATGATGTGTCCTTGGGCCTCGCTGTCCCCCTCCCAGTGAGGTTCTGGTGGGTCCACACTGTAATATGCCACCACCAAAGCCAGGCCCCTGCTCCAACAGCCTAATCCACTTGGATGCAGCATCATGTTCTGCCAAAGAAAGAGGTCCTGGCTCATATGACTTTTCTGCTGAAGAGTCTTTGTGTGCCCCACAGTTTAAATTGACCACCACTCTTCAAAAAAGATGTGTTCTGTTCCAACTTGCATACACTTGGCTCTTCCATGCATCTCAACTGCTGGTCTGTCCCACCACCTCAAACTCAACAATACACCCTATGGGCACATGAAAGTGTTAAGGTCTTTCTCTGGGTCCCTTGTGTTTTGGATAACATTATCATTTGCACTAGTAGACTGAGTTAAGCAGATTGCCCTCTCTAATGTGGTGGGTATTGCCCAATCAGTTGAAGGCCTGATGCTGAGTGGTGAAGTAGCACTCTGTGATAGCAACATGGCTTGCTCAGTTCTCTACTGATAACTGCTCGATGGTGAAGTCCTTAAAACAGTAGGTTACTGCCGCTAACTCACCAGCTGTGGGACTTTGAGCAAATAATTTAACTTCTTTGGGCCTCCATTCCTCTTCTATAAAATGAGAATAAAAATAGTACCTGCTGCAAAGAGTTGGAGTGGTTTAAATACATTACAAAGCTCTTATCACAGGGCTTTGCACATAGTAAGCTCTCAAGTTTGGAAAACAAGAGGAGGCTCCCAAATAAAGGGCTTGTTGCCCTGCAGTATTTGGTATGATTCCAAGCACAGGAACTTTGCTCTTTAAACAAATTAAGAAAATGTAAGCCCTTCTATACTGTGATCCCTGCCCATCCCCTTCTCTTAATGGAGCCTCACCCTGATCCCTGTTGCCAGGGTCCCAACAACAACTTCCTCAACCCCTCATCCCCACCCCACCCTCCTCAGAGCCATGAGCAAAAATCCAGTCCCAAAAGAGGGTTCCTGATCCAAAGTCACATTCCTGGCAAGAGCCCAAAGCTTCTGACTTCAAGTCTAAACTCTGCTGAGAAGCCTCTCCCTTCCTTTTAGCTTTCTCACCTCCCTGCCTCAATTCCTTTGCTTATGTTGTTCCCTCCATTTCACATGCCCTTCTCACCCACCCTGATGTTGCCCAACTTCTATGGCTCATGGCAAACAGCAACTCTTCCATGGACACATTCCTGAGCCTTCTCACCTACCCTCTTCTCAGTTCCCTGAATATCCCTGGTCTACCCTGAAGTCCCTAATTCATTTATTCATTCACTGAATCCATATTCACTGGGTTATGTGCAATGTCCCAGTTACCATTCTAAGTGCTGGGGATACAACAAAGTACTAAATATCCATTAATCTTCACCTTCACAGAGCTTACATTTTAGTGGGAAGAGAACAGAATAAACACAACGAATGCATGTGGAATCTTGGGAAATGGAGCTATGGAAAACATAAAGCAGGGAAGGTAAAGGTAATTTTCAGTAGCACGGTGAGAACTTGGAGACGGGGACATGGGAGCAAAGATCCACACATCTGCAAAGGAGAGGCAGGCATGGACTCTTGGACATCTGGAAGAGGAGTCTGGGGATCAACAAGTTCAAAGGCTCCAAGACAATGGCATGGTGATAACGATCTTTCCTGTCCAACTTCCTCCAGACAAGGACAGCAAGGACAGAGCCGATAGCTGGTTCATTTCTTGCTCCACTGCACTAGCACATGACTCTGGCATAAGAGTTTGTAGATGTCCTTTATCAGGTTATAGACTCATTCTCTTCTATTTCTCATTTGCTGCAAATTTTTACCATGAATGGGCATTGAATGCTCTGCACCTATGGAGATGATTATATGACTTTTCTTCTTCATTTTGTTGATGCAGTAAATTACACTGATAGTTTTGTTAATGTTAAACCGGCCTTGCACTACTGGTCTTTTAACCCAGATGGTCATGATACATTATCCTTTTAATATTTTCCTGAAATAGATTTGCTAGTATTTTATTAAGGAATTTTGTGCTTTTGGTCTATGGATTTCTTCTATTTGTAATGTTTTTGTCAGGTCTGCAATCAGTGTAATGTTGGCCTTATAAAAATGAGCTAGGAAATGATCATTCGCTCTCTTTCCTGAAACAGTTTATAAAGGACTTGTATATTTCCTCCTTAAATGTTCACTGAATTTATAGGCAGAGCCATCTGGAATTAGAGTTTTCTTTACAAGAAGGTTTGTAATTATAAACTTAATTTTACCAAGTGTCCTTAATGGATGAGAAGGCTCTACGCCTTTCCAAGTGTTTTCAGAACCAGCCCCAAAGTCCTACACAGGAGGTGGGTCCAAGGCACCCCTCTTAAAGCTGGGGAAACTGAGGCTCAGTGCTGGCCACATAGTCATGTTGCCTCCTTTCCTCTCAGCATTCTCACTCACAACCCACCATGACCTCCTTCCAGATCACGACAGCTCCCCTCAAGCACCCTAGGAGAGCCCATGGTATATCTGCTATCTTGATCTCTATCTCTGTCTCTCTCCCTTTCTCTCTCTCTCACACACACACACGCACACACACACACCTCTACACCTAAACAGCTCAATGAACAGGTGAGTGATGCCGACGCACACACCTGGGTGTCACTCCTGTAGGGTACCTGTGCTGGGTTTGGAGGACCAGCCTCCACCAACCTCTTTCAGTAATAGCACTCAGCCTTTCTGTGGGTGCCACCTCTTCTCCACTGGTGGCTCCAGAATCCTTACACTCCTGTGGACACTGGGAAACAGGTGACCAGGGCCTGGCCAATCAGCTGTGTGTTCTATTAGCTGGACAAGAGTTCAGACCTCAGCATGTTCCTCACTAGACTTGACTCCAAGAGCAGCAGGGCTGGAAGTGTTATCTTGCTACCCCAGGAGAGACCTTGCCAAAGTCAAGACATAAGGACTAAGAGGCCAGTCCCTGCTAACGAGACACTGCGACACAGAAGCCCAAACAAAAATCCTACTTGGCTCTCAGGGTGATGAGCCAGAACAACTTCATTGTTTTATTAAACTACTGTGGTTTGAGTTTCTTGTCACATATAATCAGAAGAAGTTGCACAAATAGAATCCCCCGACTGAATTCTTTTGAGGCTTATTGCCTTATTTCACTCAAACAATTGATGATGTATTTTTTAAAAAAGAAAAAAGTTTCATTTATTATGTGTCAGGTACAGACATTTCATTTGCATCCCAACAATTCTATTAAAATTGGTCTGGTATATCAGGAAACCTCTGCATGGATGTTGAGGAATCTGCCCATGTTCATACTCCTAGAAAAATGACTCAGTCCAGCCTAGCTCCAAACCCTTGGTCTGGACACACGGTTTGTTCAAAATAAGGACAAAGGCTTTCCACCCACCATACCTGGGCTGCCCACAGGAAGGGACTGGGCTCCCAGATCTGGGCAGAAGATGGCCTCAACCTCCTCCTCAAACGCCCCACTACCATAAATGCTTTTAAAGTGTCACTAACTTTTCTAAAACCCTCTTGAAGGAACTAGGTGAACCAACCATGAGCTGAGAAGTGCTGTCTCACTTCCTCTTGCCTCCCAGGTCTGAGCTGCCTCTAAAGCCAGTGACCTGCTTTTGAAAGCAGTTCTGCTACTGTCTGTGAGGTTCCCGATCTCTGGCTCCCCATCTGTGTAGTGGTCATCATTCCTACCAAAAAGGGTTAAGTTTTGTTTTTAGAATTAAGTGGGGAATAACATGCTAAGGGATTAGCAGAAAAACTGGTTCTGTTATTTTGGTTCCCTCTGCCACACACCCTCTACAACAGGGGTGTCAAACTCATTTTCACTGGGGGCCACATCAGCCTCAAGGTTGCCTTCAAAGGGCCAAATGTAACTTTAGGACTGTATAAATGCAACTACTCCTTAACTGTTAAGTGAGAGCTTGGCACTGCCACCAGGTAGAAACAAGGTGCCGGGCTGGATAAAACAAGGTGGAGGGCCCTCAGGCCATGTGTTTGCCACCTGTGCTCTACAACATTCCAAGCCCCTGCCTCTGGACATGTGCCTCTGACTGCAGGGGCAGCTGCCCAGACACCTGCACCTGTGCCAGCCCTCCCCCACCTTTGGGCCTCTCTCTGTACGCTGTCCTCCTGCATCCACTCACATCCAGGTAGCCCTCATATCCTATTCTTATCTTTTTCCTTTGAATTGATTCTTCTTTACAGAAACAGTACATTAAAGGAAACCTTACATCATTATGGTAAATAGAAAGCTCCTATCATTTGCCATACATCTGCAGTAACCATAAAAACAAATGTGAATCAAAACAATGTTACTTGATTCTGGGAAGGGGTTCTGAGCCATCTGCCTGCTCTCCCTGGAGACAAGCAAAGGAATTAAGGAAAGCAGGATGATGGTTGCAGGGGCTGAAGGAGGGGATGAGGAGTTAGCATTTGATGAGGGCAGAATTTCAATTAGGGATCAATAAAAGAGTTCTGGAGATGGACGGTGGTGATGGTTGCACAAATGTATGAATGTACTTAATGCCACTGAACCAATCACTTAAACATGCTTAAGAAGGTAAATTTTATGAAATGTATATTTTAGCACAATTTTTAAAGAAAAAAGTGTAAACAGCATATTGGTACCAGAAGTAAATGTATCTCAAAGAACTCTAAAAGACTGATACTGAATTTTGAAAGGGTAAAGCTTTAACACCACATAAAGCCCACTGGCACACAGAGTATGTCTGGGGCACCAGTTCTGCACTCTTCACAACACAGGAACAGGAGCTAAGCAGAGAACAGGAGGCCAGAAAATGACATTTAGAAAGTGAGAGATGTGAAAAGAATGGGGGTGGGTGGGGCAGTGGAAGTGAGAGTCCACTCTCCATCTACCTGCAGGGCCCAGCCCCTCCTGGGCAGAGTCAGGGCCTGCAGGCAGGGCAGAGTGAGGAACCGAGGAAGGAAGCAGGAGGTAAACAACCCAGGCACCAGGTCAACTGAAGGCAACACACACTTCAAGGCACCTCCCTCTGTGGGTGGGTCTCATGAAGTGAGTTGAGCAAGGCCCTACCAGTCCTGCGGAACCAAAGCCGCAAGCAGCCCACAGGGCCGGATGCAGAGGGGAGGGCAAGGGGCAGACAACCAGTCCCAGGCGAACCCCACCCAACTCCTGACCCTGGCAACCCCCTCCTGTCTCCTAACCATAGGCCACAAGATCCCACATGGCCTGGCCTCTCCCTACTTCTCTAACCTCATGTCTTAACACCCTTCCCCTCACCAAACCTGCTCTGGTTGTGCTCTTCCAACAAGCTCAGTCCCTCTCCAGGGCCTCTGCACTTGCTGTTCACTCCGGCTGGTGCCCACTCAGGTCCCAGTTCAGCTCCAAAGAGGATTCTCCTGACCACCCTCAGCTGCACTGACCACCTTCAGCCCTTATCTGCCACAGCACACTGTCATGTCCTCACAGCCATATCACCCTAAGAAATGTAGCCATGTACTTCATCTTAGCTTATTATCTAACTCCCACAATCACCTATATGCCCCAGGAAAGTAGGGTTTCATCTGTTTGCTCACTGTCACATGCCCAGGACCTGGAATGGTGCCTGGCTCATAGTGACAGTCACAAGTATTCATCACCTATCTGTTAAGTGAATCCCCAACCCTCATCTGTGAACTATGGTTGTCATCATGCTTGTCCCTAGGGCATTCGGGCAGGATGGCTCTTCACTGTGAGCACTGTCCTGGGCACGGCATCTTTGCCAGAAATAACACCAAACATGACCCCCAGGTAAGAACACACAACCATGGTTTACCATTCCAAGACTCCTGAAGAAGAGAGCAGAAGAGAGATTGGTCTAGGTATATAAGGATGAATAGTCCCTACAAATGGAGTGTCAAGGGAAAAACACTCCAGACTAGGAGAACAAAAGTAGTTACGGACCAGAGAAGGCCCAATGAATGGGTATAGAAGTTGCAAACTGGTGGGCCTCCAGCTGAATTAAACCTATTTTTTTTTGTTAAGCTTCTACATTGTAAATTTTTAATTTTAATGTCAGAGCCTAATTATCCAGTTTCCCTCAGGTCCTGTCACCTCACCTGTCCAGCTTCCAACACGTGACTGCCTCTGTCCTGCAGGCTGAGTCTATGAACCCAGCAGAAGGCATGGGGGCTGGAGGATGTTCCAACTTGGCTCAGTATGTAGATGGGCCTTAGGAGGAGCCAAAGAAACCTTCACCTCACCCTCTCTCCCCCACCTTCACCCTGCAGAGTGCTACAATGTGATTAGCTGCTGCTGCTTCCGGCTGAGGTCAGGCAGAAGAACCCCCAAAGTGCATAGTCCAGGGTTGTGCTGGACTCTTTTTACCCATGGTCATGGGTCAGCAAGATCAAAGGGACTTTCATGCCCACTGATCCTCAAAGGATCACAGAATACTCCAAGGACAAGCTCCATTGTACAGGGCCCATGCAGCAGAAAGAGCTCCTGTTTGCCTCCCCCCAAATCCTTATACTTGTGGCTGGGAAGTACCCAGGCCATGATGAGAGGATGCAACCTGGTTCAGGACCAAGCCTGGTAAATCCAGGTTGCCCCAGCAAGAACTTCCGGCAGGAGAGAGAAGGAAAAGTCTGTGCACAGCTTGGTTTGGGGTTTAGTGCACACTGTGTATGCCCTGCCTTGTGCTCTTTACCAGACAGATGCGGGGGGTACTGGTGCTCAAAATTTACACCTGTAACTTTGTCCAAACACCCTTAGCCATAGGAGTGCTTCACCGAGAGGCCTGCGAGGCTGCATACACACCCCTTCTCCCAGAAGCAGCCAATAGGTAAAAAACTTGGTCTTCCCCCATCAAACCACCCTCCCCCCAACCTTCTTCCTCCCACCCCCACCCAAGGGAGGACAACCTGTGGTGCAATTCAACTCCAGGGGCATCACATGGATCACCCCAAGGCTAGACTTTCTCAGAGACCACATCTTCACTCATCTTCCCTTCCCACTTCTCAGCAGAGCATCCTCTTAATAAACCTCACACACTGAATCCTTGTCTTAAGCTCTACTTCTGGGAAGCCAACCTAAAACACTCACTTTCTCCAAGACAAGGCAGCCCACTGAAGACTCCAGAAACCATGGGACTTCAACAGCAAGGAAAAGAATAAGCAGATAATACAACATCTACCCAAAAGAACACTGCCCCAGACACTGAACACTTAGGAAGATTCTGAAACAACACAGAAAAATACTTGGGCTTTCATTTTAGCTGGTGGTTAGAAAAGAAACAGGTTACCAGGTGGCCTAAATATCAGGTTTGAACTTTGAGGAAAAAAATAAGTCATTAAAAGGAAACCAAAATGGTGACTGATTGACTATATTACAGTTAAAGAATTATGATCTATTTTTCTTTTTCTCTATTTTCTCAATTTTCTATATAATGTCATTTTTATATAAAGGATTCATTAAAAAGGCCCTAATGAAATATGCTTTATGGAGTACTTTCAATAACACAAAATATAAAAAAAAGAATCCGGAACTTGTTACATAACCATAATGCTGATACAAATGGAAGGATTCAATTAGTCTGGCAAATTGGCCACAGGCTGTAAGCTCCTGAATGGGGTGGGACAGAAGGAGTCCTAGGGGTTCTTTCTCAATTCACAGACCCTCATAGGTTATAGGAGACCTCATACAGCATGTCCCTCCCTGAGGCTTAGACTAAAGGCAGTTTAGACTGGATGATCTCCATGGTTCCTCTGGCTCTAAAACTGTCCAATTATTAGATGCTATGAAATCAAGAAACAGCAAAAGTAAACATTCTTGGCTCAGGCATGTGGTGAGTTCTGTAAACTTGGAGCTTGGCCACATATTCAAAGAATGAGCAAAAACAACCCCAAGTTCAACAGCATCAATACTTTTTTATGTTTTATCACAGACAGAATCTTAAAAATGAACTCCTTGGATGCAGAGGATATTTTCTTCCCAGGTGTAGATTACTGAAGACATACAGCTTGTCTGCACATCAACTAAGCCAGTAATTCATCGCTGCTGTGTTGCAAGAATTTTTAAAACATGCAAACCTGACTCCTTAGTCAGGTGCACTGACCTCTTTTCCCTTAGATTGTCAAATTTTAAAAAATGACAACAGCTAACACACAATAGTCATCCATTGTGAATGAATCAAAATTATACCTATTTTTTGGTCAGATCAGCAAAAATTATAATTTTTGGTGTGCCACAAGATTTTAGTCATTTGTTCATGTGTGCCATAAGATGAAAAAGGTTAAAAACAGCTGAACTAAACAATAGATGATGAAAATAGGAAAAGCATTACTAAAAATTAAAAAAAAAATAGTATTTAATTGATAGAAGATTTTTCTGTGAAGTTAAGGGGAAAATCACAACCACCAAACATCTCTGAGGAGACACATAAGATGAGTAGTCACACACTTTCAATAAACACTATAGATCAGATGCAAAACAAGTTATTTAATATAATGCACTTAATGCTTCTCTGATGCATCAGAGACTAAGAATGTTTTTTCCTCTTCCTCATAAGAAGCTGTACAAGTAAATTAAAATCTTCTGGTCCATCAGCTCCTTTCAGAAGAAAATGCAATTAGGTAAAAAAAAAAGATTGTTACTTCAGGGGAAAGAAATACAGATACAGAATCTCAAAGGAAGTAGCATACAAATACACCCAAATGGATGTATTCATTTCAAGCCAGCTGTTTTTAATAACCAGCTTCCTCTTTCTTGCCCATATATTAAGAGAACTGACAACTTCAACCAGAAAGTGAGCATGTATCTCCTGCAAAGGATGGACTAACAGCTGGTCTTCCCATACAAGACAAGGCCCTAGACGGGGATACAGAAAACTTCAAGCCACAGATGAGCCTCTGAAGCAAGCCAGAAATAAGACGCTGCAGGCACAGAAGACACTAAACCCAAAATGAAAATGGCTGACATAGCATGTCCTTAATATAGGAGGTCGACTTTCAGAAAATAAAAAGGAGGAGCAAGTAAGAAAGAATGCTGCTCTGGGCAACATACTTGCATAGACAAATATTCAAACAAACAAAACACACACACACACACACACACACACACACACACACACTTCTCTGTAATGAGATCCCCATCTTGTTGAGCCTCAACTCTGACCCAGCTTTGAGACTGGGAAAGAAAGGGAGGAGCAAAAGTGTATCTTGGGGGATGCCTGGGTGGGGACTGCCTCCTCCTTTTTATCTCTGGCAAGCTCTGCCTATGAAGTGTGAGTGGGGACCTCAGTCACACCGGGGGCTGGCTCCACTCTGCTAGTAGAAGCCGCATTCTTTTCCAGCTGCAGGATGAAAAGGCTGGACCACATCACCCTGCTCAGCCAGGAGCCTAGCCAGGTCTCCCTGATGTGGAGAAGGGGAACAGAGCCCTCTAGTTTCATTAGTATCTGGTGTTTCTCAGATAATACTCCCTACACTAAGTGTAGAATTACTGAGTTCCTCTGGGAAGTCAGGAAGGGAGGCGTGGAACAAGGATTGAGTTTGAGGCATCAGGGCTAACTCCACTCTGGGAAACCTGGGAGTGAATCACCAACCACTCCCTTGTGTCTCAATTCTCGTCTGTCAAATGAATCCCTGATATTTTCTCCTAAAGACCTTTCATCATAGGTTTATGTTCCTCCCAAAGATGCTGCAGGAATATGATTTGACTCCCACACATGCCTTATACACTTCTCCACAAACCCAATTCCCACACCAATGTGGCGCCAGGGATGAGTCTACTGTCACAAGACAATCTCACGAGACTTTTGTCTCCTGACTAGAGCTTGGCAGGGCCTTGTCCACCTGCTCCCTGGAGTCCAAAACAAGAAGACTACGGGAAGCCAATCCCGAGCCCAGCAGCTCCGGTATCTTCCATTCCCTATGAGGTGAGTCCTGAGAATCCCTGTCCCAGAGTCAGGCCGCCTGGTTGAGATGCGTGACACCCCTCCTACCAAACAAGCCACAAACACGCAGGTCACGACCAGCCAGGCCCAGGCAGCTCGGTTCCCGCGAGGCGGCGCAGAGACCCGGTGGCGCCATGCGCAGTGGCGGCGACCCGCGTGCACGCCGCCAGGTCACGCTCAACCAGCCGCCGAGGCCCGGTGGCGGCCGGGCTGTCCCTCCGCCCGCCCGCCGCACCTGCTGCCCGAGCGCCTGCTAAGGAGCGCCCGACCGCCCCGCCGACCCTCCCTCCGGCGCCAGTCCCAGCCCCAGCCCAAAGGCTAAGCGCTCTCAGGCCACACGGGACTAGCCCCGGCCGCCTCCCCCGCAGGGCACACCTGCAGCGCGCCCGCCAGCCTCCCCGCCGCGGGCCGCGGCCGCTCCTCACCAGCGGTAGCAGCCCTCCGAGGCCTCCAGCGTGAAGTTCACGCGTGTGGCCCGCGTGAAGGGCAGCAGAACTTTGGGGATGTTGAGCTTGGCCGCCGCCGCGGCGATGGGGCCCAGAGTCAGCAGCATGGAGAGCGCGAGCAGCAGCTGCGGCAGCCCCTGTGCAAGCGCCGCCATCCTCGCCCCGCTTCACCTCCGGCGACCCAGTAGCCCGCTTGCTCCCCCTCGCGTCCACGGTCCCCGCCCAAGCGCTCGGCCAGCAGGTGAAGAGCGCGGGAGCGAGAGGGGCGGGGCGAGGGCCGAGGCCTCGGGCTACTTCCTGGGCCTTGATGGGGCCCGAGCGCGGGAACGCAGGGAGCTGAGCTCCCGGCGACCTCACTCGTGGTACTGCCGAGCGTAGGTAGGCGCTGGGGTGCTCGCCTACGACAACGCAGTGCGGGTATGAGATGATGCGCGCTCCCCGGGATCCGGTGGCGGGACGCGGAGCGTGCCTGAGACACCCTAAGGAATAGAAGCTATGGAGCGCGTGCCCACGTGGGAAGAGCTTGTACGCGCGCAGGCCTGCGGGACACCCTGGGCGACGCGGGAAGCCTTGACCAGTTTTCTGGCTTTCAAATTCACACCTTGTGATTTCACGCTCTGTAGCTGTATTGCATGTCAATGTGGAGCCTTCCAGCCATTCCCACCGTTGTTCTTGGGCTCTGTTCAGCGCCTCTGGGCCTCTGCGGAGCTCAGAGGAGGCTGCCAGTTCCTTACCGCGCCCCCCCGCCCCCCAACTTCCTAACCTTGAGCTCAGTCAACAGGAAAAAGGACAGGCACCCAGGAAATCTGGGATGGAGAGGGCCAGAGTGTGCCTCATCCAGGTCCCTGCTTTCCAGAAGGGGGACTGGGTTCTTGCAAGGAGAGGAAGACATGTCGGAGCACTGAGGGCCCTATGTATGCTTCCTCCCCTTCACAGTTTTGCCAGAAAGTCCTTATGATCCCTATTTCTCCAGGAGGAAATGGAGATTAAATAGTCCGAAGGTTACTCACCCAATAAGGCCGGCAATGGGGCTCTCTGATCCTAAAGTCCTTGTTTTATGAGTTGCACCCACTGTCTTCCCGAAGCGGTACCGAGGTTACCCAAACGGCAGATTAAGGGCATCAGCACTCCCAGAGTTCACTCTTACCTTCATCCCGCTGAGAGAGGGTGAGGGGTTGAGGGAGGCAGGGGGAGGACAGTTCAGCATTACTGAATTCGTATGCACACAGAAATCCCGGATCCTAAATTTAACATCCTTTTTATGCTTTGTGGTTTGTAGTCGTTCTTGTAATGAATTGCATGAGGGTGGGTTCAGCAGGCCCCAGGTGTACCATTGTCTTTAAAGTGTTAATCTGTTGCAGGGAGGGTTCAGCCTAGTGGGTGGTCAGAAAGGAGGCCGGGTGTGCAGGCACAGGCTCAATTTGTGTAGCTTCCAGGAGGTGTGCACTGAATTGTAACCAGGAAGGCACACAATGATGCCACCGCCTGACAAAGCTGGGAGAAGCTGGATTTCAATCATGCTCTGGAAGGAGTGACTCCTGAGCTGGGCATAGACATCTTACTGGTCTTCAGAGGGGCCCAGATGGGTCTAAGCCTGCCCCTCCAGAATCATTGGGCTTTTGAATGGTGATGAGGCATGCCTTAGGGTCACCCTCAAAGCCGGAAGGTGTGGGTTGGGAGAACCTCTAGGCATCTCAGAGCGGGGAGATCTTCCCTGGGTGGAACCAGGTGCTCTGGGAGGGGGAATCCCAATGTGTTATCTTCTCTGAAAAAGTGGAAGAGTTGTATGGAAAAGTAGCCAGCCCCAGAGGGTTATCTGTGAGGAAATTTTTTTGTTCTTGTTTGTATATTTTATTGATTCATTTTACAGTCAGATGGCCTAAATTAATAAAGCTCAAAAGGGCTCATAGCCCTGTTTGAAAGTGATTTCCGGGCCTGGCTGGCGTAGCTCAGTGGATGGAGCGCGGGCTGGGAACCAAAGTGTCCCAGGTTCGATTCCCAACCAGGGTACATGCCTGGGTTGCAGGCCATAACCCCCAGCAACGACACATTGATGTTTCTCTCTCTCTCTCCCTCTCTCTCTCTCTCTCTCTCTCTCTCTCTCTCTCTCCCTCCCTTCCCTCTCTAAAAATAAATAAATAAATAAATCTTAAAAAAAAAAGAAAGTGATTTCCCCTAGCAGTCCCATCACCAAGTACCTTCTGATGAGCAGTGTTTTCTCCTTGAGTACACTTCTAGAGAAAGTTTATGCACATACAAATGCATGTACATTTAAAAGCCAAGATATAACTCATTATGTTCCAGTTCTGCCCACTTAAATCGGCAAACCAGGAGCCTCACCAAGCATGTAAATAAATAAGTAAAAGGCACTAAGCAGGACATTAGGGGACTGAAGCACCCTCTCTAGCCCACTAGGATCATGAGTTCCTGTGGTCCCATCTTCCCAGATCTTCTAATCATTAAGGAAAAATCAGTAACATGGGTTTATGAGTGAAATATCCTGATTGTAAATAAAGGAGATTAATTTATTAGAAACAAACATATACAGTCTTGGATATTTAATCCAGAGAAATGAAAACTCATGTTCACACAGAACCACGTATGTAAAATGTTCATAGTAGCTTCAGTTGTAATAACCCAAAGCTGGAAACAGCACAGAGGTCCTTTAGTGGGTGATAATTAAACACCTTGGACACTACTTGGTGGTAAAGGAAGGATCTGGTGATATACACAGCAACTCAGGTGAATCTTCAGGGAAATATGCTGAGTGAAAAAAGAAAGCCAGCTTCAAAATGTTATATACTATACAATTCCATTCAAATAATATTCTTGAAATGGCAAAATTTTAGAGAGGGGGAGCAGATGAGAGATTGATGAGGGAAGACCAGGCCTGTGGAGGTGGGGGGTGATGTATTTATGATGGACAACATGAGAAATCCTTGTGGTGGTGGAAATGCTCTGCACCTTGACTATGTTGATGTCAATGTCCTTGTGGTTGTGGTATTGTCCTGTGGGTTTTGCAAGATGTTACCATTAGGGAAACCTGGATAAAACTAGCTGGGCCTACTAGCTGAGCCCAGATGAATGGAGGAAGCCAGGATAGAGACGAGACGGGTATCTGCCCAGCTAAGCTAGACTTCTATTTCTCTTCTGAGAGACAGTACCTCTGATTGGCCTGGTTTTGGCAAGAGTGGGCGGGACTGTGTGTTTGTGGGTGTTTCTTTGTTTTTAAAGGGAGTGAGATTTAACAGCAGAATTCTGCCGTTATTCTAAACCTGTATAACTTTTGAATAAATAGTTCCTTTCCTTCTTACCAAACTCTGGCATTGAGAGCCACAGTTCTTATCAGCGGCAAGCAAAAATAAAAAATAAAAAATACTTTAAAAACCAGAGTAATAGAACCCACAAATTATGTTACATTCTGGCCTGCAAGATTTCTTTTGAGAAATCAGCTGACAGTCTTATGGAAGCTCCCATGTAGGTAACTGACTGGTTTTCTCCTGCTGCTTTTAAGATTCTCTCTTTGTCTTTAACCCTTTGTATTTTAAATATGATGTGTCTTGCTGTGGGCCTCTTTGAGTTCATCTTGTTTGGGACTCTCTGTGCTTCCTGCAAATGTCTATTTCCTTCACCAAGAAAGGGAAGTTACCTATAATTTTTTCAAATAGGTTTTCTTTTCTTTACATTACTTTTATTGTATTTTTTATATTATGATTTATCCCCCTACACCCTCTTCCACCTCCAAGTACCTCCCTCCCCTGTGCAATCACCACATTGCTGTCCCTGTCCATGAGTTCTTTCTCTCCTTTCCCCTTTTCCTCAGTCCCTCCACCCCCACAAACCTCTGAGAGCTCTCAGCCTATCTCTATCTATGAATCTGTCTCTATTTTGCATATTAGTTTTGCTTTGTTCATTAGATCCCACATGTGAATAAAATCATATGGCAATTGTGTTTTCCTGACTGGCTTATTCCACTTAACATAATGTTCTCCAGGTCCATCCATGCTGTCACAAAGGGTAAAATTTTCTCCATTTTTATGGCCAAGTAATATTCAATTGTATAAATGTGCCATGGCTATTTTATCCACTCATCTACTGATGGACACTTGGGTAGCTTCTAAATGTAGACTATTGTAAAGAATGCTACAATGAACATACAGGTCCATATATTCTTGTGAACTAGTGTTTTGGGATCTTTGGATAAATTCCCAAAAGTGGAATCACTGAGACATAATGCACTTCCATTATTAATTTTTTTTGTGGTAACTCCATACCGTTTTCCACAGTGGCTGCATCAATCTGTATTCCAACAACAGTGCATGAGGGTTCCCCTGTCTCCACATCCTCACCAACACTTGTTGTTGATTTATTGATGATACGCATTCTAATAGGTGTAAGGTAATATCTTGTTGTGGTTTTAATTTGCACTTCTCTGATGATAAGTGACATTGAGCATCTTTTCATATGTCTATTGGCCATCTGAATATCCCCTTGGAGAAGTGTCTGTTCTGGTCCTTTGACCATTTTTTAATTGGGTTGTTTGGTTTTTTGATGTTGATTTTTGTAATTCCTTTATAAATTTTGTATATTAACCTCTTGTCAGATGCATTGGCAAATATATCCTTCCATTCAGTGTGTTATCTTTTCATTTTGTTGATGGTTTCCTTGCTGTGAAAAACATTTTTATTTGATATAGTCCCATTTGTTTATTTTTCCTTTGATTCCCTTCCCCAAGGAGATATATAAAAAAATGTTGCTTGAGAAATGTCTGAGATTTTACTGCATATGTTTTCTTGGGATTTTTATGTTTTCAAGTATAACATTTAAGTCCTTAATCCGCACACAAATAAATTTTGAGTTTATTCTTGTGTGTGGCATAAGAAGGTGATCTAGTTTCATTTTTCTGCACATATCTGTTCAATTTTCCCATCACCATTTTTTGAATAAACTATCTTTAGCCCATTGTATGCTTTTGCCTCCTTTGTCAAATACTAATTGACTATAAAGGCATGCGTTTATACCTGTGCTGTCTATTCTGTTCCATTGATCTATGTGTCTGTGTGCCAGTATGTTGCTATTGTGATTACTATGGCCTTATAGT
Source organism: Phyllostomus discolor (assembly GCF_004126475.2). Lineage (NCBI taxonomy): Eukaryota > Metazoa > Chordata > Mammalia > Chiroptera > Phyllostomidae > Phyllostomus > Phyllostomus discolor. The sequence continues at coordinate 107,872,773 of NC_040904.2, forward strand.
ATAATTTGATAGCAGATAGTGAGATTCCTCCAACTCTGTTCTTCTTTCTCCAGATTGCTGTTGCTATTTGGGGTCTTTTGTGATTCCATATACATTATTGGAATATTTGTGAAATATTGTGACCTGTGAAATACACTGTTGGTATTTTGATAAGAATTGTGTTGAACCTGTAGATTACTTTGGGTAGTATGGACATTTTAATTATGTTACTTTTTTCTATCTGTGAATGGTGCACACTTCCAGTTATTTCTATATTCTTCAATTTATTCTTCAGTGACTTATAATTTACTGAGTACAGGGCTCTTACATTCTTGCTTAAATTTATTCCTCGGTATTTTATTCTTTGTGAAGAATAGTTTTGTTGTCTTAATTTCCCTATCTGATTATTTGTTATTGGTGTATAAAAATGCAACTGATTTCTGGATATTTTGTATTCTGCTACTGTACTGAATTTATTTATCAGTTCTTGTAATTTTTTGGCAGAATCTTAAGGGTTTTCTATGTACAGTATTATGTTATCTGCAAACAAAGATAGTTTTACTTCTTCTTTTCCACTTTGGATGCCTTTTATTTTTTCTTCTCATCTGTTTGCTATGGCTAGGATTTCCAGTACTATGTTGAATAAAAGAGGTGAAAAGGACATTCCTCATCTTAAGGGGAATGCTTGTAGTTTTTACCCATTGACTATGATGTTGGCTGTGGATTTATGAGGTATGTTCCCTCTATTTCCTCTTTACTGAGGGTTTTACCATAAATGGGTGCTGGATTTTATCAACTGCTTTTTATGCATCTGTTGATATGATTATGTTGGTTTTATCCTTCAATTTGTTTATGTGGTGTCTCACATTTATTGATTTGTGAATGTTGTACCAACCTTGCATTCCCAGGATAAATCCCACTTGATGATGGTGTATGATCTTTTTAATGTATTACTATATTAGGTTTGCTAATATTTTGTTGAGGATTTTAGCATTTATGTTCAGCAGGATATTGGCCTATTATTTTCTTGCTCTATGGGGTCTTTATCTGGCTTCAGAAACAGGATAATGCTGGCCTCACAAAATGAGCTTAGTAGTCTCCCCTTCTCTAGAATTTCTTTTGCAATAGTTTAAGAAGGAGAGGTGTTAGATCTCCTTTGAAAGTTTGCTAGAATTCACCCAGGAACCCATCCAATCCAGGGCTTTTGTTTGTTGGAATATTTTTTTATTACTGCTTTAATTTCACTAGGTATAATCCATCTATTCAGAATGTAGGTTTCTTCCTGATTTATTTTAGAAGATTGTATGTTTCTAGGAATTTATCCATTTCATCCAGATTGTCCAATTTGTTCACATATGGTTGTAATATTTTCTTACAATCCTTTGTATTTCTAGGTGTCTGTTGTTATTTCTCCTCTTTCATATCTGATTGTATTTATTTGGATCATTTTTCTTTTTTTCTTTATGAGTATGATTAAAGGTTTGTCAATCTTGTTTATCCTTTCAAAGAATCAGTTCTTGAATGTTTTATAATTTTTATTTTTTAGACTATATTTTGTTTATTTCTGTTCTGATCTTTTTTTAAAAACATTTTTTATTGATTAGCAAAGCAGGTTTCACAGGATTATATGCAATCTTTCTTACTCCTAATTGCCCCAGGTAAACATCCGTTCCCACCCAGGGCTGCATTGTTTCAGGCTTAAGTCAGGCAGGGGAAGTAAGGCAGCCAAAAGATTAGGAGACTTCTTGCAGACAGAATGAGGACTCAGGCTATGTCAAAGCTGAGAGGGGAGGGTCCATCACCCCCTTTCTCTGTAGCCCCCCAAGTCCTTCCCTGAGAGCCCCTTCATGACTGTGCCTATCTTAGGTCGTCCCTCCCTTGAGGAATCTTACTTGTCATTGGCTAACCATTCATCCACCTGGGGCCAAGCAGGGTGAAGTAAAAGAGAGCAGAGGTGGTGCCCTTGCCAGGAAGATAAGCTTTGTCCCCTTGTGGCTTATGGTCCTAAGGTCGCTTACTCAGCCTTAGCCATGGGGGGTGGTTACAGCCTCTGAAACCAGGAAGGGCAGTTCTCAAAAAATATAAATATACATATATATTTTTAAGTATTTTTATTGATTATGCTATTACAGTTTTCCCAATTTCTCCACCTTTATCCCCGCTCTGTCCTGACCCCACAACCCTCCAGCATTCCCCCCGTTCTTAGTTCATGTCCATGGATTGTACATATAAGTTCTTTGAGTCCTCTGTTTCCTATACCTTTTTTATTTCTCCCCATCTATCTTATGCCTACTAATTATGCTTTTTCTTCCCTGTGCCTTCCTCCCCATTCCTCTCTTCCCCCTGCTGACGGAAATACCTCCATGTGATGTCCGTTTCTCTTATTCTGTTCCTGTTCTGGTTGTTTGCTTAGTTTTTGTTTTCACTGTTTTTCTTTTCTCTTAGGTTCATTTGTTGATAGTTGTGAGTTTGTTGTCATTTTATTGTTCATATTTTTTATCTTCTTTTTCTTAGATAAGTCCCTTTAACGTTTCATAGAATAAGGGCTTGGTGTTGATGAATCCCTTTAACTTGACCTTATCTGGGAAGCACTTTATCTGCCCTTCCATTCTAAATGAAAGTTTTGCTAGATAGAGTAATCTTGGATGTAGGTCCTCACCTTTCGTGACTCGGAATACTTCTTTCCAGCCCCTCCTTGCCTGCAAGATTTCTTCTGAGAAATCAGCTGATAGTTGTATGGGAACTCCTTTGTAGGTAATTCTCTCCTTTCTTCTCGCTTCTTTTAAGATTCTCTTATTATATTTAATCTTGGGTAACTTAATGATGATGTGTCTTGGTGTGTTCCTCTTTGGGTCCAACTTCTTTGGGACTTTCTGAGCTTCCTGGACTTCCCGGAAGTCTATTGCCTTCACCAGATTAGGGAAGTTTTCCTTCATTATTTGTTCAAATAACTTCAATCTCTTGGTCTTCCTCTTCTCCTTCTGGTACCCCTATAATTCAGATATTGTTTCAGGTTGTCCCAGAAGTTTGTAAGACTCTCTTCACTTTTTAAAATTCTTGTTTCTTCATTTTGTTCCAGTTGAATGTTTATTTTTTCCTTTTGGTCCAAATCGTTGCTTTGAGTCCTGGTTTCCTTCCTGTCACTGTTGGTTCCCTAAATATTTTGTTTTATTTCACTTTGGGTATCCTTCATTTGTTTTTCATTTTTCAACCAAGCTCAATGATATCTGTGAACATTTTGATTACTAGGGCTTTAAATTCTCCATCAGATAGGTTGGCTCCCTCTTCATTGCTTAGTTCTCTTTCTGAGGTTTTGCTCTGTTCTTTCATTTGGGCCATATTTCTTTGTCTTGGCACACCTGGTAAGTTGTAAGGGGGCGGGGCCTTAGGTATTCACCTGGGCAGGGCAACCCTCTTTGTTGCACTGTGGCACTTCCGTGGGGGAGGGGCCAAGAGATGGAACAGCGCAGCTTGCCTGCTTGTCCTAGTGCACTTTCCAATGGACTCTCATGAAAGACTGGGAGTTTCTCCCACTGCAGCAACTACCATAGTCCACAGTCAACTCTTGAGTCTCAGGTTTACCTTAAGCTGGCCCCACCTGCCTGGTCCCCCACCTCACCATGGTTTTTCTGAGTCAGCCCACACAGTCTACCGCCTTACCAGTCTGGTTGTTTTGGTTGATTTTTTCTTTAATTCCTTTGTTCTCAGAGTTCCATTCAGTTTGATTTTCTGGCACTTTTGGTTTATTGATTTTAGATTGGTTTTTATCCTCTTTTTGGTTGTGTGAGGAAGTGAAGGGTTTCTACCTATGCCTCCATCTTGGATGGGACTCCTAGCATCGTGTCTTTATTTCTCCTTCAATTTATAATATAGCTTGTGGACTTCCATTCAGTATGGTGGCATAGGTAAACATGGCTCGCTTCCTTGCACAACCACATAAAAATAAGAAGTAAACTATAGAACAACCATCATTCAAAACTGTCATAAATTGAGCTGAGTGCGAGTCCTACAACTACAGAATTAATGAAGAAAAACACTGACCTGGTAAGAGGGGTGGAGATGAGAATCAGGGTGGTCCCACACCCACATGTGGCAGATAAAAATGGGCATGGACATGGGCACTGGGAGGGACATTTAAGGAGTGAAGGGTCCCAGGCCCCCCAGCCCAGGATTCCAGTGCCAGGGAGATTCATATCCATAACTTCTGGCTATAAAAACCACCAAGGATTGATGCTGTGGAAAAGAAACTGCTGAAATCCCTGCTGATCCTTTTAAAGGGTCCATGCCCAGACTTACTCAGACTCTGAGCTCCAGTGCCAGGGAAGTAGATTGAAAGGCATTAGAGACAATGAGGAAAAACTGAATTGTCCGACATCAGGGCAAGAGCAGGGGTGCACCATTCTCCCAGACAGAAGTGCTGGTAGAAACCATTGTTCCTTTTCTGAACACTCCCCACAGAGCCAGCAGGCAGGGACCATATGTAGAACTCCATCAACTTGGCTCACACTGTTTGCCCCACCCTGGTAATTCCCAGAGCCCTGGTCCACCCAACTTTTGGACCTACTGTAGCTGTTTGCAGTAGCTTTTCCATATGGATGTCTTGTCTTGGCCCATGCTTCAGATTTTCCTAAAGTCTCTCAAATAAGCACTATGGCTTCAGTGAGTCTTGTACCTCTCACTAAGTTGCCCCAGGCCAAAAACTAATAGCTAATGCCCTTGGTTTACAGATTGGCCTCTTCTGAACACCTCCAAACCAGCACAAGTAGCAGCCATCTGCAAATTATTTTGTACCTAATGCTGTGTGACCCCAGACAGAACACAAGTGGTGGCTGAGCTGACCCTGGATGTGCCAACAGCAATCAAGGCTCAATTATAACAGAAGGGTGTACATAGCCCACATGGTGGGTGCCCTTTGAGTACCCAGCTTGGGCAATATGGGAGTCTGTGTCATTGGATTCTACAAGACAGTTACTATATGAGGCCATCCTACCAAGCCTGGGAGATGTAGTAGCCCCACTTAATACATAAAAACAAACACAGGAGGGTTGCCAAAATGAAGAGACAAAGAAATATGGCCCAAATGAAAGAACAGAACAAAACTACAGAAAAATAACTAAAAAAAATAGAGAAAAGCAATCTATCAGATGCAGAGTTCAAAACACTGATTATAAGGATGCTCAAGGAATTTAGTAAGGACCTCAGCATCATAAAAAATACAGTCAGAAATGAAGACTATACTAATTGAAATAAAGAAAAATTTACAGTGAATCCACAGTAAAGCAGACGAAGCTGAGAATCCAATCTCAATTTGGAGCATATGGAAACAAAAAACAACCAATCAGAACAGCAAGAAGAAAATCCAAAATAAAATGTAGATACTCTAAGGAGTCTGTGGGACAACTTCATGTGTACCAATGTTTGCATTATAGGGTGCTGGAAGGTGAAGAGAAAGAGCAAGAAATTAGAAACCTATTTGAAAAAATAATGAAAGAAAACTTCCCTTGCTTGGAGAAAGAAAGAAATATGCAAGTCCAGGAAGCACAGAGAGTCCCTAAAAAGATAGACTCAAAGAACCCCACTTTAAGACACATCCTAATTAAAATGCCAAAGGTGAAAGACAGAATCTTAAAAGCAGCAGCAGAAAAGCAGTTAGTTACCAACAAGGTAGCCCTGATAAGACTTTCAGCTGATTTCTCAAAAGAAGTTTTGCAGGATACAAGAGATTGGCAAGAAATATGCAAAGTGATGAAAAGCAAGGGCCTACAACCACAATTACTCTACCGGGCAAAGCTATCATTTAGAATCAAAGAACAGATAAAGAACTTCCCAGACCAAGGAGAAGCTAAAGAAGTTCATCATACCAAGCTAGTATTGTATGAAATGTTAAAGTGTCTTCTGTAAGATAAAAATACGAATAATAAAATGGCAATAAATACATATCTATCAACAATTGAATCTAAAAATAAATAAATAAACAAACAAGCAGAACAGAAACAGAATCATAGATATAGAGAAAGTTTTGATGGTTGCCAGATGGGAGGAGGGTCTGGATGATGGGTGAAAAATGTGAAGAGATTAAGAAGTACAAATTGGTAGTTACAAAATAATCATGGGAATGTAAAGTACAGCATAGGGAATAGATGTATGACACATGGACATGGACAACATTGTGCAGCTTGCCTGAGGGAGTGGGTGACTGGGTGAGGGCGGACACAGGAAAAATTTGGGACAACAGTAATAGCATAAGGGATAATTACAATTTTTTTTAAAGTGGCTTTGTTAGTAAAGTAGCCCTGCTTGTAAATCCTTGCTTTTCATCATTTTGAATATTTCATGTAAATCCCTTCTGGCCTGAAATGTTTCTGTAGAGAAATTTGATTGCAGTCCTATGGGAGCTTCCTTATAAGAGACTGCCTTTTTCTTGCAGATTTAAAGATTCTCTCCCTGTCTTTAAGTTTTTCTGTTTTAATTATGATGTGTCTAGGTGTGGGCCTCTTTGTGCTCATCTTGTTTGGGACTCTCCGAGCTTCCTGGACTTGTGTGTCTTTTTTTTTCACCATTTTAGGGAAGTTTTTGATTATTATTTCTTCAAGTAGGTTACTGATCCCTTGAATTCTCTATGCTCCTTCTGGTTCCCCTATGATGTGGATGTTGTTATGCTTCATATTGTCCCAAAGGTCTCTCAAAACCTCCTCATTTTTTAAAAAATTCCCTTTCCATTTTGCTTCTCTGTTTGGGTGTTTTATTCTACCTTGTCTTATAAATCACTGATTTGATCCTCTGCTTCATCTGACCTCTGTCCACTGAGCACTGAGGATCAGCTGTGCAGGAACTCACCCCACAGAGCAGGACTTATTTCAGTGGGACTCTGGTGCCTGCAGAGTTCACCTCTTGAGAGTGTTGCTTGTGGAGATGGCTGAATGGTCATGATTTGATGTGGTTTGGTGCTGTCCACCAGGTTCACTGGCCCTAGGTCCTCCTGGAAAGTGCAGGTTAATGTGGCAGACTCTGGTCCTCAGAGTCCACATGTTGTGACTGAAGATGAAAACAAATGCACAGGCTATGGCAGTCCTGTGAGGGAAAAGGGATGGTACAGGTATTCTCTTAAGATGAGAGTCCTACGGCTACTTCTCTCAAGGGGAGAGCACACCAACCCTTGCCTGGACAGGCTTTTATTGTTTTCCTCAGGTCTTAATCAAAGAAGGATTTATTTTCTATTACATAGAATACTGTTGTCTACATTTTATGTACAATCAAGGAAATGAAAATAACAAATGCAGGAGGGAAAGGCAGTGAGCTCATTACCTCTGTCCTTGGGGAAATTCACACAAGCTTTGGAAACTCCCTTGAAGATAGGCAATAAACATCTGCTCTTTCAGACCAGGGTGAGGGAGTTTTAGCAAGAGCAAGCTGTAACAGTCTGTATGCATTTTCTAGGCCTGATTCCCATGGGAAAACCTGATTTGAGGGTCTGGCTCCTGCCTACCACATGACTTCTGTAGGTTTTTCATACAGAGCTAAGTCACATTTGCCTGACCAAAACAAACTAGTTCCCTACAGGTTAAGGTCAGACATAACCTGTGTTCTGTCCAGGGCTACCTGACATGAGCTATAAAGCAATCTCCAGATGACTTCTACTTGTTTTGTTTTGGGGTTTTTAAAACATTTTTAATTGTTGTTCAAGTACAGTTTTATGCCTTTTCCTCCCACCCCTTCCCATCACCCCAGCTCTCCCTACCTCCCCTGTTTCCACCCCCCTTGTTATTGTCCATGTGTACTTTATAATTGTTCCTGCAAACCCTTCACCCTTTTCCTCTATAATCCCCTCACCTGTGCCCTCTGGTCACTGTCAGCCTATTCTCAATTTCAGTGTCTTTGGTTATATTTTGCATTCTCATTCATTTTGTTGATTAGGTTCCTATTAAAGGTGAGATCATATGGTATTTGTGCCTCATTACCTGGCTTATTTCACTTAGCGTAATGCTCTCCAGTTTCATCCATGCTCTTGTAAAGGGTAGGAGCTCCTTCCTTCTTTCTGCTGCATAGAATTCCATTGTGTAAATGTACCATAGTGTTTTGATCCATTCATTTACTGATGGGCACTTAGGTTGCTTCCAGCCCTTGGCTATTGTAAATTGTGCTGCTATGAACATTGGGTGCATAGGTTCTTTTGGATTGGTGTTTCAGGGTTCTTAGAATATAATCCTAGCAGTGAAATTGCTGGGTGAAAAGGCAATTCCATTTTTAGTTTTTCTGAGAAAATTCCATACTGTTTTCCAAAGTGCTTGCACCAGTCTGCAATCCCACCAACAGTGCACTAGGTTCCCTTTTCTCCACATCCTCTCCAACACTTGTTTGTTGCTTTGTTTATGATGGCCATTCTTACTGGTGTGAAGTGGTATCTCATTGTGGTGTTAAATTGCATCTCTCTGATGGCTAGTGATACTGAGCATCTTTTCATGTGTCTCTGGGTCCTCTGTATGTCCTCCTTGGAGAAGTGTCTGTTCAAGTCCTTTGCCCATTTTTCAATTGGGTTGCTTGTCTTCTTAGAGTGGAGTCATGTGAGTTCTTCATGTATTTTGGAGATTAAACCCTTGTCTGAGGTATCATTGGCATAAAAATTAAAATATTTTATACAAAATCTGGATTTATATTTTTTCTTGAAATATCAGAATCTCTAGCAAGACTGGGTCCATATTCCTACATGAAAGCAATATATTAGAGATCAGTGGAAGCCACCTTGAAAAGGATTTGTGATGTCTTCAGTTTGCCACAATCCCCACCACTCCATATTGTAACCCCAGGCAACTTCAGTTACCTGCCAGTTTCAATTACCATTCAGATCAGTAGGTCTTTGAGTGCATGGCCCTGTGTGGGGGCCATCTATAACTTATCCTAATGCCTATCCCCCAGCTCTGCCCCTTAGTTGAATTAAATAAAAATCACTTATTCTCTCAGAGCCTGGCTTTTCCATACTGACAAAGGGACCAACAATTTTCACTTCACTGGGGGTAAATGAAAATATCAAAGAATATCTTTAATATAAAAGCATTTCATAACAACAAAGGGTACTTTAGGTATAAATGATTATTTATTCCAATTAAGACGGGATTAGGATATTCAGTTCATTACATTTGGAGTGTTCTTTCCATCAGAATGAATGATTACATGTAAGCATCAGAGTATACAAGATATAAATAAAACTTTGCATTCATATAACCAAACAAAAATGGAGGTTCAACAGTCTTCCATCACACACACACAAAAAAAAACTTGTGAAGATGGAGGCATAGGTAGATATGCTTCACTTCCTCACACAACAAAAAGAACAGTAACAACCAATTTAAAAACAAACAAGAAACAGCCCAGAACTGTGAGAAAATCGAATTGTATGGAAGTCTAACAACCAAGGAGATAAAGAAGAAATATTCATCCAGACTGGTAGCAGGGGTAGAGAGGATACACAGCAAGGCAGCAGATGGCAGACCAGGCAGGCAAGGCGTGGGGTTAGTGAACTAGGTGGTTCTACATTCTCATGCAGATAAGCTGGGAGGAAAAACTCAAGAGTGGGACAGACCGTGTAACTGAAGGATCCAGTGTGGGAAAATAAAGCCACAAATCCTGTGACTATAAAACCTATGTGGGTTGTAAACTGCCAGTCTATCAGAAGAGTCCACTGGAGGAGCCCACAGGGTCCTAGAACATACACAAGCCTGTGTACCTGTGAATCAGCACCTAAAGGGTGAAATTCATTTGAGGATAGCAGGGGAAATACTTGAAAGCAGGACAAGAGCCAAGCAAGTGGTATTGTTCTCTCTCTGAACCCTCCTCAACATGCACAGCGAAGTGGGTTACCTTGCCCTGGTTAATACCTGAGGCTCCACCACTTACTACATAACAGGTGGACCAAGAGAAAAAAATATGGCCCAAGTGAAAGAACAGATAAAAACCTCAACAGAAGAACTAAGTGACAAGGAGATAGCCAACCTATCAGATGCAGAGTTCAGACACTGGTAATCAGGATTCTCCCAGAAATGGTTGAGTATGGTTGCAAAGTAGAGGAAAAGGTGAAGGCTATGCAAAGTGAAATAAAGAAAAAATAAAGAGAACCAACATTGAAGAGAAGGAAACCAGGACTCATATCAATGATTTGCAATAGAAGGAAGAAATAAACATTCAGCCAGAACAGAATGAAGAAATAAGAATTCAAAAAAAATGAGGAGAGGCTTAGGAACCTCTGAGATAACTTTAAACATTCCAACATCTGAATCATAGGGGTGCCAGAAGGAGAAGAGGAAGAGCAAGAAATTGAAACCTTATTTGAAAAAATAATGAAGGAGAATTTCCCCAATTTGCCAAAGGAAATAGACTTCCAGGAAATCCAGTAAGCTCAGAGAGTCCCAAAGAAGTTCGACCCAAGGAAGCATACGACAAGGTACATCATCATTACATTACCCAGGGTGAAAGAGAAGGAGAGAATCTTAAAAGCAGCAAGAGAAAAGGAGATAGTTACCTACAAAGGAGTTCCCATATGACTATCAGCAGATTTCTCAAAAGAAATCTTGCAGGCAAGAAGGGGCTGGAAAGAAGTATTCAAAGTCATGAAAGGCAAGGACCTACATCCAAGATTACTCTATCCAGCAAAGCTTTCATTTATAATGGAAGGGCAGATGAGGTGCTTCCCAAATAAGGTCAAGTTAAAGGAGTTCATTATCAAAGCCCTTCTTCTATGAAATGTTAAAGGGACTTATCTAAGAAAAAGAAGATGATCAAATATATGAACAGTGAAATGACAACAAACTCAGAACTATCAACAACTGAACCTAAAACAAAAACAAAAACTAAGCAAACAACTAAAACAGGAAAAGAAACACAGAAATGGAGATCACATAGAGGGTTACCAGCAGGGAGGGGGAGGAGGAAGACTGGGGGAAAAGTTACAGAGAATTAAAAGCATAAATAATAGTTACAAAATAGACAGGGGGAGGTTGAGAATTGTATAGAAAACGGAGAAGAGAGAAAACTTGTATGTATGACCCATGGACATGAACTAAGGGGGTGATTGCTGGTGGGAGGGCAGTGCATGGCAGAGGGGAATAAAGAGGAGAAAGAATTGGGACAACTGTAATAGCATAATAAAATGTACTTAGATAGCTGGCCCTCTGATAGTGGAACAATGCATTCTCAGTTGCTATAGCCTTGAACTTCGGCAGGTGTTGCACTAGCCCCACCTAGTACAGGCTACAGAGCCTGTACTAGGAACCCCTAAACCAAATGGAGGTTATGCTGCTTGGCTTCATTCTGGTTCCACCACTCTCAATCTTGATAATTCTTGGGTGTGAAGTGTAATGATTTCATATTTGTATATATTGTAAAGTTTTTTAGGTATAAAAAGCAAATAGTGAATGTGTGGGAAGAAGGTGGAGGAGTGAATGGAAGTCACACTGACCTCCCAGGACCAATCTGGAATTACAACTCAGTTGTGGAGAAACCACCTGGAACAAAAAACTGAGCAATAATGAGAGAGAAGCCGTATAGCTTTAGACAGAAGAACCAGTTTGACACAACCTCTCTGAAATTGCACAACAGCACACAAGACATGGTGGGTGGAGTGACCTTCAGTCAACTAGGTGGGGGGATGGACCCACCAAAGAAAGACCCAACAATGATCAAAACCCAATTACATCCAGAGAACCAGCATAAAAGGCATAAAGGGCATCCCAGGAGCATCAAGGTCAGGTGATTAAGGAGATTGCACCACTGAATTTCACAGGCCTTCTACCATAGAAATTGATGCCACAAAGTAAGAAAGTCTAAATAGATCAATTTAAGAAGCAGAATCAAACAAGAAGAGTCCCAAAAATAATGGGAAGACAAAGAACCCCCAATCAAAAGTAAAGGAGGAATCCTCAGAAAGAAAGCTAAATGAAATAGAGGTAAGTCAACTATCAGACAGTGAGTTCAAAACAATGGTTATAAGGAAGCTCAATGAGCTCAGTGTAAATTTCCCAAAACTACAGGGAAACAACAAGGAACTTAGTGCAAACTATACCAGCATAAAAAGGACATCAAAACAATCAACAAAGGCCAAGGGGAAATGAAGCATACAATTCCTGAATTAAAGAACACAGTAGAAGGAATCAAAAACAGGCTAGATGAAGTGGAGTATCAAATCAGTGAACTGGAAGACAAGATAGAAAACTTTGAAAAAGAGCAAGAAAAGGGAAAAAACTTGAAAAGAATGAAGAGGGGCCAAGGAAAATGCAAGACAACATGAAATTTAATAATATGCATATAATAAGGATACCAGAAGGAGAAAAACAAGAGCAAGGACAGAAAACCTGTTTGAAAAAGTAATGATGTAAAACTCACTAATTGGATGATAGAAAATGTAACACAAATCTAGGAAGCACAGAGGGTCCCACTCAAGAGGAATCCAGAAAGGCCCCCTGCAAGACATATAATTAAAATAGCAAAATTCCAAGACAAAGAGAGAATCTTAAAGGCAGCAAGGGAGAAACAGGAAGTAACATACAAGGGAGCCCTGAGAAGACTAGCAGCTGACTTCTCAACAGAAACACTCCAAACCAGAAGGAAATGACAAGAAATATTCCAAGTAATGAAAAACAAAGGCCTGCAACCAAGACTACTCTATCCAGCAAGGCTCATTTGAATGTAAGGCCAAATATAGAGCTTGCCGGGCAAAAGAAGGCTCAAGGAATACATTTCCACTAAACCAGTATTGCAAGATATGATAAAGGGACTGCTTTAAGAGGAAGGAAACAGTGAGAGAAAAAGAAACAAATATTCAAAGGGAGTAAAATAGATAAGTACCTATCAATAATAACAATTACAGTTCATTAAATGTAAATGAATTAAATGATCCAATGAAAAGATGTAGCGTAGCTGAATGGATAAGAAAACATGACCCACACATATGGTGCCTACAAGAGACCCACCTCAGAACAAAACACCTACACAGAGTGAAAATGAAGGTTTGGAAAAAAAGTATTGCAAGCAAATGGACAGTAAAAAAGAGCTGGAGTAGCCATACTTATATCTGGCAAAATAGACTTCAAAACAAAGGCCATAAAATGAGACTAAGAAGGACACTTCATAATACACAAGGGTAGAATCCATCAAGAAGACATAAACATTATAAAGATATATGCACCCAACATAGGAACACCCATATATATAAGGAAAATCTTAGAGGATTTCAAGAAAGATATAGACAGCAACACATTTATAGTAGAGGATTTTAATATCCCACTGTCAAAAATGGACAAATCTTCCAAACAAAATATCAACAAAAATATTGCTGCATTGAACAATGCCCTAGATGAAATGGACTTAACTGATATATATAGAGCCTTTCATCCCCAAAAAGCAAAATACATATTCTTTTCAAATGCACATGGAACATTTTCAAAGATAGACCACATGATAGGACACAAAACAATCCTCAACAAATTCAAGAAAATTGAAACCATATCAAGCATCTTCTCTGACCACAGGGCCTGAAACTAGAAACCAACCCCAAGGAAAAAACTCAAAAACACTCAAACTCATGGAAATTGAGTAGCACACTGTTAAACAATGAATTGGTTAAAAATGTGATCAAGGAAGAAATCAAAGTTTCTGGAAACAAATGACAGTGAACTCTCAACAGTCCAAAACTTATGGGACATAGTGAAGGCAGTTCTGAGAGGGAAGTTTATAGTGATACAGGCCTACCTAAAAAAGATAGAAACATTTTGAATAAACAACCTAACCCTACACCTACAAGAACTCAAGGAACAACAACAAAGACAACCCATAGCAAGTAGAAAGAAGGAAATAACCACGATCAAAGCAGAATTAAATGACATAGAGAATAAAAGAACAATTCCAAGGGTCCATAAGTCCAGGAGCTGGTTCTTTGAAAAGATAAATAAAATCAAAGAGCCTTTAAGCAGAGCCATCAAGAAAAAGAGAGAGGACCCAAATAACCACAATCAGAAATGAAAGAGGAGAGATTACAACTGATACTACAGAAGTACAAAGGATTGTAAGAAATCAATATGAAGAACTATGTGCCAAGACATTTGAAAACCTAGGTAAAAGTGACAGATGTATAGAAAAATGTAATCTCCCAAAATGGAATCAAGAAGAAACAGAAAGCCTAAGCAGACCAATAACACCTAACGGATTTGAGGCAGTAATCAAAAAACTTCCAGCACACAAAAGCCCTGGACCAGACTGTTTCAGGAGAATTTTACAAAATATTTAAGAAAAAATTAACCCCTGTACTTCTCAGACTATTCCAAAGAATCCAAAAAGATGGAAGACTCCCAAACTTTTTATGAAGCCAGCATCATCCTAATTCCCAAACCAGACAAAGACACAACAAAGAAAGAAAACTACAAGCCAACATCGCTGATGAACATAGATGCTAAAATCTTCAATAAAGTACCAGCAAACTACATCCAGCGATACATTAAAAAGATCATACACTATGACCAAGTGGGATTCATCCCAAGGATGCAAGGATGGTACAATAGTCACAAATCAATAAAGGTCATATATCGCATAAACAAAAGGAAAGATAAAATTCACATGATCATATCAATAGATGTGGAAAAAGCATTTGATAAGGTACAGCAACCATTTATAGTAAAAACTTTCAACAAACTGTGAGTAGAGGGAACATTTCTCAATGTAATAAAGGCCATATATGAGAGACCTACAGCCAACATCATAATCAATGGACAAAAACTAAAATCTTTCCCACTAAGATCAGGAACAAGACATGGATGTCTGCTTTCACCACTTCTATTTAACATAGTACTAGAAGTCCTAGCCACAGCAATCAGACAAGAAGAAGAAATGAAAGGCATACACAAATTGGAAAGGAAGAAGTAAAGCTGTCACTGTTTGCAGATGACATGATAGTGTACATAGGAAACCCTATAGTCTTCACCAAAAAACTACTCAACCTAATAAGTGAAATTGGCAAAACAGTGGGATACAAAGTCAATATTCAGAAATCAAAGGTATTTTGGTACACCAACAATGAAATATCAGAAACAGAAATCAGGGGGGAAAATCCCATTTGATATAGCAACCAAAAAATTAAGTACCTAGGAATAAACTTAACCAGGGAGGTAAAAGACTGTACTCAGAAAACTACACAAAACTGTAAAAAGAAATTTAGGAATACACAAATAAATGGAAGCATATACCATGTTTCTGGATTTGAAGAATTAACATAATCAAAATGTCCATACTACCAAAAACAATTTATAGATTCAACACAATACTTATTAAAATACCAATGACATATTTCACAGATATAGAACAAACATTTTAAAAAATTATATGGAACCATAAACCACCCAGAATAGCTTCAGCAATTTTCAGAAAGAAGAACAAAGTAGGAGGAATCATCACACTTGATATCAAACTATATTACACAGCATGGTAATCAAAACAGCCTGGTACTGGCATAAGAATAGACACATAAACCAATGGAACAGAATAGAGAACCAATAAATGAACCCAAGTCTCTATGGTCAATTAATATTTGACAAAGGGGACAGAAGCATAAATGGAGTAAAAGTAGCCTCTTCAACAAATGGCGTTGGGAGATCTGCACAGCTACATGCAAAAATTGAAACTTGATCACCAACTTACACCACACACAAAAATAAATTCAAGATGAATAAAACACTTAAATACAAGTCATAATAACATAAAAGTCCTAGAGGAGAACATAGGCAGGAAAATCTCAGATACTGCATGAAGCAATATTTTCACTGGTATGTCCCCTGGAGCAAGGAACAAAGGAAAAAATAAACAAATGGGACTTCATCAAAATAAATAGCTTCTACTGGCTAAAGAAAACATTAGCAAAATGAAATGGGAACCAACTGTATGGGAAAGTATATTTGCCAATGATATCTTGGACAAGAGTTTGATCTCCAAAATATATAAAGAACTCACACGACTCCACATCAGGAATACAGTCAATCCAATTTAGAAATAGGCAAAGGGTCTGAACAGACACTTCCCCAAGGGGGACATACAGAGGCCCAGAGACATATGAAAGGATGCTCAGCATCACTAGAGATGTAAATTAAAACCACAATGAGATACAACCTCACACCTGTGAGAATGACCATCATAACCAAATCAACAAACAATAAGTGCTGGCAAGGTTGAGGAGAAGAGGGAACCCTAGTACATTGTTGGTGGAAATGCAGACTGGTGCAGCCACTGTGGAAAAACTATGGAATTTCCTCAAGAAACTAAAAAAGAAATTGCCTTGTGACCTAGGAATCCCATTGCTTGGACTATGAACCCTGAGGTTCTTGAAACACTAATTCAAAAGAACCTATGTACCCCAATGTTCATAGCAACACAATTTACAATAGCCAAGTGCTGCAAACAACCTAAGTGCCCTTCAGTAAATGAGTGGATCAAAAACTATGGTACATTTACACAATGGAATACTACGAAGCAGAAGGAAAGAAGGAGTTGCTACCCTTTGTGACAGTATGGATGGAAATGGAGAGCATTTGCTAGGTGAAGTAAGCCAAGTGGTGAAAGACAAATACCATATGATCTCTCCTACAAGTGGAACCTAATTAATGAAACAAACAAGCAAGCAAAATATAACCAGAAACATTGAAATTAAAAACAAAGTGACAGTAATCAGAGGGTAGTGGGGAGGGAAATAATGGGGGAAAGAAGGGAAAGATTTATCAATGAGCATGTATAGAGGATCCATTGACAAAGCCAAAGTAGGACTAGGATTAAGGGTGGGAGGTTGTAGTGGGTGAGGTGGGGGAAAGTGATGGTTGGAAAATGGAGACAACTGTATTCAAAAATTAATTTTAAAAAAGCAAAAAAAATTCTTCAGAAAAAAGGAAATGACTACAGACTCACAACTATGAACAACTGAACCTAAAAACAAAACAAAACAAAAACAAAGATAAACTAATGGAGCAACTAGACGAGGAACAGAATCACAGAAACAGATATCACATGGCAGGTTATCAGTGGGGAGTGGGAGTATGGACAATGGGGAAAAAGGTACAGGGAATAAAAAGCATAATCGATAGGTACAAAATAAGACAGGGGGAGGTTAAGAAAAGTATGGGAAATGGAGAAGCCAAAGAACTTATCTGTACCTCTCATGGACATGAACTAAGGGCAGAGATGGAATGCTGGAGGGGGCAGGGCAGGGCAGAGGGGGATAAAGAGAAGGAAAAATATGACAACTGTAACAGTATAATAAAATATACTAAGAAAAATCAGCAGAGGACCTCAATAGACATGTCTCCAAAGAGAACATACAGATAGCCAACCAACATGAAAAAATGCTCATCACCAATCATCAGAGTAATGCAAACTATAACCACAATGAGATATCATGTCATGCCTGTCAAAATGGCTATCATCAATAAATCAACAAACGACAAGTGCTGGTGAGGATGTGGACAAAAGGGAACCCTCATGCACTGGGGGTTGTAAACTGGTGCAGCCACTACAGTAATCAGTATGGATGTTTCAAAAATCTAAATAATAAAACTCCCATATGACCCAGTAATTCCATGTTCTGGGTACTTACCCAAAGAAATCCAAAACATTGATTTGAAAATATATGTGCATCCCTGTGTTCATTGTAGTATTATTTATAATAGCAACATTAGGAAGCAACTAAGTGTTCATCAGTAGACGATTGCACAAAGAAGGTGTGGTACATATTTAAAATGGAATACTGCTTGTCCATAAAAAAGAATGAAATCTTGCTATTTGCAACAACACAATGGACTTGAGATGTTATGCTAAGTGACATAAGTTAGACAAAGACAAATACCATATGAGTTCACTTTTAAGTAGAATCTAAAAAACAAAATAAACAAAACAGAAACAGACTCAGAGAACAAATAAAAGGTTGCTAGCTGAGATGGAGTGTGGAGAGCAGGTGAAAAGGTGAAGGGATTAGTAAACACAAATTGGCAGTTTCTAGATTGTCACAGGGATGTAAAGTTCAGCATAGGGAATATAGTCAATAATATAGTAATAGCTATGTATGGTGTTAGGTAGGTACTAGACTTATCAGGATAATCTCTTTGTGAGTTATATAAATGTCTAACCACTATGCTGTACACATGAAACTAATATAATATTTAACATCAGTTGTAATTTGATAAATAAAAATTAAAAAATGCGAAGAGCCTGAATAGGCATTTTTCTGAAGAATATATACAAATGGCCAATAAACACATGGAAATCTGTTCAACATCATTAGTCATCAGGGTAATGCAAATAAAAACAACAG
Source organism: Phyllostomus discolor (assembly GCF_004126475.2). Taxonomy (NCBI): domain Eukaryota; kingdom Metazoa; phylum Chordata; class Mammalia; order Chiroptera; family Phyllostomidae; genus Phyllostomus; species Phyllostomus discolor. The sequence continues at coordinate 107,891,080 of NC_040904.2, forward strand.
TAACATGCCACTTCACATCTACTAGGATGGCTATAATAAAAAGATGGGCAATAGTAAGTATTGACAAGGATATGGGGAAATTGAAACTTTGAGGGAAAAAACTTTTCCTTTGCCCTCTTATGTTTAGTGTTTGAGCCCTGTGAGCTAAACTGACAAAGGCAGGTTAGCAAGAGAAAATACCAATTTTTATTCACATATGTACATGGAATTCACAGAGAAATGTGATTCTTCAAACAGCTAAAGCGAAGGTTTTATAAACACTTGATAGGGGAGAGGAATGGGGAAAATAGCTTCTATGGAAAGAACAAATGGGTTTCCAGAGAAACAAATGAGACACTAATAAAAAGTGTGATTGTGCCCTGGCTGGTGTGGCTCAGTGGATTGAGTGCCAGCCTGCAAACCAAAGGGTTGCTGGTTCAATTCCCAGTCAAGGCATGTGCCTTGGTTGTGGGCCAGGTCCCCAGTAGGGAGCATGCATGAGGCAACCACACATTGATGCTTCTCTCCCTCTCTTTCTCCCTCCCTTCCATCTCTCTAAAAATAAGTGAAATCTTTAAAAATATATTTTTTGAAGTGTGATAGCCCTGGCCAGGAGGCTCAGTTAGTTGGGGCATCAGGAGAAAAGCAGTTAGTTACCTACAGCTAGTTACTTAAGGGAGCTCCCATAAGATTGTCAGCTGATTTCTCAAAAGAAACTTTGCAGGCTAGCAAGGTTTAGCAAGAAATGTTCAAAGTGATGAAAAGCAAGGACCTACAATCAAGATTACTCTACCCAGAAAAGCTATCATTCAGAATCAAAGGACAGATAAAGAACCTCCCAAACAAACAAGCAAAAAAAGCTAAAGGACTTCCTCATCACCAAACTAGCATTGTATAAAATGCTAAAGGGTGTTCTTTAACAAGAAGAATAAAATCAACAATATGAACAATAAAATGGCAGTAAATACATATCTATCAACAATTGAATCTAAAAGACAAAATAAGCAAACAAGCAGAACAGAAATAGACTCTTAGAGACAGAGAACATTTTGATGGTTGTCATATGGGAAGGAGGTCAAGGGGATGGGTGAAAGAGGTGCAGGGGTTAAGAAATACAAATTGGGAGTTATAGAATAGTCATGGGGATGTAAAGTATAGCATAGGGAATAGAGTAGCCAAAGAACATATATGCATGACCCATGGACATGGACAATGGTGTGGGATATCCTGAGAAAATGGGGGTTAGGGAGCTGGGTAGTAGGCTACAAAGGGAGAAAAACTTGGACAACTATAATAGAAACAATAAAATATAATTTTTAAAAAATTACTGGGAGAATCTTTTGTAATAATATTTTGTCCTGTCTGAGTTACTGAAAGCACTTTGAAGCCATAAAGGTAAAATGGGTATCTTCTCATACATAACAAGCTGCCTTCCACCAAGCTGAGTTTATGCTAATGAGGTGATTTGGGAGAAGAACTTGATGTTATATGCTTGTTGACAGGGAAACCCACTAGCAAATTAATCAAACCCAAGGAGGGGGTTGTAGGAACTTCTGATTTATAGCCATTTAGTGAAGAGCACAGGTGACAATCTAGACTTGGGTTTGGTGTCTGAAGTGGGGGCAGTCTTGTGGGACTGAACTCTTTACCTGTGGAATCTGATATCTCTAGGTAGACAGTATCAGAATTGGATTGAATTTTAGAACACCTAGTGAGTGTCTGAGAATTGCTTGGTGGTGTGTATGGAACACACATTTTCTACCTCCCATCTGAACTGGTGACCAGAACTTTTCACAGTCTAGTGGGCAAGACTGACAAACAAAAAAGGTTACATCTGGGATATGGAACAGCAAGGGAGCTTTTGTTTTTGCCTATATATTTTTGTAGAGTTTGGATTTTTACAAGAATATGTCTAACTACTATAAACAACAACAACAAAAAGTTTAAAGTAATAGAATGCAAACTATTGGAGTATAGTGGGAAATACAGAATGTTTAGTGTGAAGTGGGGCTAGGGTAAGATTGGACAAAAATCAAGCCACATACCAAACGTGCTAAGCTCAAGGGAGGCCTGCATGGTGGCCTTACAAACTCAGAGACCAAAAGTAATCGCATAAGACAGTCTGAACAAAAAAAAATTACTAAAAGCAAGTCATGGTGGGTAGTCACATCCTAGGTCTGTAGCTTCTTTGACAAAGGTTACCTTAAGTGAGCCTGTCTATTGTTTTTGTTTTTGCTTTTTTGCATCTAAGAAAACATACTGGTGAAATGTCAGAGTAATATTTTCCATACTCCACAGGGCACAATCTTCCACCAGAGGAAGAGACCACAGAACTCCTCATTGCTTCTTCCCTAAATACCATTTCTGTGTGCTGTAAATGTTCATTGTTAACTAACCTGTGCCCTCCAGTGTAAAAGAAGTATGTGTCTCTCCGTTTACTCATTAAAGAATCCCAGAGAGATCCCTGTTTGCTTTTTTACCACTTCCTTAATCTACCATCAATGTATTTCATGTAACCCTCCTTACCTCTCCTCCTTTCATTCTACTGTATAAAATAAGCTGCAAAACTGCTATTCTCTCAGTCTCTTGAGATTTTGTTTCCTGGCAATTGTCATCAGCTTGGCTCAAATAAACTCATAAAAATTCTCCTCAGGTTTGGATGTTTCTTACATTGACAATGTCACAAGGTATACTTCTAAAGAAGTGTGAAATTTTTCTGCCAGGTGAAGAATTTTTTACAGTTATAATTATTTTTTTCCTTTAACAATTTTTTAAAAAATTTATTTACAGAGAGAGGGGAATGGAGGGAGAAAGAGAGGGACAGAAACATTGCTGTATGTGATACCTCAATTAGTTGTCTCTCACACACCCCCAACTGGGGACCTGACCCACAATCCAGGCATGTGCCCTGACTGGGAATAGAACTGGCGACCTTTCTGTTCACAGGCCAGCGCTCATCCACCGAGCCACACCAGCCAGGGCTGTTTTTATCTAATATAACTTTTTCCTTACAGCTACGTAGGTGTATAGTGTAGCCATGCAGAAACTTCATTTCTTTAATGTGATCTTTTATCCTTTTTGTCCCTTTGATTCAAACTGGTGTCATCCAGCACCCCAACTTACCTGCCTCCTTCTCCCATGCACCATTGCTTCCTTAATCATTAAGCCCTGGGACAATGAGATTCTGGTCTGCATCAAATAATTTTAGAAAACAAAGCCTCAGGTCTATTAACCACAGAGACAAAGTTTCAGTCAAGGTAGAAGTAATATCTAGGCCACAGTCGTGTTTCAGCTACAGGTCCAGAAAGTAGCAAAAACAGATGAAGTGATGCCATGGCTTCCTCAAGACCAGATCAATGACCCCCTCCTCTGGTGCTGACCAGTCAGTAGAGACCATGACTCTGACCACAACCCTAACTCCTTCAGTCACCATGGTGAAGGATTTTTGCCCTATAAAACCCATCCCCTGGAAGCCATCAGGGAGCCAGGTCTTTGAGCATTAGCTCACTTGCATCTCTGTGTGTGCACCACTTCTTGGAGACAAACCTTTATTTTTTTTTTTGCTGCAAATTCCTGCTTGCATCTTGTTGGGCTTTAATGAGTGCAGGCAAATGGACCCCTTTAATCCAATCATAATAGGAAAAACACTCCTGTTTTTTGTCTTTATTCTGACACTACTGCCATTCTTCACTTCAGTACTGATACCAGATGTGTGGGTTTTCCACACATCAAGCTCTTCTTCACCAGCAGCTGGGTGCTCTACAGTTCAACTCAGTTTTGACACTGTTAATTTGAAAACAGTGTCAAAGCCTACAAGCTAAGAGCTCAGTCCCATCATATTGTCCTCACTTCAGATGCCAATCATAAATCCAGGTTGTCACCTTGTTACTGAGCAAGGGTTTGCTGCCCAACATATATCGAACCCAATACTATGACATAGGCTTTTGAGAAAAGATGGAGTGATTTATTTAATGCTCAGTCAGCTGGCACTGCTCAAATTTGTCTGCTCAATCCAGGGCTCAGGTGTTCAGAGGTGGGGGGTAAGTTTTGATTGGAAGACCTTGGAACTTGGCAGTTTATCGTTAGGGACATCAAAACTGATCTTCCTGGAAACAGATTCTTTGCTTCTCAACGTGTTCTCATGTTTAAGTTCCTGTTATGTCCAGGTTCTTTGGTTCCTGGGTGAAGGGGGTAAGACTTTGGTTCCGGGTGTGGCAGGAGTTCCAAGTTTTCTCCTTTGCATATGCTTTAGCTGCATGTCTTGCGGCTTTGGTCTGTTGTCTTTGAAAGTCAACTCATTATCTTTGTTAGGACCATTTTGAGCTGGTTCCACAGTTACAATATGTACTTCTGACCACCCAGGTCTAAACCGAGGTTCTCAACACCCATTTCTGGGGGTAGATAATTTGTTAGACTGGCTCAATGAACTCAGGGAAATACTTACATTCACTAGTTTATTATAAAGGATATTATAAAGGATACAGATATTGTTAGATCAAGTGATACATAGACTGAAGTTTGTCAGGACTCCAAGCATAGGAGCTCTCTCTCTGCAATTAGGATGTGCCATCTTCTTGGCATTGTGGATGTGTTCATCAACCCAGAAGCTCTCTAAATTCTGTATTTTCGGGATTTTTATGAAGGCTTCATCATGAAAACATTGTTATTCATTAACTCAATCTCCAGATCCTCTCCATTTCCAGAGGATAAGGGTGGAGGCCAAAAGTTCCAAGTTTCTAATCATGGCTTGGTCTTTCTGGGGCAGGTTAGGAAGAAACTAGGAAAATTCCCTGGTAAGTGGAAGGAGGAAACTAAAACAAATGGTTGAACAAATGGCTGGAACAGCTGAGCAATTAACAGCCAGCTGATAAATGACAAGGATTTACTCTTCCTAAACCAAAGATATTTAAGAGCAGATGGTTTAAATCATCATTGTTAGGGAAGTAAATAACAAAAACCAATTATAGCCAGACTAAGCCAAAGTGAAACTAACTAGACAAAGATCCCAAAGCTCATTATGCCATCATTATAAGGAAAATTGACACCATGAGTAGAAAGGGGCTAAGGGGGACAAATGCCATGACACTTCCAGAATAGACCATCTTAGGAACCAAGCCCCCTTCCGACTAGAAGGTAGAATTGGAATTTGGCTCCACAAAGCTTGGAGACAATCCCTTCTTGGAAACCCATAAAATGCCAACAACTAACTGACCATATACAACTTACTCTCGAGTTCACCTGCATTTATTCAATAGGTACTTTTTCCATCGTTAATAGTGGGGCCTGACCCCTGGTCCTTTTTTTTTCTCTTTGCCTAAATAATTGCTTTGTTTTCACTTTCACCTGGACTCCTGTCTTGAAATTTTTCCTGCCTGAGTCAAGAAACTGGAGGTCACCTGACACATGAAAGATTCTGGACTGTGCTGGGTCAGGGCCAGCCCCTAGCACAAAAGTGGTCCAGTAACATTCCTGTGACCAGCCCTGATCTGAGGCTCTCTAGGAGCCCATTGAGTCACCTCATTAAGACAAAAGACACTTTTGTCGCTCAGGAAATTCCAAGGGATTTAGGAGCTCTATGTCAAGAACTAAAGTCAAAGACCAAATATTAGAACAAAAGATGTTCCCAGTGGACAAAAAAGGGGCCACATACTAACCCTGACAAACTGAGAGGAGGCCTGTGTTATGGCCTTAAAACCAGAGACCTAAAGTAACCATATAACATTGTCTGAAATTCAAACTTTCTAACTAAAAGCGGGTCATGATGGCAGTCATGTGGCAGGCTAGAATCTTCCTGATAAAAGTCAGTCTTAGCCCTGGCTGGCATAGCTCAGTGGATTGAGCGCGGGCTGGGAACCAAAGTGTCCCAGGTTTGATTCCCAGCCAGGGTACATTCCTGGGTTGCAGGCCATAACCCCCAGCAACCACACATTGATGTTTCTCTCTCTCTCTCTCTATCTCCCTTCCCTCTCTAAAAAAATAAATAAATAAAATATTTTTTAAAAAGTCAATCTTTTCCTTAATTGAGCCTATTGTCTTTTTGCAATTACCATAACATACCTTTGGAATGTCAAATTTCCTTTTTCCAGACCCCTTAAAGCACAAGCACCACACCAGAGTGGAGACCACAAATTCCTTGCATCATGTTAATTATTTACTGTTAACTATCCTGTATCGACCTATGTTAAAGAAGTGTGTCTATCATTTTAATTTTTATTCAGTCTCAGAGGTTTCCACCTCTTTGCTTTCTCCTGCCTCCCTAATTTATTAGCAGTGGATTTCATGTAACCCACTTACGTCTTCTCTTTGCCATACATTGTAATGTATTTTAAAGGGTGCAAACTGCCATTTTTCCAGAGCATTTTCTCAATCTGTTGAGGTTTTGCTTCCTGGCAATTGTGGTCATTTTGGCTCAAACTCATAACAATTCACACAGGTTTAGATATGTTGACAGCAATTAGGAAATAACAAGAGTTTTAGGAGCTCTGTGCCAGGAACTGGGGACAGAGATCAATATATATTTTTTCTATTATTTTACAGTAGGTAAGTAAAACAAACTTCATTTTACAGATGTGTAATGTAGCTTCTAAAAGGTAACATGACCACTTGGCTGATATCAAGGATATTGCTAAGAATATTCCCAATGTAATATTGGGATTATTCAATGTTTATGTATTTAATTTAGAGAGAGGGGAAGGGTGGGAGAAAGAGAGGAAGAGAAACATCAGTGTGTAGTTGCCTTTCATGCAGCCCCTATTGGGGACCTGGCCCACAACCCAGGTATGTGCCCTGACTGGGAATCGAATCAGCAACCTTTTGGTTCACAGCCCACGCTCAATCCACTGAACTACACCAGCCAGGGCCCAATGACAAATCTTTTAAAAATCAATTCTTTTTTTGCCTTCATTCTCACTTTGAGTGTGAGATATCCATGAAAACAGGACTAGACCCATTTGTATTACCTTTTCTACACTAATCAGTCTCAGTTTTTCTTGCTAGGGTCAGCTCAGGGATACTCTGACCCATGGATATGAGTCATTAAAAAAATGTAAAGACTTTGTCCAGGAGCTGCTATGCAGCAGTTTTTGTTCTTAAATGCCAACCTTGGAACCCCGTGATGGGATGAAATGTTTGACTATCACAGAACTGAATGTGTATTTCAGCAAAAATGGGCTGCCCTTGAATGCTAAAGAGGTGATATACTGCAAAGTTTAGACTTTAAAGATCAGATTCTTTCCCTTCCAAGCAGGAGAAAATTATACCCTCTGTGTACACTCAGCCTTTAACTGTTCAGATGCTGTTTTCATCTGTGACCTTTACATACTCACTAAAAATCAAAACACAAGACATAGCAATTGGGAAAGTGTTTTCAAGAAGCTCAGTGGATACATGATTTTTCTATCGTTCCTGTCTTGCAGATGAGGACACTGAAACCCAGGGAAGTAGGGTAACATGCCCATGATCTCACAGAGTCAGACCGAGATCTTGGGCCCAGTGTGTTCTGTATTTGGGGGCTGAGTTGGGGTGCAATTAGAACACCTTCTCCATATTCCTGAGAACAAGATGGTTATGTTAGTTGGTTTAATTACTTTTTCAGACATGGAAATGGATTATATTCCTATTTAAAGGAATGGTCTTGGTCTTTATGCCAATGGGCATGGTCTTTAGGCCAATGTCCAGAAAGTCATGGTTTGTGATAAATAATTATTTTTTAAAAAAACATGATAGCTTAGGTAGAACAAGACAGCTTCTTGAAATGTGTCTATTAAATGCTGCTTTGAGCATGAATTATTGGGTTTGCCTGTGAGTACAGCCAAGTTGTTGTGCTGACTTTGTCTTGTGCACCTCCAGAGTCAAAGGATTCATTACAATCTAAGCCAGTTTGTTCACTCATTCTGCTCTATGTCAATCCAAAATCTGCCTTCCTGGAGCTTTTCTCCATCCCATGCAGGGCCATCCCTCCCTCTGTCCTCTACAGCACTGCTTGTTCTCTGCAAGCTGAGTACATGCCTATGGTAAGAGCAGGTGCCCAGTCACAGCACAGACTCTGGGACCAGGCTGTCTGCATTCAGGTCTTCGTTCATTTACTTACTGACTGCAGGACATCAACCAAGTACAATAATCTCAACTTGCTTTCGGGCCTTAGAGTGTTGATTATGCACCTTTATTTTTTTCTCATATAACTGTTTAGAGCTGTCAGAGTTCTCTGTAGAAGCAGAAACAGTAGGATACACATCTGCGTGGGTACATACATATGTATGTGTGTATGTATGTATATATGTGTATGTATCAATATGTATAAGAGATCTATTATAAGGGATAACTCACATTATTATGGAGGCTTGCAAATCCCAATATCTGAGGTCAGTAGGCTAGAGACTCAGGGAGTGTCAACAGCATAGTTCCTGTCTAAGGCCGAGGGCTGAGAAACAGGAGAGCCCATGGATGTAAGTTCTAGTCTGAAGCTGATTTCTCAGCCCTAGCAGTAAGGCAAACAAAATTTCCTCTTACTTCGCCTTTTTGTTCTACTGGGTTGTTCATTTATTGGACACACATTAAGGAGGGAAATCTTTGCTCAGTCTATTGATTCACATGTTAATTTTATCCACAAACACCCTCAAAGACAATAGAACAATGATGCTAAAACTTTAATGTCAAGCAGACATTAATAATTAACCATCATAAAACCTACCAAGAGGGGTTGCAAGATGGCAGGAGAATAGGAGGGTCTTTCTTACACCTCCTCCCAGAACCAAATTAGAATTAAAACTAAATAAGGGAATGATCACCAAGAATTACCAACCAGACTATCAAAAGATGAGAGTTTTAACCAGGGACAGGCAGAAACTATCACAAGACCAGTAGGAAAAGCAGGGTCATGAAAAGGGCTGGCCCTGCTCCCACAGGCAGCAGGCCAGGGTTGTGGAGAGATAGCACAGCTGTGGGAACTTCCCCCTGAGAGGAGTGAAGCCTGGACCCCAGATTGCGCTCCCCAGCACAGAGCACCAGAGCCAGGATCAGCCACCCACATAGCATCCAGCAGTGAAAGGTGGTGGGGTTTCTATCTGCTGGTGAGATATGGAGTCTGCTGAAGACAAAGCCATTGTTTTTAGGGGCCAAGCACAAGTTTTTTGTTCACAGCCACTCACCCAGGGCTCTAGTGAAAGAAGGGCAGTGTGGACTGGAGTCACTTGAGGAGAATTTAGAGTGGGAGGCATTGGGATGAGACATGGGGGAATGGCTGCCAAGATCCTTGTGCACAGTCATTGCCTAATATCACAGCAGCAATTTTTCTTGAGAAGAGCCAGCACCCCCCTGGCTGGTGTAGCTCAGTGGGTTGAGTGTGGGCTGCGAACCAAAGTGTCGCAGGTTCAATTCCCAGTCAGGGTACATGCCTGGGTTGCAGGCCATGACCCCCAGCAACCACACATTGATGTTTCTCTCTCTCTCTTTCTCCCTCCCTTCCCTCTCTAAAAACAAACAAACAAACAAACAAAAAGAGCCAGCGCCTCCCAGAATAATCAATCTGGAGAAAAGCAATTGCTCCACCCTCTGGAACCCTGGTTGCCCCAACATTCATCTCAACCCCAGCTGAGGAGACAGCAACACAGGCAGATTCAGGGTGTGTCAGAGAGAGGCTTTGGGTTATGGCTATTCCCTACAATTTCCCAGGAATCATACTGGTTTTTCCACCTCAAAGGAAAGCTGATAGGAATGCCTTATAGAAACACTCTCCTGGTTTCAGGCAGACCCAAACTCTGGGCTCCAGAGGCCTCACCCCCCTGTCTACTATGGACTCTCTTCTGCCAACTTCAAAGAAACAATCTGGGACAGACTCAGATGTGTGGCTCTGGTGTGGGGAAACACACCAACCATCCTCCCTGAAGTCTAAAGAGCATCTCTCCATCATGGGAGAGTCCAAGGATCACATCCTCCCAATTCTGCCAAAAGCCGTTTCAGAAACAGCTGTTTCAGTGGCTAAGAATGATAGCTGACAAGCAAGCAGAGGCAGATGGAGGCAGGTCCTGCAGTGTCTTGATATTTGCTGACCCACTTCTGGGCCCTGTGCTGGTAAAAAGTGGCCTTGGAGTGCAGCTTGGCCCCTCCAATGCACAACCATCCTTGTTGTTATTTTTGCTATTATTTGGGGAGTTTTCTTTTTTGTTTCTGTTTTATTTTTTTATGTTTTGTTTTGTTCTGTTTTGTCAACACCTGTACAACAAGATGTTATTGGGGTTGAGCCTCTCAGTCAGCCAGCCTAAAAGGATATTCCCAGCTATGAATGTGCCAACAACAATAAAGGCCCATTTACAACATAACCTACACAAGGGACATTCCTAGAGCACCCAGTCCAGGAGATCAAGAAGACTGCACCACTGGGCCCTACAGGACTCCTACCACATAAGACCACCCCATGAAGACTGGGAGTCAAAGCAGACCAATCTAGTATTTAGAAACAAACACAAAAAAGACAACTAAAATAAGAAGACAATGAAACAACTCCTAAATGAAAGGAAAGGAAGAATCTCCAGAAAAAGAGCTAAATGAAATCGAGGCAAGCAATTTTTCAGACTTTGAGTTCAAAGTAACGGTTATAAGGGTGCTCAAGGAACTTAGTGAGTACTACAAGGAACTTAGTGGAAACTACATCAGCATGAAAAGGACATAGAAACTATAAATAAGAACCAGAAAAATGAAGACTACAATATCTGAAATGAAGAATACACTAAAAAAATAAAATTAAGCTAGATGAAGCAGAGGATCAAATCAGTGCAACAAAAAGAAAAAAGGCTTAAAAATGAGGATAGTTTAAAGGAACTTTGGGAAAACATGAAATGTAATAATATACACATCACAGGGGTACCAGAAGGAAAAGAAAACGAGCGAAGGATAGAAAACCTGTTTGAAGCAATAATGACAGAAAGCTTTCCTAACATGGTGAAGTCATACAAGACCAAGAAGCACAGAGTCCCATTCAAGACAAACCCAAAGAGACCTACATCAAGACACATTGTAGTTAAAATGGCAAATTTGAAAGACAAAGACAGAATCTTTTTAAAATTTTCATACTACCCAAAGCAATTTACACATTCAATGCAATACCTATTAAAGTACCAATGGCTTATTTCACAGACATAGAACAAACATTTCAAAAATTTATGTGGAACCATAAATGACCCTGAATAGCTGCTGCAATTTTGAGAAAGAAGATTAAAGCAGGAGGGATCAAAATACCTGACACTAAACTATACTACAAGGCCACTGTAATCAAAACAGCCTGGTACTGGCATAAAAACAGGCACATAGACCAATGGAACAGAACAGAGAGCTCAGAAATAAACCCAAGTCTCTATGGTCAATTAATATTTGACAAAGGAGGCAGCAACATAAAATGGAGTAAAAATAGCCTCTTCAACAAATGGTGTGGGGAGAACTGGACAGCTACATGCAAAAAAATGAAATTAGAGCACCAACTTACACCTTATACAAAAATAAATCCAAGGTGGATAAAAGACTTAAATATAAACTGTGACACCATTAAAGTCCTAGAGAAGAACGTAGGTAGGAAAATCTCAGATATTTCACGCAGAAACTTTTTTACTGACATGTCCCCTAGAGCAAGGGACATAAAGGAAAGAATAAACAAATGGGACCTCATCAAAATAAAAAGCTTCTGCACAGCTAAAGAAAACAGTATCCAAATAAAAAGAGAACCAACTGTATGGGAAAACATATTTGCCAATGATACCTCAGACAAGGGTTTAATCTCCAAAATATATAAAGAACTCACACAACTCCACTCTAAGAAGACAAGCAACCCAATTAAAAAATGGGCAAAGGACTTGAACAGACACTTCTCCAAGGAGGACATACAGAGGATCCAAAGACACATGAAACGATATTCAATATTGCTAGTTATCAGAGAGATGCAAATTAAGACCACAGTGAGATACCACTTCACACCAGTCAGAATGGCCATCATAAACAAAGCAACAAACAACAAGTATTGGAGAGGTTGTGGAGAAAAGGGGACCCTAGTGCACTGTTGGTGGGACTGCAGACTGGTACAACCACTATAGAAAGCAGTATGAAACTTCCTCAGAAAGCTAAAAATGGATCTTCCTTTTGATCCAGCAATTCCACTACTGGAACTCTATCCTAAGAACCCTAAAACACCAATCCAAAAGAACCTTTGCACCCCGATGTTCACAGCAGCACAATTTACAATAACTAAGTGCTGGAAGCAACCTAGATGCCCATCAGTAAATGAATGGATCAAAAAACTATGGTACATTTACACAATGGAATTCTATGCAGCAGAAAGAAAGAAGGAGCTCCTACCCTTTGCAACAGCTTGGATGGAGCTGGAAAGCATTATGCTAAGCGAAATAAGCTAGGCAGTGAAAGACAAATACCACATGATCTCACCTGTAACAGGAAGCTAATCAACAAACAAAGAACAAGCAAAATATAACCAAAGACACTGAATAGAGGACAGGCTGACAGTGACCAGAGGGGAGAGAAGAGGGAATTTTAGGGGAGAATGGGAAGGGTTTACAGGAACAACTTTAAAGGACACATGGACAAAAACTAGGAGGAGGGGTGGTAATGGGAGGGAAGTGGGGAGGATAGGTGGGTGGGGCTGGAATGGGAGTAAAAGGGAGAAAACTGTACTTGAACAATGATTAAAATTTTTAAAAAGTACTGGAAAAATAGAGTGAGACATATTATTATTGATAATATGTTTTTGTATTTTAATAAATTTAAATAATCTTTTTTGTGGTATAATTTACATAGAATAAAAGTACATGTATTTAAAAGGTACAAAAAAAATTTTATCTTTATTGTATTTTTTTCATTACCATTTTGTCCCCATATACCTCTCTCCCCTCAGCAATCACGACACCGTTGTCCATGCCCATGAGTCCATTTTTCTTTTGCTCAATCTCTCCACCCCTAACCTCCCCCCACACCAGCTGTCATCCTGCTCTGCAACTAGGAGTCTGTCTCTATTTTTCTTGTTAGTTCAGTTTGTTTATTAGATCCCACATGAGTGAAAACATTAGATCCCACATGAGAGAATTTTTGTCTTCTCTGACTGGCTTACTTCATTTAGCATAATGTCCTCCAGGTCCATCCACATTGTTGCAGAGAAATAAATTTTTCTTCTCTTCATGGCCCAGTAGTATCCCATTGTGTAAATGTCCCATAGTTGTTTCATCTATTCATTTACTGATGGTCACATGGGCTGCTTCTATACCTTGGTGATGGTAAATAATGCTGCAATAAACAGAGAGGTGCTTAGCTTCTTTTGAATTAGTGTTTGGGCTCCTTCAGATATTCCCAGAAGTAGGATCACTGGTCAAAAGGCATATACATTTTTAATTTTTGAGCTATCTCCATACTGCTTTCCCAGTGGCTGCACCAGTCTGCATTTCCACCAACAGTGCAAAAGTATTCCCTTTTCTCCACATCCTCGCTAGCACTTGTTTTTTGATTTATTGATGGCAGCTGTTCTGACAGGTGTGAGATTGTATCTCATTGTGGTTTTAATGTACATCTCTCTGATGATTAGTGATGTTGAGCATCCCTTCATATTGCCCTCTGTATGTCTATTGCCCCTCTGTATGTCCTCTTTGGAAAAGTGTTTATTCACATCCAAAAAACCCACAGTTTTTAATTGGTTTGTTTGTGGTTTGTTTGTGTTGCATTTTGTAAGTTCTTTTAATAAATTATGGATATTAACCCCTTATCAAATGTATCAGCAAATATGTTCTGCCATTCTGTGGGTTGTCTTTTTATTTTGTTGATGTTTTCCTTTGCTGTGCAAAAACATTTTAGTCCACTGTAGTCCCATTTGTTTATTTTTTTCTTCTGTTTCTCTTGCCTGGGAGATATAAAATATTGCTATGAGCAATGCCCAAGATTTTGCTTCCTATGTTTTCTTCTAGGATTTTTATGATTTGGGGTCTAACATTAAGTCTTTGATGAATTTGAATTTATTTGTGTGTGTGTTGTAAGAAGGTGATCTAGTCTTATTTTCCTGCACATATCTGTCCAATTTTGTTAATACCATTTATTGAATAAACTATCTTTAGCCCATTAAATGTGCTTGCTTCCTATGTCGAGTATTAATTTACTTTTAAGGTGTGGGTTTATTTCTGGCTTTCTATTCTGTTCCATTTATCTATGTGTCTGTTTTTATACAAGTACCGTTCTGTTTTGATTACTATGGCCTTAAACTATAGCTTGATATTGGGTAGCATGATTCCTCCAACTTGGTTCTTCTTTCTCAGGATCACTGTTACTGTGCAGGGCCTTTTGTGATTCCATATGAATTTTTGAAATATTTGTACTAGTTCTGTGAAAATACATCATTGGAATCTTAACAAGAATTGTGTTGAATTTAAGATTGTTTTGGGGAGTATGGCTATTTTAATGATGTTAATTCTTCCTATGCATGAACACAGTATGTGCTTCCACATTTTTTATCTTTTTCAATTTCTTTCTTCAGTATCTTATAATTTCCAAATGTAGGTCTTTTGCATCTTTGGTTAGGTTAATTCCTAGGTATTTTATTCTTTCTGTAGCAAGTGTGAATGGCATTGCTCTCTTAATTTCCTTTCCCTTAGCTTGTTGTTGACATATAAAATGCAACTGATTCTGGATATTAATTTTGTTCCCTGCTACTCTGCTGAATTCATTTATAGTTCTAGAGGTTTCTTGCTGGAATCTTTGGGGTTCTCTATGTACACTATCATGTCATCTGCTAATAATGACAGTTTTACTTCTTCCCTTCTAATTTGGATGCATTTTACTTCTTTTTCCTGTCTGAATACTGTTGCTAGTACTTCCAATAGTATGTTGAATAAGAGAGGTGAAAGTGAACATACCTGTCTTGTTTCCAGTCTTAGGGGAGACACATGCAATTTTTGCTCGAGTATGATGCTGGCAGTGGGTTTGTCATATATGGCCTTTATTATGTTTTGGTATGTTCCCTCTAATTCCAATTTGCTAAAGTTTTTATCATAAATGGGTGCTGAATCTATCAAATACTTTTTTTTGCATCTATTGATATGATCATGTGTCTTTTATATTTTATTTTGTTTATGTGGTGTATCACATTCATTAAGTTGCAAATGTTGTGCCAACCTTGCACTCTGAGAATAAATCCCACTTGATTGTGGTGTATGACATTTTTGATGCATTGCTGTATTCAATTTGCTAATATTTTGTTGAGTATTTTAGCATCTATGTTCATCAGGGATATTGGCTTATACTTTTCTTTCTTTGTAGTGTCTTTATCTGGTTTTGAAATTAGGATAATGTTGGCCTTGTAAAATAAGTTTGAGAGCCATCCCTTCTCTTAAATTTTATGAAATAGTTTGAGAAGGAGAGGTGTTAGTTCTTTTCAGAATGTTTGGTAAAATTCACTTGTGGAGCCATCAGGTCCAGGGCTTTCATTTGTTGGGAGTCTTTTTTATTATTGCTTCAATTTCAGTAGGTGTAATCTGTCTATTCAGATACTCTGATTCTTCTCAATTTAATTTTGGAAGATTATGTTTTTCTAGGAACGTATCCGTTTTTCCCAGGTTGTCCATTTTTTTGACATAGAGTTGTTCATAATATTTTTTACAATCCTTTGTATCCTTGGTTGTTATTTCTCTTCTTTCATTTCTGGTTTTATTTATTTGGGGCCTCTCTCTTCTTTTCTTGATGAGTTTGGCTAAAGATTTGTCAATCTTGTTATCTTTACAAAAAATAGTTCTTGGATTCACTGATATTTTTTAGACTCTATTTCATTTTTTTCTGCTCTGATATTTACTATTTCTTTCCTTCTACTCACTTTGGGCTTTTTTTGTTGTTGTTCTTTTTCAAGTCCTTTAAGTGTGGAGTTAAATTGTTTATTTGAGCTTTTTTGTTTGTTTGTTTGTTTTTTTGAGATAGGCCTGTCATGCTATGAATTTTATTCTTAAGATTGCTTTCCCAGTGTCCCACAGAGTTTGGATTGTTGTGTCCTCATTTTCATTTGTTTCAAGGTATCTTTAGATCTCTTCCTTAATCTCATTGTTAAAACATTCATTGTTTAATAACATGTCATTGAGTTTCTGTGTCTTTGCATGTTTTTCAGTGTTCTTCCTGTCTAATTTTTAGTTTCAAAGCATTGTGGTCAGAGAACATTCATTATATGATTTCAGTCTCTTAAATTTATTGAGACTTGTGTCCTAACATATGGTCTATACTAGAAAACACTGCATGTGCTTTTGAAAATATGTATATTCTGCTGGTGTGGAGTGAAATGCTCTGAAGATATCAATTAAATCCATTTGAGTCACTTAGAGGCATTTTCTCCTTGTTGGTTTTCTGCCTGGAAGATCTATCTATTGAATCAACGGGGTGTTCAAATCCCCAACTATGACTGTGTTTCTGTCCATCTCTTCCTTTATGTCTATTAAGATTTACTTCACATAATGGGATGCTCCTATGTTGGGTGGGTAAATGTTTACTAGGGTTAACAATCCCTCTTCTTGGATTGTTTCCTTTATCATTATGCAGTGTCCTTCTTTGTCTCTTACATTGGTTTTAACATCTATTTTGTCAGATATAAGTAGTTACCTAGCTTTTATTTTTCCTTTCCATTTGCATGAAATATTTTTTTCATTCCTTTACTCTTAGCCTATGTGTATCTTTTGATATGAAATAAGTCTCTTGGAGGCAGCATATATATGGGTCTTCTCTCATCCATTCATCTGCTCTGTGTCTTTTGGAGCATTTAAGCCATTTACATTTAAGGTGATTATTGATAGATACATTTGTAGTGCAATTTTATTGTTGACTATATTCTTCTGTTTTTTTTCTTTCTCTTCTTCTGCTTCTTTTTAAAGCAAGCCCTTTAACATTTGTTGTAATACTGGTTTTATGTTAACAAATTTATTTAGCTTTTTCTTTTTTCTTCTTTTTTTTGGGGGGGGGGGTCTGGGAAGCTCCTTATTTCTCCTTCAATTTTAAATGATAACCTTGCTGCATAAAGTAACGTTGGTTGTAGGTCATTGCTTTTAAATTACCTTGAATATTTCATGCCTCTTCCTCCTGGCCTGAAATGTTTCTCTTCAGTAATAAGATGACAGTCCAATTGATACTCCCTTTTATGCAACTATCTTCTTTTCTCTGGTAGCTTTTAGGATTCTCATCTTGTCATTTTAATTGTGATGTGTTTCGGTGTAGGCCTCTTTGGGTCCAACTTATTTGGGACTCTCTGAGCTCCCTGGACTTATGTGTCTTTTTCTTCACCAGATTAGGGAAGTTTGGCTCATTATTTCTTCAAATAGATTCTCTATCCCCTGCTTTTTCTCTTCTCTTTCTGGTATTCTCATGATGCAATGTTAATATGCTTTATGTTGTCTAAAATGTTCTAAGGCTCTTCTACTTTTAAAAATCTTTTCCCCCTATTTTCTCCCCTTTATTCCTCTCTGCCCTGTACCCCTCTTCCCACTGTCTTTCCCCCAACTTAGTTCATGTCCATGGGTCTTACATATAAATTCTTTGGCTTCCCCATTTCCCATATTATTCTTAACCTCCCCATATCTATTTTGTACCTACTATTTATGCTTCTTACTCCGTTTTTTTTTTTCACCCAGTCTCCCCACTCCTCCTCCCCACTGATAACCCTCCATATGATCTTCATTTTTGTGGATCTGCTTCTGTTCTAGTTGTTTGCTTAGTTCATTTTTGCTTTTGTTTTTAGGTTCAGTTGTTGATAGTTGTGAGTTTGTTGTCATTTTATCATTCATAGTTTTGATCTTCTTCTTTTTCTTAGATAAGTCCCTTTAACATTTCATAAAATAAGGGCTTGGTGATGATAAACTCCTTTAACTTGACCTTACATGGAAGCACTTTATCTGCCCTTCCATTCTAAATGATAGCTTTGCTGGATAGGTAATCTTGGATGTAGGTCCCTGCCTTTCATGACTTTGAATATTTCTGTCCAGCCCCTTCTTGCCTGCAAAGTTTCTTTTGAGAAATCAGCTGATAGTCTCATGGGAACTCCTTTTAGGTTAACTGTCTCCTTTTCTCTTGCCACTTTTAAGATTATCTCCTTCTTTTAATCTTGGGTAATACAATTATGATATGTCTTGGTCTGTGCTTCCTTGGGTCCAATTCTTTGGGACTCTCTGAGCTTCCTGGACTTCCTGGAAGTATATTTCTTTTGCCAGATTTGGAAAGTTCTCCTTCATTATTTGTTCAAATAAGTTTCCATTTCTTCCTCTTCCTCTTCTCCTCATGCCACCTGTATAATTCAGATGTCGGAAGATTTAAAATTGTCCCAGAGGTTCCTAAGCTCCTCCTCATTGTTTTGAATTCTTGTTTCTTCATTCTGTTTTGGTTGAATGTTTCTTTCTTCCTTCTGCTCCAAACCATTGATTTGAGTCCCAGTTTCCTTCCTGTCACTGTTGATTCCCACATTTTCTTTTATTTAACTTTTTATAATCTTCACTTTTTCCTCTATTTTGTGACCATACTCAACCAACTCTGTGAACAACCAGTGTTTTGAACTCTGCATCTGATAGGCTGGCTATCTCTTAGTCGCTTAGTTGTACTTTTGGAGCTTTTACCTGTTCTTTCATTTAGGCCATATTTTTTTCATCTCCACACACCTGTTACATAGCAAGTGGTGGAACCTTAGGTATTTGCCAGGACAGGACAACCCACATCACTGCATGGTGGGGCAGTATATGGGTGAGACATCTGAAAGGGAACAATGCCACTTGCTCAGCTCTCAGTTGACTTTCAGTCATGTCCTCTGCTACCCATAAGCAAATTGGGCCCTTCTGGTGCTGATTTCTGGGTGGGTGGTTTTGTGTATGTTCTAGGACCCTGTGGGTCTCTCCAGTGAATTCTCCTGTGAGGCAGGAGCTTCTCCTGTTGCTTCAACCCCACAGGCTTTTTCAGTCAGGGGTTTTGAGGCTTTATTTCCCCACACTGGAATCCTGGGTTATGTGGTCTGTCTCACTCACCAGTTTATCTGCATGCAAATTGTTCCTCCCAGTTTATCTGCATGTAAATCTAGGACTGCCTGCTCCGCCAGCAGCCTTCTCACTCAGTCTGCAAGCCACCACCTTGCTGTGAGTCCTCTCTACCCTGGCTACCCATCTTTGCCTCTCTTACCTGTCTGGATGAATGTTTCTTCTTTAACTCTTTGGTTTTGGGACTTCCATACAGTTCAATTTTCTGGCAGTTCTGGTTATTTTTTGTTTTTAAATTTGCTATTGTTCTTCTTTTGGTTGTGCAAAGAGGTAAAGTTATCTATGCCTCCATCTTGATTGGAAGTCCTAAAATCTTTTTTCTTTCTGCTGCTCTGCCTGGGTATTTTTTTTTCCTACCTTGTCTTCCAAATCACTGATTCAACTCTCTGCTTCATTTAACTTACTCTTTATTCCTTCAAGTGTTTTTAGTTCAGATATTGCATTCTCTATTTCTAACTGGTTCTTTTTTGTGGTTTCTATGTCTTTTTTTTTTTTTTCATCCTGTTGAGGATCCTTATATTGTTAGTCTAAGATCTCTATCTGTTAAACTTTTGCTTCCATTTCATCTAGCCCTTCTGGAGAATGCTCTTTTTTTTTCCATTAGGGATCTCTTGTATTATCTCCCAATTTTGGCTGCTTCTTTGTATTTGTTTCTATGTATTAGGTAGATCTGCAAAGGTTCTGGTGTAGGTCTTTGTCAGATGCTGCTTGCACCTGGCCCTGGTCTACCTGTTTGGAGCTTTCAGTGATCCACAGCATGTGGCTCCCTTTGCTGAGCCTGTATGTGTACAGAGAGAACCATGCTGCACACCAAGACTGACTTTTATCAGACTGGGCCCTGGGGAGGGTCAGCTGAAGTCTCATAGAGCTCCCAGAGATCTTTCTGAGTTGTTGAATTAATCAATGATATAGACTCAAACTGTAACCAGCAGCCTGGCTTAAGTTGCACAGGGTGGTGTAGAGTAATTTCTGTGGGTGAGGCTATTGCTTTCCTCAGGCTGATGCCACTTGGAGAGGAGTGACCTGCCTCAGAAAAACGGCTCCTGCATTATGAGAAATGACTCAGCAGAAGGATCCTGGCAGCTATTCCTTCAGTTCTTTCCCAAGAGCCACCAACCCCAAGTTCTCCTCAAGTGCTTCTAGTCCACATTGCCCTCCCTCTGCTGGATCCCATGGTAAGTGGCTGCAAATGCAATTTTTTGCACTGGCCTTTTAAGAGACTATCTGAGTCTCCAGCCATCTCTGCCTGACAGACAGAAACCTTGCTGCTTTTCATAGCTAGATGTTATCTGAGTTCCTTGTTGGCTCTGGTGCTATAGTCTGGGGAGTCCAGCTTGGGGTTTAGACCCTACACTTCTCAGGGGGAACCCCCCTAGCCACTGAAATAGCCCTCTGGAACATCAGATGCTGCCTATGGAAGCCTAGTCAGCCCTCTCACACTTCCTCTACATTCCCTACCAGTCTTGTTGTGGTGAAGTGGTTTCTTCTGACTGTGCTTCATTAGAAGGCTTCTTTCCAGCTAGTGTTCAATTGGTTATTCAGGATGACTTCTTTACAGTTTAGTTGCAATTCCAGATTTGTCCTGAGAGGAGGCTAGTGTAGCTTCCACTTACTCCTCTGCAATCATAGGTCTACCAAAGAGAGAAACTTAAAGGCAGCAAGAGAGAAGTAATTATTCATATACAAGGGAGCTCCTAGAAGGCTGTCAGATGATTTCACAACAGAAACATTTCAGGCCAGGAATAACTGTCAGGAAGTATTCAAAATAATGAAAAGCAAGGATCTGCAACCAAAACTACTATATGCAGCCAGGCTATCATTTAAAGTTGAAGGTGATATAGAAAGCTCCTTAGACTAAAACAAAGGCTAAAGGAGTTCATTGCTACCAAACCAGCATTGCAAGAAATGTTAAAGGGACTACTTAAGAAGAGGAGAGAGAGAGAACATAGGTATAAAGAAAAAATGGCAATGAATAAGTACCTACCAATGATAACCTTAAATGTAAATGTATTAAATGCTCTAATCAAAAGACATAGGGTAGCTAAATGAATAATAAAACATGACCCATATATGTGCTGTCTACAAGAGACCCACCTCAGAACAGAAGATTTATGCAGGCTGAAAGTGAAGGCATGGGAAAATATTCCAATCAAATGGAGATAGAAATAACACTGAGTTGCTGATACTTATATCTGACAAAAATAGACTTCAAAACAAAGACCATAACAAAAGACAAAGAAGGCCACTATATAATACTAAAATGAGCAATCCAACAAGAGGGCATAAGACTAGTAAACATATATGCATCCAGTATAGGAGCAACTAAATATATAAAGAAAACTTTGGTAGACGTTAAAGAAGGGATCGACAGCAATGCAGTCATGGTATGGGATTTTAACACATCAATTTCACCAATGGAGAGATTTTCCAGACAAATATTCAACAAGAAAATGGCATCATAACCAAATCAACAAACTAGTGCTGGTGAGGCTGTGGAGAAAAGGGAACCCTAGTGAAATGTTGGTGGGAATGCAGACTGATAGAGCCACTGTGGAAAACAGTATGGAATTTCCTCAGAAAACTAAAAATGTAACTGCCTTTTGACTCAGAAATTCCACTGCTGGATTATAACCTAAGATCCTGAAACACCAATTCAAAAGAACCAATGTTCATAGCAGCACAATTTATCATAGTCAGGTACTGGAAGCAACCTAAATGCCCATCAGTAAATGAATGGATAAAAAAACAACTATGGTACATTTACACAATGGAATACTATACAGCAGAAAGAAGGAGCTCCTACCCTTTGTAACATCATGGATGGATTTGGAGAGCATTATACTAAGTGAAATAAGCCAGGTCATTAAAGACAAATACCACATGATCTCACCTATAAGTGGAACCTAAGAAATAAACAAAGAAGCAAGCAAAATATAACCAGAGACATTGAAATTAAAAACAAACTGACAACAACCAGAGGGGAGGTAGTTAGGGATAATGGGAAAATGTGGAAGGGTTGTCAGGAGCATGTATAAAGGACACATGGACAAAGCCTAAGAAGGGTAGGATGAAGGGTGCAAGGTTGGGATGGCTGGGGTGGGGAGGAGTGGTGGGGGGAAAATTGAGACAACTGTATTTGAACGACAATTAAAAGAAAATGGCAAACCTTAAATAACACACTAGATCAAATGGATTTAATTGATATTTATGGGTCATTTCATACAAAGCAGCAGAATACACATTCTTTTCAAGTGCATGTGGATCATTTGCAAAGATAGACCATGTGATAGGACACAAAAAAGTCAACATATTCATAAAGATTAAATCATATTAATCAATTTCTCAAATCTCAATCGCATGAAACTAGAAAACCACCTCAATTAAAAAGAACTAAAAAACAATGACAGATATCACAGATCTAGACCAAATATTTCAAAAATTTATGTGGAACCAAAAATGACCCCAACTATCCTCAGCAGTCTTGAGAAAGAAGAATAAAGTAGGAAGGATCACAATACCCAATGTCAAACTATACTACAAGGCCACTGTAATCAAGGCCACAGTCTGGTACTGGCATGAGAACAGATATATAGATCAATGGAACAGAATAGAGGACCAAGAAATAAACCCAAGTTTTCGGTGGTCAATTAATATTTGATAAATAAGGCATGAACATACGATGGAGTAAAGATAGCCTCTTCAATAAATGGTGTTGGGAAAACTGAACTGGTACACGCAAAAAAATGAAACTAGACCACCAACTTACACCATACACTTGAATCAACTCAAAATGGATAAACGACCTAAATATAAGTAGTGACAACATAAAATTCCTAGAGGAAAACATGGGCAGGAAGATTGCAGATATCCCACATAGCAATACTTTCCTGATATATTTCCTGGGGAAAGGGGAATAAAGGAAAAAATACCAAATGGGGCTACCTCAAACTAAAAAGCTTCTGCACAGCTAAAGAAACCATAATTAAAGTGTAAAGGGAACCAACTTTATGGGAGAACATATTTGCCAATGATATATCAAACAGGGTTTCAATCTCCAAAATATATAAAGAACTCATATGACTCAACACCAGGAAGACAAACAACCCAATTTAAAAAATGGGCAAAGAACCTGAATAGATACTTTTCCAAGGAGGACATACAAAGGGCCCACAGACACATGAAAAAAATTCTCAAAATCACTAGCCATCAGAGAGATGAAAATTAAGACCCAAGTGATTACGTAAGGCTCCATACCATGCAATCTACAGGTGCCTTTTCCAAGACAGGGAGTCGAAGCAGCTCTACCTAATACACAGAGACAAACACAGGAAGGCTGCTGAATTGAGGAAACAAAGAAATATGGCACAAACGATGTAACAGAATAAAATCCCAGAAAAAGAACTAAATGAAACAGAGATAATCAACCTATCCAATGCAGAGTTCAAAACACTGGTGGTCAGAAACTGCAAGAACTCACTGAGTACAGCAAAAACTTAAAGTAAGAAATGAAGGTTACAAGTGAAATAAAGAAAACTCTATAGGGACCCAACAGTAAAGAGAATGAGGCCAAGAATCAAATTTGGAACACAAGAAAGGAAAAACCATTAAATCAGAGCAGCAGAAAGAAAAAAGAATTTTAAAAAATGAGGGTAGGGTAAGAAACACCTGGGGCAACTTTAAAGGTACCAATATCTGAATCATAGGGGTGCCAGAAGGAGAAGAGGAAGAGCAAGAGATTGAAAACTTATTTGAAAAAACAATAAAGGAAAAGCTTCCCCAATCTGGCAAAAGAAATAGACTTCTAGGAAGTCCAGGAAGCTCAGAGAGTCCCAAAGAAGTTGGATCCAAGGAGAAACACAGCAAGACACATCATAATTAAAATGCCAAGGGTTAAAGATAAAGAGACAATTTTAAAAGCAGCAAGAGAAAAGCAGAGAGTTGCCTACAAAGGAGTTTCTATAAGACTATCAGCTGATTTCTCAAAAGAAACTTTGTAGGCAAGAAGGGACTTGCAAGAAGTATTCAAAGTGATAAAAGCAAGGACCTACAACCTAGATTACTCCATCTAGCAAAACTGTCATTTAGAATTGAAGGACAGATAAAGTGCTTCCCAGGCAAGGTAAAGCTAAAGGAATTCCTCATCACCAACCCATTATTACATGAAATGTTAAAGAGACTTATTAAAGAAAAAGATCAAAACTATGAACATTTAAAAGGCAACAAATTCACAACTATCAACAACTTAATCTAAAACAGAACAACAACAAAAAAAACCACAACTAAGCAAACAACCAGAACAGGAACAGGATAGATATGGAGATCATTGGGATGGTTATCAGCTGGGAGGGGAAAGGGAGGGAATGGGAAGAAAGGTGCAGGGATTAAGAAGCATAAATGGTAGTTACAAAATAGACACAGCGGGGTGGGTTAAGAACAGTATAGGAAATGGAGAAGCCAAAGAAATTATATGCACAACCAATTTACATGAACTAAGGAAGAGATTTCTAGAGGGAAGTGGGATAGCATGTGGTGTTACAGAACAGACCTGGGGGTGGGGGAATGATATACTATTACTGAAAGGACCCCCTTTTTCTCTGGGGGTTCCCCGCCAGTACTAGGTTCACTTTGCCCACTGCCAGAGGAAAGATGTCTCTCAATGCCAGAGATTGGTGAAAAGGAAAGGAATTATTTATTTAGAAGTTATACAGACTAAAAGTAATGACTTAAATGTACTCATTAAAATACTAAAGTTCTTTAGGATACCCACAAAAGCACACAATCCTTCCTTCTCCCCTTTGCTCAGTCTGGGGTACTGTATCTCAGGAAAAGAAGTAGAAGTCCATGACTCAGGCTCCTGGCACCATCTTCTGTGTCACTGCCATGATCTCCAGTTAATACAAAGCTAGGTGGCACCTTCTCATGGCCCACCAGAAAGAGTCCTTTCACCCTTTTTCTTCCAAGCAGTCTGTCCTTCTTCCCAAGCCACCTGGCAAAAGGGAGCAACCCAAAGCCACATGGTCCAAACTTTCACCCAAGCTGCATGGTGATTCTCAACCCCCTGCCAAAGCCACGTGGTGATCCCCCTCGTAGCTGCTGCATCTGAGTTAAAATCCCCAAGCTTATCTTCCTCTGCAGCCCCATTTCTGACTCCTCCCACTATCAGTTACACCTGCCAGCATTCCCATATTCATCCAACTTTACTGGGCTGCCATAGTAAATCTGAGCAGACATGGCTCCGTGGTGTGGAGCCAATCATCTTGATGCTGTCACTCAGGTGCTGTAACCAGAGGAAGTTGCCTCCCAGTTACATCCTGGGTTGAAGCCATTCCCATCCTCCTGGCTCAAAGCATGGTCACAGAAATTTAACACACCTATGAAACCAGTTAAAGGCTATAGATATGTTAAATGATTATGCCAGAGGTTAGCTGCAAAGTTGTTGCTATGCAAAACAGCTCTCAATGGCCCTGCTCCATATGTTCCATCTCCCGGCTCAGACTGGTGGGGGTGAGAACATTATGTATATATTTGTCTCTAATATTTCCTGGACACCCTGAGTTCTGGACCCCATTACAAATCTTTATTTGGGCCCCCTCTTGGCTGCACCCTATTACAGAGGGGGACAAAAGGGGAGAAACTGGGACAATTGTAACAGCATAATCAAGAAAATATATTTTTAAAAAAGAAAATTACAGGCCAATATCTCTGATGAATATAGATGCTAAATCCTCAACAAAATATTAGCAAACCACATCCAGCAATACATTAAAAAATCATACACCACGATCAAGTGGGATTTATCCCAGGGATACAAGGTTGATACAATATTTGCTAAAATAAATATGATATACCACATAAACAAAATGAAAGATAAAAACCACATGCTCATATCAATAGATGTATAAAAAGCTTTGCCACCACCCATATATGATAAAAACTCTCAGCAAATAGGGGGTAGAGAGATCGATCACACCTTAACATAATAAAGGTCATATATGAAAAACCTACAGCCAACATCATACTCAATGGGCAAAAACTAAAAGCATTTCCCTTATGATTAGGAACAAGACAAGGATGTTTGCTTTCCCCATTCTTGTTCAACATAGTACTGGAAGTACTAGCCATAGCAATCAGAAAAGAAGAAAAATAAAAGGCATACAAATTGGAAAGAGGAATTAAAACTCATTTTCCACAGATGACATAGAAAACCCAAAAGATTCCATCAAAAAATACCAAACCTAATAAATGAATTTGGCGAAGTTTAGGATACAAAATTAATGTTCAGAAATTGATGGCATTTTTATACACCAGTAATGAACTATCAAAAAGGAAACTAATAAAAAGATCCCATTTACTATTGCAAAAAATATATAAGGTATGTAGGAATAAATTAAACCAAGTAGGTTAAAGACCTGTACTTGGAAAACTTTAGGACACTGAGGAAGATACAAATAAGCAGAAGCATATACCATATTCATGGATTAGAACTAACATAATTAAAATTTACAGTACCCAAAGCAATCTATAGATTCAATGCAATTCCTATTAAAATACCAATGGCACTTCACAGATCTAGAACACATATTTAAAAAATTCATATGGAACTTAAAAGGATCCCAACTGGCCACAGCAATCTTTAGAAAGAAGAACAAAACTGAAGGAATCAAGCTACCTGATATCAAACTATACTATAATGTCACTGTAACCAAAACAGACTTGTGCTGGCAGGAGAAGAGGAATACAGATCAATGAAACAGAACAGAGAGCCTGGAAATAAACCCAAACTTTACAGTCAATAATATTTGAAAAGGAGGCAGGAGCACACAATGGAGTAAAGATAGCTTTTTCAATAAATGGTGTTGGGAAAACAGGACCGATATGTGCAAAAAAAAAAAAAAACTAAACTAAACCACCAACTTACACTGTACACCAGAATAAAATCAAAATAGATGAAAGACTTAAATGTAACTCATGATACTGCAAAAGTCCTAGAGAAAAACATAGGCAGTAAAATTTTAGTTATCTCGCATACCAATATTTTTTCCAATATATCTCCTAAGGCAAAGGAAACAAAGGAAAAAATAAACAAATAGGACCATATCAAATTTAAAAGCTTCTGCACAGCTAAAGAAACCATCATGAAAAAAAAAAAAGGGAATCCACTTTACAGGAAAACATATTTATCAATAATACATCTGATAATGGTTTAATTTCCAAAATATGTAAAGAACTTCTATGACTCAGCATGAGGAATGCAATCCAATTGAAAAATGGGCAAAGGACCTGAACAGACACTTCTCAAGGAGGACATACAGAGGGCCAACAGACATATGAAAAAAGTGTTCAACATCACCAATAATCAGAGAGATGCAAATTAAAACCACAGTGAGATATTACCTCATACCTGTCAAAATAGTTATCATTGCCCTGGCTGGCGTAGCTCAGTGGATTGAGCACGGGCTGGGAACCAAAGTGTCCCAGGTTCGATTCCCAGCCAGGGTATATTCCTGGGTTGCAGACCATAACCCCCAGCAACCGCACATTGATGTTTCTCTCTCTCTCTCTCCCTCCCTTCCTTCTCGCTCTAAAAATAAATAAATAAAATCTTAAAAAAATAGTTATCATTAATAAATCAACAAACAATAAGTGCTGGTGAGGTTGTGGAGAAAAGGGAACCCTTATACACTGTTAGTGGGAATGGGGACCAATACAGCCACTGTGGAAAACAGTATGGAGTTACCTCAAAAAATTAAAAATGGAACTGCCTTTTGACCCAGAAATTCCACTTCTGGAAATATATCCTAAGAATCATGAAACACCAATTCAAAGAATAGGTACACCTATGTTGATGGCTGCATTATTTTCAATAGCCAAGATTAGAAATGGCCTAAGTGCCCAGAAGTAGATGAATGGATAAAAAAGCTGTGGTACATTTACACAATGGAATACTACTAAGCTGCCAAAAACAAAAAAGAAATCTTACCTTTTGCATCAACATGGATGGACCTGGAAACTATTCTGCTAAGTGAAATAAGCCAGTCAGTGAAAGAAAAATACTATATGATCTCACTTGTATGTTGTATCTAATGAATAAAATAAACTAAGAAGCAAAACAGAATTAAAGGTTTAGAAACATGAAATGGACTGACAGCTGTCAGAGGACAGGGAAGAGGTGAAGACTGGTTGAAGGAAGGTGCAGGGACTAGGTTAAGAGCATATATGCATGACCCATGGGCATGGAGAACGGTGTGGGTATCGCCTGAGGGAGTGAGGGGGAGAGGTGGAGTGGGGCAAACAGGGAAAAATTGGGACAACTGTAATAGCATGAACAATAAAATATAATCTAAATTTTAAGGAAGAGTTACTGATTTCCTCTAAGCACTGCTTTTTTCTTCTCTGGGGAAAGTCTATCAAACATTTATGGGAAAAATAATACTAATTTACTCTATTTCTTCAGCACACAGAGGAGGTGGAAATGCTTCCCTACTCATTTTGGTACTAAACTTTAACAAACACATTACAAGAAAAGAAAGTTACAGACCAATATCCTTCTTAAGTATAAACACAAAAATCTTTAACAAAGTATTAGCAAACAGAATCCAGACGCTTATCCCAGGAACACAAGACTGGCTTAACATTCAAAACCCACTATATATCATCACTATTAACAAGATAAGGAGGAAAAAATCATAGGACCATCTTATTAAGGCAGAAAAGCATTTGAAAACATTCAATACCCACTCATAGTAACAACTTTCAGGAAAGTAGGAAGAGAAGGGGTCTTCAACCTAATAAAGTGCATATATAAAATACATATAGTCAATAACATGGCTTAATAGTGAAACTTGGAGAGTGTGAGTGTTCTTTATCACAGCAACAAGGCAAGGTTGTCTAATCTTACCACTTCTATTCAACATTGTATGGGCAAATTTAGCCAGTGCAGCAAGGTAACAGACAAATCAAAAGAATACATATGGGAAGGAAGAAATAAAGCTGTTTCTTCCTTCAAAGACAACATGATCCTATATATATATATATAGAAAATCCAAAAAATCTTAAAAAACAAAAAGCCTACAAAAACTAATAAGTAAACTTAGCAAAGTTTCATGATACAAGGTCAATATATTAAACGTGTATGTATATAGCTCTGGCTGGTGTGGCTCAGTGGATTGAGCTCCAGCCTGTGAACCAAAGGGTCATGGGTTCGATTCCCAGTCAGGGCACATGTCTGGGTTGTAGGCCAGGCCTCCGGTGGGGGGAGGGGTGCATGAGAGGCAACCCGATATTGATGTTTATCTTCCTCTCTTTCTCTCTCCCTTTCCCTCTGTCAAAAAATAAATAAATAAAATCTTTTTAAAAAACTTGTGTGTCTAGGAACAAGCAATTGGAGAAGAATTTAAAAGGACACCATTAATAGTGATATGAAAACAGCAAATATTTAGAAAGAAATTTAATCAAATAAGTTCATGGTTTCTACACTGACAAGTACAAAACAATACTGAGGGAAATTAAAGATTTAAATAAATGTCAAGACACGTTAAGTTCATGGATTAGAGGAATGAAACATTTTTATGATGTCTATTTTCCCTAAATTCACCTATAATTTCAACACAAATAAGAAAAAAATCCAGCAGGCTATTTAAGTAGAAATTGACAAGCTGATCCTAAAATTTATATGAAAATGCAAAGGGTCTAGAATAGCCAAAACAATTCTGAGGAAAAACAAATTCAGAGGACTTATACTTTTAAATTTCATAAAAAGCGATAGTAATCAAGCTTTTATGGTACTGACATAAGAATAGACAGATTTATGAAACAAAATAAAGTCCAGAAATAGACACTCACATATATAGTCAGTTGATTTTTCACAAAGGGGATAAAGTAATCAGTTGGAAAATGAAATCTTTTTAATAAGTGCTGCTACAACCAATGGAAAATCAAATCTATACATAACAGTAATTTAAGATCCTATCTGAAACCTAGAATAAAACATAAGTCTAGAAGAAAAAATAAGAGAATTTCTTTGTGACCTTGGGACAGTCAGAGATTTCTGTATAGTAACAAAACTATACAAGAAAAAAATGGATAAATTTTACTTCATCAAAATTTAAAATTTTTTTAAAGATTCGATTTATTTATTTTTAGAGAGGGAAGGGAGGGAGATAGAGAGAGAGAGAGAAACATCAATGTGCGGTTGCTGGGAGTTACGGCCTGCAACCCAGGCATGTACCCTGGCTGGGAATCGAACCTGGGACACTTTGGTTCGCAGCCCATGCTCAATCCACTGAGCTACGCCAGCCAGGGCTTACTTCATCAAAATTTTAAATTTCTCCTCTTTGAAAACAGTGGTAAGAGAATGAAAAGACAAGCCACAGACTGGAAGAAGATGTTTGTAAATCATACATCTGAGGAAGGACTTATTCAGAATACAGAAAGACTTTCAGAACTCAATGAAAAAAAAACAAAGAATCCAATAAAAATACACAACAGATTTAAACAATCACTGCACCAAAGGTGTATGTGTGGCAAATAAGTACACAAACAGATAGATACTCAACATCACTAGTCATTAAAAAGTGCAAATTAAAACCACAGTGATACACCTGTTGGAAAAGGCAGAATGAAAAAAGGCTGACCATACCAAATGTTGATGCCAATGTGGTGGAATTAGAACCCTCATACATTGCTGGTGGGAATGTAAAATTGATACAATCACTTTGGAAATCAGTTTTGCAGGTATTTTTTTAAGTTAAACATATACATACCATGGGATCCAGCAATCCCACTCTTAGGTATTTATTTATCCAGAGAAATGAAAGCATATGCCCCACGAAGACTTGTGTACAAATGTTCATAGTGACTTCAGTCAATATAGCCAAAAACTGAAAACTAATGTCCATCAACTGATGAGTGGATAAACAAACTGCAGAAGAGCCATAGAATGGAATACACATCAGCAATAAAATGAATGAGGTATTCATATATAGTATAACATGGGTGGATTCAGACATAAAAAGAGTAATACTATGTGATTCCATTTATATGAAAATCTAGGCAATGAAAACTCATCTATAGAAACAAAAAGCAGGCCAGTGGGTGCCTGAGGATGGATGACAGGAGATAGAAGGGTGCCAGAGGGATGAGTCACAAAGGGGCACCAGGAAACTTTTGAGGGTGATGGATATGTTTAGTATCTTGATTGTGGTGTTGCCTTTCATGGTGCATGTGCACATATGCCAAAACATAACTGATTGTACACTTTAAATATGTGCGATTTATTGTATGTCAATTATACCCCAAAGCAATTTTAAAAAACAAAAAAATAAATAAGCAAGACATAAACTAGGAGAAAATTTTCACAATACTTACATCTGACAAAGGAATTGCTTCCAGAACATTTTTGTTGAAAAAACTCCAACAAATTAATACTGAAGAGACCAACATTTCTTGATAAAAGAAAAAGTAGGTAAAAATTAACAGACACTTCACAAAAGATAGACAAACAGACAATTGGTACATCAAAAAGTGCCCACAATCATTAGTCATCAGAGAAATGCAAAGTAGTACCATGAGACACCATTTCCCATCCACTAGAACAGCTGAAAAAAAGAGTGACAACCCCAGATGCATCCAAGGCCATGGAACCACTGCAACTCTCATGCACTGCTGGTGGGAAATGAAATGGCACAGCTGCTTTGAACTGTTTGGCAGTTTCTTATAAAATTGAACTCTATGACCCAGCAATTCCACTGGTAGTATTTACCCCAATAAAATGAGATGCGCACACACACACAAAGCTTGTACACAAATGTTCATAGGAGACTTATCCATAATAGCTTTAAACTGCAGGTAACCCAAACATCTATTATCAATTGTGGTGTATTTTATTTATTTATTTATCTTTAAAGATTTTGTTTATTTATTTTTAGAGAGTGGAAGAGAGGAAGAAAGAGAGGGAAAGAAACAGTGACGTGTGAGAGATACATCGATTGGTTGCCTTTTCCATACCCCCAACCCAAGACCTGGCCCCTAACCTAGGCATATGCCCTGACCAGGAGTCAAACTGGCTACCTCTTGGTTCACAGGCTAGGGCTCAATGCTTTGAGCCACACCAGCCAGGGGTGATTGTGGTGTATTTATTTATAAAATGGAATATCAGTCAGCAATAAAAAGGCACATGTCACTGATAAATATGAAGACAGAAACAATCCCATTAGCATAATGTTGAATGAAAGAAGCCAGACATAAAATGAAGCCAGATGTAAAACATTCATACTGTATGATTCCATTTACTTGAAGTTCAACAAGTAAAATTAATCTATCCTTCTTAAAACTTTCATCAGAAGGAAAAATTTTTACCATGTGTGCTGATGAATGTTAACTAGATTTAACGTTGTAATAATCCTGCAATGTATACAAATATCAAATCAACTATATTGTACACCCGAAACCAATATGTTATATATCAATTATACCTCAATTTAAAAAATTATCCTGTTAGAAATCAGTGCAGTGGTGACCTCTAGTGGGGAGGGAAATTAATTAGAAAAGGTGAATGCATTTCCGTAATGCAGAGGTTCTGTATTTTGATTTGATGAATCAGTGCGTGCATACGGTAGGGACCAAAAAACCCCAGAATTTATTTATAAAAAATTGTGTATTTATTCTTACACATTTAAACTTCAGTCACCTTCAAAGTACTCTCTGTTTGATGCAATATATCTATCGAGACATTTTTTCCCACTGCTCAAAACAGTTTTGACTCATCAATTTTAATGCCTTTTAGAGCTCCTGCCATTTTTCTTTCACCTCTTCTGCACTGGCAAAACATTTTCCTTTCAGGACTTGTTTCATCCGGAGAAACAATAATAACAAAAAGTCACTTGGGGAGAGATCAGGTGAATAGGGAGGGTGGGGCACAGTGGATCATGCCATTTTTGGTCAAACACTGCTGAACACTCAGCATAGGTATACTCATAAATCACCCATCATGAAATGGGAAAATGTATTGAAAGAGTCTTCAAAACAAATTCACTGAAGCTGAACGCAGCCTCCCACAACAACACCAGCAGGTACACTGATACAGATTAGTTCCTAGAACACTCACCTAGCAGAGGAAGCCTGTACTACAAGGGGCCCACCCCCCAGAAGATAATTCCAGATTTTAGGGGGTCCCCCCTCATATATACTTAAGATCTGTGACTATACCTGAATTAAATTATAGTTTTTAAATTTCAAATTTCATTTTAATAATTTTTTAAAACACTCAGATGCCCAATGTGCTCTAATTTATTGTTTCCTGCATGCAGCCATCACTAAATCTTGTGGAGCAGGTACTGTTACTAATCTTACTTTATAGATGAGAAAACACAAATGCAGAACAGCTGGACTTACAAGTTGGGAAGTCAGGTAAGGACACTGAACCCTAAAGTCTGATTGAGGTTTGTGCCCTTAATTACCATGTTTCCCTGTTCTAGGCCCTATACTGGCCACTGAGACCCCTCTCTGAGCCTCTGGCTGGTGGAGAAGAGGGTGCACATGTGGGTGATGACTCTGGAGTGTGCCAAGGATCTGTGGGGGCTGGGCAGGAACAAGGCCTGACTCCACCTCGGAAACACAGTGAAGGGATGGGCTGAGGTGGGCAAACCAGTGAGCATGATTGCCACCAGGGAGATAAGACTAAATCAGACATCTGTGACCTGCTTGAGCCTGTTCACAAGCCCCCTGGTCCTTCCAGCCAGGTTCTCAGACCCAGCTGAGTCCTTGGATCCAGCTGGTGAGCACAGTAATGGTAAAAATTCCCAGGCCTCAGTGGAGAGTCCCAACATGAGAAGGAGGAGCCTCCAAGGGGATTGTGCCAGACGGACATGGAGCTCCCTTTCCTCATTTGCATTCATCTTCTGGGAAAGAGGAACACAGACGTTGGTACGGACCTCATTCACGTCTGGTTAATTTCTACCTGCCTCCTGGAAAGAAAGTGAAGAGTGGTGCATGATGGGTATCAGAGGGTCTCCAGGCCCACATGAGGACTGAACCAAAGGCATCTTATTAACAGCAATAATGAAGACTGGGATTCCAGGAGAGTCCTTCTACCTCTGTGTCCTATAGGCCAGGTAAAGTGTTGGTCTGCTTCTCCAGGAATCAGGTTAGAGTTTCACCTGCCCTGTCCTATATAAGGAGAGTCCATGGAATGTGGGAAGCAAAACCCTGGAGTAGGAGCTGCTGCTTCATAACAAGTCAATCCCAAACTTAGTAGCTTAAAACACAATAATTCACTCTTGTTCACAACTCTGTCAGTCAGCTGGGCAGTTCTGATGTGGGCCAGGTTTGGTTGATCCTAGCTACAGTCAACTGGCAGCTCAGCTGGGCTGACAGATGTAGGATTATGTTTGATAGCTGACCAGCTCCTTGCTGGGGCAGTGGGAGCGACGGGGCCTCATGTCTCTCACCATCCAGCACACCAGCCTGGGCTTGTTCACATAGCAGCTGTGCAGATTCCCCTGAGGGACAGAGTATGAAGGGCCTTTTTAGGTCCAGGCTTGCAACTGACGCAGCTTCAGTCCAGACGAGAGCAGGAAATGGCTTTATAAAGACCTCGCCTCAGAAGTAGATCCTTTAGCCTTCCTCTCAGTCATGCGGCATTTTAGCTTGCCCCAGAATGACACCTATGGACACTGGAGACAACCACTTGCAGTTTGCAAAGGTAGTTTGTATCCCTCATTTCAAGAATTCTTTTCACAGCCCTCACCTTGTATACCTTCTTTCATCCTTCAGGCCCCAGCTCAGACATCACTCTGTTCCTGATCACTGTGGGAAAAGTACACCCTCAACCCCACTCAGACCTCAGCACAGTCCTATTTCATCTTTTTCAAAGCAGTGATAGCATATTTACATCTTTGCTTAGTGTCTTCTGTGTCTGTCCCACTTAGAACATAAATTCCCCAAAGGCAAGAAGCAGTCCATTATTTTTGTTCATTTCCGTACCCCCAGTAGATAGAAAATGCTCACAAAGTATTTGGGAAATAAAGGTATTTAGTCCCTGAAATTCTGTGATAGAGATATATACCTTCATTTAAAAAATGAAAAAAATGGAGTCTCAGGCCAACTAACATCCTAGAATGACACAACAGGTAAATGAAGAATCTGGGCTGAAAGGCAGACCACGCAAAACCATATGCCTCGATTCCCAGCCAGGGTACATTCCTGGGTTGCAGGCCACAACCCCCAGCAACCGCACATTGATGTTTCTCTCTCTCTCTATCTCCCTCCCTTCCCTCTCTAAAAATAAATAAATAAAATATTTTTAAAAAACAAACAAACCATATGCCATAACCACCATGGTGGAAATGTTTTAACTTGGTTTTCTATAGGGAGGGGGTACATTACCAATAAAATAGTCCCCCAATTCAGATGCATGTGAATGGTGTGTTCACTGGGTGTCAGGAGAGAGCAGGCTAAGCATCAAACAGTAACATGCCCCATCTGCCACTGCTGTGTTACACCTGGGAAGTTGCTTACGCTCTCTGGTGACAGGTCTGGGAGAAGGAAGAGTTGCTAAGTCACCCATGTGGAGTGGATTTTGGGTGGGTGTACATGAAACTGCCCACTGAAGAAGACAAAGCACCACATTTTCTATTGCAGGTTGGCTTCCCAACAAAACTGTCTCTAAGAGAGACTTACGTGTGCGAGGTTTATTCAGGAATGCCCTGGGAGCAACACCCAGGAGGACTCCAAGGACTAAGGAAGCAAGACTGGACACTGGGAAAAATTTAATTGCCATACAGTGAAAAGGCCTCAAGGGATTCCAGGGTTGAGGGAGAACGTGGTAGAGGGGACTCTGGAACTGGGATGGTCCTTCAAAGGTGAGCTGAACTGGAGAGGGAGGGGGGGCAATGGCCTTTGTAAACACTCCTCCATTCACTGGTACATTGGATGTGGACTGTCCCCAGGAAGGAAGATACAACCTTGGGTGAAGCAACTCTCCTGTGCCCAGGACAGCACTTTGAGGGACCCAGCTAGGAAAATAGCACATGAGTACAAGAAGGGCCTTCTGGACATGGACCTAGAGCATCCATTACTTACATCCTCTTTTTCTTCCCACCAGCCTGGCCAGTGGGGCATAGAAAGGCACATGATATAGGTTTGGCCAATGATTAGGAATGGTATCACCCGGGATTGGATCCTGCAGTAGGGAGTGATGGTCAGGGACAGCTGAAGGCAACACTGATCATCATGGATAGGGTGACCCATTCCTACAGCAGGACCTCTACTTAAAGATCCCAATTGCCTAACACCAGCACCCTGGGTCCCAGCCCATTTTACAAGCTTCTTCCTTCAGATTCCCAACCATCCTTTCAGATTAAGTCAGCCAAGTCAGTATATGGTTTTCACAACCCCAAAGCCTACCCATTCCAGACCATTTCCAAGATGGGTTGGAAGAAGAATGTCAGAGTGAGTGGGTTTTGAACACCATTGTGTAACTCAGTAGGTAGGATATAAATAAGCAGGAAACAGCTCTATTCTTTCTCCCATTTTCCCCTTTCCAACCTGCTCTGGAGACCTGTTTCCTCATCCTTTGGAGAGCTCTCGTGGTTTTGGGTCACTTTCTAGTTATATTCCAGCCTGACAATCACATACATCTGCAGCCCTTTCTGCTGAGGTCACTGTACTTTTGTAAGGAAACTCTTCTGGGAAAGGTCTTTACAACAACAGTGCATGGCCTGGCCCTGCTAGAGGAGCCATACCTAGTCCACAGGGAACATACCTTGCCTTTACCAAGCTAAGGAAGGGCAGGCCCTCCTGACACCACTGGTAAACTGGTGTCTGCACTGCCTTCACTCAGGGCCATTAAACCTCCAGGTCTCTCCTTTAGATTCTGTAAGAATGAGTAGTAAGGTACATATCCCCTTTGGTAGTGAGGTTTGCCGCAGGTCATCAGAGCATACCCTGCTTCCACTTTGTGAGGCCCAGGGAGCCAAAGGGTCACCTTGGTATCAGGGAGATAAGCTTCTAGTCAGGAAGTGATTTGCAGCCCAGGTATTGCTCACTCACAAGTAAACAAGAAGCAGGTCTCTAGAAAAGGCAAAAGAAATTGGAGAACCTAAAGTGGACCTCCAGGGCATCTTCAGAGGCTGGTCTCTCCTCCCATTGGCTCCTTATCATATAGCTCCTCCTGCCTTCTGAATAGACCCACGGCATTTTAGTTGAGCCACATCTCCCAGACTCTCTTGCAGCCACAGCCATAAGATTGAGTTCCGGCCAATAGGATGTGAGCAGAGTCATGCGACCCACTCCTGTCAAGCAGAGCATAGCTTCTGGACTGTGCCCTTAGAAGGAAGGAACTTGCCTTGCCCTTCTGCTTTTCCCATTACCACAAAGAGCAGAGGGCATGCTATGCTGGTGGATGTGGGAGTTCTTTTGGACCCCAAGAGCCATGCACATGATGATGGAGCAATGCTTAGGGCCTGAATTATTCCAGAGCCTGTCCTGGATTGCCCACACTGTCTTTTATGAAAGAAGGAAATAAAATTGTAGCTAATTTAAGCTATTTCTGGTGTCTCTGTTGAAGCAGCAAATTTTTATCCTAATCAACACAGAGGATTCTATAAAAGAAACACTGGCTATTGAAAGGACAGTAGATGAAGTGGAGGACTCCAACACATGCAACAATACAACTTGGTCCTTTAAGCCCTCTGTGAGCCATCACCTCTCTGCCAGCTCCGGATCTCAATTTTCCCTCCCCCTGCATAAAGTTCCAGCACAAGCAAAGCTTCTTTGAAAAGAGGGAGTTCAGAAGCACTGACAAAGTAATAAGGCTCTGGCAGGATGTGGAGCCTGGGACAAATTGGGAATGAGTTATTTCAGATGTGTGCCTCGCCTGCTTGCTTCTTTCCATTTTAAGTGGGAGGCAATTAAACTTTATCTCAATAACATCAAGTCCAAGATTTTTCAGTCACATGTACAGATCTAGAATAAACAAGAAAAGAAACGAGAAACCTCAGGTAGGGACTGAGACTAAGGGGTGGAGGACTCAAAAATTTTAATAACAAAATTAAGGATAACTTGTGTTGTGCTTTAGTATCTTGAAGATACAAATTGAGTTCACCTCTGATTTTTTGAATTAAGGCATACCTGAATTTGCACATGCTAGATTAGTAGTTTCTCTTCTTGAGAAAACTTTGAAGGGTTACTTAGTTCAGCAATTCAAAAGTATTCTTGAAAAGAGAACTGGACCAGGTACCTAGCAGGGCTCAGGTTTTGGTTGGATTAACCTGTCCCTGCCACATAGTATTTCAGTTGAATATTAGCCTTGTGCAACCTTGTCCTAGGCTGATGTGCTCTGCTCAATGGTCTGGATCCTTCAACTGACCACAGCACTGTTCCACACTGTTTAAGGCTTTGGTTTATAATCTCATGTTAAGCCATTGTCCTCAAATCATGTGCACCATTCCAGAGCTTCTAGCTTGGGCCCAATATTTGGGTCCCTTCCACCCATAAAACATAGACCTGGCATTGAGCAGGAGTCACTATGCCCCAATGGTGATTTCTTCATTGGTGGCTCTACATGTGCATCCTTGCAAGGGGTTTTTAGTCAGGAACACCTAATATGTCAGACACTTTTTTAAAAAATATTTTAAGTAGATTTAAATTTATTTTTTAGAGAGCGGAGAAGGGAAAAAAACAGCAATGTGTGGTTGCCTCTCGTGTATTCCCAACTTGGGACCTGGCCCCCGACCCAGGTAAGTGCACCAACTGAGAATCAAACTGGCAACCCTTTGGTTTATAGGCCGGCACTCAATCCACTGAGCCACACCAACCAGGGCCATACAGTTTTAGCATAGTGGAATCTCTAAAGAGGATTGGCTGGGATCTTGACTACTTTGTTCCTAAGAGGTAATTTGATCCTAATGCAAAATTTCCTGACTTTTTTCCTACCACTAGTTTTGACTAGCTAGTAGGTCCCATTATAATCTCCTCTTAAGGCAATGGGTGACTCTCCACACTTGCTGTTTAGGTAAACTAACTTAGTAATTTAGTTAGGTAAACTAACTAAGAGGAGGTACTTAATAATTCTTCTCAAAATACCAATTTGCTCTAAAATGACTTTTTAAATTCATCTAGACTAGGAAGTAAAATATAACTTCTGCAAAGCAACTTTTGTTATTCTGAAACAGAATAAAAAACTCAAGTAAGTGAGCACCTGCCACACCAAGTAAATGACCACCCATTATCATAGCACCCAACAAATGATGTCTTTGGCCACCACATGCAAACTTACCTTTACAGAGCTGGTCCAGCATTTGGCCAGAAGAGAATCACCAGGCAGAAAACAAGCTTCCACTGGACTTTGCAGTGCTGGTGTTCCACAGTGACACTTACGGCATCAACTTAAGCAGAAAGGCTAGAAAGGGGACTCTTTGCCTGGTGTTAGCCACCAGGACTGAAGGCTTTGGACTAGGTCAACCTCCAAGGCCCTAGGTAAGTGGTTGGGAGGAGGAGTCTCAAAGAAGATATAAAGGGACTTAAGATCTCACCTACAAGTGGAACCTAATCAACAAAACAAACAAGCAAGAAAAAGACAACCAGAGACATTGAAATAAAGAACAAGCTAACAGTAATCAGAGAGGAGGGGGGAGGGAGATAATAGGGGAAGGAACATCAAGGAATATGTGTAAAGGACACATGGACAAAGCCAAAATGGGGTAGGTTCAAGCATGGGAGGTGGAGATTGGTGGGGCTGGGGGGCATAGTGGGGTGAAAATGGAGACACTGTATGTAAACAGCAATAAAAAAGGGGGACTTCTGCCTTCTGTGGAGATTAGGTTCTGAAGCTTGCGTATAAGACTTGAAATACATTATAGTCAAGTTACCCTTGAAAATTCCATAAACTAACAGAATTTAAGGCCCTTGAAAGCTCAGAAGCTAATGGTTAACTATTTTCCCGTCTTCATTTTTGTTATGGGCTTGGTTTCTTTAGGACAGTGAAGACAAGGTCTAATATGAATGGGGTAGAAACTAGGGAAGGGATAAGAGGTTAATAAGAGCTATTTCTCTCATTAAACTGTAATGTGGGATATGTAGTAGTCACAGATATATTATGTCATTTAATTTCATAACAACTGTGTGAAGCATTATTTCCCATCCACCCTTTATAGACACGAAAATGGAAGCTCAGAGAGGGCCAGTATGCAGCCTCACATGTAGCCTTGTGCCTAGACCACTCTGAACCCAGGGCAAGCTCAGTGTAGGCTCAGGCTGGGACCCTGACACCTGAGACATCACTGAATGCTCTTGGCTCTTGGTTCCAACCAATGTCTCTTGGAAGCTGTTGGAGTGGGGTGTGTCAATCAGGGGGATAGGAATCAGGGACATGTCTCTGAGGGGTGGCAGTATACTTTGTTTAGGCAGATCCTCAATTAGTAAACTATGGAGCATGAACAGAGCAGAAGGGCTGTCAGGCAGAGGAGTAGTGTGGAGGCTGGGAAGCAGAGCCTGTGTCCTACAGATTAGAGAGTGTGGCTCAGTGCGAAGTAAGTGGGGCTGTTCTGGGCTAGAAAGCTAACAGGTACCAAATTAGGGTGAGACTTGAGTGCCACCATGAGGGGTGAGCTTGGGGGATAGGTAGACATGGGAAACAGCCCACCCCCTAAAGTCCTATTGGGGTGCCCACGAAGTGTGGCCATTCGATCCCAAACACAGGTGGAAATTGTCTGTCTTGATGCCTGGCTATTAGAGGCATCAAGGAGGCAGGTGTTCCATGTACAGGAATTGAGTGTGAAGGCATCAGAAACAGAGGCCTGAAGCACTGGGGGGCTTTGTCTTCATTTGAAGCCCTACTTTCTGTGCATCTTAGCAGACGAGAGCAGTGTGCCCATAGTTGGCAGGTGACAGAAAATCCAGTTCAAACCAGCACAAAGTGGGCTTCCAGACACAGCGAACTGTGGAGGCATTGAATTGGCTTCAGACTTGGCTCAGACAATACCAGGACCTCAGCTCTCTCAGGCTCCCTACTTTGCTTCCAAATGACTTGGCCTCACTCTCACTCTGGGTTCTTCTGACTTGACAGCAAAGTGATCACCAGCAGCTCCTGACATAGATTCCTTATCATTTTAGTGGAAAAGCTGCCTTTTACAAGAGCTACATCAACAGTCTCAGGGTTTTCCTTGATTCAGCTCAAGTCATATGCATGATTCTGACCAACCACAGGCATGTGTGAATTAAATGTTGACCATTGGAGGACCTCATAGACTAGTAAAGAGGAGGGCCAGCTCCCCAGTAAGGACAGATGAACTTTTTTTTAAACCTGTTTAGATCACTTTTTTATCCTCATTTTTTTTATTGTGGTAAAAAACACATAACAATTTATCACTATAACCATTTTTAAAGGTACAGTTCAGTGTCATTAAGCATATTTATGCTGTTTTACAACCATCACCACTATCACCAGAATAGTTCAGCATCTCACGTGAAAGTCTGACCCCATTATACATGAACTCCCCATATCTCACTTTCCGCACAACCCCTGGCTACCACCATTCTACCATCTCTATACACTTAACTACTCTAAGTAGCTCGTATAGGTAGGATCATACAATATTTGTGTGTGGTTTTTTGTGCCTGGTTTATTTCCATTAGTACAATGTTTTTAAGGTCCATCTATGTTGTAGTGTGTGTTGGAATTTCCTTCCCTTTTAAGGCTGAATGATATTCCATTGTGTGGATTGGCCACACTTTGTTTACCCATTCATTAATAGGTATGGATTACTTCCACCTTTTCACTATAGCAGCTAATAATGCTGTGAATATGGATGTGCAAATATCTCTTTGAGAGACCCTGATTTTAGTTCTTTTGGGTATCTACTCAGCTATTAAATTGCTGGATCATATGGTAATTCTACATTTAATTTTTTTGAGAAAGCTCTATACTGTTTTCTACAGTGGATGCATCATTTTATATTCCCACCATCAGTGTACAATTGTTCCAATTTCTCCACATCCTCACCAGCATTTGTCACATTCTGTTTTCCTTTTCTTTTTTTAATTATACTCATTCTAATGGATATGAAGTGGTAGCTCATTGTCATTTTTATTTGCATCTCTCTAATGACTAGTGATGTTGAATGTCTTTTCAGGTGCCCCTTGGTCATTTGTTTATCTTATTTGGAGAAATACCTATTCAGGTTCTTTGCCCATTTTTTTAATTGGGTTGATTTGTTGCTGTTGTTGAGTTGTAGGAATTCTTTATATATGCTAGACATGAATCCCTTATCAATATATGATTTGCAAATATTTTCTCCTATTCTCTGGGGGGGATGAGACTGGTCCTTTTAACAAGAGAGGGTGCTGGGTAGGTATTTCCACAGATGTTCAGCCCATTAATCTAGAATTTTGGGAGGATTTTGGGAATCAAATGAATTCTGCTCTTCCCTGACAGCAGAGGCATATCCAGGGCCCAGAAAATATGGGAAAGATTCTGCTCAAACTGATGAATTTGATTGTCCTAGATTAGTCAGGTTCTCTCACAAATGGGAATCTCAAAACCTAGCTTGTCAAAAAAAAAAAAACCCTCAAAAAAGAGAACAGAAATGACTCTTTTCCAGGATTGCACGGACTTCTTTTTCCCTAAAATGTCAAATTCCTTTTCAGTTCAAGCAGTCCTAATTCAAATTCCTAATGGACTTTTACTTTATAGAAGGATTCTGTGAAAAATAGTTTTATACTGAAAAAGCTGGTCCTATCCTATTTTTAACAAGAGCTGGAACCAAAGTCTAAACCTTTGTTACTCACAAAGTCTACCATTTGTGAGTAACACTTATTAAACATCGCTTGGAAGTAACACTTGTGAACTACTACCCTTTAAAACCCCAACCCATATCCTGGATCAAGGAAGACAGCTCTGAGCCTTGCCTCCTGTGTACTTACAATCAACACAAATAAAGCTCCCTTCTTTTCTCAAAAGCAAGGGCCATAGTACTGGCTTCCATGTTCATTGGGGTTTTGTTTTCATAACAAATGTCTTCCCACTTGCACTGTATTTCTATTTCTCATGTTTGGTAGAATGTGTCACTTACAGTAGACTTTTTTTAAAAAATTATTTTTTTGAGTGAGGAGAAGGAAAAGACAAAGAGAAAAAGAGAAACATCGATGTGAGAGAGATACATCAATCAATTGCCTCTCATACCAACCTTGACCAAGGACCAAACCTGTAACCCAGGCATGTGCCCAGACTGGAAAATGAGCCGACAACCTTTTGCTTTGTGGGATGACTCCCAACCCACTGAGCCACACCAGTCAGGGCTGTAGGTTCTTAATAAATGTCAGAGGTTGTAGCACATTGTCAGCCTATAAAGGGATTTTAATTGGGTCTTTTCATTTGTGCTCACATCAGTCCTAAGAGATAACCAATCAGGAATTAACATGTCCATTTTATAAGTCAGGAAACGGGCTCAGAGAGATGATGTGACTTGCCTAAGATTACACTAGAGTGAGTGCATTTTGAGATTCACAGCCAGCTCTGCCTTCCCCACACCGGCCCTGCTAACCTCCACCCACCTCTGCCCTGAGTGCTGCATCAGTCTGCCTCTATAGAGCAGAATGGGACAGAATTTTCCATCTAGGTTAGAGTTGTCAGATAAAATATAAGATGATCAGTTAAATGTGAATTTCAGATAAACAACAACAAAAAAATTTAGTCTACACACTTCCGATATTGCATACACATACTTAAATGAAAATAT
This sequence comes from Phyllostomus discolor, assembly GCF_004126475.2. Classification (NCBI taxonomy): domain Eukaryota; kingdom Metazoa; phylum Chordata; class Mammalia; order Chiroptera; family Phyllostomidae; genus Phyllostomus; species Phyllostomus discolor. The sequence goes on from NC_040904.2 coordinate 107,934,815, forward strand.
TCTTTGTTATTTACTGAAATTCAAATGTAAATGAACATCTTGTATTTTTATTTACTAAACCTAGTAATCCTACTCTGGGGGAGACTTTTACTGTCACCCCCAGGATCACACTGAGAGTTAGTGGCAAACTCAGGGTTGAATCCAGTGAAGTACTCTGAAATCCCTAGAACAGGGACTGATGGTGAGAGCAGCAGTGCTCTTTCTCCAAATGCTGCCTGTAAGCCCCCAGCTTCTCCCAAGCTGTCCTATTGGGCAAAACCATGAGACAAATCTCAGAGGACATGAGAAGAGCAAGTTTCCACCATTTTATAGAAGATGGTGTTAATAGAGATTTTTGAGCAGGAAGCATGGGCTGCTCAGGAAGCAGCTAATTAAGCAGGGAACTCCAATCAAGAAGCAATATGAGTGTTTGCAACAAACCCAGGCAGCAGCCCAAACCAGCAGAGAATCACAGGGGTTGGTTCTTGCCTCCTATACCAGCTCAATGTGAGACCTCAAACAAGGTATTTAACCTCCCTGGGCTTCTGTTTTCTAGGCTATGAAATGAGGGGATTATGCTGGTTGATATGTAAAGAACCTGATGGACCAAAAATGGGCTTTTCCAAGGGAGTGGGAGGATTCCTTCCATTCAACATTGAACATTGTTTTCACAGCATTCTGGTGTTCTATTGCCCTCTCTCCATTTCACCTAACCTAAGGCCAATTATTCTTTCATCTGCAATGGACTCAAATTCCAGTCTATACGCTCAGGTGTGCAAGAATTATACCAAAAAAATTGTACCTTTCTTGATTTTTTCATATCCCAAATTAATTCCTTTCTCCAGATCCCATTCCTCTCGGGTAGCAATTCAAAGCTTCCCTTCTTCCTTTCCCAGGCAGCCCCTACATTCCAACAGGATTAAATGTGGTGCCAAGTCATGTGTTGGGGGCAGGTCAGTAGCCACTATTGAGATAACATCATGGTATTATTTGGGCTTCAGGAGTGGTCCTGGTGTTTGCTATGGAAGTCATGTTCTCATCTGGTGAGGATGCAGCTTCCCAAAATTCACAATATTTGTTAGTACTACACTAGCTATAGGACCGATTGTGTGGCTTTTTTTGGCAAATGGACTAGAGGGACACAATGCAAGCAGAAGTTTGAAAAAGTCCTTGATCATTGTGCCTTTCTCTTGCAATCTTTCCACTGCCATGATAACACATATGGGCTAGCTAGTTGGAATTATGAAAGAAATGCACCTAGAAAGTTAATGGTGGACTAACTCAGAAGGCTGAGTCAATCCAGTCAAGGCATCCTAGCCCAACCCCAAGATCAGCAAAGCTCTACCCAGAAGAGCAGAACCACCTAACCTAGAGACATATAAAAAATAATAAATATTTGTTGTCTTAAGCCTTTAAATTGTGGGGCAATATATTATACAGCAATAGATAACTGATACATGGATTTTTCCTGTAATTCTGAGTCACCCAGGATATGAGCCTTTTTTCCTAGACCTACCTGGATTGTTGATATTTTATGTCAAGCATAGGAGCAGTTCTCCCATTCGTTAAAGAACTTTATAATCCAAGGCACAGGAGGTCCCACCAGGTAGTGATCATCAAGGTCATCTTATGAGGCTGTGGGGAGTATAAATAGGTCCATTATTTGTAGAATGTAATTTGATAATGTATACCAAAAACCTTTAACTTGTTCACAACTGTGGTTTAATTTAGTTAAGGAAGTAATGTGACATTCAGGAGGAAAAAAAATCAAGAGTTTAATTATAGTGTTATTTATACTAGCAAAAAATAAATAAATAAAGCATTTAAATGTACAGCAATATAGTACATCCAGTTGATTATATATTATGCATAGCCATTTAAATAAAGGTTTAAAAGGAATTACTAAACAACATGGGAAAGTCTTGTGCTGTTAGCTGAAAAACAGATTATAAAATTTATAGGATACAATCTTCCATATTTTTTAATTAATTTTATTATTGTTCAATTATAATTGTCTGCATTTTCCTCCCACTACTACCTTGAGACTCAAGCCAAACCCCCCTTCCTCCCTTGCTCCCACCTTCCCCCTTGGTTTTGTCCATGTGTCCTTTATAGTAGTTCCTGAAAACCCTTCCCTCCATTATCCCCTCCCACCTCCCCTCTGGTTACTGTCAGATGGTTCTTACTTTCAGTGTCTCTGGTTATATTTTGCTTGCTTTTTTCTTTTGTCTATTATGTTCCAGTTAAAGGTGAGGTCATGTGGTATTTGTCCCTCACAGCCTGGTTTATTTCACTCAGCACAATGCTCTCCAGTTCCATCCATGCTGTCCCAAAGGGCATAAGCTCCTTCTTTCTCTCTGCTACATAGTATTACATTGTGTTAATGTACCATGGTTTTTTGATCCACTCATTTACTGATGGGCATTTAGGTCTCTTCCAGCACTTGGCTATTGTAAATTGTGCTGCTATGAACATTGGGGATCATAGGTTCTTTTGGATTGGTGTTTCAGGTTTCTTAGGATATAATCCCATCAGTGGAATTGCTGGGTCAAAAGGCAGTTCCATTTTTAGTTTTCTGAGGAAATTCCATGCTGTTTTCCACAGTGGCTGCACCAGTCTGCACTCCCACCAATAGTGCACTAGTGTTCCCTTTTCTCCACATCCTCTCCAACACTTGTTTGTTGGTTTGTTTATGTTGGCCATTCTGATTGGTGTGAAGTGGTATCTCATTGTGGTTTTAATTTGCATCTCTCTGATGGCTAGTGATGCTGAGCATCTTTTCATATGTCTCTGGGCCATCCGTATGTCCTCCTGGGAGAAATGTCTGTTCAAGTCTTTTGCCCATTTTTTTTTGTCTTCCTGGAGTGGCATCATGTGAGTTCTTTATATATTTTGGAGATCAAACCTTTGTCTCAGGTATCATTGGCAAGTATATTTTCCCATATGGTTGGTTCTCTTTTCATTTTAATACTGCTTTCTTTAGCCATGCAGAAGATTTTTAATTTAATAAAGTCCCATATGTATATTCTTTCTTTTATGTCCCTTGCTTTAGGGGATATATCAGTTTAGATATTGCTGCATGGAATGTCTGAGATTTTCCTGCCTATGTTCTTCTCTAGGATTTTTATGGTGTCACAACTTATATTTAAGTCTTTTAAGCAACCTTGAATTTATTTTTGTGTATGGTGTAAGTTGGTGATTGAGTTTCATTTTTTTGCATGTAGCTGTCCAGGTTTCCCAACACCATTTGTTAAAGAGGCTATTTTTACTCCATTTTATGTTGCTGCCCCCTTTGTCAAATATTAAGTGACCATAGAGACTTTAATTTATTTCTGGGCTCTTTATTCTGTTTCATTGGCCTGTGTGTCTGTTCTTATGCCAGTACCAGGCTGTTTTGATTACAATGGCCTTGTAGTACAGTTTGATATCAGGTATTACGATCCCTCCTGCTTTGTTCTTCTTTCTCAAAATTGCTGCAGCTATTTGGTGTCATTTATAGTTCCATATAAATTTCTGAAATGTTTGTTCTATATCTGTGAAATATGTCATGGGTACTTTAATAGGTATTGCATTGAATCTATAAATTGCTTTGGGTAGTATGGACATTTTGATGATGTTAATTCTTTCAATCCATGAGCATGGTACATGCTTCCATTTGTTTGTGTCTTCCTGAATTTCTTTCTTCAGTGTTGTATAGTTTTCTGAGTACAGGTCTTTTACCTCCTTGGTTAGGTTTATTCCTAGGTACTTTATTTTTCTTGTTGCTGTAGCAAATGAGATTATTTTCCTGACTTCTGTTTCTGATGTTTCATTGTTGGTATACAACAATGCCTTTGATTTCTGAATATTGACTTTGTGTCTGGCTGTTTTGCCACATTCATTTATTAGGTCAAGTAGTTTCTTGGTGCAGTCTATAGGATTTTCTATGTACACTATCATGTCATCTGCAAACAGTGACAGTTTTGTTTTCTCCCTTCCAATTTGGATGCTTTTTGTTTCTTTTTCTTGTCTGATTGCTGTGGCTAAAACTTCCAGTGCTATATTGAATAGAAGTGGTGAAAGTGGACAGTCTTGTCTTGTTCCTGATCTTAGTGGAAAAGATTTTAATTTTTGCCCATTGAGTATGATGTTGGCTGTAAGTCTCTCATATATGGCCTTTATTATGTTGAGGAATGCTCCCTCTATTCCCACTTTGCTGAGTGTCTTTATCATAAATGGGTGCTGTACCTTATCAAATGCTTTTCTGCATGTATTGATATGATCATGTGATTTTGGTCTTTTGTTTTGTTTATGTGGTGTATTATGTTTATTGATTTGTGAATATGGTACCATCCTTGCATCCCTGGGATGAATCACGCTTGGTCGTGGTGTATGATCTTTTTAATGTATTGCTGGGTGTGGTTTGCCAGTATTTTGTTGAGGATTTTAGCATCTATGTTCATCAGTGATATTGGCCTGAAGTTTTCTTTCTTTGTTGTGTCTTTATCTGGTTTTGGGATTAGGATGATGTTGGCTTCATAGAAAGAGTTTGGGAGTCTTCCATCTTCTTGAATTTTTTGAAATAATCTGTGGAGGATAGGGGTTAGCTCTCCCTTAAATGCTTTGTAAGATTCTCCTGTAAAACCATCTAGTCCAGGCCATTTGTGTGTCAGAAGCTTTTTAATTACTGTTTCAGTTTCATCAGGTATTATTGGTCTGTTCAGGCTTTCTGCTTCTTCTTTATTGAGTTTTGGTAGATTATATTTTTCTAGAAATTTGTCCATTTCCTCTAGGTTTTTAGATTTTTGGGCATATAGTTTTTCATAGTAATTTCTCACAACTCTTTGTATTTCTGTGGCATCAGTTGTAATCTCTCCTCTTTCATTTCTGATTGTGTTTATTTGGGTCCTCTCAGATTGTCAGATGATTTCTTAAAAGAAACTTTGCAGGCAAGAAGGGGCTGGACAGAAATATTCAAAGTCATGAAAGGCAAGGATCTATATCCAAGATTACTCTATCCAGCAAAGCTCTCATTTAGAATGGAAGGGCAGATAAAGTGCTTCCCAGATAAGGCCAAGTTAAAGGAATTCATCATCACCCAGCCCTTATTCTGTGAAATGTTAAAGGGACTTATCTAAGAAGATCAAAACTGTGAATGATAAAATGACAACAAACTCACAACTATCAACAACTGAACCTAAAACAAAACCAAAAATGAACTAAGCAAACAACTAGAACAGGAACAGAATCACAGAAATGGAGATCATATGGGAGGTAATCAGTGGGCAGGAGGAGGGGGAGGATGGGGGAATAAGAAGCATAAATGGTAGGTACAAATTAGACAGGAGGAAATTAAGAATAGTATAGAAAATACTATACTTTCAGGGATAACTTCTATAGTTCGTTACTAGAGAAGTTTCTCTAAACAAGCAGAGCACCTGAGACTATAAGGAGGAGGTGCAGTGTTTTCTCCTGAGGATGAAGCCGGCTTTTGGTGTTGCTTAGTGTTGCTTTTGGTGTTGCTTAGATATTGTGACTGCAAATATCTACTGATGATCGTTCTTCTCTTCCTTTGGAAGAGGAAGAGGGAGAGAACGCAGTCTGAGTGGTTAAAAAAAAAGAATAGTATAGGTAATGCAGAAGCCATGGACATGAACTAAGGTGGGGGAATGCTAGTGAGAGGGGGTTGCAGGGCAGAGGCAAATAAAGGGGAGAAAAAATGGGGCAACTGTAATATCATAAGCAATAAAACATATTTAAAACAAAACAAAGAATGCAATTAAAATACAGGCAGAAAATCTCAATGGACATTTCTCCAAAGAGAACATACAGATGGCCAATAGGCATATGAAAGGACGCTCACCATCACTAATCATCATGGAAATCCAAATTAACACCACAGTGAGATATCTCCTCAAATGTATCACACTGGCTATCATCAATACATCAACAAACAAGCGTTGGATAGGATGTGGAGCACAGGAAACCCTCATGCATTGTTTATAAGAATGTGGATTGGTGCAGCTACTGTGGGAAACAATGTGGTGGTTCCTTTAAAAACTAATAATAGCCCTGGCTGGCGTAGCTCAGTGGATTGAGCGCAGTCTGCAAACCAAAGCATCATGGGTTCGATTCCCAGTCAGGGCACATGCCTGGGTTGCTGGCCACGGCCCCCAGCAACCGCACGTTGATGTCTCTCTCTCTCTTTCTCCCTCGCTTCCCTCTCTAAAAAAAGTTTTTAAAAATTTTAAAAAACACTGAAAAATAGACCCAGCTATTCCATTTCTGGGATAAATCCAAAACATTAATTTCAAAAGATATCTGCACCTCTGTGTTCATTGCAGTATTATTTACATTAGCCAAACTATGGAAGCAACATGTGTCCAATGATAGAATCTGGATAAAGAATATGTAGTACATATAAACAATGGAGTGTTAGTCACAAACAAGAATGAAGTCTTGCTGTTTGCAACAACATTGATGGTATTATGCTAAATGAAATAAGAATGACAAATATATGATTTCACTTATATATGGAATCTAATAAAATAAATAAACAATAAATCAGAAAGACTCATAGTTTTATGGTAGTCAGATGGGAGGGGTGTTGGAGGGATGGGTGAAAATGGTGAAGGGAATTAAAAAGTACAAATTGCCAGTTATAAAAATAGTCACGGAGATTTAGAGTATAGCATAAGAAATATAGTCAATAATATTGTAACAACTATGTATGGTGTTAGATGGGTAACAGACTAATCAGGGAGATCACTTCTTAAGGTATAGACATGGCTGAAGTATGTTGTACACCTGAAAGTATTGTAATATATTGTATGTCAACTGCAACTGAAACATAAATGTTTTTTAAAGGTTTCCAAGGGCTGGTGAGACAAAGGAAATGTGACAGAGACTGTTAGTGGGTATAGGATTTCTTTGGGGGTGTGGTATGATGAAGGGATGGAAGTTCTAAAATCGTGATGATGGTTGCACAACTCTAAATATATTAAAAACTGTTGACACACCTACTTCAAATGATTGATTAATAGTATGTAAATTATATCTCAATAAAGTTGTTAAAAAACCACCAAGATATGACTTTTTACTCCTCAGATTGGCAAAATTAATGCAAGTTAGGGGACAGACTCTCTTATATATTGTTGATAGAAGTGTAAATAGTGCCAGCTGTTTTTGAAGAGCATTTTGGCAATTTCTACCAGAATTTAAAAAGCATATACCCTTTGACCTTGCTTCCATTTCTGAGTCTATGGCAGCAATTTTTAACATTTTTCACCTCATGGCACATATAAATTGACTACTAAAATTCTGCAGAACACCAAAAAATATGTTTTTTGCCAATCTGACAAAAAACAGGTATGATTTTGATTCATTCACACCAGACAGCTGTTATTGAATTGCTGTTGTCATTTTTTAAATTTGACAATCTAAGGGAAAAAAAGTCAGTGCTCCTGACTAAATAGTCAGGTATTGCATGTTTTTAAAATTCTTGTGGCACACTGGTGTGCATACCAGTTGAAAATTGCTCATCTGTGAAAATACTCAATAGTATACTGAGTTGTTTGCTGGAGCATTATAAGAACAAAGAAACTGGACACAGCTCTGGCTGGTGTGACTCAGTTGGTTGCAGTGTCTCCCATAACCAAACTTTGTGGATTTGATTCCCAGTCAGGGTACATAACCTAGGTTACAGATTTGATTCCTGGTCTGAGCATATATACTCACTAGTTTGGATGCATTTGGAGGCAACCAATCGATGCTTCTCTTTTGCATTGGTGTTTCTCTATCTCCCATCCTGTCTCTCTAGAAGCAATATCCTTGGGTGAGGATTTAAATTTTTAAAAAATAAATAAATAGTTTTTAAAAAGAAACTGGACATAAAAACATTGTTAGAGAATGCAATCATGCAATGGAGCAAAACACAGCCATTAAAAAGAACATGATAGATTAGACTCTATTGACATGGAAAGACCCATGGATATGTGTTTTAGGTAGAAGAAATTTGCAAGGTACAAAATAGTGGGCAGAGTGTGATTCTCTTTTTATCATTGAAAATGCTGGTATATCAAAGTGTTCTGAAATGAAATGCAAAGAGTGGTCCTCAACTGTGAAAGGGACTGATAAAGAAAAGAAGATTTTAGTTTTTATTTTATCTTTTGGAACTGTTCAAATTTTCTAAACATGTGCTTATGTTAACTTTCTTTTTAAAATGTTGCTGGAATTACCTGCATGGTGGCATTACAAACCATTTTCATTTTCTTTATGCTTTTCTATATTGAAAAAGAAAACCTTTTAAAATTTCCTGGATTCCAGAAGAATGAGATGATTCTGTGTGTATGTTATACTATGGTTCCCTAAGAGGACCTATATAGAGCCCATACCCTCCCTCTTTGGGCCTGGGTTTCTCATCCTCAGGAAAAAGCAGTAGAATGGGCTGGGGTGTTTGCTGGCTTTCATAGCCAGAGGCCAACATTTTACTGAGTGTTTGCCTGAATGTTCCTCTAGAGGCAGCTCTCACCTCTACCCAACTCTTCTTTGTCCTGCTAATTTGGTGCAAAGCCAGCTCATATTGGGCAGGGAGTAGGGTTTGAGGGTCTGGATGAGGAGACAGGAACAGGGTCTACTCCTCAGAAACAGCAAAGTGCACATTCAGGGAATTGTCCCAGAGGGTGCTCTGTGGGTGTGCAAGCAGCTGGCTAAAGCCTACTTTCTAAGTAGGGCTGCGGGGGTCTTGAAGATTGGTGCCGGGTGGACCCAGGCCCTGATACCAATTGAGTCCTGGAGCCACATACGTGTGTGTCTGGGAGTTGGTTGGGGTCACCTGTGTCCGTGCTTCCACATGTGTTTGTGATTTACAGGTCTGTGTTGCATGTATGTGAAAAGCAGCTTTAGTATTAAGCTCCAGGGACCTCACATATTCCCTTTCCAAGGCTCTGCCTTCAATTTGTATTTAGTTTCAATCTTCTGATTTGGAAAAACTCCCCCTCCCCACTGAGTAAACATCAGGCCAAACCTGCTCCTGACATATATCATGCTGTCACATGTTTATCACGTCCATGTATGTTCTTTCCTTCTTCCTTCCTTTCTTCTTTCCATATTTGTGTTTCAGGAACTCAGGAACTTCCCTTTCTGGAAAAGAGGCACAATAATGGGGAAGACACTCAATTCCAAAGAGGTTCAGCGATCCACACGAGCATATTATGGGGCATCCAACCTTGAACCTGGGACAATCAGGAAAAATACTGGAAGAACGGAAGAATTGGCAGGGTGGCCAGACCTGAATGGATGTGGTGGAAAATACTGTGGGTGCATGACTATCTGTATCTGTGTGCACCTGTACCTGTCTTGCATTTGTGTGTGTGTCTGGGTGTGATGAGGTGGGTGTGTGCCTGTGGCTGTGGGTTATTTTTGTCTCTCTCCATGAGTGCAGCTGAGGGAAAATCTGAGGGCATGTGTGCTATTGGCCTCCAGTGGCAGAAGCTAGGCAGTGCTGTGGGCTAACGAGGAATTCATTAGCTATGGAATTCCCTCTGGGCCAGTCCTCCGAGTGGAGCAAAATGCTAAGAGTCCAGAGGTGGGAGTGATGATTTCATTCGTCCCAGGGGATCCAAACATCCCCAGTGGTCTTGGGAGGCCCTGCCAACCTCTTTTAAGGCTGAGGCTGGGTGCTCTAACAGTTGCAACAATTTCTCATCCTTTGGATACCACCTGGTCACAGGCTGGATTAGTCTTTTTGATTTGGGGTATGGTATGAATGGTAGGCAAAAGTGGCCAAGCCTGAATATCAGGTTTCCACGGTGACAGGCCCTCTGAGTGCTCTATGTCAATAAGATGTTTGCAGGCAGTACTGAGTACAGGGTCAGTTTTGAAGCCCAATTCACTTCTGTTACAGAGTTGGCTCAGAAAGGGCTGTTGAAATATCCAAGGTCACCTAAAACATGAGGGTTTATTCTCTACTTACTCTCTGCTCCCCAGATTTACTTGCCACAGTTTTCCACCTTGCTTTGTGTCCCCTAATGAAGTTGACCCCTGTGGACACCATTACCTGGGCTTGCTTGGTGTTGCCCCCAGGCTGGCTTCTGCCTATGGGAGGTGCCTGTGGGATTAGACAGCATGAGGAGAGAAAAAGCTGGGATATTTTCCCCACCTACCCCCATTTTTGGCAGTGGCTGTGTTTCTCTATAGCCACTGGGCTTCTCAGGGGACCCCTGACCCATAGCTGCAGCTCTCCCTGGTTCCAGGAAACCATACTTCCCCTCCTCCCTTCACGTTTAGTGGGTGGTCTCCCACTACTGCCAGCCCAGGTAATGCACCATCATCTGTTGATTCCCTTAACCTCTATGCAAACCTCGGGTAAATTGCCTTTTTATGTAACTGTTTTCAGTAAACCCTACCAAATGGGTCCTCCTGCTAGAACCCAGTGCAGTTTCCCATGTGGTAAGGAGAAAATACACAGCTCCTTTTTCTGCTTCTTGATCACAAGCTCCTTCTGACCTCAAGACCTTTGCGCTTGCAGTTTTTTCTGCTTATTTAAAAGTCATGTATTCATCAGTAAGATAATGTGAGAGCCAAGCAGGATAATGCGTGCCAAGGGAGTTGGAAGCAGGCCTTAGGTCAGCACAGCTGCCCTAGGCCACAGAAGACTGCCTGATAGATTGTTGCAAGAAAAGAATGACTTGGCTGCTGCTATATCACTGTACCAAGAAGGAGCAGCAAATGTTCTTAAAAAATAAAACATACCTAGGCTTGCAATTTGTCTTTCTCACATTATGCTTTAAAGCTGGCTCAATATATACAGCCTCAGTTCACCAATAAACAGTTCCCTCCTCTGCATCCCAGAGAAGGGACTCCACCTGACCCCACTTTGACTCTCTCTTCATTTCTCAGTCCCCCGTCGCCTTCCCTCAGGACCTGACTGATCCAGCTGCTCCAGTCGCAGCAGATAACAAAACACATTTTATGTATTTAGCAGTGTTTGTCACTCGCTAAGTGTTTAATGAATACTAGTTAATATTGTTATTGTTGCTGCTAAATATGTTGTGTTAAATATGTGTGAAATTGCTAGGTACCAGAATGGACACCGTGTTTACTTGAAGATCATGGTTTTAATACTGTGTCAGTTTAATATTGAAATATTGCATCTGTGCCAATTATTATTCATTTTTGGTGCATTTCTATAGTTAATATTGTCCTTTGCATGCCTGTATTTCTCAGAAGAAGAGTTATGGTTTGGGAGGTTTCTGATTCATTTTAAGTTCAATTATATCCTAAGGTTGCATAAAAGGGGGAAATAATGACTACACAGTATCTTCTTTTATTGCAATGACATTTAAAAATAACACATAAGGTCTGTCCAGAAGGTATCCAACTATGTATAGAGACATTTATTGAAGAAGATGTAAGGTACAAGAAACATTGTGCATCAGACAATGATGCCTCAGTCCCCTTCAAAGTAGACACCTTGGGACCTCACACACTTCTCCCAGTCACCATCAGCTGCCCTGTTGTATTTTCTTGAATCTTATCAATGGTCTGAAATCTCTTCCCTTTCAAAGGTGATTTTAGTTTTGAGAAAAGCCAGAAGTCACAGGGCGCCAAATCTGGGCCATAGAGGGGCTGAGTCACCTGGGTGATTTGATGTTTCTCTAAAAAACTCTGCATGAGCCATCACATTGTCCTGATGAAGCTGCCAGTCACCAGTTGCCCATAGCTGCTGCCTTCTGAATCATCCGAACAGTTTCTGCAGAGGAATGTTCAAGCTTAACACAAAATTTGATGCAGATTTATTGCTCTACTCACTCAGTCATTTTGAATGCAATGGCCACACAGTACACATACTCACTCAACTGCATCTGACTAGTACAGTGAGGTTGTCATTGTTCACTCATGTGCATTACAGTCCACTCGCCTTAGCTACCAGGTTACATCATAGTCACACAACTGTTCTTGTTACAGTAACAATGGCTGGACCTTCTCTGGACAGACCTTGTATATACGAATTTTAAAATAAATTAAATTTAACTAAATAAGATATACATAATTAAAAAATTAAAACAATTCTCTCTTCAAAGGGACTTCCTGACCACTGTCTAAATCAGGGGGCCCCATCATGCTCTCTCACCATCTTACCTTGTGCCTATCACAGCACTTACCACATTTTGTAACTATGATCGTTTCCTAGTTTAATGTTTGTTTCTCCCACTAAACTGTGAGCTTGACAAAGGATTTTGGATCTGGCCTGCTGAGTTCACTGCCTATGTCCCAGTGGAGTCAGTGAGCAGACATGCTAGGATTCTATAACAAAGAGGCCCCAAACACACAGCCTGAATAAAACGGTTTATTTCTCCCAAGGTGATACTGTTGTAATGGGGGATGCCCCCCCACTGGCCCCCAAATGGGGGAGGGGTTGGGGAACACCAAAAACAGCGCATTAGCAGCAGGTACATTGCAGCTGCCTAACCTGCATATGTCACCCTTGCTACAGAACAGACCCGGGTGGGGGTGTGGTGAATGATATACTATTACCAAATGGACCCCCTTGTGCTCCAGGAATCCCCCACACCCGGCACTAGGTTCATCTTGCTGTCCAAAAGGGAAAGACACCTCTCAATGCCAGAGATTGGTGAAAAGGAAAGGAATTATTTATTTAAAATTTATACAGACTGAGAGTAATGACTTAATGTCTTCACTAAAATACTAAAGTCCTTTAGGATACCCACAGATGCATACAGTCCTTCCTTCTCCCTCTGCCCAGTCCAGGGTACCACATCTCAGGTAAAGAAATAGAAGTCTGTGGCTCAGGTTCCTGTCACCATCAGCTGTGTTGCTGCCATGATCTCCAGTTAATCCAAAACCATGTGGCACCTTCTCATGGCCCACCAGCAACAGTCCTTTCACCCCTTTTCTTCCCAGCAAGGTCTCTCCTGCTTCCTAAGCCACATGGCAAAAGGGAGCACCCGAAAGCCACATGGTCCTGACGCTCACCAAAGCCACATAGTCTCCCCTTCCATGGCTGCTGTACCTGGATTTAAATCCCAGTACCAAGCTTCCTCTGCAGCCCCATTTCCGACTCCTCCCACAATCAGTTACACCTGCCAGCATTCCCATATTCATCCAGCTTTACTGGGCTGCCATAGTAAGTCCAGGTAGGCATGGCCCCACAGCATGGAGCCAGTCATCTCCAAACTCTCACTCAGATGCAGTAACCAGAGGGAGTTGCCTCCCAGTTACACCCTGGGTTGAAGTCACTCCCATCCTCCAAGCTCAAAGCATAGCCACAGCTATCTAACATATCCATGAAACTAGTTAAAGGTTATAGATATGTTAAATGACCATGCCAGAGGGTAGCTGCAAATCTATTGCTATGCAAAACAGCTCTCAATAGCCCTGTTCAACATGTCCCAACCTCCAGTTCAGACTTGTGGGGGTGAAGACATCCTATATATATATTTTCTAATATTTCCTGGACACCCTGAGTTGTGGACCCCATTACAGATCCCTATTTGGGGACCCCTGGCTGCACTCTGTATCACTATGGGAACCAGGGCAACAACACAGGATTCTGGAGGAAGCCTTTCAATAGGAGGGTATGAAGAAATGCAGCCCTCCTTGGATCTCCCTTTTTTTCTGGCAGGCCACTTGGGGGCTAGAGTTCCTGGGCTGCAGGCCTGCACAGTCCTAGAATGTTCACAGGGCTGCACCCTAAGCACTCCAAGGCCTGCCAGGAACACAACGGGCACTAGGCTGGTAAGAGGAGAGGGGAAGAGACTCTGGCCAGTGGGCACAGGGAGCATGGATGGGCAGCAAGCCCTGCACCCCTCCCCTGCATGGGAAGCCTCAGTGGCATTTGCTCACCTGCCACCTCCCTCCTACAGGGCAGGCCTGTCAGTGACAGTTTTCCACCACTGTTGCTGCTCTACCTGCTCCAGCCTGGGCAGGCTGAGTGGACTGGTCAGTGCCAGTCCTGAAAGTACTGCAACAGGAAGAGATGTGAAAGGGGAGGAGTCCCAGGCCGATGGATGTGGAGCATCACAAAGCTGGGTGACAAGTCCTACACCCTCCCCCCCAACCCCCCACCCCCACCACCCCCCACACGATGTCTCAGCAGCAACTGGAACTGTGCTGCACGGGACACACTGAGGGGCAGCAGCCAGAGGTAGAGGACAGCACACCATGAACAGGACGCCTGGATGCACAGACTCTGAAAGATGCCTGAAGCCAGACAATGACTGGAAACCAGCTAAGCCACTACATTTCTTAAAAGATGATACTTTCAGGTGAAAGAAGAGGTTTCTGGGGCAAACATGAACTGAGCCAGCAGATGGTGGCAGGGTGATTTTCTTTGGGCATCTTAGAGGAAATGGGCTTGAGTCAGAAACCTGCCATTATTTCAAACTGTAGAGACTTTGAATAGAAGATTCCTTTCCTTTCCACTGAACTCTGCCTCCAGAGTTTTTGCATGTTGACAATGACTAGTAGGACCCTACTGGTTGTTCAGCAACAGTGTGGGTAGGTGGTCCAAGTTGTCTTAGTGGTTTGAAGGTGTTTCCAAACCCCTGGGGCTCTCTAAAACACCTCCTCCTCAGCCATGCCAGATACAACTTAAAATATCCTTTTACACAGAGCACTCCTACTCTCTTTGGCCTCAGCTCCCTGATCCAGCCTGCCCAGACTCTGGTTCTCCCAACAAGAGCCTCATTTGTTTGCTTTCCCAAACCACAGGGCAAGTTTCCTGAGATAATCTTGACCTCTCACAGTGATATGGGGCCAATGTAGGCACTTTCTTGTTTATGATTGTCATTAAATATTACTTTTTCCTTTCTGTGGCTATAGTTTACATCTGGCCACATCCCTGACCTTTTGGCAAACTAAATCTGTGCCTCAGTTTCTATCTGTAAAATGGGGAGAATCGTGGTTTGTTTCCTAGGGTGTGCCCTAAGGATTCAAAGAACATAAAGCTTTTAGAATTGAGCCTAACACATGCTATGTACTCTTTAAACAATTATCAGCATTATTATCTCTTCCAATTCTGTTAACTTCCCCATGAGATAGATGGGCAGGCATCATCTCATTTGCAGATGCAGAAAGGAAGGGCCATATAGCTAAAACAAGTTGCCAAGACCACTGGGCTGGTTGGTGGGGGAATATGGATTGCATCCACACCTGAACCTCAGTTTCCTCATGATAAAATTGGGGTGTGATAGCACCCCCTGATAGGATTATGTTGTGAGAATCCAATGTCATCACACAATCAAGTGACCCTGTCACCCCAATACCCTCATGCAGCCACCAGGGATCCCAGCTGCTCTGCTCCTGGCAGTCCTAGGGTCAGCTGCTTCTTTGGTTGGCAGGGACAGATGAGCCCACAGAGAGGTCTATTGTCCCTGGCCTTTGGGGCTCTATTGTTGGGGCCTCTGCCCAGGGTCCAGCCCCAAGAAACTATCAGCTGCCACTGAGTAGTCTTGGCTTCCTACAGTGAGGAGGGGGGACGAGGGACTGTACCTTGAGGACTGAATCATCAACCGGTTCTGTTGATGAAACAGCTGAGACTCAGAGAGCCTATGTGACTTGTGTGGGTAACGCTTATGTAAAATCAGAGCCGCCAAAGATGGGGCTGGGGGCTTTATTCCGGTAGGGGGCGCATGTGACCTCAAGTCAGAGAGGTGACGGGTCTCCAGCCCGAGCACACAGCCCCACCCTCCCATTTTACTCGCAGAAGCAGCGACCCCAGAGCAATGACGTTAGCCCAAGGTCACACAGCGACTCCATCTCAGCGTCAGCGCCGGGAATATCAGCGTGAGGAACTCCTAGGTTCTCTTGCCTTGAGAGATTGCAGAAATGGGGAGCGACCACGTACTAGGTTTCAGATGGCCCCTCCCCGGGGGCGGGCGAAGCAGCAAGCAGGGTCCAACCCTGTGATGAACGGCGATAAAATCTCGCTGGGGCTGTCCCCCCTCCCCACACCATTCTCAAAGGGCGTGGCTTTACGCTCAGGCACGAATCCACTGGGTATTTGCTTGAGGAAGGCGGGATTTGGCGCTTGATGGGCGCTGAGGGCGTGGCCTTCTTCCGTGGTTGTCCTCAGCGTAGGGCTCCGACCTTATGTGACGCAAACGAAGGCTGGGTGGAGCTAAGCCTGAGAGAGCCCCGCCCCCAGCGGAGGTAGCGGAGGCTGGGGGCGTGTCCTGGGCGGGGCTGTGCCCCGTGCCGCCCGGTAGTGGAGCGGTGGCCAGCGCTGGGATTACCCGGCCGCGGGATGTGAGTGTGGCCGGGGTTGGGGCACGGGGTGGGGCGCCTAAGTCCCCGGCGTTCCCAGGGGTCCCTCTTGGAGGCAGCACAGTGTGCAGGCGGCCGGACGGGGCCGCCAGGTGCGGGCCCAGGTATGGCAGGCGAGGGGTCGTTTGGTCCGGTTCTCCCAGGCCAACCCAGCGTTTTCGGTCACCCCCGGCCATTTCTCTGCAGCCGAAGGGACGGGAGCCCGTGGCCAGGCCGCGACCCGGGCGGGGGCCCGCGACATGCGCGGGTGTTACGTCTGCTCTCGGGCCCCAACAGCCTTGCGGAGGCCCCTGCAGTGGCAGCAGCTAGAGCCGCCCCTGTGTGGCAGCGGCGGAGGTTTGATGGATTGGGGAGGGGGCTGAGCTGCGCTGTGGGCCGGAGGTGACCAGCATCCCTAGCTCTGGGTTGGGCCACAATCTGCGGGAGCCCCTACCGGCTGTTTCTGGGACCCCAGCTCTCATGACCAGGACGCTTTCTTTGCTCATCTGATGAGATGCATAATCTGGATCCTTGCAACAGGTACATGATTTTTAGGAAACTGAGGCCTAGGGCCATTCAGCTGTTCCGTGTAATTGTTATAACGTGCAAGTGAGATGCCAAGGCCTTGCATTCAGACACACCTTGGTGTACATCTGCTGCTCCACAGACCCCCTGTGAGACTCCCTCCCCAAGCCTTTGATGAGATGGTGGTGCCTACTTCCCAGGACTGCTATCAGGATTGGGTTGGATAGTGCAGGGAAAGAGCCAATGCTCAGCGAGGAACTGCTATTATTGTTGCTGTTGCTAAGTGGCCCCTTTTCTGCTGCTGAAGGAGCTAGTGGTACCAGGTCAGGGCTATTTGGTAAATCAAAGCCGACTGGCACAGGGTGAGGCTGCTTCCCACACTGAGACCATCCCTATCTGTGTATTCTGTCCCTATGCACTCGGAAGGCCACATACAAGCCAGCTGTACCAGCATG
This sequence comes from Phyllostomus discolor, assembly GCF_004126475.2. NCBI lineage: Eukaryota > Metazoa > Chordata > Mammalia > Chiroptera > Phyllostomidae > Phyllostomus > Phyllostomus discolor. The sequence continues at coordinate 107,952,019 of NC_040904.2, forward strand.
TGCCCGAGACACGGTGGCCCATCGTGTACTCGCCCCGCTACAACATAACCTTCATGGGCCTGGAGAAGCTGCACCCCTTCGATGCAGGAAAATGGGGCAAGGTGATCAGCTTCCTAAAAGGTATGGAAAGCCCTTCCTTGGACCCTACATCTGCTTCTTTACCCTCTCCACTACCTTTCCCTAGAACAAACTTCAGACTCTCCTGCCAAAAGTCTTAGCCCTCAGACTGCCTTCCACCCATACTGTCAAAAGGATCTTTGCAACACAGACTTCTAAGCATGATATGTCCCTGTCTCAAGCCTTCCCTGCATCCGCATTGCTCTGGGCCTAAGTCCAGTGTCTTCCCCTGGAAGCCCAGAAGAAAGGGAGCTAAATAACAATAGACACAGGAAGCTGAAGTTTGGAGGAATCCAGTGCCCATCCCCCACAAGTTCAGAGAGTCCAAGAGGAAGAGAACTTTTGCTTCAACCCCATTGATTACCAATGGAGGAAATGTGTCCCAGAAAAGTTAGGAAACATGCCCACAGTCACATAGCTATTAAATGGCAGAGGGGGAGTCTGGAACTCAGAGCTCCAGCCTCCCCCGCTTCCTGGCTTATCCCACGGAGCAAGGTGATGCTTGCACTATTTCAGTGTGGGAAATTCAGGCATCACAGTAGGCTAGTGCAAGGATAATTCCCCTTTTTCCCTCTGTCAAGAGTGGTCTGAGAAAAGTAGGAAATATTACCTTAAGTGTTACCTGATGTAGGATGACTTATCCTTCTGATCACACCGTGGAGAAAGTCTCACTTTGGGGTTAGCCCATTTTTAACACTAAGCCCATCTCCCTTTTTAACAAATCCAGAGCAAGCCTGAGGCTCTGTGCCTTGCAGAAAATAGAATCAAATTACAAATTACAACACTGTTCTTTTTGTACTTGTTTTTTATTTCTTGTTAAATTCTATTTATGGCAAGTGATACTAATATTCTGTTTGTAGTAGTGACTAGAGTGAGTGTTCACAGAAAATATTAAGTAGAAAAGAATATAAGTCATGTGCAGTGATGGCAAGTGAGTGAAGTGAGCAGTTCTCTTGCCTTCCTGAATGCTCTATTTCCAGTTTGAGTCACTCTCCCCATTTCCCTTTCTTGGGCTCCTGTGTCACCTAATAGCCCTACAGAATGGTTCCTTGTCTTCCACACCTGGAGGCAACAGTCCTCCTGAGTTCCCTCCTTTCTCCTATGAGGATATAAATAGAAAGGAAACAGGGGCCACATGTGAAGGGTCTTGGGTATCTCTAAGAAAAGAGCTGTCCCTTGGCCTGAAAGCAGTGGGGAGCCATGGAATGGTCTGGGGTACAGTTAGGGGAGCACCTGCTGTATGTGGAACTATATGTGAGAAATGTATGTAATTAGCTGGTTTCTTTGAGGGTTGGTTTCTAAGGTTAATATTTTAAAACAGGTCCCCTAGATTCTGACCTTGTTTGTCCCTTTGATTTCCCTAAAACTCAAAGCATCATGGGCCTGTTCTCACTGCTCTAGAGCACTTTGAGCTCTTGACCTCAGTTTCTTTTTCTTTTTTTGCCACATAGAGCAAATTTTGTCTGATGTATGTGAGGGGTAGTGAAATAATGCAGTGTTTTCTAAACGTTGATCATTTACAAACCACACTTGGGACCTTGCTGTCTCTTCATATCACCTCTTCCATTATTTACTTCATATTTTTTATTGACTTAGACTTCATTTTAAAAAACTTAAACTTGTTTTAAAAGAAAACATTTCCCTGGCTGGTGTGGCTCAGTAGATTGAGTGCCAATCTGCAAACTGAAACATCGCTGGTTCAGTTCCTAATTACTTGCCTGGGTTACAGGCAGGGTCCCCAGTTGGGGGCGTGCGAGTGGCAACCTATTGATGTGTCTCTCACGCATCGATGTTTCTCTCCCTCTCTTTCTTCCTTCCTTCCCCTCTCTCTAAAAATCAAGAAATACAACTTTTTTTTTAAGGAAACATATGTCATCTAAATAGGAAAAGCAAGTTTTACTTGCCCTGAATAGAAAGTCATGGTAAAATATAAATACATTGAAAATAAGAGTATAATTCAGTTCAGGCTGATTATTGTTGCTGCAGGCTGTGAGACTGATTTTTGAGGGGTTAAAAAAGGAGATGATAATGGGTCAGGTGGGTGTTAAAGAACGGCCACACCACACTGAGCCCCCCATGATGCTATCAGAAGGTGCAGGGAGAATTGATCAGAGAGCTTGTCTCACCTTGAGAGTCAACATCATTGACCCTGTGTCATTTGCCTCTAAAAGTTGTCCAGGCACACCTGAGCTTACCTCATAACTATCAGTGACTTGGGAAGGATTGCTGTCTGCACAATGTCCAAAGTCCCCTGGCCTAAGTGCCTTGCCATTGTTCACACTGGCCTGGCAGGTGGCCCCTTCTCAGAATGCCCATAAATCAACAGCACCCACATTCTTCTAGGGCAGGGCTGACAGAGGCCAAGTCTGTAGCCTATGGGAAGGTCTGGGACTGGGCTGGGACTGGGCTGGGCCTGGCCCTCCCAGCAGGGAAGCATGGTACCTGCTTTATGGTTTCAGAAGAGAAGCTTCTGTCAGACAGCATGCTGGTAGAGGCACGGGAAGCCTCGGATGAGGACCTGCTGGTGGTGCACACAAGACGCTATCTCAACGAGCTGAAGGTACAAGGCCAAGGGCCTGGGGCTGCCACAGGCCAGGGGGGCTGCCAGCCTGTAGGAGTGGCCATGGGAGGGGCAGCTAAGCCTGGAGAAGTACAGCTCAATGGGGTTCAATTCCTGTTCATAGTTCAGGGGAAGCATGGAGTCTGTGGTCCACAAGAGAGGGAGCGAGGTGTCAGAAAAAGGCAGATACTAGGAATGGGCTAGACTGCGCTGGGGGTGGTGAGTTCCCATCGCGGAGTATGGAAGAAGGGATGTCCACTTGGTGGAGAGTGAGACTTTACAAGGATTGGGGCTTCTACATTAGTGACTTTCAGTCTGTGTTCTATGAACAGGCCTCAAAGACCCCTGCTGGAATGAGAGTCAGCTGGAGCCCAGCCCTGTCCCCATCCAATCAAAGCTGCCCTATTCTGGCTTACTTTTTACTGGACTGAAGTTTACGGTTTTGTTCTAAGACCTTCTGCTAATGACTCGTTGAAAACTGTGGGGCTAAAAACAAGTTTGAAACCCCCCAGGGCCCAGCAGGACACATAAAGAAATGGTCAGGCAGGTGGTGGTGGTTTGTGGGTGAACTGGAAAGCTGCTGGCCTTCCCAAGTAGGTGGTTGCTACTCGGCTCCACTGTAGGCCCAGCATGGCCATAATGCCTGAAGCAGAGCCAGAAACCCAGATTATTAAGTGACATTTCCTGATATCTTATTGTGACAGTTCATTTAGGATTTTAAAATCCTACCCGAAGACCAAACTGGGCCTACAGGCTACATGCTCATGACCTCTTTCTATAGGATCCCATAGCTCTCATCAGTAACTGAGGTTCTGAGGGTGGAGGCCTTCAGTCATTGTCCTTTGTGGGAGCAGAGGGGAGGCTGCATGGGAGGTCGCATGAGAGCTCGGTGCTGTTAGCCTGCCCTGGTTGGATCAGGGATGCAACAGGTTCTTTGTCCCCAAGAGATGGGAGTCCTATACACCTGAAACTATACAATGTCACTAACCAATGTCACCTTAATAAATTTAATTTAAAAAAAAATTTTAAAAGAGTGTGGGACCCCTGACCCCCAGGCTTCCCAGCTGGACTCATTTTAGCCTCAGAGCCATAGTAGATGCCAGAGGTCACCAGGACCCTTCCCGCCATACATGTTAAAGCCTGGGCCCAGAAAGAGGCCACTGCCACTCAAGGTCAACCTGGAAGGCAGGCAGGCCTGGGGGAGACACCAGGTAAAGCATCCAGTCCTGTTTTCCTAGTTCCTGGTCACAGCTACTGCTTTCCCTTCTCCCAGACTCTGGCCCAGATGTGAGAATTCTAGATGGAGTTGTGACAGCATTAACTCATGAAACAGTACCAGGAAGAAGTTGAAACCCAGCTCTTGGGAGAGAGAGCTGTGCAAGGCCTTGGCAGAAAATCCAGCACTTGGCTGCCCTGGTTTCCTGGGGCCTGGACAGGCATGATCATAGTCCATAGCCCAGGGGGTGGGCCAGGAGGACATGCCTGCCAGGGTCCAGAGAGTGAGGACTGGGTGCAAGGACAGGAGGCATTGAGTTGGGGCAAGAAGAGACCAGAACAGAGTGGGGCCAGAGTGGGATAAGGCTGGCACTTCAAGGCCCCACCCATTTTAAGGGACCCTTATAGGGTAACTATGTAGGGCCTACTCGATGCCTGGCCTTGGACTCCCAAAAGCCTGAGGGTAGTTTACTATATGATAAGTAATAATTAAATTATTCACAAGTAGATTCCCAAGTAGAAAATTGAGGTCAAGGGCAGGGGGAGAATTCAGATGCACAACTGGAAGGATTAACCAAGATGGTACGATTGAGTTCCATGTTTGACTTGGAGCTCCCTGACAGTGACAACAAAAGGAGAAACATGATGAATTCCATAGCACCTACTAAAGTGAAGTATTGTCATTCAACATCTATATCGAATACTGACTGTGTACTAGGTACAGAAAAGAAAGATAGAGTAAACAAGTTTTCCTGGTGCCATGGATTTGCATTTTCATTATGGAAGACTGAAAAATAAAGAAGTAACCACACAAAAGCACTTCAGAGAGCACCAAGGTCTATGAAGGAAGAAAAAAGGGAGGGTAACTGGATGGAGGTAAGCTCATTTAGACTGAGTGGTCATGGACGGCCTCACAGAGGAGGTAAGGTTTGAGCTGGGATTAAATGAGTAGGTGGTACAGGTGGAGCTTTGAAAAAAGAATGCAGTGTCCCAGGTTCGATTCCCAGCCAGGGTACATTCCTGGGTTGCAGGCCATAACCCCCAGCAACCACACATTGATGTTTCTCTCTCTCTCTCTCTCTCTCTCTCTCTCTCTCTCTCTCCCCCCCCTTCCCTCTCCAAAAATAAATAAATAAAATCTTTAAAAAAAAACTTTAAAAAAAAAAAAAGAAAGAAAAAAGAATGCTCCAGAGTCTCAGGCCTGAGTGGGAGGGGACTTTGCCTCCTGAAAGGGAGAAGGATGTTTTTTGAGTAGCTCGGCTGAAGGGACTGAAATACCAAAGAGGCATATGATGTGCTCAGAGAGCCCAGCAGGACCAGGCTACACCAGGTTTTGCAAGCTATGGGAGGAGTTTGGATTCTGTGGAAGAGTGATATGGTGCTATGTGCCCTTGATGCTCAGGGCATTATCTGACATCTAGGTGTTGCAGTGCTGGGGCACATAGCACCATTCACCCCACAGACATGTGCAATATTTCTTTTCTCCTTTCTGTGCTGCAGATAGCTGGGACAGTGCCCTGGAGAGTTCCTGCAGGCTTCCTAGGGCTGCTTTTTGTTGGCTGTTCTATGTGCACTGTGGAACATCCACCTTCTCCCCTGCCCCATCCTTGCTCTGTCCCCCCATCTGTGTTTCAGGCTCCATTCCTGGCCCTGCACTGGTGTGGCCTTCTGTGCTTAATAAACAGGACATTGAGGGAGACGCTGTAGTCTGATGTTTGACAGATGATATCCATTCATGGAAGCAAATGTCTTTTTAGCACCTACTGTGTACAAGGCCCAGAGGTGGCCCCACTAAAGGTGGTGGTTGAATCAGGTCAGTGCAGGGCTCTTGCCTCCTCCTGCTGACCCCAGTGACTGGTTTCCATAGGTTGTCATGTAGACTTGACATCTTGTCCTTGTGCATCTTGAGCTGGACAGTGCTTGGGACATATTTGGCCAGCATTTAGTGAACACCATACTCTGTTCTAGGTGCAGGGAGAGGGATGGAACAAAAGAGACCAAGTCCCCCTTCCATGGAGCTGGCATTTAGGTGGGGAGTCAGCTAATGACATTAAAATCAAGTCGATATAGTATCTTAGTGCACTAAGAAAGTTCTGCAGGAAACGGGGGTGGGGGAGGACTGCAGTTTGAAATAGGGGGTCATGGAGGATCTTACTGACACGTGGTCATGAACTGAGGGCAGTGAGGAAGTAGGCTATGTGCTCATCCAGGGGGACATTCCAAGCAGAAGAATGAGCAAGTGCAAAGGCCACAAGGCGGTGGTATCTCCAGCAATGGTAGGGAAGCCAATGTGGCTGGACTGGAGGGGATGGGAGGGAGACTGGTAAGAGATGGGGTCAGAAAAGGATCAGGGCCAGACCACATGGGCTTTGCATGTTGCTGTGGCTTTGCTCTGAGGGAGAAGAGAGCCAAGGAGTGTTTTAGGCAGAGGGACATGATCTGATCTCGGTTTTAACTGAATTGCTTAGCAGCTGTAATAAGAATAGTCTGTCAGACAAAAGCAGGGAGACCAGTGAGGAAGGAGGCAGTAATCATTGGGGGAGATCCTGGGCTCTCAGGCTAGGCTGGAAGCAGTGGATGAAACTACAGGATTTTCTGCTGTTCAGACTGAGTATGGGGCATGCCAGAGAAAGAAGACACGGATGCCTCAGAAATTTTGCCCTCAGTCCCGGGAAGCTTGGCCACAAATTAGGCCTAGTCACTGCCCTTATGGTGCTCTCAGTCCTGTGGGAGAAGGGGAAGCCTAGTGCCTGAAGGCAGCTGTCTCAGGAGAGTCTCTGGGGAAACAGGACCCCCAGTGTCTCTGATTCTCTCTTTATCTTACTTTTCTTCCCTGAGGGGGGCCCTCTCTCCACCCCCACCTTTTTTTTTATTGTGGTAAAGTTCATATAACATAAAATTAATCATTAACCATCTTAAAGTGTACATTTAGTGGCATTTAGTACATTTACAATGTGGTGCAACCATCACTTCTCTCTAGTTCCAAAACATGTTCATCATCCCAAAAAGAAACCCTATACCCACTAGGCAGTTGCTCCCTGTTCCTTCCTATCCTGTGGCGGGGGGACCACCATGTCACAAAAAGGTTTTGCCTTTCTGGATGTTTTATGTAGTGTACCTGAATTCATACAATATGAGATCTGTGTCTGGCTTCTTTCACTGAGCATAGTGTTTTCCAGAATCATCTACCTTGTAGCATGTGTCAGTACTCCATTCCTTATTAAGGCTGAATAACATTGCATTGTGTGGATAGGCTACATTTTGTTTATCCATTTATCAGCTAATGGACGCTTGAGTTACTTCCAGCTTTTGGCTTTTGTGCAGTATTACTATGAACATTCAGATACAAGTATTTGTTTGAGTACCTGTTTTCAATTGTTTTGGTTGTATACCTAGGAGTAGAATTGCTGAGTCATATGGTGATTCTGTTTAACTTTTTTTGTTATTAGTCTATAGGGGTTTGTTTTTTAAGTATATTTTATTGATTATGCTATTATAGCTGTCCCATATTTTCCTCCCCTTTGTACCCCTCTGCCCAGCACACTCCCCAACTCCAGCATTCCCCCACCCTTTACTTTGTGTCCATGCATTATATGTGTAAGTTCTTTGGCTTCTCCCATTTCCTATACTATTCTTAACCTCCCCCTGTCTATTTTATGCCTACCATTTATGCTTCTTATGCCCTGTACCTTATCTCCCCATTCCCCCACCCCCTGCCTCCCCAGTGATAACCCTCCATATGACCTCCATTTCTGCGGTTCTGTTCCTGTTCTAATTGTTTGCTTAGTTTTGTTTTTTTAGGTTCAGTTGTTAATAGTTGTGAGTTTTTTGTCATTTTACTGTTCATAGTTTTTGATCTTTTATTTCTTAGATAAGTCCCTTTGATATTTCATAGAATAAGGGCTTGGCAATGATGAACTCCTTTAACTTGGCCTTACCTGGGAAGCAATTTATCTGCCCTTCCATTCTAAATTATTGCTTTGCTAGATAGAGTAATCTTGGATGTAGGTCCTTGCCTTTCATGACTTTGAATATTTCTTTCCAGTCCCTTCTTGTCTGCAAGGTTTCTTTTGAGAAATCAGCTGATAGTCTTATGGGAACTCCTTTGTAAGTAATTCTTTCTTTTCCTCTTGATGCTTTGAAGATTCTCACCTTCTCTTTAATCTTAGGTAAGGTAATTAAGGTGCCTTGGAGTGCTCCTCCTTGGGTCCAACTTGTTTGGAATCTCTGAGCTTCCTGGACTTCCTGGAAGTCTATTTCTTTTGCCAGATTGGAGAAGTTTTCCTTCATTATTTGTTCAAATAAGTTTTCAACATCTTGCTCTTCCTCTTCTTCTGGCACCCATATGATTCGGATGTTGGAACGTTTCAAGTTGTCCCAGAAGTCCCTAAGCCTCTCCTAATTTTTTTGAATTCTTGTATCTTCACTCTGTTCCGGCTGGATGTTTATTTCTTCCTTCTGCTTCAAATCGTTGATTTGAGTCCCAGTTTCCTTCTCTAACACTGTTGGTTCCTTGTATATTTTTCTTTATTTACTTTGTATAGCTTTCATTTCTTCCTTCATTTTGCAACCAAACTCAATCAATTCTGTGAGCATCCACATTACCAGTCTTTTGAACTCTTCATCTGACAGATTGTCTATCTCCTTGTCACTTAGTTCTTTTTTTGGAGTTTTGATCTGTTCTTTCGTTTGGGCCATATTTCTTTGTCTTGGCACACATGATAAGTTGTAAGGGATGGAGACTTAGGTATTCACCAGGGTGGGGCAACTCTCTTTACTGTGTTGTGGTGCTGTCCTTTGATCCATTTTGAGTTAATTGTTGTACATGGTCTTAAGGTAAGCATCCAACTTCATTCTTATGCATGTCGATATCCAGTCTCCCAGCACCAGTTGGTTGAGGAGACTGTTCTTTCTCCATTGACTGGTTTTAGTACTCTTATAGATAATCAGTTGGCCATAGATGTATGTATTTATTTCTGGACTCTCAATTCTATTTAATTGATCTACCTGTGCCAATACCACAGTGTTCTGATTACTGAAGCTTTGTAGTAAGTTTTGAAATTGAAAAATGTGAGTCCTCCAACTTTGTTGTTTTTCAAGATTGTTTTCACTATTTAGGGTCCCTTGAAATTCCATACAAATTACAAGATCAGCTTCCCTGTTTCTGCAAAAAAAAAAAAAAGTGGGGGTGGCATTGGGATTTTGATAGGGATTGTGTTGAATCTTCAGATGAATTTGGAAAAGTATTGCCATTTTTACAATATTAATTAGGTCAATCCATGAACACAGAATACTTTTTCCATTTACTTAAATCTTCTTTAAGTTTTTTCATAAACAATGTTTTAGAGTTTTCATTGTGTAAGTTTTGCATCTTCTTGGTTAAGTTTATTTGCAAATATTTTAATTTTTGATGTTGTAAATGGAATTATGTTCATGATTTTGTTTCTTTTTATGATAATTATTTTATTAATAAAAGAAATATACTTTAAAGTGACTAGAGTTGCCAGACACCAAAACATTAAAAAGACATCTATACATACAGAGGACAGTCACAAAAAGTTAATTGCAAACTTCTTGCATGGCGCAGTCATTCCTGTTTTACTCCAAAATGAAAAGTGTGAACAATTTTATTTTATTTTTTTTACTTTTTTTTATTATTGTTGTTCAGTTTCAATTGTCCCCATTATTCTCCCCTGCCCTACCCACCCCCACATCCCAAATTCAATCCCCCCCACCCCCCTCCCGTTGTCTTTGTCCATTGGTCCTTCGTGCATGTTCCTTGACAACCCTTCCCCTTCTTCCGTTATCCCCCTCCCCTTGCCCCTGGGGTCACTGTCACTTTGTTCTTCATTTCAATGACTCTGATTATATTTTGCTCACTTGTTTGTTTTGTTGATTAAGTTCCACTTATGGGTGAGATCACAGTTTTTGTCTTTCACCACCTGGTTTACTTCACCTAGCGTAATGTTCTGCAGTTCCATCCATGCTGTCCCAAAGGGTAGGAGCTCCTTTTTTTCTTTCTGCTGCATAGTGTTCCATTGTGTAAATGTATCAGAGTTTTTTGATCCACTCATTTACTGGTGGGCACTTAGGCTGTTTCCAACACTTGGCTATTGTAAATTGTGCTGCTATGAACATTGGGGTGCACAGGTTCTTTTGAATTGGTGTTTCAGGATTCTTAGGGTATAATCCTAGCAGTGGAACTGCTGGGTCAAAAAGCAGTTCCATTTTTAGTTTTTTTGAGGAAATTCCATGCTGTTTTCCACAGTGGCTGCATCAGTCTGCATTCCCACCAACAGTACACTAGGGTTCCCTTTTTGTCACAGTCTCACCAGCACTTGTTGTTTGTTGATTTGTTAGTGGTGACCATTCTGACTATTGTGAAGTGGTATCTCATTGTGGTTTTAATTTGCATCTCTCTGATGGCTAGTGATGCTGAGCATCCTTTCATGTCTGTGGGCCCTCTGTATGTCCTCCTTGGAGACGTGTCTGTTCAGATCCTTTGCCCATTTGTTAATTGGGTTGTTTGTCTTCCAGGTGTGGAATTGTGTGAGTTCTTTATACATTTTGGAGATCAAACCCTCGTCTGAGGTTTCATTGGCAAATATATTTTCCCATACAGTTGGTTCCCCTTTCACTTTGCTGATGTTTTCATTAGCTGTGCAGAAGCTTTTTAATTTGATGAAGTCCCATTTTTTAGTTCTTCCTTTATACCCCTTGCTCTAGGGGACATATCTGTAAAAATATTGTTGTATGGAATATCTTCATAATTTTATTTTTGAATTGTTTGTTGTTAGTGTGTAGAAATACAGCTGCTTTTTTGTGTGCTGATCTTATGTCCTGCAACTTTGCTGAATGTATTTCTTAAGTTTAATTGGGGGGGGGGGGTGGTGTTCATGTTTGTTCTTTAGAATCTCCTATATAAAACATTGTGCCACCTGTGAATAGAGATAAATTCTACTTCTTCCTTTCCAATTGTTTCTTTGTATTTTTTTTTCTTTGTATTTCCTCATTGCTCTGGTTGGAACTTCCAGTTGAACAGAAGTGGCAAAAGTGGCAAAAGCAGTCATCTTTGCCTTGTTTCTGATCTTAGGTGGGAAAGGCTTTCCACTGAGTATGGTGTTAGCTGTGGGATTGTATGTATGTGAGAGACAAATGCCCTTTGTCATGTGGAGGGAGTTCCCTTGTATTCCTAACTTGTTGATTGATTTTATGAAAGCGTTGGATTTTGTCAGAGGCTTTTTTTTTTTTTCATTAACTAAGATGATAATGTGGGATTTTTTTCCCTTCTCTCCTTTTGCTCCCACTTCCACTGCTGGAAAGTCTGGATCCAAACCAAGCAGTTGGGGTTCTGAGTAGGGTTGCAGCCAGTCTCTTCCCTGAGAGCCGTTGTTGGCCTGGACCTCTGAGGGTGGGGGTCCACCTGAGGAAATCAGGCAGCGGGAGAGCAGTGCAGTGTTTTGGTGTTCCCACAAGGCTGCCTGGGCATGAAGCCTCTGACATATGACCATGCTCTGGAATGGGGAAGCTCCTGGGCCATGCCCTTTGGTAGGCAGTGGGTATCAGGCTGGGATAAACCTCACAGATTCACTGTAGCTCATTCATTCATTTGTTCAACACTGAGGTCAAGTTCCCTTAAGCATCAAATTCTCTGGAGGGCTTGTCATGACACAGATTGCTGGACTCCACTTCCAGTGTTTCTGATTCAGGGGGTCTGGGTTGGGCCTGAGAATGTGCATTTCTAACAAGCTCTCAGGGACCACTGTTGTTGCTGTTCTAGGAACCACACTTGGAGAAGTACAGCCCTAGAAACAGAGCCTGCAGCAGGGATTTATGTGGTACAAGGTTCCAGGTGAAACCTGTAAGAGAGTGTGGGAGGCAGAGAAGGCAAGGGAAGAAACTGGGCCTACACGTGGATTCACCAGAAGTGTGGCCTCAGCCTGACCCCATGGGGTGTGTCCTAGGAGCAGGAGGCCAGGCTCTTACAGGCTCTCCTGGGATAAAACAGTTAAGGTGGCCTTTTGAGGCGAGGGTGCAGGTAGGGATCTGGGGGGTATTGCAGGTATGAGCAACAAGCACCTACTTTGTTCCAGGCATCATATGCAGCAGGAACAAACATGTGCCTGCCCTGCCAGAGCTGGTGTCCTGTTGGGAGAGCTGACATAGAAGTATTGCTATTGTCAGGTAGAGACAAGTGCTGTTGTGCACAAAGATGAAACAAAGGCAGGGGTCAAGGGAGCTCAGGCTGGGGTACTTTACACTGGGCAGTGAGTACAGACCTCTCTAGTGTCTTCTAAAGCTCTCATTCCAGACCTAGTTGGGAGGAGTTCCTGTTTCATAGAGGAGGAGACAGGAGGCACAGGCAAGTAGAGGGCCATGCCCAAATTCATGCAGCAGTGGCAGAGCCCAGAGTTGAACCAGTGTGATTGAGGAAGACTTATGAGCCCTGTCCCTATCCTGCTCTGATCCAGCCTGTACCTCCATGCCGTTGCCTGGGGCCAGGCTGCAGGCAGATCTGGGTGGGCCCAATCCAGCCTACTGCACCTCCCAGATAAAGTGTCTGCTCCTGGCGCTGGAGCATCTATCACCCCCCAGTTTGCCCCACTCCCTCCATTTATGTCTCACTGTGGCCACTGATGGTTTTTTTCTAGAGCAGCTATATCCAACAGAACTTTCTGCAATGATGGAAATGTTCTAGAAGGATTCTGTCAGTCTAGCAGTCACTAGCCATGTGTGGCCATTAAGCACTTAAAATATTGCTTGTGTGACTGAGGAACAAAATTTTAATTTAAAAAAACTTAAAAAATTTTTTAAGTAACTTAAAATTATATGTAAGTAGCTATGTGTGGCTGGCAGTTTTTGGATTGGCTAGCTCCGGTCTAGAGTGTTGGTAAGCCACAGCACTACCTTGCACAGAAACCACGTCTGGGCTGAGAAGAAGGCCTAGCCCTGTCTTTCATGGCCAGAAGTCAAGAAATACGGACAGATGGGTGCCTTGTCCTGTGGGAGCTGGTCCCTGTGGTTGAATCCCACATGTGCTTCTGCTGACTTTATGTTTGGCCCATGTAAAATTCAGTCTCTAGCTTAGAAGTCCTCACATCTTGTCTCACAACACTGCAGCTTCACAAATATGAACCCACAATCCATATACACAGGGGTGGGTCTTGCAGCTTTCCAGCGTGCCCTAGCTCTACCACCCACCCCCTCTGGGCCCATGGTACCTCCATGTTACAGCCAGAGGGCCAGGACTTGCAGTAGGCTGGGTGGACGCCTCTCATTCAAGATAAATAATTCAGGTCCTGTAGGCCCTGCTTGTTTGAATGAGGGAGCTGAGCAAGCTTGCCCAGCCTTCAGCTATCCTCAGCCTTGCCAGCCTGGAAGGGGTGGCCACACAGGTGTTCAGTGGCAGTGCAGGCAGTCTGACAAGTATCTCCCATGTTGGCCATGTTGGCCTAACCCACAGTAGCCCATTTGTGGGCTGTTTTGTCCTGCCCTCCTGCCCCAGCCTCTCATGAGTTCCCTCCCCCACTGCCACCATACCTTCCTGGCCCTTTCCAGGCACATGCTTTTTCTGCAGGCCTCTCCAGGCCTAAATCTATAATTCTTTCCTGATTGGTGATCACAGTGGCCACACCTCCCCCCTAGTTCTCTGTCATTGGATGCCTTGGCTGTCTCAGCACCCAACTTTGCTCACTCCTTCCTGAAACCTTCTTAGTGGCTGGCCTCCTGAGCACCTGCTATCCCCCACCACCCATTCCCCATCACCCTTCTGGTCCCCAGACAGCCCTTTTTCATCCCAGTGAACTCCAGCCTGGCCTTTGCCCTTCAGTGTTGGAGTGCTGGGGTTCTGACTGTGCATCCAGATACCTCCATTCATCTGTTGTCTGTTAACTATCCCCATCTCACCTTCCCCACACCCTCATTATCTCTCACTTCCTTCCCGGGGCTGCTGCTGCTCTTCTTGATCCCCTACCTGGTTCTCCTGTTATAACTGCAGCAGTATGGGAAGTGCTATCTGAGGCTCCCTACTGCTCTGACATGACTGAGAGCCTTCGCTGGCAGACCAGCCCTATATGTCCCAGCTATACCCAGCTTCCATTGAACATGGGGACTCACTTCTCTTCCACCAGCAATAACTTTTTTACCTTGACCCCTACTGCTGGCTAACTGTTGTTCACCTTCAGTCTCTGCTTTCATGTATGTTAGTTAGTACCTCTGGAAAGCCTATATGCCCCCACCCCCGCTCAGGCCATGTTCTTCTCCATTGCAGGGCTTGTCACATTGCATATAAGCACTTTCATAGTAGGCTACAAAAAGCACCCTGACAGGAGAAGTGGTCTAGCCCCCATCTCAGAGCCTGACACCTAGAAGAAACCTGGGCCTTCTTGGCCTCCACCTGCAGTCAGTAGGAGCAGGGAGCCTGGGCCTAGATGCATTCTCAGCCAGGCAGGAGATGGTTCGGGAACTGGGTACATGGACATTTGCCAGGGACCTGGGAGGTCACTGGAATAAAGTCACAGGAAAAGCTGTGTCCTTATTTCGGTGCATATGCCTTTTAGGTTCCCCAGCTCCTCCTGCCTCAGTAACTGGAGAGGGGGCAGGATGCCTGTTTTGAAAGGAGGTCCAGTTCTCAGTGGATAAAGAGGCCATGCTTTGCTGGGGGAGCAGGACACCTGGACTCTGTCAGTGAGGCAACATGTGACCTCAGCAAGAAAGATCCTCTCTGTCCTCTTCTGTACAGTGAGTGGGAGGGGCCTGTCGGAGTCCTCAGCTCTTGTTTGGGGCACAAGAGGGCAGCCAAGGGCTTTGGAGCACTGAGGGATGTGTTCCAACTGAGCTTTAAGAGAACATGCTGTGTAAAATGTTCTTTATTGAGCCCAAAGCTTGGTGGGATTCAGACCTGTGGGGGGTTCTTGTTTCTTACCAAAGTAACTGCACTTGACCCAGAGTTTGCCCAAGGCACTTTGAAGTTGGCATTAGAGGAAATCTGATTTCCCAGCTGCTGCCTCCTAGCTTTGGGCGTGGCAGTGGAAGGCCAATGGTCTGCGTCTCTTTCCACAGTGGTCCTTTGCTGTTGCCACCATCACAGAAATACCCCCTCTCATCTTTCTCCCCAACTTCCTTGTTCAGAGGAAGGTGCTGAAGCCCCTTCGGATCCAGACAGGAGGAACCATAATGGTAGGTGAGGAGGCAAGTGGGATGCAGGCTGGGCTGGGGACCCTTCCACCTGCTTCCTTCCCACCTCTGGGCCTTTGCCCATCCTGACCTCTCCATCTGGAATGCCCTCCTCTCACGTAGTAGTTGAACAAAATCCTAAATATTCCTCAAAGCCCAGCAATAATGACTGTTTCTCAAAGCTTTCCCCATCCCAGGACATTGGAATTCATTGTTTTTTTCCCCCAGGGAACTCCTGGTTGAGTTACTGTATTTGCAGGTATATAAGATATATCCCATCCCCCAGAGATATATCCTAAAAGAATTGCTCCAATGTATCAGATTTAAGATGGAAAAGCAAACCTCCGTGACTTCAGTGATGGATGGAGCTCCCTCTCTCCCCATCATGGGTGTGGCAATGAACACTCCTGGCAAAATTAGGTTTCCTGTCCTCTGTGTAGTTTTCTTTAAAATTAGCCACAGGAACATTTCAGATTTCAATGGTCAATGGTCTAATTCAGACCTGGATAAATACCTGTTGATCCCTATAGTTTTCCTTTTAGCTTGCAAATTTATATGTTTTTTAGTTTATTAGCGTATTACTGCACACCCCAAAACTTTGATTTCCTATGGGATTTCAGTATTCAGTCTACTCTATTTCCATGAGCAAAAACTTGTCTGTTTTCTCTTTGAAAACCTCATTAAAGTCATTGTCAGTTTATGATTCTTCTAGTTCCCTCACAAAATTGCAAAGGGGATTATGCGCTGCGCGTCCTAAATGCCAACCCATCTGGCACTGGCTACTGGGACTGCATTTGCCCCAGGGGTGGGTGCCTCCTGTAGCCTCACCTCAGAGCTGGCTAGAAGCACCATTTATGGGATGAATAAGCAAGTCAGTGAATGAGTGAGGAGTGAGTGGAGAGGGTTGCCTTGCCCTTTACCCTGTGCTTATCTCCCAGGCAGGGAAGCTGGCAGTGGAGCGAGGCTGGGCCATCAATGTGGGTAAGTGCCCCGTCTGGGGAAGCTGGCCTGTTAGGGCCTGGGGGCTGGGAGGGCCCAAAGGGACCTGGAGGAAGCAGCTGTGAGCTCAGAAGCTCTGGTGCCTGGGAGGGACCAATCAATGCCTCCGTCTGGCACGGAATCTTTGTCTAAAAGAGTTCTCCAGGTTGCTTCCCAGTCCCACTTTTGCATACTTCCAGTGATGGGGAACTCACTCTCCCAGAAAGCCTGTGCCATCCGTGGGCAGCTCTGCATGGGACTGAAACCTGCAGAGGTTTCAGCAGCTACCCCAAAAGGCTCCATCAACCTCTGGGGGCCAGGATAGTCTGCAGGGGCTTGGTCATGTCATGGTGGGTGGACAGGCCCAAGATCAATATCACTTTGTTCTCAGGGGCCTTGAGGGCCATCATTCCTCAGTCCCCTGGCCTTTCCCACAAGATTGGCTCAAGGGATGGCTGCACCCATGGTCTTCTTCACCCTTATCAGTGTCCCTCATGGAGGCTTGGCATGTCACAGTTTGTGAAGCCCTGTTCTTGTCCAGCCTCTTGTCTGAGCTGGGTGTTATCGTTCAGTCCAATTTTTTTCGATGAGAACATGGACCTTGAGAGAGGACTAGTAGCTTGCTCAGAGCCCCATTGCTTCTCCCCCAACCCCCACCTTGGGCTGTGAGCACTGGAAGGCCAGGGGCTGGATCTCTTCCACCTTGGTATGTCCAGGTACCCATCATTAGGCCTGGCTTAACCATGATGTTATGATGCTCTGCTGAACAAATGAATGAATGACACTTGCCATGGGTTTCTGTAGGGTTCCCAAGAGGACCCAGGCCCTTCCCTCATGGAAGGTGTTATGGCCTGGAAGAGGTTAAGAGCCCAGATCCTGGTCTATCCCTTGGTTTGAATCTTCATTTGGCCATTAGCTAGCTGTGTGACACAGGGCAAGTTGCTGACCCTCTCTGTGCCTCAGGTTCTGAATCTAAAATGGAGATGATGACAATAATGCTACCTGCTAGGGCTATACAGAGACTTCAGTGAACTTAGTGCCTGGTTAGGAGTTCACTGTTGACTGTTATCTCATCATTATGACCCAATGACCGCCTCTTAAGTGGTGCAAGAGGCAAGTCCCAGCATCTGTGGGCCCTGGCTTTACACTGCCAGCTGAGACAGTGTGGGCTCAACTTCAGAAGCTCTGCAGCTCAGGTTCTTATAGGGGTTGCAGGGGAATGGTTTCCATGGTCACTGAGACTCTGAGGCTATGGTCTTGGGGTTGAGGGGTAAAGGAGGCTGGATCCCAGCTTCCAGGACCCTCACCGTTGCCATGGGCAGCCATGACCAGCAGACTGTGCCCTGTCTGATGTCCCCTTCTACCATCCTGCAGAATCTAGGTGGTCCCAAAGTAAACCTGCCCCCAGAGCCCCACCATCCTTTTTTGGCAGGAGGACTCATGTGTGGGCAGGCCCAGCTCTGTGGTGACTCACTACCTTAGGAAGGATGAGCTCCCTTCCCCTGAGGGGTGTGAGTGGGCATTGGGGCCAACTTATTGGGACAACCTAAGGGGTTTCTTTCTCTGACATGGGTGGCTGTGATGGCAAAGCTGCCTCCTGACCTAGGGAGGGGGGGGTGACATATCTAGGCACAAAGTTCACTTTTCCAACTTGGAGTCCCAGGAGATCTTCCTGGGAGCTGAGCAGGAAGGGACCCTTGGGAGGCCAGGGGGCGGGCATGCACCTGGGTCTAGCCTTAAGCCTGGCCCTGACCATACCACGTCTGTCCTTTTGTAGGTGGTGGCTTCCATCACTGTTCCAGTGACCGGGGCGGGGGCTTCTGTGCCTATGCGGACATCACACTCACCATCAAGGTGCGCAGGAGAGCACCTGGGGACTTACCTTCAAGAGCCCTTCCTGGAATCCCCCTGCCATTCCCGGTTTTGTGTTCTCACCCTACATTATAAAGAAAGCAACTGAGCCTCAGAAGGGGAGGAAGCTCCTACATTGCTCAGCCAGGCTTGGGCTCAAACCCAGACCTGACACTCTCTTCTGTGGGGTTATATTATAGTAGCCCCACAGGAGGGAGGTATTATAGCCTTCAACAATGGCAGGGGATGGAGGGAGCAGCAGCCATATAAGAAGGGAATTGTTGAAGAAGAGTGAGAAGGAGATAGAAATAATAATGACCACAATAATACTGATGGCATTAACTACAGGCTCAAGCTTATGCCAGCCACTGTTCTCCATGGCTCACTTCAATTTATCCTCATATATTACAGATGAGGAAACTGAGGCCCAGAGAGGTGAGTTCACACAGCCAGAAGGTGCAGAGCTGGCCTTGGCCTCCATGTCTATAGGACCCTAGAGCTCCCCCTGACCACCCTGTGCCTGACCTTGGGCTGGGTGTCAGGAACAGGCCATCATGGTCCCTGTTCTCACAGGGCACACAGACTAATGGGGGTGGGGGGGCAGGTCAGCAGACCCTGGCTGTCAGAGGAGGAGACACATAGCAGACCTTCCTAGAGGCTGGAGGGAGGGGAAGGAGGCATGAGGACATGGAGTTGCAGGAAGGCAAATATTGTAGAATAAAGTTCCAGACCCAGTTTTGAGGGGAGGTCCCCCCTTGTCTAGCCCCCACATATTTCCTCAGGATTCCTGGGCTGTCATTGGGGGCCAGCCTCACTCCCCTGCTTACCTACCTCCTGACTTCCAGCCCTTCATGGCACAGAACAGGCCCCTTCCTCCAGGGAGCCTTCCTGACCATGCAGACATGCTTCCCTGGAGCTACAAGTCCTGCTGGGCATGTGATGGGTTAGCCCAGTTCTGAAAGCCCACAGCATATATGGCCTCCTGCCCTGGCCCCTCACCAATTGGGAGTCCTGAGGGGCCATGTCTTCTGTGGGTCCTTACATCTTCCCTCTCCTCCCCTGGGCAGTTTCTGTTTGAGCGAGTGGAGGGCATCGCCAAGGCCACCATTGTGGATCTCGATGCCCATCAGGTGAGTGCCCTGTGGGGACTGGGTTCTCATGGGTCCCCCTCCTCAGGCCCCCTTTGCATGCTCCCCGTCAACATCTCTCATGCAGCCCTGCACTGTGGAACCCCCGCCCCCCCCAACCCTGGGAACAGCCCTGAGCCCCAAGGCAGACTTCTGCCACCTTCGTCCTGATCCATCCCACTCCCTGTGTCTGGACAGAGAGGCTGGAAGCAAAGGGCCCTTCTTTCTCCTTCTGCAACCCTCTCAGCCCAGTCAGGGTGGCTGGTCCTCTTCAATGCTCCTATCAAACCTGAAGGTGCTCCCTCCCTTCTCCTGACTGTCCCCGAAAGGCAGGCTTAGGGTTCTTCCTAAACCCAGTTTGGCAGTGCTGTTCTTGCACTCTAAACCCCTCAGTGGCTTCCACAGTCACTTTGCACAGGGCTGAGAAGTACTGCAGACCAGCCCCTCAGGGAAATGCTCAATCATACCAGTTCAGGGTTCCTTGGCTCCAAGGCAACTGCCTGCAGGGAAAGCATCAGGACTTGAAACTCAGGTCTGGCTCCTCTGGTGAAAGACAAGTCAGGGCATCCATAGGCTCTTGAAGGCCCCTCCCACACCTGTGCTGCTGTAGCTTTGTGAAGGTCCTGCACCCTGCTTCAAGGTCATGTGACACTGAGCTTCTGAACCAAGTCACATGAGTACAGCTTTTTGCAGTTTGTTTCACATCCCTGATCCCAGCCAATTCTGCTACAGACTTGAGAGGGTGGTAGAGCCAGGTTTCCTGCCTTGTTTCCTGGAGAAGAAAATGACAGGGCCAGGGCTTGCTTAAGGTCACACTGGAAGGTCATGGGGCCAGGTTTTGAGGTTGAATCCCAGCTTTGTCACTTAACAGCCATGAGATCCTCTGCTCCAAGGACAAACCACACTGCTCAGGCATGGGGTCAGGGGGTCAGGGAGGGTGGGTCCTGGGTGGGGTGGTCTTGGCTTTGCTGAGGGCACCTACCTGCAAGTGGCTTTCACGTTCTCCCCACAGGGCAATGGGCACGAGCGGGACTTCATGGGTGACAAGCGTGTGTACATCATGGACGTCTACAATCGCCATATCTACCCTGGGGATCGCTTTGCCAAGCGTAAGCTGCTCCCCACCCCCCAGTCCTAAGTGCACTCTCGAATGGATGGGACTCTCCCTCCTGAGTATTTCCTGTGTGCTGGGCCCTGCAGAATTCACTTCGTGTATTCTCAGCATCTCTGCAAGTTGGGAATTGTTCCCATTGCACAGATGAGGAAACAGACCGAAAGAAGGCACTTGACCCACACAAGATCGCATTAGCCTGTCTAATAAACATATGTGTGGGTCCTTATATTGGGGGTAGCC
The DNA here is from genome assembly GCF_004126475.2 of Phyllostomus discolor. Taxonomy (NCBI): domain Eukaryota; kingdom Metazoa; phylum Chordata; class Mammalia; order Chiroptera; family Phyllostomidae; genus Phyllostomus; species Phyllostomus discolor. The sequence goes on from NC_040904.2 coordinate 107,972,396, forward strand.
ATCAGGAGGATAAAAATCTTAGGTATGTGTCTGTCTGTCAGTGGAAGAGATGAGAAAGAAACAAAGGGGATAATACGATAAATAGGGTATTCCAAATAAGACAGCAGAAATTAGTTCAAATATAATAGTTGTTAAAATAAGTGCAGGCAGGTTAAAGTTGACAATCTAAAGGCAGAGATGCTCAGATCAGCTGTGAAAGTACAGGGACCTGCTCACTTTGTGAGTAGGGGGCACTTTTGCTGGTAGGGCTAGTGAGTGAGTCTGCTTTGAGTAGTCAGCGGCCGGTGTGGCCCAAGGGACCAGTTTCTGAGCTGAATCCTGAAGGTGTTGGATTTGGACCTGGGGGCACAACATGGCATCCATGTGTCTGGGCACGGGCTCCAGGAAGCAGTGAGAGCAGATGTCTGACACCCGTCTCTGAGTCTGCAGGGCAAAGTGTTTTATCTTCAGTTCCCCTTCTCTCCTTTGGGCCCCTGCTTTGCAGCTATTGGTGCTCTTTTTAGCTTACTTGGGGTGAAAGGAGAGCCTGAGCAGTGCTGGAGTCAGACCATTGTTTAGGCCTGCCTGGGGCGCTCACAGGGACCCAGGCCATCTTTGCCCTCTTGAGTCTCAGTTTCTCTTCTCTGCACATTGGGGGTACTCCTGTATCCCTCTTAGAGGCCATCAGGCGGAAGGTGGAGCTGGAGTGGGGCACAGAAGATGATGAGTACCTGGGTAAAGTGGAGAGGAACCTTGAGAAAGCCCTTCAGGAGCATCCTCCCGATGTGGTGGTGTACAACGCGGGCACTGACGTCCTCGAGGGTGACCGCCTTGGGGGACTGTCCATTAGCCCACAGGTATGTCCTGACCCTGGAGGGCAGGGGAGGGTCAGCTCTGCAGACTCTGCAGCAGCAGGACAGGTGGACCACACTGGTGTTTCTCCTGATATCAGAGAGGGGGTGGGTGTAAGTAGCAGGACTCTCAATACCACGAGGATCAAGGTGTGTCTGAGCCAGCCTTCCCAATCTCCCCACAGGGCATCGTGAAGCGAGATGAACTGGTGTTCCGGGTGGTCCGTGCCCACCAGGTGCCCATCCTCATGGTGACCTCAGGCGGGTACCAGAAGCGTACAGCCCGCATCATTGCTGACTCCATCCTTAATTTGTATGCCCTGGGGTTCATTGGTCCTGAGTCACCCAGTGTCTCAGCACAGAACTCAGACACGCCTCTGCTACTCCAGGAGGTGCCCTGACTGCACTGCCCTTCTGAGTGGCTCCCTGACTGCCTCCCACCCGCCGCCCTCCTCAGTGCTTCTTCGTTTCTAACCACACGGGATGGTAGGGGCAGCTGCCAGGGGCCCAGGGCCTGTCCCTGATTGGGCCTGCCTTAGGGGCCTGGTAGGCTGCTCCTCTGCTCTCCCCACGGGATGTCGGAGGATCTCCAGGCCCCTCTGTGGGAGGGAGCAGAAGGCAGTCCCTGGAAGACAGCCCACGGGATCACAGCTCTGACCAAGCCCTGGGGAAGCAGGTAGCTCACCCAAGGGAAGAGGAGGGTAGGTGAGTCTCTGGGGGCTGCAGGGAGGGCTCCTGGGGGTCAGGGTACTTTGGTTGTCAAAAATGTCAGATCCATGTCAGACCAAGGAAGCTTCCATCTCTACCATGGTTGAGCCTCTCCCTCTTAAGACCTGCAATTTGCTCCCCTTCTTGTCTCAGGCAGGGCATGAGGAGCTGGGGACAACATGTGGGTGGGACTGAGAGCTGGGTATGGAGGCCAGGACTCTTGGAGGGATCCTGAATTCCTGGCCAGTAGGCAGGAGCCCTGGTTCTAGATGTGAGGGGTGGCAGGGAAGGGGGTTCAGGTGGGTTTTTCCCTTCTGGCATTTCCTTTCGATAACACAAGGACTGGGCCTGCCCTCTGAGCCCCTCAGTGATGATAAGTGATAGAGAGGCCTGAGGAGCCCCAAATCCCTGCTTCCACAGTGGTCTCACCTGTTCAGGGGGTGGGGCAGTTTCAGGAAGAACACTTGGCCCAGGGCCTCAGCAACAGAGGCATAATGGGGCTGTTGACCCCAATGTGGAGGGGGCAGAGGAAAATGAGGCCCGGACAGGGAAATTTTGGATGGGGCAGGTGGCCAAGGTAGGTCCTGCAGGGACTGAGGCCCCAGGTAGGGACTGAAGCATTGGCGAGGCCACACTGGGATTTCTGGACAGAGAGCAGAGGGCTTCCACCCTGGCCTACAGGTTACATGGCAAGGGGCTGGGGCAGGGCCCTGGGTAGAGCTGCAGCCTCCACTGGCCTCACCCAAATTCCCCGAGGCCCTGATCACGCACTGTGTCCATGGTCCCGCGGCTCTGCTCTGAAGGGGCCTCGTAGGCCTCACAGGAAGCTGGGCTGGGGGAGCATCCACTCCTCCATTTCCTGGGTGTGTTCCTAGTGGACAAAGGTGGGGCTAGAGAGGTGTCTCAGTCCCAGATCAAGTCCACATATGGGACTCGGATTCATTATCACCTGGGGGTGTTCCTGCAGTCTCCCACTTTCTCCCTCACACTCCCTTGCCACTCCCTCTGCTGGAGCAGGGGTGAGGTGGGGTAAAAGTTCCAAGATCACGGACTGTCAAAAATGCTGACCTTCTGGACAAGACCTGAGGTGTTATGCACTCGGACCTCCCGCCTTTGTCATTGGTTTCTCTGTATCTGACTTGAGAGCCCTAAATTCCCGTCATCTCCAATGCAGCCTCTGACATCTGGGGAAAGGTTGTGATGTGGCTCATCACTGTTGAGCTCCTGTTTGTAGAGAACCATAAAGGCTTTTGATTGGACCTAGTCACTGTGTGTTCTTGAGATGAAGAATCCCTCCCTCCTAAGAATTAAAGGGGATAAAAATTTAACATGCACATAGCACAAGGCATGGCATGAGGCAGCTGCCCAAGAAATGATAGTATTTTATTTCATCCACCAAGTCCTATAAAGTAGGTCATTATTCCCATTTTAATATGACACAACTGAGAGTCAGTGAGCAATTAAACCCAATCCGCATGCACATCTAGTGAGTGTAGCACCAAGTTTAAGCCTAGCTCTGGTGGATTGCAAAGTGTGTATCTCAGCTGCCTTGAATATAGCAGGAGTGAAGGGGGTGGGGGGTGCTCGTTGCTGTCCAAGCAGAGGAGAGTCCAGGGTCTGGGAAAGTATGGGATGGGAAGGCAGGCAGGGTTGGGCTCCGGCTGTGATGGTGGCTCTGCACAGTGTGGGAGGCAGCAGGCGCATGGGGGGTGGTTCTAGCTCTGGGCTTCAGTTAAAACACTTGTGGGGATGGTGTGGGTCAGGCAGAAAGGTCCAGGCAGGTGGGGAGCAGGACCTTGTCCGCAGCCTGGCAGAGCAACCAGGCCATCCCCAGGGTTAGTGGCACGGCCTGGATGAGGGGAGCAGTGTGACTACACAAGGGTTGGTACCAGGGACAAGGACATCAGATGAAGATATCGGGGGTAGGGAGGTGGCAAGCAGGGGTCTAGGGTGGCCCTGTGCTAGCTGCGAGGAGAATGAAGGCTGGCAGGTGTCAGGCCCTGTTCCAGGTCCTTGGTGGGAATTACTTGTTGAACCTCACCGCACTATGAGGTGAGGACTACTGTGTTTTTGTTGTGCAGATACAGACACAAAGGCATAAACTGGGTTAGTTACTCAAAGCCCACAGCTAGTAAGTGGAGGAGCAGAATTTGTAGCAAGTCCTCAGCTCCACTATCTACAAGCTGTTTCATCATCTGTGATGAGCTTTTAAGGAGACTTTCCTAAAGGGAGGTTCCATGGTTAAATGCCTTAATGCATGGAACTCGCAGAGGACGTGTTGCATTTTTTTTGGCACCGAGTAAATGCTAGCAATAAGGGTGTTGATTCTCCTGTAGGTCTCACTGAAGAATCAGGGATAGTTGAGGTGAAATGTTTGGGATCTGTTCTTAAGAGCTGTGCATTTTGCTTTTTGCAAATTATACCCTAAGATATAAAAATCCTAGGGGAACTCATCAACATTTGTGAGGTGGCTGAGGGACCAGCCCTGGCTGATGTGCTGGGTGCTGCAGCCCAGGGTGAGAGTGGGGATGGGCTGAGGGAGGCCTGGAGGTGACCCATGCTACGGTGAGAACTTGGGGGCAGACCAGTTACCATGGACCAGCCCTGATGCCCGATGGAGGTGGGGTTTCTGTAAGAGGCCCCTTGCCACAGCGTGAACTTTTGACCTGGGAGGTGGAATCCCCCTAAGTGCTATGAAGTGGGCAGGCCTTGGAGCCCAGGCCCACCATGTGGGGAGTTTTGCTCTGCTTGGGCCTGAGTGAGGACCCTTGGGCAAATGACAGCCTCTCAGAGTCACCTTCCTGAGCCACCCTAGGAGGTCATAGTCCTAACCTTGTGGGGCTGGAGCAGGTGTGTAGGGTGTGACACTGGTGACACTCAGGTGTGGCACCAAGTAGACGCTGTATGAAAGCAGCCACCCTCCACTCCCCTCCTCACAGACCCTAGCACATGCCTGCCTGAGGCCTGGGGACAGGGGTTTCTTCTCCCAGAGTCACAGCTCTGCTCTCTACTTGCTCCCAGTGGAGGGGTTCTCAGGCAAGCATGGGAAACAGCAGCTACCTTCCACCCCACAGAGACCACACCTGAGGTAACAGCCTGGTGGGCAGCAGAGGCAGGAATGAAGGTTCCCAGCCTGCTGCCTTGGGTGTAAACAAAGGCAGCTGCTGGCACAGTGCCTCCTAGCCAAGAGTGCTCCTCGGCAGATTTTAAGGAGACTTTTATGACACTTCCCTGGCTCCTCAGCCAAATACTTGCGGTTTAAGGCCAGGAACTCCTCTAGGGCAGCCTGCCCTTGAGTTGGTTTCATTTAGCTCAGCCAACACTGGCAGTGGACACCCTGCTCCAGGCCCAGGGCCTACATGGGGAGGCTCAGTGACACCCCATGAGCGATATTGTCCTGGGACTTATGTGAGGCTGTGGGGTGCAGACTCTTGCCAGCCTGGCTTTGAGTCCCACCTCCTCCCCTTGTTAGTGGGATACTCTGCCTTAGTTTACTCATCTGTAAAATGGGGATGATAGCACCTACCTCACAGAGTTCTCAGAATGAAATGAGTTAATGTGTAAAGTGCTTAAAGCAGTGTCTAGCACTTAGTACATGTTACCCATCATAATCATCACCTTTTACACAAGAGGAGACAGAGAGGTGGAGAGAGACAAGCGTATTGCCCAAGAGCACACAGGCAATGGAAAAGCCAGGAAATAGATCCAGATCCATCCAACTCCAAAACAAGTACACTTTTCCTGCAACCAGCCCCTCTCTGCACATGTTTAAAATGAGAGTACCTTAGCAAAGATTACATCTCACATACCACCTGGACCTCTCAGCCCTCCGCAGTGCACACCTTCACCCGCAGTCCTGGGACAGGCAGGTGTCAGCACCCAAAGCCTAGATGAGATGGGACCCAGAGGCTCAGTCCCTCAGTGGTGGTGGCAGGGCCAGTGGAGGGAAGTGTGGCAGTTTTAAGTGGGTGGGTGAGTGTCTGCTTGAGCTGGGCTTTCAGAGAAAGGCAGCATCCATTTCCTGCCCTTGAAACACTCTTGAGCTGGAAGACACATCGCGCTTTCTGAAGGGCCATCCAACTTGCAGCCCAACTTTTGCAAGCACAAAGTGAATTTTTGACAATAAAACAGAGCAGGCAGCTGAGAAGTGCTTTATGGGTTGGCATATGAACAGTCAGAGCTGAAGGTAAATAGCACATAGAGGCCTAGCCTCCTGGCACTGCCGCTGGATGGGGCGTGCTGAGGTGGAGGAGACAGAAGGCTGTCTTTCTCATGGGCCCTCCTAGGATCCTGGCTTAGTGCTGGTGGTCACTGTGGCTGGTTTGTAGATGGGGAAAGTAAGACCCAGGGAGGGCTATTAAGGAAACTGACACCTCTGGCAAGCCCAGCCTCCTGGCTTCCCTATCAGCCTTCCTATTGAGTGAGGGGGGGTGGGGCTCAGGGGGAGAGGAACGGTGGCCTGTACTGCCCTGGCATCAGTGAGAGGACCTCAGAAAGCCCTCCGCATCAACAGCCAAACCACCCTTCATGCTCCCACTTTTTCTTCACCCTCATAGTGGCCTTCCTGGGCAGGGACCGGGAGCCTCATTTTATTGATGGAAACAAGGCTCAGTCAGAGATGCACACAGCACTCACCCAAGGCTATATCAGACTGAGTGGCAGAGCACTGTCTCTGAATTTTCTTGCTGCTATGAAGGCGCTGACCGTGCCTTCATGGAGGAGCCATGATTTCCACTGGAGGTGGAGGGGGCTGGAGAAAGGACACAGATTTTCAAGTTGGCCAGCCTCCATTCAAACCTTTGTCAGTGGCCTGAGTAGTGACTCTGGGCAGATGGCAGCCCCTCTCTGAGGCTTGCTGCTCCCTCTACAGAGGACTGTGTGAGTCAGTGGAAGTGGGGCTGCCATGTGGTCTCTGAGTCATATGAGGACAAAATTAGGGTTCAGAGGGTGAGTGTGGGAAGGACCCTCATGGTTCACTGTCCAATCTCTTATTGCACAGATAGGGAAACAGAGGCCTGGACAGAGAGGGGGCATTGCTCCACACAGGAGCTAGGCCCATGGGGAGGCAATGTCTCACAATAGTTACAGCTAGATTTGCTGTGAGGCCTTGATTGAAGCCCTGAGCCTCAGTCTTTCCCCCATAAGATGTCCTGGCACAGGCAAGTGCTCAATTGGTATGAGGTGGGAATGAGGGTATTCTCATCATAATTGTGACTGACACAGTGCCGTGCTTCCAGGTTCAAGTACAGTTCAAGCACCAGCAATATGAAATGGCTTCATTCTTATACAACTGTGTTTGCATGCAATGATAGAGGGCACGGCACGGGGAAGGTGCCCTTGGGTGTCGCCTCCCCCTAAGAGGGCTCGTGTATCAGGGAGCAATCTGGCCAGGTAGCTTCTGGGACTTCACATCCCTTTCTGACTCTGAGTGTGAGATTCTTGGTGTGTGCCCTGACCTTGGAGCTCCGGGGAAGGTGCCAGAAGTGAGGCGGGTTCCTGCTGGGCCAGGGGCGGTGGCCAGGGGCCCAGCCAGAGGCCCACTCCATTCTGGCCAGTGTGTGTAGCCCACCGGTCGTCTCAGTAACTGATACCCAGGAGGCCAAAGTTATGGTGTGTGGCTGGGAGGCTATTTTGTCTAATACACTAAAACGGCTTTGGAAATTCCTGAAGCCCATCTGGTCCTCGTTACACCATAATATTGCTGTCTCTTTAGCTCGCAGACAAGGGAACACTTATTTCTCCTTTCAGAGCTCAGGAATGTGCCTGAAAGGCAGTCCCACAGACATCCATGTGGTTCCACAAGTTTCTTGCTCACATGCTGGAACCATCATCTCTTTAAAGGCCCACTGCTCCTCCCCCTAGGCTTCCCCGCCCCAGACAACCCCCAGGACTCCTGAGGGTGCCAGGGGGAAGCCCCAGGCTTTGGAGCTGGGCCTGCCTAGCTTTGCAATGTGCCCCAACCTCTGTGCTTCCTTGCTCCTGTAACAGAGACAGGAAATCCTGAGAAGTGAACAGAAACTTGGCATGCAGTAAGTCCTTAGTAAATGCAGGTTTCCTTGAATTGCTCCATGAATTTGAGAAAATTCCTTAATAAGTCCAAGTACTGATAGTCCCTGTAAAATGGGGTCTAAAACTCTAAGGGATGTTAATAATCATTCTTATTCACTTGGTACCTCTGCCTATCCACAGACAAACAAGAACCAGAAAGTAAAACATAGACAGAGGCTCCACATCTGAAACATCTCTGTGGAGTCCAGGCTGGGCCCCTCATGCATTATTCCCTGAGCTGGAATATGCGTGTGTTTCTTCCTGGAGTTCTGGGCCCTGCGGGTCCCTCAGGGCTCCTTCTGACTGCATTGTGCTGCAGCTGGGTGTGGCTGCCCTGGGCTCACACATGGCCCTTCCACCCTGGGATGACTGACTCTTAGCTACTTTACCTAGATAGTTGTTTGGGACAGCTGGCACCTTCCTCTCTTCCTTGAGGAACTCTTATCCCTCAATCCCAGCTGTAACAGTCATGGTACCCTACCTACCCGCAGCTCATCCCCCACTGCCCCAAGAGTAGAATGTGATTCAAGTTCAGATCAGTATGGTTCAGACCCTCTTTCCAGGCCAGAACAGGGCTACACCTATCTGCCCTCTGAAGTTAGGTGTGGCCACAGACTTGCTTTATGAACTCTGAGCTCAATGGCTTGTGTATCTCCCAGGTGGATACTTTTGAAGTCAGTGGGTTATTCTTTATGTACCTCACTGTATTGCCACCCTTCAAGACCAGGCAGGTCCATGGTATTTGTGCAGACAGAAAAATATTTGTGGAGCCGTTGGGATGTCTGGCATGTCTTTATTCACAGGTGGGCCAGCCACGCACGCTGCAAGCTGTGTGTCTGTCTGCCTGTCTCCTGTCATGGCCCCTGCTTCCCAGCGTGGCACCCATCGTGGCACCTGTCCTCTTGCATGTCTCTTATCATCATCACCCCCAGCAGAGAGTCCCTACCTGTTTAAGTGCTAGAGGGGAACAAAGCCAGCAAGATGCCAGAAATTATATAAATAACACAATTCTGCGCATGTGAGCCCACTTCATGTTATGGGAACAGTTTATCAGACCCAGTCTCAAGGCTATGAGAACACTAGTTATCAGGCCCCTCCCAGCCTATGGGAACACTACTTCCCTTGGTTACCCAGACACCTGGGTGAGGAAGCCAGGCTGCCTCCATTTACGCTACAATCCACCCCTTCTGGGTTTTTCACCTTATAATCTACACGAGGATGTCTTCCATGTGGTTCCTTGGTGAGGAGGGCAGAGCCCTGCACCCATAACCCACAACAGCAGTACATACAGGCTACAGCAGCAAGCAAGCAAAAGACAAGCACTGCCGCAGCAGCAGTGCAAGCTTCAACAGCACACAGCCGTAACACAGGCAATCAGGCCACCCCTAGGTACAATGGCCAGTCCAGTTTCCATACACGTAAGGCCACTCATGTTGTCCCCCAACCCAGAGGGTCCCAGTAGGAATTGCAGTCCATGCACCATTCTGTGCCTCCCAGCAATGTCCAAGAATCTGGGTCTGACACAGATTTGTTAGAGTCCAGCTCACCTGGGCTTTTCCTTTGGGGTTCTCAGTGCAAAAGGGAGCTGGTTCAGCCAGTCTCATGGCCTCAGCCGTGAGTCACCCTGAGCCGTCCCATATGGGCTAGCCACTTAAGGGCTTAGGCCAGTCATACTGCCACTTCGCCCCAGCATAGATATCGGTCCAGGTAACATTCCACAAGGGATGTTCGCAGTTCCACTGGTTCTGAAGCCAAGTCCAATTTGAGACAGAAGCAGGACAAATGCACCATGGGAGGCCGGACAATGTGCTCAGAGGGAGTTGAGTACAGACCCAGCATGCTGGTTGGTCAGCCACTAAGGCGTAGGTATAAACCTAGTCCACTAAGGTGTTACTTTGAACCCTAAGGGCAAAAAGACAGAGCAGGTACAAGCACAAGTAGAGACAAGTTAGGACCCTCAGGCAATATACAAACAAGCTTCTGATCAGCTGATAAGTCAGTGGCTGGCAGAGGGGCTTTTCCTGGATGTGAATACCAGGTCTTTTGTGCCTCACCTGGGGGTTCAGCATCTACTTGCAATAACAGGGGAGAACTCATAATGGGCCATAGGGAAATCACAAGGGTACCATGAAGAAGCATTTCATGGTCTTCTGGCCCTGGATATGTCACCTTTAAGACTGAGGCAGTGTTCCAGTCACCCAGGGCACTATTTGTAAGTTTCTCTCCACCCCTTAGCACCAAGGGACAACAAAAGCCACCGAACCCATGTGAGGGGCATTTATTTCCCAAGGGCCATGTCCAAGTGGCTGTTCACCCTTGTTCCAGGCCCTCCGGAGCAAGCAAGAGAATATTCCCATGTTTTCCCATGCCTGGTTTCAGCAAGGCATCCTTAGTTTGTACCTGTGGCTGAAATGGAGCTGCAATCTGGTGAAGCAAGGCTTCCACCGGAGCTGGGCTCCACCTCTGACTCCTCTCAGAGTATGGAGGACAGTCCAGAAGCATTTCACCCAACCCTTCAGCATAGGGGTGGCAGTTACAGCTCACAGGCCCTGCTTTAAGAGACCATTGTACTCTTTAGTCATTCCATCAGCTTGGGGAAGATAGGCCACATGGAATTTCCAGTCAATCTGCAAGTCCCAAGCCCACTGTTGTACCCAAGGCCCCAGTAAAACTCGTCCTCTGATCACTTCCAATGATTAGGGGTTACCCATAAGCAGCACATAACTGCTCCAGCACAGCAACCACTGCTTTCTGATCTGGGTGCTGTGTGGGGTAAGCAGCTAAAAGTCCTGTGGCCATGTCCACATCTGTGATAGCATACTTATATCCCTCTGAACTAGATAGGGGCCTGATTACATCCACCTGCCACTGGGTCAGCGGTGCCCATCCCCACACTACCTGTCTAGAAGTTCCCACAGGCCTTTAGGGATGCTCTCACGAGCAGACAACACAGGTCTCACAGGCTTCTTATGCCTCTGTCAATGTAACAGGTGACCCCCAAGTTTTGATAGTGGACCACATGGTCTTCTGCCCAGCATGTAAGAAGTGACAGTGTAGCCACTGGGCTACTTCCCTTCCTGAGGGACTGGCAGGTACCGTTTCTAGCCACTGCATCTTGGGTAGAGTATCAGCCGCATCATTCCCAGAGAAAGCAAGAGGTGCATGTCCAGTAACATGATTTATAGTGATTTGTTTTGGTGGCCTAACTCCCATAAGTCTTGCCATGAAGCCTGTCCCCACAATGGTCTATGCATAACCATCCATTTATTTGTATGCCGGGTAGCGATCCATAACGTCAGCCCCCAGTACACTGCCCAAGTGTGCAAATAGTCAGGGGTGGGGTTTCATTGACCACCACAAGCCAAATCGCTCAGAGTTCAGCCCACTGGCTGCTCTGCCCCACACAAGTGTCAAACCAGATCATCTCTGTCTCTGGATGAATTCCTATGGCAGTCCACAGAGCAGGCTGGCCCCTGCTGGACCCATCAGTGCACCACACATCTGAGGGAATAGGTGTCTGCCCTTCCTGGAAGGAGCTAGCTTCCATCTCTTCTATAGGGACAGGAACAGTGGATTTCTCATCTACATAAATAACTGGACTAACACTTTCTGTAGCTCAGCCCACAAAAGGCTAGTGGACAGAGTACTTACTCCTTTGTTGCAGATAAGCCCCCCACTTAGCCATGTGGGCATCTCAGCCGTCCCACTACAAGGCTTGGCTATCTGGTCCTGGACCCACCCTGCAATAGGATAGGTGGTCCTAACTGTCATGGGGGCAGTTCCTGTTATGGCCTTTGTGGCCAGCAGGGTAGCATATACTGCAACCAACTGCCCTTCAGTTAAGGAGGACCGTACCTCTGCTCCCTTCCATAGTTGGGACCAGAAACCCAGGAGTTGATGAAGCCGTTCCAATCACTGCCCCAAATCCCATCCAAAGCCTTCCTGTGCCATGCACATGTAGCTCACAGGGTCTAGCAGGATATTTCCTCCCTCTTCTTGGGAGACTGGCATAGTCAAATGGCCCTTTAGACACACAGGATGGACATTTTTGGGTCACACCCCCTGGAATTTGGACAGATAATTTAGGCCTACTCTGGATGCTGGTGTGCAGGCACCAGGAGCAGCACTTGTGCAGCACCAGTGCATGCTGCCCAGGTGGGCACAGGTTGGCACCACCACTGCGTCCCTCAGGTCACTGGGCCACTGTTTCTGCGACTCAGGTGACTGCTGTCTCTGTGGCTCCAGGTGCCGCTGTCATCTTCTGGGGCCTCTCTGACAGGCCCTGAGCTTGCCTGCTGCCACCTCGGCTCTCTGGCCCACTCCCTATCAGTGAGCTTCCCAGGTGCCAGCACCTGCTTCCCTATCTCATGACAGCTCTAGCCTGCTTTTTCACAGCCTCCCGAGTCACATGGCCAGCTCGAACAGCTCCCACAGCTGCCCCTTGTACTGGAACACTGCGGCAAAGCTCTGAGCATTCAGCCTTGACCCACAGGCACAGCAGCCCCTGCTGCTCGCCCGCAGCGGTCTCTGCCTCTTCTGATCAGCATGCTGGGAGCCGAACTTTCCTGGTGCTGGCACCCCGCTGCCAGAACACCCAGTCCGGCTGGCCCTCTGGCTGGTCACTCTCAGCAACTGTGTTCCAGGTCTGTGTGGGGCAGAGGAGGGAAGGGGATGCCCAGACCCAAAGTTCCCCCGGGTGCCACAGGCTGCTTTCCTCAGGGAACTCAGTTCCTGTCCCCCCCCCCACCCCCGCCTTTTTCCCCTTGAATCACTCACTATGAGTGGGAAGGGGGATTGCAGCAGCTCAGCTGCTCAGAGGCTTTTTACCAGGGCACAGACTCAAGCCTTCAAGGCTTTTTTTTCTTTTCCTGCCTCTGTGTTCACGTAACTTTGCTGCATCAGGAAGTGCGGTCTCCTTTTCTTTAGCCTTCAGGGCTTCTGCTCCTTCTCAGGGCTCTTGCAACTTCACTGTCTCAAAGCATAGCCTCCATCTCAGCTGGTGAAGCTGAAAGAAACACCCTGCCTACAGTTTCCACAGCCACAGAGTCACTGGGCTTTTCTAGGGTCTTCCCCATCACCCATAGGGCTTTCTCTTCTGTGTCCATGCACCACTGACATAGGGACAGTCATGGGGTGGGAGGCCAAGCTGCCAGGAGCCCAGCTACCGAATACTACTTGCCAGTGATCAGCCACTCCAAGCCCTCCTCTGGGGGTGCTGGCTCCATAGCATTCTGTGATGAATCCTGCCAGCTACGCCAATTGTATTGCCACCCTTCAAGGCCAGGCAGGTTCATGGTATTTGTGCTGATGGAAAAATATTCATGGAACCATTGGGATGTCTGGCATGTCTTTATTCACGGATGGGTGAGCCACTCATACTGCAAGCTGCATGTATATCTGCATGTCTCCTGTCACGGCCCTTGTTTTCCAGCATGGCACCCAATGTGGCACCTGTCCTTGTGTATCTCTCATCATCTTCACCCCCAGCAGGGAGTCCCTACCTGTTTAAGTGCTAGTGGGGAACAAAGCTGGCAAGATGCCAGAAATTATATAAATAACACAATTCTGTGCGTGCAAGCCCACTTCATGCTATGGGAACAGTTTATCAGACCCAGTCTCAAGGCTATGAGAACACTAGTTATCAGGCCCCTCCCTACTGCTTCCCTTGGTTACCCAGACACCTGGGTGAGGAAGTCAGGCTGCCTCCACTTACCCTAGAATACCCCCCTCCCCATGCCACCTTTGCAACAGTAATGTCAGGAGGACAATTTGACCCACAGCATTTGTTAGTCTGGATCCCTGTAAGTCCAAGGTGTGTAGAGTTCCCAGTCAAGCTGGAATAGACATTCAGTATGAGCAAGAAATTTTTGTTTTTTAAGCTACTGAGGTTTCAGATGGCTTGTTGCATACGTCAACCCCGAGAAATAAAATACCTACCAAGGAGGGATCCTGGTGGCTAACTGGGCTCAAAAGTTTCAAAAGAAGAAAAACAGCATAGCAGCCATTGCTAAACAGTGCCTCTCATACAGACTGTGGTTAATGGGGAAGCCTACACAAAATTGCCTGTTGTCTGCACTGCACTGTCTGCCTGTGCTTGGTTCTTGGCCAGCTGAGCCAGCCTTTATAAAGGAGTTCCTGGAATCTTATTTTAACCAATAGGACTGAGACTTTCCCCATTCAGTTAGAGCTGCAAAGCTAGATCCTCATTAGCATTTCCACTCACCAATCAGAGCAGCTCTATTCCGATGAATCTGGACAGTGCTTTTTGGACCAATCACACAGCAAGGATTTGGAGTCCTCTTTTGTAAGAGAATGGGCCAATCAGAGACCTGGGGCAAAGGTTTCTTTCTGTATAAGTCACCTCACCTTTGACTTGGAAAGTGCACTTTCCAGGAAGACTTTCTTTCCCAAATTGGAGTTGTAACACAGAAAAGCTAAGCAGTGAAGCTGAGCAGAGCTGTCTTGGTGGACCAGAGCAGAGAACAGAAGGGAGCTTGCTGTCTAGCTGCCAATACTGGGGCCAGGGCCTCCTCATGCCCATAGCCACCTCACAGCCTTCCTGCTCAACAATGGTGCTGTTTCATAATTGAGCTATAACACTATTGAGCTGTTCCACAGCCATGCTGCTCTGCAGCCCTGCTGTATCACAGTTGAACTGTTTGTACTGAATAAAGTCTTCTCCTTCACTGCACCCCAATCTGGGGATTCTGATTGACATTGAATTGGCACCAATGACGATCAGTTGACACACAGCGTAATCTTGCCTATTTTTTAACACCTTTAAAAAATTTTATTTATTTTTAGGAAAAGGGAAAGGGAGGGAGAAAGAGAGGGAGAGAAACATCAATGTGCCGTTGCCTCTCACACACCCCCAACTGGGGACCTGGCCCGTAACCCAGGTATGTGCCCTGACTGGGAACTAGTGACCCAACTAGTGACCCTTTGGTTAGCAGGCTAGCACTCAATCCACTGCGCCACACCGGCCAGGGCTATCTTGCCTATTTTGACTAATACACATCCTCTTTTCCTGATCACAGATGGTTTAGTGGTACAATGTGACTCAAGTTTGGCCAAAGTCATTACCTAGACTTTTTTATTTTGGGGTGGGAGAGGGAGTGACCTTGTCTCACGAGTTCTAAAGCCATATTTTGATCACAAAGATAAAGCCTGAATAAGGTATGAATGAGTAAATAGGAGGGGAAAAAGATAAAGCATGATGGTGAATGAGGGAATTCTGGCGACATCCAGAAGGACTGACATGAGTGGATGTATAGGTTGTGCACACACAATTCTAAAGAGTGCTACTCACACAGTAAACACAGTACATTTGTGTGTTTATCAGGATCGTTTTCTAGCAGATGTTAGTCAAGTGTCTTGAGGAAAGGGAACCTTTCTCTACTTGGCACAACCTTGCTGTACAGGCTAATAACTACCCTGTACCAAATCGCTGAGCTCCATTCTGGAGTCCCCAGAGCTCCCTGAACTTGAGCAGTACTTGGTGGACTTTATTTTCATAGCAAAGTCCCTTTGTTGCTAAGTGGCACCAAGCTTGTTTGCCACTTTCCAAAGGAAACCCTACGTGCCTTTAGAAATAATAGTCTGACTATGAGAGAAGAGATAGAACAACCATTAATAACTGACACGAGAAAAACAACAAAATATCAGTTTGGGGCCATTTGTTTAGGCGCAGATAACCTTTCTTGTCTCAATGAGCACCTAGATCCTTACTCTACTGTACTGTGCCTGAAAAATGGTTGGCGATTAGAATTTTTCTTTAACAACACAAAGAAGACATTGTGTGGATTTCATTTCCTCTCAAATGGTTAAATTATAACTGTGTTATTGCTTGAAATAACAGACCAAAATTATCAAGAGAGTTCGCACAGGTAGGGCTGAAGCTAGTAAATAATGTGTCATTGTAAAAGAAAGGATGGCATCAGCTGAGGTCCATCCCCACAGCTGTCCCAGTGCAGGAAGGAGGAGTCTGCCTGCTGGCTGGAGCCCTGACGCCACTCTGCCCTGCTCAGGATAGCTCCCTCCTATGACTCCAAACACCAGTAGTTCCCAAGAGAGATCTGAGGGAGGCCATGAGCTCTGGTGTCAATGATCTGCGGTGGGGTCTTGGTGCTACCTTTTCCAACTAGATGACCCTGGCAAATGCTCCCCCATTCAGAGCCTTGCCACATCTGGAAAATGGGAATGTTGACACCCACCTGAGGGGGGTTGTTGAGAGGGTCATGTGGGTAGGGGAATGACCCATCGCAAAATAGTTCCTCAATGCACAGAGACTGGCACCAGGGGTGGTTGCTGGCTGGGTTCAGAATACCGTCACAAAGGCTGAACACCCCCAGTTGTGAATCTCACCACAGCCTTGCTGAGTGTCTGTGACAAGTCACTCCATCTCTTCCGAAAGTGTTTGGAAACAGGTACTTTCCTTATTACTGCTTTGTATCATATGCTCTCCCTGCCAGACGGGAAGGAGCAGGGATTGGGTGTGCCCCCTCCACACCACCCCCAGAATGGGGTCTGTTGGCACTCAGTAGGTGCTCCATAAATACTCTGTTATTGTTCCAGTTGCGAGGGAAATTGGCCAGTGGCTGTTGAGACTGTGTTGCCCTCCTGTCCTGGTTCTGGGAGACCAGGCCAGGGTGGAGACCACTTTCTCCATCCCACTTCTGGGAGGGGTGGGCCCCACTTACCCTCTGATTGCATGGAGGCCCAGTCCCACTCCTGAGCATGTGCTTTCCCATTCCCTACCTCCGCCAGGAGCTTCCCAGTTCTCTCAGTCAGGGGTGCAGGATAGGAGAAGGAAGGTCCTGGCCCCTCCAGCAGCCCTGGACCAACACTACAATTGTTTTTCCACCTACAGCTTCCAAGCAGCTGCTGGCAGCCAAATGGGGGACATTTGTGAGATGGCAGTGGTGAGAGGAATCAAGCTTCACCCTTTCCTTCCACTTAATGAGCTCTGAAGTAAACTGGGTGGTGCTGGCTGCCCCAGTCCACTTTCCTCTGACCTTAGGTGAGGGATTTAACCTCCCTGGTCTCAATTTCTTCATCTGTAAAATGGGGATAATAACAGTACCTACCTCTGTGCTATACACCTGAAACTAATATAGGATAGTATTGAATGCAAGCTATAATAGAAAACAATGATATATAAAAGTCTTTTTTTTTTAATTAAGGACTGAGTAAGTCAGCCCTTGCAAAGGACTTAGAATAATGCCTGGCACATAGTGGACACTCCAGAAATGAGTTGCCAGGCTAGGATTCCAGCCTTCACTTTGACAGTCACAGCTGCAATGAAGCAGGTCTGTCACTTCCCGTCTCCCAGTCTCAGTGCACCTGTGTGTGGATGGAAGCAGAGACAGACTGCCAGAAGGAGACTCTGAGTAGGGAGACATTCTCTCCCTCCTCCCACACTGCTCTCCATCCCTTCTTTCTTCCTCCAGCCTGGTGATTGCCCTTAGAGGTAGGGGCCATCACCTGATCTCTGGGAGGGCCTGCCAGCTTCACCAGACACAGAAACAGAGGACCGATGGGCCCCATGATGTTGCTATGTCCCATCCACTGTGCACAGAATTAAAATTAAGGACTGAGCAGGGACAAGGCCAGCTGCTGAGCAGATGTTAGTTCCAAAAGAGCTGAGTCATAGTCAGCCAGGTTCCCTTGGGTCCAGATGTGGGAACAAGCTGTCCCAACCCATCTGGCTGCCACCTCTTGCTATTCTTTGGAAGATAAACAGTCATCAGCCTAAGCCCAATAGCCCCATCCACCCCTCAACTCCCCAGGCTCCTTGGCCTGGGACAGCCCCTGGAATAGGCCCTGATGCTCTACGGCCTCCATCCATTGTCTCCACCTGAAAACCAGGGGATGGAGGTATTGGTCTTTGAGTGCCCTCTGACTCTAGGCCTCTAAGGAGGACAGGAGGCACAACAGTGGGGCACATGGGGTAGCAGCCAACATTTGATGAGCACCTATTAGGTACCAGGAGCCACTCAGGACTTTGCATTATTTTCCATTTGGGGGAAAAAGATGCCCAGGAAAGTGTGTGCATGCAGTGGTGGGAGGGTCCCTCCCAAGTCCCAGCCTTCCTACCTCTTCACCATTACCCCCACCACCCACTCAGGAGGTCTGTGCCAACAAGAGCAGCTTCTGAGCAGTGGATGGATCATGCTCCCCAGAATGTGACAGGAGCCTTGGCAAAGAGAAGGAGACTGATTACAGCCTTGGGACCTGTCCTGGGCTGGGCAGATCCTGGAGAGGGTATGGGGCCCAAATGAGGCCTCAATATTGTTTGCTGGAACAAGGAGGAGCAGCAGGGCCCAGGCTCCAAGGCAGCAAGGGAAACTGATGCAGGAGCCCAGTTATAGGGATTGATAAACATGACCCAGGGGGGAGGTGGCAACTGTGTGGACACTTGGGTCCCAGAGGGAAGCTGATGCTGCTCTTTCCCCTGCCAGGTCAGGCCCAGGCTCCAAGCAGGAGAGGTCAGCTTTAGGGGCATTGGAGACTGGATCTTGGGTTCAAATCCTGCCTGTGCCACTTTCTGGCTGTGTGACCTTGATCAAGGCACTTCTCCTCTCTGAGTCCCCACGTCCTCTTCTACAAAGCAGGAAAGTAATGCCCCCAACATGTGAAATTTGGCCTTATGTACATCAATGGCACAATATGCAGTTGATGCTCCATGCCTCTGCCACCATGCTTTCTTTGGCCAGGGGCCCTGAGGAAGCAGGCGTGGGCAGTGTTTACTCTGGCACTGGTTTCCAAGTCCCTGGAAAACTTCAGGCCAGGACTCTGCTGCTTCTCTCAGATGATGCCAGCCCAGGGACAGAGTTTCTGCTCATGGGAACTTAGGTTTATCCCAAGAACGAGAGGAGAGAGGTCAGGGTGGAGGCTTGGCCAGGGCTCTGCCAAATTCTCCTGGACCTGAGACAGAAAGTGGCATGGCCTGCAGAGTTCAGAGCCAGGAGATGGCTGCTGGGGTCCAGTGCAAACAGTGGTGTTCCCCACTAAGGGCTGGAAACGGAAGCACAGGGAAGCCTGCAAGCAGTGAGCAAGTATTTTCCCAGAGGGTGCTTGGAGCAAAGCTAGCTTAGGGAGCTCCCTATGACAGTGGACACTTGGACTACTGGGTCAGAGGAGGGAGGCAGCACCTGCTGAGCCAGGGGGCTGAAACCAGGTGTCTGGGTCTGGGGCCAAGACTTCAGGGTTCAGAGCTCTAACCCCAGAAGAGCTGGCCAAACTCAGCAAGCCCCTACCCAGGGCTTCACAGATCAAGGCTGGAGCTCAGCATGCCTTTGAACTTGTTAGACACTGCTGGCACACTCAGGCTTGGTGAGGGGCATGGGCTCCCCACACCCAGGTGTCCTCCTGTCATTAGACATGGTGGCTCTGAAACATCCTCAGGAGTGGTGCTTCCCTTCCCCAGGCTGGTCCTGGAAGGGCGGCCTCCTTGGTGGAGAAGCTAGATCACAGTGCCTCCAATGACCTTGATCCCAAGTCCTTTCTTCCCTTCACCAGAGACTTCAGGCCTTGTGGTGGGGGGTCAGGGAGCCAGGTGACCTTTCTCTCTTCAACACCCAGGCCCCAGCATGCTGGAGTTCCTGCCCTAGGGCCCTATAGTACCAGAGTTGGACTGTTTAGAAAATCTTGTGAAGCCCTGGCTGATGTGGCTCAGTTGGTTGGAGCGTTGTCCCATAACCGAAAGGTTGCAAGTTAGATTTCAGGCTAGGACACATGCACACATGCCTAGGTTACAGGTTTGATCCCTGGTCTGGGCATGTATGATCCTCTATCCAGGAATGTACCCTCTGATGCTTCTCTGTTGCATTGATGTTTCTCTCTCTCCCTTCCCCTCTCCCTTCTTCTCTCTCTGAAAGCAATGAAAAAAAAAAAATGTCCTCGGTGAGGAAAGAAAGGGAGGGAGGAAGGAAAAAAAGCAAAGCAAAGAGTCAAAGAGTGATAGGATCAAGGGTGGGAGGTAGGGATGGCTGGGGTTGGGGGAATGCCGGGAGGGCAGAAATGGAGACAACTGTACTTGAACAATAAAAAATAAAATTAAAAAATTTAAAAGAGAAACAATTTTTAAAAAGAAAAAATATAAATAAATAAAACAGAATAGACTGCTGGAGAGAAATAATGAGACCACTCTTTCCAGCCAGAAGGTGATGTGCTTGAGCCATAAACCCAGGCTGACCACAGTCGCGGTCTAGAGACTGGACTCTTCAACACTCGTCCTCTGTTGCTACCTACCTAGCAAATCCGTGAAACTCTTGTCAAAACTCTAGCTGAGAGAGACTCTGCAACAGACATAGTATAAATCTATGTTTCTTAGGTTTCTGGGGTATGTTTGCTTCTCTGATTATGTTTCTTGTATCTCTGTGGTTGTATGTTCCCTAGTCTGAGAACATACTATGTTTCTCCAAAGATTATATTATGACATAGAATAAATATTGACATGCCTCAAAAAAAAGAAAAGAAAATCTTGTGAATCCCTGGCTGGTGTGTCTCAGTGGGTTGAGAGCAGACCTGTGAACCAAAATGTCGCTGGTTCGATTCCCAGTCAGGGCACATGCCTGGGTTATGGGCCAGGTCCCCAGTTGGGGGTACGTGAGAGGCAATAGATCGATGTTTCTCTCACACATCTATGTTTCTCTCCCTCCTCCCTCCCTCCCTCCCTTCCCCTCTCTCTAAAAATAAATAAATAAAATCTTTTTAAAAAATTTAATTAAAAAGAAAAGAAAATCTTGTGAAAACTTAGGGACAAGTGGGAAGTATACATGGAGAGTCAGAGTTATAGGACTGAGACCATGCAGCTCCCTGGGATGAGCTTCAGGCCCCCCACTCCTACAACCCCAATACCTACAGGTTTTGGCTCAGACTGCATTCCTCCCGCAGCCGCATTTTTGCCCACCTCCCTCCACTGCCCCACATCCCAGGCAGTGGGACTGAGATGGCCAGCCTTTCCTCTTTGGCCTCTCTCAGGAGCCAGCAGAGTCTCTGAGAGGCATCTGCCCCCTGTGCAGCCTGAGCTTTGTGGAGATGTGGGTGTTGTCCCCCACTTCTCTGGGCCTCTGTTTCCCCAGCTGTAGCTCTTTCCAGGCTGGTCCTGGAACTTCTTATTAGATAGAGGGGCTTATAGGGCCAGGGGCAGGGAAGGCTGAGTGGGAGGAAGTGTGGCCAGCTGCCCCTGGGAGGACAGTTTTACCTCAAAGAGGCACTGCCTGCAGAGCATTCCTTCCAGCCCAGACAGCTCCACAGGGAAAGTATCAGTCTGGAGATAATGCTGCCTGATCTCAGCCAATATCTTTAAGGGGTTGAGGCAGGGAGTTGACATTTGACCAGGGGCATCTGGGCAGTAGGTCAGCTGGACAGGTCCCTCAGGAGGGCCTAGTGCCAGTACCCCTTCCTGACAGCCCTGCAGGGCACTGAGCAGAGGGCTCTCAGGGTGGGAGCCTCTTGGTGTGCACCTGGTGGGAGCATTACACCAAGGTCTCTAGTTCTGCTGGAGTTTCTGTGATAAAAAGTCACCAAAAAAATTGTAAAGAATAATATGTCCTGACTAGTGTGGCTCAGTGGGTTGGGTGTCATCCCCAAAACTGAAAGATCTCTGGTTTGATTCATAGTCAGGGAACATGTCTGGGTTGCAGGCCTGGTCCCTTGCTGGGGGTGTGAGAGGCAACAATAGAGTGATGTTTCTCACCATCTTTTTCTCTCTCCCTCCCCCACTCTAAAATAAATAAATAAAGTCTTTTTTAAAATCTTAAAGAATAATAAAATTATTTGTTCACTATGGCATGAAATCTCTCACTTGAAGACCTCAGCTCAGGCTATTTTACTTATGACTATAGTAAGGAACTTATTTGCCTTCACATGAGGGTGAACATGGCGATATGGTTTGTAGTTTTGTGCAAATAAATGTGTGCCAAAAAGTGGAAATGGCTCGAATGTCCACTCATGGGTGAATAGATAAGCAGAATGTGGTCCATCCACACAATGCAACCTTACTCGGCCATAAAAAGGACAAAGTGCTGACACATTCTACTATGTGGATGGACCTTGAAAGCATGATGCTCAGTGACAGAAGCCACAAAAAAGACCACATATTGTACAATTCCATTTACACAAAATGTTTAGAATAGGCAAATCTATGGCAATGGAAAGTAGATTAGTTGTTGTCAGGGGCTGGAGGGAAGAAGGAAATGGGTATTGACTGCTAGTGGGCATGGGATTTTGTTTTGCAAGGTGATAAAAATGTTTTAAATTAACTGTCATGGTTGTGTAACTTTGTAAATATATTAAAAACAACCAAATTGTACACTTTAAATGGCTAAATTATATGGCAAATGAGTTATAGCTCAATAAAGATGTTAAAAATATCTACATCGATCTTGACCCTTGAGCACACATCTTTTTAACGTTGTGTGTGGTAAAGTGGCAGTGCACACACACCCCCTCACTTGATGGCTGTTGCAGGGAAAAGCACACATGTGGTGTGTGAGTTGTTAGCTCAACTAGCCTCTTTGTGTTGAACTCCCACTTTTTACCTGAAAGGCAACAAAAAATTTTTAACAATTTTTCCATTTTAGTTTCTAATAACATAATTGTCATTATTCATAATTCACATAAACTAAAGCTCTTTGAGGTTCTCAATTTCAAGAATGTAAAAGATAAGATTGCCAAATAAAATATAAGTATGTCCTATACAATATTTGGAACATAGTTATACTAAAAATTTCTCATTTATCTGAAATTCAAATTAAACAAGTTATTCTGTATTTTTACTTATGTACTAACCCTGACATTCCCAGTAAAGGACCCTGGGAACAGAATATCTGAGGACTGCTGGTGCGGTGCCCCGGTAAGTGTCACACAGCGGAAGAGTTTGGAGTTAGGGAGATTGCTGTTTGTTCTGAGTTATCAGAGACACGGTGACACTGGAGCAAGCCTTGTGGGGGAGGAAGGCCCAGACAGACTGCTCTGTGAGCACCAGGGCCTGGTGTCCAGAATTGGCTTTGGGTTTGGAGACACAGCAAGGAGAGAGGGACACATGGTCCCTGTGCCTTCAGGTCTGCTCTGTGAGGCAGAACATCTCTATGTTTGAGGAGTGGGGCTCAGAGAGACCCAGGAATGAGCCCAGGTTTGTGCAGATGCTGTGTGGCCATTAGGAGCAAACCCCCTTGAGCATGACAATTAAGCCCACGCTTGACCTTTCTAGTATCTTCCCCAGATGCAGGATATGGGTGGGAAGCACAGGGCCTGGCAGTGATAGATGCTGGGCAGAAAGCCTTCTTCCTCACTAGCCAGTGAGAGAAGGTCTTTCTCCTGATTGGGGTCAGGGGTGAGCAGCAGCAGAACAAAAGACTTTTATGAGAGGGAGGCTGGCTTTATCTGCATATGGGGTTAGGGTCAGCAGTCTGGCAGAGCAAGGCTGGGATTGGAAGGGGTGTGCTGAGGCACAGCTTGAGTAGAAGAGGGTCAGAGGTCCCAAACTAAGGCTGTAGATGGCCCAGCTCCAGGTGGGACCATATAGGGCAGGGGCAACTGTGGCTGGGAAGAAGAGTTTGCTAAAAACCACCTAAAACTCCCACTTTCTCCATGTCATATCTCTATTAACTCGACTATTTGCTGCTTCTGTGTGGTGGACAGCCCTGCCGCTCTGTTGCTGCAGATGATGACTATTCTACTCAAGCCCCATCTCCTTTATCTGTGTCTGCAAGCATTTGTCTCACTCAAAAGGCCAGAGAGCATGAAGGAGAAGCCTAAGGACAGGGAACAAACTCTAACTGAATACCTACCATGTGCCTTCCTCACTACCCGCTGTGGATTGGATTTCTCTGGGGCTTCCCTCCAACCCCTTCCCTCCGGTTTCTTCCTGGTTGGCTATACTCTCCTGTCCTAAGGCCCTGCTTCTATCCTCTTAATTTTTCCACCGAGATTTCCTGGAAAGTTCTCTCAATCCCACATGCTCCTTCAGCCTGTCTCTGTTAGAAACCCTACCCAGGTCTGGTCAAGAGGACTCTCTTGAGCTTCATCCCTGCCCCTGGACAATTCCTCAATGGACCATCCTCATTCTCAGCACATTCAACTCTGGTTACCACTGTTTCCTACTTCAGGGACATAAACCCCTCTTCTCCTCCTTAATGCCCCTGATCACCAAGCCCAGCTAGTTCTGCCTCCATCACAGCTGTCCAGGATCTCACTTCTCCCAACCCCTACCCTTGCCTTGGGCCTGGCACAATTTTCCCTCAGGACTGCCCAATCAACTGCACCTATTGGCCCCATTTCTCACCTTAAACACCACTTCCATCGTATTCCATATTTGGCTCATTGTTAGTTTACTGAGCTCCTGCTGCACACTCACCCTTTTGCTGGGCTCTGTGGAGGACCCACAGGGCAAATAAAGAACCCTCTTACCTCCCCAAGGGCCTACCCCCCACAATGGGGTAAAGAGAGCCATTGCATCCCATCCCTCTCTTCACCAGTAGAGGGATTTTCCCTTGTTCCATCTATCTCTCCATCTGTGTTTGTATCCATCTCTTTGTCCCTCTGCCTTTCCCCCTCCCTCTATCTGTCTTTCCCCCATCCGCCCATCCCTCTATCTCCCCCTCCATCCAACCCTTCATGTTTTCACCCATTTCCTCTCCATCTTTTCCTCCATTCATTTATTTATTTATTTTGCTTCACTTTGTGTCAGGCCCTAGGCTGGGTGTAGGGACTCAAACATGACTCAGATGTGGTCTCAATCTAATGGGAGAGGGACAATAGGAATATGTGATAATCAGAGCTGTAATGGCATAAGCATAGGGGTAGGGCCGATGCCTGATCCAGGTTCTGGAGGATGAGCAGGGGTGAACTTGGAGAAAAAGTGAGGAAGGGCATTGGGACAGAGGAACCACTATCAGCAAAGGCACAGAGGTGTGAATGGTGTGGTGTACCCATCAGCTCAGTCTGGCTGGAGGGGCAGATTTGTGGGAGGTGAGACAGAGTGTGGAGGACAGCTGAGCTGGCTCACAGGGGCCTTGAAGGCCAGGCTGATACATTCAGATCTCATACTGAAGGCACTGGGGCAGAGCAGAGCTTCTAGGTAGGGGAGTACCACCAGCAGATGCATATTTCCAGGAAAGCCTTTCTGCAGCATGGCAGATTGCAGGAGCACCTGGCAGTGGCTGGATAAAATGAGGGCAGGTACAGGTGAATAAAGGAGGAGGTGGCAGGATAGAAGAATGAAGAGACAGATAAAAGGGCAGCAGTCCTTCCATTGGCAAAGGAAGCTGGACAGACAGTGATGGAGTCTGAGAGCACAGAGGATGGGAGTGGGGTGTTTGAGTGATTCACCACATTGTTCCTGAAGTATCCAGCACCCACCTACATAGTCAAGTTTCCACTCAGCGTCTGCTACATAGCTCAAGAGTCTGAGTTTCAATTAGAGTTTAGCCACTTAGTCTCTCAGAGCCTTATTCCTCAGCTGAAAAATGGGAAGATTTATTCCCAGTCAATGGCTCACAAACTTAAATGCTTATGGAGGCCAGGGAGGGAAGAGCTGTAGAAAACTGTGGAGACCTGGGGAGCCCTGGCTCTGTCTGAGGGTGCTAAGAGTACCAAGGGTGCCACTTGGACCCAGCTATGGTAATGAAGACCAAACTAGATTCTTTGACTCTTCCAGAGAAGCCAGAAATAGAGATCTTGAAATATCCTAATTTTTAAAAAAATATATTTATTTATTTATTTATTCTTAATATATTTTATTGATTGTGCTATTACAGTTGTCCCATTTTCCCCCTTCATTCCCTGCCACCCTGCACACCCTCTCCCACACACATTCCCCCGCTTTAGTTCATGTCCATGTGTCATAAGTGCTTTAGCTTCTACATTTCCCATACTATTCTTACCCTCCCCCTGTCTATTTTCTACCTACCTTCTATGCTACTTATTCTCTGGACCTTTTCCCCCTCTCTCCTCCTCCCACTCCCCTGTCGCCAACCCTCCATGTGATCTCCATTCTGTGGTTCTGTTCCTGTTCTAGTTGTTTGTTTAGTTTCTTTTTGTTTTTATTTTAGATGTGGTTGTTAATAACTGTAAGTTTGCTGTCATTTTACTGTACATGTTTTTCATCTTCTTCTTAGATAAGTCCCTTTTACATTTCATAAAATAAGGGCTTGGTGATGATGAAGTCCTTTAACTTGACCCTATCTGAGAAGCACTTTATTTGCCTTTCCATTCTAAAAGAAAGCTTTGCTGGATAGAGCAATCTGGGATGTGGGTCCTTGCCTTTCATGACTTGGAATACTTCTTTCTAGCCCCTTCTTGCCTGCAAGGTCTCTTTTGAGAAATCAGCTGACAGTCTGATGGGAACTCCTTCATAGGTAACTGTCTCCTTTTCTCTTGCTGCTTTTAAGATTCTCTCCTTATCTCTAATCTTGGGTAATGTAATTATGATGTGCCTCGGTGTGTTTCTCCTTGGGTCCAACTTCTTTGGGACTCTCTGAGTTTCCTGGATGTCCTGGAAGTCTATTTCCTTTGTCAGATTGGGGAAGTTCTCCTTTCTTATTTGTTCAAATAACTTTTCCACTTGTTGCTCTTCCTCTTCTCCTTCTGGTACCCCTATAATTCAGATGTTGGAACATTTAAAGATGTCTTTCTTGGAGGTTCCTAAGCCTCTCCTCATTTTTTTGAATTCTTCTTTCTTCATTCTTTTCTGTTTGGTTGTTTCTTTCTTCCTTCTGGTCCACTCCATTGATTTGAGTCCCAGTTTCCTTCCCATCACTATTAGTTCCCTGTGCATTTTCCTTCATTTCACTTAGTGTAGCCTTCATTTTTTCATCTAATTTGTGACCAAATTCAACCAATTCTGTGAGCATCCTGATCACCAGTGCTTTGAACTGTGCATCTGATAGGTTGGCTATCTCTTCGTCACTTAGTTATATTTTTTCTGAACCTTTGATCTGTTCTTTCATTTGGGCCTTTTTTTTTTTTTTTTTTTTTTTGTCTTGTTGAGCCTGTTACGCATGAGGGGCAGAGCCTTAGGTGTTCATCAGGGTGGGGCAACCCAGTGGCTAGGTTGTGACATTGTATGTGGGGGAGGGGCCAAGAGGGAACAGTAGTGCTTGCTCTGCTCTCTGTCAGATTTCAGTCCCTTCCTCTGCTTCCTCCAAACAAACGGCCTTTCTGGTTTTGATTCCTGTGTGTGTGGGCTTGTGTACATTCTAGGACCCTGTGAGTCTCTCCAGTGAGCTCTCCTGTGAGGCTGGGAGTCTCTCCCTGCACCTCAACCCCCACAGGTATTTTCAATCAGTGTTTTGAGGGTTTTTTTCTGGCGCTGGGACCCCGGGTTGCACCATCTGTCTCACTCCCCAGTTTTGCCTGGTTTATCTGTGCACGAATGTGGGACCACCCAGTTAGCCAGTCACCTTGCACACTGTACCCCGCTTCACAATTGCTGCCTCGCTGGGTCTGCTTTTGTCACCCTGTGCCCAGAGTCTGCCCGCTGCTGTCTGCGCGCCTGGGTTGTGTTGCACGCCCAGTGTCACCGCTGTTTGTGCTGTGACCCCTCTCTGCCCGCTGCCCATCTCTGCCCCACCTACTGGTCTATTTTACTCCTTGGTTGTTGGACTTCCATACAGTTTAATTTTCTGTCAGTTCTGGTTGCTATTTTGTTTCTGAATTGTTGTGTCCTTATTTTGGTTGTGTGAAGAGGCACAGTGTGTCTACCTACACCTCCATCTTGGCCTGAAGTCATATTTATTTATTTTTAAAGAGAGGGGAAGGGAGGGAGGAAGAGAGGGAGAGAAGCATCAGTGTTGTTTCCTCTTGCATGCCTCCTACTGGGAACCTGGCCCTCAACCCAGGCATGTGCCTTAACTGGGAATCAAACCAGTGACACTTTGGTTCACAGGCCAGCACTGAAATATCCTGATTTTTAAAACTATCTTGAGCAAGCAAAAGGCCTTTGTGGCCCACATCTGTGTTGCTGTGAGGATTACCTGAGATGGCATATGTAGGTAATATCAACAAATTATTCCCTGTGCCTCCTCTACCCACCCCAAGTCCTTCCTCTTCTGGAATACTGGTGTCAGTTCTTCAGCAAGTATTCGCCCCGATCCCAACATCGGAGCTGGGAGGTGAACGGCTTGATACGTTAAAGTTTGAGGCAGTGTTTCTTTGTGCACATAGTAGGAAAGATATAAATAACCAAAAGAATTGAAAGCAGGGCTTCAGACAGATATTTGCACACCCATGTTCATAGCAGTACCATTCACAACAGGCAAAGGGTGGAAATAACTTAACTGTCTATCTACACATGAATGGGTAAACAAAATGTACTCTATCCATACAATGGAATATTGTTCTGTTGTGGAAAATCACTCACTCACGGAGAGATGACGAAGCACAAACTTTATTACCTGGGGGCTCAGAGGGGAGTTAACCATCCAAATCCTCTGAGCCAAGAGTCCAAGCTGGAGTTTCCTTTAAATACTTGTTACAAGGCAAAAAGGAGGAGGGGGTGAGTCATCTGCTAAAGCAAGCATACAGAAGCAGGAGCGAAGTGAAGGTCAGTGTTTTGGCCTTGAGATAACTGTTACCTTGGTAACGTCTGCTAGTCAGCTCCTCGTCATATAAAAATGAAGGCGTTGTGACATTTTGCAAGTGTTACAGAGAGCACTGCTTATCAAAGAAGCTACAGAGCATAGAAACTTTTTCATGGGGTTTTCTTTTCCTGCCACAGTTCAACCTTAAAAAGGAAGGAAATTCTGACAGATATGGATGAAATCTGAGCACATTTTGCTCAGTGTAACAAGCCTGTGACCGTAGGACATATATTGTAAGATCTCACTCATATGAGGTCCCCTAGGGTAGTCAAATTTGTAAAGACACAAAGTAGAAGGGTGTTGCTAAGGGCTAGAAGGAGAACAAAACAAGTTGTTGTTTAATGAGGACAGAATTTCAGTTTAGAAAGATGAACAAGTTCTGGAGGTATATATTGGTGATGGCTGCACAACTATGTGAGTATACTAACTGGCACTGAACTGTACACTTAAAAATGGTCAACATGGTAAATTTTGTGATGTGAATTTTACTACAATTTTTTTTCAAAAGTTAAGAAAAGATGGTTATGACCAAGCTACCTAGAATGGCTCTCCTCATGTCATGGTCCTTAATCACATCTGCGAAGATCTTTCTTTATAAGCTTAAATGTCACTTTTTCTGAGAAACCTCCAATTCAGGAAACCACAAGTTTCAATCAAGATGGCAGAGTAGGTAAAAGCTAGCTCACCTCTTCCCATGACCACACCAAAATTACAACAAAATTATAGAAACAATTGACCTGGAGAACCATTTCAAGGCTAGCTGAACAGAACTGCTGTAAGTAAAGATATACAGAAGAAGCCACCTAAGACTGATAGAAAGGGGTGGAGATGCAAAGTGGGCTGGCCCCAGACCCACATGTGGCCATTGAGAACTGGGAGGAATATCTCAACTGCAGAGGTCTTGTAGCAGGGTTCAGAGGATATTCCCATAAACTGGGCTTGGGAGATGGGAAAAGCCAAGCATGGCTATTGGGAGATTTTGCATATCCATGGCAACTTGCTTAGCTTCCCAATTATGCTAAATAGCCATGCCTGCTACACTGGGGGCTAGGGAGATGGGTGTAACTTTAACCCATGGTGGGGAGTTACAGGGGGGCTTGCTACACATGCACAAGAGCTTGGAGGTAGTTCACTCTGCATCATGGGGCCATGCCTGCCTGCACTAACAATGACAGCTGGAGAAAGGCGGAAGATACAGGGAATGGGCAGATGTAGACCACTGTGGGAGGAATCAGAAATGGGGCTGCACAGGAAGCTCTGGGCCAGGATTTAAACTAGGCATGGCAGGCATTTGCCCTCTTGGCCATGCAGGTTGAAAGGGTACAGAAGAACTCCCACCGCCCACCATAAGGAGGTGCCACGCATTTTGAATTAAGAGCTGAAGAACACTGTGACATGGCTGATGGCGGCTGATTGTGGGACGTGCCTAACCAAGCATGGATTACTGGATGAAGCTGAAAATGCTGAACTAAGATGGAGGGACTGTTAAGCAGCAGATTTTTCTTTCCCTGAAAGATGATACCTCTGGACTGGCATATTCTGAAACTGGCCTGATTTGGCAAAAAGGTGGCAGGGGTGTGTATGTGTGCGTTCATGGGTGTTTTAAAGGGATTGTGACTTATGACAGAAGTCTGCCATTATTCTAAATCTGTATAACTTTTAAATAAACAATTCCTTTCTTTTTCACTAAACTCAGGCATGGGGAGTCATGCTTCTTGGCGGTGGGCAATTGGACCTACACTTCTGTTTCAGAACTGTGTAGGCTGAGATTCTGTAATAGACTCCCCTGAGAATACAGGGGTCCCTACCCCACAATGGGCTCTACAGCCCAGAGTTTCAGTGCTGGGAAAAAGAGCTCACATAACATTAGTGGGGATTTCATCTATCCATGGGAGAGAGAGGACTACTAGAAAACCAAGTGTTCTTTTAAAGGGCTATTCACAGACTCTCACCTGCAGGCTCTCACCCTGGGCTGTGGCTCTGCAGGTCCTGGAAACACACAGAAAGAAACTGAGTGGATGGCTTCAGCGCAGGGCTAGAGGGATAGCTGCCGTTTTCCTTGGGTTGAGCCCTCCTTCAACATAGCTGGCAGGTGGGTGACATCTTTCTTGTGTTGAGCCCTTGCCCCACATGACAAAATCTGAAGCTGCATTAGCCTGGTGAACACCACTTACCCCACTGTGACAATTACCCAAGGCCCTGCCCCACCAGATTTGAGCACCACCAGAGGTTCTTTCAGGCAGGTAGCCAGACATGGCCCACAATGCAGTTTTTCTTAACAAGTCTCAAAGGACTGAAGTCTTCAGAAAGATGGGCTGCTGGACTCAGTGTGTCTGTGCCTTTTGCTGAGTCACCCTAGGCTTGGAACTGGCAACAAATCTGTACCTTCAATAACCTGGTGAACACCATTTGCTCCACCTTGGTTTGTCTCTGAAACCCCACCCAAACCAACTCACATAGCAAGGAGGCTCTTTCAGTGACTGAGCCTTATGAGCAGCTCTCAGGCAGCAGCAGGCTTTGGGGGGCCCTATACCTTCTACTGAGCAATTCTAAGCCCCATTACTCATGACAGCTTCAACATGCAGCATGGCCTCTTCCACATTCTTCCAGGCCCAAGCAAGCAGCAGCTAACACCCACAGCTCACTTTATAGCTCTTACCAGTTAGTTCCAGGACAGTCCGGGCAGCAGCTGACCTTGGCTTACCAAGAACCCCCCCACCCATCCAAGAGGCCCGGGAACCAACACATGTTCTGGCCAGCATTGCACAAAAACAGAGCACCATCCAATGAACTCCACAAGTGGTACACCTAAAGGGAGATCTCAGCAGGTACCAGAGCCCACTGGGGTGAATCCTGCTCTATGGGGTCAGCCTCTACAGTGTAGCTTGTATGCTGTGGTCCTGGCCAACTCTCACAGACAGTCAGCCTGAGAGTCAACCTCACACAGTAAAACGTCAGCAGCAATCAAGGCTCAACTACATGAGGAAGGCACTTAAAACACACACAAGAAAACTCCTGGAGTGCTTGGCTCAGGTGACACGGGAGGCTGTGGCTCAAGACCCCACAAGTCACCTACTACATAAGGCCACTCTACCAAGAATGGGAGACAAAGCAGCTCCACCTAGTACATAGAAACAAACACAGGGAGGCTGCCAACATGAAGAGACAAAGAAACATGGTCCAAATGAAAAAAGAATGAAACTCTAGAAAAGGAACTAAATGAAATGGAGGCAAACAATCTGTCAGATACAAAGTTCGAAACATTGTTTTTAAGGATGCTCAAGGAACTTAGTGAGAACTTCAACAAAAAGATATCACACATTAAAAAAGGACTTAGAAACCATGAAAAAAACTGATCAGAAATGAATAACACAATAACTTAAATGAAGACTATAGTAGAAGGAATCAACATCAGACTATATGAAGCAGAGGATCAAATCACTGATTTGGAAGACAAGGCAGCAAAAAAAACACTCATTTGGAGCAGCAAAAAGAACAAAGAATTTTGAAAATGAGGATAGTTTAAGGGACCTCTGAAACAATATCAAGCATAACAATATTTGCATTATAGAGGTAGCCGAAGGAAAATAGAGAGCACAAGGGATTGAGGACCTATTGAAGACATAATGAATGAAAACTTCCCTAAACTGGCAAAGGAAATAGACATACAAGTCCAGGGAGCTCAGAGAGTCCCAAACAATATAAACCTAAAGAGGTCTACACCAAGACACATCATAATCAAAATGCCAAAAGTTAAAGACAGGAGAAAATCTTAAAAGCAGCAAGAGAAAAACAGTTAGCTATGTAAAAGTGATCTTCCACAAGACTTTCAATTGATTTCTCAACAGAAACTTTTCAGAGCAAAAGGGATTGGCACTTAATATTCAAAGTGATGAAAAGCAAGGAACAACAACCAAGACTATTCTATTCAGCAGGTCATCATTTATGATCAAAGGACAGATAGCTTCCCAGACAAGAAGAAACTAAAGGAGTTCATGACCAGCAAATCAGTATGTCAAGCAATGTTAAGGAACTACTTTAAGAAGAGAAAAAGAAAGAACATAAATGTAAATAATAAAATGGCAGTAACTATGTATCTATTAAGAATCACTTTAAATGTAAATGGATTAAATACTCCAAGCAAAAGACATAGGGTAGCTGAATGGACAAGAAACAAGACCCACACATTGACTTTAGATCAAAAGACACACACAGACTGAAAGTAAAAGGAAAAAAATAATAGTTTGTGCAAATGGAAACAAACAAAGTTGGTGTAACAATATTTATATCAGACAAAATAGACTTCAAACCAAAGGTTACAATAAGAGACAAAAAGGGACATTTCATAACAATAAAGGGATCAATGCAGCAAGAGGGTTATGTTTAAAACACATAAACATTTATGCACCTAAATATATACAGCAAATATTGATGAACATAAAGATAGAGCATAACAATAATATAGTTATAGTAGAGGACTTTAACATCCCAATTGACATCAATGGATAGATTATCCAGACAGAAAATAAATAAGGAAACAGTAGTCTTAAGTGACACATTAGACCAAATAATTGAATTAATTTTAGAGCATTTCATTCCAAAGCATGAAAATATACATTCTTTTCAAGCATACATGAAACATTTTTCAAGATAGGCCATAAAACAAGTCTCAACAAACTTAGGAAGATTAAACCCATATCAAGCATCTTCTCCAGCCAAAATGGTATGAAACTAAAAATCAGTTACAATTTTAAAAAGGCAGAAAACATACAAACACATGGAGGCTAAATAACATGCTACTAAACAATGAATGGGTTATCAATGAGATGAAGGAAAAAAATCAAAAGATACCTAGACACTCATAGAAAATCCTATAGACTCCATCAAAAAACTATTTGACCTAATAAGTGAATTTGGCAAAAGAGCAGGATACAAAGTCAATACTCAGAAATGGAACATACTTTCGCACACCAATGATGAAATGTCAGAAACAAAAATCAGGGGAAAAAAATCCCATTTGCTATAGCAACAAGAAAATAAACTACCTAGGAATAAACCTAACCATGCAGGTGAAAGACCTGTACTCAGAACACTGAAGAAAGAAATTAAGGAAGACACAAACAATGGAAGCATGTACGATGTTTGTGGATTGGAAGAATTAACATCATCAGAATTTCTATGCTACCCAAAGCAATTTATAGATTCAAAGAAATCCCTATTAAAATACCAATGACATATTTCACAGATATAGAACAAATATTTCAAAAATTCATATGGAGCCATAAACAACCCTAAATAGCCACAGCAACTTTGAGAAAGAAGAACAAAGTAGGAGGGATCACAATACCTGATATCAAACTATTACAAGGCCACTGTAATCAAAACAGCATGGTACTGGCATAAGAACAGTCACATAGATCAATGGAACAGAATAGAGAGCCCAGAAATATACCCATGTCTCCATGGTCATTTAATATTTGACAAAAGAGGAAGAAGCATAAAACAGAGTAAAAATGGCCTCTTCAACATGGTTTTCGGAGATCCTGACAGCTACATGCAAAAAAAAAAAAAAAAAGAAATTCAACCACCAACTTACACTATACACAAAAATAAACTCAAGGTGGATAAAAGATTTAAATATAAGTTGCGACACCATAAAAGTCCTAGAGGAGAACATAGGCAGGGAAATCTCAGATGTTCTATGCAGCAATAATTTCACCAGTATGTCCCTTAGAGCAAGGGACATAAAGGAAAGAATAAACAAATGGGACTTCATCAAAATGAAAAGCTTCTGCATGGCTAAAGAAAACATCAGAAAAATGAAAAGGAAACCAACCATATGAGAAAATAAATTTGCCAATGATACCTCAGACAAGGGTTTGATCTCCAAAATACATAAAGAACACCTAGAAGACAAACAATCCAGTTAAAAAATGGGCAAAGGTCCTGAACAGACACTTTTCCAAGGAAGACATACAGAGGGCCCATAGACATATGAAAGGGTGCTCAGCATCACTAGCCATCAGAGAGATGCAAATTAAAACCACAATGAGATACAACCTCACACTGGTCCAAATGGCCATCGTTAACAAATCAATAAATAAGTACTGTTATGGAGAAAAGGGAACCTCAGTGCTCTGTTGGTGGAAATGTAGACTGATGCAGCCACTGTGGAAAACACTATGCAATTTCCTCAAAAGACTAAAAATAGAACTGCCTTTTGACCCAGCAATTCCACTGCTGGGATTATACCCTAAGAATCCTGAAACACCAATTCAGAAGAACCTTGGCATCCCAGTTTTCATAGCAACATTATTTACAATAGCCAACCAAGCGTTAGAAACTGCCCAAGACCCCATCCATACCTGAGTGGATTAAAAAACTGTGATACCTTTACATGATGGAATACTATGAGCAGAAAGAACTCCTACCCTTTGCGACAGTATGGATGGATCTGGAGAGCACTATGCTAAGTGAAGTAAGCCAGGCAGAGAAAGACAAATACTATATGATCTCACCTATAAGTGGAACTTAATTAACAAAACGAACAAGCAAGCAAAATATAGCCAGAGAGATTCAAATTAAGAACAAACTGACAGTAACAAAAGAGGAGGTAGGAGGGGATAATGAGGGGGGGAGGGGAAGGGGTGTCAAGGAACATGTATAAAGGACTCATGAACAAAGCCAAAAGGGAGTAGGATCAAGGGCGGGAGGTGGGGATGGCTGGTGTGGGGCCCAGCGGTGGGAGGAAAATGGAGACAACTGTACTTGAACAACAATAAAAAGTGAAAAAATAATAATACAGTAATTAGTAAATAATTTTAAAAAGATGCCTAGACACAAATGAAAATGAAAACAGTGACCCAAACTCTGTGGGACGCAGCAAAAGCAGTCTTAAGAGGGAAATTTATAGCAATACAAGCCTACCTAAAGAAACAAGACAAATTTCAAATAAACAATCTAACCTTACACCTGGAGGATCTAGAAAAAAATAGAAGCAAAGCCCAAAGTGAGTAGAAGGAATGAGATAATAAAGATCAGAGTGGAAATAAATGATACAGCCTTTAAAAACTATACAAAAGATCAATGACTCTAAGAGCCATTTCTTTGAAAAGATAAACAAAATTGATAAACCTGTAACCAGACTCATCAAGAAAGAATCCAAATAAATAAAATCAGAAATGAAAGGGAACTCATAACTGATACCACAGAAATACAAAAGACTATAAGAAAATACTGCAAAAAATTATATGCCAACAAATTGGACAACCTGGGAGAAATGGGTAAATGCCTAGGAGAAGACAATCTTTCAAGACTGAATCAAGAAGAAACACAAAATCCAAAAAGACCTATTACCACTAACAAAATCAAATCAGTAATAAAAAATTCACAACAAACACAAATCCTAAACCAAATGGCTTTCTCAGGTGAATTTTATGCAACAGTCAAAGAAAAATTAACACCTATTCTTCTCATGGTATTCCAAAAAAGTTGAAGGAGAGAAAAGGCTCCCAAGCTCATTTATGAAGACAACATTAGCCTAATTCCAAACCCAGACAAGGACATTAAAAAACAAAACAAAACATAGGCAGCTATTTGTAATGAACACAGATGCAAAAATTCTTAACAAAATACTAGCAAACTGAATTCAGCAATACATTAAAAAGATCATATACCATAATCAAGTGGCATTTGTTCCTCAGATACAAGGTTGGTACAATGTCTGCAAATCAATTAAAGTGATATACCACATGAACAAAATGAAGAACAAAAAACATACAATCATATCAACAGATATAGGAAAAGCACTTGAGAAAATCTAGCATCAATTTATGATAAAAACTCTCAGTAAAGTGGAATAAAGGGAAAATACCTCAACATAGTAACGACCACATAGGACAAACCCAGAGCTAACACCATATACTGTATTTATGCACCTAGGTTTTAGAGGAGGAAAATAGGAAAAAACATTTTGAAGCAAAAAATGTGGTAAAATATTTAATAACATAAGTAACATAATATTTCACCAATGTAAATGTAAACAGAACTCAACAGCAGTGTTAACAACCATTATTTCTCCCAAATTTGGGGGGCGGATAGGGTAGAGGGGGGGTGAAAAGTGCATCTAATAGTCTGGAAAATATGGTATGAACAGTGAAAATATAAAAATGTCTTTCCCACGATCAGAAATAAGACAAGGATGTCCACTTTTATTACTCTTATTCAACATAGTACTGAAAGTTCTAGTTACAGCAGGCATAAAAGATGAAGAAATAAAAGGCATCCAAATAGGAAGGAAGAAGTAAAACTGTCATTATTTGCAGATGACATGATACTACACAAAGAGAACCCTAAAGGTCCACCAAAAAAATATTAGAACTGGTAAATTAATTTAGTTAAGTAGCAGGATACAAAATTAATATTCAGAAATCAATTGCATTTTTACATACCTAATGAACTATCACAGAGAGAAATTAAGAAAACAATTCCATTTACAATTGCATCAAAAAATGAAATACCTAAAATAAATTTAACCAAGGAGGTAGAAGATTTGTACTTGGAAAATTATAAGACATTGAAGAAAGAAATTGAAATAGATGCAAATTAACAGAAGCATATACTGTGCTCATGAATAGGAGGAATTGACATTGTTAAAATGTCCATACTACCCAAAGCAATCTATAAATTTAAGGCAATCCCTATCAGAATACCAAAGACATTTTTCACAGAACTATATCAAATAATTCCAAAATTTATATGGAACTACAAAAGACCCAAATAGCTACTGCTATCTGGAGACAGAACAAACTTGGATATATTGTGGCACTTGATATCAAACTATACTACAGGCTATAAAAATCCAATCAGTATGATACTGGCATAAAAACAGATTCTTAGATCAATGGAAGAGAATAGACAGCTCAGAAATAAATTCAAGCCTATACGGTCAATTAATTTATGACAAAGGAAAGAAGAATGTACAGTGGGATAAAGACAGTTTATTATATAAATGGTGTTGGGGAAACCAGATAGATACAAGGAGAGAGAGAGAGAGAGAGAGAGAGAGAGAGAGAGAGAGAAATTAATGCACCTTCTTACACCATATGCAAGAATAAAGTCAAATGGATTCAAGAACTAAATTTAAGACCTGAAACCGCAAAACCCCTAGAAGGAAACATAGGGAGTCAACTCTCTGACTATTGCTCTCGGTAATATTTTTCCTGATATATCTCCTCAGGCAAAGGAAAGAAAAGAAAAAATAAATAAATGAAATTACATCAAACTAATTTTTTTTTTCATGCAAAAGAAACCATCAACACCACCAAAAGACAATCTACTGATTGGAAGAATATATTCACCAATGATATATCCCATAAGGGATTACTATCCAAAATTTATAAAGAACTCATATCTTGGCCCTGATTGGTGTGGCTCAGTGGATTGAGTACTGGCCTGCAAAATGAAAGGTCACCAGATTGATTTTCAGTCAGGGCACATGTTTGGGTTGGGGGCCAGGTCCCCAGTTGTGGGTGTGTGAGAGGCAACCTCGATGTTTCTCTTCCTCTTTTTCACTCCCTCATTCTCTCTCTCTAAAAATAAATAAATAAAATCTTTTTAAAAACCTCATATCTGAACACTAAATAGCTGAATACCATGAAAACAAACAATCCAATTAAAAAATCAGCAGAGGACCTGAATAGATGTTTCTTCAAAGAAGACATGCTGATGACCAATAGACACATGAAAAGATGCTCAGCATCACTAATCACCAGAGAAAAGCAGATTAAAACCACCATGACAGACCACCTCACACAAGCGTTGGCCTGGATGTGGAGAAAAGGGAATGTTTGTTCATTGTTGGTAGGAATGGAAATAGGTGTAGCCATTATGCAAAACAGTATGGAATTTCTTCAAAAAATTAAAAATATAGCTACCATACATCCCAGCAATTCCACTTCTGGGTATTTACCTGAAGAAATCCAAACCATTAATTCAAGAAGATATATCCACCCTTACGCTCATTGCAACATTATTTACAATAGCCGAGCTATGAAAGCAATGTATCCATTGATAGATGATTGGGTAGAGAAGAGGTGGTACATGTATACAATAAAATATTTCTCAGCCATAAAAAAAGAAAAGATCTTACTATTTACACAACATGGATGGACCTAGAAGGCATTTTTCTAAGTGAAATGTCATACAGAGAACAACAAATGTCATACTGTATCATTTCACTTATATGTGGAATCTAAAGAACAAAAACCAACAAACAAGAAAGAAACAGATTCGTAGATACAGAGAACAAAGTGATGGTTGCCAGATGGGACAGGGTTTTGGGGAGCTGGGTGAAAAAGCACTACTTGGTAGTCACA
The DNA here is from genome assembly GCF_004126475.2 of Phyllostomus discolor. NCBI lineage: Eukaryota > Metazoa > Chordata > Mammalia > Chiroptera > Phyllostomidae > Phyllostomus > Phyllostomus discolor. The sequence continues at coordinate 108,010,946 of NC_040904.2, forward strand.
GAAAAGTCACAGGGATGTCAAGTTCAGCATAGGGAATATAGTCAGTAATACTCTAATAACTATGTATGGTGCCAGGTGGGTACTAGACTCATCAGGGGGATCACTTTGTAAATTATATAAAAGCCTAACCACTATGCTATACACCTGAAACTATTATAAAATAATATTTAATATCAACTATAATTGAAAAAAACCTTTTTAATTGCAAAGCTGTTCACAGAGGAAGGGGCAAGGCAAGCTGTAGAAGTTGGCATGGTGGCACCAGGGCTCATCCTGCCTGTCCTCCAACCTCTGGGAAAGCTACCTCTGCAAAAAGATGATGGTTTGGCATGTTCAGTTCCATGAGGGCAGGGACCCTGTGCTACTCTGTGAGCTCAGTGTGCAGCGGGTCTAGCACAGGAGGTTCTGAGGAACACTTGTCTGCAAGAGGGAGTTGGCATTTAAATGACAGGTTGGCTTTATCAAACACTTTCTGATACCTATTCAGATGATTGAATGGTTTTTCTTCCTTCGTTTGCTAATGCGGTGAGCCAAATGACTTGCCCTTCCATGGTTAAGCCAAAGGTACATTTCTGGATAAATCATATTTACATGTGATGCATTATCTTTTAGAAATGGCTGAGTTTGGTTTGCTCATATTTGCTTAGGATGTTTGATCTGTATCCCTGGATGAGATTGGTCTGTGCTTTCCTTTCTCATAGGGAAAACATTGGGAGAAATGTTCTATTTCTCAGCCTCATCTCCACCCCACCCCCACCCAGAACCCTGCCTCTGCTCACCAGCTCAGCCATCTAAGCTGGCCAGGGCTGAGGGAAGAGCTTCTTGAGCCCTGGCTGGGCATTAGTCCACCTGTGCAGCCTGGGGTGACCTGGAGACTGATGTCTGCTGGCAAAGTCATGGAATAGGTGGAGACCTTTGGTGTGCATAGTGGGTGGGGCCTTGGTGTGCTGGATGGGGCTGGGAGCCCTTCCCCATAAACCTGCATCCTTACTTTATGCAGCACAGCTTCCCAATTCAAGTGCCACCTGAGTAACCTGGACTTGCTGGGAGAACAGAGGGTAAGCAGTTTTCTTCTCCTTCTATGGGTGCTATCCCTCAAGCTCTGTGGACCCCACTATTCCATGATAGCCATCTCTGGCAAATCCCAAAGTATTGGGGCCACTGTAGACTGTGAATTCTCTCCCCTTCGTTCCCAGTGTTGGAAGTGGTCCATAGCCCAGGGACGGGTGGAAAGGGGCTAGCTTGTCTTACCCTGCTCTTTGTGCCTCTTTTGCATCTAGTATGGGGAGGCCAGAGGTTGCAGGGAAGAGGCTAGCATCAGACTCTACTGCCCTCTCACTATCAGTCTCTATAGCCTCTGGGGCTGCACTGACACGTCATGATATCAGCGGTGTCCTTGGTGTGACTTCCATCCCCAGCAGCTCATTTTTAGGCAGGTGTGATTCTTCAGGAAATGCTGTTAGGGAGAGGCCCCTGTGCAGAGGGCCATGACCTGGGACACCTGGCCCCAGCTGGATCCCTTCCCATCTGCTCAGCTCCTGCCCGCAGCCAGATTCCCTGCTGGTGTGGTCTTGGGCAAGGAGTGTCCCGATTAATCAGAAATTGGTTTCCTGGCCTCTTAATTCCCAGATAAGGCAAATCCCACACCCTCCACCATTTCTTCTTGTTTAGACATTTAGGGACACAAAAGTCAACCTAGGGCAAGGGTTTGGGTGCCAAAGGTTTATTTGGGAGGTAATGAAAGAGAGCACAGAGTGAGTGAGGCAGGGGAAGTGTGTGTTCACTGAGTCACCAGTGGGGACTTGTAGGTTGTTCACATGTACTGTGTTCTTCTGGCTTCTGTGTTCTTCTGACACACAGGCCTCATGCACAGTTCACAGACAGCTTCAAAAGGTAAGCCGATTGCCCTATGGCACACAGCTTGCAGGTGGCAGGGTGGGGACTGAAGCCAGATTCTCTGCAGAACATCTTCTGCTGCTGGCACATGTGGATGGACAGCCATGGGTACGTGCTCAGCAGATCTCCAGATGCTAAGTAGAGTGGCGTTGAGGCCTGCTCCTCCCCTTGAAGCTCTCCAGGCCAGCTGATGACATCTGTCCTCGTCCAGTTTCAGATTTGCTGAGGGAAGGCTGCACTGAAACCTGTCTTTTCATGGAAAAGCCAGGGTGGGGTTTGGTGAAAAAAGAACTCCCACCTCCAGCACTTGAGAACTCTGGAGGCACTGTGGAGTGGCCCCAGGTGGGGAGGCTCAGACGAGTGCAGTAGTGGAGTCAGGCTGCCTATGTGTGGCCCAGTCTCTGGCAATCCTGGCGGAGTCTAAGGGCTCCTGACCATAACCTCCAAGCCTCTCAGGTTTCTCACCTGTTAAATGGACCTGGTGACAATGCTTGTCCGGAGCGTGACATGAGCCTTGCATGAGGCAAGAAGGGAACATGCTTTGACTGGCTCCCTCAGCCCTGTGAGAAACTCAGATGAAGGCCTGGTGCGGCTGGGTGGGGGTGGGGCAGGGGCAGTAGGAGAACATTCTTCAGAGTGAATCCCCGGCATCTGGCATTTGGGTGCAGCCTGGACATTGAGAGGAGTACTGGGATGCTGTCTGCCCAACCCTCCCACCCCACTTCCTCCTACTTGTTGGCATATTGTTTTGTTCAGCTGGAGCCAAGCTATTGCAGGAGAAGTTTCCATGAAAGAGCCTTGGGGAACAAGGCCCCTTTGTTTGATTAGGGGTCTGCCTGCTCCCTGGGCCTGAACTGTGGTCAGACCTCAGGCCAGCCTTACAGGGCACTATCCACAATGGGAAGAAGGCCAAGGCTCTCCTCTGTTAGCTGGGGAAAACAGAGAGGACAGGAGACTTGTCCAGAGATCTTGGTAAGTCTGCAGTGGAGGCAGGACTAGAACCTAGCTCCCTGACTCCCAGTGCAGTGCCCCCTCCTCCTCCACCCCAATATTAATTCCTAGTGCTCCCAGGGTCTGTGTTAGTCAAAGAGTTTATATGGGAGGTGATCTCAGAAATCTTATTATGTGCTCTAACAGCCCCATCTGGCCCCTGTCCATCTGTCTGTTCTTCCCACCCTTCCATAGAGAGTTTTGGAGAGGTGACTGTGCAGCCACATTCTCAACTACAAGGAATATACAATAAGTGTGAGCAAAGCATTCACCGTCTTGTCCCTCATACTCTTTGTCCAGTGGCAAAGACTTGATGAACCTGCAGACAATTATGGTACAGGAGCAATGTCCTGAGACAGAATACTTAGGCACTCTAGCCCTGCAGTCTGGGTGGGAAGAAGCCAGGAGGTCTCCCTGGAGGAAGTGACATTTTAGCTGAGATCTGAAGGCTGAGAAAGAAGCAGCCACAATACACAGATGATGGATTATAGAATTGTACCCCTGTAACTTAATATAATTTTATTAACCAGTGTCACTCCAATAAATTCAATGAAATAAAATTAATGGAAGGAAGGATGGGAGGGAGTGAGGGAGGGAGGGAGGGAGGGAGGGAAAGAAAAGAAAGGAAAGGAAAAGAAAAGAAAAGAAAAGAAAAGAAAAGAAAAGAAAAGAAAAGAAAAGAAAAGAAAAGAAAAGAAAGCAGCCAGACAAGGATATAGGGTCAGTGGGGAGAAGGAGGGTTTTGCTGGCAAGTGCCCACAGCACAAGCAGGAGCTGAAGGTTGCACAGAGCAGATACAAGTGGAGGAAGCAAGTGGAGGAAGCCCTATGGGAGCTGAGGGGAGGGGAGAGTGTGGGAAGAGTCAGGAAATGCTCCTATTGAGAATGGAGATATAGACTAGACCCAAACCACTGTTGGACCTTGCTGGCCAGGTCAACAGGTGTGGGTTTTGCTCTGAGGCCCCCACAGAGCCATGAAAGGGCTTAAAGGCAGAGAGTCGCAGGGCCAGACTGTGCTTTACAAATCAGTGATTGGGCTCTGACTGGTGTGGCTCAGTGGATTGGGCGTCATTCTGCAAACCGAAGGTCGCCGGTTATATCTGATTGGTGTTTGTTCACACATCATCGATGTTTCTCTCCCTTCCCCCTCTCTAAAAATAAGTAAATAAGTAAATAAATAAATTTTTTTAAGAAAAAGAAATCGGTGATTGCAAATTAAAAAGCAAGGGGCAAAAGAACAGGAGCCGAAATTTCACCAAAGAGGAAATGTAGGTAGCTGATAAACATATGTCCAGCTTATCTTCATTAGTGACAAGGGACATTAAACTGAAACCACACAAACACATTTATGTGCTCTACAGCCCTCCCTGGCCCCTGTCCATCTGTCTGTTGTGTGCCTCAATAAGGGTTAGCGAGGAGGTACAGTCTTCACCAGCAGCTGGAGGGGAATGCACATTGGTATGAACACTCTGAAATAACAATTTGGTGTGAGTTGGTCAACTTGAATGTCTGTACACCCCATGACTCGGCACTCCCCCCCTGGATGTTCATCCTAGAGGGCTAGTGCAAATGTCACTGGAAGACTGGCACAAGGATAGTTACAGCAGCATCATTTGTAATAGAAAAAAAACAACAACCCAGAAAACAACTTAAGTATTCATAGACAAGAGAATGGATCAGTGTGTTGAGGCAGTCAGTGCTACAGAGATAAGAGCAGCTACAGGCACTGACATATATGCTCCTCATCAATGCAGTAGGAATGTTTAGAGGATGTCTGTTTATACCGAGTTCAAAAACAGCACACATTAAATAACAGTTTGGGGATGCATACAGAGGTGGTCGTGCTTTTAAGGAAACTTCGGATTTCTAGATCTTGTAACCTCTGTCTTTCACAGACTCACTTTCTGCTATTTTCACAGAACTGGAATCAAGCACTGGGCTCCTGTCACATTCTCTCTGGCTTAACATTTTTGCAATGGGTGTAACCTACTTGTTTTATTAGTCACCAACCCCAGGCAACGACTTTCCCATCAGACCCACGTTTGTTTGCCTGGCTTCTGTGAGCCAATGATATTGTGAGATTTGGGAATCTTGGGTTCTCATTGGCTGGACTGGCTGGAGCTTCTTCAGCTGAGGGCCAGTCACTGACAAAGTTTATGAAGTCACCTTGTGCCTGTTGGGAATTTCACAGAGAACATGTTTTTAAAATGTGTGCTATTATCTGGCAATATGTGAATCTAGTGTAGAAGAAATTGACTTCAAATGCAGGGCTACTAACTCGCTCCCTCAGGAACATCCGCAGATTTCTCTCCAGCATCTGTCGGCAGCCTCCAGTTTCCATTTGGAGGTTCACTGCCTCCCCCCGCACCTCCCCCCCACCCCCCACTTGGGCTTTCAGAGAGCAGATGACCTGGGCTAAGCTAATCAGCCAGCCCATTCACCTAGCTGCAATGACTTAAGCCCTTACAGTGGGAGAGAACCTTAAGATTAGTAGGCTAGTGTTTCATTTTGTCTGGACTTGAAGGGTTAGTGGGCTGGAGCTGCTGAGAATTTTGGTCACAGAAGAGGTGCTTTTGATGGAAAATGGAGAAGAGGGGGAGAGAGCTGAGGGACAAGAGGGGAGAAACTTGTTCCTGGAAACATTTGAACACCTAGATCCAGCTACGCCTGTAGTCAACCTCTCTTCTCTACTCTCTCATTATGGAATTCAATATTTCCCTTTTTTTACGTAAGACTCTTTGAGTCAAGTTTACCATGACTTGCTGTAGAGAGCCTAGACCAGCTCTCCTTCCCAACTCATCAGTAACACCTTCTGAGCCAGAAACCAGAGTCATCTTTGCCCCTCCCTCTCCCTGCCTCCCCACATCATACCAGTCTGCATAGTCTCTCTACTTAGTACCTCTCTAATGCTATCATTTCTCCATGCAGCCACGCTTGTCAGAACTCCATTAACTCCACCTGTACTCTAGTACCAGCCTCCTCTGTTAAAAACCCTATAGTTGCTCTCAGAATAAACACCAAATTCATCCTGCAGTCCACCGGGTCTCCCAAGTCATCTCTTCACTTAAATTTTCCTTCAGAGGATTCCTTAGCTTCCGTATCACTAACTTAACTTTCCTTGAGAACTTACAGTACGTCAGGCCCTACCAAATTCCTTCCCATCTGTTACTCATTTATCCCTCATGAAACCCAATGAGATAAGCACTATCATCCCTATTTGTGGAGGAGGAAATGAGGCCCAGGGAAGTTAGGAGCCTCCTCGAGCCATCATGCAGCTAGAACTCAGGCATTCTGGCTCTGGCCTCCATAGGCTAACCACTGCACTATATTGCATTCCTGCACCTTCTCTTTAGGGCAGTTCTTCCTGTTTGCTTTCAATTTATATCTGTCTCCTGTTAGACTGTGGGCTCCCTGTGGGGGGTGACTCTGCCCTTGACTCTGCCCTCCTGCTGGACCCCCAGTGGGTTGCACAGTGCCTGGCCCAGCTTGGGTGTCCAGAAAATATTTCTTGAGTGAGTAATATTAGCTAAAATTCATTGAGATGAATTTGGCATGCACAAGCAGCTCCCTAAGCACTTTCCATATATTAGCTCACTAAGCCCTCACAATTGCATGTTGAGGTTAACTGTTATTTTATAGCTGGGAACACTGAGACACAGAGAGGGGACTTCCCTCAGGTCACATGGCTAGTAAGTGGCAAAGCTAACATGCAAACCCAGACAGCTTGGATCCAGAGTCTGTGCTTGTCACCACATCATCCCTGCGTGGGTGAGTGGATCATGGACGGGCACAGACTTCATGTTCCAACAAGGGTCAGGGTGAGAGGAGATCAGGGGTGTGGAGCCCAGCCTCAACCCATATTCTGAGCATGTCAGGAGACTGGGGCTGAACAGATGGTGATGTAGGATAAGGACACACCTCACTGGGAAATGTCTCTGCTTTCTGGGGCTCAAGCCAGCTGGTTGGTGTGCTGCAGAGGGTGTGGGTTTCCCATAAGCTGCCCTTAGCAGGGCTTTGTTGAAGAGGCTAGAAGGGAGAAGAGGCTGAGGTAGGCTCCAGGGAGAGCTGGATGGGCTGGATAGAGATCAGAGGGCAAATCAGTGCAGATGCCCAGACAGATGGGCCAGCCTGCCCATGGGGTCCCAAACCTGGGTGGGTTAGGAAAGAGTAGCAGCTCTGCATGTTCATTGGGCAGCTGAGGGACCCTAGAACCAGTGTGTGTTGGCACTTGAATACAGTCACCCCAAAGAACTAACTCCAGCTTGGGTCACATTACCTGAAGTTAAGGTTGGAACACAGAAGGTGAAACTTCTCTCTGGACTGTGCACACTACCCCAAGGTCATGTGCTTAGTCCTGGCCCAGTCTTGGGACAGTGACAGGTTGAATTGGCTACAGGGCACTGGAGGAGCTGGGGAGGGCCAGCCTGGAAAAGAGCAACCTTGGGGCCCCTGACTGAGGAGAGCAGGATGGCCTGGAGGGCCAAAGGGCAAGGCCAGAACCCAAGAAGAGAGTCACCTCTCTGTGTAAAGGAGACTTTTCTCTCAGCATATGGAGTGGCCCAGGAACGGAAGGTGCTGCCCCAACCCCAAAGCTGAGTTCCTGGTTCCTTCCTCTGGGTTCAGCTTGGGCAGAGGGACCTGGGCTCCTTCCATGCAGGGCAAGGAGTTCTAGCCTCTGTCCCCTGGTATTGCTATAGCCCAGTGGGGACCAAGGGTCTCAGAGTTTGATGAGAAAATGCAGCCTACTGAGTTGAGTGGCCGGGGCAAATGCTTTGGACTGAGAGGCCTGTGCTGAAGAGTTGTGGGTGGGGCAGGGTAGGGGGCACAGAACTCACACAAGCTGCCTAGAGAAGCAGAGAGAGCCTGGGTTTGGACCCAAGTTTTCCCAACTGTAAAGTGGGACACATAATATTTACCCTCCATTATGGTAGAAAGGGATGCAAGAGAGATGGTTGCACCATAGCTTTATAAACCGTAGAGCTTAGTGACTATTTTAGTTACTATCTTTTTACATTGTTTTATTTATTGATGTTTTAGAGAGAGAGGGGAGAGCAGGAGATTCAGTTTGCTGTTCCACTTATTTATGCATTCATTGCTTGATTCTTGTATGTGCCCTGACCAGGGGTTGAATTTACAAACTTGGCATATCAAATGACTCTAACCAATTGAGCTACCCCGCAGGGCTTTAGTTAATATCTTTATCATTGCAGTAGTTTGGGTCTGTCAAGAAGCCCAAACTAATTTTGCCAAGATGGGAATAGGTATGCAAGGAAATCCTTGGGGGAGGGAACAGGAGAAGGCAGGGAGAAACTCAGACCAGTGAAGCTCAGACACACAATTTCGACAGGAGAAGATGAAGGAAAGAGGATTGGGGAGGAAGAGTCTTAGAATGTGGCACAATTCCAAAAACCTTCAGCCAGGACTACAGGGGGCCCTCAGCCACATTTCTGCTGAGGAGTCCTGAGACTGTCTGTAATGTCCTTAGCATTGTGGGTGGGGGTAGGGGCAGAAAGGAGGTCCTATGGAAAGTAACCTCACAGCATGATCTGATCATAAATTCCTAACTGGGTAGGTCATGGCAGGGAGTCACACCCTAGGCATATAACTTCTTTACTAAAAATCTTATCTTTGCCTTAAGCTAAACCTTGCCCATTGTTTCTGTGCATCTAGGTGAGCATGCTCCCTTTGAAATGCTCCCTTTCAGACCCCTCCTTTTAATAACACCCTTTGAAGTGTGTCAGACAAGTATTTAATACATAATCGTAACTATCTTATAATCCAATCTTACTTTCTCCCACCCTCGTGCTATCTTCCTTACAGTCCCTCCTTATTTCCAAATGCATAAAATAAGCTGCAAAACTGTTATTCTCCAGAGTGTTTGAGATCTTACTCCTCAGCATACATCATTAGTTTGGCTCAAATAAACTCACAAAAATTTTCTGCAAGTTTGGATGTTTCTTAGGGCAGCAGCAGCTATTGTGCTCTGTTCTTGGTGAATGGGGAGTGGAGGGGAAGCGGCTGAGCTTAAGGTGGCAGGTCCAGAGTGGGGGAAAGCCACTCACGCACTCTGCCTGGAGCAGATCTGAGTGGTGCATTATTCTCATGCCACCATGATCATCGTTATCCTAAAATCCTCAATACTCAAGGACTGGTTGGGTGTAGCCTTGCCAGGTCACCAGAGGTTATTTTGAGTCTCAGAGGCCAAAGTTTGTTTTTTAAACAGGAATATGTTTTCCCTTCCCACATTCCTAGAAGGGGAAACTTTCAGAAATTACTGTAAATTCCTTCCCCACAAGAAGGCAATGTGTAAAGACCCAGCCACCAACTGTATGTGATGGGGTAGCCAGAAGGCTTGGGGTTGAATTCAAGGGCAAAAATAAATGAAGGATGGATGAATGAATGAAAGAAAAATGAATGAAAAAAGAGCTGGAAGAAAATACATATGTAGCTTACTATGGCTATCTCAGAATGGGGAAAGTCTAAGTACAAAGAAAAATACTGGTAAGTTTTTCTACATCAAGGTTTTAAGTTTTATGTAAAAAAATACATAACCAATACATAAAACAGATACCTCTGTTTTAACCAAAGTTAAAACCAAAGTTAAAATGGAGGTATCAGCAGCATGTACTTAGACAAAAGGCCAAGAGTCCTGCTATACAAAGAACATTTTAAAATTATTAAAAGAAAGATGAACACCTCAATAGTAAAAATGAATGAAGATCATGTACACTGAGTTCTCAGGAGAAACGCATACAGCTAATGAACACTTAAAAAGACAATCAACTTCAAATAATGCACACCATCTTCACCTAACAGATTGACAAAACTAGGAAGGCTGGTGGTACCTGGTGGTGTGGTCACTGTGTGAGAAACATGCCCTCTCACTTATTCTTGATGGGAGGCGATTTGTACAACTTTATGGGGGCCCTGCTAAAAAGCATTTAAAAATGCACATGCCCTTTGTCCTTGTAATTTCTTGAAAGTAGACAGGTACCTAAGAATATTGATTCAAAGATATTCTTCAAGTCATTTTTTATACTAAAGAAATTAGAAAATGATCAATGGAGGATCAGATAGATAAACTGCTATTATAGCAGACAGTGAGAGACTGGACAGCTATTGACTGTTATTATGTAGGTATATGTTTTGATGTAGAAAATGGCCAATATATATATCTCATAAAAATGTAGCAGAAAAATGTTCATTAGAATTTCATTGTGAGTGTACTTAAATGCATATAGGACAGAAGTAGTTAGTTATAAGAGATTCTTTTGTGAATGTAGATTTGCTGATGTTGAATGTTTCATTATTGTATTTTCTAACTTATTTATTAAAGTCAGTGATAGCCTTTCCCATTTCACAGATGGGAAAACCAAGGCTCAGAGTAAGCAAGAGGCTGGCTGGGATGAGGCCTCCTGTTTCTGGGCTGCCATTGCTGTCTGAGGGGCCCCTCTAAGCTCCTTAGGGCTTCAGTGTGTGGCCATAAGCAGATCCTTTCCTTCTCTGGGATGTTCAGTAGGGAAGGTACTCTGAGACCTTTCAGCCTAATACTTTTCCAGCCCACTAGGGAGGTTCCAGCCCCTCAGCTCAGCACCCCTGACCCTGTTGCTTTCCCCGCTTCCAGGAAAGCTGGACTGAGCAGCAAGGCTGGGCCAAGTCTTATACTGGGTGACCAGAACTTTTCTGAACTGCCAGAAATTTCATCACACCAGGCAAGGGATGGGCTGGGGGTGAGTCACAAATGCGCTGGGCTTTAGAAGGTAGGAGCTAATCATTCCCAGATGGGAGGCATCAGGCTGGGCAGCTCTCCCAGAATAAGCAGACAGCTTGGGAAAGTGTAGAGAAGCCCCAGTGTGAAAAAAATTGTAATTCCTCCTACCTCCTCTCTCCATACAATGTACTTCAGTTCCTCCAACCATCTGCCAAGGGGTATCCCAGTCCCTGTTTACAAACCCAGGGGGTGGGGAATACACTGTCTCCTACAGTGTGTTCCACTCCTTCTGCTGCAAGGGCAGGGAAAAGCGTGCAGACTCTGCAGGCACACTGCTCTGGGCTGGAGCCCTCTATGCCACTGAACCTCAGTTTCTTTGGCTGTAAAATGGGGTAATAATATCTAGCACCTTCTAGGATTCTTTTGAGAATCAAATGGATTAATGTAGAGTGCCTACTAAAATGCTTTGGCACATAGTGTATGGCTAACAAACAAGAGTTCATTCTTCATTCCCATCATTGTCCCATCATTTATTTGAGGCAAATCACTTTTGGGGAGGGTCTGGGCATCATGAAATGCTAATCCCTGATACCTAACCTCAGTGTCCAAAGAGGGCCTGGGAAGTGCAGGCTCCAGGCTTGGTAGGTAATGTTGCATCAATGAACAAATTAGCAAAGATTCTTGAGTGTGAATTAAAAAATCAGCTCAAATTGGTTATAGCCCCAAAGGGAATTTATTGACCTTTGTAACTGAAAAATACAGGGGTGGGTGGCTTCCAGCCAAGCTATAATTAGGTGCTTAAATGTTACATCATCAGAAAGCTCTCTTTTGATTTCTCCTTCTCCTCATTCTTCTCCTCCTCCCTTTCTCTCAGCCTTGCTTTCCTTTGAGTTGGCTTTGGTCTCAGCAAGTTTCCATGAGAGGTGGCCTACATGTCACAGCTCATATCCACAGCTGGGCAATGCAGTAAGAAGAGTGGTACTTAAATAAAGATGTCCCCTCCCTTGAGTCACAAGCTCTTCTCTGGATGGAATATGCTAGCAGGCCACAACTGAACTAAGTGCCCACCCAGGGGGAGGAGAAGATAAGTTCCATCGAAGGAACCACATGGACTCAGAATGGAGAGAAGAGGGTTCTACAGAGGCGACTCAGGAGCTGGTAGCTGCAGCAGGGGACATGGATGGGTAGAAGCTGCAGGTGTAGAGTACACCAGTCTTCTTAAGGGCTCTGAATTCCTGTGCAGAGGGGTGCACACAGTGTACTTTGGCTTCTTAGAACATTTGAGCTAGCTACTGAAGTGGGATAGTGGTTAGTAGTTAGGTATAGTTTAAGCTGCTGTAACAAAGGGGCCCTAAAAGATGATGGCTTAGCATATTTGAAAGCTTATTTCTCTTTCCTGTGCAGGTCCAGGTGAAGTATGATGGTTCTATGATGATTAGGGACTCCTCCCACCCAATGTATTCAGGTGGCTACTCCAGCTCCATGTCCACCACCAGGTCCTTGCTTTAGCCCGTGGGAAGGGGAAAGCAAAGGGCAGAGTACATCACTTCTGCTCCCATTCAATGGCTTTAAACTTTTATTGCCCTACCTGGCTGCCAGGGAGACTGGGAATGAAGTCTCTAGCCAGGCAGTCATGGGTCTGTGTAAAGTTTCTTTAATTATAGTTCTGACACAAAGAGAGGGGGTGACTAGTAGTTTCTGCCCAGGTAGAACAGCATTCAGGGTAGGTGGAAAGGCAGGGAGATGGGAAGTTCCTGGTATATAATCAGCTTCTTATTGGGTTGAAGAGTAGGATGCTGGGGGGTGAGGACAGGAGTATGTGTGGATACAGAGGCTGGAGATGCAGGTGGGGTTCAGATCAGAGAGGGCCAGAACTGGGTTCCAAGGACTGTGTGCCCACATGTCTGAGCTCCACTCACACCACTAGCCAGCAGTTGTCCTTGGCCACTCCTCAGGCCTGGGGTTTGTCCACTGGTGGTGCAGCCCACTCCTGAGAAGAAGGAAGGAAGGAAGGAAGGAAGGAAGGAAGGAAGGAAGGAAGGAAGGAAGGAAGGAAGGAAGGAAGGAAGGAAGGAAAAGGAAAGGACCGCATAGACGACCCTGAGGCCCAGGGCAGTTTGAGCAGTGTCAATGTAAGGAACATAAGAAATGTCCAAACCTATAGAGAATTTTTAGGAGGTTTTTTTTTTTTTGAGCTAAACAGATGACACATGCTAGGGAACAAGGTCTCAAATACTTCTCACAATGACAGTTTGCAGTTTCTTTTATGCATTTAGAATTTAGGAAGTAACTAAGACTACGTGGAGGTGGAAGAAAGCAAGGTGGGGACTGGATTACAGGATAGTTAACGAGACTGTGTGCTCTTTTGAGGGTGGTTGTGGTTGTGAGGGATCTGAAAAAGTGGCATGTCAAGTGTGTGTTAACCTAGATCCACAGAAACAATGGACAAGGCTTGTGTAAGGCACAGACTAGACTTTTACTAAAGAAGTTATATGTCTGGGTTGTGACTACCCACCATCACCTGCCCAACTGGGAATTTATGATGAGATCACCCTGTGAGATTGCTTTCAGGCACTGAGCTTGCCATTTTCATTATAGATCCCTTTTTTCTTCCATAGTAGGGAATCCAGGGACTGGCATGAGGTATCATGAACTCCATGTGGGCACATGGTCTTGGTCTCATGGACTCCTCACTCCTTGGGGAGGGACACAGACGGAAGGACAGAGAGACACCTTGTAGAAGTGTTTTCGAAACTTGGCAGCGCCTTACAGTCAACTGGGACTTTAAAAAAATACTAATGCCTATCCACACCCTCTGGAGACTTAGCTTTAATTATTTTGAAGTACAGTGTGGATGCTGGTATTTCAAAAAAAAGAAAGTCCCATATGATTCTAAAGGACTGCCACATACTAAAGCTTGGGCCTGGGTTTTTGTCGAGTAGCAGGATGTTCAGGCAGGTGTGTCTGAAAACCACTGTCCATCATCTTGAAATATCTTTCCATAGTTGTGGGATATTCTAGAGTCTTGCTGGGTCCGGACACTGACTTTTCCAGCTTCCACAGACAGTTGTCCCATGTTGTGCAGTCATTGTGCCAGCAACAGATGCCCAATGGGAGGCAAGAGCTATGAGGAAGCAGGCCCCAGTGTAGAGCCCACTCTTGGAGGAAAAGATGTCCTGTCAGCCCTCAGAGGAAGCAGCAGAAGAAGTTCTGGGGGCGGGGGGAATCTGGGACCACCATTCCAGGAGTAGACAGCCCCCATGCCATCTGCTCCCAGGAGTGCAGGGGACTTTGGGTCCTTTTGCTGGTTCAACTTGGTTTAGACTGTGTGCAGTTAACAACAACAACAACAACAACATATATTTAATCCAGGGTTTACCATGTGCCAGACTCTGCACTAAACATCTTAGAACAATCCTATGAGGCAGAAACTATTTTATAGAGGAGGCACTGAGGCCAAAGAACTGAAGCTCCCTGCTGACCATCACCCAGGGGGGGATGTGGCTTTAAACCAAAGCCAGTTGCTTACAGAGTCTCTGCTTCAAAACCCCATGTTATTGTTGTATGGGGTTATTATTATTGTTATTGTCAGTTCTCAGATGCCAGGGGTGGTGCAGTGAGCTCCCCAAGGCTATCCAGCGAGGATGCAGACTCAAGAAGCCCAAGGAGATTTCTCTTCCCCATGCTGGCTGCCAGGTGGTGCAGGTGAGCCTCATGCTTGCCAGCCCTGGCGCCACAATGCCTAGGGAGCTGGTGAGATTGTCACTGATGTGAATAACTTTGCTGCCCACTCTGAGCATTCTGACTGAGACTTATCAGCCTGGAACTGCCTCCAACTGTGTTTCAGCCAGATCTGGGCCTCAAATTCCTGGGGGTGATGTGCACTCTGTCTGCGATAACAGCCCTGGCAGGGCTGCCTTGGCTGCATCTCTGCTCAGATAACAGAAGTCTGGCGAAGTGTCTCCACTTTATCTCCTGGAAAGCTGGCTTGGCTTTGGACTCAGACGGCTGTTGGATGAGGCCAAATCTCCTCCACCTATTGCCTCTCCTGCTCAGGGAAACTGCAGCAGGGAAGGGAGCCATATCAAAGGGCAGTGAGTTGCCCAGATGAGTGAGGCAGGTGTCTTCCATTGTGCCAGCCTGCCTGCCTGATGACAGAAGGAAGGAGTCATTCTGTCACTCACTCATCAGATATTTACTGAGCACTCCCCTTGGGTCAAGTCATGTTCAAATTATTTTTATATTTGAATCCATTTAATCTTCCCAATAAGCCCATTAGATAGGCCCTGCTGATATTTTATTCATTTTACAGCTGAGAAAACAAGGTCCAGAAGTAACTTGCCCAAGGTCACACAGCTGGTGTGTGGCAGGGTTCTTAACACAGGCTATCCAACCTATAGTATTTACAAATGAATAAACAAGTCAGCCAGTGACAAATACTCTGAAGAGTAGAGAGTAGAGCAGTTGCTACCTCTGCTGAGGTCTCAGAGCGGGCTCTCTGGGGTGGTGACTTTTCAGCCATATGTCAATGCAAGGATGAGTCATCTATGAGGCTCTGGGGGAAGGACATTTCAGGCAGAGGGGCACAGTAAGTACAGGGGTTCTGAGGGAAAACAAGCTCCAGTGGGGAAAAGGCCCCAAAGAGCAAAGGGCCAGGGTTAGACGGAAAGCCAGGGCAGGCTGGACCCAGGTTCCCAGTCCAGGCTTTGGCTCCTCATCCCCTCCTGGCTCTTCTGTGGCCAGCCCTGTCTGAGCCCTGCAGCATTTCCTGGCTCACCTCCTCCCAGCTGCATGATCCTGGGCGAGGGGCTTCCCTTCTCTCTGCTTTTGTTGGGTGCCTCACCCATGTCTGGGGCAGCAGTGAGGCCGCAGGGGTGAGGAACACTCTGGACCCATGGCTGCTGCCCAGATGTGAGGTGGCAACCACTGGGCCATGTGTCTTCTTGCAGAGATGGCAGGTGGTTCTGGAGGTGGTTCTGGAGGTTCTAACTTCCTCTTGGACCCAATCTAGGCTTTAGGTCTAGGAGAATGTGGACCCAGGACTGAAAGACCAAGAGACAGAATCAGAAGGAGATGCAGAGATCAAGGACAGAGTAAGTTGGAGAGACAGGTAAACATAAGAATGGAAAGAGACACACACAGAGAGAGAGGATGGGGGTGGAGTAAGAAGTGCAGTGAGAGAGAGAGAGAGAGAGAGAGAGAGAGGGGATTATGAATATTCCATTGAATTGAATTGTATACTTTAAGATGGCAAAAATGCTGAATTTTATGCCATGTGAATTTCACTACAATAAGAAGAGACAAAGACAGAAAATGGTAAACGGGGAAAGACAGACAGGTGGAAAATCAGAATTCCAGGGTCCTCACTCTCTTTGGATGTGGCTGGACTCTGAAGTCGATGATGGGGGAGGGACTTGGGGTTTCTGTACCAGAGTCTAGTCCTGCAGGGCCTGGTGGCTTTGGGCCAGTCCTCCTTCCACCTGGGCTGCTGTGGGGCCAGAATGTGCTGCCCTGTTCTGGCAGCGCTGCATTTCGTTTGTGTGGGTTTGGGGGTGGGGTTTTGAGTCCCCAGTCAGGAGAAAGGGCCTGGGAGGTAGTCCCTTGCCAACTTTCTGCTCCCCACAGGTCCTCTTACCAGGCATAGGCTCCTAGTCTGCCAAAGGGGATCAGTGGGTACTAGGCCATGGGATGCCCACCCTGCCTGGATTGTGGGGGTCAGAGTCACAGTAATTACCGTTTTGAACTTACAACTTGCAGGGGGTCCACCATCTGTTGAATGGGCCCTGTGCTGAGGGCTTGACATGGGATTCCCTATGTCTCCCCATCAACAGCCAGGGGTTAACCTTTCAAGAGATGAGGAGGCTGGATTCAGAGAGGACAAGGTTACACAGTGGTCACAAGAAGCTGTGTGGGCTGGGGAAAATGACAAACCTAAACAGTTTCAAAGCTAGGGGCTGGGAACCATGGGCACAAAGACCTATATTAGGGTGTCAAGTGCGAGCAGGCCCTGTGGAGTGTGGGAACCCCCCAGGGATCTGAAGACTGGGGCCAAACTAGGCTTCCCGTGGACGGTGGACCCTGTCACACCGGTCTGCCTCTTTGAAGAGATGTACCTAGCCCCCTCAGGCCCTCCCGACGTGTCCAGAGTTTCTGAGCCCATCTTCCATGGGAAGACACTAAGAGTCACACTAGCTGAGGTGGCCAGAACAAAGCTCCCTAGCTCCGGGCAACAGTGCTATATCTGGAACTCAGGGTTTAGACTGGGCGAGGGAAGGAGGTGCAGGGAAGGGGTCCAGGTGTTTGGCGAACGCGCTACAGCGCAGCCATCGCGAGGCCTCGGTTTGCACATCTCCGCGGGAACGGAGCAACACCAGGTTGCCCACCCACTACCCCCGCCGGGCGGAGACCCCGCCCCGGAGGCGGAGGCAGAGGAGGGGGCAGAGAGCCGGCTCCGGCCCGCCCCTCTGTGCCTCCGCCCCGCCTCACGCCGCGCACAACCCGGGGCGCACGAGCTCTGGAGGCGCCGACGGCTCGGCGGACGGACGCACCGACGGACGGACGTGCGTAGCTCCCCTTGGTGAGTGCGCACTGACCCCTGCCAGGGCCTCTCTCTCCCCACTGCACCGCGACCCCACCAGCTTTCGCTTAGCACCCCGATGCCCCGACGGCTCGGCGGCCCTACGGCCTCACGCGCTGCATCCAAGTCCCAGCCGCAGGGACTGCCCCTAAGCGCGCCAGGCCCATTGGATAGATGTGGGCACTGAAGCTGGCTCCTTACAGCGGGCTAGGGCTCCGCGGGCAGGTCCCCCACGCGCCAGTTCCCGTTGGTCACCAACCCCCCTTTCCTTGTCCCACTGCTTTCCAACCGCCTCTCAGGTCGAGAGGCCTGATCCCCATCAACCTAGGGGAAGACTGGAACCCTAGGTCAAGCACCACTGCTTCCTTCACACATCCTCAGTTACCCCTCCCCCTTCTCCCAGTCACACTCGCTGCCACACACGCACTCACACGAGTAGCCAGCAGAAGTTCTTGCACACTGTTCGTGGGTGCACCCACCTCCATGTCTGTCATTCTATTCCTCAGGTCTCTTAGTCCAATGGTCAGAGCCTCCTCCCCTAAATTTCTCTCACACATGTTTGGGCTCCTCACATTACCCCTCACACTCTGCCCTTTGGTGCACATGTGCTTCATATGTATGTGCTTTGCACACTGGCGTCTCTCAGACATACATGCCTCTGTATCAAACATTTGTGTTTCTGTTAAACCTGTGCATGTCTCTAACATGCACTTATGTCTGCCACACGTGAGACTATCACACACACATTATGTCAGATGTGGGTCTCACATACACGGAGTCACAAACATTTCCACACACACTGTGAATCTTGCGCATAGAGTCACATAGGCCCACAACTTCATAGCTTAGGCACTGCCATGCCATACCTCCATGGGCGCAGTCCTCAGGCTATCCTGAGTGGTTGGAAGTTGGGGTGGGGGAGGCTCTTGTCTGACACTCCCTCACAGTGGGGCCTGGGTGGCTTTTGGGGGAGCACAGGGAGGGGCCTCTGCCTGCAGGGTGGCCCTGACTCTGTCAGCCTCCCCACTTCTTATCACCCTCTGCATCCTCTGCCTTTCCCTACTCTCCCAAGAAGGAGTGCCCCCACTTCTTTGCTGTCACAAGTTCTTGTCCTGACTTGGACTGGTCCAAAGCTGGTCTGGGCCAGGAGGTGTCACATGACAGGCCAGAAAAAGAAAAAAGGTTTTGGGTGTTGGTCATTGTCTTGAGCCCCTGGAGTAAGGGAGCATTGATGTCTGGGCCTGCCAGTGGCACATACTTGTGGCTAAATGAGTGGGGCTCTGGGCCTCACCTTCCCTACATGCAGATGGGGGTGTAGGTCCCTACCAGTAGGAAGAAGGGGCCTGGAGCTGTTGCTTTCAGTGCTTCTTCAACTTCCCACCTTCTCTTCTGTGTTCAGAGCTGTGTGGTGGGGCATTGGGCTGGGGATGGATGAAGTCAAAGAATCTTATTCCTGTGGCATGAAAATCAGCCAGCCCTGGTTGTAGTTGTCCCTGCATGTTTTGTTTGGCTCTTACCATGTTGTTGTTATTTTTAAAAATTTAATTAGCTGGCAGCATTTACAAATTGTCAGGTTTCACATAAAAGTCTGGGTTCCTGTCTTCTGAAAAATCACAGGATCTGGCAGCTCAAAGTCCACATCTCTACGTGATGCTCATAGGCTGGTGCTAACTGTCTGCTGCCACTGGGGATGGGGCTGGAGCATCATTTAGCCACAGTCCCCACCCAGCCTGCTTGCACATTCTTGGCTCCTGCTTGGCCTGCCTGGGCTTCCATGTTGGCTAACCGTGCTGTATAAACGGGGGTATTTTTGCTGCATTGCCCACCCCAAAGTGGGTGTAGGCTAGTCCTCTCATTCATGGCTGGGGAATCCTTGAGTGAGCCTCCAATCTTTCAAGGCCTTTCTCATCAGAGCACTGTTGGGTGTGCCAGGGGCCTGGCATCTTGTGATGCTGGCAGGCACCTTCTGCTAGACTGCGGGAAATAGCAGCCTGGAGGCCACATCAGAGAAAGGCAGGTATTTCAGAGCCAGGCCTCATACGTTGGTTTTCTTCCCAGATCTTGTCAATGACCCTGCAGGTTGAATTCTTACCCCTATGTGCCAGCCAAGGGAACTGAGGCTCAGAAATGGTCTTGTAGCAAGCCAAGGGTCAAGCTGGGATTTCAAACCAGGTTTTTTTCTTTTTGACCCTAAAGTCAAGCTCTTTGCCTCCTTCTTAATACATGCATGAGATGAAGGACTTGGTCTCATTGACCCTGGGGAGGTTTCCTGAGCCTGGTGCATGTGTGACATACAGTAGGTGCTTAGTGAGCTTGTGGAACAACTGAGAGATATAAAGCTGTGCTCTCTGCAGAGGTCAAGGTGGAACTAAATTCAGGGCCTAAGATGAAGATCTCTAATGGCCTAAATGACCATTAAATGTCCTTTGAATTTTCCTGAAAGCCAAGTGCAATTTCCTGCTCTTGATGTCCACGTTCACCATGATCCCATTGACCACCAGGGTGAAGAGCTCCCAGTCCCTTGAGTCTGTATGGCCTCAAGAGCATTGTGGTGTGTCCTGTTGGACATCACATTCGATGTTTGCCTTGCATTTGGGGACTGTGGGTGTGAGCATATTCCCTTTAAACTCCTTTTAGGCCTTGGTGGGTGAGATGCCTTAGGAGAAGGGACTCAGTCCAAGGAGGGAAAGGTGGCTTCAGCTCCATTGCATGGCACTGGATGGGGCAGCCGCTGAGTTAAGCCCGAATTCTCATGACCCTCTGCTCTCTCTTGTTTGCCACCTGCAGGTGGCTGAATTTACTTAAGCTTAAGGCCCCCATGGTATGTGGCCTCCTGAAAGACTGTTGACTGACTGACTGAAGACCAGCTCTCTCGGTGGCACGTGGACTTGGAGATGATGGGCAGTGCCTGGCCTCTTCCTCCTGGAGGTTTTCGTTTCTGTTGAGGAAGAAGGTGCTGGGCTGGGCTACATAAGGTGGTGCCGAGGGCCTGTCCCACCCTTTTCTGGGCCTCAGTCTTCTGTAAAGTATTGGGTTGGCCAAAAAGTCCATTTAGTTTTTTCTGTAAAATAAAAGACAGCTTTCATTTTCACTAATAACTTTATTGATTTGAATATTTTGAGTATGTCAGCTATCTCCCGCTATTGGCTTCTAGTGGGTAGAGGCCAGGGGTGCTGCTAAACATCTTCCAATGCATAAGACAGCCCCACAGCAAAGGATTATTTGGCCAAAATGTCAATAGTACTAAGAAACTTCACAAACCACTTTTGACATGTTTGATTAGTCATAGCACCTTCTCCATATACTGCACAAATCTTTTTTTACATTTTTATGTTTCTTGAAATAATCAAGCACAATATTCTGAGGATGTGGTGTATTTTTGTCTATCTTCAATGTTAAAATGGCTGTACAAAAATTTGCCTATTTTGTTAATTTTTTTTTAAAAAATGCATTCTTCTTTGACAGTTGTCACAATATAATCTAACAAAATTGTTTCGTAATGACATTAAACACAGCTAAGCACTACTAGTGCTATTAAAGGGAGAAACCTGGTTCTTCTTGCCGACATAGTAAAGAATTACAGATCAGCAAGCCTATTGGTATGCAGGCAAAGTTTATTAGTGCTCAGTTCTAATGGGAGAGCAAAAGCAAGGGGAGCCAGAGCAGGGTAACCAGAGGCTGGGTGGCCAGCAGCACCTGGGTGGCCAGAGGCCAGATGGCCAAAGAGAGTGGCCAGAGGCTGGGTGGCCAAAGAGAGTGGCCAGAGGCTGGGTGGCCACGCAACTCTCCTTCCCCCCACCGTGTGGTAAGATAGCCAAGAGGCCAAGAGATTGAGTCCTTTGTTCTGAGGATTTATACAGTTGATGGGATGGAGTGAGGAAGTTACATATTGATTGACAGGTAAAGGTGGTGTCAGCTTTCCTGGGGCAATGTGACTACACCAACGTAGGCATGTGTGGGGGTCTGTTAGCCTGAATCCTTGTCTTGCTCCAGGCTGTATTTGTTCATTTTGCATACGTGACGGGAGGCAGGCAGTTACCCAAAGTTGTTTTATGGACTTCACTGTGGATCCCTTTCTCCTTCCCCCATCTAGGCCTTGGGATGAATACACAGTCTCAAGGTTTTCCTTTTTCCAGCTAGTGGAGATGATGCACACAGACTTTCAAGCACCACCCGCTCCCCCGGCACCTTCCTGCTCGGTCATAGTTTTACTTGTTGTTCGGAATGTCTGGCAGCCTTATCAAGCCAGTCTCAGGACTACTGGGTCAATAGGTGAGACATCTCTTCCTTTGCTTTTAGCCTCCTGTTTAAGTTCTTTGTTAGGTTACAATGGTGAGGGCCCTGGCTTATTTCCCCTCTGACCACTTATTCCTAGCTGCTATCAGAACCATCATATGGAAAAAATGAAACAAACTTTTTGGCCAACCCAGTAGATGCTGCCCAATGGTTTTCCAGTGCTCATGGTCCTGAAGTGGGGATATGGTCATAGCATCCTAGGGTCTGCTGTCCAGGTGGCAGCTGTGCGTGACCCTCCTCTCTGGCTTCCTGATCTCTCTCTGCCTCCACCTACCTCTGAGTCAATGGCCTTGCCCAGGGATGCTGTTCCAGCCCGTGAAAGGATCCAGCACTGTGCTCTGCCAGCCTGTCGCTTCCCCAAGGGCCATCACTTCTAATTCTGTCAGGCAGGAGCTGCTATAGGAGCCTGAATGTCCTGTACTGAGGGTGGCCAGGCAGGAATGGTCTGGGTAGGGAGCTCATGGTGGGCAGTGCAGAGACTATTTTTGCTCTTATGCAGTTTATATTCTAATTGAAGGGGCAAGGTGGGGTAACTTGGTCAATAAAGAAGTTAATTCCATTTATTTTCCAGAGGTATAGATGCTGTAAAGGGGCTATAAGGCTGCAGGGCAACCAAATCCAGGTAGGCAGGGAAGGTCTCATTCAAGAGAGGTTTTCTGAGTTGAGACCAGAGTGGTGAGGCCCTGAGGTGGGACCCTGCTTGGCATGTGTGAGAGACACAAAGGGAGGAGGATGGAATGGATGAGGGACAGCAGACGCGGGCAGGGCAGGGAGATTGAAAGCTGCTGGAGATTTGTGAGCCAGGGAGTAATGAGAACTGATTTTTGTTTTAAGATGCCCTCCCTAGCTAGCTGCAAGATCAAAAGGAGGCTTTGCTCCTGGATGGAGTGGGTGCAGCTGGGAGTGCTGAGCTGCCTGATAATCACTCATTAGAGCCAGCTCTGTGCTGGGGGCAGTTTTTACCCGTAAGAACCTACAGGCAGGTTGGGGAGAGAGCCCCGTCAAGAGATATTTGAGATCCAGGGTGACACACCCTGGTTGCATAGATGCTGGCGTGGCCTTACAAGGAAAGATTACACAGCTGTAAAAAATGGGATGCTTTCTATGGAATGATTTTTAGGATCTATTAAGAGAAAAACACGATGTGGGCATTGTGTAGTATGCCCACAAGAGGTAGTATGCTTTACCTACCATTGTGTATGTAAAGCACACTACCTCTTATGTAAAGTAAGAAATACAAATACACGTTTGCTTGGCTGTCCAGAAACAAACTTGGAAGAGACACCAGGAGCAAGCTGTGGTGGTTACCTGTGGTCACCTGGGGAAGTGGTGCAGGTGGGGGACAAACGTGCGAGGGTGAGGTGACACTTCCCACTGTGTGTCTTTTATATTTTCTGGTTTTTGAACTATGTGGCTATATCGCAATGTTGAAAACATTACATTAAATTCAAAAGCAGCTGGGCAGTTGGTGGTTGACTGTTCATTTGTGACTTTTAAATGGAAGTGTTTAACGATGGATTTTAAGTTGCCTGCTTTACTGACCTTGTGGTGGAACAGCCGTCTTCCTGGCTTGGTATACAAAAGTTTCCACTGTGATTAAAATTAGATGGTAACAAAGTCACTCTTTGCAAGGTTTGGCAAATGGACAAAAGAAAAACCCACCCTTTCCCTCTCCCCCTTTTCCTGTGGTTGTATTTCCTCTGGTGATTTGACTGCTGGCTCTTCCTGGGGTGGGCACTGGTACACTGACCATTCTGTCTTGATCCCATCCACAGCCTGCTAGCGACAGATTCAGACTCCAGGGGACCGGGGGAGCGGGCAGCGGTGCAGGGAAGTGGTGCAGTGCTACTTTGGCGTCCTACAAGGTTCAGATCCTAGCTCTGCTACTCACAGGCTGTGCCCTCTTTACACCAGTTACTCACCCTCTGAGCCTCAGTTCCCTCATCTGTAAAATGGTTCCCATACCTGTATCTCTCAGGGTTGTTGGAAGGAGGAAATGAGACCACTCATTCCTTTATTCAGCAGATACTTATTGAACACTTACTGGGTGCTGGTCACTGTGTTGAGTGTTGGGGATAAAGCAGTGACCAAGGCGACACCTTCTGTCTCCACAGAGCTTCTTTTCCGGTTGGGCAAAGCAGATGGGAGGCAAGTGGATGCTCCGCGTGGCGTGCGCTGTGCCCCACGCCTGCGAGGAAGAGCAGACAAGCTGGTCTGAGGCTGGCAGTGGGAGGGTAGGGCTCTTTGGGGGAGGGCGTGAGAGGAGGCCAGCAGGGCAGGGCCTGGGTGCAGTGGGGATGTCCAGGCAGAGGGCATAACAAGTGCAAGTGACTGGAAGCAGCTGGAGGACAGGAGCCCTGTGAGAAGGGAGGGTGGTCAGGGCATGGGCCTAGTCTGGTGTTTTGATTTTATTCTGGGTGTGATGAGGACTCAATTCCTGGAGAGGTGAGGTCTGAATGAGATTTTACAGCTCTAAGGGAGAGCCAGGTGGGGTCTACACCCAGGCCTTATGTGGTAATGGGCAGTTGTGGAATTGTGGCCTTCCTCCCAGAGGGTTAGCAGCCTTCACCAGGTCTTATTGGGAGCAGCCAGGGAAGGCTTGTGGAGTTGGGGTTCCTGGTTAGTGGCTGCCTGGACACCCATGCCAGGGACATGTGGCCAAGGCCTGGGGTTCTCTCTCTCACACACAGCTCTAGCGGTAGCCTGTAGTGTGGGCCAGCCCATGGTCCCTCCCATGGCCATCCTGAGGGCTGCAGGGACTCATACAGGTAGTTATGAAATGCTGTTTGGTCAGGGCTGTCCTGGAGAAGAGCACAGAGGCCCTGGATGGTGGGAGCATTCAGCTAAACCTGGGGGTGGTCAGCAGTGAAGGCTTCCTGGGAGAGGTGTTATTGGCACTGTAATGTGAAAGTACAGGGGTGGGGGAGACACAGGGACAGGAGAAAACCTGGCTTCTTCTGGAGACGTGGGGTGAAGGGGAGGTGGGAGGAGGAAGAACTGAAGAGGGAACCAGGTCTGTCCACCTCCAGATTCTGTCCCAGGCAGACTGCCCTCTGAGTACAAGGTCCCACAGGCACACACATACCACTAACTCATCTACTCGGGGCTGGTCCCCCCGCCCCAGGGCCCCTCTTGGGTCAAGCCATGCGTCATTTTACTTCATTGTCCTCACGGTTATTGGAATTTGGAAACACTGCAAAAATGCCTCTGCCTTCTCATATATGGATTGTTGCAATGAAAGTACTGACTTGGGGAAAGGTTAATTTCCTTCCTTGAGGGTGGGGAGCCTGGCTTTATGTGGAGTATTGTAGGCCAGAGTGACCTCGCCCGAGGCACAGCGCTGATGAGGAAGTGGTGCTGCCTGCCTGCCCAGGGCTGGGGCCGGGGCCCCTGGGAACTCTGCCTGGCCAAGAGGGTGGGGAGGGGGGCATGTGCCTGGGGAGCGGGATGGCTGTTTGGGGGCATAGGAGGCCTTTGCCTTCAGGCAGACCCTGCTAGCTTTAGGCCACCTCTCCTCTTAAGTCCTCAGTTTTCTGTTCTATGAATTGGGGGTAGCCTTGCTGACCCTGCTGCCATTTTGTCCCTGGGAATGGCCTAAAGCGTGGGAAGAGGGCTGTGATGGGTGGAGTGACTGTGGGGTGAGGGCCCAGCCCCGTGTGTGGGAAGCCCAGGGGGCGCTCCCTGTTCTGTCTACTTGGCCTGAGTCACCTGACCCTGGGTAATGAGGGTTTTCTCTCTCAGCCTCAACCTCTCGGTCTGTTAAGGGGCCTGGTGGTAGTGCTCACGTAGTAGGGTTGGTGTGAGGACTGAAGGATGTATGGGAAACCCCAAGTGTGGGCCTCGGCAGGTATGTGGTGCTCCATAATACGTGTTAGCTAGGTTCTTTCTAGTGTCAAGGCCATCCCGTTCTCCCACTTCTCTTCTCTGTTCTGATCTGTGAGATGCCTTTGTCTGCATCGGAGCCAGCCCTGGGCTCTGTGGTCAGGACACACTGCATTCTTTTATTTCTTAAAAATAACAATTTAATTACAGTTGATATATGACATTATATTGGTTTCAGGTGTACAACACAGTGATTAGACATTTATGTAACTTAAGAAATGATCATGCTGAGAACCCTAGTTCCCACTTGGCAGCATACATATTATTACAATATTATTGACTTGCAATATTATTGTATGATAACACTGTACAATAATACTACTGTACACCCCCTTGGCTGTTCTTTAACTGCCAAGCTATACTTCTTAATCCTTTTACCTTTTTCACCTCCAGTCCTCCCACTCGACAGCCGTCAAAATGTTCTCTGTATCTGTGAGTTTGTTTCTGTTCTGCTTGTTTATTTTGTGTTTCAGATTCCACATATAAGTGACATCATATGGCATTTGTCTTTCTCTGTCTGACTTATTTCACTCACTAGGTCTATCCACGTTGTTGCACGTGGCAAAACTTCATTCTTTTTTTTATGGCTGCTTCCATACCTTGGTTGTTGTAAATAAAGCTGCAATGAAAGGGACACACGGGTTCTTGAAGCCTCCCAGAGTTTTTTCTTCCTCAGCCTCAGTTCCCCATCTTGGCCTTACATTTTCAGCCATGTATTTGGTCATTAAATGAGCTTTTGGTGATCCAGAAAATTCTGTTCTTCTTTGAGTCTCCTCACAATGAAAGCACGGCATTAGAAATTTTTTTGGTAGAGAACTCTTGGGATCCCTGAGAATACCTCCCCAACACCCCCTGAATCTGTGGCCTGTAGTTGGAGTGATAGACAGAGAAGAACTCTGAGCTGGAAAGTGTAGGCTGCCTGGGAATGCACTGGACAGGCCAAGTGGGGACGAGGTGGGCGTGGGATGGGGACTGAGGATCAGGGCCAGCTCAGGAAACGGGTGGTCTTTATACTTGCCAGCCCTTCAGAGGCACACCACGTTGTACCGTCTTTCACTCCTGGCACTCACTCGCTCTCTGTCTCTCTCCCACTGTCCATCATTTTGTCAGCTAACCTGGTCCTCCTGGTAGTTGGTACTGGCCTAGAATCTCAGCGTTCCTATCTGCTCCTCTGTGTACCTTCATAGCAGATGAATTATGCCACCTTCTCCGACCATGGACACCCCAGGACCGCTGTCTGCTGTTGTCTGATTACATGGCTGATACAGGCAGGTCCCATGGGTGCCCTGTGGTTCTTTCTTGGGGAAGGATCCAGTGGGTGTTGGCATTTTCTCATGAAGTGATGATTAGCATAATCCCATCTAGTGTCTCCCCTCCCATGCTCTTACATTATACTGAGTATATTTTTAAAATGCCTCCCCTGTTTTATCTACATTCGTTTTTGAAGGAGGTGTTCTGTCACAACTATAGATAGAAATCAGGATCACTCCCATGGAATCAACAACACCCGTGAAAATAAAGGTAGTTACAAAGCAGGACCAAATTCTCATTGCCTTTTGTTCCTGTCCTCAGACTGAGCCAGTGAGTCCTGTCCTCTCTTTGTTAAAAAGAAGGTTGGTAAGTGGCAGGGAGATGTTCATGGCACTGAAAGTTTTCTGTGGTTCTTACTGGTTAAAACAGTATACAGAGGGGTCCTTACTCTCCATGGGTGTCTTGCCCTAAGACCTTCCCTCACTGTACATGGTTATCTCTAGCCCCACTTGGAAAGGCCCCCCTGGCTGGTCATCACACACCTCACATCTTCTTGGAACCCTCCTGCTTTCTGAGCCCTCCTTGGCATGTTTCTCACTGGGCAGGGCTGTGAGAAGAGGCGGTAGCCCTTCCAGCTAGGATGTGTTCTTCAAAATAAAGTCCCTGATTCTTAGTGGCTGGTGCTTGTTCTCCTTTAGGGGCTGGAGCTGCCCTCTGTGCTCCCCAGCTCTGCACCCTTTGTGCTGGCTGTGCAGAGCTTGGGAGGATGAAGGCAGCATAGCCTGGGGTGTCCTGCAGCCTGGGGGCTGTGCTGGGGGAAAGGCTTAGTGCCTTAGGGCCAGGGCTTCAGCTCTGAAGTAGAGGGCGATTGGGGCTGGCAAGGTGAGGCTGGGTCTAAGCCAGGGGTGTCAAACTCATTTTCACCGGGGGCCACATCAGCCTTGCTGTTGCCTTCAAAGGGCTGAATGTAATTTTAGAACTATATAAATGCAACTACTCCGTAACTAGAGGCAAGGAGCTTGGCACTGCCGCCAGGTAGAAACAAGGTGCCTGGCTGGATAAAACAAGGTGGAGGGCCAGATTCGGCCTGCGGGCCTTGTGTTTGCCACCTGTGGTCTAGGGCTTGGGTGAGGTGGGGATCTAAACCTGATCAGATGGGAAAGTGCCTTATAAACCGTAAATTGCTGAGTCCAGGTGAGCAGAGGTCATTAATATTGCTTTTAATGGGTAATACCAGTAACACAGTAATGGCTGGTTGGCTACAGGCCCTTAATTAGCTACGGAACCTGGTGTGAGGGAGGATCGCTTCAGTCCTCTTACTGCACCCTCTCCCTCCCTACTTGTTTTCTTGAACTAAGTGTCCAATCTTATTCTTTCATGAGAGCAAGAAATTCATTTAATGTACTGCTGGGAATGGAAAAGTTGTAGTGACATTAGCTGCCTGTCCCTGAAATGCCCACCATGATCCCAAGGCCAGATGTGCCTGATTTGGGTGCCCTTGGAGTGACTGTGGCTTTCCATGCATGGGGTGGGTGGAGAGGCCCTTCCTCAGCATACAGCATGGTCACGCATTGGTGACCTGGGCTCCATCCATTACAGTGATTCTCCTACATTGTCAGGAAAGGAGGACAAGTGACTGCTACCTCCAGGGAATGCTATAGCTAGGGACTCCTCATACCCATCTTTCTCCCCGCCACCCCCAACGCCCCCGCTGATAACCCTCCATGTGATGTCCATTTCTGTGATTCTGTTCCTGTTCTAGTTGTTTGCTTAGTCTGTTTTTGTTTTTGTTTTAGGTGTGGTTGTTAATAACTGTGAGCTTATTGTCATTTTAATGTTCATAGATTTGATCATCTTTTTCTTAAATAAATCCCTTTGACATTTCATAGAATAAGGGCTTGGTGATGATGCACTCCTTTAACTTGACCTTATTTGGGAAGCACTTTATCTGCCCTTCCATTCTAAATGAGAGCTTTGCTGGACAGAGCAATCTTGGATGTAGGTCCTTGCCTTTCATGACTTTGAATACTTCTTTCCAGCCCCTTCTTGCCTGCAGGGTCTCTTTTGAGAAATCAGCTGACAGTCTATGGAACTTTTTTGTAGGTAACTCTCTCCTTTCCTCTTGCTGCTTTTAAGATTCTCTCCTTATCTTTAATCTTGGGTAATGTAATTATGATGTGCCTTGCTGTGTCCCTCCTTGGGTCCAACTTCTTTGGGACTCTCTGAACTTCCTGGAAGTCTATTTCTTTTGCCAAATTGGGGAAATTGTCCTTCATTATGTTTTCAAGTAAGTTTTCAATTTCTTTCTCTTCCTCTTTTCCTTATGGCACCCCTATGATTCAGATTTTGGAATGTTTAAAGATGTTCTGGAGTTTCCTAAGCCTCGCCTCATTTTTTGAATTTTTGTTTCTTCATTCTGTCCTCGTTGAAAGTTTCTTCCCTCTGGTCCAGACTGTTGATTTGAGTCCTGGTTTCCTTCCTGTCACTGTTGGTTCACTGTACATTTTCCTTTATTTCACTTAGTGTAGCCTTCATGTTTTAATCTAATTTGTGACCATATTCAACCAATTCTGTGAGCATCCTGATTTCCAGTGTTTTGAACTGTACATCTGACAAGTTGGCTATCTCTTTGTTGCTTAGTTGTATTTTTTCTTTTCTGGAGCTTTGATCTGTTGTTTCATTTGGGCCTTTTTTTTTTTTTTTGGTCTCCCCTGATACCCATCTTTCTTTGTCTGTGCTTGTCTCTGGTTGATTCTCTCGAAATGATTTAAATGTGTCCATCCTCAACTTGGATGTGTCCTGGTTCAATTTCTTCTAGAAATGGTCTGTTCTCTTTGATTTCCAGGTCAAAGTCCTGGGGAAGAGCTTTGATTAACCCAGCTTAATACCCACCCTGGGCTAATCAGCTGTGGCCAGGGGCAGGGGCAGCAAGTCATCATATAGGTGTGGCTTTAGGGGCATGTCTCTAGCTATTCTCTGAGAATGGGCATTCAGTGTAGCAGGCTGTTGGGACAAAGTTTAGTAACCTTAGAAGCTCAAGCTTCTTGGAGTCCAGTCATAGTCAGCAACAGATACAACACAGTTGCTGTTACTGTTTTCTTTCATGGTTGTAAGGATTCTTTTGGTTGCAGGTGATAGAGAATACAACTTAAGCAAGCAAGGCATGGAATTAAAATATACAGGGGACTAGCTTCAGGCTTGGCTGTATCCAGGGCCTCTGAAGATGCTGTTAGAGCTGTGTCTCCATGATCCATGTCTCAGGCAGACTCTGCCATGTGACAGTTAGGTGGTTGCCCAGCAGCTCCAGGGTCAGTGCTTTGAGCTCAGGAGCTTCAGCACTGGCCAGTGTGACTGAGTTTTGTGACTGTCCTTGACCAGTCATTGTGGATTGGGGAAGGAGGCTTCTTACTGGCCATCTACCAGTCCACATAGCCTGACGGTGGGAGAGTGTGTCTCCCAGAGGAAAAGTGGGTTTCTCTTACCAGGAGAAGTGGGCAGACATCCCTACAGCATCTCTGGCATGCTCCAGGTAAATGGCCTCTACAATCCTTTCCCTGTCCCTGTCTTACACGGTGAACCCATCATAAGAGAACTCGAGGATGTTCTAGTATGAGTAACAGCAGCTCTTTACCATCTGTGCGGCTTTTGTTAAAAAAGGGAGTTGGAAAGAGGGGTAAGGGTTATGAGGTCCTGACCTCCAACCCAGCCACTTCTACTGCTAGTGGTGAGGATGTGGGCAGAATTAGTTATTCTCTGAGGGTTTGCTCTAAACCTCTTGTTTTTCCCTCCCTCCCTTCCTCCCTCCCTCCCTGCCTCCCTTCTTCCCTGCCTCCCTTCTCTCCTTCCCAGGGATTTTATTTATTTATTTTTAGAGAGAGGGGAAAGGAGGAGAAAGAGAGGGAGAGAAACATCATGTGTAAGAGATATATCTGTTGGAGGCAGATCTGGCCTGCAGCCCAGGCATGTGCCCTGACTGAGAATTGAACCAACAACCTTTTGGTGCATAGGCCAGGGCTCAGTCCACTGAGCCACACCAGCCAAGGATTTTTTTTCCTATTCTGTGAACTCTGAAGTTTGAGGGACTCTGTACAGCATGCAGAGGCCAAAGGAGGGAGCCATAAACACTGAGGAGAGGTTTCCCAGAACAGGGGATATTGAGTTGGGTCTTAAGAAATGAATAGGAGTTTGCTAAGGGTCAGAAGGGTGTGCCTGACAGAGGGGACAAAGGAATGGGCAGACTTGAGGAATGTGAAAAAGTTAGAGCAGCTGGGGCCGGTAATTATTTATATTGAACATGTGTTGCTTTTTGTTTTCCATGTGTGATCCTGGGTCTTTACATCATCTCCTTGAGTCCTCCCGATGTTGCCAAATGGCTACTGTGTTGGGGCCCATATGTAGACAAAAAGCATGACTGCTCAGGGGGTCACATGCTCTGAGCTACCCAGCAGCCTAAGGGAAGAACTGGGTTAAAATTTGAACCTTGACCTCAGGGAGTCCAGAGCTTGATCCTTGCTGTCCATTTCTGCTCTGGCAGTGGCCACTGATGACCTTGGGGGGCCTGATGGTTGTGCCACAACCTGGGCCAGACCCTGCCATTTGCTGTACACTGGCTGCCTTGTTGGCAGCCCTGAGAAATTCCTTAATTTTGGGGCCATGCAAATAAATTGGGGCAGTGGAATGGCAAAGACCTAAGGGAGTCGTAGAGTTTCTCTGGCTGACGCCTCCCTCCAGATGCCTCAGTGGCCGAGGGAGCTGAGCTTTGCTGGTTTCAGCCCTGCCCATCTGTTTCTGTCATCTGTTTCCTTTCTGGCCCTGTCTGCTTGGCTCTTGGTCCACTCCCTCTTTCTCTCCGTGTGTCTTCATTGTCTTTCTGCCTGACTCTATTCCACCCCACCCTCCTCCATCTAAAATCTCAGGTCTAGGGAAGCTAACAGGACACATGGGATGAGGCATAAGGGTGGATGCGAAACTGGAAAAGTTGGAAGGCATGCTGCCTGTCACTTCCAGAACCAAAAGTAGAGACAAGGGTTGAAATTTTATGGGTGCTATATGCAGATGACCAACGATCTGAAGAGACTGCAGGTTATGTATCCTTAAAACCATCTTAATGTCTTTCAAGCTGTATAAGGAAAAGGAAGGGTATGTAAGGGGTGTAGAAAAAGCTAATTGGATAGAAGAGTAAGTAAAGGGTTTATATAAAAGGTTAATTGGATAAGAGTTGCAGTTCTCCTTTTCCTAGTACTTCTTTATCTGTTGATCAAGAGCTATTTATCTTTATCCCTTCCTGGAATAGAGTGGCTCAGATACTGTCTCCACCATCTTGCTTGCAGACCCCCTGGGGCACAAAGGTTGAACTGCTTGTCTTCTTGGAGTCCTGTGGTCATGCATTCCAGTTCCTAGAGGAACAGCTTTCCACATGCATTAGTCACTTAAGCCTATCAATTATGACTGAAGCTAGGACCTTTAACTCTTGAATTCCCCTATCACATATGCACAGTGGTTATAACCATGGAAAACTCTCAGCTTAGCCACTGACTTGCCAGGCGACTTCAGGCACGTTTTCTCCAGCTATGAAGGCTCTTTGGGATGAGTGTTGGTGGCACTCACCTTTATAACTCATTCCATGTTTTCTGTCAGCCTTGTGCTGGGACCACATAAATTAATTAATTAGTCCACTGACCTATCAAAAGCATTCTTGAGTATCCACTGGTCCAGCCCCTGGGTGAAGGCTGAGCAGGAGAGCAGGGTCCTTGTGTTAAGAGTCGAAATCTAATCAAGGAGACCAGGAGGCGGGCAGTGCAAGCTGTCAGTTCCTAGGATGGAGCATGCCAGTTCCAGCCCCTAATGACTATCCTGTGGCTAGAGGGGAGGAGCTGGGCACTCTGGCATGCAGCTGATGGAATGTGTCTGTCCAGGGTGCTGCAGGAACCCCCAGAGCCCTCTGCACTGAGGTCTGATGGTAGAAGTGGTATAGGAGTCTGGATGAACTCTGATGGATCTGTGAATAAGGTGGGTACAAGCACATGTCTGGAGAGCAGGAAGCAAGACATGGAAGGACCAAGGAGGCAGTGTGGCCCAGAGATAGGAGGATGGTCGGGGCACTGGGGAACAGTGACCCACTGGCTGGGGATGGAGAAGGGGCAAGGACCCGCCAGGCCCATCTTGTGTGTGAGCACGTGCATGCTCACATTCTCACACACTCTCACACTGTCTATACAAACTCACACATGCTTGCACACCCTTAAACACACCTCACATTCACATACCCACTCACACACTTGTAGTTCACATATACACACATGCTCACAGTTGCACACATAATTACACCCACACTCACACCTCATGCACATACTCATACACATTTAAACACACCTTGCATGCACACACCCACTACATACCCATGCATATACAATTATGTTTCACATGCACACAGATGCATTTACACTCTCAAACTTCTACACATACACTCATAAGTATTTACATCTCTTATAGAAAGGACTCTTGGTCTTTTGGCTTCTCTTGAAAAAAAAAAAAACCTCTTGTATCAAAAAGAGGAGAAAAGAAGCAAGAGAATATCTGCTTGAGCCCAGAGACAGGGTATGAACGTGGTCCAGGCCCTTCTTAGGGACTCTGCTCACCTCCCTGGAGCAGTTCAGTCTCTGCTGGGTTTCTCAGCATACAGGGACTCCTTACTGGATCCCTGAACTCAACTTCATAGGCTGAAAAAGGATAAAAGGGGCCTAGCTAATGTTTGGAAGGCTCTGGAGGAGGGGTGAACCCCCAAGTTTATCTCCCACTGGCCTGATGTAGTGCCTAAAATCCCACCCTCTTGTTCCTGCAGGGAGGCATTTAAACTCCCAAAGACCAGTTTATTCTCTGGAAGTGGAGCCAGGTGAACCCATTCTTAGTGTCTTCTAGGGAGGGGTCACTCCCATAGGTGGTCCTCTTGCCAGGAGAAGCCTACTTTTCTCAGAGTTTTCAGTCATAAAATGTTGAATTAAAAAGATTTTATTTGCTTATTTTTTTAGAGAAAGAGGGAGGGAGGGAGAAAGGGACAGAATCATCAATGTGTGGTTGCCCCTTGCATGCCCCCAGCTGAGACCTGGCCTGCAACCCATGCATGTGCCCTGACTGGGAATCGAACTGGTGACCATTTGGTTTACAGGCTGGCATTCAATACACTGAGCCACACCAGCCTGTGCAAAAATGTTGAATTTTATTGAATACTTTTTTTCCCAGCATCTAGTGAGATGGTCAATTTTTCTTTTAGTGGATTGCATTGATGTTTTAGTATTGAACTATCCTTGCATTCTTGAGGTAGCCCTACTTAGGCACAATGTATTATTATCCCTGTAATATGCTGCTGGATTTGGTTTTCTGACAATTTCTTTATGACTTGGCAGCTAGGTTCCTAAGTGAAATGGGCCTATACATCCCTCTTCTTGTAGTCCATGTCTGCTGTTGATATTAGGGTTTTCCTAGTCTCATAAAATGAGAGGATCTGGCACCTTTCTTTTTCTGGGCTCTGGAACAATTTTTTTTAATAGGATAGGAATTCTTGTGAGCTCTGTTGTACCACGTCTTGGGCTAGCCTCTGTGATTGTTTTTAACTTAGTCGCATGGCATCCCGTGAGGAAAGTATGATGCTTCTCATCTAACAGATGGGAGAATGAGTCTCAGAGAGCCACAGTCTCTGGTCTGTGATCAGACAGTGGGATGCGGCTCAGCTGGCCTGTGAACATAGGCCCGTCTGTCTCCAGGGCTTGTGCTTTTTAGGCTGTTCACCATGGTACACGAATTGTCTGAGAGGCTGGTCTCTGGGAGAGCCATCGGCCTTGCTCTGGGTTTTCCCAGGGGAGGGAGGAGTGGGATTGGGAAGAGCACTGACTGAGCATCAAGACAACTTTCTTGCCTCTATTCACCCACCTACTGGCCTACCTGTGTACCCATGAGCCCATTCATGCATCCTCTTGTCTACTGACCCATTACCTGCCAGTTCCCAGCCATTCCTCAGCCATTCGCCCCCATGCTGATATACCCACCAGCTAGCCTACCTTGCCATCCATGCTATCTTTCATCCCCTCAGCTATCTTTCTACCCACCCATCTGTCCATCAGACATTTATCCACACACTTATTTCTTGCCCATCCATTGATCCATCTTCCCAGCCATCTGTCCTCCATCTGCCATCCATTCACCCACTTACCCAAGATCCACCCCCACCCATCTGCTCACCCATTCTTCTCTTTATCTGTCAACTGGCCATCCACATACCAATTCTCTTGCCTCTCTGTTGATCTATCTTCTCCTCTGTCTGTCCTCCATCTGCCATCTGTTACCTGCTCATCGACCACCCACTTATGCACCCATTGCATCCACCGTCCACCCACCTGTCTATCTGTTTGTCTGTCCATCACATCCATCACACCCACCTACCCACCCCTCGCATCCACCCATCACATCCATTGCATCTACTCATCCATTCGTACATTTACCCATGGCTGGGGCTTGGCCTGAAAGCAGGGGTTAGGATTTGGGTATGCAGAGACTCAGAATGGAGGGCAACCTGAATTGGGGCAATGGTATGGGCAAAGATGAAGGGTTGGGCACTTGTCTTCCAGTTTAGGAGGAATTGGGTACGTGGAGGGCAACAGAGGGAAATGGGTTAGGAAAGACTGGTGGGGGCTAGATGGTGAAGGTCTTTGAATACCACTCAGAGTTTTCACTTTGTCCTTGGGCCTGGGATCTTCAACCAGGGATTCATAAGTTTCAGGGAGTCTGTGAGACCCCTAAAATGATACACAGCTATTTTTGGTATATGTTTATATATCTGTTAAGATGCTTGGCTGCAAGAAACAGACAACCTGGTCCAAGTTAGCTTAAGCAAAATGGGTTTATGTCATTGCAAAGTTTAGCTTTTCTATTAGCTTCAGCCATGACTGGATCCAGTTGTTCAGCAGCTATTACTATGACTCTGTTTCTCTTTTCTCCACCTATTGACTTCTCTTGTTTGTTTGTTTTTTGTTGTTGTTGTTTTGTTTTTGAGTTTGCTCCAGACTCTACCTGATGACAAGATGGCCTCAGGGATTCTTAATAATAAATCATCTCATGTCTAATACAGTGGGAAAGAGAGAGGCTGTTTGCCCAGTGTCTCACCTGAGTTGGTTCTCATGGGCTCAGATTCGCTCATTGTCCATCCCTGAGTTAGTCATTGTTGCGAGAGGAACAATAAGCACTGAATGGAGTGACAGTGGAGTGGTATGAACCCCAGAATGAAATCTAGGCGCTGTTCTTGGAAGGAGGGTGAATATATGTTAGGTGGTTAGAAAGCACCCCAGGTCCACTCTACCATGCTCTGTTTGTATTTTCCCTTTTTTGGTGGAAGGGGGTGCATTATCCGTGGGTTCTCTTAGGTTCTCAAAGGGACCAGGGATAGTAGGGATCCATTTAAGATTTTGAGTGGAGGTGGGAGATCAGATGAGAAGTTCCCAGTGGCAGGACCACGGGCGAGCTGGATGGAGGATGCCTTGGGATCTCACAGAAAGAGGAAGAGGCCAAGGGTGTGACTCCCATCCATCTGGGGCTGGGTGGAGGGCATGGGGAAGCCAGGTGGGGAAAGCAGTGAGCTCAGCCTTGGCTGCCTGCAGAGCTGTTTCTCATCACTCCGCCCTAGGAGTGTTTCTTCTTTCCTGAGTTGTGACTTGCGGGGAAGGAAAATATCAACCCTGTCCTGGTGCCAGAAGCAACATTTTCTTTTCTCAAAGGTTGGTTATAAGTCATGAGCATTCATCTTTGTAATTTTTCACTTATGTTGGTAATAAGATTAGTGATTATATATGAAGGGTCAGCTCTCACCCAGGGTTTAAGGAGCTTTATATTCAGGGGAAAAACCTGACTATTCTACTTGAAGAGTGGTTTTCCCCAGTGGTTTTATGAGCTCACTGGTTGAAGGTCCACAGGGCCCAATGAGCATGTGAGGACTCAGGGCTTCTGGCACCCTCTCTGCCTTCCACCTGGGGTCCCTCTGCTCCTCAGCACATTTTACACAGCGTTTGCTCAGAGGCCCAGGTTTCCCCTGTGCTCTGGACCTAGCTCCTCCCTCATCCTGGGAGATCTCAGGCAACCCCATGAGTGCCTTCTGCCTTGCCCTCTCGCCCGGGCCTGACCTGCTCTGGCTCTTCTACCTGAAAGGACCCAGGCCCCTTCCCAAACCCCCTACCCTGTACCCTGCCTTTTATTTTTTTTAATCTTCAAGCTCCATCACCCTATAAATTCAATTTGAAAAATGCTTTTTATCAGAAATATTTCTTTTTTTGTTCTTCTATTACAGTTGTCCCAGTTTTTCCCCTTTTACCCTCCTTTGCCCATCCCATGCCCCACTCCTACAGTCAAGTCCCAAAATCTTGTCTATGTCCGTGGGTCCTTCATACATGCTCTTTGACTAGTCCCTTCCCCTTCTTTTCACCATTATTCCCTCCCCTGCCCAGTCACTGTCAGTCTGTCCCATATTTCCATGCCTGTGGTTCTATTTTGTTCCTTAGTTTATTTTGTTCATTAAATTCCTATTTATTCATTCATTTTTTGTCGTTCTATTACATATGTCCCAATTTTTCCGTTGCTTCCCCTGCTCTGCCCCGCCCCCTACAGTCAATCCCCACCCTGTTGTCCATGTCCATGGGTCATTTATGTAATTGTTCTTTAGCTAGGCCCTTCCCTGTCTTTCCTCCCTCCCTCCTCCTCTTATAGGTGAGATCACCTTTTCTTCTGAGAATTTGTGACTATTTTGTGCTTCCCTCCCCTCCTCACTATTTCTTGTGTTAAACCTTCTCTGCCTATTGTTTCCTTTGTAGGTTACTACAATTGGCTTTTTTTTCTTTAAAGAATCTCTTTTAGCCCTGGCTGGCGTAGCTCAGTGGATTGAGCGTGGGCTGGGAACCAAAGTGTCCCAGGTTCGATTCCCAGCCAGGGTACATGCCTGGGTTGCAGGCCATAACCCCCAGCAACCACACATTGATGTTTCTCTATCTCCCTCCCTTCTGTCTCTAAAAAATAAATAAATAAAATATTAAAAAAAAAGAATCTCTTTTATTGTGAAAAAGCACACATACAAAAAGTCCATAAGGGCATACAATTGAACAGACCATCGAATAGTCAGCACCTGGGTGAATCAGGAGGGCTGCACCACCCCCCAATCTCGTTCCCTCCCCCTTCGAGGTGCCCTCCACTGGTCTCTCCTGGGACTGCTTGGCTTGGTGTTCTGCTCCGCCCCCAACATTTGCATTCCCTAAATAATGACGTCTAGGTTTAATTTGGTTTTGTATTTTACATAACTGGGGTCTTCCTCGTACTTCCTGAAAGGTCCCTTACCGAGTTTACAGTATGTTGTGTCGTAGCCCCTGCCACCCTACAGGAACAGTGTCCACTGAATGTACTGGATGTTCTGTGGAGACCCTGGGGCACTGGATATGGACGACTGGCCTTTTCCCCCTTTCCAGCCTCTCTCCTTTCTTGATTTTCACATCCCTCACCCACTTTTCCTCCTTTTGCTACTGACCTTACTTCCTCTGTCACCAGACCTGTTCTGTGCTGGGGGCTGGCCCCGCCCTGCCCCGCCCTGCCCTGCCCTGCCCTGCCCTGCCCTGCCCTGCCCTGCCCTGCCCTGCCCTGCCCCGCCCCGCCCTGCCCCGCCCTGCCCTGCCCCGCGGGTCTGGGTCTGGGACCTCACTGGATTTGTGCAGGGAAGACTTCAAGAACAAGTCCAAGTAAGAGTCTGTCTGAGTGAGAGAAAAAGCAAGTTTTATTTACCGTATTTTTCAGACTATAAGACGCACGTTTCTCGACCCCCATCCCCCTAAATTTGGGAGGAATAATGGTTGTTAATGCTGCTGTTGAGTTCTGTTTACATTTACATTGGTGAAATATTATGTTATTAAATATTTCACCACATTTTTTGCTTCAAAAGTTTTTTTTCCCTATTTTTCTCTAAAACCTAGGTGCATCTTATAGTCCAAAAAATAAGGTAGGTAGAGAGCAACAAAGCCAGACAGTGGCACCCTGTGAAGGAAGTGAAAGTGCGTGAATGGACGCAGGTGAACTCGCCAGTGAGTTGCTGTGGTCAGTTCTTGGGATTTTATGTTTCCAGGTTCTGAATGTTGTGGTACCAAATCCTGCCTCTGCCTCCTGGTTGGCAGGGGCCTTGTTCCTAACATTTAGGTTTAATGGTCTTTTCCAGAGGTATCTTGGTGTTCAGCACCCTTGGCCATCCTTGTAGTGTTAGTTTTCATTAGAACAATGACATAAGCTTTGGGTCTTTCTCTGACTAATTTTCCTCCATCATGGATGGATCTGGTTTTGGCCAGTCCTTACTGTTGTTGACTTCTGTGACCACCACAAGGGTTTCCTGCCATAAACTGTTACCCTTTGATCATGCTCATGGGTGGGGGCTCTGGTGAGAGACCTGCTCCTACTTCCTCATTCCACTTGAAGGGATTTTTCCCTGATTTTCTTCTCTCTTGCCTCACTCTCACTCTCTTCTTTATTCTGTGCATGCCTTTGCACATGCTGTTACTGCTGCCTGGGATTCCATTCCCCAGGTCTTTGTATGGTACCACGTCTTACCAGGCAAGCCTCCGCCAAAGTGTTGCCTCCTCGTGAGGCCTGCACTGACCGCTCTTGCCAGAGGAGTGCCCTGCTTCTTCTCCTTCACAATGCTGACATTATCTTATTTATTTGTTCCTTGTCTCTTTGTTCCACCAGAACACTGGGCACCTGAGGGTAGGGACCTCTGTTGGTCTCGTTTATTGCCACTTCCCACTACTTATAATAGGGGCTGTCAGGTAGCAGGTGCCCGATTAATATCTACAAACTGAAGGTCAGATATTACAATGTGGCCAGAGGGCCATGCATATTCCCTTGGCCAGATAGACCTGGGTTCAAATCATTGCACCACCTATTATTGATGATGTAATCTGGGGAAGATCATTCACCCTGTCTGGGCCTGAGTTTCCTTATCTGTAGAGTATGGTTAAATAAATTAAACATCCTGGAATGTCACAGTCCAGTGTCTGGCATCATGTCAGTACTGAGGAAGTGATTATAAATATGAACTTAGCAACAGTTAAAATTCCTCCAAGTATTTTGTGCCAAAAACATGTTTATTTTTCCCAGTGAACTAGATGACTTCCTCTTATCAGACAGGAGCACTGAATTATCCTCTAATTTCCCTCTTGGTCCTGGTGACCAGGAAGCTTACTACTAAGGGGAGGTCTCAGGAGCAGCCCTTATTTCCTGTTGGGTCTTCAGTGTAGTTGTTTCCCTTTCCTGTCTCTGCTCTGATTATTTGCTTTTGGCTCCATAGTACATGTGTTATTATTGTTTTTTATTATGGTATAATATATATAACACAAAATTGACCAATTTAGCTCTTTTTAACTGTCCAGTTCAGTGGCATTAAGTGCAATCACATTTTGTGGATCTGTCACTTCCATCCATCTCCAGAACTTGTTCATCTTGCAAAACTGAAACTCCATACCCGTTACACACTGCCTCCCCATTACCCTCTCCCCAGCCCCCGGCATTCCCCCTTCTACTTTCTGTCTCTATGAATGTGACTACTCTAGGGACCTCATAAGAGTGGAATCACAGTATGTGTCCTGTTGTGTCTGGCTTATTTCACTGAGCGTAATGTCCTCCTGGTTCATTCATGGTTAGCATGTGTCAGAATTTCTCTCCTTATTCAGGCTGAGAATTAATATTCCTTTGTATGGGTAGACCACACTTTGTCAGTCTGCTCATCTGTCCGTGGACACTGGGTTACTCTTGCCTCTTGACTATTGTGAATAATGCTGCTAAAGGCATGGGTGTGCAAACACTGTTTTAGTAAATTACTTCCTTATCCCTCTGACACTGGGTTGAGCATGAGTAATTTCTAGAACATGTGTGTGTGTGTGTGTGTGTGTGTCTGTGTGACAGATGCTGTGGCCACTGCCTGTGCCCTCTCTGGTTCCCCCTACCCTGAAGAAGCACTCCTCCCCCAGCTGCGCCAGATTTGAGCTGCTAATGGCCCTTGTCCAGGTGCTTGCCCTGGGTCCACAGGAGTTGCCTGTGCAACCCCCCTTCATTGCCCCCATGCCTGGGAGATGATTTTCCCTTCTCCCTACCTTGGTCTGCAGTCACTGACTGACTGGTGTCTCTGT
Source organism: Phyllostomus discolor (assembly GCF_004126475.2). Taxonomy (NCBI): domain Eukaryota; kingdom Metazoa; phylum Chordata; class Mammalia; order Chiroptera; family Phyllostomidae; genus Phyllostomus; species Phyllostomus discolor. The sequence goes on from NC_040904.2 coordinate 108,051,743, forward strand.
GGGTGGGATGAGCCCTGGGACGCTGGTCATACTGTGGGACTCCGCATAGGATCAGGCTCGTGCCAGGCTCCAGCTGAGGCCATATCTTGCCCAGCTTTGTTCTTTCCTCTGTCCTGCTTTCCTTTTTCCTTCTCCTGAGAGTTCTCCCCCAGTAAACCGTGAGCTCAAAAACCCAGCTCAGGCTCTGCTTCTGGGGGTCCCAGGCTAAGACAGTGTATAACTCCTATATTCCCTCCTTCAGCTGTGTGTCTTGTATGGCTGGAGGTATGCCACTGGATTCCTCTGTGACTGACGTACTGAGACCTACCTACTAGGCCACCTGGGTAGAAATGGGCTCCTTGGAAAGGGGCAAAATTCCCAGTGCCCATCACTTAGAGAAGAGGCAGGTTCTAACCCAGGAAACCTGGCCATTCAGGTGACCTTGGGCAGGAGGGTGCTGGAGCTTCTACCTCCTCTGGGCCTCTCTCCTTTGGGTGTGGACAAGAAGAACCCAGGGACCAGAAAGGTCTGGGATAGAGGGGCAGCAGTGACCCCAATGTGGCAGCAGTGACCCCAGTGTGGCAGTGGAGAGTGGGCGTGGATCCTGGTGGACAGTATCACTCTGCTGTCAGGCTTTACCTTCTAGTTTTCTTAGAGAAGTTGGGATCCAGCTTCAGTGTAAAATGTTCTGATTTTAAATGTTAAAATATTAAAATAATAACATTATAATATTATAATGTCAGCAACTAATTTCAAAAGTACCATATGGGCTCCCTGAACATGGTCTATGAATAGATGGTCCGGCTCTCTGGATGGGCTTGGGGCAGGGCAGCTGTGCAGGCAGGCTGCTGGGAGGAGCTGAAGTGCTGCCTCCAGAGGTGCCAGTGGGCGGGCAGGTGGTCCTGATTACTCCTGTGTTTGGTATGTGAACAAGTGTCTTGCATGTTTATTTCCCTTCACCATCTCCAGCTGTTTGAAAGTCCAAGTGGTTTAATGTCCTAGTGTCTTGTTTAAAAGAAAGATCCTCTGCAAATATATAAAAAGTTTTCAACCATGCCATCACCAACCTGATACTGTTCTTATCTAGAGTTGCATGGTAAAAACACAGGATGCCAGTAAAATTGGGATTTGAGATAAATGATGAATAAGAATGTCCCAAGTATTGCACAGGACATACTTATACTACACAATTATGCAGTGTTTGCCTCAAGTTCCAGTGATTTATATTTGCTCGCTCTGGCAAGCCTATTCTTGCCAGTGTCCGAAGGATCTGAGGACTGGAAAAAGGAAGAATTTCTCTACCTTGTGACTCAAAGGCATGTAAGACCAGACCCCACTTTAGGTAACTGTGGTACTGGTGGTGAATTTGTGTCCCCTGGGGTCGCCTGAGGAGCATCAGGGGTGGCCTTGTGAGCCTGGAGTGTTTTCATCTGGGGCCTGCTCTGGACGGGTGCAAGGTTAATTTTTCAAAGGGGGTGATGTTGCCTTACTGTAAGGATGTGTCTGTGTTTTATTTTTGGAGGGGGGACAGCAGTGAGGGTGGCAGAGAGAGGAGCTTGCAGCCAGGGTGAGCCAAGGTAGCTGGTGTTTGAGCAGCATGCTGAAGCACCTGACCCAGACTTCCCTCCCTAACCCTTCCCACCTTCAGATGCCCTGTGGTGTGGGAGCTGTGGGGGAAGTCAGTGTGTCTCCACACCCAACCACCTCTCTGCAGGTGCTCCCTGGAGATAAACCCTTACTGAGCATGTTGTTCCCCCCTCCACTGTCCTGTCTTGTCCACATTCAAGTTATGGCCTAAGAACCTAACCCCAAGCCGCATTAGAAGCTCCACTGTCCCCACCCACAGCAGGGGACTGATCAACAAAGACTGAACTGTGACAGCTCAGACTGTGACCTCAACTTGCCCTTGCCTTAAGCCCACTCTGGACCTTTAGCTTGGGAGTCAAAGACTCTGTACAGGGCTGGATGTACCCCCAGACTCTATGTTGGTGGCTCCCCACCTTTCACTCCCACCTAAACACTGACTGTCTTGTGGCTCTTCATGTGGAGTTGGCAAACCAAAATAGAGAAGACCAGAAAGGATACCCAGACACCCGACACCTGGATTTCACAGTATTAATGTTTTCACATATATTGCCCTTGGCTATTTTCATGCTGAAGTATGTTAGAGCATATTATAGACATGATGATATTTAAAATATTCATCTTTTAAAAATGCCAGTGTTACCAAAGTGTCCCAGGTTCAATTCCCAGCCAGGGTACATTCCTGGGTTGCAGGCCAGAACCCCCAGCAACCTCACATTGATGTTTCTGTTTCTCTCTCTCCCTCTCTCTCTCTCTCTCTCTCTCTCTCTCTGTCACCCTCCCTTCCCTCTCTAAAAATAAATAAAATCTTTAAGAAAAAAAAAAGCTTTAAAAAAAAATGCCAGTGTTTGCCAGGCATCACACATCACAGAATATTGGCTGTTCCTTGGTATCTTTTGGTCCTCAGTCCATCCTTGGAGCCTCTCATTTGGCCCCAGCATCTCTCTCAGCTGATTCCTCATGCTGGGTCTCATTATGAATCCCACATGCATTGGCGGTTGTATCCCAGGCCTGTTCTAATGTAGAGCAGCTTCTCTCCTTGCTTTCCTGTGTGCTGAGGAGGTGGGCCTTTGTCCAATAGAGGTGTCCTGCCTCTGGATTATCTGCTTGTAATCGCTGACTGAGATCCCAATGGTTCAGGTTACACACTGCTGCATAACCAACGACCCTGACACTTGGAGGCTGAAACAGCGATAGTCATGTAATTTGCCCAGGAATTTAGGCAAGGGTAGGCCAGGCTCTTTTTTTTTTGTTTGTTTATTTTTGGGATCTCTACATGGCATCAGTTGGGGACTTCGGTATACCTGCCTCCTCACAGAGAAGGGCTCCCAAGTGAGCTCATGCACACACCCAGTGCATTTATTAAACGGAGCGGGCCAGCATGTGGTCTCTTTGGCAGTCTGGCCCCTACATCTTCCCAAGTGGCTCAGTGTTTTTAGAGACCTAGGTAGAGGCTGCCAGGCCTTGCGGAGGGGCTTGGCATGCCTTCTGCCGGTCTTTAGTGAGAGCAGTCACAGTGCTGAGTCTCATTAATTAGGAGTGGTTTCAGTTCCACCCCTCAGCCAATCGCAGCAAAGCGACAGTGTCCCTTCCCCCACCTCAGCTGGATGCAGGAACAACATCCCCCCCCTCTCCCAGACTGCTGGGGTTTCTGACATGGGTACAGTATGGGAATTCCTTTGGATTTCTCAGCTGGACCTCAGGAGCTAAGGGCTGGGTTAGCTACTCTCTTAAATAATAACACACAATTATCTTCCTCTCTGCCAGGTACTGCTCTTATACTGCTTCTATACTGCTCCTATTTTATTGGTCAGTTTATTCTACTATCTCTGCTCCAGAGCCATTCCTTTCCCCACTACAGGCAGATATGCAGTTCTAGTCTGTGTGGATCTGTTTAATTGCCTATGTTTTGCAAGTGGTATTTTTTTTTACCTTGGGTGTGTACATTTTTACTTGACATGAGTGGTGTTGTAACCAGACATAATGGAGTTTCAGCTGCCTGCATCCACAAAAGCTAAAATTGTGAGGCAGGTGCTGGTGCAAAAGGAAAGGTTTTATTCAGGTGCCGCATGCCTGGGGCAGTGGATTGCTGTCTCAGAGACCATCTCAGTCTTTCTGCTCAAGCCTGCAGTTCTTAGAGGGATAGGGAGGGGAAAGCTTTTTTCCTATCCAATTATCTTTCTAGCCTTTGGCGTGCTCAGGGCCCTGTCTATTCATCTTTCTAGCTTTTCACGCGTGCTTGAGCCCTATCCATTCACATAAGGTAAGAACCTCCCTCTGCCGCCATCTTGGCCAACGGGCAGAGACTCCCTTGGTGCTCTGATGGTTTTATGGTAACAGGGTTGGGCTATCTTGTTCTGGTTCTTACCTTTTCCATTTAGTGTTCTATTCTTTTTTTTTTTTTTAAAGATTTTATTTATTTATTTTTAGAGAGGGAAGGGAGGGAGACAGAGAGAGAGAGAGAGAGAGGGAGAGAGAGAGAAACGTCAATGTACGGTTGCTGGGGGTTATGGCCTGCAACCCAGGCATGTACCCTGGCTGGGAATCGAACCTGGGACACTTTGGTTCCCAGCCCGCACTCAATCCACTGAGCTACGCCAGCCAGGGCTTAGTGTTCTATTCTTAAGGTCCATTCTTATTGCTCTGTGTACACTGAATCAGTCATTAGCTCTGAGTTCTGTGAGGTCCGCATGGGGCTGTGCCTGTCAGGGTCCCAGCTGGAAACGGGAGCCCGTCATGGGCATCAACCAATGGCCACTGGTGCCAGTTCAATGTCACAGGAGTCCCCAGTTTGGGGTGCAGTGAAGAAGGAGACTTTATTCAGTGCCAACAGTTCAGTTGTGATACCACATGACTGTGGCAGTGAAAATAACTTTATAGTGTCACAGCGCAGTTAGGAGACAGCAGGGTTGTGGAAAAGCATGCTGTGAAGAAGCCCTAGGCCAAGGCCCCTATTTGGCGAGGCAGTGCAGAAAATTCATTTTTCAGTCTTTAGTGGAAAGGGAAAGTGCTTTCCCAAGCTGGAGGGGAGCTGACGTATATAGACAGAAGTCCTTGCCCTGGTTCTTGAATGGTCTGTTCTCATGCAAATGAGGACTCCAAATACTCACAGTTTGAATGGTATCGTTTGGTGAAGATGCTGATGAGGATGTTGCTGTGCAGCTCTAGTTGGATGGGGAAAGCCTCAGTCCTATTGGTTGAAATAGGTCTCCAGGAACTCCTTTGTAAGGGCTGGCACAGGTGGAAGAATCACCGTGCAGGAAGGCAGTTTAGTGCAGGCTTCTCTCTAATATGTGATTTGTGTGAGAGACCCCGGTGTGGAAATAGCTGCTAGGCTATTTTTTCTTAGATATTGAGCCCAGTTAAGCCACCAGGAGTCCTTCTTGGTAGATACCTTCTTTCTCAGGATACTGGGCTTAGGGAAGGAGTAGTTAATGAAGAGACCTGGAACAGGTGTGAGCAGGGTTGGGGGACTCTACAGAGGGTTGGCCAGCCCTTGGAGTAGCAATGGTAGGTGGGTGGGGAGCCCTTAGTACCTTGGGCCTGTAAGGGTGGGGGAGAGGCAGGTCTCATAACCCAGCAGGGTCACCCAACAGGAGCTATGGCCATGGGGGAGCGGAGACAGCCACCACCAAACCTCTGCCCAGGTGGTAAAGTGGGTGGGGGTGGGAAATGAGCATCCCAACCTTTTTCCCATCCTTTGATCTCCTCTTAGAGGCTGTTATTGGAGGATGAGGGGGCCTGGGTGCACATTCTGAGGAGGTCAGCCTCCTCAGTGGAGAGCAGGGTGGAGAAGGGCAGGGAGTGGATCTGGGGACAGGTACCAGCATGGTAAGCTACCCCTGCCTTATCCCCTCCTACAAACAGAGAGATACCCAGTGACCATCGTGGGTGTGTGGACCTGGTGCAGGTGTCTTTAGGTGTCTCACAGGGCATGAGAACTGCCATCATACACTGCTCATGTGGGCGATTTGCATGTATTTTTCTGTCCAGAGTGTCCTGTCCCGTGATCATTTAGGTCAGCTGGCATAATAATCATCATCTAAAATTATAATTGCATTATTAATGTAAATGTATTACCCAGCTTTTCAGTTGATGGGAACAGGGCAGAGCCTGTGGGAGATTTTCTTTTACTCTCCCTGGTCCTGGTGAGCTCTTGGCTTGGAGTGTGCCTGCCCCCTCCCCCCTCTCCCACCCCCCACCGCATATACACTCACGGCCCATGAACCATCCAGAGCAGCTGTAGTGATGTACCAGGGCCTCTTGAGGCTAACTCTTCTCCAGGTGAGCCTCCTCTAGGGGCCTGGGCCACCTCCTCCAGGTACATCCCAGCTGGTCCCATCCCCCTCATGGGTGGCACACAACCTTCATACAGTACTGGGGGCTCTGAGCAGCATGCAACATTGATGCGGACCCTGGCTCATGGGGTCCGCCACATTGTGGGTGAGAAACGAGAAATTCACATGGACTACTGAGTACTGTGGAGGAAAAGGGACAGCGTGGCCACTCTCTCAAGGGGACAGCGCCCTGACCCTTGCTTTGACAGGCTTTTATTGGGTTCAATTTGCACAGGAATAAAGCTCATCAAATCATTGTCATGCAGAAATGATTAAACAATAGATAACATTCAAAGAACTCTGAGAGCATATTCTGAGTCAGGATCAGATAGTTAAAGGACCATAAAACTTAGGGGAACAAACTCACTTCCTGCTTGGTCCCTTAAATTGAGGGTATTAGCAAAGTAGATTCCATAAGATTTTATGCATTCTTTCTTAGGCCTTATCGCCCTAGGGAACCTGCCCTTTCCAGCACAGGGCAGTATCCACTTCCAGCTTTGTTTCAGGCTTAAGTCAGGCAGGGGAAGTCAAGCAGCCAAGAGATTAGGAAACTTCTTGTAGACAGAATGAGGACTCAGGCTATGTCAAAGCTGAGGGGTGAGGGTCCATCACCCCCTTCTTCTGTAGCTCCCAAGTCCTTCCCTGGGGGTTCCCCATGATCGTGTTTATCTTAGTTTGTCCCTCCCTTGAGGAATCTTACCCGTCATTGGCTAGCTGATCAAGCATTGGGGGCCAGGCAAGGTGAAGTGAAAGGAGCAGAAACAGCGTCCCTGCCAGGGAGATAAGCTTTGTCTCCTTAGTGGCTTAAGGTCCGAAGGTTGCTCACTCAGCCTTAGCCATGAGGGTGGTTACAGCCTCTGAAACCAGGCAGGGCAGCTCCCAGCATAACATTCCAGATCCCCACTCTCCCAGCTGGAGGCCACAGTGGGATTGACCATGGCGTTCCCAGTTCAGAGGTGAGCCTGGGTTCAAACATACCAGCCACATGTGAGTGAGTGGAGAGGTCCTGTAGGCTTCATAGGGAACTGAGAGTCCATGCCCTGTGTGACATCTTAGGGTGGCCAGGTCTCAGCGGTGTTCAAGAGGAGTTGGAAACCTGAATTTTCATGTGAAGACTTCCAAGTTGTAAATATAGGTAACTAATTTAAAACTAAAAACCCACCATGTGAGATAAACAAGTGCAGTCATGGGTCAGAAAGTGCCTGTGGGCCTCTGGCCATGATGGAAGGTGTGGTAGAACCTTTTCACTACACAGATGCAGAGCTCAGACTCAGAGAGGGCAAGAGCCTTACTTAGGTTTGCACAGCAAATGAGGAAAACACAAAGCCGGGGCCTAATGTTCTTTATCATTCCTCTGGGGTGGAGGTGATGGGTGAACCCAAGATGTGGAATCTACTTGTGAGTGGGCAGAATGTGATGCTTGGGGGGTGGAGTCCAAGGGCCAGGCCACTGTGGGGGCAGAGGGGGTGCGCGGAACTAGGGGACTGACTTGTGGTGGGGGGTGGGGATGGGTGCAGCGGGCCCAGCTGGGAACAAACAGGTTCTCTGGGAGGAGTCTGCCAACCTCCAGTAGGAGTATTTCCCTCCTAGGCTGTGTTGTTCCTGTGAGTGTGTGATGAATGGAAAGGCAGATGGAGGTTGGCAGAAGGGTTTAGGTCTTAGTCTGCTTCTTAAATGACACAATTGAACACAGAAGGCAGAGGGCCTCTGTGCCCCTGCCTTCTATCTTCATGTAGAAGGTGGTTGATTTTGTCACTGGGGGTTGCAGGCCCCAGCTCTCCCAGTGCCTGATACCTAATCAGACTGGCTTTATGGAGCCCTCTACCCTCTTGAAGTGGCTTCTCAGCTTAGAGGGATGTGCGGGTCACCTCTTGGAGTCCACTGACTCCCCCAGCCCCCTGGCCCAGGCACAGACTCCTATCCCCGGCGACATTCTTACCATCATCACTTGGATGATCCCTGGGCTTCTCAAACTCAGTACTGACCACACTGAGCTTCGGTCTCTACTGTAGGTCCACAGCCCTCCTTCCACGGCCTTCCCTACTCAGGAAGCGGCAGCTCCATCCTTCTTGGTGCTCCAGCCGAAACCGGGGCTTATCCTGGACACCTCTGCTGTCACACGCTTGTAGTCTAGCAGCAAATCCTGTCAGCTCTACCTTCAGAGTATTCCCCTGTGCGCTGTCCTCTCTTGCCTCCTATCACTTGTCTCCCCAGCCTCTCTGTTCTCGCCCAGCTCCCCTGCTTTCAACATAGCAGCCTTAATAGAGTCCCATCAAGTCATTCCAGGCCCAGAGCTTCCAGAAGCCCTTACTGTAGTCAGAAGCCTTGCTTGATCTGGTTGTTACCACACTCACCCTTGCTCATTTTGCTCAGCATTGGTGGCCTTCTGCTATTCCTTACCTCCCTCCTGCTGGGCCTGCCCCAGGCCCTTTGCACCTGCCGTTCCTGCTGCCTGGCATATTTGGCCTCTGGACGTTCACATGGCTGTCTCCATTGATTTACTCAGGTCTCAGCAGCTCAAATGCCATTTTCTTGGAGAAGCCTTGCTTGACCACCCTGGCTGAAGTGGGCTTTTCCATACCTCCCAGCCACTTCCTGTTCCATTTCCCTGCTCTCATTCATTTATTGCCTCATTGTACTTACTACGTTCAGAAACCCACTGAATTCTGTGGGTGTAGGACCTGTGTTTTTGCATCGGAGGGTCAGTGCTAGCAGAATGGCCAGGGGGCCTGTCTTATTTGCTAATAAACCCCAAGTTCTAGAAGGATCCATGGCACAGAGGACCTGCTGCTCAGTCAGTGCTGGCTGAGTGGCTGGCAGAGGCAGATTTCCTTTCTCTGCTGTGCCTGGACACTAAGTGGCTGCGGTCCTGTCACTGCCCCACTAGACACCGGTCCTGTGCTCTCAGGTCGTGCTTGCCTGCCCCTGCTCTAGGCTTAGCCAGGAGGTGGGGAGCTTGCGGTCACTTCCTCTAGAATTAGCAGTGGCTCTGCCCTCTGCCTTCTTTCTCTTCTTTGTCAAAAACTTTTAAGAAGTTTTCATTACTATTTTTAGACTTGAAATTACAAACACTTAAAATACTAGAGATGTCACTTCATTGTCTTTTTATCCCTTTTTTAAAAAATTGGATAATACACAGTAGCCCAGGGTGTGGGCTGGGAGTGGGTGGAGAAGGAGCCCTTTTTCTGTGACCCAGGAGCAGGCAGCCTAGGTGGGGACAGTCTGGCCCCAGAGCCGCTATTGACTGTGGTGACCAGTGACATTTGTGAGGGTAGCAGTGGGAGAGGCTGAGGACTGGTGAAAAGGTGGCACTTGAGTGGCCTATAGAGGATGACAAGGAGGGGCTATGGAAAAAGAGGGTCCTGTGAGAGTGTCATGTGAGGGCCTTCGAGAGGGGAGGGTCAGACAGCCCCACAGGGCACCCAGGCCTTTCCTTGCTGGCAGCCTGACACAGGGGCATAGTTTGGGGCCTCTGGTGTGTCAGGTTAGCTGTTCTGGGATTGCACTGGCTTTGCCGAGAAAGGGTAGCAGTGGAGTTGGGAACGGCGGGAGGTGGAGGTTTCCCAGGGCTGGACAGAGGGGACAGAGGTGGAGAGCCTCACGGAGTCAAAGGACTTGAGAGGTGCATGGGGAGGGGGTGGAGGTGTAGGGGCACTGGCTGTCCAGGATAATTCTGTAAGTGGTGGTAACCTTTGCTGGGGCAGCTGAGGAGGTTGGTAGGAGTGTCCCCTATGGCCAAACTTGCAGAGCAAGGAGGTCCCTTTGAGGTTGTTCCTGAGCCCTGAGGTCTGCTCGGGGCGGTGGTAGGGAGCTGTCTGTCTGTGCCAAGGCCTGGAAGGGAGCCTGTTGCTGCCCAGCTTTCAGCTGACCGTGTCCTTTGGTAGTCAGTCACAGGCCACAGGGCAGATGGCTGGGGATTTAGCAAGATTTGGGGGGAGGAAAATTGTTTGGGTGGTTATGTGTTCATGCATATGGGGGACTGTGTGTGGAAGACTGCCCCGGTGTCCTGAGGTTGTAGGTGAGACGGGGTGTGTGTGACAATGTGTGTGACTGAGGATTGGGGCTGGCCTGTGAGCAACTATGGGTGCCTGTCACGGAGGGTATGAGAGACCAGAGTGCCCTAGACTGCTGGGCGGGTGCCCTGGTGAGTGAGTGCAGGTGTGAGTCTGTGAGTGTGTGTGTGAATGGGCAGGAGGGTCCCACTCAGAGGCCGTGTGTCAGAAAGCAGCTGGGGTGGGTCAGTTGCCTTGCATGGGGCCATGTTGTACTCTGGACAGTAGAACTGCAGTGCCTGAGCGACTGTGGAAGCCACTGTCTGTGACTGTTTCACACATGTGGCAAAGCCTCTGCACATGCAAACGCATGTGACCACAAGTGTATGTATGGGGACATGGAAGTGAGTGCACATGTGTGAGTGAAGGAGGCTGAGGCTGTGTCCAGTTGCTGCACGTGTTGGTGTGTGTGCCTGGTGGGGTGCATGTGTTTTCACGTGTGGGCCCTGTATGGTGCTGACAGGTGTCCTTTCCGATTCCCCCAGGGCCTCGCAGGAGAGGGGACCTTTTGGCTCGAGGTGGCATCTGGGCTTGCTGTGGGACCATGGTGCTGCTCTGGGAGCCTGTAGGAGCCTGGCTGGCCTTGACCCTGGCCCTAGCCCTGGGTGCAGGCACAGGGCTGGCAGCCCCACAGCAGGACTGCACAGGTGTTGAGTGCCCACCGCTGGAGAACTGCATCGAGGAGGCCCTGGAGCCCGGTGCCTGCTGCGCCACGTGTGTGCAGCAGGGCTGCGCCTGTGAGGGCTACCAATACTATGACTGTCTGCAGGGTGGCTTTGTGCGCGGCCGGGTGCCCGCTGGCCAGTCCTACTTTGTGGACTTTGGCAGCACCGAGTGTTCCTGCCCACCAGGTGGTGGCAAGATCAGCTGCCAGTTCATGCTGTGCCCTGAGCTCCCACCCAACTGCATTGAGGCTGTGGTGGTAGCTGATAGCTGCCCCCAGTGTGGCCAGGTGGGCTGCGTCCACACTGGCCTCAAGTACCCCGCTGGCCACACAGTCCACCTGCCACCGTGCCGGGCCTGCCACTGTCCTGACACCGGTGGTGAGCTCATCTGCTACCAGGTCCCCAATTGTCACGGAGACGTTGAGGCCATGCCCACTACTGCCACCGGGAACTTCTCAGAGACTGAGGACAGCGACTCTGAGCGACACTATGAAGACCCCTACAGCTATGACCAGGAGGTAGCTGTAGCAGAAGCGGCAGCAGCTTTGGAGGGCAAGCTTCAGGCAGGCACAGGGGGCCCAGCCACTCTGGGAGGTGGAAGCCAGCCTCCGTCTGCCATCCAGGCCACCCCCTGGCCGGCCGCCCTCTCTAAGCCAACAGCAGCCACAGCCCTGGGTCCGCCAGCTCCTGTGCAGGCCAAAGCCAGGAGAGTGACAGAGGACAGACAAGGGGAAGGGGAAGAAGAGAGGGAAACAATAGCTGTCAGGGAGCAGCTGGCAGCAGGTGGCCTCAGGGGGCTTGATGGGCCTCCTAGCACAGGCCCAGCCAGGCCCAGTCTCCCTGTCCAAGAGGAGGGGACAGATGCTGGAGCAGAGCCCAAAGAGAACCTCATCCCAGACGCCCAGGCCACCACTCAAAGCCCTGGACAGGAGGGAGTCCGCCCTGTGCTGGGGTCAAGGATGGCCAGTGTCCTCCAGTCTCAGGCCACGTCGAGTTCTCCTGGAGACCCAATGAAGCCCAGCAACCATACCATGCTGACCACACTTCCCCACGAGGCCACCCAGGTCCTGCCCATCCAGGAAGTGCCCAAGCAGCCACCGGTTCTGTCCCATCTTCAGCCAGAGGAGGATGCTGACCCCAACTCTGTCCATTCTGTCCCCAGAGGTGACCCTGAAGGTAAGCCCCTTTCTTAATTCCTTCAGGGGCACTCAGTCCAGGGAAGGGCAGCCTCGGGCCCCATCATTGCCCAAGGTCTCTACGCAGCTGCCTGCGGCAGGGGAAGCTGGGTCTGTGGGACCTCACCCTGTAGGGCGGGAGCCTCTTAGATGTAGTTTTCTCCCTGGCTTAGCTCCTGGGGATGGAGTGGGTGGGTGGGGGTGAAGTTCTATTGTGGTCATTGCCGGGCTACATGCATGGATGGTATGGCTGTGGTCGAGGCATCCCTCATCAGTGTAGGGGAGTCACTGAAGAGGGTTCCTGCTCAGGCGCAGGTGGGGGCCTGGCAGGGTCCAAAGTGCCCCAGCAGGAAGTGGGGAGTTTCACAGACCCAGGGCAGCTGCCCCCTCACATCCTTCCCGACAGTGGCCTCCAGGCATGGCTGTGATCTTGGTCTCTGAGGTGACAGCCAAAGGGATGCAGTCTCTCACGGGGGCTCTTTTTGAGAGTCCAGGACCAGGTTTGCTACCTCTTCCAGTCAGTCCTGCTAACACACAAGTTATTCTCATCCCCCTGCTCTGCACCCTGCCGTGGCTCTCACCTACTCGGTGCAGAAGCCAAAATCCTCTTGGGGGTACCAGCTCTGCACAGCCTGCCTCTGTGGCTTCTGGGCCTTGTGTTTATCACCCTTGTCTAGTCTGTTTGGACTGCTGTAACAAAAAATACCGTAGACCGGGTGGCTTAAATGACAGGCACTATGTCTCACAGTTCTGGGGGCTAGGAAGGCAGTGTGAAGGTTGGGTCTTTGCTGCAGGCCCACTTGCTGGTTTGTAGGCGGCCAGCTTCTTATTGTGCCTGCTCTGCCAGGGGAGGGCACATCTCATCTGAGGTAACATTAGAGAAGGAGCAGACTCTTTGGTATTTCTTCTTAGAATGGCACTAATTCCATCATGAGGGTTCCACCCTCATCACCTAATCCCACCCCCCAAAAGCTTCATTTCCAAATACCTTCCCGTTGGGGATTAGGGTTTTAACACACCCTACTTTGGGGCGGGGGGAGAAACATCCAGTTCATAACCACCCTCCCTCATACCCACTCTGCTCAGCCTCACTGGCCTCCTGTCTAGGCACCTTGGCAGCCCTGGGGCCTTTACGCTCACCACTTCCTCTTCCTTTTCCAGGTGTCCATGTGGCTCACCCCTTTCGCCCATTCAGCTCTCTGTTCAAGGTCACCTCCCCAGAGAGGCTTTCCCCGGCACCCAGCTGAAAGAACACCACTCCTTCCTCTTACTGTGCTCTGTGCTCTGTTTCCCCGAGTGGGATGTGAGTGCCATGAGCAGAGGGGCCACATTTGTCATCTTTTCTGCTGTGCCCAGAGCCTCCAGCAGGGTGCTCCACACAGTGGGTACTCTGTAGATGCTGGGGGGATGAATGAGGGAATCGATAGAGGCTCTGCGGCCATTCCCCTGTCAGTTACCCTTCCTCATCCTGGTTGCACTGCCGTCCCATGAACCCTGTAGCGTCATCCACACATGTGCTCACACGGTTTCCAGCAAGCACAGGTAGCACCTCCTTTAGGAAGCCTTCCTGGAATCTTTATGTCTTGTCTGACCCTTCCCCCCAGTTCCATTTTCTTTCTGTCTTTCCTCTGAGGGTTCCCTCAGAGATCTCTCCCCACAGCTGGGAGTCTGTGTCTTGTTCAGTCCTATATCATTCACTCTATCAGCCTTCACTAGGTATAAATAATGAGCAGGTCCTGGTGGGCCATTGGTGGATAGGAATGGCTGTGAGGGAAGGATCCCTGGGAGGTAGCTGGGAAGGCTTTTTGGAGGAGGGGGCAGTGGGACTCTGGGATTTCTGCAGCATTCCCATTGACCCACCCTGTTGCCCATAGCTGTGTGGCCTTGGGCAAGTCTCTAGCTGGCCTGGGCTCCATGTTCCCATCCATCAGGTGCTATAGGCCTTAATGGGCATCAACTGTGTGCAAAGCCTGCGCACATGCAGTGAGGGGGGAAACTGTGCTCCTCCTGACCAGATGGTCTGCAAGCCCAGACACCTCTGCATCCAGCCTGCTTACCAGGGCCGGGGCACAGAATTCACAGAGCACCTATTGGGTGTCAGGCCCTGTTTCTGTGACTTGGTCCTCCCCACAAGCCAGAGAGGTAAGTTTCTTCTCATTTTAAGGTCAGAGAGGTGTGTCTAGTGGCTCTAGGTCACAGAATGGGAGGTGGTGCACTGGGCCAGGCTGTTGTGCTCCAGGGGGCTCCTTCCCACCAAGCCCAGAGCCTGTGGGAAGTGAAGAGTGTGCGTGGGACAAGGTGGGGGCTGTAATGAAGTGCACGTGTGCCCAGAGAGGGCTGTAGGCCTGGCTCCAGAGCATGGCACATGCAGCATGTTTGGGCTGCAGCCTCCAGGGTTTCCAAAATAGAGGCAGCCCCACCCCCAGCCCCACCTCTTGCCGCCAGAGGCCTCTCTGTGGTCCCGGGCCTTTTGGAATCCTGGGGAATTGCTTTGTTCTCAGGATCCCTGGTTTTTGTTTTTCTTTTCTGTCCTGGGCTTTCTCACTGAATTTTGGAGTGTGGCCTTTGATGAGGGCTGCTTGGGGGTAGGGGGTCTATGATTGAGTGCCCTTTTCTCATCTGAAGGCTATTCTGGCAGAAGGCCCCACACATGCAAGGCCCACTGATGAGAATTATCAGGATGTGCAGCTTTTGGCAGTGCCGGGGAAAGGAAGGTATAGGAGGTTGCTGTGGGGCCGGGGGAAGGGTAGAGTAGGTGGTTTTAAATGGGAACCAGGGGCTTGGTCCGGGCCAGATACACAAGGGCTGGCCTGCCGTCCACCACCCCCACATATCTTTTGTCCTCCTACTCACTCAGTGTCCATCCATCACTCGTGAAACTTAGGCAAATGGCCTACCTCTTTGTGCCTCAGTTTCTTCGCCTGTAAGCAGCAGAGAAGTTCCTGCTTCATGGGACCTTTTTGAGGACTGAATGAGTTGATTCGTGTCCAGTGCTTGGCAGGGAACTTAGTACTTGCTGAGTAGTTACAGTATTAGCCATTATAACTCTCCATTCTTCAGTCTGCTCACTTCAACAAGTATTTAGGGAGTACCTGTCTGTGTCAGGGGTTGTGCCAGTAAAAAGGGAGGCACAGCCTCTCTCCTTTTGGGGTTTCATGGGGGAGGATGGCAGTAAATGGATGAGAACACAGATTTATTCGTGGTCACAGCTGAGTGCATGGGACAAGGGGGCTGTCGGGGGCAGGGAGGCCTGTTGAGGGGCTGGGTCAGGTGCCCAACTGAGCGTCTTGAGAAAAGTAAGACACCTGGATGCTATCGTGGGGAAGGGCTGGGGGATCCCCAGTGATGCAAGGGCCCTCTCTGAGGAGAAGCTGGGGAGGTGGCTTTGCCCTGCTTGCCTGTGGGCCTGCTGAGAGGTGGGCCATGGGGCCAGATATGACCCCCAGCCATGTTGCCATGGCAGCCCTGGGGCCTGGAGGAGGTTTCTAGCCATTGCCCCAGGCCTGGCTGGCTGGGGCAGGGGGTGGGGGAAGGAGGGGTTCCTGTCTTTGAGCCGGAACCCTGTCAGGGATCCAGACTGCCTCTGAACATGTCCAGATGTGGTCTAATGGAAGCCACATGCCTGGCTCTGTGGTCCAGGCAGAGGGGTATGATGCCTGTTGTCATTCAGGGGGCTTTGTGAGGGGGTTTCTACTGCTGGGCTGGCACAATGGAGGGGTCAGCAAGCATCCCTTCCCCAAACCCTGCTGCCCTGCTAGGCCACAGGGAGGAAACCCTGGGACAGGGCAGCCCTCAGAAAGTCACAGGTCTCCTGAGCAGCTGGAGGCAGTCCCTCTCCTTAAAAGGCCCCAACACCACCTCTGCAGGCCCCAGGAATGTGGCAGGAAAGAGGCCCCTTCCTCAGGGCCTCACTCAGTCAGAGTCTGCAGGGCAGGGGTCTCTGAGTGCTTTGACAATCAAGTTAGCAGAGAAGCTATTTAAATTCAAATAACTGAATATTAATTGCAGACACCATATAGTGCTTATGCCAGTCAGGCATCATTGTAAGCCCTCTTTGATTATTCGCCCCTTAAATCCTTGTAGCCACTGCCATGGTTTACGGAGGGCATTCAGGCCACTTACCCACAGACGCTCGTGTAGGAAGTGGTGACCCAGGTGCCCCTCGCAGGTCTTCACGCCTTCATCTCTGACAGTCATTCCTGAGTGCCAGTGTGTACACAGGCTGTGACAGATGAAAAACGTGTAGTGTTGAGTAAAATTCACATCGTCTTTGCCTTTTGGAAGCTTATGGTTTATGGGGGATGTAAAAAACCCAGTAGTCATGGGTGTGAAGTTTCTGTGCCCTGTGAGCTTGTGTGTCTGTGTGTGTCTGTTGGGGGCGGGGTCTCATCCCTCCTGGAGATCAGGGAAGGCTTCCTAGGGGAAGTGATGTTTGAGCATCGGTTTTGGCCGGTTGATGGGATGGAAGCAGAGAGAAGAGAGTGCCCTAGTTAGAGGACACAGCATGTACAAAGGCCCTGCAGCCTGAGGGGAGTGAACTGGATTAAAAGGAGGCTGTGTGGCTGGTGTGGGAGGCAGCTGAGAGGGGCAGGGGCAGGGGCCAGGCCCAGGGTGAAGTACGTATCATGGGATGAAGATTTGGGCCTTTGTGGGGAGCTGCTGGTGTCAGGCAGGAGGTGGTGTTACCTTATCTGTGCTGGGTAGTGCCCCCCTGGGTGCAAGGTGGAGACTGTAGGAGCAGGGCTGTGCCTGCCTCACCCTGCAGCCCTCAGGAGCCAGCACTGGGCCTTCCAGTGTCGGTGGGCCTCCAAGGCGCCCCACAATCACGAGGTTGTGGCGCTGCTCCAGGGAGCAGGCGAGGGGGACTCCCTTAGACTGTTCCCCAGATGACCCCTACAAACCCTGCCCTCTCCTCTCTAGTACTTGCCTATGGAAGGTTAAACTTGTGTGGGATCTGAGGGAGCCAGGCTAGGATTCTAGACACGTGAGTCTGTGTCCTATACAACAGAATGACCTCCTGCAAGAACTCAAGGCTCCTGGGGCCAGCTGGGGAGGGGGTTACCATGTGGGGACCGTGGCCCTGCTCAGCAGCAGCAGAGTGCTGTGAGGAGAGTTTACAGGTGGGCCCACCTGCCCCTTCCCATAGGCACTCCCAGCCCATGGGGTCTTGAAATGGGATGTCTGGCTCTGTCAGGGTCTCTGTTGGGAGCAACAAGGACCAGGACAGGCAGAAAAGAGGCCTGGGTTTCCCACCAATCCCTGCAGGCCCACAGTGAGTTCCCAGTCATTGTGTGACCTGGAACCTGGGACATCAGCCCTCTGAGCTCTAGTTTTCTTATTGGTGAAATGATGTGCTTAGCATGTGAAGTTGTAGTGAGAACTAACGTCTCTGGAGCAGGGGCTGTGTGGAGAGAGAGTGAGGCCATGGTTCTACCTCTGCCTGCTGCCCTGCTTAAAGTTGTGTGCATACCTCTTATCTGTCCACCTGCTAGCTTCTTTCTGCAGAGCATATTTGTAAGCATTAGAATTGTGTTGTGACATTTAGAAACTGGAACACATCGCACAAGATTCAGCTTTGTGGTTGTTGTTGAAAATTGGCAATTGTGGGTACACTAGGTCCATGTGCCATTGGTTGGCCATCAGGGAAGCTGAGATGAGACTGCCATTCAGACTGGGCAGGTGCTGTGCACTTTGCTGGGCCAGCTTGCCTCGATTTTATTGTCTGCTCAGCCCTGGTTCACAGCTAGGTTGGGTCCTCTGCTGGGGCACCTGTCAGAGCATAGCGTTTCACCCTGTGGCAACCTTGAGAGAATCAGTGTGGTCATACTATTTTATGGAAGAGACACTGGTGTCCCGAGAGGGGAAGGGGCTTTTCTGGAAGGCATAGGATGCTAAGCAGGGGGCCCCAGTGTCCCAGTAGAAGGGGTGGGTTCATGGCCCCCGTGGGGGACCTGGCAGCTGCAGTGGGTCTGTGTTGCCTAGAGCCAAGCCCTCCCTGAATTTGCCTCCCAGAGGACAGGACGTGTGCCAGCCACCTGAAGCAAACAGTGCTCCCCATCATGAGGGTCTGGGGCCAAGGCTAGGCCTACGTTTGGTAGGTTTCTTTATTTTAACTTTTAAAACTATGTTTTCTTTATTTTTTCTAAAACAGTTTTATTAAGATATTATATATGTACCATAAAGTCCCCCTATTTAATTGTACAACTCAGTAGTTTTTAGTATAGTTGTGAAAATAGCGCCAGATATTCTAATTTTAGAACATTTTTATCACCCCAAAAAGAAACCCTGTACTCTGTAACAGCTACTTCCCATTTCTTCCTTCTCTTAGCCCCCAGCAAACATCACCCTACTGTCCATTTCCATGGATTTCCATATACTGGACATCCCTGGACTTCGGGGACTATCTTCTGTCAGTTAACATTAATGCTTTAAAGGTCCATGCATATAGTAGCAGATGTCAGTATTTCATCCCTTTTTGTGCCTCAGTGACATTCCATTGCATGGATAGACCACATCCAGTTTATCCACTCATCCACTGATGGCCACTGTGTTTCACCTTTTATCTATTGTGAATACTGCTACTGTTAATATTCACATACCTATTTTTGTGAGGATGTATGTTTTCATTTCTCTTGGGAGCGTACCTAGGAGTAGAATTGCTGGATTATATGTTAATGCTGTGTTTAACCACCAGATGAACTGCCAAACTGTTTTCTGCAGAGGCTGCAGAAATAATAATGCACTATAATGCGTGGGGGTTCCAGTTTCTCTACATCCTTGCCAACACTTGTTATTGTCTCTCTTGTTGAGTACAGCCAGCCTCAGTGCTATGAGGTGGTGTCTCACTGTAGTTTTCATTTGTATTTTCCTGATTACTGACAATGTCGACCATCTTTTCATGAGCTTACTTTAGAAAATTCTAGAAAACAGAAAAACAGACACATATTCCATTAGCCATCAATGTGTGACATTATCACATTGTCATGTAGTCTCCGAGGAACTCCTGAGTGGTTGTGGGAGAAACAGTGATGGAAAAGGCAGCTGTGGCAAATAGTGTTGTTGTGAAAATGGCTCTTTGCAAAGGTCTCAGGGTCCCTCCAGGGCCCACGTTCACACTTGGGCACCACTGGTCAATACCACTACAGTAATGGAGGGTGCGCACATATTTTCGCAAATACTAGCATGGTATGCAGTGTGCTTTCCTGTGCTTTTTTTTTTTTTTTCAATTATCATATCTTGGAGCTTTTCCTTGTCAGTATGTGGAGAGTCCCCTACTGGCTAGTGGTCCACTGTGTGCATGGTTTCCCTTTTGTTTGCCAGTCCCTAGTGATGCACCCTCAGATTGCTTTCAGTCTTTTGCCACTAAAAAGCAATGCTTCAGTGAACATCTTTATGCTGCACCCAGCAGTCAACGTGCATATGCCTGCCTTTATTTTTATTTTGAAAAACTCAGTCATTTTCCCAAATGAACACACCTGTGGGGCCATCATTCAGACCAGGAAACATCATGAGACAGGGCAGGTCCCCTCTCAGCGACCATCCTATGGAGCTGCCTCTAGCAGCCCAGCTGTCAGACTTTCACAAATAGAGCCATGCAGGCGGTTCTCTTTGGTGTCTGGCTTCTTTCATTCACATAGCATTTCTAAGGCTTACCGAGCTGTGTCTCAGAGTCAGTCCTTTTTACTGCTGAGAAGTGCTCCACTGTGTGGGTGGACTCAGTCCAGCTGGCTATTCTCCCATTGATTGGCCTTGGGGTGAATTCCAGTCTGGGATCACAGGAACAATGTTGCCATGCACCTGCTCAGATGACCAGCATTTCCTCTGGGAGGTGTTGGCTGGTGTGTACTCAGTTTTAGAAGACACAGAATGCATGTTTATAATCCTGGTAGATGCGGTCAACTTGTCTTCCCTTGATGGTCTACCATTTTTATTTACACCTGCAATGTATGAGAATGCCTGTTCCCCAATTTATTCATTCAACAAATATTTGAGTGCCTGTCATACTGTTCCAGGTGCTGGAGATACAGCAGTGATGAAAACAGATGAACTTCCCATCCCACACTCTGTGTGTAAGGGACACACAGCCAATCACATGTAAAGTCTATGGTTAGAGGATGAAAAACACTAAGGAGAGAACCGAGCAGGGTGCTATAAAATGTTCCCAGCTTGGCAAATAGGGGAGGTGTGAATATGTGTCTTACAGTGGCTTGCCTCATGGGCTTTCCTCTCCCCCTGTCTTGATCAAGGGCTTTCCAGCCAGTCTGGCCTCACTCCCACTAACACTGTGTGAGGCTGTGGTGGGGTCTTTCTGCTACTCCCACTAAACTGGTGTCAGTCCTTCCTGCTGGGGACACACGTTGGGCATGATAAGGGCAGTCTATTTATTGCCATAATAATGTGAGTGGCAGACTACCACAGAACCTCTGTAGCACACAGTAAACTTTCAGTATTGTTCCCAAGTCCACAGGCCAGGTGCAGCTGATGTCGGCTGGGGCTGGCTGGTCTGGGGTGGCCTCACTGGGACGGCTCATCTCCACTCCTGGTGCTCTCTCATCTTCCAGTGGATTAGCCCTGGCTGGTTCTCCTTCTGGAGACAGGGCCCCTGGTGAAAACATTAGAATCACATAAGGATCCATGGGCCTAGGCTTGAAACTAACACAACTGTTGCTTTTGTCGCATCCTATTACCAGTCAGAATTGGGGCAGTCAGTGCAGTGGATGTACCCCAGGCCGTGGGCTGGGTGCTCCATGTACCTCATTTCACTTGGTACTTCCCTTCAGAAGGAAACGTGACTGGCTCATGGCCCAGCAGCAAGTAAGTGGTGGGCCCAGCTCCGAACCCAGGTCCGCCCGTGCTTAGGGTATCTCTGAATTTCCTGCTGGGGTAGACCTGGTACAAGCCTCCCCAGGTTTGAGGCTGGTTCTGTCCCTCACTAGTTGTGTGACCCTAGGCAAATTACTTCACTGCCCTGGGCCTCAGTTTTCTCACCGTGTGATGGGTTTACTGAGAGCTCTCCCCTAGAGCTGTGTTCTCAGTTAGAAGAAATCTGGTGTTGAGCACCAGGTGCTGGGCTCCGCTTATAGCTGTTGTCCTTGGTGCTGTGATTTCAGTCCTGGTAGCACTGCTGGACGGACTGTGGCTTCTGAGCTCTGGGTTGCTTCCTGTTCACACGCCAAGCCTGAGGCAGCAGATGCAGCTCTCCTAGGGTTAACCACGCTCCTTTGGCTTCCTGCACCCTTAGCCTTCCAGAGTTCTGGGTGGCTCTGAGTTGGAGCTCAGGTCTGTGCTGCAGGCTTCCCTGTGGGCAGTGGTAGCAGTGCAGTATCATCTGCCTGCTGGCACCTCCTTCAAGCTGGGCCACAGTTCTGTGGCTGTGGGGTCCTTTGTTCTGTAGTCTCTGAGGCTTCGAGGAGGAGGCTTCCATCTGACTAAGGTCAGCATTTTGTGGCCTGGGGATTTGCTGGGACCCCTTTGTCTACTACAGGGTCTCCACACCATGATAGTGGGCTAGGGCCTGAGTCATGCTGGGGAATGAGCCAAGTAGGCCCTCAGAGGGTGTGTATCCTTGGGTGTGAATCCTGCTCTCCTGGCTGTGTGACCTTAGATAAAGTCAAGTCACCTTCTTTGCGCCTGTAAAATGGGAGAGTAGTCTCTTACCTCCCGCTCCACCCCCAAGGTTACTGAGAAGAGTGGGAGAGAGAATGCTAGTCAGCATAGAGTGGACATTGGGTACTGTGAGTTTCCTTTTTTCCTGCCAGAGGGCCACTGGGAAGTGGCAGAATGGATTTGTGTCTTTATTTAAGTGAACAGGTAGGTGTCTTTTCTGGTGGCCCGGAGTTGGCCCTCTGGGGGAAAAGCAAAGGAACAAGGCCTTGTGGGCTTGGGTGGGGGATGTCCACTGCTTACCTCCTGCTCCCACCCCTACCTGCATCACCCTGCCTGCATTTGTGCAGTGCAGCAGTCCTCCCCGCTGCCTCCCTGCCCTGGGCTTTTGCTTCAGCTAGCTGAGTTGGCAGATGGCCAAGTCCTGAGATCTTCTCTTCAGCGGCACAGTCTAGCCTGTCTGTGAGGCTGACTTCCCAGAAACCAGAGGAGTGGGTGCACCCCATGAGGGGGGAGCATTTATTACATAGCAGGCTTTGTGCTTATCACGACGTGTACTGGTACATTAAGCTGTCTGATGCCCCTGTGAGAAGGGGATGGTCATTATGCTCCTTTTGGGGGTGGGGTAACAGGCACAGGGAAGTTAAGTGAATTGCCTAAGCTGACCGAGGGCAGTGAAGCAGATGCTTGCCAAATGCTGACTCTCTGTGCTGGGCCCAGAGAGCTCCCAGAACCTGAGGGGTGTGGAGGAGAGAATGTGACAGGTCCCGGGTGTGTGAATGAAGAGTCTTTCCTTGCTTCCAGTTCCCACAGTCTCACCTGCTGCACTCACTCATTCATGGCACGTGTGTAGGCCATGTTATGTCAGGCACCAGGGGATCCAGTGGGAACCAGAAAGGTGAAGGCACCCCTCCACTGGGGTGGACTCAGTTGCTGACAAGCAGGCCTCTGGAATGCGCACAGTGGGGAGGCAAAGCCAGGTAGGTGATTAAGATGAGGGAGCTGGTGGAGAGGAGCCACTGGCCAGTGGAGGCCATGGGGACCAGGATGATGCCTTGAATGCAGGACCACTGGCTCTCCAGCTGCAGTTGTTGCCCTGGGGCAGCACAGGCCCAGCATGGCCCATAACTTTGGATTTTCCAAGAGAAGCCTGGGATCTTTAATTGTATAAGAAAGCTCCCAATTTGTAAGTGTGGGCAACTGAATCAAATATATTACAGTATCAATAAAGCATGCAGTGGGCCCGGTGTGCTACCACAGTGTCAACTCAGAGTGCCAACTGCCCCCACCCCTTAATTATACAGCCAGGACACAGAGGCCCAGAGTGGGATAAGAAGATGTCTAAAGACTCATAATTGAGTTCAGAGGATGGGGCCCCTGATGTCCTTACCCCCAGCCCCCTACCCTTTCCTCCTAGACCTTCCTGCCCAGTGAAGTCAACAAAGGAATTACATGCAGAGGTGAGGGTGGGGTAGGGGACCAGCAGGGCACAGTGCAGCACCTGGGCTGGCAGTACTGGGAGCTGTCATCCCCAGGCCTGAAGGGGAACCTGGTGAGAGCTGAGGCCTTGGGAGGGCCCCGTGGCCTTAGGCAGAAGTGGCCATGGGGGCGCATGCTGCAGCTCCTATAGATCAGCCTCTGTCAGCAAAGAGCAAGGTGGAAGGCAAATATGGGACAGCAGGAGGCAGGCCACAGGTTTAGTGGAGGGTGACTGCAAGTGGGCCTGGCTAGGGATCAGGATCTCTCCGAGATGCCAGCTCCCACACTTGGGTGTGGTGTGTGCATGCTGAGATGGGGAATCCCAGGTCAGTGGGCAAGGGCTACTCATGGTTTCATCTGGGAGGTGTTGAAGCCGGTTGCTGACACCAGTGTGGAGACACTACTTCCATGTTTGGGGTTTTGAGTCTGGAGGACAGAGCTCGGGTCTGGGCTGGAGGTACAAACTCAGAGAAAGGCTGGGCCCCACTTGGCAGGTGAGCAGCAGGTGGGTGTTGAGTGAGCACCTGAGGAAGGTCTCATGATTCCTTATGCATCATCACAGGGCCCCCAAAGCCTGGATTCAGGAACAGAGTTCAGTGTTTTGCCTGAGGTCAGTCAGCCCCGGGGAGCCAGAGCAGGGCTCTGGGCAGGGTTCTCTGACTTCCTAGGTCTGTGCTGCAACCTGACCCCAGCTCATGACCATCTGTGTGGAGTCCTGTTAACTTTCCTCTCCTGGACACCTTTGATGGTGTTCATTGCTTCACTTGCGATATTCAGAGTCACCAGTCACTTTACAAGCTGCAGGGGGAACAAGACAAACCGTAGCGATGTTTGGGGAGTGGGGAAAAGATCTGGCCAAGGGCTACGTGGTGCATTGGCCTGCTGGGACCAAGATCCCAGCTATAGGGGTGAAGATAAATGGAAAATGGCTGAGCAGAGCCCTGGGAATTGGTTCTGGAGGAGCCTGTGTGCTCCTCTTTGAGAACCCTGGGAGCCTGAGGGCACAGACTTGCGCCACCCAGACCCCTCACCAGTGCAGCCCCTCTGCCCTCCCTTGCTTTAGCAGGGCCTCATCTGGCACTGCCCCCAGGGTGCTGCTGCCTTTTCGCCAGATGGGATTTCCACATCCCAGGGCCAGCATGGCCAGTCAGCTGCGCAGGAAACCGTGCCAGTGCCCTGGTTCCCGTTTGCCTTTAAGAGGAGGAAAAACCCAGCTAGTTTTTTATGTGGTATTATAATTTCTGTGTTTCTTAAAAAGATTTATTTATTTTTAAAGAGGGGGAAAGGAGGGAGAAAGAGAACGAGAGAAACATCAGTGTGTGGTTACCCTGCACTGCAGACCTGGCCCACAGCCCAGGCATGTTCCCTGACTAGGATCAAACCCACGACCCTTTTGTTTGCTGGCTGGCACACAAGCCACTAAGCCACACCAGCGAGGGCAACTTTTGTGTTCTTTTACTAATCACTATTAAGGTAAAAATAAAATTACATTTACATTTTTCTTAGAGTAAATACTGGCTTGGGAAAACCCAAATTGCTATATAGTGAACCATCTTCTCATATTAAACTGTATGTATGTATGGTGGATTGGTAATTAAAATAAACTGGAAAGAATGATAAAAAAAAGCAAGTCATCCATTAGATGCACCTATAAAACAAAAAGCTATTCCAAGAACTGAATTCCACCAAGCTTTTGTCAGAGTGTAAGTATAGTCTCTTAGCAGCAATTTCTTACATTGATAATGAAAGAGATAAATCACAGTTCTTTGGAGGAGGAATGTCTTGGTGGAGTTCTGCAAGTCCACATTTTGGTTTGTTTGAATGAGTTACTGATGGCTGTATTGGGAGGGAGTCAGGAGGGGTTTTGGAGGCCTCTCCAGGGAATGGGAGGGAGAGGGGTGCTTGCCTTTGGACCTGGGGCCACTGTGAGCCTCTGCAGGTGGTGAACATTGGCCAGTAGTCAGGAGTGAGCCTGCATGGAGGAAAAACAGCTCTCCTTTTAGATTAAGGCTACCAGCTGGTGAGGGACCATAATGGGCTTGCAGTGTTTCAATTCTGGAGCCATTGTCCAGTGAACAGTGCATTCCTCAGGTGAGCTGTCCACTCTGGTGTCCAAATATTTTACACCTCTGTTCTGTCGTTGGTCTGGGAAAGTATTTTCCTCCTCAGGGATTAGACTGATGCTGTTCAGCTTTTTGGAGTTTGCCTAAAAACTGGCAGGTTCCATATCTTTTTAGGGTGACTCTTTTTTTTTAAAGATTTTATTTATTTATTTTTAGAAAGAGGGGAAGGGAGGGAGGAAGAGAGGGAGAGAAATGTCGATGTACAAGAGATACATCAACCAGTTGCCTCTCTCATACACCCAACTTGGGACCTAGCCCGCAACCCAGGCATGTGCCCTGACTGGGAATCAAACCAGCAACCTTCCTGTTTGCAGGCCCGCGCTCAATCCACTGAGCCACACCAGCCAGGGCATAGGGTGACTCTTTTTAGGGTAGCCACCTCCTAAAATGATGCCAGTTGCATACATTCCTTTTGAACAGAGCTAAAGTTGTCAAGAGTTTTTGCACTCTTCCTGATCAGAGCAGCCCTTTCTGTGCAAGCTGCTAACCTCTTTTTGCATAGATTCAGCTTATCATCCATTGTAAAGGTCTGAACAGAAATAGCCATTAAAACACCGATGACAGGTGCACTTACACCACACGCTACCTGGGAGGCCATAGAGGGTGGGGCCTGTCCAGGGGTCGTCCGGCCACTCAGCCACCATCTCCCAAAGCTTCCCAAGGAGCAGTCTGAAGCCAGGCATGGTGAGACACTGGAGCCCCAAAATGTGGCCAAAGCCCACCATAACATACCCTCACACCCGTGGCTCCACCAGCCAGAAAGGATCCCCATTCACACCAGGCAGCTGGGCAGACCCTCAGTAAAGCTGTTCTAAGGGGCCTCAGGGAAAATGACTCAGTGCTATAACTGTCCAGTGCTCACTCCTCTCTCTCTCATTTGAGATAGTGTGTGCCGCAGCAAGGGAAACATTTCAATCTTGACACTGTGTTGCAACTCTAAAAAGTAAAGACAGTCTGCTATATTACCCACATACCACGATCCTACACTTAACACAGTTACCAACTCCCTGATGCTATCTAATACTCAGACCCCGTTTGTATTTCTCTGCTTGTCACCAAAGTGTATTGTAAAATGCTTGTTTTGTCAAGTAATATCTAATCAATATTTGGTTGTTACATTTCCTGAGTTTCCTTCTTTCTAAAAGTTTGTGTTGAAGTATGTTACAGATACTCTTGAGTATTGTTATTGACTATCTAGATTAATAAAATTGTTACCAAACAGACCCACTGTGAGGGAGGTACAATATACTATTACCGAATGGACCCCTCCTCTTCTCCCTGGGTCCCCCTGTACTAGGTTTGCCTTGCCCGCCGCCAGGGAATTACGTCTCTCAATGCCAAGGATTGGTGAAAAGGAAAGGAATTATTTATTCAAAGGTTTTACAGACTTAGAGGAATGACTTAATGTCTTCCTTGAGATCCCAAAGTCCCTTAGAATACCCACAAATGCACACAGTCCTTCCTTCCCCCTTTGCCCAGTCTGAGGTACCGTATATCAGGAAAATAAATAGGAGTCCATGGCTCAGGTAGCCCCTCGGTTCCCAGCAATCCGTGCTCAGCTGGCAGGCCTCCTTTGGTTCCCAGCACCAGCAGCCGTGTCGCTGCTGCGATCTCCAGTTAATCCATTCCCGCATGGCGCCTTCTCCTGGCCCACCAGCAAGAGTCCTTCACCCCTTTCCTTCCCACAGCATCTCTCCTGCATTCTTCAGAACTGCTAAGAGAGAGCTCTGCATCAGTGCTACTGTCTTGCTTTCTAGTTTCCTAAGCTCTGTGGCAAAGGGAGTTCCAAAGCCACATGGTTCTCCCTTTCTCACCAAAAGCCGGGTGGTCCCAACCTTTCTTTCACCAAAGCTGTGTGGTCCCTCCTTCTTTTAGTTCTCCTGCAGGCATAGTAACCAGGGGGAGTTGCCTCCCAATTACATCATGGGCTGAAGTCACTCCCATCTCCTTGTCTCAAAGCATTGGCCACAGCTATTTAACATATCCATGAAACCAGTTAAAAGTTATAGATATGTTAAATGACCATGCCTGAGGTTATTTGCGAAACTTGCTATGCAAAACAGCTCTCAAGGGCCCCACTCCATGTGTCCCATCCCCCAGTTCAGACTTGTGGGGGTGAGGACATCCTATATATTTTTTTATTATTTCCTGGATACCCTGAGTTCTGGACACCATTATAAATCCCTATTTGCAATGCCCCCTCACCCCCAGCTGCATCCTGTTGCAAAATTACTTCCTATAAACGTTTTTATTTTTGTTTTATTTTATTTTTTATTTCTGGACTGTAAAGCATACAAGTCTTCCTAGAACAGCTTATGGATTTTCATGTATGTGTAACTCAGGCAGCTTCCTCCCAGTCAAGATATAAACATTCCAGGTGCTCCAGCATTTTCCTGGCTTTCTCAATCAGTTCTACCCTCCCTACCCCTTGGAAACCGCAGTGCGGACTGTTATCACCATCAATTATTCTTACCTGTTTGTGAATTTATATATTTATTTTTATGAAACAAGTTTTATTAATTATTTCAAAGATCAATGAAATTGAAAAAGTAGCAGGACTGATCAAGGGGGAAAAAGTGAGAATTCAAATTACTAACACCAGGAATAAATATTAGGACTGTGTGTCACTCTATGATATACAGATATATGAAGGACAATAAGTAAACACAATAAACAACTTGAACAATTTGATAATCTTATGCAAAGTTAGTAACTTTACCTACTGTAGGTATCTAACTTCTTTTCCCTTGCTTCTATTAAAATTCTCTCTTTATCTTTAACCTTTGGGATTTTAATTATGTGTCTTGAAGTGGGCCTCTTTGCATCCCTCTAGTTTGCGACTCTGCTTCTTGAACTTACATGTCTATTTCCTTCACCTAAGGGAAGTTTTCTTTCATTATTTTTTCAGATAGGTTTCCAATTTCTTGCTCTTTCTCGTCTCCTTCTGGCACACCTATGATGCAAATGTTGGAATGCTTACAGTGGTCCCAGAGGCTGCTTATACTATCCTCGTTTTTTTTTTTTTTCTGTATTCTTTTTTTCTTCTTCTGATTGGTTGTTTTTTTTTTTAATTTCTTATGTTCCAAATCATTAATTTGATTCTCACCTTCATCCACTCTACTGTTGTTTTCTTGTAAATTGTTCTTCATTTCAATTAGTGAATCCGTTGTTTCTGACTAGATCTTGTTTATGCTGCTGAGGTCCTCACTAAGTCCCTTGAGCATCCTCATAACCAGTGTTTTGAACTCTGCATCTAAGAGATTACTTATCTCCATTGTATTTAGTTCTTTTTCTGGAGTTTTTGATCCATTCTTTCATTTGAAACATGTTTCTTTGTCTCCTAGTTTTGCATCCTCCCTGTGTTTGCTTCTATGTATTAGGTAGAGCAGCTATGACTCCCTCCCTGTCTTGCTGACATGGTCTAATGTAGTAGGTGTCCTGAAGGGTCCAGTGGCAGAGCCTCCCCTATCACCCAAGCTGGGTACTTGAGGTGCATCCTTCATGTGGGCTGAGTACACCCTCTTCTTGTAGTTGAGCCTTGGTTGCTCTTGGCAGGTCAATGGGAGAGATTTACCCAGGCCAGGCAGCTGCAAGGATTGGCTGTGACCACTGGCCACCAACCTCCCCACTTCTTGGAGTGTGAGCTGTGCAGGGGCATGGTGGTGGTGCTCTGATGTGGTCTGTAGCTGTCCACTGGGTGTGCTGGCCCTGGGGTTTCCTGGGTGGTGCTGGCCAAAGTCAGCCCCTACCAGTGTTTTGCCCTTCCTGAGCTATAGAGCAAGCTGAGAAGGCTGCTACTTGTACTGGGCTTAGAGATTCCCAGACAAAGCCAAGCTGTGAATGTAGGTTGGCTGCTGCTAGTGCCATGCCTGGGGTCATTTTACAAGAAGTGGTGGGGGGTGCGGGGCTGGGAGCTCACTGAGGCCAGCTGTTGGTTGTTTGAAAGGATTTAGGAAGTTGTGAAGCTTGAGCCAAGACCAGTCATTCATATGGAAAAGCCATTTTTAACAGGGAGGATGGAGCCTCAGGGGATCTCCAGGGTAGGGCAAACAGAGTTAGCCAGGTTGACAGAGTCTCAGATGTGGTACAAGCCTGCCTGCTCTGTGGCTCTGTCCATTTACTGCCTGGGAGAAAGCTGTCCCCCATTTCTTGCCTTGATGCCAGACACTTCAGTTCCTGTCTGCATGCCACTGGTCCTTTCAAGCTGCTACCCTGGTGCTGGAGCTCAGAGGGCATGAGTCTCAGGAAGTTTGTATGTGGGTTCTTTAAGAGTAACTGGTTGGGACTCCAGAAGTTTCTTCTACTGACTCAAGCCCTGCTGGTTTTTGGAGCCAGAAGTTATGGGGACTTATCTTCCTGGCACTGATACCCTGGGCTGGGGAGGCCTGGTGTGTGGCTGGGACTCCTTGCTCCTGAAATATCCCTCCTGAAATTTTATTTACCACACGTGGACATAGGACCAGCCCTTTCTGTGTCTGCCCCTCCAACCAGTCTTGATATTGTTGTGGTTTCTTTCATTCTGTACTTGTCAGACTTCCATTCAACTTGATTTCTGACAGTTCTGTATTTTAGTTGTAATTTTAATGTGGCTGTGCAAGAAGGTGAGCCGTATTTACCTACGCTGCCATCCTGATAGGAAGTCTGGAGAATTGTCTCATGAATTTATTTTGTATAGTGTGGGCCATACAGTATGATTTTGCTTGTTAGCCTCTTTAGTTCAGGATAATGTGTTTGAGATTCATTCATGTTGCACGTAGCAGTAGTTTATTTTTTTAAATTGCCCTTTATTATTCCATTGTAGGAGTAAATCATAGTTTATCCTAGTTCGGATGGACATTTGTGCTGTTTCCTGTTTTTGGCTGTGATGAATACAGTTGCTGTGAACATTTGAAAGTGTGCGTCTTCTGGAAGGTTTAGACAGGTATTTCTGTTGGATATAGACCTACGAGTGGAACTGCTACATCAAAGGTTTGGTTAGCTTCAGCAGATACTACCACACAGTTTTCCTAGTGTGTTACTGGTTTACATCCCCGCTAGCGGTTGATGAGAGTTTCAGTTGCTCCACATCTTTGCCAACAATAGGATGTTGTAATTCTTTCTTTTTTTTTTTAGCCAATCAAGTGGTTATGTAATAGTATCTCATTATGGTTTTAATATACATTCCCTCATAACATGATGCAGAGCACATTTTCATATTACTGTTTTACATTTTGTTGTCATTTGCCTGTTTTAAAATTGGATTTCTTTGCTTTGCTGATTCATAGTAGTTCTTCATGTATTCTGATTATGCATCTTTCTTTGGATCACAAGTATTTCATCTCATCTGTGACTTTTTCCACTCTCTTAATGATGTTTTCTCTTGAGTCTCCTCAACAGAAAACACAGTCTCCTGAGAAACACAGATTTCTGATTTTAATAAAATACAATTTATTAATCTTTTATGTTAGTGCATTTTATGTTTTTTAAAAAATAAATCTTTGTCAATCCAAGAGTCATGAAGATGCTCTCCTATGTTCTAGATCTTAACTTGTTTCACTTTTCACATTAGATCACATGTAGGTTTATATCTCTGGGTGGTGTGAGTAAGGGTCAAAATTCATTATTTTTTCAAATGCAGGTTCAATTGACTCAGCACATCTCTCTCCCACTGCATTGTGACCTTTGTCAGGAATGTATGAGTAGATCTATTTCTGGCTTCTCTTTACTATTCCCATTCTGTCAAGCTGACTATCTTTGCATATTGTTTTGATTACCTGGTAGTGGAAGTTTTCCACTATTGTTCTTTTAAAGAAAAAGATCATTTTGGCTATTCTAGGTATTTGCATTTCCAATTTCTACATTAAAGAAGCCTGCTAGGATTTTTTATTGGTACTATGTTGACTCTATACATCAATTTTGGGAGAATTGCCATTTTAATATTAATTTTCTAATCCCTGAACATGGTATATCCCTCTGTTTATTCTGACTTTAATCTTTTTCAGTGTTGTTTTTATAATGTTGAGTATAGAGGTCACCCACATCTTTAACGAGATCTATTCCTAGCTAATTACTTGGGGTTAATGCTAGTTTCGCAACCACTGTGGGTCAGCAGTTGGGCTGAGTTCTGCTGGCCTAGGCCAGGCTTTGCGTGTTTCAGTTTCATGTGGTTTTTGTTTTAGGTGTGGTTGTTAATAATTGTGAGTTTGCTGTCATTTTACTGCACATGTTTTTTATCTTCTTTTTCTTAGATAAGTCCTGTTAACATTTCACATAATAAGGGCTGGGTGATGATGAACTCCTTTAACTTGACTTTATCTGGGAAGCACTTTATCTGCCCTTCCATTCTAAATGATAGCTTTGCCAGGTAGAATCATCTTGGATGTAGGTCCTTGACTTTCATGATTTGGAATACTTCTTTCCAGCCCCTTCTTGCCTGCAAAGTCTCTTTTGAGAAATCAGCTGACAGTCTGATGGGAACTCCTTCTAGGTAACTGTCTCCTTTTCTCTTGCTGCTTTTAAGATTCTCTCCTTATCTCTAATCTTGGGTAATGTAATTATGATGTGCCTCGGTGAGTGCTTCCTTGGGTCCAACTTCTTTGGGACTCTCTGAGCTTCCTGGACTTCCTGGAAGTCTATTTCTTTTGTCAGACTGGGGAAGTTTTTCTTCATTATTTTTTCAAATAAGTTTTCAATTTCTTGCTCTTCCTCTTCTCCTTATGGCACCCCTATGATTCAGATGTCAGAACATTTAAAGTTGTCCCAGGGATTCCTAAGCTTCTCCTCATTTTTTTTGAATTCTTATTTCTTCATTCTGTTTTGATTGAAGGTTTCTTTCTTCCTTCTGCTCCAAACCATTGATTTGGGTATTGGTTTCCTTCCTGTCACTGTTGGTTCCCTGTTCATTTTCCTTTATTTCACTTTTCCTAGCCTTCATACTTTCCTCTATTTTGGGACCATACTTGACCAGTTCTTTGAACATCCTGATTACCAGTGTTTCAAACTGTGCATCTGATAGGTTGGCTATCTCCTTGTCACTATCTCCTTGTCTCCTTATCATTAGTTGAATTTTTTTCTGGAACTGTGATCTGTTCTTTCATTTGGGCCATTTTTTTTGTCTTGGCTCACCTGTTATATAGTAAGGGGTGGAGCCTTGGGTGTTCACCAGGGCAGGGCAACCCACACCCCAGTGCTGTGATGCTGTATATGGGGGGTAGGGGTTCTGAGAGGGAATAGTCTTGCTTGTTCCACTCTCTGCCAGCTTTCAGTCACTTTCCCTGCTACTCACAATCAAATTGGGCCCTTCTGGTGCCGATTCCCGGGTGAGTGGGTTTGTGTATGTTCTAGGACCCTGTGGGTCTCTCCAGTGAACTCTCCTGTGAGGCTGGAAGTTTCTCCTATAACCTCAACCCCCACACATGTTTTCAGTCAGATGCTTTGAGGCTTTATTTCCCTGTGCTGGGACCCTGGGTTGTGTGGTCTATTTTACTTCCCAGTTGTTCCTCCTGGTTTTCTGCATGCAAATGTGGGACTGCCCAGTCCGCCAGCTGCAAATCCTCTCCACCCGGCTGCCCATCTCCACCTCTCCTACTGGTTTAGATGAATGTTTCTTCTTTAACTCCTTGGTTGTTGGACTT
Source organism: Phyllostomus discolor (assembly GCF_004126475.2). NCBI lineage: Eukaryota > Metazoa > Chordata > Mammalia > Chiroptera > Phyllostomidae > Phyllostomus > Phyllostomus discolor. The sequence goes on from NC_040904.2 coordinate 108,084,353, forward strand.
CCATACAATTTCATTTTCTGTCAGTTCTTGTTGTTTTTTGTTTTTAAATTTGCTGTCCTTCTTTTGATTGTGCGAGCATGCAAAGTGTGTCTACATATGCCTCCATCTTGGCTGGAAGTCCTAAATTCCCCATATGACTATTTTTATAACTGGCAGTTTGTACTTCATAATCCCATAGTTCTTAAGGGCTTTAATGTCTGGGCAGGGACTGTCTAGAGGGGTTGCAATCCCTGGGCTGTATTGTTCAGGACACCTGTTGTTCTGTGATCAAAGGAAGTTAGCATCTCCTGAGTCTCAGAATCCTTTTATAACAGAGTCCTTGTTTGGACAATGTCTGCATATGGTAACCAACCCACAAAAATATAAAAAGGGGGAACAGTGAAATCTCAGTTGCTTCCACCCTCTGCAGCACAAACCACTTAGACCAGTTTCTTTGGTCTTCTTCCAGAAACACTCTCATATGTGCACACATCCCTTTAAAAAGATAACTGATGACTTATTATACATGCGTTCAACACTGAGCCTTTCCTTCTTCATATGCATTGAAAAATTATTGTATGAAGATCTAATATTTTTTACCACCTAGATAAGATTGGATGGATGTGACACCCTTTATTTAATCACTGCTCTATTGATAGGATTTTGATTGTTTCTGGACCTTTTCTTTCATAAATTCGTCTATGGCAAGCATCTGTGACATGCGTGTTTGTGCCCATGGGTGTCTGTCCACTGATTAGAGTCTATGAGGGGACATGCTGGGTCACTTTTTTTTAACACTGCAATGCATTATTTTCGTTTTATTGTGTTTAAAATGTAACCATTTTTAAGTGTCCAGTGGTGTTAAGTGCATTCACACTGTTATGCAGCCATCACCAATAGCCATCCTCAGAACTTCTCCATCTTCCCAAACTGAAACTCTGTCCCCACTGGACACTGACTCCCTGGGCCCCAACCCCAGCCCTGAGAACCTATATTCCACTTTCTGTGTCTATAAATCTTTTTTAGGTACCCCATGTAAGTAGAATCATATAATATTTGTCCTTTTGTATCTGGCTTATGTCATTTTGGGGGTCACATTTTTGAAGACTCAGTCTTTAGTTTTAGAATTTTCTAATCATATTACCTTTTTAAACAATGTTTTTGTTGGGAAGTATTTGTGAATAGAAGAGCATATGGACTTGTGGGAAAAGTTAAAGTTAAGCATTTAAAGTGGGTGCCCATGAAGGCACCAGCCAGTGGGACAGAAGCTGTGACTGGCCTGCCCTGAACCCCTTCCCACTCCATGGTTACTACCATCCTGACTTCTGTGGGCAGGAGCTCCTTCCTTTTCTTTAGAGTTTTACCACCTAAATAGTTGTTTGCTTTTTCCTGTTTTTGAACTTCATATAAAAGGCAGTATGCATTATTCTTCTGTGATTTGCTTCTTTCACCCACGCTCATGTCTGTGTGATTCATCCATATTGTGTTGTGTGGTTAGCATGCATTCCTTCACACTGTGTGTTCATGCTACGGCTTAGTCTCTCCTTCTCCTGTTGATGGGTTGCTTCCAGTTTGGGCTACTGTTTGTGGGCTTCCAGGTGGGGCCACAGACACCTGTTTGTCCTGGATGTGTACCTGACAATGCAATTGCTGCATTTTTGGCTTTGTGTATCTTCCATTTTATCAGATAATGGTAAATCGTTTTCAGAAGGGGAGTCAGTCTCCCTTTGCTACTCAGGGATGTCAGAGGCAGAGTCCTGCTCTTCATGCTGGCAGGGCCTTGAAGCCCAGATTCTGTGAGGCAGACATGTCCAAGCATTCTGAAGCCAGGGTGGTGCTGGCCCATGTCCTTGGTAATGCCAGGAGGCGAGAGAGCCTAATGAACCAGAGTTGCGGCTCTCACAGTGGGAAGTGGCCTTTACCTCTGTGTGCACAGTGCTGCAGATAACTGACAGGTAAGGAAGGACATGCACCCCCTTGGCCTAAGCTCAGACAAAGTGGAAAAGTGGTCAGAAATGGACTCTATGAAAATCTAGAGGAAAGCAGAAAAGATAGGGAGGGATTGCTGAAAGCTCCAGCAGCTTCTTCTAGTTTAAGGGATGCTTGTCCTGTGTGTGCATTTATTGGTCTGTTCCTTCGTTTTTAATTAACTAACTGGAGATGTCACCAAATCCCTTCTGTGTCTGCAGGCCAGAAGGTACTATGTACTGAGCACCTGTTATTTGCCAGACACTGAATTGTCTCACTTCCCCTTTTTGTGAACTAAGGGCAAGGAAATGGAAATTCAGAGAGGTGGTTTGACAAAAATCAGTTGCTGAACAGATTCTGGCCTTAGGAACACCAGGGAGATGTGGGAGTTTAGTAGCCAGTGGTGTGTGTGTAGGAGACTAAGCTGGGGTTGGATGTGCAGGGGGCGAGATGAAGAAGGCATTTGAAGCTCAGATCCTGAATGAGATTAGCCAGGGTATAGATGGAGAATAGAGAAGGCACCATCACTGGAACCCTGAAAGGCTCACTGGGCATCAACCTTTTAAGTGAGTTAAAAAGAATTACAGGGGGCTGGGGCTGGGGAAACCTCAGAAGGATGGTCAAAGAAGGAGAGGACTTCTGGGCTGAGCCTTGAAGCATTGGGCTGGGAAGCAGGTGGGTCTTCTTGATGAAGACATAGGGATACACATCTTGTTAGGCTTTGCCTGGCCCTGCTTCCTATATATTGGATGGTACCAGGCAGTGACATGCTTGGCCCTCTGCTCCAAGTGGGTGATCCTCCAGCATAAGGGGTCATGGCCCCAGCGTTCCTTTGAAAAGGAGGAAAGCCAGGGTGGGAAAGGCCAGGAAAGAATGGTGGGAAGTTTGCCAAGCTCAGGATGAAACCTGTCATCTGATCAAGGAAGGGGCAGGAAGATAGCACCATTTAGTCCACAGGGAAGCAGAATCACCTTTCAGGCTGGTGACGATTAGTTTCATAGAGAGGGCCTTTAGGATCAGCTGCCTCAGCTCACCCAGCCGACAGCGGTGCGGAAGCTGAGGGGTGGGGAGGGGGAGTTGAGGCTTAGGACTTCTAAATTCCTACCTGATCTGTCTTGTAGGCATAACAACAGTACTCCTGAAAATCGGAGTGTTTGGACTTGTGCCTGGCTCGCTGGTAGCACCCAGTTCATTCCAGCTGTTGCTGTTACCCAGACAGGGTACCCATTTCATGATGCCTGGCCAAGACCCAGGGATCTGTTGCAATCTCCTAATCTCTTTGTAAGGCAATCTTGCAGAAGGCTCAGGGAGAAAGGGTTCATTTAGTCCAGTAAAAGAAAGGGCATTGTGAGCCTAAGCTACACAGAAAAGGGACAAGCTGCCTGCATGGAGTGAGCCCTGCATCACCAGAAGTATTTAGACAAAGGTGAGACTCCCATTTGCCCAGAGTGTAATTAGAAAGGATGCAATGGTGGTGTCACTCTTAGTGGCCACAGAGACTGAGTCCTGACTCTGTGTAATCTGTGCTGTGTTATGTTCCTATGGTGTGCCCCAGCCGATCATGCGGTCTGTAACAGGTTCTCATTTGCCCAGTGTCTCACTGATTCACTTAGCAGATACTTGTTGAACATCCACTCTGTACCAGGCACCCTGCCAAGATAAATAAAACACATAGGTTTTGGAGCCAGAGATTACAGAGGAGGAAACTGACAACTGAAAAAACACCTAAATGAGAGCTCATTTATCACATAGTGAGAAATGTTAAGGGGAAATTTAAAACTGAGTGACATGGTAAGAGAATAGTGGGGCTGGTTGGATGTGCTGCCATTTGCCATAGAGGTATTTTATACTTTAATGTTCTCAGTTGTATTAAGGTTTTTATTTTTTGCATGTGGATTTTATTTCTTTTTTCTTTCAGCTTTATATAGCATGTAAGTTTACAAAGGTATACCATGTAATGATTTATATATATATAAATGATTAATAAGGCTAGTTAGCACCTCCATTATCTGACATATTTACCATTTGTCCCCCCTGTGGTGAGACCACAACAACATCTAGTTCCTTAGAAACTTTCAAGTATATAAAACAGGACTGTTACCTGTAGTCACCATGCTGTACATTAGACCCTGAGGACTTGTTTGTCTTACAACTGGAAGTTCGTTCTCTTTGACCACCACCTGCCTACCTCCCCCCCCCCCCCCCCCCCCCCCCCCATTGCCGGTGATCATCAGTCTACTCTGTGTTTACCAGTTTGGCTATTTTAGATTTCATATAGTGTATTTGTCTTTCTCTGTTTGACTTTTTTCACTTAGCATAATGCCCTCTAGGTCCATCCATGTTGTCACAAATGAGAGGTTTTCCTTCTTTTGTACAGTGGAATATTATTTCATTCTACATATGTACCACATTTTCTTTATCCAGGAATCTACTGATGGACTCTTAGGTGGTTTCTATGTCTTGGCTATGGTCAACACTGATGCAGTGAGCATGGAAGGTGCAGATATATTTTCATGGTCGTGTTTTCATTTCCTTTGGATATATATCCTGAATTGGGATTGCTGGTGGTTTTGTTTTTAATTTTTTGAGGAGCCTCCACACTGTTTTCCATAGTAGCTGTAACAATTTACATTCCTACCAACAGTGCACAAGGGTTCCCTTTTCTCCACATCCTCATCAATACTTGTTGTCTCTTGTCTTTTTGGCGATAGCCACCCTAACAGGTGTGAAGTGATAGCTCCTTGTGGTTTTGATTTGCATTTCCCTGAGGATCAGCAGTGTTGAGCATCTTTTCATGTATCTGTTAGCCGTTTGTATGTCTTCTTTGTAAAAATGTGCATTAGATCTTAGGCCATTTTTAAATTAATGAATTAATTAATTTGCTATTGAGTTCCTTATATATATTTTGGATATTAACCCCTTATCAGCTATGTGATTTGCAGATAGTTTCTCCTAGTCACTAGGTTGCCTTTTCATTTTGTTGGTGGCTCCCTTTGCTGTGGAGAAAGAAGCTTTTTAGTTTGACATAGTCCCACTTGTGGGATTTTTCTTTAGTTGCTTGTGCTTTTGGTGTCATTCCCCAAAAATTGTTTCTAAACCTACTTTTGGACTTCCTGCAAGATGGAGGAATAGGTGGACGCACCGTACCTCCTCGCACAACCAAGATTAGAACAACAATAATTTACAACAATAATTTACAGTCAGAATAACGCCCAGATCTGGCAGAGGATTTATCTGAATGGAAGTCGGGCAGCCAAGAAGTTGAAGTAGACACATTCATCCGGACTGGTAGGAGAAGACGAGCCGGGTGGGCGCGGGGCTGGCACGGGTTGGCGCACGGAAGTCGGGGAAAGTTTGGCGCGAAATCGGTGCGACAGCCAACCGGGGGTGCAAGAACGCAGCGGTGATCCCTGAGTACGCAAGCTGCGGCTGGCAGACCCAGAGGGGTAGCGATTGTGGACCAGGGCAGAACTCGCAGCCTGGGAGCCCAGAGAAGGGTCTGAGTCCAGGAGAACGGAACTATCACCATTGTTTTCTCCCGTCCCTGCTCCCGCCCCGCCCCCACATATAATGTCACAATCTAGCGACTGGGGTGCCCAGCCCCGGTGAGCACCTAAGGCTCCATCCCCCACCGTAACAAGAGCAACCAGACCGGAAAAAAAAAAGAAAAAAAAAGGAGAGACGGGAAAAATATGTTTTCAACAGAGCAGATCAGTCCCCCAGGACTCATCCTTTTGAGTGACTAAGAAATAGCCAATCTATCAGATGGGCGTTCAAAACACTGGTGATCAGAAAGCTCACAGAATTGATTGATTTTGGGTGCAATTTAGCTGAAAAGATGCAGGTTACCATAAAAGAGATGCAGGAAGATATGCGGAGGAGAGCCAATAGTGAAAGGAAGGAATCTGAGTCTCAAAACAATACAGTGGACCAGAAGGAAGATAGAATCAACCAAGCAGGAAAGCATGATGAAATAAGAATTCAAAAAATCGAGGAAAAGATTAAGAGCATCCAAGACACTTTTAAATGTTCCAATATCCGAATTATAGGGGTACCAGAATCGGAAGGGGAAAAGCACCAAATTGAGCACGTATTTGAACAAATAATAAAGGAGAACTTCCCCAATCTGGCAAAGGGAACAGTCTTCCAAGAAATCCAAGAAGCTCAGAGAGCCCCAAAGAAGTTGGACCCAAGAAGAAACACACCAAGGCACATCATAATTACATTAGCCAAGGTAAAAATGAAGGAGAGAATCCTAGAAGCAGCAAGAGATAAGGGGACAGTCACCTACAAAGGAGTTCCCATCAGACTGTCAGCTGATTTCTCCAAAGAGACCTTACAGGCAAGAAGGGGCTGGAAAGAAATATTCCAAGTCATGAAAAACAAGGACCTACATCCCAGATTGCTCTATCCAGCAAAGCTTTCATTTAGAATGGAAGGGCAGATAAAGTGCTTCTCAGATAAGGCCAAGTTAAAGGAGTTCATCATCACCAAGCCCTTATTTTATGAAATGCTAAAGGGATTTATCTAAGAAAAGAAGATAAAGAAAAGACATGTATAGTAAAAGGACAGCAAGCTCACAAATATTAACAACCACACCTAAAGCAAAACCAAAAGAATTAGAACAGGAACAGAACCACAGAAATGGAGGGCGCATGGAGGGTTAGCAGCAGGGGGGTGGGAGGAGGAGAGAGGGGGAAAAGGTATAGAGAATAAGTAGCATAGAATGTAGGTTGAAAATAGATAGGGGGAGGGCAGGAATAGTATGGGAAATGTAGAAGCTAAAGAACTCATAAGTATGACACATGGACATGAACTAAAGGGGGGAAATGTGGATGGGAGGAGGGTACAGGGGGGAGGGGAGAGAAGGGGGGGAAATGGGACAACTGTAATAGCATAATCAATAAAATATATTTTAAAAAACAAAACAAAATTGTTTCTAAGACCAATCAATGTCAAGGAGCTTTCCCCCTTTGTTTTCTTCTAGGAGTTGTATAGTTTCATGTCTTACATTTGTGTCTTTAATCCATTTTGAGTTAATTTTTTTATGTGGTGTAAGGTAATAGTCCAGTTTCATTCTTCTATGTATTTTATTTAGGAAGAAGGCTCTCTTTATTATAAAATTAGTTTCTTAGGTTTTCTTCTAATACTGCCTTCATAGAACTGGGATTTATTTTTGTGTATGGTGTGAGGTAGGTCCTACCATCATCTGTTGAATCCTTTCCCCGCTGAGTTTGAATGCCACCTTTATTATATACTAAATACCTGTATGCACAGTTCTGTTCCTGAACTCGCTTCTGTTCCATTGATCTCTTTGTCTTAATTATTACAACTTCAAAGTATATTTTTCTTTTCAGAAACTTTCTTGAGTATTCTTTGTTTTTGGGTTTTGTTTTTTTGTTTTTTGACCTTTGTTTCAGACTTTATTCCCAGGCTTCTTCAGCTTAATGAGCTGCAAAGCATGATTTGTATATAAGCAAAAACTGAAAAGAGCTGCAGTATCCAATGGGCTTGGACTTAAAAATATTAAAGATCTGAATTTTATCAGATCCATAAACAAAATTTGAAAAAGCAGTCATAAAGTAGCACCTCCCAGTAACTTCTTCAAGTTTATCTTCTTCAGAAGTTGACTCAGGTCAGTTTGCTTCACTCTCGGAAGCCTCATTACAGTTCTACACGAGATCTGGAATTTCCTCCTCCTCTCCAGTAGCAAGTGGTGATTTTCATCTACAGACTGCCTGGGCAGAGTTTCGCCGGTCTCCTAAAACTAGTCAGACTGTGCGAAGCTGGTTTAAGATGCTGAGTAGCATTTCTGTCAGCTGCTGTGTCTCAGTGTGGCATTAATGGTGAAAGTGTTTACTGCCAGAGGTGCCTGAACTTCAGGGTTGTTAAAGTGGATCACTGTTCCTTAGTTTGTGAACATGTCTACCTCTTCAGTAACCAGAGATACTGTTTATCCCTAACTTCTGTAACGAGAACTGAAGTTTTTTATCTTCAGCTGTAACTGTTCTGTGAACCACCTTCTTCTCTCTACGAGCAGTTCCTTTACTCCCAATGTGCACTTGTGCCTGCACTTCTGCGAGTTTCTCTTGCTTCCTGATAGCTCCTTTCATCTTGCTGGAGAGGAAACATGGCCATGTGGGACCAGGGTTGGTACTCAGGGTGTCTTGGCAGATGAGCTGAGAATTTTCTTGGGTATTCTTAAAAAACAAAACCAAAAGAAAACAAAAAAAGCTTCACCTGAGGTTATGTTTATTGATTTTAGAGAGAGAGACAAACATCGATACAAGAGAGAAACATGGATCCATTCCTTCCGGTAAGTGCACTGACTGGGAATCGAATCTGCAACCTTTTGGTGTATGGGACAGTGCTCCAACCAACTGAGCCACCTGGCCAGGGCTTCTTGGGTATTCTTAAACATTTCCTTTTTTTAAAAGTATATTTTATTGATTATGCTGTTATAGTTATCCTAATTTTTCATGTTGTCACCCTCAACCTGGTACCTCTCTTCCCTCCAGTAATCGCCTGCCCCATTAGCTCATGTCTGTGGGTCGTGCATGTAAATTCCTTGGCTTCTCCCTTTCCTATACTGTTCTTAACCTCCCTCTGTCTATTTTGTACCTACCAATTATGCTTCTTATTCCCTGTGCCAGTTCCCTCTTTCTCCCTGACTTTCCCTCCCAGCTGATAACCCTCCAAATGATCCCCATAGCTATGATTCTGTTCCTGTGTGATTGTTTGCTAAATTTGTTTTTGTCTTTACTTTTTAGATTCAGTTGATAGTTGTGAGTTTGTTGTCATTTTCATGTTCATAGTTTTTATCTTATTTTTCAGTTTTTTAGGAGTGGGACAATGTAAGTCTTTACTTTTTAAGTATATTTTATTGATTATGCTATTACAGTTGTCCCATTTTTTTTGCCCCTTTATTCCCCTCCACCCTGCATTCCCCCCCTTAGTTCACATCCATGGGCCACACATATAAGTTCTCTGGCTTCTCGATTTCCTATAATATTCTTAACCTACCCCCTCTCTATTTTGTACATACCATTAATGATTTTTATTCCCTGTACCTTTTACCCCTTTCCCCTTCCTGCTGTTAACCTTCCATGTGATCTCTATTTCTGTAATTCTGTTCCTGTTCTAGTTGTTTGCTTAGTTTGTTTTTGTTTTTTAGGTTCAGTTGTTGATAATTGTGGGTTTGTTGTCATTTTACTGTTCATAGTTTTGATCATCATCTTTTTCTTACATAAGTCCCTTTAAAATTTCATAGAGTAAGGGCTTTGTGATTATGAACTCCTTTAACTTGACCTTATCTGGGAAGCACTTTATCTGCCCTTCCATTCTAAATGAAAGCTTTGCTGAATAGAGTAATTTTGGATGTAGGTCCTTGCCTTTCATGACTTGGAATACTTCTTTCCAGCCCCTTCTTGCCTGCAAGGTTTCTTTTGAGAAATCAGCTGACAGTCTGATGGGAACTCCTTTGTAGGTAACTCTCTCCTTTTCTCTTGCTGCTTTTAAGATTCTCTCCTTATCTTTAATCTTAGGTAATGTAATTATGATGTGCCTCGGTGTGTGCTTCCCTGGGTCCAATTTCTTTGGGACTCTCTGAGCTTCCTGAACTTCCTGGAAGTCTATTTCCTTTGCCAGATTGAGAAAGTTCTCCTTCATTATTTGTTCAAATAAGTTTTCAGCTCCTTGCTCTTCCTCTTCTCCTTATGGCACCCCTATGATTCAGATGTGGGAACATCTAAAATTGTCCCAGAGGTCCCTAAGCCTCTCCTCATTGTTCTGAATTCTTATTTCTTCATTCTGTTCTGGTTGAAGGTTTCTTTCTTCCTTCTGCTCCAAACCATTGATTTGGGTATTGGTTTCCTTCCTGTCACTGTTGGTTCCCTGTTCATTTTCCTTTATTTCACTTTTCTTAGCCTTCATACTTTCCTCTATTTTGTGACCATACTCACCCATTTCTGTGAGCATCCTGATTACCAGGGTTTTGAACTCTGCATCTGATAGGTTGGTTATCTCTTCATTGCTTAGTTGTATTTTTGGAGCTTTAATCTTTTCTTTCATATATGTGTATATGTATATACACATATACACATGTACACATGTACACATATACACATATACACATATACACACATATATATGTATATACACATATATACATATGTATACATATATATATATTTGTCTCATTGGGTCTGTCATGTTGTAAGGGGTGGAGACTTAGGTATTCATGGTGGGGGGCAACCCACGTTGATGTGTTGTGGCACTGTATGTGGGGGAGGGGTTTGAGAGGGAACAATGACATTTGCTTAGCTCTTGGCCATCTTTCAGTCACTTCCCCCACTACCCACAAGCAAATTGGGCCCTTCTGATGCTTAACTCCTGGTGGGTGGTTTTGTATTCATTCTAGGACCCTGTGGATCTCTCCAGTGAACTCTCCTATGAGTCTGGGAGTGTCTTGTTTCTCCTGCCACCACAACCCCCACAGTCTCCTGCCACCACAACCCCCACAGGTTTTTACAGCCTGAGGATTTGAGGCTTTATTTCCCTGTGCTGGAACCTTGGGTTGCATTGCCTGTCTCGCTCCCCAGTTGTTCCTCCCAGTTTATATGCAAATGTTAGACTGCCAGGTCCACCAGCCGCTACCTTGCCTACCCTGGTCCTCCAGCCTCTGCCTTGCCTCATGTCCTTTCCACTTTGGCTGCCCTTCTCCACCCTTCCTAGTGGTCTGGATTAATGTTTCTTCTTTGACTCCTTGGTTGTTGGACTTCCATACAGTTCGATTTTCTGGCAGTTCTGTTTATTTTGTGTTTTAAGTTTGTTGTTGTCGTCCATCTTTGGTTTTGTGAGAAGGCAAAGTGTATCTACACCTCCATCTTGGCTGAAAGTAGTCCCCTTTTTTTAAAATAAGTCCCTTTAACATTTCATGTAATAATGGCTTGGTGACGATGAATTCCTTTAGCTTTAATTGTCTGGGAAGTACTTTATCTGCCCTTCCATTCTAAATGATAGGTTTGCTGGATAGAGTAATATTGGTTGTAGATCTTTGCTTTTTATCACTTTGAGCACTTCTTGCCAGCACCTTCTTATCTGCACAGTTTCTTTTGAGAAATTAGCTGACAGTCTTATAGGAACTCCTTTGTAGGTAACTCTCTGCTTTTCTCTTGTTGCTTGTAAGATTCCCTCTTTATCTTTAACCTTTGTCATTTTAATTATGATGTGTATTGGTGTAGTCCTCTTTGGGTCCAACTTGATTGGGACTCTGTGTTTCCTGGACTTGCATGTTTATTTCCTTTGCCAAATTAGGTAAGTTTTCTTTTATTTTTTTTTTCAAATCATTTCCAATTTCTTGTTCTTCCTCTTCTCTTTCTGGTAGCCCAATGATGTGAATATTGGGCTTCTTCAAGTTGTTCCAGAAGCTGCTTTTACTATCCTAATTTTTTTGGATTCTTTTTTCTTGTTATTGTTCTAATTGGTTGTTTTTTGCTTCCCTATGTTCCAAATCATTAATTTGATTCTCACCTTCATCCACTCTACTGTTGTTTCCTTGTAAATTGTTCTTTATTTCAATTAGTGAATCCGTTGTTTCTGACTAGATCTTGTTCATGCTGCTGAGGTTCTTACTATGAAGTCCTTGAGCATCCTCATAACCAGTATTTTGAACTACGCATCTAGGAGAATACTTATCTCCATTGTATTTAGTTCTTTTTCTGGAGTTTTTGATCTGTTCTTTCATTTGAAACATGTTTCTTTATCTCCTAGTTTTGCATCCTCCCTGTGTTTGCTTCCATGTATTAGGTAGAGCAGCTATGCGTCCCTGTCTTGCTGACATGGCCTAATGTAGTAGGTGTCCTGAAGGGTCCAGTGGCAGAGCCTCCCCTATCACCCAAGCTGGGTACTTGAGGTGCACCCTTCATGTGGGCTGAGTACACCCTCCTCTTGTAGTTGAGCCTCGGTTGCTCTTGGCAGGTGAATGGGAGGGATTTACCCAGGCCAGGCAGCTGCAAGGATTGGCCGTGACCACTGGCCACCAACCTCCCCCCTCCTTGGAGTGTGAGCTGTGCAGGGGCAGAGTGGTGGTGCTCTGATGTGGTCTGTAGCTGTCCACTGGGTGTGCTGGCCCTGGGGTTTCCCGGGTGGTGCAGGCCAAAGTCAGCCTCTACTTGTGTTTTGCCCAGGGCTGCTCTTTATAGCGCAGTCTGAGAAGGCTGCTACTTGTACTGGGCTTAGAGATTCCCAGACAAAGCCAAGCTGTGAGTCTAGGTTGGCTGCTGGTGATACCTGGCCTATAGATCACTGAGTGCAGCTGTTGGTTGTTTGAAAGGATTTAGGAAGTTGTGAAGCTTGAGCCAAGACCAACCATTCATATGGAAAAGCAGCTTGGGTGGGCAGGTAAGTTGAGTGGCCCAGGGTCTGTGGGGCTCTCCAAAGCAGGTCAGTTTTATCTAGGTTGATGGAGTCTCAAATATGACACTAGCCTGCTAGCTCTGTGGCTGTGCGGGGAGAGGGCTCAGAAAAGGGACAATGGCCTCTGCTCACTCTGATGCCAGACATATGGGTTCCTCCCCATATGCCACTGGTGCCCTTCAAGCTGCCATCCCAGCGCTGGGTCTCAGAAGGAGTAAGTCTGAGTAGCTGAGTCCATGTGTGGGTTCTTTAAGAGGAACTGCTTGGAGCTCCAAACGTTTTTTCCACTGACCCAATCCCTGCTGGTTTTTGGAGCCAGAAGTTGTGAGGACTTATCTTGCTGGCCTTGGAACCCTAGGCTAGGGAGCCTGGTGTGTGGCTGGGCCTACTTGCTCCTGAGATATCCCTCCCAAAATTTTATTTACCACAGTGAGTGAGATACCTGCCCATTCATTGTCAGCATCCCTCCTACCAGTCTTAATGGATGTGGTTTCTTTAATTCCATAGTTTTCAGACTTCCATTCAACTTGATTTCTGAGTGTTCTGAGTGATAGTTGTTCTATATTTTAGTTGTAATTTTAATGTGGTTGTGCAAAGAGGCAAGCTATGTCTACCTACACCACCATCTTGCTAGAATCTCAACATTTTCTTTTTGATGAATTTTAGAATCAGTTGATAATTTTATAACAAATTATGTTGGGACTTTGAGATTACACTGAAATTATAATAGAGGAAAATTGACCTCTTCAAGGTGTTGGAGACTGTCATCCAGACACAATATATCTATTTTTTAATAAAGTGAACTGTTGTACCTACTAGACAGTTTTTCTCTTCATGTAGATTTAGCATGTTTACTATAGATTTATTTCTAGAATTATCTGTTTTGAATGGGATTTTTTCTACTATATTTTTTTAAATTGAATTTATTGGGGTGACATTTGTTCATAAAATTATATAGGTTTCAGGTATACAATTCTATAATACATCATCTCTATATCGTATTGTGTGTTCCACACTCCAAGTCAAGTCTCCTGTACTATCTTTTATTTGTTGTTGGTGTATAGGAAAGCCACCATTTTGAATATATTGATTTTGGTTACCAGATATTATTATTAATAATAATAAGTAGTAGTAGTATTCATTTTAATATTGTATTAACTTTTAATTCACTTGGATTTTCTAGGAAGATGAACTCATAGTTTACAAATAATGACCATCACCTCCTTCTTTCTAGTATTTTTACTGCCTCTTTATGGCTTGTTTTATTGCATTTGCTGGCACCTCTAGGAAACTGCTACATAGTAGGAGTGTCAGTAGGCATTTTTGCCATATTTTAAATATTTTTTATTGATTGATTTTACACTTGATCTTAGCCAAAAGGCTGAGAAGCAATATTATTGATTGATTTGAGAGAGAGAAGGGGAGACAGAGAGAGAAACATCAATTTGTTGTTATACTTATTTATGCATTCATTGATTGATTCTTATATGTGCCCTGACCAGAGATTGAACCTGCAGCCTTGGCGTATTGGGATGACGCTCCGACCACTGAGTGACCTGACCAGGGCATTTTTGTCATATTTTTGACTTCAGTGGGGCATGTGTCTAATGTTTCAGTGGGGCATGTGTCTAATGAGTGTGATGTTTATGACTTATTTCTGGTAGACACCAGTTATTAGGAATTATTCTTATACCTTTTGGTGTCTTACAGCAGCCCTTAAGTTGTTATTGAAACTTATATTCCCTGTTTTACAGAAGGTAATGGAAACAGAAAAGTTCAAGGACTTGAAATGCCCTTTTAGCATAAAGCTGGTGATTCTAGCCAGCTCTCACTCTGTTCCTAGAACCTTGCTGACATCCCTTGGTGCTTTAGTTGCTTTGCCCTGTCAGGTTATGGGAATTGCTACAGGTTATTTAGAGGTCCTTATAGGCTTCAGCAGCTGTACAGCCATTAGGTCCTCTGTAACAGAGACAGACACTGAGTCTTTAGGGAGGAGAAACAGCTACACATGGTAGCACGAAGATGTGGATCCCGGCTTAGAGTTACTCTCTGTTACACCCTACTGCCCCTCATCATGTACATAGATATTCTAGATGAGCTTTATTTTTGAATGTCACATATTTTCAGACCTCAGAGGGAAGTGGTTGGGTCAGTTGTACTCCTCATTTTCTGGCACTTTATATCTTATCACCTTTGAAGATCCTCTTGTTTTATTTATGTATTTTGTTCCCTTTTATTTCCTATCCACATTGCCATCCTTCTGCCCCCACCACAGGCAACTGTTCTCTTCTATTTAATTTGCAGCTATTTTTTTGCTTTTATATGTTCTTGTAAAGTGTGTATTGTTATTTTGTGTGCAATATTTTAGGTTTGTGTAATGAATCCCACTTGTTTTTTTCCTATTCCTCCTCAGCCTTCTGTTCTGTACCACTCACGTTGCTTGTGTGCATGTGTTGTCATGTTGTCATGTTGTCATGTGGACATCTGGTCTGTTGTTTCTGACAGAAGTGGAGTCCTATATGGAGGATGTCTCTAAATTCTCTTCATCCACTCTTCCAATGTGAACTTCCAGACTTCCTCCAAGCCCCTTCCCCAATAACGCTCAAGTGCACATATGTGCTGGTTGCATGATGGGCCTGGCCAAGGATCCCCCTAGAATGTATACCTGGAGCGGAACCACAAGGCCCTAGCTGATGTTCAGACTTCATTGTGTAAGTAGTGCCAGATCTCCCTCCAGAATGGCTGCCAGTTCCCACTGCCACCCCTAGGTGGCATTTAATGCTTGTTCTGATTTTTTTTTTTGTTTAAAAGGTATTTTATGTTGGGGTTGCTTTTTTCTTGCTAGTTTTCAGGAGGTTATTATATTTCTTAATAGCAATACTTTGTCATGTGTAGACATTCTAAAATTGCCTCCTAGCCTGTCAGCAACCTGTTATATTTGTCCATGGAGGTCTTTGTTATACAGAGAAGTTTAATTTTGAGCTGGTCAGATTCACCCATTTGAGTTTGAGTTGGAAGATGTTCTCCCTGAGCCCCTGACCCCTTCCCATCCTCCCTGGTCATAGAAGTTCTCTCCATGCACCTTGTTCCACGAACTCACCTGAGTTTTAAACTTCCCTTGCTGCTGCAGTTGCTTTCTTATGTCTTGTCCTGTGTTGGAGTCTTAGGTTAGGCTCCTTAAGAGCAGAGCCTGAGTTGGGGTCCTTGTGCACAAGGTTGTTTGGGGAGGTGCAGGGAAGGAGCTGGACAAGGCTTCTGATCCCACAGGGAACTCAAGTGTGAGTGGCCCCACAAGACTGTCACCTTTGTACTCCTATGCCACCCATCAATTGGCTGTGTACCCCCATGGGGCTAACTTACCATCCTCAGCAGTTCTCCAAAGGTGTTTGCAGTGTGAGCTGGTAGCCACCATCCAGAACAGTGGAGGGAGTGCATTACCTTCCCAGTAATGGGGGTGTGGATGGGCACCAGCAGCATCTATTCTACTAGTTGACGTAGACACCTTGGAACTGCATACCTCTTATAGGGTGGTGGTGACTCTGCCCATATTGCCACCCACAGTCTCCACAAAGGACCTGATTGAGACTTGCTGCGCAGCTGGACAGCAGTGGGCCATTGACAATGACGAGTGCCTTGAAATCCCTGAGAGTGGTGCTGAGGGTGACGTCTGCAGGTAAGGTGGGCACCCTGGAGCATGCAGAGCTGCCTATTCCCCTTCTCCAGATCCTTGCTTGCCATGGACCCCAGGCCCTGACGGTGAGCACATGGTTCACCTGTTTCCAGGTGCACAAGAGTGATTGGATGTGGCAGCTGTGGCCCAGAGGGTAAGGATTTCTGCAGGTGTGGAGAGCCCAAAACTGGTCCCCAGTGTATATACTAGCCACATAAATTCATAGCCAGCCTAATGCACAAAATTGAAGGAGTGAACAGTGTGGACCAAGTGTTACAGGACCATTGTCACCTAGGAGTAATTGGGGACTTCTTTCTGCTGGGCAGTGCTCCACCCACACAGGTTTTACCTACTCAGCTTTGAGCTGGGGAACAAGGTCCTCTTTTTCTCCCTACTTTGCTGCCTTGGAGTCTCCGAAAGGCTGACCTTTCACTGTCGTCTTCACTGCCTGTATTGATTGTTTCTTTGGACTGTAGTATCTCAGCAATGGAATCATTTACAGCCATGCCAGCCAGCCCTCTGCCAGGCCTAGAAGACGTCTTGGTCAGCCACTAACTGTTTCCTTTTTCTAGTGATACCATCTTTTCAACCTACCCATTTTTCCAGACAAGGAAAAGAAGGTTCAGAGAGGTGATGTGATTCATCCCAAGCTATACAGCTCATTGGGAGCATGGCCAGGATTAGACCCCATGTTTGCGAATGTCCAGCCCATCATGCCTACTTTGGAAACATTTAAATTCTAATCTTCTCCCTTTCTTTTCTCTTTGTTGTCTCACCATTTTTTTTTTTTTTTGGCTGGTTAGTAGTTAGAGCCTGCACCATTCACATTCCTGGAGTTTTGTGCTGAGTACCCTAGTGTGTGCTTATATCTCTCTTGTGATGGGAAATTCACTGGGTAGCCCTTGCCAGGACATGCCCTTCCTCAGGTGGGGCTGAACCCTACTTCCCATGACCCTGCTTCTCTGTCCTGGCTCTGTCTGCATGCTCCTGGCTCATCAGCTGCCTCTGCCTCAGGACAGCCCTGCAGAGATTAGGAGGTTTTACCAGGAACCCTATTCTCCTCCAGGCCAACCCAGGATTGGGTCTTCCTAACTTTCTCTGCTTGTGGGGGGTTTGGAGTGCCAATTCCCCTTTTGTTGTTGGTCAGAGACACACAGCAATGAGTCCAGTGGAGCCTAGGCCTAAGTCTTCTTGGTTAAGAAGAAACAAACCCATGTGACCCAGTGGGGGATTTGCTGGCCTTGCCAAGGCACCTGCCACCAGCACTGCCCTGCTTATAAGGGCTTCCCTTGTCTGAGCCTCAGTTTTTTTCTCTGTGAGATGGGAGCTGTGATCTGTCCTATAGAGGGTCAGTGGGAGGATGGGGCAGCACTCAGGTGGGGCTGAGGGCACTTCTGTTGCAGGACAGCCCAGAAGCACTGCTGTGTGTCGTACCTGAAGGAGAAGAGCTGTATGGCTGGCGTCGTGGGAGCCAAGGAGGGCGAGGCCTGTGGGCTTGAGGACAGTGACACCTGTGGTGTCTCCTTGTACAAGGTAAGACTGACCTGTAGCCTTTGTTGCCTGGGCCCCTGAGGGTCCTTGAGGGCTGGATTTGGGCTCCCCTGTGGGGTTCCATGGTGGGGGGGACCCTCATACCTGTGTCTATTCATCTGCATAGAAAATATCATCAGTTATTATACTGATCTATTGATTCACAAAATATTTACTGGACACCAGTGTATGCCAGGCCCTGTTTTAGGCATGAGGGATGCAGAAATGAGTAACATAAAAATCCCTGCCTTCTCTGGGTCTTCTTTCTAGTCAGGGAGATAGATGGAGATTGATACATGGTGTGGTAGAAAGAAGGTGATGGTGCCAGGGAGGAAAAATTCAAGAGAGGATGGGGATAAGCTCTGTCAGGGGTGGGGAAGGACTGGAGTTTCAGCTAACAGTGGCTGGAGATGGCCTCACTAATAAGAGAACATTTGTGTAAAACCCTGGAGGAAGAGAGGGTTGAGCCATGTGGTCATCTGTCGGAAGTATCTTCTAGGCAGAGGGAACAAGTGCAAAGGTCCTGAGGCAGGTGTGAGAAGCAACAAGGAGGCCTATGTGTCTGGAGTGCAGTGAGTTAGGAGAGAGTGGCAGGAGCTGAGGCCAGAGAGGTGATGGGGCAGACCCTCTCTGTCATTATAAGGGTGATGGTTTGCTCTGAGTGAGGTGGGAAGCATAGAGAGTTTTGAAGGACACTATCTGGTTCCTTCTGGCAGTTGTGGGAACCATTCATTGAGGGGGCTCTTCTACATGGACAATGTGATCCAGATGGAGTGAGATCTCATCAGGTGGCAGACTGGGACAGAGAGAAGAGGAGGGTACTTCTAAGAGAGGGAACAATGTGAGCAAAGACACAGAGGCAAGAATGGGTGGGAAAGGGGTTCCGCAGGCTTGAGGTGTAATGAGGACAGGCTGCTAGGAGACCTCTGGCTCTTATGTGAAGGACAGTAACTATTGCCCTGAGATCTTTTAGGCTTCAAGCCAAGGGTATACAGGGCCCTGGGAAGGATTCACATAAGATCAGTTACTGTGCTAGAGCTCACACTGGTGGCAGGGCTAGGAATGAGGCCTTGGTTTGGCTACAAGTAGTGGAAAACTCCCTGAACATTGGTTATTCTGTCATATGCTGGAGGTTGGAGGCAGCCAGGCCAGAACCGAAGGAGCGAGTGGCTCTGTGGTCTTCAGGGACACAGGCTCGTTCTGTCTTGTTGCCCTACCAACTGTGATTTGCTGCTTCTTGGTCCCAGATGGCTGCTTGAGCTCCGAGCAGCAGGAAGGAAGGGGCCCCCCCTTTTACATTATTTTTCATTGTGCCAAATACACATAATGTAAAATTCACCATCTTAATTATTTTTTAGTGTATGGTTTAGTGGCATTAAACACAGTCACATTATTGTGCAACCATCACCACCTTCCATCTCCAGAACTCTCTTCACCTTCCCAAACTGAAACTCTGTCCCCATCAAACACTAACCACCAGCCCCCGGCAACCACCCTTCTGCTTTCTGTCTCTGTGAATTAGACTACTCTGGATACCTCATAAATGTGGAATCACAATATTTGTCCTGTTGTGTCTGGCTTATTTCACTGAGCATACTGTCCTCCAGGTTCATCCATGCTGTAGCATGTGCCAGGATTTTCATCCTTTTCAAGGTTGATTAATATTCCATTACATGTATAGAATGCTTCTATTCATGTATTTATCTGTTGGTAGACATTGAGTTGCTTCGTATCAATACCTCATGGCTGTGTGACTAATGCTGCTGTGGACACGGGTGTGAGAAGAGCCCCTCTTCTGAGGACAGGCGGTACTTCCACTAACATCACATTATCTAGAACCAGGTCCAGTGGCCACACTTAGCTGAAGGGAGGCTGAGGAATGTCTTTATTCTGGAGCGGTCACATGCTCCACTGAAAATTGGGAAGAATGGAAAACAGACATTGGGGGTTAATACCTGGCCCCCATGCAGCAGAGGATGGGGCAGACTAGGGCAGTGGACAGCTTCAGGAAGCATCGCTGAAAGAGGTGTTTAGGAGAGAGGAGTATAAGGAATTGAAGTATCACAAGCCTGGATGACTGTGACAGGGACCTCTGGAGGAGGGTGGCATTTGGGAGATTATTTCGACTTTAATTTTTATTGTGTTGGGGTTGATTGCTTATAAAGATGATATTAGGGAAAGGACTTTGGTGACAGGAACATTTCGAATCCCATTTTTTATCTGTATATTTGACCCTGGGCCAGCCTTCTTTTCTGAGCCTCAGCTTGTCCACCTACAAAGTGAGGATAATAATATATGTCTTGTGGGGTGGTTGTGAGGATCAGAGTTAAGGCTAACTGTTTATTAAGTGCCTAGTGGGTCTTCACTAAGTGGTGAAGTGGTCACCATTGGGTGATGCATGTCTGGAGTATCAGTTAGCTATTGCTGTGTAACAAACAATCCCAAACCATAGTGATTTATGACTGGTACATAGCCTGAGTTGGGGTAGTTTTAATGGCATGGGCCATGCTCTGCTGATCTTGGCTAAGCTCACTTATGTGTTTGCTACCAGCTGATGGCTCTCCTGGTACTTTATGATTTAGGATCGCTGCAGCTGGCATGAGTTTTCTGTACTCTGTGCAGTCTCTCAACCTCTAGCAGGCTAGTCTGGGCTTGTTCAGTTAGTGGTGGGCAGAGTTCCAACACAGAGTAGAAATGTTCAAAGCCTTTTGAGGCCTAAGCTCAGAACTGGTGTACTGTCACTTCTGTCTCATCCTGTTGGCCAGAGCAAATCTTACAGTGCAACCAAGCAGTTGGCAAATATTCTCCTCTGATTGGAGGAACTGCACTATCACAGTGCAAAGACAGTGGACACGGGGAAGCAGAAACAATTGGGGCTATTATAATCAGTCTACCACAGTAGTTTAAACAATTGAAGATTTTTGTTAGAAGCGAGCAGTCTGGGACAAGGGTGTATCTACACGGTATCTTCAGACACTCTGTCTTCTATTTTTCTGCTCGGTCATCTTTAGCTTGTAGCCTCCATCTTGAAAGTCGCCTTATGTCCCATTATAGTGGCTAGAACTCCAGCCACCACATCTGTTCTGAAAAGGAGGAAGAGGGCTACAAAAAGGATATACTTTCAAGGTGAATCAGCCCTAGTTAAAAACTCTCCTGAAAGCTTTATCCAGTGACTTTAGTCTCTAACTTCAAGGGATACTTGAAAATGCTGTTAGCTGCCAGTCTGCTAGTGAAAACAGAGGGTAGTGGATGTGGCTGGGGCTAATTTGTAGTTCTTTTCATAGAGGTCATTTATTAATTATTTCAAAAAACTTGCATTAGCCCTAGTCTGAGAGAGACGTGGAAAATAGAGAAAAGTGACTCCTCTGCCCTTGGAGAGTACATACTGGACAGAAGAAACAAGACAAAATGAATCACTCTCACTTATCAGCTCCTCTACTGAGCCAGACCCGGGCTGTTTTCTGGGGGTCCTTAGTGAGTCCCACCGGCTCACAGACCCAGGGGAAGGCTGAGGGGCCAGGGTGTGGCAGTGACTGCATGTCTCTCTCCAGCAATGCTGTGACTGCTGTGGCCTGGGGCTCCGTGTGAGGGCCGAGGGCCAGTCATGTGAATCCAACCCCAACCTGGGCTACCCCTGCAACCACGTCATGCTATCCTGCTGTGAGGGCGAAGACCCCCTCATTGTGCCTGAGGTCCGCCAGCCTCCAGAGCCTGAGGCTGCACCACAGAGAGGTGGGTGCTGCCTCAACCTGGGCTAGGGTATATGGGATAGTTGGGTGAGGGGAGAGAGCTGGTAGCCCTCTGGTCTTCCCTGGGGACCCTGCATCCATAGCCATCTGTGACTTCAGGCACAAGCTCTGCTCTGGACAGAGTTCTCTTGTACCTTCTGATAGTGGGCTCTGGCCTATTATTTCCAAGATGGAGATTTCATTCAGTTTTCCAAGTACCATCCACTTCACCCACCGAATTGCCAACTACTTACTACCTACCATGCTTCCATCCACTGTTTTATCCATCTATCATCTCACCCATCCCCTACCCATTCTCTGGTCTATTTCACTGTCCATTCATTTATCCAATACACCATTCATCCCCCATTCCCTTGTCTATCCATTTACACATCCATTCATCCATCCATTCTTCTACCGCACCCATCCACTCACTCATGCACCCACACAACCACTTACTCATGCACCCATTCACTTACACATTCATTCGTTCATGCATCTGTTTGTCCATTCATCCATCTGTCTGTCCATCTGTTCATGTATTCACCCACTCACCTGGTCAGCAAACCTTTCACTTATCCATTCATTCGCTTACCTTTCCTTGTGTTCATCCCTCTCACCTATCCCATTCTTGTTTCCTCAGGGAACAGGGTATAACTAGTATGGAGAATACATTCATAAATGTTGCCACTCCTGCCTGATCAGCGCCTTCAGGCTATCACTGTCTTTTATGTCTATATTCTCAGTGCCTGTCCCTGTGCTTTTCGTAGAAGAATCACTAGCAAATGACTGAATGAATGATGAGTTTGTTTGGCAGCCCTCCTTCACCACTAGACCATGAGTTCTTGAGGGCTGACCAGGACTGTGCCCTTACCCTCTCTATACCTGCCTGGCACTGGCCTCAGAAGCTATAGGCAGTGTGTGTGTTGCGGGGAGCTCCAGGTGCATTGTAGAGCTTGGAATTTGTGCTTGCTCCTACCTGAGGCTCAGGAGCCAGGTCCTGGAGCTTCCATGGGAGCTTTAGGTCTTGGAGTGTCTCTGGGGTCTTCTTCCTCCTGTGCTTTCCATGTGCTCTGGTCATTTTTCCAGCTGCCATGTGCAGCCTCTGTCACCCTATCTAGGGCTATCTCCTGGACTCTTGGCCATTAATATTCTTTGTGCCTGTGGGCCAGCAGGAGCCCAGTCAAGGTGTCCCTATGAGTCAGCAGTTATCCTTTGTATAGCTGGGCCTAGCAGCCCTGGGGCTAGTGCCTGGCAGGTTACTTCTGCCGGTGTTCACACACTTAGCCTTGACCAGCCAGGGATCAGGTACTCACGAGGGTTCCAGAAATACTAGGCTAGGCCTGGGCACTTCAAGGACTGAGCAAGGTCTGGGAATGAAAGCCCCAAAGATGGTCCTAGCATCAAGGTTAATTCTTGGCCTTTGGAGTCCAGCAGACCTGGTTGGAATCCCAGCTCCACCATTCTTCTCAGCAAATCATGGCCCTTCTTGGACAGTTTGTCAGATAGGGATTCTGCTTTTCACCTCCTCCTCTATGAGGGTGGATGACAGGATGCTCGTCAAGAGCTTATGATAGTGCCTGGCAAAACACTCAGATGCTACCCTGTTACTATCGCCATGTTTTAGTAGTCTGGATGAGAAAGCTGAGGGCCAGAGAGGGGCAGGACCTTGCCCCACATGCACAGTGGGTCTTTGGCATACTTGGGACCAGACTCTTGGCTCTGATGACTCCCATTTTTGACTTGGGCTTTCTAGTGTCCTGGATTTGACCAGACCCAGTCATCCTTGGGTCTCTGTCATGTTAACAGAAGACAATGGAAATCTGTGCATGGAAATTAGAATGCCTGCTGTCCGTAGGCTACAAGGCCAGGGGCTCCTGGGAGAACTTGTAACCTGTGGGTACAAAGTTTGCTGGATATGGTAGTAGGCCCAGTAGGTACCTGGGACTCCCAGCATGGTGTGCGGTGGCAAGCATGTGGTGCGTGGGCCAGACCAGGGGAAGCTGCCAAGACAGAGGAACTAGCCAGCTTCACTAGGACAGCATGGGCACAGGGGCTGTCCAGTCCAAGGAAGTTGCACTTGATGAGAATGGCTTTTAGGGGGCTGGTTGAGCATTGGTCTGAAGGCTAGGTTAGTACCCATAGGTCTGATTCAAGGTAAAATTTTGGAAGTCTGGCTTCAGGGGGTCAGAGGGTAGGTGCAGGGCCGAGAAGGGTCCAGAGCCAGAGATACGTGTTCCTCTCCTTCTGTGATGAACTAGGGGATAACCTGGACCTCAGGGGACAAAAATATCAGGGTTAGACCAACTTGGGTTTCAGTTCTGCTTAGGTGACCTAGGAAAAAATCACTCTGTTCCTCTAAGCCTCAATATCCCCTCTGCTGAAATCATTGTGAGACAGATGCTGATGAAGGTGGCCTGAGCTTGAACCCTAGAGATGTTGCCCAGCCTGTAGCAAGCTCAGTGGAGCCCAAGCACAGGTCCGTAGGGCTGGGCCATCATCCGTTATGGCCCTGCTGGCAGGTGCTGGGCCTGGGCTGATTGGGCTGGAACTTAATATAAATGCCCTCAATATGAAACATGTTCCTCAGATGTGACCTTATGCAGTTGCTCCCTTCAGGGGCTTGGCTGTCTGGTGCTGGTGGGCAGAGCTGAGGCACCAGGCTACCATATGGAGGAATTGCGGGCCTCTCCCTTTTCCATGACTGTATATCTAGAGTCTTCCAAGACAGCTCTGCCCTGGGAGCCTTCTCTCTCTCCCACTCTCACCTCCTCCTTAACATAGTTGGAATGCATGGAAAGACCTAGTGCTGTTGAAAGTGACACAGCTAGGGGACGCCCAAGTGAGGGTACAGCTCTTAATCTGATGGAACTCAGGTTTGGGCCCTTTCTGTTGCTACAGGTGGTCCTCTCTGATGTCACTGAAGTCAGGGGTCTGAGTCCTATTTATCACTTTAGTTTTTTTATTTTATTGATTCCAGAGAGAGGGGAAAGGAGGGAGAAAGAGAGGGAGAGACACATTGATGTGAGAGAGAAACATCGATAGGTTGCCTCTTGCACACCCCCAACCAGGGATAGAACTTGCAACCCAGGCATGTGCCCTGACTGGGAATCGAATCCTTGGCCTTTCCGTTTGCGGGATGTTGCCCAACCAACTGAGTCACACTGGCCAGGGCCCATTTATCACTTTAGCCAATGCTTCCTGAGGGCTGTTGTAGATCTGGCTCTGATGGGTTCACTCTTATTTCTGAGGGTCTGTCCATCCCCCCATCCTTCATCATCCATCCATCTGTTCATCCATCCATCTACCTATCATCCATCCATGCTCTCTCAGCTGGGCATGCAGAAGGTTCTGATAAGGACCTGCACTGATTTTCTGGGGGCCTGAGGTCTCGGCCACCTGCTGGGGCCAACCCAGATCCCATCTGACCTCTTCCCCAGTTTCAGAGACGCAGCTAGGGAGCCGGGAGGCCCTGTCACTGAGCATGGAGACCGAGCTGCCCAATAGCCTGCCTGGCGATGACCAGGATGAGTGCCTTCTTCTCCCAGGGGAGCTTTGCCAGCACCTCTGCATCAATACTGTGGGCTCTTACCATTGTGCCTGCTTTCCTGGCTTTTCACTACAGGATGATGGCCGTGCCTGCCACCCAGGTAAGGACCCAGGCAATTGAGGTAGGGGCTGGGGTTAATCTTGCCAGGGGAGTGCGGGATTCCAGCAGTTGGGACTGTGGGGTACTTCTCCTCCTGCCCCCCCACACATTGGAACCTATAGGAGATGGGCTTTGTGAGGCCCAGCATATAGGCTTCTTCCTGGAACTCTACTGCATGGTAAGCCCCAGTGCCCTGCTCTGGATTCAAATGCAGGACTGGGACCCCAGCTACAGAGGCTCCCATCAGCCCAGTCTGATTCCCCAGTCCTGGGCCCATGGTGGTTAAGCCCCAATAGGCGGCCCAGGAAGTTGCCAGCTTCTAGGGATAGATTTGTTGTCAGTCTAGAAACTCACTCCTCTTCTTCCTTGCCTCCTCTGCTGTGAATAGCTGTGAGATTGACCTTACCTAAGTATATTGCATAGCTCCCTGAGCCTCAGTTTCCTCTCCTGGGAAATGGGTGGTGGTGGATTAAATGAAGCAGTTTCTATCAAGCGCTGGAATGATGCCTGTTCTGGCCTGAGGCCTGGCTACAAGATGTGAGACAGACCTCCCCCTCCTGTTTGCTCTGCCTGGGACAGACAATCGCCCCCCACAGCCAGAGGCTGCAGAGGAGTCTGCACTGAGGTCAGAGTCCTCCCAAGTGCCTCCCAACACCATCCTGCTACCACGGCCGCAACCCAACACCTGCAAAGGTAATGTGGGCCTCGGGATGGGTCTGGCTTGCTTGTAGGTAGAGCTCTTTAGTGTTGGGCATGTGCAAGGTGGCCCTGTCGAAGGGGTGCTTCTGCTTTGGGGGTCGGCTGGCCTTGCCTGTCTGAGTTGGGAGGTGAGATTTGGGGGAGGGTCAGCCTGGGGTGAGAAAGGAGATGAGAATAGAGGACAGCCTGGGGTGATTGTATATGATGACCCCAAGCAAGCCAATTAGGTACTTTTTTGGTCTCAGTTCCTGTGAAATTCAGAGAATACATCTTTGTTTGTAGAACTGTCATGCAGACTATAATGTGTAAAAAGTTCTTTGTTCTGCTCTTCTCTTCTTCCTTGTTTCTTCTCTCTCTGCATCTTTTTTGTCTTCTCTGTCTCCTCCTCACTACCATCACTTACTTGAGGGAAGGGTGTGGTGGGGGTGGCGGGAGATCTAACACATCATCTTAGACACCAGCTGATGTATGAACCAGTTTAACAGGTGAACTTGTAAAAAGGTCCAGGTGTGGGGTTCCTTGGCTCCCAGCCTTTCCACCTATAGGTTAGAGCTGGAGGTGATGAGCCTGGCAGTCTCTGATTTCTGTGCATTTTTCCCCCAGACAATGGGCCTTGCAAGCAGGTGTGCCGCATTATTGGGGACACAGCCATGTGCTCCTGCTTTCCTGGCTATGCTATCATGGCAGACGGTGTGTCCTGTGAAGGTGAGTACCATGGGGGTTACCCTCATACCTGTCCAAACCTGAGTTAGTCTGTGGTGAGGGTCCCCAAGTGAGGATCAGACAAACAAAATAAGGGAAGCGGTCTGGATCTAAAACTTAGGTTTATGAGGGAGCAGGTTTGGCTGTTTGTGATGAAGAGCTCCAGATAGCTTAAGCAGTGATTCCTCTCATGTCACCATGTATAAGTGTGCGTGTAGTACAGGGTGGGCACACGGGCTGGCAGGACCCCAGGCCTCTTTTATCATGTTGTTTGCTATTCTCTAGAGCAATGCTTCCCAAACTTCAGCATGCACCAGAATCATCTGGAAGCCTAGTGACAGCATGGATCCTGAGAATTCCATAGACTACCCAGAGATCCTTACCCAGTAGGTCTGGGGTGGGGCCTGAGAATATGTATTTCTCACCAGGTCTCTGGACCATGCTCCACCTTTCCTGTCCTTGAGGGTTTTCTCTGTCTGCATGGCCTAAGTTGATTCTGACCACCTTGTCCCTGATCCAGTCATGGGGGGAGAAAGAGAAAGAGGGAAGTGCATGCCAGATTAGTATAAGGCAGGACCCAGAAGTGGCATTCATCCCTCCCATTTACCTTTGATTGGAAGCAAGACTGGGGAGTATGAGTCCCAGCTGGATGGCATGAGTTCAGTTTGTTAAAGAAAAGTTCAGTTCTGTTAAGGAGGGGACAGAGGATGTTGGTGGCAGTTGACTACCTCTGCCATGCACAAAGAGGCTGAAGAGATTCTAAAAGCATGTTCCTTTCATGCCAGTGACCCTGCCAGTGATCTTGTCTCAGCAGGGCCTCTCTCAGCTGGGATGTCCTCCTATAAGATGGGGGCATTGGACCTAACACCTGCTGGGGTGGTTTCCACAGTACGTAGTACATTGAGAATAACCTGAGAGGCCTCGAGACTGCACCTCCTCATGTCTGGAGGTAAGACAGACATGGAATGTGCAGATGGTCTAACACACACTTCAGTTCAAGTTCAAGTTCAGGAAAGGTGTCCCTGGTGGGTTTCTGGGTATGCTAGGGTTAAGTCTGTCAGGGAAAATGCATACACCTCTGCCAGAAGCTGAAACCCTTATTTAGCCTCTGGGCTGAAACTGTTTTCTGATGTGGACGACAACTATCCAATGCCCAGAGAGGACAGGAGACTCGCTCAGGACACAACATGATGGTGACTGGCAGGCCTTTGTCTTAGGTCATAGAGACAGATCTCAGGTGCTCTCTGGGCTTCACTCCCTGTCTCTCAGGGCCCTGAAGACATGAGGATGTGTCTCTCCTGGGTCAGGATCCCTTCAGGCCCAGCCAGGCTGCAGGCCGGTGTCTCTGTCTCTCCAGGTCTCCCTCCCTCCTGCAAGCCCTGGCAGTAAAGGCTGTGGGTTCCAGGCCAGAGGTTGCAGACAGGCATTCTGAGGGTGTAGCTTGGCCTGCAGCAAGTCCTGCTGGGCTCTAACCTGTTTACAATAATCAGATGAATTACTAATCATGAAAAGCACAGTATTTTTTTTAAATGTCCAGATTTCAGTTTTCTCTTGAAACTTTATAAAGCCTACAGTTCTAGTCCCCCTCTGGAGAGAACATAGGCCTTGCACTGCCCATAGAACTCCCTTTGGCTCCTTCTTCCATTTATGTTGCCAGCCTGGCCCCTAAACACTTGAACTTGCAGCCCCAGCCTTACATGGCTCCCTTG
Source organism: Phyllostomus discolor (assembly GCF_004126475.2). Taxonomy (NCBI): domain Eukaryota; kingdom Metazoa; phylum Chordata; class Mammalia; order Chiroptera; family Phyllostomidae; genus Phyllostomus; species Phyllostomus discolor. The sequence goes on from NC_040904.2 coordinate 108,112,403, forward strand.
GTTGCCTGTGGAGGTGGAGCATCTCCAGAATGTGGGTGGGTGGCAGGCTGCTTACTACCCTCTCTGAGCCTGACCTTGCCATTTGTCCTTACTGGAATTCCAGCTTTGACTGTACAAACTCAGGCTTGGGCCCAAAGCCAGAGCTATACCACTGGTGGGCTCGGAGGCCCTGAGTAGCTGCCTGTCCCTCTCTGGGTCTCAGTTTTCCCATCTGTCACTGCTGCTCCGTGACAGGCTGTGCCCCTCTAATGGCCCTTCTGTTTTTCCTTCTGCGGCTGTCACTAGACCAAGACGAGTGCCTGCTGGGTGCTCACGATTGTAGCCGGCGACAGTTCTGTGTGAACACCCTGGGATCCTTCTACTGTGTCAACCACACAGTGCTCTGTGCCCAGGGCTTTATCCTCAACGTGCACAGGAAGTGTGTGGGTAAGCGAGAGCCCCCGCTGCCGCCAACGTCATGGTGCCCTGCTCTGCTCCACACCAAGCCTGCCACACGCTACAGGGCCTGCCCTTTGCATATGAGCTCCCAGCACAGCTGGCACCCCATGTCATGTCCTATGTGCATTGGTGTCCTGTCCTGCTTCTCCACTGATGCTCCTGGCAGGTTGCTTTCCCCTGGGACGTATCTGAGAGTCAGAAAACTCCCATAGATTTATGATGTGGCTGGGTCATTGAAATGAGGAGGTCGGACCTGTGGGCAGGGGCAGCAGGATAGAGCTTGTGAGGTCTGGAGGCAGAGGGTCCTGGGTATGAAGCAGGACCCTCTAGTAGCTCTGTGGCCTTGAATCAATGGCTGCCCTTCTCCAACCCTTAGTTATGTCGCCTGTAAAAAGGAGACACTGAGGGCACTGATCCTCCTTTGTAGGTTATGCTACCTGTGTGTGCAGTGCAGCAGAGGCTGGGGCACAGTTAGCATGAGATGTCAGCTGCCAGGATTGTCCTTAGATGCATCCAGAGTCCCCTCTGGAGATTAATGGGTGGAGGGGGGTCTGACAGAACCAGCCCCGCACCCCAACATGGTGTTTCCTGTCTTGCCATGAGCACTGGAGCTCTCCTGTCTGAGCCTGTTTCCTCACCTCTAACCTTAGGGCTTGCAGGACTGGAGAATGGACGGTGCCCCTCTGCTGCCTGCCATGGATGGGGCTGGTGTATGGTAACAGCTTGTCCACCTGCCTCTCAGTGCCTGTGGTGGCTGGGTGCTGGGGCTCCAGCTGTAGTCTATGGGCAGCAAGGAGGGTGGACTTGATGCTGACCCATGTGTGGAGGAACACTATAACCCCAAAGTAGCAGGAACTCATGGCAGACAAGGAAGTGCTCCAACAGACACACGGGCCAAGAGACAGGCCATTCTAGCTGTAGCACCTGCCCACACTTCCTGAAGAAGGTGGCGTTTGCACCTGTCTCCAAGGATGGCTAGGACTTGCCAGGTGGAAGGAACAGCTCGAGCAAAGATGTGGAGGTAGGAACAGTACAGATGCGTTCAGGGCATGTGCCTAGGGCCAAGTCCATCGTCTTTGTGTTTGGGGACCATGTCCAGCCTGAACGTGTCCTTGTCTTCACTTCCACTGCTGACTGACAGTCCCATTTGCTGGGCTGTGCAGCCACCGCAGACATGTTTGCCCCTGGCCTCCAGCCATTGGCACAACATGTGCCTTCTTCAACCCGCTTGTCAGCGGCTGGGTGGCTCCTCTTGTTTGGGTTGTGCCTGTGTGTGTATGTCTGGGCAGGCAGGTCCTAAGCCTGTGAGTACCCCTCCTGGGACGCCCCGCCTGCTTGCCGTGGCCCGGTGTGCAGGCTCCTCTGGGGGTCTGGAGAGAAGACTTTGTGCTACAAGGGTTGCTGGGCAGCCGGAACACAGGTTCCAGGATTAAAAGAGCAAAGGTACATTTCGTTTACCAAATTCATTGAGTGCGCATTCTCATTCATGTCTTTCCTTCCTTGTTCATCCTGCACAGGCTTGTCAGGGCTGTCTTTGTCCTCCAGTACTTTGTTCCAGTACTCACTCATCCGCAAGTGTAGACTCGTGTCTTCTGCAGTTCACTTGTTAGCTTCAGGCATGTCTATTAATCCCAGCTGGTGAGGTGGGAGACTGGTGCCCAGATAAAGAGTGGGGCTTCCACAGCCAGACTGCCTGGGTTCAAATCCTTGCTCTGCCACTTTCTACTTATAAGACCTTAGACAAGCCATTTATCCTCTCTAGCCCCAGCTTCCTCACCTTTGAAATGAGTTAGTAATAGTACCCACCTCAGAGGGTTACTGTGGAGATTAAATAAGGAGAACTTCCAAGTGTTTGATGTCATTATTGTGATTTAATAAATGTGTTATACTGAGGCAGCCTGCATAGGTAGTGAGTTTTCCATCACTACAGGTATTGTAAGGCGAAGTGGGACACTGCTGGGTGGTGTCAAGTTTAGAGTACCTCTAGTGGACATGTGACCTCTGTGGGGACTCCGCTGTGCTTTGCTGTTTGCATTTTGTTCCCTGCCCTTTGAGGACTGTCTTGGTTCATGGGAAAAGTGTCCCAGGTGGCTGGGCTTCGAGATGATGGGGAGGGAGCAGCCACCAGCTCTGGGGCCCAGCCCACAGCAGGGGAAGGGCCCACTCCTGGGCGGGCACTCGGGGGTCTGCTGCTGCCACATGCAGGCTGCGTGGCTCTGGCCCAACCACCTGCCCTCTGGGGGACCTGTGTTCCTGTCTGTGAGACAGTGTTGCAGGATGGCAGTTCCTGCGGACTGCCCGGTCCCCAGCGAGCCTCAGTCAGTAGTGTCTGCTGTTGTTTATCACCATGATTCCTCTCGGGAGACGGGGCTCCTGGGCACGTGTCTCCCTCTGTTAATCAGCCTGTAAATCCGAAGTTCTTATTTTGCCCAGCCAAGCCCTCCTTAGAAACCGCTGACCCAAAACTATCTTTTCCTGCCTCTACTCCCCACCACCAAACCAGAGTTGGCATGACCTTAACCATTTGGGTCACCTGTGAGTTTGGGAGAGCCACTCTCCCTGCAGCCCTGCACCCCTCCTCCCCACTGTCATCCTTCTAGACTTGGCTCAGATGTCGATACCCTCTGAGGAGAGACTTTCACAGTCTAGGACCCAGAGACTGCCCAGCTTTGCTCCCTAGAGTCGCCACCCTTCCTGTCCTGTCTGCCCCCCCAGGCTGGCAGTTCCCTGAGGGCAGGGGCTGTGGCCGACTCTCCTACTCGGCCATCTGGACCTAGCACCACAGAACAGGCGCTAGTTAATGAGTGTCCAGGAATGACTGAATCAGTGAATGATCGCTGCCCCCCCACCAGCAGGTGCAGCATGGAGGCAGTCACCAGTTATGCGTCCGTGTGCCCTTAACACCAACTTGTAATGATTTCTGAGTTGTGACCTCTCCAAGGGCTCTCCTCCACCCTCCCTGCTGCTTCTCTCTTCCCTTCCCAATGGCTCATTCTTGGAGTCAGTCCTTGGCCTCTTCTTTTTGTGCCACATCCACCAGATAACCTCAGCAGCTGACCGCTCTCAAGACCCCTTTAGTGAGCTCAGTGGTATGCCTCTGGCTACCTCAAATCCAGTGTGACCACGAGGGTTCCCGACCTTCCCCTGCAAGCCAGCTTCTCCCCGCCACCCCACCCCAGGTGCTGGTGCTCTCACCTCTCTAGCCCCTTGGCCAAAGGCTCGGTAGACCTTTTGGCTCCTCTTTTCCGCTCTCTTTCATCTCATGCACTGCTGGATCCTGCCAGTTCCATCTTCACTATGTTTTTCAGAACCTGGTGGCTCCTTGACTCCACCGACTGCAGTCCTTCATCTCCTATTCTAACAGCTTCCACCTTCATCCCCGCAGTATTCACACCCAGCCAGGGGACCGTGTTATAAAGAAGTCCAACTACTTTCTTCCCCGGCTGGAACTCTCTCTGGCTCCTACCTCCCTCCGCATCTCCTGACACCCTTCTCTCCCCTCCTAGCTGGCACTTGAACCTGCCTTGTAGGCCCCTCTTCAGGGCCCTGGCATTGGCTGTCCCCTCAACCTGGAATACCTGCTGGGCTCATTCTCATTCTGTCACTTCTTCAAATGCTTGTTCAAATGTCTTGTTCTCTGAGGACCCTCCCCTGACCTCCTACTTAAACTGGTGTGTGCCTTCCCCACATTGCCCCCCTCAGCACCCTCAGCTTTCTTCCTTTTCTTCACCCACAGCACTATGGCCACCCTTCCTGTTACACATGTGCTTGTTCATCTGTTGGGCCTCCTTTTCTTGAGTGTCCCCTTGATGGCAGGGATTTCTATCTATCTTGTTCGCCATGCACCTCTGGTGCTAAGAACAGTGCTCGTTGGCACGTGGCAGGTACTCGGTAAATCTCTGTTGAATGAACAGATGCACAGACAGGTGGAAATCAACTGTGCACTACTTTCTGGGTAGTGAGCACCTTGAGGCCAGTGCTGGCTGCGCTCAGCCGCCATCCAGGAAGTACCCGGTGGCCTCTGATGACATCACTCTCCCTGCAGACATCAACGAGTGCGTGACAGACTTGCACACGTGCAGCCGGGGAGAGCACTGCGTGAACACAGTAGGCTCCTTCCGCTGCTACAAGGCTCTCACCTGCCAGCCGGGCTATGTCCTCGAGGATGGCGAGTGTACAGGTGAGGACAGTGGTCTGCAGGCCCCACCCCTGATCTGCCCCGTCTGCCTCCTGACCTGCCCAGACTGAAGAGCTTCTAGCACTTAGGTTTTATGCCTTTGGGAAGGCCTCACAAATGATGGTATTTGAGGCAAAGGAGAGATTGAGGCTGGTGGGAGCAGGCTAGGGTGTGCTCCTGGCTTTGCTACCATTGTTGATGCCTAGGTACCACTTGTTCTCCTTGCCACGCCTCCGTTCCTGTTTGTATGTTGGGGTGGAGCCCACAGATCACTTCCATCCCTTTCACTGGAGACTTCTAGCCTTCTGGAGCGGGGTGGGGGGACGAGTTGCATTGAATCACTTTAGTAGATACTTCCCAGTGTCTTTATGTGCCTTCAGGGATCTGGGTGGCAGGGATAGTGGTAGGTCATGGTGTCCTTGTTTCCGATCGCCTGATGAGGGTCATGGGATCACACAGGCAAATAGGATGGCAGAATAGCCACAAGCTGGTGCTTTGTTAGGTGGGGGTTCAAAGGCCCCCTGTGGAGGTGAAGTTGGAGTGGAGAACCACATAATGAGAAGCTCCTAGGAAGGGTGTTCTAGGAAGAGGGAACAGCAAGTGTGAGACCTTGAGAGGAGAGAGATCTTGGCACATTCAAAGAAGACAAAGAGGGTCTCAGGGCTGGAGCAAGATGCCGGCATCTTCAAAGGAGGGTACAGGGTTGACAGGCCCAGATGGGGAAGGAGTTTGGAATCTGTTTCTCATGTGATATGAAGCATTTTATTTTTAAGTAAAAGTGTCTAGAAGAGTGTCAGACACTCTTTTAGGGGAAGGAGGGAACATATACTGAAGACTGAAGTGCTCATTTGTTACAAGCCCTGGGGAATACTCATGAGAAGGAGCCCTGAGGTTGGGTGTGAGCTCAGGGAGGTGGGTTAACACGGTCATGTTTGGCTCCCAGCTGGTCGTAGGTGGGGTTGATGAGCTAGATGAGAAATGAGCCTAGGGCCCTCTGCACACGTGTGCACACACCTGCATGTATCCACAAAGGCAGATGCAGATCTAGGGCAAGCCCCCCTCTATGAAACCAGACTGCGGAGGGGTGCTACCTCCTTGGACATGCCCCAGCACCCCCTAACCCTGTCCTACCTCAGGGTGCTGGGCTCCTTACAGTGGATGTGGAGAGGCTGCCTCTCAGGCACCAGACTGTAACCACATGGGGGTTGTGCCTAATCATGTCTGGCTGCCTGGAGCCTAGCACATGGCCTCCTAGTGACTGAGTGGCTATGGGAAGGTGGCGGAAGCTTTGGAAACCAGAGAGGGGATTGGAGGAGGAAGCACAGATGGGCAGATGACACACAGACATACAGGGGTTGGTCTGGCAATCAGCAAAGCTGAGGGAGGTTTGGCCTGCCATCGATTCTGCGTGTTGCCCTTCTGCTCTGCCTGTTTTCTATCTGGAAACAGCCTGCTGTACCTGCTGTGCAGGAAGCATGAGGGGAAGCACGGGCACCGCTGTGTGTACTGCGGAGCGCTGAGCAGAGGCAAGCCCCTTGTTAACCGCTTAGTGCCCCAGCAGGTGGGGGGCAGGGTGGGGTGGGGTGGGAGGGCATCAGTTTCATCCTAGTCTGGCAGCTCCATCCTTCAGAGTTCCAAGCCTTGTTGCTGCCAACACCACTTTCAAAGAAGCCTGGACACATGACCTTAGGGATGTGAGCACGTGTCCCCCATTTCTGCTTGCCCAAGGAAGCAAGGGGCAGTGGTGAAGAATATAGCCCCCCCCCCCCCGGGTTCTGGTCCCAGCTGTGGAACCATGTCTGTGCTCTGGATCTTCCTGTGTAAAGTGAGGTTTGTTATAGACCCCACTTCCTAGGGTAGTTGTAAGCATTAAATAGATAAATAGATCTCCGATTGCTGGGGATCGTGCATGGTACCATGGAGGAACACAGTCCATACGGTGATGTCGTCACTTTATTGTTATTGGGCGTGGGCATGCAGCAGTGGGACTCCCCCTATTCCCATGATACACAGGACCTTTGTAACCATCAAGTTCATGGTAGGGTTGTACGGGCAAGGCCCTATGACCTGCCAGCCACTGACTTCTGCCTCTGTGTGTCAGATGTGGACGAGTGTGAGCTGGGCACACACGGCTGCCAGGCGGGCTCCACGTGCCACAACACCAAGGGCTCCTTCTACTGCCAGGCACGGCAGCGCTGTATGGAGGGCTTTCTGCAGGACCCGGAGGGCAACTGTGTGGGTGAGTGGGTAGGGAGTGCCCTGCAGGGATGTCTTTGGGAGGTGTCATGGGTGGGTGGGGGCCTTGGAGGGTTTAGAGATCAAGGAGACCTGGCTTAACTGCTCTCTCCCTCTCCCAACCTCAGTATACCCCAACCTGTGAATGGACGTTTCAGAGCCTGGCCCCAGGAGGCTCTTGCAAAACAGAGACTCTTCTGTTGAGCTGTCTGACCTTGGCTGAGTTACTTCCCTGTGGCCTCAGTTTATCCATCTATGGGGCTGGACTAGATGAACATGTACCGACTTTCTTTTAACCCAGTTAATAGGAAGGAATGTTTTATATCTTGATGTGGCACACATTTGCACACAAACATGACTGGAACACAGGCTTCACAAAACACTACTGCATGTGATACTGAAATTTATATTTGCAAAGAATGCTAGCAAGACCTTCATGGTTAATTTCATGTTGCACTCATGGGTGGAGACCCACAGTATGACAGATACTGGCCTTGTTGTCCCCACGTGGGTCTGAAGAGATCTCATGCTCGTCCCATCTCTCTTCAGTGACTTCCAAAGAGTCCATGGCCTACAGCCGGGGCCCCATCTTCCCCAAAGCTGCTGACCATGAGGCTGGAGGTGGAGCATCAGCACCCCAGATTACTGATGGCACCCAGAGTGTAGACGTGATCAAAACGACACTCAACTTGGGAGGGATGAAAGACAGGGATGAAAAGGTGGCCACTGCAAGGAGAGCTCGGGGTGAGAAAGAAACAAGGGATTTGTTAGAACACAGCTTCTGTCACTTACCCTTGACTACTAAGAACAGCTGTGGGCATCCCCATCTTACAGGGAGGACACTGAGGGACAGAGGGGCCTTAACTTTATCTTAAGAAGGCTTTCTCAAGACTGTTTGGGGGTTCTTCTAGCCAGTCTGGCATCTGGAACTCTCCCTGAGCCCCTTTCCCCCTTAACAGCTGAGCCCCAACACTGTCACAGGACACGGGCAACCCCTCAGGGCACCACAGGGCTGTGGACATGATAAGGTCCCTGTGGTCTGCCCTGGAACACCCAGCCAGGGTCAGGGCGAGGTGGGGAGGGGTCTGCCCGGCCGCAAACAGCTCCTCAGCTATGCGCTCGCTGGCGCTTCCTGAGCACCTGTTGTGTGTCAGGGGTTGCAGCAGTTTAATGAGACATCTTGGAGGGGAGGGATTAAATGAGCAAACACATTTATACAAGTGGCAGTTAGGGTGCTTTCCTTAATAAGACAAAGAGGGGGTGCTTTTGTACCTAGAATGGTCAGTCAGGGCCTCCCTGAGGAGGCGACATTGGCGCAGGGGTCTGAGAAAATAAGGGAGCCGACCATGAAAATATTAGGGGACTGTGCACTGGAGAAGAGGAGACAACATGTGCAAAGGCTCTGTGGCAGGCTGTGCCTAAGTGTGATGGGATGACTGATGAAGAGGCCAGTGGGCTGGGCACAGTATGGGAGGCAGCAATGGAGGAGGAAGTTGGCAGGCTGGTAGGTTTGGAGAAGCCAGAGCAGGAGTGTGGTGTACCATAGCCAGCCTATAAGTCAGCCTAGATTTCCCCTCTGGTTCTAGCTGCTCCATTAGAAAACAGCTGGCAGGTTCTTGAGTTCTGGGAGTTGAAGCCCCTGTGCCACGAGACACGGGTAGGGCAGTCTACCCCTGTAACCCTTACCTGGGCTGGTCTGGAGCCCAGGACTGGCCACCTCCCCGTGCAGCCTTGGACCCAGGTGCTGGGGCCTGGGGAGGGGCTGTGCCTGGTTCCCTGTCACCCACACCCACCTCTGCAGACATCAACGAGTGCACGTCGCTGTCTGAGCCATGCCGGCCTGGCTTCAGCTGCATTAACACGGTGGGCTCCTACACATGCCAGAGGAACCCACTGATCTGTGGGCGAGGCTACCACGCCAGCCAGGACGGGACCAAGTGTGTGGGTAAGACCAGACGCTTCCCTGCCTCCTGGCCGGCCTTGGCCTTTCTGGGTTTCTAGCCTGTGGGAGACCCCTGTAGGGGGAGGGCACGGGCCTCAGTGTGCCTTTCCTACCTTCCCCGGCAGATGTGAATGAGTGTGAGACGGGTGCACACCAATGCAGGGAGGGCCAGGTGTGCCACAACCTCCCTGGTTCCTACCGTTGTGACTGCAAAGCTGGCTTTCAGCAGGACCCCTTCAGTCGGGTCTGTGTAGGTAGGTGGGGGCTGGCTGCCAAGCTCCTCTCTGGCCCAGTGTTTGCCTGCCCCAGGCCGGCCTTCTGGCTGCCTCCTCCTTTCTGCCGGCCCTGCCCTCACTGGTCTGGACTTCCCTCCTGCCTCTGGCCTGGCTGTGTCTCTGTTCCCTTTGCTCTGGCCTCGTCTGCCCCTCTTAGCCTCTGTCCCTGTTGCCCTCTTCTCTTGCCCTTTGCTGTGACTCTCTGTCCCTCTTTCTGCCTCCAGCTTTCTTTCAACACTCTCATTGCCATTTTCTCCTGTCCCCGGTATTTTTTGCCACTCTCCCAGTCTGAGTCTCCCTGTCTCTCCTGGGGTCCTGGGTCCCACTTCCCACCCAGCCCCCTCTTCTACCTGGGATGGAGGGAGCTGGCTTCCAGGAGCTACCCATCCCCCCGTGCCACCTACCCACAGATGTGAATGAGTGCTGGACGTCCCCTGGCCGTCTGTGCCAGCACACGTGCGAGAACACGCTCGGCTCCTATCGCTGTTCCTGTGCCTCTGGCTTCCGGCTGGCTGCTGACGGCAAGCACTGTGAAGGTACCGCTGACCCTGACCTCCGACCTCTGACCCCACAAAAATGTACCTACTTCAGAAAGCCCAAACCAGCGTCCAGCCTCCAGTCCCACACCTTCAGGGCCATCAGCCCTACTTCATGCCACTTCTCCATCTCTGCAAACCCTCCCTGGCCTCAGCTGGTTCAGCTGTTTCCTGCCATGAGTCCTCCCTAAGGGCCCAGGGCCCCACTTACATCAGACCAGAGGGGCTGGGTCTCTGTGTCATGTACATCCTTGGATGGGAGCCCCATGCAGGCAGGAATGGCAGTGCAGCCTCTGCCCCTTGGGGAGCTCTGATCCTGGTCCTGGTTCAGTGCCCTGGGGGCCAGATAGGGAACAGAGGTAGGTAAAACATGAGATAGGGCCTGTGGCTATCTGAGGAGTCCAGGATCTGCTGGCAAAAGGGGGTGGTAGCCACAGAGCACCCACAGATGGGTGCCACCCAGCAGTGACAGTCCTGAGTGCCCAATCTTTTTGGCTTTTCCAGATGCCAGAAAAGTAGGTATTTATATAAAATCTAGTTTTTACATGTTGCTGATGGATTTAAACTTTTAGAGAACACACTGTGGGTTAAACCGTGTATGTGAACAGGCTGGACTTTGCCCACAGTTGGCATTTGAAGACAAGTTCTCACCTGTGTAGGATGTACCCAAGGCTGGTGGAGGGGGCAGTGTGTGGGAGCTGGCCTTGCCATGGTCAGGACCAGTCCAGGGGCCGAGGAGTGTGACCAGACCTGGCTGAATCTGACATTGGGATGGGCGCCCAAACCACACCTTTTTACTCTTATCATTCATTCATTTGAATTATAATCGCCTGTGAGCACCTCCTCTGCACCTGGCTGTGTGCAAGTTGTGGGGATGAGGCCTCTGCCTCCCAGGCATTATAGTGGTCATTCACCCACTTTTTGGCCCTTAGGGCTTCACCAACCCCATCCCTACCTAGTGCCATTCCCCATCTGTGGCTGGACATTAGAGACTCAGAGGTGAAACCAGTGTGGCCCCTGGCCCTCAGAAGCTCAGAGCCTAGATGCAAGTATTCATTTATTCTGTTGTTGATTCATTTTGTGTGAATGCTGTCTCTTGTGATGCCCTAAGGGTCTGGGTGTGGATCAGACTTGGCCTCGGGGCCCTGCAGCATCTGACCGCCCCTCCCCCCAATCTCCCTCCACTTCCTCTGCTCTGATCACACCCATCTCCTTGCTGCTCTTTACTGCTCCAGGCCCGCGCCCATCTCAAGGTCTTGCTCCTGTACCTTCTTCTGCCTGGAATGCTTCCCTAGATGCCTACGTGGCTCCGAAATTGCAACCCTCCCAGACATAATCCCTTTCTCCTTTCTGTTCTTTCTCCATCCACTTGCCGCCTTCTGACATGCTGGTTCTTTGACTCATTTAATTAGCCCCCCCACCCTCACCCCACCCCCTTTCTTCTCTAACACACACAAGTGTCAGCTCCACAGCTGGAGATTTTTGTCCCTCTTGTTCATGGTGACACCTCCAGGTCCTGGGACAGGCCTAGCATGTCATAAGAGGTCAGCAGGTCTCAGTTTTGTGAATGAAAGACCCATCCTTGCCTACAGGAACTCAGTCCAGTTGATGTTCCATCTAATTGTAAGCTGTTAGGTGACCCTTTACTCCATCAGTCCCACATTGCTCAGCCCACACTCTCTTGTATGTCAGCACTTGCTCCCCCTTCACACCCATGCAGTACTTGAGGAGGTCCTTGTTAGCACCTGGGTGACACTTCTCAGAGCTCTCTGTACCAGGTGCTGAGGACCCTCAGCAGGGAAGCATTTATAATGACCAGGGGATCTGAGTCCAGCCAGTGGCTGCCTCCTCCAGGCAGCAGGCAACGCCAGGACTCCACAGCAAGCCCAGCCCTGCCCTTGCCTCAGTTGCCTGCCCCAGGTGGGCCACTTGTCCTTATTTGGGCCTTTGACTCCTCATCAGCCCCAAAGGGAGGCTGGAACTAATGTTCTTTCAAGAGATGGCTGTAGGCGAGTCTGGACCCTGGGCTTCATCTCTGTCTTGGGAGGGTTCCACTGTGACCACCAGCTGGTCTTCCTGCAGATGTGAACGAGTGTGAGGCCCAGCGCTGCAGCCAGGAGTGCGCCAACATCTATGGCTCCTACCAGTGCTACTGCCGCCAGGGCTACCAGTTGGCTGAGGATGGGCATACCTGCACAGGTACCTTTTCTCTGCCCAAGGCCCCTTCCTGAGAGGTACCCCTTCCCTGCGTACCCAACTCCCAAAGAGTCCCTGCTGGGCCGGAGGCACACAAGACATGCAGAGGCTTTAGCATCACGGCAGAGTTGGAGTCCCATCCCTGTGACCTCCTGGCTGTGTGACTTTGGGCACATGCTTCCTGAGTCTGACCTTAGTTTCCTCTTCTGCAAAGTGGAGATGCCAGTTCTGACCTCAGTGGAGCGAAGGGTTCTTTAGTTGAGTACTACGTCCAGGCCTGTGTCAGTGCCTGATTGCCCCTTAGCTGATAGTATTTGTGGAGCAGCCCCTGGGAGCAAGCACTAGAATGGGAGGCCTGTTTTGCTGTGTGACTTTGGGCAACTCTTTTTCTCTCTGAGCCTTATTGTCCTCATCTGTAAAATGGGTTCTAAGCTCCATAGCTGTGGCAGGGATAGCATGGCTGTAGGGGCTGGGACCTGTGGGTGGGCAGAGTCACAGGGTAAATATCTCTCTGGCAGACATCAATGAGTGTGCTCAAGGAGCCAGTATCCTTTGCGGCTTCCGCTGTGTCAACGTGCCAGGGAGCTACCAGTGTGCATGCCCAGAGCCGGGCTACGCCATGACAGCCAACGGGAGATCCTGCAAGGGTAAGCAGGGGTCCCTGCCCACCAGGGCCTCAGCCAGGGTCCTAGCAGACAGCCTCACACAGCCTGCTGTGCACTTGGAGCTCTGACACCAAGTGCATACACACAGAATGGCCAGTGTCTTTGGTGGTCTGTGTCTGGGATGAGAAAGGTGACAGCCTTGCTGCTGCTTGACCCAGCTTACAATTTTCTAGACTTGGACTTAGCTCTGGGCTCTTCCCTGCAAGTGGGGCAGGGATCTCATGGGGTGCTTCTAAAAGGCATGAGAGACCTGTCCAGTGAGAAGCCTGCTGAAGAGCAGCTTTAGGTTTCTCAGTCTCTGTCCCCAAGTGTCTATGATCCTATCCAGAGACTGGGCCAGCCAGGTCTCTGGACTCAGAGGCTGAGGTGGGTCCCAAAGTAAAGGAAATAAGGTTACAGAAGGCTTATCGTAGAGCTTCATGCAAAAAGATATTCGTCCAGAGCTGGGAAGGGATGGAAAGGAGGAAGGGGACTTCCTGTCACTGAAGATGTACAAAGAGGGGCTGGGTAGTCACCTGTTTAATTTGCAGTTGAGGAGACTGCTTCCCTGGATGGTTCTGTGACATCCAGTCTTTTAAGCTGAAGAATCATGATCTTTAGTCTGGCACTATTAGAATACACCAAAGTTACCAAATTCCAGGCCTGGCAAGCCACCAGAGCAAAGTGGCGAGAACCCACCTGGGGCCGGATATAGGAGCATTACCCGCAACCCCAACAATGCAGCTTCTCAGAGCACAGCTCACCTGTGCCGTGCCGGTTTTCATGACTGAGCCTTCTCCGGTGGTGGGGCTGAGAGCCCGCAGGTCCCTGGGTAGCAGCTTCAGTCCGCTAAGGCAGACCCTGTGATTCTGGGGAACTAGTGGTCAGGGTTGGCACCCAAAAGGGTACAGAGGTGGACTAACAGTTGCTACCTATAAAAGGATCCTGAGATCAAATTTGTAGGTCTCAGCCAGCTCAGTTTTTTTTTTTTTTTAATGTAGGATAGAATGTAGGGTCTAGGGTCAGGTTGGGTAGAATGGACATGCTGTAGGTCAGAGTGCACTGTGCCCAAAAGGATTGTTTCAGTCCCATGTGTATCCTTAGTTGCAATGCAAAAGGGTTCCTTACTGTATGTTGATATAAATAATAATAACAACAATAATAAAATTAATAATAATAAAATTAATTAATAATAATAAAAATTAAAGGGTTCTGAGTAAGAACAGGTAAATTGGAGGCCTGCTGGGCTCGCTCACAGAAGCTAACCTAGTCTCTTTGGCTGCAAAGCACCCTGCTTTTTAATTTAAAAAATAATTGGTATGGACTCCATAAAAGTAGGGATTTTACCCCCCATAAACTGAGCTGTATGGGAAATACTTTATGTTCCCAGAACGTGATTTCACTTTCGAGACTGAGGCCCTGTGTGCCTGGTGGAAGAACACAAGTGTGGTCACTTCTAGGAAGATTCAATCAGAACTGCAGCGAATTTTGCTCTTGACAGCACTTCAGGTTGAAAACCTGGTCACATTCAAGACTGTCTCTCTCTGACCCCTTCTCCCTGGCCTGTGCTGGCTAGGATCAGAGGAATGCCCAGACATCCAAGTGTGCCTGTGCCGTACCAGGGGGCTCTCTGGGCCCAGGCATGTGTCCCATCTGTGCTGGCCACAGGTGCATCTTGACCTCTACCGCTGGTCTTGGGCCCTGGCACCCGTAGCTCCCCTTGCTGGCCTCCCCATCCCACTCTCTGCGTCATGTTCCAGAGTAGGGGGCAGCCCTTTTGCTCCCTCACAGCCTACCCAGTGACCCACTTCCCGGAGATGCAACAGAACTGAGGCACAGATCTCCTCTATGCTGTGTCACCAGCCTCCACCTGGGAGGTGTCCCACACATGGGACACTTGTATTTTCTCTCCAAACTGTTTTGCTGGAAGAGTCTCTGCTATCACAGGTGCACAAGGGCAGAGTTTGAGATGCTGGCTCTGCCTGGTCACATCCATGTCCTGAGTCATGCCGCAGTGCCCTCTGTGGCCGCTGGACTTCATAGTTAAGCATTTTCTCCTTTGAGCTCCCTGGTCCTGTTCTGAGTTGGACCAAACACTGAGTTTCATGGCTCCAGTGGCGGGATGGCCCTGGGGGGCAGAGTGTGCCAGTTTGTATCTCATGTCAGCATCTGCCTCTCCTTTATAGTAAGAACTGGGACAGAAAAGTGTTCAGGCATTGAGGTTCAGCATACCCCCTGGAACTTACGCTCTGTGAAGGAAGGGTTGTGACTTCAGTTCACAAATACACACAGCAGCAGCCAGCACATGACAGGTGCTCATCGAACATCCTACCACGCGACCAAACTGAGAGGCAACTGTTGCCAGTATTTGGATGTTTTCCTTCTGATCTGTCTTTATGCCAATATGTACAAACATATATAGAGGGTATGGCAAAAGTAGGTTGACAGTCATTCATGTGGGAAATAATACACAATTAATAAACAATACAAGAAAAAACTCAGTGTTGCATACTCACAACTGTCAACCTACTTCTGTCCACCCTGTACATATGCAATATAATATTATCTAAGATCATGCAGAAGATACCTGGAATCCTGCTTTTTTTCTTTCTTTCTTTTTTTTTCTTCCGTTTTTAGTGTATGTGAAGCCCTTGGCTCTATGCCCCTGAATAAGGGCCAGCTTTTGGCAATGCTGTCAGACTTCCTGTTGACTTTATCCCCTATTTCTGCATGTCTGAGTTATGACATCACCACCCGGATGGGGTGTAGGGACACTCCCTGGTGCACAGCCTTGAGCTCTCCCTTTGGCTGGAGCTCTCCAGGGGAGGCTTCAGGGTCAAAGGCCTGCAGGCTCCAGGCGCCTGGCAACACCAAGGGGCAAGGACCCTGCGGTCCTAGGGAAGTCCTGCAGCAGCTTCCCCAGCCACTGAGCCTTGGGGTCCTCCTGCCACTTCTGGACACACCTGTCAAAACCAGCCCAGGGCAGACAGTGAAGCTGCTGCCATCTCATTCCTGCTCCACCCCCACCCAGGCTTCAGGGTCAGGATTTCCTGCTCACATTGTGGGCGGCTGGCATAGGGTAAGGAAAAGAAGGAGGTCCTTGCAACATGTGGATTCAATTGTCCTGAACATCAGGACAACAACAATGCCCATCTTGGCCCCGCCAGCCCTGGCCCCTGCCATATTTCCTCCCACTTTCCTTTCCACCTCCCTGGGAAATTGGGATCCTGACAACTTTGCAGAGGAAGAAAGTGAGGCTTGGAGAGGTGAATGATTGTGAGCTGGTCTGCATGGTCGAGCATGGCAGACAGCAGCCCAGAGTCTGAAGCAGGCCTGGGTTTGAGCGGTGGCCCTGTCCTGCTGCAGCTGGTCAGCCCTGGGCATGTCTGGATGCAGGGGTGGGGGTGACACCCATACCTGTGAGGATAAGTGAGTGAGTGTGGAGTACCTGGAGCATTGAATGAATGTCGGGTGGTGAACTCATGATGCAGGTTGGCTGTTGCTGTCATTACTATTATGTTGCAGCTGGTATTGTTAGGAGTCAGCTTGGCGTCATGATTAGATCCCACATTTTGACATCAGGTGGACCTGACTTCCAGCCCCAACTGCCTCGCTGACTCCTGTGTGACCTTGAGCAAGATTATGTCCATCTTAGATCCCCAGTTCCCTCTTCTGGGGCCAGTGACCCTCACCCTAATGGACTGGCATGAGGATTGGGTGAGGAGAAATCCCTAAACTGGCTCAGTATGGAGGACCAGAGAATAAAATCTGAAGCCCCCCATAAAGTACCTGACAGACCCCTGCTCCTCCACCCCAGGCATACATAGGAAGGTCTCTGTGAGCCATTTATTTGATCCATAGGTTCCCTGTGAAACACACACACACATGCGCACGCGCTTGCTTCTCTGAGGTTTTGTTAGAGATATTTACTCATGTTTGTGTGTGTGTGGGGGGGGGGTGTTTCAGTGTCTTGAATGGGCTCTTATGTGTGTGTGGGTGTGTCTGTGTACGTGTGTCTGAGCTTATACATATGCCCAGCCATATGCACAGGAAGTGTGAGTGTGTCCATGCAGTTCATGGGGGCATTCGTAGCTGTGCACCTTGGAGCATGTGTTTACAAGTGGGGAGTCTTGAGCATCTACCCAAAAATCCATGTAGAGAACATGCCATGTGCCCGGCACTCTGCTGGGTGCTGGAGACCCCACAGGACTGAGGAAGACATGCCTTCCCCCCACCCCGCCCTCCTGGAGCTCACACTGAGGAGGGGGAGAGTGGGAAACAGAACAGACAGACAAAATAGTTTGCATGTGTTTGAGAGCAGGACTAGCAGTATGCGGGGAGTAAAAGGGGAAGGAATGGAGGGCGATGGGGAGGAGGACCACTGTAGGATTTTCAGGGAGGGCATCCTGTAGGGTGTGGCCCTGAGCTGAGACCTGAAAAATGAGAAGGAGCCAACTGTGGGATAAGGATCAGGGCACTGGGGCAGCTCAGAAATGTCTAGCAGGACTGTAGCCCAAGTGAAGAGGGGCCCAGTGAAGGGCCAGAGGGGCCCTGTAATGTAGGGCTTGGCATCTGTAGGAGAGACTAGGGCTTTTGTTCTGGGAGCATGGAAAGCCCTCAGAGAACAGGACAAAAACTGACTTACATTTTAAATCAAGGCCCCCTGGCTACTGGGTGTGGGGGGGTAGGGGTCTGGCTGGGATGTGTACAGCACAGGCTGGAATTATGAGCTGTGTCTGGAAGTCAGGAACAGCTGCTCTGAGACCCAGGCTGGAGGCCTGGGTGATTTGGATGATAGTCCCTAGTGTGGGGCATCCCTGCCAACCACCTTCACTCCTCCCTGCAGACCTGGACGAGTGTGCACTGGGCACCCACAACTGCTCTGAGGCCGAGACTTGCCATAATATCCAGGGTAGCTTCCGCTGCCTGCGCTTTGAGTGTCCTCCAAACTACGCTCGAGTCTCCGAAACGTGAGTGTCTCCACCCCAGCCTTGGGCCTGGGACCCTGTACAGATCCCATGATGCCCAGGGAGAGGCCAAGAGACCCGTGGCCCCTGTCTTCACCACACCCTGCTCTTCACCTGCCCCCACTGGAGAGTCTGTGGTCAAACTGACCACAAATGGCACAGATGAAAGCACCTTGCAGAAAGTTCAGTCTATGAAGGGAAGATGCACAGAAAAATCTCTCTCACACATGCACACACACACGCCATACTAGTTATTCTAATACATAGCACCTTAACCTGACAAATACATCGTCTCACACAGCTTTGGAGGGTCAGGAATCAGGAGCAGCTTAGCTGGATGGCTCTGGCCCAGGGTCTTATGGGACTGTAGGAGCCTGCTGTCCAGTCACACAGCTCTGGGCAGGAGGCCTCAGCTCCTCACCAGGTGGGTCTCTCCATAGCTAGACATGTCTTCCCCTAGCACAGGTCGTGTAGAGAGTGAGTGACAGTCCTTTGCAAAAGTGATACATGGTTATGAAAATATTCATGTAATAAAAATGTGCAAAATAAGCTCTTGCCCCTCTCATGAAACCAATCACACAGTTGCTGACCAGCTGGGGTGTATCCACGCTCTCTTCTCTGAGCATACAGCACGTGTCGCGGCGCTGTCACACAGACTCACCCCAGTATTTCCAGCTGGCTGTCTCTGCCTTGTGGCTCTCTGGAGCCTGTACGCAGCCTGCCTCAGACAGGGTTCCCTAGCATGAATGTGTCATTTCCTGCTGCTCTGCTGGCAGTTTACCATTTTTCACTATTACACACGGGGATGTCCATGATTTAGGGAGTGTGTTTGGGTGGCCCTAGGCAAGTGACCTCCTTTCTCTGGGTCCCAGCTGCCTCATCTGCAACATGGGAATGACAGCAGCACCACCCCTGGGTGTGCATATCAGAGGAGTGAAGACGTGTGTTTGGCACACTGTGTCGTGGCCCAGCATGGCATGAGTGCCATGCCCACGCTCCTGGGCAGCGTGCCTGGCCTGGCCTGGCCTGGTGCTGCAGCATGCCAGTTAGAGAGTTCTGCTCAGAAGGTCTTTGGAGTTGCTGAATCTTGGCACCTAAACAGCATCCCATCTGGGAAGCAGTCAGCTTTTATGCTGATTTAATGATGGACATGCCAGTAGCTTAGAGGGCTAGAAAGAGACCACATTGCTGCTATGCTTAAGAATTGAGGCCTTTGGCCCCCTCTGGGATTTGGCAGAGGGTTTTTTATTTTTTATTTATTTATTTTTTTTATCACCCTCATGTAGCATAGCTGAGTATTGAGGCTTCTACCTGGAAAGGGCAGGGCATTCCAAGGCAGAGGAGGAAATGGCCCAGAAGCGTCAATTAATGAAAGAAAAGGTGACTCAACAGATGCTACAGGCTATGAAGGGTAGAGCTGGGGCCAGCTGGCCCTCACGCCTGCCTCCACCTTGTCCAGGATGATGGGCAGCAGGGGTGGGAGCTCCTGGGATGGATGTACTCCAGCCCCCGGCCCACTGACCAAGTCCCGTGCACCCCACAGGAAGTGTGAGCGCACTACGTGCCATGACTTTTTGGAGTGCCAGAACTCACCGGCTCACATCACGTACTACCAGCTCAGCTTCCAGACCGGCCTCCTGGTTCCGGCTCACATTTTCCGCATCAGCCCAGTGCCCGCCTTTGCCGGGGACACCATTGCCCTCACTATCACCAGGGGCAACGAGGAGGGCTACTTTGGCACACGTCGGCTCAACGCCTACACAGGCCTTGTCTACCTACAGCGGTCAGTGCGCGAGCCGAGGGACTTTGCTCTGGATGTGGAGATGAAGCTCTGGCGGCAGGGCTCCGTCACCACCTTCCTGGCCAAGATGCACATCTTCTTTACCACCTTTGCCCTGTGAGGCACCCCCTTGAGCGCATGCGGGGGTCGTGTCACCTGGAGTCCCACCGCTGGTCCCTGTGGCACCCTCTGCACCACCCTCCAACGCACCTGCCTGTGGCACTCAGCACCAAGTGCGTGGGGCTGGGTTCTTGGGCCAGTTTCTGCTACAACTGTAAATTAACTTAATTTTACTGACTTGATTCCTTGTGGGTTCCTGGTAGGGATCTTGTCAGCGGGAGCTTTAGGGAAGCTTTGAAAACTGTTCAAGGTCACTTCGAGTGCTCTGTAGGTGGACCTAGAGGACCAAAGGCAAGAAGATGGCCAAAGACTGGAAAGAGAGACCATGTTGTGGCTTTTGGACTCAACTGGAAGAGGCCTTTCCCCAAAGTTGATTTTCCATTTCATGTTTCACGGTGATTACTTCTTTACTTAAAAAAATTCACTTTAAGTGTTTTCATTTAATTGTAAAAGTAGTACACATTGCAAAAAAAATTTCAAATAGTACAAAAGGGTTATAAACTAAAAAAGTGAGAAAAGAAAAAACAGTGTTTGAATTTGATGATGGTGTCTGAATTTCCCGGCTTCCCCAGGCCAGATATTGAGTCAGTCTGTTGATTAGACCTTCCTTCAATTGTCTTACTCAAGGAGTTCGTCCCTAACTAAGAGGCCCCATGGGGGTAAACGGGTCACAGTGTCAACTTGCTGGCTTTGTGATCGTTTCCTCAATTACCACTGCTCCTCTCCCTCCTCTCCCCTCATTTCTTCTCCTCCTTCCCCACATGTGGACCTCAGCTAGCGTGTCACTTTGGAATTGTCCGGGAACTCTGGTCCTAGTCCCTGTCACTGAGGCTTGAACACATCAGGTCAGACAGTGGGTTTAGACAGGGACCTGATGGTGAGAGAATTCTTTTTTTTTTTTTTCTCCACTCTAGACTTCTGGGGCTTTCCGGTCAGGATGGAGGAGGAGGACTCGGGTGTGAGGCCCCTAAGCACGCACTTGCCACCGCCCCGGTTCCTTCTCTAAAGCAGTGGACTTTAGACTGTGCAGTGTGTGACTCTGTGGGTCTTGCATGTAGTGGACAGTGGATAGCAGCCAGCATTTAAAACCGCGACAGACACTAGCAGAGTGTGTACCTGGGGAAGAGAAGACTCGGGTCACGAAACAGCAGTGTGCGTGTCTGTGTGCGCACCCGTGGTGCTGCCAGCTTCGGCTATGCCGCGGGGTCTGTTTCAGACTGTGTGGCAGTCAGAAATGGAGACTCGCGGGCCCGCTGGGGTTGTGGGGCACTGGGAGCACAGGCCCTGTGTGGAGGGGTGGCCTTTGCAGCTCCCAAAACTGCTGCCTTCTGGGGACCTGGGCCCAGATGGCCAGATGTTCTCATTCTTCAAGACAAGTTCCCAAAGTACATTTTGATGTAAAATCTCTCAATTTTAAAATGTGGTGATTAATTAAAACCTTTAGGTGTGAGATTGCCATGGAAGGCCCACCTTCGTGTGCCCTTATCTCCCCCTGTTCTTCCCGGGCTCTGGTCTCGAGGGCTTGTGGCAGAAGCCAAGACTTCTTCCTCACTGGCCCAGCTGCCCCTGTTCCTCTGTTTCTGGGAACCAGAGCTGGCAAATCTGTCAGACGTGCTTACTTACTGGGCAGGGACCAGTAGGGAACAGACTTCCATTCCAGAAGCAGACTGGGGACACCAGCGAGGGGTGGGTGATACCTGGCTGGCTGGCGGAGGCCCCAGCAGGCCTACGACAGACTCCCACACCATCCAGGGTCCTTCCCCCAGCTGACGAGTACCCCCCCACAGGAACTCGGTTAACTGACGTCCCCTCCTGGGGTCTTGTCCCCTCCACAGTGCAGGGGTCCCCACACTCCTCTCACGGGGCTGCTGTGCCCACACACATACAGCCTCCGGCTCGGCGCCGGCTTACCTGAGGCTCTCTCTGGGAAAACGATTTTCCTTCTGATTTTAGAGTTTCCAAAATTCAGTGATTCTAGAATTCCAGACCTGCAAGGAGTTTGGCAAGCTGCAGTTTGGGAGAACAGTCTCTACAAGTGTGTCTCCACTGCAGAGTCCGGACAGAAGCTTGAGGGTTCCCACAGCCACCCTTCTTGCCAAATGTCGCTCTCACGTCCTCAGGTTGTGTCAGTGTCCTGGCACAAAGGGGGACAGTCCACACAGTGTTGCCACCCCAGGAGCCTTTGGTGTCCAGCATTTTTATTGGAGCTTGGCCCCATACTGTCAGCGTGGCTGACCTTTAGTGTCTAGTTCCTCCTGGAGGTGAGACTGATAGGGCATGTCCCAAGGTCCCTATCATAAGTCAGATTATTAGACCATCCAGTACCCTGAGGTAAACAAAGATACCCAGTTAGGTCTTCCCAGCGGTCTAGAGACAACCTCCCAGGAACCAAGGGCAAAAGCCAGACTTTGTTCAGATAAGCAAAGGTCAGCCCCTCCAGCCTCTGGCTGGGACTTTCTTACGGAAGGAATGTATCTGGGCATCTACATTTAGTGTTACTCATTACCTCTCTTGATGTGTTGTCTGTGCCTTATGATAAACTTGTGCAGAGTCACTTGGCATAGAAATGAGTTAATGGTTCCTCAGGCTGGACATCTTTCATTGGTATTGCATCCTGGGGAGGCTGTAACTCTATGGCCGGCGTGCTTGACCATTGGTGTAAGTATGACCTTACCAACAATGCCAGTGCTATGCCATGTCACAGCAGGTAAGTGTGACCTGGAAAGTAAGACTGGGGCCCATTGAGCTATTGGCAGTTCATCCAGCCCATTAAAATGTGTCCCATGGTGAGGCCACTCAGGTTTGCAGCTTCCATTCAACCTCGTTAGGTATCACAACTAAGAGGAGGCTTTGCTTCACCTTTCAGGCGTCTGTTGTAATCGAGATAAGAGACAGTGTCCTCTTTCTCCAAGCCTCTTAAGATAATGTAAAGCTGCACCAGTGTTCTGCTGGGTGTCCTTCATTCATAATGCATTTGCTCCCTTTCCCTCTGCCCTCCCCACTTGTACTCCAGTTCTTCCACCCCTGAAAGGGACGTTAGAGTCAGTCTCTGTGCTGGTCTAGATTACAAGCAGCAGTACTAGTCTAGCAGTTGCCTCCCCTCAGTCCACTCCCATCCTGCGAGGATGGGTTGTGCAGAACCAGTGGACCACCTCAACCAGCAGGCGTGTTGCCTCATTCACTGCCAACCACATTCTGCCAGAGGGATGAAGGCAGGATCCACCCTGCCAGGCCCTTAGGAATTGTCACATCAAGGTTTAAAGGTTTAGTTATAGTTTTGTGCCCAGGAATTCTCCCTGCTTCTGGCCCCCATAGTTGCAGCCTTGGTTCTGGGACAACAGCATTAGATAGGAAAAAAGCAAGTTGAGATGATACTAGGGGGAAAACACAGTCGTGCCAGCACCCTTTCTCTGTGGGAAGAGTTGTGTTGTCATAACAGTACTCTCCCCTGAGATCACCTAGAAAACCAGAGGAATCTATCTGGGGGGACATTCCCTTTGCACCTCTCATATTGAGTGTGAGCACACACTGCTGATGGCATGTAAGCCAGCCCTTCGTGCCTGCATCTCCCCACCCTGTTTTAGATAGACAGTGGTTCAGTTGCCGGTTCTGATTCTCTATCTCGAATTACTCCAAGGGAGATCTCTCTGCCCATTGTGGGACACAACACTGGACTACCACTGTGTCTTCAAAGAAATGTGAATCGTCAGTCCCAATTGGCATACTGTCTCCTGTGCCAATGACTTATAGTAGCTCGAGGATTTCCATCTACCACTGGGCTAACTGAGCGTGCAAAGCCCAGTCCAGAGAAAATATCTCTTCCTATTGGGACCCACTTGCAGTGTCCTGGGGCTTCCATAATTAGTCCATTTGCCAACTCCAGAGAATCTTCCCATAGCAATCTATAGTCTCTCCAGTTAACAGGACAGTTCTTGTTGAAATTTTGTGTCTCAGAGGGGGGCAAGAGGAATATGTCTTGATTTAACCAGCTTCTGCATTGCTGCATCCCCCAAATGTCTACTTGTTTCATGGACCCAGTTGGCCACCTCAGAGGAGTACACCAGTGTACCTACTTGCCAATTCCAGTCTCCTGATCCTGGACTGGAATTCTGATGGGCATCAGTGTCTTTTTATACTAATAAACTAGTCCCATATACTAATTTCCATAGAGCCAGGCCCACATGGGGACCCTTTAATAGATCAGTTTTCATTATTCTTCTTAAACATGCCATTGGCCATCACCTACAAGTCAATGAAAAACCAAATGGGACAAATAGCATGCCATCAGCCTATTCTGCAGACTTGCTTTACTTTCTCCCATCAGAGGAGCCTTCCAACAGGATGCTGTCTATACACGTTGAAACTGCTATCCATACACCAAGCAACTCTCTTGCTCAATCAAGAGCCTTCATAGGACACCACACAAGTGACTGTAGGATATGACTGGAAACTCAGGTGGTTCCAAACTCAGCTGAAGGGGGGAAATCCTGCTTGTGGTTGTGTCAAGTTCTTTCTAGCACTCTCTTGGTAGCCTCTTCCTGCACAAACACATTCATTTGCTTACAAGATCTCTTCTGGAGACCACTGCCCTCCTCATCAGAGCATTTCCTCAAATTCATCTATGACATGATAGGTATTTTGGATTTCAAGATTATTTTATGGCCTTCAGTCATAAGAGCAGTGTCAGTCAAGGTCCATGTCCAGCCATGTCTCTCAATGGAAAATTTCTAGACCCAAACCTCAGCAGTCACTCCTGGCTGGCACTCACAGCTATGCATTAAGCCCAGGTCTGCGCTGCGGGAGGACTCCAGAGACTCTTTGGATCAGTTTTATCTACAGGAGTTAGCAATATCCCCAGATGTGGAATATGTGTCCTCCAAAACCCAAGTGAACTGACCAGTTGCAGGTCTGCTAACATGTTTTGTCCACCAGTGTTGTCTGAAGGGCAGAGGTACATGTCTTCTGTTTTACAGTTGGGCAGGGGAAGTGTTTCCCAGTCGAACACAAATATGTGTTCTCATGAGGATGCAGGCACAGGGTCTGTTCAAACATTCCTGTGTTCATGGAAATGTTCACCTTAATCCCTTCAGCCATCACATTTCTGTATCCTCCCAGGTCCAACTGTATCCCCATTGGGACTTTAACAAAAGGTTTTGGAATCACAGTGCATTGGGACCCCATCCCATAAAACAAGTCCTAGGGTGACCCATGGGCCTAAGGGAATGGGTGCCCACTTGCCAAAGCAGATCTGGCTACTGCTGCTTTTGAATGCAACCGGGAGGAACACAGAGCCTACATGTGTTGCTGGCCACTTGGCAGTGAAGGAACACTACATTAGCCCCTTCCATTTTGAGCTAGATGCCTATTCAGCAAGAAGTACCATCTGGGGACTAACACAGTGTCCGACCCCTGGGCATAGCGTAGGATCCAACTGGGGTCCTGATCTACAGTGAAGCAGCTGAGAGACTAGCCCATGACCATGGGACCCACTGGTCGTGCACAAACAAGACTCAGAGGTGGCCATCCTTATAGAGTGTGGGAATGGCCTTCTAAGAGTGAATGAATTATTGGCTCGAGGGAAACATTATGAAACAATGGGGTGCCATCCATAGAATGCAGGTAATTAAATCTGAGCCCTATATGGAGCTGTGTCTGAAAGGAAGGATAAGCTGACCAGGATCCAAGGGATGAAAGGAGTATACCCCACTTGTCATCACTCCAGTGGCCGCTAAGTGGTTCTGTTCTTCCTATCTCTGCAACTCTGGACTATTCAGAGTTGGAGGTTCTGTTCCCCTAAGGAGCACACTCTTCCTGGGAGAAAAAGCAGGGTGCAATAGACTTGCACATCATGGTCACCGCTCTTTGGTCTCCTAGTGGCCTGGACTAGTAAGTAAGGAGTGGAGTCCATATACTGAGAGGGTGATTGGCCCTGGGCAGCAGAGGAGAGAGAGATGCTTTGACCCAATGGGGCAGGAAGGAAAATGAGGACTCAGATGATCTCAGGTGCTCTTGCCCCATTGTACCTGCAAACAGACCTGTGCAGCAATACCAGACCAAGATAGGCACAATGGTCCAGGTGTCAAACACCAAGTTCTCAAAGATCCCTCAGAATGAAGACTTGGGTTATACTATTAGGTGAGTCACACCTATGATCAAAGGCACTTTTGATAGTAGAGGAGGGAGAGGAGGAATACCGGTGATCGCCCCTAGATCAACTGCAGTGACAGGTGCTGTGGCTCACTCCACTCACCCTCCTTTGCTGAGTTTTCTTTCATATAAACCGGCCCACCAGACCTGTGTGGATGCCCTGAGAACAGGGTGCCCTGGGAATGCACCTCATAGACTTCCTACTAACTGGAGTATAACT
The DNA here is from genome assembly GCF_004126475.2 of Phyllostomus discolor. Lineage (NCBI taxonomy): Eukaryota > Metazoa > Chordata > Mammalia > Chiroptera > Phyllostomidae > Phyllostomus > Phyllostomus discolor. The sequence goes on from NC_040904.2 coordinate 108,138,080, forward strand.
GACCATGTATGCCCACTGCTGAGCTTTGAAAGCCTTTGTCATGTTGTGTGAGCTCATGATTCCCATGGGATGCTCCCAGCTAGGGACTGAGCAAAACAGGAATACCGTGGCAGGCGCCTTCCTGGCAGACATGGGGCTCCTCCTTGAAGACTGCCAACAGTCCTGCTGAACCTTCTTTAGATGAATGGCAGGCAGGGCTGTGGCCAGCCACTCAGTTCTCCTTCCCTCTGCTAGGGGCAGATGGCTTGCTCCCAGCCTTCCCCAGACTTAACCCCATTTCTCTCACAGCCATTTTCACTAACAGTCCTGGTGTCTGTTTTTTGAAAGAGTTGAATTAATATGTGTGCACATGTGTGCGTGCACACACACACACACACACACACACATGAATAATGCTGAAGAGATCATTACTCTATGACCTCATCTCTGTTAAACACTAATCTAAACAAAAAGGTTCCAGCGACCAGGAGGGACACTGGTTTTCCTTGGGGGGTTGGATTCCATGAGTCTATGAACCACCTTCTGTGTAAACCAGTTAAAGTTATGTTTCCTCTTACTGAACACGGTACTGGGAGTAGGGTGTTAGAAATGGCAGACGGTAAATGTTGACTGACTGAGTCGTGGAGAAATGTGAGAGCTGCCCTAGCCCTGGCTGAGAAACTGGTGCTTCCCATTGTTTGGTGTGAAAGAGCCGGTCAGTGTGCCAGCATGTCTTGGGAGAATAAACTAAGGAGGCTGGATGGTATCAGCTACCTCTTTCTGATGACCTTTCAATGCTATAAGAAAAGAGACAAGTAAGTTTGAAACTTGTCTCACCTGACAGCATCCAAGGATGAAAATGCAAGGGGTTTATGGTGGCTTTTCTCTCTCAACCTGGGACACTGGGTGTGTGGGTGGTTCATCATCAGGAGGCACATCCACACTTGCCATCCACCAGAGGTCCTAGATGTGGATTGGGTGACACTGTGTTTTCTGTGTTTTTCATACATGTGTGAGCTCAGAGTGGGAGGAAGGGGCATCTGGATTCTAGGGAATCAAAAGGGTGGGCTCTGGGGGCCATCTGCATTTCACCAGCATAGCATCAAAACCCCTTCTTTGGGCTCAGTGCCTCCCTTTTTGTTAGGGAATTTCCTCTCCTGAACAGTGGTGTCCATGTGTGTTGGACCTAAGCTGACTAGGAGCATGTTTCCTGACTCTCGTAATTGGTTACAGGACACCCCTTGATGTCATCTGAGGCAATGAGGTGCTATGAGACCCTTGCTGGGAATACTGGGATGCAGGTGGTACTCTTTCCCCTGACCTTGAACCTGAGAGGCTCTCCAGACTGGAACTGCTGTCTCCACACTGCTATGGGTGACAGTATGACTGAAGCCAGCACTGTTAAGAGCAGAGCAGAAAGCTGGAGACACATGGTCCTGGCTGCTAGCAGTGCCCGAGCCGAGCCCTGCCAGGCCACTGATACTTGAAATTTCTGTGATTACTTCCTGTTTTGTGTAAGCTAGTTTTGTTGAGTTTTCTGTCAAATGCAACAGGAAAAAATCCAACATAATACAGTGACAAGTGGGAAGGGCATGCTAGGCAAGGGGACATGATGTACAAAGCTTCTGAGATGGGGAAGAGGCTGATATGCCAGGAGACTTGAAGAAAGATGAGTGGCATGATTGGATGGTGGGAAGGGAGTTGCGGCGAGGTCAGAGGGGATGTGGTAGACCTTGGATAGGACTCTAATCTAATCTTCAAGATGACAGGCTATGAAGTGTTGTGGATGGTAACAGGGCCAGATTTGCATTTTACAAATGTCTCCCTGGCCCCATCTGGAGAATGGAGTACAGGGCTGAGGGCAGGTCCCTGTAGAGGTGGGTCCCTCTGAGGATACCAATGCCTTGTGATTAGGACCCATGGGTGCTGGTCTTATCACTTCAGCCCTATCTCATGTTTAGGCCCCCTCCCCCTTACCTTGGGGACAAGCCAAGGACTTCCTCATCAGACTGGACAAGCCTGCTAGATGCATCTGCAACATCCCCACTAGCGCTCATGTTTTCTGCATGATGCACTGTGCTCTTCAGGCCCCAGGGAGGGGTGGTAGTTCATGGCCTGCATTAGGTGGAGCATAGTACCCCAACACCACACACACACACACACACACACACACACACACACCCTCCTGTAGCTTCTAAGCAGGCCCCAGCTGCCTGCTGGCTTCCTCTGCTGAGGCATTCCTGCTGCTGGTGGGCCCACCTTGGTCAGCCTGCCTGCCCTCTCTGGGCAGAGCCAGCCTGGAGCCAGTTGGACATAGGCACACGTTGCAGGGGGAAGTCTGGGCTGATCTCACCATCATGGCACGAGGGCTTCCCTACAAGGGGTGGCCGGTGTGTCCATGCACAGGGGGTCATGTGGGGAGCCTGGGGCTGCTGGCCTTTCTGTTCTGTGGCTTTTCAGACCTTGGGAGAGAGGGCTGGCATTCCCTTCATGACTGTCCCTGGGGGCTATATCGACATCCCCATCCTGCTCCTCCAGGCCTCCATTCTAACATCTTGGTTGTGTATCTTTGCCTTAGAAGGAGCTTTGGAAAATGAATACTGTGGCTTAGTGTGCATGTAATTTTTGAATAAACTTTTTATTTTAGAATAGTTTTAGGTTTATCAAAAAAGTACAAAGATAGCACAGAGTTCTTGTGCACTGCCACCACCCAATTTTATTGTTAGCATCTTACATTATTATACACACTTGTCACAATGAGTGAACCATTATAGATAATTATTAACTAAAGTCCATTGTTTGTTCAGATTTCCTTCGTTTTTACCTAATATCCCTTTTTTTGGTCCGGGCTATGACGGCCTTTCAGACTGTCCTTGTTTCTGACTCCCTCGATAGTGTGAGGAGTGTGGGCCGAGGGCACTCTGAGGCGCCCTCTCCTGGGATGTGGCGGATGTATTCCTCAGGATGAGACTGGGATCGTGGGCTGGGGGGAAAGACCCACCGTATCAAGGGTACATGCTTTTATTTAACACGACATGTCACTGTTGATTTTGATCTTGATCAACTGGCTGAGGTCATGTTTTTAGGTTTCTTGGATGTGAAGCAACTTTTTCTTTATCCTCTTCCCATACTGCATTCTTTTGCTCACATATTTTTAATTCTTGAATGGTCTTGTGGTACAGACGTTCATTCTGTTTCTTAATTGCTTTGCACCCAGCACGGCAATTAAAATTTTATTGTTGCTGTGTGCATCTGGTCTGATGATGCAGAGCTCTCCACGGGGCCTCCACAACAGACCCTGGTGATGATTCCCAGGCTGTCCCAGGTACCAACCCCTCAGACGCTGCCACAGTGAGCAGGCTGCCTCGTGCCCTTGGAGCCTATTCCAGGACTCCTCTGGATGCAAAACCAGGAGTGAACCGCTGGTCATCTGGTGTCTGCCCTCCAGAAAGGCAGCACTAGTCAGCCTCCTGCAACCTCTGTCTCCATCAATGATCTCACTTCCTCACACATGCTAAGCTGAGGGCCATGCAGTGCCGTTGGCCCATGCACAGGTGCGCTGTCTGACCGCCACATATGGACACTCCCACGAGCTGGCTTCATATGAGCCATTGAACCACACCACACATCAGGGCCCCATCTGGCGAGCTGAGGACCCACGTGCCCCACTGCTTGGCTGGCACAACAGTTAGAAATTTTTTGAGCCAACATGTAAACACTGAGAAATTTCACATAAACTTTTGAGGTTTGAGTTTTTCTGGAAATCCCAGTCTTCTTTCTTTTCATGATTTTTTAAAGTAAATCTGTTCTCTGGAAATACCAGTTTGGCTAAAGTGTCCATTTAGTTTTTCCTGTAATATAAAAGATACATTTTTCATTTTCACCAATAACTTTATTGATTTGGATATTTTGAGTATGTCGGCTATGTCCTGTGGTATAATATTGATTGTTCTCAATTAATGTCTCAATTTGATCACTATCAACTTCAACTGGTCTACCCGACTGTGGAATATCATCTAGTGGAAAATCTCCAACATGAAACTTCACAAACCACTGTTGACACGTTCTACCAGTCACAGCACCTTCTCCATTCACTGCACAAGTCTTTTTTGTGTGTTTCAGATGCATTTTTACCCTTCTTGAAATAATAAATCATAATGTCTCAAAATATTGCTTATTTTATTCCATTTTCAATATTAAAATGGCTATACAAAAATTCACCAATTTTGATGAGTTGTTTAGAAAATGCACACTGATATGGCAGCTGTCACAATACAGTCTAACACAGTTTATTTCAAATGAAGTTAAAGACAACTAAATGCTACTATAGCCATCTTACATAAAAAAACAAATGGACTTTTTGGCCAACCCAATTTTTGGATTTGGTAGTTCCCATGGCCTCTTAAAACCTTGTGGCTTCCGCAAATCAGGCTCCAATCACTGCAAAGCCCTTTTCTTACAGGAAGAGCAGCCCTGTCTGAGCCTGGCAGCCTGACTGGAAGTGGACAGCACCCCATCACTAGAGGTGTACGAGCTGGGCCTGGTATGCCTCGACATAGGATAGGGTCCTTGAAATTCTGTCTCGTCCAGATTTCCTGGTTATTGAGACAGGCATTCTCCCCCCTTTCTGGTCTGTAAGCCAGGAGGATGCAAGTGGCACCTCCCTACATTTCGAGTGAGTTCTGGCACATCTACTGGGTAATAGTGCCCCCTTGTGGCCCTCGCTCTAACCCAGCGGGCTCTGCTCACTACCAATGGAGAGGGATGGATTTGGACACGTGGGCATGAGGGAAAGGTATTTCTGGTGGCAAGGAGGGCCAGGATACCTTCTGGCAGGGGCACGTGAAGCCCGGCCCATGGCCCAGTGGGTGGAGTGAAGGGTGTTTCAGGAGCAGAGGCTGTGGAGGTTGAGGGATGCTGGATGGGGAGGGCTCTGGATGCTGAGGGAGGGATGTCCTTGAGGGGATGTGGCCTAAGTGGTGCCCTGACTTTGGCAGAGTGGACAACCCTCCTTTCAACAAGTGTGTCCCTTGCCCCAAGGCTGTGTTCTCCCTGGGGTCAGCTCCTCTGTCCCACCTGTGAGACCAAGAATTCCCACCCACAAGAATCTTCCTGGCAAATGGACTTATTGACATTCCCTACCATGGACGGGACCACCATTAACAGCCAAGTGCTTTAATGGTGGAACTGTGGGCAGAGGGCACCACCCAGAGAACTGAAATGACTGCTTCACCAACCTCTACTCAGCAGCCTGTGTGAGTGGGGACTCTGCGTCTCTAAGATTTCATTCATCCTTATACAGTGTGGGACAGAGGTGGGAACTGAAGCTCAGAGGAAGCAGGTGTCTTGCCCAAGTTCATCAGGAGACTTGCACCCAAGTGTGCTTTACTGCCAAAGTTCATTGTCAAGAGAATGAGAAGATAAGCAACACACTGGGGGAAAAGATTTGCAAAAGACATAGCTGTTGAAGGACAGTTATCCAAAAAATACAAATAACTCTTTGAAGTCAACAATAAGAAAATGAATAACCTGACCTGAAAATGGGCCAATGACCTTAATATATATCTCACCAAAGATGTGCAGATGACAAAAATGATATATGAAAGATTGTCCTTATCATATATTATTGGGAACATGCAAGTTAAAACAAGGAGATACCACTACACACCTGTGAGGGTGGCCAAACTCTCGAACACTGATGCCACCAAATGCGGGTGAGGGTGTGGGACAATAGGGGCTCTCGCCCACTGCGTGTGGGGGCACAAACAGGTGCAGCCACTTTGGAAGACAGTTTGCATGTTTTTTACGAAACTGAACAAACCTTCACCTTACAACCCAGCGATCGTGCTCCCTGGTATTTACCCATACGAGCAGGAACCTTGCATCTACACAAAAACCTGCATGCAGGTATTTACAGCAGCTTTGCTCATAATTGCCAAACTCTGAAGCAACAAGGCTGCCCTCTCGACATGTGAATGGGTAAGTAAAACTGATACATCTAGACAATGGAATATTATTGAGCACTAAAAAGAAAAGAGCGATCAAGTCATGAAAAGACACAGAGGAAATTTAAATTCATATTATTAAGTCAAAGAGGCCAATCTGAGAAGGATACGTACTGTCTGATCCCAACTATAGGTGCTCTGGAAAAGGCAAAACTATGGAGACAGTGAAAAGATTATGATTGCCGGGACTTAGGGGGCAGGGGGGATGCATAGGTGTAGCACAGACAGTTTTGGGAGCAGGGAAACTGCTCTGTATACCATAGTGACAGACACATGTCATTATGCACTTTTTTCTATCCCCACAGAATGTACAACAGCAAGAGTGAGCCTTCGTGTAAATGACAGACTTTGGGCAATGACAGTGTGTTAATGTAGGTTCACAGATGGTAACAGATGTGCCACTCTGATGGGAAGTTGATGGCAGGGAAGACTATGCATGTGTGAATAGTAAGGGCATAGGAAAAGTCTACATTTTCCATTCAATATTGCTGTGAATCTAAGACTGCTCTGAAAAATAGTCTACTAAAAAAATAGTTCATTGCATTGCCTTGCCCAGTCTTTGGAAGCTCACAGTCTGGTGGGAACTGGATATGGAAACAGGTATGATCATTTGGACAGTCACTGCTGTGATGAGGAAACTGCAAGGGGCTATGGACACTTTGGGGGGCTATTACACGGCATTAGGGAAGGCTTCCTGGAGGAGGTGTTGCCTCCAGTGGGCTTTGAAGGCCCAGATAAAGAAGCAGGGGAGGCAATCCAGGCAGAGGAACCAGCAATCAAAGAATGAAAGCACCAAGTTGTGAGGTATTGGGGGAGCGGCGCAGTTCCAAGGTGCAGAGTGGGGGTGCTTGTGCACAGTTGAGTTGCAGGCAGTGGGCAAGATAACTGGGTGCTGCCCCAAGAGCTTCATGGAGTTAACACAGAGTCAGAGTGAGGTGGGGCCTTTTGCAGAGGCTCCTCGTGGCCACCAGGTGTGGGGTTCTGCGGGACTCTAGCTTGCTGCAGTGTGGGTGGCCACGCAGGCACAGAGAGGGGAGTGCTGTGTGTGGGGCACAGCGCAGCAAGTGCTGGGTCTGAGAGCCAGTTCCAGGACCTGGAAAGAAATTGGGATGGTGACTACAGATGCACAAAAATGACATCTTTTCTTTGTTCCTAACCTGTAATGCAAATGGAGCTTTTCCTTTCATAAATGCAGGCAACAAACCACAGTAGTGTTAGCTGTGTTCACAAATCTAATATGTGTTTCAGATATCTCAAAACATCGCTTATGCTCAACAGTGCTTTAAAGTTGCCATGAATATTAGACCTGCTGCTAGACCATGTTATTCATTAATATGGTCTTAAGAAAGAATTCCATATAGTGCTGTATTACAGACTTCTTCTCAGTATTTTTGGTAACTATAATTTCAATCTAATTAGCACTTAAAAACCTACAGTTTCCTTCACACTGCCAAACATCTCTGGCACATGCATGCACCCAATCCCACAAAACTGCACACACGTGCACATGAAATACAAACACAGAAACGCGTGCATGTGCATATGGCACACGTACATGCAAATGCACACAGGCACAGGCATGGGCACACACAACACACAAACATGCACACACAACTGGGTATGTGCATACAGATACGTGCATGCAAGTGCATATTTAGGCATGCACATGTATGTGTGCACACATAAAACACAAACATGTGCGTGCATACACACAACACACATGCACTCGCACACAATGATTGAAAACTCTTCTTGAGAGGAAAGGCAACACCAACAAGTATCCCTGATCTCATAACTTATTGTCTAAATCTGCACACTTGAGTGAGAGAAGGGGCACTGATTAGCCTGGGACGACGGGTATAAGCAGACTCTGCTCAGCACACTAGGACAAGAGCTTCCCTACAGATGATCATATCATATTAATTGCATTTCTGTGGGCAAGAGAACCTGCGTGGGCGTGCATCTGCGGTGGAGGGATGTCACTGTCTAGTTGTGGGGATGTGGTGTGTGTGTAGGGGGTTCTGATCTCTGGTGCCTGGGTTCTGGAAGCTACCTGACCTATGGCCCCATGGTCATGCTAGCCTTCAGAGGAGACCTTGCCCAGGCATGCTCAGGGATGGCAAGTGGTCTGGGGGTAGGGTCTGCCTTGCTTCCTCTGAGGGAGACAGATGGGCTACATGTTCAGTCTTCTTGCTTCACCACATTCATCCTCCTTTCCACTATCATCCCCATTTACTGATGCAGAAACTAAGGCCCAAACAGGTTGAATATTTTGCCAAGGCCACACAGAGAGTCCAGCCATGGATGATGAGGAGCAGGACCCCTGAATTTTCTGTGTCCTTGCTTGCCATGTCAGGAGGTGAGAAGCGACATCTGGGGCTGAGCTAGCAGAGGAGGCATTCAGCTCTGGGCCCCTCTTGTGTGGGCCCACCGTGACTCCCCACCTGCAAGCATCAAGTCTAAGTTCCACAGACCCAGGTCACTCCCTATCCATGCCCTGCGCTCCAGCCACACCAGCCAGTAGCCCTTCCCAGTTCTTTTCTCAATGTCTTCACACCTTCAGGTCTCTGCCCATTGTGTTTCCTGTGCTTGGAGTGCCTGGCCAATTCCTACTCATCCTGCGAGGTCCACTCTGATCCCCTCACAGAGTTGGCATGTCCCTGCTCTGTGTCCCCTCTGCCTTCACACATCCCTGTGGGGTAGCCCTTCTCCAAATTTATGCAGATAAACATCATCACTGTCCTCCCCATACTTAGCACCAGGTACAGAATAAGGTAGGCACTAATAGCTCTTTGTTGAATGAATGAAAATGTGTGTGTGCACTCCAAGCTGCTTAAGAGAAAGGCTGGGTCCTCTCCAGCATTCAGGTGGTAGTCAGAGTTTGTCCAGCTGTCCAGGCTAGGGCCAGATTGGAGGCAGGAGCTGGGTGGCTATGACAGCACCAGTTGGGTGGGGCCTGTGTGGGACCTACTCTACCCCCCTAATACTTGAAGCACATGTCCCAGGTTCCTCTCTGCATGCTCCTTGGGGTGCAGGTGGGACTTTGCCGTGGCTTCTACACAGGCACCCGAAGGTCCCCAGTGGGACCCAGCTCTCCGAGGCTCTCTCACTCTCAGCCCTAAAAGGTCAGTGCTGGGCCAGGCCTCATCCTCTTCTCAGTCCACTTATCAGGTCGGAAGCTCAAGGCTGAAACAGCCTGGAAGAGCCAAGGTTTATGTGCTTTTTCTCTCCACCCTAGCTACTCTGACCCTGTGAAATGCTCCAGGAAGGGTGGGGACAGGAAGAGGACAGTGGGCCTCTGTGTCTGTCCCAGGGCACTGTCAGCTGTGTCAGGATTTATGCCTCAGTGCTTCCACCCTGGGGACTGGTCACCAGGCAGATGCCCTTGGGCTACGGCTGAGCCCTCCCTGCAGAGGGCCTAGCAGGACTGGGGACCAGGGGCAGCTGACCCAGAGGTGGGCAGGAGGAGCAGAGGCATTCTGAGACACCCTCAGATTGGGCCCAGAGTGAATACAAATCACCCTGTCACTGCTGTGGGACAGGAACTCCTGGGGAAACCCACCTACCACCTGTGGTGAAGGGATAGCATCAACTGACGAGGCTGATGCAAGCCCAGCTTGGCCCAGCTGAGGGATATTGGCTAGGACATCTGCTTCCATGGGCCTCAGTTTCATAACCAAGAATGGGCATGATCTTCATAGCCACTCCTCAGGCCCTGGGACAGCGTGTGTCCACTGGACATCAGTTAACGTGCACGCCCACAGAGGGCATGGGTTGGTTGTGTCTGCCTTCCCTCCTTGCTGTGCTAGCACCCCCACCCTATTGTCTTTTGGGGATGGCCGCTTTCCCGTCCAATCTTTGCTGGACTGTCCCCTGTACGTCCTCCTCCCCACCCCTCCAGGCATGGGGGTTAAAGAGAGAACACTCTCAACAGGGGCCTCTGGATCACAGGGTTGCTTAGATGGGCAAGAAGTAAGGGGAGAGGTGGTTTTAGGGGTTCCCGGAGTCACGGTGGGAAGGTCTGACTGAACCTGAATTAGATCAAGGGCTGCACAAGATGGAGCCATGGTAGCCAGACTCCTACCCCACCACATCCAAACCACCAGTGATCCCTGCCAACTGGGCCCTCAGAACATTCCAGAACCCAGCCTCTTCCCTGGCTTCTGCTCCTCCCTAGCCTCTACATTCAACTGTAGGCAAATCCTGCACAACCAATTCTCAGAACATATCAGAACCAGCCACCTCCCCTGCCTCTACTGCCAGCACCTGGCTCCTACACCACCTCTGCCTCCTGTCCCATCCACCTCCCTCCTGCCCACGTGGCCCTTTCCCCTCACATCTACCCAAGCAATTATTCTAAATAACTTGCCTGTGTTTACCCCCCGCTTGTTTCCCACCCAGGATAAATTTAATTTCCTTACTGTTGTCTGTAAGACTGCCAGCTCTGCCCCTGCCCCCCTCTCTGACCTCATCTCCTCCACTCCCTTCCCACTTTCACGTGGGTGCTCCTCACTGTTCCCAAGCTCCCCGAGTTTGTGCCCACCTCTGGGCCTTTGCTGGGTCCTTTGCCTGGAACATTTGATTCCCAGGTGTTCCTAAGATTCCTTCCCCTCTTCATTCAGGTCTTTTCTCAAATGTCCCCTTCTCAGAAAGGTCCTCCCTGACCCCACACCTGCAACAAGCACTGCTCCCCCGCCACCCAGCATCCCCTGTCTTTTCACCCTTTGTGTTTTTCTTCCAAACGTGTCCTGATATTTTTTATGTGATCATTGTCCGGGGCCCCTGGGAGACAGACTCCGCTGTGATGAGTGCTGTGATGGGGGAAATGCAAGGGTCTGTGGGGGATTTGGAGCAAGTTGCTTCTCCTCTCTGGTCCTCAGTTTCCCCATCTTATTCTAAGGCCTGGGCTTTCCTGCTCAACGGCCTGCTAGGCCTACTAACAGTGGTGTTGGTAACAATGTGTCTTCCCTTTGTCCTGGAAGAGAGGCTGCTGTGGAAGCAGAGGCACTAGGCTCTAGCAGAGGGACCATCCTTCTCCCTTCTAGGACCATTGCTACCTGATTTGGGGAAACCATGCCACCAAAGGTTTGTATGTTTGTTAAAAGCCCAAATCTGGGCACCTTCCTTATCCTTCAGCCTACACTTTGTCTCCAATTTGTGAAACAGATCACACAAGGGCCAAGTTGACTGAGTAGTGGTGCAGGATCAGGTACATCAGGACCCAGGGCATCTGGATCAGGGGTATGTCCCCCACCCACTGATTTCAGGCGGGCTCACCCCTGGTATTTCCATCTGCACACAGTTCTGCTTTAAGAAAAGCAATGTTGAGCCCATCCATTTTCCTGGTCCCATGCTCAGTGGGGCAGAATATTGGCTCCTCTGAAGTGTGTGTCACTGGCTGAACTCATAGCCTCTGCTCCATTTGGTCCCTTGGGCTCTTCAGGAAGGTGGGCCTGCCTGCTAGGCACAGTGGAGTGGTGGGCAGCCCCTACCCCTGCCCATGCCTCCCCAGGGCAAAATTGCAGCTGGAAGGTCCATGACCTCAAGGCTAGGGGTGTGGTCCCTCTCTTCCGTCCTCCTAGCTGCTGCTCTGGCGTGGGGAGGGGTACAGGAAGCCCAGGCTTCTCTGGTAAGGCCAGTCGCCTGCAGCAGGTGGTGAGAGGAGTGCCGCTCCTCCAGCCGCTGTCAGTCACACGCCGCCTTCCATCCTCTCATCCACACCAGCCTTCAGTCGCTCTGTGCCAGGCTTTGGGCACCTCTTTCCTTCCCAGGGCGCGTCCCTTCCCCACCGCTTCGGGGAGCGGGGAGGGGAGGCATTCAACTCCGGCTCCGCGGGAAGGACCAGCCCGCGCCCAAGGCCAGAGCCAGACGTCGGGAGCTGCCGCCAGGGGGCGCTGCGGTACCGTGGCACACGCAGAGTCCCGGTCTGCTCTGGAAGGTGGAGAGCGGAGGGGTTGCTCCGAGGGTCTCCTGGCCGCTAAGGCTTGGGTCAGGTCCGTCTGCCGCACAACCTACCATCGGTCTGGCTGCTTACCTAGGAAGCTTGGTACAACAAGGAGGGAAGGGGCCTCCTGGTAGACACAAACAACCGGAGCCCTCGACACAGCTTCAGTTTCCCCCATTCGTGCCCCTGAGAGCAGGATGGGTCTGGGGGAGCCAGAGCAGTGTCACCAAACTAACTGCAGACGGGGAGCCTCCCCAAGGAATCCACATCCCCGGTGCACTTTTCAGGAGCAGCAGCTGCCCTTGGTCCATTTTCCCGAGGGTCATGGGTACCCAGAGATGTCTAGGCCTCGACATTTTCCCAGCCCGGAAGTGGAGGTCATGTGAATATTGCATTAAGGAGACGACACTCAGGCGTATGTAATATTCCAGTGTTCAAATCTCAACACCTAAACTCTGTACTAGGTGATCTCTGAACATCAGTATAGTGTAGGGTGATGAGCACAGAGCCTGGAGCCAGACTTCCAGGGTTCAAATCCTGGCTCTGTCCCTTACCTGGGCAAGTCTTTTTATTTTCTGTGTCCCAGTTTCCTCACCTGTGAGATGGGATTAATAATAGAACCAGCTTTACAGGGCTGTGGGGAGGACCTGAGAGAGCACATGATAGCTCTACAGGTGGTGATTAGCATCACTCATGACAGCGTATTTGACTCATTGGGCTGAGAAACCCAGAGACTTATAATAGGAGGTGCAGCAAATCAGGAATTTGAGAAATGGGTTTGTGTGAACCCTGATGTTTGGGAGCAGCCCGGAGATATTTGGCCCAAATTTTTCTCTTTTCAGGAAGAAGAGGAAAATGAGAGGCTGCAGCAGGTTGGGCAATAGAGGGTGGAGTCTATGCCAGGCCAAGATCATGGTGTTGGGGACACTGATGAACTGGGTGATGTGGGCAAGTTGCCAAATGCTCCAAACCCCAGTCTCCCCACCTGAAAATTGGGATGCAGATGCCTCTCATTTATCACAGATGGGGCACATCCAGGGCAGGGTGTGGAGCGCAGTAGATGGGGGTGGCTGCCTCCCCTAACTTTGTCACATAGCAAAAGAGAGGCTTGCATTGGGAGGCCAGGCCCAGGCCTCCCACTCCGTCCAGAAGAGGCCAGTGACAGCTGCTCTCAGGCCATCTTAGAAAGCTGCTGAGCAGGTGGATGGCAGCCCTTGCTGCCACTGGTTGTCCCCCTCAGCCTGGGCACAGCCTCTTTCTCAATGATACATTTCTCTTTGCTGCTGAGTCTGCCATCCCTTGAGCTACAAGGGGAGGATGGTCAGTAAGTAGCTGGAGAAGCAGGAAAGCACATCAGGAGGGTGTGCTTATGAAATGCACAGGTTCAGAGCAGAGAGAGAGACTCCATGCAGTGAGATGGAGGTTCCCATGGTCACAGAGAACTTTGTAGCCATTCTCACTAGACCCATGCTGTACCTGAGAGGAACTAAAGCCAAGGATGTGAAAAGACTCAACCAGAGTCTCACAGAGCCAGATAGAAGTGGGTGGAGTGAAGGGGACTGTGTGTCTCCCACGAGCAGTACATCCAGACCAGATTCATTTCTGCACATCTCTCTGTACCAGCATGGAACAGCATGAAGATATGTTTCTTGAGCTGATGACTGTGTCTGTCAGACCACATTACTGAAGGTCTATGCTTGCAACAAGGAAGAGGATATACAGCTTAGCTTTGCTGTCCTCTGAGCTCCCTAGTTCCTGTGCTCAACTCTAGACCCCTTGGTGGACTCTGAGGTGTACAGCAGTCTCTGGAGACTCCATCCTGTGAGGAGAGAGTGGCTCAGTCAGGAAATGGGTGGCCCCAAGGGTTCCGACTGCTGTCCCCAGTTCTCTGCAGGACAGTCTGTGGCAGGAGGGGCAGAGGGGTAGGGCTGAGAGCCTTGGGAACATAGGGCTCAAACTCATCAGGAGGTTCCCCTTTTAAAGTCATAGCTGCCCCATAATGGAGGTGAAGAAGTTGGGGTGCCCATTTGGTGGGAATGTTCATGTAGTCATTTGTGTGCCAGGCACTGGAGCTGATAGTATAGTGCTGGAGAAATAGCCAGCAAACCAATTTAAAATGTGATGTCAGGTGGTGACAAATATAAAGATGGACAGCAGAGCAGAGCTGAGGGCAGAGAGCATCAGGAAGCTGGAGGATGAGAAGGAGCCACCACATGAAAAGGCAGGAAAGGGAGTCCCAGGCAGAAAGACCTGCAAGGGCAAAGGCTGAGAGGTAAGAACGTGCTGGAGGGGAGTGGTGGGAGTGGGGTGAGTGAGACTAGAGAGAAGGGCTGTGCCCATGCTCCCGGCCCCTTGCCTTCTGCCCATCCAGGTACCCCTCCCTCACTCAAGCGGACTCTAGAGGCCCCCAAAACGGCAGAAGGCTGCATTTACTCCATTGATCATAAGAGGGCAGCAGAGAAACGACCTGGAAGGAGTTCAGAGGTTGAGGCTCGAATCTGAGCCCTGAGGGGGCTCTGAGGCAGCCAGGGCTGGATATGAAACACTCCTGCTCTGCTTCTCCGAATCCATCTTTGCTACTCTCTTCTCAAGCTCCTCCCTCCTAACCATCAGGGACACCTGCTAAAATCCCAATGCCACTACTTCTGGTAAAGCAGGTCTCCTTTGAGCCTCAATGCCCACATCCTGGAAATGGGAACAGTTCCATCTCTAAAGGCACGTCATAGGTGTCAGTAACATTGTCTGCTTGTAGTCATGAGTGCCTCCGCCAAATAGCTGTGTGGCCTTGGGTACTCTTTTACACTCTCTGAGTTTCAGTTCCCCATCTGTAAAATGAGGATGACTGCAGGACTACGGCATGGAAACCCTGTGCAAGAAAACCAACACAATGCACAGCGCATGCTGATACTCAGCATGGTGCCTGACACTCAGTAAATGCTCAACGATAATAATTGATGTTGACAATAGCATTACTGACTTGAGTGTGTGGAGCCAGGAGAAACCTGCTATTCAGATGAGAGCACTGGAAATTGTCAAGAGGAGGATTGCCCAACTTGTACTACCCAAGAATGAGGCCAAGAGACCCCTCCAGGGCTGCCTGTCCATTTGACAGATGAAATGCTGAGCCCCAGGGAGGACTGGCAGCTTGGCCAAGGCCACCCTGTGGCAGACACAGGACTAGAGTCCAGGATGCCTGCTGCCTGGCCATGGCTTATCCTGCCATTATAGGGCCTCTCCCTGACCCAGGGCTAGCCACTTCTCAAAGAGGCTATCCAGGCCCTGCTTGCGTGCCCCCAGGGAGGTCACCCCCCTCCCAAGTCAGCTTTGACTGAGAGGGAGGGAGTGCTCTGCCTCCCTATAGCTCTGTGAGGAAGGAGCTTACCAAGGTAGGCTATTTTCAGGCTGTAGTCCCTGATGTCCTCGCCCCTACCCTGCCTCCCCACTGCCAAATTTCCCCTGTGCTGTGTGAAACTGGAGACTTGCAAGTCTTAGAATGCAGCATTCTTGGAAACCTGGTCCCTTCCAGTTTTTGAATTCTTAGAGCTTCCTATTAGAGCTGAGGCCTTGATTTTGATGTTTTTTGGAGTGAACAAGGTGTTTTTGGAGAATGGGCAGTGCAGGGTGTGTGGCTGGAATTGACAGTGGGGGTGGGAGTTAGGGCAGAGAGGAGGAAGGGGTTTTGGGGAGCACCTTGTGAGCCCCCACCAGGATGACATCTCTCTCTCATCTGGTGCACTGCCCCTCAGCGTGGAGAGGAGAGCTCTTCCATGTCCTTTCCGCCCACGTCCTTGCGAGCCACTCCCGGTCCTTGTGGGACACGGCCCCTGAAACCTCAAATACCTCCAGCGCCTCCCAGGGTATTTTTCTTGCGGTTAAGGTGGTATTTACAGTGAAAACAGCTATTGAAGCGAATCACAAAAATAATGTCAGTGTTTCCACTTTTGACAGAAATGGGAAGGCAGGTGGTTTCTTGTCTGCGATAAGCGCATCTGCTCCTGCAATAATTACTATTTGAGATAATTGTGAAAAAGAATTTAAATACTTAAGGCATGCACAGGGGCCAGGACAACTTTCTTTTGCCTTATTCATAAAGTATTCTGCAAGTTGGAGTTTTGTCCTGCTGTGGGCTGTGGGAGGACCAAGGGAGGGGCACTGGAGGTGGTGGGGCCTGCTCCAGGGACCAGGGATCAGGGACCAGGGACCAGGGCTGGCTGGGCGCCCAGCACGAGTGAGGGTCTTGGAGAAGGACGCACCTTGGTTGAATCTGGATTCACTGGGGGCAGGACTAGTAGACAGCTTTCCTGAACCTTAGTTTCCTGGTTTGTGAAATGGGGCTGATAACTGAGTACACCTTAGAGGATTGTTATGAAAATTAAAGCAGATCATGTGTGAAGAGCACTCAGCACTGCGTGGTATACAGACAGGACTCTGCTCGTGCTGGGTCCCTTCCCGTGCCAGCAAGGCCAGGACCAACGCCTGCAGCTCCATGGAGATAAAAAACAAGCCCCTGAGGGGGAACTGTCATGAGCTGTCATTCCCTTTCCTCCACTCTCACCTGAACTTCTTCTGGGAGTGCTGGATTCTGAAAGTGGCAAGTGTATATAAATGTGGGGAGGAGCCCCAGGGAGCCCTGGTCCCTATCTGGGTGGGCCCAGAGGACAGGGCTGGGACTCCTTGGGGCTGATTCCAGCTCTGTGTGAAGCCCAGGTGTCCCAGTTGGGGTGCAGAGGGACTGGGTTGGACTGTCGGGGAGGAAGTGTCTTGTCTGTCACCTTAGGTGCCCAAGCAGCCCAAGCTTGGGCTGAGGGACCCCTGAGGGCCTCTGGTCTTAAGATGAGGGTGAATCCTGGGTTCTAGGGGAGGCTAGGGAAGAGAGACATGGAGGCCAGAGCCTGGGGCTGACGTAGCGCATGCAGCCACAGAGGGGAGCGGCTGGCCCCCGCTCACGCACTGGTGCCTGCTGGGGCCCAGAACACATCTCCAAATGCCTCCACCCTGGGCTGCCTCTGAGGGGCCCTCCATGGGTGGCAATGAGGCAGAGGAATAGCGTAGGTGACCTTGGGAGAAGAAGGTCTTGTAGCATAGTACAGCAATCAGAAGAGCCAGCCCAGGGCTCATCAGAAAACAAGGCAGGTGCTCAGTCCTATACTGGCCCTAGTGTGACTCATTGTCCAGCCTTGCACGGGTCCGTACCTGACTCTAGTCTCACTTGCTCCAGGTTTACAATAAGAAGGTTGGACTACAAATGAAAACCTCAAAGAGTAATGACTTAAACAAGAGAAACTTTTCTCTCTTTCATATTTAAGTCTAGAGGTAGGTGGTACAGGGCTGGTGTGGGGACCAGCCTCTTTCTAGCTCCTGGCTTCACCAAACCAAAGAAGAAATCTGGTCTTTGTGGTCCAAAATGGCTGCCAGACTTCTAGCCATCACATCTTAGTTCTAAGCAGAGGCACAGAGGAAGGAGAGAAAAAAAAAGGCAGGGGTCAGGGGGAGCGGTTGGTGGTGGCTATCAGATAAAAGCTTCAAAAGTTGATGCTGGACACTGTTTCTTTTCTTTATTTTTTAAAAATTATTTCCATTGTTGTTCCATGGACACTATTTCTTACATCCCACAGGTGAAAGCTAACCACTTCTAGACACAGGAGAGGCTGGGAATAAGATTTTATTCTGGGAACCCAGCTGAAAATCAGAGAAAGAAGAGAAGGATGGTGCTGGGGGCTATCAGCTGAGGCTGCCATAGGATGATCTCATGAGACCTTTTTGGTTTGACTCCTGAGGGGCTGGAGTGTCTGGAAGTATACAATTTGCCCTGGCTCAGAAGTTCAAGAACAGATAATGAGCTAAACTGAAACAAACAAGTTTTCAAAAGTTTAAAATTCTGGGATTCTGGAATTTCCAAAGGAGGTGTGCATGTGTGTGCATGCCCGTGTGTCTAGGAGCAGGACCCATTCAGGTAGCAGAGTCGGGGCTCTCCTGGGGAGTGGCAGGGCAGGGGCTGATGGTGACCCACTGTGAGCAGCTTTTTGGCACTTAGCAGGCTGCTCCCTGGGCTCCTAGAGTCCACTCATGCTTGGCACACTGGCCTGTCAGCAAATGTGCCTGTGTGCACTAGTGGCTAGGGGTGAAGTGGGGGCCAGGGTGGCAGGAGGGTTCACCCAGGAATGCCTGCCCTTTTTAAGTCAAAGTCGTTTGTGCAAACTCCACAGATCTGGTGCCACAGGCTAGCGTGGGAGGTTGGGGCACCTGAGAGCAAACTCCAGGGTGGTGGGGGGCTATGCACAGGGGGTGTCAGAGGGGAGCTTCTATCTGGAGGTCTCCTAGTTCTGCTTTCTGTAGGTATTTGGCAAGGGCTGTGGAAAACACTGTTCTAGGCACTGGGAATACAGCAGAGAAGATCCCTCCCCTTGGGGAGCTGGTCAGTTAACAAAAGATGTAAGTGAGTAAATGGTATGTGATAAGCACTAGGAAGAAAACCAAGCAGGAAATGGGGTGGAGAGTAGTGGCAGCATGTGCAGTCTTAGACGGGTGGTCAAGGAAGTACTTGCTGAAAGGGTGACTTTTGGGTGAAGACTTGAAGTGGAGGAGCAAGCCAGTGAGCATCTGAGAGAGGGCACGCTAGGCACAGGGCACAGCCTGGGCAAAGGCCCCAAGGCAGGTGTGTGTCTGATGTGTTTGAATTACAGAGCAGGGGCAAGATGGAACAGAATGGCTGAAGGGAAAGGAGGGTGGGAGGTGGGGTCAGGGAGGTCACTGGGCCAGATCATGTAGGGCCTTGTAGCCACAGTAAGAACTTTGGCTTTTTCTCAGGGCGAGGAAGGCCACTGGAGGTCTGAGGAGGGGAGGGTCATGATCTGGCCTCAGTTTTCATGGGGCTTCTGTGGGGAGAACGTAGATGAAATGCTGGCTCTTCTCCCTCTGCTATAATTCAGAACTCTAGATCCCCTTCTCTGTCTGAAGCTTCCTCGTTCTGACACCGTCGGCCTTCTCCACAGCCTTTGTGCAAGCTGAGGCCTCAGCTTCTCTCATCTGCCCCCTTTAGTTTTTAACCCCCTCAAGATGGCAGAGTGGCTGCAGTGCTTCCAGCCTTACTTGCGGGATTTTCCACAGAGCCAGCAGAGATTCTGATCTTTGCATAAAGTGGATCATTTCTGTGCCAATTTCTAGAGGAGGAGCATGCCACCCTCTGTTGGCCTTGCTCTGGGTTATCTGAATCAGTGGTTGAGGCAAGAGGTGTGGAATGTCACAGACCAACTTGGGTGAGGCTGGGCCACTCCTGTGTCCACAGCTGCACCCAAGACGGGGACATGGCCTTCCGGCACACTGTCTCATGGGAGGTGTGCCCAAGGACCCCTGATGCGTGGGCGGTGAGCTCCAGGCTCCCTCACCCAGCCCTGGGGTACTCCTCCCTCAGACCCTCTACAAGCCAGACTGGTGTCTGGATTATTTGCTATCATTTCTGTAGCACATACCACAAACACAGTGGCTCAACACATTTATTCTCTTAATAGTTCTGGAGGTCAGAAGTCCACAATGGGTATTACAAGGATGAGATCAAGGTGTGGGCAGGGCTGCATTCCTTCTGGGGGCTCTCAGAGAGAATCGTTCTCCTTGCCTTTTCTAGTTTCTAGAGGCTTGCTGTACTCCTTGGCTCCTGGCCTTGTCTTCTATCTTCAAAGCCAGAAGTGTAGCAGCTTCAAGTGTTTCTGTGACTCTGATCTGCTTCCCTCTTCCACCTTATAAGGACCTTGTACCCACCTGGGTGACCTGGATAATCCCCCATCTCAACATTCTTTAACCACATCTGCAAAGTCTCTTTTGCCAGGTTAGATAATACATTCAAAGGATCCAGGACTTGGGCGTCTTGGAGGAGGGGCATTTTTTGCTTACTGCAGGGGCTGTGCCCTCTCAAGGCCCGTGTGGCAGCCCCTGCCCACACCAAGTATGGGCCTCTGGGGCATCTGAGCTGATGGGAGTGAGTTGCATGGGTATGGGGTGTGCCCTGAATAAAATTCACAAGACTCAAGATGGGAAGGTTGACTTTCATGGCGCCCCTCTATAGGACAGCGTATTCTAGGTAGCTCTGTTGTCACTTCCCACCCTGACTTTCCTCTCTGGTCTCTGGGTTGATGGAGAAAGGGGGGTATCAGCAAAGACACCAGGAAGTGCCCCAAACCCACAGCCTCTGCTGCAGATTCAGGGCAGCTTTTGGGCATCTCATTAACCTCAGGGTGCCAGGATGAGGGTCCTGCCTCACAGTGCAGAGAATAGGGGTGGCCTACATGGGGACCATCCCCACTCATGGGAGGCTGGGACTGAGGTTCCAGGTGTAAACCCAAATAGCATGCTGCCACCTCCACCCCGCCTTGTTCACTGATGGCCTCCGTGTGCCAGCCCTCTGTCTTCATCATGCCCAATCCTGGGCTGCTCCACTCCTTGTTGGACAGGGCCTCCTTCAGCCTGCTCTTGGGTTCTGTCTGAGAGTCAGTGTTTTCAGTGATTCAATGAGATTTTATATAAAAATCTGGATTTATTGCTTTTCTTAAAACCAATATATCAACAACACCACCCCAGAAGCCCCTACAACCTATATTTTGACCTGGCAAAAAGTGGCTGGAGCTGAGTTACCCACCCCGCTTTCGAAGGGGCATGTGGTCTCCTGCTCCTCTCGGTCCCCACCACTCTCTGCAATCTGCTCAGCAGAGCAACTCCTCCCATTTCTCATCTGCTGCTTGACTGGTGCCTGAGCCTTGATTTAACAGCCCCAGCCTAGTCAGAATCTCATTTCTCTTTCCCCCTCCCAGGTCACTGAGTCTTAACGCCCTGATGCTGGTGGTGCCTAGGCAACAGGGA
Source organism: Phyllostomus discolor (assembly GCF_004126475.2). Taxonomy (NCBI): domain Eukaryota; kingdom Metazoa; phylum Chordata; class Mammalia; order Chiroptera; family Phyllostomidae; genus Phyllostomus; species Phyllostomus discolor. Next base: position 108,158,858 of record NC_040904.2, read on the forward strand.
CCTGCCCTGGAGAAGCCACGTGCATGACACAGGGCAATCAATCCCTTGGGGCACCATGAGGGCAAGGGTGCTCCCAAAAGATAAGTGTGACTGCAGTGGCGGGGCCCATCCTGTCACAGCATCCTCCAGTCCCAGGCCTTGAAGACTGCCATCCCCCTTGGCCTGGAAGTGTGGGCACCAAGCTCCAGTCAGTCTCTGCCTTTGACTTGCTCTGTGACCTTCAGCACTGCCTTGACCTTTCTAAGCCCTGGCCTTCCCATCTGTGGATGGGGAGTGAACTAGTGACAAGCAGCCAAAAGGCTTTCCAGCCCAGGCACTGATATGCAGCCTTGAACTGCATTGGGATGTCGTAAAGTGCTGGGTTATAAACCTGTCCCCGAACCTCCTCTGCCCCACCTGTAGGAGTCATTTGTCTCCACTAAGCCTACTTCACATGGCTGCTGTTGAGTGTGATAACAACCCCAAACCTGCTTTATAAGCATCCAGACTAAAGGGCAGAGGGACTTAGCATTTATTAAGCACCTACTGTTTTGAGGCACCGCATTTGACAGTGGAGCCCCACAGCCACTCTGTAAGCTGGATTCATCACCCCTCTTGAAGCATAAAAAAACTGGCCCAAGTGAGCTGCCTGCCATGGGACGGAGAGCGTGGGGAAGTTTTTGAACTTGAAAGGAGGCCGCCTTTTTCCAGTGGCTGGGAATGAGCATCAATTTGAGCTCCTTGAAGATTTTGGGGCTTCACTTCAAGACTGCAGTGGTGGTGGCTCTGACTCAACTTCCTGTCTTGGAGCAAGAAGCAGGTGGCCAGTCTATTTGCTGCTGGGCAGGGCCACCTGGGGCAGTAGTAGGGATGGGAGTTGGATATAAGGAAGAGAAGAGAGGCTTGGGCCCTGCCAAGAGGTATTGATTCTGGGCACCACGTGCTGTGCTGGGGCCCAGCCAAGAGATGAGGTCATGAAGGACAGAAACGGTGACTCTGGAGGCCACAGTGTCCTGGCCTGGTGACGCTGTTTGCTAGACTTGAGGAATCTCTCTCTGCCTGGAAGAGGCAGGCTTTCTCCTTCCTTCTCCTTGACAACCCCCTTACTCCAGTCTGTGGTGCTTGGGGAGAAGGTCCATGGTCCCTGCCTTGCTCCTGTGCTGTGATACCTTGGGAAAGTCACTGTGCCTCTGTGGGCTTCCTCATGAGACCCCATGGCTCTGGGAGCACCTCCCGTGGATACTTTGATCAATCCACACCCAAGATCCTCAGTCTCTAGAGAGGGTCAGGCAGAGAGGCAGGGATGCCTGAGAAGGGGATCATCAGTAGCTCCCAGCAACCACCCACAACTGCTTCAGTTTCCCCACCAAGACCTTAGGGAGAGGAGGTGGCTCTCTCCTCAGCTCCCTCTGGATATCCCCCTCTGTGGAAGCTGAGGTGTGAGTGGGGATGTGTAGTTCCAGGCTCTGACACTTGCAGGCTTTGTGGCCTCAGGTGAGTTGTAAAACTCTCTGTGCCTAGTTTCCCATAATGAGGCTATGGTAGGAGCTGAGAGATGTTGAGCTGGCAGGAGGGATCCTGGCTGTAAGTTGGCACTCTTTTCCAATCACATGTCCTCTGGAGTCCTCCTGGACTGAATTTGGGTCCTGGCTCTGGTGCTGCTTAGCTGTGAGACTTCAAGTGAGTTGGTGCCCTTCTCTGAGCCTCAGTTTCCCTCTCTTTAAAGTGGGGACAACAATATCTTCCAGATTGTGTTGCTGGAGACATGAAGAGAGGCTATGAGGGGCATGCTTTGACACAGGGTGTGTGTCACTGGGGCACTGCTGTATGGATGCTGTTGGTGCCAGGGCTGGCCGGTGTGCCCAGCCCAGCCCCTCCACCTTCCTTCCCTTCAGATCAGCCCCTAGCCTATGAAAATGTCCTATTAGAGAACTCAGCTGTGGTCAGCATGTCATCAGAAAGCTGCAGATGGTGCACTGACTCATGGCAGTGAGTCATACCTGTCACCATACCACCATACCTGTCACATCTCTCAGAACCACGGTCCACCCCATACTGTCTTGGCTATAGAACCAAAAAGTTATGCATCTCTTTAAAGTTCCCATTTAAACCTAACTTAGAGGGACTGAACTAACTTCAGAGGGGGAAAACCCCAGATAAACCAAAGGAAGACCAAAACTTGCCTGCAATTTCCTCAGACAGAGATGATCCTTAGCATTTGCTATGGCTATACATATAGATTTATATTTAGAAAGAAGGGATCATGCATTTTTCATTTTAACTGTATATAATGCATATCTTTCCATTTAGTAAACATTTCTCCACAGCATCATCTCACATGACCACATCATATCCCATGACTTTGACACGGTATAATAATACACACAAACTTTCTGTTGACACTTGAGTGTTTTCTAGATTTTCTCTGCTGTAATTAAATTCTCCTCATCACCATTATAGCTAAATTTTCTTAGTAAAACAATGTGCATTTTTATTTATTTATTTACTCTTTAAAATAGATGTTATATATTTTAGAGAGAGGGGAGGGAAGGAGAAAAAGATGAGAACCATTGATGTTTGAGAGAAACATTCATCAGTTGGCTCCCCTTTGTGTCTTGATGAGGGACTGAACCTGCAACCAACAACACGCCCCAACCTGGAATCCTTTGCTTTGCCAGAGGGCCCCCAACCAATGAAGCCACACAAGTCAGGCTTGTTATTTACTTATCAATCAGTTTAAACCCTTGAGGGGTACAGCATTACACAGATTCTCTGTCCAATGGCCTCAGCAGGGAGGTTACTTTGGAATTTAGCACGAACCATGCCACTGTTTCCATGAGCACGAGTTACCATTCCCCACACTACTCTGGTTTTGTTTGGTCACCACCAGGAGTCACTGTGTTTTTCTTTGCTTCATACACAGAAGCACATCTCTTGCCTAGATAGAATTCAGTTTCATCTCAAGCATAAAGAATTTTAAGAAGAGCGGTGTGCTCCCCATGGTCCCAGAGACCCCGTTGATAGCCAGCAGAAATGGCCGTGGACCACAGCCTTCCAGACATATTTGTCATTGTAGAAGTCCTGTTCTTGGCAGGCTCCACAGGCTTCAAGGTGGTGAAAAGGAAAGTGAGGCCCCACCACTTGGCCTGGTGGGATCAGAATGTGCATTTTCAATGTTTGGATATTAACACTAGTTCATACTCCCAGCAACTGTGTGTTAGTTTTTATGTAGAATGTTCTGGGATCAAAAGTGATCGGTGCTATGTATCCTTCTTCAAACACAATTGACCATGCTTTGGAGGAGCGGATACTACCTGGAGAGGCAAACTTCTTTCTTTCTTAGGAATCTTTAATTAATCAGCTTCATCTCAGCTGGACTTCCAGCCAAGATGGAGGCACAGGTAGATGTACTTTGCCTCTTTGCACAACCAAAAGACGGACAACAACAAATTTTAAAACAAAAAATAACCAGAACAGCCAGAAAATTGAGCCATATGTAAGTCTGACAACCAAGGAGTTAAAGAAGAAACATTCATACAGACCGGTAGGAGGGGTGGAGATGGGCAGCCAGGGCGGAGAGGACATGCAGCAAGGCAATGGCTGGCAGACTCGGGCAAGCAAGGTGGCGGCTGGCAGAGCAGGCAGTCCCACATTTGCTTGTGGATAAACCAGGAGCAACAACTGGTGAGCAAGACAGACCACACAACCCAGGGTTCCAGCATGGGGAAATAAAGCCTCAAAACCTCTGACTGAAATAACCTGTGGAAGCTGCAGCAGCAGGAGAAACAAGAAACTCCCAGCCTCACAGGACAGTGTGTTGGAGAAACCCACAGGGTCCTAGAATGTACACAAACCCACCCACCTGGGAATCAGCACCAGAGTGCCCCACTTTGCTTGTGGGTAGTGGTGGAAGTGAGTGAAAGCTGGCCGAGAGCCGAGCAAGCGGCATTGTTCCCCCTCTGACCCCTCCTCCACATACAGTGCCACAACTCAGCAAAGAGGGATGCCCTGCCCTGGTGAATACCTAAGGCTCTGCCCCTTACAACCTAACAGGTGTGCCGAGACAAAGAAATATGGCCCAAATGGAAGAACAGATCAAAGCTCCAAAAATATAACTAAGCAATGAAGAGATAGCTAACCTATCAGATGCAGAGTTCAAAACACTGGTAATCAGGATGCTCACAGAATTGGTTGAATTTGGTCGCAAATTAGATGAAAAAAAAATGAAGGATATGCTAAGCAAAATAAAGAGAAATATACAGGGAACCAACAGTGAAGGAAAGAAAACCAGGACTCAAATCAATGATTTGGAGTGGAAGGAAGAAATAAACATTCAACCAGAACAGAATGAAGAAAGAAGAAATCAAAAGCATGAGGAGAGGCTTAGGAACCTCTGGGACAACTTTAAACATTCCAACAACCAAATCATACAGGTGCCAGAAGGAGAAGAGGAAGAGCAAGAAATTGAAAACTCATTTGAACAAATAATGAAGGAGAACTTCCCCAAGTTTCCTTTTCTCGCAAAGGAAATAGACTTCCAGGAGGCCCAGAAAGCTCAGAGTCCCAGAGAAGTTGGACCCAAGGGAGCACACACCAAGGCACATCATCATTACATTACCCAAGATGAAAGAGAAGGAGAGAATCTTAAAAGCAGCAAGAGAAAAGGAGACAGTTACCCATAAAGGCGTTCCCATAAGACTATAAGCAGATTTCTCAAAAGAAACCTTGCAGGCAACAAGGGGCTGAAAGAAGTATTCACAGTCATGAAAAGCAAGGACCTACATCCAAGATGATTCTATCCAGCAAAGCTATCATTTAGAATGGAAGGGCAGATAAAGTGCTTCCCAGATAAGGTCAAGTTAAAGGAGTCCATCATCACCAAGCCCTTATTCTATGAAACGTTAAATGGACTTATCCAAGAAAAAGAAGATGATCAAAAGTATGAACAGTAAAATGACAACGAGCCCACAACTATCAACAACTGAACCTAAAAAATACAAAAACAAAAACAAACTAAGCAAACAACTAGAACAGGAACCAAGTCACAGAAATAGAGATCACACTGAGGGTTATCAGTGGGGAGGGGGAGGGGAGAATGGGAGGATAGGTACAGGGAATAGAAGTGTAATTGGTAGATATAAAATAGACAGGGGGATGTTAAGAATAGTATGAGAAATAGAGAAGCCAAAGAACTTACATGTACGACCCATGGACATGAACTGTGGGGGGTGGGGGATGCTGGTGGGAGGGGGAGTGTGCAGTGCAGATGGGAATAAAGGGGAGCAAAAAATAGGACAAGTGTACTAGCATAATCAATAAAATATACTTGAAAAATATTAACCTCATCTCCTTTCACCCTGTTTCATTCTAGCCATGCTGGTACCTCACTGCTCTTTGAGCTTGCCTAACATGATTCTGCCTCAGGGCCTTTGCACATCCTGTTTCCTCTTCTGGGTTCTCTTCCCTCAGATAGCCAAAATATGTTTTTTATTTTCTCAACAACACAAATTGTATTTCCTGAGAGATGTTCCCTGGCCATCCTAGTTAATCTATACTTGCCCACCCACATTTCTGTATTATCCTTTTCCTCTTCATTACAGACTTTTGGAATTTGTCTTTTTTATGTTTTTGTTTACTTGTATAAGGTCCAGCTCTTTCAGAGGCATAGAGGGGCACCAAGTGAAGGTAGCCATTGGCACTGGCTGTACGTCAGCCCTGATTTCTCCATGACAGGAAAACATGGACATTCTCTGTACCATCCCTACAGTTTCCTTAGAGCCTGGGCCAGTGTCTGGACACGAGACTAGAATAATCATGAACTTGGAAGCATGTGAACCAAAAGGTAAATGCTTTTGTCCTCTTATTCAATAGAACACACAGCAGACAGTATGAGAGAGGGGATGCAGTGGATCTGACTTCTGTCTCTGAGTCTCAGTTTCCTCAGGTGGCAATGGGAATAATGCATCCTGATGACCATGTGTACCCTGAACAAGGAAAATGATGATGTATGAAAAGTGCCCAGTGCTATACCTGGCACATAACAGTGAAAACACTCAGAGTTCTTGCCCATTTCTCTGCCTGGGGTTCTATTCTTCATACTCAACACAGATGACCTCATTGGACCCTTACAACATGATTTTTCTTTTTTCAAGTATATTTTATTGATTATGCTAGTACACTTGTCCTATTTTTTGCTCCCCTTTATTCCCATCTGCACTGCACACTCCCCCTCCCACCAGCATCCCCCACCCCCCACAGTTCATGTCCATGGGTCGTACATGTAAGTTCTTTGGCTTCTCTATTTCTCATACTATTCTTAACATCCCCCTGTCTATTTTATATCTACCAATTACACTTCTATTCCCTGTACCTATCCTCCCATTCTCCCCTCCCCCTCCCCACTGATAACCCTCAGTGTGATCTCTATTTCTGTGACTTGGTTCCTGTTCTAGTTGTTTGCTTAGTTTGTTTTTGTTTTTGTATTTTTTAGGTTCAGTTGTTGATAGTTGTGGGCTCGTTGTCATTTTACTGTTCATACTTTTGATCATCTTCTTTTTCTTGGATAAGTCCATTTAACGTTTCATAGAATAAGGGCTTGGTGATGATGGACTCCTTTAACTTGACCTTATCTGGGAAGCACTTTATCTGCCCTTCCATTCTAAATGATAGCTTTGCTGGATAGAATCATCTTGGATGTAGGTCCTTGCTTTTCATGACTGTGAATACTTCTTTCAGCCCCTTGTTGCCTGCAAGGTTTCTTTTGAGAAATCTGCTTATAGTCTTATGGGAACGCCTTTATGGGTAACTGTCTCCTTTTCTCTTGCTGCTTTTAAGATTCTCTCCTTCTCTTTCATCTTGGGTAATGTAATGATGATGTGCCTTGGTGTGTGCTCCCTTGGGTCCAACTTCTCTGGGACTCTGAGCTTTCTGGGCCTCCTGGAAGTCTATTTCCTTTGCGAGAAAAGGAAACTTGGGGAAGTTCTCCTTCATTATTTGTTCAAATGAGTTTTCAATTTCTTGCTCTTCCTCTTCTCCTTCTGGCACCTGTATGATTTGGTTGTTGGAATGTTTAAAGTTGTCCCAGAGGTTCCTAAGCCTCTCCTCATGCTTTTGATTTCTTCTTTCTTCATTCTGTTCTGGTTGAATGTTTATTTCTTCCTTCCACTCCAAATCATTGATTTGAGTCCTGGTTTTCTTTCCTTCACTGTTGGTTCCCTGTATATTTCTCTTTATTTTGCTTAGCATATCCTTCATTTTTTTTTCATCTAATTTGCGACCAAATTCAACCAATTCTGTGAGCATCCTGATTACCAGTGTTTTGAACTCTGCATCTGATAGGTTAGCTATCTCTTCATTGCTTAGTTATATTTTTGGAGCTTTGATCTGTTCTTCCATTTGGGCCATATTTCTTTGTCTCGGCACACCTGTTAGGTTGTAAGGGGCAGAGCCTTAGGTATTCACCAGGGCAGGGCATCCCTCTTTGCTGAGTTGTGGCACTGTATGTGGAGGAGGGGTCAGAGGGGGAACAATGCCGCTTGCTCGGCTCTCGGCCAGCTTTCACTCACTTCCACCACTACCCACAAGCAAAGTGGGGCACTCTGGTGCTGATTCCCAGGTGGGTGGGTTTGTGTACATTCTAGGACCCTGTGGGTTTCTCCAACACACTGTCCTGTGAGGCTGGGAGTTTCTTGTTTCTCCTGCTGCTGCAGCTTCCACAGGTTATTTCAGTCAGAGGTTTTGAGGCTTTATTTCCCCATGCTGGAACCCTGGGTTGTGTGGTCTGTCTTGCTCACCAGTTGTTGCTCCTGGTTTATCCACAAGCAAATGTGGGACTGCCTGCTCTGCCAGCCGCCACCTTGCTTGCCCGAGTCTGCCAGCCATTGCCTTGCTGCATGTCCTCTCCGCCCTGGCTGCCCATCTCCACCCCTCCTACCGGTCTGTATGAATGTTTCTTCTTTAACTCCTTGGTTGTCAGACTTACATATGGCTCAATTTTCTGGCTGTTCTGGTTATTTTTTGTTTTAAAATTTGTTGTTGTCCGTCTTTTGGTTGTGCAAAGAGGCAAAGTACATCTACCTATGCCTCCATCTTGGCTGGAAATCTGGGACAGCACCATTTTTCAATGAGGCAAAATGAGATCAGAGAGGGTATTGGCCAAGGTCACCTGGCTCATAAGGGCTGGGTCTGCCTGTGACATTGTACAGTTGTGTTCACAGAAGGGACATCCCACGTGGTTGCTGCTGCTCAGAGAGGTATTGTCAAGGTACACCTTTTCCATAGGCCTCAGGTTTCCCATTTGTAAAGCACAGAACACACTCGTGTCTCACACATTTGTCAGTGACTCCCTAGGATACTTCTGGCAGGAGGGCACCATGGCTCAAGCTAAGATAAGGGGAAGCAAGTATGGAAAGAAAACACTTAGAAAAAGATTGTGTGTCAGGGTCTGACTCAGGCAGTTATGACGAGGACACTGTGCTGCCCTTCCCTCTCCATCAAAGGTGAGGCTAGAGCACTTCTCCCCTCTGTCATGGTCTCTTCAGGCGAAGTGCCACCATATCCTGCCCATGGCTGTGCCAAGTTGCAGATGACCCAAAGCCACAGACAGACCATAAAATAACTCAGGAATCCAAATGGTCTTGTCACACTGACAGTGATAAAGGGCAATTGCAGCACTTGGATGCAAAAAGTAAGCTGTCTTATGGCCAGGATCAGAAGATACGGCTTAGCACTACCCGTGGTGGTCAGAGCTTAGCACCTGGGTGGTGTAGCCACACAAATGCATTCCAAGCCATGTCACTTAAGGCACAGAGGCAAGACAGAGGAAGGTGATTGCTGCCTCTTTCCATGTATTGTCCAGAATCTCCTACATGCTGCAGCTGAGATCTTTGAGGAAAAAATGGGTATAGGCTGCAGTGTGTCCAGAGGAGCAGCCAGACAGTAGAGACTTCACTTCATAGAATGTAATTGGAGGAGCTGGACCCCTCAGCTTAGAGAGGCAACCCCAGGGGTTTTGGTCACTACCTCCCCCAGTGTCTATAGGGCTGTTCTGAAATGGGGTGGGTAGGACAGAAGCAAGTCTGTGTGGGTCAGAGGGCAGAAGGGCCAGGACCTTCTGTGCATGTTTGGGTGACACTGAAGGGGGGTGTTAGCTCTGTCCCAGTAAGTGTTTTTTGTTATTTTTTGTTTCAGTTTTTGGGAAAGAGATATGCCATTTTGAAGATATATTTTTAATTCATCCACTTGTCCGTCTGTCCATCCATCCATCCACCTGTCCTGTTCACCCATGCGTTCATTTGTTCATCCACCCACTATTTATTGAACCTTCTGCACTAGCTTGGGGACACAACAGTGACAATATGCACCATTTCTGCCCCTGCAAGAGCTCATAGTCCCAGTCAGACTGGAGTAAAGACTATCAGGAGAATGAGTTCCCTTACCATGGAGGTGTGGAGGAGGAGGATGAGGCTGCTTTGCTGAAGAGGTATTAAACTGTCAGGTGGGTAGTTGGGCAAAGTGAGCTAGGGGGTCTATCTGCAGGAAAAGGCAGGTTGGCATGGTATTTCTGTTCACACGCTGCCATTGGTGGTACAACCCCTAAGTCCCCACCCCCAGATGCCACTGGAACATTGATTCTAGGCAGCTGGATGGGCCCTTAAATATCTCAGCTGAGGTCTGCAGAGAAAGAAGTGTGTTCATGGGGTTCCTGGACTGCTCCACTCCCTCAAACAAAGCAACTTAAGCTTTCTTCTGCATCAGGTACTGGGTGCCTGTGTGAGCTGTAGTTTGAGGATGGGGTTCTGTGTTTAAATAAGCTGGAGACCCTACTTTTCTCTAGTGATCCGTGGATTTGGCCTTCCCAGCACCCGCTTTGCTATCTTAGGGAAGATTTATTATCTTTGGGAGATAACAGGGGTTGGGGGAAGATTGTCACTCCAGGCTTCAGATGGGAGCATATGACACAGGCTGGGCATGTCAGAGAAGAGCATGATTGACCAAGGCAGTTGGGGGACATGGTCACATGACACAAGACAGGCCAATCACCCCTGAGATTCTGCTTGGTGTCATCAAGGAGATGCCTTTTGGTTTCTGGGGGAGTGAAGCCTCTTGGCTGCAAGTTGGGAGCTGCTGGTAGACATCTTGCCACCACCAGGGGACCCTGCCTGAGAATGTAGCTACATAAATTTTGATCTATGCTGAGTGCTGAAGAGGCAGTCCCTGATGACAGCAAGGATGCAGCCACATGACTCGAGCCTTCTGCTGAACTCCTTACTTGCATGTGCCTATTTTGTGCACTTCTCCATTTTTTATTTATCTTCCCCAGCTTTTTGGGATATACTTGTAAAACACTTAAAGTGTATATCACGGTGATGTGATGTATGTACCCATTGTGAAAGTCTTCCTCCCATCTAGTTAATTAACACATCCATCACTTCACATATTTATTTACATATGTATGTTAAGAACATTCAAGTTCTACTACTCTCTTAGTAAATTCTAAGTATACAACATAGTGTATATTCACCATGTTACACAGTAGACCCTCAGACCTTAGAGATGAAAGTTTGCACCCTTTTATCAACCTCTCCCTAATTCCCCTCCCCCACCCCCAGCAACTGCAACCTGTTTTCTACTATGAGTCTGACTTTTTTTTTTTTTTTAGATTCCAGGTGTGAGTGACCTTGAGGTATCTGTCTTTCTCTGCCTGACTTATCTCACTTAGCATAATGTCCTCAATGTCCATCCATGTTGCCCAAGTGGCAAGATTTTCTTCTTTATCATGGCCAATAACACTCCATTGTGTGTGTGTGTGTGTGTGCATCTCACATCTTCTCTGTCCATTCCTCCATTGATGGACACTGGGTTGTTTCTAGGTTTTGGCTGTTGTAAATAATGCTGCTTTGAACATGGGAGTGCAGCTATCTTTTTGATATCCTGTTTTCATTTCCTTTGGATATATCCCCAGAAGTAGGATTACTGGGTTGTATGGCAGCTCTATTTTTAATTTTTTGAGGAAATTTTATACTGTTTTCCACAGTGACTGCACCAATTTATATTTCCACCAACAGTGCACAAATACTCCCTTTTCTCTATTTTTTAAAAATCTTCACCTAAAAACATTTTTTTTCATTGCTTTTAGAGAGAGAGAAAGGGAGACTGGGAGAGAGAGAGAAAAACATCAATAAAAGAGAGTAGCATTGATTGGCTGTCTCTGGTGCATGCCCGCCCAAACCAGAGTTCACACACATCTGGACTGGGGATTGTATGCATCCAGACCAGGGGTCACCCTGACCAGGAATCCAACCTGCAATGTTTTGGATATGGGAGGACACTCCAACCAACTGAGCCAACCCAGCCAGGGCCCATTCCTCCATTTCTCGAAGTCAGTTTGAGTTGGCTGTCCTTTGCACCTAAAATAATCCTGATCAATATATTCTCTCACCTTGTACCTATAGAGGAAACTGAGACCCAGGGAGGCAAGTCACCCAGTCTCTCAGCAAGCTGGCAATAGACATCAGATCTAACCTCAAGCCTGTTGCCCTTCAGCAGGCTTTCTTTTCCCCATAGCTTCTAATGCTTTTCCTAGTCAGAATGGCCTCTGGGAGGGGGCAGGTGGCAAGCTAATAGGGGCCAGGAGGCCCAGCATCAAGCAAGACAGAGAACCCTCCAAGCAGCAGGGCGTCATCTCTGTACTGGGGGCTCTGTGGCCAGTGGACAGAGCTGGAGCGAGGACAGCAGTGTCTTGCTATTGCTGAGGGCCAACGTAGAATTCAGCTTAGAGGTGAAGGAATAACTTCTGACAATTGTAGTGTCTCAATGATCAGCTCATGCCTGAAATTCAAACAATCTTTTGTAGACCCCAGAGTTCCTGAGGTCCTTTGGTATCCACTGTAGATAGGCCAAGAAGAAAATAACTGTATTTTCTGTCTTTTTATGTTTTGGTGTTTCCTTGAATGGTTTTGCCTGAAAAATAAAAACAGAAATTCAACCACTAAAAATAGTTCAAAATACACTGGATTCATGTCTGCAGCCATTTTACAGAAAGGAACACTGAGGCTCTAGAGCTAGAGCTAGAAGTCTGACAAGGGCATTCAGGAAGGTAGTACTAGCCCTGGAACCCTGGTTTCCTGACACTTCCACGACCTTGGTTCATAGGCTTGCTTGTGCTCCTCTGAGCTTCCCTCTGCAGGATCAAGTGTCTCTGGGAGTGCTCCAGCTTCATGCTCTGCATCCCCAGCTACCTCCCAGGTTCTTCCATCCTTGGGGCCACCTTCACTGAAATGAGAAGTTATTTCTGTCTTTACGGAAAGGATGGATGAATCAGAGGGTTGATCAGCAAAGACACTCATGCAGTCTCCCAGCCAGCATCGTCATTCCTTTGTGCGTTGAATGAAATTCTTTTTCTGTATGTGCCTTTCAGGAAGGAAAGAAAAAAAAACTGGGTAAAGAATCCAGAGAGATGGATTGACTCTGATAATATCAAAGAGTTAATTTCTGAGCTCATTCCTGAGCTGTCAGGGCTCTGGGAGACTTTCTGTAAGCCATAAATAACGCATTTTAATAAAAGGGACTTTGATTCCTCTCTGGAGGCTGAAACTGTATCATGATTCCGGTGGCAGCTTGTCAGGGTGCCAATGTGGGCTTTCTCTGGCACTTAGTAAGGGATTACATATTTTGGGCATGTTCAGGTCTTCATGGTCTACTGGAAAACCATCTTGTTGAAAAGGTTTTTGACCCAAGGAAATGGACTTTTAGTGGAAAACAATTTTTCCACCTCTCAGGTTCATTGTTTGCCAGTTTCACCCTGAATTTGGTCGAAAGTAATTAGTTATTTTCTCCATTTCCCTGACTTTACAGAAGCTTACATGACTCAGAGGCGATTCTAGTCTCCTGCTTCACCGGGAACCATGTTTAAAGCTGCTCTAGATAATGGAATTTTGGTATCTTGGAGAATGAAAAACCCTGCCTTACAAAAACTTCAGCATTGCCCTCTTAATAATAAACCTTAAGCTCAATGACTCTGTGGTTTGATGTTCTTTGAAGTTTGGAGAAAAGCCACTTTTTCTTCTGTAAAATGAGGATAATGACACTCACTTCCCTGAAAAAGGTGCTTGGTTCCTTTTCAAGGAAATGAAGACAAAGTCACAGACAAGACAAGACTGAGAGAGAGCTTATAGCTACCCTGAAAACTGTAAGGCTTCATTCCAACACTTGTAGGCTTCTTTTATAAAGGACAAAAGAGAAAAGTATAAATAATCCTAGTAGATACTGTCATCTACCTAACCCATATCCATCTACTTTTTCTAGGTACTAGGACTCCAATTTTGTCCAGAGCAGCACAATACCCAGGTTCGCTTGCAACTGGGAGTCGCTGTGGGATACACTCCTGGCCAATGAGTGTCAAGCAGAAGTTGCTCAGAGGGGCTTTGGAGAAACTCATTTTGCTGCTTGTGCTCTAAATTTTTTTTCTTTCTACAGCATACATGATGTGATGCTGGAACTCTGAGACTATCTTGTGAGCATGAGGACAAGGGACACACCCAAAGGAGGGTAGAGCAGGGCGAGTTGGAACCCAGGCCCCTGAACATAGTGCGGTGTAGCTTCCTAGGCCTAGTCTACATGCCTTAGAGCTTATATTTATAGGAGATAAAAAATCACTATCGTGTTTTAAGCCACTGTTATTTCAATTTTCTCTGAAGTACAACCCCACAAACAAATGTAATGACATAAAAAAAAAGATCTTCAGGGTAAGGCAAAATAAAAATTCAACCAGTGATCAAATGTGGGAAGAAAGTAAGAATCCAGCTACATGGGGTATAAAATTCTACACTGTTTTCAAAGCTGACCTTCAAATTTGGCTTTGAGTTTCCTAATAGCCAAGTAAAGGAGGAATCACGGACATTGACATGATTTTCACTATCCCTAAAGAGGGAGTATTGAAAAGAGGGGCTCAATTTTTCCTGGTATTTAGTTGTGCTATATCACAAACTGAGTTTCCCCATGGTGGTTGGGCCTGGTACAGGGTGGGCACCTGGTAGATGTTTGTCTGATGTAGTTTTTAACTCTCCTGCTTTTGTGGAATATAAGTGGCCCCTCAAATCATCCTTGAATGAATCAAATTAATTTGGAATCAGTATTGTCATTGTGCATGTTTTATGTGCTTTGCCCATTCCTGGGACCACTTTCAGAGGCATGTTAACAAAAAGGACCTCCTCCTATACCCACCCCTACCCTCTCCTTCAAAGGCTCTGCAGGCAGGGCTGTCCAAGGCTCTGTGATCTTGTCCTTCCTGCCTCCCCTGGCAGCCCTCTGTTGGTTCCCTCTTCTCCTGTGTCCTAAATGCCTCTCTCTCTACTTGCTCCTTACATCTAAACTTGCTTAAAGGGCATTCATCCAAAAAATGGAGCCCTGGCTCTATTCTTCACTTTCTTTCCCTGGCATCTGTTTCTGTTCTCCCTTCACAGCCAAACTTCCTAAATCAGTTATCTACACCTGCCCCTCCACTTCCTCACCTTCTGCTTTCTGGGTATTGCCAAACTCTTTATCACATTTTATCTTTATTCATTTATTAACTCTATAAATTTTTATTGACTGCTTACTATAGGCCAGGCACTCCTCTCAGCATTGGGGATATAACAGTGAACAGAAGAGACAAAAGTTCTGTCCCTGTGGATCTCATTTAAAGTGATAAACGACAGCGTTAATATGGTATGCCCATAGACTTTGCTACATATGCAGGCTGTGGAAAATGGTAACTCAGTGTTATATAGGGTGGCTTGAGAAGACCTTGCCAAACAAGGTGAGGGAGTAAGTGTGTTCCAGGCCAGGGGCAAAACAAGTGCAAAGTCTAGGAAGTGGAAATATGATTGACTTGTTCAAGGAAGAGCAAGGAGGCCAGAGTGACTGAAACACAGTAGGAAGACAGTAGTTGAAGATGAGGCTGGAAAGACGAGGTGGGGGATTGGTGTCTTTAGGTCAACAAACATGACTATGAGAATGTTGGCTCTTTCTTCCTCTAAGCAACGTGGGAGCCATGGGAGGGTGTGGAGCAGAGGAGGGGCTTTACCTGGCTTAGGTTTTTTCATGTACTCTCTGGCAGCTGTGGGGAGAGGGACTGCAGGGAGCTAAGGTGGAAGCTGGTAGACGGCTGCTGCAATGAAGCAGCTGATGGGTTTAGGTGGAGGTGATGGTGATGTGAGGGGTGGGGATCTGGATGTACAGTGGAGGCAGGACCATTGGTTTGGCTGTCTGAGAAGCATTTAATGCAGTTGCCCATCTTCCTCCCAGAAATCTTCCCTTCATTCATCTCCTGCTTTTTCTCTGATCTCACTCTCTTTTCTCTCACTTTCTTTCCTTCCTATCTAGGTGCTGGGGTTCCCCAGGGCCCTGTCCTCAGTTCTCTCCTGCCCACTGCTTTCTCAGCTTCTCTTACCACATCACCTCAATCTGTAGGTCTCGGAGCTACTAGCCCTGTGGCCACTGAACACCAAACACTTGCTCCTTTCCTGCCCCTGCTGTCAAACCTTTTGCCTTCTTGCCACACTGTCACTCCTCCACTTCTCAGCTCTCACATGCTGAGCTCCCACTTGGTCTCCTCCCTGGCCTCCATTCTGTCTCCATTAACCTGTCCCTTACCCACAGTTCACCCTGTAACTTGAAACCATTTCTTAAAACGCTCCAATGCTCCCCCACCTCACCCACTCACATACAGGTGGAAGGCCAAACCCCACCATGTAGCACCATGTGCCAATGCTCTCCCAGCTCTGGTTTCAGCTACAGCCCATATATGGTTCTCCATTCCCAGGAAGCAGCACTCTCTCTCACACATGTGTGCCCCTGCACACCCTGCTCTTTTTGTTTGGAATATACATGTGTATCTTGCCCATCTGAAAAACTCTGATGCACCCTTAAGTGAGAGTCACTTGGGATGCTTTACTGTAACAAACCCACTCACCAAGGACATTCATTGTTACTTTACAAAAGTCTGGAGGTGAGGGGCAGTGTGTGTCATGGGTTTAACATAGACATGTGGGACCCAATCCTCCACACCTTCTCAGGTACCTCCTCAGAGTTGTGTTCACTCCCTCTTCACAGTTGTGCTCATGGCCTCAAAGTGGTTGCCAGAGCACCAGGCACTGCAGAGTTGAAGCAGGAAGTAGGAGAATGGGGTGCAAAGGGGTTTCTTCTCATGGGCTTGTCTTTTATCAGGGAGGAAACATTTTCCCAGAAACCTTCATCAGACTTCTCTTGATGTCTGCTGATGACTGGTCATGGTCACCTCTGGACCAATCACAGGCAAGCAGTTACAAAAATGTCATGATTAACATGGGACCATCATCATTCAAACTCTGAGATTATGCATTTTAACCCCAGTGAAATATGAGGGTCTTGTTAATGAACAGAATGAAGAAATGACTATAATGTAGACACCATCTGTGTGTGAAGTGTGCTCCATAGCCCCCTCCTCTGTGATATCTTCCCCCATGCCTTTCTCTGGAATAGACAGAGTTTAAACCCTAGACCATGTTCTAGTCACTACCGGCTCTGGGGTCAGCATTTCCCAGCCTTTATATATTTATCTTTCTAAGGTCAGCCCTATCATCCCCGTGTCACAGGGGAGAGAACTGAGACCCAGAGCTGGAAAGGACATGTAGACATTGAAGGTCAGAGAGAGAAGGGACTGGTCTGAGAGCTCCCACTGAATTTCCACCTGAAATAGGCTGGCCAGTAGAACTTTGTTCAGTGATGGAGAGTTTATATGTCTGCATGGTCAGTAACCACTAGCCCTGTGGCCACTGAATGCTTGGAATGTGGCTAGTGGAACTGAGGACTGAATTTTTTATTTCAATAACCACGTGTGGTTAACAACTGCTGTATGGGGTGATGCAGCAATAGCACCAGGGTGTGAATGGGCAGCAGGCAGACAGATGGCCTCTGGTGTGTGAACTGAAGTTTGCCACATCCTGGCCATTGCTAGGGGTGGGGGGAAGGGGCTGCCGATGAGAATTTGTCACTAGAAATGCAATTATAAAAATGTCACTAGAAAGGAGTTGGCAGGGTGAGGAAATCATTCACCCACCCCAATAAGTTCCTGGAAACTATTCACCTGAAGAGTGAGAAACAATGCCTAAGCATTTGTTCTGCTCAGGAGCATTTGCCCGTGGAGTCCACTTTACCCACAAGTGGCAGGTGGTGGCTTCCAGCCTTTCACCTAAGACAAACTGATCCATTAAGGCCTGGGCTCTGCGAGCTGAAGTGGATGGAGGTCTAGAGACACTATTCAGGCAGTCTTTTATCTTAGTGCAAGGGAAACTGAGGCCCAGACAGGGACATGGTAGTGATAGAGGAGGCAGTACATTAGCCAATATGTCTGTCATAGGGCTGGGCCCTTGCCAGGTTCTTTGCTGTGGCCTTTCATCCCTTTCTCCCTCCTCCCCACTAAGCAGTGGTCATGAGGTGTTGGAGGTGATTGTCTCCACCTCAGCTCCAGCACAAACATGGACTGGCTCGAGCCCCTGGGTACACTCCGGTCCTGTATCGTAGTGATGGATCCATAGTGACTGCCTAAGCCAACTAGTATGTGGAGACAAGTCACCTGGAGGTGAAGTCAACATCCAGAGAACTGCAGAGAAGATAGAGTCACAGAGGAGCAGAACTGGAGCCTCAGTTAAACCACTCCTGAAGTCATCGTGCATTTTTTGAAATTCTTGAAAATTTTGGAATTTTCTGTTATGTGATCTTATCAATTCCACTTGTACTTTTTTGACAAGTTAAAAATGTGATGTTCTGTTACTTGCCAGCAAAACCATCCTTCCTGATGCAAAATCTGATGTCCATTCTACCATTTACTGCACAGATTCTTCTGTAGTACCGCAGACAAAGAGATCCAGAAAGTGACAGGCCTTCTCCTGGGTCCTCAGTTTGTCAGGCAGAGGGAACTGCAACACAACTGTGCTGGACCCTATTGTTCCACTGAATTCACACAGTGAGTCTGTGAGTTACCGGCAGTGACCTATTTTACAGAAAAACTAGGACTCAAAGGTGGAAAGGGCACCACCCATCCTCTCACAATAGTGTTGCTGGAGAGCTGGGACCACAGACCGGTTACTCTGAGCCCTGGTTTGGAGATGTTACTTGAAGAGCTCTGACTGACACTTTTTCCTTTGCATGAGAATTGTCTCCTAACCTGTCTGGGTATGGTTGTTTTTTCATTCTGTGTTCCTTTTCTGTCTCAAAGAACTTGCATCTAAAGACCTGGATGGATGCCTTTCAGCTGGTGGCTGCATCAACAGAGCCTGTAGCAGTGATTGCCATGTAACAAACCACCCTAAAATTTTGTGACTTAAAACAACCATTTATTATTGCTCACAAGTCTATGATCAGCTGGGTGATTCTCACATAGGCCAGGTC
Source organism: Phyllostomus discolor (assembly GCF_004126475.2). NCBI lineage: Eukaryota > Metazoa > Chordata > Mammalia > Chiroptera > Phyllostomidae > Phyllostomus > Phyllostomus discolor. The sequence goes on from NC_040904.2 coordinate 108,177,245, forward strand.
TCGAGTCTCAGTGACTTGAAAAAAATAGGAATTTACTGAAGGGATAGTGGGAGCTCACAGAACCATGGAACTCAAGAGGACCCAGTTTGGAAAGTGAACCAGAATATCTAGGTGAGCTGATGGTGCACAGACTGTTCTCAGTGACACCACCTCTGGGGGAACTTCTCAAGTGCTCATCTCCGTGGGCACCAAAAGACACATAAGACTGGTCTCTGTTGTTCTGTCTGTAGTAGTGAAATCCTGAAGACAGTTATACCTGTGTCAGTTAGTCATTGCTGCACAGCAAAACAACCCAAAATTCAATTGAATAAAATACAAGCTGTGTTAGTGCTGTTGAACCTATTCCTCACCTGGGCAATTCTGAGGTATTCACATTTTGGAATAATCATTTAGCTGTTGAAATGACTGAACTTGATCTACAAATGCCAACATGGATAAATTTGATATTCAGACAGGAAAACAAGGTACAAAAATAATATTTACATCTGACACATTTGTATAAAATGCGAAACTCTTTTTTTATAAAAAGGGGGGTGGTGATCTGAAGGACTCTGCAGAACTGGCAGAGACCATGTGGTCAGAGACCTTTGATGACTTGTCTCCCAATTTCTCCTTCCTCAGTTTTATTCAGACTGTAGGTGGCTCTCTCAAGAGGAGGGAGGAAAGGAGCAAGGGGTATGGGAGAAGGAGGAAAGGAGGCAAGAAAGGAAGGAAAGAAGGAGGGTAGGAAAGGAGGCTGGAAGGAAAGTAGGCATTTGGGTGAGCCGGAGGAGCTGTGCCTCCCAAGGTGTGTGTGTGCCCCACAGCATCCTCGTCCCCAGAGTTTGGCCCTGGTATGCAGCAGGCCCTTGCTTAGTTTCATTGACTGGCTATGAAATTTCATAGGGGACACGGTGATGGTGACTATCCTGGGGACAGACACCATCTTTTCTCCAGGTTGACACTGAGTGTTCTTTGACTTGATGTCTTGTGACACTACAGAGAGTGAAAGATGTCGTTCTGTTGAGCAGGTGTCTCCCAGCAGCTTCTTTCTCAGCATACCCCTGTCTCCTTTCTTTTGCCTCCATATATACTCAGACCTCTATCATCTGTGGCCAAAGGGTCCTTTGTCTTTGTCTCTACCCAGCTTCCCCACTGCTACCCTCACTGCCTAGGCTGCTGTCTAGATGCAGAGCCCAAGGCAGGCATTAGCCAGCTGTGGTTTATTGAGAGAGACCTGGAAGGGAGAGAGGGCAGCAGGAGGAGGCAGGGGAAGAAAGCAAAGGAGGTTGTGGTTTCAGGAGAAGTCTGGCTTTAACTTGACCCCATGGGAACTCCAGAGAGTGTCCCCCACTGGGACAAGGAGACTGGACCTTGTAACAGTCAATCATTGGTCAATCATTGCTCCTGGGATGCATTAGGGATGAGACATAAATCTTCCTGTCATCTATTTCCAGACGCTGAGGGCATTTCTTCAGTCAAGGCACGCTGTCAGCTGAGTGACGGTTGCCCTGCTCTGTAATGGGGACCTGGGGTTGGCATCAATAGTACCTGTTACCCTCACCAACATGGCTGTACCCATGCTCTGAAACTTGGGTTGTGTCAGGTCTGTGTCAGGCTGTGTAGGGAGCTCCTTGGCCTTCTGCCCCAGTGCTATGAAGAGTTGGGCTGCTAAGCTTTCTTGAACCTCAACTGTTTTCAGTAGAAAGAGTGCCTTGGACTAGATGAGAGACTATTGACATGACCATGCTGAGCACATTTAAAAAAAAAACTGGGAAGAATCAAACTCTGCTCTGGATTTCTGGCCTCTCTTAAAACCAGGAAGATCCAGCACCTCAGGCCCATACCTCTCCAGGGCCCTCAGCCAGCCGGCACTGGGTGGTGCATCCTGCACCTGGGCACAGCTCCCCAGCTCCCCACAGCCCTGCACACATCCCCTCACCAATGCCAGCTTCTGGGCCTCTCGGACTTTAGCAGTTATGGCCTAAGTGACCCCTGGCTTTTGAGCTCAGACATTCCGCCTCTGTATTTTGAATGACATTCTTCTTATCGAGTACCTTTGTGTATAGCTCTATAGCCAGCTACTTTATGTTTAAAGTTGACAGGTAACTCTCAAACTTTCACCAGAAAAAAAAACAAAGATGAACACCAACATTCATTTTGCTGGGAACAGGCACAGGGACAGGACACACAGATTTGGGTGGTCACATCAAGGAGCTTATTTCTAGGATCTCTCACAGCTTGGAGACCCTCAGAGCTCTGCTTGCTGTCCAGACCTTTCTCCTAAACTCTGGACTTCCATGTCCCGAGGCTTTCTTTCATTCTTGCTGGGATGTGTCACCAAGGCCCCAGACCCAGCACATCCAGACTGAACCCACATCTCCCTACAGGAGGGAGGAAGGACACATCTGTGGGGCCTTCAGTGTGCACAGCTGCTTCTGGTGGCCTGTGTGCTTCTAGGAATACTGTCTCCTCCTGTACTCCAGGGTAGGCTGAGGCCACAGAGCATAGTCTTCCACACTCCACAAGACTGGGGCAGATTGAGGATGGACACAGAACCTGGCCTGAGCAAGGTCAGAGCAGGGCGTGCATGTGAGTGGCAGGACTGCTGGGCCCACATGTGCATGCGTCTATGGGAATGTCTCAGTGGGGCAAGACAGGGGCAGTAGATAAGGAAAGAAGCTACTGTGTGATCCAGGTAAAAGGTGCTAATGGCTTGAAGCTGGGTGGTTGCCATGGCAATAGAGAGGCAGGGTGGACTTAGAGGGAGAACCCAGAGGGCTTGGCTATGGATGAATGTAAGTTCAAGGGTGGAGGGAGGGTGCGGGGACAGGTTGGGATGGTTTCAGCAATTGGTTGGGGTCCCTGGTTGACTCTCAGCTGAACAGGCAGGGTCCTAGGGGGGGCAGGGCCTCACCTACACATCCACTTAGCTAGCCAGCAGTGTCCAGCCCTGCAGACAAAACACTCTGATCCTGACCAGAGCAGCAAGGTGGCAAGCTTTTACTGCAGCCTCAGCTTTGCAGGAGGGTGTGAAAACCCTGCTACAGCCTTGTGCATAGGCATGAGGGCCTACCCAGGGCCATGAAGCTGGGCTTGAGATAGGAGTGGTGTTACCCTCTCTGCTGCCCACCCCCCAACCACCATCCAGGGATTCTGAGACTCCTGGGGAGTGAGAAGCCAGGCCCACAAGAGGTTCTGGTGGTCCCTGAGCTAAGTGTGCTAATGAGGCAGCCTCTCCTGAGGGACCTTCTTTGGGATTCACATCCAGAAGATGAGGTCAAGTACTGTTCCTGCCTGGGGATGTCACCCAGTCCAGGCCTGTCCCCCAGGGCTGGGAGACACAGCCTACCTACCATCTCAGAGGCCCCCAACTTCTCTTCATCACACTCACACACACACTTTCTCTCACACACATAAACTTACACACTCACACACATTCTCACACACACACATACTCACACTCACATTCTCACATATATGTCAGAAGCTCAAAACCTCCCACAACTTTGCTTTCTCCCCTTGACACACCCTGTACTTGTCTTCTTGCCTGCTGGCCCCTGCACACACTACCCTGTCTCACACTCACACTGACCCACATTCACATGTGTGTGTACACAGGCACTGTTGCACAGACACACTCTCACAACCGTGTCTGAATGACAGCCATCCTAGGGTCACACACATTCTTGTTCCTGACCCCTGAGTATAAAGCTTGTGCACCCTCATCCTGGAGTTCATGCCTACCTGCAAACCCATAGGTCCCCTGTGACTGCCTCAGGTAACTCTGAGACAATGAGAGTCACCTAAGGAAGCTGAGTTCTTCCCCACCTCTGCAGAGCTGTCTGGGATCAGGAGGAGGAGGCCTGTGACTCAGAGGCCTCTGCAGTGAAGATGGGAGAGTCACTGGGAAGCCAACCCAAGCCTGTAAAAAGGGGAGCTTTATCCAGGTCAAAGCTGGCCAGGTGTTGGAGTGAGCTTACCATCACAGGAGGTATGCAAGCCTGGGCTAAACTACTCCTAGGTGGAGAAGGTGGACAGGGGCCCAGAGACTCTGGAAGCTGAATGGGGTTGGTGGGGGAGGTAAGACGAAGGAGCTGGGCCAGGCAATGAGCTCAGGGATGATGAAGGAGCCAGCTGGGGCAGGAAAGGGGCTGGAAGGGCAGGTAAGGGTGGGTCTAGCAGCCCCAGAGGGTGAGGACTGTCTCGCCATGGCCACCATAACTCAGCCGAGGAGGACAGTTTCCTTTCTCCTGAGTGATTTACTGCCTACTTCGGAGGGGCGGGGCCCATTCTTTGAACTTCAAAGAGATCAGTGATTGAAGCCCTAAAGCCTGGGCAGTGGTGTGCCAGCTGGCTGAGCCCAGAGGCCTGTCCCCATCAGCCTACCTAGCCTCCTGGTCTGTAAAATGTGGTGGCAGTGCCAGGGGCCTGCGAGGAGGGCGGGGAACAAGCTTCCACACTTGCCGTAAATGCCCAGGGCCATACTGCCTGGGGTCTGCAGCAGTCTCTCAGTCCTGGGAGCTCTATTCAGGATGGAGAGGACTCTTGTCCTTTCTTATACTTTTAGGAATTAAAAAAAAAAAGAACCCAATCACTCCTTTATCATCTTCACAAAGACAGAGAGGGGAGGCATTCTTATTTTTTTCCCCCATTTTGCAGGTAAGTAAATGGAGCCACAGAGACATTGGGTCTGCTTCCCAACCACACAGTTCCCAGTCTTTCCTCAGAACTGCTCACAGCTTGTGCGCCTAGGGTTACTAGTGGAGCAGTATTAATTTGTTGAGGTGGGTTTTTTTTATGCCTTTCACTGAAGGATTGGCTGGTCTGGGCTCTGCCACTGTGTCCTGTGTGACTGCAGCTGCCCTTGCATCTCTGGGCCTCGGTTTCCTCAACTGTAAGAGAGGGCTGTGCACTGGTGCACTGACACTCTTACTTGCAAAGAACCACAAGCTCCACAGTAGGGACCTTAGTGCTGGGGTCAGACCTGTAGGTATGTTTTCTTTGTTGTTTCCTGTGTGTTATATACAACATTCAGGACAGGTGTTGATCAATGTTAAAAAATAGGAGGTTTCCCATAAAAATCTGGTTCTACCTTGTCTTAAAGAACCAGAAACTCTGGTCATCCTGGTGTTAACAGCTGCTAACCTCTGGTTGCAGCTCAGAGTGGTTCCCCGTCAGGTGGAGGTTATGCTTTCCAGCCCCCAAACCCCGTCAGCCAGTGCCCTCACTGATGTGCTCTATTTGGCTCCCGGAAACCCCTGAGTCTGACACTCCTAACTTGTCTGAACAGACCTGCTTTGGAATCCCTATCCTGTTTTTTACCTGCTGTGTGACCTTGGGCAAGTCACGTAACCTCTATGTGCCTCAGAGTGGACTAAGGCATGTGGCACCTGGGGAGGGCAGCACAGACTTTCTTGGCATTTTGTCTGTGCTTAGGAGACAGCATGGCTGACCGCAGCTGAGCTTGGTGGGACCATAGGGCCATAGGGGAGTGCAGGGCCTGGCCCTCAAAGTGCTCGCAGGAGATGAGCTGGAACACAGCAAACAACTAATGTCAGGAAAGGCAGTGGTGTGGGGAGCGGCTAGGGCTGTGAAATCAGAGGGACTTGAGGCTGAGCTCTGGTCCTGACACTTCCCAGCTGTGTGACCCAGAGAAAGTTACTCAACTTCTCTGGCCCCCATTTCTGTGGATTCTTCTTCCCCTGAAGGGTTATGACAGGGTGGCTGTGGGATGCAAGTGAGTTAATGTGGGGCAGTGCCTAGCATGTAGCTGCTGCTCTGTGAGTACCAGGTAACTTAGGGGCCAAAAGGAGGCCCCAGTGAGAGCAGACTGGGCCCTGAAATGGCCTTCACAGAGACCAGAAAGTTGGGGAAGGTATGGGCAGGAGGGTCTAAAGATGAAAGAGGAGGGAAGTATGGGAAGGAGGGAAAAGAGCTTGGTCAGAATACAGCTAGTCTGGGAGGGGTGCAGGGAGGTGACCGAGGGCTGGCAGAGGGCTGAGGGGCTCAGACCTAACCTGGCAATGCGGACCCAGGGAGTCCTTAAGCAAGGCCTCTCTCTGAAGTTAGCTGTGTTGTAAAAGGGTGCACATCACGCCCCTCCTTTTGGGGTTGATAAGAATATTATTCTCAAAGATATTACCGCAGGGCCATGAGGAGAGCAGTGCTACTGCAGGTTGGATTTGGATCTTTTAATTCAAATCCTCCACCTGCCCCCCTGCTCCACCCTGGAAGTCAAGTGCTTCCTGAAGATTTGCCAGGGTGAAATGAGCCAGGGCTTTGGGTTTAGAGTGACTAGGGGGAGATTCCAGCTCCACCCCTGCATGTCCCTGGCAGAATTCCTTATACCCCTTGAGCCTCAGTTTCCTCATCCGTTAAATTCAGGGATCGGGAAGCTTGGGAGTTTTCTTTCAGTGTAGGCATGTCTGTCTCTCACCTTCAAGGGTGAAAGTGGTTTTGTAGAAGAGAGGAATGGGGACAGTTGCCTCCACCCATATCTGGTGAGCTGGGACTGAGGCTTATTTGCTGGTTGAGGGGCAGGAAGAGGGAACCCTCCTTAGCTGTCTTTCCCTGCTGCCAGAGTGCAGACATACACAAAGACAGAAAGTATGTTGAGCATTTACTGCATGCTGGACTTCATCTGGGCCCCAAAGAGCAGACACCACAGGCAGAAATGCGTGGCCTGCACCCCGAACGCAGCCACGTGGCGGCAGCAGGCTCCTCAGCCTGCTTGAAGAGATGAGCTGCTTGTATTAGAAGGAAAGCCTTGGTTGGGAATGTGCCCTGTCTTTTAGGAATGATTTGGGGGCCATAAATTTTCAGTAGCGAGGCAATCTTCCGAGTTTTCATAACACTGAAGAGTTTAGACTTGTCTTGAGGGGTAACAATTTCACCCAAGTAATGCACCAGCTCCAACTATTTGTTATTATAGAGGTGGGTTTTTTTTCTCCTTAAGGTGGAATCCTCCTCAAATTTCATGCTCTGCTTTAACTTGTTTTATTTCACCTGGAACACGAATAAAAATAGCCCATGAGATGTACAGATGGTGGAGGAAAGAAGGAGGGTACAATGTTCACTGTATGCCTGGGCCTGGATCTGGGCCCACAGGGCAGACCCCTAAGGCCAGGGTCCGTGGAGCTGTGCTCTGGGAATCCTTATGACAGATAAGGAGGCTATGTCTCAGAGGGAACTGTCAGCCTGCCCCAAGTCTCACAGCTGGGCATTTGAGAGCCCAGATTCAAACTCAGGGCTGTGTGACTTGAAAGTTCGTTTTGGGGGAGAAATCCATTTGGGGCAAATCTCTTGAATCCCTATTCAGAACTCACAGTCTAAAGCTTATCTCCGGTGGCTGAGATAATGCTCTCTCTAGCTGAAGTGCCAGCTTCGAGCATGAACAAGATTTCAGGGAGTGGATGTTTAACATAGTTGATCCGGGCCTCTTTGAGTCTCCTCAAAGCCCCTTAGAAGCCCTGTTTCCATGCCAACCATTGCTGTGCCACTCACAGGCATTTTTATCAACTCCCTAAACCAGGCCCTGAAAACATGCCAAAGGGAACTGTTTCTGTTTCGAAGCAGTCATTTGCATGTCATTTGCATATCCAGTAATTTTTCTGGGTTCTCTCAAAACAGGGGCCAGCTGACACAGTGAGTGCATTGTCTCTAAAGCCTGACTTAGCCGAATAAAAGGGCCTCAAAACTGTTCTGTATGTTGATGGACGGACTGGGGCCACTGACCCCAGTCCCCGCAGGCTGTCCTGGGGAAGGGGCAGCAGGTGGATGTGAGGGCCCAGACACAAAGCTGGGTTAAACAGGGAGGGGGGGGTGCCAGGAAGACAGTCCTCTCATAGTCAACCAGAATGTTCTGTGAGCAGAGCTCTTGAGAACAGAGTCTTTTGTTTTTAAGAGTGCTTCACTTTAATGGGCACCATTAGGTGCTTTATATGTTTCTCACATCTTCCTGTAAGTGAGGTATGGTCACACAGGTGAGAAAAGGGCAGTCACTTGCCCCCTGCCAGGTGAGAGGTGCAACGGAAAGTCATGGTTGTGAATTCTGGGAGAGAGCAGGACCAGTGACCTCAAGAGGAACACAGAGGGCATTTCAGGATGGGACAAAACTGTGGACAGAGATCTATTGGTCAGCTGAGATTGTGCAACAGAGTACCACAGGATGGGTGGCTTAGACCACAGATATTTTTCTCATAGTTCCAGAGGCTGGAATTCTGAGATCTGAGTATCAGCAGGGTTGGTTCTTCTGAGCCCTCTCTCCTTGGCATGTCTTCTACCTGTGTCTTCACAAGGTCTTCCCTTTCTGCATGTCTGTGCCCAAATCTCCTCTTTTTACAAGGACACCAGCCGGATCGGGTTAGGGCTCACTCTGATAGCCCCATTTTAACTTACTTTCCTCTTTAAAGACCCTGTCTCTGCTCTAAGTTTAGTAACATTTTGAGGTATTGGACATTAGACATCATTTGAATTTGAGGGGAACACAACTCACTCTAAAACTGGATATGTAGGTGTCAAAGGGAACATTGAGGAGGAAATGAGAAGTAAGGGGTGGATGGGAGAGGACCTGTTTCTGGAAGCCTTGAATGCTAAAGTGAAGCGCAGGTCCTCTACTGCAATGTGATGAACTCATGCCACAACCCTCAAAGCAGGCAGCGTAGGGAGCAAAGGACATTTGGAGCCAACTAGGCTGCTGTTGGGGGGCGGGGGACTGGGCCAGGGCTACCTGGAGGAGTAGACATGTCTTTCAGTAGCAACTCATGGCTCAGAGCATGGTCTCCTTCTGTGGGCCAGTTTTCTGGGAGCTGATGGGCCTTTCAGTCCAAGGCAAGTCACTTGGTCTCTTTGCCTAGTTTTTCCCCAAAAGCAGAGCCTGAGGCTTAGGAGTTGGTGTTACTTTGGGGTGCAATCTGGGGCTCCAGGAGTAGAAGACTGGGGTAAGAAAGGCATGGGAAGAGAAAGCCAGTCTAAAGGGCCATTATTGAGCCAGTCGCTGGTATGGGCAACTGGGACCCAATCTTGCTAGGCTCTCTGAAGAGTGTGTAGGGCATCTCAGGATTGTCCCCTGAGGGATAGAAAAGGTCACCCATTGTCCATTGGAAGTTCTCCATGGGGTGGAGTACAACTTCCTGCATTTCTTGGTTCACCCATGTGTCAGCATGGCTCTGGGGTCAGCCATGTCCCCTATGGTAACTTCAGGTTCATGGACAGTCGGGGGCCCAAGGGATATTTTAAACTTCAATTGAAGACTCTTTTTAGTCCAGGATCATTGTTTTTTTTTAGCAAGACAGTTTCCTCCAAATTAAATTTCTGATCTGTTTGATTCTAGTTAATTCCATGTGCCAACAGTTATACCCATAGTTCTCTCCTAGACATAATGGCCAAGCCCCATTTGTTTTTCTCTTACTGCCTTGACTTCCTGCCTCTGCTCCTTAATCACGACAAACTTGAGGCTATGAAATTAAGTGGGAATGTCAACATGTGGCTCCAGTTACACCTACTATAATGTAGCTGGTTGTCCCAGCCACAGCTGGAATGAAAACACAGACCAGAGAAGGTGATGTGGGGACAAGGGCTGTCTGATACACTTTGCAAGCTGGCAAGAGTGTAACTGATGGAACCACCTGCTTTTGTGAGCCAGATTCTGTGCTGACATTCATGTTTTTGACACACTTACCTGTGTGTCTCCCATGCCAGGCTCTCTGCTGTGTAAGGCTGGGCACATAGAGGGAACAATTGGCATCCTTAGTGAGGAATGTTGGGAAGAGGCCTATCTAGACTATGGGGAAGGCACAGAGCAGGGACTGGCCTGCCATTTCTGCTCAGGGGGAGGGAAGTCTCATGAGGATGTCAGGGTCAGAATGCTGAGGATGTGCAGGTGTATCCCAGGCAGCATCCAGGCATCCAGGCCTAGGGAGCATAGACAGAGGCACCTGTGGGCACCGAGAAACCCCGCGTTTGCAATCTGGCATGTTTCCAGTCTTCTTAGGGGATACTAACAGGTACGTCTCTCAGGCTAGCTTGCACTTAAGGACTGAGTTCTGGTCACAAGGCTATGGGCAAAAGTGACTCATGCCATTCTAGGTCTGGCCCAGAACAGGCCTCCTCCTCTACACTGGTCATCTCCACACACAGGCTGGATGGTGCCAGGACAGACTCAAGGCCACACAGTGAAGATTCTCGTGCACAAGATGGAGGAAACTTGGGCCCCCACATGACTGCATGGGCCAAGCTCCTTGGCCAGATAAACCTTTGTAGTGATGAGCCACTGAGACTCTGGGGCTATTTGTCATGGCTGTTAACCTTCTCTTACTGATATAGAAATTTTATTATTTGAAGTGTTATGTTAATGTAGAACCTAAAATATGTGGTATTGGCTTAGCTGTTGAGTGTAAGACCATGTAGAAACTGATATCAGAGTCTTTGGAATACAGCAGTCTGTGTAATGTAGTGGCAAAATATTTGGGAGAAGTGCTGCCTATGGTACTAACTTGTAAGGAAGAGCACATGGGTGCTGAGCCTATAGCTCTAGGGGAAGTGATTGGAAAGAACTAGTGAATTACCATATGTTAGACACTCTTGGCTGCATTTGGCTGGTATTACAAGAGATGTGCCCAGGAGAGTAACAGCTGATTTGAAGCAGAAACAAAAGGAACTAGAGAAAGAGCAGTTTTCAGGGTCGGAAAAGCCAACCACTTCTGGATCTGAAACTGTAGGAAATAAGATTGAGAAAAATGTCAGGCTGCCATGAAGATTAGATAAAGGATGCGACATTCCCACTGAATTTCATAGCCTCAAGTTTGTCATGATTAAGTGATGGAGAGGCAGGGAGTCAAGGCAGTAGGAGAAAAACAAATGGGGCTTGGCCATTAAGTCTAGGAGAGAACTATGGGCATAATTGTTGGCACATGGAATTAACTAGAATCAAACAGATAAGAAATTTAATTCGGAGGAAACTGTCTTGCTAAAGAAATAATGATCCTGGACTAAAAAGAGTCTTTGACTGAAATCCAATTCTCCACAAACCAGAAGCAAGCTCAGGAAATTGTACAGTGTCCAATGGGGGTACAGAGCTCAGGAAGAGGTGAAGAAGCTCCTGGAGAAGGTGCCTGGGTTGGGAAATCTCCCAGGAAAAGGGAATCCCAGGTGGGTATACCTTGAATGTGCACCTGCTGCTTGCGCTGCTCCCACGTTGCCGAGACTGCACCAGGTACCCCTTCCCCAGTTACCTGCTTACCCCCAGTCCTCATCAGTCCCACAGAATTGTGCAACCTCTGCATTGAGGGATGCAGGGGGTACTGGATTTGGAGAGGGCTTTGCTGAACCCTCCCATTCTCAGATGATGAAGTGATGGAGCTGGGAACCATGCTCCATTGAAGGTGGCAATAAAGTGAATGGTCAAGGTGCCTACTGTGGTTTCAGTTCTGGGTTTGAGACCTGGCTAGGTGACTCAGTTGGTTGGAGCATCAACCCATACACCAAGAGGTACAGGTTATGACTTGGTCAGGGCACATACAGGAAGCAACATATCAGTATTTCTCTCTCCTTTCACCCCCTTGCTCTCTCTCTAAAATCAATAAACATATCATCGGGTAAGGATTAGGAAAAATTCTGAATTTGAGTCCTTGTTCCCTTGTGTGCCCTCCATACAAGTCAGCCTCCACTCTGAGAGCTCGCCTGACTCCACCTTGCAATGGAACAGAATTGTCACCTCTGGGTCCATGCCACACTTGCATTAAGTGATCTAACCAAGGGTGCCCTGTCTTCTTGTTATTCCCCAAACATTTGCTGAGCCCCTACTGTGTGCCAGGCTCTGTGCCATGTGCTGGAGAAGCCCTCCTGGAGCTGACAGCCTCTGAGGGGACCAGATTTCACACACACACAAATCAAAATGCACAGTGACAAACCTGTAGGGAGACGGAGAGCCTAAGGAGGTGGGTAGGTTTTCCTTGGTGAAATGGGAGCCATAGGAAGTTTGAGAGCAGGGGAACATATTCTGATGATGGTTTTCAAAAATCACTCTTACTGAAATCTAATGTTGCAAGGGAGGCTGAGAGATGCAGTCTCCAGGGAGATGAGAGGGTGGTCATGTTCCCAGATAACTCTTAGAAGGCTCTTAATTACTCAGAAGAGGAGATCGTGGAAACGTTTTTACAGTGCATGGTCTCTGCCTTGCAGTACAGACATTGACAGCCATGGGGTACATCTGGGGTGATATCCCCCACATGATGTCCCAAGAGGATGTGTAGCAGAGTATTGTGAAGAATGGAGGACCCTGCACGCTGGGTGGCTTCTGACTCATTCTGGCCAAGCAGACTATGAGGCCTTGTTGGAGATTCTGCTGCGTGCCTTTGTGAGTTGGAGTCCCTGAATCCCCTCGGAGTCCCTGAAGCCCTACCAGGTGTTCCTCCACCTTGATGGGAATGCATCCCCTCATGGGATACTCACTCCCCCACTCCCCTGTGGGTACTTTTTTCTGTTTCTCTGGACTCCCCAACTTAGAGAAAGCCCTTGTGATGTCTCCTTCTTTCCCAGTTGTTAGTCAACTCTGTCATTCACTATTCTTTTCTCCAGGGCAATCCTGCAGAAATTTGGGGTGAACAGTGGAGGCCTCTAAAACTGCTTTTCCACCAGTAGAAGAGAAAAGTATGAATGCCTGAGATTCCTGGGGCATTGAAGTCCTCATAGCCAAGGCCTTCCCTCAAATAACTATGTGCTGCAATGCAGGTGGGTTGTGTCCTGATCTGTGCCCTTGGGCAACCTGCTTCATCTCAGTGGGCCTTACTTCCCCCATTTGCAAGAGGGAAGCTAGCAGTTCAAGGGCTGGCTCTGATCTCCAATACTGGCATTAGCTAACTCTGGACCTGGGGCCAGCTGTGCCATCTACCTGGGCCTCAGTTTCTTTAGAGTGGAAATATTGATGGATAGTACTGAGCTCACAGAGCTGTCAGGAGGCTTGAGGAAGCACAGGCTTATAGAGAACTTGGCATGGGACTGGGCACAGGAGAAGCCTCTGGAGGATGCTACTTCCAAATGGTAACCAGAGTTCTTTTATCCACATGGCTTATGCTACTCCTTAGCCCTTCTCTGTCTTTTTCTCTTTGCCCTCAATTCAATGAGCCAGTGTCAATCTGGTTTTTGAGCTTCAAAAGTCCAGACCCACTGGGAGTGGAAGGTCTCATGGGGAGGCTTTAAAAAGGTAGTGAGAGTTTACTATGAGCTGATTACTGTTCTGACTGTTCTATGCACATTATTTCCTGGAATCCTAATGGCAATCTATGAGGCCGGTGCTCTCGTTCTTTTACTGCCCATATGAGAGAACCAAGGCACAGAGAGGTTCTGTGTGCTGCCCAGGGGCACACAGCTAGTAATGGCAGAGGCAGTGTGATTCTCGGGCTCCTAGACTCTTCCCATTACTTTTCTGCTGTGCACTGCTGTGGAAGCCTGGAGTCCCCAGCATCTTCTCCCAACAATGAGTGGGGGTTTTCAGGCTCTAGAGCAAGGTGGAGACTCTCCAGACCCTGAGAGCAGATGGGCTTGGTCTGCCACCCACAGGAGAAGTGGCTGGTTCGGTGCCCCCTGTCAGGTGGAGTGCAGGAGTAGCAGAGGGCCAGGAGAAGGCCCACAGGTGCAGCAGGGGAGTGCTGGAGAGAGGCTGGACAAAGGGGACTGGACGGGGGCTGGAAAGGTCCTCCCAAATGCTGGACCAAAGTGAAAGGTTCACATTTTCCAGGCTTCTGTGGAAAGGCAGACATACCCAAGTTGACCAAGATTCAGTTTCTCTCAGAGTAGGACTCAAAAAATGAATTTGAGATATTAAAAAAAATCTTTAAAAACTTTCTTGAACATTGGAGGTTGTGGATTGAGAGTCATGTAGGCTCCACACTCAATATATGTCTGTGATTATTGTCTTACTGCTGTTACTACACAACTGTGGAGGCAAAGTCAAATGGCTTGTGTGCATGTCTCATGCACATGTGTGTGTAGATGTGTGCATGTGTGTATGCCTGAGTGTGTGCACATGCATGTATGCCTTCTGGGATGTGTGTGTTGTCTGCACCCAGCCTGGCTGTGCATAGACGCCCCTCTCTCTGTCCCCAACCACCAGAACCTGTTTTGTTTCTCACCCTTTCATATTCAAATGCTAGCCTGGCTCCAGGCCTGCCCTGGGGATTTAAGGGCTGATTGTGTATTGTTGGAGAGGGGTGAGTGGGTGAGCTCATCACTTGGCTAGTGAGGATAATTCCTGCCTAAGCCTGGGACTGGGGGCCCCCATCTGCTTCAAAGAGGGGCTCACCCCACCCCATGGCTGTCCTTGCCTAGGTGCCCAATCTGTTTATTCAATCCAGAAATATGGAAGAATACAAATAATAACAACTGACATTTATTTATTGAGAGACTCTGTGGTAGACACTAAGCCCTCTTTATAGTTCACCTCTTTGTAGCATTTTAATGGAGAAGGAAGCTGAGGCAGGTGAAGGTGCACAATGGCAGACAGCTACTAAGTGAAAGGGTTCTAACCCAGGCATCTGGTTCCCAGAGACCTCACCTCATTCACCACACTGGGTGCCACTGCCTGGCTAGTGCCTGGCTGCAAGTGGGCTAGTGGTGCTGGGGGCTGGTGGTAGGTGGAAAAGGCAGAACCCCTCTGGGAGGCTGGGGGCCCTCCTCCTTGCTCCCGTCAACCCCATTCTCCTTCCTGGCTTTCTCCCCCTCATCTGGGCCTTTCTTTTCCACAATATCACTTGCCTTAGCCCTGGCCTCATCCCCTATGTCCTGGACCCTGCCTTAATCTCAGGCCTGGCCCCCCTGCTTCCTGGAGACTTCCCCATCCTCAGCCCAGCTGCTGGGGGGAGGAGGTTCTTTCTAAAACTTCCACTATTCCTTGGCTTATGCCCTCCATGCCTCCCAATTGTGCTTGAGCCAAAGCTCAGATTTCTCCTGGCATTTGCCCATTAGAATCTGGTCCCATTCCCCAGCCTCAGCAGTGTTGTTCTGGGGTGGGTGGAGCAGGCAGAGGTCAGAGATGGGATCAGAGCTGAGCTCCCCAACAGGAGAGGCATGTAAGTGGGGCTGCTGGATGCTTTGTCTGGGCTTGGACCTGAGCCAAGTATCCACGATGGGAGGTGGCCATCCAGGCAGGAGCAGTTAGGAGCAGCTGCTCCCTCCCCTGGCTGCAGAATGGCCCAGCTAAAGGCTGCTCAGGCACTGACCCTCCACACCCTGGCCCTCTCAGATTTCAGATGTTCTTCCTCCACCCCGGCCTGAAGAGGGGAGGAAAGGGGCTCTCCTTTGGTCTAGTCTGTGGGCCATACAGAGGCAGTCAGAGATTCATGGGCCCAGAGGGCTAGGTGGCATCTAGCCTGTGGTAGCTATGGGGGTGGATGGAATGATGCGGTGGGGTGGAGCTTTGCAGTTAGGTACTATTGGGTTCTTCTCCTTTCTGTACCGACTGCTAAGTCAGCAAACCTCTTGGCACCCCAGCTTCCTCATCTGAGAAAAGAAATGAGAAACACTACCACCACTGCACCAGAGTTGCTGCTTGTGTCAAGAGGTTCCATTGGAGAGGAGCTTGCACTGAAAAGGGCTAGTTATTTTTCTTTTAAACAAAAATAGCATTTCAGTAGAAGACAATTTGATCTCCTAGCATTTGTGACTCTTGTTTTTCTCAGTGGAGTCCTGAGATGTCATCTCCTTTTGCCTGTGTGATGTCTCTGAGCCTCAGTGTCCCCATTCATAAAAAGGGCATAGCGATGGCCCCTGCTTTGTCATGGGTCTGAAGAATAAGTGAGGTAAAGGCATGAGCATGTAGGTAGTACTTATCTTCCTCCAGAGAGTGTGCTTCTTCTCACCAGCCAGCCTGCCTTTGTTTGTCCCGTCATGGGGCTTGGATGTCAAAGAGGTGCCTTCACTGCTCTCCTGGCATAGAGGGAAGAGGGCTCAGGGATCCTGTTACTGCTGGGCAGTCCAACTCCCTGACAGTGGGAATCACATTAACCTCAGCCAGAGAGATCTCCATCTGTCTAAACAGTGTGGATGGTGGCCTGATGCCTGGGCATCTGACACACTGCACAACACCACATGCTCCCTCCCAAATACTTACCAGCAGGCTCGCCTTGCTAGGCCTGCCCTCTCTGGCCTCAGTCTTCCCACCTGTGCAATACGCTCAGCTTGTCAGTTCTGGGTGGAAAGCCCCATACAGTTCCTCCCAAAGTGTGAGTTAAAGCATATTCCTACCTGCCTCATTACATAGCAGCTGTTCTATCTCCTGGTGATGAGCAGGGTTTATTACCTCTAGTGGCATAGCAAGTCCTTTCTTCTTCTGCTGGTCTGTTGGCACAAGGAGATCAAGGCAACCAGGTGGCAGGTGTAGCTCAAAAGTCATTGGGACTCTAGCCATGTCTGCAGTGGAAATATCTACTCCCACTCTGGGAGTTAGGGTCTCTAGACCCATAGGATCTAAAGTTGGGGATTGGAAGCACAGATTCCCTGAGGTGGTTACTGGCAGCAATAGTAAGCAGGGCAATTCCTGTTCCTACTCTTTGGTTCCCAGATTCATGTGCCTATATATGGGGCACAGCACTGTAAAACAGCCATTGGTTTAAGATACGCATCTTTCCAGGCAGAGCTGGAAAGGTTGCCCATACCCCAGGAACCCTGCTCTCTATAAATATGGGGAAACTGAGGCCTGGAGAGAAGATAAGTTATCCAAGGTGACTCAGCAAGCCAATGGGGCTGGTACTTAGAGGCAGGCCTTCGAGCTCAGCAGGGAGTCTGGGTGTGGTAAATGCTGTGCAGGTAGGTTAGAACCATGGCCACAGAGGACAGGGTCCCCAGAGCCAGGCAGTGCCAGCCAGGTGAGGAGGAGCCTTATGAAGAAGACTGTCCAGCTGAAGGCGACCTTGATATTCCCTTGCTCAGGCACCATCCAGACCCCTCTTGCCTATGGGCCCAGCCAGGCTTCAAGGGCCAGCGTCTGAGGCTGTTCACAGTCAGCTTTGCTCACCTTTCCACTGCTCTCTCTGGTTGTGTCTAAAGCTCACGTCCCACTCAGCTAGGCACCCGCCTGGAGTGTACCCCGCATATCCCCATCTTCAGGCCTCCACTCATGATATTCCCTGGTCTAAAAAGCCCCTTCTGTCTGATAACTTAATGCATTTTTTCCAATCTCAATGCTCTCTCCCCTACTCTACTCTGGCCTTCTCCTCACTATTCCCGAAACTGCCCACACAGCCTGTCTGTACCCGTTTGCCATTCCCTCCCCTTGGAGTGCTCTTCCTGCTATAACCTCAGGGCCTGCTTCCTCAGGTCACTCAGGTCTCCATTCAAACATCACTGTCACAAGAAGGCCTTCCCTGACTACTCTGTCTACAGCAGCCTCCACAGCCACTCTCTGTCCTTTACCCTTCTTTCTTTTTCTCTAGGCGTGTTTGTTCCTTGATACACAAGTATTGCCTGTCTTCCTTGATGGGACATGAGGTCCAGGAGGACAAACTACTTCTTGTTCACAGCCATGTCCTCAGTGCAAGTACATGGTAGTTCTACTTAGGAAACAGCTGTGAATGAATGAATACCCTTTGAATGTGGCCCTCATTAAAACACCTTGTTGCCATCTTTTTGTGTATTTCTCTCATCAGACAACCTGGGAACTCCTTCAGGGTAGGACAATGCATTGTCACTCTCTGTCACCAAGACTGGGTCAGAGCACATGCTTGAGCCAGTCCCAAGGCTGTGCCTGGAGAGGTTTTGCAGCCCACCTTGTGCTCTTGCAGTGGGGCCCTCAGACTGCTGGGAACAGAGTCTGACCAGTTCATTGAGGTGAGGGAAACAATGCTCCAGACAGCAACCAACACCGCCTGCCTCTGGAAACTTCTAGCCCAGCTGAATGAAGCTGCAAGTGAGCCCCAGCAGGACCAGCCAAGGACATGCCTAAACTTGCCAAGCCACACAGCAGAAAGAAATAATAAATCATTGTTTTAATCCATTGTGTTTTGAGATGGAGTGTGTTACACAGCAATAGATGACTGATAACAACCAATCTTCTGATTAGAAACACAAGACATTTTAATATAGCTGTGGGACAAATCCAGCTTTGGAAGGTGTCTGGAATCTTACCCAAGCTTGTCTATCTGCTGATGCTCTGTCTAAAGGGAGGCCCAGGGATCTGAATATTCATTAATTCATTCATATGGGCCTGTTTCATGCCTATCCCAGTGCTGTAAACTGAGGGTCCAGAGATGGATCTCCAGCTTCTACCCTTAAAGTGCTTCCCATTGTATGAGGGAGCCAGACAGAAAAGCCATCAGTGACAGTGTGAGGTGATGAGAGGTCTGACAATGATAGTGAGGGTGATTATGATGGTAACTATGACAAGGTATGGGGTTACTATGTCTCAGGCACATTTCTAAGCACTTACATGTACTGTCTCATATAATTCTCACAACAGGTCATGGCCCTAAGAAGAAAGTCTTATGGTTTTCGTTTCCAGTTTATGGGTAAAGGCATTGAGAGATTAGAAAACATTTCATGGATGAGAAAGCCAGTAAGTGGCAGATCTCCGTGCAGTGAAGGAACCCAGAGAAGGGAGTAATTATATCCACCAGGGGCAAGGGAAGGTTTTTCTGAGGAGGGGCAGTTTGATCTGGTCTTTTTGAAGGATGCATAGGAGTCCACCAGGCAAAGAATCAGTGGAAGCAGCACATGCAGGCTCGAGGCAAGAGGAAGAAACCAGAGTAGCTCAGGCCAGGGGCATCCCACTGGAAACCACAGGTCTGCCTTATTCCCTAGCATAAGAGCCAGGCAAGGGAGGAAACCACAACCTGAGAGACAGAAGCAGGACCTGGGAGAGCTGTGTGCAGACTGAGAAACCATCTCTGCAGATGCACTTTGGTCTAGAGAGAAGTGACAGTGGGGCTGTGCAGACATACCCCTCTCCAGCCACCCCGGGACCCTGGCCCTCGGTGAGGGATAGGCTGGAGACTGGGTTCTGTGCAGAAAAGCAGCACACAGGGACACAGCTTTGGCAGGGCATGGTATCCCATGTATTCACTTCTTATTTACTGACCACTTTGACATTGGGCCTTTACAGTTTTCTCTCCAAACTAGGACACTTTGAGAACACATGAGACACTAGCAATAGTTGCCCCAGGATGAGAGGTATATACATCAGTACATATGGTCACATAGCAGCACTTACCATGAACATTATAATTATTAATTCATTTAATTCTCCTGAAAAACCTCATAAAGGGAGTTGTCATTACCTCCATTTTCCAGATGAAGAAATGGAGGCACAGAGGCCTCATACATTAGCACCTACTATGTGTTAGGCAGTGAGCTGGCTGAGCCATTTCACATACATTTGTCTAAAGCCTGACAACAGATCTACAAAGGATATTTTGGGGACCCCATTTACAAATGAGGAAACTGAGGGTTCAAGACCCAACTTAAGTCCAAATGATCCCCAATCTCAGCCTTTCTCAACTACCTGACTGGGTCTCCTTGCTACATACATCTCAACCTGAATCTTCTGCCAGCTTTTCTTCTTTTCCATTTCTCCAGTGGACTGCTGTAGGGAGAGAGGTGTGTTTCCAGCAGAAACATGGGTGTGTTCTCTTAGGTGAGAGGGCAACAATAGGGGGAAGAAGGGCCTGGCTTCATGGGCAGAGGCTATGTGTGCGATGTGGGGAGTAGACAGTTGGCAGTAGAACTGTTGAGCTGAACCTCTTGGGCCTGACACAAACATGCACATGCATGCACACACACACACACACACACACTGAAGCAAACAGGTGCACAAAAGAATGCCTCTGTGAACAGGGCAGGCTTTTAAGGGCAGTCTTCCTCACTCATGACTGGGTTCTGGCCTTCCATCTGCTCTGCCAGTCACTGACTTGCTGTTGACTATGTGTCGGGCCCTTCCCTCTCTGGCCTTTCTGTCCCATGTGGAACTCTGGGAACTGACACTCAAACCCTCTTAGAGCCTTGGATTCTATACGCTGGCTGTGCAGGGGTAGTGACCCTGGATTCAGGGTAATGAGGTGTGGGTTCAAATTTAGGTTCTGCTTTTTCAGATGTGTGACCTAGGGGCAAGTCATTCAACCTGCCTCCATGTGCTCACCTGGAAAACAGGATGACAATGACGACAATGAAGATGATGCCTCACTGGGCTGCTGTGTAGAGTAAATATATGAAAAGTGTTTAGAACGGTGCCTGGCACAGAAGAGGAGCTGTTTTGTGTTTGTTATCATCTTCTAGAGCGAACATGAGAAAAGAGACTCAAAGATGGGGAGGGAGGCAGCTCAGGATGAGGGCCCTCAAATCCAATGCTGACTTCAGCTAGCTCCTTATCTTCAGGCTAAAGTCCCTGCTCAGGGACTGGGGTTGGCGGGGAGGTAGGGGCCAGAGGTCTGGGGGAAAGGACAGGTGGGATAGTCTGGCTGTGGGAAGGCCAGATCTGGCCAAGCACTGGGAACAGACAGGACATTGTGCTGAGGGAGCCATGCCAGGGTACCTGCTGGGAACCAGGGCTGTCAGCAGAGGGTGGGGAGTGGGCAGTGTGCCTGAGAATGTGGACTCACTGCCACGGACAGAGCTGGAGGGGTCCAAGGCTCCCAGCCAGCCGGGCACTGCTCCAACCTCAGCCATTTGGGCGCCACCTTTGAGATTTTTGCCTCACAAATTCACATTACTGTAATTTATTTCACTCTTGTCTTGATTTTAAATTTACTTTTTCATTTATTATTTTTTTAATTTTAGCTATGCTCACATGGTTCAAAAATCAAAAAGTTTCTTAAGCATTTTGGATAGAGTCTGCCTCTGGTCTTGACTCCCATCACCTAGCCCCTCCCCATGGACCATGGCTATTATTCTACATCAACAAATGTAATGTATTTAATATATGTCCCCATTGTAAAGACAATTCAAAGCATGCAACACACACTGTCCTATAAGATACTTTTTCTTTTTTTACAAAATATTATTTTTAAAATCAACTTTTCTACTTCAGTGAGTTTAAATGAAAAAAGTACCCCACCATTCCTGTAAACAGCAGGTAGCCATGACAATAAACACATGGCAATAGATCAAGGCCAATAAATTTAGCTGGGTCCTATTGCAGGTGGGGTCCCTGAGCTCGAGTTCTGCCTTCTCTCTCTTCCAGAGGGACTAGCCAATGTTAGAGGGAAGCTGAGCCACCCAGCACTGAGCTGACACTATTTCTGTATGATAATCAGAAGGACTAAAAAGATTTGGACTGGAAACATGTTTCGCACCTTGGAATTTGATGCATTTAATGCAGCACTGCAATCTTGTCAGTGGTGTAAGCCCACACTTTGGGAAAATCTCATGTAGTCCAAAAACCTAGGTATCTTAAATAGGGGTAAACCGGGGCTCAGAAAGGTGGGAGGACTTAAGGAGATCCAGTTAGTTGGTGGCAAAGCCTGAAAGAAAGAAAACTCAGATCACCAAGGCCCTGTTTATACTGCCAGGGTCAGGATGAATGGGACTTGTCTGAGAGCAAATGTATCTACTCTCCCCCACCCCAAAACTTTATTTGACCAACCTCTGCTGTTTAATCTGTCATCTAATCTGTTGGCATGCAATTTTTCATAGCATTCCATTTTATTTCTGTGAGATCAGAAGTGACGTCTTTTCTTTTATTTCTGATTTTAATAATATGAGTCTTCTACATATATATTTTTTGGCCAATCAGTCTAGCAGTTTGTCAATTTTGTTGATCTTTTTCAAACAATCAGCTTTTGGTTTCACTGATTTTTCTCTATTTTTTTTCTATTCCCTATTTCATTAATTTCCTTTCTGTTATTTATTATTTCCTTCCTTCTCCTCACTTTAGGTTTACTGTGCTCTCTAGTATCTTAAAGTGGAAATTTTAGTTATTTGAGATCTTTCTCCTTTTTTAATCTAGGCGTTTACAACTATAAATCTCCTGAGTGTTGCCTTAGCTTCATTCCATAAGTTTTGGAATATTATATCTTAATTTTTATTTATTCAAAGTGTCTTCATTTCATTCAAAGTATTTTTAAATTTTCACTGTGATTTCTTCTTTGACACATTGGTTTTTAAGGAGTGTGTTAATATCTACATATTTGAGTTTTTCAAATTTCTTTCTTTTATTGATATCTAATTTCATTTCATTGTGATTTGACAACATACTTTGCATTATTTATACCCTTTTACATTTATGAGGTTTGTTTTGTTTGCACCTAACATACAGTCTATCCTGAAGAATATTCCACATGCACTTGAGCAGAATATATATTCTGTTGTTTTGGGTGGCATGTTTTACAAATGTCTCAGGTTTAGTCAGATTAGAGTGCTATTCAAGTAATTTATTTCCTCTTATCATAATCCTCTCATCAGTAATTTTCTACCTACTTATCATAGCCATTACTGAAAATAGGATATTGTAATTTCCCAGTTTTATTGTTGCTTCTCTAGTTTCCCTTCAATTCTGTCACTTTTCCCTTCATACTTTGGGGTTTTGTTGTTACGTACACATATATTTACATTTGTTATACCTTCCTGATGGATTGACTTTAAACTCCATCTTTATCTCTAGTGACTTTATTTTTGTTTTAAACTCTATTGTGTCTGATGTTAGTATAGTCATTCTATCTTTCTATGGTTGATGTTTATGTGACATGTCTTTTCTATCCTTTTACTTTCAATCTATTTATGTCTTTAAATCTAAAGTGTTTTTCATATGGATAGCAGAGAGCTGGATCTCATTTTTAAAGTCCAATCTCTGCCTTTTGACTGGATTGTTTAATTCAATTTCTGTTATTATTAACATGGCTGGATTTACATCTGCCACTTTACATTTGTTTTATATATGTCTCATGTCTTTTCTGTTCCTCTTCCTTTTTTCCTGCTTTCTTTTGCATCTAGTAAATATTTTCTAATAATTTTAATCATTTGAATCAAATCGATTCTTTAATCATTTTAACTACATATTTTTGAATTATTTACTTAGTGGCTGCCCTAGGGCTTACTATATACATCTTAACTGTGCAGAATAAGCTTCAGATTTATTTACTTAATCCTCACCTAAGGATATTTTTTATTGATTTGAGAGAGAGAGAAAGAGAGAGAGACACTGATGTGAGAGAGAAATGTCAATCAGTTGCCTCCTGTATGCACTGTATACTCCCTAACCAGGGAGTGAACCTGCATCCTAGGTATGTGCTCTGACTAGGGATCAAACCCACAGTCTTTTGGTGTATAGGGTGATGCTCCAACCAACCGAGCTACCACCCAGGGCTTCAGGTTTGTAATAGCTTAATTCCAGTGAGAAATAGAAATGTTACTTCTATGTAGCTCTGTTTTTTTCTCTATTTTTTGTGATATTCTTGTTCTATATATCTATAAATACTATAAACACAATAACACATTGCTACAATTATTAATTTACATAATTTAATGTCTTTTAAAGAACTAAGAGAAGAAAAGAGAGCAAGTCCAGTTGACCGCTTATATTTGCAGGATCCACAGATTCAACCAACTGCAGACAGAAAAAGAGTATTTATTTGTTTGTTTGTTTGTTTGTTTACTTATTTATCTATTTATTTATAGAGAGAGGGGAAGGGGTGGAAAAAAAGAGGGTGATAAACATCTGTGTGAGAGAGAATCATCAATTGGTTGCCTCTCATGTATGCCCCAACTGGGGATCAAATCCACAACCAAGGTGTGTGCCCTGACTAGGAATAGAACCAATGACATTTTGCTTTGCAGGATGACACCCAACCAACTGAACCACACTGGTGAGGGCAACAGTATTTTTGATATGCAGTTGGGAATCCATAGATGTTAAGGGCTGGTTATATGCACTGTTCTATGATATTTTATATAAGGAACTTGACATCCATGGATTTTGGTATCCACAGAGGGTCCTGGAACCAATCCCCCATGATAATGAGAGGTGACTGTATATATTGGTAGTTTTTGTTATGTTAACCTTCTTATTTATCATTACTAGTTCTTTTTATTTGTTTCTATGGAGCTGACTTACCATTTAGACTCAATTTCTTAGCCCAGTACTGCTTTGCTCTCACCCTCCTTCTTATGCTATTATTGACAAATATATGTTTTGGTCCAACAATGCATTATATGCATATTTATATAATTGCTTTTAATGTAATAGAAAGAAGAAATATAAACTTACACTGTATTTTATAATTACATAATTACTTCTTAAAAAGTATTTTTATTGATTATGCTATTATAGTTTTCCCAATTTTCCCCCCTTTATCCCCCTTTGCCCTGAACTCCCAACCCTCCAGCTTCCCACCCCCCCCTTAGTTCATGTGCATGGGTTGTACATATAAGTTCTTTGAGTTTTCTGTTTCCTATACCATTTTTATCTCTCCCTGTCTATTTTATACCTATTAATTATGCTTTTTCTTCCCTGTACATTTCCCTCCATTCCTCTCTTTCCCCTCCCCACTGAAATCTGTCCATGTGATGTCCATTGCTCTGAATCTGTTCCTGTTCTGGTTATTTGCTTAGTTTTGTTTTCATTGTTTTTCTTTTCTTTTAGGTTCATTTGTTGATAGTTGTGAGTTTGTTCTCATTTTACTGTCCATGTTTTTGGTCTTCTTTTTCTTAGATAAGTCCCTTTAACATTTCATAAAAAAAGGGCTTGGTGATGATGAACTCTTTTAACTTAAAATCTTATACGGGAAGCACTTTACCTGCCCTTCTGTTCTAAATGAAAGCTTTGCTGGATAGAGTAATCTTGGATGCAGGTTTTTGCCTTTCATGACTTGGAATACTTCTTTCCAGTGCCTTCTTGTCTGCAAGGTTTCTTTTCAGAAATCTGCTGACAGTCTTATGGACACTCCTTTGTAGATAACTCTCTCCCTTCCTCTTGCTGCTTTTAGGATTCTCTCTTTATATTTAATCTTGGGTAACTTAATGATGATGTGCCTTGGTGTGTTCCTCTTTGGGTCCAACTTCTTTGGTACTCTCTGGGCTTCCTGAACTTCCTGGAAGTCTATTTCCTTTGCCATATTGGGGAAGTTCTCCATTATTTGTTCAAATAAGTTTTCAATTTCTGGCATCCCAGTGATTCAGATATTGAAACATTTCAGGTTGTCCCAGAGGTTCATAAGTCTCTCTTCACTATTTTGAATTCTTGTTTCTTCATTCTGTTCCATTTGGATGTTTACTTTTCCCTTTTGTTTCAAATCATTGCTTGAGTCCTGGTTTCCTTCCTGTCACTGTTGGTTCCCTGAATATTTTGCTTTACTTCATTTTGGGTATCTTTCATTTGTTCTTCCAACCAAGCTTAATCAGTTCTGTGAGCATTTTGATTATCAGGGCTTTAAATTCTCCATCAGATAGGTTGGCTATCTCCTCATCTCTTAGCTATCTTTCTGAAGTTTTGCTCTGTTCTTTTCCATGGGCTATATTTCTTTGTCTAGGCGCATCTGTTAAGTTTTGAGGGGGCGGGGCTTTAGGTATTCACCAGGGCAGGGCAACCCTCTTTACTCTGCTGCAGCACTGCCTGTCAGGGAGGGGCCCCAGATGGAACAACAAAACTTGCTTGCTCAACTCTAGGCACTTTCCACCAAACTATCATGTGAGACTGGGAGTTTCTCCCACTGCAGCAACTGCTGTAGTCCACAGTCAACTCTGAGTCTCAGTTTCACTTTCAGCCAGCTGGGGCCACGTGGTCTGCTGCCTCACAGCTGTTTTTCTCAGCTGGCCCCACCCACACAGTCTGCTCTCTCACCTCGGGTTCTTACTGGTCTGGTTGGTCTGGTTGACTTTTTCTTTTATTCCTTGGTTGTCAGAGTCCCATGCAGTTTGATTTTCTGGGACTTCTGGTTGTTTATTGATTTTAGATTGGTTGTTATCCTCTTTTTGGTTGTGTGAGGAAGCAAAGGGTTTCTACCTCTGCCTCCATCTTGGCTGGAACTCACCCAGAGCTAATTACATAATTACTTTTACCAGTGTCTTTGTTTTTTTGTGTGTGTGTGGGTACAATTATCGTCAGGGGTCATTTGCTTTCATCCTGAATAACATCCTTTAGTATTACTTGTAAAGTAGGTCTGCTAGCAACAAATTTTCTCAGTTTTCATCTTCTAATGTTTTCAATTCACCTTCATTTTCAAAAGATAGTTTTGTTGCATATTGGATTTTTGGTTCAGATTTTTTTTTTCTTTTGAGCATTACAAATACATTATCTAAATGCCTTCTTGCCTAAGTTGTTTCAGATGAGAAGCCAGGTGTTAATCTTTTTCGGATTCCCTTGCAAATTATGTCATTTTTCTCTTCCTACTTCCAAGATTTTCTCTGTGTGTTTGGATTTCATTGTTTTTACTATGGTGTGTCTGTGGTTTTCTCAGTGTTTATCCTGCTTGGAGTTCACTGAATTTCCTGAATGTATAGATTAATTTTGAGCGTTTTTCAGCTTTTGTTTCTTTAAGTATTTTTTTCTCACTTTTCTTTTGGTATTCCTATTATACATATGTTCCTGTGCTCAGTGATATTGCACAATTCTTTGAGGTTCTGTTCATTTTTTGTTAGTTTTTCTCTCTGCTCTTCAAATTTTATAATCTCTGTCTTCAGGTTTACTAATTCTTTCTTATGCCAGCTCAAATATATTGTCGAGGCCCTTCAGTGAATTTTCATTTTAATTACTGTAATTTTAAACTCCAGAAGTTTCATCTGGATCTTTTACAATAATTTCTATTGGTTTTATAATTTTTATTGATATTCTCAATTTGATGTGGCATTGTCATTACACCTTTCTTTACTTTTTAACTTTCAGTTTCCTTTTATTCTTTGAACATATTTACAATTGCTATTTTGAAGTCTTTGTTTTTAAACCCAATATCTGCTCACATTCACAGACAGTTACTGCCCCCTACCCCAATACGAATTTCTTTGTATTAATACATTTCATATATTTTTGTTGTTGTTGGAAGCTAGACATGTTGAATAATGTATTTGGACAAATTTGTATGCTAGTCCTCCATCTGAGGACTTGTTATTGATACTTCTTCTTCACTTGTTTTGTGACTGGTTGGGTTATGTTCCTGAAGTTTGCTTCTCCCCACTCCTGCAGTGTGTGGCCTCTGATGTTACTCTGCAGGAAGTACAGACTTGGATATGCCCAGAGTCACTCTGGGATGACAGTGGTTTTCACAGGGATCTTTTTTATTATCTTTTCTTGACCACACCCAATTGTTATTCAGTTAAGTATATTTCCTCATTTTTGTCATGATTTTTTTTTACCCATAGATTATTTGGAATGGTATATTTTAATTTCCAAAAAAGTGAGGATTCCTGAGTTATTGATTTCTACCTTAATTGCATTGTGGTCAGGAAGTGTACTCTGGGGGGTGATTTCAAATGTTTGGTATGTATAAAAAATAGCTTTACAGACTAGAATATGGTCAATTTTTTTTTATCAATGTTTCAATTGTACTGGAAAAAAGAAACATTTTTGTGTGTACAACTCCATACATGTTAATTTGGTCTTGTCTGTTTTCCATGGTATTCAAAATCTATTAATTTTTTTGTTTTTGTTTTATCAATTACTGTGAGAGGTGTTTTTACAATCTGCCTATATGGATTTGTTTATTTTTTCCTTGTAGTTCTGGCAATTTTTTCTTTATATATTTTGAGATCAGTTTATTAGGTGTTTGCAAATTTAGAATTGCTATATAATCTGGGTAAATTGAATTTTTAATAATATGAAGTGCCCCACTTTCTATGACTACTAATGCTTTTTGCTTTAATATTTAGTTTGCTTGGTGTTAACATAAATGATCCTGCTGGCTTTTTGTCTTGTTGTTTGCCTGCATGTGCTCTATCATTAACCTTCAATCTATTAGTTATATTTCACTTTAGATGTATCTTTTGAAAATAGCATATACTTATACTTTTTCAAAAAAACAATCTGACAATGTTTTTCTTATAGCTGGAGGGTTTTGGTCAATTTATACTTGATGTAATGCTGGTACACTTAGCACCTTACCAAGTGCTTTTTATTTGTCCAGCATGTGCTGTTTCCTTTATTCTCTGCTTTGGTGACTACTTTTGTATTTATTTATGTGTCATTTAATTATTTTATTTCCTTTGTCAGTTTGGAAATTATACATTGTTTTACTATTTTTCAGTAGTCACCCTAGAGAGTGCCATGTACATTATTCATGAATCAAAGTCTAATATTAATTGGTACTTTTACCCCTTTCCAGGACAGTGCAAAGACTTTGGCATATTTGAATTCAAACTATCCTCCTGACTTTTATGTTGTTGCTATCATTTGTTTCAGTTCCCTATATATTTAAAACTCTAGATATTATTGTAATAATATTAGTATTATTGGTATTCATCAAAGTTGTATGCATACTTTTTTGGACTTACATGGTATTACAAAAATAGTTCAGAGAGCTCCCCTGTACCCTTCATCCAGCTATCCCCATGACATTTTTTCATAACCATAGTTCAACAATCAAGACCAAGCAATAAACTATTCAGGAATGCAACAAATGAAACTATAGACCTCATTTAAATTCACCAAATGTTTACATGCACTCATTTGTGTCAAGGGGTTGTTTACAGTTCTATAAAATTTTACATGTGTAGAATCATGTAACCATCACCATAATCAGAATGTAAAAATGTTTTATTATCAGAGAAACTCTCAAATGCTGTCTCTTTTTAGTCATACTTGTCCCTCGATTCTAACTTCTGCCAACCACTAATCTGTTCTTTATCATTAGAATTTGTCATTTTGAGAGTGTTATTAAATGGAATTATGAAGTATGTGGTCTTCTGAGATTGGTTTTCCCACCAACTCTGTGTAATGCTTTTGAGATCTATTCAAGTCGTTGCAGGTACCAATGGTTCATTTCTTTTTATTACTGAGGAATATTCCATGGTATGGAGGTATCAGAGTTCATTTAATTATTCATCCATTGAGGAACATTCTGGTTGTTTCTGGGTTTTGCCTATTGCAAATAAAGTTGCTGAGAATGTTGTATAGGATTTTGTGTGGAATAAATTCTCATTTCTCCAGGGTAAAATGCCCAGGAGTGTGGTTGTTGAATTGTATTGTAGTTTTTCTTTTTATCCTCACCCAAGGACATTTTTTCACTGCTTTTAGAGAGAAGGGAAGGGGGGGAGAGAGAAAGAGAGAGAGAGAGAGAGAGAGAGAGAGAGAGAGAGAGAGAGAGAGATGAATTGGTTGTCTTTGGTTGCCTTCTTGTATGCACCCCAACCAGGTATTGGACCCACAACCTGGGTATATGCCCTGACTAGGAATCGAACCTGTGACCTTTTGGTCTACAGGATGACACTCCAACTAACTGAGCCACACTGGCCAAGGCTGTGTTGTAGTTATAAAAGAAACTGCCAAACTATTTTCCTGAGTAACTGTAGTTTTTTTTTATATTCCCATGAGCAATGTTATTACAGGATGAGTAGGAATGTTTTCTCTCTCATTCCTGATTTTATTTATTTGTGTCTTCCATCTTTTTTCTTGCTACATCTAACTTAAAGTGTGTCAATTTTGTTGACTTTTTCAAATATCTAAATTTTAGATTTATTGTGTTTCTCTATTGCTTATTTTCCATTCTATTAATCCTGCTCTAATATCTTTATCTTATTTTATCTTATTTATTTTATTTTTTAAATTTATTTTGGATTGTTTTAGGGTGTACAGCTTAGTGGTTAGACAATCATATACTTTACATAGTGTTCCCCTTGATATTTCCAGTACCCCTTCTGGCACCATACATGCTTATCACAATACTATTGACTATATTTCCTATGCTTTACTTACTTCCCCATGACTAGTTTGTAACTACCAATATGTGCTTATTAGTTCCTTCATCTTTTTCATCCATTGTCCCAATCCCCAACCTCTCTGGCAGCTACCAGTTTTCTCTCTGTACCTATGAGTCTGTTACAATTTTGTTTGTTTATTTTGTTCTTTAGATTCCACACACAAGTGAAATCACATGGTATTTGTCTTTCTTTGACTGACTTATTTCACTGAGCATAATACACTCTATGTCTATCCATGCTGTAACAAATAGTAAGATTTTGTTCCTTTTTATGGCCAAGTAATATTCCACCACATATATTACCACAGCTTTTTTATCCAATTGTCTGTTAATGGGTGCTTGGGTTGCTTCCATGGCTTGTCTAATGTAAATAACACTGCAGTGAACATAGGAGTGCATATATTTTTTTCAAATTAGTGTTTTCAGTTTCTTCAGAAAAAATCCCTAGAAGGGGAATCACTGGGTTTTAAGGCAGATCTACTTTTAATTTTTTGAGGAAACTCTTTACTTCCTTCCATAGTGACAGAGCCAGTTTGAATTTTTACAAACAGTACATGAAAGTTCACTTTTGTATCCATTCCCACCAACACTTGTCATTTGTGGATTTACTGATGATAGCCATTCTGACAGGTATGAGTTGATATCTCATTGTGGCTTTAATTTGCATTTCCTTGATGACTAGTGACATATGGAACCTTTTCATATATCTGTTGGCCTTCTGTATGTCTATTCAGTCCCTCTGCCCATTTTTAAGTTGGATTCTATCTTTTTTTCTCATTGTTGTTCAGTTACAGTTGTCACCATTTTCCCCCATCACTCTCCCCTATACCTCGCACCCCCAACTCCCACAGTCAATCCCCACCCTGTGGTCCATGTCCATAGGTCATTCATACTTGTTCTTTTACTAGACCATTCCCCTTCCTTCCTTCTTCCCTCCATCCTCCCTTCTGGTCCCTGTCAGTCTGTTCCTTGTTTCCATGCCTTTGGTTCTATTTTGCTTGCTTGTTTGTTTTGTCCATTACGTTCCTGTTATAGGTGAGATAATTTGCTATTTGTCTTTCACTGCCAGGCTTATTTATTTAGCACAATCATCTCCAGTTCCATCCATGCTGTGAAAAAAGGTAGGAGTTATTTCTTTCTTTCTGCTGCATAGTATTCCATTGTGTAAATGTACCATAGTGTTTTGATCCACTCATTTACTGGTGGGCTCTTAGGCTATTTCCAGCATTTGGCAATTGTAAATAACACTGCTATGGATGCATAGGTTATTTTGAATTGGTGTTTCATGATTCTTAGGATATAACCCCAGCAGTGGAATTGCCAGGTCAAAAGTCAGTTCTGTTTTTAGTTTTTTGAGGAAAATCTATAATGTCCTCCACAGTGGCTGCACCAGTCTACATTCCCACCAACAGTGCACTAGGGTTCCCTTTTCTCCACATCCTTGCCAGGACTTGTGGTTTGTTGATTTGTTTATGATGACCATTCTGACCAGTGTTAAGTGGTATCTCATAGTGGTTTTAATTTGCATCTCTCTGATGGCTAGTGATGCTAAGCATCCTTTCCTATGTTTCTGGGCCCTCTGTATGTCCTCCTAGGAGAAGTATCTTTTCAGGTCCTTTGTCCATTTTTTATTTGGATTATTTGTCTTCCTGGTGTTGAGTCATATCAGTTCAATATATATTTCGGAGATCAAACCCTTGTCTGAGCTATCATTGGCAAATATGTTTTCCCATATGATTGGTTCCTTTTTTATTTTGATGGAGTCCCATTTGTTTATTCTTTCCTTTATATCCCTTGCCCTAGGAGATATATTGGCAAAAATATTGCTGTGTGGAATATCTGAAATTTTACTGCCTATGTTTTCCTCTAGGACTTTTATGGTGTCACAACTTATATTTGAGTCTTTTATCCACCTTGAGTTTATTCTGGTGTATGGTCAGTTAGTGGTCTAGCTTCTGTTCAGCTCTCCCAACACCATATGTTGAAGAGGATATTTTTACTCCATTTTATGCTTCTTCCCCCTTTGTCAAATATTAATTGACCATAGAGACATGGGTTTATTTCTGGGCTCTCTATTCTGTTCCATTGACCTATGTGTGTCTGTTTTTATGCCAGTACCAGACTGTTTAGATTACAGTGGCCTTTGAATGTAATTTAACATCAGGTATTGCGATCCCTCCTACTTTGTTCTTCTTTCTCAAGATTGCTGCAGCTATTCAGTGTCATTTTCTTGTTCCATATCAATTTACAAAATATTTGTTCTAAATCTGTGAAATACATCATTGGTATTTTAACAGGGATTGCATTGAATATATAGTTTGCTTTAAGTAGTATGGACATTTTAATGACACTAGTTCTTCTGATCCATGAACACAATATCTGCTTTTCTGATATATCATATTATCTATCCATATGCTATTCCATGTGTGCTTGAGAAGAAAACATATCCTACTGTGCATTTACCAGCTAAATGCATAATAACCAGCTCTGTGTAGCTGATTTACAGTGTTCTTATTCTTTTTTGATCTTCTTAGTTGTTCTAGTCATTATTGAAAGTGCGAGTATTGAAGTCCAATTATTATTGTTGAATTTTTTTTCTCCCTTTATTTCTTTTATTTTTTAGATTTGCTTTCTTTATTTTAGAGTTCTAATGTTAGCTGCAAATATGCATTTAATTGCTATGTCCTCCTGATGGATTTGCCCTTTGCCATTATTCAAATGTTTTTTTCCCCCTAGGAACAAGTTTTGTCTCCAACTATTATTGTTGAATTGTCTATGTTTTTTTTTCTATTTTGTCAGTTTTTTTTTCAAATATTTTAAAAGAATATTGTATTTAGGCTCTTATTAGGTATTTGTAATTATTATAACTGTGATATATTTAACCATTTTATTATTATGACATGTTTCTCTTTGTCTCTAGTAATATTTCTTCCCTTAAAGTCGATTTTGTCTGATATTAATACAACCACTTTAGATTTCTATGCTTGCTATTTTATAGTATGTAATTTCCTATTATTTTTCTTTCAACTTATTTGTGCCTTTACATCAAAGGTTTGTCTTCCATCAACAGTTCATAGCTTATAGTTGGATGTCTCCTTTTTATCCAGCCTGACAATCACTGTCTTTATTTTATTTTTTTGTTAAATTAATTTTTTCAATTATAATTCATATTCAATATTATATTAGTTGCAGGTGTATAGCATAGTCATTAGACATTTATATAATTTACAAAGTGATCCCTGTGATAAATCTAGTGCCCACCTGGCAGTGTGCATAGCTATTGCAATATTATTGACTATGTTCCCTATGCTGTATTTTACATCCTGTGACTATTTTGTAACTGCCAATTTGTACATTTTAATCACTTCAGTTTTCCCACTCAGCCAGCCCCCAACCTGGCAACCATTGGTTTGTTTTCTATACCTATGAGTTTGCTTCTCTTTTGTGTATGTGTTTATTTTGTTTTTCAGATTCCACACATAAGTGAAATTATTTGGGGTTTGTCTTTTTCTGTGTGACTTATTTCACTTAGCATAATACTTTGTATGTCCACCCATGTTGTCACAAAAATGTTGTCACATTTTTTTATGGCTGAGATTTTTTTTGTATATATATACCACTTCTTCTTTATTAAATCATCTATCCATGGACACTTAGGTTACTTTCATAGCTTGACTATTGTAAATAATGCTGCAATAAACAATAGGAAGCATGTATTTTTTTTTTGACTTAGTGTTTTGTATTTCTTTGGATGAATATCCAGGAAAGAAAAGCTGGGTCATGTGGTAGTCCTGCTTTTTAAATTTTTGAGAATCTCCCACACTGTCATTTATTGTAGCTGCAACTGTCTGCATTCCTAACAACTGTGCACCAGGTTCCCTTTTTCTCCACATTCTCATCAACACTTCTTTGTTGATTTATTGATGATAGCCATTCTGACAGGTGTGAGGTAATAACATTTCATTGTAGTTTTCATTTGCTTTTCTCTGATGATTAATTATTTTGAGCAATTTTTAATATACCTATTGGCCATCTGTATGTCCCATTGGAGAATCATCTATTTAGGTCCTTTGCCTATTAATTGGACTGTTTGTTTTTTGGTGTTGTGTGAGTTTCTTATGTATTTTAGATATTATTAACCTCTTATTGGATGTATAATTGGCAAATATCTTCTCCCATTGAGTAGGTTGTCTTTTAGTTTTGTGTATGATTACCTTCATTGCAAAAACTTTTAAATTTGATGTAGTTCCATTTGTTTATTTTATATTTTCTATCTCATTCTTTAGAAGACATATTAAAAAATATTACTAAGTAATGTCATAGAATTTATTACCTGTTTTCTCCTAGGAGTTTTATAGTTTCAGGTTTTACATCTAAACCTTTAAAATCCATTTTGAGGTTATTTTTGTACATGATGTTAAAAAGGTGGTTTAGTTTCATTTTTTGCATGTATCTGTCTAGTTTTCCCAACATCATTATTGATTACACTGTCTTCACCACAATTGTCATAAATTAGTTGACCATAATAGGCACAGGTTTATTTCTATGCTCTCTATTCTGTTGATTTGTCTATTTTTATGTCAGTACCATGCTGTTTTGATACCTATAGCCTTGTAGTATAGTTTGATAGCAGGCAGTGTGATAGCTTCAGCTTTGTTCTTCTTTCTCAAGATTACTTTGGCAATTAGATGTATTTTGTGGTTCCATATAAATTTTAGAATTATTGGTTTTAGTTCTGTGAAAAATGCCATTGGTCTTTTGATAGGGGTTGCATTACATCTATAAATTACTTTGGGTAGTATTGCCTTTCAAAGATGTTTTCTTTTTATCCATTAGCACAGTATAACTTCCATTTACTTGTATTTTCTTCAATTTCTTTCTGCAATGTCTTATAATATTCCAAGTACAGGTCTTTTACCTCCCTGGTTAAATTTGTTCCTAGATATTTTTTATGCAATTTTAATAAGATTGTTTTCTTAATTTCTCTTTCTAGTAGTTCATTATTGATGTATATAAATGTGACTCAATTCTGGATATTAATTTTTTATCCTGCTACTTTACTGAATTCATTTATCAGTTCTAATTTTGGGGGATAGACTATATATAGTTCTCTTTATATAGTATGATGTCATCTGATACAACCACTATCTATAGATTGGGATATTTAAAACATTTATATTTTCATGATTATTAATATGACTGGATTTATATTTTCCATTTTGCTATTTGTGTTCTTTTTTAACTTGAAACAAACTCAGTTTATTTTACTTTGTGGTAATATTTGCTACTGTGTTTGCATTTTTCCTTAGTATATATTTCTTTTTTTTTCTTTATTTTTATTGTCGATACTATTGCAGCTGCCCTCATCGTCTGCTCCCCTTTGGCTCCCCCGCACCCCAACCTCTGCTCCCCGTTCCCTCTGGCCATCACCACACTGTTTTCTGTGTCTGTGGGTTACACTTATATGTTCTGTAGCTAATCCCTTTACCTTGTTTCAACCAGTCTTCTGTGCCCCTGCTGTCTGACAGATGTCAGATGTCTCTTCCACTTATATATGCCTCTGCTTCTATTTTCTTTATCTTTTCATTTTGTTCTTTAGATTCCACATGTAAGTGAGATCATATGGTATTTGTCTTTCTCTAATTGGCTTATTTTACTTAGCATAATGACCTCCAGGTCTATCCATGCTGATGCAAAAAGTAAGATTTCCCCCTTTTTCATGGTAACACTGTAGTACACCATTGTGTAAATGTACCACAGCTTTTTTATCTACTCATCTACTGATAGGCACTAGGGCTGTTTCCAGATCTTGACTATTGTAAATAATGCAGCTATGAACATAGGGGTGTATATATTCTGTTGAATTGGTGTTTGGAGATTCTTAGGATATAATCCCAGCAGTGGAATTGCCAGGTCAAAAGTCAGTTACATTTTTAATATTTTTTGAGGAAATTCCATACTGTTTTCTATAGTGGCTGCACCAGTCTGCATTCCCACCAACAGTGCACTAGGGTCCCCTTTTCTCCACTTCCTTGCCAGCACTTGTGTGTTGATTTACTGATGATGGTCATTCCAACAGGTGTGAGGTATTATCTCCTGTGGTTTTAATTTGCATTTCTTTGATGATTAGTGACATTGAGCATTTTTTTCATATGTCTATTGGACATCTGTGTGTCTTCCTTGGAGAAGTGTCTATTCAGGTCTTTTGCCTATTTTTTAATTGGATTGTTTGTCTTCTCAGTGTTGAGTTATATAAATTCTTTATATATTTTTGTGATTAACCCTTTATCAGATGTATCATTGACAACTATGTTCTCCCATATAGTGCATTCCCTTGTCATTTTGTAGATGGTTTCTTTTGTATGCAGAAACTTTTTAGTTTGGTGCAGTTTCTTTTTAAATTATATTTTATTGATCATGCATTTACAGTTGTCACAATTTTTCCCCCTTTGCCCTCTCTGCCCACAATCCATTAGGCAATCCCCACACCTATGTTCATATACATGGGTCATCTGTATAAGTTCTTTAGCTTCTCCATTTCCCATACCATACTTTACATGCTCATGGCTATTTTGTAACTACCAAGTTGTACTTTTAAATCCCCTCACCACTTCACCCATTCCTCCAAACACCCTCTCATCTGTCACCATCACAACTCTTTGTATCCATGATTCTGTTTCTGTTCTTATTTACCTAGTTTGTTTTTTAGATTCAATTGTCAATATGTATTATATATTGTCATTTTATTTTCATAATTTTGATCTTCATCTTTTTCTTAAATAAGTTCCTTTAACATATTATATAATAATGATTTGGTGATGATAAACTCCTTTAGCTTTTTCTTGTTGGGGAAGCTCTTTACCTGCCCCTTGGTTCCAAATGATAGCTTTGCTGGGTAGAGCAAGCCTGTAGGTTCCTGCTTTTGATGACTTTGAATATTTCATGCCAATCCCTTCTAGCCTGTCTGCCCTGCCTGCAAAGTTTCTCTTACAAAATCAGCTGACAGTCTCATGGGAATTCTCCTGTATGTAACTAACCACTTTTCTCTTGATGCATTTAAGACTCTATCTTTATTGTTAACCTTGGCATTTTAACTATGATGTGCCTTGGAGTGGACCTCTTTGCATCTATGTTGTTTGAGACTCTGTGTGCTTCCTGGACTTGCATGTGTATTTCCTTCATAAACTTAGGAAAGTTTTCTTTTATTATTTTTTCAAATAGATTTCCAAGTTCTTGCTCTTTCTCTTCTCCTTCTGTCACCCCTATGATGTGAATGTTGGAATTATTGAAATTGTACCAGAGGCTGCTTGCACTATCCTCTTTTTTTTCAGGCGGGGCGGGAGGGGGGTTCTTTTTTCTTCTTGTTGTTCTGATTGTTTGTTTTTTTGCTTCCTTATGTTCCTAACCATTGATTTGATTCTTGGCTTCATTCACTCTACTGTTGTTTCCCTGTAAATTGTTGTTTATTTTAATTAGTATATGATTTGTTTCTGACTGGATCTTTCTTATGCTGCTGAGGTCCTCCCTAAGTTCCTTGTTCATCCTTATAACCATGTTTGAACTCTGCATCTGATAGATCGCTTATCTTTATGTTGTTTAATTCAGGGAGTTTTGATCCATTCTTTCATTTGGGCCATGTTCCTTTGTATCCTCATTTTGTCAGCCTCCTTGTATTTATTTCTATGTATTAGGTAGAGCTGCTTTGACTCCATATCTTGGTAGTGTTGCCTAATGTAGTAGGCGTCCTGTAGAGTCTAGTGGCACAGCCTCCCCTATCACACAATCTGAGTACTCAAGGTGTACCCTTTGTGTGGGCTGAGTACACCCTCCTCTTGTAGCTGAGTCTTGATTGATGTTGGCAGGTCAATGGGAAGGATTTACGCAGACCAGTCAGCTGCGAGGACTGGCTGTGACCACTGGCCACCAACCTCTGCCCTCAATGGAGGATCAGCTGTGTATGTATGGGGGAGCTCCACCCACAGAGCTCCCCGTCCACCAGGGATGAGAATACATCTACTGAGAC
Organism: Phyllostomus discolor; assembly: GCF_004126475.2. NCBI lineage: Eukaryota > Metazoa > Chordata > Mammalia > Chiroptera > Phyllostomidae > Phyllostomus > Phyllostomus discolor. The sequence continues at coordinate 108,215,072 of NC_040904.2, forward strand.
AGGATCTGCTTGGGGAGGGAAGGTGGCTCATTTATCAAAGGAGAAGGGCCAAGAGCCTTTTCCTCAATGGGCTTTTATTGAGTTCAATTTGCATAGGAATACAGGGTGTATATATGTAAAGCTCATCAACCATTGTCAAGCAGTAATCATCAAACAATAGATAACATTCAAAGAACTATGAGGGCTTATTCTGAGTCAGGGTCAGATAGCTAAAGGGCAATAAAACTTTGGGGAAACAAATTCATTCTATGCTTGGACCCTAATAATTTAAATTGAGGGTATTAGCAAAGTAGGTTTCATAGGGTTTTATGCAGTCTTTCTTAGGCCTGATCACCCCAGGGAACCCACTTTCCAGCACAGGGCTGCACCCACCTCTGACATTGTTTCAGGCTTAAGTCAGGCAGGGGAAGTAAGGCAGCCAAGAGATTAGGAGACTTCTTGCAGACAGAATGAGGACTCAGGCTATGTCAAAGCTTAGGGGCAAGGCCCCCCCTTTTTCTATAGCCCCCCAAGTTCTTCCCCAAAGGCCCCTTCAAGACCATGCCTATCTTAGCTCATCCCTCCTAAGATTTGAGGAATCTTTCCTGTTATTGGCTAACCAGTCATCTGCCTGGGTCCAAGCAGGTTGAAGTAAAAGAGGGTGGAGGCAGTGCCCCTACAAGGAAGATAAGCTTTGTATCCTTAATGACTTATGGTCCCAAGGTCTTTTTACTCAGCCTTAGCCACAAGGGGTTATAGTTTCTGAAACCAGGTAGGGAGGTTCCCAACATGCAGTGGCAGGGTGGTGGTGGTCTGGTGTGGTCTGTAGCCAACCCCTGGATGCTCAGGCTCGGGGGTTTCCTGGGTGGGGCAGGCCAATGTCAAACCTCACCTGTGTTCTGTCTGGGGCCACCCTGCATGAGCTACAAAGCAATCTGCAAATGCTGCTACTTGTGCTGGGCTTGGAAGTTCCTAAGTGAAGCCAAGCTATGAAACTAGGCTGGCTATTGCTAGTGCCAGGCCCAGGGCCATGTAGTAAGAGGTTTGGGGATGGGTGCTTGCTGTATCTGGCTGTTGCCTGTTTGGTAGGATTTAGGAAGTTTTGAAGCATGAGCCAAGACAAGCCATTCATATGGAAAAGCCAGTGTTGCCAGCTTGGTTGGGCCCATAAGTTAGGTGGGACAGAGCCTCAGGGGGCCTTCAGGGTGGGGCAAACAGTGTTAGCCAGGTTGATGGAGTCTTGGGTATGGCACCTGTCTGCTGGTTCTGTGGCTCTATGTTTCTGTGGCTCTGTGTGTGGGGGGGGGCGGGGGGTGTTCAGAAAAGGAACATTGGCTTCTGCCTGCCTTTATGTCTGGGAGAAAGCTGTCCCCCAGCTCTTGTGTTGATGCCAGACACTTCAGTTCCTCCATGTATGCCACTGGTGCTTTTCAAGCTGCTACCCCAGTGCTGAAGCTCAGAGGGAGTGAGTCTGAGTGAGTCCATGTGTGCATTCTGTAAGAGGAACTGCTTGGGACTCCAGGAGTTTCTTCTGCGGACTATCTCCACTGTTTTTTTGCAGCCAAAAGTTATGGGGGCTTATCTTCTTGGAACTGGTATCCTGAATTAGGGGTCCTGGAGTGGAGCTGAGGTTCCTCATTTCTGAAATATCCCTCCGGGATTTTTATCCACCACCCATGGGGGTGGGAACTGCACATTCAGCATCTCTGTGTCTTCACCCCTCCTCTCAGTCTGGATGGAAGTGGTTTCTTTAATCCTGTAGTTGTCAGGTTTCCATTTAACTAGATTTCTGATGGTTCTGAGTGATGAGTGTTCTATAGTTTAGTTGTAATTTTGATGTTTGTGTGAAGAGGTAAGCCATGTTTATCTATGCCTTATATTGACCAGAAGTCTAGCTATGCTGTTGATATAGTTTCATTTATTTATGTTTTCCTTTGTTAAATTGCCCTAGGAAACATGTCAGATTATACTGCCCATGTTTTCTTCTGGGATTTTTATGGTTTCATAACTCACATTTAAGTCTTTTATCTATTTTGAGTTTATTCTTGTGTATAGTGTAAGTTGGTTGTGTAGTTTCATTTTTTTGCATGTATCTGTCCAATTTTCCCCATGCCATTTATTGAAGAGACTGTCTTTACCCCTATTGTATATTTTCCCCTCCTTTGTCATAGATTAACCTACCATTTAAGCATGGGTTGATTTCTCAGCTTTCTGTCTGTTCCAGTAATCTTTATACTTGTTCTTATGCTAATACCAGACTGTTTTGTTTAGAATGGCCTTGTAGTACCATTTGATAATAAGCATTATGATACCTCCAACTTGATTCTTTTTTCTCAAGATTGCTGAGGCTATTTGGTACCTTTTTTGGTTCCATATAAATTTTTGAAATATTTGTTCTATTTCTGTGAAATATATTATTGGTATTTTAATAGGAATTGCATTTAATTTATAGATTACTTTGGATGTATGGATATTTTATTGATGTTAATTCTTCCAATCCATGAACATGGTATATGCTTCCACTTATTTCTATCTTCCTCAGTTTCTTTCTGCAATGCTCTATAGATTTCCAAGTACAGGTATTTTACAGTCATCGTTAAATTTATTCCTAGGTAACTAATTTTTTTGCTATTGCAATAGCAAATGGGATTGTTTTCTTAGTGTCCCTTTCTGGTAGTACCTTATTGGTGTATAGATATGCCACCAATTTCTGGATATTAATTTTGTATCCTGCTACTTTGCCAAATTCAGTTATCAGTTCTCATAGTTTGTGTGTGTGTGTGTGTGTGTGTGTGTGTAGCCTTTAGTGTTTTCTGTGTACAATATTAACTCATCTATGAATAATGATAGTTTTACTTCCTCCTTTCCAATCTGGATGCCTTTTATTTCTTCTTGTCTGATTGTTGTGGCTAGGACTTCCAGTACTATATTCAGTAAGAAATGGGTGCTGGATTTATCAAATGATTTTTCTGCATTTATTGATATAATCATGTGATTTTTATCCTTCATTTTATTTATGTGATGTGAAATGTTTATTGATTTGCAGGTATTGTACTAACATTGTATCCTTGGAATAAATCCTACTTGATCATGGTGTATGATTTTCTTACTGTATTGCTTGTCTAATCTACTAATGTTTTGTTGAAGATATCAGGGTTCTTCAGGGTTATTAGCTTATAATTTTCTGTCTTTATAGTATCTTTTATGGTTTTGTAGTTAAGATAATGCTGGCCTTGTAATATAAGCTTGGGTGTGTTCCCTCTTCTTGAATTTTTTGAAGGATAGGTGTTAGTTCTTTCAATATTTTGTAAAATTCACCTATGAATCCATCTTGTCTAGAACATTTATTTGTTGGGATTTTGGGGGTTCCAACCTCAATTTCACTAGTTGTAATCTGTCTATTCACACTCTCTGATTCTGGTTTAGTTTGGGAAGATGGTATGATTCTAGGAATTTTTCCATTTCTTCCAATTGTCCAATTTTTTGGCATATAGTTGTTCATAATATTCTCTTACAATCCTTAGATTTTTTAATTCTCACCCAAGTACATGTTTTTTTATTTTTTTTAGAGAGAAAGGGGAAGGGAGGGAGAAAGAAAGGGAGAGAATCATTGATGTGAGAGAGAAACAGATTGGTTGCCTTTGTACACACCCAACTGGGGACCAAACCCATAATCCAGGCATATGTCCCAGCTGGGACTTGAACTTTCATCCTTTCCATTTGCAGGATTATGCCCAATGAACTGAGCCATGCTGGCCAGGGCTATGCTCCTTTGTATTTCGTTGGTGTCAGTTTTTACTTACCTCTTTCATTTCTGATTTTATTTATTTGGGTTCCCTCTCATTTCTTCTTCATGAATCTGGTTAAAGATTTTTCCATCTTATTTATCTTTTCAAAGAACTAGTTCTGGGGGTCATTCATCTTTTGTATTTTTAGACTCCATTTCATTTATTTCTGCTCTAGTCTTTATTATGTTTTCCTTTTACTCACTCCAGATTTTTTTTTCCATCTCACTTAAGTGTAAAATTAGATTTTTAAAAGTTTTTTTGTTGTTGTTTTCTGAGGTAGACCTATATGTTATGAATTTCTCTCTTAGGACTGCTTTCCCTGTGTCCCACTGACTTGGGGTTGTTGTGTTCTCATTTTCATTTGTTTCAAGGTACCTTTTGATTTCTTCCTTGATCTCATTGTTAAGCAATTTGTTGTCTAGTAATATGTTATTTAGCTTCCGTGTATTTGTGTGGTTTTCAGGTTTTTTATTGTTGTTGTAGTTGATTTCTAATTTCATACTATTATGATCAGGGAAGATGCTTGATAGGATTGCAATCTTCTTAAATTTATTGAGACTTGTTTTGTGTTCTAATATGTGGCCTATCCTAGAAAATGTTCCATCTTACTTAAAAAGTCTCTATATTCTGCTGCTCTGGGATGAAATACTCTGAAAATATCAATTAAATCCAACTGATCTAGTGTGTCATTTAAGGCCACCATTTTCCTGTTATTTTTCTGTCTGGAAGATTTGTCCATTGATGTCAATGGGGTGTTAATATCCTATACTATGACCACATTACTGTCAATCTCACGCTTTAGGTCCATCAAGATTTGCTTTACATATTTAGGTGCTCCTATGTTGAGTGCATTAATACTTACTAGGTTTATGTTCTCTGTGTTAGATTGCTCCTTTTATCATTATGTAGTGCCTTTCTTTATCTCTTACAATATCTTTTGTTTTAAAGTCTATTTTGTCTGACATAAGTATTGCCTGCCAGCTTTTTTTTATTTCCATTTGCACAAAATACTTTTTTCTTCCTATTACTTTTAGTTTGTGTGTATCCTTGTTCTGAGGTGTGTCTCTTGTAGACAGCATATATATGGGTCTTGTTTTCTTATCCATTCAGCTACTCTTTATCTTTTGATTGGAGCATTTAAGCCATTTACATTTAAAGTGACTATTGATAGGTGTGTGTTTATTGCCACTTTATTCTTTTACTTTCCATCCTTTTCTTTGTTGTTAGCTTCTTCTTTTTATTCTTCTTCCTCTTCTTTTTCTTCTCCTTCTCTTCCTCTTCTTCCTCCTTCTCCTCCTTCTTCTTCAAGCAGGCCCCCTAACATTTCTTGCTATGTATGTATGCTGGTTTGGTGGTAACAAACTCCTTTATCTTTTTCTTGTCTGGAAAGCTCTTTATTTCTCCTTTAGTTTTAAATGATAGCTTTGCTGCGTAAAGTAGTCTTGCTTGTAGGTCCTTGCTTTTCATCAATTTGAATATCTCTCACCAATCCTTTCTGGCCTGAAATGTTTCTTTTGACAAACCAACTAATGGTCTTATGGGACCTCCCTTCTAGGTAATTAACTGCTTTTCTCTTGCTGCTTTTAAGATTCTGTCTTGTGTCTTTAACTCTTTCCATTTTTTGTTATGAAGTGTCTTGGTGTAGGAGGATCTTTGGATTCATCTTGTTTGGGACTCTATGCACTTACTGCATTTGTATTTCTCTTTTCTTCACCAGCTTAAGGACATTTTTGGTCATTATTTTTTAAATAGGTTCTCAATCCCTTGCTCTCCCTCTTCTTCTGGTATCTCTATCTTGTGGATGTTATTACATTTCTTGTCATCCTCAAGTTCCCTTAGACTGTCCTCATTCTTTTTAATACTTTTTTTTCTTTAATACTTTTTTCCTACCTTGTCTTGCTATTTGCTGATTTGATCATCTTCTTTATCCAACCTACTTTTTATTTCTTCCACTGTATTCTTGATGTCAGATATGTTACTCTTCATTTCTGACTTTCTTAAATGGTTTCTATGTCCTCTTTTATGCAGTTGAACATCCTTATAACCATTACTACCATTACTTTGAATGCTGTATCTGAGCTTGCTGCTATTTCATTTAACATTTTTGTCCTGGAGATTCCTTTTGTTTTTTTCATTTTGGGCTTGTTCTTTTGTCTTCCCATTTTGGCTGTCATTTTATGTTTGTTTCTATGTATTAGATAGATCTGATATGACTTCCAGTCTTTGTGGGATGGCCTGATGAAGTAGATGTCTTGTGGGATCCAGTGGTACAGTCTCCTTGATCTCCTGAACTGGGTTTTCTAGGAAAGTCCCTTGTGTAGGTTATGTGGGCCTTCCTGTTATAACTGGGTCTTGATTGCTGTTGGTCCATTTGTGAAGGGAATTGACCCTCAGGCTGGTTGACTATGAGGCTCAACCTTGACCCTGGCATGCAAGGTGCTGTACAGGTGTCTTTGCCATCTTCTGTCAGTTTTCCCAAGATTCAGTCTGTGGGCTGTGGAACAAGTTTCTTTCTCAAGTGTCTCAGTGGATCTCATCCTAGTCATCACAAACCACCACCTCCTGAGAAAACAGCAAATTCCTTCCTATTTGTTTTCTTTGTCTTCTATCTTTTTTGTTTCTCTGTTCCTTCTTGACTGCTTTTCTTTGTGATAAGCAATTATATTTTTAGTTTGTTAATTTTAATTTTTCTGTAGATTTCTCCCTACATTTTGAGATATTTTCTTAATGCATCTTAATGTAGTTCAATATGCATCTTCACTTATAACAATGTACTTCAAATTAATAATAACATAATACTAATAAAATATAAAAACTTTGCTTCAGCCCTGGCTGGCATAGCTCAGTGGATTGAGTGCAGGCTGGGAACCAAAGTGTCCCAGGTTCGATTCCCAGCCAGGGTACATTCCTGGGTTGCAGGCCATAACCCCCAGCAACCGCACATTGATGTTTCTCTCTCTCTCTCTCTCTCTCTCTCTCCCTCCCTCCCTCCCTCCCTTCCCTCTCTAAAAATAAATAAATAAAATCTTTAAAGAAAAAACAACAACTTTGCTTCACTATAGCTCTATTTCCTTCCCTATTGTTTATACTGATATTTCCATAATACATTACATCTAGATATATTATCAACTCAACAACATAGTGTTATAATTATTGCTTTATGAAATATTATGTATTTTAAAGATGTTAAAAGAAGAAACAAGAAATTTATAGTTACATAGCATTTTAGAGCAAATCATGTATTTACAATTTCTGGTGTTTTTCATTTCTTCCTGTGGACCTGATTTGGTGCCTGAGTCTTTTAATTTTTTAATTTTTTTAATTTTAATCATTGTTCAAGTACAGTTTTCTCCCTTTTACTCCCAATTTTTTTTTCAGCCTGAAAGATTTCTTTTTGCATTTCATTTAAGGCAGGCCAGTCAGCGATGAATTTTGTCACTGTTGCTATGTGGGGATGTTTTAATTTTGCCTTAATTTTTGAAGGTAAGTTTTGCTGGATATAGTAATTTTGATCGATTGTATTTTCTTTTCATTACGTAGAAAGTGGCATACCACTGCCTTATGGTTTCCACTGTTTTTGATGAAAAATCAATTATTAATCTTATTGTTTCTCCACTATACATTATGAGTTATTTTTCTTTTGATGCTTTGAAGGTTTTTGCTTTTCTCTTTGGCTTTCAATAATTTTATTATGATGTGTCTATGTGTGTATTACTGTGTATTTCCAATTTTGAAATTGTTGAGTTTCTTGGATGTGTAGTTTATCATTTTTATCAAATTTTGAAAGTTTGGACTACTATTTCTTAAAAAAAAATTTCTGCCTCTTTTTTTTTCTCTGCTCCCATTACATATACATTGGTATGCTTGATATTGTCTCTCAGGATTCTAAGGTCCTTTTTATTTTTTCAATTTTTTTTTTACTCTCAGTCTTTCAGGTTAAGTAATTTCTAAATATTTTCTTCATGTTTACTGATTCTTTCTCTGCCACTTGAAGTTTGATGTTGAATTTTTTCAGTGATTTATTTTTTCATTTCAGCTATCGTGTTCTTCAACTCCACAATTTAATTTTGATTATTTTTTATAACTTATATATACTAATCAATAACTCTCTTGTACATTTACTACTTTTATACATTCTTTTAGCTCTTTAAATATGATTTCATTAGTTATTTGAATATTTTTACAAAAGTCTCTTCTAAATTCAAATTCCAGGGACACTCAGTAACAGTTTGTACTGAATGTCTTTCTCCTTAGTATGGGTCAAACTCTACTGTTTTTTTCCATATCTTATAATTTTGCTGAAAATTGAGTATTTTAGGTAACACATTGTGGTAACTCTGGATTTTGATATTTTTACCCTGAAAGTTAATATTTTCTTTGTTTGCTAAGTAAGTTGCCTGGCTAAAACTGAAATCTTTGTCCTTGCCTGCCCTACACACACACACACACACACACACACACACTCACATGCACACACACGTGCACAGTATGGCTACTGTCTTTGTTTATTTGTTTTAATTTTTGTTTTTACTTTTAAGTCTAAGTTCTGTGGGTCATTTCTGTGTCTGGATAGCTAATCCTAATTCAATGATTGGACAAAAGTTGTGCGAAAACACTTTGAACCAGTAAGGCTTCTGTCTTCTCCTAGTGTATGTGTGTGCGAAAGAGAGAATACATTCAAAGTTCACGGTATTTTCAAGTCTGCCTTGCTTTTGCTTTCTTTTGGGAATGTTCATATCTCTTATATAACTGCACAAAGACTTGGGGTTGACAAGAAGTGTGTGAATAGCTTGTACCTTCTCTATCCCTTGCTTTATTCATGAAGTCTCAGCCAGGAATATCTTTGCCCAATAACAACAGCTCAGGATAATAGCTCCATTGGCCCACTTTGTTTTCCTCAATTCTGAGATCATCATTTCCATTGCTAGCATCTGTGGGCATGGACATCACCCACTACTTCAACTGAGTTCACCACTTTTAATCATGGTCCTTAACTGCTGGTCCTCAAGGCCTGACCCACTCTGGAAGAATCTCTATGCCAGCTGAGTTGGGTAGACTGGAAACAGCCTAAGTACTAAGGCCATACCCTTCCACTCTTCTTATCTGAATCTCAGAAGTTTTTCAAACATAAAAGCTTCTTGGATTTTGGGCATTGAATGGGAGTAGGAGAGGCAGGGAACTAGATTTGCTTGAAGGTTATGTGATTCTGCCTTCCTGAAAGACAGAATATCATATATTTGTCTGGCTAATCCCTCAGACTGCTCCCTAGAACCACAAATGTCATTTGTGTCACTTTGGGACAGAAGCCACAACTGCAGAAACTGGGACCTACCTAGTGCGAAGAAGAAAATTTATGACTGGAAAGCATGGAACTAGAATCCTGGATATTGTTCTCCCAGGCCAATAGTCACCTTAGTGTCAAGTTCTATGACTCTTAAATCTCTAATCCATGAAAAGAGTAGGTGCTTCTACCCTGCCATCCACTGTGACAGGGGTGATGCCTGAAGCCCATCCCCTATCTGCTTATGCCCTATAGCCCTCTCTTTGCTTCCTGTACATTACGGCCTTTTTCCTGCCCTTCTTGGGACTGGAATGCCCCTGACATCACAGGTCTTACCATGAGGGCTAACCAGTCTAAAGTGTGTCTCCCTCGTTACCCGTCACAAATCTGTTTTTAATTCTTTTTTTATTTCTCTAGTTTCCATCTGCAATTATATAAAATATTTAACTATGTGTTTCTCAGTTGATTTTCCCTTATAAAAGAAAGGTCTCCAAGCTCAGGGACCTGTGTGTCCTTCATCTCTGAGTCCCCAGTACTGGAGCTGATGTGGAGACAACAGACACACCAATGAGTGTGGAATGAAAAACTAAATAGAGGAATGAGTACATGAGTGAATGAATTAGTGAGTCAGCAAATGATCTCTGAGCACCTTTATATAAAACTCTTCTCCGAGGGGTCAGTCTTGATGTGGCATGAAGACATGATGGGGTATTGTGCCTCTACCCAGGAGAGAACTAGTATAATTTATGTGTGTGTATAAACACAGGCTTTGTTTAATTACCGAGCAAAGCTTTATTGGGGGCCTATTCTCTGCCAGGAGTGAACAAAACTGTCTAAATTTCCTGCTGTTCTGGATAAACAGGATAAATAACTCCATTATATAAAATAATTTAATATCCTATATGATAAATCACTGTTAGAATAAAACAGAGTGAGGGAGAAAGTGTTGCAGGGGTCAGCTATAATTTAAAACAATATACGTACAAGAGAATACTATTTAGTCATGAGAAAGAAGGAATACTGCTATTTTCAAAAACATAGATAGACATAAAGGGCATTATGCTAAGTAGAATAAGTAAAATGTTATATAATATAATATGTTATATGATATTATGTGGGTAAGTATAATTTATAATTGTGATATATAAATACATAATAAACTATATAATGATTATAAATATATCATGATTATATATAATAATCTTTGGTATTATGTTTCTATTGTATATTCATACAAAGTTCTGACCTCCTGTAGACAGGTTTAGGGCCAGCTTCAGTGGGATTATGGGACATGCCTTTGGTGCCTTTCCAAGACTAAGATGCCATGTAGCCTCAGCCCCCATTCCATAGCTGTCACTTCCATGGTGACTGCATATCTCTGAGTCTCAGTTCCTTACGTGCACAGAGGATGTAAAGTACCTACCTTGAGGGTTGTGATGCTGATGACATGAAAAGGGAATAAGGGAATGATAATAAGTGACTACTGTGTGCCATTTAATTCTCACAGTTAGCAAAGTGAGGCTTAGCTAACAGCCTACATTGTTGGAGCCACCATTCCTTTTTAACTAAAAAAAATGATGGGCATTAAAAATGTATTCAGAATTAGAGAGAATTATACAATAGTGCACCCTCCCATACTTCTTAGCAGAACCAACGAGCATCAAACTCTATTAATCTTGTTTTCTCCAAAAATACCTATTGGTGTGTGGGTTGTGGGGAAGAGGTTTGCCTGGAATAATTTCAAGGAAATCCCAGACTTCAAAAATACAGATTTTTAAAAAGTAACAATAAAAAGTCCTAGAGGAAAACATAAGCAGGAAAATCTCAGATATTCCACACAGCAATATATTTACTGATATGTCCCCTACAGCAAGGGATATAACAGAAAGAGTAAACAAATGGTACTTCATCAAAATAAAAAGCTTCTGCACAGCTGAAGAAGACATCAGCAAAATGAAAAATGAACCAACTCTACAGGAAAGTATATTTGCCAATGATACTTCAGACAAGGGTTTAACCTCCAAAATATATAAAGAACTCACACAACTGCACTCCAAGAAGACAAACAAACCAATTAAAAAATGGGCAAAGGACTTTAACAGACACTTCTCCAAGGAAAACATACAAAAGGACCAGAGACATATGAAAGGATGCTCAGCATCACTAGCCATCAAAGAAATGCAAATTAGACTACAATGAGATATCACTTCATACCAGTCAGAATGGCCATAATAAACAAATTAACAAACAATAAGTGCTGGTGAGGATTTGGAGAAGAGGGAACCCTAGTACATTTTTTGTGGGCATGCAGACTGGTATAGCCACTGTGGAAAACAGTATGGAACTTCTTCAAAAAACTAAAAGCAGAGTTGCCTTTTGACCCAGCAATTCCACTGCTGGGATTATACCTTAAGAATCCTGAACACTGATTCAAAAAAGCCTATGCACCCCAGTGTTCATAGCAGCACAATTTTTAATAGCCAAGTGCTGGAAGCAACCTAGATGCCCATCAGGAAGTGAGTGGATCAAAAAAAACTATAATATGATGGAATACTATGCAGCAGAAAGAAAGAAGGAGCTCCTACCCTTTCTGACAGCATGGATGGAACTGGAGAGCATTATGCTAGGTGAAATAAGCCAGGCAGTGAAAGGCAAATACCATATGATCTCATCTATTAGTGGAACCTCATCAACAAAACAAACAATCAAGCAAAACACAACCACAGACATTGAAATAAAGAACAAACTGACAGTAATCAGAGGGGAGGCAGGAGGGAGATAATGGTGGAAAGAAGGAAAAGGGTCATCAAGTAACATGTACAAAGGACCCATGGACAAATTCAAACAGGGGTAGGATTGAGGGTGTGAGGTGGGGGTGAGTGGGGTGGGGGAAAGTGGTGGTGAAAATGGTGAAAATGGAGACAACTATATTTGAACAATAAAAAGTGATAAAAAAGGGAGAAAACTGTACTTGAACAATGATTAAACTTAAAAAAGTGATAAAAATATCACCACAAAAAAAGTAACAACAAAACCATCATTGTGTCTAATAATTGGACAATAGTCACTTACTATTTTCTAACTTGAAATGTGTTCAATTATTTTGTTCAAAAGTTTTTTTTACAACAGATTTAATCAAATCAGGATTCAAATAAGACTTCACATTGCATTTGGTTTTTAAGTTCCTTAAGTGTCTTATAATGTATAAAATTTGTCACCTTTTTATATTCATGCCATATATTACTTGAATATCAGGTTATTTTTTGTAGACTAACACATGCTTTACAATGAATAAATGAGTTAGTGCATGAATGACAGCTCATGTGCATTCTTACAGGGCATTTTTGCAGGAAAAGTGGGAGAATATTGAGTTCAACCTTAGGTCTTGGACAGTGTGTACACCCTGTGGTACTTCAGTATACTCACTGGGTTTTGTTTCTTTTCTTTTTTTTTTTCTTCAGAAATCCTTGTTTCCCGAAATTAGCCTGAGCAACTGACCTCTGACAGGAAATGTGGAAATGGCAGTGCCTTTCTCAAGCATCTGCAACTCTCTGTTCTGAGCAGGAGTTCTTGAAGAGGCTGGACATTATTTATGGAGACATCCTAGTGACAGGGGGAACTTCTGGCCAGGAACTGCCTGTGGTGGTACATCCTTAACCTGGCTGACATTGGAACGCCCTGAGGGTAGCGTTACTCCAGGAAGGAATGGTGGGTCAGTAGTCTTGATGGCATGTTTTCAAAGCAATAATAAAGATATCAGAAGGGCAATCTGTCAGTTGCAGACGGTGCTGGTGAGTGCTGAGCCTGGGCAGATGGTTCAGGGAAGAAGGACAGGGTTCAGAACCAGGTGTTACGTTTCCTGAAAATAGACATGTTAGGTCTTCAGGGCTGTCAGGTGCCCCCTCATTAGCCCATCAGCTTAATCGGAGCCATTGAGCACTGACATCTCACTTAGTGCTGGCATATGGCTGGGGACTCCAGGCCTGGGAGAAGGGAAGGCTAAAATGGCCAGTCCTTTCCCCTTGGGGGAAACTGAGGCCCAGAGACCTCTGCAGGAAACTTCAGAGAAATGGCAGTTGTTCAGTGGCAGAGACTGATTGGGCCAGGTTTCAGCTCAAGGGGTCATAGAATGATAGTTCTCTATATGACTAGGGACCCATGTGGGAGGATTTCTGGTGTCTGCTGTTCCAGGTTCTCCTGCGTTGTCTTGGAGCTTTGGCTCCTGCCCATTTTTTTTGCCATATCATGGAGCACTTGTTCTAGGACTAGTCTTTCTTTAAGCACATAAACTTTTTTCCCCTTAAAGAAGTGGAAACTTGATAGATTACTTTAATAACAAACCAACCAATCCAACTTTGCACACTATACATGGAAAGTAATAGTGAAAATAGGTTCAGTGACTTCTAAGTGATGGTGGTGCATGAAAGCAAGCAGGTCCATCTCAGGATGCCAAGCCAGAGGTTTGTTCTCTTGTAAAGTAAAAGCAGAAGGCAAGTGTTAGAGGGTGCTAATGATAGGCAGGTACCAGGTAGAGAGTTTCCCCAGGTAGCCATGGGGGAAAGAAAAGATCATGGAAATAATCTGCTTGTCATGTGTGATGTCAACCTAATATCCAGGTCCCCATCTTACAGATGGGAAACCCTACGGTCAATGAGGAGACTCAGGCCCAACACAGAGGAGAGACTCACTCAAGGTCAACTGCAGGATGCTGCTTCTTAGAGCCTTCCTTCTAGGAAGGTCACTCTACTTCCCCGCAATCTGCTAGACTCTAGTGACCACACGTAGCTGCTAATGTGTGGCCATGATCTTGGAAGAGCTGCCTGCCCTCTCTGCCTTGATTTTTCTCTTCTGTACAATAGGAACAACAACTATCCTTATTTCAGGTTGGTTGTGAGGTGTTGTTAAAAGGAGAGCATTCATTTGTGGATACTTACTGAACACTGCATGTCCAACACATAGGTGCTCCACAAAGGGAACCTCTTTCACCTCTAAAATGTGACTTTGTGATGTAATAAGGCCTTGATATTAGAGCCCACTCCACATCAGCACCTGTGTTGGGGCATCTAACCACAGCCCAGGTAATAGATACTATATAACAGTTAGCCAATGAGAAACCTGAGGCTTTGAGGTATGAAATCATTTGCTCAAACATTAAGAGATGCTCTGAATAGTGAGACAGAGGCTCCTGGCTGGCACAAGGCAGTGCTGGGACTCAGACCTGGGACACTGGCCTAAGGAGATGAGGCTTGCCCTTGATTGCCAAGCTGGCTGCTGGCAATTTCAGATTCAGGATGCTAAATTTCCAGCCCTGGGAGAACAGCAAAGCCTGTCTCTGAGCCTCTTGGGAGAGAAGGATGTGTAATTATTTCAGGCAGATTGAATGCTTCTGACAAAAAGAAGGAGGGAGTAGGGAACAATTAGCCTCGCTTTGCAGGCCGCTGGTATTTCTCTTGCAAGGAGCATTGCAGCCTGAGACACTGTAATTAGGTGTTGGTTAATAATAGGCTCAGTATCTCCCGCACTCTGTCAGGGAGAAGAATCCATCTTATAGGTAATTGTAGGGTTGGTGGTTTCTGAATGTCTCTTTCCGCTAGCCTGGGCTTTCCTGGCGGGGGAGCTGGCAGAACTTTCTGAGCAAACACTGCCTGGGCTGGGGTGCAGGCTGCAGTTGGAGGGGTGGGGGACAAAGTCTAGAGGAGCTTCCCTCTGAGCTGAGTTGAGGGGCCACCTGGAGCCACTGCCTGGATCAGTGCTCCATCCTCCCAGCCCATCTCCCCTGCTCCCCTGCCCTCTACAATCCATTCTCCACAAGCAGCCAGAAAGCATGGAGCTAACCTGGAAGTCATGTCATGTCCCTCCACTGCTCCATACTCTCTGTGATTTCCATCGTTCTCAGAGGCAGAGACGAAACCCCTGACAGTCTCCAATGCTACATGACCCTCTCCATCTTCTTGTACCTTCCCCTTTCTCACTCCGTCCAGGACTACTGGCCTGTTCTCTGAGCACATGCCCCCACATTCCTGCCTCAGGGCTTTTACACTTGCTGTTCCCTCCACCCAGAATGTTCGTCCATCAAGTGCTCAATTTCCCTCCTCATTCTGACTCAGATGCTCCTTTCTTAGGAACCTCCAGCACTTCCTATTCCCCTGCCCTCTTTTACTTTTCTTCTTGGCTTATTACCTTCTCACTCCCTAAGCATTTTACTAATTACTCTCTGTCTTCCCCACAAGGCTGTTTGCTCCATGAGGTCAGAGGTTTGGTCTGGTTGGTTCACAGCTATACCCCAAATGTCTAGAACAAGTGTCTATCACACAGCAGGTGCTCAAAAAATGACACAAAGCTGGTTTGCAGCCTGCATATTCCCTGCTTCATGTGAAGTTCTGGTCATCACCAAGGCTCCACCCAGAGGCCCCTCCTCTAGGAAGGCTCCCTGGAATTTCCAGTGGGTCACACCCTTCCCTGTCAAGGTCTGTTAAACACACTTGACCTCCCACCACTCATTCACCATCTGTCCCTGAAACTATCCCTGTGGACTCCTCCAAAGCCAGGGCCCAAGGCTGAGTGTCCTCTTGATCCCTAAGGGTTGCACGTGGTCCTGGATCCTAGCAAGTGCTGAATACATGTTTCTGGAGAAATGTTGGCATGAAGGGGATTGTGAAGGTGGGCAAGCAAAGGAAAGCAAACAATAATGGCCACTACAATTAATCTAGAGTGTCCCATGGCCAGGTGCTACACACCCTTCCTATACCCACTCACTCCATCTCAAAATAGCCCTGTGAAGCAATAGCCCTATTGTTATCATTATGCCCATTTCACCAAAAACAGAGGTTCTGTTAACCATGGGGTCCACACCTTGTTGGTAAAAAAAAATTTTGAGTATAGACCCCAATTTTCTGCAATCTATTAATTTATAAATTATATATGTATTAATATTTCTACAGAAATGTGCACAAAAATAGAAATATTAAAGAGACAGATGAAGATAAAGAGATGTGTTTCTGCTCTCTTTTTTTTCACAATGGATCTTATACAACCTCTGGGACTGCACATCCTGTTTTGGAATCCAATCCACTATGGATGAGGAAATGAGTGGATGCTCATGAATTGTGATGTTCAGAGTAGAGGCTTTGGGACCATGTTGTTTGGTACCTTCTTCATTCATTAGCTGGGCAAGTTCACTTAGTAACTGGGGTAAGTTGCTTAATGTCTCTAAACCACACTTTTCTCATCAGTAAAGCAGAGATGGACCTAGGCTCAGCTTCATAGGGCTGTGGTGAGGAGTAAATGAGACCATCTCTATAAAGTGCTTACAACAGGGCCTGGTGCCTTGTTCACTGTTGTTATTAGGAAAATAACTTCTTCCTGGAAATAAGAAAAAAACAGTGGCCAGGGTCAGAAAGTCAAAGAGTGAGGACTTCAGAGAGAAATTTTGTCACCGTCTCCTCTGCTCTGTGTCAACACTGGCACTATTCGAAGCTGAAATGCCTCTTTGCAGTTAGCATGTGGCAAGAGTGGGTAGAAATTGGGGCTGTCTGAGCACTGCCTCTAACTTGTGTGTGACCAGGTCGGGTTCCCTGTCAGTACAATAGGATAACACCATGCAGCACTGGGGTCAGAGGCTTGGATGACTCAATGGGAGACAATGTGTTTTGCCTGTTGGAGGAGGAGGCTCAGGACTCCAGGAACTAGAACTGGAAACCTGAGCAGCTTCTGGCCAAAGACATTACTTGTCAGGGTCATAACCCACTCATCCTCTGCCCAAATTGGTAGCTTCACTTCCTGGCTTCCATTGATTTTTTTTCCCCCCAAATCTGTGGGTGGGCTGCCTTAGAATCACCTGTGTGTGTGTGTGTGTGTGTGTGTGCATGTGTGTGTGTGTGCATGTATATGCATGTGCCACATATTGACATTCTGGTCAACCATAGGCCACATGTACAAGATGATGGTCCCATAAGAGTAAAATGGAGCTGAAAATTTCCTGTTGCCTAGTGACATAGCCATTGTAAAGTCATAGTACAATGTATTCCTCATGTGTTTGGGGTGATATTGCTGTAAACAAACCTACTGTGCTGCCAGTTAGATAAAAACATAGCACATACAGTTATGTACACTACATAATATTGATAGTGATAATAAAAGACTATGTTACTGGTTATATAGTTATTACACTATACTTTTTATTGTTATTTTAGAGTGTGTGCTTTCTATTCATGAAAATGTTTGCTGTGAAGCAATGCACTGTATTATGCTGGCAGAGCTGCATGCATCCTGTGCTTACCGTGGCTCTTGATTGCATCATTTTCTTTTGTATTTTATTTATTTTCATGTTGTTTTGTACAGTAACATGCTTACAGCAAAGGCTTGCTCCTTGTGGTACGAGCTTGGATCCTAAGAATACAACCTAGATGTGTAGTAGGCTAGATCATCTAGGTGTATGGACATGCACTCTGTGATGTTTGCACAATAATGCAATCACTTAACAATGAATTTCTCAGAATGCATCACCATCATTATACAGCACATGACTATATATATATATATACATATATATGGATCATGTATATGTGATATATATCATGTCATATATATGATACATAATATCATATATATGATATGATATGATATGATATGATATGACATGATATATAATCCCTGGACCTACCCCAGTCTGGTCCCACTGGGATCACAGAGGAAGGGCCTCAGAAATCTATTTGTGTAACAAGTTCCCCAGGACTCTACAGCATGGCACATTTGGAAATGGTTGTGTTGCATAATCCATATTGCCTGCTTTAGTTTTTTTTAATATATTTTATTGATTATGCTATTACAGTTATCCCATTTTCCCCCATCATTCCCCTCTGCCTTGCACAACCCCTCCTACCCACATTCCCCCTCTTTAGTTCATGTCCAAAGGTCATATATATGTTCTTTGGCTTCTACATTTCCTATACTATTCTTAACCTCCTCCTGCCTATCTTCTACCTACCATCTATGCTACTTATTCTCTGTACCTTTTCTCCTTCTCTCCTCACCCACTCCTCTGCTGATAACCCTCCATGTGATCTCCATTTCTATGATTCTGTTCCTGTTCTAGTTGTTTGCTTAGTTTGTTTTTGTTTTAGATTCAGTTGTTAATACCTGTGAGTTTGTTGCTATTTTACTGTTCATATTTTTTATCTTCTTTTTCTTAGATAAGTCCCTTTAACATTTCATAGAATAAGGGCTTGGTGATGATGAACTCCTTTAACTTGACCTTATCTGGGAAGCACTTTATCTGCCCTTCCATTCTAAATGATAGCTTTGCTGGATAGAGCAATCTTGCATGTAGGTCCCTGCCTTTCATGACTTGGAATACTTCTTTCCAACCCCTTCTTGTCTGCAAGGTTTCTTTTGAGAAATCAGCTGACAGTCTTATGGGCACTCCTTTGTAGGTAACTGTCTCCTTTTCTCTTGCTCTTTTAAGATTCTCTCCTTCTCTTTCATCTTGGGTAATGTAATTATGATGTGCCTTGGTGTGTTCCTCTTTGGGTCCAATTTCTTTGGGACTCTCTGAGCTTCCTGGACTTCCTGGAAGTCTATTTCCTTTGCCAAACTGGGTAAGTTCTCCTTCATTATTTGTTCAAATAAGTTTTCAATTTCTTGCTCTTCCTTTTCTCCTTCTGGCACCACTATGATTCGGTTGTTGGAACATTTAAGGTTGTCCTGGAGGTTCCTAAGCCTGTCCTCATTTTTTTTTTTTTTTGAATTCTTATTTCTTCATTCTGTTCTGGTTGAATGTTTCTTTCTTCTTTCTGGTTCAAACTATTGATTTGAGTCCTGGTTTCCTTCCCATCACTGTTGGTTCCCTGTACATTTTTCTTTATTTCACTTAACATAGCCTTCATTTTTTCATCTAATTTCTGACCATATTCAACCAATTCTGTTGAACTGTGCATCTGATAGGTTGGGTATCTCTTCATCTCTCAGTTGTAATTTTTCTGGAGCTTTGATCTGTTCTTTCATTTAGGCCTCTTTTTTTTTTTTGTCTTGGCACACCTGTTATGTAGTTAAGGGTCAGAGCCTTAGGTGTTCACCAGGGTGAGGCAACCCATGTCGCTGTGTTGTGATGCTGTATGTGGGGGAGGGGTCTAAGGGTTAACAGTGATGCTTGCTCCGCTCTCTGCCGGCTTTTAGTCACTTCCCCCACTACCCACAATCAAATTGGGCCCTTCTGGTCCTGATTCCCAGGTGGGTGGGTTTGCGTACATTGTAGGACCTTGTGGGTCTCTCCAATGAACTCTCCTGTGAGGCTGGGAATTTCTCCTGCTGCTGCCACAACCCCCAAGGTTGTTTTCAATCAGAGGCTCTGAGGCTTTATTTCCCTGAGCTGGGACCCTGGGTTAAGTGGTCTGTCTCACTCCCCATTTGTTCCTCCTGGTTCATCTACATGCAAATGTGGGACCACCCAGTCTGCAATCTGCCACCTCTCCAGGTCCTCCAGCCATCACCGTATCATGAGTCTTCTCCGCCCAGCTGCCCATCTCTGCCCCTCCTACTGGATGAATATTTCTTCTTTAACTTCTTGGTTATGGGACTTCTATACAGTTTGATTTTCTGTCAGTCAGTTCTGGTTGTTTTTTGTTTTTAAATTTGTTGTTGTCCTTCTTGTGGTTGTGCGAGGAGGCACAGTGTGTCTACCTACACCTCCATCTTGGCCGGAAGTTGCTTTACAGTTTTTAAGGGACTCAGAATCTCTCTCAGTGAGGGTTATACACCAATGGTCAGAATCAAATGGCACTCAGGTTCAAATTTACAAGCAGCATGATTTTGGATGATTTGCTTTATTGCTGAGCTTCTGTTTTCTCATCTATAAAAGAGCACCTGTTTTTCTCAAAAATGAAGTCTACACCCTCTAGTAGAGGACAGGCTGGTAAGTGCTCAATAAGTAGAAAGTGGGTTATTGCTGTCATACTAAAAGTAGTTAATAACAATAATAATTAGATATTATTATGTTACATGTAAAATATTTTCTAAGAATTTAAGTTCACAAAAAAAGGATCTTAAATGTCATAGAAAAGGAACCCCTGGTCTACCAGATCAGAGCAAAACAGTGTACAAGTCATTTGCTAATTATGTTCAAAGGAAACTTGAAGCAAAATGGAGCCCCTCCTCTGTCTTCGCACGTCCCCAAAGGGAATGTGCTGTGTCACTGCCACACTCACCCATTACTCATTTGTCTTTCTTTTCAATAAAAGAATAATTGTATAAACAAAATCAGAAAAATAATTTCTGAAAAATAATACAGCAATATATTTAAACAGACACTTCTTCTATGTAAACACATTTAAAAGTTTTCACATTAACTTTTTTCTTTAATTACTTTAATATAAAAGATATCAATGTTCCATATTTCAAATGATATAAAATCAGTTTTAAAACCTTCTAGTAAGTATTTAATGAAAATAAATTTATGGAAGGTACCAATGACTACCAAATTAACACTACCAAACTATTAGTGATGCCTTTTGCATTAACAATAATATTTGGAGAGTAGATAGAGAAAACATCAAATAAGAATATGGACATTTTAAAGCTGCATTTTCCAGCCTTCATCTTTTTATTGTTTTGTGCATATTAGAAGATGTGCTCAAGGTGATTGTAAAGATGTTTAGCTAAAGTTATACTTCAAATGTCAGCTGGGCTTTGGCCTGGTTGACATGAGCAAAGCCATTGATTGACATATAGGCGCTGTTAGGTTTTTATTTTTTTAAATTAAGATGTTCCCCTTTGTCCTCCCCTATCCAGGTTCTTCCCTGCCCCCACTTACTCAGGCAGTCCCAACTGTTGTCCATGTGCATGGGTTCTGCACATATGTTCTTTATCTACTCTATTTCCTATGCTGTACTTTACATCCTAATGACTATTGTGTAACAACCAATTTGTACTTCTTAATCCCTTTATCCATCCCCCAACCCTCCTCCCATATGGCATCCAGCAAAACATTCTCTGTATCTATGATTCTGTTCCTGTTCTTCTTGTTTGTTTTTTAGATTCAAATGTTGATAGATATGTACTTACTGTCATTTTATTGTTCATATTTTTTATCTTTTTCTTCTTCTTAAAGATCCTTTAACATTTCATATAATACTGGTTTGGGGATGTTGAATTCCTTTAGCTTTGTTTTGTCTGGGAAGCTCTTTATCTGTCCTTCAATTATGAATGATAGTTCTGCTTGGTAATTTTCATTTTACATCCTTGTGTTTCATCATTTGAATATTTCTTGCCAATCTCTTCCAGTCTAAAAAGTATCTGTTGAGAAATCAGCTGACAGTCTTATGGGAGCACCCTAGTAGGTAAGTAACTACTTTTCTTTTGCTGTTTTAATATTCTTTCTTTGTATTTAAACTTTGATATTTTAATTATGATGTGTATTGGTCTGGGCCTGTTTGGGTCCATCTTGTTTGTGACTCTCTGTGCTTCCTGGACTTGTATGTCTATTTCTATCATCAAGTTAGGAAAGTTTTCTTTCACTATTTTTTTTCAAATAAATTTCCAATTTCTTGCTCTTTCTCTACTCCATCTGGCACCCCTATGATGCGAATGTTGGTGCACTTGAAGTTGTCCCATGGACTCCTTACACTATCTTCATTTTTTTTATTCTTTTTTTCTTGCTCTTCTGATTGGTTGTTTTTGTTTCCTTAATTTCCAAGTCACTGATTTGATGCTCAGTTTTATCCCCTCTTCTGTTGTTTCCCTGTAAATTATTCTTTATTTTAACTAGTGTATCCTTCATTTCTGACTGGATCTTTTTTATACTCTTGATGTACTTACTAACCCTGAGCATCTTTATAACCAGTGTTTTGAATTCTGCATCTGATAGATTGCCTTTTTCCATTTTGTTTAGTTCCTTTTCTGGTGTTTTGTTTTGTTTTTGGGGGGTGGGGAGGAGATATGTTTCTTTGTCTCCTCATTTTGGCAGCCCCCCTATGTTTGTTTTTATATATTAGGTACAGCTAATACATCTTCCAGGCTTAAAGGAGTGGCTTAATGTAGTAGGTGTCTTGTAGGGTTCAGTGGCACAGCCTCCCCTATTACCCAAGCTAGGTTCTCAAGGTGCACCTACTATGTGAGCTGTGTACACCCTCTCCTCATAGTTGAGCCTTGATTGCTATTGGCATGTACAAGGACAGCCACTGCCTGTGTTCTCTCCAGGTTCACACAAAGCAGTCTGCAGATGACTTCTACTTGTACTGGACTTGGAGGTACCCAGGCAAGGCCAGTCAATTAACAAAGGTTGGCCGCTACTAGTGCCAGGCCTGGGGCAATTTAGTAAGAGGTATGAGTTCCCTGAAGCCAGATGCTACAGGTTTGAGAAAATTTAGAAAAATCTGAAGCATGGGCCAAGACAAGCCATTCATATGGAAAAGTCACTGGAAACAGCTTGGATGGGTCTGAAAGTTGGGTGGGGCCGGGCCTCAGGAAATCACCAGGGTGGTCCAGACAGTATGAATCAGGTTGATGGAGTTTCAGATATGGTACCTGCCTGCTGGCCCTGTGAGGGGAGGGCTCAGAAAAAGAATAATGGCCTCTGCCAGTACTTCTCTCTGGGATAAAGCTGTCCCCCACCTCTCACCCTGATGCTGGACAATTCAGTTCCTCCCAGTATGTCTCTGGTGCATTTTGGTCTGCTGCCCCAGTGCTGGAGCTCAGAGGTAGTCTGAGTAACTCTATGCATGGGCCCTTTAAGAGGAATTGCCTGGTGCTCTAGCAGTTTGTCATCCACAGTCTCAATCCTTGCTGGTCTTTTTCAGCAAGAAGTTATGGATACTTATCTTCCTGGCACTGGAACCCTGGACTGGGGGGCCTGGTGTGGGCCTGGGACCCCTTATGCCTAAGGTATCCCTCCCAATTTTTATACTCTACATGTGGATGTGGGACCAGCCCTTACTGCATCTCCATCCCTTTTTACCAGACTCAGTGTGGTTTCTCCTTTAATTCTGTAGTTGTAGAACTTCCATTCAGCTCAATTTCTGATGGTTCTGAATGATGTTTGTTCTATAGTTTACTTGTAATTTTGATGTGGTTGTGTGAAGAGGTTAGCCATGTTTATCTATGCCACCATCTTCATTGGAAGTCTGGAATCCCAGGTTTTTAGGTTTTTTTCAATTGCCCACAGTGTCTCAGCTGATGAGTCTTGCCTTGTAAACCTTCTTTTAAAAAATTATTTTGGCCCTCATTGGTGTGTTATACATAATTATTAATTAGGTGCAAGGGTATCTTGTGGTAAATGGTGTGATGGAGTTGTCAATAATTAAATAAAACACTTGAGAAAAATGGGATGTATGACTTAGTATCTTAAGAGCACTCTAAGCCCCAACTCAATGGTGACTTGAAGTTCCTCTGTGTGATTTTTAAAATGCTTCCTGCAGAGTAGCCATTGCATTTGTAATGATTCTGACAGTTCATCTGAAGTTTTCTGATGTTTCCAAAATTAATATGAATAGAATAAACTGCAAAAGCCTTTGAAATCCTGTCCTGATTAGTGTATTTAAAAAATCCAATAGTCAAAAGTGATTGAAAAATTGACCATAGACCAGGGATTTGGTGTCCAGGCTTTCCCCAGGTTAATGGGTAGAATTAGATGATATAAGAAATGTCTGTGACATCATCAGTGCCCATCAAAATTTTGTCCAAGGGAATTTGGAATGTAGGACATATGGGCTTAAAAATGTATTCTTATATATTTATTTAAAAGGCAGTGATATTATTCTCTAAGTATCAATCCATGATTCCACAAAGTCCATCCTTTTAGCCAAATGTCTTGTCCAACTACTGCCAACACCTGTAAATCAGTTTGTCTTTTCCAATATTTAAAAAAGTTTCTCAAAGCATCGCAGGTTCGATTCCCAGACAGGCCACATGCCTGGGTTGCAGGCCACAGCTCCCAGCAAATAAGTAAATAAAATCTTTTTAAAAAAAGTTTCTAAATCCTTTAGGCCTTCAACATGCTGAAGGACACATTTCAACTCTTTGCATCTTAAAGAACTTAAGGCAAGCTATTTTGTTCTCCATATCCTTCCAAGGAGTTCAAACTCAGGAGTAAGTAGGGTGAACTTGACCAGTGCAGTATCCATTGTCATAACCTCACATCATTGTCCCTAAACCTCACCCAGCAAAAGAATCAAACAGTGAATCCATTATGCTTTTGGAGCAGGAGGTGTGGAGTGGGGCTCAGAAACCTGTTTTTTCAATACTGGTGGTTCCAGTGCAGGAGGCCCATGGACCACACTTTGAGAAACAGCTATTTGCAGCTTCTGTTTGTTTTCCTTCAGTGCAAGGTGTACCACTGACAGGACAATTTATTACCCTGTGGGTCACTGGAATGAGATGCACACAGACATTTTTGGAATGCCATCAATGGTATTGTCATGGAGGCCAATCATGGAATGAAAATATGCATACTGAGTGTGTGTGGTACTTAGCACTGGGTCTTTTTTTTTAAAGATTTTATTTATTTATTTTTAGAGAGGGAAGGGAGGGAGAAAGAGAGAGAGAAACATCAATGTGTGGTTGCTGAGGGCTGTGGCCTGCAACCCAGGCATGTGCCCTGACTGGGAATTGAACCTGCGATGCTTTGGTTCACAGTCCACGCTCAATCCACTGAGCTATGCCAGCTAGAGTGGTATCTGATAAGGCAAGCCTTCTTTAGGCATGTCCTGGCTCTTTTGGGGTTTCATATAATTTTTTGTGTGCTATTTATTCTTCTTTTAAGTTGATATATAATTCCCATATAATAAAATTTATCATTTTAAAGTGTACAGTTCAGGTTTGTTTAGTATACTCAGGGTTGTGCACCACTATTTACCACTATCTACTTCCAGAATGCCATTGTCTCTCAAATAAACCCTGGAATTTTTAGTGGTCACTTCCCTTGTCCCTTCCCCCAGGCAACCACTCATCAACTTTGAATTAGTGGCTTTCTAATCTCTATGGATTTAGCTATGCTGGACATTTCATATAAATGGAATCATGCAATATGTGGCCTTTGTGCCTGGCCTCTTTAGTTTAGTGTTTTCAAGGTTCATCCATGTTGTAGCATGTGTCAGTACCTCATTTGTTTTTATGGCTAAATAATATTCTATTGTGTGGATAGACCACATTTTGTTTATCTGCTTAGCAGTTTGTGGAAATTTGGGATATGGGAAATATGTATCCAAGGGAACACATATTGGCCACCTTTTGGCTACTGTGAATTGTGCTGCTCTGAATATTTGTGTACAAATCTTTGTGTGGACATAGGTTTTTATCTTGGGTATATACCTAGGAGTGGAATTGCTGGGCCATATGATAAAGTCTGTTTAATTCTGTGAGGACCCTGCAAACTGTTCTACGCCACAGCTGTGACATTTTGCATTTCCACTAGAAATGTATGAGATTTTCAATTTCTTCACATTCTCTCCAGCACTCTGAAATTAAAACTGTGCCAGTGGGTGTGCAGCAGAATGCTGCCATGTTTTTTATTTACTTGACCTTATGACTGATTATGTTGAGTATCTTTTCATACGCTTATTGACCATTTCTACACATTTGGAGAACTGTCTATTCAAATTCTTTATACATTTTTAATTTGGTTATTTGTCTTTTGATTGTAAGAGTTTCTTTTACATTCTGACTATCAGAACCTTATCGGATACATGATCTGCAAGTATTTTATCCCACTTTGTGTGTTGTCTTTTCACTTTCTTGATGGTGTCCTTGGAAGCATGTGTTTAATTTCGATGAAGTCCAATGAATCTATTTTTCCTTTGGCTGCTTCTCCCTTAACCTTCATTAAGAGACTGTTATATCCCTGGCTGGCATAGCTCAGTGGATTGAGCATGGGCTGCGAATCAAAGTGTCACAGGTTCAATTCCCAGTCAGGGCACATGCCTGGGTTGCAGGCCACAGCCCCAGCAACCACACATTGATGTTTCTCTCTCTCTCTTTCTCCCTCCCCTCCCTCTCTCTAAAAAAAAGAAGAAACTGTTATATCATCTAAAGTAATCCTCCAAGCACTTTATAGTTTCAGCTCTTACGTGTAGATCTTTGATCCATTTTGAGTTATTTTTTGTGTATAACTTAAGGGTCCAAATTTATTGATTTTCTGTAATTATCCAATTGCCCAATACAATTTGTTGAAAAGACTATTATTTATTCATTGAATGGTCTTGGCATCTTTGTCAAAATAACTGGTCATAGATACATGGGTTTATACCTGGACTCTCAGTGCTTTTCTATTGATCCATGTGTCTACCCTTATGCCAACACCACACTGTCTTCATTACTGTAGCTTTGTGGTAAGTTTTCAAACAAGGAAGTATGAATCCTCTAACCTTGTTTTTTAATTTTTTTAAGGATTGTTTTTGCTATTCAGAGTCCCTTGCACTTTCACTAGATTTTAGGATCAGCTTATAAGTTTCTCTAAAAATATCAGTTGAAATTTTGATTGAGAATTCACTGAATCTGTAGACCAAAATATTGGGAAGTATTGTCATTTAACCATTGCTAACATCTATGAACATTGATCATTTTCCTTTTATTTAGATTCTTTTTTCTTTCAACAATGACTTGTAGTTTTCAGTATATAGGACTTGTACTTGTTTTGTTAAGTTTATTCCTAAGTATTTTATTCTTTTTGATGCTACTTCAAATTGAATTGTTTTCTGTACTTCCTCTTTGGATTTATTATTACCAGTGTGTAGAAGCACAACCAGTTTTTGTATATTGATTTTTGTTTCCATTAATCCTGCTAAACTCATTTGTTAGTACTAATGGGTTTTATGTTGTGGACCATATAAAATTTATAATCATCTTGTCAGGGTCCCCAAAGAAACCTGTTGAAATTTTGATTGGAATTGGACTGAATCTATAGAGAATTTGGAGTGGAATTGACATCTCTGTAACATTTAAATTTCCTTATCAAATATCTCTCTATTTCTTTAGGTCATCTTAATGCTTTTAGGTCCCAATTTAATTTTTTGTGTACAAGTCTTGCACATGTATTCTTGAATTTATCCCTTGGTATGTTTAATTTTTCTTGAGTTTACAAATTTGTCTTTGAAAAATAATGCTTTGAAATGTTTTTTGTTGGTATATAAAATAAAATTGCCTTTCAATTGATTTCCCATTGTGTTTAGTAACTTTTCTATAGGTTCTATGAGGTCCTATTAGTCAAATATTAAAATTAGTCCAATTCTGGACATTTGAGGACTGAAAGAAAGGAAATAACTGAAGCTGATATCAATGTAAGTAAAATGTCATTTGTTTGCTGATAGTATCACTGAACTTTAAACATGCAAGCTGTGCAGTAGCATGGACCATGCCATTAAAAACTTCATCTTTATTGCTTCTTTTACTGATCATAGGCTTGGATATAATTCAATAGGTGCAGGGTCTTATCTTCACCATGGGTGGAGATGGAGCCCACAGAGTACTGGACAAGAAGAAGTGAAATGATAGTGGCCCTGAGCTTCTCCCAGTTGAAGTTGCAGGGGGCAGGGCAGTTAATGCTGTTAGATAGGATGTTTCATGGTGCCGTGCACTGGGGGATTCATTTTCTTTTTGTGCTCAGCCGATAAAAGACTCCTCCTCAAAGCTGTTGAAGATCCCTGTCTTTAGGTGCAGAGATTTCAGGGGCCATGGACCACAGCCACGGGTGATTATGAGTGAGGAGACATCACCCTTCACTCCTCAAGCAAGACCCAGAACACTTAAATCTGGAATCAGCTCCTGGAAGGAGTGGGTGGAGCACTGCCTTGCATAGCTCCAGGACACACCATCCATGTTGCATTCCAGAATTACCATTTATGGGGCACTTACTCTGGGCACAGCACTATCCTAAGCACCGTCCTCCACGAGATGGGAGAACAGGATCAAAGTCATCAGCAGAGCAAAGGTGGATCCTAAGACCTCAGCTTTCAGGACTTTGGCCCTCAACTGCTATGTCATCTGTGCTTTCCTAGCCTGAAATAGTGCATCTGCACAGAGTAGAGAGAATCTGCTCAGGTTCCCTCTGAATCAGGTCTTGAATCTTTTTATTTATGTTTTTACTTTAGATCTTTCCAAAGAATCACCTTAAATTAAGTTTTTGAAGTTTTTTCTTTTTCCTTTTCTTTTTTGCTTAGTCTCTCTCAAAGGGGCTTCTGTGACTTTGGTCAAGATATTATACACATGAACTTAAGGTTGGGGGTGTAATTCTTCTCTACCTTTGTAGCCCTGTGCTGGGCTTGGCATATGGTTGAGACTGACAATATTTACTAGAAGGATAAATTACCAATTTTCACAGGGATACTTCTGAGATAAAGCCAGCTTACATTCACTGAAAGTTCACTACAGGTCAGGGATCACTAGTATTTAAAATGCAGTAAGCCATTTAATCCTCACAACAACCCTATGAGCTAGGTACATTATGATCCCCACTTTATAGACCCAGAGGCTGAGGCTCAGAGAGGTTATGTCCTTGCCTGAGTTCTCAGCCATAGTATTTGGGACCTGAGTCAGAATTGAATTTGGACAGTTGAATCCAAAACCTGTCTCATAGCCTCTACATATGGGCACACATGTATGACTCTGCGTGGTATGAGTCTTCCTCTTCATCTTTATCATGGTCAACCAGCCACTGTTTGGATATCTCCAGTGATATTTCAGTACAGTGCTATTCTCACCCCACCTTTCCTGCCCTGGTTGCACTGTTCCTGGCCTCTTCTTGGCCATATTGAACTGAGTGAAGTTCTTTGAGGTAGAACCTCCCCAAGTTCTTTCTTGTCCACCCCTCTTCATGATATAGTTTCATTGAAAATGTCACGCCACATTTGCCTGGATGGAAAAGTGACTTCAAAATCTGATGTATTCCATTGAATTGAAAATGTCACTGGTTGTAAGATGAACCTTTATTGTATGTGCTTTTAAAAAAGAAAAATGCTGCCAGTTAAACTTTTTAAAAAAAGATTTTATTTATTTATTCTTAAAGAGATGGGAAGGGAGGGATAAAGAGAGGGAGAGAAACATAGATGTGTGATTGCCTCTCACATGCCCCACACTGGGGACCCAGCCCACAACCCAGGCATGTGCCCTGACTGGGAATTGAATTGGAGACCCCTCGGTTTATAGGCTGGCCCTCAATCCACTAAGCCACACCAGCCAGGGCAGATAAACTTTTTTAAAAATATATTTTATTTATTTATTTTTAGAGAGGCAAGGGAGGGAGAAGCAGAAGGAGAGAAACATCGAAGTGTGGTTGCCTCTCATGCACCCCCTACTGGGGACCTGGCCCACAACCCAGGCACATGCCCTGACTGGGAATAGAACTGGAGACCCCTTGGTCTACAGGCCAGCCCTCAATCCACTGAGCCACACCAGCCAGGGCATGACAATTAAACTTTAACATAATGCTTTCTCATCTCTTGGAATTCTTATTTCATTGTCATTGAAAGAGCTCTTTAGACCAGAGTTTATCATTTATTACTCTTGTGCATAAAAATATAAGAAAAATAAGTTGCTTAAATTAGTGCTAAAAGTTATTCACTTTCAGAGGCTGTTTTGAATAATTTTCTACCTGGTTGGAGATATCTGTGGTTTTCCAAATAATATTGTCCTCTGTGTCACTAAAACGATTGAGGTTGCAACAAGAGCACTCCACTGTTATCTCTGAGGCTCTCTTCCAAATTTCTGGCACACATTCTGGGAGTTTTGATGCTGGTGTTTTCTCATGCAGCATGTGATGGCCAACCACCTTCCTGTATCTGTAACAGAAAGTGACAGCTCCATCTCTGAGCACAAGGCTTCTCTTTCTGGAAATGGTAAAGCATTCAGTGACTGCTTTGCATCAAAATATGGTTATTCCTCCTATGACAAACATTTGCTTTGTACAAATATCACCTTTATACTCCATTCCCTCTTTTTGCATATACAACTTCTCACCTGAATGCCAAATCATAATGTAATCTTGTTGAAGACATTTTAAGTGGCAATTAAAAGCAACATGTGTCATTCCAACAATGCACAAGCCTCAACAGAGTGATGACAAATGAACAGCCTTGACCTAGCTCATGCAAGCCTAGGCAGTGACAGCTGCCGGCCCACTGCCACCTGGTGACCGGGACAGTGAGCTGCTATCCTTCTCAGAGAGCTCCCTGAGGGCAGGTGTGCTGCCTTATCCCTCTCTGTACCCCTAGGGCCTGGCAAAGGGAAATGTTTTTCCAGAGAGTAGATGATTGAGCAAGACACACTGTAGCTGGTGACAGTGATGGTGTAGAAAAATTCAGGAAGACACAAAAAAGCAGGGTCTGGTTTCCAATTTTCCTGCTTCTGAATATAAGAACTCAAGTCGAAGAAGGCAGGGGTCAGGTAGTTTGGGGCAAAGTGCCCCCCTTGCCAGGTAGACTCTAAAAAAATCACAGCTTCATACCACAGGAAACAATTGGTTGTGAATGATAGATGATCAGACCTGAGAGAACTTGTTCAACCCCCAATAGCTAACTTACAGAGGAGTCAAGATTCAGACCTGAGGGCTCAGCCCTGCTGTTGCCCTGCCCTGCCTTGCCCTGCCTTGCCCTGCCTTTTGTTAGGATGGGTTGCCTCAGGCAGCATGGAGCTCCCGGACACTTGAAGTTTATATTCAGAAGCAGGAAAATTGGAAATCAGACCCTGCTCCACATTTGGCGCTGAGGAAATTTGTCTAATAGCCTCAGTCTACCCTTGATGTTTTATGGATGAGGAAACTGAGGCTCATATCACCCCCTTTAGGAAGACTCTCCTTCTCTGATTCCCCTCCATTCTCCCTGCCAGTTGCCACTGTGTTAGTGGTTTCTCTTTTGCCACTGTGTATCAGTTATTTGTGTCTGACTCCACAATAAGCTTCAGTAAAGATACTATCTCCTTAGGGTGGCCACAGAATCTGGTGGTGAGAGTGTTGACCTTGAACTACTTGTGTAGCTTTGGAATACTGAGAAAGTTGTTTACAACGCCTATGTCTCAGTTTTCCCATTTTTAAAATGAAGACGTTATCAATAGTACCTACTCCAACTGTGGTGGAGAGGAGTAAATGACATAAGGAATGTGTTAATGCTTAGAAGAGTACCTAGCATGTGGTAAGTGTTAATAAATGTCAAGTTTGAGTTATCATCATCATCATTACCATCATCACTATCATCATCTAGGCCTTCTCCATAATGGGAAACATGTTTGTGAGTTAAATGAATTTGTGTCTGTAGAGTGGACACTTTTGCTTGTTTCTACAGGACTCTTTCTTCAGTGAGAGCCCCATTTCATTTGTGAATTCACCCTCTCCCATGGTTCTGGTGGGCTCCACCTTAGTCCATGACCCTGGCCTATTCCAATTTGTGCATCACCTCCCCATCCAGTGGTTCATTCCAGGATGATCACATGATTGAGGTTTGGATAATCAAAAATAACAAGACTTAATTCTAGGTCTTTGATCTCTCTTGCCCCCAGGGACCTAAAGCTGGAAAAGTGGAGTGTGACACCTCTCTAGCCCTCCTTCACCTGAACAGGAGAGCCTTCTCAAGAACACAGCCAGCACAGAGGGTAGATCCCATAGATAATGTGAGAGAAATCAGTGCTGGCAACATAATTTGCCCTCTTGGGCTGAACTGCACCAAAAGAGATAATAAAGTTGTCAAATGATTGTGCCTATTTATAACAAATGCATAAGGGTAAACCATGTGTTTACACACAGGCATTGGATGAACCCTGGGTCTAACAGATGCAAATGCAGAGTGACATAGTTCTGCTTTATGGTGACTGTCGGTGCTGGGGACATTCTGAAAGGGTGAAGAGCTTTTAGTCCTGGGAGATAAAAAGCATTGCCTTCCCTTGAGCTACACAGTAGTTCCACCCCTGGCAAGTTCATTTGTGTTAAACAACCTTGCAAAAAGTAATAAAACTACTTTGTGCTTAAGTGCAAAATAGAGTGAGATTCTAGACTCTGGTAATGACAAAGAGGGCTGCTGACATTCTTCCTGGGTGGGACAGTCTGCAATTGAGGTGTCCCAACTTCCAGAATTTTGTCTGTCAAAGGAGAGTCACTCCATTCCCCAACTATGGGGATGAACATAAACACACCGTAAAAGTCCACATGTCTCTGTGGTGATAAAACTCCCTTTGAGAAACAGAACTGACAGAAAATTGAACTCCATGGAAGTCCAACAACCAAGGAGTTAAAGAAGAAACATTCATACAGATCATTAGGAGGGGTGGAGATGGGCAACTAGGGCAGAGAGGACTTGCAAAAGGCAGTGGCTGGTGAAGTGGGTGGTCCAACATTCACTTGCGGATAAACCAGGAGGAACAACTGGAGAACAAGACAAACCACACAACCCAGGGTTCCAGCACAGGGTAATAGTAATAAAGCCTCAAAACCACTGACTGAAAAAACCTGTGGGGGTTGAGGTGGTGGGAGAGACTCCCAGCTTCACAGGAGAGTTCATTGGAGAGACCCACAGGGTCTTGAATGTACACAAAACCACCCACTTGGGAGTCAGCACCAGAAAGGCCCAATTTGCTTGTGGGTAGTAGATGGAAGTGACTGAAAGCTGGCCAAGAGCTGAGCAAGCAGCATTGCTAACCCTCGAACCCCTCCCCCACAAACAGCGCCACAACTGCAGCCAAGTGCATTGCCTCACCCTGGTGAATACCTAAAGCTCTGCCCCTTACTATGTAAAAGCCCTGCCAAGACCCCCCCCCCAAAAAAAGGCCCAAATGAAAGAACAGATCATAGCTCCAGAAAAAAATACAACTAAGCAATGAAGAGATAACCAACCTATCAGATGCACAGTTCAAAACACTGGTAATCAGGATGGTCATGGAATTGGTTGAGTATGGTCACAAAATAGAGGATAAAGTGAAGGCTATGAAAGTGAAATAAAGAAAAATGTACAGGAAACCGACAGTGATAGGAAGGAACCCAGGACTCAAATCAACCATGTGGACCAGAAGGAAGAAAGAAACATTCAACCAGAACAGAATGAAGAAACAAGAACTCAAAAAAAAAATGAGGAGAGGCTTAGGAACCTCCAGGACAACCTTAAATGTCCCAACAACCAAATCATAGTGGTGCCAGAAGGAGAAAAGGAAGAGCAGGAAATTGAAAACTTATTTGAACAAATAATGAAGGAGAACTTCCTCAATCTGGCAAAGGAAACAGACTTCCAGGAGGCCCAGAAAGCTGAGAGACTCCCAAAGAAGTTGGACCCAAGGAAGCACACACCAAGACACATCATAATTACATTACCCAAGATGAAAGAGAAAAAGAGAATCTTAAAAGCAGCAAGAGAAAAGGAGACAGTTACCTACAAAGCAGTGCCCATAAGACTATCAGCAGATTTCTCAAAAGAAACCTTGCAGGCAACAAGGGCTGAAAGAAGTATTCATAGTCATGAAAGGCAAGGACCTACATCCAAGGCTGCTCTATCCAGCAAAGCTATCATTTAGAATGGAAGGGCAGGTAAAGTGCTTCCCAGATAAGGTCAAGTTAAAGGAGTTCATCATCACCAAGCCCGTTAAAGGGATTTATGTAAGAAAAAGAAGAAGATCCAAAATATGAACAGTAAAATGACAACAAACTCACAACTATCAACAACCAAACCTAAAACAAAACCACAAATGAACTAAGCAAACAACTAGAACAGGAACAGAACCACAGAAATGGAGATCACATGGAGCGTTATCAGCGGGGAAGGGGAGAGGGAGGATGGGGCAAAAGGTACAAGGAATAAATAGCATAAGTGGGAGGTAGAAAATAGACAGGGGGAGGTTAAGAATAGTATAGGAAATGGAGAAGCCAAAGAACTTACATGTATGACCCATTGACATGAACTAAGGAGTGGGGGTAAGAATGCAGATGGGAGGGGTTGTGCAGGGCAGAGGGGAATAAGGGGAGGGAATGGGACAAATATAATAACATAATCAATAAAATACATTTTAAAAAGGGGGAAAAAACCCTCCCTTCGAGAAGCCCTGGTTTAGAAAAGAGTCTGGCAGCTGCAGGGACCAGGATTGACTCTGTATGGCCATGAAAAACCACTCCTTGGGCCTCAGTTTTCCACTCCTTTAAATGAGGTTTTTCGATACTAGGTAAGATGGTGTGGTGACACATGGCAGGTCCTCAAAGGTCAGGAGCTCTCTTCTCCCTACCCTATGGTCTTTAGTCAGACCTCAACCCCCACCCTTAATCTCTCTGCAGGTCCCCCTAGGCCTGCATGCTTCCAGAAGCTTCTGTGAGTTGGCCTTGCATTGTATGTGAGCTCCTTTGCCTTCATAAAGCCTATGGCATCCAGAAGGCTGACCCTCTGTTGGTCTTTAATTCTTTCACACAGACATTGTTTCTGCACCTGTTGTGTGCACTGAAAGCCCTGTGACGGTGTGAAAGGAGTCACAGACGGGCTCAGAATCAAGGCTCAGCACAAACCCTGTGCTGTCTGAGGAAAGCAGAGAGGGCTTCCTTGAAGAGGCCGTACCTGAGCACAGCCCTGAGGGCAGGAGCAGTTTTGACATGGAGTTCTGAGGAGAGGAGAGCATCCTGGGTAGAAGAAGGGTTGGGGTCAACATCTAAAAAGCTGGGTCATGGAAAATAATCAGAAAAGCATTCTGTTTGTCACTAGTCTAGTTCAGTTCCTATCTGCTCTGGCTGCACTACTGCACCAAGACCTCCCTGATCTCCTGGCCTCCAGCCACACTCCTCCAGTCTATCCCTCCTGCCAAGAGGAAATCTTCCCCAAATTTACCTTTAACCTTATATATAGCAGAACTATATACTCTTGCTAAAACTCTGCTGTATACCTACTAAAACTCTTCATGGCTCCTGTCTCCTGCAGGGCATTCAGTTTCTTGGTGACTGCTGATTGTTACTGCCTCTACCCATTTACTTCCTGATCACACCCTCTAGTTTATTTATTTCTTCATTCAACAGCCACTGTATGCCAGATCCTGCTCTAGGGGCCAGACAATTAGCAAAACCCAAACAGAAGTTCCTGATCTCATGGAACTGACATTATGAGAGGGAGGCAGATAATCAAGGAAACACAAAACTCTAAGATAGTAGTTGGAATTAAGGGCGGATAAGAGAAATACAGCAGTAGAAGGGAACAGAGACTAGGCAAGGAGTTTTAAGAGTTTTAAGTATATATTTTAAATTTTATGGCTTAGCATCTGTCCTTCCTGGCTTAGAAGAATCCAGATTTTGTTCCTGTGGCAGTTTTGTGCCTAATTCTGATGAGGAATTCTGACTGGACTTGGCAGTCCCACTCTCCTTTGTCTGGGATTTGTCCAGGGATGGGCATGTAACTCCATTAGCCAAAAGTGTTTAAGGGAAAGACTTCCAGGAGCTTCTGGGAATAGTTTTCCTAGAATGGGACATGCACAGAGAAAGTCACTTCTGCCATAATTCCCCTTATCTTTTGCTCAAGAGACTCTCATGGGGGATGTGGCAGCCACCTCTGGCCACAGGGGGAGATATCATGGCCTGCAAACAGTGGCAGAGTGGGAAATTAGAAAACTGTGTCCTCAGTGACTTCAGTGAATTACTGAATAAGTTCAGGGTCCTTCCCTTGGAACTTCATGTTAACTAAACACTAACGTTTTTAGATAACATTTCCTTAGTAGTGTCTTTTACTGGTTATAGGAGTGCTGAGACTTCCCTCAGAACTCAGGCAGCTAGAGTGAGCTGAGTGGCTGGAGCTCTCAGGCTGCTAGCCTCTGACCTCAAGCAGTGCCTACTCATTCCCGTAGCAGCCAACTCATGCCATCATCTCTTTGCATATCGTAGAGGGATGGGGTGAAGTTTGGGGAAGCACTGCTTGAGGCCCTGAGAGTAGAATGTCCTACTGTGGACAACCATACCCCTCTTCAGTGATCACCCTCTGCTGTAGTCCTTTAGAATTACTCACTGTTCCCCAGACACCCAGAGCCTGTCTAGTTCTATGCTTTGCACTTGCTGTTCTCTTTGCCTGAATGCCCTATGTGCTCACCTATTTCTGGTAAACTCCTACTCACCCCTCAAAGCCCATTTAGAGATCAAATGTTGCCTCTTCTGTGAAACTTCTCCAAGCCTCCAAGCTTTTGATCCAGTGTCTCTTTTGTTCTTTCTTCTGCCCTGCCACTCATTCCCATTAGCTGATTGCCTGTCTTGCCACAAATTAGGCATTCCACAAATCCAGTGACTAGGGTTCATTTATATTTGTGGTCTCTGTTCCTAATGCAAGGATTGGAGGGCCCAGACCAGAGGCTAACAAGTTTTGCTGGTTAGCTGAATGAGTAGAATGAATGAGTGAATGAATGCTTTAATTTCCTCAGCTGCCATATGAAAGGCAGAGTCCAGGTTGGTCTTCCCTGTGTTCAGGGCACAGGGCAGAGATGGTGCTGGCACATGGTTGGTTGTTCCAATGATCTGAAGGTAAAGCTCCACAAAGGTACACCAGGTGGCCTTGCCACGTGTGTGTGTGGGCAGGGTGAGGGTGCAGGTGGAGACCTTCCTGCTTCCAGGCCTCCCACTTTCCACTTCCTTTAATCTCCACTTCACTCTCCAAATCAAACTGGGGGGAAGCCTCCTGGGGGCCAGTCCACCATTGTTTCTCCTCCAGGCCTCGGCCAGCTGAGTTATGCTCTCTGTCGTCTGGGGCTCAGGACTCGGGGGCTGAAGTGGGACTCTGGAGAGTGAAACAGGTGACAGTCCTTGATACTTTGGGCAAAATTAATGTTCCACAAATCATTTGAAGATTAAAAAAGAGAGAGAGAGAATACATGCACTTGGTCTCCTATGGGCAAGACTATTACCTTGAGGCCTAGCTCTCCCCTTTGCTAGGGCAGGGTCTATCCCCTTTCTACTCCATAGTCGTCTTTCTAGAAAATCCAACTTCTGAAACCCAGGTGCTTCTGTGCCCAGTGTGAGCAAAAGTGCATGGGAGTCCTCTCTGGGCAGGTCCCCAGCTACAAAAACACTGCTTCCAGGTTGATGCTGGGATCCAGGAATTCAGATGTGACTTACAATTCTGAGCTAGGTGGCCTCTGGCTGGGACCTACCCTCTCTAAGCCTCCATATTTCAGCAAAATGAGGATACTAATGCTTCCCTTGGGAAATGGCATACAACAGGTGCTCAATAAACAGAGTTCCCAGCATCTTCTGACTTTTTTAGAACAGTGCAGACAGAGCCTGCATATCCCCCACATAAAGGCTAGGCCTGTTGTCTGGGCTTGGTTTCCCAGGTACCTCCCCAGGGACCACCCACCTGCCTGCTACAGGGCATACTCCAGCTCAGAACCACAGAAACAGCTGACAGCTGCAAGGATGCCAGCTTCCTCCCCACAGTTGGAAGGGCCACCCTGGTCAGGCTAGGCCAGGGGCAGACAATGTAGTGGATTCCTGGCATCACACCCCCAGACTGGAATCGGCTTCTTGAGATGCCCTGGAATGTTCCCCCTGCCCTTTTCTGAAATGGAAACTGAGGCTCAGAGAGTTCTAGTGTCTGGTTAATGGATCCTTAGCTAGGCTGGGTGGGAGCATGGTGGCTGGCTGACAGGCAGGCATGCAGATGAGGTTTGGCAGAGGGAAAGTCTGTGAGCTTTTATGGGGCTTCCAAAGTTTGGTGTGGTTCAGCTGTAGTGGGTGATGCTTCCTTCTTGAGGATGCTTCCCCCTCTCAAGTTCTGGCATACCTGCCAAGCAACAGGTGGGCCTCAGAACCAGCTTATTCAAGGCACCAGGTGAGCAATTGTGGGCCTCCCACCAAGAAGTGGGGGAGGGGCCTCAGTATCCAGATGAAAGACCAGAGGGGCCCTCCCAGTCATCTCCATCATCTGGAGCTCTGGAACCTGAGTGAATTCTGGGAAACCAAAGTGATTCTCTTTACTCCACTTCCCACACACAACCCTGCCCTCTCCAGCTGGGTCCTTTCTGCCTTGAAAGATGTATTAAAAGTGCCTAGCAAGTGCCAGACCTTGTAAAGAGGGCCCATTGATAAAATGGGAGGGTGGGTGGGGTTGGTCTAGAGCAGGTCCCTCACCTTTCTGAGACTCAGTTTCTTCTTCTATAAAGTGGGGATAAGAATGCCCCACCTCAACAGGGGTGCTGAGGAGGTTAAATGAAATAGAGTAATGGCTGAATCAGGGGGCTCCCAGACCTTGGTTCACAACAGCCATGGACCCATCCCATGCAAGGCACAGGGGACCAGAGGAGAATGTGCTTGGGGATGCCATCTCCTGAGGGCCTCAGGACAGCTGTTGTTAGTGTCTTCCTGCTGCCAGATTTTGAGCAGGTCTTTGCCCTTGAGTAACTCTCAAAGTTCTGTGGGAGATTTATTTATTGAGCACCTACCATGTTCCAGCCCCTGCTTTAAATGCTTTTAACTCATCTAATGCTTTTAAGCATTAAATGCTTTTAATTCATGTTTTAACTCATCTAATGCCATCTACCATACCACCCCAGGAACTTGGTATTTGATGGCCATTCTCAGTTTTGGGATAAGAAGCTTACCTCTGAAACACAGAGAGATGGGGTCATAGCCTGAGGACACAACACATAGGTAAAGAGTGAAAGACTGTCAGGCTCCAAAGCCACAACTTTCAACCACTGAGTCATGCTGCCTTTCAGAGAATGCTGAGGATTGTTATACTAAAAGAACAGATCACTATCATAAGGGAGAAGGGAAGAGGAATCTGGGAGTTGCCCCATTATTCCTTCTAACCATAGCATTCTCTTAACACCATTCCTTCATTCGTTAGTGGTCCCCCAGTGCCCACAGGACCACAGGTAGAGTCCTGGGTCTCCTGATTCCTTTGTTCTCCTCACCCTCCATCACCTGCTGCTAGCCACTCCTTATCCAGCCTGGTCTGTCTGAACCCCATGCTTCCCCCACATTGTTCTCTCTGCCCAGCCCTTTCCTCCCTTTCCACAAGCTCAGTGCCTGGCCTCCAATTGCCTGGCTCTCAGGTTGCCAGGCTTCCCTAGGCTAGAGAGAACAGTTGCCCTCTCTCTCCCCAGGCTGGTGAATTCCTGGCCCTGCCAGCTAGACACAGTCACTCCAGGAGTTTCTAAGAAGTGCTAGGTTTTGATACTGTGATTGTTTTAGTACATTTTTTTTTTTACTTTTTAAATCCTGAGTGTTTGGTAGATGTGTATATATTCTAAAAAGTCTGGAAAACAGAAAAGCAAAAGGCAAACAAAGGAACTTTGAATATTGAACCCCTCCCCAAGAGATAGCTGCTAGCTGCTATTAATGTGTATGGGGTCTGGTCAGTGGGTTTGCACGCCCTCTCTCTCTCTCTCCCCCCTAGTCATGCATAGTT
The DNA here is from genome assembly GCF_004126475.2 of Phyllostomus discolor. NCBI lineage: Eukaryota > Metazoa > Chordata > Mammalia > Chiroptera > Phyllostomidae > Phyllostomus > Phyllostomus discolor. Next base: position 108,254,434 of record NC_040904.2, read on the forward strand.
TCAAAGCATTTATTTAAACTTCCACAGGCAATGGGAAGTCCCATATTTTCTTTTCTTGTCTCAAGGTCTATTCCTCAGGGCATAAGAAAGTCCTCCCACATCTAGCTTAAATTTTTCTTATGGGGTTCACCATGACTCATACCCTCCAAAGCAGTGGACTCCTGAGTCCACTGCTGCCATCCTTGGTTGGTTGCAGAGGTGAGCAAGGGTCTTCACTGGAATCTGGTCAGAAAGGCCAGGGGTTCTGGACATCCCATAAAATGAGGGTTGGGGGTGGGTTGCTAAGTAACCGCAGAAACCCAGAAGGCCACCTCCATAGGGACAAGCACCTCTGTCTGTTTTGTTCACTCCTGTATCCCCATGGCCTAGAATAGAGCTTGGCCCAGAGTAGGTGCTCACATGTGTGGAATGAAGGTGGGAAGAGGGTGTGCAGAGGTGGAGAGATGGCACAGAGCAGAGAGGGGAAGGCTCACCATCCAAGGCTTGAACATCAGAGGCTGGGCTGTCCCAGTGGGGTCAGGGAGGAGCACCCTGGAGCTGGATGGAGTAGAGGGGCTTTCTGGTAGGGTCAGGAAGCCCTGCACAGCTACCTGCCCACCACTGAGCAGAGGAAGTGGAGGCTACCATGTCAGAATGCCTGAGGACAGCCTCAATTAGGGGCCGTTCATCACCCGTAACAAATCAGGAATTTGGAGAGAGAGGGCCAAAGTCAGGACACGCAGGGAGAGAGATTATAGGGGAGGAGGTCCTACTTTTCTCCAAGAAGCAGAGAACACAGACCCTTGGCATCTGGGACAGTGTAAGTGTTATCAGAAGATTCACACAGAGCTTTGGGTAACGTGGGGTTTTAGGGGATGCCCACTGTGTGCCATGCACAGTGCTGAACCTCACAGTGGTAGGTGCTGCTATAATGCCCAAGGCCATACCTCAGTCTAGGGCTAGATCTCATACACTGATGTAGAGTATTCCTGTTGGAACTTGAGTCAGGCCAGGCCTTTATCTGCCTGGCATCTTGCATGGCTTCCACTTGCTCAGAGGAAAAGCCAAAGTCATCACAGTGGCCACAGCACTGAATGAACCAGTGCTTCTCTGGCCTCATCTTTTGTCTACTGTGCTCCAGCTGTAGACACCTGCCCACCTTAGGACCTTTGCACTTGCTAATCCTGCAGCCTGAGGCACTTCTCTCCTATTTAACTGCTTGGCTTACTCTCCTGCCTCCAGGTTCCTGCTCAGAAATCACCTCCTCTGAGAGGTCTTCCCTGACCACCTTTATATGACTAGCACTGTATAGACTTGTTCTGTCTAATACAGCAGCACCAGCCACATGTGGCTCCTGAGCACTGGAAAGGTGGTGAGTCAGAATGGAGATGTGCTGTGAGATTGCTTCAAAAAGAATAAAGCACCCAGGAATAAACCTAACCAAGGATGTAAAAGACCTGTTAGAAAATTATAAGACACTGAAAAAAGAAATAGAAGAAGATGCAAATAAGTGGAAGCACATACTGTCTTCATGGATAGGAAGAATTAACATCATTAAATGTCCATACTACCCAAAGGAATCTGTAGATTAAACACAATTCTTATCAAGATTCCAATGACATATTTCATAGAACTAGAACAGATATTTGAAAAATTCATATGGAACCACAAAAGGTCCTGCATAGCAACAGCAATTGTGAGAGAAAATAACAAAATTGGAGAAATCACACTATCTAATATCAAAATATACTACAAGGCCATAGTAATCAAAACAGCCTAGTACTGGCATAAAAACAGACTCATAGATCAATGGGACAGAACAGAGAGCCCAGAAATAAACTAACACCTTTATAATCAATTAATATTTGACAGAGGAAGCAAGCACATACAATGGACTAAAGATAGTGTATTCAATAAATGGTGTTGGGAAAATTAAACAGATGCATGCAGAAAAATAAAACTAGACCACCTTCTTATACCATGCACAAGAATAAATTCAAAATGGATCAAAGACTTAAATATTAGACCAGAAATCATAAAAATCCTAGAAGAAAACATAGGCAGCAAAATCTCGGACATTGCTCTTAGAAATTTTTTATCAGATATTTCTCCCCAGGCAAGGGAAACAAAAGAAAAAATAAACAAATGGGACTACATCATTCTAAACATTTTTTGCACAGCAAAGTAAATCATTGACAAAATAAAAAGACAACCCACATATTCTCTGATACATCTGATAAGGGGTTAATATCCAAAAATTTTTAAATACTTACAAAACTCAACACCAAAAAAACAAACAACCCAATTAAAAAATTGGAAAGGGACCTGAATAGACACTTCTCCAAAGAGGACATACAGATGGCCAACAAACATATGAAGAGATGCTCAACATCACTAATCATCAGAGAAATGTAAATTAAAACCACAATGAGATACCATTTTATAACTTCCAGAATGGCTGTCATCAATAAATCAACAAACAAGTGCTGGTGATGATGTGGAGAAAGGGAAACCCTTTTGCCCAGACTGGTGCTGTCACTATGGGAAGCAGTATGGAGATATCTCAAAAAATTAAAAATGGATCTGTCTTTTTAACCAGCAATCCCACTTCTGGGAATATATCTGAAGGTTACAAAACACTAATTCAAAAGAACATAAGCACCCCTATGTTCATTGCAATATTATTTACAATCACCAAGATATGGAAGCAGCCTAAGTGTCCATCAGTAGATGAGTGGAAAAAACAACCTAGGGACATGTACACAACAGAATACTACTTGGTGGTAAAAATGAAGAAAATTTTACCTTTTGCAACATATGGATGGACCTGGAGAACATTATGCTAAGTGAAATAAGTCAGTCAGAGAAAGACAAATACCATATGATTTCACTTACATGTGGAATCTCATGAACTAACTGAACTAACAAGCAAAACAGACAGACTCATAGATGGAGAGCAGATGACAGCTAGTGGGGAGGGAGATTAGGGGCTGGAGGGATTAGGCAAAAAGGAAAAAGGATTCACGGACATGAACAACAGTTGTGGGGGGAGGTGTAAGGGAACTAAATGGTAATGGAAAAAATACAATAAAGATTAAATAAAATATATTTTAAAAAAGAATAACCAATAAAAAGAGAGAGAGAGAGAGATGCTGTGACAATGAAATATGCAATGGATTCCAGACCTAGTATTACAAAATAGCTCATTAATAATTTTTTGTGTTGATTATATGATGCTATGATGATATTTGGATCAGTTGGATTAAATATATTATTAGCATTAATTTTATTTTATTATCTGTACTGTTTTCAAAGTGGCCCCAGGAAAATTTAGAATTACATGGGCAGCACCTTCACTCTGATCTTTGTTTCTTTCTAGCTCTCACTCCACTGGCTGCATCACAGGTTCACTGGTCTGTTTGTTAGCAGGGCATCCTCAAGAGGAGGACAAGGATGTGTGCCTGCCCCCACTGCTGGGCCTAGCACATACAGTAGTTGTCGTCAGGTGAACAGAGTGCCTGCTCGGTGCTCATGTTGCACTAGGCTTTGTTCCTGAGTTTGGATCTTTGTGACTTTCAATTTGGATCTGTCTGGTGTTTTCTCATGATCAGAATGAGGTTTGCACTTTTGGCAAGAATGCCATTAAGTGCTTCTGAGAGTATCTTATCAGAGGTATACAAGGCATCATCTTATAGTCATCTGCTATCATTTATATTTTTATCTAAATTGGTCCCATTTCATAACTTACTGCCTGATTTAATCTAGCCATAAGAAATACTACCCCCAAATTGTGATAGGTTCTATATGCTATAGCTGTTAAAATAAAAAGGTTTTTTTCCTTGTACCACTCAAAATCATCTCAGTGACCTCCAGGGATCTCTGTACTTTTGACAAACATTGTTTTAGATTATGTAGGCTCTTTGGAATGGTACAGTGTTGATTTTCAAAGAATCAGCAGAACCATCAGAAACTGTTCACCTGCTGAATCTCTCTTAGATTCAGTAGCTGAGAACTTCCAGAAAGTAAGGTATGAGTCTTCCAGGCTCACACTCCTTCCAACCTGCTTCTTTAGTTTCCCATTTGCCTGAAGGGACATGGGTTGTTAACATGACAGCTTTCTTGGAACAAAAATATTAGCTTACTTAGTAGCTTTTGGGTGAGGTCCTGGACTCTGCCACTCTATCAAGACCCTGCCCATAGATGAGGTCCCCACTCATGCTGAACTTTTCCTGTCCCTTCAGTGTACTGCAGAGGTGTTTATTATGCTTCTAGTGATATATAAATTTCCATTTAGGAAAAGCAGATTAATCTGAGAAACTACAGGATCTGGCTCCCAAAAGTAAACCATCAAATGCAAGCTCATGCTGGTATCTGTGGAAGTGCCATGCCAGCCCAGGCCACCACTCCTGACCCCGCCACACCAGAGCCACGTCCACTCTGCCTCCCAGTGTCACAGGCACACCACTCACTGGAAATGTCTTCCTGAAGTGGACGAGAAAGAGATCCCAGGAAACACTGTTCCCAGACTTTGTGGCATGCCAGGCTGAACAATCCATCGTAGCTGTGTTTTGTGCACTTGGCATTCTAAGACAGTGTGACTGTATTAACTTCTAAATAAAGACCATGATGTGACCTGATGCAACTACACTTTGACCACCCGAAGCCATGCTATACCTCTCCCCCAAAGTGCAAATGTCCCATATGGCCCTTGATCTCATCTAGCTGAGCCACGTGCCCCCTTGATGTCTGTGACTTAAATGCTAAGATACAGGCTTACCACCATTTGTGTACCTTATATCTTGACAGGATGAAAATTGGAAGGGGGGGAGAAAAATAATGGATTAATGTATATAAGTATATTCATATTTAAGTGAAAAAATATACATAAATTGTACAGTCTTCACTTCTGCAAGTCACATGGCCTTAGCTGTATTTGTAACTTCCTTCTTCCCTCCACATCCAGTATCCCCTTAGCCCTCATCTGAGCTTGGTTCTTAGGCTCCTGGTTGCATTCCTGAGGGGACGGTGCCATTAGTAGGTCTGCCTCTACTGGATCACTGAAGTTTTCTGGTAACTACAGGGCAAAGGAGGACCCAGAGGTGACCCAGAGAATCCTTGAGTCAAGGTGCCTGCACTGTGATCCTGCTGTCAGCACCCCAGGAGGGCCCTCAGAGACCCCTGCTTTAGAGGTCCCAAGCTGCCCTGCCACTCAGACCAGTGGCAGAGACAAGCCCAGCTGGCAAGGGGTTGGGTGGGGAGCAGGACAGCAACCCAGCAGATGCCCCCCTTCTGCCAGGCTTGAGCCCAGCTGCTCTGGAGTGGGGGAGGTGAGTTGGGCCCTGTGGAGACTGCTCTTGAGTTCTGCCAGTCTGACATCCATGAAGCCAGCCAATTCTGGGGTGGCATATGGGAGGAGGGCAGGCTGGCAGGGCCCACCAGAGGTGCTCTGTCTCTTGGGGATGAAGAAGACATGTGCCGCAAGGTTGAGAAGGAGCCAGGGCATGAGCACAGGGGTCTGAGCATGCAGCTGCAAGCTGTGGTTGGGACACACAAAGCCCATTCACTGTCTCCCTGCAGAATCCCTCATCAGCCTGGGGGAGAAGGGAAGCCAGTTTCCAGTAGACAGCTCCATGCCAGTGTGCCATAACATCTTGGGTGGGGTGAGATTCACGTAAGCTCCCCCTCCAGGACTCCCACACAGAGCCCGCAGCAGAGACCCCTCCCCAAATAACTGTGCCATGCACCACTCTCAACACTTAGTTGCATGTAGTCATTGAATCTTCATAACAACTCTTATGAGATTTGAACCCCAGCAGGCTGGTTTCAGTCCATGTTCTTCATCCAAAAATTGTCCTGCCTCCGGAAACTGTGAGGCACAATTTTGGCTCCAACAGTGATGCTGAAACTATTAGAATGTGGAAACTGAGGCCCAGAGAAGCCACGATTCAAGCCTGTGAAGTCAGTCTGAAGAACCTGAGGTGTCTGCTGTGCTGCCTCCACAAACTGAGTCTCATTGAGAGGGAGCACTCATGGATCAAGAGCCCAAACCCCAACCCTGAGCTGGAATTTGCTACCCTGTCCCCCGCGCATGTTACCCTCTACCCCTGCTTGCACCTCTTCCTCTTCCCTAACCAAGACACACACACCTTAAGCAGCCCATTCAATCCTACGTTGCTCTAAGATGGAGGCATAGGTAGATACACTTTGCTTCCTGTACAACCAAAAGGACAACAACCAATTTAAAAGCAAAAAACAACCAGAACTGCCAAAAAATTGAACTGCATGGAAGTCCCAACAACCAAGGAGTTAAAGAAGAGACATTCATCCAGACTGGTAGGAGGGGTAGAGACGGGCAGCCAGGGTGGACAGGACATGCTGCAAGGCAGCAGCTGGCAGACCAGGCAGGTGAGGTGGCAGCTGGCAGGCCAGCAATCCCACATTCACGTGCAGATAAATGTAGGAACAGCTGTGGAGGGAGACAGACTGTGCAACCCAGGCTTCCAGTGGGGGAAACTAAAGCCTCAAAACCTCTAGCTCTAAAAACCTATGGGGGTTGTGGTGGCAGGAGAAACTCCTAGCCTCACAGGAGAGTTCATTGGAGAGACCCACAGGGTTCTAGAATATACACAAAACCACCCACCCAGGAATCAGCACCAGAAGGGCCAAATTTGCTTGTGGGTAGCAGAAGTGACTGAAAGCAGGGTGAGAGCCAAGTAAGTGGCATTGTTCCCCCTCTGACCCTTCCCCCACATACAGCACCACAACATAGCAATGTGGGTTGCCCTGCACTGGTGAACATCTAAGGCTCTGCCCCTTACAACATAACAGGCACCCAGAGACAAAGAAATATGGCCCAAATGAAAGACCGGATCAAAACTCCAGAAAAAGAACTGAGCAATGAGGAGATAGACAACCTATCAGATGCAGAGTTCAAAACACTGGTAATCAGGATGCTCACAGAAATGATTGAGTACAGATGCAAAATACAGGAAGAAGTGAAGCCCATGCAAAGTGAAATAAAGGGAAATAACAGTGAAGGGAAGGAAACTAGGACTCAAATCAATGATTTGGAACAGAAGAAAGAAATAAACATTCAACCAGAACAGAATGAAGAAACAAGAATTCAAAAAAGTGAAGAGAAGCTTAGGAACCTCTGGGGCAACTTTAAACATTCCGACATCTGAAGCATAGGGGTGCCATAAGGAGAAGAGGAAGAGCAAGAAATTGAAAACTTATTTGAACAAATAATGAAGGAGAACTTCTTCAATCTGGCAAAGGAAATAGACTTCCAGGAAGCCCAGAAAGCTGAGAGACTCCCAAAGAAGTTGGACCCAAAGAAGTACATACCAAGGCACATCATAATTACAGTAGCCAAGATTGAAGAAAAGGAGAGAACTTAAAAGCAGCAAGAGGAAAGGAGACAGTTACCTACAAAGGAGTGCCCATAAGACTGTCAGCAGATTTCTCAAAAGAAACCTTGCAGGCAACAAGGGACGAAAGAAGTATTCACAGTCACAAAAGGCAAGGACCTACATCCAAGATTACTCTATCCAGCAAAGCTCTCATTTAGAATGGAAAGACAGATAAAGTGCTTCCCAGATAAGGTTAATTTAAAGAAGTTCATCGTTATCAAGCCCTTATTCTATGAAATGTTAAAGGGACTTATCTAAGAAAAAGAAGATAAAAATATGAACAGCAAAATGACAATAAACGTATGACTCTCAAAACTGAACCTAAAACAAAAACAAACTAAGCAAACAACTAGAACAGGAACAGGATCACAGAAATGGAGATCACATGGAAGCTTATCAGTGGGGAAGGGGAGGGGAGAATGGGGAAAAAAGTACAGGGAATAAAGTATAAACTGTAGGTACAAAACAGACAGGGAAAGGGTTAGAATAGTATAAAAAATGGAGAAGTCAAAGAACTTATATATACGACCCATGGACATAAACTAAGGTAGGGGGGATGCTGGTGGGAGGGGGGTACAGCGTGGAGAGGGACAAAGGGGAGAAAAAATGGGACAACTGTAATAGCATAATCAAAATATACTTTTTAAAAACTTTTAAAAAATCCTACATTGCTCTAACAGTGAGGGTGCTCTTCCTTACAAGGAGCTATAGTCTACCTCCCTATGACCTCCCTTTATTTCTGGCTCCTCCCAGGCTGGGGTCACCAGCCCATACCCTCCCCTTTTCTGAACATACTCTAGGATGTCCCTGCTTCTCCTCTGGGGTAGGACTCGGTCCATTCCAGGGAGAGTCTCCATAGTACAGAACAAAATTGAGTAATCACCTCCCTTATGCTGGGTAGACATCTTAGTAAATATGACCTGAACTGGACACTTCCTTCTTTGGAAGCACTATCCCACTGTTGATTCCAATTAGTTCTCAAGTGGGTCTTACAATTCTTTTCACTTGACATAACATAAGACCTCCAAGTCTTGAGAATTTTACTTTTGCCTCTTTTTAGTCCCATGGTGTTGAAGGGCATCAGGAGGACATCTCTGGGGGGCCTGGCTGTAATGATCTCACCATAGCAATAACCAAAACCAACACCTGCTTTCCCTACGGGCATCTCACGAATGCCCCTCGACCACCACATCAGGAAACTAAGGGTGAAAGACACAGATGAGCCCGTGGTCACATGGCCAAAGACAGGCAGTGCTCATTATAAAACTGTTCACACTTTTTAATTGCTTACTGTGTGCTAGGCACTGGGCTGAGTTGCTCTTACAACAGCCCTCTGAGATAGGTGCTGTTTTACTGCCTTTTATACGTGAGGAAACTGAGGCACAAGATGGTTTATTTACCTGCCTAAGCTGCATCAGTGTGTGGCTAAGCTTCGATGTGAACCCCAACAGACTAGTTTGGGTCCATGTTCTTCATCCAAAAGTTTCTTCTTCTAGAGGCCGTGAGGTCAGGTTTTGGCTCCAACAACGACACTGGGTCAGGCCAGTTCCCTTGGAGACTTGCTTTTCTCACTGTGGTTTGCTTTAATAGCAGTTTCCCCATGTGGTATGACACAACATCCACCCAGCGCTCAGCTGACCTCACAGCATGGAGGGACCACTCAGGAAATGAGAGTTTACAGTGAAAGAAAAAGAAAAGAAATGTTTAAAAAGCCTTTTTGGGTAGCCAAATGGATTTAACCTGCCTCTCACCTTGCTTCCCGTTCATCCATTCATTTCTTCAACTAATTTTTTTTCCCACATGCCTGCCAAAGTCTCTCCCTGGTCTACAAGCCCCCGTGGTCTGGATCCTGTGACTTCCTGGATCCTCTTACCTCGTCTCCTTCACTCAGCCCCTGGTCCCTGGGTTCTGGCCGCAGTCTGCCCAACCTGGCACACTCGTGCTGTGGGCTGTTTGCATGGCTCTTCTTGCCCCAGGAAAGTTCTTCCCCATAGGTCCCTGGCTCACTGGCTCATTTCCAAAGACCTTTTCTTTTTAGGGAGACTTTCTCTGACTACCACCTCTAAAATTTCAACACCTCTTTCATGTATCGTGTGCCATCTTCCTTCCCAGTTTCATTATCTGTCTTTAACCTTTATTGTGCTCTAACACACCAAATGTGTTATTCATTTTCGTGGTTGTTGTTATTTGACTATCAGCTCCATCAGAAGAGGGATTTTTGTCTAATACATTCACTGCTGTAACCCTGGCACCTAGTGAGTGCTTTGTACATAGAAGGTTCTCAATAAACACTTCTGGAATGAACAATGCTATGGTCTTGGAGTTGATATGTGTGGGAAGCCGTCTCTGTCTTCAAGAGCTGACATCCTGTGGGTGACAATGGAGGCCCACACTGGTTACCACCATCTGTGAAGTGGCAAAGTGTCTGGCTGAAGTCAGCCCAGGGTCTCCGAAGAACCAAAGCTGGCCTTGGGACCCCACACCCCACTGCCAGGGGAAGTGCTTCAGAGCTGGGAGAGGGGTGGAATTTAGAACTGTGACATTAATACCTCAGGACCTAATTTATAAAACATGTAATTATAGGGTGCCAGTGTTTAATTGTAATTTTGGTAATGACCTGCAACTGCATACTAATTATAGGGCAATCACCTCAGACGTGCTCACAGTCACTGTACATGCCCTTCAGCCCAACAGGGAGCTCTCCAGCCAGGGTCTCTCGGGCTCCACAAGGGCAGGGCACTGGGGAACACCCTCCATTTGGCCTGTAATGCCGTGCCTAGGTGACCAGCATGAAGCAGGCCTGCAAACGCCAGCTACCACAAATTCCTACACCTCCACTCCTTGTGAAGGGTAGCCTTCTCACAGGCCCTAGTTTAAACTGCAGCAAGAGGGACTTTGGCCACAGCAGACTGAACCTTGGAAGGGGTTTTGGGGTGGGGTGTGGAAGAGGAAGGTAGGCCTCCTGGTCAGCTTGGGCTGGGTGGGGGGACCCAGAGTCAGGGCTGTGGCTGGGTTGGCTTTCTTTGTACCTGAAGTGGGGTGGATCAAATTAGAAGCTGCAAACTGGTGGCCCCTGATATGTTTTATGCAGGCTGCCCACTGCTCTGAAGTAGGGAATCTGAAGAGCCTTGGAAAGAGCACATGCTCTCCTACAACTGCACTTTACACTGCTCCCTATGACTTGCTCCCCCGCAGCCCTCTTCCTTTCATTTGTACTTGAACCTTTACCACCTGGGCCCTGTTGGCACTGACTTGCCTGCATCTTCCCAGAGGCAGTGTCCATGGTAAGATGGACATGGTCACTGGGGCTAGACACCCAGTGGTTGAAGTCTACACCTTGTCCCTTGCCAGCTGAGAGGCCTTGGGAATACAAAGGGATCTCTCTGAGCCTCCCCATGTGTGAGAGATTATGCAATAATCTGGCACATGTGGCACATGTATACAATGCCCAGCTTGCAGGGTTTGGCCAACATGTTCTCCAGCTACAAGAGGCAGCATAGTGTAGTGGTTAAGAATGCGGGTTCTAGTGCCAACTTCCCAGGACCCCAACCCAGCCTGCTATCTGTGAACTTGCTGAATTTGCACGCTTCTTCACCTCTTGAAGTTCTCATTTCTTCACCTGTAAAATGGGAATAATTGTAAAGACTGCTACCTACATAAGAGAGTTTACACAATGAGTTCAGAAATATGAGGACTTAGAATAGTGTCTGGTATACAGTAGCAATCAAGAAATGTTAGCCATGAGTACCTACCATGTGCTGGGGAGCTGTGGATAGAGAGGAGGGGAGGATAGGCCAAACTCCTTCAGATACACACACATGCACACAAGGCACATTGCGCTCTTTCTCCCTCTCCTTGAAATTCTCCCTTGCTGATCTATCAGGGACTCTTATTCATCCTTTCAGTTTCTCCTCTGTCTGGCCTTTGCTGCTCCTTTCCTCTTTGGAGCAATATCTGTTGGGTGCTGACTGCTCTTGTGTTATCTCACTCAGGAGGCCACTGGCTTTCCTCTGTCTCTGAGTGGGAGTGCTGGTGGCGTGTTGGTGGCCAGCATCCTAACCACAGGGGCATGGACTTCAGAAGAACTTGCTATACGTTGATCAAAATGATCTTATCGAGTTAGTAGGAAGGATCCCCAGAGGACTTCTGTGCTAAGGTAGGTGCTTTTTAATTAAAAAAAAATTAAAAGAAATGTCCTGGCTGGCATAGCTCAGTGGATTGAGCGCGGGCTGGGAACTAAAGTGTCCCAGGTTCGATTCCCAGCCAGGGTACATTCCTGGGTTGCAGGCCATGGCCCCCAGCAACCGCACATTGATGTTTCTCTCTCTCTCTCTCTTTCTCTCTCTCTCTCTCTCTCCCTCCCCCCCTTCCCTCCCTAAAAATGGATGAATAAAATCTTTAAAAAAATTAAAAGAAATGTGTGTTAATGAGGAAAAAAGATACAATCATAATGAAATACATATTATGTAAAAGCAAAATTTTATTCTCAACCTCTTGAGTTTCCCAGAGGTAGCCAGTGGTAGCAGTTTCCGGTGCTCCACTGCAGACATTCTCTATGCACATACCACACACAGTGAGTATTCCTCTGCAAATGAACCCCTCTAAACAAGCACTCTCGTCTGCATCTCTTTTTATGATGTACTAATTTCTTAAAACATCCTTCTATTTCAAATCTCTCAGACCTACCCCATTTGTTTCAGTGTGGCCTGGTGTTCCAAGGTATGAATGCCTCATGATTTCTTCAGCTGGCCACTATTTATAGACATTGGACGGTGTCTGGTTCTTGCTTGAGCATCTTTGTACACACACCTTGGCATGTGTACCTAGTAGCAGTGACTTGGTCAGGTCCCCTGAGTGGCTGGGCCAGGCCCCTACCTGGGTTTTGGGTTGCTTTCAGTCTTTTGGTATTTTACATGTCTTAGCTGCCGAGTGCGGATTCTAAACTGCTTTAGAAATAGCCTTCTCTCTGTGACTTCCCACCACAGGAAGCTCCATGGTTCTAATGAGAAACACCCTCACGGGTGAGAAGAGGGATGCATTGGTACATCTCTGTCCCTACTCCATGCCTCACCACCACCAGCGGAGCAACTCTGCTTTGTCCGTATGGATTTTTTTACTGTAAAAGTGGAGCTTCTGAGGTACAGAACCATGTTTTAAGGCATTCATTCACTCAGGAATCTTCTTCCCCACCATGTTTTAGATCCAGGGGGACCGAGGCTCAGGGAGAGGTGCTTTCACGAGTGTGAGGCTGGGCTGGGCAGCAGCTGACACTGGCCTTTGCAGGGTCAGCCCCCATTAGGTGCCTTCAGCCCTGTCCCTTGGCCTAATCTCATTTTCTGCCTTGCTGAACTTTGGACAAGGCTTATTTCTCATCCAATTTTAATGCAAAGGAGGCTGCCAGGCCTAGCTTGTTCTGAGTGCGGTGACAGTGGCCATGAATGGGAACCCCAGTAACGGGGACAAAAATGTGACAGGGCCCTCCATCATGGCATTGCCCAACAATTGGGGCATTATAGTTGCTACTGGAACCCTTTTGGGGAAGGGGAGGGGGTGTCCGCCTAATATGCTAAGCAGAGAAAGGCCAGGCCTGCTTTGGGCCACCTGGCCTTGGCCTGGTCAGTAATTCCATTGTGTTAGGCACTTGGACCTGAGCAATTCAAAGGGCCTCCCAGCTGCCTCCCTCCCTCCACCTTCATTCACCTCCTGCCATCAAGGCCTGTATGTCTAGTGTATGGGTGCAGGGACCCCCAGGCCCCCGTCTTGGGGAGGCTGCTTGTCCCACTGCCCTGCTACGTGACCCTAGGCCAGGTGCTGGATCTCAGCAGGTAATAAAGTAGTGACAACTGTAATAATCACCACACACAATCACAGATATTTCTGAGTGTTTGCCATAAGCACTTGGCATGCATTCTCTCTATAATTCTCACAGTGACCTTGGGATGGGGTTTTTTCTGCCCCCAGCTTACAGAGGAGACCCCACAGTGAAGGGACCAGGCATCAAGGGGTATCTGTGGTTTGGCAGATGAGCCCTATACTGTGGAATGCAAGTCTGGAAGCAGCACAAGCCAGCAGAAATGGAGGGCAAATCACATGTGTAATCTCAAACTTTCTGGTAGCCTCATTAAAAAAAAAAGTAAAAAAGGAACAGGTAACATGAATTTTAATAATATAAGTTATGTAGCTCTACTCCAAATTTCATTTAAACATGTAATCTATATTTACAATATTATTAGTGAGACATTCTCCATTTCTTATCTCATACTGAAGCCTTCACACTCTAGTGGGTGTTGGACACTTGGCACAGCTCCATCCAGACTTGTCTCCCTGTGTGCGCTCAGGGCACCTGTGGCCGGTGTTTGTCATGTATGCACAGCTCTCAAGGGGACCGGCAGATGCACTCACATTTTGCCTGGGCTGTTCAGCCACTCTGAGACACCTGGTGGACACCCCTGGTGGGCCTTGCCTCTCTGGGGATCAGTTTCCCCTCTGAGGCTCCCTTCTTAGCTTGGTGATGAAGAGGAACAAAGGGATCCAGGAACCCTGGCTCATGGGTGCTCAGGTATAGGCTCCCTGGCAGGGCCTCTCCGGGACCTCTGGATCGTCTGGCAGTGCTCCCCTCCCCACCCAGGGCTGTTTCCTCCAGACCAGCTGAGCAGCTTCTCCTCCCTTCAGGCAGCCCCTCACTTTTCATGTTGAGCAGAGTCAGCCCTTGCAGCCTCTGTACGCTGTCTCTTTGGAGTGTGCAGATGGGGCTGTGGGCAATGGCAGGTGGGGGTGAACTATATAAATATCTCCTAGGCTGGGGAGGAATCTCAAAATGGCTTTCTTTTGCTAAACCTCATCATGGTGAACCCATTTTTCAGATGTGGAAACAAAGGCCTACTCACCCAAATACCCATGGAGAGGTGGCTGAGCTGCCCTTCCACCGAAATCTTGCAGAAGTTTAGCTAGGAGAGTTGTGCTTGCTCCAATTTCTTTTTAAGGCCATGAGGCTTCTTCACTGCCCAGGGTGAAAATTCACGGAGAGGCAGCTGGGAGGGGCTGTGAGCAGCAACCCGGGCTGCCTAAACTCAACCCTAGCCGATTTTCTGTGATGGGCAACTTCAGGCAGTAAAATCACTGGATTTCCTCACAGGTAAGTCCTGGGTCTCTTTATCAAAGACAGGGAGGTCAACATTTGCAAACTGTAAAGGGCAGTTCCCAGGTCAGGGGTGGAAGAGCAAAGAGAGCAGATATGGACACAGGTCCTTTTCTCACCCACATTCCCCTCCCCAGGCCCCATTGATCCAAGGAGGCTCCTGTCCTGAGAACCACAGGCTCCCTGCTCTGCTGACTGCCCCTGCCCCCCTGGGGTTTTTGGGGTTTTTCTTCCATTTGTGACTGGACAACTTCCAGGGCCAGAGGTGGGATAGGCGGTAATGGACCACAGAGTGAGTTATGGAGTCTTGAGAGGCGACTTCTGAGGTAATGGGGGCAGTAATGAGGGGTAGTCAAAGTGTGGCATGCCTCCTTTCCTCCTCTGTCTGGCTCCTCCTCCATGCTCCATTCTCCTCTGGGCTACTTTCCAGCCCTCCCAGATTGGCTTGGTGACTTCACTTTCCAGGACTGGACACTGAGGTGTGGAGGTGAGAAGGGGCTTGTCCAAGGTCATACAATAAGTGAACTCAAGAGTCCAGGGCCTCCTATTTCTGGTCCAGAGGTGCCTGGGGACCCTCCCAGTGGCCTAAGCCATGAACCCTCCTCACACAAGCTCCAGCGCTATCTACAGGTTCCAGCCTTGAGGCTCCCAACTCTGCTCTCCCCCTGACCTTGGATTGAGTCTGACTACTTTAGGATGCTGGTTCCATTGCTGCCCATCTTTACGTGTATGGCTTTGGCCAAGTCACTCTTCACTGAGTCTCCATTTCCTCATCCATAGAATGTGGAAAATGATATTTGCACCTTGTCACAGAGCTGTCAGAAACAATGTGAGTATGACTATTTAGAGCCTTGGCCCTTCAGGACATGCTTGCCTGAGCCTCAACCCTGGAGCATCCTGGAGCCCAGGTTCAGGCTGAGGGTCCTGACAAGCCCTGGGCTAGCCCAGAGAAGAAGCGTGTCCCCCCTGCCCTCTGAAACTTCTCTGGCCTAGAACCTGAAGTTACACCTGACCACAGAAACTTTATGGGCTCTAGTACCTGAAGGGTGGAGAAGCCACCCCAGCCACAGTCTGGAGGAAAGGGCCCTGGGTGTGGTGGGGGAGAGTGTTGGCACAGTAGAATGATCCAGGGAGGCCCTGCCAGGGTGCCTACACCTGAGCACCCATGAGCCAGGGCTCCTGGATCCTTTTGTTCCTCTTCATCACCAGGCTAAGAAGGGAGCCTCAGAGGGGAAACTGATCCCCAGAGAGGCAAGTGGACCACCAGAGGTGTCCACCAGGTGTCACACAGTGGCTGAACAGCCCAGGCAGAATGTGGGCACATTTACCTGTCCTAAAGCACAGTGAAGATGTGGGAGCCACACACTCATTCTCAGAGCATTTATTGAACATTTGCTGTGTATTGAGCACCAGATATTGGGATAGACCAAGCACAGCAGTCCCAGTTCCTGCCCTCAGGAGCTGCCAGCCCAGTGGAGACCTCATCAGCTAGGTAGGGACAAAGGAACAAATACAGTGAAAACCTGTATCAGTGACAGAGGAAATGAAATCTATGCAGCAGCAGAAAATCCCTGAGCCTGGGGGTGGGCAGTAGAGGTTGGGGACAGCCTTGGGTTTGAGGCTCAAAAAGGGACCCTCGGAGAGGAGACTTAAGCTGAGATTGGACAGCAGAGTTGGGAGAAGGGCATCCCAGGCAGAAGGAGCAGCAAGTGCTGGGGCCTTGCAGTGGGAGAAAGCTTTGGGGGCCCCAGAAACAGAAACAACCTGTGTGGCTGGGGTGCAGGGGTGAAGGGCAAGGGCAGAAGTGGATTCTGGGGACTCAGTGAGGCAAAGGGGAGCAGTCACACTTTATTTCCAGTGGGCTAGGGAGCACTGGCTGTTTTTAAGCAGGGTAATGGCATCTCTGCTTGCTCAGTGGGGAATATTTGTAGGAGGTACGAGAAGCTGGGGACTTGCTAGGAGGCTGTTGCAGACACCTCTCCATGGGTCCGAGATAGAGGTGGAGGAGGGGAACAGAAATAGATGAATTCAAGATCTAGTTAGGAAGGAGAAACAGCAGGCTTAAGGATAAGATATGGGAGGTAAAGAAAAAAGACAAGTGAGGAAAGGTGCAGAAGTTTATGGTTGGAGCAGGAGAGCGTGGAGGGATAACCAGGAGTTCCATGTTGGCCTTGTCAAGTTGCCTGTGAGACCCTCAATTGCACAGGACACATAGGCAGGGAATGCTTGATCTCATTGGGGTGGATATCTCACAGAAATGAATAAGGTCACCTACAGACATGGAGAGAAGGAGGGCGGCCTCACACTTAGGCCACTTGTTCTCAAGCCTCATTAATAAAGGTTTGACCTAGAATGAGGGAAATGACACCTGTACTTTACACTGTTCAGACTCTTCCTGGATCCTGTGCCTGGAGCTGGTGGAGAGGAAACAACCCATATTGGGAGGAACCTGCAGACAGTGTTCATTAAACAGACTGGGGACAGGCTGCGCTCTGGGGTCTCTTCAGGCTGCCCTCTGCAGGGGAAGGAGATGAGACTGTGGGCCCAGAGGGCAAAACTCAGAGAGGCAGGCTCCACATGGATGGGGCCATCTTACAAGTAAGGAGGGAGCTCCCCACTCAGGGAGCTATGTGAGCCATGAATAGACAGCCTCATGTGGAAGGTGCTTTAGCAGTGAGTGGGGGTGAGACTCCAGGATCCACAGGGCCCATCCTGCTCAGAGAGGTAGCCTCCAGCAGGGACCAGTATTCCCAGGGAGCAGCAGGAACCACCATTGATTACAAATTGCTCTGTGATTTTTCTCCTGTTACCAGGGTGACAGCAGGCTGAGCATCTTAAGCAGCAGTAGGATGCAGCCAGATCTTTGCAAGCCATTGAAGATTTCCCTTCAGGGTTCTTCAGTGCCTTTCTCTACTTCCTCATCTCCTCCCCTTACTCCTTTCCCCTTAACCCTTTTCCTTTTGCCCTTGCCCCTGTCTCCTTAATACTGTTCCCTTCTCTCCCTCTCTGTCCTTCTTCCATCCCTTCCCCTCACTGAGACCGTACTTAGTGTTAGAGGTCATACCTATTCCTTACTCACCTTCTAAACACTGTGCCTTCTCCTTATAACTCATGCCAAAGCTTCTTGCTCACAATTGTGTGGGCCTCAGTTTCCCCACCTGTAGAACTGAAAGGACATGATCTTATGTGACCTTTCCCATTCCCACATGTCCAAAGCCAGTTCACCCTCGGGTATCCAAAGCTAATACCTTCTACCAGAGGAAGTCTCTTGATGTCTCTGCCTGAAGGAGACTCCTTCACTCACGCACGTTTGCCTGCGTTCCTCACCCTGTGCCGTCCAATGTAGCAGCCAGCAGTCACGGGTGTCTTCCGAACCCTTGAAACACGGCTGGTGCCAAATGATGAAATAATATTTGGAATATATTGGATTACATAACATATATTATTAAAATTAATTGTTCCGGTTTCCTTTTTCTTTTTAGAAAATTTTAAATGACCTACATGACTCATATTTCTGTTGAAAATAGCATTAAACTAGCATTTGTGAAGGCTGCGGTGAACAAAGCTCAGACGCACCCCATGGAACGCTGTGGTGTGCATTCGTTAGTATTCCTTCACGAATGCACACCACAGGGAGGGAAAGGAGACTTGGAGAGGGGAGCGACTTGTGAAGGGCACAGTGCTGGGGTGCTGGGGACAGGTCCCCCCTCAGTTCAGTAAAGCCAGCAGACATTGCGGTTGGAGGCAGAGGTGAGTGCTTTCAGAGGTGGAAGGGGTAAGCCAGGCAACTTGTCTTGGCCGGTGTTCAGGTTGGTAGCAATGGCTCGTTGCCTCCCAGGTGTCCAGGGTTCTAGGTCATAGTGAGCCCTTGGGGGTCCTCACCAAGCTTCTCCCACTCCATCACCACCCACATTGCCCTGAAACTCTAGTGTCACCTCCTAAGCCAGGTGGGTCTAATAACATCCAGGTTCGTCCTGCTATTCTACCCACAGTTTATGTGGAGGTGACCTGCCGCACACATATGCTGTCTCACTGCAAATTGTATGACACTCTGGTCTGTGAGCAAACTTGGTTCAGAGATGCTGAGGCCACAGGGAGAAAAGAGCAGGGCCACAGCCTACCTAAGGGTAGAGCTGCCGCCCAGACCCCATCTAAATGGCTCCAAAGACCTTGCTTGAAAACACTCTGCCTGCTGCCTGCTGGGCTGGCCACTGTTCGCTTACCGGAACCACACCCACATCCCCCCTACCCCCGTACCCCCTGGCAATACACACATTCCCTGTCCTTCTCTGCCCACTCAGCTCCAGAGGCTGACCTCTGTGTACCCCGTCACCCAGGCTCTCCAGCTCCCTGCTTCTGACCGGGCTTGCCCATCTCCCTCCAGCCAGTGTCGCAGTGAGCTGCCTGTGTTCCTCCGCCTCCAGTCACAGCTCCCATGTGAGCCTTCCTTGCGTGGTTCCAGATCTTTTTTGTGAACCAGTCCCTGCCCTGCCCTTTGGGGTCTGTGGCCAACCCCAATGCTGCTCTGTCCCCTGGGGCTCCCCAGGCCCTGCCCACTCCCCTGTAAGTAGTGCCTCTATCTGTTGCTCTTCTATTGTCCCCACTGAGGGGATGTCTGTGTCTTGCCTATACTCACAAAAATCCACCCACAGCCCATCCAGGGCCTTGAGCTCACTGGCCACCTGGCTCTGGCTGCTGGCCTTGGCCTTGGCCTTCCTCATCCCACTGTCCTCGGCCTGGCAGCCCTCCCTATACATCTGGGTCATAGCAGGCCACCTTGTGGTTATTGTTTCCCATAAGTCTTGGCCTCCTCACTGGGTCCTGGTCTGACCCACAGCTCATGGCTGATCATTGCTTGGTGACCCGGCTCAAGGGCTTCTCAGACACCATGGCTGTGTCTGGTTCTTTTTCCATCTTCTCTATCCCAGGGCCTGGCACTCAGGTGATGCCTGTACATTTTGTTCAGTGGCAGAGTAAGTAAAGTGATACAGAATATCCAGAGTCTGGTGTGTGTATGTCTGTCTGTATGTGTGGGTACATGTGTATGTGTATGCACACATATGTACATACAAACACACACACACATATGCCTAGTATATGGGGGCACATCCATATACATGTACATATACATATATGTATGTACGTTAAGGACATCTTCAATTTGTAAAACGATTTTAAAGTGCCACATGCATGTCCAGACTCTCTGTCCACTCTGCACCCTGGCGAGGTCAGTTAGACAGCTGGGTGAGAGAATTTGTGATGGATGGAGAAGCACAACCTTTCTGTAGCCTCCATATCTTTTTTGGTTCACTCTGTGCCCAGCAAAGCATGAGGCCTACAGCCTACTTAGCATGAAGAAGAGTTTAGTAGGCGGAGGTACCATTTGTCCTTGGGATTTATTGTCATCTCCGTTGCCAACACCAGACCTGAGCCCTGGGCCTGGTCCCTGGGCAGCGTGGTGAGATGCTGGACTGCTGAGAAGTGTGTGTACTCTGTGGGAGCCAGGCTCTGGCACTCACCAGCTTTGTGGAGACAGTGGGCTGGCTCTTCTCCATCAGCTCCTCCAGAGTTACTCTTGGACTGTTCTGTGTGTCCTGGGGCCTGATTCTATGGCTGCACCCACCGCCTCCCCACCCTCTGGTTTCTGTTGGCCTGAAAGGGAGTCAGAAGGTAAGCAGAACACAGGTGGCACAGGTGGTTGTGGCTGTCCACCAACACCTGTGCCTCCTGCCGGGCTGCCTGCTCCTCCAGCTGCACCTGCCTTCAGACCCTCAGCAGGTTCAGGAATGGCTCTCCGTGCCTCTCAGGCCTTGGGAAAAAACAGCCCCCCACTGTGGCCAGCCCACAGGTGCCTCACTGTTCCTTTCTGGTGCCTTTGAAGTCTGCTCACACCTCTGTAACTAGCCTCTTTATTAGTTGCCTGTTTGACTATACTGTCTGTTTCCTGCCATAACCCTGCCTGATTCACCAAGCATGTCACTTTCTGGGGTTGAGTTTTGGTTTCCAAAAATTGGGAGGAATAACGATAACCAGCTTATAGGGTGGTTGAACAGGTTAAGTGAGAGAATTCACTTAGCAGATGGCTGGCTCACCACTAGTGTTTAATAGGTGGCTGTTGTTTAATCATGTCATGGGGGAGGGGGACAAGGTAGATTAGTGGTTAAGAACATGGACTCCAGAGCCAGACAGAGTGGGTTCAAACCTCAGCTCTGCCATATCACAGCTGTGCAACCTCGAGCTCATTCGTCAGCTTCTCTGTGCCTCACCTACAAAATGGAGATGGTAGTTATTATAAGACCTATCAAGGGGGACTAAGCACATGAACAACATAATAGCAAGGGCAGTGACTGCCACTACCTAAGTGCTGGTTAGAAGTTAAATGTCAGCAGCGATGCTGCAGCAGGCACCAGCTGGCATTGTCACCAGAAAAATTTGCAAACACCACAAACTGCAGTCACCTTCATTCCCCGCACACAGTTTAACATGTAATTTCCTCAGGTTTTCCTCAACCTCCTCCTCCTTGTTGAGAGCTGGATAGATGCAGTCCTGGAGAGTGTGTCCATGTTCTCTCCTTTCTCCTACGTGGGCTTTGTGGATACACCGGCAGCAGGACCCCTGCCCCCAGCACCACCACTCCTGTGGCCTCATGCTTCCCACCTTTTTACTTTAGGCTGAGCACCCCATCCCTTCTGCTGTGGATATGCTGAGGGCCTTCAGCTGAGCGAGCAGCTCTACAAGCCCCTCCCAGGGCTGGCATGCCCCCCCTTGCCTGCCCAGCACGCTGTGTAACTGGAGCCGCAGTCCATGGAGCTGGTCCCAGTGGCCGGATCGCACAGGTATCAGCTGACCGCCTGTGTCCCGTTTTCCTTCACATGAGGTGCAGTTAACAATGGTCGACAGTCCTCACAGGGGGCCCAGGCCCCCCCAGGGAGAGGCCCAGGGCATGCTATCAGGCCACACAATCTTACCCCTTAAAAGGCCTGCCCTCCTTACTGACATATAGCACAAATGGGGCCTTCACTTGCTGCCAGCGACCGTCTGCCACCCTGGGAGTACAGGCCGGAACCCAGGCTCCCATGCCAGCCAGGCCTGTTGGGCTTGCTCTTTCCCTCCATGTGAACCTGCCTCCTCATACACCTGACCATTCTTCTCCCCTCGGCCTGGGTTACACCCCATGAAAGCCCTTTGTTCCTCAGCCCTGGACGAAACTGGGCCTGGCATGCTGTGAGTCTGCCCTGCTCCTGCCAATGTAGCCATCTGCCGGTGGGCAGCCCCTTGGGCCCCTGCTCTGTCCTCAGTGGGTCACCAGCTCCAAGGCCAGAAAGCGGATTGAGAGTTGTAGGTGGGGTGAAGGGTGCTGCTATTGCCTCAGGTAGCCCTGATACTGTCTCTTTCCTGTCCCAAGAGGCTGGGCTCCTTTGCTGTAGAAGTTTCTCTGCAGCTGCCGTGGGAGACCTGGGTGTGTGTCCTACTGCTGCCTTTCTTTCTGGATCAACTGGGGAAGTCACTGGGCCTCGCCAAGCCTCCTCCTTGTGTAAAAGATAGAGACTGGTGCTACCTCCTGGTAGCCAGGGTTACCTCTCAGCAGGGAGGTTTTATTACCTGAGGACAGTGAGAAGAGCCAAGCTCAGATCCAAAAATTGGGATGGAGATCTTCATAACACAGGCATGCCTTATTTTATTGAGTTTAGCTTTATTGTACTTGCATATATATTTTACAAACTGAAGGTTTGTGGCAACTCTGCATCCAGCAAGTTTATTGATGTCATTTTTCCAACAGGCTCAGATGACAGTGAGAATATTTTAGCAATAAAGTATTTTTTAATTAATGTATGACTTTTAAAAAACAAAGTGCTATTCATATAGATTATAGCATAGTATAAACATAACTTATATGCACTGGGAAACCAAAAAAATTCATGTGGCTCATTTTCTTGCAACGTTCTCTCTACTGTGGGGATCTGAACCTGCAAGCTCTCCGAAGTCTGCCTGCACATATGGTTGGTGGGGAGCAGACTGCAGAGCTGCAACTTTGGGCCAGGATCCTGGTCCCTGAGAGAGAACTCAGCCCAGGTGAAGGCCTAGACCTGAAGCAGGGTCTGAGTTTGTAGGAGAGCCCAGGTACTGGGCAAACCTTAGAGTTGCCCTTTCCAACACAGTAGCTGCTAGCCACATGTAGATACTTACATTTAAAAAGAAAACTAAAAATGTAATTTCCCTGTGGTTGCACTGGCCATGTGAGCACTCGTGTACAGCAACATTTTATCATCACAGAAAGTTCTCTTGGATGGTACTGCTGAAGAGAGCTGGGTTGCTTAATTCGATACATACTAGTGAAGCACCTACAATGTGCCAGACTCCACATCCGTTGCCTGCTCTCTCCATGCACATTTATTAGGTACATTCTGTGTGTGCTGGAGCTGGAGGGAGGGCATCTGAGCTCAGCCCTCGGCAAGCTTGCAGCTGGCAGTGGATTGAAGGCTGGGCTGCATGTCACAGGAACATAAAACTGGGTGTGCTGAGCCCCTGGAAAAATGTGTAGGACATGTGCTGGGGCCTGCGGGAAGAGAGGTCACCCCCACTGGAGTGAGGGATGCTTCTGTTTCTCTGTTCAGACATATGAAATGGGTTGACAATGATTTTTGAGGCCTTCAAGTTCTGAGTTAAACACCCATAACTCCCATTACCAGAGTTTTGAGTGGCCTAAAACGTGTTTCCATGCATCCAGGAAAAAGGAGCTCATCACACCCACTTCGGCAAGACATAGCCTAACCTCACTGTGGTGGACAGGATAAGGCCCCCCTCTCCCCACATGTCCACATCCTAATCCCTGGAGCCTGATCGTACGCTACCTTATGTGGGAAAAAGAAATTTGAATGCGTGAATAAATTAAGGATGTTGAGATGAGAAGAGTATCCTGGATTTATGTAGGTGGGACTGATATAATTATAAATGTCTCGGAAGAGAAAGGCAGGAAGGTAATGTGATGATGGAAGCAGAGAATGGAGAGATATGCTCTGAAGATGGAGGAAGGGCCCAGCAGCCAGGAAATAATGGGCCCCCTAGAAGGTGAAAAAGGCTAGGAAAGGGATTCTCCTCTTAAAGGCTCCAGAAGAAAGCATCCCTGCCAACACCTTTATCTTTGGGAAAGAGATTTTTGACCTCCAGAACTATAAGAGAATACATGTGTGTTATTGTATTGTATGAGTTTGTGATAATTTGTTACAGCAGCAAGAGGAAACTAATACACTGGCACAGTAGTTAACACTGGTTTTGGCACTGGACCAAAATAGGTTTGAATCACAGCTACTACCTTTTCTGACTGGATAATCTTGGGCAAGTGGCTCAATTTCTCTATACCTCAGTTTACCATAGCTGAAAAATAGGGTCTATAGTGATACCCACCTAATAGGGTCACTAAAGGACTTGAGAGAGATCATGCAAACAGATTATTCAGAAACAGTTCCCTGTTGTAAACATTATTATTATCTCTTGAAAGGTAATATTGAAAGGTTTATTGAGAGTGTAATGCCCAGAGCCATTCTATCTGGTCTGTAAAATTACTTCATCCTGCCCAAGTTTCTTTATCTGCAAAATTATGGTAAAATAACCTGCTGTTACCATTATTGTTAGGAGGGTTAAATAAAATATTCTGGACTTCCAGCCAAGATTGGAGTGTAGGTAGACACACTGTGCCTCCTCACACAACCAAGAAAGGGACAACAACAATTTAGAAACAGAATAACAACCAGAACTGACAGAAGATTGAACTGTATGGAAGTCGAACAACCAAGGAATTAAAATAGACATGTTCATCCAGACCAGTAGGAAGGGTGGAGTCAGGCAGCTGGGCAGAGAGGGGTTGTGGCACAAAGTGTGGTATGACAGAGCACATAAGGCATCCCGGGCACAAGACCGCAACGGGTGGACCCTGGGTGCTAAGATGGTGGCTGGCAGACCCCAGGCTCATGGTGGCAACTGGCAGACCCAGCAAGGCAGCGATTGTGAAGCAAGGCACTGCCCACAACCCAGGGGCCCAGCGCCGGGAAATAGAGCCTCAGGTCACTGATTGAAAACACCTGTGGGGCTTGAGGCACAGGGAATGACTCCCAGCCTCACAGGAGAGTTTGTTGGAGAGACCCACAGGGTCCTAGAACACACACAAGCCCATCCACACAGAAATTAGCACCAGAAAGGTCCAGTTAGCTTGGGGGAATCGGCAGAAGGGACTGAAATCCAACAGAGATCAGAGCAAGCACCATTGTACCCTCTCGGATCCTGCCCCCACATACAGTGCCACAACCCAGCCACTGGGTTGCCCCACCCTGGTGGACACCTAAGACTCTGCCCCTCATACATAACACGTACAACAAGACAAAAAAAAAGGCTCAAATGGAAGGACACATCAAAGCTCCACAGCAAATACAACTAAGCAACCAAGAGGTAGCCAACCTATCACATGCACAGTTCAAAGCACTGGTGATCAGGATGCTAACAGAATTGGTTGAATTTGGTCACAAATTAGATGAAAAAATGAAGGCTGCGCTAAGTAAAATGAAGGAAAATGCACAGGGAACCAATAGTGATGGGAAGGAAACTGGGTCTCAAATCAATGGAGTGGACCAGAAGGAAGAAAAAAGCATACAATCAGAAAAGAATAAAGAAACAAGAATTCAAAAAAATGAGAAGAGGCTTAGAAACTTCCAGGACATCTTTAAACATTCCAACATCCGAATTACAGGGGTACCAGAAGGAGAAGAGGAGGAGCAACAAGTGGAAAAGTTATTTGAACAAATGAGAAAGGAGAACTTGCCCAATCTGGCAAAGGAAATAGATTTCCAGGAAGTCCAGGAAGCTCAGAGAGCCCCAAAGAAGTTGGACCCAAGGAAGAATACACCAAGGCACATCATAATTACATTAGCCAAGGTAAAAACGAAGGAGAGAATCCTAGAAGCAGCAAGAGATAAGGAGACAGTTACCTACAAAGGAGTCCCATCAGACCGTCAGCTGATTTCTCAAAAGAAACCTTGCAGGCAAGAAGGGGCTGGAAAAAAGTATTCCAAGTCATGAAAGGCAAGGACCTACATCCGAGATTGCTCTATCCAGCAAAGCTATCATTTAGAATGGAAGGGCAGATAAAGTGCTTCTCAAATAAGGTCAAGTTAAAGGAGTTCATCATCACCAAGCCCTTATTTTATGAAATGCTAAAGGGACTTATCTAAGAAAAAAAAGATTAAAAAAATATATAGTAAAATGACAGCAAACTCACAATTATTAACAACCACACCTAAAACAAAAACAAAGCAAACAACTAGAACAGGAACAGAACCACAAAAATGGAGATCACATAAAGGGTTAGCAACAGGGGAGTGGGGGGAGGACAGTGGGGAAAAGGTACAGAGAATAAGTAGCATAGATGGTAGGTAGAAAATAGACAGGGGAGGGCAAGAAAGTATGGGAAATGCAGAAGTTAAAGAACTAAAGACACATGGACATGAACTAAAGTGGGGGAATGTGGGTGGGAGAGGTTGTGCAGGGTGGAGGGGAATGAAGGGGGGGTAATGAGACAACTGTAATAGCATAATCAATAAAATATATTAAAAATAAATAAAATAAAGTATTCTGCCTATAGCACTAAGAATAGTGCCTGGCCCCTGGTAAGCATTTAGTCAATGCTAATGGTTATTATTGATATTATTATATTCCCAGCCCCGGCACTCCATCTTGGCCAGAGCCAGGCATAGAGCCAGGAAGGCTGAATGGCGTGTCCTGCAGAAAGAGCAGGCAGGATGGGGCTGAGGCTAGCCTGGCCAGGCCTGGCTCTCTGCACCTCTGCTTTCTCTGCCCCCACACCACTCAAGCTGTCCAAACACAGGCTGGGTGCCTGAGGAGGACTCTCAAGGAACAACCCTGGGAAACGGTGGTGTCCGTAGCTTGCGGTTGAAGGAAGTGGCCCTTGTTTGCTTTTCTGGAGCCCCAGGGAGCTTCCTTCTCTCTGCATGTTTGCTTTGCTTCCCAGCAGCTGCCTGCTGCGCAGGACTAGACACCCGATGGACCTGAGCCCAGCCCGAGCCTGGGGTAGATGCTTCCAGACCCAGAGAGGCAGCTTAGAACAACAGCACCAGCTCTAGCCTCAGCTCCCAAAATTAAATATTGAAACTCCGGCTATTAAAACTAATTGTAGAACAAACATAGCTCACCTTTGCTGTCCACCCACTGGGTGCCTGGTTCCCTTCTTTGTGGTCCATGTGTGCTCGAATCCTCCCAGGAACACTATGGACCAATAGCATTCTATACCCATTTGCCAGCCAGGAAATTGAGGAGTGGAATTGGCAAGCACTGTGCCCGAGTTCTTAATAAGTTCGTATGAATTGAATTTGATCTCTAGTAATCTCACTCTGAAGCTGACTGCCTTGTGTGGGCCCTCTGGAATTTTAACATAGAATCAGAGGCTCAAAATCATGAGATTACAGCATTTTAAAACAGTGTAGAATTCAGGAAACTGATGACAGAAATTTTAACATTATTATAAGATCTTGTAATAAAATCAGAGATTCTTATTTTCAGGCTCACAACATGTCATTGCCAGGAGACTCTGAAAGTTCCGTGCCCCCCCTCCACTGAGTTCTTCCAGTGATGCACTTCCCCAGCCCATCCTGCCCATCCTCCTAAGCAGCTTCCGTTCCACCTTTTTGCTTGCATAAATTAGTACCCTGCCTCCAAACATCTGGTGACACACAGTAGCACTGATTCTACAAGGCTGTGCATTTCTTGTGTGGACTTCACAGAGCCTTCCCAAGGGAGTATGGGGGATTTTTCATCCTTGTGCTGGGAGTTCTGCTGGAGGTTCCTGTGGTTCTCCAGCAGGCCACCAGGAGAAGGAACTTCAGATTATGGCTGTGAAGGAAACTTGTACAGACCTCTGTCAGGATCAGTCCCTAAAAATGTTTGTACAAAAATAAAATCTGCCTGTAGGAACAAATAAAATGCTGTCCAGGGCAACCCAGACCTTGATGGGGAAGCCCCCCTGCAGCACACTGGTGGGTGGTTGTTTAAAGTCCTTTGAATTCCTCTAGGAAAGCAAAGCTCTCTGGAGGGTTTATCCAGAGCCACTCTGTGGCAGAATCGACCCCTCTCTCTGGGAGAATCAGTCACAGCATAACAGCCACTACTGATCAACCCATGAACCCCACTTCTAGGACACTGTCTTACAGCAAGACTCACTCCAGTGCAGACAGGTAGGTGTTCAAGGATCCTTGTAATGATGTTGTGTGTGGTGGTGGAAAACAAATGGAATCCTTTCCAATGTTCACCGACAGGAGGCCGATAAAATCAACTTGGGTACCTCCATGCTATGAAATACTCTACTTCAAAGAATAAGGCAGGTCCACTCACGTGTATTGTGAAGTTCAGAAAACAACTTGCAAAGCAGGCATATAGAAGGTATTCATGTGTTTGTTTGTATTCACATGGACAAAATCCTGCTTCCCCCGGGATAGGAGGCTTTTGGAGGAGACATACCTATTTTCATCTTTTACTTTAGACCTCCTGTATACTTTCAAACTAGAGAGCATGTATCAGTTTTGTTATTAAAATATGCAAAAATGTACACATTTATGAATATAAAGAAAGAGAACATCTTTCCTTGTCCTGAGATGATCTGCCTGGAGAGAGCCCATAAGGGGGAAGGCCAGCCCACTTAACCCACTTACAGGCTCCTTTGCTGAGACTGAGTCAGGCGCTCGCCTCTCACTGATGAGGTGAACATAGCCCCAATCTTACAGTTCTGGTCAGTAATTCCAGTTGCTCTGGTAGCAAAATGTAGGCATTTCCATGGCATAATGCAATGGAGGACAGCCCCTTGCTTTTCAGTAGTCTGGAAGGAGCCTCTGACACACTTTCCCATGTGGGAGGCTGGTCCTGGGCCCCTGCTACTATCTTGTTGCTCCTCTGTACAGGTGGCTGTAGGGGAGGAGCAGAGGGTGGGGCCCACTGACTTCTTCCTCGCATGGCTCTGGGCGGGATGCACATCCAGGCCTGCTTCCGATTCCCAGAGGAGAAGCAGTGCCAGGAAGCATCTCAGACATGCAGGGGGACAGGGACCTGCAGGATGTGGCTTTGCTCTGAGACAGTGAGCACAATACTCTGGGCTTCTCTACCTTTACTACCAGCATCTTTTCTTGGGCTAATTAAGCCACCAAGACTTAGAAACAGGCAGTTGACCTCAGGAAAAGAATTGGGTGGACTCTCCTAACTATCCAAATGGACTTGAGTAAAAACTGCCTTAGAAACTCAGTCAGGGTGGTGCTGGGAAGGCACCTGGGGTCTGCTCTGGGACCCCGCCCAGGGGCTACTCTGTGTCTGTTGTCGACTTGGCATTCCTCAGCTTCCTCACCTCTAAACACCACTAAGCAAAAATATGTATGATTTAGTGACCACTGTTGATACATGCCAGGAAGAAAGGTAAAGCTGGGTTCGGCATTAGGGGCAGCATATGGCAATAAGCTGACATTTTAGGCAGGGTGATCTAGGGGTGCCTCTGTGAGGAGGTGACTTCTGAACAGGCACCTGCCATGTGGAGTCCCCCAGGTTGGGGATGAGCGTGATAGATCAGACTCAGCCTGGAAACCTTGGCCTCAGCGAGTAAGAAAGCCCTTCAGTAGAGAGAGACACCAACAGGAGCCAGATCATGTGGATCCTCTGGCCATGCTGAGGAGTTTGAATATTATCCTAATTGTGATGGGAAACCAGTAGATGAATAAACTAGGCAGAACAATAAACAGGGGTGAGATTGCAGCATGGTCTGGTCCATCTCTGGAAGGAAAGGGGAAGCACAGGGAACTGCAGGAGTCCCGGGCACCCTGTGACACAAGGCCAACACAGGCTTCCTGAGAAGATGTGCCTGGGGGACAAGGAGGCTGGCCACAAAGGAAGCTCAGAAAAGGTTTCTGAGGTGGTGGCCCCCGTGGGAAACTGGACCAAAAGATGCAAACAAGCCATTTACAGAAGAGGAGACAGAAAAGGCCAGGAAGCACATGAAGAGACAGGCAAACTCATTAGCAACCAGAGAGACACAGCACATCACTTTATGTCTCAATTAAATTGGCAAAAGTAGGAAAGCTGGGTATTGCCAAGTTCTGGCATGCTCATGAGCATAGAGGACCCCTGGTGCCCTGCATGGGAACAACAACTGGATAGATAGTTGTCTATCTAGAGAACTACCTCCCAGGTGACACCTACCTGTGACTCAGCAATTCTGCTCCTAAATACCTATTGGAAGACATTCTCACAGGTCCCTAGACAATATGCAATACAAGACCACAAGAAGACACACTAATGTTATTTGGGGCAATAAGCTTTGCAGGTACCTTGGTGCCTGAGGGAGTGCTGGGGTAGACATGTACTGAGCACCTGCAGGCACTGTACAGTGGGCTTGACATCATTATTTCATTGCAGAAAGGACCCCTTATTATCACCATTGTACCACTGAAGGGGCGAAGGCTCAGCAGGCAGAAGCCCTGGCCCAAGCCACAGAGTCAGGAACTGAGGTCTGTGTGACTCAGCCTCCCCCCAAGTCACCTGTGCTGGGTGGTTTCAGCTCCCTACTCAGTTCCTCATCCCCAAAAGGGGCAGAGATGGTAGCCACAAGGCTGGAGGTATCGGAGGTATGTGGTCTTTCAGGATAAAGCCCTGGCTATCATCAGGAACCCAGGTAAGAGTCCCCAGTTGGTCCCATAGCAGCCCTGTAACTTCAGACAAACACTTCCTTTGCTCGGTATCTTCAAACTGCTCACCCATGAAATGGGCATGATAAGACCCACCTCAGAGGCTTTAGTGAGCTACCTTATGTCAAGCTCCTGGTACAACAAATATCTCTTTCCCTTCTCCCCACTCCTCAGGTACATAGAGAAAATTTAAATAGGGAAGGCTTTTTGGACAGGGTGTGTCTAATCATGGAAACTTGTTTTTCAAAAATTAAATCCAGGCAAACTGAGGTCTCATCCCTGCTGTGTGGCCTTCATTAAGTGCCTGCCCTTTCAGGGTCTCTGTGTTGCCCATTGTTAAACCAGATGATCGCTCTCTGACCCAAACAATGTCACTGGTCAGGGCCAGGAGTTCTTGGTACTCTCTATGAAAGAGAGGGGGAGCCCAAAGGAGTATAGGTTAATTCCCACACTGACAGGTGAGGCATGTTGAGGGGTTCACAGCAGCCAGTCTGTGTCCTGGTGCGTTAGACCCCAGCCCTCCTGTGACCAACAGACCTTCTCCCTCATAACTATCTTAGCAAAGCCACTTGGACCTGGCATCCCCTGCCTTTGGCCTGGGTTCAAGTGTAACAGAGATGGCAGGCCTTGAACTGCACACCTTCCTTAAGCTGGCAACTGGAACATGAAACATGATAGAGACAGGAACAAGAGACACCTATGCTATGCTCACTGTGAAGAGTCTAGGCAGAGGAGCCTGTCTGCTTAGGATCAAGCCCTGGTCCTGCCACCTCACAGCTTCCTGGGCAGGTATCTCATTTCTTTGTACATGAGAGGGAAAAACTGCTGGGCCTAGTCTGGGTTGTTATGGCCATTCAATGGGACAAGTTAGGGTCATTAAGCATACAACACTGATAAGCCACTGTCATTGTTATTGTTGCAGGCCCACCTCCCCCACCTTCCATCTCCCAGTGCAAAGGGGAGTGAGTCCTCAGGGTAACCCAGGAGCTGCAGAATCTGATTTGTCAGGACCATCAGTCAGGAGAGGCTAAGTTATGCTGCAGTAACAAAAGCTCCAAATCCTAGTGGCTTAATATAACAAAAGTTCATCTCTCACTCATGCAACATGTCCAAAATGGGTCAGCTGTGGCTTTGCTCTTTGTCACCGAATCAGGCTGATGAAGCAGCCACCATCAGGAACACTGTCAACCACTGCGGCAGAGGGGAGAAGGGAGTGAGGAGTTGATATTGGCACTTAAAGTATCTGCCTGGAAGTGAGACACATCACTTCCTCTTCCATTCAAATTGGCCAATGCAAATCACATGGCCAACCTCAAAGAGGCAATGAACATGGCCCCACTACTATGTGCTTGGAGGATGGAAAGGCAGAATATTTGCAAGCAGTGCCAATGACTGCCATGCCACCCAACCTTCTTTATGACTGTTATTATTGTTGCTATTATTTTCAATTTGGAGTTCAGAGAGCTCGAGGAGTCAGCTTCAGACCACAGAGCAGTCATTGGCAGAATAAGAGCCATTTCCTTATTCGATAAGTGTTTATTGAACAGGTACTATGTGCCAGACTGTCTTAGGCATTTGGGAAATGATGCAAAACAGGGAGTCAAAAAACTCTGTGTATAGAAAAAGCTTTTATTTTAATGATGATGGTGGAAACACAGACAATAAACAGTCAACATAATGATGAAGTGAATGGCAGTGTAAGTGAGGGGGTAGAAACAACAGTGCAAAGGAAGGGAGATATGAGTCCTGGAAGGAAAATCGCATTTTCTGTTTTAAGTGGGATTTTCAGGTCAAGTCAAAAAGGTGACATTTGGGCAAAGATTTGAAGGTGACGAAATGAGCCATGGAAATGAGGGGGCTAAAATAAATAATACTTTTCCTTTCACCTTTTAAGTTTTTCTGGCTGGGCTAATAATCAAATTAACAGAGTCAGAG
The DNA here is from genome assembly GCF_004126475.2 of Phyllostomus discolor. Lineage (NCBI taxonomy): Eukaryota > Metazoa > Chordata > Mammalia > Chiroptera > Phyllostomidae > Phyllostomus > Phyllostomus discolor. Next base: position 108,286,623 of record NC_040904.2, read on the forward strand.
TAACAAGAGAAAATAAAGTTTTAATGCATGTGCATGGGGAAGTCACACAAGCATGAAAATTCCAAACACAGTAACATAAAATTGGGTATATATGACCTTTTAAAATTTTTTATTGATTGATTTTAGAGAAAAAGAGACAAACATCAACTTGTTGTTCCACTTGTTTATGCGTTCATTGGTTGCTCCTTGTGTGTGCCCCAACTGGAAATCGACCCCGCAACCTTGATATATCCAAATGATGCTCTAACCACTTAGATACCCAGCCAGGGATTACATGACAATTTGAACAAAGGAGAAAAGTTGGGGGTGGGTGGGATCTTAGATTTCAAAACTGAGAATAAGTGATTTACAGGTAATTGGGGAAGAGCAGAACATACACGGCAGGTAAGTTTTTGCGAGGCAATTCAGAAACGAGACGTGGAGGGGGCCTAGTAAACACACTGCTGTTTGACACCCCCTGTCCACCATACTCAATTCAAATTAGGCTCAAGAAAACATTGTAAGATTTCCATCCTGTAGTAGGTCTTTCCCTCTTAGGCAGGAAAGCCAGGAGGTTCAAATGTTCTTTCTGAGTCCTTTGTTTCTTGGCAATCAGATTAAAATCAATATCCCAAAAAGCAGCTGTAGGGGGGTAAAACTGTGGTCCCCTTCAGGGGTGTCTGCGGGGGAAAGCATTCCAGATGGAGGGAGCAGCAAGAGTCTGTTCCATTATTCAATCAACAAACATTCACTAGGGCCTACTCAGTTTGGGCAGGTACTAAGAGCTTGGCACACAGAGCAGAAGGAAGTGATCTCTAACACTGATGATTTCAGAGCCTATGGAAAAGAAGTGAAAGGCCTTATCCTTAATGAACTAATCAATTATTCATTCATCTATCCACCAAGCATTTATTTAGAGCCCACAGAGTGCCCTGCCCTGTGTGGGAAGCTGGGGCCTTAGTGCAGGGTCAGATGTGGCCCCTGTCCTTGAATTACTCCCAGTCTGGTGGGTAAGGCAGTTACTATCCACTGCGAGAGAGAGAACCCCAGTGGTCAGGGATGCCCAGAGGGATGTCTGAAGCTTGGAGAGCTAGGAGACCAGGACATCACACTGGGGAAAGGTGAGACTAAGACCTGAGTAGACAGCAACTGTAAGCTGGGGAGGAGAGATTTAAAAGGGAAAGTAGGAGCACCTGGTAAATGAATTTGGGTCTGGGAGGAAAAGGTAAAACCAAGGGTGACATTGGGGATCCCACTTCGGGCACCTGGGAAGCTTGAAAAGGGGCTGTTTTTTTGTGATTAAAAATGTGGGATGCAGAAGAAAATAATGAGTCTAGACTTGACCACAGGGGAGTGACATGTCTGGTGGGAGAGTGTGCTGCTTAATAGTGGGGTTTGGGCTTCAAACCTGGGTCTGCACTTGCCTGGTTGCATGGTCTGGGACAAGTCAGAAGTCTGTCCCTCTCTGAGCCTTATTTTGTCTCTTGTAACCTGGGAATAAATATCATGTACCTTGGGAAGCTCTGGGGGAGGGGACAGTTAACTGATATCACCCAAGTGCTGTGGCTGTGGCCCCCAGCCTCAGCTGCTCAGAACAGCAGGGAGCTTTGACAGGTCTCCAGGCCCAGTCTGCCCCCCAGTCCCATTTAAGCACAGTTGTCGGGCAGGGGCAAAGCACCACCTTTCCAAAGCTTGGTGGGTGATGCTGATGTACAGCCAAAGTTGGGGGCCACCATGCTACTTGCTCTACCTGGCACACTAGGAAGTCTGATAACAGAGTTATTCATATTTTTAGTTTGGATGCCATTATTTTCTATACCACTATTTAGATGGTGACATCAAGAGGCAACTGGAGAGCTTGCACTGAGGGCTCCCAGCTGGTGCTGCAGAGCCCTGTCTGGGGCCACACAGGCCAGCACATTTCCAGGTGGAAGTTATGCTGCCCTGGGGCTTCTTGAGAAGGATCCTAACTTCAATAAATGGGTGAGAAAGGAAACAGTTCTCACACTCCAGTGTAACCAGGGACTTTATTCTTAAAGTAATAGAAAATTTTTGCACCAAATAAAAATAAAATAAGATTACAAAATACAGATAAGCAAAAGGAACACAAAATGCCTAAATAACAGTTCGCCACCTGGTATAACCACAATGAATGTCCTTAAAGGCAAAATTCATGTAAATATATACAGTATATAGATATAGATTCTGTACCTATATAATTGTAACTATAATATTTTTATTTCCAACAAAAATAAAACTAAACTCTAAAACTTCAGGCAGAGCTCCCCAGACCTGGAATCACACCTGCTTTCGCCTTTGTTAGGCAGGTGACTTAAACTTACTGTGCCACATTCTCCTCATCGAAATTATAACCCTCACAACAGGCGGTTAGTGTTTTTTGTTTAAACAGCCAATTATTTTTAAAGATATTTAAATAACATGAACAATCACCTTTTACATTTTCCCATGGAATCATTTTATCCAATTGTCTTCATTCCCTTATGTAACCCTAGCTTTCCATCTGAGCCACTTCCTTTCTTCACAGAGGTGTCCTTCCACATTTCTTGTATTATTTGTTTGCTGCTGATGAATTCTTTCCACCTTTGTGTCTGTAAAAGTAACATGTTTTTCCCTCTTCTGGCTTCTTTTAAGAATTTCTCTTTATCACTGTTTTGTTTTGTTGGTGAGGATTGTGTTTTGTTTTTTAGAGAGAGGGCAAAGGAGAGAGAAAGAGAGGAAGAAAAACATCAGTGCATGAGAGAAACATCAATTGGGGGCCTCTCACACACCCACAACCGGGAACTTGGGCGGCAACCCAGGTGTGTGCCCTGACTGGGAATCGATTTGGCAACCTCTAGGTTCACAAGCCAGCACTCAACCCACTGAGCCACACCAGCCAGGGCTCTTTATTACTGGTTTTGAGAAATGCACCTTGGTGTGATTTTATTAGTGTTTCTTATAGTTGGGATTTGTTGAGTTCTTGAGTTTGTGGGTTTATGATTTTTCCTAACATTTGCAAAGTTTTCAACTGTTATATCTTCAAATTTTTTTCTGCCTTCCTCCTACTTGTCCTTCCACGTCTCCAATTACTTGTGTGTTAGGCTGCTTAAAGTTGTCTCACAGCTCACAAATGCACTTTTCATTTTTTAAAAATTATTTTTTCTCTTTGTGTTTCATGTTGGATAGTTTCTCTTGCTGTGTCTTCAAGTTTTTAACATTTTCTTCTGCAATATCTGCAATATCCCTGCAATAGACAGGGATAATTGTCCATTATATTCTTTATCTCAAATCTCATATTTTATATCTCTAGGAGGTCTTTTTTATAGCTTCCATATCTCAACTTAACTTTGTCCACCTGTGGCATCGAGTCACAGTAATTGTTTTCAGGTCCATCTCTGCTAATTCTAGCATCTGTGTCCATGGTGGGTTGGTTTGGATTGCTTCACTTATTTTCTTCACCAAAGTGTGTTTTCCTGCTTCTTTGCAAGCCTGGTGAATTTTTGAGCCAGACATTGTAAATTTTGGGTTGGGTGTTGGATATTTTTGTGTTCGAATGAATCTTCATCAGAAGTCCAATAAAGTCACTGGGAAACTGTCTGGATCTCTTGGGTCCCATGTTTATAGTTTGGTAGAGGGGTCTGGAGCAGGGTTCAGTCCACAGGTAATCATGCCTCAGCACTGAAGCAAGGCCTTCCTGAGTGCTCCACCCACTGCCCTGGGACCTGGGAGTCTTTTCTGTCTGGCTGACCTCTCTAATCTTTCAGATGCTTCTTCCCTGGCCTCAAATAGTGTCCTAACATACATGCATTGGTTATTATTGGGTACTCAAGAGAGTCCTTGTGGATCTTCAGGCTTCCCTCTTTGGGCATTCGCTCCTTGCAGGTGCTCTTGCCAGCAAACCACAGTTTCCTCCATCTCCATGGACCCCCAGTGAGTTCCCTATGCCCTGTGTAGTCCCCCTCCCTGTGGCCCAGCCTGGAAACTCTCAAGAGAGCAAGCTGGACAATCATAGGGTTCATCTGGGTTCTTTCCTACATCACAGGGATTGCTGCCCTTTGTGGCCTGAAACCCAGTGTCTTGAAAGCACTGTTTCAACAGTTTTGTCTGTTTTGTTGGTTTGTTTCAGGTAGGAAGCTAAACTGGTTCATGTGGCTCCAACTTAGCCAGAAGCAGACACCCCCAATGATTCTCTGCCCTCCTCACCTGAATTAAACTCTATTCTTTTCTCCTTTCCCTCTTCTTCCCTCTGCCAATCCAAGCTGATGTGTACCCTGAGTCAGACACTCACCATAACCCAAGGGAGGCCACCTGGAAGTAGGGCGAGGAGGTCCAGAGCACCTCAGACCTGGAGAAGCCCCCGCACCTGTGGGAAAGGGTGAGGGGTTGGCATCACAGCCCTCTCCTGGCACTGGCAGATATGCTCGGAGAACGTCAGGAAGCCTGGCAGACCCTCACTGTAGAGGTCTGGGGAAGGACTGTTATCTACCCCACCTTCCATAGATGAGAAAACTGAGGCCTAAAGAGGTGAAGCCTCTCCCAAGTTCACACAGAATGAAAGGTCAGGGTAGGATTTAAACCCAGCCTAGCAGACCATTAATTATAATTATATTACCTGCCAACATGTGTTTAGTACTATTCTAAGCCCCGTTTCCACGGCTCTGCTGTTTCATCCCAGCATGGCCCTGTCAGGTTGTGGCCATTGGCTCAGTCTTAAAGAGGCGCACTACCGCAGGACCGTCAGCAATGGGGGCTCGAGAACCTGGAATCCTGCGTCTAGCTTTTAAAGCATGTGTGATCTCAGATTAGTCACTGAAATTCTTCACCTCTGTCTCCTCACTTTATACCCAGGTATTACAGGTTAAATTGTGCTCCCTCCAAATTCACATGCTGGAGTTCTAACCTCTGGTACCTCAGAATATGACTGTATTTGAAAATAGGATCTTTAAAGAGGTAACCAAGTTAAAATGAGGTCATGAGCATGGGCCCTAAAATGTCCTTATAAAAAGCAGAAATTTCAACACAGAGACATGGACTGAGGGCAGACAATATGGAGACTCAGGGAGAAGTTGGCCATCTATGAACTGAGGAGGGAGCTGTGAAACAGATTCTCCCTCACAGCCGTCAGAAGGAACCAATCCTGCTGATGCCTTGATTTTGGACTTCTATCCAGAACTGTGAGGAAATAAATTTCTGTTGTTTAATCCACCCAGTTTGTGGTACTGTATCACTGCAGCCCTAGGAAAGTCATATACCAATGCTGACAACAGTATCTGTATTATATTGTGAGGATCGCATTTAAGAATATGTGAAAGTGCTTAGGAAAGGGCCTGGTACACACTCAGTAATAGATGAGGAGGCTGAGGCCCAGAGAGTTTAAGCAACTTGACCAGGATCACACAGCTCACAGTGTCTGAACCCAAACTCTACACTCTTGACAACTCTGTTGCCCTGTCTGAACTCCAGTCTTAAGGTCTCTGCTGACGGCCACTCGCTGGGGTCCCTGTCAACCCAGTGCCTTTTTTGCCTATAGTTTGTGCTCAACCACTTTAATCAGTCATCCTCTCAGAGGTCAAAGGAAAAACAATGAAAGAGCCAAAAAAGGGGCCAGGTTGGTGGAGAAAAGATCCTACTCAAGGAAGTAATTCTATATTAAGTGAAAAAAGTCCACCTCATGCTCACAGGTTTAACGCCACCACATCCCTGATACATGTGTGGCCCTGGTTGCCTCCCAGTGGCAAGACCTGCGTCAGAGTGTCTGCTATGAGTCACCTGTCTGCCCCAATCTAGGTATGCTGGTCAGCAGGTGGGCTGAAGGCTGTTCTGGGCAGAAGAAGACAGATGTCCCTGTAGAGAGGAGGTTGGACATTTCAGAGTGCAGTGGCCTGGTGCCTAATAAAGTGCTAAATGACAGGCCCTGGGAGCCAACCCTTAGTTTCTTTGTCTGCAAAATGGGTGTCACTGTGGTGGGGGACAGCCCCAGGACCTGCAGATGTTCAAGATCCTGTTGGTGAGTGACAACTCTCCAGCCACATGTTGCTGTAGGACAGAGACTGTCAGAGCAAGGCTACAGAGAATGCACCCCTCCCCTGTTACCCAGGGTGGGGTACAGAGGCAGAAGGAAGAAAGGCTGCTTTGGGGGGTGGCAAGGGGTAAGGATTGGGTGAGTAGATTGCAGCAGCTCTGGGGCAATCTCTCAAGGTAGGACTGACTAGCTATAGGGCATGGGGAGGTAGCAGTGGGATGCTAGGTGAATTTGAATTTCAGATAAACAAGCTATTCTTAGAACAGAATACCCATGCAATGTTTGCTACGTACTTGTACCACATTTTTGTTTTTGTTGTTGCTGCTGCTTGTCTGAAATTCAAATTTCAATGTGCATTCTGAATTTTATCTGGCAGAGATGGTGGGGTTTAGGGTGGGCCCCCTCTCAGGTCAGACTGCCTGGGTTTCGGTCCTGACTCCTCCACTTTCTGGCCCCACAACCTCATCAGGTTCCGGGAAACTCAGGCTAGGTCTTCTCTGTCTCAACAGCCTTTTCATAAGGCTGGTGTAGGGATTCCATGAGATGACCTTTCTAAAGCCCCTGAGAAAGGGCCTAGTGCACAGCAAGGACTCAGCATATGCCCCCATTTTTATTATTTGTCAACTTTGGACAAGCGCGTCTCGGGTAGCAGGCCTCAAACCCTGGGGTCTTGGGAGCCCCTAACATTTTAACAGATTGTTGCAGAGCTGTTGTATATGTGTGCATCTGTCAATATTTACAGTAATAGAAATGAAAGCTGAGAAAAATGTTTAAGTATTAGTTTATTTAAAATAACAAACCTACCGTGTTTACATAAGTAACATATTTAATGAAAAATATCTTCTTGTTTTAAAACTAATAAAATAAAACAGTGAGAAGAGAGACATTGCTTTACATTTTCTCTAATTTCTTTAATGTCTCACATCTGCCACTGTGTTCAGCTGCTATGGTATCACTTGTCACATAGCCTCTGGAAACTACACTGCACACCTGTGAGAGAATGAGCGTGAAGAAGGCAACTATCTCGGTATTCCTGTAAAAGTGGCTTTGGCCTATTGATCTCCTGAACCCCTGAGAGAGCTCTGAAGACTGTGCTTTCAGAAACCCTGTCCAAGGTGAGTTTTAAGGAAAGATCCCCCAAAGCCCCTGGCACCCACCCAGAACCTGATGTCAGTGGGGACTGAACTCAAACTTGCAGTTTTGTGGTGGTACAGGGTGCTGTCTAGCCAACAGTGGGTGTTCACAGTTGCTGTCTGCTTTGACAGCACTAGGGAGCCCCACCTGAACTCACCCATGCACTCTGCAGTGAGGGTGCTGGGGCTCAGAGGGTGGAGGCCTTGTCCCATCTCTCCACAGCAGGAGGGGGCAGGGCTGTGACTGGAGCCCAGAATTTTAGTCTGAGAGCTGGGACTTTTCTGGGGGCACATTGCTTTGTGTGAGGCAGGACTGGAGCCTCAGAAGGTATCCAAGAGGGCCTCAGAGGTTGTGTCTCTTCACACTCAACTACCTCCTGTCTGGCTGTGGCCTCCCTCTTCACAGAGATGGCACGAGGTCCTCCTCTAAACTATGACTCCCCCATGACAAACACCCATGACTCCCACCACTGTCCCCCCCCACACACACACAAATGCTGGGGGCCTGCAAGTGCCAGGGCCACAGATGAATAGTGAAGGTCAAGCCATGGCCTCTCATGTAAGACAAGTTGCCCATTCTGTGGCCAGCCTCTGGGTGGGTGGCATCTTGTGAGTGTGACCCTGGGACCCTTGTAGTGGTCTGTTTGTATCTCTTGGGGTTTCTTGTGAGGGTTTCTCTGCAGCTCTGGCCATGGCAGACGTGTTTGTCTATACCTCCTTTGTAAGGGTCCCACCCTTGGCTGTATGTAATGTTTTGGGTGTGTGCAGGCCCCACAGGGTTTCTTGCTCAGTGTCCATGTGCAACCACAGGCTTGTGTGTGCATGCATGAGCAATGGTGTGACACTTTCTCTGGGTCAGAGGCAGCTTGCCATCCTGGGGGCTAAGCTGGGGGTGGCCATTGTCTCCAGCACATTCTTCTGGGGCCAGGAGTGTTGTTGTGGCAACCAGCAGCCACCTTGTCAATGGAGCAGATGTGCCTGTGACCATGTCAAGGGGATTTGATCTGTCTCCACACCCCCCACCCAACCTTTTGCCTCTTGTCTCCCAGCTTTTGGATTCAGAGGGCCCCTTGAGCCCACTGACCCCCAGGAGGGGCCTGGTGAGTCTGGAAACAGTCTCCAGCTCTTTATTCATTTTTATTCAACAAACGTTTGCTAACCCTGACTGTGTGCTGCACATGAGGGACCCAGTGGCAACAAAGGCAGCCAAAGTCCTGCACTCATGAAACTTAACAAACACAGTAATATCTGAACCTCACACGTCCGTAGCCCTTACAATGTACCAAGCACTGAATTTTACAATTTACATGGGTTAGCTCATTTAATTACCGTGATGATTTTTTTTTTGCTGCCCCATTTTACAAATGGCAAAATACAGGTACAGAAATGTTAAGCTACTTGTCCTAAACTACACAGCCAGAAAATAGCAGAACCAGGTTTGAACACAGGGCATCTGGCTCCAGGGTTGATGCTCTTAACCACTGTACTGTACAACCTCTAGTAAATGAGAAATATCATTTTAGATAGTGGTAAATGCCACAAAAGAGAAAACAAAAATAGTGGATGAAAGGTGCTGAAAGCCTGGGTGGTTGGAGGTGCAAACTGAAGTGCTGGCACTTGAGTCAAGTCTTTTTAACCAGGAAAACCCAGCTATGCAAGAAAATCAGAGAGAACAGGACATGCAAAGGTCAATCCAGAGGCAGGATGAACTCTAGCATATTGGAAGGACAGAGAGAAAGCCACTGTGGCTGGAGTCTAGTAAAAGGGGCTCTTTGCTGTAACAGATGAATTTATCTGTTGAAATCAGGTAAGTTCTTATCTGTTGAAAACAGATGAAATTTCAGTGGCTTTTCACAATAGGCAGATTTCTCACTCATGGGTGTTCCTGATTGTAGGGTGGCTCTCCTTCAGGTATTCAGGAATCTTGGGGCCTTTTCTCCATAGCTCTATTGCCCACACCTCACAACCCCAGTGGAAGGCAAAGAGCACAGGAGGTGTAGAAGAGTTTGGAAGTGGAGCACATCATCCCCACTCCATGGTGCAGAGCCCACACACATGGCCACTCCCAACCACAATGGAGACAGGTAATGTGGTCTAGCAGTGGGACCTACATAGAGGACCTGGGTGTGGTGAGAATTCAACCCAATTCAGACATACAGATGGCTGGTGGCTATGCAGACAGAGTGGTGAGATTTAGGTATATTTTGAAGTATACTCATTGGGATTTTCTGATGGACTGGGTAGAGGAAGACAAGACCCAAGACTGACTCCAGAACAAGGTGACTGATAGGTGGATAAGCTCAGAGTGGCTGTGTCCCTGCCACATGATCAGTGCTGACACTCTGGCCTGCTCAGGGCAGCAGATGTGAATGTCTTCACACTGGTCCTGCAGTTAAGTCCTTTCCCTGTCCCATGCCCATTGCTATCTTAAGAGTCTCTTTCCTAACACTTTGAATCTGAGCTGGCCCCATGGCTTGCTTTGGCCAATAGAATGTAGCAGAACTAACCTGGTGCCAATGCTGAGCCTGGGCATCAAGAAGCCTGGCAGCTTCTTCTCTTACATTTGAAATTCTTCCTGTCTGGTGTGAACAAGCTTGGAATAGCCTATTGGAAGATGAGATCTTGTGACAGATGACCCATTTGTCCTAGTTAAAGCCATTCTAGACCAGCCCAGTAGCCAGCTGAACCCAAAACACATGACAGAATTTTGCAAAGATCAGCAGGGTTACCTCCTGACCCACAACAGACCATGAGAGAACCCAGCTGAGATCGGAACAACTGTCCAACTCATCCATAGACTTAGGAACAATGATATAGTTGTTTGAAGCAACTGAGTCTGGGGGTGGTTTGTTACTCAACAATAGCTAACTGATACACTTCCCCAAGAAGGCAAAGAGCTCTGGTCATAGAGTCCAGCCAGTGATTTGTGTGGGTGAATTCCTTCATCTCCCAGACTTCGGCTGGAAGGTGGCTCTGGAGCGCTATGAAGGAGTTTGTGGTTCTGATGTCAGGAGCTCAGGATGAGAATAATAACAAGGCTCGATCTACACATGGTGGCTCCAGATCCCATCTTTCCTGCAACAACACAGAAGGGCTCCTGGGAGGAACAGGAGTTTGTCAGGTGGAGGGAAGGAAGGTGACTGCTCCTGGCAGAGAACGCAGCAAAAGTACAAGATGTAGAGGATGGTGTGAAGACAAGAGAGAAGCCGTGAAAAATTCCTAGGAGCTTGCCTGGCACAGAGTAATAACTTCACAAATGGCAGCATTGTTACTGCTGTGCAGGGGAGGCAGAGGCAAGGCTGCCAGCACGGCAAAGGCCAGGTTGTGAGGGACTCATGAACTTGCTCTTCATCTGCAGGAAAATGGGGAGCCACATCTGGGTATAGGTAGGGAGTGGATTAGTCTAGCCAGAGCTTGGAAGGCTGGTTTAATGGGGTATGGGTAGAAGCAGGGAGACCTGGGAGGAGGTGGTGGTGTTCTCCTAGGTGAGAGACAATGGTGGCCAGAGTCAGTGAGGAAGGTGGATTGGCTGTGCAATACCCCCAGGGAAGAAGTGCCAGATCTTGGTGACCTGTTGGATGCATTCAGTAAGGAGGGGAAAAGTTGACAACGACAATCTACATGAGACTTGGGTGCCCTATGTGGTCCACATCGAATCCTTTCTCTCCGTCTTCCTTAAGCTTCTGTTAGAGGGCAGAAGGCTCAGAACCAAGTGCCAGGGGCTGATGTGGGATAGCTCAGACTACAGCTCTTGTTTCCTTACTTCCCAGTGGTAGAGTCTTGAAGAAGTCACTTCTCTTCCCTGAGACTGGCTCTCATATGCAAGTGGGAATGGGTGCCCTCCTAGGGTCTCAGGAAACATCACAAACTTGCCTTGAAGATTACAGGGGACAGCTCTATCTCAGGTAGGGAAAGGTGTCAACCCAGGACTCTCCTAACCTGGGTCTTGCTAAGGGATTCCCTTGATTGAAGAGATGTGGGTGAAAGAATGAAAGGTTGGGGTTCCCTTAGCTGGCTGCCAGGGTACCCCCATGGAGTGGCTCAGGCCACAGGCCCATTACCCCACAGAGCTTTGAGCTAGCTATGAACTTAAGTCCAAAGGGGTGTGAGTGCATGTACATACACAAGTGAAAACACACACAGGGTGGGGAAAAGTAGATTTACAGCTATTCATAAGGAAAATAATATACTAATTAATAACAGTACAGGAATAAACTCTGCTTTGCATACTCACAACTGTAAATAGACTCTTGCCCCACCCCAAATGCTCATTGGAACAAGTAGGAATTTCACCCTTCCCATCCCACCCCTCCACATTATTTTGTCGCCTCAGGGGTGTGCTGTGTTGGTCGTTCTAGGAGGCACAAGTTCTGTCCTTGGCCTTCTCTCTTCGAGGCTTGCTGCAAGGCCTTGCATAAAGCCCCTGTCCCCATCTGGGCCTCAGTTTCTCCATCACTAAAACAAGAGATTTGGTCCAAGTCAGAGGCTGCACCCTGGTGGTACAGATGCCGAGTTCAGCTTGCAGTCATGATTTGCTCCATCCTTAGGGTGTTTGTTGACATATCAAAAGAAAAAAAAAATAGGAGATCTTACTTTAAAAAGCCGGGATGTTTAGCCCTTCTTGAAAAATCAGAGGGTCTGGCCGTGAGGAGGCCCACATTCCCACACAGCTACAATGGGCCTGTGTGGAGTGGCTCACTTCCCAGTTGGTACACACCAGCACCCTAAGCTTTTGACACTCTAGTCCCATACTTTCTAATTTTTTTCCTCTTAAAATTTTTGCCTTTTTAATGTCAGTGTTATTGAAAAGCCACTTTAGAAGTAAAGCAAAGGGGGCAAAATACCTTTGCCTAACACAGAGTGAAATATTTATTATCATAAGCTGTGTTTGATGAATCTTATCATTGTGGAGAGAATAGTAATAATAGTAACAATTAATAGTAATAATAATAAATAATATTTAGCATTCATCCATTACTTTGAAACTCAAAGTGTCATATAATCATAATAGCCCTGAAAGGTAGGTATTTTTATCCCACTTCTAAGAATGGAAAAACTGAGGCTCAGGGCACAGCTGAGCTGGGTACCTCAGAGGGAGGGCAAGCCTCTAGGTTGGAAACTAACACTTTGCTAAGGAGCCAAGTGATAGGCCAGCAGCTGACCCAGCCATTCTCCTCACAAGTCCAGCTGCCCTCCTGCCAGGCCCACTCTTCATTTGAATAGCAAGACAACACATAGGGATCACTTCTGATATCATGTGATTAACATTAAATAATCATCTGGAGAGGCTGATCAGAACCTCTCTCACTCTTAGGTGCCAGAAGGAAGCCAGCCAACAGCAAAGGGACTGAAGGCTTGAGAAACCTTTTTGCTTATGGTAGACACTGTAGGTTTTCCAAGGCAGAGATAAACTGTGACATGGGGGGCTTCAAGAAACTTCTGCATTTCTTTCTCCCTTACCCATGGACCCACCCACCCACTCCCCCACCCATTCGTCTATCCATCAATCCATCCACCCAGCTATTATCCACCTATCTATCTGTCCACCAATTCACCCATTACCCTTCTATCTATTCATCCATCCATCCATCCATCCACCCACTCATTCCTTCACATGCCTATCCATTCTGACACCAAAGAAGAAAAACATGGTCCAAGGGAAGAAATCAACCAACTGTCCAGCCATTTTATTTGTCCATGCTGTGATCCAGGCTCAGTGCTCTCCCTGGAGTGTCCAATACAGCCTAGACATGGAGGACTCCCAGGGCAAGGGGCAATGGGGCTGTGGTCTCAGAGGTACCTGAGTTTAGCCAGTGTCTGTGGGCATAGAGTTCAGAGGTGCCATCTCTTCGTGGCTCAACACAATTGCCAAAAGTCTCTATAGTTTGACTCAACACCACAAGCCTTCCCCAACAAGCAGAGATGTATAGGCACACACCCACAGGCACACACCACCCAAATTTTTCAGACACACAGATGGAGAGAGACAGAGATAGTTGGGTACACACAGGAGCACACAAGATATACATACATCAACACTCCAGAGGTACGCGAAAGCATGAAGTCATGTGACTACCCCAAGACTCCCTAAAGTCACACAAACACAAATGGATGCAGAACACACACAGCCTCCTTAAGGAAAGCTTTCCAAGTTCAGAGGCACTGGATGAAGGAGGACCCAGAGAAGGGAGGCTTCGTCCACCCCCCTCTCTCTGATGGTCTGTCCTGGGACTGTGACATCCAGAAAGCCCAGCTGCGCATGGGACTCCTCACTCGAGTTTTTCTGCCCTGTAACTGAGGACTGCACCTCACCCTTACCCCTTGAGACACACAGCAATGGCAGGGGCTTTCTGGTGAGGAGTAGGCTCCCTGAGCTTGGTTCTGCCCAGTGGCAATGACTAAGTCCCTGCGATGCTCACGCAGTGCTGAGGACACACAGACCTACCTACCACATGGCTCATCATGAGGTCACCACTCAGTGATGTTGCTCTAAAGGCCTGAGTATAACAGGCTGAATTGAGGATCTAATTCCTTTTCCAGGTGACATGGATGACACCATAGAACTGGCACCCACTGGATGCTTTTGCCCATTTGGCTAACAGAACTCAAAAACCCAGCCATGTGAGGGTCCTCGTGGGGCCTGACCCCATACCCAGGCCTTGCCCTCCTTACCCCAAAGCAAGCCCTAGAATTAAGAAGAAGCACAGGCCTTGGAATGATACAGTCAGGCTCAATATAAATAAAATATTCATATAAAAATAGTTTCTTACAAAATATTCTCTCTTATCCAGAGGCTCACTTTCTAAAAGATGGAAACTGCTGGGAGTTATTATCTTTCCTCTTTCTATATATTCCAAACTGGATTTTTCTAAGGGCGAAGTTTGAGTTGGGGAGAACTAAAGGGTAGGAAATGTTTTCTGAAAAATGTCTCCAAATCTGGACTAGCTTAAATGTCTGGATAAGTAGCAGCAAACAAACAAAAAAAAGTGTATGTATATTTATATATGTAAAGGACATGGACATCTCTGTTCTTAAACATCCAGTGCAGGGATATTTGTGGAATCAGCTAGTAGAAATGTCTGCATAAAGAGTAATTTTGTACAGTTGTACCTGGCTTCTTGTCCTAGTGACAAAATTTTCCTGCAAAGAAAGCAAACAGCCCATTTTGCAGAAAACGGATCCCAATGAGTGGAAGGACTTTTTAATTAAATAAATTAATATTACTTTTAAAATCAGAATAAATTGTTAAATATTGCTATGATGAGGCCCAAAGATCCAGAGTTCCTGCTGTGGAAGGCTCTGCTGCAGCTAAGGAAGGCCCCAGGCAGGCCCGGAGTAGCTGGAGCAGCAGCACTGGGTGTGGACTAGAACCCTTAAGGGCTCTGGAGAGCCCTTCCCCACAGGTCCTGCAGGAAACCCTGCAAGTGCCTCTGCAGCAGAAAAGACAAGCTCAGCATTCTGGCAGTTCCCTGTGGAAGTCTGGGCAGTGACCTGCCAGGGTGAGTGCAGCTTGGAGACTGGTCTTCCCCACAAGGGACCTGACTTGAGGGCACGCCCAGTGCGGTCTTGGGCTCACTTGCACGTGTACACCTCGGTGCGCTCACTGCAGGTGTTGCACTTGACATAGCAGCACCAGTGGAATTTGCAGTTACACTGCCACACGCGGGCATACTGGTGGGTGTTGTAGCCACGGCCACAGCACATGAGGTCACAGCCGCTGGCCTGGGGGGCTGTCTTGTTGCAGGCACGGCCCTGTGTGCCCATGCTGCCTGTCACGGGGTCCTCCTCGCAGTAGTTGGGTGACTTCTCGATGTACACCAGGTCCGTGTCCATGGGCTTGCGGTATGACAGTGGCTTCTTGATCTTCAGGAAGGTGGGCTGCTTGTTGCGGCTGGCGCGCACAGGCTCCACATGTACAGCCTCGTTGTACTTGTCCTTGAGCACGTAGCCCAGCTCGCGGAACTGCGGCAGTGTGGTCCAGCACGTCTTGGTGGTGCAGGAGCCTGACACACCATGGCACTTACACTCCAGCTTCATGTTCTCCTCCAGGATCTGCAGAGGTGGGGAGGGAAGAACACAGTGCACATCACTGCATGCGCCACCCAGGCCGGCCCACCCCCTCCCTCAACTAGCTGGCTTTGGCTTTTGTTTTTCTTTTTGGTGCAGGAAACTCAGGCCTGGATTCAAATTCTTCTCATCTCCAGCCCTTGTGCTGTGCCTTCCACCTGGAACTAACTCGCCTTCATTGCCTCCCAGGTCCTGTGTGGTCCTTAGATTGTTCAGGCCAGTCCAGATCACACATAAGTTCTCTTTGGTCTGCATAGGTTTAAAATAATTTCGGAACCAGGGGACTTAAAAGTAGACTTCCATGGTTTTTTTTTCCAAACAGAAAGTGCATCTGGCAACCCTGGAGTGATAGTTAAATTATTTAGTAAATGGTGCAGCTGGGTGCTGACTTCCTGGCATAGAATCTGGCCACAAATGCCAGTCTGGTTGCCCTGCTGTGTGCTGGCTCACCACAATCTTTGCCAGTATTGTCATATGGCAACAATGCTTGGACCTATACCAACAGGTGTCCCCTTGGTTGGTATCCTTCAATTTGCCATAGTCCTCACTGCTCCTATTACATCCCTGACCCTAAGCTATGGTTTTTCAGAAGTCAACTGTGTTGATCACTTATGATACCTGCCAGGCCCTGTGGACATATAAGTATGGAAATCATGGCTCTAATTTAAGCTTCCCTGGCATATTTCCCTGGCTACCAGGTCGGATGTGTCCCTTCTTCTGAGTTCCTGAGACCCTTGGGCTTCCATCATCATTGCATGAGAGGCAGCATTGTATGTGGGAGGGGTGGTTACAGCACAGATTCTGGGCTCTGAGTTCAAATTCCAGATTTAACACAAATCTGCTGTGTGTCCTTGGGAAACTTACTTCAGCCCTCTGTGCTGCAATGTCTCTATATATAGAATGGGGATAATAATAAATAGTGATTAATTGTAATCATACGATGAATTGCCAGATAACAGTGGAAAAGAATGAACTACTAATACAAGAAGAACAGATCTCTAAGATGTAATGTTAAGTGAAAAAAGTTGGACACTAAAGAGAACATATTGTGAAGTTCAAAGACAGGCAAAACTAAATGGCTGGTTTTCATTTAATCTTTATTTACATATATAGGGCCAGACATGGTCCATGGACCATGTTTTGCTAACCTCAGCTTTGTAATATCCCAGTGATAAAAGAAGGCAGTATTTGCCACCGCCCCCCCCCATAGTACAGGGTATTTACACTGTTTTCAGTGTTTTTTTTTACTTTTCTTTCCTTCCACTCTCTTTCTTTTTCTTTCTTTCTTTCTTCCTTCCTTCCTCCCTTCCTTCCTTCCTTCCTTCCTTTCTTTTCCTTTCTTTCTTTCTTTCTTTCTTTCTTTCTTTCTTTCTTTCTTTCTTTCTTTCTTTCTTTCTTTCCTTCTTTTTAACTATACATAATGTGAAAGCAAGTATATTTGGAACAAAATCTTCTCTTCCTTCCTCATCATCTTCAGCCTATTTTATCCTAATAGACATTTATTAAGCTCCTACTGTGTACCAGGCACTGGATGGGGGGGTGTGAGTGAGCATAGTTTCTGCATCACAGTACATGAGCATTTTCATAGTCCTTCCTCCAGACGGTCAAATTACTTTTGCCTGTTGCACAGTGAAAGAATAAGTGAATAAATTAGTAAATAACTGAACAGTTATTAATCACTTCTACACACACTGGGACCGTGCTTTTATATATGCCAGCTTATTTAACTCCTTCAGGTGAGCATGATCCCACTTACGGAGAAAAGCTGAGGCTCAGCTAGCTCCCAGAGCGGGCACACTGGTGGGCATGGCATCAGAGGCCCACTGCTGAGGGGCAACCCCAGTGCTTGTGCCTGCTTGCTAGCTATGTGCCTTGGGGTTGACACACCCCGTCTCTGGGGCTCAGCTGCCTTCACCGAAACATGGAGTGAAGGCAATTTTGTCATTTCTGACGAAGGCGGAGTGCTAGAACAGAATCAGACATTCAAAAAGTAGTCATTAGTGCTACTGTCTGTGCTGGGCCTGTGTGGGTATTGGGGACACAGAGGTTTGTCACCAAGAATGGGCCTTTATTTATGGTCTGACCAGCCCTAGTTGCTCTGCTTCCAGGAGGAGGTGACCAATGCTTGGTCACTATACTCAACAGGAAGGCAGGGTCACCTGTGTTTCAACCACAGTACTTGCAATCAAAGAAGCCAGCAATGCTGCAAACATTGCAAATGTTGAGATTCTGACAGATTAGGCACTGAACTAGCAGGACACCTAGTGTGACAGAGCACATACTAGGTGTCAATACCCTCATGTGACTTCCACACACTTAGAGCTGGTACTGATGAGTAGCCACCCAAATAACACAGGTGTCCCTTTTGGTCATCAGTGAGGACAGAGTTCCCAGATGTCCAGCCCACCTTTCTGCCTTGGCCTAAAAAGCATGTGGAAGGAGTGAGGCTCAGAGGTGTGATGCATGCTGGGGGCAGGGTTAGGTGGTGTTTCTGAGGCCCAACAGCTGGCTGACTGAGGTCTCGGTGCCATCAAAGACTTTGACACAGAAATGCTGAGGATGCCAGACGAATTCCTATGCTGCTCAGTGCTGGCGAGGACATGGAGCCCCTGGGACCTGCACGCACTGCTGGCTGGAAGGCAGACACAGTGGTGTTCCCAATGATGAAGATACACAGAAAACGTGCAACTTGTGTAGCCTAGAGAAACATACGTGTGTGTGTGCAGGAAGCAGGCTTCAGGGTGCTCACAGCCGCAGTGTTCATGACGATGCCAAACTGGGCACCCTCTGGGTGTCTGTCCATCATGGCAGAATGAATGAACTGAGGCGTGTGTACTCATCAGCACACTGTACGGCAGCGTCATCAAACAGCCACAGAGACACAGCAGGGAGGAAAAGAAGCAATTGAAAGATTTCCATAGAATTGTTTCATCTGTATCAAGTTCAAAAGTGGGCAAAACTGGATTCTTCAGGGCACATACAGAGGGAATGTATGGAAAGTAGAGAGATGAGGAACACAAATACCAAGACATTGTTTGTCCCTAGGGTCCAGAGCAAGGGGCTGTGGTTGCTGAGAGTCACCTAGATGGCTTCTGGGGTCCTGGCACTCTTCCATTCCTCGATATGGGTGCTTTATAATTATTCTTTTAAATAAACACAGATGGTCTTTGTGCCTTTTTTTTTGCATGTAAGCTATGTCATGCAGTTTATAAAAATGCAATGGGTACAATGCCCAATAAGCATGTGAAAAGATGTTCAGCATCTCTAATCGTTAGGGAAATGCCAATCAAAATCACAATGTGGTCTATCCACAAATGCAATCTTACTCAGCCATAAAAAGGGGTGAAGTGCTGACACATTGCTACTCATAAATGGATCTTGAAAGCATGATGGTCAGTGACAGAAGCCAGTCAGAAAAGGTTACGAATTATATAATTGCATAGTGGATGTCTAGAGAAGGCAAATCTATAGAGACATAAGATAGATGAGTGGACTGAGAGGAGGTTGCGGAAGCAGGGAGTGACCATTGAAGGGTACAGGTTTCTTTTTGAGGTAACGAAAATATTCTAAAATTAATTGTGGTGATGGTTGCACATATCTGAAAATATTTTTTAAACTGTTGAACTGCATGCTTTAAATGAATGTACTGTATGATGTATGAATTATATCTCCATAAAGTTGTTTTTAAAAAGTCATTGGAATGTTTTAGTAAGAACCTATTGAGCTGTATCTGCAAGTGTGTGACACCAAACATTTTTTGCTGAGGTGCACCCTGGGCTTTGAGTGCCAGTGCTGAAGACCAGGTTCCTCGTGGGCCTGGGTGCAGCTGCCACCTCAGTGTGCTGCCTCCTGCACATTGTCTCCCTCTTCCTCTGTGGCTGCCTGAGGCTGTGGGGTATTTGTGTGGGCCCCTAGTCATATGGCACCAGCCTGTTAACCCTGCAAACTCTGCATTTTGAGAGCCCCAGTGATCGCATTATGTCTGAATTAAGCTGGGTGTAATCACAGCCCTCCTGGCCAGGACTAGTGACCCAGATGGAAATTACAGAAAGGCAGCAAGCCCTTCCCCTGAGGCAGGGACAACAGCAGAGGAAGTGTGTCTGGGACAAAGCTACATTCTTTACACACTGTTCCTACCCACTGAGACCGGGTTGGCTACCAGCTTCTGAGCTGCCCAGGGGGACTTCCAGGATCCCTTTACACTTGAAGGGTCTGGACTGTGAATCAGTGTCAGACAGTTGAAGGGTTTGCAGGAACTAAATGACATGACCCCATACACCTTCCCAGTCTTTGGCATGCAGCAGGTTCTCTTAGGAAATGCCCAAATGTAAATTCACCAACAGATGCTCAAACTATTCCACAACTAGTATGCCCAGCCCCGAACAATCACCCTGAGCAGCAACCCTGCATTGCTGGTTGGACGGGAAGTCCAGAGAACCTTGGAGAGTAACTGGGTGGAGGAGGAAGGGGCTTGGAACTGTGGGTATGGATCGTTGTCAATATTCTATGTCCCTAGCTGCACTTCTGGGCCCCAGTTTAAAGACCAGTGACATAAGACTACTCAGAGTCAACCAGTTTACTGTACTGGGATGCAAAGAAGCCCCAGTGCAAAAGGCAAAGAAATGAGAAAACAGATCCATAAGGTCCAGATGTCTGGTCTCAGCAGGCTCTGAGCACATGTAGTCCTTCTTTGCCTCTCTCCTCAATGGTGGTCTGGGGTCTCAGAACCACCGAGGCCTCAGATGACATGAGGAGGATGCTGTGTTCTCATCTCACCTCCAGCTCCGGCCACAGGCCCCACTCATATCCACCTGTCACTGATGATCAGTTAGTGCAGGCCTGGGGACTGAACTACACAGGAACTGAGGGAACAAACTGAGCACATACTATGTGCTGGCATCATGTGAGTATCGGGGACTAAGCAGACAAAAGAGGGATGGACTGAGCCCTTATAAAGAGCACATTCTATGGAGTAGAGGAGAACAAGTAACTCATTCAAATAATAAAATGAGTAAGAAGAAGAAAATGGAACAGGAATAAGAGCCAGAGAGTGAAAAAGGAGGAAGGGAAGGCTATGTGCCCTTGGTGATGAGGACAACTTCTCTGAGATGACACTCAGGCAGAGGGCAGAACCCAAGAGGAGGCCAGCACGTGGCAGCACAGACTCATTCTCTCATTTCATTTCCACGTGAGCAACAGCAGGGTCCAGGCGGAAGCTTCCGCAGAGCAGGGCCCAGGCCTGCGGCTGCAGCACGGTGACACGGCCACGGCCACGGGGAAGGTGCTGAGGGGGCACAGGTGGGGTCTCGTCCCACAGGCTCCACAGACTACGCTAAGGAGGTGGGGTATTTTTTCTTATTCAGTTTTTAGAAAATGAACTTTATTTTTTAAAAACAGTTTTATGTTTACAGAAAAACTGTGAAGAGAGTTTCCATACACCTTGCATCCAGTTCCCCTAATACTAATATCTTCCATCAATCAGTACAGTAAATGTTACAATCAATAAGTTAATACCAATATGTTATTGTTAACTGAAGTCCATACTTTATTCAGCTTTCCCTGGTTTGTACCTAATGTCCTTTATCTGTTCCAGGATCCTACATAAGCCACCGCATGACAGTAGTTGTCCTGCCTCCTTAGGCTAAAAGGTGAGATTTTATTGTGAGTGGACAGGGAAGCCAGTGGAGCGGGATGTATGATTTTAAAAAGATCTCCCATTGGTTGTAACAGATATGCCTCTCATATGAGGGAGATTGGACGTATGTGGGGGCAGGGGGACATGGAAACTTCTGCTCTGTTTTGTTGTGAACCTGAAACCGCTCTGAGAAACAAAGTCTGTTAGAAACAGGACCTCAGCAGAGACGCTGCACGTAGGGAGTCGAGACTCGGCTGCCACCGATGCCGCCCGGCTGGGTGCCTTGTTTCCCCATCTGAACTTAAGGGTTTGAACTAGATGGTTTCCAAGGCCGCTTCTGTCTCCCTCTAAGAATCTTAGCCTCGGATCCATGCTGCTCTTTAACTAACACAAAATGTTTTCAGAGCTCTAACAGAGTGAGATTTTCCTGTATCTCCTGAGGGATGGGCATTTTCATCCCATTTCACAGGTGAGCAAACGGAGACTCAGAGAAAGGAAGAAGCCTCAGTTCAGAGTATGCAGGATCTCCTCCACACATCTCTGCAGGCTACTCCCCACACCTCCCCCTCACACTCCATGCCCCAGGAGGCCAGATTGTAGGGCTGTACCAATGACCTTGCTTGCTCTAGGACCCCGACCATTCCAGGTGATTGATTGGGCCCAGAGCATTTGGGTTGTGGGATGGTTTGAATATAGCTGTGTCACTTCCAGATGGGTCTAGCCAGTGGAAGGTACTGGAGGGAACTAAGAGGGCAGGAGGAAAGTCGTAAAGTTACTCCGGCTCATCTCTGCTGGCCCCACAGGATGGCTGCACTCTCTCTCAGAGGTCACAGCTGCTGCTTGGAAGTCCTCTGAGTACAGCCCCCAGGATTCTAAGCAGCCCAGCTTCTTGGCACTTTAGGCCTAAAAAGTCATGGTTTCTTACTGTGGACAGCCCTAGGGTGCTACACCATCCTTTTTGGTTCCTTTAACTTTGTCCTTTGCTTTATCAGCAATTTCTCTTTAAAAAAAATGGTTTTCTTGCAATATAATTAACATACCATACAATTCACTCAGTTCAAGTATACACTTCAATGGTTTTTAGTATATTCAGAGTTGTGTAACCATCACCACTAAATTTAGAAATTTTTCAATCCTCTAACAAAAAAACTCCATACCCAATAATAGTCACTGCCCCATTTCTCCCTTTCTCCCAGTCCCAGGTGACCACTAATCTCCCTTTTGTCTTTATTTATTTGCCTACTCCAGACATTTCCTACAAATAGAATCATATAATATGTGGCCTTTTGTGTGCCTAGTTTCCTTAACTCAGTGTAATGTTTTCAAGGTTCAACCATGGTGTAGCATGTGTCTGTACTTAAATTCTTTTTCACGGCTGAATAATAATCCATCGTGTGGCCATCTCACACAGTTTATCCATCCACTCATAAGTGGCTGGACAGCCCTCTCTTTGAAAACTCCCTTTATCTTCCCAGTCTGAATGTGACCATTATACTGACCACAACCCCAGGAGCTACAAACTGCCCCTCATGGCAGGGCCCGGAATAAGCCCTGTCCTCTTGATTCCCAGTCCCGTGCTCTTTCCTCCATGTCCACCTCTCAGCTCTGCACCTGCTATTCCTTACCTAGCAGGCCACTATTTACTGCCATTACAGATGCTAGACCCTACAGTTCCACTACTGAATATGTACCCTCTGGGGAGGTTTGTGCATGTACAAAATGACAAACAGCCTCAGAGAGGCAGTATCTCAAATATCAAAAAGCCAAAAGAATCTAAAGATCCACCAATGCAGACTAGTTATGTAAATAATGGTGTATCTATAAACTGGAACATCCAGCAGCTGTTAGAACAAGGCAGCTCTGTACTCACTAATGAAGTCTGATCTGCAAAATACATGGTTAAGAGAAAAAAGCAAGGTGCAGAAAAGTATGCAGAGCACAAGCTCATTTGTGCGGGAAAGAAAAGACTTGTGCATGTGTGTTCATAAGAGGACAGACTACTATCTCTGGAAGAATATGGGAGAACTTGGTAAGAGTGGCTGCCTCGGGGGCAGGCTCCTGGAGTGGATAAGAGGGTCAGATGGATGGGAGTCTTTTCATGGGATTGCCTTTTGTACCTTTTGAATATTCTGCTATGTCAGAAAAAAAGTCACCTCTCCCACAAAGCCTTCCCTGATTGCCAGAGCAATCAGTGACTCCCTCAGGGTTTCCGTAGCTGCCCTGGGCTGTTGAGTAGTTGTCACCCTGGCTGTGATGACTGTCTACCTGTCAGCCTCTCCACATCAGGCTAACAGCAATTTGTGGTGGACATGGAGATATGCCACCCAGATTCCCCTTCAAGGGAGATCTTGTTTCAGAGCTATAGGTAGTGGTGTGCTTGTAATCTGACTCTCAAAAAAAAAAAAGCCCTGATTTTAAGCAACCAAGGATTTAGCAATATGCTCACAAATCCCTGAATATGTAACACTGGCCTTGCAAACCCATGGAAGCCAGCTCCAGCAGACCATGGGACCAGGAGTGGATTCCACACACATTGTCCAGTTGTCCAATCTTTCACGGTCTGTCCCAGCTGCAGAGAACTGCAGCCTTTCCCTGTGGCTGGCAGCTGGGGACAGAGAGAGGCACAGGTCTCAAGGTCTGGCCACACTGATGGGCAGTACTTCCTCCCGAGTTCCCACTGAAGCACTGCCTGGCCAGCATCACAGCTCCACTTCTGCCCAGTCCTGCTCCTCCCCTCTCTCTGCACTGATCCCTGATAAACAGCTTGAACCTGGAACTCTTTCTTAGCCTCTGCTTCTGGAGAACCCCACCTGTGACACTCCTGAGAGACCAGGGCCAGTACATGCACCTCCATCACCTCAGCCTCTGGCAGAGACTCACCTGGCATAGAAAAGGTGCTGACTAGGTACAAAGTGAAAGAAACACCCAGTGTGAGTTTTTCCCGTTGTGAAACATTTATTCACTTGCTCTCTCATTTTACATTGAGCACCTGCTGTGTGATATCTGGCATCATCCCTGCTCTGATGCAAGCAAATGCTGTCTCTGCCTTCTTGAAGCTTGCAGACCCAAGCCAGAGCAGCCCTAGAACTGATCACCCCAAAACCTGATTATAGATTGGTGAGTGCTGTGAAGGAGCAGAACAGAGGGGCTGCTCTTGTGTGCAGCTCCAGAAAGCCTTCCCCAGGAAGGCAAGCTGGCAGCCAGATAACAGAAGGATGAGTTAGAGTCAGCCAGGCTTAGCAGGACGAGGTAGGCGTGGCTGGCGAAGTGAGAGGGAGATGGAGCTGGGAGGCACTCAGAGGGCAGGAAGCATCCGGATCATCCTTAATTCCGAGGGTGCCAAGGAGGGGCTTTCGCACAGGGGAGTGATGAGGTCCAACCGACAACTTCAAAGATCATTCCAAATGGAGAGGCCATTAGGTTAGAAAAGGTCAGAGTGGTAGCATGGAAATCTGGCAGAAAGGTATACCCCCATCACCCAGGCCAGAGACACAATGGTGTTTCTAACAAAGGTTGTGGCAGTGGAAGGGAGAGAAGGAGCAAAATCAGTAAGACTCAGTGGTGTATGATTGGTGGAGGATTGCGGGGGCCCAGGGTTGACTCACAGGCTTTGATGCATGCAGAGGCTCATTCACTAAGACAAGGAACGGGAAGGGGAACTAGGCACGGGAAAGAGTATGTGTTGAGGGTGAGGGCATAATGAGGAAATTTCAGAGAGTGAGTAGTCAGGAAGAAGGACATCTGGGGAGCAGAAGGGTATTTTGGTGCCACTGAAATCTGGCTCCAGTCAGCTCAGGTGCTCAGTCAGAATTCAGTCACTTCGACAGATTAAAACATGTGGTTGAAATGAGCCAGAAGTAAGGCAAACACCTATGGTTTTTTGTATTAAAAAATTGATTGCAAAAAACACAAGATAGGAGACACTGAGAACAATTTATAGCTTTAGATGACTACAAGTTCAATATGAACTAAGAGGCTGCTAAAAAGCCAACCATCCGAGGCCATATTAACTAAGGTCTATTGCCCACAATAAGGGAGGAGATGGTCTTGCTGTGATTTTCAGAAATGGGCTACACCCCAGCAGATGGACAGAAACAGATAGAACATATGTAGAGAAGGGAGCTGAAGACCCATACTGAAGACGCCGGAGCTGCTTAGTCCAGAGAAGGCAGTTTCTGCCCTGATTATTGTCCCCCACACTCTTCAGATAGTGGGGGACAATAATCAGGGCAGGGTGAGTGGGAGGGACTATGCATACAGAGGGAAAAACTGAGACTCTAGTTGGTGGGCAGGGTGGGAGGGGTGTCACAGGGCAGCAGATACCAGTTCAGGGAAGGCCAGCCATCCCCACCAAGCTGACCAGAGGTGGAGGGAGCTGCAGAGGTAATGAGCTCCTTGCCCTGGGAGTGTATGAGAGCAGCAGCTGGGGTCCACAATGGAGATTCCTGTAATGGGTGAGGGTGGCTGTTCTCAATCTGCTTCTCTGTCCCCCAGCCCAGCCCCAGATCTGTCTGGAGCAACAGGAAGGATTTTTCCACTCCACTGGAGAGAGAAAATCAATCTCTTTCTGACAGGTCCCCCACGAAGTGCCAACAATGTACCAGGTGCTGCCCAGAGCCTGGAATTACCAGGGTGGGGTTCTTAGGCCTGGGAAGGGCCTTGGAGAAACTTGGCTCCAGAAAATTCCTTGATTCATAACACCAAATAGATACTATCAACAGTGGTCTCCCGGCTTTCCGACGCCCTTAGGGTTGCCCAGAGGATCTAGGGAGTGAACATCCTAGAGGAGGAAGGGGTTCTGAGAGGAGAGAGGTGAGACGGTGCCCTCCCATGTGGTCCATGTCCGGGGTGCTCTTGTAACCAGACTACCCACCCCCTGGTAGTCTGAAGGGCATCAAATTTTTAAGAACCAGAAGCTGTTTCCCAGCATTGAATTCCACTGCTCCCGTTCACCTCCCCTGGGAAGAACCTGAAGTCCCAACACAGTGCAGGATCCCACCTTGTGGGGTCCCATCACTCCTGCCATGTCCCCTGCTCGAATGTGGTTCTGCTCATCGCCATGTAGCCTGGCTCAGCCCAACACTTCAAGGGCCTCCACAAATGCTACCTCTCCTCAGAGCTGGCCAGTCCCTGCCCTGCCCTGCCCAACACCAGCAGGACTTCTCCAGCATAATCTCTCCTGCTCTTTGTGCCTTGTTTGATAACAACCCAGCCGTGGCCTTCAGCCTCTGCAAACACCAACTCCTCAGTGAGGCTTTCTCCAGCCACTACAAGCAAAGGAGCCCCACCTGCCATCGCTCCCAGTTCCCACTTGTTACCACTCCAAGACCCCACCGCTCATTGTGCCCAGCCCCCCCAGTCATCACTCCGGTTCCCACCAGTCACTGCTCCAAGAACCCACTGCTCATTGCTTAGGACAGGCTGGTGAGTCAGGCCAGTAAAGGCCAAGTAGAGTGAACCCTGGGGATTCATGTGAAACAGCAGACAAGAACTGTTGGTTATTTCCCTCCAGATACGAGCAAGAGAGGATGCGGGGGCCAGAGCTGTGGACAGGCATCTTGTAACTACGTGGGTCTGAGAATGGAGTTAACTAAGAAAGCAGAGCTCAAAAAGAGAGAGAGTGCAAGTGTTTCCTGGGACAGTCATTTGCACCATGGATCAAACTGGACCTCAATTCATTACCCCAGATCATCCAATTCCTTAAGCTAATGAATTCCCTTTGTTTTTTAAGCCAGTTTAAGTTGGGTTTCTGTTCTTTACAACTTAAAATACCCTAACTAGTACAGAGCTCCTTTCATCTGTATAGAGGAGGTGCCTTTTGTAAAGCCAATATCCAGCCCTTAGTTTGTGGGTTTTGTCAAAGCATGGGGCAGATCTGGTGTGCTGAGGACTGCTTTGCTTGAAAGGGCCTTGTGCGGGGTGGGGGTCCTCAAGGGCTGGAGACTGAGGTTCCTTTGCAGGAAGGAGTCAGTTTTGGACAATTTTTACCCCAGGTGATGAGTAGTGACTCAGGCCATCAGAATCATTCGTTACATGGCAGCACATTGTGCAAAAAACAGCCAGAAGCAGAGGATAAAATACCAGCGTCAGGGCCAAGTAACCCAAGAACATGGTTCAAGTCCTACCTCTGGCTGCCACATGCAGCTGATGGCAGAAATGGCCAAAGGGAGCAAGGCTCACTCTTGCATGGATCTCCGTTTTCTCATCACAGCCTACTTACCTCTGACCATGGAGACTGGAAACATTATGTACCACATGATAAAAAGAGAAACCTGAGAGAGAGACTTCTCATTTCCCATCTTTGGGTACTATGGTGTCGGGCCATGATTCTTGGAGCTTAGGCAGCCATCTTGTGATCAAAAGGCAAGAGATTCAGAAGCAGAAAAGGTGACAATGGCAGACTGGGAGAGTGGCAACAGCCTGGGCCCTCAAAGTGATTGTTTAAGCCTCTGAAAGAAAGTATACCCAGACTTTCATTTTGCAAGAAAAAGCAGACTCCTATCATTGAAGCCACATTTGTAAGGTGTTGTGCTACTTGGAAGCAAATGTATCTGCGGTGATCCTTTCATTGCTTAAAGTAGGAGCAAGTCTTTTCTCTGAGGGAACAGTGGGATTAAATGAGAAGAGCTATCAAGGCTTGGTGCACTGTGTCACGGGCCCCAAACCTGTGTGAATTTCCCTCATTTCCTTCAGTGAAAGTGAGTATGAGCTGGTACAGTCTGGAAAGGCAGGGAAAGGGGAGCGGGGCTATGAGGTGGAAGGACAATCAGCTGGTGGTCCTGGCTCTGCATCCAAATGGCTGTGTGGTTGCAGGCAAATCCCTCTCTCTCTCTCTGGGCCTCAGTTTCCCCCACCTGCACAGCGAAGGGGCTAGAGGGGGTCTTCAAGAGAAAATAGGGACACAGAGGGATGAGGAGGGCAAGGGTCAGGAGAGGAGCAGGTTGGAGTCCACTACACTCTCCCATAGGTCCCCCAGGGAGGAATCAGTTTCAGGGCGGCACAGTAGCTGCAGACTTGCGGGCGTGTCCTTTTTCCCCAGAGGTCATTGTGAGTACCAAATGAACCCTGCTAAAGGAGCTCTGACCTTTCATCTTCCCTCCCACCTTCTCCCACATCCAGGCTGACTCATCCCAGAAACCCATCCTGTTATAAACCCCCCACCCAGGTCCTGAAGCTTGTCTATGCTGCTGCCTCCTGGTGTGGAAGCCCAGGGCATCTTTCAGAAGCCCCCAAGATGGCTACCACCTTCTCCTCACACACCATCTAGATATTCCAGGTCTCTGCAGCATCCTCTCCCATGCATGTCACCACTGGTGCTTTCCCCCACTATCAGATGTTAGCCACCCTTTCCCCGGCGGGACGCCTGGTTCGTGAACCTTCTCTGAACAAACCCTGAGTCAGATGAGTCACCTGGGAAAGTTGGGCACCAGCCAAGGAAAGGCACAGAAAGCAGTAACAGGTCTGCTGTGCATGCAGTCTTCCTCTTCCTAGGCTGATGTTTCCACAGAAGGCCCTGCCTGGGTCAGATTCAAGGGTACTTGAGGCAGGAGGACTGTCACCAAGTCTGGCTGGTTTCTTCTCCCAGGTTTCCATGCCTCAGTTATCCATGTTCCTCATCTCCAAGCAGCACCTGACCCAAACCACCTGCACCAATAGAGTTGAATCCTCGTCCCCCTTAGCACACCTGTGCCACACGTGGGCCACACCCTGTTCCAGGCACTTCATGGGCATCACCCTAAGGAGCCCTGCTGGAGTCCAGGCAGGGCCCCATGAGAGCCTGGGTGTGCTGAGAAGTCTCGAGGTACCCTTCTCTGTCCCCAAAGGCCATCTATGCACACCACATGCATGGGATCCCTGCCCTCCAGCCTCCAGTGAGGTCCAGACTGCTGAAATACCACAAAAGATGGGGCAGGAAGAGAGAGAGACTAGGACATTTATTCCCGAGTCCCTCTGTGTGGGGCCATGCGGCGGCTATTACTGGTTTCCCCAAACTGTAACCAAGGAGCCAAGTGGCTCCTCTCTTCAGCTACACTGCTCCCTTCACTGCCCCTCAGTCCTCCAGGCAGTAAGAGCTCCACATGGTTGCCAGCCCTGGTGTTGTGAAATCCCTCAGAGGATTCCCTTAACATAGCCCACACTCCTGTAAGTAACCCCTTCATTAAACTGTTCTGTTACTCCCAACTGTGCCATCTACCAGACCGCGGCTGGGGCCCTGGGTTGATTAGGCCATCAATGAGACCACCTCGTGAGCCTCGATGGCATCCCCTCACACAATGAAACACACCCAGGGGTGGCGGTGTCGGGACCGAAAGACCGAAGGCATAGTGCTGGACCAAAGAAGACTCTTAGGAAACGCAGCTGGGTTATTATGGTTATTAAATTATTTACGGCACGATGTGAAATTTTTGTGTTGGTCTTACAACACAAAGAGGGCTGTGGTAAAGTAGCGGTAGAGGCCTTAGCTGGCTCCCAGCAGAAGCTCTGGGGCTAGAGTTGCCTTCCAACACTAAGAGTGGGGACAATTTCTCAGAATAGAGCTGCATGCTGACTTCATGCCCAAGCTGCTCTGTGTTGTAACTTCCTATTTGCACACCTATCCCTTCCACCAGATTGTGAGCCCCTTGAGGGCAGGAACCAGGCCCAACTCCAATAAAAGCCCCTGACTTGGCATCAGCTGCTGTTTTAAGTGCTTAACATAAAGCAACTCATTGAATTTGCACAGAAACCTATTATTATTCCTATTTTACAGATGAGGACACAGAGGCACCAAGGAGTCACAGTTAGGACGTGTTGGAGCTGGTATCAAACTAGGTAGTCTAGCTCTAGAGCTGCGTGATGCAGCTGAATACATGGAACGTGCAGGGCTGGGAGAACTTTGCTCCCTCAGGCCGTGGTTCATAGAGCAGGTTTGTGCAGTGGACACTGTGGTGCCCACTCAGGTCCTCCAGGACCAAGCACTCACCATCCAGTGCTTGGAGTGTTGGTTGCTGATGCTTGCAGTCAAGTTTCTCCTAAAAGATGCTCTCATCATAGGATCCGTCTCCTCAGCACAGCCCTCGCAATGACTGGTTGCTGCTGGCTACAAAGGCCTGGTCTCCATGCCTTTGTAACTGGGACAATTCTAAAAGGCAATTCTAGCCTGAGAGCTTCCGCTGGGAGCCAGCTACAGCCTCTACCACTACTTCACCACAGCCCAACTTCTCTCCCTCACTTCCCTACAGGTGCATCTCCCCAGAGCCCTTCCTGGGTCCTGCCCCCAGGAAACTATAGATGTGAGCACCCCAGGAGGGAAGCTGTGGACTACAAGCCCAGACACTGCACTGCCTCTCCCACTCCTCCTCCTCCTGGTCCTCCCTCTGCTCTTCCTCCTCCCTCTGCTTCTCCTCCTGTTCCTCCTTCTCCTGCTACTCCTGTTCCTCCTCCTCCTCCTGCTCCTCCTGCTCCTCCTGTGTGTCAATCCATCATGAGCAGAAAGCTGCATTTCATTCAGCTGCAGCTGTATTCCTTTGGGCAACTCAGATGAAAGAGGAGAAAAGAGAGCTTTTTCTCGGTAAACATTTGGAATATTTTCTTCTTGGTCACATTCTTTAAGTAATATTGGATGCACTGACTTCAAGAACATATTCCTGTCTGCCTTAGGTGCAGTGAGGGGGGGTGGGGAAGGCTGCATTCCATAGAACACGGCCACTGGAGTGCAGCTGGGTTGGCCTTGACTGCAAGGGAGGTGCAGGGTCTTGCCCAGGCCTCAGGAAGAGCAGTATCAATCAGACCACTCAGGAAATCTTCTTGGTCTTGATAGAGACCTTCTGAAATTCAGTGCTGGCCAAGTTGTGACTGTCCACACACCATCTGTGGTACCCTACTGTCCTGGGGTGAAAGCCCAGAGTGTGCTGCCTGGCTCTCAAGGCCTCCATGAAGTGGGGTCTTACAGACAAACAACGCCTCATTTCCAGACTTGTCTTTCTAGGTTCCCACTTCCCCTCCATACACCTGTCCACCCCTGCACATAGTCACACACATACCCAAAAACATCCCCTTGTGCTGTACACACACACGTCCTCCCCACATGTATGAGCCCCAGCAACCTCATACTTGTTCATATACCCTCCCACTCATCACCACATACTGTCATACGTGTGCTCACATTCACTTGCTCCCTCCCTCAGAGTCACACACACAACCCACATGCTCATACACAAACTCCCATACATGGCCCCCTAAGTCCCACATGCTCACACACATGTAGATCCTCACATACACCCTGATACACAGCACTGCACACCATTCATTCCGGCACATGGGCTCACACAATCCTTCCCTCCTCCTGTGCTCACATATGCACACACATACACATCCCCACATACAAGTTCACATAAAGTCATACACACATCCTCATACTTGAGGGGAACCCAGACAGTACAGGCCAGCAGATGGGCTCCATCCACTGTGCTTGCTCACCAGGGCTCTGGGCCAGGCCTCAGCTTTGCTCACTTACTGTGAAGGGACTACCACAGCCCCTTCAGGGAGCTGTTGTGGGCATAAAGTAGAAATCCCATTTTAGACGTGGAACAGATGAACTCCAAGTCAGGCAACGGCTGCTCATGGTGCAGCCTCCCGACTCTGACCAGTTTCTCCCAGACACATGCCAGCTGTCTCTTTCTCATGAGCTGACTTGCCTAGTGGGAGCTGGGCTGACTAAAGAGCAGGGGCTGCCTCTAATGGGTCCAGCCTGGAGACAGGGTTTGGGTGGGGAATGTGCACTGTGGCCTAGAGTGAGGCAGTCAGCTGACTCCAACCACAGCATGAGAGGCAGGGAAGCCAGCAGAGGGAAGGTGGAGTGATTGGATACACATGCTCCTCCCAGCTTCTGGAGTATCAGTGCATTGGCCGTATCATTCATTCATGCATGCATTCATTCACTCACTCATTGGCTCATTCATTCATCTTTCATCATTCACTCACTAATTAATCTTTCACCATGTTAATTTAATCCCTGTCCTGGGCTAGGCCCTGAGGTTGGTGGCCAAGCAGGCAGAAAAAGGGAAGCTTCCTGCTCTCTGGATGCTTATCCTCTGGAAGGGAAGTCAGGTGTGCACCCTGTGCATCCAGTTGCCACATGGGCATGAGGCAGATGCCAACCTCTACCAACAGTGCACACCTGCCTCTCCAGTGGTCATGGTGGTTCCCCTTCCACAACTTGGCTGGAAAGTGTTTTCCACGGAGGAATCTGAGCTGAGGTATTATATGGCATGGAAGAATTGTTTGTGTTGTTCTCAGTAATAACAGTATTATTGTTATGTTTTTAAAATCCTTATTGATTAGATATCCATGGGTGAAATAACATAATGGCTGGGATTTGCCCTAAAATGTTCTAGAGTAGCAAATAAGATGACATTTATGTATGTAGGTCAAATGCTGGGGTTGTTGGAGCTAGGATTATGGGTGTGCAGGGTTCACAACACTGTCCTCTCTCCATCTACTCTTATATATGCCCTGCCACCGCTTTGACCTCACCTCCTATGCCTGTTCCCTCTACTCCAGTCACAATGCATCCCTTGCTGTTTCTCCAACACACCAGCACGCCCCTGTCTCAGGGCCTTAGCACTGGCAGTCCACCCGCATGGAACACTCTTCCCTGCTCTTGACATGGCTCCTTCCCTCCTTTCCTTGGCCTTTTGCTCAAATCTCACCTTTCCAAAGGCACTTTTTCTGACTCTGCCCTAGTTTCTTTTGCTCCCTTACAGGTACAAGTATCTGACATAGTACACATTTTCCTTGTTTGGTTTCTCTTGTCTCCCACTAGAATGTAAACTGCCCAAGAGCACGGACTTAGCCTGTTTGTTCCTGCCATGTCCCAGCACCCCACTGGTGTCTGGAACATAGCTGCTACTCAGTAAACACTTGCTGAATGAATGACTGAGAGCAGTAACAATGGAACCACTGAAATGAGGTAAGAAAATGATTCCCTGAGTTGAGGACATTGGCTAAACAAAAAGAAGGAAAGAGCAGGCTGGACAGAGGGAATGGTATGAACAAAGGCCAGAGCAAAAGGGAGCAGAGAGCAGGTAGCAATCAAGAAACTTAAGGAGGACAGTGGGTCAGACTGAAGAGCTGGCCAAGCCCCTTGATGGGACAAAAGACTGTTTGGCATTTGAGAGGTCCCCTCGGACAGCCACATGGAGGACAGACCAGAGGCTTGAGCTGGTGCAAGAGGCATTAAGAGGGAGGCTCAGCCAGAAGAACTGAAGATGAAGAACAAGGAAGCACAGAGAAGCCAGACAATTGCTTGGCCTTTTTCCAGGGGAAGGCCCCTGTGAACCCACTTTGGTGGTGAATCAGCCTCAAGCTGATGAGGACAAGCCAAGCGTCCACAGCACCTGCTGACCTACAGATCCCAGGCAGCCCCATGGGAATGCAGAGCCAGAGAACCCAAGGCAGGACTGGTCCATGCTGCCAGCAGGCCAGTGCCTACACCCGTCCTGATCCTCCTTGGCTCTTGACTCAGAGGCCTGGGCTCTAACAGGGACAACCCTGAAAATGGTGGACTTTAAGGACAGGTGGTACCTACGCACAGGGATGGTGGAACAGTCAGACCAGACACATGCACTTGTACATCCACACAAAACTTGTACATGGATGTCCACAGCAGCACTACTCACAATAGCTAAAAGGGGAAACAACCCAAATGTCAATCAACTGATGAATGGATAAACAAGCTGTGGAATATTTATACGATGGAATATTACTC
The DNA here is from genome assembly GCF_004126475.2 of Phyllostomus discolor. Classification (NCBI taxonomy): domain Eukaryota; kingdom Metazoa; phylum Chordata; class Mammalia; order Chiroptera; family Phyllostomidae; genus Phyllostomus; species Phyllostomus discolor. Next base: position 108,320,207 of record NC_040904.2, read on the forward strand.
AGCCATAAAAAGGATGAAGTACTGACACATGCTACTACATGGATGAATCTTGAAAACATTATGCGAAGTGACAGAAGCCGGTCACAAAGGATCCCATGTTATCACAAAGGATCCATTTATATAAATGTCCAGAATTGGCAAATCCACAGAAACAGAAAGCAGGTTAGTGGTTCCCTGGGGCTGGAGAGTGGGGAGTAACTGCTAATAGGTATGTAATTTCCTTTGAGGGTGATGAAAACGTTCTAAAATTGGTTGTGGTGATGGTTGCACAACTCTGAGTCCCCTCTGTGAACACCTAATGTCAGGTCTTTGTGAACCACATCAAGCCCACATCTGCCTCGGGGCCTCTACAGCTGTCTGCTTTTTCCTCCAGTTCCTCAGCTCCAGCTCTGCTGCTTATAGCAAACCTCACCAGCCAGCCTCCCCATGGTGCCTCACCCACTGTCCCTCAAGTCACCCCTCTCGTATAACCCAGGTTCACATTCTCAAGCACTGAGGGCACTTGAAGATCACTTGCTTGCCTTTCCCCTCCTTGCCTACATGGCAACTCCAGAAATGCATTGCTCTCAACTGTTTTGTTCAAGAGGCATCTTGCCTCATAGAAGATGTTCAATAAGTATTCACTGAATGAATGAATGGATGGATGGATGAATAAATTAATTTACCTCAGCTCAGGAGCCTAGATGTCCATTTCCTTCACAGTGAGGTATTGCAGAAGAGGCCCTGACTTGGTCCACACATGATCAAGACTGAAGCCCCCAAGGAGGGGCTTTAGGGAAGGGACAGGGACAGAAGGGGCAAATGTTCTAGAGCATGGAGGAAGGACCTAAGAGCCAGGTCCTATTGCCTGAACACCCTCTATGCCGCTGGCCACCCCCAAATGAACTCCCCAGACCTCAGCAGGGCCCTGCCTTGGCAATCAGGGACCACTGAAGCCCTTTGAAGCCCCCATCCTAAAGCAGGAACTCCCTTTGTGTGGGTGTTTGGTGCAGGAGCTGTTGTCGGAGAGGGTGGGCTGGCCTGGCCTGAAGTTCCATGCTATCCCACAGCCAGCCCAGAGGACGTGGAGGCAGGGACCCCTCCCCTGAGATAGCCTTTCTGACCATGGTGGAGTCAGGATTTTTCCAGCCAGGTGACTGGGAAAAACACCCTCAGTTATCTCTACCCAGGGCAGTTTCCAGTCGGGATGGGGTGGGGCCTCTCCCGGGACTGGAGGGGTTGGGCATGGCTGAGCAATAACCAACCTATTCCTTACTGCTCTGAAACTATAAGGAGCTGCTGTAGGAGCTCAGACCCAGGGCTCAGAGGGACTTGGGTTCTTGTCCCAGCCTGACCACCAAGAGCTGTGTGGCTTCTGATGCTCACCCTCCTGGCCATCTCTGAAGCTGTATCTGTACCATGTGGGCCGGTCCTGTGTGTCTGGATAAGCATGAATGAGTCTGGGGAGGTCCTCCAAAACCAGGTCATGCTGATGGAACTGGAACCTCTCACAACAAAGGAAGAAGAGGTTTAACTCCCTGACTTGGGGTCCCAGCTCTGGGGGACCACAGGAACACCATTCAACCCCTCTGAACCTGGTTCTCCAATAAGAAAACTGGGGCTTAAGAACAGCAACAACATGGGTTGTCTTATGTTTGCTAACTGAGGCAGAGTATGCGAGGTGCCCACCACCCAGGAAGGGGCTAGAGGAGAGGACTTCAAGGGGTTGAAGCCTCCAAACCTCTGCAAGACTATTCTCTACAGAGGATGCCCACCAGCTTGGAGATGCAGGGAGTGAAACTGGCCCTGACAACTCCCAACTGAGAGCCCACAGGGACAGAAAGGATTTCCCAGAAGGAAGTGAGGTCCCCATCACCAGAGGTACTCAAGCCAGAATGAGATATGTGCCATCTAAAACAGGGGCCACCATCTACAGGGCAGCTTGAACTGTGGCTCATCTGAACTGAGATGTGCTGTAAGTATAAAGTGAATTTCCAGATTTCAAAGACTTATTATGGAAAAAAAGAACATAAAATATATTAGCATTTTCATATTGATTACAGATTGAAATGACAGTATTTTAAGCATATCAGATTAATTGAAATATATTGCTAAATTTAATGTCACCCTTGTTCCCTTTTTGATGTGGCTACTAGAAAAATTTAAATTTACAAGTGTGGCTCATGTTAATTTCTATCAGACAGCGCTGGTCAGAATTCTTGTTGCTCAAAGCACAGTCCCAGGGCATCAGCACCTGGGAGCTCCTTGGAAATGTAGCTTCTCAGGTCGCGCCCTAGACCTACAGAATCAGAAGTTGAATTTCCCCACCTCCCCCCACCTGTTTGTGTGCACATTAAAATTGGAGGCACCCTGCAGATGACTTGGCTGGAGGTCTGGGGGACCCCTGCTTCAGGAGGGAAAACCTGAAGTCCAGAACTCCAGACTTCAGGTATGTAAAAATCAGGTAATCATGCCTTTGTCCCGTAGTCACACACTCAGTGCACAATGTTTTTAAACCCTGCTTTCTCTTGCCAGGAAGCAAACTCATACTTTCAAGAGAAAAGGGCAGCATAGCAAAGGACTAGGCTCTCTTGGAAATGAACAATATGAAACACAACATTGGTTGGCATCCTGTAACTTTTTAAAGGCTGGGAAATCATCTCAGGAAACAAGTGAAACATAGATCTATGTGTTAAAAAAAAATCACAACTTAACCAACTCCCTCTAAATTCCTCCTTCTTTTTTCTCTCTGAAAACTTGGCCCACAGGCATTCGATGGCACTAAATATGGAAATGGTGAGAAGTAAATCACTCAGAGGTGCCACATGTTGCCCAGGGCCTGTTTTATGGTTGAGTTGTAAACCACTGATCACTGGGAGCTGTAATTAAAATGCTGACAGCCTCCCAACTGTGAACATGCCAGGAGGGAGCAGGGCTGGGAAACCATAACTGGGGAACAAGAAGAGTGGCGCCTTTCCCAACCTAAATCAACCCACACTCAAAGTTCACCTTTGGCTTCCTAGGACACAAGCAGACCCACAGTCCTCACCCCACAGGGTGCCGGAGGCGAACTGCCCATCTCTGCTGCTGCCTGAGTCCCCAATCCCAAACACATCCATCTGTTGTTACCTTATCTTCCTTCTCCCTCTGTTCACTGAGTCTCTTTGTCCCCGCCCCACACTTGTATTTGTTATTCCCGCTATCTCAAATGCTATTCCTCAGGTGGCTCACTTCCTCACTTCCTGTTCTGAGCTCACCTTCTCTGAGGGGCCTCTCCAACCAACCTGATATAAATTTCCCTGCTTCTGTCATCTCTGCTCTCTCACCCTGCTTTCTTTTTTCATCACAGCATTTATTACTCTCTGACAGTAGATATAATTGATTATTTGTTTGTCCTCTGCTTTCCCTCTGGAATGTCAGCTCCCTAAAGGCATGTAGTATCTAATCCCAGAGACTCAAACAATCCCAGACACATAAATAGGTGCTTAATAAATATTGCTGAATGAGTGAATGCATGGATTTCCATCCCTTTCTTTCTCAGCTGATCTGGTGAGCTCACTGGGAAAGCATCCAGTAATGAGCTCAGCTTTTCACCCATCCATTCAACCAGTCATCCTTCTAAATAGCTAAATATTCATCCATTCTTCTGTCCCTTTCTCCACCCATCCATTCATCCACTTCTCCGTCCATATAGGTTTCTCCAACCATCCTTACAAATACTATTTATCTATCTATCTATCTATCTATCTATCTATCTATCTATCTATCTATCTATCTACCCATACATCCATCTTTCCTTCCAAATATCCATCCATTCATCCATCCCTCTGTCTGTCCATCCATTGGCCATCCACCCACCTAAACCAACCCCCAAGTGCTTATACCTCCTATCCTGTGGCTCCACAGTCCCCCACACTTCCCTTCACCAGATCCAGTTCATGCCATCATGAATACATGCAGTAATTTACCTTTTCCCTCTTATTACAATGTAAACACCTCAAAAGCAAAAATTATCTTATTTACATCAGATTTCCAGTGCCCAAAAAATAGGACTGACACTTAGTAGGTGTCAGTGAATGTTTTCTAAATGAATCTATTTTTTTCTCTCCCCTTGTTTACTTTTTCTGCATTTCTTGCTAGATTGTGAGCTTCCTAACGGCAGGGACCATGTTTTAGTAATTTTTTGGTCTCTAGAATCTTGTACCTGACACAAAGGAGACATGCTATAAATATTTAATGAATGAGTGAGTGAATAAATGCCCAAATAGAGGAACTATATGTAGCAAGAGTATAGACTCTAGAGCCAGACTGCCTGGCTTCAGATCCTTGCTCTCTACTTATTAACTGTGTAACTTGAACCTTGTAAAGTGAAACTTCCTTTGCTTCAGTGTCCTCATTTGTAAAAGAGAAATAATAATAGTACTTAACTAACTGGGTTTTTAATAAGTTAATATGCATGGAGTACTTAGAGCAATGTATGGAGTAAGACAAGGGCTACATAGGTGTTTAAAAAGAAAACCTGGCTGTTGTTGGACTTCCAGCCAAGACAGAGGCATAGTTGGATACACTATGCCCCCTCGCACACCCAAAATTAAGGACAACAAAAATTTAGAAACAAAAAAACCAACCAGAACAGAAAGAAAATTGAACTGTATGGAAGTCCCGACAACCATTCATCCAGACTGGTAAGAGGGGCAGAGTTGGCAGCTGGTGGAGAGGGGTTGTGGCTGGAAAAGCGGTGGCTGGCAGACCTGGACACGCAGGGCACAGGTGAGACTAGCAGACCCCAGTGGCATACCCCAGGCGTGGTCATGGGAAGGCAACGAGCAGACCCAGTGAGGCGCACAAGGCAGCTGGCTGTCTGCAGCCACACATTCATGCATAGATAAACCAGGTGAAAATGGGCAGTGAGACAGACTGTGCAAACCACGACCCCAGTGCTGGGAAATAAAGCCTAAAAGCACTGATTGAAAACACTTGTGGAGGTTGAAGTGCAGGGAGAGACTCCCACCCTCACAGGAGAGTTCGTTGGAGAGACCCACAGGGTCCTAGAACGTACACAAGCCCACCCACCAGGGAACCAGCACCAGAAGGGCCCAATTTGCTTTTGGGAAGTGGCAGAGGGGACCGAAATTTGACAGAGAGTGGAATAAGCACCATTGTTTCCTCTCTGACCCCACTCCCACATACAGTGTCACAACCCAGCCACTGGGTTGCCCTGCCCTGGTGAACACCTAAGGCTGTGCCCCTCATACATAACAGGCACAACCAGACCAAAACAAAAAAAACAAACAAACAAACAAACAAAAAGGCTCGAACAGAACAACAAATCAAGACTCCAGAGCCAATACTTTTAAGCGACCAAGAAATAGCCAACCTATCAGATGCACAGTTCAAAGCACTGGTGATCAGGATGCTCACAGAATTGGTTGAACTTGGTCACAAATTAGATGAACAAATGAAGGCTATGCTAAGTGAAATGAAAGAAAATGCACACGGAAAGTGTGCATCCCAACAGTGATGGAAAGAAAACTGGGTATCAAATCAATGGAGTGGACCAGAAGGAAGAAAAAAGCATACAGTCAGAAAAGAATGAAGAAACAAGAATTCAAAAAATGAGGAGAGGCTTAGGAACCTCCAGGACATCTTTAAACGTTCCAACATCTGAATTATAGGGGTACCAGAAGGAGAAGAGGAAGAGCAACAAGTGGAAAAGTTATTTGAACAAATAAGAAAGGAGAACTTTTCCAATCTGACAAAGGAAATAGATTTCCAGGAAGTCCAGGAAGCTCAGAGAGTCCCAAAGAAGTTGGACCCAAGAAGGAATACACCAAGGTACATCAAAATTACATTAGCCAAGGTAAAAATGAAGGAGAGAATCCTAGAAGCAGCAAGAGATAAGGAGACAGTTACCTACAAAGGAGTTCCCATCAGACTGTCAGCTGATTTCTCAAAAGACATCTTGCAGGCAAGAAGGGGCTGGAAAGAAGTATTCCAAGTCATGAAAGGCAGGGACCTACATCCAAGATTGCTCTATGCAGCAAAGCTTTCATTTAGAATGGAAGGGCAGATAAAGTGCTTCCCAGAGAAGGTCAAGTTAAAGGAGTTCATTATCACCAAGCCCTTATTATATTAAATGTTAAAGGGACTTATCTAAAAAAAAAAGAAGATAAAAAATATGAACAGTAAAAAGACAGCAAACTCACAGTTATTAACAGCCACACCTAAAACAAAAGAAACTAAGCAAACAACTAGAACAGGAACAGAACCACAGAAATGGAGATCACATGGAGGGTTAGCAACAGGGGAGTGGGAGTAGGAGCGGGGGGGAAGGTATGGAGAATAAGTAGCATAGATGAAAGGTAGAAAATAGACAGGGGGAGGGCAAGAATAGTATGGGAAATGTAAAAGCTAAAGAAATTATGACACATCAACATGAACTAAAGTGAGGGAATGTCCACTTTAGTGGACAGGTGGGAGGGGGTGTGTAGAGGGGAGGGGAGTGAAGGGGGGAAATGGGACAATTGTAATAGCATAATCAATAAAATATATTTTAAAAAATAAATAAATAATAAAAATATCCAGAGTCTTAAAAAATAAATAAATAAATGCTCCCATTAAAGGCTGGCCCATAGGAACAAATATAGACAGCACAGACTCTTGAGATTTGAAGGCGAGAAGAAAACTTCTGACCGAGTCTGCAATGTTCCCCTAGGAAGCCTTCTACAGCCAACACTTGAACTCTCCCAGCCACATTGGATCATTTGGCCAACTAGCAATATTATGTCAGGTGGTCATTAGTGCTGTGTAGAAAAGAAAACATGGAAGGGGACAGGACATCATGGAGCAGACAGGAGGCCAATTTCAAATAGGGTGGGTAAGAAAGTTCTCCTTAAGAAAGTAATAGTTGAACAAAGACTTGAGGAGGTGGGAAGGTGAATGTCTAGAGGGTGAGTGCTCCATGCAAAGGGAACTGCAAGTAAAAAGGCTCTGAGGTAGGGATGAGCCCAGTGTGTTTGAGGAGTAGTGCCAGTGGGACAGGATAAGCAAAGGGGAAGTAGAAGAATATAAGGTCAGAAGGTCGCAAGTCATGAAAAGCTTTGTACACAGTGAAGATTTCAGTTCTACTCCTACTAAGCTGGGAGCCATTGTGAGATTATGGATAGAGGAGAGATGATTTAACTTATGTTTGCTAATGTGAAAGCAGAGAGACAAGTTCGAAGGCTGTACTACTGCAGATAGGAGGTGATCATGGCTTGGACCATGTGGTCAGGAATGCAGGTTGTTAGAAGGAGAAGATTCTGGGTAGTTGCTATAGGAAGAACCAACATGTTGGACGTGGGGTGTGGGAGAAGGGGTCAAGAAGAAAGCCAAGTATTTGACCTAGACAGTGCCTCTATTTCCTGAACTGGGCAGGGAGATGGAGGCAGGAGCACATTCATGAGGAATAGGTCAGGACCACAGGAGGGGGAAGGGTGGCAGCTGGAAATACCACATTTAAGTTTGGGTGGAAGTTCTAGGCTAAAAACTGGACTTCACAGAAAACTTTGCAGTCCCAGAATGGGGCATATACTTGGGTACTGGTGACAAGGGGCTGAGAAGGACAGAGGCAGGGCCCTTTCCATGGGGGCTGTTCAGACATGACTGAGAAACCCAGATGGACCTCACCTGTCTCATAGAGGGGAAGACCAATGTGGGATCACAATGGCTTAGTCTCCTTGTGACCCTCTCTGTTCGGGAAGGTGAATATTTCAATCACCCCTTGGATATCTCCTTTTCCCCAAGTCCTTCCAGCAGGTGATGTGGCTGGTACATGACAAAAACTGGGTCTAAGACCTAGAAAGACCCGTAGGAATAGAATATAGGGCTGAGAACCTAATGTGGCTTTAAAATTACTATTACTTCCAATAACAATATTCATAATAATAGCTGCTATTTTCTGAGCACGCATCATGCAAGACAGCATGGGACCCAGCACTTTATGGGTATTATGTCATTCAATGTGTGTGATGGCTCCGAGAAGCACAAATTATCACTGCCTTTTTCCCAAGGAGGGAACTGAGGATTGAAGTTAGAAGACTGACCAACATCATGCAGCAAACAACTTGTAAAGTCGGGTTTTTCACTGCAACTCTTTCCACAGCCACGACATTCCCATCTCCCAGCATGGAACCAAAGCTGAACATCCTTTCATGAGTCAAGAGTACAATGTGGCTAGGAGCTCTCCAACCTGCCTCCCCACCCAAGGCTCTCAAGCCCAGGGGAGAATAACTCCCTACAGAGCCATGCTCCCAGCAGACTGATCGGCACCCACCCTGTGCATCAGGTGCCTCTCCTGCAAAATGGCCCAATTATTGCATTCACTTGGAGGAGAGTGTGAAGCTTGGCCATGAAAATATAAAAGAGGGGTTTTGCAAATTACAAAGTGTTCTACAAATGTTGTTGTCAGAATTATTATTGTTTCAAAATACTAACAATGGCTCAGTGGACTGAGTGCCGGCCTGTGAACCAAAGGGTCGCTGGTTCAATTTCCAGTCAAGGGCACGTGCTTGGGTTGCAGGCCAGGTCCCCAGTTGTGGGCACAAGAGGCAACCACAGAGTGATGTTTCTCTCCCTCTCTTTCTTCCTCCCTTCCCCTCTAAAATTAAATAAGTAAAATCTTTAAAAAGATTTTTAAAATACTACCAATCCTTCCAGGCTCACCCACCCCATAAATGTGCATACACACAGACAGACACACACACACACTATTGAGGGTTAAGAAGAGGCCGCACAGAGTGCAGGCTGCAGAGGCAGGATGGCTGGGAGGGCATCCTGGCTTAGATGCTTTCTCCCTTGGCAACCTCAGTACACTACTTAACTGCTCTGCGCCTGTTTTCCTCACTTGTAGAATGGAAGAGATGACAACAGGGCCTTCCCTGTCAGATCGTTTACGGAGAGCACACGTTGTGTTGGGCCTGGAGAGGGGCACATGGAGCAGCTGAGTGCAGCTCTCACATTGCCCACACCCCACTGGCCAGGGTTTGCCCCCATCCCCCAGTGTCCTGGGAGGCCCTGAAATCAGGTGTGCCCTTATTCTGATGCAGCTACGACTGCTCAGGAGTCTGGGACACTGCTTCAGTCACTGTCTGGACCTCAGCTGCTCATCAGCAAAACAGAGTTAACAAGGATCCCCAAGCTGATGGAATGGATTAACTCAGATACGAAGAGTGTGGGCACAGAGCAGGTGCTCACCAGTTCTGGGCAATGACTATTATTTGCCATCTCAAATGCACACTGCAAGGTGACAATTTAAAGAGGCCCTTTTGTCAGGTAAGGACTCCTTTTCCAGGACATAATAGCACCTGGATTTCTCTTCACAGGACGAGCAAGTGTTCGGATTAGGGGAGATGACAGCAGCTGACTCCTGCCCACTTCCTGGCCACATCACCAGGCCATGCCCCTCCCTCCAGGACCATTCCTGCTGGTCCCCTCCCCTGCCTTCCTCATCACCACTTGGCTCCCCCACCACCCCACCCCATCCCAGCAGATTTGATAACACCCAGGAGTCCCAGTCCCCCTCTTGAGGACAAAGGCAGCAATTGTCCCCGTGGCTGCCTTTTGACTTGGCCTCTCAGGGCTCCCCAGACTGCCCCTCCCCACCTCAGGTTGGTTTCAAATGAGCCTCTGGCTACAGCGCCAGAAGCCACACAGGGAACTCCTTCCAACAGAAATCAGATGGTCACTATTTGAGACCACTACCTAGTGCAGGCCAGGAAGTCAAGATGAAAGGATTTGCTGCAACCACTACAGAGTTCTCCCCTTAATACATTAATAACACCAATATCTGCACCCACTGTGCTCAGAGCTGATAGGTGCTGTCCAACAGACCCACCCGAGACAATGGAACTAACACACTAGCCACGAGCCACCCAAATCATGGACTGATGACCTGAATGTTTAATTTTATTTGTGATTTTAATTTAAATTTGAATAGCCACATGTGGCCTGTTGCCACTATATTGGACAGCTATAAGCACCACACTTCACTGAGAGCACCTACTGTATGCCAGGCTCCAGGCTGAGCTCTGGGAGACACTGAGGTAACTCACAGCTGCCCAGAAGGACAAGGAGGATTTTGCAGAGGGAGAGGATGTGGCTCCCTGGGCTGCCCTCACCAGGCTGAGCAAGCCCAGAAACTGCATTAAAATAGGAGGTGCCCTAGGTCTCTACACAGGTGTGGACACTCCTAAGCATGCCCCAGTCAGGGCAATTCCTCATCCAGTTTCACACTAGATGCCCCCCCCCCATAACAGCCCAGGTCCCTCCCTGCTGGGAGAACCCTCCTCTTCACACAGACTAGTTTCCTCCTGGCCCAGAAGTGTCCTTTCCCAGGCAGAGGACAGTGCCTGAGGACTCTCCCAGGGCAGAGCAGGAGAGAACTCACAGTGCCTGAGTAATCCACAATCCCCAAATTTCCAGATAGCATGGCCTTTTGGAGGCTTGGAACTGTAATGTCCAAGTTTTCCGAAACAGGGAACCTCAAAATCTTAGGATAACACCTTAGAATCACAGTATGGCAGAACTATGGGTAGAGATAAACACATCTGAGTCCAAGAATTGCTGGAGCTAGTAAACCATTTCAGTGGTATAAAGAACTGAGTCTGGAGCTGACTGCTTAGGTTCAGATCCCAGGGCAGCACCTGTCAGCTGTGTGGCGCTTGGGCAAGTTGCTTAACCTCTCTGTCTCTCCATTTTTCCATTTATAAAGTGGAGACAACAACAGAGAATACCAGCCATGTAGGACTGTTGTGGGGATTAAATTAGTACATGTGTTTCCAGTGCTAGTATTAGAGTCATGTCTTCATTCTCCAAGCAAATGCATGCCTGCCCTCTAGCTGATCTCACTGTTTGGCAGCAAGTTCTTCCTCACTGGACCTAAAACTTGCATTTCCCAACATACCTCTATTCCTTGGGTCCTTGTTCTGCCTGCTTCCCCACTCTTGCCCTTCAGTGACTGAAGCTACCACACTCCAGGCTGAGCCTCCTCTGCACCTGCCCTGGGCTGTCATCTCCATCCTGTGTGGCAGTGGGGCAGTGGTCTTGGCAGCCCATCCAAAGCAAAGTGGGATACTGAGGACTAGGCTGCATGATGCTGGGGACCCACAGATGTTTCTCTTCTCCTCTTCTCCATGGGAGGTGCTGCTCCTGTCCTATCTCTGTTCCCCACCGCCATGGCCTCCCTAGTTGGTACCTTCCTTCCCAGGCACTGTCCACTGCTATTACTGTGGTGTCAATGATCAACTGGGCTGAATTCTGCCCTTGCTGTGTCATCAGAGAAAACTGGAAAAACCTTAGGTCTTGTGGGTGTCTTTTTTTAAGGTTTATTTTATTCTCATTTGAAAGAGAGAGGGGAGAGAGAAAGAGAAAAAAAAAACACATCAATGTGAGAGAGAAACACTGATCGGCTGCCTCCTGCACACACCCCAGTGGGGAATCAAGCCTGCAACCCAGGCATATGCCCCAACCTGGAATCAAACCAGGGACCTTTAGGTTACAGGATGACATTCCAACCAACTGAGTCACACTGGCAAGGACCATGGGTGTCTTCCATCTGAGCCTAGGCTGGTTCCCCTGATCCCTCCTCAGCAGCTTCTGCTCCAGACTTGTCCTGGCTTTTCCCTCCGTTCACACCCACCCTGGCCTACTTATCCCAGGGGTCCGGTTCTACTCAGGCCCCACATCAGCACTGCAGCCAGACACAGGGAGCAGGAAAGAGGCCGAGCCAGGAGCTGGGCTCTGGGTGTGAATCCTGATACTCTACCATCTAGGTACACGTGGCCTTGCCAAGGGCCCTCCGAGTCTGGTGTCAGTCTCTCATCCATTCAGTGGGTCCAAGGAAGGAAGAGTCTCTGGTTCTAAAATGACTGTACAGCTCCCCTTGGCACTGTCCCAGAAGCCGCTCTCTTCTGCAGGGCTGTAGGGGCTGCAGAGAGTTGCCAGACTAAGCACATAAATAGACTAAAGAAACAAAACAAAACAAAAAACCCTCAAATGCATACCTTTTGCAAAAGTTATCTCAAAAAGGAACCTCGAGGACATCATGTTAAGTGAAATAAAGCAGTCACAAAAGGACAAAGACTGTAGGATTCCACTCATAGGAGGTCCTTACAGTAGTCTAACTCACAGAGACAAAAACTAGAATGGTGGTGGCCAGGGGCAGGAGTGAGGAACCGAGAGTTAACGTTTGATGGGGACAGAGTTCCGTTTGGGAAAGATGGAAAGAGCTCTGGAGATGGATGGTGGTGATGGCTGCGTGATGTGAGTGTATTTAATGCCACTGAAATATTAGAATGCTGAGGTTTCTTTTCAATTCTCACCAGAGGATATATTTATTGATTTTAGAAGAGAAGAAGGGAGAGAGAGAGAAACATCAATGTGAGAAAGAAACATCAATCGGTTGTCTCCCGTATGTGCTGCGAACTGGGGATCAAACACACCACCCAGGTATGTGCCCTGACCAAGAAGTGAACGCACAGCCTTCTGGTGGACAGGATGATGCTCCAGCCAACTGAACCACCTGGCCAGGGATAGGACGTTAAGATTTATGTTGTGTATATTTTAATAAATCAAAATTTAAAAGATATAAACCTTTGTTGATTTTATAGTTAATTAATTTTAAAAACAGATAACAAGCTTAAATACAAAATGTAAAACTACAAACCTTTTAGAAAAAAGTATAGGAGAAAATCTTTGGGACCTAGGGCTGAGCAAAAGGTTCTCAGACAACACCAAAAACACTGTCCATAAAAGGAAAAGTTGAAAAACTGGACCTTATCAAAGTTAAGGACTTGCTCTGCAAAAGACACCCTTGGAGAGGACAAAAAGACAAGCCCTAGACTGGGGCGGGGGTTGGGGGGAGGGTTTGCAAACCATACGTCTGACAAAGGACTGCCAACTAGAACACAGAAAGAAATCTCAAAACTCAACAGTAACAACATAAACAGTCTAATTAGAAAATGGGCATAAGATGCTAACAGACATACATAGATGGCAGATAAGCACGTGGAAGATGTTTGACATCATTAGCCCTCAGGGGGATGCTACTTAAAACCACAGTGAGATACCACACACACCTACTGAAGTGGCTAAAAGGAGAACAGTGACAATACCAAACACTGGTGAAGATGTGGGGACACTGGATGATTCATGCATTGCTGATGGGAAAGTAAAATGGCACAGCTACTCTGGAAAATAGTTTAGCACTTTAATTTAACTGGGACTGCTGTTTTTGTTTGTTGTTTAGTCTGGCAACTGTATTCCTTGGAAATTCCCCAAGGTTAGAGCAGATATTTGTCATTTCACTCATGCACTCAACAAATATTTCTTGAAGACTTACTATGTGCAAGGCACTGTTCTAAGTACAGGGGTAGATGCATGCCATCCCTTATGGTGCTGACATTGTAGTGGGAAAACAGGCAATAAAATCATAAAAAGCTATGTTAAAGAAGATAATTTCATAATGTGGTGAGGATCACATAGAAAACAAAGCAAGGTGGTATACCGAGAGAGATGATATGGACATAGGGGAAGAGAGTCAGGAAGGGCATTTGTTATGCAAAGATTTGTGGGAAGAACATGCCTTACAGAGAAAATGGGATGTGCAAAGGCCCTGAGGCAGGAAAAAGTCTGGTGGACTCTAAGAGTGTGTGGCTGCAGACAAGGTTGGCATGTATTTGTCCTAAGTACCCTGTGTCTTCCCCCAACACACATGTCAGACCTGGAAGACCCTTCTGAGACCATAAGGTCCTACTATGTTCAAGGCCGTGGAAGAGTGAGGTTTGTCCAAAGCTGCCCCTGGTGCAAGTCCCTTATGTTCTGGCTAGAGGCCTTTCCAATTGGGAGGGTGAAACACACATCTGCTCCTGGATCTGGGGCAGAAATGGAGATTATGGTGGCCTGAGGAGGCCTCCTCACAGCCTGGCCTGGTCAGCCAGCTTCAGGTCAGGCAGAGCCTGGCTCCCCAGGCCCTCAATGTACCACCTCTGACCACTCTATCTGGTCAAATATGCAAGTGGCCCTCAGGACAGAGGAGAGAAGCATAGCTGAGCAAGCCTTATCAGGGCCCCACCCCGGCAGCCTGGCCAGGTCCCTGGTGTCCCCTGACTCACAGGCCTGCCTGCGGCCAAGGCAAGGTGGGAATCCAGCTCCCAGCAGCACCCAGACCAGACAGGGCAGGGCAGGAAGGGACAAGACCGGCACCCTCTATGAGCAAGAGGCTGGGCAGGGACTGGGAGGTGACTTCTCACTCAGGTGGAATTCCATCCCCCTGAGCTCACCTCCCTGGGAGCAGGCAGCACATTCCAGCAGGGGCCAGCCCTATCCCAGCTGGGCCCCCATCCCCAGGGCTGCCTCTCTTGAGCTCAGGCACCACACTCCCAGGAAGGTATTGCTAAGGGCCCTTCCCTCCCCTGAGGCCCTCAGAACTCCCTGTGCACTTTACTCTCTGTGCACAGCAAGGCTTCCACAGCACGCCAGTCCCCACAGCACAGCCAGGGCACCCTGGGCAGTGACCACACTGCTCAGCCAGATCACAGCAGGAAGGTGGTCTCTCAGCCTAGCTCTAGGAGGTCAGACCCTCACTTGCTGCTACAGGGCAACCTGAGGGCCCAGACACATACCCAGGTGGTCAGGAGCAAGGATAGCCACCTAGTCCAGGATAACTAAGGCTTAGTGTATATCAGTTCTGAGTTCCATCCCTACTTGGGGCCTCAGTTTCCCCATCTGTCCAATGGGACTACGACACATGGAGCACCCCCAACCCACTGCCCATCCATGTGTTTTTAGGACTTACTGTCACCTCTGCCTGAACTGCCCTTTTCTTTTCCACCTCTCTTGCCCACTGGAGGACTCCTACTCATCCTTCAAAGCCCTTCTAGTGGTCCCTTCTTCTTCCCCTAGATGTCTTCAGACTTCTGCTCAAGGAAAACACTCCCTCCTCTGGGCTCTTCTGAGCCTCCTGTGTGGCATTTCCCCTGTGGTGTGAGCCTGAATCATAACTTTTGCTCCTCTTATCTGACTCTTTCACTAGATGAGTACCCTGAGGGCAGAATCATGGTTTGCTCATCTCCCCACTGCCAAAAAGCCTGGAAAGAAGTCATTCAAAGCCACAATGATTCTACCATCCAAAGATCTCCACTCACACTTCTGATGTCTCTCTCCCTCTGTACCAAAGACCCTATGATTCCAAATCCCACATGTGGGAATGTGAACCTAATATTCCACATTCCCAACCTGAACAGTTTGTGATCTCAATCCAAAAACATTATGGCCCTAAAATTTCAATAGGGAAAGACTATAATTTTTATCTTCTCACCTAGTCATTCTGATTCGACCCTGCAGACCGCACAATTGCATGGGACAATGAGGGGAAGAAAGGCTGGTGGGTCCACAGAGGTGTCCCACCCCCCCAGCCCCGTGGTCTACTTCCACAAGACGGCACCTGGTTCTGCCCGAGGAAACTGGAGGCCTGTGATGGCAGGATGCCCCCACAGCATTCATTCTCCCCCATCTGGGAGATGAGTCGGTGGGCTGCTCTGGGTTTCCCCTCACTGGGCCTGCCACCACCTCTGTCCCTCCACACACACACTGCACCCCCCCTCCGACTTCTCCTGCCTCCTCCTTTTCTCACACCAGCTGCCAACAAGCCCCAGAGCCTGTGGTCAGGTTGAGTCTTGTCTCCGCACAGCCGGAGTGAGGGAGCCAGTGATAAACACATCTGTGATCCTTTCCAAGACACTCAGCTAGGAGTGGCTGCGGGCTGGCCTCTTTTCTCCTGTCGGTTCCCCACCTCTGCTGTGTGAGTGCGTGGGGCCCATGGAAGCCTACTGTGGGGGACGTTCTGGGGTAGGGGCCCATGCCTTCAAATAAATGGCACACAGCATGATCCCGGGGGGCCTTCTGTGTGTGCCCTCACCTGGCCCTGACCAGTACCTGGGATCCAGAGCAAACTGAGGGTTATAGTCCTCATTTGACAGATAGGGAGACTGAGGCCCCAAGTAGGGATGGGACTCTGAACTGATATACACTAAGCCTTATATACCCCAGGCTAGGTGGCTGTCTTTGCTCCTGGCCACTTGGATATGTGTCTGTGTCTTCAGGGTGCTCTGTAGCAGAGGGGGCCAGGCTGGGAGACCACCTTCCTGCTGTGGTCTGGCTGAGTAGTATGGCCACTACTCTACATGTCTGAGGGCCAGTGGGGACCCCATACCACAAAAAGGCCAGAGCTTCAGTTGGTCAGGCCTTTTCTTCTGTATGTTGGGGAGTCCCAAATTCCAGCTCTTGCCTCTGGTTGAACTGCTATTTAGGGAACCACCCACAAGCATCGTCACAAACCAGAATGGAGTTGGGCAGGTCAGGGAGATCCACTCAGCTGGTTTCTCTGTGCTGGGAGATCCTGGCCTGCACTCAGTCTTCATCCCCAACCCAGGGCCTCACTATGCCTCATGGGAGTCGGTGTCTATGACCTCTGCCCTTCCCTGTTCCTGAACCATTAGTGGTTCCTCAGTGACCATAAGGTACAAAACCATCCACTCTTTGCATACACAGAGCAACTCTGTATGCCAGCCTTTGGGGTGCAGCTGTGAATGAGATACATGCGATCTCTTGTGCCCTTTAAGCTTACGATCTGGTATGGAGTGGGGCAGGAGGGTGGCAAGCCCAGGAACAAGATGACATCAGAGAAAATGCAAGGAAAGAATTGAAAAGAAAGCTTGTCTGAGGAGGGGGCATCTGAGCTGAAACCTGAAGAGCAGCCACAGGAAGATCTTGGGGGTGGGGTGGGGCATGTGTGGGTCAAGGCTCTCACTCACTGGCCTGGCAGGTGACTTTGCAGGCTCTACAGCTGCTGTTACCCTATCAGGGACCCACAGACCAACCAGTTTGGGCCCCTGACTTGCCCCAAGCCCCCATCTCTGGGATTTTGGGCCCTACCTCCCCACACCAGACCTGGGTTGCCTTCACCTCTCTTCCCTGCCTAACTAAACCTCACTTGTCTTTGGGGGTACACCTCTGGCAGGAAGCCCCTGAGGTTGATCTCAAGACATCTGACAGCTTCCAACATCTGCACTGCCCTAGAGCTGCCTTGAACAGCAACCACAGCCATCACACCCCTGGAGCTGTGTGGCTTATGAAACCCTATCCTACTTGATGCACACTGAATCTTTCTTGCCCCAAGCTAGGGATTCTCTTCTTTAATTCTCAAGTGGCCCTACCAGGTAGCCACAGATTAGAAAACTGAGGCTGGAAGAGGGAAGCCACTTGTCTTGCTTTTTTCTGTCCCCAGGGACTGAGAGCTTCAAGGGCAGGAGGGAGCCTGTGATCTGTGACCAAGCCCTAAGGAGTGATCTGTCTACAGAAACCAGGAGGAATGAATAGCTGAATAGCCTGGAGGAACTGCTGACCGTGGGCAGGAGCTCCCAACCACAGGACTCAATAGGTACGGCTAGGGAGGGCCTAGCAATTTACCCCAAGACATCATCCTGGGGCAAGCCAGATGAGCGGCTCTGCAGGTGTTGACTCACTGTGGATTCCTGGGAGGCTCTTACACCCAGGATGTGGCCAGAGGCTAGACAAGAGGAGGGAGGAGGACTATCTAAGGACTGGAGGGAGGGCCAGCTTATTCCTTCCCATTCGGCTGCAGTTTGGGGACCTTGCTCCCCTCCAAGGTATACAGGCTACTCCCCAATACCACTTAGCAGACAGGCTCCTTCCTGCATGACACATTCTCAATACTTGGAATTATAGCCACCCTGTGATGCAGACTAATTGTGTGCCAGCCCTGAGGTAAGTGCTCTCCTGCCTTGTCTCCTTTAGTCCTCACCTCAGCCCTGAGGACACTCTTGCCAGCTCTTCTTCCTTCCTGGGTAGGGATCAGTGACAAAGCTGAGATCTGAACCCAGGCAGCCAGTGCCAGCCCCCAGGGAGCCCTCTGACCACCACACCACAACAGCATGCGGTGAGCAAAGAATGCCAGCTTGAGAGCCAGACATGCTTGCTTGGCATGTCTTATTCTGGCATTGCTTATTAACTGTGGGACCCTTAGCACATTACTTAACCACTCTGTGCCTCAGTTTCTTTGCCTATAAAATGGGGATAATGATACTATTGTTCTTTGAGATGCCTTGAGAATTAAGTGATCTGATATATCCAGAGCTAGAAGGCTGCTTGGCCCACAGACATGCTCTAACAGAACAAGATCTGTACCACTTAATACATCTGTCACCCAAGTGGCGCAGCTCACAGCCCACACTTAGCCAATAGATTTATATGTTTGAGCCTCTGGAATCTTTTTTTTTACCTTTTCTACTGGTGACTATCAGTTTGAAATACCAACACTTTTTAAAACATGAAGTGATTATACATAAAAACCTGAGTCTAAAATCAGAATGTTTGGCCACAGTAGGCTGGCATCCTGCACAGCAACAATGGCTGGAGTCAAGTAGGTGGTCTGCATGCCTTGGTTCAACATAGCCTTGTGCATGGTTTCCCAGGTCATTGTCACTCTTGCTCCTGCTCAGCCCCCCTGGGCACCTGTATCTGTGGTCCCCAGTGGTGTCAGCACAAGTCCCGTCACTACAGTTGTCTGCCCCGCACCCAGGCAGCAATAAGCCCTCCCTCTCTGTCTGACCTGGCTCACAGACACTTCTCTACAGAGCTCTAACCTGACATCTAAGCTTTTCCTCACCAAACACACCTCCTGGGCCTGGGGATTCCAGAATGGGTTCTGAGCACCTCAGCCTTCAAAGGCAGTTAAGAGCCCACACTCAACCTCAGGCCACAGCTCAGGGCACTACTGGAGTCAGGAAGCATGGACTTAGGTGCTCTGAGACGCCTGGCCCAAATATTTCCTGGGATAAAGAGCTCACTTCTTTCTCGGTAACTCAAACTGTATCTCATGGCTGTGACTTGTCCTCACACTGGCTGGACCTGCCTCTCTGGGATACCCCTTACCCCGTGGGCCCTCACTCTGAACTGGGGACCTGCAGACTCATCTGCTCCCTTGCCTTAGGACAGTCAGATTCCCGTTAATCACTCAGCCCCCTTTCTATCCCAGCCATATCCACTACAAATATCCTAGAACATCCCTAGCTCTCTTCCAATCTGGGCTCCGAATCCAAGAGCTCAGATCTCCAAGGATCTGAGGAGGCAATAAAAAGGGTATGGTCACCTCCTTTACTTGAGCTCCAGGTTTTGGCTCAGGTGATCAATGACAGGTTAGCAGCTCTGCTCCATAGGGATGACTCCTACTGAACTGATCTCAACCCCTCCCCACAATCAGGGTTTTCTACAGCTGATTTGTGGACCCAAAGATAAGAGTTCACAAGCATCCCCATTTCCATCTTGCTGAATAACATACAATTTGTTTTAACAGATTCAGTTATTCAACCTCTCTTCTAACTGACAAGCTTCATGCCATACACTGATCCTGACCAGCAGCAAATTGATGATAGCACTGAGCTAAGGGCAAAGCTCTGTGGCTCATTACCAGAGACCAAACACTAACACCAACCCTTAGGAATAGGCTGTTTTGAAGCATCTCTGCCAGAGCTGCCAGCGCCCCTCCCTGGCTGCCTACCTTGCGGCCTGCCTCGTTATTGTGTAAGTTCATGAGAGTCCTGGCATTCTGCTTGATCTCCCGGGCATCCACAAAGACCTTGGCGAAGCCGATGCCGTAGCGGATGTCGGCAGAGCAGCCACCCCACTTCCAGCCCTCGTCCCGATGGTACTGGCCTTGCTTCTCCTTGTCACAGCCACAGTCACTCAGGTTGCCCTGCGTGCAGGCAGCTGTGATGGCGTGGGCCACACCGGCAGCTATGATGGCGTAAGTGAAGGCAGCCTCCCGGCTCCCTGCAGGAGAAGAGTGGAGAGACTGGGGTCAGGTCCAGGGCATCCTGGGAGAAGAGAGGCCTCCATAAGAGGGTGGCTGAGCTCGCTGCAAAGGCTCCACAAAGATAGACCAAGTACCCATTCCTCACCTCCAAAAAAGCTCCACCTTGGATGATGCCTGAGTGCCCATGTCCTGCGCACACTCACTGCATGCCCTTAGGGAGCTGACAGGGCAGGAAAGGAGAAAGGCAGTGGGCTCATTGCTAGGCTCTGGCAAGCCACATGAAGGCCTCTCTGTGGATCATCACCCATTCCACACCACACTCAGATTAGCAGTACAAACTACATGCCACGACGTTCACAGCACCTGGCAACAAACTGCAAGGCAGTGTTACTTCCCCACCTGCAGACTGCACACAGTCTTTGAGCCAGAGACTGGGGTTTAAATCTCAGAAGACTCAGTCTCTGGTCTTTTAGCTAGTGATGAGCCCTCACTGTGTCTGTGTTTAGATGTATAATGGAAACTCTGCAACAGTACTTTTCTCATGAAGATGAAAGAGAACAGTAAGAGTTTGTTCTATAAGAATGGCTTTAAGAGTGCTCGTCCTCAGGAAAGTTGTAGGTATATTTCAAAGTAGAACTGGTGATTTTTATAAAGTCTGAGTACTGAATGAAGGAGCAATTGTATAACTTATACACTGGAGGGAAGAGAAGGTCTCAGTGAAACTTGTATGACTTTTATATTTCTGTGCCATCAAATATAGGCTAAAATATGAATTTTGTAATTCTATGTTTAAATGGAAACTATTGAAACCAGGTAAAGACACAACAAAGAAAGAAAATTACAGGCCAATATCTCTGATGAACATAGATGCTAAAATCCTCAACAAAATATTAGCAAACTGGACCCAGAAATACCTTAAAAAGATGATACACCATAATCAAGTGGGATTTATATTCCAGGGATGCAAGGATGGTACAATATTTGCAAATCAATAGACGTGATACATCACATAAAATGACAGACAAAAATCACATGATCATATCAATATATGTAGAAAAAGCATTTGATAAAATGCAGCAACTGTTTATGATTAAAAAAAAACACTCATCAAAGTGGGAACAGAGGGAACATAACTCAACATAATAAAGGCCATATATGAAAAACCTACAGCCAACATCACACTCAATGGGCAAAAACTAAGTGTTTCCCTTAAGATCAGGAACAAGAGAGTGGTGTCCATTTTCACCACTCTTATTCAACATAGCACTGAAAGTCCTAGCCATAGTGATCAGACAAGAAGAAGAAATAAAAGGCATTCAAATTGGAAGGGAGGAAGTAAAATCATCATTATTCCCAGACAACATGATATTGTATATGGAAAACCCTATAGTCTCCACAAAAAAACTACTTGACCTAATAAATGAGTTCAGCAAAGTAGTGAGATACAAAGTCAATATTCAGAAATTTATGGCATTTTTATACATCAATAATGAACTATCAGAAAGAGAAACTAAAAAAACAGTCTCCTTTACTATCACAACAAAAAAATAATAATGAAGTACATAGGAATAAATTCAACCGAGGAGGTAGAAAACCTATACTCAGAAAATTATAGAACACTGAAGAAAAAAATTGAGAAAGATATGAATAAGTGGAAGCATATCCCATGTTCATGGATTGGAAGAATTAACATCATTAGAATGTCCATACTACTCAAAGCAACTTATAGAGTCAGTACAATTCCTATTAAAATACCAGTGGAATATTCCACAGATCTAGAACAAATATCAAAAAAATTTATATGAAACCAAAAAAAGATGCCAAATAGCCTCAGCAATCTTGAGAAAGAAGAACAAATTTGGAAGGATCACAGTACTTAATATCAAACTACACTACAAGGCCACTGTAATCAAAACAGTTTGGTCCTGGCATAAGAACAGACACATAGATCAATGGAACAGGATAAAAAGCCCATAAATAAACCCATGTCTTTATGGCCAATTAGTATTTGATGAAAGAGACAAGAGCATACAATGGAGTAAAAATAGTCTCTTCAATAGTGTTGCGAGAACTGGACTGGTACATGCTAAAAAATGAAACTAGACCAACTTACACCATGCACTTGAATCAACTCAAAATGGATAAAAAGCTTAAATATAAGTCATGATACCATAAAAATCCTATAGAAAAATATAGGCAGTAAAATTTCAGGTATCTTGTGTAGCAATATTTTTGCTGATACATCTCCTAGAGCAAGGGAAATAAAGGGAAAAATAAACAAATGAGACTACATCAAATTAAAAGTTTCTGCATAGCTAAGGGGACCATCATTAAAATGAAAAGGGAACCAACAGTATGGGAGAACATATTTGCCAACAATAATACATCAGACAAGTGTTAATTCTCCAAAATATATTCCAAAATACATAAAGAACACATACAACTCAAAGCAGAAAGACAAACCATCAAATTAAAAAATGGGCAAAGGACCTGAATAGACACTTCTCCAAGGAGGACATACAGATGGCCCAGAGACATGAAAAAAATGCTCAAAATCACTAGCCATAGGAGAGATGCAAATTGAAACCACAATGAGATGTCACCTCCCACCTGACAAAATGGCTATCATTAATAAATCAATAAGCAACAAGTGTTGGAGAGGTTTTGGAGAAAAGGGAACCCTAGTACACTGTTGGTGGAAATGCAGACTGGTGCAGCCACTGTGGAAAACAGTATGGAATTTCCTCAAAAAACTAAAAATGGAACTGCCTTTTGACCCAGTGATTCCACCTCCTTCCTCTCCTCTTAGTGCTGTCAGACTGTCCCATGATTCTGTGCCTCTAGATCTATTTTGCTTATTAGATTCCACTTATAAGTGAGATCACATGGTATTTACCTTTCATGGTATTTGCTGGGAATATACCCTAAGAATCCCCAAACACCAATTCAAAAGAATTTATGTTCCCCAATGTTCATAGCAGTGCTATTTACAATATCCAAAATTTGGAAATAGCTTAAGTGCCCATCAGTAGATGAGTGGATAAAAACAACTGTGGTATATTTACACAATGGAATGCTACACAGCAGTAAAAAATAAGGAATTCCTACCTTTTGCAACAGCATGGAACGACTTGGAGACTATTATACTAAGTAAAATAAGCCAGTTGGTGAAAGGTAAATACCATGTGATCTCACTTATAAGTGGAATCTAATAAGCAAAATAGATCTAGAGGCACAGAATCATGGGACAGTCTGACAGCACTAAGAGGAGAGGAAGGAGGTGGGGACTAATTGAAAGAAGATGAAGGGCCCTGGCTGGTGTGGCTCACAGGTTGAGTGCTAGCCTGAGAATCAAAGGGTCACCAGTTCGATTCCCAGTCAAGGGCACATGCCTGGGTTGCAGGCCAAGTCCTCAGGAGGGGGCATGAGAGAGGCAACCACACACTGATGTTTCTCTACCTCTCTTTCTCCCTCCCTTCCCTTCTCTAAAAAATGAATAAATAAAATCTTTTAAAAAAAGAAGATGAAGGGATTAGTCAAAGAACATATATGAAGGACCCATGGATATGAACAACAGGGTGGAAATTGACTATGGGTGGAGGAGGACAAAGAAGGGAAAGTGGGACAACTGTAGGATAACTGTAATAGCATAAACAATAAAATTTAAAAAAATAAAAATAAATGGAAACTATTGGTCTTCTTGACCCTACATGAAAGGACTAATATTTTCAGTTGGTTATTTTATTATAAATTATTCCACCCTCACTTTTAAAATTTGGTTGAATGCTTTTCTTGTTAAATAATCAAAAAGTAAAAATTATAAGTTAAAATTATTTTACCACTCTCAGTTCTGTGCCTGACTCCTGGCACATGCCTGACACAGCAGTGCTTATTCTGTCTATTACTACTGCGGTGTGCCACCTGCCATTTATAGGTTCATCCATTCTTCCTCATTATACTGTGAGCATCTCTGGAGAAGGCTGGGATGTGGCTCCTTTACATCTGCATCCTCAGGCCTTGGTCAAACACAGAAGTCAGGGCTGGGAGAGGGGGAGGAGGACTGCTCACAATCAGGGTAGAAAAGAGCAGATACATCAACAGAAAGGTTTAGTAAGGAGTCTGAGGAGATGCTGAGAAGTTGCTTTCTTACAGGTCTTCCCAGCTATTTGAACACGGCCCTGCTGGAGGGTGCTGGGGCTCTTAGTGGGAGTAGAAGGGTCCTGAGTTAGCCAGGGTGCAGGACTGCTGCCACCCACCCTCTTTGCCTGTTTGGGCCTCTGTCTCTACACCTGCAAAATGGGTTCACAGTAGCATCTACTGTAAAGAATGGAGATGAACCAAGCAGTCTGCAGGAAGCCCTATGTGCAATGCAAACCCCAGGGAGCAGTTAGCAATTTGGCTCTCAGAGCCAGGGTGGATAAGGCTGAGGGCAGGCAGCCTGTTGGAAAAGGCCCCATAGCAAGCCAATGAAGCAGCACTGACCAAGTATGGCGGGTGGGGAGAAGTGTTTAAAGATGTTGGGGTGAAGATGTCTTAAGCAGTGGGGAAGGAAGTGGATAGGGCAACCTCCAAGTTGCTTTGAGCCCCAGGTTACTCTGGCCCACACTCAGACACACCCCTTTCCAACCCACCCATCGTCTACTTCATGGCCCCCCTCATCTGGGCTGCTAAGACACAAACAACCTGTATGCCCCTCCCCACACCCCAAACCCCACTCCCTACCCTGCAGACATATGAGCCTTTTCACCTGTGGACTGGATGGCTTCACTGTGCCAGGATCACTTTGCTCTACCTTCTGTGCCAGCCTAGCCATAGCACCCCTGTTAAAACAGAGGCTCAAATTCCAGCTCCAACACACACTTACTGGGGTCCTGACTCTGCACACATTCTCATATTGGTATTACAAACCATATGTGCATGACACAAGCCTGACAGAGGGCTGGGACAGAGCCACATTGAAGGGGGCAGCCACTGGATGGACATACACACAGGTCTGACTATTCGGCAGGCTGGACACCTGATAATATGCTTGTTATGCAAATTTAAGAAATGGGGCACAAGACCTACCAATGCTTGTTTGGGATCACAGGAAGGCAAGGGAACCTGCTGGGACCATGAGATGAAGACAGGGCTAACCAGATAGAAACAGAATGACCAGCTCCTGTTGCTGGGCTTTGCAAAGGAGAGAGCTTTGAAATTTAAAGTCATGAGGGCAGGAGACCAGGCCTCAAGACCCACCGAACAGGACATTAGAAAAGAGCACTTAGTGGACAAACTTCCAGGGAGTGGGAGAGGGTAGACTGCAGAAATACTCTCCCCACCCCAACAAAGCTGGGCAACAAGCAGGTGAGTCTGACTTGGCCAGAACAGGAGGTGAGGGAGCGAGTGTGGGCAACCAGAATATCCTGTAACCTGTAACTTCATTCCTGCCTCTGTGCAGATTTAAGGCTTAAATTTATTCCCCTGCATGTCCCAAGGGTTCCCAAGTCAAGAGGGAAGACTGGTCCCAGGCCAGTGATTCCCTGAAGGAGAACAAAGATAAGGGTCCTGGGCTGCTACAGAGTGTCAAGTAGATAGGTAAAAATGTACCAGAGGGAAGAGCCAGCAGTGAAATTAGACCCACAAGGACATGAGAAAAAAGAACAGTCAGATGGAAAATATAAAGAGAACAGGATGGGTGCTGGGGTCTCCCGGTTCCATCACTTCCTACCTGTGTGACTTTGGCCAAGTTGCTAACCTCTCTGTGTTCCAGCTTCTCCACTATAAAATAGGAAGGCTAACCACCCACTTATTTAGGGCTAGAAAAGAATTAACCAAGGTAAAGTATTTAGCACAGAGCCTGGCATGAGAAAGTGGCCACATTTATTGCAATGTCTATTGATGACAGCAGTAACAGTTCCTTCTAAGAGAGCTGTGAGGTAAGGACTAGAAATCTTCATTTACCTTCAATTACAGTTGAGGAAACTGAGGCCAAGAGAAAGGTCTGGCTTGCTTCGGTCACCCAACTGGTGGACTACAGAGCTGAGCTGCAGACTTTGCCTCTAACACCCACACAGACAAAAACAAAACAAACAAACAAAAAAAACCTGTCCCCAGGGATTAAATGAGTCCAAGAAAGGAGATGGGTCCCTTAATCAGACCAAGGTGGAGTATGCCCATTAAAAAGATCACACACTATGATCAAGTGAGATTTATCCCAGGGATACAAGGATGGTACAGCATTTGCAAATCAATAAATGTGATACATCACATGAAGAAAAGGAAAGACAAAAATCAATGATTATATCAATAGATCTGGAAAAAGCATTTGATAAGGTACAGTACCCATTTATGATGAAAACACTCAGCAAAGTGGGAGTACAGGGAGCATTCCTCAATATAATAAAAGCCATATATGAGACACTAACAGCCAACATCACACTTCAAAGGGCAAAAACTAGAAGTTTTCTCACTAAGATCAGGAACAAGACTAGGATGTCCTCTTTCACCACTTCTATTCAATACAGTATTGGAAGTCTTAACCACAACGATCAGACAAGAAAGAGATACAAAAGGCATCCAAATTTGAAAGGAGGAAGTAAAACTGTCACTGTTTGCAGATGATATCATAGTGTACAGAGAAAATCCTATAGACCCTACCAAAAAATTACTCGACCTAATAACTAAATTTGGCAAAACAGCAGGATTCAAAGTCAATATTCAGAAATCAAAGACATTTTATACACCAAGAAAGAAAGATCAGTATCAGAAGTCAAGAAAAAAATCCCATTTACTCTGGCAACAAGAAAAATAAAATACCTAGGAATAAACCTTGCCAAGGTGTTAAAAGACCTATACTCAGAAAACTACACAACAATGAAAAAAGAAATTGAGGAAGACACAAATAAATGGAAGCATGTACCATGTTCATGGGTTGGAAGAATCAACATCATCGAAATGTTCATATTACCTACAGCAATTTATAAATTCCACACAATCCCTATTTAAGTACCAATGGCATATTTCACAGATATAGAACAAATATTTGATGAAATTACAGGCACTGTTAGAAGGTACAGAGAGAGGCTTCCCCTGCTTTAGTTTTCTCCATAACTTTCCTTCTATCTTAGACTTATTTGTTTGTTGTCTGTTTCTCCCACCATACCTACCACCTCCATTGCCCCTCTAGAATATAATTTCCTTGAAGGCAAGCACTTTGTCACGTTCCCTGTTGTGTATACGGTAAATATTTGTCAAATGAATAAATGAATGAATGAATGAATGAATGAAAGCTTCAAACAGTGACCAAAACCATATGACCTTTATTTAGTGCTTCCATGTAGGTGCTTTGGAAAGTATGCTCACATGTTCCTAAAGAGAGCAACCCAACTGAAGTTCAGAGAGGCTCTGCAAGGATAGAGGGTAGTGATGAACTCCAGCCCATCCAGCACGACTGCCCCCAGGTGTCAGCACAGAGTTCGCCAGAGGCCTGGGGTTTTGGTTTTGTTTTGGGATGGAGGAGAAGGGTGGAAAGAAAGTAACATTTGTTGAACATCTCTGTGTGCCAGAACCACATTTGGCTCTCAGTGTGGTACTGTGCAACAGTCCCTTTGTAGAGATACCGTTTTCCAGTTTTATAGGTGAGGAAACTGAGGCTCTGAGAAGAAATGTGATTCACTGAGGCCACCCACCTAGAAACTGGCCAGAACTGGGATTCTAGGCCCAAGTTGGTAGTGTCTTTCCTCAATCCTAGTTTACCTCCCTTCCTGGCTCCTTGCTGCATCTGACAGCTTACCATTCCTTTGGCTTAAGGTATTGTTTCTTAACAAAATGTCTTTATTTTTGTCAAGAGTTGCCACTCAGTTGTTAGTAGTTAAGACTTACCAATTAGTAATTTTTAAGACCCCATTAGTAATTTTTAAGAGATGAGCTAAGCTTGCTAAGCCAAGAACGGGGTTTGATGGTAGTGAAAAGGTAGAAATAGATCCGAGTCTTAAAATCTCAGACTCTCAGGGTGTGAAGCCACGTTGATCTCCAGCCATCTACAACCTCTTCACTGCATCCCCCCCAAGATGACTAACAACTCCATATTTCATTAGTGGGGAAACTGAGGCTCAGAGAGGCGACTTACCCAAGAAGAGTCAAGATTCGGGCCCAGAGGTCACATACAGTCTCTAACAAATCCAGAAGACTCCCCCAGACCCTGACCACACTCAGTGTTTGCAGAAGGACCAATCCTTCAGGCTGTGAGGGATTGCCAATGCCCCCTCGCAAATTGGGTGATTTCCTGAGTGCTGTCTCATTTGTTTTTTTACAATAAATCTGCAAGTGTGGCTCAAAGACGTATGTTTTATTATTGCAGAAATGCAGTGAGACAATACACCCAATGACACATAGTTCATAATAAGCATAGCAAAGTCATAAAATTGTTTACTATTTACCAGGCTCTGTTCTAAGCATTCACTATAGATCAACACACTTCATCCTGCAACAGTGTTATGAGGTGTGGGCCATTATTATCTATATTTTACAGATGTAGAAGTTGAGGCCCAGAGAGGTGATATAACCTGCCAAGGATTCTAACTTGGTCAGCCCAACTCCAGCATCTGAGCTACTCTCTCCCTCAAGGGCATAATATCCACTCCAGTCTTACTGACCCCAGCCCCGGCTCTCTCCTGGATCTACCCCAGGGGGCCAGTGAGCAGCAGACACTGCACTAGGCCATCACTGACCATGTGCCCTCCAGGAGCAGACCCACCCCTCCTCTGTCCTGACCATCCACCTCTTACCTCATGCCCATGAGCAGAGGAAGAACCTGCAGCAAAGTCAGCCCCAGCCCTTGGAGGGATTTAGACATCCCTTGACTTCATGGGGGCCAAACAGAGAGATCGAATCACTCAGCAGCAGCTGAGGGCTCTGAAGAATGGAGAATAGGACAGTGTCTGAGTAGCAGGCATCTGGTGTGGTAACTTCTGACCATGGAGGAGCCAACTATGAGGCTCTCTGTGCAGGGAGAGAGGGCTCCAGGCCCGGGGCAAACTCTCTGATGATGGCCCCTGATGTGGTATAGCCTGTGATGGAAGCAAGTGAGCTAGGGGCTGTGGGGATAACTGAAGCTATAGAGAGGGCAGTGGCAGGTCCTGCTGGCCCCTACCATCCTGTCCTGGACAGAAGCCCCAATGTCCCTGGAATCAGAGAGTAGGTCCCCAGAGCCACAGACATGAATGAAGCCCATGGTTCCTCCTGGGACAACAGATTCAAGGAGGTCAGGAGACTTGCCCAAAGTCTCCAATGACTCAGTGAGACCAGGGGGATTGGAACCAAGGCCTCCTGGTTCCCAGTATGGAATCCCCATCCTCATCTCCACCACATCCTTCTTAACTCTCAATCCACCCCTATCTCCAAGTAAAATTTCCATCCAGAAGCTCAGGTGGCTTCAGCTCATAACTCCAATAAAATGAAACTTGTCAGTCACTCCTCTCTACTCCTTATTAAGCTGGATGACCCTGAGCAAGGATTCTGCCTCCATTGAGTCTTAGCTTCCCTGTCTTTGAAATGCGAACCACCAAAAGGACACTTCCAGGTTGCCCTGAAGATTTAATGAAACTCCTGTGTAAAAAGCCCAGGCCTCTAGATCCATATTATCACTGAGTTGAAAATGAGGAGCCCAACTGACGCCCTCCACACATTCCAGCCCCATAACAATCCTGGCGGGTACAGAGGAAATAAACTGATGTCCAGGCCTGCCCGAAAGATTCCATTGCACCACCCTGTGCAGCCACTGTAAATGGTTTGCACCGGAATATTATCTGGGTGTATTTACGGTATCTTACTGGAAACCACAAAGTGCATTGTATTTTTTTTCTTTTTCTATTTAAAGCCAATGGGTCAGAGAGTGAGCAATCTGCAGTGACACAAGCTAAAATATATGATCATTTGGAAAATATACAGATGGAAAAAGGTTGCTTTTGCCAACCCTGTGGCAGGACAATTCACAGCCCTACTGGGCTCAGAATGCCATATCTGGCTGTCTCCATCTAAAGGAACTAAAGAGCCTCTCAATGAACAACCAGGAAAACTGGGGAAGCAGGGAATATGTGTTTCGACTGAGCCTGGTTAAGGCAACAGGCCACCAGAGATGGGACCTAGGGGAGGGGCACATGCAGGCCCCCACCCTTTAACCTTCCCTCCTACCTGGGTTCCATCCAAGGGTCTCTCTTTCTACCAGGCAAGGCAGAGAGCTCCGCTGACCTCCCATCAAGGATCAACACCTGCTTCTTCCTGCCTCCGTGCCTTTGCACATTTTGTTCCTTCAGCCTAGAAATGCCCTTCCTCTCCCATCTGCTTGGAAACAGAAAATATAGCCCAGTAGTTTCAAAGCAGGGCTGACAATCCTGGTTTCACATCCTGGCTCTACTTCCCAGTGTCTGGATCTTGAGTAAATTAACTGACCTCTCAAGGCCCCAGTTTCCTCATTTGTAAAATGAGAATAATAAATACTTGCCTCCTAAAGAGAGTAAATAAACCAAAGCATATAACATGCCTGCACAATACCTGATAAGGAATTAATTAGCAGTAGCTCTTTTTTAAAAGAGATTTTATTTATTTATTTATTTTTAGAGAGAAGGGAAGGGAGGGAGAAAGAGAGGGAGAGAAACATCAATGGGTGGTTGCCTCTTATGCATCCCCTACTGGGGACCTGGCCCACAACCCAGGCATGTGCTCTGACTGGGAATCGAACCGGTGACCCTTTGGCTCGCAGGCCTGTGCTCAGTCCACTGAGCTACACCAACCAGGGCAGCATTAACTCTTATTAGGTGCATTATTGATTAACCATACCCATCAAGATGCAGCTCCGGTGTCCCTTTTCTGAGAGACCTTCTTGAGTTCCCTCCCTCTGCTTGTGGCCCAGCACCTTAGCCATTCTTATTTTGTGTTGAATTAAATGATCAGTCTCTTCCCACCAGGCCATGGTAACCTGGATTATTTATCTGCAAAGCCTCAAGAATTGAATGAATGAATGACTGTGGATGTAGAAGTGTCTATGTGTGTATGTGTCTGTCTGTCCACCATATGAAAACTGGACTTATCTCAAAAATAGCGTCAGGGCAAAAAAAACCCAGGATGGTATCAGGCTTGCAAAAATGCAAATGAGAGAAAATGTCCTTTGTTGGCTGTGTTTGAGACAAGAACAGGGAAAGAAAAGGCCTTTGGTCAGGCAGGATGGCTCATTGTTAATGGCAGAAAGAATGTGGAGCTGGCCCTGTCCCTCACTTCTGTCTCTCTCACTGGAAAGGTCTTCCATTCCATCCCTCTGAGCAGTCCTCAGCTCACCAGACATGTACTCCATCCACTTTCAGAGCCCCAGAGGGGTAAAAAGATGGATTTGTGCATGGCATGCAGATTCCCAATTAGGGATCCTAGGCCAGCCACTCACCCAAGACAGAGAGAGGGGAGCTGCTGAAGTGACTGCTTGAGAGGAGAAATGGTGACAAATGTAACAGCAGAAGAAGCCCAGAAATGTACCAAAGTTACCCAGTCTGTAGAGGAGGGTGGCCCCCAGAGCTGAATCCTAGGTCATCTGTGCCCATCCCTGGAAAAATTCTGACACGGAAGCACCAAACAGGAGGTCATGAGTATTTGGGAAAGAACGCAGCTGTCCCCAGGAGCACACATCAGGAAATCACCATTTCTTTGTTGACAATAATGCTAGAGACAGAGCAAATCTCTATATGTGCTAAGAATTTGATTATCTTCCCACTTCCTGTCCTCGCCTGAGATAGGGGAGAGAAACTCTTCCAACATTTCCCTCTCAGGCAACCCCCAAGTCTTGAACATAAAACCCTGCAGCTTGACTGTCCCCACCTCTATCTCCACAGAAGCCCTTCTGCCTTCCCTACACCACATCCTGCAGTGCAGGTGCCCAATGACTCTGGACCCCGGCTCCTGGCTGGGTCACACCAGGAGCTTTCCTTGGCAGCTCCTCCCCGGTCACCCCCTTCCTGTCCTGGGTGTGGGCCAGCCCATGCCAGTTGAACCCTGCAGGCAGCCTTCCACGCTCCAGTCCACCTACTCATCCACCCAGAGCTCTCTTCTCTTCTACCAGATCCCAGAGCGTACTGCAGCCCTGACCATGTGGCCTGTCCCCACTAGTCCATGGGCCCTGAGGGATTCATCGGCTGTTTACCACTCAGAAGATTCTAGTTAATATTTGTGGGACAGATAAATAAATAAGTGGGTGGACATGTAGGGTGGAGGGGGCACGGTGTGTGATCCCAAAAACATTAATTTATATGAATTCAAGAAAATGCACATAGGGAAAGATAAATTAAAATACTATATATGTGGGAATATAAATTGGTGTACCCACTACAGAAGAGTATGGAGGTTTTCAAAAAATTAAAACTAGAATTACCCTATGTCCAAAAAAATCCCATTCTGGGCATATATCTGAAGACAATGAAATCACTGTCTTGAAGAGATGTCTGCACTCCCATGTTGACTGCAGTATTATTCACAATAGCCAAGGCATGGAAACAACCTAAGTGTCTACCGAAGAATGAACAGATAAAGAAGAGGTGGTACATATAAACAATGGGATATTATTCAGCCATAAAAAAGAATGAAATCTTGCTATTTGAAGTAACATAGATGGACTTTGAGGACATCATATTAAGCGAGATAAGTCTGAGAAAGACAAATATCATGAGATCTAACTATATGTAGAATCTAAAAAGCTCAAAAAAATACTATATGTATATTTTGGATGTGTGGTCTTCATTCTCTATACCACTGTACGAACCTTATACAACCACATGAATATTTTACTGTACTTGTATATAAAACCAGGTATTCTGAATGTTGTGGCTTATTTAAAGGACTTTCAAGGGTAATATTTACTAGAATTACATTTCACCATCCACAGCAATGTCGGAAGCTAGCATGTGCCTCTGCTGTAGCCTTGGGGAAAGATGTTGGACTTGGGGGTGAGTGAATATACGCTGGTGGATTCTGATTAGTGCAAAACCCGCATGATAAGCATGGTCACCCTGTGAAGGTCCCCAGCGCAGTGTCTCCTGATGTGGGTGCCTCTGAAGAGCAGCTCCACCAGAGTGTCACTGAGTCCAAGGTCAGAGAGGAGTGGGCCCTCCAAGGGAAGCTGCTGTCATGTCTGCAGGACTTTTCAGAACCTTTAATTTGCTGATGGAAACTCTGGCTCTCTTGGGCAGGAAGTACAGTGCTCTGAGTTCACAAATTTATCATTCTAAGTACCCCCTGCCCCGCCCTTATTTTCCCAGAGTAGCTGGTGGGGGTTGAGGGAGTGGAGACTAGTGTTCTGCTGAACAGATCCTGGGAACAGATCCTCTTGAGTCATGCCACTGGGGAGGGGTCTTCCCTAGGCCTTGACTTAGTCAACATTTTTATCCCACTGGAAGGGAGAGCTAACACAATGCTGGGCTAAAATGGACGAACATGAAAATGTGCAGGAATGAATGTTCAGTCTCATATTTGGGTCAGGAATGAAAAGTCTTCAATCACACAACAGAGAGAACAGAGTGAACAGAGTGTTTCCTGTGTGTGAAGTGCCACCCAGACCTGAGAGTCCTCAAGGGCTCAGAACAATTGTTAGCACATTGGGCAGAGAGGAGCTGAACTGCCTGGGAGTCATGGATTTCCTCATGTGTTTCTTGAGCACCTACTGTGTGCCAGGAGAACATGACTGACAGTCCCTGGCTCCATGAACTTCCATGTCTGGTATGGAGACTGATGCTGAACCCATTATTACAAAGTAAGAAAAGTCACTTCTGAAAGAGGTAAGTACTGTAAAAGCAGCAGCACTGGGTGAACTGCTGGTGTAGGGGTAGGAGCGTTCTCAGGCCAGATGGTCAAGGAAGGCCTTCTGGAGGAAGCAGCATTTGAGTGGAGACCTGTATAATACTGGGTGGGCAGGTTACCTACCATCATTCAGCAGCTTCTCCCTTCCACTCTTCTGCTCCTCCTCATACTCCAGAAGGAATTAGGGTAAGGGTCTGTCCCTATACCCACTGAGCCTGTGGTGAATATGTGCTCAGGTGCCAGCCACTGTATCAGAGGGTTTTGCTCCCTCAAAGACACACCTTCTACCCAAGAGACAGATGATAACAACTCAACTATGGTTTATGGTGCATGTGCAGTGTGCCAGGCACAGTTCTGAGTGCCTCACAGGGAATAAGTAATCTCCTCCTCTCCCACCTAGGAGATAGGCACTGTTATCATGGCCGTTTGGTCAAGGTCCTTGGCTGGGAAAAGAACCGAGCAGGTGGCTTCAGGGCTGAACAAAGCACTGCAGAATGAATGAATAGATCAGGATTATACCCTAAAGTAGTGAAGTGATAGAAAGAAATGGGGAGGTAAAGGATGGATAGGGATGAACATTTCCACTCCACAGGAGAGCCATGAAGCTTCTCTTGGGGTGGGTGACATGTGACCCCAGAATGGAAGAACAGAAGGGTACCCAGGCAGAGGAAACAGCCAGGGCAAAGGCCCTGAGGTTGAAAGCACTTTCACGTGCTTGAGGTTCAGAAGAAGGCCAGCAGAACTGGGGTGGAGATAGGGTTGGCATGAAAGTCACAGAAGTCTGTAAGGGTAAGGGACCGGGGGGCTTGTCAGTATTTTATTCCCAGAGCAATAGGAAACCACGATAGGGTTTTACACAGGGATGTCATGATCAGAGCATCATGGGAAAGATGCCATGCTGAATGGCCAAGTGGACGGGGAAGGCAAGTGTATATTAGGAGCCTGATGGAGTTGTCTGGGCAACAACTTTCTAAAGATGGAGGTCTAAACCAGGATGTGGTTTTAGAGGTGGCGAGAAATGGACAGGCTGGTAGAGTCAAGATAGTGAGCTTAGACTAGCAATTGAACCAATAGCTTCTCCCCATTTCATTCTACATCTTCCCATTCTGTTGCAACAAAAATCAAATCTAGAAAGGCATCCCCAGTTCCTCATGCTCATCTTCATCTGAGATGGGCATGCAGGCCTAATGGGAGGGACCAAGGGATGTCCTGTGATGGCCCTAACCCAGCAGATGCCAGAGCCTTACGTCCTGTATAATGCTGCTGCCACTTGGCAAGGTGGCCCATGTGACTCCCCTGTTCTGCAGATGGCCAGACTGAGATGAGAAAGGTGAGGTACTTGCTCAGAGGCACCAGCAAGGGAGTGGTGGGGCTGGGATGGAAACCTGGCTGTGTGACTTGGATACCTGTACTTGTTTTGCTGCTCCACAACCCAGCAACAAGACAAGGTTCTCAAGGTCATGGCATGTTCAACAACCTCAAATCTGGCAGGTGCACACAAACAGAAGAATCTCTCAGGAACAGTGAACTGCTATCAATCAGTCCTGCCACAAAACAGTCATGTGCCTTCAGTCAGTCTCCACCTTGCCCCAAGCCTGAGATGAAGGCATCCTTTCTGGAATGGGTGAGACCAGATGAAGTGGCATATGAAAATCACATGCAGGGGAAGGGCTGTGTCAGCTCCAGGCCCCTACTTGTCTTCAATGAAAATGTAAAAGATGAGAGATTGAAGCCCCTTTTAACTCAGCCTCCCTGAGGTGCTGCTGAGCCAGTCCATACTCTGCTCCCTGCACCATGATATAACTATGATGGCCCAAACTGAGGGGAGAACACACAACTCCAAGGAAAAATTGGTTAAAAGCATGAATAGGCAACTCCCAGAAGAGTAAACATGCACAGCCAGTACATGTAGGAAGAGATTTCAACAGCATCACTTCTCAGTGAAGTACAAACCAAGATGATAGTGAGAAAGCAACTCACACCCATTCCTTAGGCAAAAATGAAGAAGTCTGGATGATCCCAAATGTTGGAGAGGCTATAGATCAACACTATTTGCTGATGGGACTGGCATTTGGCACAATCGGTGTGTAAATCAGGTTGATATTCTTACCCTGTGACCAGCAATTCTATTCCTTTGTATGTATCCAGGAGAAATGCATGCACATGGATGCCAGGAGACCTGTGGTGGCACTGTTAGTGACAGCAAAAGTTTAAGGCAGCTCACATGCCCCACAACCCAAAGCATGGGTGCACATTGGGGTCTGTTTACCACAGCTGAAATGAATCAACAGCCCAGAGTGGTATGGCTCAGTTGGTTAGAGCATTGTCCTGTAAACCGGTTCAATTCCCAGTCAGGGCACATTCTTAGGTTTAGCTGTAGTTGCGGTACATAGAAGAGGCAACTGATCGATCTTCTATCACACTGATGTTTCTTTCCCTTTCTCTCTAAAGTACCTCTCTCCTTTTCCCTCTTTCTGAAATCGATAAGCATGTCTTTGGGTGAGAGGGGAAAAAAAAAACAGAATCAACAGCAGCTACCAGGAAGATAAATGAGTGAAAATTCCAAAAGATTGCATACGGTATCATACTTTTCTTTATAAAATTAAATATTGGGTTGGCAAAAAAATCCGTATATTTTTTTCTGTAAAATAAGAGACCCATTTTTCATTTTCACCAATAACTTTATTAATTTGAATATTTTGAGTATATCAGCTATTTCTCATATGGTATAATGTTGATTGTCCTCAGTTAATGTCTTGATTTGATCACTGTCAACTTCAGCTGCTCTACGCAACAGACCGTGGAGCATTGTCCAGTGAGAAATCTCCAGTATGAAAATTTGCAAACCACTTTTGACACATTCGATCAGCCACAGCACCTTCTCCATACACTGCACAAATCTTTTTTGCATTTCAGTTACATTTTTACCTTTCTTGAAATAACAAAGAATATGCTGAAAATTGTGCATATTTTCTTCTGTCTTCATAATGAAAATGACTACACAAAAATTCACCAATCTTGATGTTTTTTAATGCATTCTGATGTGATAGCTGTCATAATACAATCTAACAAAATTATTTTGAATGAAATTAAGGACAGGTAAGCACTACCAGAGCCATCTTATGGAAAAATAAACCAAACGAACTTTTTTTGCCAACCTCATACAAATAAAACCAAATAACTGACCTTTGGGGAATATATCAACATGATAAATTTGACACAAGCAAGCAAGGAATGGAAAACCCAAGATTCAGGACAGAGAAAGTATGGCTTGGGAGGGAAAGGCAGGGAGTGCATGAGGGATGTTCACAGAAATGGATCTAAATTGCCTGTCCTTATTCTAGCTGCTGTGTTGGGTGGTATAGATTGAAGGTGGGGGCAGAGGGGGTTGTTGTATGATTTAAGAAAACAAAAAGCCTGGACATAGGTGAATATCTTCTTAAGCCCCCCAAGGGCCACACTGGATAGCAGTTGATAAAGCTGATGTGGGCCACACAAACACCCAAATAATCCCTGTCATCTTAAGACCCTTGAATACACAGCCTGTCATCTCCCCTGAGGCTAGCGACACCTTGCCTCCTGAGGCTGCAGACCCCTGTTCACCATCCCTTTAGCAATCAAATGTCCATATATTGAGACCACTGTTCCCTCAGCCTGGGATCCCATTCACTGACAAATGAAACTCTTCACACCCTTAGAGACCCAGGTCAAGGCTCATCTCCACTGTCCAGTCCACTCCTCCCACCTTGGAGTCTAAACTCTGAGCACCACCACACCCCATATGCCCTTCCCTTAAAGCACAGACCAATGCTGTGCTGTGGTTGCTCATTGTTATGGACTAAATTGTATCCCCCTCCCCAAATTCATAACCCCCAGTCACTCAGAATGTGACTGTGTCCAGAAGCATGACCTTTAAAGAGGTGATTAAGTTAAAATGAGACCATTAGGGTTACCCAAATCCAGTCTGACTGGTGTCCTTATAAGAAGAGATTAGGGCACAGAGACATCAAGGGCATGCACATAGAGAACATATTTTGTGAAGACACAGTAAGAAGGATGCCATCTGTAAGCCAAGGAGAGAGGCCTCAGAAGAAACCAAACATGCCAACACCTTGATCTTGGACTTCCAGCCTCCAGAACTGGGACAAAATAAATCTGTGTTTAAACTGTGGTACTTTCTTACAGCAGCCTGAGCTGACTAATAGACTCGTGAGCAGTCCCACTCCCATGAGAAATGTTCTGGGTGGGGCTCCCACGCCTG
This sequence comes from Phyllostomus discolor, assembly GCF_004126475.2. Classification (NCBI taxonomy): domain Eukaryota; kingdom Metazoa; phylum Chordata; class Mammalia; order Chiroptera; family Phyllostomidae; genus Phyllostomus; species Phyllostomus discolor. The sequence continues at coordinate 108,358,132 of NC_040904.2, forward strand.
GCCAACAAAAGCATTGTTGCGCTTGGCCATTGTGATTATTGCTGATGGACACACAAACAAAAGTCAAGCCCTGTTATCTGATCCAATCAGAGTAAACCATAGGAATTCTGCAGGTGCTGCCAGAGAAAGGTTAAGGCCTTTCTGCAGGACTTGAACTTGAAAGTTGTGGTGCCAGCAATGAAACAGCCATCTTACTGTTCAAAGAGGTGGCTCTGGGGTTGGTAAAAGCCAACACTACCTTTGGTCCAAGACATTCTGAAAGTCGGCACCATCCCTGACTTTCCAGTTACTTATGCAAACATGAATTCCCCTTTTCTTCTGAGGTGGCCTACATTGGATTTCAGTTTCTAGCATCCAAGAGGGCCTTGTGCATGGCCATCCTCAAATCTATGCGGTAAAATCTGGAACACTCAGAAGGCAAAACAGAGCCATGAAACACAGGCAGAGTTCGAGACTGGAGTGGAAGTTGAGGGGGGTGGTGGAAGGAGAGCCTTTAGGTCTTAGCATGGGATGGAAAACCTGTTGGGGACTGGCTTCCCACCCCAGTATCAATGTTCCCCTTTCTCCTCAGTCACAGATTCTCAATTGGTCTCAGCTGCTCTGAATAAAAGACTATATTTCCCACCTTCCTTTGCAGTGAGGTATGGTCATGTGACTAAATTCTAGCCAATGATATATAAGCAAAACATGGGTTGGAGATTCTGGGAAGTCTCTTCGATGGCAGATGTGTCCTGCTGCTTGGAATGTGAATTTGATGGCCAGAGCTCCCAAAGTCAAACACTGCACTCCTGATCTCTCACCCCATGAGACAGCCCTTGTTGACTGATCATTCCCAGAAAGAGGCAACCCCATGGAGGCAAGAACACTGATGAAGAGCCCAGAAAGCCTAAATTTGAGACTTGCCCATGGTGTCCTCAAGCAGGATAGCTGTTTATACATGAGGAAACCAAGGCTCAGAAGGAAAGTGACTGCTCAGACTTGCAGGAAGGTGTCCAATCCTGATCTCATCTCCTCTGCTCCCACTACCACCACCTTAGAAGGGCAACTCCTTCCTTAGTTTTAGGTTGTCAGTATCCCTCCATCCTGGCAGCTCCCTTCCAAAGCAGATCTCCACTGCTATCACTCACTGGCTCCACAGCCACCAGTCACCTCCTGCCTGGAAAACGGGACCAGACTCCCACCTCCCACCTTTGTCCCTCCACAGTTCATTCCATTTCCAGTGCCCAGAGCAATGCTGCTAAATCTGAAGTCAGCCCCTGTCACTCTCTTGCTCTCCATTCAATGGAGGGAAGGAAATCCAGAATCCTGCCTATGCCTGACAGACGTAGCATTGTCCAGCTCCCAGCTCCTCTGACCTCTGAGCCTTTCTTTCTCCCCTCTTTTGCTGTACTCCAGCTATACCAGCCTCCTTGCAGTTCCTCAAGCATGTTTCTGCTTCAGGGCCTTTGCACATGCCATTCCTTTTGCCTGGAAGGCTCATCCTCTCAACATGCCTGAGATTCACCCACGTCATGAATTCAGAGGCCTTCCCTGACCACACAGGTAGAACAACAGCCTCCAGCCACAGTGGGTGAATGCATGAGTGAATCAATGAATCACAATGAATGAATGAATTCTGCACCCACCCTTTAATTCAGAATTCCCATTGGATTGAATCATATGATACTGCCATTTTATGGGCCCAAAATCATTGTATAGTGGCTATTTTATACAATGTGACTTACTTTGGCAGTCATACCCATGCTCAAAATTTTCCAATTGCTTCCACCACCGAGAAATTCAAACTGCTCAAATTGACCACATGCCTCCTGGCTCTGGCTCCCATTCTCTTCCAGGCCCGGGGTGGGGGCATCCCATGGATTCTTCTGGACTCCTTTCTTTGCTTGAATTCCCTAAGACCACCACTGCCTGTCCAAGCCCTCCTCTTGAAAAAGGCTCCCTGACTCAGGCCTCTGCTCCACTCTGAGTACACTGGAGTATATACTGGATGGAGTCATCCTCCATGTCAGCTTGAAAGGGATCCCTCAGTTCTACACCTCTCTCCAGCCAGGGTGGAGGCATGCTGTTGGATGGCAGGGCCCTCAGCACCATGGCCTTCCACTGCATCCCAGCAGGCACTATTACAGTGACACCAATGGGCTGGTTATTCCAAGACTGCAAACTGCACTGGGATGAACCCAGTCCTGGGAAACCCTACAACTCACTTTTGTTGACCTTGGACAGGTCTCTTCTGAGCCTCAGTTTCCCCATAATTGAAATAATGCCAGAGCACAGAGCTGTGTCCCAGAAATGGAGGACAGGGGTATAAGCAAGTGAAAGCAGAAAAACACAGGTGACAACAAGGGAAGGAATACAGGATGGGGATTTCATCCACCTAAACTGGCATCTCAGTACTGATGCCATTTCTGGGCACAATCTGGGACAGCCCCTCTTTCCTCTGAGCCTTGGTTCTCCCCCTGAAAGGTGAGCCCCGGCACTGGGGAGAAGGGGAACAAGGGCGAGTGAGTGGTGCAAGGCAATGTCCTATCTCCCAGAGATGTTGAAAGGGTGTGGGTGTGAAGAGGGCCTGCAGCAAGAGACCACCATATCCCTGCAAGCCTCCTCCTGAATCCGGGATCCTGTTCTGCAGCCCCATCAGGTGTGAGTAAGAAGGCAGCTACAGAAGGTGATCACAAACTGAGACCTTTGGCTGGACTGAGATTATGTTGCTCTCCCTTGCAAAAAGAAATGGGAAGAAAACACTCACTGGTGACAGGGGGTCCCGATACCCACTGAGCCATTCCCAACAGATGAGGAAGAGATGAAGGCAGTGCCAAGTGCTTGGATGATAGGATAGGGCTTCATGGCTACAGGGCTTCATGCAGGGGTCTAGGGGAAGGTCTGTGAGATCAGGATACTGAGATGGAGGCATGTGCACAGAGGATGAAGCTCAGGAGTATGGGGTTGTGGGAAAATATCTGAGGCAGAGGGAACTCCTGCAACTGTATTCCCAAAGCAGGACCCCGTATGATATGTTTGGGAAACAGGATGAGGCTGGTGGTCAAAGGGGAGGGAGAAGATGGGGGCAGATGGGGGCAGAGGTCAGCAGTTGGGATTTCATTCTGATTCCAGGGTTATAAGCAGGGAAATGACATGATCTAATTTCCATTTACAAAGAATGACCCTGCCTGCAGAAGAATCTACAGAAGGATCGGGGAGCAGCAGGATGATGGGAGTGGGAGATGGGGGCCTGGCAGCCCAGATACATACACCAGCTGTGTGATCCAAGAGGGAGGAAGTGAGGACTCAGAGCAGTGGCTGGGTTTTGTGTGAACTTTTTCAATAACCAATGGACTTGTTGATGTTGGGGCTGATGGAGAGACAGGACTCAAGAATGCCCAGCGATCAGTTGAGCAGGCCAGGTGAACCACTCCATCCCAAAGAAATCCGAGGCTAAGTGGACTTTCAGGAGAGTCCACAGTTCAAAGCAAGCCTTCAGAGGTCCTGGCCTGCCAGTCCAGACACACATTAGCAAGACACACAGCATAGCCTTCCCCTCACTGATCAGGGACTCCTGGTTGCCAAACCCTTCCCACTAGGTTTTTCTCACGATTGTTTTAGAAATCCAAATGTGTGTCCCAACAATTTGTGCATGCTTAATGTGTGCATGTCCAAGCAACACGCAATTCCCATAAAACAAGGGTTGCAAATAGAAATGCCCACAGTGGCCAGGCAAGTCTTATAAGGCTGGCTATAAAATGAATAATAGGGAGTGGTGGGGACTGTGGCAGTGAATGGATCTAAAGCAAGTTGTGTTCTCAACTCTAGCCCATTGTAACTATGGTGATACATGTGTAAACTTATTTTTCAAAATAAGCCAGAAATTTGTATTTTTAGGTAAAACAGCTAAATTTTAAATTTTGGGCTTCATTAAAAAACAACGTAAGTGCTATTCTCAGCCAGTTAGCATTTGGGCCATACACAGCTGGCATGGTCTAGATTCAAACCAGGGACTGGCCTTCATCAGGTCGAGGCACCTTCAGGATCTCAAATTGGGGTCATCCCAGCACGAGGCACGGGCACGTAAGGGGGTCCCAGAGAGCTCCTGAGAGAGTATTCCGGTCTCCGCTTAGCCTGTAAGACCCTGTTTGCATTGTCTGGAGAGCACTTACCCACTTTGAGCTCCTTCCCGAAGACGGTGCGCTCCCCCAGCGCTGAGCAGTTCCAGCGGCCATTGCGGAACTGAAACTGACACTCGTCGAGGCCCATTTGTGAGCCTTCTCCTATGACGATGATGGCGTCCGGCCTACTCTGGCAGATTGCCCGCTGTCTGGGAGCCAGGCCTGGGATCTTGTTACAGATGATGCTGGCGCCCAGAGCTACCACCGAGGAGAAGCCACTGGAACAGAGAAAGTGAGCATTAGGCCCGCAGGGTGGGGGCATGGCCTACAGGTCCTCCCTGGGTATTGGCCCTGGTCACCTCACCCTGCAGCTCCCAGCAGGAGTCTCCCAAATTTCTTGATACCCATGTTTATTCATTTGTGATTTCACACTGGTATCTGTGCAGTGTATACATACAATATTAGTGAGTCATGATTTCCTTTTCAAAACCAAAAAATAAGGTGATGTATGTTAAACATAAATGTTGAGTGAACTAAGCAAGTTTCCTTTGTAGTTATGGTAGGATTCAATTGAGATGAAGTTTAAAATCATGCAAAATGAATCTTAATACTGTTTAGGAATCATCTCTACGTGGAAAAACTACAAAGGGAAACTATTGGGTTGGCCAAAATGTCCATATGGCTCTTTCCATGAAATAAAAGAGACACTTTTCATTTTCACAAATAACTTTACTGATTTGGATATTCTGAGTATGTCGGCTATGTCCTGTGGTATAACATTGATTGTCCTCAACTAATGTCTCAATTTGACCGCTATCAACTTCAGCTGGTCTACCCAGCTACAGAGCATCATCTGAGAAGTCTCCAGCACAAAACATTGCAAACCACTTTTGACACATTCAATCAGACACGGCATCTTCTCCATATGCAAATTTTTTTGCATTTTAGTTGCACTTTTACCTTTCTTGAAATAATAAAGCATAAATGCTGAAAATATTGTGTATTTTTTTCTGTCTTCAGTATTAAAATGTCCGCAAAAATTCACTAATTTTTACAATTTTTTTGCTGATATGACAGTTGTCATAGTACAATCTAACAAAATAATTTCAAATGACGTTAAAGACAACCACACTAGAGCCATCATACAGCAAAACTGAATGAACTTTTTGGCCAACTCAATATAGAGTTTCATGTAGCAGTTGCCTCTGAAAGGGTGGTGGGTGCACAGATGTTCATTAAAAAAACAACTGTTCATACGTGGCTTATATACTCTCTGGTATGTATGTATATTTTTATTACCAAAATATATTTAAAGAGAAATTGTCAATAGAAGCTCTAAGTATTTTCTCCCCACAAGCCAATGGAGTACATGTGTCTATATCCCCTTCTGGACATGACTGACCTAAAACAAGCTTATGACTATTCTGGTGAAAGTCATTCACTGAATAAATACATATTAAACATCTATCAGGTGTCAGGCCCTATGCTGGGAGACAGGCAAAGGCCCCATCCTCAAGGAGCTGTAGAGCTGTAGATCTTACCCCAGATGCCTCACTCTGGTTATTCACATCATAAATGAACCCAACAGGCCATTTCAGACAATGACACACACTATGAAAACAGTAAGTAAAGATGCTGTGATGGCAATTAGGAGTGGATTTGGGAGGAAAGGAACAGGGGCCACTTGAGCTGGCATTGTCAAGGAGAGAGACCTCCCTGAGGAAGTAACAGTGAAGCAGAGATCTGACTGGCCAGCAGTGGGAAGGTCTGGGGAAGAGCATTCTGGGCAAAGGCAAAAGAAAATGCCAAGTGGTAGGAGGGGAACTGTTGACAAGTAAGAACCCCTAGAAGCTGGTGCAAACCAGAGCTTGGGAAGGAAGACACGCTGGGGACAAGAGATGGCCCGGGCTGAAATTTTCTCAGATACCTCAGGAAACACTGAAGGTCTGCAGGCATGATACTGACAAGACCTCATCTCTCCAGCCCCATAGGATTATGGGATGCCAGACAAGAGGTGGTGGTCGTGGCATGGCATTGGTGGCAGTGATGGGGGTGGCTGCAGATAGAGCTGACCAAACTTGCTATGGACTGATGGACTGATGGACTGATGGATAGAGTAGAGCTAAGGGGAGAAATGGCAAAGGTACAGGGGAAGATAGACATCAGTGTGACTCATGGTTATGAGCCTAAGGGTAGGGCCATTTCCTAATATCAAGATAACCCCAAACAGGCTCCAATAGTAACCCCAATGATGTAGATAGCCCATCCTTTATATAAAGATGGGTTACTCATCTGTAGTTTCCTTTTGCACAATCCTCAAGACTACTTTGAAAGAGAAGATTTTAACCCAGATGCCTCACTCTGGTTGTAATAATAAGAGCTTCCACTTAATGAGGGTCATGACCAGCCACTGGGCTAAGTGCCTCATGCTCTCCATCCTGGAGCTCAGGAGTGGAAAGCTGTTCTGGAACTGAGATTTTTTAAAGCATAGTTACCCTGTACCAACAGCACCTGAGGTCCCACACCTTTCCAGGTGCATAACTGACCACTCCTGTCCTCTTTCCCTCCGCTCCTGCCTCGTGCCAGCCTTCTATCTGTCTTAGGCCCTATGTCCTTGCTGGTACTTCTCCCTAGAAGCTCTCACCTCTTGAGCTGCACATGCTTGGCTTCTTGTCATCATTTATGGGATCTCAAGAGTTACCACCTTGACCAACCCAGTTAAGGGAACCTGCTTCCCCACCCAACCCTTCCTAATTTTCCATCACAACCTCTATTTTGTTTACTTAATATTCTTGCTACTCATGGTCTGGTCTTCTGAAATGCCTTAATATATTTGTTTTTAATTTTCCTGCTCATTTGTTTATTATCTTTCTCTTTAGACTATGAGCTCTCTGAGGTCAGGAAGACTGTCTTCCAGTTCACTAAATGGCTACTGAATGGATTGTGGAGCTTCAAAAAATGTCACTTAGGATGAGCACCTGCTCTCCAAATATGCATTGGACACATCAATGCATGAACTTTTGCAGCCTCCCTAATATGCGTCAAGGCAATATGGTGGCACAAACATTAGCCCATGTGGCCTTTCTAAACAGCCCTGTTGGGCAGGACTCACCCTACCCACTTCACATATCTGAAAACAGAGGCTTACAGAGATTGAGACAGGGAGGCTAGCAGGTGATGGATTTGAAACAGGAACCCAGTGAGAGCTACTGGCCATTCATCTCATCCATTAAAACAAAGTCTAACACGGAGCCAGAATGTTTGAAATGTTTGAGGAAGAGGTGGCATAGAAAGATTAAGTCCATCTCCTGTCCACAAGTCAGAAAGAATCACAAGGAAATCCCTACATCAGCAGAGAAGTGTAATGATATATTAGGGTCAAAAATTCATAGGAACAATAATGTAGCAGCTAAGAGGTCAAAGCTAGGGTGCCATCTACCTTTCCTTCACCTATACTAGCTGTGTGATGTTGGGCAAGTTACATCCCCTCTCTGTACTTCCATGGCTACAATGAGAATATTGATAATTATTGGGCCTGATAATTATTTCACCTCATAGGATTGCTGTAAAAATTAAATGTGTTAAAACATGGAAAGCGCTTAGAAGATCTTGTTGTTAAAGTTGTTGTTGTTGTTGTTGTTGTTGTTGTTATGGGATTTGATTGTCACAAGGGGCTAATGCTTCAGTCACATAAACCACGAATATAAAATAAGAAAACCACAGATGCCCTGCCATCAGTCCTGAGCAGGAAGGAACCAGTCACATCTGCGGAACTAGAAGGCCTGTTAGGGACTTTACCCCTCATGCCCATTTTACAGATGGATAACCCGAGGCCCACGGAGCAGCAGAGCCTGGTTCCAAATCATCCTGCAATTCCATCTCCCTGCCTAGACCTCTCTCCGTCCCAAAGGGCGGCTGCCGGGCCGCAGGTCGGCTCCTTCCGTGGGTCCCTCTCTCCCGGACGGCTGGGCCCCTGAGAAGTCAACGAGGTCTTGGCGCCGGCGGGAGGTCGGGCGGGTGGTGCAGCCAAGGGAGGTTATTTTCTGTTGTTTTTCCCTTTCTCTCTTCCCTCCCCTGTCCCTCCACCCCGTTTCTAATTAAAAAGGAGATAAAGCCGCGAGCGGCCAGCGCCAATCAGCCGGACCGGCTTCCTGGATGCTGGATGCGCGCGTGGCGGCGGGTGCCGCAGCCAAGATGAAGATTAAAGTAGAGGGGAAAAGAAAAGCCACTCAGCCGCGGGCGAATCAATAACACTTAAAACACACCGGCAGGCAGGCAGCGCGCGGCCCGCAGCCGCCTCTCCGCCCGCGGCTGCGGCTGGCGGGCCGCCGCGATCGCTCTGTGCGCACCTGCTTGTTTCCACTGCGGCTCAACTTGAGAAATCCCCGCTCCAGAGCCGCGGGGTGGGCAAAGGGGAGGAGTGATAGCGACAAAACACAAAGGATCTGCCGTACACCACCCCTAGCCTGCCCCCTCTCCTGGCGGAACGGCAGGGAGGTTCCCTTCTTGGGGGCGGGGAGCAGGTTGGGCGCAACCTGCCAAGGTGGCCCATTTAGCGCCAGAACCTCTAGCGATCCCTGAAGCCCCCCTCACCCCATGCGGCTTTCACACGCTCATCCCCTACGTACAAAGGGTGACCAGCCATGCAAATGCTGCTCCAGGATCTGTCCCGAGACGCCCACCACCACCCCCAGCCCCAGCCTTCCAACCAGGGCACCGCCCTAAGGCCCCACGTCCGTAGAAATGCGGTGGCGAAGCGGTGAGGGCTACTCTAGCCTCGCGCAGACAGACTCCGGCACCCAGTTTTAGGGGGCGGTGTGTCCGGCCTCTTCGGGGGCGCTGGCTCTGCGAGCTCGTCTCCCTCGGTCTGTCAGGCTAGCTTTCGTCCTACCTTTGTGTGTGTTTGTTTCAGCTGGTAGGCGTTGTCCCCTTGGCCTAGAAGGGGCTCTGGGAGTCTGAGGGTCTTTGGAAATCGTGTAGTGCCGGGGTTCTGAGCAGGATTTGTGTTTTTTGCCAGCGAACGTCCCTCCCTCTGGGTACCTGTTCCCTGTGGCACAGACCGGCCCCGCCTGCCACCAGGGACTGCCCCGTCTCTGGGAGAGGCTGTGCCGCGCCTTTTGGGCTCTGGGGGCTGAGCTCCTTGGGGGTGGTTGTGGTCCTGGACCCGGGCTCAGTGTTCCTGCTGGACCTGCTGGCCCGTGGGGACCGGCCAGCCTTTTGCAGCGGTCAGCTCTCTTCTGCGTCTCCCAAGCTGGAGCGTCCCTGCTGGCTGTCTCTGCTTCTGGGGGCTTCCAGACTCAGATGTCCTCGGGACGGCCAGTCTCCCTGCTCGTGCCTCTCGGGCTCTGCGTACCCCTGGGGCGCCCGCCCGCGAGGGACCTTTGTGCGCCCATCGCTCCCGCACCGCGCCCACCCTGCCTCTCTGAGGAGCCACGGAAATTGGTGGCCGACGGTGGCTCTCTGCCGGGGCAATCTTTCCCCGAGCCACGCCAACTTTGTCGGGACGTGCACGTCCCTTACCCGAGCGGCCCTTACCCGATCCGGAGGTAGACCATACCCAGGCTGAGAAAGAGGTGGCCCAGGCAGCGCCGTGCTTTCCGGTTCATAGTCCCCGCTGGCCGCCGGGGCCGCGGGCCGAGCTGCGCTGATCCCGCCAGCCAACCCCCGCAGGACAATCAACATAGCCCGCCCGGGAGGCGCGGGCCGAGGTGTCCCCGGGACCGTCAGTCCGTGCGCCCGTCCGCAGACTCTGCTCCTGAGCCTCGCGGGGAGCGCGGGAGCCGCGGAGCCGGAGGAGAGTGGGAGGAGCAAACGCCTCGCGGAGCGACGCCGGGCTGGCTGGGCGCGAGCTGCCGGTGCGAATGTGCGAGGCGCGGGGAGTGTGAGGATTCAGCACCCACACGCCCCTGCCTCTCCCTCCCTCTTCTCTCCCGTCCCTCCCCGGCCCGCCTTCCCGGAGCGCCCGCCCCGCGCCCCCGTGCCCGCGGGACCCTGCAGCTTGCTCCCGGCGCGCGCTTGCGGCTTGCCCCTCGCGCTCCCGCGGCGCCCTCTCCCGGCTCCGGGACGCTGAGCCGAGTTGGGGGGAGGTGGGAATCCACTCGATCCCCAGAGGTCTCTAACTCCCAAGTTGCGGGGTGAGTGTGGGCGCCCAGGTACTGCGCTCAGGGCTGGGTGTGTGCGGGGGAGGGAATCCGACTTCGGCTGGGAACCCTTGGCCCTGGCCTGTCTGCCTGTCCTCCTCGCCTAGCTAAGAGCGTGGAGCTGGCTGTGCGGTGTTAGGTCGCGACCGGTTCCGCCGTTCTCCCGGCTTTCGAGGCCCGCTTCGGGGGAGAGCACCCCCTTCCTTGGGGCTTTTGGCGGAGCAAGGATAACTAGCTCAGCATATTCCACCCCTACCCCTGTCTATTCTATTGGGGCAGCAGGTGGGTGCTTAGGTCGGGAGGCCTCCTCTAGAATCCCTCTTCTAGCCGACAGTCGGAGTAGGGTTGAGGGCCTGGATGCCCCGCACTGAATCGAGAAGTGGGGTGATGGAACCACCTGGGAGCGCAAGGTTCAGACGGCTGCTCAGCACACTCTCAGGGCGACACCTGGCGGGCATAACAGGTGGTGCAGCTTGGCCTCGCGGGAATCGCCTCCTGGCTGACCAAGGGTGCACAGCTCGTCCTGTGATACACCCCCCAGTTCAGTGAGCTAGGGGCTGTGGGACTCAAGTTTCAGCTGAAGGAGTTGAGGCTCAGGGGCGCGAAGGTGTTTTCCCAAAGTCTCCAGCTAATGAGTGGCAATGGCCCACTCTAGTACCCCACCTCTACCTGCCTAGGCCAGGCCTACCTGTCCTCTAGAATTGCTTTTTCAAACCACACACCCATTCCTTGAAAACTACTGGTCATGCCTTCATTCACAATCCACAAATGCCTATGCCAGGCGCCATGGTGGGGAACCGTAAGTATAACAAGAAACAAGAAAGACAAGGGTCATTCTCTCTTAGAGCTTGTGAGGGAGACAGACCAAAAGTAAACAAATAAATAATTTCAGGTATCCCAGGGACAAATGGAGATAATAAAACAGAGTTATGGGAGAGACAACATGGGGTGCTGCTGGACAAAGTGGAGCCAGGCAGACCAGTGAGCAGACGACCCACCACTCCAGGTATGAGACATTGGTGGTTTGGGTTGGGGTGGTGGTTTTAAAACATAGGCATGGAAGTATTTGACACGCCTCCCAATGAGAGGTGGGTTGTCTGTGCTCTCCCTGCTTGAATCTGGACAGGTTTCTGAGGGCTTCAACGAATAAAATGTGGCCAAAGTGATGTGGCAAGACTTGCGTGGTCGTGGCATAAGAAGCAATGCAACCTCTGACTCAACTGGAGCACTCCTCTTTGAGCCCTCAGCCACCACAGAAGGATCTGGAAAATGCCATGCTGTGAGAAAGCCCGGATGTATTTAGAAGCCACACGTATATGTCCAGTGCACAGTCCCAGCTGAGTGCAGCGTTGAAGCTAGCCCAGCCCTGGTGCCAGACAGTGGGTGAAGAGGCTCCATCAAGTCATCCCTGCCTTCGAGTCTCCCCAGCTAAGGCACTACAGACAGTGGTTTCTGCAGTCATCCCTTGTGTGCCCTCTCCAAATTCCTGAGCCCCATAATTTGTAAGCATAATGGAATAGTTGTTTTATGCCACTATGTTCTGGGGTCACTTGTTACACAGCAATCAAAATTGGAATAACTATGGTAGAAGTGGGTGCAGAAAGGAGGGAGGGCGCTGGGCCTAGGGTACAAACAGTACAGACAGAATTGGGAAGGACTCAGTAGAGAAGGGGAGGGTAAGAGAGAGTGAAGAGAGGAATGAACAATGACTCTTATGCCAGTTGGAGTCCTTACATGAATGGAGGTGTCAGTGAACAATGAGGGTGAGGGTGGAGGGTGAACTGAAACAGCGGAAGGTTTGGGAGGAAAAGTCACAAGGTTTGCCTTGGCCATGTTCTTCCACCTCTTCCTCCTTCCGTATGCACCCACAGACTCAGTCAGCATGGAGCCCCCAGCAACCTGCCTCCAAAGCACGGCTCGAATGTGCACTTTCTTTTCTATATGCATCAACATTCTCTTAGACCAAAGGTTCATTTGGGTCACATTCATGACCAGGACATTGGGGCAGAGGCTGGGGACACAGCAGTGGATCAGATCAATCCAGGGTCTGCTGTCCTGGAGTAACTAGTCTGAGGACTGACTGAATCACCAAACACAGAGACAGCACTTACACTGTCATTGAGAACTGAAGCACATCACTCATTGAATCCTCTAACAGCTGTTCTTCTCATTAACATCATTATCATCACAACCACCATTATTTTACAGTATGGGGAAAGCAAATCATGGGGGGACTAGGTCAAGTTCCAAAACTCCCTCAGCCGGGACATGGCAGAGCTGGGATTTTAGCCTGGAGACTTTTGGCTTTGACCTCTGTCCTTAGCCCCTCAATTATACTGCCATCTAATGGAGAAGACAGACTTGGGCCACTGAAGTAAAAAAAGAAGGTGTTAGGTATGAAGCTGGGGTATTCACTGTGGACTTGCGCACACAGAGGCAGGGGCTCCAAATTCAGCCTGGGTAAGTCAGGAAAGGCTTCCTGGAGGAGATGTTCCTATACTGGGATCCAGAAAGAATGAGTTGGTTTTAACTAGATAGAGGTTTTGAAGCCAAAGGAAGCAGGGCCCATGGAGTTCTGATAGGTCTGGAGAACAGAGTGTTAGAGGCAATGGGAGTGCGGGAGGGTTGCAGAGAAGAGGCCCAACATTTAGGGAATATTAACAAGTTTGGGCTTTATATAAAGAGAATCAGTGTATCACATGATCCGATCTCTTTTTCAGAAGGCTCGTGGTGGCAGCTCTTACGGAGAACCGGTAGAAAGGGACAGGCGGTTGAACAGTCATCTAGAGAGAAAAGGCCCACCCTGGACAAGGGCAGTGGCATGGAGAGAAGTGGATGGAATTGAGAGCAGAATAGACAGGATAAGGAGGTCACAAGGACATGATTCTGTCCTGTGAGAGAGTGTGCAAGACTGGTGAGGACAACACAAAGATGAGACAGGAGGAACCTGTCGGAAGGAGATGAACTTAGTTTCAGAGTTTGAGATATCTGCAGGTCGCTGGAAGGGCAGTTGACTGTATGTGCCTGGCCCAAAAAGAAGGGTGTGGGCTTTCAAGGTGATGGATCTCCACAGCTGGAAGTGGGGTGTCCTTCAACCCAAGGCATGGATGGGTGCTATGGGAGGCCAAGAAGGCCCCGTGAGGAAAGCCCAGCACAAAGCCCCAGGAACTCAGCATGATTTAGAGAGACAGCTGGGGAAAGGAAAAGCTAAAGGCAACTGAAGAAGACTAGCCGGAGAGGCAGGAAGCTATTCAAACTGCCAGAGAAGGAGCTAGGAGTTTGCAGGATCTGACCATGCAGGGGAAGCAAGGCCTGAAAAGGGCCCAAATCATCACCCTAGCTTCCTAAGGTCTTTACAGTCTGGCTCCAAATTTCCCTTCCAGCCTCCATCTTTCCCAAATCCCCTAAGCCCATATCACAACAAATTAGTGGGCTGCCACTAACATTTACAAAATGGAAATAAATAAAAAATTGAGAGGACATTGCACATAACAAACTTCCAATTGTGTGTGTGTATATTGTGTGCACAACGCGTGTGCACGTATATATTGTGAATGTGCATGTTGTGGATTGTCATTTTAAAAAGGTTGAGAGACTTCTTATTCTGTCCTGTTATTCCTTTGCAAATGCCTAGAATGCCTTTCTCCTTTTTTCCACCTAGCAAACTCCTAACCCATCCCTCAAGGCCCACCCAAATAAGAACTCATCTGACAAATCTTTCTTGATTAACCTTCCTTCTGGCCTAGGCACTTTGGTCTCTTCCCCCTTCACACACGCATCAAACTCTCACTGAAAATGAAGGTGTGCCAGGCCCTGTGCTAGGTTCAGGGTACAGTGAGAAACACAACAGACAGTACCCCCTCCTTTAAGGAGAACATGTTTCAGTACATTTCTTTCTTTGTGCTCCATGACCCCTGAGCTGATCATGGCAGAGCCCTTCCCATCCATGAGACGTTTGGGTTCACAGCCTGCCCCTCTCCTTTACCACATGAGCTCCCTGCCAATAAGACCTTGCACCTCTGTATCCCAGCACCCAGCATCAACTGGGGACCATGACTTGATAAAAATATCATAGAATTTGGGGTCAAATTAGCCTGGGTCTGAGTCCCAGTTCTGCCACTTTAGCAGCTGCATGATCCAGGGAAGTTTTATTTTTTTAAGTTTTTGGGCTTTCTCTGGGGTTAATAATTTTCAGTTCATTTCATCTTGCACTCAGTTGGGAGCTCCATGGGAGAACTGTATCTGACTCATGCCAAGACCCCAAACCAGGTGTAAGTAACTGGGCATGTCTCTCTAGCAGGTTCTGTTCCACTTTCAGGCACACAAGCATGCCCAGGGCACGGGCACAGCAGGCCGGGGGGCTGTGGCTCCTTCCGCCAAACACAGAGGGAGAGGCGGCCAGGGTCCCGAGGAGGACCGCACTGATGATCACTTACAACAGGCGTTGAGCTCTGCTCGGTGCCAGGCCCTGCTGTAACCAGGGGGTCCAAAGGGGTTCAAACTCTGGCTCCACCCTTTGCTATTTCCATGACCTTGGAAAAGTTACTGAAATCTCTCCTTGCCTCAGTTTCCTCATGTGTAAACTGTGGATGATAACAATTTCTACCTCTTAGGGTTGTGAGGTTTGAGAGGCTCCATTTCAAGGGCTCAGAACGCTGCCTGGAAGTGGGGAGTGCTGTGTACCTGTTTGTAAAGTTAAATTCGTGGGAACACTGAAGCCACCACTTGGTGTCACCATCCGCCAGGAAAGGATGTCCCATTTAGGACAGTTTCCACTGAAGGATTCTGAGGCTGGGGTTGTAGAGTATTTGTAATTGTTTGTTTAGTTTTCTCCATCTGTGCTTCTAAGAAAACTTCAGCAACACAACCCAGAGGGAAAGCTTTTATTATTTCTAAAGTATCTGGAGCTGCTGGGAGCAGCCGGGAGGAGTGGAGATTCCCAGGAACCAGGGTCCCATGGACCTGCATCTCAGGAAGGCTGTTGAAAAAGTATGGGCCTTTATAACATCGGAGAGAGCTGGGCACTCGGAACATGGGGCAGAAGCTCTTGTGTGGAAGCCAAGAGAATGAGAGTTTCCTCTCAGCTTTGTCACTGCTGTGTGGCTTTGAGAACATCCCTAAAATGTGACTTCTCAGATGTACCTTTGCAGGGCACTCAGTCTGAAGTAGCCTTGTCTCCAGCTACCCTCTGTCCCATCATCCACTTCACTCCCTCAGCTCTGGCCCCTGCAGGGAAGCCTGCCTTCATCTCCATGCTCACTGTTGCTGTCTCGTCCACATGCAGCGCTGGAAGGGAGCGCTAGGAGGCCAGGGCTAGCACAATGTCCTGGTCACCATCACAGCTCAGTTCATAGCAGGGGGTGTGAAAGAAAGTGGCTTGCTGGAGAACCTCTGCTCGTGGGGCCAGAGAAGGCCACTCTGAAGGGGAGGCTTGTGCTGAGAACTGAATAACAAAAGCACCCTTTGAAATTCCTTCTTCTCTAGATGCCATCTCTGGCAGACCCCTCAACCTGGGTTGTTTGTCTCCACGGCCCCGGTGCTGGCCCCTGTCACGGCAGCATCATCCTGAGTATTGGTCTCCCCCCTTCCCCTGACATGATTACTTCCAGAGGAGTGCCCACACCTAAGACACTGAGGTGATGCTGACAGTATCCTGGGATAAGCAGCCCGCAGACGCAAAGAGTTAAGGAGGGGGAGTGAGAAGAAGTTTGCAGAAGCCTTTCAGGAGTTGACAGCCAAGCCTAAAAACATCATTCCATAGATGTGGGAAGCTGCTTACCTCGCCTGTGTCTGGGAAAGGCTATGACATAGGGAAGGTGAGCCTGCATTATTTTGTGACTGCCCAGCATTCAGCCCTCTTTCTGTCTCTCCAGCATCTCTCCACTCCTACTTAGAATGACCCTACACTCTGATTTCATCCACATGGTTTTCATCCACCTCCCAACCCTGCCACAGCTGTGCACAAGGTCTGCTCACTGCAGGCCTCTGAGTCCATGCTTAGCACAGGAGGGCCAGGACAGGCAGGGCCACAGCATCCTGGCTGGAAGCAGTTGGAACAGGGGCATCTGGGCTGGCAAAGTGACTTCTTACTCCTTCTGCTGCCAAAGTCCTATTGACTGCCAGGCTGAGCCACAAACCCAAAAGGCCTGTTTGTCAATTTGGGTAGAGACAGTGGGGTACAAAGAGCATAAAGAGACTCTGTTCCATAGATGGGGAGGCTGAATCCCAAAGCAAGGACAGGAGGCTCCCAAGACACATGGCCAGCTAGGGGCAGAGTCAGATAAGAAATGTTGCTGAGGTCATTAGGGCAGCACACTTAGCCTTGAGTCCTGGCCAGCTACTTGCTGTATGATGTTAGGAAAATGATTAATCTCTCTCAGCCTCAATTTCTTCATCTGTAAAATGGAAATGGTAACCATAATGCTACTACATAGGTTACATGCAATCATACATGTAAAGCATTTAGCAGACTGTCTGGGGTTATATCATGCCTTCAACATATGATAACTATTCGGTGATGATGCTGGTAATGAAAATGATCATGATCATGATGGTGATGGTGTACATTGGAACCTACTCCACTTAGGACCAGAAGGAATCTGAAAGGACTTTCTAGCAAAGGTGGGCATAGCTTCTCTACTTATAAGCACCTTCCCAGGTACCAAATCTGACTTCGCTGGAGCAGAGGCCTTTGGGGATTCCTGCTGTGGTTCAGTACTGACCCAGTGTCCATACCCTCTCTGTGCTGTCCCCACTGAGTGGTGGCCAACTGTGCACAAACCTCTCTCAGGAAGGGCAGCTCACTTCATTGTGTGAATGAAGCTCCCTTTGCATTTGGAGGCAACTGTGATTTTGACACAGCTCTTCAAATCCATGTGAAGGCAGCTGACAGACATTGGAGGGACTGGAGAAGGGAAGAGCAGGTCCCCACTTTTCTCTGTGCCCTGAGTTCTCCTGCTCAGACATGGGGCCAGGCATGGCAGCTCTCAGTCAGTATCTCTCTGAAAGAGACTTCTACAGGCTTTTAATTTTCCAGGCTCCAAAAGTGAAAAGTTAAAAATTGTTTTATTTCACTTCAACATAAATCTAATATCCACAAATTTTGTGCTGTCAAGATGCTAACTTTATGACTGAGAGCTACTCTCCAGTTGAATTCCCTACTTGTTTGCTTCTGTGTTTACAGTCAGGAGGTTGTCACCTAAAACTGCGGTCATGATTCAGAGCGAATGAGGAGAAAGCAGAAATTGATGACTTGTATAAAATGCATTGAAGCCTCTGTTCTGTATAGCTTTCCCTTTTAAAGGGAGCTACACATTTCTCAAGTTTGTGAAACACATTTCCAAGGACCCATGTACTTTCAAGGTTTGTGAGTCAATGGATGGGCCATCAGGTGAATGGGATTTTTTTTGCTGAACTTGGGGTTAAGGTGTGTGTGTGTGTGTGTGTGTGTGTACTCGAGTTTTTGTGGCATCAGAACCCCCTGAAGGGCTTGTTAACATACAGAGGGCTGCTCAATCCTAGGTTCTGATACAGTCCATCTGGGATGGGGCCCAAAAATATGCATTTCAAACAAGTTCCCAGACCATGTTTATGGTCCAGGACCACACTTAGAGATCAGAAAATGTTTCATAGTAATACTTTTA
Organism: Phyllostomus discolor; assembly: GCF_004126475.2. Taxonomy (NCBI): domain Eukaryota; kingdom Metazoa; phylum Chordata; class Mammalia; order Chiroptera; family Phyllostomidae; genus Phyllostomus; species Phyllostomus discolor. The sequence continues at coordinate 108,376,015 of NC_040904.2, forward strand.
ACCCCAAATCATAGTGTAGTGCACACACCCATGAGATGAGAGGCAGGAGTCAGATGGAGTCAGCCTCTGCCAGACTCACTATGGGATCCTGGGTAAGCCCTTTGCCCTCTAAGGCCTCTATCCTTTGTACAGCATGAGGTGTTAGGACTTTGCACCTAGTGGCTTGCATCTAAAAGCAAGCATGAGACCTGAAGCCTGATTTGCATTATGAGTTTAGAGCCCGGTGGATTTATTTGTGAGGCTTCAAGTCTATGCAGGGAGCACATGGAGGGGTAGGCAGGGGCAGTCTTAGCTCCCTGTTTTGGAGAGGCAAGCTGGTAGCCACAGAAAGGCAAACTCCCATTTCAAACCCCATCTCTGACCATGTGACTTTGGTGAAATAACTTATGTGCAAGGCTCAAATTGGAGGTGCTCATCCTCATATAAGGTCACTGAGAAGTCACTTCTGGAAAGCACCTGGAGCCAGTGGGAGCCCTTAGATAGATCTGAGTGCTCCTGCCACACTTGGCCTCACTGACCACTGACCAGATGACCCTGGGCTCCTGGCCACCTTAGAAGGAGGGTGCTTATCACAGTTCCACCCCCAAGGTCTTCCTCAGGATAATCTGTCCCGAGTGATTCATTTCATGGGCTGGGTCCTTCCTCTCAGGCCTGAAATATCTCCCTTCACCATTTCTGGGTCAGGTCTGTAACCCACCACATGACTTCCTTCAGGACTCGCCTTGGAACCCTGCCTGCCTCAGCCCTCCAGGCCCTGGCCTGGGTCACTACCCATTCTGGGCCTGACATATCAGGCAGAACTCAGCTGGGGAGGAGGAAGCCCACAGCTTGTGCTGGAGAGAAAGTACGTCCCTACATGTAACTCCCACCTTGGCCCAGCCACACCTCTCTGTTCACCGGGTTGGGCTTCCACTGTCCCTCCTGACCTAGCCTGGCCTGAGTATCACAGGCACACACTTACCCAAGGAGGCTTCTGAGCCACAGGCTAGGGCAGAAGACTTGGCCTACATACTCACAGAACTTACAGAGCCCCCTTTTTCTGGAGGCAAGGACAGCTCTCTGGAGAAAAGAGAGATGTGGGCACACATCCCAATTCCATTGTGGACTTGCTGTGTGATTTTGGGCAAGTGAGGCTTCCTCTCTGGATCTTAGTTTCTCTGATTTTAAATAGAAAAACACCTCCATCTCCAGTTGTGAGGAATACTGATGCTTGGACTTTACCTCCAACCAACTAAATCAGAATGTCTGAAGCGCGGTCCCAGGTACTGGGTGAAGCCAGGGATGGAAACCACAGTTGTGGGAGCATTGTTAAGAGCTGAGACTTTGGGGTAGAGCAACGTGGGTTTGAATTCTGGCTCTGTTATGTAATTACAGAGACTTGAATGGATTATTTGCCTCTCAGAGCCTCCATGTCATTGTTCATAAGATGGAGTAATCAAGAATACTTACTTCTCAGTGCTGTTATGAAAATCAAAAGGAGTAATAGATATTAGGTGCTTTGCACATAGTGAGCACCCTAAACAATCCATGTGAGGACAGACTGCTGTCTGTTCATTTCACCACTGTATACATAACAGCTAGCTCTGTGCTCAACCCATTCATAGTTGGCACTTTGAAAAAATATATGTAAATGAACAAATGTAGCTGGTATCATTCTTATGGATTAAAAATAATTTTAAGAATCACTTACCATGAAGATAGAGCTCCTCTGTCTTTGGTAGACTTCAAAAACTGCATTTCCCAGCATCATTTGCACCTATGAGTGGCCATGACTCTCTTCCAGCCCATAAGAAGTAGGTGGAAGTCAGTGGGTCTTTAGTCCCTTGGGCTTCCCCTTCTTTTCTGTGCTCTGGCTGCCATTTTAAGAAGGGATGGCAGAATGGAAAACGAGGAGGATCCTGGGAGACCCGGCATGGGTAAGCTGCCAGTGCAGCCCAGACTGCCCCACTCTGGGCTTTTTTTTTTTCCCTGAGAGAAATAAACTTCTCATGGTTTAGGCCTCTAGTTGGGAATCTCGGTTTCTAGCAAAAGGAAAACAGATTGCTTTGGGCTTCCTCATTGTCTTACTTTCTGTCCACAGTCCTCAGGCTCCAGATAAATCTAGGACAAGAGGACCAAGCCACCTGCTGCTAATTCCCCTCTGTGGATGTAAAAAGGGGTGAGGGGCTCTATGGAAAGGAATCTCACATGGTGATCTGATCATAAATGCCTCAGTGGGCAAGTTATGGTGAGTAGTCATGCCCCAGGCATATAACTTTTTAGTTAAAGTTTTCATCTTTGCCTTAAGCAAGACTTGCCCATTGTTTCTGTGGATCTAAATTAACACATCTTTAAAATAATCCATAACCACCCTCAGGAGAGCACAAAATCTTATTAACTATCCTATAATCCAGTACCTGTTTTGCATTCCTCCACCAACATGTAATCTTCATTTCAAATGCATAAGAGAAATTGCAAAACTTATTCTGTGAAGCATTTGAGATCCTGCTCCCCAGCATATGTCCTCAGTTTGGCTCAAATAAACTCATAAACGTTCTCTACAGGTGTGGGCATTTCTTAAGTTGACAAGAATCTTTTTCCAAAAAATTAATAATGCCTATTTTTGTAGGGTTTTGTGAGCATTGAATAAGATGACCAGGTAAGTACCTGTCATAGTGTGGCAATCAGAATTTTGAGGTGGCCCCAAGATCCCATGACCTACATGCTGCCCCCACCTCGAAGGTCCTTCCCTCTTTCTTTGGCAAATTTCTATTCATCCTTCAAACTCTACTCCAATGTTAAGAATCTCCTAACACTTATGCCCCATTAGTCACATCCTGTCTCTGGACACATACAGCCTGAGCAGCAAAACAGAAAAGGATGTCGTGCCTTCAGATAGCAGCAGTGTCCAAGGGCAACTGTTTAGAGGTTTTTGGTACCAAGACCACCTGAGGTAGCCCAGCTCCTGATTTCCTTACCCTTGTCTTCAGATTTTCTAACTGCACTATCTCTCTCTTCAACAATTGTTTTTACTTTAATTAGTAAATTCAGTTTCTGCCCCTTGTTCAGCCTTCAGTCTATTCAAGGTTTGTGGAATGAATCTCAGTTACACTGAGGGTCATTAGAAGAGGCCATTTTCCCCTTAACCCAACCCTCTGAGGAATGGGTTATGGGACTAACACCTGGGCAGCCTCATTTTGGGATGTCTTGGACAGGAGGGCAGGACCCACACAGATAGTCCTTCCTGGCCAAGGTGTTATGTGCATTTTAGGGACAGAAAACTAGGCTCACTGCTTCTAAGCAACCTGCTCAAAGCCACCCAGCTAAGGGAAGGCAGAGGGCCAGGTATTCTCCCAACCTGCCCTGGGATTAGTCTTCTGTGTACTCCTGGAGGGTGCAGGACCAGGGCTCTCTCCACCTTGTCACCCAACTCTCCTCTGTGTCCACACTGTGCCTAGAAGACAGATGGCGTCCAACACGTGCTCGCTGCCTCCTTCACCCTTCCACAAGCTCAGGGAGACCGGAGTTTATCAGCAACTTCATTTGCAGATGGGGAGACTTGAGACTCAGAGGCAAGTCCTTCCCCAGAGGCATCCAGAAGCTATGTGGGGGCCGGGGGGGAGGGGGGGGGGTGCCGGACTCGATGGCAAGTTCTCGAAGATCTACAGCCCAGGTTCCTCCCTTCACTTCCGTGGCCTCATGTGATGATGGAAATCCTGGGAGATTTCTGCAGGGCTGTGAGGAAAAGACTCCCTCAGCATGGCCCGGTTGGGGGCTGGGGGGATTGGCAGCGGCACAGGCGCTTCTTAGGTGACTGAGAGCGTAGCGAGGAGGGCAGGTGGAGCCAGTCCATGCAGGGCACCACTCACAGTAGCAAGACGGTGGCGTGGCGGGACCAGCAAACGGCTCCACTGGCCGAAGCAGAGGAACATGCGAATCCACGTTGTTCCACCTGTTGAAAGAGGTGAAGAAGGTGGGCGGAGCGGGGCCAAGTGGGCGCTGGACCGAGTGGAGCCAAGCTGGTGGACTGAGCCGACAGAGTGGAGCGCAGCGGGGCTCCAGGGTTGAGCGGGTGCAGCCAGCGAAGCTGGTGACAGGAAGGAGGCTAAGTGGGTTGGGTCTAACGGAGGCGATGGGAGTGTGTAGAGAGGTGAGGCTGTTTTGGAAACCCATCACCTGTGGAACCTATCTTTCCAGGACCAATGGGAAAACCAGACACAATGGTTTCCCAAGCTTGCAAAACAACCTCAGAGAATCTCTTACTTTGAGGGCTTCCGTTTCCCCATTTGAAAATTCAGCGTAATAGACGGAGGCAGAAGACGCTGTGTGCAGCCTCTCTGAAGCTCTCCCCATGGCGGGATAATACAGAGTTTTCATATTTTCTAGTGGGATTGGCTGTTAATCTCTCTTGTGGGTTTACTGGGTCCCATTAACTTGGGAGGGGTCCTGGGAAATGTTACTTTGTCACCATAGACAGTTGGAGCATTGGGGAGCCTCCCGCATTGGCCAAGATCGCAGCGGGGGCGTGGTTATAGCACTGAGCGGGCTAAAAGCTAGAAAGATCAATGGATAGGGCCTCTAGTGTGCAGAAAGCTAGAAACATGAATTGAATAGGGGAAAAAAGCCATTCCCTCCCTATTCTTATAAGAACCTCCCTCTTGAGCAGAGAAGACTGAGATGATCTCTGAGACAGCAGACCACCATTGTCACAGGTTGTGCGGCGCCTGAATAAAACCTTTCCTTTTGCACCAGCACCTGGCTCATGAGTTTGGCTTTTGTTGCTGTATGCAACTGAACCTCTGTTTTGTTCAGTTACAACTTGAAAGGCTGTTTTTCTGGAAAAATAACTGTCCCTTACGTGGTTCAGAGAACATTTTCCTGGCTCCTCCTGTGACAGCTGCTTTGCCTTGGAGGTCCAGAGAGGGTATGTGACATGCTGACTCCCAGTTAAGCCTGGTCTGGCCCCATGAGACCAGCAGGGGCTTTCTGGGGCCTAAGCAGAGAAAGAGCCATAAATGGGGGAGGAGGCAACTTCACTGAATCTCATTGTTTTCATCTGTAAGATGAGGATGCTGATGCCTGCCTCTCAGAAGCCCAAAGCTACTTCCTAATTCTCAAAAAGGCACTTTGGGAATGGGTGGATAGAGGATTTGTACTTGACAGTGTTATCATGCAGTCTTTTATGTAATAAAATATGCCCCTTTTGATTTTAAATAAAAACTGTTCTGTACCAGGCACTGTTCTAGGCGATGGGGCTATAGACTGAACAAGTAAGCCAGTAATCCTTACATTCTAGTAGGAGATGGCTGTTGCAGTGGGGTGGCCCAGGAATTCAGGCCGTAAGCAGCCATAGGCACACTGACCTCATAGGCATCTGACCCCTTCTCCCAGTCTCCCCCAGCCCATGCCTACAGCTGAATTGTTCCAAAACACACACTTGATCATGTCACCTCAAGTGCTGATGTGAGATAAAGGCCTCTGTCGGGAGCTGGTCCCAACCCACTTCTCCAGTTGCATCTCTCCCCACATTTTCAGGAAACTGTGACTACTCACAGGCCCTTCCAGAGCCTGTCATCTTCATCCCTGTGCTCTACACATTTTGTTTCAAAGTGCCAATCTCAATGTTAAACACAAGATGGCATCAGAACTATACTCAAGGCTTTATCCAGTGCCCACTGGGTATTGGCTACCTACAAACTGGCTCGCTTGCTTGTTGGACCTTTTAGAAAGCCCTTTCAACTTGTTTTATAAGCAGCCTATGTATTTTTAGCACAACTCTCAATTAATTTTATGTATCTTAATTTTCCAGATATAAATAAGGATGAGAGTAGGAGTGTAAAATGTGTCTACCCAGTGTTTGAGTAACATCATCTAGTCCTCAGAGCAGGCCACATAATTCTACTCAGAAACCACTTCAGGGTCCAAATTCACTCGCAGCCTGTTTCTACAACCTTTGTTGCCTGGGTGCTTTGAGGATGTTGGCTAAGGTAAGGGATATGCCCTTCTCTTTTGGGGGGGCTCTGTTTTTCATAAGGTCAGAAACAATTCAATCAGAAGGATCAAAGTCCTATTTATTTTTCACTCAACTAATATTAGGTAAAAATCAGATATTTGTACTGGTTTCTCATCTTAGGAGGGGCCACAAAATGGATTTTTACCTCCTGTCAAAAAGTGGTCATGGCCTGGTCTCTGCTGCCAGGTCATTTGGAGGACATACAACCTTTTATAGAGGAGTGTTCACTGAAGAAAGTCTAATAGAATGGGGAAAATATGACCACGGTTAAAAAGTTATTTTACTTTGCCTTTAAATATTTCTATTTCTGGTCATATTGTGTAATGTACATAATAAATCTCTGTTGCATTCATCAAGCCTGTTTTGCAAATGGCTGGAAGTCTTGTCGGTTCATTCCATGATCTCCTAGCCTGAGTGAAATTCATGGAATTTCAGTAGTGTCTCTTGGAGAGTTTTGTCTTTCTCTTCCTCTCAGCCTCATTTCTTCATTTATGAAACTGTGCTTATAATCCCCATTTCATGGAGGTGTGAGAATTCAGTAAGATCCTGCATGAGAAAAGCCTTTGAAAGTTGTGGTGTTGGGGATAGGATAAAAAAGGCAGCTGTTAGAATACACAGCACAATTAGGCAGATTAGAAAAAGGTGTCTCTTTCTCATGGTAGACCCAAACCTGTGCTAGGGTGCATGGCTTGGTGAGAGAGCTTGACTGGATTTCTGCCCCACTTGCCCTCTTGGCAAGGTACCCAAGGACACAACCTACACAATGGTGTGGTAGCCCTGTGTATTGAGTCTAAATTCACACAGAAGGGCCTGACCTGAGTGCCTCTCCCATGACACACCCTGTGTTTCTACCAAACTGAAAACAACAGTGATTTAAAAGTGAAGGATCACTTCACCCCTCAATTCCCTTGCACATGTGGGTCCCACTGCCTTGCATATCACTTCTCTTACTCTTGGTGGCTCATTGAACAACTACTCATTCATGAAGATGTACCTCAAGCAAGTCTTTAAGTCTTCCTGATTTGATCACTCGTACTTTCGTAGCCCCTCCCTTCCATCTGAGCCCATTCCTATGCTAGCCCTGATGTAATGATCTGTTCTGTTCTGCTTCTTCTGGTAGCTTGGGAAAAACATGAAGAGACTGAGACCCAGAGAGTGGACTCCCTGATATCCCAGGCAAATCTTTGTTCAGCATGTGAGCTTATTAAAGCTGCACAGTTCCATGTACAGAGTGGTCACTCTGAGGAGGAACTGCCAGACTGTAGAAATGGCTCAAGGCCAGGGAACATGACTCATTTTCCTCCTAGTGCTTGGTTAGCACCAGCTCAGGGCCAAAGTGATTGGTTCTAGTAAGTATCTGTTGGCTGATTCATAGACCATGTCAGCTGAAGGAGGCCTCAGCTCACTCCAGGCCGTGGAGTCCAGGGAACCATGGAGGTGAGTGAAGGAAGGGCATCTGGTGGATAGACAGGGTTTTCCAGGAACAAAAGGAAGGGAATGCAGGATTGTCCTTTAAATTTACTTGTTATCAGCATATGAAATCCACATATTCCTTATCCTTGAGAAAACAAAAACATTATAGATTAAGCTTAAGTTCACCTTGTGGGGTGTATCCAGTTCAGGCACTGTCACAGAGGTGTCTACTGTTCTAAATGGGTCAGTCTCTACATGCATTTTGTATATGTCTATTCGAGTACATGCTAGCTGCAGTTCCCAAAAAGCTTCCAAATACCAGTTGCTTAAAATAAAAACGTTTATTTCTCACTCACTGCATGGTGTGATATGGTTAGGAGATGGCTCTGGGCAGTAACTCTAGAAGGTGTATTGGGATATGGGCTGCAATGACTTGTAACTCGGACAACTCCTTGATCGCTGCTTCTAGCCTGTGAGAGGAAGACTTGGTGGGACATTTTAGGGGTTAGGCTTTAGGCAGCATGTGCTACTTCCTTCCTTCTGTGAATGAAAATATCTAAAAGAGAATCACTAATATCAGGGGCCCTAATATAGTCAGGAGGTCATTAGGGAAGTCAGATTTATGCATTGTAGCACCCAGATGAGGTCGGGACTTCTGGAGTTCAGCGTTTGCTGTAAATGTACATCCCGGAACTTGCCCACTCTTATTTTTGTAACAACATTCACTTTAGAGTTTCATCATCTGGACTTGACCAATCCTTTTTGAGTCAGCCATCACACATGTTAAATAGCTAATACAAAAGGTTTCCTTTGTTCCAGCTGGTGATTTTTCCCTTTATAAGCTCTGGCTTTCTTTGTTCTCCTAGAGAACAGTTTAGCTTGCTACCTGAATCTGTATTTCCTGGCTCCAGCTTCTTTTGCTCAAATAAGTGCTTTTTATTCTTTGTAACAATCTAAAATTAATTTTGGTTTACAGTAATGGTGGCAGCAGTGGGATCCAGACTTACCATTCTCCAGTTCCCACTGTGGCCATGGATTCCTGCAAAATACCTATCAGAGACCATTGTTCTCTATCATCCCCTCAGGCAGTCCCAGCTTTTGCTGCTAAATCCTTCTGGGTCCAAACCTCCCTCCTTTGTCATTGTTCCAGCGTTTATTTGAGCCTTCTCCTTCCTTCCTTCCTTCCTTCCTTCCTTCCTTCCTTCCTTCCTTCCTTCCTTCCTTCCTTCTTCCCTTCCTTCCTTCCTTCCCTCCTTCCTTCCTTTTATCTCCCAGCCTCCATCTCCTTTTGGTTTCAAGTTGGAGATTTGGTTTTCAGTTTTTCTGTCTCCATTTATCTACAAGAGTACGCCAGGGAAATGACCCTTTATCTAGGTTCAGGTTCAATCATACAGCTCTTCAGACTTCATCCATAGGCTCAGACTTGACCCATGCAGCTCTCCAGACCCTGTCCATATAGGTTTGTGAGGACACACATTAAGGGCACTCATAGGGAGGCCTTCATCAGGTGAGTGCAGATGGGTAACCCATGTTCTAAGCTTTTTCCTGCTTATCAGCTACCCTTTTAGGATAAGCCATGATGATTCACAGCTAAATTGGACATCACAGGGAATTTCTGACCTACCAAAACTTGCTTTTCTCAAAACTAAATTAGAAAACCATGGCTCCAAAATAAAATTAACTGAATGATATACCTATTTTAGGTGGTACCTTGAGGCTTCCAAATGTATTCAGGACTCTAAATTAACCAAGATGAACAAACAATTAAAGAAGTGAAATGGTTTGTGAGGCCTCTGCATCCCCTCTTCCCTCTTGACCTCAGACCCACCTCCAACATCCTCTTCTTTCCCCTTTAGGAAAATCTGCTGCTGTGAAAATTCAGACATTCCTAGGCTGCTCCCTGTGTGTTCTGATCTCCAACTTATGTGCACATAAGTTCCAACTTAGGAGACACCCTTAAAAGAGAGGATCCTAAACCTCTCAGAGACAACAAAATGCATTCTTTAATAGATTCAGAAAGTTCTAGAAGACAGGATACCTTTTAAAAGGGTTCTAATTAAATTCTTACAGCATGGGAAAAATTAAACCATCTGAAAAAAATAACCTTAACTTAGTCCATTGGCCAGAAACATCATTTGGATCCAATAATTCTTTTGAATTTTGTATTATAGCCTAGGACACAAAAGCTAATGATTATTAAATATAAGCTATAAGATCTCTTCCTTTACCTGTTTATGTATGTTTGTATATGTATGCTATAGATATGTTGTTTATCTGCCTCTGGATGGTATGGTCAGGGTTAATTTGTAAACACAAAATTAGATTGTAAAGGAGCCCCCTCTAAGTGCCTTAAAAACATACATGGTTTAATGTGAATTAAAGAAATAATGAGGGGGTCCTAACATGGCGGCTTTGTTGGAGGGAGCCTGATCCCCTTTCTCTATGCAGGGGAGAGAAACTCGCGGATCTGTGGAGAAACAGAGCAAGGGGCCTAGGTTATCGAAACATTTATGAAAACACGACATCAAAAATTACAGCGGACATTGAAAAACCAGATGGTAAAGAGACTGCTTCAGGACAACAGGGACCCAGGGATCAGCTTGGGGACCAGGGGGGTTGCAGCCCCCAGGCCCGGTGCCCCCAGGGTCTGCCTCAGGGCACCCGGGGGAGCGGAGTCGCTGCTCCCTCCCCAGACAACGGGGTTGAACAACACCAGGTGACACCTTGTGGCTTGAAGGCACAGCGAGGGGAGTTGCACTGGGAGACAGTCACACAGGGGCTGCAGGCACCCACGCATAGTCCTGGGAGGGGTGAATGCCCCCAGCCTGCGCAACCAGGGGTGGCCTGGATGTGCGCCCAAGCCCCAGCCCAGTGGGAGTGTGGATCTGTGGAAGACCCAGACCTCGCAGCCCTGAACAAGGAAAGGGCACAGGTGTTCACGGGTTTCTGGAGCCTGCGGTGGTGAACTCGGGGGAGCATGTGCCCCTCCGGGATTTCTGACTCTCGCACTGTGAACCCAGAAGGGACGCGGCGCTTCGGGTGTTCCTGGAACCCACAGAGGGGAAATTGGTAGAAGTGTGTGCCCCTTTGCCATCCCCAGAGCTTGAACCGTGAATCCAGAAAAGGTGCAGGTGCTTTCTGAGAACATAGAGCCTGCCTCGGTGAAATTTGGGGGAAGGGCGCGTCTCCTTGCGATCCCCAGAGCTTGCACCATAAACCCGGAAAAGATGCAGGAGCTCTGGGAGACCGTGGCAGTGAGCTCCGGAGAGTGTGCTTGGGAGCGCTCATACCCACACCCAGGGTCCTGCAAGGGGACGTCAGATTGGTTCTGGGGAGAGTGACCTGCTGGCCCTAGGGACAGTACCCAAGAGACTGACTGAGTTTTGACTGGGAAGAGTGAAAAGCATTCCAAACGCCCCTCAGCCTGCTGAAGCCAGCAGACCAGAAAAACTGGTTTGGCCAGTTAAAAACCAACAAGAGGTTTTTTTGTTTTGTTTTTTTGTTTTTTGTTTTGTTTTGTTTTGGTTTTTTTTGGCTGTTGTTTGATTGTTTGATTATATCTTGTTTTTTAAGTGACTTTTTATTTTTTAATTCTTATTATTTTTATATCTCTCAATTCCTTATGTTTCTCTTTCCTTCATCCTGGTATTATTCCTTCCACTCCAAATTTATCTTTCCTGCATTCCATCTTCTGCTTCCCCTCCTTTTTTTTTGAGCCTGCAAGTTACTGCAAATTTGTATTATCTTTTTCTCACTTTTCTGACATTTTTTATTTTAATAGTATTTTGGTATTCTTTTTCTTTCTGTATAATCTTCTTTGCTTGGCTGGTTACACTGTCATTTGATAGGTTCCCCCTGTTATCTCAGTCACAGTGTGTTGATAATTTACTGTCTTTCATTTGTGTTCCATTAGTACACCTCTCAAGGTTCTATACTCCTTATTCTTGTTATCTAGATCTCATAGATTCTGCCACATGATTGTTGCTTTAATATTACTGTAAATAAGGCCTAGTTCATACAATTGTAAATACTACTCAACACCCCTCCCTGATCTCAGCCCACTTTGCAATTTCCTGAACTATATTATTGTGGGGGTTGTCTATTCTTTTACACACTACTCCTATTTACTAATCTTTATTCCCACCCTACCTCAGAATCTGACCTCCTACAGCCTCACAGCTTTCTAGATCCAACTAACAATCCTTTTGTCCCCAATAAGAGTCTTACCTTCTTTCAATCCTTTCTAAAACATGGCTTGTGGGGAGGAAGATCATGGTTAACACTACATGTAGCCAAAGGATATCCCATCTCTTCTCTACTGGCTGCTAATGTAAATATCATAGAATACTGTCTTGCTGTCTTAAACTATTTTGCCTTACTCCTCCAACTTATCACAAAAAAGAGTAGGGGGAAGCTGTGAACACCAGGATATACAAAGGAGCATGCACCACTGAATCTCACAGGTATTCTACCACAGAAGTTCACACCATAGTCACAGGGAACCAGAACAGATCAATTTTAGAAACAGAGGCTAACAAGAAGAGTCTCACGAACAATGAGAAGACAAAGAAACAATCCCCAAATGAAGGGAAAGGAGGAAGCCTCAGAAAGAATGCTAAATGAAACAGAGGCAACTCAACTATCAGATATTGAGTTCAAAACAGTGATTATCAGGAAGCTCAATGAACTCACAATGAGCTACCAGAAACTACAGGGAAGCTACAACAATCTCACTGCAAACTATATAAACATGAAAAAGGAAATAGAAACTATCAACAAGGGTCAAGAGGAAATGAAGAATACAATTTCTGAACTGAAGAACACAGTAGAAGGAATGAAAAGCAGGATTGATGAAGCTGAAGACCAGATTAGCAAATTGGAAGACAAAGTAGAAAAGAACACCCAGAAAGAGCAAGAAAAGGAAAAGAAGCTCAGAAAGAATGAAGAGGGATTAAGAGAAATGCAAGACAATATGAAACATAATAATATCAGTATAATAGGGATACAAGAAGAAGAAGAAGAAGAAGAAGAGCAAAGGATAGAAAACCTATTTGAGAAAGTAATGATGGAAAACTTCCCTAATTTGATGAGAGGAAAAGTCACACAAATCCAGGAAATATAGAGAGTCCCAATCAAGAGGAACCCCAAAAGGCCCACCTCAAGACACATCATAATTAAATGGAAAAATTTCAAGACAGAGAATATTAAAGGCAGCAAGGGAAAAACAAGAAGTAACATACAAGGGAACCCCAATAAGGCTAACAGCTGACTTCTCCATGGAAACATTCCAAGCCAGAAGAGAATGGCAAGAAATATTCCAAGTAATGAGAACCAGAGGTCTGCAACCAAGGCTACTTTACCCAGCAAGACTCTCAATCAAGATAGAAGGCCAAATAAGAAGCTTCCCAGACAAAAGAAGTCTAAAAGAATACACCTCCACCAAACCAGCTCAGCAAGAGATGCTAAAGGGAATGTTTTAAGGAAAGGAAGGAAAAGAGAGAGAGAGAGACAGTAACACACATACATAAAAGGCAATGAATAAGTGCCTATCAATAATAAACCTTAAATGTAAATAAATTAAATGCTCCAATCAAAAGACATAGAATAGCTGAATGGATAAGAAAACATGACCCACACATATGCTGTCTACAAGAGACCCACCTCAGGATAAAAGACCTACACAGGCTGAAAGTGAAGGGCTGGAAACAAATTTTCCAAGCAAATGGACAGGAAAAAAAAGCCGGGGTAGCAATACTCATATCAGACAAAACAGACTTCCAAAAAAGGGCCATAAAGAGAGACCCAGAAGGTCACTTCATAATACTCAAGGGAAGAATCCACCAAGAAGACATAAATATTGTTGGGTACCACCTTGCCTGGTCTCAGGAAGCTGTAACCCCCCCGTGACTTAGGCTGAGTGAAAGACCTCTGGACGAGAAGCCACTGAGGAGACAAAACTTATTTCCCTGGCATGAATGCTGCCTGTTCTAATGCCTGGCTCCCTTGCATGATCGGTGGTCAAAGATGGGTAACAATTCTCTAAAAAAGAGAATGAATCTAAGACAGACACAATGACGTGGGAATGCCCTAAGGGAAGATACTCGGGGCTGTGGATATGAAGGGGTGATGGACATCAACCCCTGCCCCCTCGGCTTGGTCAAAACCTGAGTCCTTGTGAGAAATCCAAGTTTCCTGGCTGCCTTTGTCTTCTCTGTTAACTCAGGCCTGCAGGGGCGGTGCAGCCTAGACCAGAAACAGTGGACCCCTGGGGTAATCAGGCCCGGGACATAGAATATGCAAGACCCTGTGATATCTGTTTGCTGGAAGATGTTATTAGACTAGAATTTGAAGGCACAGACAGGGAACCAAAACTTCCCTTTGAGCCTTGTTAGATAAAACCCCAATCTCTGCCCAGAATCACAGCGGGGGTTCAGTCTGCACCTTTGTAAGTCACCTACTTCTTTTGATCTTTTCTGCCAGACTGTGAATCCACAAACTAAGTCTGTATTCTCAATAAAAATCTGCTTGGGAATAGATATGGCATGCTCTCCACTAGAGAGAGTGGCCCTTCTGTTCCTATTTCCCCACAGGACCTAGTTCTCTCTGTGTATGTTTTTTCTCATGTTTCGACGAGCATCTACAGCCAAGGTGGATACTGCTGGCTGGTATCCTCCACAAAATATTGTACATATATATACACCCAACATAGGAGCACCCAAATACATAAAGAAAATCTTAGAGGACTTCAAGAAAGATATTGACAGCAACACAATTATAGTGGGGGATTTTAACACCCCACTGTCAAAAATGGACAGATCTTCCAAACAAAATATCAATGAAGACATTGTGGCATTGAACAATACCCTAGATGAAATGGACTTAACTGACATATACAGAGCCCTCCATCCCAAATAAGATAAATACACATTTTTTTCAAATGTATATGGAACATTTTTAAAGATAGACCACATGATAGGACACAAAACAAGCCTCAACAAATTCAAGGAAATTGAGATCACACCAAGCATTTTCTCGGATCACAAGGGACTGAAGCTAGAAACCAACCCCAAGAAAAAAAACCCAAAACACTCAAAATCATGGAGATTAAATAGCATGCTATTAAACAATGAATGGGTCAAGAATGAAATTAGGGAAGAAATCAAAAGGTCTCTGGAAACAAATGAAAATGAACTCACAACAACCCAAACCTTATGGGACACAGAGAAGGTAGTCCTGAGAGGGAAGTTCATAGTGATACAGGTATACCTAAAAAAAGATATGTTTTAGGTTGTATGTTTTCAAATAAACAACCCAACCCTATGTCTACAAGAACTCAAGGAACAACAACAAAGACAGCCCAGAGCAAGCAGAAGGAAGGAAATAACCAAGATCAGAACAGAATTAAATGGCATAGAGACTAAAAGCACAATTCTAAAGATCAATGAATCCAAGAGCTGGTTCTTTGAAAAGATAAACAAAATTGACAAGCCTTTAAGCAGACTCATCAAGAAAAAAAGAGAGAAGACCCAAATAAACACAATCAGAAATGAAAGAGGAGAGATTACAAGAGTTACCACAGAAATACAAAGGATTGTAAGAATTTACTACGAAGAACTGTATGCCAAGAAATTTGAAAACCTAGATGAAATGGACAAATTTCTAGAAAAATATAATCTTCCAAAACTCAATGAAAAAGAAGCAGAAAGCCTCAACAAACCAATAACAACAAAAGAAATTGAATCGGTAATCAAAAAACTCCCAACACACAAAAGCCCTGGACCAGATGGTTTCACAGGAGAATTCTACAAACCATTTAAGGAAGAGCTAACCCCTTTCCTTCACAGACTATTCCAAAAAATCCAAAAGGATGGAAGACTCCCAAACTCTTTTTATGAAGCCAACATCATCCTAATTCCAAAACCAGATAAAGACACAACAAATAGAGAAAACTTCAGGCCAATATCGCTGATGAACATTGACGCTAAAATCCTCAACAAAATACTGGCAAACCACAACCAACAATACATTAAAAAGAGCATACATCATGACCAAATGGGATTCATTCCAGGGATGCAAGGATGGTACGATATTCGCAAGTCAGTAAATGTAACACATCACATAAACAAAAGCAAAGACAAAAACCACATGATTATATCAACAGATGCAGAAAAAGCATTTGATAAGGTACAGCACCCATTCATGATAAAAAACACTCAGCAAAGTGGGAATAGAGGGAGCATTCCTCAACATAATAAAGGCCATATATGAGAGACCTACAGCCAAAATCATACTCAATGGGCAAAAATTAAAATCTTTTCCACTAAGATCAGAAACAAGACAAGGATGTCCACTTTCAGCACTTCTATTCAATATAATACTGGAAGTTTTAGCCACCGCGATCAGACAAGAAAAAGAAATAAAAGGCATCCAAATCAGAAAGGAGGAAACAAAACTGTCACTGTTTGCAAATGACAGGATAGTGTACATAGAAAATCCTATAGACTTCACTAAAAAACTGCTTGACCTAATAAATAAATTTGGCAAAACAGTGGGATACAAAGTCAATATCCAGAAATCAAAGGCATTTCTGTACACCAACAATGAAACAGCAGAAGCAGAAATCAAGAAAAAAATCCCATTTGAAATAGCAAAAAGAAAAGTACAATACCTAGGAATAAACCTAACCACAGAGGTAAAAGACCTGTATTCAGAAAACTACATAACAATGAGGAGAGAAATCAAGGAAGACACAAACAAATGAAAACATATACCGTGTTCATGGATTGGAAGAATTAATATCATTAAAATGTCCATACTACCCAAAGCAATTTACACATTCAATGCAATACCTATTAAAGTACCAATGGCATATTTCACAGGCATAGAACAAACACTTCAAAAATTTATATGGAACCATGAACGACCCCGAATAGCTGCTGCAATGTTGAGAATGAAGAGTAAAGTAGGAGGGATCACAATACCTGACACTAAACTATACTACAAGGCCACTGTAATCAAAACAGCCTGGTACTGGCATAAAAACAGGCACATAGATGAATGGAACAGAACAGAGAGCCCAGAAATAAATCCAAGTCTCTGCAGTCAATTAATATTTGACAAAGGAGGCAGCAACATAAAATGGAGTAATAATAGCCTCTTCAACAAATGGTGTAGGAGGAACTGGACAGCTATGTGCAAAAAAAATGAAATTAGAGCACCAACTTACACCTTATACAAAAATAAATTCAAGGTGGATAAAAGACTTAAGTATAAGTTGTGACACCATTAAAGTCCTAGAGGAGAATGTAGGTAGGAAAATCTCAGATATTTCACACAGAAACTTTTTTACTGACAAGTCCCCTACAGCAAGAGACATAAAGGAAAGAATAAACAAATGGGACCTCATCAAAATAAAAAGCTTCTGCACAATTAAAGAAAACAGTATCCAAATAAAAAGAGAACCAACTGTATGGGAAAACATATTTGCCAATGATACCTCAGACAAGGGTTTAATCTCCAAAATATATAAAGGACTTACATGACTCCACTCTAAGGAGATAAGCAACCCAATTTAAAAATGGACAAAGGACTTGAACAGACACTTCTCCAAGGAGGACATACAGAGGATCCCAAGACACATGAAATGATATTCAATATTGCTAGCTATCAGAGAGATGCAAATTAAAACCACAATGAGATACCACTTCACATCAGACAGAATGGCCATCATAAACATAGCAACAAACAACAAGTGTTGGAGAGGTTGTGGAGAAAAGGGGCCCCTAGTGCACTGTTGGTGGGACTGCAGACTGGTACAGCCACTGTGGAAAGCAGTATGGAACTTCCTCAGAAAACTAAAAAGGAATCTGCCTTTTGACCCTGCGATTCCACTGCTGGGATTATATCCTAAGAACACTAAAACACCAATGCAAAAGAACCTTTGCACCCCAATGTTCATAGCAGCACAATTTACAATAGTTAAGTGCTGGAAGCAACCTAGATGCCCATCAGTAAATGAATGGATCAAAAAACAATGGTACATTTACACAATGGAATTCTATGCAGCAGAAAGAAAGAAGGAGCTCCTACCCTTTGCAAGAGCATGGATGGAGCTGGAAAGCATTATGCTAAGCGAAATAAGCCAGGCAGTGAAAGACAAATACCATATGATCTCACCTTTAACAGGAACCTAATCAACAAAACAAAGAAACAAACAAAATATAACCAAAGACACTGAAATAGAGGACAGGCTGACAGTGACCAGAGGGGAGAGAAGAGGGCATTTCAGGGGAGAATGGGAAGGGTTTACAGAAACAAATTTAAAAGACACATGGACAAAAACTAGGAGGAGGGTGGTAATGGGAGGGAGGTGGGGAGGGTTAGGTGGGTGGGCTGGAATGGGAGTAAAAGGGAGAAAACTGTACTTGAACAATAATTAAAATTAAAAAAAAATTTAAAAAGTTAAAAAAAAAGAAATAATGACCCAAAGGGTCTTCAAGTGTACATGACCTAGAATTAATCTTTACTAAATAAAAGCTGGTTTGAGGTTGTTGAGTTAATTAAAACAGACTCTTTATCATAACTATAAAATAATAACAACATAACATTCAAATTCTACCTCGGTTTATTGGTCAAAAAGTTCATGTTATCTCTGTTACAAAAACAAGATAATTGTTAACCACTGTCAAGTCTCATGAAATCTTCAGAGAGTAATCTAAACGTGATTGTTAAATACAAGTGGTTTAACAAGAGATAAATGGGATAAGAGATTCTGAGTGAACTTTTAAGAAAAGAGTTTTCCAAAATCCTTTGGTTACTTGGATCCTTAACATCTGCTAAGTTAAATGATTAATTAAATTAAACTTTAAAGAGGAGTTTAGTCCATTTGATCTGGGGTATTGTTCAATGCTACAATATCCTTGTTGATAATTTTGTTTGGAAGATCTATCCAGTTTTGACAGTGGGTGTTAAAATCCCCTACAATAATTGTGTTCCTATCTATATCTTTCTTGAAGTCCTCCAAGATTTTCCTTATGTCTTTGGGTGCTCCTATGTTGGGTGCATATATGTTCATAATGCTTATGTCTTCTTGATGGATTCTTCCCTTGAGTATTATTGTCTTTCTGTGTCTCTTTTTTTTATGTTTTATTGATTATGCTAGTATAGTTTTCCCAATTTTTCTCCCTTTATCCCCCCTCCACCTTGCATCCCCCAACCCTCTAGCATTCCCCTCCCCTTAGTTCATGTCCATGGGTTACACATATAAGTTCTTTGAGTTCTCTGTGTCCTGTACCATTTTTTTTTACCTCTCCCCATCTATTTAATGCCTACCAGTTCTGCTTCTTCTTCCCTGTACTTTTCCCCCCCATTCCTCCCTTCCCCCTACCCACTGAAAACCCTTCTTGTGATCTCCATTTCTCTGATTCTGTTCCTGTTCTAGTTGTTTACTTAGCTCTTGTTTTCGTTGTTTTTCTTTCTTTTATTTTTTTAGGTTCATATGTTGATAGTTGTGAGTTTGTTGTCATTTTACTGTTCATATTTTTTATCTTCTTTTTCTTAGGTGAATCCCTTTAACATTTCATATAATATGGCTTGGTGATAATGAGCTCCTTTAACTTGACCTTATCTGGGAAGCACTTTATCTGCTCTTCATTTTAAATGAAAGCTTTGCTGGATAGAGCAATCTTGGATGTAGGTCCTTGCCTTTCATGACTTCAAATACTTCTTTCCAGTCCCTTTTGCCTGCAAGGTTTCTTTTGAGAAATCAGCTGATAGCCTAATGGTCACCCCTTTGTAGGTAACTCTCTCCTTTCCCCTTGCTTCTTTTAGGATTTTCTCTTTATCTTTAATCTTGGGTAACTCAATGATGATGTGCCTTGGTGTGTTGCTCTTTGGGTCCAACTTCTTTGGGACTCTCTGGCCTTACACACTTCCTGAAAGTTTATTTTCTTTGCCAGATTGGGGAAGTTCTCCTTCATTATTTGTTCAAATAAGTTTTCAATTTCTTGCTGTTGTTCTTCTTTTGCACCCCTATAATTCAGATATTGGGATGTTTCAGGTTGTCCCAGAGGTTTGTAAAACTCTTCACTTTTTCAAATTCTTGTTTCTTCCTTTTCTCCTGGATGGATGTTTCTTTCTTTTGTTCCAAATCGTTGCTTTGAGTCCTGGTTTCCTTCCTGTCATTGTTGGTTCCCTGAATATTTTGCTTTATTTCACTTTGGGTATTTTTCATTTGTTTTTTCATTTTTCAACCAAGCTCAGTCAGATCTGTGAGCATTTTGATTACCAGGGCTATGAACTCTCCATCAGATAGTTTGGCTATCTTCTTATTGCTTAGCTCTCTTTCTGAGGTTCTGCTCTGTTCTGTCACTTTGACCCTATTTCTTTGTTTGGGGCCCCTGTTATGTTGTAAGGGGGTGGAGCCTTAGGTCCCCGCCCCACCCCCCACCTCGCATGGCATCCCTTCTTGCTGCACTGCAGGCTGATTGTGGGGGAGGGGCCAGAGAGGGAACCATGCAGCTCCCTTGCTCATCTCTAGCCCACTTTTCAATAAATTTTCATGTGAGACTGGGAGTTTCTCCCACAGAGGGAACCACTGTAGTCCACAGGAGGCTCTGAGTCCCAGTTTTCCCTTAAGTCAGCCTGCCCCCTCACCCGAACCGCCCACCACCTCACTGCGATTTCTCAGCCAGCCCCAGCCCCACAGTCCACAGCCTGGCCGCAGGTTATCTCCATCTGCTGCCTTACCTGTCTGTTCTCTCTGGCTGTTTCTTTAATTCTGTGGTTGTTGGAGTTCTGTGCAGTTTGATTTTCTGGCACTTTGGTTGTTTATTGATTTTAAACTTCTTGTTATTCTCCTTTTGGTCATGCAAGGATGCGAAGGGCTTCTACCTATGCCTCCATCTTGGCCAGAACTCCCCTGTGTCTCTTCTTATGGCCTTTGTTTTAAAGTCTGACATGTCTCATATAAGTATTGCTACCCCAGCTTTCATTTCCTGAGAATATTTTTTCCAACACTTTGCTTTCAGTCTGTGTAGATCTTTTGTTCTGAGGTGGGTCTCTTGTAGGTAGCATATGTGTGGGTCATGTTTTCTTATCCATTCAGCTGCCCTGTGTGTTTTGATTGGAGCATTTAATCCAGTTACATTTAAGGTTATTATTGATAGGCACTTATTCATTTCCCCCCCTTTCTACCTGTGTTCCTCTCTCTCTCTCTCTCTCTCTCTCTCTCTCTCTCTCTCTCTCTCTCTCTCTCTCTCTCTCTCTCTCTCTCTCTCTCTCCTTTCTTCCTCTTCTTAAAGCAGTCCCTTTAGCATGTCATGCAGTGCTGGTTTGGTGGAGGTGTACTCTTTCAGCCTTCTTCTGTCTGGGAAATTCCTTATTTGGCCTTCCATTTTAATTGATAGCCTTCCTGGATAAAGTAGTCTTAGTTGCAGGCCTTCGGTTTTGATTACTTGGAATATTTGTTGCCATTCCCTTCTGGCTTCTAGTGTTTCCATTGAGAAGTCAGCTGCTAGTCTTATTGGGATTCCCTTATATGTTACTTCCTGCTTCTCCCTTGCTGCCCTTAACATTCTCTCTCTTTGTCTTGGAATTCTGCCACTTTAATTATGATGTGTTTTGCAGTGGGCCTCTTTGAGTTACTCTTGATTGGGACTCTCTGTGTTTCCTGGGTTTGTGTGGCTTTTTCTCTCATCAAATTAGGGAAGTTTTCTGTTATTACTTTTTCAAACAGGTTTTCTATCCCTTGCTCCTTCTCTTCTCCTTCTGGTATCCTTATTGTATGGACATTATTATGTTTCATGTTGTCCTGCAGTTCCTTTAATCCCTCTTCATTCTTTCTGAGCCTCTTTTCCTTTTCTTGCTCTTTTGGGGAGTTTTTTCTACATTGTCTTCCAGGTCATTGATTCCATCCTCAGCTTCATCTAGCCTGCTTTTGATTCCTTCTACTGTGTTCTTCAGTTCATAAATTGTATTCTTCACTTCTTCTTGGCTCTTGTTGATGGTTTCTATGTTCTTTTTCATGCTGATATAGTTTTCAGTGAGTTCATTATAGTTTCCCTGTAGTTTTGGCAATTCTCTGTGAACTCACTGAGGTTCCTTATAACTGTTGTTTTGAACTCAACATCTGATAGTTGACTTGCTTCTATGTCATTTAGCACTCTTTCTGAGGATTCTTTCTTTCCTTTCATTTGGGGTTTGTCTCTTTGTCTTCCCATTGTTTGTGAGACTCTTCTTGTTAGCCTCACCTTCTTAAATTGATGTGTTTTGACTCCCTGAGTTTGTGGTGTGAACTTTTATGGTAGGAGACCTATGAGATTCAGTGGTGTAGACCCCTTGATCTCCTAAACTTGCTGCTCTTGGGATGTCCTTTATGCTGTTTATGTTGGCTGTCTGTATGTCTTTGGGTTTTGATTGTTGTTGGATCATTCTTTGGTGGGCCCTTCCCTCCAGCTGATTGACTGAAGGTCACTCCACCCACCACATCTTGTATGCTATTGTGCAGGTGCATAACCAGAACAAAACCACGAAGCCCAGCAAACACGCCCACATCTGCAAAAATAACTCCTCCCTGCAATCCCACTATGAATAGCAAATGAACCAGTATAAAGAGTTTAAGACTGTTATAAGAAAGGAGAGAAATAAATTATAGTATAAAATCTAGTAACAATATGCACAAATTTGATGGACACAAACTCAATGCTAAAAAGCTATACAGGAAAGAAAATATTGCAAATCATGGAGAAGACCACAGTGGATTTCATCTCAGTAGCCTCTAGTATTTATCACTGTTTTTTCTTTCTGGATCCACTTCTGGTGATGTCAGATGTTGACCCCATCTGACTTTAGGCAGCCTGCTCCAAGACTGCCAGGGAGCTACTGTCTGTGGCTGTCTCCTTCCATTGTTAATCTAGTCACTTTGCACTCAGCAGTCAGGCTAAAGCACCATAGGTCAGGGAAGAATCCCACCTGGGGTTGGGGCTATTGCTTCCTCTCAGACTGCTGCCACTTGGAGGGGGGTGGTCTGCCTGAGCCTGATGGCTGCTTCTGTATGGGGGATGCCAGGATCCCGGCGGCTATTCTCTCAGTTCTCTCCTCAAAGCCTCCATCTCTAATCTCTCCTCAAGCATCTCTAGTCCTCTCTGCCCCTCTTTGCCAGGGATGTACTGTCTGTGGTCGACTCCTTCAGTTGTTAATCCAGTTGCTCTGCACTTAGCAGTCAGTCTTAAGCACCACAGAGTTGAGGTCAAGTCCCTCCTGGGGCCAGGGCTATTGTTTCCCCTCAGGCTGCTGCTGCCTGTAGGGGAGTGGTCTGCCTGAGCATGATGACTGCTGCCTTATGGGGGATGACTCAGCACCAGGATCCTGGCATCTACTCTCTCAGCTCACTCCCCAAAGCTTCTGTCCTCAGTATCTCTTCAGGCATCTCTCACCCACTCTGCCCCCACCTTTCCCAGAGCCCAGAGTAAGTGGCTGCAAATGAAGATTTGTGCATTGGACCCTGGCTGGTGTAGCTCAGTGGACTGAGCACCAGCCTGTATAACAAAGGGTCCCTGGTTCAATTCCCAATCAGAGCACATGCCTGGGTTGTGGGCCAGGTCCCCAGTAGGGAGCACATGAGAGGCACACATTTGATGCATCTCTCCCTCTTTCTTCTCTCTATTCACCTGTGTTTAAAAATAAATAAAACCTTTTAAAAATGAAAGAACATTTGTGTGTTTGTCCTTTAAATGGCTCTTTGTGTGTCCAGCTATCTGTGTCTGGCAGAGAGCAACCCTGATGCTTTTCACCACTGGTTGTTATCTGTGTACTTTTTGGGCTCTGGTGCTCTGGTCTGGGGATCCCAACTTAGGGTTTAGACCCCACACTTCTCAGGGGGATCCAACTAGTTGCTTAATTATCTTTTTGGTGCTGTTGCCTGTGGGCACCTAGCCAGCCTTCTCGAGTCTCCACCACACTCCTTATGGGTCAGGTTGTGCTGAAGCTGATTCTTCTGTCTGTCCAAGGTTATAAGTCTTCTCTGTCACTATTGTTCAGTTGTTTGTTTAGGTGATTTTCTCTGCAATTTAGTTGTAATTCCAGATTGGTCCTGGGAGTAGCATAGTGTGGCTTCCAACCAATTCTCCACCATCTTGTGCCTTCAGCACTAGCCTTCCATTTTAAATGAGATCTTGCTGGGTAGAGTAAAGTCCTTGCTTTTTATTACTTGGTATAATTTGTGCCAGTTCCTTCTGGCTTTAGTGTTTCTATTGAAAAATCCATTGTTAGCCTTATCAGAGCTCCCTTGTACCTTACCAGCTGTTTCTCCCTTGTTTCCTTTAAGATTTTCTCTCTGTCTTTAAACCTTGCTATTTTAATTATGATGTGTGTTGGTGTAGGTGTCTTTGGATTCATTTGATTGAGACTTTTTCTGCTTCCTGATCTTGCATGACTTTTTTCTTCACCAAGTTAGGGAAGGTTTTTGTCATTATTTTTTCAAATAAATTTTCTATTTCTTATTCCTTTCTCTTTCTGGTATCCCTATGATGTGAATGTTCTTATGTTTCATGTTGTCCCAAAGCTCCCTTAAAAGTAAAGCTCTCATTACTTTTTTAGTATTTTTTTCATTTTGTTGCTCTGTGTTTTTTCTACTTTGTCTTCCAACTCATTGATTCAATCATCTGCTTTGTCTAGCCTGCTTTTAATTCTTTCTAGTGTATTCTTCATTTCAGATATTATATTCTTAATTTTTACCTGGTTCTATTTCATGGGTTCTATGTTCTTTTTCATGGTGGTGTAGTTCCCACTAAATTCCTTGTTGCTCCCATAAAGTTCCTTGTAGTTTTCACTAAGTTCCTTGAGCATCTTTATAACCATTACTTTGAATGTGTGTCTAATAAATTGCTTGGCTCGATTTCATTTAGCTCTTTTTCTAGGAATTCCTCCTTTTCTTTCAACTGGGCATTGTTTCTTTGTCTCCCCATTTTATGTGACTTTTATTTTCTTATTTCTATGCATTAGATTGATCTGCTTTGATACCTTATCTTCATGGGCTGGGCTTCTGGAGTAGGAGTCCTATGCAACTCAGTGGAGCATTCTCCTTTGTGTCCTGCACTGGTTGCTCTAGGGATGCCCTTTATGCAGTTTATGTGGTGTCTCCCATTTTATTTGGGTTTTGATCCTTTTGGGCTTATTCGTTGGTAGGCTCTCCCCTTCAGCTGACTGACTGAAAGTCTCTACTCCCTTCACATTTTGTATGCTGGGTACAAGTTATGACAGAACAGAACAAAACATCACAGAAAACAATACCCACACCAGCAAAAATACCCCCCAACAACAGCAATATTAATGAAAAAGATTATTAAAAGTGGAAAAATGAGAATAATGTAAGAAAGAAAAAATATGAGATGACTAAAGAGAAGAAAATTATTTTGAGAGGATAGAAGGAGAAGAAATAATAAGAGTAAGGAGTACAAACAAAGTTAAGAAAAGGAAAAGATAAAATTTAAAATGAAAATGTGAAAGAAGGGAGAAGGCAAAATGGAGTGAATAAAAGGGCGAGTAAAATATGAGATTTGAAATAAAAACATAGTGAAAATAGGATCAAAATTGGAGAAAAAGAGATAATGTTAAAAGGCTATATGAGAGCAAAAATAATGCAAATAATGTAAAAGAACAGGTGGGATTTTTCTCAGCAGAGTTTAGGGTTTTTATGCTGGCTTCTCTTTCTGAATACAACTCTGGTGTTCTGAAGCTGGTGTGGGGCAATGTCAGATGCCCATTCAAAGGTCCAGCAATTCATAGTCTGTGACTCTCTCCTTCAGGCTTGGCTGTGTGCTAGGGTAATTCCCAGTGCACTGCCCTGCTGGCTTTTTATCAGCACAAGGCCCAGGGGTGAGGCAACTAATGACAGAAATCACCACAGGTACTAGTTCTACCTTCTCTGCCTGCAGTCCTGCTGTTAGTCTGAGTCTAGCTACTCACCAGTCTGTTTCTGAGATGGCTTCTGGTGGAAATGGGAAGATGGAAATTCTGGATCTCCAGTGGGAGGTGCTGTTCAGACTTCAGAGAAAATGGTGTGTGTGCCCACATGTCTGAGTTTGTCCCCAATTATTTCCCTGAATTTGGCATGCAGTGCTCCTAGCAGGGTAGCAGGTGAGGTCTCCAGAGCCCAGAGTTTGGTCTCATGGCATTCCTAGGCTCTCCATTGAGAGAGAAGAACCAGTCTGGTTACAGGGAGACTGTATGGAATGGCTGCGCCCTAAAGCCAGTCTGTAACACTCCTGAGTCCATCTGTGTTGTTGTCTCCTTGGTAGGGGATAAGATGTGGGTTGAGGGAAAGTAAGAAAGATGCTGGGTGGGGCAAGTAGGATTTCAAAGGGTGTGTCAAGTGGGATTCCAGATGATGGGGCTAGGAGTCTTTCAGAGGTTAGGGCAAGTGGTTTTCTCTTGGGGTGAGGTCATTACTTTTCCCTTAGGAAAGGCTTGTTTTTTTCTCAAGAAAAATGGCTGCTATAATATGGTGTTTTATCCCAGCACCTAGAACACACAGCCACTCCCCAGTGCTTCTCCTCCAAGGCTCCTAAGCCAGAGTCTCCTCACATGACTGCAAACCATGCTTTCCTCCCTTCACTTGACCCAAAGGTGAGTGGCCAGGAACATGAAACCTGAGTGTTGACCCCTTAAAACAAAACCAAAAAAAAAAAGGAAAGAGACAAAAAAAGGTGGCTTTGTCTCCAGCAGGCTCTGTCTTTCTCTAGTGAGCAAAAAACAAAAACAAACAAACAAACAAAAAAAACAAAAAACAAAACAAAACAAAACAAAAAAACATGGTCTTTCTCTGCTGTGTAGATAGGTGCACACAGTCACTCTGTGCATGGGAAACCAGTCTGAAGTGCAGGCCTCACTCCTGTCCAAGAGAAGCTCCCTCAGCCATGTGGTCATCTCAGCCACCATCTGTGATATTGTTGCTGGCCCCCACTTGTTTTAGCAGTGTTGGCCAATTCTGTGTTCCTGTCCTTTCTACAGTCATGAGGTGGTTTCCACCCAACTTTGGTTAAGAATCATCTCCTCAGGTAGTCCTTAGTTATTAATTTTGGGTGGATCTATTACCTCTGTATTTTTATTTTCAGCTTGGTTCTAGGAGGCAGTGGGAAATAGGAGGCAGTTGTCTTTTCATTTTGTTGATAGTTTTCTTTGCTATGCAAAAAAACGTAGTTTGATGTAGTCTTATTTGTTTATTTTTTCTTGTATTTCCCTTGACCAAAGAGATATGTCAGGGAAAAAAAATGTCACTAGGAGAAATATCTTAGATTTTACTGTCTATCTTTTCTCTTGGAATTTTATGGTTTTGATTCTAACATTTAAGTCTTTAAACCATTTTCTGTTTGTTGGGTATGGTATAAGTACATGGTCTAATTTTTTTCTTTTTCTTTTTGCATGTTATTTGTCCAATTATATCCAACACCATCTATGAATAGACTATCTTTACCTTATTGAATGTTCTTGCCTAATTTGTCAAATATTAATTGACAATAATAGTATGGGTTTATTTCTGGCCTCTCTATTCTCTTCCATTGATATCTGTGTCTGTTTTTATGCCCGTACCGTGCTGTTTTGATTACTATGACCTTGAAGTATAGTTTGATATCAGGTAACATGATAGCTCCACTTTGTTTTTCTTTCTCAAGATTGCTGTGGCTAGCTGGGGCCTTTGTTGTTCCATATAAATTTTTGGAATATTTGGCATAGGTCTGTGAAATATGCCATTAGTATCTCAATAGGAATTATGTTGTATCTATAGATTGTTTTGAGTATTATAGATATTTTAATGATGTTAAGTCTTTCTATCCATGAACACAGTATATGCTTTTACTTGTTTGCATCTTCTTCCATTTCTTTCTTCATTGTCTTACAATTTTCCAAGTACAGGTCTTGGCTAAAATTTTTCCTATTTAATTTTTGATTCAATTGTAAATGAAATTGTTTTTTTTAGCTTCCCTTTCTGATAGTTCATTGTTAGTGTATAGAAATTCAAGTGATTTCTGGATATTTGTTCTATATTCTGCTACTTTACTGAATTCATTTAATAGTTCTAGTAGTTTTTTGGTGGAGTCCTTAGGGTTCTCTATATACAATATTGTGTCATCTGCAAATAATAAAAGTTTTACTTCTTTCTTTCCAATTTGGATGTCTTTATTTCTTCTACTTTTCTGATGGCAATGGCTAGGACTTCCAGTAGTATGTTAAATAAGAGTGGTGAAAGTAGACATCCCTGTCTTAAGGGAAATGCTTTCGGTTTTTGCCTCTACCTTCTGGGCTGCCTGTTAGGCCTAGTCACAGAAACAACCTGTGGTGGTACATGAGTTGGATGAGGAAGGTTCTCAGTGAGTAACCATAGGAATGAGTCATGTTCACCAAATTGATACAGGTTTAAACTTGATGCCAGTACTGGGTCTAAGACCACTCAGCAAATGTTCCAGGGTATACCAAGTCTAGTTGCCACCTGCTGGATGCTCACACAACTTTGTCATGGGGCAGGGGTCCTAGGGTCTCATCAGGATGAGGCCAGTAGAGTCTATTTGGGCCCCAAAATACCAAGATTTAGCTGAGCAAATGAAAGGCTCTACAATGGTTGGCATGTGAGGGAAAAGTTCTACCATCCTAGAGTCACTCAACTGTATTTCCCAAAGTCTACTAGGAGCCAATCTCAGGAGTGTAGGGATACTAGGAGTCAGGAGAGTAGAAAGTGCTGGTCAAGCAAGGGGGAGCGGAGGGCTGTGGTCTCCACCCCAAAGCCACATAATTCAGGCACTGATAACCCCTGAGTCTGCTCAGACCTGTACACTCCAGTCCAGGCAGCTAGCTCCTCAGCAGGGAGTGAGTTCCACAAGGTGGGGTGACCAGGAGTCCAGAGGGTCAGACTACTGCATTTTCTCAGGCTGATTCTACATGGAGGGGCAAGCTCTATCCAAGAAAGATGGCATCTGCGATGCAGCAGAATAACTCAACATAGGGTTCCTGGTGGCTATCCCTCTGCTCTCTCCCCAGAGCCACTCACACAATACTAGTTCACTCTGTCCTCCATCCTCTGGAGCCCAGAATGAGTGGCTATGAATGATATTTTGTGTGTTGGTTCTTTAAGAGGGTGCTTGTGCCGCTAGCTCACTGCCATCACTTCCTGGCAGCCAGAATCCCTACTGATTTTCACAGCCAGATGTCATGTTGTTGCCTCTTCCCAGCTCTCATGCTCTGGGCTGGGGAGTCTGGTATAGAGTTGAAATCCCACACTTCTCAAGGGGAACCCTTGAAGTTGAACCCTGGAATCTCACCTACCACCCATGGTGAGTCTCTACTTCTTTCCTGTCTGTATGTGGCTTCTGTAAATCCTTGTTATAAGACTCCTCTTCAGCTAGTCTTCAGTTGGCTATTCAGGTTGATTGCTCTATATTTTAGTTGTAATCCCAGTTTAATCCTGAGAGAAGGTGAGTATAGCTTCTACCTACTGCAGCACCAACTTGAATCCTTCCAAAAGTTACAGTTTTAACCTAACAGTCAATTGCCTTCAAAACAAAAAAAAAAAATCAATATTCTTACAATATTATAATAGGACTGAGGACATAGCATGAAAGTCAAAAAGTCTAAAATACAATGTAAAATTATTCATCATGTAAAGGAACAAGAAAATGTGACCAATTCTAAAGGGTGAATATAATCTACAGATTCCAAGCAGAATATCAATATCATGCATATTTTGTAATTATAAAAGACTTTAAATAAGCTATCATAACTAATCTCCATGAGGTAATATGAAATACACTAAAATAAATAAAAAATAGAATTTCTCAGTAGAGAAATAGAAATTTTAAAAGTAACTACATGGAAATTTTTAAGCTGAAAAATACAATATCTGAAAAAAATACAATATCTGAAAAAATTATGTCACTGGATAAAAGAGAAGTCAGTGAAGTTGAATATAGACCAACAGGAGAACAGAGAATAATGAAAGTAAGTGAAATTAGCAGAGCTTCAAGATCCTGTCAGACAATTTTTTAAAATGGTTTATACCACACGGAATGGTCACAGTGATAGCAAGGAAAGGGTTGGGGACAAAATATATTTTTTAAAAAATTGTGGCCAAAAGTTCCCAAATGTGATGAAAGATATATTTATTGATTTGGAAGTACAGCAAACCCAAATAGGTTAAATTCAAAGAAAATCATGCTTAAGCAAATCACAATAAAGTTGCTGAAATCCAAAGATTAAAAAAAACTTAACTAACACCTTGTGCATTGCTCACCTTCTACTTTTGGAATGAAAGTCCTCTGATTTAAAAATAAAACACAGTAACTATTATGGAAAATTTAAACATATTCAAAATTAGATAGTACTTCCATGGACTCACCACTTGTTTTCAACAATTATCAACATTCTGCTGCTTTTATTCACCTATTTCTTCCACAAAAGAAGGAATTTAAAGCAAACCTCAGACATTATATAATTTCACCTATAGAAACTTCGATATGTGTATCTAATACATAGCCTTTGTTTTTGTAATATAAATAATGTCATTTTGATACCCAACACAATGAAAAACAATTTCTATCATATAATACTCAATCCATATTAAATTCCTGTGATTATCTCAAAAGTATATTTTTACAGTTATTTTGTTGAAATCAAGATTCTAAAAGCCCACACATTTTATTTCATTGATAATGTCTCAAATATTTTTTGTTTTATTGTTTATGCTGTTACAGTTGTTCCAATTATTTCCTCCTTCACTTCCCTCTGCCCAGCAGCCTGCCTCCTCCCACTTCCTTAGTCAATCCCTACCCCATTGTCTGTGTCCTTGGGTCCTTCATATATGTTCCTTGACCAATCCCTTCACCTTCTGTCAAAGAAGATCTAAAATAAATGACCTCATTTTCACCTTAAGAATGTAGAAAAAGAAGAGCAAATTAATTCTAAAGAAAGTAAGTAGTAAGAAGAAAATAAGCAAAATACCTGAAAATGGAGTTTAGCTAAAAGCTAATTCTTCGAAAAACCAACAAAAATAAACTTTTAGCCAGGCTGATTAAGAAAAAAATCACAAATCATCATAGCAGGAATTAAAAATGCATTGTCATCTCAAATTGTAAAGAATTAAAAGAATAAAAAATAATACTGTGAGCAACTTTATACCTGGATTTTGATATCTTATATATAAAAGAGATGAATTTCCTGAAAAATAAAACTCATCACAACTGACACAAGAAGACACAGAAAATCTGAATAGCAATATATGTATCAAAGTACAATTGACCTTTGAACAAACAGGGGACGGGAGTTATGGTGGCTGACACCCACCATGCACTCAAAAATCCATATATAAACTGGTCCTCACATACCTGGGATTCTCAGCCATAGACAAAAAATTCTATTTTCCATCAATGGTTGGTTGAATCCATAGATGTGAATCCTGGGGTTACAGAGAGATGACTTTATATTTATTGAAAAAATCATGTCCATGATCATGTCATGGACATGAACAACAGCATGGTGATTGTGGGCAGGGGGGTGAGGAGGGTATATGTAGGATAAATTATCACACGTGGAGACTTGACTTGGGGTGGTGAACACACATTACAGTGTACAGATGATGTGTTGTAGAATCATGCAACTGAAACCTGTATAACTTTGTTGACCAGTGTCACCACAATAAATTCAATAAACAGGAAAAAGAGAAAAAGAACAAATCCACATATAGTAGACCCACGCAGTTAAAACCTGTGTTGTTCAAGGGCCAGCTTGAATTGAATTCTTTTAAATCCTTCCAAAAATGAAAACCATAGACACAGATGTTTACACTTGTGAATTCAACACAATATTTAATGAAAAATATCACCAATCCTACACATACTTTTTCTGACTGTAGAGAAAGCGAGATCATTTTATAACTTTCTTTATGAAGCCAGAATATTCCTAATACCAAAAGCTTACCATAACATTACAAAAAAGGAAATTACAGACCTCTATCTTCTGAATATAAACACAAAATTTTTTAACAAGTAGGAGCAAATGAAATTAGCCAATATATAAAAAGAATAATAATTTTTTAAAAAATACAGTTTATCTGAGAATGTAAGATTGGTTTGATCATCAAAATCAATGTGCTACCTCTACTAAAGAGATATTTTTACTGTTGTTCAGTAACAGTTGTCCAAATTCTTGCTCCTACTCTGTCACTCTCCCCTGACCTGTCCAATCCCTGCTCCCAAAGACAATTCCCACTCCATTGCCCTTATCAATGGATCCTTTATACATGTTCCTTGACTTGAGCCTTTCCCTCCTTTCCCCCAACTAGCCCCCTTCCCGCTCCACTCTGGTCACTGTCAGTGTGTTCTCTATTTTCACGTCTCTAGTTCTTTTTTCTTCATTTGTTTGTTTTGTTGATTAGGTTCCACTTATAGGTGAGATCATATGGTATTTGTCTTCACCAACTGGCTTATTTCAGTTAGCATAATGCTCTCCGGTTCCATCCATGCTGCTGTAAAGGGTAGGAGTTCCTTCTTTCTATCTGCTGCATAGTATTCCATTGTGTAAATGTATCAGTTTTTTTAATTTACTCATTTATTGATGGGCACTTATGCAGTTTCCAGCACTTGGCTATTGTAAATAATGCTGCTATGAACATAGGGGTGCATAGGTTCTTTTGGATTGGTGTTTCAGAATTCTTAGGGTATAGTCCCAGCAGTAATCACTAGATCAACAGGCAGTTCCATTTTTAGTTAGTTAGTTTGTTTTTTGAGGACATTTCTACAGTGGCTGCATCAGTCTGCATTCCTATCAGCAGTGTACTTGGGTTCCCTCTTCTCCAAAACCTCACCAGCACTTCTTGTTTGCTGACTTGTTAATGATGGCCATTCTGACCAATGTGAAGTGGTATCCCATTGTGGTTTTAATTTGGATCTCTCTGATGGCTAGTGATGCTGAACACCCTTTCATGTGTCTCTGGGCCCTCTGTATGTCCTCCTTGGAGAAGTGTCTGCTCAGGTCCTTTGCCCATTTTTTAATTGGATTGTTTGTCTTCCTGGTGTAGAATCATGTGAGTTCTTTGTATATTTTGGAGATCAAACCCTTGTCCAAGGTATCTTTGGTAAATATATTTTCCCATACATTTGGTTCCCTTCTGATTTTCCTGATGCTTTCTTTAGTCATGGAAAGAAAAGATCTCATGGAGAAGCTTTTTATTTTGATAAAGTCCCATTTGTTTACTCTTTTCTTTATGTCTCTTGCTCTAGGGGACATATCAGTGAAAAATATTGCTGTGTGGAATATCTGAAATTTCCCTGCCTATGTTCTCCTCTAGGACTTGTATGGTGTCACAACTGATATTTAAGTCTTTTATCCATCTTGAATTTATTCTGGTGTATGGTGTAAGATGGTGGTTTAGTTTCATGATTTTGAATGTACCTGTCCAGATCTCCCAACACCATTTGTTGAAAAGGCTATTTTTACTCCATTGTATGTCCCCACCCCCTTTGTCAAATATTAGCTTACCATAGAGACTAGGGTTTATTTCTGGGTTCTCTATTCTATTCCATTGATCTATGTGTCTGTTCTTATGCCAGCACCAGACTATTTTGATTACAGTGGCCTTGTAACATTGTTTGATATCAGGTATTGCGATCCCTCCTACTTTTTTTTTTCTCAAGATTTTGAGGCTATTTGGGGTCATTTTGGTTCCATATAAATTTTTGAAATATTTGTTCTTTATCTGTAAAATATGCCATTGGTATTTTAATAGGGATTGCATTGAATCTGTAGATTGCTTTGGGTTGTATGCACATTTTAATGATGTTAATTCTTCTAATACATGAACACAGTGTGTGTCTCTATATATTTGTATCTTCATTAACTTCTTTCTTCAGTGCTCTGTTGTTTTCTGACTACATGTAGTCAAAAAACAACAGAATTTACCTCCTTGGTTTAATTTATTCCTAGGTACTTTACTTTTCTTGTTGCTATAGCAAATGGGATTTTTGTCCTCATTTATGTTTCTGATACTTCATTGTTGGTGTACAGAAATGCCTTCAATTTCTGAATATTGACTTTGTATCCTGCTATTTTGCCAAATTCACTTATTAGGTTGAGTGGTTTTTTTGGTGGACTCTACAGGGATCTCTATGTACACTATCATATCGTCTGCAAACCATGAGTTTTATTTCCTCCTTTCCGATTTGGATGTCTTTTATTTTTCTTCTCTGATAACTCTGACTAGCACTTCCAATACTATGTTGAATAAAAATGGTGAAAGCAAACACCCTTGTCTTATTCCTGATCTTAAGGAGAAATCTTTTATTTTTTGCTCATTGAGTATGATGTTGGCTGTAGGTCTCTCATATATGGCCTTTATTTGCTTTCATATGCCTCCCCTATTCCCACTTTGCTGAGTGTTTTTATCATAAATGGGTGCTGGACCTTATCATATGCTTTTTCAGCATCTATTGATAAGATCATGTGATTTTTGTCTTCTGTTTATGTGGTATATTACATTTATTGATTTGTGAATATTTACAAATCATCTCTGGGATGAGGCCCACTTGATTATGGTGTGTGATTTTTTTTAATGTATTGCTGGATCTGGTTTGCCAATGTCTGTTGGGGATTTTAGTATCTATCTTCATCAGAAATATTGGCTTGTAGTTTTCTTTCTTTATTGTATCTCTAATTGGTTTTTGGAATAGGATAATACTGGCCTCATAAAGAGCTGGGGAGTATTCCCTCTTCTTGAATTTTTTGAAATTGTTTGAGTAGGATAGAAGTTAGTTTATTCTTCAAATGTTTGGTAAAATTTGCCTGTGAAGTCATTCAGTCCAGGGCTTTTGTGTGCCAGGAGTTTTTTGATTACTACATCAATTCCACTAGCTGTTACCAGTTTATTCAGGCTTTCTGCTTCTTCTTGAATCACCTTTGGAAGATTATATGTTGCAAGAAATATACACATTTCACCCAGGTTGTCCAATTTCTTGGTTTATAATTGTGTTAATTTCTTATAATCCTTTGTATTTCTGTGGTATCAGTTGTTACTTTTTTGTTTCTAATTTTATTTATTTGGATCCTCTCTTTTTTGTTAATGAGTCTGGTTAAATGTTTGTCAATTTTTTTGCAATAAACCAGCAGTTGGATTTATTGATACTTTGATTTTTTTTTGTCTCTGTCATTTAATTCTGTTCTGATCTTGATTATTTCTTTCCTTCTACTTGCTCTGGGCTTTTGTTGTTGTTTTGATTCTGGTAGGTGTAGGTTGTGTATTTAAGATTTTCTATGTTTTTTAGGTAGG
Source organism: Phyllostomus discolor (assembly GCF_004126475.2). Taxonomy (NCBI): domain Eukaryota; kingdom Metazoa; phylum Chordata; class Mammalia; order Chiroptera; family Phyllostomidae; genus Phyllostomus; species Phyllostomus discolor. The sequence goes on from NC_040904.2 coordinate 108,410,724, forward strand.
CCTCTGCTGCTATGGACTTTCCTCTCAGGACTACATTTTCTGTGTCCCATAGGTTTTGGACTTTTATGTATTCATTTTCATTTGTTTTCAGTTTTTTTATTTCTTCATTGATCTCATTGTTAAGCCCTTCATTATTTAGTAGCATGTTATTCAGTCTCCATGTATTTATATATTTTTGAGTGTTTTCCTTGAGGTTGGTTTCTAGTTCCAAGCCATTGTGATCTAAGAAAATGCTTGATATGGTTTCAATTTTCTTTGAATTTGTTAAGTCTTATTTTGTGTCCTCCCATGTGATCTATCTTTGAAAATGTTCCATGTGCATTTGAAAAGAGTATATATTTTGCTTCTTTGGGGTGGAAGTTCTGTATATATCAATTAAGTCCATTTGATCTAGAGTGTCATTCAATGCCACCATATCTTTGTTGATATTTTGCTTGGAAAATCTGTCCATTTTGACCGTGGGGTGTTAAAATCCCCTATGAGGATTGTGTTGCTGTCAATATCTTTCTTGAAGTGCTCCAAGATTTACCTTATACAGGGTATGGCACAAATAATGACCCTTTTTATTACATAAAATATTTTATTATAAAATCATACACATGTAATTCTGTAACATAACAATATCACACTCAAGTATACCATATGACATTTTAGGTAAAATGTTCAAATTGCTGTCCGTCTTGATGAGACATTCACATACCCTACCAACAACACTCAATGGCATTACTTCTGTTGGACTCTGTGTTTAGGTGCTCCTATGTTGGGTGCATATATGTTTACAAGGGTTATATCTTCATTATGGACTATTCCTTTAAGTATTATGCAGTGACCTTCTTTGTCTCTTTTTATGATTTTCTCTCTCTAGTTTTTCTGATATAAGTATTGCTACAACAGGGTTTTGGGTTTGTTTTTTTTTTATGTTCATTTGCTTGGAATATTTTTTCCATTCCTTCACTTTCAGCCTGTGTAGATCTTTTGTTCTGAGGTGGGTCTCCTATAGACAGCATATACGCAGATCATGTTTTCTTACTGATTCAGCTACCCTATGTCTCTTTTTTTGTGCAAGGTACTTTATTAAATTTGGGACTACTAAGAAATAAAGAAATCACACAAGTAAGAAAGGAGAGGTTTAAAGTAGGATAGTAAATATAACCTCAGATGTGGGGGGCCAATTTTAAAAAGTTAAGCTCTTCAAAGGAGTGTTTTCATAGAGAAGAGGGAGCTGAGCACTAGTTTCTAGTCTTGTTTACTAGTTTCAGAGGTTTAGCAAGTCAGTTCTACTAGAGAAACACAACCAATGTGATATATACATGCTTGTGTGTGTGTGTATGTCTGTGGAGAGAGAAAGATCTATTTTAAGGAATTGACTTCAGCAGTTGTGGGGGCTTGCGGGTCTGAAATTCTCAGGGCAGGCTGTCAGGAAGATGAGGCTGGAAATGCCTGGGCAGGAACTGAAACCACAATGCACAGGCAGAATTTCCCCTTCCTCAGGAAACCTTGGCTTTGCTCTTAAGGCCTTCAACAGTTACCAGTTACTCAACAGAAATCTAGGTCACAAGTTCAATCCCTGATCCAGGAACATATGATCCCTAGTCCAGGCACATACAGGAGGCAACCAATTGATGTTCTCTCTCACAACAATGTTTTTATCTCTCCCTTCCTCTCTCCTTTCTTCTCTCATTAGGACAGATTTGAGAAGGTTAAATTCAAGCAACTAAGACCTTGTTTGTGCTTCTAAGAGGCTTAATAATGCAGGTGACATTTTCAGTTTAAGCAGAAAATAGCTTCTGTTTCTCTGTAGGCACATCCTGGACCTTTGGTGGCCATAGCACTCCAATCTGTCCTTTTAGATTCCTCATTCTACACTGTGTTGAAGCTTGTAATATTCCTCTCCTTTGGGCAAGGAGAGCAATTTGGCTCTACCCTATGTCTTTTCAATAGAACATTTAATCCATTTACATTTAAGGTTGTTATTGATAGGTACTTATTCATTGCCATTTTCCCCTTTGTATCTGTGTTCCTCTCTCTCTCTCAAGCTTTCTTCTTCATCATCTTAAAGCAGTCCCTTTGGCAATTCTTGAAATGCTGGTTTGGTGGAGGTGTATTCTTTTAGCTCTCTCTCTCTCTCTCTCTCTCTCTCTCTTTTTTTTTTTTTTTTGTTGTTGTTGTTGTTGTTGGTCTGGGAAACTCCTTATTTCACCTTTCATTTCAAGAGCCTCACTGGGTGGAGTAATCTTGGTTGCAGGCCTTTGCTTTTCATTACTTGGAATATTTCTTGCCATTCCCTCCTGGCTTGCAGTGTTTCTGTTGAGAAATTCCCTGGAAACTTTATTGGAGCTACCTTGTATTTTACTAGCTGTTTCTCCCTTTGCTGCCTTTTAGATTCTCTTTGTATTTAAATTTTGCCATTTTAATTATGATGAGTCTTGCAGTGAGCCTTTTTGGGTTCATCTTGATTGGGACTCTCTGTGCTTCCTGAACTTGTGTGACTTTATCTCTCATCAAATTAGGGAAGTTTTCTGTTATTACTTTTTCAAACAGGTCTTCTATCCCTTGCTCCTCTTCTCCTCCTGGTATCCCTATGATACAAATATTGCTACATGTCCCATTGTCCTGCAGCTCCATTGAACCCTTCTTGTTCTTTTTGAATATTTTTTCATTTCATTGCTCTGTCTGGGAGTTTTTTTCCTACCTTTTCCTCCATCTCTCTGATTCAATCTTCTGCTTCATCTAGCCTACTTTTAATATCTTCTAGTGTATTCTTCACTTCAAAAATTGCATTCTTCCTTTCCTTCTGGCTCTTACTGATAGTTCCTATGTCATTTTTCATGTGATATAGTTGCCAGTAAGTTTCTTGTATCTTCCATGGAGTTCCTTGGAGTTCTCACTGACTTCCTTTAGCATCCTTATAATCATTATTTTGAACTCATTCTGAACTCAATATCTGATAGATTGCTTGATTTAATTTCATTTAGTACTCCTGAGGATTCCTCCTTTCTTTTCAATGGGAAGTTGTTTCTTTTTCTCCCCATTTTAGGTGATTCTTCTTCTTCTTTTCTTTCTCCTTCTTTTTTGCTTGTTATATTTATCTGCTTTGATTCCCTTACATTGTGGTATGCCCATCTGTGGTAGGAGACCTGTGTGTTTCAGTAGTCCAGTCTCCTTGATCTCCTGAATTTGATGCTCTTGGGATGCCCTTTATGCCATTTATTTGGGCCCTCTTGTTTGAGTTTTGGTTGTTGTTGGATCATTCTTTGGGTTTTTCCCTCCAGCTGACTATCTGAGAGTCAGACTGCCCACCATGTCTTATATACTGTTGTACTGGTGCACTGTCTGCTCCTGGTAATGTCAGATGGTGTCATAGGCTGGCCCTAAATAGCCTGTTTGAGACTACCACAGCCTGTGGTAGCCACAGTCTGTGGCTGTCTCCTTAAGATTTGCTTGGTCCCCACATTCTGCCCTCTGGCTCTCCATCAGCCCAGGACCCAGGAATGGTTCAAGTAATGACCCAAGAGGACTGCCAGTACTTTCTCCACCTTTCTCCAGAGGGGTCCTCTACAGAGATCTGGAGAGTGGGAACCCTGGGTCGCCCCCAAGGGGCCCTGTTCAGTTTTCAGGGAAGATGTTGGGAGTGTTTACCAGCTCCCTCACCACATGACTTGGTCTGTCTCAGATTCTTTCCAATATTGTATGGTTTCTGGTGAATCAGCTGTCTGTTTCCTGTGAGGGGCCTATCTGTGTGGAAGCAGCAGCTCTTTCCTGCTTGGTACAGATAGCAGCTCTGTCTAGGTGCAGAAGCTAAGTGGGGCCCTGAACACCTCTTGTTGCACCAGCCTCTAGTCTCTCTGCTCTGCTGATTTCAGTGGATCAGGGCCCGAGGAACAGTGTAGCTCCTAGTGTCTCGTAGAAAGGGCCCTTTCAGAGCTTTTAGCTTTCCCCTGTGGATATATGCCCAACAGGGGACCCCTGAGCTTGGCCTCACTGATCTGCAGAGCTTGTAATCCTGCAGGTGGGGATTAGGCATGCTGCCTGTGAGGGGACCTGCATAGCTGCAGTGAATCTCAAGCATTCAGCTCCTGGTCATCTAGTCCCCATCCTGCCTTTCTAGCAGGAGACTTGAGTCAGAACTTGCCACTCTGCACAGTCTCCTGCTTGCCAGCCATGCTGGATCAGGTCCCAAAGTGCCTCCAGTGTGACTGTATCCCTCTTTGTTTTCAGAACTGCTGTGCACATGTACACACAAGCACACATGATCATGTGGTCCCTGCTGAGTCATGAGTCTTGCCACAGCTCCTCTTTTAAAAGTTTTGTGTGGCCCCCTTACTATCGCGTTGGGCCCTGGGGCACCTGTTCTCCATGAACACCTCACAAAAAGCCCAGAATCTTCACAGTCAGGGCTGGCCACAGCCTGCCAGAGACCCCAACAGTTTTAGATAATGTTTCTCTTCGGATCTCTCCCAGATGGGGCTGGGAAGTCCTGCAGTGCTACTATAACACGGGGCAATGGTGGATTGCTCTCACCCCTCCTTCCAGCCTCAGGTGGGCCTGTTCCAGCCACACTATTCCTGCAGCCAGCACCACCCTGGCCTTCTCTCTTTGCCCCCAGAGCTCTTAAGCTCCTGAGCTTAACTGCAGCCTCCTCAGTCAAATTTCTTCCCATTCACAGTTCCAGTAGTGCCCAGTATCAGGGAGGTGACAGCTCCTCCCCCAGTAATTACTGCAGTCCCCAGATACTGGCTCCTGGATGTGGTGGGGTGCATGGCCTTGCCAGGGTGGAGGACACAGAGACACATGTGGACACTGAGGTACAGGCACTCTGGAGGAGGTTTCTTCCTGAGAGGGATATCTTTAATTCTTCAAAGTGGCTCCTGCCCCAAATCTGCACAGCCAGAAGTGCTGAGTTGGGCAGTGGCAGCAGCAGCTGGTCCACCACGAGAGCGCAGACTGCCTGCTCTGAGTTTCCTGCAGGTGGGCAGGCTCTTGCCCTCTTACACACACACCCCACGCACTTGTCTGCATACACAGTCACTCATACAAGCTCTCACTCACTCTTAGCTGGATTTTTGAGTTGATTGCCCTGTGGTTTAGCTGCAAGACCAGTCTGGGTCTGAGAGTAGGTGGACAGAGTTTCTAGCTTCTCTGTAGCCAGCTTAGATCCCCCAAGAATGCATTCTGATTTTGAAGATGACTTCAGGGAGAAAATCTTTACTGTGATGGATTGCCTCATAACAGGGAGAGAAGGAAAGAAACTGAAAATGTTTTCAAGGTTTTAGTTTGAAATCCAATAGGAGTAAATTTGCATGGAAAGCTAATGAGTTAAATTTGGCAAATGTTAGAGTTGGAGGACCCATGGGTCATTCACCTAAAAAAAAGTCCAGAAATTCAAAATTTTGGTTTGAAATTTCAAAGTCATATAATTACTGTCAGTTCTCAAATTTATTTTTGCTTGGACCTTGTAGTAATCCATTTTCCCTCTTCTTTTTCTGTGTGCTATTTGTTTGGCAGTGTTCTATTATGTTTTTCCCATTTCCTTTTTTAAAAACACTTTTTTCCTCAGTTTTGGAATTTAGTTTTTTGTTTACCACTAAGTTTGTGTAAAATGTCTCATAGGTACAATAGTCCTTTTTCTTCCAAGTGCATCTTATCTTAACTCATCTGTGTACGCTCAGTCCTTTTTGCCATCTCCTTTTTATGTTTTTTTTTTTTTCACAAATTATCGCTTTTTATGTGCATTTGTTTCCAAATTGCTGAGGTTATAGTCTTTTAAAAATGCTTTCTCCTTTTAACCACTAGGTTATTATTGTTTAATTTCCTATTCTGAAATAGTGTTGCAATCTTTTGCTTGTGTCGTTTTGGTTCAGGTATAAGAGCTCCTTTCAACATTTCTTGTAATGTAGGTCTTGTAGCAGTAAATTTCCTCAGCTTTTGTTTGTCTGAGAAAACATTTACCTCTCCTTTATATCTAATGGATAACTTGTCTGGATCTGTTATTCTTGACTTCTGATTTCTCTCTTTCAATATTTTGAATATTTCATCACAACTGTATTCAAATATTTGAATATTTACAGCAGAACTGTAAATCTCATGATAATCTAATGGGATTTCCTTTGTAGGTTACAGTTTCCCCCCTTGGCTGTGATGAGAATTCTTTCTCTGTCATTAACTTTTTGCATTTTCAAATAATGTGTCTTGAAGAAAGTCTTTTGGCATTGAAATGATTTAGGTGTTGTATTAGCTTTTGGGATTCAAGGGTCCAGTTTTTTCCATGAGGTTGGGAGGTTCTTATTGATTATTTTAAATTATTTCTCTGTTCCCTTCTCTCTCTCCTCTCCTTCTGGCATACCCATTATTTTTATGTTGCTCTTTCTAATGAAGTCAGGTAGCTCTTGTAGGATTCTTTCATTTTCTTAAACTCAATTTTCTTTCTTCTTCCAACTGAGTCATTTCTTGATTTCTATAATTAAGCTCACTAATTCCTTCTTCTACCTGGTCTGCTCTGTTTCTAATGCTCTGCAATGCATTCCTTAACTCATTTAGTAAGTCTTCAGCTGCAGAATTTGTTTGTGTCTTTTTATGGTTTCAATCTCTTTGGTAAAGAACTCCTTTCATTCACTGACTTTATTCCTGAGTTTATCAAACTACCTTTTTGAGTTTTCTTGTACCTGAGTTTTTTCATAACTGCAGTTTTAAATTCTCTGTCATGTAAATCAGTCTTCCAATCTTTGAGTTTGGCTTCTGGAGACATCTTATTTTCTTCATGAACTACTTCATTACCTTGGTACTTGATGGATTGTTTCTCTGCCTGGGCATTTGAGGTAGTGAACTCTTTCTTTTTAGGATTGTTTGTATCTTTGTTCATTTATTGTGCATTTATTGGGGTGACATTGGGTGGGGAAAGGGAGAAAAGGGTAAAGGGAGGATATACAGAGATGGAAGAAGATTTGAGGGGTGGTGAACACACAATACAAAATACAGATGACATGTTATAAAACTGTACATTTGAAACCTGTATAATTTTAGGTACTATTTTGCTCTTAACAATTCAGCAGGTTGATAAGTGATCTTTCTCTTGTTCTCCAGTAGATGGTGCAATAGTGCAAGTGCTTGTTTTCTCTAACCGGCTTCCAGGATCTGTGTGGCAACGTCACCTCAACAGTGGAAAATGCCCCATATTCCCAAAGCAGTGTGCATTCCCTCTGAGCCCAGGTCACCTCCATCTCAGTGTCCACCTCTGAGGTGTAATGTGGCCAGTGGTGGGGATCCGGGCTGGGGAGTTCCTATTCTCCTCTTTGTAACCAGAGGCCACCAGCCATACTGTGCTGTCTGTGCCATCTCCACTGCCTCTGCCAGGTTCCACCACAACGGTGAGGTGGGGGGAAGGGTCAAGAGACTGTGGCTTTGCCTTCTTTCTAGTAATGGTGCCAGTCTGCTGCCACCCTACTGCTGTGCCATATCTCAGCATGGAACATTACTTCTGCCTCTCTGGCCCTCCAGGACGCTGCATGAGGGCTGCAGTCTGACTCCTTTCTCACCACCATTGTCAGCTGAGTGGGCCCCATCTCTGCCTCCTCTGCTTGTTCTGATAAGCCCGCCCTCAGGTGTCTCAAAGTGTGGACCTCTCAGACATGTTCAGTTGTGGAGCAAGGAATCCTTTGTTGAGTCACAGTTGTCCCATTTGTTGTGATTTTAAAGGGAGACACCAAGGAGTCTTCTCAATCCACCATGATGCTGATGTTAGGGTTAGTGTAAGTTTTAGCATTAGGTGTACAGTTAGGGTTGTGTTTAGGTTTACTTGTAGGATTAGGGTTAGGTTTAATGTTTGCTTTAGTGGTAGTGGTAGGGTCAAAATTGGTATAAATTTTAGTGTCGGTTTTGTTAGGGTTAGGATTTAGGGTTATGGTTTAGTGTTGATTCTAAAGTTAGGATTAGTGTTAGGGTTAACGTTACAATTAGAATTTAGGTATAATATTAGGGTTAAGTTTAGGTTTAGGGTTAGGTCAGTGTTAGTAATAGGGATAGGATTAACATTAGGGTTTGATTTAAAATTAGGGTTAGCATTTCATATTAAGATTAGAGATTAGGGTTAGTGTTAGAGTCAGTGTTAGTATTAGGCTTAAAATTACGGTTACAATTAAAGTTTAGGGTAATAGGTTTATGGTTGCAGTTAGTGTTAGGGTTAGTGTTAGAGGTGAATCTAAAATTAGGGATAGAGTTAGGTTTTGGTTGAGTCTTAGGGTTTTTTATAGTTAGGTCAAGGTTATGGTTAGCATCAGGTTTATGGTAAGACTTAGAGTGAGGGCTCTGGGTTGGTTGAAATTTAGAGTTAGCACTAGAATTTAGGATTAGAATTTCATGTTAGTGTTATAGCTATGGTTATAATTACAGTTAAGTTTAAGGTTAAGGATGGGGTTAGGGTTATGGTTGTGGTTAGTGTTAGGTTTAGTGTTAGGGTTAGTGAAATAGGTTTAAGGCCAGTGTCATAGTTAAGTTTAGGTTTAGAGTTTAATTAGAGGCAGAGTTAGGTTTTCTATTAGATTTTGGTTTAGAGTAAAGGAAAAGGTAAGGTTAAGGAGTAAGGTTAGGGTGATCTTATGGTATGGTTAAAGTTAAAGTTAGGGCTGTAACTTGGATTAGAATTAAAGTAATCATTCAGGGTTATTGTCAAGATTGAGAGTTAGTGTCAGTGTTAAATTCAATATTAAGAATAGGATTAGGATTAGGGTGACAATACAGGTTTAAGGTTAAGGTTAAGGTTTAGTTTTATGGTTATGGTGATGGTTAGGTTTTGATTTAAGCTTAGAGTTAGCTTTAGGATTATGGTTAGGTTTCAGGTTTTAGGTTTTGGGTTAGGGTTAGGTTTATAATTAGTTTCAGTATTAGGATAATGGGGAAAGTTATCATTCAGTTTAGAGTTAGTGTTAGAACTAGATTTAAATTTAGGGTTAGGTTCAGATTATGGTTGAGGTTCGGGTTTTGTTAGGATTATGTTTATAATTAGGTTTAGTACTAGGATAATGGGGAAAGTTATCATTCAGTTTAGAGTTAGTGTTAGAACCAGATTTAAATTTAGGGATAGGTTCAGATTATGGTTGAGGTTAGGGTTTTGTTAGAATTAGCAATTAGGTTTAAATTTGGGTTTAGGTCCACAAAGGCAAGAGAAGTAGAAGCAAAAATAAATGAGTGGGACTGTATCAAACTAAAAGTTTTAGTTTGTGAAAGAAAACTACTTTCTTTCACAATGAAAGAAGCTATCAACAAAACAAAGAGAAAACCAACTGAATGGGAGAAGATATTTGCAAACAACAGTTCCAACAAGGGGTTAATATCTAAAATAAATTGCAATTCCTTTCAAGAGTCCAATGATTTCAGAGAACTAGAACAAATATTGGAAAAATTTATATGGAACCACAAAAGGCCCTGTATCACAACAGTGATCTTGGAAAAGAAGAACAAAGTTGGAGGAATAATGATGCCTAATATCAAACAATACTACAGGACCATAGTAATTAAAACAGCCTGGTACTGGCATAAAAACAGACACGTAGATCAATGGAACACAACAGAGACCCCAGAAATAAATCCACACCTTTGTAGTCAATTAATATTCAACAGAGGAAGCAAGCACATACAATGGGATAAAGACAGTTTATTCAATAAATGGTGCTGGGGAAATTAGACAGATACATGCAGAAAAATGAAACTAGACCACCTTCTTACACCACACACAAGAATAAATTAAAAATGAATCAAAGACTTAAATGTTAGACCTCAAACCATAAAATTCATAAAAGAAAACACAGGCAGTAAAATCTTGGATATTGCTCATAGAATTTTTTTTTATCAGATACATCTCCCCAGGCAAGGGAAATAAAAGAAAAAATTAAAAAATTGGAATACATCAAGCCAAAAAGGTTTTGCACAGCAAAGGAAAACATAAACAAAATAAAAAGATAACCCACATAATGAGAGAATATATTTGCTGATAGATCTTATAAGGGGTTAATATTCACAATTTATAAAGAACTTATAAAATTCAATGCCCTCCCCCCAAAAAACAAACTACTCAGTTAAAAATGAAATGGGCAAAGGACCTGAACAGACACTTCTCCAAAGGGGACATATAGGTGGCCAATAGACATATGAAAAGAAGCTCAATGTCACTAATCATCAGAGAAATGCAAGTTAAAACCACAATGAGATGCTATCTCACATCTGTCAGAATGGCCATCATCAATGAATCAACAAACAAGTGCTGGTGAGGATGTGGAGAAAGGGGAACACTTTTGCACTGTTGGTGGGAATGCAGACGGGTGTAGTCACTGTGGAAAGCAGTATGGTGATACTTCAAAAAATTAAAAATGGATTTGCCTTTTAACCCAGCAATCCCACATCTGAAAATATATCCAAATGAACCCAAATAACTAATCTGAAAGAACATAAGCACCCCTATATTCATTCAGCATTATTTACAGTTGCCAAGATATGGAAGCAGCCCAAGTGTCCATCAGTAGATAAGTAGATAAAACAACTATGAGACATTTACACCATGGAATTCTACTCGGCTGTAAAAAAGAAGAAAATTTAACCCTTTGGAACAGCATGGATGGACCTGGAGAACATCATGCTAAGTCAAATAAGCCAATCAGAGAAAGAAAAATACTGTATGATTTCACTCATGTGTGGAATCTAATGAACAAAGTGAACAAGCAAAACAGAGACAGACTCATAGATAGAGAGCGGATGACAGCTAGTGCGGGGGGAGTTAGGGGGTAGAGGGATTGAACAAAAAGGAAGAAAGACTCATGGACATGGACAATGGTGTGGTGATTGCTGGGGGAAGAGGGGTATAAGGGGACTAAATAGTAATGGAAAAATACAATAAAGATTAAACTTAAATACCTATATAAAGCTTATATCTATTAATATAAAGTATATATACTTAATATATATTATATATTAATAAAAGTAATATAAACTTTTATAAGTAAATTTTTAAGTAAACTTTTATATATAAACTTAATATATATATAAAAACATACAACTCGATAACAAAAAACAATTCAATTTAAAATAGGCAGAGGACCTACAGAAATCTCTCCCAAGAAGACATACAAATGGCTAATAGATATATGAAAAGATGCTTCATTAGCTATAAGAGAAATGCAAATCAAAACCACAATGAGATACCAGCTTACACCTGTTAGAATTGCCATCATCAAGACAAGTAATAAGAAATGTTGGAGAGGTTGTGGAGAAAAAGGAACTTGCATTCACTGCTGGTGGGAATGTAAATTTGTACAGCTACTATGGAAGACAGTATATTCATCCTCAAATAATTAAAAATAGAGCTACCATATGACTCAGCAAGTCATCTTCTGGGTATATACCCAAAAAACTTGGAAATATTTATTCATAAAGATATATGCACCCATACCTTCATGGTGGCCAAGACATGGAGACAACAAAAGTGCTCTTCCCTAGATGATTGGATAAAGAATACTACTCAAGCATAAGAAAAGGTGAAATAATGCCATTTGTAACAACATGGATGAATACTATGCTAAGCAAAATAAGTCAGGTGGAAAAAGACATAGGGTTTGGAACCATATGATTTCATTCATATGTGGGACATAAAACAAAAAGCAACAAATGAACAAATCAAACAAACAACAAAACAAACTCATAGATACAGAGAACAGAATGGTGGTTACCGAAGGGGAAGAGGGATGGAGAGGAGATAGAAGAGGGTAAAGGAGGTCAAACATATGGTGATGGAAAAAGACTGGGTGGTAAACATACAATGCAATATATAGATGACATATTAAATATTACAGAACTGTACACTTGAAACAATCTTATTAATCAATGCTACCCCAATAAACTTAATATAATTTTTAAAAATAAAATGGGCCCTGGCTGGGAAGCTCAGTTGGTTAGCGTGTTATCCTGATACACCAAGGTTGCAGGTTCAATCTCTGGTCAGGGCACATACAAGAAGCAACTAATGGATGCATACATAAATGGAAGAACAAATCTGTGTCTGTCAGTCTGTCCATCTCTCCTATCCCTTCTTCTGTTTCTCTAAAATAAATAAATAAGTAAGTAAGTAAGTAAAAAATAAATTTGGGTTTAGGTTTAGTTTGAAGGTTAGTTTTAGGGTTCAAGTCAGGATTATGGTTATGTTTAAGCTTAAAGCTAGGCTATGTGTGAGGTTTTGAAGCAGGTTGAGGTTTATGCAGAGGGTTAAGACTAGTGTTAAGATTTATTTTTAGGTTTTGGCATTAGGGTTAGTTTTAAAAATAACATATTTAAAGTTTATGGTTAGGGTTATGTTTAGTTTTAGCGTTAGGATTATTGTTAGGGTCAAGAATAGGATTAGCTTCATGGTTAATTTTAACATTGAGGTTAATGTTATTTTTTATTTTTGTTTTAGGTTTAGGATTATGGTTATGGTTAGTTTTAGTTGTAGGATAGGAAATAAGTTTAGCACTAGGTTCAGGGTAAGAAGCAGCAGGGCAGGTTTAGGTTAGGGCGGGGTTATGTTTAAGGTTATGGTAATGTTTAGGGTTAATAGTAGGGTTCAAATCAGTGTTAGGATTAGTGTTAGGATTAGAATTAGGTTTAGGGTTAGAGCTCATTTTAGGGTTATGCCAGTGTCAAGGTTACATTTAGGGTGTGGATTAGGGTTAGATTTAAAGTTTGGCTTAGGGTTTAAGTTTAACTTTAGGGTCAAGTTAGGGTTAGATTTAGGTTTAAGGTTAGGGTTATATTTAGAGTCATGTTTAAGATTAGGATTAAGATTAGGGTTGGTTTATTATGTTAGGGTTAGGATTATTGCTAGGGTTAAGTTCAGAGTTCAAGTAGGTTTAGTTTAGGGGATGTTAGGTTTAGAGTGTTGATTAGGGTTAAAATTAGAGTTAGGATTAGTGTTAGCATTAGGATTATGCTTTGGGTTATATTGAGGTTTAGGGTTAAGATTATGTTTAGGGTTTGTTTTAGAGTTAGTATTTAGAGTAAGTCTTGGGTTCAGGTAGGGTTAAGTACTGGGTTAAATTAGGGGTAAAGTTAGGTTATGATTAGTTATAGGCTAGACTTAGGTTTAAATTTAGAGTGAGGTTTAGTATTTGGTTTATATTTTAAGATTAGGGTTATGGTTAGGGACAGGTTCGGGTTAAAATTAGAGTACTGGTGTTAGAGGTATGGGTAGTGTTAGTGTTACATTTAGGGTTGAGTTTAGGTTAGGAGTTTTAGGGTTTTGATTAGGGTTAGGGTTGTGGTTAGACTTTGTGTTAACATTAGGGTTGTGTTTAGGTTCACGGTTAAAGTTAGGTTTGGGTTTAGGGTTCGGATTGGTTTCAGTGTGGGGTAGGGCTAGGGTTAAGGTTGTTAGGTTTAGGTATAGTTTTAGGTGTGTTGTTAGTGTTAAGGTTAGAATTGGGGTTAAAGTTAGCGTTAGAAATGAAGTAGATTTAGGATTAGATTTGGGATTAGGTTTAGGTTTGGATTTATAGTTAGGGTTAATTTTAAGGTTATGTTTATATGTCAATGCTGGTGAGGATGTGGAGAAACTGGGTCATGTATACATGGCAAGTGGAAATGTGAAAAGGTATAGCTATTCTGGATAATGATTTAGCAGTTTCTTAAAACACCATGGCTCATTTAAATTAGAATCTATATCATTTATTTTTTAAATAATAGATATATGTACAGTCATTTTATTTAATTAACCAAATTTACAGTAAAAGGGGGAAAGATAACAGAAATGAAATAACAGAGAATTTCAGAAATATGATTCTTCAGGTTTCTGCCCCTCTCATTCCCAATCCCAAGATCATTCTTGCATTCATCTAAGTGCAAGGGTCCCATGGGAATATGGTGACAATATAGCCAGCTACTTATAATAAATGTTGGTACCAAAACATTTATGGCTATGAGCTTCCAAAACTTAAAAAACAATGTGATTCTGAATCACCTTTTTTACTTCTTTAGGGTTACCCATTTTGATTGATGAAAAAGGATGTGAAAAAGGATGATTCTGGGACCTGATAGATCCCTGGTATGTTTTGGGCTTTTAATTCTAATTCAGAAACAAGATCTAAATTTCCCAATGGATTGAGAATCCTCTGGGGGTACAGTCAAGCCTACTAGGCCACCTCTGGGACTCTAGAATCACTTAGAGTTGAAGATCCCCAGAGTCTGGTTATATCTACACTGAAAAAATTATAAAATTCTTTTCAAAATCCTGGGCTAGATTTTTTTAAATAAAGACTTGTTCCCTGTATAAGTCCCTTGCAGAGGGGCTATTTCTAAAGTTTCTTTCCTCTAACGCCATAGTGTTAAGTGACCTTCTTAAGATTCAATCTGTTGGTCATCTGCAGTCAAATACACAAAACCTGTGACTAGAAAGTTAATGTAAATATGTGTATTTATGAGTGTGTATCTCTACATACATATGCAAATACATAAACATTAAGAGGAAACAAAAGGCAGATCATGTCGAAGATGATCTACAGACAACATCAATCCCATACTGAAGTCATAAACCCACTTAGTGAGACCCCAGAGATGCAGGCATGGGGGTGTGGGTGGGTGGATAAAAACAGCAGGGCAATTACAATGAGATTTTTTTTAAATCTCATTGACCAGCAGAATGGAAACCCTACTTAATTTAATATGCTACCATCTCTTTTTGCTAAACAATCATTTTCTAAGGTAAAATGAGGCAGAGAGAAAAGGGATACTGACAGACACTGTACAGTCATTGAATCTCCAATTTTTTTCTAACAGTCTGTATCTGCGGTTCTCCACTGGGGCTGGGGGATGATTCTGCCTCCAAGGGGTACACGTGGCAATGTTTGGAGACATTTTTGACCATCACAACTCAGGGGAATGCTACAGGTAGCTAAAGAGTACAGGTCAGAGATGCTGCAAAATATCCTCTAAAGCACAAAATAGCACCCTAAAACAAAGAATTATCTGTCCCAAAATATCAATAATGCTGAGGTTGAGAAACCATGTCATGTTGGATAATAAAAGAAAAACAAAAATCAGCAGCCCATAGTATAAAAGCAATTAATACCACTTTAAGAAAGATTGTACAGAAACAGTCTCCTTGGTAAAATAGCAACAGACTTCCTAAAAATATTTGATAGATCCATCCTCATAAAGTAGAACATGATGAGAAACATTAGCACACAATGTTTTAATATTTCAAATATTAACATACAAGTGAAAGTGAACTTGAAAAATGGAAAGGACAATTTTGGGGGGCTCAATTGATTTTGATCATCACCGTTTCAACAATAATAAAAGCAAATGTGGTCACATTTCTGATTTAGGTCAAATCTGACAAAAGATTTACTAAACTGTGTCACTAAAACTGCTAAAATGTTAAGAATAAAAGAGTAACTTCAAAAAAAAGTAACTTCTAGACTATCACAAAAATTAGCCACTGATTTTTGAGATGCTCAATTCCAATAAGAGATATTCAAAGTTATTTTCCCACATCTAAAAAATACCCTTATTTGAGGTTGTATGCTGAGAAAGAAAAATGTGAAAAAAGAGATGAACTAAAGCTTTTTTGGTGTTTATATTATAATCCAGTATATTCTAATATAGAAAGACAGAATTATTTCCTGTGAAATCATACCCACTGAGAATCAGACTCTATAAGAAACAGTAAAACAACAGAACAGTTTTCATATGATTTTGATAATAAAGCCTTTAACTGGCCACTGAGATTTGTAGAAAGAACATAAAAAAGAAAGAATGAAAAGAGTAAGCTACCTACATAATGGTATCTGACTTATTACAGTAAACAAAACACCCCAACATAACAAAAATATTTCCAAATGTTAATTAATGAGGTTAAAGATACTGTATATTTGCATTAATGACTCCATCAAAACAATGAATCATTTAAGAAGACAATTAAAGTACAGTGAAATGGAATTAGTAGAAATACAATTTGACCCCTAATTCTATCAAATTTGTCTCTGAAACAGACATATACGACAGGATATCCACTTCTGGGTATTTATCTAAAGAAATCCAAATACTCCTGGCTGGCGTAGCTCAGTGGATTGAGCGTGGGCTGCGAACCAAAGTGTCCCGGTTCAATTCCCAGTCAGGGTACATGCCTGGGTTGCAGGCCATGACCCCTAGCAACCTCACATTGATGTTTCTCTCTCTCTTTCTTCCTCCCTTCCCTCTCTAAAAATAAATAAATAAAGTCTTAAAAAAAAAAAGAAATCCAAATACTAACTTGAAACAATATAAACATCCCTATGTTCATTGCAGTGTTATCTACAATACACGGTATGAGAGCAGCCCAAGTGTCCATCGTTAGTTGATTAGATACAGGAGATGTGGTTCATCTGAGTACACTATGGAATCCTACTGGCCATAACAAAGAAGGAAATCTTACCATTTGCAACAACATGGATGGACCTAGAGGTTATGATGCTAAGTAAAATAAGTTAGAGAAAGACAAATACCATATGACTTCACTTACACATGGAATTTAAAAAAACAAAACAGAAAGAAACTCAAGAATACAGAGAACATTTTGATGGTTGCCAGATGGGAGAGATGTTGTGGGGGGATGGGTTAAGAAAAGAGAAGGGATAACAGAAGTACAAATTGGCAGTTACAAAATAGTCACAGGGATGTAAAGTACAGCATAGGGAATACAGTCAATAGTATTATAATAGTGTGTGTAGTTCTAGACTAATCAGGGTGACCATTTCATAAGTTGTAGAAATGTCCAATCACTATGCTGTACATGTGAAACTAATATCATATATGTCAACTGCAATTAAACAATTTTTAAAGGTGACAATATATCATTTCATTGAGGAAAATACAAATAAAATTGGAAAATTCTTGTTTTCAAGTAGTGAACAAGACACACTAAAGCACAGTTCTATCAACCTATTTGTGCTTTCTCCACCATCTTGTTTGGGTTTTTTTGGAGGGGGTGTTTTTCCCAGTTCATACAGAAAAAAAAAAACCCAAAATTCCCTGTAATGATCACTTCTTTAATTACATTATTCTTTAACAGCTAGCTGTAGGACTTTATGTGATAAAACCTAACCAACTTGGAAGTAAACTCATCATTGCTGCCCATCTGAAGGAAACCCAGCTCAAATGTAAGGTGGGCCAAATAACCTGAGAACATGTTGGAAGGTGATTAACTGCCTTACGGCAGTTTTACTCATGGCCTGAAGCTTCTCACGACTCTTACTCCTCCACATGACTTCTGTCAAGAAAGGTGGAGAACACAGGTGTCTCTGCTTCTCTTTGTGCATCTCTGGCTCAGTGGCTCTGACCCAGGACTATTGATTTGGAGAGTAAATAATTATATTCCTGTGTACCATTGACCCGGTATTTTTTTAAAAAGTAAGGCCCATATCTGTCAAAATATAGTTGCAATGGCTAATATCCTAATAATTCCAATTTGCTACAAAACAGGAGATAGAAAGTTTTGAGGCATTGCTGCCTTACAATCTTTCCAAGTTTGGGTTAAAAAAATGAGGGTTTTAAAAATTTTGTTTGTGTGCTGTGATTGTTGTTGTTGTTTTCAAAAAAGCAATGCTTTCACTCTCAGGCTGCAAAGCTCACTTTAAACCCCTCTCAGCCATCATGGTGCTGGTGTCTCTGACCTCTGTCCCATGGGCGCACGCTACGCCTTGTACCAATGCATGGAGCGCTTCACTGCTCTAACCCAGTTTTCCATGCTTGTCTCGTATTCTTGCCATTTCTTCTGTGGCTTGAAAACCATTTCACTTTGCCTCAGTTGCTTTAGTTCCTCCTTGTCAGTCCAAAACCCTATAGATGAAAAGTTATTCTCAAATGTTAAAGCAAATAATGAGTCCAGAAAGCTTATCCACAAACCTATGTGAATGGGTGCAAAGGTAAACAATTATTATTCTAAAACACAACCCAAAGTATTTTGTTGGTTTTGAAGTTTGTTAGATTGACTATCCCAGGGAGTAAATACACCAGGATTTTAAAATCTTTTGGTTTCTAACTATCAGCTGTATTTATATGTGTCAGGACACCCAGTCATTTCTAGAACAACCACCCCCTGTCATCATTTAATTTCATGACTTGTTAAGAAAAAAAATAAATAATATATTTTCTTTTTACAGAATTAAAAAACAAATATAAATTAAGAATGTACCTTGAGGGAAGAGGCAACTCCTTAGGATATGCGTAAAATTCAAAGTTGGTAATTAATAGAATAAATAGTTTCTTTTTCAAACTATTGCATTTCATAAAAGCTACTTAAATGCCTATTCAAGATAATATTGGACTTCTAGCACATATTGTTCTTTACAAAGAGAATCAGGTGATTTATAATAAGCAGCAAGAAAACACATAACTATGATGATCAGTAGTCTAAAGTGGTAAAGGTGTCTTGTTGATAAACTTGGTACATCTCACTTACTCTGAGGCACTGTAGTAGACAAGTCTTTGTGAAGTACATTTTCACCTACCAATAAAATCGACCCATAAAATTCTTCCTTCTAAAATTTTCTGTCAGGTCACAGTCTTTCTATTTAAAGAGTTAGAATTTTAGACTCTATATTTAAACATATTAATAGAAGTTTTAAAAAGACTAAAAATAGCTTTAATTAGTACACTACAGTTAGATAAGTCTAGCCATAAAAATAAATATGTTCTGAATCCTTATTTCCAGAACTTATTATTTACACTAAGGCATATATATTTTTAAAGTCATTTTATTAAATGTGTTTTGAATAGACTCAGTTTCCAAGTGAATTTTGAAAACACAGAGAATGTGCATAGCCTCCAGTCTCAAATTTCTGAAAGAGAAGCTGTTCTGAGAAAGTAAAAACTGCTTCCCTATAGTTAGTAAAGTGTCATAGTAAAATATTAGAAAGGCTTGAAATTATAAATATAGATACAATGAAGCAGCTAAAACTCAAGCCACTATGTTATGTGTATGGATAATCTGCATGTGTTTGTAATTTAAAGTATTTTAAATGTTCAAGAGAATCTGACATATTTATTCTTATGAGCAAAAAAGTGTAGAAGAATTTGATTCTTATAAATAATAAAAGAATGTTATGAGAAGTACTCTAGTCATAAGCATAATTTACTCATTTTGCAAGAATTGTTTAAATACTTTAGAAGATTTTCCTTGTAACAACAGTTCTAAGTTTGCTCAGTTAGTTATGTGAAATCATTATAAAAAATCAACTATATTAGAATTTTCAGGGTTGAAATTACAAAAACCTTTAAAGTTATAAATGGAAATTATTATTTAAGGAAAAGTTATTTTGTAAACCTGAATTAATCAAATATTAGTCTAATGAAAGTGACTGTAATAATTTTATCCAAGTTAAAAGATTTTTAATAGAATAAAGTTTAAGTTGAACTCACCAAGATTTCATACTTTTTGGATTTCTAAGTTTACTAGGCTAAATAGCAGCCTAAAACTTTTAACTTCAAAATATTCTCCTCTGTCCCTGGCTGTGTGGCTTACTTGGTTGGAGCATATAGTCCAGAGTACCATAAGGCTGCAGGTTCAATCCCCGGTTCAGGCACATAAGGAGGCAACCAAATGATGTTTCGCTCTCTGTCTCTGTCTTTCTATTTCTCTAAGACTCAGTGGAAACATGTCCTTGGGTATGAATGAAAACAAAATTCTGTTCTGCACAAACACTCCTTCCCTTCATACAGAAACACAGGCATCATCCTGCTTCCTAAGGAGCCCCTAACTGGCCTCACACTTCCATTCTTTACCCCTCCAAATTAACCCTTTCACTAACTGCCATGTCTTCAAATGAAGATCTGTCCATGTCCCTCTCCTGCTTCAAATTTTTCTTCAGTGGCTGTCCAGTGCCCTGACAATCAAGCCCAGACTCCTGTTTCTGAGGAATCCACCACACCTGGCCCTCTGTGAACCTGCCCAGCCTCCCTCTTGCTCGAACCATACCAGCACTTACCTTTTTCCCTGTTGGACAGCTCACCTTTTACCCTCTCACCTGACTGTCTGTTAGCCCCTTCAGAACTGAGCTCCATGTTGCCTCCTCTAGGAGAGCTACACCATAGCTGTTTGCTGCTTTTTCACATGGAGTTTAAAAATCAGTTGACTTGTCTGTTCACATCAGAGACTCCCATAGCAGGGGCTATGTCTTTTAAACTCTATATTCCCAGCAGTGACTGTCATGTAGCAGGGAGCTCAACAAATGTTTGATAAATAAAAGAATGGAGTTCTTTCCAATGCCACAGACAAGCTTACCTACTCAGAAGGTTTACCCAGAGACCTTGCCTTTCCAAAGCAGTTGAGAACTAACTGTCCTCCCTCATTTTCAGGACTGAAGGAGTGAAGTAAGGCTGCAAGAGATGCCTGAGACCTACCCACAAAGCAGGTCAAAGGCATATTTTGTGAGTCGTGTGCATATGCTTATGGAGCTTAGTGGACACCAAGGTTTTGCAGACCCTCTCTATAACTTCATAGTTTGGAAGGAGAAATGCTATCTGTAAGAAACAGTTTGCAACACAGCTCTCATTTTTATAAAACCCACACATACCAACAGCAAGGCCAGCTAGAAAAGCTGCACCTCGGCATGACATGTCAAGGTGGACGGGCCTGTCTATATCCTCATTAATCAGGTCTGAAGTCATCTGCATTACAAAACTGTTCTTACAAACTCCTCCATCTGCCCTGTGGGGAGCAAGATATTTGAGATAAATTACCATAACAAGAGCATAAAAACATTATTTTTTTAAAAGGTCACATTTTTTAGGTTTTTGGTTTCACTCTTTAATTCTAAAATTTTATCAGTTAACATTGAGGACCTTACTAAGCAATCTTGAACATCTTTGGTTATTCCTGCCAGCAGTCTTCCCACCTGCTCTGCCTGTCCTGGGACTAGTGCACAACAGGCCGAGCAGACTAAGCCAATGTAAGAATTAAATTGGACACTCTAGCAAAGACAATGTGCTGCTTCTGTGCCAAAAGAATAGCCACATATCCAAAAAAGAGACTTTAAAGATTTTTTAATATACATATAGGCGCTAGGATCCTCCCAAGTTCCATATTGTGTTCTATTCTCCATAAATCCAAAATCCACTTTCCTCTCTAAATTCCTATGACTAAGAATTTTGTTGCAAATAAATTAGGTTTAAGTTCTTTTTGAAATCCTGAACAACCATAATGATGAAAATACTAATAGCAGCTACCACTTACTTCTAATTTCTAATTAAATTATTAGAAACAAAGTTTACATACCGTATTTTTGTTATAGGAATGTGAATCTCTTTCTGCATCACCTCATACAACTGTTTGTTTCTAGTTAAAAAAAAACAAGGTAGCTATTTAGAGGAAATTGAAATCATAGTAATTCTCTGTTTTTTCTAGGCTGGAAAATTAAAAACTGTGGTTTTATTTGCATATATATAAAATATGCAAAGAAAGTATTACAGAAATACATTATGCTAACTGGAAGTAGATAACGGATGCTCAAACAAGAAGTTCTGGGCCTAGTGCTTTTGTATCACCTTGATACAAAAAAGCATAATTTTTATTTTTGAACTGAATTTTATCTATAACCATTCTTACGAATAAAAGTATAAAGCCAAAACCCATTTAATAGATAGTTATTAAGAAACATGTCATAAATAACATCTAATAGAATTCACCAAATGAAAAAATAATCATTTTGTAATCACAGGAAATGATAAACATTAAAATGTTCCATATTTATGACAGGCACATTCTTAGTTTTAATAAGCTACACCTACCCCATCACAAAGAGAACAGAAAAATATACATGAAGATTAATTCTGATGATTCAGTCTTTGAGTCTCACAGAAGCATATTCAAATTCTCCTTTATGAATAAAGACACAAAAACCTTTGAAAGTTCAAATTTTGAATCTCTAATGCTTAGGAAATTGGATATATATTTTTAAATCATTAAATTGCCATGGCTGGTGAAGCTCAGTGGATTGAACTTGGGCCTGTGAACCAAGGGTTGCCAGTTCAATTCCCAGTCAGAGAACATGCCTGGGTTCCCCAGTAGAGTTAACCTAGTAGGGGGCACATGAGAGGCAACCACACATTGACGTTTCTCTCCCTCTCTTCCTCTCTCCCTTACCCACTCTCTAAAAATAAATAAAATCTTCAAAAATAAATAAAAATCATTAAACTGCCCTGACCAGTGTGGCTCAGTTGGTTGGGCATCATCCTGCAAAGCGAAAGGTCGCCAGTCCGATTCCTGGTCAGGACACATGCCTGGGTTGAAAGTTCGAGAGGCAACTGATTGATGTTTCTCTCTCACATCAATGTTTCTCTTTCTGTCTCTCTCTTTCTCTCTCCTTCTCTCCCTTCCCCTCTGCCTAAAAATAAATACATAAAATCTTTTTAAAAAATTAAAAAATAAAAAATCATTTATATTTCAGAGCTCAAATCTAAGTGGTACTGATACTATTTAATATGAAAAATAAGAGACACTATGAAAATTAGTGGTTAGAACATATTATGTCAAATATTGCATGAATTAAACTAAACATATAAACCCTCGATTAATATTAAGAGATTTCCAGTTTCATAAAAATTAGTTTTAAAAATGGCAATACAAAAATGGGGGAGAAAGGAGTTTAGAGCAGGTTCTGGTACCTGAAAGCTATAGACTCCAATATTGCTCGTACAAGATGGTATTTACTAGTGGAAGGCTTCAAACCCATGAAAGAGGCACATGCACAGGGGTCATTTAATGGAACCTGAAGTAAGAGATAGTAAGAATATATTATTATTGTTCTAAATTACATCTGTAGACTTAAAGACATAGTATACAATAAGGGCATGACCATTTTTTAAAATCCCTATAAAAGTAGTTTTAAAATAAATGATAGTTCAAAAATGTATGAAATAGCATGATAACTTTTTAACAGGACTTAAGCAAGTTTGAGTCACTGATACTGGGCTCAGCTGATCCTTGTGTTTGAGCTCATACCAAGGAAAGGGACTGAAACACAGGGTAACAAATTATTAAAGGCCTAGCTTTATAAATGAGGGAAATGAGAAGCAATCCTGGTATTCCTTCCTCTTCTCCAACTGTAAAGTTTTTACACTGAAATTGTTTACTAAGTAAAGTAGCTTTTTGAGGACATAAATTAGACTCAAGAAAAAGAACCATAATGCGAAAAATATGGTTTTCAGTGTCATAATTTACAACCAATATGTTGTCAGACACTCAAGCCAAGGTCTTTGATTTCTTAGCTTACAGTCTTATTGCCTAGTATGAGAAATGACCCAGCCTAACATCTGTCTTGAAAAGAATCAAAATCTTGCCCTGACTGGTGTGGCTCAGTGGATTGAACACCAGCCTGCAAACCAAAGGGTCACCAGTTTGATTCCCAATCAGGGTACATGCCTGGGTGGCAGGCAAGGTCCCCAGTAGGGGGCATGTGAGAGGCAACTACATACTGATCCTTCTCTCCCTCTCTTTCTCCTTCCCTTCCCCTTTCTCTAAAAATAAATAAAATGTAAAACAAACAAACAAAAAAAAAAATAGAAGAGTTCCAACACAGCTACTACATAAGGTCCTGACAGGGACATGCAGGTGCTGCCAGGAACTGATGGTCCCTAGAAGAGGAACCTGCTACCTAGCAGAGCACTGACATATGCTCTGTTTACCCAGAACACTATCTACTGCCTCTTCTCCCAGTTAATCCTACTCCCTTCTAAATTTGCTCAAGCTCCTGACTGCACACAGTAGACCACATCTCCAAATATATATTTCTATGGGAGCCTCTAACTTCCTATCATATCATGTGCCACAGTTTATAATTACATATATTTGTGTGATTGTTGAAACTCCATTGAGCACTGTATCGGGCTCTCCACAGGGGGTCAATACCCATCTGTTGATGAATATGCATTTATTGAATCAATGAACAAATCACGTCTTCTACTTACTTAACTGAAGAAATTCTACATTACATCTTATCTTTACTATAGCTATGATTTTTCCTCCTATTGTGAATTTATCTAGATAATTCTCAAATTCAATAACATCTTTTGATGATTCACTCAGTAAAAATTGATATATACAGGAAAGCTGGTCTATATCAGGTGACACAATTCTCTAAAACAAAGATAGGTCAGACTCTGCCAGTTCATTTAATCCCTAGTATGCTATGGGGTTTCTTTGCATAGAAACTACTTCTGATATACCACATAAAATTCTGGCACGCATGGCTGGAAATCATTTTTGTACAAATAACTATGAATATGACTTACCATTAATAACAGGCCCATTTGAGGAGTAATAAAATCCAAGAAACTTAAAAATGTCATTATAGGTTACAATGTCTCTGTATTAGTTAGTCTAAGTGAGTCTCTCCTTGGGATGATGTGGCAGAAGAAACACTGGGCAGGTCCTTTTCAAGGCCTGGGCACAACCAGCTGAGGCAGAGAGCTTCCAGCTACACCTCTAATATGTCATTGCTGATCCCATTGAGTGAGCCTCCCAGAACCATCAACCAACGAGGAACAGCAAGACTTGGCCAAGTTTTGTTTGGCACCCTAGGCAAAACTAGTAGACTCCTGCCCAGGGCACAAACTATCTGCCCCCAGCAGGCCATCTTCACCAATGAGACAGATATCAGCCTAACCTGCTGGGACTTGTGGGATGGTTAATGTGACACTGCCTTTTGTCCTAGTCAACCTAGACCTGAAAGCATGCTCGCCTGGCACTGATGGTGTACTTCTGTCATCATAGTGTTTATGCTCTACCATAAACTGTATGGCAGAGTGATTATAACATGGACTCTGGAGACAGATGCTTGGATCCTAAAATCAGATCTGCCCCTCAGTAACTGTGTGAGACTGGACAAGTGATCTGACAGCTCTAAATCTTAAGTTTCCTGCTCTTCAGAAGATGATAAGAGCATCTTGCATCTTACAGAGTTACTGAGGATTAAATGAGATAATGCATGTAAAGAACTTAGGACAGAGTATGAATTCATAGTAAGATTAGCTACCACTACAATTTTTATTTTTTTATTATTACTACTATTTTTTTGCCCAAACCCTTCCCACTACTACTTTCTTCATAACTTTTTCACTGCACCTTCTGAATGTGTCTTTCTACTGTTAAATAAATTCCCCCAACCCATAACCAATTCTGAGAAGCTCTCTACACTTATTTTGTGGTTACTGTAATAAACTTGGCTCTGAGCTGGGCAAATGGCTTCAGCTGTAGCTATTCAGCGGAGGTTCCCAGGCTTGCACGGCACAGGTACCAGAAGGAAATTGTACTAACCTGTCCAGCCACCCTAGGCCACTGTATATCTGCCGTTAGCAGACACTACCCTTCCGCCCATATGTGCTTAGGTCCACAGCAACATCATGCTGTACTCCCCTTCGCTTTCCCACTGCTCAGACACTGCAGTCGCCCACAGAACCAGGGATGGCATTCACAGTATTTGCTGGCCACATCACATCCTAAGGAAACTGAATTCACAGGCCCTGTTTTCTAAAACAGCCAACTCTCATGTCCTGGTCCCACTGCCACTACCACAACTGTAAGGAGTGAGCACACCTGACTCAATGTCTGTTTAAAGCTTGAAAAAACAAGGTAGTCCTATCAGATTCCCTTCCCTGGAGATCTGAACTAGGAAACGCTGAGAAAAGGACCATCAGTGGGAACTGACGGATAAAACTAAAAGGATGTACAACGTGGGAAAGTGTTGTGTGTATTTACAAGTTGTGAAGAAGCAGTAAGCATAAGGAAATAATGACAGTTAAGCAGAAGTTATGAGGAAGAAAGGATACAGAACAAAGCTGATAATGAGAAGAGAAAAGCAGACCCACATTGCAGGAACCACAAAGAACACTCAGAACTGCCAAGCTGGTTGCCAACTCTTTTCTAATCCCAGTCTTCAGGAGGATGTGAACAGAGCAGGTCCCCTCAAGGGGGGGGGGGGGGGGGGGCTTAAATAAGTGCTTCGTACGGCAGAACTCATCCTCTGAAGAATGGCACTGGGCTCACAGTCCTGTCCACTCTACTACTGCCACCATCACAGTAACTTTAATGTCAAGTACACAACCACAGATTCTAGCCTCTGATACCTCTCGTTAACACTCTGAGTATCCCCCCCGCCAGACCACAGCCCTGCTAGAGCAAAGCCACGATGACTGCACCAGCCGATGCCAACCTGCATGCTGCCAGGTGCTCCCACGCACCCCTTCTGCCATTCCCTGAAGTGGCTGTCCCAGACACCCTCACTTTCCTCAAAGTTTCCCTGATGACCCTTCCTTAGCAGACTTTCTTGAGATATTAGGCTATGAGGAGCCTTTAACATCCTGCCCTCCATTATCCATAGCAGTGGCAATATTCTAAAAGTATCACAGATAATTAATTGTCTCTTCCTTCCTTCCCATCCCCTATCCCTCATTTTCTCTAGCTGTTGTTATAGACACCTTATAGACGATTTCTCTCCTATGTACCAAACAGCTTACGATCAACACACTATTATTCTTTGAATTAACTTTTGGTTTCCAGTTTGGACTTCCATTTTACATTGGAAAATATTGGGCTTTGCAGGCTTCCTCTCCACTCCCCACCCTAACATATTGCCAGGTTGCAATCATGACAGAACAGGGACATTTTGTTATCAACATGAAATTTAGAACCTCATCTGTAATAGTTTTCTCTAATCTTCTGGGCTTCAGCAATACTTAATCTTTTTATTACATATGATTTTTACAGGTATATGAACTGATGGAAAAGCGAAACACAGAGTTGCCGAAATAGTCACTAAGTCTACCAGCACACTTTTAAACATGGGAAGAATAGTAACCTAAGTAAATCCTACCTTTGCTTATTACTATGCATCTAATCTTCCTCCTTACACTTCAGCCACATAAACCTGCTTCAATTCCTGTCCTGGATGATATTTTAGTCGCTTCACATCATCCTGAAGAGGAAGCAATGCATGCTCCACAGGCAGTTTATAAACTTCAAAATACAGTATATAAAAGAAAAGGATTGCTGGTCAAGATGGAGGCATAGGTGGATACACTGTGCCTCCTAACACAACTAAAAGGATGACAACAACCAGTTTAAAAACAAAAACCAACCAGCACTGCCAGAAAATCAAACTGTATGGAGGTCCAACAACCAAGAAGTTAAAGAAACATTCATCCAGACTGGTAGGAGGGGTGGAGATGGGCAGCCAGGTAGAGAGGACTCCTGGCAAGGCAGCAGCTGGCAGAGCAGGCAGTCCCACATTTGAGTGCAGATAAACTGGGGGGAACAACTGGGGAGTGAGATCCATGCAACGCAGGATTCCAATGCGGGGAAATAAAGCCTCAAAACCTCTGACTGAAAAAACCTATGGGAATTGTGGTGGCCAGAGAAACTCCCAGCCTCACAGGAGAGTTTGCTGGGGAGACCCATGGGGTCCTAGAATATACACAAACCACCCTCCCAGGAATCAGCACCAGGAGGGCCCAATTTACTTGTGGGTAGTGGGGAAAGTGACTGAAAGCCTTGGAGAGCCGAGTATGTGGCATGGATCCCTCTCTGACCCCTCCCCCACATACAGTGCCACAACTCAGTGACGTGGGTTGCCTCACCCAGGTGAATACCTAAGGCTCTACCCTTTACTACCTAACAGGTTTGATGAAACAAAGAAATATGGCCCAAATGATAGCACACATCAAAGCCCCAGGAGAAATCCAACTAAGCCATGAAGAAATAGCCAACCTATCAGATGCAGAGTTCAAAACCCTAGTAATCAGGATGCTCACAGAAATAGATGAGTATGGTTGCAAAACAGAAAAAAGAGTGAAGGCTATGCAAAGTGAAATAAAGGAAAATGCACAGGGAACTAATGCACAGTGACAGGAAGGAAACTGGGACTCAAATCAACGGTTTAGACCAAAAGGAAGAAATAAACATTCAACCAGAACAGAATGAAGAAACAAGAATTCAAAAAAAAGTGAGTAGAGGCGTAGGAACCTCCAGGACAACTTTAAACATTCTAACATCTGAATAATGGGTGCCAGGAGGAGAAGAGGAAGAGCAAGAAATTGAAAACTTCTTTGAACAAATAATGAAGGAGAACTTCCCCAACTTGGTGAAGGAAACAGACTTCCAGGAAGCCCAGGAAGCCCAGAGAGTCCCAAAGAAGTTGGACCCAAGGAAGCACACACCAAGGTACATCATAATTACATTACCCAAGATGAAAGAGAAGGAATCTTAAAGCAGCAAGAGAAAAGGAGACAGTTACCTACAAAGGAGTTCCCATAAGACTAGCAGCGGATTTCTCAAAAGACACCTTGCAGGCAAGAAGGAACTTGAAAGATGTATTCCCACTTATGAAAGGCAAGGACCTACATCCAAGATTGCTCTATCCAGCAAAGCTACTATTCAGAATGGAGGGGCAGATAAAGTGCTTCCCACATAAGGTCAAGTTAAAGGAGTCCATTATCACTAAGCCCTTATTATATGAAATGTTAAAGGGACTTATCTAAGAAAAAGAAGATCAAAAATATGAACGGTAAAATGACAACAATCTCACAACTATCAACAACAGAACCTAAAAAAAATAAAAGCAAACTAAGAAAACAACTAGAACAGGAAGAGAATCAGAGAAATGGAGATTACATCAGTGGGAAGCAGGAAGGGAGAAAATGGGGGAAAGGTACAGGGAATAAATAGCATAAATGATAGGAACAAAATAGAAAGGGGAGGTTAAGAATAGTATAAGAAATGTAGAAGCCAAAGAATTTATATGTATGATCCATGAACATGAACTAAAGGGGGTAATGCGGGTGGGTGGGGAGGTGCAAGGTAGAGGGGGAAAATGGGGGAAAATGGGACAACTGTAATAGCATAATCAATAAAATATATTAAAAAAGAAAATTATCACAAATATTGAAGCAATGCTCGTTTAAAAATCTAGTTAGGAAATACAGTATTTTTAGAGATTTAAAGCATTCTGATCTAATTGTTTTTTACCAGCTTCTAAATTCTATGATCCAAACTTTTAAATTTTGAACTCTTTTATAACTGGTTTACCATAAATGACCCCGAATAGCTGCTGCAATTTTGAGAAAGAAGAGCAAAGTAGGAGGGATCACAATACCTGATACCAAACTGCATTACAAAGCCACTGTAATCAAAACAGCCTGGTACTGGCATAAAAACAGACACATAGACCAATGGAACAGAACACAGAAACCAGAAATAAACTCAAGTCTCTATGGTAAATTAATATTCTACAAAGAGGGCAGAAG
Organism: Phyllostomus discolor; assembly: GCF_004126475.2. NCBI lineage: Eukaryota > Metazoa > Chordata > Mammalia > Chiroptera > Phyllostomidae > Phyllostomus > Phyllostomus discolor. Next base: position 108,440,010 of record NC_040904.2, read on the forward strand.
TATAAAATGGAGCAAAAATAGCCTCGTCAACAAATTGTGTTGGGAGAGCTGGACAGCTACATGCAAAGAAATGAAACTTGAGCACCAACTTACACCATACATAAAAATAAATTCAGGGTGGATAAAAGACTTAAATATAAGTCATGACACCATTAAAGTCCTAAAGGAAAACATAGGCAGGAAAACCTCAGATATTTCACACAGCAATATTTTCACTGATATGTCCCATAGAGCAAGGGACATAAAGGAAAGAATAAACAAATGGAATCTCATCAAAATAAAAATCTTCTGCATGGCTAAAGAAAACAGTATGAAAATAAAAAAAGAACCAACCGTATGGGAAAAACATATTTGTCGATGACACCTCAGACAAGGGTTTAATCTCCAAAATATATAAAGAACTCACACAACTCCACTCTAAGAACACAAGCAACCCAATTAAAAAATAGGCGAAGGACTGGAACAGACACTTCTGCACAGAGGACATACAGAGGGTCCGGAGACATATGAAAAGATTCTCAGTATTGCTAGCTATCAGAGAGATGCAAATTAAAACCCACAATGAGATACCACTTCACACCAGACAGAATGGTCATCATAAACAAAGCAACAAACAAGTGCTGGAGAGGTGGTGGAGAAAAGGGAACCCTAGTGCACTGTTGGTGGGAATGGAGACTGGTACAACCCCCATGGAAAACAGTATGGAATTTTCTCAGAAACTAAAAATGGATCTACCTTTTGACCCAGCAATTCCACTGCTAGAATTATATCCTAAGAACCCTAAAACACCTCTCCAAAAGAACCTATGCACTCCAATGTTCACAGCAGCACAATTTACAATAGCCAAGTGCTGGAAGCAACCTAAGTGCCTATCAGTAAATGAATGGATCAAAAACCTATGGTACATTTAGATGATGGAATACTACACAGTAGAAAGAAAGAAGGAGCTCCTACGCTTTGCAACAGCATGGACGGAACTGGAAAGCATTATGCTAAGTGGAATAAGCCAGGTGGTGAAAGATAAATACCATATGATCTCACCTTTAACAGGAACTTAATCAACAAAACAGACAAACAAGCAAAATATAACCAAAAACACTGAAATTGAGAACAGGCTGACAGTAACTAGAGGGGAGAGGGGAGGAGATTTCTGGGGAAAAGGGTGAATGGTTTGCAGGAACAAGTATAAAGGACACATGGACAATAACAAGGCGGGGGGCGGGGGGGGCAGTAGAAATGGGAGGGAAGTGAGGAGGGTTGGGGGTGAAATGCAGAAAACTGTACTTGAACAACAATTTTTAAAAAATTTTTTTAAAAAATGAAAAAAGAACAAACTGCCAGTAAACAAAGGGAAGGGGGAGAGGGATAATGGTGGATAATAGGGTAAGGGTCATCAAGGAACATATATAAAGGACACATGGACAAAGCCAAAGGGGTAGGTTCAAGGAGGAGAGGTGGGCATGGGTGGGATGGAGGGCCATGGTGGCGTGAAAATGGAGACAACTGTATATGAACAACAATAAAAAATGTTTAATATAAAGAACTGCAAAATATACACATACAGATGTTGGGGGGGCACATGTTGTACCTTTCCATTATTTTTCTAAATGTCAATAAGACACTTCCTCTAAGCACTGATATATTTCCCTCCACTGGGAAATGACTTTTAGTCATGATAAAATAATCCTAGGTCTGCCCTGACTGGTGCAGTTCAGTGAGTTGAGCATCATCCTGCAAAGCAAAAGGTTGCCAGTTTGATTCCCAGTCAGGGCACATGCCTGGGTTGCTGGCTAGGTCACAGGTTGGGGGTGTACAAGAGGCAACCAATGGATGTTTCTCTTGCACATCAAGGTTTTTCTCTGTCTCTTTCTCCATCTCTTCCCCTTTCTCTAAAAAATAAAGAATAAAATAAAATCTCTATTTTAAAATAATCCTAGGTCTTATATAAAAGTTCTATGGTAAATCTGCCAACTTTAGTTTCCACAGCAATAAAGTTCTAAGCAAAAGCCAGATGAATTTGCTATGCTCTTTGATGGAATTCATACTATGTTAAATCACAGTTTCTCAGCCCTAGAATGTACCTTTCACTTTAGTTCTGTTGAGTGCCCAAATTTTCAGGTAAGAAAGTGATAGATACATAATTTTAGGTGTGGGTATGAGGAGAGAATATTTAATTGCCATCGAATATTTTGTACACACCTGCAATCCACTAAAAGATGGAACAAAATAAACTCCTTCAGAATCTTTCAAACTATTGGCCATTTTTTCAGTCTCAGCAGCATCCGTGAAAAGATCTGTGAATACAAAAACAAATAAACAAGCAAAAACTTTAAAACAAAATGATGTTGGGGAAGGACAAAGAATTACGTTATATGACTAGTGGTTACCTGCACCAACATTTATTATAAATTTAATATGAAAGGTTACTCACTTAAAAGGGCCAACACAAAGGCCAATCTGCTCTCATACTACCTGGGTTATATGAGGACCCATTGATAATAATTATAAATTGTACTCAAACGACAGTTATCAGAACCATAAGTCACATTCTCTTGGTCAAAAGGTCCAGATAACGCATCAAAATGTCTGTAGCACTTTAAAAACTAATATTAAAAAGAAAACATTGGTTTTGAAATCTATACTTACAAAATATCACATTCAAATGTCTAAATTTTTAAATCAGAATGTGGAAAACATACTAGATGTCTGGTTTAAGGAACATGTTTGGTAACAGATGAAGAAATGGGGAAAAATCTAGTTTATCCACATTCTTCACTGATTGTTTCATTTCTGTTTGAAGAATTATCTTTGTCTGAACAATCTTCCACTTAAACTGTTCTCAAAGGAACTTATTGATGCAGTCTTTTGGGGTAAATAGACTCTATTCTGTCTCTCCCACTGAATATAGTTAAGACTTCTGGACGGGCCCTGGCTGGTGTGGCTCAGTGGATTGAGCACTGGCCCGCGAACAAAAGGGTTGCCCGTTCGATTCCCAGTTAGGGCACATGCCTGGGCTGTGGGCCAGGTCCTCAGTGGGGGACACAAGAGGCAATCACACACTGATGTTTCTCTCCCTCTCTTTCTCCCTCCCTGCCTCTCTCTAAAAATAAATAAATAAAATCTTTAAAAAAAATCCTGGAAGGAATTCATGGACAAATGACCTAAAGGCCGGAAGAATAACCCAGCAGGCTGACAGTGGAACTCTTAAATTTCACCAAGCCAGCCGAAATTTTCCTGCTTTTTTACTTCCTCTGCTATATTCTGGCCTGGACTCAGAGACAGCCAGAAACCAGAAATGTAGGTCCATACACTGGGTGCAAATAAGCCTCCTCTTCCTGGTCTGAGGAGCAGGAGTTAGAGGTCTCTACAGAACACAGAGTAGGGAAACCACTCTATGTGTGTGTGTATGTGTTTTACATTCTACTTGATCAAGAGAAGAGGAAGGGAGAGAGGGAGAGAGAGAGAGAAAATACAGCCTCAGGGATCAGTAGGAAAATGTCTAATATTTGTCATTTATATTCCAGAAGAAGACAAACAATACACTTCTGAAAAGTTATTTAAGAAAAAAAATGTCTGTAGACTTCCCACAGAGCAATAAAATGAATTATTGACCACATACAAAAACATGGGCTGAATCTCAAAGACATTATGCTGAGTAAAAGAAACAATCCCAATTGATTATACACTTAATGAATCCAGTCACTGTATATGATATTATGGAAGAGGTAAAAGTGTAGGGATGGAGAAAAGATTAATTGCTGCTGAGGATTAGATTGGGATAGGGACTGACTACGAGGAGTGACATCAGGTAATCTGGGGGATGATGAAAGTGTTTAGTGCAACAGCCATGTTCCTGATTGTGGTAGCGGTCATGCAGTCTATACGGTTCTTAAAACCAGTAGAACCACACACCAAAATACCAAACCAAACACAACCACTATAAACATACAGATACAGTATATGGATATAGGTAGATACAAAGACAGATTGAGTATGATGGTGGCTTCACAGATGTATATTTTGTTAACACTCATTGGCTTTAAAAAGGTGAATTTATTATATATAAATTAAACTTCAATACAGTAGACTTAAAATAATTTTTTCTCAAAATGAAGAAAAGAGATTCAACTTTACTCATAATAAGAAAAACACCATTTAAATATTGAGATGTCATCTCACCCATCTAGGTTGGCAAAAATTTACATGTGAGTCAATACTTCTGCTTCAGCCCCCAACTTCTGCATTTCACCCAACAAGGTCATTTGATTATGCAAAAGACACTATGAAAAAGGAGGCTATGGGGAAATAGTTACATACATTTCTGGTGTTAATGCAAAATGAAACGATTCCTATACAGGGGAATTTGACAATACAGCGTATCTAACAAAGCAATGATGCACTGATTCTCTGATACAGTGATCCCACTTCTGGGAATTTATTCTTAGGACATAACTCCAATGACATAAAACACATTATGTGTAAGATTATTAATTGCAGTATTATTTGTGCTTTCAAAAGATCAGAAACTACTCAAATGTCCAATATGGGCTCTTTGCTGGCTAAGCTGTGCACATACACATAAAGAAGTGCCATGACACTGTGAAAAAGAATGAAGATTCCTGCAAACTGATATGAAGTAACTCCCAAAATATATTTTCATGTAGAAATGGCAAAATACAAAAGAGCACACACAGATTACCTTTTATATAAGCATATCAGGGATAAGAAAACATGCATGTATCCTTATGCTTTTGCAAAAAGAAATAGAAGGAATAAACCAAAAACAAATGAACTGACTATCTATCAGAGGTAGGGAGATAAGATGAAGAGACTAGGGAGCAAATCAACTCCTCAGAGCACACCTTATGGTTTTGACTTTGGGAATCGTGGTAAAATTCCACATTAAAAAAATTAAATAATGTTTTTTAAAAGGATGCAGAGAGAGGTAAATACTAAGACTGAATGATAACAGAAACAAATGAACCTAATTCTATTTCAAATTAATAAAATCACTGAGGGGAGAAGAAAAAGAACTAATCCAAGTCACTTTTGAAGAGTGTGCTTTGGCTATATTACCTTGATATAAAGAAAAAACACCCCAGCAAATAATCATGAACAAATGTTATTTGTTGTATTGGTATGGGTCTAGTAATTCTGAAACTCTTTTGAGTATACTTTAAGATTCAGCAAATGAGTATATAATATTCATGTTGTTGGGAGCCAGGTTCTCAAAATAGAAAAAGGGAGACAAAAATATAGGAAAGGGAAAAACAAACAAGGACTCTTAGGAGCTAGACTGGAATTGCAAGTACTATATAAACTCAAGGATTTTTCACACATGCAGTCTTCTGTATGCATCTCTACTCTCTCTCTCTCTCTCTCTCTCTCTCTCTCTCTCTTTCTCTCTCTCTCTCTCATACACACACACACTTTCAGCTCTGTTGTAAGGGCTTAGAAGCAATGACACTTCATTATTGTTTTAAAATGCCATTTCCCACTAAAGAACGTAAGGAGGGCTCACTGGAAAAGTCCCTAATTCTAGAACAAGGGTAGGAAAAACACAAGATGAGCTCTTGTGCCAAAAACTAAAACTAAGGACATTCTCAGAAAATAATAAACATAGACATTTAAAAAGCACAAGCCAGTTCTGGCCATGATGGATGCATAAGTGGAAATGCTTAGCTTCCTTGCACAGCCAAAGGAAGGATAATAGCAAGTTTAAAAACAGAAAACAACCAGAAATACCAGAAAATCAAACTGCATGGAACTCTGACAACTAGGGAGTTAAAAGAAACATTCATCCAGACTGGCAAGAGATAGGCAGCTGGGAAGGCAGAGAAGACATGTGGCAAGGCAGAGGTGGGGGCTGGCTAACCAATTGGTCCCACATTTGTGTGGGGATAAATAAGGAGGAACAACAGGAGTGAGACAGACCATGAAATCCAGGATTTCAGTGCTGTTAAATAAAGACTGAAAAACTCTGGCTGTAAATTCCTGCAGGGGTTACAGCCGTGGGAGAAACTCCCAGTCTCACAGGAGAGTCCATTGAAAAGGCCCACAGGGTCCTTGGATGTACACAAACCCACCCAACCAGGAATCAGCATCCGAAAAGGCACAATCCGCTTGTGAGGAACGACTGAAGTGACAGAAAGCAGGGCAAGAGCTGAGGAAGCAGCACTGCTAACCTCTTGGACCCCTCCCACATATATAGCACAACAATGTAGCAAAGAGGGTTGCCCCACCCTGGTGAACACCTAAGGCTCCACCTCTTACTACATAACAGGTGTGCTAAGACAAAAAAAAAAATATAGCCAAAATGAAAGAAAAGATCGAAGCTCCAGGAGAAATACAACTAAACCATGAAGAAATAGCCAACCTATCAGATGCAGAGTTCAAAATACTGGTAATCAGGATGTTCACAGAAATGGTTGAGTATGGTCACAAAATAGAGGAAAGAGTGAAGGCTATGCAAAGTGAAATAAAGGAAAATGTACAGGGAACTAATGCACAGTGACAGGAAGGAAACTGGGACTCAAATCAACAGTTTGGACCAGTAGGAAGAAATAAACATTCAATCAGAACAGAATGAACAAATAAGAATTCAAAAACATGAGGAGAGGCTTAGCAACTTCCAGGACAACTTTAAACATTCCAACATTCAATCACTGGGGTGCCAGAAGGAGAAAAGGAAGAGCAGAAATTGAAAGCTTCTTTGGACAAATAATGAAGGAGAACTTCCCCATTCTGGCAAAGGAAACAGGCTTCCAGGAAGTCCAGGAAGCTCAGAGTCCCAAAGAAGTTGGACCCAAGGAGGAACACACCAAGGCACATCATAATTACATTAGCCAAGATGAAAGAGAAGGAGGAAATCTTAAAAGCAGCAAGAGAAAAGGAGACACTTACCTACAAAGGAGTGCCCATAAGACTGTCAGCTGATTTCTCAAAAGAAACCTTGCAGGCAAAAAGGGGCTGGAAAGAAGTATTTCAAGTCATGAAAGGCAAGGACCTACATCCAAGATTGCTCTATCCAGCAAAGCTCTCATTTACAATGGAAGGGCAGATAAAGTGCCTCCCAGATAAGGTCAAGTTAAAGGAGTCCATCATCACCAGCCCTTACTATATGAAATATTAAAGGGAATTACCTAAGAAAAAGAAGATAAAAAATATGAACAGTAAAATGACAACAATATCACAACTATCAACAACTGAACCTAAACAAAAATGAACTAAGTAAACAACTAGAACAGGAACAGATTCAGAGAATTGGAGATCACATGGAAGGTTATCAGAAGGGAGGAAAAAGGGGGTAGAGTGGGGAAAAACATACAGGGAATAAGAAGCATAAATGGTAGGTACAAAATAGACAGGGGAGTTAAGAATAATATAGGAAATGTAGAAGCCAAAGAACTTATATATATGACCCATGGACATGAACTAAGGGGGAGGGGGCAATTCTGTTGGGGGTGAGTGGAGGAGAATAAAAAGGAGAAAAAATGAGACAACTCTAATAGCATAATCAGTAAAATATACTTAAAAAAGGAACATGTATAAAGGGCTCATAGACATGTACAACAGGGTGATGATTGACTATGGAAGGGGTGGTGGATGGGGCCAGGGAGAGCAATAAGGGGAAAACTGTAATTGAACAACAACAAATAAATAAATAAATAAATAAATAAATAAAATTTTATATGTAATAAAAAGGAAAGTATCTACTACATGACCAAGAAACATCACTTTTGCACTTAATATATTTTTAAAGTATTTATTATCGATTATGCTATCACAGTTTCCCCAATTTTTCCCCCTTTATCCTCCTTTTGCCCTGCACCCCCAACCCTCCAGGATCCCCCCTTAGTTCATGCCCATGGGTTGTACATATAAGTTCTTTGAGTCTTCTGTTTCCTATACCATTTTTTTACCTCTCCCTATTTTATGCCTACTAATTATGCTTCTTCTTCCCTGTACCTTTCCCCCTACACCGATTTTCCCCCTCCCCACTGAAATCCCTCCATGTGATATCCATTTCTCTGATTCTGTTCCTGTTCTAGTTGCTTGCTTAGTTTTTTTTTCATTGCTTTTCTTTTGTTTTAGACTGATAGGCGTGAGTTTGTCGTCATTTTACTGTTCATATTTTTTACCTTCTTTTTCTTACATAAGCCCCTTTAACATTTCATACAATAATGGCTTGGTAATGATAAACTCATTTAACTTGACCTTATCTGGGAAGCACTTTATTTGACCTTCCATTCTAAATGAAAGCTTTGTTGGAGAGTAATCTTGGATGTAGGTCCTTGCCTTTCATGACTTGAAATACTTCTTTCCAGCCCCTTCTTGCCTCTAAGGTTTCTTCTGAGAAATCAGCTGATAGTCATATGGGCACTCCTGAATCTTACAAACCCCTGGGACAACCTGAAATGTTCCAATAACCGAACTATAGGGGTGTCAGAAGAAGAACAGCAAGAAGTTGAAAACTTATTTAAACAATTAATGAAGGAAAACTCCCCCAATCTGGCAAAGGAAATAGGCTTCCAGAATGTCCAGGAAGCTCAGAGAGTCCCAGAGAAGTTGGACCCAAAGAGCAACACACCAAGGCACATCATCATTAAGCTACCCTAGATTAAAGATAAAGAGAGAATTGTTTTGCACTTAATATCTTAGCCAAGCACTGGAATGTTTGTTTATTTTCCTTTTCCCTCTGTATTATGCAGATGTTGTTCCACTTTTCAAATTTTACAAGTAAGTTCATGCCAGTCTGAGTCTTTTTCTTCATAAATAAAACTGTTCTTCCTGTCTTGAAGCTTTTCTTTATTCTTACAATTCAGACAGTTCATCTATGCATGACTGTCTTAGTTTGTGTCTCATTTTATTTCATTCTATTTTCTTTTTAACATGGTAAGCCATTTCAGTCTGAAAATTCAGTTCTTTCATTTGATCATGGAAATTTATTTTCTACTATCTCTATAATTTTTACATTACCATAATTCCATTTCCATTTCCACAGTTATATTTTCATATTCCAAAGAAGAGACTATTAGTCACACCTTTTTTTCTCTTATCTTTCCTCTACATTGATTACCTTTCAGTTTTGTTTACTGTTTATTTTTTCTTTTTAAAATTTCCCTGATTCCTATTTGGGTTTTCAGCACTGTAGATTTTATATTTTATCAATCTTTTTACATTTTATATATCATGTTTTTGTTCTTCAAATCCTTATGTTTTCAAAACTTTTTCTATGCATTGTATAACAAGTATCTATCACCTCAAACAATGAATGTTTTTTTTAATTATTTTATTGTTCAATTCCAGTTATCTGCATTCACCACCCACCACAGCCCCCACAAGCCAAACCCACCTCCCTCCCATGCTTCCACCCCTCCTTGGTTTTGTCCATGCATCCTTTATAGTTCTCCCTGAAAACCCTTCCCCCCATTACCCCTCCCACCTCCCCTCTGGTAACTGTCAGATGGTTCTTAATTTCAATGTCACTAATTATATTTTGCTTGCTTTTTTCTTTTGTTGATTATGTTCTTGTTAAAGGTAAAATCATATGGTATTTATCCCTCACCACCTGGCTTATTTCACATAGCACAATGCTCTCCAGAACCAACCATGCTATCACAACAGGTAGGAGCTCCTCCTTACACAGTATTCCATTGTGTAAATGTAGCATAGTGTTTGATCTACTCATTTACTGATGGGCTCTTAGGTTGCTTCTAGCACTTGACTATTATACATTGTGCTTCTATGAAAATTGGGGTGCATAGGTTCTTTTGGATTGATCATTTCAGGGTTCTTAGGATATACTCCTAGCAGTGGAATTGCAAGGTCAAAAGGCAGATCCATTTTTAGTTTTCCGAGGAGGAAACTCCATACTGTTTTCCACAGTGGCTGCACCAGTCTGCATTCCCACCAACAGTACACTAGGGTTCCCTTTTGTTAACATTCTATCCAACACTTGTTTGTTGAATTGTTTATAATGGCCATCGTCACTGGTGTGAAGTGGTATCTCATTGTGGTTTTAATTTGCATTTCTCTGATGGTTAGTGATGCTGAGCATCTTTTCATATGCCTCTGGGCCCTGTGTATGCCCTCCTTGGAGAAGTGTCTGTCCAAGTCTTTTGCCCATTTTTTTAATTGGGTTGTTGTCTTCCTGGAGTGGAGTCATATGAGTTATTTATATATTTTGGAGACCAAACCCTTGTCAGAGGTGTCATTGGCAAATGTTTTCCATAAGGTTTGCTTTCTTTTCATTTTAATGCTGTTTTCTTTAGCCATGCAGAAGCTTTTTAATTTGATGAGGCCCCATTTGTTTATTCTTTCCTTTATGCCCCTTGTTTTAGGGGACATGTCCGAGATGATGTTGCTGCATGAAATGTCTGAGATTTTCCTGCCTATGTTCTCCTGTAGGACTTTAATGGTGTCACAACTTACATTTAAATCTTTTATCCACCTTGAAATTATTTTTTTGTATGGTGTAAGTGGGTGCTCAAGTTTCACTTTTCTGTATATAGCTATCCAGCTCTCCCAACACCATTTGTTGAAGAGGCTATCTTTGCTCCATTTTATGCTGCTACCCCCTTTGTCGAATATTAACAGATCATAGAAACTTGGGATTATTTCTGGGCTCTGAGCTCTGTTGAGCCCAAACACATTGGTCCATGTGTTTGTTCTTATGCCACTACCAGTCTGTTTTGATTGCAGTGGCCTTTCAATACATCTTGATATCAGGTATTGTGATCCATCCTACTTTGCTCTTCTTTCTCAAAATTATTGCAGCTATTTGGGGTCGTTTATGGTTCCATATAAATTTTTGAAGTGTTTGCTCCATATCTGTGAAATATGCCATTAGTACTGTAATAGGTATTACACTGAATCTATAAATTGCTTTGGGTAGTATGGACATTGTGACAATGTAAATTCTTCCAATCCATGAGCATGATATATGTTTCCATTTGTCTGTGTCTTCCTTAATTTCTTTCTTCAGTGTTGTGTAGTTTTCTGAGTACAGGTCTTTTACCTCCTTGGTTAGGTTTATTCCAAGGTATTTTATTTTTCTCATTGCTATCTCAAATGGGATTTTTTTGCCAGATTTCTGTTTCTGATGTTTCATTGTTGATGTACAAAAATGCCTTTGATTTCTGGTTGTTGACTTTGTATCCTGCTTGTTTTGCCAAATTCATTTATTAGGTCGAGCATTTTTTTTTGGTAGAGTCTATAGGATTTTCTCTGTACACTATCACGTCATCTGCAACCAATGACAGTGTTACTTCCTCCTTTCCAAATTGGATGCCTTTCATTTCTTTTTATTGTCTGATTGCTATGGCTAGAACTTCCAGTACTATGTTGAATAGGACTGGTGAAAGTGGGCACCCTTGTCTTTTTCCTGATCTTAGTGGGAAAGTTTTTAATTTTTGCCCATTGAGTATGATTTTGGCTGTAGGTCTCCCATATATGGCCTTTATTATGTTGAGGAATGTACCCTTTATTCCCACTTTGCTGAGTGTTTTCATCATAAATGGGTGCTATACCTTATGAAACGTTTTCTCTGGATCTATTGATATGATCTTGTGATTTTTGTCTTTGCTTTTGTTTATGTGATGTATTACGTTTATTGATTTGCAAATATTGTACCATCCTTGCATCCCTGAGATGAATCCCATTTGGTCATGGTGTATGATCTTTTTAATGTATTGCTAGATGTGGCTTGCAAATATTTTGTTGAGGATTTTAGTGTCTATGTTAATCAGTGATACTGGCCTGAGGTTTTCTTTCTTTGTTGTTTCTTTATTTGGTTTGGGGATTAGGATGATGCTGGCTTTATAAAAAGAGTTTGGGAGTTTTCCATCTTCTTGGATTTTTTGGAATAGTCTGAGAAGGATAGGGGTTAGATCTTCCTTAAATGTCTTGTAAAATTCTCCCATGAAACTGTCTGGTCCAGGGTTTTTGTGTGTTGGGAGCTTTTTCATTACTCCTTCAATTTCACCAACTGTTACTGGTCTGTTCAGACTTTCTGCTTATTCTTCATGCAGTTTTGGATGATTATACTTTCTTAGAAATTTGTCCATTTCCCCTAGGTTTTCAAATTTCTTGGCATATAGTTCTTCATAGTAATTTCTTACAAACCTTTGTATTTCTGCAGCATCAGTTGTAATCTCTCCTCTTTCATTTCTGATTGTTTATTTGGGTCCTATTTTTTTCTTGATGAGCCTGCTTAAAGGCTCGTGGATTTTGTTTATCTTTTCATAGAACCAGCTCCTGGATTCATTGATCCTTAGAATTTTGCTTTTAGTCTCTATGTCATTTAATTCTGCTCTTATTTATTTCCTTCCTTGTATTTGCTCTGGACTCTTTGTTGTTGTTCTTCGAGTTCTTGTAGGTTTAGAGTTAGGTTATTTATTGGAAATGTTTCTATCTTTTCTAGGTAGGCCTGTATGACTATTAACTTCCCCCTCAGGACTGCCTTTGCTATGTCCCATAAGTTTTGGGTTGTTGTGAGTTCATTTTTTTGGTTTCCAGAAAGTTTTTGATTTCTTCCTTGATCTCATCTTGACTCATTCATTGTTTAATAGCATGGTATTCAATCTCCATGATTTTGAGTGTTTGGGTTTTTTTCCCTTGAAGTTGGTTTCTAGTTTCAGTCCACTGTGGTCAGAGAAAATGCTTGATATGATTTCAACTTTCTTGAATTTGTTGAGGCTTGTTTTGTGGCCTATCATGTGGTCTATCTTTGAAAATTTTCCATATGCATTTAAAAAGAATGTGTATTCTGCTTCTTTGGGATGAAAGGTTCTATATATTTATCAGTTAAATCCATTTCATCTAGGGCATTGTTCAATGTCACAATATCTTTGTTGATATTTTGTTTGGAAGATCTGTCCATTTTTGACAGTGGGGTGTTAAAATTCCCTAACAGGACTGTGTTGCTATTAATAGCATTCTTGATGTTCTCCAAGATATTCTTTATGTATTTGGGTGCTCCTATGTTAGGTGCATATATCTTTCAATGTTTCTGTCTTCTTGCTGAGTTCTTCTCTTGAGTATTATGAAGTGACCTTCTGGGTCTCTTCTTACAGCCCTTTTTTCAAGTCTGTTTTGTCTGATATGAGTATTGCTACTCTGCCCTTTTTTCCCTGTCCATTTGCTTGGAATATTTGTTTCCAGACCTTCACTTTCAGTCTGTGTATGTCTTTTTTTCTCTAGTGGGTCTCTTGTAGGCAGCATATGTGTGGGTCATGTTTTCTTATTCATTCAACTATGCTGTGTCTTTTGATTGGAGCATTTAATCCATTTACATTTAAGGTTATCATTGATATATATTTATGGATTGCCATTTTTTCATGCCTGTGTTCCTCTCTTTCTCACTCTTTTTTTCTTTTCTTTTCTTGCAGAGATGGTTTGGATGAGGTGTATTCTTTGAGGCTTCTTTTGTGTGGGAAACTCCTTTTTGGCCTTCCATTTTAATTGAGAGTCTTGCTGGATAAACTAGTCTTGGTTGCAAGGCCTCTGGTTCTCATTACTTGGAATATTTCTTGCCATTCTCTTCTGTCTTAGAGCGTTTCCATTGAGAAGTCTGCTGCTAGTTGAGGCTCCCTTGTATGTTATTTCCTGTTTTTCCCTTGCTGCCTTCTAGATTCTCTTTGTCTTGGAATTTTGCCATTTTAATTATGATATGTCTTGAATTGGGCCTCTTGGGGTTCCTCTTAATTGAGACTCTCTGTGTTTCCTGCATTTGTGTGACTTTTTCTCTTATCTTTAGGGAAGTTTTCCATCAGTACCTTTTCAAACAGGTTTTCTATCACTTGCTCTTCTTCTTCTCCTTTTGGTATCCCTGCTATATGGATATTATTACATCTCATGTTGTTCTGCATTTCCCTTAATCCCTCTTCATCCTTTCTGAGTCTCTTTTCCTCTTTTTACTCTTTCTGGGTGTTTTTTTCTACCTTGTCCTCCAGCTAGCTGATTTGATCTGCTGCTTCATCTAGCCTGCTTTTGATTCCTTCTACTGTGTTCTTCAGTTCAGAAATTGTATTCTTCATTTCCTCTTGGCCCTTGTAGATAGTTTCTACTTCCTTTTTTGTATTGATATAGTTTGCAGTGAGTTCATTTTGTTTCCCTGTAGTTTCTGGTAATTCTCTGTGAGCTCGTTGAGCTTCCTGATAACAAATGCTTTGAACTCAATATCTGATAGTTGACTTGCCTCTATTTCATTTAGCATTCTTTCTGAGGCTTCCTCCTTTCCTTTCATTTTGGAGATTGTTTCTTTATCTTCCCATTATTTGTGAGATTCTTCTTGTTAGCCTCTGCTTTCTAAATTGGTCTGTTCTGAATCCCTGGATTTATGGTGTGAACTTCTATGGTAGGAAACCTGTGAGATTCAGTAGTGTAGTCTCCTTGATCTCCTGAACTTGCTGATCTTGGGCTGTCATTTATGTTGGCTGTCTGTATGTCTCTGGGTTTTGATTGTCGTTGGATCTTTCTGTGGTGGTCCTTCCCTCCAGCTGGTTAACTGAGGATCACTCTGTCCACCACATCTTCTATTCTGTTGTATGGGTGTGGACAGGTTGTGTTGAAGCTGGTTCTTCAGTCTGTATGAGTTTTCAAGCTTCTCTCTCACTATTGTTCATTTGTTTGCTCTGGGTAATTTCTCCACCATTTAGTTGTATTTGCGGATTGGTCCTGGGTGGAGATTAGTGTGGCTTCCACTCCCTCCTTCACCTTCTTCTGCTGTTCTCTGTTGGTGGTTCCTTTGTTGGTGGGTTTCCTCTTCCATCAGGTATACTGGTGTTCACAGCTCCCACCTACTTATTTATGTGATCAATTGGAGGGGGAAAGCAAAATGGACTAAGACAGAAAGAGTGTGTTCTATGGTATTTAAAGTATCAACCCATAGTGAAGAGATAGGAGATCCTTTGGATATGTACAATGATAACCATGATATTTCACCCAAATAGGCACTTTTTAGAAACGGTGGAAAAAAGATAAGACTCTAGTTAGGAGGGAGACAGATTGTGAGTTGGATCTAGATAGCAGTGAGCTTTTGGGAGGTCAGATTATGAGGCAAAGTGAGTGTAAAGGATATAAAATAGGTCTACTGTGTGAGAGAATAGAGTTAACCACAACAGTGATGAAGTTCCAGAAACAGTGAAGTGAGCTGATATCCGGGAGGGGTGCTGGGTAGTGTTTACAACTGTATGGAACAGCAATTATTTACAATAATAATGGAGCAACAATCATCTGACAGAATTTATGTGATCCGAATAACAAGAGTGGTAAGTACATGACCTAGAGTAGTGTGGTATTAGAACAGAAGTGAAGTGAAAAAAGAAAAATTAAAAATACAGTATGAGAGAGAGAACAAGAGAAACCAGTAAACAATGCATTTTAACAAACCAAGTGAAGAAGACTAAACAGAAAGAAGAGAAATACAAAAATACTGATAAAATAAAAGATGTAAGAATAATGAAAAAATAATAATAATTTGCAAGTTCTCTGGAATAGCAAAGTGAAATCTGTCTCACTGTCTCAGTTGTTGGGATGGCCCCTCTTTGGTTCTAACTTTGGTGCTTTCACAGCTCCAGGTTTTATTGTCTCACTTGTGGGGAAGAAAGAAAGAAGAAAAAAAGAGCGAGAGGAGTGGGGAGGAAGGGAGGAAGGAAGGAATTTAAAAAAAAACCTTCCTGCTAGCTTTAAAGCCAGTTCTGCTGGTCTTCCTGGCTGCGGCAGGCTTTCTCCCTTCCTATGGTTTTAACAGGATGGGGGCCAGGCCTGAGCCACACTCTTCCCACTTGCCCAGCCTACAGTTCACCACTGGGCCCCCAGTGCTCTTCTGCACCTAGCCTATGCCTTCGGTCCACCAGTTGCCCTGTCCTTGAGATGCACCAATTAGGGGCAACTCACACAGCACCTTCTTGGTCTTTGCTGTCCTAGATGCTATGGACTCTCAGAGTCTCTTCACAGTAGTTCAGCTCCCCCACTGAGTTAAGTCTTTCTGGGGATTGCTGACTCCCTGATCCCTGCTGCTCTCTTCTGCAGGGGTGTCTCCACCTTCCTCTTAGGGAGCCAGTTGGTCCCTCAGAGCGGGGACAGGAACCTTCTCTGCTGCTGAGCTGGGGGAGGTGGGGTCAGGTGTGCTCTGCCCCCAGGGCTGCGGGCATGAGCACTTGGCCTCTGCTGCTGGGGTGGGATGGGCAGTCACCTGGCAGCTGAGTCAGGCACATTCTGCCCCCCAATGCTACAGGTGTCAGCACTCAGCCCCTGCTGTGGCAGCCACAGTGGAGTTGGGGGTGGCTGGGTCGATGGTGCACCACTCAGGTTGGGGGTGGGGTTGCGTGCCCTCTGCTGCTGCAGCCAGGGTTACAGGTGCAGCTGTGGTCCTGGAAGCAGAGATGGGCCCATGGCTGAGGTTGCAAAGGCTGCACAGGAGTAGCTAGGGGTGGTAGGGGAGGCTACTGTGGGAGAATTCCCTAAACAGCCACCAAGTGCCTCTTTTCTTTTCTTTTTGAAAAATTCCAGGACCTCTGGCCAAAGTGGAGGCATAGGTATACACACTGTGCCTCCTCGCACAACCAAAATAAGAACAACAACAATTTAAAAACAAAAAAACAAGCAGTACTGACAGAAAATTGAACTGTATGGAAGTTTGACAACCAAGGAGTTAAAGAAAGACACATTCATCCAGACTGGTAGAAGGGGCAGAGTCGGGCAGCCGGGGCAGAGTGGCCTCGCAGCAAAGCAATGGCTGGTGGACCCAGCAAGGTGGCAGATAGTGGGGTGTGGTGCACAGGCGGCTGGCAGACCAGACAGTCCCACGTTCACATGCAGATAAACCAGGCAAAAGTGGGGAGCAAGACAGACCACCCAACCCAAGGTCCTAGCGTGGGGAAATAAAGCTTCAAATCACTGATTGAAAACACCTGTGAGGGCTGAGGTCGCAGGACAAACTCCCAGGCTCACAGGAGAGTTCGTTGGAGAGACCCACAGGGTCCTAGAATGTACACAAACCCACCCATATGGGAATCAGCACCAGAAGGGCCCAATTTGCTTGTGGGAAGCAGGAGGATTGACTGAAATCCACCAGAAAGCAGAGCAAGCGCCATTGTTCCCTCTCGAATCCCTGCCCCACATACAGCATCACAACCCAGTGACAGGGTTGGCCCGCCCTGGTGAACACCTAAAGCTCAGCCCCTCACTACATAACAGGCTCAACAAGACAAGAAAAATGGCCCAAATGAAAGAACAGATTGAAGCACCAGAAAAAATACAACTAAGCAATGAAGAGATAGTCAACCTATCAGACGCACAGTTGAAAGCACTGGTGATCAAGATGCTCACAGAACTGGTTGAATTTGGTTGCAAATTAGATGAAAAAATGAAGGCTACACTGTGAAATGAAGGAAAATGCACAGGGAACCAATAGTAGGAAAGAAAACTGGGACTCAAATCAATGGAGTGGACCAGAAGGAAGAAAGAAACATCCAATCAGAAAAGAATGAGAAAACAAGAATTCAAAAAAATCAGGAGAGGCTTAGGAACCTCCAGGACATCTTTAAACATTCCGACATCCAAATTATAGGGGTACCAGAAGGAGAAGAGGAAGAGCAACAAATGGAAAAGTTATTTGGACAAATAAGTAAGCAGAATTTCCCCAATCTGGCTAAGAAAATACAAACCTCCAGGAAGTCCAGAAAGCTCAGAGAGTCCCAAAGAAGTTGGACCCAAGGAGGAACACACCAAGGCACATCATAATTACATTAGCCAAGATGAAAGAGGAGAGAATCTTTGTTTGTTTCCAAACAAAGCAGCAAGAGAAAAGGAGATAGTTACCTATAAAGGAGTTCCCATATGACTATCAGCTGATTTCTCAAAAGAAACCTTGCAGGCAAGAAGGGGCTGGAAGGAAGGAAGTATTGGAAATCATGAAAGGCAAGGACCTACATCCAAGATGACTCTATCCAGCAAAGCTATCAATTAGAATGGAAGAACAGATAAAGTGCTTCCCAGATAAGGTCAAGTTAACGGAGTTCATCATCACCAAGCCCTTATTACACAAAACCTTAAAGGGACTTATCTAAGAAAAAGAAGGTCAAAAATATGAACAGTATAATGACAACAAACTCAGTTATTAACAACTGAACCTAAAACAAAACAAAAACAAACTAAGCAAACAACTAGAACAGGAACAGAATCACATAAATTGAGATCACATGGAGGGTTATCAGTAGGGGAGTGGGAGGGAGTGGGGGGGGAGTACAGAGAATAAGTAGCATAAATGTGTAGGTACAAAATAGACAGGGGGTAGTGAAGAATAGTATAGGAAATGTAGAAGCCAAAGAACTCATATGTACAACCCATGGACATGAACTAAAGGGGGGGGGAATGTAGGTGGGAAGGGTGTGCATGGCAGAGGGGAATAAAGGAGGGGAAATGGGACAACTGTCATAGCACAATTAATAAGATACATTAAAAAAAGAAATGAAGAACTGACACACACTGCAACATGGGTAAACCTTGAAAACATTATGCTGAAAGAAACCAGTTACAAAAGACCACATATTATGATTCCAATCATATGAATTGTTCAAAACAGGCAAATCTACACAGACAGAAAGTAGCTTAATGCTGGCTTAGGAATGGGGATGGAACAGGGAGTCACTACCAAAGGGTATGGGAGTTTACTTTAGGAGGAATAAAATGTCCTAAAATGAGACTGTGATAATGGTTGTACAACTCTGTGGAAATACTAAAAAGATTGTTTGTACATGAATTGTATCTCAATAAAGCTACTTTTAAAAAAGCAAAAAATACACAGGCAACTGCTTCATCCCCTCCTTACAGTATAGTAGGCAATATTCCATGTCAATAAGATATGCAACTATATTGTTATTTGTGACTGTACAATGTTCCACTATATGGATATACTGACATTTACTTATCTAATGCTTTATTATTAGATAGAAAAATATTTGTAATTATTGCATTAAACACCCATGTATGTATACACTTTTGCACACCTGTCTAATTATTTCCTTAAGAAACAAAAATAGACCTGCAGGGAAAAGGTCTGCATTCAAGTATACTGCCTGATGGTCCTCAAAAAAGGCCATACTGATTAACCTTCTTCACAATGGAAAACAGTATTATTTTCTCTACATTCCCATCAATGTTGAGCATATTGAACTAATTAAACCCTGATAATAATAGGTGAAATAATTCTATAAATGTGTATTTCTTTGACTATTGAATTTAAACAGCATTTGTAGTCACTTGATATACGAAATACTTATACTTCTATACTTTGTTTTTCATCATCCACATTAATTTTTCTGACACATGCTACACATTGTTCTCACCAATTTTTCTTTTAACTTTGCTTTATGGCATCTCTCTCCCTACATATTCCAATATTTTATATACTTAAAACTATTCTTCTTTATCTTTATGGTATCTGGCTTAACCACCTAGCCTTTTACTATCCCAATGCCCTAAAAACAACATCCTATATTTTCCTCTAGCATATGGCATTTTATTTTATGTTTCATTTGAACAATCCACTCATTCCCTACTAATCTGCCATCCTTTAATTCTGGCCTGTGAAATCCTGTAAGGGATGACTTACCTAGTTGTTGAGCCCATTTTATGGCAGTACCAGTGTCTCCTGCATTTCCTTCAGCTAAGCATACAACCTCTTGCCCAATCTTCCACCCAATTAATGGATAAAAGCCTTAAAAACAAACAATGTAATTTATATAGTAAATAATTCACTGCAGAGTCATCTACAATGGAATAACTTAATTAACCAAAAAATAGCAAAGTGGCTATAAAGTCAGAATGCCTGGGGTCAAATTCCAATCTTTTCTCCTTTACTAGTTGTGGTCTTAAAAGTTTCTAACTTCTTGGCCTCAGTTTCCTTGACTAAAATGGTCTACCTCAGAGAGGTGCCTCAGAGAATAAACTGAATGAACACATTAAAAGAATTTAGCACAATGCCTGGCATATAATATGAATAAACATTAGCTTTTATTAGCTTTGCATATTAATGTTTCTGGAAAAACAGAAAGAATATTTTAACAGAAATAAAAGGTTATTATGAGATTGGTTTGCTTGAGAATTGTCTCATCTATTGCATTTATCTGTGGTTTCCAAACAAGGCTGCTAAACAGGAACAATCTCATACAATGGTCAACATTTTTTTATCTTCCATTTTCTCTGTTAGGGAAAAAGGAAGAGCTTTAGTGGGGATCAAAGGTAGGTAAAAGATTTTCAAATCCACCTCTTCATCACCATGTTAAGGGACCAGAGGCCAGACTAAGAACCCACAGCCACCCTGGGTAGTTAGACAGACTTCTTGTTTATTTGTCCCAGGATGGGAATCAGAGAGAACAAATTCTTAATACCTCAGTAATATGCAGGGACCACTAGTTGAGAACTATCTATCACCTCCAAAAAAGTCACAAAAGGAAAAGTAATTTCTTACATATAAAAGATATGTTAGAGGCCTAGAAAGATGTTTAAATACATATAACATTATAGGTAAATTTTTGGAAAGCTAACCAAAATACCCTAATTCTTCTGAATTTTTTCTATAACATCTCTCTCATTTTATGGTTCTAATTTAAAGATAAAAGGGAAATGGGGATTAAATGTCTCTAAGAATAATAATGAAAAGTTTGTTAGAGAATATCCTTAATATAAAGTGGGAAAATAGTATTGTAAAACTTAAATATGCAAAAGTGGTATTTTACTAATAAAGAGGATATATTCTAATGATTTACCTCCAACATTCTGTTGAGGGTTACTTCCAGTATTAATATCCAGAAATGTCCCAGTTCCCATGGTTAATTTCACGTCACCTGTCTGGAAACAGCACTCCCCAAACATGGCTGATTGCTGGTCGGCAACCTGCCAAAAATGTTCAAATGTAAGACCTTTGGGGCCTTAGCAGAGGACCACTTCACTGTATCCCACTGTCTCATTTAATGTGTTCTCATGGTTCAGCACTGTCTTCTCTTTTTTCCTTTTCCTTAAAAAAAAATCTGGAGAAAACAGGGAGCAATAACTATAGGATAAGAGTCTTTCTGAGACTAACATTGTATGGATAACGAATGTGCCTCAGGAATTTTTAGTGGGCAACCTACTACACGAGTTTTAAGTATTATAAGATTAAGGGATAATCTTATAAATAAAGTCAGAATAAAAATTATGTAGAAAAAAAGCCCAAGATTTTTGTTCACATCTTATAAGTGGTTTTATTCACTAGTCAAAATAATTGACCTCACAAATTTCTTTTAGTAGGAGTTATATGGGTATGCTTAACTATACATATCTGCCAACCATACATTCTGTTAATATAATTTAATGTAGATACATATACAGCAATATTTTAAGGACCCAAACTCATCTAAAGAACACTTTCTTACCAATATATAATTCTTCTATCCATACCTTAATCTAAATGTGAGCCTACCCCTAGATTAAGTAAGACTGATCCTCTCTAGCCCTGACTGGTGTGGTTCGGTGGGTTGAACATCATTCTACAAACTGAAAGGTCACCAGTTCAATCCCCAGGCACATGCCTGGGTTGCAGGCCAAGTCCTCCACTGAGGTTAGGGGCATATGAGAAGCAACTGATTGGTGTTTCTCTCACACATTAATGTTCCTCTCCCTTTTTTTCTCCCTCCCTTCTACTCTCTCAAATAAATAAGTAAGTAAGTAAATAAATAAATCTTTGCGGGGGGGGGGGGGGGGGGGAGAGAAAGACAGATCCTCTCTAAATAACCAGACATTTATAACTTGAGAATTAAGTTCCCTTCCCCTCAATTTTTTCCTCCACCTACTGTGGCAAAATGTTCATCTAGGGACAGATGGTCTGCACTTCCTGCTTAAGCTATTATAGGAAATCAAAGGCAAAATCTACACAGCCTCTCAAATCAGGTGGTAAATCTTTTGGACTCTCAAAGTTCTGACTCACTCATCCAGAGAATAAGGGTATAATCAAGAAAGAAACTTCAAACACCAAAAACAGCTAATTGTTCATTCTCCCACAAGTTTCTCTACTGGTAGATGCTGGCTAAGGATTTACGAAATGTAACTACAACTTACTTCTTTATTTTAATTGCCCAATCATTATTTATGGTTATATTTAATATAAACTAAGCATTGACTCTATTAGTATTTTTTCAAATCTCAGAGTATCGAATATAAACAAACATTACTCAGACTACAACATTTTAAAAACATTTAACAGTTTCCTGAAAAAAATATGCACAGAAGTCACTAAAGGTTATAAAGTGCTTCTATGACTAAAGGCCTGCCCAGCTGTCCCCTTTCCAGAATATAGAAAACACTTCTGATTATATACAAGGTATTTTTTAAAGATTTTATTTATTTATTTTTAGAGAGGGAAGGGAGGGAGAAAGAGAGAGAGAGAAACATCAATGTGTGGTTGCTGGGGGCCATGGCCTGCAACCCAGGCATGTGCCTTGACTGGGAATCCAAGATATTTTTAACTTAAAAAGAAAAAAGATACTTTAATTTTATTCTTCAAGAACCTTTTTTTGGTCTCATATCTAATCCCAACTATTCATGTATATTCATTTACTTTGTACTGTACAAGAAGAAACCCTCAAATTTTCTACTTACCAAGGCCATTATTGGTATAGGCACACCAAATATCTCTTCATCCACTGATCCAAAATTGAAGCTTCAAATAAAATTGATTTAAAAGTAAATTACAGCTCTAGAAATATTAATTTTAAAATTCAGCAAATTGTTTTTAGCATAAGCCAAAAAGTTACATATATTCAAAAAGGTACCCCCAAGATGTAAATAAAATACCTTTTAGTTTTAAACCAAATGCTTTTTCTTCACCAAAACTAAATGAATTCAGAGGCGATTTTGTTGATTTCTATGTCCAATGTTCATTATTACCTTGTATCCCTCACGGGAGGCAGGAGAGAAAGGGGTATCGAAAGCAGAGAAGTAATTGGGCCATTCCAACACATCTGAACATAAAAACACATTATCAGAATCCAAGTTAAATTACACAAAAATTCATGATTCAAAAAGGAGGAAAAACACCTTTACCTCATATGGGTCAAAAAGTCCAGTGGTACTTGCATTTGAAAAGTCTGTGGCAAATTCAGAACCTAAATTTACATTGGAAATAATCATTTACAGATAGTGTAAACACCTATCCCTAGTTTATAGTTTAGGCCAATTTTTGCCTGAAAATTTGCCAAAATGTATATTTCCAGTGCAAAGTATCCAAAGCCATTTCCCACTTTATAAACTTTTATAACTTACAAAAGCACTCTTAAAAACATTGTCACATTATGATCCTTAAGTTTAAAAACCAGGAAAGGGGTTCACAGATGCAATGTGATTGCCTATAGTTATACCAAATTGCAAAGTGGGAAATTTGGTATTGAACTCAAATTCTAGTAGTCTTGAAATTAAGACTGTCCCTCAGTTTTACATTTGCAGTTTCATCACAATTTTAAAATCACCCTCCTCTTCCAACTAATCTGAAATTAGTTTAGCTTTGTTACAACATGTAGTTTCTAGGGTACCAAAGGGCAACATGTCTGGAATATAGGAAGAAAAAAAAAGTAACATCTACTATTTTGGGGTAAATCATTTCTATCAGTCAAATTTCAGTTACTTGAAATAGATTTATCATCTTTACCTTTTGTGAGTTTATGTAATAACCAGGTATCAACAGTCCCAAAGCAGCAATTTTCTTCTTCAATTGCTTTTTTCACCTTGGAAACACAACAGTACAAAATCAATTCAAAAGGGCTAAAATTATTAAGTGCATGATTAAGTGCCAATCAGTAAATATAATATAATCCTATTTATAATAAATATTAATATATACATAGAGGAAAAACGTAACAGTTCTAAGCAATTACTACAGGATATCAAATCATTTAGTTTTAAACCAAGCATGTATTACTTTTGTGATGAAAGATACAGTATATACATATTTTTAGTTTAGACATACAAATATCTCTACATATAAATAGTCTAAAACAGGAGAGGGCACACTATGGCCCACAGGTCAAATCCAGCCCATTGCCTGTTTCCGTACAGCAAGTTAAGAATGGTGTTTAAAATTTTTATTGGTTAAAAAGAAAAAGAACAATACTTTGTGACACACAAAAAGTATATGAAATTCAAATTTCAGTGTCCATATTAAAGTTTTAGTGGACACAGCTTCGCCCATTGTTTATGAATTATCTATGGCTACTTTTACACTAAAATGGCAGAGTAGTTCGTGACAGAAACTTTATGGCTTTCAAAACCTAAAATATTACTCTCTGGCATTTTATAAAATATGTTTGCCAATTCTTAGGGTAAAGCATGCCAAAGGAAACAAACCTATCAAAAACTCTTCAGCAAATAGAAATGCTTGTTAGGATATTATAACATACTGGAAAATAATTTCCTAAATCGTAATTTATCACCTATCCAACTCTTACTTGTCCTTCAAGACTAACATTTCCTGGCTTTGTTCACCCAGCATCCTAGGGCTGGCCTCCACACAGCCATTACTGCACAGCATCATTACTTCCCTGCTAGACTACAAGCTCATTAAGGGCATTCATATTTATAACCTCAAGGCCAGGAGGGTTTCAGGCATATAGCAGATGTTTAAAAATGCTTGCTAAATAAATAACTGAGATAAAAAGAATAACAAGTGGAGACATTAAGGATGAATTATATTTTAACAGTGGAAAGAATCAACAAAATTGAAAATGTATGATATGAGTTCCAGAAAAAGAGGTCATTTGTAGATTAATTATAACAAGTATTTTGAAGACTCCATTCTAGTGCTATGCCACTTAAATACAAGGGGCTTAAAGTAAGAGTATTTTCAAACTCATCTCTAAAATTTGTTCAAGATTAGACAAACATTAATCTGTATTTCAGTGAGTAGCACAATGCCTGCTTGGTAGTAAGTTCATTTGTTCATTCAAAAAATATTTGACATTTAGACCCTCTGATAAGTAGTATGCCCTTCTAAGGCTAGGAGGACACAGAGTAGATATCAAAGTTTCCTAAAATATGAGGGTAAGGTCAATCCTCCTTGCATTGGGTCAAGACTCCAAATGGCATGACCCTAGGAGTAAGGCTCTCACAGCAACTGCAACTCAACTTTGAATCATATCATTAAACCAGATTGAGATAATCCTGGAGCCTAAAAGAATGGAAGAAACAAACACAAATCTTATCCAGAACAAGACAGCATTATATTAAGGCACTCATTATGTCTACATACAATTTTGCAAACACGATGTCTAGCTCATATACACATGCATGGATACAAATGAGTAACCAGGATCACCAAACACATCAACTTGGATACATTAAATTTGTACAGCTTTTTGTTTGTTAATCATAACTCAATAAATTGGTTTAAAATGTTTAAAAAACAATTAGGTAACCAGGCATATGAGAAAATCAGAGAACATGGGGAAAAAAAGGAAAAACAGACAATCCATGAAGGCCACAGATATTGGAATTGATAGTCATGGGCTTTTAAATACCATGATAACTATATAAAAAAGTCTGGCACTAAAAAATTAAAAACTTAATAGATGCATTTTAATAATGCATTAAGAACATGTGAAGAGAGAACAGATTTGGAATGTAGATTAGAAGAAAATACCCAGAATTAAGTACACAGAGACAAAAAAAGGAAAAAATACATAGAATAGAGTAAGAGAGAAAGAAAGTTTAGTGGGAATGTCTAATATATATGTAATTGAATTTTCAGAAGGAAAAAGGATAAGGAGAATGAAGCAGAAATTACATTTAAAGAACAATGGCTGAGACATTTTCAAAATCAACAAACAATATCAAGCAATGAATTCAAGACACACTAAAAACCCCAAGTGGTATCCCTAGGTATCTAGGGACACCTAGACAGTAAGTGCATAAAATGTGACACATCCAGACAACAAAGTACTAATTACTTTGTATGATAAAAAGAAGTGAGGTATCAAGCCACAGCAAGACAGAGAGAAATCTTTAATGCATACTGATAAGTGAAAGAAGCCAGTCTGAAAAGGGCATATATAAACTGTACGATTCCAACAATATGACACTCTAGAAAGGGCAAGACTATAGAGACAGAACATCAGTGATTGCTGGGGCTTCAGTGTGAGAAGTGAGGGAAGAGAGAGGTGAGTAGGTGAAGCACAGAGGA
The DNA here is from genome assembly GCF_004126475.2 of Phyllostomus discolor. Classification (NCBI taxonomy): domain Eukaryota; kingdom Metazoa; phylum Chordata; class Mammalia; order Chiroptera; family Phyllostomidae; genus Phyllostomus; species Phyllostomus discolor. The sequence goes on from NC_040904.2 coordinate 108,466,222, forward strand.
TTTTTATGGCAGGACAATTATTGTGTATGATACTATAATGGGAGATATTTTCCATCAATAATAATGTGCCAATCTTGGTTCACCAATTAGAACGTACTGCATTAATGCAAGATGCTAATAACAGAAGAAACTGATGGGGAATTGGAGGATGGGAATATGTACTTTCTGCTCAATGTTTCTGTAAATGTAAAAATGCTCTAAAAATTAAAAGCTACTAATTTATAATGGACAAATATTTGTTCAGATTGTCTATATCTTCTTGACAAGGTTTCAGTAGTTTGTGTATTTCTAGGAAGTTTTCTTAATGTGTTGGTTTACACTAGTTCATACTATAGCCTAATTATGCTTTCATTTCTGTGAGGTTGGAATTACTGTTCTTTCCCTCATTGATGATTTTAGTTATTTGGGTCTTTATTTGGGTCTTCTCTTTTTTTTTTTTTTTTTGGCCAGTCTAGCTAATCTTTTTAAATCAACTTTTGGTATTCTTGGTTTCTTCAACTGTTTTTCTATTCTCTATTTCATTAATTTTCACTTCAAATCTTCATATTTCTTTTCTTTTGCACACTTTGGGTTTACCTTGCTCACCTTTTTTCCAATGTCTAAATTTTATATTATTTTTAATACAGTCTTTATATGGAATGTAATCTGCTATTAATCTCCATGTAAACACTGCTTTATCTGCATCACATTTTGATATGCTGTGTGTTGCTGTCCATTCATCTCAAAGTATTTTCTAACTTCTCTTGGGAGGTTTTCTTTTACCCATTGGTGATTTTAAAAAGCACTGTTTAATTTCCACATATTTTTTAACTTCCCAAATTTCTTTTTTTATTGTTGTTCAAATACAGTTGTCTCTATTTTCACCCCACCTCAGCTACCCACCCCCACCCATCTCTACATCCCACCCTCGAACCTACCCCCATGGCTTTGTTTTGCGTCCTTTATACATTGAACTCCCCAAATTTCTTTGTTTCTCATTTCTAATTTCAATCCTTTGTGGACAGAGAAATACTTTGTATGATTTCAGTCCTTTTAAATGTATTCAGGCTTATAGTATAGTATAGCATATGGTCTATATTAGGAAATGTTCCATATGCACTTAAGAATGGGATGGGGGTAAAAGGCAGAAAACTGTACTTGAACAATTAAAATAACATAAGAAAGCATTAATGGAAAAAAAGAGAAAAAAAGAATGTATATTCTACTGTTGTTGGAGTTTTCTATAAATGTCTATTAGGTCTAGTTAGCTTATAAGGTTGTTTAAGTTTTGTTTCCTTGTTCATCTTCTCTCTAGTTGTTCTATACATTATTCACAGTGGGGCACTGATGTCTCCAACTATTACTGTTGAATTGTCTATTTTCCCCTTCTGTTAAGTTTTTGCTTCATGTGTTGAGGTACTGTTATCAGGTGCATATATATTTCTAATTGCTATATTTTGTTTTAAAATCATTTTGTCTGATATTATTGTACTGTTGCCACTTAGCTTCATATGCTATTTGCATGATATATCTTTTCCACTTTTTTGTTTTTCACTTACAGTTTACATTCAAAATTATCTTATACTAGTTTCAGATGTACAACAAAGTGGTTAGAAAATCATATGCTTTACAGAAGGGTCTGCCCACTGCTTCAAGTACCCACTTGTCCCTTAACTATTTATCTTGGTATTATTGACTATATTCTCTAGCTGTAATCCACTTTGTGGCTACACTGTAACTATCAATTTGTACTGTTTAATCCCTGCACCTTTTTCAACTTGAGCCCAAACCTCCTCCCCTGAGAGCAGTCCGTCTGTTCCCTATTCTATGAGACTGTTTCTATTTTGTTTGTTTGCTCGTTTTGTTCATTAGATTCCACATATAAGTGAAATCATATATTTGTCTTCCTCTGGCTGGCTTATTTAACTTAGTATAATACCCTCTAGGTCCATACATGTTGTCCCAAAGAGTAACAGCTCCTTCTTTTTTATGGCCAGGCAGTACTGCATTGTGAAAATGTACCACAGCCTTTTAATCCACTTATCCACTGATGGACACTTGGAGTGCTTCCAAATCTCTCTCTCTCTCTTATCTTTTAAGGCAACATGTTTTATTATCTCTGAAGTCACAGGTGTTATTTACATGATAAAGAAGAGTTAGTATCTAGTAATGACATTCAGAGCTGAGGTTTTTCAAATCCTGCTTTGTACAAATTAAACATGAATGTGTTCAAACAAGCTTTTTTAGTGTTTTGGAATGAAAGACAGGAACCTAATCAACAAAACAAGCAAGCTAAATACAACCTTGACAACCCTTCCCCTTCTTTCCCCCATTATCCCTCTCCCCCTGCCCCTCTGGTTACTGTCAATTCGTTCTTTATTTCAATATCTCTGGTTATATTTTGCTTGCTTGTTTGTGTTGTTGATTAGGTTCCACTTATAGGTGAGATCATATGGTATTTGTCTTTCACCTCCTGCCTTATTTAACTTAGCATAACGCTTTCCAAATCTTGACTATTGTAAATTACACTGCAATGAACACAGAGCTCCATGTATTCTTTTGAATCAGTATTTCAGGTTTCTTTGGAAATATTCTCAAAAGTACAACCACTGGGTCATAAAGAAATTCCATTTCTAATTTTTTGATGAACCTATGCACTATATTTTCCATTGTGGCTGCACCAATCTCCATTCCCACCAACAGTGTAACTCCACATCCTCACCAACACTTGTAGTTTGTTAAATTTATTGATGACAAGAGTGAGGTCATACCACATGGTACTTTTGATTTGCAATTCTCTGATGATTAGTGATGTTGAGCAACTTTTCATATGTCTATTGGTCATCTGTATGTCTTCCTGGAGAATTTTCTATTCAGAAGTGCCTGCTTTTTAATCATGTTGTTTTTCTGGTGTTAAACTCTTAAGAGCTCATCAAACAAAAGCAATGCTAAGAAAATGCAGAGATTTTCCTCCCTATATTTTCTTCTGGAAGTCTTATGGTTTCTGGTCTCACATTTGAGTCTTTAATCCATTTGAAGTTAATTTTTGTATATGGTGTAAGAAGGTGGTCTAGTTTCATTTTTTGCATGCACCTGTCCAATTTCCCCAACACCATTTATTAAGTAGACTGTCTTTACATACATTACATAATGCCCCATTGTGTGTTCTTGCCTCCTCTGTCAAACATTAATTGACCATATAAGCATTGGTTTGTTTCTGGGCTCTCAGTGGACTGAGCACGGGCTGCAAACCAAAGTGTCACAGGTTCGATTCCCAGCCAGGATACATGCCTGGGTTGCAGGCCATAACCCCCAGCAACCGCACACTGATGTTTCTCTCTCTCTCTCTATCTCCCTCCCTTCCCTCTCTAAAAATAAATAAATAAAATCTTTTTAAAAAAAGAAATCTTAAAAAAAAAAGAGTGGTAAAAGTGGACATCCCTGTCTCATTCCTGATGCTAAAAGGAATGCTTTTAGATTTTCCCCATTGAGTATGATGTTGGCTGGAGGTTTGTCATATATGGCCTTTATTTTTTTAATATATTTTATTATATATATAATAATAGCATATATTATGCTATTACAGTTGTCCCATTTTACCCCCTTCACTCCCCTCCTCCCTGCACACCCTCTTCCACCCACATTCCCCCCCTTTAGTTCATGTCCATGGGTCATACCTATAAGTTCTTTGGCTTCTACATTTCCTATACTATTCTTACCCTCCCCCGATCTATTTTGTACCTGCCATTTATGCTTCTTATTCTCTGTACCTTTTCCCCCTCTCTCCTCCTCCCACTCCCCTGTTGATAACCCTCCAAGTGATCTCTATTTCTGTGGTTCTGTTCCTGTTCTACTTGTTTGCTTGGTTTGCTTTTGCTTTAGTTTTAGGTGTGGTTGTCAATAATTGTGAGTTTGCTGTCATTTTACTGTTCATATTTTTTATCTTCTTTTTCTCCGATAAATGCCTTTAACATGTCATATAATAAGGGCTTGGTGATGATGAACTCCTTTAACTTGATCTTATCTGAGGAGCACTTTAACTGCACTTCCATTCTAAATGACAGCTTTGCTGGATAGAACAATCTTGGATGTAGGTCCTTGCCTTTCATGATTTGTAATACTTCTTTCCAGCCCCTTTCTTGCCTGTAAGGTCTCTTTTGAGAAATCAGCTGACAGTCTTATGGGCACTCCTTTATAGGTAACTGTCTCCTTTCCTCTTGCTGCTTTTAAGATTTTCTCCTTCTCTTTCATCTTGGCTAATGTAATTATGACATGCCTTGATGTGTTCCTCCTTGGGTCCAACTTCTTTGGGACTCTCCAAGCTTCCTGGACTTCCTGGAAGTCTATTTCCTTTGCCAGATTGGGGAAGTTCTCCTTTATCATTTGTTCAAATAACTTCCACTTGTTGCTTTTCCTCTTCTCCTGGTACCCCTGTAATTTGGATGTTGGAACATTTAAAGTTGTCCTGGAGGTTGCTAAGCCTCTCATTTTTTTGAATTATTGTTTCTTCATTCATTTCTGGTTGGATGTTTCTTTCCTCTATCTGGTCCAAACTGTTGATTTGAGTCCCAGTTTCCTTCCCATCACTATTGGTTCCCTGTACATTTTCCTTTATTTCACTTAGCATAGCCTTCATTTTTTTCATCTAATTTGCTACTAAATTCAACCAATTCTGTGAGCATCCTGATTACCAGTGTTTTGAACTGTGCATCTGATAGGTTGGCTATCTCTTCATTGCTTAGTTGTATTTTTTCTGGAGTTTTGATCTGTTCTTTCATTTGGATATATGGCCTTTATTAACTTGAGGTATGATCTCTTATTCCCACTTTCCTGAGTTTTTATCATAGCTGGGTGCTGAATTTGATCAAATGCTTTTCTGCATCTATTAACAGGAACATACAATTTTATCCATCATTTTGTTTCTGTGGTGTATCATGTTTACTGATTTGCATGTATTTTAACAACCTTGCATCCCAGGAATAAATCCCACATGATCATGATGTATGATTTTTTAATGTATTGCTCGATTTTGATTGGTAATATTTTGTTAAGGATATTTGCATCTATATTCACCAGGATAACTGGCCTATAATTTTCTTTCACGGTAATGTCTTTATCTGGTTTTAGAATCAGAATAATGCTGGCTTCAGAAAATGAACTAGGGAGCCTTCCCTACTCTTGAATTTTTGGAATGTTTTGAAGATAGGTGTGAATTCTTCTTGGAATGTTTGGTAAAACTCACCTGTGAAGCCATCTGACTAGGGTTTTTGTTTGCTGGGAGTCTTTTGATTACTGCTTCAAGTTCATTGTTTATAATTAGTCTGTTCAGATTTTCTGTTTCTTATTAATTCAGTTTTGGGAGAGTGTATGTTTTTAGGAATTCATCCATTTCTTCCAGACTGTCCTATTTGTTTGTTGCATATATTGATTTTTAATATTTTCTTATAATCCTTTGTATTTCTGTGGTGTTAATTGTTACTTCTCCTCTTTCATTTCTGATTTTATCACTTGGGTCTTGTCTCTTTTCTGATTCTTGATTTCTAGTTAAAGATTTATTGATCTTTGTTGTCTTTTCAAAGAACAAACTCTTGGTTTCATTTATCTTTATTAGTATTCTTTTAGACTCTACCAGGGGATGCCCCCATAAAATGGAATTTATTTAAAAAAATTGTGTGTGTATTCTTACATGTTTAAACTTCAGTCACCTTGATGTAATACACCTATGTAATACACCTATCAAGACATTTTCTCCACTGCTCAAAACAGTTTTTGAACTCATCGGTTTTGATGCCTTTTAGTGCTTCTGCTGTTTTTTGTTTGTTTGTTTGTTTGTTTCACTTCTTCGACATCAGCAAAACATTTCCCTTTCAGGAGTTTTTTCATCTGGAGAAACAATAAAAAGTCACTTGGGGCCAATCAGGTGAATAGGGAGGGTGGAGCATGGAGGTCAAGCCATTTTAGGTCAAAAACTGTTGAACATTCAGTGTAGTGTGGTCAGGTGAGCTCATAAATCACCCATCATGAAACAGGTAAACTTGTTGAAAGAGTCTTCCAAAAATATTCACTGAAGCCAAACACAGCCTCTCACAACAATGTCAGCTGGTACACAAATACAAATGGATTCCTGGAATACTCAGCTAGTGGGAGAAGCTTGTACTACAAGGGGCCTACTCAACTGAAGATAATTTCAGGTTTGGGGAGGATCCCCCCTTGTATTTCACATATTTCCCTCCCTGATCTTTATTATTTCCCTTTCAACTCACTTTGGGCTTTGGTCGTTACTCTTTTTCTAGTTCTTTTATTTGTAACATTAGACTGTTTGAGATTTTTCTTGTTTCTTGAGGTAGACATTATTGCTCTGTATTTCCCTCTTAGTACTACTCTCTCTGTGCCCTATAGAATTTGGGTTGTATTTTCATTTTCATTTGTTTCAAGGTATCTTTTGATTTCTTCCTTGATCTCATTGTTAACCCATTCATTGATCAGTAACTTATTATTTAGCCTCCACATGTTTGTGTGATTTTCAGTTTTTTTCTTATAATTGATTTCTCATTTTATAGCATTGTTATCAAAGAAGATGCTTGATATGAATAAATTCAGCCTTCTTGAATTTATTAAGACTTGTTTTGTGTCCTAACATGTGGTCTGTCCTAGAGAATGTTCCGTGTGCACTAGAAGAAAATGTATATTCTATTGCTTTGAGGTAAAATGTTCCCAAAAGTATCAATTATATCTATTTGGTATACTGTGTTGTTTAAGGTTTCTATTCCCGTGTTGAGTTTTTTTTTGTCAGATCTATCCATTGATGTCTATAGGGTGTTAAAATCCCCGACAATGACTAGGTTACTGTGGATCTCTCTCTTTATGTCCATCGTGATTTGCTTTATATATTTAGTTACTCCTATATTGGGTGCATATATCTTTATAAGGGTTATATCGTCTCATTGGACTGATCCTTTTAGCATTACATAATGTCCTCTTTTATTATAGACTTTCTTTTAAAGTCTATTTTGTCTAATAGTATTTGACAACTGCAGCTTTTTTTTTCTTTCCATTTGCATAGAATATTTATTTACTTTACTTTTAGTCTGTGTATATCCTTAATTCTAAAGTAAATCTCTATAGATAGCAGGGGTCCTGCTTTTTTATCCATTCAGCTAACCTGTGACTTTTGATGGAAAAATTTAATCCATTTACACTTAAAGAAATCATTGATAGGTATATATTTATTGCCATTTTATTCTTTATAACTATGTTCCTCGTTTTTATCTTTCTTCTTCTTAAAGTAGGCACTTTAACATTTCTTGCAACACTACATTGGTGAGAACAACTCCTTTAGTTTTTTTCTTTGTTTTGTGTGAGAAGCTCTTTATTTCACCTTTAATTTTATTTTTTTTGTTCTTTTTGCTTTATAGTAAGACTTTTTGTTATAGTTGTTCAAGTACAATTGTCTGCATTTTCACCCCACCACTTACCCCACCCCAGCCATCTCCACCTCCTTCCCCTTATGCCACCCCCCTTGGTTTTGTCCATGTGTCCTTTATAGTTGTTCCTGAAAACCTTTCCTCCTTTTCCCTCCATTATCCTCTCCCATCTCCCCTCTGGTTACTTTCAGTTTGTTCTTACTTTCAATGTCTCTGGTTATATTTTGCTTGCTTTTTTCTTTTGTTGATTACGTTCCACATAAAGCTGAGATCCTATGGTATTTCTCTTTCACCACCTGGCTTATTTCACTTAGCATAATTCTCTCTAGTTCCATCCATGCTGTCGAAAAGGGTAGGGCTTCCTTCTTTCTTTCTACTGTGTAGTATTCCATCATCTAAATGTACCATAGGTTTTTATCCATCTATTTACTGATGGGCACTTAGGTTGCTTCCAGCACTTGGCTATTATGAACTGTGCTGCTATGAACATTAGGGTGCATAGGTTCTTTTGGATTGGTGTTTCAGGATTCTTAAGATATGATGCCAGCAGTGGAATTGCCGGGTCAAAAGGTAGTTCCATTTTTCATTTTTCTGAGGAAATTCCATACTGTTTTCCACAGTGGATACACCAGTCTGCATTCCCACCAACATGCACTAGGGTTCCCTTTTCTCAACATCTTCTCCAGCATTTGTTGTTTGTTTTGTTTATGATGGCCACTCTGACTGGTGTGAAGTGGTATCTCATTGTGGTTTTAATTTGCATCTCTCTGATGGCTAATGATGCCGAGAATCTTTTCATATGTCTCTGGGCCCTCTATATGACCTCCTTGGAGAAGTGTCTGTTCAGGTCTTTTGCCCATTTTTTAATTGAAATTTTTGTCCTCCTGGAGTGGAGTCATGTGAGTTTTTTATATATTTTGGAGATCAAACCCTTGTCCGAGGTATCATCTACTAATATGTTTTCCCATATAGTTGGTTCTCTTTTGATTTTCCTGCTGTTTTCTTTAGCCATGCAGAAGCTTTTTATTTTGAAAAGATCCCATTTGTTTATTCCTTCCTTTATGAACCCTGCTCTAGGAGACACATCGGTGAAAATATTGCTGGGTGAAATATCTGAGATTTTCTTGTTTGTGTTCTCCTTGGGGACTTCTATGGTGTCACGATTTAAATTGAAGTCTTTTATCCGCCTTGAATTTACTTCTGTTCCACTGGTCTATGTACCTGTTTTTATGCCAGTACCAGGCTGTTTTGATTTCAGTGGCCTTGTAATACAGTTTGATATCAGGTATTGGGGTCCCCCCTGCTTTGTTCTTCTTTCTCAACACTGCTGCAGCAATTTAGGGTCATTTATGGTTCCATATAAATTTCTGAAATGTTTGTTCTATATCTGGGAAATACATCATAGGTACTCTAATAGGTAATGCATTGAATCTATAAATTGCTTTGAGTAGTATGAACATTTTGATGATGTTAATTTTTCCAATCCATGAGCATAGAACATACTTCCATTTGTTTATGTCTTCCTTAATTTCTTTCTTCAGTGTTGTGTAGTTTTCTGAGTACAGATCTTTTACCTCCTTGGTTAGGTTTATTCCTAGGTATTTTATTTTTCTTGTTGCTATCTCAAATGGGATTATTTTTCCTGATTTCTGTTTCTGATGTTTCATTGTTGGTGTACAAAAATGCCTTTGATTTCTGAATATTGACTTTGTATCCCACTGTTCTGCCAAATTCCATTGTTAGGTTGAGTAGATTTTCAGTGGAGTCTATAGGATTTTCTCTGTACACTATCCTGTCATCTGCAAACAACGACAGTTTTACTTCCTTCTTTCCAATTTAGATGCCTTTTATTTCTTTTTCTTGTCTAGTTGCTAAGGCTAGGACTTCCAATATTATGTTGAATAGGAGTGATGAAAATGGGCATCTTTGTCTTGTTCCTGATCTTAGTGGGAAAGCCTTAAGTTTTTGTCCATTGAGTATGATGTTGGCTGTAGGTTTCTCATATATGGCCTTATGTTGAGGAATGCACCCTTTATTCCCACTTTGCTGAGTGTTTTCATCATAAATGGGTGTTGTGCATTATCAAATGCTTTTTCAGGGTCTATTGATATGATCATGTAATTTTAGTCTTTCCTTTAGTTTATGTGATGTATTACATTCATTGATTTGTGAATATTGTACCATCCTTGCATCCCTGGGATGAATCCCACTTGATCATGGTGTATGATCTTTTTAATGTATTACTATATGTGACTTGCCAATATTTTGTTGAGGATTTTAGTGTCTAGGTTCTTCAGTGATATTGGCCTGAAGTTTTCTTTCTTTGTTGTCTCTTTATTTGGTTTTGGGATTAGGATGCTGCTGGATCATAAAAAGAGTTTGGGAGTAATCCGTCTTCTTGAATTTTTTTTTTTTTTTGAATAGTCTAAGAAGGATAGAGGTTAGCTCTTCCTTAAATGTTTTGCAAAATTTTCCTGTGAAACTGTCCAGTTCAGGCCTTTGTGAACCAGGAGTTCTTTTTATTACTGTTTCCATTTTGTCCGCTGTTACTGGTCTGTTCAGGCTTTCTGCATCTTCTTCATTGAATTTTGGAAGATTACACTTTTCTAGAAATTTGTCCATTTCATCTAGGTTTTCAAAATTTTTGGCATATAGTTCTTTGTAGTAATTTCTTACAATCCTTTGTATTTCTGTGGCATCAGTTGTAACCTCTCCTCTTTCATTTCTGATTGTGTTTATTTGGGTCCTTTCTCTTTTTCCTTGATGAGTCTGCTTAATGGCTTGTCAATTTTGTTTATCTCTTCAAAGAACCAGCTCCTGGATATATTGAACCCTAGTACTTTTCTTTTAGTCTCTATGTCATTTAATTTTGCTCTGATCTTGGTTACTTCCTTCTACTTACTCTGGGCTGTTTTGTTGTTGTTCCTCCAGTTCCTGTAGATGTTAGGTTAGGTTGTTTGTTTGAGATGTTTCTATATTTTCTAGACAGGCTTGTCTCACTATACACTTCCCTCCCAGGACTGCCTTTGCTGTGTCCCATATGTTTTGGACTGTTGTGAGTTCATTTTTATTTGTTTCCAGAAAGTTTTTCATTTCTTCCTTGATCTGATTTTTGAGCCATTCATTGTTTAATAGCATGCTGTTCAATCTCCGTAAGTTTGAATGTTTTTTATTTTTTTTCCTGGAGATTGGTTTCTAATTTCAGTCCCTTGTGGTTGGAGAAAATGCTTGATATGATTTCAATTTTCTTGAATTTGTTGAGGCTTATTTCATGTCCCATCATGTGGTTTATTTTTGAAAATGTTCCATGGGCATTTGAAAAGAATGTGTATTTTGTTTCTTTGGGATGGAAGGCTGTATATATATATATATATATATATATATATATATAATCAGTTAAGTTCATTTGATCCTGGACATTGTTCAATGTCTCAATATCTTTGTTGATATTTTGTTTGGAAGATCTATCCATTTTTGACAGTGGGGTGTTGAAATCCCCTGCTATAATTGTGTTGCTGTGAATAGCTTTCTTGAAGTCCCAAGATTTTCTTTATGTATTTGGGTGCTCCTATGTTGGGTGCATATATATTAACAATGTTTATGTCTTCTTGGTGGATTCTCCCTTGAGTATTATGAAGTGACCTTCTGGCGCTCTTTTTTATGGCCCTTTTTTTGAAGTCTGTTTTGTCTAACATGAGTATTGCTACCACAGCTTTTTTTTTCTGTGCATTTGCTTGTAATATTTGTTTCCAGCCCTTCACTTTCAGTCTGTGCAGATCTTTTATCCTGAGGTGGGTCTCTTGTAAGCAGCATACATGTGGGTCATGTTTTCTTATCCATTCAGCTATTCTGTGTCTTTGGATTGGAGCATTTAATCCATTTACATTCAAGGTTATTATTGATAGGTACTTATTCGTTGCCATTTTTCACACCTGTGTTTCTCTCTCTCACACTCTTTTTCTTCCTTTTCTTAAAGCAGTCCCTTTAGCGCGTCTTGCAATACTGGTTTGGTGGAGGTGTATTCTTTTAAACTTCTTTTGTCTGGGAAAGTCCTTATTTGGCTTTCCATTTTAACTGAGAGCCTTGCTGGATAAAGTAGTCTTGGTTTCAGGCCTTTGGTTTTCATTACTTGGAATATTTCTTTCCATTCTTTTCTGGCTTGGAGCGTTTCCATTGAGAAGTCAGCTGCAGGTCTTATCAGGGCTCCCTTGCATGTTGCTTCCTGTTTCTCTTTTGCCGCCTTTAACATTTTCTCTTTGTGTTGGAATTTTGCCATTTTAATTATGATGTATCTTGAAATGGGCCTCTTTGTGTTCCTCTTGATTGGGACCCTCTGTGCTTCCTGGAAAGGTATATCTTTTTCCTTCAACAGGTTAGGGAAGTCTTCAATCATTGTTTGTTCAAACAGGTTCTCGATTCCTTGCTCTCTCTCTTCTCCTGGAACTCCTCTGATATAGATGTTGCTATGCTAGATGTTATCCCAGATATAAGATACCATACACTTTCTTCATTTTTAAAAAATTCTCTTTTGTTCCTCTACTTTGGTGTTTTCTATTATCTTGTTATCTAAGTCACTGTTTCAATCCTCTTCCTCTTCTAACCTGCTTTTGATTCTTTCAGTGTATTCTTTATTTCTGATACTGTATTCTTCATTTCTGACTGGTTCTTCTTTCCTACAAGAAGATCCAGGTTTCTACATCCTTTTAAACGCTTACTATCTCTTTAAGTTCTCACTGAGATCATTCATTCTTCTCCTAAGTTCTTTGAATATCCTTATAAGCATTGTTTTGAATTCTGCACCTGGTTTCCTGTTTGCTTTCATTTTATTTAATTCTCTTTCTGGAGATTTCTCTTGTTCTTTCATTTGGGGCATGTTTCCTTGTCTCTTCATTTTCTCTGCCCTTTGTGTCTGTGTCTGTGTCTTAGGTAGATCTGCTATGACTTCCATACTTGTTATAGTGGTTTTATGTTGTAGGTGTCTTGTGAGCTCAGTGGCACAATCTCCCAGATCACCTGAGCTGGATGCTCAAGGAATATCACTTTTATGGCTTATATGAGCACTCCTGTTGTAGTTGAGTCTTGAATGCTGTTGTTCCATTTGCAAGTGGGGTTAACCTTCAGGATGACTATTAGGACTGACACTGACCACATTTTATGAGGCACTGCGTTGGGGCTGTCCCCAAGGCAGAGTTGTCCAGAGCAGTGTCTGGTGTCTGCTGTGATTTTCCTTTGGGTGTGCCCCTTGTATGTCTGGTTGGGTTACACTCTGGTATGGTCTGAAGCACACTACTGATTGTATTGGTTCTGGTCTCCTTTGGAGGGAACTCAGGTGCAGGTTGATGTCAAATGCTGCCTATAACTCACCTTGAGCTACATGTCTGGAGCATTCAAGCAATCCACTGTTAGTGGCTGCCTCTACTGGGTCTCATTGCACTTGGGAGGAGCCAAGCTGTGTACAAAGATCAGCTTCCCACTATCTTTCAGAAGGTAATGCTTGATAGGACAGGGTGACTGAAGTTCAGATCACAGGGCTAGTGAATCTTGAGCTTGGGGACAGCACAGCCAGGTATTCAATGGGGGAAAAGTGGCCGCTACTACACAGCTATATCACTCCATCTCTGCCCACTGTGGGAGAGGCTCTGGCAGCATGCAGGTGGGGTGAATGGCCCTTCTCCAGAGCTACATAGATCAATGTCTGTCTGAGTCTCTGCCAAGAACTTCTCAAAAAAGAAGGCACTGAAGGTCCCAATGGGGTGCAGCCAGCAGACTTTTCTGTAGGACTCAAGCTCAGTAGGGTGGTGCCACCAGGAGTTACAGAACGAAACTAGTGCTCTCTCCAGGCTGGTGCTGTAAGGACAGGTGTCCTCCACCCTGAGCAATTGGCATCTTAGGGTGGTATGAGATAGGGACTCAGGGACCTTGATGGATGACTCTCTAAATCTCTCCTTGAAACCTTGCCATCCAGATCTTCTATTTATGACTCTTGTACGCCCTGACTCACCTTCCCTGTACCAAGGCCCCATGTGAGTGTCTAAGAATAAAACCCTGTGTGCTGGCCCTTCAAGAGAGTGCCTGGGTTTCTATCAAAATGCATCTCTCCTCAGTGAACAGAATGCCCACTGATTTTCATCTTCAGATGCTATGCAGGCTCCTCTTCCTGGCTCTGGTGCCCTGGGCTGGGGATCCAAGTATGGGATTGAGACCCCTTGCCTCTCAGGGGGATCAGTGCAGCTCAGATATCCCTCTGGATTCTCAACCACCACATGTGAGTTCAGGGGCCAGTCCTTTCTGTGCCTCTGCACTTCTTATCAGTCTCTATGTGGCTTCTTCTGTAGAGTCTTGAGTTGGTTATTGAGGTTGATGAATCTCTAATTTAGCTGTAAATCTGGTTTAGTGCTGGGAGGAGATGAGTATAGCTTCTACCTACTCTGCAGCCATCTCGGGATCCCATTTACTTTTAACCAATTTTTTTTCCAGTTTGAATTTCTGAATCTAAAGAAGTGTGTCTTCTGTACACAACATATAGTAGGATCTTGTTTCTTATAATCCAGTCTAAAATCACAAAAAGATACCAGTACTAGAAAAGACTGTTAATACCAATTATGATGGTAAAGAAAATAAAAGATTTTGTCACTTACTATTTAGGGGTATATAAATTGTCAAAAACTTCAGAAAACTATTTGACATTATTCACTAAAAATAAAGATATATACACATTCATGCCCTAAAAATTCCAGTCCTATATGTAGATACAGCAGAAATACATTTACAACCCTGGCCAATGTGGCTCAGCTGGTTGGAGCACTATCCATCCCATAACCAAAAGGTTGTAAGGTTTGATTCCTGGTCAGGGCACACACCTATGTTGAGGGTATAACCCCCAGTCCAGGCACATATGATCCCCCATATGGGCACATATGGGAGGCAGCCAATCCATGTTTCTGTCTCATATCAATGTTTCTCTCTCTCCCTCTCTCTCTCTTCCCCTCTCTTTAAAAGCAATTAAAAATGTCCTCAGGTGAGAATTTTTTTTAAAAAGTTAAAAAAAGAAATATGTTTATAGGTGTATCAAAAGATAGCATTATTCATAATAGCCCCAAACTAGAAATAACTCAAATGTACATGAATAGAATGGATAAATAAACTATGATAAAATCATATATTGAACACTAAATAACAGTGTAAATATAAGAAAATTAATTTATATAAAAGATGCATGTATTTCACACATACACTGTAATGTTAAGCAAAAGTCAAAAACAAAGGAATAAACACTATATATCCCTGTTTATACAAAGTTCAAAATTATTCAAGTAAAACTAAATATTGTATTGAGAAAGAAATATGTAAGTAAAGTAGAAAGAATATGTAATACACAATATTAGTGTTCTAGTTCTCCAAGTAACATCACACAGATGTTTGCTCTACAGTACATGACTGAATGCTACATTTTTGTTTAATTCTCTGTATGTGCTATGACTCACAATAAAAAGGCTTTAAAAAACACAATGTAAAGATTCTTTGTCTTCCATCCCAATATGTTGTAAATACTTAATTTTCCCTCCAATAATCAAATTACTATCCTTATTCCTTGAAACTTCCCCATAGGCTCCATAAATGCGTACTCGCGCGCACACACACACACACACACACACACTTTTCTTACCTCAACCATGTTCTGTAAAATCCAAGCCAATCTCAAAGAAACATGCTGGGTCGTGAAAGTGAACAAACTGGCTGCTAACAATCGTTTACTTCTAGTGAAAAAGTGAAGCATTCGGCAGGAACTGTGTATTAGCTATTTAAAAAAATTTTAGAAAAATACATTTAATAATGGTGTTTCATATTTCCATATTAATTTCATACCTAAGCAAACAAACCCAATAATAAGCAAGCTATTTAACTACTTATAGAGTGTTCTCAGGACTTAAGAAAATCAAGTAGGCTCAAGTACTTATAAAAGTCTTTTAAAAATAACTGTTTTCTACCTCTTTCCCTACTTTTAACTATGGAAGTAAAGGGAGAGAGTCGGGGAGAAGGCTTTATTGCTATTTTTTAATAATATATTTTATTTTAAAAATATATTGCTATTTTTTAAAAGATTTTATTTATTTATTTTTAGAGAGGGAAGGGAGGAAGATAGAGAGAGAGAAAGAAACATCAATGTGTGGTTGCTGGGGGTTATGGCCTGCAACCCAGGCATGTACCCTGGCTGGGAATCGAACCTGCGACACTTTGGTTTGCAGCCCACGCTCAATCAACTGAGCTACACCAGCCAGGAATATATTGCTATTATTTTTAATATTATATTTTTAATCAAGTTAGCATTAACCCAGAAGGAATTTCCACTACATATTAAGTAACTAAAATTGGAATGCATAATTTCAATACTACCTATACTTATCTAATAATCAAATTTTAAATTTAATTTTTTATTAAATATATTATTGATTATGCTATTACAGTTGTCCCATTTTTTTCTTTTGCCCCCTACTATCCAGTATCACCATTTCTCCAGCAATTCCCCCACCTTAGTTCATGTCCATGGGTTTTACATATTAATTCTTTGACTTCTCCATTTCCTATACTATTTTTAGCCTCCCCCTGTCTATTATGTACTCACCAATTATACTTCTTATTCCCTGTACCTTCTCCCCCATTCTCTCCCCTTCCCCTCCCCACTGATAACCCACCATGTGATCTCCACTTCTGAGTCTGTTCTGTTCTAGTTGTTTGTTTAGTGCTTTTTTGTTTTTTTAAGTTCGGTTGTTGATAGTTGTGACTTTGTTATTATTTTACTGTTCATTGTTTTTTATCTTTTTCATAGGTAAGCCCATTTAACATTTAATACATTAAGGGCTTGATGATGATGAACTCCTTTAACTTGACCTTGTCTGGGAAGCACTTTATCTGCCCTTCCATTCTAAATGATAGCTTTGCTGGATAGACAAATCTTGGATGTAGGTCCTTGTCTTTCATGACTTGGAACACTTCTTTCCAGCCCCTTCTTGTCTGCAAGGTGTCTTTTGAGAAATCAACTAACAGCCTTATGGGCACTCCTTTGAAGATAATTCTCTTCTTTCTTCTTGCTGCTTTTA
This sequence comes from Phyllostomus discolor, assembly GCF_004126475.2. Lineage (NCBI taxonomy): Eukaryota > Metazoa > Chordata > Mammalia > Chiroptera > Phyllostomidae > Phyllostomus > Phyllostomus discolor. The sequence continues at coordinate 108,482,723 of NC_040904.2, forward strand.
AGATTCTCTCCTTTTCTTTCATCTTGGGTAATGTAGTTATGATGTGCCTTGGTGTGTCCCTCTTTGGGTCCAACTTCTTTGGGACTCTCTGGGCTTCCTGGAAGTCTATTTCCTTTACCAGATTGGGGAAGTTCTCCTTCATTATTTGTTCAAATAAGTTTTCAATTTCTTGATCTTCCTCTTCTTCTTCTGGCACCCCTATGATTCAGATGTTGGAGTGTTTAAAGTTGTCCCAGAGGTTCCTAAGCCTCTCCTTTTTTTTTTTTTTTTAATTCTTGTTTCTTCTTTCTGTTCCGGGTAAATGTTTATTTCTTCCTTCTGTTCCATATTGATGATATGAATCCCAGCTTCCTTCCCTTCACTGTTGGTTCCCTGTATATTTCTCTTTATTTCACTCTGTATAGCCTTCACCTTTTCTTTTATTTCACAGCTGTACTCAATCATTTCTCTGAGCATCCTGATGGCTGCTGTTTTGGACTCTGCATATCCAAAGATGCAGGTAGGTTGGCTATCTCCGTGTCACCTAGTTCTTTTTCAGGAGTTTTGATCTGTTCTTTCATTTGAGCCATACTTGTTTGTCTTCCCAAATTGGCAACCTCCGTGTTTCTGTGTATTATGTAGAGCTGCTTTGACTCACAGTACTGGCACACCTGTTATGTTGTAAAGGGTGGAGCCTTAGGTATTTGCCAGGGCAGGGCAACTCACTTCCCGGGTTTGTGGTGCTGTATGTGGGGGAGGGATCCAAGAGGGAACAATGCTGCTTGCTTGGCTCTTGTCTCATTTTCAGTCACTTCCCCCACTTCCTGCAAGCAACAGGTGCCCTTACAGCTGCAGCCTGGTGCTGATTCCCCAAGTAGCTGGGCTTGTTTACACTCTAGGCCCTGTGGGCCCCTCAAATGGACTCTCCTGAGAGACTGGCAGTTTCTTTCACTGCCACAACCCCTACTGGTTTTATAGCCAAAGGTTATGAGTCTTTTTTTCCAGGCACTGGAATCCTGGCCTGCACCTGGGAATGCTTGCTCTCCAGTTGTCCCCCCAGTTTTTATCTGCTGCATACAAATGTGGGGCCACCAGTTCCACCGGCTACTACTGCCTCGCTACACATTCTCTCCACCCCAGCTGCCCGTCTCTGCACCTCCTACCCATCTCAATGAATGTTTCTTCTTTAACTCCTTGGTTGTTGGACTTCCATACAGTTCAATTTTCTGGCAGTACTGGTTGTTTTTTGTTTTTAGATTGGTTGTTGTCCTTCCTGTGGTTGTGTGAGGAGGCAAAGCAGCTGGTGGAACATATCTATCTATGCCTCCATCTCAGTCAGAAGTCCTTAAACATACTCTTAATAAGAAAAGTCTTTAAAGAAAGTCTTACACAGAACATAAACTCTGAGTTTTAAAATTTGTAACACATACTAAAAAACCAAAACACATAAAACCTTGTCCTGCTACCTACTACAAAGACTCAGATGGACAATTCAACTCTGAGACTGATGTTTTATAAGTATTCACTTATGGAGAATTTACCCACTTCTTGCATTTTTCTGTTAATCCCCACCATTCTCCAAAAAAAATGTAAAGATTTTGGTTTATTTATTAAAAACAGTAATATGAATTAACTTTTTTCACTTTTAGCACAACATAATCAAAATGTGCAGGCTTTCCATCTTATCCTTTTCTTTTAAACAATGAGCCCCATTTTAATTTTTAACACTTTTTTGGTGAGCAAAAAGTTCTATGTTTCAACAAATTTCAATAGTACAACACAGTGTTATCAACAAGTCATGTTATCATTAGATCCTTAGACCTTATTCATCTTGTAACTGAAACTTTGTATTCTTCTAACTTCATTTCACTTGTTCAGTGCTCAAACCTTCTATATTTCTTTACATTTTACATTATTTATTAAAATATAAGACTTTTTAAAAGTATTTAAAGTGGCCACTCATAATCCTTCTTCTGATTTGTTATATGTTTAAAAATGCCTCAAATGAAATAGAAGCACATACTTTTCTCTATAAAAAATTAGACTTAGGATCCTTCAGGGGTCTTCTGTTAAAATTTAGATACCTGAGGAGGAGGGAGTTATATAAAAAGTATTAGGAGTTGCAACACTAGTACTTTTAGTCAACATATGAACAATTAACACCTTTGTTCATATATTTCACAAATAGTTCTTGAGTCCCTTCTATGTACCAAGGATGTGCTAGGCCTTGAGAAAACAGAGTGAATAATACAAGAAAAATCCTTACCTTCCTTAAATTTACCTTTTAGTGGAAGGATACAGACAAATAAGTAATCAAATTAATAAATGAGATCACTTAAGAAGATACTGATTTTAAAAGAAATCACTATTTTGAAGTACCACTAAAAAAAAAAATCTGACCACCTGAATTATTACATAATACTGAGATACAATTAATGGTTCAAAATGCATCCTGATATCAAAGATGTTAAAATAAGAAAAATGTATGTCTTACTCATACACTACTGGTTGGAATATAAATGGTACACACAGCTACTCTGGAAACCAGTTTGGCAGTTTCTTATAAGTTATGCAATTACCATATGACCTAGCAATTGTACTCTTGAGGTATTTATCCAAGATCAATGAAATTTTAGGTTCACACAAAATTCTGTACATGAATGTTTATAACAGCTTTATTTGTAATAGCAAAAAAAACTGTAGTAAGCATACATGTCCTCCAACAGGTAGTATTATCTGTAATGCTGAATACAACTCGGCAATAAGAAACAACTTTGATTCTCCAGGGAATTATACTATGTGAAAAAAGCAAATGTCAAAAGGTTTTATGCTGCATCTTTCTATGTATATAACATCTTTTAAATGAAAAAAAAATGAATGGAGGAAAGGTTAATAGTTGCAAAGAGCTAAGGATTTGAGAGCATGGGGAGGTGCACAGGAGAGAGGTAGATATTCTTATATAAGAGCAACATGAGTGATCCTTATAGTGATGAAACTGTTCAGTGTCCTGACTGCATGGTGGATACATGAACACATGAAAAAATACACAAAACTTAATACACACATAGAAACAGAAATGAGTACAAGTAAAACTGATGAGATATGAATAAAAGCTATGGATCTTGGCTGTGACATTATACAGTAGTTTCATAAAATGCCATTGGGAGAAACTCTGAAGTGTACATGGATCTCAGTATAATTTCTTTTTCTTAAGATTTTATTTATTTATTTATTTTTAGACAGAGGGGAAGGGAGGGAGAAAGAGAGAAACATCAATGTGTGGTTTACTCTCACATGCCCCCTACATGCCAGGCCACCCTGGGATGTGCCCTGACTGGTAATTGAACTGGCGACCCTTTTGTTCACAGGGTGGCACTCAATCCACTGAGCCATGCCAGCCAGGGGTCAATATTATTTCTTACAATTGCATGTGAATCCACAGTTACCTCACTTAAAATTTCAGTTTAAAAATGTGTGATATAGTTTGGAGATCAAATCCTTGTCTGAGGTTATCATTAGCAAATATGTTTTTCCTTATGGCTGGTTCTCTTTTCATTTTAATGCTGTTTTCTTTAACTATGCAGAAGCTTTTTATTTTGATGAGATCCCATTTGTTTATACTTTCCTTTATATCCCTTGCTCTAGGGCACATGTCAGTGAAAATATTGCTGTGTGGAATATCTGAGGTTTTCCTGTCTATGTTCTCCTGAAGGACTTTTATGGTGTCATGACTTACATTTAAGTCTTTTACCCACCTTGAGTTTATTTTTGTGTGTTGTGTAAGTTGGTGATCAGGTTTCATTTTTTGCATGTAGCTATCCAGCTACGTGCCCAATTTACAATAGCCAAGTGCTGGAAGCAACCTAAGTGCCCATCAGTAAATAAATGGATAAAAAAACTGTGGTACATTTACACAATGGAATACTCCACAGCAGAAAGAAAGAAGGAGCTCGCATGGATGGAACTAGAGAGCATTATGTAAAGTGAAATAAGCCAGGCTGTAAAAGACAAATACCAAATAATCTCACCTTTAAGTGGAACCTAATCAACAAAACAAGCAAGCAAGCAAAATATAACCAGAGACATTCAAATAAAGAATAAAGGGACAGTAACCAGAGGGGAGTTGGGAGGGAGTAATGGGGGGAAAAGGGTGAAGCGTTTTCAGAAACAACTATAAAGGACACATGGACAAAACCAAGGGGGGCATGGAATCAGGGGAGGGAGTTGGGGATGGCTGGGGTGTGGGGGAGAGGAGGGAGAAAAGGCAGAAAACTACTTGAACGACAATAAAATTTTAAAAAATGATAAATGCTGTGAAGGAAGTAATGGACAGTAAGATAGAGACTGGATTGGAATCAGGATTACTTTAAACAGGATGGCAGGCAAAGGCTCCTGAGGAGGTGACATAAAGCTGAGCCCTGAGAAATGAGAACGATTAGCCATGATAACATAGGAAGCCCCTTGTAGGTGTGAGGGCCTTAAGATGACAAAGGGTTTGGGTGCTACAAGAATTAAAGCAGGCTGGCAAAGCAGGAACCAGCAGCTTCAGGTAGAAAGGGGACTGGAAAGTAGTCAGCGCTGTAGACAGGGCCAAACCATGGTAAGGAGTAGATATTTTTATGCTGAAAACAAAGAGAAGCCTTAACAAGAATCAGAACAGCAGTGAAAGGAAGCATGGGCACTTGGGGAGACTGAAGGAAAACAATGGTGCCAGGAGTTTGACAACACAGCTCAATTCCTTCGCAATTCAGCTTGGAGCTACTCTTGGCTAAACTAATGACCTTGGTGCCAGCACAGGCACACAGACCCTAAACATTTCCAAGAGCCTCAATGAATAAACTACACCACTTGGGAAGACATGACTGCGAGGTGGGGTTCCTTCACTGGCAGGATAGACCGTTTGTAAGCATTTTCCTGCTAAGAGAAACCAAAACCTACAGCATACCCATGTTCAATATCAAGTACATGAAGTGCTTTAAACGCTTCCTCTTGTGCTTAAAGTCACAATTTAGTGTTATGATTTGCAATCTGGGCTTATGCTAGAGAAGTAAATGTTTTCATGGTCACAATCTATTTTTTTTAATTTCTTTTTAGCTCTAAGAACTATTATATCTGTCAGTTCAGATGGCCTGTTTCTTTTTAAAAATATATATATAATCTTTATTATATTTTTTCTACTACCATTTAGTCCCCTTACATGCCCCCCAGCAACCATGTCCCTGAGGCCTTTTTATTTTTTTGCTCAATCCCCCCACCCCTAACCAATCCCCACTAGCTGTCATCTGCTCTCCATCTATGAGTCTGTCTCTGTTTTACTTCTTAGTTCAGTTTGTTCAATAGATTCCACACATGAGTGAAATCATATGGTATTTTTCATTCTCTGACTGGCTTATTTCACTTAGCATGGAGTTCTCGAGGTCCACCCATACTGTTCCAAAGGGTTAAGTTTTCTTTTTTATGGCTGAGTGGAAATCTATTGTGTAAATGTCTCATAGTTGTTTTATCCATTAATCTACTGATGGGCACTTGGGCTGCTTCCATATTTTGGTGATTGTGAACAATGCTGCAATGAACATAGGGGTGCTTATGTTCTTTCAAATTAGTGTTTTTAGTTCCTTTGGATATATTCCCAGAAGTGGGATTGCTGGGTCAAATCCATTTTTAATTTTTTGAGGTATCTCCATACTGCTTTCCACAGTGGCTGCACCAGTCTGCATTCCCACCAACAGTGCAAAAGGGTTCTCTTTGCTCCACAACCACTCCAGCACTTGTTTTTCTGAATTATTGATGAATAGCCATTCTGACAGGTGTGAGATGGTATCTCACTGTGGTTTTAATTTGCATTTCTCTGATGATTAGTGACATTGAGCATCTTTTCATATGTCTGTTGGCCATCTGTATGTCCCCTTTGGAGAAGTGTCTGTTCAGGTCCTTTGGCCATTTCATGTTTTAATTGGGTTGTATTTTTGGTGCTGAGTTTTGTAAGTACTTAGAAAATTTTGGATATTAACCCCTTATCAGATGCATTGGTGAATATGTTCTCTCATTATGTGGGTTGCCTTTTTATTTTGTGGATGATTTCCTTTGCTGTGCAAAAACTTTTTAAGTTTGATGAAGTCTCATTGGTGTATTTTTTCTTTTGTTTCCCTTGCCTGGGGAGATATATTCAATATAAAATTTCTACAAGCGACGTCTGAGATGTTACTGCCTATGTTTTCTTCTATAAAATTTATGGCTTGGGGTCTAACATTTAAGTCTTTGATCCATTTTGAATTTATTCTTGTGTGTGGTATAAGAAGGTGGTCTTGTTTCATTTTTTCTGCATGTGTCTGTCCAATTTTTCAACACCACTTATTGAATAAACTATCTTTAGTCCATCGTATGTGCTTGCTTCCTCTATCAAATATTAATTGACTACAAAGGTGTGGATTTATTTCTGGGGTCTCTATTGTGTTCCCTTGATCTATGTGTCTGTTCTTATACTAGTGCCAGGCTGTTTTAATTACTATGGTCCTGTAGTATAGTTTGATATTAGGTAGTGTGATTCCTCCAACTTTGTTCTTTTTTTTTTTCAGGATCACTGTTGCTATGTAGGGCCTTTTGTGCTTCTATATAAATTTTTCCAATATTTGTTCTAGTTCTCTGAAATGCATCAATGGAATCTTGATAGGAATTGTGTTGAATCTATAGATTGCTTTAGGTAGGATGGACATTTTAATTATGTTAATTCATCCTATCCATGAACATGGTATGTGCTTCTGCTTACTTGCATCTTCTTCAATTTTTTTCTTCAGTGTCCAAGTACAGGTCTTTCACATCCTTGGGTAGGTTTATTCCTAGGTATTTTATTCTTTTTGAAGCAATTGTCAATGGCTTAAATTCCCTTTCTGTTAGTTTATTATTGGCATATAAAAATGCAACTGGTTTATGAATACTAATTTTGTATCCTGCTACTTTGCTGAATTCATTTATCAATTCTAGTAGTTTCTTGGTGGAATTTTTGGGTTTCTCTATGTATAATATCATGTCATCTGCAAATACAGACAGTTTTACTTATTCCTTTCCAATCTGGATGGTTTTTATTCCTTCTTCTTGTCTGATTGCTATGGCTAGGACTTCCAGTACTATGCTGAATAAAAGAGGTGAAAGCAGACATCCCTATTTTGTTCCCAATCTTAAAGGGAATGCTTGTAGTTTTTCCCTGTTGAGTACAACGCTAACAGTGGATTTGTCACATACAGTCTTTCTTAGTTTAGGTATATTCCCTCTCTTCCCACTTTGCTGAGAGTTTTTATCATAAATGGGTGCTGGATTTTATCAAAAGCTTTTCCTGCATCTATTGATAAACAATTTTTATTCATTTTTGAATTATTTTATTTATTTATTTTGAGAGAGGGAAAGGGAAGGAGAAATAGAGGAAAGAGAAACGTCAACGTGTGGTTGCCTCTCGCATGCCCCCCACCAGGCATATGTCCTAGATTGGGATTTGAACCTTTGGTTCACAGGCCAGCACTCAATCCACTGAACCACACCAGCAAGAGCCACAATTTATTTTTAAAAGAAAAAAAGTTTTCAACATCTTACTGGCAAAGGAATTAGTTATGACTTAGGAATGTTTGTAAATTGACCTATTAAAAACTAAAGTTATACATTAATGTAAATAATTACATATTATGAATAGTATAATTTAAAATTGTACCAATCAGGATTCATCCCTTTCCTTATACCACTTTCAACTCCTTTAATTACTGTCTTTTTTTGTAAACAGCACTTCTCAGAATTCAGCCTCACAAGTTATTAAAATAAGGTGCATTTTTATATATTAAACTAACAAAAAATATCAATGTGCATGAGATTTTGATGTTTCACTCATGCATTGTTGTCATATTCTATGATATATCCATGTTTGTTTTTATATAAAATTAATGTCTCCAAATACTCAGCAAGTAAAACTGGTGAAACTTGACACTGCCCCCTGCACTGTCTGGTGTTGGCACCCTAGCTGAGAAGATATTAGAAATATTAAAATAATAATATGTGATATTATTATAACACCAAATACCACAGTTGAGGAGCTAGAAAATGTCTTCTTACAAAATGATTCAGTTTTCCACTCAGGAGCGAGATGATGTTGATACTGCTACTATTCCTATCTCTGTCACCACCACCACCATCATCACTTGCTTACTATGTGCCAGGTATTATATTAAGAGTGCATGGCAGTCAGCTAGTTAACTGTCTCAATATACATACTCCACTTTTTATAACAAAAATGATGAAATTTGGGCATTGCTTCATCTTTTCTGGACATAGTCTGTATTTTTTCCATTTCTCCAGAAACGAAAATGTGAATTCTCACTAACATGTGAACCTTCAGTCTACTCCAAACCTCCTGAAGACGTCTGAAGTGTAGTGTTAAGTACTTCAGTCTACTACATACACTTTTGGGTAACTATTATTCAGTTTCACTGGTGTGGGAGTGTGCATGTGTGTATTCTCTTATTAATGTCTAAAACAGCATAGGTAGAAGATTATACAATTAAGTCTACAGCTAAGGAAACTTTACAGGAAAAAACAGTAATATCCAAATTGCAGAGAAGAAAAAGATTACCTTCATTATAAGGGAACTATTCCAAGATTTTACAAGTTCAATAGCTCTTAGATCTTGCCAACTAATGAAGTTATGAAAATGATTTCCCGTTTTCCTATGAAAAATGGAAACAACATTTTGACACTCATATAAATCAAACACTATATTATATAAAAGATATGCCACAAGAGGAAAGAAAATTAGAGGCCAAACTACTTTCAAAGTAATCATTTAATTAGATTGGGCTTTCCAAATTACTTTCTTCTCTTTGATTTATAAATTAAACATATTTTATAACAAATATGTGATATAGAATATGAAATTTTAACCAGGTAGATGAAAAAAAGATATTTTTAAGCACTATAATGTGTACATTTCAAAAAAAACTAGTGAAAAAACCCTTAACTTGCTTATACACTTTTAAAAAGCAAGATGGGAAAGGCAATGCCTTCCCCCTTCGTTGTACTTACCTTGACATGCACAATCAGATAAAAACCTCTGTACAGACAGAAGAGCTGAAATATTGCCAAGCCAATTTCTACAGCTGTTAACTTCAAGGTTTGCTTAGCCACAAGCAACCTACCAGGCTTACCAAAATTTGCTAATAAAAAGAAATTCAACAAACTCTCTGTCAATACTACAATAAAAGTACAGAACTAAGAAACAGTAGAAATAAATCATTTATCCTTTGAGACTCCTGCAAATCAACCACTGATGATCTATTCATCTTCAACATCCAACTCAGGTTTGCTTTCGACCCTGTCTCCTGTGTAAATTTAACCATGTTCCACCCTGATAGCCTTATAGGCACACCTTTGTAGGTAACCCTCCTTTCCTCCTGCTGCTCTTAAGAGTCTCTCTTTGTCTTTAATCTTGGGTAACTTAATGATGATGTGCCTTGGTGTGTTCCTCTTTGGGTCCAACTTCTTTGGGATTTTCTGGGCTTCCTGGACTTCCTGGAAGTCTATTTCCTTTGCCAGACTAGGAAAGTTCTCCTTCATTATTTGTTCAAATATATTTTCAATTTTTTGCTATTGTTTTCTCCTTCTGGCATCCCTATAATTTGGATATTGGAACACTTCAGGTTGTCCCAGAAGTTTGTAAGACTCTCTTCAGTTTTATGAATTCTTGTTTCTTCATTCTGTTCCTGTAGGATGTCTATTTTTTTCCTTTTGTTCCAAATCATTGCTTTGAGTCTTGGTTTCCTTCCTGTCACTTTACGTTCCCTGAATACTTTGCTTTATTTCATTTTGGGTATCCTTTTTTTTTTTTTTTTCATTTTTTGACCAAGCTCAATCAGATCTGTGAACATTTTGATTACCAGGGGTTTAAATTTTCCATCAGATAGGTTGGCTATCTCCTCATCACTTAGTTCCCTTTCTGAAGTTTTGCTGTGTTCTTTCATTTGGGCCATATTTCTTTGTCTTGGCATACCTAATAAGTTGTAAGGGGGCAGGGCCTTAAGTATTCACCTGGGCAGGGCAACCCTCTTGGCTGCACTGCAGTGCCGCCTGTGGGGGAGGGACCAGAGAGAGAACAATGCAGATCGCCTGGCCATCTCTAGCACACTTTCCAACAGACTCTCGAGTGAGACTGGGAGTTTCTCCCACGGTGGCAACTGCCGTAATCCACAGCTAGCTCTGAGTCTCAGTTTCTCCTTCAGCCAGCCCTGCCCATGTATTCCACCATCTCACTTTGGTTTTTCTGAGCCTGCCCAGCCCAGCCTGTGTGGGCCACTGCCTTATCGGTCTGGATGTTCTGGTTGATTTTTTTCTTTAATTCCTTGGTTCTCGGAGTTCCATGCAGTTTGATTTTCTGGCACTTCTGGTTATTTATTGATTTGAGATTGGTCGTTATCCTCCTTTTGCTTGTGTGAGAAAGCAAAGGGTTTCTACCTATGCCTCCATCTTGGCCAGTACTCCCCCTCATTTTATTTTTTTAATAGGTTAATTTACCAAACATTCCTAACATGACTAATTCCTTAAGTCACTCAGTGAGATGTTTAAAACTTTTGTCCCTTTGAAAATTATTGTGGTAACTCTAGAAATCATTTTTCTAAGTCCTCAGGTATTGCTGATTTTTTCTTGCTGTGGGCTGAAGCTGTGACCTTTCCAAACTATTTTTGCAAAGTGTGTACACCTTGTTGTATGGTCACTGAAGTTTCTGAAACTTCTGTTATCTCTGTGATCAGCTAGTGACTTGAGAAAAATTTTCTTAAAGGTCTGTCTCCAAAAAGACCCATAAAGGGTATGGCACTTTAAATCTTCCAGCAGATGCTAGCAAAGGAAGTCACTGCAGCTGAGAGGGCTGAAAGGGCCGGAACCAAAGTAAGTATCAGAAAAAGTCTTGTAGGTCACTGCCAAATCCATTAAAGCTTATCAGCTGACATTTTTGTAGGACAAGGTCCCCACTGCCTTCTCCGACACCAGGCACTTGCACTAGGGATGTGGGCTAATTTCCTCATACCCACAGCAGGGATGAGGGATGGAGGGTGATGGCTGGTGTGCACACACCCTCTTTTACTTAAGAACAGCAGCCTCTGCCTTCATCTAGGACTCCCCTAGTTGTTATAAGGGCCAATCAGGTTCTAGAGTTCTGAAACAGTTTATTCCATTCTCTCTTTCCAACTTTCTACTCCACTATTCTGCATGATGTCATTCTCTGCCCCTTGACTTTCAAGTTAACTATCTACCTTTTCAACTCCTAACCTGGGTCAATCTAACCTCTCTCCACCTTCAATGCCAAAACCACTGAGAAATGTTGGAGAATCACATAGCTTTGTGAATTGGTACCATTTTTCATATCTATGGAATGCAACCTTGTCTATGTTCTCAAAGTCACTTAAAATTTTAAAAGTTTTTCTCTTGCCCTTCATTACTTTCTTCTCCATTCCCCAAATTTTGGCATATCCAAATTTTCATGAGATTTCTCAAGTCCTAGAAATCTCAAAAGAAATAAGAACACGAACATTACCTTCCTCAATGCTCACCTCCTCCACCAGCTACACCTACAGTCATCATGCATTTTCCTCAGTTTGGAGAAAAATCTTTCCCTCTCCAGGTTTACAGCTGACATCTCCATCTGTACTCTCCATATCCATGCCTTTCTCCCTCTTCCGTCACTTCATTTAATCAAATATTTCTTCAGTTCTCTTCTTTAAACATCCTTAATCTCCCCATCTTTGAAACAGAATCAAAAGCATTTCTCTTAACTCAGGATGCCCCCTTCCTAGCTAAGCTCCCTCGAAACTTCCTCATCACTCCCGACTACTTCAACCAAATACAATTCAGTATGATCACCAGTGTTCCCAGATTTACAGGATCCTTTTCCATCTGACTTGACCTTTCTGCACTAGTGCCCAGAAAAACACTTTCTCTGTCCTAAAACTGTCACTTTCCTAGGTTTCTCTGGTAACACCGTAGTATTTCTCCTCCTACCTCTCACAGTACCTCTTATTGGTTTCCTTTGCAGATACGGTTCCTTTGACAGGGAGTTAAATTGCTGGTGTCTGCTGGGGGTTTTATCCTTGAGCCCCTTCTCTTCTTAACTAGCTGCTCTCTGTGGAAAATCTGACCCACACTCATGGATACAATCATCACAGAACCACTCACCAATCCACACCTCCAGGGCCAGCCTCCGACTTCAGTTCTACCCCCTCACAAATAGCTGCCTTCCTCATATCTCCTGAGATTGTCCCACAACATCTCAAATGCAGCCTGTCCACCCAAACCTTCTGCTCCTCTTCCTCTAGTGTGCCACACCAGAGTTGATGGTATCCTTTGAGTGCTTAGCCCAAAACTCAGGGGTTGGAGGGTTCTTAACATCTCTAGAGCTTATATTCTAATGGGGGGGGGGGGGACGAAACTAATGGGTAAATAAAAATATTATTTCATATGGTGATTATGGTATAAAAAGGAATAGAGGAACTGAGGACTGAGGTGTCTTTTTAGATATGAGATCTGAGACCTGAATAACTACTAACCTTCAAAGAGACTTCTCAGTCTTAGTTTCATTCTCCTCAAATCCATTGTCCACCTTACTTTAAGAATATTATTTGTAAAATGTCAATTTGGTCATGTTACTCTTCTGCTTAACATAGTTTCTCACTGCTTATAAGAGGCAAACTTCTTACTACAACAAATGGCCTTTCCTGCTCTAGGACCCTGTCTTCCTCTCCAGGTTCATCTCAGTCACTCAAAGATTTGAGTGCCTACTATGTGCCAGGTACTCTTCTAGGTGTGGAGGACTGATCAAGAACAGGGCAAACAAAAACCCCAATATTCATGGAACTTCTTAGTTCTATGAGAGAGATACAATAAATAAAAATGCAAATAAGAATTTTAGATAATGACAAGTACAGTGAAGAAAATAAAATGGCAATGTGAGGCGTAAATAAAATGATCAGGGAAGGTCTCTTAGAAGAACTGATGTTTGAGGTAAGATCTGAGTGATAAGAGGTAAATCTCAGGTAAGAGAGCTCCAGCAAGAAGGAACAATGGGTTCAAAGCAGCTCCTTCCAAATGTGGGAACCAGTGGGGAGTGTTCAAGAAACAGAGAGCAAGACAGTGTGGCTGGAAAGCACAGGATAGGAGAGAGGTGGTCAAAAACGAGGTCAGAGTAGAGGAGTCAAACACTTGGGCGTGGTGTTGTGCCTATTTCACCCCTTGATTTCTGAAGTACTTTTGATGCTTCAGACACACCATTCTCTTGTTCCTCCTGCCTTTGCCAGGGACTTACTCCTCCCACTTAGAAAACTCATATTCATCCTTCAAGACAGATGAATGAGCCTCAAGTGGCTCTGTGAAACCTTCCCTAGCTCCTCTTCTCTGCTCTTCAGTCTCTCCCTTCAGGCTGCACCCCAACTATCTACGTGCACACCTGTATCTACAACCGGACTGGGAGTCTCCTGAGGGAACTGTCTGTTCACTTTCAGAGTCTCACCACCTAGTCCATATACCAAAGGAGTATATTTGATAACTTAAAAAATGTTGCTTTACCAATAACAACTATCAGATTGTGTTTGATGGAAATGACATGTATTGACGTAAGATTCTTTGAAGTCATGCTACAATAGCAGCCACTTATACACTGGAATCTGATTTTTAATTACTGATTCAGCAAATATTTATATAGCATTCTGTGCCAGGAGCTAGGGACATAGCTGTGAACAGAGAGACATCTTGTCTTTGCCCCTATTAATATACTTCTACCAAGGAAGTCAAACAAATAATTACTCAATTGCCTACTTATAACAGGAATAAGTCCTATACAGGAGAAATACTGGGTGCAACAAGCGACTTTGACAGGGAGACCCTGCCTACTCTGGGTAAGGAAAGGCTTCTTGGAGAAGTGACAGTGGAAGTGAGCTCTGAAGGATGCATCAGAACAAACAAGGAAGGTGAACATTCCCAACAAAGTGTATTATATCTTCAATGTTTTCAAGGCAGGGTGAAGCATTACAGGTTTAAGACTAGTACAGCTGAAGAACAGAGACAGGAAGATCACAAGATGAAAGTAGCATCATTAATTCATAACACATAGAAAACGATCTAGAGTACAGGTAGTAGCACATAGTCCAATATTCACTTAGCAGTGATTTAGGCTTATTTTATCTCTGCCAACAATAAATGGAGAAATGGAAGAGAATCATGAATGGCAATATTGTAAATAAATTGCCTTAAACCTCTCTAACACATTATACCATTCTGTGGCTCTTAATATATTTTGTGTCATAAGTAATTGGTAAGAACCATTGACACAAGTATCAAGTACTACAAAAAAAAGATATATTTTCAGTGCTATAAGAACACAGTAGCTTATGTACCTATATTATGAGACTATAAATTCCTTGAGGGCTGGTATTCTTGTTCATCTTTATATTCAGTTCATCAACCAACACAGTGCCTTACTCCCTCTAATGCCCAGTTACTGAGTGCATCCTGGTTCCTATGGCTCAGTTTATGGTACTCATTGGCACACACCCTGATCTGAGGTTATTTGGCAGAAGCCTCCCTGACAAAGTAAAGAAACAGAACAGCTCTAAAATGATTTTTTTAGAACAAAAGGAATTTAAAGCAATCAAAATGGAGGAAATATCATTAAGAGTTATTTTATAATATACCACTAATTAGATATATTGGAAAATTTTTTTAACCTGAAGAGCTTGAAGAAAACTCAAAGATTGAAAAGAAGTTAATAAGAAAACATAGATGTTTGGGGGAATGTGGGAAGTCTAGGGGAATGTGGGAAGAAGGAAAAAATAAAGTTCAAAGTTTTAGACTTCTTGACAGTGTCTAAAGGAAAAGAACATTTCTGTGATCATAAAGGCACAAATGCCCCATGGACACAGGAGGAAATACAATGGGCTGGGAAGAGAAGGTGCTGGCTGAGACTGGAATAAACAGTATATTCCACAAGGTCCAGTCTGTCTCTTTTTCTGTCAGAAATGAGCAAAGAATGTCAGGGAGCTTGTAGAATCTGCCAGCATTATAACCCACAACAGCTCACTAGGGCCCCAGGAGCAGAAAAGTCTCTGTAATTTTAAAGTAAAAGAAGCACAAAACCTTCTGTCTCTTTTTAAATATCTAGTATTTTAGTTCCTACAAGCAAAGTTTCCAAAACTCTTGAAAGAAAACAAGCATCTTAAGGAAAGCCAGCCAAGAAGAAACTCATAATTACTTGTTTCAAGAAGAAATCTTAACCTACAAGAGCAACACCAACAAGAAAAGTGACCTATCTTGGAATCTGACTCATATTTCTCCTAAAAATGAGATGATCCAACTGCCACATAAAAACTTTGCTTCCTAATACTTTCAGCTTCATGTCATGAATGACCTGATATCGGGTTCTGATGAAAACAATCTCTGTGGCCAATGACCTAATCTCCAAACCCAGCCAATCATTATATTTCCAATTAGTTTTTTTCCCTAAGAAACAACTCTCCGGCCTCTGCTTCCATATCAACCACTTCCCAGATTTACCTTGGTCCTGTTCTGCCAGCTTTTTTGCTCCCTAACTCCCTCTAAATTTGGTGTGGTGAGGGGTGGGGGCCAGACTCACTGTCCAAATCCTCCATCTTCTCTCTTCTATCTTTATAATCCCTACCAGAGAACATACCTACTTCTCCAGACTATTCCTACAGAAACAGTAGGAATACTGTTGATACTGTAGGAATAGTGATACTATTGCCCTCCCACCCCAGGGGACATTTGTTAATGTCTGGAGACATTTTTGGTTGTCGAAACTGGGTGCAGAGGCTACTGGTATCTAGTAGGTAGAGACCAGGGATGATGCTAAACATCCTGGACAGCCCCCAACAACAAAAAATTAACTGGCCCAAAATGTCAACAGTACTACTATTTAGAAACCCTGACCTATTGGACATTGATAGCTTTAATTCATTTATTACTTTACCTGAAAAATATATTATTACCTATTTAATACTTGCTATGCCCAAGTCACTGGGTGGGGAGTTGGTGGGGGGAGTTTCAGGGGAACTGCAGATGAAGCGACCAACCTGAGGTGCACTGTGCCCTGAAAGAAAGAGAGCCCACCTGGAGAAAATGAGCCCGGCCTCAGTCTAAACCAGACCAATGTTCTAACCACTTTGGGGACACCTCCACACGCCCATGTCCCAAGAGAAACACTTTCATCACGTTCTCTTCTACCCACCCTCATTACCACTAACTTAAATTTTGTATATTTTCTTCTCTTATATTCTCTATAATTTATATCATATCCTCCCAAACATCAAGCCAGAAATACTGTTAAATTTGAACTTCCTCTTGGTCTGACTTAAAAGCCAAGTCTCTGTAAATTCACCCTGATTACATTTCTTAGATTTATCCCTGTGCTTTATATCCATCACCAGTCTCCCTCACTGCCCCAAGCTCAAGATGCTCAAGACTCTTTGGAGTCTAGCACTTTGTAACAAAGAAACATTTTACAGTGTTGAAGGCAAATGGGGATAGTGGAAAGAGCATATACTTTGGGGTAAAGAAGATAATTTGGAATCTTGTCTCTATTTAGTAACTGAATGACCTTGAATAGCTTACTTATTTCTCTAAGCCGCAGTTTCTTTCTCTATAAAAACAGGCAATATCAAAATAATAAATTTCTTTGCAAGAATAATATAACCTTAAGTACTATTACAGATCTTTACTATATGGTAGTTATTAAAAATTATAACTGTGTTTAATTTATATATACTTCTCATGCTGTATGTACTTAAATATTAAATTTGGAGTAGACTGAAAATGTAAACCATAATTATAGTATTGCGTTTCTGAAATCTATTAGGTTCCCCTGAATCTTTTTAGTTACAAACTAATTTTTAAGATCTTCAGTCAAGGCTCTTTGAAAAAACTAACACTAAAATAAAGGAATGAATAATTTCAATAACAGCAACACCCTTTTAAAAACTTATTATTATTGTTATTGTTATTATTATTTCATATGTCTATCTCAGATAACATGCAAGGAACATATTTTAATATACCAGAAAGTAAGCTTACTTTCATCCCTCTTAATCAAGCAAAACTGTTCTTAATTCACAAATTTAAAACTCTCCAAAAAGGCTTCACAGCAGTGTACTCACTGTGGTATGAACCCAGCCATAGAGAGCTCATCACACTTACTTGTTCCACGTAATAAAAGTCGCTCTCTGTGTTGAAATGCCAAGACCAACAATTTGATTCATCTCTATTCCTGCAGCTAAAAACAAAGATAAAAATACATGTTTAAAAGCCACCGAATTTTTCTTTATAAATTGTAGTATGGAAAAGAAATTATTGAGTATAATCTTGGAAAAACATTTAGGTTTAACATTTTTCTTTTTTTTATTGTTCTATTACTGTTTTTCCAATTTCCCCCCATTGCTCTCCTCTACCCAATCCAACCCCCAGCTACCACAGTCAATACCCACTCTGTTTTCCATGTCTTTTTTTCCTTTTTTTAAAATTGTTTCGATATTATTTTGTATTGATTACAGGTGTACAACATAGTGGTTAGACAATCATATACTTTACAAAGCATTCCTCCTGACATTCCCAACACCCTACTGCAATTTTAATAATACAATTGGAGCTAACATAATAAAGAAAGCATTACTGAGATGATTGTGTAGTAGTATTTTTTACTTAAGGGTAAAAAAGTCATATACTAATAATAACAAAATGGCCTTTTTGCTTTAAATGTTAGAAAAAACAAAGACTATTAAAAGTAAGTGAGATTGTATTTTCTTCTTGATTATACTAAAAGATTGGATCTCAATTTAAGCAAGGATCAAGTAGCTTAATCATTATGATCAATCATAATAGAAACTGATAAATGACAGCAAAGAAAAGTCCCCGTTAAAAGTAATGTCATTATTAAAACTCAGATCTTATTTTCCACACAAATCAATGCTAGGATACAAATAAAAACATAGTGTGGGGTTTTTTTGGTCCAAATATCTTAAAATATATTGTTTTTGGGATGTTCTTTTTTAAAAAGTGTTTTTACCCCACTGGGAAAATTAGACAAAAATTTAATTTGAGCAGAGGAAGACAAGTCACTCCCTAAACAGCACTCTTTCCAAAATGCTTAATCTGAACCTGATTGCGAGGAAATAATCAGACAACCACAAAAATGCAGGACAGTCTACTAAACTGGTTTGTAATTTTGAAAACTGTCAATGTCACAAAGAACATGCTATAGATTAAAGAAGGCTATACTGATTGACTGCTAAATGCAATGCCTCACGAATGAATCTTTGGTTGGATTCAAGATTGAAAACAAAAATTGTTACTGGCAAAGATAATATTTCTAATATTCAAGACTAAGTATTAGAAAATATTACTGTTGTAGACCCTGAAAAAGAAGATACCTACTAAGAAAGGCTCCTGGTGGCTAACTAGGCTCAATTTTTTAAAAAGAGAGCCTGCCAGTCATTTCTAGTCACAGACTTCTCAGAAAACTGCATTTCATTGAGAAGCCTGCACTAAACTAGCTACCTCTGCACTGAACTGCCTGCCTGCACTGTTTCTGCCATCTGAGCCAGCCCTTATAAAGGAGTTCCTAGAATCCTATTTCAGCCAGTGAGACTGAGGCTTTCCCTATCTACTTGGAGCTGCACAGCTAAATCATTAATATCCTCAGTGATAAATCAGAGCAGTTTCATTCTGACCAATCAGGGAAGTATCTTTTGGACTAATTAAACTGAAGGATTTGGAGTCCTCATTTGCATGACGACAGACCAATCAGGAATCAGGGGCAGGAGTTTCTGTCCATATAAGCCAGCTCCCTACTGGCTCTGGGAGCCCACTCTCTGTTTCCATAAGGGACTGAAGACCAGTTTTCCCTAGCTGAGCTGAATGAAGATGTCTCACCAGAGCAAAGCCAAGCAGAGCAGTGCAGAACAAAGCAGACCAGTAGAACAGGTTAGAGCTGTCCAGGTAGTGAGAAGCCTAGCCCCAGAGCTACCTCACAGCCTTGCTGTATTTATAACCATGCTGTATCACAATTGAACTGTTTTGCACTGGACAAAGTTTCCTTCACCATACTTCAAAATGGGGATTCCTGTTGGGAGTTGAATTGGCACCAACTACCATCAGTTGACAAAGTATTAATGTTAAATTTCCTTGTGATAACTGCACTGTGGTGTTATAGGAGAATAATCCTTTTCTTTGGAAATGATGCTTAAGTATTTAGGGATAACAGGTTAGTATGTCACAACCAAACCTCAAAAGGATCAGCCAAAAAAATTCCAGAGGATGATACAGTAAACATTGCAAAACATGTCTGAATCTCAGAGAAAGGAATACAAGTATTCAATGCACTATTCTTGCAAGTTTTTTATAGGTTTTGAAATACAAGTCATTTTTCACTATTTTTTGAAAGGTTGCATGGAAAACATTCTTAAAGAGCTGAGTTCAGACCATAGCTGCAGCCAGGAAAGCACTTTGCATCAAGAGGCCATATAGGGAAAAAAAAATTATTTTACAATAAGGGTTACTCAGTTGTAACTCCTGCCAGCAGGAACTGTGTTGTAACTTTGTTTATAACACTCTGGTATTTTGTACACAACAGGAAAGCAAATAGATACTAGCTACAACCTTGAATAAAGAAGGAAGGTGAGCCTTTTAGATTGGCTGCAAAAAACTTAAAGCAGAAGGCAGAGTTGCTGTCACTTTTCCTTGAGAAAGTGGTTTCACTAGAAACTGCGAAAGTCCCCTGAAAAATACTGGGAAAGTGTGGTGAAAGAAAAACAGCAAAATGGAGTTGATATTGTCATGAGAGCAATCTAAAATTGAGCCAAATGCCTTCAGGAAGCCTAGCTACTCACACTCTCCAAGTGAAACTGAACTTTTGCACTAGGCTAAACCAAACGGCTACATCATGATAGTTTCTAGAACTTACTCTCTGTTTAAAAATAAACTTCTCTTCTAGCAATACACATAAACAATTAATCGTGCATAGCATACTGCAAATCTGCTTGCAAGCACCAACCACAGTTCTTTTAGAGCAACTTGTGTAAGCCTTTTACACAAGACAGAAAAGGGCCCCCTTCTTCTGTCTTTATAAACTCTGTCCCTCTTTCATGTTTGAAACACAGTTGGGGTTTCTAACCAAATGTATTTTTCCAACCCCTAAATAGCACTTTTGTTTGCCTTGCCATTCTTTGTTGGGAACTTGCACTGCCTGGTTTCAGAAGCTATAACAGCCCCCCCCGCCCCGCCCCCATGGCTAAGGCTGAGTGAGTGACCTTGGGACCATAAACCAAGGAGACAATGCTTATCTCCCTGGCAGGGGCGCTGTTTCTGCTCTTTTCACTTCACCCTGCCTGGCCCCCAATGCTTGATCAGTTAGCCAATGACGGGTAAGATTCCTCAAGGGAGGGATGACCTAAGACAGACAGGATCATGGGGAATCCCCCAGGGAAGGACTTGGGGAGCTATAGAAAAAGGGGGTGATGGACACTTGCCCCTCAGCTTTGACAGCCTGAGTTCTCATTCTGTCTGCAAGAAATCTCCTAATCTCTGGGCTGCCTTACTTCCCCTGCCTGACTTAAGCCTGAAACAATGACTTAAGCCTGAAACAATGCTGGAGGTGGGTGCTGCCCTGTGCTGGAAAGGGCAGGTTCCCTAGGGCGATCAGGCCTAAGAAAGAATGCACAAAATCCTATGAAACCTACTTTGCTAATACCCTCAATTTAATTAATAAGGGACCAAGAAGGAAGTGAGTTTTGTTCCCCAAAGATTTATGGCTCTTTAACTATCTGACCCTGATTCAGAATAAACCCTCAGAGTTCTTTGAATGCTATCTATTGTTTAATCATTTCTGCCTGACAATGATTGATGAGCTTTACGTATACACCCTGTATTTCTGTGCAAATTGAATCCAATAAAAGCCTGTCAAGGCATGGGTCAGGGAGCTCTCCTCTTGAGAAGGTGGCCGAGGAGCCCCAAGGCTTTTTCTCCTCTTGAGAGAGAAGTTGCGCGTCCCTTTTCCTCCACAGGACTTGGTAGTCCATGTGAATTTGTCTCGTATCTCATCCATAACACTGCGGATACTGTGGGCCAGTGTCCGAGTCAATTCTTTGTCAAAATTGATTGACACCATGACCCCAATAAAATACTATTCATATAATTATAACTTAGGAAACCCACAAAATTCTATAGACTCCTAAGGAAAACTTTTATTAAAAACAAAACATAATTTATTGTATTTATTTTTATATCCAATTACCTTTGACAGATTCTTTTATTACGGCAACAAATTGAAGCCAAAGAACATCAGGATCAATTTCAACCCAGCCAATTTGAGGACAAAGATTCTCTACCTATGGAAAAGAGATTTAGTAAAAACAACATTAGATCAAGTCACTAGTACCTGGCCCCTAAAATTACTGGTTAAAATCATGAGCAACATAGTTTTATGTATTATCTACTTTATTTTTATTGTCAAAGTGGAAAATATATTTATAAGGAATAAAAAAGAATGATACGCCAAAATAACATTAGTTTTCTTCAGTTCATGAGTTTGCAGAAGATTTTAGCTTTCTTTATTTAACCTTTATTTTCCAAGTTTATTTTTCAAGTTTTCTACAATGAAGATGTGTTATTTAGTAAGAAAAAAGTCAGACTTTTAAAAAAGAAAAGTTAACAAATAAAATACCAAGTTCTGGTTCAGACTGTGTTGGAGCAAGCATACTCCACCCTGTTCCTCCCACTAAACACAGATATAAAACCAGGGCACAATTCATAGAGCAGCTATTTGTGGACTCCAAAAAGTATATGGGGACAGAGAGAATAGGCTAGAAGACAAGAATTCAAGTACTGCCCTGACAAGTGTGGCTCAGTTGGTTGGACGCTATCCCACAAAGCAAAAGGTCACAGGTTTGATTCCCGGTCAGGGCACATGCCTGGGTTGCAGGTTGTCACCTGTTTGGGTTCATACAAGCTCTCGGTGTTTCTCTTCCTCTCTTTCACCCTCCCTTCCCTTCTCTCTAAAAATAAATAAATGGAACTTTGAAAGAAATAAAGAAGAATTCGAGTACCACTGGACTGGCAGTAAGTTTCCTATTTTTCTTCTGGTATCACCTGGCCTGGACTCAAGGCAGCCTGAAAACCACAAGTGGGCATCAGCATGCAGGAAAAACCCAAAGAGAAGCACTCTTCTTTTGGTTAACACACAGAGAGAATAGGAAAAGCCTCATTTTTCTTTTCTTTGCCCCCCACCCTTGCCTCCATGCTTTTGTACACAGGCTAACTCATAGTGGTGGCTGCAGCAGTTAACCATAAGCACCTAAAACACTGAGAGGGGTAGAACTTTCTCTCCAGTCAAAGTAGCTGTGTGTGAAAGATGGTAACGTGAACCCCCATGGCTTTTATCTCTCTGCTCTTACATGTGGGAAGTGCCTGGCAGAATAACATAACGAAAGCTCCAGGTTTCTGGGAAAAGTACCAGGAAGATCTCAGAGAGGGAGAAACTTGAGAAATCTAGTCCTGAAAGTTGTGTATGTATCCCCGGGCTCACCTCAAAGCTGTAGGTGTGAAATGTAATCCTAAACAGCATAGCAAAGATGTTAAGATCAACACAAAAGGTTAGAACACTTGACCACTGGGTGGCACATACACACAGTATATCCAAATAGTACTGCCAAGATTTTTAAAACAGAACATTGAAACAAAAGTCCGAAGAAGGCTGATCAGAATGTTTAGCCCGAATCCAACTGTATTAACTGCCTGCTAAAAGAATAATATCAACATTCATAATAGGATTTACACAAGATCCAGAGTCTTATACCATGATATTCAAAGTGTCCAGGATACAACCCCAAAATCACAAAGTATATTTAAAAAAAAAGAAAAGAAAAATCTCAACTCACATGGGAAATAATAATAGATACTAATGTTAAGTAGGCACAGATATCTGATAAAGGCTTTAAAGTAGGTATTATAAAGGTGCCCCAAGAAGTAAGGGCAAAGTCTTTTGAAACCAATGGAAAGACAGAAAATCTCAGCAAAGAAATAGAAGGCATGAAGAAAAACAATGAATTTTTTAGAATTAAAATATACAATAATTAACAGAATGGGAGAAAATAAGAGATGCTGATCAAAGGGTACAAATTTTAAGTTATAAGAAGAATAAGTTTTGAAGACCTAATATACAGCATGGTGACCATAGTCATTAATAATGTATGGTATACTTGAAATTTGCTAAGTAGTTTTCAACACACACACAAAAATAGTAATCTTGTGAGGTGATACATATGTTAGTTAGCTTGATTGTGATAATCATTTTACAATGTATAGGGATACTAAACATCACATTGTACAGTTTTCATGTAACAGTCTTTATTTGTCAATCATACCTCAATAAGGCTGAAAAATCAAACTGAAAATAAAAACATAATAATTTAAATAAAAAATATACTGGATGGGCTGAATAGCAGAATGCAGGTAGCCAAAGTCAA
This sequence comes from Phyllostomus discolor, assembly GCF_004126475.2. Lineage (NCBI taxonomy): Eukaryota > Metazoa > Chordata > Mammalia > Chiroptera > Phyllostomidae > Phyllostomus > Phyllostomus discolor. The sequence continues at coordinate 108,506,248 of NC_040904.2, forward strand.
TAAACTTAAAGATGTATCAATAGAAATTATCTATTCTAAATAACAGAGAAAAAATATTGAAAAAATGAATAAAGCCTCACGGATTTCTAGGAAAAGAGTAAAAGGTCTAATATTTACATCATCAGAGTCCGCGAAGAACAAAAGAAAGAGTTCCATGCAGAAAAATATCACTTCAGGGAAGTAACAGTGCTAAAAACATTCCAAGTGCAGTGAGATTTCAAATCTGCACATTCTAGAAGCTGACACACCTCCTGACAAGAGTCATACACATCCAGATTCAGCATAATTAAAATGACAAAAGCCAATTACAAAAATTTGTAAGCAGCCAGATACATTACATGTGTAAAACAATGATCCAACTGACTGTAAATTTTTCATCAGAACCATGAGGGAGAAGGAAAAATAGCCCAACATTTTTAAAGTGCTAAAGGAATTGTCATCCACAATTCTGTATCAAAATTCCAGCAGAATTTTTTGTAGGTATAGGCATAATTATTCTAAAATTTATATGAAATTTCCAAACAACTAAAACAGCCAAAAATGTCAAAAAAGAATGATTTTGGAGGAATCAAACTACATAATTTCAAGACTTACTATAAAGCTATAGTAATCAAATAGTTGTGCTAGCATAAAATAGACAAATAGATCAATGGCACAAAATACACCCCTACAGATATAGACCCCTACAAATATAGTGCAGAAATAGACCCCTACAAATATGGTTAATTAATTTTTGACAAATGTACTGGGCAATTCAGTGGAGAAAAGATAGTTTTTTCAAAATAGTTGGAACAATTACACATTCATGTGCAAAAAAATTAACCTCACCTAAACCTCACATCTTTTTTTATACTAAAACTAATTTTATTCATAGACTACATAATCATTTTATGTACATTTTATTGACTATGCTATTACAGCTGTCCCAATTTTTTCTTCCCTTTATCTTCCTATGTCCTGCACTGCCTCACACTCTATCATTCTCCCCCACCCTTAGTTCATGTCCCTGGATTGTACATATAAGTTCTTTGGCCTCTCCATTTCCTGTACTATTCTTCACCTCCCCCTGTCTATTTTGTACCTACTAGTTGTGCTTCTTATTCCCTGTAGCTTCTTCCTCCATTCTCCCTGCTCTACCTCCCCACGGATAACCCTCCATGTGATCTCCACTTCTGTGATTTTGTTACTGTTCTAGTTGTTTGCTTAAGTTTTTTGGTTTTGTTTTAGATTCAGTTATTGATAGTTGTGAGTTTGTTGTCATTTTACTGATCTTATTTTTCTTAGATCAGTCCTTTTAACATTTCATATAATAAGGTCTTAGTGATGATGAACTCCTTTAATTTGACCTTTCTGAGAAGCATTTATTTGCCCTTCTATTCTAAATGATAGCTTTGCTGGATAGAGTAATCTTGAATGTAGGTCCTTGTCTTTCATGACCTCAAATACTTCTTTCCAGCCCCTTCTTGTCTGCAAGGTGTCTTTTGAGAAATCAGCTGACAGTCTGATGGGAACTCCTTTAAATGTAATTCTCTCCTTTCTTCTTGCTGCTTTTAAGGTTCTCTCCTTCTCTTTCATCTTGGGAAACTTAATGATGATGTGCCTTGGTGTGTTCCTCTTTGGATTCAACTTCTTTGGAACACTCTGGGCTTCCTGGACTTCCTGGAAGTCTATTTCCTTTGCCAGATTGGGGAAGTTCTCCTTCATTATTTGTTCAATGTTTTCAATTTCTTCCTCTTCCTCTTCACTTTCTGGCACTCCTATGATTCACATGTTGGAATGTTTAAAGTTGTCCTGTAGGTTCCTAAGCCTCTCATTTTTTTTTTTGAATTCTTGCTTCTCCATTCTGTTCCAGTTGAATGTTTATTTCTTCCTTCTCCAAATCATTGGTTTGAGTCCCAGTTTCCTTCCCTTCACTGTTGGTTCCCTGTACTTTTTTCTTTATTTCACTTTGCATAGCCTTCACTTTTTCCTCTATTTTGCAACCCTACTCAACCATTCCTGTGAACATCCTGATTCAGTGTTTTGAACTCTGCATCTCATAGGTTGGCTATCTCTTCATTGCTTAGTTCTATTTTTGGAGATTTGATATGTTCTTTCATTTGGGCCATACTTCTTTGTCTCAGCACAGCTGTTACATAGTAAAGGGTGGAGCCTTAGGTATTTGCCAGGGCCAGGCAACCCACTTGGCTGTGTTGTGGCACTGTATGTGTGGGAGGGGTCAGAGCGGGAACAATGCCCTTGCTCGGCTCTCAGCCTGCTTACAATCACTTGCCCCACTTTCCACAAGCAAATTGGGCCTTTCTGGTGCTGATTCCCCAGGTGGGTAGGTTTGTATACATTCTAGGACCTTATAGGTCTCTCCAGTGAACACTTCTGTGAGGTTAGGAGTTTCTCCCACCATCACAACCCCCACACATTTTTACAGACAGAGGGTTTGAGGCTTTCTTTTTCTGCTCTGGAACCCTGGGTTGTGCAGTCTGTCTCATTCCCCAGTTGTTCCTCCTGGTTTATATGCATGCACATGTAGGAGCACTGAGTCTTCCAGCTGCCACCTTGCCACATGTCCTCTCCACCCCAGCCCCCCATCTCTGCCACTCCTACCAGTCTGGGTGAATATTTCTTCTTAACCTCCTTGGTTGTCGGATTCCATGTAGTTCAATTTTTCTGGAAGTTCTTGTTATTTCTTGTTTTTAAATTTGTTGTCCTTCTTTTGTTTGTGTGAGGAGGCAAAGTGTACTTACCTATGCCTCCATCTTGGCCAGGAGTCTCTAAACCTCACACCTTACACAAAAGTTAATCCAAAGTGGATAGTAGATCTAAATGTAAAACTGTAAAAAGTGTAAGAAAACTGTGTTTTCTTTAGAAGAACACACAGGAGAAAATCTTTGTGACATGGGGTTAAATGAAAAGTTAGATATGACACCATAAGTATGATTCATAAAACTTAATTTGATTTTTAATTAAAAAATTGATAAGTTGTACTTCATCAAAATTAAAAACATTTGCTCTTCAAAAGATACTATTAAAATGAAAAGACAAAGTACAGAAACTGATTGAAAACATTTGCAAATCATATAACCAATATAGGAATCATACCCAGAATATAAAAAGAAATCTCAAAACTCAAGTACAAAAACAAAAAATGCAATTAAAAATGGGCAAAAGACTTGATCAGGCAGTTTACCAAAAAATAAATATGGCAGCAAACATGTGTATGGAAATATTCAACATCATTCACCATTAGGGAAATGCTAATCAAAACCAAAATGAAACACCACTGCATCTATTAGGATGCATAAAATAATGCATCTTAATAGTTTTTTACCAACAATAATAATGTCAAGTGTTGGTAAAAAACAAATTGAACTCTTATATGTTGCTGATGGGAATGCAGAATGGTACAACCACTCTAGAAAATTTTGGCCTTTCTTGTTACAACAAATTAAATATTCACTTATCCTACAACTCAATAACCCCTCTCCTAGGCATTTATCCTAAAGAAATGGAAATTTATGTTCACATTAAAATCTGCACAAAAATGTTTACAGTAACTATTCAAAATCACCAGAAACTAGAAACCCAAATGTACTTCAACAGGTAAATGAATGTACTACTCAGAAATAAAAAGGAATGAACTATCGATACACACAACAATATGAATAAATCTCAAAGGAATGATGCTGAAAAAAGCCAGTTTCAAAAAAAAAAAAAGCCAGTTTCCAAAGGCTGTTTACTGTATTGTTCCACTTAGATGACATTCTCAAAAAGAAAAAACTATAGTCATGAATAATAGATTAGCAACTTCAGAAGTTAGGTACAAGAGGAGGGTATGACTACAAAGGAATAGCACAAGGCAGTTTTCTGGATTATCTCCACACATGTGCTAAAACTCATAGAATGCATTCACCAAAAAGGCAATTTTAGTGCGTATTAATTTTAAAAATAAAATAAAAGGAACCTATGGCTTCAGGTTAAAATGATGGCTTGAACAGATGTTTTATCTACAATGCCTCTCAAGAATCAATTAAAATGGTTTATGCAGAAGGACAATGAGAAGAGAGCAAGTACATTCAGGTCAGGTTTTAACAAATGTTTTCAATATCAACAGTGAGTGGGTGTACAGTATATGGCTAAGCACAGAGGAGAAAACTGATACCTCACTCTCTGCCCAAATTACACCATGTGTATGCTCAACCTCTGGCAGAGATTCTACAGTAGAGCCCTGAAAATTACAGGTGCCTACAAAGGCTGGGATATCAGATGGAGATTAAAAGATGGTTGAAAGTCTTTAGAAGCTCCAATTCCTGTTCTCCAGCCAGCTCACTGCCCCTCTCTAAGCAGGCAGAAGGTAAGACATTTACTCTGGGGATGAGGCAGGGGTGGGGATGGCAGGTAAACCAGAGAAGTTCTTTACTTGTAAATACCAGATGTAGCTGAGTGGGGTAAGACATGGTACTGAATATATGAACAGATAGCCAACCAAAGATCACCATTTAAAGAAAATCTCTAACATGTAAGAAAAGACCAAAATAAGAAAGGGGGGGGGGGAAATCTGAGGAAACAGTGACAATGTGGAGGACATCAGGATGACATAAAAAAAATAATTCAGTAAGCTCATCAGAATCAAACAGATCTAACAAAATTTATTCCTGCTTCATCAAATATTTTTGGTCTTTCTATGTAGGACTTTCATGACCACTGACTTGTAAAGGCTCAACTGCAATAAACACATCCTCATCCCCCAAAAAACCAATGTAGATATCCTTGTTTCAAGCCCACAAACCTTCAGACTTGACTGTGGCACTATGTAGTCACTTTCCCCCACTCTTCCACATCCCCATACATGTCACAAAAATGAAATCAAATCATACTGAAATTAGATCAATAATACAATCAAAACTAAGAAGAAAAATTATTTTGTTGATTAAAAACAAAAGATTTCTCCAAGAGTGTACAGAGGATACATAGTTGTGGCACAAGTATTACACAATTACACTATGTTCTTGGGAGTAGACTTTCAATACTATTCTTTCAAGCAAGATGTTGTCTACCATGGTTTTATCACAATGGCATGCTGATCCAAAGGGAACATTATAAACTTTCCCCATTTTGAAAAACTAAAAACATCAAATATTCATATGTGGGATTTCAACTCTGAATACTGTTTTAGGATATGACAGCAATATTTAAGAGTTCATAAAAAGTTTTTCTACATTTTTTGGTTTTTTAATTTTTTATCATTTTCTGCCTTCAATAACAGTACATACATTATTATATTACTTTCAGATGTACACCCCAGTAATTAGACATTACATAACTTACTAAGTGATCATCTAAATAAAACTCATACCCATCTGACACCAGTACAGTTATAAGAATATTATTAACTACATCCTCTATGCTGTACTTTACAAACCCATGACTATTCTGTAACAACCAATTTGCACTTTTTAATCCCTTCACCTTTTCTACCTATCTTCCAACCCCCCTCCCATCTGGCAACCACCAAAAACATTCTCTGTATCTATGAGTCTGTATCTATTCTGCTTGTTCATTTATTTTGTTTTTTAGATTCACTTGTTGATGGAGATAATACTTTTTGCAATTTTATTGTTCGTATTTTTTTACTTTTTTCTTCTTCTTCTTAAAGAAGATCTTTTAACATTTCATATAATACTGATTTGGTGGTAGTTAACTCCTTCAGCTTTTTCTTGGTCAGGAAGCTCTTCATCTGTCCTTTAATTTTAAATGACAGCTTTGCTAGTTGCAGGTCCTTGCTTTTCATCACTTTGAATATTTCTTGCCAATCGCTTCTGGCCTACAAAGTTTCTTTAGAGAAATCAGCTAATGATCTTATAAGAACTCCTTTGTAGATAATTCTCTTCTTTTCTCTTGCTGCTTTTAAGATTCTCTCTTTGTCTTTAACCTTGCATATTTTATCTGTGATATATCTTGTTGTGGGCCTCTTTAGGTTCATCTTGTTTGGGACTCTCTGCAGTTCCCAGACTTATATGTTGATTTCCTTTACCAAGACAGGGAAGTTTTCTGTGATTATTTTTTCAAATAAGTTTTCAACTTCTTGCTCTCTCTCTTTTCCTGCCAGTACCCCCATGATTTGAATGTTGGTACACTTGAAGTTGTCCCAGAGGCTCCTTAAACTACGCTCATTTTTCTTTGTTTTTTTTCTTCCTGCTGTTTTCATTGGGTGTATTTTTCTCCCTTACATTCCAGAACACTGATTTTATTCTAGGCTTATCTACTTCATTTCTGATTGATCCTTTTTTATGCTGCTAAGTTCCTCACTAAGTGCATTAAACTTTCCTATAACCAGTGTTTTGAATTCTGTATCTAGTAGATTGCTTGTCTCCATTTTGTTTAGTTCCTTTTCTGATGTTTTGTTCTGTTCTTTCATTTGGGTCATGTTTCTTCGTCTCCTCATTTTGGCAACCTCCCTGTGTTTGTTCTATGTATTAGGTAGAGCTGCTATGTCTTGGTAAAGTAATGTAATGTAGTAGGTGTCCTGTAAGGTAACATGGAATAGCCTCTCCAATCACCCTGAGTGCTGGCACTTAGGTGCACCCCCAATGTGCTGTGTATACCCTCTTCTTGTCACTGAGCTGTGATTGCTGTTGGCACATCAACGGGAACGATTTACTCCCAGGCCAACCAGCTGCAAGGACTGGCTGCTACCACTGGCCACAGACCTCTGACCACTGTGGAGTATCAGCTATGCAGGGACCCAACCTACTGAACAGGACTTACTTCAGCAGGGTTCTGGTACCCATTGAGTTCACCCTTTGAGTCTGTTGCTTGTGGAGGTGGTTCGGTGGTGGTGTTTCGACATGGTCTGAAGCTGTCCACTGTGTGTGCTAGCCCTGGAGCCTCCTGAGAAATGCAGTTGAAGGTCACCCACCACCTGTGTTCTTCCTAGGGACACGTGGTGTAAGTAACAATGCAACCTGTAGATGGCTGTTACTTCTGCTGGACTTGGAGTTACCCAGCAGAGTCCAAGCTCTGAACCAAGGCCAGCTGCTGCTAGTCCCAGGCCTGGGGAAGCTTAACAAGAGGTATGGGGCTCACTGAGCCCAGATGCTACTTGTTTGAGAGATTTTAGGAAGATCTGAAGCATGAGCCAAGACAAGCCATTTGTATGAAAAAGCCACTATAAACAGGTTGTGTGGGCCCAAAAGTTGGGTGGAGCAGGGCCTCAGGGAATCATCACGGTAGGGCAAATAGTGTTAGCCAGGTTGATAGAGTCTCAGATATGGTGCCTGCCTGCTGGCTCTGTGGGGGAAGGGCTCATCGAAGGAACAATGGCCTCTGCCAGCACTTCTGTCTAGCAGAAAGCTGCCCCCAGCACTCACACTGATGCTGGACAATTCCTCCCTATATGTCTCTGGTGCTTTTCAACTAGTGCTGCAGTTCAGAAGGAATGAGTCCAAGTTAATCCATGCATGGGTCCTTTATGAGGACCTGGCACTCCAGAAGCCTGTGTCCCTCACCCTCAGTCCCTATTGGTTTTTACAGCCAATAATTATGGAGACTTCTCTTCCCAACACAGGGTCCTTAGGCTGGGATTCTGGGGTTGGACTGGGACTCCTCACTCCTTAGGAAGGACCTCTACAGCTGAGATATCCCTCCTAATTTTTATCCACCACATGTGGATATGGAACAAGCTCATTCCATATCTCCACTACCCCTACCCATCCTGATATGGTTTCTTTAATTCCCAAGTTGTATGACTTCCATTCAGCTCAATTTCAGCTAGTTATAAATGATGGTTGTTCTGTAGTTTAGTTTAGTTGTAATTTTGATGTGGTTGTGGGAAGAGGCAGGTACTCTATTTTCCTAAGCCACCATCTTGACCAGAAGTCATGAAAAGTTTTTTTAATAAAAATTATATAAAAAGGCTAAAAATGTATGTTTGCAGCTAAAAAGTGAATGCCAAAATAAAACTAAAATCTTCTGAGAGACCTAATGCTATCATACTAATGTAAGGGTTCATGTTTTGGGTATTCAATTTTAACTAAAAGACCAACACAGCCTATATTGTTCCAGTCTCTAAAAAGAACAGGATCTTTTCCGTTGTTCTGTCTCTCCTTTTTTAAAAAAGCTATTTTTGGCAATATAAATTGAATATTATAGTAAGGCTGGGGTTTCTATTACATATTCCTTCCATCATAATATTAGTAGAGGCATAATTTTCAATTAAGCAAATAAATACAAGTTCTATATCTAATCAACAGCGTCTCATGAAGAAAACTGAATTTCTAATACTTTGATAAAATGCAATTCAATTATTTATTCTTTACCCATATGTAATAAACCAGATGCTAAGTAGCAATGTAGGTAAAAGACTCTCTTTCTCTAAGAACTCAAACTATCTAAAGGACTAGTTGTTGTTTGTGTTCTAATTTCTAATTCATTGTGGACCAATAGTTTTTAAAGAAACAATTAAACTATATATCTGGTCTAGATGGCAGAGTACACAAATGCTGTGCTCACCTTCTCACATGACCATAATAAAATTACAACTAAATTATAAAAAAACCACCCTTGAGAACCATCTGAAGACCAGCTAAACAGATGCCCTATAACTAAGGATGTAAAGAAGAAGCCACATCCAGACTGGTAGGAGGGAGAGAAACGTGAAAAGGAACAAGACTTTCTTATGGTATGCCAGTAAGAATCAGGAAGGATATATTGGCTGCAGAGGTCCCTGCCCTGAGGAGCAAGGGATCCCAGACCCACACCAGAGCACCAGTTCTGGGAAGAGGAGTCCCCACAACACATGGTTGTGAAAATCTGTGGGCATTCCATTTGGATAAGGGCTGCTGTAGACTCAAGCATCCTATTAAACAGCCCAAGCACAGACTCACTTGCTACCAAACACTCACCCTATACCCCAGCAAAGAGACAAGTAGCTCCAAAAGTACCAGAGACATATGGGAAAGAACTGAATTTTCTGGCTTTGGGGCAAGGACTAGAGAAATAGCTGGACAGAGGTGCTAGTAGATGCCATTGTTTCTTTGTTCAGCCCTCCCACCACCTAGCATTCAGGCACAAGCAGGTGCCAAATCTGAGTTTCCACCAAGTTGGCTAACACTATTTGCCCCACCCAGGTGATTCCCTGAGAGGCAAGAAATCTACCTAATGCAAAGTTCAAAACACTGGTCAAATGATCCTCAACAAACTTAGGAGTAGAATAGGTTAACTCAGTGAGGTCTTACACACAGACAGAAACCACAAAAAAACAGTCAGAAATGAAGAATACAATAATTGAAATGAAGCATATATTAGATGGAATCAACAGCAGCTTAGAATAAGCAAAAGTACTGAATCAGCAATAAAAGACAAAGTAGCAAAAAAAATTGTAACAGTAAAAAGAAAAAAGAATTTTTTTAAAAATTGGGGTACTTTAAGGTAGCAAAAAACAACCAATTGGAACAGCAAAAAGAAAAAAAATTTAAGTGAGGTTACTTTAAGGGACCTCTGGGACAGCATCAAGCATAACAACACTTGAATCACAGGGGTACCATAAGGAGAAGAGAGAGCAAAGAATTGAGAAACTATTTGAAGAAATGATGATTGACAGCTTCCATAAACTGGCAAAGAAACTAGACAAACATGTCCAGGAAGCATTAAGAGACCCAAACTAGATTAATCCAAAGAGACCCATACAAAGACACATCATAATTAAAATGCCAAAGGTTAAAAGACAAACAGAGGATCTTAAAAGCAGTAAGAGAAAAGCAGTTAGTTATCTACAAAGGAGCTCCCATAAGACTCTCAGCTGATTTCTCAAGAGAAACTTTGCAGGCCAGGAGGGATTGACACAAATATTCAAACTGATGAAAAGCAAGGACCTAAAATGAACATTATTCTGCCCAGCAAAGCTATCATTTAGAATCAAAGGACATATAAAGGACTCCCTAAACAAGAAGAGCTACCATAGTTCTTTACAAAGAAATGTTAAAAAAGATTCCTTAAGAAGAAAAAATGATCAAAAATATGAATAATAAAATAGTAACAATTATGTACTTATCAATAATTAATTTTAATATAAATGGATAAAATGTTCCAACCAAAAGACGTAAAGCGGCTATATGGAGAAAGTACAAGACATATGTATGTGCTGCCTACAGGAGACACACTTCAGGTCAAAAGCAAAGAGATGGAACAAGGTATTTCATGCCAAATGGAAATTTTTTAAAGGTTGACATACCAATACTATATCAGACAAAATAGACTTTAAAACAAAGGCTACAGTGACACAAAGACAGACATTACATAATAAAGAGATCAATCCAAGAAGAGGATATGAGGTCTGTCTGGAAAAAGTCCAGCCATTGTTAATATAGTGAAAACAGTTCGTGTGACATTGATGTAACCTGGCATCCACAGAGAGTGGACTGGAATGCACATGAGTAAGCAATGACAACTTCAGGGTATTGTCAGTGGGGACAATAGATACCACTGAATGAATATGTATACTGTGTGGCTGTCACATTCAAAATGACTGAGCTACTAGAGCACAGGCGGCAAACACAAGGCCCACAGGCCAAATCCAGCCCTCCACCTTGTTTTACCTGGCCCCACAACTTGCTTCTACCCAGCAGCAGCACTGAGCTCCTTGCCCTTGGCTAAGGAGTAGTTACATTTATATAGTCCTAAAATGACATTAGGCCCTTTGAAGGCAACTGTGAGGCTGATGTGGCCCCCAGTGAAAATGACTTTGACACTCCTGTACTAGAGCAATGAATCTGCATCAATTTTGCATTTAGCTTTAACATTGCTCTGCAGAAATTATTTGGATGACTCTTAAGGTATTTGGGGATGATGCAATAAGTGCAGTGTAAATAAAAGTGTGGCACAAAAGCTTCAAAGATGGTCGAGAATTTGTTGAAAGTGATCCACATTTCAGAAGGCCTGCAACAAGCAGAATACCTGAGAATGTTGACTATGTACCAGCTGCAAACTCCAAAGATTTGCAGCTGACAGTGCGAGAACTAGAAGCTCATCTGGGGATTCCAAAAACTGCTGTGTCCTAGATTTTGACACAGGATATTGGCATGAAACATGTCCTGGTAAAATTCATTCCACAGCTTCTGCTACAAGAGTAGAAAGGACATGATGCTGCAGTTCCTAATGACTTAATTCAAACCACTACCAATGAACCAAATGTCCCCAAGAAGTTCATAACCAGAGATGAATCGTGGGACTACAGTTATGATCTGGGAATGAAGGTCCAGTTGACTCAAGGGAAGTCACCAGGTTGTCCATGCCCAAAGGTGTGGCAAAATCACAGCAAGATCAAGACCATGTTAACTGTAGTTTTTGATTGGGAAGGTGTTGTCCATCATGAGTATACCCCTCTAGGCCAAACAATAAAGAGTACTACCTCAATATTCTTGGTTGGTTGAAAGATAATATACAATGAAAACAGCCATAGCTATGGGCAACCAGTGATTGGCAGCTTCATCATGACAACATACCCATTCATACATCATGTCTCATGCAGGGATTTTTGAGAAACATCAAACCACCCAGGTGACTAAGCCCTGCTACAGCCCAGATTTGATGCCTGCAACTTCTAGCTTTTCCCAAAACTAAAATCACCTTTGAAAGGGAAGAGATTTTAGACCACCGATGAGATTCATTATATTATGAACTTTAGGGTGCACGGGTTCTTTTGAACTGATGTTTCAGGACCCTTAGGGTATAATCCAGGCAGTGGAATTGCCAGGGTCAAAAGGCAGTCCCATTTTTAGTTTTCTGAGGAAATTCCATACTGTTTTCCACAGTGGCTTCACCAGTCTGCACACCCACCAACAGTGCACTAGGGTTCCCTTTTCTCCACAACCCCTCCAACACTTGTTGTTTGTTGATTTGTTTGTGATGGCCATCCTTACCAGTGTGAAGTGGTATCTCATTGTGGTTTTAATCTGCATCTCCCTGATGGCTAGCAATACTGAGCATCTTTTCTTGTCTCTGGAGCCACTGTATGACCTCCTTGAAGAAGTGTCTGTTCAAGTCCATTGCCCATTTTTTTCCTTTTTTATTGATGTTCAATGTCTCCATTTTCCCACCACCACTCTCCCCCACCCTACCCATGCTCACCTCCCACCCTCAATCTCACCCCTCCTTGGCTCCATCCATGGGTCCCTCACTCATGTTCATTTACATCCCTATCCCTTCTTTCCCACATTATCTTCCTCTCCCCTGCCTTCTGGTTATTGTCAGTTTGTTGTCAATTTCAATGTCTCTGGCTATATTTTGCTTGCCAGTTGGTTTTGTTAATTAGGCTCCACTTATTGGTGAGATCATATGGTATTTGTCTTTGACCATTTGGATTACTTCACTTAGCATAATACTTTCCAGTTCAGTCCCTGTTGTCACGAAGGAGCTCTTTCTTTCTTTCTACTGCATAGTATTCCCTGGTGTAAATGTACCATAGTTTATTGATCCACTCATTTACTGATACTTTGCACATTGTTTAATTGGGTTGTTTGTCTTTCTGGAATGGAGTCCTGTGAGTTCTTTATGTATTTTGGAGATCAGACCCTGCTCCGAGGTATCATCTACACATATGTTTACCCATATAGTTGGTTGTCTTTTGATTTTAATGCTGTTTTCTTCAGCCATGCAGCTTTTTATTTTTATGAAGTCCCACTTGTTTATTCTTTCCTTGATGTCCCTTGCTCTAGGGGACATATCATAGAAAATATTGCTGTGTGGAATATCTGAGATTTTCCTATGTTCTCCTCTAGAAATTTTATGGTGTCACGACTTATATATGTCTTTTATCCACTTTGAATTTATTTTTGTGTATGGTGTAAGCTGGTGGTCAAGTTTCAGTTTTTTGCATGTAGCTATCCAGGTCTAGGTCTCCTAGAGCCACTTGCTGAAGAGGCTATTTTTACTCCATTGTATACTTCTGCCCCTTTTGTCAAATATTAATTGACTGTAGAGACTTGGGTTTATTTCTGGCCTCTCTATTCTATTCCATTGGTCTGTGTGTCTGTTTTTATGCTAGTACCATACTGTTCTGATTACAGTGGCCTTGTATTACAGTTTGATATCAGGTAGTGTGATCCCTCCTGCTTTGTTCTTCTTCCTCAAAATTGCTGCAGCTATTCAAGGTCATTTATGGTTCCCTATACATTTTTGAAATGTTTGTTCTACATCTGTGAAATATGCCATTGGTATTTTAATAGGGATTGTGTTGAATCTATAAATTGCTTTGGGTACTATGGAAATTTTGATGATGTTAATTCTTCTAATCCATGAACACAATATATGTTTCCATTTACTTGTGTCTTCCTTAATTTCTTTCTTCAGTGTTGTGTAGTTTTCTGAGTACAGGCCTTTTACCTCCTTGGTAAGGTTTATTCCTAAGTACTTTATTTGTTATGTTGCTATAGCAAATAGGATTTTTTTTCTTCATTTCTGATTCTGATCTTTCTTTCTTGGTACATAAAAATGCCTTTGATTTCTGAATAGTGACTTTGAACCCTTCTGTTTTGCCAAATTCACTTATTAGGTCCAGTAGTTTTTGGGTGGAGCCTATAGGGTTTTCTATGTACACTATCATGTCATCTGCAAACAATAACAGTTTTACTTCTTCCTTTCCAATTTGCATGCCTTTTATTTCTCTTTCTTGTCTGATTGCCATGGCTAGGACTTCCAATACTAGATTGAATAGAAGTGGTGAAAGTGGACACCCTTGTCTTCTTACTGATCTTAGTGGGAAAGCTTTTAGTTTTTGCCCATTGAGTTGACGCTGGCTGTAGGTCTCTCATATATCTTTATCATGTTGAGGAATATATCCTCTATTCCCACTTTGCTCAGTGTTTTTATCATAAATGGGTGCTGTACCTTATCAAATATTTTTTCCAGATCTATTGATATGATCATGTGATTTTTTTCTTTCCTTTAGTTCATGTGATGTATTACGTTTATTGATTTGTGAATACTGAACTATCATCCTTGCATCTCTGGGATGAACCCCACTTGATCACAGTGTATGATATTTTTAATGTATTGCTGAATCTGGTTTACCAATATTTTGTTGAGGATTTTGGCGTCTATGTTCATTAGCCATATTGGCTAGTAGTTCTCTTTCTTTGTTGTATCTTTATCTGGTTTTGGAATTAGGATGATGCTGGCTTCGTAAAAAGAGTTTGGGAGTCTTCTCTCTTCTTGAATTTTAGTCTGAGAAAGATAGGGGTTAGTTGTTCCTTAAGTGTTTTTTAAAATTCTTCTGTGAAACCATCTGGTCCAGGGCACTTGGGTGCTGAGAGTTTTTTGATTACTGCTTCTATTTCATTAGCTGTTACTAGTCTTTTCAGGCTTTCTGCTTCTTTGGCATTGTTTTGGAAGATTATATTTTTCTAGAAATTTGTCCATTTCACCTAGGTTTTCAAATTTCTTGACATATAGTTCTTCATAGCAATTTCTTACAATCCTTTGTATCTCTATGTTATTGCTTGTAATCTCTCCTGTTTCATTTCTAATTTTGTTTATTTGAGTCCTCTCTTTTTTCCTTGAGGAGTCTGCTTAAAGGCTTGTCGATCTTGTTTATCTTTTCAAAGAAACAGCTGCTGAATCTATTGATCCTTAGTATTGTTCTTTTAGTCTCTATGTCATTTAATTCTGCTCTGATCTTGGTTATTTCCTTCCTTCTACTCTCTCTGGGCCATCTTTGTTGTTGTTCCTCAAGTTGTTGTAGGCGTAGGGTTAGGTTGTTTATTTGAAATGTTTCTATTTTAGATAGGATTGTCTTGCTATGAACTTCACTCTCAAGACTGCTGTTGCTGTGTCCCATAAGTTTTGGACTATTGTGTGTTCATTTTCATTTGTTTTCAGAAACTTTTTGATTTCTTCCTTGACCTCTTATTGATCCATTTATTATTTAGTAGCATGCTATTCAATCTCCATGATTTTGAGTGTTTGGGGTTTTTTTCCTTGAGGTTGACTACCAGTTTTGGTTCCTTGTGGTTGGAGAAAATGCTTGATATGATTTCAGTTTTCTTGAATTTGTTTAGGCTAGTTTTGTGTTCTATCTTGTGGTCTATCTTTGAAAATCTTCCATGTGCATTTGAAAAAAATATGTACTTTGCTTCTTTGGGATGAATGGTTGTGTGTGTGTGTGTATATATATATATATATATATATATCTGTTAAGTGCATTTGATCTAGGGCCTTACTCAATGCCACAATATATTTGTTGATATCTTGTTTCAAAGATCTATACATTTTTGGCAGGGGGTGTTAAAATCCCCTTGTATAAGTGTTTACTGTCTACATCTTTTTTGGGCTCCTCCAAGACTTTCCTTATTTATTTGGGTGCTCCTATGTTGGGGGCTTATATGTTTACATCTTCTTGAAGAATTCTTTCCTTGAGTATTATGAAGTGTCCTTCATTGTCTCTTTTATGACTTTTGTTTTAAAGTCTATTTGATCTAAGTATTGCTACTCCCACTTTTTTTCCCCTGTCCATTTGCTTAGAATATTTTTTTCCCAACCCTTCACTTTCAGTCAGTGTAGGTCTTTTTTTCAGAGATGGGTCTCTTGTAGGTAGCATACGTGTGGGTCATGTTTTCTTATTCATTCTGCTACCCTATGTTCTTTGATTGGAGCATTTAATACATTAACATTTAAGGTTATTATTCATAGGTATTTATTCATTCCCCTCCTGCTTAGTATCTGTGTTCCTTTTTGTCTCACTCTTCTCTTTCTTCTTCTTATAGTAGTGCCCTTAGTACATCTTGTAGTGCTGGTTTGGTGGAGATGTATTCTTTTAGCCTTCTTTTGTCCAAGAAGCTCCTTATTTCACCTACCATTTTAATTGAGAGCCTTGCTGGATAGAGTAGTCTTGGTTGCAGGCCCTTGGTTTTCATTACTTGGAATATTCCTTGCAATTCTCTCCTGGATTGGAATGTTTCTGTTGAAAAATCTGCTGCTAGTTGGATCCCCTTTGTATGTTACTTCTTGTTTCTGCCTTGATGCTTTTAAGATTCTCTGTCTTTAACACTTGGCATTTTAATTATGATATGTCTTGGCATAGGCCTCTTTGGGTTAATCTTGTTTGGGACCTTCTGTGCTTCCTGAATTTGCATGGTTTTTGCCCTCTCCAGGTTCAGAAAGTTTTCTGTCATTATTTTTTCAAACAGGATTTTTATCCCTTGTTCCTTTTCTTCTCCTTCTGATATTCCTAAGATTCAAATGCATTTCATATTATCATGGAGTTCCCTTAAGCTATCTTCATATTTTTTTAGTCTTTTTTTGTGCAGCTGCTCTATCTGGGTGTTTCTTTCCACCTTGTCTTCCAGTGCCTCACTAATTCAGGTCTCTGTTTCATCCAGCCTACTTGTAACTCCTTCTTGTGTGTGTGTGTATGTGTGTTTTATTTAAGAAATTGTATTTTTCATTTCTTCCTAGTTTTTGTTTATAGTGTTTATAGTTTCTATAACCTTTTTCATACAGTTGTAGTTCTCACTCAGTTGCTTGTAATTGTCTGTGAGTTCCTTGAGCATCCTTATAACCATTATGTTGAATTCTATATCTGAAAGTTTGTTTACCTCCATTTCATTTAGCTCTTTTAGTGGGGAGTCTTCCATTCCTTTTGATTGCAGGTTCTTTTTTTGTCTTCCCATTTTAGGTGACTCTTTGATTATTTCTGTACTTCCTGATATTCTGCTTGCTAGCTGTCTTTGTACGGTGAACTTCTATGGTAGGAATTATGTGGGATTCGGTGGTGTCATCTCTTTGACCTCCTTGTCTGGATGGTCTAGGTTTGCGCTTTCTTCTGTTTGTGTGGGCTCTCTTGTTATACTTGGGTTTTTACCTGTTGGTGGTTCCTTTGTTGGTGAGTTCTCTCTTCCAGCAGATATATTGGTGTTCACAGCTCCCAGCTAATCTTGTGTGTGATCAGTGGCAGGGTGAAGGCAAAATGAATTAAGACAGCAGGAGAGTATTCAGTGGAATTTAATGTACCAACAAGTAGAGAAGAGATAAGAGATCCTTTAGATAAATATAGCATTAGTCATGATATTTCACCCAACTAGCCACTTTTTATAAAAGGTGGAAAAGAGATAAGACTCTTGGTAGAGGGGAGAAGGATTGTGAGCTGACTCCAGAAAACAGAGCACTTGTGCAAAGCTACATGGTGAGATCGAGTGAGGGTAAGAGGTAGAAACTAGGCATAATGTGTGAGAGAACAGAGTTAACCACAACAGTAATAAAGCTCCAGAAGAGAGTGAAATGGGCTAAGATCAGGGAGCAGTGTTGTGTAGTATTTACAATTATATGGAACAATAATTATTGACAATAATACTGGGACAACAATAATATGAAAAGAAATATATGATCTGAATAACAGAAATAGAAAGTACACGACCAAGAGTAATGTGTTATTGGAACAGGAATGACATGAAAGAAGGAAAATTAAAATACAATATGAAAAAGAAAACCAGGCTAATAATGTAATTAAAGAAACAAAATGAAGAAAACTAAACAGAAAGAAGAGAAATAAAAAATACTAATAAAAGTAAAAATAATGAAACAAATAATAATAATACTGATAAACAATAAATGCAAGTTCTCTGCAATAGCAAAGTAAAATTTTTCTTAGTTTTTCAGTTGTTGGGGTTAGCCTTGTGGTCCCTCTCTGCATCTGTCTCTGGACCTTTCACAGCTCCAGGTCTTATTGGCTCACTTGGGAAAAAACAAAAGGTGGGGAAGGGGGGAAAAGCCTCCTGCTGACTTTAAACTGGCCAAACAAGTTCTGCTAGTCTTCCTGAATGCCACAGGCAGAGCAGGGCTGGGCTTTGCTTTTTCTCCTTTCCTGTGGTTTTGTGAGGATGCAGGCCAGGTCTGGGCCACAATCTTCACAGTTGCCTAGCCTCTAGCCCAGGTCCTCCATGTGCTGCTGGACCCTCACTGTCCATCAATACCTGGCTGGTGCCTTTCATCCACCATCTGTGCTACCCATGGGTGCACTGATTAGGGGCAACTCTCACACCACCTTCTCCTCTTTGCTCGCCTGGGTGCTGTGCACCCTCAAAGTCTCTTCAGGGCTGCTCAGCTCCCACACCAAACCAAGTTTCTCTGGGGACTCCCAACTCCCTAGGCCCTACTGCACAGTCTGAATAGTCTATGCGACACAGCACTCCTTCCTCTCCTCTAGCCAGCTACCACAGGAGCCTGCCACCCTGCAAGCCAGCTGCTGTGCAAGCCTGCTGCCGCACAATCCTGATGCTATATGAGCCAGCTGCTGTGTGAGAGTTCCTTAACCAGCAGCTGAGAGCTTTTTTTGAGTAAAATCCACTTGTTTAAGCCCATCATTCTTACCACACAGCCCAACTTTCTAACCAAACTGGAGGCTATCCAGGTCAGGGTCAGACACGGCCCAACACTTCTCCCTCCTCCAGATGTCACCCATCTCCCCATTTTCTCTGGTAATGACCCAGCCAGTGTCCACAGTCCCAATGGATGAACATTGCCACTGTGTGTCTCCCACTGAATCTTTATTCCCCCCAGTGACTTCAGGCATCCAGGTCTCTGCTAGTGCCATGCTGTCTTCCCTTCTTTGGTAGACGAGGAAGCTGTTGATCTGGTTCTCCTCCAAGGATCCTGTGGCCACCACCAACCACAGCGGCAGGTGCCAGGCCAGGGACTGCAGCAGCCTTGGCCCTGTACAGGTCCCAGAGACCTTACCGTCCCAAAACAATCTCCCTGATCTCTTTTTTTCAATGCCCTCCACAGTTCTGGCCTCCAAACTTCAAACAAGCTGGGATCCCATTGGCTGTTCACTCTGTTCCTCAGAAGATCAGCTAGGTGTTCCACAACATGATGTCATTTCTATTCAACATAGTATTGGAAGCCTAGCCACAGTAATCACACAAGGAAAACAAATAAAAGGCATCCAAATTGGAAAGTAGGAAGTAAAACTGTCATTATTTGCAATAACATACTATATGTATAGAACCCTAAAAAAACACAAAATTACTAGAATAAATAAATTCAGTAAAGCAGCAGGATACAAAATAAATATTCAAAAATTGACTGTACTTTTATACACCAATAATGAACTATCAGAAAGAGAAACAAAGAAGGCAATCCCATTTGCAATTGAATCAAAAAATTAAAATATAAACTTTATAGGAATAAATCTAACGTAAGAGATAAAAGACCTGTACTTGGAAAATTATAAGCTACTGAAGAAAGAAACTGAGAATGATACAAATATGAGGAAGTACACACCACACTCTTGGATTGGAAGAGTTAACATCATTAAAATGTCCATACTACACAAAGCAATCCATAGATTCAATGAAATTTCTATCAAAATACCAATGGTGTATTTCACAGAACTAGAACAAATAATCCAAAAGTTTAAATGGAACTATAAAGACCCCAAATAGCCAAAACAATTTTGAGAAAGAACAAAGTTGGCAGTATCGTGTTACGTGGTATCAAAATATACTACATGAATATAGTCATCAAAACAGCATGGTCCTGGTGTAAAAACAAACACATAGACCAATGGAGTAGAATAGATAACCCAGGAATAAACCCAGGCCTATATGGCCAATTAATCTAAGACAAACAAGGCAAGAATATACAATGGGATAAAAACAGTCTCTTCAATAAATAGTGTTAGGAAAACGGGACAGATGCATGTAAAAAACAAAACAAAACACAAAAAAAACTACACCACTTTCTTACACTGGATACAAGAATAAGCTCAAATAGACTGAAGATTTAAATGTAAGAAATGAAAGTATAAAACTCCTAGAAGAAACCATAAGCAATAAACTCTCTGACACAGTTCTTAGTAATATTTTTTTAATATGTCTCCTCAGGCAAAGGAAACAAAAACAAATAAACAAATGGGATTACATCAGTCTTTGCAAAGGAAACTATCAATAAAACAAAAAGAGAACCAACTAAAGAGGAGAAGATATTCACCGATGGTAGTTAACATCCAAAATATTTAAGGAATTTACACAACTTAACACCAAAAAGAGAAACAATCTAATTTAAAAACTGGCAGAGAACCCAAATAGACATTTCTCCAAAGAGGACATACGGATAAGTGAAAAGATGCTCCATGTCACTACCATCAGAAAAATGCAAATTAAAACTAAAATGAGATATCGCCTCACACCTGTCAGAATGGCTATCCTCAATAAACCAACAACCAGTGTTGGCAAGGACTTAGAGATTGCAAATTGGTATGGCACGATGGAAAACGGTATGGAGTAATAGCCAGAAAATTAAAAAACCAAACCACCATAAGATCCAGAAATACCACTTCTGGGTATTTATGCAAAGCAACCCTAAACACTATTTTGAAAATATAAATTAATTCCTATATTCATTGTAGCATTACTTAGAATTGCCAAGATATGGATGAAACCCAAGTGCCCATCAATAGATGAGTGGATAAAAAGCTGTGGGGGGTGTGTGTGTGTTTGATACACATACATACACAGTGGAATATTACTCAGCCATAAAAAGGAACAAACTCTTACCGTTTGCAACAGCACTGATGAACCTAGGTGGTTTTATGCAAGTAAGTCAGACAGAAAAGCCAAATGCCACATGATTTCACTCATATGTGGAATCTAATGAACAAACTGAACTCACAAGGAAAATAGACACAGACTCACAGACAGAGAGCAGGATGACAGTGAGGAGGAGCAGGGAGGTTAGAGATGGAGGGATCAAGCAAAAAGGAAAAAGGGCTCATGGACACGGACCACAGTGTGATTTTGGGGGGGTCACGTAAGGGGAGGGGAGGTACTGGAAAAAAATACAGCAAAAAAATTTTTAATTACAAAGTAAAATAAATGAACTAAGAAAACAGAAACAAACTTATAGGCATGGAGAACAAAATGATGGTTGCCACATGGGAGGGGACTTGGGAGGATGGGTAAAAAGGTGACAGGATTAAGAACTACAAATTAGTAGTTAAAAAATAGTCAGAGGGCTATAAAGTACAACACAGGGAATGTAGTCAATAATATTGCAATAACTGTGTACAATGTCAGGTGAGTTCTAGACTTAATCAAGGGGATCACTTCAGAAGTTACATAAATGTCTAAACACTAGCTGTACACCTGAGAGTAAGAAAATACTGAATGTGAACTGTAGTTGAGGGTTGTTGGGGTTTTTTTTTTCATTTTTTAAAGACAATTAAAACAACTCTCTAGGGGGAGTATAAAATAAAATCCCAAATGTTTTATTAAGGTCAATAATCATACAATTAGTCTGTAGAACTGCTACACAATTTTCTCAATCTTCATTTTTTTATCTCCACCCCAGCAACCCAGGAACCACACGTGAGGAAGCACGACTGTGAAATCCTACTGCAGTTTGAGAGGCACTGCTTTAAACTCCTTAATCTAAGATAGTGCTTCCTCCTTTGAGGCAGGGACTTTCTGTAGTTTATTTACTCACAAATCTTTCCAGATACCTTCCCTCCACCCCAATTTAGAATCTGAGCCAACCATTCTGCTTCCCTGCTGCTCGCAGCAACCTTGATTCATCCTTGACATTCTTACCTCACGTGTAAAAAACTAATAATTTGCTCAAAATAATATAGCAACTGTGAAACTTTGTATCTTCTAACATTTTCTGTCTCCTTTTTGTTCCAAATACTTCAATTCTTTTTCTTTTAATCATTGCTTACAACAAATGTACTTTGTGTCTAGAATTACAAGGGAAACTGTTAAAAGTATCATTGGGTTGCGATATAAAGACTTTTCCAAAGACGCGGAGCACACACGCGCTGAAGGGCAGTGTTGGCTTTTCACCTGTCCCTTCTGGTTGGTGCTGGGATGGGGTAGTGGGTGGGCTGGCAGGGTTCCTGCACATGTAGTCAGAGAAGGGGCCAAGGAGCTGCTGGAGTCCCAGCCCATCCTGGGTGCCAAACCAGAACGCCAATCGCTGGCCCGTCAACACAAAGGCTTCAATAGTCATTGGGCTAGACCTGCTCCTGGGTGACTGCTGTGGTTGAAAAGCACTTCTAACAGGGTTAGAAGGGTGGGAACCAAGCAAATGGGGAGTTCCGGGTCCCGGGAATGGTTTAGGTAACAAACGGCTCCTGCCCTGACACTGCCAACACAAAAGAATGTTTGTATTGGAAAGATGAGTAAATAAGAACACCAAATCTGATCAACATTATTTTTAGTACGTTCGTAATTGTGTAGAAATCTGCACTTTGTTAAATTGGGAACCGAAGAGTACCTGTCTGTTGGCTGCTTTATTAAGGATTTACTAACAATAACAACTGAGGACTTGGTAGGTTTCTGAAACAAGAAAAAGATTTTTTCTTTACACATTCTCGAAAGTCGAAAGGAGAAAAGTAATGGCAATCTAGTCTTCAAAAGTTGTCCATAACTCCCATATCCACGGAAATCGGAAGCTCATGTGAGGAACCAGCACTTTGAGAAGTACTTAATAATGATAACTGAACAACGCACAATAAAGTTAAATTCTATCAAGATCTGAAAAATTAAAAATGCAAATGAAGACAAGGCTGGAGATCTATCAAGGAAGTGCAGGAAAAAACAAGTCACAAACATCCTTTGTCTGGATAGTGGTGCCTGCCTTGCCCTGCCTTGCCCTGCCCTGCGAACCCCGAAATCACTGTAGTCCCACCCAGGAAAGGCGGGAGAGAGGAACGCCCAGGTGACTGGAGTAACAGTACGAGGCCCTCAGCCCGGGCGCGCCGCCGCGTCAGCCCGGCCCAGGACTGCAACAATCCGGCCGCTCCCAGCGCCGCTCAGCGCCGCTCAGCACCGAGAGCCCGCGCGCGCTGCAGGTTGTTTCGCAGCTAGAGGACACGGGCCCGCCCGCTCGCCTTCCGAGACCCTAACCACAGCCCCTCCTCCAAGGCCCCCCCCCCCCCCCCCCCCCCGCCCCGTCACCTTCTGGGCGCTGGAGCCGCGGATCCTCGCCGCGCGGTCATAGACGTGGCAGCGGATCACCGAGCTGCCCACGTCCAGCCCCAGCACGAAGCCTGCGTCCGAGCCTGGCGAGCTCTGCTCCGGACGCCACTGTTCCGAGAAAGTGGACAGCCCAGGCATCCCGATCCCGTAAGCCTCTCGCTGCAGCAGTCTACCTAGCAGGCACGTTGAAAACACCAGCACTTCCAGACTGCGGGAGCCCAGCTAAGCCACCGCCCCGGCCCGCCCCCTCCCAGAGCTACCGGAGGCGGTCCCACCCAATTCGCCGCTGGCCCCGCCCCAACGGCGTGACGTCACTGTGCGCTGTGAGCTTTTCCTGACGGGGGCTCGGGAGAGGTGGCTTTGTGGGGCGGGCCCGCAGCCCCTGGAGGCGAACTGGAGTCTGACGGGGCGAGGTAAGCACTGTACCCAACCGGCATTGCAAAGGCCGACGGTTTTACCGTTGACCTGGCCCATGATTTTAATTGTCTTCCCCTAAATTCCCTGAGGCAGTGCCTGCGTGTCTCTTAACCTTAGTTGCGTTTATGAATGTCAAGACAAAGTGATACGAAGAGAAGTTCAAAATCGACTCCCAAGACTTCTCTCCCCAGAAAAACTAGTAAAAATGTACACATATACTACACAACAATTAATACTTGCTAAATGAAATAACACACGAGTGAGGCCTTCCCAGCCCTCTGATGGGAAGAAGAGACCCCCTACTAAAGCAGCTTCCACCATCAAGCTCCAACCCAGTGGCTGCTTTTTCAAGAAACTGAAAGCTGCTTTATTAAATATATATATTTAATATATATTATATATAAAATATATATAATGCTATTACAGTTGTCTCATGTTTCCCCTCTTTATTCCCCTTTGCCCTGCACCCCCTTCCCACCCACACACCCCCCTTAGTTCATGTCCATGGGTCATACATACAAGTTCTTTGGCTTCTACATTTCCTATACTATTCTTAACCTCCCCCTGTCTATTTTGTACCCACTATTTATGCTTCTTATTCCCTGTGCCCTTTCCCCTACCCTCCTCCTTCCACGACCTGCTGATACTTTCACTGCTTGCCAGAGGGCATGGGCTCTTACAGGCATGTAAATGTAGGCAGGAAGAAGGCCTGTGGAAATTTCAAGATTCCCGCGGCTCCCGTTCTGAAGGCTGGAGCCCAAGGGCCTTCCCAGGGGGTGATCCAGCTCTCAGGGAAAGGTCCTTGATTTGCAGGTAGTAGGGTACTGTTAATGCTTGCTTAGCCACCTTTCTACCACCAGCAGCACTGCAAAACACCAGTGCCTGAAATAGACTAATATCCTTCTTTTTGAAAATTACAAAACTGCTATGGATATGTGTTTTTTGTTTTTGTTTTCTTGTTTTTGCAAAAACATTTAACAGTGCAGAGTGGTATATTAATTAAATAGTAAAGGATATTCTTTTTTTTTACAGGATGTTTATTAAAGCTGGAAACAGTGAACAAGGAAGAACTTAGGACAGAAGAAGCAATTGCAGAAAGACTAGGCTAGACTGTTTTGGCTCAAAGGGAAGCCAGAGGAAAGGGGGCCTTGGTTACAGGTGCAGGGGCTTAACCCCTGAGGAGTTGCCACAGCCCATTGCTCCCCTGGTTGCAAGTCTCATGGGTTTAGGAGATGAGAGCCTATGTGGAAGAAAAGAGAGAAGGGAAAGGCACAGGCATACTCCCCAGATGGAGAGCACTTGGATATTCATTTTTGACCAGATTGTCAGGTTAACCAACTTGCTTTCAGCCAGTTTTACAAAATGGAGTTATTTGGTCATATTACTTGAATCTTGGAACATATACCTGGAAGAGTACATTTTTTTTCTCTTTATATCTTGTACTCATTAAACAGTACCCATATGTTTCAAATAGCTTTAAGATTGTCTTCACCGGTGGTGACCATTTTGTTAAGTCATATATATGTAATCTCCAGTATTGTAATTTGGAATAAATGACTAATGGATTGTGCACTGCTAAGAGTCCTTCTAAGAAACAGAACCAATAGCACAGGAAGGAAGAGACTGAGATTTATTTTAAGTAATTAGCTCAAATGCTTGTGAGGGCTGGCAAGTCCCAGGGCAAGCCGGAAGGCTAGCAATTCAGGTAAGATCTGATGTAACAGTCTTGAGTCAGACTTTCTTAGGGAAACAAGCTGAAAATTCAGGCAGGGTTCTGATGTTGCTATCTTAAGTATTCTTATTTCTCTGGGAAACCTCCATTTTTGCTCATGAGACTTTCAACTGATTGGGTGAGGCCCACCAACATTATGAAGGGTAATTTGCTTTACTCAATGTTTATTGATTTAAATGTTAATCACATTTTTAAAAAAATACCTCACAGCAACTAGGGTGGTGTTTGACCAAATAACTGAGCATCCACACAGTGCTCCCACTTGCTTAGTCAAGTTGACACATAAAATTAACCATTGCAGGTCCCCTTTTACAACACAAAAAGCTGTTTTGTATTCCCTTGTTTTTAATGTTTAGCCAATTTTCTTTTAAGTGATCATTCTTGGGCTTCTGGAACCCTGACACTCCTTTTGTAATCATTTTTATAAATTACTAACCCAAGAAAGAAAGGTTCCTTGCGATTAATTGGGCCCAACTTCATAACCAGAGTCTAGCAGCCACTATTTAGAGAGGCCTCTCACACACACTGCACTTCAGGAGAAAGTGGCAGAATGAGCTGCCAGCCTCTTGCTCTGTATTCCTGCAGTATGAGTCAACTCTTATAAAGAAGCTCCTGGTATTGTATTTTGACCAATGGGACTGAGACCTCCTAATCTAATTGGAGCTGCACAGCTCTGTCTTTAATGACCAATCAGCTGTTTCATAACAACGAATCAGAACAGTGCAATTTGGACCACTCAGACTGTGCAGATTTGGAGTCATCATTTTGCCTGAAATTGGCAGGAATTTTTGTCTATATAAGTCAGCCTTCCCTTTGTCTGGTAGAGCATGTTCTCAGTTTCTACCAATAGCTGTTTCTCTGGTTTGTGTTACAGACTTTCACTGGAGCTGTTTCACTCAAATGAAGTTTCTCCCTTCACCGCCCCACAAACTGGGGACTCCTAGTGGCAATGGATTGGTAGCAGCGAACTTTTGATTACAAAATTCAAGTATGTTGAATAGTATCAAAGAATCATAGAATGTGAAAACAAGGACCTTAGCAACCACTTAGTTCAGTGTTTTAAAATGTTTCCAATCTTGAACAATTTTGAGACCTTGATAATGCTGTCTTCCTGAGAAGATGTTCATATGCACAAAATTTGGCATGTATTTTCAGGTGTGGGGTGTAGGATAAACCAAATTCAAAGATCTCAGATTTAAAATCCAGAGCTGATTTCCCTAGCCTAGGCAGACAGTTGTCTAGGAGATGGCTAGAGAAGCAAAGGATACTGTGTTTCTTCCATGTTCACTGGTACGTACTATGCACAGTCTCACCCTGCTCTGCCCTCAGATAAAGGAGTGAGCCCTTGTGGGCCACATGACACAAGGCTCAGGAACTCTGAAGGTCCTGTTGCCAGTGGATCTGTAAGTTGTTCCTGACTCAGAGGACACTGCCACTCTGAGGTCCATCACCTGGTAGCCTGGGTTTTATCTGGCTTGGCTGCTGCTTCTCCTCAGATTCCAAGCTTGACCTCAGGGATGGCCACTGAGGCTGTTCTCCCAGGCTCTTTCACTCCCACTCTCACTCCTGTCACTTACTCCTCATACAGCAGGCCCAGGACCAGGACTCATTTGCCAGCCTCCCACCTTCTGAAGAAACATGGGTAGTACAGTCCCTCAGGCTAGATCAAAAAGTATGTAAGGGCCATCATTCCCTTCACACCCTAAAGGGAAATGAATGGTGCTTCAGGCCTGAGCCCAGGGACCTTGATGCCTTCCTACCTCTAAAAATACAGGTCATTACCACTCCCACCTACAGCAACCACTGCCCTGGTTTGCCCTGAGGGATTTTTTGAAGCACCGGACTTTTGGTGCTAAAACCAGATCATTCATCCTCACTACTTATAGACTCTTGGGGAACACAAGTGACTTCTTTTGGGATATTGGCTATATCATGTTTTGATGTCAGCCACTCTTTTAGACAGTGAGCTCCTTGATGACAGAGATGGGGCCTCAGTATTCTTTTTTCCTCCAAGACACACAAACTAGCTGCTCAGTGACTACTCTGAATGAACAAGTACATGAATATGTATCTGACTTACCTTCTGCCTGACTTGGCCACAAGACACAGAGAGGGCAGTGAGCCCTTCCTATTCTTGCACTAACCTGGGCTTATCATATGACCACGAAGGCAGGCCTTCCAGGGTGTGAGAGAGGTTGGTAGTGCGCTGGCTGCACTAAGTCTGGAATCGGCAATACCAGAACTGACCCTTGGACCCCCATGCCGTCTCCTTTCTCCTAGCTGTTGTTTATGAGTCCATTGTAATTTGGATTGGGCTCCTGCCTCAGTTTCCTGATCTTACCTCCACTCCTGACTGTGTCTTGAGCTCTAGCCCGAACACCACTGTGGGTCAGAGGTGGACATATCGTGAAGTTCCTGAAGCTTGTGCTGCATTTCCCTCACTTGCCTGGGCCCTGCTAAAGCCCTGAGAAGAGCCCTAGCAAACTCAGAATCCTGTGCTTTATCGAATTTGGAAAAGTGAATTACTTTTTATCTTTTTTCTTAAAATGGGTCCCCC
This sequence comes from Phyllostomus discolor, assembly GCF_004126475.2. Classification (NCBI taxonomy): domain Eukaryota; kingdom Metazoa; phylum Chordata; class Mammalia; order Chiroptera; family Phyllostomidae; genus Phyllostomus; species Phyllostomus discolor. Next base: position 108,533,915 of record NC_040904.2, read on the forward strand.
AAATTGCACAAGCTTCACATCTCATAGAAGCACAATCCTCCCACCTTCGTATAGTCCTCAGAAATTTCTTCTTCCTTAAGGCCGCACTCCCTCTTGTGGTGGTCCGAAATGCTGCCATGCACCCATTCTGAGTACTACCCACTCCAACTCACCACTCTGAACCCCTGAATACTGACATGGGCTGGGATCGGGTCTGGCCTCCCTACACAACTCTGAGCAAGTTATAGCTTAAAAGCATTGTCTTCCCTCCTTGGGCCAGCTTAAGAACAAGCTTCTGCCCTTTCTCTACCAGTGTTCCCTGAGGTCCTTGTCTGCACTTGTTATTGGGCTCATTCACTCCCCGAAGCAGTCAAACTACAAGGAGTCAGAACCAAGAACTTCAAAGTCTCGGGCCTGATGTCCATCAAGGTCTGAAAATGAAAGAGGACTTTGAGTCAGACCAAAACCAAGGGAAGGATTGAAATGGAAAGGTAGAATAACTATATGACAAAACCCAGACTAGAAGTTACTTTATAACTCAAACAAATAAAAACTTAGTTGCATGCTTCCTGGCAAATAAAGCATAAAGAAAGAGAAAGAAGGAAGTTGTGTAACTGTGGTGCCAGTCACAACAATATGTACAGTCCTGTGTGTCCTCTCACTTTATTCTGTCCAGAACCCAATGAGGGTTCCTTTGTTGTCACAGCAGGGAGTAACAGCTCCCTCAAGGTTGCCATAGCTAGTACACAATGGAAGTGGTAATCTTCCCCTCTACATTGATTTTGCAGAGCTCCTGAAACATCAGCTTTATCCTGTCACTTGACAACTCTGTACAAACCCCACAGCATGGCTGCCAGCATATGTGTGAGGTTGCTTCCAGCCCTAGCAAAGAGGGACTGAGTAGGTACATGGCCTGTCTAAACATTACCAGAAACGGTGGTCTCTTCCTGGCTGAGCTTCTGGGAGTCTTAGAGAGGTTACCATCTACTCTAAGGAAAACTGGACTCACATCTGCTACACCTGCCCAGGTTCCTGCCCATCTCCATGCTCTTAAACGGTATCTGATAGTGTCAGAAAAGGAGCAGGCTCATTCCTTCAACTCTTAAATTCACCCCTCCTAAAGTGTATTAAGTAACAGGGAATCTTTTCATTGACTCACTTCTCTGTAAACATAGTGGGAGGGAAAGCAGCCATGTAATGTACAGGTTTGTGAACCTGACTGTTACATTTGTAAATACCAAGAGGCTGAACAGTTCTAAAAAGAGGTTGTTGCTTAGGGGAAGCATTCTGCTCCCCTTTCTCATTTCAGTAATCCTGTTTCACTCATGGTGACTTGCAAATGAGTGAGTTCTAGGAAATGAGAGTTAAACCACATTAGAGAATGGCTGAAAATATTTTTTAATTCATGGATATAAATTAAACCTTGTTTTTGGATGAAAATTTTAGAATTCTTGCATAAGGCAATTAAAAATCCAAAGTAGGACTTTCGGCCAAGATGGAGGCGTAGGTAGACACACTGTGCCTCCTGGCACAACCAAAATAAGGACAACAATTTAGAAACTAAATAACAACCAAAACTGACAGAAAATTGAACTGTATGCAAGTCTGACAACCAAGGACTTAAAATAGACACATTCTTCCAGACCGGTAGGTGGAGTGGAGTCAGGAGGCCTGGGCAGAGAGGGGTTGCAGCAAAAAAACTGGTGGTACCAGTCACGCAAGGCAGCAGCTGACAAATCCTGGGCACAGGGTGGCAATAGGCAGACCCAGCAAGGCAGCAATTGTGCAGCAAGGCACTGCATGCAAGGCGGCTGGCTGATGGGGCAGTCCCACATTCGTGCACAAATAAACCAGGTGAAACTGGGGAGATGGACAGGCTGTGCAACCCAGGGTCCCAGCGCCCGGAAATAAAACCTCAAAACACCTATTGGAAACACCTGTGGGGGTTGAGGTGCAGGGAGAGAGTATCAGCCTCACAGGAGAGTTCATTGGAGAGACCCTCAGGGTCCTAGAATTGAAACAAGCCCACCCAGATGGGAATCAGCACCAAAAATGCCCAGTTTGCATGGGGGAAGTGACAGAAGGAAATCCCACAGATAGTGGAGCAGGCGCCATTGTTCCCTCTCGGACCCCACCCCCACATACAGCATCACAACCCAGCCCCTGGGTTGCCCCACCCTGGTGAACACCAAAGGCTCCTCCCTTCATACATAACATGCACGACAAGACAAAAAAAAAAAAAATGGCCCAAATGAAAGAACAAATCAAAGCTCCAGAAATAATACAACTAAGTGACAGATAGCTAACCTATCAGATGCACAGTTCAAAGCACTGGTGATCAGGATGCTCACAGAATTTGGTTGAATTTGGTTGCAAATTAGATGAAAAAAATGAAGGCTACACTAAGTTAAATGAAGGAAAATGCACAGGGAACCAATAGTAATGGAAAGAAAACTGAGACTCAAATCAATGGAGTGGACTAGAAGGAAGAAAGAAAGAATCAAACAGAAAAGAATGAAGAAACAAGAATTCCTAAAAATGAGGAGAGGCTTAGGAAACTCCAGGGCATCTTTAAAAGTTTCAACATCCAAATTATAGGAGTACCAGAAGGGGAAGAGGAAGAGCAAGAAATTGAAAACTTATTTGAACAAATAATAAAGGAGAACTCCCCCAATCTGGCAAAGAAAATAGATGTCCAGGAAGTCCAGGAAACTCAGAGAGTCCCAAAAAAGTTGGATCCTAGGAAGAACACACCAAGGCACATCATAATTACATTACCCAAGATGAAAGAGAAGGAGAGAATCCTAGAAGCAGCAAGAGATAAGGAGACTGTCACCTACAAAGGAGTTCCCTTACAACTATCAGCTGATTTCCCAAAAGAGACCTTGTAGGCAAGAAGGGGATGGAAAGAAGTATTCCAAGTCATGAAAGGCAAGGACCTCCATCCAAGATTGCTCTATCCAGCAAAGCTATCATTTAGAATGGAAGGTCAGATAAAGTGCTTCTCAGATAAGGTCAAGTTAAAGGAGTCCATCATCACCAAGCCCTTATTACACAAAACCTTAAAGGGACTTATCTCTAAGAAAAAGGTAAAAAACACATATAGTAAAATGACAGCAAACACAATTATTAACAACCACACCTAAAACAAAAATAAAAACAAACTAAGCAAACAACTAGAACAGGAACAGAACCACAGAAATGGAGATCACATGGAGGGTTATCAACAGGGGAGTGGGAGGAGGAGAGAGGGGGAAAAGGTACAGGGAATAAGTAGCATAAATGGTAGGTAAAAAATAGACAAGGGGAGGGTAAGAATAGTATGGGAAATGTAGAAGCCAAAGAACTTATGATGCATGGACATGAAATAAAGGGGGAGGAATGTGGGTGGGTTAGGGTGTGAGGGTGGAGGGGAATAAAGGGGGGGGACGGGACAATTGTAATAGCATAATCAATAAAATATATATTTTTTTAAATCTAAGTAAAGAATGGCACTGCAGCCCTGACCAGGGCTGCTCAGTAGGTTGGGCATCATCCCACAAATGAAAGGCACCTTTTCCATTTCCCATCAGGGCCCAGTCCCCGGTTGGTTGGTCGGGGGAATGTGTGACAGGCAAGGAATCAATGTTTCTCTCCCTCTCTTTCTCCCTCCCTTCTCCCCTCTCTAAAAATAAATAAAATCTTTTTTTTAAGAAAATAAAACAATGCTACTGTAGAGGAAAATGTGGAAACTAAGCCATTACTACTAAGTGTTCAATAATAAAGACTTCTGCCTCAGCTTTTTGGCTAAGAATAAGGCAAAATAAAGAAAGTCCTCCCCACCCATTTCTTAGCCTCTATTGGCATTATTTTCTCCCAAAAGTACCACAGGATTCTTGTTTTTTTGTTGTTGTTTTTTTTTGTTGTTTTTGATGTCAGGTTTACTGAGATGTACACATCATGAATTTTGACAAAGGTTTCAGCCATATAAACACCATGCCTGCTAAGACAGAAAATACTTCCATCACCCCCAAAAAGTCCCTTTGACCACAGTACTCTGAATACTTTACTATGAGCATAAGGTGCTGTCATCTGCATATACAACTCAGAATTCTTGAATTTAGTGGATTGATCTCAGTCATTTTAAAAGTAGCCCGTTCCAAAAGAAGTTGCAGGTTCCAGACAGACTTTAAATGAACTCATGGGCCAAATGTATAGACCTTGAGGTTCTCACCAAACAACACACTTACATAGAGCTGAGCATAATGACAGTTCTTGATTCATTTATATGACCTGAGTAAATTCAAACTACTTGATATGACTGTTAGCAAGAGCAAATTTAGTAGGCATGTTTACGTTTTATCCCGGCAAGGGAGGAAAAGCCCTATATTTGAAATATAGTTACTTTAGGCTATTTCACAAATTGTAGCTCTAGGTTATTATGCTTTTGTACTGTAAAGCCAGCAAAACATAGAATAAAACATAATTAATTCAGAACACAAGGGAAAGAAAGTAGAAATAAAGAATCACAAACAATAAACACTAATTTTAAATTAGCTGAAAAAGGATTAGAGCCGATTCTCATTATTCAGACTTCTGTAAAGTTATCACCAACACTGAATTAGCAAATGCTGAACCATCTCTCCTGGAGGAAATACAGGGTCACGCTCCTGCTGCCTCTGTCACATTTCTGTCAACTGGTCAACACATAAAACTTGTTTTATGTGTATTTCTGTTTAAAGACAGCTTATTTAATATAGATACAGGGTGGGGGAAAAGTCAGTTTATAGTTTTTCATATGAAAAATAATGATAATAAATAAATAAATAATAATAATAAAGTGTTTCATGTACTTTCAACTGTAAATCTACTTTTGCCCCAACCTGTGTATTGATGATTCATTAACATTGAACTTACAGCCAGCAGCATTATAATTTAAGCCTGAATGAGGCTTATCTAATGCACATGTTCTCTCTGTAGGGCACATCATAACCTTCTTATGCTTAGGAACACTACAGAGCTTTTCAGGACTATGCTTGGGAGCCATTTTAAACACAAAATCACCAACAAAAAGCACAAACATGGAAACTGTGGCACTCAAAAGACAGTAAAAAGAACACCTGTTTAGAGCAGAAGAGCTAAAGCAAGAAGGCAGAATGTCAGCTTATTTGAGCTCAGCTGGAAATGTGCACACTCTCTGTCTCTTTGTCTCTCTTTTCAGTTTCTCTGTGCTCAGCATTGCTTTTCTTATCTTATTCAAGTTCCATCCTTTTAGGTCTATTTCCTTTTCCTTAGATTATATTAGTAAGTAGCTCTTTCAGTGAGGGTGTTGGAGTAGTAAATTTTCTTAGTTTTTGAATATCCAAAAATATCTTTATTATACCCAAACCTTCAAAAGATAGTTCACCTTGGTAGAGAATACTAGTTTGACAGTGATTTTCTTTATTCCATTGTTCCATTGGCTTCTAGCTGCTGTTACTAATGAGAAGTCTGTTGCCAGTCTAGTTCTCATTCTCTTATATTCTGTCTTTTCTCTCTGGTGGCTTTAAAATTTTCTATATAAATTCAATGTTCTGGTTTTTGTAGGTGCGGTCTTGTTTTTAATTTATCTACCAGAGATATTCTACTTGTGATTCTTTAGACTGAAGACCTGGATCTTCAGTTCTGAAAAATGTTCTGTTTTGTACATGTTGCCTCTTCCCATTGTTCATATTCTCTTCATAGGGAACTCCTATTAGATATTTGATTTTGAAAATTATTTTGACACAATTTCAGACTTACAGAAGAGTTTCAAGATAGCACCAAGTATTCCATATACCCCATACACAGATTTTCCAAACATTAACATTTTACCACATTTAGTTTATCCTGTTTATCTATTTATTCATTCTTTTGTTTTTCTCATAAGATTTGTTTAATGGGTCTCAAAATTCAGTGGCAGATTCTTGGTCAAGTTGTTTCCATTAAAAAGTACTGATTTTAAAAACTAGTAACTTAAAAACTGCCACACAGAAAAAATAAATAGTCCAGAATGCATTCTCTTTTCCTTCTGAAAGTTTTACAATGCATTGTAATCATTAACCAGTCTTTTACTATTAAACTTAAATTTCCAATTGAGACAAAGAGTTCTGAGACTGTTCTTCCACCACTGATTAAGACTGGGGTGGTAAGTATTGGGAATGATGTTCATTTAGCCTTCTGAGCTTCCAGGGCAGACTTGGTAACTTTGCCAGCACTAGCTGCCTTGTTGTCCACTGCTTTGATGACACCCACAGCAATAGTCTCGTCTCATGTCAGGAACAGCAAAGTTACCAGAGGAGGACAGTCAGAGAAGCTCTCAACACACATGGGCTTCTTGCTGGGAACCATATCAATGAGGACAGCATCACCACATTTCAAAAACTTTGGGCCATCTTCCAGCTTTCTCCCAAAATGATGATCAGATGGTCTTTTCCTTCAGCTCAACAAACTTGCAAACAATATGAGTTATATAGACAGTCCAACAAAGGTGCATATCCAGCACTGATTTGGCCTGGATGGTTCAGGATAATCACCTGAGCCATGAAGCCCACTGCTTCTGTTGGCGGGTCATTTTTGTTATCACCAGCCACATTGCCATGATGAGTATCTGTGACAGAGACATTGTGGACATTCAAGCCCACATTGTTTCCAGAAAGAGCTTCACTCAAAGCTTCATGGTAACAGACTTGAGCAATGTCCATCCTAGACCTGAGAATACCAGTCTTCACTGGGCCCACCAGGACAGTACCAAAACCACAAATTTCATAGACATCCTGGAGGGGCAAATGCAGGGGCTTCTCAGTTAGATGAACTGGTGGCATGATGCAGTCCAGAGCTTCAAGTAGCACTGGCACTGCCATCTTTACAAGTGACTTTCCATCCCTTCACCCAAGGCACGTTAGCACTTGGCTCCTACATGTTCTCACCATTCCAACCAGAAACTGACACAAATGCTACTGTGTCAGGGTTGTAGCCAATTTTCTTAATATAGACGTTGACTTCTTTAACAATTTCCTCATATCTCTACTGGCCGTAGGGCAGCTCAGTGAAACCATTTTAATACCAAAAATTAGTTGTTGCACACCCAGTGTGTAAGCCAGGAGGGCATGCTCACAGGTCTGCCCTTTCTTGGAGATACTGATTCAGATTTACCAACACCAGAATCAACAGTAAGGACAGCACAGTCAGCCTGAGATGTGCCTGTTTTTGATAAAGTTTCTATGTCCTAGGGCATCAATGAGGGTCACATAATACTTGCTGGTCTCGCTATCAATGGTGATACCACACTCACATTCAGCTTTCAGTTTACCCAAGACCCAGGCATACTTGAAAGAGCCCTTCCCCCATCTCAGCAACCTCCTTCTCAATTTTTTGGATGGTTCTGTTGTCAATCCCTCTATATTTGCATATCTGATGGCCAGCAGTGGTAGATTTGCTGGAACCTACATATCCAATGGTGACAATGTTGATATGAGTATTTTCTTTCCCCACTTTTGCTTAGATTTACTGATGGTTCTCAGGACACCTGATGCAAAATATTTTTTACCCATGGTATTTTTTTTCTGAGCTATTTGAAAGTAAGTTGCAGGCATGATGCCCATTTGCTCCTTAATACTTGAATCAGAATTTCCTAAAACCAAGTATATCCTCTTACATAATCATCATAGCATACTATTACCTAATCTAGGGAATCTTATCCAAATTTCAACAATTGTCACAATAGTATCACTTACAGAAAAAGAAAATCCCTGATTGTGTGTTGCATTCAGTTGTCATGTTTTTTAGTCTCCTTTTATCTGGGATCATTACTCAATTAGATAAAGAAGTATCTCATGCACAAAATATGAGGTGATATTCATTCTCAGCTTCATAAAAATACATGACAGTTAACCCTAGGTTGCCTACCTTGCTTCACCCTGGCCCCAGTCTTGCTCTTCAGTATATCCTAGAGGAGGTATGTGGTATCTATTGGTCCCATGTGATGTCTATTGGTCACTTGGTTAAGGTGGGATCTGCCAGAGTTCGACATTGTGCACTTACTATAATTCCTTCCATAATTAATAAGTATCTTATAAGGGGATAATGGAGGCTATGTAAGTATCTTATTCTCTTCAAACTTTCACCCAATAATTTTAGCATCCATTGATGTTTCTTAATCAATTATTAAGATGACTACCAAATGGTGATTTGTTTTCATTCCATCATTCTTTCTACCTTTATTGGTTGCTATTCTATGGTAAGGAAAAATTTCTGGTTTTCCTATTTGTTTATAAAAATGTAGACTCATGGATTCTTTTTCTTTTTCTTTTTTAAATTATTGTGTCAATTACAGTTGTCCCCATTTTTTCCCATTACTCTCCCTTGCCCTGCTCACCCCCCATCTCCCATATTTAATCATCCCCCTGCATTGTCCTTGTCCATGTGTCCTTTCTGTTCCTTGACAACCCTTTCCCTATTTTCCCCCATTATCCCCTCCCCCCACCCCTCTGGTTACTGTCTGTTTGCTCTTTATTTCCATCTTTCTGGTTCTATTTTGCTTGCTTGTTTGTTTTGTTGATTAGGTTCCACTAATAGGTGGGACTATATGGTATTTGTCTTTCACCGCCTGTCTTATTTCACTTAGCATAATGCTCTCCAGTCCCATCCATGCTGTCATGAAGGGTAGAAGTTCCTTCTTTCTTTCTGCTGCATAGTATTCCATTTTGTAAGTGTACCACTGTTTTTTGACCCACTCATTTATTGATGGGCACTTAGGCTATTTCTAGCACTTGGCTATTATAAATAAAGCTGCTATGAACATTGGGTTGCATAGGTTCTTTTGAATTGGTGTTTTAGGATTCTTAGGGTATAATCCCAGCAGTGGAATTACCAGATCAAAAGGCAGTTCCATCTTTAGTTTTTTTTTTTTATGAAATTCCATACTGTTTTCCACAGTGGCTGAACCAGTCTGCATTCCCACCAATAGTGAACTAGGGTTCCCTTTTCTCCACAGACTTGCCAGCACTTGTTTGTTGATTTCGTTAGAATGGTCATTCTGACTGGTGTAAAGTGGTATCTCATTGTAGCTTCAATTTGCATCTCTCTGTTGGCTAGTGATTCTGAGCATCTTTTCACACGTCTCTGGGCCCTCTGCATGTCCTCCTTGAAGAAGTGTCTATTCAGGTCCTTTGCCCTGTGTTTTTTGTTGTCTTAACAAAAGTGGAGTCATGTGAGTCCTTTATATATTTTGAAGATCAAACCCTTGTCTGAGATATCATTTGCAAATATAGTTCCTACATGGTTGGTTCCCTTTTCATTTTGCTAATATTTTCTTTAGCCATGCAGAAGCTTTTTAATTGGATAAAGTCCCATTTGTTTATTTTTTCCTTTATGTCCCTTGCTCTAGGAAAATATTGGCAAAAATATTGCTGCATGGAATACCTGAGATTTTCCTGCTTATGTCCTCCTTTAGGACTTTTATGGTGTCATGACTTATGTTTAAGTCTTTTATCCACCTTGAGTTTATTTTTGTGTATGCTGTAAGTTGGTGGTCAAGTTTCATGGTTTTGCATGTAGCTGTCCAGATCTCCCAACACTATTAGTTGAAGAGGCTATTTTTACTTCATTTATGCTTCTGCCCTCTTTGTTGAGTATTAATGGACCTTAGAGACTTAGATTTATTTTTGGACTCTCTATTTTGTTCCATTGATCTATGTGTCTGTTCTTAATGCCAGTACCAGACTGTTTTGATTACCAAGGCCTTGTAATATAGTTTGATATCAGGTATTGTGATCCCTCCTACTTTGTTCTTCTTTCTCAAAACTGCTGCAGCTATTTGGGGCCATTTATGGTTCCATATACATTTTTGAAATGCTTATTCTATATCTTGAAGTATGTCATTGGTATGTTGATGGGGATTGCATTAAATCTATAGGTTGTTTTGAGTAATATGGACATTTTGATAATGTTAATTTTCCAATCCATGAACATGATATAAGCTTCCATTTATTTGTGTCTTCCTTAATTTCTTTCTTCAGTGTTGTGTAGTTTTCTGACCTCTTTATTTATTTTATATCACTTACAGCTTTATTGTTTAAGGTTTTTTGTGTGTTTACCATGTGCTTTGTGTATACCAAGATATGGTTATAGCAGCCTATTTTAAGTCAATGGCTACTTAAGTTTGAACACAGTCTAAATTCACTACAATTTTTATGCACTCCCCCCACATTTACATTTTCGTCATTATTTTTTACTTCTTTTGTGTTTGTGTGTTTCCTTAATTTATTGTTGTAATTTCACATTATCTTCCTACTTAAAAAAAACTTTTGTATGAGTTTTATTATTATTTGATCATCTGCACTTTTTATGTGTTTGCCTTTGTCAGGGAGATTTCTTTCATTCCTATATTTTATTTATCTTTTTGATAGGTTCTTTTTTTACTTAAAGAAATCCCTTTAACTGGTAAAACTGGTTTGGTGGTGGTGAACTTCTTTATCTTTCTCTTGCCTGGGTAACCCTATCTGTCCTTCAATTCTAAAAGATAGCTTTGCTGGGCAAAGTAATCTTGGCTTTAGGTTCTTGTTTTCCATCACTTTGAATGTTTTGTGCCAATCCCTTCTGGCCTGCAAAGTTTCTGTCGAGAAATCAGCCAAGTCTTATAGGAGCCTTTTTGGATATAAATAACTGCTTTTCACTTGCTGCTTTTAAGATTCTCTTTTCTTCAACTTTTGGCATTTTATGATGTGTCTTGGTGTAGACCTCTTTGCATTCTTTGGGACTCTCTATGCTTCTTGTACTTGTATATCTCTTTCCTTTGTCAGTTTAGGGAAGTTTTTTTTTTGTCATTATTCCTTCAAATAGGTTTCCCGTCTCTTGCTCTCTCTATCTCCCTTCTGGTATCCCTGTGATGCTCACATTGGTATGCTTGATGTGTTCATAGGGGTCCTATTAACTACCCTCATTTTTTTATTATTTTTTCTTTTTCCTACTCTGTGTTTTATTCTAACTTGCCTTTGAGTTTCCTTATTCTATTCTCTGCTTTTATCAGCTGCTCTTTCCCTCAGTGTATTCTTCATTTTGTTTACTGTATTCTGCAGTTCTGACTGGTTCTTTTTTATCTACTTTTATGTTTTCTAGCCCTTTGTTAGAGTTCTCACTGAGTTCATTGCTGTTTCTCCCAAGTTCAGTGAGCATCCTTACAACAACATTTTGCACTCTGAATCAGGTAGATTGCTTGTCTTTATTTTATTTAGTTCTTTTCTACAGTTTTGTCCTGCTTTTTCATTTAGAACATGTTTCTTTGTTTCTTCATTTTGGTTACTTCCATGTGTTTATGTCTAGGTTTTAGGTAGATCTGCTATGTCTGCCAGTCTTGACAAAGACGACTTGTACAGAAGGTGTCCTGTGACACTTAGTGGCACACTCTCCCATCCACCTGAGTTGAGTTCTCCATGGGTATCCCCTTGTATGGGATGTGTGTGCCCTCCTGTTGTAGTTGGCAGGCCAACTACACATCACTGGGTATGTTGATTATTGTTGGCATGTCAGTGGGTGGGGATTGACCCTCAGGTTAACTGGCTATGAGGTCTGGCCATGACTAGAGTGGATGAGCTGTTCTACATAGGGGCTGAGCCCACACAGCAGGAGCTACTTTATCATGTGTCTGGTGCCAGCTGAGTGTGTCCTTTGGATGTGTTGTTTGTGGAACTGCTTGGGTTGTTCTCTGACGCGGTCTGAAGGAGGCCATGGATATGTTGGGTCTGAAGCCAGTTGGGTAGAGTGTTGGTGCAGGCCAACATCAGCTGCTGCTTGTACCCAGCTTGGAGTCACCTGGTGGGAGCTGCAAAGTGATGTGAACATGGTTGCTGCTTTTGCTGGGCTTGGAGGTGCCTGTGAGAGATTGATTACACTGCAATCTGAAGCCAGCTGCAACTTGTGCCAGCCTTGTGGTTGCTTAACTGAAGCTATGTTCCAGGACAAGATTGGCTACTGCTTATGTTGGGCTTGGAGACACCTACTGGAGTTACAACACAAATGAGGCCACTTGTCACTTATGCTGGGCTTGGGGTCACTTAGCAAGAGTTACAAGGCACACCACTGCAGCCACTGCTTGTTTGGGGTATGTGGACCTTTGAGAGATATTGGGAAATTCTGCAGGATAAGCCAAAGCAGGATACTCCTAAGGAAGAGCAGCTGGAAGAAGCTCTGGCCAAGTGAACAAGCTGGGTTTGGCAGGGTCTCAGGCAACCACCAGGACATGGAAAATGGTGTCATCAAGGTTAATGGAGATCTCAGATTTTGTGCCCTCCTCTGCCACATCTGCTGGGTTGGAGGGGAGTTCACACAGGAACAATGGCACCTACCAGCACTTCTGTCTTTGGAGAGAGTTGCCCCAACTCCTACCAGGAAGTTAGTCAATTCAGTTCCTCCCCACATGTCCCTGGCTGTTTTCAAGCTGCTGCTCCTGCACTGGAGCTTACCATGAGTTTGTGAACAAGTGAGTCTATGTACAGTCCCTTTAAGAGCAGTGCCTCAGTCACTAACAGACTTTTGTCTCTCTGGATCACAATCACCACTGGGTTTTATAGCACTCTTGCTCTGGGCTGGGGAGCCCGCTGTGGGGCTGGGAGCCCTTGCTCCTCTGAGGGGTACCTCCACAGCTGAGATATCACTCCTGATACTTTTTTAAAAATACTTTATTTTATTTTTAGAGTGAATGGAAGAGAAGGAGAAAGAGAGGGAGAGAGATATCAATGTGTGGTTGCCGCTCATGTGCCCTCTACTGGGACCTGGTCTGCAACCCAGGCATGTGGCCTGACTGGGAAGTGAACTGGCAATCCTTTGGTTCACAGGCCAGCATTCAATCCACTGAGCCACACCAGCCAGGGTTCCCTCCTGATTCTTGATTGCCACACTAGGGGTGTGGGACTTGCCCATTCCATGTCTTCACCCCTCCTACCTGTCTTGTAGTGGCATCTTCTTTATGTTCTTATTTACAGGAATTCTGTTAAGCTAGTGTTCAGGTGGTTCTCAGTGATGGTTGTTCTGTAGTTTATTTGTAATTTTGATGTGCGAGGAGGCGAGTACAGTGTTTACCCACTCTGCATCTTGACCTGAAGTCCTATTTTTAGTGTTATTGTCCATTAGGTTCACCTTACTATGTCTTTTCCTTGCTTTACCTATTTGACTATTTTAAACAGTTATTTAAAGTCTCCTTTAATTTGTTCTATTTTCTCTATCATTTGTAGTTGCTATATATAGTCCCTCACTATCACAGTGGTACATTTTCTTCTGTGGTTTTTAATCTTGTAAATTGTGAAATGATATTTTGCAAGGTTCTTTTCCATGGAAATTCTGCAGGCTGTGGGTTATGGAAACACCCATATAGATCAGTTTCAAGTTTGCCTGTTGTAGGGCCTAAAAGATTTTACTGGCTTCATAAGCATTTCAATGTTAATTTCTCAGGTTGAGGTTTCCACCATATGTGAATATTGTGAATTTGAACCCTGTTTGTGCTTATTGGTGAGTTGCATAGTGTCAAGCAGTCAAGGACTCCTAAGCAGCAGTGACTACTTTACCTGCTAGGTTACCCTGCCACACTTCCATATATGCAACCACTAAGGAGACAATTCCACATGGATTTAGGCACTGCAAGCAGCATTAGCTTCACATATAATCAATTCTTTTTACCCCCAAGACCCAGGTGGATACTCTGCATATGGTGTGTCTGTGTCTCAGCTGATTAACTCAGAGTTTAAGAAATCCTCAGTCTTTTAAGGGGGCTGCTGGCAAATGTGTCCAACTTTTGCTCCTGAGGACAACATTATCATTATTATCTTTATCAGGAAACAATTCTTCCCTCAACCCATGGAGAGATGATACTCTTGTTTCCAGGGCTATATGCTGTACAAGTCATCCTTAAATAGATAGTTAGGACAGAAATTGTCATATGCAGAAATGCCTTAGAGAATTGTCTCCTAATGCAAAGGTTCTAGTTTTTATTTATATGTGATTTTTTTCACCCACAGCAACAGCTTATAGCTCAAACTTTAAAGTAGCTTGAGGTTTGCCTTTCTTAGTTTAAAATATGGCAGTATATCAAATAGTTTTTGGGTTCTGTTGTTAGGCATTAACCAGCATTTCTATTTATTTGCTAGGACTGAAGATGGTGGTGGGCAAAGATTCTGCATCAGTTTGTCCAAGTGTCAGTTATTAGATGTTGACTTCTTTGCTTAAGTGGTTCTGAGTATAAAGCCCAATGATAATGACACTACTTACCAATACCTACTTAATATCACCAAGTCTGGACTCTTGCCCTAAGCATCTCACCTGAATCTAATGATGAGAAAACAACTAGGCAAATCCAGATTGGGAGACATTCTGCATAACAACTGGCTTAGAATCATCAAAAATATCAGTGCCACAGACTTTCGGCCAAGATGGAGGTGCAAGGTAGCTACACTGTGCCTCCTTGCACAACTAAAAGAAGGAAAACAAATTTAAAAACAAAAAACAACCAGAACTGCCAGAAAATTGAACTGTATGAAAGTCTGATAATCAAAGACTTAATGAAGAAATACTCATCCAGGCTGGTAGGAGGGCAAAGACAGGCAGCTGGGGTGGAGAGAATGTGAGGTAAGGTGGGGCTGGAGGACCAGGCAGGTGAGATAGAGGCTGGTGGTCCCACATTTGTGTGCAGATAAACCGGGAGAAACAACTAGAGAGTGAGACAGACCACGCAACTCAGAGTTCTAGCATGGGAAAAGAAAGCCTCAAAACCTCTGACTGAAAAACCTGTGGGGGTTGTGACAGCCAGGGAAACTCCCAACCTCACAGGAGAGTTCACTGGAGAGACCCATAGGACCTAGAACATACATAAACCCACCCATCCAGGAATCAGCACCAGAAGGGTGCTCCAATTTGCTTGTGAGTAGTGGGGGAAGTGACTGAAAGCTGGCAGAGAGCCCAGCAAGAGGCATTGTTCCCTCTCTGACCCCACCCCCAGATAGTGCCACAATGCATCCATATGGGTTGCCCCACCCTGGTGAATACATAAGACCCTGCCCCTTACAACATAACAGCTGTGTCAAGTCAAAGAAATATAGCCCAAATAAAAGAACAGATC
Source organism: Phyllostomus discolor (assembly GCF_004126475.2). Taxonomy (NCBI): domain Eukaryota; kingdom Metazoa; phylum Chordata; class Mammalia; order Chiroptera; family Phyllostomidae; genus Phyllostomus; species Phyllostomus discolor. The sequence goes on from NC_040904.2 coordinate 108,548,997, forward strand.
AAAACTCCAGAAAAGGAATGAAGCGATGAAGAGATAGACAACCTACCAGATGCAGAGTTCAAAACACTGGTAATCAGGATGCTCACAGAAATGGATGCATATGGTTGCAAAATAGAGGAAAACATGAAGGCTATGCAAAGTGAAATAAAGGAAAATGTACAGGGAACCAATAGTGATGGGAAGGAAACTGGAACTCAAATCAACAGTTTGGAGCAGAAGGAAGAAATAAACATTCAACCAGAACAGAATGAAGAAACCAGAATTCAAAAAAATGAGGAGAGACTTGGGAACTTCCAGGACTTTAAATGTTCCAATATTTGAATCAGAGTTTAAGAAATCCTGCCAGAGGAAAAGAGGAAGAGCAAGAAATGAAAACTTATTTGAACAAATAATAAAAGAAAACTTCCCCAGTCTGGTGAAGGAAATACACTTCCAGGAAGTCTGGGAAGCTCAGAGAGCCCCAAAGAAGTTGGACCCAAGAAGAAACATACCAAGGCACATCATAATTACATTACCCAAGATGAAGGAAAAGGAGAGAATCTTAAAAGCAAAAGAAAAAAAGGAGGCAGTTACCTACAAAGGGGTTCCCATAAGACTATTAGCTGATTCCTCAAAAGAAACCTTGCAGGCAAAAAGGGACTAGAAAGAAGTATTTGCAGTCATGAAAGGCAAGGATCTACATCCAAGATTACTCTATCCAGTAAAGATATCATTTAGAATGGAAGGGTAGATAAAGGTCAAGTTAAAGGAGTTCATCATCACTAAGACTTAATTATATGAAATGTTAAAGGGACTTATCTAAGAAAAAGGAGATCAAAACTATGAACAGCAAAATGACAACAAACTCACAACTATCAACACCTTAACCTTAAAAACAAAAAGAAACACTAAGCAAATGCTAGAAGAGGAACAGAATCACAGAAATGGAGATCACATGGAGGATTATCAATGAGGAGGGGGAGAGAAGGAACAGAAGGGAAGGTACAGGAAATAAGAAGCATAAATGGTAGGTACAAAATAGACAGGAAGAGGTTAAGAACAGTATAGGAAATGGAGAGGCCAAAGAACTTATATGTATGACCCATGGACATGAACTAAGGGGGGCAGGAATGCTGGTGGGAGGGGGTGCAAGACAGATGAATAGAGGGGGGAAATTGGGACAACTGTAATAGCATAATCAATAAAATATACTTTTAAAAAATATCAGTGTCTTGAAAGATATGGGGGGAAAGCCTGAAGATGTAAATCAGCTGAAGGGAAATTGAAGAGATGTGGTATCTAAATTCATTGCATAATCCTGATTGGATTCTACATTGGATGAAAAAGAAAAGCAGTTCCAATATTGGGTAAATTTGAATATGACCTTAGCTATGGAATTGTATCCAGGTTAAATTCCCTATTGCAATATTCTGTGTTTTAGTAAGAAAATATCCTTGTTCTTAGGAAATATATGTTTAAGTATTTAGAGGTAAAGGATAATATAATCAGAAACATGAGAATAAAGAACACACTGGCAGTAACCAGAGGGGTGGGGGGGAGAGGAATAATGGGGGTAAAATAGGGGAAGGTCCATCAAGGAACATGGATAAAGAACACATGGAGAAAGCCAAAGAGGGTTAGGGTCAAGGATGGGAGATGGGATGGGTGGGGCGAGGGGCCATGGTGGGGTGAAAGTGGAGACAACTGTACTTGAACAACAATATAAAAAGAGGGAGAAAAAGACAAAGAAGAAAGAATAAATGTGGCTAAAATGTCAATAATTGATGAACCTACATGCATATGGATGTTCATTATACTAGCCTTACAAGTTTTCCACATGCTTAGAAGTCTCCATAAATGAGGATAAGGGGGGAATGAGGATAAGGGGGGAATGCTCAAAACGTATGCACATTTGTTACAAAGCTTTTCATAGTAGACCAGAACACTCTCTTTGGTATGCCCCACAGGGCCCTCCAGACACTTCTGTTGGTGTACATATTCGATTACCTATGTATCCAGTTTTTCTCCTGAACAGAGATCCTCTTCAGTCCATTTCATCTTTGTATTATCACCACCAACCACATAGTAGGGGTGACATAATGTCTGTTGAGTAGGCCAAGGAAGGAAGCAGCAACCCTCTGAGAACAGGTAAGCCCATTCCCATTTTTATACCTAGACAGCAAGCTGTCAGAGCTGACCTCCTGCCATGAGCTGTTACCAGAATTGACATTGTTATAATTCAACAGTTTGGGTTCATCAGACAACCTAAATGTGTCACTGTGAACTTCCTCTTCCAAAGTGATTACCAAAATGTTAAATGAGACAAGTGTGTACCCTGCATCCTGAGACCACAGCCTTCAGTGTGAGAGGGGTCCATTTATTCTTGCCCCATTTCTTATTTCTAAGGCAGTTCTCCAGATATGTTTTACTTAAGATGAAGCAACCTTTTTTTTAAAGAGATTTTGGTGTAAAGCCTTGTCACAGATGTTTCTAGACTAAATAAATTTTGTCCCTGTTTATGTTTTGTCTACTTATTTAGCACTTGAAAGCTGATTGGACTGTTTTGGCTTATTTCTACTTAGAGAAACTATATTTCCTAATTACGTTGAATGCAATTAGTATTCATTAAGACTTAGTTTTTGCATGCTCCCTGATTCTTGGGTGTTTACAATTTGGCATATATGGGTATGTGAAAAGTTAAATCCCTCAATTGGTCATGTTAACTATGATTTTCCTGTTATAATACAGTTTGTTTGATGTAAGAAAAAAAATTCCACCTAGAATAAAAGTGGCCAACATCTCTTTTTTGATTAATTTTTATCAGTATAAATATTCAGTCTCTCTTATTATAATTTGTTGAACTTCTACCCTCATTTAAAATATTATTTTGGAGAATGAATGAGGTTTAACTGAGGAGACTCATCACTCTCCATTGTATTTAACATCTCAGGTTACAAAACCAGTGTTTTGCCACCTGTTCCGATAATAGGATTTTAAGACTCGAATTGCAGTTTGATTTAATGTTTCCCACTAATCAGGACATTTAGTGTTTTTCTGAAAACCAACATAGCATCATCTCAAGAGCAGATCCTTTCATATAAACAATGAACACAATTTGTTCAACCATGTTTTTAAAAATATCACATGTAATAAGCAATCCTTAATTTCCCACTACATTCAAGTTACAAATAGTGAAAACAATAGAAAATTATTTGGGAAAAGAAAGTTGCTTCCTGAAGTTCAAGTAGACTTCATGCAGAAAAGACAAACAACCCACCATGGCTGGGTGGCTCAGTCAGTTAGACTGGCATCCCAATATGCCAATGTTGTGGGTTCAATCCTGGGTTAGGGCACATAGAAGAGTCAAGCAATGAATGCATCAATAAGGGGAACAACAAATCAAAGTCTCTCTCTCTCTCTCTCTCTCTCTCTCTCTCTCTCTCTCTCCCTGCCTTCCCCCCTCTCTAAAATCAATAAATATAAATTTTAAAAAAGTTAAACAACCCAATTTCAAAATGGGCAAAGGACTTGAAGAGACCTCTCTCAAAAGAAGATACAGATGGCCAGTAAGTACACCAAAAAGTGCTCAGTGTCATTAGACTTCAGGGAAATGCAAATCACAACAGCAGTGCAATACCACCTCACACCCACCAGGATGGTCATAATAAACAAAATGGAAAATGACAAGTGTTGGTGACAATGTAAAGAAGTTGGAAATTTCATCCATTGCTGGTAGAAACGTATTAATTCAGCCACTGTGGAAAGCTGTTTGACAGTTCCTCAATAAGTTAACCATATCACCCAGCAATTTCTCTCTTAGGCATATGCTCTAAAGAATTGGAAACAGGTATTTAAATAAAAGTTGTACATGAATATTCACAGCAACACTATTCATAATTGTCAAAACATGGAAACAACCCAAAAGTCCATTAAATGGATTGATGAATAAACAAAATGTAGTCTATCCAGTCTTCCAGACAAGATGGTGGAGTAGTAAACTCTGTGCTCACCTCCTCCCACGACCACGTCAAAATTACACCTACACCATAGAACAACCATCATTGAGAACTGCCTGAAGTCTAGCTGATCAGAAGTCCTGTACCTAAGGATATACAGAAGAAGCCACATGAAGACTAGTAGGAGGGAAGGAGACACAAAGCAAACTGATCCTACACCCATTTGTGGCATTTAAAAATCAGGAGCAATATCTCAGCTGTGGAGGCCCCTCCTGAGGAGTGACGGCCCACACCAGGGCCCCCCACCCAGGGTGCCAGTGCCAAGAAGAGGAGTTCCTACCACCCCTGGCAAAGTAATGCCTGAGTGAGATGGAGGGTTTATGGAGTCCTAAACAATTCCTTTTTGTGGGGGAAGGGTTAAGGTTAGGGATAAATTTTGAGTTTAATTTAGGATAAGAATTTGAGTGAGAGTTAAGCTTAGGGTTGGTGTTGTGTTTATGATCAGGGGTAGCATTAAAGGTAGGAATGGATTTAGCTTTGAAATCACTGTTAGGATTGTGATTAACATTAGGTTAAGGGTTAGGCTTAGGGTTAGGTTTTGGGATAGGTTTAGAATTAGGCTTGGGTTAGGCTTAGAGTTTTCATTAGGCTTAGAATTAGTGTTAGGGTTAAGTTTAAGTTTAGTTTTTAAAAATTTTTTATTAAATTTATTGGGGTGACATTAGTTAATAAAATCATATAGGTTTCAAGTGTATGATTCCATAGTATGTCATCTGTATACTGCATTGTGTTCATACATCTCGAACCTATGTTTTCTTCTCTGTAATTTATTGTTTCAGGTCTTATATTTAGGTCTGTGTTCCATTTTGAGTTAATTTTTTGTGTATGGTGAGAAATAGCAGTCTCGCATCATTCTTTTATATGTGGCTTTCCAATTTTCCCAGCACCATTTATTGAAGGGTTATGTCTTTTTTTCTTTTTTTTTTTTACTGTATATTTTTGGTTCCTCTGTCAAAAATTATTGGGTCATACATTTCTGGTCCCTCAATTCTGGTCTTAACATATGTTTTTCTGCCAATACCATGTTTTGATTATTGACCCTTTGACATCAGGAGCTGTGATACCTCCAGCTTTGTTATTTTTCTCAGCGTTTCTTTGGCTATTTCAGGTTTTTTGTGGTTCCATATAGATCTGATGGTTTTTTGTTGTATTTCTTTAAAAAATATCACTGGGATTTTGATAGAGATGAGTATTAGAAACAATAAACAAATACAGTAAAGTTGTAGGATATAAAATAAAAAACCCATTGCATTCTTATATACTAACAGTAAAATTCCAGAAAAAGAAATGAAAATAACAATTTCTTTTGCAATTAACACAACAAGAAATAAATAAAGTACCTACACATAAACTTAGCAATGGGTGTAAAGAACCTATACACTGAAAACTACAAGATACTATTAGAAGAAATTGAAAAACATACAAAGAAATGGCAAGATATTCCACGTCCATCAACTGGAAGAATCCTCTTAGTTAAAATGGCCATATTACCCAAAGCAACACATAGATTCGGTCTAGCCATTCCTCTTAAAGGGTCCCACAAACCAAATTACTTGCTGACAGTCTCACTCCCTCTCAGCTCCAGTGATGCGGCAGAAGCTCAAAAGGTGCCAGGGACATATGGGGAGGAACTGAGTTGTTTGGCTTCAGGGCAAGGGCTGGAGGAGCATCATTTTCCCAGAAAGAAGTGCTGGAAAAAGCTATTGTCTCTTTGTTGAGATCCCCCTCCACCCAGCCTGCACAGACAGGTGGGCACTATATCTGAGTCTCCATCAACCTGGCTAATACTGTTTGCCCTGCCATGGGGATTCCCTGACACACCACAGCACCCAGCTTGTAGGCCCACCCAAGCCACTTCCCATGGCTTCTCCATACAAGTGGTCTTGGCCTGTATTGGCTTATGCTGCAGACTTTTCCTAAAATCTCTAGATGGTCTATAAACACCAAATAAGGACCAACTGGCCTCCATGTGTTCTGTGCCTCTAGCTAAGTAGTCCCAACCTTGGTAGCTAGCCTAAGTTCACAGCTTAGTCTCTCCCAGGTACTTCCAAGATCATCACAAGTGGAAACCAACTGTAGATCACTTTGTAGCTCATACCAAGGGGCTTTGGGCAGGGCACAAGCAGTAGCTGACCTTGGCCTACAAAAGTGCCCTTTCAAAAAGACCCCAGAACCAACACACATGGTGGCCAGCTTCATACCACACCAGAGCACCACCCAACCATGAGCAGAAACAATACACAAAGGGCAGATTCACCAGGCACCAGAGTCCTGCTGAAGCAAATCCTGTTTCATAGGATATGCTCCTCCACTGTAGTCACAGCCATTCCTTAAAACCAATAAGCCTGATGGTCAGTCTTTCCCATTGAAATGCCAACAACAATTAAGGCTTCACTACAACAGGAAGGCACACACAACCCACACAAAGGATACCCCTGGAGCATCTGGTTCAGATGAACAGGGAGACTGCACTACTGGGCCCCACATAATACCTAATACATAAAGCCTGTCTACTGAGACAAGGAGACATAGCAGTTCTACCTAATGCTGAAAAACAAACACAGGGAGGCTTCCAAAATGGGGAGGAAAAAAAAAACATGTCCCAAATGAAAACACGTAACAAAACTTCAAAAAAAGAACTAAGCAAAATGGAGACAAGCAATCAACAAGATGCAGAGTTCAAAACTATAGGAGGCTGTTTTGCATGGTGTGGGCCCAGACATGACCCATGCCCATGGATAGGTTCTCCTGTGGGGAATCAGTCCTGCATTGTACCTAGGCCACTTTGAGACTTGCTTTTTGCTAAAACTCCCTCACCCTGAATTGAGGCAGCAAGTGCTTACTGTAACTTCCTAAAGACTGTGCTAAACCTTCCAAGGATGAGCATAACCAGTTCAACCACTTTTTCTTTTGCATTTTCAAATATCCTTCTATGATGTCATTAGCAGCATCCTTTCCTTTGTTTTCTGTAAAAAGTAACCACCTAAAGCGAACCTGTGCATAGCAAATGAGGACCATCATGTAATGTGCCCAGAAAAGCAATAAAAGCCTGTCCAGGCAAGGGCTGAGGTTTTTCTCTTCTTGAGAGAGGAGCCATGCCATCCCTTTTCCTCCACAGGACTCGGTAGTCTGTGTGAATTTGTTGTATCTCATCCACAATGTCGCTGACCCCACAAGCAGGGGTCTGCATCACAAAACACTGGTTATAAAGATGTTCAGTAAAGTAAGGGGAAGAACAGATCAACTTAATGGGAACTTCAACAAAGACATAGGAAACATAAAAAATAGAGATAGAAAACATAAAACAGAACCTGTCAGAAATGAAGAAAAAATAACTGAAATGCAGAGTACATTAGAGAGGATCAAAATTAGATTAGATGAAGCAGGGATCAAATCAGTGATTTGGAACTTAAAGTAGCAGAAATCACCCGATCAGAACATTAAAAAGGAAAAATTTTTAAATATGAGGGTAGTTTAAGGGGCCTCTGGGACAATATCAATCAAACCAACATTAGCATCATAGGGGTACCAGAAGGAGAAAAGAGAGAAAGCAAGGTATTGAAAACCTTTTGAAGAAGTAATTATTGAAAACTTCCCTAACCTGGCTAAGAAAATAGACATACAAGTCCAAGAAGCTCACAGAGTCTGAAACAAGATGAGCCCAAAGAGGCCCACACCAAGACACATCATAATTTAAATGCAAAATGTTAAAGACTAAAAGAGAATCTTAAAATCAGCAAGAGAAAAACATTTAGTTACCTGCAAGTGTGCTCCTATAAGACTGTCAGCTGATTTCTCAAAAGAAACTTTGCAGGCTGGCAGGGATTGGTACACAATATTCAAAGTGATGAAAAGCAAGGACCTATAACCAAGATTACTCCACCCAGGAAAGCTAATATTTAGAATTTAAGGATACATAAAGAGCTTCCCAGACAAGAAAAAGCTAAAGAAGTTTGCCATCACTTAACCTTTATTATATGAAATGTTAAAGAGACTTCTTTAAAAAGTAGGTGAAAAAAGGTAAAAATAGAAGTAATAAAATGGCAATTACTACCTATCTACCAACAAATACTTTAAATGTAAATGGATTAAATGCTTCAATCTAAAGACATAGGGTGGCTGAATGAATAAGAAAACAAGACCCTTACATTTGCTGCCCACAAGAGACTCACTTTAAATCAAAAGACACATGCAGACTGAAATTACAGTAAAGAGATAGAAAAAGATATTTCATGGTAATGGAAACAACAACTAAAAAAGCTGGGTGGCAATACTTTTAACAGACAAAATAGATTTGAAAACAAAGGCTATAATGAGAGACAAAGAAGGATCTAGCAATTTTACCTCTGGGTATTTGTCTGAATAAACCCAAAAAATTAATTCAAAAATGCCTATACATCCATATGTACTTTGCAGAGTTATTTACAGTAGCCAAGATATGGAAGCAACCTAAATATCCAACAATAGATGAGTAGATTAAGAAGTTGTACATATACAAGTACACAATGGAATATGACTCAGCCATAAAATAGAATAAAATCCTGCTATTTGCAACAACATGGGTGGACCTGGAGAGTATTGTGCTAAGTGAAATAAGTCAGACAGAGAAAGACAAATACCAAATAATTTCACTTATGTGTAACATCTAAAAAAGAAAATAAGTGAAAAATAAAAACAAACTCATAGATACAGAGAATTATTTTGATGGTTGCCAGATGGAAGGGGGATAAAGGGATGGGTAGAAAAGGGAAGGGATTAAGTACAAACTGGCAGTTACAGAATAGTCATGGGGATGTAAAGTGCAGCACAGGGAATGTAGTCACTAATATTGTAACAACTTTGTGTGGTGCCAGGTGGGCACTAGACTTATCAGGGTGATCACTTTGTAAAATATATAATATCTAATCACTATGCTGTACACCTGAAACTAATACAATATTGTAGGTCAGTTGTAATTGAAAAATAGAAAAAAATTAAAGAAATGCCAATTATGGCACATTCTTATGAACTCATGAAATAGGGCATTGAATAGATTTTATTTCTGTTTAGCCTTGACTGATATGGTCTCTGGTTTAGTTCCTGGTCAGGGCACATGCCTGGGTTGTGGGCAGGGTCTCCAGTTGTGGGTGTGTGAGAGGCAGCCAGTCAATGTCTCTCTCACACATTGATGTTTCTCTTCCTCCCTCTCTCCCTCTTTCCCCTCTCCCTAAAAATAAATAATAAAATCTATTTTTAAAAAGTGTCAGCTATCTGTACAATGGAGTACCATTCAGCAACAGTGAAGAAGGAAGCACTGACACATGGGAGAAATTTGAAGACATGATACCAAGTGAAAGAAGCTTGAAGAAAAGACCACTGTAAAATAATATTTCACAAGTGCTGCCTTGACCCAGTTTTTAAGTCATGGATAAAATTCTCATGTCCTCTTGCTTGTTGCTTGTTTGCAGTTACTTTGCTAAGCCTCTATCACACCTACTTCCCTTTCAGGCTCTAACACTCCTGGGTTATAATAAACACATTCCTAACAACCAGAGGCCCCAAGTTACCTAACACCCGGGGATAGCTTTTTCTTCCCTCAGATTTTTTCAAAATACCCAGTTTCCAGGAAGCCCACAAAACCTAGCTAGTCCTATCCTGCTTATTCTATATATGCTGCTTACTACATACAGTTCCTCTGAGAGCTGTTGTTACCCATCTCCAGGGGCAGCACCTGTGGCCCAAGGGACAGCCTGCTGTCACTGGAAGCTGTTAGTAATAACAATTCTACCTTTCATCTATCCAGAGTATCTTTGTGTGTGTCCTGTCATCCAAAGAATAAACAGTCACACCTAATATCATATGAGCTAAAACAGCCATGGATATTATTCCCTTTATATGCAAATGTCCAGAATAGGAAAATCCATAGAGACGAAATCCAGGGTTGTGGTTGCCAGAGGCTCTGAGGGAGGAGAGTGGGGAGTGACGAGAGGAGGTTCCCACTTGGGATAATGAAAAAAATCCTGCTGCTAGAAAACAGGTATGTGTGCACAACACCATGAATTACTTAATACCACTGCATTGTACACATTAACATATGTAAATGATATATTTTGTTATGTGCAAATTACCACAGAAAAGAACATGGCAAAAACATTTAAAAAGGCAGGGTCTAATAAACGAGACTGCAGGTACGTGCATATCTTAAAATAGTTTAATTTCCCGTGAATACAAAGACAATAGTCTTATCAGCATCTCTAAGTGGTACTCTACACATAACAGAATGGCTAACATTAAAGACTAACAAGAAAAACGAACATGAGGAGTAAACTGAATTCACATAGTGGTGTCCTTGGGAGTAAAAGACAGTGCAGACACTTGAAAAATTCTAACAGTGTCAGTTCCAATTCTAGGTTTTTACTCAAGGCAAATGGAAGCAAATGTCCACAGAAAGACTTGCACAAGAACTTTCACAGCAGCTTTGTTCCTAAGGGCCCACCTGGGAAAGAGCTCTGCTGTCCCTCATTCGGAGAAGACACAGGCTGTGTTCCTCACACCATGGACTTGTATTCAGACATACACACACACACAACAACACAGACAAGTCCCCGAACATTTTACTGAGTGAAAGAAACCTTGAATAAGGATTACACATGGTATTTTTCCACCAATATGAAATTCTGGAACTTGCAAGTTAATTTTTGGTAAAAAAAATTTCACAATGATTTCCTCTGGTCATCTGGGGGTGGAGAGTGTTGGGAGAGGGTATGAGGGAATTTTCTGCATGTGATGCTCATGTGTCTTGGTAATGATTTAGGTTCCAGACCTCATAGAATTGTACACTTAAGATCTGTGCATTTCACTTTATGTAAATTTTACCTCTAAAGAAAAAAGAGAACCAAAAAAATATTGACTTCTATTTAATAATAGAAGTCATTAATAATGTGCTAATAATGATTTACTGAAGTTCTTGGGGGAAAGTATACTGTTATCTACAACTTACTTTGAAATGCACACAAGAATAAGTTGGATTATTAAATGGGAAGAGAGATGGATAGAGGGATAGATATATGATAAGGTAAGAATAGTGACAGACCTAGGTAGGCCTAGGAGAAATGGAAAATCACCAGGCAGGAAAACCGTACTGTTGGAAACTGTAGCCTGGGGAAAATACCTGCCTGAGAAACTACCTGCCGACCTTACCCAGGACAAACAGATGCCCAGCTAAGACTGGGGTCTGGGGTCAGCCTATTCGGCATAACAGGATGCAGCTTTAACTTGAGCTTGACAAGATGTATCAAGAACACTGGTCAGCAGAAACAGCACCCACCAACCAGCTCCAGCCAGTCAGACTCTGACTCCCCAACTAGTTACCCTTCAGGGGGTTTTGCACTTAAAAACCCTGACCCTAACAACCAAGAGAGTCTCAACCTCCTTGGTTGGCTCCTACTTTCCCTCTTATTTCCTGTTAATGAACCCTGCTCTTTTGCTCACTGCATCTCTTTGGTTTCTTGAGTGAATCCAACCTGACAGAAAAATATTAAAGGTAGAATTTAGGTGGTGCATATATGGAATTCCACTAATTTTTTTTTGCCTTTTATGTGTATTTAAAAACTTTTTATAGCCTTGGCCTACTTGGTGCTCTAACATGGTCTGTGGGTGCACTTGTTACGGAACAGGGCCAAGGGTGGTGCACAATATACTATTACCAAAAGGACCCCCCACTAGGATCGCTATGCCCACCAGCAGAGGAAAGACCTCTCTCAATGCCAGAGATTGGTGAAAAGGAAGGGAAATATTTATTTAAAACTATACAGACTTAGAGTAGTGACCTAATGTCTTCATTAAAATATTAAAGTCCTTTAGGATACCCACAGACACACACAGTCCTTCCTTCTCCCTCTGCCCTAATCTGGGGTACTGTATCTCAGGAGAAGAAGCAGAAGTCAGTGATTCAGGCTCCTGGCACCATCAGCTGTGTCACTGCCAGGATCTTCAGCTAACCCAAAGCCATGTGGCACCTTCTCATGGCCCACCAGCAAGAGTCCTTCCATCCCTTTTCTTCCAGGCAAAGTCTCTCCTGCTGCCTAAGCCACATGGCAAAAGGGAGCACCCAAAATCCACATGGTTCTCACTCCCACAAAGCTGCACGGGGTCCCCACTCTGCCAAAGCCACATGGTTCTCCCCTCCAATGGCTGCTGAGTCTGGGTTTAAACCCCGTGCCAACCTTCCTCTGCACCCCCATTTCCGACTCCTCCTACAATCAGTTACACCTGCCAGCATTCCTGTATTCTTCCAGGTTTACTGGGCTGCCATCATAAGTCTGGGCAGGTGTGGCCCCTTGGCATGGAGCCAATCTTCTCCAAGCTCTCATGCAGGTGCTGTAACCAGGGGGAGCTGTCCCCCAGTTACATCTTGTGTGGAGGTCACTTCCATCCCCCTGGCTCAGAGCATGGCCACAGATATTTAACATATCTATGAAACCAGTTAAAGGCCATAGATATGTTAAATGACCATGCCAGAGGTTAGCTGCAAAGCTGTGGCTATGCAAAACAGCTCTCAATGGCGCTGCTCCATTTGTCCCTTTCCCCAAGGACATCCTAATATTTCCCAGACACCCTGAGTTCTGGGCCCCATTCCAAATCCCTATTTGGGGCTCCCCTCTGGACTGCACCCTGTTATAGTCTGGCCTAAAGGAAATGGAGAAAAAGATGGAGTTTGTGTGTAAAGATAGCAACAGTAGCTCTTTAAATGAGGACTATTTGTGTATGAATGCCTGAAAACTGCTATCCAACTTTTCTGCCAGGTTCCAGAAACAATTTATTTCAAAGTGTCTTTGAGGATCAAAAGTGGGGATGGACTAACTACTGTTTTTCGTAATAAACCTTATTGAGTAATTGACTCTATAGACTACATACATGTGAATGGAAGCTGCCACAATAAAGTCATTTATGTCAATGGAACTAAAATGGGGCCCAGAGGTCACAAAGAGGTTGCCTATGTTCATTCCACCTATAAACTTCTTTTAAAAATTAATTAGGGGGCTTCTGGTCAAGATGGCCACATAGGTAAACGTGGCTCACCTTCTTACACAACCACATCAAAATTACAGCTAAAATAAAGAACAACCATTCAGTGCTGTCAGAAATCAGGTTGAATGGAAGTCTGACAACTACAGAGTTAAGGAAACCACATCCATCCAAACTGGTAGGAGGGGTAAAGACACTGAACGAGCTGGGCCCACACCCATGTGTGTTATATAAAAATTCAGGAGGGATATCTGAGGAGCAAGGAGCCAGGCCCCCCAGCCCAGGGTTCCAGGGCCAGGAAGATAACTCCCCATAACTTATTGCTGCAAAAATCAATGGGGATTGAATCGGTAGAAGAAACTTCTGGAGTCCCAAGCAGTTCCCCTTAAAGAACCCACACACAGACCTACTCAGACTCACTCCCTCTGAGCTCCAGCATCAGAGTAGCAGCTTGAAAGGCATCAGTGGCATGCAGAGAGGAACTGAAGTGTCTGGCTTCAAGGTGAGAGCTGGGGGGACAGCTTTCTCCCAGACAGAAAGTCAGGCAGAGGTCATTGTGCCTATTCTGACCCCTTCTCCCACAGGGCAGTAGAGCCTGCAGGCTGTTGCCATATCTGAGACTGCACCAACCTAGCTAACACTGTTTGCCCTGCCCTGGAGGTCCCTGTGACTCCATCCCACCCAAACTGTTAACTGTAACTTTTCCATGTGAATGGCTGGTCTTGGCTCAAGCTTCACAACTTCCTAAATCCTTTCAAACAAGCAACAGCTGGCCTCAGTAAGTCCCCAGCCCCCATACCTCTTGCTAAGTGGCCACAGGCCCAACACTAGCAGCAGCCAGCCTAAATCCACAGCTTGACTTTTCCTGGGAATTCCAAGCCCAGAACAAGTAGCAGCCATCTCGGATTACTTTATAGCTCAGGCAGGGTTTCCCTAGGCAGGACACAGAAGGGGGCTGACCTTGGTCTGCACCACCCAGGAAACCACAGGGCCAGTGTGTAACAGGGTGCAATCCAGGAGCGGGGCCCCAAATAGGGATTTGGAATGGGATCCAGAACTCAAGGTGTCCAGGAAACAATAGAAAGATATATAGGATGTCCTTGCCCCTTCCCCCCACAGGGTTGAGTTGAGTGAAGGAACACATGGAGCAGGAACATGCTGAGCTGTTTTGTACAGCCACAGCTTTGCAGCTAACCTCTGGCATGGTCATTTAACATATCTATGGCCTTTAACTGGTTTCATAGATATGTTAAATATCTGTGGCCATGCTCTGAGCCAGGGGGATGGAAGTGACCTCCACACAAGATGTAACTGGGGGACAGCTCCCCCTGGTTACAGCACCTGCATGAGAGCTTGGAGAAGATTGGCTCCATGCCAAGGGGCCACACCTGCCCAGACTTATGATGGCAGCCCAGTAAACCTGGAAGAATACAGGAATGCTGGCAGGTGTAACTGATTGTAGGAGGAGTCGGAAATGGGGGTGCAGAGGAAGGTTGGCACGGGGTTTAAACCCAGACTCAGCAGCCATTGGAGGGGAGAACCATGTGGCTTTGGCAGAGTGGGGACCCCGTGCAGCTTTGTGGGAGTGAGAACCATGTGGATTTTGGGTGCTCCCTTTTGCCATGTGGCTTAGGCAGCAGGAGAGACTTTGCCTGGAAGAAAAGGGATGGAAGGACTCTTGCTGGTGGGCCATGAGAAGGTGCCACATGGCTTTGGGTTAGCTGAAGATCCTGGCAGTGACACAGCTGATGGTGCCAGGAGCCTGAATCACTGACTTCTGCTTCTTCTCCTGAGATACAGTACCCCAGATTAGGGCAGAGGGAGAAGGAAGGACTGTGTGTGTCTGTGGGTATCCTAAAGGACTTTAATATTTTAATGAAGACATTAGGTCACTACTCTAAGTCTGTATAGTTTTAAATAAATATTTCCCTTCCTTTTCACCAATCTCTGGCATTGAGAGAGGTCTTTCCTCTGCTGGTGGGCATAGCGATCCTAGTGGGGGGTCCTTTTGGTAATAGTATATTGTGCACCACCCTTGGCCCTGTTCCGTAACAAGACCATCTGAGAGTGGGTAGCAAATCTTACAACACTTCATTCTTGAATACTTCAGCATGCATCTTCCAAGATTAAGAACATCTACAAATTACCACAACATTGCCACACCTGAGGGAAACGACACTAATTCAGTAACACCATTCATACACAAAGGTGACCGTTGTTCCATAAAATGTCTTGTAATTGTTATTTTTTTCCTATTCCAGATCCAATCAAAGTTCACGCATTGCATTGACCGTTGGGTTTCTTGAATCTCTCCCAATCTCCCTTTCCCCCAACTTCCTTTTGAAGAAACGAGGCCAGTTGTCTGGCCTGGATTTGAGCTACAAATCCCACATTTGTCTAAGTTTCCCTTTATTAGAGTCGGGACAAGTATTTCTGGCCAGAACACCACGCTGGAGGTTGTGTTCTTCCCTCTGCATCACGTCAAGAAGCATATAATGTCAGTCTTTCTCTACTGTTCTTGGCAATTATTGCCAGGTTTGGGCACTTGCTTAAGATAGTGACTGTCAATTCTCTGTACTGTGAAGGTACATTTTCCTCTTTGTATTTAATAAGTAAATCATGGAATTTTATTTTTGAGACTATGAGAATATCTAATTTATAGATTTTTAATCTCTCGATTATACCTGAGACAGAGGAACTAGAGGAGTTCACTAGTCAAATGTATTATTTTTCACCTGTGGACTATGAGATCATAGGGTGCTGGGACTCAGAGGTCTTCTTGGTTGACTTATTTATGGTTTTATTTTAGACAGTCACATTAAATCTGGTTTTTGTGTTTCCTTCCATAAAGAACATTTTTTTTTTTCAGTTTGGGGCATGATCTGTTGATTTTCACCATGGAAGAGTATACACATAATTCTATCCACCACCAGCCACATATGTACACACTTTTCCATGTCCCTAATACATAATTTTGTTTAGAGCACCACTTAGTGTTTTCATTATCACACCCATGTAAAAGTCTGTATTGATAGCCAGTACATCAGTACTATGCTGTGTATCTTTTGTTTACCCTTTCAGACCCACTCTTCATCTTTCTCCATTCTGCTCTGGGTCTTGGGAGGCTGAATTCCATCAGGGTTCCCTCACCCTGTGGTTACTCAGTTGGGTCTGACCAACAGAAGGCACCCACAGGACCTTGGAGGGAAAAACAAAATGAGGTCATAGTATTTGCTCCTAGCTCTAGGTTTCCACAGGTGAGTTGCTTAGTTTTGCAAAAGGCCACAGCTCTCATCTGGCAGCACTCTTTATGTGATAGCTCCTTTGTGGCCGAATACTGGCATGTTCTTTTTGCTGCTTCAGACTTTGAGTGGTAATAGTTACTATGTTGTTATTAGTCTTATTAGTTTTCCTAAATCCATCTACACTGTGAAAACTTATTAGTTTTTTTATTAAACTTTTCTGAATTATGCTATCTTTTTTTCTGCTGGACATCCATTAGGATTATTTTCTTTTTCTGCAAAACTTTTCTTTTTTCTCTGGAGTTACTATTTGATCTGATTTTTCTGTTTTTCTATGAACTTATTAATCTAACCCAAATACCTTCTATTGTTTTCTAAATCTCCACTTATGTGTTCAGAAACACCAGAAACTTTCTCAGTTTTATATCTTGAAGCCATTTCTTCTGGAGCTCTCTCTTCCCATTTTATACTGGTCGCCCTCTAGGCGTTCATACCGGCACCTCAGCTTTGCTATCTCTTTGGAAATTATCTTCTCTTATGAGTTGGAGCCTTTCTTTCCATTGGGCTGAAATCTTCAAACTTTCTGCCATCACTTTGCTAGTGCATATGCATCTCCTCTAGTCATTTCTTAAAAAGGATCATTGGAAGATAAATTTTTTATGTTAGAAAATTTTTTTTTATTTTAATCATTGTTCAAGTACATTTTTCTCCCCCCTACTCCCATTCCAGCCCACCCACGCAACCCTCCCCACTTCCCTCCATTACCCCCCACCCCTAGTTTTTGTCCATGTGTCCTCCAAATTTGTTCCTGTAATCCCTACCCATTCCCCCCTGGAATTCCCTCTTCTCTCCCCTCTGGCCACTATCAGGCTATCCCCTATTTCAGTGTCTTTGGTTATATTTTGCTAGTTTTTTTGTTTTGTTTTGTTTTGTTGTTTAGATTCCTGTTAAAGGTGATATCATGTGATATTTGTCTTTCACTGCCTGGCTTGTTTCACTTAGCATAATGCTTTCCAGCTCCATCCATGCTGTTGCAAAGGGTATGAGCTCCTTCTTTCTTTCTGCTGCATAGAATTCCATTGTGTAAATGTACCATAGTTTTTTGATCCATTCATTTACTGATGGGCATCTAGGTTGCTTCCAGCACCTAGCTATTGTAAATTATGCTATGAACATCGGGGTGCAAAGGTTCTTTTGTATTGGTGTTTTAGTGTTCTTAGGATAGAGTCCCAGCAATGGAAATGTTGGGTCATAAGGCAGATCCATTTTTAGTTTTCTGAGGAAGTTCCAAACTGCTTTCCATAGTGGTTGTACCAGTCTGCAGTCCCACCAACAGTGCACTAGGGACCCCCTTTCTCCACATCCTCTCCAACACTTGTTGTTTGTTGCTTTGTTTATGATGGCCATTCTGACTGGTGTGAAGTGGTATCTCATTGTGGTTTTAATCTGCATCTCTCTGATGGCTAGCGATATTGAGCATCGCTCCATGTGTCTTTGGATTTTCTGTATGTCCTCCTTGGAGAAGTGTCTGTTCAAGTCCTTTGCCCATTTTTTAATTGGGTTACTTGTCTTCTTAGAGTAGAGTCGTGTAAGTTCTTTATATATTTTGGAGATTAAACCCTTGTCTGAGGTATCATTGGCAAATATGTTTTCCCATACAGTTGGTTCTCTTTTTATTTTGATACTGTTTTCCTTAGCTGTGCAAAAGCTTTTAATTTTGATGAGGTCCCATTTGTTTATTCTTTCCTTTATGTCCCTTGCTCTAGGGGACAAGTCAGTGAAAAAGTTTCTGTGTAAAATATCTGAGATTTTCCTACCTACGTTCTCTTCTAGGACTTTAATGGTGTCATGTTTTATATTTAAGTCTTTTATCCACCTTGAATCTATTTTTGTATAAGGTGTAAGTTGGTGCTCGAGTTTCATTTTTTTGCACGTAGCTGTCCAGTTCTCCCAACACCATTTGTTGAAGAGGCTATTTTTATTCCATTTTATGTTGCTGCTTCCTTTGTCAAATATTAATTGACCGTAGAGGCTTGGGTTTATTTCTGGGGTCTCTGTTCTGTTCCATTGGTCTATGTGCCTGTTTTTATGCCAGTACCAGGCTGTTTTGATTACAGTGGCCTTGTAGTATAGTTTAGTGTCAGGTATTGTGATTCCTCCTACTTTACTCTTCTTTCTCAAAATTGCAGCAGCTATTCGGGGTCGTTTATGGTTCCATATAAATTGTTGAAGTGTTTGTTCTATGTCTGTGAAATATGCCATTGGTACTTTAATAGGTATTGCATTGAATGTGTAAATTGCTTTTGGTAGTATGGACATTTTAATGATATTAATTCTTCCAATCCATGAACACGGTATATGTTTCCATTTGTTTGTGTCTTCCTTGATTTCTCTCCTCAGTGTTATGTAGTTTTCTGAATACAGGTCTTTTACCTCTTTGGTTAGGTTTATTCCTAGGTATTTTATTTTTCTTTTTGCTATTTCAAATGGAATTTTTTTCTTGATTTCTGCTTCTGCTGTTTCATTGTTGGTGTACAGAAATGCCTTTGATTTCTGGATATTGACTTTGTATCCCGCTGTTTTACCAAATTCATTTATTAGGTCAAGCAGTTTTTTGGTGGAGTCTATAGGATTTTCTATGTACACTATCATGTCATCTGCAAACAGTGACAGTTTTGTTTCCTCCTTTCTGATTTGGATTCCTTTTATTTCTTTTTCTTGTCTGATTGCTGTGGCTAGAACTTCCAGTACTATATTGAATAGAAGTGGTGAAAGTGGACATCCTTGTCTTGTTCCTGTTCTTAGTGGAAAAGATTTTAATTTTTGCCCATTGAGTATAATGTTGGCTGTAGGTTTCTCATATATGGCCTTTATTATGTTGAGGAATGCTCCCTCTATTCCCACTTTCCTGAGTGTTTTTATCATAAATGGGTGCTGTACCTTATCAAATGCTTTTTCTGCATCTATTGATATGATCATGTGGTTTTTGTCTTTGCTTTTGTTTATGTGATGTATTACATTTACTGATTTGCGAATATTGTACCATCCTTGCATACCTGGAATGAATCCCACTTGGTCATGGTGTATGATCTTCTTAATGTACTGTTGGATGCGGTTTGCCAGTATCTTGTTGAGGATTTTAGCGTCAATGTTCATCAGCGATATTGGCCTGTAGTTTTCTTTCTTCATTGTGTCTTTATCTGGTTTTGGAATTAAGATGATGTTGGCCTCATAAAAAGAGTTTGGGAGTCTTCCATCTTTTTGGATTTTTTTGAAATAGTCTGTGAAGGATAGGTGTTAGTTCTTCCTTAAATGCTTTGTAGAATTCTCCTGTGAAATCATCTGGTCCAGGGCTTTTGTGTGTTGGGGGTTTTTTGATTACTACTTCGATTTCTTTTGCTGTTATTGGATTGTTCAGGCTTTCTGCTTCCATTTTGTTGAGTTTTGGGAGGTTATATTTTTCTAGAAATTTGTCCATTTCATCTAGGTTTTCAAATTTCTTGGCATACAGCTCTTTGTAGTAATTTGTTACAATCCTTTGTATTTCTGTGGTATCTGTTGTAATCTCTCCTCTTTCATTTCTGATTGTGTTTATTTGGGTTTTCTCTCTTTTTTTCTTGATGAGTCTGCTTAAAGGCTTGTCGATTTTGTTTATCTTTTCAAAGAACCAACTCTTGGATTCATTGATCTTTAGAATTGTGCTTTTAGTCTCTATGTCATTTAATTCTGCTCTGATCTTGGTTATTTCCTTCCTTCTGCTTGCTCTGGGCTGTCTTTGTTGTTGTTCCTCGAGTTCTTGTAGACGTAGGGTTAGGTTGTTTGTTTGAAATGTTTCTAACTTTTTTAGGTGGGCCTGTATCGCTATGATCTTCCCTCTCAGGACTGCCTTGGCTGTGTCCCATAAGTTTTGGGTTGTTGTGAGTTCGTTTTCATTTGTTTCCAAAAACCGTTTGATTTCTTCCCTAATATCATTCTTGATCCATTCATTGTTTAATAGCATGCTGTTTAATCTCCATGAATTTGAGTGTTTTGGGTTTTTTTCCTTGGGGTTGGTTTCTAGTTTCAGTCCCTTGTGATCCGAGAAATTGCTTGGTATGATTTCAGTTTTTTTGAAATTGTTGAGGCTTGTTTTGTGTCCTATCATGTGGTGAATCTTTGAAAATGTTCCATGTACATTTGAAAAAAATGTGTATTTAGCTTCTTTGGGATGGAGGGTTCTGTAAATATCGGTAAAGCCCAGTTCGTCTAGTGTATTGTTCAATGCCTCAATATCTTTGTTGATATTTTGTATGGAAGATCTGTCCATTTTTGATAGAGGGGTGTTAAAATCCCCCACAATAATTGTGTTGCTGTCCATATCTTTCTTGAAGTCCTCTAAGATTTTCTTTATGTATTTGGGTGCTCCTATGTTGGGTGCATATATATTTACAATATTTATGTCTTCTTGGTGAATTCTTCCCTTGAGTATTATGAAACGACCTTCTGGGTCTCTCTTTATGGACCTTCTTTGGAAGTCTATTTTGTCAGATATGAGTATTGCTACCCCGGCTTTTTTTTCCTGTCCATTTGCTTGGAAAATTTGTTTCCAGCCCTTCACTTTCAACCTGTGCAGATCTTTTATCCTGAGGTGGGTCTCTTGTAGACAGCTTATGTGTGGGTCATGTTTTCTTATCCAATCAGCTATTCTATGTCTTTTGATTGGAGCGTTTAATCCATTTACGTTTAAGGTTATTATTGATAGGTACTTATTCATTGCCTTTTATGTACGTGTGATCCTCTCTGACTCTCTCTTTTCCTTTCTTTCCTTAAAGCAGTCCCTTCAGCATCTCTTGCAGAGCTGGTTTAGTGGAGGTGTATTCTTTTAGACTTCTTTTGTCTGAGAAGCTTCTTATTTGGCCTTCTATCTTAATTGAGAGCCTTGCTGGGTAAAGTAGTCGTGGTTGTAGGCCTCTGGTTCTCATTACTTGGATTATTTCTTGCCATTCTCTTCTGGCTTGGAGTGTTTCCATTGAGAAGTCAGCTGTTAGCCTTATTGGGGCTCCCTTGTATGTTACTTCCTTTTTCTCCCTTGCTGCCTTTAAGATTCTCTCTCTGTCTTGAAATTTTGCCATTTTAATTACGGTGTGTCTTGAGGTGGGCCTCTTTGGGTTCCTCTTGATTGGGACTCTCTGTGTTTCCTGTATTTGTGTGACTTTTTGTCTCATCAAATTAGGGAAGTTTTCCATCATCACTTGTTCAACTAGGTTTTCTATCCCTTGTTCTTCTTCTTCTCCTTCTGGTATCCCTATTATGCGGATATTATTACGTTTCAAATTGTCTTGCATTTCTCTTCATCCCTCTTCATTTTTTCTGAGCCTCTTTTCCCTTTCTTGCTCTTTCTGGGTGTTTTCTTCTATTTTGTCCTCTAGCTCGCTGATCCGATCTTCTGCTTCATCGATCCTGCTTTTCATTCTTTCTACTGTGTTCTTCAGTTCAGAAATTGTATTCTTCATTTCCTCTTGGCCCTTGTTGAGAGTTTCTATTTCCTTTTTTATGCTGATGTAGTTTCGTTGAGTTCATTGTAGCTTCCCTGTAGACTCTCGTAGCTCATTGTGAGCTCATTGAGCTTCCTGACAATCACTGCTTTGAATTCAATGTCTGATAGTTGAATTGCCTCTGTTTCATTCAGCATTCTTTTTGAGGCTTCCTCCTTTCCTTTCATTTGGGGATTATTTCTTTGTCTTCCCATTGTTTGTGGGACTCTTCTTGTTCGCCTCAGCTTCTTTTATTGATCTGTTCTGGCTCCCTGGGTTTATGATGTGAACTTCTTTAGTAGAGTAGCAGTGAGTTTCAGTGGTGCTGTTTCCTTGACCCCCCACGCTCGCTGGTCTTGGGCTGTCGTTTAAGTTGGCTTTGTGTTTGCCTTTGGGTTCTGATTGTTGTTGAGTCTTTCTTTGGTGGTTCCTTCCCGCCAGCTGGTTAAATGTGGGTCACTCTGTCCACCACCTTCTGTATTTTGCTGTGCTGGTGAGGGCAGGTTGTGTTGAAGCTGGATCTTTTGTGTGTACAAGGTTTAAAGAAATCTTGTTCAGTTGTTTGTATTGGGTACTGTCTCTACTGTTTAGTTGTATTTCCAGATAAGTCCTGGATTGAGGTTTGTGTGGTTACTACTCCCTCCTTCACCTTCTTCTGCTGTTATCTGTTAGTGGTTCCTTTGTTGTTGGGTTTCCTCTTCCAGTGAGTATCCTGGTGTTCACCTCCTCCACCTATTCTTTTTTGTCATCAGTTGGAGGGGGAAGGCAAAATGGTTTAAGACAGCAACCGAGAATTCTATGCTATTTACAGTAGTAGCAAGTAGGGGAGATATAGGAGATCCTTTCACTATGTATAGTGTTAAACGTGGTCTTCCAGCTAGCTGATTTTTAGAAAGGATGGAAAGAAGATAAGACTCTTGTTGGGGGAGGAAGGATTGTGAGCTGGATCTATAAAGCACAGAGGTTGTGGGCGGTCAGATTCTGGGGTAAGGTGAGAGTAAAGGATAGTAAATAGGTGTAGTGTGTGAGAGAATAGAGTTAACCACTACAGTAATAGCGTTCAGGAAACTTTGAAATGGGCTAAGATCTGGGGGGAGGGTGTTGTGAAGTAATTACAATTGTATGGAACAGCAGTTATTTACAATAATATTATGGCAACATTCGTATGGCAGAGTCTATGAGATCTAGATAACATGGATAGGGAGTACAGTACATCTAGTAGTGTGCTGATGGGCCACAGGTGAGTTAATGGACAGTAGATTAGTAATACAGTATAGAAAGAGATATCAGGGGAAAGCTGTCAGGTCATACAATAAAACCAGCCTAGCAAAGCAGGCTATACAAAAATAAGAGGGATATACAAATACTGTTAAAAAAAAAAAAGAAAGAAAAAGAAAAAAAAAAGATGTAGGAACACTGGAAAAATAATAATAATACAAATATGCAATAACTTGCAGGTTCTCTGTAATAGCAGAGTGACATTTATCTCACTGTCCCAGCTGTTGTGATGCCCCTTCTTTGGATTCAACTTTGGTCTTTTCACCGATCCAGGATTTTGTCACACTTGTAGGTATTTAGGAAAAAATTTAAGAAAGTAAAAAATAGAAAAGGCAGATGAAGGCAGGAAGAAGAGATAAAATTGGAGGACAGGAAGGAGGAAAGAATAAAGCAAGAAATCAGGTAAGAGAGGAAAAAGAAATCAAAAGAGAATAAAAACAATAAAACTTAAAAAATTAAAAATTGTTAAAAAAATAGAATCAAATTAAAAAGTCTCTTGGTTTCAAAGTGGCCAAACCGGTTTTTCTGCTCTTGCTGGTTGAGGCAGGCTGAAGGATGATTTGTTTGGCTTTTCTTCCTTGGCCAGTGGAGTTCGCACTGGCTCCTCAGCTTTGGGCCCTGGGTGTGGGAATCAGGTCTTTCCCCAGGGTTACTGCTGTGGGTTGCTGTGCCGGGGTGCTCTCCTTGCAGGCACCTCCCCTACGCCAGTGCTCCCGCGAGCGGGCACATGGGCGAGGCCGTCGCTGCGGGCCTTGCACGTCCCTCGTCCGCCCCGGTGCTACCGGTGCTGGCGCGGCCGTCCGCCGCCAGCCGGTGCGACCGGCGGCCCCCGCGAGCGGGCGCCCGGACTCTCACAGCTGGGAAGCAGACAGGCTAGAGCCACTAATCACTTTAGGAGAATTCCCCAAACAGTGTCTGTGTCTATTCACTCCTTCCTCTTGAGAAATTCCTCCCGATCGGGCCCACCGCTCCCCACAGTGGCCTGGCTTCTCCCACCACCATAGCTCCAGCCAGACCAGTGACCGTGGGAGTCCGGGTCCTCTGCGCGACTCAGCTCTGGTGTCCACCACCTCTAGGGCGCCATCTCTGCTGCTCACCACCCCGGTGTGTTTGCCAGCACCTGGATTCCTCCCAGAGCCGCTCAGACCTTGCTCGGCTGGGGAGGGAGCAGTTGACCTGGCTCTCTCCCACTAACCCTATGGTAAACCCAGCCGCGGCCCCCGGGCCTGGGGCTGCAGCCACAGGACCACACGCTTGTCCTGGGACCTTACCTTGCTGCAGCACTCCCCTTAGGATCCGTTCTTTGTTCTTTCGGTTCTGCCACAATCCTTGGTCCTCTGTTTTCAAAAATGCTGAAATATGTTGGTTGCTTGCCTTTCTACTCCATAGATTGGTCAGGATTTTCTCCCCTGAGCAGAGGAAAGCCAAATCTGCTCCTCCCTACTCCGACGCCATCTTAGATCCCCCATGTTAGAAAATGTTTTGATTTTATCCTGATATTTTATTGGTACTTTGAATGGGTATAGAATTTTATGTTAGCAATCATTTCTTTTCACTACTTTGAAGATATTGTTCTCTAACTTTTGGTATTATCTGTAAGAAGTCTTAAGTAACTATTATTCTTGACCCTTTCTTTGTGATGTTTTTTGCTTAGAAATTTTCAAGGGCCTCAGTGTTCTGAAATGTCACAACAATGGACCCTAATATTATTTTTATTCATTCTGGGTATGAGGAAAACCTCAATCTGAAGAAATCTCAGAAAAAACTTCAATCTGAGGTGGTTGCCTGGGGCTGATGGGAGGGGTAAATGGGGATTTACTAATCCATGAGCGTAAGGTTTCAATTATGTAAGATGGATAATTGTAGAGACCTGTTATAAAATATTGCACCTATAATCAACAATACTGTTATACACTCAAAAACTTGTAAAAATAGTACATCTCACATTGCATCCTTACCATAAAATAAAGTAAAATAAAATAAAATAAATAAAATTTTATATGCCTATCTCACAATACTGTGGTGAGAGTTAAATAACACACTGCTATAAAGCACTTGGTCTGGACAGTACTCACTTCTCTTTTCATGGACCAGAGTGATTCAAGGCTGGAAGCAGGAAAACTGAAGACGCTGGCAACAGGCCAAGTATGAGAAGAGAACCTGTATTACCATAATAACTGTGAGGATGGAGACAAAAAGGTGGCTACAAGAGACAACAATGCCCCAGGACTTGAGAACCAACTGCAAGTGGGATGAGGGAAAGGAGGAATCAAAGGTGACTCATGTGACTGTGACCTGTGTTATTTGTTGGTAGTAAGTGTAGAAATACCATGGTGGTATTTCAGCAAAAACTTATGACTTCCTCTACGTAGTGGCCCTAAGGAAGTGTAATTGGGAAATCACACCCCATGAGCCTGAGACACACTTTTTTAATGCTCTGCTGGTATTGATTCAGCTACTGAGGTGGGAAAGTGGTTTGTGGGTGTCGAATTCAGGAAAGACTTCTCTTGCAGTGGTATCAAAATGGTACCAAATAATAACAAAAGCTAACAAAAATCAAAGATCACAAAAACTGAGTTAATAATTCTTCTCACAGTTTCTGCTGCACCACATGCAGACCCGGGACTGAAGCTTCCAGCCTCGCTACAACATCAGCCTTAGTCTGAGACTGCACATTTGGGTGGTGCACCCTGTTGTTAGTCAAGTCTCCCTAAGAGGACTCTTTGACACCAGCCTATAAAGAGTTTTCCTTTCAAGAGAGGAAGAAATAAAATCAGTGAGCTGTGACTAATATCACTGCTCTAAAGCAAGGGTCTGAAGGCTCTTCCCCCCAAAGAGAAAAGATATTAATTTGCAGCAAAGGAAAAGGGCACCATTCTGTCAAAAGTTGCTCTTTGCCTGGAAATTTTACCAGCTTACTTTTTAATGTTTGGATTAAAGAAATGTCTTCTTTAGAACCTTAAATGAGGTAGGAGCATTGTGTAACAGTCACCTCTACGGGAAGGGAATGCAGTATGTATGCTAGCTGAGTCCTGGTTTCTCTTCCTTCAGAGTTCTACCCTGTGAGCCTGAATTTCCTGACAGTGATCAGCACATAGTAGACTCTCAACTAATACATGTGAAACTATAGTGAAGCATTTCCTTCAAGCAGGCTCATGGATTCTCTCTTCTGCACAGTCGGCCCCACTGAGTCTGCCCCTGATCCCTTCTGGCATTTCTTTAATTAATTGATTGATTGATTAACTTACTTATTGTTGTTCAAGTAGAGTTGTCTCCATTTTTCCCACACCACTCCCCCTATCCCACCCATCTTCACCTCCCACTCTCAATCCTACCCCCTTTGGCTTTGTCCATGTGTCCTTTATACATGTTCCTTGACTACCCTTCCCCTATTTTTCCCCATTATTCCTCTCCCCACCACACCTCTAGTTACTGTCAGTTTGCTCTGTTTCGATGTTTCTGGTGAGATCATATGGTATTTGTCTTTCATTGCCTGTCTTATTTCACCTAGCATAATATTCTCCAGATCCAACCAAGCTGTTGTGTAGGATAGAAGCTCCTTTTATTATGCTGCATAGTATTCCATTGTGTAAATGTACCAGTTTTTCTTTGAGAAGATAATTTTTTTCATTTTTTATTGTTGTGCAATTACAACATTTTCCCCCCACCACTCCCCGCCATGCCAGGCATCCCCACTTCTCACCCTTGATCCTACCCCACTTTGGTTTTGTCCATGTTTCCTTTAAACATGTTCCTCAAAAACCTTCCACCTTTTCCCCCATTATTCTCTCTCACCTTCCCTCTGGTTATGTGTGTTCTTATTTTCAATGTCTCTGGTTCTATTTTGCTTGCTTGTTTGTTTTGTTGATTATGTTCCAGTTAAAGGTGAGATCATAGGGTATTTCTTTCACCACCTGGCTTATTTCACTTAGCATAATACTCTCCAGATCAATCCATGCTGTCACAAAGGGTAGGAGCTCTTTCTTTCTTTCTGCTGCATAGTATTACATCGTGTAAATGTACCACAGTTTCTTAATCCACTCATTTACTGATGGGCACTTAGGTTGCTTCCAGTGCTTGGCTATTATAAATTGTGTGGGGGTACATGGGTTCTTTTGAATTGGTGTTTTAGGATTCTTATGCTATAACCCCAGCAAGGGAATTGCCAGGTCACAGGCAGTTCCATTTTTAGTTTTTTTGAGGAAGTTCCAAACTATTTTCCATAGTAGCTGTACCAGTCTGCATTCCCACCAACAGTGTACTAAGTTTCCCTTTTCTCCACAAATTTACCAGCAGTTGTTTATTGATTTATGATGCCCATTCTCACTGGTGTGAAGTGGTATCTCATTGTGGTTTTATGTGCATCTCTCTGATGGCTAGTGATGTTGAGCATTCTTTCATATGTTCTTGGGCCCTCTGTATGTCCTTCTTGGATAAGTGCCTCTTTAGGTCCTTTTCCCATTTTTTTCCCCCCAAAGATTTGATTTATTTTTAGAGATAGGAAGGGAAAGAGAGAGAGAGAGAAATATCAATGTGTGGTTGCCTCCCACGTGGCCACCACTGGGGACCTGGCTAGGAATCAAACCGGTGACCCTTTGGTTTGCAGCTCTCACTCAGTCCACTGAGCTATGCCAGTTAGGGCCCATTTTTTAATTGGGTTGTTTGTCTTCCTAAAGTGGAGTCATGTGAGTTCTTTATGTATTTTGGAGATCAAACCCTTGTCTGAGATATCATTTGCAAATATATTTTCCCATATAGTTGGTTACCTTTCTACTATTTTTATTGTTGCTATAGCAAATGGGATTTTTTGATGTGATTTCCATTTCTGTATCCCACCGTTGTGCAACTCACTTATTAGGTCAAGTAGTTTTTTGGTGGAGACTATAGGGTTTTCTACGTACACTGTCATGTCATCTGCAAACAGTGAGTTTTACTTCCTTCTTTCCAGTTTGGATTCCTTTTATTTCTTCTTGCCTGATCACTGTGGTTAGGACTTCTAATACTATGTTAAATAGAAGTAGTGAAAGCAGGCATCCTTGTCTTGTTCGTGATCTTAGTGGGAAAGCTTTTCGTTTTTGCCTGCTGAGTATGATGTTGACTCTAGGTCTCTCACATATGACCTTTATTATGTTGAGGAATGCTCCCTCTACTCCCACTTTGCTGAGTGTTTTTATCATAAATGGGTGCTATACCTTATCAAGTGCTTTTTCTGTATCTATTGATGGGATACAAAGTCAATATTCAGAAATCAAAGGCATTTTTGGACACCAACAATGAAGTATCAGAAAAAGAAATCAGGAAAAAATCCTGTTTGCTAATAAAGTACCTAGGAATAAACCTAACCAAGTAGGTAAAAGACCTGTATTCAGAAAACTACACAGCACTGAAGGAACAAATTAAGGAAGACCCAAATAAATGGAAGCATGTATATGTTCATGGATTGGAAGAATTAACATCATCAAAATGTCTGTACTACTGAAAGCAATTTATAGATTTAATGCAATACCTACTAAAATACCAAGGACTTATTTCGTAGATATAGAACAAACATTTCAAAAGTGTATATGAAACCATAAACAACCCCAAATAGCCATACCAATTTTGAGAAAGAAGAACAAAGCAGAAGGGATCACACTGCCTGATATCAAACTATATTACAAGCCCACAGAATTGTAATCAAAACAATCTGGTACTGGCGTAAGAACTTTCACATAGATCAATGGAACAGAATAGAGAGCCCAGAAATAAATCTAAGTCTCTAAGGTCAATTAATATTTGATAAAGAGGGAAGAAGCATAATATGGAGTAAAAATAGCCTCTTCAACTAATGGTGTTGGGAGATCTGGACAGGTACATGCAAAAACATGAAACTCGATTACCAACTTACACCATACAGAAAAATAAACTCAAAGTGGATAAAAGACTTAAACATAAGTCGTAACACCATAAAAGTCCTACAGGAGAGCATAGGCAGGAAAATCTCAGATATTCCATGTAGCAATATTTTCACTGATATATCCCTTAGAGCAAGGGACATAAAGGAAAGAATAAGCAGATGGGACTTCATCAAAATAAAAAGCTTCTGCACAGCTAATGAAAGCATCATTTCTTAAAGTCCATCTGGATTTTTTTTTTAAGATTTTATTTATTTATTTTTAGAGAGGGGAAGGGAGGGAGAAAGAGAGGGAGAGAAAGATCAGTGTTGGATGTCTCTGGAGCTCCCCTCACTGGCAACCCGGCCAGCAACCTAGGCATGTGCTGTGACTGGGAATCCAACTGGCAACCCTTTGCTTCGCAGGCTGCCGCTCAATCCCCTGAGCCACACCAACCAGAACGCAATCTGGATTCTGGATAGAACTCCTTGGGTGCCTCCCTTTTTGAAAAAAAAAAATCCCTTCAAGGAGTCTGGTGTTGTCATTGGTGAGCTAAGATTATCAGCACTGGCTCTTGTTCCAGCAGGTATTTAGAACGCATATAGACTCACAAAGGGGCAGAGCAGGGCATTTCTCAGAGATATTTGTTGAGGGAAAAGGCCGGTTTCAGAATGCCACATTAAAACATGATGCCATGTATGTAAAATACATAACCAGCTACATACTATATTTTTGGGCAAATTAACCTCTTTTTGTCTTAATTTCTTCATTTGTGAAATGAGTTAATAGTATTTTAACATTATTGTTAATGTTCCAAGGATTGAAAGTGCTATATAAAGTGACTTGTGAAGGGGGCGGCTGGTGGACCTGGTGAGGTGGCCTATGCTGTCTCACATTTAAGTGAAGATAAACTGGGAGAAACAACTGGGGAGCAAGACAGACTGTGCAACCCAGGGTTCCAGTGTGGGGAATAAAGCCTCAAAAGCTTTGACTGAAAACACCTGTGGGGTTGAGGCAGCAGTGGGAGAAACTCCCAGTCTCACAGGAGAGTTCATTGGAGAAACCCACAGGGTCCTAGAATGTACACAAACCCATCCACCTGGGAATCAGCACCAGAAGAGCCCAGTTTGATTGTGGATAGCAGGAGAAGTGACTGAAAACTGGCAGAAAGTGGAGCAAGCAGCACTGTCCACAGATTACAAGCCCATAGAATTGTAATCAAAACCCCATCCCCCACATACAGCACCACAACACATGGAGATGGGTAGCCTCACCCCAGTGAACACCTAAGGCTCTGCCCCCTTATACATAACAGGTGTGCCAAGACAAAATAAAATGGCCCAAATGAAAGAACAGATCAAAGCTCCAGAGCAAATACAACTAAGTAACGAAGTGATAGCCAACCTATCAGATGCACAGTTCGAAACACTGGTAATCAGGATGCTCACAGAATTGGTTGAATATGATTGAAAATTAGATGAAAAAATGAAGGCTGTGCTAAGCAAAATAAAGGAAAATGTACAGGGAACCAACAGTGAAGTGAAGGAAACTGGGACTCAAACCAGTGATTTGGAGAAGGAAGAAATAAACATTCAGCCAGAACAGAATGAAGAAACAAGAATTCAAAAAAATGAGGAGAGGCTTAGGAACCTCAGGACATCTTTAAATGTTCCAACACCCAAATCATAGGGGTGCCAGAAGGAGAAGAGGAAGAGCAAGAAATTGAAAACTTATTTGAACAAATAATAAAGGAGAACTCCCCCAATCTGGCAAAGAAAATAGACTTCCAGGAAGTCCAGGAAACTCAGAGAATCCCAAAGAAGTTGGGCCCAAGGAGGAACACACCAAGGCATATCATAATTATATTACTCAAGATGAAAGAGAAGGAGAGGATCTTAAAAGCAGCAAGAGAAAAGGAGACAATTACTTGCAAAGGAGTTCACATAAGACTGTCAGGTGATTTCTCCAAAGAAACCTTGCAGGCAAAAAGGGGCTGGGAAGAAGTATTTGCAGTCATGAAAGGCAAGGATCTACATCCAAGATTACTCTATCCAGTAAAGGTATCATTTAGAATGGAAGGGCAGATAAAGTGCTTCCCAGATAAGGTCAAGTTAAAGGAGTTCATCATCACTAAGACCTTATTACATGAAATGTTAAAGGGACTTATCTAAGAAAAAGGAGATCAAAACTATGAACAGTAAAATGACAACAAACTCACAACTATCAACACTTTAACCTAAAAAACAAAAAGAAAAACTAAGCATATACTAGAAGAGGAACAGAATCAGAAATGGAAGTCACACAGAGGGTTATCAATGAGAGGGGGAAGGTACAGGAAATAAGCATAAATGGTAGGTACAAAATAGGGGAAGGTTAAGAATAGTATAGGAAATGGAGAAGCCAGAGGACTTGTATGTATGACCCATGGACATGAACTAAAGGTGGGGGGAATGTGGATGGAAGGGGGTGTGCAGGGTAGAGGGAAATAAAGGGGGGGGAATTGGACAACTATAATAGCATAATCAATAAAATATATTTGAAAAAATTAAGTGACTTGTGCCTAGTAGGTAGCCTGTACATAGTAACTGTTACTAGTACTGAGTCTTCAGCACAAAACTTCAGTGCAGAATCCATGGAGACACAATTAATGATGTGATTTTTGCCTGTGAGCAATATAAATTGCAAAGCCCTATAACTAATGTTAGTGGAGAAAACTCCCAGCCTTGGCCATCGTGTGATGGATTTCTCCATCAGTTTGTGCCCTGTTGTCTTCTGTAGAACATGGTGTTCTACTGGAAGAAGCAGAGAGCGCCAGTGCCATTCGAGATGTTGTGGTTGAGGACAGCTCTGACTCGAATAAGGTGATGCATTCTTGGTAGGAATTGTTTATGCTGCTGATGATCCATGAATATGGTTGCCTAAGGCAGTATTTGTTTGATATTCGAGGAAGAGTCATCAGGCTGAGAAAGTTCTTGAGAATAACTTTTATTTCTTAGATAATAAAAAGACTTAGCGGGTCACAGACAGGAAAACGTAAATCTCAGGAAGGCTTGGGGCCCCTGACCAAATATAGCATGAATTGCTATCCACCAGTGAGGGTCTCTGATAAAATATTAATGTGCCAGCTTAAGAGGCGATCCTGGAAACTTTGACTCCACATTTCTTTTCACTTTGATATCCAACACATTGAACAATGTATGAGCCATTAATAGTCAGTGCAGTTGCATTATTCTTACTTGAATCACTAAAACTTCTTCTTGTCCATCTAATCTAGTCTCCACAATCCCCAGTTCTCATTCTGAAAGCAAATAACTGCCTTCTGAAAACCATGCAATAGCTTTTATTAGAGGAGTATTTGGGGGATGTCTTCACATCCTAAACTTCCTGCTCTAAAGAACTCCACTCCACAATGAATGGGACACAGCAGCCATGTTTGTATCAGCTGATCTTACTTGCCTAAGTGGAGGTGGACATATCCTGTTTGGAGATGAGGTGAAGAAACCCTAGTCGCAGGCTGGACCCTGGAACTGAAGCGATGTACAATTGGAACACGGAAGATATGAGTGTTAAACTGAAAGGCAGAGATAAGACTAGAGAGGTGGGTATGTGTGTTCCTGAGAGGTGGAGGCCCCTTTGAGACCCAGCTGTGCTCCTCCTCTTGGGCTCTGGGTGACTTTCCTGTATCTGTTATGATCATCCTTCTAACCCTACCCTTCTTTTATTTTCTTGAGCTAATTTGATTGTGACTTTGTTACATCTAAACAAAAGAGGTTTGACTAAGCCTTTAGGATGAAGTTTAAACTTCCATGGTCTGCAGTGTTATGATCAGTAGCTTACTGTTGCCTGTATTTTACCTCTGACCTCTTAATCAGCACTGTAAATAATTCAGCTCTGATCAGTCTCCTCTACTTGGATCCTTTTAAGTCTCAGCTCCTCCAGAAGAGACCCTGACACCTCCCCACCTGTGAGGTACCCCTTTCCTGTATGCTGGGTATGCTGGAACTGCACCTGGTGGTTTCCGCTTCTACTAGACTTTATGAATAGCAAGACTAGGTCTTATTCATATTTGTAACCTGTATGTTTGTGCTATGCCCTTAAAAGATAGCAATAAATAGCAAATGGAGTAAAAGAATATATTAATAATAAAACTACACAGTGTTGATGTAAAACTAGATAATAAAACCTAAAACCTATAGCAAAGTAGTTAAGAGTATAGGATTTGGATCCCTCTGACGTCTGCTCTGGTGAAATCTGCATACATGATAGGGTTAGAGGATATTATCAACATAAACCACTGAGGACACTGGACTGGGATATTAAACTCTTAATAAGCACTTAATAACCAGCAGATACACATTATCTATTGATCCTGTATTTAGGAACTCAGTGAAACATGGTTACAACTCCTACAATTGTGAA
This sequence comes from Phyllostomus discolor, assembly GCF_004126475.2. Taxonomy (NCBI): domain Eukaryota; kingdom Metazoa; phylum Chordata; class Mammalia; order Chiroptera; family Phyllostomidae; genus Phyllostomus; species Phyllostomus discolor. The sequence continues at coordinate 108,582,323 of NC_040904.2, forward strand.
CCAGTGACTCCATTAAAGCACTGGATAATTCTATAGGCAACTATTTTCCAAGGTAAAGTTTAACTGGAATTACTTTTTTTATGAGAGGTTTGCAAGCAATGATGACAGTGAGCTCTGGTTCCATTAGGCCGTCTTTTATGTAAAAACCTATAAGGACTGAATGTGGGTCCAGGATATGGTTACTGTTTAAGAGTCTGCCTCTGAGAAGTTAGCATTTCCTTACCAACCCACATACTACAGCTGAGTGAGTAAAGACCTAACCTACGTAGTCACAGACCCAAAGACCCCATGGCTCCATGGAGGGGAGACAGTGAATTGGAAGGTAACATCGTGACCAAGGTTCTGTTTCTTAGAAGCCTCGTTGTATGTCCTGCATTGGTTTCCGAGATTGCCCCATGTTCTTACAGCTTTCCCTTTCTCCAATTAGCTTGAATGGATTTTTAGTTTTGATTCTCAAGTCAAAATATTACACCAAGATTAAGGCAGCCCAATGATACTATAGATCAGGGCAGAGAGGGTGGTTACTGAGCATCTCAGTGTGGGGAGCTGGCAGTCTGGGGAGTGAAGCAGAAAAGGTCATCCCAGACCACACCCCTCTGCTGGATCAAGGTGGCCAAACACCATGTTATGCATCAGTTGTACTGTGAGACATGGCCAATATTAGCAAGATGTTACTCTTGTAAATTCCCCAGTCTTATGAGTAGCAATTAAAGCCCCTTCCTATGAGACTCTGCAAGACCCTTCCCCTGCATGGTAGAAAAGATAGAGGGGATCATGACAGGAAAAAGGAAGAACAAAAAGAGAAGAGCCTCCCAGATGCCCAACAGAAGCACAGGAACTCCGTATGAAGTGGATACTGGAGGCTAACTCAGTGGAGAAAGCATATAGAGATATTTGGTACCATCCAGAGGATTCTGTGTTCGAGTCCCAGGTAATAGATCTGCATATACATATGAAAATCCTCATTTACTAACATTTGTAATACACCTACTATGCACCTAGTGCACAGTACATATTAACACAAGGAATGTTTTCTTTCTTCAGGAGACAAAGAAACTGGGACTAAGACCTTATATAACTTGCTCATGTTGATATGATAATGACCTACTTACAACTAGTAAGAGGTAGAGCTAGGATCAGAACCGTGGCTATCTGAATCTATAATTCAGACTTTTTCTACTAACCATGCTGGCTAGTTTGCACTAAATGACATAGATTCAAAATACAGGCATAAGAGGATATGGATTTAAGTGACTAGCAGAATGTTTTTTCTTTTGATATTAAGGCAAACATACGAGAACAAACAGCTTATGAAATCATTCTCAAGTGTTTAATTAAAATTCATATAGCATTTAACATGTATAACATTTAAACTCTTTCAGTGATTCTTATATTTTAAAATCCTTGACACGACATTTTGAGGCTAACTTCATGCTATAAATCTACAAATGAACAACGTAACAACACAAAAATGAATTCAAAGTCCATTCCAATGAAAGTTTAAAACACTTTAATTACAGATAATGTAAAGATATTTAAAAAAAAGCTACAAAATGAGCACAAAATCTTCCCTTTTGAATTTTTAATAAAATACTGCTCTGTATAAGATCTAATGAAAAATTCTAGTTACTTATAAAATAGTTATGTGAGAAAAGAAAGTAATTAAGATACATTTTATGAATTATACTTATTTATATTGTTTAAATGAACAAAATATTGAACACTTTGATGATACAGCACACTCATATACTGTGAACCAAATCCTTATGCCTATTATTCATTAGAAATGGTACAAGAAATTGGCTTCAAATTACTAAAACATCTACAGAAACTTATCCGGCAAGGACAAATTAACAGTATACCAATTGCTGAAATAATCAAGTCATGGGTGTACTGTTGAAAAAATTAATTTTTACAAGTTTATATAAAACTTTATCTATTGGAAACCAAAGTCTCCATCACAAATTGCACTTGAGATGGCTGAGTGCACTGACTGAGCAAGCAAGCCGTTGCTGCTGGTTCACTGACACAACACACAAACACACACAAAATTAGTTCTGGATTGCTGATATTCTTAACCACTAAAACTATTTTATACATGTTTTCTCTTTCTCTACAAGGACTGTGATGTCCAAGCTGTTAACTCCGCATGCAACAGTGACACTTCCACCCGCCTGCCGGCCTGGGCCTGTCGGCTGGCTGTTTCAACACTGTGGGGGGCTGGAGAGAAATGTGAACCAGATCTCAGACTTCACGATGCTCCCTTCTACAATTTTAAGCTTTATCCCGACTAAGGAAGAAAGCTCCCGCCAAAAAGATGGTTTCACTGACAAAGCTTACCAGACACACATGAACACTGCCAGTCTTGAGTACTGTCACTATCTCTAGAAAAATGATAAGGGAATTTTGGTGATTCTTTTATTTTTAAAGGTAGAGAATGCCTACCAGTGTCATTTCCCTCAAATAAATTAATTCTCCTCTACAGTAAAAACACAATTTGAAAGCAAGATGGTACTAATAAATACAGTGAGCTCAAAATGCTGGGATGCTAATGTATACAGTTGTTTTAAAAATTGCTCTGAACACTGACATGAAGCATGGTAGAATACAGAGGAGAGCTGGACAGTTCTCTCTTTAGGTGAAAATTAGACAATCACTAAGGAAAAGCAAGGTTTACCGATACAAATAGATGATTTAAAAATGAGTGAATGGAACAGACCCTGAGGTTTATCTATTACCTTGAGCTACAAAGATATGTTATAACCTGAAAATGCAGTGACTGGATATGTCTTATTTAATTGGTTTCCCTCTTCCAGCTGCCTTCTCTCTACTTCCTCCTCTTAAAAACAAGAATCTAGATAAGTTTGGAAAACCAAAGCAAATACCTGATCAGAGGAAAGGAAATAACAAAAAACCTGCATTGACTTTTTCATCCCTTCCCCAATAGTGGAAAAAAAGATCTCTTTATCTTTTTAGTTCTAAAAAAAAAAAAAAGTCTTAAATTGAAACCAAGGAACACACAGAGGTAAAATTAATTTTTCATGCAAATGAGTCTCAGATGTTTGGTCTACATGACATTGAGTCTACAAGACTTTGGTCTACATGACGTTTAAATCAATTAACATATTCTACCTGTCATTATAAAACTGACAATAAGCAGATAATATAGGAAACGTGAAAAGAAACAATGAAACTGAAAGGATAGATCTTCAAAACTCAGAGCTAAAAAAGAAAAAAGTTACTGAACAAGGACATTTAAACTGAGCTACTCTAGTTACGTGGAAACATGATGTAACCTGGGGACTCCGCTCTTCTGTGCCCTACACATCGCCCACCAGTCTCACAGAAAATCCACAGCAGGTTCAACAGTTGAACAGACATATATTTAAACTTTGGGGTGGATGAATCTGTCCCATCCAAAAAAGAAAAGTTGTAAGTTTTTCCCAAAGTGTCAATGGATCCAGTCTCCTCGAGATCATCATGAGGGAAAAACAGCCTCTGTCCCACAGGGAGGGCACATCTCCTGTGGATTTCAGGCCCACATTTAGGATAAGTCTGCAAGGGGCAAAGAATACAGACAAATGCCTGACCACTACCTAGCTGTGACAGAGCTCTCTTCTATTTTAATCTCTCTTGAATCTCGACCTTTAAAATAATATGTTTTTTTAAAAAAGAAAAGGAGGAACAAAAAGAAAACACTTTTACTGTCTATCCACATAGTATAGCTTGCTCTGTTCAAATATGGGGAACTAACCCTGTGGGTGAAGTGGCTCTGTGCTTACTGAACTTTTTCTTGGAGTTTTCAGGTGCGTGTGTCCCTTCCTCTGTGATCTAAGAAAAAATGTGGGCTGCACACAGTTCATAAAGTGGTCCCACAGAAGTGATGAGTGAGGCAATTCTTGACTGTTGGGAGTTTGTACAGTTACATAAAGGTAAAAATCTTACATACATTATGCAGAACATTACTGTCACAATTTAACTTTTTGTGTTATATTCTCATAATAGATTTTTCCTTTTAAAACAAATAGAGTTTGTGAGGCAATAAGGATGAACACTGAGAATTACCTGAGCCTTATTACTCAAGATCCCACTAGAGATAAAGAAACATTCGCAACAAGGAACTGCTGGAAACTGATGAACACGTGAATACAGGAAACAGGAAATGTCACAGAACTTGCATGACTACAACAAATGACAGATAATGAACATTTCTCTCTCACACTAAAGGCACTGCTAATATACAGACATCCTATTAACATCTAAAGAAACTCTGAAATCATCAGTTAAAGGCATCCAATTATTTCGACACCAGCATTTTTAAACACACTAGTCTAAGACTCCTGGCAGAGTTCCCAATGAGCTAAATGTAATCAGATATAAGGACCAGCTCCATATAAAAATTGTGATATCCAACTTTTTAAAAAGTATAACTTATTTCCTTAAAAATATAAGCACATCACAAAAGCTGAAGGATATATATGTATATATATGTATATATATGTATATATACACACACATACACACACACACACACACACACACACACACAAATTCAGGTCCTGGTACCACTGATAAATTTTCAAAGATTCTAAAATAATTTCAAGAGCCACAGCTTGAAAAATACACACCCACACATGACATGCAAAGACAAAATGCCAGAGTCACCGAACAGTCCAGTATAAAGCTAAAAATATGGAAATAGAATGAGAGGCATTTGTCATGTAAATAACGTACATCACAAAGTGATTGTGCTTATAAGATATAGCACACCCTGGATTTTTAAAAAAAATTTGTATTTCATCAGCCCCAGGAAGCACTCACTACACATGGACCAACGATGGAGAGCTCTTACAGATGTTTGTCAGCTCTACAAAATAATAATGCAATTTATTTTAATTAACATGATTAGTATTTTCTACTTTATTCTATTAGAATATTAATTTGTAATCACTGTACCCTGTAAATTTTGAAACTTAATTTTATTAGAAATTACCAATGCTAGTCCTTGAATAGTCTAAAAATAATTGTAATTAGTTGCTTAAATCTAGATTGCTATTATAGTTCTAAGTAATTAAATGAAATACTCTGATCAGTATTCTTAAACTGCTTTGGTACAAAATTTAGAACCAAGCAAAACTAGTGGCACGAGCACAAATGTGATTACTTCAAAGCAGGTCTAAAGGACCCTTAGAGACGACAGGACATAAATGAAAATACTTCTTACAGACATTCTCCTGACAATTCTGTTACATCATTAAAAAGAAAAATCAAATCCAAATTCAGTAAATTATACTTGAGGCCCAATTTCCATGCTCCATTTAATTATCCCTCAATGATAGTGTAAAAATGTTTATTATTATTGCAATATGATGTCTAATTCATACTTCAGAATGCTTCAAATGATGAGGCCAATAGAGTGGTACACCTTAATGCTTAATCCACTAGTATTATTTTAATACAAGATTTAATTTAGTCTTTTTAAAAATAGCTTTATTGAGGTATAATTAATGTAAAGCAAAACACACGTATTTAAGATGCACAATTTGATAGTCTTTTAAACATCATGAAAAGTGCCTGACAACTTAAAAATTTTCAATTGAAACATTATTTTAAAATAATAGCACGTTCTAATTTTTTATGAGACACAGATATGGATTTATAAAAAGGTGGGTGGAAGGGAAAGAAATTAATTTAATTCCAAGTACCAAATTCATTCAGAAGGTTTAGAAATGCCAAAATTGACAGCCAGTTTTCTTGATTTTCTTCTTGAAGAAGAGCTTGGTGCTGACTTATGGTGACACACACCACGACTTTGAGAGGCAGCTTCCACTTGAAAGGAAGGAGCAGGCTGAGTCATCTGAGAGGACTTGAAAGAAGCTGATGAACTCTCCTGTGGAATCACCTTGGTGACACTGGAAGACCCTGGCTGGCTAGTCTGAAGTGGGGTGGCTTCAGGACTGTGGGCCTCCTTATTCTCAAAGTTCTTTTTGTTTGCAACCCTTTTTTTTGTAACCTTCAAGGAATAAAAGCATCATCAATTAACAATATAGGCTAAAAAGAAAAACTAGTCAGAAAATACCATAAATCACACTACTAATATTTGTTGATCTCCGCTGACTTGTAACTTCCAGTTATGTTTCCAGACTTCAGAAATTAGAGAAATGTAGTTATGAATAAAATATTTAGAAATTCTTCATCCCTTAAATATAAAAAAATCACATTCCTGATTTTAAATCAGTTTGTGCTAGAAAAGGCTATCATTACTTGCTGCAATTATTAGAACATAAACTCAAAAGAGTGCAGGGACCAGGTCAGACGCACCATCGGCTCACCACTGGTCATAACATAAAATCTCAGCATCCAGACCTGTACTGGTACCAACTTCTAGTTGGTACTAAGTAATTCTTGAAGAAACAAATTTGTATCAATAGTCTTTGAGCATTAAAAACCTAATAATTCTATCTCTATGCCTTACCTGCAGAGGTATGAACTGACTGTGCACACCACCCACTACGGCCCCAGCCATGGGCCCCGGCCGGGCATGTGGAGTGTGATGAAAGGGCTTTCCAGAAACCGGCACTGATGGTCCCCACGGCATGGAGCCAAAGAGATGAGATGATGAAGGCATTATATTAGCTGTTAAAAATCATTGAAAATTTCTTTTTTTAGTAAAATGGTCTCATCAAATCCCTGAAATTGAAGACCTCCTTGTGCTACCATTCTTGGCTTTTTTTTAGCTTTGGCAAAGAGGCATACACTTAACTTACGATAAATCTGGCTTACAATATTCAGCCTCAGAAGCCCCTCTTAGGATTATGAACAATTTTACAGAAGTCAGCTTATCATTATGCTCTCTGGCCTATGATGGCCCAGAGAATAATACATACTGATAAGAGTTTTTGGAATACTTGTAACATTACTTTAAAAAATCATGAAAGGGTCATTGAAATTGTCCCTTGGGGGAGAAAAGGCAGGGCACAAAGAAAGAAATCTTAAGGATCTCAACTGCCCTCAATGCCAAGTTGCTTTCATAGTATTCCCAGCCTACAAAAACCCAAAAAAGCTTAAGTCTTCAAATGTGATCATTTTCATGATGTGTAGAATCTTTCTTTTCACTATTCTAATATTTTCAATTCAAGGATTTTAAAAAATTTGTATCTTGTTTCTTATTAAAAGCACACTGAACCAGGAGTTTCCAACCCCGATTTAAGGCTGTATATTCTATCACCTGGGGAGGTGATCAAGTACAGATTCCTGGGCAAAGCATCAGCCCTAACAAACCATTGCCACCCGGGCCCACAATCTGTACTGCTAACAAGCTCCACAGATGATCATGCAGTCAGTACCAGTGCAGCATTTGGGCACTACTGTATTAAACAGCACATTGCCGATGAAAACCACATGAGCTGTGTTCAAACCTTCTTTTCAGAGAGAGAGAAAGGTCGCTAGAAATGTAAGATAGTATAATTTAATTATGTAAAATTTAGCTATTTAAGAAATTTTGGATTAGGAGAATTGAAATATATTTTACTGTAATGGATTATAAATGTGCAAATTCCAGTGAGGAAAACTACACAGACTTAGAAAATTAGGTCTTGATAACACATATAAGCAACTTTGGTAGTAGTCACAAAGTAAAGAAGATTCATAGTTTTTTTAGCTATACAGAAAAACCAGATGAAACTAACTCTGCCTCAGGATTTGGAGATATTCAATCCTCACCTGGTTTCTAGCTTTGACAGCAAAATACCATTCTGATTCTTGATCTTTTATGTGTATTTCCCCCTCCTCTCTGACCTCTTTAGGTTATCTCTTTATTACCTGTACTCCTAGTTTCAAGGCAACCTGTATCTCTTTTCATTTATTGTACTAAGCATTTGGTGGCCCTTTCAATTTAGTGATGCATGTCCTTTAGTCCAGGAAGTTTTCGTATCTATTTCTCTGATACTTGTCCTCCTTCCCATGATCTCTGGTCTCTCTATCTGGAACTCCAATGAGATGGGTGTTGGATCCATGCACTGTCCCTCTAAACCGCCCTTCTTTCTACATTTTGTTCTTCTTCCTGAGATTTCCATGGCTTTGCTTGGGCTTTATCTACTGAATTTTTAAAATTCAACTCAACATTTTTATTCTTGTTCTCCAATTATGCTTTTTTTTTATACCTTCTTGTTCTTATTTTTAGGATGCAACACTGTTTTATTTCACTAAGAATATTCACAATAACTGTCTTTGATGTCTTATTTCCTACATTATCACTGTTTCCAGGTCACTTTCATTTCTCTTTGTTTTGGATTCTCTTTTAATTTTAGCTATTTTCTTTTCCTAGAATTTTCAGGATCTCTCACAGTCTTAGTATCTATTCATCTGAAAGAGCAAGACACTAAAGCAGTGATCAGAAGCAGTGTCTGTGTGAGGAGGGGGCAGGCTAGAGGACTTGAGAGCTCCCCTTCAGGATGATTGGGTATGAGCCAGGCTTTTGGCTGGGATACCCTCCAGAAGTCAGGAGGTCTTTTCTTTGGAGTTCAATGAATTTCTCCAAAGAACCATTCCCCAACTAACTTTCTCCCTGGGCTATGGCTGGCTACAGTCAGAAAAAAAGGATGGGAAAAACAAAACTTACCTTATGCTCCGTTTTCAGCCTGGCATTTCCTTTTTTACTCTGTGCTGGTATTTCCATATCTAGGGAGCCCTCTGGAGAACATACCTCCAGTCTTTTGCCTAACTGCATGGCTGTGTGGGGGTGGGATCTGGAGAGGGGGGTCCCGTCACTCTACAGACTCTGAACCCACCCCACTCTTCTAAGCCCGGGCTTCATGGGAAGCTCTGGCACTTCTGACAACGTCCAAGCTCTGAATCTCATGGGAATTGTGAGAGACAATCTACTCATCAGCTCATTTGTATCCTCTTCTACAGACACTTCAGTTTGTATTGAGTTGGCCAAAAAGTCCATAGTTTTTTCTATAAAATAAAAGACTGATTTTTCATTTTGCCCAATAAGATTATTGATTTGGATCTTTTGAGTATGTCAGCTATCTTATGCTATTGGCTTTTAGTGGGAAGAAGCCAGGGTGCTGCTAAACATCTTCTAATGCATAAGATAGCCCCACAGCAAAGAATTATTTGGCAAAAATGTCAACAGTACCAAGAAACTTCACAAACTGCTCTGACACATTCAATCAGTCACAGCACCTTCTCCATACAATGCACAAATCTTTTTTTGCTATTCAGTGGCATCTTCACCTTTCTTGAAATAATAAAGTATAATATGTCAAAAAAGTTGCTTGTTTTCTTCAATCTTCAATATTAAAATAGCCACACAAAAGTTTACCATTTTGGGTTAAGTTTTTTTTAAAGGCACGCTGATATGACAGCTGTCACAATACAATCTAACAAAACTGTTCTGAATAAAGTTAAAGGCAACTAAGGGCTACCAGAACCATCTTACAAAAAAAACCAAATGAACTTTTTGGCCAGCCCAAGAGCTTAACCCTGCTACGCTAAATTGGTTACTACCTCTTCAACTGCTTTTCTCATTACAAACTCTTTTCAAATCTCTAATTTGCTGATATTTCTTCTCTCATCTCTTTGTCCTTCTAGGTTATGCTTTAAAAATAGTCTGTGTTTTAGTTTAATGGAGTTTAGGCAAAAAGATTTTAGAGATAACTTGTTTATTCAGCATTATTAATCTCTATAATGTTTATAGTGAGGATCAGATATGTAGAACTGGAATAATACCTAGAAAATAGCAGACTCAAAAAAGTAATTTTCTGAACTTGAAATAAAGAAGTTACTGGCTTTAAAATGATAATGATTAGGATATGAAGAAGCCAATTGTCATTAGGAAAACAAATGGGTGAGAAAAGAAATGTTTAGCCCTGACCAGGTAGCTCAGTGGGTTGGAGTATCATCCCATAAATTGGATGATCACATGTTGAATCCCCAGTCAGGGCACGTGCCTAGGCTGCGGGCTTGATCCCCAGTTCGGGGTGTATGGGAGGCAACTGATAGAGGTTTCTCTTTCATATCAATGTTTCTCTCCCCCTCTCTCCCTCTTTTCCTCTCTCTGTAAAATCAATAAATATACCCTCAAGTGAGGATAAAAAAATGTTTAATGAACTTGAGATTTAGAATCATTAAATTACAAAATGTTAGTCTTAAACAGATCCTACATGCATCTAGCATAAATAAGAAAGTGGAGTCCCAAAGCAGTTACATGAGGAAATCACTAAATGGCCACAGGAAGCATGGAGCTACCTGCTTGGTAACTCAAGGCACTGCATTTGAAGGAGGCAGACAATGAGGAGAGAATATAAAGAAACACACCAGTAAGCTTAAAAACCCCTTCAACTCTTCATTTCTGTCGTCACCAAGGACAGCGTGTTTCACAACCACAGCTTCAAAGCCTGACCCGTTTTTATCCCCTTCACCTATTTTCTCCCAGCCTGTGTTTTTTTTCAATCCTCACCCATGGACATTTTTTATTGCTTTTAGAGAACGGGGAAGGGAGAGAGAAAAACATTGATGTGAGGGAGAAACATTCATCAGATCCCCACCCCCACATGCACCTGACCAAGGATAGAACTCACAATCTAGGCATGTGCCCTGACCAGGAATCCAACTGCCAGCCTTTTGGTTTATGGGAGGAAGCTCCAACTGAGCCACACAGGAAGGCCTCCCCATCTTTGTTTTCAATGTCTAACTTAAACCCAAATTCATCTGTTGGCAGCTACTACGGACTATGGGGCTACCCAGAACAGAGTGCCGCCCTATTTTAGCCACACTAGAAGCTGGAGGAGGACAATGATGTTGCTAGGTGAATCTGTAGGCTCTGGTTTCAGACTAACATCTCACAATGCCTTATTACATTCCCTAAACACCTAAATTTTTTTGTTTATTCAAATTGATGCATCTTAAAAGAACTTCCTAAAAATAGTAACTTAATAACAAATGTTTAGAAAAGCAAAATATCTTACCAGTAGGTTGGGGGAAAACTGGAGGAATGGTTCCAGGTGGTACAGCAGGAGCATAATTTGCAAATATTGGTGGAGGCAAAGGGAAACTCACTCCTAAAGAGCCCTACGGAAGTATTTAAAAGTTATGACAGTGCAACAAAGACATCTATAGGAATTAATTAAAAATGTATTAGAGAAGATCATGAACAGTTCTCACCAACTGTTGTAAAGCAAAAAGTGCAGCTTTTTCCTTGGCTTCATTTTCAGAATGGCACTGTGGCCCATGTACCAGTAAGCCATTAGATAACTTTACCTGGCAAACTGTCATTGTCTGAAAAGAGAGAATGTGAATGTCTATGAAGCTATCTGTCTAAGAAGCCGACTTCCTCCCACAAAGCTTAGTCTAAACAAATAGAGTAACTTCATCTGACATCCTGTAAAAAATAAAAATAAAAATTCAAGAATTCAAAAGAGGACTATTTAAGTTTTGGGTTAGCATGCAAAAACTTTCAAATTGTTGCCTTATGTTCCAGTGTTTACAAAATAAAATGCTTTCTAAGCTAGTTGAAGGATCAAGCATCCTAATGCAAATGAAAGTCAGAAAAACTGTTTTCTTTATACCAAGGGTTGGGAAACTAGGACTTCTACTTGCTTTTGTAAACAAGGTTTTATTGGAACACAGCTGAGACCATTCTTTAATGTATCATCTGTGGTTGTTTTCATACTGTAACTGCAGAGTTGAGTGGTTGTGATAAAGAGCACATGGCCTTCAAAGGCTACACTTACTCTTTGGACCTTTACAGAAAAAATTTGCTGACCCCTGCCATTACATAATCTTCCAAAGAGGCAATATTGCACTAATATGAATTAATTGCCAAAATCTAAAAGACTCAGAGGTACTGGTTTTATATTCACATTTAAATTATAACTCTTTACATTACACTTGTTTCCCTTTAAAAAAAAGAATTCTTTTAAAAAAATCTCCTTTTTCAAAAGGTAGCAGAGTTTAATCCTGCTTTCTGTTTTAGGCAAGAATGTACTAAGAACTTACATGTAAAAAAGAATAAAACAATCTTTCTTGTGGCTAGTGGTCCTCCAGGTGCAGTCTGGGGACCCTGAGGCTCCCTGAGACCCTTTAGAGATCCTTGAGGTCACAAGTATTTTCACCATAGTATTAAGACGCTATTTGCCCTTTCACTCTCATTTTCCACAAGTATATGGAGGACAGAAACTTCACTGATATAGTTTCAGATTCTATATTACAAGAAATTTTTAAGAAACAATGTTTTACTGTAGTATCAAAGAATATCCTCAATTATATAAAAAGACTATAAAATTTATCTCCCTGTTTCAACTACCTACTGTGTAAGGCCAGGTTTTCTTCATATATTTCAACCAAAAAAACATATCACAAGAGATTGATAGTAAAAGGAGGTATGAAAATCTAGCTTCTCTTAAGCTAGACATGGAAAAAATGTGCAAAAATGTAAAGCAAGGCCTCATACTAATTTTTTTGGAAAAATTATTTTTAAATAAACAAATATTTATTTTAGTTTTAATTTCTAATACACTAAATAGATATAACAAGTAAACATAAGTACTTCGGGGTTCCTCCCAAATTCAGGGAGATTCTAAGATCAGAAAGTGTGAACCAAGATGCTTGAGACCAAAATCCCTAGCTCTACCATTTAAAGAATCTGGCCAAGCTCCCTGCTGCCTAGGTCCCTCTGCCAGACTCCCTGGGGGCTCTGGTTCTGCATAAATGGAACAGCCAGAGTGACAAGTATATGTATATACTGCTGATAAAGTAAAAAAAGTCAGCCCCATTAGACTCCTAGACAAAGATTTTCATCAATTTACTTAAGCTTAGTGTTAAAGAACTTCTATAAATGAAACAGTAGTATACTATACCTGTGGTGTTCTAAGAAAGGAGAAATCTGGTTGTGGCATTCCAACAAGGGAACAAATTCTAGAAAGTTCAGTTACAGGTGTGGACATAGGAGGAATCTGGCTAGAAGCAGGCCAACACACATTGTCTACAGACCGAACATGGTGGTACTCACTAGCACTGTGAGGCTTGTTTACATAAGATGCTGCCGAAAAAGAGAACAGGACATACCCATATTAAATGATATCTCAAACGATGTAATTATTACAGGGTTTCATAAAATAAAAGCAAAAATTTGTTTTGCTCAAAAAAAGTGAAAAGAGGAATCTCTCCCAAGAAGCAAATATAAGAATTATTTAGTACTGCCTAAAATTAGTAAAAATTCAATAATGACTTTTTTTAGGTGATTGAAATTGATTAATGATACATAATTAAAATAAAAAATTTAAAAAACAGTAAGTAGCTGATAGACAAAAATGAACTTCTTGAGAGATTAATGATTACATAGTTATGTTACAGGCAAAATTTAAATAAGCAAATGGCTCTCTTGAGGTCACTCTGGCTTCAGTCCTCTCAAAATTTCATCTTACGTTCTGAGACACAATAAATGAACGCTTTTGTTGCTTCAAATGAAGCTTCTTAAATTTTTTTCTGAAATTAAGTCGTTGAAGTGCTTTCATATAGAAAATTATTTAAAAGTTCTTAAAGTTCACATTTTTCATGATCAATTAACTCACTAATAGAATAAGAACATACCCCCTTAAAAAATGATTCTAAGCCTCTTAACTAAGAAACGGTTAAGTGGCCTGCCCGGAGTCACAGATCTCATCAGTTCTGCAACATGGGCTGGATTCTAAGCTTTTGACTCTAAGGTGTATGATTTTTTTTCACTACACTAAAATAAAGTAAAAGTTATTTGTTTTTGACTGTAGAACCATCTCTATCTAATTTTGTTTTTAAGTTTTTATTTTGTCCTATTTCAAGAGCATGTCTGTCACTATGATAATTAATTTCCTAATAGTTATTGAAATTTTTAGTTAATTATTTATCCCAATATTCACTGTAGTATAAATGAAGGAAGGCTTCAATTTTGTTCCATATTTTGCTCCTTAATAAACAGATCTGCTTACTTCAAAATGTTTTTTACCTCTCTGAAAAACTTCTGTCCCCATCTACTTTTACATTATTGATTCTTCCAGGTAGCCTTTTGCAGACAATGACATAGACAAAATACTAAAGTACAGGGGCCCTACAGAGGCACGGGGCAATGATGGATAGCCACTGAAATCCAGCTATGTGCCAAATGTTGTGCTATAGGTTTCACAGATTTCAGGTGTCTGCCTCCATTAATTATTTTAAATTGATTTTATAGTTCTTTCATTTTTATGTTGGTCAAATTATTTTAACATAATGCTAATATTAATTTTTGGCACTACAATGTGTCAGACCTAGTTTTAATGGTTTTATAGATGTCATATAATTACCACAACAGTCACCTGAAATTTTATTTTCAGTTTGTAAACAGGAAAAAAGAAGTTCAGAAAAGTCAAGTGATATATTTAAGTTACATAGTCATTTTTAAATTACTGGGGAAAAAAAGCTAGAATGTGAAAACCTTTCCAGGTTTGGGATCTACAGAATGAGTATCTGTAATAGGACAATTTAAGTGTTCACAAGAAGACATTTAGGAACTATATACATACATATATATATATATACTGGTTACAGAGTTAATATATAAATGACAAAAACATGAAAATTAAATTCTTATGTGTTACTTTCAATAACAGTCTTTAAAAAATAACAGTAGGATTTTAAGGGACAGATCGACAGCAATACAATCATAGTAGGGGATTTTAACACCCCACTGTCATCAATGGACAGATCTTATAGACAAAAAGCCAACAAGGACACACTGACCTTAAATGACACACTCAATCAGATAGCTTTAATTGATATTTACAGAACATGTTATCCTAAAATAGCAGGATATACATTCTTCTCAAGTGCAAATAAAACATTCTCAAAGACAGACCACATGTTAGGTCACAAAATAAGTCTTAAATTCAAAAACATTAAAATCATATCAAGCATCTTCTCAGATTTCAATGGCATGAAACTAGAAATCAACTACAATTAAAACTGAAATACAATCAAATACATGGAGGCTAAATAGCATGTTATTAAAAAATGAATAAGTAATCAATTGAGAACAAGAATAACATAAAAAATTACCCGGAAACAAATAAACTGAACAAAAAACAACCCAAAATCTTTGGGACACAGTGAAAGCAGGACTGAGAATGAAGTTCATAGCATAACAGGCCTATCTCAATAAGTTAAGAAAAACCTACAAGAATCTACGCATACACCTAAAAGAACTAGAAAAAGAGTAAGAAAGCCTAGAGTGAGTAGAAGGAAGGAAATAATAAAGATTGAGGCAGATAGAAATGACACAGAGACTAAAAGAACAATATAAAAGATCAGTGGAACCACGAGCTGGTTCTTTGAAAAGATAAACAAGATTGAAAAACCTTTACCCAGACTTATCAAGAAAAAAAAAGAGAGGACCCAAACAAATAAAATCAGAAATGAAGAGAAGTAAAAACTGACATCACAGAAATACAAAGGACTGTAAGAAAATACTATGAACAACTATATGCCACCAAATTGGGACAACCTGGGCAAAATGGATAAATCCTAGAAACATACAGTCTTCCAACACAGATCAGGAAGAATCAGAAAACCTGAATAGACAGATTACAATCAATGAAATTAAAGCAGTAATCAAAAAACTTCCAGCAAACAAAAGTCCTGGAACAGATGGTACCACAGGCAAATTTTACCAAACATTCAAAGAACACCTCTCCTTCTCAAACTATTCCAAAAAAGTCAAGAGGATGGAAGATTTCCTAGCCTTTTTACAGGGTTGCCATTATCTTAATTCCAAAACCAAATAAAGACACTAAAAAGAAAGAAAAGTATAGAACAATTATCCCTGATGAATACAGATGCTCAAGTCCTCAACAAAATATTAGCAAAGCGGAACCGGCAATATCTTATAAAGATCATACACCATGGTAAACTGGGATTTATTCCAAGGATGAAGGTTGGTACAATATATGCAAAAATCAATAAACGTGGTACATCACACAAACGAAAAGACAAAAGTAACATGATCATATCAATAGATGCAGAAAAAGATTTTGATAAAACACAGCACCAATTTATGATATAAACTCTCCAAAAGTGGGAAAAGAAGGAACATACCTCAACATAATAAAGGCCATATATGAAAAACCTACAGCCAGCATCATACTCAATGGGCAAACACCAAAAGCATTTTCCTTACAACCAGGAGTAGGACAGGGCTGTCTGCTTTTACCACTCTTATTCAACATAGCACTGGAAGTCCTAGACACCACATTCAGACAAGAAGAAATAAAGGGCATACAAATTGGAAAGGAAGGAGTAAAACTGTCATTCAAAGAAGACATGATATTATACATAGAAAACCATAGAGACTCCACCAAAAAACGAATAAATCTAATGAATGAATTTGGTGAAATAGAAAATACAAAATTAACATTCAGAAATCAGTGGCATTTTTATACAGCAACAATGAATTACCAGAGAAACGAATAAAAGAATCCCATTTACTCTTGTAAGAACAAGCACAAAAAAGGTAATGAGGAATAAATTTAACCAAGGAGGTAAAAATCTGTATTTGGAAAACTATAGGACATTGAAAAAAGAAACTGAGGAAGATACAAATAAATGGAAACATATACTGTGTTCATGGATTAAAAAATTAACATCATTAAAATGTCCATACTACCCAAAGCAATCCATAGATTCAATGCAATTTCTATTAAAATACCAATGGCATAATCCACAGATCTAGAACAAATATTCCAAAAATTTATATGTAACCAAAAAAGTCCCCAAATAGCCTTAGCAATCTTGAGAAAGAAGACCAAAGTTGGAGGGATCATAATACCTGATATTAAACTACACTACAAGGTCAGTGTAGTCAAAATAGCCTGGTACTGGTATAAGAACAGGCATGTAGATCAGCGGAAGAGAACAGAGAGTCCAGGAATCAACCCAAGTTAATTGATGTGGTCAATTAATACTTGACAAAGGAGATAAGAGTGTAAAATAAAGACAGCCTCTTCAATAAATGGTATTGGGAAAACTGGATGTGTGCATGCAATAAAACTAGACCACCAACTTACACCATATGCAAGACTAAACTCAAAATGGATGGAAGACTTAAATGTAGGTTGTGAAACCATACACATCCTAGAAAAAAACATACACAGTAACATCTCAGACAGTTCTCATAGCAGTATTTTTTTCTGATGTATTCCCTCTGGTCAGGGGGAAAAAAAATAAACAAATGGGACTACATCACATTACCCAAAATGCTTCTGCACAACAAAGAAACCATCATCAAAATGAAAAGGGATTCCACTGTATGGGAGAACATATTTGCAAATGGTACACCTAATAAGGGATTCATTTCCAAAATATATAAAGAACTTATATAACTCAACATTGGGAAGATAAACAATCAATTAAAAAACAGGGAAAGGACCAGAATAGACAATTCTCCAAACAGGACATACAAATGGCCAATAGACATATGGAAACTGCTCAACATCCCTAATTATCAGAGAGCTACAAATTAAAACTGCAGTGAGATACCACTTCACACCTGCCAGAATGACTACCATCAATAAATCAACAAACATCAAGTGTTGGTGAAAATATGGAGAAAGGAAACCCTTGTGCACTGTTGGTGGGAATGGAGATTGGTGCAACCACTGTGAAAAACAGTTCAGCGTTTCCTCAAAAAATTAAAAATGGAACTGCCTTTTGACCCAGTCATCCCACTTTTGGAATATATCCTAAGAATTCCAAAACACCAATATATGCACCCTTATGTTCAAACCAGCAGTATTATTTACAATTGTTAAGATCTGGAAACTGTCCCAGCACCCATCTGTAGATGAGTGGATAAAAAGCTGTGGTACATGTACACAATGGAATACAATGTGACCATAAAAAGAAGGAACTCTTAGCTTTTGCAACAGGAGACGTGGAGATTATTATGCTAAGTGAAATAAGCCAGTTGGTGAAAGACAAATACCCTATGATTTCATTTGTATGTGGAATCTAATGAACAAAATAAACTGAGTTACAAAATAGAAACAGAGGCATGGATACATGGAAGACGGACAGCTGTCAGAAGGAGGGAGAGGAGAGCGTGGGATGAAAGAAGGTGATGGGATTAGCCAAAGAACATATATGCACAAGCCTTAAACAGACAACAGTATGTGATGATGGCCACAGGGAAGTAGGGACAAGGGTAGGGTGGAGGTGGGTAAAGGAGGGACAAATGGGGACATCTCTAATAGTGTAAACAATAAAAATAAAGTAAGAAACCCCCAGTAGTTTCATCTTTAAAAGACACACGATAAAAAGTACATTGAATTTTTGAAATGATGTTATTAATAGTTGCACTTAGTTTACTTACTTAATTTCTTATTTTGTTTAGGTTGTGAGGAAGGTACATATTCATCTCTTCTATTAGAAGAAACAGTGACTTCATTACCAAACTGCTTCATTTTGTTCTTATGGTCCAGAGGATCAGAGCCATCAATTTTTAGAATTTCTTTAAGCATCCGCGTTCCCTTCTGTTTTCAAAATGATTGGTATGGAGATGGTGGGGAAATGGGAGAAAAGTTAACAGAATTATAGAGATTACTGATCCTTCTTTTAATGAGTTACATTGTTAAAAATGAAAACAATAATGACATTCAGATAAAGAACAAGGAAAATCAGTAGCCTGGAGTAAAAAAAAAACCAACCAACATTTTGTACGAGTAAGCTTTTTTGCAAAAAGATAAAAAAAAGTTCATAGTTACTATTTACTTTTTGACCAAACTGCCTACTAGCAATGTTTGAAAAGTAAGGGAGCCGTGTATGCTCCAAAGAGAGAGGGAAAAAAAGGGTTGGTTTTCCTCACAGGATGACAGTAAGATTAACACGCTAGTCTACGTGACAGAGAAGTGTTTTAACAGGTGCACGGGATGTGTATTCATGACCAACAACACTGAAATTACCATAGTACACAAGCTCCTACAAAATACGAACCATAGCAAATGACTGTGGTGACAAATGTTCTTCACTTGGAAGCTCTTCATGATGAGATGACTGTACTTCATTTTCTTTGGAGATATTCAAGGATGCTAAAAAGTTCTCAAATCCAGTGTTAGGCTGAAAGAATAATGTTTTGCACATGAAGATGAAAGTCCAAGGACATGGAAACAGAAAGCTAAGACTTTTATGTACAAAAATAATTTTTAATGTTCATCCAATCATCAAACCACGTGGGAAAATCAAATTAATAAATGTTCATTTACCTTATCAACAGCATGTGGATAACCAGTCCCAACCTTTTGATTTTCTGAGACTTCTGGAGTTTCATTTCTCTTTAGTAGCTTAGTATTACATTTGTCAGGCCGTCCAAATGTCTATAAAGAGTACAAGGGAATTTTTTTGTTCAAATAAAATTTATACTAACACAATTTAATAGTGTTCTAAATAAATTACTGCAAACTTTTAAAAATGTGATATTCTCCCTTTTATAGCATAAGAAAAAAAGGTGGGCCTGTAAACTTAGATGAGGAAAAAAATTACATATTTATCTTCATTAATTTCTAAATAAGAATTCAGGATTTCCTTACATTATGAGTATAGTCAGTAAACCACAACAGGGGTGATTCTAATCCTATTTTGGTATAATTGGATTTCTTTAACATATTATGTACACATTTTTTAGCATTAAGACATTATTCTGAGAAACAGTCCATAGGCTTTACCAAAGAAGTGCATGACATGAAGAAAATTATAGAATAAGAATGGCAGAAGAGGGCCTTAAAAGTCATATAAATCAACCTATTTACTGATACTTAAATATTAATGGATTAAACCTCTGGTCAAGATAGAGGCATAGGTAAGCACAGCATGCGTCCTCACACAACCACTTCAAAATTACAATTAAACTATAGAACAACCATCACTCATAACTGTCAGAAATCAAGTTGAATAGAAGTCTGACAACTATGGAATTAAAGAAACCATATCCATCCATGACTGGTAGGAGGGGCATATATGGGCAATAGACTGGTCCTATATCTACTTCGGTGGATAAAATTTGGGAGGGATATCTGGGGAGCAAGAAGTCCCAGCCCAACCCAGGCCCTCCAGCCCAGCATTTCAGGACCAAGAGGATAAGTCCCCACAACTTCTGGCTGCAAAACCCTACAGGGAGTGAGTGGAAGAAACTTCTGGAGTCCCAAGCAGTTCCCCTTAAAGAACCTGCACGCAGACTTTCTCAGACTTACTCTCTCTGAGCTCCAGCATGGGAAGGGGTAGCTGAAAGGCACCAATGGCATACAGGGAGGAACTGAAGTGTTTGACATCAAAGCAAGAGCTGGGGGACAGCTTTCTCCCAGACAGAAAAGCAGGCAGGGGCCACTGTCCCTATTCTGAACTCTCCCACCCACAGAACCACAGAGCTGGCAGGTTGGTACCATATCTGAGACTGTGCCAACCTGGCTAACACTGTCTGCCCTGCCCTGGAGATCCCCTGAGACTCTGTGCCACAACTTATGGCCCACATTAGCTGTTAGCAGGTACTTTTCCATATGAATGGCTGGTCTTGGCTCATGCTTCACAACTTCCTAAAGATCCAGTCAGAAACAAAGGGTACACTAATTGAAGTAAAGAACAATTTACAGGGAAACAACAGCACAGTGGCTAAAGCTGAGAATCAAATCAATGATATGGAACATAAGGAATCAAAACACAACCAATCAGAACAAGAAAAAGAAACAGAATAATAAAAAGAAAAAGAGAAGACTGTAAGCAGCCTCTGGGACAACTTCAAGAATTCCAACATTTGCATCATAGGGGTGCCAGAAGGAGAAGAGAAAGAGCAAGAAATTGAAATCTATTTGAAATACTAATGAAAGAACACTTCCCTAATTTGAAGGAAACAGACATGCTAGTCTAGGAAGCACAGAGTCCCAAACAAGATGATGCAAAGAGGCCCACTCCAAGACACATCATAATTAAAATGCAAAGGTTAAAGATAAAGAGAGAATTTTAAAAGCAGCAAGAGAAAACCAGTTAGTTACCTACACGGGAGTTCTCATAAGACTGTCAGCTGATTTATTAAAAGAAACTTTCCAGGCTAGAAGGGATTATCAAGAAATATTCAAAGTCATAAAAAGTAGGGATCTACAGCCAAGACTGTTCTGCCCAGAAAAGCTATCATTTACAATCAAAGGGCAGATGTTCATCATCACCAAACCATTATTATATTAAATGTTAAAGGGACTTATTCAAGAAAAAGATCAAAACTACAAACAATAAAATGGCAATAAATATGTATCAACAATTGAATCTAAAAATAAACTAAGCAAACAAGAAGAACAGAGACAGAATCATGGATATGGAGAGTATTTTGATGATTAGCAGATGCAAGGGGGCTGTGGGAAGAGTGGGTGAAGGGATGAGGGGATTAAGAAGCATGAATAGGAAGTTATAGAATACTCATGGGGATGTAAAGGTGAGTACAGGAAATGGAATAGCCAAAGAACTTATATGTATGAATCATGGATATAAACAATGGTTCAGGGATTGCCTGAGAGAGTGGTGGGGTGCTGGGTGGAAGGATGCAAAGGGGGAAAAAGTGGGACACCTATAATGGTATAATCAATAAAATATAACTAAAAAATAGGATATTAATGGATAAAAAATATTAATGGATTCTATTTATTGAGAACCTTTTATATGCCAAATATTCTGCAAAGATATCTTTTATACATTTGATATATTACTAGTTATAAGAGATCTAATTTTTTCAAACTCTATATTAAAATATACATACAAACATATACACAAGATAAGGGTACATGTTGAAATTTTTAGATTAAAATTTGTTACACTTTGATCATACTTCATTATTAAATAGCAATGACTACAAATGATAAAACATAAACTCCTGCTTCCCCCTGCAACCTAACTCCAAGGAATTAACAGTTAACTTTAAAGTGCTGATCCATATTCTTTTACTGTATATATAAGCATATTTCTATGCTAATATATACATATACAGATTTATGTACATAGGTATGTTTGTATGTGTATATATAGATGATATATAATGAGAGAGACAAGTGATCTATGATTTTAAAGATTTTATTTATTTATTTTTAGACAGGGAAAGAGAGGGAGAGAAACATCAATGTGTGGTTGCCTCTCACACGCCCCCTACTGGGGACCTGGCCTGCAACCCAGGCATGTGTCCTGACTGGGACTGAACTGGTGACCCTTTGGCTCACAGGCCCTTGCACAAACCACTAAGCCACACCAGCCACGGGACAAGTGATCTATTTTTATCTCCATTTTACAGATGAAGACCTTGAGGCTGAGAAATGCAGTGCATTGCTGCAGGCCACCCAACTATGAACAGAAGAACCAGGATTTAAGGTATTTCTAATTCCAAATCCTGGACTCTAGATGTGCAACCATCCATCCAAGTGCCTCTTGAAGTACACTTCAGCATCCTCTTGCCACACACCTTATGGATTTGATTATAAAGGCTGTAAAATTCAGTCCGATGTCACAAAGCCACCAACTGCAATAAGAAGTTGGCTCCTGAGTATTTCATTACTTAGCTTACCTGGTTACTTGACATTTTTTGAGACCGACTCTCAGTTTTGGGGCTCTTACTCTCTTCTTTAACTGGAGACAAGAAAATAGAAATTTTGGTAAATGAAAGAACTTGCTGCACACTAATTAAATTTACCAAATCTTACCACCACAAGGTACTATGTTAAAAATTCACATAATTCCAAGATGAAGGTTCTGATCTTGAGGAACTTACAATCTAGGTGAAGGGGAGAGGAGATACAGACAACAACAACACGAAAAAAGAAAAGATGGCATCTAATTGAGCCTTGAAGGATAACAGGTTTCCAATGGGCAAAAAAGGAGGCTAAGTATTCCAGGCCGAGGGAATAATAGGAGAAAAGACATGGAAACAAGAGAACAAGGAATGTGGTTTTAAACTTTGAATAGCCTAGTTCTGCTGGACGTTAAGGAGTGTAAATAACGGAGCTTAACTGAACTCAAGAGGAAGGTTGGTGCTACAATCAGAGAGGTATTAAAGACTATGGAATTAAACTGGTAGACCAAAGGCAACTATTCACATAAAGGTTTTCAGGAGATAGTAGTGATCTGATCAGAATTATGCATTAGGGGAAATTAAAATATGGCACTGGCTTATTGATTAGATAGAAGGAGACCAATTAGGAAGCTATTTTAGTATTAATGTTAAAAGGAAACTGGGGAATAACGGGAAATTAAACTAATGAATAAGAAGAGGAAGAAAAGAAGGAAGGGATGCAAAAGGAAGGAAGGAAAAAGAAAGGGACAAAAATATACAGGAATGGTGAGGAAAGAAGTAGGGGAAGGGGATGGGAGGGAGGAAAAGGGATGGGATGAAAGGAGAAAAGAAGGGACAAAGCTAGAATAGGAAGGATAGTGTAGAACAGAGAGAGGGAAAAGAAAGGGGGAAGAGGAAGGAAGGAGAAAGAAGGTAGGAAAGGAAGTAATTTTGAAAAAAAGAAGAGAAAAAGTGAGTTGACAGGTTTAATACCTGAGTCGACAGGTATTAAACCTTTACTGAGGCACACACAGGAAAACTAGTTAGAATTTCACATAATACAAATAATTTACATACATTTATAAAAATAATTTGAACAATAATCACAATGTATTTCAATTAAATATAAAATCTTCAAGCTATATTTATCATATTTATAAAGTCATTAATCTGACTTCTGGTCAAGATAGAGGTATATATAAACATGCTTTGCTTCCTTGCACAACCTCAGAAAAAATTACAAGTATCACCTAGAACTGTCAGAAAATCAAACTGTATGGAAGTCCAACAACCAAGGATTTAGAGAACCCAAATTCATCCAGACAGGGAGCAGAGGCAGAGATGCAGAGACGGGTGGGGCGGTGCAGAGATGCAGTGTGGCACAGAGAGGCAAAACAGGAAGTCCCACATTCACATGTGGTGAATAAAAATCAGGAGTGATGCCTCCAGAGCGAGGGATCCCAGCCCTAGGCCAGACCACACGGTCCAGGGTTCCAGTGCCAGGAAGATAAATCCCCACAACTTCTGGTTGTAAAAACCAGTGGGCATTGGGGTGGTGAAAAAAATGGCTGGATTTTCAGAGTAATCCTCTTAAAGGGTATGTACACTTAGGAATGACACAGACCTACCCTCCTTGGATTCACTGACAGGGCAACAGCTGGATGGGCATACCAGTGGTGTAGGGGGAGAAACTGAAGTGACTGGAAACAGGGTGAGTGCTGGGAGACAGCTTCCTCCTGGGCAAACCTCCAGAAGCCAGGCAGCAGCACTGCCCCTCTCCTAGCCCTCCACACACACAGAGCCAGAAAGCAGTGAAATGGGTTGCCCCGCCCTAGTGATTACCGATGGCTCCACCACACACAATTTACAGGTTCCTTTTCTGTAACAGGCCACGCTACTAAGACAGGGATTCAAAACAGCTCTACCTAAAACACAGAAACAAACACAGGGAGGCTTCCAAATTGAGGAGACAAAGAAATATGACTGAAATGAAAGAACAGAACTCCAGAAAAAGAACTAAATGAAATGGATAAGCAATGCATCAGATGCAGAGATCAAAACACTGGTTAGTTATCAGGATGCTCAAAGAACTCATTGAGCAAGGCAACAGCATAAAAAAGACCCACGCAGAAATGAAGGTTACATTAAGTGAAAGAAAAACCTATAGGGAACCAACAGTGGAGGGGATGAAGCCAAGATTCAAATTAATGATTTGGATCATAAGGAAGAAAAAAAGCATTCAACTGGAACAGCAAGAAGGAAAATGAATTAAAAAAAACAAACAAGGATAGTCTAAGGAGCCTCTGGGACACCTCCAAACATACCAACATCTGAATCATAAGTATGCCAGAAGAAGAAGAGGACCAGCAAGGAACTGAAAACTTATTTGAAAAAAATGAAAGAAACTTCCCCAGTCCGGTAAAGGAAATAGACATACAAGTCCAGGAAGCACAGAGAGTTCCACACAAGTGAGACCCAAAAAGAACAACACCAAGACACATCGTAATTAAAATGCCAAAGGTTAAAGATAAAGAGAGAATCTTAAAAGCAGCAAGGGAAAAGAAGAGAGTTATCTACAAAAAAGTTCTTGTAAGATTATCAGCTGATTTCTCTAAAGAAACTTTGTAGGCTAGAAGGGACTGGCAAGAATTATTCAAAGCGATGAAAAACAAGAACCTACAACCTAGAGATTACTCTATCCAGCAAAGTTATCATTTAGACTAGGAAAACAGACAATGTGCTTCACAGACAAGATAAAGCTAAAGGGGTTCATCATCACCAAGCCATTATTATGTGAAATGTTAAATGTTATTTAAGAAAAAGAGGAAGATAAAAACTATTAACTTAAAATAGTAACAAATTGACAACTATGAACAACTGAATCTGAAAAACAAATTAAGCAAACAACTACAAGAGGAACAGAATCATAGACACAGAGATCATTTGGAGGATTATTAGCTGGGAAAGGAAAAGGGGAGAACAGGGGAAAAGTTTCAGGGATTCAGAAGCATAAATTGGTAGGTACAAGATAGATAGAGGGTGTTAAAAATAGTATAGGAAATGGAAAAGTCAAAGAACTTGTATGCATGATCCATGAACACAAACTAACAGTGGGGGACTGCTAGAGGGAATGGGGGTACTGGGTGGAGGGGGGCAAAGGAAAAACTGGGACAACTGTAATAGCATAATCAATAAAATATATTAAAAAATAGACATCAATCTATATTTATCTTAAAATATAAAAGAAAATAATATTGATACAAAATCAGAGTCTAGCCCTGACTGGTCTTAGTTGCTTGGGTGTCATCCCATGAAGCAAAAGGTCGCTAGTTTGATTCCCTCTCAGGGCACATGCCTTGGTTGGGGATTCGGTCCCTGGTCAGTGGGCATACAAGAGGCAAACAATCAATGTTTCTCTCCCCCTTTCTCCCTCCCTTGCCCTCTCTCTAAACATAAATAAAATCTTAATAAAATGTATAGTCTAATAGTTATGAAACTGAACCAAAGTCATAAAGCTACATTAAATTTTTAAAAAATCACTTTAGAAAAACATTTTAAAAATTATTTTTAAAACTACAAGTCCTCAGTGGATTGAGCGTGGGCTGGGAACCAAAGTGTCCCAGGTTCGATTCCCAGCCAGGGTACATGCCTGGGTTGCAGGCCATAACCCCCAGCAACCGCACATTGATGTTTCTCTCTCTCTCTTTCTCTCTCTCCCCCTCCGTTCCCTCTCTAAAAATAAATAAATAAATCTTTAAAAAAAAAACAAAACTACAAGTCCTATGCAAATGCATAAAAAGCATGCAGACATAATATATAATAAATCAGAATCAAGACTATGCAGTTGATGTTTTCTCTACTGGAAATCTCTTCAGCTAGCTTTCTGCATAGCTTATAACATTGCACTCCCCATTTATTTGTGTTTCTGTTCAAATATTATGTTCTCAAATAGGCATTCCTTGACCATCTATTTAAAACAGGACACCTATCATTCAATACTCGTAATCTTTATTTTCCATCATAGGATTTATCATTACTACAAATTATGGAATGTATTGCTTCTTTGGCTATGATCAGATTCCACTTTAGAATGTAAAAACTTATACTCTGGTTTCTCTTCAGATTGTACAAATCTTTCACTTTTTTCTAAAGATTTCCATGGAGAGGAACAACTCTTAAGTTTTTACCCAATTTTTTGAGGCCTTCCATTTGCAGGGCTTATTGGGAAAAAAAAAGTAAAACTTGTCTGTTTTTCATTCATGCATTCCCAGCTACTCGCACATAATCACTCAAGACATAGCAGTTGAATAAATAAATGATTCAGGAGAGGAAGACAGCGGTGAGGTAGAAGGGAGCAGATTCCACTTCTCCCTACACATGGGAGAGAAACCTAGCCAATCTACAAAGGAACAGAGCAAAGAGCCAACAGTACCCTAGCATATATGAAAATAAGAGACCAAAAACTGTAGCAGACACTGAAAAACCAGAAGGTAAGGAGAGTGCTTCAGGACAATAAGGTCCCAGGGACCAGTGTGGGGACCAGGGCAGTTGCAACCCCAGGCCTGGAGCCCACAGCTGGGTTTGCCACAGAGTCCTTGGGAGAGAGCCGGGTCAACTGCTCCCTCCTCGGCCAAACAAGGGTTAAGCAGCATCGGGACAGACGTGGCTGTTTGAAGTCTCAGAGACAGGAATAAGGACTAAGTGGCAAACACACAGGAGCTGTAAGCATCTGTGGAGCTTTTGACGTCAGTTGGGGAGAGTTGACAGTCGCACAGTGATGGGCCCTGACCCTGATAGTCACTGGTCTGGCTGGAGAATTGGGCTGTGCGAGAGGCCAGGCTGCTGTACAGAGCAGCAGGCTTGAGTAGGAGGAATTTCTCAAAAAGAAAAAGTGAAAAGAGAGACACTGTTTGGGAAATTCTCCTGCAGCAATCGCTCTGGCCTACTGCCCACCCAGCCAAGGGGCGATTCCGAGGTTGTGTGGAAGGCCCTGCACACTGCCATAGCACTGGGAAGGGTGCGCACCCAAGCCCGCAGGACCTAGGCAGCCGGGGTAAGCACGTGCCTGCACCCCAGTCCACAGCGGTAACCCTGGGGAAAGAGCATTCTGAGGAAGGCCTGGATCCCCCATCCAAGGTGCCAGGCTAGCTCTGGGGAGAGTGCACACTAGACTGAGTGCAGAATGGGAAGGGAGAAAAGCCATACTAATCACCCCTCAGCCTCCTGCAGCCAGCAAGACCAGAAAAATCGGTTTGGCTAGTTTTAACCCAACCAGGGGTTTTCTTCTTTTTTTTTTAAGTAATCTTTTATTTTTTAATTTTTATTATTGTTTTATCTTTCAGTTCCTTTTCCCAATTTCCTCCTTTCTTGCTTTATTCCTTCTTCCTTTCTTTACAATTTTATCTCTTCTTCCTCCCTTCTGCTTCTTTTTTAAAAAATACCCACAAGTGAGACAAAACAAAAAACAAAAACAAAACAACAACCCAGAACTGTGAAAAGACCAGAGTTGGACGCAAAGAGGAGATTTGCCAACAGGTGAGATGGTGAGACAAATTTCACTTTGCTATTATAGAGAATGTGCAAGTTAATGCAGATTTCTATTATTATTATTTTTTCATTATTCTTACATCTTTTATTTGAAAAGCATTTTTGAATTCCTCTTCTTTGTGTACAGTCCTCTTTCCTTGGCTGGTTATATTGTATCATTTGACACATTTTCCCTGTTCTCTCTTTCATAGTGTATTGCTAAATTGACTATCCTTCACTTTACTTGTGTTCCGTTAGCACACTACTCAAGGTCTTATACTCCTATTCTTGTTATCCAGATCACATAGATTCTGTCATATGACTGTTGCTCTAATATTATTGTAAATAATAGCTGTTCCATACACTTGTAAATACTTCACAACACCCTTCCCAGATCTTAGCCCACCTCAGTTTCCTGAACTCTATTACTGTAGTGGTTAAATTTATTCTCTTACCCACTACACCTATTTCCTATCCTTCACTCTCACCTTACCTCAGAATCTGACCTCCCACAACTTCACTGCTTTCTACATCCAACTCACAATCCTTCCCTCCCCAACAAGAGTCTCATCTTCTTCCCACACTTTCTAAACAGTGGCTAGTAGGGTGGAAGATCACGGTTAACACTATACATAGCCAAAAGATCTCCTATATCTTCTATATAGGCTACTACTGTAAATATCATAGAGTACTCTCTTGCTGTCTTAATCCATTTTGCCTTCCCCCTCCAACTGATCATGAAAAAGAGTAGGTGGAAGCTATGAACACCAGGATACCCACTGGAAGAGGAAACCCAACAACAAAGGAACCACTAACAGATAACAACAGAAGAAGGTGAAGGAGGGAGTGGAAACCACACAAACCTCAATACAGGACCTATCTGGAAATACAACTAAACAGTAGAGACAGTACCCAATACAAACAACTGAACAAGAGCAAGAAAGAATCCCCAAAACCTTATATACACGGAAGAACCAGCTTCAACACAATCTGCCCTCACCGGCACAACAAAATACAAGAGGTGGTGGACAGAGTGACCCTCAGTTAACCAGCTGGTGGGAAGGACCCACCAAAGAAAGACCCAACAACAATCAAAACCCAAAGACAAACACAGAGCCAACTTAAACGACAGCCCAAGACCAGCCCAGAGCTCAGGAGATCAAGGAGACGGCACCACTAAATCTCACAGGTATTCTACCACAGAAGTTCACACCATAAATACGGGGAGCCAGAACAGATCAATTTAAGAAGCTGAGGCAAACAAGAAGAGTCTCACAAACAATGGGAAGACAAAGAAATAATCCCTGAATGAAAGGAAAGGAGGAAGCCTCAGAAAGAATGCTATATGAAACAGAAGCAAGTCAACTATCAGATAATGAGTTCAAAGCAATGGTCATCAGGAAGCTGAATAAGCTCACAATGAGCTACCAGAAACTATAAGGAAACTACAATGAATTCACTGCAAACTATATCGACATGAAAAAGGAAATAGAAAATATCAACAAGGGCTAAGAGGAAATGAAGAAGACAATTTCTGAACTGAAGAACACAGTAGAAGGAATGAAAAGCAGGATCAATGAAGCAGAAGATCGGATCAGTGAGCTAGAGGACAAAATAGAAGAAAACACCCAGGAAGAACAAGAAAAGGAAAAGGGGCTCAGAAAGAATGAAGAGGGATTAAAAGAAATGCCAGACAATATGAAATGTAATAATACCTGTATAATAGGGATACCAGAAAAAGAAGAGCAAGGGATAGGAAACCCGTTTGAAAAAGTAATGATGGAAAACGTCCCTAACTTGATGAGAGAAAAAGTCACACAGATGCAGAAAATGCAGAGAGTCCCAATCAAGAGGAACCCAAAGAGGCCCACCTCAAGACACATCATAATTAAAATGGCAAAATTCCAAGACAAACAGAGAATCTTAAAGGCAGCAAGGGAGAAATAGGAAGTAACATACAAGGGAGCCCCAATAAGGCTAGCAGCTGACTTCTCTATGGAAATACTCCAAGCCAAAAGAGAATGGCAGGAAATATTCCAAGTAATGAGAACCAGAGGCCTGCAACCAAGACTACCTTACCCAGCAAGGCTCTCAATCAAGATACATGGCCAAATAAGGAGTTTCCCAGACAAAAGAAGTCTAAAATACACCTCCACCAAACCAGCTCTGCAAAAATGCTAAAGGGACTGCTTTAAGGAAAGGAAGGAAAACAGAGAGACAGACAGGAACACAGATACAAAAAGGGCAATGAATAAGTACCTATCAATAATAACCTTAAACGTAAATGGATTAAATGCTCCAATCAAACACAAAGAATAGCTGAATGAATAAGAAAGCATGAACCACACATACGCTGTCTAAAGAGACCCACCTCAGAACAAAAGACCTACATAGATGGAAAGTGAAGGGCTGGAGACAAATATTCCAAGCAAATGGACAGGAAAAAAAAGCCAGGGTAGCAATACTCATATTGGACAAAATACACTTCAAAAAAAGGGCCATAAAAGAGACTCAGAAGGTAACTTCATAATACTCAAGGGAAGAATCTACCAAGAAGACAGAAACATTGTAAATATATATGCACCCAACATGAGTAGCACCCAATTCCATAAGGAAAATCTTAGAGGACTTCAAGAAAGATATTGACAGCAACACAATTATAGTGGGGGATTTTAACACCCCACTGTCGAAAATGGAGAGATCTTCCAAACCAAATATCAACAAAGATATTGTGGCATTGAACAATGCCCTAGATAAAATGGACTTAACTGATATATATAGAGCCCTTCAGCCCGAAGAAGCTAAATACACATTCTTTTCAAACACACATGTAACATTTTCAAAGATAGACCGCATGATAGGACACAAAACAAGCCTCAACAAATTCAAGAAAATTGAAATTATACCAAGCATTTTCTCCAACCACAAGGGACTGAAACTAGAAACCAACTCCAAGGGAAAAACCCCAAAACACTCAAAATCATGGAGATTGAATAGCATGCTATTAAACAATGAATGGTCAAGAATGAGATTAGGAAAGAAATCAAAAAGTTTCTGGAAACAAATGAAAATTAACTCACAACAACCCAAAATTTATGGGACACAGCGAAGGCAGTCCTGAGAGCGAAGTTCAGAGCGATACAGGCCAACCTAAAAAACCTAATCCTATGCCTACAAGAACTTGAGGAACAACAACAAAGACAGCCCAGAGCAAGCAGAAGGAAGGAAATAACCAAGATCAGAGCAGAATTAAATGACATAGAGACTAAAAGCACAATTCTAAGGATCAATAAATCCAGGTGCTGGTTCTTCAAAATGATAAACAAAATCCACAAGCCTTTAAGCAGGCTCATCAAGAAAAAAAGAGAGAAGACCCAAATAAACACAGTAAGAAATGAAAGAGGAGAGATTACAACTGACACCACAGAAATACAAAGAATTCTAAGAAATTACTACAAAGAACTGTATGCCAAGAAATTTGAAAACTTAGGTGAAATGGACAAACTTCTAGAAAAATCTAATCTTCCAAAACTGAATGAAGAAGAAGCAGAAAGCCTGAACAGACCAATTACAGCAGATGAAATTGAAGCAGTAATCAAAAAACCCTCGACACACAAAAGCCCTGGACCAGGTGGTTTCACAGGAGAATTCTACAAACCATTTAAGGAAGAGCTAACCCCTATCCTTCACACACTATTCCAAAAAATCCAAAATGATGGAAGACTCCCAAACTCTTTTTATGAAGCCAGCATCATCCTAATCCCAAAACCAGATAAAGACACAACAGAGAAAGAAAACTTCAGGCCAACATTGCTGATGAACAAAGATGATAAAATCCTCAACAAAATATTGGCAAACCACATTCAACAATACATTAAAAAGATCACACACCATGACCAAATGGGATTCATCCCAGGGATGCAAGGATGGTTCAACATTCGCAAATCGGTAAATGTAATACACCGCGTAAAGAAAAGCAAAGACAAAAAACACATTTCCAAAATGGAAAAGCATTTGATAAGGTACGGCACCCATTTATGATAAAAACACTCAGCAAAGTGGGAATAGAGGGAGCATTCCTCAACATAATAAAGGCCATATATGAGAGACCTACAGCCAACATCATAGTCAATGGGCAAAAACTAAAGTCTTTTCCATTAAGATCAGGAACAAGACAAGGGTGTCCACTTCCACCACTTCTATTCAATATAGTATTGGAAGTTTTAGCCACAGTGATCAGACAAGAAAAGGAAAAAAAGGCATCCAAATCAGAGAGGAGGAAACAAAAACTGCCATTGTTTGCAGATAACATGATAGTGTACATAGAAAATCCTATAGACTCCACCAAAAAACTGCTCATACTAATAAATGCATTT
This sequence comes from Phyllostomus discolor, assembly GCF_004126475.2. Taxonomy (NCBI): domain Eukaryota; kingdom Metazoa; phylum Chordata; class Mammalia; order Chiroptera; family Phyllostomidae; genus Phyllostomus; species Phyllostomus discolor. Next base: position 108,614,810 of record NC_040904.2, read on the forward strand.
GGCAAAGCAGCGGGATACAAAGTTAATATCCAGAAATCAAAGACATTTTTGTATACCCACAATGAAACAGCAGAAGCAGAAATCAAGAAAAAAAATCCCATTCGATATAGCAAAAAGAAAAATAAAATACCTAGGAATAAACCTAACAAAGGAGGTAAAAGACCTATACTCAGAAAACTACACAACACTGAAGAATGAAATGAAGGAAGACACAAACGGAAACATACACCATGTTCATGGATCGGAAGAATTAATATCATCGAAATGTCCATACTACCCAAAGCAATTTATAGATTCAATGCAATACCTATTAAAGTATCAATGGCATATTTCACAGACATAGAACAAACACTTCAAAAATTCATATGGAACCATAAACGACACCAAATAACTGCAGCAATTTTGAGAAAGAAGAACAAAGCAGGGGGGACCCCAATATCTGATATCAAACTGTATTACAAGGCCAGTGAAATCAAAACAGACTGATACTGGCATAAAAACAGGCACATAGACAAATGGAACAGAACAGAAAGCCCAGAAATAAACCCAAGTCTCTATGGTTAATTAATATTTGACAAAGGGGGAAGCAACATAAAATGGAGTAAAAATAGCTTCTTCAACAAGTGGTGTTGGGAGAACTGGACAGCTACGTGCAAAAAAATGAAACTCGAGCACCATCTTACACCATATACAAACATAAATTCAAGGTGGATAAAAGATTTAAATATAAGGCGTAACATGATTAACGTCCTACAGAAGAACACAGGCAGGAAAATTTCAGATATTCCACATAGCAACATTTTTACTGATATGTCCCCCAGAGCAAGGGACATAAAGAAAAGAATAAACAAATGGGACCTTATCAAAATGAAAAGCTTCCGCGTGGCCAAAGAAAACAGTATTAAAATAAAAAGAGAACCAATTGTATGGGAAAATATATTCGCCAATAATACCTCAGACAAGGGTTTAATCTCCAAAATATATAAAGAACTCACACGACTCCACTCTAAGACAAGCAACCCAATTAAAAATGGGCAAAGGACTTGAACAGAAACTTCTCCAAGGAGGACATACAGAGGATCCAGAAACACATGAAAAGATGCTCAGTATTGCTAGCTATCAGAGAGATGCAAATTAAAACCACAATGAGATACCAACTTCATACCAGTCAGAATGGCCATCATAAACAAAGCAACAAACAACAAGTGTTGGAGAGGTTGTGGAGAAAAGGGGACCCTAGTGCACTGCTGGTGGGAATGCAGACTGGTACAACCCCTATGGAAAACAATATGAAATTTTCTCAGAAAACTAGAAATGGATTTGCCTTTTGACCCAGCAATTCCACTGCTAGGATTATATCCTAAGAACCCTGAAACACCAATCCAAAAGAACCTATGCACCCAGTGTTCACAGCAGCACAATTTACAATAGTCAAGTGCTGGAAGCAACATAGGTGCCCATCAGTAAATGAATGGATCCAAAAACCACGGTACATTTACGGAATGGAATTCTATGCAGCAGAAAGAAAGAATGCCTACCCTTTGCAACAGCATGGATAGAACTGGAGAGCATTATGCTAAGCGAAATAAGCCAGGTGGTGAAAGACAAATACCATATGATCTCACCTTTAACAGGAACCTAAACAGCAAAAGAAACAAAGAAAGCAAAATATAACCAAAGACACTGAAATTGAGAACAGGCTGACAGTGACCAGAGGAGCGGGGGGGGGGGGGGGGGGGGGGGGGGGGGAATTTCAGGGGAAAAAGGGGAAGGGTTTACTGGAACAAGTGTAAAGGATACATGGACAAAAACTAGGCGGGCAGGTTGCGAATGGGAGGGAGGTGGGGAGGACTGGGGGTTTGGACCTGGATGGGAGTAAAAGACAGAAAACTGTACCGGAACAATTAAAATAAATAAATAAATAAATAAATAGTCACATTTTAAACATAAGGAACAATTTGCTCCAGTTTGGAAATACTTTGATCAAGAGATGAGAAAAAGTAAGTGCAAGATGAAGGTTCTCATTTCTGCATCTCTTGTGCCTAGAACACAGTAGGTAGTGCTGAAAAAAGGAAAAGAGTAAAAATATACAAACTAGGTTAGGGAATATTTAAAAAAAATATCTGTACTTATTTTTTAACAAAAAGCTGTAATATAGCTTGGATTAATTTAACTAGCAAGTGTTTGCACACACAAAATATAACTGGATTACTTTAAATAAAATCATGAGAAGTAGTTTTAGTGTGAAGGCATCAGCAAAAATGTCAGGGTAAGGATCTCTAAAAATTCTCTCCTTCATAAAAGAAATGAGAAAATGGATATAATTTACCAAAATCCAAATTTTCAGAATGATGGAAGTCAATCAAAGGCTTACAGAAATCAGGAAATATTTATTCAAGAAAAAAGACAAAATCTCAGTAAGAAGAGTGAACTTTGTGGCATTTTAACATGTTCTAATGCTATTATTTCTTAGTCTCTAGCCCCATACAGCTTTCAAGAATAACAGCTAGCATTTTTGGCAAAAAACCACAGAGAGATCAGAAAAAGGCTGGAGCTCTTTCAAAGTGTTATACCCAACAGTCTATGATATCAGTATTTCCATGACATCACAATCAAAGACATCACAAGAAAAGAAAATTAAAAATATCCCTTAGGAATACAGATGCAAAAATCTTCAAGGAAACCATATGATCATCTCAATAGACAAAGAAACAGCATTTGACAAAATCTAACATCCCTCCAAGAAAAACAAAACACTCCCTAGGAATAGAAGGGAACTTCCTCCAATAACAAAAGGCATCTACCAAAACCCCATGGTTAACACTACACTTATTGTTGAAAGATTGAACATTATCCCTAAGATCAAGACAAGACAAGAATGTTCACTCCCATCACTTCTATTAATATCGTATTGTTGGTTCTGGCCACAGCAGTTAGGCAAGAAAAAGAAAAGCACTCAGACTGTACAGGAAAACATATATATTTTCAAAGGCCACAAAATATCTGGTCTAATAAACAACTTCCAAAAGATGGAAGGATATGAGATCAATACACAAAAGTCAGCTTTATTTCTACATCGTAAGGAACAATAAAAAAATAAGAGTTTTATTGACAATAGCAGTAAAAAATAAAATACTTAGAAATAAATTTAATAAAAAATATAAGACTTGTACATTGAAAGCTATAATACATCATTAAAAGAAATTAAAGAAGACCTAAATAAATGGAAAGATTATTTTATGTTCAAGGATAGGAAGACTTAATATTGTTAAAAAGACAATGCCGCCCAACGCGGTCTACAGATTCAACACTATCTCTATAAAAATTCCAGATGCCATTTTTGCAGAAATAGATAAGCTGATCCTAAAATTTATATAAAAATGCAAGGGACCAGAACAGACAAAACAATCTGGAAAAAAACAGTTGGAAGATTCAAATCCCCCAATTTCAAAACTATAACAAATGTATAGTAATTAAGATGGTGTGTCGTTACCATAAAGATGGTATATAAATCAATGCAATGGAATTGAGAGGTCAGAAATAATCCCGTACATCTATGGTTAATAGATTTCTGACACGGGTGCCAAGACAACTCCTTGGGGGAAAGAATGGTATTTTAGCAAATGGTGCTGGGACAACTAAATATCCATATGAAAAAGAATGAATATAGACCCCCTACCTCATACCATATACAAATACTCAAAAATAGGGAGGAAAAAACCCCTAAGTGTAAGGGTTAAAACTATAAAACTCTTAGAAAAGAATAAAACAAAACAAAACATGTATAAATCATTATGACCTTGGATTAGGCAACAGTTTCTTAGTTATGACACCTAAAGCACAAGCAACCAAAACAACAAACAAAAAATATCAGATGAGCCTGTAGTATACGGTGTATGTAAAGAATCCTTACAAATCAAGACTAAAAAGATAACTCAATTTTAAATGAGCAAATAATTTGAATACATATTTCCCCAGATATAAACAGCCAATAAGCACATGAAAAGATGCTCAACATTATTAGTCACTGATAAATTGCAAGTGAAAAGTACAAGGAAGTTCCACTTCACACCTACTAGGATGGCTATAATAAAAAACATGGGCAATAACAACTGTTATGGAGGATGTGGAAAAGTTAGACACATATATTGCTGGTAAAAATGTAAAATGGTACAACTATTTTGGAGAACAGTTTATAGTTCCACAAAACATTAAACACAGAGTTAACATATGACTCAGTAATTCTACTCATTTATATATGCCCAAGAGAACTGCAAAAATATGTTCACACAAAAACTTATACACAGATATTCATAGCAGCATTATTCATTATAACCCCAAAGTGGAAATTCTACAAATGTCCATCAATAGATGAATGGTAAACAAAATGTATCTGTACAATGCAGTATTATTGAGCCATTAAAGGGAATAAAACAGTGATACATGCAACAACATATAACATGGAAGAACCTTGAAAACATTAGGCCAATTGAAAAAAGCCAGCCATAAAAGGACACTATTTTATAATTCCACTTATATGAAGTGTCCAGAATAAGCCAATCCACAGAGGCAGAAAGTAAACTGACGGTTGCTAGATGTGAGAGGAGCAACTGTTAACAGATATGATATTTCTGGGGGTGATGGAAATATTTTCGATTTAGATAGTGGCACTGGTTGTATGACTTGTGAAAATACAAAAAAAAAATCCTGATTGCATACTTTAAAATAACCAATTTTGTTATGTGAATTATAATTCAGTAAAGCTATTAATTAAAAATATAAAAATAAGCAGTTAACACCACAAGTATACTTTTTTATCTTAAAACTTACATTTTCTGTGAGGCTCATGTTTTCTTTGCTGATATTTATTAACACTGTTGTCATTTAGGCCGGATTTATGATGTTGAGTTACTTGACTTACTTCTTGAGGTAAAATTGCACCCTGAAAGTTGAAATTCTTATAAATGATTTAAAGAGATTCTTAATTATTATAACTACTTCTTTTCTTCAATGTTGAACAATTACTACTTTTATTAAAATTACATAGCTTACTAGAGAAATATTAAGGAATGAAGGAAAGTACAGAGAATTTTAAAAACCACTCAAATTCCATCCCCCAGAAATAAACATTATTAACATAATGATCATCACTTCAGACGTTGCTCTATACATTACTTAGCAAGATACATAGAAAACTAACATTTTACAAGAATGCTACTTTTAATAGGAAAAATTAAATCTATTTTGCTTGAAGTTAAGACAGAAACTAAAGAAATGACTAAACTTCAGGTAAATGCTTCTTTACAATAGAATTAACAGCCTCTAAAGATACCCCTGACCCTGACTAATGTGGTTCAGCAGGTTGGGCATCATCCTACAAACTGAAGGGAAGCCAGTTTGATTCCCAGTCAGGACACATGCTTGGATTGTGGGCCAGGTCCCTGGTTGGAAGTATTCGAGAGGCAACCAACTGATGTTTCTCTCTCACAATGATGTTTCTCTCACGCTCTGCCCCTCTCTCAAAAATAAATAAATAAATAAATAAATATTTTTTGAAATTAAAAAATTCCTCTAAATTTGATTTAAAATAGTCCTATCTCTGGGAAAGGTAGGGTGGGAAATGAAAGATAAGGGATGGATATCTGTGGGTTCATTATACTATTCTCTTGTTTTCATTATTTAAAACATTTCTATTAAAAACATTTTTTAAAATTTATCATTTTTGCCTCTGATATGAAAGCTGAGAATATTAGCCCTTCTTCATCCCTTCCTACAATACCTGATTTTTATTGGGCTGGCCAAAAAGTTCATTTGGTTGGCTCTAGTAGTGCTTAGTTGTCTTTAACTTCATTTGAAACAATTTTGTTAGACTGTGTTGTGACAGCTGCAATGTAAACATGCATTTTTAAAAAAACTTATCAAAATTGGTGAATTTTTGTGTAGCCATTTAATATTGAAGATGGACAAAAATAAGCAAAATTTTTGGCACATTATGCCTTATTATTTCAAGAAAGGTAAAAATGCAGCTGAAACACAAAACAAGACATGTGCAGTATATGGAGAAGGTCCTGTGACTGACTGAACGTATCAAAAGTGGTTTGCGAAGTTTCCTGCTAGGGATTTCTCACTGGATGATCCTTCATGGTTGGGTAGACCAACAGAAGCTGAGAGAAATCAAATCAAGCCATTAACTGAGAACAACCAATGTTAGACCACAGGAGATAGCTAACATACTCAATATACTGAAATCGATCAAGTTATTGGTAAAATGAAAAATGTGTCTTTTATTTTACGGAAAAAACTAAATGGACTTTTTGCCCAATCCAATATTAACTAATATCCATACAATGTCAAGGTTTTCAAATGATTGAAGACTATGACCAGATAGCAAGACTGACTATAATGTTACAGCAACTGAGGCAGTACAGGGATGGACAGAATTTGTAAAATGGCATGAATAAATTTTGTCTAAAGATATCATATTCCTTTATTTTCTGAGAGGGAGAGGAGGCCTGAAGGCAACAAGATATAGATAACTTTCCACAGCTGAACAGAAGAGGAAGCAAAAGCAGATGTTCGATACAAATTCATTATATCACAGTTTTGTTTTTGATGAGCCCTATTTATTTTCTTCTGAGCACAAATAATGAACACTGGGCACAAAGGCCTATCATATCCTAGTTGGCAGTGGGCATGCTCGAAAACAGTTGTGACATTCACCACAGTGCCAAGGAAGGTCCAATGAGTTCATATGCATAGAACGCCCCAGGTTCTTCATCTTTAAGAGTCAAAGGGGCCAAGAGATTCCTATTTGCATAGCACAATGGTTGGTGGGGTTTGGGGCTACAGCAGTACAGTATGGGATATTTTGACTCTAAGGAAGGGAATTAGAACAATAGATTGGTATGAACAGATATTGTGTTAGTGTCTATTATGTGCCAGGCATGGTTAAGATATACTTTGCATTCATTATCTTAATATCATTATAACAATGCTATAATTATAAAAATAATCTACTGCTATAGATTTTGATTCTATTATACAGATGACTAAACTGAGGCTCAAAGTGATAAAGTAATTTGGTTACAGAACTAAATAATAGGAGAACCGATATTTGAGTTCTAACTCTAAAACCTAAGTTCACAGTAACATTTCAGAGAAAAAGTGTGCCATAACTTTAATTAGCCCTGACCAGCACGGTTCAGTTGCTTGAGTGCCATCCTGTAAAGTGAAAAGTTGCCGATTCAATTCAGAGTCAGGGCATATGCACGCCCTAGGACCTGGTGAGAAGCAACTGGATTGATGAGAAACATACACTGATGTTTCTCTCCCTCTCTTTCTTCCTCCCTTCCTTCTCTCTAAAAATAAACAAATAAAATCTTAAGCAAGAAAAAAAGAAATAAAGAAAACATTCTGGTTTTGAGTATAGTTTCTTGGACTGTTGTATCTACATTAAGCTATTTGTGTTAGTCATCTTTTCATATTTTGCCAATGAAAAACTTGAATTTTTTTAAAAGACTTTCTTCAAGGGCAGTTTTAGGTTCATAACAAAGTTGCCCCCTGCCCTCACACATGCATAGTCTCCTCATTATTCCCTTACAGGATGGGTATATTGATTACAATTGAACCTCTATTGACACATCATTATCACCCAAAGTCCACAGTTTACATTGGGTTTATTCTTGGTGTTTTACATTCCATGGGTTAGGACAAATGTATAATGACATGTATCCACCATTACAGTGGGGAAGAAAAGGCAGCTCTGTAATAAATCTAAATCTAAATCTAACAGTAACCTCACAGGGGGTGACCTGATCATGAATTCCTAACCTTCCAGGGCAGATCAGGTGGGTAGTATGCTTCAGGCCTACATGTTCCCTAATAAAAGGTTTATCTTTGCCTTAAGCTAAGTCCTGTCTATTGTTTTCCTGCATCTAGTTAACACACTTTTGAAAAGCCTCTTTTTTTCAGACATCTTGAAAGGTAATCACCATTTAGAGAGCACATAATCTTGTTATCCTGTAACCCAATCATTGTTATTTCTCTGTCTTGCTTTCTTGCTTGTTCCTGTAATCTTCCTTAAGTTCCCTCTTTAATGCCAAATAAAAAGAAACTTCAAACTGTCATTCTAGGGAACATGTTGAGATCTTGCTTCCTGGCATATTATCCTTTGGCTCAAATAAACTCATAAAAATTTTTCACAGGTTTGGACATTTCTTTTACATTGACAACAGTATTACAGAGTATTTTTCAGTACCTTAAAAATCTTCTGTACTCCACCTGTTCATCCCTCGCTTTCTCCCAAACCCCTGGCAACCACTGATCTTTTTACTGCCTCCAGTTTTGTCTTTTCCAGAAGCTGGATTTTTTTTTATCATGTTGAATTTTCTAGAATTTGTTCATCAGATAAATATCAAGTTGTTTTTTAATGCCTCATGGATATGAGTGTTGTTATCTGGTGGCTCATAATTCTTGGGACATACTGGAGATAAAACACTGGAGCACACTGATATAAACCAATATAAATAATGAAATAGCATCCAATAACAGGAGAGGCATGCAGAATGTTCTGAGAAAATATTCCTGTATTGAGATCCCTCATGGAAATAGCTGGTAACATGATTAGAACACCCTCACTGAGACTTAAGGGAATTTTAGTAGTACTAGAGGAAAAGCATCCTAAATACAAGGAACAAGAAGTATAGATAAGCTGAAACGGGATTTATCTGTTTGTGGGAAAGGGAAAGTAAAGAAAGTAAATTTGACTGATATAGACTATTTCACCAAAAACTTGGACAAGCTTTATATGAGAATCAGGTAGGGTTAGTTTATAAAAGGACTAACTGTTAGTTTGAGTTGAGGCTGAATTCCAGTAGTACTTAAAGAAGGAGCCCTACACATTCTAAGTATTTGAATAACACTATTTTAGGTCTGGAAAAGACCTCCACTATAATCTAAGTCCACAAACGTAATTTTATACATAAGAAGCTCAGGAAAATTACATTTGCTCAATTTGGGTCACAAAACCTAACTTCCTGATTCTGAGCTGAATCCCAGATTTACCGCACCACGCTGCCTCAGGGCACAGACTGAGTTCAAACCCAGGAGCTTATTAACTAGAATCTTTGCTCAGTTATACCACAAGGCCAAGACAGATGAAAGGACCTTTAGAAAACATTGATCAGGCAGTACTATGTAAGAAAAACTAAAAAAGAAAAAAAAATTAAAAAACAGGAAATGTACATAGGAGGTTAATCTAGGACTGGGATGACTGACTAAGGTGAAGTTGAAGACACTGAGAAAGCCTGAACGGTTTGTGGTCTCATTGCAAAGAACTATTAGGGGAGAGTAAAATTTTTAAGTCCATGCTTTTCAGATTATAACCCTGGGAAAAATGCTAGTTTTACAAATAAAGATAAGAGAAGAGGCCACAGGTGAGGTAGATTATGTGACATCTTGAGGTTGAGGGGATGGTGGGTGTCCATCTATACCTGTCTTCTGAGTTGGAGATATTGGTTTAGGTCTTGATTGACAGGTTGGATTCAGACAGGCTGAATGGTAATTAGAAGAGAGGAAAGAACCAAAGTCACAAGTCAAGCAACAGGGCAAAGGGAAAAGAAAACTATTCTAGAGTTTTGGGGCACAGTCCCAGTGAAAGGCTGGAAGAACAGAGGTTAATAAGAAACTTAATAAGAAAGGCAACAGGAAACTCAGGGAGTATTTCCTTTAGAGCAGAAGTCCTTGAAAAATTCCCTATGCTGACGGCCTCTGACTTCCCTCCTCCCCTTTTCTCTTCAACCCTTCCTAATCAGTATTTCACTCCAATCACTACTGAAACTGCTCCTGTCAAGGTTCCTAGTGATCTTTGTGTGCTAAGCTCTATGGGTAATTTTCAGTTTTTATCTTAATTGATCCAAGAGCAACACCTGACACATGGATCCTATATGACATCCATTCTTCACTTGGCATTTAGACACCACCCTTTCCTGGTTTTCTTTCTGCTTCACTGGCTGCCCCTTCTCAGTCTTCTTTGTCAGTTTCACCTAGCTGCTCTAACTCTTTAAGAATGTTGTTCTCTAAGGCTAAGTTATTGGATCTCTTCTCTATCTGCATCTACTTCCTTGGTTATAGATAATTAGAGAACAGTTATACAGATACATACATGCACATGCATATATGTACAGGATGACTCCCAAATTCTCTCTCCAGCCTGGACACCCTCCACGAGCTTTAGACTCAATGGCCAACTCTACGTCTGCACTTAAATGTTTACTATACATCTCAAACTCATCATGTCCAAAGCTGAATTCTTACTTAAACTTCTCCTACAAATCTACTGACTCACAATCCTCCCCATCATAGTTAATAGTCACTCTGTCCTTTTAGTTACTCAAACTTTAAGAGTCACATCCTTTAATCCATTATTTCTTTTACCCACATACCTAATTCATTATCAGCTGGCAATCCCTCCAAATATGTCTAGTATTTGACCACTTCTCACAGGTTACTATTACCTTGGTCTAAGTTCATAGGGTAGGCACTCAATAAATACGTGTTGAATGAATAAATGAGTGAAAACAAAGCACTCCTGAAGATGGAGTGGTTAGCAGTACCAAATATATTAAAGAAGAAAAGAAGTTTTGAAAATCTGGACATGGATTATATTTAGTTAGAAATGATTTATGGATGATCTAAGGAAAACTTGTAATAGCATATTGGCAGAGGAGACCTAGGTATTTTGTCACTCTCACTTTTTATGTTTATTTTACTATCATTCCCTTTGCTATTTTCCCCTAATTCTGATAATGTCACCATCATTGGAGGATTTTACAATAAATGAGGCCTTCATGGTGCAGACTGATGATTTATAAACTTGAAAGAACATCCCTTCTTGACTTAAGCTAAGAAGATAGGCCAGTAACATGCAAGAAAGGTATAGAAATTCAATTCTTTTCTTCTGTCTCTCTCTTTTTTTTTTTTGGTCTGAGTCTACTCTCTTAGCAGAATTTCTTTCCTCTTCTTTATCAAGGAATGTGAATTTGCTCATTCATCTTTGAGACAATTAACTGCCAGCATAAAACTACACATTCAAGTGGAAATAAGTACGTTAATGAGTGCCATTAAGGACTTTGTTCAATTTAAACATAGTTATTATGATTTTGTAAACAACTGAAAAGTCCAAAACTGATTTAAAAGAAAAATTATTTATATTCTCATTCACTGGTCCAAAACATTTTTATATGTAGCTGAATGGAAATATACAAATTCATGATCAAAATTGTTATTTCTATTTTATGAGATTAAAGAAGAAAATTAATCACTGCATACCTGAAAAAAGCATAAAATTACATTTTTTAAAGTTAGATATCCATCAAAAAAAGTATACTAACCTTCTCTTGCAAAGCTGGCTGAAAGTGCTGAACCTTTCCAGATCCCTGTAAGGACTGCCAAATGTTGCAAAATTCATCATCATCTTTAGTAGTTACCTGGCAAAAGACAAGGAATTTCTTAAGAAAGTGAAACATGAAAAAAAAAAAGAGTATTATTACAAATGAAATAATTTATTCATTAAAACTATTTAGCATGGGAGAGGATATCTGACTTTCATTATCTGAAATCTCAATTCCTTTCTTCTGGAGCTCAATATAATAAACGTAGGAGTAAAAGGGCTTCCTTCATATTTAATTGGTTTTGACTTGCTCTACTGGAAAGTATTTAATGTATAACAAATGCTGTGAAAGATTATATTGAATCAATATATCACCACAAACACATTCTTTTTCTCTTTCAATGTACTGACATACTATCTCATTTAAACTAACATCTAATAAACTTATTTTAAAATCTTTGTCTTACACAAAAGTAATGTAATAGATTAAAAAAATCAGCTATTATTTATGAAGAATTGATTTCATGCAGATTAAAACTCTGCAAAAATATGCAACAAAATTTAACAGTAGCTACCTATGACATTCTAGAGGATTTTCGCTTCTGGTTGCTTTGTTATTATCTACTTATCTGTGTTTCCTAATTAACTATAATAAGCACGTATTATTTGGATTAAAGAGGATGTTAAGATTTGTGGTCACAGAATTAAATAAAGATATGTGTCTCACACAAAACAACTCAATTTTTGTTCCCAGGAAGATGAATAAAGGGAATTACCCATGACTTACATGGTGGGAACTTGAAAATTGTTTTTGATGAACATGATATACTCATCTTCCTTTCAAATTTATGTCATTTTTATAGCAGATTATCATAGGATATTTAGGTTACATAAAAAAATTTTAATGTTAGTTTGAAAGTAGATATAAAAAGAGAAAAAGGCATTTTCAAGATTATTTTTTAAATAAATTTCTTCTTTAATAGAACTGTAATTTTATAACATAGGTAGGTAGAATGCTATCAGTAGCATTCTCCACTAGCCCATTAGTTAAAACAAATCTGGAATTGACTTAAACCAAAACTTTAAAAAAATTAAGTCAAATTCAGTTTCTATTTATAGTGCACCTGTGATTTGTGAAGGAGGTAGAGAGAAATTAAAGATAGTCTTACTTGTGAGGGAACAAAAATTGATTGAGGGGAATGGTTCAGGACTCCCAAATGCCCAGACGACACTGACAGATTTGAGCTGTAGTGATTCACAGCTGGCTGTGGTTTCACAATGGCTGTCAACTTCTGATTTCCACTTTCAGAGCGACTCCCATGAGAAAGGTTCACCAAGGCACTTGTTGGCAGTCGATAACCCCTACCAGGTGAGCACCTAAATGTAAAAAGTTACATCACATTCAGAGTGAAATGATACTGAATATTCTAAGAAGATGAATCAAGTAATTTTTGGTGGACAGTGTGTAATTTGAATCAGTATTACCTTTCAATTCACGAAAACAACTTGAAATCATAGAAAAATCTCAGTTTATAAGGTGACACATTTCTGAAGAGTTTCCATATAGACTGTCAGTGATACTAAGTGGGAAAAAACCTGATCTAGAGGTGTAGTTTTATGTATAAAAGTGTGTATGTCTGTTAGGTTGCCTGCAGAAGGCCTACAATGTAACAGCTGAGAATGACTAAGTTTATGAATTAAATGTCAAACTTCTTAAAATGATGGTGGTTTGTATAGTCTGGGTTAGGAAATCGCAGAAGCTATCCAAGTATGGCGCCATTCTCAGTACGACTCTATCTATGCAACAAGGCAAATGTTAGCTTTTATCACATTTGTCTCCTGATCAATTGTTGAGTCCAGTCCCTTTTCATTCTCATCCTCCCATCTTCAAGTACTAGACTTAGAAAGGTTTAAGAGAGAAATATTGGTAATTTCCTTCCTTCTTGACCGTGATAAAAGTGTTAAAGATTAAAATAAGCCTTCTTTCATCCAAACTGTTCAACTCTATCACTTGTTATTTTCTAAAATAATTTTCTTATACTGCAAGGTTATGAAGTAGTACACTTATTTTAGGAGAACTCTCTGTAAAATGTGTAGGAAATGGTGTAGTACAGTTTGTGAGAACTGTACTTGAAGATTCTGCACTATATAAAAGAATATACAGGAGGCAGGTAATCTTTTACAGAGTTCTTTATCAGTCAAAAAAATCAGTGCCTGTACCTAGGAGGGGAAAAAATGACTGAGAAAAAAGTTAATTATCATAAAAATAAAATTTCAAAATTATTGAGACAATGTTATTCACAACCAAACATGTTTAATGAAAAATAAAATCAGATATGGGATGCAGACTCTACTGCTACACTTGAAGAGTGAAAACAGTAGTCTTTGGGTAATAGGAACATTCAAATTGCAAAACAATAATAATAGAATTCCAAAGGTGATTATTTGGTATAAGAATTGATAATTATGATTTCATGCAAAGAGGCTAAAAAGCCTGTTTTGATTTTTTTAAATTTTAATACCCACAAATCAAAACAGAGGAGGAAAAGAAAAACTAAGCTAAATTTAGTTCAGTTTTCCCGTCAGATTTTAGAAAGGAAAACAGAAAGCATTTCATTTAATCAACACAATAACCTAGTCAAGTTTATCTTTATTATACATGAGGAAATTGAGAGTCCGAATGGGTACAAATGTACCCAAGGTAACACAAAGGGTAAGTAAGAAATCCTACATTTTCTAATATTCCATGGTACCTCTCATTCTATCGTATCTTTCCCTGGAACTTTAAACTTTCTTTCTATCAGTGTTCCCCCAAAACAGATGTGAATAAGTCTCAACCATGTTAAATTAAAAACAAATAGGAGAAGAAATATATAGAGATTAAACAACATGCTACTGAACAACTATTAGATCAAAGAAAGAAATAAGGATCAATCAAAAGATACATATAGACAAATAAAAATGACAGCACAGCACACCAAAAGTTTTAGAATGCAGCAAAGCTGTACTAAGAGAGAAGTTTAAGGTACCACAGGCATGCTTCAAGAAACAAGAAAAGTCTCAAATAAACAAATCTAACATTACACCTTAAAGAACTAGAAAAATAAGGACAAATTAAGCCCAAAAGTTAATACACAATAGAAAAAAATTAATAAAACAAAGAGCTAGTTCTTTGGAAAAAAATAAAATCAACAAACCTCTGGCTAGACTGAATAAGAATGGAAAGACTCAAATAAAGTTAGAAGCGAAAGAACTTAAAACAAGTATCAAAGAAATACAAAGGTTTATACAAGAATACAATGAAGACTATATGACACCAAATTCAATGACTAGAAGAAAAAATTCTTAGAAATATATAACCCTCTCAGACTGGACCATGAAGAACTTAAAAATGTAAAAAGACCAAGTATTAGCAAGGAAGCTGAAACAGTCATCAAAAACCTCCCAAAAAACAAAAATCCAGAACCAGATGGCTTTACCAATAAATTCTACCAAACATTCAAAGAAGACTTAATACCCATCCTTCTCAAATTGCTTTAAAATACTGAAGAAGAGGGAATATTTCCTAACTCATTTTATGAGGCAAACATTACCCTGATACCAAAACCAGGGAAGGACAACACAAAAAAAGAAAGTTATAGGCCAATAACTCTGATGCAAACATAAATGCAAAAAAAAAAAAAAAAAAAAAAAAAAAGCAAGCAAATCGAATGCAGCGATTCATTAAAAGGATAATGCATCACAATCAAGCGGGGTTCATCCCAGACTCATGGCTAGCTCAGCACGTGCAATTCAAACATTGTGATACACATTAACAAAAGACAGAAATCACAATCATATCAATAGATGCATAAAAAGCATCTGACAGGATACAACATCCACGTATAATTAAAACGTTCAATAAAATGAACATGGAAAGCAAGTACCTCAATGTAATAAAGGCCACATATGGCAAACCCATAGCTACTATCATACTTACTGGTGAAAAGAAAAACTGAAAGCCTTTCCTCTAAGATCAGGGACAAAACAAGGATGTCCACTCTCACCACTGTTATTCAAATTAGTACTGCAAGTCCTAGCCAGAGCAATTAGGCAAGAGAAAGAAGTAAAAGGCATGCAAATTGGGAATGAAGATGCAAAACTAACTATCTGCAGATGACATGATTCTAGATAGAGAAAACCCTAAAGACTCCAGTCAAAGACTATTAGAAACAAAAAATAAAAACACAGTAAAGTTGGAGGATACAAAGTCAATATACAAAAATCCACTGTGTTCTAATATACTAACAATGAGACAACAAAAGAAATTTTAAAAAAATCGTATCTACAAATGCAATGACAAAAAAAAATGTAGAAATAAGTTTTACAAAAGACTCCAGCCAAGATGGAAGCATAGGTAGAAATACTCTGTCTCTTTGTCCAACCAAAAGAAGGACAACAACCAATTTAAAAACAAAAAGAATCAGAACTGCCAGAAAATCGAACTGTATGGAAGACCCACAACCAGGGACTTAAAGAAGAAATATTCATCCAAACTGGTCAGCGGGGCAGAGAAGGGCAGCCAGGGTGGTAAGGACACGTGATAAAGTGGCGGCTGGCAGACTGGGTGGTCCCACACTTGTGCGTGGATAAACCAGGGAGAACTGCATAAACAGGGAGTATTGGGAGCCAACCAACAGCTGACCTTTGACACAGTCAGGTTGGATGAGACTCATCTGCACAGCAGAGGCGACTATGGCTGGATCTCCTGTCTATCTCTTCCTCTATGCCTGTCCCTGCTAGCAATAGGTAGTGAGAATTTTAGATACCTGTGTGTTATAACAAAAAGTCTGCACGATGCCTCTGATTCTGCGTGACATGACTTGCTGACTACGGAATAGAGATCCGTAGCAACCCTAATGTTGCCTGCTTCCCCCACCTGGGAAGTTAAGGACAAAATTAAACTATGGGCAGACCAACTGCCAGAACACTGAAGGAAGCTGTTGCTAGGAATGTTTCTTAAGGAGTCACCACTCAAAAGCTTAAGATTTATTAGAGCCACTACCCCTCCCATACCCTGGACAGGAGTGTAAAGAAGCAAGGAGTCCTAGTTGAAAATAATAATCTCAATACATGGAAGTGAACACAAAACATGGCCCCCCCCAAGATGTATAAATCAAAAAACCTAGGCAAAAAACCAGTAACCTAACCAAGACAAATTTAACCTCAACGGACAATAGTTGATTTCTATATACCTATAAATCACCTTTTGCACCCTTTTAACTTAAACCAATCCCTAGAATCTTAATAGATACATAGTTACTAATTGGCACCTGAAAGTTCGTGCCCGTATAGCTTTGTTGGCTATCTGATTGATGACCCTCTTGGTCAAAATAACCTTTGTTTAATATGGTTGATCTGTGGGACCTTCTGTACTTTTCGGTTATTTCTTTGTTTAACATGATGGATCTGTAAAACCTTCTGTGTTTTTTGAAATTATTTCTATGGTAACCATTTCTGTTTTAATAATCACACTATGCATTGAATGTTGTATAACCTCCCCTATAAAAATAAAGATGATTTTTCTCGGTGAGTCAGTCGGGCCCAAAAAGCCTGGCTGTCCTCCGGCACCCCATCGGGGGTTTCCCTTCATTCGCTTTGCCTTAGCCATGCATCCTTTGGGGACCCTAAGACCCTGCCGAGGCTGGACCCTGGCATGGGAGAAACAAGTGGGGAGAGACAGACCAACCAACCCAGGGTTCCAGCGCAGGGAAATAAAACCTCTGACTGAAACAACCTGTGAGAGTTGTGGTGGCCAGAGAAGCTCCCAGACTCACAGGAGAGTTTACTGAAAAGACCCAGAGGATCATAGAATGTACACAAACTGACCCACCTGGGAATTAGCACCAGAAAGGCCCAATTTGCTTGTGGGTAGTGGGGGAAGTGACTAAAAGCTGACTCAGAGTTGAGCAAGCAGCATTGTTCCCTCTTGACCTGTCCCTCAAATACAGAACCACAACGCAACAACATGGGTTACCCCACGATGACAAATACCTAAGGCTCCGCCCCTTACTATGTAATAGCTGTGCCAAGACAAAGAAATGTGGACCAAATGAAAGAACAGATCAAAGCTCCAAAAATAGAACTAAGCAATGAAGAGATAGCTAACCTATGAGATGCAGAGTTCAAAACACTGGTAATCAGGGTGCTCACAGAATTAGTTGAGTACAGTTGCAAAATGTGGGAAAAAGTGAAGGCTATGAAAAGTGAAATAAAGGAAAATGTACAGGGAACCAACAGCGAAGAGAAGGAAACCAGAACTCAAATCAACAATTTGGAGCAGAAGAAAGAAATAAATTATCAACCAGAACAGAATTAAGATGCAAGAATTCAAAACAATGAGGAGAGGCTTAGGAACCTTGGGAACAACTTTAAATATTCTAACATCCAAATCATAGGAGTACCAGAAGGACAAGAGGAAGAGCAAGAAATCGAAAACTTATTTGAAAAAATAATGAAGGAGAACTAACCTGGCAAAAGAAATCAACTTCCAGCAAGTCCAGGAAGCTCAGAGTCTTCCAAAGATGGACCCAAGAAAGCACACATCAAGGCACATCATAAATATATTATCCAAGATTCAAGATAAGGAAAGAATCTTAAAAGCAGCAAGAGGAAAGGAGAGAGTTAACTACAAAGGACTTCCCATAAGGCTATCAGCTGATTTCTCAAAAGAAACCTTGCAGGTGAGAAGGGGCTGGAAAGAAGTATTCGAAGCCATGAAACGCAAGGACCTACATCCAAGATTACTCTATCCAGCAAATCTATTATTTAGAATGGAAGGGCAGATAAAGTGATTCCCAGATACAGTCAAGTTAAAGGAGTTCATCATCATCAAATCCTTATATGTTAAGGGGACTTACTAAGATAAAGATGATCAAAAATATGAACAGTAAAATGCCAACAAACTCAGTTATTAATAAGCACACCTAAAACAAAAATAAAAACAAACTAAGCAAACAAGTAGAACAGGAACAAAATCCCAGAAATGGAGATCACCTGGAGGGTTATCAGCTGGGGGAGAGAGAGGGTGAAGAATCGGGGGAAAGGTACAGGGAATAAGAAGCATAAGTGGTAGGTACAAAATAGACAGGGGGAGGTTAAGAATAGTATATAAAATGGAAAAGCTAAAGAACTTACATGTACAACCTATGGACATGAACTAAGGTGAGGGTGGGGGGATGGGGATGTGGGTGAGAGGGGGTTGCAGGGTGGAGGGGAATAAAGAGGAGGAAATGGGACAACTATGCTAGCATAATCAATAAAATATATTTTTAAAATATTTTACAAAGGAAATAAGCTATGCACTGCAAATACAAGATATTGTTGAAAGAAATTAAAGACACAAATAACTAAAAAGGTGTTCTGTGTTCATGAATTGGAAGAATTAACATTGTTAAAATGGTCATATTACCTAAAGCAATATATAGATTTAATACAATCTCCATCAAAACATAGATGGTATTTTTCATAGAAATAGAACAAAAAATCATCAGATTTATATGGAACTACAGAAGAACCCAAAAAGCAAAAGCAATCCTGAGAAAAAAAGCCAGAAGTTATTGTATTACCTGACTTCCAGTTATACTACAGAGCTATGATAATCCAAATAGCATGGTATTGGCCGTAAAACAGACACACAGACCAACAGAACAGAACTGATATTCCAAAATATACCCACACGTACATCAGCAAATAATTTTCAACAAATAAGCCAAAAACACAATGAAGATAGGAGTGCTTCTGTAATAAATGGTGTTGGGAAAACTGGAAAGCAACATGCAAAAAAATGAAATAAGGCTGCAATCTGATACCACACACAAATATTAACTCAAAATGGATTAAAAACTTGATCATAAGACCTGATACAATAAAATTCATAGAAGAAAACATAAACATTAAACTTATGATCTCAGAGGGGTTTTTGTGAATTTGACCCCATAGGCAAGGGGAAGTAAAAGTAAAAAATAAATGAGTGGGACTACATGAAACCAAAAAGCTCCTGTACAGCAAAAAAAAACTGACAACAAAACAAAAGGACAACCAATTGAATGGGAGAAGAGATCTGCAAATGAAATCCCTGATAAGGAGTTAATATTCAAAATAAATAATGAACAACAACAAAAAGAATTCTGATTAAAAATGGCCAGAGGCCTGAATAGTCATTTTTCCAAGGAAGACAAAGAGATGGCCAACAAATACATGAGACAATGCTCAACATCACTAGTTATTAGGGAAATGCAAATCAAAACCACAATGAGATACTACTTCATACCTGTTAGAATGGCTATTATCAATAAGACCAGACACAGCAAGTGTTGGAGAGGATGTAGAGAAAAGAGAACCTTGGTACACTGTTGGCAGGACTGCAAATTGGTCCAGTCACTATGGAAAACACTATATCGGTTCCTCAAAAATTTAAAAATACAGCTGCCATATGACCCAGCAATCTCTTCTCTGGCTATATACACAAAAAATTGGAAAACATTGTTATAAAGTATGTAGCCCTATGTTCATTACAGAATTATTCAAAATACCACAACATGGAAACAATTTAAGTGTCTTTCAACCAATGACTGGATAAAGAAGGTATGTTACATATGTTTCTCATGGCTATACTACTTAGCCATAAAAAAGAAAAAATGTTGCCATTTACGACAACACAGGTGGATCTTGAGAGTATCATGGTAAGTGAAATAAGTCTGACAGAAAAGCACCAAAATCATATGATTTCTCTCATATACGGATATAAAAAGGCAATAACAGAATAAACAACATAGACACAGACATCAGTATGGTGATTACCATAGGAAAGGGGGTAGGAACAGGTAGAATGGGGTATGGGGGGATAAATGGTGATGAAAGACTAGACTCTGGGTGGTGAACACAGAAAATATACAGATGATGTATTATAGAGTTGTACTTGAAACCTATATAATTTTATTAACCAATGTTGCCCCAATAAATTCAACTAAAAAAAAAAAAAGAACAGACAAACTCATAGATACAGACAACAGAAGGCAGCTACCAGCTAGGAAGAGAGCTAGGGGGAAGGCAACAGGGTGAAATATTTGGTGACAAAAGGAGACTAGACATTGGAGGCTAAGTATACAATGAAATATGCTGATGTTGTTTATAAAGTTGCATACTGGAAACTTATACAAAGTTACTTAACCAATGTTACCCTATAAATTTAGTAACAATGAAAATAAAAGCATAATAAAAATAAATTTAGAAATAAAATCAAAACTAAAACAAAAAATAACAACCCAATTTTCTACCTCTAAACACCCTAACCTCTCATTATCTTTTCTCCCCTTCAGAGTAAAACTTCTCAAGGGTCATTTCAATTCTTTGTCTCTCCTTTTACACCTGCCATTCATACTTCAAATGACCCCCATCTAGCTTGAGCACCCACAATTGCATTAAAACAGATAATGAAGACTTTATATGTTACTAAATTAAAAAACATTTGTATTCCTCAAGTTATTTAAACATTAAAAAATGCAAAACTGATCATGCCACATCTCTGATTATGATGGCTTGACTTTGCTTTAAGGATGAAGACCAAGATACTAAGATTCTTAACATGCCCTGAAAGATGGCTAAAACATTCCTGTAAGTGTGGTCCTTGCTTTTCTCTCTTATTCTAATCTTACCCAGTTGCTGAACTTCAGAGACACCTGCATTCTTTTAGTTTTCTGAATGAGTGAAAATGTTGCTGCAGATGCTATTCCTTCTTCTTGACTACCTGTGACTTTTCCTCCATCTTGCCCTAGTTAACTAGTGTTCATTCTTCAAGTCCCATCTTTCTGGAACTATCAGATCAGCATACTTTTATAGAAACCTGAACTTCTTCCCAGGACTAGTCAAGATTTAATTAATTAATAGTTTAATCAGTTAATTATTTCCCACACTGAAATGAAAGCTTCACAAGGGTAGAAAAAAATATCTTATTCACTGCTATATCCCTAGTAACAAGTACGAAGCCTTGCACAAAATAAGAACTCAAATCATAGACAAACAAGTTATAGAAAGTCACGGGCTATATGGACATATTCATAAAGTATAATTATCATCAGGAAACAAACCTTATTGTTAAGCCTCCAGGAAATTCTTCATCAAATAATACTTCAAATAGTACATCAGCTTCTCTATTAGCTATTTAAAAACGAGAGAAAAAAATCATATGATAAAAAATCAACATGAGTTTTTGAAAATGTAAGAAGCATTAGATCTACCAAGTGGTGTGGAGAAATACAGACAGTAAAGAAAAGTAATGTAAGTTCACAGATTACCTTGCTTGTATCAATTTAAAGTAAAATATCATCTTAAATCAGATGCTAATAATGGCACTGTTAGTTTATTTCTCCACAGAGGGAATTATACTTTTCTCTTTGCCTTAGTATGTTTGAAATTATTCATACTAAGTTAATAAAAGAGGTAACTTTAGATTTTGCAATTTAAAAGGTCTTCCAATAATACAGACAAAAAGACAATGAAAATTTGAAAACTGCAGCAATGCGGAGAACGGAATGGAAAGAATGGATATTTTATTAGAAAGAAGTGGCAGGAGTTTGTGACCTATGTAGGTAAAAAGAATGGAGATGCTAAAGATGACTCCAAGGCTCTGGCTGATTATGACATGCAAGATTATGGATGTCTTAATTGAAACATTGAGTTTCATGAGAAAGACACTGGTGAAATAAATTTAGGGGCAAAGAAGAACAAATTTGGCAGAGAGCATGATGAGATATATCTGGAAAGATTAAATTTACCTGTAACTCCAAGGTAAAGTGAAATAATTAGCTACAATGTTTTGAACTCTAAGTGCAAATTAATGAGGCACGTAGCTTCAGAATTGACTGATACGCCCCCCCCCCATAACCTCCCTCACCTTTCTGTCATATCGGTTCTGTTTCTTTGACTAATAAAATTTCTAATATTGTGTTAGCTCCTGGTATGGGTGGGAAGATGGCCCCCTACTCCCAGTCCCTCATTGCCCAGGTGAAACTAGGCCTGCAGATCTCATCTGGTTGTACCTTTCAATTTGACATTTTTACTAAAAATCTAAACTCAAGAAAATCCACCTTTTAGATTTCCATTTCCTGTCTGAGGGAAGGGCCATTTCCTCAAAATATTATTGACCTTTGTTCATCCCCTCAGTGTGGAGATGACCATGGAAATAAGGTCTCAGCTGAGGCAGGTAATAACAAATATTCCCCTGTCCATTCCATGTACATGGCAGACATGGCTAATCAACGATGGAGCTCTTTTCTACTCAGGGTAGATGTAACTTTAAAACCCTTCTCAAGGCAAAATTCTAAGCAGTCACTATAACCAGCAGTAGTCAGAAGAAAGGAAACCTCCACATTATCAGTTTTCTAAGGCCCTCGTCAGGACAACCGAACTGGAGTACGATCCAGTAAGCTCAGTATCTGAAAAGCTGATTCAGGGTCTGAGCAGACCACAGCAGGAAGGATGTTTCATTACACACATCTGCCCCTTTCCACACATAGCCAAGACCCTCCTCTCTCCATATCCAGCAGCCAAAAATATGTCTAAGAAAGGGTTTTTTAAAAAAAAATCAGAGAAGGAAATTCTCTTTTAGAGTGAAGTAAGCAGGGAAGACCCCAAGAGGATGTGAAGATGAAAAATGTGGAGAACCAATGCTCAATGTTAGGTAAGAATAAGGTGAAAGTTCAAATCCCAGCTCTGCCACTTATCTGTCAAGTGAGTGAACCTCTCAGGTAAGAAAATAACACCTGAGAGCTACATGCAAAATGTAAAAGTGCCTGGCACAGTGTTGGCAATAAATATGCAGTTCTCTTAGGCTTATGGCCTGCCTGCTCTTCCTCCTTTCTGGACAGGAAAACCACAGTTGAAAGCCTGGGCCAGGGAGGGACAGTGCTGCCAGCACGGGGCCCCTCCCACCTGACTGGCTGCTCTGTGCTGGGTGGACTTTTTTGCCCCTTTCAGGAATATTTCTTCCCTTGTCTCTCCACTCTCTCATTTTTTGGTAAAAAATACAACCTAAAATTTACCATCTTAACCATTTTTAAGTGTACAGTACAGAAGAGTTAACAATCTGTTGTGCTACAGATTGATAGGTCTGTTTTATATACATAATCTAGCTGTATCAGTAAAATTCAAAATAATATGCACATTTAATTCAAATCTTTTAACTGTAAATGAGCTCACATTTCAGGTTTGGTTATTTCTCCATAGAAATCAAGAGATTACAATGACAATTAAGGTAAACTTCTGAGCAAATTAGATGAAAGCCTAACTAATGAGAAACAGTGAAAGATTTCTCTTAGTTTCATGAAAATATGCACATGTGCACCAAGGTCTTATATAATTTTAATGTGTTATATATAAGCTACCAAATTTTCATCAGTCCTTACTCAACTTCCCTTTTTTTTAATCACTCCTAGATAATTACGCAAGACAGGAAAGAATGTCCTCTGAAAACTAAAATTTTTAAAAATGAACTGAAACATAAAAGGATTTAGTCCCCCCCCCAATTTATAGTCATTCTCTGCTTAGAAAGGACACAGAAATTTGTGTTTTACTTGACAACAAAACGCAGCTGACAATACGCCAAGCACTGAGATATTACCCCCTTTAATTCCTATGATGGTTCCCCGAAGGCCCACTGGCACTGAGAAGTTCTCTCTCACATTCACAACGCGGTCAAAGAGGCGAAATTCTGCATTCCGGTCAGGAATGACTCCGTGTTGCTGTTCTAAAGGCTGAAGAGAAGGAAGCTTTAATTATTATTAACTCTGATTTTGAAGTTTTTAAATAATTTAAAGTAAAGTAAAGTAATTTACAGTAAAGTAAAAAGAACGTAGAATTCTCTAACAGAAAACTTACTCTGTACAGCAAATGAGGCTTTACCGTCACGCGTACTTTCTTATTATTCTTTCTTTGCTGAGGAAATAAAAAGTTTAAAATATTTATATCTGAAGTTCTTCAGATGCAGTAAGGAGGAATAACAAATTCTTACAGTAAAAATTTTGAAGTATAAGATATATAGAAAAATGTGAAATTATGAATATACAGCCTGATTAATTTTTATAGTATAAGCATATCTATGTATAGCCACACCTGCTTTGAGAGACAAAACATTACCTTAGCACAACATTTGATGGCTGCTAGATGGGACGGAGGTCAGGGGAGCATGGGTGAAAAGGTCAGGGGATTATGAAGTACAAAGGTAGTTACAGAGTAGCCATGGGGATGTAAAGTACAGTATAGGAAATGGAGTAGCCAAAGAACTTATATGCATGACCCATGGACATGAACAATGATGGGGGGGAGTGGGGGTACTGGGTGAGGGTGACAGTAGGGGAAAAATCAGGACAACTGTAATAGCATAATAAAATATAATTTAAAAAAAAAGCAAAAAAACCCTATATTCCCTTCCTTCCCTGTTACTACCCTTCCCAAAAGTGACTTTATTTCTAATGCAAAAGATTACATTTGTCTGTTTTGAACTTTATGTAAATGCTATCTTATCAAATGCCTTTTTTACTCAAAAAATTGTATACAATGGTCAACAAAGACTTTCTTTTAAAAGGTATAAAACACTGATCTATGACAACACCATGGGTTTTGTGGCTATTTATAAAAAGGTGGTATTAGTTTAATACAACCTTTGCTTTTGGAATCTATTGTGAAACTAGCTTTGATATTTGAATTTTTTTTTGGTTTTATTTATTTATTGTTCAAGAGAGGGAAAGGGAGAGAGAAATAGAGGGAGAGAAACAGATCAGCCCCCTCTGGCACACACCCCATCCAGAAACCTACATCTGTCAAGTTTGAATTTTTGATTACCTAAAACATGCTGGAATAAGCCCTGACTGGCTCAGTGGGTTGGGCTTCATCCCAGAAGCCTAGAGGGCACCAGTTCAATTCCCAGTCAGGGCACATGCCTGGGTTGCAGGCCAGGTTAGCAGTTGGTGGCGTGTGAGAGGCAACTGATCAATATTTCTCTTGCACATCAATGTTTCTCTCCCTCACCTTCTCCCTCCCTTCCCCTCTCTCTAACAATAAATAAATGAAATCTTTAAATGAATGAAAGAGAGAGAGAAAGAGAGAAAGCTAGCTAGCTGGAAGACTTTTGTACTGTCTTTGCTACTTTTAGTTCTGTCAACTCACACTTAACTTGAATATCAGCTTCCTTCTATCCGTGAGATGGAACAAATACTGTCTGTCCTACATAATAAAAATGTGTGAATGGTTTATACCCACTGCAATCTATGGCTACAACTCAAATTTAATTTTTTTGACGTGAATTCTTACATAATAAGAAAAATGGCAGTAGTTTACTTAATTGGCAGTCCCCTAGCTTTAGAACAGAGCTTATGGAAGTAAGTACAAAAGGACTTAACACAGCCCTGGCTACAATCACACACTACAGAGTTCGTGTATTTATACAATGTAAAACACTTCAGCCTTTAAACAGAGCCTATTCTCTTTTATTTTAGAGACAGTTCATTTATTCTTTCAACAAATCTTTACTGAGTTCCATTTATATACCATACATTGATTTTGGTGATGAGAATAAAACAGCAATCTGTTCTTTTATTCTAGTTGAGGGAGACGTAAGAGAAACAAAATAAAGGAAATATATACCATGTTTGAAGATAAAAATCATAGCAAAAAATAAAGCAGTTAAGGGAGATGAGCAGTGTGGGGAGTAACTGCAATTTAAAATAGGGTGAAAAGTGAAGGCCTTTCTGACAAATTGCCTGTTTCCATACCAGAAGGACTAACAGTAAACTGGTACTCATTGACAACAGCAACAAAATAGAAAGAATAAAGAAATTTGAAAACTACTTTAAAAAGCAAACCCAAGAACTATGCCTGGAGAATTGCATATTTAAAAAAAACCCTTATATCCCTAAGCATTAGATATCCCATACATAGTCTAATATATCCCTAAGCATTATTGCATTATAGCATTGATTAGAGGACATGACAATTAAACCTGATTCATTAGGCAAATCAATAAACTAGGGAATTTTCACAACAAACCTCAACCCACAGCTACTAAGCGAGAAGTTCTGGGGCCTGGCTACTCAAAATGTGATCACCTGCAAGCCTGTTAGAAATGCAGAATCTCAAGCCTAATCCTAGAGCTACTGAATCAGAATCTATTTTCACAAAATCTTCCAGTGATTGTTTGCATGTTAAAAGTTTAAGAAGTACTGCTCTAGGCATGGAATCTAGAACGTGTGTTTTTTTAAAAAACTCCTCCAGTACTTTTTATAATTACCTGATTTTGGGAACCACTGTCCAGTAAGGAAACTACTAATATTAAGGTACAGGGAAAAAGCAGCATAATTGATAGGCATAAAATAGATGGGGGGAGGTTAAGAATAATATAAGAAATGGAGAAGCCAAAGAACTTGTATGTACAACCCATGGACATGAACTAAGGGGGGGAATGCAGGTGGGAGGGGGTGTACAGGGCAGAGGGAGGATAAAGGGAAGAAAAAAATTGGGAAAACTGTAATAGCATAATCAATAAAATATACTTAAAAAACTACTAATACTTTTAATAATAACCCTGGCATTATAAAGTATAAATTATGTTCAGAATGTTGTATTTGTTTTAGTTTTTTCTCCTTTCCTTTATAATCCTAAAAGGAAAAACAATCACTCATAACTGTACCTCCGTGACGCATTAATAAATTTTTGTTTTGTTTTGTTTTTTACAAAAATTCCTTATTTATAGACACACATATTTTTTTTAAAATGCTGTAACCAAAACATCAGTCTACAACTTTGCATATGTATCTTCTTGTTTACAAAATAAAGGAAAAATGTGTAAAACATTTTAGAAAGCTCTGCATCCAAATGGGTTAAAGTAAAATTTGGTGACTTAAAGTTATAAACTTGTTAAGTAGAAAACACATTTTAAAAACAAATGCCTGACAAACAGATTTTACTGTACATTGGAAGAAAATTAAAAAGAAAGGCAAAAGAGAAGTGAAGGCTTACTATCCTCAGCTGAGTATCAATGGCCCTTTAAAAAAATCAAACTCTTAGCTCTCAGCCTTGTATTTTTACCTGAAGAAATAGTTCTCTAGTAGTGATTTCCCAGACTGTATTCACAGTTCTTGAGTATGTGATAGAGAATAATAATAATAATAATAATACCCAAAATAGCTAGGCATTATTAGAAGGAGTTTACATGCATTAACTCAATTAATCCTTTTCATGACCTTATGAGGTAGGTACGGTTTTATCCTCATTTTACTGAAGAGGATACAAAGCTAAGAAAGGCTAGGTATCTTGCCTAAGGTTATAAGCGTGGGAAGAGGGATGGCAAAGATGGCTTCAGAGCCCAGTTCTTAACTTACTCTGCTATTAGAGCACTGTGTTAGCAAAGCAAAACCAGTTTTTTTAAAAAGAAGGATTCCTCATTTTTCTTTTTTATTTATTTTTTAAAGACTTTATTTATGTTTGGAGAGGGGAATGGAGGAAGAAAGAGTGCGAGAGAACTTTCGATGTATAAGAGAAACATCTCTCGCACACTCCCTAACCAGGGAGCCAGTAACCCAGGCATGTGCCCTGACTGGGAACTGAACTGGTGACCTTTTGCTTTGCAGAAGGACACTCAAACAACTGAGCCATGCAGGCCGGCTCGTCGTTTTTATAAAAAGGCGAATGTGTGAAAAATAAAATCAGAAGTTAAAGAAAGGAATATAATCAATTCATTTTCTATTACAACAAGGTAGGAAATCAAAATAGTTGAAATAGTTAAGCCTACACAAAAATATTTAGTAAACGAATGAATTTGTAAGTGGGAAAGTACGCTGAGAACTAATTCTGTAAAGTTAAAAAAAATTTAAGTTCTGTAAAAACATGAACTATGTCTTTAAAGAACTTAGAATAGAAGGAATAGGAATTAACCTTACCTCTCAATCACAAACTTTCTATTTTGACTAAAATCACAAAATATTAATTCCTAAAATTAGAAACAGTACAAGCACATAAAACTTAAATGCTATGGCTTTTGTAAACTAAAGTGCATTTACATTTATTCATATAAACTTACTAATGGCCACTAGAAATGGCTGGAACTTTTAAAAAAATTTTAGGACTATTTTACATAAATTAGAAACCACTGAGTACGTTTTATTTGGTTGAAACGCAAATAAGTTATTTATACAATAATATTTAGTTCTTTTAACTTCAAATCTCATTAATATCTTAGATATTAAAATTTAGTACCTTGTGCTTTTCGACTTCTTCCTCAATTTTCTCAACAATAGCTGCATCCAGAATTTGTAAATCACACGAAGAACGAGACAAAGTACTGACAGGATGCCCCTTTAGCCAAGTAATAATTTCTTGAATTTTCTCAGCACTGCATTAAAAACAGTAATTGTTTCATATTTATTAAAAGTTGGTGAGGACTTATATAAAACACCTGATATAAACCTTCTCAAGGCTATAAACTATAAAAGATATCAAATACATAATTAATAATTAATCACCACAATTGAGACTAATTTTAAATCTAATATTAACATGAACATGTTCTCAGTAATCTTCTAGAAATCACAAAATTAATTTAAAGTACTTTAATATAAATGAAATAAAAAATGTATTAATATCTTAAAGCAAAAAACAAAATAATACAAAACCCTCTCCTCAAAAGTAATGTCAATTCTTGATAAACTATTACTGTACCTTTCACTGGAGTGACTCAGTTGAACTATGAGGCAATAAGTACCACAAATTTTGCTTACCCATTCTCATTTTCTCCAGGCCAAATATCATCTTCATAGAACACATCCTCTTGGCTATTTTTTGCTATATAACTGAATAGTTCTGGAGCTCTAGCCAAACAAAGAAACAAACAAACAAAAATACTGTTTAAAAAACAAATATATATATGGCTAACTTCATATAAACTTCCCATCAAATAATTTTGGATCTTAAGTGGACATATAAAATATATTGAGGACTGATTATAATACAGAGTATGAATAAGGGGTATGGACTAAAACATCTGGAAGTATTTATAGGTCCTTAAAAACCTCTCAGTAGCTGAAGAAGAAATTGTTTAATTTATAAACTATAATAAACTTCAATGACGTATAAACTTCAATTGCTGACTCTATCTCCTTTAGATCATAATGATAAATGTTGGTTAATGGACAGAAATAATATCTACAGGTTTTTTCCAATTTTTACAACAAAGCTGGAACATTCCAAAATACAGTAAATTAAAATATATTAAAAGTTTCTTCTAATATTCCTCAAAACTCCACTACGCCCTTCATAGTGCAGGACTTGCAAACACACAGAGCAGACTGAACACATGTTTATCTTCTGTCCCAGCCTCACTGTAAGCACAATAAAGCAAACAAAGGCACAGGCCTACAAAGACAGATGAGGAGAGAAACAGAATCTGAGAGTACATATGAGTTGTTAACAAAATACTAGAAACTGAAAACAGGATGGATAAGCCTGAACTGATATGACAGACAGAAATAAACTGTACCCTAAGCCACCAGTGTGAGAAGTTAACAAGAAACAAGTTGATTTGAACTGTGGGAGTCTGCAAAAGCTCAGGAATTGTGTGTCCCAGGTACATTTTAACGATATAGTATGGGGTGAAATTTAACAGGCTTTCAGTTGAAAATTCTATATAATTAGTCATGTGATTAATCAGCTTCTGTCTCAGCATAAGAGCTGTAGTTTATATTCATGAGAGAGGTTAACAGATATGCAGGGCTGCTCCAGCCTTGGGTATATCAGGCACAGCTAGATGGGTGGTGGGCAGGGTGTGAAGAGGAGAGGATGGGTGCCACACTGAAAACAGAGGACTAATGAAAGCATAATGGCTATACAGTGTGTCACTAGGAAGCAGGCTAGGAAGTATAACATCTTTAGGAAGCAGACTCTGAGATGGAAATAACCACACAGGAAGTTTGTTAGCATGTTCTATGGAGTCAACACCTGTGCAAGGGAAGGAAAAAAGGAAGCAAGCAGAACTGTGCACAGGAAGAAGCTGGGCTGTGATTTATTTTTAAAGAATTCCTTGGCCAGTCCCACGGAGATCTGAAACTGGGATGGCCACTGAGACTTGTCCTGAACTGGAGCAATTATATTGGCTGGGCTTTTACACCTACTTGGTGATCAGGCACTGAACCTATGGCTATTGTGGGAAGGGGATATAACTTTATTTGAGGTGGTTCTCTTCCACTAGGCTATTCCTGAAGAGAGCTCACAACTAAAGGGTATTATAAACAACAGCATATTCTTGTTGTCAAAGGTCCTTCAGTCCTACAGGAGATCTGGGGTCGGGTATGGGTGGGTGTCACAGTATCCACTTCGTAATGAGACCCCTTTTGTCTGGTTAATTTCCAAAAACAGTGGAAGTCAGTTTTGTTCTCCACAATTTTCCTCTAAGAAAAAGGCTGCAGCATACTTCTCTGGGAAAACTAGCCAGTCTCAAAGGAAAGATACATATATGAAGTCTGTCCAGAAAAAGTCCAGCCATTAATGTTTGTGTGACATCAATGTAAACTGGCAGCCAAGGACAGTAGACTGGAATGCACATGTATGAACAATGACGACTTTACTGTACTAGTCAGTGGAGTGGTATATGCCTGATGAGTGAGTATATGGGTACCATGTGACTTTTGCTTCAAAATGAGTGAGCAGGTAGAGCAACGAACCTGCATCAAATTTTGCATTAAGTGAACGTTTCTCCACAAAAACTATTCAGATGATTCAGAAGGGTGCTGGTGATTGGCAGCTCATCACAACAATGTACCTGCTCATGCATTAGGTCTCGTGCAGTTTTTTTTGAGAAACATCAAATCACCCAGGTGACTCAGTCCCCCTACAGCTCAGATTTAGCACCCTGTGAATTCTGGCTTTTCCCAAAACTAAAATCACCTTTGACAGGAAAGAGATTTCAAACTGTTGATGACATTCGGGTAAATACAACAGGGCAGCTGATGGTGATTAGGAGAACTGTATGAGGTTCCAAGATGCCTACACTGAAGAGGACTGAGGTGTCATTGTCCTATGTATGATGTTTCCTGTATCTTCTAAAATAAATGTCTCTATTTTTCATAGTACATTGCTGGATACATCCTAGACAGACCTCATAGGCAGTGGTATTTGGACGTCCTCTGCAGAAATAGCCAAGGCTCACCTGACAAGCCCCGTCAAACCATAGCAAATGTCTAATCAGCTTTTTAGTGCCTCACTCTCAAACATGACTGGACACCTAAGAACCACCAGATAAATAAAAACAAACAAACAAAAAACCGCTTTAGTATGAAAGGAAAAATCAAATCAAACAAACAAAAAGCAATTTGGAGAAAACAGAAAATGCAGAGAATAGAAGAAAATCTAGAAATACTATCTTCAGAAAAATAAAAGAAGGCATTTCACTAATTGTAAGAATGGGATATTTTAAAAAAAGGTTACCAAAGAATAAGTGCACACTTTTAAGTAAAAAATGATTAAGTTACATAGAAATATTAAAAATGATTTAAGATGAAGATGAGGAACTCTTCCATGGAGTAGAACAGAAGTATGGTAATACAATATAAAGAATGGATGAGAAGAGATAAGGAAATCAGGACAATCTAGAAGGTCTATCTACTATCTGGAGTTCCAGAAAGAGAGAATGGAAACCATGGTGAGGAGAAAATTACCACACAAATAATTAAGAAACTTTCTCAGAATAGAAGGGTATGAGTTTTAAGTCTGAAAGTAATGAACAGCAAAAGGAAAGAAAAAAGATCCATACTAAGGCACACATTATTAAACAGCACTGTAAAGGAAAAATTAAAAAAAGATTTTGGGATATGAAACTAGATCACACAAAAACGTTCAGAATCAAAATAGCACAGAGCTCCTCATGAGCAAAGGAGACAGAGAACAGAGCAGTGCTTTTCAAATATTGAGGGAAAATAATCTCCAATTAGGATTCTACATCCAGGCAAGCTGTCAAGTATCAGGGAAGAATAAAGACACTTCCAGACATGCAAGCTTTCTCAGCAAGCTCCTAGAGTTAAGCGCTACATGAAAAAGGACTATAAGTTAGAGAGAGGAAGACATGAAAGCCACGACATAAAGGAATCTCCTACACAGGAAAAATGAAGGCAGCTCCTAGAGTGGCAGTAAAGGCAAACTCTAAACTGAGGGCTGAACGATGACAGCCCTGGAGAGCAGTCAGCTGACACTGAGGAAAGAAGGGAGAAGGTTTTAGAACAATGTCTACAAGAAGAAAATGGAACCAAGAGATCCCCTGATCTGTATGAATATATTAAATTTTCCAGCGATGGCAGAGAGTTTATGGCTTGATTAGTTATGTGAACAAATTGATAAACAAGACAGAGAAAACAAACATGTATTAGAAAGGAAATGGAATTATAATACCCTAACACAGTCCAGCTGTGACAATTTACATTATCTTAATCAAGTAAACTTTAAATACACATTTAAATAAAAACTGTGATAAAACTATAGCGAGTAGGAAAATATGTATGTGAGTACAGGGAGGTGAAGGAATAGGCAGTAGGGGCAGTAGAAGAGAGCTACAGCTTGCTTAATCTTTCATGGTAGAAATCCAATGCATATGTGAAGTTGAAAAATCAAGAAAAATAGTCTGAAAATCACATTTTAAAGAAATACAAAAGTCAACAGAAAAAACAATCTAAATTTTCAGATGGTAATGAGATTGAACTGTGTCCACCTTCCCCCACAAAAAACCACATATATTTAAGTCCCAATTCCTAGTACCTCCGAATATGACTCTATTTGAAAACAGGGTTTTTACAGGGGGTAATCAAATTAAAATGAGGCCATTAAGGTGCAGCCTGGTGTAACACGACTAGTGTCTTGTAAAAAGGAGAGATATGGACACAGAGACAGTCGTGCACAGAGGAAGATGATGTGAAGACACACAGGGAGTACCCCATGTGAAGGAGGACTAGGGTGATTCATCTACGAGTTAAGAAATGAATATAAGAGGCAATGAGAAGCTAGGAAGGAGGCATGCAACAGTTCCTGCCCTAGCACCTTTGGAGGAAGCATGGCACTGCCAATATTTTGATTCTGGACTTCTGATTTCCAGAACTGTGAGATGATAAATTTCTGTTCTTTCTTAGTGGTGCACTGCGGTGGCACCCATAAGAAACTGCTACAGGTGTCCTCAAATATGACATTAGAAACCAGTGGAATAACAGAATATTCAACTGTGCATCAGAAGTAAAGATATGTCCTATAAATCTTTGTCCTTGAGTAACTTAGTTAACCTTGATACTCAGTTTTCTCATTTTTATAACGAGGAATTGAGATTTGTGATTTCTTAGACCATTTCAGCAATAAAATTCAATTCCAGGAGAGTAATCTACTGTCTGGCTGAAATTTTGAGACTCAGGGAAATCTAGCATGCCAACAGTTGTTCTACTTATCCAAATCAATCCTCTTAGCCCTCACATAGACATGCTGAGTAATGAATAATTGATGATAGCAAGTTAGGAAAATCTTAATTAAAAAGAGGGCAAATCTCATCATCCTTTTTCATTTAAAATGACATAAGTACAGTGCTTTTCCACTCTATTTTAGCCTATGGCTAAGGAGCTCCATGACACAAAATTAAGTTTACATATGTGCTTCTAGTCCAGATAGTGAATTAGGTAAATACTGTGTTCATCTCCTCCCATGACAACTGAAAAATTACAACTAAATGTAGAACAATCAACAATGAGAATTGCCTAAAGACTAGCTACAGAAGTTGTATAACTAAGGATATGAAGAAGCCACAAGGAGACTGGTAGGAGGAGTGGAGACACAGAATGAGCTGGTCCCACACCCACATGTAGCTGATGAAAACCCAGAGGGATATCAGCCGCAGAAGTCCTCCCTAAGGAGTGAGAGGTCCCAGCCCCAAACTGGGCTTGCAGATCAGGACCAAGTGCCAGAAAGGGTAGTCCCCATAACTTCTGGCTGTGAAAAGGAGCAGAGGTAGTGGCTGACTGAGAGGGAGGGCTTCTGGAGTCCAAGGCATTTCTCTTAAAGGGTCCATACACAGACTTATTGGCTAATGGCTTTGCTCTGAGCTCCAACACTGCGGCAACAGCTCAAAGGGTGCAAGGGACATACAGAAAAGAACTGAATTCTCTGGTCCCAACAGCTCTCTCCCAGACACAAGTTCTGCCAGATGCCATTGGACCTTTGCTGAGCCATCCCCTCACCCAGCCCAAAGGCACAGGCTCAAGTGCTCACAGGAACCACTGTTCCTTTGTTGAGCCATATGCCCACCCAGGCAGCAGGAAGGCACCAAATCTGAACAACCATGGACTTGGGTAATGTAGCTGGCCCCTGCCCTGGTGATTCCCTGAGACCCCTCCCCCATGATTCCCAGCAGGCTAGAATCTTTTTCAGCTCTAGTAACACAAAATCAGCTGGCCTTGGCCAGCACCACAGCACTTCCCAAGAGGCCCCAGAACCAATACACTTGTTGGCTGGCTTCAGAA
Organism: Phyllostomus discolor; assembly: GCF_004126475.2. Taxonomy (NCBI): domain Eukaryota; kingdom Metazoa; phylum Chordata; class Mammalia; order Chiroptera; family Phyllostomidae; genus Phyllostomus; species Phyllostomus discolor. The sequence goes on from NC_040904.2 coordinate 108,649,766, forward strand.
CACACCAGAGCATCACCTAATCACCTCCACAAATGACACGTTCAAAGAGCATACTAGGTAGGCACCAGAGCACCACTACAATGAATCCCAGTCCTTGGAGTCAGCTCCTGCACAGCAGCATGTCTAACCTCATGAGGGCCATTATTCACAGTTAGTCAGCTTGAGGGTCAATCTCAATTACTGACATTGCAACAGCAACCATGACTCGGCTACAGCAAAAGGGCACAAACAACCTAAGCAAGAAACTCCCCTGGTGCATGGAGCTAGGGTGATGATGGAGGCTGCACCACTGGGCCCCACGGGACACCTACTAATAAGGTCCCTCTCCCAAGACCAGGAGATGTAGAATATCTAATTAATATACAGAAACAAGCACAGGGAAGCAGCCAAAATGAGGAAACAAAGAAACAAGGTCCAAATAAAGAACCAGACAAAACTCCAGGAAAAGAACTAAATGGAATGGAGATAAGCAGGGTTCAAAACACTTGTTACAAGGATGGACAATGAACTTAGGAGAGCAAATGAAATCAGTGAGAACTTTAACAAAGGATATGAAACTTAAAAAAGAACCAGTCTGAAATGAAGACTACAATAACTGAAATAAGCATACATTAGATGGAATCAACTGCAGATTAGACAAAGCAAAGGATCAAATCAGCAATTTGAAAGACAAGGTTCAGAAAACACACATCAGGAGACAAAGCAGGAAAAAAAACCCCACAAGGATAGTTTAAGGGAACTTGGGAACAATATAAAGCACACTCACACTGTATGGAAACCAGAAGGAGAAGAGAAAGAATAAGGGAATGTAAACCTATTTAAAGAAAAATGACCAAAACTTCTCTAACCTGGTGAAGAAAAAAAGACATAGAAGTCCAGGAAGCACAGGGAGTCCCAAACAAGATGAACTAAAGAGACCTACATGAAGACACATCATAGCTAAAATGCCAAAGGTTATGGGCAGAGAAAAATCTTAAAAGCAGCTAGTTATTACAAAGGAGCTCCCATAAGACAGTCAGATAATTTCTCAACAGAAACTTTGCAGGCCACAAGGGATGAAAGTGATGAAAAGCAAGCACGTAAGCAAGATTACTCTATGCAGAAAGACTACCATTTAGAATTGAAGGGCAGATAAAGAGCTTCCCGGAAAAGAGGAGTTCACCACCACAAAACCAGTATCACAAAAATGTTAAAGAGAGTTCTTTAAAAAACAACAACAACAACAACAACAACAACAACTGCTCTGGCCAGTGTGGCATAGTTGATTAGAGCATTGTCTGTGCACCGGAAGGTTGGGAATTTGATTCCCGGTCAGGGCACATGCCTAGGTTGTGGGTTCAATCTCCAGTTGGGGTGTGTATGAGAGGCAACCAACTGATGTTTCTCTCTCTCTAAAAGCAATAAACATATTTTTAAAAATTATAAAAAAACCCAGCCCTCACAGGGTGGCTTGGCTGCTCAGCTGATTGGAGGGTTATCCCATACACTAAAAGGCTGTGGGTTCAATTTCTGGTCAGGGCACATACATAGTTTGTGGGTCTGATTCCCAATCAGGGTGTGTATGGGAAGCAACCAATCCATGTTTCTCTCTGTTTCTGTCTCTGTCTCTCTCTTCTCCTCCTCCCTCTCTTACTTTCTCTCACTCTGAAGGGTCAATAAACATAACCTCATGTGAAGATTAAAAAGAAGAGAACAATAAAAATACAAATAATAAAGTGGCAATAACTGCATTATCTATCAATAATCACTTTAAATGTAAAGGGATTAAATGCTCCAATCAAAAGACATAGGGTGAATAAAAAAAATGTCTACAAGAGACCTACTTCAAATTGAAAGACACACACAGAATAAAAGTAAAGGAATCAAAGAAGATATTCCATGCAAATGGGAATAAAAAACAAAGCTCGTGGTAGTAATACTCACTATATTTTTTGGACTAGAAGATGCACTTCCCCCCCCAAATTTGGGAGGAAAAGGGGTGTATGTCTTATAGTCCGAATGTAGCTTACCTTGCTTTCTGCCGGGAGGGATCAGTGGAGCGGGGTCACAAATTATTAAGTATCTTACCACATTTTTTGCTTCAAAAATTTTTTTTTCTATTTTCCTCCTCTAAAACCTAGGTGCGTCTTATGGTCCAAAAACTATGGGTATTTGTCCAGTATACCATTTTCAGGACCATAAGATGCACCTAGGTTTTAGAGGAGAAAAATAGGAAAAAAAATTTGGAAGCAAAAAATGTGGTAAAATATTTAATAATATAAATAATATAATATTTCACCAATGTATATGGTAAAGAGAATTCAACAGCAGCATTAACAACCATTATTCCTTCCAAATTGGGGGGGGGGGGGGCGGGCGCAGATGTTGCACCTTATAGTCCAAAAAATACGGTATACTTTTTTAAAAAGTCTGTATCAAGAGGAAGAGAATGACATTTCATAATGACAAAGGGATCAATCCAACAGGATATAATCCGTGCAACATTTCTGTACCCAACATACTAGTAAGTAAATATACAAAGCAAATATTGATGGATATAAAGGGAGAGATAATCAATAAAGCCACATTAGGGGACTTAAACAGCCCACTGACATCGATGGATATATCACCCAGACAGAAAATCAACAAGGAAACAGTTGCCATAAATAGCAAATTAGACCAAATGGACTTGACTGATACTTATAGAATATTTCAACCCAAAGCAGCAGAATACCCATTTTTTTTCAAACACATATGGAATATTTTCCAGAATACATCACATGTTAGATCACAATAAAAGTCTCAGTAAATTTAAGAAGAATTAAATTATAGCAAGCATTTTTTTTAATCATGGTGGTATAAAACTAGAAATTAATTACAAGAAAACTGAAAATACACACATATAGAGACTAAATAACATGCTACAAAACAATCACTGGGTTAACGATGGAATCAAAGAAAACATAAAAAATATCATGAGAGGAATGGTAATAAAAATACAACAAGCCAAAAATCTATAGGTCACACTCAAAGCAGCCGAAGACAGAAATTCATTACAATATGTGCCTATTTCAAAATAAAAAAAAATCACGAATACACAATCTAACCTTCTACCTAAAGGAACCAGAAAAGAACAAACAGATAAAGCTCAAAGTAAGCAGGAGAAAAAAATAATAAAGATCAGAGCAGGAATAAACAAACTTGTGTCTAAAAACAATATAAAAGATAAACCAACAGCTGGTTTTTTGTAGACATAAAGAAGACTGGTAACACTTTCACCAGAGTCATGAAAACCAAGAGAGTAGACCCAAATAATATGAGAAATGGAAAAAAAAAAAGAAGTAACAACTGACATCATATACAAAGGATTATGGGAAAATACTATAAACAGTTATATGCCAACAAACCTGGAAAAAATGAATAAATTCCTGGAAATATACAATCTTCCAAGACTATAGCAAGACGAACTAGAAAATCCAAACAGACCATGACCTATGAAATCGAGTCAGTAATAAAAAAACTTCCAAGAAACAAAAGTCCTAAACTGATGGCTTCACAGGCAAGTTTTACCAAACATTCAGAAAAAATTTAACATCTATCCTACTCAAATTATTCAAAATTGAAGAGGGGAGAAGCCTCTCAAGCTCATTTTACAGTATTACCCTCATTTCAAAACTACACAAAGACACTAGAAAAAGAGATTATAGGCCAATATCCCTGGTGAACATAAATACAAAAAGTCTCAACACAATTTATCAGCAAAACAGATTCAGCAATACATTAAAAAGATCATGTCATACACCACGAATCAAATGGGATTTCTGGAATGCAGGGATGACCCAAGATGTGCAAATCAATTAATGTGATACATCACAAAAACAAAATGAAGGATAAAAATTACATGATCCTATCAATAGATGAAGAAAAAGATTTGACAAAACCCACCATCCATTTATAAGAACAACTCTCAACAAAGTGGGAATACAGAAAACATATTTCAACATAACTAAGGCCATATATGACAAACCACAGCTAACCACATACTCAATGAGGAAGAGGTTAAACAGTATTTCTTATGATAAGGAACAAGAAAATGTTGTCAACTGTCACAGCTTCTATTCAACATAAGAAAAAGTAAAAACTCTCATTATTTGCAGAAGACATAAAATTGTATGTACAGAATACTAAAGGTTCTACCAAAAAAACTATTAGAACTGATAAATGAATTCGGCAAGTTAGCAGAATACAAAATTAATATTCAGAAATGGTTGTATTTTTATATTCCAATAATGATTAAGTGAAATTAAGAAAATCCCATTTACAAGTACATCAGAAAATAAAATACTTAGAAATATATTTAACCAAGGAGGTAAAAGACCTGTTCTTAAAAATGATGGCACTGAAGAAAGAAACTAAACATAGAAATAAATGGAAGCTTATACCATGGTCATGGATTGGAAGAATTAACATTATTAAAATGTCCATACTACCCTAAGCAATCTACAGAATTCTGCAGAATTTATTGGGAATTCAGTGCCATTCCCAATAAAATACCAATGGCATTTTTCACAGAACTACAACAGATAATTGTAAAATTTATATGAAACCACAAAAGACCAAGAATAGCCAAAGCAATCTTGAGAAAGAAGAACAAAGTTGAAGGTATCACACTACCTGATATGAAACTATGCTATAAGGTTATAGTCATCAAAACAGCATGATACTGGCATAAAAACAGACGCACAGGCCAATGGAGTAGAATACATAACGCAGGAATAAACCCAGGCCTATATGGTCAATAAATCTAAGACAAACAAGGCAAGAATATACAATGGGATAAAAACAATCTCTTCAAAAAACAGTGTTAGGAAAATGGGACAGATGCATGCAAAAACTGAAACTACACCATTTTCTTACACCAGATACAAAAATAAACTCAAAATGGACTAAAGATTTAAATGTAAGAAATGAAAGTATAAAACTCCTAGAAGAAACCATAAGCAAAAACTCTCTGACACAGTTCTTAGTAATATTTTTTTAATATGTCTTCTCAGGCAAAGGAAACAAAAACAAATAAACAAATGGGATTACATCAAACTAAACAGTCTTTGCAAAGGAAACTATCAACAAAACAAAAAGAGAACCAACTAAAGAGGAGGAGATATTCACCAACGGTAGGAGTTAACATCCAAAATATTTAAGGAACCTACACAACTTAACACCAAAAAGAGAAACAATCTGATTTAAAAATTGGCAGAGAACCCAAATAGACATTTCTCCAAAGAAGACATACAGATATGTGAAAAGATGCTCAATGTCACTACCATCAGAGAAATGCAAATTAAAACTAAAATGAGATATTGCCTCACACCTGTCAGAATGGCTATTCCCAATAAACCAACAACCAGTGTTGGCAAGGACTTGGAGACTGCAAATTGGTATGGCACGATGGAAAACGGTATGGAGTAATAGCCAGAAAATTAAAAAACCAAACCACCATAAGATCCAGAAATCCCACTTCTGGGTATTTATGCAAAGCAACCCTAAACACTATTTTGAAAATATAAATTAATTCCTAAATTCATTGCAGCATTACTTAGAATTGCCAAGACATGGATGAAACCCAAGTGCCCATCAATAGATGAGTGGATAAAAAGCTTTGTGTACACACACACACACACACACACACACGATACACATACATACATAGTAGAATATTACTTGGCCATAAGAAAGAACAAACTCTTACCATTTGCAACAGCACTGATGAACCTAGGTGGTTTTATGCAAGTAAGTCAGACAGAGAAAGCCAAATGCCACATGATTTCACTCATATGTGGAATCTAATGAACAAACTGAACTCACAAGGAAAATAGACACAGACTCACAGACAGAGAGCAGGATGACAGTGAGGAGGAGCAGGGAGGTTAGAGATGGAGGGATCAAGCAAAAAGGAAAAAGGGCTCATGGACACGGACCACAGTGTGATTTTTGGGGGGTCACGTAAGGGGAGGGAGGTACTGGAAAAAAATACAGCAAAAATTGTTTTAATTACAAAGTAAAATAAATGAACTAAGAAAACAGAAACAAACTTATAGGCATAGAGACTTGGGAGGCTGGATAAAAGGTGATGGGATTAAGAACTACAAATTAGTAGTTAAAAAATAGTCAGAGGGCTATAAAGTACAACACAGGGAATGTAGTCAATAATATTGCAATAACTGTGTACGATGTCAGGTGAGTTCTAGACTTAATCAAGGGGATCACTTCAGAAGTTACATAAATGTCTAAACACTAGCTGTACACCTGAGGGTAAGAGAATACTGAATGTGAACTGTAGTTGAGTTTTTTTTTTTCATTTTTTAAAGACAATTAAAACAACTCTCTAGGGGAAAATGCATATAAAATAAAGTCCTAAACGTTTTACTGAGGTCAATAATCATACAATTAGTCTGTAGAACTGCTACACAATTTTCTCAATCTTCATTTCTTTATCTCCACCCCAGCAACCCAGGAACCACACGTGAGGAAGCATGACTGTGAAATCCTACTGCAGTTTGAGAGGCACTGCTTTAAACTCCTTAATCTAAGATAGTGCTTCCTCCTTTGAGGCCTGGACTTTCTGTAGTTTATTTACTCACAAATCTTTCCAGATACCTTCCCTCCACCCCAATTTAGAATCTGAGCCAACCATTCTGCTTCCCTGCTGCTCACAGCAACCTTGATTCATCCTTGACATTCTTACCTCATGTGTAAAAAACTAATAATTTGCTCAAAATAATATAGCAACTGTGAAACTTTGTATCTTCTAACATTTTCTGTCGCCCTTTGGTTCCAAATACTTCAATTCCTTTTTTTGAAATCTTTGCTTACAACAAATATACTTTATGTCTAGAATTACAAGAGAAACTGTTAAAAGTATCATTGGGTTGTGACATAAAGACTTTTCCAAAGACGCGGAGCACACACGTGCTGAAGGGCAGTGTTGGCCTTTCACCTGTCCCTTCTGGTTGGTGCTGGGATGGGGTAGTGGGTGGGCTGGCAGGGTTCCTGCACATGTAGTCAGAAAAGGGGCCAAGGAGCTGCTGGAGTCCCAGCCCATCCTGGGTGCCAAACCAGAACGCCAATCTGCTGGTCCCTCAACACAAAGGCTCCAATAGTCATTGGGCTAGACCTGCTCCTGGGTGACTGCTGTGGTTGAAAAGCACTTCTAACAGGGTTAGAAGGGTGGGAACCAAGCAAATGGGTAGTTACGGGTCCTGGGAATGGTTTAGGTAACAAACGGCTCCTGCCCTGACACTACCAACATAAAATGATGTTGGTATTGGAAAGATGAGTAAGAATTCCAAATCCAATCAACATTAGTTTTAGTACATTGGTAAATGTGTAGAAATCTGCACTGCGTTAAACTGGGAACCGAAGAGTACCTGTTTTTGGCTGCTTTATTGAGGATTTACTAATAATAACAACTGAGGACTTGGTAGGTTTCTGAAACAAGAAAAAGATTTTTTTTTTTAGCATTCTCAGAAAGAAGACAAAAAAAGACCAGATTATACAGTGTGACAAAGACAATCTCTTAAATAAATGGTGTTGAGAACACTGGACAGATAAATGGAAAGAAAAGAGAGGAAAGAGGAAAGAGAGAAAAAGAGAAAGAAAGAAAGAAAGAAAGAAAGAAAGAAAGAAAGAAAGAAAGAAAGAAGCCACACCATTTTTTACACTACGTAGAAAAATAAACTCGAAATGCATTAGAAAATAAAATTTAACACAGAATACCATAAAACTCCTAGTAGAAAACATAGGTAGTAAAATCTTTCACATCACCATCCATAATGGGTATTTTAGTACATCTCCCGAGGAAGGGAAACAAAAGAAAAAATAAACAAATGAGACATCAAACTAAAAAGTTTTTGCACAGAGGAAAAATATCAACAAAACAAAAAGACAACCTATTGAATGGAAGAAATTCACCAAGATATACAATTAGGGGGTTAATGTGCAAAATTTATGAAGAACTCACACATTTTAACACCAAAAACACCCAAACAATCCAATTTTTAATAGTACAGAGGAGCTGAAGAGATATTTCTCCAATGAGGACATATTAACGGTCAATAAACACATAAAAAGTTGTTCCACATCACTAATCATCACAGAAATGTGAATTAAAACCACAGTGAGTTATCACCTCACAACTGTCAGAATGGAGAAAAGGGAACTTTTGAGCACTGGTGGTATGATTATAAACTGGTGAAGCCACCATGGAAAACAGTATAGAGGTTCCTCAAAAAATAAACTATTATGTGACTTGGCAATCCCATTTCTGAATATTTGAAGAAATCTAAAACACTAATTTGAAAAGGCATAGGCACCTCTATATTCAATGTAGCATTATTTTCCATAGCCAAGATATGAAAGCAAACTAAGTGTCCATCGACAGAAAATGGATAAAGAAGATGTGGTACATATACAGTGTGGGATATTCCTCAGCCATAAAAAAGCATGACATCTCACCATTTGCGACATTATGGATGGACCTAGAGGGTACTATGCTCAATGACATAAGTCACACAGAGAAAGACAAATACCACATGACTTCTCTTATATGTAGAATCTAAAACATAAATGAATGAAACAAACTTATACATACACAGAACATTTTGATGGTGGCCAGATAGACATGGGTGTTTTGGGTATGGATAAAAAAAGGGCAGGTATGAAGAAATACAAGTTGGCAATTATGAAAATAGCCTCAAGGATACAAAATATAACATAGGGAATATAGTCAATATAATTGTAAAAGTATGTATAGTATCAGGTGGGTACTAGACTTTTTGGGATGATCGCTTTGAAAGTTATATAAATGTCTAATCACTATGTTGTATATCTGAAACTAACATAGTATTGTATGTCAACTGTATTAAAAAAACCTTTTTTAAATTAAAATAAATAAATCTCTGCCATGCCAAAAATATTCATATATAATACACGTCAAATTTTCCTGAAAGAAACATTTTTCCTCTAAAATTGCTATCAGTAAGGCAAAATTATTATTTACATTCCTATGTTTCCGGATATCCAGTAGCATCTTGTTCAGCACTTACCTCTCTATGTACTCTGCAAGAAGCTGTTCTGCGGCAGATGAATACATCCATTCATTTCCAACTTTCTTTGTATATCCAGGTACCTCTTCATTTTTTTTGTTGAACTTGAGATTCAAACCCACATTTGCTTTATGGTCTCCATGAGGGCTAAATTTAAACCACATAAACACATACAAGTTTTAACATCTTGTGTAAAGAACAAAAAGTTTTGCTTTCAATTCTTAGAAAAACTTAGTTTTGATTGTCCTCTGTATTTTAATTACCACAGTTATTTCCAAAGTAGCAGTAATTAAAAAAAAAAAGAGGAAAAGCTTCAAAATCCAAGTTAACAAAGCATTAAGAGTTAACATATATTATGTAATTAGACAGGAGAGTGAAATAAGAAAATGCAGGGAAATATATTATTGAGATTCACACACACCTTGATACCTTATTTCAAGGTTCAATTTGTTAGCTGCTAAAAATAACAATTGTCTTTTCAACCACTGATAACATGCGTCATTTAGATAACATATTACCATCAGAGGATTTTATGCATAATTTTTAAGGACAAGTCACAGCAATTAATGAGAGAAAATATATATGGAAATATTAACCGCTTTATCTTTATCATTCAATTTTTTCTGCCACTTTTAAATAAATTTCTTTAACATAAACTTACTTTCTCCTAGATCCTCTTCCAATAAAAATACTTCCTGTAAACCTTGAAACAAGGTATCCACTCACTCCAAGGCGACTGGCCAACACATATCCTGGGTTGTACTTTATAGAATATTTCTTTAAATATAAAAACAAAAAAGTCAATTACAGAAACACAAATCATTCAATGTTATTTCTTTATGTTTGAAGTTTGGAGGTATCCAAGACAAGATTAGTCATTGGACTGTGGCTATATAAAAATTCTCAAAAGTAAGTGATCACTTCCCTTTCTTTTTAAAGGATCTGTAGGCAGAATTTCTCTGCTCTTCCTCCTCCTTAAAGGATAGAATTTCCAAGGGCCGAAAAAGGAAGAGGAAATGTACAGTTTGTGAACCTGTCTCAAGAAATAAACTCTACTCTAAATACTAAGTGGCAAACACTGCAGCTAAGAATTATATTTTACAAAAATTAACTTTTATATTCCAAGTAGGGCTTAGTAAAGTACCTGGGACAAAATGAGGCCCTGATAATTATTGTAATCAATAAAACATAAGTATGTCATCAAAATAGCTGCTACTGAACAAAATTAACAGTATACTTCATAGATGGATATAAATAATACTTGTTTCTCCTAATATTTATGATCACATGAAAGTAACAAGTATGTGTAAGTTTATAATTAACACAGTCAATAAAATGTAATCTTAAGGAAAGAAACCATGCAGACTGTAAATTTTTTATAAAAAATGAGACCACATAATTTCTAACCAGGAAGCAAACTGAAAACCCAGCACTGAGTGTGGTGAGTGACCACACCCTTCTAACAGTGTACAGAATGATGCACACTTATTTCACATGGGTTTCAGGTGCTCCACTTACACTAATGAATATATAAATAAATAAATGTACTATGTTTACATGAGTTATATATCTTACATAAACATTTTATATGAATATAAGGACATTTCATCACCTATATATAAAACTTCAGAGATTGGTAAGGAATTAATTCCGACACCATTATTTTCTTAATAACCATGTCTAAAATCACTTTGAAATGGACAAATATTTTTAGTGGTCTGGAATATAAAGATACTATTAAAATATATTAATAGGCTATTAAAGAATATGACACAGTTTCTCCATCAAGAACCTTATCAGATTGGGAAATAACACAGACAAATCAAGTATGCTTTCCAAAACAGAGTAAAAATTGAGGTAGGTATTCTCTATCACAGGTAGTACCACTTTTCTAATAATCATTAAGTTACAATAATCGGCACAGGCTACTAGAATTCGGTGTTTAGGTGCCAAGGGTGCCAACTGTCCTGCGAGATAAAAGATGTAGTTGTCCAGCCCAAAATACCAATAGTACTCCTCTTGAGAAATACTAGGTTATAGTATAATCAAAATTAATTAAAACCATACAAATATCCTAGAACATGTAAAATAAACAGCCAAGAAACATTAGGTAAGAGAAGGAAGGCCTCAACAGAAGTTAAAGGTACGTAAAGAAAAAGTATCTTGAAGAAGGCCCACATAGCAACATCATTGTATACTAGAAGTGAGCAGGCTCCTAGAAAAAGGCAGGCATGAAGGAATGAATCAAAGTTCTTCCAATGACATCCAGAACAAAACTCCAACTTCTTTATCTAAAGGGCCACTCTCCTGGTTTCCTGACTGCTTTCTGGATTCTTCCTCCAAAAGAGGCCTGATGGTAAGATTTCAGGAACTTTTCTGCCTTCCCTGAAGTTTCCTCATAGGTATGCTGATGCCTAATGTCTTAAATTCATCCCACAGGATAAGCTTTAGATTTTACCATTAGAGAAAATAAAAGTACCAATAGCTGGCTGCTTGTGAATTAATTTTAGTCAAGTTAATTATCCAATCAATAAGCAAAAATAACAGATACCAGCATCCTCCCCTTATTTTAACAGGGAAAAATAAAAGGAGGCCAGTAAACATCTTTGGAGAAATAGGTCCTGAGTAAGGATGCTGTGACCTTACATGAAATTTCCTAATTTCCTGAAGGGGCTGCTCATCTTTAGCTGAGTAGAGACATTTAATTTGTACAGGAAGGCTATGTGTCACTGTAACTAAAAATATAGGCTTTAATTATGAAACATTGAAAAAACCCAAGTTTATTCCCAGAGGGCATGCTAATCAATGTGCTGCTTAAAAGCTTTAACACAATAACCTATAATAACCATTAGAGATTAATAATGGGATTTCAGTAATTTCTCCCTCAAAGGTCTACATGAAGTTCTGAGCAAAGTTTACACTAATTTTTAAATAATTCTAGATGTAATTTTGAGAGCCTTTAATCAGTACTCAATAAAATATTTCCAATAAATTCAAAGGAGTTGGCAAAAATGTCCTTCTAATATATTTATTTTTAATTTTTTAAAGATTTTATTTATTTTTAGAGGGGGGAATGGAGGAAGAAAGAGAGGGAGGAAAACATCAATGTGTGATTGCCTCCCACACACCCCCAACTGGGGACCTGGCCTGCAACCCAGGCATGTGCCCTGACTGGGATTCAAACTGGCCACCCTTTGGTTCACAGGCCAGCACTCAATCCACTGAGCCACACCAGCCAGGACCCCTCTGATATTTTTAAAGCTCAATTTGGAATTAAACAATATGGACTATAGTACTCACATGCTGGTTCTGTATTAAAGCATCAAGACTGGGTTCACATGGAATGCTGAAAACCACACGGATCCTACCTTCTGTAATCACGTCCCCTGAATCCTGAACCTTGCAGGGAAAAAAATCACAGTATGTTTTAGTCTGTTTCAACTACATTTTATTTACTTGACTTTTCTACTTAATTGAACATTTTATTATTTCTGAGATACAATAAGAGAACAAAGTTGGATAGTGGAAATTATCTTGGAATTTGTAAGTGAATGTGATTAAACTGCAAATTTGAGTCATTGTACCTTGTTAACCAGTCTTTTAAAAATTAACTTTTAATTTGCAAATAAAAGTTAACCAGTCTTTTTTTAAGTTAAATTTTAATTTGCAAATGATTTTAAACTACTAAAAGGTTGCAAAAACAGGTCAAAGAACACCTGAATAACACTTAACCGAGATTAACCTACTTGTTAACATTTTCTTCTACTTGTGTTAACATTTATGCTCTGCCTGTGCATTTAAGTATATGTAATGATTTTTCCGAACCTTTTGAGGGTACATTGCATGTATTGTGCTGCTTACCCCTAAGTATTTCAGTGTCTATTCCCTAAGAAGGATATTTTATTATATAATCACAGTATAATTATTAAGTACAAAATTTGCATTGACACTATAAACTACTGTCCACAGTCCTATTTTGTCAGTTGACCTAAAAATGTCCTTTGTAAAAAAAACTCCTTTCTCCTCTACTACAGGATCCAGGTTATGATCAGATATTGCATTTAACTGTCATATCTCTTTAACTTCCTTCAATCTAGAATACATACAGAACTTTTCTCTCTCTTTCACAACACTGACACTTTGAAGAATACAATTGATTCCTCCCTCTCCACCCTGCCTTTAAAAAAAAAAAGTTATTTTCAACTTCTCTGATGCTTCCTTGTGATTAGCTTAAGGTTATATAACACTCAGAGCCAGAATACTGCACAGGTGATGTGTGCTTCTTAAAATATCACACCTGGAGATACATGATATACTGAATAGTTTCATCTGTCCCTCGTCATAACACTTACTTTGATCATAGCATCAAGATGTTGCTCAATTTCTTCACTGTACAATTACAATTATTTGTTGCCCTCAAAACTAATAAATAGTTTGTGGGAAAACTTTCAAGGCTATGAAAATACCCCACTCCTGATAAAAAATTTCCTCTAGATTTAGTTTCCAATAATGATTATTGCCTAATTCAATCTATATCCTAATGGTTGTAAAACAATAGTTTCCACCCCCAGCATTATCCCCACATTTACCTTTGATATAATACTCTAAGCAAGAGCCCTTCCCTTAACTATTTACTTATTACCACTAAGTAATTATAAATTCTAATCTCCCCCTACCAATGATTTATAATTCATTACTGTACTTAATTACTTTGATACTCAATTTGTCCCAGACTTGACCAGTAGGAGCCCCTTAAACCTGGTTCCTGTCACTATGTGATGTGCTCCCATCATTCTTTTGAGCACTCCCTTACTTTCTGATACAACAAAAAGTTTCAGGCTCATCGTATACCTACCCTGCCCCAGCCCTGTTGCCCACCATTTCTCTGAGAAGTCCTGTTCTTTTTAGTAGGACATGGCATTACAAGTCAAGGTCTGGGTATTACATGTGTTCACTGCTACCAGAGTGTCTTTACTTCTGATCCTTTTGTGTAAAAAGAGCTAGAAAATATGTGTATGTACTGGCATACATGCCTATTTGCATGTACTTTTTTCCACATGAGAACTGGACTTCCCCAAAACATCAACACATTTACAAATTCATCGACCCAATAATACATCTAAAAGAACTATAGAATTGATTTACATATACCACCACAATATACCACTAAAGAGAGCAGGATTTGAATTATTTTTTCTCCCCATTGCCTGACACCAACCTGCTCAAGACTAAAAATATATCCAAATATTATGTTCATTAGTTAGATGAATAATTCATTCTTATTTTCCCCCTTCAGTATTACCTTTTATTTTACACCTAAATGAAGAGAAGTTAAAGAACTGTATTAACTTCAAACTAAAAAAAAAATTAATTAACAATAACAGGAACTAACTTCTCCAGCACAGCCATAATAGGGGGTTCCCAGCATAAAGACCATACTTCTTGGGGGAAACAAGTCATCCAATGTTTTGATATTGGAGAAACGGGAATCAAAAGCTCGGATGTCCTATATAGAATGAAATATAAAAGTATATCATCACAATCATAACTTCTATAGATTGCATACCAAGTTTTTTCCTGTGGGATTATGGTTATACTATCTATAAATGTCTAATTTAAAGACTGTCTACCTAACAACACTAGTAACTAAAATTTACTGACTGCTTATATACCAGATAACTTCTAGGTACATCACATTTCTAAATTCATTTAATCCATAAGACAACCCTCTGTGGCAGAGACTATTATTTGCCCCAGTTTATTTTTTTTTTAAATATTTTATTTATTTTTAGAGAGAGGGGAAGGGATTAACATTGATCAGTTGCCTCTTGCACATCCCCAACTGGGGATCTGGTCTTCAACCCAGACATGTGCCCTGGCTGGGAATTGAACCAGAGACCTTTTGGTTCAGAGGTCAGCACTTAAATCTATTGAGCCACACCAGTCAGGTCATATTAGTCCCACTTTACAGATGACAAAACTAAGGAACACAAATTTGGAGAATTTTGCCCATGATCATACAGCTAAGAAGTCTGTGCTCTTAATCACTACACTGTTTCCCCAAAATTACAGTATCACTACATGCTTTAAAAAAATTTTGTCCTCATACCATATCTAAGATTACAAACACAACAGCCTTTTCCATTTACTAATTTAGGTAAGGCAAACATTTTTTATTTTTGGAGAATAAAAATCTAAAAATGCAAAGGTATAAGTTAAGGCTGCATTTTTTCTTTTAGAGATTAAGTTAAGAAATAACTTAAAAAGACAAGTTCCAGCCCTGGCTGGCGTAGCTCAGTGGATTGAGCGCAGGCTGGGAACCAAAGCACCGCAGGTTCGATTCCCAGTCAGGGCACATGCCTGGGTTGCAGGCCATGGCCCCAGGTGCCAGCAACCACACACTAATGTTTCTCTCTCTCTCTTTCTCTCTCTCTCTCTCTCCTTCTCCCTCTCCCTCTCTCTCTCTCTCTCCCCCTCCCTCCCTTCCCTCTCTAAAAATAAATAAATAAAATCTTAAAAAAAAGAGACAAGTTCCTAACCACAAAGTTTTTTGAATATGTAATACTCCTTTTAAAACAAACAATATTTTGCAAATTACATTAAATAACAGTCTCCATTAAACATTGCTACCTTATTCTTCTATTCATAAACACATGTTAATCTGATTAGCCTTCACACAGTGTGACAGTGAACACTAAGACAGAATTGAGACCTGATGTAGACTTACCTTAACAATAGCTTGATAAACAAAAGGAAGAACTTGTTTTGACCACTGTTTCTCTAGATGAACTTCACCATTTTGATTTATTTGATATTTACGACCTGTAAGTAATTGAGCATACACAACTGCAGATGTTTCATTTATTATTATTCCTTTTCTTCTCAGGTAGCTAAAGGAAAGAATAAAAAAAATACAGACATGTATGAGTGTGTGTATATTTTAGGATGATAATCATCATCCCAACCATCATCTCATATTTAAATGCTTAAATAAATGTTAAACAAACATGCTAACAGTTCTGAGTGCCTAACTTAAAACTTTTGCATTAGTTTTTTTTTCTTACTCTGTGTATACCTCTCCCAATGTCTGTGAAATTACACGAAAACTCAGAGCTATAAGAAACTCCTGTGTTTTTTACCCCTAGAAAGGCTACACCATAAAGAGTGAAAACAGGTGTTGAAAAGAATGTGGAGAAATTGTAACACATATATTGCTGGTGGGAAAGTAAAATGATGTAGAAACTGTGTAAAACACAGAGAATTGTTAACCTTAACCCTAACTGTTTTGTCTAATTTTTAACTTTGCAACTTCTGCTTTCTTTCTACCTACATTTCCCAAGTATATTTAATAATGTGTTCTTTAATGAGACTGTACAGAAACAAATATGTATTTTTAAATAGTTGGAATATAAATATAAAACTGTACTTTCTGAAGACAATAGATGATGGTGGATTACTACACTTTAGACCTTACTAATTTTGGTGTTAGGTGTACTTCCTATAGTTGGCCTACATTTGGGTAATGATGCTGGTGATATCATCGAAGTGCTTCTGTATGTTAACTGAGGAGTTATAGTCACTTAGATTTAATGACACAAGTCTTAGTTTGGTCATATTTCTATCATCTTATTTTATTTATCATTTTAAGCATCCTAAACTTTGTTTTATTTTACTGTTCTATCTTCTTTCTTTTAAAATATTTTTTTAATTTTTCAATTACAGTTGACATATATTATTAGTTTCAGCTGTACAACATACTGATTAGACATGTATATAACTTACAAAGTGATCAGCCCAATATATCTAGTACCCATCTGACATCCACCATACAGTTATTACAATATTACTGACTATATTCCCTGTGTTCCACTTTATATCCCCATGACTATTTTGTAACTACCAATTTGTACTTTTCAACCCCTTTCCCTTTTTCACCCAACATTCTTCTCATCTGGCAGGCATCAGAATGGCCTCTGTATCTATGAGTTTGTTTCTTGTTGTTAATTTATTTTGTTTTTTTTAGGTTCCACAAATAAAAGAAAGCATATGGCCTTTGTCTTTCTCTATTTGACTTATTTCCTCAGCACAATACCCTAGGTCAATTCTCATTGTTGCAGATGGCAAGACTTCATTCTTCTTGAGAGCTGAGTGATACTCCATTGAATATATGCACCACTTCTTTATCCATTCGTCCACCAATAGACACTTGGGTTACTCCCCCACTCAGCTATTGTAAATAATGGTGCAATAAACATATGGGTGGATATATCTTTTCAAATTAGTGTTTTGAGTTTCTTCAGATAAATACCCAGAAGTGGAATTGCTGGGTTCTTTGTCTCATGCTATATAGTCTTTGTTGTAAAGTCTATTTTGTCTGGGATAAGTATTATTACCCCAGCTTTGTTTGTTGCCTTTTTCACACAGTCTTCTTCCATTCCTTTACTTTCAGTCTGTGTGTGTCTATTTGAAGTTGTGTCTCTTGTAGACAGCACAAATAAAGGTCTTGTTTTCTTATGCATCCAGTTACCCTACCCTATCCTTTGATGGTAGCATTTTAATCCATTTGCATTTAAAGTAAATGTTGACAGTATGTAATTACTGCCATTTACTACTTATATTTTTATCTTTTTTCACTTTCTTTTTTAAAAACTTTCTTTTTCTTTTCTCTTTACGCGGGCTGGGAACCAAAGTGTCCCAGGTTCGATTCCCAGCCAGGGTACATTCCTGGGTTGCAGGCCATAACCCCCAGCAACCGCACATTGATGTTTCTCTCTTTCTCTCTCTTTCTCTCTCTCTCTCTCTCCCTCCCCCTTCCTCCCTCCCCCCCACCCTTCCCTCCCTAAAAATAAATAAAATCTTTAAAAAAAAAAGTCTCTTTAACATTTCATATAATAATGGTTTGTTGATGATGAACTCCTTTAACTTGACCTTACCTGGGAAGCACTTTATGTGCCCTTCCATTCTAAATGACAGCTTTGCTGGGGAAAATATTGGTTGTAGGTCCTTGCTTTTCATCACTTTGAATTACTCCCTTGTAGTTAGCTCACTGCTCTTTCTTGCTGCCTTTAAGATTGTCTCTTTAATCTTTGGCATTTTAATCATGATTTGCCTTGGTGTGGACCTCTTTGGGTTCATGCTGTTTGGGACTCTGTGCCTCTGGCATGTAAGTCTATTTCCTTCACCAGGTTAAGGAAGTTTTCAATAATTATTTCTTCAAAAAGATTTTCAATTCCTTGTTCTCTCTCTTCATCTTACAATACACCATGATGTGAATGTTGGTATACTAGAAGTTGTCCCAGAGGTCCCTTAAACTATCTTTGTTTTTTTGGATTCTGTTTTCTTTTCGTTGTTCTGACTAGGTGTGTTCTGCCAGCTTATATGATAAATGTTGACTTAATCCTCTTCCTCATCTAGTCTACTCTTGATTCCTTCTAGTGTATTCCTCATTTGATATTACATTCTTCATTTCTAACTTGTTATGTTTTCTATATCCACTTTCATGTTTCCTGTCTCTTTGTTGAAGTTCTGACTGAGATCACTGAGCATCCTTTTAACCAGAGTTTTTGAACTGTGCATCTAGTAGACTGCTTGTCTCCATTATGTTTAGTTTGTTTCTGTAGTCTTGTGCTTTCATTTGGGACATATTTCTTTGTCTCCAAGTTTTGGCAGCCTCCCTGTGTTTGTTTCTGTGTATTAGGTAGAGCTTTTATGTCTCCTGGTCTCAGAAGAGTGGCCTTCTGTAGTAGATGGGTGTCCAGTGGAATGCAGTCTCACTCCCTTGATCACCTGAGCCAGGTGCTCCAGGTGTGCGCTTTGTGTGGGTTGTCCCTCCTGTTGTCATTGAGTCTTGATTACTGTTGGCATGTCAGTGGGAGGTACTGACCCCTCAGGCCCATTGGTTGTGAGGGACTGCTGTGACTTCAGTGGAGGAGTTAGCCACCAGGTATGTTGGTTCTGGGGCCTCTTGGGAGGTGCAGACCAAGGTTAGCCACTGCCTGAGCCCTGACCAAGGTCTCCTGGTATTAGCTACAATGTGATCTGCAGATCACTGCCATTTGCGCTAGGCTTGGAGGTGACTGGAAGAGGCTAGCTCATAACTTAGGACAGCTGCTACTAGTGCCAGGCTTGGATCTGCTTAGCAAGAGGTATGGGGCACACCAAAGCCCACTAATGCTTATTTGGGGTTTATGAACCCTTGTGACATTTTAGGAAAGTCTGGAGCATAAGTCAAGACAGGGCATTTATATGGAAAAACCATTAGGAGCGGCTTGGGTGGGCCTGCAAGTTGAGTGGGACAGGGTCTAAGGGAATCACCAGAGCAGGATGAGCAGTATGAGGCAGGTTGATGGAGACTCAGATGCGAAGCCTGCCTGAGCTGCAGGGGAAGGGCTCAGGAAAGGTACAGTGGCTTCTGCCAGCAATTCTGTTTGGGAAAAGCTATCTCTCTAGCCCTCACCCTGAATCTAGACAACTCAGTTCCTGCCTATAAATCCAAGTAAGTCCACATGTGGGCCCTTTAAGAAGAATGCCTGTAATTCCAGCAGCCCTCTGTCAATCTTAGTCCCAATCCCTGCTGGCTTTCATAGCCAGAAGTTATGGGAACGTCTTTTCCTGGCACTGGGATGTGGGCTGGTGATATGGGGATGGGACCCCTTTTCTTCAGGGGGAACCTCCACTGCTGAGATCTCTCTTCTGATTTTTAACCACCATATGTGGGTGTGGGACCAAACTGCTCTGCACCTCCACTCCTCCTACCCAGTCTCAATGTGGCTTCTTTTGTATATCCTTAACTACAGGACTTTTGTTCAGCTAGACTTCAGGGTCTCACCAATGACTGTTCTGTAGTTTAGCTGTAATTTTGATGTGGTTGCGGGAACAGGCAAATATACCATCTCCCTACTCCACCATCTTGACCAGAAGATTCCTATATTCTTTTTTTCATTTGGCTTTTTTCTTGTCAGTACTTTGCAAGTTAGAAATCTTGCTTTATATTCCAATCAATGGTTACTTTTGAATTAAATTTTTAAAAACAATTCATACTTCCCCCAAATTTCTAAATTATAAACAAGCTGTCTTATAACTATCCCATATCTAAAATGAGAATTAGTACTTGAAATTAATTCTTATTTTAATAGCTTCAGTGTTTACCACCAGTCCTTAACTCTAGTTCTTATGCTGATCCATCTCTTCTTGTTTGAAGTACAGGGTTTAAGCACTCTCCTACGAATTACTCTCTAAGTCCATCATCAGCTTCTCCATAATATCCCATAAAGTATTCCCTTGCTCCCTTCTCCCAGTCTTCTGTTCTTCTTTAATTCCTAAATCTTTTCACTCCATAATATCCTCAATATCCGCCTTCTTCAGTGAAGGTATCAACACTTCCCTGTGCAGCTCTTTCAAGTGGTATCCTCTTCATGATTGTTTTCAAACTGTGTACATGGAGGGTAGGAGGTAGTGCTGGTGTTCTCCTAACGACCCCATGTGACATTCAAACTCCTAACAGTAACTACTCATTTGTGACTCCATGATTATACATATGATCTACCCAAGACCACAGCTGTTCCACAACCTCCCTGTCTCAAATAAGTCTCTCCTCCATCCCACTTCAGTCATCTATTCCCTTGGTGATGACTTGGGCCATGAAAACACCTGTTATGTTTTCACCTCCAAAATCATTCAAATACTTTGTCTAAAACTTCTCCATCTAACTTGCTTGTTCAACCACTCTGTTTTAATTTAGGATCTCTAGTCCACCTATCCTTACACTTTCTCCCAAACTATTAACCCTCTACTTTCCTCAGTTCTCTTTTTACCCCACTTAGATTCCACTGTCTTCCATTCCAGTAACATCCCTGTTAGTATCCTAAACTTCCTTGCCTCTTCATCTTTTTGTTGTGCCCATCTGGCAAAATCCAGTGCTGGTTAAATCTAACTATCTGCTTTTTCTAGACATATGATTGATCAGCTCAGCTCTACTATCAAAAGACAGAGCAATTACATTATAAGCCCACCAATAGTTTCATCCCATCTTCGTTAAGACTAGGTTTCATTTCACCTTCAAATGTACCATTTTCCCTCCTTTTAAATGTTGTACCTCTCTTGTCATTTGTTTTTAAACATGACTGAATCTCCCTGAATAAACCCAAAACAACTCTATGCAATTCTATAGCCTTCTTCAGCTATCACCTATCCTATATCCTATCTTCAAACTATCTTATTGGTACCTTTTCATCAGAAAGGAAATCTGTTTCACAGGAATACAGAAATTTATCAGGCATATCATATGTGCATAATTTGAAGGTTTCTAAAAATAAAGCCATGTTATTTAGAAGTATCTGGAAGTATTTCATGTCTCATGTTCACAAAAAAAGGATGTGATGAATTTAGGAGAGTAAGATACATGGAGATAGAACTGAGATAAGTAATTGCTTCTATATTCTTGCTGTAGAAGTCTTAGAGCTAAGAATGATTTGTACAAGCATTATTCCTACTCACTGGAACCATGGGATCATCACCTCATTTTACTGACATAATTTGAAAAATCATAAATAAGTGAGGTAAACCCTCAGGGGCAGAACAACAATAGTCTTGTGATTTTCACCTTGGAAGACAAATTACAAAGAGCTTGAGAAGTATAGGGGGAAGGGACAAAATGTGAAACAACATGAGGGAGGAATACAGTTAAAGAAAAGCAATTTAAGAGAAGAATGCCCAGAATAAATAAACCTGAGTGCTCATGAACCTATGTAGTCTTGTCTACCCTTCTTTGTTGAGAAGAGATCTTGAACTAGTAGGTACTAGAATTCATTCTCTTGTGTGAACAAGACCAAGACCAACTGGTCAATCAGAACAGCTCTTGCTTAACCTCTTCATAACATTTTACATGACATAGTCCCTTATTTCTGAAACACTGTTTTTCTTTGATTTCCATAATATAACATGTAAATCTCCTGGCTTTTCTTTTACCTCTCAGCTTGCCTCTTTCATTTCCCCTGCATCTTCATCCTCGATACCATTCCTTCTTGATTCCAACACTCCAGCCACATTGGCCATAGTATGTGTACTGCTTTTCCTTTTGCCATAGGAACTTTGCATGTAATTTTCCCCTCATCCTGAAACATGCTGCTTTTACACTCTTTACTTAACTCCTACTCCACATTCCGGTACTAGTTTAGTCAACATTTCCTCAAGAAAGTTTTCTCTGACTAGGGCAAATTCTTCCCTAGTTAGGTCAAACACTTGTATTATATGGTCTCAGAGCACTACTCCATCAGAGCAATCAGTCACAGTTTGATAAAAAAAATCACACAAGACATTAATGTCCATCTACCATCTATCAGCCATAAATTTCATGAGTATAGGGATTATGGGATTTTATCCACTTAGTAGGTATCAATAAATAATTGTTGAATATATAAACAAATGTCTAACCAGGGCTGTCCAACCTTTTGGTGTCTCTGAGCCATACTAGAAGAAGAATTGTTGTCTTGGGCCACATATTCAATATACTGCAACACATAATTACAAACACATGTCATAATGTTTTAAGTAAATTCACAGTTTTGTGTTGGGCCTCATCATAGCCATCCTCAGCTGAATGTGGCCCATGAGCCATAGGTTGGACACCCTGGGAAACCCACATTATTTTGAAGAATTAAAAGTCTTAACTAAAATAATCTCTATTTCATTCAAACAAATATTTGCTGCTTAGACACCAGTCAGGAAATGAGAGCAGAGTGGTGACAAAAACAGATGTGTTCTCTACCCTTATGGAACACACTATCTAAACAAAGAGTTATTGCCCTGACCAGTGTGGCTCAGTTGTGGCTGGGCATCATCCTGCAAAGTAAAGGGTTGCAGAAACTGAATTCCTTCAATTCCTAGTCAGGGCACCTGCTTGGGTTCCATGTTCAGTCCTTGGCTGGAGCATGTTTGAGAGGCAACCGATTAATGTTTCTCTCTTCCACTGATGTTTTTCTCTCACATCACTGTTTCTCTCCCTTTTTCCTCCCTTCCCCTCTCTCTAAAAATAAATAAATAAAATCTTTTTTAAAAATTAAAAAAGAGTTGTTAAGGCCATCAAATAAATTTATTATTATGATTTTGTTACTAAGCTATAAATAAACTCAGAAAGATGTAAACTATACCAGGGCATCTGACTTATATTGTTGGAAGGCAAAAATATGTTCTACCTCTACTCTGAGAACTGCATTTATCTCCTTCATTTACAGTAGAAGGTTTTTTA
Organism: Phyllostomus discolor; assembly: GCF_004126475.2. NCBI lineage: Eukaryota > Metazoa > Chordata > Mammalia > Chiroptera > Phyllostomidae > Phyllostomus > Phyllostomus discolor. The sequence continues at coordinate 108,673,094 of NC_040904.2, forward strand.
TGGTGTTTTAAGATTTACAATTTTTCCCTGTTTATTCATCTTTGAGTAAGGATATTATAGCCTAGTATTAGCTCCGTAATTGTAGAAGCGGTGTGTCCTTGAATTCCCTATTTCTCAATGGGTGCTATTACAGTTTAAACAGGAAAGCTGACAGCTATACTTTTATAACACCATTTCATTTGCCACTGTAGTCTCTATTGTTCTGTTTTGATTTAGAAAACCCTAGTGTTTGGATGAACAAAGAAAAGTACTGTTAGGGCGGGATTATGGGACACAACACACTCCAATGACCCTGAAATCAAGCATTCTAAGGAAGGTTACCTTCTTAGTTATTAGGTTGGTACAAACGTTACATGTCTGAATTCAGGGGCATATGGGGCTTGGGTGGAGATGACTGGGTGAGGAGAGAGAGTGAGAACAAAGAACAGTCTTCCTTCCTAGTTTCATTACTTATGTGTGACCGAGGAATTCAATGGCCTTATGGATAGTAACACATAACTCTCAAATATAGGCAACAGTATTAACTGTTATTCCTAGTATTAGGCAATCATGTCTTTTCTTTTTTTCTTTCTTTTATTTCAGTACATAATGAAGTATTTTAGTGATGAACTGGGCAAGATGAACTATATCTGCTGCTAACCATTATTATTTTAAACTACAAGTCATTACTTTCTTAAGAAAACAAAATGAAGACATAGTATATAGAGAGATTACCATGTTAAGTGTAAAATAAGTTAGAGGATAAGTACATTAGATCCCACTCTAGTTCTGTAATATAAAATCCTTTTTATGACACTCACTGTTCTGAAATTCCTTGTACTTCTTTGGTCCAGTTAGATTGTTCTTTGTCCCCAAGATGAACCACTTTAGATGGTGGAGCAGCTCTTCCCAGATAGAGCTTCTGTGTCCCTGAAGGTTCTTCCAAGTAAAACCTTAAAAATTAAAATAAAAATTATATTACCCCAAACCTGTGGTTTATTAGATTTCTAGCAGTGTTAAGTCTTCAAATGTTAGAGGTTTCTATAAGGTATAATAGCACACACACACACAAAAAAAGCCTCCTTTTAAAAAAAAGTTAATATAAATTTCAGAGCAAGATCTTATAAAACTATTTCAATCCAAATTTAAAAACAAACTACTTTCTTTCTTAAGAAACTAAACTAATACATATTACAAAAATATAAAGACTAAAAAGAACTCTCAAATTCAATAAAGTATTTTTGCTAAAAAGGTTTAACTTGATTCTAGAAGCCACTATACTTGGCTCCAGTTTACAGGAAATATGTGGGATGGAGGACCCACTTAAATGACACTAAGAGGAAATGACCAAGTAAATCCAGATCTACAAAATAACTGGCTTGTACCCTTCAAGGAAAAAGGCTGGGAACTAAGTTCAGCCAGGTCCTAGGATACAAATCAACATAGAGAAATCAACTGTATTTCTACATACTAGCTGGGGAAAGTGAAATTTAAAACATTATACAATCTATAGTTGCTCCGAAGTAATTTAAATACTGATATATAAATCTAACCAAACGTGTACAGGATGTGTATGCTGAAAAACAAAACAATGATAAATGGATCCAGTGAGTCTGAAGACTCAACACAGTAAAGATGTCAAATCTCCCCAAATTAATGTATAGGTTTAATTCAATTCCTATCAAAATCTCTCCATAATTTTTGGAGATATACAATAATTTATTCTAAAATTTATATGGAAAGATGAAGAACCAAAAAGCTAAAAGAATTTTGAAAAATAAAAATAAGGTGGACAGAATAGCTCTACCTAAGGTTAAGACTTACTGTATAGCTCAGTAATAAAAGAAGCACGGCGTGGTTCTGGCATAAAAACAGACATACAGATCAATGGAACAGAATGGAGAACTCAGAGCAGACCAACACAAATGTGCTCAACTCAACTAATTTTTAAAAAGATTTCAATTACAGTTGACATTCAATATTATTATATTAGTTTTGGGTGTAGAACATAGTGATTAGACATTTATATAATTTATAAAGTGATCCCCCTGATAAGTCTAATGCCCCTATGGAACCATACACAGTTATTACAATATTACTGACTATATTTCTTATACTGTACTTCACATCCCCGTGACTATCCTGTAACTACCAATCTGTATTTCTTAATCTGTTCAACTATCACCCCAGCTCCCCAACCTCCCTTCCATCTAGCAACCATCAGTTTGTTCTCTGAGTCTATGCATCTGTTTTTGTTTTGTTTGCTCCTTTATTTTGTTTTTAAGATTCCACATATAAGTGAAATCATACGGTGCTCAACTGTTTTTGACAAAGGTGTAAAAGCAATCTTATGAAAGAATAGCCTTTTTAATGAACAATGCTGGAGCAATTGAATATTCATAGGCCAATGTATGAACCTTGATCTAAACCTCATACTTACAGAAAAATTAATTCACAACAGATCATGGGTTTAAATATAAGAAGAGTAAAAACTATAAAACTTTTTGAAACACAGATGAAAATCTTAGGAATCTAGAGCTATGTGAAGGGTGCTTAGACCAAAAGCATGATCCATTAAAGAAAAAACAAATAAAACTGCATCAAAAAGGCAGGGGGACTGAATTCTGATGATTAAAAAAGAATCCTCACAATTTCATACAAAAAAGCAGATACCCACAAAGGAAAAATTCATACTGTTATTACATTCTCATCAAGAAAATTACATGACAGGACATAGTTAAGATATGTTTGTACAGATCTGAGGAAAAGTAACTGGGCCTCTATAATTCTAAATCTTTGTGGGAAGAAAACAAAACAGATCTTCTGGACATGTAATAACTTGGAAAACATAACATTCCCTCATTTTCTCTGAAAAAAGTTACTTTAGAAAATTCTAGAGACTTCTGGCCAAGATAGAGGCATAGGTGGACGCACCGTACCTCCACGCACAACCAAGATTGGAACAACAACAATTTAGAGGCAGAATAACATCCAGAACTGACAGAAAATTTATCTGAATGGAAGTCGGACGGCCAAGAAGTTGAAATAGACCCGTTCATCCAGACCGGTAGGAGGGGCGGAGACGAGCAGCCAGGCGTGGGTCGAGGTGCAGAGAACAGGGAGAACTGGGTGCACAAGGCATCTGGGGCACGCAAGATAGCTGCAGGTGGACCATGAGTACACAAGCAGTAGCTGGCAGACCCAGTGAGGCAGTGATTGTGGAACAGGGCAGAGTGTGCAACCCAGGATCCCAGGGAAAGGACTGAGGTCCCACGGAGAACGGAGCTACCGCCTTTGTTCCCTCTCGACACTGCCCTCACATACAATGCCACAATCTAGCGACTGGGGTGCCCAGCCCTGGTGAACACCTAAGGCTCCGCCCCTCACCGTAACAGGAGCGACCAGACCCCTCCCCCCCAAAAATGGCTCAAACAGAAGAACACATCAGTGCCCCAGGTCTCATCTTTTTAAGCGACCGAGAAATAGCCAATATATCAGATGCACAGTTCAAACCACTGGTGATCAGGAAGCTCACAGAATTGGTTGATTTTGGTCACAAATTAGACGAACAAATGCAGGTTATGATAAAAGAAATGAAGGAAAATGCACAGTGAACCAATAGTGATGGAAAGGAAACTGGGACTCAAAACAATAGAGTGGACCAGAAGGAAGAAAGAAACAACCAAACAGGAAAGAATAGAGAAATAAGAATTCAAAAAAATGAGAAGCTAAGGAACCTCCAGGACATCTTTAAATGTTCCAACATCTGAATTATAGGGGTACCAGAAGGGGAAGAGGAAAAGCAACAGATTGAAAACATATTTGAACAAATAATAAAGGAGAACTTACCCATTCTGGCAAAGGAAATAGACTTCCAGGAAGTCCAGGAAGCTCAGAGAGTCCCAAAGAAGTTGGACCCAAGAAGAAACACACTAAGGCACATCATAATTACATTAGCCAAGGTAAAAATGAAGGAGAGAATCTTAGAAGCAGCAAGAGATAAGGAGATAGTAACCTACAAAGGAGTTCCCATCAGACTGTCAGCTGATTTCTCCAAAGAGACCTTGCAGACAAGAAGGGGCTGGAAAGAAGTATTCCAAGTCATGAAAGACAAGGACCTAGCCCTGGCTGGCGTAGCTCAGTGGATTGAGCGCGGGCTGCAAACCAAAGTGTCGCAGGCTCGATTCCCCCAGCAGCCGCACATTACTATCTCTCTCTCTCTCCCCCCTTCCCTCTCTAAAAATAAATAAATAAAATCTTCTAAAAAAAAGAAAAAAAAGAAAGACAAGGACCTATATCCCAGATTGCTCTATCCAGCAAAGCTATCATTTAGAATGGAAGGGCAGATAAAGTGCTTCTCAGATAAGGTCAAGTGAAAGGAGTTCATCATCACCAAGCCCTTATTTTATGAAATGTCAAAGGGACTTATCTAAGAAAAGAAGATTAAAAAAAAACATGTATAGTAAAAGGACAGCAAACTCACAATTATTAACAACCACACCTAAAGCAAAACCAAAAGAAACTAAGCAAACAACTAGAACAGGAACAGAACCACAGAAATGGAGATCACATGGAAGGTTAGCAACAGGAGAGTGGGAGGAGGAGAGAGGGGGAAAAGGTACAGAGAATAAGTAGCACAGATTGTAGGTTGAAAATAGATAGGGGGAGGGTAAGAATAGTATGAGAAATGTAGAAGCTAAAGAACTTATAAGTATGACACATGGACATGAACTAAAGGGGGAATGTGGGTGGGAGAGGGTATACAGGGTGGAGGGGAATGAAGGGGGAAATGGGACAACTGTAATGGCATAATCAATAAAATATATTAAAAATGTTAAAATTAAAAAAAAGAAAATTCTACAGACATGAAAATAAGAAATCAGACCAAGTCTACATGAGATAAAAATAGAAGACAAAGAATAACTTGTCCAAATAATCATAGATAAAATGATTGTGAACTTAAATAAATACATATTTTAAATTTTTTAAATAATGTTTTTAAAAATGTATCATTTAAAAGAAACTTGGAAGAGGTATGGTAAAGGTAAGGTTATATATATGCTATTAATTCTTGTCACTAAGAGAAATATAGATGCTAAATAATATAGTGATAACTAGTAAAGAATTAGGCTATAGAACTTCCAAGCTATTAAAAGGAAAAGAAGGCAGAAGGGAAAAAATAATATATATACCTAAAATATCTCAAGAGAGGTACAATAAACTGTCAACAATGGTTAAACTTCAAGTGGTGTGATTAGAGGACTTTCATGATCACTAATACAGTATGAACATTTTTACAATAATGATGTCAATTAAAATATATCAGTAAAAGCTATTAAGTAACAAAGCAAATATAAATTTTAAAAAATTATAAATCAAATCTTACTTGGTTTCTCCATCTGATACACCAACAACTCTAGCTTCTTCAAGATGAGGCCAATTAACAAAGACCGACTTTCCAAGCACTGATGAAGCTACATTTTCTACACTCTTAAAGTAAAAGCAGAGGAATTCATTTATATTTCAGGACCAGGAGAAAATTTTAAAGAAACAATATTATATAATTAAAACCTGGCTTGTGTTTATAATTATGTATTTAAAATCTATAAAAAAAGCTCTACATAATTAAAATAGATATACCATTTGCTCACGCAAGCCCATTATTCCCTATAATACCTATTCCCAATAGTTCTCAGTTGTGCTGCTCTTCTCAGTGTTACTCCAACTTAATTATTGCATCCACTAAAGTTCAGTTTTCTCTTCTTTAAGTTGTACCTGAATTGCTAACTACTCTTTCCTTTCTAGTACATTCTCTAGCATTTCTGGGATTTTTAGATTTCAAATTTTCCTTTCCTTTTCTAAACAATTATTTTTCAACTGTTTTTACCTGCACGCCTTTCTTCACCCTTTAATTTAGTATGAAATCTGTAAACATTAACCAAGTGTACCTTCCTCTCTGCCAGCCTCTTCTTATTAGAGTATGACCAACTTACAAGTACATGACATTAGGGATCTTGCCTCTTACTCATTTTCTCAACAGCCCTGGCAGTTGTTTAGCAGAGTGGTCCACTGATTTTAATTCTGAATGAAATTACTTGGTGAGAAAATAAGTTTTAGTAAAATCAAACAGAAGATCACCGACCTACAATGTATTACTGTCCATAATAATAGCATTAGCAGAAATAATGTTTAGCAAGAAGCTGAAGTTCCTAGTTCTGCTGCTGACTAGCTGAGTGAAAATTCCTTTTTCAATGTCCATTTTAGTTTTTTAATTTATATAATTAATATGTTGGATTAGTTTTTACAAAATTCCATCCAGTTATAAAGTTCTATGATCCCATCATTTTCATGATTATCTTGTTTATTTTTCTTATGGAAATTAATTTTTTAAAAGCAGGGGAAACATCTAGAAAAGAGCTATTATTATTCATTGTCTCATATCAAATAGTCAAATAGTATAAAACAGAACCTAAGAAATCTGATTTCTTTTCACTCTGTGGTTGGTATAATGAAATAAGAACACTAGCCTTACAGTTAGGAATCTGGGATCCAAATGTGGGTTCTACCTGTTTTCAGCAATAGTTTCTTAGGTGACTCTTTTAACCCCACTGAGTCTCAGATTTCTTTTATGAGACAAAGGAATAATATCTACTTCACAATGTTTATTTGAGGATAAAATAAGATAATAAACACAAAAGCTTTGGTACACTACACAATGGCATAAATATTCTATATGAAATAATATGTATTTTTTAAAAGACTATTTATTTGTTTGTTTGTTTGTTTGTTTATAGGGGAAGGGAGGAAGAAAGAGAGGGAGAAAAACATCAATGTGTGGTTGCCTCTCACATGGGCCCCACTGGGGACCTGGCCTGCAATCCAGGCACGTGCCCTGACTGGGAATTGAACTGGAAACCCTTTGGTTCACAGCCCACACTCAATCCACTGAGCTACACCAGCCAGGGCATATTTTTAAAGGTTTATTTTATTCTCATTTGAGAGAAGGGGAAAAAGAGAGAGAGAGAGAGAGAGAGAGAGAGAGAGAGAGAGAGAGAGAGAGAAATGTCGATGTGAGAAACACTGATTGGCTGCCTCCTTCATGTGCCCCAACAAGGGATCAAACCTGCAACCCGGGCCTGTGCCCTGACCGGGAATCAAACCAGGGATCCTTCTGTTAAGGGACAACACTCCCACCAACCTAGCCACGCTGGCCAGGGCTATATGAAATAACATTTAAGTAAAAGTTATAGTTTAAAAAATAACATTTTTATTACTATTGGTTAGATAACAACTTCGTGGAAGAAACTGGAAGTTTAAACACAAATTTCATTCATTTTTTTCTGTTTATTAAGCTTAATCATTATTAGCAAATATTTCTTTAACAATTAGAGAGGACTATTTTTAGAGTTTTTGGTGGTAACTTAATTAATGTGAACAGAATGTAGTCATACATCAGAATGAGTATTCTGATAAATGAAATAAGTTTCAACATTAGAACTATGTTCCATTAATTATCCTTTTCTCTTCTTTCTATATATTTATTTCTAATTTCATTCTCCCAATCTTTCCTTTAGTTTTTGAAGGAAATGTGGTCCTTCTTTTCCAGATTAACCCTTTTGTTTAAGCCCTAGATAAAACCCCTCATTACCCCACATGGGGTCTTATTATCAGTAAACATCCCTTTCCTCTGTAGTATCTTTAATATCCACCTTCTTTTGCCACTAGCCTCACCTCTCTTCTATGTGAATTTCTCTTCACATGTGAAATTTCACTATGTCTCTTCTCTATCTACAGTTTTGTTTCTAGCCTTCTTTTAAATAAAAACCTTAACCAAGGTCTTAATGCCTGCTACCTCTACTTTCCACCTACACGGTCCTAGACTAACCCTTAGAAACTGGTCTTCAGCCTCCACCAACCTATTAGAATGGAACTCTTAAAGGTCAACAATGGTGCCTAAAGGACAAATTCAGACTTTGTTTCAGTTTTTATTCTTGAATTGTACACAGCATCCACTCCATGAGTCTGTGATACTACTTCATCTGGGAATCATTCTCTTCTGCCTGTCTGAACACTGTATCACTTTTGCTACTCCTTTCCCAACCTTTACAACCGTATTTCTTGATGCTGAGACCTTCAATCCTCAGAGTTCTTTTTCTTCAGAGAAATGATCCCCAAGATCTTTTCTCTATTTGACAATTTGACTATTTTCTCAATAAAGGATGTACTGTTCTAACTGCACAGAAGGTAAATTATCCCATTATATACAAATGGATGACTTAGGGCCTTAGGGCCTTAGCTTCGTGGAACCCCTGTTGGAAAGGCTGGCAGTGCTGCTCTTAAGTCCTAGTACCACCTTATAATTCTATCATTGTTTACAATTATTCTCCTCAAACCAGGGACTTTCGCATTTTAACTTCTTTATCCCAGTAAACAATAATTATTTTCTAGTTAATTATCCTGGATCCTGAAAGTTCTATTTAGTATTTTCTTCGTTTTTCAACCCCTAGATTTGAACTATGAAATGTCAATTTTATTTAGTCTTGTTCATCTAAATTGGAAATTTTCAACTGGTATGCTGCAAGAATTTTTAAAACATGCAATATCTGACCATTTAGTCAGGGACGCTGACTTCTTTTCCCTTAGGTTGTCAAATTAAAACATGACAACAGTCAGCACAACAATAACCATCGGTGTGAAATAAAAATTATACCTATTTTTTGTCAGATTGGCAAAAATATAATTTTTTGGTGTGCCACAGAATTTCCGTAATCAGTTTATGTGTGCCATGAGATAAAAAAAGGTTGAAAGTTGCTGATCTAGATCTATTACCACTTCCACAGTTTATGCCCTTATTACCTAATACTTCCATGACCACAACCTCTGACCTTGAAGACGTTTCCATTTTCTTCCATTTCTCTTTTATGCAATTTAGTATATTATAATGCCACCAAATTAATCTTGAAAATTCCAATTTCAAGATACCATACATGGGAAAAAAAGTCCAAACTCCTCAGCCTGGTATTCAAGGAATATCAGGCATAATCTGGCCTCAAACTGTTTTTCAACCTTATCTTCCACTATTTCCCAACACAAGTCATCTGCTTCAGTCAGGTTTATCTATTCCTTCTTCTTAAATACATTACATTTATTTGAAAAGAAAAAAGAAAAAGTATCAAGAGAAATTTCAGACATCAAAAGGTTAAAAAGAATAAAAAAATGTATCACATCTATTTTTGACAATAATTCCCAGCTCATGTTATTCTTTCACCTATAATACCTTCCCCCTCCTTTTCTCTTCTTTGTGATATTTTTTTTTAGCACCCAATTCAAGCCTATTCTCATCTATAAGTCTGTGCTTAGCTCACATAGCTCATTTCCTTTTCAAAGTTCCTAGAGCATTTTTTTCTCATTATGTCACAATTATACATGTCCGTTTATTGGTGTAAATGTTTCTTTATTTTTATTTACTGTGAACTTTTGTAGCTATTTTGTTATACCTCTTTGTTAAACATGCTGCAGTTAGGACAATTTTATGCATAGTAAGCACCTAATAAATATATAATAAAGAAAATACTTACAAGTTCATCTGATTCTGCATTCACTAAGATTTCCAACATCATGTTTTCTCCACGACTGCTCTGCTGGAATACTTGAACTGCACTTTTCTTCAAAAAAAACTTTAAAAAATTTCAGGGAATTGAATTTTAATTCTTTCTCCATAATCACTTTACATTCAATAAATTTTTTTTAAAATTCTGAACTAAATAGCCACTGACTTTGTGTTTGATGTGTTTCAGAGTAGGAAATCCACAGAAATATAATGCCTTCTGGTCAACCCTCGTTATTTTGTTCTTGCTTATGTCTACATGCCAAGCATCTAATGATATTATTTTATACCTAAAAATAAATCAAAGCATTTAATTTAAAATTCACACATTATAAGCAATCACAGTTTTTCAGCATTCCCGTAAATATTTTGCAAGAGTCATCTTGCTTTTAAACAAGGCAATGACAATTCACCCTCACAAAGAAAACAGAGAGCAGGGCAATCCAGACCCTCTGTTGTTACTGGTGCAGATACAACCATAGCTGTAAGTCACTGAATGGAAGTTTTCCCCATTCATTTAAAACAATATTTGATACAAGCTATATATATAAACAAAACTGTATATAATTAATTTTAAAAATAAAAGGCCATATTAAGTATATCACAAATTTCCATATCCTCCATCTTCCAAAACCCAGAATGGAAAACAGCATTTTATAATGTGTTTTATAATATGTCTATTCACCTTTCTTTCCACTTTTAAAAAAAATAATAATCACTGAGAGATGTTTACTTTTTCTGCAACTCAACAGCCATCTAAATAAATACATTATTGGCAGGAAGAAAAGAGAAGAGAAAAAAACAAGGATGACATTTTAATGAGGAAGATAGAGAAGAAGTGGGTTTGAGGTAAGAAAAGGAGTTCTTTTACTTCTATTTGGGTGGCTACCCAAAAGTTATAGCATGTCAAAAAATACTGGGAACAAACTGGCAATGGAAACAAAAATTCACATATCCTTTTGAAGAATAACACAGATATACACTAAGGAGGAAAAAACTTAGAAACTTAACAGAAGATGGAGAGGCAGAATCTGACCAAAGCAGAGAACTACACAAACAATGAGAGAGAGAGAGAGATGCTATAGTCCTTGGCAAGTTGGATGTAACTCATTATAAACTGATTGTTAATTATGAATTATTTGTTAATTTTCCAAAGAGATATTTAAAAGCTTTTACTTTTGGTATGGGGGGGGACTCTTTGCAGTTTTTGAAAAATTACCCAATAACATTACCTTGTGCAACACCGCTCTATGGCAGGGAACCTCTCTGGCCATGGAGAGGGATAGGTGAACTCTGTGCTTGCATCGTACCAGCACATTAAACACTCACTATGTTGGTTTCTTTTCCTCTCTTTTTCTGTGAGGGCGTGGTTACATGTCTCCATGGCTTCCAACAATCGCTTCTGAATGTGAAGATTGAATAGAGGTTAAAGGTATAAAAATTCTGTAATTTCAACATCCAGAATAAATCTTTTCCCTTCAGTATACAGAATTGTGTTCTTGAAAAATGAAAATCTTAACTAATGGAATTCCTTCCCATTTCATCACATGAAAAACTAATGGGCTATTATTCATTGTTTCGAAGGATTTGAATATTGTTAGATTATCACTTGCCTCTGCAAATTCCTCTGGACCTATTACTCCAACAGTAGACAGTGAAGAGTGCATAAGAACAATAGAGAATCAAATTTTAAATGTGAATTCATTGTTACAATTTATCATAATTCATAGAGCATTAGTCTCTCATTTTACAAATTCTGCAATGGTATACCAATGTTTATCTTCCCAAATTATTTTACATTTAACATAATTCCAATCCAAATTGTAATGGTTTAAAATAGTTTTAAAAGACAAAATGATACGAGTGTTCATATGGAAGAAGGAATATGTGAGCTGCAAAAGTAACTGGGGACCTGTCTTATCATTTTTTACAAAGCTACTATAATCAAAACATTTCATATTGATACAAGAGAACCACAGGCCAGAAAAACAGAAAAGTTCAAAAACAAATACAAATCAGTGTCAAGATCATAGTACTTGAACATTTAAGTAATGCTGTTGTCATAATTAGCTAGGCAGCTGGGGGAAAAAAGGACATACACTCCCCACTTCACACCATATACAAAAGCATCAGAGTAACAAAAAAAAGAGTAATAAAACAACAACAGTATTAAAAGAAAAGCTGGGAGTATTGATAATCTGGAGCAATAAATTCTTATTTAAGACCAAAAAACCTTAACAGTCTTAAGGGAAAAGACATTTTTAAATTAAAAAAAAAAAGTGAAAGACATCACACACAAATCAGCAGACAAATGCTACATTTGGGAAATAATACTACTACCATACTGGATTGGCCAAAAAGTGTGTATTTTTTTTTTCCATAAAATAAGACACATTTTTCATTTTCACCAATAACTATTGACTTGGCTGTTTTAAGTTTGTCAGCTATCTCCCACTATTGGCTTCTAGTGGGTGGAGGCCAGAGGTGCTGCTAAACATCTTCCAATGCACAAGAGAGTCCCCAGCAAAGAATTATTTGGCCAAAGTATTAATAGCACCAAGAAACTTGGCAAACCACTTCTGACACATTCAATCAGTCACAGCACCTTCTTCATGCACTGCACAAATCTTTTTTTACATTTCAGTTACATGTTTATCTTTCTTGAAATAATAAAGCACAACATGCCAAAAATGTTATGTATCTTCTTGCATCTTCACTACTAAAATGACTGCACAAAAATTCACTAATTTTGATAAGTTTTTTTTAAAAAAATGAACACTGATAAGACAGGTGTCATGATACAATGTAACAAAATTGTTCTGAATGGCGTTAAAGACAACTAAGCACTACTAGAGCCATCATACGAAACAAACTAAATGGACTTTTGTCTAACCCAATACAAAAAATTGCTAGAAATCAAAAAAAGAAAATGAGGTAAAGGATATAACAGGCAATATACAATATTCAATATAGAAACTGCAAAGGGCAAACACATAAAAATATTCTCAAATTAGAGGTCAGGGAAAAACAAATTTGAATAATAATAAAATGACATTCTTTGTCATTAAGTGAAGCAATGCTATTCAGTATTCAGGATTGGAGAAGCTGAGAAGTGGGTACTAAAATATTGCTGATGTGAATTAGACCAGTGTTCTTGAATGTTCCCATTAACCAAACAATCCATTTTTAGGAATTTACTTTATAAAAATATAATTTTACTATATAACAATGCATAAACAAACACACAAACAAAAAGGATACATAAATACACAAGTATTTTTATCACAGCCTTGCATACAGTGGCAGAAAACATCAAGATTCACAAGAAGTTGCAAAATTAGCCCCAAGCAACCCCATGTGCCTTTCACCTACTGTTCCCCTTTCTTACACACAGACACAGAACTTTATAAAATCCAGGGAACTGGCATTGGTACAACACTATTAGCTAAACTACAAACATTCAGATTTCACTAGTTTTTATGTGCGGCTTTTTGTGTGTGTGTGTACAGGGCTATGGAATTTTTATCATGTATATGGATTCATGCAACCATGCAAACTGGCATATAGAACTGTTGCATCATGATAAAAAAAAGTCCCTCATGTTATTCCTTTATAATCACATCTTATCCCCAACCCTAACCCCCAGCAATCACTACTGTGTTTCATATTATAATAATTTTGTCATTAAGAATATTACATAAATGGAATCATGTAATACATAACCCTCTGAGACTGATTTTTTCATCCAAGTTGTTTCTATCAAGAGCTACTGCTGAGCAGTACTCCATTATATAGATGTACTATAATTTGGTTATCCCTCAGTCGTTGAAGGACATCTGAATTTTTTCCAATTTGGGATTACTACAGGTAAGCTGTTCTGAACATTCATATACAGGTTTTTGTGGGGGGACATACATTTTCATTTCTCTAGGATAAATTTTAAAAATCACACTCCAAGAGGTGATTGCTGAGCTGGATAGTAAATCTATGACTAACTTTAAAAAGACCTATTGAACTGTTTTCCAGAGTGGCCTCCTAGACTTTTAGTCCAATAATTATCTATGCCACTCTCAAAGCATTTACAGAGAAGGCTGTAAAAAGAGGCAGGAAGTAGTAAAATCTGGAAAAAAAATTTTTGAGTAAAATAGATAACACTGTACCATAATTTCTTGATTTTAAGATACCATTAAATTATCAATCTTTTGGGAAATAAACACTGAATTGAATTTCCATAATTATTTTTTACTGACAATGGTATTTAGTTATATCCTATTTTCTTCTCCAATATCACTTATTTTATTGGGGCATAATTTGCATTCAGTGAAATACATGGACCTAAAGTTTCTAGATAGATGAATTTTGACAACTGCATACATCCAAGTGAACCAAGATATAGAACATTTCACCATCCAGTTATTCCTTTCCCCCTCCCCTCTCATCCATTCACTATGTAACCACTGTTCTGCTTTCTGCAAAGATTAGTTTGTGCTCTGTTGTGTCTAGCATCTTTAGCTTAGAATGTTTTTGAGTTCTTCCATGTTGTTTCACTTATCAGCAATCTATACTTATTTTATTGCTGAGCAGAATTTTATTTGGATTTACCACCATTTGCCCATTGGATTGTTTCCAATTTTTAGTTACTATGAACAGTTGGTACATGGAATTGCTGGATTCTAGGGTAGTTTTATTCTTAACTTTGTAAGAAACTGCCACACAAATACACACAAAAAATTATTAGTACTATTTTATACTCCCACCACCAATGTATAAAAATTCCAACTGCTCTACATTCTTGCCAGTATTTGGTATTGTGTTTCAATCTTTTAATTTTTTTCCATTCTGAGAGTGTTAATGCAGTGTCATCTCAACATGGTCATGGTTTACAAATCTCTCTGATGACAAGCTAAACACAGTTTTGTGTGCTTACTGGCTATTTGTATGACGTCTGTCCAGAAAATGCCTAACCACTATTATATAATTGTAACAGTTTCCACAACATCGATGTAACCTGGCAGCCAAGGAGAGTGGATTGGATTGCATGTGAGTGAACAATGACAACTTCACTGTACTAGTCAGTAGGGGCAGTAGATATGTTGAGTGAGCATGTGCACTGTATGGCCATCACATTCAAAATGACTGAGTGAGTGGAGCAATGAATTTGCATCAAAGTTTGTGTTTCCTCTGCGGAAACTATTTGGATGATTCAGAAGGCCACAGCTATGGGTAACTGGTGATTGGCAGTTTCATCATGACAATGTGCCTGCTCATGCATCACATCTTGTGCAGTTTTTGGCAAAACATCAAATCCCCAGGTGACTCAGACCCCCTACAGCCCAGATCTGACACCTTGCTTTTGGCTTTTCTCAAAACTAAAATCGCTTTTGAAAGGGAAGAGATTTCAGACCATTGATGAAATTCAGAAAAATACTATGCAGCATCTGATGGCAACTAGAACTGTGTGAGGTCCCAAGGTGTCTACTTTGAAGGGGGCTGAGGCATCACTGTCCTATGTACAATTTTTCTTGTATCTTCTTCAATAAATGTCTCTATTTTTCCTATTACATGGCTGGATATCTTCTGGACAGACCTTGTATATCCTGGTTTGTGAAATGGCTCTTCGAATATTTTGCCTATTTAAAAAATTGGGTTCTCTGTCTTTTTACTATTTAATTAGAAGAGTTGTTTATATTAAGCTTGGATACCAGTCCTATGCATGTGTATGTTTTACAAATATCTTCTCCCAGTATGTGGCTTACCTATTCATTGTTTAACAGCATCTTTTGAAAAGCACTTTTTAAAAAAATTTTGATGCAATCTATTTTCTCCATTCTTTTTTTATGGTAAGCATATTTCTGCATCTTGACTAAGATTTTCTCCTATGCTTACCTGAAAAAATTTTACAGTTGTAGCTTTTATTTTTAGAGCTATTGTGTATTTTGAATTAAGTTTTCTGTGTGGTATAAGCTATGGACCAAGATTAATTTTTCCCACATATACAGATGGCTATTCCAGCAATAACTGTTTGGAAAGTTCTTTCTTTATCCATTAAATAACCTTGGTGGCTTAATTGAAAATGAATTAACTAGAAAAGTATAGTTCTACGTTCAGACTCTATTTTGTTCTACTGATCTGTCTATTGCTATTCAAGTAACATACTGCCTTGAATACTACAGCTTCATGGTAAGTCATGAAATCAGATCATAAAAGTCTTAAACACAGTTTTTCTTTCTACAGATTGCTTTGGTTATTCCAGATTCTTTGCAATCTCATAAAAACTTTAGAATCATATTTCCAATTTCCAAACAAAAATCTGCTGGGATATTTATTGGGATTATGTTGAGTCCAAAGAACAATTTGGGAACAAGTTACATTTTAACAATATTTAGTCTTCTATTTCTTGAATGTCACATAGCCCCTCCATTTATTTAGGTTTCACCTCACCAACATTATTTAGTTTTCAGTGCAGAGGGTTTACACATGTTAAATTTACAGTTGTGCAGAATTTAAACATTTTGCATTTCCAATTGTTTGTTGCTAGTATACAGGAACACAACTGAATTTTGTACAGATTCTATATCCTGTGACCTTGCTAAATTTACTTACTAAGTTATAGTATTTTTTTGAAGATTCCTTAGAATTTTATATATATAGGAAAATGTCACATGCAAATAAAGACTATTTTATTTCTTTCTCTCTAATTTGCATGCCTTTATTTCTTTCCCTTGACTTAATACATTAGACTTCCAGTACAGTATCACAGAGGAGAGTTTAGAATGGACATCCTTGTCCTATCCTTGACTATACAGAGGAAATGTTCACTGTTTTAAGTATGTTGTTAGCAGGCTTTTCTAGATGCCCTTTATTTGACTGAGGAAGTTTTCTCTTAGTCCATTTCTATTAAAATTGGATGTTAAATATTGATAATGAGGTAACCTTATATTTCTAAAATAAACCCTATTTGGTAATGAGTATTATCCTTCTAATATATTACTAAAGCCCATCTGTTTTTATTTCATAAAAAGTTCTTCATCTACTTTTTGGAGGGTACTGGTCATAATTTTCTTGTAATACCTTGCTTGTTACTTTTGGTCTCATTAATTTTTCTGTTGTTCATTCACTTTCCATGGATTTCCATTCTTATCATTTTTATTTCTTTATGTTCCTTTGGTTTTAATTTGCTACTGTTTTTCTAGCTTCTTATGGTAGAAAGCTTACATAATTTATTTTAAATTTTTTCTTATTTAGTATAATAAGCATTTGAAACCTAAATCTCCCTTTAAGCCCTCCTTTAAAGATCACCACAGATTATGTTATGTTGTGCTTTCAGTATTATTCATATCGAAATTTTTTTGAATTTCCCTTTTACTTTCTTCTTTCATCCATGGGTTATTTAGAAGAGTGTTATTTAATTTCAAAATGTTTACAGATCTTCCAGGTATTTGTATTAACTTTTAATTTAATTCCATGTGGCCAGAGAACCTCTATGATTTCAACACTTTTAAATGTATTAGAACATTTTATATCTCAGCAAATAATCTTGGTAAATGTTCCTTATTCACTTAAGAAGAATGTGTACTCTGCGGTTGTTGGGTATAGTGTTCCATAAACATTAATGAGTGTTAGGTCTTTAACCTCACTATCTGTCTTCTTGTTCTATCAATTCCTCAGCGAGAAGTATTAACTGTGGATGTATTTATCTCTTCTTTCAACTTTAAGAGTTTTTCAATTGCAGGTTCGATTCCCAGCTAGGGCACATGCCTGGGTTGCAGGCCACGGCCCCCAGCAACCACACATTGATGCTTCTCTCTCTCTCTCTTTCTCCCTCCCTTCCCTCTCTAAAATAAATAAATAAAATCTTAAAAAAAAAGAGTTTTTCAGTTTTTGTTTCATGTATTTGAAGCTCTGTTATTAGGTTTATAAATATTTAGAATTTTTATGTCTTGCTGATGAACTGAATTGACTTTTTAATCAGTATAAAATATCCCTCTTGATCTCTGGTAACACTCCCAGTTCTGAAGTCTACTTTGTCTAGCACTGGAAGGGTAGCTCAGTAGATCAGAGCGTTGTCCTGACATGCCAAGGTTTTGGATTGGATCCCTGGTC
Organism: Phyllostomus discolor; assembly: GCF_004126475.2. Classification (NCBI taxonomy): domain Eukaryota; kingdom Metazoa; phylum Chordata; class Mammalia; order Chiroptera; family Phyllostomidae; genus Phyllostomus; species Phyllostomus discolor. The sequence continues at coordinate 108,690,783 of NC_040904.2, forward strand.
AGGGTGCTATGGTGTCTCTGTCTCTCTCTCTCTGTCACTCTCTTCTCCCCACTCCCTTCCTCTCTCTCTTTAAAATCAATCAATAAATGAAGTCTTCTTTGTCTAATATTAGTAAAGCTATTCCAGCTTTCTTATAATTAATATACCTAGAAGTTTTGATGCACACACTAAAGAAAAGAGTAGTTAAATCTCATTAACAAAACATAAATGGTAGTTTAAACTCACAGCTTATTAACATACGTGAAACAGTCTCTGATTAAGAATATATGTGCATATGTAACTCTTTCATGCACTAACCTCCTCGATAAAAGGTATAAGTACCACAGCTTCCCATTCCTGTTGTTTCCCATTTAGATCAGTTTTAAAATCAGGTGGATAATATTCTATAATTGGTGAGTCCTCACTGGTCATCAAATGCTGTGAAAAGACACAACAGTGTAATAGAGATGTAAGACTATCAATATAGCTTTTTCTTAATATATTCATAATGTTTCCTCAAACAGTTTAAAATTTCTAAGCAAAGCAAAACTAAATTTTTACATTTCAGATATGTTGCAATATACTTGCTATATTTTGATATTCACCTGTGGTGCTTATAACTTCACTGCTACTCATCACTCTACCATTCCCCTGGTTAATTATTTCATCATTTCTATCTTTCCTTGTCTTTTCATTCTTCAAGACTCACTTAAATTGTTTTCCCATTCAAACTTTAGTTTATTACACAGGCTTCTAATTTTTAACCTCAAATTAAATAATTTGTTTTCATGTCCTAATCAATTGATTTTATTAATTAATAACTAATATAAAAACTGTCACCTAAGATAATTTAAAAAGAAAAACATCCTAAAACCCAAGAATCTCTTCATTACTAACAGCAAAGATAAGAAGTCCAAGAAGACATGTTTTTACTAGAGATTTTTTAAGAGAGGTGGAAAACAAAAGCATAAGAGTGTCTTCTAAGAAAACGAAGAGGCATATTTCTCAGAATAATATTTAAAATAAGTAATAACCAGTATGGCATGGGCAGAGAACAATCAAAACAGACGTGACTGTAAAATATGTATGGTTGTATTGCTTCACAGTGAGTATCAATCTTTAATATATCTAAAGGTAGGAAAAAAAGCATCAAAGAAGCTTCAGAAGAAACTTAAGGGTGACCAAAGGGACCAGCGTGGAGGATGGGTTAAGTTTCAGAAAGATGAGACAAAGTACGTGCGTGCACATACCCACATGTGTCTGTTCTAGTTCCTGGGACTGGACGACAGAATAGATTGATGCTCTAACTCTAAGTAGTTCTATGAATTTTACCCTCAGAATCAGCTTAGCAGGCTTTGTGTAATTTTGGCGATTCAAATCGTCCCTAAATATCTGCCTCGTTATGCGAAATATGTTAACCAGAGAAAAGCCTTTCATTCCACAGTTTGATAAATGAAATACCTAAAACCCAAATATAAACTGAAATAATACTTTTGTTGAGATAAATGACTTATGAGAATCATATCTATTCTAATAAACAGAAGGTAAAAGAGAACAAGAATAAAATAAGCAAACATCTGGACAAAGCTGACAGCTCCAGATTTTCCCTGACTCGGTTTGTTTCCATCAGCGCGGAGACAAACTGCAGGTTTGCGGAAGCCCTGAACACGAACAGGCTCCACTCTGAGCCGTCCGCGGATTCTGCCCACATCTTTAAAGCAGAACTCACTGTAAATCAGAAACACTTTTCAAAGGGCTGAAGAACTACTGTATTTGAAAATAAAATTACATTTAGCTATCAAAGAAATCTGGGTGCTCTGTCTCTAGGTTTGGGGGAGGAGCTTCCAAATATTAAAAAGAACATAAAAACATTTAATTCTAAAACCCACCTGGTAACATGCAGGAAGTAAATTTTTGCTAGCTGCTGGAAGTACAGCAAGAAGCTGTTCGAATGGCTTAAAAGGCTTTCCTAGTTCAAAATGGATTTTGAGTGTGCTGATGTTACGGATGTCAGATAGGAAAGGTGCATAATGGTAAGGGTAATACCTATAAAACAAAACAGAGTTTTAACCAAATGGCAACGTTATGAAACAGGTCAATATTAAGTATGTATGTTTCCATATTTTAATAACACAATAATTCTAAAGAAAAAATTATCACCCGTACTTCTACCAACAGAGTATAAGAAATCAGTAGTCTTGAAAAATTTAGGTCATATGATGGAGACAAATGTTGTATTTACTTAATTTTTAAAGTACAGCTTCACACATTTCCAAAATTGGGATGTACAATGTAACTGAAGAATATATAACATAATGGGTTAGTTCCCAAAATGCTGAGCATGCATTTTCCAATCAATACATTCTTAGAATGAAGTACTGAGGTAATCAGAAGACTCCCAGTAAGTCTGGGCCTCTGCCATGAGAACAAGGGGAACAGTGAATCTGAGCTTACATTGGATCTTACTAGTCAGCTCTAAGGACTCTTATATTTGAATTAGTATCTTATTATGTTTGTGACAAGGATTAAAGTATTTATCAGTCATACAACTATTTTAGTTTTTAATACTTTCCCATCGTTAACTATAGGTATAAGTATTTTTAAAAAGCTTCATACAATTTTTTAAAAATATCAATATTCTTAATATGTGACTAAGGATAACCGAAAAATGAAGAAATATTTTTTATGGTCCACAATTATGGCATATTTGAAATGAATGGAAAAGTTCAGGAGACAGAACGGCATGTGGAATAATTGAAAATGTAAAGACTTTGGAATCAGATAGGCTTGGACTTGATTCTTGCATAGAGGTGGTGGGCTTGACCTTGGAAAGATAATTTAACCTCTTTGAGCCTCATTTGCAAAAGGCAAAGAACAAGGCTTAATTTAAATGGCTGAGAGGATTATATGAGAACATGCTTTTTAAATGCTTAGCCTTAATGCCAGTAGTATGACAGGAATACCTTACACTCATCCTCTAAAAAAGGCAAATCAAGGATTTTTGTCATTAGAACACTCTTCGAAAGGTGCTGACAATCAAGTCAGTTACAGGGAAGATTTTTTAAAAGGCTATTAGTAAGTGAAATCATAATTAATGTCACATTATGTTGCTTTGCTTTATTTTGCTATGTGGTGCTTTAAAATAAAGCCTAGCACAGGTACTCTGGCAGCAAAACAAAATGAGCCATCTCATTACCTAAAAGTCTCTACCTTTCCCTGCATCATTTTTTGGTTTATGTTTTTATTTGGGTGGTTGGTTTAGAAATGTAGATGGAACATGCTGGAATAGAAGCTTGAGAGAAATGAAAATTTACTATTTCCCAGAAAAACAAATAATTATTTTCTTCTTCTTTACCTTTCACAGTCTAACATTCAAATAATCCATTCCTCAATAATTACTTCTAATAAAAAAATTTTCTCAAATACACAAAATGTAAAAAAGAATATAATGAACAACCCCACATAACAATAACTCTGACCCAATAATTATAAAGAGTTTGTCAGGCTTGATTCATCATGATAAAGAATTTTAAATCCTTAGATTAACAAAGGACTTTTATTATGGGCCATCTGCCAGGGCTGAAAGTATCATTATTATACCAAAGTCTTCTTAAAGTGTTTTTTATCTAAGGAGACATTACCTGCATTTCACTTAAACTTGGCTGTATGTACCTTTTTAAAAAACACTACCAAAAATAGAAATAAAAGCAAAGGAATCTCTACATGAGACTACATTAACGAATCAATAAAAAAAATTTCTTTTCATATTTCCTCACCAGCTCCAGGACTGAACTCCGTGATAGTAATAGTGCAAAATCCACTGTATTGCCTGAATATAACATGCAGCTTGATCAGCCAGAAAGTCACTGAAAACAGAAAAGAATATTTTCACTGTAACATTATTTTTTAAAGACAGGATATTGTCTTTAGAGCATGAAATCTGCTGATACCACACTCTGCCTCAATATGTTTTATTTAATCAATGAATAAGCTAAATATAGTCAGAAAAACTCCAAAATATTGTTTTTTAAAAATTCCATTCTGTCAGATTAAATGTTTGCCTTATATGTTTCCTAAACCAACTACCAGAATATTTAAAACTGCTGTGCATATTTATTCAATCAATGAACGATGCTTTGGTTTAATAGTTGACAATTTTGCCAATGTAGATTTCCATAAAGTGGCACTACCACTCCCTTAAATAGCTGGGGCGCTTTGAGAGATAGGGGTGGGAATTTTCTTCCTCTAGGAGGATGCCTGAGACAATCACAGAGGGAAATCAGAAACATCTCAAAATCTGGTTATAGCAGCTAGAATACGCTTTGAAAAGTGCTACAGATCCACAGACAATTTTCCCTCCAATACCATCTTCTTTTTAAAAACTTTCCATTTAAGGGTAAAATAAATGGGGGGGGGGGGTGAAGGGCCCCAGGCTAAAGTCAAAAGTGGCTATAATTCCATTCATGTCTATTACCTAAATTCAGGTCAAGATGCACCTAAATATTCCAGATCTCCAGTGTGTAGAGGCATACTCTGAAAATGAAATGTATTACTTTTTTGTTATAAAAGAAATACACCCTCATTATTGAAAATCTTGATAATGAAGAAAGGCATTTTTTATCACTGTATAGCAATTACTATTACATTTTGCTACATTTCTTTTCAGTCTTTTTTATATGCCCAGGCTGTTTTGCTTTTTTTTAATGAGAGTACACTATATGTGTATGTATGTATGTATGTATGTATGTGTATATATATATATAATTTTGTGTCCTGCTTTTAAAACTTGTACTCATTATTGATAATGTAGGCATCTTTCTAAATTTGTATAGACTTTCTGTAAGTACAAGTTTAGCAGTTCTGCAGATTTTGGTATAGATGGCAGAGATGGTGACTATGATGAGGAGGAAGTGAAGATGATTATGATGAACCAACCTCCTTACTGAAAATGTAGATCCATAATTTTTTACTATTATAAAACACTGTAATAAACATCCTTGTGTATAAAAACTTCTGTTTAAGTTTAAATTTTTTTATTATTGTTGTTCAATTACAGTTGTCCCTGTTTAAAAGAGATTAACAAGTAGAATTATTGGATCAAAGGGATAAATATTTTAAAGGCTTTGGATATGTACTTTCCAAAATAATTTTACCAATTTATATTCTCACCAGTAAATAAGGAAGAGCTGTACCACCACTATGGACCAATAATGAACACAACAATTTTAAAAGATTTGTTGATTTGCTAGGCAAATAAATGGTACATTATTTTCATAAGTCTACATTTTAGTATACAAAAAGAGAAATAAAAGCAAAGACTAGTTACCTATCAAATTAAGCATTTAGTGCCAACTGCAGGTACTGTAGTTCTATGTAACTGTAATCAAGGAAATAAGAACTAAAGAATAAAAGATTAAAGGTTTAACTATTATAAATATTTTACTTCTCAAGTCTGAAACGTCCTACATGCTAACGCCAACTGACAAACCTTCACATGAGCTGGTGAACTGTACCTGAATTCCTGTATCTCTACTTACTGGAGGTCAGTATAAATACAGACACTTCTGAAAGACAGTGTCTAGGCTAGAAGAAAGTGTGACAGTATATAAAGCAGTGTCTGAAAGCTTGCCCAGTCTATCCCTGGGCAGTCTCTAGAAAAGATCTAATACTTACTGCTTTATTATACTTCAAAAAGACTAACAATAAAATAGAAAATATCTAATATCACATATAATAAGGATACACAGCATTTCATGAAACTCATTTTACTAATAGGGAAGCAGCCTCATCTAGTGGTTAAGAGCATAAGTTCTGAAGCCAGACTACCCATGTTCAAATCCTGGCTATGCCACTACCTGTGTTACCTTCAGCACCTCTCCATTCCTTAATTTCCTTTACTGCACAATAATAATAATAATCCTACTTATTTTAAAGAATTGTTTTTGAAAATTAAATGAGTTAACATATATAAATGCCTAAAATAGTGCTTTGCACTTGATAAGCACTTTATAACTATTAATTTAAGTAAGTAAAATGTGACCATATGTAATTCATACTACGGGCTGCAGTTTAAAAGTACGAAAGCCACCATTCTAGAGATTAAGCTTTTAAGAATCTTTCAGAGTAGGTATTAACCTAGGGTTAAGCCAGGTAGCCTTTGAGGTAAGCGTGATGTGAGCTTGAGAAGACAAAAGCAAAAAATTAACAATTTTCTATTCTGCAATTTTTATCATAGGAATTCAACACATGCCAGTTAATATCACCTTTTCTAAAGCCATACCAGTTGAAAGATTGAGAATAATTTATGAAACCAAAAAATCCTTCTTTCTCACCACCTTAACTATCAAAATTATGCTATTCTACGAAGAACTACAAAATTTAGTTTTTTCCAGGTATAGTAAGAACTGGCAAGAACGTACTCAGACACGACGTCAACTCCCATCTTCGTCATGTAGTATGTTCTTTTATATTGCCTAAACTCAGTTTCAAAGAGGTCATCATCTTCTGTCTCATCTTCTAAATTGTCTGAAAAAAAAAAAGGCCAGAAACATAGTGGCTGATAATTAAGAATATTTTGTTTCTCCATTTAAAGCTTTGATAAATATGTATGAAAGCATATGTTTACAAGCTATCATTGAAATCGGTTCCATCCAACATTATTGAATTAGTACTAATAAAATAAAGATATGACAACCATTCTGTCCAAAAAGTAACATTTAAAATGCAGTTTGGAGCCCTGGCTGGGCTAAAATGTAGCTCGGTGGATTGAGCGTGGGCTCTGAACCAAAGCATCGCAGGTTTGATTCCCAGTCAGAGCACATGCCTGGGTTGCAGGCCACAGCACCCAGTAACCACACATTGGTGTTTCTCTCTCTCTCTCTTTCTCCCTCCCTTCCCTCTCTAAAAATAAATAAATAAAATCTTAAAAAAATAATAAATAAAATGCACTTTGTACTCACCCTTAGAAGTTACTGCTTCTTCTCTATTTTTATCTAAAGCAGCCCAACATACGGAGTTTTCCTGGCCCTATGAAAATTACAGATCAATATGAAATTAATGGCAAACTACATTTCAAAGTGAGACATTTCACAAGGATATTTAAAAATATGCTAAAAATTAAGGAATGATCCTTAAGTGACTCACTATAGAAGTTTATTTTAAAACATAATTTCCAAATTCTGTGTAAATGTTTCTGGTTTCACGTAACTTATTTTCTAAAGCTATATGTAGAACTTAACATTTGAGCCTCTCAAAAATATGTTATAATTGTCATAACTATAAAGAAGAAATATATTTAATTGCATGTGTTTCATGAGAAAATACTTCAAGAATATTTCACTTAGAGAAAAAGATACAATCAACATCAAATCCTTTCATAATTTATCAAATTTAACATTTCTTTTTAAGATACTATTTATTTATTTTTAGAGAGGAGAAGGGAAGCAAAGAGGGAGCAAAATATCAGTGTGTAGTTGCCCCATCATGTGGCCCCTACTGGGGACCTGGCCCACAACCCAGGCATGTGCCCTGGCTGGGGATCCAACCAGTGACCCTTTGGTTCACAGGCCACCACTGAATCCACTGAGCCATACCAGCCACAGCAATCTTAACATTCATATGCATCAAATTCTGGACTATCTTTAACAAACTATATTTAATTATGATGAAACACAATAATTATAAACGTCACCTATTTCTCTGTCTCTGGATCCCGTCGTTCTTGGCTCTATTACCTACCCTCCACTTCTAAATTTTTCTCCTTTGCAACTCATTTGCTTTTCTATAGTTCTTCCATCTCATCATCTCCTTCCTATCTTTTCCTTATCTTGTGATTTCATTTTTTCTCTCCTCTATTTTCTGACTGCCTATCTACTGCCAGTGACTCTCATTACTGTTCTTCATACTCCCTATCCTCATTAATTCCTTTTCTTCAGGTGAACTAGGGCCTCTGCCAACTTTATGTGCCTAGGCAGACCCTCCAGCTCCTCTCATTTCACCAGTGTCTCTACTGTTAACCACTTTTGCTTGGAACACATGTGACGTTTAAGGACTGAGTTGAGGTAGGCAGAGCCAGTAATTACTGACTATTATGTAAGTTTCATGAATTCAAGTTCCAAAAAGCAGAGGCTGCCTTGGACAGGTGGCTAAGTTGGTTGGAGTGTCATCCATACACCCAAAGGTTGCAAGTTTGATTCCCAGTCATAGTACATATTCATGTTGCAGGTCCTATCCCTGTTCAGAGAGCAAATGGGAGCAAATGGTCAATGTCTCTCTCTCTTCCCATTCCTCTCTCTTTAAAATCAGTAACATATCATCAGGTGAGGATTTAAAAAAAAAAGGTTACAGAGGCTATTTTCTTAAGAGAAACACTGCAAAGTAGAATGCAGCTAAGTTCCACTAAGAAAAACCTATGCAATTAAAGGACTTTACCAAAGAAAAATCAAGATAGTTGCTCTTCCTGGTGCAAGAGTCCTAATTAAAACCAGTACAGCAAGGAGAACACAGGAACTCATCAATTTCTGAAGAATACAATAATTATAGGTAAGCTGAGGAAACTTTCAGAAATGGTTTATTTTCCAACTTAACACATGTAAGACATTCTTTAGACCTTATTAGAGATGTTTTACATGGTACTAGCATATTCTAACTAATTTTATTATTCATTTATTGAGCACCAAACATTTATAAGATATTGTGCTATTAATCACTCAACCTGGCCTATTACAGTATTATATACATGATTTTATATGCAAATTATTTCTGCAGAAAAATCACTGATCTAATCAATGTCTCATAACATTAAATGCTATAAATGTCCACATTTTAAAAAGGTAACTAGAGACTGAAGATGGCGGTGAGGAAGGAGGGGGTGGATCCCACTCCCTGCTACAAAAGGGAGAAAAACCTACCCGATCTACAGAGGAACAGAGCCAACAACCCATTATATCCCAGCATGTATGAAGATAGGAGACCAAAAATTGTAGAGGACATTGAAAAGCCAGAGGGTAAGGAGAGTGCTTCAGGACAACAAGGTACCTAGGACCAGCTCGGAAACTAGGGCAGCTGCAGCCGCAGGCCTGGCACCCACTGGGTCTGCCACAGGGTTCTTGGGAGAAAGCTGGTCAATGGCTCTCTCCCCTGCCAAACAAGGTTTGAGCAGCACCAGGAGAGACCTGGTTGCTTGAAGTCCCAGAGAGGGGAATAAAGACTAAATAGCAAACACACAGGGGCTGTGAGCACCTGCAGAGTCTGTGGACACAGGCTGGGGAGAGTTGAGAGTTGGGCTATAAGGCGCCCTGACCAGGTGAGTCCCTGGTCTGGTTGAAGAATTGGGCTGTGGAGAGGCCAGGCTCTGGAGATGCAGGCTTAAGCAGGAGGAATTTCTCAAAAAGAGAAAGTGAAACAAGAGATGCTCAGCTGTTTGGGGAATTCTCCTGCAGCAGCCATTCCAGGCTCCTCCCCACCCAGCCTCACTGCTTCCCAAGGTAGAACGGAAGGCCCCGTGCACACTCCCGTAGCCCTAGGAAGAGTGTGTACCCGAACCTGAAGGACCTGAGGCAGCCTGGCCAATTGCCCACGCCCGAAACCCGGGGAGAGTACACTCTGCAGAAGGCCCCAAACACACACCCAAAGACTTGGGGAGAGGACTCTGAACCCACCCCGGAGCCCACATCCATAGCCCCAAGGAGAGAGCACTCTGAGGAAGGCCTGGTGCCCACACCCAAAGCCCCAGGGACAGGAACCCAGTGTTCACACTGGAGCACACACTCATAGCCTCAGAGAGAGTGCACGCCTGAACCTGTGGGACCTGAGGGACCACAGGCTGCTGGGAAACTGAGCTGGAGGCTGACTGAGCACAGTTCAGGAAGGGAGAAAAGCTAAACCTATCTACCCTCAGCCTGCTACAGCCAGGAAGACCAGCAAAACCAGTTTTACCAGTCTGAAGTCAGCAAGAGACTTTTTTTTTAAGTACTTCTTTATTTTGTTTTATTTTTATTATTATTATTATCTTTCAGCTCCTTTTCCCTCTCCCTATTTCTTATTTTATTCCTTCTCCCTTTCTTTCCCATATTATCTCTTCTTCCTTCCTTCCTTTCTTTCTTTCTTATTGAATTCCCACAAATGAGACAAAAAAACCTGGAACTGTGAAAAGACCAGAGTTGGACCCAAAGAGGGGTCATCCCAACAGCTGAGACGGTGAGAAAATTTCACTTTGCTATTACACAGAACCTGCAAGTTACTGCATATTTGTATTATTATTATTTTCATTATTCTTACATCTTTTATCAGTATTTTTGTATTCCTCTTTCTGTTTAGTCCTCTTTGCTTGGCTGGTTAAATTGCATTGTTTGACAGGTTTTCCTTATTCTCTCTTTCATAGCGTACTGTTAATCTACTGTCTTCCACTTCACTTGGGTTCCATTAGCACAATACTCACAGTCCTATACTTCCTATTCTTGTTATCCAGATCACATACATTCTGTCATATGATTGTTGCTCCATTATTATTGTAAATAATAGCTGCTCCATACACTTATAAATACTACACAGCACCCTTCCCAGATCTTAGCCCACTTCACAATTTCCTGAACTCTATTACTGTTGTGTTTAACTCTATTCTCTCGCACATACTGCACCTATTTTCTATCCTTTACTCTCACTTTACCTCAGAATCTGACCTCCCACAAGCTCACTGCTTTCTAGATCCAACTCAAAATCCTTCCCTCCCCAACAAGAGTTATCTTCTTTCCACCCATTCTAAAAAGTAGCTAGTTGGGTAGAAGATCACAGTTAATATTGTACATAGGAGATAGGAGCCAAAGGATTTCCTATCTCTTCTATACAGGCTACTACTGTAAATATCATAGAATGCACTCTTGTCTTAATCCATTTTGCCTTCCCCCTCCAACTGATCACAAAAAAGAGTAGGTAGAAGCAGTGAACACCAGGATACCTGCTGGAAGAGGAAATCCACCAACAAAGGAACCACCAACAGAGAACAACAGAAGAAGGTGAAGGAGAGTGGAAACCAAACAAACCTCAATCCAAGACCTATCTGGAAATACAACTAAGTAGTGGAAAAAACTACCCAGAAAAAACAACTGAACAAGAGCAAGAGGGAATCCCCAAAACCTTGTACACACAGAAGAACCAGCTTCAACACAACCTGTCCACAGCAGCACAAAATACGAGAGGTGGTAAACAGAGTGACCCTCAGTTAACCAGCTGGTGGGAAGGACCCACCAAAGAAAGACCCAACAACAATCAAAACCCAAAGACAAACACAGAGCCAACATAAACAACAGCCCAAGACCAGTGACCTCGGGAGATCAAGGAGACGGGACCACTGAATCTCATAGGTATTCTACCTGAGAAACTCACACCATAAACCAGGGAGTCAGAACAGATCAATTTAAGAAGCTGAGGCTAACAAGAATGGGAAGACAAAGAAATAAACACCAAAAGAAAGGAAAGGAGGAAGCCTCAGAAAGAATGCTAAATGAAACAGAGGCAAGTGAACTATCAGATATTGAGTTCAAAGCAATGGTTATCAGGAAGCTCAAAGAGCTCACAGAGAACTACCAGAAACTACAGGGAATACAATGAACTCACTGCAAACTATGTCAACATAAAAAAGGAAATAGAAAGTATCAACAAGGGCCAAGAGAAAACAAAGAATACAATTTCTGAACTGAAGAACAGTAGAAAAAATCAAAAGCAGGATTGATGAACCAGAAGATCGGATCGGTGAGCTGGAGGACAAGGTAGACAAAACACCCAGGAAGAGCAAGAAAAGGAAAAGAGGCTCAGAAAGAATGAAGAATGATTAAGGGAAATACAGGACAATATGAAACGTAGTAATAACGATATAATAGGGAAATCAAAAGGAGAAGAAGAGCAAGGGATAGAAAACCTTTTTGAAAAGGTAATGATGGAAAACGTCCCTAACTTGATGAAAGAAAAAGTCACACAAACCCAGGAAACACAGAGAGTCCCAATCAAGAGGAACCAAAAGAGGCCCACCTCAAGACACATCATAATTAAAATGGCAAAATTCCAAGACAGAGAATCTTAAAGGCAGCAAGGGAGAAACAGGAAGTAACATACAAGGGGGCCCCAATAAGGTTAGCAGCTGACTTCTCAATGGAAATACTTCAAGCCAGAAAAGAACTGCAAGAAATATTCCAAATAATGAGAACCACAAGGCTACAACCAAGGCAACTTTACCCAGCAAGGCTCTTGATCAAGATAGAAGGCCAAATAAGAAGCTTCCCAGACAAAAGAAGTCTAAAAGAATACACCTCTACCAAACCAGCTCTGCAAGAGATGCTAAAGGAACTGCTTTAAGGAAAGGAAGAAAAAGAGAGAAAGAGAGAGAGAGGAACACAGGTACGAATATGGCAATGAGTAAGTCCCTATCATAATAACCTTAAACATAAATGGATTAAATGCTCCAATCAAAAGACATAGAATAGCTGAATGGATAAGAAAGCATGACCCCCACATATGCTGCTTACAAGAGACCCACCTCAAAACAAAAGACCTACACAGACTGAAAGTTAAGGGCTAAATTTTCCAAGTAAATGGACAGGAAAAAAAAAAGCTCAGGTAGCAATACTCATATCAGACAAAATAGACTTCAAACAAAGGGCCATAAAGACAGACCCAGAAGATCACTTCATAATACTCAAGGGAAGAATCCACCAAGAAGACATAAACATTGTAAATATATATGTACACAACATAGGAGCACCCAAAAGACATAAAGAAAATCTTGGAGGAGTTCAAGAAAGATACTGACAGCAACACAATTGTAGTACGGGATTTCAACACCCCACTGTCGAAAATGGAGAGATCTTCCAAGCAAATTATCAACAAAGATATTGTAGCACTGAACAATGTCCTAAATGAAATGGACTTAACCGATATATATAAATAGAGAGCCTATCATCCCAAAGAAGCAAAAACACACATTCTTTTCAAATGCACATGGAATATTTTCAAAGATAGACCACATGATACGACACAAAACAAGCCTCAACAAATTCAAGAAAATTGAAATCGTATCAAGCATTTTCTCCAACCACAAGGGACTGAAACTAGAAACCAACCCCAAGGGAAAACACCCACAACACTCAAAATCATGGAGATTGAATAGCATGCTATTAAACAATGAATGGGTCAAGAATGAACTTAGGGGAGAAGTCAAAAAGTTTCTGGAAAACGAACAGACAGACCAATGGAACAGAACACAGAGACCAAAAATAAACCCAAGTCTCTACGGTTAATTAATATTTGTCAAAGGGGACAGCAACATAAAATGGAGTAAAAATAGCCTCTTCAACAAAGGTGTTGGGAGAGCTGGACAGCTACATGCAAAAAAATGAAACTCGGCCACCAACTTATACCATACACAGAAATAAATTCAAGGTGGACAAAAGATTTAAATATAAATTGTGACACCATTAAAGTGCTGGAGGAGAACATAGGCAGGAAAATCTCAGATATTTCACACAGCAACATTTTTACTGATATGTCCCCTAGAGCAGGGGACATAAAGGAAAGAATAAACAAATGGGATCTCATCAAAACACAAAACTTCTGCACACATTAAGAAAACAGCATTAAAATGAAAAGAGAACCAACTGTATGGGAAAACATATTTGCCAGTGATGCCTCAGACAAGGGTTTGATATCCAAAATATATAAAGAACTCACACAACTCCACTCTAAGAAGACAAGCAACCCAATTAAAACACAGGCAAAGGACTTGAACAGACATTTCTCCAAGAAGGACATAGAGAGGATCCAGAGACATGTGAAAAGATGTTCAGCATCACTAGCTATCAGAGAGATGCAAATTAAAACCACAGTGGGATACCTCTTCACACTGATCAGAATGGACATCATAAACAACCCAACACACAACATGTGTTGGAGAGGTTATGGAAAAAAGGGAACCCTAATGCACTGTTGGTGGGAATGCAGACTGGTACAACCACTATGGAAAACAGTATGGAATTTTCTCAGAAAACTAAAAATGGATCTGCCTTTTGACTTGGCAATTCCACTGCTAGGATTATATCCTAAGAACCCTGAAACACCAATCCAAAAGCACCTGTGCACCCTAATGTTCATAGCAGCACAATTTACAAGAGCCAAGTTCTGGAGGCAACCTAAGTGCCCATCAGTAAATGAATGGATCAAAAAACTATGGTACATTTACACAATGGAATTCTATGCAGCAGAAAGAAAGAAGGAGCTCCTACCCTTTGCATCAGCATGGATGGAACTGGGGAGCATTATGCTAACCAAAATAAGCCAGGCGGTGAAAGACAAATACCATATGATCTCACCTTTAACAGCAACCTAATCAACAAAACAAACATCCATGCAAAATATAACCAAAGATGCTAAAATTGAGAACAGGATGACAGTGACCAGAGGGGAGAGGGGAGGGAGTTTCAGGGAAAAAGGGGAAGGGTTTGCAGGAACAAGTATAAAGGACACATGGACAATAGAAAGGGGGGGAGTGGAAACAGGAGGGAGATGGGGAAAGCTGGGGGGGTTGGGCTGGAATGGGGGTAAAAAGCAGAAAACTGCACTGGAACAACAATTAAAGTAAAAAAAAAAAGAATTTCCTTCTGCTGGGGGAGGGGAAAAATGGAGGAGAGTATGGGGAGATAAATGGTGATGGAAGGAGACTTGACCTGGGGTGGTGAACACACAATACAGTGTACAGATGATGTACTATAGAATTGTCCACTTGAAATTGTATAATTTTGTTAACCAGTGTCACCCCAATAAATAAAAAAAAAGATAACTAATTGGTGGGGTGGGGTGGGGATAAAATACAGACAACTGTAATTGAACAACAATAAAACAATGTAAATTTAAGAAACAATTAATTAAAATAAAAAAAGATAACTCATTTCTGGGCTCTTATATTTAGAAATGTTTTCTACACTTTTAAAATAATAGGAGAGAAGCCGTGGCTGGTGTTGCTCAGTGGACCGAGTGCTGGCCTGCGAACCAAAGGTGGTTCAGTTCCCACTGGGGGCACATGTCTAGATTGCTGGCCAGACCTGCAGTAGAGGGTACTCGAGAGGCAACCACACACTGATGTTTCTCTCCCTTTCTTTCTTCCTCCCTTCCCCTCTCTAAAAATAAATAAGTAAAATCTTTAAAAAGAAACAAAGAATAGGAGAGCAAAGGAAACACAATGTTCTTCTTCAAGGGTAAAATAAAAAACTGATTTTTAAAGATTAGATTTAAATCATAGGATCTAATAGAGAAAGAGAAACCAAAACAATTTTTAAAATGTATGTACAGAAGAAGAAATCAAAATGAAATGAAGCAACCCCAAAATCATAAGAAAGAAAATGAGATACAAGGAATATCAGTTTTACCTTTACAGGTAAAAAAATGAAAGGACACCTAAAAAAATGAACACCTTTGATTTTTTCTTTTCCTTGTAGTTCTTGGCTTCTTCTGCTGCAACACCCGCTGCTTCATTGAGGTACTTGTTACCAACTTTGCTTTCAAACCACTTTAGGTCCACAAAAACTTCACTGAAGTGCTCCCGATCAAACTGAACAGAAATATTTAAATTCATTTAAAAATCATTTAGGTATGTACAGAAGAATACTAATCAAACTTTTAACATGGACTGCTTCTGGGGTATAGGAAATCAAAGAATGTAGTTTTTTATGCACATGGAGACCTTGTCTACTATTCTGAAAATTACAAAAAAAAGCAAATAAATATAATTTATGTAAATTTATTTATATAGAATGACCAATAGGATAATAATTACAAAAATTTTTTCTTCTGCTTTTATGTAATTGCTAAGTGACCACTTACAATGACCCTGGGACAGGAAAACAAAAACTTCTGGTTACTTACATCTGATAATTTCACAAGGTATTTCTCAAATCGAGGTAAGTTGAGATGCCCACTTTCATTAATATAACCTAAAAGAAATAACATCTAAATTTGGACTAAAAGCTGGCAGTTTTTCTAAACAATTCAACAAACGTCTTTTTACAAAATGTTGAATGTTACACTCTACTAATCAGAAAAACACTGTACTGGACTACATGTAACTGGCTCTAGTTTCTATGAACTTGCTGTTACAATAATATACAATAAATATTATCTGAAGCAAAATACAAGAAATTCCAGGTTCACATAATAATAGTCCTCCTACATTTCCAATATATTATAACAGTTATTTAAATTAAATATGGTCTAGAATGTAATCATTTGATATGTTACCTGGAGAAGAAAAGGACTAATATCCTGCTATTCTGTTGTTTTCTTCAGTATCGCCACTGTTTGTGAATTTCCTATTTTAACTGAAAAATCTTTCCTTCATATTAAATATTCTAATGCCGACCCATTCAGAAAAACTGAATTTCTATGTTTAAATATGAAAGAACCTAAGTGAAAACAACAATGTCTACTGAGTTTCTTAAACAATTAAAGGCAGAAATTAATTAGGTATCAATAAATGAGACTGCATAATTCTGGCTATTTTCTTAGCTTATGAGCTATTGAAAACTGTAACCTTATAGTTTGGAGCCTTAAATCAAAAGAAACCCGTAATTTTTTCCTACTTTAGTTGTGCAAGTAATAATCTAATGACCTGAGTGACATTTTTAGAGTTAGCTGAGTGCTAAGTTAAAGTAGCCACAAATGAATATTAAACTTTACCTCCAAGTTCTGGCAGGATATTAATATATGTTCCATAAAGAAGAGGCAGTGCATCATGATTAATATGTAAATGAGGTAGATGAGGGATAAAATCATTGCCAACAAGAAATCCCATTAAAATCCAATCATCTATTATCCTTTCAATATCATATTTAAATGTGATCTTGTCCTAGAGTAAAATGTGAAAAAAAAAGTCAAGCCCTGTGCAACTTTCTGCATACACATCTTTGGTCCACAGATATAGTTAATACTTACTTTTAACACTGAAAACTCATAGTCAATATATTCCCTCATTAAAGACAAGTGTAAGAGGTGAAATGTGGTTTCTTCTGGTGCACATACCCTGTAATTAGTCAGATGATCAACACAGAGTTAATTATATATATGTATATATATATATTTAGAGTTAATTATGTTTTTAAGGTTCAAACTTAAAAATGTAGCAAGACTTAAAATAAAACTTATCATTAGAAGACAATTTTTGTATTCAACGCATACAATTTATATGTAAGCTGCAGGGTGATGTAAAGATAAAATATAACTGCAATTACAATACATACAGCATAAATTTAAAAATAATTGGCTTACATTATGCTTTCTGTGGAAGGACTCTGAGAATGAAGAAAGCCTAAGTAACACACAGTAGACGTAAGAAACCATGAGATCTGGCCCATTTAAGACTGTCCACCAGCAGACAGCACACAGATAAATTGAGTTTATACTTTTATATGTACTGCGGTATAGTCCAAGGCTTCAATGGTGAGGAACTATTGGTAAGGGAACTCAAGAATTAAAGATTTTAGCTTCAATTATAGTTGACAGGCTTAAGTGATTGATGCATGTGGAAAGCTATAATTCCAGGAACTGGAATGCATGACACCAGGAGATTGACAAGCAATTCAACCTTTTTGCCCCAAGGGGTGGTAGGAGGAGGGGGCGTCTATGAGCAATGGAGATGGTATCTGAGCCATTGTGTTCCAGGAAGTTAGACAAAGAATTGTTGATCAAGAGATAAATACTAGGTAAACTGCCTTCATAGGTAGTTAGTACTCTAGCTACTATTTAGCTAAATACTAGCTAAACTATCTCTCAAATAAGAGATAAGGCAACTCTTATCCAATTCACCCTCTTCTAAATCCCTTACGTACTCTTTCCTTCTCCCTATAAAAAGGGTTGACCTGAAATGAGATGTTGAGAGGAATTTGGGGGTACATAACCCACCGTCTTCCCAAATTGCCAGCATCTGAATGAAATGCCCATAAAGATTCAATTGAGTCTCTACTTACTGGTCCTGGTATCTGGTTTTACTGTCACTGCTTATCTTGCCCTGGTTTGGCTTATACTCCTGGCTGTTCATCTGTACTCAAATTACAAGTAAAAATACAAGCTAATAATAGTATATTAAAAGGACTATACACCAACAGCAAGTGGGATTTACCCCAGGAATGCAAAGATGATTCAACATAAGAAAAAATTTGATGTTAATACACCATATTAACAAACAAAGGAAAAAACATCCCACAATCGTGTCGCAGAAAAAAAAATTGTCAAAATTCAACACCTTTTCATGGTAAAAATACCCAGCAAAGTGGAATAAAAGGAAACTTCCATAATAAAGGGAATTTATATATATAAAAAAAACAACCACACAGCTAACATCATACTAAATGACTCAATAGTCGAAGACTAGGGATCAAGAACAAAGACTAAAGATCTGGGCCCATTTTCACTACAGCTACTTAACATTATTTTGGAAGCCCTATCCAGGGCACTAAGGCAAGAAAACATATAAATGGTATCCAAAATTGGAAAAGAAGAAGTAAAACTATCTCTATTTACAGATGGAGTAAATTCTCTCTATATAAAATCCCACAGAATCCACAAAAGAGCTACTAGTAAAAAAGAGTTTATTAGATGCAGACCAAAACACAAAAATTAGTTGTGTTCTAACACAGCAGCAACAAAGACTCCAAAAAGGCAATTAAGAAACAATTCCACTTACAATACCAACCAAAAGAATAAAACACATAGTCATAAACTTCTCGAAGAAGACAAAAGAAAAAAAAAAGCCAGAAGCAAAAAATAAATTCAGAGTTACAGAGAACAGACTGATGGTGCCCAGAGGTGGATGGGGGAGGCAGGGAGCAAAATGAGTGCAGGTGGCCAAAGGCTACAAATTCAATTATAGGTTAAAGAAGTCCCGGGGATGTAATGTGCAGCATGGTACATATAAAGAAGGAAAAAATGAATCAAAAGACTTGTACACTGAAACTACAAAATTTTGCTGGAAGAAAGTAGACACCACATGCTAACGGACTAGAAGACAATATCAAGATATAAACAGCACCTGAAAAGGATATACAGACTCAATGCCATCCCTAACAAAACAAAACACCAAGGATTACTTTTTATTTTTATTTAAATACATTTTATTGATTATGCTATTACAGTTGTCCCATTACCCCCCCTTCGTTCCCCTCCACCCTGCACCCCCTTCCCACCCACACGCCCCCCTTAGTTCATGTCCATGTGTCATACTTATAAGTTCTTTAGCTTCTACATTTCCATACTATTCTTGCCCTCCCCCGTCTATTTTCTACCTACCATCTATGCTACTTATTCTCTGTACCTTCCCCCCCAACTCCTGCTCCCACTCCCCTGTTGCTAACCCTCCATGTGATCTCCATTTCTGTGGTTCTGTTCCTGTTCTAGTTGTTTCCTTAGTTTCTTTTGGTTTTGCTTTAGGTGTGGTTGTTAATAATTGTGAGTATGCTGTCATTTTACTATACATGTTTTTTATCTTCTGTTTCTTAGATAAGTCCCTTTAACATTTCATAAAATAAGGGCTGGGTGATGATGAACTCCTTTAACTTGACCTTATCTGAAAAGCACTTTATCTGCCCTTCCATTCTAAATGAGAACTTTTCTGGATAGAGCAATCTGGGATGTAGGTCCTTGCCTTTCATGACTTGGAATACTTCTTCCCAGCCCATTCTTGTCTGAAAGGTCTCTTTGGAGAAATGAGCTGACAGTCTGATGGGAACTCCTTTGTAGGTAACTGTCTCCTTATCTCTTGCTGCTTCTAGGATTCTCTCCTTCGTTTTTACCTTGGCTAATGTAATTATGATGTGCCTTGGTGTGTTTCTTCTTGGGTCCAACTTCTTTGGGACTCTCTGAGCTTCCTGGACTTCCTGGAAATCTATTTCCTTTGCCAGAATGGGGAAGTTCTCCTCTATTATTTGTTCAAATATGTTTTCAATCTGTTGCTTTTCTCCTTCCCATTCTGGTACCCCTATAATTCAGATGTTGGAACATTTAAAGATGTCCTGGAGGTTCCTAAGCCTTTCCTCATTTTTCTTGAATTCTTATTTCTTCATTCTGGTCCACTCCATTCATGCGAGACCCAGCTTTCATTCCATCACTATTGGTTCCCTGTGCATTTTTCTTCATTTTACTTATTGTAGCCTTCATTTGTTCATCTAATTTGTGACCAAAATCAACCAATTCTGTGAGCATCCTGATCACCAGTACTTTGAACTGTGCATCTGATAGGTTGGCTATTTCTCGGTCGCTTAAAAGTACTGGTTGTGGGGCTTTCAATTCTGTTTGAGCCGTCTTTTTTGTTTTTTTAACTTTGGTCTGGCTGCACCTATTATGGTGAGGGGCAGATCCTTAGGTGTTCACCAAGGCGGGGCACCCCAGTAGCTGGGTTGTGACGTTGTATGTGGGGACAGGAACGGAGAGGGAACAATAGTGCTTGCTTCACTGTCCGTGGGACGTCAGTCCCTTCCGCTGCTTCCCCCAAGCAAACTTGATCCCTCTGGTGCCAATTCCCATGTGGGTGGGCTTGTGCATGCTGCGGGACCCTCCAAGGACCTGTCCTGAGAGGCTGGGAGTCCCTCCCTGCTCCTCAATCCCTACAGGTATCCTCAATCAGTGCCCCAAGGCTCTATTTCCCAGCGCTGTGATCCTGGGTTGTGCTCAGTGCCTTGCTTCACAACTGCCGAGTTGCTGGGTCTGCCAGTTGCCACCCCTCGGCCAGGGTCTGCCAGCTGCCACTTGTGTGTTCAGGGCCCACCTGCTGCAGTCTTGCATGCCCCGGATGCCTCACGCCCCCAGTCCCAATGCTCTCTGCTCTCTGTGCATCGACCGGCGCCCGGCTGCCCAACTCTGCCCCTCCCACTGGTCTGGATGAACATGTCTATTTTCTTGGTTGTCCAACTTCCATTCAGATCAATTTTCCGTCAGTTCTGGATGTTATTCTGTTTCTAAATTGTTGTTGTCTCTATCTTGGTTGTGCAAGGAGGCACAGTATGTCTACCTATGCCTCCATCTTGGCCAGAAATTGGATTAATATTCTTAATTTAAATTGTTTTGTCTTCCAAGATATATACAGCATGATTTACCTTTGTGTCTTCTTGCCACCAAACCGAACCTCTTCTCTTAAAAGGGAGAAATGTGCTTCATGACTTGTTAATCCTAGCATAATCTGTTGAAAAATAATTAAGAATTGTTTGTATTCTCTCACTTTTTATAGTATCAGGTTCACAAAAGAAATCAAAAAATATTTCTATACAGAAAACATTATTTTTAAAAAATGAAACAATCTGTTAGTAAATTAAATACAGAAATATCAAAATATGATCAATTTATAGATTATGAATGGGGTAAAATGAGGACATTTTTCTATGACAAAAAATGTTTACCTTAGACACTCACATGACCTTAGACACTCTTCCCAAACCCAACCAAAAAAACCCAAAACCTTCTTTTGGTTTTCACACCTTTCTACTTGCCATGGGGGAATGGGTAACAAATTAAAAGCAGCAGCTTTTCTAATAGCCGAAAGTAGGACTCTTTTGGTGGCCAGGATACCTGACCATGTAAAAACAGAAAACACAGAAAAGGGCATTTTCATTTAATTTTCTCACTTAGTATTGTAATCCCTAAAGTAAGTTGAATAGTCTCATGAGATATACCAACCAATTGCAATGTATATTGTACATTTTATTTCAGTACTGATTCAAACAAACAAACAAACAAAAAAATGAAGCATTTATGAAGCAATCAGGGAAATGAGAATACCAAATAGTTATTTACATATTAAACAGTGACTGTTAATTTCTGTTTTGTGTTCAACAATGGCATTTTTTTAGTAACCCTCTTTAGAGAAACATTATGAAAAATTTATAGATTAAATGATACAAAGTCTAGGATGTGCTTCAAGAATCCAGAGAAGTAGGAGAAAGGAGACAGATGGTGAGGGATAGGAACTGAAATTTAAGATAAAGGTCATTATACTATCTTCTCAATTTTTCTTTATGTTTGAAAACTTCCACAATGAAAAGTCAAAAGAAACCTAGTAAAATTACTTGAGTCATGGAATTATCAAATCAGGTGATATTAAAAGTCATGTATTAAGCATGAGGGTAAACAGGGCCCTCTACCCTGACCCCAGCATGTCATTTATAGCATCAGGGTCAGGTAGGTGTGAACAATAACTACAGATACCTACTGATCATAATATCTGGCAAAAAAGCTCATTTTTCAATTGTTTTTGAAATGGCAGTAGTAGCAATTATTATTACGTCTCTAATATCTGTTTCCACAACCAGAAAGCTTCTTACATAAAGAATAAGTATGTTAAATATTTAACTACCATGGCATAAGGTTATAACAACAACCAACATTATACTTACCAAATCAGCATCTAAACCATAAAGACAGTGTCTGGTGTTTGGATCATGATCTGGCTTTGCTTTCTCAGATCTGATAAATTCCATGATTTTATGCTCTCCTTCTCCTGGAGTCTAAATATAAGGTTTTTAAAATTTTGGTAATATGATATGCAGTAGAATAATACATTTTAAAGGATAACTCTTTAAATTAAAAAGAAAGATAATACCTCATGGCCTGAGAAATAGATGGTGACTCCTTGCCATGACTTATCCGTAGAAATTTTCATATTTACAAAGTACTTCAGATGTTCATGTAACCTGGCCATGAATTCAGTCCCTATAAATAACAAGTTTTAAAAAGTTTAATCTGAAAGAGACAATAAAAACAGCAAGTTCCCAATGGCAACATAAAATTGAATCTTGGTGTCCAGGTAACTAATAGCTAACTAAGATCTTCTGAGGAGATCAAAAGCTTCTTGTTTATCTAGAAAAGCAAGTAATATTCCACCTTTCCTTAGCAGATATCACTACTGTTTCTAATTTCACTGGTTATAGTAAAATTAAATTACTGTTACACAGGGAAAGTCAAGGAATGTTACTATTATCTCAGGGCTATACTTAAAATATTTTCACACAAGGGAAAAGTTTCAACTTTCTAATAAATCTCCATCTTCTATTACCTCTGCTGGATTCTGAAGTTTTGTTTCATAAGGCATACAACTTCAATCAAATTGCTATTAATAATATCAACAAAGGCAATTATTATTATTACTACTGTGAACCTGAAAAACTATTATTAATCTGGAAACTAAGTTTACATGGTTATGTTTTATGAAAAGCTCAGATGGTCAACAGCCAAAGTAATAGTCTTAAACTATAATCAGGATTAAATTGGTTATTAAGTCAAGCAATATCAATATGTGATATCACATATCACATATCAATATGTGATATTGCTTGACTTAATAACCAATTTAGGGTACTTACTGAAAAAAAATTATCAGAGTTAGTAAAGAATTCATGAGAAAGTAAGACCTTAAGATTATTTTCCAAAGCAAAGGATTATAATGATAATTAGACAAAGCTCTAGGAAATACAGAGTATGTTGTTGTATATAAAATTAATCTTAATACTGATAAATTCATTTATACCTAAAGTCACAGAAGTGTTAATTACCTTGGAGATGTAGAATAGTAAGCACTCAGAACTAAAAGAATAAGTTTCTTATTTGAAACACAAAATGCTAGCTATATGAACTTGGATGAGCCACAACCTCACTGAGTCAGTTTTCATACAATAAATGGTAACAGACAGCTTTGGAAGATGGCAGTGGAGTAGGTGGAAGCTACACTAACCACCTCCAAAGACCAAACTGGAATTACAACTAAATTATATAAAAATCATCCTGAATAATCAAATGAAGACTAGGTGGAGGGAAGCCTTATAACCAAAGACTTATGGAAGAAACCACATCACCACAAGGAGACTTGTCAGAATTGCCGAGGCATAAGAAGGCTGGCTGGGCTCCCAAGGGAGGCAGCTGAACCTCCAGAGGGATATTTCAGCAGGCAGGGGTGTGTCCCCCTAAGAAGTGTGGGATCTAAAACCAAAACTGAGCTCCTCAGCCTACAGCACCAGAACCCAAATAACATCTGGCTGTGAAAAACAGTAGGATTTCTGTCCAACAGAAATGGATGGCTGGAGATCCAGGCAGACTTTTAAACGGCTGACACACAAAATTTCATTTGCAGCCACTTACCCTGAGCTCCAGCAGAGGGAGGGCAGAGTAGACTAGAGCCATGTGAGGAGGTTCTGGGGTTGGAGGCTCTGGGGAGAGAGCTGAAGAAGAGTCAGCCACCAGGATCCCTGTGCTGAGTCATTCCCCATAGCTTCTTAGACAGAACACACCCCTCCATATGGCACCAGCCTGGAGGGGAAACAACATCCCCACTGACAGGAATCTTTCTTGCTCCACCCTGTGGAGTTTAAACCCTGCTGCTGCCAAGTACAGATAGAGGTTCCTTCAATGATTAAGCCTAATAGACAGCCTGCAGATGAATGCACATCTCTAGGAGCCTTGAGACTTTAGCTGACCCTTCTCTGGGCTGGTGCTGGTAAAAGCCAGCCTTGGTGTGCCCCATTCATTTCTTCTACAGGCACCTAGGCCCAGCAGAGGAAGCCACAAGATGTGGATTGCTGACAGCTCTGAAGAGGTTGCCAAGGGCCAGTCACAGCATCTGACATAGGCCTACACCAATATCTTTGCAGATCTACCTAATATACAGTAACGAGCACGAAGAGGCAGCCAAAATGGGAAGGCAAAGAAACAGTCAAATAAAAAAACAAGAAAATTGTGAAGAAGAGCTAAATTAAATGGAGGCAAGCAATTTATCAGATATAGTGTTCAAAGATTATAGATGCTCAGCAGCATGAAAAAAAAAAACCCCACAAAAAAGGATGAGACAGAAATAAAGAATTCAGTATCTGAAATATTTAAAAAGTAACACACTAGAAGAAATAAACTGTAAGTTGGGTGAAGCAGAAGATTAAATTAGCAATTTGAAAGACAAGGTTAAAAAAAACCAACTCAATCAGAGAGATAAAAAAAAAAAATCAGGATAGTTTAAGGGACCTTTAAGACAGCATGAAGTGTAACAACATCCACATCCTGGGGGTACCAGAAGGAGAAGAGAGAGAACAAGGGATAGAGAACATATTTGAAGACATAATGACCAAATACATCTCTAACCTGGTAAAGAAAAAAGATACACAAGCCCAAGAAGTGCATGGAGTCTCAAACAAGAGGGACCCAAAGAAGC
Source organism: Phyllostomus discolor (assembly GCF_004126475.2). Classification (NCBI taxonomy): domain Eukaryota; kingdom Metazoa; phylum Chordata; class Mammalia; order Chiroptera; family Phyllostomidae; genus Phyllostomus; species Phyllostomus discolor. The sequence goes on from NC_040904.2 coordinate 108,715,975, forward strand.
CTACACCAAGACACTTCATAGTTAAAATAGCAAGGCTTAAAGACAAGAGGAGAATCTTAAAAGCCACAGAGAAAAGCAGTTGATTACCTACAAGGGGTTTCCCATTGGACTATCTTCTGACTTCTCAACAGGAACATCTCAGGCCAGAAGGGCTGATGAAAAACAAGGACCTACAGGACTTCCGGCAAGATAGAGGAATAGGTGGACGCACCATACCTCCTTGCACAACCAAGATTAGAACAACAATAATTTACAGACAGAATAACACTCAGAACTGACAGAGGATTTATCTGAATGGAAGTTGGACAGCCAAGAAGTTGAAGTAGACCCGTACATCCAGACTGGTAGGAGACGACGAGCCGGGCGGGTGCAGGGCTGGCGCAGGTCGGCGGCGCACGGAGGTCAGTGAAAATTTGGCGCGAAATCGGCGAGACAGCCATCCAGGACGCAAGAACGCAGGGGTGATCCCTAAGTACGCAAGCTGCGGCTGGCAGACCCAGTGAGGCAGCTATTGTGGACCAGGGCAGAGCTCACAGCCCAGGAGAACGGAACTACCGCCATTGTTCCCTCCTATCCCCGCTCCCGCCCCCGCCCCCACATATAACATCACAATCTAGCGACTGGGGTGCCCAGCCCCGGTGAACACCTAAGGCTCCGCCCCCCACTGTAACAAGAGCAACCAGACCGGAAAAAAAAAAAAAGGAGAGACAGGGAAAGACATAAGACATGTTTCCAACAGAACAGATGAGTCCCCCAGGACTCATGCTTTTGAGCGACCATGAAATAGACAATCTATCAGGTGCACAGTTCAAAACACTGGTGATCAGAAAGCTCATGGAATTGATTGATTTGGGGCGCAAATCAGATGAAAGGATGCAGGTTACCATAAAAGAGATGCAGGAAGATACACAGAGGAGAGCCAATAGTGAAAGGAAGGAATCTGAGTCTCAAAACAATACAGTGGACCAGAAGGAAGATAGAATCAACCAAGTAGAAAAGCATGATGAAATAAGAATTCAAAAAAATGAGGAAAAGCTGAAGAGCATCCAGGACACCTTTAAACGTTCCAACATCCGAATTATAGGGGTACCAGAATGGGAAGGAGAAAAGCACCAAATTGAGCACGTATTTGAACAAATAATAAAGGAGAACTTCCCCAATCTGGCAAAGGGAACAGTCTTCCAAGAAATCCAAGAAGCTCAGAGAGCCCCAAAGAAGTTGGACCCAAGAAGAAACACACCAAGGCACATCATAATTACATTAGCCAAGGTAAAAACGAAGGAGAGAATCCTAGAAGCAGCAAGAGATAAGGGGACAGTTACCTACAAAGGAGTTCCCATCAGACTGTCAGCTCATTTCTCCAAAGAGACCTTTCAGACAAGAATGGGCTGGGAAGAAGTATTCCAAGTCATGAAAGGCAAGGACCTACATCCCAGATTGCTCTATCCAGAAAAGTTCTCATTTAGAATGGAAGGGCAGATAAAGTGCTTTTCAGATAAGGTCAAGTTAAAGGAGTTCATCATCACCCAGCCCTTATTTTATGAAATGTTAAAGGGACTTATCTAAGAAACAGAAGATAAAAAACATGTATAGTAAAATGACAGCATACTCACAATTATTAACAACCACACCTAAAGCAAAACCAAAAGAAACTAAGGAAACAACTAGAACAGGAACAGAACCACAGAAATGAAGGGCACATGGAGGGCTAGCAGGAGGGGGGTGGGAGGAGGAGAGAGGGGGAAAAGGTATAGAGAATAAGTAGCATAGAATGTAGGTTGAAAATAGATAGGGGGAGGGCAAGAATAGTCCGGGAAATGTAGAAACTAAAGAACTCATAAGTATGACACATGGACATGAACTAAAGGGGGGGAACGTGGGTGGGAGAGGGGTACAGGGTGGAGCGGAGAGAAGGGGGAAATGGGACAACTGTAATAGCATAATCAATAAAATATATTAAAAAAAAAGAAAAAGAAAAACAAGGGCCTACAACCAAGGCTGATTTACCCAGCAAGGCTATCATTTAAAATTGATGAAGAAATAAAGAGCTTCCCAGACAAGAGAAAGCTAAAGGAGTTTGTTACCACCAAACCAATATTGCAACAAATGTTAACGGGCTTGCTTTAAGAAAAGAGGAAGATAAAAAGAGAGAACAGAAGAAAATAGTTAAATAATAAAATGGCAATAAACACATTATCTATCATAATCACTTTACATGTAAATGGCTTAAATGATTCAATAGAAAGACATAAGGTAGCTGACTGGATAAGAAACAAGACCCACATATATACTGTCTTCAAGAGACCATCCTTAGAACAAAAAATACAACAGAGTAAAAGTAAAGGGATGAAAAGGGATTTTCATGAAAATGGAAAGGAAAAAAGAGCTGGGGCAGCAATACTTTTACCTGACAAAATAAACTTTAAAACCAAGGTTATAGCCCTGGCTGGTGTGGCTCAGTGAACTGTGTGTCAGCCTGTGAAACAAAGGGTCGCTGGTTCAATTCCCAGTCAGGGCACGTGCCTGGGTTGTGGGCCAGGTCCCCAGAAGGGGACATGAGAGGCAACCATACATGGATGTTTCTTTCCTTCTTTCTCCCTCCCTTACCCTCTCTCTAAAAATAAATAAATAAAATCTTTTTTAAAAAAGCAAGCTATAGTTAAGAGACAAAGAAGGATACTACATAATGATCCTACATAATGATAAAAGCAATAATCCAACAAGAGGATATAACCCTAGTAAACATTTATACACCCAACATAGGAGCACATAAATATTAAAGCAAATCTTGATGGATATAAAGGGAAAAATTGACAGAAATATAGTCACAGCAGATAAACAAGATCAGAAAAGACATGCCTCTCTGCTTTCACTATTCCTATTCAACATAGTACTGGAAGTCCTAGCCATAACAATCAAACAAGAAGAAATAAAAAGCACCCAAATTGGAAAGAAGTAAAATTGTCATTATGTGCAGATGATATGATACTGTACATTGAGAACCCTCATGATTCCACCAAGAAACTACCAGACTGATAAATGAAGTAAAACCAGAGGATACAAAATTAACATCCAGAAATTAACTGCATTCACTATTGTGTCAAAAAGAATAAAATACCTAGGAATAAATGTAACCAAGAATATAAAAGACATGTATTCATAAATTATAATACACTGAAGAAACTGAAGATACAAATAATGTGGAAGCATAAACCATGCTAATGGATAGAAAGAATAAACATCATTAAAATATCCACACTAACCAAAGCAATCTATAGATTGAACACAATTCCTATCAAGATACCAAGGATGTATTTCACAGTACTAGAACAAATACTTCAAAAATGTATGTGGAACCACAAAAGAACTTGAATAGCAACAGCAATCTTGAGAAAGAAGAACAAACTTGAAGGAATCACACTGCCTAAAAGCAAACTATACTCTAAGGCCATCATAATCAAAATATCATGGTACTGGCACAAAAACAGACACACAGATCAATGAAACTGAATAGACAGCCCAGAAGTCAACCCACAGTTTTATAGTCAATTAATATTTGACAGGGGAGCAAGCACATACAATGAGCTAAAGACAGTTTATTCAATAAATGGTGTTGACAAATTGGATAGTTATGTGCAGAAAAATGAAGACCACCTTCTTATACCACATACAAGAATAAATTCAAAATGGATTGAAGACCTAAATGTTAGATGCAAAACCATAAGAATCCCAGAAAAAAACAGCAGCAAAAAATCTCAGACATTGCTTGTACTACTATCTTTTCTGATATATCTCTTCAAGCAAGGGACACAAGGAAAAATAAACAAATGCAACTACATCAAACTAAAAAGTTTTGCACAGCAAAGGGAACCATCAACAAAACAAAAGGACATCCACTGAATTTGAGAACATATTTGCAGATACATCTGATTAGGAATTAATGTGGAAATTTCTAAAAAACTTAAAAACCCAAAACACTAATTCAGAAGAATACAAGCACCCAATATGCATGGCAGCATTATTTAAAATAGCCAAGATCTGAAGTAGCCCAAGAGCCCATCAGTAGCTGAGTGGATAAAACAACTATGGAACATTTACACAATGGAATACCACTATGCCATAAAAAAGAAGAAAATTTTACCCTTTGCAACAGCATGGATGAACCTAGAGAAATGTATGCAAAGTGAATAAAGCCACTCAGAGAAAGACAGATACCATATGATTTCACTCATATGTGGCATCTAATGAACAAATTGAACTAACAAGCAATATACAGACAGACTCATAGAGAGCAGGCTGACAGTTCTTGGGGATGGGTGGGTATTATGGAGTGGAGGGATGGGACAGAAAAGGAAAAGGACTCATGGACACAGGCAAGTGTAGAAAACATAGGGGGGAGGTGGGTGTGTGGAGGTGCAAAACGTAATTACAGGAATAAATGGAAATGAAACAAATTATAATAATAAAAAAAACTACTTCCGGTCAAGATGGCGGCACAGGTAAACACAGCTCAACTCCTTGCACAACCATATCAAAATTACAACTAAAATAGAGAACAAGCATCACTCCAAACTGTCAAAAATGAAGTTGAATGGAAGTCTCACAACTACAAAATAAAAGAAATCACATTCATCCAGACTCACAGGAGGGGTGCAGACGAGGAGCAGGCTAGTCCCACATCCATGTGTGGTGGATAAAAATTTGGGAGGGATATCTGGGGATCTACAAGTCCCCACTCCAAACCAGGGCTCCCAGCCTAGGGTTCCAGTTTCAGGAAGAAAGTCCCCATAACTCCTGGCTGCAAAACCAGCAGGAACTGAGTTGGTAGATGAAACTTCTGGAGTCCCAAGCAGTTCCTCTTAATGAACCCAGTCACAGACTTACTCAGACTCACACCCTCCAAGCCCCAGCACCAGGGCTGCAACTTAAAAGGCACCAAGTGATGTACACGGAGGAAATGAAGTGTCTGGCATCAAGGCAAGACCTGGAGGGAAGCTTTTTCCCAGGCACAAAGGCAGGCAGAGGTCACTGTCCCTTTTATGAACCTTCCCTGCTGAGTCAGAGAGCCAGCAGACTGGTGCCATACCTAATTCTCCATGAACCCAACTACTCTGTATAGCCCAACCAGGATATGCACAGAAACTGTGTCCCACCCAACTTATGGGTCCACCCAAGCTGCTTTTCCATATGAATGGCAGGTCTTGGCCCATGCTTCAGTATCCTAAATCCTCTCAAACAAGCAACAGCCAGGAGTGGCAGAAGAAGAGATAGAGCAAGCAACTGGAAATCTATTTGAAAAAATAATAAAGAAAGCTTCCCTAATTTGTGAAGGAAATAGATATGCAAATCCTGGAAACAGAGTCCCAAAAAGATGATGCAAAGAGGCCCAATCCAAGACACATCATAATTAAAATGCTAAAGGTTAAAGATAAAGAGAGAATCTTAAAAGCAGCAAGAGAAAATGAGTTAGTTACTTACAGGGGAGTTCCCATAAGACTGTCAGCTGATTTTTGAAAAGAAACTTTACAGGCTAGCAGGGATTGGGAAGAAATATTCAACATCATGAAAAGCCAGGACCTACAGCCAATGCTATCATTTAACCAAAGCTATCATTTAGAACTAAAGGGTAGATACACAGCTTCCCAGACAAGAAAAAGCTAAAGGAGTTTATCATCACCAAACCATTATTATATGAAAGATTAAAGGGACTTATTTAAGAAAAAGACCAAAACTATTAACAATAAAATGGCAATAAATACATACCTATCAACAATTGAATCTAAAAAACAAACTAAGCAAACAAGAAGAACAGAGACAGAATCACGGATATGGAAAGCATTTTGATGGTTGCTAGATGGGATGGGTATTTGGGGGACTGGGTGAAGGCATGAGGGGATTAAGAAGCACAAATAGGTAGTTAAAGAATAGCCAGGGGGATGTAAAGTACAGTACAGCAAAGAACTTATATGTATGACCCATGGACATAAACAATGGTGGGAGGGTTACCTGAGGGAGTGAAGGTGCGGGGTAGGGTGGCAAAGGGGGAATACTAGCATAACCAATAAAATATAATTAAAAACATAAAAAACAAACTAAAAAATGAAAGAAAATTCTGACTCTGTTATAAATAAGTAAATGGTGACATTAGGACAAATCTTTTAAGTTCCTTTAGGTCTGAAATTCTGTGCATCTGGAAGAGTCCACTCTATAGTTGCTCTTATCAACTGTGTAACTCCCTACAGTGGGTCTTCATAGGAGTACTTATGACCAAGGCAACCAAACTATCTCATGAGGAGACAAAATTGAAGAAAATAAAGTGAATGGAATCCTAAGGACAAAACAGATAGAGACTAGAAAAGATACATTTGAAAAAATTTAAAATTTCCATTTTTAATCTCTTAGAAGTTTTTTCTCAGTGAATTTACCTGGTGTAATACAGTTCGAATCAAATCTGGCCTCTGCAGGAAGAGTTTCTCCTTTTTCTATTGCCTTTTTTATTTTGTCTTCTGCCTCCTTTGCTGACCTTAAAGGATAAAGGGGAAAATACCTTATATTTTCTGAGACAAAATAGAGATCTTTATACAAAGTAAACTGTTATTTAGATGCTTTTATAACTAAAATACCAACCTATCAATTTTAAGGTTCAAAAGAAGTTTTGAAATAAATTCTAACTGATAAAGATGAACCTCAGTACTATTTGTTTTAATTTATTTAAAGAACTGAGATTTTCAGATAAGGGCTATAGAAGTAGAACAATATAAAACTAACAGAACATTACAAATACTTATAAAGTAATTCTTTCTTATCATAAGTATAAAGCAAACTGATTCTAAAATCAAGCTCAAAGTGTAGCTTTAACTTTCATTATACAAAATGGGGAAAAAGTTTCACGGTTGTATGTGAAACAGTTTATTCTTCTATTATTATTATTAATTATTGTGTAATTTTCCATACAAACTGTTAACCTACTTTTGCCCCACCCTGCATGCACTTTTAATAATATCAAACAATAAATACATTCTTAACCTGATCTCTAAGAATAGTACATAAAAATAGTTATAAAATTATAATGTATACCTTTAGGTTTCCTCATAAAAACACTTAAAGTAAAAGCTTAATAACATTAATGACAACATCAGTTGGTAAAATCATCTCATTTTTACAGCAATTAGATTTACTAGGAAGAACATGAGTTTTAGAGTCAGATGGATATAGGTTTAAAAAGAAGCATCACAATTACTATCCAGTTTCCCCTATAACCCACTTGTGGCACACCAGCATACTAAGAGACATATACAAGTTAGAAGCTCTGATTTGTGTACATTTAAAAACAGCCTTGTTACTGTGCCCTGTGGAATTCTATTTCTGTGATAAACTTTTTTTTATATTGCACCTCTCTCACCAACCTCTTTAATGTAACAAAAACTCTGAAGTTATCAACTCATTTGTAATCTCTCCAATAAAAATCATTCTTTCTTCTCTTCTCCCCTTCCTTCTTGTTACTATGCGACAGTTCTTGGGATATAACAAAAAAGAAAAATTAAACAGCCATAATATTTATTGTGGTTACAACAGAAAGTCTGAGAAAGGGACAAGGTAATACTATTAAAGTAATCTTGGTCATAGATTATGGTGGCCTTGGCTGAGATAGTAGCTGTAAAAGTGAAAATAATAGGTATCACAATTTTTTAAATTGATTTGAGAAAGAGGAAGGGGGGAAACAGAGAGAGAGAGAAAGAAACATCAATTTGTTGTTCCTCTTATTTATGCATTCATTGGTTGCTTTTTGTATGAGCCCTGACGGGAGACTAAACCCACAACCTTGGAGTAGCAGGATGATGCTCTAACCAATTTACCTGGCCAGGGCCTAAATATGACAAATTTTTAAGAGACTGAATATAGAGAAATGAGGAAGAGGCAGAAGCCAAATTACTCTTGGACTTTTAAGTTGAGCAGCTATGTGCATGGCATTGTCATTTACTGAAACAGACAAAACAGAAGACAGTTTTGAGGCAAAGATGAGATCAGTTCTGAACATGTTAAGCCTGAAATATATCTGTGGTATCCAAAAGGAGACACTTAGCAGGCATTTGGATATACATGGAGCTCTGGAGAGACTTATCGACCAGAAAGATAAATTTGGGAGTCATCAGAATTGACACAGTAATTGATGTCATTGGATACAATCAGTTAGGATCCAGAAAAGAACCTTAAAAAACATCAACATTTAAGAAAATGCAGAGGGAGAGAGGACAACAAGGATACTAAGAAGATGCAGTCAGAGAGTGTGCGGTTACATGAAGTTCAAGGAAAGGAAGTTCAAGAAATAAAGGTTAACTTTGTTAAAATACCACAGATAAATGAAGTAATATAATTCAGAATTAATCTTTAGATTTAGTTTATTTGTAATCTTGGTAGGCTTCAGCGGAGTGGCAGGGATGAAAGCCAGACAACAGCAGATTTTAAAATGAATAAGAGATGTGGAAAGATTATGAATGGAGGAACAGTCACTGTGGAGAATGTGAAAAAGCTAACTGGAGGACTGGAGCACTGGGAGCACTCAATGCCAGCACAGCACTTAGTAAATGCTTGCAGTGGTAACGGTGAATTGGCCCCCAGCATCCATTTCATTCCCAGTTTGTCTTCATGTACTGGAGAGGTTGGAAAGCTTTAAAAAAAAATTAAACTCTTGGACTTTTCCACAACTAAGTTTCCAGATATGACTTACATTTTGTCAGTCAGATGCCTCCAAAAAGGTTTGGAAGGTAGAAGTGTGGTAAAGTCTGCATGACAGCTGAGGCACTGGAGTTGGGGGGTGGGGGGTGTTTCATCAACAGAAAAAGAGATCTCAAAATTCAGTAACTTTGTAGGTGCTGAGAGCACCATGCAGGGCAGCTGTTATTCCATTACAGGTGGAGCTAACAAATACAGATGCAGTATTAGCCTTTTGATTGCTGATTTTAACTAAAGTGATGTATTATTGGAGTCAAGAGCTCAGGTGTCAGTTTGTTACTCTCCGAATCACAGCTAAAGGAATAGGTTCCAGGAACCACCTGTTCTGGTGGGAGCCTCTGAACTCCACCTTCTTGAAAATGGTAGTAGCAGTGCCACCTACTGGTTAGTCAATTGTACGGTGTGTTCTGGAAGTCATTCTTTTTTGGTTTGGTTTGGTTTGGTTTTCTTTCCTAAATCCTCACCAGAGGATATGCTTATTAATTTTAGAGAGTGGAAGAAAGGGAGCGAAACATCAACTGGCGCCTTCTCATACATATCCTGACCTGCGATCGAACCCACAACCTAGGTATGTGCCCAGACCAGGGATTGAACCCATGACTCTTTGGTCCGTGGGACAATGTTCCAACTAACTAAGCCATACCAGCCAGGGCTATTACAACAATTTTTATGTGCACCTAACTCTCACTATTTTAACTTTTCTGCCTAAAATTGGTAGGTTTCTATTACCTGTAACTAAATTCTGACTGACACAATGGGCTTATTTGTATAATCTTTTCTCAATACTAGTTATTAGTAGCTCCTGATAACTAGTTTAATAAATACCAAAAGAGTCTGGTAAAAACAGTTTCCAGGACCCAATATTTAGAGATTCAGGTTAAATAAGCCTTGGGTAGTTCTTGAGAATCTAAATTTTAGTAAGAAATGGCCATTTTCTTCAAAGATTTTACAAAGGTTCTAATATTCAGTATCTTTTGTCTTTTGGTACTTAATTTATTTTTAAATTTTTTTAAATTATTGATTTGAGAAAGAAGTGGGTGGGGAAGCGGGGGAGAGAGAGAGAGAGAGGTAGATAGATAGATAGATAGATAGATATGTATCAATTTGCTATTCCACTTATTTATGCCTGTGGCCTGACTGGGGATTGAAACCACAAATCTGGCATCGCTTTGCAACTGAGCTTTTGCCTGGACAGGGCTCTTCTGATATTTACATTAGAACTTTTGACCATCCTTCTCATTCTCACTGCTAGCCTCCAAGGTACTCTCAGGTTCCTTGACGAGTTCCACATTAGATTCACAGGTGCCCTTCCCACTACTTTACATGCCACTGTGGTGAAATGATTTATTTGCAAAACCCATCAAATATGCTGAAACTCAGGGTTTCTCTCCTTCAATTCTAATAATCCTCTTAACTTCTGCTACTCATAACCAACTACACAACATGCTCTTATTGTTATTCTGAAATATTTCACATGTCCAGGATTTTGACTTTAAAACCCTGTGTGTATAATAACCTCTTCTCATCTGTTTACTTCTATTGCCCAACTCATAGGGGCTGATAATACAGGGTGGGACAAAAGAAGGTGTACAGTTGTTTGTATGGAAAATAATACAACAATAAAAACTAATACAAGAATAAACTTTCATGTACTCACAACTATAAACCTACTTTTGCTTCTCCCTGTACATCAAGTGTCCTAACTCAAATCTCTTCTCATACTCCATCAATAACCTTCTAGTCTCACTTGCCCTGTACTCATGCTCTGAGTTAGCATCTAGCCCAGAAACTGGGCATTCAATAAATGTAGAATTAAAGTAAAATGTCAGTGATATTCTGATTAAAACAATCAGTTCATTCTGCAATTTCCTAGCTCAAGTCATACTACTATAGAAACTTTCTCTACCACTACCATTTGCAAATTATCAAGGAGATGTTTGAAAAGTTTGTGGCTGTGGAAGAAAAGGGGTCACATGCAAAACCTGACAAGGTCAGGGGAGGACTGCATGGCAGCCTTACAAACTTAGAGACCTAAAGTAACCACATTTGATGGTGTGAAATTAAAACTTTCTAACTAAAAGCAGTTCACAGCAGGTAGTTGTGTCCCAGGCTGGTAATTTTTCCCTGACAAAGGTCAATCTTTACCTCAACTGAGCCTTACTAGAACAAAAACCACCTTCTCAGATCCTGTCTCCCAGAGCTGGCTGGACACCATAAAGCATGACTGACCCTAATTGTCTTATGAGCCTTTATCCTCTGGACTAGAAAACTACTGGAAGCTCCCTAAAGGTACAGAGGCTCTAGGGAACTGGGAGCTTATGAAACAGGACATATGAGACCACAAAACTCAGGCCAAACCCTGCACCCAAAGTAACTTCAAAACAAACTGCAGCCCAACTGTGAAATATCCTGCTCTACAACTACCCCAGTATTTGATAAAAGTCCAAAGCCCTACTAGGGGTGTCCAACTGGTGACCCACAGGCCACTTGCTGCCCAAGATAAATGCGACCCAACACAAAATCGTAAGTTTACTTAAAATGTTTTTTGCTCATCAGTTTTTGTTAGTGTTTGTGTTATTTAATGTGTGGCCCAAGACAACTCTTCTTCCAACATGACCCAGATGCCAAAAGGTTGGACGCCCCTGAAACTCTTCAGGGCTAGTGCATTTTTCCGCACCTAGCCCTTTCCCTCTCATAGGAAAGTAAAAATAAAAACTTTTACTCTCTGCACCTTCTTCTCTTTGTGAATTCCTTCACAGCCCACATCACTGACCACCCTAACAAGGCTGTCTTGTTGTCTTTTAGCATCTAGGATAACATACCTCTGGAATGTCATATTTCCTTTTTCAGGACCCCTCAAAGTACAGGCACTGCACAAGGGGGAGACCACAAATTCTCTCTCTGTTATTGGTATCATGTTAACTATCCTGTACCCACTTATGTAATAGACGTGTCTATCATTTTACTTTTTATCCAATTCTAGAGCTTTCCTCACTTTGCGTCCTCCCACCTCCCTAATCTATCACCAGTGGATTTCATGGAACCCACATACACTTCCTCTTTTGACTGTAATGTATAAAATAAGGTGTTAAACTGCCATTTTTTGGAGCATTATCTCTACTCATTCCCAGCAATTATTGTCAGTTTGGCTCAAATAAACTTACAAAAATTCTCTACAGGTTTGAATGCTGACATGCCAGAGAAAAACAGAGTAAGTTTATATAACCCAACATAGGTTTTGAGAAGTGACACCTCACTTGCATTACTCATTTGTTTTACCTAATTGATAAAATGTCACGTTTTAAGTATATTTCCATTTCTGGGGAAATTTAGGCAGAAAAGAAACATTAACAGAAGATACACTGTGCTAAGTCAGTTATTATTAAAATAATATATTTCATTAATCGAACAGTATTATAAAATGAAACCATGTTTTACCTAAATCGCCTTCCACGCTGCTGGTTCATTTTTGCTCGAGGAGCCACACCATCAACAGCCATAAAAAACACTTTTCTAGGTTTAATAATGCGAAACAACACTTCTAAATAGTGAAAAATATCAGTAAAGATTTTATCATCTGAAATTCTGAAGTGAACATCATCATCATTAGGATGGGAACACTGATGTATAATTCCATTCATATCCAGGTACAGGTTGTCAAATTCAGGAATCTAAAAAAATAAAGAGATGATTCAGCTCATTATTATAATCAACCATGGATAGCTAAGAAGCTGGGCAAAGCAGCTCATAAAGAGCAGAATGTTGGGGCATTCTTATTACATAAAAACTAAGTGAACAACCATATTTAAATAAAGAAAATAAAGTAAAAAACAGGAAGAACTAATAAGATGGAGACATATATGGTTACATACATACTGTAGAACTGCTTGATTATAGTTACTGTAGAAAATTATCTATTTATTTAAAATAAGATAACCCAGGAAAACACCAAAAAAAAGTGCTTGGTTCATTTGGCATCAGAATATTAGTTTCTTTTTCTCCTATCACTTGACTTAACTCTCAAAGCCTCAATTTTCTCTATAAATGGATAAATAATGCCCACATATCTAAAAGCTGCAAATACATAGTCATTAAAAGGTTTTACTAATGATTTAAAGCCTTACTGTATATTTGGTTTCACTGAAACAGTCACTAATTTGGTTACATTAATTTTTAAAACTTACGTTATGCCAAGTAATTTAAACATTCTGAAAACTGATTTTTTATTTTTGATATGTGAATTATAATTTCTAAACCTTGGCCAACAAGTTGCTACTTTTAATAAAAGACCTCCAAGGTTCTGGGTCTCATTTATTTTTTCTCTGCTTAAATGTGAGCAAGTAAGGGAAACACTACTGAAACAAATGTACATTAACCAGGAACTTAAATGGACACAGCTTAACAGGTACATTATCTAGTATAATTAAAGAATCTTTATAGTCTGCCCTACATATTTACTAAAAAAAGTATTTTGAATTTTCAAACATAATATACAGTCCTTGAATAAACTTAAGGAGAATCAGCTTTGAAACAATTATTCAGGTTTTACCATATGTACAGGTAACAATACATTTTCCCATTATTGAGAAAATGACATGCCTTTGAATTTTGGGGTGGTAAAAACTTTTGGCCTCTGAATCAATAAACACTATAAAAGTCTTTCAATAAAACACCCATTTGTACTAAGTACCACAAACAAATTTTAAATGCCCTTACTGAATAACAGACTCAACTGAAATGACAATTATAATCATGAGATTTTAAAAATAAACCCTCAATCAAAATATAAATGGGATCTTTTTTTGAGGGAGTAGGGATACTTATGATTACAAAGTTTCCCTAGGAGAATAAACAAAGAATATTAAAAAGAATAATGGAGAAAAATCTGTCCTATACATTAAAAATTATAAAACAGCCCTCCCTGGCTGGTGTGGCTCAGTGGACTGAATGCCTGAAAACTAGAAGGTCTCTGGTAGATTCCTGGTCAGGGCACATGCCTGGGTTGTGGGCCAGGCCCCAGCTGGAGGTACATGAGAGGCAAATGATCCTATGTTTCTTGAACACATAGATGTTTTTCTCCCTCTCTTTCTCCCTCCCTTCCTCTCTCTCTAAAAATAAATAAACAGTATCTTTGAAAAACATAAACTACATTTTGACTGAACCACACAGTTTATAAGTAGTCTAAGTGTATACAGAAATATAGTATATAAGATACATTTCAAATCAGTGAGAGAAAGGAATAGGGCACCTAGCTATAACATTGGAAACAAAGCTATCTCATTTTATAATGAAGTAATTCCATAAGGATTAGAAATTTTGAGAAATGTAGGTAAAAAATTATATATAAACGATTTGGTAATGTTTATATATTACCAAATATATAACAGGGTGGGGAAAGCCAGAAATCATAAACAAAATGGTGGTGTTGGCTATCTAAAAATATATTTTTAAATCTATAGGGTTAAAAAAAGAGTCATAAACAAGTTTAACTGAATATGACAAAATGCAGGGAAAAGCTTACATATTAGGACAAAGTGAATATTCCTAATACACACAAATTCTCAAATATGAAAAAGAAAAAGAGCCAATTTTGAAAGCAAGCATGGAAAATACAAAGTAATTTGTTTAAAAAGTAAACACAAAATTCTAATAAATATATGAAAAGATGTTCAACATCCCCAAATATCAAGATAAAATGGAACATGTTTTGTTACTCATTAATGATTAATGTTACTCATTATTGCTAAAGTTTGGGGAAAATACATATTTCCTATGTTATTAAAAGCAATAGCTAGCCCTGACTGGTTTGGCTCAGTGGCTTGAGGGTTGTCCCACAAACTGAAGGTCACCAGTTTGGTTCCTTGTCAGGGTCATGCTTGGGTTGACGACCAGGTCCCCAGGTCAGGGCATGCAAGAGGCAACCAACCGGTGTTTCTCTCACAGGTAGATGTTTCTCACATTTCAGTGTTTCTCTCCTCATCTTTCTCCCTCCCTTCCATTCTAAAAAATAACAAATCTTAAAAAAAAAAAAAAGCAACAACTGCCATTTATCAAGAATTTATTAGAACATTTATATATTCTCTCAATTATATTCCCCATTTTACAGAAGAGGAAAATCACAAAGCTAGAAAAGAGATGGCATTTACACCCAATAGTCTGGAATGGGAATAATAATTGATATAACTAATATGCAAGTATTTATCAAAATTTGAAGTACATATATCTTTGACCCAGGATCTCTACTACTGAAAGTTTATCCTTGTCCAGTCATGATGGTGGCATAGATAAACACGGCCCACCTCCTCACACAACCACATCAAAATTACAACTGAAATAGAGAACCACCATCACTCCAAACTGTCAAAAATGAAGTTGAATGGAAGTCTCACAACTACAAAATAAAAGAAACCACATTCATCCAGACTCACAGGAGGGGTGGAGACGAGGAGCAGGCTAGTCCCACATCCACTTAGTGGAGGATAAAAATTCAGGAGGGTATCTTGGGATCCAGGAGTCCCAGCTCCAAACCAGGGCTCCCAGCCCAGGGTTCCAATTTCAGGAAGAAAGTCCCCATAATTCCTGGCTGCAAAACCAGCAGGGACTGAGTTGGTAGATGAAACTTCTGGAGTCCCAAGCAGTTCCTCTTAATGAACCTACACACAGAGTTATTCAGACTCACTCCCTCTGAGCTCCAGCACCAGAGTAGCAGCTTGAAAGGCACCAGTGGCATACAGGGAGGAACTGAAGTGTCTGGCATCAAGGCAAGAGCTGGGGTACAGCTTTCTTTCAGACACAAAGGCGGGCAGAGGCCACCGTCCATTTTATGAACCCTCCCTCACACAGCTGTCAGGCTGGTATCATCTCTGAGACTACACCCATCTGGCTAACAGTGCTAACCCCAACCAGATCCACAGAGATTCTGTCCCACCCAACTTATGGGCCCACCCAAGCTGTTTTTCCATATGAATCGCTGGTCTTGGCTCATGCTACACAACTTCCTATGACCTTTCAAACAAGCAACAGCCAGTCTAAGTCAGTCCCCAGTACCCATACCTCTTGCTAAGTGGCCGCAGACACAGCACTGAGCAGCAACCAGCCTAGATTCACAGCTTGGCTTTGCCTGGGAATCCAAGCCCAGCACAAGTAGCAGCCAACTCATATTGCTTTATAGCTCAGGCAGGCTGGCCAAGGGAAAAACACAGAGAGGGACTAACCTTGGCCTGTATTACCTGGGAAACCACAGGGTCTGTGCACCAAGTGGACAGCTATAGACCACGTTGGAGCACCACCACCTGCACAGCTGAGCTTCCACAGAAGGCAGAGATTGGTGGTCAGTAGTCACAGCCAGTCATTGCAGTTGATTGGCCTGGGTCAATTCCTCCCATTAACCTGCTAACAGCAACAATACTCAACTACAAAAGCAGGGTGTACTCAGCCCACAAGGAGGGCACCCCTTAAGCACCCAGCTTAGGTGATGGGGGGGCTGTGCTACTGGGCCCCACAGGACACATACAACATTAGGCCACACTACCAAGACAGAGTCAAAACAGCTCTACCTAATACACAGAAACAAACACAGGGAGGCTGCTAAAATGAGGAGACAAAGAAACATGACCCAAATGAAAAAAACAGATCAAAACTCCAGAAAAAGAGATAACCAAAATGGCGGTAAGCAATCTATCAGATGCAGAGTTCAAAACACTGGTTTACAGGGATGCTCAAAGAACTTAACGGAACCTCAGCTGCATAAAAAAAGATCCAATCAGAAACAAAGCATACACTAGTTGAAATAAAGAGTAATTTACAGGGAAACAACAGTAGAGGAGAAACAGCTGAGAATCAAATCAATGATTTGGAACATGAGGAAGCAAGAAACAACCACGCAGAACAAGAAGAAATAAGAAACCAAAAAAAAACAAGGATAGTGGAAGCAATCCCTGGGACAACTTCAAGAGGTCCAACAATCACCTCATGGGGTGCCAGAAGGACACAAAGAGCAAAATTGGAAATCTGTTTGAAAAAATAATGAAAGAAAGCTTCCCTAATTTGGCGAAGGAAATAGACATGCAAGTCCAGGAAGCACAGAGTCCCAAACAAGATGGATGCAAAGAGGCTGAGTCTAAGACACATCATAATTAACATTCCAAAGGCTGAAGACAAAGAGAGAATTTTAAAAGCAGAAAGAGAAAAGCAGTTAGTTACCTACAAGGAGTTACCATAAGACTGTCAGCTGATTTCTGAAGAAATATTAATGAAAAAATGTCATGAAAAGCAGAGACCTACAGCCAAGATTGCTATGATGTAGAACTGAAGGGCAGATAAAGAGCTTCCCAGACAAGAAAATGCTAAAGGAGTTCATCATCACCAAACCATTATTATGTAAAATGTTAAATGGACTTATTTAAGTAAAAGAAGATCACAACTTTGAAGAATAAAGTGGCTATAAATACCTATCTAACAACAATAAAACCTAAAAAACAAACTAAGCAAACAAGAACAGAGACAGAATCATGGATACAGAGAACATTTTAATGGTTACCAGATGGGAAAAGGGTTTAGGGAAATGGGTTAAGAGGTGAAGGGATTAAGAAGCACAAATAGGTAGTTATGGAATAGCCTTGGGAATATAAAATACAGTATAGGAAATGGAGTAGCCAAAGAACTTATATGTATGACCCATGGACATGACAATGGTGTGGGGATTGCTTGAGGGAATGACGGGTGCTGGGTGTGGAGGGCGGCAAAGGGGAAATATTTGGGACAACAGTAATAGCATAATCAATAAAATATAATTAAAAAATAAGTTATATTTTTAAAATGTAAAAAAGAAAATTTATTCTAGGAAACAATCATAAATTTGCATAAAGATATAAGTACAAGAACATTCTTGTCAATACCGTTCAGTAAAGATAGAAAATAAAAACAATTTTAAGGCCCCATAGAAAATGATGATGGAACATCCATATAGTGGTATAGTCCACAATTACAAATTATGATACAAATTTATATTTTGCATGGCATGTGTATAATACACATGGTCAAGCGACAAAAGCAGGTTATACAATAGCAGGTATATTATTATTCCCTTTATAGAAAATATCTATATATGTATTAGCAGAGAGAAGTTAGGAGTATACAGAAACAAGATGTTACTGGTACTTAATCCTGGATGATAGAGTTTCAGTTGCTTTTTACTTTCCTCTACCAGGGGTGTTCAATCTTTTGACATCTCTGGGCCACACTAGAAGAAAAAGAGTTGTCTTGGGCCACACATTAAATGCACAAACACTAACAAAAACAAAAAAACATCTCATGATGTTTTGAGTAAATTTATGGTTTTGTACTGGGCCACATCCACAGCCATCCTGGGCTACATGCAGCCCACGGGCTGCATGTGGGACACCCTGCCAGACTATTTAATGGCTCTCACATCTTTCTGTACTATATGAATTTTTACATAATGAGCATGTTACCTTTATAATTTAACTGTAATTTTTTTGAAAAATTTGTTTAATTCTCTTAAATTTCAGATTCATAAGGAAGATACAGAATGATTAAGTAATCATTGACCAGTGCAGTCAAGAAAATAAGAACATGGAGTTGAATACTGTTCTGCAGTAACTAGAAATTATAATAGAAATTTCAATGTTATCTTAGACTTTGCTGTCCCCCTCAACTCCATATCTAATTAGTCACTGAGGCTTTTTTTTTAATTTAATATGCAAAATGTTTCTACCATTTGACCCTCTTATCCATTCCCATGGTTTCAGGCAGTCTCATCTTTTTCTCCATCCCAAATCCCTGCCTCAGTTTTCCAACTAGACTGTTTGCCTCCAGTTTTCTCTCTCACAATCTAAAATAATCATGTTGTCTACTTACTTAAACCAAATCTATTACTACAAACCCTCAATATCATAAAATGTCCTGTATGATTTGGGTGCTATCTTTCCCACCAAATTCTTCCCTGTTTCCAGATATATCCTACAAGCTAACTACAGTAAATTATAGAGCTGTAAACATGCTAGGCTGTTTCAAACCTCTGTGACTATACAGATGTTCCTACTTCCAGAATTTTTCCTTTTCTACTTGCTCCTCTGTTCACTGATCTTATAGACTGATTCAGCTTTCAAGATCCAGCTGAAGTATCTTTGTCTGGAAGCTTTCCCTTCTTCGCCCAAGAGATGATGATACTTTCTTTATGTTATATTGTATTTGTTTTTGTGTTCCCAGTAAGTACACGAACCCCAGGCATATATTAGGTGCTCTACACATTTTTGCTGAACACTTAAATGTAATGTCTGTCCTTTCTTGTTGAACAGCCAGTTCCTCAAAGAAAGGTCTCTGATTTGGTCTGGTTTAGAACTCTTGGCATGCTGCCTGACACAAAGTAGTAAATCAAAAATACTTAATGAATAAATTAATAAACAAATAAAGCTTTCCTTTCCAGAATGTGACAGTACATGTGGCCTTTACCACTCACTTGGTATATGCATTCATACTGCTTTCATTTGTAATTAAGTACTGAATTAACATCTCAGTATCTAATTTTCTCAAAACACTAGTTTCTTTTTGTTATTATAACTTTGTATTCTACTGAATGCCTTTTATCCTACTTACTGTCTTTTTACCTAAAGACAGTATCTGTTTGTTTAAAAAAGCTGTTAACAATTAGTTTTCTCTAGTTCTTTAATACTATTTATCTTCAACAATCCCAAAGTTTTGTTGCTTCATTTTTAATATATTCTTTTAAGACATACTAATATGCCCTACATATTTTAATAAGCTTTTAATATACAATGTTACATATATACTATTTATGTTTTACAGATTACATAATATGTTGTAGTTAAAAATTCATTCATTCAATAAATATTTACTGAAGACCTATTATGTGTCATATATTATGCTATAAGCTAGAAAATACCGTAAATAGAGTAGTGTAGTGAACATAACAAAGGATAAAACAGAAAGGCTCCCTGCACAAGAGCAATACTTTGAAATACAAAAGCCGGCTTGTGTTCTGTGTAACTTGAAAAATTGTGTTTTCATAGTCAAAAAGCAATTTTTAGCAAAAGCATAGAAGACTGGTAATAATGTACAAGCTCTAGCACAACACTGTGAATGCACTTAACACTGCTGAACTTAAATGGTTAAGAAGGCCAATTCCATGTTATGTATATTTTACCACTAAATTTTTTTAAAGTACAGGCTCTAGAGTACACATTATCAACAGAAACTATATGGCTCCTGAAGGTGTCCAAATTGTTGGGGAGGGGGCACATAATAAAGTGCCATGGTACATAAACAGACAGACAGTACAGCCGTGGTATTAAACTTCCATGGGAGAAGGAGAGTAAGAAAAAAGCAAGTCTAAAAAGCATTGTCCTGGAGGAGGGATGGTAATAGGAGAAAGGTTGAGAAACACTATTCTGGAGAAATTTTGCTTAGTTTCAAATTCAGCTCCAACACTTACTTTACTAGCTGTGGAGTAAAGTAATCGTTGTGACTCAAGTTATCTCAGCTACAAAAGGGAGATGATGATTCTAGGATTGCTATGACTAAATAAGCGAATACATGTAAAACACTTAAAAGTGTTTAGTACATGGCACGTAATTAACAAATCTTACCTATTATAACAGCATTATATTAAACTGTAATCACAAAGCGAACCGCCTATGCTCTAAGAGTTTATAATTGTAATTACATGACCTTTGGTTTGTAAAGGTTACATTTTCATCAGTTATTCAGGGTGGGGCAAAAGTAGGTTTACAGTTCTGAGTACACAAAACACACTTTATTCTTGTATTTTTTTTATTAATTACTGTATTATTTTCCATGTGAACAACAATTAAACCTACTTTTGCCCCACCCTGTATACGTTCCTCATTAGAACTTAATCTCTACTTTTATCTCTATTACTCATTCACTGTGCCAGCAAACATTAACTGAACTATCTGCCAGGCACTATGAAAGAAATGAACCACATAAGAACTATGTAAACAGTCCCTGCCCTTAGGTATAATAAAGTGAGAGAATACAGAAAAAGCAACAATACCATGTATCTTTCCACGTAAAGTATGGACTGATAAAGTATGAAGGAGTCAAAGGCTTCTTTGAGACTGGAAAGAAGGTGTCATCTACCAGATGCAGAAGAAAAGGTCTTTCTAGCAGGAACTACGGGAATTAAGATAGAAGCATGAAATCCATGTATTTGAGAAAAGAGCAGGTTAGGGAACCATAGCATAGGGATAAGTGGGAAGAGAGCAGGTGACACTGGAAAGACACTAGTTTTACATTACCAACAACCTTAGTGGAAATTGGACTGCAGTATGAGGGCAATCTTGCAGTTTTCTAGAATAATAAATGTTACTGGTCAGAGGTTTTATTCTCCTTCAGCATCCACATCCATTATTAGGACATTGATTAAGTATACAAGGCCTGTCCAGAAGGTATCCAGCCATGTACTATGAAAAATAGACACATTTATTGAAGAAGATATAAGGTACAAGAAACGTTGTAGACAGGACAATGATGTCTCAGCTCCCTTCAAAGTAGGCACCTTGGGACCTCACACAGCCATCACCTACCCTGTCATATTTCCCTGAATCTCATCAATGGTGTGGAATCTCTTCCCTTTCAAATGTGATTTTAGTTTTCAGAAAAGCCAGAAGTCACAGGGCACATCTGGACACTAAGGGGGCTGAGTCACCTGAGTCATTTGATGTTTTGCCAAAAAACTCTGCATGAGATGTGATGCATGAGCAGGTGCACTGTCATGATGAAGCTGCCAATCACCAGTTGTCCAGAGCTGTGACCTTCTGAATCATCTGAATAGTTTCCATGGAGGAATGTTCAAGGTTAATGCAACATTTGATGCAGATTTGTTGCTCTACTTGCTCAGTCATTGTGAATGTGATGGCCACACAGCCCACCTGCTGACTCAAAGGTGTCTACCATTCCCACTGACTAGTACAGTGAGGTCGTGATTATTCATGCACATGCATTCCAGTCCACTCTCCTTGGCTGCCCGGGTACAATGAGCTCATGCAAACTTTCGTTGTAATATTAACAATGGCTAGATTCTGTCCAAACAGACCTCATACAGTACATGTGTAACTTCCTCTTGGATTTTGTTTTCCTTTTGTACTTTGTAATCTGCACATTCTGGTCTAGGCTACTTTCCTCAACTCTAAGAAAAGTGTGTTTTTCTCAAAGTAACCACTGTTTTGTTTGCTTTGCTTTGTTGTTGCAGTCATTGTTATTATTACTTAACTCCTTCCTCACTCCAAGCCATTTACTACACAAGACATATGGCTATGCTAATATAACACTAGCACAAAATATTACTGCATTTCTTCGTATTCTTCAAGCCTATTATATATAAGCTTTACATTCAACACAGATTTATGAAGAAACTAATTTTATACTGCCATAATATATTTCTACCAAACTACTGGAAGACTCAATTGACTTATTGAAAAGAGTTCTAGGTGTGTAGTTTACACATCCAAACACCAATATAGATCTTGTTTACCTTATCAATGTAAAGAATTCTCTAAAATAAAAATAGAGGTAAGCTCTCTAGTTTGGTGGCCTCACATTCTTTTTTCTAATATTGGCAGCCATTGATACTTAATGCCTATTTTTATTAATTTATTTGAGGTTGCCAAATGGTAATATCCTATCATTTCTTCCTATCAACTAGAATATTTTTATAGAGAACATTTTACTATTTGGTTACCCAGTGATACAGGAAAGGTAGAACAAAATGCTTTCTTAACTTTAATCAGTTTTCAAGATTAGGAACAGTCCCTATCACCTTTGGAAGGGGACCCTTAAAGTATCTGAACTCAAGGATTTAAGCATATTTGATGGGTTTTAATACACTGGATTATTATTATTGAGGCTCAAATTGTACCTCTTGGGGACAACGCAAGCCTCTTCCAGTTGTCTCTTCAAATCCTTTGACATGTCTCTAGTAGTTTCTGGTAGCATCTTTGCTATATGGTATGACAAGTTTCCAGGACCATCTAGAAAACTTCCCATCTGGCCTAGAATCTGTCATTTCTCCAAGAAATTCCAATTTCTTTTAATAAGTAAGGTATTTCAAGACCATAACCTGGGCACTAAGGGTATATTCTGCTACTAGATTGATCATTGTTTCTAGGACTGTTCCATGGACAGAGGGATAGAGGTAGGAAATTTACACACATGCAATGTGTGTATCATAAATTCATATTGATGCTTTCGATTAAAATTCAAGCCAACTTTTGTTGCCTTTTCATTCTTCAGGTAACTATATTTAATGTCCACCACTGGTCCTCGTATTGATGTCTTCCCTAGCCATTTTGTCTGAAGCTCATTCTCTAGTAGACTCCTCGAGGAAGTGCTCAAAGAAACAATATTCCCTGAATTCTTGCACACTGAGAACAGTTTATCAGCTTACAGATTATACTCAAAAGTCAGTTCAGTTTCATGTTACTCCAGTTTCTTCTAGCACATAACTGTGATGGAAACCTAATTTTCTTTTCTTTACAAGTTGTGTGTTCTTTTCTTCTAACTGAAGTTTTCTAGTTTTCTTCTTTTTCTTTAAAGTCCAGTAACTTCATCATGTCTTGGCATTGATCATCTGAATCAAATTTCTTAGGCATATGTTATATTCTTTCAACATGCAGCTCCAAAAAAATTTTTTTTAATTTCAGGAAAGTTTTCTTTAATTATGTTTATTTATAAATATATTTTTAAGAATAAAAAAGCATGTTGAAAGAATATATTTATATAAAATATATATTTATAAATATAACTTGTTTGTATATTTATATACAAATTATATTTCTTTATAAATAAGTATTGTTATGTTGCTTTGATTTCCTTTTTCAGAAACCCCTATTATTTGTCTTTCTTATGACTGTCTCTTGAAACTTTATCGTTTAAAATTTCTTCTTTACACCTTCTGTTTTCTCATGGCCTCATTTGCTCTTGCCTTGCTGTTATTTTAAACTTCATTATTGAAATAATTATTTATGTCTAATTTTCCCTAGGTTCTGTCCCCTTATTGTGAATTTTCACACTTGATTTAGTTTGTTCTTTCATGTCTTATGCATTTTCTTAGTTCCTTTTTGCTCCTTTTGTAATAGTATGTTTTGGTCTGTTTTGTGTACATGTTTTTATTACAAGCGTTAATTGTAGGGAATGTTCTTTAGTTCCCTTTTTCCCCCCATGATAACTTTGTATGCTATTTAACTTTGATATTTTTCTGTTGCTCATTTTTATGTAAATTTAATTTTCCTGAACTTTTAGAGGGAAGGAGTTCAGGAAAGCTTTAACTTCACAGAGCTCCCTCTTCTGCTGTTTTGGGATAGGATAAAAATTGGGGGGTGGGGTGTTGCTTGGTGGTTTGTTTCCTAAGATTTCTTGACTCTGTAACCCTACCTCACTTTTATGTGGACCTTTTTCTTTTATCTCCACTGTCCCTTTTCTAATAAAATTTTATTCCACTCCCAGCAGTTTCTCCTTAGGCTAAGCTCTGCCTTAGAATGGTGCCTTGGCAAATCAGTTTTGAAAGTTCTAGGAGGTAGACTGCTCCTGACCATTAAAGCTCCTCAGTTACAGCTACTGCTATCTCATTGGCCCTCACAGTCTTTCAGTAAATATTCTGGAGTTCCATTCTCAGGTACACCAGATGTTGCACCATTGCTTCTTTCTTCCTGGCAAAGATGCCAATACTAATTGGGTCTAAAGGCTCTTGGTAGATTGTCCCCACTTCGTATTTTGGGGTTTGTAGGGATACTCTGTTATGTGGTTTTGTTGTAATTGTTCTATGTATTTTAAATGTTGCTAATTACTCTTTCTGCTTTTATGTAAGTATTCAGAAACCAAAAACCATGTTACTATTAACCACCAACAAATTTCCAGAACACACCCCTCCACCAAACCCAGCCCCCTCCCCAGCCCCCTCCCCACAGGACTAGCTATTGGACCATTGTGACTCACTCAAGCATTAACATCTTTCAAGCGCTGCTTGAGAGTAGCGTGATAACCCCATCATAACATCTGCTTTTGCTGTTGTTAAGTACCAGTATCAAACAGTACCGAAAGACATCACTTTGATAGACCAAGTTTAAACCCATCTTTAGTGTTCAAATCATAAAGCTACCTTAAAGATATTACTTTTGTCCTTTAGTAACAAAATCCTTAGGATGGAGACAATCAGATATTTTCACCAAACCAAATTCTACACCAAAGACTACAAAGTAAAAAATATTACTAAACAAATTACGTATTATCAAGTGAGTCTGAATAACAATCGCTTTTTTTTTTCACTTGAGAGACAAAGTGCATGATGTGTGGCAGGTACAAACAAGTTTTCTGAAAGACCACGAAAAGCCAAAGTTTACAATGGAGTACTCTCCATTTCTGCAATGCACTAGTAACCTTTCATTACCCTCTTCTCTGGAAATAAATATTTTCCTAAATGTAACTCAACCCATGTTTCAAGTAAATGAAAGATAAACTACGGTTTTGGAAATTTTGAAAGCTTTTCCTTATATATGAAATGATTGTAATCCAACAACAGAAAAATTCTTTCAGGAAGTTTAACCCTACCTTCATGCTTATGGTATTTTTAAAAAAGATTAAACTATATGTAGAGAGCACGATGTTGTTCCCTATATTGGTACCCCTCCACTGTAAATACAATGCTATCCATCACAAATCATTCAATTAGCTATACACATTTCAAAACTATTTTCTGTAAAATACAAAATGGACAAAAGGTCTACAAATATTAAATGTGACAAACACTAACCTATCACCCAAAGTCTAGCAGTTAGATAACTGCTTTCTATTATCTTTCCACAGTTCCAATGTATTAATTAGTGCTCTAACAATCTCAACCAATCTATTTCAATCTCACAATGAAGCATCTAAACAACGCGCCCTAATCCAAGTGTACTCTTGTTCTTTTGGAATGGGAGAATGGTACTGTCGTCAGAACAGAAAAAGGGCAACAGAAGGTACAACAAACGGGAACCAGCAGCTACGCCCGGAAGCCCAGGAGTCCCGGCAGGTGCGAAAGGTTCCCCCGGAAGTAAACACCTACGGCTGCGCAGGCGGTGCTAGCGGCGAGTCCGCCTTCTGCGCTGCGGGCGGGGCTGGCAGGTCTTAGGAGGACTTGCTCCCCGGCTTGCGACCTCTAGAGGGGAATGCGCACCCTGCAGCTCCAGGAGGACTGCGCGCTCACTAGAGCTGGCCTCCCCAGGACTGAGTATCGGGATCGCAGCAGGCTCTGTCGGCTGGGAGCCGTCACAACCGCCACGGTCAACGGAGCTCGGTCGCAGAAGCGCCACCTGTCCTCGCCCCCACCCAGATCGTTGGGTGTTCTCAAACCTTCGGTCCCCTCCTTAGACTCTTATCCGTCGATGACGAGGAGGCGGAGACCGGAAAACCCCGTTTCTGGGCGGAGAGGGCCACGAAGCCCAGGTCGTCGGTCTTCTAACCGCAAGCCCTCGCTCACCCACCTGATGCTCTTTCACCACTTCGCTGAGGCAAGGGTACCGCTCCGAAATCCATCGGTAAAACTTGGGGACTCCCATCTCCACTGTCAACACTAACTCCACCAAACCGAAACCAAACGCCCCGCCGGGCCCTACGCCGCCCACGCCACCGCCGGCCGTCGCTCTGCTGATGACAACACACCGCCTGCCCGACCATAGAGAGTGCCCGCCTGATCTAGAGTGGCTGGCCCGAGGCCGCGTCTGGGACGGGGCTCCAAATGCCCCCCCTCCCCCAACGCGCTCTTTGCGAGCGCTCAGGCAGCTGTGACGAATGTGATGCTTAGTTCTTTTTTCAAAGCATGTTTTTGTATATTTCTCATTACCATTTATCCCCTTTTATACTCGCCTCCTCCTCGTAATAGCCGACACTTCGTTCTGAAAACCACCAGGCTTCTTAAAGACTACTACTGAACACTGAATTTTCTCTTGTTTGCTGTATTCTCCCAGGGTGCTTATCTAAGTATTTTTTTCAACAGATTTATTGGTTTAGTTTTTCCTGGTTGAGAGTGAGGGTTTTTTTTTTCTCTTTGAGGGATACATACGTACAACAAAGTTTCGTTTAAAGAACTCTCTTTAACATGTTATTTATTGAAAAAAATTTCCTAACTCCCTCCACCCCAACCCAGCCTCCTCCTCAACTTTTTAATATAGTATTAGGCCTTCAATTGTAAATTATATGTTTGGTTTTCACGTTCGTACCTCTTGGCTAATCCTGTTTTCCCCATCACACTTTCAACCGTGCAAAAAAAGAACTGTCCCAAGTAAACTTAAGTCATCTGTCATAAAAGTTTTCCATTTATTTGAATGTAATAACCTCATTGCTTTGTAATTATTGTGGACTATTTTAAATCCTCTGCAAAAAAACAACGAAAAAAATTAACCACGTGAAACATTTTTTAGATTTTAAAATCTCACGAAACTTTAAGTATTACTGTCTTCCAAAATTAAACACTCTGGTACACTTTCAGTATGGCAGCATTTTTAAAATTACGGAATGTTTGTTTTTTTCATATGCATGCTTTTTGTCTTATGTTTTTTTCCAGATCACACAATGCAACCATATAAAAAAGCAGTTTTATTAAGTGAACATAATGATATACTATTTATGTCTATACCTCTGGATTGTCAGTTCTTAGAAGGCAGGGGAAATAAGCTCTATACACAAATCCAGCAGTGTTTTGTCCACAGAATTTATTCAATGTAATTTTTTGTTGTTCAAATGAATCCTTATGCTAACAAGTACTTAAAAACTAAAAGCTGTAAAATGAAGTAAGTCTGGCTTACAACTTGCAAATACATATTTTTATTTCTTTTAACATTTTATTTATTTTTAAATAGAGGGGAAAGAGAGGGAGAGAAACATCAATGTGTGGTTGCCACTAGAGCGCCCCCTACTGGGGACATGACATGGCCCACAACCCAAGAATGTGCCCTGACTGGGAATCAGACTGGTGACCCATTGGTTCACAGGCTGGCGCTCAATCCACTGAGCCACACCAGCTAGAGCTATATGTATTTTTAGAGCATAAGAACATTTCATGTTCTATTTTTCTAGTGGTTATAATACACAGTAGATAGTGAGGAAAGCACTGTTATATTTCAGCACTGTGATATTTCATCACAAATATTAACAATCGGAGAAATAATACATTTTCTGAGAACATAAAGCAACTTATATTGTACTGTACTTTGGAATTGAACATA
This sequence comes from Phyllostomus discolor, assembly GCF_004126475.2. Lineage (NCBI taxonomy): Eukaryota > Metazoa > Chordata > Mammalia > Chiroptera > Phyllostomidae > Phyllostomus > Phyllostomus discolor. The sequence goes on from NC_040904.2 coordinate 108,743,967, forward strand.
TAAAAATATAAATTATGAAATGTTAATTTTAGATTAACATATTCTTTGAAGTAATTTCACATATATGGGGTCCAACCAAGGTACATTTGGCATAGTAAGTTTTCATCAGTAGCTTCTTGTATAAGGTAATGTACATGTCCTTCAATAGATAAGGGCAGCCCTGTCACTCTGTTACGGGTCTTGATTACACCTTGCAGTCGCTGCTCGATATCAAGAACATGGGTCTTGGCCTATAAGAAAAAAATTGAAAATCATAAGACATAAGGACCTAATGCCATGTGCATGTTGATAATTTGGAATTACTATCTTTCTGTTATTTAACAAATGTGAATGCCATTTTACTGACCCCATTTGTAACAGCAAATACAAAAGAAATGAAACAAGTATAATGAGATTGATTTGAAGGCCTGCAATGTTGATCCAACATCAACTATTTAGGCATTTTTCTGGACTTCGTGTAATAGGGAATATTAGTAGGGAGTGAATTCTTTTTTTTTCACAGTGTTGATAGAAGAAATCATTTTTAATGTGTACTGACATACTCAGGATCTGAATGAATATGTTTGCTGCTACTTAACAATCCCCAGCTGTTAGTCCCTTAGTTTTGTTTCAAAGTGGTCTTTTCAACTTTGTTTCCTGTTTGCCTACCAGTGACACCTGTTGTAGACTCACCACCCGTTGTGCTGTAACGGACTACATGTCAGTGGTGTAAGTCAATTTACCATGTCTTAATTTAACCTTTGTAAACCTTTCAATTTTAAGTGCTTAAATAAGTAATATTTTGCAATAAAAATAGAGTCATCCCTCACTATATCATGGTTCACTTATTGCGACTTCACTGTATCAAGGGTTAAACCCAGGACTGCATACTTCACTGGTGAATACCCATATAGAATTTTATGTGTTGTTAAAATTACGTAGGTTTAAGAGTGTAGAAAGTGTTTAAAAGCATATGAAGTGTTTATAAGAGTGTGGGAAAGTTTAATAAGAGAGTGGGAAAGGTTAATAAGAGTGGGAAAGGTTTATAGGAGTGTGGGAAGGGTTTATAAAGCCTTAAAATATATATAAATAATAAAATAAATATAACACCGCTATTTCGAGGATTTTCACCTATCTCGGGGGTCTCTGGAATGTAACACCCATGATAGGTGAAGGATCACTGTATAGTGATATAATTAACCAGCCATAAATTTACCTCTACAGAGTGTTAACTGAGTTCATGTATTAGATACTTACATATTTCTTATGATGATTGTAAAATTAGAGCAATTAAAATGTTAAAGCTGAGACCTGCTGCTCTGTAAGTTACACAATTTGTGTTCAAGTTTTTCCCACTCATAAATGTAGCTGTCTATGGTTTAAACAAGTGTGTCCTCAATTCTCTTAGTACATAAATGATAATAATGTTAACATGAGTAATGACAATAAAGAAAAGTTGGGCATTGATGTACTAGAAAACTAAATTTCAGAGTATTCAATAGTCAGTCACTGATAGTATTTAGAATCAGTTCTCATTGGTAGAGATATACAGTATCAGTTCACATCAGTCTACACCTTCTACTAACCTTTTCATTGACAACTTCCCCAGTTTCATTCAGTAGTACTTTGGAATGTCCTTTCACCGGTTTACTCCATTCCACAAGAGGATCATGAAGAAAAGTCTTTAAGACACTTAAAAGGAAAGAAAATATTACAGTAACAATACAATGTTAACTTTGTAAAAAGAAATCTTGGTAAAGTTGACACAGGTAAAGAATAAGTGAAGGATGAGAAGCTAATGGTAATACTCTTAACAACACATTATTACTGTTTCAGTAAAATATATGAAATTATTATTTGGGGATGACAGAAGGGAGAGGAAAGAGGTGGCAGGGAAGAGACAAGATGGGGGAGGTCAGAGATTCTTGGGAGTAGAGTACAATGTTCTGTGTGCCATCTCTGAATGCACAGTGTAAACTAGTTAATGACTATTTATTGAATGAGTAAATTTCGTCCTCTGCCACATCTCCACAATGACCAGAAAATAACCAATAGCTACCATATGGACAGACCCCAGCACATTATTTTTCTACTGTGCTCTACATGTCAGATCCATGTAAAAACCCACTTAGATACCTTATAGACAACTTAAATTCATTATTTTCATAACAAAACTCATGATTTTTCCCCAACTATTTCCCTTTTGATCAGTAAGGAACATCATCCATTCACTGGCCCTGAACAAAAAATTAGGAGTCATCCTTGCCTCCTCTTCTTCTAAACACTTAATTCTACTTTCTAAATCTCTTTATAATATCCCCACTTATCTCCATCTTGGCTGTCACTACTTCATTTAGTGCACCATCACTGTTTGCCTCAGTTTCTGCAACAGTACTCTTCACTAGTTTTCTGGCCTCTCACCCAAAATGGAATTAATTTTTCTACAGTGCAAATATGATGATCTCATTTCCTCTTCTTTTTTTATTTTCTTCTTAAAACTCTCCAGTGACCTCTGGTTGTTCTCAGGACAAAGTTTAAATGTGTAAACTGGCCTTATGTGGACCTTTCATAATCTAGCTCTGCCTCTCCTCCTAGAAATAAAGTACTTGAAGTCTATCCTCTACGATACAGTATTGCATTTCTCAGGCAGGCCATGCCTTCAATAGCATTGATATTTCTATGACTTAGAACACTCTTTTCCCTTTTACATGACCAGTTCTGTGTATCCTGAAGGCCTCAACTACTTGTTCCAGAAATTATTTCCTGACTTCTTTTAGACTAGGATAGGTGCTCCTAGTTAAGTGTTTCACAAGATGCTATACCTCCTCTTTCAGAGAATTTGATTTTGCTTATTATGTCTAACTAACCAATGCATTCTATGATAATGTTTGATAGACAGCTTTTAAATAAGAAGGTGAATAAAGGAGCCTTTTAAGTCCTTTTTAAAAACTACAGTTGACCCTTGAAACAATATGGGTTTGAATGTGGGTTCACTTATATAAGGATTTTTAAATAAGTATGTACAGTACTATAAATTGTCTCTTATTTTCTTAGTAACATTTTTTCTCTGCTTTACATTATAAGAATACAGTATATAATACATATACAAAATATAGGTTAATGGAACATTTACGTTCTCCAGTAACATTAGATGGAGAAAAATAATCCTTTTAAAAAATGCTGCTGGGACAATAGGATGGGCATATTCAAAAGAATAAATATGGACCCCTACACCTCACACTAGATAGAAAAAATAACTGAAAATGACCAAGGATTTAAATATGAGAGCTAAAACTATAAAACACTTAGAAGAAAACATAGGTGTAACTCTTGATGACTTCGGATTATACAATAGTTTCTTAGACATGACAGCAAAAGCACAAATAATAACAAAAAAAATTGGGAAGTTCTGGCCAAGATGGAGGTGTAGGTAGAAATCCTTCCCTTCCTTGCACAACTAAAAGGAGGATAACCAATCTAAAATCAATAAACAACCGGAAGTGCCAGAAAATTAAACTGCATGGAGCTCCCACAACCATGGAATAAAAGAAACAGTACAACGGAACAACCAGACCTAAAAGGCAGTGGATGGAGAGAACCCACAGCGAGGCGGTGGAGAGAGGATAGGACTGGCTGCAGCAAGGTGGCAGGCTGCGCGAGCGGGGCTGACTTAAGGGGAAACTGAGACTCAGACCCAGCTGCGGACTATGGCAGTTGCTGCAGTGGGAGAAACTCCCAGTCTCACATGAGAGTTTGTGGAAAGTGGACTAGAGACCAGCAGGTGAGCTGCACTGTTCCTCCTCTGGCCCCGCCCCCACAGGCAGCACCACAGCATGGCAAGGAGGTTGCCCAGCCTGGGTGACTACCAAAGTCCCTGGCCCCTTACAAATTAACAGGTGCCCCAAACAAAGAAATTGGGCCAAAATGAAAGAACAAAGCAAAACTTCAGAAAGAGAGCTAAGTGAGGAAGAGATAGCCAATCTATCTGATGGAGAATTTAAAGCCCTGGTAATCAAAATGCTCACAGAACTGACTGAGCTTGGTAAAAAAAATGAAAGAACAAATGAAAGATACCCAAAATGAAATAAAGCAAAATATTCAGGGAACCAATAGTGACAGGAAGGAAACCAGGACTCATATCAATGATTTGGAACAAAAGGAAGAAACAAACATCCAACTGGAAGAGAATGAAGAAACAAGAATCAGAAAAAAAAATAAAAAAAGAAATCAAGAAAGGCTTAGGAACCTCTGGGACAACTTGAAACGTTCCAATATCTGAATTATAGGGATGCTACAAACAGAAGAACAACAGCAAGAAATTGAAAACTTATCTGAACAAATAATGAAGGAAAACTTCCCCAATCTGGTGAAGAAAATAGACTTTTAGGAAGGCCAGGAAGCCCAGAGAGTCCCAAACAAGTTGGACCCAAAGAGGAACACACCAAGGCACATCATCATTAAGTAACCCAAGATTAAAGACAAAGAGAGAATCTTAAAAGAAGCAAGAGGAAAGGAGACATTTAACTACAAAGGAGTTCCCATAAGGTTATCAGCTGATTTCTCAAAAGAAACCTTGTAAACAAGAAGGGGCTGTAAAGAAGAAGTATTTGAAGCCATGAAAGGCAAGGACCTACATCCAAGATTACCCTATCCAACAAAGCTATAGTTTAGAATGGAAGGGCAGATCAAGTACTCCCCAGACAAGGTCAAGTTAAAGGAGTTCATTCATCGTCACCAAGCCATTATTACAAGAAATGTTAAAGAGACTTATTTAAGAAAAAGAAGTTCAAAAATACAAACAACTATCAACAAGTGAACCTAAAACATAAAGAAAGAAAAAGAACAAAAACTAAGCAAACAACCAGAACAGGAACAGAATCAGAGAAATGGATATCACATGGAGGGTTTTCATTAGGGAGGAGGATGGGAGGAATAAAGGGGAAAGGTACAGGGAAGACGAAGCATAATTGGTAGGCATTAAATAGATGGGAAGAGGTCAAAAATGGTATAGGAAACAGAGAACTCAAATAACTTCTATGTACAACCCATGGACATGAACTAAGGTAGGGGGAATACTGGAGGGTTGGGGGGTACAAGGTGGAGGGGAGATAAAGGGGGAAAATTGGAAAAACTGTAATAGCATAATCAATAAAATTACTTTTAAAAATAAATAATTGGAATTTATCAAAAATAAAACTTTTATGCTTCAAAGGACATCATCATCAAAAAAGGGAAAAGACAACCCATATATGAGAGAAAATATTTGAAAATCATCTCGTAAGGTCTAGTATCTACCTAGCTAAAGAACTCTTACAACTTAACAATAAAAAGACAAATAATCCAATTTAAAATGGGATTTGAATAGACATTTGTCCAAAGAAGATACACAACTGACCAATATGACATAGGGAAAGATGTTCGTCATCACTGCTCATTAAGGAAATGCAAATTAAACTCACAATGATGCATAGGTGGAAGCTACACATGGTTTTCTTGGGCAAATCCCTGATTTGTCTGTTGTGTCCTATCAGTAGGTGGCAATACTTGGTGTCAGATGGTTCCAGCCCCAAGTCTGGGTGGGACTCCCCGACACTTGAAGACTCCGGCCATGCCTGGGCAAGGCACATAGAAACTAGTACCAGCCAAGGAATATCAAATGCAAGCACAAGCACAGCTTAATCAAGCAACGGAACACACAGACCTGTGCCCAACCCCGCTGCCTGCCCCTATTGAAGCATTTCCCTAGCCTCAGACTGTTACTGTGGGGAGGTTGGGTATAAGTCTGGGGTTGGAATGGAAGAGGAAGTGGGAAGTTAGACCCTGCCAGGTCCCTTTTTGCACTCTTAAATTGGGAAGAATTTCAAACATATGGCAACAGTCCACACAGTAGTACAGTGAAACTCCTGCTCCGATCATGTACCCACCCATTTCTGACCACCAATTACCCAGGACCCATCCTGTCCCCTCCCATGTGTTTTTAAAGCAAATCTCAGGCATCCAGTTTTTCTTTCTGTATTTGAGGATGCATCCGTCCAAAATAAGGGCCCTTTAAAACACAATCACAAAACTTTTTAAACACAAAAAGTCAACAATTGTGTAATATCATTACATGTCTGGTAAATATTAAAAAAAAAAACCCACAATGAGATACCACTTCACACCAACAGGACAGATAAAATTAAAAAGACATACAATCAAGTGTTGGTAAGGATGTGGAGATATTGGAGCTCTAAGACATTGCTAGTAGGACTGTAAAATATTATAGCTGCTTTGTAAAATAGTTTGAAAGTTCCTCAAAATGTTAAACTTAAAAGTTTACATAGGACCCAGTAATTCTACTCCAAGGTATATCCAAAAGAACTAAAAACACATATCCACATAAAACTTATATGCAAAAGTTCATAGCCACACTATTCACAATAGTCAAAAGGTGGAGATAATCCAAATGTTGATGAACTCATGAATGGATAAACAAAATGTGGTATCCATACTATGAAATATTACTTGGCAATAAAAAAAATGAAGTATTGATACATACTACAGCATGGATAAACCTTAAAAACATCACACTAACTTAAAACAGATACAAAAGCCTCCATGTTGTATGATCCCATTTATATATGAAATGTCCAGAACAGGCAAATCCACAGAGACAGAAAGTAGATTAGTAATTGCTAGGGTGTGGTCAGAGAGTAAGGATGGGAAATGACTGCTAATTTCTTTTGGGGATAATGAAATGTTTTATAAATAGATAGCAGTGATGGTTGTTTTATAATTAGATAGCAGTCATGATTGCACAATCCTGTGAATGAACTACAAACCACTGTACTTACACTTTAAAAGAGTGAATTTTATGATATATAAAATGTTATGCATCCGTCCAAAATAAGGGCCCTTTAAAACACAATCACAAAACTTTTAAAACAGCCCTGGCTGGCGTAGCTCAGTGGATTGAGCGCGGGCTGGGAACCAAAGTGTCCCAGGTTCGATTCCCAGCCAGGGTACATTCCTGGGTTGCAGGCCATAACCCCCAGCAACCGCACATTGATGTCTCTCTCTCTCTCTCTCTCTCTCTCTCTCTCTCTCTCTCTCATCTCTATCTCCCTCCCATCCCTCTCTAAAATGAATAAATAAAATCTTAAAAAAAAAAACACTTTTTAAATAGAAAAAGTCAACAATTGTGTAATACCATTACATGTCTGGTAAATATTAAAAAAATTAATTTACGGATGTTATGGGCCCTGGCTGGTGTGGCTCAGTAGATTAGTGCCAGCCTACAAATCAAAGGGTCACAGTTCAATTCCCATTCAGAGCACACACCTGGGTTTGTGGGCCAGGTCCCTAGTGTGGGGTGTGTGAGAGGCAACCACACATTGATGTTTCTCTCTCCCTCTTTCTACCTCCCTTCCCCTTTGTCTAAAAATAAACAAAAATCTTCTAAAAAACCACATATTAAACAGTAAATAAATTTTATGATATGTAAATTATATAAAGCTATTATTTTAAACAATCTATTTTAACCAATGCAAAGTGGCTTCTATATAAAGAAAACATACTTAGGAACAATAACTGCATTCAAAGTTACTATAAATTATTTACAAAATACAAATGATTACCTCATTAAAGGCTCTCTCTGATCTCGCATCAGCCTCATTGTAACTTCACAAGCTCTTCGAAAAAGACCTTCTGTTCCCATTGGACCCATTCCATTAACCATATTATGAGTCAGGCGAAATGGAACAATTTCTGGAACTTCAAAGGTTTCTCCCTTAAAACAATGCATTTTATTAAAAAGTAATAATGTTAGAATTTTTAAATGTTTATGCAAAAAATTTAAAACTTCATGTCTAGACTCACTTAGCAAAGAGCACACATACTGTCAAAATATATATTGATATTTGTAACTATTTTTGAAGACTGTATCATAAAGGATCTATATGACTCTACCTTTACTTGACGTGGATAAGATCTAGAGGATGAATGGACTCACCTTTTATTGAATTACTATGGTAAACAGCAGTATAGAGAAATTTTTATGCATTCAATATTTAGTCTTATTTAGCTTCCTTAATCTCCTTCCTTGAATAATACAAAGTACATACAAATATTATCACATTTTCTTCTTGTCTTTAAGACTTTCACTTAAAACAGCAAAGGAAAAGATATAGCCAAGTATGAGATGTTCACATCCCTCAGACAGGAAATGTAACATGAAATATAATGAAATCCATCCAGTTCATTTATTTTTTGTCATTTTCTAACCTGCCTTTCCTAGGACTTTCTCATCCCTCCAGTTTTCTGAAATTCCTCTCTTGAGTGATTTAACCTATGCCAGTGGTTTATCTTTGATTTGTTCTCAGTTTGGTCTGTGACCTTTCTTCCTTTCTTGTGATAACTGAGGCAACCCCATTGAGAATGATGACAAAGAAAAAAGTGGTTTTACCTGCCAGTCTGCTTTCCGGGATCACAACACTAGAAAATTGGAGGAGGTCTTAGGGAAAGTCCAACTACCTTAATTTATTCCCAGGTCCCACTTTAGACCTATAGAATCTGAATCCCCTGGGATGTTTCCTAGGTATCTGCAATATTATGAAAACTCTTAAGATGATTCCAATATGCTGATAGGTTTGGAAACCATCACTGCAAACTACTTTATTTCTCTAAAAATGAGTCTCAGTAAAATCAACTGTTCTGTCCATGTTAATATAACTAAGAACTAACTGAATCAGAACTTGAACCTATGTTTTCAGAATTAAGTTCAGTGCTAGTTTTATTATATTACTCTTTTGAGTTCTATTCATCCTAAGTTCTTATACTGAGGGCAATGGGAAATGTGACTCAACTGTAAATATAACTGCTACTAATGCGTATGTTTAGAAGAACAGTTGTGGAAGAAGGAAGATTAGCAGAAAACATACAATTAACTAAAGTAAGTCACATCACATACCTTATTGAAGAGACAGTTGAAATCCACATGTACACATTCTCCAGTCAAAGAATCAAAGAGAATGTTTTCACCATGACGATCTCCAAGGCCCAGGATATAACCAACCATTGACATAACTGCAGTGGAACGGCAATATGCTGATCTGCTACTGTACCTAAAACAAATTCAATGCCTATCAAATATCCTCATGCATATCAGTCAACACATTTAAAATACTTTTTCAATTCCAACCATAATAATGTATTATAATCTTGGTAATTTACCATGATGTTGGATCAGGGAATGTTCTCAGAAACCACTCATGAAAAACAGGAGGATGCCTGGGCAGGAGAAATTCTTGAAATACTTTGAGTTTTTCAGACAAAGCTGCCGTCTTTGGTAGCATACATTGGCGAAGTTCCTTACCTGTCATATAAACTCCTGCAAGGTAAAGTGATTTCCATTAATCACACACGCCAAATGAGGAAAGGGACATTTGTTGTTGCTGTTGTTATTGTTTCTGTGGTTAAAATAGGACAGGAAGTGTCTACTTTTATTCAAATTGGTATTCAAAAACAAAAATAGAAAATTTTCAATTATGCATATGTAAATTTATCTCCTTGTTGATTATAATTAATGACAACTAAAACCAATGTTTGGAATCAAACAACACCAGAAGATAGCACTCAGAATAAGTCCAATGCGAGTGCTGTTATTCCTCACTGAAATTACAGTGACCTCTCTGTTAGTCAGGACATAGTACAGGTCCACACTGGATCATTACTATGAAACTTACTATGGTGCTCTGAAATAATTTACTCTCACAAAAGCTAGTCTGCAAGATTCACCTGGTTCTTAAATTATTATCTTGCACAATGCAAATCATCTGGGGAAGTAGAGGAACTTTTCCTTGATATATATTTATGAGCCACATCAGACGACTGGTCTGACTCTAATCTATCAAATGCCTTTTAGGCCTACCTTGGTTTGGTGCTTTTTATACCTAAGGCACAGCTAAAAGTTTTATGGACAAATTTGCAATTTGAAGTTCTTAGAGTCAAATGTTGCATAGTTCAACTGTGTGTTCATGATAAGGTAAAATATATATATATTTTAAAATCCAATAACAGTAATTAAAACTTATACAATATTTCATCTTTCTAAATAAAATAGTCAACAGCAAGTTCCTTGAAATCAGGTTCAAATATGTTTGAACTGTAGTTCTGCAACATACTAGCTATGCAAACTAGATAAATTACTTAACCTCTCTGGTACTGTTCATAAAGAAGGTATAATTAGGCTTGTTAACATTACCAAATATCATATAATGTATTGTGTCATACTTAGCACAATACCTGTAAGACAGTAATTTATCAATTTTACTTAATGTTATGGATTAAGTTGTATTCCACCAAAATATTTTGAAGTCTTAACCCCTGATACCTATGAATGTCACCTTATTTGAAAATAGGGTGTTTGTCCATGTCATCAGGTTAAGATGAAGTCATTAGGGTGGGCCCTAAATATAATAATATGACTGATATCTTTATAAGAAGAGAGAATAGACACAGACATAGGGAGAATGCTATGATAACTAAGGCAGAGAATGGGCTGATATGTCTATAAATCAAAAAACATCAAAAGTTGCTGGCAACACCAGAGGAAAAAGGTTTAGAACAGATTCTCTCCTAGGGTCTTCAGAGATAAAGTGGTCCTACTGACACTGTGATTTTGGGCTCCTAAGCCTCCAGAGCTGGGACAGAATAAATTTCCATTGTTTATAATCAGTTTGTAGGACTTTGTTACAGCACCCCTAGAAAAGTAATATATTTACTTTCTCCTTCACTCTAATAAATTAATATATATTTTAATGTATTGCATCTCATACATTTAAAAACTATTTAGAAATAATTTTAGAATTATAAAAATTGCATAAATGATATATAGAGTTCTCATATATTCATCACCCAGATTTTTTATTGCTTATCTTTCTCATAGCAGTAGTACAATTACCTAAATCAGAAAATTATTTTGTTATAATATTATTACTTAACCTTTAGACCTTATTCAAATTTCACCAACTGTCCTACTACCACACTTCTTCCTAGGTCAGGATCCTATCCAGGATACCATATTGCATTCACCTCCATAATGTCCTCAAATCTGGGAAATTTCTGTCTTTGTCTTTCATTATGTTGACATTTTTAAAGTGTCCTGAGCAATTATTTTTGTTTTTACACTGTAAAGTTACTATTTCTCACTTTGTCCTTAATAAACTATTTTGCAGGGATATACATTGAGACTCTGTAAATAACCTGTTTCCTGTCATACTTTTCCTATTAATTTCAGCATCCATTGAGATTCACTGCCTGCAATTATATACCATGGCATTTACTAGTTGGTAATTTTCTATTTCCATCTTTATTTTCTATATTTATTCATTGCAATTCTACTGTATAGAAGAACTGTTCGTACTTCCTTATTTACTCATCTGTTTACATTGCTATGGATTTGTAATCTAACACTATCATCTATTTTTGGTGCTCATATTATCTCAGGTTTAGTCTGTGGCAGGCTCCACTTCTAATCTAATACTTTTGGTTTCATTCTAGCCTTCCCTTTCCTTTTGTTTTTCTGACACTGAAAAGCTAGCTCGCATTAGCCACAACCTACTTACTTGTTTGCTAAAGTCTAGGACACACATAAAGTAGTTTCAAAATTGCTAACTAGTAACTCTGTGAAAAACACATTTTCATATACATTTTTGCAAGCTACCTCCATCCTTTTTGGATGAAGGTAAAAAAGGAATTAAAACACAAGGAATACAAGAAGAAAGGGAGGGAGAGAAGCAGGAAGGACACTTAAGTACTTCTGTATATAGAATCTCATTTGAACAGAAATTTCATCATGGTTTATACCAAGAAAATGTACAATGACATATGTTAATAACAAATACATCCTTATTATACAAGGTCTGTCCAGAAGAAGTCCAACCATTATTAATATAGCAAGAACAGTTTGCATGACATTGATGTAATCTGGCAGCCAAGGAGAGTGGACTGGAATGCATGTGCATGAATAATCACGACCTCACTGTACTAGTCAGTGGGAATGGTAGACACCTTTGAGTCAGCAGGTGGGCTGTGTGGCCATCACATTCACAATGACTGAGCAAGTAGAGCAACAAATCTGCATCAAATGTTGCATTAACCTTGAACATTCCTCCATGGAAACTATTCAGATGATTCAGAAGGTCACAGCTCTGGACAACTGGTGATTGGCAGCTTCATCATGACAGTGCACCTGCTCATGCATCACATCTCATGCAGAGTTTTTTGGCAAAACATCAAATGACTCAGGTGACTCAGCCCCCTTACTGTCCAGATGTGCCCTGTGACTTCTGGCTTTTCTGAAAACTAAAATCACATTTGAAAGGGAAGAGATTCCACACCATTGATGAGATTCAGGGAAATATGACAGGGTAGGTGATGGCTGTGTGAGGTCCCAAGGTGCCTACTTTGAAGGGAGCTGAGACATCATTGTCTTGTGTACGTTTCTTATACCTTATATCTTCTTCAATAAATGTGTCTATTTTTCATAGTACATGGCTGGATACCTTCTGGACAGACCTGGTGTATGTTAGCAGCTATTATATGCATATTACTTATTTATATTGTAAAAATTAATTTTGGTACCCTTTTCTTTATATAGTTTGGTGAGAATAGGTCTCAAGCCAGCAGTGTTGTTAACCCATTCAATAATCCCACATTCATCATTCAATGGAATAACTGCATATGTTCGGATATGAAGTTCTCTTCTACGAGACTCTGCATCTTTTCTTAAACACTATTAAAAAAACATAAACTTAAGAATTAATATTTCTAAATATTATGTCAAATATATCTAAAGATTATTCATTTCATACTAAAAGAAGGTCAATAGAAGTTTACCATTAATGTTGATGGGCCAGGAAACTACTTGAACAGTATCCCTAATCTCGTTTCAAATTATTAACAATCCCCTGGGTAAGTCCTTTTTTAAAATTATTAACCAAATTTGACAAGAATATTGTGTTTGAAAATATTACAGTTATATATTTAACAATGACAAATACTATTAAACATTAAGTACTCAGGCACAGAGACTGCTATTTAATTTTAATTATTTCAAAAAGGTATAAATAAAAGCATGAGTTTTATGGTATCCTCAGAATATATTTCTTACTCTTTAAGTTTAATATTACAGTTTCATTGGAAAAATTCTGTTCTAGTATAAAAGGTTTTCACATCTCTGATTAATCTTGAAATACAGTAGCTAAGGATAAAGCATATTTTGTTTAATTCTGGAATGGTATAAAATGATCTAAGCATACATGCCTATAATTGTAAACTGTCCAATTCAAAACCCCAATCACTGACCAAAAACACATTTTAAACTTTAGGAACAAGGAGGCTACAGAAATGTGAGCAAAACAGTATGGCATTAGATTCACATGTAAAGATTTATATGTGCCTCCTGATCCAAAACAGTCAAACTCTAGTTTTTCACAATCAGGCTACTTTATTTGACCATGTTAATGTAGAGGAACAGTAATGAAATACTATAATGAGTAATACAGCTGATTAAGATAATTATATAAACTAAAGCTAGGCCACCTGATCTGCTCAACCAGAAAATCGCCCAGGGAGCTTCAAGGATGAACATACTAATAATTAGTCATGAAATTAAGTTACCAATTCACCAAACAACATTTTAAATAAAAAATATTCCTTCCTTTCATATTGCCTTTGAAATGAGTTTTTAATACAGTATTAATGTTTAACTTACTTTTATAAATGCTTTTCATAAAATCCTCCCCTGACTTCCAGTCAAGATGGAGGCGTAGGTAGTAAATACAGCTTGCCTCCTTGCACAACCACAGAAAAAATTTCAAGCAAGCTATCACCCAGAATTGCCAAAACTTGAGCTGTATGTAAGTCCACAACCAAGGAGTTAAGAAATCAAATTCATCCAGACAGGTAGGAGGGATGGAGACATGAGAACGTGGAACTGGTGCTCTCACAACCACATGTGGTAGACCAAAATCCTGAGGGATACCTTGGGAGCAAGGGATCCCAGCCCCACACCAGATTCAAAAACAAATTAAAAAAAAAGAATAAGCTAAGGAGGCTCTGGGACAACTTCAACCATACCAATATTTGAATCATAAGAGTGACAGAAGGTAAAATAAAGAGGAAGAAATTAAAAACTTATCTGAAAAATAATGAAAGAAAACTTCCCTAATGTGGTGAAGGAAATATACATACAAGTCCAGGAAGCACATAGAGTCCCAAACAAGATGAAAACAAAGAGGAGCCACCAAGAGACATTATAACTAACATGTCAAAGGTTAAAGATAAAGAGAGAATCTAAAAAGTAGCAAAGGAAAAGCAGATAGTTACTTACAAAAGAGTTCCCATAAGACTGTCAGATGATTTCTCAAAACAAACTTTGCAGGCAAGAAGGGACTGGCAAAAAGTATTCAAAGTGATGAAAAGCAAGGACCTACAACCTATTTTACTCTATCCAGCAAAGCTATCATTTAGAATTGAAAGGCAGATAAAATGCTTCCCAGACAAGGTAAAGCTAAACCAGTTCATCATCACCAAGCCATTTTATATGAAATGTTAAAAGGATTTAAAAAATACAAGATCATAACTATGAACATTAAAATAGCAATACATTCACAATTGAATCTAGAAAACAAACTAAGCAAAGCAGAACAGAAAGAGAATTACAGATATGGAAATCATTTGGAGTGTTATCAGTTGGAAGAGGAAGGGGGAAAATGGGGAAAAAGATGTAGGGATTAAGAAGTGCAAATTGGTAGGTACAAAATAGGTGGGTGTTAAGAACAGAATAGGAAATGGAGTATCCAAAGAACTTACATGCATGACCCATGGTCCTGAACTAAGGGAGGGGATTCCAGAGAGAACAGGTGGTACCGGGTGGAGGGGGCAAAGGGGTAAAAAGTGGTACAACCGTAATAGCATAATCAATAAAATATATATTTTTAAAAATCCTCACCTGAAGATATGTTTTTATTGATTTTAGAGAGAGGAAGGGAAAGAAAGAGAGAGAGAAACATCGATTGGCTGCCTCTTGTACACATCCCAAGAGGGGACGAACCTGCAACCTGTATGTGCCTAGATTAGGAATCAAACCCACATACTTTTGGTTATGGGACAATGAATGCTCCAACCAACTGGGCCACCCAGCCAGAGCATTTCTTTAACTTACTTTTGATTAAACTAAGCACAAAGCATAACTGTCTTATGAAAAATGAATTTATCTGCTGCTTTATCTTTTCTATGTTAAAAGTTCCTAACTTTTCCAGGTAATAAAAGGGGTATCAGTGATAATTGGGAAAAAGATAAGAGAAGAGGGACAAAAAGCTTAGATAAAAACAATAATGATTCATTCTTCAAATCCTTCAAAAGTATGGTTTATTTTTATCAATACAAAAAGAGAATCTGTGCATTTATAGTACCTGACTACAGAATAACTCAAAATACCTAAGACCATTTATTTTTAATAACCATTTAATGAGATCTCACATTATCATTTCTGAGACAGAAATCAAGTACTTAACAATAAAACAAAAAAATACTAGTGATCACTTTTAAAATAGTGTGTTTATAAAAATAGAACACTTTATAGCACTGAAACATAAAACAAATCTGGCATAAAAACTACATTATAATTTAAACATTAAGTAGAAAAATTTCCCCTCATGAATATGCCTTAGACATTTTTCTCAATATAATAATAGCAGTATCTTATTTTAAAAAAATTAAGTGAAACCAGTGCTCTTTACACACTGATGCACCTGCCTAGATCGGCTGCTGTGATGGAGGAGGAGGAGGAGAGGAGGGAGGCCTGAGGAGCAGCAGCAATTCTCTTATCAACAGACATTTTTTTTTAAATATTTTATTTATTTATTTTTAGAGAGGGAAGGGAGGGAGATAGAGAGAGAGAGAGAGAAACATCAATGTGCGGTTGCTGGGGGCTATGGCCTGCAACCCAGGAATGTACCCTTGCTGGGAATCGAACCTGGGACACTTTGGTTCCCAGCCCGCACTCTATCAACAGACATTTGAAAAGAAGCACAAATAATACAGAAGCTGTGAAGCTCTTAACCAGGAGTAATTCACTGTTAAATACATCACAGAAAACTGAAAAGATTGCTCAGTTTAACAAAGAACGAAAAGCAAAGAAGAACTTAGAGGATGAAAACAAAAATTCAGTGGAGGCAGCAGGGGCTGAAGGAGTTGAAACTGAGAATTAAATTCTATCACCATTTGGAAAAAGCAGACCTCAGCAGGTAGAGCCACCAAAAACACATATTGCTACAGAGGCAACTTTGAAGGGATAAGTAGAGATACAAAAAAAAAAAGGGGGGGGGGGACTTTTTTTGTGTTATAGTCTCTAAGACAGCAAAATCTACTTTAAAAGAGAACTGGAAACTCAAGCAAAAAACTCCTCATCTCATGTCATACTGAAGTGGTTTGGTATATACTGAAAATTATATCTATTGCAATTAATAAAATGTTGTTAGCAGTTAAAAAAATTAAGTGAAACCAGCAATTCTACTTCTGAGTACATACACAAAAGACTGAAAGCAGGTACTCAAACAAGATAATTGTAAACCTATGTTCATAGCAGCATTATTAACCATAGCCAAAAGTTGGAAGCAACCCAAGTGTCCACTGATGAGTGAAAGGATAAACAAAACGTGGTATACACATACAATGGTATAATTATTCTGCTTTATAAAATAAAGAAATTCTGACATGCTATAACATGAATGGACCTTGAAGCCATAATGCTAAGTGAAATAAGCCAGTGAAAAAGGATAATATTGTATGATTCCACTATTAGGTGTCTAGAGTAGTAAAGTTCATATAGATAGAAAGTAGAAGGGTGGTTAACAGAGCCTGGGAAGAAATTAAATAGGGAGTTACTGTTTAGTGGATACAGAGTTTCAGTTTGGTAAGATAAAAAGAGCTCTGGAAGATACTATATGATTTCACTTATATGTGGAATCTAATTAAACTAACACGTAAAATAGAGACAGATTCAGAGAGCATGATGACAGTTATTGTGGGGGGCTGGTTAAGGGGGTAGAAGGATCAAGCAAAAAGGAAAAAGGATCATGGACATGGACAACAGTGTGGTGATTGCAAGGGACGGTATAAGAAACTAAATGGTAATGGAAAACATAAAATAAAATTTTAAAAAGAGTTCTGGAGAGAGATGGTGGTGATGGTTGCACAATGTGAATCTGTTATACCAAACATTCAGGTATATTTGAATGTATACCACTAAACTGAACATTTAAAAATGGTTAATTTTATGTTATGTATATTTTATCCCAATTTTAAAAACTAATTAAAAATGTAATGAAAGGCACTACATTTCATTCCCTCTTTTTGACAGTGATCTATTTGCATACTGAAAAGCTCACACCACATTGATAGTAACTGTAGTCAACTCTAAAATAAAAGCAAACTATCTCCAACCTTATTAATCAAGGAATTAAATTCCATTAGTCTACAATCCTTTCTCAGGTCATCTTTTGGCTTACACATCATGATGTAGAACTTTCCATCTGATCCTTTTAAAGATATCTTCTTTGGTTTCTGAAGAGAAGCAAGAATTTCCACCTAAAAGATGATGAGATATATATTATACATTATAAAATCAAACTTCTATATCTAAATATCTATATGTATTATAAATATTGTGTTACCTAATATAATAAAAAGAAGAATCTATATTATGCAGTAAATTTATACTTTTATCAATGTATTTTAATTATCTATAACCTATGAAAAGAATGGCTGCCCTTGAGTAGAAACATATTTTCACCCATTAAAAATGATTATGAAATAATTGAGCGCGGGCTGTGAACCAAAGTGTCACAGGTTCGATTCCCAGTCAGGGTACATGCCTGGGTTGCAGGCCATGACCCCCAGCAACCGCACATTGATGTTTCTCTCTCTCTCTCTCCCCCTCTCTCTCTCTCTCTCTCCCTTCCCTCTCTAAAACTAAATTAAAAATCCTAAAAAAAATGACTATGAAATAAAAAGATTATCAGCAATGTAAGTACATATACATCTAAATTTATATAGCCCCTTAAAGCAGTCACAATGTTTAAAAGATTTTTGTATTTTTAGGACCTTTCTTCAAAGGCTCTGACGCTGTTTTTAAATGTATTTAATGGTAAGAAATGTTTCTCAACCAAAAGTAACTTGATTTTTAAAAAAAGAAACTGCTCCAAAATCAAATCTACCTGATGAGGTGAGTAAATAAGCTTAATATTATTAAGTTAAAAACAAGGCATGATTATAAGTAATTAAAAATGATTGCATTATGTGGTTTAATAACTGGCTCTAGCAGTAAAACAAATGTTTGGAGTCAGAAGTACTGGAATAAATATAGTTGTCAACAGTATTTAAGCCCTGGCTGGTGTGGCTCAGTGAATTTAATGTTGCCTGTGAACCAAAGGGTCGCTGGTTCGATTCCCAAGTCAGGGCATGTGCCTGGGTTGCGGGCCAGGTCAGGTCCCCAGTAGATGGCGCTCGAGAGGCAACCAAACATTGATGTTTCCCTCTCTTCCTCCCTTCCACTCTGTCTAAAAGTAAATAAAATCTTTTTTTAAAAAGGCATTTCCTAAGAAGTCCTGTAGTACCATTTCTTAAAACAGTCATATATCATACTTCAAAAAAGAATCATGCTCTTCCTAGCTGAATTTCACTTCCTTAAAAAATAAAAAAAATAATAATAAACCAAAACCAAAAATCTTGATTTTTTTTCTTTCTGTTCTCCGTATCTAAGACAAAAGAAGAGTATGGAAAAATCAAAGTGTGAAAAAATAAAGATTATAGTCATATTAAAACAAATGTGAGCATGTGAAAAATCAAAATACATACTAATTTAGACATGGGATTTTTATCAATTAATTTTGTTTCATCAGTACAAGAGAGTTTTGCTTTTCTGTCTTTCCAATCACTTTTTCTTTGCTAACAAAAAAAAATTCACTTAATCTCTGGGAAAAACACTTTTAAACTTAATTTGAAAATGTTAACTAAAAAAATTTAATTAAAAAAAAACATAGTCACAGTTATATAAAACTAAAGTTTACCGTATCATCAAAACTTGCAATATAAGCCCAATGACCAGGAAATGGATCGTGGTTAGCATGGGTACCCAGAATTGACGGAAGAGTAGGTATCATGACTGATTGTAAAGGGATGAGGATTTCACTAAATGTTGCTTCTTCTACCAGCTTTTTAAGCATTTTAAAATGAGTGCTCATGCTTAATGTGGAGCTACTTCCATCCACCTGGGGGGGGAAAATTGTACATTTTAATTTCTCTGTTTACCTTGAATTATAGAACTCTTTAGTTTCACCCAAAATAAAACTTCGGTTCTGCAGTATCTTAATTACATTGGCTCCATAGTCTGTAGTTCTCTAAATATTTTTTACACATTATCTCATTTTAATTTCTCTGTACTCTTTTACCTAATCAATAATACCTACATCATAGGATTGTTAAATGACTAAAAGAGATTAATAAAGGGTATAATCCATTATCAGACATTACAAAAAAAACAACTCTATAAATTAAACATTTTTGGTACCCTATCTCATTTGGCAGCAAAATAATACCTAATTTCTCACTTAGTGCAAAGATTAATATGTTTCACTACAGAAATAATCAGGTATTCAATTATGATACTCAATATAATGTACAATACATACACTCTATTCCCTTTAAAAATCTGAAAAATTTGGAATTCCTAAATGTAGTGGGCCACAGAAGTTTCAGACAAAGAATGGGAAACTTTTAAAAGTGTAGGTGTTTAATAAATGCTGGCCACTATCATAACACTGTTTTTGATAGTATCAAGTATATCAGAAATCAAATAGAATTCAGATAGAAAAACGGATTACACTTTCAAGATGTTCATTGTTGAAGAACAGTCCCTATTTTCTCACCTATAAACAGTTATTGGTGAATATTTGCAATAAGAAATATAGCTATTAACCTTATAGAGTCTCTCCGTCTGTTTATAACTAGCCCTACCCCCTCCTCTGCCTTTCTGTACATTCTTCAGGGGGGGTTTTCCCCCCTCCAATTCCTTAGGTAGAATAGTGGGTCACTCCTATAAGCATGTCCATATTCCACTCACAAGTTTACTGAAAAAAGTAGCTGTGACACTAGATAATAACCATCTGCCTGGTTTCCTGTGAGACCATGACCACTTCAAGACAGGAGAACATGTATTATTCACCACTGTTTCCATTAACATACTGCTTATCTCCTGGTAGGTAATAAAATGTGTACTGAAGGAATGAAAACCAAAACGCCAATCTTCTTTCCTCTTATATATGTAGGTTAATGTTTTGAAAGTTTAAAGATATGAGAGAAAACGATCACAGATACAACTTTAATTAACTATTTTACATATGGCTTACTTCATATCCTCCACCTAAACTTATTTTTAATAAATACAAATAATTTACTCTTGAAAGAATTTATATCAAGAACTTTTAGAAATTCGGAGGGTACTTGATAGAGAGATATATGTTAGCAATTTTAAAAACAGCTTTATTAAGGTGAACTGCACATTTTTAAATTTAAAGTATACAATTTGATGCCTTTCAAAATCTGTGTATACCAATATTCATTAGAATTTTAATGATGAAAGAAAACCTGCTAAAATCCTTTGGAAGTTTTATATAAAATTATACAACACTGGCCTATAAAGTAATAAGATTTATGATAATACCGGTTTATTGCACAATTCTAGAAGCTTATCTGTTAGACGAGTTGCATCTCCAACAAACTTTTCTAGGGATTTTTTCATATGAATAGCTTTATTTAGGATTTCCTTGCATCTGTTCACACGCATGGGATAAGAAGACTGCCATAAAAAAGAAAGTAAAATGCAATTTTATATGAGATTTTAAAAAGATAACAAAACTTCTTAACAACTATCAACTTTAAAAGTACTCATGATAAAAGTTTATACCAATATAAATTTTCTGGAAGTAAATTTGACAATACTATCAATAGTCATAAAAATGCTGCTCTCTTATGACCTGATAAATTTCCTTCTTAGCATCTACCCTGAAGTACTAATCAGAAATGAGAATAAATATAGATGTGTCTAGATGTATTACAATAGCAAAAAACTAAAACAACCTTAATGATCAACAATAGTTAAAATATAGATGACTAACTACTACAGACTTCTATGCAATTATTAAAATTGTATCTTCAAGGAGTATTTAATAACATGTGAACATGCTTATGATAATAATCTTAAGTAAAAAATATGAAATTATTTATGTATGTAATTCAAATTAGAACTAAAATGTGTATAGAAAATAAATATATCAAAACTACATCAACATATTAATGAATTGGAGTGAAATTTTGTTTTATATCTCTGTATATTTTTTAAGTTCTCTAAAATATTTATTAAATAAACATATTTATCAAGTTGCAAAGTTCCATTAATAATGCAACAAAATTTTGATAGCATTAATAAGTTCAGGTACTTTGAATTAAAACACTTGGGAAAAACACTTAGGGCCAAGATGGAGGCATAGGTAGACACACTGTGCCTCCTTGCACAACCAAAAGAAAGACAACAACAATTTAGAAACAAAATAATAACCAGAACTGACAGAAAATTGAACTGCATGGAAGCTGGACAACCAAGGAGTTAAAATAGACACATTCTTGCAGACCAGTAGGAAAGGTGGAGTCAGGCAGCCAGGCAGAGAAGGATCACCACACAAAAAGCAGTAGCACCAGACGCAGAAGGCACGGGGACACAAAAGATGGTAACTGGCAAATGCTGGGCGCACAGGCTGTGGCTGGCAGACCCTGGGTGCAGGGTAGCAAGGGGCAGACCCAGTAAGGTGGCAATTGTAAAGTGAAGCACTGTGCACAAGGCAGCTGGCTGACCAGGTGGTCCCACATTTGAGTGCAGATAAACCAGGCAAAACTGGGGAGCAAGGCAGACTGCGCAACTGAGGGTCCCGGCGCAGGAAATAAAGCCTCAAACACCAATTGAAAACACCTGTTGGAGTTGATGCACAGGAGGGACTCCCAGCCTCACAGGAGAGTTCATTGGAGAGACCCACAGGGTCCTAGAACATACACAAGCCCACCTACATGGGAATCACACCACAAGGGCCCAGTTTGCTTGGGGGAAGCGGCTGAAGGGACTGAAATCCGACAGAGAGTGGAGTAAGCATCATTGTTCCCTCTCGGACCCCACCCCCACATATAGCATCACAACCCAGTGACTGGGTTACCCCGCCCTGGTGAAAACCTAAGGCTCCGCCCCTCATACATAATTGGCACAACCAAACCCTCCTCCCCCAAAAAAATGACCCAAACAGAAGAACAGATCAAAGCCCCAGAGCAAATACAACTAAGCAACCAAGAGATGGCCAACCTATCAGATGCACAGTTCAAAACACTGGTGATCAGAATGCTCCCAGAATTGCTTGAATTTGGTTGCAAATGAGATGAAAAAAAGGGAGGCTACACTAAGTGAAATGAAGGAAATGCACAGGGAACCAATAGTGATGGAAAGGAAACTGGGACTCAAATCAACGGAGTGGACCAGAAGGAAGAAAGAAACAACCAAACACAAAAGAATGGAGAAACAAGAATTCAAAAAAATGAGGAGAGCCTTAGGAACTTCCAGGATATCTTTAAATGTTCCAACATCCAAATTATAGGGGTACCAGAAGGAGAAGCGGAAGAGCAACAAGTGGAAAAGTTATTGGAACAAATAAGAAAGGAGAACTTCCCCATTCTGGCAAAGGAAATAGACTTCCGGGAAGTTCAGGAAGCTCAGAGAGTCCCAAAGAAGTTGGACCCAAGGAGGAACACACCAAGGCACATTATAATTACATTACCCAAGATTAAAATGAAAGAGAGAATCCCAGAAGCAGCAAGAGATAAGGAGACAGTTACCTACAAAGGAGTTCCCATAAGACTATCAGCTCATTTCTCAAAAGACACCTTGCAGGCAAGAAGGGGCTGGAAAGTATTCCAAGTCATGAAAGGCAAGGACCTACATCCAAGATTGCTCTATCCAGCAAAGCTTTCATTTAGAATGGAAGGGCAGATAAAGTGCTTCTCAGATAAGGTCAAATTAAGAGTTCATCATCACCAAGCCCTTATTATATGAATTGTTAAAGGGACTTATCTAAGAAAAAGAAGATAAAAAACATGTATAGTAAAAGGACAGCAAACTCACAATTATTAACAATCACACCTAAAACAAAAACAAACTGAACAAACAACTAGAACAGGAACAGAACCACAGAAATGGAGATCACATGGAGGGTTAGCAACAGGGAAGTGGGAGGAGGAGAGACGGGAAAAAGGTGCAGAGAATAAGTAGCATAGATGGTAGGTAGAAAATAGACAGGGGGAGGGTAAGAACAGTACGGGAAATGTAGAAGCTAAAGAACTTATGACACATGGACATGAACTAAAGGGGGGATGTGGGTGGGAGAGGGGGGTACAGGATGGAGGAGAGTAAAGGGGGCAAAATGGGACAACTGTAATAGCATAATCAATAAAATATATTTAAAAATAAAAAATAAAACACTTGGAAAAAAATAGATTACCAAGCACTAACAATTTATACACCTTACAAAGAAAAGGCATGCTGATTGATCTTAAACACACTAGAAACAACCAAACTTCACTTTCACTTCATTTCATATGGTAAATATTTCTAAATTTTAAAATGAATCATAATGCTATAATTTGTTTAAGTATTTAAAATTTGTTTTACTACAAATCTAGGAGACAAACCCTCAAACTGAATCTATATATTAGCATTAAATAATCAATGCCATGTTAAAATGGAAAAACACATCTGTGTTACTACATTACCTTTGATACAGCTGTCATCATCCACATTGCTTGCTGAGGATAGGCCAGAAACACTTTGGCTATAATTTCCATCAAGACAACAAAAACTTCATCGTGAGAATGACAAATTCGGGAGATCAATTGTGAAAAAGCAGTCAAAAACTGATATGGAGCTAACTGACTTGTGTGGTCTGTGATAACTTTGTTTATCTTAGCTAAATCATTTCTCATTTGTACCCGATCAGAGCGGCCAGCTGGAAGAAAAATCAAAGTTTAAAAAATACTAATAAGTTAAAAAGAATAAAAGAATATAATAATTCATTTCACAGGAAGACAATTTTGTTTTAAAAACAGTTTTAAGATATATAGTAATCCACTCTATCCAGTTTTGCTTTCCATGCTTTCAGTTATTGGTAGTCAACTGCTGCCTGAAAATATTAAATGGAAAAATCCAGAAATAAACAATTTGTAAGTTTTAAATTATGCAACATTCTGAGTACTGTAATTAAATCTCATGCTACCCCCACTCCACCCTCCCCAAGACATGAGTCATCACTTTGTCCAGCATCTTCACACTGTACATGTTAGTCACATCGTAGCCTTCTCACTTATCAGGTTGACTGTTGAGGTACTGCAGTGCTGGTATTTAAGTAACCCTTATCTTAACGGCCTTAAAGCACAGGAGTAGTGATGCTGACAATTCAGATATGCCAAAGAGAGCCATACGGTGCTTCCTTTAAGTGAAAAGGTGAAAGTTCTCAACAATATAGAAAGAACAAAAATTGTATGCTGAGGTTGCTAAGATCTACAGTAAGAAGTACTGTACTACTTCTATTCATGAAGTTGTGAAGGAAGAAAAAGAAATACATGCTAGCTTTGCTATCACACCTCACACTGCAAAAGTTACAGCCACAAATATGTTGAGAAGTGCTTAGTTAAGATAGAAATGACATTAAATATGTGGGTAGAAAACATGAACAGAAAACCTATTCTGAATGACAGCAATGTGTTGTACCAGCAAGCACTGACCCTATACAAAGACTTCAGCAAGGGATCCCCTAAAATAAATGACACCACCTCATTTACTGAAAGTAGCAGATGGTTACACAGACTTGGGAATGGGTGTGTACTGAAAAATATAAAAGTTACTGGAGAGGTGCCTTGACAGGTGTGACTTAGTGGGTTGGGTTTTGTCCCACAAACCAAAAGGTCGCTGGTTTGATTCAAGGTCGGCACATGCCTGGGTTGCAGGCCAGGTCCCAGGTGGGGGTCCTGCAAGAGGCAACCCATTGATGCTTCTTTTGCACGTCTAAGTTTCTCTTCCTCTTACTCCCTCCCTTTCCCTCTTTCTAAAAATGAATAAATAAACATTTTCAAAGCTAAAAAGAGCCCTGGCTGGTGTGGTTCAATGGATTGAGTGCCAGCTTTCAAATCAGAGGGTCGCTGGTTCGATTCCCAGTCAGGGCCCATGCCTGGGTTGCAGGCCAGGCCCCCAGTGGTCCCCAGTGGGGGACGCATGAGAGGCAGCCACACATTGATGTTTCTCTCCCTCTCTGTCTCCCTCCCTTCCCCTTTATCTAAAAATAAATAAATAAAATCTTTTTAAAAAATGAAAGAAAGATAAAAAGAAAAATTACTGGAGAGGCTGTGTCTGCTAATGAAGCAACTGCTGCCATATTTCCAGCAGAGTTGAAGAAGTTGATTAGGGTTTGGTACCATCCAAGGCTTCAGGCATCCACTAGGGTTTTGGAATGTGTCCCCCATGGATAAAAAGGACTAGTGTATGTTATTATCATGTACCAAAGCAGGTCATGTGCCAATTTTTGAAAATATAGTTTTCTCTGTCCAAGTAGGAGAAAATATTTAGGAATGTTGAAAAATTCAAGAGCCATTAATTTTCACTAGAAACAAATAGAACAAGCTACAGTCTATTGTAATTTTTATGGTGAATTATTTGGCTTATACTAGTATTTTTCAATATCAAGGAATGAGCAGATTTTCAACTGCAGGCTCTGAGCTGCAACTACTTAAAAAGTCTATGTTTAGTTACTTAAAAAAACAAACCAACCAACTAATAAAACAAAACAGAAACAGTTTCACAGACATAGACAACAAACTGATGGTTGCCAGTGGTGGGGGAAGGGCAAAAAAATGTAGGAGATTAAGAGGTACAAATTTTCAGTTATAAAATAAATAAGTCGCGGGGATATAATATACAGCATAGGGAATACAGACAATAATATAACTTTACACAGTGACAGATGGGTACCAGATTACTCGTGGTGATGACTTTGTTAGGTATGTAAATGTTGAATAGCTATGTTGTACACCTGAAACTAAAAGAATATTAGTAAGCATATTTTAATATGGTTACTAATATTGGTTACAAATAAAGTAACCATATTTTAATTTAAAAAGTCTATGTTTAATATTTCCTGTTTTTAACATTTAGTTTCTTGCCCACATAAAATATTTTTTAAATTTATTTTTCAATTACCAAAGATGACTTTTTAATTTATAAAACCTTATTTACCAAATTCATTCTTAGCTTTTAGTAAGTTAAACTGTCAAGCCAAATCTAACTTAATACAAAAATTATCATTTCTCTTGGTTCTTTAAAATTTTACATACAAAATTATACCTTTTTCCCATTCATATGCCTTAGCACCAAAATCAAGCCATAATGATAACATCCGTGGCATTGACTGATATATGAATTGATTTCCATATTGTAGAGATCTGTAATCATATAAAGAAGGTATTATTAACATAGTATTCTTTGTTTGTTGTGTACATTAACATCTTAAGATTTAAACTACTACTTAAACAAAAATTTCTGCTATCAGTATTTCTTCCTATTAGAGGTTATCTTTTGACTCTTCTGTCCCCTTTATTTCCTACTATATTCCTCATTAAGCTCTATCTTGCCTGTACCAAAATTAATACAAGTTATGACCTAGTGAAAATCTTGTCACCCTGACTGGTATGGCTCAGTTGGTTGGGCATCATCCCACAAAGCAAAAGGTCACGGGTCAGATTTCCAGTCAGGGCACGTGCCCTGTCCCTGGTTGGGGCAGAGGCAACTGATCGTGTTTCACACATTGATGTTTCTATCCCTTCCTTTCTCCTTCCATTCCTCTTCCTCTAAGAATAAATAAATAAAATATATATTTTTAAATCTGTCAACACTTCTTTCAAATTTTCCTTAGGGTCTGTGCCTTCTATTGCATTCTGTGGCCATAAGCCTACATCAAGCTCAATCACTCAATTTTTGTAAAGTTATAATAACTTAGTCTCCCTAATTTTACATTTCTTCCCTTCAATTAAGTTCTAGACTAATATTCTTTTTTTTAAGGATTTTATTTATTTATTTTTAGAGAGGGAAGGGAGGGAGGGAGGGGGAGAGAGAGAGAGAGAGAGAGAGAGAGAGAGAGAGAAACATCAATGTGTGGTTGCTGGGGGTTATGGCCTGCAACCCAGGAATGTACCGTGGCTGGGAATCGAACCTGGGACATTTTGGTTCCCAGCCTGCGCTCAATCCACTGAGCCATGCCAGCCAGGGCAATATTCTTTAAATTCTAGTTTTATCATGCTCAAAAACAAGAATCAACTACCTATTCTTTAAGACCATATGAAAACTCTGCCTAGGATTCAAATATTCACAATCTTGTTTCTTTATAACTTTCCAGTCTTGGTCTCTTACTACTCACCAGCATACACCTTTCAAGATTCCAATAAGGAATCTTCCATCAAGTCCAATTTCCTCACCATCCTCTGAACAAACCATTCAAACCCTATCTCTCTGCCAAATTTATAAAAGGTTAGTAATGGCCTCTCCTTCTTGAATTTAATTAACTTTCAAATCCTACCTTTTTCATAAGGTTTACCACACTTCTGTAGCAATGCAGTATAAAAATGTATACTTTTCAAATCATGAAGTCAGGGGCTGAAGTTTTGACTTCAGGTTTGCCAGAAATTTATGACTTTGGGACTTGTTTGGTTCATTTTTTGTATTTGTTAAAATCAAAAGATTTTTATACTATTTATTTTGATACCTAATCACACATTCTATTATGTACCATTATTTAAACATTTTATGTGCTGCTGTGGTCAGGTGGCTCAGTTAGTTGGAGCGTCGTCTTGTACACCAAAGGGTGGCAGGTTCAATCCCTGGACAGGGCACATACCTAGGCTGCATGTTCAGTCCCCATTTGGGGTGCGTTAGGGAGGCAACCAGTTGATGTTTCTGTCTCTTTCTTTGTCTCTCTCTCTCCCCCCAGGTCCCTTCTTCTCTCTCTAAAATCAATGAACATATCCTTGGGTGAGGATAAAAAAGTGTTTTATGTGCTTAAGTTTCCTCTATCTAATTGGACTGGAGTTCCCTAAGAGCAAATACTGATGCTTAATTAGTAATAACATAGTAATTCAATCACTCAGAGGAAAAATAAGTCTTGATAGCTGAGTGTACTCCCTTAAGCATCCAAATGTTTTCTTTTAACTACTATGGATAAAGTAAGCTCTAAAATCTCCTTACTGTCTTAAACTATACTTATAAATATCTCACAGTATACCTAATAATGTTATGCACATCAAGGACTCTAAATAACTACATTTTAGAAGAAATGCATTAAATAAATTGTTTACCAATGTACATGATATACATTAATACTAAAGACCGAATGAAAGCTATTACTCATTTTAGAAAAGACAAATAACTATCCTCTGCATATGCTTCCATTTCAAAATGCCAATATGCCATAAACTCTGTCCCAAAAATAAGCAATTACTAATCAATAAATAAAATTAAGTTTGGATTTTATAAAACTTGAAGTCCATCTTGGGAAGAAGGGCTTGGCTAATCTTGTAATTCTATTATCACCAATAAACAAATACTGCTTTGATTCCTGAAAATACTAAGCTGAGAAGTCAAAATACCAAGTAACAGGCAACGATAAATAGATTTATTGCTCTGAAATAAGTTACCCTTCAATGTAAAGCAATGGTAACGAGCATGATAAAAAGAATGAGTGGAATGTCATTATTACCTTTTAGAAATTAATAATTGGTGACAATATAAACAGTAGGCATGAAGTAATAATCAATTTGACTACCATATACTAATATACGAAATTAAGCTATATTTCACTTGTTATCTAGTTTAAGAGATAAGCTTTTCTACAAGACCAACATCAAAACCATTTTCATATATATACTATTTCTTAGTAAAATGGGCTAACAGGAAAGATTCTACTGGCAATTACAGACAAGTAAATGTATTAGTTTTAAAGTCCTCTGACATTTTAGCGAGGGGAACTCAGGAGATGAGGGTCTGAAATGGGAAGAACACTTTATTTTCATTACATATACTTGGTGCTATTGAAGTTTTTAAAAATATGCATGCCTTAATCCATTAAAATAGTTATTTTTAAAAGGGAAGAAAAATGTATAAAGAAAAATTAACATACCATCTAAAGTGATATGTAAAAAGCAGAAAATATCCTGTATGTGCTAATGTCTGTGGTAACAATTTGATATCAACAGTCACCCTGACATACGAGTATTTAATCAACAAACTCACAATTCTCACACTCACCTTCCAAAATGAAGGACTATATACCGAATGAGATCACCCTGCTTTTCCATTTTGTTGTCTGTGACCATAGGCATCAATTTGTCATAGTACTTGGCAAGGTAGAAATGCCCATCCTCCCATTCTGGCAGGAACAAGGTCACATCCTGGAAAAGGGAAGACAGGACACTCAACTCAGAAAACCTCACACTATGCTGGGAAGTAAAACATGAATAGATGATTAGAGACCAAAAGCATAAAACCCACATCTGCCAGAATCTTTGATATAAATAAGGCATAGCTAACTACTTTCTTAGCAAATGTTTTTCTCAAGATGGCTGGTTGGTTTTGGTGACTGTCCACTGATCAACATTTCACGATAATTTGCCACTTTATGTGAAACTTCAAAATAATTTCCAGATGGGTTAAAGTACTATATGTATCTCTATATATGCATATTATTATTGTTTAAAAAAACTCAAAGAAAGAAGAGGTAATATCAAATCACTGAAAATGATAGGATTTTAAAAGCATAAAAATGTGTATCTTGTTTTTCTCCAAGAACTCTCTCTCTGTCATTATCACCCTCTCTCTCAACTCCTTCAAAATCAGGCTTCTAAAAAGAAATCTCCACCTTACATTCATTCCTCAAACTGTTCCTTGTGGGCTTCAGTTTTCACCACACTACAAAGCAGCTCCCTAAATCAAAGGGACACTTTACAAGTCTGATCTCATTTGAGTACACTTCAGCAATTTGTTTCTGCTGTCCACCCATTTTCTCTTTGAAACATTTTCTCCCCTTGGCTTCCATGAGGCCCCAATATTTCAAGTTTTCTCCTGCCTTTCAAGTTACTCCTATTTAGTCTCCTTTGTCATTTTCTTTCCCTTCCCTTTAAATATTTGTGTGGTTTATTAACTTTTTAATAATATTTAAAATGTGATGGAAAATACACAGAATGCTGACTAAATTCTTTAAATCAATTTCCACTCTTAGTCCAAACAAGTTCGAGAACACAATTTAGTACAGGAACCTGCCTGTAGAGAGAGGACTGGCATGGCTAGAAGTGTGCATCTCATACTAGTCCAGACCAGCCACAAGAATGAGGCAGCCAGTACACCTCTCCTATTTAGCCATCAGGGAAGGAAAGGGAACAGAAAACAATAATTAAAATTTCTTCCCCCAAAGATTATTTTTTAATCTGCTTTTATCATCTTTTTATCTTCCTTTCTTCCTCTCTTCTCTCCCTTCCTCCTTCCTTTCTGGTTTAAGTTTAAAATTTTTATCTTAGAAATTAAAATTTACATATAGAAAAATAAATAAATCTCACATGTACAGCTTGATCAATTACCACAAAGTGATAACACCCATACAAGAATGCCAGAAATGTGAGTACCCCCATTCACCCTCCCAATCACCACTCATTTCCTTTTCCCCCAAAATAACCACTACTATAGTCTGAATGTTTATGTTACCACCCCACACCACCACCCAACAAAAATTCTTATGTTGAAGCCTAATCTCCAGTGTGATAGTATTTGGAGGTGGGGACTTTTGGAGGTGGTTAGGTAACAAGATACAACCCTCATGAATAGGATTAGTGCCCTTATAAAAGAGACCCCATAAAGTTCCCTTGCCCCTTTCACTATGTTATATAATAATGAGAAGATGGTAGTCTAATGAACCAGAAAGCAGGACATGATACATGAGCAGGCAGGCGCACTGTTGTGATGAAGCTGCCTATCACCAGCTGCCCAAAGCTGCAACGTTCTGAATCACCTGAATAGTTTCCACAGAGGAGTATTCAAACTTAACAAAAAATCTGATGCAGATTCATTGCTCTACTGGCTCAGTCATTTTGAATACAATGACCACACAGTACACAAGCTCACTCAACCGCATCTACTGTCCTCCCTGATTAGTACAGTAAAGTTGTCATTGATCACGCCTGTGCATTCTAGTCCCCTCTCACTGGCTGCCAGGTTATATTGATGCTGCACAAACTATTCTCATTATGTTAATAATGGCTGGACTTTTTCTGGACAGACCTTGTATATTGGGTTTGTTCAAAAATTTTCAGGCTAATGTGTAGTTAACTTTGGGGAACATGGGTGAAAGGGCAGGTTGTAAAATGCTAATAAGATTCTACTTCTTGACCTAGGTGATAATTTCATGAGTAGATTTACTTTGTTGTAGTAAATAACATACGCTTATGTTATTTATATACTTACATACTTATGCTACATGCTCACTAAAAAATCAGAAAGGTTTACTGGTTATTTTTATATGTGTATTTCTTTTCTATTTAGACTTTAAAATAATCATATCTATTTTCAAAATCAAAAAAAGAGTTTCTACCTGAAACTGCATTATATCTATACTTGCCTTATATTTTTTCATAACTGCATTGCTTTCAAAGTTAGCTGTTTCCTCCATAAATCGGCCTACTAGTAGCATAGCTCGACCATGGATTAACATGTCTTTACTCGCAGTTGGAGTTTTATTTTCAGGAAAACATAATTCAACACCCTTTTGAAGAACAATTAGTGCCTGGTGAACATCACCCTGAAAGAAAAGAAGGCAACGACAAAACTTTTAACTTAAGAACCTATTTCCATTTTCTGAAAAAATAAATAAATAAAATTATTAGGATTTAAAGTTCACTAGATATTTTATTTGTAAATCCATTTAAATTTCATGTTCAGCTCCTATTTTCATGCGATTAAAGTAACATCTTAAAAAGCAATCATTGCTTCATTTCATGTAGAACATACATTTATTTACTCATCCATTTTATAGTCAAAGTGTAGCAACTAAAGCTATTATCTACATGACTAGGGATGAACAATGAGTAAATCAAAATCTCTGGCTTAAAAAAGTTCATCAAATAAAGAAATAGACTATGTAAACTAAAAGGCAATGTACTACGTGCTATTAACAGAGAAATATACATGGGTTTTGTGGAGGAAAGAAAAGGGAGTTCCCCAAATCTCCATGAAAATGTAGGAAAATAAAGGAGAGCAACAGTCAGAAAAGGTTACCCAATGAGGAAGATCTGAATTTAGTCTTAAAGAATGAGTACAGACTTCCGGCAAGATGGAGGCATAGGTGGACGCACCATACCTCCACGCACAACCAAGATTAGAACAACAATAATTTAGAGGCAGGATAACACCCAGAACTGACAGAGAATTTATCTGAATGGAAGTCGGACAGCCAAGAAGTTGAAGTAGACCTGTTCATCCAGACCGGTAGGAGGGGCAGAGAAGAGCAGCAGCCGGGCGAGAGTCGCAGCATGTGGAGAACTGGGCGCATGAGGCAACCGGGAGCATGTAAGCCTTCTGGGACGCGCAAGATTGCAGCGGTAACTCTGAGTACGCAGGCAGCAGCTGGCAGACGCAGTGGGGCGGCGACAAAGGACCAGGGCAGAGCGCGCAGCCCGGGATCCCAGGGGGGTACTCTCCTGAGGCCCCAGGAGAGCAGAGCTACCACCATTGTTCCCTCCCGCCCCCGCCCCCACCTACAACATCACAATCTAGTGACTGGGGTGCCCAGCCCCGGGGAACACCTAAGGCTCCACCCCTCACTGTAACAGGAGTGACCAGACCCCCTCCCCCACCAAAAAAAAAGAGAGAGAGAGAGAGAGACACGTCTCCAACAGAAGAACAGATCAATGCCCCAGGACTCATCCTTTTGAGCGACCAAGAGCTAGCCAATCTATCAGATGCACAGTTCAAAACACTGGTGATCAGGAAGCTCATGGAATTGGTTGATTTTGGACACAAACTACATGAAAAAATGCAGGTTACCATAAAAGAGATGAAGGAAGATGCACAGAGAACCAATAGTGAAGGAAAGGAAACTGGGACTCAAAACAATAGAGTGGACCAGAAGGAAGAAATAAACAACCAAGCAGGAAAGAATGAAGAAATAAGAATTCAAAAAAACG
Source organism: Phyllostomus discolor (assembly GCF_004126475.2). Lineage (NCBI taxonomy): Eukaryota > Metazoa > Chordata > Mammalia > Chiroptera > Phyllostomidae > Phyllostomus > Phyllostomus discolor. The sequence goes on from NC_040904.2 coordinate 108,777,348, forward strand.
AGGAGAAGCTTAGGAACCTCCAGGACATCTTTAAACGTTCCAACATCCGAATTATAGGGGTACCAGAAGGGGAAGAGGAAAAGCAACAGATTGAGCATGTATTTGAACAAATAATAAAGGAGAACTTCTCCATTCTAGCAAAGGAAATAGACTTCCAGGAAATCCAGGAAGCTCAGAGAGTCCCAAAGAAGTTGGGCCCAAGAAGAAACATACCAAGGCACATCATAATTATATTAGCCAAGGTAAAAATGAAGGAGAGAATCCAAGAAGCAGCAAGAGATAAGGGGACAGTCACCTACAAAGGAGTTCCCATCAGACTGTCAGCTGGTTTCTCAAAAGAGACCTTATAGGCAAGAAGGGGCTGGAAAGAAGTATTCCAAGTCATGAAAGACAAGGACCTACATCCCAGATTGCTCTATCCAGCAAAGCTATCATTTAGAATGGAAGGGCAGATAAAGTGCTTCTCAGATAAGGTCAAGTGAAAGGAGTTCATCATCACCAAGCCCTTATTTTATGAAATGTTAAAGGGACTTATCTAAGAAAAGAAGATTAAAAAAAAACATGTATAGTAAAAGGACAGCAAACTCACAATTATTAACAACCACATCTAAAACAAAACCAAAAGAAACTAAGCAAACAACTAGAACAGGAACAGAACCACAGAAATGGAGATCACATGGAGGGTTAGCAACAGGGGAGTGGGAGGAGGAGAGAGGGGGAAAAGGTACAGAGTAAGTAGCATAGAATGTAGGTAGAAAATAGACAGGAGGAGGGTAAGAATAGTATGAGAAATGTAGAAGCTAAAGAACTTATGACACATGGACATGAACTAAAGGGAGGGAGGTGGGTGTAGAGAGGAGTGAAGGGGGGAAATGAGACAACTGTAATAGCATAATCAATAAAATACATTAAAAAGAAGTTACCTAGAAAAAAAAATAGCCATTAAAATCTGGGACGTAAGTTTTGCAAATTAAGATATTTAAAAAGCCCTTTTCTCATTACACTAGCTTTAATCTGAGGACTGCTGGAGAGTTTTGTTCATGACAGGCTAGATTAATTAGAATGAATCTTGACAGTAACATTGGCAAGTCCACACAAAACTAATTCTCTGCTGAGGATATAAGGTAAGGGCAATGTTGTGTTCATTTAACAAGTATTTTTTGAGTTCTTACTACATGCACCCTTTATACATACAGGAGATTAAAACAAAGTAAAAATTGGTCACTTCCCTCAAGAAAAAAATGAAAAACAGATGAGAACTGAAAGAACTACACTTTCAGACTTGATATGGCAAACTATTTGGGAACTTCAGGATAGAAGAAAAATTTTCCCCAATTATGGTGGATAAATGATGAAGAAAAGTGACAGAAAAAGAAGGTTCTAAATTCACATTAGGAACCATCTGGTCACTCAGGCACTTATAAGAAGTACATAATCCACAAAAGAATACATATATATGACGACATTCCCTTAGTGGTTACCTTGGACCACAACCACTTTGCCCTTTCCACATACAGTTCCGCAAGTCGCGATTCTCCAGCATTAAGCAGAGCATTATAGGCTGTCTGATGGTGACCAGCCTTTCTAGCCACTCTGGCACTCTGTAGCCAGCATTCTCCAACCATTTCACTGTAATCTCGCCTAAAGAAATGTGACAAAACAGGAGGGAAAGAACATTTTTAAGTGTTTTCAACAATTAAGACACCTCTTTCTAACATGGAACATTCTTAATATACCATTCAAAGGAATAAAAATTAATGTGTTCAAAAACTTTTAATTTTCTTAAGGTGTTCCATTTGTATAAATGATGAGTCTATGAAGACCTATTAATGACTTAAATTTGTACCTCCCCAAGATAAGTTTTTAACATTAAAAAGATATATTGAATGTACACATAATTCTTAAGTTCTAGGTTCACTGTAGCCTTGACAATTAAAAATATAAAAATACAAATTCAGAGAGAAAATTAGGAAAAATAAATACTTCCAAGTAATAAACAAATACAACAGTAAATTCACAATAATTGACATTTTTAAAAAAGTGTGAAAAAAACCTTTTATTGAGGCTTAATAAAGCTCTCCGGAGAGCCAGAATGGGCTCCTTGGCTCTGTAGGAGTTCTGGGTCATTTCTAGTCGAGCTGCCCAGTTTAGAGAATCTTCTTGAGAATCATCACCTGGAGACTGCTGAAAAAGTGGTTTGATGCTATGCTCCAATTCACACAGCATGTGTAATCTGAAGACAGAGAAATCCCACATTAAAATGTTGTAACATTCATACTTATTAATCTCATATATAAAGCACGTACTTTAGCCATGAAAAGACAGAAATGTGCAGTATTCTTTGCAAGAACTTTAACCAATATATATTCTCAATAAATATAAATAGTAACATCTTTTCATATTGGGTATACATACCAATTTATGTCTATTTAAATATTTAGTGCTGTACTATAATCCCCAAATTCCTATTAATTAAATTAGAGAAGGGTATATAAAACTAAATTCAAATGTATGAAAATCAAACTTTATCACCTATATGAAGATAAAAGAAAATATGGATACATTATATAACAACATAAATATTTACACATAAGAGGACTTGGTGTAAGATGAGATGAGATGCCAGTAAAAAATGGGAAACATGCAATTTTAATTGTTTTTTTTTTCCTAAGAGTAATAGAAACAGTCATGATACTTTCACACTAGATTTTTTTCCCCTGTATAATTATCAGCATCTAGGACTCAGTCATTGTTCAAGAACACAGCTAGCTACAGCTCTAGCTCACATGGCTCAGTTGGTTGGAGTGTCATCCATAATCCAAAAGGGTGCGGGTTCCATTCCCAGACAAGTTGAGGTGCATATGAGAGGTAACCAATCAATGTTTTTCTTTCACATCGATGTTTCCCTCTCTCTCTCCCTCCCTTCTCTGCTATCTAAAGTCAATGAGAACGTATTCCAGTGAGAATTTTTAAAATAATTTTGAAGAAGGAATACAGCTACAGAAGAGAAATAATCTCAGTGGTCTAATCTCTGGTTTCATTAAGCTGTTACCAAAGGGGCTTCTACAGAATACAATAAATTCTTCTAACTGAAAAAAAATTGCTTATCTTTTTTATTGTTTATTTTCTTCAGAAAATGTTTTCCATCTGGTTCTTTCTCACCTCTAAAAGTTAATATTCCTTTGTAGTAATGCAATGCCTATATTTTTGGGGAGGGAATGAATGTCAAAAGCCTTTCTAAATAGGAAGAGGGAAAAGGGACTTACGAGTAGAAAACACCAATGTGATTAACACAGGTGTCCAGATTATTTAGGTTAGTTGTAAGAAAAATAAACTATGAATTACATCAGGACAAATGTAAGATATTTTGTGATTTTTTAGAAGTCTCATAATTGCCTTTGCAATTAATAGAACACATATTTGAACATTTTTTATTTTTATTTTTAAAGATTTTATGTGTTTATTTTTAGAGAAAGTGGAAGGGAGGGAGAAAGAAGGGAGAGAATATCAATGTGTGGTTGCCTAATGAGTGACCCCATTAGGAACCTGGCCCCCAATGCAGGCATGTGCCCTGACTGGGAATCAAATGGGCGACCCTTTGGTTCACAGGCCAGCACTCAATCCACTGAGCCACACCAGCCAGGAGTATTTGGACATTTTTAAAAAACTATAGGGTAATTATGAGTTAAAGAATGAAAAAGTCATTTTGTTTAGCTATGCATAATAGCAAACATACTATCAGTTATTTCCTGACCAAAAAATTCTAAGTCCACAGGGGCGGGGGGGGGCAGGGGGGGCGGGGGGGGGGAAGGGGACTAAAAGATAATGTAAAAAAAATACAATAAAGGATGGTACAATAAAAAAAATTTTAAGCCTATCAGATAATACTTACAGACCAGGAATATAAATATAGAAACTTTGAAATGTGCTAAATACAGGATAATATGTATATACCTCACAATATATTCATATCCTCTTTGGTAAGAGCCTCTTTCAAAGCTTGCAGCTGAAAGAGGTACAATTTGTTCTGCTCTCACTAGTTTCAATGTATCATAAAAAGCCGTGGAGTCTTTTTTTTTGGCTGACAATAATAACTGTCCCAGTCTGACACTCCATGTGGTAGATTTCCAATCTGAAAAACAAATCAAGAGTCAAGGAATACCATGAGAGCTGTGTCTCTGAAAAAGCTTTATTTCATTTGGTCAAATGGTCAGAATAAATACTGAACAAATGGTTTCATTCTACTACGAACAACTAAACAGAGCTATCATAATACAGGCTGAAAGATTAATTACCACTGTTACTTAACTACTTAAGTCTGACTATTTATGGCATATGAAAACTGCTTATATTTTAAGAAGTAATTTTACCTGCTGCCAAATAGTTTTCCACTAAATCCCACTGTGACAATTTCCAAGCTGCTTCCACTCTGTATGTGTTTAATTCATCTGTCCATTCAGACCTATTAAAAGAAACCCATATCATCTAAGCTTTTATTTATTTAAGTTTAAAGTGTATTTAAAGATTATTTTCATTGGTTTAGCCACTCTGTTTATTGTGTTTATTCATTATTCTATTTACTATATTTGTACTGTATTGTGTTTTATACTTAGATACAAAATAAGTATGTCTATCCAAAAGAACCTCCCAGATTTTAATCTTTCCATCTCCTGAAAACATTTCTTCAATAATTACTTCTGATAGAGCCATTTAAAAATGTCATTCCTTGATGAACTAAATTGTGTCAATTAGAGCAAAATTAATACCTGGAAAATTACAAAGTATATTTGTAAGATTAGCTTCATGCTTAATTTGAACAAAGGGAAAGGAAAAACAAAACCCAACTGAACATACATGCATTAAGAGGTAAGCAATTCTAGCGCGGGCTGGGAACCAAAGTGTCCCAGGTTCGATTCCCAGCCAGGGTACATGCCTGGGTTGCAGGCCATAACCCCCAGCAACCGCACATTGATGTTTCTCTCTCTCTCTCCCTCTCTCTCTCCCTCCCTTCCCTCTCTAAAAATAAATAAATAAAATCTTAAAAAAAAAAAGATGTAAGCAATTCTAATAACTAGGGATTATGAATGAATTTAAGATAAAATTATGGGTGGTGCAGTGGCCCAGGTGCAGGTTGGGAGTACACAGAACACAATAATAAGGGCATAAGGAAGTTACAAATGGTGTGTCAGTGGCATAACAAAGGATACAAAATTAGCTAACCAAAATACATACCTATTTTTAAACTATTTTCAGTAACTTTAAAATTTGAGTTTATAAAATCAGTATGATATAGGTAATTATTTTTATAAGTATTCTATGTATGTCAGACTAAGACAGCTAGTGATACTTTACATCATGACTACATAAAAGAAGCCAGACTTCCCTCATGTTTCTTCTTTATTAATCATACCATTTGAAAAACTTCTATACACTAGACCCTGGGCTGGGCACATTTTCCATTTAATTAACTAACAAAAATGAAAGGTACATATATTCCTTTTATTATAAAGAAGGTAACAAGACTCAGAGAGGCTAGGATCAATGCCCTCAAAAGTCCTCCTCGCTCTTTCTCTAGTAAAAACACATAAAGTATAACAAATGAGTTAAATAACTTTTATTTTTTTAAATCTAAAATAGAATAAATATTGAGTATTCCTTAATTTCTAAATATGAACACCACCATAAATAATTTAAAACAAGGCTAAAAGAAATAAAATAGAAATATAATTTTCAAAGCTGTAATTATTAATAACTTTATAAGTGTATCACCAGATGCCACAAAATCAAAATTTCAGAATAAAAATCTGAGGAGAATGAGCATGATTTGCTATCCAGAAGGGGTGTGTACCAGGTATTAAACCAAAAAAAGTACCAAATGGCAATGAGGACCAGGTCGTTGAGAACTTATCCCCATAAAGTGAGTACATTTCAAAAGAATGATTGTGCAGGCCAAGCACAATCAATAATTCTGGTGATATATTTATTTAAAGGCAAATATTACCCCCATGGAAAACACATACCCTCAATGACCATTTGCTCCAATATGATACAAAATCATTCACTGAATAATGAAATTTGTCATTTCACAAATCAGATCCAAAGAGTAGACAGGAGGAAGTAGAACTGTCCAGTGTTCATCATAAAGAAACTTGATACCTCGGCCTGAGCCATGATAAACCGTTCCAAAGTCCTACAAGCCCTTTATTCATAAGGTCTCTCAACTAATCTGGAGAAATGTATCTAAAACATATAATCCACTCCTTCTATACTTCTGCAAAGTTTTCTCCATGATTTCATAAATTCTACCATTATGACACCATCTGACCAACAATAAGCTTCTCTAATCTTAGACATTGCAGAATAGTGGTCTTTGCAAATCACAGGTGGAATTTATAGAAACTGCACTTTGAAGAATTGCTTTCAGGGTAATCTATCTAAAAACAGTGGCCTGTGTACTCTTTGGTTAACTAAAATACCATCCCTTTTGGCCAGATCTCATTGCCCAAAAAAGTCAGTTGGGATCTAGTAAACATGTTAAGGAACAAGGCTTTTCAGTTGTCAGAGCATAGCAGCTTCAAAAGCAAAACCAACCTCCAGAGTTATTCTCAAAACTAGAAGAACTGTGTGACCTTCATCTCTGCCACATGTAAGGACTATTTTTTGTTTGCTATCACTGGGTTTGCTATAGTAAACCCATTTTCAGGAAAGGAAAGCTACTTTCATTTTTATCTATCCTTTAGGGGAAAATCAAACCCACACTTAAGTCACAAAGGTTCCCTACCCAACACAAAAAATAACTGATGCTGATAATGTAGGAGAGCTTAGATACCCTTTGAAATGCTTGTATGAACCTAATCAAGAGTACATGAATTTTGGAAGGTTCCTGTCCTAAAGCAGATCTAATTCAAGGATAACTCTTTGGACAGAAGACAAGCTGTTAAGAGTAGATCAATGTATGAAAAAGTAGAAAAATATATGTTTTGGTGCTTATCTCCAATGCATGAAAACATAAAAAAGATTTCATTACTTTAGTAAACATTATATCAATACAATTCATTAATTTAAAAATTCCCCATTAAGCTAAAACAACAAAAGAAAATCCTTATTTAAAAAATATTACCTGTTTGCATGCACTCCATTGACCTGAGTAATTACAGTGGATAGCTGGCCAAGACCTAACATGGACTTCACTACACCATGATAATGAATGATCTAAAAATTTAAAAAAAACATTTAAAGTAACAGTTGTCATAAATATATCTTGGGAATCAAAAACAGTTTTATATTTATTTTAAAAATTAATATTTACCTCACTGAGCCTTGCATCTTAGTTTAGCAGTGAACTTGCTTGGTTCACTGGCAGAGCCTCCTACCAATGTCATACACACAACTGAATATTTTTTTAAATGCAGACAACCTTTAAAAACTCAAATTAAATTTATTATTTTTTCCTAGATTTGGTCTAATTTTTGGTTCAGATCAAATATAAAAGTAACAAGTACTCTTTAATATTTTATTTAAAGATTATTTGTCATACTGTCACATAAAAAAATGAAAATTCAAGGTCGTACTATCATTAATACAGATTTTGGGCTTTTTTAGTAACAAAAAAAGTTAAATAGGATTATGCAATATTCTTTAAAATTGAAAATAAGATTATAAAAAATAAGAACCCTGCATGTGCATTGAGCTTCTGAGAAAAGGAACATGTCAAATATGACAAAAAGCAATACTCCAAGACTAGAGAGAATTTAAGTCAAGATTCTAAATCAATGATTCTAAACCCCTTTCCTGTCTCAGTGACCATTAGATATATAACATACCCCCCATGGGAAACTGTAGCTTATGAATTCTAAGGGACCTTTTCAGAGATTCACAGATATTGATAAGGAGCATGAGAAATCTGAAGAAATTTCTTAGACTAGAAAATAATTATTAAAAATTGATGCATGTCTTATACTTTTAATAGCAGACTAAAATTATATAAACTTTAGAGTAATTTAACAGTTTAAATATACCTTGCAATAAATCTCATTCGCTTAGGTATATCTAAGGTCATAGAAATTTGGCATTGGAAGGGATCTTTAAGATAATCTAGTGCAAGTCTCTAATTTTATCAACCAGAAGACCCAAGCTCAGAAATGATTAAATAGTTTCCAGACGCACTAGCAACTGATAAAGACAGTAGTCAAACCATGTCTTCCAGAGTTTCTAGTATAGGGCTATTTTCATTGTGCTCTCTCTCACGTATCACCTTACCTGGTCTGGTTCTAGCTGAATAGCCCTGTCATAACAAGCAGTAGCATCCCTCAGCAAGCCAATGCTCTCATGCTCAAGGATCTGTTCTTTTAGAGATGGTTCTGCCTTTCGAATTGCGCTGACTCCAGCCACTCCATCTGGTTCATGCATAGCAGCATATAATTTCTTTGTTCAACCATTGAAAACAATCAAATTAGGAGAAAAATACAACTGAAAATAAAACTATAAAACCACCAGTTTATATGAAAAGGGCATATGAGAATTTTTTCTCTAAGCAGCAGTAAGTTTTGCTTTTCAAGGCAGACTCACAATAAAACTACAACTTTATTCTCAGCCTTCATATTATTACAACAGCCATTCTACTTGAATATAGCCTACATGAGTAATTGTTATTGACAATAAGAGCAGTAAAGAATCTCAAAGTCCTGAGCTCTCTTTAAACACAACGGAAAATAAATTCTGTTGAATATAGTTTATAAGTGTTTTATTACATTTAAAACAAAAAAAATTAAACAAGCATTTTAATATACTGGTATCTAGATGCCTTCAAGAAACCCAAAACATCAAATATGGGTTTGAACAAGACACTCAGGCTGAAGATAAAAATTTAGGCACAATAGCAGAAAAATGGCAGGTGAAAGGATGGCATGATTTAGAGAGAGAAGAAAAGAGGCCCGGGAAAAGAGAGTATATTTATAAATAAGAAAGAACTAGCAAGTGAAACTGAGAGCACACACCAAAGCAGGGTGAAAAAACCTGGAGAATGTGGTATCCCAGGAGATGTGGGAGAAAAGCAAATGTCTTATTCTAAAGGGAGTGGTCAAATGACGTTATGAGGTTAAGTAAATCAGAACTGGGAAATACTGATTGGATTTGGTAACATGAGATCGCTGATTTTCTTAGCAAGAGTAGTGTCGGTGAAATGGAGAAAGAAGTCTTACTGGAATGGGCAAAAAATGAATGGGATAAAGTGAATATAAGGAAGACTGACAATTCTTTTAAAAGTTGGCAGTGAAGGGAAATAGACAGGAAGCATCTGAAGGAATATCTAAGGTTAAGGGAATTATAAAAATTAAAATTGGAGATACCAGAGCATGTCTATATACTGCATATACTCGGTTGACAAAGAAAAATTAATGGTACTAGAGAAAGCAGGAACATTTGAAGGGGTGAAATTCTCGAAATTGAGAGTACAAGTAGGGCTAAATTTTGGCAAGAAGGGAATTCTTCCTTAGGCCTAACAAAGGAAAAGAAAAAGAACATGATGCAGAGGCTAGTATATTTTCAGATTTGATAGACATTTGGTTTCTATTTTCCTAATGCACAATGAAGCAAAATCATCAGTTGAGAGTGAGATGGAAGGTAAGAAACAAGGTGAAGATAAAAAATTGTTATCTTGAAGAGAGAGAAAATTAGTTTACTAGAGAAACATTGAGAAGAGCTGAAGGCAGAGTTAAACAGTTTGGCTTATGGTTGCTATTATGTACTTAAAAGCAGTTAAAAAGCAATTCTGTGATTATGAGATTTTTCTTCAGCAATGTACAGCTGCTTACATGCAGACACTGGGAAGGCAGATGGGTGAGTTTATTCAGGGTTTGAGTTTTACAAAGTGAGTACAACACAAAGGAAAGGGAGAAAGGCTAGAAAATTCAATGTCCTTTAAAGGGAATGATTTTGACAATGAACAATAGACTCAAAGCTAGATAAAGAGGAAAACAATAAGAGCAGAGGGTTAATATTTACCCTGAGTACAAGCTACTAATTTTCCAGTTCTCTCACTACACCTTGTTTTTCAACCTGAAGAAAGCTGACCAATTTTGACCTCTTATTTAAATCCCACTGCATTAGTCCCACCTGCCCTTAGTTTTTTTTCTTTCCCAAACAGTCATAATATTAGCACCTAATCCATTTTTTCACCAGTATTGTCTTGGTTGATTCCTGTTTAACCAGTATATTCCCCTACCCACACATCCCCAAATTTAGGCCTGCATTTCTCATGACAGTAGTAATGGCCTGCTTTGACTAAAAATAGCCCTTTCAACTCCTTCCTCCATGACTCCCATAGACATTGAGCTAAAATGCCATTTTGACTAAAGCAATTGCCTGTTTCAAATCCTCTAAGAATTTTGGGCAATGTAGAGGTCCTCTGTGATTTATCTTTCCTCTGCCATTCCATATACACATTCTTTCCCAAATCCATAGGGATGCCTCTGCTTAAAATGTCTTTTCTCGTCCTTTTACCTATCATTCATTCTTCAAGACCCCTTAGCACCTTCAAGAAGCCCTTATTGACTCCTTGTTCACCCACTCCTACCTCTCACCACGCTCCACAAAGACAATGAGTTGAATGTCCTTCCTCAGGGCATATCTATGTCACTCAAGATATTACATCAAACTGGTGTCTATCCCTCCCCACTAATCTGCAAGGTTCTAAAGTATTACGTTGGCCAAAAAGACTGATCAGCTTTTTCCGTAAAATAAAAGACACATTTTTCATTTTCACTGTAACTATTGATTTGGATATTTTGAGTATCGTCTCTCTCCCACTGTTGCCTTCTAGTGGTTATAGGCCAAGGGTGCTGCTAAACATCTTCCAATTCATTTGACAGCCCCACAGCAAACGATTTATTGGCCAAAATGTCAAATACCAAGAAACTTCACAAACCACTTTTAACACGTTTCATCAGTCATAGCACCTTCTCCATACACTGCACAAATCTTTTTTTATGGTTTATATATTTACTTTACTATACTTTTTTTATTGTTGTTCAAGTATAGTTTTCTGCCTTTTCCCCCAATCCCAGCCCACTCCCCCAGTATTCCCCACCTCCCTCCTGTTTCCACCCCCCCTTGTTATTGTCCATGTGTCCTTTATACTTGTTCCTGCAAACCCTTCACCCTTTCCCCCTAAAATTCCCTCCCCTCTCTCCTCTGGTCACTGTCAGCATGTTCTCTATTCCAGTGTCTGGTTATATTTTGCTTGTTTGTTTGTTTTGTTGATTATGCACAAATCTTTTTTATGTGTTACACTTAGGTTTTTACCTTTCTTGAAATAATAAAGCATAACACACTGAAAATGTTGTATATCTTTTCCTATCTTTAGTACTAAAATGGCTATACAAGAATTCACCAATTTTTATGAGTTTTTTTTTCAAGGCACACTGGTACAAGACAGCTGTCACAATACAATCTAACAAAACTGTTTTGAATGAAATTAAACACAACTAAGCACTACTAGAGCCATCATAGAGAAAAAACTAAATTAACTTTTGGCCAACCCAATACTTACAAATATCTAGTTCCTAGCACAGTATATCAAATACTCAATAGAATGAACAATATAAATATAATAGATTAGCAATAAACATTATTAAATTCACTACTATATGAATTTCAAACCTGTAAAAATCCAAGATGTGCTTGAATGTCCTGCTTATTTTCTGTAATAAATGATTCAAAGTGCATTACAGCTCGTGTGTATGCTTTAGAGCGAAAAGAAGCTACTGCCAGAGTGTCCTGAGGTATGAGGTCTAGAAAACGAGTTACGCTCTGATAGTCTTCATGATCCACAGTAGATACTAGATTAAAAAAAAAGATAAATAAAGACTTAAGAAAATGAAATGTCATTTATATATATTTTTAATTAATTTATTTATTTTAGAGAGAGGAAGGGAGGGAGAAGAAGGAGGAGAGAATGTGTGGTTACCTATCATGCACCCCCTACCAGGGACCTAGCCTGAAACCCAGGCATGTGCCCTAGACTAGGATTTGAACCGGTGACCCTTTGATTCCCTAGTCTGCACTCAATCCACTGAGCCACACCAGCTAGAAGAAAATGAAATTTTAAAAGTGTTCATTTTAATTTCATTTATTTTAAACTTAATTTATTTCACTAACAATAGTATCAAAATGTATTTGGGATAATATTTAGAATGTAACTGTCAACAAGATGACTGCTCAGAGGATTCTTGCTTCAACTTCACCATTATTACTTACCCTACCTTGGACACTCAATTACCTTAACTTAAGCTTCAGTTTTATCATAAATAAACGGTAAGTATTAGTATCTATACTGCCTTCCTTACAAAACTGTCATGAGGATTAAGTATAAAACTATATTAAATATTGAACAAAGGAGAGCTCAAGATGGTGCCAAGGTAGGTGGGAACAGAGTCCAGTTCTCCCTGTGCCCAGCTGGAACACCTAGCTGATCTTCTGAGGAACAGAGTGAACAACCAATGGAATCCCAGCTTATATGAAGTTTGGAGGCCATAAATTGTAGAGGACATTGAAAAGCAGACAGTGAAGAGATTGCACTGGAACAGTAAGGTCCTTGGGATCTGCGTAGGGACCAGGGACCGAGGCTGCTGCAGCCTCCGGCCCAGCGCCTTCCACAGGATACGGGGTAGAGATTTAGACCACCGGCTTCCTCCTCTACCAGAGCAGGGAGAGCAGCCTGGCACCAAGAGGGACCTGGATGCTGGAAGTCACTGGGGGGAACAGAGACGAAGTGGGAGACACACACAGGTGGTATACATCTGCTGGGACTGTGGCTGTCCCAGCACCAGAGAAATTGGGATGCCGGGCCAACACCTGCAGAGGGGAGGAGTTGGCCTGTGTCTGACCCTGACTCGGACAGTCTCCAGACTGGAAAGTTGGGCTATGTGAAAAGCTGTGCACTTGTTAAGAAAGGCATGCAGCTGCTTTATAAGGAACTCTCAACCAGTGGCTGGCTCACCCAACGGGTGATCTGACCTGCTTGCGCCCACAGGCTGAGTAGCTGAGTAGAACAGCACACTCGAACTTGACCCACGCCATGCCACGCATCCAGAGACTGAGTGGCTGATTTGAGCCTGGAAGCTCATGGAGGATCTGGGCTGGAGGCCGGGCAACTGTGAATATTGCACACCATCCTCTCACAACCATAGGAAGGAAAAAAAGCAGAGCCCAGCCCTACTCTTCCTTTGGCATCCAGGAAGAAGAGCAGACCTCTAGAACTCACTGAACAGATTTAAAGTCAGCAGGAAGCTTATTTTTTTCTTCCCTCAAGTAAGACAATAAAATGTGGAGTGATATAGGGTCCAGAGACAGATCCAAAGGGGAAGCACAAGGCTAAGGCCAAAAATAGAGAAACTGAGACAAATGTCACTTTGCTATCCCATAGAGCTGGCATTTTATTATGTGTATTATTATTTTTCATTGTCTTTACCACTTTTATCAGTATTTTTTTATTCTCTTCCTTATGTATTGTTTTCCTCATTTTATTTCTCTGTTTAATGTCATTCTTTCACTGGTTTTCCTTATTCTCTCTTTATTGTACTTTAATTTTCCTTCTTTTACTTAACTTGTGTACCAATAACACACTACTCTTGATTGAACACTTTCTATTCTGATTATCCAAATCATGTATTTCTTGTCATAATATTGTTGTTCCACTACTTCAGTAAATAACTGTTGTTCCATACAGGTAGGTGTACATACTACACAGTAACCCTTCCTGATCTTATCCCACTTCACTTGATTCCTGTGCATTATTATTCTTGTGTTAACTCTATTCTCTCTCATATTATGCCTACTTTCTATCCTTTACTCTCACTATATCTCATCATCTAACCTTGCACAAATGCTCTGTTTTTTGGATTCATTTCAGGCTGAATGAAGCAGAGGACTGAATCAGCAAGCTGGAGGACAATGTGGAAAAAACACCCAGAAAGAGCAAGAAAAGGAAAAAGAGACTCATAATCTTCCTCCCCTCTAACAAGAGTCTTATCTCTCACCTTTTGTAAAAAGTGGCCTGGTGGGGGAAATATCACAGTTAACACTATACTTACCCAAAGAATCTCCTATCTCTTCTCTACTTGCTGGTACTTTAAATTTCAGAAAATACTCTCCCACTGTCTTAATCCATTTTTCCTACCCCCTGCCACTGACCATATACAAAAATAGGTGGAAGCTACTGTAGGAGACCATTTTGCATGGTGTGGGCCCAGCTCCCACTGGGAGATGCACAGGACCCACACCCACAGATAGGTTCTCCCGTGGAGAATCAGGCCTGCAATGTGCCTAGGCTGCTTTGAGTCTTGTTCTTGCTAAAAACTCCCTCAACCTGAATTGAGGACATTTGCTGCAAAGCAACTTCCTAAAATCCATGCTAAACCTTCCAAGGATGAGTGTAACTGGTTCAACCACTTTTGCCTTTTCATTTGCAACTATCCCTCTTCTATGATGTGATTAGCAGCACTGGCTCCTTTGTTTTCTGTAAAAGGTAACCACCTAAAGCGAACTTGTGCATAGTAAATGAGGACCATTATGTACAGTGCCAAGAGATAGAAATAAAGGCTTGTCATGGCAGAGACCATGGCCTTTGCTCCCCTTGATAGAAAAGCCATGCTGTCCCTTTTTCTCCACCAGACTTGGTAGTCTGTGTGAATGTCTCATTTCATCCATAATGACGTGGACACTGTGGGCCAGTGTCTGCATTAAGCTACAAACATCACTATACCTGCTGGAGAAGAAAAACCACCAACTAATGAACCACCAAAAGGTAAAAATGCAAGTACAATAACAGAGCCCACACAAACAGAAGAGCAAACCTAGAGCATCTCCTCTCTAGGCAAGGAGATCAAGGAGAGCACACTACTAAACCCTACAAAATTCCCACCATAAAAGTTCACCCAACAAAGATAGCTAGCAAACCAAAATATCAGAAAGCAAAGAAACAAACAAAAAGACTCACCTAAAATGGGGAGATGAAAAAAGAATATGCAATCAAAAGGACGGGAAGACTCCCCACTAAAAGAGGTGAAAAGGAGGTAAACAAACTATCAGATACAGAGTTCAAAATAATGGTTATGAAGATGGTCGAGGAACTCACACACAATTACAAAGAAATGAGTGAGAACTACAACTGTATGGAAAAAGAAATAGAAACTACAAACAAAAGCCAGGAAGAAATGCACAATAAAATAGCAGAAATAAAAAACACACAAGACAAGCGGGCTGAATGAAGCAGAGGATTGAATCAGCAACCTGGAGGACAATGTGGAAAAAACACCCAGAAAGAGCAAGAAAAGGAAAAAGAGACTCAGAAAGAACAAAGAGGTGCTAAGGGAACTGCAAGACAATGAAACATAATAATATCTACAAAATAGGGATACGAGAAGGAGAAGAGCAAGGGAGAAAAAAATTGTTTGAAAAAGTAATGATGGAAAACTTCCCTATTTGACGAGAGAAAAAGTCACACAAATCCAGGAAACACAGAGAGCACAAATTAAGAGGAACCCAAAGAGGCCGACTTCAAGACACATCATAATTAAAATGACAAAATTCCAAGACAGAGAATCTTGAAGGCAGCAAGAAAGAAACACAAAGTAACATACAAGGAAGCCCCGATAAGGTTACCAGCTCACTTCTCAATGGAAATGCTTCAAGCCAGAAGAGAATGACACGAAATGTTCTAAGGAATGAAAACCAAAGGCCTGCAACCAACACTATTCTATCCAACAAGGTTCTCAGTTAAAATGGAAGGCCAAAGAAGGAGTCTCTGAGACAAAAGAAACCTAAAAGAATACACCTCCAGCAAACCACCTCTGCAAGAGATGCTAAAAGGACTGCTTTAAGGAAAGGAAGAGAGAGAGACAGAGAGAGAGGAACACAGGTACAAAACTGGCAATGAATAAGTACCTATAAATAATAACTTTAAGTTTAAATGGATTAAATGCTCTAATCAAAAGATATAGAATAGCTAAATGAATAAGAAAGCATGACCCATACATATGCTGCCTACATGAGACCCACTTCAGAACAAAAGACCCACACAGAATGAAAGTGAAGGGCTGGAAACAAATATTCCAAGCAAATGGACAGGGAAAAAAAGCCAGGGTAGCAATACTCATATTAGACAAAACAGACTTCAAAAAAGGGCCATAAAAAGAGCCCCAGAAGGTCACTTCATAACAGTCAAGGGAAGAATCCATCAAGAAGACAGAAACACCTGGCTGGCGTAGCTCAGTGGATTGAGCACGGGCTGTGAACCAAAGTGTCGCAGGTTCAATTCCCAGTCAGGGCACATGCCTGGGTTGCGGGCCACGGCCCCCAGCAACCCCACATTGATGTCTCTCTCTCTCTCTCTCTGTCTTTCTCCCTCCGTTTCCTCTCTAAAAATAAATAAATAAAATCTTTAAAAAAAAGACAGAAACATTGTAAATGTATATGCAGGAAACTTAGGACCAACCAAATATATAAGGAAAATCTTGGAGAACTTCAAGAAAGATATTGACAGCAACACAATTATAATAGGGTATGTCAACACCCCACTGTCAAAAACGAATTGATCTTCTAAACAAAATATCAACAAAGACATTATGGGATTGAACAATGCCCTATATCAAATAGACTTAACTGATATATATAGAGCTTTTCATCTCAAAGAAGCTAAATACACATTCTTTTCAAATGTACATGGAACATTTTCAAAGAAAGGCCACATGATAGGACACAAAACAAGCATCAACAAATTCAAGAAAATTGAAATCATTATCAAACATTTTCTCTGACCACAAGGGACTAAAACTACAAACCAACCTCACACAAAAACTCAAAAACACTCAAATTCATGGAGATTGAATGGCAAGGTATTAAACAATGAATTGGTCATGAAGGAGATCAAGGAAGAAATCAAAAAGTTTCTGGAAACAAATGAAAATGAACTCACAACAACCCAAAACTTACGGGACACAGTGGAGGCAGTCCTGAGAGGGAAGTTCATAAAGATACAGGCCTACCTAAAAAAGATAGAAACATTTCAAATAAATGCCCTAACCCACACCTACAAGAACTCCAAGAACAACAACAAAGACAGCCCAGAGCAAGTAGAAGGAAGGAAATAACCAAGGTCAGAACAGAATTAAGCAACATAGAGAATAAAGAAACAATTCTAAGGATCAATAAATCCAGAAGCTGGTTCTTGGAAAAGATAAACAAAATTGACAAGCTTTTAACCAGACTCATCAAGAAAGAAAAGAGAGAGGGCCCAAATAAACACAATCAGAAATGAAAGACGAGAGATTACCACTGACACCACAGAAATACAAAGGACTGTAAGAAATTACTATGAAGAACTAACTATATAGCAAAAAATTTGACAACCTAGGTGAAATGGACAAATTTCTAGAAAACCATAATGTTCCAAAACTCAATGAAGAAGAAGCAGAAAGCCTGAACAGACCAATAACAGCAGATGAAATTGAAGCAGTAATAAAAAAACTCCCAACACACAAAAGCCCTGGACCAGATGGTTTCACAGGAAAATTCTGCAAAACACTTAAGGAAGAGCTAACCCCTATCCTTCACAGACTATTCAAAAAATTCCAAGAAGATGGAAGACTCCCAAACTCTTTTTATGAAGCCAGCATCATCCTAATCCCTAAACCAGATAAAGACACAACAAAGAAGAAAAACTGCAGACCAGTATCACTAAGAAACATAGACAATAAAATCCTCAACAAAATATTGGCAAACTGCATCCAGCAATACATTAAAAATATCATACACCATGACCAAGTGAGATTTAACTCAAGGATGCAAGGATGGTACAATATTCGCAAATCAGTAAACGTAAACACATCATATAAACAAAATGAAAGACAAAAATTGTATGATCATAGCAATAGATGCAGAAAAAGCACTTCATAAGGTACAGTACCCATTTATCATTAAAACACTCAGGAAAGTGAGAATAGAGGGTACATTCCTCAACATAATAAAGGCCATATACAAGAGAGCTACAGCCAACATCATACTCAATACGCAAAAACAATAAACTTTCCCAGTAAGATCAGGAACAAGGCAAGGTTGTCCACTTTCACCACTCTTATTCAACATAGTACTGGAAGTCCTAGCCACAGCAATCAGACAAGAAAAGGAAAAAAAAAGGCATCCAAATTGGAAAAGAGGAAACAAAACTGTCATTATTTGCACATGACATGATAGTATACAAAGAAAATCCTATACATTCCACCAAAAAACTACTTGACCTAACAAGTGACTTTGGCAGAACAGTGGGATACAAAGTCAATATTGAGAAATCAAAGGCATTTTTATACACCAACAATGAAATATCAGAAACAGAAATCAGGAAAAAAATCCCATTTGAGATAGCAATAAGAAAAATAAAATACCTAGGAATAAACCTAACCAAGAAGGTAAAAAACCTGTACTCAGAAAACTACACAACATTGAAGAAAGAAATTAAGGAAGGCACCAACAAATGGAAAAAGATACCGTGTTCATTGATTGGAAGAATTAACATCATCAAAATGCCCATACTACCCAAAGCAATTTATATAGCCAATGTAATATTACATGGCATATTTCACAGATATAGAACACTTCAAAAATTTATATGGAACCATAAATGACCCCAAATCGCCACAGCAATTTAAGAAAGAAGAACAAAGTAGGAGTGATCATAATGCCTGATATCAAACTGTATTACAAGGCCACTATAATTAAAACACTCTGATATGGGCAGTAAGAACAGACACATGGACCAACTGAACAGAAGAGAGAGCCCAGAAACATACAAAAGTCTCTACAATCAATTAATATTTGACAAAGGGCACAACAGCATAAAATGGAACGAAAATAGCTTCTTCAACAAATGCTGTTGGGAAAGCTGGACAGCTACAAGAAAAAAAGTGAAACTTGATCACCAACTTATATCATACACAAAAATAAATTCAAGGTAGGTAAGAGACTTAAATATAAGTCGTGACACTATAAAAGTCCTAAAGGAGAACCTAGAGCAGGAAAATCTCAGATATTCCACACAGCAATATTTTCAATGATATGTCCCCTAGAGCAAGGGACATTAAAGGAAGAATAAACAAATGGGATCTCATCAAAATAAAAAGCTTCTACACATGTAAAGAAAACAGCATTAAAATGAAAAGAGAACCAACGATATAGGAAAACATATTTGCCAGTGATACCTCAGACAAGGATTTAATTTCCAAAATATATAATGAACTCACACGACTCCACTCTAAGAAGACAAGCAACCCAATTAAAAAATGGGCAAAGGACTTGAGCAGACACTTCTCCAAGGAGGACATACAGAGGATCCAGAGACATATGAAAAGATGCTCGGTATCACTAGCTATCAGAGAGATGCAAATTAAACCCACAATGAGATACCATTTCACACCACTCAGAATGACCATCATAAACAAAACAACAAACAAGTGTTGGAGAGGTTGTGGAGAAAAGAGAACCCTAGTACACTGTTGGTGGGATGGCAGACTGGTGCAACCACTATGGAAAACAGTATGGAATTTCCTCAGAAAACTAAAAATGGATCTGCCTTTTGACCCAATAATTCCACTGCTAGGATTATACCCTAAGAACCCTGAAACACCAATCCAAAAGAACCTATGCACCCCAATGTTCATAATAGCACAATTTACAATAGCCAAGTGCTGGAAGCAACCTAGGTGCCCATCAGTAAATGAATAAATGAAAAAACTATGGTATATTTACACAATGGAATTCTATGCAGCAGAAAGAAGGAAGGAGCTCCTACCCTTTGCAAAAGCATAGATGGAACTGGAAAGAATTATGCTAAGTGAAATAAGACAGGTGGTGAAAGACAAATACCACATGATCTCACCTTTAACTGGAACCTAATCAAGAAAACAAACAAACAAGCAAAATATAACCAAAGACATTGAGATTAAGAACAAACTGACAGTAACCAGAAGGGAGAGAAAAGGGGATAAAGGAGGGAAAAGGGCAGAGGGTTTGCAGGGACAATGAGAAAGGACACATGGACAAAAGCAAGGAGAGGTGGAAACGGGATGGAGGTGGGGATGGCTGGGATGTTGGGGAAGGGTAGGGTGGGGGGAGGCAGAAAACTGTACTTGAACAACAATAAAATTCAAAAGTATTTAATAAAAAATGTTGAAAAGAAATAAACATGATACAAAAGATATAAAGATGAGTTATTTATGATGGATAACTCCAAAAACACTGATACAGTGTAGCTATTGGTAGGAAAAAAATAGAAATATTAAAATAACCATTTAAATTTTAAAGTTCAGAATTTTTGTTAACAATCTGTTTTTCTTGTGTTGTCACAAATACAATACTAACTATTACAAAGGAAATTTAAAGTAAAGGTGCATATGAAGTAAAGTCACAAATATATTTAAAGGGTACTTTTTTTTTCAAGCATCTAAGAAAAGATATAAGTTGGGGAACTTTTAAATGAGGGCAGCTCAATCTGTGAGTTCTTATTTAAAACATTAATTTTAGTTATGATTCATAATAGTATGTGGAAAATATGAAATAGAAATAAATTGCTCTATAATTTAATCAAGGTAGCAAATTTAAAAGAAATTATATTTAAAATAAGTCCCTTTCTTCCATCACATGTATATCATTTCAGCTCTGCATGGTGTGGCTCAGTGGACTAAGTGCTGGCCTATGAACCAAAGGGTTGCCAATTCAATTCCCAGTCAGGGCACATGCCTGGGTTGCAGGCAAGGTCAGGTCCTCGGTGGGACCACACATTGATGTTCTCTCCCTCTCTTCTCCCTCCCTTCCACTCTATCTTTTTTTTAAAATTTTATTTATTTATTTTTAGAGAGGGAAGGGAGGGGGAGAGAGAGAGAGAGAGAGAAACATCAATGTGTGGTTGCTGGGGGCCGTGGCCTGCAACCCAGGCATGTGCCCTGACTGGAAATCAAACCTGTGATGCTTTGGTTTGCAGCCCGCTCTCAATCCACTGAGCTACCCGAGCCAGGGCTTATCCCTCTATCTAAAATAAATAAATAAAATCTTTTTTAAATGTGTATATCATTTCAAGTTATAAAAATGGTAAAGGTATTATACTTTTGAACCCTTACAAATATCATTATTAAAATCTAAAATTTTCATTTCAATAATACTAGAAATGGTGATGACAGAGTTCATGCTTGGTTTTAGTACCATTTTCACATGCAGAAACAGGAACAAAATTTAAGTGTTAAATTAATGGAAAATATATAGTCACATTTCAAACAAAAATATTCCCCCCAAAAGATAATTGTAGCCAGTTAAAAAGTTTTAGAAAAACACACTATTGTGCTTAACAACAAGGATGTATGTGCTTTCATAAGTATAGGAACAAAAAAGAGACACTAAAAAATTGAGAATTGTGATTAGGGGTGTCCAACCTTTTGGTGTCTCTGGGCCACACTGGAAGAAGAGTTGTCTTGGGCCACACAGTAAATGCATAAACACTAATCAAAACCAAAAAAATCTCATAATATTTTGTGTAAATTTACAATTTTGTGTTGGACTGCATTCATAGCCATGCTGGATGGTGGGTTGGACACCCCTGATTGAAGATTTCTTTAAGAACTGTTAGTCAATTTTTTCAATTAACCTCAATGCCTAGAGCGAAAACATATAATGTCCATTAAAATGGGTGAGTTATACAGAAGTAGGCAGATTATTTACTTCATCTACTTGCTGCAAGAATAAAAAAAAGATTCAGAGATATTGAGTATCTGTAACTGTCTTTTTTTTCAAAACTGAAATAGAAATATATTTATTTTACTGAACAGTTTATTAACAGCTATGATTAATGTCTTTTTTGTTTATTGTTTTATTCCTAGATATAAATGCAGTACCTACATACTTTAGGAACTCATCAAGTACTTGTTGAATTGGAGTTTTATGGAACAGTAAAATACCCTTCTGTTTAAACTAACATTTAAAGAAGTTGGAGCACAAAAAAATCATGCTGATAAATTTCTGACCCATGTTTTGGCACACCTTTAGCTTTCTCTTATCTACAAAGACTTGGCTTTTTAACTTTTTTTTATTGTTGTTCAACATAATTATTCTCACCAAATGCTTGTAGCATAGGGGCAGATGTCATTTCTAACTCTAACTAGATTCCCCTTTTAGTCACCTTAGAGAGTTATAATATCACAGGTTAAAAAGAAAAAAGCACAGAGTTCTATTGACAATGGGAGCATATAGTGATCCCCATAAAGTCCTGAGCAGCCAACCCCCCGCACCACCGGGAGGAACTGCAGCTTTCCCCAGTTACCTTCACTGCAACCATGAGCATCGAGACCAAGGCCCAACAGCCACCCACCACCCCCATCCCCAGTGCTGTGGACACCAAACACATCACCACAGGCAGCTGCACAGGGAGCAGGACAGGGCAGCCTCACACCAGCAGGAGCAACATCATGGCAATGAAGTTTGGGGGACAGTAAAATGATTCAATGTAACAAAAGATACAGTTTTATCAACAGGAATGACACCAAGGAAGATGTATTTGTATACCAGACTGCCAAAAAATAGAATAACCCTAGGAAGTACCTTTGCAGTGTAGGAGATGGAGAGACTGGAGTTTGATGTTGAAGGAGAAAAAGGTGCACAGGCAGCAAATGTCTCAGGCCCTAGTAAAGTTCCAGTGCAAGGCAGTGAGTGTGTGTGCAGCAGACCATAACCATTATAGACACTATCCACGTGGCAGGGGCCCTCCACACAATTACCAGCAGAATTACTAGAATAGTGAGAGTGGGGAAAAGGAGGAGGGATCCATGAGTGCTCCCGAAGGAAAAGTCCAATAGCAGAGACTGGAGGTGGTGATTCTCACCTTACTAAATTTAGCAGAGACCCTATGGGCTTCAACCACAGTATTCCAACCTTCCTGTGCAGGGAAAAGTGATGGAAGGTGTTGACAACCAGAGTGCAGGAGATCAAAGTAGACCAGTGAGACAGAATATGTATCAGGGCTACAGAACACGATTTTGCCTTTCTCCTTGTGAAAGACAGCCTAGAGAGGACAGCAATGAAGAAGACAAGGAAAATCAAGGACATAAGACTCAAGGTCAGCAGCCAACTCAATGTAGGTACTGCTGCAACTACAATTACTGACTATGCAGACACTCAGAAAACCCAAAACCACAAGATGGCAAAGACACAAAGGCAGCCAATCCACCAGCTGAGAATTCATCCACTCCCCCAGTTGAGCAGGCCGGGCTGAGTAAATGCCTGCTTTCTATCTCTAGCATCATTCGGTTTTCTCATCCAACAAGAAGAGATGAATGTGAAATTCTAACAATAAGATATGAACAAAAGATTGGAGCTGAAGACCTTGAGTACTTTCTTTTTCCCATTGACCAGATAACTAGAACTACTTGCATTGTCTATGCAGCATGGCATTTCTATTATTTTTATCTAAAGACGTCTCTTTTTGGTAATGATCAATGTGTGGGCTTTTTAATTTACAGATTTTTAAGTTGTTTTATACCTGGTCAAGTAGAGATTTTTAAGAACCTCATTTTTAATTTGTAATAAAAGTTTACAACTTAATTTTTTTTCAAAAAAAAGTCAACAAACCCCAAGCACTTATGAATAAAGCTCTTAAATAAATAATACAACAAACAAAAAACAACACAATAGTAATTATAGCAGATGTAGTGTAGTAACACACTAGATACCAAACACTGACAGAAAAAAAGGATAAACTAAAGAAAAAAATGGGTGGGGGAAGGCCATGAAATTAATATCTCCTTGAAATTTAAAACCTAAATGTGAAAAAGATTGCAAAAAGTATTTCACAAATGAAAAAGGATAAAGTCTACATATGTATGTATATGTATGCATATGAATATGTTATATGTATACACACAATACACTTAGGTGACATGGAGCAAATGAGTTAATAGTGAAGAGAGGGCTAACAACAATATTAATATGGCATTTATTTCACACTTTACAATTTATATAGTCATCACCTTATTTAATCCTCAATCTTCTAAGAGAGATAATATTAATCCTACTTTATACAAAGAAAAATTAGATATGTGTCTTACCTAAGGAAATGAGACTGAACACTTAGGTTTTCTAACTATAAATTCACTGCTTTCTCTCAGTGAAAAGGCCACCTTAAGAAAAACAAGTATACAAAAAAGTATAGGTCTTTTAAAAACTAATGCTTAAATTACAGAACTGATACAGAAAGGAGTTAATTTGTTAATAATAAATAAGATTTAAAAATAAACAGAAGTTATGACTTACCCATTGAGTCTACCTTCTCTCTATTTGATTTGCTTTGTGGTAATTTCTCAGCATTCAGTGCCTGAAATTTGTGCCTTGACCATTGTGTGAGATGGTCAATCATGGAGAACACAGTCTGTGTACTAAGTTGACACAGATCAGATGCACTGTCTTGGGTACTTATGTTATGCTGATCATCATGCTTTACAACTGCCATAATTTCTTCATAAACCTGAGAAGAAATCATTTTATGGTTAATAATATGTCTAATAATGTCCTTTTACTAGTATCTAATATGTGAGACTAACCATTCTAAGGCAGAAATTTTCAAAAGAAAAAAAACTCACCACAGATAATAATAAGTTATCTTTCTTATCTATAGTTCAGCCAATAAAAGGTTACCCTAAAAAAATATACTGTAAAATTCATAAATGTAAATACAAAAATATTTTTAAATTCTTCTGTATCAGTAATTTTTAACTCATGTGCTATAGCACACTGGTGTGTTACAGAATTTTAAAAACATGCAATACTTGACTATTTAGTCAGGGCACGGATTTCTTTTCCTTAGATTGTCTAATAAAAAATGACAATAGTCAACACAATATCTATCTGGTGTGAATAAACCAAATTATATCTAGCCCTGGCTGGTGTGGCTCAGTGGACTGAGCATTGGCCTGCAAATCAAGAGGTCATCAGTTCGATTCCTAGTCAGGGCACATGCTTGGATTGTGGGCCAGGTCCCCAGTGAGAGGCAAACGATCAATATATCTCTGGCACACTAACATTTCTCTCTCTCTCCTTCTCCCTCCCTTCCTCTCTCTCTAAAAGTAAATAAATAAAGTCTTCAAAATTTTATCTATTTTTTGGTCAGATTGACATAAAATATATTTTTTGATATGCTGTAGAATTTTAGTAATTAGTTTATGTATGGCATGAGATGAAAAGGTTGAAAATTACTGTTCTAGATTATTCACTAAATTATAATGAAACTATTTATTAATGAGTAGCAAAAAAACTTGAAACAATATTTCAGAGTATCCACAAAATCAATTTCAGAGTAATTGAAGGGTTAAATGTAAAATCAAAAGGATTTTTTTAAATGTAGGAAATATGTTCATGACATTGGATTAAGAGAAGGCATCAAATAAAAGGCTTAAAATTCAAAAGTATGAGATTAATAAATTTGGCATTTACATATAAAATTTCTCCATGGTAAAAGATATAAACAAAGGTTAAAAAGAAAACCACTAGCTAGGAAAGATTTTTGCAAGATATGACTAGCATAAATTGTTATCCAGAATATATACAGAAGTCGTACAATTAATTAAAAAGGATACACACACCCCAAATAAGTAATAGATATGAATAGATAATTTATAGAAAAGTAAAGCAAATGGCCAATGAACAAAAATACTGGGAATAATAAAAACAGAAATCAAAAAATAAGCTGGGCTTTTTTTTACCCATCATATTGGCTAAAAATTTTTTTTACAGATTTTACTTATTTTCAGAGAGATGGGAAGGGAGGGTGAAAGAGAGGGAAATATCAATGTGTGAGAGAAACATCAACTGGTTGCCTCTCACACATCCCCAGCCAGTGTGAACTGGCCCACAACCCAGGCACGTGCTCTGACCGGGAATTGAACTGATGACCCGTTGGTTTGCAGGCCAGTATTCAATCCACTGAGCCACACCAGCCAGAACATATTGCCTAAATTTTAAATGTTTGAAAGTATTAAGTACTAGCAAGTATATGGGAAATGGATAGACATATGAACTGCTGATAGAACTATAAATCAGCATGAATATTTTGCAGTCTCTAATAAAAATTTAAAAGTACATACCATACATAAGAATAGCCATGATGCTCACCATAGCATTGTTTGTTTGTAAAAGCAAAATATTAGAAATAATCATTATTATCATGGCAATAGTTAAATAAATTATTTCACTTAATAAAAACAATTATTAAGTGAAATTATATGATGCAGCACTAATAAAACAAAGGGTGGTACACTGTCACTCTTAATTCATAAAGCAAGTTGCAAAACAATACCTACGACAGGATACCATCATAAAAAACAAAACAAAACCAACTACACTAAAAAAAACCCTGAAAAAATATATATCAAATTAATAACAGTAATGACCTCTGAGGATATAGGATTAGGACAGTAGTCAAAGAGTATACTTTGAACTATTCTCATAGTTTGAATTTTTATATTAAGAACATAGTAATATGCTACTTATACTATTAAGCACAATCATTTTTTAAATGTTGTATGTATGTGGTTAAAAAAATAAAACAAAAAATACTATCAAATGATTTTGAAAAAATTCTCTTTCTCCTAGTCTAATTCACAGTAACATTCCCCAGGGAAAAACACTATCAATAGTTTCTTATGTATCCTTCTCAAAAGTTCTGTGCATCTTTGAACATATATATTTTCTAATTTTCTGTACTAAGCATTATGTAATTTTTTGATAAATAAAAAACTACAGAGGATATTGTAAGCCTTTAGACATGTACATACACAGCACTGATCTACATTGCCTACAAATATGTAGCCTTTCTAATACACTGGAAAAATGTACAAAGAGAACCCAAGTAAAATGATCTCTCACCTCCTGCTGATCTTCTTGATTACCACCCAACAAGACATATACTAGAATATGCGGGAGAAGATAGATGGTCACCTTGAAATCATGCTTCATCATAATGCTACAGCAAGTGAAGATTTTACTGGCAAGATCATGCCGAACCTGTAAACTCAAATGGTTGAGAGAGAGTGAGTAGTTATATACATCTTATTCTTTAATTAATGTCAAAGAAAAACATGGGAGATTATTTATTAGCACAGAGTGGGCATCCTCTTACAGAGCAAAGCCTGTGCACTCAAGCAGGGAAGATTTCACATCACCACCTCTCTTTTAACTCCAAACACCCCAAAGTGCCTGAACTACTAGATCTCTGTAAG
Organism: Phyllostomus discolor; assembly: GCF_004126475.2. NCBI lineage: Eukaryota > Metazoa > Chordata > Mammalia > Chiroptera > Phyllostomidae > Phyllostomus > Phyllostomus discolor. The sequence continues at coordinate 108,804,650 of NC_040904.2, forward strand.
GCAATACAGCTACCTGGGCTGCCAACTACCACAGCATCAATGGACTTCCCCACTTATAATTCATTTTTCAAAATTATATTGTACTGATTAGGCTATTACAATTTTCCCAATTTTTCCCCTTTGCCCTCCTCCACCCTGTACCCCTCCCTCAGGCCATCCCCCCACCACCGTTCATGTCCATGGGTCATATGTATAAGTTCTTTAGCTACTCGATTTCCTATACTGTCCTTTACATCCCCATGGTTATTCTTTAACTACCTTTGTACTTCTTAATCCTCTCACCTCTTTATGCATTCCCCCACAACCCCCTCCCATCAGGCAACCCTCAGAACACTCTCTGTATCCATCATTCTGTATCTATTTGCTTAGTTTGTTTTCTAGATTCAATTGTTAATACATATGTACTTATTACCATTTTATTGTTCATAGTTTTAATCTTCCTTCTCTTAAATAAGTTCCTTTAACAATGCATACAATAATGGTTTGGTGATGATGAACTCCTTTAGTTTTTTCTTGTCTGGGAAGCTATTTATCTGCCCTTATATTCTAAATGACAGCTTTGCTGGGTAGAGCAATCTTGGCTGTAGGTTCCTGTTTTTCATGACTTGGAATACTTCTTGCCAATCCCTTCTAGCCTGCAAAGTTTCTTTTGAGAAATCAGCCAACAATCTTGTGGGAGGTCCCCTGTATGTAACTAACTCATTTTCTCTTGCTGCTTTTAAGATCCTCTCTTTATCTTTAACCTTTGGCATTTTAATTACAGTGTGTCTTGGAGTGGGCCTCTTTGCAACTATCTTGTTTGGGATTCTCTGTGCTTCCTGGACTTACATGTCTATTTCCTTCACCAAATTAAAGAAATTTCTTTCATTATTTTTTTCAAGTAGATTTCCAATGTCTTGCTCTTTGTCTCCTTCTGTCACCCCCCATGAGGCAAATGTTGGATCTCTTAAAGTTGTCCCAGAGGATGTTTCTACTCTCCTCATTATTTTGGCTTTTTTCTTCTTGTTCTTCTGATGTTTTTTGCTTCCTTATGTTCCAAATTATTTATTAGATTCTCACCTTCATCCCCTCTACTGTTGTTTCCCTGTAAACTGTTCTTTATTTCAATTAGTGTATCCCTTGTTTCTAACTGGATCTTTTTTATACTGCTGAGGTCCCCACTAAGTTCCTTGAGTATCATTATAAAGTGTTTTGAACTCAGCATTTGATAGACTGCTTATCTCCATTTTGTTTAGTTCTTTTCCTGGAACTTTAATGTCTTGAATTTGGGCCATGTTTCTTTGTCCCCGCATTTTGACAGCCTCCCTGTTTGTTTCTATATATCAGGTAGACCTGCTATGACTCCCTGTCTTCGTAGCGTGACCTAATGTAATAGGTGTCCTGTAGGGTCCAGGAGCACAGCCACTCCTATCACCCAAGCTGGGTACTCGAGGTATACCCTTTGTGTGCGCTGAGTACACCTTCCTCTTGTAGTTCAGCAATAATTGATGTTGGCAGGTTAATGGGAGGGATTTACCCAAGCAAGTGAGCTGCAAGGACTGGCTGTGACCACTGACCACCAACCTCCCCCTGTGTGCAGGCTCAGCTGTGCAGGGTAAGGTGGTGGTGCTCCAATGTGGTCTGTAGCTGTCCACTGGGGGCGCAGGATCCGGGGTTTCCTTGGTGCGGCTGGCCAAGGTCAGGCCCCTCCTGTGTTCTACCCTGGGCCACCCTGCATGAGCAATAAAGCAATCTGAGATAGCTGCTACTTGTGCTGAGGTTGGAGATCCCCAGGCAAAGCCAAGCTATGAGTCTAGGCTGGCTGCTGCTAGTGCCAGGCCTGGGGCCACTTAGCAAGAGGTATGGGGACTGGGGGCTCACTGAGACTTGCTGTTGCTTGTTTGATAGATTTTAGGAAGTTATAAAGCATGAGCCAAGACCAGCCATTCATATGGAAAAGTCATGGTTTGGGTGGGCCCATAAGTTGGGTTGGTCCGAGTCCCAAGCGACCTCCAGGGTGGGCAAACAGTGTCAGCCAGGTTGATGGAGTCAGATATGGCACCCTCCTCCTGGCTCTGTGGCTCTCTGAGGGAAGGATTTAGAAAAGGGAAAATGGCCTTTGCCTGCCTTTCTGTCTGGGAGAAAGCTGTCCCCCAGCTCCTACCTTGATGACAGACACTTCAGTTTCTCCCTGTAGGCCACTAGTGCCTTTCAAGCTGCTACCCAGGACTAGAGCTCAGAGGGAGTGAGTCTGAATAAGTCTGTGTGTGCGCTCTTTAAGGGGAACTTTTTGGGACTCCAGAAGTTTCCCCTACTGACTCAGTCCCCACTGGATTTCAGTCAGAGGTTATGGGAGTTATCTTCGCACAGGGTGTGTGGTATGGGGGGCCTGCTGTTAAACTGGGAATACTTGCTCCTGAGATATCCCTCCTGAATTTTTATCTACCACGTGGAAATGGGACCAGCCCATTCCATGTCTCTACCCCTCCCTGCCAGTCTGGATAGATGTGGTTTCTTTAATTCCACTGTTATCAGACTTCCATTCAACTCAATTTCTGACAGTTCTGAGTGATGGCTATTCTATATATTAGCTGTAATTTTGATATGGTTGTGTGAAGAGGGGAGCTTTGTTTACCTATGCTGCCATATTGACTGGAAATCCGAATGAATTTCTGCAGTTCATTCTTTTTTTTTTAATGTGTGACCTAGAATTTTTTTTATTTTATTGTCATTCAATTATAGTTGTTTGCATTTACCCACCACCACTACCCCCTACCCCAGCCAAACCCACCTCCCTCTCTTGCTTCCACCCCACCTTCGTTTTGTCCATGTGTCCTTTATAGTTGTTCCTGAAAACGCTTCCCTGCAGTTCATTTTTTAATGCACCATGTTTTGTTACAGATTAACGTCCCTAATTATGGAATATTTTACTTAGCTAACCTTAGGTTTATTGTATTAATTGCCCAAGCACACAGATGAATAAAGTAGCCAAAAAGTATGCTCTGGGCCAGCATATTAAACATAAGGTTAACATGATAAATGATGATTAACTACAGGAAAAAAATAAATAGAAAATTAAATTACTTGGTGTTAGAGTCAAATTTTATTAATATGACCTTACATTTAATTTACCCACATTAGTGTTCTCTTATGAAATTTTAAAGGCTTTCTTTCCTCAAATATATATGCGGCACTTAAAAAAAAAAAAACCCTGGCTGATATGGCTCAGTGGATTGAGCACCTGCCTGTGAACCGAAAGGTCATCAGTTCAATTCCCTTTCTCGGCAACCAGGACCAGGTTGCAGGCCAGGTCCCCCGTGGGGTCGCTCATTAGGCAACCACACATTGATGTTCTCTTCCTCTCTTTCTACCTCCTTTCCCCTCTCTTAAAAAATAAATAAAATCTTAAAAAAACAATCCTAAAAATATTATAGAACTGAAATAATTATGTTCTACATTTCATATATTTTCAGTATGTTTATTTCAAAATGAGAGAAACTTTATTAAAGTTACCTGATATGAATTTTTATATTTTAACACATTAACAGAAATATGATTTTTAAAAGTTATGAATTTTAAATATTCATTTAAAGCATTTTCTTGGAACACAGAGTACCTTTTTGTCTGTAGGCATGGAAAAAGTCATCATATTAGAAAAACATCAGAAATATACCTATATTTTTTCATGAAATTTCATTTTTTTTTAAATCTTTATTTTTATTTTGGAGCAAGTTCAGATCATGTACTTCTTTTAGAAGTAACCACTAATGGATACTATATCTTAATTATGTAATAAACACTGATAAAGCATTAAATTCCTTTTAAACAGTATTTTACAACTTAAAAGGAACAGACATAATGTAACAGACATTTGACAAACACATGAAGACATAGTAATTTAATAAAATAATTACCTTTTTACTCAGAATCTGTTATTAGTAGTAACAGAGAAATTGTTACCTTTTATTAGTACATATTTTCTAAAAAAATTTCCATCCTTATCACTACAAATATTTCAATGCCTTCTATGTGTACTATGCATTCAGACAGATTCTAATTTCCTTTAGAATTTCTATCCAAATAACAAATTCTAAACAAAATTCTCTTACCTTTGTTATAAGATAACCTGCCCAAGATGCTGACCACTCTGCAAAGTTATTACCTAATTTACTTAAGTAAATTGGCTTCTTCACTCCAGACCAATCTGTTGACTTCTGAGAACTCTTGTATCTGTAATTTTAAAAATTTGTATATTACAAATATATATAATTATATATCCATCTGTTAAGATCTTTAATAAAAACATCTTAAGAAACAATAAACTCTTACTGACTACCCCACTACTGCTTTGCCTTTAATGAAATCTAGTTAAAGATACTACTTTTCCTATATTGTTTTTGTTTACTAATTGATTTTAGAGAGAGAGGAAAGAAAAGAGGGAGGGAGGGAGAGAAGATGAAAGAGAGGGAGAGAGAGAGACATCAATTTGCTGCTCTACTTTTCCTGATGCATTCACTGTTTGATTCTTGTATGTGCTCTGACTGGGGAATTAACCTGCAACTGTGGCATATCAGGATGACGCTCTAACCAACTGAGCTACCTGGTCATGGGTTTCCTATATTCTTCTTAATGGTGGGATAGAAGGTCATTCTTAAAACATGCCAAGTACTTCAAAGGATTCTAGTGTGCCTCCTCTTCTTCAATGTTCCTTTCAGATCCTTTGAAATCCCTTGTTATATTCTGTAAGAAAGATCTTTTCCTTTGAGCTTCAAGCCACCCATGTATACTATTCTCTACTCCTCATTAAGGGCATCTACCAAACTCATTAAAAACTTTAGTACATTGCTCAGTGTTTTTTTCTTCCCCAAACCTCACCACTCTGGATGACTCCATCTAATCAAACTAGAAACTTTTCATTTGTACTCCTTTATTAGGACTCCCTTACCAATACAAAGAAACTGTTACTTCCAAAATGAACTATTTAAACACCTTACTCTATGGCTAGTTTCCCAAATTTCCAGTTCTTCCCAGTTACTCTAATACACCTGTTCTCTCAATGAGATCTTTTGTCCCTTGATCCAGCTAAACTCACCTTATCTATAATACCTTCCTTTTGTTCCCCTTTCCCTAACCAGCTGGGTTTCCATGGTCCTTTACTTCACGCACTTTCTTGGCAATATCCTCTATCCACTCCTCTGCTACAACGTCTCTACCAGTTGTGCTCTTTTGCAAACCTCCCAACCTTGAATCAATCTATGATATCCAGGCCACTGCACAGGTAACTGAAAATCACTCAACTGTTTTTGAGATTAGTACTAGTATATATTCTTAATTTTCAACCTCAGTGAACCGTTCTGCTAACCAGAAATTCTTCTAAGCTTTCCTTATTATCCCTCTCTTCTGTTTTCTATAATGACTATTTCAAATCATCCCTCTCCCCATATCACCTATGTCAACTCATTGCTACTTGCACCAATAATCTCATTTTCTATGCCTTATACTTCCTGGAGAAAAGAAATCATCGCTTTCCATAATCACATCCATAAACACAGCTGAGTTATAGCCATCATTTTATCTTTCCCTATTACAAAAAATATGTATTTTACTTCCTTTAGATCTAATCTCCCATTAGGGATATGACTACCATTCTGGATGCTCCTCAGGGTCTTTATATCAATTACCTCTTCTCTTTCATGATTTCAACATGATCCTTTCTATTTGCTCCTCAGCAACATTTAAATATGTTCAAGTAGCTCTCACCTTACATCTGCATGGGTGTAGCATTTTTTGAGGAGAATGGTCCTTGTCAATCACTAATTAAGGTTAGGAAATGACAAATATAATAAATGAGTATAAACCTATATCAAGGTCTCTAGCAAACATTACGTATTTCACTGTATTCTAAACTTCTAAAAATGGAAAAATCCAGTAATCTCTCAGTTAACCATCACTATTTTGAATCATCATGAATGTAATTCAAGGGTGTCCAACATTTTGGCATCTCTGGGCCATACTGGAAGAAGAGTTGTCTTGGGCCACACATTAAATATTATATATACTGCAACACGTAATCACAAAAAAAAAAATCTCATAATGTTTTAAGTAAATTTATGATTTTGTGTTGGGCCTCATTCATAACCATCCTGAGTTACATGTGGCCTGCAGGCCACAGGTTAGACACCCCTACTCTGGATGATTATACCAAGTTTTATAATTAACTCAGCTAGAAAACTACTAATATTAGGGTATGAGACAGGTTCTACCTGGCCACAACCAAATATTTTTCCAAGAATTATTTTGATGGCAACTTTGAATTGTAGTCAATCTATCTAGTTCTAAAAATCAAATCTCCCAAACATAGCCGTCCTTTAATCCAAGTTAGTGATTGCACATAAACAGCTCAACTGAAAAAAATTAAAGGAGAATATAGAAGTTTAAATTTAAGGTAGCAAAAACAATAATATGCTTATAGGAAACTCTTTACTTCTCCCAGACCCTCTGAAGTCCAAGCTATAAAACTGACCTATTGATTGATTAGGTATCTTGGTGTTTTATACAAAAGCTTTCAAACAAACGTGGATCACCTCCATTAATACTGCCTGCTACTGACATCTTTTTTTTTATGAAGTGACAACTGTAATGAGCAGATCACAGCCAGATAAATCTCCTAACATCCACCATTGAGAGAGCATCTGAAAGGTTCCTTAAAGCTCTCGGATATAAAAGAAGGGTTAGAATTCTCATTGTTTTACTAAGATCACTCTTATAAATGACCACTTAAATGTTGTACCCTATGAAATAACAAATAGGCACACAATGTTGGCTTCTCATGAAAAATTAAATTGAATAGCAAGTAAACAAAAATGTTAGCTTCTTCTTCATATAAAATAAGCAAGCAACACTACCCCTTTCAAAAAAAGCAAGGAATTTATTCAACAAGATGGGATTGAAAAAGCAGTGAGTATAAATTAAATATTAGGAGCTCTATTAGGTACAAAGAAGATACTTTTAAAAGTATCTTCTTTATTTCTAACAATGATTATTCAAGGTAAATAAAACTACCCACATTTTCAAGATGAAAAAATTGAGACTTAGAAATGTTTAGTAACTTGCCCAAGACACCAGAGCTAGCAAATGCAGAGCCAAGATTCAAATTCAGATCTGTGTGACTCCAAAGGCCATAAACTTTAAACTAGATCACAGAAACTCTTCAGCATCTATCTATATAGGCTATAAAATATAGAATACAGAATTAAAAAGTGTGATATCCTCAAAAAAGAAAAAATAAGTTTAACTATAAGACTTTTTTACATATAATAAACTATATCTTTAAATAATGCTGTTCACAAATAAAAATGATGTTTGAAAGGCTTCTAAACATAAAAAGATATCTAGCAAATAAGTATGCAAACTTAATTCTTTATAAAGAATTTTACTACAAGGTTAGGCATGGTTCTAAAGCTCAAAGAAGTAATTTATCCAAGGTAACATATCCAATCAACATGTAACCTCGACTACCAAAAATTAGTTTCTAAATAAAAATAATTTAAAAGTTATGTGTTTCAATTGGCCTTAACCAAGTTATTAAAATTAGAAAAAATGATTTAAAAACGTTTTGTTAGAATTGAAGAAACACTTCACATGCTGGCAGCAGCAGATCTTCTTCCTAGGTTTACCATGGCTCAACTGGGTACTCTGAACCTCAATCACAAGGTTATGAAGACAAGAAAAGTGAAGAAAACACAAGTTTTGGTTACCTGAAAACCTGACAGGGGCGTTTGCAGACTGAAGTCAAGAAAGGTTACTGAAGATGCACTGATGAAAAACCAAAGACGTGCACAACAACTGCTTAAAGAAATTCATGCCATGATGAAACCTGATATAGTACCTAAATCTGCTCCTGGTGATGATATCAATTTTGAAAAAATCTGCAAAAAGCCTGACTCTACTGAGACTGAAAGAGCGACTGCCAGATTAGCAATGTACCCTCTTCTGAAGAAAAAAAGTAGATGTGTTAAAAGTTGCTGTCAAAGCCTTTAAAGATTTTGCAAGCTACAATGACGCTGAAGTTAAGTCATCAAAGAGTGTTTCAGAAGAAAATCATCCCAAGTATAACTCATGCCATTAAGTTACAGCATAAAGGAAATATTATCAGTGAGCAAAAAGACAAAGAAACCAAATTATTGGCAAAGAAACCCATAAATATTCAAAAGAAAAAATAGCCAAGATGACACATGGACCCAAAACAGTGGATATTCCAAATTCTCCATCAAAACTTTCTGAAAAGAATTCCATAGTTCCCTCTGAACCCCAGAAAACATCTCCTGACCCAAAAATAAAAATGTTATGTCAAACCAAAACAAAAGCAAGAGTCCAATAGCTTACTTACTTGGTACTATCAGTGATGGAGAAGAATTACATGAAGAAAAGGAGTATTTTGATGATAGCATAGAACAAATGTTTATACTCTTCCATATCTGAGGATAGCAACAGTGGTGACGACATCTGGTTGGTGTTTTTTTTTTTAAGATTTTTATTTATTTTTAGAGAGAGGGAAAGGGGAGGAAATGAGAGGGAGAGAAACATCAATGTGTGGTTGCCTCTTGAACACCCACTACTGGGGGCCTGGCCCACAACCCAGGCATGTGCCCTGATTGGGAATTGAATCAGAGGCCCTTTAGTTCACAGGCTGGTACTCAATCCACTGAGCCACACCAGTCAGGGTAGTGACGACTTCTTTATTGGGAAAGTCACATGGACATGGAAGAAGGAAAATGGTTCTCATTCTTCAGTTTTGGAAGAAAAATCCTGCTAAAAAGTGTCCTCTGAAGAAGATATACTTAAAACGTGTCAGGATAGAAAAATAACCAAAAAAAAGCCAAGAACAAAAGCAAGAAAGTGTGAATCAGCGTTTTCCCATTCTTTATCTGGATCTAAAAAGTTCTAGAAGAAACTACAGAGAACAGGCTCTGAAAAGCAACACCCCAGGTTTTCAGCAAAGTGAACCTCGGCTCAAGGATCAGTTTAAGAATGCACAAAGAGGACCTGACAGGGCAGACACAGCCCCCTCAACATCCTTCATGGGAAGTGAACAGGAGGTGAAAAGAACAGCAATCTAAAACTGCTGTGTTTGGAGCAGTGTGGGGGAGGGAGGAATACATTTGATGATTGATTAGTACCACTTTTCATGAAGTTTTCCATGTAAAAAATTTTTTTCTCCTTCTTTTTGTTTTTACTGGTCCATTATTTAAATTCATATTTGAAGAAGTCTTTTGGAGCAGTTATAAAATGAGTTGGTTGTTATCTTTCTCTTTTTTAAATGTGTTCAAGTTATGTTTACATAAACTTTCCACAAATATAAACCTTCAAATATATAAACTGGTTTTTAAAAATATGTCTAGCTCTGCCCAGTATGACTCAGTTGGTTGGAGCATCATTCCATAACTGAGGCTACAGGTTCAATTCCTGATCAGGGCACATACCTAGGTTGCAGTTCTGTTAACTGTCCCAGAATGTCCCATCCTGGTCAGGGCACATCTAGAAGGCAACCAATCAATGCTCTCTCTCACATCAATGTTTTTCTCTCTCTCCCTTCCTCTCTCTCTAAAAAAGCAAGGAAAAAATGTCCTTGAGTGAAAAAATAAAACTATGCCCAACCCTGACCAGTGTGCCTTAGTTGGCTGGGCACCACCCCTCAAAGTGAAAGATCACCGACTCAATTTCCAATCAGGGCACACGCCTGGGTTGTGGTTCAGACCCAGTCCGGGTGTGTACAACAGGCAACCGATCAATGTTTCTCTCCCTCTCTTTCTCCCTTCCTTTCCCTCTCTCTAAAAATAAATAAATGAAATCTTAAAAAAAAAAAGCCCAGACTGTTCCCTTTATAAAAGTATTTTGAGATTATAACTCTCAGATTTTCTCATTTGTACTTATCATGAAGTGTATTTCACTGGTATAGGGCTGTATTTCTTTGCCTCAAGAATACATGTTGAGATATATTTAAAATAAGGGAAAAATATGAGAAATTGTAGCTGTTTAAAATAGATCACCTTTGCTAAAAGTTGTTCTTTTTAGCAAAACTAAGATTAAGATAGTAATGTTTATTATGGGTATACACATAATAAGTTATACAAATAAATATAACTTTTATTATACGTTTTTAAAAAGTAGAGGAAGAAAATATCTTCACGAGGAGAAACTGGATATGGTTGAAAATCTCTTACCTCTAACTGGGCTTACTAAAACTTTAAGACTGACTTTAAATTTTTAAATTTCTATATTAATTACACCTGTCATAAGCTTCAACACACATTCAGCTGAAAGTAGCTTCTTCCAAGTACTATGACATTTTAATTATTTTTTAAAAATCAATCCTTTTAGCTTCAATAAATATGCCTAAATACTTAAAGTTATAGTTTAACCAATGAGCAAACTGTATGTTCATTTTAACAAGAATATAAACATAAATCACAGTGGAAAATAATATTAGAACATATTTTTTAAAAGTTTGAATGCTAAAATCATATGAAAAATATAATTAACTTTATAAAGTTAAAAACCATTTTATAAATAGCTTTAGTTAGTCTACCAACCTAGTATTTAGATGAGGTTCCAATATTTCCCGAACATGCTCAGGAAATTTCCTCCACAACTGGTGACCTGGGCTGTCAGTCTGCATCTCTCTACAGTCATAAATAGAAAGTAATTCCTACAAACACATATTTTACATTTGTAAATTCATAGTGATGCAGATAAATTTTTACATGAATCAACATTCTACACATTATAGTTATAAAAATGTACAGAAAAATACCAAAGAATTATAAAATTGGGGGGTTATGAACTTGCTTAGAACATTTACTTCAATGCTTAGAATTATTTAGGTTGCAAAGCTGTGGTAGTACTTGAACATGCAGTTTTGTTCTGTGTATAATATGTATTGAAATACAAGATTACAAGCTACTTGGAAGAAAAAGATTAAAACTTACAGAAGTATAATTCTTGGAATCTAACCTTTTTTGAATTTTAATGAAAGCAACTACAAATCCAAAAGAGTTCAAAAATTCAAGATATTTAAATTTTACATATAAAATACTGGTTCCTGGCTGGGTAGCTCAGTTGGTTACAGCATCATCTTAATATGCCAAGGTTGTAGGTTCAACCCCTGCACATATAAGAATTAACCAATAAATGCATACATAAGCAGAACAGCAATCTGATGTTTCTCTCTCTGTTCCTACCCCCCCCTCTCAAAACCAACTAAAAATAAAAATAAACATAAAATACTCAGGCTAAAATTTTGAAAAGAAAATGCAAATATTAAAGACCAATTTACTATTCAATCCTAGGAATTAAATAATTAAATGGCATTTTACTGTCCTGAAAATAAAACAAATGGGATTTTATACAAGAAGAAAAAAATCTTTCTAATATCAAACTTCAAAACAAGATGATTGTGTTAGGATATTATACCTTCCATAATATATTACTCTTTCTTTCCAATCCCATTAAAAATGGCTATATGCAATAGATTTTTTCTAAAATTTATAAAATATAAGTACTATCTAGCAAAATATGTACTTTGTACTTATATTTAACACTGTATTTTTAAATAAAAGTAAGGAAGTATTTGAAAAGTTCAAATACAGAAACATCCAAAACTCACTTTCATTTAATTTTAAAGTGTTATAAAAATTTTATTTGAAGCCAGCTTTTTTTGATGTTTGGAAAGTTGCTCTAGCTAACAGAAGCTCTCTTCATCAACCTCCAATGACAGACTTAGTAATTCGCCAACTTTTTGGTTTCAGGACCATTTACACTCTTCAATATGCTGGTATACTTACAATTGTAGACCTTGCTTCATATTTCACTGAGAAAACAGAAGCAATCAGGAAAGACCTCTACACCTTCCATGCTCCTATCTACCCAACTTGGCAATGTCAGCATCAATGCCCACATGCTCTTTCTACTTTGTTACTACAGATGAATTGTTTTGCTGTTAAGGTTGCCCCTTTCACTTCTACACTATATTCCACATCTTTTTACCTACTTAAAACAGTATTACATTAATTATCTTCTATATCATCACTTTTCTCCTCTCTGCTGAATTGTTTCCAAGCAACGTATAAACATACTGTTATTTTTCCCATCTTAATTTTTCTTTCCTCCCCAGTCAATCTCATTCCTCTTCAACAATCCTCAAAAGAGTTTCTGAAATTTCTCTACTTCCTCTCTTACCACATGTTCTTTTTTTTTTTTACTTTATTTATTTATTTTTTTAGAGAGGGAAGGGAGGGAGAAAGAGAGAGAGAGAGAAACATCAATGTGCGGTTGCTGGGGGTCATGGCCTGCAAGCCAGGCATGTACCCTGACTGGGAATCGAACCTACAACACTTTGGTTTGCAGCCTGCACTCAATCCACTGAGCTACGCCAGCTAGGCACATGTTCTTAAAAATACTCTAACAAGGCTTTTAATACTCCACTGACATTGCTCTTACCAAGGTCATCAATGACCTTTATGTTACTATAGTCAAGTTAATTATCAATCCCTAAATTATCGCACCTGTGATCAACATTTAATACAGTGGATCACTCCACACTTCTTGAAACACTTTCTTACCTTCCATAATATCACACTCTCCTACCTTATTGGTAGTTACTTTTTAGTTTTCTTACTTGTTCCCTCTTCTTCCAACTGATCCCTTATAATCCAGATCTCATTTACTAGACAGAACCTGTTTATCTATATTCCCTCCCTTATGTCATCCAGATCAGTTTTAAGTACCATCTCTACAACAAAAAAATCTTCAAATATTTATCTGTAACAGAGCCCTCTCACCACGAGTGCCAGACCTGCATATCTAACAAAACAAAGAAATTTTTAAATGAAAAAATAAAACACCATGAAAAAGGGCAAAGAAAGCCAAACTGGAAAAATAATTATTACATGTACAACAGACAAAAACTTAATTTCCATTACATCCAAATAGGGCTTACGTATCAATAAAAAATAGACCACTAACCAAGAGAAAAATGGGAAAAGATCTAGAAAAAATCCAAAAAAAGCAATAAAACATGTTATACCTCTCTCATAATTAAAATAAAATGGTACCATTTTCATCTGTCACGTAGGCAAAGATTTAAAATTTTGATAAAATACTTTTGTCACATGTGTATAAACTGGTGAAACTTTTTTTTTGACAAAACTCTGTACTTGCTCTGAGAAATATTTTAATTTCTGGGTATTTATATTATGACATATTCACTCCAGAGCTAAAAAATATATGTATGTCTTCTAAATCATTTTTTATAAAAATAAAACATTAAACATAACCTGTGTTAAATTTCTGAAATAATCATACATATATATTGAATATTAAGTCACTAAAAAATAATAAATTGTACTGACGTGGAAATTACCCAGGACAGACTGTTAAACATGAAGCAAAATCAAGTTACAGATTGTTAATAAGTAATTTGATCTTGTTGTTGGGTGGAGAAAACTTACATAGAAAATTTTTCAAAGTACCTATAATAAACTGTTGAGAGGGTATGCTCTGTACACTGAAATTTTTATCATGAACTTGTATTACTCTGGTAATAAAAATGACAGTTAAAAAAAAGAGTTTCCAAAGTACAAAATCTACAAATTTCTTACCAGAAGATAATATATAAAGCCAGTAATGACTATATGCACTTGCCTGAATGGCATAAGCAGCTGAATCTTGAGCTCGGCTGTTATCTGCATATGCAAGGTAAGCTCTTGTTAATTCCATCAATAATCCATAGGCAAAACTTGGATCTTCAACTCCAGTCTCAATAAAAAGAAGAAAAAAATTCAAGGATAATTTGTATAAAATTTTCTAAAGTGTACAGTATCTTCCACGGTGAATTTAACTTAGGAAAGAATAGTAAGGTTCAAACTAAGTTAGGTACCAAAGCTAAAATATAATCTATAGCTAAGAAGCTAAATCTAAGGCTTTTAAGGTTATTTATAAGGTATAGTAGAATCATCAAACTTTACATAACTCCAACAATTTATCTTTTTTGTCTTTTAACCCTTAAGGAAAAGAACTGTATATATGTCATTTCCTTAACTGAATTTTGTGGAAGTCTGGTCACTTGAAAAGCTCCAAGAAATAATTTTAACACAACTTTCTCTTAATGTGTACCAATATATTAAAAGTTTATTTAATTTGGTTTTAAAGGATTTCCCAAAGTCATTTAACCATAGAAATTTTTTTATACACACACTATTAGAACACCCTGGGAAATCAGTTTCCCATGGAAATACTTAACAATAGTGTTTAAACAGTAATATTTAAATAGTTAATTAAGTTTTAAGTATTTGTCAAAATTAGATTAGGAAGCTTATTTAAAAGAACACAGCACACCAGACTGGGCTCAAACTTCGTTTTTGGCTTCAGAACTTTGTAAAACCATTGAGGAATAAATTCAGAAGTTATAATAAATTGTGTAGTTTAGATCAACTTCCACTAAAAATAAACTAATAAATGGAATATAGAAACCCTAGGAGAACAGAGAACTCTTTTTGTCATTCCAAATTGCTATTACTTACCACGAATGTAAAATCTTTTCCTTGGGTTTCAGTTGTGGAGAAATCTAGTCGACCTGGGTCTATTGCCCCCAATTCCCCTAAACATTCCCCACAGAGCAACCGAGCATGACAATTTGCATCTTGGCAACCTTTCAAAAGCACTGTCACCAGCTGTGAGATAACAGGTTCCACTGTTTCACTATCTGTTGCATATTTTATTAGTTTTTCCTAAAATAAAAAAGAAAAAGACAGTATATACATATCTTCTACAAACTAGCATATTTTCCTAACTGGAAAGCTTAAAAATATTAAGGGACATCTGATATAAATATGACAAAATTAAATTCCCATAGCTGTAGTTTTTTCAGCTAGTTTTTGATGGGTTCACATAATATAGTTCACAGTATGTTCCATGATATTAGAATGATTAAATGTGTTTAAAAGTTTTAATCATTAATCCATTAGACAAAGAGTTACTGAATATTACATCATCATTAAAAAAATAAGAAAGACACAGTTCTTATCCTGAGTTCACAATCCAATGGGAAAATAGACAGTAAACAAATTTAGAAAAATAGAAAAGACTATTCCCAAGCCAGTTAAGACTTAGATATTGTATTTGTGTGGCCACTTTAGAACTACATTCATTTAATTTTCTTTCCAGCAAAAGTTAAGCACATATGAGCATCTCAAATTCTATGTTAAAACTATGATTCAAATTAGAGTAATACATTTCAAAAGAAAAATAAAAAGACATTTTATATCATCCAAAATCTTCAACATGCAATTACTTAAATAACATTACAGGTTAATTCAGACATAAATACAGAAAAAAAGGAACCAGTAATCAATAAACAATTAAGATAGAATTTAAAAATTAGACATTAATTCACTTGCTAAAATTAGAAAACAGTAAGGAAAAGAACAGTTTAGTTGGCAAAGATAAATGCAGTTCATGCTCAAGACAAGACAAATTATGAACCACTAATTTAAAATTTAAAATTTAAGGTAATTTAAAATATATACAATGGAATACTACTCAGCCATAAGAAAAGATGAATACTGCCATCTGTGACATGAATGGATCTTGAGAATACCATTCACGCTAAGCAAAATAAGTGCTGCAGAAAAAGTCAAGAACCATTGATTTCACTCATATGTGGGATATAAAACTGAGAGCAACAAATTAACAAACAAACACTCATACACACAGACAATGATATTGTGGTTACCACAGGAAAGTGGGGCCAGGAGTAGTAAAGGATATGGGGGTAGAATATATGGTAATTCAAGATTTAATTTAGAATTTCTTAAACAAGTATATGTTCAATGCATCTATTTAGACAGGTTTTTTTTAACATATAGACCCAATTCTATAATTTTCCAAATGTTTAATAAGTTCTCAAAACAAATACATGTTTGCTCCAATTATTTGAAATGTCATTTTTATCATATGCTAAAGTCCATATATACTTGGTTCCATTTCTGGACTTTCTTTTTGTTTTGTTTTGTTTTGTTTTTTTTAAAGATTATTTATTTTTAGAGAGGGAAGGGAGGGAGGGAGGGAGAGACAGACAGACAGACAGACAGATACATCAATGTGCGGTTGCTGGGGGTTCTGGCCTGCAACCCAGGAATGTACCCTGGCTGGGAATCAAACCTGGGACACTTTGGTTCCCAGCCCGCGCTCAATCCACTGAGCTACGCCAGCCAGGGCTCATTTCTGGACTTTCTATTCTTTCCTACTGGTCTGGACTTTCTATTCTTTCCTACTGGTCTGTAGGAAAGAATATGCACCACTATCACACTGTTATAATTATGGAGGCTATAGAGTATGTTAATGTTGTCTGGTAGGGCTACTGAACACTCACTGTTGCCTTTTTTGCCCCGGAGTTTTCCTTACTATTTTTACTTGTTTCTTTTTCATATGCACATTAGTATAAAATTGTTTTAGTTTTAGAAAAAAATACTTGATATTTCTTTGGGATGGCATTCAATTTATCAATTAACCCAGGGAGAATTAAAATCTTTATAATATTGAATACAACTATCCAATAAACAAGTCATTTGTTTAAATCTATTACATTTTTGTGCCTTTCAGGGGTGTTTCAAAGTTTTCCTCTTACTGGTTTACACATTTATTGTTATGCTTATTCCTAAGTATTACCTTTCTCAGTTACTATTGTAAATTGGGTTTTCCAACAAGTCTTCTACCTAGTTATTGCTTGTTATATGATTATTGATTTTTATATCTTCCTACTGAATTAGTTTGTTGTCTGAAACGGTTATACTATAAATTCTCTACGGTTTTCCAAGTATATTAGTATATTATCTGCAAACAGTTTTATATCTTTTCCAGTTCTCAATGCCTCTGTTACTTTCCCCTTGTCTAAATTTATTGGCCAGTACTTCCAAATAAATGTTAAACTGTAGTAGAGTTAATGAGCAAACTTGCTTTTAGTAGGAATGTATCACATTTCACCATTAAGTATTAAATACTTCACTACAGCAGAGGTTGAATGTACCACATGTATGTGTATAGCATACATTTATAACACACTGAAGTAGCATCCATCAATTCCTATTTTCTCAAGTGTTTTTATCTTAAGTAGATGTTACAGTGTCAGAGGCTGTTTCAGAATTTGTGGAAAGAACAGTCTGACTTTCTCCTTTAATGTATTAATATTAATACAGTGAATTATATTAACATATTGCCAAATATGAACCATTCTTGCAATCCTGTAATAAATTACAACTGTTTGTGGGTGTTTTCTGAATATAAAACTGAATTCTATTTGATAACATTTCACTTCATTTTTTGCTTTGATATTTGTAAGTAATAATGATCTTTAATTCTATATTATGCTATCTGTATGAGGTTTCGTGAAACTTACACAACTCTCCTTTAAAAAAATTGTAAGTTTTCCTAAATTGTTCTAGAAAATACTCTAGAACAATTTAAATAGCACTGGGACTATCTAGTTTTTAAAGATTTGATAAAAATCCCCCTGTAAAACCACTGGGTGTGGTACTTTCCTCTACTTGTAGTTCTTTTGTAATATTCTCTGTTTCTTTACAGAAATTAGTCTTTTAAGAGTTCTATTTCTACTAGAGTCAATTTTGATAAATTATATTTTCCAGGAAAAATATCCAGGTTTACCAAGGTATTTGCACAAAGGGTACAAAATAGTTTCTGTGATTTTAAAAAAATATTTCCTTTGTTGCAATGGTTATTTCTGTCTTGTCATTTCTTCTTTGCACATTTGTGATTTCTGTTTTTTGTTCTTCTTTAGGTAGAGATTTACCTATTTTCATTTATTAGAATAAAAGAACCAGGATTTTTATTTATTAATTTGTTCCATTTTTCTCTTTTCTACATAATTAATTTCAGCTTTTATTTTTTTATTACTCCCTTCCTGTGCTATCATTTCTTTTTTTTTTTAAAGACTTTTATTTATTTATTTTTAGAGATGGAAGGGAGGGAGAGAGAGAGAGAGAGAGAGAGAGAGAGAAACATCAATGTGTGGTTGCTGGGGGTTCTGGCCTGCAACCCAGGCATGTGCCCTGACTGGGAATCGAACCTGGGACACTTTGGTTCCCAGCCCGCGCTCAATCCACTGAGCTACGCCAGCCAGGGCTGCTATCATTTCTTAAATAAACAGTTTTATTGAAATATAATTCACATACCATAAAATCACTCCTTTGAAGTATAAAATCCAGTTATCTTTAGTGTATTCACAATGTTTAAAATATTTACAAGTACAACCATTAGTTTTATTTAACTCCAGAACATTTTCATCTTTAGTTTTCTTATTAGTAATTTAAAATAAATTTATTCAGGTACATATTGATACTAAACTAAATTAACCCTCACTTAAAAATAGTATATCCTTTAACAATCCATGGTCATTATATCTTATTCAGACTACTCAAAATTACAAGTGCATTTACCTTCTTAGACTGTCTCGTTAATCTGTTAGCATCAGGGCTTTATAGGAAGGCTTATCAGAGAATTATCAGATGTGATTTGTCTTTTATGACACAGGTAGGAATAGTGTGGCAGCTGTAGCTTTTTCCTACGAGTATAAGAAATCTTGAGTTCTCAAATTTAGTCATTTATATCTAAGAGGTGATGATTAGTATGAAGTTTCATTAGTAAGACCATAACCATGTCACTTGCTTAGAAATAATCTAAGCTAGAAAATCTCTTTGCCAAGAGAAGAGATCCTTTGCTATTCATACATACTTATATTAAATTAAAAAGCTTGAGGCCCACTGACATATTAGACCTATCAAAGGCCATGTAGTTTAGTATTTTTTATTACCATTTCTGAAAAACATGTTATAACTATTGCCTATCAGAAATGTCATGTTCTAAAATTATGTTCAGCAATAGATCTGATTTAAAGCCATTTTCAGATAAGAGTCTTATCTGAAAGACTGTCATATCCATGCTTGCCTCTGTCCATCTCAGACAGACAGTTGTTTGGGCACATCTTGTCCTGTCATATTGTTCTTGTAGGTCACATTTTTAGCTGCACAATTTGCTTTGCCTATTTTCCACTTAGGTAGATTTCCACTAAAACAAAACTCCCTAAGTCCCTCAAATCTACTAATCTAACCATAATTTTGCTTTTGACATAAAAGATGAAGTTTTCTGAGTGACATCAAATGCATATTAAACATCATTTCATTAGTTTTGATTACATGTTCTTTTGCCTTTTGTAATCAGAAGTAGTTAAGTTTTCTAGGCAACTGCTTATTTCAACTAAAGTTGTTATACAAAAAACATAGGTAAGAAAGGCGTACCAAAACATACAAATAAGTAAAAATTAGTTCCTCCATTAAGGTAATATTCATGTCAGGGTGCAAGAGTGATCATGCAGGGGAAGACTGCTTTCTCCACAAGCTGGCCCTTGATAACATCCTCAATGAGGTGCCTCCCTGACTCTGTGGCAGAAGGCAAGCCCCACCTCTTTGTGAATCTTATTTTATGCACACTGGTAGGCAACCAACTGAATTCTTCAGCCCCAAAAGAAGAGAATTTGCCTGCACAGAATAATAAAATATGATCTCTCCCTTCTACTAAATATTACAAATTGAAGAGAATAAATTCTTAATCTAAATTCTGCAAGTGGAAAAGTAAAATCTATTTAAGTCACTAACAAATAGAGTGATTTTAAGGTTTCAAACTTCACTATAGCAGAGGTTGAAATAAAGTTTAAACGTGTCATTTTAGTCACTGCAGAAATGAGCATTTTGTTACACCTTAAAATGGTTTTTAGTCCTGGCTGGCGTAGCTCAGTAGATTGAGCGCGGGCTGGGAACCAAAGTGTCCCAGGTTCAATTCCCAGCCAGGGTACATTCCTGGGTTGCAGGCCAAAACCCCCAGCAACCCCACATTGATGTTTCTTTCTCTCTCTCTCTCTCTCTCTCTCTCTCTCTCTCTCTCTCTCTCTCTCTCTCTCTCTCTCTCTCTCTCTCTCTCTCTCTCTCCCCCCCTCTATCTCCCTCCCTTCCCTCTCTAAAAATAAATAAATAAAATCTTTAAAAAATGCTTTAAAAATGGTTTTTAAGAAAAAAATAGTATTATAGCCTGGTAAAGTCAGCTTTGCAATACACATTGACTATATCTAGAAAGAGCCTATTTAAAATGTCATGTAATTTTAATTTTTTATAAATAAATGACATCTGTCTTAGAATTTCTGTGCAAAGAAAAATGAAAATGTAGTTAAACACACATAAGTAGACAGCTTGACAAAGTATAGACATGTTGACATGACTAAAACCAGTCAACTTAAAGGTGATCATTTCATCTAAGATTTAGAATCAAAGTTAGTTTTAAAATAATGATCTGAAGATTAAAGAATAGAAAAATCTATATTATCATTCTGAATTAAAAACTGACTGTTTCATTCTGGCCAGATAGCTCAGTTGGTTAGAGTGTCAACCTGATATTCCAAGGATGCAGGTTCAATCTCAGGTCAGGGCACGGATAAGCAGCAACAGATGAGTGCATAATTAAGGGGAACAACAAATAGATGCCTCCCTTTCTCTCTCTTTTTCTCTTTCTGCCTTCCTCTCCCTCTCTAAAATCAATAAATTTAAAAAAATTTTTAACTGATTGTTTCTATCATTATTTAGGCCACAACTGTGTTTTAAAGTACTCGTAAGGTTTATTACCTAATTAGATTCAACTTAGCCATATACAGTGGCAACATGGACCTGAACTATTTGATGATTGCAATTTAACAAAGATGAAGAAAACAACCTCTGAGCAGTTTCATCCCAGAAGTTGCACCTTCCTTGCTGCTGGTATGGATGCATTTAGGTGAAACCAATGAATACATTGGTCCTGTCCAGCTCTGCTGAATGAAGGCAGACTTGGAACAAATCCAGCCAAATGAGGAGCCAGAGAAATGTGAATGTATACTAAAGTAGCTCAACCTCCAACTTAACTTATATTAATCGACTTACAGATATTCGTATTATAATTGTCCTTTGTTAGATAGGATATCAACTAGATTGAGGAATATTATCATTTGCAATGATTGTACTGGTTTAGAATATAGGATTTTACTATCCTAAAACATTTCAATAAAATGCTACTTTCAAAAAAAAAAAAAAACAGCTAGGGGTTACTACGGAACCCAGGTAGAGGTTTGGGGCAAGGGGTAAACAGAGTAGTTTCAATGTAGTATAGGGCAGAGAATGAGGCTGTCACACTAATAATGTAGAACCACGCTTAGAATGGCAAAAATCATACATTCAAGGAGATTCAAAGCTCCTCATATGTGGTAGTGTGGCAGGAAAAGAAAGCCTCATAAAAGTTTCTATGATCTGTAGTTTCTTTGATAAACAGCATTCTCTGTAACACCTGCAAGATTTATCGGGAAAAAGCTGAGTGAAAGTTATTTTTAGATAAGGAGCTGGGCAGACATTACCAAGTAAACGTTATCTCAAGGCCAAAATGCTGACCTTCGTTTCGCTTCTGCCTCTGTATGCTCGCTTGCTTTTAGCAGTTGCTCCCCCTCCCTTTTGCCTTGTAACAAGCATATAAAGGAAACTTTCAATGGGCCTGCCTTTGGGCTCAGGATTTGGAATTAACCCCTGGGCCCCCCTGCCCCGCCCCTGGGTAATAAAGTTTGTGCCTCGTTATCTCTCCGCGTGTGAAAGTGATTTTCCGCAACAGTAGGATCATCTCCACACTGGCTCCTCCCCACATTGTTTATATCAGCTCAATGACCCAGAAGCATGTACCCATTACCATCATGTATATCTTTTGTCCTAAGTAAATGCTTCTTTCTATCATGAAAACAAACACAACACTATCTCATGAGGGTCTTGGACTCTCACATCCTATTATATAGGTTCTTGATATACAAAAATAAGTACCTCAGATTTCTCAATTTTATAGATTTATAATGATCTTGTCTTTTAGATTCAGTTCTCACTGCCATCAAGATAAGGGATAATCTACATTACACTGACAAAGAATAAAGTTCATTGATCCCATGAAAAAGTAAACTTAAAAGTTTAGCTTCAACCAAACTAATAAATTCAGTTAAAATACAAAATGGCAAAATTACTAAAATTTTACATGACAGATATCTGTAAGAAATTACATGAGAAGAATCACATAAACTGCTGCTGTTCAGACACATACACTCTTACTCAGGAAGATACAGAACCCAAAATATAACCATCAAATCATGACCCTTCAAAGACATTTAAAAAAAACAACAAACCTGCAAATCACTGATATTCAGATTCAAAGGCATGGATTACTGATTCTAAGTCAGATCTAATAATCTAGATAAAATAAAAATCATTTTTTTCATTGAGCCTACTGAGTCTCAAGCAAATAGACTAATCTGTCCTCTTGTCTTTAAATTCCAACTTTCTTTTCTTACAGCTTTTTCATTATATCTTAGCATACCTGATTTTTATACAAGGTTTCCTTCAAGCTTGTTAGCGCATGAATACGAACATCCACATTTTCATGTTGAATTGCTTTCATAGATAGCTGAAGAGTTGTCTGAAGATCAGTACTCTCAGATGTTTCCTATACAAAGAGCAGAGAGAGATACACGTAATAATTAACTTCAGGAACCATTTGGAAGGCCTAGAATCCCTCTAGAGCTATCATTAAAGTAGTTAAATTTTACCCTTATTAAAAGCAGCTTTAAAATGTAATTTTCATCTCTCCC
The DNA here is from genome assembly GCF_004126475.2 of Phyllostomus discolor. Classification (NCBI taxonomy): domain Eukaryota; kingdom Metazoa; phylum Chordata; class Mammalia; order Chiroptera; family Phyllostomidae; genus Phyllostomus; species Phyllostomus discolor. Next base: position 108,827,397 of record NC_040904.2, read on the forward strand.
CAAGTATAGTATAGATCATTTTTAGTAAATCTCAGGGAAAAGGATTTCACTTTAAAATCTTTAAAGCTGGAGAAATACATTTTTCATCTAAATAAGAATTTACTTATCTTAAAGAAATCTTTCTTGGTAAGATACACAAGTTTCCCTTAACTTACAAAGGGCTACATAGCCTTGAACCAGGTCTACAGATTATGCCCATAATTCACCTTTTCCTTACTTGACCACCTATTTTCTTATGATTACGATGAATTACCCATTAAAGACATATGACCTTCAGAACAAATCATGGGATCCTTAGTAAATACCTCTGTTACCACGACCCAAGGTCAGATATCCCACTTGCTGCCCTAAAATTCTATAGAACCACCATTAATATTTTCATAACTTCACAGTTCACTGGACTTCAAGATGATGGAACTATAGATTATTCCCCTTCAGTAAGACCTGAATTTCCATACCATAGTTTATAGGAAGCATAATTAGCATCATCCTACAGCTTTTCCTTCTTTATTCAGGGCATGCAATTATGGTAGCTTCTTATTTGGTGGACTATAAGTAGGACACATTGACCTGGGTAGTCAAGGCACAAGAAATGTATTTTTTGCTCTGTGTTCTATCTGATGCTACTATATCTTTGATCTAAATGCTAAAACTGCCTTCTAAAAATCATGATTCATGATAGGATTATCTAGTCACCAGAAATTAGCCATCAGAATATGACTACAGCCCTGGCTGGGTGGAGCGTTGTCCTGCACACCAAAAGGTTGCGAATTCAATCCCCGGTCAGGGTACATACTAGGTTGTGGGTTTGATCCCTGGTCAGGAAGTGTACAGGAAGCAAGTGATCGATGTTTCTCTCTCACATTAAAGTTGCTCTCTCTCTCTGCCTTTCTCTCTAAAACCAATAAATGTATCCTTGGGTGAGGATTGAATAAAAATAAAAAGAATGACTACATTCTCCCTAGATATGATTCTAAAGAATCCCTTTCAATATATTGGAACTTGGGAATAATTTTGTATCAATGATCTCTTAAACCATAAATAAAAGAATTAAATACCTTTCTGTATTCCTGTAGAACTGCTTTTATCTTTTTTAATTCTAGATGGTCAGGTAAAAAATATATTTCATGAAGAAAATCTTGTACAGCATCCCTAATGGTTAGTTGGAAGAAAAAGAATTATTTGCAAAGAGAATGCACACTAAAAATATATAAAGCAGAAACTGAAACTACAGCCAACTTAATGCACATTTAAAAGTACCAGATTATTATTGACATTGAAAGTGTTCTTCCTAACCATGTCTAGGATGCTCAGCTAATTAATAGTGGCAAATAATCACACCTGAGAAAAGAAAATAACCCTGTGGCAGTCTGTTACACTAGTGGCTGTAAATAAACTGTACTTCGTGGTACACATATCCATGCATATTCACTAAATCTTTAATTTGTGCTCGGTGTATGACCTGCTTTAACAAACAATATGGCGAAAGAGATGCTGTGCCCAGTTTGAGGCCTAAATGTTAAAAAAGTCTGACAACTACTGGCTGGGTTTGTGCTCAAAAGAATCCTGTGTCACCATATAAGAAGTCTGGCCACCAACAAGAAGAGATTACATGCACATGGAGAGGCTATATGGAAAGAAAGGCTCTGAGATTACAAAGAAAAGGGGAGAAGTCAAGCCAAGTCTACAAGGAGGCTGACTGCAGTCATACCAATGACCATTCACAAGACCAGCCAAGGAATCAACCAGCTGAACACAGCCCAGATTGCAAATTTATGAGTAAATTAAAGTGCTCATCTTTTTAAGACACTATGTTTTGGAGTGTTTTGTAATGCAGCAATAGATAGACAAGCCAACTCCAAAATAAACTCTACTAAAGAATTTTAGAGAAAAAGTCAACTCCTATTGAGCAACAACTTTTAATTTGCTTCAAATATAATACTCTAATCCTTCTGGGCCCAAATAAAATGTTTCTAAATTCTAGTCTTCATTAACTCATGCAACAAACCTGCATAAGTAACCACTACGTGCTACTATGTGCTAGATGCTGAGTTTGTAACAATAAAGAAAGCTGAAATAATTCCTTCATTCACAGAGCTAAAGATCTTCTATCTAGCACTGAGAGAATTTTTTTCATTTTTTAACAGCTTTATTGACATGGAAATGTAAAGTGTACATATTAGAAGTGTACAATTTTATGTTTTGATATATCTATATGTTCATGAAACAATTACCACAGCTCTCCCTCCCACTTATCCCCTCCCTCCCCAGGCAACCACTGATCTCCTTTGTTTCAGTACAGATTATTTGAGTTTTTCAGTATTTTATATAAATAAAATTGTACAGTATATACTCACTTTTGTCTATCTTCTTTGAATTAGTATATAACTTTGCTGTTTATTCATATTGTTTCATGTATCAGTAGGTATTTCTTGTTATTTGTGGAGAATTTTTTAATGATATGAAAAAGGTAGAGAAATGATTCCTTTATAATAAACAGCAAAGATATACTATTTGTATGATAATCCAAAAAGTATTTGAAAAGTGATCTAGATCAGTGATTATGCTGTTTGATACTTTGTCCATGCACAAAATATCAAAAATAAAAATTTAATTTAAAAAAACTACATTAGCCTTTACTTCTGTATTTTCTCCCTAACTGGACAGTTACTAATAATTACCTTTTTTTACCCTGTATAATGTACACTTTTTTGCCCAAATTTTTGAGGGAAAAGTAAGGATGCACATTATACATGAGTAGTACTAATTCTGTATCTATATAAATGTATTTAATTATTTTATTTATATTTATGCATTAAAAGCATAACTCTAGAAAGCAATAACCATATCCATATACAAAATAATACCCTGGAATATGATAATCGGTTTTGTTTCTAAATATAAATAAATAAATAAATAATACAATTAAAAAATTAAAATGAAACAGTTTTTTTCTGAAAGTTTGGGCCAAGAACATAGATGCACATTATACACAGCAAAATACAGTAATGAGAATAGCAACAGTATATAAGTAGTACTTAAATGCTAACTTTTCAGAAAGAAATGAACTATGATACACAAGAACTGCAAAAATGGAAGTAATTTTTAAATGTATAGGAAGACATGCTAGGCTAAAAAGTAGCTGCAGTGAATACTAAAAATAAAAAAAGAATAATGTCTGTTCTTGCAACAGCAACCTGGATTGGTAACAGCCTAGTGCCTATTTTAGAAAATCTTGGGAAAGGATTTTAAGAAAAAAAATGTGGCCAGATTTTGAAAAGCCTTTGAGGTCAAGATAAGCAATTTGGAATTTGTCAGTTAGGAAATGGAGAACCACAGAATATCTCTAAGCTAGAATGATACAGATAAAGAAATACTTTTAAATATGAATGATATAAAACATATAATAAAAGCTTAAATGAAGGGAACTGGTTTGAAAGGTAATCTACTGAAGTAGTAAGAATTTCAATTAATACAAGCTATAGAAAGTAAGTGAATATCATGGTACTCAACTATCTGCCTTTTAACTGTGAAAAGAAAGGTAAATTTACCCCACCTTTTTTCAAAATTGATGAAAAATAATTGAGTTGCTGACCTACTAATTAATTTAAAGTTATTATAATGGAAGCCATGTTACAACTGAAATAGCATCAGTTCAGTATGTATTGTCTTCACATATGTCAATTACTTTTGTTTATTGGTGAACTCTAAATTTAAACCATAATTATATGAAATGTTAAAGGGACTTATTTAAGAAAAAGACCAAAAGTATGAACATTAAAATGACAATAAATTCACAATGATCAACAATTGAATCTAAAAAACAAACTAAGCAAACTAGCAGAACAGAAACAGAATCATTAATATGGAGATCACTTGGAGGGTTATCAGTTGGGAGGGGGGAAAATGGGGTAAAAGATGCAGACATTAAGAAGTACAAACAGGTAGGTACAGAATAGACAGGGGGATGTTAAGAACAGTATAGGAAATACAGAAGCCAAAGAACTTATATGTACAACCCATGGACATGAACTAAGGGGGAGAAGGGGGTTACCAGAGAGAATGGGGGGTACTGAGTAGAGGGAGGAAAAAGGGGAAAAAATTGGGATAACTGTAATAGCATAATCAATAAAATATATTAAAAAAATAAAAAAATTCAAAGTAGAATAAAAAAGAATATGAACAGTTTCCACATTATCAATAGTAAGTAGTCCTAATACCTTGAGACATAAAAATACAGTAATAAAAAGTTGCTTGCTATCTTTATTAACAATTTTGGTTACAATACCTGTTTTCAATTATGAGGTAGTGAAATATAGCTGCAGTTTCTTTAGGCTGGATATGTATGAGAGGTAACAAAGCTACAATTACATGACTAAGAAGGGAGCCTAGATAAGCATGATCCAGGCAACGAACAAAGCAGTCCCAAGCTCTATGAAAAAAAAAAAAAAACAAATTAAAGTTAAAAGTTTACTATTTTTATTATTTATAAAGCTTCATCAATGAGTTATTAACTAAATAATGATACAAGATATCTTATACAATAAATAAATAAATACAATAAAATTACAAGAAATAAAATTACAAGAATTAAATTTTATTCATTTTACAATAAAATTACAAGATATCTATAAAAATGGAATAAAGATCAGCACCATATACTCAAGTGATTTATTAAGTCAAAAAAAGAAGGTGAAAACAGTGCTTATAGTATGCTACCTTTTGGGGCAAGGTTAATATGAAAAAATATATGTGTGAGTGTGTATGCATTTGCTTACATTTTTAGAAAGGGGGTTATACGAAAGTTAATAGAAATAGAAACCCACAGACTTCAAGCATGGAAACTAGATTCTCTGAGTGGACTTTAAAACAAATTTTAATTTGGGACAACGTAAATGTGTTATATGATTTTGAAATTTAATAAAGGGTAAAAACAATCTCTAAGAACTTTAAACAAAATGAAATGAATAAACCTAACTTAATGGTACCTGCACACAGAAAACAGTTATTTCACATGACTTTAAAACATATTATTCTGACTGTACATTTACAATAACTTACAGTCTAAGGACAAGTAGAACCTCCAAGAAGTTCAAACTGCATTCAGTAAACTGCATTACTGTTAGCAGTAATATTTATATTAGATTACTAGTCAGCAAAACCCTACAAATCTCTATGGCCTAAAAGTAATGTGAAGAGGGGACTTAAGGAGTAAATCTGTTGATAAGAGATACTTAAGGGGCCAAACAAATGTGCACCTTATTTGGATTCTGATTCAAACAAACCAACATCTTTGGGAAAAACATTTTTGAAACAATTGGGGAAATCTGAATATAGAATGAGTTTAGATGATATTAAAGAATTCCTATTAAGTATAATAACTCATGATAGTTACATCTGAGATATTTACAAGTACAGCAATGTAATACTGAGGTTTTCTTTAAAACATTTCAACTAACAAAAACTGCAGGTGGAAGATTACATAAGATTAGCAATGTTGATAACTGCTGAGGTTGAGAAACGGGTGTGTAGAGATTCACAACATTATTCTATTTCTCAGTATGTTAAAAGATTTCATAGTAAAATGGTTTTAAGGAAGTAAACACATTCCTTTTCAATACAAATAGCCTTTCTATCTTCATTATTTATGGTCTGAACCCAATTTCCCTCTAAGAGATAAGGATTCAAGTTAGTGCCCCCATGAAAAGTCACCTGCAACACAATTCAGGAAAATCATCCTTGAATCGAAGGCCAGTTCTCAGTGTTGTCATCATCTTCACCCTGACCGAACTGACATGTTTGGGTCCCATCAATTTCATCAAGGACATCAAACTGTTCAAGGCCTAAAAAGTAAGTAGGACTTTAAAATAAAGCCTATAAACAAGATGACGAGAGGAGAGGAGTCATAAAGAAAAGTACATCCCACACTTATTTCAGAGTAGTTATCTATTCTCTGGCACACGGAACCTAATGAATGTTGGCAAGTTTATTTTGTCCAACTTCTTAGGTAGGAATTAAAAGTTTGAAAAATACAAGTTCTGTTTTGTATTTTTTTTCCCTTGAAGGTGATTTGTTATCTTAGTCCTAGTGGTCCTCTGGCCACTGATTTTCAAATTTATTAAGAATATAATATCTGCCCTGGCTGCGGGGCTTGGCTAGTTGAAGTGTTGCCCCATGCACCAAAAGGCGGCAGGCTGAATGAGTGGTCGGGGCACATACCTAAGTAGCAGGTTCTGAGGCATGTAAGGGGGATAACGGATCAATGTTTCTCTCTCAAATCGGCCGCCTTCATTCTTTCCTTCCTTCCCTCCCTCCCTCTCTCTTTCTCAACCCCTCTCTCCCTTGTTTCTTTCTTTTTTTTTTAGATTTTATTTTTATTTATTTATTTTTTAGAGAGGGAAGGGAGGGAGATAGAGAGAGAGAGAGAGAGAAACATCAATGTGTGGTTGCTGGGGGTTATGGCCTGCAACCCAGGCATGTACCCTGGCTGGGAATCGAACCTGGGACACTTTGGTTCCCAGCCCGCGCTCAATCCACTGAGCTACACCAGCCAGGGTTCCCTTGTTTCTTTCTAAAATCAATAACCATATCCTCAGGTGAGGATTAAAAAAAAAACAATACCTATTGTTTAATTTTCTTCATCTCCATCCCAAACTGCTATGCAATACATACATTTTCATCCTAATGATACTAAATTCAAGATGCTTTGAATTTACTAAAACAAATAAGTACTGATGCTATACCCAGAAAATGACACATATATTCTATTGTATGTGAAATCAGACTTGTATCAACAACTCCAGATTCTAATGAAGGGGTAAAGAAATTCTCTAGTCAACTTTAATTATATGCCAAAACAAGCAAGCTCTTTATGGTTTGAAACAAACTCTAGTTTTCTAAGAAAAGAGATCTTAGAAACTTGGGACAACAATAAGAAAGATTCCATGCAGATGAACTAGAAGTTGCTTGGGAAATTAAATTTACCTGTTAACATAAAAGAACAAGTACTGGTTGCTTAAATTTAAAGAATTTAATATTGTATCATGTCTTTATTAATGCCTTAAGGTTATTAAGACAAGGGTAATTCAGACCGAAAATTTTACTCATGGATTTTTACTATAATTTTACAGACTGCAGAGATAGAAAGCAAATCAATATTTAAACTTCTAACATAATCTATGGACAAAAATTTCCAGTGGTGACCAATTGTTATAGCAATCATAATGAAACTTTACTGTGCCTAATGCATTTAAACATAAACTGACAAATAACTGAAGTTACTTTACTCGCTAAAGATGACCTAGCATTTTCGGTCTTCAAAAGCACCATGGGCCATGACCCACATCAGGCTAATGTGGACCGATACATTCAACTATGCAACTTTTCTTTGTCTATCAGTAATTGTTGGTCTCTTTTGCCCACTGACCTAGATGTTGTGATAATGTGAGATTGAAACTTCTGGGGCCATCACCTGGCACTTTAGCATATAGCCAATCCAGGGGAATTCAAGCTAAGAAATTAATTCTGAGAATACTGTGTCCAAAATCAAGCAATACCCAAAGCTATATTATCCCTCTAGTTTTAGTTTCAGGGCCAACAAATTCCTTTAAGTCAGTTTGGGTTAGGCTTTCCATCCTTATTAAAAAAAAACACACACACACACACTGTAATGATACAATTCCTCCTTTAAGACTCCCCAATAGCTTTTACAAGTTGTTCAGCAATACAGAATATCATGTTTTATTATTTCTTGTCTTTGAATGTTTGTAGATACTATCAGAAATCATGTCTCCTGCATATTCTATATAAATTTTATTCCAGCACTTTGAGACTCAACTATCAATACCTACCATTTTCTTATCTTCAATGCCAACACTGGAGCTCAGTAACTGCATGTTAAAAAAGGCCAAAATGCCCAACAACTTGGGCTGCAAATAATCAGCCTAAGGAAAGAAAATATAAAACAGATATTATACACATTTCAAACAGATCAAATTCCATAAACCAACAATTTAATTATTTAACTAGCATCATTTCTATTTTACCTAGTAGAACAGAAATAGACACCTGGTGAATTAAGTTTCTCCAAATGCATATATTTTCACATCTAATATTTTTAAAAATTTGTGAAATTCATTTGTAACCACCATGACAAAATATGACTAAACAGTACTATGTAAGGAAATTATGAGCTTTTGAAATTTCCAGCCAAGATGGAGGCGTAGGTAGAAACCCTTCACTTCCTCACACAACCTAAAAGAGGATTATGACCAATCTAAAATCAATAAACAATCAGAAGCACCACAAAAATCAAACTGCATGGAACTCCGACAACCAAGGAATTAAAGAAAAAATCAACCAGAACAACCAGACTGGTAAGGCAGTGGACGACTCTGGGGCACTCAGAAAAACCAAGGCTAGGCGGCACACGGGGCAGGCGAGGCTGGCTGCTGCTAGGCTGCGGACTACGAGGGTGGGGCTAACTTATGGGGAAACTGAGACTCAGAGTTGACTGTGGACTACTGCAGTCGCCTAGGTGGGAAAAACTCCCAGTCTCACATGAGAGTCAGTTGGAAAGTGCGGCAGAGACAAGTAGGCAAGCTACATTGTTCCCTCTCTGGCCCCTCCCCCACAGGCAGCATGGCAGCCAGCAAAGAGGTTTGCCCTGCCCAGGTAAATACCTAAGGCCCAGCCCCCTTACAACTTATCAGGTGTGCCAAGACAAACAAATATGGCCCAAATGAAAGGACAGAGCAAAACCTCAGAAAGAGAACTAAGCAATGAGGAGATAGCCAACCTAACTGATAGAGAATTTAAAGCCCTGGTAATCAAAATCTTCACAGAACTGATTAAGCTTGGTTGAAAAATGAAAAAACAAATGAAAGATACCCAAAATGAAATAAGGCAAAATATTCAGGGAACCAACAGTGACAGGAAACCAGGACTCAAAGCAATGATTTGGAATAAGAGAATGGAATGAGCATCCAACTGGAAGAGAATGAAGAAACAAGAATTCAAAAAAGCGAAAAGAATCTTACAAACCTCTGGGACAACCTGAAACATTCCAATATCTGAATCATGGGGGTGCCAGAAGGAGACGAACAACAGCAGGAAATTGAAAACTTACTTGAACAAATAGTGAGGGAAAACTTCCCAGATCTGGCGAAGGAAATAGACTTCCAGGAAGTCCAGGAAGCCCAGAGAGTCCCAAGAAGTTGGACTCAGGGAGGAACACACCAAGGCATACCACCATTAGGTTACCCAAAATTAAGGATAAAGAGAGAATCGTAGAAGAAGCAGGAAGAAGGGAGAGAGTTGCTTTTGGAAGGGTGCCCATGGAGCTGTCGGCTGATTTCTCAGGGGAGACCTTGCAGGTGGCGGGGCAGGGAGTGCTAGAAAGAAGTATTTAAAGTCATGAAGGGCAGGAACCTGCATCCCAGATTGCTCTGTCCAGCAAAACTTTCACTTGGAATGGTGGGCAGGGGGTACACGGATGGAGTGCTTCCCAGATACAGTCAGGTTAAAGGAGTTCATCATCACCAAGCCATTATTATATAAAGTGTCGAAAGGACTTATCTGGGAAAAAGAGGATTAAAAATACGAACAGTAAAATGACAACAACCTCACAACTAAATGAACCTAATGAACCTAAAAGAAAAGAAAAACAATGAAAACAAAAACTGGGCAGATGACTACAACAGGAACAGAATCAGGGAGGTGGACATCGAGTAGAGGGATTTCAGTGGGAAGGGGGAAGGAAGGAATGGCGGGGAGAAGGTACAGGGAAGAAGAAGCATAATTAGTAGGCATAAAATGGATGGGTAGAGATAAAAAATGGTATAAGAAACAGAGGACTCAAGGAACTTATGTGTACGACCCATGGACATGAACTTGGGGGGAGGAGAATGCTGAAGGGTTGGGGGAACAGGGCAGAGGGGGCTAAACGGGGAAAATTTGGAGAACTGTAATAGTATAATCAATAAAAAATACTTTAAAAATGGAAATCATGAGCTTTTGAATTCTGCACTAGGCTGGGGTGGGATCCTCAGGATCTGATTCACATCAGAATTCAGAGTGGAGAGAATATTTATCCTAAGAATAAGAAAAGATAAGTGACTGTCATTCTAGAGCATTTAGATCTAAGCTGGAAAAAAAAGGTACCTTGCCAGAACAATGGTCTGACATAGGGATCAACATCCCCTGAAATAATAGTGGCAAAGTAACGGAAGGCTATGGACATCAATAGATACAGACTAGGTATCACTGACTCTATGTAGCACTTTGGATTAATTCTTTCTTGAAAGAGGGTCCTAAAGGAGAGAGTTTGGGCTTTACATCAATCAGACCTGGGTTTGAATCTCAATTTTGATAATTCCTAATATGTGATTTTGGATGAATTACTTAACTCCTTTGGCTCTTTCAAATGGGAACAATTAAAGCACTTATTACATAGAGTTGTAGATATTAACTAAGAAAACATGCATCAACCATGAAGACTACAGTAAAGAGTTAAACAGATTAAATTGTTAATATTACAACAAACTGAGAACGTCAATAATCTGCAAAAAAATATTCCTCTCTTTCAAATTCTTTATATACAGGCAGGAAACAGAAAAAGAACTGTGGAAGAGCAGCAATTAAAGTATTTTCCAGCTCTGAAAGAAAGTTGCATTGCACGATGGTGAGGCACCTGATTTCGGGATTCCCAGATTACATACACTGCTAAGGGGAGGGGGAGGATTGGAGGATGTGTACTAGCACATAGTAGAAAAGAAGTTAGGTATCCAACATGTCTCTCCAGATTAGATGCTGGGATAAACTTTTCTCTTGCCAAGTATAGAGAATCATCTGTCTTTCAATCTTGAATTACATTTAATTTGCAAACTTCTGATTTGGATTAAGACTTATTTTTAGGCTTAATAATCCATAATCGCATGGTACCAGATCCTGCTTCTTAAAGTAACAAGCAGACATAGATGATACTTACATAGTCTATGTCAACATTCTAATTTTTTAAAATACTTTTCTTCATCTTTTTTTAAGATTTTATTTATTTATTTTTAGAGAGGGAAGGGAGGGAGAAAAAGAGAGAGAGAGAAACATCAATGTGCGGTTGCTGGGGGTATGGCCTGCAACCCAGGCATGTACCCTGGCTGGGAATCGAACCTGCGACAATTTGGTTTGCAGCCCATGCTCAACCCACTGAGCTATGCCAGCCAGGGCTTAAACATTCTAATTTTAAAGCCCTTGCATTAGACAAATAATTCATTCATCTACCACACACCAAATGTTTATTATCTACACCTAGAATACTATGCCAGGTTTGGGTGTAACAAGATAAGCAAAGTCACTTTCTCCCTACTAATATGAATGGAGGACATTAAATAAGTAAATGTGTAAATATGGTTGCAATGAGTACTATATAGAAATCAACATAATCACATGATAGAGTAGAACTGGGATAAGGAAATTTAGATAGGGTGATCTGGAAACTCTGAGATCTAAAGAATGAGAAAGATCCAGCAGATTATTCCAAGTATTATTATTCTAATAGCCTATCTAGTGTAAAGACTATGAAGCAGGAAAAAGCTTGACATGCTAATAGATGCTAAAAGATACTGAAAGATTGTGAGAAAGGAAGAAAAGAGCTGTATAACATGAAGGTGGAAAGTTATATCTAAAATCACATCCAGCTTTATACATTTTACTTAAAGAACAATGAAAACCACCGAAGGAATTTACTTCAGCAGGGGAATGATATGAGTTTAAGTTGTGCGAAGATCACTTTGAATGCTATGTAAATAAGTGAATGTAGATATAGAGAGGGAAAAGTGAAGGCAGAGAACAGGTAGCAGATTTTTGCAGTTATCCCAGAGAAAGATGATGGTCACTTGTATGAGGGTAGTGACAACAGAGATGGAAAGATATATTTTGGAGAGAGATGTGACAGGATTTATGGAGGGCTCATGACTGATTCCCAGGTCTTGATTTGAGCAAGTAGGTTAATATTGGTACCATTTCCTGAGACAGGAAAGACTAAGAGATAAACAGGTTAGGAAGGGAAAATAAAGATTCTTCTAGTTTGAGAGGCCTATAAGATAGGCAAGCAGAGATGACAAAGAGAAAGTTGGATAAGCTCTGTCTGCCACTTTCTCTCACCCTCAGATCCGTTTGCTGCCCTTTTCTGCACTGCTCTGTGCCTGGAAGGCTTACCAGATTTCATCACTCAACATCCCTTTCCCTCTGGCTTCCGTCTGAATTTAGTCAACAGGGAACACCAATGGAGGAACCAAGGGCAGGAGGAAAGTGCGTGGTATTTAAATTTCCTGCTCCTTCTGGGTTTTGAGGTGGTTCTGCCAATAGCTACATCCCCCTATAATGAGAGATCTCCCACAATACCATGGTTTTAGCTCTCAACCAGGTTCTAGTAACACCACTTCTTATCCTTGCCCAGGACTAATGGGAGCATAAGTTTTGTAGTCCCTGGGTTCCCTAACATTCCCTGCTCATTCTCTTAACTTTGCCAATGACAATAAAAATAGCCCCCTTAAATTGAATTATTCTCAGTTAAAGATTTTTGTGTGTACCATCTGTTTCCTACCAGGACCTCACTTGTATAAATCCATAAGTACAAAACTCTGGAGAGGTCTGGACTGGAACTTCAACTATGAAATCACCAAAATATAAATCATACTAAAGCAAAGGGTCAAATGAGACCAGATTCTCTTTCACTTAGGGAGAGAATGTTGATGGAGAAAAACAACTGATTACATAGTCTTAAATCAATCTAACATTTAGAGGATAAAGTACAGTAGAGGAAAAGAGCCAATAAAGACTAAAAATGAGCCCTGGCTAGCGTAGCTCAGTGGATTGAGCATGGGCTGTGAACCAAAGTGTTGCAGGTTCAATTTCCAGTCAGGGCACAGCCCCCAGCAACCGCACATTGATGTTTCTCTCTCTCTTTCTCTCTCTCTCTCTCTCTCTCTCTCCCTCCCTTCCCTCTCTAAAAATAAATAAAATAAATAAAATCTAAAAAAAAGACTAAAAATGAGTGGACAGTGAAGCAAATCAAGAAAATGTGTTATCATAGGTGGGAAGGGGTGTGCAGGGTGGAGGGGAGTGAAGGGGGAAAATGGGACAACTGTAATAGCATAATCAATAAAATATATTTTTTTAAAAAGAAAATGTGTTATCACAGATGGATTGAAGGAAATAGATGGATATAGGAAAGGATCATCAGTTGCACTGAATGCTACTGAAAGGCTGAATGAAATAGAAAAAGAGAAATCACTACTGGATTTGACAGCAGTAAGACTGTTTTTGACCTTGACAAGTTCAGCAGAATGAGGACAGAGTTAGACTAGAATGAGCTAATGAATGGAAAAGGAGAAAGCAGAGACAGAAACTTCTCAAGGTATATTGCTGATAATCTTGAGAGTCTCTTGAAGGAATCAGGACAATCAAAAGGAAAAAAAAAATAACATGCCTAAAGATTTTTTATATTTTTTTCAGATGAAAAAAATTAGATAGTAAAGTGATTTCAGATACAAATTTAAGATAGGGAAAGGTAAAAGGGATAACATATCTTCTAACTTCCCTTAAATCCAACAATGGATTTAAATATACTCAATAGTTAGAACTGATAAGGTTAATGTGTTGTGCCAAGAAAGGAGTAACTGGGGGAAGCCACAAATGTATTCCAATCTACAGTTCATAAATAGTAAAGAAAAATATTTTTTTTTTAATTTTTCAGTGAAAAATACAATCCAAATCATTTGAAAATGTGTATTTTTCAATGCTAATATATATTGTTTGTTAATTCCTTGATGTAACCATCAATTTCAATGATGACCCTTTTCAAAATAAAAATCCCAGCCCTGACTGCTATGGATCAGTTGGTTGGGCATCATTCTGCAAAGCAAAAGGCTGCAGGTTCAATTCCCAGTCAGGGGACATGCCTGGGATGCATGTTTGGTCCCTGGTCAGGGCACACAGAAGAGACAACCAATCAATATTTCTCTCTCACATTGATGTTTCTCTCTCTCTCTCTTTCTCCCACCTTCCCCTTTCCCTAAAAATAATTTTTAAAAAAACACACAAAATAAAAATCACAATTTAAAATTTAAACTAAACTCTAGCATTTGAAAATACACAAAACACTTGTTTTTCCAATTTCATAATTCAGCTAGAATAAGGAACGAAAAAACCCATAGAACATATTCCTTACCATTAGTTCAGGTGATATGATATCTTTTGGGCCCTGATATGGATCATCACTAGATGCAAATGAGGCAAGTATTGACAAACCATTGAAAACTTGTTGATAATGTTCTCCAATACGCAGCAATAATTCGTTATGCAATCCTTGGAAATCTTGTCTCAACAAGCTCCCCAGTTCAATATCTGTTTCATTCTAATCCAAAGACACATTTTTAAAATTTAACTTTTTTTCTCCATACTAACATCATGAAAATAAGAATATTAATTTTTAATACACTATTCGTAAATCAGGAGCTCTAAACTAGGAGGTAAGATTTACTAATGATATTTTTTAATGGCAATGTAAAATTATTCTAATTTTGTTCTCTTCTGGTAGGTCTCCCATGGACTATACGTAATGAAGAGAAATGATCAGATTTTATTAGGAAATAAAATTTAAAAAGAAAGTCTTAGTTTTCTATAAGGTCTTAAAATGCCATCAACTCATGATTCATATACACATGATCCCTGAGAAGATACAGCTCAGAGGCTTAGAGTACAGCCTTTCCAGCCAGACTGATGGGATTTAAATTCCAGATTTGTCACTTATTAGCTGTGCTGTGACTTGAACAAGTTACCTCATCTGACCTCTCTCTGCCTTAGTTTCCTCATCTATAAAATAGAAAAGTAATAGTATTTTTCTCTCATTAGGCAACAATGAGTGAAATGATAAAGTGTTTAGCAAAGTTTCTGATATGTAGTAAGCACTCAATAAATACTTATTATTATTCCACCTTTATGATAGAGATTATCTTTCTCATAATAAATAAATATACTCCCTATTCAATAACTCTCATGTGAAAATAGATCTATTGCTGGCATGTCATGAAACACATGAAATAAATTAACAAAGGAAATAGTAAAGTCACAAATGCATATCATACCGGTTCTTCTGTTCCCCTACAGTCTCATATTCTTCAAAACTACCATTGCTAATATGACACCAAAAAATTGCACAAGCTATAATTTTAAATTTAAAAACTAACAAGAAACTGAGCCAAATTATAATCTGCACTAAATAAACTAAATGCTAACATTATACTGTACTTGAAGGAAACTGCCTCTTCCTGTAGCTATAATTACTTGCATATTGTTACTCAACATCTACTTCCAATCAATTAAAAAATTCTAAAATAAAATTAGCTGAGAACCCAATCTATGAATGAATGATTATCATATGCCACTATGGTAAAAATGATAAAAGAAAATAACAAAATAATAATTCTATTTAATAAACCCTCTAGGCCCAGGACAAAGTTTATTTACATAATATCATTTGAACTTATGTTACATTAGGATAGGCTATACATTACCCACTCTCTACAAGAATGTTACTGCAGCTCTCCTTTAATGCTAATTTAAAGAAGGGTAAAACATATATAAATATTCAATTACCTTTAGATAATGAAGGGCACGTTCTAATTCATCCTTGGAACAGGAACAGACCAAATGAGAAAAAATATACTTGAAGTTATTTATTAAAATCTCTCTACGATTGACATTTAGTTGTTTTCCTAAAGTTCGAATGAGAGCAGAAGCTGCAGGGCTTGCTTTGGCAGCAAGGTCAGGTAGCAGAACTTGTAATGTCCTCTGAAAAAAAAAAAACACTACAATTACCAAAAAGAACATTTGTCCAAGTGATATAATACTCACATAAGCTATGTGCAAAAATATCTTAAAATGCCACACAAATCTGAAGTCCACATATGACATAGGTATTTGAATTCAGATTTACCATTTATTCATTCAACATATGTTTACCAAGCATCTACTATGATTCAGGCATTAAAGATAAAGTAGTGAAGAAACAGGCAAGGTCCCTGATGACACAGAGTTTACATAATAGGGTGGGAGAGACAGATAATAAACAAGTTAATTTATAAGTAAAGAAGATATTTTTTCACGAATATATATTAAAATATACTCATGTTCTAAGGGTAAGTTCTATGCCTGATTTATTATTTCCTTCCAGGATTTGACCAATTTACAAGCAACTTAAGTTTGTTAAAATATAATAATATTGTAGAAAAATCCTGTATAAACCACATTATAATTTATTAGCTAAAAGTAATAATAAATTTTGCCTTTGGGAAAAGGTAAGAAGAAAATCTACTCCAACCACCTTTCAAATCTCAGCCCTAAGGACTTTTCAAAGGCTTCCCAAACCACTCCATATTTCAAATTGTCATCTAAATTCATAGAAGATTATCCATAACACTAGTTTTATACCATATTACTCCAACTCCTTAAGGGTAGAAATGATCATATTAGATTTCACATTGCCAATACAACCAATCACAGCACTAAAGACATAAGGGCTCAGTCAACTGAATTAATTAGCATTAATCAATTAGTATTAAACTTTTGAGATAGCTAACCATTAGAGCAATAACTCAAATTGGCATGAACTTAATTTTATACGAGCAATGTTATCACATCAAAGTCAAAGTCAAAATTTGAAAATTTAGGGTCTATATCCTCCTCAATGTACTTGCCAGATTTTCTTTGAAAAAATCTAGAATAAACACAAAAGATTGACTTGAAAACCTCAATTAAGTCAAATTACTACTCAAATTAAGTCAAATTAATACTCAAATGTATTAAGTAACTTACAGTAAGGAAACGATTAAGATCAGGAAAGTCAAAAACATTGGCAATTTCGGACAAGGTATTTAGAGCCATTTCTCTCTGGTGAGCCACATCCTGTTTGCGCATCTCAGTGTTCTGGCATGGAGTACCAGGAAGTGCTGTCACCTGACTGGAGTGAAGGGATTCCACCAAAAACTAGAGCAAAATGGTTTGTTACTTTTCACACAAGGAAAAAAATTAACTAATACTTTTTAAGGTAACATCAAGGACAGTATCAGACATTGTTCTAAACATATTACAGTACCTCAGCCCTGGCTGGTGTGGTTCAGTGGATCAAGCACTGGCCTGCAGACCAAAGGGTCCCTGGTAGATTCCCAGTCAGGGCACATGCCTGGGTTGTGGGCCAGGTCCCCAATGGGGGGCGTGTGAGAGGCAACCACACATTGATGTTTCTCTACCTCTCCTTCTCCCTCCCTTCCCCTCTCTCTAAAAATAAATAAATAAGATCTTTAAAAATAAATGAACCTATTACCTCAATTAATATTCCCTTAATTATTATAACAACCTAATAGAATAGATTATGCATAAATCTCACTTTTAGGTCAGTAACCAGGCTAAGCTAAGAAACTTGACTATCGCCCTGACTGGTATAGCTCAGTGGATTGAGCACGGGCTGCAAACCAAAGCATCGCAGGTTCGATTCCGAGTCAGGGCATATTCCTGGGTTGCAGGCCAGGTCCCCAGTGGGGGCCACATGAGAAGCAACCACACATTGATATTACTCTCTCTCTCTCTTTCTCCCTCCCTTCCCCTATCTAATAAATAAATAAATAAATAAATAAAATCTAAAAAAAAAAAAGAAACTTGACTGTCTTGCTTAGGGTTACAATTAACAAAGGGCAAAGCCAGTATTTTAACATATCCTAACTTTTCAGTCATGAAGCGAATCAACCTTTTAAGAACAAAGCACCTTATCCATAATATCAAAGCATAAAAGTTTATCATCGCTAAAGGAAGGCAACTCTTAATAAATTAACAACAGAGCATGATATCCAATAATACTGGGTGGGCCAAAAAGTCTGTTACGTTTTTTCCATAAAATAAAAGACACATTTTTCATTTTCACTAATAACTTTATTAGTTTGGATATTTTGCACATGTCGGCTATCTCCCACTATTGGCTTCTAGTGAGTAAAGGCGAGGGGTGCTGCTAAATATCTTCCAATGCATAAGACAGACCCAGCACAAACAATTATTGGTCCAAAATATCAATGGTACCAAGAAACTCCACAAAACACTTTCGACATGTTTGATCAGTCACAGTACCTTCTCCATACACTGCACAAATCTTTTTTTGTGTTTCAGTTGCATTTTTACCCTTCTTATAATGATAAAGCATAATACACTGAAAATGTTGCATGTCTTCTCCCATCTTCAGTATTAAAATGGCTGCACAAAAATTCACCAATTTTGATAAGTTTTTTTAAAGACACACTGATATGAAAGCTGTCACAATGCAATCTAACAAAACCGTTTCAAATGAAGTTCAAGACAACTAAGCACTACTAGAGCCATCATACAGAAAAAACTAAATGGACTTTTTGGCCAACCCAATGATAATATGATTTTTCCCCATCTCCCATTTATAATCTACATCTTCAGTCGAAGATGCTAAAACATAAAACTGGCAAGATTTAGATGCTCTTAAACTGAATACATTGTTTTTAAAAATATATCATTTAAGGCAAGAAAAGTAAAACATATATGTGTTTTTTTTTAACTCTTACAAAGCACTGCTATGTCCTATAGTCAAGGCCAATGCTGACTCTCACCTGACAGATGGGTTTCTTATACTGGCTGAAAAAGTTTTGCAGTTTAACACTTTTAGCTGCAACCAGAGCTCTAATTTCTGTGTATGCTGCTCCAGAGACAGATGCTGACTTGGACAGTAAGCAATGCAGTAAGTGCAAAAGTGCAAAAGGTACCAAATCTCCTTTTGCTGCCCTAAAATTGAAGAAAAGAAAAAGTTATCAATGTCTCAAAAATAAATGGAAATCCACAAACAAATGCATGCTGATATCACTTTTTTTCTCTAATATCACATCCTTCATACCACCATTTCAAACACCAGGCAAATAAAAAAAGGAGACTGACCAAAATAGGTAAGAAAGTATATAAATGCTGCCATATATACCTTCCAATATCTCCTGTTGTAAGAATCAAGGTATCCTTCAACTCATTATTTCTTGAGATTTGGGCATGTGTATATGCTTCCTTCATTCTTAAGACAAAAAGCTATGAACAATAACATTAATTAGTTAAATTTCTAAGGCCAGGTTTATGAAAACACAAATGTTTAAAAATAAAAATTATCAAACCTCTTTTACAAATCCATCTTCAGAGTCCAAGGATTCCAATATGTGCTTGATATTTCCACTAAAAGCCATTCTAACATCCTTGTCTGGATCTTCCATTAAATTTAATAAAGTTCCAAGAACTATTTTTACATCTGTTTCATCTTCTCTAAAATCAAGATGCTTACAAAGATGACACAGATTATCTATGAAAGCTAAAGGGCAAGAGCATATTAATACCTAATTTAACTCATTAAAATTCAGAATTTTACTATAAAAAGTATTTCAACAAATAATTTGCTACACAGAATTCTAAGCTGCCTTATAATGTCAGTATTTAGTATTTAAATTTACAGAGCACACAGAATAGAGGATTAAGATGAATTTATAACTTTAAATATACTTTATATTTAATAAAAGTTTGCCTGAGGGAGTGAGGGGTGTTGGCTCGAAAAGGGCAAAGGGGGAAAAATTGGGACAACTCTAATAGCATAATCAATAAAATATATTTTTTAAAAATCATAAATAATTTAATCTAATATAAGTTCTAGAATTCTTTAAGTTGTTAAATAGTAGTCACTTAGATTGTGTATGTTACCAAGTTAGAATTAAAAGTACATTTCACTAATCTGAAGAACTGTGAATTCAGGGTAATCTTAGCCATACTGTTAATACTACATGAAAAGATTTAGGAAGTCCTAGAAACTACCTATCACATACTGCTTTGAAAACTTGAGAACAAGTGGCAAAACAGAACCCAAACAAATGGCTCTGGAAAGTATTTGTGTAAATCTCATGCTCCTAACAAACCCTGAAACAATTACCATTGAAAAATGGGCAATAAGATACAATCTACAGTCCTCAGTTGTGCAATATCTAACCATTTTAAGTCCTGAAGGTCCAAGGTCATGACAGGGAACACATTAAGAAGGTCCCTGGTATCACCAAAGAGGATAAAAAATATTGAACCTGCCCTGTGGCTCAGTGGACTGAACACTGGCCTAAGAACCATAAGGTTGCTGGTTTGATTCCCAGCCAGGGCACATGCCTGGGTTGTGGGCCAGGTCCCTGGTTGAGAGTTGTGCTCACTGATCTTTCTCCGCCCCTTCCCCTCTCTCTAAAAGTAAGATAAAAATCTTAAAAAATATATATATTGAATCTCATTACATTGAACTGAACATCAGGTATGCCCCATTATACTATCAAATCACAAGCGCATTTTAAAAATCCAAATACTACTTCCCTTGTGACTTTTGTGATACGGTCATCCCATTTATAAATAATCATTACATGAGCATTGAACCAATCAAGGAAGTCTAATTTTTTAAGGCTTCAGGCTTCTGTGATAGCACAGACTTTAAAAATAGAGGTTAAGTGTATTTTAAAATATTAAATAACAAATCACTCACCAAGTTTCACTAGACTAGATACTTTTTTTTTCAGAAGGAAAAGGAATGGCTTGAAAACAGAAGCTCTTAGTCGAGAAGATGAACATTCATGTTGAGACGTGACTTTTAGGCTCTTACAGAAGAGGTCAATATGCCCATGTTCAGAAAAAGGTTCTGATGAAGAACTTGTCAAATAAAACATGCCATGAAGTATACAGACAAGTTGACCAAGTACAGAGGCAAATTCTTTCTTAACAATATCAGAATCATCTTTGACTTTATCTCTGGGGAAAAAAAGAAAAGGTACTAAACCTTCTTACTTAATTCTGCGGTCTAATAGTCTCGCTTAATTTGTGGCAAAAGTACTAGTAAAACAAAGCCTATAAGAAAAAAATATTTAAATTCTAAAACTAAAAGCAACATTTGTTCTATTAACATCTGCATTAACATTAATTTACATATATGATTTTTCTAGTCAAGTTATATATTCAAATTAAAATATTAATACATACATAAGAATCTTGGGAACTCGGTTACAAGAATTCTGCTTCTGCAATAAGATAAAAAATCCCTTAACACAACTAGTCCTGATTACTTCATGGGAGCTCTGCAGGGCCCAGGTGTAAACTGCTGTTCTCCATTCAAGGAATATTCTTCTTGGAAACAGTGTAAGAAGAAACACACATCGTGATTGTGCCTGTGGTGCTGAAAAATTAAGTCTATTAAATAAGATTTCTAAATGTTTATTTATATACGTACACATATATGTTCATTCTTTGTTGTACAGTCAGTAACATCTCAATTACAGGTAACATTTGACTTCTGGTCAAGATGGCGGCAGAGGTAAACAAAGCTTGCCTCTTCACACAACCACATCAAAATTACAACTAAGATATAGAACAACCATCACTCAGAAACATCAGGAATCGAGCTGAATGGAAGTCTCACAACTACAGAATAAAAGAAACCACATCCATCCAGACTGGTAGGAGGGTAAGAGATGCAGAATGGGCTGGTCCTACATCTATGTGTGGTGGATAAAAATTCAGGAGGGGTACCTCAAAAGCAAGGAGTACCAGGCCTCCCAGGCCAGGGTTCAAGTGGAAAGAAGATAAGTCCCTATAACTTCTGGCTGCAAAAACCAGCAGGTATTGAGTCACTGGAAGAAATTTCTGGAGTCCCAAGTAGTTCCCCTTAAAAAACCCCCACACAGACTTACTCAGACTCACTCACTCTGAGCTCCAGCACCTGAGTAGCAGCTGGAAAGGCACCATGGCATATAGAGAGGAAATGAAATGTCTGGCATCAAGGTGGGAGTTGGGGGACACCTTTCTCCCAGACAGAATGATGGCCAGAGGCTATTGTCCCTTTTTGACCCTCCCACCATACAGCCACAGAGCAGGTAGGCTGGTATCATATCTGAAACTCCACCAACTTAACACTGTTTGTCCCACCCTGGAGATCCTCTGAGACTCCACCCCACCCAATTTCTCAACCACCCAAGCTGTGAACCATGACTTTTCCATATTAAAGGCTGGTCTTAGCTCTTGCTTCACAACTTCCTAAAACCTATCTAACAACCAACAGCCAGCCTCAGGAAGGCCCTAGCCCTCATACCTCTTGCTAAGCAGCCCTAGGCCCTAAGCTAAGCAGCCCTAGGCTAAGCAGCACTGGCAACAGCCAGCCTAAGTTCACAGCTTGCCTTCACCTAGGAATCGACAAGCCCATAACAAGCAGCAGCCATCTCATATTGCTCTATACCTCATGCAGGGTAGTCCCAGGAAAAACACACATGGAGGCTGACCTTGGCCTGAACCACCTGGGAAACTCCAAGGCCAGCACACGCACTGGACAGCCTCAGACTACATCCAAGCACCACCACCCTGCCCCTACACAGCTGATCCTCCACAGAGGGCAGAGGTTGGTGGTCAGTGGACACGGCCAGTCCTAGCTTATTAGCCTGGGTAAATCTCTCCTGTTAACCAGCCAACAGAAATAAAGGTTTAACAACAAGAGGAGGGAGTACTCAGAGCACACAAAGGGCACACCTCCAGTATACAGCTTGGGTGATAGGGAGGCTGAGCCACAGAACCCTACAAGACACCTACTACATTAGGCCACTCTACCAAACTTGGGAGATGTAGCAGCTCTACCTAATACATAGAAACAAACACAGAGAGGCTGCCAAAATGAGGAGACAAAGAAACGTGGCCAAAATTAAAGAAGACATCAAAACTCCAGAAAAAGAACTAAACAAAATGGAGATGAGCAATCTATCAGATGCAGAGTACAAAACAGTGGTTATAAGGATGCTCTAGGAACTTAGTGAAGACCTCAACGGCATAAAAAAGATCCAGTCAGAAACAAAAGATACACTAATTGAAATAAAGAACAATTTACAGAGACACAACAGTGGAGTGGGTGAAGCCAAGAATCAAATCAATGATTTGCAACATAAGGAACCAAAAAATAACCAATCAGAACAACAAGAAAAAAGATTCCAAAAAAAATGAGGATGTGGTAAGCAGCCTCTGGGACAATTTCAAGAGGTCCAACAGTTGTGTCATAGGGATGTCAGAAGTAGAAGAGAAATGGGAAATCTATCTGAAAAAATAATGAAAGAAACTTCTCTAATTTGGTGAAGGAAATAGACATGCAAGTCCAGGAAGCACAGAGAGTCCCAAACAAGTTGGATGCAAAGAGGCCTACTCCAAGACATACCATAATTAAAATGCCAAAGGTTTAAAGATAGAGAGGATCTTAAAAGCAGCAAAAGAAAAGCAGTTAGTTACGTATAGGGGAGTTCTCACAAGACTGTCGGCTGATTTCTCAAAAGAAACTTCGCAGGCTAGAAGGGACTGGCAAGAAATATTCAAAGTCATGAAAAACAGGGACCTACAACCAAGACTGCTCTAACCAGTAAAGCTGTCATTTAGAATCAAAGGGCAAATAAAAAGCCTCCCAGATAAAAAAGAAAACTAAAGGAGTTCACCATCACCAAACCATTGTAATATGAAATGTTAAAGGGACTTATTCAAGAAAAAAAATCAAACCTATGAACAATAAAATAGCAATAAATACATACCTATCAACAATTGAATCGAAAGAACTAAGCAAATAAGTAGAACAGAGACATTCATAGATACGGAGAGCATTATGATGGTTACCTGGTTGGAGTATGGGGGAATAAGTGAAGACGCAAGGGGATTAATAATTACAAATAGGTAGTTACAGAATAGCCAGGGGGATGTAAAGTACAGTACAGCAAATGGAGCAGCCAAAGAACTTATATGTATGACCTGTGGACATGAACAATAGTGTGGGGGTTGCCTGAGGGAGTGGGGGATGCTGGGTGGAGGGGAACACAGGGGGAAAAATTGGGACAAATGTAATAGCATAATCAATAAAATTTAATTAAAAGCTCCCTTTCCAAAAATTAAATGTTCCAGAAAAAGGTGTATGCATAATATTCTACATAATCAGGAAAATGCAATTTAAAAATCGTACCCACCAGAGTTAAAAGAGAATTGTTTTTAGATAGATACATCCTCAACATTCACATTTCTTCTTCTTTTTTTTGATAGCAAAAATTTTACAGAGAGGATTCGAAACAATGGGAACTCCAATATTCTGCTAGCAGGATTGTGAATTGAAGTGACATTTTTAGAGAACAATGTGACACAAGACTTAAGGATGTATGCAAATCCTATAACATTTTATATGCTTAACTTGTTTTTGAATTATTAAAAATGTACCTCCTCTCACCCCAGCTGGTGTGGCTCAGGGGACTGATTGCTGGACTGCAAACCAAAGGGTCTCAGATTCGATTCCCAGTCAGGGCACATGCCTGGGTTGCGGGCCAGGTCCCCAGTAGGGGCTGCATAAGACGCAACCACACTTTTTGATGTTTCTCTCCCTCTCTTTCTTCTTCCCTTCCCCTCTGTCTAAAAATAAATAAATAAAATCTTTTAAAAATACATACCTCTTAGTTATTGAAAATATAGAAGTATAAAAGTCCCATATAGAGAAGAGTTAAACAAACAAACAAAAAAAAACATAGAATTTTGTGACCACTTACAGAAGCTATCTGAAATCCTCTGGCTTAATGTTAGAAGATTAGTGGCAAATGAAGTCAATTTTAAAGAGCCATCATCAGAATGGGAATAAATCCATGGAATTGAGAGCATTCCACATAAATCTTCTAGAATATGATCTTCAAATGAAGTTTTTACTACAGAAACACACAACAAGTGATTATGTCTTTTCCTTAATCATATCTACCTTTTTTTCAATAAAAACAGATGTTCTAACCATCAGATGGAATTAGAATAAATATTCAGTTAACAAGGATTCTCAACATAGAAATGATGTTCTGAGGCCTATGGACCCAAACAAATTAAATGTGACTTCATAAAAATATACATCTATGTATTTTTAAGGACCTTGGCATTCTTCAGATGCTCCAGAAAATTTAAAAGCTATAAGTAATTTATATTGACTGAAAAAGAATAATAAATCAAAATATTACACAAATAAATTTGGAACTTGGAAATTAATGACAGCTTAACAATTGAAATCAAGTAAACTTTTGGTTATTTCAAACATTTGTACATCTTAGGCAAAAGAGATTTCTATATTGATTATTTCTAAAGGTTATTTTGATTTATTACTTATTTGTACTCACCTTGAATATAAATCAAGGCATCATATATTTTCATCACTTTATCAATAACTGCCTCCAGGTCAGGTTTCTGAACAGACTCCAACAAACTCCTACAGCTCTTAAGCACTTTTGTGTAAAAATCCAAAGACATCCAAGTTATTACTACCGGTTTCTTCTTATACTTTTGTTGACAGTCCTTGAAATTATAGCTGCAATTAATACATTTTTAAGACAAAGATTAAAATGAAGTGTTAGTCAAACCTAATATTGTAGTAAGCCAAAAGAAATTGGGAGTATAAAACTAGCATATAACTTTAAACCAATTCAAAGTAAATATATAAATCAATTAATGTCATTATTATTTGAAGCTTAATCTTTTCATATCTTTCTAAATCACTCTTAGGATTTGGTAATTAAAATTAATCCAGGATATTTAAATCTGGCATCACCAGGCTTAAAAATGACTGAAGATTGTGTCATTTTTAACTGGCTTAGTAAATCCTTTCTTAATAATAGGACAAGGGAGACCTCAGCCTAATTACCTATTCCTTCAAGTCATTCAAAATTCCAAATTTAATGCAGCATGAACTAATATTTTTTCTAATATCTCCTCCATAACTTTGGATTGGCTAGTTAAAAGAGTGAATCAGGGCAGAATAGTCAGAAGTAGATTGCTGAACAAGAAATATAGACAATATTTACTTGAAACATCAGATGGACCCACTCTGTAAAGTACATGATTTTTTTAGTTTCATATATGCTGTATATATGAAACTAATACAGAATAATATTAAATGTGAACTGTAATTTAAAAAATTAATGAATCAGAAAATACAGAATAAATTATCATGTAAAAAAATTAATTAAGGAGTTTTGGTCTATAATGTGGCACCAAAAATAAAACTAAATCTTCAGCGAGACCTTACCCTATTGTTTCTTCTGATAGAACAATTAACCTGTATTAAGAATACTGAGTAAACATACCTTTAACAAGTTCTAAATTCCTTCTCTTATTATCAAAGGCAAATGTTCTTTTAACTTAATGTTTGACTAAAAAAACACTGGCTTTCAAGTTGCATAAAAATGGATTCTGCAAGTTTATAAATGTGTATGCCCAGGAGTTTGGTTAGACTTCAGACCAAAAAAACAGCCTCCATTTCTCTAACAGTCAGTTTCTAATTTGTAAAGTAGGCATAATAGCATTTACCTCACAGAATTGTAAAAATTAAGTTATGTATAGTACTTAACACAGTACATAGAATTTAGCAAGTCCTCATTAAAAAACAAATTTCTATTTCACTAAAAAGTTGTGTTCTAAGGTCACACAAATCAAGTGAATGAAAGCTCCTATACAATAAATCCAAATTTATTACAGAAAACCCACCCAGAAAATACAAGTTGTTTTACCAGTCCATGTTTTGAGGAGAACAATGAATAGTACACAGAGCAGTCAGTCGTAGGACAACAGCAATTCCTTCTAAAGTCTCAATAACAGGATTCTTGAGACTACTGTATTCAAGGAAAATCTGAAGAGATTCAGCTTTCTGTTTCAGTGCACTCCATAATAAGCTCCTTTTGTTCATATCCACATGAGTAATTCTGTAATTATAACCACAGTATAAATATAATGACATTTAACATAAATTTGGTTCAAAGGTGAAAAATGCTTAAAACAAAAAATAACATGTAAAGTAAAGTACTGAAATTTATCCTAAGATGTAAAACAACTTTCATGGCTGTCTAAAATATGGAAATTCTTTGACCAGATGTCAAAAAAAGATCACTTATTCACATTTTTAAAAGCTGCATTTAGATGTACAGTCTCAGATTTTTCATATATTAAGAAGTTAAGTTAGACAGTAAAGACTTTTAGTCCTGGATGGTGTGGCTCAATGGATTGAGTGTTAGCCTGCAAACCAAAGGGTCACTGGTTTCATTCCCAGTCAGGGCACATGCCAGGGTTACAGGCCAGGTCCCCAGTCGAGGCTGTGCAAGAGGCAAACACACACTGATGTTTTTCTCCCTCTTTTTCTCCCTCCCTTCCCCTTTGTCTAAAAATAAATGAAATCTTCAAAAAAAAAAAAAAAGACTTTTAAAAGTCTTTTAAGTATACCCTGGCTGGTGTGGCTCAGTGGCTTCAATGCTGGCCTGCAGACCAAAAGGTCACTGGTTCAATTCTCAGTCAGGGCACATGCCTGGGTTGCAGGCCAGGTCCCTGCTTGGGGTGTGCAAGAGGCAGCCAATTGACGCTTCTCTCCCTCTTTCTCCCTCCTCTCCCTTCTCTAAAAGTAAATAAATAAAATCTTTAAAAAATACATCTTTTAAGTAACCATATTTATCCATAAAGTATTTCATACTAGCACTATTAAAATATTTTATGAATTTCTTTGACTACCTCTACAAAGAACAAATGTTCTTTGTGTATTTAAATCGAAGCACTTAACTAAAGGTAATTTTTTCTAAAGATTTTATTTATGTATTTTTAGAGAGAGGGGAAGGTAGGAAGAAAGAGAAGGAGAGAAAGATCAATGTGTGGTTGCCCTCGCATGGCCCCTACTGAGGACCTGGCCCGCAACCCAAGAATGTGCCATGACTGGGAATCAAACCAGTGACCCTTTGCTTCACAGTCCAATGCTCAATCCACTAAGTCACACCAGCCACAGCTAAAGGCAACTTTTAAACGTAAATAAAGTTTTACTGCATAGGTAAATAAAAACTGAATGAAGGTCATACTCCTCAGTCTGTTTTGTTGCTCTTTTGGACAAGTTTAGAGATGAGCTGAGTCGACGCCTTTTGGGTGATATTCCATCACTTTTACTGCTGAGGTTCTCCTGTTGAAGTTGGCACTGAATCTCCTCAATAATTTCCATACTTTCCATTTTTAAAGCTGCATAAAGTGGGCCCAACAAATACTGAGAAAGCAAAAATAAGTTCAACAACCATCTCTTAGAAAATGTTCATATTATTCACAGACAGTGAAAACGAAGTAGGAATTAGTTGTAAGTTTTCTAAAAAAGTAAACTATTTCTGGAGTCTCATCAGGTAAAACAAAGACCTAAATTAATCTATATCATTTCACAGTCTACATATAGTTCTATAACTGGAACTATGGCTCTATAGTTTTAGAAGGCATAACAAATCCTTCTCCCTATAAACTGTTTTTCCTTCTATCAAAATGTCCCAAAAATATTGTATTAAGGGAATTACTAATTTATTTCATACTATAAATCCAGTGAGTCTCATAGATAAAAATAAACTAAAATATTTAGTCATTACTGCATATCTGACTATTTTATTGTACTGCCTTTCTCCCACAGTTCAAATAGAAAAAGAGGAATGATTTGACATTACTGGTACTATGTACTCATAGGTTTTCTACAAGTTATTGACAATAAACTGTCAAAAAAATCTGTTAGTGCTCAAAGTTTATGCAATTAAGTTAACTGACCCCCTTTTAATTAATAATGCAACAAACATGCATACACTTCACAAATTATACCTTAAAACATTCAACTTCATTGGCAGTTCATTACCAACTTAGTGAACAAATTCTTCAGAAATTCAAGTAAAAATCCACTATAGGGAGCCAAAGTAGATTGCAAAAAACATCCCATTCTGAATGTACATTATTATTAAAGATATTCTATTCTCTCATTATTATATCTTATATATATGTATATACAAATTATGAAAAAATACTTAACCTTAAAAATGACTTACCTCCGCATCTACCTGAACTCCAAGCACATCTACAAGAGCTCTACAAATATTTCTTACATAAATCTTCCTAACTTGTAAAGCAGATTCATACCCCGCTGGCACAGATTTAAGGAAATACTGAAGTAAGTGACAAAAAGCTCCTTTTAGCGAATGAGACTTAAGCCGCATGAGCACACCATTTTCAAACATGACACAGAGTTTTTCCAGCAGCATATTTAAATAGACAGGTTCAATATTTCTATAAGCTTCTGCTTCAAAAGCAAATAGTGTCTTTATGAGCTTTGATAATGGACCTTCATAGATTTTCAATTGGTCAGCATCCATTTCTACAAGGTGTTTTAATAATTCCAAAAATGAGCTGAAAAAAGTGCTGGCTGGTTGTGCCGGAAGTCCTCCAAGCTCAAATAGCTCAGTTAAAAAGCTAATTGCCAAAGATTTAATTTTTGGACTACCATACTCCAGGAGAACACAACCTATTCTCCAAAATAAGAGTTCTTGCCTTCTAAAAAACACAACAGCAATAATACGAATTAGAACTGTTAACAAAGTGACTTCAATAAATTCTAAATTTTGCATGTTCATAAACTGCAAAGGAGCTGGCTGTAAATATCCCACATGTTCATCTAATTGACTTAAAAATCGGCTAACTAGCACTGGCCATTCCACAAAGTGTCCCATTGCATTTCTTCTGTGGACGTAAATCAAGTCTTCAAAAAGATGTAATAATTCCTTTGTCAACACTCCAAAAATAGCAGGACTCTTGCTTTTAAAAAGAAATAATAATGAGCAGATGACTTCACAGATTTTCTTGTGTAACATATGACAGGATGGAGTTGCTGCAATACGAAGAAGTCTTCTTATGATCCAATTACTAAAGTCTTTGAAATAAGCAAACAAAAAAGGTATTAAATAAGTACACCAGAAATCCCAATTAACTTGCTAAATGCGTAATGATTTACTTTTAAAGTGTAAACTTCACTAACAAGGTAATCTAAAACAGCGGTGTCAAACTCATTTTCACCAGGGGCCACATCAGCCTTAGGGTTGCCTTCAAAGGGTCGAATATAATTTAGGACTGGATAAATGTAACTACTCCTTAACAGTTAAGCGAGAGCTTGATGCTGCTGCTGGGTAGAAACAAGGTGCTGGGCCAGATAAAACAAGATGGAGGGCCTGATTCGGTCCTCGGGCCTTGTGTTTGCCACCTGTGATCTAAAACATTCATCATAAAATGGAAATATAGTAATTTAGAATACCAATTTTGGAGTCAAACAGACAAGGTCCTAGCTTTCCACTTGACTAGTTGTGTGAACTTTTCATTTATCTGAACCTCGAACCTCATCTATGAAAGGGGAATAATGACATCTACTTTATAGGTTACTGAGGATCAAGTAAGATATATGTGAAATTCTTAGCATAGTGCCTTAAGTTAAATAAACACTCAATAAATAGTAGTTATAATTATTATCACCCCTTCAACATGTATTTATTGAGTGGTGACTTTGCCCAAGTACACAAGAACAAATCAGTCATAGTCCTGTCCTCATAAATCCTATAATAATAGTTTCTAAAACTTTTTGACTAATGGTAAGAGGCATATTTTTATATCTTGACCCAGTACACAAAGGCATATTTATTTAAATGTATAAAACAAGTTTCATAAAATAGTATTTATTCTTATTATATGTAGTATATTGTAATACTTCCTAGTCTATTATATTTCATCTTCATAACCCACTAGTGGGTCACAACCTATTTTTTAAAAAGTGTGTTTTACAATATAATTTAAAAACCACTCTGATAGAAAAGTATAGAACACCCTATTAACAGAACATTAAGAAGGAGCAATGAAGCCAGTCCCAAGTGCAGCAGTCGGCAATAGTGGCCAAAAAAGACTTTTGAAGGACATGTTATCAAACCTCAGTCTTGAAATTCAATAAAAAATTGTCAAATACTCTATGCATTGTACATACATTACAAAAAATGTTTGCTTTACACCTCTTTAGGAAGAAGCCAATAAAAGGACAAGTAGTGGGAAAAATGAAGAGAAAGTCTAGGAAAAAGAACTTCATCTAGAACAGGTATCAGCAAACTCATTCTTTTTTTTTCCTTTTTATTCAATTTATTGGGATGACATTAGTTAATTATATAGGTCTCATGTGCACAGTTCTATAATACATCATCTGTATATTGTTCTGTATGTTCACCACCCAAAGTCTAGTCTCCTTCACTTATCCCCACATACCTTCTTCTACCTCCCTTTCCCCCAGTAGTCATCAATCATACTGCTGTCTCTGTCTATGAGGGATTTGTGTGTGTGCATATGTGTGCGTGTGACTGTGAGACTGTGTGAAAAGGTAAAGTGACTAAGAAAAAAAAAAAACAGAACCTCATTCTTAAAGGACCAGAAAGGTTCGAGGGCCCCTGTGGTCTCCACATCAACCACTCCATGTTGTTTTAGTAGTTGCAAACAGTATGAGCAGGGTTGTGTTACAATAAATATTTTTACATAAACAGAAAGCCAGCCTGTGAGCCACTGTTTGCTAATGCCTGATCTAGAAGAAAGAGATCACCAAAACCAGAAAAAAGAAAATAGCCAAAGTTTTCAATGGCAAATAAACAAATTTGATTATTTCTCTCCCATTGTCAGTATCTAGTCCATAACAAAACAATTAGAATACATGAAATAAAACTAACCATAATTTGACTAAGATGTTTATTAATATATATGTTATATTTCAGAGAGAAGAAGGTCAATTTCATTCATTGCAAATGAATGTACAAATAAATAGCTGGACTTACCAATACAACTGCCTTTCGCCTCACTTTGCCCATGGCTTCCATTCACATTTACAAACATAAGTGGAGAGGACTTCATGATATGCTGGATGAAATCAAGCAACATCACAGAGGTTGGCTGAGAGTCAGTTTTCTTTATGAGTTCTAGAGCAACTAAAAAATACAAGATTCATTTTAAAGAGTTGTAACCAATTAAACAACAGTGTTTTGTTAAGAAACTAGATTTTGGTGACCATAATTATAGTGCTCATGCTAAATTGATGAAGCTAACCACTACAATCCTACCTTTCTAATTTTAAATGTTTAATAATCATGCTCATTCATCTATTACATATCCATTCACCAAATATATACTATGCACCTACAATATGCCTGGCACTGTGCTAAAATCCAAGAAAAAAAAATGTCACAATCAGGTGAGGCAGACAAATAAACTAATAATTATAATACAATATGCTGATTACACTAATTCAGAGTGGAAGAAACAAATGTATGGGATGATGCTATGAAGGTATCGATGCCCTGACACCTAAATGATGAAGACTTAATAAACAAGAAGGACAGGCTAGTGGTATAAACAGGAGCACCATAGGAAAACAAATCTAACAAGTATTCAGTAGTTCTTTGTTATTTTTCAGCAACTCGTAATTTTACTGATTGAAAAATGAAGGGTAAAAACTACCCCAAGTCATAAACCTTGTACCAAATGTGGAATCAAATCTATAAACCATGAGCCAAACAGTATTCTCTATTACCCCTTCAATGTAATTTTAACAGATATGACAGATACGACACCATTCCTGCTAAGTTTGTAATTTGTCTTTTAGATTGCCACAGATAGGAAATAAATAGTTGATTCAAAAACTTATAAAGTCACCAGTTGTTTATGGCATTTGCTGTTTCTCAACCAATGGCACAAGACCCAGCTAAAGTAGAGTCCACCTCATTGGAACTGACCAAATATTTTTTATCTATAATAATACCCTACATCAAAATTCATAGTAAGCAGCAGAAAATCTAGATACCAAACAGGAAAACAGACTTCCTATAAAATTCTAATTCATATTATATAATATAAATTGCTTAAAAATAGTAACCATCATAAATACCAATTCTATAAAATACAGAGAAAAATGCTTGTAAAATGTTATGTGTACAGAAAACAATTTAATTTATAAAGTTTATATAAGAAATAATTATTTCTTACCAACATTTACATCTGTAAGTATTCGGTCAACAAACTGACATAGAATTTGTCTTGGCTTCTGTACAACTGTATTATATTCCTCTGGACTGGCACTAAAATACAAATAAAAAGTTTTTAACCCTTAAAAGAAGTCACAATTTCATTTGTAAAAAATTTTCTTTTTTTTACAAATTGAAGTTGAACTTATCAAATGTTTAATTTTAATGTTGACATTCATAATATTCTTCTGTTTAAAAATGAAATGAAAATCTAAAAACATTACCAATTTACAACAAAATAAAACACATGCTAAATGACATCACAGGCATCCAATCTGTAAAATTTAAACTGCCCTGCCCAATATGTAGCCAGTAGCTACATGCAGTAGGTACTGAGCCCTTGAAATATTAGTCCAAAGTGAGATATACTATAAAATACACATTGGACTTTGAATATTTGGAACAAAAAAAACAGTACATCTCATTAGTAACTTTATGTTAATTTCATGTTGAAATGTTATCTAGATACATTACTGAGTTAAATAAAACATTAAAAATTAGCTTCACCTGTTTCCTTTTATTTTTTATAATGTGCTAACTAGAACATATGTGGCTTGCATTATATTTCTATTGAGCAGAGCTGAGCTATACTTTTACACTTTTAAAAATCTACAGAACACAGTTTCTTCAATAAATAAATTCAAAAAATAAAAGAGACAAGGAAATCTATAACTAAGACACAAGAGCCATATCAACTAATTACAATGAATGATCCCAAGTTGGATTCTGATTCAAACATTTGAACATAGACTAGATATCTGATATGATTAAAAATTACTCTTAAGTGTGATAACAGTATTACAGTATGTTTTAAAAGTCTTTATCCTTTAGAGACAAATACCATTATTTACTGATAAAATGATGTCTGGAATTTGCTTCAAAGTAATTGAAGTTGAGAGGAAGAAGGCCATGAATTGATAATTATTGGGTGACGAGTACATAAGAAATCAATATAACATTTTCTCTTTTTTTTGTATGTTTGAAATCATCACAAAAATTTAATGAAATGTAGCCCTGGCTGGCGTAGCTCAGTGGATTGAGCGCGGGCTGGGAACCAAAGTGTCCCAGGTTCGATTCCCAGCCAGGGTACATGCCTGGGTTGCAGGCCATAACCCCCAGCAACCACACATTGATGTTTCTCTCTCTCTCTCTCTATCTATCTCCCTCCCTTCCCTCTCTAAAAATAAATATAAATAAATAAAATCTTTAAAAAAAAATTCTTACTTTAAAAAAAAATTTAATAAAATGTTAACAAAAAATATATATTGCATCTTAGGACCAATAAAAAATAATAAAGAAGTGACATAATACTTAGGCAGAAGAATGGCACCCTAGAATACTGAATGAATTTAATTTAAACTCCATGACTTGGTGTAAATTACCAGAGAATACAATATAAGATTATAGTAGTAAGTCTATGTTCCACAACATAGGATGAGTCATTCACATTATCAAAAAACATCTGAATACCTATTATGTACCAGGCAAAACATCAGAAGCTTCAGCTGGGAAGCTGAATGATATAGATTAGTGGGGGAGAGTGGTAAGTCAACCTGCCCCTCTACTTGGGGTGCACTGTAAGATCATCCACCAATAGTTAACACAGAAGGAAGTATAAATCTGGGGAGAGAAAGCCAGTTTTAGAAATACCGAACTTAAGGGTTTCAAGGGAACCCTTTTACCGAACTTAAAAGGGTTTTAAGTGGAATGTTCAAAAGACTGTTAGAATTACACATTTTCCTCAAAAAATATCTCACCTACAGATATATAAATACATTATCATTATACAATACCTACCAGACAAGGCTAAATATTATCTGTATTACTTTATTTTCACAAGCAATAAGATTGGGATATTAATCCTTAATTTGTATATGAAAAGACTGACATTCATAGAGACTATATAATCTGCCAGTACCAGAGCTAGTAGTAGTGGAAGTCTTAAATATGAATGCAAATCTTAAGTAATAAGCCAAAGAGACATTCCTAAATTAAAGAAGCCATAAAAGGGAAAGGAAAGAGGTCCAGAAAAAAAGAAAGAAAAACCATGAGAATGTTCTAGAAATATAGGTAAGAATTTCAAGGACAGAAATATCAACAGAAGCAAATAAAATTAGTTTGGTAAATGTCCTTTGAATTTTATTATGGTAAAATATACTTAACATAATATTTACCATTTTAACCAGTTTTGAGTATACTGCTCTGTGGCATTAAGTACATTCACACTGTTCTACAACTATCACCACCATACTTCTCCTGAGCTTTTTAACCTTCCCAAACTGAACCTATATTCATTAAACAGTAACTCCCCATTTTCTCCTTCCCCCAGCCCCTGGCAACCACCATTCTATTAATTACTTTCTGTCTCTCTGAATTTGACTGTATCATATAACTTAAATCATATACATCTCTCTGTGACTGATTTGACTTAGCATAATGTCTTCACAGGTTATCCATGTTGTAGTGTGTGCCAGAATTCCCTTCTTTTTAAGGCTGAATAATATTCCACTGTATTATATACCTTATTTTGTACATTCATCTCTCCATAGACACTTGGCTTGCTTCTAACTTTTGGCTAATGTGAATAATGCTCCAATGAGCATGGGTGTACAAATACGTGTTCCAGTCCCTTTCAGTTCTTTTGGGTGTATAAATAGAAGTAGAACTGGTGCATCATTTAGTGATTCTATGCTTAATTTTTTGAAAAACTCACATTCCAGCCCTGGCTAGCATAGCTCAGTGGATCGAGCGTGGGCTGCGAACCAAAGTGTCGCAGGTTCGATTCCCAGTCAGGGTACATGCCTGGGTTGCAGGCCATGATCCCCAGCAACCTCACATTGTTGTTTCTCTCTCTCTCTCTATCTCCCTCCCTTCCCTCTCTAAAAATAAATAAATAAAAATCTTGAAAAAAAAAACCTCACATTCCAGTTTCAACGACTATACCATGTCACATCCCCGCCAGCAATGCACAGCATTCCAATTTCTCCTATCCTCAACAACACTTGTTATTTTCTGCTTTTTAAATATTAGCCATCCTCAGATGTATGAAGTAGTACCCCACTATGGTTTTGATTTGCATTTCTATTATGATTAGTGATGTTGAATATCTTTTCATGTGCTTTGTGGCTATTTGTATTTCTTTATGGAAATGTCTATACAAATTCTTTCCCCATTTTTAAATCAAGTTGCTTGGTTTTTGTTGTTGAGTTATAGTTCTTAGTATTTTATGGCCCTGGCAGGTGTGGCTCAGTTGGTTGGGTGTTGTCCCGCAAAGCAAAAGGTCACTGGTTTGATTCCAGGTCATGGCACATGTCTGGGTTGTGGGCTCTGCCGGAACAGGGCATATGAGAGAGGTAACCTATTGATGTTTCTCTCACACATGGATGCTTCTCTCCCTCTCTCTCACCCTCTCTTCCCCTCTCTCTAAAAATAAATAAAATCTTTAAAAATATTTTTTTCTGACCCCTGGCTGGCGTAGCTCAGTGGATTGAGCATGGGCTGCGAACCAAAGTGTCACAGGTTCGATTCCCTGTGTTGCAGGCCACAGCCCCCAGCAACCACACATTGATGTTTGTCTCTTTCTCTTTCTCCCTCCCTTCACTCTCTAAAAATAATAAATAAATAAAATCTTAAAAAAAATTTTTTTCTGGATATCTGATGTATCTTTATCAGATGTATGATTTACATTTTCTCTCATTCTATATATTGTCTTTTCACTCTTGAGATTGTCCTTTGATGTACACAAGTTTTTAATTTTGATAAAGTCTATTTTTTCTTTTGTGCTGGGCTTTTGGTATCAAACCTAAAAATCATTGCCAAATCCAATATCTTGAAGCTTCTCCCCATGTTCTCTACTAAGAATTTTATTTATCATTTTAGGTCTGACATTTAGATCTTTGATTCATGTTGATTTTTTTTAATGTCCTTTGGATTTTAAAGTCTTAGTGTAGAGATGAAAGCAGAAGCCAGAATGCAAGTGGTTGAAGAGCTAAAGAAATCTGAACAGAGAATAGCATGCTCTTTCTAAAGCTTGACCATGAAATGAACAATTGAGGTTAGTGGCAATTAAAACAATATATGGGGTCAAAAGGGTCTGTTTTTCCCTCTTAAGACGGGA
This sequence comes from Phyllostomus discolor, assembly GCF_004126475.2. Classification (NCBI taxonomy): domain Eukaryota; kingdom Metazoa; phylum Chordata; class Mammalia; order Chiroptera; family Phyllostomidae; genus Phyllostomus; species Phyllostomus discolor. Next base: position 108,864,531 of record NC_040904.2, read on the forward strand.
GAGATTTGAATAACTAATACTTGAGACTTGGCTTTCCTTCTCAGGACCCTGTACAAATCCAGAGATAATCCTTGCACAGGAGGAGTACCTCTTGCATTAATATAGGAGGAAATGATGAGTACAGATGTTAATAAATTCAAAAGGCAAATAAAACAAGATAAGATCCCCTGGGGAAAAGGGAGGAATGCACACAAAGTAATTATAATCAACAGCCATCTACATCCAAAGCAGGAAATAAAATAACTCTGCCTAGAGGGTTCACAGAAGGCTGTTTATAAATTATTAGCTCAGCCCACCACTTCCACTGACAAAACAACTGAGGATGGAGTAAGTAAGCTGTTTATTTATATATTTTGTATAAGCAGCAATATATAACTTCTATATCACTGTAAAATGAACATATTTTCCCAGTTATTATCTTAAAGAATGCTAAAAGAAAAAAAATATTGCTTTCTGGATATTTAACCACAAAGTCCAATCCTGACTGATTATATACAGAATCCATGACGTTTTGTGCTTCAGTGCTATGAAGTAACTGGTCCTGTCACATAGTAGATAGTCAAAAAGATATCTGTTGAATGAATGAATGGTTCATAAGAATCTTCCTTAACTGTGTGGTTCCTTGACCCTTAATGCATAACCTTTTGGACCTATGGAGTATGTGCTTATTCCCTGCCACCAGACCATAGAAGATTGCTTTCTTTCTCCATGTATCCCCTGCAGCACCTAGAACTATGTCTTAACAACAACAACAACTACTAAGTTACTGAAATTAACAAATATTTACAAATAGTATAAACCCTAGGTATTCAGAATCAAAGAACAAGTAGTTATAATTGTACATGAAAGTATACAAACTTGATGCTATATATCTTATTATTTAAGCCAGCACTGGCCAACAAATATAAAATGCAAGCCACATGTGTAATCATAAATTTTTCTGTAGCCACATTAAGAAATATAAAAAGAAACAACCAGAGATGCTGAAATAAAGAACAAACAGACAGTAATGGGGGAAGGATAACGGGGCGGGGGGAGAGGAAGGGCCATCAAGGAACATGTATAAAGGACCGATGAACAAAGACACTGGGGGTTGGGGGGACTGACTGTGGGAGGTGGGGGTGGGTAGGGAGGAGGGGAGAATAAAGGGGGGAAAACAGGGACAATAGTAACAATAACAAAATTTTTTATTGAATAACAATAAAAAAATTTTAAAAGAAACAGGCAACTTTAATGGTAATAATATATCCAAAATATTATTTGAACTTGTAATCAATATACAAATTAATGAGATATTTTACATTTCAGGGGGTTCTATATCTTTGAAACTTGGTGGGCATCCTACATTATAGCACATCTCACTTTAGATTAGCTTCAGGTGAAGTGCTCAATGGCCACATTTGGCTAGTAGCAACTATATCATAGGACATTAAAGATTTAAATATAACAAATTTTAAGTCTAAAATTATAAGATAATATAAATTGTTTTAGACAAAGTCAGAAGATTTTGTCATAAACCAAGAGTAATTTGGCAAGTGTCATTTAAAAATAAGAAAGAGGAAGTATATGGGGAGAGGAACTAGGATAGAGGCTGGTGGCCAGTTTCCTATAAAGCTTAATTTTGTATAAAGATGATGCATTCATGTGTTATTTGTGTAATTTTTTAAAATAAGCTTTTGCCCTGCTGGTGCAGCTCAGTGAATTAAGCACAGGCTTGTGAACCAAAGGGTTGCTGGTTCGATTCCCAGTCAGGGCACATGTCTGGGTTGCGAGCCAGGTCTCCAGTTGTGGGAATGTAAGGGGCAACCACACACTGATGTTTCTCTCCCTCTCTTTCTCCTTCCTTTCCCATCTCTCTAAAAAATAAATAAAATCTTTAAAAAAATAAGCTTTTAAACAAGGTAAATTAATTCACTAGGTGTACTATCAAAATAAAAAAAAATCATGGGAGAATGAACATTTCTTATTTTGCAACCTCTACATTGGAATTGAGTTAAAAGGGTACACTTTTTCAAAAATATACTGTCAAGATGGTAGCATAGGAAATGCCATACTTGCCTCCTTCAACAACTACATCAAAATTACAACTAAACTACAGAACAACCATCATTCAGAACCACCTGAAATCTGGCTAAATGCAAGTCCTACAACTAGGGAATTAAAGAAGATGCCACATCAAAACTTATAAGAGGGGCAGGGACTCCCAATGAGCTGGACCCACACCCAAGTGTGGCAGGTAAAAACTGGGAGGGATATCTTGGCTACAGAGGTCCCACCTGAGGAGCAAGGGGTCCCAGCCCCACATCAGGACCCCTAGCCCAGGGATCCAATGACAGGAAGAGAAGTTCCCACAATGTCTGGCGGTAAAATCCAACAGAAATCGAGGCTGAGGAAGAAGGAGGCTGCTGAAGGCCCAGTCAGTTCCTCTTAAAGGACCCAGATACAGGCTTACTCTGACTCACTCCAGCACGGGGGCAGCCGCTTGAAAAGCACCAGGGACATGTGGAAAGAAAATGAACTGTCCAGCATCAGAGTGAGAGCTGGGGGGACACAGCTCTAAGGCCATTGTTCCTTTGATGAACCCATTGTTCTTTTGATGAGCCTCCTTCCTATAGAGCCAACATGTGGGCACCATATCCGAGTTTCCATCAACCTGGCCCACACTGTTCTTCCCACCCTGGTGATTCCCTAATGCCCTACCCCACCCAACTTTTGGGCCCACCCAAGCTGTTTCCAGTGGCTTTTCCATAGGAATGGCCTGTCTTGGCTCACGCTTCCCATTTTCCTAAAATCTCTCAAAAAAGCATCATCCGGCCTCAGCAAGCCCTGTACCTCTCATTAAGTAACTTCAGGCCCAGCACTGGCAGCAGCTCACCTTGTTTCATAGCCTGGCCTTACCTGGGCATCTCCAAGCCCAGCACAAGTAGCAGCTATCTGCAGACTGCTTTGTAGTTCATGCCAGGTAGCCCCAGGTAGAACACAGGCAGCGGCTGACCTTGGATTATACCTCCTGGGAGGCCACAGAACTCATGGAAATCTTCAGACCACATCAAAGCTCCACCACTCAACCACCTCTACATGCAACATATTCAAGGGGCAGATTCAGTGAGCACCAGAGCCCCACCGAAGTAAGTCCTGCTCTGTAGGGTGGGCCCCTGCCTAGCCAATCCACCACAGTGGTCAGAAGTCAGCAGTCACAGCCAGTCCTTACTGCTAATTGGCCTTGGGGTAAATCCCTCCCATTGACATGCCAACAACAATCACGGCTCAAATACAAGAAGGGGGTGTACACAACCCACACACGGGGTGCAGCTAGAGTGCCCAGCTTGGATGATCAGGGCAAGCTGTACCACTGAACCCTACAGAACACCTAGTACATTAGACCATTCTACCAAGCCTGGGAGGTGTAGCAGCAGCTCTACCTAATATATAGAGACAAACAAAGGTAGGCTGGCAAAATGAGGAGACAAAGAAACATGGCCCAAATGAAAGAACAGATCAAAACTTGAGAGAAAAAACTAAATAAAATGGAGACAAGCAATCCACTAGATGCAGAGTTCAAAACACTGGTTATAAGGAAGCTCAATGAATTCAGTGAGAACTTCAACAGCATAAGAAAGATCAAGTCAGAAATTAAGGATACGCTAACTGTATCCTTCACACAACAGTAGAGTAGATGAAGCCTATTGTCAAATCAGTGATTTGGATTATAAGGAAGCAAAAAACACCCAAAGCAACAAAAAGACAAAAGAATTTTTTAAAAATGAGGATAGTGTTAAGAAGCCACTGGGACAATTTCAAGCATACCAACATTTGCATCATTGGGGTGCTGGAAAAGAGAGCAAAAAATTGAAAACCTACTTGAAAAAATGACAGAAAACTTCCCTAACTTGATGCAGGAAATAGACACACAAGTCCAGAAAACAGAGTCCCAAACAAGATGAACCCAAAGAGGCCCACACCATGACACATAGTAATTAAAATGCAAAAGGTTAAAGACAAAGAGAGAATCCTAAAAATAGCAAGAGAAAAGCTGTTACCTACAAGGGAGCTACCATAAAACCTTCAGCTGATATCTCAACAGAAACTTTGCAAGCCAGAATGGATTGGCAAGAAATATCCAAAGTGAAGAAAAGCAAGGACCTACCTACAACCAAGATTACTCTACCCAGCAAAGCTATCATTTAGAATCAAAGAACAGATACAGAGCTTCCCAGACCAAAAAGAAAAAGAGAAAGAGAGAAAGAAAAGGAAAAAGGAAAAGAAAAAGAAAGAGTTCAACACCACAAACCAATATTATATGAAATGCTAAAGGATCATCTTTGAGAAGGAAAAAATGATCAAAAATATGAACAATAAAATGACAATAAATACATATCTATCAATACCTGAATCTAATAAACAAACAAACTAACTTTTCGGAACAGTCCTGCCTGGTTTCAGGAGCTGTAACCCCACCCAACAGGCAAAAAGGCCCCCCCAGCTAGAGAACCTTGGGAACATAAGCCACTACAAAGACAAAACTTATCTTCCCGGCAGGGGTGCAGCCTCTGCCCCCCTTTACTTCACCCTGCTTGGCCCCTGGAGGATGGCTGGATACTCAATGATGGGTAAGACTCCTCAAGAAAGGAACAACCTAAAACAGGCAGAGTCATGAAGGGGCCATAGGGAAGGCTTTAGGGGATTGTGGAAAAGAGACAAAAAGACCCTCATCCCTAGGCTTTATCATAGCCTGTGTCCTCATTCTATCTGTAAAAAGTCTCCTAATCTCTTGGCTGCCTTGCTTCCCCTGCCTGATTCAGGCCTGAAACAATGCCAAAAGGGGGTGCAGACCTGTGCCAGAACCAGCAGTTCCCCATGGTGGGGTGATCAGGCCTAAAAAATAATGTATAAAGTCCTGTGAAACCTGCTTTGCTAAGAATGTCCTCAATTTAAATGTTAAGGGTCCAATCACAAAATAAGTTTGTTTCCCAAGGTTTTATAGTCAATTGGTGTCACCTGTCTACCAGACCCTGACTCAAAAGGACCCCCGTGATCCCAGAAATGTTATCTGTAAACCATAGCTCCTTTTTTTGCTATGCATCCCTATGCAAGCTAAACTCAATAAAAGCCCATTGAGAGAGGGGCTAAACACCTTTCTCCTCTAAGAGAATGGTCAGCCTTCCTCCCCAAGCCGATCATGTCTTGGAAGACTCATTCTTATCCACAGAGGCCAGGGGAGCTCTGTGGGCAGAGCCCCCCACCCCCCACAACAAACATAAGTGAAACAGAAACAGAGTCATAGACACAGAGAACATTTTGATGGTTCCTACATGAGAGAAGGCTCAGGGGGATGGGTGAAAAAGGTGAAGGGATTAAGAAGTACAAATTAGTGGTTATGGAAGTCATGGGGATAAAGTACAGCATATGGAATATAGCCAATAATATTCTAATATTTATGTATGGTGTCAGATCCAGTGCAAGATTTGTCAAGATGATCACTTAGTTAAGTCATGTAATGTCACTGGGGTATATACCTGAAACTAATATAATAATGTATGTCAACTGTAACCAAAAAAAAAAAGAAATATTAAATAAATAAGTAAATACATTAAAAAAAATTAAAACTATACTTCCCAGCCTTCCCTATGGATAACAGTGGCCAATTAGAAGTAAGATGATGTCATGAGGCAAGAGAATTTTTGAGGAAGCTCTTTTTACCTGGGAAAACACACTGTTGCCCCTCCAAGCTGTCTTTTATTTTACAGGAAAAAAAAAAAAAAAAACATGAACTTTTTGGCCAATCCAATAAAAAAATTTATTTGTTTAAGCTTATGTTACTTTGATTTTTTTCATATGCAGTTAAACCTAAACTTAACTAATACACACATCAAACCTTTATGGAAGTATAAAGGGAACTTTCATACTTTACTCTCTATGCTACAGTATTGTTTGCATTTATTATTATTACTTTTTACAATAAAAATGTATGCGCGTTATTTGTATAAACATCTGTTTTGGAGCACCAGAGAACTCAAGTTGAGTGCCAGCCCTACCACTTCCTAGCTATGTGACCTTAACAGTGAATTAATTCCTCATCTGCAAAATGGGCATGATAATAATAGAACTCATCTCATTGGGTTCTGTGGCGCTTAACTGAGGTAAAGCAAATTAAAATTAAAAAAAAGAAGAAGAAGAGGGAGGCAATAATTGGAGGGGAAGATAAGATCAAAGGATGAACTACAACCTGGCTGGCATAGCTCAGTGGATTGAGCACCGGCTGCAAACCAAAGTGTCGCAGGTTCAATTCCCAGTCAGGGTACATGCCTGGGTTGCAGGCCATGACCTCCAGCAACTGCACATTGATGTTTCTCTCTCTCCCTCCCTTCCCTCTCTAAAAATAAATAAATAAAATCTTAAAAAAAAAAGGATGAACTAAGGAAGTTTGGATTTCATACTGAAGGCAATGAAACAGTGAAGGGTCTTAACTAGAAGAGAGAAGGTTAAACATGTTTTTAAAACATTAATTCAATTGTGTTATTTCCCTTTTTGAAACATCCCAATGGTTTCCTATTGCACTTAAAATAAAACCCCACTCCTTATCCTGGCCTGTAAGGTTCTAAAGGATCTGGCCCCTGTCTCCTCCCTCCATCCTTAACTAATACCAACCCCTCAGCTCCCTATGTTCCAGCCTTCTTCCTATTCCTTAAAAAATAGGTTCACTCCCACATAGGGGCCTTTATACTTCCTATTCTATCTCAGACACTTCTCCTAGCTCTAAATGACTAGATTTTTCTTACTCTCCAAATGTCCTCTAGTGGCTAATGTTGCTGCTCCCAGACCCTTATCTCCCTCTCATTGTCTCACGTAATATTTTAATACCAATTATCACTATCTGAAAATACCTTGTGATTACAAAGTAATTTTAAACACAAGGTCAGAGAAGGCCCCTCAGAAATGACATTTGAATGGAACCAGTCAGTGTTCAGATAGAAGAAATAGCAAGTGCGAAGGACTGAAGGCAGGAATGACCATGGTATTCACAAAAAATAAGGTTAATATTATTGGAGTAGAGTGAGCAAGGGAAGGATACAAGGCCATGAGGTCAGAGATAGACAGAGGCTGTATCATACAGGAATTCAGAGGCTTTGGTTAAGGAGTTCGGATTTTATTCTAACTGTGCTGGAAAACCAAAGGAAGGTTTTGAGCAGAGGAGTAGTTATATATCTAATGTGATTTACAGTTATAAAAATCACTTTGACTGCCAAGTAGGAAAACCACTGTAAATGGGTAAAAATGGAAATGAATAAATAAGCTGAGAGATTATTGCAACAGTCCAAATGAGAAATTATGGTGGTAGAGTGGACATGAAAAGTGTATTTTAAAGGAAGTATTGACAAGACTTGCTGATGGATTATTAAGGATAAGGGAAAGAATCAAGAATAACTCCTAGACTTTTGGTTGGTACAATAACCTGGGGGGAAGGAACTGGAAATCAGGAGATCTGCTTTGGATATGTTAGTTTTCATTTCTGGGTGTAGATGCTGAGTAAGCAACCTAATTTATATCTCTGGGCCAGAGATACAAATTTACAAGTTATCAGCATATAGAGGATATAAAGCAATGGGACTCGAGTTACCCAGGAAGAGAATGAAGATGAAAACAGAACCAAGGATGTAACCCAAAAGCACACAGGGAGTGAAAACTGATTCCCAGATTTCTGGTTTGGAAAAACTGAATGAACATGATATCATTTACTGAAATATCCCTACCTGAGTGAATCAGAAGAATTTTTTTAAAAAAAAGGCTGGAGGAGGTTGAGATATGACAAGAATTTGCATTGGATATGGTAAGTCTTAACTTTATATAGGACACCCTAGTAAAACTGCCAATATACAGTTGTGCATACAGTTCTACTGGTGGTAGATGTAGTTTGGCAAAACACATCTGCAGTCATCAAATAGCACTTGAAAGGAGGAGAATGGGTGCAATCACGCAGGAAGACCATGTAGAGAGTGCTAAGAGCAAAAAACAGTGGAACAAAATTTATACCTGAGAGAGAGAGGAAGATGAAACCCACACATTAGAACTGTAACATCTCACTGTTTTCAGAAGTCTTAACTGCCACAGCCAATTAAAGAAAAATAAAAATAAACTTAGGATAAAAGCCCTTGAAGACTTGAATCTGAGATGACTCTAGTAACTACTATGGCTTTGCCTTTAGTCCTTCAACTTTTGTGACTCCATTTCTTAATAGTGATAACATTTGCCATATTTTACACCATAGAGACACTGTGAGACCAGACAAGCTTGAATGAAACAGTTGCAATAAAAAAGTCATGACAATCACACACTTTACTAGACAATTCCCTGTGGGTCAGTTTTTCTATTCATTCTTTTAGAATAGCTACAAATGAATGAAATGAAAGGTAACTCTTGATGAGACCATAAATAAATCTAATATACTACTATTTTTATTAACAAATCTCAGAGAGGAAGAGAGAAAAGAGAAGTATTAATAAGCTAATTTTACATTAAAGCAAAACATACTGAGCTCCACATTGAGCCTGAAAGATTAAATCTGTACATCAACTTCCTAAAGTGAGCACTTGTACTCGTCTTCTTTTAGAAAGGTAGATGTTACTTTAAAAAATGTCAATACAAAGTATGCTTGCAGTACTCTTGCAAAGTGAAAAAAACATAGGTACAAAACCAGGTTGATTCAGTTAAGACAAGCATGGTCCCTTCATTTATACTCTTATTATGTAATTGAGGAAGACTAAATGTCCTTGTGTGGCCATCAAGTGGAAATGAACACAACTGCACCAAAAAAATGAAAGGATATTAAATATTCCATTGGCTTCAAGTCAGTTTTGATTTTGTGTGCTAGGTTTTCAAACAGTTTAAGAAATCGGGAAGCAATTGTTCCAACTGATATTTCAAGTGCAAGATTGATACCAGCCACGTATTTCTTGTTGGCAGTGGGATGCAATAAAAAGAGCACACAAACAGGAGTGCCCTGCCTTTGTGCTCCGGCCAGGCTGGGGTGGGATGGGGCGAGCTGCTTGGGGGCAGGTTGTGGGAAGGTGCTGACCTGGTGCACAAGGCAGTCACCAACAGCTTCCCCACTGCGGAGCAACACTGGTTCATAGTCTCTCTTATGTTTGCAGAAAAAAAGCTTCTGCAACTGAAAAAATATTAGGCTGTCTTCACGTTTTGGCAACGTCCTGTGCACTTTGTGGACACTGTGGCCGACCCCAGGGCTTTCTGACTACAATAACGGACTGGGACTGGATGATCAATACGAAATGGGTCCGATCTTCAGAATGGCCTGCGGTTTCACTTGGAAGAAGGAAACAAAGTGCCTTTTCTAGCAACTACCCTTCCTTGTACAGAATCATGGGTAGTTCTGGGTCGAAACGTGGAGCTAAAAACCCAATTTCTGCGTAAGCGATCATAAATAATGAAAACTGGGGAAGTCCAAGGATCAAGTCCCTCGTCTAAGGACCTAACATAGCGACCGTAATGCCGTGAGGAGAAGGCCGCCCCGCGCGCCGACACGCTCCCGCGGCGCGGAGGCCTATCCCCCTCACGCCGTTCCCGCAGGTACACAGCGACGCTCTGCGTCCTTCGAGGCCTGAGGGAAAGGAGCTAGTCAGCTCCAGAGCACCGCGCCGGGTGCCGAGGACACCAGGCTGGGAGGTGTGGCCGGGCGGGGATTACACACGAGGGGATGGCGTGGGCCCAGGATGGCCAGCCGGCCTACCTGCCCAGCTCCCGGAGGGCGGGGATCATGGACGCCAGCTCCAAGCCTGGCTCGCCCATGCTGAGGAGGCGCGGCGCTCATCCACGACGCGGAGGCCGGCTTGCGGCGTCTCCACAAACCCCGTTGGATAGGAACTCTCGGCGCTCGTCGGGACCTCGCGGGGCCAAAGCTCCTGCCGGAAGCCGCGACGGGTTCCGCGCGCCGGGACCTCCCCATTTCCGCGGACGCCGAGTGCGGGCGGGGTCAGTGGCGGACGCGCTCGGGGCTACTTTCCCCGGCAGCCTTCGGGGTTGCCTTGAGCATCGGCGCGGTCTGCCGGGAGTCTGATGCGTTAGCTCTGGGCTCTGTTACTCGGGCCTGGGAGGCTCAGCAAAAAACCTGGATGTGAGGAAAGGGTCCTGGTGGGCCCCCAGGCTGGACTCCTAGTATCACTCGTGTGAGAACTGAGATCGTTACATCGGTCAAGTTCTAGACTAGACCCCTGGTGTTAGGTTTCTCGTGTTCTTCCCACTCTCTTGGCAGCCTTTCTGAGACACTGTGCAAGGGGGAGGGGGGGCGGCGAGGCTCTTCCCAGGCCTTTCTGTTTCAGCAGATTTTTTTCAACTTGAGGTCACTTAGGTTTCCTTGAGGATTCTCCTAGCCTTTAATACTTAAAAAGGGGATTGAATTGCATTAATACGTGTCTCACCAAATTAGCAGCAGTACTGTGTTTACACCTTAACAGGCGTCTAAAGTGAATCAATGGGTTCTGGCTGTAGACATTTTCTAACTCAACCCAATTTCTTTATATTCAAAAAATAGCCATCTTAAGACACTGTTACCATGTCAACGGTACGCATTTAATCAGGCAAAGCCATGCAGTGTGCTTATATTTGTTCTTTGGTGAGTGTTGATACAGCATCTTTAAAAAATCAGAGTTATGGATTGAAAGTCATATATGCCCCGGCCTCAGGGATTTTTGCATTTGCTGTGCTCTTTGCCTTGAGCTTGAACACCATCTCTCATCGCCTCTCTTCAGATATGTGCTGAAATTCCACCAGAGAGCCTCATAGAGACTAGCACACTCACACTGTTTTCCCCTCCACCTGCTTTATTTTTCTTCATATCACTTAGAACCAAATGGTATATTGCATGCTATTTTACTGACTATGTCCTCCAATGAAAATATAGACTCCTTGAGAGCAGGGTCCTGCTTCAGTCACTGCTTAGATACCCAGGACCTAAAACAGTGCCTGGCACATAGGTGTTCAGTAAATACATGTTAAATAGTTGGATAATAAAGTGGAAAAAACATATGATTAGGAATTAGAGGCCCTGCAGAAGTTCTCATTCCATCTTAGAAACTATATTAGCTATGTAAAGTTACTTAACCTCTCTGTACTTTAGTTTTTCATTTATAAAGTGGTATTAAAAATATCTACCTCATGAGATTATGATAAAGATTAAATAAGAGGTGGTAGAGTCATACACTAGAATATCATTTCTTAGTTAAAATGAATGAAGTATGCAACACATGCCAACCAAGATAAATCCTGAAAGCAATACTGAGGAAAAATGGCAAATTGCAAAGGAATACATAACAGTACATCATGCACATACCATTTTAAAACCACAAAAAAGACTCTGAGTTATGTATACATATATATATATATATGCTAAAATTATAAACACAGGGTTGGGAAGGATATACATCAATTCCAGAAAAGTTGTATCTCTGGAAAAGGCAACAAGGGAATGAAATTATAAGGCTTCACATATCTGTGAGGGATTTCTTTTAATGGGATATGAAATAATCATGATAAATTTAACGTTATATGTGGGTGGATGTTATATTACTGCTTGTATCTATATGATCAAGATATCCAAAAATGCATTAAAAACATACTTTTAAAGCTTAAGTTGAAAAACAATTATCAACTAAAAAGTAACAAGTATTGGGTAATATTTTTGGATCAAATAAAGATTATAAAAGTTACAATATTACATGGTAGGCAATAGCTGAGTAGCATTGTAATTCTAAGAGAGGATTAGAACAAAAAATAGAAGCAACAAATTGGGAATCCAACTTAATTCAAAAAGGTATTTTTGTACAAGGTATTGTGTTAGGTACTGTGATACAATGATGAGGAAGATAAAGTCAGTTTTAAGTATGTACAATCTGTGGATGTAGAAAGGATATAATAACCCAGAAAATTAAAAGCAGTGCAAAATCTAATGAATGCCATAAGAAAGATACAAATAGCATGCATTGAACAAATAGAGGGGGGAGAGATCATTATCTACTCTGCTGAAGGGATGGTAGATCAGGAAAGAGTTCAAGGAGAATGTGGCACTACATCTAAGACAGTGATAGGGCAACTCAGGAGTTAATATTTTAGCTTCAGTCACAGTTGATAGGCTTAAATGAGCTTTATATTCCACATGTCTACCTTCCAAATGAATTTTTCCCTTGAATTATTCCAAGGCAATTTAGTTTTGTTTAACTTTTTATTATGGAAAGATTCAACTATATACAAAGTAAACTGATAAAGAACCCCCTATGTTCATCACCCAAGCTCAACATTATCAGCATAAGGCCAGTCTTTTTTAAAAGAAATTATGTTTTGACTTCTGATCAAGATGGAAGCATAAACATGCTCCCCTAATTGCACAACTACAGCAAAAATTACAACTAAATTACAAAATAAGTATCACTCAGATTTGTCAAAAAGCAAACTGTATGGAAATTTAACAACCAAGGATTTAAAGAAGGCTTATTCATCCAGACTAGTAGAAGGAGCAGAGATGTGGAGCAGCATGGAAAGGCAGCAGAGCAGGCAGTCCTACATTCACATGTTGTGGGTAAAAATCAGGAGAGGTGCCTCAGAAGCAAGCAATCCCAGCCCCAGACCATACCACCCAGCCCCGGGTTCCAGCACCAAGAAGATAAGTTCTCATAACTTTTGGCTGTGAACACCACTGGGGGTTGGAGTGATGGAAGAAACAGCAGGTTTCTCAGGAGACTCCTCTTAAAGGGCACACAAAGGTCTCAGAACTTATGCAAACACACCTGCCCTGGGATTTAGCATCAAGGCAACAGCTGGAAGGGTGCAAATGGCACATGGGGAAAGTGACGTAACTCCAACTAGGCAAGTGCCAGGAGACAGCTTCCTGCTGGGAAAATCTCCAGAGGCCAAGCGGTGGCATTGTCCCCTCTCCAGACCCTACTCTACACAGAGCCACAAAGTGGTAAAACAGGTTGCCCCACTTTGTGATTACCTAAGCCTCTGCCCCACACAATTTAGAGGTGCTTTTTCTACAGTAGGCCATACTACTAAGACAGGAAGTCAAATAATTAGGTAGAGTCAGCTCTACCTAATACACAGAAATTATATTTTATTGATTATGCTATCACAGTTGTCCCAATTTTTCCCCCTGTGCCACACTCCACCCAGACCCCACCATTCCCTCAGGCAGTCCTCACACTGTTGCCCTAGTCCTTGCCTCACGCAAATTTTGGGAACCACCCTACCTGGTTTCAGAAGCCGTAAGCCCCCCATAGCTAAGGCTGAGTGAGCAACCTTTGTACCATAAGTCACTAAGGAGACAAAGTTTATCTCCCTGGCAGGGGCGCTGCTTCTGCTCCTTTTAGTTCACCCTGCCTGGCCTCCAATGCTTGATTGGTTAGCCAGTAATGAGTAAGATTCCTCAAGGGAGGAATGACCTAAGACAGGCACAATCACGGGAAGGCCCTCAGGGAAGGACTTGGGGAGCTACAGCAAAACGGCATGATGGACTCTTGCCCCTCAGCTTTGACATAGCCTGAGTCCTCATTCTGTCTGCAAGAAGTCTCCTAATCTCTTGCCTGCCTTACTTCCCCTGCCTGACTTAAGCCTAAAACAATGACAGGGTGGTGCAGCCTTGTGCTGGAAAGGGTGGGTTCCCCAGGGTGATCAGGCCTAAGAATACATAAACTCCTGTGAAACCTGCTTTGCTAAGAATGTTCTCAATTAAATGATAAGGGTCAGAGCAGGAAAAGAGTTTGTTTCCCAAAGTTTTGTAGCCCCTTAGCTAACTGACCCTGACTCAGAATAAGCCCTCGTAGTTCTTTGTATGTTATCTATTGTTTGATCCTTACTGCCTGACAATGATTAATGAGCTTTATCTGTATTCCTGTGCAAATTGAATCCAGTAAAAGCTTGTCAAGGCAAGGGTCAGTGCACTATCTTGAGAGAGTGGCTAGGCTGCTCCAAGGCACGCTCCCCTTGAGAGAATAGCCATGCTGTCCCTTTTCCTCCACAGGACTCGGTAGTCATATGAGGGTATCTCATCTCATCTCATCCATAACACCACGGACACTGCAGGCCAGTGTCCGCATCACGCATCTATGTTCTTTATTTTTAAAATATATTTTATTGATTATGCTATTACAGTTGTCCCATTCCCCCCTTTTATTGCCCTATGCCCTGCACCCCACCTTGCACCAGCATTCCACCCCCCTCCCTTAGTTCATGTCCATGGGTCATACATATAAGTTCTTTGGCTTCCCCATTTCCCATACATTTCTTAACACCTCCCTGTCTATTCTGTACCTGCCATTTATGCTTCTTATTCCCTGTACCTTTACCCTATTTTCCCCTCTCCTTCACCCTTCCCCACTGATAACCTTCCAGGTGATCTCCATTTCTGTGATTCTGTTCCTATTCTAGGTGTTTGCTTAGTTTGTTTTTGTTTTTGTTTTATGTTCAGTTGTTGATAGTTGTGAGTTTGTTGTCATTTTACTGTTCATAGTGTTGATCTTCTTTTTCTTAGATAAGTCCCTTCAACATTGCATATAGTAAGGGCTTGGTGATAATGAGCTCCTTTAACTTGACCTTATATGGGAAGCACTTTATCTGCCCTTCCATTCTAAATGACAACTTTGCTGAACAGAGTAATCTTGGATGTAAGGCCTTGCCTTTCATGACTTTGAATACTTTCTTCCAGTCCCTTTTTCCAGCAAGATTTCTTTTGAGAAATCAGCTGATAGGTAGTCTTATGGGAACTCCTTTATAGGTAACTCTCTTTTTTCTCTTGCTGCTTTTAAGATTCTCTCCTCTTTAATCTTGGGTAATGTAATTATGATGTGCCTTGGTATGTGCTTCCTTGAGTCCAATTTCTTTGGAACTCTGAGCTTAATGGACTTCCTGGAGGTCTATTTTCTTTGCCAGATTGGGGAAGTTCTCCTTCGTTATTTGTTCAAATAAGTTTTCAATTTCTTGCTCTTCCTCTTTTCCTTCTGGCATCCTTATGATTTGGATGTTGGAATGTTTAAAGATGTCCTGGAGTTTCCTAAGCCTCTCCTCATTTTTTTAAAATTCTTTGTTGGGAGCCATCCTGCCTGGTTTCAGGGACTGTAGCCTCACTGATGGACAAAACAGTCCCACAGCTAGGGCTGATTGGAAAGGCCTTGCAGACATGAGCCACTAAGGAGACATGAGCCACATTTCCTCTTGGCTGGAGCATAGCACCTGCATCCGTCACTTCATCCTGCTCAGCCCCAAAAGATGGCTGGTTAGTCAATGATGGGTAAGGTCCCTCATGGGAGGGACAACCTAAGCCAGGCACAGCTGCAAAAAGAGGGCCATCAGGAAAGGACTTATGGAATTATAAAGAAGGGGCAGAAAGACCCTTACCCCTGGGCTTTGTCATAGCCTGAGTCCTCATTCTATCTGTAAGAAGTCCCCTAAACTCTGGCTGCGTGGCTCCCCACCACCTGATGCAGCCTGAAAACAATGCCAGAAGCAGCTGCAGACTTGTACTGGAATGGACCACTCTTGGAGGCAAATCAGGCCTGATAAAGAATGTACATTGTTTCCTTTGAGGCTTGTTCTGCCTATAATAACCATGTTGATGTTTGAGCTCAGAGAATAGGGAGTGAAACTCCCTACATCATGATACATGCCTAAACAACCTTCCAGAGTCAGCATATCTCACTGACCCTGACCAGAGACAATCCCTGTGTTTCTTCAATTATTATCTGAAGATGATGTCAGTTTCTCATGATTGTAGCTTTTTGGACATTGATTGATGAGCTTTACATGCATACTGTGTATCTCTGTGTGAGCTGAACTCAGTAAATACTTAGGGAAAAGGGTGCTTGAGGCTCTTCTCCTCTGAGAGATTAGCCAACCTTTTCTCCCCAAACAGATCTTGTCTTGGGAGTCTCATTTCATCTGCGATGGGTGGGGGAGAACTCTGTTGGAGTTGGACTGCGACTCCCACAATTCTTGTTTCTTGATTCTGTTCTGGTTGAATGTTTATTTCTTCCTCCTGCTCCAAACTGTTGATTTAAGTCCTGGCTTCCTTCCTTTCACTGTTGGTTCCTTGCACATTTCTCTTCATTTCACTTTTCATAGCCTTCACTTTTTCCTCCATTTTGCAACCATACTCAACCATTTCTGTGAGCATCCTGATTACCAGTGTTTTGAACTCTTCATTGGATAAGTTCGCTATCTCTTCATTACTTAGTTATATTTTTGGAGCTTTGATTTTTTTCTTTCAATTGGGCCATATTTTTATCTCAGCACACCTGTTAAATAGTAAGGGGCAGAGCCTTAAGTATTAACCAGGGTGGGGCAACCCATATCTCTGCATTGTGACACTGCATGTGGGGGAGGGATCCAAGAGGCAACAATGCCACTTGCTCAGCTCTCGATAGTTTTCAGACACTTCCTCCACTACCCATAGGCAAATTTGGCCCTTCTGGTGCTGATTCAGGATGGGTACTTTCCCTGTAGGTCTCTCTAATGAACTCTACTGTGAGTCTGGGAGTTTCTCCTGCTGCCACAAAACCCACAAGTTTAAACTGCCACAGGTTTTGAGGCTTTATTTCCCTGTGCTGGAACCCTGGATTGCGAAGTCTGTCTTACTCCCCAGTTGTTCTTCCTGGTTATCTGCACACAAATATGGGACCACCCAGTCCACCAGATAGCACCTCAACTGCCCAGTCCTCCAGTTGCCACCTTACTGAACATCCTCTCTGCCCTGGCTGCCTGTCTCCGCCCCTTCTACCAGTCTGGATGAATGTTCTTCTTTAACTCCTTGGTTATCAGACTTCCATACAGTTTGATTTTCTGGCAGTTCTGTTTTTTTTTTTTTTAATTTGTTGTCCTTCTTTTGGTTATGTGACGAGCCAAAGTGCATCTACCTACACCTCCATCTTGGCTGTAAATTGTGTATATCCATGCATAAATGTTCTTTGTCTACTCTATTTCCTATGGTGTACTTTACATCCCCATAATTATTCTTCTTAATCTCTTCAACTTTTTCACCCATCTCCCAGACCCCCCTTCCATCTAGCAACCATAAAAGCATTCTCTGTATCTATGATTCTGTTTCTGTTCTGCTTGTTTGTTTGTTTTTGGATTCAATTGTTGATGAATATGTATTTATTGCTATTTTATTGTTCATATTTTTATCTTCTTTTTCTTCTTAAAGGAGATCTTTTTATATTTCACATAATACTGTTTTGGTGGTGATAAAATTTTTTAGCTTTTTCTTGTCTGGCAAGATCTTCATGTGTCCTTCAATTCTAGATGATAGCTCTGCTAGGTAGAGTAGTCTTGGTTGTAGGTCCTTTCTTTTTATCACTTTGTATATTTCTTGCCAACCCCTTCTAGCCAGCAAAGCTTCCTTTAACAAATCAGTTGACAATCTTATGGGAGCTCCCTTGTAGGTAACTAACTGCTTTCCTCTTGCTGCTTTTAAGATTCTATTTTTGTGTTTAACCTTTGTAATTTTAATCATGATGTGTCTTGGCATGGGTCTCTTTATTTTTATCTTGTTTGGAACTCTCTGTGCTTCCTGGACATGTATGTCTATTTTTTTTCACCAAGTTAGGGAAGTTTTCTGTCATTATTTCTTCAAATAGATTTCCATTTCTCACTCTCTCTTCTCCTTTTGCAACCCCCAAGATATGAATGTTAGAATGCTTGAGGTTGTTCCACAGGCAACTTATACTATCCTCATTTTTTCTGGATTCTTTATTCTTCTTACTGTTCTGATTGCTTGTTTTTGCTTCATAATATTCCAAATTGTTTATTTGATTCTTGCCTTCATGCACTGTACTGTAGATTCCCTGTAAATTGCTCCTTGTTTTATTCCATGTATCCTTTGTATTCCTTTGTTTCTGACTGAGTCTTTTTTTATGCCATTGATGTTTTCACTAAGTTCATTGAGCATCCTTATAATCAGTGTTTTGAACTCTGCATCTAGTAGCTTGCTTGTCTTCATTTTGCTTAGTTCTTTTTATGGAGTTTTTTCCTGTTCTTACATTTGGGCCATGTTTCTTTGTCTTCTCATTTTGTCAGCCTTCCTGTGTTTATTTCTATGTATGAGGAGAGATGCTACATCTCCTAGGCTTGGTAGAATGGACTAATGTAGTAGTTGTCCTATAGGGTCCAGTGGTACAGCCTCCCCTATTGCCCAAACTGGGTACTTGAGTTGCACCCACTATGTGGACTGTGTACACCCTCCTGTTATAACTGAGACTTGTTCGCTGTTGGCACATCCAAGGTCAGCCACCACCTGTGTTTTATATGGGGTCACACAGCATTAGCTACAAAATGATCTGAAGATGGCTGCTACTTGTGCTGGGCTTGAAGGTGACCAGGTGAGGCCAAGGTGTGAACCAAAGCCAACTGCTGCTAATGCCGGGCCTGGGACATCTTAGTGAGAGTTACATGCTCACTGGCTTCATATGCCACTTGTTTCATAGAACTTAGGAAAATCTGAAGCATGTGCCAAAACAAGCCATTTGAATAGAAAAGACACTGTAAACAATTTCGGTGGGCCTGGAAGTTGGGTTGGGCAGGTGCTCAGGAAATCACCAAGGTGGGGAAAACAGTGTGAGCCAGGTTGATGGAGTCTCAGGTATTGCTCTCACTGCTGGCTCTGTTGTTTTGTGGGAGGAGGGCTCCGAAAAGAAACAGTAGCCTCTGCCAGCACTTCTGTCTGGGAGAAACCTTCCCCCCAGCTCTTGCTCTAATGTTGGGCAATTGATTTCCTCTCCATGTGTTTCTGGTGCCTTTTAATCTACTGCCCTGATGCTGGAGCTCAGAAGGAGTGAGTCCAAGTAAGCCTGTACATGGGCCCTTTAAGAGGAACTGCCTGAGACTCAAGCAGTTTGTCTTTCACAGCCTTAGTTCCAGCTAGTTTTTGCAGCCAAAAATATAGTTACTCCCCCTCCTGGCACTAGAACTCTGGGCTGTGGAGGCTGGTGTGGGGCTGGGATCTTTCACTCATGAGATATACCTCTCAGTTTTCATCCACCACATGTGGGTGTGGAAACAGCCCATTCTGCAATCCACCTCTCCTATCTGTCTCAATGTAGTTTCTTTTTTAACTCTGTAGTTGTAGGGCTTCCATTCAGGTCAGTTTCAGGTGGTTCTGAATGATGGTTGTTCTATAGTTTAGTTGTAAATTTGATGTGGTTGTACAAGGAAGCTAGCCGGGTTTACCTATGCCACCATCTACCTTGACTGGAAGTGGCCAGTCATTTTCACCTATAATTCCTCCACCCCATTTCTCCTGTCTTTGATTGAATTATTTTAAAGAAATAATAAACCTGTCAAAGAAAGACAAATACCATATGATTTCACAAGAAACCTACAGCCAATATCATACTCAACAGGCAAAAACTAAAAGCTTTCCAACTAAGATCAGGAACAAGACAAGGATGTCTGCTTTCACCACTTCTCTTCAACATAGTATTGAAAGTTGTAGCTATAGAGATCAGACAAGAAAAAGAAATAAAAGACATTCAGATTGGAAAGGAGGAAGCAAAACTGTCATTGTTTGCAGATGACATGAGGGTGTACAGAGAAAATCCTATAGACTCCACTAAAAAACTATACCACCCAATAAGTGAATTGGGCAAAACAGTGGGCTACAAAGTCAGTATTCAGAAATCAAAGGCATTTTTGTACACCAACACTGAAACATCAGAAACAGAAATCAGGAAAAAAAGTCCCATTTGAGATAGCAACAAGAAAAATAAAGTACCTAGGAATAAACCTAACCAAGGAGGTAAAACACCTATACTCAGAAAACTACACAACACTGAAGACGGAAATTCAGGAAGACACAAACAAATGGAAGCATGTACCATGCTCATGGATTGGAAGTAGTAACATCATCAAAATGTCCATACTACCCAAAGCAATTTATAGATTCAACGCAATCCCTATTAAAGTACCAATGACATATTTCACAGATATAGAACAAGCATTTCAGAAATTTATATGGAACCATAAATACTCAGAATAGCTGTAGCAACTTTGAGAAAGAAGAACAAAGTAGGAGGGATCCCAATACCTGATATCAAACTGTATCACAAGGCCATTGTAATCAAAACAGCCTGGTACTGCATAAGAACAGACCAATAGACCGATGGAACAGAACAGAGAGCCCAGAAATAAACCCAAGTCTCTATGGCCAATTAATATTCTACAAAGGGGGCAGAATCATATGTGGAATCTAACAAACAAACCAAACTAACAAGCAGAACTGAGACAAACTCATAGATGGAGAACAGATGACAGCTAGTGGGGATGGAAGTTAAGAGGTGGTGGGATTAAGCGAGAAGGAAAATGGACTCATGGACATAGACAAT
Source organism: Phyllostomus discolor (assembly GCF_004126475.2). Lineage (NCBI taxonomy): Eukaryota > Metazoa > Chordata > Mammalia > Chiroptera > Phyllostomidae > Phyllostomus > Phyllostomus discolor. Next base: position 108,884,909 of record NC_040904.2, read on the forward strand.
AGTGTGGTGATTGCTGGGGGCAGGGAGGTATAAGGGGACTAAGTGGTAATGGAAAAAATACAATAAAGATTAAATATATTTTTAAAAATCTAGGCAGTCTAGCTGTGCAAGTTCCATTATAATACATGGCATTTATTTACTTCATTTGTGGCATTACATCAAGATTTTGCTGTATAATTAATATCATAAAGTAAACAATAAAATGGAAACCTTTCAAAAATTAGATAAAAAATTACAATTTTATAAGTTCCTTTGTACACCTGAATGAACTTCAAAATATACCTCCTTGGTACACACACACTCAATAATTTGCATATTAAATAATTTTAATAATTTTAAAAGTATTATTTTATTATTTAATAGTTTACATATTTAATAATTTTTAACAGTTAGCTCCTAGTCATTGCTGCTCTTGTTTGAAATTGTTCTACACAGCAGACAGAGAAACCTTTTCTTTCTTTCTTTCTTTCTCCTTTTTTAAGATTTTATTTATTTATTTTTAGAGAGGGAAGGGAGGGAGAAAGAGAGAGAAACATCAATGTGCGGTTGCTGGGGGTCATGGCCTGCAACCCAGGCATGTACCCTGACTGGAATCGAACCTGCAACACTTTGGTTCACAGCCCACGCTCAGTCCACTGGCTATGCTCCCCAGGGCTGACAGAGAAACCTTTGCAAAACCTGAATATATTTATGCCATTGCCCTACTTCAATAACTTGACTGTGTATTGAATATTGTCAGACAGATTAATGGGTAAAAAGAGGCACATGTCTCTTGGTTTTCATTGGATAAATTCTCAAATAACATATGAACATAACCACAAGTCAACATTCTGAAACTAAATGAAGCAGCATAAATGACTCAGTATAGACAAGCTGCACAAATACAATTTTCCCTTTTAGTAGGAACACTGAAAAAAATAAAGACATTAGAAAAAGACACCTAGTTCTCAGAGGGGAACTTGTAATACTTAAGAAACTGAAAAGTAAAGCTACTTGTTATCCTATTCACGTGGCAGTTTTACACCCACTGAAGCTATGTTGTAGAACTAGGACTCCACTACATTTGGAGATGAATCAGAAATAAGGACATAGGCAACTTTCCCATTTGTCCAACAGATTTCTATCTCAGTAATGAGTTATTGTCACTTATATTGTTTTGTATGACTCTAAGATTATATAAAATTTGTTTGGTTGGGAATGATTATTTGCATTTACAATCATTACTTTTACTTTCCTCAAAATAATTTCATCTGTTTCATCGCTGTTATCCTCTCAATAGCTCTGTAATATAAATAAAGGTTGAGGAGAGAGGTTTCTTTCATTTTTTTAAACAGGTGAAAAATCAGAATTTTAATATATGTGCATGGGGAATACATATTCATGAAAATTCCAATGACTATGAGGCAACATTGCATATATATGACATTTTAGGGACAAAGGAGAAGAAGGAGAACAAAGTATTAGATTTCAGAAGTGAGAATGGTTGATTTATGGCACAGATGGCAAATACAAGGCCCGTGGGCCGAATCTGACCCTCCACCTTGTTTTATCCAGCCTGGCACCTTGTTTCTACCCAGTGGCAGCACCAAGCTCTCACTTAACTGTTAAAGAGTAGTTACATTTATACAGCCCTAAAATTACATTCATCCCTTTGAAGGCAACCTCGAGGCTAATGTGACCCCTGGTGAAAATTTGTTTGACACCCCTGATTTACAGGTAGTTGAGGAAGAGAACAACGTACATGGTGGGCAGATTCTTGCTAGACAACTCAGAAACAATGGAACACAGAGATATGTAGCTGATAGGCACCTGCCTGAAACCTGAGGACAGAGGTTTCTGAGTTCTCGAACTTGAGAATGTATCAGAATCACCTGGAAGCCTTGTTCAGTAAAACAGATTCCTGAGCCCCAAAGATTCTGATTCAATATATCTTATGGGGAATTCAATCATTTGCATTTTTAATCCTTACCCGAGGATATGTTTATTGATTTTAGAGAGAGAGGCAGGGAGAGAGAAATATCAATGTGATTCAACCCACAGCCTAGGTGTATGCCTTGACCAGGTAGGTATTAAACCCACAACCTTTTGGTATTTGGGATGCCCCTCCAACCAGCTGAGCCCATTCAGGGCAATAATTTGCATTTTTAAAAAAGATTTTATTTATTCCTTTTTAAGGAGGGTAAGGAAGAGAGAAAAAGAGGGGGAGAAACACCAGTGTGCAGTTGCCTCCTTCGCACCCCCCACTGGGGACCTGGCCTGCAACCCAGGCATGTGCCCCAACTGGGAATATAAGGAAACATAATTTTGTCTATCTAGGAAGGCATCCAAGGAGAGAGCTGGGGCAATTCTCAGTATCTGTTACTGACTGGTCCATAATTTCCCATTACTTTGATATGTCATCATCTTATTAATACAGGCTTTTCCCACTCTCCAAAAGTAGATCCTTCCTATGAAAGTTTTCATAAGTCAAAATGGAATAAGGAAATAAATATCATTAATTTATGTGGAAATTTTTTAGCATTCCCAGACCCCCAAAATAACCTTCCAAATCATACCAAATATGCTTAATTACTTCAAGTTTTAGGCTTTTCTTATACCTTAGGACAACCTTACTAATGATGAACAAAATAAACCGAGGTAAAGCCCAGGTGCTCACAGACGGTTCAAAGCTATGGCGGCTTGGTGCAGAGATGCTGAATGTGGTTCCTGGAAAGGGAGCTTGCTGGCACCACTTTTGCTGCTCAGGTGCCTGTGGCTCTGTAAGGGCTGCTGCAAAAGCAATGCTGAATGCTGTTTTCTCTTTTTTTCTTTTTCTAAAAGCGAAGATCCTCTTCATATTTCTTCCAGTTAGCAGCAACAAGTACTATTGTAGGTCTACCATAAAAGTAAAATGGAATAATGAGAAATTATCAAAAGTGGGATTACCCATATATCATAAATGAAAAGATATTTGGGGACAATGAACAGTCTCTGCCACCCTCTACAGTTCTCTTCATATTTCCCATCTGTTTCAATTAGTGTTGTACCTGACTTCATTTTTTTCAAGTAAAGATGGGCAAGGTGTCAGGGGAGGATGGAGGATGTAATAAGCTACCCCGGTCACCCTTCTATGCCGTAGAGGCAGGCCCTTTTTGCCCCCAAATGTGTGACAATATTTAGTTTTCTGTTCAATTTTGTATTTTAGAATCTCTGCTGATTTTGCCTTTTTTAAAAAAAAACCTGAGCCATCCTCTGCCAATTTAAGGAAAGGAACAGCATTTAAAGGGCAAGAATGTGTTGGTAGCTTATCCTCAAGCTGTGGAAGACCAGTGTTCTTCGTAAAAGTAAGTAGCTCCTGGGCCATAATATAGAACCAGTGCAGAGGAGAATGTTGTTGACTAGTCAATCTAGCTGCCTTAAAATTCTTACTTTGCTTACTCTGACCAGCTCTGCCACAGTACTCTCTGCCCTACCTGATCTGCTAACTCTGAACTTGCTACCTTTCTTCCAAATGCTACTCCTTTATTTGATTTGAGTTGAAATTTCCTTCCATTTTGTTTTTCTGAGATGTGATCCTATCTAAATTCTGTCTTTTCTCAGTATTTCTGGTTTGTTGATGGCAGTTTTTCTTGTTTTCCTGGAATATTTTTTACTTTTAAAAAGTATCTTCTCTATCATTTCATGGGAACAATCCCATGGTAGATAGGATATAAATGTGTGTGCTTAGTTAGCCATGTTGATCCAATCTCTATGAAATAGCAGGCATGCATGAGAGGTGGGGGGCGGGATTGTTTCCTTTATTTTCTGTCTTTTTATTTCTCAGATTCTTTTTTTCTCCTCCAAATGATGAAAAAGAAATAAAGCCAGAGTTGAACTGAATCTTGGCCTTTTTCACCCATATATATATTTTTTCTATTCCCTGTATCCTGGAAAAGTGACCAAATAAAGTAAATATATGATGTCTGTCTGGAAAAAGTCCAGCCATTTTCATATAATGAGAATGGTTTGCCAGGCATGGATGTAACCTGGCAGCCAAGGAGAGCGGACTGGAATGTGCCTCTGTGAACAATGATGGCTTCACTGTACTAGTCAGTGAGGGTGGTAGATGCCATGGTTCTTGTATCTTGTATCTTTTTCAATAAGTGCCTATTTTTCATATTACATGGCTGGATACCTTCTGAACAGAGCTTGCATTCCCATCATACTTCCTGGTGTTACTCAGTATTATTCAAAATTTACCTACTTTCCCTCAAATTGGAAGCAAAATTGGTACCCCTGAGTAAGAGCTCATTTTAGGATTAGGATTAGGGCTGGGTTGAATTTGGGTGTTGTGATTATAAGTGTTTTAGAAACCATAAGACCCTAGGGAACTAACACTAACCACATTCAGAGACTCACTGTATGACACAGAATGCTTTTTTGTTGTTAAGCGTATGGGGTATATTATAACTTTGTAGGGGCTACTTGTGATAAATAACAAATTTGGAGTTGGACTTGAGCTGGAATCCTGGCTCCACTGCCCATTCAATCTCTCTGTTACTTAGTATTTCTGAATCTCTACTTTTGTCCTTGTGAGCATTAAATAAGAGGAAGACCATGAAGTTTTTGGCACAGCAGCGAGCACACAGGGAACATGGAATAGAACATTAGAGATGATGGTGAAGATGATGACGGTGGTGACACAGGTCTGCTCTTCATTGTCCCCTTCCCAGTATCAATAAGCCTGGCAATAAATTATTAATCTTTGTGAAGTGTGAAATCAGCTAAGATTGTATTTGTATAAAATACAGTTTTCAATTCACTTTATTGTCTTCATTTAGTTGTATTCTTATGAGAAAAATAATTATCTTGTGCCTTCCTTACCTATAAAATGAGAATAACTTAATAAGGTTCTCATGGATATTCAATATGAAAATGTTCTAAAGTACTTAAAACAGTTATTGGTATACAGTAAGAGCTAAATAACTCTTAGCTATGTTATTAATATTTGTTATTAATATTATTATGTTGCTAATATTTTATATAAGCTATAGAAGAGCCAGAAAATTACCCCTATTTCAATTTAAGTTGATTTTTTTCAACTATCAGTTACAACACATGATTAGACATAAATTCATTTATAAATAAATATTTTAAATGGAAACTATTCTGAAAAATCTGAAACACGTGGTTATTATAGCTAGAGTGTATGCTTTTGATCACCAGAATGCTTGTGCCCACCAAACACAGCAATTTTCTTCATGAATTCTTCCTACCTCTTGCCATTGTTTTTAAACTATTGCTCTTTTTAATTATCAGTGGAACCCTTGTATCAAGTGCAATCTCAAAGGATAGCCCAGTGTGGAAACAATAGAGTGCTGGCTGCTGGACTGGTGCCCTTGCCTGCTCATTCATCACCTCCATGACCCCTGGGGTCAGACAAGCACAGTTTAAAAATCTTATTTCTCATTGTTAGTGAGATAATCAGTTCAGCAGATCATTTTCTTTATACTTATTATTCACTAGTATGCATTTCTGTTGATATACTCTATTTACTGCTTTGTATTTGGGGAACACTTCTGGGAAATATGTTATTTTTATCAGCAGTATGTTTACAAGTCACATCTTGGGGTTTGTAACTTTTAGAAATGCCTTGTTCCAGACTTTTAATTTAAAGTGACAATTTAGTTTTGACAGTGTATATGCCTGTGAAATCTTCAGTACAACCAAGAGAAGATTTTCATGATCCTGAAAATATTTTTAGTACTCATTTACAGCTCATCCCTCCCTTCATTCCTACATTTAGGATATTACTGATTTGCTTTTTATCACAGTAGGTTAGTTTGTATTTTATACATAAATGGAATCACACATTTATCTGTGGCATCTTCTACTCAACATAAAATGGTTTTCAGATTTATCCATGTTTAAAATGTATGAGTGGTTATTTTATTTTATTTTATGTTGCCGAGTAGTAGCCTATTGCATAGGTGTACCACAATTTGATTATCCATTAACCTATCGATGGACAGTGAGTTACTTCTGGCTTGGGGCTATTGTGAGTAAAAGCTGGTATAAACATTCATGTTCAAGTTTGTATGTAGACAGATTTTTTTAAGGGGAAAAATTTATTGTTTTAATCTTCACCAGAAGATTGTCTATGCTTATTAACTTTAGAATGAGGGGAAGGGAGGGAGAGAAACATTGATGTGAGAGAGAAATTCTCCTATGCCCCCCCCCCCCCCCCCACTTGGGACTGAACCCGCACCCTAGGCATGTGCCTTGACTGGGAATTGAAACAGGATGATGCTCCAACCACCTGAGCCATATTGGCCAGGGCTGAACATGTTTTACTTTCTCTTGAGAAATACCTATGATTGTGTTGATTTAAGAAACATCCAAACTTGTAGATAATCTTTATACAAGTTTATCTGAGCCAAATTTAGGACAATTGCAGGGAAGCAAGGTTTCAAGTGTTCTGGAGAATGACTCATTTGTATTTAAGGAAGGAATATAAGGAAGACTATATGAAGGTGGGAGAAAGCAAGGCATGGATTCAACTACAGAGTACTTAACAAGATTATAGGCTTTCTTGAGGTTGGTTGCTTCAGACGGGGGTCTGAAAAAAAATAAGGACTACAAAGAGGAACCCTTCCAAAAATGGAATTATCTTTAGGAGGATGGGCCCCTTATAGTACAGGCTTCACCCCAATAGGTGAGTGTTCTAGGAACCCATCTGTATCAGTGTACCAGCTGGTGTTGTTGTGAGAGGCTGCGTCTGGCTTCAGTGAATTTTCTTTTTCAAGACTCTTTCAATGCATTTGTGCATTTCATGATGAGTAATTTAAGAATGCACCTGTCCACACCACACTGACTCTTCAGCAGTTATTGACCACAAACGTCATGACCCCCCTGCCCCACCCTTCCTGTTCACCCGATCTCACCCCCAGCAACTTTTTTTGTTTCTTTGGATAAAAAAAGTCCTCAAAGGGACTTCCACCCAAGATGGAGGCTTAGGTAGATACACTGTGCCTCCTTGCACAATCAAAAGAGGGCAACAACAAATTTAAAAACAAAAAATAACCAGAACAGCCAGAAAATCAAACTATATGGAAGTCTGACAACCAAGGAGTTAAAGAAGAAACATTCATCCAGACTGGTAGGAGGAGTGAAGACAGGCAGCCAGGAAGGAGAGGACTCACTGCAAGGTGGTGGCTGGTAGACTGGGCAGTCCCACATTTGCATGAAGATAAATCAGGAGGAAAAACTGGGGAGCCAGACAGATTGCACAACCCAGGGTCTCAGTGTGGGGAAATAAAGCCTCAAAACCTCTGACTGAAAAACCTGTGGGTGCTGCAGAAGTGGGAGAAACTCCCAGCATCACAGGAGAGTTCAATGGAGACACCCACAGGGTCTTAGAACATACACAAGTCCACCCACCCAGGAATCAGCACCAGAAGGGCCCAATTTGGTTGTGGGTAGCAGAGGAAGTGACTGAAAGCTGCCGAGAGCTGAGCAAGTGGCACTATTCCTCTGAGACCCCTCCCCCACAGACAGCATCACAATGGAGAGATGTGGGTTGCCCTGCCCTGGCAAATACCTAAGACTCCGTCCCTTACTACATAACAAGCATGCCAAGACAAAAATAATGGCCCAAATGAAAGAACAGATCAAAGCTCCAGAAAAAACACAACTAAGTGATGAAGAAATAGCCAGCCTATCAGATATACAGTTCAAAACACTGGTAATCAGGATGCTCACAGAATTTGTTGAGCATGGTTGCAAAATAGAGGAAAAAGTGAAGGCTGTGCAAAGTGAAATAAAGAAAAATATATAGGGAACCAACAGTGATGGGAAGGAAACCAGGACTCAAAGCAACAGTTTGGAGCAGAAGGAAGAAATACACATTCAATCAGAACAGAATGAAGAAACAAGAATTCAAAAAAGTGAGGAGAGGCTTAGGAATTCCCAGGACAACTTTAAATGTTCCAACATCCAAATCATAGGGATGCCAGAAGGAGAAGAGGAAGAGCAAGAAATTGAAAACCTATTTGAACAAATAATGAAGGAGAACTTCCCCAATCTGGCAAAGAAAATAGACTTCCAGGAAGTCCAGGAAGCTCAGAGAGTTCCCAAGAATTTGGACCCAAGGAAGCACACACCAAGGCACATCAAAATTACACTACCCAAGATCAAAGAGGAGAGAATCTTTAAAGCAGCAAGAGAAAAGGAGAGTGTTACCGACAAAGGAGTTCCCATAAGACCATCAGCTGATTTCTCCAAAGAAACCTTGCAGGTAAGAAGGGACTGGAAAGAAGTATTCGAAGTTACGAAAGGCAAGGTCCTACATCCAAGATTACTCTATCCAGCAAAGCTATCATTTAGAATAGAAGGGCAGATAAAGTGCTTCCCATATAAGGTCAAGTTAAAGTAGTCTATCATCACTAAACTGTTATTATATGCAATATTAAAGGGACTTATCTAAGAAAAAGAAGATCAACACTATGAACAGTAAAATGACAACAAACTTACAACTATCAACAACCAGACCTAAAAAAAACAAAAACAAACTAGAACAGGAACAGAATCACAGAAATGGAGATCACATGGAGGGGGGTTATCAGCAGGGAGGGAGAGGGTGAGAATGGGGGAAAAAGTACAGGGAATAAGAAGCATAAATGGAAGGTACAAAATAGACAGGGGGAGGTTAAGAATAGTATAGGACAGGGGTGTAAAATACATTTTCACCGGCAGCCACAAACAGTCTCAAGGTTGCCTTCAAAGGGCTGAAAGTAATTTTAAGACGGTATAAATGTTACTACTTCTTAGCTAGGAGCAAGGAGTTTGACATTGCTGCTCAGTAGAAACAAAGTGCTGGGCCAGATAAAACAAGGTGGAGAGCCAGATTTGGCCCACAGGCCTTGTGTTTGCCACCTGTAGTATAGGAAATGTAGAAGCCAAAGAACTTTTATATTTATGACCCATGGACATGAACTAAAGGTGGGGGCGGGAGGGGAGGGAGGAATGCTGGTGGAGGGAGGCACAGGGCATAGGGGAATAAAGGGGAAAAATGGGACAACTGCAATAGCATAATCAATAAAATATGTATTTTTAAAAAGTCTTCAAAGGGAAATATTTTGCTAATGTGGAAGAAGTGAAACAAAACAGCAAAAGCACTAAAAGGCATCAAAACTGAAGAATTCAAAACTGTTTTGAGCAGTGGAAAAAAGTCTTGATAGGTGTTTTGCATCAAATGGAGAGTAGTTTGAAGGAGAGTGAAGTTTAAACATGTAAGAATAAATAGATTTATTTTTTATAAATAAATCCTGGGTTTTTTGGGTTCCCCCATACAAATCTCCTGCCCATACCACTTGTCACCTGAGGCCAACCTAAAGGATGTGGCCAGCAGGGGGATCCCAGTGCCCAAAACTTCGTAATAGTTCAGAGAGCCCCAAAGGAGTAATATCAAGAATTGTGATACTAATTCTTTTTTAAAAAAACAAACTTCAACACTTTAAAAAAGCTATAATATATCTCAGGATTTGTTTTGCAAATTCTGAAGGCAGATTGAGGTAAATTCTCCAAGATCATACACAATGGCAGTTTTGACCTAGACAGTTACACAGTCAACTACATAAAAACTCATTAACTTCAGTCTCCTAAGGACTGATGGTGTACCATAGTGTAAGTAATCATGCACAAATGGTTTGCATGCTTGTCAGATGAGGAATTGAAAATGCCTGGACAAATGCACATACAAATTCTCTCACCAGTTTATTGTGCTTTGCCTTTATTTCTCAGTGTGGTTCCCAGTCCACAATTCATCTCACGTTCAACTCTTATTCTTTTCACCTGGAGCAACACTTTAGTGGAAGACATTGGACCTCTGAGACAGGATCAGCAATAAGTACAATGCATACTATTCAGTTTGTTTGTTTTTTTTTAATGGTAGAATTAACTCAGTTGACTAACAGGTTTTTACTTTAGTTTATGTAATCCTCACAACTCTTAAGAGGTAATGTTTATACTTTACAATCGAGGAAATTAAGATTTAGAGAAACAAATCTCGCAAATCTAGATGGGTAGTGAATAATGGAGCCAGGATCCTAACCCAAGTCTCACTGCTTCCAAAGCTCAAAATTTCAGCCAAGATTAGCCCTGAAAGCAGTAATTTGAGCTCTGGGTTATGCGTATTGTACCACAAGCTTCAGCAAGTGACACTGTGGTTAAGGAGCTTGGGTTATGAGAGCAAGCTGTCTTAAAAGCTTGTGAAGAGCAAGTTAAGAGAGCTGGGCTTCCAGGCTGGAAGATCACTCTGCCACTACAAGTTGATAAACATCAAGCAAGTTACTAAATCTCTCGGAGTTGTAATTACACCCGTACGTCAAATGGGGCTAATACTGGTACCTATGCCTCATGGGGTTATAAGAGACAATGGAATAAAAAGCAAAGCAGTACCAAACATGTAGTAAACAATAATTAACTATGCTAGAAAACACCATGCTCAAAAAAAAAAAAAAAAGCCCTAACCGGTGTGGCTCTGTGGGTTTGACATCATTCCACAAAGCAAAAGGTCAAAGATCTGATTCCTGATCAGGGCACATGCCTGGGTTGCAAGCCAGGTCCCTGGTTGGTTGGGGGTGTGTGAAAGGCAACCAATCGATGTTTCTCTCACACATCAGTGTTTCTCTCCCCCTCTTTCTCCCTCCCTTCCCCCTCTACTAAGCCCAAAATCTCCATTAAGACTTCATTACATGTTCTACAGAATCCCCACAGCAGTGTGTTATAGCTGTACTATTATTGCATTCTAATTATTGTTTATTATAAGGGAGAAATAATTCTCAAATTGTGACTTTTAGTCCCCTGACCTATACCATCAATAAGGTGTTTTTTCCTCTGTTACTCTAGAGCTTATTCAACAAGTATTTCATTCTTCAGACCTTTATAAGACCTCACTAATCCTGGAATCTATGAATAAGAAATGAGCCTTGACCAGTGTGGCTTAGCTGCTTAGGCACCATCCCACAAAGTGGTGAAAGGTCACCAGTTCAATTGTGGTCAGGGCACATGGCTGAGTTGCTGATTTGGTCCCTGGTAGGGGCACTTACAAGAGGCAACCAATCAGTTTCTTTCCACATCTCCCTCTCCTCCTCCCTTCCCCCTTCTCTACAAATAAATAAATAAAATCTTAAAAGAAATGAATAACAAGATAATTTAAATTTTACATAGAAAATCAGTAGACACAGGAAAATACTCAAGAGACTGGTCTTAATCTCCACATTATTTTATTCCCAATTCTTTGACCAGGAAATACTTTGAATAGGAAAAATTTTGCAGCTTCCTGAAGTATACTGTTGACTGAAAGCTAGAACAGTGTTGAAAGTAACCATTTATTCAGCAGATACTGAGTGACTTCACTATATAACATGCCAAGTATAGTAGTGCCTGAGGGTACAGCTGTGAAGAAAACAAGAATACCTGACCTCATGGAGTTTACATGCTAGCAGGGGAAAACAGACAACTGAGAAAATGGACCTTCCTGTCTTTCTCTTCCACTCAACAGAAGCTACAGAGGTCTTCTCCGAATTTTGCCCTTGTGGAGGCAGTTGTGATGCTGCCTATAAGCCAAAGCTGCATCTCTCCCATGGTCACACCGGCCAGCCGGAGCCTCAGATGAGTGCTGCGCCCAGACTAGCACCAGCAGCACAGTCAGCAGCACCAGCTCCACCATCTGCTATTGGCTCACCTACTGCTGCACCCTGGCAGCCAGGTCTGATGGCCCAGATGGCAACCACAGCAGCTGGTGTGTCTATGGGCTCTGCTGTTGGGACACTGGGTCATGTTATCACTGGAGGCTTCAGTGGAGGAAGTAATGCTGAGCCCTCAAGGCCTGACCTCCCTTACCAGGAGCTTCAGGAAACAGCTTCCTTGGCAGTAGCGCCAGCAGCAGTTTGGAACATGAGATGAAAGTATTGGGAGTGTGCCCAGATCAGGGTGACCTTAAGCTTTGTGAGGATTTCAGCGAGGTGCTGGAACAGTGCAGATTTGTGAATGAATTAGCCTAATCAAGAAGATCAAATTGAAGAAATGGGAAATCATGTCATGACCAAGTTAATTTGGTATAAAATATAATTGTGAAAGTATGAAACTACCAGTCAAACCTCTATCAAAACACAGCCCCCCCTTCCCATCTCTAATAGTTTCCTTTCCTCAGAATTGCAATGAAAGAGTGTTCTTACTGTGTAGAAGTTCATTGAGCTGGTATTACCGAGTTTGGGGTTGGGCAAATAAATGGTTGTATGGCCTCCTTAAACCAGCTTTTGTGATGTTACTGTTTGTGAATCAATTAGTATAAAGTGATTCCCACCCCCTCATGAAAAAGAAAGTAGAGTTTAAAATAGATGTATCTGGTATATAATAACATGGTTAAATAGACAAAGAATTTAGGTAAGCACAATTACCCTTCAGTTCTAACTTTAACTTCGGCCAAGTTCTCTGACTTCTATCCAGAGGAGACTGAGGTCATTAGTTTTCACTGTTGTGTAACCTCCACATCTATAATGTTGGGTAGATTATCATTTTTTTAATTGACTACTACCCAGAATTATCAAGGATACAGAGAAACAGGCATATTCCTTCACAGCAGATAAGGATTTGTTTATTGGAACAATTTTTCTGGAGGGCCTTTTGGCAATCCTAAAATCTTTCAGGCCTCTTAAGGGAACTTCCAGTTCTCTCTCCTATCCAGATGACTGTTTCTCCCTAAGACATTGGTTCTCAAATTTTGGTTGACCTTAGAAGTACCTGGGAGGGGGTAGAGGTTAGTAAAAACATAAAGGCTCACACCCTATCTTCAATGAGCCTGAGCAGCAATGGTGATTGTTTTACAGACTAAAGTTTGAAAAGTACTGCCCTAGACCTTCGCCCTGCCAACTTCTCTGCTCCAGATCTCAGCTTAGATGTCATTGCCTCCACAAGTGGTCTCTATACACTAACACATTTAGTGTCCTCCTGAGGCCCCATCCCCAACAATCTCATAAGGGCCATCTATAAATTACCCACTTCCATCTTTCTGTTGCAAGAAAGTAAAACTCTAAGAGAACAGGAAGTGGCCGTGTCTTTTTTTACTATACTATTCTCAGTACCTAACAAAGTGCCTGACTCATTGAATGAGCCATAAAGGTATACCCACCCTTTGTAAACCAGTGGCCTGGGAATTCATCCTAAGGAACTAATTGAGAATGTACTCAAATATCTAGCCATAAGAATAAAGCAGAGCTAGGTTTATGATGCCAAGAAACTGGAACAGATTGTTCATCAATAAATGGGCTAAACTAAAATGATGCTTTCAATAAAAGTGATGTATTCAACAAACACAAGTAGGCATTAAAAAAAAGATTTTACTTGTTTTTAGAGAGAGCAAGGGAGGGAGAAAAAGAGAGAAACACTGATTGGTTGTCTCTCATACATGCCCCTTCCAGGGACCGTATCTATAACACAGGCATGTGCCTTGACTGGGAACCCAAGCGGTGATGTTTCACTTATCAAACAATGCCCAATCACCTAAGCCACACTGGTCAGGGCACAAACAGCAATTTTTCAAAATAAGGGAAGAATCTATAGAGATCTATTAGCCAACTGCAATAAATAAGACATGAACTCTAATTTGAAGAATCTATTTTAAAAATAAAAACACATTTGAGACAATCATGAAACTTTTAATGCTGACTATATAGTTTTCTAGTTTAAAGAAGTGTGGTATTATGATTGGCTTTTTTTTTTAGGAATCCTTTTAGAGATAAATACTGAACAATTTGTTGGTTAAATGTCTGGGATTTGGTTAAAAAAATCTGGGGAAGAGAAAACACGGGTGGGAGTACAGAAAAAAACAATGGTAGCCATGAGGTAATATCTGTTGAAGTTATTTTCTGTACTTTTATATATGTTCGAAGTTTTTCATAATAAAATTCTCCCCAAAGTGATGTAGAACACTTAAAGACTTAGAAATGTATTCCCGCCCTGGCTGGTGTAGCTCCATGGATTGAGCACGGGCTGTGAACCAAAGCATCGCAGGTTCGATTCCCAGTCAGGGCACATGCCTGGGTTGTAGGCCACGGCCCCCAGCAACCGCACATCGATGTTTCTCTCTCTCTCCTTCCCTTCTTCCCTCTCTAAAAATAAATAAATAAAATCTTTTTAAAAAAGTGTTCCCCTTTAAGTGAAAGAAGCAGGTACCAAAACAGTATGATTGCATTACATACATACCCAAAGGTCTGTAAGGACATATACCACGGAAGTTTCGCCCCGGTATTATTATCCAACAGAACGTCCTACGATGATGGTTATGTTCCATAACCTGCTGTGCTGAAAATGGTAGTCACAAGGCACATTCACCAGCTCTTAAACCCTGGCAGTGCAAAAGGTAAACTAAACCCTTAATTTTGTGTATTTCAATTTAAATTTGAATAGCCACAAGGGGCCAGTGGATGCCACATTGGACAGGCTGGGCAGATGATAGAATTATGGATGATTATCTTCTTTTGTACTTGTTAAACATTTTTCTATAATGAAAATGCATTGTTTTGGAATACGGAAAAAGCAGGTTTTGTTTTCATTAAAACATTTACTGACTAGTGATATGGGTTCTCTTTTTCAGGGAGCTATTCTGAAAATGAAATGAAGGGGAATAAAACAAGCTACAGAGAAATTTTACATATCTGTTCTTCAATTAGCTTTTAAAGGCAAAATTAGATTATTCACTTCCAAATCTGTTCTTTCAATCCTTCCATTTTTTTAATCTCAATTCATATAAAAATGTTTTTGTTCACTGAAAGAACTGCGTGTGAATGTGTTGTGTAGATTAGAAACTTCAACATACATTTCAATCATAATGGAAAGAAAAAAAAGTTAGGGCCCCCCAAAGCCTTTGTGGTTTTTATCTAATGAATTTGGAGCCATACAACTCTGATCAGGCAGAAGAAAATTTCTAAAAGACCAAAATGGATTTCCTTATTGAAGCCATCAGGAAATAGGAGCGACATGGATGAATCCGACAGGGGTGGAAAGGAAAATAGGACCTTAAACATGACAGACACGTCTACAGTTGTGGTTTACAATAAAGTGAAAATCTGAGTATAAAAGAACTATGCTAGAAATTTTTATTGACTTATAATTTTTTCAGCATACAAAGTATTTAATCAAGTGTAATATTTACAATTCTTACATAATGTACATTTTAGAATAACTACAATGTACTTTGTTCCATTTACAATGGCGAACTACAGTAAAACCACATTCATGAATTAGATACAAATCCTCTACATACTAATAAGTAAATGATGTGTTGGTTATACATTCTTTAAAATATACCTTTTCATAGGTAGCAAAAAATATTACATGTAATGTCTTTATGACTGGAATGATCCCAAAATTCCACAAAGCACAAGTAAACACATACAGAAAAGTTAACTCATCATTTCTGAAAGTTAAGCTTTAAGCCTTTGTGTAAAATAAATGATGTCAATAATCTTTATAATGTAGCAAGCTTTCCCTGTTTAAAATTAATATCCAAAATATGGGCAAGGGTCTTGAGCAAAAATAAGGACATGTATAACATAAAATAGTGCAAAGACCAATAGAGAGAAAAGTTTATTTAATCAAACCCTGCTTCCCTCCCACCATTATCTCATTTTAAGTAGGTAAATTTATGTAAACAAAAAATGACCACAAAATCATATTTGCATATGTCGGGATTCAATGAAACTGAACCCAAGCCATTTTAACTGTCTTTCATCAAGAATTTGTAAGTCCAGGCGCACCTCGGAGATATTGTGGGTTTGTTTCCAAGACCACCACAATAAAGCACGTACAGCAGTAAAGCAAGTCATCTTTTTTGCTGGTGCAGTACCTTGCCTTCAATTTGTAGAGACACATCTGTGAAGCCCAATAAAGCAATGTGCAATAAAATGAGGTATGCCTGTACATGGTAAATTAAAATTACTTTTGTGCTGTTGTACTCATTAATGTTTGTTATTGCAAAAATGTAAATTTTCCTACAATTTAATGTCTTTCAATCTGACTCTGTTCCTTCAAGATAATTTTATATCCAGGTTATCCATATTTTTTGTTTTTATCAAAAACACAAGGAAAGCTGGCAGTCATTATCAGATTTTGCTGCTTTACAATGATTTCAAATCAGTTCACAATGCAAAGAAAGTGCCTTCGACTAGCAGTCAGAAGGGGTGCTGGTACTGTGTCACCAACCAGCAACCAAGTGACTCCCTTGGTAAAACCAGAGCAGTAGCCCAGATCAGAGAAGAGACAATGTTGGCGCTCTTAGAGTAAGACGGAAGACATCCTACCGTGAAACCAGATAAGACAAAGTAATGTCAAAGTACATTGTTCATGGCAGAACAGCATATAAGGGGACACTGCCATATTTTCACTTTGTTTCATCACACTTGTTTTATTTGTGAGGACCCTGAATCCAAAAAGAACAGTAATTACTAGTTAGTGCTCTTTCCACTATGTCATGCAGGCATGAAGTCATTCTAGACAAATGATTCTGTAAAAGCATCATTTTTCCAGTTCATGTCCATGATAAAAAGTGCTATAAAACAAAAGAGTTAATCTGACACCCTAAGAGTGATATGGGAATGTCTTATTATTCAAAATGGGTACTAAATTTAGTCTTAAATACAATTTGGTTTATTGTAACCATACTTTACGTGTATAAAATTATATTTCTAAAATACTGCTTAATGCATCACAAATTTGAATTGTTCAGATTGTAAAGGTATTATTTTTTTCCAAAATGCACTCATGAAGAACCCAAGTACATATTCCAAATTAAATCTATTTGTTTTGGAAAGCAAATTACCAAAGTTCATTAAAATCTATAATGAAGGCCAGTATAAATTAGGCAAACACTGTAATGTAGAAAATCCCTGGAAAATCCTGAATTTCTAAGGACTGTACACCAAAAGTAATTTTTAAAACCTTACGAATCTTAAACATGTGTTACATTGAAAAGTTGCAAATAACTACTCAATTACCTTTAGTTTAGTTTTAACATAAAACTGCACTCAATCAACTCTTCATAGTGCAAATATTAATCTAACTTAAATTAATGAGCTAATGATATAAGCTAAAAGAATAATGAGGAGGAACCAAAAAGTACTATCAGCAGATCCATTAGGGAAAGAAAATAAAGGGTAATGACATTGACCTACGAAGCCCAAGAGTACGATTAACATTGTTTACACTATAATTTCTCAAAATGCACTGAATGATTTACTAGTATAATATAATTCAGATTTGCTACATACTATAGAAGAGCTGTTAGTTGACACAGCTAAACTTACCCTGGTAAGAGTCAACCTACTTTGTAACTATTATACTTTATAGCCTTGCTGTTTACTGTATCATTTCTGCTGAATTTAATTCCAAATTATGTCTCAGCATATTCAAGAAATCAAGACACAGAAATGTATTTTTGTAGTACCAGACTCCCTGTACCATTAAAGATTTTGCATTCTCTGAAGATATTCAGAACCATGATCATCTTTCATGTACTTCAAATACATCTCTAACCATTAATTTTAAGTAGACACTAATTACTGTCATGTTAACAAGCCATGACTCAAGCCATAGGAGGTAAGAGTGTCATGAAAAATTGCCTTCACAGAGATCCCAGAGGTTTTCTGATACACCAATGGCTGGATCCAAAAGGAAAACTGCCTAGGCTTCCTCAAAGGTTAGAAGCTTTAGGAGTAAAGTCCTAAGATTAAAACAGGAATAGGAGATAAAAAAGAAAAACAAAGCTCTCTCTTTCCCTCCCTTCCATTTGTTTCAACGTATTTTCTTATCCTTCAGTTTTTTAAAAAATTAATTTCAAAGTATAGTCTATAAGAATGTTATACATCTATGACTCTGAGTTGAAAGAGGAAAGATTTAATGTTCCTGTTCATTGTTTCAATTGCAATACAAGGCTTTGGAAGTTAGCATTTCCTTAGAAATAATTAATAAATATAGTTTTAACTCTTCTCTAATATGCAGTGATTATTACTAAATAAGTATCATATGCATGCAATTTGGCCAAACATGGAACCTTTTCTGTGATATGAATTTATTTCAGTATAATTCCTGTTTAGACAGATGTTTTGATGATCAATTAATTTATAAAACCCTAATTACTGGGGTGGGGCTGTTAGAAAATATATTATCTACCCAATTAAATATTATTTATCTACTTATTTGATTACTCAAGTTTAAAAACCTCTTTTACTTAGAAACTGAGTATCAATAATAACACATGTAACTTGTAAAAGATTAAACCTAGCTGTTGACAATATTAGAAAGAAGTCATGAGGAAAATTACTAAATTACTTTATATTCCTGATGAGATATGCCAACCAAAGATGGAATCAGACCAATTTGTAGCCTATACATGGTAAATTAATATATCTACAGTATTTTGGAATTCAAGGGTTTATGATCCATAAAACCAAATGTAAACCTATATAATGCTATAATTTAAAAGAATTACAGTGTACAAATACATAAGACAGATGTTGGAAAAATTAAAAAGTAATATATTTCCATATTTTAGTAAAAGCTAAGAAAAACATGATTTTTTCTCCTTTTACAAAAAGATTTTTCTTTCATAGGGACCAATAACAAAAATATATCTTGAAAAAGACAAATTTCAAATAAAAATATTCTACATTATTTTATAAATCAACTTTTCCTTTGAAAGTTACAATATGATGAAAACAATTTTGCAACATTCAAGTAATCTTTGAAACACAGTTTTATTACATCAATAAATTTGTCAAGGTTTTAGGAAATCAACTCAACAATAAAGAACTATAAAATCTATAACTGAGAATCCTTTGAAGAAAAAAACTTAAGGGCTTCTTTTTGCTCCATAAAACGGAATAAATCGAAAGGGCTGAGTTATATTTACCTGTACAGCCACTGTATATATGTTGAAGTACTGGACAATAACCAGATATCTAAGGAGTATAACTCATTTATGAGCAAATGGGGGAAACATACTCTTTGGTTCTAATAACTAAACTACATATTGTGTGTATGATAACTGGGCTACCAAAAGAAAACAAAACAATTTCTGAAACCCTCAAAACCATACAGGAAACTACCGAAAAGCTGTATTCTTGAGACAGGAAGGACAGCTGGCTTCCACTCGATGAAGACAGGCTTGACTGAATAATACAGGGCACAACGCACAGAAGAAAAATCAATGCTACCATCCACCAGC
This sequence comes from Phyllostomus discolor, assembly GCF_004126475.2. Classification (NCBI taxonomy): domain Eukaryota; kingdom Metazoa; phylum Chordata; class Mammalia; order Chiroptera; family Phyllostomidae; genus Phyllostomus; species Phyllostomus discolor. The sequence goes on from NC_040904.2 coordinate 108,904,149, forward strand.
AAAAAAAAAAAAAAAAAAAAAAAAAAGAGAGAGAGAGACATATTTTTTTTTGCCTAACTCTTAGGATCTAGCAACATAAAGTCTACAGACAACTTTTAGCTATAAAAACAGCCCTTTAAACAGAATTTTTTCCTTTCTTGAGGTTCTAAAGTAGGCTTCTCTTCTTACTAGTAAAGATCTATGTTTTACTTTGTATCAATGAATGGGTACCTTTTCCCCAAAACACTCAATAGCTACTAAAATTAAGTAGAATTAAAGTAGTAAAAATTTGTGAGTTTTCAGATGTATACGTTAGGAAGTCACAAGATTTAATAGTTTCCCCTTCTTAAAAAAAATTCAGAATTTCTGTGAATCTTGCTGGAAACGATTTAGTTTCTCTGGATTATTGGATGCCATTTGGGAAAAATCACGAAAAATGTCCTGGTAAGTTTCATCACCTGCATGAAAGTAAAATAAGGACACTTTTAAAATTTAAACAATGAAACAAATTAATAAACATTCATTTTTATGACTAGTTACTATGTTATAATTCATTATATTAAAATTTTGTTCAGATAAGCATTTTTGAAAAAGATGAACTAAATATAAATGCTGGAAAAGTATGTAGAGAAAGAAAAAAAAAACTATACCTGAATAAAGCACCTCAAATGCAGCCACAGAGTAAAGTTCACAGTTAGAAAAGAGCAAAGATACAAGTATTTTAAAGTAATGTACAGAAATGCATTTAGTAATACATGAGAAATAAAAGTGAGGTATAGTAAACAAGGCATTCTTTTTTTCTGTTCATGTAATATGATTTTTAAATTTAATTTTTATTGTATTTTTTAAAACAAGGTATTCTTTAAATAAATATTTCCCTTGATCAAGACCAGAAGACCAAAAACAAATACTAAATGTTTCTGATGGATGTAAGTTATTAACAAGACAAAAGTGATAATCAGGTGTGTGTGTGGGAAACCTTATTTTAATATTATCTTTTAAATAACAGGTATTTTAATTTAAATAGCATGTGAAAAAAGTTCTTCTTAACTCCAACTTTAATGCTTAATTAAAACTAATGCACCTAATCTACATCTTACTAAATTTATAAAATGAAAAAGCCTAGAAAATGACTATGAACTTATAATTCCACATTTAGTCAGAAGTTTTTTATTTACTGTAGGACATATGAGCAAGAATGCTATGACAAAAAGGGGAATAAGTACCAAAAACATGTTAAATTAGAATAGACATATGTATATACATACAAATATGGTTTAGATTATACATATTGATACTACAGCAGATTGAATACTCTATTTCTTGCCATAAGAAATTAAATATATACACACATACAGATTATTCCTCAGTAAAGGATTTGTATAAAATAAAATCTTATTTTCAAGATGAATCATTCATCATGAATGCTTCCTATTAAACATCAGCTTTATACAGAAACTTAGGATAGTTCTGTTTTCAAGATTTACACTGTCAAACACTACTGTACATGACTATTGTTGCAACATGGTTTTATAACTATTTCCCATACTATACCTTGCATCCATCTTATTATAAACTCATTTGCTATGGTTGTTGTTAATAGTGCCGTAAATTTTGTCAACTTTTGAAAACAGAGGTTTCTGAGGCAATAGATGTCATACCAAAAGCTAGAGAATCAGAAAAAAGTTTGTGGAGGGGGATAAAGATCTAGTAAAAAGGTCTAATAGCATAACCCAAAATTTTCAATTAAAAATGTTAATACTTTCAATATTTAGTCTCTGCAAAAAGCAAGTTATTAAAATCTCTACATAGTGTTTATTTAACCCTGGAAATTTTCTAATGACCTGAATCAATCAATCTATTTTAAAAAGAAAAAAGGAGAGACCCTTCAGAGCATTGGCTAAGAGTAATATCTAACTCATTATTAATAAAACAATAAAAATAAAGGTTGATATGTTAAAACAACTGGGAAGACAATCCAATTCATACCATGACTTCTTAAAAGTTTACTCCCACATTAAAAGTCAAACTACATCTCTTCCCATTTTTAGCCATTCTAAAAAATATAAATAAACCAAGCCCAACATTAAATATCAATTAAGAAACCATACAAAATATTTAATAATTTTTCTTATTCTTAGATACTGAATTAAAATATTTAAAATATTTATTGTAAACATTATAAATATTTTTAAAATACTATTTAACTGGAGAGTCTGGAATTTTACTTTCCAAGAAAGTGTTAAGTGCAGATTATAATATAAAAATACCACATTGATTTTACCATTCCACACCAGAAGTAACTTAAAAGGCACACATTATACATTCAAGAAGAAACAGGAAAAAGGATCTAGCAGACACTAATGCCAAATAGTTTACAGATAGCACCAGATGAGCATTCTTAAGTAGTGCAACAGTACGATGGCAATATATGGCTTCTACTATTATTAGCAATGCGTATTTTGTATAACAAGCTGTGTTTTTTTTTCTTTTTGTGGGTTTCCAGTTTTCATTTTAAAATCATCTAGTACCTATTACACAATTACATTTTAGTAGAACCATTGTACCATGCAAAAAATATTATAAGATCTTTTATTCATTGAATTAAATGCTTCCTTGAAGGAAAATGTTGGTGCTATACCGATCACTGGTTTCACTTACTGAAAACATTTTAAAAGAGTTAAATCAATTCAAAGGAAGTCTCACCTTCACAAATACACAAAAAACTTTTTGTTAATATTCAGTTTCTAATAAAACACTAAATAAAGGACTATCAATATAATTAATACCTTCCTTAGGCCTGAAAATGTGTGGTCAGAAAACAAATGTTACAATAAAGTTACTGAGATATTTAATATAGTTAACACAAATTGAACTTCAGTGTGATCTGATCCTTTAAAATTTAAATTTTAATCATTCCGAATTTTTCCCAAGGCAAATAAATATAACTTGTCTACACTAGAATACATAAATAATAACCCAGAATATAACGTTCTGGAAAGTTCATAAAAGTACATTTAACAATTTACTGTAAATGATAAACAACTAATTACCCAGGAACTGATAATGCTAAATTATATTCCTTAAATTACTTAGTCACATTGTACTTCTCTTCAGAAAGTTAAATTTTCTATATGGCTGGACAGCTCTGAGTTCTTAAATGTGGACTGCTACATTTCCACTGACAGTTTAAAAGTTTCTGAGTTTTGGTATTCAGAATAGCCACTGCAACAGCAGTTACCATGATCCAAGATTTTGCTGATTTTGCTTTTGAGAAAAGAGATGGCAGCATGTGAAGCCCTACCCCCAACTAATCCTGCCCATTTCTGGGTTGATTACACCCTCCTTCTATAACTGATTATATATCAGTGATCAGCCTTTGACAGCAACATACTCATATCCCAGCACTGGTTAAGTAAAGCAGTGATTTTCAACCAGCTGAGAAACTGCCAACAATCAAGAGGAACTGGTTTCCATTAGTTCAGAGCAGGACATGGTATCTCACACAAACTCCCTACCCCCACCCAATCCTTCTAAGAGTTGCAGGAACTAATAAAGAAGGAACTAATAGAGAAGTCTTCCTTTCAGGAAACATGTGCTTTTAAGGTTGCCTTGCAAAAAATTGGGAGTCTGAGGTTAGGGTTTAGATGGAAAATTCAGAAGTTGGGTTTTCTAGAAATAGGTCCATACCTTTTAAATGCTAGGGCTCTTTATCAAGATTGAAAATACTTGCATTTTAAAATTATCTAGAATTCTGAGGTTGTCTTTCTTATGCTAGGCAACAACAAAAAAATCTAGGTAAAATAACCAATCAAAATCTGAGAAAAATTTACAGTGATAGGTAAAGGGAAAAAAAAAAGACCTGTTGCCTAAGCAAACCTATCTGCTCTCCAAAGACTCATAAAGGAAAAGTGGCCAGGGAGCAACCACTGCACCATTTCACCAAGTCACTGTATACGTATAAAACTTTTCTGCTTTAAATATCACGCTCTCTAAATAAATCTAATTAGAAAAATCTGATTATCATTAAGATGATCCTCAAATAGATCAAATTCTCATTTTGTTTCATGGATACACCATTTCCAGAATTCTGATATATTTTTTAACCTATAAACTGAAATTTGAGAGTGGTAGGAAAGTTTGTTTTAAAAAAAACAAGGCTTTTTTTTTTTTTTTTAAACCCTGGCTAGTGTGGCCCAGTGGATTGAGCACTGGTCTGCAAAACCCGATGGTCGCTGGTTTGATTCCCAGTCAGGGCATGTACCTGAGTTGCAGGCCAGGTCCCTAGCAGGGGACATGTGAGAGCCAACCACACATTGATGTTTCTCTCCTCTTTCTCCTACCTATCCCCTCTGTCTAAAAATAAATAAATAAAATCTTAAAAAAAAAAAAGGCTTTTTCCCCCTTCAAATTTTCATTCAAATAAATTGCAAAAATTTATTTTTCTAAGGATGAATGGAAAGTATATACCTGTAAACTTATACATAAAATGACAGTGAAAGAGACATATGAATACTCCTAAATGGTGATGGAAGCCCAAGCAATTTGGATGGAACTAGAAGTTGCAAGAACATAGAGGCCCTGTCCTTTCAAGTGTCCCATCTCCAGAGAAAAGTCAACCACAGACTTCACTCATCAGTTGTGTGTAACTTCATCAGCAAACACCTTAAGGAAACAGCAGCTGACCAAACATTTCAATTTTTAAAATTTCAGGAAAAAAATCGTTTAACTCAAAATCTTGAAGATTACTCTTATCTCATAAATATTGGTTATAGCCTTCGAATAATTTTTATTTTAAAGTGCTTAAACACAAAGGCCTCAAAAATGGCCTAGTAATACTATCACTTAAGTATATGTTACAAAATTATAACTTATTTAAAAATCTAACATTCAAGTTTAAAACAAATGGGTGAAATTCAGAAATAACACTGAGACTTCACCCTTAATCAGCTCTCTTACATCTTGGCATATCATGAGTCAGTAGTATTGTTTGATCCATAGGATTAAAGTGGGACACCCTAGATTAGAAGTATGTAGATAAAGTTCCTCTATTCTCAAAGTTCTTATTTGTTCCCTGTTAAATTACCAAAATGAGTAGTAGATACAGTCCTCTGAGAAAAGAATGGCCCCATTATTTATATTAATTATATATTAACCTGGTTAAAATAAAAGTAAATGGCTGAAGCCAGCACAAAGTACAGAAATTTGAAAACATTTTTAAATAGGAAGAATAGATATTTCCAAGCCACTTTTAAAATATGTTAATATTCACTAAAATAATCAAATATACCAAACAATCTCAACTATTTTAGTCATGAATTCCAGAAATTTCTTACTAATATGTATATGAATTTAAAACAGATAAATCACTAATCCATATATTCAAATTCATAAAATTGCAGATTCAGTTCTTTGATATATTCATCAAAGAGAGGAATCTGATCTACAACATTTCTTCCTTTTCTTAACATTCTGACTCAAGGGTGAAAATTACTCAAAATGAGACTTGAGCTGATCCTGAGTTAGATTTCTCTAATAGGATTAAGTCTACTTTGCCATCAGGTTCACAAAATACTGTTCAAAAAAACAACTATTTATCCAACAGATACTGTACAATTGCCTGGGGGTAAAGCTTTAAGGTAAAATGAGACCTTTTCTCTACATCTTTTAAGTTAACTCCACTTCCATTATGGAGTTCTTAACCTTCTAATAAATTTTATTTTAAACCTTCAACTCATGTTTATATCAGAGTACAAAACTCTTAATTCATTTTCTAGGTATTTTCCATACTGACTTATATATGCCAAACATATGGAGATTTGTTTTTTTCCCTGAACATAATTTATAGAAATTCCCTGAATAACAAAAAGAAAACCACTTTGTTATATTCACTTGACAGCTAAAGAGAATTTCAAAAAGAAAATGACTACTGTGCTGCTGTAAGTGTATAAAGATATATGACCATTCCGTTCGCTTCACTGGAATGTTGGTGGAAGACATCTGTACAGCAGAGTAAAGTCAGCAGCCAGAGTTAAACACAGCAAGTGCACTGTAATAGGAATAGTTATGGATATTTAAAGGCCCAGGAGTTAGCCACCCCCAAGAATTCAGTGAGTACAGTACATACTTAACAACTCATAATTTACAAGTTATTAAAACTCTATAATATTAAGTTAGTTTGCTAAAGAACTATGAGTCTTCCAATTGTAAACTGATAAATTCCTGAATGCATTTCTTATACTGCATTTCAGTATGATTATTAGTAGAATATTGACCTGGCTGTCCATAAAGTCCTTCTGATTCCCGCATCTCTTCATTCATTCTTGCTAAACGTAACCTAAAATTACATGAAAGCATTTTTAGATGAAGTCATACAATATAAGTATTCATAAACTAATCAGTTACATAAGCAGGTAAAACATGTACTAATGTAATTTTTTTACCAATATTTGCCACTAAAATAAACAGGCTTTTATTCTATCAGACCCAACAATCTGAGATACAAAAATAATTGTATTTCACTTTATACAATTCTCATGAGAGAAGCAATAAAAGTGCATTTCAGTTCTGTTTGGGCAGGATTCTTGCAGCACCTCAGTAGTGTGCTTCCTCTAGACTCCAGAGAATTCCTGGCTTCTATAGCAACCTATCAAACTTTAACTGCCAGCTGCTGAAATTACTGCTTCTATAATATGCAAGCAACAGGCTATAAGAAGTTCACTCTGGTTCACTCTGAGGTGAGGTAGTTCCAAACATGTAAACAGTGTGTGTTATCTCTAAATATTGGGAATATATTTCGATATACAAACATCATAATAATGACCACAGGTGACAAAGATTTTCCCAGAAATACCATATTGGTTATACATATTGGTTATACATTCTTTTTGGGGTTATTCTTCCTGGCAGCAGGAAGTCATGAAGCACTGGATTAAGAAGACAAGAATTTCTTTCCATGTATTGCTCTCCTGTCCTTCAGGCCACCAAATACTCACTGCTTTCCCAGGCCTCTATCATTCTCTTCCAACAAGCTCTCTCTGGTACCTGCAGCATCTGACATGGACTTTTCCTACTTTCTCACTACCACAAACCCCGTCCATCTCCATTTTCAACCACTTTGTGAATTACTAATAGCACCATAATTCTCCCTTTAGTAGTTTGACTTTTCAGAGAGAATGTCTATTTCAAAACAGACATTTGGGAACAGATATTTTTGAGGAAGAGGGGCCATAAGAATTGCCTGGGAACCCTGCAAAACCAAGATTCCTTTCTTTATACTATTCCTATCTTTTCTTTAATAACTTACCTTTCTCTAATTGCAAACCTATACTGATTTAATAGTTTAAAAATTTCCTACAATAGCCTCCATAGTAACAATAACCCCTCCAGTAAGAAAAGAAAGTTGAGTACAGGGAAAGTACTCTCTTTTAAAAATCTGGGCGGGGTCAGGGCAGAGTGATGTATGGCAAGTCAAGAATTCTCAACGGGAGAATTCTCAGGAGTTCAAGCAGTCATGGGAGTTTCTCTTTGTAAGTGACTGAGATTTGGTGGTGTGAATGGAACTGTCTCTACTCATATAACAGAGAATCAATAATTCTGGGCTTCATTCAGCCCAGAATAGGATGAAAAAGTGACTTCATACAACATATGCTTGAAATTTCCTACATAATAATGACACATAGATGAAATCATATTTCTAGATTACAAGTGTAGCAAATAACTATGATCTAAGATAAAAATCAAAGACCTCAAAAATAATTCAATAAATCATATTAAATTGTATCCAAACATTCAAAAATAAGTACTTTTATCTTAAAAGAGTACTCTTTGAAAAATAAGTACAAACAGATCCTAAAGTATTACTGCCCAAAAGCAATGCAACTGCAAAAGTTACTAACACCAATGCAGGTGTCCTCCCTACTTATAATCCTCTAATTCTTGAGGTAGCAGAATAATAGCCTGTTACTGTACCAATCCAATCCCCATCCCAATTCTGTACTAAGGGTTAAAGAATATGTTTTAGTAAATCACTGTTTTTTTTTGTTCCTACTGGTCATGCAGTATAACAAAAGTGGCTAAGAACATGGGTTTTAGAGCCAGAATTCTTGGTTTTAAATCCTGCCCATCTCTACCTCTTAATAGTTTTTCAAATCATCTGTGGCTTGGCTTCCTTATGAAACTAATAATATCATCCTCATAGGGTTGTTGTGAGAACCAAATAAGTTCATGTGTAAATAAAGTGCTTAATACACTCAATGTACCGAGATAAGTATATGATATATAGTAAACAACTGGCCAGTTTAAAATTCGTAACTACCCAGGAAATTGTATACTAACACTTCATACCAGTACTATATTATATGAGAAATAATCAAGTAAAAAGAAAACACTCACAAGGTCACTATATCAGCATTGGCTGCTTCCACGGCTATACTCAAAGGGTCTTTCCCTTCTTCATCAGTGGCATGTTGATTGGCACCTCGTTTTAGAAATAAACATACCTGCCTGTTTAAGTAAATAGCATTTTTGAGATATTGGCAATAAAAAGAATTACCTTAAGAAATAAAAAGCATTCCCTAACTTAAAGAAATAACATTTTTATTAGCGAATTCTTATTCATTCTACAAATGCTTCAAAAAAGATTTTTATTTATTTATTTATTTTTAGAGAGAGGGGGAGGGAAGGGAAGGAGAAAGATAGGAAGAGAAACATTGATGTGTGGTTGCCTCTCACATGTCCCCATCTGGAGACCTGGCCTGCAACCCAGGCATGTGCCCTGCCTGGGCATCAAACTGGTGACCCCTTGACTCGTAGGCTGGCACTCAATCCACTGAGCCACACCAGCCACGGCCATTCCACAAATATTTATTGAACGTTGACTCTGCTAAAATTGACCATAATCAGCATTTTATAAGTCTAGAGACATTTTCATATTTAACCTGATACTATATGGCAAAGTAGGACGTATAAATTATGGTCCCTGCCCTCAAGGGATATCATTAAAAGATATACAGAGATATCTATAAACTTAAAACAAAAATCAATTAAGGTCATTATTTGGGAAAGAAGGAAGCCAATAGCAGGGTGGGAAGTAGTCCTCTAACTGTACTCTACAAATATTATAACTTGAAGAAATTGACAAAAATAAAATAAATATGAAAGGAGGAGCAAATGGTGTCTATAAAGTAAAATGGGAAGAAGTATGATTGTTTAAGATGAAAATACAAAGAATGACTTAAATACTACCATTTTTAAGTAGACAAAAGTTTTTATAAAATTACTGAACTGAATCTCTTTAGTGATAGAGGGAAAGCATAAAAAAGAACAGTTTGCTTGTCAAGGTAATAAGAATTGGATATCCCTAGATGTTTTATTAAAGAACAATCACATATAAGGCCAACATTTTGACTTCATTTGTACCTTCTAATAGAAAGTCTGCTTTCAGGGTGTTATTACTCTGTGAGTCTAAATATTGCTCCAGAAGCCACATCAATAGCACACTAATAATTTACTTTAAAATTTGACTTTAACTACCCCGTGGGAAAACTAAAATGTCCAAAGTTACAAAATTCTCCCAAAATTTGTCTGTTATGTACATAATATATGTCTACATGCATAAGTACACACACAGACTTAAAGTTGTCTGACAAAGATCACCATAATTTGAGTAAGTTTTAAAAACTGAAATTGACCTATATAAATGACAAGTGAAGTTCAAAGTAAGCTTTGAAACTTTCTTATCTGAAAAGTTAACAGCTTTTTTTCCCTGAATGAGATTTTTAAAATTTCAAATTTCATTTTGACAATATAAGTCATAGGAAAGTATCATTTTACAAAGTCCCCAATGGCCTTACCCTGAGAAAAAGTTTGTGATCTAGCAAAACAGTACTTTCAGTACCAGAATTCTCTTCCATTAAGAAAAAAAAAAATGAGCTTACACAAAGTGATGCTCAGAAATCACTACTAGCTTCTTCTATTTTCTAACTCATCTCTTAAAGCAAAACATTATTTCAAAATAATTTTTCAAGTAAAATCTGCCTAAATATGTAAGCACTATAGCTTACCCTGTGTGCCCTAAGACGGTGGCATGGTGCAGTGGTCCCCGCCCTTGTACATCTCTTTGGTTTACATTAGCACCATTCTGTAGGAGGAACTCACACGTCACCAAAGAGCCCTTAGAGGAAAGAAGATAACAATGTACGAAAAAGAAACAATATATTTCTACTAAAAAGAGGGTTTACTTTATTCTAATAGCCTTTTTATTTCATTCTCCCCTAAAAAGAAAATACCCCCCAGCAAAATGATAAATTATGTAATCTCTTCCCAAGAACTAGGTTTTTAAAAATTTTATTTTAATCATTGTTCAAGTACAGTTTTCTCCCTTTTACTCCCATTCCAGCCCACCCACCCAACCCTCCCTACTTCCCTCCCATTACCACCCACCCCTAGTTTTTGTCCATGTGTCCTTTAAATTTGTTCCTGTAAACCCTACCCATTCCCCCCTGAAATTCTCTCTTCTCTCCCCTCTGGTCACTGTCAGCCTGTCCCCTATTTCAGTGTCTTTGGTTATATTTTGCTTGTTTCTTTGTTTTGTTGTTTAGGTTCCTGTTAAAGGTGATATCATGTGGTATTTGTCTTTCACTGCCTGGCTTGTTTCGCTTAGCATAATGCTTTCCAGCTCCATCCATGCTGTTGCAAAGGGTAGGAGCTCCTTCTTTGTTTCTGCTGCATAAAATTCCATTGTGTAAATGTACCATAGTTTTTTGATCCATTCATTTACTGGTGGGCATCTAGGTTGCTTCCAGCACCTAGCTATTGTAAATTGTGCTGCTATGAATCGGGGTGCAAAGGTTCTTTTGTATTGGTGTTTTAGTGTTCTTAGGCTATAGTCCCAGCAGTGGAATTGCAGGGTCAAAAGGCAGATCTATTTTTAGTTTTCTGAGGAAGTTCCATACTGCTTTCCATAGTGGTTGTACCCAAGAACTAGTTTTAATAAAGATTCAATTTGCAGTTTGTGAGCTGGCAAAACACACTACTTTCATTACCAGAATTCTCTTCCATTAAGAAAAAAAAAATTGAGCTGACAACAATCAAAGTGATGCCCAGAAATCTACTAGCTTCTTTGATTTTCCAACCCATCTCTTAAACAAAAAGTAATGCTGAAGCCACTTTCCAAATGAATTGTGCTTTTGTATGCTTTAGTACTACTGAAAACCTCAAGATACAAATCCATACCCCTAATACAGCCTGAATAAGTGGCGTTGCTTTGTTTTCCTCCGAATTAGCCCAGTTCACATCTGCATCATGAGCCAAAGCTTCAGCCATTTTAGGAAGATTTTTTTCATATGAAGCCCTATAAAGCTGGAGTCCTGGATTAAGATGTTTAGAGTCAAGAAACACAGAAGAATCTTGCCTTTCTCCCTCTGAAAACCAAACACAAACACATCATTAAAAATGAATTCTTGGGGAAGAAAAGAATGGGAAGTTATTGTTTCATAGTCCCAGAGTTTTAGTATTGTAAGATGAAGAGTGCTATAGATGGAGATTAGTGATTCACAACAATGTGCATAGACAATGTCACTGAAATATACACTTAAAAATGGTTAAGGTAATACATTTTACGTTATGTGAAACTTACCACAAAAAAAAAAATTAACTTTGTCTCACAATGTGAAAGTTGTGACATAAGAAACCATTAACTTAACAAAATGAGGTGATGGGAGATTTTCAGAAAGATGTTTTATTTCCAATACTAATCACTCCCCAAACAGTGAACCTTCTTTTCTTATAAAGCCATCAACTGGTATGTCAGGCCTTTGTTGTCCTGCCAGCATCCAATAGACTGGTTAATTACTCTGTACTAGGGTAAAATTAGGTATATGCCAATAAGCATGGACTTAAAAGTCTAAGAAGAGTCAGTAAGAATCCTTAAAAGAATTTTACTACTAGACAACACTTGACTTTATTCCTAGGGTGATCCAGTACCATCAAAAACTACAGTACAAGCAATTCAGATAAATTTGAAGAATGCTTACTACCCTGAGTATTCTACAAGAACAAAATCACTAAAATCATGAAGGAGAATATAAGACTAAAGCATATGTCAGTAAAAGAGAGAAAAGCCTATTGGGGAGGGAGCTGCAGATCGCTTTCTTCTGATAAGATAGCATAGCCACACAAAGAAAAAGATAGAGAGTAATAATAAATTTGAATCCAAAAGATAAAGAGTAATAATATTTAATACAAAATACAAAAAGTAATAATTTATAATCCACATACAGTTCATGTGGATTAAAAATTATCCTTACTATTGTCAAGGCACTTTTAGCACATATTATGAGGCTCAGAAAAATGTGCAGCTAGGAGAGAACTTTTCAAATATAAGAAATCGCTGCCTTTTCATTAAACTGTACTACTCTTTCCTTAGTTCCTTCCAACAGACTAACCACCTGCTTTAGAAACTAATCAAGACTAGGCATTTAATACATGCATTTTCTAGTAAATAATGCCAGTTAACATTGAATTTCACCAAAACTCACCAGGCTCATATAAACTATTGGCTGACACTGTGGAGGGTAAAGATTCTCTTCCATCATCAGAGCTCTGCTGGATTCCACTGTCATTACTTTTGACTGTTTTAAAGAAAAACCAACTAGTGATTTTAGAGAGTCATTAAAAAAATAACCTCCCACAAACAACGAGGCTTGAAAATGAACTGATATGTCAATGTGAACTCAAAGGGTAGTAGAATACATTTAATACAATTTTAATTCTTTTGAGCACTTGGCGTATCAAAAAATGAACCAGTTACAAAGCCTGAAAATAAACTTATCTTCAGACTTGTAATACATCTCATTACCCCATAATATGTAAGGGGTAGTAAAAAGCTTAATTTATTGTATGACTGTAAGTAATGTGTAATTCTGAGACAATGGGTAACATCTAGAGAAATGGCCACACTGCACAATGACCACTGGCACAGACTTGGAATGCTTCATAAGAGTAGTACTTACTACTACGGAGTTTTGAAGAGGTATCAAAGTAGGAGAAGAGTGAATCTAGCTCATCAGGACAGAACAGAGACTCCCGCCTGGCCTCGTCGCTATTTACAGCAACCACTGGGGACATGCAAGTTAGCAAAGCACAAAGCAGGCAGTAAGAAGGGAAAAGGGTAGGAAAAAAACATTATTGGGAAAAATTTAGGGAGAAAAAAAATAGGAAGGACATTAGGTGGTTAATCAGATATTTATGGCTTTTATGCCATGATAGAGTAATAATTCCCATCTCCCTCTGCACTTTAAGCAGTTTTAGTCCTTAGAATATACACATTACCTAGAAATCTGAATTAGCAAGACCTAGTAAATGTAATAGTTTTAAAGACAGAGTCCAGTTTTTCCTTAGAATATGTAGAAGGAAATAGATTTTTAGCATTGAAAAAATTTTAAATGGTTAATAATTCAGAGATTAAGAAAGTGACATCACCTTACGAAAATATTATATATACAAGTAAGCTGTAATACCTGAACTTTGGGGAGATGCTTTCATTTGGTCACCTGGTCCAAGTTTAGAAATGCTTAGCCTCTTTTCTTCGCAACTTCTGGAGACAATCCTTTTTTCCTGCTCAGGAGGTGATGATGATGTAGAATATTTATCCACAAATTTCTTCTCCACATATTTTGCTTTGATATATGCCTCTTTCTCCTGTCTGATAAACATAAAAATATCATGATGTTCTGCTTAGTCTCTGAGCATAACTAATACTGAAAAGAAGCCATTATACACATAATGAATATTTCAAAGAAAGTTAGTAAATGAAATACTAATTAAAACTGAATTTGTGACGATATGTACCATTTTCCTGCCACATACTTAATGAATTATGATTTCATATTCAAATTAAATACAGATCATAAACTAAAGATTTCATATACTGAACGATCACTACTGGTAAGACAACTACTTTAAAACAAAATAACATTCCTAACTTAAGGGGGAGAAAAGATGTCACGTTTAAAGTTTTGATTTCTTATAGAATCATAGAATGCCAAGTTTGTTCTATACGTTTTCTTACCTATATCATTTAAAAATGCTTAGGTATTTGGCTAAAATAGGATATTTCAAGGTCTAAAGTAACTCAAACAGCAATGCTTTAGCAAATAAATAATCTGATTTAAGTAATATTGGTTTACAGTATAATAACTTTAAAATGATATTGTGTATATATAAAGATTTAGTCAACTGCAATATACCAAAACCCAAAATGAACTATGTACCTTGAAGACACTCTTAGCCATTTATTCAATGAGAGTCTCCATATATAGAAATGGAAGTATAATTTCAAACACAGCAATTAAATACTCTTTGTTACCTTGTCACCCTTTACATTTTTTTTATTTTTTTAAAATTTATTTTAGAGAGGGGAAGAGAGGGAGAAAGAGAGGGAGAGAAGCATCAATGTGCAGTTTCCTCTCATTCGCTCCTTGTTGGGTACTTGGCCTGCAACCCAGGCATGTGCCCTGACTGGGAATTGAATCAGTGGCCCATTGGTTTGAAGGCCAGTGCTTAGGCCACTGAGCCACACCAGCCAAGGCTACCTTGTTACCTTTAATTCTTCAACATCATAATGTTATGTATAAAGCATGTGATTAACAAATATTTGCTGAACTAAATCACACAGTGTAAAATTATTCTCTGTATGTAGTAGAAACTTTATCCTTAGATACATTAATGAACAGATTTTCTCTTTTTTAAAGGCTGGCCACTAACAGAACATTGGTCTACTTTAACTGCCAAGAACTTTTACATTCATACACAGAACCTTAATTTTTAAGATTCTTATCTGGAGACTATAATTGACTGACCAATAAAAAATAATTTTGTAGCCATATTTTAATAGGAAGAGAAATGATCTCTTCTAAACAGTCTGTTTCATTATTACATAAAAATTATAGTGAAATAAAATCACAGCCATATTTCTGATTAGGGAAAAAAAAAAAGATAACATATTAAGACAACTGAAATATCCTGACTGGTGTGGCTTAGTTAGTCGGGCATCATCCCATAAAGCAAAATGTTGCCAGTTAGATTCCTGGTCAGGGCACGCGCCTGGGTTACAGGTTTGGTCTCTGGTTGGGTGTGTATGAGAAGCAACCAATCAATGACTCTCTCTCACATGGATGTTTCTCTCTCCTTTTCTCCCTCCCTTCCTTTGTCTCAAAATAAATAAAATCTTTTTTTTTTAAAGACAACTGAAATAGTACCTTTGTCCTGGTTGTGGTTTCTTTATTCCCATTTTTTCCACTTTAGCTTCATAAACTCGATTTATAACATCATTCCCCAACTCACACATAAGCTGTTTAGCAGGGAAATAGAAAAATAAGCCATAAATTCCTAAAAATACTATGGAAGTCATTAAAGCAAGTACACCTAGGTAATTCCTTTGGCATATTCTGTAACTGCTCATTCCACAAAGTTTAAAGTTAAAGCAAAATGAAATAAGAGTAGAGTGCAATATCACCATTTGCCATTGTTCACCAAAATACCTCTCCTGAAGGATTACCACTCCTAAAGAAAAAGCCTTTGCCTCTCCCATCTCCTGCTAGTTTCTATCCCTCCACCATGCCTAGCACAATGCTGCACATTATTCACAATGTCGAGTAAATTAAATGAAAAAAAGACGTCCAAGGCCAGACAGGTAAAGTTTTAAACAACTCAGAACTGAAGTAAACTATTTTCTCCTTATACTTCATATATAAGAATTTCAAAATATTTTAAAACTTTTGGTCATATTTTTTTAAAACATCATACAGTCGTGTTTCCAACAAATTTTCTAAATTGAACCTACTGAGTTGATAACTACATACAAAGTTGATACAGAAATTAGATTCCTACCTCTATTCTCCCACTTTCTTCATCTTTGAATTAGTAATGAATAGTAGAATCTACGTAAATAGGGGTCTACCTTAGAAGTCAATTTATCACTTCAATTTAGATGTTTACACAATAATTACACAAAGCAAATTTTTTACTTTACATAACTGACAGAACTACCAGTTTATACAGAGTGAAATAAAATCAAAAGCACATTAAGAACACAATTTTCAAACAAAAGAGTACACCACAAAAATTAAGCTAAATGGGGGGAATTAAAAGAAGTATACTATTCACTGTGAGTTTTGTTAATCTTATCAGAAACCCAGATGTGATCTAAAATTATTTGTGACATTTTCATACATATGAATCCCTACACATGGAAAAAAGATATCTTGGTTTGATGACTACTACCCTGCAAATGGCCCTATGCTAAAATAACCCAATGAAAACAACTTACTATGCCAAACCATTAGGAAGCTTACTCTAGCAACATGTGTCATATTTTTATCAAGAATTTATATAATTATAAAAGATTAAAATTAAGCCACAGAATCTAAGATTTTTTTGAGAAAACAAACATGTAGGAACACTGGTTTTCTTAAAAAGTGAACTGATTCGAAATTAAGAGTCCTACATAAAGTTATCAATTTTTAAAATCCAATATAAAAATAACAGATTGGTCAACATAGTCTCATATGTGTCCCAAAACAATATACTTAATATTAGCATTGAGAAACTTAAACATTTGGAAGACTTCTGGCCAAGATGGATGCATAAGCAGACACACTTGGCCTCCTTGCACAACCATAAGAAGTATCACAATTAACCTCAAAACAAAAATAACCAGAACTGCTAGAAAACTGAACTGTCTGGAAGTCCAACAACTAAGCTTTAAAGTAGAAATATTTATTCAGATGGGTAAGAAGGGCAGAGACAAGGAGTTTGGGTGAAGAGGGCACAGTGTGGCAGCAAGGCAGCAGAAGCTGGCAGAACGGGTGGTCCTACATTCATGTGTGGCATATAAAAACTGAGGACACCTGGGGAGGGAGCCACCCCAGCCCCAGGCTAGACCACTGCAGCCCAGGGTTCTAGTGCCCGGAGAATAAAGCATCATAACCTCTGGCTGTAAAAACTAATTGGGTTTGGGGTGTTGGAAGAAACTGCCAGTCTCTCAGTAGAGTCCATTTAAAGGGTCCCTAGAGTCCTAGAATGTATGCAAACCCATCCACTCTGGGAACCACCACTACGAAATAGCTTAGAGGGGCTCTGGTTGCCTACAGGAAGTAGGTAAAGTGACTGGAACTGGGCAAGGGCTAAGCAAGTGGCATTGTTGCCTCTGGGCTCCTCCCCCACAACAAGCCACAAAGTGGTGAAGCAGGTTACCCCGTCCTGGCAAGTACCTAAGGCTCCGTGCCTTACAAAGTAAGGGTTGCATTTCAAGACAGCGAGTCAAAACAGCTCTACCTAATACACAGAGGCAAACATAGGGAGGCTGCCAAATTGAAGAGACAAAGAAATATGGCCCAAATGAAAGAATAGATCAAAACTCTAGAAAAAGAGCTAAGCTAAACAGAGATAGTCAACCTGTCAGATGCAGAGTACAAAACACTGGTGATAAGGATGCTCAGAGAACTCACTGAGTACTGCAAATGCATAAGGGAAGATATGAAGGCTACACTAAATCAAATAAAGGAAAATACACAGGGAACCAACAGTGAAGAGAAAGAAGCCAGGATTCAAATCAATAATTTGGATTGTAAGGAAGAAATAAACAATCAACCAGTACAAAATGAAGAAATAAGAATTCAAAAAAACAAGGAGAGAATAAGATGACCCTGTGATACCTCTAATAGTGCCAACATTGAATCATAGGGATGCCAGAAGAAAAGGAAGGGCAAGAAATTGAAAATTTATTTGGAAAACTAATGAAAGAAAACTTTGGTGAAGGAAAGAGACATACAAGTCCAGAAAGCACAGAGAGTCCCATACAATTTGGACCCAAAGGGGACCATACCAAGACACATCATAATAAAGATAAAGAGAGAATCTTAAAAGCAGCAAGAGAAAAGGAGACAGTTACCTACAAAGGAGTTCTCACAAGACTATCAACTGATTTATCAAAAGTAACTTTGTAGGCAAGAAGGGACTGGCAAGAAGTATTCAAAGTCATGAAAAGCAAGGATGTACAACCAAGATTACTCTATCCAGCAAAGCTATCATTTATAATTGAAGGGCAGATAAATGCTTTCCAGATAAGGTCAAGTTAAAGAAGTTCATCATCACCATGCCCTTCCGATATGAAATGTTAAAGGGACTTATTTAAGAAAAAGATGATCAACACTATGAACAGCAAAATGACAACAAACTCACAACTATCAACAACTGAATCTAAAAAACAAAAACAAAAACAAACTAAGCAAACAGCTAGAACAGGAACAGAATCACAGAAATAGAAATGACTTGGAGGGTTATCAGTGGGAAGGGGAAGGGGAGAAATGGGGTAACAGGTGCAGGGATTAAGAAGCATTAATTGGTAGGTACAAAATAGACAGGGGGAGATTAAGAAGAATATATGGAGAAGCCAAAGAACTTATGTGCATGACCCATGGACATGAAATAAGGGAGGACTGCTGGATGGAAGGGGAGTACTGGGCAGAGGGGGAAAAGGGTAAAAAAAATTGGGACACCTGTTAACAGCATAATCAACAAAATACACTTAAAAAAACTTATACATCTGTAAACCAACTATCTAAACTCATGACTATTTATATAAAAATATAACACATTTTAAAGCAAGTATTTATTTTACCTTTAAAAGTTCAGGCTCCCAGGTGTCTAAAGTTAAAGAACGTACTTTTGAAAAATGAACTCCAAGACTCCTATGAGGGAAAAAAGACTTTGTTAATAGTAAAGTATCAATCTCTATTTGCTAATTATGCAAATTACTTTCCTCTTACTATGTGACAGTCTCTACTATAGCCCTTAACATGTATATAATTAGAAATGATATATATCTTCTGATTTCAATCATTGGTGAACCAAAGTCCTCAAAAAATATTCACAGAACAGAATTGTATCCACTTTACAAAAGATAAAAAGATACAGACCAGCGGTCAAATTAGGCAAGTAGAAAAGGCTCTTTATTCAATGGGACATGATAATTTACAATGCATGTTTATCCAAAAGAAGCCTCTCAGCTTGGGCAGGTGTACCCACCGATGAATCCCAGAACACTCGATACACAAGGTGATGCCCAGGTTGATGCTGGCCCACCGTGGGTCTGCCAGGCCACAGTCACAGCAGCTGGCATTGCCAGGGATACACTGGACTCGCTGCAGTGCACTTTCTCCTTTCAATAATTTATCTTTCGACTCATTTCCAGAATCCAAGCTTCCTGTGGATGGGGATGATTTCTTATCCAGCTTCTAAAAGGATGAAAAATTATTCATTAGTGTTTTAAAAAAGACTGTAATATCATGTTGCATTCTACATGCTCCAAATGAAAGTTTATGATCAATAAATTGAAGGTCTATTATGGACCTACACTAGGCAATGTTGGAGGCATTAGAAATTTAAGAATGGAATAATATAAGTTCCTCCATCAACTGGTCTTGTGGGTAGAAATATATAACCATTGAAAATTTATAGATATATAAATAACTAATACAATGAACATATGCACAAGATATGAGGTCAAAGGGAAGGGAGAACATGAATTTAACATGCAAAATGAGAAACAGAGGGAAGGAATAAACATGAGACTATTAAGACTTGAGAATAAGATAAATATTATTTTATACCATGTTTTTCTAAGGTATCCAATTACTGTATTTTTTCGGACTATAAGATGCACCCTACAATTTGGGAGAAAAACAGGGGTGCACCTTATAGTCTGAATGTAGATTTACATTTACATTGGTGAAATATTACGTTATTTATGTTATTAAATATTTTACCACATTTTTTGCTTCAAAAGTTTTTTCCTATTTTCCTCCTGTAAAACCTAGGTGCATCTTATGGTCTGAAAAATATGATAACTCCAAGCAAGTTATTTCAACCTATTTGGTGAATAGCTGGAAAAGGTACAGCCTTTTATTAAAGAATAGATTTATTACATAATTATAATTACAGAGTGAATCAACAATAGAATACTCAGTATCTTGAAATGCCACAAGTTATTAGGAAAAGCAAAAGGCATAAGCAAAAACCTATTTTTTTAAAGTTTACGGCAAAGTCTATACTAATAATAATTAAAGGTGTAGTTTGGGGGATCCTAAGCAATTAAAGATATGGTTTAAAAAGTATTTGGATTTAAAAACATTTCAACAAGCCAGTATTTTAGTACAGAATAAACAGAAATATAATTTGGTCCTTGCCTTGACCTTCCTGAAAACCCAACTCAATAGCCATTATTAGGTGAGCCAAGCAAAAAAAAAAAAAAAAAAAAAGTGTGGGGATATGGAATTCCAGAGAGAGGAGTTGGGCTGGATGAAGAGCATATCTTTGAATGGGAGCAATGCCATGCAGTTTGTTGGATCCCAAGCTGGATATGAAGGGTATCTTCACAGGCAGCAGCCCAGCAAGGGAAGTAAGAGCCTGAGGAGGGAGAGGCATGTGGAGTAGGAGTGCCACAGTGTGAGGTGTCATAGCCAGAGTGGGCTGAGGGGGCAGGTGGCAGCAGAGAGAGGACATTGGTTATATATATAAAAAAACTGATCATATAAACAAACATGTTAAAACTAATGGGAGTCAGATTTTTCACTGCTGAGAAAGAAGTTACTCATAAGAAAAGCAGAGAATTAGAATAAACTCTGTTGTATCAGATTAGAACTGGAGAAACCAATAAGCACACTAATGGTTTTCAATATAAATAGATGTATAAAGAAATATAGATGTAAATATATGTATGTATGTACCATATATATATTCCTTTATCTTAGTTTCTAAAAGCCATTCCCTATCAAAAGGAACTAGGGCTCTTTGAAGAAACTGCTGATTTAAGAACTGGTGCAGAGAAAGTACAAACTGAAACTGAAACATCTCATCATGTTAGAAAGTAAAGACTGAAGGGACCATGCAAAAAGGACACAGAAACCAGGGCTCTATTGGCTAAACTTGGGTCAATCTGAGCAACAAAACAAATAATAATAGTAATGGATATAATAGTAATAGTAATGGTTTTAACACATTCAATAAAATAGGGGCCTATACTAACATAATAAAAAAATTAAAGCTTGATAAGGAACAGAATATTTATATAGTCTCCAAGTACCTCCCCTACAAAATACTTAGGAACTTCACAGTAAAGAAGTGTAGCAGACATCACCTTAATCACGTGATCCAAATTAATATTACCAATAACGGGACAAATCAAAATCAAATGCCACCTGAGAGGGTGCAGTGAGAACAGAGAGACATTTATATAATATTCCTGCCAAAGATGCATAGCCTTGTGAGTAAACACCAGACAAACCCATACTGAGGACATTCTACAATAACTAGTCTACAATCTTAAAAACTATCAAACTCAAGAGGGTCAAAGTAAGACTAAGGAACTATTCCTGACTAAAAGAAACTGAAAAGTCATGACAACTAATGGTGCCTATGTTTCTGGACTAGATCTTCTGCCATAAAGAACATTACTGGGACAACTGTTAAAACTTAATGATATTTGGGAATCAAATGGCTATAATGCATCAATGTTCATTTCTTGATTTTGATGGCTATACCACAATTATATAGGAGAATGTCCTAGGCTGTGGGAAGTATTGATACTAAAGAAATTGGGCAAGATGGTGGAGGAGTGAGAGGAAGTTATACAAACATCCTCCCAGGACCAATCTGGAATTACAACTAAATTGTGGAGTAATCACTGGGAACAAACAACTGAACAACAGCGAGACAAGAGCCTTATAACCTCGGACAGACAGAAGAATCAGCTTCAGCACAATCTGACTGGTAAGTAATGTAGTAGAGACTTGAGAAGGCTGGCTGGGTGCCCACACGTGGCAGTGCCGGAGGAATAATTAAGAGGCTGGTTGAATCTCCCTGAGAAGAATGGGGTCTAAACCCTAAGCTGGGATCCCTAGCCTAGACCACCCGAGCCCAAAATGTATAATAGATAACAACCAGTGTCAAAAAGTGGCAGGACTGCTGGAGACACAGAGCCTTTTAAAGGGCCAACACACAAACTTTCATTTGCAGTCACTTACCCAGGGTTCCAACAAAGGCAGGAGCAGAGATGGCTAGAGATGCTTGAGGAGAAACTGAGGACAGAGGCTTTGGGGAGAGAGCTGAGAGGGTAGCTGCCAGGATCCCGGTGCTGAGTCATCATCCCTACAGTAGCAGCCATCCTGCTCAGGTGGACCACTCCCCTCAAAGCAGCAGCAGTCTGAAGGGAAGCAATAGCCCCAACCCCAAGAGATATTCTGCCCTGCCCTATGGGATTTAAGCCTGACTGCTGAGTGCAGACTGACTAGATTAACAACTGAAGAAGACAGCCATAGACAGTAGATCCCTGGAAATCAGGAATTGGCTGCCTAAGATTAGACGGGGTCAACATCTGACATCACCAGAAGTGTACCCAGAAAGAAAGAACAGTGGTAAACACCAGAGATACTGAGATGAAATCACTGTGGTCTTTTCCATGATTTGTGACATTTCTTCCTGCATAGCTTTTTAACATTCATTCCTTGTCCATCAAGTTTGTGCATATTAAATCACTAGATTATATACTATAGTTTATTTCAATACACATATTTTGCCCCTCCCTTTTTTTTTACCCCATTTTACCTTCTTTCCTCTCATTATTTTCATTTTAAATTGTTTTCTCTCTTGCTACAACCTTTTTCCATTCCACACTCCTACTGTTTCTTCCCTGTCTAGCCTCATAAAACTAATTTTCTTATTAATGGTCACCTGACATCCTTTTCCCCTGCTCTTAAAATATCCACGTTCTCTCTCTACCTTCAGCAATCTTTGCTAGTTGGTTGTGGATAGGGAAGTTGTTCATGCATTTTTTCAATTTTATCTATAGATCTTCATTAACTTTGTATTTCCAAACTCAAATTTTATGGGTTACCTTTCCTACTCTATTTTTTGTCTCAAATTTTTAATTTGGCTCTGTCTTAGCCTGTGTTTTTTGACTTTTTTCTTCCTTTTCTCTGTCATCCTGCCCTTTTATTTTTCTTTATTCTCCTTTTTTCCAATTCTTTTCATCTCAAATTTTACTTTTTCCCAGTCTTAGCCTGTTTTTTTGTTCCTCACTCTTAGTATTCCCTTGCCCGCTATTTCAATATCACTTCCCGTTCCTCTAGACATCTTTTAAGCTTTTATTTCTTTTTCCCCTCTCACTCACATACCACCTATATTAATTTTAGCTCATTTGTTTTTGACAGTGCTATAGTCCATCTTTCTCTGCAATTTGGCTCCTATATTTTTAGCACTTATTTATTTTCCCCTTCCTTTTTCTTTCTCTCTCACTTTATTTATTTTTTAAAAAGTCTACTAATTTTCTAAAAAGATTATTTATTTATTTATTTTTAGAGAGGGAAGGGAGGGAGAGAGAGAGAGAGAGAGAGAGAGAGAGAGAGAGAGAGAGAGAGAGAGAGAAAAATCAATGTGCGGTTGCTGGGGGCCGTGGCCTACAACCCAGGCATGTGTCCTGACTGGGAATTGAACCTGTGATGCTTTGGTTCACAGCACACACACAATCCACTGAGCTACACCAGCCAGGGCTCTCTCTCACTTTATTTTAATTTCTGTTTAAACCTAACACTATATACTTCCCTTCTCATACTCAATTTTGCCTTCTTCATTTCCTTTTTAATTCATGATATGAATTTTACTTTGTCTCTTCACATTGCTCCAACTTCCAACTCTTATTAGTGCTCCTCCTTCTACCCTCTCAAAATAATTTTTCTTTCAGTAGGTCATCTCATATTCACATTCCTTTCTTATAATAGTTTTAATCTCTTTATAACCTTATTAATACTGGTTCATTTACTGTGGATAATGGGACTGCAGGGGGTAGTTATTTTTGCAGGTGTGCGTTTTTTTACCTGAGTTTGTGGTTTTGTTCTGGCAACACCTGTACAACATATAAGACGCGGTGGGTGCAGTGACCCTAAGTCAACCAGTTGGAGGGAAGGACCCATCAAAGAATGACCGAACAACAATCAAAACCCAATTACATCCAGAGAGCCAACATAAGGGGCATCCCAAGAACATCAAGTTCAGGAGATCAGGGAGACTACACCACTGAATCCTAAAGGTCTCCTGCAATAGAAGTTCATGCTACAAAGACAGGGAGTCAAAGCACATCAATTTAAGAAGCAGAAGCAAACAAGAAGAATTTCACAAATAATGGGAAGACAAAGAAACAACAACCCCCAATCAAAAGGAAAGGAAGAATCCTCAGAAAGAATTCTAAATGAAATAGAGGCAAGTCAATTATCAGATACTGAGTTCAAAACAATGGTTCCAAGGAAGCTTAATAGGCTCGGTGTGAATTACTGAAAACTACAGAGAAACTATGAGGAACTTACTGTAAACTGTATCAGCATGAAAAAGGACATAGAAACGATCAACAAGAGCCAAGAGGAAATGAAGAACACAATTTTTGAATTGAAGAACACAGGAGAAAAAAATCAAAAGCAAACTACATGAAGCAAAGGATCAAATCAAGGAACTGGACAACAAGGTAGGAAAACAACTCCCAGAAAGAGCAAGAAAAGGACAAAAGACTGAAAAAGAACAAAGAGGGATTAAGGGAACTGCAGGACAATATGAAATGGGATAATATCCATATAATAGTAATAACAGAAGGAGGAGAGGAGGAGGAAAGAATAGAAAAAATAATGATGGAAAACTTCCTGAATCTGATGAGAGAAAAAAATCACACAAGTCCAGGAGATAATCAAGAGGAACCCAAAGAGGCCCACTCGAAGTACAACATAATTAAAATGGCAAAAGCCAAAGACAAAGAGAGAATCTTAAAGGCAGCAAGGGAGAAATAAGAAGTAACATATACATAGCCCAGATAAGGCTAGCAGATGATACTCAATGGAAACACTAACACCCAGAAAAGAATGGCAAGAAATATTCCAGTAATGAAAAGCAAAGACGTGCAACCAAGACTACTCTACCCAGCAAGGATCACAATTAAAATGGAAGGTGAAATAAAGAGTTTCCCAGACAAAAGAAGGCTAAAAGAATACACCTCCACCAAATCAGCATTGCAGGATATGCTAAAGAGACTGCTTTAAGAAAAGGAAAAAAAATAGAGAGAGAGAGAGAGGAACATAGATACAAAGGGGAAAAATGACAATCAATAAGTACCTGGCAATAATAACCTTAAATGTAAAAGGATTGAACGCTCCAATCGAAAGACATAGGGCAGCTGAATAGACAAGAAAAAATGACCCGCATATATGCTGCCTACAAAATACTCTCCTTGAAAGATCTACACAGACTGAAAGTGAAGGGCTGGAAAAAAATTTTCCAAGGAAATGAACAAGAAAAAAAGCCGAAGCAGCAATCCTTACAACAGATGAAAGAGACTTCAAAACAAACGTCATATAAAGAGACACAGAAGGATACTTCATAATACTCAAGGGAAAAATCCAGCAAGAAGACATAAATATTATCAACATATATGCATCCAACACAGGAGCACCCAAATATATAAGAAAAATCCTGGAGGACTTCAAGAAAGCTATTGACAGCAACATAATTATAGTAGGGGATTTTAATACCCCATTGTCAAAAATGGATAGGTCTTCCAAACAAAGTATCAACAGGGATACTGTGGAACTGAATGATCTTAGTCCATTAGATCAAATGGAATATATATATGAAATATATATATATCTCAGATGGAATGTTATATATATATATATATAAAACATTTCATCCCAAAGAAGTAAAATTCACATTCTTTTCAAATGCACATGGAATATTTTCAAAGATATACCACATGATAGGACACAAAACAATCCTCAACAAATTCAAGAAAATTGAAATCATATCAAGCATTTTCTCTGACCACAAGGGACTGAAACTACAAACCAGCCTCAAACAAAAACTGAAAAACACTCAAATTCATGGAGACTGAATGGTATGGTATTAAACAATGAATTGGTCAAGAATGAGATCAAGGAAGAAATAAAGTTGTTTCTGGAAACAAATGAAAATGAACTCACAACAGCCCAAAATTTATGGGACACAGTGGAGGCAGTCCTGAGAGGGAAGTTCATAGAGATACAGGCCTACCTAAAAAAAAAAAAATCCAGACATTTCAAATAAACAACCTAACTTACACCTAGAAGAACTCCAAGAACAACAAAGACAGCACAGAACAAGTAGAAGGAAGGAAATAACCAAGGTCAGAGCAGACTTAAACAACACAGAGAATAAAGAGATAATTCTAAGGATCAATAAATCCAGGAGCTGGTTCTTTGAAAACATAAACAAAATCGAAAAGCCTGTAAGCAGACTTATCAAGAAAAAAAGAGCGAGGACCCAAATAAACACAATCAGAAATGAAAAATGAGAAGATGGCGTCAGAGTAGGAAGGAGCAGATTTGGCTTTCCTCTGCTCAGGGGAGAAAATCCTGACCGATGTATGGAGTAGAAAGGCAAGCAACCAACATATTTCAGCATTTTTGAAAACAGAGGACCAAGGATTGTGGCAGAACCGAAAGAACAAAGAACAGATCCTAAGGGGAGTGCTGCAGCAAGGTGGGGTCCCAGGACAAGAGTGTGGTCCCGGGGCTGCAGCCCTCTCTCTTGGGAGAGAGCCAGGTCAACTGCTCCCTCCCCAGCCGAGCAAGGTCTGAGCGGCTCTGGGAGGAATCCAGGTGCTGGCAAACACACAGGGGCGGTGAGCACATTTTGGAGGCGGTGGACACTGGAGGGGCCGAGTCGCGCAGGCGACCCGGACTCCCACGGTCACCGGTCTGGCTGGAGCTTTGGTGGTGGGAGAAGCCAGGCCACTGCGGGAGAAGCCAGGCCACTGTGGGGAGTGGCGGGCTTGAAAGGGAGGAATTTCTCAAGAGGAAGGAGTGAATAGGCACAGACACTGTTTGGGGAATTCTCCTAAAGTGATCAGTGCCTCCAGCCTGTCTGCTACCCAGCTGTGGGCGCACCTGAGGATGGGCGCACCAGCGGGTCCGGCGCACCAGCGGACACGGACGGGCGCACCAGTGGTCGGGCACACCCGGCGCACAGGGCGCCTGCAAGGAGAGCATCCCCGCACACCAGCCCACAGCAGTAACCCTGGGGAAAGACCTGATTCCCACACCCAGGGCCCAAAGCTGAAGAGCCAGTGAGAACTCCACTGGCCAAGGAAGAAAAGCCAAACAAATCATCCTTCAGCCTGCCTCAACCAGCAAGAGCAGAAAAACCGGTTTGGCCACTTTGAAATCAAGAGACTTTTTAATTTGATTCTATTTTTTTTAACAATTTTTAATTTTTTAAGTTTTATTGTTTTTATTCTCTTTTTGATTTCTTTTTCCTCTCTTACCTGATTTCTTGTTTTATTCCTTCCTCCTTCCGGGCCTCCAATTTTATCTCTTCTTCCTTCCTTCGTCTGCCTTTTCTATTTTTTACTTTTTAAAATTTTTTTCCTAAATACCTATAAGTGAGACAAAATCCTGGATCTGTGAAATGACCAAAGTTGAACCCAAAGAAGGGGCATCACAACAGATGGGACAGTGAAATAAATGTCACCCTGCTATTACAGAGAACATGCAAGTTATTGCATATTTGTATTATTATTATTTTTCCAGTGTTCCTACATCTTTTTTTTAACAGTATTTTTATATCCCTCTTCTTTTTGTATAGCCTGCTTTGTTAGGCTGGATATATTGTATGACCTGACAGCTTTCCCCTGATATCTCTTTCTATACTGTATTACTAACCTACTGTCCTTGAACTCACCTGTGTCCCATCAGCACACTACTAGATGTTCTGTACTCCCTATTCTTGTTACCTAGATCTCATAGACTCTGTCATATGAATGTTGCCATAATATTAGTGTAAATAACCGCTGTCCCATGCAATTGTAAGTACTTCACAACACCCCCCCACCCCCAGATCTTAGCCCATTTCAGTTTCCTGAACTCTATTACTGTAGTGGTTAACTCTATTCTCTCACACACTACACCTATTTACTATCCTTTACTCTCACCTTACCCCAGAATCTGACCGCCCACAACCTCCCTGCTTTATAGGTCCAGCTCACAATCCTTCCTCCCCCAACAAGAGTCTTATCTTCTTTCCATCCTTTCTAAAAATCAGCTAGCTGGAAGACCACGGTTAACACTATACATAGTGAAAGGATCTCCTATATCTCCCCTACTTGCTACTACTGTAAATAGCATAGAATTCTCGGTTGCTGTCTTAAACCATTTTGCCTTCCCCCTCCAACTGATGACAAAAAAGAATAGGTGGAGGAGGTGAACACCAGGATACTCACTGGAAGAGGAAACCCAACAACAAAGGAACCACTAACAGATAACAGCAGAAGAAGGTGAAGGAGGGAGTAGTAACCACACAAACCTCAATCCAGGACTTATCTGGAAATACAACTAAACAGTAGAGACAGTACCCAATACAAACAACTGAACAAGATTTCTTTAAACCTTGTACACACAGAAGATCCAGCTTCAACACAACCTGCCCTCACCAGCACAGCAAAATACAGAAGGTGGTGGACAGAGTGACCCACATTTAACCAGCCGGTAGGAAGGAACCACCAAAGAAAGACTCAACAACAATCAAAACCCAAAGGCAAACACAAAGTCAACTTAAACGACAGCCCAAGACCAGCGAGCGTGGGGGGTCAAGGAAACAGCACCACTGAAACTCACTGCTACTCTACTAAAGAAGTTCACATCATAAACCCAGGGAGCCAGAACAGATCAATATAAGAAGCTGAGGCGAACAAGAAGAGTCTCACAAACAATGGGAAGACAAAGAAATAATCCCCAAATGAAAGGAAAGGAGGAAGCCTCAAAAAGAATGCTGAATGAAACAGAGGCAATTCAACTATCAGATATTGAATTCAAAGCAGTGATTGTCAGGAAGCTCAATGAGCTCACAATGAGCTACGAGAGTCTACAGGGAAGCTACAATGAACTCAACGAAAACTACATCAGCATAAAAAAGGAAATAGAAACTCTCAACAAGGGCCAAGAGGAAAAGAAGAATACAATTTCTGAACTGAAGAACACAGTAGAAGGAATGAAAAGCAGGGTCGATGAAGCAGAAGATCGGATCAGCGAGCTAGAGGACAAAATAGAAGAAAACACCCAGAAAGAGCAAGAAAAGGAAAAGAGGCTCAGAAAAAATGAAGAGGGATGAAGAGAAATGCAAGACAATATGAAACGTACTAATATCCGTATAATAGGGATACCAGAAGAAGAAGAAGAACAAGGGATAGAAAACCTAGTTGAACAAGTGATGATGGAAAACTTCCCTAATTTGATGAGAGAAAAAGTCACACAAATCCAGGAAACACAGAGAGTCCCAATCAAGAGGAACCCAAAGAGGCCCACCTCAAGACACATCGTAATTAAAATGGCAAAATTTCAAGACAAAGAGAGAATCTTAAAGGCAGCAAGGGAGAAACAGGAAGTAACATACAAGGGGGGCCCCAATAAGGCTAACAGCTGACTTCTCAATGGAAACACTCCAAGCCAGAAGAGAATGGCGAGAAATAACCCAAGTAATGAGAACCAGAGGCCTGCAACCACGACTACTTTACCCAGCAAGGCTCTCAATTAAGATAGATGGCCAAATAAGAAGCTTCTCAGACAAAAGAAGTCTAAAAGAATACACCTCCACTAAACCAGCTCTGCAAGAGATGCTAAAGGGACTGCTTTAAGGAAAGAAAGGAAAAGAGAGTGAGAGAGGATCACACGTACATAAAAGGCAATGAATAAGTACCTATCAATAATAACCTTAAACGTAAATGGATTAAACGCTCCAATCAAAAGACATAGAATAGCTGATTGGATAAGAAAACATGACCCACACATATGCTGTCTACAAGAGACCCACCTCAGGATAAAAGATCTGCACAGGTTGAAAGTGAAGGGCTGGAAACAAATTTTCCAAGCAAATGGACAAGAAAAAAAAAGCCGGGGTAGCAATACTCGTATCTGACAAAATAGACTTCCAAAGAAGGATGATAAAGAGAGACCCAGAAGGTCATTTCATAATACTCAAGGGAAGAATTCACCAAGAAGACATAAATATCGTAAATATATATGCACCCAACATAGGAGCACCCAAATACATGAAGAAAATCTTAGAGGACTTCAAGAAAGATATGAACAGCAACACAATTATAGTGGGGGATTTTAACACCCCTCTATCAAAAATGGACAGATCTTCCAAACAAAATATCAACAAAGATATTGTGGCATTGAACAATACCCTAGACGAAATGGGCTTTACTGATATTTACAGAACCCTCCATCCCAAAGAAGCTAAATACACATTTTTTTCAAATGTACATGGAACATTTTCAAGGATTCACCACATGATAGGACACAAAACAAGCCTCAACAATTTCAAAAAAACTGAAATCATACCAAGCAATTTCTCGGATCACAAGGGACTGAAACTAGAAATCAACCCCAAGAAAAAAACCCCAAAACACTCAAACTCATGGAGATTAAACAGCATGCTACTAAACAATGAATGGGTCAAGAATGATATTAGGGAAGAAATCAAACGGTTTTTGGAAACAAATGAAAACGAACTCATAACAACCCAAAACTTATGGGACACAGCCAAGGCAGTCCTGAGAGGGAAGATCATAGCGATACAGGCCCACCTAAAAACGTTAGAAACATTTCATACAAACAACCTAACCCTACGTCTACAAGAACTCGAGGAACAACAACAAAGACAGCCCAGAGCAAGCAGAAGGAAGGAAATATCCAAGATCAGAGCAGAATTAAATGACATAGAGACTAAAAGCACAATTCTAAAGATCAACGAATCCAAGAGTTGGTTCTTTGAAAAGATAAACAAAATCGACAAGCCTTTAAGCAGACTCATCAAGAAAAAAAGAGAGAAAACCCAAATAAACACAATCAGAAATGAAAGAGGAGAGATTACAATAGATATAACAGAAATACAAAGGATTGTAACAAATTACTACAAAGAGCTGTATGCCAAGAAATTTGAGAACCTAGATGAAATGGACAAATTTCTAGAAAAATATAATCTTCCAAAACTCAATAAAGTGGAAGCAGAAAGCCTGAACAAACCAATAACAACAAAAGAAATTGAATCGGTAATCAAAAAACTCCCAACACACAAAAGCCCTGGACCAGATGGTTTCACAGGAGAATTCTACAAAGCATTTAAAGAAGAACTAACACCTACCCTTCACAGACTATTTCAAAAAATACAAAAAGATGGAAGACTCCCAAACTCCTTTTATGAGACCAACATCATCTTAATTCCAAAACCAGATAAAGACACAACAAAGAAAGAAAACTACAGGCCAATATCGCTGATGAACATTGACGCTAAAATCCTCAACAAGATACTGGCAAACCGCATCCAACAGTACATTAAGAAGATCATACACCATGACCAAGTGGGATTCATTCCAGGGATGCAAGGATGGTACAATATTCACAAATCAGTAAATGTAATACATCACATAAACAAAAGAAAAGACAAAAACCACATGACCATATCAATAGATGCAGAAAAAGCATTTGATAAGGTACAGCACCCATTTATGATAAAAACACTCAGGAAAGTGGGAATAGAGGGAGCATTCCTCAACATAATAAAGGCCATATATGAGAAACCTACAGCCAACATTATACTCAATGGGCAAAAATTAAAATCTTTTCCACTAAGAACAGGAACAAGACAAGGATGTCCACTTTCACCACTTCTATTCAATATAGTACTGGAAGTTCTAGCCACAGCAATCAGACAAGAAAAAGAAATAAAAGGAATCCAAATCGGAAAGGAGGAAACAAAACTGTCACTGTTCACAGATGACATGATAGTGTACATAGAAAATCCTATAGACTCCACCAAAAAACTGTTTGACCTAATAAATGAATTTGGCAAAACAGCAGGATACAAAGTCAATATCCAGAAATCAAAGGCATTTCTGTACACCAACAATGAAACAGCAGAAGCAGAAATCAAGAAAAAAATTCCATTTGAAATAGCAAAAAGAAAAATAAAATACCTAGGGATAAACCTAACCAAAGAGGTAAA
Source organism: Phyllostomus discolor (assembly GCF_004126475.2). Taxonomy (NCBI): domain Eukaryota; kingdom Metazoa; phylum Chordata; class Mammalia; order Chiroptera; family Phyllostomidae; genus Phyllostomus; species Phyllostomus discolor. The sequence goes on from NC_040904.2 coordinate 108,936,264, forward strand.
AGACCTGTATTCAGAAAACTACATAACGCTGAGGAGAGAAATCAAGGAAGACACAAACAAATGGAAACATATACCGTGTTCATGGATTGGAAGAATTAATATCATCAAAATGTCCATACTACCAAAAGCAATTTACACATTCAATGCAATACCTATTAAAGTACCAATGGCATATTTCACAGACATAGAACAAACACTTCAACAATTTATATGGAACCATAAACGACCCCGAATAGCTGCTGCAATTTTGAGAAAGAAGAGTAAAGTAGAAGGAATCACAATACCTGACACTAAACTATACTACAAGGCCACTGTAATCAAAACTGCCTGGTACTGGCATAAAAACAGGCACATGGACCAATGGAACAGAATAGAGAGCCCAGAAATAAACCCAAGCCTCTACGGTCAATTAATATTTGACAAAGGAAGCAGCAACATAAAATGGAATAAAAATAGCCTCTTGAACAAATGGTGTTGGGAGAACTGGACAGCTACGTGCAAAAAAATGAAACTCAAGCACCAACTTACACCTTGTACAAAAATAGATTCAAGGTGCATAAAAGACTTAAATATAAAGTATGACACCATTAAAGTCCTAGAAGAGAACGTAGGTAGGAAAATCTCAGATATTTCACGCAGAAACTTTTTTACTGACTTGTCTCCTAGAGCAAGGGACATAAAGGAAAGAATAAACAAATGGGACCTTATCAAAATTAAAAGCTTTTGCACAGCTAAAGAAAACAGTATCAAAATAAAAAGAGAGCCAACTGTATGGGAAAACATATTTGCCAATGATACCTCAGACAAGGGTTATATTTTATTATTATATTATATTTTATTTAATATATTTATTTATATTTATAGTTATTATATTTTAATCTCCAAAATATATAAAGAATTTACAAGGCTCCACTCTAAGAAGACAAGTAACCCAATTAAAAAATGGGCAAAGGACTTGAACAGACACTTCTCCAAGGAGGACATACAGAAAATCCAAAGACACATGAAACGATGCTCAATATCGCTAGCCATCAGAGAGATGCAAATTAAAACCACAATGAGACACCACTTCACACCAGTCAGAATGGCCATCATAAACAAAGCAACAAACAACAAGTGCTGGAGAGGCTGTGGAGAAAGGGGGTCCCTAGTGCACTGTTGGTGGGACTGCAGACTGGTACAACCACTATGGAAAGCAGTTTGGAACTTCCTCAGAAAACTAAAAATGGATCTGCCTTTTGACCCGGCAATTCCACTGCTGGGACTCTATCCTAAGAATACTAAAACACCAATTCAAAAGAACCTATGCATCCCAATGTTCATAGCAGCACAATTTACAATAGCTAGGTGCTGGAAGCAACCTAGATGCCCATCAGTAAATGAATGGATCAAAAAACTATGGTATATTTACACAATGGAATTCTATGCAGCAGAAAGAAAGAAGGAGCTCCTACCCTATGCAACAGCATGGATGGAGCTGGAAGGCATTATGCTAAGTGAAACGAGCCAGGCAGTGAAAGACAAATACCACATGATATCACCTTTAACAGGAATCTAAACAAGAAAACAAAACAAAACAAAACAAAACAAAAAACTAGCAAAATATAACCAAAGAAACTGAAATAGGGGATAGTCTGACAGTGACCAGAGTGGAGAGAAGAGAGAATTTCAGGGGGGAATGGGTAGGGTTTACAGGAACAAATTTGGAGGACACATGGACAAAAACTAGGGGTGGGGGGTAATGGGGGGGAAGGGGGGAGGGTTGGGTGGGTGGGCTGGAATGGGAGTAGGGGGAGAAAACTGTACTTGAACAATGATTAAAATTTAAAAAAAATAAAAAAAGAAATGAAAAATGATATTATAACCCATACCACAGAAATACAAAGGATTGTAAGAAATTACTATGAAGAACTATATGACAAGAAATTTGAAAACCTAGGGGAAATGGACAAATTTCTAGAAAAATATAATCTTCCAAAACTCAATGAAGAAGTAGAAAGCCTGAACAGCTGACAAAATTGAAGCATTAATCAAAAAATTCATGACACATAAAATCCTTGGACAGAACGGTTTCACAGGAGAATTCTATAAAGCATTTAAGGTAGACCTAACCCCTATTCCAAAACATCCAAGAAGATGGAAGACTCCCAAACTCTTGTTATGAAGCCAGCATCATCCTAATCCCAAAACCACATAAAGTCACAACAAAGAAGGAAAACTTCAGGTCAATATCACTGATAAACATAGGTGCTAAAATCCTCAACACAATATTGGCAAAACACATCCAGCAATACGTTAAAAAGATCATACACCATGATCAAGTGCTATTCATTCCAGGGATGAAAGGCTGGTACAATATTTGCAAATCAATACATGTAATACATCACATAAACAAAAGACAAAGATCACATGATCACAGCAATAGATGTGGAAAAATCATTTGACAGGGTACAGCATCCATTTATGATAAAGACACCCAGCACAGTGGGAATAGAGAGAGCATTCCTCAAAATATAAAGGCCATTTATGAGAGACCTACAGCCAACATCATACTCAATGAGTAAAAACTAAAAACTTTCCCACTAAGATCAGGAACAAGACAAGGTTGTCCACTTTCACCAATTATATTCAAGATAGTATTGTAAGTCCTAGACACAGCAATCAGACAAGAAATGAAAATAAAGGCATCCAAATTGGAAAAGAGGAAACAGAACTGTCATTATTTGCACATGACATGATAGTGTATAGAGAAAATCCTATACACTCCACCAAAAAACTACTGACCTAATAATTGAATTTGGCTAGACAGCAGGATACAAAGTCAATATTGAGAAATCAAAGGCATTTTTGTACACCAACAATGAAATATCAGAAACAGAAATCAGGAAAAAAATCCCATTTCAGATAGCAACAAGAAAAATAAAATACTTGGAATAAACCTAACCAAGAAGGTAAAAGACCTGTACTCAGAAAACTACACAACAGTGAAGAAAGACATTAAGGAAGGCACCAACAAATGGAAAAAGATATCATATTCATGAACTGGAAGAATTAACATCATCAAAATGTCCATACTACCTAAAGCAGTTTATCTATCCAATGCAATATTAAAAGTACCAATGGTGTATTTCACAGATATAGAACAACCACTTTAAAAATTTATAAGGAACCATCAATGACCCCGAACAGCTGCAGCAATTTTGAGAAAGAAGAACAAAGTAGGAGAGATTACAATACCTGACATTGAACTATATTGCAAGGTCATGGTAACAAAAACAGTCTGGTACTGATATAAGAATAGACACAGAGATCAATGGAACGAAATAGAGAGCCCAGAAATAAACCTGTGTCCACATGGCCAATTAATATATGACAAAGGGGTAGAAGCATAACATGGAGCAAAAATAGCCTCTTCAACAAATGGTGTTGGGAGAGCTGAACAGCTACATGCAGAACAATGAAACTCAACCACCAACTTATACCACACACAAAAATAAACTCAAGATGGATAAAAGACTTAAATATAAGTCAAGATACCATAAAGTCCTGGAGGAGAACATAGGCAGGAAAATCTCAGATATTCCACATAGCAATATTTCCACCAATATGTCCCCTAGAGCAAGAGACATAAAAGAAAGAATAAACCAATGGGACTTCATCAAATCAAAAGCTTCTGTATTGCTAAAGAAAACATCAGCAAAATGAAAAGGGAACCAACCACATGGGAAAATATATTTGCCAATGATACCCTGTTCAAGGGTTTGATCTCCAAATTATATAAAGAACTCACACAACTCCACTCCAGAAAGACAAATGTCCCAATTAAAAAATAGGTGAAGGACCTGAGCAGACACTTCTCCAAGGAAGACATACAGAGGGCCCAGGAACATATAAAAGGATATTCAGCATCGGATGCTCAGCATCATTAGCCATCACAAAGTTGCAAATTAAGAGCACAATGAGATACCACTTCACACTGGTGAGAATGGCCATCATAAACAAATCAACAAACAATAAGCGCTGGCGAGGTTGTGGAGAACAGGGAATCCTAGTGCACTGTTGATGGGAATGCAGACGGGTGCAGCCACTGTGGAAAACAGTAAAGAACTTCCTCAGAAAACTAAAAATAGAACTACCTTTGACCCAGCAACTCCACTGCTGGGATTGTACTCTAAGAATCCTGAAACACTAATTCAAAAGAACCTATGCACCCCAATGTTCACAGCAGGACAATTTACAATAGCCAAGTGCTGGAAGCAATCTAAGTGTCTGTCCATCAGTAAATGAGTGGATCGAAAAACTGTGGTACATTTACACAATGGAATTCTATGCAGCAGAAAGGAAGAAGGAGCTCCTATCCTTCATGACACCATGGATAGAGACACCATGGATAGATGTGGAGAGCAGTATGCTAAGTGAAGTAACCCAGGTGTGAAAGACAAATACCACATAGTAGCACCTATAAGTGGAATCTAATAAACAAAACAGACAAGTGAGCAAAACAGAACCGGAGACATGGAAATAAAGAACAAACTGACAGTAACTGGAGGGGAAGGGGGATAACGGAATAAAGAAGAGGAAGGGTTGTCAAGGAACAAGTAAGTATAAAGCAACCATGGACAAAGCCTAAAGGGGGAAGGATTGAGGGTGGGAGGTGGGGGTGGGTAGGGTGGCGGGAAAGTGGTGGGGGGAAAATGGAGACAACAGTACTTGAACTACAATAAAAAAAAAGAAACAGAAGCTTGTACTTTTGTCTACATATATTTGTATTACATTTGGTAAAATAAGAAAGTGTTACTTTTACAAATAAAAGGCATAAATCAATATCAAAACAAAAAAGAAATAGTGGGTGATAGACCATCATGTTAGCAACTTATGTACTCTCAAATAGTTCAGGGGAAAATGTTATTTGTACTACACTTGGAACTTCTCTGTAATTTTGAGATTATTTCAAATTTTTTAAAAAGAGAAAATCTTATACTAGAACATGTTAGATAATCTGAATTAACTCATAAGCAATTATCATATAGGGAAATGCTTTTAATATAATGCAGCAATCACTTGGTTCATTTCCAGTTTTACTCTATAAGCTAATACTTCTGCACCAAATTAGAGAGACTGAAAGCAAAATACACTAATGTAGCAGCAGAACTTGGGCTAGACACCTCAAGAAACACAGGACTGGACACAATACCCATTGCCCCCAATCTTCTTCCTGTTTCATTTTGGCCATGTGTTCTGACTTAAAAGTGTTTATTGCATTATATAATTTTGCCTTGTCATTGTAACTGAATACTCTCAACCCTTCTGTACCCTCCAACTAAGCTATCCTCACCAATATTTAAAGTTAAGTCCCACCTATACTGTAGCATTCGTTTATTATGAATTTAATTGTGCTAGTATTTTTATTGAGATTCTAAATTTCCTGCAAGTATTCTAGTTACAAACTTACACAGGTGTTTAGGTCAGCCCTATCCCTATTTGTCTAACAATCCCCATTATTTCTAGTGTGTTATTTTGCATAACCCAGTTATTTCAGCAATGCCACCAGCTTCTTCAAGATATGAATGGATATGTAATTTTATTTCCTCTCAAAGCTCTGCTAAAAACTAGAGAATTTTTAAAAAGGCATTACCCAGAGCCTTTATTGAACAATAAAATGTGATCATTTTGATCATCAAAAAGGGTAATTATTACATTTAACTGGGACCCACTGTATTTATGAAAATTCATGAGTTTCTAATACTCTCCAAACTAGATAACTGTTCACACTAAAGTAGCTAATAAATTAACCAAATGTGGTAATTAAAAGCGAAGGATTAAGCATTTAATTATAGTAACTGAATAGCTCCAGGTGATTAAAACAGCTGTATTTCACATAAGAATGCAAGTTAATAAATGTAGATGAGATGACAGATTTAGAAACTCATCATTTTGTAATTCCTAATGAAAAAACAAACTTAGTTGTAAAATCATTAGATGAATAGTTGATGGGGGAGTAGATTTCACGGGATGAAAGTAACACAAATAGATTTGTTACCAAAGTAACAAAATAGATTGGGAACAAGGGAGGAAATGTAACTTTATAGTGGAGGGATCATATTGTCATTTCCCTAATCCAATGTATCCACTTCATCTTCACAGCAGAAGCCTGCCTCAGCACTAGTGATGGTTGGGCAACCAAACATTGTGTCTCCTGTTACAACATGAATCATGTGCATCACCCATGATGTAATCCTATGAGATGGAATTCTACAGAAACAATTAACCTGATTTGTTTAGTAAATCATTGTCATGTAAAAAAGGGATTGTTCTAGGCTGAAAGATTTGAGGGAAATAACCAGGTGCAATGCCATCATAGATAAAATCCTATTTTTACAACAGATTGTCTAAGGCACTTTTAAGACAACTGGGGATATCGCAATATACACTAGGTGATAGATGGTATTTAAAAATTGCTATTAGGTGTGGAACGACATGTATATCTATAATCTACTTTTTAAAACTTTAGTTTTTTTTAATTAAAAAAAAAATTACCTAAAAGGACAGAGATAACAGGAAAGAAAATAAGAGCATCAAAATTTTAGGAGCTGGAAAATGAGTAAATATGAGGTCTGCCTGGAAAAAGTCCAGCCATAGTTAATGTAATAAAAACAGTTCGCGCCATGTTAATGTATCCTGGCAGCCAAGGAGAGTGGAGTGGAATGCGCATGTGGGAACAATGACAACTTCACTGAACTAGTCAGCAGGGGCAGTAGATGCTGTTGAGAGAGCATGTGTACTGTGTGGCCATTGCATTTAAAATGACTCTGAGTAGAGTGATGGATTTGCATCAAATTTGTGTTAAGCTTTAACATTCCTCTGTAGAAACTATTTGGATGACTTAGAAGGCCACAGCTGGTGATTGGCAGCTTCATCATGACAGTGTGCCCACTCATTCATCATGTCTTGTACAGAGTTTTCAGGTGAAACATCAAATCACCCAGGTGACTCAGCCTCCCTACTGCCCAGATTTGGTGCCCTGTCATTTCTGGCCTTGCCCAAAACTAAATCACCTGTGAAAGAAAGGGAAGCGATTTCAGACCCTTGATGAGATTCAAGGAAAATACAATGGGGCAGCTGATGGTGATTGGGAGAAGTGTGTGAGGTCCCAAGGTGTCTACTTTGAAGGGGACTGAAGTGTCATTGTCCTGTGTACAATGTTGCTTGTACCCTCTTCAATAAATGTCTCTATTTTTCACATTACATGGCTGGACACCTTCTAGACAGACCTCATACATTGAAATATTAAAATAATATGACAGGTAAAGTGAAGTAAACAAAAAAGAAATCGAATCTAGATTTTAAAAATAAAATCCATTTCAATTCCAAAAAAATTATTCTCCATTAAAAAAATGATATGGGTGAAAGGAGTCAAAAGATACAAACACCTAGTTATAAAATAAGTCATGAACATAATGTACAGAGTGTTAACTATAGTTAATAATACTAAATCACATATTTTAAACTTGCTAAGAGAATAAATCTTAAAAGGTTTACTGACAAAAGTTTTTGTTACTATGTATGGTGACAGATGGCAACTAGACTTACTGTGGTCATCATTTTGTAGTGTATACAAATATTGACTCATGTTGTACATCCAAAACTAATATAAGGTCATCTATCAATTATACATCAATAAAAAAATTAAACAATATTATAATCACACACTTGCACAACTAAAATTAAAAACTTTTGACAATATATCATCCGTTATTGCAGTATTGTTTACTAACCTCTGCTTCATCACCCTTCTCTCTATAAGCAGTAGCAATACTGGTTTGAACAGCCTTAATCCACGCCTGGCGCAATTTTTCAGAATCTGCCTGAAGCATGCAACTTCTAAAAGGAAATAACATTTTTTTCTCAGTCACCAAATTAAGCCACAAAAATAATGCTATGTATACTTTTTTTGATCATTTTGCTATTTAATAATTTTTTAACAAAAATAATTATGTTTGTTGCCCTGGCTGGTGTGACTTAGTGGATTGAACACCAACCTGCGAACCAAAGGGTCGCTGGTTCGATTCCCAGTCAGGCCACATGCCTGGGTTTCAGGCCAGGTCCCCAGTAGGGGCCGTGCGAGAGGCAACCAGACATTGATGTTTCTCTCCCTCTCTTTCTGTCTCCCTTCCCTTCTGTTGAAAAATAAGTAAATCTTTTGTATTTGTTGAAAGGTTTTTATCTGTCTTTAGGACAGAGTGTGTTCATTAAGCAATCAAAGTATCAATGAAATAAGTTACCTATTGGAAAGAAATTACCCATCCTGCACATTAAAAGAAAACAAACTTTGAATTTACCATATAGTTGTTGTTCCTCGCTATATTGCGGTCCACTTATTGTGGCTTCACTGTATACTTCACTGGTGAGTACCCATATAGAATTTTGTATGTTGTTAAAATTATGTAAGTTTAAGAGTGTAGAAAGTGTTTAAGAGCAGATGAAGTGTTTATAAGAGTGTGGGAAAGGATAATAAGAGAGTTGGGAAGGTTTATAGGAGTGTGGGAAGGGTTTATAAAGCCTTAAAATATATATAAGTAATAAAATAAATATAACACTGCTACTTCATGGGTTTTCACCTATCTCGGGGGTCTCTGGAATATAACTCCCACAATAGGTGAGGGATCACTGTAAACATAACATATTTTTCTACCGGGTGGAAATATAAGATGATATTCATCAAAAAATTAATCTAATGAGTTCAGTTCATCATCCATGACAGCTACAAAGTTTTCATATGGCCACACCAATAATCTTTATGGAATTTAAAGAATATATGATACTGAAAAGATGTTACAGAAATTTCTGACTAATACCTGTAATCACTAATTAATAAAATTTACTTTTAAATATTTTTTTTCTCTTAAGTACAGGGCATCACAAGTGAAACCCAAATCTTTCTCTACTCTGGGAAGTTTAAGACAAACTACAGAAACATAACAGCAACTCTCAAATTCTTTAGAACCACTCACTTTGTGGGAGAGACCACCTCAAAGCAGAATCGCCGTTCTATGTCTTCACAATGTTTCACTGTGCAGAGCCGTAGATCTTCCACTACCACAGTGGGGTTATCCTACAATAAGGAAACAGAACTCCCATATTTAGCAATCTAGATTTCAAATACTACTACCAATAACACTTAAAAATATTACTTGGCATAAATGTGTTAATTTTAAAGATTTATATTTGTATTATTTTAGATTAGGAGTTATCAACATAGATATAACTAATAAAGGTAATTCTGCCCTGTTAATACTTTTACCTGCCTCATAAAATTGCTATATAAGAATTAAACGAATTAGTTTAAGCCTAGCCAAAAACTTGGTAATTAATTAGTAGGTGCTCCATAAATGTTAGCTTTCTGTTAATTTTCTTCCATAGGGACACTCCTGGTCCCTACTCACATACAATAAAAACTACTTTCCTCCAAAAAAGAAGCCTTTAATGAGTCAAGTTTTATATAGCTGAAAAAAAAGAAAGCTATATATATAGCCTTCTAAAAATGTGTCAGAAAATGAGAAAAAGTTTATCATTTTTTAGTACTAATAAAAATATAACTCAAAACCAAGTTTATCAGAGTAGAAAAAAGCATGACCTAATTAGTTAGAATAAAGGACTTGTGTGGAAAAAATCTGCAATCACAGAACCTAACAAGTTAAACTTCATACTGTGTTACCTCAAGAGTAAAAGTGAGTATTTCAAATTTACAGTTGAATATATCATTAATGAAGGCTAACTAGGTAAAAATCATGTCACTAATTAACCAATAGTTCTTTTTTCCTAATTTTTTTGGAAAAGTATTTATTGATATGATACATTCTCCATGTATCAGCTTAAGAAGTTTGTAGGTCAAGTTTATCTGTGCATGGTGGGAAGAGACACAGATAAGGGAAAGGGAGGAAAGGAAAAAAATGGTCACAAAGAAATAGAAAAGAAAATACACCGTAGGTTACCAGAACCTTCAGAATAAAAACAAGAAAAAGAAAAAGTTGTGAGCATCAACAATACAAGGATTACAAAGACTCATGTGAAGGAAACAAAATCTTCAGCACTTTGCATGGTGTCTACAGACCATTTCAATACCCTCCTTCCACATAAAGCAAACCTCCCATAGTCTCTCCTGGGTCACTGGGCACCTCTGACTGCAGTCTTCTGAGTGAACACCAACAAGGCTGGTGATAGGAGAGGGAGAGCAGAGAAGTCTAGGTACACTGGGGAGGGACAAGGATCAGTACCTTCAGAGGGAAATGTTCAAAGAGATAAAGCGGCACATTTGGATGTTACTTGGGAGGGACGTGAGTTGGCACATTTTCAACATCACATGTGATTTTAGTATGCCTTTCCAAAAAATAAAAATTCCTCATCCTTAAAATAAGGTTCAGAGAAATGAATCTATAAAATCAATATTAACAAATTTAGAGGTTTTTATTTAAGTTACTTCAAGGTTACATGTTAATGTCATTTCTAACCTTTCTATATTATCACCTGTCCCATAGGGTGATATTCCTTAAAAGGCAGCCTTTTCTAAAACCTCAAAAAATTACTGTGGAATGGTGGTATTATTCCTGTCACACAAAGAGACAAAGAAACACATGAAGAAAAAAAGTAATAATTCTGGGACAGAAAAAAATACATCTCAAAGCTAGGAATTAAGAATTTGGATTTCAAAATTATTCTCCATTAAAGTATCAAATATTGATATTTTTCCCTTCTAAATCCTCTTACACATGCTCAAACTTAAAACTAATAAACAGTAATTTCACACACATGAGTATTCATGGACTTCAATGTTTTCCCAAGACAAACAGATCAAGAACCAAAACCAGGGACTCACTGAAGGTTTTTTTCACTTAGTTACTTAACAAAAGACCTACCTTAAACTTTTTCTGGTAAACCAACTGATTGTTCTGTATTGAAAACCAGCGTCTAAATAAATACAAAATAGATTAAATTTCTACAAACAATTTAAAATCAGTTCATAGTAATTATGTGTTGTTGAGAAGTACACTGTTTAGTTTTGCTTTGTATAAACTGATGCCAATGAGATTACTGAAAGTAAAAAACAATTTTAAACAATTTTAAAAGCACAGATTAGGAAAGTGAAACTACTATATTTTGATTAATTTTAAGTTAGAAATTTAAATCCTAATGAAAGCTATCTTTTATGCTATCACCAAATAATTATTTTAAAGTAAAAATTTATTTATTTGAAGTTCCTCAAAAATAACCAAAATCTTTCCCCCCAAAATAACTGCTTTCATCAAAAGTAGAAATAAATTTATACTGTAAATAAAACTATCCATTTGTATACACTAAAACACTGAAGTAAATGGTGCTTTGTTTTCAACATTTTTGCAGCTAATTCAGCAAGCATTTGATTTATTAAGCAAAATAGATGATTAAATCATCATTTTACAACTGCTATCAAACAGGAGACAAATGCCAATTCATTTGGCCTTACTTTTATATCATCATATAAGCAGAATAATCAAACTTATTACTAAAAATGAATCATCCAACTATTTTACATTATTCTCCTTATTACTGTAATTAGGCAAACAATTTACTTGCAATCTTCTTTAAAAGAACAGGCTAAGCTACTTATGGCATATTTACTAATTCTAATTTATTAAAACAGTAAAAGGACCTAAAGACTTACAAAAAAAAAAGAGAAAAACAAAAACCCAGCCAAAAGCCAATCATAAAAGAGCAAAAATTCTCACCAAGCATGAAAAGTAAAACAAAATGAGTCATTATTTTAAAATTAGTTTCATGTGAGATGATTTCTATTGTAAACATTAATTATTAATCTATTAGCAGATAGATTCCACCTTTTCAATGATACTAATAAAAAACACTAGAAATTATATATAAACATATTTATAATTTCTATTTTTAAAAATTATTGGTAAGTTAATTCTCCAAAGCTGAGGAAATGATCAGATGCTTATTAGGTTTTCTTGCTACTTTAAAAAGGTATAACCTTTACCATTAAAATAGAGGTTTGTTAAATTGGCATCTAGATAAAATTAAGTGGGTTGCCTCTAAATGCAAATCATCATGAGGCAGACTAGAAAAGGAAGAACTTCTGGGTTTCTTTGCTTTCCAACACATAATTGGTTAGAAATGTTAAAGGAAATACCTACAAACAAACAAAAAGATGCAGCCCTGCCACAGGGGATGACATGCAATGGAAACAATCTCTGATACTGATTAAAGTGTTTTTAAAACATCACCTGAGGTAGGATAAACTATGTTAATAAAAATTCTTATGTTTTATAGAAATGATATTATATAAGTTGATGAAAAACTACATAGAGTTTTGCTGCACAATAGAAAAACACCCATATATAACCATGTAAGCTTTTCATGCTTCTGAGGTCTTCAAAAAATAAATTTATTTTGACCTGTTGCATCTTAGGGCCAAAACCTCTAAAACTAATACCAAATATTACATTAAAAGCAAGTTCCTTTGCTTTTTTGTCAGAGATCATTTCCTGATATTAATTTTACAGATCATACATATTTCTGAAACCTAGTTCCTCTGCCATCTCTCTGTTCCTGGTAACTTTCTCGTATCATCAGCTTTTATATGGCCAGGATAGGTACCAGAAATCTATCTTAATTTGGCAAAGCCTGCTAGGAAATAAAACCATGATGTACCCCAGGTAGAAAAAAATTTTCAATTACAAGAATCTGTTTATCTTATGACACTGTTTCCCTTCCTCTGCCATTATAAAAAACAAAAAGAAAAAAAGAGCTAACCATACTCATTTGCAGTGATGATGACTTTAATCTGGTAAGTAAAATGGAATATAGTTTTTAACTGCTCCTATAGAATAATCCAAGTTATTGATATTTTTATTAAAAGGAAAAATGGGACAGCTCATATATTCCTAGGGAATATAGAAAAACAATATTTTAAGTTGTTATCTGTAATTTGAAGATACTTAAAAATATTATTAAATAATAAAAAAGACAAATTTTGGAAAGCATTGTACTGACAACTACACTATATTCTACAAGATTCAAAAGCTGTCACAAAGCCAAAACTTATATAAGACAGTGTTTTAAAAAGGAAAACTTCTGGGTTCATTAAGAAAAGTGAGACACAACTTTATATCTCTCTCAAACTGAAGTAACTCAATATAATAAAGATTTGAGATCAAAATATTCTATTCATAAATAATTAAAAATTGTTAATTATAAATACCAGTGAAAGCTTTCCAGATGACAAAATTGAGGGAGAGAGAAATATATTAAAAAAATAAATCAATCATCTTTTACCGTGTTTCATCACTAGTCTAAGAACTATACTTGAAATCAAGTACATGGGTAAAATAAAGCTTCTAAATTGGTAGAGGCTTTTTCACCAAAATTATAGATAATGGATTCATGCACATATTTATATACGTGCCAAAGAGGCGAATCTGTAACAAAATTAAAAGTCTGAACATTTAATGCTCCTTTATTTCAAATTCAATTTTATTTTTCAAGGGAAAAAGACCAAAATGGTAAAACAAAACAAGCAAACAAAAAAATCTAGGAACTGATGATGTTTCCCTTTCAATATAACCAATATGGTTATTATCAAAGAGACTAATTCCTACTTACTGTTTAAATTTTTGAAAAGCATTTACTACCTTATTTCCCTTAAAAAAAGGTATTATATTACTCAATGTATAATCTTCTTCAAGTAACTAAAACATATCAAATATTCTTTTCCAGGTTAAAATAAATTGAGGAGATGGGCAATGAAAAAATATAATTTCACTCCTCAAAAAGGATGTTTAGTTTTTCCCCCCAATTTAAAAGGTGAGAGACTTTATATCCATTGCAAGTAATCCAAATGAAATGCAGGTTAATTATGAGCTTTTTCGTGCCAAAGAGGAAATGGGAGTAAGGTAAGGGGTGAGGGGAAGAAAGCCATTTGGTACCTGATATGATCGGGCTTTTTCCTGTCATGTGAAAAAATGGGGCAGGATTAAAACATAAGGGAAAGGTGGTAAAAGAATGAAAACGCAAATGTGCAAAATAAGCAAAAGACTAGCATGATATGAAAATAAAGCAAGAATTAAAGGAACAAGCTTAAGCTTTTAACCTAACAAAATAATCGAATATATCTGTTGCATTATTTTCACATATTATAGAAATACATGTGTACAATTAATTCCAACTCTTAGGAATCTGAAACACTATTATTTTAGAAGTATTAAAAAATTTACTTCAAGTATTATGGTATAGAGTATTCTGGTAGGACTTAGCACACTTGGGCATACCTCTACTATTATTTTAGGCCTTTATTATTACAGCTATTAAATACTGTATAGTAACTTCTTCATCTTAATAATCTATTCCTTATATATCACTATAGATATATCTATATAAACCTGAGACAAATAAAATCTTTTCATAAGGAAAGTGGAATCATTAATTAAGAATTTCAGTGATTATAAAATATTGTCAACCAAAAAACCCACCTTCGTGCTCATCCCCTTTTCATTAAATGATAGCAGAGACTCTAAGGCTACAAATAAGTAGAGTTCATCTTTAATCCACATGTACACTTCTTATTTTAAAACAAACTAAAAAAACCAAGCATTGATATCTACAGTAGCATATAGAATACTTTGCTTTTAGAAATAATATAATACATTTCATGCTTTTAGCTTAATTTTCTAGTTACGACAACTAAGGAAAGCATATTATTATTCAGCTTTATTAGTTTTACCAGCTTATAACTAAAAAATGTTAATATTTAATTATTTTCCTCTCTATTCATCCTTTCTGAATTTATCATGAAAAGTCAAAGAGAAATATAGGTACCAGTAATCCATCTAGCATTGATCTGAGCCTGAAGTAAAGCTGCCACACTGAGAAAATGGCCTGACTATCTAAAATAGAAATATTATTTTGGCTCCACTGCTAGGATTATATCCTAAGAACCCTGAAACACCAATCCAAAAGCACCTATGCAACCCAATGTTCATAACAGCACAATTTACAATAGCCAAGTGCTGGAAGTAACCTAAGTGCCCATCAGTAAATGAATGGATCAAAAAACTATGGTACATTTACACAATGGAATTCTATGCAGCAGAAAGAAGGAGCTCCCACACTTTGCGACAGCATGGATAGAACTGGAGAGCATTATGCTAAGTGAAGTAACCCAGGTGATGAAAGACAAATACCATGTGATCTCACATTTAACTGGAACCTAATAAACAAAACAACCAGGCAAGCAAAATATAATGAAAGACACTGAAGTTGAGAACAGGCTGACAGTGACCACAGGGGAAAGGGGAGTGGATAATGGGGGAAAAGGGTGAAAGGTTTACAGGAACATTTATAAAGGACACATGGACAATAACAAGGTAGGGTGGAAACAGGGGAAGGAGGTGAGGAGGGCTGGGGTGGTAGGGGAAAAATGCAGAAAACTGTACTTGAATAACAATAAAAAATGCTAAAAAAAAAATCTTAGGATTTCAGAAAAAGAAAATAAAAAGATACCAGCAAAAAAAAAAAAAAGAAGAAAAGAAAGAAAAAAGAAAAGAAATATTACATTGGTAGATCTCCCATGTCTTCAGAAAGTATATATACTATAGACATATAAAAATCTCCAGAGACATGAAGAACCAGAAATCTATAGCCAATCAGAAACAAGCTAAACAATTCATGAGACATAAAATGTTTCATTCCTTATACTAATTCAACCACATCACACAAAATATGACCTCTTCAGTTAAATTTTAGGTTATAGAATAATGCTTTTAAGATACATTTTATGAAGCACAAGATCAGGTTTTAAAACTATCAGAAATTCACATTTCTCTCAGAAAGAAGGTCTTTTGAAAAAGTTCATTTTTGAAAATATTATATGTCACTATTCTATAAAACTATATAAATAATGGCAAATTTTTCATCATATGATAGATACCTATGGTGATTATGACAAAAAATGTTCCTCTAAAAGTAATCCACAAACAATCTAAAAACAAAACAAAATAAAACTTAAAACAGTAGGCAAAAAAAATATCTTTCTTTGAATAGCAGGATTCTTGGATTTTTAAAGTTAGGGCACAAATATCATAAATACAGTCTTTTATTCAGAAGCTAGTAGATTATATTAAATCAAACTGGACTGAGAACTGATTTGAGAAGTAGGTCAGATACTCAAGTCATATATAGGTAAAGAAAATTATTTGCAATTATTTTCAGAAATTCAGTTTTTTATGAATTTCATGTAAGAAATTTAAATACATTCCAAAATTTTAAAATGAAAAAGTAAAGAAAATTCTAAATAATATTTAATAGATTACTCTTTCTTTCCTTTCCCTTTTATAGTTACTGTCCTATAACTTGGAAAATATTTAAGACTTCTGTTACAAGGTTTGACTTTTGCTTCCTGTTTGTGAAAGAGTTTTATATGTTTATATGTTCTATTCCTACAAGTCTGCTTTTTACCAGTGTTTTCATCAAAATGTTTTTTAAAAGTACATGAAAATGAAACTAATTTGCTAATTAATTAATATTAATTATATTTCCTAATAATGCAAATGGACTAGGAAGGTTTTTAAAACTAGTTTCTAAAATGTTTTTTAATAACTGTAGTATCTTATTTAATCAAAATATAGATTGCTTGGAATTTCCATATCAAGTTTTTAAAAAATGCTAGGTTTTGGGCCTCAATTTTTTCACAAACCAGCTGTGTGACCTTGAATGACAACCATGTCTCAGCACCTCCATTTCTTTACTAACAATTAGAATGTTGAAATCAATGTGTCATCCCATTACATACAGATGGCATGTCCTTTGTAAAGCAGCCTCATTTCTAAAGGTATTATCTTTTTTTGTTTTGCAAGTAAAAGGTAACATGTCTACAACTGAGAATTTAACAGTTATTTCCTGCTTGATTTTAGTTACATTTTAGTATCTATGCTAATTAACAGAATTCATAAAACAAATAATAAAAAATGAAAAGGTCCATGCTTAAATCAGAATTCATGTTTTCTACTGTCTTAAATGGCAATGCAATTTTCTCTAACATTGTGCTTTATTTTGAAGCCTGAGATCATTTCTCACTGGAGTGTTCCATGAAAGCTCATTTCACTCTTAACATAATGGTATAGTTTCCATGGATTTATTATATTTTCACTGTGTTAAAGTTTAAGTGTGTTTTGAAATCTGAAGGTTAAGAATTCTAACATTACCTCATGAAGCTGTGTTGATTGAGATCTTTTATAAAAATTTGATAATCATACTATTTTGTATTTTAATTTCCTACTCTGGCTATGGAAATTTGCCAGGAAAGGCTAGAAAGATGATTTAGTTTTCACAGCTTAGAAAACAGTTTTAATTTTTCATTTTCACTTTACAATAGATAATAACATTAGCATATATTATTTTTAAAGTCCCACATAACTCAGGCTTAAAATCATATGCAATCATTATTCTTTCCAGTTTATATTCATTCTCATGTAAAGAAAAATTATTTCAAATAAAACACACCATATACCATTTAAACATTTGGTAATACCAGATACTGGAGAAATGCTCAAATTTGAATTTTTTTCTATATAACCTCATCATCAAGAAATCAAAGCAAGTGTACTAGGAACCCATTTCAATATATTAAATATTCAAGCATGATTGTCTCCATTTAAACAAAAAATATATAATAAACTTACCAAGAAAATTATAATTATTTTGCTAATGTACATTTTTAAAAAAGAATATCACCTCTACCATTAAGTGAATACATAATCTTGTTCAAGTAATTAAAATAGTCAACCAATAATATAACAGAAAATCAATGAACTAGAACCCAGTATTACTCTCAATTATCACAACATTGTTCTACTTTTTAAAATTTTATTTATTTACTTATTTATTTTTAGAGAGAGGGGAAGGGAGAGAGGAACAGAGGGAGAGAAATATTGATGTAAAAAAGAAACCAACAGGTTGCCTCTCGCATGCACCCTGACTGGGGACCAAACCTGACCTTTCATTTTGTGGGATGATGCCCAACTTAGGGCTTTATTTATTTATTTATTTATTTACTTACTTACTTACTTATTTACTTATTGAAAAAAGACAGGCATTCTTGAATAAAAGACCAATCACTTTTATTCAGGAGGATGATCCTGAGACAACCCTTTAGTGTGTTAATACATGGAAAAAGATAATAAAATATTTTTTAAAGATTTTATTTATTTATTTTTAGAGAGGGAAGGGAGGGAGATAGAGAGAGAAAAAGAGAGAGAGAGAGAGAGAGACAGACAGACAGACATCAATGTGCAGTTGCTGGGGGTTATGACCTGCAACCGAGGCATGTACCCTGGCTGGGTAAAATATTTTATACACTCACTCATTTAAGCAGAATTTACTGCATTAATATTTTATAAAAATCACTTCAGCAAAAAAAATTCAGTTTTTGGTAGCTATCAAGTTTAGTTAAAGGCGCACCAGCTGCCACACAAACTTCACATAAGAACAACCCCATTTCCTAAACTACTGGTTAATAAAAATTATTGCAAAGATCAGAATCACCTGGCTTAAAATTCATAGACAAACACTAAGTAAAAATGTATATAAACATCATATAGGACAGGAATGCAAGGTGGGTAGTTCACCTGACTTATTTATCCATTATGAAGTCAACACAATTTGTAATCAGATCTATTTCCTAACATATGAAGAGTAGCTCAAATTCAAAATTTATTTATTATAATGGTCCAGTGAATATCAACCAATCACTATAAAAATTCTTCTTGTTTCCTGTTTAAACTTTGCTTAAATTTTAGAATTTAGAATTAATGTTGTCATTTTTCATTTGCTTTTTAGGGTCCCCTTTCCTAGAAGGGCATCTTAGATTCAGTGAATTGGTTTCAGGAAAATTATTCTGGACTGTAAATTTAGCGAATTATGAAGGAAAGAGTTGCCAAATCACAGGAAAAGTCAGAAAACTGAAAATACAGAAAGACTGAGACTAGTATTTGAAATGTATTACCTGTTCCAAGTTTTGAAGGCATTGCTGGCTCGTTTGAACAGATATCCCTCCATTACAATGCCATTGGCAGCATCTACATTATATTCTAACTTAGAATCATCACTGGAGAAATCCTAGATAAAATAATACATAAAAAAATTTGTATCACTTGAGTAAGTTGCCTAGATAACAAATTTATCCTAGAAAAACAGCTTGAATGGTAGAAAAAATTTGCATTAAGACAGTTACATCAACAATATTCATAAGGAGATAAACTTAAATATTCAATAACAGAAGAATGTTTCAACATATAGTATTTCAATTCAGTAGACTATTGTGAAGTAATATAAAAAGATGATTATTGGGATATACTCTCAAAAAGAAAAAATGTATAAATTGTACATGTACTGTGATTAAAAGTACAAAATAATATCTATAGAAGCAGACAAAAAGAACAACTAAATATTATACAGGGTGTTATCTTTAAAATGTTTTCATTTTTTTCTAATATTTTAGGGTGATGTGTGTGCTAACAATTAAAAAAAGGAATATGGATTTTTAAAATGGGATTACCACTGTTTTCTAAATAGATAACAATTATGGTAGTTTTTTAATCTGGTAGAAGTAATAACTCCACTAGTTGGAAGTAGTGAAATAAAATAGTCATTTTTTCTTAAAACAAAATTTAGTGTTGCAAAGGAAAAGCACAGTTTGAAGTGGGCATGTTGAGCTCACTTTTTTCTATTCATAACCTTCTTCTATCATTCTAATCATTTTAGTTTTCACTTGAATGCACTTTAAACTCAACTTTATTCCAAGGATTCATGAAATTTTGAAATCAGTAGTCCTATCTTAAGATATTTCCTGATGAATTTTCAAAGTAGTCTAGTAAAACTGCAAGACTGCTGCTGTTTTCAAAGTTAAAACTTTAAAAATCAGTCTCAGAAATTTCAAAATTACTCTGGAACAATGATCAATGATTAAAATGTGATCTATTAGGGAGTAAAATTCTGTCTTGAGAAAGACTTTTACACAGGCTGAATGACCTGTGAATGACCACGTGCCAAGTCCACTGGACAGAGAGGTACTGCACTGAGGGTGTGGAAGGGTGAGAATCACCTGAGGGCCTTCCAAATCTAAGAGTCTACAAAGATGGAAAAAGGAAGTAGACTAAACTCAGAATTAAAAACAGTAACTCCCCTGACATGTTCCAAAACTTAACCATAAAGTCATGATAATCCAAAATAACTAAATGAAACAAAATCTGTAAATGAATCGTCACATTTTCTTCCTACTTTTTCTTTGGGGGAAAAAAAGAGAAACATTAATTCTCTCACTTAAAATTTATTTCAAGCTATAATTTATTTAATTATGCAGACAGGATTAAGTCAACAATAGATATAATTCAGTTTGGCAACATTCTAAGTTTCATTTGCAGTATCAGCAGTTTTTTTAATAACTCTGATGCTACTTAAAACATCAAACAACACTTCACTGAAAACAGTGCATTTGTAAATGTTCTTCTAATTTTCAACTATATTTCTTGAGATAAATTATGTCTTTAATTTAATTACCATTAACATCAAATTAATATTTTATAGTACTTAAAATGTGATAGATTATTTTTTATAATGAAAGCAATAAATAATGTTGGATAAAATATATAATATTAGAATTTAAATATATTGATGTACTGGCAAATTAGGAATACTCAAAGGCAAAAGATTAAGTGAAAATTGGAAGCCAAGCAGGTAAGCAGAGCAAGGAAGCTAGGTTTCACCTTAAAGACATCTGATTTATCAGAAGAATGTGAAGCTTTGGTGTGGAGTCCAGGGAACAGAAGGCAAGAGTAGGGTTGGCCAAAAAAGGGAATCTAATAGAAACTTTTCCTTTTGAAATTGCAAGTAAGACAAGAAGGACCATTATTACCACATCGATTCAAGACTATGTTGGAAGTCCAAGCCAGCAAGGTAACAAACAAAATGCAAAGGACTGGAAAGGAAGAAAAGTGACTATCATTATTTGTAGATGATATGATTTTGTTCAGAGAACTTCCAAAGATGTACACAAAGAATCCAGAGACAACTTAGTGTTAAAAAGACTGCAACAAAATTAATAGTTGTAAAATCAATACAGAAAAGTCAATTTCATTCTAATACATGACAAAGGTAAGCTGTGAAAAAAATTTCAAGGTAACATTTACAAGCTTCAAAAATAAATAGAACAAAAGACAAGAAAATTATCAAACTTCATAAAGTGCATCAAAGAAAACTTAAATAAATAGAAAAATATTTCAAGCTCATGAAGATATCAGTTCTTCTCCGAACTGATGTCTAGGTCCAATGTAATCTCAATTAAAATCCCAAAACTGATTTTTATGCAACCTGAAAAGCTGCTCTTGAAATTTATATGGAAATGCAAAATTTAGGCAATGCACTTTTGAAGGAAAGAGGGTAGAAGGCTTTGCTTTGTCAGATACAAGATGTACTATAAAGTTAAAATAATTAATGGCACAGTACTGGCACAATAAAGACAAAAAAACAGTGAAGCAAAATAGAGAGCCTGAAGCCAGCCTCACATGTATGGAAATGTGATCTTTAACAGAAGACAAAATGCAGAGTAGTAGGGAAAGAATAAACTTTTAAATAACTGATTAGCTACCAATGTGATAATAAAAGGAAACTGGATCTCTACCACACATCACACACCACACACAAAAACCCAATCACAGATGGATTCAAGATTGAAATATAAAAGACAAACTTATAAACACTTAGATTACAGAGGAGATGTATCTTCATGATCTTGGGTTGGGAAGGATTTACTAAACCAGATGCAAAAAGATACACATAAACAAAACCTCAAAGACTTAAATAAAAAACACATACACTCCAACAGGGAATTTATATTCAGAATATATGGAGAGCCTGATTAACAGGCAACCTAATAGAAAAATGGGAAAAGGACTAACAGAAGTTTCACAAACAGGATATCCAAATGAAAAACTACAATCAGATGTTAATATCTACCCACCAAAATAGGCAAGATATTAAAAACTCTCACAGTACAATGAGGTGGCAAATAGCAAGGCCAAGTCTCACACAGTGCTGCCTGCTGGGAATGGTATAACATTTTGAAAAATAGTTGTAAATAGACATACTTTCCCTTAATTAATTGACTGAATCTCCCCTTCCCACCCTTTTTTTGTTACCTGTAATGCAGCCTTGTGTCAGCATTTAAGGGCAGGAAAAAAGGTAAGTATACACAATGAACACAAGTAATATTACCTTTTTTAAAGGAAAACAGTTATTGACTATTACTTAAAATCAAATAAATGAATTTTAGATTTAATAATCTACTAGTTTTGAACTGTATATATAATAGGGAAAGACATTAAAAGATACACACTATTAACCAAATAATTCAGTTTAAGCAAACAGTCACGTTTCAACAAATACCATGATCTTGTTTTAAGTAGAAATGACTTATCACAAATTTTTGACAATTTTTCCATGGTAATGTCATTAAAACAAGTTATCCAATCAAAAATACTTTAACCTTAAACAAAAATAAAACATGGAGTCTTACCTGATTATAGCTAGCAGTAACAAATTTAAAGATAGTGTGGTATGTTTCTCTTTGAGTATTAATAACTCATCACCAATAAATTTTCCTTATTTTTATTACTGATTTCATTTTCATTTTTTTCCACTGACATATTCTATGTCAGATATAGTTTACTAGTATTTTAAATTCTAAATGAACCATAACAAAAGTTGATTTGATTGCTCAATACCAAAGGAACATATTTCTTAAAGTAATGCTGAAAGGCATTTTTTTTTCCCCTTTAAGAGGGGTCAGTACAAACATAGTCCCCTAGTACCACAAATTCTGAAATTGAGTTTCCCACATCTAGGAAAATCTCAGAGGTCAATATATCATGCATGTAATCAATAAACTCACCCTGGGAAAACAACTAATCAAGGCAACTGCCATGACAGACTAGAAGGCATCTTGTCATATACTTGTATTATTATATTCTACCTCTAATTCTCTCCTTTTGTTTTCAGATAACTACATAAAAAATGTCATTGACTACATAAGATTAAAAAAACTGGTTTCATATTTAAAAGTATATTTTTGCCTTGGCTGGGTAGCTCAGCTGACTGAAGCATCATCTTGTACACCAAAAGGTTGTGGGTTTGAGTCCCCGTCAGGGCACATACCTAGCTAGGTTTCTGGTTTGATCCCCGGTTGGGGAGCATACAGGAGGCAACTGATTGATGTTTCTTTCTCACATGGATGGGTCTCTCTCTCTCTCTCTCCCCCACCCCTTCCTCTCTCTCTAAAATCAATAAACATATCCTCGGATGAGAATAAAATATGTATTTCAAATATCAGTTTAACCTTAGGCAAATTAACAAGAAATGCAAGTGAAATTTCAGCATCTCATAAGATGGAGAGTGCTACAGTGCTTACAGATGGAAAGTCCATAATACCAAACACACACATTTATGGTAAGGTGTTCCCCACCTCTACCTACTCTGCCCACAATTCCCATCCCAAACCACCCCCCCACCCACACACACCCCTTTACAGGGGTTGGTAGTATTATAACTGAAACTATAAACAGTGTTTTAAATTCTAACCAAGTGCCACTTTTAAATTAATTAAGGCCCTAATAGAGTGACATTTTTATAAACTGGTTCAAGAGCATGGCTTTCAAATATTTTGATGTAAAGGAGTAAGAAAACCAAATGCCTAAACATCTGAAGAATATTTTACTTTTCACAAAAAAGGAGGGATTCACATACACAATTTAATAATTAAAGCAACTCAAAGTATGTGTTCAAACACAACGGTATCTTGCTGAACCCAATAATCAAACAATTGGGTAAAATGGAAATTAATCTCTTTTAACTTTTCCCCTCAGCTACCTTTTGTTGAATGGTGGAATGTTTTTGCTCCATCTCTCTTTTTTCTTTTGCGGCATCCACAACCAGTTGATCCAACTAGAAAGGGAGAAAATGAGAAAAGTATATATAGATGTAAAAAAACAAGTATGATTATTTTTAAAAACCAGAGTCGCAGTAAGTCAGTCAATTTAGGGAGGGAGGTGGGTTTGGAGGGGGTGGGGGGGAAGATTGGGGAGAAAATACAGACAACTGTAATTGAACAAGAATAAACTAATTTAAAAAAAAGGCATTTTGGCTATAACTTAAAGTGGAAGTTTTTTTGTTTTGTGGTAATAAATCCTCTTTGAAAAGCTCTAAGTTAACTTCTCTAGGGAAAATGTTTCTAAGAACAGTCAAGGTTCAAACAAATGTGATAGGAGGCCGTGTCAAGGACACAACAGTGATAATGCATTCACTCCTTGAATAAGGAAAATGACTCCATCTTAAGTCACCTGCCGACTCAGCAATGTTGGTAGTTACAATCAAAGATAGAAAGAAAATACACTGGTGATTCTTTTCCCTGCAACAACAAAAAGTAGCAACTAAGAATGGTAAGACTTCCTCTGATCATTCAAGATACTTCCTGTTTTCAAGTTGGCTTCCTAATATTATAATTAAATCTAAAAGGTATAAAAAGAATTCACTGGATAAAAGAGAAAAGAAAAAAAATATAATAGCAGTCATTCATAAAACCAGGGTATAAAATCAGCAACTTAAAAAAAATTTAAAAATATTTTTATTGTTGTCCTTTGCTCCCCTCCTCCCAGCCTCCATTCTCTCTTCCCTCTGGCCATCACCCCACTGTTGTCTGTGTCTATAGGTTATGCATATATGTTCTTTGTCTAATTCCTTCAACTTCTTTCATTCAGGGCCTCCCTCTCCCCTTCCGTTTGACAGCGGTGAGTCTGTTCCATGTATCCATGTCTCTGTTTCTCTTTTGTTCACCCGATTCCACATATAAATGAGAGCCTATGGTATCTTTCTCTGACTGACATATTTCATTTAGTATAATAATCTCCAGGTCCATCCATACTGTTTCAAAAGGTAAGATTTCCTTCTTTTTCATAGCCACATAGAATTCCATTGTGTGACTGTACTGTAGCTTTTTTATCCATTCATCTACTGATAAGCTCTTGGGCTGTTTCCAGATCTTGGCTATTGTAAATAATGCTGCTATGAACACGGGGGTGCGTGTATACTTTCAAATTGGTGTTTTAGAGAACATCACCAATTTTTAAGGGTTTTTTTAAGCTAAAAAACCTTAGGATATCATAAAATCCCATTTCTTTCTCACTTTTCAATCAGAAAAGATGATCTTCCATCAAGAGAAGTATTTGATTTCTAGTATTACGACAAATCGCTGGCTTCTTGACCTCCTTTTTGCTAGAATAACTAATAATTGGGTTATAAAATACTCCATTAAGTGGTTCAACTCTTCTACACTGTGATAAATGTCATTTCACCTTTGAATCCCCACCACCTCTGATTAATGTGTGATAAGTGAACAAATAAAAATATAAATATCAATAGGAATATGGAAGATAAAGTATTAAATGCACAAAGTTTTAATTGATATCCTTTAAAAACTGAACTGAAAAAGGACCTTCTTGTAAAGTTTTTGATCTTTTATTTACTGTTACAAATCATGTGCTTTGTGCTCCCCCCCCACAGACCAATAATTTTCAGCACAGATTCTTAATACCACTGAATACTTATAAAGAACCAACAGAAAACACACTGAAACAGAACTATCACTGTTATAAAATATTGGATTTTGATGGTAACTATACTACCACACTTTATGATCTAATACATATATATTTTAGTGACATGTAACAGTAATTTAACAGTAATGCTGGTACATGCTGCACTAGGAAAATGTTTGAACTCAATACCTTCTTATACTGAATAAGTGGAATAATCCTTGGGCCACAGTTTTACAGCCTATAACTGAATGGCACATAACTATTCATTCATTCAGATTGAAGTGCAGAACAAGGCAACCTCCAAGATTCAACCTGATATTTACAAACTTGAAGGCATATACCTTCCACACAGATGGTTTTCTGCCTGTCAAATTCATAGTAAATTCCTCTTCTGCATTCCACCCCACTGCTATTGCAGCAGTAAGGGGGGAAATTCCCCTTCCAATATTTTGGAGAAGTATAAGAAAAAGTATTTTTCAACTTGGAGGAAAATTGAGGTATGAGTTGGGGAACTGTGAAGACTAGCAGTTTTGTCTCCTAGATGCCAGGGAATATATTAGGAACAGGGAGTTTGAAGCACAGCAAAAGGTATCCCATGTTTCTGTTAGTGTTGGACATTATGAGTTTAACAGGTTCCTGTAACTAGACAGGCACCCCGATTATCTACCTATGTTCTGAATGCCGTCCACTCCTACCACCTTCTCTTTCTGCTTTTCAACTTTTGCCATTCCCTTCTGCTTTTAAATTTGTGCAAATCATACTACTTTAAATAAAGCCTCCTTCCAACTCATATTCCTTTCTAGCTACCACCTTCTCTTTCTTTCCTTCACAATATAGTTTCTTGAAAATTCTTTCCTGTTCTCTACTTGCCCATTTTACTTTCATCTCTACCCACAGTAATTTAGCTTTCTAAATCTAAATTAGGAATTTGAATTCCTGCCGCTAGGACCTTCAACTCTCTTTCTGCTAAACCCAATAGACAGTTCTCAGTCCTAGGAGATGATTCTCTCCAGTATTTGTACTGACAACCACCCTCTCCTTTTTGAGACACTCTAGGCTCCCAGTTGTCTATCTTCTCTCTCATTTTGTTCTCATGGAACTCTTCTTACCTAGCAATCTCTTAAAAATTGGTCATTCTTAGGACCCTGTCCCAAGCCAAATTCTCTTTTTAGTCTATACTAGTAGACATTGACTTTAACTTATCAAACCAAAATCTTTAGGCATGGTGTTTGGGCATTAACATTTTTTAAAAAGTAGCTACATGATTCTGAGGTATCTATTAGCTCTCATTGGTTGCAATTTAGCAACTATATGCTATTCATTCCTTTAGTCTATATCTTGCCCTTGAGCTCCAGGTGTATCCACTTAGATATCCTATCCTCACAAATTAACACATTTAAGCCTGAACTCATTATGTCCCACCACCCTCAAATTGGTTATATCTTAAATACCCCTCACGTCCATCTGAGTCCATCCATACAGCCATGACCCCAGTTTCAGATGTCATTATCTCATAACTGAATTAGGAAAAGAATATCCTAACTGGTCACCTCCAACCAGGCCATATTATCCACTAGGCACTAAAGGTATCAGGACTTAGATGTTTTTCAAGGACCTACAAAAGTATTTGAGATCTGGGAAGGGGAAGATGGCAAAACTGAAATTAATAAATACCTAAAATAAATAATTATTTTAACTAGACAACTATAATACAACTCATTTTTTTATAAATTATACTTAAGACGAGGGTACAATCTAATATTTGATAAGATGTGGGGAATACCTAGGTGTTATATCCTACCAAGTCTAGGTTAGATATCCTATCTATATACAAGGTAAGGCAAAAGTAGGTTTACAGTTGTTCATATGGAAAATACTAGAACGATTAATGTATAATAATATGAGAATAAACCCTCATATACTCACAACCGAAAATCTATTTTTGCCCCACCCTGTATTCCTTTAACACTGATCCTCCACTATGTGATAGAGACAGCTACCAATATCCATTTTTCTCTCCTTATGTCTTAACAATAGAACTCCCAAATTCTAGTATGTCACATGATTACCTAGTATTAAGTCTATCTTTCCTAGCTTTCCTTGCACCTTGTGTGACAGAGAAGTGTACCACTTCTGGGAAATACCCCTAAAGAAAGGGAATGAATCTTTCCCTTTTCCTTCTTCCTGTTAGAAGGAACTGTAATATGATGGTAAAAGCTTGATCAGCTGCTCTGAACCATGAGGTAGAATCAAAAGATATATTAAGTCAGTTTCTCTGTAGACCAATGACCACCAACCATATCAGGCCTTTGACTTTACATATGAAAAATAAAATTCTATCTTGTTGAGGTTACTACTATTTTCAGTTTTCTACTGCATACAAGCAAACCCAATCCCAATTTATATACCCAGAGAAGGTACTCGGCACAGAGATTAATACTCTGGTAATTTGGTTTCTTCTAATAAATTAAGTTCTGTAGAAGCAGAACACAGTATCTCTGTAATTCATAGCATATGCCCTGTATACCATCCTTTTCTCATACCCTCCCAATACACACAAGCATGTACCATATTTATTTTTGGTCAGTGAATAAAATTCTCATTTCACTATTACCTTTCTCCCATTTCCCTAAACTCTAGTTTTCATCCTTAATTCCCTCTCCTCAAAAAGGAACTTAAATCATTTGGGGAAAAAATCACCTAAAAATTGATACTATTCAATCCAGAGAGCTCACCAATCAACAAAAAAAGAATGTCCAAGAACACATCTAATATAGAGTTCTGATCAGATATCAAAAATAATTTGAACATAATGAAATTTCTATATAATATTCTTAAATTATGTCAACTCACACATGTGCATGTTTGTATAAAATGAGAAAGTTCACAAGTTCTATAATCTTAAGTTTCTAACATTTTACTATTTAAAATAGCAAAATACAAAATTTTTTTAAAACAAAGAGCTATAACAAATGAAAAACCAATTAAGACAATACCTCTATTTTCCAAGTGTAAGAAAAATAAATCAAGTTATGTATACTGTGAAACAGATACTTTGTTTTTAAGTTCTCCTTTTCAATACTCTCATGTACCATCTATAATACTTTTAACTTTAATCTCATTTTGGCTGCACATTTAACCTATACACAAACCTGCTGTTGCATCAAACTTCTTCATTAAATAAGTAAATATTAGATTCCCAACATGCTAAATTTGTTTTTTTATTATATTTTATTGATTATGCTATTACAAACACTCCAATTTTTCTCCCTTTGCCCCCCTCCACCCAGCACCTGCCCCACTACCTCAGACAACCCCCACACCATTTTTATGTCCTTGGGTCATACATATGTGTTCTTTGGCGACTCTATTTCTTATGCTGTACTTTTTATCCCCATGATTATTCTGTAACTACCAATTTTCACTTCTTAATCCCATCACCTTTTTGGCCCATCTCCCCGACCCCCAATCTGGCAATCATCAAAACATTCTCCATACCTATGATTCTGTTTTTATCCTGTTTATTTTGGTTTTTTTTAGATTCAACTGTTGACAGATATGTATTAGTTGCCATTTTATATTCCTATTTTTTTCTACTTCTTCTTAAAGAAGACCCATTAACATTTCATATAATGTTGGTTTTGTGATGATGTACTCCTTTAGCTTTTTCTTC
Organism: Phyllostomus discolor; assembly: GCF_004126475.2. Taxonomy (NCBI): domain Eukaryota; kingdom Metazoa; phylum Chordata; class Mammalia; order Chiroptera; family Phyllostomidae; genus Phyllostomus; species Phyllostomus discolor. Next base: position 108,965,625 of record NC_040904.2, read on the forward strand.
TCTGGGAAGCTCTTTATCCATCCTTCAATTCTAAGTGATAGCTTTGCTGGGTAATCTTGGTTGTAGATCCTTGCTTTTCATCACTTTGAATATTTCTTGCCAATACCTTCTAGCCTGAAAAGTTTCTTTTGAGAAGTTAGTTGACAGTCTTATGGGGGCTCCCATGTAGATAACTAACTGCTTTTCTCTTGCTGCTTCTAAGATTCTCTGTCTTTAACCTTTGGCATTTTAATGATGAAGTTTCTTGGGGTGGCCTCTTTGGGTTCACCTTGTTTGGGACTCGATACTTCCTGAACTTGTATATTTCCTTTATCAAGTTAGGAAAGTCTTCTGCTGTCATTTTTTTTCAAATATACTTCCAATTTCTTTCTCTCTCTCTTCTCCTTCTGGCATCCCCATGATGCAAATGCTGGTACACTTGAAGTTGTTTTAGAAGTTCCTTACACTAGCCTCATTTTTTTTGGATTCATTTCTCTTCTTGCTGTTCTGATTGGGTGTTGTCTTTTCCTCCACATCACTGATTTGATTCTCAGCTCATCCCCTCTACCATTGATTCCCTGTAAATTGTTCTTTATTTTAATTAGTATGTTCTTCATTTCTGACTGGTTCTTTTTATATGGATTCCATGCCCTTTTTTATGCTGTTGAGGTTCTCACTAAGTTCAATGAGCATTCTTATAACCAATGTTTTGAACTCTGCATCCAGTAGCTTACTTGTCTCCATTTTGTTTAGTTCTTATTTTGGAGTTTTATTCTGTTGTTTCATCTGGGCTATGTTTTTTGTTTCCTAATTTTGGCAGCTTCCCTGTATTTGTTTCTTTGTATTAGGTAGAGCTGCTATGTCTCCCAGGCTTGGTAGAGTGGTATAATTTATTAGGTGTCCTGTAGGGTACAGTGGCACAGATTCCTCTATCACCCACGCTGGGTACTCAAGGTAAGCCCACTGTGTGGTTGTGTACACGTTCCTGTTGTAGTTGAGCTTTGGTTGCTGTTGGCACATCCAAGGTCAGCCACCACCTGTATTCTATCCAGGGTTACACAGAATAACTACAAAGCGATCTGCATTTGGCAGCTACTTGTGTTGGGCTTGGAGGTGCTTGGGTGAGGCCAAGCTGTGAATTAAGGATGGCTGCTGCTAGTGCCCAGATTGGGGCAACTGAGTGAGAGTTAGGAACTCACTGAAGCCAGATGCTTCTTGTTTTCTAGAATTTAGGAGAATTTGAAGCATGGCCCAAGACAAGTCATTCAAATAGAGAAGCCACTGGAAACAGCTTGGGTGGGCCAAACTGTTGGGTGATGTAGGGCCTCTAGGATCCACCAGGGCAGGGCAAACAGTGTGAGCCAGGTTGATGGAATCTCAGATATGGCTCATGCCTGCCAGCTCTGTGGCTTTGTGGGTAGAGGGCTCAGAAAAGGAACAGTGGCCTGTGCCAGCACTTCTGTCTAGGAGAAGCCTGCCCTCCCCCCTGCTTTCACCTTGGTGTTGGGACAATCCAGTTCCTCTCCATATGTCTCTGATGCCTTTCAATCTACTGCCCCCATGTTGGAGCTCAGGGGGATAGAGTCTAGTAAGTCTGTGCATGGGCCCTTGAGAAAGATGTGCCAGAGAGTCCAGCAGTTTCTATCTTCCACAGCCTCAATCCCCACTGGTTTTTACAGCCAGAAGTTATGGCGACTTCTCTTCCTGGCACTGGAACCCTGGAATGGTAGGCCTCGTGCAGGGCTGGGACCCTTCACTCCTTAGACATTGCTCCTAATTTTTATCTGCCACACACAGGTGTGAAACCAGCCTGTTTCCAGTTTCCACCACTCCTACCAGTCACGTTATAGTTTCTTCTTTAATTCTGTAGTTGTAGGACTTCCATTTAGTTCTATTTCTGATGGTTCTGAATGATGGTTGTTCTATAGTTTAATTGTAAATTTGATGTCATTGTGCAAGGAGGTGAGCTGTGTTTACCTACAACTCCATCTTGCCCAATATGCTAAATTTGTTTTAAAATACAGATATCAGAGCAAAGACAACAAAAGCAAAACAAACAGGTGGGACTACAACAAACGAAAAAGCTTTTGCACAGCAAAGGAAACCATCAATAAAATGAAAATTCAACTTTTCAAATGGCAGGAGATATTTGCAAATCTTGTATCATATAAGAGGTTAATGCCCAAAATATATAAAGAATGCATACAATTCAACAGCAAAATAACCAAAGTGATTTAAAGCAGTCAAAGGATCTGAACAGACATTTTTCCACAGAAGACATTCAGATGGCCAAAGAAAGGTACGCAATGTCACTAATAATCAGGGAAATGCAAATCAAAACCAAGGACAATGACCTTATCCTCTCATGCTTGTTAGAATGACTATTAACAAAAAAACAAGAGAGAACAAAGGCTGGCCAGAATGTGGTGAAAACAGACCCTTGGGCACTCTTGGTGAGCATGTAAATTGATGCAGCCACTACACAAAACAATATGATGATTCTGCATAAAATAAAAAAGAACTACCCCATATATGTTCCAGATATTCCACTTCTAGGTATGTATCCAAAGAAAACAAAGACACTAACTCAAAAAGATGTCTGCATTCCCATGTTCACTGCAGAATTATTTACAATAGCCAAGACATAGACACAACTTAAGTCTCCATTGATGGACTGATTAAAAAAATGTGGCATATACATACAATGGAATATTCTTCAGCCATTAAAAAGGGGGAAATCTATCCTCATGATAGGCCTTGAGGGCATTATTCTAAATGAAATAAGTCAGAAAGAGAAAAATAAATACCATATGCTTTCACCTATATGTACAATTCAAAAACAAAACAAAACAAAACAAAACAAAACAAAACTGAAAGTTATAGATACAAACAACAGTTTGCAGATTGCCGGAGGTGGGATGAAGAGTGAGAGTGAAAGGGCTGAAGGGGGTCAAAAGGTACAAACTTTCAGTTATAAAATAAGTTAGTCCTACAGATGCAATGTACAGGGTGGTGACTATAGTTAATAATACTGTATTATATATTTCAAGTTGATATGAGAATAAATCTTAAAAAGTTCTCATCACCAGGAAAAAAATTAAAACTATAGGGGTGATGGATGTTAAAGTTAATGGTGATCATTTGTGTGTGTATGTGAGTGTGAAATCATTATACTGCATATCTGAAAGTAATATGTCATTTGTCAATTACATCTCAATTTTTAAAAATACAGATATCAGGGTGTAACAAAGAATCAAAAGGTATACCTGCGCGCCAAGATCCTTCATGTAGGGCCCAAGTTCACTAAATAGATCATATCCTTGATGAAAGAAGGCCAAGTGGGCATACATAAAGGATAGCATCTAATAGGAGAAAAGAAGATTAGCATTTTAAAATAAACTATTAGGTAAACATTCCAAAATTCTTAAAAATCCTTATCTTACCTATGTTTAAAAAATTATTCCACAAGAGCTCAAAATATCAAACCTATTTAAAATTAAGCCCAGTCACTTTTATTTCTTCTTCTTCTTTTTTTTAATTCCCACCCAACGATATTTTTGTATTGATTTTAGAGAGACAGGAAGGGAGAGAGAGAAACATTGATTGTCTTCCGTATACCCCTGATCAGGTATCAAACTGGCAATCTAGGTATGTGTGCTGACCGGGAATCAAACCTGCAACCTTTTGGTGTATGGGACAATGTTACAACCAACTTAGCCACCTAGTCATGGCTGAGTCATCTTTCTTAAGAGTATTTTAGAAATATTTGCAAGTATGACAATAAATAACTGATTTTAGAGAGAGAGAGAGATGAAGGGAGACAGAAAGAGAGAGACAGAGAGACATACTGATTTGTTGTTCAAATTGTTTCTACAAGCATTGGCTGATTCTTGTACGTGCCCTGATCGGGATCAAACCCACGACCCTGGCATATTGCATAATGCTCTAACCAACTGACCTACTCAGCCAAGGTGACAATAAAGTTTACTTAAAAGAAATTTCTAAACAGTTTAAAATTTTAACAATGCCCCAAATTTTAGTTGTTTGGACTATATCCAGATGATCAAAATTCTCATAGTAATAGTTTAAAGAATCAAGTTTTCAATAGCTTCACCATCCTCCTAGGTACATCATAAAATATCTATGACTTTGAACAAAATTCACTGGCAAAATGTTAAATTGCAAATAAGACATTAAAAGATTAAAAGGAGAAATAAGTACTCAAAATAATCCCACTTTACAAACTATTAGATCACCAAACACAACCCAAAGTAAGAGAATGCTCTTTTTTTTTTTCCAAGATACCAAAATAAAATGAGTCAACAGACTTTGCTATGGAGGTTTCTTTCTACTCATTCCAAAAATCCAAAATGTCCTTAATGGGCTGAGATTTTCCTCCAAGTTTTCCTGTATGTTACCTATTCATGACAGAAAAATTATCCCTACTCTCATTAGTTAAGTTGGAACATGGGACAAAATTAAACAATTCAATCACAATGTTAAAAGAATCCATTAACATCTGTGTTATTTTTAGCAAGGAGAGGCATGTTTAATTTTCTGAAATCTAAAATAGTTCTTAAGGTCCTTAGTACTCCAGAATCTTTCAGGAAGGAATGATTTTTAAAAAAGAAAAAGCAATTAAATAAACACAAAGACAAAAGACAAAGCTTACTAAAAATTATTCTGGAATGAGATAAAGATGGTTGTAGAACTTTGTGAATATAATATAAAACACTGAATTCTATTTTAAAAGAAGGGATATTAATAGCTAAAACTACATAAAATGTAAAATATACCAACACATCAAAACACATAGCAAGCGTATTGATAAATGATAAACAAGGAAATCAACACATGACAAAGGTTTAATAGTTTTAATTTGTAACATGAGATGTTACAAATCAGTATGAAAAAGATGAACACTCCAATAGGAAAAGAAGCGAAGGACATAAATAAGAGAACACGGGTACACAAAAAATATGGAAAAAATGTTCAAACTCATTTGTATTAAATAAGTGCAAAATTGAACAATCAGATCATATTATCTACACAATTGTGCATAGAGTGGGGGAAACTAATCCTTGGTATTAGTAAAATGTGGTAAACATTCACTAGCATACACTACAAGTGGAAATGTTGTGTTACCCTTGAAATTGACAGTGTTTTTAAAAAGTCTTAATAAATGTTCATACCCTTTGACTAAGTACTCTCTTGCCTTAATCTATCCAAAGAAATATTATTCATTAGAACAATTCATTACAATGCTATACTTTAATGTCAAAAACGTGGAAATTACTTTTAAAAATGACCATTAATGGGTGAAGTTAATTTATGGTATATTCAAGGTCAGCAACCTATGACTAGCAAACTATATCTAGCTCTACCACTCGTATTTCAAATGGCCTATGAGCTAACAATGGTTTCTACATTTTTAAATGGTTAAATAAAATGAAAAGACATGAAATTCGTGATGCACAAAAATTATATAAAATTCAAATTTCCTTGTCCATAAAGGAGTTTTACTGGAATACAGACATGTCTTGTATTTATATATTGTCTATGGCTGCTTTCTCATTACAACAGTGCAGCCAAGTAGTTGTGACACAGGCCATATTGCCCACAAAACCTGTAATATTTGCCACCTGGCCCTTCAAAAACCAGTTTGCTCACTCTTCATAAATTCATATGATAATGCTCTACCTGGCACAAATATCATCATTAAATAAAAAATATTTAATGGCATATGATTTGGGAGTGTATTAGTGGAAAAAAAAAAAGGCCCTGAATGATATGGCTCAGTGGGTTGAGCATCATCCTGCAAACTGAAAGGCTGCAGTTTCAATTCCCAGTCAGGACAAATGTCTGGGTTGCAGACCAGGTCCCCAGTTGGGGATGAGCAAGAGGGAACCCACTGTGTTTCTCTTGCACATGGTTGTTTCTCCCTCCTTTCCAATAAATAAATAAATAAATAAGATCTTTTATAAAAAAGAAAGTTATAAAACAGTATAATTGATTTTATATCAATTATTTCTATCAGTAGAAATGATTTTTATTTTTTTTAAATTAAATGCAATTTTAAAAAGTACATAAGCACGTTTACATATACATACATACATACCCACACATAGAAGAAGAGAAAAAAGACAAAGATATAAACCAAGATATTACCAGTGGTACTACTCCCTTCGTAGTAGGATTTATAAGTATTTTTATTTTTTTCTTCACACATTTTATTTTCTAGTTTTCTACAATTAACAACATTATTCTCAATCTGGAAAAGGAGGTAGAGGTAAAAACGAAGTAAAATGTGCTTATCCAATAAGAAATAACAAATATATAACACAGAATTTAGGGAAAAGCTAGGTAGAGACAAGGATGAAGAGCAATTCAAGTATATCCTTTCAAATAAAAAATAGTATCAGAGAAGAAAAATTATTTCTAAATTTTCAAAATGTAAGAGTGTAATGTCAAACCACTACCATTTCCTGCCCACTTCTCCTTATTAACTTTAAAACAAAAAATAGTAAAAAAAAAAAGAAAATCAGTGTCAACATGGGTATAGAGGCTAAGAAAACAAAGTGATCCTCAATTTTCATCCTATTTGTTTTCTAACTGCACACCAAAGAACAAACCTAAAGGCTGATCAATACATTATCAGCAAACATAGGGAAAAAAAATTCTCTAAATGCTATTTATATATGCCCTCAATCTCAAATATTTAAGTGTATGATTTAAGGAGATCAGTATAGTAAGAGATGAGATACAGATAAATAACTATAAAGGTGAAGGAGACAAAAAAGTAGTGATACATATTTAGTACAAAAAAGATAAATAAAAAGATTAGTTAAAAACCTGGAATAAATATGTATACACATACATATATTGGGTTGGCCAAAAAGTCCATTACATTTTTCTGTAAAATAAAAGATACATTTTTCATTTTCACCAAATAGCTTTATTGATTTGGATATTTTGAGCATGTCGGCTATCTACCACTATTGGCTTCTACTGGGTAGAGGCCAGGGGTCCTGCTAACATCTTTCAGTGCCTAAGACAGCCTCACAGCAAATAATTATTTGGCTGAAATGTCAATAGCAGCAAGAAACTTCACAAACCACTTTTGACAAGGCCAATCAGTCACAGCATCTTCTCCATACAGTGCACACATCTGTTTTTTTGTGTGTTTCAGTTGTGCTTTCTACCTTTCTTGAAATAATACAGCAAAATATGCTGAAAATGTTGTGTATCTTCCTCCATCATCAATATTAAAATGGCTGCATAAAAATTCACCAATTTTGATAGTTTCTTTTTTTAAAAAAAGCACACTGATATAACAGCTGTCACAATACACTACAACAAAATTGTTTTGAATGACATTAAAGACAACTAAGCACTAGTAGAACCATCATTTGGGAAAAAAGCAACAAATATTTTGGTCAATCCAATGCAGACACATACACATACCATGCTTCTTTAAACACTTAAATATGTACATGTAGTTTCATATTAAAATATTTAAAACATCATTTCAATAAATATCTTACTGATTTTAGGATTTCTGATCTTCTTTTTGATTGAAGGACATTAATCTGGGGGAAAAATACACTTCGTTAATCATTACTTTAAAGAATAATCCATAGTGCAGTATTGTAAAAGTTGCTTATTCTAAAGGTTTAACATTTTTCTGGAAGTAAATAAAATTCAATTTTTTTATCCTTTGGCCTACTTTTTGTGAAAACCGTAAAGACAGACATACCAATGAAACTCTCATCTAGGTTTGATCTCCAAGAACAACTGACTGAGTTTAAATCATAATATTGTAGTGCTAAATCTATCACTTTGATAGATATTTGAATTTCTTAGAATTCCATCTTTTCCACATTCTCCTTATCTAATTTGCTTGTCAAGACCCTTCAATATACATTCTAATGCAAACTGTCATTACTTTTACCACTACCATCAACCACCATCATATGTTTTCTAGACTGTTGCAACAGTCTATGAACTAGTGTTTCCACTCTTGACTCAGAAACCAGAAGGATCTTTTGTTTTTGAAAAGATTTTATTTATTTATTTTTAGAGAGGGGAAGAGAGGGAGAGAAACATCGATGTGTGGTAGTCTCTCATGCACCCCTACTAGGGACATGGCCTGCAACCCAGGCATGTGCCCTAAGGCTAGGAATTGAACTGGAGCCTCTGTGGCTCACAGGCTGACACTCAATCCACTGAGCCACACCAGCCAGGGCCCACAGTGATCTTTTAAAATGGAAATCAGATCATGTTCCATTCAGCTTAAAACTTTCCAACTTTCTAACACAGCCTTCAAGGCCTTTTAGGACTGGGCCCTGCCTTCCTCTCCAACCTAGTTTTCTACCACGTTCCATCTTTTGGTGTTCAATCACTACTCAAGACTACTCCCAACTCAACGCCTACATGCTAGTTCTAACTTCACATCATGATATTCTGCCCATATGAACACAGGCCTATATCTTACCAGTCAGGTCCCAGCTTAAATAGTAACTCTTCACAAAGGTCTAAAGTAGGCTATATACACTCTTTAGTACATGAACCCTATTCATTTTCTTCATAGCAATCATAACTACCTGGTATTTTGTTATTTATGCCTTTTCCTCAACTGAAGTGTAAGCTCTGTGAGACCAGGACCTTGTCTTCTTCCCAGTTGTATTCTCCAAGTGGTACATAATAAGCACTCAATAAATATTTCTTAAATAATTTGATAAATTTTAAATAAATATTTTAAGTAGACTAAACTTACTAAAAGATCAGTAAATTATGAAATGTGTTTTTGTGGTATCTCTCCCAACACTGGAAATTCATAACACTTTATTTGTCTGTTATGTATCAATTTAATAAAATAAAATGTTTACACAAAGGAATCATTCATTTTGTTAATATTGTCCAATACAGGTATTACAGAATTCCTGCCTTTTAGTATATCCTTCTCACTGAATATTCTGCCTGCGATTTATAAATACTTTTAAAGCACTGATGAAGAAACAAAAATAGACCAAGAAACACACAAATAACTTTAACTAAGCACTAGTTTCTTTTGCTTGTCTCCTTCAAGGTCTATTCAGTTTTGAGAACTAAAATATTAACTTTCAAATGCTCTAAGAAAAAGCAGAGGCTATAAATAACCTATTATTCAAACTCTGAAAAATGTTAAAAGTGCCTTTGTTTTGTTTTTTCCCTGTATGGCAATGAGAAACAGCATTTACTTGGGTGGAAAAAGTAAATTCTAATATTTAGAGAGCTATAGCATGACAAACTTTTTAAGTCTGGATACTTATTGCTTACTAGTCTCCAAATTAAATAGTATGGCCATATCATAAAGTGACACCACAGTTCTTATCAGAAAAATCAAACTAATAGTTATGGGGAAGGTAGGCCTCGTAACTTACAACTATTTGATGGACACCAAATGAAACAGATAATTCATAATATGCAAGTTTGAAAATAATGAATATTTAGCTGAACCCCCCTCCCAAATAAAATTTAAAATTAGGCCATTAATTCTTGCAAGAAACATTTATTATCTATTTTCCAACCACTAGACTAGAGGGAAGGGATATATCTAGGAACAGAAAATAAATTAATAATTGCAATAAATGGGTTAAGTGCTCCAAGAGCAACATGTATGATAATATTATGGAAACACAGAGGCAGAGTCAAAAATGATTCATTTTGTCTGGAGAAGTTTGAGTAACTCTAATCACAGAACAGAGAATGAATTAGTAACAGAGCTGATAAAAGCAATGCAATGACGTCCAGCTATATGAGAACCTCTTAATACCCTAGAGAAGACAATTAGGACAGCAGCAAGAGTGAGAAAGAAGAGACTTAAGAGGTGCATAGAACTTTTCAAATCAGTTTTGGTTATTAAATACAGTAGCTGAGGAAGAGAAAATATCTGCTATATCTTCTTATTTTGGGGAGGTTAGAAGGTGGCAGAGAGGTAGGTGAGAGCAGAGCCCAGTTCTCCCTGTGCCCAGCTGGAAAACCTAGTTGACCTTCTGAGGAACAGAGTGAACAGCCAATGGAATCCCAGCGTATATGAAGTTTGGAGGCTAAAAATTGTAGAGGACATTGAAAAACTGATGGTGAAGAGACTGTGCTGGGATGGTAAGGTCCCTGGGATCTATGCAGGGTCCTAGGCCACTTGCAGACTGGTACAACCACTCTTGAAAACAGTATGGAATTTCCTTGGAAAACTAAAAATGGAACTGCCTTTTGAACCAACAATTCCACTGCTAGGATTATATCCTAAGAACCCTGAAACACCAATCTAAAAGAACCTATGCACCCCAATGTTCATAGCAGCACAATTTACAATAGCCAAGTGCTGGAAGCAACCTAGGTACCTATCAGTAAATGAATGGATCAAAAAACTATGGTACATTTACACAATGGAATACTATGCAGCAGAGAGAAAGAAGGAGCTCCTACCCTTTGCAACAGCATGGATGGAACTGGAGAGAATATGGTAAGTGAAATAAGCCAGGCAGGAAAAGACAAATACCATATGATCCCACATTTAACCTAACCAACAAAACAAACAAGCAAGGAAAATATAATGAAAGACATTGAAATTGGGAACAAGCTGACAGCAACCAGACAGGAGAGGGGAGGGATTTGCAAGAATAATTATAAAGGAGACACAGACAATAACAAGGGGGCGTGGAAACATGGGAATGAGGTGGGGAAGGGTGGGGTGGGGGGGAAAAGGCAGAAAACTGTACTTGAACAACAATAAAAACCAAAAGCATTTTTAAAAAATCCTCCTATTTTGGACTCCATTCAGTTGGGTAAAAACAAAAATAAGCTCTTAGGGAAGAAGATTTCAGCTTTGGCCAAAAAGGAATGTGGTCCTTTGGCAAAAAAAAAAATAGAGTTTATCATCTCTTTACAGTGATAAATCAGGCAAACTGGCATGATGAAACTCTCAGAGAAATTATAAAGTCAGAAAAGTATAGGACCGAAGATAAAACCCTGAACAAGAGACTGAAAATGTGGACAAAGGAGAGAAGCCCATGGAAGAAATTGAAAGAAAATAGAAGATGCCCTAAAAGTGGTTTAGAATAAATCAAGAGAAAAGTATGCTTTAAGAAAGAGAGTATGGCTTACATTTTCAGTGAAACAAAATAGTCAAGTTGGTTAAAAACTAAAATATATCTAAGGAATAACACTTTAGCATGAGCCATGTCAGTGGAACGGGGTAGGAAAACAGAACTTACACTACCAGAGGAAGTGGTATGAATATGAGGCAGGTAAAAGGAGACAGGGAATACAGACTACTCCATTCTAGAAGCCTTTAATTAATAAAGGGAGTTTACTTCATTTTTTCAACTTCCCACTTAACAAGAACTTAACCAAAAAATTCAAAGTCATTTTCTACTGTTTTGCAAAGTTATCTGAGTAGTTTTTAATCACTAACTTGTATACTGTTATTTATGTATTATTTTAAGAAATCATTAAGTCAACAATCTCTAGGAACTCACTGCTTTTTTATAGATTTAGAAAACATAATTCCCTAAGCATTAAAGCTTCTAGGCTTTAAACTCTATAGTCTGTCTACAGGGGCATTAATATACATGTGATATAATGTATAATGTATACCTTCATTTTTCATTTCTCTCAAATTTCTTTACAGATCTGTCACCTTCAAATCAAATTGTTTTCAATTATACAATGGACCAGGAGATCACCAGAAAACTTACCAAACATTGATCTCTAGTTTTAAAAAGCAGCACCTAATGCAAAACATGAGAACACTACTTCTAGAAATATTTTTCATTTGGCAATATGGTATGCGTTAGTACCTCTAGAATCTACTCTAAAGAAATAATACAAAATATGGAAAAAAATGTATACAAAGATGTTATCATTTAAAATTACTGAAAATTATATTTTCACTATTACCAGTAAAACTGGAAACACTAAGAATGTCTCATAATCAAATATTAATTAAATTGACACAGACTCCACAAAATAAAATATAGCAATTAAAAATGCTTTTACAATATTTAAAATGGCAGAATGTATACTGTTAACTGAAAAGGGGGAGAAATCTTAACCGAAGTTATACGTATCCACACAGACAGATAAACAAATTAAATTTTTTCACAAAATTTCATTTTAATTTTAAACTAAAAAAGAACCTATTATTAATTCTTTTCAGGGCAATCACTTAAAAGTAATGACATATTTAGTAAGCATTTTTTGAAAATATGTAATAAATATACCTGAAGTACATAGTCTAGGGCTATGTGTCGAAAACATTTTCTTGTTGCTGTCAGAATATTTGTGGCTTCTTCAACTTCATGCTGTTTGTTTCTCTGTACTTGAGCATTTTTTACTAATGCATTTTCTTTTTCTTCACTGACTTTTTCAAATTGCTTCTTGGCATCTTTGAATTTTCTAAGATCTCTAAAAAATAAAATCAATGAGACTTTTATAAAGTTTTCTTAACCAAAAATTTTAGCAGAATAACATTTAGAATTTAATCCTTACGTACCTGTATTTATTTGATTTACTGTGCAATAATACTCAATTGTTCTTACAACTATAATATATATTGCTTTTCAATTATATATAATTCTCAACATAGTCACCTAACAGTTCCTTACTTAAAGCTATGAATTTGAGGTGAAAATAAATGATCAAATTAACATTACAGAAACATAAAAGGCAAGGTTAATTCTTTGTCCCCTGAAGACAAGTCCAGAGACATGCATCATTAAACAGATGATTTTAATACAGTAGTATAATAATCATCACGGAAATTTGCTAAAAATGCAAATTTCAAGGTTCCTCTTCTCCCAGAGATTACAATTCTTTAGTCTTTGGGATAAATCCTAGAAACCTATGGAGGTTTTTAAGACACACTGTTGATTTTACTGCTATGGGTTGTCTCAGATCATACTTTAAGAAACAACATTCATTTCTTGTTGAAGGGAACTACTGGTCCAAAAGACACGAATATTCTTAAAACACAAACTCATAATACTTTCTAAAAGAATTCTTGTACCCAAAAAGGGTAACAGTATCTATTTCCATAGTCTGAATACCTGAAATCCTTGATTCATTAATGATCTTAGGTAAGTATATAACATCATTTTGCTTTTATTTTTTCTATCAGAGAAGTAGCCAAATTAACTAGAAGTCAAACAACTTTAAAATAATACCACTAATAAAGTTTACCTAAGAAAGGACTTTTCTAAGAAGCCATTAACTTTCCTGTATACATTCCATCAGGACATTCTGACTATCAGCCTATTATGAAGTAATTCATAAAGAATCTGCATCATCTCCACAGCAACAATTCTAAACTTTCTGAATAACAGTGGATTACATTCATGTTATCTGCCACTATTTACCGCCTATTACATCTATAATTTATCCTAAATACTGTATTATAATCAACTTTATCTGTAATTTTATATATTCTCACTTAGGAATTATTAGAGAAAATCTGAATTATTAATTTGGAAAAGGAAAACTGAGACAATTAGGTAATGTTTTTAGTTCTAGTTTCATTTTATTTCACATACAAAATGTAAAGAATGTGACAAAAAGCATGCACTTTCATTTGTCATTCTCATATATTATTTTATCTTCAAAGAAAATGCCATAATGAGACAATAAAAACAATATCAACTACACTAAACTGACAGAATTTCAATGACTCTAGGGGTTTGCTTTGATTTTGAAAGGCCATTAATTTAATTTTTTTAAATTGATAACAATTTTACCTATGTATCCTGAACACATATTTCATAGCAGAAATGATTTCATTATAAAGCAATATAAATCTGATTATTTGCAGGATAATCCAGAGAAAAATAAAATACACATTTTACAAAGCGCAACAAAAGAAAATCTGATATTTTTATATTCATGTTCCATAATTTCTCTCCAAAGATAGCAACTCCCAGGTGTAATAATTAACTAATTGCTCTTCTTTCTCCTTCACTGCAATTGACTTACTCTTTAACAAAGTTCTGAAGCTGGGCCTTAATTGATCTCTGAGTTTGGTCAAATAGAATCTAAAAGACAAAATGTAACATTAAACAATTAGAAAAGTAAATAAAGAAAATGATTTTCATGTAGTTCTCTATAATTATCACATCCCTCTATCAATACTCCAATTTCTAATAACACCTTTAATTCTTATTCAAGACTATATAAGAAATAAGCATTTAAAAGAAGAAACAAACTGATTTTCAAGCTAATTTCATCTGGTCTAAAAAATAAAATCCCTTCCATTTACAGAGGAAATCAAATTTGCTTTAATCTTTTTAAAAAATGCCCTGGCTGGTGTGGTACAGTGGTTTGAGCACCAGCCTGGGGGCATTAGAGAGGCAATTGACCCATGTTTCTCTTGCACATCAAGGTTTCTCTCCCTCTCTTTCTCCCTCCCTTCCCCTCTCTCTAAAAATAAATAAATAAAATCTTTTTAAAAATAATGATTAAAAAGCATTTAAATAAAATGCTCAAATAGTACAGCAATTTATTTCCTTGATTTTAATTTAGGCTTTGAAAGACAACCTAAGAATAATACAAATTCTACTCTATCCACAACAGAAATTTCTTAATCTCATATATCAAAGCACACCAATTAATAAACAATTCCATAACTACCTTATATCTTAGATAAGAGTCATTTGGGAAGACCTAGGGATTTACATGCTTTATATTTGGAGTTCAAGTAAACATTGTATAGTCTTTTAGGTTAAATAATTGCTAATATTAGAGACAAAAATAGAATTTTATTCCTCACAATATTTTGCCCCACTTAAAGGATGCCACGTATTTAGTAACTTTGATAACTCTATGAGTGGTAAATATCACAGTGCCAGTCATGGGAATTCCAAGTACTTTCATAACTTATAGACAGACTTTATTCAGAAATAGAAACATATGTCAGATGGACAGGGAGAAAAATAAATATTCAAAACAAAAAGATAATCCTATACCTTTCTACTAATTAAAAACAGTACTAACTTCATTCTTTCTGAAATCTTGCTATGAGCAGTCTCATGTTCTCGCCTAAAAATCAAACACACACATACACACATGCACAATGTAGACTGAATCCAGGGTTTAAAAATCTGTCAGTTTACTTCCAAAGAGCAAGAAAAAAAAATCCTATATTATGTTAAACCCAAAGCAGAATACCCAAAATAAGCAGAAGGAAGGAAATAATAAAAATCAAAGTGAAAGTCAATGAAACAGAAAACAAAATCAGTAGCCAAAAATCAATGAAACCAAAGCTTAGCTTTCTGAGAAGATGTATAAAATTGATTAACCTCTAGCCAAAGTGATGAGAATAAGTCACAAATTTCAAATATTAAGAAGAGAAGTAATTTCACCACAGATTCTACAGATATTAAAAAGAAAAACCAGGGGAGCTAGGAAATTTTATGCCTGTAAATTCAACAGATGAGTAAGTTCTTTGAAAGACAAAAATTACTAAAGCCCACAATAACCTAAATAGAATTAAAGAAATATAATCTATAGTTTAAAGCCTCCTGTATCTTTATAATGTTAAACCTACACTTACCTAGCAATCTCACTCCTAAGTTATTGCCCAAGAGAAATTAAAATTTAGGTTTACAACAAAGCCTGTGTATCAATGTTTATAGCAGTTTCATTCCTATTTGCCAAAAACTGGATACAACACAAATGTCTCTGGAGAAACAAATTATGGTACATCAATACAATGAAATACTACTCAGCAACAAAAAGGCACAACTATTAATACATGCAAAAACATATATGAATCTCAATGCATTTTGCTAAGTAAAATAAATAATATTCAAAAGGCTTCAAGCTGTATGGTTCCACTTATGTGACATTTAGTAAAAGACAAAACTATAAGGATAGAAAACAAATTAGCAATTTCCAGAGGCAGGGGATGAGAGGAAGGGCTGACAAATGATAGAGTATCATGAGGGTATTTTTAGTTAATGGAATTGAATCTTGACTGTGAATGCAGATCCAATTATATGCATTTGTCAAAGCTCATAAAGCTGTATACGACAAGGAATCAATTTTGTTATACTTAAATTTTAAGATAATGTTAAACTATGAAGAACAGGGTACACATGAACCAACAGATTTTTTAAAAGAATGTAAGAAACAAAAAGCAGACTAATGAGGTTGACTGAAAGGACATACAGAAACATAAAACCAACAAGAAAATGCCAATAACATTTATGAAAATTAACCATAAAATAGTAGATAAAGCAAGAATATGTCATCAACAGAACATGTTCTCTAACCTCAATGAAATTAAATTATACTACTGATACACAAGAATATAGAGATCTCAAAATTTGTATGCCAAGTGAAAGATCTCTTGTACACAAATACTATATTATTCCATTTATATGGGGTTATAAAACAAGCAAAACTAGTTACAGAAAATACCCAGGATAGTACTTGCCTTGGGAGTGTGGGTTGGGACTGTTTGAGAAGAGGTTTGAGAAAACTTTCTGGGTAATGGAATGATCTTAATCTTAAAACAGATTTGGGTTACACAAATGTATGCGTTTACCAAAATTCATTATTAGTACACTTAAGATATGCATTTGACTATATTTAAATTTTACCTCAAAAATTTAATAAACTAAAAATATTAAACTCACAAATGATGCATGGGAATGTATTGTATTTACAAGTGAAATAGGCTGTTGCCTATAAATTATCTTAAAATATATCAATAATAGGTAGATTGATGCATGGAGAGAAGGGAGGATAAAGAGAGAGGTAGGTGATAAAGCAAATGTATCTAGCACGTGAGTATATGAATGTCTGTTGTAAAATTATTTCAACTTCTAATAATAATCAGAAAAAGCCACTCCCCCTCAAAAATTTTTAAACCCCTTTTAAAAAAAGCTCTACAAAGATGTCCTCGCCAATGAATCTTTCCAGACATAAAGGAAGAAAAAACTACTAGTTCTACTCAAACTCTTCTCCCCAAAATCTATTCTATCAGAAAATCTATTCATGAGGAATTATTTATGAGGGACAAAACCATACAAAGAATTTCTAAAAAAAGCTATAAAAAAATTCTTAAGAATACATAATAATGATATATAATAATATATAAAAAGGAAAATAGATCATCATCAATTAGGATTTATTCTAGGAAAGCAACATTGATTTAACATTAAAAAAATCAGTCAATATAATTCAAGCTAACACACTAGAATAAAAAAAACTTATCATCTCAATAGATGAAAAAATCATTAGACAAAAATCCAATATCCATGCCTAATAAAAATTATTAGAAATCTAGGAATAAAAGGGTCCTTCCTCACCCAATAAAGGGCACATATGAAAGACCTACAGCTAACATATTTAGTGATGAAAGGCTACTTTTCCACTACTTTTCCACAGGCAAAGATGCCTGTTCTCATAATTTCTACAAAACAATGTACTGGAAATCCTAGCAATGCAATAAAGAAAGAAAAATAAAACAAAAAGACATACTAGAAAGTTAGTATAAAACTGTTTTTATTCATGGGGTATATATGATTGACTGCATAGATAATACTATAAAATCTACAGAAAAATCTACTAGAATGGTTGCTTTTACAAACAAAGTCATATACAAAAATTAGTGGTATTGCTATATACCACCAATGGCCGGTTAGAAATTGTGAACTTTTAGAAAGAATACTATTTATACTAGCATCAAAACAATAGAAAATGCTTAGGAACATAGTTGCCTAAAGATATGCAAAACTTGTACCAGGAAAAATTAAAAATTTGGAGAGATATACGTTGCTTATAGATTAGAAAATTCAATACTAGTAAGATGTCATTTCTAACCAAATTCATTTTTTATTTGATGCAATCCTACTTCAAATCCCAGTAAAGCTTTGTGTAGAATTTTAAAACCTGATTCTGAAATTTATATGGAAATGTAAAGGACCTAGAATAGCCAAACCAAAAGGGAAAGAAAGGAACAAAGTCGGAATACTTTGTTCCAACTTGAAATCAGGTACCCACACTACTTGATTTCAAGACTTATTATGAAAGCTACAGTAATCAAGGCAGTTGTGGTATTAAAATAAAGATAGGCAAAGACATCAATGAAACAGAAGAATCCATAAATGACAAACATTGAATTTTTTTAAACAAAGGCACCAATAGGGAAAAGATAATTTTTAAAAAATAAAAATATATTTTATTATGCTATTACAGTTGTCACATTCACCTCCATTTATTCCCCATGGCACTGCACCCTCTTCCCACCCACATTCCCCCCAGCTTAGTTCATGTCCATGGGTTGTACATATAAGTTCTTTGGCTTCTACATTTCTTATACTATTCTTAACCTTCCCTTGTCTACTTTGTACCTACCATCTATGCTCCTTATTCCTTGTACCTTTTCCCCCATTCTCACCCCTCCCCCTCCCTGCTGATAACCCTCTTCCACGTGATCTCCATTTGTGTGATTCTGTCCATGCTCTAGTTGTTTGCTTACTTTGGTTTTGCTTTTGATTTTTTTTTAGGTTCAGTTGTTGATAGTTGTAAGTTTGTTGTCCATTTTACTGTTCGTAGTGTTGATTTTACTCTTTCCCTTAAGTCCCTTTAACATTTCATATAAGGGCTTGGTGATGATGAACTCCTTTAACTTGACCTTATCTGGGAAGCACTTTATCTGCCCTTCTATTCTAAATGATAGCTTTGATGGGTAGAGTCATCTTGGATGTAGGACCTTGACTTTCATGACTTGGAATACTTCTTTCCAGCCCTTTCCTGCCTGCAATGTTTCTTTTGAGGAATCAGCTGTTAGTCTTATGGGCACTCCTCTGCAGGTAACTGTCTCCTGCTGCTTTTCTCTTGCTGCTTTTAAGATTCTCTCCTTCTCTTTGATCTTGGGTAATGTAATGATGATGTGCCTTGGTGTGTGCTTCCTTGGGTCCAACTTCTTTGGCACTCTCTGAGCTTCTTGGAGTTCCTGGAAGTCTATTTCCTTTGCCAGATTAGGGAAGTTCTTCATTAATTTTTCAAGTAAGTTTTCAATTACTTGCTCTTCCTCTTCTACTCCTGGCACCCCTATGATTCAGGTGTTGGAATGTTTAAAGTTATCCCAAAGGTTCCGAAGCCTCCTAATTTTTTTGAATTCTTGTTTCTTCATTCTGTTCTGGTTGAATGTTTATTTCTTCCTTCTGCTCCAAACCATTGAATTAAGTCCCAGTTTCCTTCCCTTCATTGCTGGCTCCCTGTACATTTTCCTTTATTTCACTTTTTATAAACTTCACTTTTTCCTCCATTTCTTGACCATACTCAACCATTTCTGTGAGCATTCTGATTACCAGTGTTTTGAACTGTGCATGTGATAGGTAGGTTATCTCTTCATCACTTAGTTGTATTTTTTCTGGAGCTTTGATCTATTCTTTCATTTGGGCCATTTTTTTTTTTTTTGTCTTGGCATACTTGTTGCATAGCAACGAGTGGAGCCTTAGGTATTTGCCAGGGTGGGGCAACCCATGTCACTGTGTTGTGGAGCTGTAGGTGGGGAAGAGGTCAGAGAGGGAACAATGCCTCTTTCTCGGCTCTTGGCTGGCTTTCAGTCATTTCCTCCACTACCCACAGCAAATTGGGCCCTTCTGCTGCTGATTCCCTGGTAGGTGGGTTTATATATGTTCTAGGACCCTGTGGGTCTCTCCAACAAACTCTCCTGTGAGGCTGGGAATTTCTCCTGCTGCCTCAATCCCCACAGATTTTTTCAGGCAGAGGTTTTGAGGTTTTATTTCCCCAAGCTGAAACTCTGGATTGTATGATCTTTCTTGCTCCACAGTTGCTCTTCCCAGTTTATCCGCATGCAAATGTGAGACGGCTCACTCCACCAGCCTCCACCTTGCCCGTCCTGTTCCTCCAGCTCCTGCCTTGCCTTGCTGCATGTCCTCCCCACCCCAGCTGCCTGTGTCTGCCCCTCCTACTAATCCTGGATGAATGTTTCTTTAACTCTTTGGTTTTCAGACTTGCATGCAGTTCAATTTTCTGGCAGTTCTGGTTGCTTTTTGTTTTTAAATTTATTGTTGACCTTTTGGCTGTGTGAGGAGACACAGTGTATCTACCTATACCTCCATGTTGGCTGGAAGTCCAAAAATATAATGTTTTTAAACAAATGGTGCTGAAACAAACAAGTGAAAAAGTATATGAAAAAAAAAAAAAAAGAAAAGAAAACCTTTACCATTACCATTCAACACACACAAACATTAACTTGGAATGTATCACAGATCTAAATTAAACATAGAATAAAATCTTTGTGAACATGCTTTGGTAAGTATTTCTTAATAGAACACAAAAAGGAAACTATAAATATAAACTGAAAAAAAAAAAAAAACTTGCCCCTCAAATCAGAGTGCTATAAAGATGAAACAGACAATCCAAAGCCTGGGAAAAAATATCTGCAAAATGTTTATCTGACAAAAGACATATATGGGACAGAGAAAGGATACTTATGACTAAATAATAATGAGACAACTCATTTTTATAATGAGGAAAAGATCTGACATTTTACCAAAGAAGATATATAGATTGCAAATGAACACATGAAAAGACGCTTAGAATCATTAGTTCTTAAGAAAATGCAAATTTAAACCATAATAAATTTTAAAAGAGTGACCATAACAAGTATTGACAATCACATAAAGCAACTAGCATACTCATACATTGCTGGTGTAAAACGATACAATCAATTGAGGAAAAAAAATCCAAATTTTTGGAGGTTTTCTTTAATTTTTTAAAGAAATGAAATATTTTTAGGAATTTAACACATAAAAGAATATTAACATTATTATAAACAATGATAAATAAATACAGCAAAGTAAGAATTCTTGTTTCCTTAATTTCTTAGCAGTGTTTTGCAGTCTTTGGTATAGAAGTAGTTTTATAAAATGTTACACATAATCCTACCTCACAAACTAGCTGTTTTCAACTCTTAGCTATTTACACAAAACAAATAAAAGCAACTCTATACAGATGTTTACATATATATTTTATAAGCAGCTTTATTAGTAACAGCCAAAACTTGGAAACCACTCAAATATTCATTGTGGTTGCTTTAAAAGATGTCCACAAATTCTTTGATATTCCTCTTTTCAAAAGTGAAGCCTGATTCTTCATACCCTTGAGAGTGGGCTCATCTTAATGACTTAACTTCTAATAAATATTAATATGGAGGGAGCAACAATGAGTGACTTCTAAGACTAGGTCATAAAAAATATTGGAGCTTTCTCCTTACTCTTGCTCTTGCATTACTTATTTTGGGAATAACCAGCTTCCATAAGGTAAGGTCACTTGAAAAGCCCTGTGAAGAGGCCCCTTGATGCCTGGCTGGTATGGCTCAGTAGATTGAGCACTAACCTGCAAACTGAAAGGTCCATGGTTTGATTCTCAGTTGGGGCACAAGCCTGGATCGCAGGCTAGGAGCCCAGTTGGGGGCCTGCAAGAGGCAACCAAGTAATATATCCTGCACATTGATGTTTCTCCCCCTCTCACCTTTTCTCTCTAAAAACACATAAATCTTAAACAAAACAAAACAAAACAAACCCAGACATGGAGCCAAACAGAAAGTGTTTGAGCCCTGTCTTGGAATTACATCTTCCAATCCCATCAAGTGACTAACCCCAGCCAACATCTTCATAAGCAATTTCATGAAAGACTCTGAGCCTATACAAAAACTCCTGTTCAAGAAACTGTAAGCTAATACATATTTTTTGTTAACAGCAACAGGTAAGTTATAAATCCAACAACAGGTAAATGGATAAACAAACTGTAATATATACATATAATGCAGTACTATCAAGCAATAAAAAAGTCAACTATTGATACATAAGTAACATAAATGAGCCTCAAAATAATTACTTACATTGCAAGACATTAGACAAAAAAGATTCCATTTACATTAGTCTTAAAAATGCAAAGTAATCAATAATGATAGCAAGCAACGATAACAAAATGATACTTTCCCCGACATTACCACTTGAATCATCCAAAACTATTTTAGTCAATAATTAATAATCACTTCTTTGATTTGTACCCATTATCAAATATGTCATCTTTCTTTTGCTCTTTTTTCATAATTCTCACTCCTATTAATTTTTTATTTTTCACAATTTCCCTACTTAACTAGGTATATATGGTTGTTTCCTTAACATTATGATCATTTGTTATAAGCTATTCCTGTTAGAATGTAATGGATTTAGTTATTTTTTGGGCTGTTATTTCTTGGTACTTATTTATTGTTGGCTTTGGGTGTTACTTAGCCAAAATCTGACCCTGATAAAAGTTCATTATGTTTTATTTTTAATTATTTAAAAAATCTATCAGCCCTGGCTGGCATAGCTCAGTGGATTGAGCATGGGCTGCGAACCAAAGTGTTGCAGGTTCGATTCCCAGCCAGGGTACATCCCTGGGTTGCAGGCCATAACCCCCAGCAACCGCACATTGATGTCTCTCTCTCTCTCTATCTCCCTCCCTTCCCTCTCTAAAAATAAATAAAATCTTAAAAAAAATTTATCTGTGAAGATGAAATTAAATGCACACAATCAAATCATTTTACACAGGATTATAGGCCTTTGCAGATTAAAACCACACTTTGAAATTTTGATTTTGTGATAAAAAATGAGAGTAATATTTATTGAATTGACTAAAATAAATTCATTTTCCCCATTTTATTTTCTAAATGCTTAATTTATAATCTTTCAATAAAATTTATTTTAAATACTTTAAGAATGCAGAAAATTAAAAATAATCAATTTCTAAATCTTAAGACATATACTATTTCACTTATTTAAACAGATTTGCTTTTTACTGTTATTTTCCCGCTGTAATGGTCAACTTTTTCATTAGGTAGTAATGGAAAGTCATTACATTCAGAAGACAAACACAACAGTCAAAAATCCTCTTCTTCAACCTAAATATGTTTATATATCCAAGAGTTATTAAATAAAGCAATAGTATAAGCAAATCATACAGGACTTCAATACAAAAAATCCATTGCAGCCCTGACTGATGTGGCTCAGTTGGTTGGTTGGCCATTGTTCTGCAAAGCAAAAGTGTAACAGGACATAGCTGAGCAATAGCTATTCTTAGGCTCTTAGGCAGGAGCTGACCAGCAGCCGTTCTCAGGCAGCAGCCATTTCCCAGATAACCAGTTATCTCAAGGTTGTACACTAATTCCCGTTTTAGCAGCTGCACTCCTTTCTCCTCCTCCTTCTGCCTGTGTAACATGTATATAAAAGAAACTCCAGCTTGAGCTCATTGCTCAGGATTTGGAGATTCTCCTCCGAGCCCGCGCATAATAAAGGATCGTGCTTCGCCATCTCCCCCAAGTGTGAGTTATTTTCTGCAACAAAAGGTTGTAGGTTCCATTCTTGGTCAGGGCACACGCCTGGGTTGCAGGTTCAGTCTCCAGTCAGGGCATGTACAAGAGGCAACCAATCAATGTTCCTCTCTCACATCGATGTTCCTCTCCCTCTCCTTCTCCCTCCTTTCCCCTCTCTCTAAAAATAAATTAAATTTTTAAAAAATCCATTGTATACAGGAAAAGATTTGTACTCTAAACTTCTGCAAAATAAGAAAAGGCTATTTTATGAGTTACCATGTTAAGAAGCTAGTTACAAGGTTACCTAATTAAGAGTAGAGCCACAATGCCTTATACAATTGCAAAATTACCCAGTATACCAGTCTGCAAGGAAAAGGGCACAACTTTGTAATTTTTCAAAGAAGGTAAATATAAAAGGTACCACATTCAAATAAAAGAATTAACAGATGCATTAGATGGTATGACAGATAAACAGTAATAATCATTAACCTAGAAGACAACTGTATCAATATTTCCAATGCTGTGTGATAATTCTACATGTTAATAACTGTGTTCAAATTAAAAGCAACACTTAAAATTTCTGAATAGAAGATTATCTTAGAAGAGTGTTGACTGTTTTGCAAAGTACTAATACAAACTCCTAGGGATGAAATACTCAAAAAGCAGTAAGAAGACTTTAAAACAAACAAAAAGATACTATGAAAACATTGTTATTTTGCTTATCAATAGTGCAGCCCCAGTGACAGCAAGATGTAAATTTACATTAAGAATTCATTTGGAAAACTCTGAAGATTTAGTAATACATTATTTCACAAAGGGTCTTTCATTTATAAAAGATTACTCAGACATGAATTCCAAATGTTTTCAAAATTATGTATGAATCTAAAAAATATTCAAAACATTTGATGTCATCTATTTTCAGCTTTTAGTATAGAAATAATATGAGAATATCACCCTGCTGTTTCATACAAAAGTGTACAAGCTGTCCAAAGGAAGAAATTTTGCCTAAGTTTGTAAGTTAAGAGTAGAATTCAAAAGTTTAGGAGGAACAAATCCCAACATAAAAATTTGTTTAATGCCAGTTTTGACTTTGAAAGATGGCTTACTTCTCTGGTATTCTTATTTATGGAATTATTAGAGTTAATATGTAATATCATCCCTAACACTGTATTTTAAATATAATTCTATAAAAAGAATTTCTTTATTAATTAATTAAGTTATTTTAACATAATCCCATTAAAAATGTAAACATTTTTCACCAACACCCAGATAGGGCCTGACACACTATGTCCCCCTGCAGTTTCCTCCGGTATCCCATACAAATATGCCATCAGTTTCTATCTATACCATGAGAGAACAGCAGTTGGGAAACACAACTACTATAGTCTCACTACCTACAACCATATGCTGAGTGAATGAGAGAATGGCTATAATACAGAAAATCACACTTACAAAAAAAAAAAAAAAAGACAGAAAGGGTCACAGAGTTTCATAGAATTTATGTAGCAATTTTTAAGCTTCACTCAGCAAAAATAATAAATAAATATTCCAAGTTCTGTGTATGAACAGCATATTCCAAAAGAGCCATCAGTGAGGTTACAGAAATTATGTTGCAGGAAAATAAATCAATACTTAAATCGACTCCAGTACTTAGCAGAATGTGACATACAGGACCTGCTCTGGAGAAGGTATGAGTCGGCATCTTATAAAGATACATAAGTTAAAGAGTAATTCTAGGAACTTCATATTCTATAAGGAATAAGGAACAGTATTATCCATTTTTTATAGAGGAACTAAATCACAAAAGAATCCAAATAATTTATTTTTAAAATGAGTTGTGAAATCCCAATCTATGTTTAATCTTACTTGGCTAATAACTCAAATGGTTCTTTTTAAAAAATCTTTACCATATTTTTCCATTACCATTTAGTCCCCTTATGCCCCCCTCCCCACAGCAATTACCACAATGTTGTCCATGACCATGAGTCCTTTTTCCTTTTTTGCTCTACGCCCCCAGACCCTAACCTCCCACCCCCATTAGCTGTCATCTGTTCTCCATCTATGAGTCTCTCTCCTATTTCAAACATCTATTTAAGTCCACAAAGTTATTTATAAATGACATCTCTAGAAAATCTAACCTGCTATCCTGACACAAACTGATACACCAAAACCTAAGTAGTATGAACTCTACTACAGAATATAAAAAATATTTCAATATTGATTACCTTTTAGAAAGCAGTTTGTCTTATCCTATAAAGCCTTCTTTATACTGTAATGCTATGTAATTAAAATTTCTTTGTAGAGAATGCTACTAAAATAAAGCATTTTATATAACTAGGTTTTTCCCACATTTTAATAAATGGCTCTGAGATATTACTTATTTTATAATAAATAATACTTTACAATTATATAACTTCTATAATTAAATATTATCTAGTGAAGTCCCTTCATTTTACAGTGGAAAAATATAAAGCTTAGAAAAATTAAATGACTTCCTTAGGATGAGAATTATGCAACTACTGATGATATAACAATAAATAAGATATGTATCATCCCACAAATATAAGAATTCTGATTCAAGTACATACAAGTTTCTCCTCCTGGAAAAAATTAAAAGTATTTGTTAACAAGAACAAAACACACCAAGCAAAGCAGAAAGTGAACCAAAGCCTAGCAATTTCTTACTTATACCTATTAAACGAAAAATTCTGAGATGTTATAAAAAATAATATGGCAATAAAATTAAAAAGGATTCTTATATAAAACAAAAATATATGACTGGTGATTTAAAGAAAATATCAAAAACAGGACTATTACAAAGGATAACATTATGGAAAAAACATTTAACCTATTATGTTAATTTAAAATCCATAACTGTTAACAAAAAAAAAAATACTCTCATTATACTTTTTAAGAAGTTGGAATCCAAAAGACCACTTGATTTCAAGAGAAATCAAATATACTAGACACTGGCATATAAGTTCATTGTAAGGCAAAAAGAGAACAAGTAAGAAATCATTCAAAACAAAGTGTTAGGGCTAAAACCATAAAACTCTTAGAAGAAAACAAAGAGGTGAAGCATGATTTGAGATTTATAATGTTGAGATGCCAACATTAGCAGCAACAGAAGAAAAAAATAGATAAACTAAACTTCATGAAAATTAAAACTTTTGTTCATCAAAGGACATTATCAAAAAGTAAAAAGACAACCAATAGAATAGGAGAAAACATTTACATGTCATAATACATAAATATTACATATCTGATTAAGGTCAACTGCAGAATATATAAAGAATTCAATTAAAAAAATTTAATGGAAAAAGGACTTCAATGAACAATAGCAACAATGGTGGAAGAACATATACAAACTGCCAATAAATACACGAAAAAATGCTCAGCTGTACTAGTCCTTACGGAAATGAAACCTTTAAAGCCTTAGGAACCTTTGAAACCTCAGAGATTCCACTTCACAACTACTAGGATAGCTATAATCAGAAAAATAGAAAAATTAAATTAACTAAGAACAAAAAATTAAAAGATTTTATAAGGAATGTAAGTGTTGATATTTTTGTTATAGACCATTGCTAATAAATTTTGAAACACTGAATAATTATAACATCCATATATGTCACGCTTTTAAAAAAAGATTAATAACTATATAGCTTATAAGCTACCATATTTTCAGTAAATTTTTATGAAATTTATAAAGGAATTTCCTGACATTCCAAAAGTAATACATATCCCTCATTCCTGAAGGGAAAATGTCCTCATATTAAAAATACATATAAATGTCAAATAATTACAGCATTCTTTAATAATGGCAATGATCAAAGGGTATATATTTGTAAGTATTTTTAAAGGTATTCTTTAAAAAGATTTTATTTATTATTTTTAGACAGAGTAGAAGGGAGGGAGAGAAGCATCAATGTGTGGTTGCCTCTCACACGCACCCTACTGGGGACCTGGTCTGCAATCTGGGCATGTGCCCTGACTGAGAATTGAACCGACAACCCTTTGGTTAACAGGCTGGTGCTCTACCCACTGAGCCATAGCAGCCAGGGCTATTTGCAAGTATCTTAAAATAAATAGGAAGTAACTAAATCCAGAATGACTTTTACTTGTTTGTTCTTGAAATAATTGCTTAAAAAGTTACAAAGGTACAACTTAAAAGAAAAACAACTTATGGGTGCGTACTTCATTGATATAAGTTCAGTATTTTAGAAGGGGAAGTAAAATCTATCCTCTCTCTCCCTCTCTTACTCTCTCTCTTTCACACATACACACATTTTAGATTACTCACCTAAAAAGTTGACAAATTCAAAGTCACTAAATTCCAACTTAAGTAATTTTATAAAATACAGCCACTAAAAAAAAAAGTACTAAAATAACATGGTCATAGTAATACTGACACTTACTGTATGAAAATTTATCATTTCTTGAAGGCTGTCAGAAAACTTGGTCAAACTTGTCTATGAGAAAGAAACCAAAAGAAAAAAACAAGTCATTTAAGAGCTACTGAAACAGGCCACAAAAATGTTATTTCAGCATTTCTGACAGAAAGATCAAGTCACACTGTAAACAATAATATTTACTTCTAAGAACAATCTCACGACCTCGTGGGCTTGCTCTGCAGAGGTCATGTCTCCATGTAGCAACATAAAACCCTAGAATAGTCAACGAATTAGTACTGCTCTACTAATAGTATTATGCTAACCAATAGAAATGATGTAAATAAACCTAGAAGTTAAATTGAATGTATCAAGACTATGCCCACGTAGGCATCTGTGGATCAAATAATCATCAAACTATACCCTATAAAAGCAATGTCATAATACCACACAGTGTAGCAAGGGGTCTAGGATAACCTAGCATAGGTAGCTGACCAAAACTTTCTTATGCAGCTCCTCCACACCTACAGTTAGATACTCTTTAGATTAATGCTCTGCTTTCTCTGTAAGCAGCTACTAGTAAGCAAGATCCTGCTCTTCCTGCTCAAGCCTTCTTGTACATGCTTCAGCTCACTGAGCAGTAAGTAAACTTATATTCACAATGTAAATCAACCATCAACTAGTAACTATCAAAGAAAACAGAATTATATATAAGATAATGCTAATGGGTGACAGCCTTTCTACTTCAAATTTTAAGGACCACTATAACTCTAAGGCAAATGGATACATAATTGATAGATGTCCTGTTGCATTTATCATTTTAACTAATTTTAAAATACTAACCTCAACTACAGCATCATTACTAGAATATTGTGCCAGATCTCGAATCCCATTCATGAACTGTTTATTTGCAACACAAAAGGCTTTTCCAGTATCAATCATCACAATACAAAGCTTCACAAGCTGAAAAAGAAAAGCATTACATCAGGTTAAAAATAATTTTACAAATAGCTTAGTTGAACAAGCAATTCATAGGAGCATTACACCAAAAATTTGACTTTTCAGAACCCAAAGATTGTCTGATACCAACAAAAAATCATTTTATCAAGTCAAATTAAATCCCATAAATTAACACCATAAAAATTTATTAAAGCACCTCTTCAAAGGAAGAAAAGGAAACTTCAGGCAGAGCAAGCAATATAATAAAAGTTAATCAAAACTAAAAAACAAAGTGGTATGCTGGAAGAAAGGGGAGTAAACTGGCATGCCAGGTTAGAACTGCTGGTCATTTCATTATCAGTCTATCAAAGCAGATATCAGAATTGATTAATCAACCATATTTCTCCAATGCCTACTGTTCTGGGCATTGTACACGAATTAGGACTCTTTCCTTTCTTCTTCCGTCTTCCCCCTCCCCTCCCTTCCCCTCCCCCCCCTTCCCCTCCCCTCCCTTCCTTCCATTCTCCCATTCAGATACAGATCTTTAAACAAAATGTTGGGTGAATGATAGCTAAAAAAGCGGAGCCATAGGTGCAAGAGGGAACAGTACTGAGGTGGGAAGAAGGGGGGCACCAAGAAGGGAATAAAGAGCCTAAAAAACTTTAGAAAAGATCTAAAGAATCTCAGGAGTATCATTTAAATCTGTTGCCCAAAAGCCTTGAAGAAATTGAAAACAATTTCTGCTCTTGGGAGCGCTAATTCTAACCAGTAGACTAAATAAACTGTATAGCACAAGCACAAATGCTATACATGACAAAAACCATGCATGAGGAAACAAAGGGAGGACATCTAAGACTATGAGGATCAGAAAGGATTCATAGAAAAGGTAACACTTGAAAAAAGTCCTGAAGACCAACAGAAATTAGCCAATCAGATATGGGTAATGGAAAGATACTATTTTATGAAGAGCATGTTCTAAGGACTAGAAGTTTAAGAGGCAGAACAAAAAAGAAGTACCTTAATGCAGCATGAAAATGTATATAAGAGCCAGCTCAGAAAAAGCATTGTGTGCAATGCTAAGACATTCACATTTTATACGGAAGGAAATAGGAAACAATTAAAAATTTTAATTGGGAGAGTTGCCTCAAGTTCCATTTTAGAAGGATGACACAAAAGGAGAAAAACCAAAGATAGGGAAATAGAGTAAAAACAAGGATATTAGACCAAAAACCATGAGCCTGAATTAAGGCAGTATGCAGGGAGACAAACAAGGAAACAAATTCCAGAATTACAGTCGAGTACCACATACAGTTATGCAGACTATATCCTACCAAGGAAAAAAGTAGGGACTGAAATCCACCCTGAACTCTACTTGCCGAGGTCTATATCTGCTACAAAATGCAATTTTGCTCTGGCCAGCAGAGAACATTTTCAGTGTTGGGCCTGTGAGGTGGGCCTGAGCTAGATGGGCCTATGAATTAAGCCAAATGGAAAGTCTATCAAACCCAGTGAAGAGATGTTTGTAACTCAAACACAGGAGTGTGTTATAGATACAGATACAAGAGTCCTCAGCAAATAAAGTGTCAGTGCTACAGTGCTATATCCTATGTAGAAAGCAGAGGGCAGAGCATGTAGAGTGAAGACCCCATAAAGGAGACTAAAGAAGAGGAGGAAAACAAAGCAAACAAACAAACAAAAGCAAGAGAATAATTTCACCAAAGTCAAGAAAGGATAAAATATTAAAAGATGGATGATGAATAAGTTGAAAATCCAAAAAAGTCAAATTTTAGAAAGACTGTAAAAATATTTATTGACCCTGGCTGGTGTGGCTCAGTGGAGTGTGCCAGCCTGCAAACTGGAGGGTCACTGGTTTGATTCCCAGTCAGAGCACATGCCTGAGTTGTGGGCCTGGCCCCCAGTTGGGGTCGTCGTGAAAGAGGCAACCACACATTGATGTTTCTCTCCCTCTCTTTCCCTCTCCCTTCCCTCTCTCAAAAAATAAATAAATAAATAAAATCTTTAAAAAATAAAATAAATAAAAACATCTATGGAGTTTGGTGACAAAGAGTCACCAGCACCCCTGGGAAGAACAGTTTTAAAAGAAACTGGCATAAGGACTGTAGCCAGATTACAGTGAGTTATGAAATGTAGATGAAGAAAATATATAATAGATCAATGTTTCTCAATATATATTCTACAGAATATCCTGCAGGAACATTTTGTACTAAATAAGGATTCTGTGATCAAATAAGTCTGGAAAACTCAGTTTAAAAAGTTAAACACATTTCTTCATTACTAAACTTTTCAGAGCTTTTGATGTATTAATGTGTACGGAGGAGTTATAATGTGTAGCATTTCTTTTTTTTTAATGTTGCTGTACTCATCTGTTTTCTGTACTTAATTTTTTTAATAAAGATTTTATTTATTTATTTTTAGAGAGGGAAGGGAGGAAGATAGAAAGAGAGAAACATCAATGTGCGGTTGCTGGGGGTCATGGCCTGCAACCCAGGCATTTACCCTGACTGGGAATTGAATCTCCGACACTTTGGTTCACAGCCCATGCTCAATTCACTGAGCTACGCCAGCCAGGGCTAATGTGTAGCATTTCTTAAAAACATTAGACATGGGAGTTTTCCTTAGAGCAGTGGTGTCAAACTCATTTTCACCGGGGGCCACATCAGCCTCAAGGTTACCTTCAAAGGGCCAAATGTAATTTTAAGACTGTATAAATGTAACTACGCCTTAACTAGGGGAAAGGAGCTCAGTGCTGCTGCCAAGTAGAAACAAGGTGCCGGGCCGGATAAAACAATGTAGAGGGCTGAACTCGGCCCTCGGGCCTTGTGTTTGCCACCTGTGCCTTAGGGAAGAATTCTCACAGGACCATTATTCTACAAAATGCACTATGAAAAATGCTGGCAGAGACTAGTCTTGTAAACAGTTTGCTAATTATAAAACAACAACAACAACAACAACAACAACAACAATGTCTTAAGAACCAGAAAAACTAATTCTAAAACATGTATGGACTAACCAAAATGCAAGGAGAAAAAAAAATTGGAAAACAGTAATGCGGTGGGGACATTAGCCCTATAAGCTATTAAAATATACAGGTGAAGCAATTACAGGTTTGATAATGGATCTGAATAGACAAACTGATCAGTGGAATAGAGTAAAAAAACAGATATGAATACTATGCAGTAATTGATTGAAGTAACATTACAGCCAATAGGGGGAAAGTTGTCCAATAAATGATAGTGACACAAGACAGAAATCTAAAGTGGGGGGAGGGGACTAAACTGGATTCTAAACACCCAAATTAATTTCACATGAAGTAAAGATTTAAACATAAAAAATTAAATCATAAAACTAAGAAAACAGGAGGTAATATTTTTTTATAAGCTCAAAGAAAGAGAAGCCCTTCTGAGAAACATGCAAAACAAAAGGCAAAGAAGAAATTGATCAATTCAACTACATAAAAAAAAACTATTTCTACAAGGAAAAAAAAACAATAAACTTAGTCAAAAGACAAATGAAAATATGGGAAAACAGTATAGGCAGCAAATCACAAGGGACTAATTTTCCTACTGTAAGAAAGGATCTAGCCCTGGCTGGGTAGCTCAGCTGGTTAGAGCATCATCCCAAAATGCCAAGGTTGCAGGTTTGATCCCTGGGCAGGGCACATACAAGAATCAACCAGTGAACTCATAAATTAAGTGAAACAACAAATCAATGTTTCTCTTTCTCCATCTCCCTCTACAAAATCAATTTATATTTAAAACAACACTGTAAAAGAAAGGGTCTACTAATAATTTTTGAAAACTTAACCAGCCACTAAAAAAAAAAAAGCCTGACGCACATGTATAAATAATTCCCAGAAAAGGGAATTCAAATATGTCTTATGATCAAGAAAAGCAATTCACTCTCACTCATAATAAAAGGAATGCAAATTACTACCTTTTACAAAGTAGCAAAAATAAAAAATGTCTGTTTGAGACAGTAGTTATGGAGAAACAGGTGCTCTCATTGTTGGTGGGACTGTAAGTTAGTATAATTTCTATGGAAGGCAATTTAGCAAAGGCTATCAAAAATTTAAACATACACCTACCCTTTAACCTCATATTTCCTTTAAAAAATGTATCATACAGATGTACATAAGCCACATCATACACATGTGAAGTCAATCACTACAGCCACAGTAAAACACTGGTAGCAATCTAAGTGTCCATGAGGAGGCAAATAGATAACGAATTATGATATATTCATACAATGAAATGTAATTCAGCCACTAAAGAAAATGAGGCAGCTCTATAATTAATAACAAGGAACAACAGTCAAGATATTTTTAAAGCAAATTATAGAACAATGTTAGTATTTTTATTGGAGTGGGGAAAGAAAAATACAAATATATATCATCTTTTATACACTCAAAAATTTCTGGAAGGACAAACAAGAAACTAGTTCAATGTTCTCCTTTTTGAAAGAGATTATATTAAAAGCTTCCATAGAAAAACCAGAAGGAGCCCTGGGTGGTGTGGCTCAGGTTGCTGAGTGCTGGCCTGTGAATTGAAAGGTCGTCAGTTCGATTCCCAGTCGGGGCACACGCCTGGGTTGTAGGCCATCTGAGATAAGTGATCAATGTTTCTCTCACATCGATGTTTCTCTCCCTCTCTTTCTCCCTCCCTTCTCCTCTCTCTAAAAATAAGTAAATAAAATCCAAAAACCCTCCACAAAAAGCAGAGAGGTTGGTAATATGACATTATGGTTAAAAACATATAGATCAATGAAACAGAATAGAGACCCCAGGAATAAGCTCATGCTTACATATTCAATTAATCTATGGCAAAGGAGGCAATAATATAAAATGGGGAAGAGGTAGTCTTCAACAAATGGCATTGGGAAAACTGGACAGAGAAAGGAAGGAAGGAAGGGAGGGTGGGAAAGGAACTAGACCACTTTCTTACACCACAGACAAAAATAAACTCAAAATGGATGGAAGACTTAAATGTAAGACCTGAAACCATGAAACTCCTAAAAAGATAAAAAATATAGGCAGTAAACTCTTTGACATCAGTCTCAGCAATATGTTTTTGGATATGTCTCCTTGGGCAAATGCCACTAAAGGAAAAATAAACAAATGGGACTACATCAAACTAAAAAGCTTTTGCACAGTAAAGGAAACCATCAACATGACAAAAAGGCAACCTGTTGAATGGAAGAAGATATTTGGCAATGATAAATCTGATAAGGGATTAATATCCACAACACAAAAAGAATTCATACAACTCAACATTAAAAAAACAATGCAATTAAAATGTGGGTAGAAGACCTGAACAGACATTTCTCCGAAGAAGATATACAGATGGCCAATACACAAATGAAAAGATGCTCAACACCACTAATCATCAGGGAAATATAAATCAAAACCATGAGATATTACCTCCCTCCTGTCAGAATGGCTATAAGAAGTGTTGACAAACATGTGAAGAAAAGGAAACCCTTGTGCACCATTAGTGGGATTGTAAATTACAACAGCTACTATTAAAAAAGGTATTTAAAAATAGAACTACCAAATGAACCTATGATTCAGATAAATACTTTTTGAGTATTTATCTGAAAAGTGAAAACAGTAATTGTAAAATATACACATACCCCTGTGTTCATCACAGCATTGTTTACAATAGCTAAGATATGAAAGCAACCTAAGTGTCCATCAATAGATGAATGGATAAAGACATGATACATACATACAATGGAATATTATTCAGCCATAAAAAGAATGAAACTTTGCCAGCATGGATGAACCTAGAAAGTATTTTGTTAAGTGAATCAAGCTGGGAAGAGCAAGACAAATACGATATGATTTCACACACAAGTGGAATCTGAAAAACAAAACAAAACAGGAACAAAATCATAGACACTGAGAGCTGATAGCTGCCAATGGGGAGTGGGGTGGGGAGTGGGGTAAAAATGAGGAAGGGAATTAAGAAGTACAAACTTCCAGTTATAAAATAAACCATGGGGATATAATGTATAACATGGAAAATAGAGCCAATAACATCTTTACTATGTTGGGTGACAGATAGTTAGTTACTAGACTTACTGTGGCGATCACTTTGTAAGATAACATAAATGTTGAATCACTGTGTTGTGCAACTAAAACTAATATAATATTGTATGTTCCTTCATTCCACCAAAATGAAGGAAGAGTTAAGGTCATCTACTAACGCTAAAGAACAAAGTGGTAAGTCTGAGAAAACAGTGAAGTATAAGAGATGCTAAAGGTAACAAGATAACCTGATTGAGTCTTGGAAAAATTCATTTGCATCAAGGATTCCAGGAATATGTAGTTGTGCCAATTAGTTTCACCAAGGAGTTGTATAACTTCTCCTGTAGGGCTTTTTAAAGCCCAGATCTGGGGGTACATGGGTTTAACCCACAGCCCTCAGGCCACATGTGGCCCAGGATGGCTATGAATGTGGCCCAACACAAAATCATAAATTTACTTAAAACCTTTTATTTTTCTCACTAGTTTTCATTAGGGTTGGTTATTTAATGTATGGCCCAAGACAACTCTTCTTCCAGTGAGGCCCAGAGACGCCAATGGCTGGACACCCTTGGAATATAGATGGTTAGACTAATATAGTGAGAATTCTAATAGAGTAGGTGTTCTGGAAAGGAAATGAACATCTCCAGAAGAAAAATAATGTTGTAATAAAATTAAGAGCCTGCAAGGTTTCATAACAGTATTATTCATACTAACCAGAAAGTAGAAACGAATCTAATATCCATCAATCAATGATGGACAAACAAAATGTGGTATACTCATACAATGGATACAATGGCATATTATTCAGCCATAAAAAAGAAATGTTGGAACACATTACAACATGGAAAAACATTATGTTACATAAAAGAAGTCAGTTATAAAAGACCAAATATTCTATGATTCTGTTTATATGAAATGCCCAGAATAGGGAAATCTATAAGGAACGAAAAGTACGATAGTGATTGCCAGAAGATGTAGGGAGAAGGAAATTAGATGTGACTGCTAACAGGTACAGAGTTTCCTTTTGGGATGATGAAAATGTTCTAGAATTATATAGCAATTCTGACTGTGCAAATATTGTGAATATATTAAAAACTATTAAGTTGTGTAATTTAAAATGGTGAATTTTATATTAAGTAAAGTTTATCTCAATAAAAAAATCACTAAAGACAAAATACACTGAAATGGAAGTGAATCTAAAAGGAGTCTGAAATATCAGAAGACTGAAAGAGGTCTAGGTAAGCTTGAAGAACGGAAGCAATAGGAGTAAAGATGGGAACTGCGAGGACTGGAGACTCAAGTCAGAAAGTAAGATATCAGCATTCCATATCTCGGAGATTAGAATTTTGAGTGGTGATGCACAGAAACCATGGTTATGAAAACAGGTATAGGTATTAGGATAAAGGTCATTTTACAGTAGCTGGAGAGAAATGAAATTATTGTGTAGCTGAAACATATACACTGGAATTAGGAGGAAAGGCTGATCTGGAGATACTTTGTCAGCTATCAAAATCCTTATCAGATTACTGTTATGACTGAGATAATAATATAAGCCTACAAAGAGAGAAGATTTTTACCCAATTAAGAGTAAATGTCAAATTAGTCAAAATTATCAAGCTAGTAGCCTTGATTCATTCAACAGTTTTTTAATTAAAGTGAAAATTATGTCATAGGCACTTTGCCAGATAATGGGAATACAAATGACTTACTTGCAGACTATCCTCCAATGTAACATTTCTAAGTCTCATTTTCTTTTCAGGTGTAAATTTGATATAACATAAAATTTAAAACATTGTTGTGAAGGTTGGAGATACTACACTTAAAACATAGAACTT
Source organism: Phyllostomus discolor (assembly GCF_004126475.2). Lineage (NCBI taxonomy): Eukaryota > Metazoa > Chordata > Mammalia > Chiroptera > Phyllostomidae > Phyllostomus > Phyllostomus discolor. The sequence goes on from NC_040904.2 coordinate 109,002,183, forward strand.
GGTACCCTAAGTGTGCAAGAAATAAGAGCGTTTATTTCCTCACCTTTTAAAGACAGCTTGTCTTCAAGGAGCTAATAAATAAGAGTCTGTTGAACACCATGATCATTAACATTTATTTAGAACTTACTATGTGCCAAGCACTGTGGCTAAGCACTTAACATGTAGGAGCATATCTTACTCTCAAAATAACCCTAAAGACAGATACTTATTTATTTTCCTTACTTTGGAGATAAAGAAATTGAGACACAGAAAAGTTGAAAAACTTGCCCAAGACCACACAGCTTGGTAAGTGGTACAGCCAAATTCAAATGTAGACAGCCTTGCTCCTGGCTTTGTGCTCTTAACTATTCAACTATGCTAAAAAAATTATAATATTACAATAATTTAAATGGAAGTATGTGCAAAAAGCAATGCAATACTAGAAAAAGGGCCTAAATTTAGTAGTAATTGAGCTGTGATTTAAAGGGTATATGCTTAACAAACAGGGAACAAGCATGCTGGTGAGAAGTTACACTAGATACTGAAATTATATCTAGATTGCAACTATGATGTTCTATGATGCCAACGCCCAAATACTGCCAGAACTAATTGGACTCAGTAGAGCAGTGCCACTCATGAAGCACTATTCACCAGTGAGAGTGTAACTATTGGTGGCACACATTATAAGCAAAATAAAATAAGCTAAGTCACCAAGCTAGTTTAACCTGCTGCTGGCATGATTTACAATCATATTACAGGTGAAACTTGCCCTGCACCAAATTATGAAATCAGCAAACTAGTCTTGGGCAACCCCTCCCCTCCACTAGCCCTTCAATGCCACCATCTTCAATAACAACTATTTCTAGCACTCTTAAGTTTATCTTCTCTATGCTTATTCCTCATAATTCTAAAGTAAAAATGACAGGTAATAGCTTAAGAATTTGGGAGAGGTATATTTAATAAGGGATTAAGATCTTAAACTAGAAAGATATAAAAATTGTTATGGAACTTCTTTTTGGGTAGAAGATGATATTTTTTAAAAAGTCAAAGTTTCCATGGTGCTCTTAGTAGCCCTTTGCATAATATAGACTTTAGAAAGGGCTTAGAGTTCTTAGTACTGAATGTCAATACTTTAGTAACTTGTTTTGGATTTGAATCTTTTGGTTTTAGAATTCTACCAGTCCCCCAACCCCAACAAAATGATATAAAAGAAAAAAATAGCTGCTCATAAAAGCAAAATCATTAGTAAAAATGCTATCAGTGGACTGTTTAGATACTTTAAATTTTGAGGTTCCCTGCTCCAAAAACAATTTCATATGCTCTAGATGCAGGTCTATCTGAAGAGAACAGATGCCCTGTTATACTACTCTGAGACTCTGTAAAAAACCTTGGCCTTCTATATACTCCCTCATAAATCTACCAGAAAATTGAAACTACATCTTCTGTCGCCTACCTTAAGAGTTTAAGAACTATGTTTCAATGAGTGCTTAAAAATAAATATAATATCTCAGGGTAAAATAATGACAGTAATAACCCCACATATTTAATTGTAAATAAAAAGTAAAATTTTTGAAAATATTTGTACCAAAACTTATAACATTAATTTTTAAAAACACTTGCCTGGAAGCTTGCTAGTGTTCCTCAGAAAATTCCAAGTGGCATGTGCTCCCCCAACATGGATCCAGAAGTACAGTGATGCACAAGAGCACTGAACTAAGAATAAAAACATATGGTTCTAACCCTGGTTCTGCCTTTTCTAACTGTGACATGAAGTAAGTCCCCTTCACTTTCTGGACTTTGTTTGGTATCCTCATCTCTAAAATGGAAATAATGTTATCTGTTCCACCTACCTCCGAGGATTACTATAAAAATCCAAAAACATATCATATGACAAAGTGCTTTGAAAACTATAGAGCACTACACAGAAAAGTAACTTACTACTAAACATTTTCTAAAATTTTTGTTTGACATATATAAATAATAATGTTGCTTTATATCTGCTCTATTTTACTTATATTAGATACATATGTATTTCAAATTTTAAAACATTTGAAAACCTTCAGCCTAGTTAACATATTTTTATACCTTTGCTACTCAAAGTGCAGCCCTGGAGCAACAGCACAGGTATCACCTGGGGTCTGGTTAAAAATACAGACTCTTGGATACCCCAAACTTACTGAATCAGGACCTGTATTTTCACAAGATCCCCAGGTGATAGGAATCTATGCACAGTAAGGTTTCAGAAGCACTGTTTTACACAGTATCAGCATTTACAATAGTAATTATATAAATAGAAATTTTTTTCAAAAGGGATATTTCAAATTATGTATCTGTTCATCATTTATCTCCAGAAATTTTGAGATATTTCTCTGGGTTACTTAAGATCAGAAGCCATGTATATTAGTCATTCTCATATTTCTGCCTGTTATATAGCAGACAATGCTTCTTGTGTAGGTGTAAAAAACGATTATCAATAATTAATATGGAAGATAATAATCAATGTACATTCACCCTTACAGAGAATATGATCACTTAATATTAATTATTAAGTACATATTAAGCATTTCTGGAAAGTGCTTTTAAAAATAAGTTTATAAATTTTATTTTATATTTGTTTTTAAAATTTTTTCTTGAGTTTTATTTTTTAATTGTATTTTTTTCCACTACCATTTAGTCCCCTCATACCCCCCACCCCTCCCTGCAATCACCACACTGTTAGCCATATCTAGGAGTCAAACTATTTTATAGTTGAACATGAGCATGGTCACACCCAAATTTATAAATGGGAATGGTAGGTTATATATGAAATCCATTAGGCATCAAAAAAGATAGTTACAATCTTTCTGATGGAGAAAAAAGGAAACAAACCTCCAGCAATATAAGGAATCTGAGGTCTGTCCAGAAAGTATCCAGCCATGTGGTATGAAAAAGAGACATTTGTTGAAGAACATACAAGGAACACTGTACACAGGACAATGATGTCTCAGTCCCCTTCAAAGGAGGCACTATGGAGCCTCTCAGAGTTCTCCCAGTCACCATCAGCTGCCCTGTTTTATTTTCCTGAATCTCAATGGTAGTCTGACATTTCTTCCCTTTCAAAGGTGTTTTTAGTTTTGGGAAAAGCCAGAAGTCACAGGGCGCCAAATCTGGGCTGCAGTGGGGCTGAGTCACCTGGGTGATTTGATGTTTCACCAAAAAACTCAGCACGAGATGTGATGCATGAGCAGAGGCGTTATCATCACCAGTTGCCCATAGCTGTGACCTTCTGAATCATCCAAATAGTCTCCACAGAGGAATGTTCAAGCTTAATACAAAATTTCATACAGATTTCATTGTGCTACTCAGTCATTTTGAATGCAATGACCACACAGTACATATGCTCACTCAAAAGCGTCTACTGACTCCACTGACTAGTACAGTGAAGTTGTCATTACTCACACATGCGCATTCCAGTCCACTCTCCTTGACTGTCAGGTTACATAAATGTTGTACAAACTGTTCTCATTGTATTAACAACGGTTGGAATTTTTCTGTGCAGACCTTGTATACTGTGAACTTTAATGTCAGACACCGTTCAAAATCGTGCTCTGGCACTAGATTAGGTTTTCAACAAGCTACTTATTGTTTCTAGCTTCATTACCTCGTGTGTAAAATTGGGATAATAAGCATTTATTCTCATAGAGATAAAAGAAATAATGTGAACCACCTAGTGTTATAGTCATAACTTATTATTTATGGAAAACAAGAATTAATGCTTTAAAAAGTTAAAAAGTATTATTTACCTTATCAAGTTTTAGTTCTAATTCTGCCACATCTCCTTCTACTTCTTCCAAAGCAGCCCTAGAAAAATTACATGTAAAATAGGTTATTTTATGTTTAAAGGTATACTTTCCTTCTGAAAAATTACTAAGTAAAAAACAGAGATGAATGCTTAAAATTATACTTTATATAAAGTAATAATTACCTTAAGATGAAATATATTCATAAACATACAATAGATACTATGATTATTTTTAAAGTAATAATCATAAGGGAACAATTAGGCTGATATACTCAAAACATTTATATTGTTCAATTTAATAATACTAATTAGAACTATTTAGCATGTGCTTTTTTTTTAGCAAAAACTTTTAGGCTTTGAGAATTATAAAAATTCAGATTTCTATTCAACAAAATATAACTAACCAAACAGCAAAGCATCCTTGGCAACCAAAATTAAACATAGTGTGAGCTCATTTTTGTGGGAATGGGAGGAGAAAAACCTTGATGGTATATGCATAGGAAAAAAATCTGGAAACATATTTACCAACCTAATAACTATAACTTTGAAGAATGGAGATTAGCATGCAGAGTACAGAAATAGGGATTTATACTATTTACTATATATACTTCTGGATTCTTTTAATATTTGCAATAACCATGCATTTTTAGTAAATTTTAAAACTAATACTGAGGAAAAAGAAAAGTTTAGCTATCACCATCCTATGAGGTGGGTCCTCCTGGAAGCCTGTGCCCCACCCACTCAGTCTCATGCATATCTCTATCAGTGTTCATTTCTCTCACTACTCTGAGCTCCCTGTAGCAGTACAGACACTCAAATTGTTTGTTGACTCCAGAAAGAAACTCCACAATCTTTACTCTGTCAAAAACTCTTTGTTTTTACTTTCAAACATTATATAATTCAGTTTGACTCAATTTCTTTTTTAAAAAGATTTATGTATTTTTAGAGAAAGGGGAAGGGAGTGGGACAAGAGAGGGAGAGAAACATCAATGTGTCAGAGAAACATGGATCTGATTGCCTTCTGCAAGCCAACAAGGGACCTGGTCCGCAACCCAGGCATGTACCCTGACTGAGAATTGAACTGGCAACCTTCAATTCCGGCAACCTTTTGGTTCACAGGCTGGCACTCAATCCATGAGCCACACCAGCCATAGCTTAACTTTGACTTCTTTTAAGCAAATCAGCTGAAATGACCAACTTCAGATTTGATTTAATCATTGATTTCTATTAAATATATACAATCACATCAGGCATAACAACCTTTTTTGCAGTCCACGTCAGACCACACATACATTCAGTGGTGGTCCCATAAGATCATACTAGAGCTGAAAGTTCCTATCACCTTATGATATCATAGACACACAGCCATTGTAAGGTCTTAATGCCATAGCTCAACCAATTACTCATTGTTAAGTGGCACGACTGTAATTTGGTAGAAAATGCATATACGTTTCCCAATTTTATTTCATTGTGCAATTCTAATAATTTTGTGAAATAACACTTTTAAAGAGAGGTAAGAATAATGTACAAAAATGAGAGGAAAAATTTTGTCATTTGAAAATAAAGCTCTTTATAATTTCTTAAAATGTTAAAGTTTTAACATTTTTAACATTTTTTAAAATGTTAAAAGTTTAACATTTTAAGTTAAATATGGGAGTGAGAATATGGAAACTTTATCCTTTCTTTGCAATTTTACAGTAAATCTAAAACTGTTCCAAAAATAAACCATATTAAAATTTAAAAAAATAAAAAATAATCTGGCTGGTGTGGCTCAGTGGATAGAGCACTGGGATGCAAACCAAGAGGTCGCTGGTTTGATTCCCAGTCTAGGGCACATGTCTGGGTTGTGGGCCAACTTCCTGTATGCAAGAGGCAAACTGATAGATGTTTCTCTCACACATCCATATTTATCTCCCTCTCTCTCTCTCCCTTCCCCTCTCTCTAAAAAATAAATAAATTTTTAAAAAATAAGCCCTTTATAATCTCATATGTTCAAGGAATCTGAAAGTTTATATTGGAGGTTCTTGAATATTTTACCTTCTCTAAAAAGTCTCTGTCTTTGGTCATCTAAGGTGTGTGTGAAAATTTGTAGCAACAGGTGAGTATTAGTGCCTAAGGCAGCCTGGTTAATTGCTGAATATTCCTTATTATTAAAAGAAAAGAGCTCTGACTGGTGTGGCTCAGGTGGTTGGGCCTCATCCTGCAGGTGAAAGGTTGCCCGTTTGGTCCCAGGACGGGATATGTACAAGAGGCAACCAATAGATGTCTTTTTTTCTCTCTCCCCCATTCTTCTCTCTTTAAAGATAAGTAAATAAATTTATTAATGCAAGAGAATTATTCTGAAATATGTTAATAAATGGATAAATAAATGAAATACAACAATCTATACATTAACCTTCAAATATTAGATGGCAGGCACTATCTCTATTTATTGAGCATATAATTTTCATAAATGTCCAATGCATTAAAGAGGAAAGTAGTATAAATATCCTACCAACTATAGCTTAAAATCACATTTAAAATTTTTAAATTAATTGAAAATTATTAGTTTAATGCTTACACACATTAACAGTGAAAGCAAACATAATTAAGTAGCAAAATAAACAAAACATACAATAATGTTAAAAGAAAGGGGAAAAAACATAAAGCAGTCAGCAGAGTTTCACAACATTGTTATGAGCAAGGGTCAGCAAACTATAGCATGTCAGGCAAGCCTGGCCAATAACCCTCTGTACAGCCCATGAGCTAAAAATGTTTTTTATATTTTAAAATTGTTGAAAAATCAAAAGAAGAATATCTCATGACACATGAAAATTATATTACAATCAAATAACAATGTCCACAAATAAATAAAATAAACCCAAATAAATAACATCAGAAATGAACAAAGAGAAATAACAACTGATACCAAAGCAACACAAAGGATTGTAAGAAAGTACTATGAACAAATATATATCAACAACTGGACAACCTGGATGAAATAAATTCCTAAAAATACACAATCTTTTAAAATTAATCAGTATGAATCAGAGATTATGAATAAATGGATTATACCTTGTAAAATTGAAGCAGTAATCAAAAAACTCCCAACAAACAAAAGCCTTGGACTAGATGGCTTCACAGGTAAATTTTACCAAACATTCTGAAAACACCTCTCCTACTCAAACTATTTCAAAGATTTCAAGAGAAAGAATGTTCCCAAACTCATTTTATGAGGCCAGCATTGTCCCAATTCCAAAACCACATACAGACACTACATAGAAAGAGAACTATAGACCAATATCTTTGATAAACACAGACATCAAATCCTCATCAAAATCAGCAAACAGAATACAGCAATACATTAAAAAGATTATTCACCATGATAAAGTTGGATTTATTCTGGGAATATAAGGTTGGTACAACATTCGCAAATCAATAAATGTGATGTACCACATAAACAAAATGAAGAATAAAAAGCACATGATCATATCTATAGATAGAGAAAAAGGATTTAATAAAATCCAGCATCCATTTATGATATAAACTCTCAGAAAAGGGGGAATGGAAGGAATATACCTAAACTTAATAAAGGTCATATGTGACAAACTCACTGCCAGTATCATACTCAACAAGCAAACACTACAAGCATTCCCTGTAAGATCAGGAACAAGACAGGGATGTCTGCTTTCACTTCTCTTATTCAGCATAGTACTAGAAGTCCCAGCCATAGCAATCAGACAGGAAGACATAAAAAGCATCCACATTGGAAAGGAAGAAGTAAAACTGTCTTTATTGGCTGATGGCACAACACTGTACCTAGAGAACCCCAAATATTCCACCAAGAAACTTCTGGAACTGATCAATGAATTCAGCAAAATAGGAGGATACAAAATTAATATCCAGAAATCAGTTGCATTTTATATGCCAATAATGAACTAACAGAAAGGGAAATTAAGAAAACAATCCCATTTACAATTGCTTCCAAGAGCATAAAATACCTAGAAATAAACCTAATGAAGGATGTAAAAGACCTGTACACAGAAAACTGTAAGACAATGAAGAAGGAACCTGAAGATACAAATAAGTAGAAGTACATGCCTTGTTCATAGACAAGAAGAATTAACATCATTAAAATGTTCATACTACACAAAGCAATCTACAGATTCAGTGCAATTCCTATCAAGATTCCAATAATGTATTTTAAAGAACTAGAACAAATATTTCAAAAATTTATGTGGAACCACAAAAAGCCCTGTATAGCAACAGCAATCCTGAGAAAGAAGAACAAAGTGGGAGGAATCATGCTACCTATTATCAAACTATACTACAAGGCCATAGTAATCTAAACAGCATGGTACTGGCATAAAAATAGACACACAGGTCAATGGAACAGAATACAGAGCCCAGAAATAAACCCACATCTTTATAGATGATTAATATTCAACAGAGGAAGCAAGCACATTCAATGGGCTAAAGATAGTTTATTCAATAAATGGTGTTGGGGAAATTGGAAAGACATATGAGAATAATGAAACTAGGCCACCTCTTTGTACCACATACAAGAATAAATTCAATTCAAAATGGATCAAAGACTTAAATGTTAGACCCGAAACCATAAAAATCCTAGAAGAAAACATAGGCAGCAAAATCTTGGACACTGCTTTAGAAATTTTTTTTATTATATATATTTCCCCAAGGTAAGGGAAACAAAAGGAAAAATAAAGAAATGGGACTATATCAAACTAAAAAGTTTTTACACAGCAAAGGAAATCATCCAACAAAATAAAACAACCCACAGAATGGAAGAACATATTCACCAACACATCTGGATAAGGAGTTAATATCCAAAATTGATAAAGTATTTATAAAACTCAACACCCAAAAAACAAACAACCCAATTAAAAAACAGGCAAAGGACCCAAATAGACACTTCTCCAAAGAGGACACACAGATGGCTAATAGACACGAACAGATGCTCAATGTCACTAATCATCAGAGAAATGAAAATTAAAACCACAATGAGATATCACCTCACACCATTCAGAATGGCTATCATCAATAAATCAGCAAACAACAAGTATTGGTGAGGATGTGGAGAAAGGGGGACCCTTTTACACTATTGGTAGAAATGCAGATTGGTGCAGTCACTGTGGAAAGCAGTAAGGAGATACCTCAAAAAATTAAAAATGGAACTGCCTTATGACTCAGTGATTCCACTTCTGGGAATCTATCTGAAGAAACCCAAAACACTAATTTGAAAGAACATAAGCACCCCTATGTTCACTGCAGCATTATTTACAATTGCCAAGATACAGAAGCAGCCCAAGTGTCCATCAGTAAATGAGTGGATGAAACAACTATGGGACATTACATAATGGAATACCACTGGGCTGTAGAAAAGAAGACAATTTTACCTTTGCAATAGTATGGATGGACCTGGTGAACATTATGCTAAGTGAAATAAGTCAGTCAGACAAAAACAGATACCATATGATTTCACTCATACGTGGAATCTAATGAACAACTGAACTAACAAGCAAAATAGAGACAGACTCCCAGATAGAGAACAGATTGACAGGTAAGGAGAGGAGGTAGGTTGGGTGTGTAGGGATCGAGCAAAACAGGAAAAAAGTCATGGACATGGACAACAGTATGGTGACTACTGTGGGGGAGAGAGTGTAAAGGGACTAAATGGTAATGGAAAAATACAACAAAAATTTGGTTTTTTAAAGAAAATAATTTCTAGGACTTAGCTCTGTTTAGCTGTACCTTAAGAAGGTGAATAAGGGGGTGAAAAAAAGTTGAGTAAGCCCAGAGTTCAGAAAAAGAGTCACTTTATTTTTAATAAAAACACACTCATTCTTTTATCATTTTATACATCACAGTGTTTTATAATCAACTGAGATAATAAATTTTTATGATCAATTTAATTAACTAATATAAAAATATTTAAAACAAAGTGTAATACACAATTATTCACATATCCATTTGAGAACCTAATAAAAAGAAAGAAAATAAACTGCTTCCCCTTCAACTTTGACAATACACTTAAAATGGAATTAATAATCTAAGACTAGGTCACATGATACAATGTAACATGCAACAACAGTATATTCAAGATTACCAATAAGCACATAGATAGCTTAAATGATTAAATCATTTGATTTAATCAAATGACTAAAATGGATTTGAGGCTCTAAGTCATAACTACCTCCTTTCAAAAAGAATTACTACTACCTTAATAAAAAATTATCGAAGAAAAAATAAATATTCAAACTCTAATTCAGAGATTTTAAAACAAACATCTATATTCCTTGTGTCATATAACAAATATGTTCGTGAGAGTTGCATATAAATTGAGTAACTATTTAAATACTCAGAGAAATCGCACACTGCCCATCATAGTACCTACTATGCCCAAGCAACTTCCTTGTTCAGCACAACAGCCTTATATACTTTGGGCAATGCTGGGTGAGTCTTTGCAAAGACAGCACAATGGCTGGATCAGAGGTACAGCCCAATGACCTAAGTAAGAAAAGCCCTGTAACTCAACAGGTGTCAAAACTAAGTGTCCAACAGGCCCCATTATCAATGAGATGACTCTTTTTGGGTGTAACACAGAAGATACACACCCTGAAACCTGCTTTTAAAAAGAAATCCCCTTATTAAATTATTTTGTAATGTGAATGGCCACCTTTTATTTTGTTCATTAATTTCTGGGTTCTTTATAATTTTTTTAAAAAGATTTTATTTATTTATTTTAGAGAGGGGAGGGGAGGGAGAAAGACAGGGAGACACATCAATGTGTAGTTGACCCTTGTGTGCCCCCTACAGGGGACCTGGCCCACGACCCAGGCATGTGCCCTAGACTGGGAATCGAACCAGCGACCCTTTTGATTAGCAAGCTGGCACTCAATCCACTGAGACACATGAGCTAGGGCTGGGTCCTTTATAATTTTTCTTCTGTAATACCTTTATGTTGTGTTCCAGCTCCAATGCAATGGAGTTTTTTAAAAAAACTGCCTGTGTTTGAATTCATATTTTACTTTACTACCTATGTAACATCTTGAAAATTCTTTATTTCAATTTCATCACTAACATGCAAATAACAGCCTCTCTCATACAGATATGACAATTAAATTTTAAAATACATGTAAAACCTTTAGCACAGTGCCCCATTTTCATTGAGTAATTACTGAACGTCAACTATAATTATCTACAGCATTAAAGAAAATACACAGTCTCTTTTCATTTCCATTTTATGGAGCCAAGAGGGAAGAAAGCAGTAATAATACTTCCAACAAAAATATGAAATGGTTTGAAAAAGGAGCAAAAAGTTACAACAGGTCTATGATTAGCAAATTGAAATTTACTTAAAACACTTTCAGACTTCAGGCCAAGATACAGGCAGAAGTAGACACACTGTGCAACTCGTACAAACAGAAAAAGCACATCAACAAATTTAAAAACAAAACAAACCCCAGAACTAATGAAAAACTGAACTGTATGGAAGTCTGACAACCAAGGAGTTAAAGAAGAAACATTCATCCAGACCAACAGAGGGGCAGACATGGGAAGCCAGGTGGAAAGGACTCATGGCAAGGCAGCGGCTGCTGACCAGCGAGGCAGCAGCTGGCAGACAAGGCAGTCCCACTTTCGTGTGCAGATAAACCAGGAGGAACAACTAGAGAATGAGACAGACCACGCAACCCAGGGTTCCAGTGCAGGGAAATAAAGCCTCAAATTCTCTGACTGAAAAAACCTGTGAGGGTTAAGGTGGCAGTGGGAGAAACTCCCAGCCTCACTGAGAGTTCGTTGGAGACACCCACAGGGTCCTAGAACATACACAAACCCACCCACCTAGGAATCAGCACCAGAAGGACCCAATTTGATTGTGGTTAGCAGGAGAAGTGACCGAAAACCGGCAGAGAGTGCAGCAAGTGCAATTGTTTCCTCTTAGACTCCTGCCCCACATACAATGCAGTGACAAGGGCTGCCCTGTCCTGGTAAACACCCAAGGCTCTGCCCCTTACTACGTAACAGGTGTGCTGAGATTTAAAAAAAAAAAAAGGCCCAAATGAAAGAACAGATCAAAGCCCAGAAAAAATACAACAAAGAGACAAAGAGCCAACTTAGCAGATTCACAGTTCAAAACACTGGTAATCGGGATGCTCACAGAACTGATTAAATATGGTCACAAATTAGAGGAAAAACATGAAGGCTATGCTAAGTGAAATAAAGGAAAATGTACAGAGAACCAAAAATGACAGGAAGGAAACCAGGACTCAAATCAACAGTGTTGACAAGAAGGAAGAAACATTCAACCAGAACAGAATAAAGAAACAAGAATTTAAAAACATAAAGAGCAGCATAGGAACTTCCACGACATCTCTAAATGTTCCAATATCCTAATCATAGGGGTGCCAGAAGGAGAAGAGGAAAATCAAGAAATTTAAAACTTACTTGAAAAAGTAATGAAGAAGAACTTCCCCAATCTGGAAAAAGAAACAAACTTTCAGGAAGTCCAAGAAGCTTAGAGAGTCCCCAAGAATTTGGACCCAAGGAAGCACAAACCAAGGCACATCATAATTACATTAGCCAAGATGAAAGATAAGGAGAGAATCTTAAAAGCAGCAAGAGAAAAGAAGACAGTTACCTACAAAGGAGTGCCCATAAGACTAACAGCTGATTTCTCAAAAGAAAGTTTACAGGTAAGAAGGGGCTGGAAAGAAGTATTCAAAGTCATGAAAGGCAAGATCCTACATCCAAGATGACTCTATCCAGCAAAGCTATCATTTAGAATAGAAGGGCAGATAAATTATTTCCCAGATAAGGTCAAGTTCAAGGAGTTCATCATCACCAAGCCCTTATTATATGAAATGTTAAAGGGACTCATCTAAGAAAAAGAAGATAAAAAATAGGAACAGTAAAATGACAACAAACTCACAACTATCAACAACCGAATCTAAAAAACAAAAACAAAAACAAACTAAGCAAACAACTAGAACACAAACAGAAACGCAGAAATGGAGATCATATGGAGGGTTATCATCTGGGAGTGGGAGGGGGAGAGAGGAGGAAAAGGTACAAAGAATAAGTAGCATGAATGGTAGGTAGAAAGTAGACAGGGGGAGGTTAAGAATAGTATAGGAAATGTAGAAGCCAAAGAACTTACATGTAGGGCCCATGGACATGAACTAAAAGGCAGGAATGCAGGTGGTGCAGGTGGGAGGGGGTGTGCAGCATGGAGCAGAATAAGGGGGGGGGATTGAACAACTGTAATAGCATAATCAATTAAAAAGAGAGAAAACAAATAAAAATAATCTGCACTTACAAAAAGTATGTAAATACAAAAACAAAAACAACATATCCAGTACCCTTGCCCTTTTCCAAAAATTACAGATCAAATATATATTGGAGTCTCCTCCTTTTTCATAACTTCAATAAGACAACAAGAGTGTGTAAAATGTTATCTGAACATCCACTTGGTTTTTCAGGGTTATCAAGGTCAGTTCTATCTGACTCCTCTAAGAGCTACAAACAGAACTGGCACTGTAATCAGTACGAAAAAGAGTTAAGGCTCTGAACATATATTTATTACACAATAGTAATAAGCCACCTTTTAAAAAAGTTTGTGGCTTTATTTTTGAGAAATCTATGGAATTAAAGATCTTTCTTCTACAAATACTATGTTTATAATGTTTTGATCTGTTTTTTTTCATTTGGACCATGTTTCTTTGTTTCCTCCTTTTGGCAGCCTCCCTGTGTTTGTTTCTATGTATAGCTACAGATGCTACATATCCCTGTCTTGGTAGTGTGGCCTAATGTAGTAGGTGTCCTTTAGGGTCCAATGGCACAGCCTACCCTATCACCCAAGCTGGGTACCCAAAGTGCACCCTTCATGTGAGCTGAGTACACCCTCCTTTTGTAGTTGAGCCTTGATTGCTGTTGGCAGATCAATGGGAGGGATTTATCCAGGCCAGTCAGCTGCAAGGACTGGTGATGACCACTGACCACTAACTTCCACCCTCCATGGGCAGGGTCATGGTGTTTCCATGTGGTCTGTAGCTGTCTGCTGAGTTCGAGGCTCTGGGGTTTTCCAGTTGCTACTAGGTCGTCTGTGTTCCTCCTGAGGCTGCCCTGAAATGAGCTACAAAGCAATCTGCAGATAGCTGCTACTTGTGCTGGGCTTGGAGGTTCCCAGACAAAGCCAAGTTGTGAACCTAGGCTGGCTACTGTTTGTGCCAGGTCTGGGACCACTTAGCAAGGGGTACAAGAGCTGGGGGCTCCCAGAGGTCAGCTGTAGCCTGTTTGAGAGAATTTAGGAAGTTGTGAAGCATAAGCCAAGACCAGCCATTCATTTGGAAAAGCCACTGTTAACAGCTTGGGTGAGCCAATAAATTGGGTGGAGCAGAGCCTCAGGTGATCTTCAGGGCAGAGCAAACAGTGTTAGCCAGGTTGATGGAGTCTCAGATATGGCATCCACCTGTCTGTTCTGTGGCTCCATGGGGGGAGGGTTCAGAAAAGGGACAATGGCTTCTGCCTACCTTTCTGTCTGGGAGAAAGCTGTCCCCCAGACTTCACCTTGATGCCAGACCCTTCACTTCCTGTATGCCACTGGTGCCTTTCAAGCTGCTACCCTGTTGTTGGAGCTCAGAGGCAGTAAGTCTGAATTCCGTGTGAGGATTCTTTAAGAGGAATTCTCAGGAATTCAGTTCATTTTGCTTAAGGTTCCTTCTCAGAAAGTCTGGGGCAAAATCTCTATTGCCACTTATAACATTAAACACAATCTAACTTCAAATACAAGGACTGCTAGTCTAGCTCTAACTCTCCATGGGACAAGGTACAGTAGATCACGATCTGTGCTTTCTTGTCGTTCTTTAAAATTGGGGTTGATTACAGTCCAACTCTATGATTCACTGTGTATAGCTATAGTTACTGTTACTCTTTGCTGATAAATTCTCAAAATTAAAAGCAACACATATACACAAGACCAAGCACTTCAAAATTATTTCATTAACTGTTTAAGGATGATTATAATTCTGTCCCACAAATTTATCAATCATGCCTTTCAGTGGTAAACAAAACTGTCTTGAAAACTATCTTATCTGTGTTTGAATAATCTAACTGCAGTAACCTTAAATGCAATCATATTATCTATATTGCTGAGAAGCCAAGAACCTTTGTACTTCAAACTTTATTTTCTATCAGCAAGTGCTCATCCTCCTATTTAACCATCCCTATACTATGTAAAGTAGGTTGTGCAACTTAAGATACTGTACAACTTTGGCGATATGCATGTTTAAACTGAGCATTTATTCACATTCCATAGTTCATCACTAGATCTAATCCATTGATTTACAATGGCTAAGAAAGAACTATAGGTATACGGATGCTCATCAAACACTTGTTGATCTATGTAGCATCTTAGTTGCACATTTCTGATAATACCTACTACTACCAACAACAACAAAAACCCAGGAAACTATTCTAAGACATCAGATGACTTAACTGAGAGAACTAAATAAAGCACTATGTATAATGATGACATACTTATCTTCATAAAACTGCTAATATGACATTTTTAAAAAAGATTTTATTTATTTTTAGAGAGGGGAGGGAGGGAGAAAGAGAGAGAGAGAAACATCTATGTGCAGTTGCTGGGGGCTGTGGCCTACAACCCAGGCATATGCCCTTACTGGGAACTAATGTGACATTTTCAAGTATAAACTAAGATACCATAAAGTACAAAATATGCTGTTTAACACAATTCAAGGGGAATGAAACATAAATTACTACGTAAACTTTTTTCTTTCTTTTTCTTTTTCTGTTTAAAGTGAAAGAGAGTTTAATAGTGATGCAGTGAGACAGAGAGTAAGCTGCTCCAGAGACAGCAGCCACTTACACTCCTGTAGGCTTGTAGATTGGCTTAAATCTTATCTGCCCTATGGTAGTACCTGTAGCATATCTAAATCTGTGTCGAACAACCCATCTTACAAAAGGATTCTGTTGGAGTCTCAAAATAACTGCTGACATGTCTATTTTGATTTCTTTTGTTTAATGCCATAGGAATGGAAATAGATGATATACACTAAAATCTAGAACATATAAAGATGACAGGAAGAAAGGCTCCTAGAATAATAACAATATTATTATTTCATAATACATAAAAGTGTGACACCTACCTCTGAAAAAAGGGAGAAAATTATGACATGTTACAACATGGATGAACCTCAGAGACATTATGCTAAGTGAAATAAACCAGTCACAAAATGACAAATACTGTATGGTTCTCCTTACATGAGATACTTAGAGTACTCACAATAATAGAGACAAAAAGTGGAATGGTGGTTGCTAGGGGCTGGAAAGAGAGATGTTAATGTTTAGTGGGTACAGTTTAACTTTGGCATGATGATAAGAGATCTACAGATGAATGGTGGTAAAAGTTGCATAAAAATATGAATGTACTTAATATCACTGAACCATACTCTTAAAAATGGTTACGATAGTACATTTTATGTTATATGTAATTACCACCATAAAAAATGGAAAATAAATTAAAAGAAGGAATTTCATTACACCAATAGACAGCATCCACTGTTTATTTAGCTATTTCTCTGGTAATCTATAATTTTTAGTCTTTTTTCCACTGGCATGTTCCTAATACTGGTCAATTTCAGACTAATTTTAAGTCAAACCATGAAAACATTTACAGATAATTAACATAATTCTATTGCACTAAAATTCAGTCAGGTGTCAATTTTTTTTTTCTGTAAAAGCTTTATTGTTTCCATTTGGTCCACAGCATGGGATAGGGATCCAGGGTGGTTAAGAGGCTGCCTAGTAGTTGCAGGGAGAGTCTCAGGTAGAAGATAGATACCAGGGAGATGCAGAGGAGCCCTTCATAGGTCTCTGGACTCCTGAGGCTCCTGGTCCTACTTGAGGGTGAGCCTCTTGAAGAGACACCTGTCCAGCCTGGGATCTGACCAGCCTGTGGAGATTAGTCAGGTGGTCACCCATCTTCTCGATAAGTCTCACATCCTCATCCAGGAAGTAGTTCTCCTGAACATCACAGAGATGAGGGCCTGTGTGGGCAGAACCCAACCCATGCAGTTCCAAAAGGACCTGGCTCAGGTTATTCTCCATGAATGTGGTGGCCCCATAGCATCCTGAGTTTTACCCCACTCATCTTGGGAAAGCTTCTGCAGCAAGTCCTGGATGAGGTCAAGGCCATTGCACTGATTTTGCATCTTCAAAAGAATGGAAGAAAAGGCCCTGGCTGGCATAACTCAGTGGATTGAGCACGGGCTGTGAACCAAAGCATCGCAGGTTCGATTCCCAGTCAGGGCACATTCCTGGGTTGCAGGCCACGGCCCCCAGCAACTGCACAGTGATCTTTCTCTCTCTCTTTCTCCCTCCCTTCCCTCTCTAAAAATAAATAAATAAAATCTAAACAAACAAACAAACAAACAAAGAAGGTATTAAAAAAAAAAAAGAATGGAAGAAATGGCCCATGCCTTCCAGAGCCTCATCCTGGTGGTCAAAATAGAAACCCAGAGAGAGGTAAGTGTAGGAGGTCCACAGATGCCCGTTAATTAGGCAGCTGATGGCAGGCTCCACCTTGGAATATTTCTGACCATGGTTGTTCAGAAAATAAGGACTTATGTTCAAATAATGGTGTTGGATAGTCTCAGAGGTGGAGATGGCCGAGATAGTTCCAAAGGTGGTAACTGGAAGAGGTTGGAATGTGGCTGGAGCTTAGAAGAAGGGGCATCTCTGCATCTGTTCTGTCCAAACACTATTGAAACAAGAGACAGATCCAGGGCCCTGTGCCCTGCCTCAAAGTTTTCTTTAAACTGGGTCTTGATGAAGATAACAGATTATAGATCTACACAGATCTACTGGTCAACAATTTAAGAATTATGCTTGGCTTAAAAATAAGAACTAGCATATTCTACAACGATAGCATAACTTGTTGCTCAGAATGTGAAATTTAAAATTCTGAGTTGTTAATAATGAGTAGATTTTACCCCCTTTTGAACTAAAAGAAGTCTTTGTAAAATCAATCTTAGAAATAATAACATATTAAGATAATTGCCTTGGAAATCAGCAGTAATTTTTAAATAGTTTGTATATTAAAATATAAGCTATGATTTTTATTTATTCAACAATTTTTTAGCATTTTTGGATGTGGGACACTATACAAGAGACTTAGTATATAGTAGTAAATAAGTCTGCTCTCATAAAACAAAAAGCACATATAAAAATGTATAAATATATGTATATATAAATAATCAGACTTAAACTACCCAGCACTTTTTTAAAAAACAGGGTAAGAGAAAACACAGTGATGAAAGGGGGTTCAACTTTAAATATTTAAGAATAATATTCATGGTTGAAATATACTAATGAATAGAAACAATGCTTCAGCAATATAGTTAAGAGAATAGTTCAATAAATGTGATTTCTGTTATATTCCATAGAAGGAAGTTTTATATACATATTTAAATGCAGACCTTAAAGCACTCAACCTTTGTTCCTTCTATAACTGGTTTTGGGTGGAAGTATTTGTTAATTTAAAATTTTATTGACTCTGCCTTATTTTATTTGGTGGGCTATTCCACAATCTTGATTTATGTTAGGGCAAAAATCAATTAATTTAAAAACTATAACCCATAAACAAAAATTCCTCACACTTATTTAAAAGTAAACACTGCTTAAGAGAATGAAAACCAAGACAGACTAGGAGAAAATACTTACAAAATATTTATCTGATGAAGGACTATTATTCAAAATACACAAAGAACTCTTAAAACTCAACAATGAGAGTTTTAAGACCTTAAAACAACTCAACTTAAAAATGGGTCAAAGACCTTAACACACATCTTGCCAAAGATATACAGATGGCAAATAAGCAGATGAAAAGAAGCTCTATATATGTCAAAAGAGAAATGCAAATTAAAACAATATTAAGATACCACTGCATACCTATTAGAATAAACAAATTCCAGAATACTGAAAATACCAAGCACTGATGAGAATGTGGAGCAACATTTTGAAGTGAATTCAAAATGGCACAGTCACTCTGGAAAACACTTTGGAGGTTTCTTGTAAAACTAAACATATTCTGCCCATACAATCCAGTAACTGTGCTCCTTAGTTATTTACCCAAATAAGTTGAAAACACATCCATATAAAAACCTGTACAGGGATATATAGATCCCTGATATATATAACACTATATATATCAGCTTTATTCATAACTGCCAGAACTTGGAAGCAAAGAAGATGTTTTTGCAAGGTGAATAGATAAATAAGTTTTATCAGACAACAGAATATCATTCAGCACTAATAAGAAATGAGTTTTTTTTTTTACAAAGATTTTATTCATTTTATTTTTAGAGAAGGGAAGGGGGGTAGAAAGAGAGGAAGAGAAACATCAATGTGTGGTTGCCTTTTGAGCATCCCCTACTGGGGACCTGGCCCGCAACCCAGGCATGTGCCCTGACTGGGATTTGAACCAGCCACCCTTTGATTTGCAGGCCAACGCTGAGCCACACCAGCCAGGGCAGAAATGAGTTATTGAGCTATGAAAAAACACAGAAGAAACTTAAATACATATTCTACGTGAAATAAGCCTATCTGAAAAAGCTACATATTGTATGATTTCAACTGTATAACACTCTATAAAAGGCAAAAATATGAAAACATTCAAAAGATCAGTGGTTGCCAAGAATTAAGGGGGAGCAGGGGATGAATTAGCAGAACACAGAGGGTCTCAGGGATGTGCATCTATTATGTATATCACCACAATAGTGGGTGTATATTATTATGCATTTATCAAAACCTAGAGAATGTACACACCAAGAGTGAACTCTATGTAAATGATGAACTTTGGGTCATAATGATGTGTCAAAATAGGTTCGTTGATTGTAACAAAGGTACCACTTGGTGTCTGATGTAAACAGTGGGGGAATTGAAATGTGGGGGAGCAGGGAGAATATAGGGATTCTCTACCCTTTTTGCTCAAGTTTTTTGTGAACTTAAAGCTACTCTTAAAAATAGAGTATATTTAAACAAAACAAACTTGCTGATGTCTATATCATGAGCATTTATAATTTTAAAATAGTTTCAGATGTATGGTTGTTCAGTATTACTGATTTAAAAGATTTTTCTATGTATAAAAGATAAAAATAGCTTTTTTAAAGAAAATAAGATATGTATAAATATATATGCAAAATGGTAAGTGTATTTTATGAAGCAGTAAATTTTAAAAGTCTCAAGTCACAGAAGGTAGTTTTAAGATGGTTCTTAAAAATAAGAACCATAAAAATGTGATGACAAACCACAAGTTGAGAGGAAAGATTTTCATTGAGAAAGAATTAGTACATCTGCACAAAATTCTACAAATCAAAATGAAAAGACAAAGAGACCAATAGAAAGTAGGGAGGAAATATGAACAGGCAACTTATAGAAGAGGAAACATGGACAGACTATTAACAAGAAAAGATGTTCAAATTCACTAGCAATTAAGAAACAAATTTAAAATCACAAGATACCATTTCATACCCATTAGATTGGCAAAAACTATAAAGTCTGACCATGTCAAATTTAGGAAAGGATATGAAACATAGGAGAGAATATATGAAACATACAGTCTCATACAGAGGTAGTGGAGTATATGTTTAAATAACCTCTTTATAAAGCAATCTGGCCCTGGCTGGTGTGGCTCAGTTGACTAAGGGCCAGCCTGCAAACCAAAAGGTCACTGGTTCAATTCCCGGTTGGGACACATGCCTGGGTTGCAGGCCAGATCCCTAGTTGCAGGCCTGTAAGAGGTAAGTGATCGATATATTGAATATTTCAATGTATCTCTCACACACTGATGTTTCTCTCCCTCTTTTTCTCCTTCCTTTCCCCTCTCTCTAATAATAAATAAATTTTAAAAATAAAGCAATTTAGTAATACCTGACAGTGCACATACCCTTCCACCTGGTAATGGAAGGGTAGCGGAAGTTCTACTCCCTAGCTCTTACACATGTGCTGACATGCACAGGAATTTCCTAACATGAACATAGTAGCACTGATAAAAACAGGAAACAAATTCAATGTCAATCAACAGAAGAAAGGCTAAATACCATAAAGAGTTTCCTTACAATGGATTTATAAATGCCATGAAAAACATGAAAATGAATAAATGAAAATAACATGCATCGATTAAGTTGAATTTCACATATATAACACTAAAATTACGACATGTCAAACAAAACACTTCCAGATAGCCTGTTATTTGACAAGTAGCTCTTTCTGCATAAGCTTAACATGCATGTCATAAAATACAAAAGGAAATGATCCCAACTTATAAATTTATTTACCAATTTGAAATAAACATAAAGATCTCAAATCTTAAATCTCTAGCCCATTTCTTTCTCAGCTTCAGGTTGCCTACTGAAAACATCTGTCTGAATGGACCACACATAATTCAAAAACTAGGCATTATCTTCACCAAATCTGCTATTCTCGTCCCAGTAACACCATTATTCACACAACTGATCAAGATAAATCTGGACAGTTCTGGCTGGTGTGGCTCAGTTGGTTGGAACATCACTCTGTAATTGAAAGGTTGCAGGTTCGATTCCTGATCAGGTCATACACCTAGATTGCAGGTCTGGTCCCAGGCCTGGGTGCATGAGATTCCAAGTCAGGTTATACATGGGAGGTAACTAATCAATGCTTCTGCCTGACATCAATCTCTCTCTCTCTCTCCAAAAAGTATGAAAAAAAAAAAAATGTCCTCGGGCATATATTAAAAAAAAAGAAGATGATGATAAATCTGGACAGCATCCTGGACTCTTTCTCCCCCATACCTCATATCCAAGCAAACACAATGTCCCATACTATTTTACCTTCTAAATACTTAAATGCTATCCCACTTCTATCTCTAGAGCAGACTACTAGAGCAGTCTATCTACTATTAGGGCAGACTATCATTTCCTCTCAACTGAACTGCAGCAACCACCTTCTAAAGGGCTCTTCCCACATCAATGAAGTTAATTACATCAACACACTGCATTGAAAATGTTCTTTAACAAGCAAAAATATTAGGCTAGCCAGAAAGTTCATTTAGTTTTTCCTTCAGATGGCTCCAGTGGCACTTGGTTGTCTTTAATTTTGTTCAAAACAATTTGTCACATTATTTTGTGACAGCTGTTATATCACTGCACATTTTTAAAAACTTTTAACAAGGACACTTCAGTTCACAAAAAAAAAAAAGAAGAAAGGAAGAGCAATTATGTTTACTTCCTTCCCTAAAATTTATGAATAATAAAAAGAAAACACAAATATTGATTTGTACTTCTGGTCAAGATAGTGGCATAGCTATACACAGCTCGTCTTCTCACAAAACCACAGTAAAATTACAACTAAACTATAGACCAACCATCACTCAGACCCGTCAAAAATGGAGAAGAATAAAACTCCAAAGACTATGGAATTAGACAATCCACATCTATCCAGACTGGTAGGAGGAACAGAGACACAGAATAAGCTGGTTCCACCCACATGTGGTAGAAAAATTCAGGAGGGATATCTCAGGAGCAAGGAGTCTCAACACCACACCAGCACTCCCCAGCCCCTAGCCCAGGATTCCAGGGCCAGGAAAATAAGTCCCCACAACTTCAGGCTGCAAAAACCAGTGGGGACTGAGTTGGTGGAAGAAACTTCTACAATCCCAAGCAGTTCCTCTTGATGAACCCACACACAACTTACTCGGATTCACTCACTCTAAGCTCCAGCACTGGAATGGTGGCTTGAAAAGTACTAGTGGCATACAGGAAGGAAGTGAAGGGTCTGGCATCATGGCAAAGGCTAGGAGACAGACAGTTTTCTCCCAGACTGAAAAAAGGGCAAAGGCCATTATCCCTTTCCTGAACCTCCTGCCATGGAGCCACAGAACCCACAGGTGGGTGACATATCGGAGACTCCATCAACACTGTTTGTCCTGCCCTAGAGATCAAGTGAGACTCCACTCCACCCAAATTACAGACCCACCCAAGCTGTTAAGAGTGGCTTTTCCATATGAATGGCTGGTCTTGGCTCATGCTTCACAACTTCCTAAATTCTCTCAAAAAAGCATTAGCTAGCCTCAGCCAGCCACAATCCCTGGTACTCCTTACTTACTAAGTGGCACCAAGCCCGACACTAGCAACAGCCAGCCTAGGTTCACAGCTTGGCTTCACCTGAGAATCTCCAAGCCCTGCACAAGTAGAAGCCATCTGCATTCAAGTAGAAGCCATCTGCAGAATGCTTTGTAGCTCATGCAGGATGACCCTGGAAAAACACAGGTGGAAGCTGACCTTACCCTGCACCAACTGGGAAACCCCAAAGCCTCGCATTCAGAAGAGAGCTAGACCATGTGAGAGCACTACTGCCTTGCCCTGCACAGCTGATCCTCCATGGAGGATGGAAGTTAGTGGTCAGTGATCACAGCCAGTCCTTGCAACTGACTGGCTTGGAAAAATCCCTCCATTGACCAGCCAACAGCAATCAAGGCTCAACTACAAGAGGAGGGATTACGCAGCCCACACAAAGGGTGCACCTTAAGTACATAGCCTGGGTGATAGGGGAGGCTGTACCACAGGGCCTTATAGGACACCTACTACATTAGGCCATGCTACCAAGAAAGGCATTCATAGCAGCTGTACCTAATACATAGAAACAAACACAGGGAGGCTGCCAAAATGAGGAGACAAGAAACATGGCCCAAATGAAAAAGCAGGTCAAAACTCCAGCAAAAGAACTAAATAAAATGGAGATAAGCAATCTATCAGATGCAGAGTACAAAACTCTGGTTATAAGGATGCTCAAGGAACTTAGTGAGGACCTCACAGTATAAAAAAAGATCCAGTCAGAAACGAAGGTACACTAATTGAAATATAGAACAATTTACAGGGAAACAACAGTAGATGGGATGAAGCCAAGAATCAAATTAATGATTTGCAACATAAGGAAGCAAAAAACAACCAATCAGAACAACAACAAGAAAGAGAATCCAAAAAAAAATAAGGACAGTATAAGCAGCCTCTGGGGCAACTTCAAATGTTCCCACATTCACATCATAGGGGCATCAGAAGAAGAAAAAAAGAGCAAGAAATTGGAAATCTACTTGAAAAAATAATGAAAGAAAACTTCCCTAATTAGGTGAAAGAAATAGACACCAAGTCCAGGAAACACAGAGAGTCCCAAACAAGATGGACGCATAGAAGCCCACTTTAACACACATCATAATTAAAATATCAAAGGTTAGAGATAAAGAGAGAACTTTAAAAGCAGCAAGAAAAAAGAAGTTAATTACCTACGAGAAGTTCCCATAGACTGTCAGCTGATTTCTCAAAAGAAACTTTGCAAGCTAGAAAAGATTGGCAAGAAATATCCAAAGTTACAAAAAGTGGGGACCCACAGTCAAGATTCCTCTACCCCGCAAAAATATCATTTAGAATATAAGGGCAGATAAAGAGCTTCCCAGACAAGAAAACACTAGAGTTTGTCACCACCAAACCATTATTATTTGAAATGTTAAAGGGACTATTTTAAGAAAAAAGAGAGCAAAACTATGAACAATAAAATGGCAACAAATACATATCAATCAAGAATTGAATCTAAAAAACAAACTAAGCAAACAAGAAGAACATAGACAGGATCATGGATATGGAGCGCATTTTAATGGTTGCCAGATGGGAGAAGGGTTTTGGGTAATAGATGAAGAGGTGAGAGGATTAAGAAGCACAATTGGCCCTGGCTGGTGTGGCTCAGGGGATTGAGCATGGGCTTGCAAACCAAAGGGTCACCAGTTCGATTTCCAGTCAGGGCACATGCCTGGGTTGCAGGCCAGATGCCCAATAGGGGGCATGTGAGAGGCAACCACACATTGATGCTTCTCTCCCTCTCTTTCTCCCTCTGTCTAAAAATAAATAAAATCTTTAAAAAAAAGAAGAGTACAATTGGGTAATAACAGAATAGTCATGAGGATGTAAGTACAGTATAGGAAATGGAGTAGCCGACAAATTTATACACAATACCCATGAACCTGAACAATGATGGGGGGATTGCCTAAAGGAGTGGGTAGTGTTGGGTGGTGGAGGACATATGGGGAAAAAAAGAATAACTCTAATAGTATGATCAATAAAATATAATTAAAATTAAAAGTCAAAAAAAGGATGAAAACTATAAATAATAAAATGGCAAAAAATACATATCTATCAACAATTGAACCTTAAAAACTAAGCAAACAAGAAGAGACAGAGTCATGGATACAGAGCATGTTTTGATGGTTGCTAGATAGGAGGGCAGTGTGGAGGAATGCGTAAAGTGGTGAGGGGATTAAGAAGTAGACCTGACTGGCATAGCTCAGTGGATTGAGTGCGGGCTGCAAACTAAAGCATCGCAGGTTTGATTCCCAGTCAGGGCACATGCCTGGGTTGCAGGCCATGGACCCCAGCAACCGCACAATGATGTTTCTTTCTCTTTCTCTTTCTCTTTCTCTTTCTCTTTCTCTTTCTCTTTCTCTTTCTCTTTCTCTTTCTCTCTTTCTCTCTTTTCCTCCCTCCCTTCCCCTCTCTAAAAATAAATAAATAAAATCTTAAAAAAGAAAAAGAAGTAGAAATAGGTAGTTACAGAATAGCCTTGGGGATGTAAGTTACAGTATAAGAAATGAAGTAGCCAAAGAACTTATACCCATGGACATGAACAATGGTATGGGGATTGCCTGAGGGAGTGGTGGGTACAGGGTGGAGGTGTGCAAAGGGGAAAACTGGGGTAACTGAAATAATGTAATTAATAAAATATAAATTCAAAAAATTTTAATAACAATTATTATAGGAAACTCCACTGATTATGAAACTAGGGAATGGCTAGAGTCCCCACACCATCAATAAAAATATATGTCCAATACCAGAAAACAAGGACAAAGTGAAAAGTGGAGCTCCCACAATTTCACTAATCTCAAGCAAAGTACACTTTTAATTAAATCAGAGTTCGGAAAAGTTCTATTAACAACACAGATAACATGATATGCAGACACACAGTCTCAGTCTTAGCCGAGGCTCCAAAGCTTGTCTGCCAACGACTTACACAATGCAAAATGAAGTACTAAAGCACATGGAAAAAATGTGCAATGGAATTTTTACAATACTTAGCTGATTACCCACCTATGAGTATTTTTTTTTTGAAGGGTGGAGGTGGGGAGGGCTCAATCTAAAGAAGTGATGGAAATTTTGGGAATAAGTAATTTCTTTAGAGAGCATTCTCAATAGACTCTAAAGTCAAACAGGGGTAGATTGGTGCTTTAACCTCACCTCTACTAGTAAGGAAAGGGCTTCAAGGATATCGCTCTGTAAACTTTTTATCTGTCTTTTAGAGAGTAGAGACTCTATGGAATGGTTATCTGACTTTTAACCTGAGAAATCTGAAGACTAGCATTTGATTGAAGTAATCCACGACAGAACAGAAAACTGTAATTACAAAGTAGCTGTACTGTCACTGGTGGCTGATCAAGGTGTTTCCCACTTTAAAAATGTGAGCCACTTTAGGATTGTCTTGGGCTTCTTTTAGATCCTGGAATTAGGACACTTCTGCAGAAAGAGGCTGAAAATGTGCCCCAGGTGCCAAAGGACTGACAGAACAACTGGCCCAAACAAGAAGCATTTGTTTTTGACAGAAGAAAAGCAGTTAGAGATTCCCACTGATGGAGGTAGGGGAATAACAATAATGGAAGTCTAACACACTCTCTAGGTTGGGTGTTTTTTTTTAAATTCCTTTATTGGAGTATAACTGATAGACAATAAACTGCACACAATTTGATCAGTTTTGACATGTACACACTCATGAAGCCATCAACACAATCAAGATAACAAACATATCTATCATGCCCCTTTGTAATCTCTTGCCTTCTGTTCTCCCACCTTCCCCAGGTACTTTCTGTCACTATAATTTTCAAGAATTGTGTATAAATAGATTAGCATGTACTCCTTTTGATCTGGGTTCTTTATTCAGTATACTTATTTTGAAATTCATGTGTGTTGTAGCATGTATCAATACTTCATTCCTTTTATTATTGACTTAGAACTTTCAAGAAGATACCAGTTAGAAGATACCAGTCCTCGCTTGAATGGACATTTGGGTTGTGTCCAGTGTTCAGCTATTAACAAATAAAGCTGCTATAAACACTCATTTACAAGTCTCCTTACAGACATATGCTTTCTTTCTCATGGTAAATACCTAGGAGTGAAATGGCTACACAATATGGTAAGTATATGTTTAACTACCCGCCCCCCCCTTAAATAGTTGTTTATTGGCAGTGGGCTGAAAAGAGCACTGAACTTAGCATACACAGACAATACCACACACCAATGTCACAAGGGAGGCAAGAGTGGGAAAGAGCGGCCTAGAGCCACTAATGAGACCTGCTCTTCAAGAGTGAGTGTGGGAGGGGGAAGGGCCTGGAGTGTTGAAGGGGCAGATTTAGAATACCTCTGTTTAGTAGACATGGTTGGAGATGAAGAGGGATTTGCTGGCTGCAGCCCTGGCCTAACCAATTGGGGTGTACTTTCCTTGGCAGGTGAGGCTGTTGGCCAGTGCTCATTTGACATATTCCTCCTGCACAGCCTTCAGGTTTTCCTTCTTCCCACCCCAGGCCTTCAGGGCAGAGGCCTGCAGGGCTCAGCCATAGGACAAGGTCAGTGTCCTTGGCTTCAGCAGGAGGCACTTGTTGATTGTACTGAGGTTGATGGATGCCTCCTCCTCACTCTGACCTCTAGATAGGAAGGTAATCTCAGGGACAGCAGAGGGCACTGTGCAATGAAGGGCACTGAAAGTTGCCATGGCAATCTCATTAGAAAATTGCTGGGTACAGGCATGGCCTGGGGTGACCATATTGGGCTTCAGTAAGGTGCCTTCCAGGTAGATGTAGTAGTTACTCAGAGCCTTATAAAAAACAGCCAGCACCTTTTCAGTTATGTACTGACAGCACTTCAAGTCACGGTCCCCAACAGGGAGGATTTCAGGCTCCACAATGGGAACAATGCCATTCTACTGGCAAGTGCTGGCATAACGGGCCAGAACATTGGCATTTTCCATGATGGTGAGGGCTGAGGGGTGTGTTCCCCAATCTTTAGCACACAGCAACACTTGGCAAAGTCAGCTCCATCCTCCTTGTGCTGGGTGCAGTGCTCAGACAGCCCATCCAGTCGTTGGGTAGTAATCTCCCCATTTGTTCCTGCCAGGAACACCCTTATCCACCTTGATGCCCACAACACCACCCTTGGATTTGATAACTTGGGAGAAGGGACGCCCATCATCTGTCTTCTGATAGAGTATCTCGTGGAAGAGGATGACACTCCCAATGCAGGGATTCATGCAGTCATCTTCAGTGAGCAGCAGCTGGCAGCAAAAGTGCTGGTTCTCCCTGGTGTTCTCAGTGCCAATGGACCACTTGGCAATGCTCCCAATGGACCCATATGCAGCCAGCATGCCCTTGCCTGGAGCCACAATGCGCTAAGCAATGTTAGCTCCTTCTTTTGCCCCAGAGTCAGTGCTAGGTATTGGTAGGGCATGGTGCCAGTCAGTTCCTCACACAGGAAAGGGGCAGGTCTGCACAGTGTAGTGGTGGAGAGCTGCAAGGTGGCGAATCTGTTTAACTTTTTAAAGAAACTGCTAAACTGGTTTTCAAGGAGTTCTTGCCATTTTAAATAATCTGCTGGTGGTGTAATAAGGATTCTAGTTGCTCCACATACTTGCCAGTACTCAGTATAGTCAGTCTGTGTCATTTTGCTAGGTTTGTAGCGGTATCTCAGTGTGGTTTTTATTTGCATTTCCCAAATGACTGAAAAAATTGAGCATATTTTCATATGCTTATTTGCTGTTCGTACATCTTTAGCTAATTCTGAGAGAAGAAGGCAGGCTTCTGGAAGGTGCAGACGGTAACACTGAGATAGAAAGGATGAATAAGAGTAAGCTAGGCAAAGGGAGTGGAGAAAGCCTTGAAGGCAAAGGGAACAAACAGCCTGTTCAAAGCCTAGAGGCAAGAGGGAATATGAGTTTAAGAAGCTCAAATAAGACCTAAGGAAACTAGAAATCCACATATGTATATAATATCTCCAAATTCTTAAATGTTGGCAACTTTTTAATCAATGTTAAATTTGTAACATTATGCAGGCCAACACAATGCATGGCAAGCAATGCACACCTATGGGTTAAATAACACCATGTTAGCTAGTTTGTAAAGTCTGATGGAGAGAACCCTATAAAATAAGATCATTAGTACAGCTGATCCAATATGAAGACATATAGCTATCAACTAAGATTTATGCCCTGTGAACAAAAGTACATACTTTCTATTTAAACATCCATGGACCATTTTAAAAAACTGATTTACTAATCCACGAAGAAAATTCGTGTTTCAAAAAGCACAAATATAACCAATCACACCAACCACAATGTAATGAAATTAAAAATAGAACAACGACAACAGCAACAACAAAACCCAATCACTTAGAAATTTAAAAAATTTTCTCCTAAACAGTGTTAAGTGAAAATAAAAACTAATAGTAAAAATACATGGTAAATAATGATAAAAACATTTCACATCAAAATTGTTTAAATCTGTTAAAGTCACAGGTTCATAATGACATTACTGATACTAAAAGCCCATGATACCAAACCTAGATTTTGTAGAAGTTCAGAACAGACTTCACCAAGAAGTGCTACGTTGGGATGTGAATTATTTTGAGCTGAAGGCATTCAAGACCCCGCAGGCTCAAAAGAAACCACCCCCTTAACAAACATCAATTAGGGAGGGGCCTTGCCCACAATAAGAGTTGACACTAGAAACAACTTTTTATGATCTATAGGGCAGGGCAAACTTTTAACTATAGAATATCTGTTCTTCTTATCACTTTTCAATGACTCTCTGAAGCCCCAAGGTGCCTTATATTACTCTTATTAAGTTATGTTATGTTATGAAGGGTTATGAAGGGTTCCCATGTGTATCTATGTATTAAACTTGGTTATTTTCTCTTATTAATCTTTCTCAAGTAGATTTAATTTTTAGGCCAGCTGAAAGAACTTAGGAGGGTAGAGGAAAGTTTCTTCTTCCCCCCACAATTTACTGTATTTTGGTGTGTATAATGTACATTTTTTTTTGCCAAATTGATGAGGGAAAATAAGGATACACATTATACATGGGTAGTACTAATTCCATATCTATATAAATGTTTTTAATTCATTTATTTATGCTTATGCATTAAAAGCGTGACTCTGGAAAACAATAGCGACATCTGTATGCAAAATGTTGTCCTGGAGTACAATAATTGGTTTTGTTTCTAAATATAAATAAATAAGAAAATGAATTAAAAAATTAAAACTCAAGATTTTTTTCCTGAAAGTTTGGGCCAAAATCATGGGTATGCAATATATACAACAGAGCACTATACACAGCAAAATACTATAATACCTGATCTAATTGCAGTTTCAGCCTCTTTCAGAAAGGTAATATTAATCCGCTAATCCGGAGTTTTCTGGTCAAATACCAGTAAGGTAATCTGTCCTGTGGGCCAACTCCATTTCACCTTACTTCCTACTCCATTCAAAGAACAGGCAATCTGAACTCCCAGGCAAGATGGAGGCGTAGGTAGATACACTTTGCTCCTTGCACAACCAAATAAATGACAACAAATTTAAAAAGAAAAAATAACCAGAACTGCTTGAAAACCAAGGAGTTAAAGAAGAAACATTCATTCAGACACACAGAAGAAGTAGAGACAGGCAGCCAGGATGGAGAAGACTCGTGGCAAGGTGGTAGCTGGCGGAGCGGGTGGTCCACATTTGCATGCGGATAAACCAGGAGTAACAACTGGGAAGGCAGACAGACCTTGCAACCCAGGGTTCCAGTGTGGGCAAATAAAGCCTCAAAACCTCTGACTGAAAAAACCTGTGGGGATTGCGGCAGCAGGAGAAATTCCCAGCCTCACAGGAGAGTTCATTAGAGAGACCCAGAGGATCCCAGAATGTACACAAAACCACCCACCCAGGAATCAGTACTAGAGGGGCCCAATTTGCTTGTGGGTAGCCAAGCAAGCAGCACTGTTTCCTCTCTGATCCCCCCCCCCCACATACAGCATCACAATGCAGCCATGTGGGTTACCCCATCCTAGCGAATACCTAAGGCTCCACTCCATTACTACATAAGAGGCATATGGAGAAAAAAAAAATATGGCCAAAATGAAAGAACAAATCAAAACGCCAGAAAAACACAACTAAGCAAAGAGATAGCCAACCTATCAGATACATAATTTAAACACTAGTAATCAAGATACTCATAGAAATGGTTGAGTACAGTTCCAAAATAGAGGAGAAAGTGAAGGCTATGAAAAGTGAAATAAAGGAAAATATACACAGAAGCAAGAGTGAAGGGAAGGAAACCAGGACTCAAATCAATGGTTTGGAACAGAAGGAAGAAA
This sequence comes from Phyllostomus discolor, assembly GCF_004126475.2. Classification (NCBI taxonomy): domain Eukaryota; kingdom Metazoa; phylum Chordata; class Mammalia; order Chiroptera; family Phyllostomidae; genus Phyllostomus; species Phyllostomus discolor. Next base: position 109,033,437 of record NC_040904.2, read on the forward strand.
TAAACATTCAACCAGAATAGAATCAAGAAGCAAAAATTCAAAAAAGTAAGAAGGCTTTGGAACCTCTGGGACAACTTTAAATGTTCCAACATCCAAATCATTGGGGTACCAGAAAGAGAAGAGGAAGAGCAAGAAATTGAAAACTTATTTAAAAATACAATGAAGGAGAACTTCCCCAATCTGAAAAAGGAAATAGACTTCCAGGAAGTCCAGAGAGTCCCAAAGAAGTTGGACCCAAGGAAGCACACACCAAAGCACATCATAATTACATTATCCAAGATGAAAGAGAAGGAGAGAATCTTAAAAGCAACAAGAGAAAAGGAGACAGTTACCTACAAAGGAGTACCCATAAGTCAATCAGCTGATTTCTCAAAAGAAACTTTGCAGGCAAGAAGGAGCTGGAAAGAAGTATTCAAAGTCATGAAAGGCAAGAACCTACATCCAAGATGACTCTATCCAGCAAAGCTATCATTTAGAATAGAAGGGCAGATAAAGTGCTTCCCATACAAGGTCAATTTAAAGGAGTTCTTCATCACCAAGCCCTTATTATATGACTGGTAAAGGGATTTATCTAATATAGGGAACCGTTCTGCGTGGGAATGTAGCCCAGCCGCTGATTTGGAGAACCAACGGAGAGCAAGGTTGGCACACAGGACCCACATCCACAGATAATAGGTTGTCCTGTGGAGAATCAGGCCTGCATTCTACCTAGGCTGCTTTGAGCTAAAACTCCCTCACCCTGAATTGAGGCAGCAAATGTTTAGTGCATATCTTTAAAGTAACTTCCTAAAATCTATGCTAAACCTCCCAAGGAAGAGTGTAACCAGTTCAACCACTTTTTCCCTTGCATTTGCAAATATCCTTCTTCTTTGATGTGATAAGCAACATCCTCTCCTTTGTTATCTGTAAAAGGTAACCACCTAAAGCGAACCTTGCATAGTAAATGAGGACCATCCTTGATGTAATGTGCCCAGAAAAGCAATAAAAGCCTGTCCAGGGAGGGGTTAGCACCCTCTCTCACTCAGAGAGTGGCCATGCTGTCCCTTTTTCTCCATTGGACTTCTGTAGTCCATGTGAATTTGTCGCATCCACAACATACGGACCCCACAGGCTGGGGTCCACATCAATCTAAGAAAAAGAAGATCAAAAATATGAACAGTAAAATGACAACAAACTCACAGCTATTAACAACCCAACCTAAAAACAAAAACAACAACAGAAAAATGAAAAAATAAACTAAGCAAACAACTAGAAGAGGAACAGAATCACAGAACTGGAGATCACATAGAAGGATATCAGTGGGGAGGGGTTGGGGGAGAATGGAGGAAAAGGTGCAGGGAATAAGAAGCATAATTGGTAGGTACAAAACAGACAGGGAGAGGTTAAGAATAGTATAGGACATGGAGAAGCCAAAGAACTTGTATGTATGATTCATGGACGTGACTTAAGGGGGCTGAGAATGCTGGTGGGAGGGGGATGCAGGGCAGAAAGGAATAAAAGGGAGAAAAAAATGGGAGAACTGTAATAGCATAATCAATAAAATATATTAAAATTGTTCTTACAAAAGAATAACCTATCTGATAGAGAGCCCAGAGATAAACCCAAGTCTCTATGGTCAATTAATATTTGACAAAGGGGGTAGAAGCATAAAATGAAGTAAAAAAGCCTCTTCAACAAATGGTGTTGAGAGATCTGGACAGCTATATGTGGAACAATGAAACTCAACCACCAACTTATACCATATACAAAAATAAACTCAAGGTGGATAAAAGACTTAAATATAAGTCATAACACTATTAAAGTCCTAGAGGAGAACATAGGCAGGAAAATCTCAGATATTCCAGGCAGCAATATTTTCACTGATATGTCCTCTAGAGCAAGGGACATAATGGAAATAAACAAATGGGACTTCATCAAATTACAAGTTTCTACATGGCTAAAGAAAACATCAGCAAAATGAAAAGGGAACCAACCACATGGTAAAATATATTTGCCAATGATTCCTTGTTCAAGGGTTTGATCTCCAAAATATATAAAGAACTCACACAACTCCACTCCAGGAAGACAAACGTCCCAATTAAAAATGGGCACAGGACCTAAACAGACACTTCTCCAAGGAGGACATACAAAGAGCCCAGGGACATATGAAATGATGCTCAGCATCACTAGCCATCAGAGAGATACAAATTAAAACCAAAATGATGTACCACTTTACACCAGTGAGAATGGCCATCTTTAACAAATCAACAAACAACTAGTGCTGGCGAGGTTATGGAGAAAAGGGAACCCTACTACACTGTTGGTGGGAATGCAGATTGATGCTTCCAGTCTGGAAAACAGTATGGAACTTCCTCAGAAAACTAAAAATGGAACTGCCTTTTGACCCGGCAATTCCACTGTTAGGATTATGTCCTAAGAACCCTGAAACACCAATCCAAAAGAACCTATGCACCCCAATTTTTATAGCAACACAATTTACAATAGCCACGTGCTGGAAGCAACCTAAGTGCCCATCAGTAAATGGCACATTTACAATGGAATACTAAGTATATGGTACATTTACACAATGGAATTCTATGCAGCAGAAAGAAAGAAGGAGCTCCTACCCTTCAAGACAACATGGATGGATCTGGAAAGCATTATGTTAAGTGAAATATGTTAGGTGGTGAAAAAGAAATACCATATGATCTCACCTATAAGTGGAACCTAATCAACAAAACAAACAAGCAAGGAAAATATAACCAGAAACATCAAAATAAAGTACAAACTGACAGTAACCAGAGGGCAGTACGGAGGGGATAAGGGTTTGGAGGGGAAAAGTTGTCAAGGAACATGTATAAGGACACATGGGCAAAGCCAAAAGGGGGTAGGATCAAGGGTGGGAGGTGGGGATGGGGGGAGTGGGGGGCAGTGGTGTGGAGAACATGGAGACAACTATACTTGAACAACAATGAAAGAAAATGGAAGGGGGGGAGGAAGGGAGGAAGGGAGGGAGGGAGGAAGGAAGGAAGGAAGGAAGGAAGGAAGGAAGGTAGGTAGGAAGGAAGGAAAGAAGAGGCAATCTCCAAAATAAAAACCTTTGCCATTTCCTTCCTCTCAAAAGATGTCCTGGCCTAAAAATGATCCTTTCTTTTCTTAATAGTACCCTTTCCCTACCTTTTTTCCTATTAAAAACCTTCCATTCTGTAGAATCCCTAGAGTGTCATTCTGTTTGCTAGATGGGAATGCTGTACCATTTATGAATTGCTCAATAAAGCCAATTTGATTTTTATTCCATTGAATTTTGTTTTTAATTACTCCAACAAAAAAAGCTAAGCTCATCCCTGACTATTGTGGCTCAGTGTAGTGGGTATCATCCCGCAAAGTAAAAGGTTGCTGGTTCGATTTCCAGCCAGGGCACATGTCTCGGTTGTGGGCCAAGTCCCTGATTGGGGACATGGAAGAGGCACACATTTCTCTCACACATATTTCTCTCTCTCTCTTTCTCTTTCTCTCTCTCTCTCTCTCTCTCTCTCTCTCTCCCCCCGCCCTCCCTCTCTCTCTCTCTCTCTCTCAAAATAAATAAATAAAATCTTGAAGAAAAACACTGTTGAAAACTTGACAGTGAATATTAAACAAAAGAATGCAAATGAACTCAAAAAGTTAGGTTTACTTTGTTTTCTTTCTCAGAAAAGTAGAAAAGGCAATTATGACAATAAAGTCAGATACAATAAAAAAGAATAAACTCAAGAACTAATTTGGGGAGGGAGATAAAAAATATAGGAAACCATGTTAACAAAATAAACAGCAAAAAGAACCAACTGAAAAATTAAGAATGAAGACAAGATATCCACAATATTTTGTATGACCGTATGTTGTGTAAATTTGAAAATCTAAGTGAAATACATACTATATTAGTTTCCTAGGGCTTCCATTCAAATTACCACAAACTGGAGGGCCTAAAACAAATTTATGCTCTTATAGTTCTAGAGTCTGAAATTAAGGTGTTGGCAGGGCCACGCTGCCTCTGAAACCTGTAGGGGAGGATCCCTCCTTGCCTCTTTCTAGCTTCTGTTGGTAGCCATGAAATCAAGGCTTGCAGTTGTATCATTCCATTCTCTGCCTCTGTCATTACATTGCTGTCTTCTCCCTGTGTGTCTGCCTTTACATTGTCTTCTATCTTCTTATAAGGACAGCAGTTATAATGGATAAAGGGCCCACCCTAATCCAGTATGACTTCATCTTAACTGGTAATTACATCTGCTATGACCCTATTTCAAAATAAGGTCACACTCTGAGACACTGGGCATTAGGACTTCAGCATTATCTATTGGGGAGGGACACAATTCTATCCATACCAGATACTTTCAGATAAGATAAATTATCAAAGAGTGGCAGTCAGAAAGGTCATACTGAGATGAATTATATGAAGATTTCAAAAACAGATAATGTCAAGATCAAATTATACCTGAGCTTGAAGGAAAAAGTGGGCATTTGTTTTTGTCTCATTTCTTTTTCATTTTAAAAAGTCAATATAACACTATTACTGATACCTAAGACAGAATAATTACTCATTATAACGTTAATATTAATACAAAATCATAAATAAAACATGAGCAAATAAGCTCTAGGTACACTTTCAAAAATTATGACCTATCAAAATTACTTATAGGACTGTAATAAATTTAAATATTAGTAAATCCATTTATTTAATTTACTAAGATGATGGGTCACAAGAAAAGTAAATTGATTATCACTGCTATAGACTAAATGTTTGTATCCCTCCCATTCCCCACCCCTACCAAAATTCATGTTGAAACCCTAATCTCCAATATAATGATTATTTGGAGGTGAGGCCTTTAGGAGGTATTTAGGGCTTGATTAGGTCATGACAGTAGAGATCCCATGATAGGATTAGTGCCCTGGTAAGGAAATAAGGCAACCAGAGCTCCCTCTGTAAACCAGGAAGAAGGTCTTCATTAAGAACACAACCATGCTGATACTCTAATCATTGCCTTCCAGCTTCCAGAACTGTGAGAAATAAATGTTTGTTCTCTAAGCCTATCCTATTCTGATATAGCAGACCAAGCCCACTAACACAGTCTCAGACAATAAAATAGCAAATGACAAAATGAAACAGCCATTCCTGATTTAAAACCCTGTGTTATTTAAAAATAGTCAATTCTTGCCCTGGCTGGTGTGGCTCAGTTGAGCGGAGCACTGTCTGGTAACTGAAAGGTTACAGGTTCAATTCCTAGTCAGGGCACATACCTAGGTTGCGGGTTTGATGCCCAGTCTGGGTACATATGGTAGATAACCAATTGATGCTTCTCTCTCAAATAAGTGTTTCTCTCTCTTCCCCTCTCTCTAAAAAGCAATGAACAAAATGTATGTCCTCAGGTAAGGATAAAAAAAATTGGGGGAGGTATTCTTGACTTCGTGTAGGAAAGTTCTCCTAACACCTGTTTAGGTAATTCTCAGGATCCATTTATTAAACCTGGGGACAGTGAAACAAGGAAGGGCTTAGCACAGAAGCAACTGGAGAGCCTAGGCAGGGCTGCCTTAGCTCACTGGGAAGCCAGTGAAAAGGGGCTGTGGGGACAGGTTCAAGGGATTAGACTGGGACAAGCTGCTGCTGCTGCCCATTTCTCCCTGGTTGCAAGTCTCTGTGGGGGCCCTTAGAGTTTAAGAGATGTGTGCCTGTGAGGGAAGAAGTGAGGGAAGGAAATGGCACAGGGTGCGTGCTCCCTAGAGGGAGAGTGAGCGCTAAGAGAATATTTTTAATAAATATATAAAAATAGTCACTTCTTTAAGATGACACACACACACACAGAAAGAGAGGAGGAAAAAAACCAAATCACTAATATTTGGTTGGATTAGTCCTCATTCTTTTCTTTTTTTACTGGAATAAAATGTATCAATATTGTCTAAAATTTTAAGTGTATATACTCTCTGACCCGAGTTGTTATGATTCTTTTAGGCATTACACTACAGATGCAACAAGTCAAATACACCAGGAGTGTAGAGGGAAGCTCAGAAAAAATAAAATAAAAATAAAAACTCATTAGGAGGACTGGTTGATCAAATTACCATTCAATAATTAGTACACAGCCATTTAAAGAGCATGCAGCCACTTAAAGACTAAGATAGATATGTTTGACCTACAAAGAAATATGAATATTAAATGAAAAAAATGAAGTGTAGTAAATTGAATATGATCTCATTTCATTCACACACAACAAAAAATGCATGTGTTGGCATAAACAAAACAAAAACATCTGACAGCATAAGCACTACGTTGTTAGCACTCAGGTATTATTTTAGACATTTGCATTGTATTATTTTTCCAACTAATATAAACTGTCTTTAAAACTTGTAGAAGAAAAAAAATAAAGTTTCTTAATTTAAAAAAAATCATCACCCAAGGATGTTTTCATTTAGAGAGAGAGGTGGAGAGAGAGAAATCAATCAGTTGCCTCCCATACACTCCCCAACCAGGGATCCAAACTGCAACCTAGGCATGTGCCCTGACTGCGAATGGAACCCGAAACCTTGTGCTGTACAGGTTGATGCTTCAACCAAGTCACCCAGCCAAGGCCATAATATTTTTTAAGGCAGAAGAGAAGAGCATTGCAGACTTATGGCATTGTTTAGGTGACATGAAACAAAATTGGAACGTAGAAGACATAGGAAGTAGAGTATATTAGAAAACCTTAGCAAAGCTTACCTCAAAAGCAATGTAAAGGCCCTGGCTGGTTAGCTCAGTCAGTTAGAGCATTGTCTGATACACCAAGGTTGCAGGTTTGATCTCCAGTCTGGGTACATATGAGAAGCAACCAATGAATGCATAAATAAGTAGATGTTTCTCTCTCTCTCTCTCTCTCTCTCTCTACCTCTCTACCACCTCTCTACCACCTCTCTACCTCTCTTCCCCTTCCTCTCTCACTCTAAAAAACAATGAAATAATTTATTTTAAAAAGGCAATGTAAAGATGCAGAACTTTGGAATATAAAAGTAAAAATGATAAAACTGGTATCTCAGAAAGGCTATCAATACAATACAATGATTATAGGTAGCACCAGGTTGGGCAGAGAACAGGTTTCTAGCAAAGTGCTATAATGAAATTGTCTAAAATAGGTGGTTATTGAGATCAGTCTGAGATGTGACACAATAATTCTGGTACTAATAAGTGGGATACAAATGTTATCACATCATTCACCGGCTAAAAACTCTTTAATGGCTTTCTATCCACTGCAATTTTGAATGATTTACTTGTTCCAAAGGAACAGAATAAGAGATGCAGTTAGAGACAGCCAGTGAGAAACTGTGTATTACCTATAGTCATTAGGTTAGACAGGGAGAGGAGTTTGTTATTTTCTGTTTACATATAATAAAGTAGTAGTCCTTGAAGGTTCAAAACCAAATCACCAAAAAGCCTTTTCAAAGTGTCTGTGCCTGTGAGTCTTATTCTCTCCAAAAGTTCTGAGTCAGTAGGTCTGGAATAGAATCTAAACAAAGGTATTTTGGAAAAAGCTCCCTGAGTGATTCTAATGTGCACTTCTGGTTACAAACTGCTTATTGACTGTATGAGTGGCTTCTCAAATAATTATTAAAATAAAAAGAAAACTAAAACATTCTTGATATAGAGAGCAAAGGCCTTGGCACTAAGTCATTTGTTAACTTTCATAGACTCAAATTCCTACTTTCATAACATCACTATATTTTTACTTTAATGACTGCTACCAGCACGTATGGTCAGAATACAGCTGTTGGATTCAAATCAAAAGAAATGTCATTGTTACATCTCTTGGAGTCATAGTAAAGCAGTACTAGTAATGCATCAGTGCTGCAGTCATAGGAAAGATTATACAAAACTCACACAATAGCTGATTGATAAGCAAAAAATCTCCACAACAGTGTTCTTCAATTGTGAGTGGCTGTTTGAATTAAACAGTTTTGTAATTGGTACAGAATTTTTCTATTCTCATAGCTAGCTTTCTGTCATACTTAAAAGACAACAGTTTTTAAATACGGTAAAAGCAAGATTACTTCTTAATACCTTAAAATGTTAGATTTGTTTTGAGAGATTCAGACACATATAATAAATTATTTTGGCTAAGAATTCTTTTTCTAATCAAATGTTTAGAAATGGAGCTATACATCTTTATAAAAAAGAACTCCTCTGTAAAGTAACAGTTTTAGATATCAGACTACTTTCACTTATAAGTTACATTTTCCATGTCAAAAAATGAGGTGTCAATGTTTATGACTTCTTAACTTTCCCCCCCTAATTTTAAATATATTCTATTGATTGTGCTATTACCATTGCCCCTCCCCCATTCCCCTCTGCACATCCCATTCCATCTGCATTCCACCCATTTAGTTCATGTTCATGGGTCATACATATAAGTCCTTTGGCTTCTACATTTCCTATACTATTCTTAACCTTCCCCCTATCTATTTTCTACCTACCATTTATGCTACTTATTCCCCCTCTCGCCCTCTCCCACTCCCAAGCTGATAACCCTCCATGTGCTCTCTATTTCTGTGATTCTGTTCCTGTTGTTGTTGTTTGCTTAGTTTATTTGTTTTGGGGTTGTTTTTTTGGTTCAGTTGTTGGTAGTTGTGAGTTTGTTGTCATTTTACTGTTCCTATTTTTGATCTTTGTCTTAGGTAAGTCCCTTTAACATTTCATAGAATAAGGGCTTGGTGATGATAAACTCCTTTAACTAGACCTTATCTGGAAAGCACTTTATCTGCCCTTCTATTCTAAATGATAGCTTTGCTGGTAGAGAAATCTTGGATGTAGGACCTTGCCTTTCATGACTTCGAATACTTCTTTCCAGCCCCTTCTTGCCTGGAAGGTCTCTTAAGAAATCAGCTGTTAGTCTTATGGGAACTCCTTTGTAGGTAACTGCCTCCTTATCTCCTGCTACTTCTAAGATTCTGTCCTTCTCTTTCATCTTGGGTAATGTAATTATGATATGACTTGGTGTGTTCCTCCTTGGGTCCAACTTCTTTGGTACTCTCTAAGCTTCCTGGACTTCCTGAAATTCTATTTCCTTTTCCAGATTGGGGAAGTTCTCCTTCTTTAGGTTTTCAAATAAGTTTTCAGTTTCTTGCTCTTCCTCTTCTCCTTCTGGCACCCCTATGATTCAGATGTTGGAAAATTTAGAGATGTCCTAGAGGTTTCTGAGACTCTCCTCATTTTTCTGAATTCTTGTTTCTTCATTTTGTTCTGGTTGAATGTTACTTTCTTCCTTCTGCTCCAAACAGTTGATTTGAGTCCTGTTTTCCTTCCCATCACTGTTGGTTCCCTGTAAATTTTTCTTTATTTCACATACTGCATTGCTGCCTGGGTCTTTTTTTGCTGTTGAAGTACCCAGTGAATTCCTGGAGCATCCTGATAACCAGTGTTTTGAACTGTGCATCTAATTGCTTGCTTAACTCTTCACTGCTTAGTTGTATTTTTTCTGGAGCTTTGAACTATTTATTTCATTTGGGGCTTTTGTTTTGTTTTATTTTGGAGCACCTGTTGCATACTAATGCGCAGAACCTTAGGTGTTCACCAGGGCGAGGCAATCCATGTGGCTGTGTTGTGATGCTGTATGTGGGAGAGGAGTCCGAGAGGGGCAGTGCCGCTTGCTTTGCTCTCTACTGGTTTTCACTCACTTCCCAGCTACCCACAATCAAATTGGGCCCTTCTTGTGCTGATTCCTAGGTGGGTGGATTTGTATATGTTCTAGGACCTCGTGGGTCTCTCCAATGAACTCTCCGGTAAGGCTGGGAGTTTCTCCTGCTGCTGCCTCGCCCACCACAGGTGTTTTCAATCAGAGGCTTTGAGGCTTTATTTCCCTGAACTGGAACCCTGGGTTGTGTGGTCTGTCTTGCTCCCTAGTTGTTCCTCCTGGTTTATCTACAAGGGAATGTGGGACTGCCCAATCTACAAGTCACCGCTTCACCAGGTCTGGCAGCCACTGCCTTGCCATGAGTCCTTTCCGCCTGGCTTCCCATCTCTGCCCCTCTGTCGGTCTGGATGAATGTTTCTGCTTTAACTCCTTGGTTGTTGGACTTCCATACAGTTTGATTTTCCATTAGTTCTGGTTGTTTTTGTTTTTAAATTTGTTGTCCTTTTTCTGTTTGTACGAGTAGGCACAGTGTGTCTGCCTATGCCTCCATCTTGGTTGGAAGTCCCTTAATTTCGTATAAAATGAATCAAACACATAAAATTATCAACAAGTATACAATGTGCTCCCATATAATAGCCTAGTTTCAATAATTAACAACCTTTGGCATTCTTGTTTCATATAGTCCTATCTCTTTTTGCTGATACACTTTAAAGCAAATCCAGGTATTATATTCTTTTACTGATCTTTAATAGATAAAGAATTTAACAGAACCTCTTTATCATTACCACACATAGTAATAATTCCTCAATAATCTCATACCTATTTCATTTTTTACTTTCCCAGACTCTCTCAAAAATGTATTTTTTCCGGTATCATTTAAAAGCAAATTGTGATACACTGAAATGTTTTGCCTCAAAAGGTAATGCTATCCAAATTAGAACATGGCAAGTCTCTTTAAGAGCTTCTCACTGTTTCTATGATGATTCACTAAAACCAAAATCTTACCGAATTCCAAGTCTCAGATATGACCAAGACCTCTCCCAGTTCCACAATAATCCAATATTTTCTTAATAGTTAAATAACTTCAGTGACTGATGATGGATTAAAAGAATCTAGTTTCTATAGTCAGCTAAAGGTAATAAAAAAGCAATGCAGGAACCTCGATTGAATGCTGAATGAAAAGATAAAAAACTGCTTACAAAAGACATTGTGAAATAACAGAAAAAAAATACTGGTTTCTCCTCCTAGTTCCTGGCATAGAGCTCCTAAGATCCTTGTAATTTCCTAAGTAATACGAACACTAGGAGCATCTCTGGTTCTAATATTCATCTTTGTCCCCATCCCTCACACAGAGCTCATGAAACCTTTTAAATTCCTAAATGATAAGGCAACTCTGGGTGTGATTCTAGATGGAGGCTGTTCACCAAAATGACCACGCCGTGATCCAGTAAAAGGAAAGGGACATAGTTAACAATTGATCATGCCTATGTGAACATGCCTCCATAAAATCCCAATTGCAGAGGGTTCAGAGAGCATCCAGGTAGGTGAACACATCCATCCATACCAGGAAGGTAAGACAGAAGGTCCTGTACTCAGAACCCTCCCAGACTTCAATCTATGTATATTTTCATCTGGCTGTTCATCTACACACTTTATCATATTCTTTAATAAACTGGAAACATGCATATTTCTGAGTTTTGTAAGTTGCTCCAGCAAATTACTCAGACCTGAGAAGGGGTCATGGGAACCACCAAACTAAATAGCTGACTAGTCAAGAGTCCCAGGTGATAATCTGAACTTGCAACTGTCATTTCAAGTAAGGGTGGGAAAGGGCAGCCTATGGGACGGCACTCTTCACCTGTGAGATCTAAAGTTATCTCTGAGTAGGTATTTTCAGGATTTAGTTAAATTGTAGCTACTGTGGAAGACTTGCTTGTATAGAGGAAAAAACCCCACACATTTGGTGACCAGAGGTATTGAAAATAAAGTGTTCTGGATCACTAGTAAAGGACAAATTTAGGAAAGAGAGACACAGTGGAGAAAAGCTCAGATTTTCCCCACACAGGAGGAGGAAAACAGTTTTTCTTTTATAGATGTTATTTGCATATTTGGAAAAATTTGAATATGTAATTATTGTAGTGTTATTAATGTGGTTATGAAGGAAAATGTCCTTATTTTTATTATTTTAAAGATTTTATGTATTTGTTTTTAGAGAAGGGGAAGGAAGGGAGAAAGAGAGGGAGAAAAACATTGATGTGTGAGAGAAACATTAATCAGTTACCTATCACATCCCCCATCTGCAACCTGGCTCACAACCTAGGCATGTGTCCTGACTAGGAATCAAATAGGTGACTTTTCGGTTTTCAGGACAATGCTCACCCCACAGAGACAAACTACTCAGGGTGAATGTCCTTATTTTTAGCTGATACATGCCAAACTTTCAAATGACTCAGGAAAAAAATGTACTTGCTGTGTGTGTATACACATGTGTGTGTGTACAATAGAGCCAATAAATATGCTAAAATATTAACCCATGGTGAATCTTAGATAAAAGTTAGATAAGTGTTCATTGCATGATCCTTTCGCCTTCTCTATAAGCTGTGGGAGGCAAAGGGAAAGGGGAAGAATGTATTGACTCCTTCCCTCTATTGTTTTTTTTTTTTATTGGTCTTATATGTGCCCTGTCCAGGGATCAAACCTTGTAGGTATAACAGGGATCAAACCTCAGCATAACAGGATGACACTCTAATCAAGTGAGCTACCCGGCTAGAGCTGTTGCTTTTTCTTTTTCTTTTACTTACCCATTTTGCTCACCCTGTTTTTTTTTCTTTTTTGATAGCACTGATTGTTGTTAACTAAAACTTTAAAACTAAAGGTCAAAAAGCATACTTTCATTTGCCAGAAATAAAATAGTCTTTCTAGACATTTTAACATAAGCCTTTTTGACATATGTAGTGTGATATTGTACATTTCAAATTATACTCTATATCCCACTTTTCTTTTCACATAATATATCATGAACATTATCCCCCTAAATTGAGGTCTATAGAGTCATGTGCTGCTTAACAATGGGGATACATTCTGAGAAATGCATCGTTAGGCAATTTCATCATGTGAACATCATAGTGTGCACTTAAACTAGATGGAATAACCTACTACAAACCTACACTATATGATATATAACCCATAGCTCCTAGGCTACAAACTTGCACAGCATGTTACTGTACAAAATAACACATGATTAAATCAAGCACAGGAGAAAATCCTGCAACCAAGAGACGCAGTAAACGTGAGATGTATGAAGTTATTGCAGATGTAACATGGCAGATTGTTTTGCACCAAACTTTGTTTTCATAAGTAAAAAGAACATACTCTAAAATAACAATAAAAAGTATTTAGATACATAAATCAGTGATGGTCATTAACATTATCAAATACTATGTACTGTACATAATTATGTGCTATACTTTTAGACAACTAACAGCACAGTTTGTTTACACCAGCATCACTGCAAACAGGTGAGTAATGAATACACTGTGACTTTAGAACAGCTACAACATCACTAAGTAATAGAAATTTTTCAGTTCCATCTAATCTTATGGGACCACCATTGTATATGAGGTCCACCATTGACCAAAACGTGAGTTATATGGCACAAGGCAGAATACTGCAGTGGCTTTCAGTGAGGGTTAGCAAACTTTTCATAAATATTAAGTTCTGAGGGCCATACAGTCCCTGTTCCAACTACTCAATTCTGTTGTAGTAAAAAAAGCAGAGATGGATAACAAATAAATAGGTCTGTGTTTCAATAAAACTTTATTTATAGACACTAAAATGTAAAGCTTTGTATAATTTTTATGTGTCATGAAATTATCTTTTGGTTTTTTGAACTTTTAAAAACATAAAAAGTTCACATAGAGATGACAACATAAGTAGTTACAGGAATATAAAATACAGAATAGGGAATATAATAAACAACACTGTAATAACTAGTCACGGTGCCAGGTAGGTACCTGAAATATCAGGGAGATCACTGTGTAAAGTATATGACTGTCTAGCCACTCTGCTGAACACCTAAAATTAATACAATATAATGTTGAATGTAAACTGTAACTGAAAAATACAAGTTTTAAAAAAGTAATGATAATCCAATTTGTGGTGACCAGTACAAAAAAAAGGGTGGAGGGCCTCTCTATAACCAGGTAGCTTGATTGGTTGGAGTGCCATCCCAATATGCCAAGGTTGCAGGTTTGATCCCCAGCCATGGCAGACAGAGGAAACAACCAATGAATGCATAAACATGTAGAACAACAAATCAGTGTCTCTGTGTCTGTCCTCCATCTCTTCCCTCCTCTTCCTCCTCCTCCCCGCCTTCCTCTCTTTAAAAATCAATAAATAAAAATTTTTCTAAATCGGGACTCAAGAATTTCATTAAACCCAGCACCAGGCTTCAAAAGAGTGGGGACCTCCCTGACTGTGCAAATTATATAAAGTACTTAAAATGATCCCAGTATACATTAGGTGCTTTCTATGTAGCAGGTATCATTATAGTTAATAGCTAAACAACACTGTACTAGCACAATTTTTCCAATATATAAGCAATCTGATAAATATCTTTGCTCATATGACTTTGCAGTTTTCCTATTATTCCTTAAAAGAAATCCCTAGATGTAAAAATGATAAAACAAAGATGTATTTTTAAATCCTAAGGTATTTTATTACTTTGTCCTTTGAAAAAGCTACACCAAACCACATTCTTTCCAACAGTAGGAGAACTATTTCCCTAAAGCTTTTCAAAAATGGAAACTCTTAAAAAATTGTCACTTCCACAAACTGGCTCACTTCAGTTTTCAATATTCACTCTTACTGCATCTTAGAAACTTTCATCATCATTCTTTCCAAAGTACTTTTGGAAGCACTGTATAGCAGATTGTATTTTCCAAAGATTGCCACACATAGTCTTCTGCAACATGGCCTTGGCAATCTACCATCAAGATGGTGACCCCTGTGACTGCTCTCACACAACACAGCAGAAATAATGTTGTATCTGTTCCAAGCTTAGCCCTTAACTGGCCTGGTAGCTTCAACTTCTGTCTCTTGAAAATAAGCTAACTACCCTCATACAAAACATGCTGTGGGAAGTCTGAGACATTTAGAAAAGTCCAGAAAAATGACATGCCAGGTGAAGAAAGACAGACAGACCAAGAAGCACCAGAACGTCAGACAAATGAATGAACAAGCCACAATGAAAGTGAATCATCCAGCTTCAGCTACCTAATTGTCATAACATGGATCAAAGATGAATCATCCAGGGAAGACCTTTCCAGATTCCTGACCTAAACAATCATAAGCACAACAGAATGGTTATTTTAAATCACTAAATTTTAGTTGTGTTATAAAACAATAGATAAACAGAACATCATTTAGAGTAAACACTAATAAAAATTTAAGATCACTTCCGGCCAAAATGGAGGCACAGGTACACACACTTTGCCTCCTCACACTTCCAAAAGAAGGACAACAACAAATTTAAAGACAAAAAACAACTAGAACTGCCAGAAAATTGAACTGTGTGGAAGTCCGACAACCAAGGAGTTAACTTATTTGAAAAAATAATGAAGGAAAAGTCCCCCAATGTGGCAAAAGAAATAGACTTCCAGGAAGTCCAGAGAGTCCCAAAGAAGTTGGACCCAAGGAGGAATACACCAAAGCACATCATAATTACATTACCCAAGATTAAAGAGAAGGACAGAATCTTAAAAGCAGCAAGAAAAAAGGAGGCAGTTACCTACAAAGGAGTTCCCATGAGACTAACAGCTGATTTCTCAAAAGAGTCCTTCCAGGCAAGAAGGGGTTGGAAAGAAGTATTCCAAGTCATGAAAGGCAAGGACCTACAACCCAGATTGCTCTATCTAGCAAAGCTTTCATTTAGAATGGAAGGGCAGGCAAAGTGCTTCCCAGACAAGGTCAAGTTAAAGGAGTTCATCATCACCAAGCCCTTACTATATGAAACGTTAAAGGGACTTACCTAAGAAAAAAAAGATCAAAAATAGGAACAGTAAAATGACAAAAACTCACAACTACCAACAACTGAACCTAAACCCTCCTCCCAAAATAAAACCAAACTAATTGAACAACTAGAAGCAGGAAGAGAATCACAGAAATGGAGATCACATGGAGGGTTACCAGTGGAAAGGGGTCAGGGGAGAATGGAGGAAAAGGTACAGAGAATAAGAAGCATAAATGGTAGGTAGAAAATAGGGGGAGGTCAGGAATAGGATGGGAAATAGAACAGCCAAAGAACTTATATGTACAACCCATGGCCATGAACTAAGGGGGTGGAATTCTGGTAGGAGGTGGGGTACAGGGCACAGAGGAATGAAGGGGAGAGAAAAATGGGACAACTGTAACAGCATAACCAATAAAATATACTTAAAAAAACATAAAAAATAATTTAAGATCATATATCTCCGAATCAATTTGTATTTCAAAGGTTACCTTAGAAAATCACACTTATTTCGATGATATTGGAATTCCTAAAAGCATTTTAAGAACAATTTTTTTATAATAACTTAAGGGGCCTTTGTTACATTTATTTCAAAATTCTCATTTTGAGTCAGGTGCCCCAGGGCAACAGTTTCAAAAAGACTATCTTAACCGGGGCCAGTGTGGCTCAGTTGGTTGCGCACTGTCCTGCAAACCAAAAGGTCGCCAGTTAGATTCCTGGTGAGGGCACATTCCTGGGTGTGGGTTCAGTCCCTAGTTGGGGCCTGTGCAGAGGCAGCCAATGGACATTTCTATCCATCTTTTTCTCCCTCCCTTCCCCTCTCTCCAGCAGCAGTAGAACAAAAATTATATACAAAAAAGAGTGTCCTAGATTTTCATAATAGAAAGCTGACTGAAAAATAAGAGTGTATCAAGGTGACAGAATGAGACACTTTTTCAAATATTTTATTTATTTATTTTTTAGAAAGGGGAAGAGAGGGAGAAAAAGAGGGAAACATCAATGTGTGGTTGCCTCTCATGCCCCCTCTACTGGGGACCTGGCCTGCAACCCAGACAGTTGCCATAGACTGGGAATCAAACCAGTAATCCTTTGATTTGCAGGATGGCACTCAACCGCTGAGCCATAGCAGCCAAGGGCAGAATGAGACTTTAAAAAATTTTTTTTCTATACAACTACAATAAGCATTAATTCTCTGAATAGTTCAGTTTGTGAATTAAATGTAATATTTCCTTAGAAACCTCATATATAAATATTCTGGTAGCCTAAATACATACTAGTCATGATATCTCAAGAGCAAAGACAACTACAGAAGAGGACCTAAAGATTTTGGTTTGACTTAATTACAGTAAGTCCTCACTTAACATCATCCGTAGGTTCTTGAAAACTATGGCTTTAAATGAAATGTATAACAGGACAAATTTTACCATAAGCTAACTGATACAAGAGTTAAGTTTATATGGCATATTTTTGGGCACGAAAACATCACAGAACTTCTAAATTATACCCAAAACACTACTAATATTAAATATTGAAATAACTCTGAGTTACACATAACATTTAAGAAAGATGAATAATTGGGGTGATCACTTTGTAAGTTATATAAAAGTCTAATCATGGGGTTATATACCTGAAAGTAATTAATAATACCTGTTAATTATAACTTAAAAATAAAAAATATTTTCAAAAGGAAAAATATTTTTAAAAAGAAAGATAAATAAAAACAAGTAAGATCATTAATTTCCCACTACTTATTCTAGTTCAGGGTTATGGCTGCCAGAGCCTATCTCAGCATCTCAGGACACGAGGCGGGAACCAACCCTGAAAAGGACACCCTTCTATCAAAGGGTGCACTCACACACACCTACAACCACACAGACTGAGAAAATTGAGACATGCAAATTCACCTGACATGCACATCTTTGGGCGGTGCAAGAAAACTGGAGTCAGTACCCAGAGAAAACCCATACAGACATGGGGAGAACATGAAAACTTCAAACTGACAACTGCACTAGAGGGAATTAATTTTTTTCCTCACTGAATGAATCAAAGTTGTTTGAGGACCTGTAGTGCTAGACTGTGACAGAAAATTTAAACAAGCCCTAGCAGTTGTCATGTATTACTTATATGACAGCTGCTAGTTTTGCAATTCAGCAGTAACAGAATAACAGAAAAATTCCTAAAATAAAAATTATGTTGTGAAAATGAAAAATGTATCAATATTTTATGAGAGTAATTTTTGGCAATAAAAGAATGTACTTGACCTATTGTGTACAAGGAATTGCTCTGAGTGAGAGTGAAAGAATACAAAGATACTGGTGGTCTCTGTACCAAAGAGTTTACAATCTAAAAGGAAGGATGGGATGGAATCACATCTGTTTGTAAAGTAGAATTACAAAAAGCTAAACACAGCTGCCAGTTCTAATTAACAGTTCTACTTGGGGACATACTAGGTATTTCAAACTAAACAAGTACAAAAACAGAACTCTTAATTTTTAACAAAAACCCTTTCGTCCCTTGCCTTCTCCTTATTAGTAAACAATAACCCCATCTACCAAGTTGTGAAAGCCAAAAATGTTTTTTTCTTCCCTATAAAAAATTCAGCAGAAAGTCTTATCAATTCTATCACAAAAATTATCTCCACTATCTCCCAAGTCATTTCTTGTCTGGCCTAGCCCAATAAGTAGTTTCCCGTAATGGCTTTTTTAACTGGTCTCTCTACATTCACTCTCACCCCTTTACAACGCATTTTCCAAACACTGGTCAAAATATTTTACAAATATGAGCCTTATCATTTCTCACCACTGCTAAAAGCTCCCTAATGGCTTCCTATTGCACAACATAAAATCCACACCTCTTACTAGGGATAACTTATACAGTCTAACATGATCTAGTCCCTACCTCTCTCTCTCAACTTATCTTCTACCAGTCTTGTTCAGGGTCAATCTGCTTCAACCCACATTAGCCTTCTTTTTGTTCCTTGAAGATCAAGCTGCTTCTCACCTTGAGGCCTTTGGTCTACAAGCTTCTCCCTGTCTCAACCTGTGGCACTCACTGGTGATCAAACTTTGCATTGTCAACAGAAAGACAAATTTCATGGGGTTCCTGATGGAGATGACACATTACATGACCGCCTATGAGTTTTCTTGCCAAAAATGTTTTAAACTAAATCTGTCTAGAGGGAAAAAAATCAGACAAATTCAGAAAGTGGGATATTCTACAAGATAATTTTTCTTCACTCATGAAAAAGTAACATGAGATTGTTAGCCATCATATTATCTATAATCCAGAAAAGGGAACAATACAACCAAACACAAAAAAGCAATAGGTGTTATGCTGTAGTATCTTCAAAAAAACATATAATGCCACCATATTTTAACATTCTAATATTTTCCTAACAGTATTGAAAATGTATAATGTATAAAATTATTAAATAAAAAATAGCAAAGCCACCAAAAATTTGCACTTTGATTATAAGACAGTAATATGTAAACTAATGAGCACAGACCAGATCTTTGGCAATACTGCAATTCAGCTGAGTGAAGACTTTTGGGAATGTTTTGCATATGGGACATAAGTAAATCTTTGGGAGCCAGAGGGTGGAATGTAAATATAGTAGACAGAATAATGGCCACACAAGGATGTCCACATTCTTTTTTTTTTTTTTAATCCTTACCTGAGGACATTTTTTTCATTGCTTTTCAAGAGAGAGGGGAAGAGATAGTGAGACAGGGAACACTGATGTAAGAAAGAAACAGAGATTGGTTGACTCTTGTACAGGCCCAAACTGGGGATGAAACCTGCAACTTTATATGTACCCTGAAAGGGAATCAAATCCATGAACTGAGTCACACTGGCCAGGGCAAGGATGTCTACATTCTAACAACCAGAATTTGTAAATATCTTGGGCAAATTAAGGCAGCAGACAGAATCAAGGTTGATAATCATCTTATCTTGAGATAAGGATATTACCCTGGAGTTATCTGGGTAGGCCCAATGTTACCATAGTGAAAGAGGGAGTCAGAACAGAGAGTGTCACGACCAGTCCTGGCTTTGAAGATAGATGAGGGCTATAAGCCAAAGAATGTGTGCAGCCCCTTGCAACTGGAGAAGGTAAAATATAAAGATTCTTCCCTGGACCTTCTCTAGAAAGGAGTGCAGTTCTTGCAACACCTTGATTTTAGCTAAGTGAAACCTATGTTGAAACTCTGGCCTCCAAAACTGTAAGGTAATAATTTTGTATTGTTTTAGGCTAACATATTTGGGATAATCTGTTATAGCAGCAGTAGGAAATTAATGAAATTTATTCTATGACTAGATTAAGATGATCATCTGTCTACATAAAAAAGGAAAGAGTGAACTCTCTCTGGAGAAAGACAGCATCACCCAGAGCATCTACAATTTTTCATATATAATGTATGGCATTAAAGCAAAACCTGGATGGGTAGCTCAGCTGGTTAGAGCATTGTCCTGATACACCAAGATTGCAGGTTCCATCACAGGTCAGGACACATAGAAGGAGTAAGCACTGAATGCACACATAAATGGAATAATCAATCAATCAATCAATCAATCTCTCTCCCTCTCTCGTCCCCTCCGTCCCTCTTTACCTTCCTCTCTCTTGATAATCAGTAAAAAACCAAACAAACAAAAAACCAAAAAAA
This sequence comes from Phyllostomus discolor, assembly GCF_004126475.2. Lineage (NCBI taxonomy): Eukaryota > Metazoa > Chordata > Mammalia > Chiroptera > Phyllostomidae > Phyllostomus > Phyllostomus discolor. The sequence continues at coordinate 109,053,713 of NC_040904.2, forward strand.
CTGAGTCCACCAAAAGAATGTAAAGAATAAAAACAAATAAAAATAGACCCACAGGTTAACAAGATATTGATTTTATTAGATAAGGACTAAAAGTAGAGACACTCATACAACATACATGCAAGAAAGATAAAAACTTGGTAATTTCAACCAAAGAAGAATCTATAAAAAAAACCCCAAATGAAATTGCCAAAGTGAAAATACAGTTGAAGAAACCACAAATAGGTTTAACAGCAGTTTATACACATCAGAAGATGAGCTTAATAAACAGGAATACTGGTCAAGAGAAAAAAAGTCTAATTCTTTACGAAGCATAACATTTTGCAAAAGAATTACAGGACACGGAGGGAAAAAGTGCACCTCCAACATATGTGGTTTTGAGGTCCAGAAGGAGAGAAAAAAGTGAAATACAGGCAATATTTAAAGAAATAATAACCAGGAATTTCACAAGCTAATGAAAGATACTCTACCAACCCCATACTATATTAAGAAACTCTGCAATCCCCAATCAGAATGACTACAACAAAACCCACACCTAAACATATGATATTAAAACTGCCAAAAGCCTCAAGCAAAGGGAAAAAAATATCTTAAAAACAGCTAGAAAAAAGGATACATTATCACTGAAAGAGCAACAATAAGACTAACAAACTTATAACAAAAGATAAAGACATAAAAAATAAACAAGGAAGACAATGAAATGACATTGTGCTTTAAAAATAAAAAAGCTGTCCTATTACTATTCTATGCTTTGGGAAAATAGCCATCACACATCAAAGAAAAACAAAGGTAGACTTTCGGTCAAGATGGTGATATTGGCAGACATGGCTCGACTCCTAGCAGAACCACATCAAAATTACAACTAAATTACAGAATAATCATCAACAAAACCACCAGAAATGAAGTTGAATGGAAGTCTAACAACTATGGAATTAAAGAAACCACATCAATCAAGACTGGAGAAGGGGCAGAGATGCAGAACTGGCTAGTCCCATACCCACATGTGGCAGATTAAAAATTCAGGAGAGCTATCTGGGGAGTCCCAGCACCACACCAGGCCTCCCAGCCCAGGGTTCCAGGACCAGAAAGATAAGTCCCCATAACTTCTGCCTGTAAAACCAGCAGGGATTGAGTTGGTGGAAGAAACTTCTGGAGTCCCAAAAGATCCTCTTAAAGAACCCAGAAACAGACTTACTCAGATTAACTCACTCTTAAGATCCAGCACCCGGGTAGCAGCTTGAAAGGTAATAGTGGCATAGGAGGAAGACCTGAAGTGTCTGGCATTAAGGCAAGAGCTGGGTGAAGCTTTCTCCCAGACATAAAGGTGGGGAGAGGTCACTATCCCTTTTCTGAACCTTCCCTCCACAGAGCCACAGAACCAGCAGGCTGGTGCCATATCTAAGATCCATCAACTTAACACCATCCCACCCTGGAGATCACCTGAGACTCTGTCCCATCAAATTTATAGGCCACCCAAGCTGTTAACAGTGCCTTTTTCATATGAATGGCTGGTCTTGGCTCATGCTTCACAACTTCCTAAATTCTTTCAAAACAGCAAATTCTCTCAAAAAAGCAAATTCTCTCAAACAAGCTGGCCTCAGTGAGCCCCCAGGCCAGGCACTAGCAGCAGCCAGCCTAGATTCACAGCTTGGCTTCACCTGGGAATCTCCAAGGCCAACACAAGTTAACAGCCATCTCAGACTGCTTTATAGCCCACACAGGTGGCCCCAGGGAGAACACACGGGGCGGACCTAGGCCTGCACCACCCAAGAAACCCCAGACCCAGCACAACCAGTGGACAACTATAGACCACGTTGGAGTACCACCACCCTGCCCCTGCACAGCTGATCCTCTAAGGAGGGTGGAGGTTGGTGGTCAGTGGTCACAGCCATTCTCTGCAGCTGACTGGCCTGGATAAATCCCTCCACTGCCTAGCCAACAGCAATCAAGGCTCAACTACAAGAGGAACGTGTATTCAGCCTACATGAAGGGATTACCGCGAGTACCCAGCTTGGGTGACAGGAGAGGCTGTGCCACTGGACCCTACAAGATACCTACTACATTAGGCCATGCTACCAAGAAACAGGCTACCCAGAAACAGACTCCCAAGATAGGGAGTCATAGCAGCTCTACCTAATACATAAACAAACACAGAGAGGCTGCCAAAATGAGGAGACAAAGGAACATGGCCCAAATGAAAGAACAGATCAAAACTCCCAAAAAAGAACTAAACAAAATGGAGATAAGCAATCTATCAGATGCAGAACACAAAACACTAGTTATAAGGATGCTCAAGGAATTTACTAAGGACCTCAAAAGCATTAAATAGATCTAGTTGGAAACAAAGGATACACTAATTGAAATAAACAATTTACAGGGATACAACAGTAGAGAGGATGAAGCTGAGAATCCAATCAATGATTTAGAACATAAGGAAGCAAAAAATAACCAATCAGAGCAAGAAGAAAAAGAATCCAAAAAAACAAGGAAAGCGTAAGCAGCCTCTGGGACAATTTCAAGACATTTGCATCATAGGACTGCCAGAAGGAAAAGAGAAAGAGCAAGAAATTACATATCTGTTTTTTAAAAAATAATGGAAGTAAATTTCCCTAATTTGGTGAAGAAAACAGACATGCAAGTCCAGGAAACACAGCGAGTCCCAAACAAGTTGGATGCAAAGAGGCCCATGTCAAGACACATTATAATTAAAAAGCCAAAGGTTGAGGATTTCCGGCAAGATGGAGGCATAGGTGTATGCACCGTACCTCCACGCACAACCAAGATTAGAACAACAACAATTTAGAGCCAGAGTAACACCCAGAACTGACAGAATTTATCTGAATGGAAGTCAGCCAGCCAAGAAGTTGAAGTAGACCCATTCATCCAGACCAGTAGGAGGGGCCTTGAGGAGGAGTGGGCTCGGGTTGTGGGGCGCGGAGATCGTGGAGAACTGAGCGCATGAGGCACTGGGAGCACGCAAGCCTTCCGGGACATGCAAGATCTCAGCGGTGAACCCTGAGTACGCAAGCAGCGGCTAGCGGACTCAGTAAGGCGGCATGGTGGACCAGGGCACAGCGCACAATCCAGGATCCCAGAGAAGGGACTGAGATCCCAGGAGAAAGGAACTACCGCCATTGTTCCCTCCCGCTCCCGCCCCCGCCCCCACATACAACGTCAAAATCTAGCGACTGGGGTGCCCAGCCCCGGGGAACACCTAAGGCTCCACCCCTCACCATAACAAGAGCGACCAGACTGAAAAAAAAAAAAAGGAGAAAGAGACATGTCTCCAACAAAAGAACAGATCAGTACCCCAGGACTCATCCTTTTGAGTGACCAAGAAATAGCCAGATGCACAATTCAGATGCACAGTTCAAAACACTGGTGATCAGGAAGCTCATGGAATTGGTTGATTTTGGGCGCAAATTACATGAAAAAATGCAGGTTACCATAAAAGAGATGAAGGAAGATGCACGGAGAGCCAATAGTGAAGGGAAGGAAACTGGGATTCAAAACAATAGAGTGGACCAGAAGGAAGAAAGAAACAACCAAGCAGGAAAGCACGAAGAAATAAGAATTCAAAAAAATGAGGAGAAGCTTAGGAACCTCCAGGACATCTTTAAACGTTCCAACATCCAAATTATAGGGGTACCAGAAGGGGAAGAGGAAAAGCAACAGATTGAGCATGTATTTGAACAAATAATAAAGGAGAACTTCCCCATTCTGGCAAAGGAAATAGACTTCCAAGAAATCCAGGAAGCTCAGAGAGCCCCAAAGAAGTTGGACCCAAGAAGAAACACACCAAGGCACATCATAATTACATTAGCCAAGGTAAAAATGAAGGAGAGGATCCTAGAAGCAGCAAGAGAAAAGGGGACAGTCACCTACAAAGGAGTTCCCATCAGACTGTCAGCTGATTTCTCAAAAGAGATCTTACAGGCAAGAAGGAGCTGGAAAGAAGTATTCCAAGTCATGAGAGACAAGGACCTATATTCCAGATTACTCTATCCAGCAAAGCTTTCATTTAGAATGGAAGGGCAGATAAAGTGCTTCTCAGATAAGGTCAAGTGAAAGGAGTTCATCATCACTAAGCCCTTATTTTATGAAATGTTAAAGGGACTTATCTAAGAAAAGAAGATAAAGAAAAAACATGTATAGTAAAAGGATAGCAAACTCACAATTATTAACAACCATACCTAAAGCAAAACCAAAAGAATTAGAACAGGAACAGTAAAAGATGGAACAGTAAAGTGGCAAAGCAACTGAGATTGGCACCACCTTAACAGCAAAACATAACTAAAAATATTGTTTACATTTTATTTCAATACTTCTATCCATTAAGAACTTTTGGACCAAAATACCTTTTTAAAATATTTTATCCTAATTTCTTGAACAACGATCATTCTAAAATAGAACCTGCAAACAAAAAACCTTCAGAATGGTGTACAATAAACATTGTTAAGAATTAAAAATAAGTCCCATGCCCCCAATGTGAAGGCATAGGTACAACACTTCCTTTCACAACCAAAAGGAGGATTAACAACCAATCTAAAATCAATAAACAACCAGAAGCACCAGAAGATCATACTGCATAGAACTCTGACAACCAAGGAATTAAAGAAAAAAATCAACCAAAAAAACCAGACTGGTAAGGTGGGCCCTGTGGGGCTTGTAACTCAGAAAAAACAAGGCAAGGCAGCTGAGGAGCGGGGCTGACTGCAGAGAGGTGGGGGACAGCTGGGGGGAAGGGACTGACTTAAGAGGGAAACTGAGACTCAGAGCTGACTGTGGGCTACCGCTGGGGTTGCCACTGTGGGGCATACTTCCAGTCTGATTCAAGAGTCCCTTGGAAAGTGCCCTAGAGACAAACAGCTGAACTGCATTGCTCCCTCTCTGGTCCCTCCCCCACAGGCAACATTGTAAAGAGGGTTGGTTGCCCTGCCTGGGTGAATATCTAAGGCTCTGCCCCCTTACAACTTATCAGGTGCACCAAGACAAAGAAATATGGCCCAAATGAAAGAACACAGCAAAACCTCAGAACTAACCGATGAGGACATTGCCAACCTAGCTGATGGAGAATTTAAAGCCCTGGTAATCAAAAGGCTCACAGAACTGATTGAGCTGGGTTGAAAAATGGAAGAACAAATGAAAGAGACCCAAAATGAGATAAAGCAAAATATTCAGGGAACGAACAGTAACAAGAAGGAAACTGGGATTCAAAGCAACAATTTGGAATAAAAGGAAGAAATAAACACCCAACTGGATCAAAACAAAGAAACAAGAATCCAAAAAGAATGAAGAGAGGCTGAGGACTCTCTGGGACAACCTGAAATGTTCCCATACCGAAATTATAGGGCTGCCAGAAGGGAAAAAGCAACAGCAAAGAAATTGAAAAGTTATTTGAACAAATAATGAAGGAAAACTTCCCCAATCTGGTAAAGGAAATAGACTTCCAGAAGTCCAGGAAGCCCAGAGAGTCCCAAAGAAGTTGCACCCAAAAAGGAACACACCAAGGCACATCATCATTAAATTACCCAAAATTAAAGACAAAGAGAAAATCCTAAGAGCAGCAAGAGAAAAGGAGACAGTTACCTACAAAGGAGTGAGTTCCCATAAGGCTATCAGCTGATTTCTCAAAAGAAACCTTACAGGCAAGAAGGGGCTAGAAAGAAGTATTTGAAGTCATGAAAAGCAAGGACCTACATCCAAGATTACTCTAACCAGCAAAGCTTTGACTTACAATGGAAGTGCAGATAAAGTGCTTCCCAGATAAGGTCAAGTTAAAGGAGTTCACCACCTCCCTTACTATATGAAATGTTAAAGGGACTTATCTAAGAAAAAAGAAGATAAAAAATATAAACAATAAAATGACAACAAACTCATAACTATCAACAAATGAACCTAAAAGAAAAGAACAACAAAAAGAAAAACTAAGCAAACAGCCAGAACAGGAACAGAATCAGAGAAATCGACATCACACAGAAAGAGTTCAGTGGGGAGGGGGAAGGGAGGAATGGGGGGGGAAGGTACAGGGAAGAAGAAGCATAATTAGTAGGCATAAAATAGACAGGGAAAGATAAAAAAAATGGTATAAGAGGCAGAGAATACAAAAAACTTATATGTACAACCCATGGACAAGAACTAAGTGGGGGGAGAGGTGGAAGCTGCGGGGTTGGGGGTCAGGGTGGAGGGCGGATAAAGGGGGAAAAATTGGGAAAACTGAAATAGCATAATCACCCAAAGCAATTTATAGATTCAATGCAATACCTATTAAAGTACCAATGGCATATTTCATAGATATAGAACAAACACTTCAAAAATTTATATGGAACCATAAACAACCCTGAATATCTACTGCTGTTTTGAGAAAGAAAAGCAAGGTAGGAGGGATCACAATACCTGATACCAAACTGTATTACAAGGCCATTGTAATCAAAACAGCCTGGTACCAGCATAAAAACAGGCACATGGACCAATGAAACAGAACAGAGAAGCCAGAAATAAACCCAAGTCTCTATGGTCAATTAATATTTGACAAAGCAGGCAGCAACATAAAATAGGGTAACAATAGCCTCTTCAACAAATGGTGTTGGAAGAACTGGACAGCTACATGCAAAAAAATGAAACTCGAGCACTAACTTACACCATACACAAAAGTAAATTCAAGGTGGATAAAAGATTTAAATACAAGCCATGTCACCATTAAAGTCCTAGAGGAGCACATAGGCAGGAAAATCTCAGATATTTCACACAGCAACATTTTTAATGATATGTCCCCCAGAGCAAGGGACATAAAGGAAAGAATAAACAAATGGGATCTCACCAAAATAAAAAGCTTCTGCACACGTAAAAACAAAAACCATTAAAATGGAAAAAGAATCAACCATATGGGAAAACATATTTGCCAATGATACCTCAGACAAGGGTTTAATCTCTAAAATATATAAAGAACTTACACGGCTCCATTCTAAGAAGACAAGCAACCCAGTTAAAAAATGGGCAAAGGATATGAACAGATACTTCTCCAAGGAGGATATACAGAGGATCCAGAGACACATGAAAAGATGCTCAATATCGCTAGCTATCAGAGAGAGATGCAAATTAAAACCACAATGATATACCACTTTACACCACTCAGAATGGCCATCATAAACAAAGCAACAAACAACATGTGTTGGAGAGGTTGTGGAGAAAAGGGGACCTTAGTGCACTGTTGGTGGGATTGCAGACTGGTACAACCACTATGGAAATACTGGTACAATCAGTATGGAATTTCTTCAAAAAACTAAAAATGGATCTGCCTTTTGACCCAGCAATTCCACTGCTAGGATTATATCCTAAGAACCCTGAAACACCAATCCAAAAGAACCTATGCAACCCAATGTTCAAAGCAGCACAATTTACAATAGCCAAGTGTTGGAAGGAACCTAGATGTCCATCAGTAAATGAATGGATCAAAAAACAATGGTACATTTACACAATGGAATTCTATGCAGCAGAAAGAAAGAAGAAGCTCCTACCCTTTGCAACAGCATGGATGAAACTGGAAAGCATTATGCTAGGCAAAATAAGCCAGGCAGTAAAAAAGACAAATACCATATGATCTCACCTTTAACAGGAACCTAATCAACAAAACAAAGAAACAAGCAAAATATAAACAAAGACACTGAAATAGAGGACAGGCTCACAGTGTTCAGAGGGAGAGAGAGGAGGGAATTTCAGGGGAAAAAGGGAAGGGTTTACAGGAACAAGTATGAAGGACACATGGACAAAAACTAGGGGCGGGTAGAAATGGGAGGGAGTTGGGGAGGGCTGGGCAGGTAGGCTAGGATGGGAGTAAAAGAAAATTGTACTTGAACAATAATTAAAATTATTTAAAAAAAGAAATAGCATAATCAGTTAAAAAATACTTTAAAAAATTAAAAAATGTATCAGATAAAGACTGAAGTGTTTAAAGGGTTGCTAATGCCAAGAGTTTATTTTAAGAATTGTTTAGACCAAAAATCTTTCACTAAAGCACCAATTAATCCAACTTTGTTTCAAGCAAAATATTCACTTACTAGTGAACCATGATTACATAAAGGAGAAGCACAATTTTTAAAACTTTTACAAAACTCTAAAAAGCAACCCTGCATACAATTATAGGCCAAACAAGTTCAAACTTCAACAAATGTTTGTCAAAATTGAAAATTCCCACCTTAAAAATGTACACTTAAACACATTTACTTTCTTGTAGATTTTCAGATGGGCCAATTTCAACCTTTAGAAGGGTTTTTCAAAAAACTAAAAAAGCAACCCAAAATTACAGAACAAAATGTGCCTTCCAATCTAAAGAGGAAAAAAAAGTTTATTCTCATGTAAAAGTAACCACTGACTTCACTCAAATGACTAAAGACAATGGTGCAAATGGCAAGATCTTTCTCCCCTTATTTTAACTAGTCTTCCTCAGGCTTCCCTTATCAATTTAACAGAGGAATTAGGGAAATTTTCAAATTTCTCTTCAGCAAGATTTGCCTTTTGCATTAATTCCATAGCACCCAAGGCAGTTATATCCACATGCCAAACCTATATGCCACAAGATTCACTTATGAATTAAAATAAAAATAGGCCCTGGCTGGTATGGCTCAGTGGATCAAGCACCGGCCTGCGAACCAAAGGGTCGCTAGCTGGGTTTCTTCAGGACACATGCCTGGGTTTGGGCCAGGTCCCCAGTAGGGGGCATGTGAGAGGCAACCACACACTGATGTTTTTCTCTCTGGCTTTCTCCCTCCTTTCCCCTCTCTTAAAATAAATAAAATATTTTTCGAAAGTAAAAATAGGCATTAACTTAAAAGCAGCACAATAGATTAGGAAACTACAATGAATAAATAGGGTGGCTGCCTTGCTATCAAAAAACAAGCCCAGCCGTCACAAATCTTGTGTTTTGATATGAAAGTTTTACTATTATCACTCATAAAAATGCACAATACTCTTAAAATTAAGTTAAGTTTCTTACACATAAAGTATATGAATAAAATGACTCCTCAAAGTCTTTTCAAATGCTATAGAAACCTACTTAAGTAATGGGATTATAGAAAAACAACAAAAACCAGGAATGTAATCTGAGACCTTTTATTTATTGGTATTGTTCCCTCTATTGTATATCTAATGTAGTTCCAAAAATAGACACAAGATATTGGAGTTCTTTGAATCTTTTTTTTCTTCCCAAATTGCCACCAACAGTAATTGGTATTCTGAAAACAACTCTTGAAAATCTCTATTTTAATTAAAGTAGGATATTATATTCATATTCAATAAAACTTCACTATAAAAATTCCATACAACTTGATCAGTATCTTTCCCTCTTATTTTATATTCAATAACTCCTTTATTTCAAAAACAAAGATACATGGTTTTGACCACCAGTGGGTAAAGCTTTCCGAGTCACTTCTATCAACTTTTTTTTAATCAAATTTAAAATGTGGAAGAAACTGAGCACAAAGCTATATATAGTCTCTAGGAGAAAAATCCTTGGTTATTGTATTGCAGTAAAAACCAACATAAATAGCTGATTTATTCATAAAAATTTCACACAAGCATAATTTTATAAGGTGCACTTTAAAAATTACTTCATTTGCCACAAGGTACTGGAATGTAACTTGTAAAGCTGTCCTACACAATCCATCTCTGTCTCCTGAGTCCTTCAAAATTCACACAGAACATAAAAGTTTCAAAAACTAATACTAACAACAGCAATTAAACCAGGCGCAGCTTTTTACAAGCAACGGCCCTAAGCTCTAAATAAAATTACGAACAAAACAAATAAAAAATAAACAATCAAAACCAGAAAGTGTTCTTGAATTTTTCTCTTAGAAAGAGTTCTTAGTTTTACAATAGTTTGCTTTTCACTGAAAAACGAACGGGAAATCTAATTAACAGTGATAAGGATGAGAACAGTTAGTTCCCAGGCAGAAGATGCAAGAGTTCACAAGGCATCACACACTCCACCCACTCCCTCAATGTTCTGGGGGAGCTTTCAAGAAATGCCACTATCGAATGCCAGTTTTAAGGCCTTAAAAAAAAAGACCTCAGGAGAGCCCTACTCCTGTAAATGCACTATAAAATACAACGTAGCAAAACTCCATTTTCCAAAACAATTCAGTAATTTCCTACGATACCTGAAAAAGAATGAGCATGTACTCTGGAACCCTCAGGACTGCCGCCTCTCACACGACAGGGAGAGCAGCCCACGAGATTCCGAGTCACCACAAACTGCCACCACGTCAGTTTCTGTGACAGATCCACTGGGAGCATCCAGCTGTGATCCGCGGCCCTCCCTGACTGACGCTGCTGCAAGAGGAACGTAAATGCAATCTTCAGAGCCCTCCTACTTCCGTTCTCAAACAGAAATGCACTGCTTCTCCTACACCTCATTTCTTAACCCAATACCTCTCGATAGCGATTCCCCCTTCAAAAAGCTTAAGTGGAAAGCAAAGCAGATAGTCTTGGATCAGAGTCGACTGAATGTGTGATTGCTCAAAGGGTTTCCACCCCCGACTCCGGTGCAAATCACCAGCCAGCGCCTTCCTAAGAGCCTGTCGGGCAGGGGAAACGCAAGCAACAGAAGTCGACTTCTCAGTTCGCCACCCCCAATACTTCCTCCACGGAGTAAAGGGAGCGGAAAAGCGCAAAGAGGAACTAAGTGAACTGCGAAAGGGTGCCCAGCAAGCACCCTTAAAGAGAGGGTGAGAGATAGAAACGGAGGAGCGGAAGGAAGCGGAAAGGAAGAGCTGCAAGAGGCAGGGAACGTGAGCGCGCGCCAGAAATGGGCACGAGTCTTCGGGGACGCGGCTGCACTCCAGTCCTCGGAGCACGGCGGGTGCGCCCGGCCTCTGGGCTGCTTCGCCTGGGTCAGAGGGCTAGAAAGTGGGATGAGGAGACAACGTCCCCCCTCCCGGCCAGCCTCGCAGCTCAGGAAGAGTCGTTCAGGGCTGCAGTGCCCTCGTTGGGTCGGGAGCGGAGAAAACTGCCGCTCGCCCCGTCGGAAGGAGAGGGCTGCAGCGGACTCTGCGCGTTCAGGCAGCCGGCTTTCACACCCACCCACCGCCCAGGGTCTCAGCTCCGGGGTGACGCTTGCCCGGCTCTGGGGGGCCGCGCCAGTTACCTGAAGCGGGGCGAGTCCTTCAGACACTCCTCGAAATCCACCATCATCTTCATCCTGCCTCTGCCTCGCCTAGCCGGCGGCGCTGGAGGAGCTTAAGGAGCCGCGGGAGCGGCCGCGCTGGGTACCCAAACGGCCACGGCGGACGCACGGCCACCACTAGCGTTGAGTGGAGCTGACCAGACAGCCTCGCCCGAGGGTCATAGCAGCCGCGAAGACCGCGGCGGTAGCGACTGCTGGTCAGGCCCTTCTTCCTCCCGCCCCCTAGCAGAACGCCGGCCTCAGGGAAACGGCCGGGGAGTGACAGCTTCAGCCAGCCAGCCACAAACCCAGCAGCCAATGGGAGGGGTTTCTGGCAGCACCGCCTGCGGCTCTCTGGCAACGCATCTGAGCGACAATAGCCCAAGCCAATGAGCAAAGCGACCGTGGATGCCTTCTAGCTACAGGCGTTCCCGAGGGCCAACCGGGTTGCGCCGACCTCGTCAGGCGGGACGCACCGGTTGCTGGGAGGCTGGCAGCAGGGGCTCCTTGGGAAGGAAGTCACGTGTCTGCGCACCGCGCTTCCCTCCTAGCCCCCGCCTCTTCTGCTTCTCCAGCCCCTCCCTGCTGAGCTGCCAACGCGGAGAAGCTGCTAACGCAGAGAAGCTGCCAACGCGGAGAAGCTCCTCCTGCAGGTCTTAGCGAGGACAGTTATTTTTTTTAAGGCTGCTTTGACAGAAATCTGAAGAGGTTAGGAGATATTATAAAAGGAAGAAATAGGCCAAGCCACCGCTTCCTTTCAGTTTAAAGAAACTGAAGCCAGGGAAGGAGCAAGGGTGAACGTTAATGATAAAATCCGTCTTTCAGTTACTGGCTTCATCCCTTATAATTTAGAAATCTCCCCATGTGTATCTTTTTATATAATCAGACTACTTCCAGAAGGAGCTGACATTTAGGGTGGACATCGAAAGATCAGAAGGATTCAGACAGGTATGAAAGGTAGGGTGTTTCATGTAGAGGAGCCGTTCTTAAAACCACATAAGACATTCCTCCTTACAGACACCTTTCTCTCTTGTAGCCTTTGCCAGTTCTAAGATGACAGGGTTCTGAAAATCAGGCTCACTTACTCCATCCAACTTGCAGCACCTGCACCATGGACACATTATATTTAAATATATACTTTTTAAACCCAACCTAAAAAGCATAAGCGTATTTATAAAAATGCACATGTAGGATGTTCGAACAGCAGAGTGGCTCTGAGTGAGAGCCAGAAGGGAAACTCCCTGGCTTTACCTCCTAGCTTTCTCACTGTAAAATGAGTATAACACCACGGACCTAATAGAATTGTTTTGAGGCTGAAAAAGGTAAGACCTCTGAAGGTTCTTAACACTGTGTTACATAGTAAGCATTCGGTAAATGTTAACTATTACTATAATTGTACCGCTTTTTTCTTCAGTGCCATAATCAGTAGTGAAGCATAAGCCTTCTCACCTCTACTGCCTAAAGTCTTGTATGACCCTTCAACCATCTGACTAACTATAGCATAATGACTTATTGCTTTTCATAACCTATGGTTATATCTTTGATCTCTTTAGCACCTTTAGTAATTAACAGTATAATTTTGAGAATTTCAAAGAATATACAAGCTTTATAAATGTGTCTTTTGTTATAAACTTGGTTTCTCTTTTTTAACTGAATTCTATACTCTTGGAATCTATGCAACTTCTGATAACTAGAAACCATTGACAAACATTACATGTCCTCAAACACTTCAGTTAATCAAGCCAACCTCTTCTAGATTTGTAACTTCTATGTCAAATTTACAAATAGAGTAGACCATTTCTACATTTAATTGAATTCCTGATGCATAACAACTAGTCTGTATATACATTAACTTCCTGTTTTAACACAGTATAAGTTTTGGGGAGATGCCTAAAATGACACTTTGAGATTGAAATTAAAATTAAACTGCATGACACCATCAATACAAATAACTAAGCTAAATATCAAATAAACATTCTTCTGTGGATGTCTAAATTTACATATACCCATTTAATGATAGCAATTTCACAATTTTTCTTCTCTGTCCCACAGTAAAGCAAGCATTACAGGGTGTCAATGGTAAGACATGTCCTAAAGACATATTAAGAAATATTAAGAACCCTAACCTGGTAACTCAGTTGGTTAGAGTGTTGGCATGATACACCAAGGTTGTGGGTTCCATCTCTGGTCAGAGCAAATGCGAGAAGCAACCAATGAATGCATAAGTGAAACAACAAATCAATCCCTCTCTCTCTCTCTCTCTCTCTCTCTCTCTCTCTCTCTCTCTCTCTCTCCCCCCCCCCCCCCCAAAGAGCAATAAAAAAAGAACTATTAAGAGTGGGTTAGGGTGGAAATCCCAAAGTGTCACAGGTCATAAAAATAAGTTTCAGGGCCACTCTGCAACTTCTGCTATATTTTTTTTGACAATTCTTGATGTATCTTTTCAACCCATGCTTCTGAGTTTATCACTTTAATAACTGTTTCTCAGTCCCGAGATCCCAGGAGAAAATCTAGTCAACACAGCTCATTTTTTCATGACAAGTCACACAGGCCTCTGGAAAGCCTGAATGTGGGGTGGATCACTCAGTCATTTGTACAGGAATGGGGGCTGCAGGACAGCTGACTGGTAGACAACCAGTTTCCCTGAAAGAGGATGTTGATGTCTGGGTCGCATTAAACACAGCTATTAAACTCACATTCATCCAGGACTTTGGCATCTGACTCACAGTCCTCTACCCCAACTCCTACCATTAATTAAGGTGATTTCAACATTCACTTGTTCTTTCACTCAAGAATATTCACTGAGCATGTTCCATGTTCTCTGGCCAGACCCTATGGTAGGCTCTGAGGTTTACAGGTGAAATAAACAGTGTTTTATTTCTAGAGCTTTCAAACCAGAAGGGGAAGCACACAATGAATTCTGGGTTAGGAATATGCACAGGGAGCTACTCCTACACTGACAGTCATTTCTTCTGAGGAAGGAAATAAGGTTTGTATATGTCTGTATGAAGAATCTTGAAAAAGTAAGATCCAACAGAAGATGAGAAAGTTCTTTCCAAGGACCTTTAATTACAAAGAACTATGTGGCTAAAGAGGTAAACAGTAATCACATACAAATGACCTTGCCTGCCATGCTAAGGTATTCTATCTTAAGGCAATAGGAAGTCATCAGAAGCATTTAAACCTCAAAGTGATGTGATCTAATTTGAATTTTTTAAAGAAAAAGATTGAAAATGTGACAACATTAAACTTTAAAACTTCTTAATGGTAAAGGAAATTATAAACATATAAAAGGCAAGATAAGCATTTGGCTATACTCTAATATATAGACTATTTCTATGCATTAGTAAGAAAATGAAACAATGCATTAGAAATATGGACAACTATTTGCACAATCAATTTAGAAGAGAAATTTATAAATGGCCAAGGAACAGATGAAATTAGCTCAGCCTTGCTGTTGATCAGGGACATACCAATTAAAAAAATTTATTGTATTTTTTTCCATTACAATTTATTCCCCTTATACACTGCCATAATCACCACTCTGTTGTTCATGTCCATGAGTCCCTTTTCCTGCATCCCTCCTCCCTGTAACCTACCTCTTCCCTTTAGCTGTCATCCTGTTCTCTGTCTAGGAGTCTGTCTCTATTTTGCTAATTCAGTTGTTCATTAGATTTCACATGTGAGTGAAATCATGGTATTTGTTTTTCTCTGACTGGCTTATTTCACTTAGCGTAATGATGTTCTCCACATCCCATGCTGTTGCAAAGGGTAAAATTTTCTTTTTTAAGGCTGAGTCGTATTCCATTGTGTAAATATTCCATAGTTATTTTATCCATTCATCTACTGATGGACACTGGGCTGCTTCCATATCTTGGCAATTGTAAATAATGCTGCAGTGAACATAGCGATGCTTATGTTCTTTCTTTTTTTTTTTAGGATTTTATTTATTTATTTTTAGAGAGGGAAGCGGGGGAGAGAGAGAGAGAGAGATATCAATGTGCGGTTGCTGGGGGCTGTGGCCTGCAACCCAGGCATATGCCCTGACTGGGAATCGAACCTGCGACACTTTGGTTCACAGCCCCTGCTCAATCCACTGAGCTACGCCAGCCAGGGCTGATGCTTATGTTCTTTCAAATTAGTGTTTTCGGTTTCTTCACATAGATTCCCAGAAGTGGAATCACTGAATCATAAAGCAGTTCCATTTTTAATTTTTTGAGGTATCTCCTTACTGCTTTCCACAGTGGCTGCACCAGTCTGCATTCCCACCAACAGGGCAAAAGGGTCCCCCTTTCTCCACATCCTTGCCAACACTTGTTGTTTGCTGATTTATTGATGATAGCCATTCTGAATGGTGTGAGGTGATATCTCATTGTGGTTTTAATTTTCATTTCTCTGATGATTAGTGACACTGAGCATATTTTCATGTCTATTGGCCATCTGTGTGTCCTCGTTGGAGAAGTGCCTATTTGGGTCCTTTGCTCATTTTTAAAATTGGGTTGTTTGTTTTGAGGGTGTTAAGTTTTATAAGTTCTTTATAAATTTTGGATAATTTGAATTTTTTAAAGAGTGGGGCAGAGGAGTGGGACTATCAAAACTGAGACTAAATGAGGTAAGCAATTTTGAGGTTTTCAACCAAGGCAGTTGTGATCAAGAGATATTTAAGAAATACAAATCAAGGAATCTGATGGCCCACTGAATGTGAGGAACAAGAAGGAAAAAAACTTAACCTTGCGGTGACTCCGTGTGTCAGGTTTGAGTGACTGGTGGGAGGTGGTGCCATTTGCACAGAGAGAACACTTATCTGTATGTCTCAAAATATGTCCCTTTAAGAAGGCCTTAAATGTTCCCGCCTTATACCTTATCTCACCCAGGACATTCCATGCACAAGCTCAACCTTGAATGTTTCCTGTAGTCTCACTCCCACACATTCACTTGACATCTCCAAACCCCCAGGACTCTTTTTCTCTTCCTAACTATTGGTATCCACTTGTCTTGCCTTCTTCCACCACTTCACTAACACTCTTTACAATGCCTCCATACATCTCCCTAGGTCATTTCCTGGCAATGTCACATACCCAGCACTGGCTGCCCAAAGATTTGCTTTATGTTCACCCCTCCTAGTTGCTGAGCAATACTAGAGACAGTTTATATTTTATAAAGCTGTTGGAGCCATTAGAAAATTTTCAGCAGAGAACTTATGAGTTGGATAAATTTCCCTTTGGCTATTGCCAAATCTCCCTCCATTGCCTCCTAAGACTCATAACATCATAGTCTCCACATATCTCCTCCTATTCATTTTACTCTCCATTGCATTCTATTCTCCACTCCCTACCCAGCCCCATCAACTTTTTTCAATAAGGTCACTTTCCAATTGCCAAACCAAAGGGCACGTTTCAGTACTTGTTTTTCTTGACATTGCTTCAGCACTGGACATTGTTGGCAACTATTTTCACCTTGAAAACTTACAGCATTCTCCTGCTTTAAATTCTTCAAAGGTTTAATATTGCCTAAAGCTATGCTTTTAAAACTTTCCTTAATCATGGAACCCTTTGTTTAAAAGAAAAAAGTCTTTCACCAATACCCACCATCAAATGGACAAAAGCAGAGCTTATGTGGTTGAAACAGGGGAGGAAGACCCAGTGCTTGGCCACCTGGCCCCACTTCTCATTCCCAGATGACTCACCAGTGGACTCCAAGGAGTATTCACAGCTCCACTGAGTATAATATGAAAACCACAGATCTGTAGAAAAAACTCTGAATCCCTTAATTTCAAACCTACCAGAAGACTCAGTCTCTCTGCTCCAAATGGGTTCACTCACCCATGAAGGAACTCTCAATTGCTTCAGTGTACTTCCCTCTCAGCCCCACCTTGGTACATGATGTTTCCTCTGCCTGAATGGGCCTCTTCCCTTTGTGTGCCTGGTGAGCTCCAATCTACTATTTAAAACTTGGCTTAAATGTATTCTCTTCAGGTACTTGCCTGTCACAGAGACATGACTTTTTTTGTGCTCTGATTGTTCTTGCACCCATTGTACATAACTCTATTAGAATAGAATTCAGTTCAGTATTCTCATTTGAGATTTTCATAACTATGTTCTCCTCAGACCTGTGGCTTTTGGGTGGTAACGTTATGTTCTTTTCATCTTTGTAGCTGTAGAACCTAGGTCAGTGCCTGGCATTTACTAAGCATCTGATAAATGGTGAACAAATGGATTTATTTTTCTCCCAAAGTGGTACTTTCCTATTCATATCCCCATGATTACTTGACACACATATGTATTTCCCCACCGTATTATGAGCTCAGATAATGATCCTTGATTGTGACAATTAAATAAGATATAAATAAAAGTGCCTAATAATGCCTGACTCATTGATAGTTTTCATGTTGGCTGTAACAGAATCCCCTGTAGAGTTTTTCTGTGTTTTTTGGTTTGTTTGTTTGTTTGTTTTAATATAGATTCGTGGGACCTACCTCCTAAATAAGATTTCCATAGGTGAGGCCTAGGCAGAAGGCCCACCAATGATTCTGATGCCCAGCTTTCATAACTGAAACTCAATAACTGCTAGCTAATGTTCATTTTATAACTCCAGGACCTGGCTCAGAGACCAGTGATGTAGTTGGTGCTCACTAAATATAGGTTGATTTTAAATTAAAATATACAATGTTTTTAATATTCAGAACATAACATTTTTTATATCTAACTAGCCAAGGGTTGAAGTGAAGAGGTAGATTTAGGCTACAGGGGCCCAGACCACAACTCGATTCTCTCTCATTGTTGGGTCTGTACTTCAGTGAGTCCTCTGTTACTTTGCCTTTCTTTTACATCCGTCCCACCTTCCTGCCTTTAGTAGATAATAAGAAGACTTACTCTCTGCCCAACTTCAATCCCCATAGATCCAAAACACCAAAGTTTCTAAGTATTTGCTTTCTAACTTTTGATTTGACTGTGGTCTGTCCTGAGAGTTTTCCTGGAGTCTCTCTCTCTCATAATCATCACATTTAATTGAACCTCAGGTCCTGTAAACTGTTTCCCATGTAATAGCTCTTGAATTTGTGCCCACCTTCCAAACCTCAATGCCACCGCCTTGGTTCAGTTCTTCTCTACCTCTCTTCTGGATTATCCCAAATAACATCCTAAATGGGCTTGCCTGTTGTGGGCTGAGTTGTATTAACCCCAAATTTGTATGTTGAAGCCGTAACCCCCAATGACCCAGAATGTGACTGTGTTTGGAGATAGGTCTTTAAGGGGGTAATTATGGTTAAATGAGGTTTACAAGGATGGAGCTCTAATCTAATATGATTGGTGCCCTAATAAGAAGAGAAAGAGATACCAGGGATGCAAGTGCACACAAAGGCCATGTGAAGACACAAATAGAAGGTAGACATCTACAAGCCAAGGAACAAGGCCTCAGGAGAAACGAGACCTGCCAACACCTTGATCTTGGACTTCCAGTCTCCAGAATCATGAGAAAATTAATTTCTTTTGTTTCAACCACCCAGCATATGGTATTTTGTTATTGCAGTCCTAGTAAACTAAATACCTTGCCACAGTGTCACCCTTTTCAATTTATTCTCTATACCACTAAAAATGATCTTCCAGAAAGCTAATCTGGTCACATGACTCCCTGGCTCAAAATACTGTGGTATCTTACATTGCTTTTCTTGGTACAGCACACAGGAGATGCTCTGGCCCTTCTAAGCAGTGCCATTTTTATTCTTGTGTGACTACTTCCAAAACTCTGGTCATACACATCATGTCTGTCTCGGTCTTTAAGTTGAACAAGAAACCAGCTCTGGCTAGTTTAAGCGTGAAAGGAATTCCTTACAATGCTGTTAGGTGTTTGTATTAGTCTGCTCAAGCTGCCATAACAAAATGCCATACACTGTATGACTTAAACAACAGAGATTTATTTTCTTACAGTTGTGGAGACTGGAAGTCCAAGATCAAGGTGCCAGCAAGTTTGGTGTCTGGCGAGAGCCCTTCCCTTGGGTTGTAGTTGGCACCTTCTCAATGTGTTCTTACATGGCCTTTTCTCTGCTCACATGGAGAGAGGAGAAACAGAGCAAGCTTTCTGGTGTTTCTTATTAGAATACAAAAAAGTCTATCTAATCAGTGTCTCACTCTTATAACCTCATTTAACCTTAATTATTCTAAGCCACACAAGGGGTCAGGACTTCAATTTATAAATTTTAGGGGGACTTAAACATTCAGCTCTTCACATTGTTCATAGAAGCTTTATTCATAATAGCTAAAAATAGGAAACAACCCACATATCCACCAACAAGTAAAAAAATGAATACAGAAAGTTCTCAACTATAATGGTTTGATTTAGGATTTTTTACCTTAACATGATGTGAAAATGATATATATTCGATATAAAGCATACTTCACATTTTGGATTTTGATCTTTTCCCAGCTAGAGATATGCAGTACCATACTCTCTCGTGATTCTGGGTAGTGGCAGTGAGCTGCAGCTCCCAGTCAGCCACATGATCACAAGGGTAAACAATCAATATTCTACAGTGTACTGTGTTGCCAGTGATTTTTGGATATTGTGTTTTGTGGTTTTGCATCCTATCATGTCTACAAAATGCCCATCTACGTCTTCTGCTTCTGGAGAGAAGAAGGTAATTATTCATGAGATGAAACTGAAAATAATTTCACAACTCGGGGCTAATAATGTAAGTGTTCTGAGCATGGTTAAGGTCAGATAGACTAACTGTATTATTCAGTGGGTTAGTTTTGTATATTTTTGACTTTATATAAGTGATATAATACTGTATTTATTCCTTTGTAACTTTTTTCTTATTTTTAGCTTAAGTCATGTTTGTGAAATTTACCCATACTAGTCCCACTAGTTCCAAATCATTCACTTTTCACTGCTATATGAATATTCTTTACTCATTTTCCTGTGAACCTTTTTAACTCCTCATCCAAGAATAAGTTTTCATTGTATTTTAGACAGGAGGAGAGAGAGAGAGAAAAACATCAGTGTGAGAGAGAAACTTCAATTGGTTGCTTCTCCTATGCACCCCAACTGGGGCTCAAACCCTGACTAGGTATCGAACCTGCAACCTTTTGGTATAAGAGATGACACTCCAACCAGCGGAGCCACCTGCCAAGGGCTTGTTCACAGTTCTTTGTTTTCAGAAACAATGATGCTATGAGTATTCTCATCCATGTCTCCTTGTATGCATTTGCAAGAGCATCTCTAGGGCCTGTACCGAGGAGTGGAAATACTGAGCCAAGAGGTTTGCATATCCTCAACTTTGTAATATAGAGGCAACTTGTTTGCCAGGCGTCAAACAACTTTGTGTTGCTTTCACCCTATATAGCTCCTTCCTATTATTCCATATCCTCTCTAATACTTGGTGCTGTCAGATGTTTTCATTCTTGCCATTCTAATGGTATAAAAAGCATCTCATTGGATATATAATATATGTAGATAGATATATTGATACAGATATATTGATATATCTATATCTAGGTATATGTCTATATCTATATATAAATTTCCCTGGTTATTAATGAGGTTGAACATTTTTTCATATGCTTCTTGGTTATTTATATTAAATAATGTCTTTTGTGAAATATCTATTCATGTCTTTTGCCAAATTTTTGAGTCATTTTTTTCTTTGTATCTAGATATCAGTCTTCTTTTGATTATATCTATTACAAATATCTTCTGCTTATGGATACTCTTCTCTTTTTTTATGGTGTATTTTGGTAAACAAAAGTAACCAAACTTACTGTAGTTACACTTCTCTTTTCCTTTAAGATTTGTGCTTCTGCTGTCTGAAGTAATTCTTCCATACCCTAGATTAATGAAGATATTCTTTTATGGAATCTTCTAAGTTTTGTTTCAGATGCAAATCTTTATGTCCATATGAATTCAGTTTTTGTGAATGGCATATGATAGCTACCTTTAAAGATATATACTGAAAACAAATTGTCCCATTGACTCATTGCATTGCTCTGCATTATAAAGTCCACCCTAGTAGATCATTTTTTGTTTGTTTGTGCATCTATTTCCCCCCGACTAGCCCACAAATCATTTAAAAGCAATGATGGTGTCTTATTTTTCACTATATATTTTGGGTTTGCTTCTGTATTCCTAAATCGAAAACACTGTAGACCATCTGAGCCAGAAAGAACCTGAAAATCAGCTTGTCTAGCTCCTTTATTTTACAGGTAAGGAAATGGAGAGACACAGTAAGTGTAATCTGTTCCCTTATAAGATCACATGGGGATTTAGTGCCAGAGCTGGGGCTCAGTACACCATTTTCTGTTTCTGCTAAAAGCCCAGATACCAAGTTCAGCTCCATTTACATCCAGCACCTGAACAAAATCATGGCCTGGTCAGCAAGTATAGAGAGGGGCACTCGTGTCTGTTACAATGGCAAAGGGTTAATGTGATTAATGCTGACAAGTCAAAAAGAAAATGAAGGAAAAGACCAAGATGAGTCATATTAACAAATGGAAGAAATATAAATGGACAAAAAAATTACAGAATTCAGAAATCAAACATATGCAAATTAAACGTTTATATCTTTACCCTCCCTATCAGATAGTAAAGATGGAAAAGAATATCTTAGAAAACATCCCATTACAAGGTAAACTTCCTGAGGCTATCCTCAGGAAGAGGACTGTTGTTTTGCTCATCACTATATCCCTATCATGTGGTGCAAAGTCTGGCAGATAGTTGGGGCCAATTAATATTTAATATTAAATAAGTGATTAACATGCCTGTGCATTATGGGCTTTTTTATTGAGAGGGAGGTGGGCAAATCCAAGTCCTCCAGCCTTCCCTCTGCCACACACAACACATAAGGAAATGCCTGTTGTTCAAAGAAAAGCATAGCTGAGTATGCTCCACCATTCTGAAAGCTCTGGCTCATGAGAAGATCAACTACCTCCAAAAAAGAAACAGGAAACATTTACATGGGGAAAGAATAAGTAAATATTGGTGACACTGTATAGATGGACAGAGGCTGTCATATACTGTTAGTAGTAGCATAGAACTTTTCTGAAAGAAAATTTGGCAATATATATCAAAATGCTAAATATGTGTATCTTTTAAATTTTCCTTAAGAAAAGGATAAGACACATATACGTAATCATGTTTGTTTTGCTACAGTGTTGTTTCTAGAGAAAAAGAGGATATATCCTTAATTTTTACCAATATATTGGTTAATTATAATATATAGTATAATATCATGTAATGTTAAGATTCTTAGAAAGTAGAAACAATATTAGCAATAATCATTTGTTTTGCTTTATTCCTTTATGTAGTCACTTTTAAAAAATAAACATGTATATATATTTTATAATCAGACAAAGATTTTTATGCCTATTATTACAAGAAAAGTGGATCCTGGAGTTTCAAATTGTGTCTATTTACTTTACTTATTTTTATCCTGCATATCTTCTGAATTAAAAAATTAAATAATAAGAAAGTTAAAATAACATTTTGAATAGTTTATTTATTGTATTATTTTCCATGACCATTTATTTCCCTTATATCCTTTTCCACCTTCACCCATCCCCTCCCCCCACAATCACCACACTGTTGTCCTTGTCCATGTAAAATGAAAATTTTAAAAAATGAAAACCTTATGGGGAAGGCAGTAAGAAGATATGCCAATAACCTAGGTTTTTTTTTCCTCAAAATTAAAAATAAAATATACTGTCATATTGTTCTAGTTAACTGAGAAAAGAACTCATATCAGTATGTCAGGAAAGACAGACATTTTCCTGAATTCCAAGAGGAATTTATACAAGCTTAATTTTTATTCCTATTACCTATTAGCCAACAACATGTGCTTCCACTCAAACTTCTCTTTAATGCTGAGTCCCTGGCTTTGAAAGTGCTTACACATGAGATATTGCCACAATTATTATGAGGACATTTTGGCATTTCCTTTTAGTGGGCATTACAACATAGACCCTATTTTCTTTGCTTTTATTATTTTTAAGAAAATTGGTATTCTCCCGTAAGAAAATGAACATTTAATCCAAGTATTAGGGGACTTTAGCTTTGTTGCTACTATTAGGATTTAAACACTTCACAGCTTTGCACATAGCACAAAAAGGGATGTGCAGTGAAAGGGTGCTTGAGTCTTGGACTTCCCTCCTTAACAACCAAAGGCCACCCACAGCCTTCAGCGTGAATACTTACTGCTTTTCTTCTAAATATCTGTCTTTTCCCTTTAACTGCCTCTAGACTCTTGGCAGAAGTGCTAGGGAAATAGAAGAAAATAGAAATAAATTTGTCTTTTTCTTCTTCCTTCATGTGGCAAAATTGATATTGATAGATAAAACCAAGCCATTGACTTCTATGGCTGAAATTAAAAGCATTTCTTTAATTTTTATCAATAGTAGGAATAGAGCCAAATATGCCCATTACTAAAAAACTTAAGATGCTACCTACCACAAACTATATGCCAAAGTGTTTTATAGATGCTTCATTCTTAATCTCTCCTAATGAAAAGGTGGCTTCTTTGTTAAAAAGGTCAGGGATGTAGGGGGAGATGATAAATTCTACTTTATTAGTTCCTTTGGAAACACTGTCCTACATCATGGGTCAGATCTACAATACTATAGGACTTCAAAAAAATCTTTTTTAAAAGAGGTTTTATTTCACCAGAGTGATGTTGACATTACAATGACATTACAACATTACAATGATGTACAACATTCATTGTAATGTTGACATTATTAATAACCTTTTGCACCAAAATGAGTACTTGCCAAAATGCTATCAATCCAAAACCACATATTCAAAACACTTGATACATGTGCAATGGGAATGCAAGGGGAAGGATGATGTTTCAAGTTAGTAAAAATGGCCAGAGCAAGGAATAAACTGTTAGAAAAGGGACAAAGTTATGGAGTACAAGGGGTTTAGCCCCCAGCCCCACCCCAGGGCCTCAGTGACTCAAAGTATAATGTCCAATGCACTGTGGTTCCTACATGATTGATCACAAGATAGCTAAATTCAAAGAACAGAAATTGTCCAACTCCCTTGGTCTCAGCTGCCATTATTCTAGTTCCTCATATCTGACTCCCAGCTTTGTTACCTCTCTCAGAGTATCAGAAGATTTGTTAGAACAAAACTAATAGGTGGGCTAGTGCCAGTGGCATGCTGCCACCCACAGACAAAAGGGGTATGTGGCACTGCTGACACTGGTTACATCGCTTTACATGTAATTGGCCAAAGTCAGTGCTCTCCTCCATCCATGGAGCAGTTGATTTGCCAGGCAAATTACGGCAAAGGAGCTCCAAAGAGGTGCCCCCTGGGCATGTGAAGACCTCTAATATCCTGATGTGCATACCGGCCCTCACAGTTCTCCTCAGCTGATTCCATAACTGGTAGCTGAAAGGGCCCGGAATGGGCACAGGGACTGCTGCTGAGCTATTGGCAGCTTGTGGATGCGATTCTGAAAGGCAGCAAAGTGGGTGGCACTATGGAGATAAACATTTCACACCTCCCCATCCTTACTCCCACTCCCTAACTTGAAAACACAAGGTACTTTGGGATCTGGATTCAGCCTCCTACAGCTGTTCTGCTGTGGCTTGTTCTTTGCCAACTGCTTCCTTGGGTATTGTCCTTTAAGGAGTGGTTGGGGTTTGTTTTTAACTCACTATGCCACAGCAAGACATTTGGCCACACGATTGCTACATCTAGAGTCATAATTTTTAGAGCCATAAGAACCTTAAAGATTCTGGAAAGGACTCACCCAGGGTGACACTGCTAGCTTGCAGAACAAGAATTAGAACAGATCCCAAGGAACAGTTTTTCTCAAACTCATGAAACCATATTTGACTCATGATTAGATATATATTTTACAAGCTAACCAGTGGGTGTGAGTGTAATATATGCATATGTGAGGATAAATATATCCATATATGTAATTAAAACAGAAATGGCATGACAAAGTATCATCCTTCCCAAATGCTACGTTCCATTTCCTATTACTGGATTTTTAAAAGCTGTTTTTGACCTACAAGATTGGTCTATGATCACATAAGAAAAAGCTCCTTTGTTATTTCACACTGAAATATGCAACTCATTGTTATTTTTTTTTTTTTTAATTGAGAGGAAGGGAGAGAGAGAGAAAGGGGAGGGGAAGGGGAGAGAGACCAATTTGTTGTTCTACTTATTTATGCATTATTGGTTGCTTCTTGTATATGCCCTTAGATCGAAACTACAACCTTGGCATAATGGGACAATGCTCTAACCAAGTAAGCTACACAGCCAGGGCTCAACTACATAGTAAAAAATTCTGAAAATAAGAGTAATCACCACTCTTAGTTCAAAAAATGTCTTACATTTCATGTAAAGCCTGTTTCAGAAGACAGTTACTTTCCCTGCGCATCAGTCTCCATACCTGCACACATAGCCAAAGTAAGGCTTTTAAAACATAACTCCTATCATGTCTGTCCTTTGCATAAAACTCTTCAGTGGCCTCTAGTTGCCAGTAATAATAATAGCTAATAAACCATGTTTACAATGTGCCAGGTCCTCTTCTAAACACTTGACATATGTTCCCCTCATTTATCCCTTGCAACAGCTCAAAAAAGCAGGGTTATTTTCATACCTATCTTACACATAAGGTGTGCAACCAGCCCAAAGACCCATGGCCAGTAAGAGGCAGGGTTAGGATTTGAACCCAAGCAGCTGCCTAGTTCTCTTGGTCACTGTGCCACAGTTAACAGTGAATCGAACTGCTTAAAATAGTCTCCAAGCCTCATCATGATGCCTGCGTATGCTCCAGCCTGCTGGACAGTTGTATGACATCACACATGCTATTCCCCCTGTGCAAAGTGAATCCTGCATTTGGTTTATTCCTACACAAGCTTCACTCTAGGTCATTCCTCACTCCCTTACATTGCCCTAGATGTCCCCTCTGTGTTTCCCTAGCATTCTCTCTTTCCTTCCTTCGCCCTCAGTCCATGTCATTCATTCATTCATTCCATTCACTTGATAAATATTCACTGAGCACTTACTCTATGGAAGGAGACACAGTCGCAAAAGTGACCAAGTCCTTGCCCTGTTCATATTTTTCAAAAAGGGGTGGGGCTATAATAAGCAAATGATTAAATGATATGTCAAGTGGTGATAGCTATTAATGAGAAAAATAAAGTGGATAAGGTATGCCCAGGGTGGGGCCATGTGCCTATTTTATACTGGGAGGGTAGGGAAGGGCTCATTAAGGAGGTGATGTCTCAGCAGAGATCAAAGGCAGTGGGAACTAGCCTGTGGATTTCTGAAAGAGGAACAGTCCTTAAAAGAGGCAACAGTCAGGGCAAAGACTGTGAGTGAAGAGTGCTTGGAGGGTTCAGGAATAGTAAGGAGGCCAGTGTGGCTGGAGCTGGGTGAGCCAGTGGGGATCAGAAGGAAGGGAGTTCAGAGAGGCACAGGGGGCTGAGGCTTGGAGCTTTGTAAGGTCGCTTGTATTTCACAATGTGGTAAATGGGGAGCCACTGGAGGGTTCTGAGCTGAAGAGTTAAATAGTAGTTTTCTATTCCTGCTGCAAAAAATTACCACAGTTAGTATCTTAAAACAACATACATTTATAATCTTACAGTTCTGGAGGACAGAAGTTAGAAACAGGTCTCCCTGGGATGAAATCAAGGTACTGGTGGGGCTGTGTTTCTTCTGAAAGCTCCAGGGGAGAATCTGTTTTGCGTTTTTTAGTTTCTAGAGGCCTTTTTCTTCCATCTTCAAAACAACAATGTACATTTCTGTGACTATTCCTCTGTAGTCACAGCTCCTGACCACAACCAGGAAAGGTTATCCACTTTCAAGAATTTGTGTGATTAGGTTGGGCCCACCTGCATAATCCAGAAAAGTCTCTGCATCACAAAGTCCTTAAGCACATATGCAATGTCCCTTAGTCATGTAGCATGTTTATAGGTTCCAGAGATTAGGACATAGACATTTTGGGGGAATGGTATTATTCTACCTGTAACAAATGACATGGTCTGACTTAAGTTTTACCAGGATCACCCTGAGTGCTCTGTGGGGAATAAACTGTAGGGGACCAGGATGAAAGCAGGGAGACCAGGTAAGGAGGCTGTTAGAGTAATCCAGGAGAGAGTCAATCAAGCTCTGGGCCAGAGTGCTTGTGGGAGAGGTGGTGAGATGTGGTTGAATTCTGGATGTTTTTGTGAAGGTGGAGCTGACATGATCTGCTGATGGACTGGATGTGGGGTACAGAGAAGAAGAGTCAAGGATAATTCCAATGTTGACACCCTTCTCCCTTAGAGTACTTGATGTATGTTGTGTTTATTTAACTATCTCTCTGTTAGATTGAAAGAAGTTCTGAGGGAGAAGGGCTCCAATCTGGTTTGTTCGTTGTAGTGTTCTCACATTGATGAGTGCGTAGAACATAACAATACAGTTCATAACTACTATTTATTGAGCCATTACTATGTGTCAAGCACTTTGCATAATCTCATTTAATGATCAGAACAGCCTTGTGAAGTATGTACTATTATTATGCCTAGTTACTAAATGAGGAAACTGAGGCCCCTAGAGACTGAATGACTTAGTAAATAGAAGAGTGAAATTCAAATCCATATTGAATAATGAATTAATTCATTTAAATTAAGCAAAGACTTAGGTTTTGCTAAATATTCTGATGACACATGACATGGGAGATGGAGCAAAGGACATAGGTTTATAAATATTTCAGTTTTAGCCATAGAAAAATCATGTCAGGAAACAGCAAAAGTTAGAGCCTTAAGAATTCTCAAACTAGAGCCAATCTGTGGTTTGGTTGCTGTGATGAGTGATGCAGACAGTAATTTCAGAAATGTCTTGTAACCACTCTATATGCAAAGAAGAGAAAAACAGATGACATTACGCAGTTCATGGTGGTACAATGAAAAATGCCCTGACCAGAGAGTGAAGAGGGAGGGGCTCTAGTCTCACTTTAGTCCCAACCATTTATTAGCCAATACATTTGAGATATTTATTTCATCTTTCTGAGGTCATCTCAAGTGTAAAAAAGATAAAATCTTTTCTGCCTTATTTACCTCATAGCCTCTTGGGAGAAATAATGTTCACTCAATAAAGACAAAGTACCTACTATGTGTGCTGGCACTATCTAGAAACCAAGGACACACCATGAACCAATTGACAACATCCTTACCCTCATGGTGTTTGCATTCTAGAAGGAAGGGAGATTGACAAAAACAAAAATATGTAAATAGGTAATTTCAAAAGTAATAAATGCTATTAAAAAAAAGACAGTGTTCATACAGTGATCAGGGAGGAGGTAACATTAGATAGAGACTTAAATAAAGAGAACAAGCTCTACAGAAATCTGGAGAAAGAGCCATCCAGGCAGAGGGAACAGAATTTGTTAAGTTCCAGAGGCCAGAGTGAACTTGGGGTTCATATGTGAGGAATAGCAAAAGTGAGTATAGGGGGAGAGTGGTTGATGATGCTGGAGAGATAGGCATGAGCCAGGTCATGCATAGCCTTGTGGGCCATGGCACAGAGCTTGACTGTTATTATGCATATGGTAAGAAGATAGAGACAAAAATATGCAAAGAGCAACACAAATAGTAGATGAAGGGGGTGCAACATGGACTTAAGCAGCAATATGGTTCACCTGTTATGAAGAGGATGAGCTCTCTGGAGACTGCCTGGGTTGGAATCTTGGATGTACCACACACATTGTGTGTGGCCTTGGACAGGTGACCTAATTTCTCAGTATCTCAATTTCTTTATGTGTAATATAGCAAATATAGTGATAGTAATATCATCTACCATGTGAGGATTTTTAAAAATAGGATTTTATTTATTTATTTTTAGAGAGAGGGGGAGGGAAGGAGAAAGAGATGAAGAGAAACATTGATCAGTTGCCTCTCCAAGAGCCTTGACTGGGACCAAACCCACAACCTAGGCATGTTTCCTGACCACGAATTGAACCAGCAACATTTTGCTTTGCAGAATGACACCCAACCAACTGAGCAGCACCAGTCAGGGCCATATTATGGTTGTTTTGAAGACTGAACATTACATATATAATCCTTAAAATTTCTAGAACAAAAGTGCTCAATAAATGTTAGCCATTATTACTCTTATTTAAAAAGTACAAATCATTGAATACATTAACCTAAGTTCTCTAATCTAGAATCTGTAATTAATTTTTTAAACAAAATTTACATATAAAACCATTTTTTTAAAGATTTTATTTATTTATTTTTAGAGTGGGAAGGGAGGGAGAAAGAGAAAGAGAGAGAACCATCAATGTGCAGTTGTTGGGGGCCGTGGCCTGCAACCCAGGCATGTGCTCTGACTGGGAATCGAACCTGCGATGCTTTGGTTCACAGCCTGTGCTCAATCCACTGAGCTACACCAGCCAGGGCTCATATAAAATCATTTTTAAACAGAAAAACTAAACCTAGTATTTCTTATACATAAAATATTACAGAATTCAACCCTGACTGGTGTGGCTAGGCATCATTTCTCTTCTTTTCTTTCTCTCTCCCTTCTCCTCTCTCTAAAGACAAATAAAATCTTTAAAAAAGAAATTAGCTTCCCCCCAAAGTTCTGAGTGATATAAAAGTGTTTAAATGTAATTGGTTTAAATAAGCACAGTGAAGAGATCTATCTGTGCATTATTCCTTCCTTTAGGGGACCAGCCCTCTCTCATCCCTAGTGATTCTTCTTGGTCCATCTAGTCCTAATGAGGAGTAAAAATGAGATCCAGGTCTGTCCCAAGTTCTCCACCCACACTCTGCTATCTGCATCCCCACCCTGCCTCTCAAACCTGCACACACAGGATCATTCCAAGAAAAAACAGCATAAAACCCAGACTGGGCCAAATCAAAATTTTTCTTGGGATTTCCGCCAAACTGTAGGGGAAAGTCTCTCTGTCTCTGTCTTGGCCTCTTTCCATCATCTCAAGCCTCTAAGAATAATGTAGAACAGGTACTAGCAGCCAACTCTACCACTAGGTGGAGAGAATGAGAAGATGAGGCCAACACAGACGGCAGTCGAATCACAATGTGGGGAGAATGCTGACCAAGAATTCAGCTGTAACTAATGTCAGATCTTCCTCTATTATATGAACTACAAATTCCTACTTTTATTAAGAATTTGGTTTCCATCGCTTGCACCAAAAGTGACACTCTCAATATATAAACTTTCTATAAAAGATATTGTTTTTCTAAGATATCTGTAATAGCCTTTGTCTATATGACATTCTTTATTTAATGCCTCAAGAACCTGACAAGATTTTAAAAATCAATACTGATGTTACACAACAGATAAAGATGAAAGTTAAAGATTAAATTTCGGTTTAGCTGAAAAACCAAGGCACAGACCTTGTCATTATTATTGTTAACCTATGTTTTCAAATTTACGGAGGACCTCATACTAGTGTTGAAGTCACCTTAGGAATGATTTATGTCATATGAAGCTTTCACTGTATCTGTTACTATTCAGGAAAAGTGATTTCAACTTTAGTAAAACCTAAATACATGTAGTACCACTGTGGTGCTATTTCTGCCATTCTATGTGATCATAAAAAGTCATCATCTGTTTTCAATAGTGTAATGATTCCATATTCACAAATTCATCCTAGTTCACATTTTTATAACTTCTCCCCTACTTTTATATTTAGCAAAACCTATGCTTTGCTGTTTGAATGTAGGAAGGACACTGGACTAATGTGTAATTAAAGCAAAGCAGGTTAAGAAAAAAGCTATTCTAAAACCCATCTGCGATTCAGCTACTCGGTCACCCACCTTACTCAGTTTGTTCTTTTGGAACTGTAGAGCAGCCAGAAACAAATTCTCTTCAAACTGGATCAAGATGCATGTGGATAACGAAATTTTATTAATTAAGTCTTCCAATATCAATAAATAGCTTAAAAGGAAAGAGAAGAAAAATCCATGGGAATTTATGAAAATTTGGCAGGGATGTTTATCATTTGGCTTATGTAAGAAGCTATCCTGATAATAAATAGATATACTGAAAAACTTCTTGGGTAAAGCACAGCATGTTTCACCACCGTTTGAAAAGTATCTAAAAATGCTTTTGATTTTTAATCTTTCTAAATTCAGGCACCAAGTGCCTTCAAGCGGCTATTTTGGTGATGGTATATTGTTCTGACATCTTGTCCCTGAGTAAAATTGATAATTATGCTGAAATTAACACTTTCATCTCCATGGATCCACATGCCACTAAAAAATATAAAATATCATTGTGTTTTTCTGCAATTCAGCATTTGGAAGCAGACAGCTGCTCAAGCCAAACCTACTCCAGTCCTCTGAGAGAGACTATGTCGTTACTATTCCCTATCTCCTTTGATGATTGTAAGACCTTGAGCAAGGTGGGCAAACTCAGCTCAATATAAACTGAATAGATGAGTTTGTGGTAGTCAAATCTATTTGTTGGATTCTGCATATAGATAATACTATTGCAATCCTACAAGTTTGCTTGGTGTCCAAGATCTAGAGAAGAGAGGAAGGAAGAGTAATGCAACTGTCATTTAAAAAAATGTCCAATAGAAAAACAGGTTTCAGGCTTTTTAAAATTGTTGTTCAAGTACTTTTCTGCCTTTCCCCCACACCCTTTCCCACCACCCGAACCCTCCTCACCTCCTTCCCCTGTTTCCACCCTCCTCGTTATTGTCTGTGAGTCCTTTATAATTGTTCCTATAAACCCTTCACCCTTTTCTCCCATGTCCCCTCCCCTCTCCTCTCTTGTTACTGCCAACCTGTTCTCAATTTCAATGTTTTTGGTTGCATTTTGCTTTTGTGTTTGTTTTGTTGATTAGGTTCCACTTATACGTGAGATCATATAGTATTTCTCTTTCACCACCTGGCTTATTTCACTTAGCATAATGCTTTCCAGTTCCACCCATGCCATAGCAAAGGATAGGAGCTGCTTCTTTCTTTCTGCTGCGTATGATTCCATTATGTAAATGTACAATAGTTTTTTGTTTTGTTTTGTTTTTTTATGAAAATAATTTTGTCCTGGTTATTTCAGAATTTTACCTCTGGCTAAAGTTGACTTTTTTGAAGTTAAATTTATTTTATTTTATTTTTACTTTAATTGTTCTTCAAGTACAGTTTTCTGCCTTTTACCCCCAGCCCAGCCCACCCCCCAACCCTCCCCAAGTCCCTCCCATTTTCACCCCCCTTTTGTTATTGTCCATGTGTCCTTTATGCTTGTTCCTGCAAACTATTCACCCTTTTCCCCTGAAAATCCTGCCCTTCTCCCCTCTGGTCACTGTCAGCCTGTTCTCAATTTCAGTGTCTTTGGTTATATTTTGCTTGTTTGTCTGTTTTGTTGATTAAGTTCCTGTTAAAGGTGAGATCATATGGTATTTGTCTTTCACTGCCTGGCTTTCACTTACCACAACGCTCTCCAGTTCCATCCATGCTGTCCCAAAGGGTAGGAGCTCCTTCTTTCTTTCTGCTGCATAGAATTCCATTGTGTAAATGTACCATTGTTTTTTGATCCATTCATTTACTGATGGGCACCTAGGTTGCTTCCAGCACTTGGCTATTGTAAATTGTGTTGCTATGAACATTGGGTTGCGTAGGTTCTTTTGGATTGGTGTTTCAGGGTTCTTAGGATATAATCCTAGCAGTAAAATTGCTGGGTCAAAAGGCAGATCCATTTTTAGTGTTCTGAGGAAATTCCATACTGTTTTCCATAGTGGTTGTACCAGTCTGCATTCCCACCAACAGTGCACTAGGGTCCCCTTTTCTCCACAACCTCTCCAACACTTGTTGTTTGTTGCTTTGTTTATGATGGCCATTCGGAATGGGGTAAAGTGGTATATTATTGTGGGTTTAATTTGCAACTCTCTGATAGCTAGCGATATTGAACATCTTTTCACATGTCTCTGGACCCTCTGTATGTCCTCCTTGGAGAAGGGTCTGTTCAAGTCCTTTGACCATTTTTTAATTGGGTTGCTTGTCTTCTTAGAGTGGAGTCATGTAAGTTCTTCATATATTTTGGAGATTAAACCCTTGTCTGAGGTATCATTGGCAAATATGTTTTCCCATATGGTTGGTTCTCCTTTTATTCTAATAGTGTTTTCTTTAGCTGTACAGAAGCTTTTTATTTTGGTGAGATCCCATTTGTTTATTCTTTCCTTTATGTCTCTTGCTCTGGGGGACATATCAGTAAAAATGTTGCTGTGTGAAATATCTGAGATTTTCCTGCCTATGTGCTCCTCTAGGATTTTAATGGTGACATGGCTTATATTTAAATCTTTTATCCACCTTGAATTTATTTTTGTGTATGGTGTAAGTTGGTGCTCGAGTTTCATTTTTTTACATGCAGCTGTCCAGTTCTCCCAACACCATTTGTTGAAGAGACTGTTTTCACTCCATTTTATGTTGCTGCCTGCTTTGTCAAATATTAATTGACCGTAGAGACTTGGGCTTATTTCTGGGCTCTCTGTTCTGTTCCATTGGTCCATGTGCCTGTTTTTATGCTGGTACCAGGCTGTTTTGATTACAGTGGCCTTGTAATACAGTTTGGTATCAGGTATTGGGATCCCTCCTACTTTGCTTTTCTTTCTCCAAATTGCAGCAGCTATTCGGGGTCATTTGTGGTTCCATATAAATATTTAAAGTGTTTGTTCTATATCTGTGACATATGCCATTGGTACTTTAATAGGGATTGCATTGAATCTGTAAATTGCTTTGGGTACTATGGACATTTTGATGATGTTATGTCTTCTAATCCATGAACATGGTATATGTTTCCATTTGTTTGTGTCTTCCTTAATTTCTTTCTTCAATGTTGTGTAGTATTCTGTATATAGGTCTTTTACTTCCTTGGTTAGATTTATTCCTAGGTATTTTATTTTTCCTTTTGCTATATGAAATGGGATTTTTTTCCCCCTGATTGCTGTTTCTGCTGTTTCATTGTTGGTATACAAAAATGCCTTTGATTTCTGAGTATTGACTTTGTATCCCTCAGTTTCGCCAAATTCGTTTATTAGGTCAGTTTTTTGGCAGAGTCTATAGGATTTTCTGGGTACACGATCATGTCATCTGCAAACAATGACAGTTTTGTTTCCTCCTTTCCGATTTAGATGCCTTTTATTTTTTTTTCTTGTCTGATTGCTGTGGCTAAGACTTCCAATACTATATTGAATAAAAGTGGTGAAAGTGGACAACCTTGTCTTGTTCCTGATCTTAGTGGAAAAGATTTTAGTTTTTGCCCATTGAGTATAATGTTGGCTGTAGGTCTCTCATAAATGGACTCTATTATGTTGAGGAATGCTTCCTCTATTCCCACTTTGCTGAGTGTTTTTATAAAAAATGGGTGCTGTACCTTATCAAATGCTTTTTCTGCATCTATTGATATGATCATGTGATTTTTGTCTTTGCTTTTGTTTATGTGATGTATTACATTTACTGACTTGCGAATATTGAACCATCCTTGCATCCCTGGGATGAATCCCACTTGGTCATGGTGTATGATCTTTTTAATGTATTGTTGAATGTGGTTTGCCAATATTTTGTTGAGGGTTTTAATGTCTATGTTTATCAGTGATATTGGCCTGAAGTTTTCTTTCTTTGTTGTGTCTTTATCTGGTTTTAGGATGATGCTGGCTTCATAAAAAGAGTTTGGGAGTCTTCCATCATTCTGGTTTTTTTGGAATAGTCTGTGAAGGATAGGGGTTAGCTTTTCCTTAAATGCTTTGTAGAATTCTCCTGTGAAACCATCTGGTCCAGGGATTTTGTGTGTGGGGAGTTTTTTGATCACTGCTTCTATTTCATCTGCTGTTTTTGGTCTATTCAGGCTTTCTGCTTCTTCTTCATTGGCTTTTGGAAGATTAGGTTTTTCCTAGAAATTTGTCCATTTCACCTAGGTTTTCAAATTTCTTGGCATACAGTTCTTCATAGTAACTTCTTACAATCCTTTGTATTTCTATGGTGTCAGTTGTAATCTCTCCTCTTTCATTTCTGATTGTGTTTATTTGGGTCTTCTCTCTTTTTTCCTTGATCGGTCTGCTTAAAGGCTTGTTAATTTTGTTTATCTTTTCAAAGAAACAGCACCTGGGTTCATTGATCCTTAGAATTGTGCTTTTAGTCTCTATGTCATTTAATTCTGCTCTGATCTTGATTACTTCCTTCCTTCTGCTTGCTCTAGGCTGTCTTTGTTGTTTTTCCTTGAGTTCTTGTAGACATAGGGTTAGGTTGTTTGTTTGAAATGTTTTTATCTTTTTTAGGTAGGCCTGTATTGCTACGAACTTTCCTCTCAGGACTGCCTTGGCTGTGTCCCATATTTTTTGGTTCTTTTGTGAGTTTATTTTTGTTTGTTTCCAGGAACTTTTTAATTTCTTCCCTTATTTCATTCTTGGCCCTTTCATGGTTTAATAATATGCTATTTAATCTGCATGATTTTGGGTGTTTTGGGTTTCTTCCTTTGGGGTTTGTTTCTAGTTTCAGTCCCTTGTGGTCAGAGAAAATGCTTGGTATGATTTCAATTTTCTTGAATTTGTTGAGGCTTGTTTTGTGTCCTATCATGTGGTCTATCTTTGAAAATGTTCCATGTGCATTTGAAAAGAATGTGTATTTTGCTTCTTTGGGATGAAGGGCTTTATATATATCAGTTAGGTACATTTCCTCTAGGACATTGTTCAATGACACAATATCTTTGTTGACATTTTGTTAGGAACATCTATCTATTTTTGACAGTGGGGTATTAAAATCCCCCACTAGAATTGTGTTGATGTCAATATCTTTCTTGAAGTCCTCTAAGATTTCTTTATGTATTTGGGTGCTCCTATGTTGGGTGGATATATATTTACAAAGTTTCTGTCTTCTTGGTGGATTCTTCCCTTGAGTATTATGAAGTGACCTTCTGGGGCTCTTTTTATGGCCCTTTTTTTGAAGTCTATTTTGTCTGATATGAGCATTGCTACCCTGGGTTTTTTTTTCCTGTCCATTTTCTTAGAATATTTGTTTCCAGCCCTTCACTTTTAGTCTGTGTAGATCTTTTATTGTGAGGTGGGTCTCTTGTAGGCAGCATATGTGTGGGTCATGCTTTCTTATCCATTCAGCTATTCTATGTCTTTTGATTGGAGCATTTAATCTATTTACATTTAAGGTTATTATGATAGGGACTTATTCATTGCCATATTCGTGCCTGTGTTCCTCTCTCTCTCTCTCTCTCTCTCTCTTTTCCTTCTTTTCCTTAAAGCAGTTCCTTTAGCATCTCTTGCCGAGCTGGTTTGGTAGAGGTGTATTCTTTTAGACTTCTTTTGTCTGGGAAGCTTCTTATTTGGCCTTCTATCTTGATTGAGAGCCTTGCTGGGTAAAGTAGCCTTGGTTGTAGACCTGTGGTTCTCATTGCTTGGAATATTTCTTGCCAGTCTCTTCTGGCTTGGAGTGTTTCCATTGAGAAGTCAGCTGGTAACCTTATTGGGGCTCCCTTGTATGTTACTTCCTGTTTCTCCCTTGCTGCTTTTAAGATTCTCTCTTTGTCTTAGTGTTTTGACATTTTAATTATGATATGTCTTGAAGTGATCCTCTTTGGGTTCCTCTTGATTGGAACTCTCTGTGTTTCCTGGATTTGTGTAACTTTTTCTCTCATCAAATTAGGGAAGTTTTCCATCATTACTTTTTTCAAATAGGTTTTCTATCCCTTGCTTTTCTTCTTCTCCTTCTGGTATCCCTATTATACGGATATTATTACATTTCATATTGTCTTGCATTTCTCTTCATCCCTCTTCATCCTTTCTGAGCCTCTTTTCCTTTTCTTGCTCTTTCTGGGTGTTTTCTTGTACTTTGTCCTCTAGCTTGCTGATCCAATCTTCTGCTTCATTGATCCTGCTTTTCATTCCTTCTACTGTGTTCTTCAGTTCAGAAATTGTATTCTTCATTTCCTCTTGGCCCTTGTTGATACTTTCTATTTCTTTTTTCATGCTGATATAGTTTTCAGTGAGTTCGTTGTAGCTTCCCTGTAGTTTCTCGTAGCTCATTGTGAGCTCATTGAGCTTCCTGACAATCATTGCTTTGAACTCAATATCCGATAGTTGACTTGCTGTTGTTTCATATAGCATTCTTTCTGAGGCTTCCTCCTTTCCTTTCATTTGGAGATTGTTGCTTTGTCTTCTCATTGTTTGTGAGACTCTTCTTGTGAGCCTCAGCTTCTTAAATTGATCTGTTCTGATTCCCTGGGTTTGTGGTATGAACTTCTGTGGTAGAATACTAGTGAGTTTCAGTGGTGAAGTTTCCTTGATCTCCAGAGCTCACTGGTCTTGGGCTGTCATTTAAGTTGGCTGTGTTTGTCTTTGGGTTTTGATTGTTGTTGGATCTTTCTTTGGTGGTTCCTTCCCACCAGCTGGTTAAATGAGGGTCACTTTGTCCACCATCTCTTGTCTTTTGTTGTGCTGGTGAGGGCAGATTGTGTTGAGGCTGGTTCTTCCATGTGTATAAGGTTTTGAGGATTCTCTCTTGCTCTTGTTCAGTTGTTTGTATTGGGTACTGTCTCTACTGTTTAGTTGTATTTCCAGATAGGTCCTGGATTGAGGTTTGTATGGTTTCCACTCCCCTCCTTCACCTTCTTCTGTTGTTATCTGTTAGTGGTTCCTTTGTTGTTGTGTTTCCTCCTCCAGTGGGTATCCTGGTGTTCACTGCTTCCACCTACTCTTTTTTGTGATCAGTTGGAGGGGGAAGGCAAAATGGTTTAAGACAGCAAGAGAGTATTCTATGATATTTACAGTAGTAGCAAGTAGGGGAGATATAGGAGATCCTTTGACTATGTATAGTGTTAACCATGATCTTCCACCCAGCTAGCTGATTTTTAGAAAGGATGGAAAGAAAATAAGACTCTTGTTGGGGAAGGAAGGATTCTGAGTTGGGTCTAGAAAGCAGTGAGGCTGTGGGAGGTCAGATTCTGAGGTAAGGTGAGAGTAAAGGATAGTAAATAGGTGTAGTGTTTGAGAGAATAGAGTTAACCACTACAGTAATAGAGTTCAGGAAACTTTGAAATGGACTAAGATGTGGGAGGGGTGTTGTGAAGTATTTACAATTACATGGAACAGCAATTATTTACAATAATATTAGAGCAAAAATCATATGACAGAATCTATGAGATCTAGGTAACAAGAATAGGGAGTACAGAACCTTGAGTAGTGTGCTAATGGGACACAGGTGAGTTCAAGGACAGTAAATTAGCAATACACTATGAAAGAGATATCAGGGTAAACCTGTCAGGTGATACAATATAACCAGCCTAGCACAGCAGCCTATACAATAAGAAGAGGGATACAAAAATACTATTAAAAAAAGATGTAAGAATACTGGAAAAATAATAATAATACAAATATGCAATAACTTGCAGGTTCTCTGTAATAGCAGAGTGAAATTTGTCTCACTGTCTCAGCTATTGTGATGCTCCTTCTTTGGGTTAACTCTGGTTTTTTCACAGTTCCAGGTTTTTGTCTCATTTGTAGGTATTAAAAAAAATAAAAAAGGCAGATGAAGGAAGGAAAAAGAGATAAAATTGGGGGAAAGAAAGGAGGAAGGAATAAAACAAGAAAGCAGGAAAGAGAGGAAAAAGAAATTAAAAGAGAATACAAATAATAAAAATTTAAAAATTAAGAATTGTTTAAGAAAATAGAATAAAATTAAAAAGTCTCTTGGATTCAAAGTGGCCAAACTGGTTTTTCTGGTCTTGCTGGCTGTGGCAGGCTGAGGGGTGACTGGTATAGCTTTTCTTCCTCCGTCAGCGGTGCACACTGTCTGGGAAGCTATTGTGGCTCCTCAGCCCTGCACCCTGGGTGTGAGAATCAGGCCTTTCCCCAGGGTTACTGCTGTGGACTGAGGTGCGGGGATGCTTTCCCACACGTGTGTGCCTGTGTGCCCTTGGCCAGACTGCCTCACCCTTCCTGGTGCTATGGGGGTGCGCAGGGTCCTACACAGAAGCACACTTTCCGTGCAACCTCGGGATTGCTGTCCAGCTGGGTGGCAGGGAGGCTGGAGTGATTGATCGCTTTAGGTGAATTCCCCAAACAGTGTCTGTCTTTTCACTCCTTCCTCTTGAGAAATTCCTCCTATTCAAGCCTGCCGCTTCATACAATGGCTCGGCTTCTCCCACAGCCCAACTCTCCAGCCAGACCGGTGACCCTGGGGATCAGGGCCCGCTTCTCGACCCAACACTGCCGGTGTCTACAGCCTCCAAGGTTGTTCACTGCCCTTGTGTGTTTGCTAGCAACTGGGTTCCTCCTGGTGCCACTCAGACCTTGTTGGCTGGGGAGGGAGCAGTGGTCCCGGCTCTCTCCCAAGGACTCTGGCAAACCCAGCAGCAGGCACTGGGCCTGGGGCTGCAGCCCCCGGACCTCGAACTGGTCCTTGAAACCCTACCATGTTGCAGCACTCTTCTCAGGGTCTGCTTTTTCGGTTCCACCACAATCCTTGGTCCCCTATTTTCACATATGCTGAAATATGTTGGTTGCTTGCTCCTCTACTCTGTAGATCAGCCAGGATTTTCTCCTGTGTGCAGAGAGAAGCTGAATCTGCTCCCTCCTACTCTGACACCATCTTCCTTCCCATTTGTAGTTTCTATTTCCTTTTTCATACTGTTGTAATTCTCACGTAATTATTTGTAGTTGTCTGTGAGTTCCTTGAACATCTTTATAACCATTGTTTTGAATTCAATTTCTGATAGTTGGTTACCTCCATTTCATTAGCTCTTTTTGTGGGGAGTCTTCCATTCCTTTTGATTGAAGGTTCTTTTTTTTTGTCTCCCCATTTTAGGTTACTCTTTTTGTTTGTTTCTGTACTTCCTGATCTTTCATTTTGCTAGCTGACTTTGTAGGGTGAAACTACTGGGGTAGGAATTTTATGGGGTTCAGTGGTGTGGTCTCTTTGATCTCTTTGTCTGGATGCTCTAGGTTTGCCCTTTCTTCTGTTTGTGTGGGCTCTCTTGTTGTACTTGGGTTTTCACCTGTTGGTGGTTCCTTTGTTGGTGGTTTTTCTCCTCCAGCAAGTACACTGATGTTCGCAGATCCCACCTATTCTTGTTTGTGATCAGTGGCAGCGGGTAGACAAAATGGATTAAGATAGTGGGAGAGTATTTTATGGGATTTAAAGTACCAGCAAGTATGGCGGGTGGGGTGGTGGGGGGGAGAGTGGTGGGGAGAAAATGCAGACAATTGTAATTGAACAAAAATAAAGTAATTTAAAAAATAAAGTAGTTCAAAGAATGTTACATTAGGTCCTGTTTACCCTGGTGTGAGCTTTTTGGCAGTTATAGCCAGAATCAAAGACAGAAAGCTTGAAAACAAGCTTCTTGACATCACAAAGCCCACATTCAGAAGCTGGTAACTACCTTCAGAAGCCTTAACCAGCATGTGAAGGCTTGGGGAAAACTTCAATGGGCTCTTGAGGGCAAGACTGTATTTCAGACACTACAATAATCAGTGTCCATAAGAACCAGCTGGAGTCAATAAATAAAGATTATGTATTGGGTCCTTGGTTTGTGAATATTGGAAAATGCACCATTTTTTAGAAAGACTTACATTCAAAATGCTTAAAAGTTAAGAGATTTGGTGCTCAGGCTCCATTTTGAGAAATTTTACTTGGGTGAGATTTTCAGATAATCCTGAATATGAGTTCTTAACTACCTCCACCCTGAAAAAAATATAACAACCAAGCGAAGAAAGGGCCATAGCTGTTCAATCCCAGGAGAGACTTATTATGAAAATAAGGAGTCAGAGAAACTAGACTGTAGTCTTTCCTCTGCCAAAAACCAGTTTGGTAATCTTGACTTTTCTTTTTCTGGGTTGATTTCTTTGTAAAACAAGGACATTAGACTACTTGATTTCTAAAATCCTTTCCAGTTCTAATATTTGAACATTAAGCAATAATATAAGGATGCCAAAAGGCAATAGGAAGGAAAAAGTAGTCACATTATGAACAATTATCTATCCTTTATTCATTTAACCAACATTTACCGAAGCTTCTGCTGAGCTGGCCCATA
Source organism: Phyllostomus discolor (assembly GCF_004126475.2). Classification (NCBI taxonomy): domain Eukaryota; kingdom Metazoa; phylum Chordata; class Mammalia; order Chiroptera; family Phyllostomidae; genus Phyllostomus; species Phyllostomus discolor. The sequence goes on from NC_040904.2 coordinate 109,094,856, forward strand.
CAATGCTCTAAAAATACTGGAGTAAGTAAAATAACTCCTGCTTTCATGGAGCTATTTAGTGAGAAAGTCAGGCAATAGCCATGCAAATCAATCAGATAAGGAAACAAGACTCTGAGAATAATAGGAAACACATCTTTTTAAGATAGGGTGGGTAGGAAACAGTACCTCTGGAGAAGTTATGTCTGAATCTGAATGATGAGGAAAAAAACCATATGAAGAATTAATGAGGATCATTTCAGATAGAGAAACTTAAACTAGAGTCTAGGACCTAAAAAGGGAGAAAAACCCTTTTGTGATTGGAGAAACTGAAAAAGCAAAGTATAATTGCAATGATGAAGCAGAAGAGGGGTACAAGAAGATTTGAAGAGGTAGGTGAGAGCCAGTATAGTTTTGTAAACCATTCTAGGAAATCTGGACTCATTCTCAAGTGTGGTAGAGAGATCACTGCAGGACCTTAAATAGGGAAGCAACATTTGCTATTGTGGAAAATGGATTGGAAAGGGATATAAGGGAAATGGAGAAATCACGTAGGAGGTTGTGACAGGGGTACAGAGATAGTATAATGGTGGCTTGATACTGCAGTAGGGATAGAAGAAGGAAAGAGATTTAAGATATGTCATGGAGGTAGAGCCAAAATATTCACCGGTGAACTGTTTTTTGAAAGCAATCAATGTTGAGAAATAATATTGTACTAAGTTATTGATTTGGGGAGAATATTTTGGGTGGGGGATAGAACAGTTAAGAATATTTGGAGGAAAAACAAATAGTTCAGTTTTGGACAGTGTTTGATATCTGTGAGACATCCTGAATCCTCTGTTCTGCTATCTTATGTTTTGATTTTGGACACAGTAATTATACACCTTTTTTCTGAGAACCACCTTTTATTTACATTTTCATACACATTGCCCAGCAAATACCTGGGCATATAGTTGGTGTTTAATAAAAGTTTAATAATGTTCTAAAAAATAAACATCTTTTACCTTCAACTTTACATTTATCAGTGTGCCCTCAGCCAGACCATAAAATTCCAGGTGACTCCAGTCTGGATCTATAGAACAATGCTTGGAAATTAGAATAAGAGGGAACATCATTCTGGGTCAAATTCACTGTTCAATCTGGCCAACTGTGTGTGTTTTCTCTAGACTGCTTTCAAAATTCTTAGACTGAATTCTTCCATACTTTGTGATTGATCTATCATGAAAAACTCAAGACACTCCAACTTGGGGAAGTGGGGAGCAACAATTTGCTTGTCAAAGTTAGTACTGAACTAGAACACATTGCCTGTGTTTCAAACTTGAGTGGGACTTCCACAATTGTGTTCTTGACCCAGACCCTCCCACCTCCCACAATAAAATAATTTAGGGATTACTAACATGGCAGCAGTAGCTTAATTGGCAACAATCCACAAATATACTTCAAGCTCAACTTCTGAAAGCCAACATTTTGGATTAGTTCCTTTTTGAAAAAAAAAATCACTTAGTACTTCTGATTTCTGTGGAATCTTTCTATTTTGCTTAGTAAAAACCTTGTGGTAGATGATTAAAGAGATCTTCCTTTGGTTTTTAGGGAAACAATATAAACATCTGCTAAATAACAAGGTTTTGCTAATTATAATTAGCCCAGCCTTCTGTACCAGAAAAGCCCCCACAGAATGGCTGGAGAGGGTCAATGTATTGCTTACTTCTTCCTTGTTCCTCCAAAACAGCACTCTCTGCTTTGTATGTAAATGAAAGTTTGAAAATCTCTAAAGGAAAGAGAGTCTTATATTCATATCTCCCAGTTAGCTTGGCCTGGTAGCCTATAATAAAAGTTCTTATTTTACACCTAGGCATCTCATATATATAGGGAGATGAACGTATATTTTGTCTTTTAAGTCTTACAATTGGTTATGTAAGAGATACTCAGATAGCAGGGAGTGCAACTAAACAAGAGTATAATTAAACCTTCTTTTTCCTATGTTTGTTAAGTCTGTTATTGGTGACAAATTTTCAAGTTGAACAATTTTTTTAGACCAAGGCATACTGCAAATCTTCTTATAATATCCTTTACCTAAAAGTGAGGTCAAATTATGTTAAGATACAAAAGATCAGCCTTCACAATCCTCTTATATTTCTAGTTAATATTCTGTCATCAATCCAAGAATTAAACAGACAACAAAAATTTATAGACGTTCTCTTCCAATTCCAGTATTTCCCACTGGTAATACAACTGAAATGTTTAACCCTCACTTGGCAGACTTAACTGAAAAATATTTCAGATCAGGCAGTTGGGATAAAATCATGACTAAACACTTGCCAATTCCACCCTCACTTACCTACTCTCAGAATTACCTCCCCCAAATAATTTCTCAAATAAAAGACTATATGAGTCAAACCCATATTTAAAGTGTAGGAGCCACACTCCCCACCCCACAAGCCACTTTGGCTGGGGTAGCTATCCAAAGCTTGGGAGGTGTGAGCTAGACCAAGTAGACTTGCTATCTGCTTTTATTTTCCCAAAGAGTAGCAGATGTATTCATCTGACAGTTTTGCAAGAGCTGATCGGGAAGACAAGGACTTCTGGAAAATTGCTCAAAGCAGCAAGTCTTTGAGCAATACAGGCATACCTTGGAGATGTTGTGGGCTTGGTTTCAGATCACCACAATAAATTGAGTCACACAAATTTCTTGGTTTCCCAGTGTTGGTGCCAGGTCTAGCCTTCAATTTGTAAACAAACAAACAGCAAACAAACAAAGCAGTTATCTGTGAAGCACAATAAAACAAGGGATGCCTGTAGTCTTATCAATACTAAACCACAGCAGCTTATATTAACCACATCAACCAGACCCTCATCTGTTCTGGATTTGTATTTTAGTTTCTTAAATAAGGTAGCAAAAATTAAGGCCTTATGCTTGGCAAGTTACGTACAATCTATAAATATTGTGCAGTTATTTCTACCATGTCTTCTCTCTTTCAATGGTAAATTGTTCTCTTATTTAGGAGTAAGTCCAACTTTCATGAGATATTGGAGGCCCTAGTCTACCTCCCCTATTCCTATTTGGGATGCTACTTGAGGGGCAAGTGGTGGGGGGAGGGGTGATTATGGTGAAATATGTTTAAAAACTGCTAGGTTAAATCAAGCTTTAAACATGTTCTTTATGTACGATTTCTCAGCCTTTTAAGATGGTGTTCATTTTATCAAGTGGGTAGGAGGATAAAGTATATAGCATGTAAAAAGCTTATTGTTTATGGAATCTTTTTCCTGGAACATGCTGTGGAACTGAAGGTTTCATGCACACACTGGGAAATGCCTGTTAAGGTATATGTTAGTTTTTATAAACTAGCTTCATACTTACAAAAAAAATATTCTGAGTTTAAAGCATGTTGCTTAGAAACAAACTTGCAGAACAAAACCAACACACTTAGACATCTCAAGAGATTTTTTCCTAAATGGCATGTAATTCTGAAACAGATAATTTCCAAATTTTCCTATTAAACCCCGCCCCCAAAACATCTAAAAAATGTAACTCCTAGCCCCAACCAGGTGGTTCATTTTGTTGGAGCATTGTGGCATATACCAAAAATGTTGCAGATTAGACTTTCAGTCGGGGCACATACTTCAGTTGTGGGTTCAATCCATGGTCTGGGAGCATATGGGAGGCAACTGATCGATGTTTCTTTCTCTCTCCCCCTTCCTCTCTCTCTCTCTCTCTCTCAAATCAATAAACATATCCTTAGGTGAGGATAAAAAAAAGTTACCCCTAAAGCAAAGAACTGAATCAAGAATCCAAATACAATTTAATTTGTAAGGTGTAACTTCTAAAATGAATTTTCTGTATCTAAAATAACATTAGAATAAAGACCAAGAAATTTATAGTTAGAGCTAGAATTGAATCCTATAATTTAACATGTATGGGACAGATACTGGGACTGAATAACTTCACCAAGAGCCTTTTCCTCATTTACAAAGGATAAGAATAACTGTTTTACACAGTTGGTTTGATCATATATTAGAGACCTAGCAAAATGCTGAGCAAGAGCAAATGAAAGGTTCCCAATAAATTGTGTCTATTGCTATATTTTTAGTATATTTTATTGATTATGCTGTTACAGTTGTGCCAATTTTTCCCCTTTTGCCCTGCTCCACGCAGTACCCCACTACCCTCCAGCAATACCCTCCTAGCTCCCGTTCAAGGATTGTGCATGTAAGTTCTTTCACTTCTCCCTTTCCTATACTATTGACATCCCCCTATTTTTCCCTCCAATTATATATAATCCCTGCACCATTTCTCCCATTCTCCCCCTCCCCACTCCCAGCTGATAACCCTCCAGATGCTCTTCATACCTATTTCTGTTCCTGTTCTTGTTCACTTAGTTTTTTTAATTAATAGTTGTGTTTGTTGTCACTTTACTGTCAAATGACATTTTACTGTCTAAAACAGTTTTGATCCTCTTTTTCTTAAAAAAGTCCCTTTAACATTTCATATAGTTAAGGGCTTGGTGATGATGAATTCCTTTAGCTCTACCTTGTTTGTGAAGCACTTTATCTGCCTTTCCATTCTAAATGATAGCTTTGCTGGATAGAATAATCTAGGCTGTAGGTCCCTGATTTTCAGCACTTTGAATACTTCTTGCCAGTCCCTTCTTGCCTGCAAACTTTTGAGAAATCAGGTAACAGTCTTAAGGAAACTCCTTTGTAGGTAACCGTCTCCTTTTTTCTTGTTGCTTTTAAGATTCTTTTTCTTTAACCTTTGGTATTTTAATTATGATGTGTCTTGGTGTAGTCCTCTTTGGGTCCATCTTGTTTGGGACTCTGTGTTTCCTGGACTTGTATGTCAATTTTCTTCACCAAATTAGGAAGTTCCTCCAACATTCTTTCAAGTAAGTTTTCAATCTCTTGCTCTTCCTCTTCTCATTCTGGCACCCCTGATTTGGATTTTGGTACATTTAAAGATGTCCCAGAGGTTCCTAAGCCTCTCCCCAATTTTTTTTTTTAAATTCTTGTTTCTTCTTTCCTTCTTGGTTGAATGTTTATTTCTCCATTTTATTCCAAATTGTTGATTTGAATCCTGATTTCCTGCCTTTCACTGTTGGTTCCCTGTGTGTTTTTATTTCATTGTGTGTAATGTTCACTTCTTCCTTTATTTTTTGCTGTACTCAGTGGGTTCTCTGAGCATCCTTATCACTGGTGTTTTGAACTCTGCATCTGATAGGTTGGCTGTCTTCATTTCATTTAGTTCTTTTTCTGGGGTTTTGTTCAGTTCTTCCATTTGGGCCACATTTCTTTGCCTCCTCAATTTGGCAACCTCTGTTTCTGTGTTATTAGGTAGAGCTACTTTTACTCCCTCTTAGTAGTGTGGCCCATGTAGCAAAGACACCTGTAAATTGTGTGGTGCAGAGACTTAGGTATTGCCAGGGCAGGGCAGCCCGCTTCACTGCTCTGTAGCTCCACTTGTCAGAGAGCAGGCTGGAGAGGGGACAACGCTGCTGCCTGGGTTCTGGAGGTCCTCCCAGGGCTCACCTCATTTCCAGTCATTTCACTCACTTCCCGTATGTGATTGGTGCCCTTCCAGCTGCTGGCCTGGTGTTTCTAAGTCCACGTGGACCTTTTACTAGGTGAAAGTCTGGCAGTTTCTTTTGCTACCTTAACCTCCACTGGCTTTTACAGCCAGAAGTAATGGTTTATTGTATGGGCGCTGCAACTCTGGGCTGCGTAGTCTGGCCTGGGACCACATGCTTCCAGGGCACCCTTCACAACTCTTTAAAAAGATTTTTTTAAACAGAGGAGAAGGTAGGGAGAGAGGGAAACATTAATGTGTGGTTGCCTCTCACATCTCCCTTATTGGGGACGTGATCTGGCCCACAACCCAGGCATGTGCCCTGACTGGGAATTGAACCAGAGACACTTTGGCTCACAGGCTGGTACTCAATCCACTGAGCCACACCATCCAGGGCTCCTTCACAGTTTTTATTCATGATAAATGCATGTTGGTCAGTCTGTTCCGTCACTGCTACCTCCACTACTTGTCCACAACACACCACCTCTTAGCCCTGTCTCTGTGACTCCACCCCTCCTATCCATCTGGATAAATGTGGCTTCTTTAAATCCTTGGTTGTCAGAATTAAATACTGCTCAGTTTTCTGATGATTCTGGGTATTGAGATCTGGTTGTATTTTTTTTTTTAAAGATTTTTATTTTTGAAGAGAGGGGAAGGGAGGGAGAAACAGAGCGAGAGAAACATCAATGTCTGGTTGCCTCTCACATGCCCCCAACTGGGTACCTGGCCTGCAAGTCAGGTTTGTGCCTTGACTGGGAATCAAACTTGCAACCCTTTAGTTCACAGGCTAGCATTTAATCCACTGAGCCATACCAGCCAGGGATGGCTGTAATTCTTCCAGTGGTTGTGCAAGGTGGCAAAGTGTGTCCACCTATGTCTCCATCTTGACTGGAAGTCCTGTATCTTTTACTATTACTTCTATCACAACTCAACAAACTATCCCATCACAATGTAGTCCAAGATCTTCTGGTATCCAGAGCACTTGGCCAATGAAACATAATCCTGACATAGCTAGGTAGCAAAAATGTAGAATCCACAGACAGGCAACTGTCATATCACCATATTTTATTACAATACGTTCAGTGTACCAATTTAAAGGGAAAAATGTAAACAAAATAAGAGTCTAGTGATAAATGGCACTTCACTTTAATCTTCAATTTATTCTTAACAATCTATTTATTCCATTTTATTTTATTATTAGATTTCACAGATCTCTTGAATTTCAGACTAAAATACAAATGAACAGAAATGGTGAGACCAAAAGAATTAAGCTGAGGAAGTGATAATGATTAAAAAGTTGAATGAAAAATCTATGTTGGCTAGAAGTGAATATTGACAGGTAACTTTCTCCAAAGAAAAATGTAGCTTGAATCATAAAGGCTTTTTAAATATAATCCAATACTGTGTTAATTAGGAACTCATGACTTGATGAAAACAGTTTTACCTAGTTACATTTGACTACCTAAAATCCTACTGGGCATGCTATTTGCCATGACTTGCTCTGCAGGGATAACTATTTATACTTCTTAAAATGAGAAATAAGTTTTTCTGTGATTGAAGTTTTAGGAAATTGTAGAAAACACCAAAAGAAGCAGTAAAAGGGCTTACTTTTTCTTTACTGTATAGCAGATTTTTCTACAAAGAGTGTGTAGATACTTTCTAAGAACTCAAAATGAGAAAATCAGAAACAGAGGTCTGTGTGCATGAATGTATGTACAAACATATGTATAAGCATAAATCCCCCTAAATAGGTTTGAACAGGTAAGAAAACCTTAACATTCTAAATTCGAAAAGGCAAATATAAATAAACATTGCTTTGTGGTACTAATACCTAACATTGTATAGTTAGAATGCTATACCTGCAGCTTGTAAGTGCTTTGATTGGATCCCATTTTTTTTAAAAATGTCATTCAAAACAATAAAAATATCATTTTAAAAGCAAAGATTTCTCCTACTTTTAATTTATTTTGACATACTGATATTTCCATAAACTTGTAAGTGGAAGATAAGCTGTTCAATACAAGCCATTTTATATATACAATATATAGAAATTATTTAGAAAGTCTGTTCATATAATGAATTTTTTGGGTACCAACAAAAAATTAAGATACAAATAATTGACTAAAAATGAAACTATCACTAAACCAAGATACACAGGAACTGCATTTCATTTCTTTTTAAAAAAATATTTATTTATTTATTTATTTATTTGAAAGAGGGGAAGGGAGGAAGAGAGGGAGAGAAACATCAATTGTTTGCCTCTCGTAAGTGCCCTGACCAGGGACTGAAACTGCAACCTAGGCATGTGCACTGATTGGGAATGAGCCTATAACCTTTTGTATTGTGGGACTATACCCCACTAATTGAGCCAAACTAGTCAGACCATACATTTCATTTCAGGGGAAAAAAATCTCAATCTTACTGTGTTAGAAGAATAAAGTACATTTGTCATAGTACATATATTATCATACTCCCTTAAAGCAGGGATTAAAGTTTTTAAGTTAAAAATTGTTCAGGATTACTTCTGACTGTATATTTAGGAATTATCATCATATCACAGTTACACACAACTCTCTCATCATGGCAAAAAAACCTCTGTTGTTTTCTAAGGTCTATTTAAATCAAACAATAAACTAGTAATAGCAATTTAATTAGCAAGATGTAAATCAGAGCGGTGTAGAAATTCTGCAGTTGAATCATATTTCCTGTCCATAGAACTGCTATTAAATCTATTTTCTCCATGTATTAGAAGAAAAACATCATCGTTGATAGTCAAACTAAGATTTTTGTTTTTACAGCAAGAGTTCCTAACATCATAACAATCTTTATGACCCTTTATAAAAGTAAAGGATTACTGTATGCATATATACAGAAAGGAGTAGGAAACAAAGGCAGGTGGTTAGGAGAGGTATATAAAGAGAATGCTAAGGCTATATTAGAATTATATTTATTAAAAAAACTGTTCTGAAGCCTGCCAATCAAATAAACAGAAAAAGGGCAGATGTTAATGCAAGTTTAACCTGATAATTTATTCATGAGTAAAACTAATTTTGGTGAGAAAAAGTTTAATCCTTTCCTTGTAAACCTAGAGAAATTCAAAAGTAATTTAAAGGTAGTAGGGCAGAAAATGCTAAATCTTATAATCCTTTTCAATTAAACAGGTAAACCAAGTTGAGATGTGTGTTAAAAAAACGTTTCAGACTGAATATTTATCAGCCTATATAATCTGTTGTTATAATTGGATTTTGATTAAAAAAATTTTTTATAGGACTTTCCACATCTAGAAGTGAAGAAATAAATTAGCTCTCCTCCCCAAGATACTGTTTAACCTCTAAAGAATAAAAAGCTATATAACATCTTATACAAATTAACCAGTGTTCTTACAAGTGACTTGCAGTTTTGGACTGATGGTATTATGCTGTATTTGTGGTGAAGTACTAGGCACAATTAATGTATCAATTAAGCAGTTTCAGTCTAATCGGTCTCTAAAGTTATTTAATTCTTGGCAACATATAATAAGTGGTATGCATTTTGGTACTAAGTCATGAGTGTAGAGAACAAGAAGCAGTATTATATAGTAACAGGGTTTGTATCCCACAATTACAGCGTTGAACAAATCTCTTCTATGAACTCTGTGATTTGTTTTGCAGTTGGTCACCTGTAGCAGATCCTGCAAAGATAAAAGAAAACAAAATCAGTGTAATTTGTTTGTCATGTATTGCCAACCTTGAAACTTCCCTGAGCTTAAGTTCCTTTCTACTGTAGTTGGTAAACAAATACAAAGATCTAAAAAACAAATAAGGTGTATTTCATGCAGGCAAATTAGTCTGATATGAAAGAATCTGGCATATCCCGTAAAGATTCTGAAGAGCAGTACTGAAGTGTCTACTTGGTGACAGGAACAATAGGTTTCAGCCAGAACATTTCTGTGAATAAATCACAGGTGTACAGCAGAATTTATTACAACTCAAATATCCAAAACTATAAAAAGATTCGCATTTATGGTATGAGAATTATTAAATATTTCCTCAGAGTCTAAACATACCACTTTTCTTTTTATAAAAACAAATAAAACAGGTCAGGGAAGAGGAAGAACAGGAACAATGGTCAAAAAATAATGGGTTTCATAAAATTTGGAGATTTTAAAAGCTGGTAAGGTTTTTTTTAAAGAACCATAAAGAGTAGAGAATATATAGGGCACTTTCTTCCCTGTGCCTTATTATGTAGTCTTTCCTATCCTTCTGGACTTTATGAAGCTAAGTAGGATATATTCCTATGTAAGGAGTACTTCATCTTCACTGAAGAAAAATCACTGCACTGAGAACTAATGCAAATTTTAATCAATATCTTTAAACAAAAAAAATTTATGTAGTAAATGTGTGAAATCTAATGTCTTACAAGTAGAGATAGACAGAAGGCCAGAGGTCTTTTCAAAAGCTTAAAAAAAGAAATCCTTTTAACCTATGGCACAGAGTTGCTGGTGCAAATTTCCAGTGGTGAATAAGGGAAGTATTCCCAGGGCTTGGCCAGAGTCATTCAAGATTTTTAAAAATTTATTGATTTTTAGGGGGAGAGGAAGAGGGGTAAGAGAGGAAAATGGGAAAAAGAGGGAGATAGAAAGGGAGGAGGGGACGGAGGGAGGGAAGGGGATAGAGAGAGAGAGAGAGAGAGAGACAGATAGAGACGTTGATTTGTTGTTCCACTTATTTATGCATTCTTTGGCTGATTCTTGTATGTGCCCTGACCAGAGATGGAACCTGAAACCTTGGCATATTGTAATGAAACTCTAACCAATTGAGCTACCCAGCCTAGAGACCTCAGAGTCATTAAGAACTGATACTGAAAGTATGAGTAGAATCTGATAAAAACTTATAACCAAAGAAACATTCATTTTTGAATACATCAAAATAAATCACCAAGATATAGGTAAATGGGAAACAAAGACCAATTAGGAGACAGGTCAACTAAAAATAGATAATAAGTTTTAAAAGAAGAGACATATAATAATTATTCAAAATAAAGTTTAAGTTAAATATAAGCTACACAGACTATAGTGTATAAAATGGAAATTAAGTGCTATATAAAACAAACTGTATGAAAGGGTAAAGCCTAATATGAAGTATCAAAAAATACTATAATCATATTTTTATTATAATGAGTCATTAGGTTCTATCACAGAATCACTCATATTTCATAAAAGCTTACCAAGACAATAATATATAATTATTTACTTTTCTAAGAGTTAGCCATTAAAGGTACAACAAATAAAGTTATATCTCCACTGAAAAGCACCTTCATGGAATATCAAAATAACAGTTAAGAATAAATAAATAAAATATATTTCCTCTGATAAAGTTGGTAGGCAGATTGAGACTTAAATAAAATAAAAATCAGCCAAATAACCTGCCAATCCAACAGTCAAAAGAATCAACATCAGAAAGACATATTTTGCACCCAAAGGGACATTAACCAAATTTTCCCGATTAAAAACATGTTTCAGCCCTGGCTGGCGTAGCTCAGCCTGGCTGGATTGAGCGCGGGCTGCGAACCACAGTGTCACAGGTTCGATTCCCAGTCAGGGTACATGCCTGGGTTGCAGGCCATGGTCCCCAGCAACCCCACATTGATGTTTCTCTCTCTCTCTCTCTTTCTCCCTCCCTTCCCTCTCTAAAAATAAATAAATAAATAAAATCTTAAAAACAAAAACAAAAAACATGTTTCTTTAAAAAAGTTTAAACCTTAATTATGACAGAGCAAATAAGATACAAAACACATATAGCGTAACATGAAGACAAACATTATTGCTTAAAATCAAACCCAAACACACAGCAATATAATATAACATACAGTCTTCTATCAACTCTGGCCACAGGGGTTTAAATTTCAGAAACTTCTGGCATAATTGTATGCCAGCAAAATAAGTGTATTATTGAGGCACAAAGGATCACAAGAGTCTCAGGAATATTTCTGAAACATCTAACCTTGATTTGATTCTTCCATATTCATATTTTCTCCAGGGGCAGTCTCTGACATTTCTTCATCTTCGTCATCATGTAGGTCTTTTGAAATTAACTGCCTAGCTAATTTAATATTCAGTCCTTCGTTGTAGTGAAGTTTCCTTTTCATTTCAAACTGGCGCTTTTTTTCTATAAAATACAGAAAAATAGGCTTAGAAAGTCTTTAGTTCAAGGACTAGCCTGTGTTTGTTGGTAAATATTATGGGAACAGAATTATGCTCATTTGCTTTTGTAATGCTTAGGTTGCTTTTGTGCTCAAAGGCAGAGTTGAGTAGTTGCAATAGAGGCCATTAAAGTGCACAAAACTGAAAATACTTACCTTCTAGCCCTTAACACAGAAAATTTATCAACCTTTGTTTTAGATGGTTCAAGTACATTTTAATTGGATTTTAGGAATAAAGCCATTAGTTTTTCCAGAAAGAGTTGAATGGGAAAGCAAGCAAGCTATAATATTGTGTGTGTATGTATGATAGAGTAGAAACTGATGAATACTATGTACAAATATATATAAAGCCTACATGTATGTGCATGAATACATACACAAAAAAAATAAGACTCAATAACTAACGTAGTTAATTCTGCATCAAGAACCTATGGAATAATTTTAACATATTTCAAGTTTTCTATTTTTATAATTAAAAAAATTCTTTAAATAAAAAATTCTTATAATTAATTGCTATGATTTCAAACATGCTAGTTTAAAACATCCCAGGGTAATTTTAAGAAAAACGTGTTATAATAGTGAAGTAATTCTAGACTATTCTTTCATTTATATTCTTTGCCATAGAAATATTAAACTAGCAGCAAATAAACATAGACACATTTAATAGACAGCATTTTAAAGATCAACTGCTTATAAAGAAATAATTCTAAGATTTTAAAATTGCTTAGATCAGTAAATTAATTAAAAAACAAAAAAGAGGGTTGATACAAAATCGCCAACTATTTATTTTGTCAAACAAAAGAGCACTGAAAGTCATTCACCAGTTTTATTACGGTATTCGTAAAAATATCTTAATACAAAATAGGCATAGAGAAGTAAAGAATAGAAATCTCTTATAATAGAGCTATTCAAAGTATGTTCTCAATGTCCTCTAATTGCAAGTTTTAATCATTATGTATACCTATGTTTTAAAACAGGGATTTAAGTTCATATCACCACTCATCAATCACTTTTCAGGAAAGTTCTGAGATCAACATCCATTTCAGCATCCCATAAAGATCTTGCCAGGCATCTTTCTTCTCCTCTGTTTATAGATTACTTTTGTGATTTGTTTTACTCTTTCAGAGTACAGTATTACAAAGAAGAGTGAAATTTAAAAGAAAAAAGGGAGCATTAAAAAGACCAAGTCCTCATGACTAAATTTTTAATTATGCCTTTAAGTATTCAGATAATGTACAAGGCAATATACACAAATTGTCTCCAATACCAGATAAATTTACTAAAAAGATAATGGTTTTTCTCATTACAAAGTAACACAATTTCATGGGAGAACAAAAATTTAAAAAATCACTCTTAATTTCCTCACTCAGATATCACCATTAATATTTTCTGACTCTACACTTTTTCCTAGAAATGTTTTTTTTAAATAAAAATCAGTCATATACTATTATATATGCTTTTTTCCCCCATTAGGATGACCATAAATCCCAGTATGTCCAGGGAAGTCTTAAGTTTATGCCTAGTGTTTGGTGGAACTGTAATAGTGATCTTTTCTTTCAATCTTAAAACAATGCCAAGTTTAAACAATAAAGTACATAAAGACAGTAAAATTCTGTCATGTACAAAGCAGATTTATATAACTTTTAAATGGTTACAAAGGTACTGAGTTATAATTTAACCCCCTGTTCTTAGACAATAAAATATATAAAGATAGTAAAATTCTGCCATGTACACAGCAAATTTATGTAATTTTTAAATGGTTATAAAGATTAAATGATTATAATTTTATCCCCTATTCTTAGTCAAAGATTCCTGATTTCTTTTATATTCTTAATGGTTTTATGATGTAATACATATACATTTCTGTGCATTTGTTCTACTATCTTAATATTATCTAGTGTTTTTTCAAACTGTGCCTCATGGCTCTTTAGTGAATCACATTGTGAAATTTTTGTAATTTTATGTGTGCAGGTATATTAAGTGGGATCTGGTTAAACATGTTTTAAAAACATTAGAATAAACCCTGGAAAACTGAATTACTAGATCAAAGAATACATTTTTAAATAAAGTTTTTGGCTTATATATTGCTATACTATACTCCAGAAAAGCCAAACCATTTTCCATGCCCACTAACAGTATATGAGTAAACTATTTCTCTACATTTACACCAAAAGAGATATGATCATTCTTTTTAACCTTGTTGATCTGAAAGGACAGAAACTACATAGTTAAAAACTGTGTCAAGTTAAAAACTTAACACTTTTACTATGCAGTTTCTTATTCCCAGGAGTAGATACTACAGTATTTTTTGTGAATTATATTTATAGTCTTAAGAAAATTATTTCTTTTTAATTCTAAGAGATATTAAACTTAGTTTTGTTTGTTATAGATATTGTCTAGTTTTAGAATACTCAAAATTATATAATTTAAAAACACTGAATGTATTCATTTTATTTACAATCCTTGTATGGTACAGCAACATAATGCAAAGAGTACAAGGTCATTCAGGTTTCAGGTCCAGCTATAATAATAATGTACAATACTAGTCAAGTGAATTATCATTTTTTTTAAGATTTTATTTATTTACTTTTAGAGAGGGAAGGGAGGGAGAAAGAGAGAGAGAAACATCAATGTGCGGTTGCTGGGGGCCATGGCCTGCAACCCAGGCATGTGCCCTGACTGGGAATCGAAACTACAATACTTTGGTTCGCAGCCCGTGCTCAATCCACTGAGCCATGCCAGCCAGGGCTGAATTATCATTTTTATACTTTCTTTTACCATTTAACAAAATAATGAAGAATATACCAATTATTTTAAGTTCTCAAAAGTTACTATTTAGTGAGAACTTGTAATATGTCAAGAACCAGTGCTAAATGTTTTAAATTCTTTATCTAATTTAATACTTATGTAAGTATTATTATACTTAGTGACTCTAAATATTATTATAGCTCCCAAATTAAAAATGAGGAAATGGAGGTTCAGAGAAATGAAGCATATTAGATAAGTGACATGCCTGGAATACAAACTTAGATCTGTCTGCTATAGCCAATATTTTAATTGTTATGCTATCAGTTACAAGACCCTTTTTTTCCTAAGAATTTCTGTCAATAAACAAGGATTTTCAGACATGTAATTTGTTTAAAAGCAACAAACATCTATATATACACAGCAGTTACTACTAGGAGAAACTGAGCATGTGAAAAATGTAACTAGTCAATGGTTCCCCCTGCTGGCTACTTCACAGAAGTACAATTTGAGGAAAAACGTCAATATAGGTTAATAATTCCTTGTTCTCAGTAGATCATGGTTTTAGAGAATAATGAAGAAACCTATGATCTAGAAACAATTTGTATTTGAAACCTATTTCTAGGGCCCTTTGGGGTATACTTTGGGAAAATATAAGTCAGGAAGTCACTGAGGGTAGAAGAGAGAGTAAAACTTGAGATTATACTATCTGTAAAATTTCTGTTATAAAACAATTAGGCTTGCACCATCATAATTTCATTGAATAAGCTATTTTCTAAAGATGAGAGGAAGGAATAGCAAATTATACCTTAGCAGCTACATATGACAAAGATTCTGAATTTCTTTTACAATATAGATAGTGCCCATATTTCAAAGCTTCAAATTCCATACTCTTTTCTTTTTCTGTAAGGGTGTGCGTGTTTTTCTTGCCTCTTTTTTCCCCTACACACAGCCTGGTTATTTTCCTTTTAAAAATAGTTAAAAATAAACTATGGAATTTTTAATTCTTAAAAATATTATACGTTCACATGGTTCAAAAAGTATAAAAAGCACCAAGGTGAAGTATCTCCCCTCTCGTCATACTTTATTACTTGCAAAAACAGAAGCAATGAGTAAGCAGCAATGCCTTAACTGTGTATGTACTGTACTGGCTACAAGAGCTTTTTCTATCCTTGTTGAGAGGCTATCTTTATCTCCTTTCCTATGACACTATTGTTTTTTTTGTTTGATGGGAGCTAATAAAAATCTTCATACTGTGTCTATTCTGGATCATTAACTTTCACCACTGTCTTAAAACAGGGAAATCACAAGCAACTGGGAAATTAGCTTTTATTTCTATCCACTTTAAAACCATTCAAACATTCAATGACTCTAAAAGCATTAATTTAAATTACTGAGTACTCTATCTGCTAGAGTACGAGTAATCTAAGCAATAAAAAAAGTACAATATAACACCAATAATTACTTTATTGGTGTAAAAGTACAAAAGAACACCAATAATTACTTTATAAGCAAGAGTACTTAAGGGTACTGAGTACTCTAAGCACTAAAAAAAAGTACCAAAGAACACCAATAACTACTTCAAAGATAGTAATATTGTGGGGTGGAGGGAAAGGCTGTTATATGATAAACCCACGTAAGTAGAATCTGAATTTTAAAATGTTGCTACCTAGTCTCTCACCTTGCAAAAAGGAAAACCATTTCACAATCTCCCAAATAATGCGTTTATTTCAGCAAAAACTATTAAGAAAATGCCAAAAGCATAAAAGGAAATAAACTACCTTTTTCTTCAGGTGAAAGGTCACCGTCTTCATCTCCACTGCTTTCTTGTTCATGACCCTGATACTTTGGCTCGGAGCCTTCAGCAGCAGCTAATCTAAACACAATCATTTACAAAGAAATCAACACTGTGATATGCTTTTAGTAGCTGAGTGACCTCTTCAACTTTGAGTCTCATAAATACATCTAAAGATCATTAATATACTAACTATAATCTGATGAGGGAAATAAAAAGCAAGAGTGTGGGCATGGATGTAGAAACCAATAAACAACAAGAAGAGTGGAGGGTGACAAAATCAAAGGACAGCAAGGAAGTAGAGCTTTTCTTTAGGAATTCACTTAGTTTTGCCTTTTTCACTTTCATCTTTAAAACTCAGGAGGCAGGATATTTAAAAAAACAAAAACCACAATCTAGACTCTGATTACTAGACTCTGTACTAGACTCTGAATATCAGTACTAGACTCTGATATTCTAATCTTTCTGCCATCTGCATACCTTGATTTTAATCTAGAAACAAGACTATACAAGTTATGAAATATCCAGATAAATTTAGCACATTTTTTATTTACACTCATACAAGTAAAATGCCTTTAACTCTGTCCAATTAAAAACAGCATATATGAAAATGCTTTACGGTCATCAGTACTTACTTCTTAGCTAATATATCTGGGGTCAGGACTTCAGTGGTTTCTGAATCACTGAATGCATCTTCATCATCACCTACCATACTAGGATGACAAGAAGATTATACTATAATTTTTCAAGCAGAAAAATAAGGTAACAAAATTCTATTGACTTACTTAAAATATTAACACATTTATAGCTCTGCTGTCATCTTTGAAGTTTAATTTTAGTTACATTCAATGAAAACACTTAAAAAGTAAATTAACACTAAAAAAAACCACTACTGCAACCATGAAGATAAATACTGAAAATTCAAATCATCTGGGGGAAAAAAAAACCTACTTCAATTATTCCATTCAGGTGGAGGGCAAATAATGCAAATCCTGCCCCCCCCCCCCAAAAAAAACCCCTCACTGCCTGGTTTTAAAATATGTATTCGCACATCAACCTGAAGATGAGAGAAAATGAGATAAAGGATCTATGCAGACATAAGGTTAGGTAAAAGCACAAAATTGGACCTGAAAGTTTAGGAAGTTTAAAAACTATTTAGCTTTCCTCTTCTACCTTCTAATGAAAAATTTGCTCCTCACTTAATTGCAAAAATGGGTACCTTTAATTCTGAAGCCACTGCAAGGTGTATAAATCAGAATTCAGCTATGTGGATAAAAACTGCTGGTTTATACCTTTTCTGGTTAGTTAAGGAGGTAAGTTAAATATATGCTATAGTTTAGGTGATGCTCTTTTTTCCAAGGGAAGTTGAAATAAACTCTTTATGTTACCAGATATAATTAAGCAGAATAGTACAAAACAATCTATAAATCTGTAGAACTCTTCCTCAGAAAATTTTAGATTATAAAATTTACAGATGAAGTATGTTTGTGTATTGTGCACATGTATAAAAGAATATATATATATATATATATATATATACATACACACAAAAACATACAGGATGGGGTCAAAAGTAGATTTACAGTTTTGAGGAGGTAAACTGTTTATTCTTGTATTATTATTTATCATACTACTTTCCATATGAACGGTATACCTAGTTTTGCTCCACTTTGTATATACATAAAAGCAGTAACTTTTTATTATATTAAACCTGTGAGATTCTTCAGCAGTATAACCTGATCTTTTAATAAAAAGCATCTTTATTTTTTAATTACATTTTATTGATTATGCTATTAGTTGTCCCACTTTTTCTCCCCTTTATTCCCTTCTGCCCTGTACCACCCCTCCTACCATCATTCCCCCAACTTAGTTCATATCCATGGGTTGTACATATAAGTTCTTTGGCTAATCCATTTTCCATACTATTCTTAATCTCCCCATCTATTTTGTACCTACCATTTGTGCTTCTTATTCCCTGTACCTTTTCCTCCATTTTCCCCTCTTCCGCTCCCCACTGATAACCCTCCATGTGGTCTCTATTTCTGTGAATCTATTCCTGTCCTACTTGTTTGCTTTGTTTTTTTTGTTTGTTTGTTTCAATGTTCCTAGTTGTGAGTTTGTTGTCATTTTACTGTTCATATTTTTGGTCTTTTCCTTAGTAAGTCCCTTAAACATTTCATATAATAAGGGCTTGGTAATGATGAACTCCTTTAACTTGACCTTATATGGGAAGCACTTTATCTGCCCTTCCATTCTAAATAACAGCTTTGCTGGAATAGAGTAATCTTGGATGTAGGTCCTTGCCTTTTATGAGTTCAAATACTTCTTTCCAGCCCCTTCTTGCCTGTAAGGTTTATTTAGAGACATCAGCTGATAGTCTTATAGGTACTCTTTTGTAGGTAACTATCTCCTCTTGCTGCTTTTAAGATTCTCTTTAATCTTCGGTATGTAATTATGATGTGCCTTAGTGTGTACTTCCTTGGGTCCAAATTCTTGGGGACTCTCTGAGCTTCCTGGACTTCCTGGAAGTCTATTTCCTTTGCCAGATTAGGGAAGTTCTCCATTATATTTTCAAATAAGTACTCAATTTCTTGGTCTTCCTCTTCTCCTTCTGGCACCCCTATGATTCAGATGTTGGAACATTTAGAGATGTCCTGGAGGTTCCTAAGCCGCTCATTTTTTTGAATTCTTGTTTCTTCATTCTGTTCTGGTTGAATATTTCTTTCTTCCTTCTGCTCCACACCATTGATTTAAGTCCCGGCTTCCTTCTCATCACTGTTGGTTCCCTGTACATTATCCTTTATTTCACTTTGCATAGCCTTCATTTTTTTCATCTAATTTGTGTCCATGCTCAACCACTTCTGTAAGCATCCTGATTACCAGTGTTTTGAACTGTGCATCTGACAGGTTGGCTATCTCTTCATCGCTTAGCTGTATTTTTTTTGGAGCTTTGATCTGTTCTTTTATTTGGGCCATTTTTATTTTGTCTCCACACACCTGTTACGTTCTAAGGGGTGAAGTCTTAGCTATTTGCCAGGGCGGGACAACCCATGTTGATGCGTTGTGGCACTGTATGTGGGCGAGGGGTCCAAGAGGTAACAATGCTGTTTGCTTGGCTCTCAGCTGGCTTGCAGTCACCTCCTCTGCTAACACAAGCAAACTGGGCCCTTCTGGTGCTGATTACCAGCTAGGTGGTTTTGAGCACATTCCAGGACCCTGTGGGTCTTTCCAATGTATTCTCCTGTGAGGCTGGGAGTTTCTCCCACCACCTCAACAACCACAGGTTTTTTCAGTCAGAGGTTTTGTGGCTTTATTTGCCCACACTGGAATCCTGGGTTTCGCGGTCTGTCCTGCTCCCCAGTTGTTCCTCCCGGTTTATCCACATGCAAATGGGGGACTGCCCATTCAGCCAGCCACCACCTCGCTGAGAGTCCTCTCTGAAATGACTGCTGGTCTCTGCCCCTCCTACCAGTCTGGATGAATGTGTCTTCTTTAACTCCTTGGTTGTAGGACTTCCAAGTTCGATTTTCTGGCAGTTCTGGTTATTTTTTGTTTTTAAATTTGTTGTTGTCCTTCCTTTGGTTGTGCAAGGAGGCAAAGTGTATCTACCTATACCTCCATATTGGCCAGAAGTTCCAAAAGACCTAAAAAGCATCTTTAAAAAAATTTATTTTCAGACAAAGCTGGTAAAACTGAGCACTGAATTAATAAAAATTGTGTACATACTTCTGTATATACATAATGCCTCAATCATTTAGAGAGCAAATAACTTTAGAGACTCTCTGAGGAAGAATATGGTAAGGTAAAGAGAAGAAAAAGAGCAGCATCAAATATCTGTTCTCACTTATATTTTAAACATAAAGCCTAAAAATGACAATAGCTATTTTTTTGAATCATGTTTGATCTAAATTCTTTCAGGTCATGTCCAACCAACATAGAAAAAGAGATATCTACTACTTTTATTTATTTTTATCTTCTTATTTTTCAGTTACAGTTTACTTTCAATATTATTTTATACTGGTTTCAGGTACACAGCATAGTGCTTAGACAATCAATCACATTTTGTGCCTTACAAAGTGTTCCCCCCAAAATTTCCAATACCCACCTGGCACCATATACATGGACTATAGTTCCTATGCTGTACTTTATATTTCTGTGAAAGAGGTATAGTAATTAAGTACGAATTGGTAGTTATAAAATAATCTACTACTTTTATTGTAAAAAAAGAAAGCCCTGACTTTGGCTTCTGGTACAAGTTTTAAGCTATGTTTTAAGATATATATTTGTAAGAATACAAACTTTTTATAAATTATACATTCATTTCTTCCCTTAAGTTTATTAGTATTGGAGTTTCAATATCTGTACTTCTGCCCTGGCTGGTGTGGCATTGAGTGCTGGCCTGCAAACCAAAAGGTCACTGGTTTGATTTTCAGTCAGGGCACATGCCTATGTTGTGGGCCAGGTCCCCAGTAGGGGCTGTGCGAGAGGCAACCACACATTGATGTTTCTCTCCCTCTCTTCCTCCCTCCCTTCCCCTTTCTCTAAAAATAAATAAAATATTGAAAAAAATATCTGTACTTCTTATTTCATTGTTCCTTTCTATCCCTGCCACAATCTTCGTGATTATTCTTGTTTTTACTGTTTCTGCTATTATCAATTTCTGCTATTATCGCAACTTATCTTCTTCCAAAGCTTTCACTCACTGATTTAAAACAAAATTTCTTAACTCTTTTTTAATAGTAACTTCTGGATTTATGGTGTTTTACTTCAAATTATTTCAGTCTGAAAATCTTTATTTTTCCAATATAAGTTAAGGCCTAATTCTAAATTTAGTGTTTCTACTTTTTTAAAAATTGTATTTACTGATTATGCTATTATAGTGTCCTGATTTCTCCCCCCCCCCCTTATTCCTCCTCCATCCAGTGCCCCCTACTCCCTCAGGTAATCCCCACAACATTGTTCATGTCCATGGGTCATGTGTATATGTTCTTTGGCTACTCTACTTCCTATACTGTACTTTAAATTCCCAAGGCTACTCTGTAGCTACCTATTTGCACTTCTTAACATCCTCACCTTTTCACCCATTCTCCCCCTTCCCCCTTCTATCTGGCAACTATCTGGTAACTAACTTCTCTAACTGCTTTTAAGCCTCTCTTTAAAAAAAAGATTTTATTTTTAGACAGAGGGGAAGGGAGGGAGGGAGAAAGAGAGGGAAAGAAACATCAGTGTGGTTGTCTCTAGTGGGCCCCCAACTGGGGACATGGCTCGCAACCCAGGTATGTGCCCTGATTGGGAATTTAACCGGCAACCCTTTGGTTTGTAGGTCAGTGCTCAATCCACTGAGTCACACCAGCCAGGGTGCGTCTCTATCTTTAACATTTGGCCTTTTAATTATGATGTGTCTTGGAGTGGGTCTCTTTGCATCCAGGATAATTGGGACTCTCTGTGCTTCCTGGAATTAGTTGCATGTCTATTTCCTTCACCAAATTAGGGAAGTTTTCTTTCATTATTTTTTCAGATAGATTTGCAATTTCTTGCTTTTTCTCTTCTCCTCTGGCACCCCTATGATGAGAATGTTAGACCTTTTTAAGTTGTCCCAGAGGCTGTTCATACTTTCCTCATTTAAAAAAATTATTTTTTCCTTCTTGTTGTTTTGTGTGGTGGTTTTTTGCTTCTTATGTTCCAAATCTTTGATTTGATTCTTGGCTTCATCCAATTTGCTGTTGTTTCCCTGAAGGTTGTTCTTTATTTCAATTAGTCTATCCTTTGTTTCTAGCTGGGTCTTTTTTTTTTTTTTTTTTTTATGCTGCTGAGGTTCTAAGTTCCTTGAGCATCCTTATAAACAGTGTTTTGAACTCTGCATCTGATAGAGTGCTTATCTCCATTTTGTTTAGTTCTTTTTCTGGAGTTTTGATCTCTTCTTTGATTTGGGCCATGTTTCTTTGTCTCCTCATTTTGGCAGCCTCCCTGTTTGTTTCTATATATTAGGTAGAATTGCTCTGACTCCATGTTTTGATAGTAAGGACTAATGTAGTAGGTGTTCTATAGTGTCCAGTGGCACAGACCCCATCACCCAAGCTGGGAACTTGAGCCCTACATGTGGGCTGAGTTATACCTTCCTCTTGTAGTTGAGCCTTGGTTGCTGTTGGCTGATTAGTGGGAGGGATTTACCCAGGCCAGTCAGCTGCAAGAACTTGCTGTGACCACTGACCACCAACTTCCGCCCTTTGTGGATGATCAGCTGTGCAGGGGCAGGGTGGTGGTGCTCTGATGTGGTCTATAGTGTCCACTGGGTGTCTAGCCCTGGGCTTTCCCAGGAGGTACAGGCCAAGGTCAGCCCTTACCTGTGTTTTGTCCAGGGCAGCCTGCCTGAGCTGTAAAGCAATCTGAGATGGCTGCTATTTGTGCTAGGCTTGAAGATTTCCAGGCACAGCCAAGCTGTGAATCTAATCCGGGTGCTGCTAGAGCTCACTGAAGCCAGCTGTTGGTTGTCTGATAGGATTTAGGAGCCAAGACCAGCCATTCTTATGGAAAAGCAGCCTGGGTGGGCCTATAAGTTGGGTAGAGCAGAGCTTCTGGGAATCTCCAAGGTGGGTCAAACACTGTTAGCTAGGTTGATGGAGTCTCAGATATGACATCAGCTTGCCGGCTCTGTGGGAGAGGGTTTAGCAAAGAGACAATGGCCTCTACTCACCTTGATACCAGACACTTCAGTTTCTCCTTATATACCACTGGTGCCTTTCAAGGTGTTAACACAGTGTGGGAGCTCAGAGAGAGTGAGTCTGAGTAGGTGAGCCCATGTGTGGGTTAAGAGGAACTGTTTGGGGCTCCAGCAGTTTCTTCTACTGACTCTATCCCTGCTGGCTTTTGCAGCCAAAAGTTGTGGGTACTTATCTTCCTGGCACTGGATTCCTGGGCTAGGGGGCCTGGTATGGGGCTGGGACTCCTTGCTCCTGAGATATCCCTCCTGAATTTTTATTCACATGGATGTGAGACCAACTCATTTTACATCTACACCCCTTTTACCAGTCTGGATAGATGTGGTTTCTTTAATTCCATAGTTGTCAGGCTTCCACTAAACTCGATTTCTGACATTCCTGAGTAATGGTTGTTCTACATTTTAATTATAATTTTGATGTGGTTGTGTGAAGAGGCGAGCCATGTCTGCCCATGTTGCCATCTTGACCAGAAGTCTTCTGTCTTCTGACCCTGGAGTCTGGCAAAGGGAGGGGCAGAGTGGACCAGAGATGCTTGAGGAGAGACAAGGGACAATACTTTGGGGAAAGAACTGAGAGAGTAGCTGCTGGGATCCTGGTACTGAGTCATCCCCCATACTGCAGCAGCCATCTTGCTCAAGCAGACCAGTATTTCTCCGTATTTAGAATGCCATCATCTCAAAATGCTTAATGATATATTATTTTTGCCTTTATACTAATCACTGCCACACACTTTTATTTTAAAATTTATTTTAAAAATTCTGCAAGACTTAAAATTGTCAACAATCATAATGTAATTACCTAAACTACAATATTATGTAATTCAAAAATAAGGATATCAAAAAGTAGTAATGACCACTTGTCTTTGAATGGGTTAAAAATATAGTTACCATCTGTGAAGTTATTTTTTGCAAAGAGACATGTAAGCCTCTGATATCTATTTCAAAAACAAAGGCACCCAATCCTCATTTTCCTTTTAATAAATACAGGGTCTGGCACAAAAAATGCCCGTATTTTATTACATAAAAATCTTCTGTTACAAAATCAGAAGCATGAAAGTTTGTAACATAACAATATCACACTCAAGCATACCACATCACATGTTAGGTGAAATATTCAAATTGCTGTCCATCTCATGTAAGACATTCATGTGCCCTACCAACTATACTCAATGGCATTACTTCTTCCAGACCCTGTAGATTATTTTAAGGAAGACAAATATCACTGGCCTGTGAGCATCACTGACAGCTAGAAATCACTAAGGTGCAACAAATAAACACTTACTACTAAAATTATAATGTATAAAATATATCCCACAATTTAAAAGTTACATATTAGTTATGTTATTACACAAAAATATGCAGTGTGGTTATTAATTAGTGCTCTAGTAACAAATATGAAAACAAACACAAACTCAAATCAGCTGTTATCCAGAAGTTCTTATCAAATGCAAAATGTAAACAAGTCAAAAAAAAACCACAACAACGAATAATGTCTACAAAACATTACCTATGGTATGGAGTGCTTGGTTCATCTATTTTCATTAAACCATAGTCTTTGTCTGCGGGATGGTATGTCGCCAGGATATTCATTTCATCCCACTTCTGGGATTTTTTACTAAAAAAGAAAAGAATTCTTCCTCAATGCAATAAAAGATAAAAAATACGCACATCTAAAATTCACAAACATCTAAATTCAACATTGAGTTTCTAATTGACTGCTAACTTCTATTTTTCCAGCTACTTTATTAGAATAGAAAGTGATAGGATAAAAGCCATTAAGAAATTAAAATAAAATCTTGGTAAGTATTTTATAATACTTAAGTATTATAGAATACTTAAACATATTTAATTATTAACTTTAATACTTAATAACTAACATGTTAATAAACACATATTAAAACATTATTTAGAATCTTCACAAGGCATTCAAAACACTACATGACATACTTATAGCCTTCATCATGTCTACAAAATTAAATCAGTAAAGACTGAAATTTATATATTGTTTGATCTCCATAGTTAAGGATTTTGACCTACTATTAGTTAACAGTTCGATAAAAAACATAAAAATATTTCTTAGGCCTAATGTTTTCAGAGATATCCATAACAATCAAAAGAATCAGAATATAAAACTATGAGAAAAACCTCATTAAATCCATATGCTACTAAATAAAGATTTAGATTATAAAACAATAAAATTATAGCTTAGTTTTTTTAATCTATAAAAATAAGGTTTTGGTAAGAAATGGTGTATACATCAGTTCCCCCTTATCTGTGGGGGATACATTAAGATGCCTGAAATCACTGATAATACTGAACCCTATATATATTATGTGTTTCCCTATACACACATACTTATGATCAAGTTTAATTTATACACTAAAAAATAGCACAATTTTACTGTGATAAAAGTTATATGACTGTGGTCTTTCTAAAAATATTGTATTCATCCCCTTTCTTGTGATGATGTGAGATGATATAATGCTTATGTGAAGAGATTAAGTGAGGTGAATGATGTAGGTTTTGTGACATAGCATTAGGCTACTACTACAAGGGGCTACTTGAACAAAAGTGCTGTGATATCTCAACAGTTGATATGATAACCAACTGGTTACAAAGTGACTAATCTGCAGGTACCCTATACAGTGTGGATACACTGGACAAGGGGATGATATTCATATTGAGATTTCATCATGCTACTCAAAATGGTATACAATTTAAAACTTATGAATTGTTTATTTCTGGAATTCTCCATTTAATACTTTTGTTTTCTTTTAAAATTTTAGTTTTCAATTACAGTGTTTTCATTCAATATTACTTTGTATTAGTTTCAGGTGTATAGCATAGTGCTTAAATAATATATTTTACAAATATTTTTGTCCAATATTTCTACTACCCACCCGGTACCATACATAGCCATTATATTATTGACTATATCCTTTATGCTGTACTCCACATTCCCATGACTATTTTGTAATTACCAATTTGTACCCAGTAATCTCTTCAGTTTTTCAGCCAGTACCCTAAACCTCCCTCCGCTCTGGCAACCATCAGTCTGTTCTGTGTATCCAAGTCTGTTTCTAGTTTGTTTATTTTGTTCTTTAGAGTCCATATATAAGTGAAATCATATAATATTTGTCTTTTTCTGAGTTATTCCACTTGGCATAAAGGGTTAAGATTTCATTCTCACTATGGCTAAGTAATATTCCACTGTATGTATATACCAATTTTCTATATCCAATTATCTATTGATGGTCACTTGGGTTACTTCTGTATCTTGGCTACTGTAAGTAACAGTGTAATAAGCACAGATAACATTTATTATACTGTTCTTTCATATATTCTTTCAAATATAGCGTTTTGAGTTCCTCTAGATATACCCAGAAGTAGAATTGCTAGGTCACAAGGTAGTTCCATTTTGGTTTTTTTTGAGGACCCTCCATACTGTTTTTCATAGTGTCTACACCAATCTGAATTCCCACCCAAATGCACAAGGGTTCCCATTTCACTACATCATCACCAACACTTGTTACTTGCTGATTTACTGATGATAGCCATTCTGACAGGTATGAGGTGGTATCTTACTGTAGTTTTAATTACTGATTAGTGACATCAAGCATCTTTTCATATATCTTTCAGCAACCATATGACTATTTTGGAGAAATGTGTACTCAGTCCTTTGCCCATTTTTAAACTGGATTGTTTTTTGTTGTTGTTATAGCAGTTCCTTACAATTTAGGATATTAACCCCTTATTAGAGGAAGGATGGTGACAAGGCAGGTTGGAGCAGAGTCCACTTCCCCTACACGCAGCTTGAACACCTGGCTGATCTTCTGAGGAACAAAGTGAACAGCCAATGGTATCTCAGCATACATGAAGGTTGCAGGCCAAAACTGTAGAAGACATTGAACAATCAGATGGTAAGGAGACTGCTTTGTGACAATAAGGTTCCTGTGACCAGCTCAAGAATCAGGGTGGCTGCAGCTGGGCCTTACACAGGATTGTTAGAAGACAGCCAGGTCAATGGCTCCCTCCTCTGCCAAACAGGGAGGTTTGTGCAGCACCAGGATTGACCTGGATGCTTGAAATCACTGTGGGGAATAAAGAAGTAAACAAATGCACAGGGGCGATGTGCACCCCCCCCTTGGACTGTGGGTACTGGTGGGGTTATTACCAGACAAATCGGGGAGCTGGTGATGCCTGGAAAGGGAAGAAGAGTTGAGCCACGATGGACCTTGACCTGGATAGTCTCCAGTCTTGTTGGAAAGTTGGGCTGTGTGAGGCCTGGTGCTTGTTTGGAGTGGTAGGCATGAACAGGGCATTATAAAAAAAAGGCTCTTGGTGGCTGTTTAGGGTATTCTTCCTAAGCTGTGCCTGTGACTCCCTTGGCTGCTACCTTGCAGCATCTGCAGCCTTGGCCATGGGCCTACTCCTGCTGCCAGGACCATGGCCACAGAGGGAAGGGTGCCAGCCCGCACCCAAGTCCCCAGCCATATGTGCCCAACCCACCGCTACCATAGCAGTAGAGGCCCCCCACCCCAGCAGCAGCAGGGAAGGCCAGGTGTAGGCCCACCACAGCACTGCGGGGCCAGACTGGCTCACTAAGAAGAAGGCGGAGGTGTCTACCCGCACCCCTCCCCCCAGGGGAGAGCAGCAGGTCTCAGGGAGTCAGCAGTTTCCAGAAAGACTTAACCCAGTGGGAGAACCAAACTAACCTGAAGAGAGGCTTTGAGAGTTCCTAGGACCTAGGATAGCAAAGAGAGAGAAGGTGGTTTGTGAGTTGCCCCTAACTGGTGTACCTCAAAGACACCACAACTGGTGGACTGAAGGTGTAGGCCTGGTACAAAAGGGCATTGGGGGCCCAGCAGTGAACTGAGGAACTGGGCTGGAGGCTGGGCAACTGTGAAGAGCAAGGCTCAGACCCGGCTCCCATCAGCATAAAACCACAGGAAGGGAGAAAAGCAAACTAAACCAGCCAGGAAGACAGCAGAACTGGCTTGGCTAGTTTAAAGGTGGAGTTTTTTTTTCTTTCTTTCCCCCCTCCCACAAATGAGACAATCAGACATGGAGCTGTGAAAGTACCAGAGTCAGACCCACAGAGGGGTCATCCCAACAAATTAGAAACTGAGACAAATAACACTCTGCTATTCCAGAGAACTTGAAAGTTATTGTTTATTTGTTTAATTATTATTTCATTATTTTTACTTCTTTCATTTTATTAGTATTTTTTTAATTGCTCTTCTTTCTGTTTAGTTTTCTTCGTTTTGTTTATGTAATTACATTGTTAGACTGGTTTTCTTGTTCTCTTGGTGTATTTTTAATTTTCCTTCTTTCACTTCATTTATGTTCCAATAGCACACTACTCTGGGTCATGTACTTACTATTCTTGTTACTCAGATCACATAGATTCTGTCATGATTTTTGTTCCATACAATTGTAAATACTACATAGCACTCCTCCTGGACCTTAGCTGATTTCACTGTCTTCTCGAACTTTATTACTGTTGTGGTTAACTCTAGTCTCTTGCACCCTATACCTAGTTTCTATCCTTTACTCTCACTATATCTCATAATTTGACCTCCCACAACCTCACTGTTTTCTGGATCCAACTCACAATCCTTCCCCTCTCCTAACGAGAGTCTTTTTTCCACCCTGTCTAAAAAGTGTCTAGTTGGGTGAAATATCACAGTTTCACTGTAAGTTACAGTATAAGTTTATACTATACTTATCCAAAGGATTTCCTATCTCTTCTCTATGGTTTGGTCCTTTATGTCCCATAGAATACACTTCCACTGTCTTAATTCATTTTGCCTTCCGGCTCCAAATGATCACATAAAAGAGTAGGTGGGAGCTGTGAACATCAGTATACCTGCTGGAAGAGAGAACCCACCAACAAAGGAAGCACCAACAGATAAAAATGGAAGATGATGAAGGAGTGAGTGAAAGCTGCACTAATCCCCACCCAGGACCAATCTAGAATTACAACTAAACAGTGAAGAAATAACCCAGAACAAACAACTGAACAACAGTGAGAAAGAAACCTCAAAACCTGGGACAGACACAAGAACCAGCTTCATTATTACCTGTCTGCACCTGCACAACAGAATACAAGACTTGCTGGGCAGGGTGGCCCTCAGTTAACCAGCTGGAGGGAAGGAACCACTGAAGAAAGACCCAAGAACAATCAAAACCCAAAGACATCCAAAGAGCCAACATAAATGACAGCCCAAGAGCAGCAAGTGCAGGAAATTGAGGAGACTGCACTACTGAATCTCACAGATCTACTACCACAGAAGTTCACACCATAAACCCAGGGAGTCAGGACAGATCAATTTAAGAAGCTGAGGCTAACAAGAGGAGTCTCACAAAAGAAGGGAAGGCAAAGACACAAACTCCAACTGAGAGGAAAGGAGGAAGACTCAGAAAGAATGCTAAATGAAAGAGAGGCAAGTCAACTAACAGATATTGAGTTCAAAGCAAAGGTTACAAAGAGCTCAATGAGCTCACAGAGAATTACCAAAAACTAAAGGGAAACTACAATGAACTCATTGCAAATTATATCAACATGAAAAAAGAAATAGAAGCTATCTACAAGGGCCAAGAGGAAATGAAGAACACAGTTTCTGAACTGAAGAACACTGTAGAAGAAATCAAAAGCAGGCTACATGAAGCAGAGGATCGAATCAGTAGGCTGGAGGACAAGGTAGGAAAAACACCCAGAAAGAGCAGGAAAAGGAACAGAGACCCAGAAAGAACCAAGACGTGTTAAGAGAACTGCAGGACAACATGAAACGTAATAATATCCGTGTAATAGGCATACCGGAGGGAGAAAAAGAGGGGCAAGGGAGAGAAAACTTGTTTGAAAAAGTAATGATGGAAAACTTCCCTAATTTGATGAGAGAAAAAGTCACACAAATCCAGGAAACACAGAGAGTCCCAATCAAGGAGAACCCAAAGAGGCCCCCTGCAAGGCACAAAATAATTTAAATGGCAAAATTCCAAGACAAAGAGAGAATCTTAAAGGAAGCAAGGGAGAAACAGGAAGTATCATACAAGGGAGCCCCAATAAGACTAGCCGTTGACTTCTCAAAGGAAATGCTCCAAGCCGGAGGAGAATGGCAAGGAATATTCAAAGTAATGAAAAACAAAGACCTACAACCAAGACTACTCTATCCAGCAAGGCTCTCAATTAAAATGGGAGGCCAAATAAGGAGCTTTCCAGACAAAAGAAGCCTCAAAGAATACACCTCCTCCATATAAGCTCTGCAAGAGATGCTAAAGTGACTGCTTTAAAAGGGGGGAAAAGAGTGAGAGAGAGAGGAACACAGGTGCAAAAAAATGGCAATGAATAAGTACCTATCAATAATAACCTTAAACATAAATGGATTAAATGCTCCAATACAAAGACATAGAATAGCTGAATGGATAAGAAAGCATGACCCACACATATGCTGCCTACAAGAGACCCACCTCATAATAAAAGATCTACACAGACTGAAAGCAAAAGGCTGGAAACAAATATTCCAAGAAATAGACAGAAAAAGGAAAAAGCTGGGGTAGCAATACTCATACCAGACAAAATAGACTTCAAAAAAAGGGCCATAAAAAGAGCCCCAGAAGGTCACTTCATAATACTCAAGGGAATAATCCATCAAGAAGACAGAAACATTATAAACATATATGCGCCCAACACAGGAGCACCCAAGTACATAAAGAAATCTTGGAGGACTTCAAGAAAGGTGTTGACAGCAACATGATTATAGTAGGAAATTTTAACACCCCACTGTCAAAAATAGACAGATGTTCCTAACAAAATATCAACCAAGATATTGTGGTGTTGAACAATGTCCTATATCAAATAGACTTAACTTATATATCTAGAGCCTTTCATCCAAAAGAAGCAAAATACACATTCTTTTCAAATGCACATGGAACATTTCCAAACATAGACCACACAATAGAACAGCAAGCCTCAACAAATTCAAGAAAATTGAAATCACATCAAACATTTTCTCTCACCACAAGGGACTGAAACTAGAAACTAACCTCAAGGAAAAAACTGAAAAACACTCTAACTCATGGAGACTGAATAGCATGCTATTAAACAATGAATGGGTCAAGAATGAAATTAGGGAAGAAATCAAAAAGTTTCTGGAAACAAATGAAAGTGAACTCATAATAACCCCAAACCTATGAGACACAGTGAAGCCAGTTCTGAGAGGGAAGCTCATAGTGATATAGGCCTACCTAAAAAAGATAGAAACATTTCAAATAAACAAACTTATGTTATACCTACAAGAATTTGTGGATCAACAACAAAGATATCCTAGAGCAAATAGGAGGAAGGAAATAACCAAGATCAGAGAAGAATTAAATGACATAGAGACTAAAAGCACAATTCTATGATCAATGAATCCAGAAGCTGTGTCTTTGAAAAGATAAACAAAATTGACAGGCCTTTAAGGAGGCTGATCAAGGGAAAAAGAGAGAGGACCCAAATAAACACAATCAGAAGTGAAAGAGGAGAGATTACAACTCATACCACAGAAATACAAAGGACTGTAAGAAATTACTACAAGAAACTATATGCCAAGAAATTTGAAAACCTAGGTGAAGTGGACAAATTTCTAGAAAAATCTAATCTTCCAAAACTCAATGAAGAAGCAAAAAGCCCAAACAGACCAATAACAACTGACAAAATTGAAGCACTAATCAAAAACCTCATGACACACAAAACCCCTGGACTGGATGGATTCACAGGAGAATTTTACAAACCATTTAAGAATGAGCTAACCTCTATCCTTCATAGATTATTCCAAAAATACCAAGAAGATGGAAGACTCCCAAACTCTTTCTATGAAGTCAGCATCATCCTAATTCTAAAACCAGATAAAGATAAGACAAAGAAAGAAAAGTTCAGGCCAATATCAATGATGAACACAGACGCTAAGATCATGAACAAAATATTGGCAAATGGCATCTGGCAATACGTTAAAAACATCATACACCATGATCAAGTGCTATTCATTCCAGAGATGCAAGGTTGGTACAATATTTGCAAATCAATACATGTAACACATCACATAAACAAAGACAAAGATCACATGATCACAGCAATAGATGTGGAAAAATCATTTGATACGGTACAGCACTGAATTATGATAAAGATACTAAGCATAGTGGGAATAGAAAGAGCATTTCTCAACAGAATAAAGGCCATATATGAGAGACCTACAGCCAACATCATGTTCTATAGGGAGCTGTTCCACGTGGGTGGGAATGTAGGTCAGCCACCATGTGGAAAAGCCAGTGGGGAGTGAGTTGGCACACAGGAGCCACACCCATTTTCCTGTGGGGAATCAGGTCTGCATTGTACCTAGGCTGCTATGAGACTTGCTTTTGCCAAAACTCCCTCACCCAGAACTGAGGCAGCAAGTGTTTACTGTATCTTCCTCAAGTCTGTGCTAAACCTCCCAAGTATGGAGTATAACCAGTTCAACCACTTCCTCCCTTGATCTGTAACATCCATCTCTTTGAAGTAATTAGCAACATTCTTTCCTTTGTTATTTGTAAAAGGTAATCACCTACAGGGAACCTGTGCATAGTAAATGAGGACCACCCTCAATGTAATGTACCCAGCAAGGAAATAAAAGCTTGTCCAGGCAGGGACTGACCTTCTATCTCACTTAGAGAGTGTCCATGCCATCTCTTTTTCCCCACAGCACTTTTGTAGTCCACGTGTATTTGTTCATAACTGCCACAACACACTGATTGTGCTGGCCAGGATCCCCATCAGTGCTCAATGGACAAAACTTAGACCTTTCCCATTAAGATCAGGAACAAGACAAGGATGTCCACTTTCATGACTTCCATTCGACATAGTACTGGAAGTCCCAGCTACAGCAATCAGACAAGAAAAAGAAATAAACGACATCTAAACTGTAAAGGAGAGCGCAAAAGTGTCATTGTTTGCAGATGACATGACAGTGTACAGAGAAAATCCTCTAGACTCCACCAAAAAAACTACTCGACCTAGTAAATGAGTTTGGCAAAACAGTGGGATACAAAATCAATATTCAGAAATCAAAGGCATTTTTATATAGAAACAATGAAATATCAGAAACAGAAATCAGAAAAAATATATGGTTGCTATATCAAATACCATTTGATATAGCAACAAGAAAAATAAAGTATCTAGGAATAAACCTAACCACTTAAGAGGTAAAAGACCTATACTCAGAAAACTACACAAAACTGAAGAAAGAAATTAAGGAAGACATTAACAAATGGAAGCATGCACCATGCTCACTGACTGAAAGAATTAACATCATCAAAATGTCTATATTACCCAAAGTGATTTATAGATTCAACACAATCCCTATTAAAGTACCAATTGCATTTGTCACAGATATAGAACACTTCAAAAATTTATATGGAACCATAAATGACCCTTAATAGCAGTAGCCATTTTGAGAAAGAAGAACAAAGTAGGAGGTATCCCAGTATCTGATATCAAACTGTATTACAAGGCCAATGTAATCAAAACAGCCCGGTACTGGCATGAGAACAGACACATAGACCAACAGAACACAATAGAGAGCCCAGAAATACACCCAAGTATCTAGGGTCAATTAATACTTGACAAAGAAGGAAGCAGCATAAAATGGAGTAAAAATAGCATCTTCAACAAATGGTGCTGGGTGATCTGGGCAGCTACATGCAAAAAATGAAGCTCAATCACCAACTTACACCACACACAAAAATAAATTCAAGGTGGATAAAGACTTAAATATAAGTCATGATACCATAAAATTCCTAGAGGAAAACATAGGCAGGAAAACCTCAGGCATTCCACACAGTATTTTCACCAATATATCCCCTAGAGCAAGGGACATAAAGGAAAGAATAAACAAATGGGACCTCATCAAATTAAGAAGCTTCTGCAGGACTAAAGAAAACAGCATTAAAACTAAAAGGGAACCAACTGTAGGGGAAAACATATTTGCCAATGATACCTTGGACAAGGGTTTGATCTCTAAAATATACAAAAAACTCACATGACTCAATTCTAGGAAGACAAACAACCCAATTATGAAATGGGCAAAAGACTTGGACACTTCTCCAAGGAGGACATACAGAGGGCCCAGAGACATGGAAACATGCTCAGCATCACTAGCCATCAGAGAGATGCAAATAAAACCATAATGAGATACCACTTCATACAGGTGGGAATGGCCATTATAAACAAAGCAACAAACAAGTGATGGAGAGAATGTGGATAAAACAGAACCCTAGTGCACTGTTGGTGGGAATGCAGACTGGTGCGGCCACTATGAAAAACAGTATGGAATTTCCTCATAAAACTAAAACTGGAACTGCCTTTTGACCCAGCAATTCCACTGCTGGCATGATATCCTAAGAACCCTGAAACACCAATTAAAAATCCTATGCACCCCAATGTTCATAGCAGCACAATTTTACAATAGCCAACTGTTGGAAGCAACCTGGGTGCCCATCAGTAAATGAATGGATCAAAAAACTATGGTACATTTACAGGATGGAATACTACGTAGCAGAAAGAAAGGAGCTCCTACCCTTTGCAACAATCCAGATGAAACTGAGAGCATTATGCTAAGTGAAATAAGCTAGGTGGAGAGGGAAAAATACCACATGATCTCACCTTTAACTGAAACCTGATCAACAAAACAAGGAAGCTAGCAAAATATAACCAGAGATATTGAAATGAAGAACAATCTGACAGTCACCAGAGGGGGGGTGGTATGGCATAATGGGGGAAGGGTTTTCAGGAACAACTATAAAGGACACATGGACAAAACCAAGGGGTGGAACCAAGGGCTGGGGGTGGAAGCAGAAGAGGGAGATGGAGATGACGGGTGGGGATGGGGGGGTAAATGCAGCAACTGTAATTGAACAATAAAATACTAATAAAAAACCCTTATCAAATGTACCCTTGGCAGGTATCTTCTATTTAGTAGGCTTCCTTTCCTGTGCAAAATATTTTTAGTTTGTTGTAGTCCCATTTAATTATTTTTCTTTCATTTCCTTTGTCTTAGAAGATATATCAGAAAATATACTGGTATGAGAAATGCCTGAGATTCTACTGCCTATGTTCTCTTCTAGGAGTTTTATGGGTTCAAATCTTACATTTAAGTCTTTAATTAATCCATTTTGAGTTTATTTTAGCATATGGTGTAAGAAGGTGGTCTAGTATCATTTTTTTGCCTTTATCTGTCAAATTTTTCCAACACCACTTACTGAATAGACTATCTTTACTGCACTGTGTTCTTGACTCTTTTGTCATATATTAATTGACCATATAGGCATTGGTTTGTTTCTGGACTCTCTTATTCTGTTCCATTGACCTATGTGTCTATTTTTATGCCAGTACTGTGCTTTTATGATTACTACAGCCTTACAGTATCATTTGATATCAGCTAACATGATACCTGCAACTACTTTTTTCCCCTCAAGGTCTCTTGTGGTTCCACACAAATTTTTGGATTACAGTGGTACCTCAGTACTTGTCATTAATTTGTACTGATGAGTGATGAGCAAGTGGCAATTGATGAAGCATTTTCTCTTGTGGGGTAGAGCTGTGTCTCACAGAAGTTCTAGCAATTCCTATGAGTAGCAAGCACATGCAGAGGGCTGTAATGTATTTTTTTTTCTCTTCAAAATGCAACAGGTACCAGGTTTGACGAGTTCTAAAGCTAACGAGTACCATGTATTTTTTATAGTTCTGTGAAAAACACCATTGGCATTTAGATAGGAATTGCACTGAGTCTACAGATTGCTTTGGGTAATATGGACATATTAATAATGCTAATTCTTCCTATCCACAAGCATGGTATATGCTTCCATTTATTTGTATCTTCTTCATTTTCTTTCTTCAGTGTTTTATAATTTTCTGAGCACAGATCTTTTAACTCCTTGGTTAAATTTATTCCTGGGTATGTTACTTTTTTGATACAACTATAAATGGGATTTTCTTAGTTTCCATTTCTAATACTTTATTATTGGTGTATAAAAATGCAACTGACTTCTGAATATTAATTTTTCTATCTTGCTACTTTACTGGATTCATTTATCAATTCCAGTAGCTTTTTGGTAGAACCTTTAGGATTTTCTGTATACACTATCACGTCATCTGCAAATAATCAGTTTTACTTCCTTTTCAATTTGGATGCCTTTTATTTCTTCTTCTTGTCTGAGTGCTGTGGCTAGGACTTCCAGTACTATGTTGAATCGGTGAAAGTGCACATCCCTGTGTTGTTCCTGATCTTCTTAAGAGAAATGCTTTTAGTTTTTCCCCATTGTGTACAATGTTAGCTGGGAGTTGGCTTTTATGTTGAGCTATGTTACCTCTCTACCCACTTGGCTGAGAGTTTTTACCATATTGAGGGATGCTCACTCTATTCCCACTTTTCTGAGAGTTTTTATCATAAACGGGTGCTGGATTTTGTCAAATTCTTTCTCTTCTTCTACTGACATGATCATATGATTTTTATCCTTCATTTTGTTCATGTGGTGTATCATGTTATTTGATTTGTGGATATTATAACAACCTTGCATTTCAGGAATAAATTCCACTTGATCATGGTGTACAATCTTTTTAATGTAGTTCTGAATTCAGTTTGCTAATATTTTGTTAAGATTTTAGCATCTATGTGTAATATCAGGGATATTAGCCTATAGTTTTCTTTCTTTGCAATGTCTTTATCTGGTTTTGGAATCAGGATAATGCTGGTTTCATAAAATGAGCTTAGGAGTCTTCCCTCATCTTGAATTTTTTGGAAT
This sequence comes from Phyllostomus discolor, assembly GCF_004126475.2. Lineage (NCBI taxonomy): Eukaryota > Metazoa > Chordata > Mammalia > Chiroptera > Phyllostomidae > Phyllostomus > Phyllostomus discolor. The sequence goes on from NC_040904.2 coordinate 109,131,648, forward strand.
AATTTGATTATTTTTATAGGTAAATTCTTTTTTCTTTTTTTATTGTTGTTCTATTACAGTTGTCCCAATTTTTCCCTATTACTCTCTCCTGTTCTGCCCACCTCCTGCTCCCACAGTCAATCCCCACCCTGTTGTCATTGTCCATGGGTCATTTATATTTGTCCTTTTAACTTGGAATTTGAGAAGAACAGGAGTTAGTTTTTCTTTGAACGGTAAAATTCACCTGCGAAGCCATCTAGTTTGGGACTTTTGCTTTTTGGGAGTTTTTTTTAATTACTGTTTCAATATTGTTGGTTGTAATCAGTCTATTCAGATTTTCTCTATTTTAGATTCAGTCTTGGAAGACTGTATGTTTCTAGGAATTTACCTATTTCTCCCACATTGTCAAATTTGTTGGCATATAGTTGTTCATATCCATTTAATGTTTTTGGATTACAGGTAACTGAAACTGTGAGAAGCAAAACCATTGATAAGGGGATCTGCACATGGGATAAACCTACTTAAGAGGAAAAGAAATGCTTTATAAGTGCTTTATAAACACCCATTAACATCCATTTAACAAAATATTTGCACAACTACTTAGGTGTTCAATAATTAATGTCTGGTTGCAAATCCTTATCTACCCATTAAAAAGGACATCAAAGACTTCTCTGCCAGCCAACAACATGTTCTCACATGTACAGTTTATCACTTGGTTATATATTTGAAAATAATACTACTTTAAAAATAATCAATGTAGATGTTACACAGATTCAAATCATACCTTCTGCATTTGGTCCACACTGTTGAGTTTAAATGTAGTTAATTCCAGCTTTCCCAAATCTACCAATATCCCAATCCTGAAATGTTCTTGAAGAATGACATACTTAAATTTTATTATTATATTTACTTCTCTATCCTTAGAGTCACCTTAAAAATTATGTGTGTCCACTCCTGGCAGGAAAGCCTGACTCTATCTTCTCTCCCCTTTCTACAGTGGGCCCACAGTGTCCTCATTTCAGACTAAGCATTTTTTCCTTCATATTTTTATTGTGGTAAAATATACCTAAGATAAAATTCACTATTTTAACCATTTTTAAGCATATAGTTCTGTGGCATTAAGATATTCATTGTTGTGCAAACATCACCACATCCACCTTCATAACTTTTTCACCTTCCCCAAATGAAATTCTATACCCATGGAACACTAATTTTTCACCCTCACTTTCCCCCCAGCCCCTGGCAATCACCATTCCATTTTCTATCTCCATGAATTAGACCACTCCAGGTACCTCATGTAAGTGGACTCATAAGCTTTCCTTTTATGACAGGCTTATTTCACTTAATGTCTTCAAAGTTCACCTATGTTGTGGCATGCGTCCAAATTTCCTTTCTTGATAATATTGCCCTATACACGAAAGTACTTTAGGCTACAACTTCAAGATTACCTACCCTTTGTTTTATTAACAGACAAAGGTTGGTCCTGGCCAGTGTGGCTCAGTTGGCTGGAGCATTGGCCCACAGACCAAGAGGTGGTAGGTTTGATTCCTGGTCAGGGCACGTGCCTAGGTTGCAGGTTCAGTCCCTGGTGGGAGCCCCAACTTGGGGGCCATACAAGAGGCAACTGATCAATGTTTCTCTCTCACAATGATATTTTTAGGATAGTTTGCCAGGACAGACATATCTGGATTAAATTTTATTAAGAGCTTTAGTTTACTCCATGTTGCCATACAGCTTTTTAAAAAGAAGACTCTGTGTAATGCCCCCAATAATTACTAAAACTTTGCCAGGATTGGGTATTTGTGTGTGTTTTCCAATACTGAGGTATAAATCACTATTTAAAAGCTGTTTTGTGTTTCTTTGCTTATTACTTAATAAATACTATGAAAAATATTTTATTTTGTATAAGTTACATTTAAATCCTTTGCCTATCTATTGGAAACCTCTTATAAACTTGTAAGAGGTTTAATCCACATTATATACAACCCATAAGGTATAAACCACATTACCTATAATCCCAATTTTTTTCAGTTTGCTATTTAGTTTACATCTACAGAGTTAAGGTTTTATATATTCAAAGCTTCACTATTCTTTAACACAATACTAAGAGAAAAACAAATCCTTAGAATTATTCAGTTCCAAAGATGGTAACAGTAATTTGCAAAAGCATGAATTTAAATAAAGGCATAAAACAACGGGCTCCAAAGGATGCTGGGACTTCTTAGGTGGAAAGTAATGAAATAGAAAAAAACAACGGAGTACAGTGGATTTGGAAATTAGCGTCTCCAAAGTTTTGGCAGAATTAATATTATTTGTGGAGTAACAAAACCCAAGGAATGAGCATGAATTTAATTTCATTCAACAGTATCCAGAACTGTTCCTATAGCCTTTGGGTCATTATCTCCCCTTGGAAAAAAAAAAAGGGGGGGGGTGCTCCACCACTTACTTGCAGATCACCTGTGAGAGTAAAAGTACCTGGTTCGTTTTAGTTTCTGTCTTCATCTTGGATGAATGGTTTTCCTGCAGCCTACATCTGGTCCAGAAAAAGTCACCATTTCTTACTTCCATTATGATAATTCATATGATGCCATCTCAAAGACCTACTCATACTTCCTTGTTGCTTGTCACTTGTTCATTTTGGTAACTTTAGCTGCTCTTGGAGTGGAAAGCATGATTTTGCTTCAAGGTGTAAACTTTAATTGCACATTTTAAGATATGGTTCTTTCTTTTAATGAAGATGCAATTTATGTAGGTTGACAAACTACACGACTTGGAAGCCTGACACCATTACTGAACTATTAAAGTAAGACTTAGCAATGAAAGTAATTTGTAAACAAAAAGCCACCTTTAGAAAATTTTACTCAATGAGCCTTTGATTGTATGAGGTATCCTTTTAGAGACAGAAAAAGAGAAAGTTAAAGTGTGCTTATATAAAATTTAAATATTAAAGGAAATTAATTCAAATGCAATTTTTTTCAGGCATAATTTGCCTACATTACCCAAGACTTCTATAGAATTTGAATTGGACACAGTGATTCCAAAGCATTTTGTGTAAAACAACCACTGAGATGTGCAAAAAATTAGATTTTTATATTTATTTGCTGGAATAAAACTAACATTTGATTTTGGGATACTGGATTAAATATTTTGCTTTTTAAACACTCATTTAATAATTAAACCAGGCATGAACATAATAAGTAACTCACAGGCAGTCACAGAACTTGTAAGTAGCAGACAGGATCCACACCCAGGCAATCTGGTCCACAATTAATTACTGGCCTATACATTTCTCATAAAACAGCTTTAGTAACATTTAATATCATATTTTCAACAATTCAAAATACACATTTGTCTTAATATTTCTGAAAACAATGTATCTTAAACAGACGTCATCTGATAATTGGTAGTATTTTTTTTCTTTCTTGGTGGTACATAAAAGCATGGTGTAGCTTAGAGTCAACTTTATCAGTTGTTTTTGATAAAATGTACATACTTACTAGATCTGTTACATTAGATCAGTGATTTCCAATGTTTTTTATCTTATGGCACACACAAACTAATTACCAAAATTTTGCAGCACACCAAAATGATATATGTTGTGGATCTAACAAAAAAGAAGTATAATTTATTTACACTGGATGGCTATTATTGTGTTGGCCGTTTTCATTTTTTTATTTGACAATCTAAGGGAAAAGGGGTCAGTGCCCCTGACTAGTCAGGTATTGAATGTTTTAAAATTCTTGTGGCATACCAGGTGGAAAATCACTGCATTAGATCTTTACCAGTTATGCACCATATTCAAAGTATCTTGGAAGAATGGGAATCCACAGTCATAGGAGGTAGAGTTCTAACTATCTGAACAGTGTGTGGCAATACAATGAAATTTACCTATGCCTAGTTACGTGGATCTGCAGATTCTATACATTTTTAATGGTACCTGACAAATGGTACATGAAGAAAGCAGTCACTCAAGGTAACAGTACAAATGCAAAGTATAAAGAGAACAATAGGAAAGTAACAGCAGAGCCCTGACCAGTGTGGTTCAGGTGGCTGTGTGTTGCCCTGCAAAATGGAAGGTCACTAGTTCAATTCCTGGTCAGGGCACATACCTGGATTGCAGGTTTGGTCCCTGGTGGGGGCATGTATGAGTGACAACCAACAGATATTTCTCTCTCACACTGATGTTTCTCTCCTTCCCCCTCTCTATAAAAATACATAAATAAAATCTTAAAAAAAAAAAAAAGCAGAACCCTAACTAATGTGGCTCAGTAGATTGGACACCATACTGCAAACCGAAAGGCTACAGGTTTGATTCCCAGTCAGGGCACATACCTAGGTTGTGGGCCAGGCCCCAAGTTGGGGGCATGCAAGAGGCAACAAACTGATGTTTCCTTCACACATGATGTTTCTTTCCCTCTTTCTTCCCTCCTCTCTAAATTACTTACTTAATCAATGAGTAACAGCAGAGACATAAAAAGATGCTTTGACAAGAACTGTATTAAAAACTTCTAAAGACCATCTGAAATATGGCATAATAAAAACCTCACTTTTAAGTTTATATTTAGATTTGAGATATTATCTAATAGTAGTATATGTATCTATACTATAAATAAACATTTGAACTTATTCCTACTACAAAGGAACACAATCAATGAAAAAGACAATTCAACTCTGGCCTTAAAAAAAATCCTTTGGGTCCTGGCCAGGTGGCTCAGTTGGTTAAAGCACCGTCTAGCACACCAAAAGGTTGCAGGCTCAATCCCTGGTCAGAGCACATAGGGGAAGCAACCTATCGATGTTTCTCTCTTACATCATTGTTTCTCCTTCTCTCAAATCTATAGGCATATTCTTGGGTGAGGATTTATAAAAAACCCCTTGGTAATGTCTCTTGTTAAGTAAAATGTTATATTAAGTAATATTCTCTTACAACAGATGGCAAGGAGGAGCCTAGAATGGTGTGTGCAGAAAAAAGGAAATTACCACTGCATTTTACATGATAAAAGCACCAATAAAAAGTATGGTTATTTGAGTTTTCTGCATTTGCAAATAAGGGTACTTGCTGAAATTTACCTGTAATCACTTTCTCAGTCTCTCAAGGACGTGCACAGAGCAGAGAAAAATTTAAGTTGTTCAATGCACATTCACAGTTGAGGTTAAACAAGGAGATGCTTTATTTGTTGTTTCAGTTCTCATACTGTAAATAAATGGCCTTTATGAAGTATATTTGTCTTTTTGGGGGGGGTGAACCTGCTATTTAAAATTACTCCCAAGTGTACTACTGAGGTGTTTAGTGTTCCCAAACGCAAGAAGGCTGTGATGTGCCTTATGGAGATCATATGTGTGTTGGATAAACTTCATTCAGGCATGAGTAATAGTGCTGTTGGCCATGTGTTTAATGTCTTTTTTAAAGTCATATTTCACTGATTATGCTACTGTAATTGTCCCAATTTTGCCGCTCATTGCCTCACTCCACCTAGTACCCCCACTCCCTCAGGCATTCCCAACAACCTTGTTCATGTCCGTGGGTCATGTATATAAATTCTCTGGCTACTCCATTTCCTATACTGTACTTTACATCCCCATAGCTATTCTATAACTACTTATTTGTACATCTTAATCCCTTAGTCTTCACATATCCCCAGAGCCTTTCTCATCTGTTAACCATCAAAAAGCTCCATATCCATGATTCTGTCTCTGTTCTTATTTGCTTAGTTTGTTTTTTTAGATTCAATTGTTGATGGATATGTATTTATTGCCATTTTATTGTCTATAGTTTTGATCTTTTTCTTAAATAAGTCCCTTTAACATTTCATATAAGAATGGTTTGGTGATGATGAACTCCTTTAGCGTTTTCTTGTCAGGGAAGCTCTTCATTTGCACTTTGATTATAAATGATATCTTTGCTGGGTAGCGCCATCTTGGGTGTAAGTCCCTGCTTTTCATTTCTTAGAATGTTTCTTGCCAATCCCTCCTAGCCTGCAAATTTTCTTTTGAGAAGTCAGTTGACAGTCTTATGGGAACTCCCCTGTAGGTAACTAACTGCTTTACTCCTGATGCTTTTAAGAGTCTCTCTTTATTTTTAAACTTTGGCACTTTAATTATGATGTGTCTTAGAGTGGGCCTCTTTGCATCCATATTGTTTGGGACTCTCTGTGCTTCCTGGACTTGCATGTCTATTTCCTTTACCACATTAGGGAGGTTTTCCTTTATTGTTTTTTCAAACAGATTTTTAATTTCTTGCTCTTTCTCTTCTCCTTCTGGCACCCCTGTGATGAAAACACCAGAACACTTGACATTGTCCCGGGGCTGCTTACACTTTCCTTGTTTTTTGGATTCTTTTTTCTTCTTGTTCTGATTGGTTACTTTTTGCTTTCTTATGTTCCAAATCATTGATTTGATTCTTAGCTTCATCCTCTCTACTGTTGTATCCCTGTAAATTGTTTTTTATTTCAATTAGTGTATCCTTTCTTTCTTTCTTTTTTTTTGGTGAACATTTCCTCAAGATTTTATTGTCACATAATAAAACAAAAAATGAAGCTTAGCACTGGATCAATTGGACCTTTCTCTTATTTCTTCCCATTTCAAAATACTTGCATCTCTTAATACCCTGCACTCTTAGATCTGCAGTTGGACTCAACACATTCAATCCTCAGCACAATCTTCTTTGTACTTTTAGCGGTTTTTTTTTTTTTTGGAAATTGGCATAGTCAGCCCACCATAGCCACTCTGCTTCTGTCATAATGCCACGTTCCCTGCACATACAGAGAATCCTTGCACTTCTTGTACTGTGTTTTCTTGTGGGGCTGATGCTTGCCACACTTCTTACAGAAAGTCCGGAGGGTTTTAGGAATGTTCACCATATTCGCAAAAGTACTAACTTTTTATGGTAACTCTGACTGGGCCTTTTCTATGCGATTGAGGTCCTTGCTAAGTGTTTTGAACTCTGCATCTGAAAGGTTGCTTATTTCCATTTTGTTTAGTTCTTTTTCTAGAGTTTTGATCCATTCTTTCATTTGGGTCATGATTCTTTGTCTCTTCATTTTGGTAGCCTCTCTGTGTTGTTTGTTTCTAGGTATTAGGTAGAGCTACTATGCCTTCCTGTCTTGGTAGCATGGCCTAAGGTAGTAGGTGTCCTGTAGGGTCCAGTAGCACAGCTCCCCTACTACCCAAAATCAGTCCTCAAGGTGTGCACTCCATGTGGGTGAGTACTACCTCCTCTTGTAGTTGGGCCTTGACTGCTGTTGGTGGGTCAATTGGAGGGACTTACCCATGCCAGTCAGCCACAGGGGACTGGTTGTGACCACTGACCATCAACCTCTACCCTCCATGGAAGATCAGATGTGCAGGGGCAGGGTGGTGGTACCTGATGTGGTCTGCAGCTGTCCACCAGGTGTGAAGGTTCTGGGGTTTTTGGGTGGTGCAGGCCAAAGTCAGCCCCCACCTCTGTTCTGCCCAGGGTCTCCCAGCATGAGTTACAAAGTAATCTGCAGATGGCCGCTACTTGTACTGAGCTTGGAGGTTCCCAGCAGAGCCAAGCTGTGAACCTAGACTGGCTGTTGCTAGTGCCAGACCTGAGGCAACTTAACAAGAGGTATGGGGGCTGGGGAGCTCATTGAGGCTGGTTGTTGCTTGTTTGAGAGGATTTAGGAAGACGTGTAGAATGAATCAAGACCAGCCATTCACATGGAAAATCCACTGTTAACAGTTTGCGTGGGCCCCTAAGTTGGGTAGAGCTGAGCCTCAGGCAAACACCAGGGTGAGGCAAAGAGTGTAAGTCAGGTTGATGGAGTCCCAGACATGGTATCTGCCTGCTGGCTCTGTGGTTCTGTGGGGGAATGGTTCAGAAAAGGAACAATGGCCTCTGCCTGCCTTTATGTCTAGGAGAAAGCTGTCCCTCAGCTCTCGCCCTGATGCCAGATACTTTAGTTCCTTCTTGTATGCCACTGGTGCCTTTCAAGCTGCTACCCTGGTGCTGGAGATTAGAGGGAGTGAGTCTGAGTCTGTGTGCAGGGCTTTTAAGAGGAACTTCCTGGGAACCCGGTAGTTTCTTCCACCAACTCAATCCCTGCTGATTTTTACAGCCAGAAGTTATGGGGACTTATCTTCCTTGCATTGGTACCCTAATGTGGGGCTGGGACTCCTTGCTCCCAACATATTGCTACTGAATTTTTATCCACCACATGCTGGATGTGTGACAGCCTGTTCTGCACCTCCTCCCCTCCTACCAGTTTGGATGCATGTGGTTTCTTTAATTCCATAGTTGTCTGACTTCCATTCAACTGGATTTCTGACATTTCTGAATGATAGTTGTTCTATATTTTAGTTGTAATTTTGATCTGGTTGTGTGAGGTAAGCTGTGTTTACCTACATCTCCATCTTGACTGGAAGTCAATGTCCTAAACAGAAACAATATTTTTAAAAATATTGTTAACAATATTTTTATTGTTAACAATATCAGCAAAAAGTTATATGCTGATTGGTTGATGAAAATGTGACCAGTGGCTTACAGAAACCTAACTTTTGTATTTCCCCATGAATCAATGATTCAGTGTTCACTAATTCAGTGTTTGTGGTGACTTTATAGAACATAGTTACCCAAAATAACCAGAACTCACTGACAGCCCTGGTCATTTTTATATTAACATGAGATTTTTTTTGCCTTATACTGTTCTAACATTTAAAGTTAGACCTCTACATTACACTTACTATTTTATGAATTTTAAGTGCAATGTAATTCAAAGTTACTTATTCTCAGTTCTTTTATGTAAAAGAAGGAATACTGGTTGTGTTTAAATTATACATTACAAAAAGTTTGTTTCAAATGTGTTCAACTACACTTTTATTGTTTGTGCTCAAAGAAGGTCATAAAATTGCTAATATTGTTTGTATGAGCTGTGACATAAATACATAATAATGTCTGTTATACAGTTAAGCTTTGAATAACATTGAGGTTGGGGTGCTGACTCCCCCAAAATTTAACTACTAATAGCTTACTGTGACCTGAAGCCTTATCTCTAATGAAATGGTCAATTAAGTTATTTAGAATATTTTAATATTACATACTGTAATCTTAAAGTAAGCTAGAGAACAAAAAATATTATTATGAAAATAACAGGAGAAAACACCCACATACAAGTGGAGCTGTACAGTTTAAGCCCATGTTGTTCAAGGGTCACTGTATTACCAAAAGAATTAGCTTTCTGCTTTACAGTCACATATAAGTGATCATGGAAAAAAGCCCATCTCCCTTTATAACTTGGAGCCAAACATCATGAACCTTAATGAATTAGGGAGTGGTAGCTCCCTTTAAAAACAGATCTAGCCCTGTCTGCATAGCTCAGTTGGTTAGAGCATTGATCTCATATATATCAAGGTTGCAGGTTTGATCCCTGGTCAGGGTATGTACAGGAATCAACTGGTGAGTGCATGAATAAGTGGAAGAACAAATCGATATTCCTCTCCTTTTCTCTATCTCGCTCTAAAATCAATTAAAAAAAAAAGACAGGACTATAACCCTCTAACTAGACAAATCAGTCACCCACCTTGTAAAAGGTCCTATTGCTAGCAGCTCCTACAGAAGAAACAGCCCTATGTAGGTGAGTCAGCCTAATATAATGGCTTTCAAGGCAGAAAGATCTGGAGGTAAACCCCAATTATAGAGAGGCCAACCCATACGTAGAATGAGGCCAGGTTTTTATGCGAAATCAATGTTGGGAATAAAAAGAAGTTAAGAAAGCAGAGAAAGATAGAAGAAAACTATAAGACACTTGGTAGCCAAACAAAAATAAAAGCTCACACTGGTGAACTGCTAAAAACATAAATGCCAGCGAGAACTGTATTCCTGCTGCCAAGATACCCTGAAGTTCCATAAAAGCCTTCCATAGGTTGTTTTGATTTTTTAAACTATCTCCGTCTTCCTGTTATACAACAGCTATGTTCTGGCAAGATTCTGCTTTTTGAATCCCAGGACCTACAACTATGGACCACCACTCCATCCCCATTTGAAGTGGCTTATCCCATATAGAGGTTAGAAAATTGTGTTAGAGAATGTAAAAGTCAAGCATTCAAAAGAGTGGGGGTGGGGGAGTTGCTAGACAACTAAAGTCCTTTCCAACCCCAAAGGGCATGATTCTAAGCTGCGATCCTACTTGTTTTCTTCGAGGTAACACAAATCCACATAAATTTACTATCACTGAGCAGCAGCTCCTGTTATAGTCCTAAATGGTTCTTCAAACAGGTGTGCCCTAGTTCCAATAATCTAGGGTTTCCTGAATATCCTCATTTTACCTTTATGACTTTACAGATTTCAGTAAGTTTTCTTAAGCCTTATTTTCAAAATGTAGAGTCCTTATATTTTCAGTATCTTATACCAAGTCCCTTATCACTGCTATTCCACTGGGTTAGCAGTGCTATTTTTTTCATTGAGCATTCCTCCTTACATATCTTTCTCTGTACACAAGCATCTATTTAATCTCACTCTTTTTAAAAGGCTATGTTGTTTCATTATACAGATGTACCATAATTAATATTTCACCAGTCTTACTAATGGACTTTGAGTTGCCGCTAATATTTATTACACACAATGCTATGGGGTCAATGTCTTTTTACATGTGTACCTGTGAGTATGCAAGAGTAACTGAATTATCACTACATTATTTTAAGTTGCTACTTTCTTAACTGTTTGAGATTAGATACATCTTGCAAAAAGAACAAAGACCAGAAAGCACTCAAACTCTGGCTGCAGATGCAAATATAATTAACAATAAGTAGTCTTCCATTAAAAACAGATAAAAAAGACTCTGGAAATTTTGGTTCCCCTTAGATGTAGAGATAATGACAAACCAGGACAGGATAGTGTGAGTGCAGCATGATGCTTTTGATAATGTTAATGTAAAAAGGAATGACTGTGGAAGGATAATTGGAAAAATGAAATTGTCTATTTTTTGGAAACTAGAGTTCCCAAGCCAAGGGTTCCCTGGCCAAGAAAATACTTCAATTATTGAAGAATTTTAGATCCCTCGGACACAGAGTTAAATAATAAAAGCTTAGCAACTGAAGCTTTTAAACTTCAATTTGATTCTTTAATGTGTCCAAAAATACAAAAATATCCCAAAATACAAAGGTTATGATGTGTGCATTAAAAATATTATATATGCGTATATACTTAAAAAAAATGAACTCGTCATAGCTCCTGCCTTTTTTAAAAACACTCCGACCCTCAGGATGGCCAGAGGAGGGGGACCCTGGTGGCGCCAGAGCCGCATCCGTGCAGCCTCCCCGCACGCCAGTGCTCAGGATCCAGGGTCGAGGTCGGTAACCGCAGGGAAGGCGAGGGGCTTCCCAGGCTGACCAGGGAGACAAGCAGCCATCCCTCGAGACTCACCTCAGTTCTTCGTCGACACTCCTGCCAGGCTGCTGTTCGGCCGAGGCCACCATAGAGGAAGTCGTAGAGCTCTTATTCTTTAGAATTCCCTTTATGGGCCGGTGCGAGGCCGTCGAGGCCGCCATTGCCCGCCCCTCCGGCGGTCGGCTCAGGGTCGCTGCTTGGCGTCGGGTCCAGGAAGGAAAGGGCTAGGCGCGAGCCGAGACTCGCCGGGCAGCCGCCAAGCCCGCTTGGGGCTAAAGCGGCCTCACCTGCTGTCGCAGAGGCGGCTACCGGGGTCGTTTTCACGACACAATGACCCCGACGCTTCGGCGTCCAGCCGACGCCGCACGGCCGGCAGCTCTACGCCCGCCCCCAGCCACCAGCACTTTAACCACGGCTGGCGGAGGGAAGCCAGCTATTGCCCAAGCGCGGGAGCGACGCCGACGCTGAAGCCAACGGGTACCGCCCTCTCGCGATATCTGGGGCGGAGGCGGGGCAGAACAAAGCCAACATTCTCGCACCGCCCTTCCAGGCCCTCTGCGGGCTTCTCCGTCTCGTTGGTGCAGGGAGTCCAGGAGTGTTTTAGAGAATGTTCTGACAGGGGGGTTCCTGGGTTGCCTCTGTGCAGAGTTGTAAATCGCTCCAAACACCCTCCTCCCCACCACTTTATGAAGTCCATGTTGTTATAAAGGGGATAACTGAGGCTCAGGAGGTGACATCATTCCTCAAAGATACTAGCTGACTTTCACAGTAATATGTCTCCTTTTTTCTTCCATTTAACCCGCATGAAAAGTTTAACTCTCTATTATTAAATCGTGGAATATCAGCATTGAAATGACCCTTATAGACCTATTGTGAAATCATAGAATATTGACTTTTGTGAAAGCACAATATCAGCATTGAAATTGTTTAATTTATTTTCAGAAATAAATTTAGGAGAAATTGAAGGACACAGAGGGTAAATGACCTGACCACTACTGTCACACAGCTCATGCATAGTGTGTGGCCATAGAACTTCAGATTTGTGTCTTCTAGTCTCACGTTTCTGCATTTTACCACATTCTCCTTCTGTGCTGGTAACTCCATGGAAGGAATTACTGGCAGAAATTTCTAGAGTTGTGGTTCATAATGTCTTTCCCCCCAAATCTTGGAAATTCACTTAAGGTAACCACGTGTGCAACACTGAGTGAAATAAGCCAGAGTCTTGGGAGCTCTGTAGGTCTTTGTGAGAGTCTCAAAGCAGAAACAAACAAACAAACAAAAAATCCTCAAACACACTTCCCAAGTTTTTCCGTGTCTGGGTGTAAATAAAAGAGTCCAGGAAGGACTTTGATACAGAGAAGGAAAGAGTTCAAGGCTCTAGGGTGTTAGGATATATATGTAGGTGTCCGGGTTGGGAGTGCTGTGGATGTCATGAAGGGAAGTGGTTCTATGGAGTATAGGGAAGGGAAGAAGCCCTGGGAACCAGCTCAGAACTATGCTGTATCTAAAGTAAAGAGAGGGCTAGCAGAGGGAGTGGTGTCCACTCTAGCCACCCAGACTCTCTCCATGCAGTGTCAGTCCTAGAGTTGTACAGATGAGAAAAGAGGAGGTCTCAGCTATTTAGCAAGTTGCTTCCTGTTATGTGTTGAATTGTGTCCCCTTATATTAAGCTATGTTGAAGTCCTAACTGCCAATACCTCAAACAGTAACCTTATTTGGAAATATGGTAGTTGGAGATCAAATTAGTTAAATTAATATGAGGTCATACTGCAGTAGGGTGGATCCCTAATCCAATATTACTGGTGTCCCTATAAGAAGATGGCCATGTGGAGACAGATGAGGAGGACTCCATGTGATGACAGAGGATTTGAGTGATGTGTCTCCAAGCCAAGGAACACCTGGGCTACCCAAAGCTGGGAGAGGCATACAACAGATTCTCCTCTAGGACTCTCAGAAGGAAACAACTCTGCTGAAATCCTGATTTTGGCCTGTAAGACATTGCATTTCCATTGTTTGTGATATTTTGTTTTGGCAGCTCTATAAATCCCATCCCCTCTACTCCTACTCCCAGTCCCCAACTACTTCATTATCAGGCTTTTGCCCTACCACTTATTCCTGAGCTGTCCTCTTCATCATCCTTATGACAGGCCAGAACAGAACAGACTAGTCCACCCAGAACTGGTCCTGCAGCAGACCAGCCCTCTGTGAATTCACAAACTATTAGGTCTGAAAAGGGCCTAGCCAATCCCACCAGATAGCTATCTAGTCCCTTCTCCAATAACCCCAGTGGCCCAGGGCTTACCACAGCACAATGTATTTCATTTTATCTTTGGACAGCTCTAACTAGGAAAGTTCTTCCTTTGATTGAGCTGACACCCAGCTCCCAGCAATGTCTGGCCACTGGTATAGGGGGTGAGCGGAGAAAATGTGGATGGGGGAAGAGCTATATCTATCTTACCCTGATGGCAGTGATCTCACTCAAGTCTCCTATCTCTGGACCTCAAATCTCATCTTTATTAATTAACTTCCAGGAACAACGTTCAGCTCATTGTCCTTAGAACTCTTTTCCTCAAGAATGATTTCAGGGTTCTTGAAAGTGATTCTGTTTTAATTGGCCCCCAGCCTGTAGCTGAGTTCCTGGCATGGAAAGGAATGGAATGAATGCTGACTGGTGATAATGGAGGGGAAATGAGTAGGCAGAACAGAAAAACAACTGCCAATTAGAGGCCTTCACAATTACCCCATGGTACCTCCCTCTCTTGGCCTCACCCATGTCCCTAGCCACAAGTTTCCCATTGTTTAGTGGGTCTGAAATTTCATTCTGACAGTCCTGCACAACCCCTGAGGCAGAGACAGGGTTCTCATTGAGGGGGAAGCGGATGGTCACTATCTGAACCCTTTTTACTTTTTACTGCAGGTTCCAACACTTGCTTCTCCTGTTTCCTCAGAGGAGCTCTGGTGAGCGGTGGTAATCATGTTTTCAAGGGAATACATAAAACTTCCCTTCATGTTCTAAATTATTGGGCTGATTTGCTTTGTTCCTGCTTTGGCCCAGATGTCACCTCCCTAAACCTAACTGTGACTGGGCCCTTAATTAAGCACTCACTTGCTTTGAGACCCTATTGTGAAAAGGGCTGCCACAGTATGATACAACGTGTTTTATTACAGTTAATAAAAAATATTGAATGGGAGGTGAGGAAGAGTTCTCTGAGCAACCTTGAAAAATGTTTCCCTTATTAAAGGTCAAACTTTTGCTTCTTGTATTATTTCTTCTACTCCAAACCCCACTCACAGTGAATGCAGTTGTAGAGGACTTTCTTAATGTTTTAAAAAATAATAAAATATTAGTTTGACTGCAAGCTTATGAGTTTTGGTACAGCTTTTCTTTACATTATAGAGTCATCAAACTACTTCATTCTTAGTGTGGCCCAAAGAAGCTATTGCCAAATGTCTGTAAACAGAACTTGCCTTCTATGCCTCTGCTGAGATCTGCTCTTGTTGGAAGTCATCTGGACCAAGCCCTAAATTTTGCTGTATTTGTGTTACATTTCTTGTATGTCCAAGGGATGAATTGTGCATGAGGTCTTCCACTCTGCTTTCAGATTTTGGAAGTAGCTATTGAGCTCAAGACAAATCATATATTTAAACATATATACATGTTTAGGGATCATCTGACTTATTTCTACTTTCTTCTTGAAGATTTCATTAGTTGTCTGATTCAATGCTATTTATAGGGAGGAGGAGAGGAGGCACTTTTAACATACTCCCTGATGTGCCTGAGCCAGTTGACTCCCTGCTCATCAGAATAGGCTACTAAAGTCAACACTACTTGGTTTCTCACCAATAACAGAACTCCAAAGCTGGAAATAGCTTCTATGGCTGGCTCCACCCCACCTGCCTAAGTCATCAGTCAGGGTTCACTGAACAGAGATTTGATAATGTCCACCCCCACTTCTGGAAAAATACCCAAAGGTCGTGACTTAATGACCACTGTGTCAGCAACATCTCTTTCCTTGCTAAGAATACTAGCACATGGTTCTACTCTTTTCTACTCTTTTCTTTATCAAATAATCCCTCCATGGGACAAGAAAATCACAGTTTTAGTGGGACATGATAGATATTCACAGTAAAAGGGGCCAGATTATTTATTTATTTATTTATTATTTTTTTAACTAGCATTTTTCTTTTTTTAAAAAATATTTTATTTTATTTTTTAGAGAGAGGGGAAGGGGGTGAGAAAGACAGGGAGAGAAACATCAAATGGTTGCTTCTCATATGCCCCCAACTGGGAACCTGGCCTGCAACCCAGGCCTGTGCTCTGACGGGGAATAGAACCAGCGACCTTTCAGTTTGCAAGCAGATGCTCAATCCACACTGAGCCACACCAGTTTGGGCAGGGCCAGATTACTTAAACAAAATACAGAAGTATTAAAAAGAGAGAAAGACAAAGTCAAGGATAAAGATGAATCATTTTCTGTTTACAAAATGGCTTTGATTTGCAACTGTGGCACTCGACTCTATCTCTTTTCTTTAGAGATAGCTACCAGAAGGATTTCTGGGCCTCACCACCAAAGCCTTCAAGTTGCCAAATTCTTTTCTGGGGAGATTGCACACTTCCAGGGTACACAAAGATTTCATTAGCTCCTAAATGTTTCCCACCATTTAAAAACTAGTTAAATCAAGGGAAGCTAGAGAAGTAGTTACTTTTTTTCCAAAGCCTATCTGACAAAAATTGAAAGAAAAAAGATGGCAAGGTACACAGTGTGAAGGGCCTTGGAATGATAAATAGGAAATGTTTATTTTCTTGGCTAAACTACAAATTTCTCTTATAATTGCCAGAAATCACTCTGTTTTTCTTCTTTTTTTTGTGACTGTAAATTTTCTGTGTCAGCTGATCTGGTTTGTAAATTTTGTGAGAAATGAGCAATGCTCTTTATTGTAATTTTATTGTGCTATTTTTGCCAGATTCTAATACATTTTATTATTCTGTGGACTCATAATGGAATAAGAAGTACAGACTTTTAATTCAGAATATATGTGCTGTTAAAGCCCAGGTAGTCATTGTTTACAATAGGAAGACTTTTTGCTTTAATACTGTGTTTATGAACTTTACATTTGTTTTAGTTTGAAATTTCTCAAATATGTAATATTATTATTATTGGTCAAGAGACCAACTCCATTTTCTTTACTGTCTATTCATCTTCATACTGCTCTCATACTACAAAAAAAATTGGTTATGTAGTGAACTTTAATTTAAAATTCAGTTCCATTTTGCCAGATAAGGTGTTAGGCACAGTGCAAACAATTAGCCCTTCTCTCCTTTTGTCTTTTGCTCCAGGAACTCAGTCTTCAGGAACTGCTCATTGCACAGCATAAAGCCCAAACTCCTTGGGTCTTCACAATCTGGCGCCATCTGTTTTTCTAGGCTTCCTGTCTTTTCACACCCATTTTCTTTCTCCCTATGTTCTTCACACCAGTCAAACTGCCCTTGTAAAGTACCAGAGCACACTGTGGGTTTTTTTTTTCATGCCTTTACTAATCTATATAAAATGCCACCACTTATTCTTGCCCTGGAATTACCCCACATCGAAGGTTGCCTCCTTCCTTATTTCACTAAAGCAGAGTTAGTCTTTGGCTCCACTGAGACCCTAAGGAACAGTTTGCATTCCTCTGTCTCATAGTATCATAATTCCCTATGTGTCTGTCTCCCACTGTGGCCTCTTTGGGATCAGGTACAATTCTTCCCAATAGCATAACTTAATGAATGCAGTGCCTGTCCATGAGAAGCCCTTGATAAGTGCTTGTTGAATCAGTGAATAAAAGAATAAGTGGTTCTAAAATTTCATCCCCAAATAATGGTGTCCCTAGGCATTAAAAGAGGAAGTTATGTCAATAGTCAGTCAAAAATCTTTTATTTAAGTCTTGCTATGTGCCAGGCCCTTTTCTTGGTCCTCACTATTCCATGGTTTCATAAATTGAGCTACAGCAGGTATTTTCTTTCTTTTCATTTTAATTTCAAAGCACTAACTGAAAAACAATTCTGTGTTATTAGACACACACACACACACACACACACTCTCTCTCTCTCTCTCTCTCTATATATATATATATAGTTTTAATTAAGGTCTCTCTGAGTCATGGTTCTGTGCTGAGAGCAATGCTGCTGTTTTCATGAAGAATATCTTCCTATTTGTGTCAGTCAGGTGTTCTTCTTAAGTATGCCTATGCTCTGGATAGGATTTCAGACCCTCGGTGTTTTCCTATGGTGAGGGCAGGTGTAGGAGGTTTAGAATTCCTTAGGAGGAGCCACAAAGCTCTCATAAGAGCAATTGGTGTCCACTTGTTTTTTTCTCCATGGACTGAAAGTCAGGAGAGAGCAAGGTAAGGGAGACTGTGGAAAGAAGCTCATGCTTGGGAATTAGCAGCAGGGGCCAAGTGGGTCAGTGGAATGTGTAAACATTTTTATCTGTGAAACATAAAGTAGAAAATGCTGAAGGATTCCAGTTACTTTTTAATATACCCCCTATCAAGAACACTTGAGAACACAAAAAAATTTGCTTCTCACTATCTCTCAAATATGGGGTTTTCTAGGCAGCATCTTAAACTGAATTGAATTAAAAATGAAGCCAAAATGAAAACTAGCTTTGTCGCTAGAATTATTTTAACAGTGGCCCCAATGGTGTTGCAGTTGTAAGTTAATAAATAGAGTGTTCTTTCTTTTCTTAATTTTTTTACATTTTATTTATTTATATTCAGAGAGAGGAGAAGGGAGAAAAAAAATCAATATGCAAGAGAGAAAGGTTACCTCTTGCACACCCCTAGCTGGGAATTTGGCCTGCAACCCCAGCATGTGCCCTGACTGGGAATCAAACTGGTGACCTTTTAGTTAACAGGCCAGCACTCAGTCCACTGAACCACACCAACAAGGTATGGAATGTGCTTTCTAATTGCCCGCCATGAATAGTTACCTACTTGGAAACCCAACTCTGTCCAAGATAGGCCCTTAGTCTATATTAATTTTATCTTAATTTTATGAAGGTCTGCCCTACCCTGAATATTCTGACATTTTAAAATATATTGCTCAGCTCTGCTTGACGAAGGCAATTGCATTGGCCACATTTCAGATTAGAATCCAGAAGCATGTTTGATTCTGCCCTAGGACTAACTCAGTCCAGGATTACGGAGCTTTATGTGTGACCATAGCTGAAATTCACTTTGATTTTACTAGATCACTTTAAATAGGAAACAATGAATAAGGGATATAATCCTTCATACTCTTTCAAGGTCAAAGAGAGCATATTAAAAAAAAGTTAACTGCTTTGGTTTCATGTTTCCTCTCCTTTTATAGAGGGACATAGAAATAAAGAAAATTTATAGAAAGTATCATGAAGAAAATCTTCTGATTAATCAAGTTAGCATACATATTAAATGTGATATATTTCTTGAAGGATTAGAATAAAATAAAATTAAGTCAATACTAAAGTAACTCTAAGCAGAATTTAGCACAAATGTGGTTTGTTCCCCCTGTATAGGCACTGAACTTTACTTTTAATCTTTCCAGGGTCTGGGACCTGGCCAAGCCCTATCCTACTGGGACAGCTGCTTTCAGGAGCCAAATAGGCTAGTGGAACTTCTCTCCTAGCTTAGCTAACTTTCAGAGAGTTCCAATGGCATGGTGGACAAGCCCTTTCACACCCCAAGGCCAGGTCCACTTACCAGGGCTTCCATTCCTGTTCTCGTCAGCCTCCCTGGATATCGAGCCTCTTTCTCCAGTGTCATGTTCAGGCATCTCAGTGTTCTTCTTCTCAGCCCTGTCTGCTGGGCACTCCAGCATCCATTCCTTACAAACAAACCACTTTTACTTTAGGCATAATCAGAATATTTCATAACCAAAATGATGTGGACTGATTTCAACAAAGCAGAAAGGAAAAAGGCCAGCACAAAGATATGGGTTCATGTAATTCACAGAGTCCTCTGACATACCAAGTGCTACCCCTTTCTGGGCTCACTGGGGGGGACCTTGGGGTGCTCAATTGATGGAGAACATTCTGGAGGCTCTGACGAGTGGCTGCTTACCAAGTGGTGTTGTTGTGCTGGTACAGGCCTGCTGAGTATCAGCCCATCTGAGACCCCAGATGACTTTCCAGAATGTTGCCTGCACTCTTCACCTTAATAGAATTCTGGTTTTTCTCTCCCACATGGCTGGCGGTTCATCCCTGTTCCATGGAGCATAAGAATAGAAGGGGGTGGGCTCTCTTTCTCATTCTCAAGGCTGCATCCTTCATCATCACTCCCTCTATCCTGACCTGTTGGGAACCGCCCTGCCTGGTTTCAGAAGCTGTAAACCCCCATGGCTAAGGCTGACTGAGTGACCTTGGGACCATAAGCCACTAAAGAAACAAAGCTTGTTTCCCTGGCAGGGGCACCACCTCTGCCCCCTTTACTTCACCCTGCCTGGTCCCCAATGCATGATCTGTTAGCCAATGATGGGTAAGATTCCTCAAGGCAGGGATGACCTAAGACAGGCACAGTCATGAAGGGGCCCCCCAGGGAAGGACTTGGGGGGCTATTGCAAAAGGGGGTGATGGACCCTCACCCCTTGGCTTTGACATAGCCCGAGTCCTTATTCTGTCTGCAAGAAGTCTCCTAATCTCTTGACTGCCTTACTTCCCCTGCCTGACTTAATAAACCTGAAACAATGACAGAGAGAGATGCAGCCCTGGGCTGGAAAGGGTGGGTTCCCCGGGATGATCAGGCCTAAGAAAGAATACATAAAATCCTGTGAAACCTGCTTTGCTAAGAATGCTCTCAGTTTTCTGATAAGGGTCCCAGCAGGAAAAGAGTTTGTTTCCCAAAGTTTTGTAGCCCCTTAGCTAACTGACCCTGACTCAGAATAAGCCCTTGTAGTTCTTTGTATGTTATCTATTGTTTGATCCTTACTGCCTGACCATGATTGATGAGCTTTACCTGTATTCCTGTGCAAATTGAACCCAATAAAAGCCCAATGAGGAAAAGGCTCCTGGCCCTTCTCCTTTGAGAGATTGGCCACCTTTCCTCCCCAAGCAGATCATGTCTTGGTAGGCTTATTCTCATCCATGGTGGCCGTGGGGGCCCTGTGGGTGGAGCCCCCTCACATCAACCCACAGTCACCAAGATAAAAACTCCTTCTTGAGGCACATGTAAGCTACTGTGTATCCCTATCAGCCCCTTTCAGTCCCTGCCATCTTCTAAGCTCATGCCAATCTCTACATTTCATCAAGAACTTTGGCTCATTTTTTTTCTCATTTGCGAAATATTTATTAAGCATCGCTGTACCAAACAGTACGCTGTATGCACGATGATGTGGAAGACACAATTCTTGTCCTTAAAGATAAGCTCATAGAAATGAAGAAATATATAACAAAGAGTTACCAGACAAGGCTTTGCTTTTGTGGCTCAATGGATTGAGCACCAGCCTGCAAACTGAAAGCTTGACAGATCTGTTCCCAGTCAGGGCACGTGCCTGGGCTACAGACCAGGTCCCCAGCTGGAGGCATGCAAGAGATAGCCGATTGGTATTTCTCTCACACATAGATGTTTCTCTTCCTCTCTTCCCTTCTCTCTAAAAATAAATAAAATCTTTTTTTAAAAAGAATTACTAGACTAGATGGTGAATGCCTTAAATGCACATACAGTATTATTTCTAAGTGTGAAAACATGAACACAGGGAAATGGTTGGTGTGTCAGTTTTCTGTGGCCTCTGTAATACAGTACCACAAATGGAATGGCTTAAAACAATAGAAAAGTATTCTCTCACAGTTCTTGGGTTAGAAGTCTGAAATCAAGGTGTCAGCAGGGCCACACTCCTTCTGAGACTCTGGGTAGAATTCTTCCTTCCTCTTTCTGACTCCTGTTGTGGGCCACCAGGTCTTTGGTATTCTTTAGCTTGTAGCTGCCTCCAATGGCATATGGTTTTCTTCCTGCATGTTTCTGTCTTCATATGGCATTTTCTTCTTATAAGGACACCAGTCATATTGGATTAGGATCTACCCTAATCACCACATCTTAACTTGACTAAATATGCAAAATTTATGGGTATTTATAAAGTCACATTCAAAGGTAACAAGGGTTAAGACTTCAACATATCCTTTTTGGGGGACACAATTTAACCTATAACATTTGGGTAGGAAGGAAAGCAGGAGAATGGCCAGAGAAGGCAGGCTGGACAGAACCGGTGAATTGCAGTTTTCCAGGTAGAACAGGGGAGAGAGAAGGGTGATGTCATCTGGAGTGATGTATACAAATGGACTGAGACCAGAGAGGAAGGCATTTTTGGGAAACGGAAAGTGGTTTTTCCGGCAGAGGTAAAGGATCTGTGCTCTGTAGTGGCAAGAGATGATCCTAAAATGTAGTAGAAGCCAGGTCCTAAATCTAGTCATCTTCCCACACATACATGCCTTCACTGCTTTACCTCCCTGTGTGGCTTACCCACCCCTTTCCAAATCTAGTTGGTTCCTAAATCCACCTGATTCTGCCTCTTACAAATATCTTAAAACTGCCTTATCCTCTGCATTCAGGTCCTCCTCATCAACCATGGGTCCTCCCATTTTCATGCTCACCTATTCCCTCTCCATCCTCCTCTGTTGCCAGAGTAATTGCTCAATATTATCAGCTCCACCCAGAGGAAAGGTGTTGGGCAGGTTGGTAAGGGGATCCCTACTGGGTATAGAATGAGGCTGCCTTGGCCTGCTGCCTGAGCCTCACAAACCCCTTCCTCATCAGATTCTGGAATCCCCTGCAGCAACCTGAAGGCAGAGCATTTGATTCCAGGGGGACTCCAGCCTCTGATCTGCTCTTTAGGAAAGTTTTTCACTGTGAGTTAATAAGTAGATGTTCTGATTATACTTTTTAAATGCAGCTTAAATTACTTCTTAGATTTAAATCCTTTAGCCACTCCCCTTCACTTTCAGATTGAAGTCCAAACTCCTGGTCATGGTTCACAAGGCTGTCGGGGATCTGATCACCCGCTCCTTCAAAGACCCTGGACCCCTGATGCAGCTGAATTCTTTGAGTTCTCTTGTTTGAGTCTTTCTTCTGCTTGGAATGCTGCCTCCTCGCACTCCTATTTCTAGCTAACTCCAATTTGCTCTTCTAAATGCAGCTCAGAGTTTGCTTTTGAGTGGAAACTCCCTGACTCTTCAGGTAACCTTCCTCTGTGTTCCTATAATGACCCATTCTAATTTCAATTACAGCTTCCCAATCCTATGTGGTCTCTGAATCCTACACTGTTATGATTGATTTTCTTGTCTATCTTTTTCTTTAGACTGTGAGCAATCAAGCAGTTTCCAGGTCAATTCTAAAAGCAGGGTTCCTGAAATATTACACTTTTGGCATCTGTAGAGATATCCCGTGACTTTTTTTTAGTCCTAATTTTTGCTATTTTGATTTTGTATTTTTTTTTCATGGAATTGCTGGATTTACACAGACATTAGGTGTGAACTGTAAGGCACCTCCCTTCAAGGAGGTAGTGTTTGCAGTTACTCATGATGGAGGCTAAGCAGCAAAGCCTGAATGAGGTGCAGATAGAGACATTAGCAGGCAGTGGAAGCATTTCTGTGGATGGATGTTAAGATTATATGGAGACTCTGAAAACTATCATCTGTGCATGGATCCTAATTGTAAATGCTTGAAATAACTTGCTTTCAATCACCCATAATGTTTGGTACAAATTAATGTTTATAATCTATAGTATTTAAATTAACACTTTAGAATCCAGTATATTATTTAGTGATTTTGAGATATTGATTAACAGCAAATGAAAGGAAAATGACAGCCACACAGGGAATGAACAATACTATTTATATAACATTGCAAATCTATCATGAGCTAATTGGAAATACAAAGTAAGAGATATTTTTGGCCAAATTATTTTTTTAAAAGTGTTTAAAATTCCAAAAAGATAGGAATAAAGAATAGGACAGCTTTAAAAAATATATACTCAAAAGGGGATTGACAGTTGAGCTAGGCTCTACACCTAATTATGTGTTAACTTCATTCCTTCCTCAGTGCTGGAAGTTGGGAAACAAAAATTAGTAAGACAGGGTTTCTGCCATTAAGACCCTTACCATCTAATGAAAGAGACAGGCTGGCCAACCAACAGCTAAGAGTCAAGGAGATAATTTAAAGTTGACACATCGGATTCATTTTTGTAGGCAGTGATTGTAAGAATAAGAATAGCTGTCTTCCTGCCAAAGCTAATATGTGAGCTGTTGGTACTTTTAGGCATAATTCAAATAGTAAATAAAACCAACCCTCAGAGCAGATAACTGAAAACACTGCAGTGGTTACCAATCCTTGTTCCTTGGGCAGAAAACTACTATACTATTCTTCACTGTATTGAATTTGATGGCTTAAAATGATGTTTTCCAGGTTGTTCTATGGATTCTGTTTTTAGAAAGTTGTTCTACTGCCTGAATAGTTTCCTTTTATTATTCTGAAATAATATTCTTTGTTTTAAATTGCTTTGCTTTGTGATTTTTTTCAGTTTTGTGTTTAACATTTAGGGAATCATCATTCTGTATTGAAAATTGCCTCTTAGAAAGCTACCCATTAGTTGTTCTTTGTGACTTTACAGGGAGATGTCTTTCTTTAAGATGGTGATGGAAGTAGACACTACAACACTAGACACAATTAATATCAGTTAATGATGAGGTTAGTTTGAGAGCTAAGAAAGATTCTCTAAGATAGGTTGTTCTTTAACAAATCACTGATCTTCATAGAGTCACCCTCTATGATCATTCTGTAATCATTCTTTCACTGTTGGTTGGCAGTGAATTTACTTATGAGAAAATATGTCACCTCAGGGCTTTTATTTGTTTGAACTGAAACAATTCTTTCTCTTTTCAGTGACAGATGGTGATACTTTGCTATTATAATTCAAATCAGCTTTCAGAATCAACATTTTCAAGGAGAAAGAAGTAAAAAAGGATGAATGAATGAGCTGGGGTATACTTTCTATAACATGCAAAGAGAAAATGAGAACTGGACACAGGTAAAATATTCAGACTTATTAAGAAATTAGGAAAGTTTCTCAATGTATTTGTGGAGAGCAGGACCAATAAAATGGCATTGGTTTGATCAAGATAGCATAACATATACAAAACAAAGTGAAGCCACTCATGTCAAACAAAATGGCTGTCAGTCAGCCATGACACTTTGGTTCAAGAGGGATACTACCTAAGAGCAGACACACCTGGCAAGGAGACACACTTGGCATCTGCACACAAGATCGGAACAGCCATGTCTGCAGAGAGGAACCACCCATAGATAGGCTCCTGGGGAAATTCCGCACTTGCCACCAGCTGTGACAAGACATTTATCAAAAAGACCCAGAAGATTGAAGTACATCATTCTCAAGGTATAAGACAGCTGAGCTTCACACACCAGAGTGCCGCTCCATGCCATGCTGATCTCCCTTGGCATCAGCCTCTGGAGGCTCTGCCCTGCTGGACTGAGGACGTCTGCCCTGCTGCCCACCTTGCTTCAGAGACTCTTCCTTGCAAGATGCTGACAACTGCCTTGCCCTCTATGCTGTCTCCCAGACCTGCAAACTGAGACATTGGGACTCATGTTTGTTATCCCCTTTTGACTGCTGTGTGTGTGTATTAAATTTCTCTTAGATTGTTAGAGTATGAGTAGGATATTAATGTATTTTGATGTTCTACCTTGAGTGAACCTGCATTCTATAAAAGCTGAGTAAATGGCATAGTTACTGTGTGTGATTTTTGTCTATTCCTTGGTCCCAGGCTGCTCAGCAGGCAGCTAGCTGAGCAGTTGTCTGGCTGACTTATAGGAAAGATTATATCATGAAGCTAAGCTACTGACATATTAAATACATGAAATCAGTCAAATACTGATTTCAAATGACTAGGAGGCAGCAGAGTCTCATGGGAAGAGTGGAAGTGGGTATTAGAAGCTCCTGTTCTTCATGTTTTCTATGGTGTCTTTGTTCAGATGGCCCTAGATTGTGGGAAGGTCAATCTCCTGCTTCCTGTTAAAATTGCCCCTTAACCATATGAAACAATATCCCTAATGCTAAAAATAACCAGAATCTGAGTCTAAGACTTCATGTTGACCATCTTGTGTATCTGGTAGCCTTGGGGAGCAGGACATCCTCTCACTCAACTCTATTAACAGGGTAATATAGCAAAAGTTGCCTCCTTAATTATTCCTTGAATGTAATCACCTGAGTAGTGATTATTGACTTGCCAAGTGTAACACTGACTTTGTACTATAGTTTGTTTGTTTTTTTTTGTCTCATGGAGACAAAAACACTTTTCTTGTAGGAGGTATTTTGCTGTTTTATTTTTGGAGGTAATCACTAAAAAATCAAAATGAGGTAAAACTTCCAAAGCATTCTATGAGTAAATTACTCCTTTGATAGAAATTAGGGTCCAAGTTCAAGTCATAAATATAACTAGTCATAGTTTTGTTCAAGCCATTTCACTTTGCTGGGCTTCAGTTTCTCTAGATGGAAAAGGAATATGCATCTGATGGGGATAATATTTCACAGGTAAAAGTGGGAACATAGTAGGAAAAGCAAGTTGGGAAGCAATCTTAGCTGAATATGTTTGAGAGATAAAAATATAAAATGTTTATATTTATTTGGGTTTTGTTTTCACTTCTGTGATTGATTCTTTTTGGGTCCTGGAGCATTTATTCAGCCTCTGCATTCACTTATTTATTTGTTCATTCATTCATTCAGTAAAAATTTATTGAATTCCTAATATGTGTCAGGTACTCTCTTAAGCTCTGAGGATAGAAAATGTTATGGAAATCTACAAAACTGAGGCTGGTATATGTAGCATTCTGCCTAAGGGCATTTTGTCAACAAAGTGCATGGAGAAAAGTCTAGGTGAGTCATTTTTGCACCTATGAATTAGGGTTGGTCCTAGACATTCAACCACTCCCTCATTTGAGGAGGGAGGGTGCAGGGAATCCTCTGACTTAGGGGTTCATGTCCTGGCCTTATGAGTCTTACATGGACCAGGCTGCAGGCAAAAAAATGAACATGTGCTTAGTCACAATGGAAATGTGACTAAGGAAGCAGGAGTGGCCACCTATTTCCTCTGGTCCATTCTAGCCAGGGAGCTTCTGAGGCCATGTTTTACTTCCTGGGGACCAAGATTACTCACAGAGTACCGGCAGCTCTTTTGACCTAGGAGGGGTTGAGACAGAAGGTTTAAATTAAAAGCAGGTTGATTTCATGGCTGCTATTATAACATGATTGGAATTTTTTCTCCCTGACCTGTCCTCAATGCTTGAAATTCTACTGCTAGAAGTTGGCATCAATCTACTCAGTTTGAAAGGTCTTTTATTTTTTAGTCTTCAAGGTCTCAATTTTTGGCAAAGGTGCCTCTCTTTAACATTGTAATTTAACATCTTAAAGGGTCTCCCAAAAAGTTCTAAAAATAACGAGTCAGGTTTTAGGTATCATATTTTGGATCTCATCTAATGCAGAATTGCCCCCCCTAAAATGACAGTTTCATATACCCTACTCTTAGAGCTTGACTCCTAGACTTCTAACTTTCCCATTACACGGCTCTGTAGCCCCTGGCAGATCCATCTTTCCATGAGAAGTTGACTGAGCTCCACCCACAGGGCCTTGGCCACCATGAATGAGAATAAGCCTACCAAGACATGATCTGCTTGGGGAGGAAAGGTGGCCAATCTCTCAAAGGAGAAGGGCCAGGAGCCTTTTCCTCATTGGGCTTTTATTGGGTTCAATTTGCACAGGAATACAGGTAAAGCTCATCAATCATGGTCAGGCAGTAAGGATCAAACAATAGATAACATACAAAGAACTACAAGGACTTATTCTGAGTCAGGGTCAGTTAGCTAAGGGGCTACAAAACTTTGGGAAACAAACTCTTTTCCTGCTGGGACCCTTATCAGAAAACTGAGAGCATTCTTAGCAAAGCAGGTTTCACAGGATTTTATGTATTCTTTCTTAGGCCTGATCATCCCAGGGAACCCACCCTTTCCAGCCCAGGGCTGCATCTCTCTCTGTCATTGTTTCAGGCTTATTAAGTCAGGCAGGGAAAGTAAGGCAGTCAAGAGATTAGGAGACTTCTTGCAGACAGAATAAGGACTCGGGCTATGTCAAAGCCAAGGGGTGAGGGTCCATCACCCCCTTTTGCAATAGCCCCCCAAGTCCTTCCCTGGGGGGCCCCTTCATGACTGTGCCTGTCTTAGGTCATCCCTGCCATGAGGAATCTTACCCATCATTGGCTAACAGATCATGCATTGGGGGCCAACCTGGGTAAAGTAAAGGGGGACAGAGGTGGCACCCCTACAAGGAAGATGAGCTTTGTCTCCTCAGTGGCTTATGGTCCCAAGGTCAGTCAGCCTTAGCCATGGGGGTTTACAGCTTCTGAAACCAGGCAGGGTGGTTCCCAACAGTTTATAATCTATATCTGATGTAAGACAGATGCATATGTAACTAACTCAAGGTCATGATCTGTATCTGATATAAGATATATACACATAAAACTGTAACTCAAGGAGGAGGGTCATGAGTCTATGGCCACTATCTCCCACCATTTAGCTGCAAATGCTCTCCTTCCTAAAGATACCAAGACCTAATCCTTTAAACCTGTAAATATTAAATTTAGAGAAATGATCTTTGTAGATGTGATCAAGTTAAGGGCCTTGAGATAAGGGGATTATCCTGAATTATAGAGATGGACCCTAAATATCATTACAAGTGTCCATATAAGACAGAAACAGAGGAAGATTTCTCGCACATGCATGCACACACACGAGGACATCTTGTGGTGACAGAACAGAAAGACATTTGAAGTTTGACATGGTGTGGCCATAAACCAAGGAAAGCTGACAGCCACCAGAAGATGAAAGACATAAGGAACAGGCTCCCATAGAGTCTCCAGAGGGAACACCACCATGTCCAGGCCTTCATTATAGCCCAGTGATAATGATTTTGGACGTTTGGCCTCCAGAACTGTGAGAGAATGCACTTCTGTTCTTTTTAATCACAAAATTTGTGGTAATTTGTTACAGCAACCATAGGAAATTAATGTAATTATTATGTCCATAGAAGCCACCTGTGTTTCCCTACTCACTTGCAAACCCTTTTCTTTATCCCCTGGAGGTAACTAGGACCTTGAATTTGGTGTTATTTATTTTTTAAAGTATATTTTATTCATTATGCTATTATAGTTGTCCCAATTTTTTTCCTCCCTTTATCCCCCTCCTCCTTGCACTGCTCCCCTCACTCTCCAGCATTGCCCACCCCCACACACAGTTCATGTCCATGAGTTGTACATATAAGTTCTTTGGCTATTACATTACCTGTACTATTTGTAACTTCCTTCCGTCTATTTTGTGCTTACCTATTCTTCTTCTTATTCCCTGTACCATTTCTCCCATCCCCACCTCCTCCTCCCCACTGATAACCCTCCATGTGATCCCCATTTCTGTGATTCTGTTCCTGTTCTAGTTGTTTGCTTAGTTTTTGTTTTTTTAGGTTCCATTGTTGATAGTTGTGTTTATTGTCACTTTACTGTTCATAGTTTTTGATTTTTTATTTCTTAGATAAGTTCTTTTAACATTTCATATAATAAGGGTTTGTTGATGGTGAACTCCTTTAACTTGACCTTATCTGGGAGTCACTATATCTGGCCTTCCATTCTAAATGATAACTTTGCTGAGTAGAGCAATCTTGGATGCAGGTCCTTGCCCTTCATGACTCCAAATACTTCTTTCCAGCCCCTTTTTGCCTGCAAGGTTTATTTAGAGAAATCAGCTGATAGTCTTATGGGAACTCCTTTGCAGGTAACTGTCTCCTTTCTCCTTGCTGCTTTTAAGATTCTCTCCTTGAATCTTTAATCTTGGGTAACTTAATTATGATATGTCTTGATGTGCACCTCCTTGGGTCCAAATTCTTTGGAACTCTCTGGGCTTCCTGGACTTCCTGGAGGTCTAGTTCCTTTGCCAGATTGGGGAAGTTTTCCTTCATTATTTGTTCAAATAAGTTTTCATGGCACTCTGATGATTCAGCTGTTGGAACACTTAAAGTTGTCCCAGACCCTAAGCCTCTCCTCATTATTTTACATTCTTGTTTCGTCATTCTGTTCCAGTTGGATGCTTATTTCTTCTTTTTGTTCCAAAGTGATTTGAGTCCCAATTTCCTTCCCTTCACTGTTGGTTCCCTGTATATTTTGCTTTATTTCATTTTGGGTAGCCTTCATTTCTTCCTTCATTTTGCAACTGAGTTCAATTAGTTCTGTGAGCATCTGATTACCAGTGCTTTGAACTCTGCATAAGATAGGCTGTCTATCTCCTTGTCACTTAGCTCTTTTTCTGGAGTTTTGATGTGTTCTTTCATTTGGGTCGTATTTCTTTGTCTTGATGCACCTATTACTTTGTAAGGGGCAGAGCCTTAGGCATTCTCCAGCACAGAGCAACTGTCTTTTATGCATTGTGGTGCTGTCTGTGGGGAAGGGGTCAGAGAAGGAACAACGTTGCTTGCTTGGCTCTTGTCCCACTTTTCTCCCATTTTCTGTCACTTTCCTCACTTCCCACTAGTGGATTGTGCCCTTTCACATGCTAATTTGCAGGTGGATGGGTTTGTGTACATTTTAGGACTCTGTGGGTCTCTCCAACAAATTCTCCCATGAGGCTGGGAGTTTCTCCTGCCAACACAACCCCCACAGATTTTTTTTACAGCTTGGGGTTTTGAATGTTTAGTTTCCTGATCTGAAACCTTGGCTTTTGCAGTCTATCTCACTCCTCCGTTGTTCCTCCTGGCTTGTCTGTGCGCAAATCTGGGATCACCTGTGAGGTCTGCCAGTTGTGCCTTGCCAGCCTGGTCCTCCAGGAGCTGCCTTGCAGCTCCTGCACCTCCAAGTGCAGTCCTCTCTGCCCAGCTGCCCATCTCCACCTCTCCTACTGACTGGGTGAATGTTTCTTTACCTGTTTGGTTATTGGACTTTCATGCAAATATTTTTCTGGCAGTTCTGGTTGTTCTTTGTTTTCAAATTGGTTGTTATCCTTTTTTTGGTTGTGCAGAGCAGTGAAGCATTTTTGCCTATGCCTTCATCTTCTTGTTATTTATTTTCTGAACATCATCATACTTTCATTAAATATATATTATTTTGAAATATGCCATTCTAGATATAGTGTCATATTGTATCCTTCTGCATATTGCTTTCATACTTGTGTATATTTTAATTTATATATATATATGTTGACACATATAGCTCTAGTTTATTTTCACTGTTACATAGTATTGTAGTGTATATGTGTGTGTACACAATTTTAAAATCATTTCTTCTGTTGATGGACATTTAGGTTGTTTATAGCATCTTGACCTTTTAGACAGAGATACAACAAACATTTTTGCACATTATCTCCTTGTGCTCATATGCAAGAGTGCTTCTAGGATCCTTACCAGAGAATAGAATTACTAGATTAAAGGAGTGTCATCCTCATCTCTGCCAGATTTTGTCAAATTTGTCTGTGAAAGTATTGAAGTACATTTTCTGGGTTGAATTTTGACAGATGGAAATTTCAATAAAAGTAATGATGTGTACCAAAGGTGCAGAGATGGAAGACACAGAGAGTGTTAAGTAGTTGTTAGTTCTCTTTGACAATGCAGTGGTTCTCAGTTGAGGCATGAAAGTGAATATGGCTTGCTTAGGGGAATTTTTTGCAATCTATGTGTTCTCTTGCCTGCTCTCTCATGTTTTGGTTGAGAATCAGTAGATTGCTGCCTGAGAAGGACAGAAGGAGAAGAGGCTGGAAAGCCAGGCTGGGAGGGACACTGAGAGGACTGAGATGGCAGGCAGGAGAGTACATGTCAATCAGGGGGCATCAAAAATGACTGAGCAATATCTGAGCACTTACCTTTCTGTAGGTATCCAGAGGCATCATTAGGACTTTAACACCCTTAGGTTAAGAGATATGGAACAAAGGTTTACATAATTGACCATGTGTATCAAAGCTCTGACAGCACTTGTCTCAAGTTTCCTTCTAACTTGCTCATGGACAGCCATTTTATAAGTCAATCAGCTATTATTCCCTGGGTCACCGGATCATTGAAATTGCTGAAGAGTTAGCTTAAGGTTGGCATTTTTATATTTTAATTATAATTATCAACCTATGAAAATTAAGGAGAATTAAATATAATACTTCCAATGCATTCATTTGAATATAACATACTGTATTAGTAAAATATGTGTATTGTATGGAAAAACATATATATCCAAGTAATGTATAGTATAAAAAAGACATATATATTGATTTAAAAACAGAGCGATGTATGTATGTGTGTACTTAATAAAGATTAGAAGGTGGCACAAAACAATGCAAAGTGTTTTTTTAAGTGTATGGCTTATTTTTCCTATAAATGTAGACATACTCTCTCCTTTTTAGGAAAAATTATACTTTATTAAATACAAAATTATAGAACTATAAGTGTTTGACCTGAAAGAGACCCTAGAGGTACCTCATCTATTTTGACTCTTTCAATGATGACATGCAGGTGAGGGGATAGGCCTGGAGGGGAAAAAATCTACTGCAGTAAGAAGCTAACTAGCCCAGGACTGGAAGAGTTCCAGATCCCATTTAAGTGCATTTTCCACTACAGTTCCTCTCTGCATTACCAACAGTTCACATTACCTTTTTCTGCTGGAAAACATTAGATAATGCCTTTTTTAAAAGATTTGGTTTATTTATTTTTAGAGAGGGGGAAAAGGAGGGAGAAAGAGAGAGAAAGAAACATGGTTGTGTGAGAGAAACATCGAACATTGATCAGTTGCCTCTTACATGCCCCATGTTGGGGACCTGACCAGCAACCCAGGCATGTGCCCTGACACAGACTCAAACTGGCAACCTTTTGGTCTGCAGGCAGGCACTCAATCCACTGAGCCGCACCAGCCAGGGATAGGTGTATTTTGATTTCATATTTGGTATTTATTTAAAATACTGATTTTAGCATTAAAGTTGAACACATTTAACAAGTATTAAATTCTTTTCTTTTGAAAAATTAGATTTATTGGGATAACATGGATTAAAACATTTTATTTTATTTTATGTTATATTTTAAAAATTATTTTATTGTTCTTCAATTATAGTTGTCTGCATTTACCCACCACCACTGCCCCCAACTTCAGCCATCCCCACCTTCCTCCTTGTTGCCACACCCCTTGGTTTTGTCCATGTGTCCTTTATAATTGTTCCTGAAAACCCTTCCCACCTTCCACGCATTATCCCTTCCCACCTCCCACTAATTACTGTCAGATTGTTCTTAATTTCAATGTCTTTGGTTATATTTTGCTTGTTTGTTTGTTTTGCTATTTCAGTTCCTGTTAAAGGTGAGATCATATGGTATTTGTCTCTTTCCACCTGGCTTATTTCGCTTAGCATAATGCTTTACAGTTCCATCCATGCCGTAGCAAAGGGTAGAAACTCCTTCTTTCTTTCTGCTGCATAGAACTCCATTGTGTAAATGTACCACAGTTTTTTGATCCATTCATTTACTGATGGGCACTTAGGTTGCTTCCAGCACTTGGCTCTTGTAAATTGTGCTGCAATGAACATTGGGGTGCATAGGTTCTTTTGGATTGGTGTTTTCAGGGTTCTTAGGGTACAATCCCAGCAGCAGAATTGCTGGGTCATAAGGCAGTTCCAGTTTTAGTTTTCCGAGGAAATTCCATACTGTTTTCCACAGTGGCTGTACCTGTCTGCATTCCCACCAATAGTGCACTAGGGTTCCCTTTTCTCCACATCTTCTCCAACACTTACTTGTTGATTTGTTTATGTTGGCCATTCTCACTGGTGTGAGGTGGTATCTCATTATGGTTTTAATTTGCATCGCCCTGATGGCTAGTGATGCTGAGCATCTTTTCATATGTCTCTGGGCCCTCTGTATGTTCTTGGAGAAATGTCTGGTCAAGGCTTTTGCCCATTTTTTTAATTGGGTTGTTTGTCTTCCTGGAGTTGAGTCATGTGAGTTCTTTGTATATTTTGAAGATCAAACCCTTGTCTGAGGTATCATCGGCAAATATGTTTTCCCATACAGTTGGCTCTCTTTTCATTTTAGTGCTATTTTCTTTAGCCATGCAGAAGCTTTTTAATTTGATGAGGTCCCATTTATTTATTCTTTCCTTTATGTCCCTTGCTTTATGGGACATATATGTGAAGATGTTACTGCGTGGGGTGTCTGAGGTTTTCCTGGTGATATTTTCCTCTATGATTTTTATGGTGTCACAACTTATATTTAAGTCTTTTATCCACCTTGAATTTATTTTTGTGTGTGGTGTAAGTTGGTGGTCGAGTTTCATTTTTTGCATGTAGCTGCCCAGATCTCCCAACACCATTTGCTGAAGATGATAATTTTACTCCATTTTATGATTCTTCCCCCTTTGTCAAATATTAATTAACCACAGAGTCTTGGGTTTATTTCTGGGCTCTCTGTTCTGTTCCATTGGTCTATGTGCCTGTTTTTATGCCAGTACCATGCTGTTTTGATTACAGTGTCCTTGTAATACAGTTTGATATCAGGTATTGGGATCCCTCCTACTTTGTTCTTCTTTCTCAAAATTGCTGCAGCTATTCAGGGTCATTTATAGTTCCATATGAATTTTTGAAGTGTTTGTTCTATATCTGTGAAATATGTCATGGGTACTTTAATAGGGATTGTGTTGAATCTATAAATTGCTTTGGGTAGTATAGACATTTTGATGATGTTAATTCTTCCAATCCATGAGCATGGTATATGCTTCCATTTGTTTCTGTCTTCCTTAATTTCTTTCCTCAGTGTTGTATAGTTTTCTGAGTACAGGTCTTTTACCTTTTTGGTTAGGTTTATTCCTAGGTACTTTATTTTTCTTGTTGCTATATCAAATGGGATTTTTCCCTGGTTTCTTTTTTTTTTTTTTACGTTTCATTGTTGGTGTACAAAAGCGCCTTTGATTTCTGAGTATTGACTTTGTATCTGGCTGTTTTGCCAATTTAATTTTTTTGGTCAAGTAGTTTTTTAGTGGAGGATATAGGATTTTCTCTGTACACTATCAAGCCATGTGCAAACAGTGACAGTTTTGTTTCCCCTTTCCAATTTGGATGCCTTTTATTTCTTTCTCTTATCTGGTTGCCATGGCTAGGACTTCCAGCACTATGTTGAAAAGGAGTTGTGAAGGTAGACATCCTTGTCTTGTACCTGACCTTACTGGAAAAGCTTTTAGTTTTTGCCCATAGAGTATGATGCTGGCTGTAAGTCTCTTGTATTTGGCCTCTATTATGTTGAGGAATGCTCCCTCTATTCCCATCTTTCTGAGTGTTTTAATCATAAGTGGGTGCTGTGCCTTATTAAATGCTTACCCTGCATCTATTGATATGATCATGTGATTTTTTCTTTCCTTTTGCTTATGTGATATATTACGTTTATTGATATGTGAATATTGTACCACCCTAGCATCCCTGGGATGAATTCCACTTCATCATGGTGTATGATCTTTTTTAACGTATTGCCAAATGCCGTTTGCCAATATTTTGTTGACGATTTTAGCATCTATGTTCATCAGTGATATTGGCCTCAAGTGTTCTTACTTTGTATGTCTTTATCTGGTTTTGTGATTAGGATGATGCTGGCTTCACAAAAAATGTTTGGGACTTTTCAGTTTTCTTGGATATTTTGGAATAATCTGTGAAGGATAAGGGTTTGCTCATCCTTAAATAGTTTGTAAAATTCTCCTGTGAATCCATCTGGTCCAGGGCTTTTGTGTGTCATGGGTTTTTTGATTACTGCTTCAATTTTGTCAGTTGTTATTGGTCTGTTCAGGCTTCTGCTTCTTCATTCAGTTTTGGAAGATTAGATTTTTCTAGAAATTTGTCCACTTCACCTAGGTTTTCAAATTTCTTGGCATATAGTTTTTTGTAGTAATTTCTTACAGTCCTTTGTATTTTTGTAGTATGAGTTGTAATCTCTCCTCTTTCACTTCTGATTGTGTTTATTTGGGTCCTCTCTCTTTTTTCCTTGATCATTCCTCTTAAAGGTTTGTCAGTTTGTTTATCTTTTCAAAGAACAAGCTCCTGGATTCATTGATGATA
This sequence comes from Phyllostomus discolor, assembly GCF_004126475.2. Lineage (NCBI taxonomy): Eukaryota > Metazoa > Chordata > Mammalia > Chiroptera > Phyllostomidae > Phyllostomus > Phyllostomus discolor. The sequence continues at coordinate 109,167,082 of NC_040904.2, forward strand.
GAATTGTGCTTTTAGTCTCTCTGTCATTTAATTCTTCTCTGATCTTGGTTATTTCCTTCCTCCTATTTGCTCTGGGCTGTCTTTGTTGTTGATCCACAAATTCTTGTAGGTGTAACATAAGTTTGTTTATTTGAAATGTTTCTATCTTTTTTAGGTAGGCCTATATCACTATGAGCTTCCCTCTCAGAACTGGCTTCACTGTGTCTCATAGGTTTGGGTTATTATGAGTTCACTTTCATTTGTTTCCAGAAACTTTTTGATTTCTTCCCTAATTTCATTCTTGACCCATTCATTGTTTAATAGCATGCTATTCAGTCTCCATGAGTTGGAGTGTTTTTCAGTTTTTTCCTTGAGGTTAGTTTCTAGTTTCAGTCCCTTGTGGTGAGAGAAAATGTTTGATGTGATTTCAGTTTTCTTGAATTTGTTGAGGCTTGCTGTTCTATTGTGTGGTCTATGTTTGGAAATGTTCCATGTGCATTTGAAAAGAATGTGTATTTTGCTTCTTTTGGATGAAAGGCTCTAGATATATAAGTTAAGTCTATTTGATATAGGACATTGTTCAACACCACAATATCTTGGTTGATATTTTGTTAGGAACATCTGTCTATTTTTGACAGTGGGGTGTTAAAATTTCCTACTATAATCATGTTGCTGTCAACACCTTTCTTGAAGTCCTCCAAGATTTCTTTATGTACTTGGGTGCTCCTGTGTTGGGTGCATATATGTTTATAATGTTTCTGTCTTCTTGATGGATTATTCCCTTGAGTATTATGAAGTGACCTTCTGGGGCTCTTTTTATGGCCCTTTTTTTGAAGTCTATTTTGTCTGATATGAGTATTGCTACCCCAGCTTTTTCCTTTTTCTGTCTATTTCTTGGAATATTTGTTTCCAGCCTTTTGCTTTCAGTCTGTGTAGATCTTTTATTATGAGGTGGGTCTCTTGTAGGCAGCATATGTGTGGGTCATGCTTTCTTATCCATTCAGCTATTCTATGTCTTTGTATTGGAGCATTTAATCCATTTATGTTTAAGGTTATTATTGATAGGTACTTATTCATTGCCATTTTTTTGCGCCTGTGTTCCTCTCTCTCTCACTCTTTTCCCCCCTTTTAAAGCAGTCACTTTAGCATCTCTTGCAGAGCTTGTATGGAGGAGGTGTATTCTTTGAGGCTTCTTTTGTCTGGAAAGCTCCTTATTTGGCCTCCCATTTTAATTGAGAGCCTTGCTGGATAGAGTAGTCTTGGTTGTAGGTCTTTGTTTTTCATTACTTTGAATATTCCTTGCCATTCTCCTCCGGCTTGGAGCATTTCCTTTGAGAAGTCAACAGCTAGTCTTATTGGGGCTCCCTTGTATGATACTTCCTGTTTCTCCCTTGCTTCCTTTAAGATTCTCTCTTTGTCTTGGAATTTTGCCATTTAAATTATTTTGTGCCTTGCAGGGGGCCTCTTTGGGTTCTTCTTGATTGGGACTCTCTGTGTTTCCTGGATTTGTGTGACTTTTTCTCTCATCAAATTAGGGAAGTTTTCCATCATTACTTTTTCAAACAAGTTTTCTCTCCCTTGCCCCTCTTTTTCTCCCTCTGGTATGCCTATTACACGGATATTATTACGTTTCATGTTGTCCTGCAGTTCTCTTAACACGTCTTGGTTCTTTCTGGGTCTCTGTTCCTTTTCCTGCTCTTTCTGGGTGTTTTTCCTACCTTGTCCTCCAGCCTACTGATTCAATCCTCTGCTTCATGTAGCCTGCTTTTGATTTCTTCTACAGTGTTCTTCAGTTCAGAAACTGTGTTCTTCGTTTCCTCTTGGCCCTTGTAGATAGCTTCTATTTCTTTTTTCATGTTGATATAATTTGCAATGAGTTCATTGTAGTTTCCCTTTAGTTTTTGGTAATTCTCTGTGAGCTCATTGAGCTCTTTGTAACCTTTTCTTTGAACTCAATATCTGTTTGTTGACTTGCCTCTCTTTCATTTAGCATTCTTTCTGAGTCTTCCTCCTTTCCTCTCAGTTGGGGTTTGTGTCTTTGTCTTCCCTTCTTTTGTGAGACTCCTCTTGTTAGCCTCAGCTTCTTAAATTGATCCTGGCTCCCTGGGTTTATGGTGTGAACTTCTGTGGTAGTATTTCTGTGAGATTCAGTAGTGCAGTCTCCTCAATTTCCTGCACTTGCTGCTCTTGGGCTGTCATTTATGTTGGCTCTTTGGATGTCTTTGGGTTTTGATTGTTCTTGGGTCTTTCTTCAGTGGTTCCTTCCCTCCAGCTGGTTAACTGAGGGTCACCCTGCCCAGCATGTCTTGTATTCTGTTGTGCAGGTGCAGACAGGTAATATTGAAGCTGGTTCTTGTGTCTGTCCCAGGTTTTGAGGTTTCTTTCTCACTGTTGTTCAGTTGTTTGTTCTGGGTTATTTCTCCACTGTTTAGTTGTAATTCTAGATTGGTCCTGGGTGGGGATTAGTGCAGCTTTCATTCACTCCTTCATCTTCTTCCATTTTTATCTGTTGGTGCTTCCTTTGTTGGTGGGTTCTCTCTTCCAGCAGGTATACTGATGTTCACAGCTCCCACCTACTCTTTTATGTGATCATTTGGAGCGAGAAGGCAAAATGGATTAAGACAGTGGAAGTGTATTCTATGGGACTTAAAGGACCAACTTGTAGAGAAGAGATAGGAGATCCTTGGGATAAGTGTAGTATTAACTGCGATATTTCACTGAAATAGGCACTTTTTATACAGGGTAGAAAAAAGATAAGACTCTCGTTAGGAGAGGGGAAGGTTTGTGAGTTGGATCCAGAAAACAGTGAGCCTGTGGGAGGTTAAATTATAAGATATAATGAGAATAAAGGATAGAAATTAGGCATAGTGTGTGAGAAACTAGAAATAACCACAGCTGTAATAAAGTTCCCGAAGACAGTGAAGTGAGGTAAAACCTGGAAGGGGTGTCGAGTAGTTTTTACAATTGTATGGAACAACAATTATTTACAATAGTAATGGAGCAACACTCACATGACAGGGTCTATGTGATCTGAATAACAAGAATAGGAAGTAAAGGACCTAGAGTAGTGTGCTATTGGAACACAAGTTTAGTGAAAGAAGGAAAATTAAAAATATACTAAGAAAGAGAAAACAAGGAAAACCAATGGAATTAAACAAACAAAACAAAAAAAAACTAGACAGAAAGAAATTAAAATATACTAATAAAATGAAAGAAGTAAAAGTCATGAAAAAATAAAAATAATACAAATAAACAATAACTTGCAAGTTCTCTGGAATAGCGAAGTGAAATTTGTCTCAGTTTCTCATTTGTTGGGATAACCTCTCTTTGGGTGTGACTCTAGTCCTTTCACAACTCCAGGTCTTATTGTCTCACATGTAAGACAAAAAAAGAGAGAGAAAAAAATAGAAAGAAAGAAAAAAAAGGCTCCTGCTGGCTTTAAACCATCAAAATGAGTTTGCTGGACCTCCTGGCTGGTTGGGTTTTGCTTTTCTCCCTTCCTGTGGTTTTGTGCAGATGGGGTTGGGGTCTGAGTCTCACTCTTTGCAGTTGCCCAGTCTCCAGCCCAGTTCCTCCATTTGCTGTTGGGCCCCCAGAGCCCTTCTGCCCAAGCCTACACTTTCAGTCCAGCAGTCATGCTGTCCTTGAGGTGTTCCAATTAGGGACAACTCACAAACCATCTTCTCGCTCTTTGCTGTCCTAGATTCTAGGACCTCTCAAAGTCTCTTCAGGGTAGTTCAGCTCTCCCACTGAGTTAAGTTTTTCTGGGGACTGCTGACTCCCTTAGCTCTGCTGCTCTCCTCTGTGGAGGGAACCTCCACCTTCCTCTTAGCAAGCCAATCTGGCCTGGAGGGCAGGGTTAGGGGCATGGGCAAATGCCTCCGGGTCAGGTGTGCACAGGGCTTCCTCTGCTGCTGCAGAGTATGCACTGCTTGGGCTGCTGGCATGGGTGCATGGCCTCTGCTGCTGTGGTGGCGTGGGTTGAGTGTGTGCTGCTGGGGCTGTCCCAGGCATGGGCAGGCACCCTCCACCACTGTAGCTGGGGTGAAGGAAAGGGTGTGGCCAAGGCTGCAGACTCTGCAGGGGTGCAGCCAGTGGAGGCAGGGGCATCTGCTAGGGAATATGCCCTAAACAGCCACTGAGAGCCCCCCCCTTTTTTTTTAATTCCTCCTGTTCAAGCTTGTTGCTCCAAACAAGTGCCTGGCCCCTCACACAGCCCAACTTTCCAACCAGCCTGGAGACTATCTGGGTCAGGGTACATCATGGCCCAATTCTTCTCACTTCTCCAGGTGTCACCCAGCTCCCCAATTTCTCTGGTAATGACCCAGCTGATGTCCACAGTCTCAGCGGGAGTGCATTGCCCCTGCGTGTTTGCCATTTCTTCTTTATTACCCTCAATGACCTCAAGCATCCAGGTCAATCCTTGAGCCATTGACTTGGCTCTCTTCCAAGAATCCTGTGGCAGACCTGGCAGGTGCCAGGCCTGGGACTGCAACCACCCTTCAATGGTCCTCACACTGGTCCCAGGGACCTTATCATCCCAAAGCAATCTCCTTACCATCTGATTTTTCAATGTCTTCTACAATTTTGGCCTCCAACCTTTATGTATGCTGGGATACCATTGGCTATTCATTCTGTTCCTCAGAAGATTGGCTAGGCATTCCATCAGTGTGTAGAGGGAAGTAGACTCTGCTCCCACCTATCTTGCTGCTATCTTAAGTATTAAAATGTTCATATAATTTTTCATAATTTTTAAGGTGAGTGGTCTTTTTTGGAAATCATTTATAAAAGAATACAATGTTTAGACAACTATGAGGATAAAAATGTTCTATATTACTTGATATCTCCCTTCATATCTTCTAGAAGTGTATGGAGGACTTTGCTGGTAGTAAAGATGGCTTTAATAACACATGTTATATTTATAAATCAAGACATCATCTCAGCTGGATTAGGAGTGTGGTGGGGTGGTAGAATAATTCAGAAAGGCCTTGATGTCACAAAGCAAGCCTCAACAAATTAAAAAAAATTGAAATCATGTCAAGCATTTTCTCTGACCACAAGGGACTGAAACTAGAAACCAACCTCAAGGTAAAAACTCAAAAACACTCAAATTCATAGAGATTAAATACTATACTATTAAACAATGCATGGGTCAAGGATGAGATCAAGGAAGAAATCAAAAAGTTTCTGGAAACAAATAAAAATGAACTCAAAACAACCCAAAAATTATGGGACATGGTGAAGGAAGTCTTGAGAGGGAAGTTCATAGCAATACAGGCCCACCTAAAGAAAATAGAAACATTTCAAATAAACGATTTAACCCTATGCCTACAAGAACTGGAGGAATGACATCAAAGACAACCCAGAGTAAATAGAAGGGAGGAAATGGCCAAGATCAGAGAAGAATTAAATGACATAGAGACTAAAAGCACAATTCTATGATCAATGAATCCAGAAGCTGTTTCTTTGAAAAGGTAAACAAAATTGACAAACCTTTAAGGAGGCTGATCAAGGAAAAAAGAGAGAGGACCCAAGTAAACACAATCAGAAGTGAAAGAGGAGAGATTACAACTCATACCACAGAAATACAAAGGATTGTAAGAAATTACTACAAAGAACTATATGCCAAGAAATTTGAAAACCTAGGTGAAGTGGACAAATTTCTAGAAAAATCTAATCTTCCAAAACTGAATGAAGAAGCAGAAGCCTGAACAGACCAATAACAACTGACAAAATTGAAGCAGTAATCAAAAAACCCATGACACACAAAAGCCCTGGACCAGATGGATTCACAGGAGAGTTTTAAAAAACATTTAAGGATGAGTTAACCCCTATCCTTCAAGAACTATTCCAAAAAATCCAAGAAGGTGGAAGCTTCCAAGCTCTTTTATGAAGCCAGCATCATCCTAATCACAAAACCAGATAAAGACATACAAAGTAAGAACACTTGAGGCCAGTATTGCTGATGAACATAGATGTTAAATTCCTCAACAAAATATTGCAAAACCACATCCAGCAATAAGTTTAAAAGATCATATACCATGATCAAGTGGGATTAATCTCAGGGATGCAAGGATGGTATCATATTCACAAATCAATAAATGTAATACATCACATAAACAAAAGGAAAGACAGAAATTACATGATCATATCATATATGTGGAAAAAGGACTTAATATAGGATCCATTTATGATAAAAACTCTCAACAAAGTAGGAATAGAGGGAGTATTCCTCAACATAATAGAGGCCAAATACAAGAGACTTACAGCCAGCATCATACTCTATGGGCAAAAACTAAAAGCTTTTCCAGTAAGGTCAGGTACAAGACAAGGATGTCAACCTTCACAACTCCTTTTCAACATAGTGCTGGAAGTCCTAGCCATGGCAACCAGATAAGAGAAAGAAATAAAAGGCATCCAAATTGGAAAGGGGAAACAAAACTGTCACTGTTTGCACATGGCTTGATAGTGTACAGAGAAAATCCTATATCCTCCACTAAAAAACTACTTGACCAAAAAAATTAAATTGGCAAAACAGCCAGATACAAAGTCAATACTCAGAAATCAAAGGCGCTTTTGTACACCAACAATGAAACGTAAAAAAAAAAAAAGAAACCAGGGAAAAATCCCATTTGATATAGCAACAAGAAAAATAAAGTACCTAGGAATAAACCTAACCAAAAAGGTAAAAGACCTGTACTCAGAAAACTATACAACACTGAGGAAAGAAATTAAGGAAGACAGAAACAAATGGAAGCATATACCATGCTCATGGATTGGAAGAATTAACATCATCAAAATGTCTATACTACCCAAAGCAATTTATAGATTCAACACAATCCCTATTAAAGTACCCATGACATATTTCACAGATATAGAACAAACACTTCAAAAATTCATATGGAACTATAAATGACCCTGAATAGCTGCAGCAATTTTGAGAAAGAAGAACAAAGTAGGAGGGATCCCAATACCTGATATCAAACTGTATTACAAGGACACTGTAATCAAAACAGCATGGTACTGGCATAAAAACAGGCACATAGACCAATGGAACAGAACAGAGAGCCCAGAAATAAACCCAAGACTCTGTGGTTAATTAATATTTGACAAAGGGGGAAGAATCATAAAATGGAGTAAAATTATCATCTTCAGCAAATGGTGTTGGGAGATCTGGGCAGCTACATGCAAAAAATGAAACTCGACCACCAACTTACACCACACACAAAAATAAATTCAAGGTGGATAAAAGACTTAAATATAAGCCGTAACACCATAAAAGTCCTGGAGGAAAACATAGGCAGGAAAACCTCAGACATTCCACATAGCAATATTTTCACCAATATGGAGAAAGGGACGTAAAGAGACCTCAGCAAATTAAAAAGCTTCTGCATGGCTAAAGAAAACAGCATTAAATTAAAAAAGAACCAACTGTAGGGGAAAACATATTTGCCAGTGATACCTTGGACAAGGGTTTGATGTCCAAAATATATAAATAACTCACATGACTCCACTCCAGGAAGACAAGCAACCGAATTAAAAAATGGGTAAAGTTCTTGTACAGAGACAGCAAAATTAAGAACAAACCGATAGTAACCAGAGGGGAGGTGGGAGGTGATAATGGCGCGGGGGAGGGAAAGAGTTTAGGAACATATATAGAGGATATGTGGACAAAACCAAAGGGAGGTAGGAACAAGGGTAGGGTATGGGGATGTCTGGGGTGGAGGGGGAGTGGTGGGGAGTAAAATGGAGACAACTATACTCAAACAACAATAAAATAAATAAATAAATGAAATGTAGGACTTCAGCATCACCAAGTCCTTATTGTACGAAATGTTAAAGGGGCTTATCTAAGAAAAAAGATGAAAAATATTAACAGTAAAATGACAATAAACTCACAGCTAACAGCAACTGACCTAAAAAAACAAAAACAAAACAAACTAAGCAAACAACTAGAACAGGAACAGAATCACCGAAATGGAGATCACATGGAGGGTTATGAGGGGGAGGTGGAGGCGGGTAACGAGGCAAGGTACAGGGAATAAGAAGCGTAAATGTTACAAAATAAATGGGGAGGTTAAGAATAGTCTAAGAAGAGATTAAGAATAGTGTAGAAAATGTAATAGACAAAGAACTTATATCTGTGACCCATGGACATGAACTAAGGGGGCTGGAATGTGGGTGGGAAGTGGTTGCAGGGTGGAGTGGAATAAGGGGGAAAATGGGACAACTGTAAAAGCATAATCAATAATATATATTTAAAAAGACTATGATGAACATTTGTACCTACATTGTCTCTTTCATCTTGATTACATAAAATAATCTTTGTTTAATATTGTTATTATTAGTCTTAAACTCCTCATCTGAGGATATATCCATTGATTATTTTTTTAGAGAGAAAGGAAGGAAGGGAAAGAGAGAAACATTAATTGGTTGCTTCCGTATGTGTCTGGATTGGGGATCCAATCCACAACCTCAGTATGTGCTCTGATGGGAAATTTAATCTGCAGTTTTTTGGTGTATAGGACTATACTCCAATCAACTGAGCCATCTGGCCAGAGTGATAGTCTTTAAATTACATGGAGATTGAATTCTCTAAGCATCTTTGGTCTCTTTGTTTAAAAAGTGTGCTTGCTAGAGGCTTACATGTAGTTAGTTATGGGCAAAATAATAGGATGTGATAACTGGGATTTGCTTCAAAACACTCGAGAAAAAAACCTGGGGGTAGTGGATGATAGTTAAGGCAAGGCTGGTGAAATGTTGATGGCTGATGGAACTGCAGATGGGTACAGGGGGATTTATCAAGTACTACTGTCTTTATTTTGTGCGTTTCTTCCCACTTTTCTTCTTTTCCTCTCCCTTCTGGATTTTTTGTTGTTTCCCCGTGTGTCTTTTAGATATTTGTTGCCCCATGCTGCCCTCTAGATCCCCCCCTTTTATTCTTAGAATCAGTCATCCCTGATACCTGCTTTATAGTTTTCTTTATCAAAAACTCTAAGCCTATCCTTCTATCCACCCATTCAGAAATTATTCACATAAAAAATTTGAGCCTCTGTTTTGGGCAAGATACCAAAACAGGTGCAAAAGTTAGTCACTTTCATTGTTTTAGGTGTTACCAGACAGCTGTTAAGAATAATGCAATCATAACTTATTTTGTACCACAAGATAAGAGATAGATAACATCTTAATGCTCTTGGGAAGAACTGTATTTTAGAAGAGGAGCCAAGTGCTCTCTGGTGGGGTGAGCAGGGTGATAAAACACAAGGGCACAGTGGCAGGCAGAGCTGGAAAAAGAGGGTCTTCTTCAATACCTGCCTCCTCTGTGCCACCTTTTTGCCCAGTGTTTTTCAGCCTTTAAGAATTTCAAACTCAGAGCTACATTTTGAGATCGTATTTATTTAGTAAAATGAAAACTTACATATTAAGATCCTTGGAATTTTTGTAACCTTTAATATAAAGCATTAAAGAGTCTCAAGTGCTTAAGGAAATTAATATTTTATATTCATGTTGAAAAAGCACAAATCAAATCAAATGGCTTAAATTTCTATTCATTTCTTAAAGCATTAGTATATTGTAAATGTTATGTGAGCTAAATGAAATTGCAGTCTTTCTGATTTTGAAAGTCACAATATTAAAAAAAGAAAAAAACCTCAAGGTGGTTCTTGACTCCCTGAAGTTGGACACCTGGAGGTGTGACTGTACAATCTCACGGGTGCCTGTGTCTTGCAGGGTTTGAGACTTTCTTGGACCTCCCATGGCTTCTTCACAGGCCTCTACCTTTGCATTCTTTAGCTTGGATTCTATTTTATTTTAACTTGCCAGTCTCCCTCACTGGTCTGTGAACCTTCGTAGGAGGACAGGGGTTCTGTGCTTTTCAATGCCTGGAATGTAGCTGGGCCTTAGTTAAATATCAGTTGAATAAAAGACTCTCTCACCCTCCCCAAATTTTTCTTTAAAAAATTCTCATAGATCTCCCTGATAGATTCTCTTCATTCTTGTGCAGACTCCAAGATGGTCTCATTCTTCAGCCTGATTCTGAAGACCTCCTGATGACAAAGTAAATGCTTCAAGGAGACTGCCTGCCAGAAACTCAAAAACACTGAATGATTCCTCTGCAAAGGACTGCCTAATACAGAAGGGGACACCCACCAAGTCATTGAGAATATGCCTTTGCCACCAGCTTTCTCTTTCCAGAAACGGGGTGGTTAACCTTTAAATGTAAACTGTTTAGTGCTTAGTTTTTTCAACATAACTGATTAAATATTTCCTAATAATTAAAAACCCACAAATGATTCAATTCGAAATTTACTGTGAGCACAGCAAGTCAGCAAAAGTTTATTGTTAGGCATACCAGGTAACAGAGTAGTGTATGGCTAAGTGCTTGGGCCAACTTTCCTTGAGTTCTCCTCCACTGGCTTCTGCTGTCAAATTTCCCTTCTGTATTTGGAATGGTTTGTCTTGGTGGATTGGTTTGTTGTTACAAGAGGAGGGATAGAATTGGGAAAAGGCAAAGCAGAAGAGGGAACATGGGGTGAATGCAGCCTTCATTTTGGGCCTGTTACAGGAACTTGGGGCAGTTCACCTGATCTGTGATGGTCATTTTCTTGATGTCAATGTTATTAGAGGTCAGAATATCTTTTAGATAGGTCACTGTTTCTGGAGGAAGATAAGGGTTTCTTCCCAAGATCCAAACATGATCTACGTGGAAGAGCCAGATGATTGTGGTACAGGAGTACATGAGGGCATAGTTCTCGTAGTCGGTGGCCAGGACCCAATACGGAGCTGAAGGCATCACTGAGAACCAGACAGAGGAGGACAGTATTAAGAGGGACCAGAGCAAGAGCAACCTTCATCTTCAGAACCTAGAAGTCACATTCTGGGGTCCTGGTTCTTCTAGATCAGTGGTTCTTAATTCTGGCTTCATGTGGAAACTGTTTGGGTGCTTTGCAAAATATCAGTCCCACCCCACCAGTAATTCTAATACGCAGCCAGAATTCAGAGCTAACATTCTGGATCTTCCCTGATAGGATCTGGTAGCAGGTTGGTCTTGGGAAGCCCATAGTAACTGAGGGGTTTGGCTGGATCCCCTAGACTGCCAGGTTGCACTTAGCACTAGTGTATATGAAAGCATGACTTAGCTAAGCACTGTACAGAATGTAAGGTCAGGGGCCTCAGGCTTTGTAAGTCAATACCAGCCAGCTTCCTCTAGAACTTGACCAAGGGAGGAGGCAGGGGCTAATGTTAGTTTGTGTGTTTTTCTTCCTGCCTGCTCTTTGAAAATCTTCCTATTCTTAAAAATATGGTAAATCAGGTGGCAACAGGTTATAAGCTCTTCCTTACAAAAAGTCTTATAAGGATTCATTGATTGATACCTGTATAGCATTGAAAGCCCAAAATTAAAAGGGTCCATAAGAGGAGAGGTGGGGGATTTACCCTCTTTATCTAAATCCAGAAACTTCCTCTGTGAATTTGACTGCCACGGTCAAGCTTCAAGACAAGGGAAACTCCTAACATAGCTTGTTAAATTTAAGTGGAAGACCAACCCACATGGGAGAGAGATGTGTGCTGACCTCATAAGAACAAAAGACTTGGACACATGCAGTACTGGAAGATTTGCTTTCCCGGGTTTTAAGCATACCACCCCCTCCACTCAAAAATAATCTCACTGTTGCCCAGTCAAACCAGAGCTAAGCCACTGGACAAAGAAGGCAGTATGAGTGTGGTTAGAGTGTAGCTGGGGGTCAAGGACCCTTAGAATGTGGTGATGATCAGGATCCAGGAGGCTTAGTTTAGATGACCACCCACTAAAGCACCTCCTACCTCTGACTCTCTATCTGTTTGTAAATATAAAAACAGAAGGACACTTGGAGGATGTCTGAATGGAAGCCTGGACAAGGCTGCAGGAGTTAAACTCAGTATTGTTTTTAACTTACATTTCTATCACTGTTGGTGCTGCCTTCCTGACTCACTCATGAGAGCATATATTCACCATGTATCTGCTACCATTGAATTTCAACTGCTTTGTGTGTTCCCCACTGGACTGAGAGCTATTCATCCCTGAGTGATATGTCAGCAGCAGCACTGTGCCCCACTTTGCACACATATTCAGGCACACACATTCTGTCTTCCACCCTATAGGATGTAGCACTGAAGCATAAATTTACCTAGATATTTTCCTTTAGTAAAGAAAACATCTATGTCTATTAGAAAACTTTGACAGTCTCTTATTTTTCAGTCTCTTAATACTGTTAGAGAGTTAGAAGAACTCTCTAACATGGCCTTGGGGACCTGCCTCACCTCCACCCCATCTTGTTTCCCACTTCATAGACCTTTCAGGCCTTTTCTGATGCCATTCTTTCCACGTGGAACATCCTTTCCCATAATCTTCCATATACCCTGCAAAACCCAATGTGAACATCTGATCTCTTCAACCACAATAAATCTCTTCCTCCTCTGCTTCCCCAGCCACTCTTGCCTCTTTTAGTTCCTATTGAAAGCTTCCTTATGAAGGCTGTACACATACCTTTTGACCTTCACACCCATCCCCATCTCTCAATTGAGAGTTTGGATACCTAGGTTGTAGTCCCAACTCAGTCTCTAAGTAGTCCAGTGACCATGCCTATATCACCTAGCTTTTCTTTACCTCACTTTCTTACTTGTAGAAATCACAAGAGAAACTGACCTGTAGAAAGCCCTTTACAGCTTACAGAGCATGTGCTATCTAAGTTATTTTCACAACTGTAAGGGTAGATGTAGAGTTGCCCATGGTCATATGTGTGGGAGAGACTGTTCTCTCCTCTCAGCATTCCTATCTTGGTCTATAGAATAAGAACTTCTTCTCTGCCCTACTCTAGGCCCTTCACCTATGTCGGGGGGCTGGGGGATGAATGAATCTTCTTGCATCTGGTGACTTCCGTGTCTGCCCCAAGTCCTTTTGGCATTAGAAAACCTCACAGTTCTGAGCTGAATCCTCCAGTGTATCTATATCAGCAACAAAACTAATATATGATGCTTACTCTGTTGTCTATGGGTATTCCTCAGTTAGCCCAGAATTCAGAGGGCAAATGCCTGTGATTAAATATCTCTCAGGGATCCCAACAACTACATTCACTTTTGTCAGTCTTTTGTCTCCAAGCTTTTGTACATGTTAGCTGTTCTGCTAATAATTATTAATTTTTCAGGCTTTAGTTTCCATTAGGGAACAAGACTGCATTGGATCTCTTACTGCTTTGATCTGTGCTTCCTCTGTTCAAACACTCACTGTAGTTTTATAGTAAACTGCCTGGGACAAGGGTCAGCCCTGTCTTCCTCATCATTGCATCTCCAGCAACTTGCCCAGTACCTGGCATAGAGTAAGTGCTCAATAAATAATTATACATTGAGTCATTATGGATGACACCCAGGTGTGACACAAGTACTCTGGCCCAGGGCTCTAGTCCTCAGTGTGCCCATCTATTCCCTGAAGCCTTCTGAGGGAAGTGAGTACTTACACCAGAAATACTTCACTTCCAACTTGGCGGGCTCTGTGAGGTTAACCAGGGAGGCTTCACCTTCAATTTGATTCACACTTCCATCAGATCTGCAATGAGTTAAAAAATAACCTGAACTCACCAAAAGCCAACAATCAATGACAGGCAATAATTGTTGCACTAGGAACCATAGTGGCCAACATTATGATTTCTGGTTACAGAGGATCTCAAAGGAAGGTTAGACTCTCGTTTCATTCTGTCCCTTTTACTTTGTGACTGTCTCTAAGACCAAGCAGAGGAATACAGACTTGGGGCGATGAAACGCGGTGATTGCATCGATCTAGGACTTGACGCTATGTTAGGCCCTTGCACTTTGACACTGTCTTTTGGACTGTGTGAAATGCTCTGAGGCCCCTTCTAGTTCAGCAAGCTTCTGATTACATGTGGGAAGTTTTGATGTAGGCCAGGTAAAAGCAGTTGGTGAGCAAACATTGACCTTATTTCAGTGATTCTGAGGTATATTCAGGTCTCAGAGACATTAAATATGAAGAAATGTGCATCTTACAATTAATAGCATCCTATACTTAAAATTGGCAGTGTCATTTCTTTCTTAGTGGTACAAGATAAAATGGTATATATATAAAAGTCATGGTCTTAGGTTGTATGAAAAATTTTCGCTGTTTTGAAGGGAGCTGACCCCATTTCTGGATAACTCCTGGTAACCCCATGGATGCACGGCAGAGGAGAAAGGCTTGGGGATGGAGGCAGCACACAGGGTGGGTGCTCAGACATTAAGGGGTTCTTCCTAGGAAGACAGGAGAGGAGCTGCTTGTTCATCAGTCCTCGAGGGGACAAACTAAAATTGGAGCAACAGTATGTGTCAGAAAGTTAGCAGGTGATGGTTAGTGGTGATGCATGTCCTGGGAACCATCCTGTAAGAACCAGGTAAGGGAGGGTGGGACATGTAGTGTGATGGTCCTAGATGCACTCTCTGTTTGTCATTGAATAGGGCCAGAGAAAGCCCTGGCCTCTGACCTGGAACTCAGCTGTTGGGAAGATGGTCCATTTCTATCTGCACACAGTTGCTTAGCAACAAATCAATCTCTTCCCATCAGGCTTTTCCTCTTTTCACTATTATTTGTGTTCTGCTCCAGAACACTTTTTAAAATACCAGTCTCTGACCAGAAGCTCACTTATTCATGGGAAAATGCATGGGTATTTTCAAGGGTAGCAGCAGATTAAAAATATTAGGGAGTATTTATTAAATGATTACTATATGCCAAATACTGGTCTAAGTGCTTCACACATGTTGACTCGTTCTTGCTCACAAAGCCTTCTGTGGGAGGTACTATGATTATTGCCATTTTACTTAGGTGAAAAGGGAAGCCTAGAGATAACCTACAGATAACAGATAACCTAACATCAGGTCATTAGTAAGTGGCAGAAGCAGGATTTGAGGCTGGATTTCAGCCTTTCTCAAAAGCCTGAGCGCTTCAGCTCCCATCCCTGTGCCAGATGCTTTGTCCTTCAAATTTTGTGATACTGACTAGTGTTTTGCTCAGACTCCCTGCTGTGGCTTCCACTTACTCTGCAGTACTCCTAGAAGGAGAATCTACAACTAGCAAACCTTTCTTCATATCCCTTTGTACCTTATGATCCTAGAGGCAGAGCAATCTAACACTCAGGATTCTTGCCAACTCTGAAGGAGAGGTAGGGGATCGCATGGATGTTGGGATCTGTGTCATTGTCTGATTCTTGGTCTTCAAATGGGATAAAAGATTTGAAATAATGTCATTGCAGCTTCAAGGCCTGCAAAATTCCTGTGATATTCTGGGAGTCTACATCTCAATTCCTGTAGCCCTTCCTGGGCTCCGAAATGAGCTGAACTTCTCCCTAGAGGCCCTCAGAGTCCTTTGTTTCTTTGGTTCATGGAGGGCCAGAGAGTCAACGCATTGTGCTTTGGCTCACTGGAAAGCTCAGTGAATAATAGGGTGGCCTCAGAAAGTCCCTCTGAGCCTAAGTAATTTCCAGACTGGGTTGTACTTGTTTTCTTGGAGTTGAACACAATTTTCAGATTCCCTAAGGAACAGGAAGGACGGCCTTACATTCCCACCTTTTCTTTTATTTGTGTTTGGTTCTCTTCCCCTGGGTTGGAATCTCAGCTTCGTCACTTATAAGCTATTTGACACTTTGGCAAATTACTTTATTCTCTGTACCTCAGATTCTTTATACATAAAAATGGGGTTAGCGACAGCATTACTTCAGGATTGTTATGGTATTAAATCAATATACAGGGTGGAGAAAACTTGGGTTTACACTTGTGAGTATGTGAAACACAGAGTTTATTCTTGTGTTATTATTTATTAATTATTGCATTATTTTCCATACCAACAACTGTAAACCTGCTTTTGCCCACCCTATATACACACACACCCATACATATAGGTGCATACACATGTATATATACATATATACACAGAATGGTGCCTTGCCCATAGGAAATGATTAACAACTGTTAGTTATTGTTTTTATTGTTGTTCTTATTTTTGTTGATAGAGGATGGGTAGGAGTTTTTCTGAGGCTTTTTAAAGTTTATGGCTGCTTTTCAAAGTGTGAATTTGAGGATCAAACATCAATCTGTAAGAATCATTCAGTAATAGAAAAGTACAATTCTATAGGATATCCTGTTCACATAACCTAGAGTGCATCTATTTGTGTATTTGGTCCTTGCTTAATAAGAAAAGGAATTTTCTAAAAGCCAAAGCTGTCTGGAGATTGGATAAATTATCATGGATGATGATGAGTACCCAGTTTCCTGGAGGCTTCAAGCAAAGCTTGATGCCCTCTGTCAGTAGGTGATATAGAAAGGGCTTCTCTCTTGGTTTGGAGGTAAGACAAGATGGTCCCTGATGTCCTTTGCTAGTAGAGTCTTCATTTGCAGTGAGAACAGGAACCTGCAGTTTGGGTTACCCTTGAGTCCCTAGTGCCTCTCACAGGATCCAGTGCCCAATAGGTAGTTGGCAAGTGGTCATGGAAATGAGCAAATGACTTCTAAGTCCCACCATACTGCCTGCCAAAAGCTGTCCTCTCAAGGTCTGTTGTAAGCAGGCAGTCCAGACCTAGCAATGATCAAATCTTCCGTTAACTAGACTGCAAGGGCACCCAGTCACCTGAGGACAGCTCTCTGCAGGGTTGGCTCCAGGATGTGCAATGCCTTTGAAACCACAGCCACTCACCTCAGCTCCTGGTTTACCACTTTGATGTTTCCATTTTCCATTAGTGAGTAGTTGGCTTGGATGCACCTTCCCTTCTCAAAGCTCACTGGGATCTTCTCAATTTCATACCATCTTCCAAGATACTGCAGAGACAACAAGTAGAGCAAAGCCTTGAGCCTCTCTGGGGACCGACAAACTCTTCTCCTTTGTTATCTTTCAGAGCAGAGCCCTTTCCTGGGGAAACCAGGAAAAATGGGCTGCATTGTTTCCACTGGTAACTGAGCAAGATACTGATTTAAAGGAGGATAAGTGAATTAGATGTGTGGGCACTGGTTGAATGTCACATTCTGTCCCTAAAGTGCTCTTTATTTAGATACACTCTGTGTCCTCTTCAGCCAAAATCTACGTGAAATTTAAAGCTCTGTCAAAGGAAGAGATTCATTTAGATCGATGACCTTCAAACGTGAGCAAGAATTTTTAAAACATAAAATACCTTATTATTTATTCAGGGCCACAGACCTCTTTTCCTGTAGATTGTCAAATAAAAATATGAAAACAGACAACACAACAGTAGCTGTCTGACGTGAATGAATCAAAATGATACCTATTTTTGTCAGATCAGCAAGAAAATATTTTTTTTGGTGTGCCACAGAATTTTGGTTGTTAGTTTATGTGTGCCATGAGATTAAAAAAGTTGAAAATCGCTGGTCTGGTTGATGTAAGGTACCATCTCAAATGTTATATGATTCTTCAAGACACCTTTGAATTTTGTACCAAGTCAGATATATTCACTGTGGGATTCTAGAGGTGATTGAATTCACCTCATATCACTCCTCATATCACCCCATCTTTGTGAGTTGGCCATTAAAGGCCTTTGGAAAATGATCAGGATTTTTTTTTATCCTCGCCAGAGGAATTTTTTTTTTCATTTATTTTAGAGAGAGAAGAAGGGAGAGAGAAACATCCACATGAGAGAGAGGCATTGATTGGTTGCCTTCCCTATACACTCAGACCAAGATCATAAGCGTCTGCACCTTAGCAGATATGTAAACCCACAGCCTAGGTATGTGCCCTGACCAGAAATTGAACCTGCAACCTTTTGTTTATAGGATGATGCTCCAACCAATGGAGCCATACCAAACAAGGCAGATGATTAGGATTTAGATAACGTGTATCATTCTTCCACTGGAAACTTGCTCTCAGTTCATAACTCTGGTGTACACAGTCACCTTTAAAGTAAGTACACAACTGTGTGGGTGAGGGCAGACACCCTCATGTATTCATACATTGCTTTGCATAGAGATTAAATCAATTTACAACCTTCATGGAGGGTGACTTGGCAATATATAGCAAAACTGAATATGCATACACCCCTTGTCCCAGCCAATTTCACATCTAGGAATGTATCCTCTGATAATTAGAAATGATGTGTGTGTAAGATTATTTGTTGCAGTACAACTTGTACTAATAAAAGAGATGAAAGAGTTTCAGTGAGCATTAGTAGGGGGATGAGTAAATAAATGATATTTATACAGTGGAATGTTATACATCTTTTTTTAAAAGAGTAATGTGCAATTATCTCCAAGACAGAGTAAATAAAAAGACCAGTAGTATATATACTAAGCTACATTTTGTGTAACAATTGGGAAAGAGTTATTAGTTTTTTATTGCTCTTGTAATAAATTGCCATAAACTTAAAATAACACAAATTCACTTTCTCATAGTTCCATAGGTAAAAAGTCTGACACGGGTCTCCCTGGTGTAAAATTGAGATGTTGTCAAGGCTGTTTCTTCCAGAGGCTCTAGAAGAGAATCTGTTTTCTTGCTTTTTTCAGGTTCTAGAGTCTCAATTTCTATATTTACATAGGAAAATGCAATGTTTAAAAAGAATCCTAGGAAGAAAGAAGTATAACTATCTCTATTTGCAGATTACATAATTTTGTACACAAAAATCCTAATGAAACCATAAACTACAAAACTATTAGAACTAATAAAAGAGTTCATTAAAATTAAAGGATAGAAGATCAATATAGAGAAATCAAATACATTTTTACATTTACAATGTGCAATCTGCAACTAAAATTAAGAAAATTCCATTTACAAAAACATCAAAAGAATAATACTTAGAAGTAAGTTTAAGCAAAGAAACATAAAACTTGTACTCTGAAAACTACATTGTTGAAAAAAATGAAAGAAGAGCTAAATAAATGTAAAGATATCTTATGTTCATGAGTTGGAAGACTTAAATTTGTTAAGATAGCAATTGATAGACACACAGATTTAATGTACAGTGATCTCTATTAAAACTCCCAACAGATTTCTTTGCAGAAATTAACAAACTAACCCTAAAATTCATATGGAAATGCAAAGGACCCAAAATAGCCAAAGGAACAAAGTTGGAAGATGCATACAGTCCAATTTCAAAACCTAACTACACAACTACAGCAATCAAGGCTGTATTGTACTGGCATAAGGATAACTATACAGATGAACAGAATAGAATTGAGAGTCAAAGTAAACCCTTACATATATGGCCAATTGATTTTTGACAAGAATGCCAAGACTATTCAATGAGGAAAGAACAGTCTTCTCAACCAATAGTTCTGGGACAACTAAATATCCACATGTGAAAGAAAAAGTTGGCCCCTATATCACACTGTATATAAAACTTGACTTCAAATGGATCACAGACTTAGATCTAAAAATCTTGAGAAGAAAATATAGTAGTAAATCTCTCTAACCTGGATTACACAATGGCTTTTTAAATATGATGTCAAAAGCACAAGCAACAAAAGAAAAAAGTAGATAAGCTAGACTTCATTAATATTAAAAATTCATCTGTATCAATAAAATAAAAAGACAATCCATGGAATGAGAGAAAAAATTACAAATCATGTATTTGATAGGAATTTGTATCTAAAAGATATAAAACATATCTCAATAATTAAAAGATAAATAATAAAAGATAAAAGATAAATAACTCAATTGAGAAATGGGCAAAGGACTTAAATAGACACATCTCTAATAAGCACATGGAAAGATGCTCAACTCAAAACTACTATGAGATAACACTTCATATCCAGTAAAAGGCCTATACTCAGAAAGATGACAATAAAAAGTGTGGACAAAGATATGGAAAAGTTAGAATTATACATTTTTGGTGGGAATGTAAAATGGTGCAGGTCTTTTGGAAAAGAGTCTGACGGTTGCTCAAAAGGTTAAACACAGAGTTACCATATGACCTAACAATTCTATTCATAGGTAAATACCCAGGAAAACTGAGAATACCTGTCCACAAAAATAAACAAGCAAACAAAAAATCTTGGATATAAATGCTCATAGCAGCATCTTTCCTGAGAGTCAAAAAATGTAAACAGCACAAATGATGAACAGATGGATAAAATGTGGTATAAGCCATTCAGTAGAATATTTTTGGCAATGGAAAGAAATGAAGTACTGATACACACTACAACATGGATGAACCTTGAACACATTATGTTTGTAAAAGAAGTCAGTCACAAAAGATCTATTATATGATTCCATTTCTATGAAATTGTCCAGAAGAGGCACATTCATACATAGAGAAAGTAGATTATTGATTGCCTGGGGCAGAGAATGGTGCAGGGATACAGGGAATAACTGTTAATAGGTAAGGAGTTTTTGAGATGATGAAAATGTTCTAAAATTGATTATATTGACGGTTTCATAACTGTGGATATACTAAAAACCACTGACAGTAAAACCACTCTAAACAGGTAAATTGTATATAGTACATGGATTATGTCTCAGTTAAATGTCTTGCTTTATCTCTCAAAGAATTTTTGTAAATATAGATCAATTATAATTTTCAAAATATCTTGGGATTTTTACCCCAAAATTGAAATGTAACTCAAATTCCCTGGATTTTTTTCTGTAAAGCCTCATATACCTGAATAAAGAAATTAGCCCTTAATAATGAACGGAGAAAGCCAATGTAGACTTTGGTGTACTGTATCTCCCCCCCCCCCCCCCAGCCATTTTCAGGCTTTGAGCCGTCTTCCTTTATTCTGTACTTAATCCATGCCCTGAGAGGTCTCAGTACTCATTCATACTGAGGTGTGAGTGACTGATAACAATGTTAATGTTACTTACAACAAGTAAATTTTTTCTTAAAATAGAACCAAATTTCTACTAAGGAGAATATGTCTTTTTTTAATATTTTATTTTTAGAGAGGGAAGGGAGGGAGAAAGAGAGAGAGAAACATCAATGTGCGGTTGCTGGGGGTCATGGCTTGCAACCCCGTCATGTACCCTGTCTGGGAATCGAACCTGCAACACTTTGGTTCACAGCCCACACTCAATCCACTGAGCTACGCCAGCCAGGGCTGAGAATATGTCTTAACAGGGAGATTCTAGGCATGAGTTAGCAACAATGAGAGACTCTAAGCCATGTCATCCAGTAGCTGCTTCTTTCTGCTGCTCTATCCCCCTAGCCACATAGATATTCAGTAAGGCTGGGCCTAATTCGAGGAGGAAAAGCCATACATTGGGGAGCTGCTTATATTGATATATCATTAGTGTGGGTAACAAAAAAAAGTCCCTTGGGGAGTTCTGTCCTCTCCTGGGCCCTGTTTGGAGTAACACATGGGTGTTCTGTACTCTGGGAAGCCTGTTTTGAATCCCAGTCTGCATTCATTGGCTGTGCCACTGGGTAGGTTATAAGCTCTCCAACATTCAACTTCTTCATCTGTAGAATGGGGACAATGGCACTGCAGCAGCTCCTGTTGATGCCTGATCCCATGTCCTCTCCGCTCACCTTTGGGTTTACCATCTTGGACAATTCCCACACATACTGCTCCTCTGTCTTCTTCTCTGCCAGGCACCTTTGCCATGTGAACTCCCAGGGCCCACTTGCATCCCTCTGTGGGACACTCTGAGGTGCATTCCACACATTTCATCAGAGAATCCCCAGCAAGATTGAGCCCCATTGTTCACAGAGTTAACATCCTCCTGAATGTACCCTTTATTGCTTTTCTGTCCTCTCTGTCTCACTTTCCCTACATACTCACTGGTGCTTCCTGAGATCATTTTACAAAACTCCTGGCTCCTGGTCTCAGAGAATCTGCTTTGGTGAGAGCCACAAGTAAGGTAAGTACCTACCATAGCTTTGCTGTGTCCATCAAAGCAGAATCATAAAGCTGAGCCTTGTAGGGTGCTTGTTTATACAGGAGACAACAAAACAAGTGGGAAGTTAGCCTTTTACTAACACCACAACTTAAAGTTTACCACACCTTATTCACATCAAAATTCTCCTGCACAGGAGGGGTCGGGCACTTCCCAAGATGGAATGCTTGTCCCTCTGCTGCACCAAAGAGTCCAGCCAGTGCCGAAAACTGCAGCAGCAGCAGCGCCGTCACCATCTTGGGTCTGGTGGCTGGGATTGGAACCTGAAATTGAAGTAAACAAAGCAGCTGGCGTCTTCTCTGCTATCACAGAAAAAAGGTTTCTTGGCTGCCAGGTCCCCTCTGCGGGCAATCCTTCCCCTTGGCCCGTCTGAACCCCTCATCCTCCAGGGCCGCCTGAACTGTCAGCACTGCTGTGTGGTCCTGGCCCCCTGCGAACCTCTCTCTAGGTCCTTTGCCCCTGCATTAGAGTACATTCTGTGTGGAGCTGGAGTTTGTTGGATTTACTTTGCATCCTCTCCCCCTCACCTAACTGGTCATTTTTCAAGGGTGGACACTGTGTCTGATTCTTCCTGGACTTTCCCACAGAACCTTGTAGTGTCAGTCATGGTAGATACTTGAGTGAACAGAAACGATGTTGGGGCAGGTGGACAGGCAAAGGGAGAGATATTGAAGCTGTCAAGTTAACCATGAGAGAGAAAAAAATTAAAACAAACCACACATAACATTTAGTATCTTATGAGATTCATACAGAAATACCTCCCTGACCCTAGCTCCCACCCGCCTGCCCCAGTCTCACTGGGCTGTTTACCAACTCAGGAGGGGGTGCATTCCACACATTCCCCCCCCAGAATCCTGCTGCTCCTGACCTGACTGGGTTTTTAAATTTTGGCTTTACACATACGAAGTACTACAATGTCCAATTTATGCTTTAGTTTCCTGGTCTATTTATTAGGTGGAAATAGTAATCATACCCAGCTCATGAAGTTTTGTGGTAATTAAATGAGAAAATCAAGAAAGCATATTTAGAGCAGCATCTGACAGAGAAAATACTCAATAAATGCTGGTTACTGTTACTATGAAAAGCAGAAACAAATGATTGTTTCCTGAATTCATTTATTTATTTATTACATTTTATTGGGGATATATTTCATAGACCTGTATTTAACTTGAGAAGAACTGGTAGCTTGCATGCAACTTTGTAACAAGCATTTCTGCCCAAAGTGCCCTTCCAGCAGCGGAAGCTGCTCTGGGTAGGGGCGGTAGGCAGGGGTGGGGGGCTGCAGGGCTGTGGGCAGGGTCTCAGCTCCCAGTTGTTCCCTGCTTCTCTCACTGACTTGCTTTCAGTCTGCTCTCTTCCATGTGACTCCTTGCCTGTCGCTGTATGACAGCTACATCTAGCACTTTGTCTTTCTCCCTGTGAGGAGGAGGACTGAATCAATGTGAGCAAAATGTTCTCAGATCTGAGCATTTAAAAGGATGTGTCAAAATAAGAATAATTATAACCACTTTCTTATGAGTCTCCAAACCTTCAAATAACACTTAATGATCAATAACTTTTCTTCTGGAGGTTTTTTGGCTAGTTTTCAAAAGAAAAATTATACATGAGTAGAAGCTGACAGAGGCGGGTGGTGAGAGACGGGTGGTCACTGAGCCTCCCTTGAGCAAGTCTGCAGGGAAAGGGATAAAGCCACCTTTATCTCTCCTTCAGTCTCCGAGGTTCCATTTCCCATTAGCCCTACCACAATGTAAGAAACACCTTTCTTGATGGATTTGCAGAAACCCAGACTAAACCTACAAAAATTTGCATCCTTTTCCAAGAGACTCTCAGAACCACTGGAGCTCTACTCTTGACCCCCATTGGGGGACACATTCAACACCTTCCCCAAAAGATCTAACCTCAAAGGAGGGCCACACATTCTATACATTCTACAGGGTCTTCAAAACTGGACAGGACCTTAGAGGACATTTACCCAACCCTTCCCTCCAGGTGTACAGATGGGGAAGCTGGGGCTCAGAAGGGCAGAGAGATAGGACTCAGTCCCCATCTCCAGCTGTCCATTCTGCAGCTCCCCTGGGCCACACTTCCTACGCATACCTCCTTTAACCTGATGAGACTTGCTTCATTACATGACAGATACACCAAAAGTCAGTTCTATGTCTTACTCTGACAACTATCTTATTGATACAGGGTGCAACCAGGGGGTCCCCAAATAGGGATTTGTAATAGGGTCCAGAATGCAGTGTGTCCAGGAAATATTAAATATATATATATGTATAGGATGTCCTCACCCCAACAAGTCTGAACTGGGGGAAGGGACATATGGAGCAGGGCCATTGAGAGCTGTTTTGCATAGCGACAGTTTTGCAGCTAACCTCTGGCCTGGTCATTTAACATATCATTTAACTTTTAACTGGTTTCATGGATATGTTACATAGCTATGGCCATGCTTTGAGTCAGGGAGATGGGAGTGACTTCAACTCAGGATGTAACTGGGAAGCAACTCCCTCTGGTTACTGGGCCTGCATATCTCTCTGGACACTGAGAGAGAAAAGAAGGAAGTTTGGAACTCACACAACATTGGAGTAAGTTGGGGCCCACATGACTTTGGTGAAAGTTGGGACCACACAGCTTTGGTGAAAGGTGGAGGGACCACATGGCTTTGGCGAGAGTCAGGACCACACAGCTTTGGGTTGCGCCCTTTTGTCACATGGCTTAGGAAGCAGAAGAGACCTTGCTGGGAAGGAAAGGGGTGAAAGGACTCTTGCTGGTGCGCCATGAGAAGGTGCCTCGTGGTTTTGGATTAACTGAAGATCTCACCGTCATGGTGCTGGGAGCTGAGGGGCTTTTTGAGCCATAGACTTCTACTTCTTTTCCTGAGATATGGTACCCCGGACTGGGTAGAGGGAGAAGGAAGGACTGCGTGCATTTGTGGGTATTCTACAGGACTTTAGTATTTTAATGAGAACATTAAGTCATTACTCTAAGCCTGTATAACTTTTTAAATAAATAATTCTTTTCCTTTTTACCAATCTCTGGCATTGAAAGACATCTTTTCCTGGCAGTGGGCAAGGCGAACATAGTATGGGGAGGGGACACCTGTAGCACAAGGGGGGGTTCCATTCAGTAATAGCATATCCTTCACCAGTCGGCGCCCCCCGCCCCCCCAGTTCTGTTCTGTAACTTTATTACAAAATGTTCTATTGTGGGTTGATACTTTTTTTTAAAGTTCTGTAGGAGGATTTCAGAGCAAGGCTAATTTGCCTTGATTGTATCTGTTCTAAAGATGCCTGTTTAGTGCAGTAATTTTCTTCCAATAAGTAAAACTTTTTTTTTTGTGAAAGGGTTGTTAGCATCCATAATTTTTTATGGTTGCCCCTTCCATTCTAATTCACCCAACACTAACTGATTGCCACTGAGGGTAAATCTATTGTTAACATGTACCTATGAACTTGGGAATGTAAGATATTTTTTCATTTTCTAATTAATATCAGTGAGAAGATTGGACTAATGATGAAAGTTTAAATACTTTTTAAAATAAATGTAATTTTAAAATTATTTTAACTGAATAGTAAATAACTTCAAACTAATTCTACTAAGGTACATCTACTGGGTCAGCACTGACTCTGAGACTCACTGCCCATACTCATTGACCTTCCCCACCCAGAAGCCCTGGCCTCAGTATTTTTCATGTTCCAGGCATCGAATTTCCATAACATCCTGTCTGGAAGGGTCCTGCCCTGACCTCTTTGTACTCAGTGAGGTTAATTTGCCCAGGTTACTTCCTTATGCCAACAGATATCCTAAGACTCTGCACTCCTAACATTTGCGTGTTAGCGCAGACCTAGTCTCTGATCTCAAGAAGCTGCAGAACATAAAGGATTAGATTTTTAGATTTCACATAATAAAATACAATACATTTCCACAAGTAAATGGATCTTGAAAACCCATTTAGCTATTGAACCTAACAAGAAAATATATTATCTTCTGAAGAACATATTTTTGTGCCATGTTTTTAAAAAAGTATTTTATTTATTTATTTTTTAGAGAGAGGGGAAGAAAGGGAGAGAAACATTGATTGGTTGTCTCTCACATGCCCCCAATCAGAGACCTGAGCTGCACAGGGTCCCTGACCAGGAATCTAACCGGTGACCTTTAGATTTGTAGGACAACACCCATCCACTGAGCCATACCAGTCAGAGCTGTGTACCATATTGTTAAGTGCATTTTATATCAACAGAATGAATTCCAGTTCATTTTTCAGTATTTTACTGTAATGCACATTTGGATAACAAGTGTCTGAGAATTCATCTAGTACAGTATTAGTGTATGAAAAGTCCTCTCATTGATTCATATAATATGGAGAGAGTGCATTGTGCAGGCAGAAGATTTTGAGGGGAGTCAACATTGGGTTGGCACCCAGCTCTGGCATCTGGTGGAGGTCTTGCCTTATGCCAATTGTATAAATTATCTACTCCTCAGTTTCCTCATATGAAAAATGGCACTAATAATATCTACATATTTTTATGTGCATAATGCACACTTTTTTGTCCAAATTTTTGAGGGAAAAATACGAATGTGCTTTATACATTGGTATAATGATTACATACCATGGGTATAATAATGGGCACAATAATCCCATGTATAATGTGCACAAAAATGTGGGTATGCATTATACATGGCAAAATGCAGTACCTTGTAAGTTTTTCAGAGGAAAAATGAAGCCAAGTTTGCAAAGCTACTGGCACCAACTCTCAGTCGTGTTAGTTAATTGGCCTTCTTGGTGCAGTGGGCAGTGCATTGGTCTCATAATCATGTTAGTTATAATTGTTAGCTGAAAAGGAGCAATTGAAAGTCAAGACTGTCTCTATTTTAAGCAATATTTATCCTAAATAAAAATTAAAAGTATAGTACATACCTTTTTATCGAGATGAAGGCAATTTCCACGTGCAAAATCATCCAATTTGAGATGCCTTGTGTTGGTAACTGGCTTCTCCCAAGTTGTTTTATAAGCTCCACCGGGTCATTGCTATTTAATTTTAATGCATGTCAAACCCCCTAGAGTTCAGAAAGGCTGGACTAAAAGCTTAGCTCTGTGTAAACACAAAGATGTAATGTTTTGTTCTTTTCCCTCCCCCAATTTCCTTCACAGCTGCTCCCTGAAGAAGACACAATGAGATATTGTTTGTGTGTATATGAAAGACAAAGTACATTTCTTTTCCTTTTTATTGAATTGATTGGGGTGACACTGGTTAACAAAATTCTATAGAGACAAACTGCATGTCATTCAAAACATCTTTTTTTGCTATGTAGATTTTCTAATTTAATTTTCTCAATCAGATTGCACTTTTAAGTTCCAGTAAGTTGCAATATATTTTCAAACATCTGGTATTTATTTTTCATTTTTGTGTAAATGAAAAATCAACAATCCTATTTCCTGAAATGGAGCATGAATTCCACCCCATGTGGTCCCTGGCCTGGAATGTGGCTCAGGCAACAGAATGAAGGTTAGGAATTGGAGTCAACTTTCTATGTGATTTTGGGCATGCCACTCGCTTCATTGAGCCTCAATCTCCCCACTGTGAGATACAGACAGTCATTTCTGTCTCTATCAGTGCTGGGAGTATAGAGTAGATATCAGTTTTGCAACAGGGCTAAAAGCTGAGAATGCAGCTCTTCTCTCTGTACCTTTGATCACCCTCCCAGATAAATATTCTAGACAATCTGTTACTTCGATTGGGGTTATGAGGTAAGGGTGAAGATTTTAGTCCAAGGGCACTTCTGGTTGGGCCTAATCTCTCTCTGTGGAATGAACAGCTTAGACTCTTATGAGGTGGATTCTATGTTTCTGTGATAGGTGGAAGGTATTTTTAGAGGCATATATATGACAGTACCTTTGTAGTAGACTTGTAACAGGGTGTAGAGCAGGGGTCTCCTGAAAATAGCAGAGCGTATCCCCCATGACCCTTGATTGGAGGAAAGGGGAAATAAATGATACAATGTTAAAGATACTCTGCATAACAATGGCAAGTTAATAGCTGTGCCTTTCCTGATGGGAACAGGACTGCTGCCAGGTGAAAGGTGTACCTGACTTGACTTTAAGAGCATATAGTTGTCACAGGTGGGCACAGGTAACCAGGTTCTTAGTGATCGGGACAAAGAATTGAACCGAACACCCAGAGTTCATAGAAGAGAACATGGGAGCAGGCCAACTCCAAGCAGAGGTTGACCTCATGGGCAGGAGGGACTCTATTCTTATAGGGAGGATCCTTCTTGGCTAGTTTTGGTGGGCTTTTACTGAGTATATACAAGTAGTTGCATTACTTTAAAGCTACCACGCATGTGGATTCCCATGATCCTCCCTGATTGGCCACCAGGGAAGAGGGTCCCACAATGCTACGGAATTGATCCCCGTTTCTCCTGGGGTCCCCCTGTACTAGGTTCACCTTTCCCTAAGCCAGAGAATTAGAGCTCTCCATACTAGAGATTGGTGAAAAAGAAAAGAGTTATTTATTCAGGTTATACAGACTTAAGAGTAATGACTTAATGTCTTTGTTAAAATCCCCAAGTCCCTTAAAACACCCACAAACACACACAGTCCTTCCTTCCCCACTTTGCCCAGTCTGGGGTACCATATCTCAGGAAAAGAAATAGAAGTCTGTGGCTTAGGCAGCTCTCGGTTTTTCCTAGTAATCTGTGCTCAGCTGGCAGGCCTTCCTTAGTTCCCAGCACCATTGGTTGTGTTGCCAGGATCTCCAGCTAAAGCCTCATGGTGATTCTTCTCATGGCTGCGGGGGTGGGGGGGTGATCCCCCTTTCTGGGAGAGCAATGGCAGCAGCAGCAGCACTGAGAGGGCTAGCGAGGAGGACATCATGTCCTGGCCAGAGCAGGTGGTTGTAAGGTTGGCCGAGCCCATGCAGTGAGAGTGCGGGCGCAGCGTGCGGAGGCCTGGCAGTGGCTGCGGCGGCCGGGCAGTGACCCAGTGCTCCCCAGTCACTTACTGGTGGCTCCTTCTCACGGCCACGGCTGCAGAGCCGGCTGGAGCTCAGAGCCGGGCGGTAGAGGAGCCGTAGGCGGCTGCATCACGGACGGTGTCTGCACAGCTGCGGGAGTCCCCACTCTGCTAAAGCCGCATGGTTCTTTTTTTCAATGCCTGCTGCACCTGAGTTTAAATCCCGTGCCAATCTTCCTCTGCAGCCCCATTTCCGACTTCTCCCACACTCGGCCTCACATGCCAGAACTCTCAAAGCCTTCTAGCTTTAGTGGACTGCCATTGTGGGTCTGGGCAGGTGCGGCCCCACGTCATGGAGCCAGTCTTCTCTGAGCTCCCACACAGGTGCTGTAACTCAGGGGACCTGCCCCCCAGTTACATCTTGGTGGGGAAGTTACTTCCATTCCCCTGGCTCAGAGCTGGTCACAGCTATTTAACATATCTATGCAACCAGTTAAAGGTTATAGATATGCTAAATGACCATGCCAGAGGGTAGCTGCAAGGCTATTGCTATGCGAAACAGCTCTCAATGGCCCTGCTTCATTTGTCCCTTCCCCCAACCCACACCTGGGGGGTGGGGGTGAGGACATTCTCTATATTTTTTTAATATTTCCTGGACATCTTGAGTTCTGAACCCCATTACAGATCCTTCTTTTGGGGACCCTTTGGCTGCACCCTCCTACATAGTGACTCATGACACAGCCGGGGAGGTGGACACTCACCCCTGATGCCCCTGTTTCGCTGGGAACTCTTATCCTGACTAAAGACAGCAGTGGAAAGAAGGTAAACAAGACAAGGGGAACCTGGCAACAATAGCAGACACTAACATATTATAGGAGGAGCCAGACTTGAGGTCACATAGGAAGTTACAGGCTAAGCTTCTAAATGAGGGTGGGCTGAAGGAGAATGGAGCCCACCATGAGGTCAGGCATCTAAGGGGGAAGCCACCCAGTTTGGAATAAGAACATGCCATAAGATCTAGAGTTAGAAAGAGGAGGCCTGCTGGGCAGCCTGCCTGAAGATGGCGGAAGAGCTGATGGAGCTGCGTGGGGACCTGACAAGTCAAGCATGGATTCTTGAGGGATGCTAGGGGCTGAACTGTGACCAGTAACACTCAGTTGCAGATTTCTGCTTTTCTGAAAGAGGGGCCTTCGAGTGGCATATTCTGAAACCAGCCTGGGTTGGTAAAGAGAGGCAGGATTATGTGTTTTTTGGGTGCTTTAAAAGGAGTAGAATTTAACGGCAGAAATCTGCCATTATGTAACTGGAAAAGACACTGGCATTTGGCCTATCTGTCACTACCAAATCCAATAAGCAATGACAGTGATTGAATCTTTTATGGGCGCTTTATTCAGATGACCGGCGATCTGAGAAGATGGTGGGTTCATACCCTAACAAACCATCTTCCCTTCTCTTTCCTGGCCAGATCTTTTATAAGCGGGGTGGGGGAGGACAAGCAGGGTGCGATGAAGGCTTTGAGATTCAGAAGCTGCAACATTTCTGTCTTGGGCAGTTAGCTGTTTCTAAGGGGGAGGGGTGGTCGCCTGCTCTTCCTGGAACAAAGGTTCAGATGTCCCAAGGAGGTAATCCTCTGTCAGTGCCCCAGGAGGTTGGCTGCTTTTCTCAGGAGCTAGGATGGGCCTTATCTATAGTTTCTGAAACAAAAGCTTAACGTACACATTACTTGCTAGACATACAGCTTTTTACCTTAAGCTAATATTTTCCAAGTTTTGAGTCCCCTATCAATTATTCTAAAATTGTATAACCTTTAAATAAACAACTCCTTTTCTTTTTAACCAAACTCTTATAATCAGAGTCATTCTGATAGGGGACTCAAAACTTGGAAAATTTTAGCTTAAGGTAAAAAGCTGTAAATCTAGCAAGTAACGTGTATGTTAAGCTTTTGTTTCAGAAACTATAGATAAGCAGCGGACCTCCTGGGGCACTGGCTAGATTTAACCGCCTGGGGACGAGTTGGAGGCATCAGGGCCTTTTGTGTGACCACCTCCCCCCGCCTTGGGAACAACTAACTGCTGAGAACAGGAAGGCTGCAGCTTCACTCACCTAATCCTCCCTGAATTTCAAAGCCCTCACCACACCTTGCTTGTCTTCCCCCACCCCCTTATAAAAGATCTGGCCAGGAAAGAGAAGGCAAGATGGTTTGTTAGGGGATGAACCCGCTATCTTCTCGGATCGCCGGCCATCTGAATAAAACGCCCATAAAAGATTCAATCGCTGTCATTGCTTGTTGGATTTGGTAGTGACAGGCAGCCCGAACGCTGGTGTCTTCCAGTTACATATTTTGGTGGCTCCATGCCAGGACAGACTTTGGGACTCTCCGGTAAGTCTGGGTATTTGGCGGGGAGTCCCACTGGTTGCTTGGACTGAGGGGCCCTGGGGCTTGGAGTCAGAGAATCCCAAGCAGCTGCCAAGTGATTTCACTTGGGGATTCTCACCCCTTGCTCCCAGTACCTCTCGTGGTGCATCACACTGGATTGAATCGTGCTTTCTGGTTCAGGTTGAAATCCCGGGTCACAACTTAGGTCATCTACTCTGTTTGGGTACCGTCTGTTTGGAGCTCCGTCTGGTCCGAAAGTGTCACAAGTGTGCACAGGTAACCAGGTTCTTAGTGATCGAGGACAAAGAATTGAACTGAGCACACAAAGTTTATAGCATAAAGAAAAAGGGAAGATTTATTAAGCGATAGTACACTCCATAGAACATGGGAGTGGGCCAACTCTGAGCAGAGATAGAACATGTGGGCTGGGGGGATTCTATTCTTATAGAGCCGAAGCTCCCTGGCTAGTCTTTGGTGGGCTTTTCCTGCACAGGTACAAGTTGGATTTCAAAGCTCCTGCGCATGTGTAGTTTCCCATGGTTTTCTTGATTGGCTACTGGAGAAGGGAGTCCCACAGTGTTAATTCATTGATATTATAATGAATCAGGGGTAGTGTGCAGGCACATTCCATGATTCAGAGTTATCCCAGAAAACAGGAACAACCAGTCTTAGGGGGTCTTTGTCATGTATGGATGTTTTTACCTCAGCCCTGCGGGGTCTCTGGAGTTTCCTTCCTATCTCCTGCCTCAAAAGGGCATGTTCTGGTCCGAAAGGACTTCTGTTTGGATCTCCGTCTGGTCCCAAAGGGCATCTGTTCTGGTCTGAAAGGACTTCTGTTTGGAGCTCTGTGGAGTTCCGTCTGGTAGAATGGGAGAAAAGCCTCCATTCCTCGAAACAGCCTTTTGGGCCAGTTCTAATTCGTCAACTGAAGAGCGTATATCGAAAGTGTATGTTGTTTTGTTGTAGTACTGTTCTGTTTGTGTCCTGTATAACTTAGACTCAGGAGAGCACTGGTCACTGAATAGGTCTTTAAATTATTGTATTATACTGTAACTAGAGTTGTTTTGTCAAAAATCAGGGAAGTGGGATAAATTGCTTTATCTAGAAGTTTTTGGGTTTACATGATAAAGATGCCCTGGGGAAAATAAGTTAATGGCTCAGAGAAAAGAGAATTTACATATGAAAGATAGAAGGTCAGAGGAGAGGGGCCTGGAAGATCTAGATATTATGACCGCCGCAAGCTGGAACTCTGGGAATGCAGCCCCAGGGAATCCACTCCTATGAGTGAAATGGGAAAAGTGTGCCTGAACTGGCATCGCTGTCTTGAATCGGTCAAAGGACCAGATTCAGTGGAGGAAAAGCCCCTACCAGGGCAGGGCAATATCCTTTTTGGAGACTTTCAGTGGGATTTAGGCCAGAAGGCCAGTCTGCTAGATGTTATCTGGCACATACTCTGTTTTCTACATTGGATCTGTTAAACTGGAAAAGCTCGAACCCTTCTTATGGATATAACCCTGCTAAAATGATTGATTTGGATGCGTCAGTTTTTGCCACTTATCATCTGAATTGGGCAGACATAGGAGCCTTATTGAATTCTTTGCTTCAGTAAGGGGGATGAGCAGAGGCTGGTGTTGGATAAGGCAAATGAAGAGGCCCAGAGGTTACACCAAGAAAATCCAGATGGGGCTCTGGGCCTTCCCAAGGCAGTACCTGTAACTGAGCCCAACTGGGACCCTAAAGGGGATGGCCTTTCTCTCTTAGAGCATTATAAGAGATGCCTCCTTGAGGGAATGAGGACAGGAATCTCTGAGCAGAAAAGTCTGAGTATGGTGCAGGCCGTGTGACAAAAGTCCACAGAGGACCCCTCCCAACACCAGGAAACAGTTAAGGAGATTCCTGGGGATGGCAAGTCACTGCTACATTTGAATTCCAAGCTTTGGGCTCACTGCTAATCCACTGTATGAGGCTCTGAAGGGACCGGAACATAGACCTTTAGAATGGACAAAGGAGTGCACTCAGGCTTTTGAGTCCCTGAAAGTGCACCTGGCTTCAGCACTAGCCTTGGGGCTTTCAAACCTACTGAAGCCCTTTCAATGATGTGTGTGAGAAACAGGGCGTTGCCCTAGAATTCTTCACCCAAATGCTTAGTGACATTTGCAGTCCATCACATAATTGTTAAGGAAATTAAATCACACTGTCCAGGGGTGGCCAGCCTGCTTGAGAGTGGCAGCCACCTTCGAGCTCTTGGAGGAAGCTGAGAAAGTTTGCTTTGGGGCAGCCTATGCCAGTTATGTGTCCCAGCAAGTGTTGAGCCTGCTGGAGCAAAAGGGAAATTTGTGGCTGACTGCTGAAAGAATGGGCAGGGACCAAGCCCCTTCTTCTCGACAATCCCAATGTCTCCCTCAAAACTGTAAATAAAGTAATTCCTGCCTTTCTTCTCCCAGACCCTGACTCGGCTGCACTAATACACGACTGTGCTGAAATAACTGATGAAGTGTATTCTAGCAGAATTGATTTACAGGACCATCCTTTAGAAGAGGCAGACTGGACTCTCTGTACAGATGGAAGCAGTTATATGGACAAAGAAAGCAGAGAGGCTGGATATGCAGTTGTGACTCTTCAAGGAGTAGTGGAGGCCAAGGCCCTGCCACCAGGAACCTCTGCCCAGAAGGCTGAGCTGATCAAATTGACGAGGGCACTGGAATTGTCACAGGAAAAAAAGAGTAAATGTGTACACTGACTCAAGGTATTCCTTTTTGATTTTGCATGCACATGGTTTGATCTGGAAAGAAAGAGGACACTAAAGTGGCTAGAGAAAGTAATCTGGCTGAACAGTCAATAAAAGAGGCTGCTAAAGGAATATTTATAATGCCATTGGTACTCGTTCTGGACTTATCAAAATTTGACCCTGAATATTCTACTGCAGGCTTAGAAAAAGTTAAGGGATGGGGCTTTAATGAAGAAGGTCATGATAGCCAATAGAAAAAGAATAAGAAAGGAGCTATACTGTTTTCCTTAATATTTAGTAGAGTCAGTCATAAAACATTTGCATGAGGCCACACACTGTGGAAAAGACTCATTAACCACCTATGTCAAACTGTGGCTCACAGGTCCTGAAATTTCCAAAGCAATAAGAAAAGTAACTGCTAGATGTGTTGTATGCCAGAAGAACAACCCCAAAACACAATCCCACCAAAAGAAAGAAGGAAAGCAATATCAAGGACACTGCCCCTTTGAGGACTGGCAAATAGACTTTACCTAGATGCCAAGGTTCTGAGGGTGGAAATATTTGTTAACCTTTGTGGACACCTTTTCAGGATGGGTAGAAGCCTATCCCATTAGAACAGAGAAATCTTTAGAAGCAGTTAAAGCAATATTGAAGGAAATAATCCCTAGCTTTGGTCTCCCTAACAGCATTCAGAGCGATAACAGACCTGCTTTTGTTTCAGAAACCAGACAGAAGGTTAGTAAAATCCTAGGAATTAAGTGGAGACTCCACACGGCATGGCTTCTGGGAAAATAGAGAAAATGAACCACACCTTGAAGAAAAACATAGCCAAACTGTGTCAAGAAGCTCATCTTCATTGGGATCAAGCTTTACCTATTGCCCTGCTTAGGATAAGGGTGGCTCCTCAAAGTGAGATTCAGTTGAGTCCCTATGAAATTGTATATGGGTGGCCATTTCAGGCTACTATAATAGGGGTGGGAGATATGTATATAAATCAAGAGATGAAAGTAAAAAAATATGTACAACATTTAAATCATACTTTAGCTGTGATGAATGACCTTGCCTGTGTTAGAGACTTTTCTCCCACAGGTTTGCTGCATTCCTTTGAGCCTGAAGACAAAGTGCTATATAAGATTTGGATGATGGCATTTCCAAAAACCAACTAGGAGGAAAGTGAACTGGACCTTGGGACATATTCCTCACCACCCCACCATGATGAAACTGGTGGAAATAAAACCTTGGCCTCATCACACCAGAATAAAGAAAGCGTTGGAAGAAGATCTGAAAGTCATGTTTGAGAAACAATGACTTATGTTCTTTTCTTTACCTCCTGTTTAAAGCCTTGTTATAGACAACTTATTCCATTCAAACAAGGTGAAAATATTTGGGTATATTTAGCAAAATTGTTCTGAATATTTCTAACTTTTACTTTGCAGGAGGAACTTGTTGAAAAAAGTTACACTTCAGTGTTATAAGTGTCTGTTCTCCTTTGGAAAGCCTTAGAAACTATACTATGTTTGATGATATTGAAAAGAGAATGACCTACTCTTTATAATTGGGGACCGGTGGTAAATGCAAAAGACAGGGAAATGTTTTAATTGAAAGTCGCTAATGTAGCCCCAGCTAGAGAATGTGTAATTTTTGTCAACTGCACTAAAAACTCTTGTGCTCTCAGCAGGTGTAAAAATGAATTGTACCACTACCACTGATGTATCTTATGCTTATATCCATGTTAAGCTGCCAACAGGATGGTTCCTGATTTGTGGAATGACAGTCTATTCTTATGTTTGAGCAAACAGCTCTGGGAAACCGTGCTCTCTGGGAAGACTGACAGTGTTTATGCCTCAGAAGCCCACTTAACCTGGTTTTGACAAGATGTCTCCCTTACACCTGATTGCACCAGTGACTTACACCTTTTAGCCCTGCTGAATATGTGTCCTTAATTATGTTTGTAATGTCAACTGTGGTGACTTATTTAATGTAGAAATGAGCAGATTAGCCTGCACTGTGGCAAAAGCTTTGAATGCCACCTTGTAAGCCATCAGTGCCATTAGTCAAGAACTAAGACAAGTGACAAAAGCAGTACTGGATAATTGTGCAGCTATAGACTGCCTTCTTGTAAGCATAATCATGGATGTGAAAAATTTAAAAGGACTGCTGTTTTAATAGAAATAGTTCACAGCTCATAGAACAAAAGTAAAGCAAATAAATAATGTAATGTCTAATGTGAAACAGAGAGAAAGATTCTTTAGTATTGACTTGTCTAAACTAACCTCCTGGCTGCCTAGTATACCTGGTCTTTGAGAGGCATTTATTGTTTTTATCCTTGTCATTTTCTTCAGTATCATAGCTTGTTGCTTACTAAGTGCCTCCTTATATAGGTCTGCAATTAGGTACATTCCTAACCACCCCCACACCAGACAGTCCAATGCTAAGTTCTGATCTCATAGAAATGAGATAGTTTAACACTAACGCCGGGAATGATAGGGGACTCAAAACTTGGAAAATTTTAGCTTAAGGTAAAAAGCTGTAAGTCTAGCAAGTAATGTGTATGTTAAGCTTTTGTTTCAGAAACAACAGATAAGGCGCATCCTGGCTCCTGAGAAAATCAGCCAACCTCCTGGGGCACTGGCTAGAGATTACCGCCTGGGGACAAGTTGGAGGCATCAGGGCCTTTTGTGTGACCACCCCCCCACCTTGGGAACAGCTAACTGCTGAGAATAGGAAGGCTGCAGTTTTGCTCACCTAATCCTCCCTGAATTTCAAAGTCCTCACCACACCTTGCTTGTCTTCCCCCACCCCCTTATAAAAGATCTGGCCAGGAAAGAGAAGGCAACGTGGTTTACTAGGGTATGAACCGGCCATCTTTCTGGATCGCCGGCCATCTGAATAAAGTGCCCATAAAAGATTCAATCACTGTCATTGCTTATTGGATTTGGTAGTGACAAGCAGCCGGAATGCCGGTGTCTTTTCCGGATACAATTCTTCTTGATGGTGGGCAATCGAACCCCATAGCTGTTGCAGAATAGCACTGGCGGGGTTCTGTAACAGACTTAGAGCCCAAATAAATTTTATGCTCAAATTTGTTAGCAATAGAGAAAAATTTACATCAGCAGGACTTATAAGCATTAAAACAGCAGCAACAAGAGTGAATCCTTAACATACCAAACTTTGAGGGCTCTTTTTTGGGGATTTTTTTTTTATGTTTGAGGAAAAGAAGTGATTCTTATTCCTGTTCAGAGCACTTACTCTAGTCCCCCTGTAACACTTTCCCCTCAGAACTCTGACTGCTCCCTACCCCTATAATCCTGCCCAAATGTCACTTTTTTAAAAAGACCTTCTGATGTTTCAAAAATAGTACTCTTATTACTATTGTAACAGGGTGCAGCCAAGAGGAGGGACCCCAAATAGGGATTTGGAATGGGGCCCAGAACTCAAGGTGTCCAGGAAATATTAGGATGTCCTTGGGGGAAGGGACAAATGGAGCAGCGCCATTGAGAGCTGTTTTGCAAAGCAACAGCTTTGCAGCTAACCTCTAGCCCGATCATTTAACATATCTATAACCTTTAACTGGTTGCATAGATATGTTAAACAGCTGTGACCAGGCTCTGAGTGGAGGGGAATGGAAATGACTTCCCCACCAAGACGTAACTGGGGGTCAGGTTCCGTGGAGTTATAGCGCCTGCGTGGGAGCTTGAAGATGATTGGCTCCATGAAATGGGGCCACGCCTGCCCAGACTCACAATGACAGCCCAGAAAAGCTGGAAAGCAAGGGAGTGCTTGCAAGTGTAGCCAACTGTGGGAGGAGTCGGAAATGGGGATGCAGGGGAAGACTGGCTGGGGGATTTAAACCCAGACGCGGCAGCCATTGGGAGAGAACCACGTGGCTTTGCTAGTGTGTGGACCTCTGCAACTTTAGAAGGGGGGAACAACCACCTGGCTTTAGCAGAGATCCCAGCAACAGAGCTGGTGGTGCCAGGAACCAGGGGAGGCCTACCAACCGAGATGGGTTACTGGAAAGAACCGGGGGCTGCCTGAGCTTCGGACTTTTATTTCTTTTCCTGAGGTATGGTACCCCAGACTGGGTAAAGGGGGGAAGGAAGGACTGTGTGTGCTTGTGGGTGTTTTAAGGGACTTTGGGATTTTGATGAAGACATTAAGTCACTACTTTAAGTTTGTATAGCATTAAGTAAACATTTCCTTTCCTTTTCACGAATCTCTGGCATTGAGAGATACGTTTCTTAATAAGGTGCAGACATAACGAGCCTGGGGGTTCCTTTTGGTAATAGTATACTGCCCTCGGCCCTACCGTGGCCCCTTGTGTTCTGTAACACTATCACTTAACCTGCTTCATTATATCTTTGGTATACTTTACCTAAAATTACATGTATTTTCCCATAAGGAAATTTTTGTATTTCCCCGCTTATTGTCTTTTTCCCACTAGAATATAAGCTCCATGAGTGTGGAGAATTTGTCTCATTGACTTATTGCTGTAACCCACATAAGTGCTCAATAAAAATTTGTAAAATGAATGGAAGGAAATTGACTATTCAAAGAATTTACTGAGCATTCTAATATATGCAAAGGAATGAAAGGTAATATTTAAGAGATTTCTATTTGAATTGTTTTCCTGGTAAAGAGCTAGTATGTAAGTTTCTCTGTCTTCTTTACCTGCATCACATTTGTCACCAAGAATCGCCTGTCATTAAAGAAAATACATACTTAGCCTCTTGTCAACAGAATAAAAAGAATATTTTCTTTTTTAAAATGTATTTTATTGATTATGCTATTACAGTTGTCCCATTTCCCACCTTCATTCCCCTCCACTCAGCACACCCTCTCCCACCCACATTCCCCCCTTTAGTTCATGTCCATGTATCATAAGTTCTTGAGCTTCTAGATTTCCCATACTATTCTTACCCTCCGCCTGTCTATTTTCTCCCTACCGTCTATGCTACTATTCTCTGTACCTCCCCCACCTCACTCCCCTGTTGCTAACCCTCCATGTGTTCTCCATTTCTGTGGGTCTGTTCCTGTTCTAGTTGTTTGCTTAGTTTGTTTTTGTTTTTGTTTTAGGCGTGGTTGTTAATAATTGTGTTTGCTGTCATTTTACTACACTTTTTTAAATCTTTTTCTTAGATAAGTCCCTTTAACATTTCATATAATAAGGGCTTGGTGATGATGATCTCCTTTAACATGACCTTATCTGAGAAGCACTTTATCTGCCCTTCCATTCTAAATGAAAGCTTTGCTGGATAGAGCAATCTGGGATGTAGGCCCTTGCCTTTCATGACTTGGAATACTTTTTTCCAGCCCCTTCCTGCCTGTAAAGTCTCTTTTGAGAAATCAGCTGACAGTCAGATGGGAACTCCTTTGTAGGTAACTGCCTCCTTTTCTCTTGCTGCTTCTAGGATTCTCTCCTTCATTTTTACCTTGGCTAATGTAATTATGATGTGCCTTGGTGTGTTTCTCCTTGGGCCCAACTTCTTTGGGACTCTGAGCTTCCTAGACTTCCTGGAAGTCTATTTCCTTTGCAGAATGGGGAAGTTCTCTTTTATTATTTGTTCATATAACTGTCCCACTTGTTGCTCTTTCTCTTCTCCTTCTGATACCCCTATAATTTAGATGTTGGAACGTTTAAAGATGTCCTGGAGGTTCCTAAGCTTCTCCTCATTTTTTTTTTTTGAATTCTTATTTCTTGATCCTTTTCTGTTTGGTTGTTTCTTTCTTCCTTCTGGTCCACTCCATTGATTTGAGCCCCAGTTTCCTTCCCATCACTATTGGTTCCCTGTGCATTTTCCTTTATTTCACTTAGCACAACTTTCATTTTTTCATCTAATTTGCAGCCAAATTCAACTAATTCTGTGAGCATACTGATTATGACTGTTTTGAACTGTGCATCTGATAGGCTGGCTATTTCTTGTTTGCTTAGTTGTATTTTCTCTGGAGCTTTGATCTGTTCTTCAGTTTGGGCCATTTTTTTATCTTGATGTGCCAATTTTGTTCAAGTGAGGGGCGGAACCTTAGGTGTTCACCAGGGCGGGGCAACCCAGTTGCTGGGTTGTGATGCTGTATGTGGGGGAGGGGTCTGAGAGGGAACAATGGCACTTGCTCTGCACCCTGCTGGATTTTAGTTACTTCTGCCACTTCCCCCAAGCAAACTGGGCCCTTCTGGTGCTGATTCCCATGTGGGTGGATTTGTGTATGTTCTAGGACCCTATGGGTCTCTCCAACAAATTCTCCTATGAGGCTGGGAGTTTCTCCCAGCACCTCAACTCCCACAGGTGTTTTCAACTGCTGTTTTGAGTCTGTATTTTCCTGTGGTGGGACTCTGGGTTGCACAGTCTGTCTCAGTCCCCAGTTTTTCTTGGTTTATCTGTGCACGAATGTGGGACAGCCTGGTCCGCTAGCCACCTTGTGCACTGCACCCCTCCACAATCCACTGCTTCACTGGGGCCACCTGCTGCTGCCATGCATGCCCAGAGTCTGCCAGCCACCGCTTTGCCATGACCCGTCTCTGCCTGGCTGCCCGACTCTGCCCCTCCTACCAGTCTGGATGAATGTGTGTACTTTAACTCCTTACAGTCTTCAGACTTCCATATAGTTCAGTTTTCTGTCAGTACTGGTTGTTTTTGTTTCTAAAGTGTCCTTATTTTGATTGTGCGAGGAGATACAGTGTGTCTAGCTATGCCTCCATCTTGGCTGGAAGTCCCTAGCAAACTTCTTAACAGACAAAGTAGACCAGTTGCTCATTCCTTCCTTCCTTAAAAAAGACCACCTGAAAGCAGAGGAGATGAATGGGACCATTTAGTTTACAATATAATTCTATCATTGGTCAAATTCCAGGAGCTGGGACATCTGCTGCCAATTACCAGTGTCTCAGTCAATTCATTGTGGTTCAGCTTCTCCAGCTGTTTGCTGAGAAACAACTATCCAGTTTTGCAATCCTGTATAAAATGAG
Source organism: Phyllostomus discolor (assembly GCF_004126475.2). NCBI lineage: Eukaryota > Metazoa > Chordata > Mammalia > Chiroptera > Phyllostomidae > Phyllostomus > Phyllostomus discolor. The sequence continues at coordinate 109,207,926 of NC_040904.2, forward strand.
GTCAGTTCTTATGAATACATATGAGGAGAGAACACCCCCCCAAAACAGAATTTATTTACAAAGAAATTGTGTATTTATTCTTACAAGTTTAAATTTCAGTCACCTTCAAAGTACTTTCCATTTTATGCAATGCACCTATTGAGACATTTTTTCCACTGCTCAAACAGTTTCTGAACTTATCTATTTTGGTGCCTTTTTTTTCTATTTCCACATTTTTTTTTGTTTCACCTCTTCCACATCGTCAAACTGTTTCCCTTTGAAGGACATTTTTCATCCAGGGAAACAAAGAAATAAAAAATGTCACTGGGGGAGAGATCAGGTGGTTAGGGAGCGTGGAGCAGGAGAGTCATGCCATTTTTGGTCAAAACTGCTGAATACTCATCACAGTGTGGACAGGTTTGCTCTTAAATCACCTATCATGAAATGGGCAAAGGCATTGAAAGAGTCTTCAAAAAAATTCACTGAAGCTGAACACAGCCTCTCACAACAATGCCAGCTAGTACCCTGATACAGATGTGTTCCTAGAATACTCACCTAATGGGGAAAGCTTCTACTTTCCCCATTAGGGGTCCGCCTACAAGGGGCTCGCCTTCCAGAAGAGAATGCTGGTTATTGGGGGGTCTCCCCCTTATATGGCATCAGGGCCTTGTCCATATCTTCTAACAGACAAAATTCAGGATTTTTCCATGTGTAAACAGAAGATTTTTGTTTCGGTTTTCTTAGTTTTCTAAATAATAAACAAATTGGTAGAAAGAGTCCAGGTTCAGGAATAGTATGATGGGGTTCTTGCTCTGGTTCTCTCACTTCTTAGCTGAGAGTTTCCCAGGCTTTTCAGTGAGGAATTCAGGTATAAGATAGAATCCAGGAAACTCCATGGGATGTTGACAGAATTGTATTACAGTATAACTGAATTCCTTTGTTACCCTAGGTCTTTTATTTTATGCCTTTATGGACATTTTTGCCAACCTGCTGAAGGAAAGTAGAGAAAAATATAGCACAAAAGGGTAGGGTTCACAGCACAAAAAAAGGTAGGAAGCTGACAGAGGATCTCTGGAGTCCTTGCTTGAATTGACATAATTCTATTATTAACATAACTTCTGGGAACTACATTGTAACAAAGTCCAACTGAATGTGGAGGAGTGAAGGGAAGCTTCCAAATGCTGGTCAGAGAGGTTAATAAATAAAAGGTGATGGAGCAGCACATATAGGTTGGGCCCAAGGCAGTTGAGGCAGAGATGTGCACTGCACTATCGACACATTGATGTGCATTTAGGGACCACCCTGAAATGGCAGGAGCAGCCTGAAGTCTGAAATGTCTTGGCTGCCTCAAGGGAGAAGAGAAAGTGGCAGCAGGAGGAGAACCACAACCTGGCTCTGGCCTGTCCTTCTACCTTCTGTGTTATTTCCACTCCTGTGACACAGTTTCTGATGATAAAGCCTAATGTTCAATAAATTCTGGTTATAAGAGTTATCAGTGACTGATTAGCCAGCTATTGGATACTGGGCCCTTGTTAATGTTGGGCACTCTGTGAATGTTCTCCTTTAAGTCAAGAGCAACCATGTAAGATAACTACAATTATAGCCATTTCATAGAGGAGAGAACAGGTTCACAGAGGATACATATGCCCAACATGGGGCAGCAAGTGGCTAAACTGGGGTTAATACCCACTGCTACATTTACCTTCTTGTGAATGGGAGCTATTGGCCAGTCTGTCAGTCTAATGCACAGTAGTCCTTTCTCTTTCAGACTAGAACATGATTTCTATGTCTTCATCCAGTTATTTATGAAAATTACCAAGTTTGATTTATTGGTTCATTATTTACTTTGTGAAAACTACTGTTGTTGTACTGTGTCCAGAGTTTTGCGTTAGCCCTGGAAGCCTGCTGTAAGGTTTCTGAAATTAGTGTTTACAAGTAGGTCCTCATCAGAGCGATGAAGAGAGTAGTACTGGACTGGAGAACCACAGTACACTCCATTAAGAATGGCAAGCGATTTTTCATGGGCTACATCTGCTGGAAGGGCAAGCCGGTGGCCAGTGGAGTGAGTGTGGGGGACAGGAGGTGATTGAGAACCACAGATTTCATTGATTTCCAGATTTTGGTGGGGGCTGTATAGTAGATCTATTACAGACTCAAGGATAGAGCAGTGTATTCCTTGATCTTGCACACTTTGCAGAGAATCAAAGAGCCGATGTTTCATAATTATTGATAGAGTGAGCTATTACAGTACTTTTTGGCTTTTCCAAACATTTTGGAAAAGAAACATTTTGTTTGGAAAACACAAATGTTTGGAAAAGAAATGTTTTCCAAACATTTTCCCAAGCATTTTGGTGACTTCCTTAGAGTAATGGCATTTAACTCTAGTTACATATACCTGGGGTACTTTTAAGACTGATTCTTGGGCCCTGCCTCCAATGATTCTGACTTTGTAGATCCGTGTGATGCCTGGGCATCAGTAATTATTAAAAGCTCTGCTGATGGTTTCACTGTACAGCCAGGGTGAGAACTACAACACCATGATCTTCAAACTAGAATGAATTTAAATAATAGCTCCTAACTATTGAACACTACACATGAGGTCCTGTATAGGTGCTCTGGACATCTCACTTGCTGTTCCCTTACCCGGAAGACCTCCCTGCCCTCTTCACACAACCAATTCATTCTTGTCCTTCAGGAAGTCTTCTCTGAACCCCTGGCTGGGCTCTCTGAGCCTCCTCTGTGCTCCTAGAGATGCTTGTACTAACACAAGTAACACACGACACAGCAACCCTATCTTTGGTTTGTCTGTCTTCCCTACAAGGTTGTCTATGAGAAGGGATGTGGCCTTATTATTGTTTCTGATGCTGCAGCTTCCAGAGGAGTTCCTGATGCAAGACAGGAGCTTGGTCAATGTTTGTTGAATAAATGAGAGGATGAAAATATTTGAGGGAGAAAGAATCATAAAAGAGGCCAGACCTGCATCTAATCCTTCTCTGTTTGCTGAGGGACCTGAAGAAATCCCAGGAGAGCTCAATATGAATGTCTTTGGGGAGGTGTGAGGCTGAATGTGAACCTGATATTTGGAAACACATGCATTCAATTTCTAAGATCTTTCACATGTTGTCACAATGTATATCATGACACAACAAGTTTTGAAATCTCAAGCTTTGTGCAGCCATCACCTGGCCCATAATGTCTACTCAGGTTGAGTCAGGCTGCTTTTTCTTCCCTCACAGAGATGTGGGTTCTGTCTCAAAGGAACAAAGAAAACATTCTGACTGTGAGAGAAGGGTTTTCCTGGTTTTCCTGATGTAGCCCCGGAGAAAAGACACTTTTATTTCTATTTGTTCAGTGAGGGCCACCAGAGGCAGGGTGTTTCCATGGCTTTCAGTCATAGGATTCTAATAAAGACAGCAGCGCAGAGCCTCCTTGGGGTGGGCACTTTGAAGTTTTCAGATAGGATAGTCATATCTTTAATGAAAATGGAGAGGGACAGGTGGAGGAGAAAAGTTGCTTTTCTTAAGAATCTACCCAATGGCCCTCAAGTACTATTTCAGGGACTCTGTATGTTAGTTAATTCATCTACTTCTTACAGCACCCATGTGAACTAGATATTGTCTCCATATTATTTTCATCTTTGAGTCACATTTCTTCAACATCTACATACTTTCAGCCTCAAAATTCTGTCCATCCATCCTCCTAAATTTCTATTTCATCCCTTCTCTTTCCCCAGTGACAATACTTTAGCTCAGGCCACCATCTATTTTGTCATGAGAAGGTTCAAGTGTCAAACCATACCATATGTTACAACCTTACTGGGAGTTGCATTTGAACCTTGGTCTTGGATTAAAGGACTTTCTCTGTTGAGACAATTATTCTGAAATTTACTATGATTCCCATAGTAAATTTCAAATTAATTAAGTCTGATTAATCCCCTTAGATTTCCTTCTGTTTTCCTTACCTCTGAGCTTAAATCTTTGACCAGGCCTCATAAACCAATCATTTATTAATTTAACAATTGTTTACTGAGTACTTCCTAAGGACCAGGCATTTTGCTAGGCACCAAGAAAGATTTGATATATAAGATAAAATCCTTGCTTTTATGGTGTTTGCTATTTTAGATCTTTTCCCCTCTGAATAGCTAAAGATCACTTGCCTTCAGCCTTTCTCACCTAGAGCAGTGGCCTTTACAGCAAAAGTTGGACCTGGCAATTAACAAGGCAAACTCCCCAAAATGTAGGAACTCTGCATCCTATCATGAAGGATCCAGAGCGACACCATTCTGCCCACCCAACATTGGTTTGCAACTGGTCTTTTATCTCTCCATTCCCAAACTACCTCCATGTAAGAGAAGGACAAAGGTTAGGGGCCCTCAGAATCTCAGGTGTCTAGTTCAGCCATGCAGTTAGCACTCTGGATACTCTGAGCACAGGAGGACCCTGGTATTCAGGGCAAAAAGTCTAGTGACCTGAGGTGGGCCAGGAATTCTTTTATCTTTGGTATCATGAACTCTCAAGTCAACACAACTTACATATATTTTGCCTTCAATGATTAAATGTCTGTTTTCCTGGTATATTCTGTGTCTTTGAACTGAGACTCTTTAATGTAGTAAAAATAACAAAAATTTAGGAAAATAAACTTTTAAAAGAAAAATATGTGAGAGAAAGATTTGGCACATTAAAATTGCTTCAAATAGAGAAATTTTAATCATGAATAGAAGGCCTGTGTTTTTACTATAACGGCCAAGGAGGGGCTTATCTGAAGACAGACTCCTGGGCCTAATGAGGTTTCTATCTCACAACCTTAACAGATGAATGCACAACTGCTTTCTTTCTCTGTCTTTACTGTTTGGCCTGAGATTATCTTCATGTTCTTATAGTAATGACCCCAGGTTGAGAACTTGCAGCTCACAGTAGCAAGTCACTTCCTCTTCCCAGATCAAAGTTTCATCCTTTTACTTGCCACTTTAAGTTCCATGACTGATTTGGTACCTCATATGAAAAAAAGACAGAACCTAAGGAATGTCAAGGGAGTCAGATATGGAAGTTAAGGGAGAGTCATATTAGCTTCAGAACCATTAAAACCCTTGGATTGTTACACAACTCTGTACATAGCTTTATTTTTTATTGTATTTTAAAATATATTTTATTGATTATGCTATTATTTTTATTTTAAATTATTTTATTGTTCAATTACAGTTGTCTGCATTTACCCCCCCACCACGCCCTCCCCACCCCAGACAAACCCACCTTCCTCCCCTGCTTCCACCCCCACCTTGGCTTTGTCCATGTGTCCTTTATAGTTGTTCCTGAAAACGCTTCCCTCCTTTATCTCCTCCAACCTCCCCTCGGGTTACTGTCAGATTGTTCTTAATTTCAATGTGTCTAGTTATATTTTGCTTGATATTTTCTTTTTTTGATTAGGTTCTTGTTAAAGGTGAGATCGTATGATAATTTGTCCCTCACCGCCTGGTTTATTTTACTTAGCATAGTGCTCTCCAGTTCCATCCATGCTGTAGCAAAGGGTAGGAGCTCATTATTTCTGCTGAGTAGTATTCCATTGTGTAAATGTACCATAGTTTTTTGATCCATTCATTTACTGATGGGCACTTAGGTTGCTTCCAGCACTTGGGTCTTGTAAATTGTGCTGCTATGAACATTGGGGTGCATAGGTTCATTTGGATTGGTGTTTCAGGGTTCTTAGGGTATAATCCCAGCAGTGGAATTGCTGGATCAAAGGACAGTTCCATTTTTAGTTTTCTGAGGTAATTTCATACTATTTACCACAGTGGCTGCACCAGCCTGCATTCCCACCAACAGTGCACTAGAGTACCCTTTCTTCCACATCCTCTCCAGCACTTGTTTGTTGCTTTATGATGGTCATTCTCACCAATGTGAAGTGGTAACTAATTGTGGTTTTAATTTGCATCTCTCTGATAGCTAGTGATGCTGAGCATCTTTTCATATGTCTCTGGGCCCTCTATATGTCCTCTTTGGAGAAGTGTCTGCTTAAGCCTTTTTGCCCATTTTTAAATTGGGTTGTTTGTCTTCCTGGAGTGGAATCATGTGAGTTCTTTATATCTTTTGGAGATCAAACCCTTGTCCGAAGTGTTATTGACTAATATGTTTTCTTATAGAGTTGGGTTTTTTTTTTTTTTTCATTTTAATACTGTTTTCTTTAGCCATGTGGAAGCTTTTTAATTTAATGAGGTCCCATTTGTTTATTCTTTCCTTTATGTCCCTTGCTTTTGGGGACATATCAGTGAAGATAATGCTGTGCAGAACGTCAGAGATTTTCCTGCCAATGTTTTGTTTTATGGTGTCATGACTTACATTTAAGTCTATTATCCACATTGAACTTATTTTTGTGTATGGTGTAAGTTGGGAATCCATTTCATTTTTTGCATGTAGCTGTCCAGATCTCCCAACACCATTTGTAGAACAGGCTATTTTTGCTCCATTTTATGCTTCTGCTTCCTTTGTCAAATATTAGTTGACTATAGAGACTTGGGTGTATTTCTGGGCTCTCTATTCTGTTCTATTGGTCTATGTGTCTGTTCTTATGCCAGTACCAGGCTGTTTTGATTACAATGGCTTTGTAATACAGCTTGATACAGGTATTGGGATACACCCTACTTTGTTCTTCTTTCTCATAATTGCTGCAGCTATTTGGTCTGGTTAATGGTTCCATATAAATTTCTGAAATGTTTGTTCTATATCTGTGAAATATGTCGTTGGTACTTTAATAGGGATTGTGTTGAATCTGTAAGTTGCTTTGGGTAGTATAGACATTTTGATGATGTTAATTCTTCCAATCCATGAATGTGGTATATGTTATCATTTCTTTGTGTCTTCCTTAATTTCTTTCTTCAGTGTTGTGTAGTTTTCTGAGTACAGGTCTTTTACCTCCTTGGTTAGGTTTATTTCTAGGTACTTTATTTTTCCTGTTGCTATATCAAATGGGATTTTTTTCCTGACTTCTCTTTCTGATATTTCAGTGCTGGTATATAAAAATGCTTTCATTTTCTGAATATTGACTTTGTATCCTGCTATTTTGCCAAATTCACTGATTAGATCAAATAGTTTTTTGGTGGAGTCTATAGAATTTTCTATGTACACTATCATGTCATCTGCAAATAATGACAGTTTTGCATCTTCCTTTCTAATTTTGGATGCCTTTTATTTCTTTTTCTTGTCTGATGGCTGTGACTAGGACTTCCAATACTACGTTGAATAGGAGTGGTGAAAGTTGACATCCTTGTCTTGTCCTGTTCTTAGTGGTAAAGACCTAAGTTTTTGCACATTGAGTATGAAGTTGGCTGTAGGTCTTTCATATATGGCCTTTATTATGTTGAGGAATGCTCCCTGTATTCCCACTTTGCAAGTATTATTATCATTAATGTGTGCTGTACCTTATTAAGTGCTTTCCCTGCATCTATTGATATGATCATATCATTTTTGTATTTCCTTTTGTTTATATGATGTATTATGTTTATCGATTTGTGAATATTGTACCATTCTTGCATCCTTGGGATGAATCCCACTTGATCATGGTATATGACATTTTTAACATATTGCTGGATGTGGTTTGCCAATATTGTGTTGACGGTTTTAGCTTCTATGTTCATCAGTGATATTGGGCTGAACTTTTGTTTCTTTATTATGTCTTTATCTGGTTTTGTGATTAGGATGATTCTGGATTTATAAAAAGAGTTTGTGAGTCTTCCATCTTCCTGGATTTTTTGGAATCATCTGTGAAGAATAGGGGTTAGCTCATACTTAAGTGGTTTGCAAAGTTCCCCTGTGGAACTGTCTGGTCCAGGGCTTTTGCAAGTCAGGAGTTTTTTGATTACCACTTCAATTTCATTAGCTGTTATATGTCTGTCTAGGCTTTCTGCCTCTTCTTCATTCAGATTTGGAAGATTATATTTTTTTAGAAATTTGTCCACTTCACCTAGGTTATCAAATTTCTTGGCATATAGTTCTTTGTAGTAATTTCTTACAATCCTTTGTATTTCTGTGGTGTCAGTTGTAATCCCTCCTCTTTCATTTCTGATTGTGCTTATTTGGGTCCTCTCTCTTTATTCCTTGATCAGTTTCCTTAAAGGCTTGTCAATTTTGTTTATCTTTTCAAAGAATAAGCTCCTGAATTTATTGATCCCAGAATTGTGCTTTTAGTCTCAATGTCATTTAATTCTTCTCTGATCTTGGTTATTTCCTTCCTCCTATTTGCTCTGGGCTGTCTTTGTTGTTGATCCACAAATTCTTGTAGGTGTAACATAAGTTTGTTTATTTGAAATGTTTCTATCTTTTTTAGGTAGGCCCGTATCACTATGAGCTTCCCTCTCATAATATAAGATATCTTATCTCACAATAAGGTAAACATAAGAGATATCATAAGAGATATCTTAAACATAAGAGATATCTTAAACATAAGAGATAACATAAGATATGTTATGAGATATCTTATGTTATCTCATAAGATAAACAAACACGTTTGTTTATTTGAAACACTGGCTTCACTGTTGTTGTGAGTTCATTTTCATTTGTTTCCAGGATCTTTTTGATTTCTTCCCTAATTTCGTTCTTGACCCATTCATTGTTTAATAGCATGCTATTCAATCTCCATGAGTTTGAGTGTTTTTGAGTTTTTCCTTAAGGTGGTTTCTGGTTTCAGTCCCTTGTGGTCAGAGGAAATGCTTGATATTGTTACAGGGTGCAGCCAAGAGGGGGGACCCCAAATGGGCATTTGAAATGGGGTCCAGAACTTAAGGTGTCCAGGAGATTTTAAGATGTCTTCACCCCCATTCCCCAGATGTGGGCTGGGGGAAGGGACACGTGGAGCAGGGCCTTTGAAAGCTGTTTCTCATAGCAACAGCCTTGCAGCTAACCTCTTGCGTGGTCATTTAACATATCTATAGCCTTTGGCTGGTCGCTTAGATATGTTAAATAGTTGTGGCAATGCTCTGAGCCAAGGGAATGGAAGTAACTTCCCCACCAAGATGTAACTGGGGGGCAGGTCCCCTGAGCTACAGCTCCTGTTTGGGAGCTTGGAGAAGATTGGCTCCAGGACATGGGGATACACCTGCCCAGACTCATGAAGTCCAGTAAAGCTGGAAGGATATGAGTTCTGGCATGTGAAGGCGAGAGTGGGAGGAGTCAGAAGTGGGGCTGCAGAGGAAGATTGGCGCGGGGATTTAAACCCAGGTGCAGCAGCCATTAAGGGAGAACCCTGCGCAGCCCTGAGAGAGAGAGAACCATGTGGCTGTGGAAGTGCAGAGAAGATCACAGCTATTGAGCAGAGAGAACCACACAGCTTTAGCAGAGTAAAGACTCCCGTGGCCCTGAGAGGGAGAACCATGCGTCTGTGGAAGTGCAGAGAGGATCACAGCTATTGAGGAGGGAGAACCACACAGCTTTAGCATAGTGAAGACTCCCGCAGCCCTGAGAGGGAGAACCATGTGGCTGTGGAAGTGCAGGGAAGATCACAGCTATTGAGGAGGGAGAACCATGTGCAGCCCTGAGGGGGAGAACCATGCAGCTGTGGAAGTGCAGAGAGGATCACAGCCATTGGAGAGAGAGAACCACAGAGCTTTAGCAGAGTGAAGACTCCGCAGCCCTGTGAGGGAGAACCACGTGGCTCTGGCAGAGTGGGGACTCCTGTGGCCCAGGGAGAGAGGACCACGTGCCTTTGCTAGAGTGGGGACCCCTGTAGCTTTAGAAGAGGGAACCACCACCTGGTTTTAGCAGAGATCCTGGCGACTCAGTGGAGGGTGCCGGGAACCCAGGGAGGTCTCCCAGTCGAGATGGAGTACTAACTGGGAAGAACCAGAGGACTGCCTGAGCCATGGACTTCTATTTCCTTCTATTTCCTGAGATATGGTACTCTGGACTGGGCAAAGGGGGAAGGAAGGAAGGAGTGTGTCTGTTTGTGGGTGTTTTAAAAGGGACTTTGGGATTTTTGATAAAGACATTAGGTCACTACTTTAAGTTTGTATAGCATTATATAAACATTTCCTTTCCTTTTCACGAATCTCTGGCATTGAGAGACGTCTTTCCTCTGGCGATGGACATAATGGACCTGGGGGCTTCTTTCAGTAATAGTATATCATCCCAGGCCCCCCTTGTTGTGCTCTGTAACAATATGATTTCAATTTTCTTGAATTCGTTGAGGCTTGTTTTGTGTCCTATCATGTGTTCTATTTTTGAAAATGTTCCATGTACATTTGAAAAGAATGTGTATTTTGCTTCTTTGGGTTGATAGGGTCTATATATATCGGTTAAGTCCTTTTGATATAGGACATTGTTCAATGCCACAATATCTTTGTTCCTTTTTGTTCACAAGATCTATCCATTTTTGGCAGTGGGGTGTTAAAATCCCCCACTATAATTGTGTTACTGTCAATATGTTTCTTGAAGTCCTCCAAAATTTTCTTTATGTATTTGGGTGCTCCTATGTTGGGTGCATATATATTTACAATGTTTCTGTCTTCATGATGGATTCTTTCCTTGAATATTATGAAGTGACCTTCTGGGCCTCTTTTTATGGTCCTTTTTTTTTTGAAGTCTGTTTTGTCTGATATGAGTATTGCTACCCCAGCTTTTTTTCCCTGTCCATTTTCTTGGAATATTTGTTTCCAGCCCTTCACTTCTAGTCTGTGTAGATATTTTGTTCTGAGGTGGGTCTCTGGTAGGTAGCACAGGTGTGTGTCATGATTTCTTATCCATTCTCCTATTCTATGACTCTTGATTGGAGCGTTTAATCCATTTACATTTAAGGTTATTATTATTATTTTTAATATATTGATTATGCTATTACAGTTGTCCCATTTCCCCCCTTCTCTCCCCTCCACCCTGTACACCCTCTCCCACCCACGTTTCCCCCCTTTAGTTCATGTCCATGTGTCATACTTATAAGTTCCTTAGCTTCTACATTTCTTGTACTATTCTTGCCCTACCCCTATCTATTTTCAACCTACATTCTATGCTACTTATTCTCTATACCTTTTCCCCCTCTCCTCCTCCCACCCCCCTGCTGCTATCCCTCCATGTGCCCTCCATTTCTGTGGTTCTGTTCCTGTTCTAATTGTTTACTTAGTTTCTTTTGGTTCTGCTTTAGGTGTGGTTGTTAATATTTGTGAGTTTGCTGTCCTTTTACTATACATGCCTTTTCTTTATCTTCTTTTCTTAGATAAGTCCCTTTAGTGTTTCATAAAATAAGGGCTTGGTGATGATGAACTCCTTTAACTTGACCTTATCTGAGAAGCACTTTATCTGCCCTTCCATTCTAAATGAGAGCTTTGCTGGATAGAGCAATCTGGGATGTAGGTCCTTGTCTTTCATGACTTGGAATATTTCTTTCCAGCCCCTTCTTGCCTGTAAGGTCTCTTTGGAGAAATCAGCTGACAGTCTGATGGGAACTCCTTTGTAGGTTACTGTCCCCTTATCTCTTACTGCTTCTAGGATTCTCTCCTTCATTTTTACCTTGGCTAATGTAATTATGATGTGCCTTGGTGTGTTTCTTCTTGGGTCCAACTTCTTTGGGGCTCTCTGAGCTTCTTGGATTTCTTGGAAGACTGTTCCCTTTGCCAGATTGGGGAAGTTCTCCTTTATTATTTGTTCAAATACGTGCTCAATTTGTTGCTCTTCCCCTTCCGATTCTGGTACCCCTATAATTCGGATATTGGAACGTTTAAAGGTGTCTTGGATGCTCTTAAGGTTTTCCTCGATTTTTTGAATTCTTATTTCATCATGCTTTCCTGCTTGGTTGATTCTATCTTCCTTCTGGTCCACTGTATTGTTTTGAGACTCAGATTCCTTCCTTTCACTATTGGTTCTCCTCCGCATATCTTCCTGCATCTCTTTTATGGTAACCTGCATGTAAATTGCGCCCAAAATCAACCAATTCCGTGAGCTTTGTGATCACCATTGTTTTGAACTGCGCATCTGATAGATTGGCTATTTCTTGGTAGCTCAAAAGGATGAGTCCTGGGGGACTGATCTGCTCTGTTGAAAACATGTTTTTCCCCTGTCTCTCCTTTTTTTTTTTTTTTTTTTTTTCAGTCTGGTTGCTCTTGTTACAGTGGGGGGCGAACCCTTAGGTGTCCACCAGGGCTGGGCACCCCAGTCGCTAGATTGTGACGTTATATGTGGGGGCGGGAGCGGGGCCGGGGCCGGGGCCGGGAGAAAACAATGGCGGTAGTTCCGTTCTCCTGGGTTCAGACCCTTCTCTGGGCTCCCAGGCTGCGAGCTCTGCCCTGGTCCACAATTGCTACCCCTCTGGGTCTGCCAGCCGCAGGTTGTGTACTCAGGGATCACTGCTGCGTTCTTTCGCCCCGGATGGCTGTTGCGCCGATTTCGCGCCAAACTTTCCCCGACCTCCGCGCGCTGCCGATCTGTGCCAGCCCCGTGCCTGCCCGGCTCGTCTTCTCCTACCAGTCCGGATGAACGCGTCTACTTCAACTTCTTGGCTGCCCAACTTCCATTCAGATAAATCCTCTGCCGGATCTGGGCGTTATTCTATCTGTAAATTATTGTTGTTTTAGGTTGTGCGAGGAGGTACGGTGTGTCCACCTATTCCTCCATCTTGCAGGAAGTCCCATTTAAGGTTATTATTGATAGGTACTTATTCATTGCCATTTTTCATACCTATGTTCCTCTCTCACTGTCACTCTTTTCCTTCCTGTTCTTAAAGCAGTCCCTTTAGCATCCCTTGCAGAGCTGGTTTGTGGGGCATATTCTTTTAGACTTCTTTTGTCTGGGAAGCTCCTTATTTGACTTTCCATTTTAATTGAGAACCTTGGTGGATAAAGCAGTCTTGCTTGCAGGTTTCTGGTTTTCATTATTTGGAATATTTCTTGTCATTCCCTTCTGGCTTGGAATGTTTCTATTGAGAAGTCATTTGCTAGCCTTATTGGGGCTCCCTTGTATGTTACTTCATGTTTCTCCCTTGCTGCCTTCAAGATTCTCTGTTTGTCTTGGAATTTTCCATTTTAATTATGATGTGTCTTATAGTGGGCCTCTTTGGTTTCCTGTTGATTGGGACTCTCTGTGCTTCCTTGATTTGTGTGACTTTTTATCTCATCAATTAGCGAAGTTTTCCATCATTACATTTTTGAACAGGTTTTCTCTCTCTTGTAATTCTTCTTCTTCTGGTATCTTTATTATATGGATATTATTACATTTCATGTTGTCTCAGAGCTCCATTACCACCTGTTCATTCTTTCTGAGTCTCTTTTCCTTTTCTTGCCCTATCTGGGTGTTTTTTCTACCTTGTCCTCCAGATAGCTGATTTGATTGTCTGCCTCATCCAGCCTCCTTGTTATTCCTGCCAATGTATTTTTTTTATTTCCAGGATGTTATTGTTCATTTCTTCCTAGTTTTTGTTTATAGGTTTCATTTCCTTTTTTATGTTGATGTAGTTCTCACGCTGTCACTTGTAGTTGTCTGTGAGTTCCTTGAGCATCTTTATAACCATTATTTTGAATTGTATATCTGATAGTTTGTTTACCTCCATTTTGTTTAGCTATTTTGTGTGGGCATTCTTCTATTCCTTTTGATTGTATGTTATTTTTTTTGTCTCCCCATTTTAGGTGACTCTTTTTTTCCCCCTACACTTCCTGATGTTTCATTTTGCTAGCTGTCTTTATAGGGTGATCTTCTATGGTAGGAATTCTATGTGGTTCAGAGGTGTGGTCTCTTTGATATCCTCGTCTGGAAGCTCTGGGTTTGCATTTTCTTCTGTGTGTGTGGGCTCTCTTATTGTACTTTAAAAAAAAATCTTTTGGTGGTTCCTTCATTGGTGGTTTCTCTCCTCCAGCAGATATCCTGATGTTCCCAGTTCCCACCTATTTTTGTATGTGATCAGTGGCAGGGGATTGGCAAAATGGATTAAGACAGTGGAAGAGTGTTTTATGGGATTTAAAGTACCAGAAAGTAGAGAAGGGATAGGCGATTGTTTGGATAAGTATAGCATTAACTGTGATATTCCATCCAAGTAGCCACTTTTTGTAAAAGGTGAATGAGAGATAAGACTCTTGTTAGAGGAGAGGAGGATTGTGAGCTGAATCCAGAAAACAGAGCACTTGTGCAAGGTTACATGATGAGATATAGTGAAAGTAAAGGATAGAAGGCAGGCATAGTGTGAGAGAGAAGGGAGCTCGTTAGCACAATAATAATGCTCAGGAATCAGTGAAGTGGGCTAATATCAGGGAGGGTTGCTGTGCACTATGTACAACTGTATTGGAGAATAATTATTTACAATAGTACTGGAACAACAGTAACATGACAGGATATATATGATTTGGATAACCAGAATAGAAAGTACCTGATCAAGTGTAGTGTGTTATTAGTACAGGAGTCAAGTAAAAGGAGGAAAATTAAAATACAAAAGAAGGAGAATAATGAAAACCAGTCAAATAACGCACTTAAATGGATGAAGAAATTGAGGAAAACTAAACATAAGGAAGAGAAATAAAAAAATAGTAATGTTCAGTGCAATACCTATTAAAGTACCAATGGTATATTTCACAGATATAGAACAATCACTTCAAAAATTTATATGGAACCATAAACGACCCTGAATAGCTGCTGCAATTTTGAGAAAGAACAAAGTAGGAGGGATTTCAACACCTGATATCAAACTGTATTACAAGGCCACTCTAATCAAAATGGCCTGGTATTGGCATAAAAACAGGCACATAGACTAATGGAACAGAATAGAGGGCTCAGAAATAATCCCAAGTCTCTACAGTAAATGAACATTTGACAAAGGGGGTAACAGCATAAAATGGAGTAAAAATAGCCTGTTCAACAAATGGTGTTGGGAGATCTGGACAGCTACATGCAAAAAATGAAACTCTATCACCAACTTACATCTTACACAAAGGTAAATTCAAGGTGGATAAAAGATTTAAATGAGTCATGACACCATAAAAATCCTGTAGGAGAACATAGGCAGAAAAATCTCAGATACTTCACACAGCAATATTTTCACTGATATGTGCCCTAGAGCAATGGACATAAAAAAAAGAATAAATAAATAGGGTCTCATCAAAATAAAAAGCTTCTGCATGGCTAAAGAAAACTATTAAAATGAAAAAAAATAACCAATCATGGGAAAACATATTTGCCAATGGTACCTCAGACAAGGGTTTGATCTTCAAAATATATAAAGAGCTCACATGACTCCAGTCAAAGAACACAAACAACCCAGTTAAAAAATGGGCAAAGGACTTGGACAGACAACTCTCCAAGGAGGACATACAGAGGGTCCACAGATATATGAAGAGATGCTCAATATCGCTAGCTATCAGGGAGATGCAAATTAAAACCACAATGAAATACCATGTCACACTGGTCAGAATAGCTATTATAAATGAAGCAACAAACAACAAGTCTTGCAGAGGCTGAGGACAAAAGGGAACCCTAGTGCACTGTTGGTAGGATTGCAGCCTGGTGGAACCACTACGAAAAACATTATGGAATTTCCTCAAAAAACTGAAAATGTATCTGCCTTTTGACCCAGCAATTCCACTGCTAGGATTATTTCCTAAGAACCCTGAAACACCAATCCAAAAGAACCTATGCACCCCAATGTTCATAGCAGCACAATTTACAATAGCGAAGTGCTAGAAGGAACCTAGATACCTATCAGTAAATGAATGGATCAAAAAACTATGGTATATTTATACAATGGAATTCTATGCAGCAGAAAGAAAGAAGGAGCTCCTACTCTTTGCGACAGCATTGATGGAACTGGAGAACATTATGCCAAGTGGGATAAGCCAGGCGGTGAAAGGCAAATAGCACATAATTTCACCTATATGTGGAACCCAATCAACAAAACAAACAGGCAAGCAAAATATAAGCAAGGACAGTGAAAGTGTGAACAGGCTGACAGTGACCAGATGGGAGAGGGGAGGGGATTTTAGGGGGAAAGGGTGAAGGGTTTGCAGGCACAATTATAAAGGACACAGGGAGAATAATAAAGTGGGGTGGAGACAGGGGAAGGAGGTGGAGATGGGGAAGGCAGAAAACTGTTCTTGAAGAATAATAAAAAATACTAATAAAATAAATGTGATAAAAATAATGAAAATATAATACACATAAACAATAAAATGCCAGCTCTATGGGATAGCAAAGTGACATTTGTCTCAGGTTCTCACTTTGGGGGGTTAGCCTTGTGCTCCCTCTTTTGATCTGTCTCTGTAGCCTTCATATTCCACATCTTATTGTGTCACTTGGGGAAAGAAAAAAATGGGGAAAAAAACGGGGTCCAAAAAGAGAGAAATAATAATAATAAGGCTCCTGCTGACTTTAATCTTGTTCAGCAAGTTTTGCTGGTCCTCCTAGATTCCACAGGAAGAGGAGGGGCTTGGCTTTGCTTTTCTCCCTTCCTGTGGTTTTGAGAAGATGAGGACCAGGTGTGGGTTGCAATATTCAGTCTCCTGTTGTCTGGTCCAGCTTCTCTGTGAGCTTTCAGGCTCAAATAAGCCACTCAGCTGCTACAGCATGAGTCAATCTCAGGTGCGCTGTTTCAATCCGACACCCAGCCTCTGGGTGCTCAGTGAGAGACAAGCAGGGCACATGGTTCCACTAGGCCACCCAGTCTCTGGAGGTACACAGCCTAGATCACCCTTGGGGTGAGGCAGCCACTGCTGGAGAGTTCCTTACAAAGCAGCTGCCCATAGTTCTTAACAAGTGCATGGCTTTTCACATAGCCCAACTTTCCAAGCAGTCCAGAGACTATCCAAGTCAGGGTCCAACAAGGCCCAACTCCTCCCTTCTCCAGGTGTCACCCAGCACCTCAATTTTTTTGGTGCCAGCATACACAGTCCCAGCAGATGTATACCTCTGTGTGTCTCCTACTTTGTCTCTATTCCCCCCAGTGACTTCCAGCATCCAGGTCCCTCCTGGCACTGGGAAGCCCTTCTTGCTCTAGCAGGGGAGGGAGCTGGTGATCTAACTCTTCTCCTGGTCTTCTGAGGCAGGCACTGGGCTGGGGTGCAGTAGCCTTGATCCCTGCACAGATCCCAGGGACCTTACCATCCCAGGGCAATCTCTTCGCCATCTGTTTTTCAATGTGCTCTGCAATTTTTGGCCTCCAAACTTCATATAAGCTGGGATTCCATTGCCTATTCACTCTGTTCTTCAGAAAATCAGCTAGGTGTTCCTGCTGGGCACAGGGAGAACTGGGCTGCACTGCCACCTAACTCGCTGCCATCTTCCAGCCAGCTGTCTTCCCATTTTTTTTGTAAGACTCTTCTTGTTAGCCTCTGCTTCTTAAATTGATCTGCTCCAGCTTCCTGGGTTTATGATGTAAACCTCTTTGGTAGGAGACCTGTGAGATTCAGTGGTGTAGTCTCCTTGATCTTCTGAACTTGCTGATCTTGGGCTGTTGTTTATGTTGGCTCTCTGTATGCTTTGGGTTTTGATTGTCGGATCTTCCTTTGGTGTGTCTTTCCCTCCAGCTGGTTAACTGAGGGTCACTCTGTCCACCACATCTTGTATTCTGTTGTGTGGGTGTGGAAATGTTCTGTTGAAGCTGGTTCTTCTGTCTATGAGGTTTTGAGGCTTCTCTCTCACTAATGCTCAGTTGTTTGTTCTGGGTAATTTCTCCAAAGTTTAGTTGTATTTCCAGATTGGTCCTAGGTGGAGGTTAGTGTGGCTTTCTCTCACTCCTTCACCTTCTTCCATTATTATCTGTTGGTGGTTCCTTTGTCGGTGGGTTTCCTCTTCTAGCAGGTATACTGGTGTTCACAATTCCCACCTACACTTTATGTGATCAGTTGGAGGGAGGAGGCAAAATGGATTAAGACAGTGGGAGTATATACTATAGTATTTCAAGTACCAACCTGTAGAGAAGAGATGGGAGATCCTTTGGACATATGTAGTGTTAACCGTGGTATTTCACCCAACTAGTCAATTTTTAGAAAGGGTGTAAGAAAGATAAGACTCGTGTGTGTGTGTGTGGGGGGGGAAGAATTGTGAGTTGGATCTAGAAAGCAGTGAGCTTGTGGGAGGTCAGATTATGAGATATAGTGAGAGTAAAAGATAGAAAATAAGTGTAGTATGTGAGAGAATAGAGTTAACCACAACATTAATAAAGTTCCAGAAACAGTGAAGTGAGCTAAGATCTGGGAGTGGTGCTGTGTAGTATTCACAGTTGTATGAAACAGCAATTATTTACAACAGTAGTGGAGGAACAATCATATGACAGAATCAATGTGATCTGAATAACAAGAATAGGAAGTACAGGACCTAGAGTAGTGTGCTATTGGAACACAAGTGAAGTGAAAGAAGGAAAATTAAAAATACACTATGAAAGAGACAACAAGGAAATCTAGTCAAACAATGTAATTTATCAATTTATTTATCTCCAGATAAATAAAAGTACTATTTTTATTTAAGATAAACAAAAAATACTATGAAAATAAAAGGTGTAAAAGTAATGAAAAAATAATACGGATACAAATAAACAATAACCTGCAAGTTCTCTGGAATAGCAAAGTGAAATTTGTCTCAGTTTCTTATTTGTTGAGATGACCCCTCTTTAGGTCTAACTCCGGTCCTTTTACAGCTGCAGGTTTTATTGTCTCTGTTGTGGGGAAAGAAATAAAAGGAAGGAAGGAAGGGAGGGAGGGACGGAGGGACAGAGGGAAGGGAAGGGAGAAAGGAAGAGAAGGAATAATAATAATAATAATTTTAAAAAGCCTCCTTATGGCTTTAAATCAGCCAAGCCAGTTCTGCTGCTTTTCCTGGCTGCAGGAGGTTGAGGGGGGATTGGTTTTGCTTTTCTACTTTCCTATGGTTTTGAGGGTATGGGGGCCAGGTCTGAGCCACATTCTTTGCAGTTAGTTGCCCAGCCTCCAGCCCAGTTCCTCGGTTTGCTGCTTGCCCTCAGCGCCCTTCTGTGCTTGGTCTATATTTTCAGTCCAACAGCTGTGCTGCCCTTGAGGTGCACCAATCAGGGGCAACTCACATACCATCTTCTTGCTCTTTGCTGTCCTAGTTGGTAGGGACTCTCCGAGTCTCTTCCCGGTAGTTTGGCTCCCCCACTGAGTTAAGTCTTTCTGGAGACTGCTGATTCCTTAAGCCCTGCTGTTCTCTGTGGGGGGCATCTGCGCCTTCCTTTTAGCAAGCCAGTCTGGCCCCCGCAGAGTAGGAGTTGAATGCCAGAATGCACCTACTCTTTTGCTGTGCCTGGGGCGGTGGGGTCCAGCACACTTGCCTCTGGGTAGGCCCACTCCACCCCCAGAGTGGTGGGCTTGAATGCTTGTACTTCGCTGCTGTAGTGGGATGGACAGCTGCTGCCCTGTGGTGTTGGGGGTGGGGGGGAATGCCACCTCGGGGCTTCTGGTGTCAGTGTGTGGCTTTCGGAGCTGCTGCTGCAGCAGGTCGGGGTGGTGGACTCAGGTCCGCTCCATCCCCAGGGCAGTGGGCACGAGTTCTAGGCCTCTGCTGTTCTAATAGGAGAGCAGTCGCTAGGTGGCAGTGTCAGGCACACGCTGGCCACCACTGCTGTGGCAGGAGCCACAGCAAGGTGGGGGACGGCTGGGTCGGTGGCACTGGGGTCACGTGTGCAGTTGGGTGCCCTCCTCTGCTGCAGCCAGGGGTAGGGGCGCAGCCGTGGTCCTGCCCGCAGAGGTGGGCCCACAGCTGAGGATTCTGAGGCTGCACAGGTGTAGCCAGGGGAGGCAAGGGTGGCTGCTGCAGGAGAATTCCCTGAACAGCCACCCAGTGCCTCTTCTTTTTAAAAAGTTTCTTCTATGCAGCCTGCTGCTGCAAACAAACCCCCTGGCCTCTCACACACCCGAACTCTCCAACCAGATCAGGGACTATCTGGGTCAGGGTCCATCAGGGCCCAACTCTCCCAGCCAGCCTCCACAGTCTCAGTGGGTGCACACAGATCCTGTGTTTGCTACTTTGTCCTTATGCCCCCCCACCCCCGACCCCTCAGGGACTTCAAACATTCAGGTCCATCTTGGTGCTGATGAAACTTCCTTGTTTGGCAGGGGAGGGAGCCATTGACCTGACTCTCTCCCAAGAATCCTGCGGCAGACTTGGTGGGTGCTGGGCTTGGGGCTGTAGTGGCCCTGGTCCCTGTGCTGGTCCCAGGGAGTTATTGTCCTGAAGAACTCTTCTTACCATCTGATTTTTCCATGTCCTCTACAGTTTTGGCATCCAACCCTCATATATGCTGGGATACCGTTGGCTGTTCACTGTGTTCCTCAGAAGATTGGGTAGGTGTTCCACCTGTACTCAGGGGGAAGCAGACTCCACTCCCACCTATCTTGCTGCCATCTTCCTATGCTATTATTTTTAATTTTATTTTATTAGTTATGCTATTACAGTTGTCCTGATTTTTCTCCCTTTGCCCTACTCCACCCAGCAGACTCTGCTCCTTCAGGCAATCCCCACACCTTGTTCATGTCCATGGGTCTTGCATGTAAGTTCTTTGGCTACTCCATTTCCTATACTGTATTTTACATCTCCATGGCTATTCTGCAACTACCAATTTGTACTTCTTCACCTATTCACCCATTCCCCCAAGTCCCTTCCCATCTGGCAACCACTAAAACGCTCCCCATATCCATGATTCTGTCTTTGTTTTTCTTGTTTGTTTTTTAGATTCAGTTTTTGATAGATATGTATTTTTGCCATTTTGTTATTCATCATTTTGATCTGGTCTTAAATAAGTCCCTTTATATTTCATAAAACAATGGTTTGGTGATGATAAACTTCTTTAACTTGTCTAGAAGCTCTTTATCTGCCCTCCATTCTAAATGATAGCTTTTCTGGATAGCTATCTTGCCTGTAGGTTTGCCTGCTTTTCATGACTTTCAATATTTCTTGTAAATCTCTTCTAACCTTCAAAGTTTCTTTTAAGAAATCAGCTGATGGTCTTATGGGAATTCCCCTGTTTTACTCTTGCTGCTTTTAAGATTCTCTCTTTACCTTTAATCTTTGGCATTTTAATTAGGATGTGTCTTTTCATGGACCTCTTTGCATCCATTTTGTTTGGGACTCTCTGTGCTTCCTGGACTTGCATGTCTATTCACCAAATTAGGGAAATTTACTTCCATTATTTTTTAAAAAGATATGTAATTTCTTGCTCTTTCTCTTTTCCTTCTCACACTCTTATCATGCAAATGTTGAACCTCTTGAAATTGTCCCAGAGGCTACTTATACTATCTCATTTTTTAATATTCTTTTTTCTTTTTGCTGTTCTCATTGATTATTTTCTGCTTCCTTATGTTGCAAATAATTGCTTCTTAGCTTTGTCCACTCTACTGTTGTTTCTCTGTAAATTGTCCTTTATTTTAATTAGTGTACCATTTGTTTCTTACTGGATCTTTTCTATGTTGCTGATGTCCTCACTAATTTCTTTGAGCACCTTTATAACCAGTGTTTTGATCTTTGCATCTAATAGATTGCTCATCTTCATTTTGTTTAGTTCATTTTCTGGAGTTCTGATCTGTTATTTCATTTGGGCCATGTTTCTTTGCTCATTTTCACAGCCTAGGGAGGATGTATTTGTTTCTTTGTATTAGGTAGAGCTGCTATTACTCCATGTCTCGTTAGCATGGCCTAATGTAGTAGGTGTCCTCTAGGGTCCAGTGGCACAGACCCTACATCACAAAAGGTGGGTAATCAAGGTGCATTCTTCATGTGGTGAGTAAACCATCCTCTTGTAGTTGAACCTTGATTGATGTTGGCAGATCAATGGGAGGGATTTACAGAGGCCAGTCAGCTGAAAGGATTGACTCTGATCACCAATCACCAACCTCCTCTCCCTGTGGAGGATCAGCTGTGCAGCGATAGGGCGGTGGTGCTCCAACATGCTCTGTAGCTGTCCACTGGGTATGCTGGCCCTGGGCATTTCGAGGAGGTGCAGGTCAAGGTCAGCCAAGATCTGTGTTTGCCTGGAGCCAACTTGTATGAGCTATATAGCAATCTGAGATGGCTGCTAATTGTGCTTGGCTTGAAGATTCCTATGTGAAGCCTAGCTATGAATCTAAGCTAGCTGCTGCTATGCAGGGCCTGGGGGTCACTGAGTCCAGCTGTTGTTTTTTTCAAGAGGATTTAGGAAGTTGTGCAGAATGAGACAAGACCAGCCATTCAAATGGAAAAGCAGCTTGGATGAGCCAGTAAGAATATGAAACTGAGAACTGTGAGAATAAAGTGGTGGAACTGGAAACCCTGAGAACAAGGGGGAAGCAACTTTGAATCCCAAGAAGAGGGGGATGGAACTCAGATCCCCCCCCCCCAAAAAAAAGTGGATACAACTGAAAATTTGCACAAGAAAGGGGAAGGATGTAGAAACCCCAAGAACAAGGGGATGGAACTTGAAACACCTCCAAAAGGTGTGGAACTTAGAACCTCAAGAAAAAGGGAATGGAACTCAAAACTATAAGAGTAAGGGGATGAACTTCAAAAACCCAAGAAGACAGGGAAGGAACTTGGAATCTGGAGAATAAGGCGATAAAATTCAGATTGCTGAGAAAAATGGGATGGAACACCTAACACCAAGAATAGGGGTAAGGAAATTGTAATACTCACCACAAAGGGATTGAACTCACAAGTATGAAATAAAGGGATGGAACACAGACCCTGAGAACAATGGGATGGACTCTCAACTCCAACAACAAGGGGATAGAACTCAAAGCCATGAGAACAAGGAGATGAAACTAGGAATCCTGAGAAGAAGAGGATGGAACTTGGAATGCCAAGAAGAAGGGGATGAAACTCATCACGTGGAGGACAAAGGGATAGAACTCTCAACTCCAAAAACAAGGTGATAGAATTTAAAACCCTGAGATAGAAGATGGAACTCAGAATCACAAGAAGAAGAGGAAGGAACTCAGAATCCTGAGAAAAAGGTGAAAAAATAAAAATACCAAGAATGAAGGGAGGAACTTGGAATCCTTACAACAAAAACATGGTACTCAGAAAGCCCAGGTCAAGGTAATGGAAGAGGAAACTCTAAGTAGAAAGTGAGGAATCTCAGAATCCCAAGAACAAGGGGAAGCAACTTGGAATCCCAAGAAAAGAGGGAGGAAATCCGAATGCTAAGGAAAAGGGGATGGAACTCAGAACTCTCTGAACAAGGGGATGCAATTTGGCATCTTAGAACAAGGGGAAGTATCTTGGAATCCTGAAAACAAGGGAATGAAACTATAAACCCTGAGAAGATGTGGATGGAACTCGAAATCCTCAAAATAAGGGTATGGAACCTGGAATCCTAAGAACCAGGGATGGTATTTGGTATTTGGAGAACAGGGTGTTGGAATATAAAACCCTGAGAAGAAGGGGATAGAACTGAAAAACCTAAGAACAAGGGAATGGAACAAAGAACCCTGAGAACAAAAAGATGGAACTCTCAACTCCAATAAGAAGGGGATAGAATTCAAAACCCTGAGAAAGAGGATGGAACTCAGATCACAAGAAGAAGAGGAAGGAACTTGGAATCCTGAGAAAATGAGAATAAAACTTGGAACCATGAGCATAAGGGGATGAAATTCAAAACACCAAACATGAAGGGAAGGGATTTCCCTACATGCAAGGGCCTGGAACTTAGAAAATGCAGAACAAGATAATGAAACACTGAACCCTAAGTAAAAGGGAATCCCAAGAAGAAGAGGTAGAAAATTAGAATGCCAACAGAAAGGTGAAGGAACTAGACACCCTAGACAAAAGGGAAGGAACTCAGAATCTCAAGAACAAGTGGATGAAACCTGAAATGCCAAGGGAAAGGGGATGGAATTCAGAATACTGAGAAGACAGGTATGGAATCTGGAATCCTAAGAACAAATGGATGGTATTTGGTATCTGGAGAACAAGGTGATGGAATATTGACTTGAGAACATGGGGATAGAACTAAAAACCCTGAGAACAAAGGGATGAAACACAGAATGCTGAGAATAACATGATGGAATTAGGAACCTTGAGAACAGTGTTATGAAATGTGGAACCACTGCAACAAAAAGATGGAACTCGAAATCTGGAGAGAAAGGAGATGGAACCTTCAACTTCTATAACAAATGGAAAGAATTCAAAAGCCTGAGAAAGGGGATGGAATTTAGAATTCCAAGAAGAAGAAGAAGGAACTCAGAATCCCAAGAAAAAAGGAATGGAACATGGAACCACTAGAATAATGTGAAAAATTTGAAACACCAATAATGAAGGGAGGAACTTCAAACCCCTACACCAAAGTCATGGTACTCAGAAAGCCAATAGAAAGGTGATAGAACACAAAACCCAATACAAAAGGAGAAGCAACTTGGAATTTCAAGAGCAAAGTGAAGCAACTTGGAATCCCAAGAACAAGGGAAAGAAAATATGAATGCCCCCCCAAAAAGGTGATGGAACTCAGGACCCCGAGGACAAAGAGATGGAACTGGACACCCAAGAACATGGGGATGGAACTTGAAACCCTGAGAAGAAGGGGATGGGACTGGACATCATCAGAACAAGAATATGGAACCTGGAATCTTAAAAACCAGGTATGGTATTTGGAGTCTGGAGAATAGGGTGTTGGAATATGGAACCCTGAGAAGAAGAGGATAGTACTGAAAAACCCAAGAAAAAGGGAATGGAACAAAGAACCACAAGAACCAGGGGATGGAACTCTCAACTCTAATAAGGGGATAGAATTCAAAACCCTGAGAAAGAGAATGGAACTCAGAATCTCAAGAAAAAGAGGAAGAGACTCAGAATCCCGAGAAAAAGGGAATAGAACTTGGACCCATGAGAATAAGGGGAAGGAATTCAAAACATCAAGAATGAATTAGGAACTAGGAACCCCTTCAACAAAGGCATGG
Source organism: Phyllostomus discolor (assembly GCF_004126475.2). NCBI lineage: Eukaryota > Metazoa > Chordata > Mammalia > Chiroptera > Phyllostomidae > Phyllostomus > Phyllostomus discolor. Next base: position 109,232,728 of record NC_040904.2, read on the forward strand.
TACTCAGAAAGCTGAGAAGAAGGTGATGGAACATGAAACCTTAAGCACAGTAGGAAGCAACTCAGAATCCTAAGAACAAGGGGAAGCATCTTGGGATTACAAGAACAAGGGAAAAGAAATCTGAATGGTAAGGAAAAGGGGGTGGACCTCAGTACTCTGAGATCAAGGGGATGGAACTCAACACCCTACAACAAGGGGAAAGAACTCATAACCTAAAGAGCAAGGAAATGGAACTTGAAAACCTGAGAAGAAGGTGATGGAATTCAGATCCTGAGAAGAAGGGTATGGAACCTGGTATCCGAGGACAAGGGGATGGTATTTAGTATCTGGGGAACGTGGTGATAGAATATTTACTCTGAGGACAAGGGGATACAACTGAAAACCCCAAGAAAAAGGGGAGTAACTTAGAATCTGGAGAAAGAGAAGATAGAACTCAGGACCCTGAGGAAAAGGGGATGGAACTCAGGAACCCGAGGAAAAGTGGGTGGAACTCAGAATGTTGAGAACAACGTGATGGAATATGGAATCTTGAGAAAAAGGTTATGGAATGCGGAACCAGTAGAACAAGGGGATGGAATCTGACACCCTAGAAAAGAGGAAGGAACTTGGAAACTTGAGAAAAAGGGAATGGAACTTAAAACAACGAGAACAGGGGGATGGAATTTGAAACACTGAGGATGAAGGGAAGGATAATGGTACCCCTAAAACAAGGGGATGGAACTCAGAAAGCCAAGAACAAGGTAATGGAACACGAATCCCTAAGAACAAGGGAAAGCAACCCAGAATTCCAAGTACATTGGAAAGCATCTTGGAATCAGAAGAAGAAAGGTAAGGAAATTGAAATGTCAGGAGAAAGGGGATGGAACCCAATGCCCTATAACAAGGAGAATGAACTAGAAATTCCAAGAACAAGGAAATGGAACTTGAAACCCTGAGAACAAAAGGATGGAATTCGACATCCTGAGAAGAATGATATGGAACCTTTAATCCTAAGAACAAAGGGATGGCATTTGGTATCTGGAGAACAGGGTGATGGAATATTGACCCTGAGAACAAAGGATAGAACTGAAAACCCCAAGAACAAGGGGATAGAACTCAGAACCCTGAGAAAATGGGAATGAACCTCAGAACATTGGGGAAAATGCTATGGAATTCAGCGCCTTAAGAACGTGGTTACGGAAGATAGAATCACTAGAACAAGGGTATGGAACTAGAAATCTGGAGAGTAAGGGGATGGAACTCTCAACTCCAATGACAAGGGGTAGAATTCAAAACTGTGAGAACAAAGGGATAGAACTCAACACCCTAGAACTAAGGAAAGGAACTTTGAATCTTGAGAAATAGGTAATGGAATTTGGAACCATGAAAATATGGGGATGGAATTTGAAACACTAAGATTGACAAGATGGACTTTGGTGCCTCTACAAGAAATGCATGTAACTCAGAAAGTTGAGAACAAGAAAATGAGACATGAAACCCCAAGCACTAGGGAAAACAACTCAGAATCTCAAGGAAAAGGGAAATCACCTTGTAAGCTTCACAACAAGGGGAAGGAAATCAGAATGCCAAGAGAAAGGGGATGGAACTTGACACCCTAGAACAGGAAGAAGGAACTTGGAATCAAAAGAATAAGGGAATGGAACTTGAAACAGCTAGAATAAAACAATGCAATTCGGAATCCCAAGAACTAGGCTATGGAACATGGAATCCTAAAAACAAGGGGAAGGCATTTGGTATCTGGAAAACAGCCTGATGTAATATCAAGTATGAGAACAAGGGGATGAAATTGATAACCCTAAGAATAAGGGGAATGAACTCAAACCCCAAGAACAAGGGTATGAAACAGAATATTGAGAACAATGCAGTAGAATTTGGAACCATGACAACAGGGTTATGAAATACCAAATCACTAGAACAAGGGAATGGAACTTAACACCAACAACAAGGTTTAGAAATCAAAACCCTGAAAACAAGAGGATGGAACTTGACAACCTAGAACAAGGGGAAGGCACTCGGAACCCCAAGAACAAGGGGATGGTACTTGAAAACCTGACAGGCAGGTGATGGAATTTGGATCCTGAGAACAAGGGTATGGAACCTGGAATCCTAAGAACCAGGGGATGATGTTTGGTATCTGAAGAACAGGGTGATGGAATATGCAACCCTGAGAACAAGGGGATAGAATTGAAAACATTGAGAAAAGGGGGATGGAACTCAAAATGAGAGAACAAAGTGATGGAATTTGGAACCTTGAGAAAAGGGTTATGTAAGATGGAACCAATAGAGCAGGGGGATGGAACTCAAAAGAAAGGGGATGGAACTCTCAACTCCAACAAAAGGGGTTGAATTCAAAACCCCAAGAACGAGGGAATGGAACTTGACACTGTGAAGGAAAGGGAAGGAACTTGAGTCCATGAAAAGTGGGGGATGGCACTCAACACACTAAGAATGAAGGCATGGACCTTGGAACTCCTACAACAAATGCATGGAACTCAGAAAGACGAGAGCATTGAAGTGAAACTTGAAACCCCAAGCACAAGGGAAAGCAACTCAGAATCTCAATTACAAGGGAACTACCTTAGAATCCAGAGAAAGAGGGGAAGGAAATTAGAATGCCAAAGGAAAGGGAATGGAACTCGACACCCTAGAAGAAGGGGAAGGAATTAGGAATCACAAGAACAAGGGAATGGAACTTGAAATGGTGAGGCCAAGGTGAAGGAATTTGAAATCCTAAGAAAAGGGCTATGGAATATGGAATCCTAAGAACAAGGGGAAGGCATTTGGTATCTGGAAAACAGGCTGATGGAATATCGAGAATGCGAAAAAGGGGATAAAATTGATAACCTCAAGAATAAGGAGATTGAGCTTCCAGCAAAGATGGAGGGTTAGGTGGATGAACCGTACCTCCACGCACAACCAAGATAGGGACAACAACAATTTAGAAACAGAATGACATCTAGAAATGACAGAAAATTGATCTGAGTGGAAGTGGGACAACCATGAAGTTGAATTAGACCCATGAATCTGACTAGTAGGAGGGGCAGAGACGAGCAGCCAGTCGCTGGTTGGGTTGTGGAGCGGAGAGCAGAGAGCAGTGGGACTGGCATGTAATACATCTGGGGGTGTGTAAGGCTTCTGGGATGAGCAGGACCGCAGCGGGTGGACCCTGAGTGCGCAGGTGGCAGCTGGCAGACCCCGGCCCAGGGGTGGCAACCGGCAACCGGAAGACTCAGTGAGGCGGCTATTGCAAAGGAAGACAGGGCGCACAACCCAGGATCACAGCGCTGGGAAATAGAGCCTTGGGACACTGATTGAGGAAACCTGTGGGAGTTGAGGTGTACGGAGAAACACCCAGCCTCACAGGGGAGGTCCTTGGAGGGTCCCACAGCATGCACAAGCCCACCCACATGGGAATTGGCACCAGAGGGGCCCAGTTTGCTTGGGGGAAGCAGCAGAGGGGAATGAGGTCCCACGGAGAACAAAGCTACCGCCATTGTTCCTTCTCGACCCCGCCCCCGCATACAACGTCACAACCCAGCGACTGGTGTGCTCTGCCCTGGTGAACATCTAAGGCTCCACTCTGTACTGTAACAGGTGTGACCAGACCCCCCCCCGCCAAAAAAAAAAAAAAAAGATGGCTCAAACAGAAGAAGAAATCAAAGCCCCAGAAGTCATCCTTTTAAGTGACTGAGAGTTAGCTAACCTCTCAGATGCACAGTTCAAAACACTGGTGATCAGGATGTTCACAGAATTGGTTGATTTTGGCCGCAAATTAGATGAACATATTCACGCTACAATAAGATACAATAAGAGAAATGAAGAAAAGTGCACGGGAAACCAATAGTGATGGGAAGGAAACTGGGACTCAAAACAATAGAGTGGACCAGAAGGAAGAATGAAACAACCAAACAGGAAAGAATGAAGAAATAAGAATTCAAAAAAATGAGGAGAAGCTTAGAAACTTCCAGAACATCTTTAAACATTCCAACATCCGAATTATAGGGGTACCAGAAGGAGAAGAGGAAGAGTCAGAAATTGAAAACTTATTCGAGCAAATAATAAAGGAGAACTTCCCCATTCTAGCAAAGGAAATAGACTTCCAGGAAGTCTAGGAAGCTCAGAGAGTACCAAAGAAGTTGGACCCAAGAAGCAACACACCAAGGCACATCAAAATTACATTAGCCAAGGTAAAGATGAAGGAGAGAATCCTAGAAGCAGTAAGAGATAAGGAGACAGTAACCTACAAAGGAGTTCCCATCTGACTGTCAGCTGATTTCTCAAAAGAGACCTTACAGGCAAGAAGAGGCTGGAAAGAAGTATTCCAAGTCATGAAAGACAAGGACCTACATCCCAGATTGCTCTATCCATCAAAGCTTTCATTTAGAATGGAAGGGCACATAAGGTGCTTCTCAGATAAGGTCAAGTTAAAGGAGCTCATCATCACTAAGCCCTTATTTTATGAAATGTTAAAGGGACTTATCTAAGAAAAGAAGATTTAAAAAAATGTGTAGCAAAATGACAGCAAACTCACAATTATTAACAACCATACCTAAAACAAAACCAAAAGAAACTAAGTAAACAATTAGAACAGGAACAGAACCACAGAAAGGGAGATCACATGGAAGGTTAGCAACAGGGGAGTGGGAGGAGGAGAGAGGGGTAAAAGGTACAGAAAATAAGTAGCATAGATGGTAGGTAGAAAATAGACAAGGGGAGGACAAAAATAGTATGGGAAATGTAGAAACTAAAGGACTTATGACACATGGACATGAACTAAAGGGGGGAATGTGGGTGGGAGAGGGTGTACAGGGTGGAGGGGAGTGAAGGGGGAAAATGGGACAACTGTAATAGCGTAATCAATAAAATATATTAAAAATAAAATTAAAATTAAAAAAAGAATAAGGAGATCGAACTTGAACATTGGGAACAAGAAGATGAAACTGAAAAGGTTCAGAACAATGCGTTAGCATTTGGAACCATAACAGGGTTATGGAAAAAGAACCATTAGAACAAGGGGATGGAACGTGAAATGTGGAGAGGAAGGAGATGGAACTCTCAACTCCAACAAGGGATAGGATAGAAATCAAAATGCTGAGGACAAGAGGATGGAACTCGACACCCTAGAACAAGTGGAAGGCGTTTGGAATCCCAAGAACAAGGGGATGACACTTCAAACCTTGAGAAGAAGGAGAAGATACCAAATACAACCAGGTGATTGTATTTGGTATCTGGAGAACAGAGAGATGGAATATGCAACCCTGAGAACAAGGGGATGGAACAAAGAACATGGAGAACAAAGGGATGTCACTCTGAACTCCAATAATAAGGGGATAGAATTCAAAACTCTAAGAAAGGGGATGGAACTCAGAATTTTAAAAAAGAGGGAGGAAATCTGAATCTCGGGAATAAGGGAATGGAACTCAGAACCATGAGAATAACGGGATGGAATTCGAAACACTAAGAATGAAGGGAAGGACCTTGGAAGCCCTACAACAAGGGCATGAAACTCAGAAAGCCAGGAACAAGGAAATGGACCAGGAAACCCCAAGCACAAGGGAAAGCAACTCGGATCCTAAGTACATGGGGGAAAGATCTTGGAATCCGAAGTACAAGGGGAAGGAAATCAGAATGCCTAGAGAAAGGGGATGGAACTCAACACCCTAAAACAAAGGGAAAGAACTCAGAATCCTAAGAAAAAGGATGGATCTTGAAACCTCAGGAAAGAGGAGATGGAATTCAGCATTCTGAGAATAAGGGTATGGAATCTGGAATCCTAAGGACCAGGGGATGGCTTTTTGTATATGGAGAAAATGGTGATAAAATATAAACTCTGAGAACAAGGGCATAGAACTGAAAAATGAACAACAAGGGGACAAAACTCAGAATGCTGAGAACAATGCAATGGAATTTGGGACCTTGAGAACAGGGTTTTGGAAAATGGGAAAAATAGAGCATGGGGATGGCACTCAAAATCCCAAGAGAAAGGGAATGGAACTCTGAACTCCAACAACAAAGGGTAGAAATCAAAACCCTGAAAATAACAGAATGAAACTTGGCCCTGTAGAAGAAGTGGAAGGAACTCAGAATTCCAAGAACAAGTGGATGGAGTTTGAAACCCCAAGGAGAAGGAAATAAAACTCAGAATTTTTAGAGCAAGGGTATGGAACCTGTCATCTTAAGAACCAGGAGATGGTGTTTAGTATCTGGAGAAAAGGGTGATGGAATACGGAACCCTGAGAACAAGGGGATAGAATTGAAAATTCCAAGAACAAGGGGATGGAATAAATAGCCCTGAGAACTGGGGGATGGAATAAGAAGGGGAGAGAGTTAAGAAACCTGAGAAAGGGGATGGAACTCAGAATCCTAAGAGGAAGAGGAAGAAAATCTGAATCTTGAGAAAAAGGGAATGGGACTCAACCAGGAGAATAAGGACATGGAATTTGAAACACCAAGTATAAAGGGAAGGACCTTGGAACCCCCACAATAGTAGTAAAGAACTCAAAGTGGAGAACAAGGTAATGGAACAAGAAACCCCAAGGAGAAGAGAAAGCAACAAGCAATTGCAAATCTCCAGTGCAGGGTGATGCACTTTGGTATCCGAAAAACAAGGGGAAGGAAATAGGACTGCCAAGAGAAAGGGGATCCAACTCAACCCCCTAGAACAAGGGGAAGGAACTCGGAATCCCAAGACGAAGGGGATGGAAATTGAAAACCTGAGAACAGGGTGATGGAACATCAACACTGAGAACAAGGGGGTTGAACTGAAAACCTGAGGAACAAGGGCATGGAACTCAGAATGCTGAGAACAACGTGATGAAATTCACAACATTGAGAACAGGGATATGGAACATGGAACCACTATAACAAGGAGACTGAAGTTGAAATTTTGAGAGGAACCAAATGAAACTCAATTCCAAAAACAAGGGTTTGAATAAAAAACCCAGAGAAGAAGGGGATGGTACTCCACACCCTAGAACAAAGGGAAAGAACTTGAAATCCCCTAAGAAGGTGATGTTATACGAAATCTTGAGAACAAGGATATGAAACGTGGAATCCTAAGAACAAGGGGATGGTATTCATTATCTGGAGAACAGGGTGATGGAACATGAACCCTGACAATGAGGAATAGAACTGAAAACCACACAATGACCAGATAGTACTCAGAACGTTGAGACCAATGCGATGGAATTTGGAATGTTGGGAACAGGTTATGGAACACAGAACCACTAGAACATGGAAATGGAACTTGAAATCCTGAAAGAAAGGGAATGGAACTCTCAATTCCAACAATAAAGGAAATAATTCAAGACCCCGAGAACAAGAAAAACGAACTCAGCATCCCAAGAATGAAGGAATGGACCTGGAAACCCCCAGGAGTTGGGGATGGAACTCAGAATCCTGAGGAGGAGGGCACGGAACCTGGAATCCTAAGAACAAGGGGATGGCATTTGGTATCTGAAGAACAGGGTGATGAATATCGACCCTGGGAAGAAGGGGATAGAACTGGAAAACCTCAACACAAGGGGGTGGAGTTCAGAAACCTAAGAATGTGGGGGCAAATCTCAGAATGCTGAGAAAAATATGATGGAATTCAGAACCCTCAGTCAAAATCTTGAGTGAAAAGGGTCAACCCCAACCAAAAAGGTTAGAATTCAAAACCTGGAGAGGAAAGGGATGGTACTTGACATGCTAGAAAAAGAGGAAGGAACTCGACATCCAAAAAATAAGGGAAAGGAACTTGAAAAACCAAAAAGAAGGGGATGGAATTTAGAATCCTGAGAAGGGTATGGAATCAGGAATTGTAAGAACCAGGGGTGGTATTTGGTATCTGGAGAAGAGGATGTTGGAATATGAAACCATGAGAACAGGTGGATAGAACTTAAATCCCAAGAACAAGGGGATGCAAGAAACCCAGAGAACAAGGGATGGAACTCTCAACTCCGATAATAAGGGGATAGAATTTATTTATTTATTTCTAATATTTATTTTATTTTATTTTAATTTAATTGTTCAAGTACAGTTTTCTGCCTTTTACCCCACCACAGCTCACCCCGTTTACCCTCCCAACCTCCCTCCCATTTCATTCCCCCTTGTTATTGTCCATGTGTCCTTTATATTTGTTCCTGAAAATACTTCCCCTTTCCCCCTGAAATTCCCTCCCCTTTCCACTCTGGTCACTGTCAGCCTGTTTTCAAATTCAGTGTCTTTGGTTATATTTTGCTTCTTTGTTTGTTTTGTTGGTTAGATTCCTGTTAAAGGTGAGATGATATGGTATTTGTCTTTTACCGCCTGGCTTATTTCACTTAGCATAATGCTTTCTAGTTCCATCCATGCTGTCACAAAGGGTAGGAGCTCCTTCTTCCTTTCTGCAGCATAGAATTCCATTGTATAAATGACCCATAGTTTTTGATCCATTCATTTACTGATAGGCACCTAGGTTGCTTCCAGCATTTGGCTTTGTAAATTGTGTTGCTATGAACACTGGGGTGCATAGGTTCATTTGAATTGATGTTTCAGGGTTCCTAGGATATAATCCTAGCAGTGGAATTGCTGGGTCAAAAGGCAGATCCATTTTTAGTTTTCTGAGGAAATTCCATACTGGTTGTACCAGTCTGCAATCCCACCAGTAGTGCACTAAGGTTCCCTTTTCTCCACAACCTCTCCAACACATGTTGTTTGTTGCTTTGTTTATGATGGCCATTCTGAGTGGTGTAAAGTGGTATATCATTGTGGTTTTAATTTGCATCTCTCTGATAGCTAGCGATATTGAGCATCTTTTCATATGTCTCTGGATCCTCTGTATGTCCTCCTTGGAGAAGGGTCTGTTCAAGTCCTTTGCCCATTTTTTAACTGGGTTGCTTGTCTTCTTAGAATGGAGTCGTGTAAGTTCTTTATATATTTTGGAGATTAAACCCTTGTCTGAGGTATCATTGGCAAATATGTTTTCCCATATGGTTGGTTCTTTTTCCATTTTAATGCTTTTTTTTTTTTTACATGTGCAGAAGCTTTTTATTTTGGTGAGATCCCATTTGTTTATTCTTTCCTTTATGTCTCTTGCTCTGGGGGACATATCAGTAAAAATGTTGCTGTGTGAAATATCTGAGATTTTCCTGCCTATGTGCTCCTCTAGGACTTTAATGGTGACATGGCTTGTATTTAAATCTTTTATCCACCTTGAATTTACTTTTGTGTATGGTGTAAGTTAGTGCTTGAGTTTCATTTTTTTGCACATAGCTGTCCAGCTCTCCCAACACCATTTGTTGTAGAAGCTATTTTTACTTCATTTTATGTTCCTGCCCCATTTATTGAATATTAATTGACCGTAGAGACTTGGGTTTATTTCTGGGCTCTCTGTTCTGTTCCATTGCTTTATGTGCCTGTTTTTTATGCCAGTACCAGGCTGTTTTGATTACACTGGCTGTATAATACAGTTTTTTTTAACAGGTATTGGGATCCCTCCTGCTTTGTTTTTCTTTGCAAAATTGCTGCAGGTGGTCAGGGTTGTTCATGGTTAAAACAAATTTTTGAAGTGTTTGTTGTATGTCTGTGAAATATGCCATTGGTAATTTAATAGGGATTGCATTGAATCTATAAGTTGTTTTGGATAGTGTGGGCATTTTGATGATGTTAATTCTTCTGATCCATGAACATGGTATACATGCTACCATTTCTTTATGTCTTCCTTAATTTCTTCAGTGTTGTGTAGTTTTCTGAGTACAGGTCTTTTATCTCCTTGGTTAGGTTTATTCCTAGGTATTTTATTTTTCTTGTTGCTATATCAGATGCAATTTTTTTCTTGATTTCTGCTTCTGATGTTTCATTGTTGGTATACAAAAATGCCTTTGATTTCTGGATATTTACTTTGTATCCTGCTGTTTTGCCAAATTCATTTATTAGGTTGAGCCATTTTTTTGCAGAGTCTATAGGATTTTCTATGCACACTATCATGTCATCTGCAAAAAAATGCGTTTTCTTTCCTCCTTTCCTATTTGGATGAGTTTTATTTCCTTTTCTTGTCTGATGGCTGTGGCTAAAACTTCCAATACTATGATAGATGGAATTGGTGAAAGTGGACAACCTTGACTTGTTCCTGATCTTAGTAGAAAAGAGTTTAATTTTTGCCCATTGAGTATGATGTTGGCTGTAGATTGCTCATATATGGCCTTTATTCTCTTAAGGAATGCTCCCTCTATTCCCACTTTGCTGAGTGTTTTAATCATAAATATTTGATAAGGTGCTGTACCTTATCAAATGCTTTTTCTGTATCTAATTGATATGATCATATGATTTTTGTCTTTGGTTTTGTTTATGTGATGTATTACATTTACTGATTTGCAAATATTGTACCATCTTTGCGTCCCTGGGATGAATCACACTTGTTCATGGTTTATGATCTTTTTAATGTATTGTTAGATGCAGTTTGCCAATATTTCGTTGAGGATTTTAGCGTCTAGGTTCACCAGTGACATTGACCTGAAATTTTCTTTCTTTGTTGTGTCTTTATCTGGTTTGGGGATTAGGATGATTCTGACTTCATAAAAGTAGTTTGAGAGTCTTCCATCATTCTGGATTTTTTTGAATAGTCTGTGAAGGATAGGGGTTAGCGTTTCCTTAAATGATTTGTAGAATTCTCCTGTGAAACTGTCTGCTCCAGGGCATTTGTGTGTGGTGAGTTTCTGATTACTGCTTCAATTTCAACTGCTGTTATTGGTCTGTTCAGGCTTTCTGGTTCTTCTTCATTCAGTTTTGGAAAATTATATTTTTCTAGAAATTTGCCCATTTCACCTAGGTTTTCAAATTTCTTGGCATATAGTTCTTTGTAGTAATTTCTTACAATCCTTTGTATTTCTGTGATATGAGTTGTAATCTCTCCTCTTTCATTTCTGATTGTGTTCATTTGGGTCCTCTCTGTTTTTTTTTTTTTTTTATGAGCCTGCTTAAAGGCTTGTTAATTTTGTTTATCTTTTCAAAGAAACAACTCCTGAATTCATTGATTCTTATAATTGTGGTTTTAGTCTCTATGTCATTTAATTCTGCTCTGATATGGGTTCTTTCCTTTCTTCTTCTTCCTCTGGGCTATCTTTGTTGTTGTTCCTCAAGTTCTTGTAGGTGTAGGGTTAGGTTGTTTGTTTGAAGTGTTTCTATCTTCTTTAGGTATGGCCGTATTGGTATGAACTTCCCTCTCAGGACTGACTTTGCTGTGTCTCATAAGTTTTGGGTTGTTGTGAGTTAATTTTAATTTGTTTCCAGAAACTTTTTGATTTCTTCCCTAATTTCATTCTGACCCATTCATTGTTTAATAGCATGGTATTTAATCTGCATGATTTTGAGTGTTTTGGGTTTTTTTCCTTGGGGTTGGTTTCTAGTTTCAGTCCCTTGTGTTCAGAGAAAATGCTTGGTATGATTTCAAATTTCTTGAATTTGTTGAGGCTTGTTTTTTTGTCCTATCATATGGTGTATGTTTGAAAGCATTCCATGTGCATTTGAAAAGAATGTGTATTTTGCTTCTTTGGGATGATCGGCTCTATATATATATCAGTTAAGTCCATTTTATGTAGGACATTGTTCAATGCCACAATATCTTTATTGATATATTTTTTGGAAGAACTGTCCATTTTTGACAGTGGAGTGTTAAAATCCCCCACTATAATTGTGTTTCTGTTAATATGTTTCTTGAGGTCCTCTAAGATTTTCTTTATGTATTTGGGTGCTCCTATGTTTGGTGCATATATATTTACAATGTTTCTGTCTTCTTGATGGATTCTTCCCTTGAGTATTATGAAGTGACCTCTGGGGATCTCTTTAGGACCCTTTCTTTGAAGTCTATTTCATCTGATGTGAGTATGCAACCCTGGCTTTTCTTTCCTGTCCATTTTTTGGGAATATTTGTTTCCAGCCCTTCGCTTTCAGTCTGTATAGATCTTTTGTCCTGAGGTGGGTCTCTTGTAGGCAGCATATGTGTGGGTCATGCTTTCTTATCCATTCAGCTATTCTATGTCTTTTGATTGGAGCATTTAATCCATTTACATTTAAGGTTATTATTGGTAGGTACTTTTCTTTGCCATTTTCATGCCTGTGTTTATCATCTATCTATCTATCTATCTATCTATCTATCTATCTATCTATCTATCTATAATCTCTTACTTCCTTTCCTTAAAGAAGTCTCTTTAGCATCTCTTGCAGAGGTGGTTTGGTGGAGGTGTGTTCTTTTACACATTTTTTTTTTTTTCTGGGAAGCTACTTATTTGGCCTTGTATCTTGATTGAGAACCTTGCCGGGTAATGTAGCCTTGGTTGCAGGTCTCTGGTTCTCATTACTTGGAGTATTTCTTGCTATCCTCTTCTAGCTAGGAGCATATCATTTGAAAAGTGAGGTGCTAACCTTACTGGGGTTCCCTTGTATGTTACTTCTTGTTTCTCCCTTGCTGCCTTTAAGATTCTCTGTTTGTCTTGAGATTTTGCCATTTTAATTATGTCTTGAAGTGGCCCTCTTTGGGTTCCTCTTGATTGGAACTCTGTGTATTTCCTGGATTTGTGTGACTTTTTCTCTCATCAAATTAGGGTCATTTTCCATCATTACTTTTTCAAATAGGTTTTCTGTCCCTTGGTCTTCTTCTTCTCTTATCCTTATTATACAGACATTATTAGGTTTCATATTGTCCTGCATTTCCCTTAATCCCTCTTTATTCTTTCTGAGCCTGTTTTCCTTTTCTTCCTCTTTCTGCTTCATGAATCCTGCTTTTGATTCCTTCTATTTTGTTCTTCAGTTTAGAAATTGTATTCTTCATTTCCTCTTGGCCCTTGTTGATACTTTCTATTTCCTTTTTCATGTTGATATATTTTGCAGTGAGTTCATTGTAGTTTCCATGCAGTTTCTGGTCATTCTCTGTGAGCTCATTGAGCTTCCTGATAACCATTGCTTTGAACTCAATATCTGATAGTTGAATTTCCTTTATTTCATTTAGCATTCTTTCTGAGGCTTCTTACTTTCCATTTGGGGGGGGGTTGTTTATTTGTCTTCCTATTGTTTGTGAGACTCTTCTTGTGAGCCTCAGCTTCTTAAATTGATCTGTTCTGACTCCCTGGGTTCATGGTGTGAACTCCTGTGGTAGAATACCTGTGAGATTCAGTGGTGCAGTGTCCTTGATCAGTGTCCTTGATCAGAGATTCAGTGTCCTTGATCTCCTGAGCTCACAGGTCTTGGGGTGTCATTTATGTTGGCTCTGTGTTTGTCTTTGAGTTTTGATTGTTTTTGAGTCTTTCTTTTTTGTGTCCTTCCCACCAGCTGTTTAACTGAGGGTCACTTTTTCCATGACTTCTCGTATTTTGTTGTGCTGGTGTGGGCAGGTTGTTTTGATACTGGTTTTTCTATGTATACAAGATCTTGAGGATTCTCTGTTGTACTTGTTCAGTTGTCTGCTCTGGGTAATTTCTCCACTATTTAGTTGTATTTCCAGATAGATTCTGGATTGAGGTTAATGTGGCTTCTACTCCCTCCTTCACCATTTTCTGTTGTTATCTGTTGGTAGTTCCTTTGTTGTTGGGTTTCCTCTTCTAGCAGGTATCCTGGTGAGCACAGCTTCCACCTACTCTTTTTTGTGATCCTTTGGAGGGGGAAGGAAAAATGGTTTAAGACAGCAAAGGTGTATTCTATGATATTTATAGTAGCAGCCGATAGAGAAGAGATAGGATATCCTTTGCCTATGTATAATGTTAACCTTGATATTCCACCCTACTAGCCTAGCCACTTTTTATAAAGGTTGGAAAGAATATAAGACTGTTTTTGGGGAGGAAAGGATTGTGACTTGGATCTAGAAAGCAGTAAGTTTGTGGGATTTCAGATTCTGAGGTAAGGTGAGAGTAAAGGATAGTAAATAGGTGTCATGTGTGAGAGAATAGAGTTAACCACTACAGAAATAGAGTTCTGGAAATGGTGAAGTGGGCTAAGATCTGGGAGGGGTGTTGTGTAATATTTACAGTTGTATGGAACAGCTGTTATTTACAATATTAATGGAGCAACCATCATATGACAGAATCTATGTGATCTGGTAACAAGTATAGGAAGTATAGGACCTTGAGTAGTGTGGTAATGGAACACAAGTGAAGTAAATGACAAGTGAAGTGAAGTGAAGTGAATAGATTAACAATACACCATGAAAGAGAGAACAAGGGAAACCTGTCAAACAATACAATTTAACCAGCCAAGCAAAGGAGAATAAACAGAAAGAAGAGGAATACAAAAATACTAATCAGATAGAAGATGTAAGAATAATGAAAAAGATAATAATACAAAGAGGCAATAACTTGCAGGTTCTCTGTGATTACAAAGTAAAATTTGTCTCACTGTCTAAGCTGTTGGAATGACCCCTCTTTGGGTCCAACTCTGGTCTTTTTACAGTTTCAGGTTTTTTTGTCTCACTTGTGGGAATTTGAAAAAAAAGAAGGAAGGAAGAAAGGATAAAATGGGAAAGAAAAAAGGAAGAATGGGGAAGGGGAAAAAGGAGTTGAAAGATAAAAAGTAAAAACAATAAAGAAAATTAAGAATTACTGTAAAAAATATAGTCAAAGGGGAAAGGGGAAAGAAGGAAAGGGGAAAGAAGGAAAGGGGAAAAAGGAGTTGAAAGATAAAAAGTAAAAACAATAAAGAAAATTAAGAATTACTTTAAAAAATATAGTCAAAGACACTGAAATAGAGGACAGGCTGACAGTGACCAGAGGGGAGGAAATTTCAGGGGAGAATGGGAAAGTTTTACAGGAACAAATATAAAGGATACATGAACAAAAACTGCGGAGGGTGGGGGGTTGAAATGGGAGAGAGGTGGGGAGGGATGGGTGGGTGGGCTGGAATGGAGTAAAGGACAGAAAAATGTACTTGAGCAATGATTAATATTAAAAAAAAAGACTTACTTAAAAAAAAAAAAGCCTTCTGCTGGCTTCAAACTGGCCAAACTGGTTTTGCTGGTCTTCCTGGCTACAGCAGGCTGAGGGGTGTCTGGTTTGGCTTTTCTCCCTTCCTTATCTGTACTCAGTCAGCCTCCAGCCCAACTTCCTAGCAGACTCTGGCTTCTCAGGTTCCACAGGCTTGGGCACACACTCTCCTCAGGGCTAGTGGGGTGCCTCTTCCTGGGGCTTTGGGTGTGGGATCCAGGCCTTCCTCAGAGAGGAGTCTTCCTGGGTTGCGGGTGTGTGCAGTTGGCCAGGCGCCTCCCAGTCCATCAGGTTTGGGTGTGCACTCTTCCCAGAGCTATGGAGGCATGCAGGGCAGTCCATGCCACCTCCGGAGCAGCGCTGGGCTGGGTGGGGAGTAGGCCAGAGTGGCTGCTGCAGAAGAATTCCCCAAATAGTGTCTCTTTTTTCAGTTTTTCTTTTTGAAAATTTTCTCCCACTCAAGCCTGCCACTGTTTACAGAGGCCTGTCCTCTTACACAGCCCAATTCTCCAACCAGACCAGGGACTATCCAGATCAAGGCCTGTTATGGCCCAACTCTCAACTCTTCCCAGCCGGTGTCCAGAGACTCTGTGAGTGCTCATAGCCCCTGTGTGTTTGCCATTTACTCCTTATTCCCCTCTCTGTGATTTCATGCAACCAGGCGTCTCTTGGTGCTTCTCAAACTTTGTTTGGGAGGGGAGGGAGCTGTTGACATGATTCTCTCCCAAGAACCCTGTGAGAGACCCTGCAGGTGCCATCCCTGAAGCTGCAGCCACCCTGGTCCCCACACTGGTTCCAGGGACCTTATTGTCCTGAAACACTCTCCTTACCATCTGGTTTTTCAATGTCCTCTACAATTTTTGGTCTCTTATCTTTATAAATGCTGGGGTACTGTTGGCTGTTTGCTCTGTTCCTCTGTAGATATGCTAGGTTTTTCTCCCATGTATAGGGGGAAGTGGAATCTGCTCCCCCTTTACCGAGGCCAAGATCTTCAGTCTCCTTGGCTTTCTTGAGGGTGTACCAAAAAACTTCCATAGGTGTTCTACTAGGGCTCAGTACAGAGGCAGTGGGTCAACAAGAGGACAGAATTTAAAACCCTGAGAAAATGGATGGAACTCAGAATCAAAACTAGAAGGTGAGGGAATTTGGTATCTTGGGAAAAAAAGGAATAGAACTTGGAATGACAAGAGTGAGGGCGTAGAATTCTAAACACAAAGAATGAATGGAAGGATCTTGGAATCCCCACAAGAAGGGCAAGGAACTCAGGAAGCAGAGAATAAGGTAATGGAAAACGAATCCCCAAGCAGAAGGAAAACAACTCAGAATCCAAGTACATGGTTAAGCACCTTGGAATCTGAAGAACAAGGAGAAGGAAATCAGAATGCCAAGAGAAAAAGGATGGAACCTGACACCATAGGAGAAGGGGAAGGAACTCAGATTCCCAAGAACAAGGGAATGGAACTTGAAACCCTTAGAACAAGGGGATGGAACTCAGTATCCTGAGTAGAAGGGTATGGAACCTGGAATCTTAAGAACAAGGGGATGGCATTTGGTATCTGGAGAACAGGGTAATGCAATATTGACCCTGAGAACAAGAGGATAGAACTGAAAACCCCAAGAACAAGGGGATGGAACTCAGAACCCCGAGAACAAGGGGATGGAAGTAAGAATCCTGAGAACAACGTGATGCAATTCAGAACCTTGACAGCTGGGTTATAAAACACAGATCCACTAGTAGAAGGGGATGGGATTTGAAATCTTGAGAGAAGGGCAATGGAATTCTCAACTTTAGCAACAAGGGGTAGAGTTCAAAATCCTGAGACTAAAAGGATGGAATTTGACACCCTAGAAGAAGGTGAAGGAACTTGAAATCTCTTAAGTAAGAGTGAATGGAACTCATAACCACAGGAATAAGGGGGTGGAAATTGAAACAATAAAGGTAGAAGGGAAGGAATTGGAAGTCCTATAACAAGGGCATGGAACCCAGCCGAGAACAATGTCATGAAACTCTAATCCCCAAGCACAAGGGGAACCAACTTGGAATCTGAAGGACACGGGGAAGGACATTGGGATGCCAAAAGAAAGGGAATGGAACTCGACACCCTAGAACAAAAGGAAGGAACTCGAAATCCCAAGAACAATGTGATGGAACTCTTAACTCCAATACCATGGGGATAGTACTCAAAACCCTGAGAAAGGGGATGGAACTCAGAATGCCAAGAAGAGGAAGGAACTTGGAATCTCGAGAAAACAAAATGAAACTTGGAGCCACAAGAATTAGGAGATGGAATTGGAAACACGAAGAGTGAAGAGGTGGGCATTGACATCCTTAAAACATGGGCATGGAACTCAGAAAGCCAAGAACAAGGTAATGGAACATGAAACCCAAAGCACAAAGGAAAACAAATAAAAATCTCAAGTGTGTGGGGAGCACCTTGGAACCTAAGAACAAGAAGGAAATCTGAATGCCAAGAAAAAGGAGATGGAATCCAACACCTTTGTATAAGGGGAAGGAACTCGGAATCCCAGGAAAAAGGGGATGGAAGGTGAAAGTCTGAGAACAAGGGGATGGAATTCAGCTTCCTGAGAACAAGGGTATTGAACCTGGATTCCTAAGAACAAGGGAATGGCATGTGGTAACTGGAGTACAGGGTAATGAAATATCGACACAGAGAACAAATGGATAGAACTGAAAACCCCACAACAACGGGATGGAACTCAGAATACTGAAAACACCTCAATGGAATTCAGAACCTTGAGAACAGGGTTATGGAACACGGAAGCACTATAACACAAGACTGGAGTTGAAATCCCAAGAGAAAGGGGTTGGAACACTCCACTCCAACATCAACCAGCAGAATTCAAAGCACTGGGAACAATGGGATGGAACTCGACACTCCAGAACACGTGAAAGGAACTCAGAATCCCAAGAACAAGGGGATGGAACTTAGAATCGTGAAAAGAAGGGTATTGAACCTGGAATCCTAAGAACCAGGGGATAGTATTTGGAATCTGGAAACAGGGTGATGCAGTATGAAACCTTGATAACAAGGGCATAGAGGTGAAACCCCAAGGACAATGGGATTGAATGAAGTCACCAAGAACAAGGGGATGGAACTCCCAACTCCAATAACAAGGGGGTAGAATTTAAAACCCTGAAAAAGGGATGGAACTCACAATCCCAAGACAAAAAGGAGGAAGGGGCTTGGAATCTCAGGAAAAGTGGAATGGAACTTGGAACCTCAAGGATAAGGGGATGGAATTCAAAATACAATGAATGAAAGGAAGGGCCTTGGAACCCCCACAAAAATGGCAAGGAACTCAGAAAGCAGAGAAGAAGGTAATGGATGATGAAACCCCAAGCACAACGGAAAGCAACTGGAAATCCCAATTGCGTGGGGAAGCACCTTGGAATCCGAGGAGCAAGGTGAAGGAAATCGGAATGCCAAGAGAAAGGGGATGGAACTTCACACTGTAGAATAAGGGGAAAGAACTCGGAATCCAAAGAACAAGGATCTGGAACTTGAAAGTCCGAGAACAAGGGGATGGATTCAGAATCCTGAGAAGAAGGATATGGAACCTGGAATCCTAAGAACAAGGTGATGGCATTTGGTATCCGGAGAACATGGTGATGGAATACCCATCCTGAGAGAAAGGGGATGGGACTGAAAACCCTACAGCAAGGGAATGGAACTCAGAAGGATGAGAACCACACAATGGAATTCTGAATATTGAGAAAGGACTATGGAACATGGAACCACTAGAACACAGAGATGAACTGAAATCCTGAGAGAAAGGGAATTGAACTCTCAACTCCCACAAGGGGTAGAATTCAAAACTGTGAGAATTAGAAAAAGGAACTCAGAATTCCATGAACCAGGGGGTAGAACTTGAAACCCTGAGAACAAGGGGATGGAACTCAGAATCCCAAGAAGGACGGTATGGAACCTGGAATCCTTAGAACAAGGGGATGGCGTGTGGTGTCTGGAGAATAGGGTGATGGAATATTGACTCTGAGAATAAGGGGATAGAACTAAAAACCTCAAGAACAAGGGGATGGAACACAGAATGCTGAGAACATGATGTAATTAGGAACCTTGAAATGCCTAGCTGATCTTCTGAAGAACAAAGCGCATAGCCAACAGTATCCCAGCATGTATGAAGACTGGAGACCAAAAATTTTAGAGGACATTGAAAAATCAGATGGTAAGGAGAGTGCTTGAGGAAAATAAGGTCCCTGCAATTCACGTGGGGACCAGGGTGGTTGCAGACCCAGGCCCAGCACCTGCCAGGTCTGCTGCAGGATTCTTGGGAGAGAGCCAGGTTAACGGTTCCCTCCCCTGCCAAAAAAGGTTCAAGGAGCACCAAGAGTGACCTGGTTGCTTTTAGTCACAGTGGGGAAATAAGGATAAAATGACAAACACACAGGGGCAGTGTGCCCCCACTGAGACTGTGAATGCCTGCTGGGAAGAGTTGGGCAGTAACGGACCCTAACACATTCAGTCCTTGGTCTGGTTGGAGAGTTGAGCTGTGTGAGAGGCCAGGCACTTCTTTGGAGAAGCAGGCTTGAATATGAGGAATTTTTCAAAAAGAAGAGAAAAGACAGGCATGCAATGGCTGTTTGAGGAATTCTCTGTAGCAACCCCACCCCCTGCCTCCTGCACACTCACACCTGAAGCCACAGGGACAGTGAACACCCCATCCCATGGCCTGGTGGCTGCTCATTAGACCCAAGCAGTGGAGGCTGAGCACTGAGGCCTGGAGCCCCTGGGAATGCACACTCCTGACCATGTGGCCCAGAGGCTATCCCTCTCATCTCGGCAGCGGAGGCGAAGTGATCAGGCCCACAGTTCCTGGATGAAGGGGGCCTGGACCCAATGCTCAGAGGCAACTCCCACCTGGCTGTTGCTGCTGGGGCCCTGAAAGTCTGACTGCATCTCTGTTAGGAAGAAAGAGATGCCCCCACAGAGGAGAGCTCCAGGGCTCAGGGAGTCAGCAATCCCCAGAAAGACTTAATTCTGGGGGGGGGGGGGGTCTGAACTATCCTGAAGAGACCCTGAGAGTCCCCAACATCTAGGACAGCAAAGACTGAGGAGATGGTGAGTAAGTTGCTCCTAATCGGTGCATCTCAAGGACAGCACAACGGGTCAGCTGAAGGCATAGGCCATGCGCAGAGAGAATCACCATGAAGCCTTAGCCAAAAACTGTCACAGGTGGGCACAGGTAACCAGGTTCTTAGTGATCGGGACAAAGAATTGAACCGAATACCCAGAGTCTATAGCAGAGAACATGGGAGCAAGCCAACTCCAAGCAGAGATTGACCTCATGGGCTGGAGGGACTTGATTCTTATAGGGCGGATCCTTCCTGGCTAGTTTTGGTTGGCTTTACTGAGCATGTACAAGTGGTTATATTACTTTAAAGCTACTGCACATGTGGTCTCCCATGATTTTCCCTTATTGACCACCAGGGAAGAGGGTCTCAATGCTACTGAATTGATCCCCATTTCTCCTGGGGTCCCCCTGTACTAAGTTCACTTTTCCCTATGCCAGAGAATTATAACTCTCCATGTTAGAGACTGGTAAAAAGGAAAGGAATTATTTATTCAAGTTATACAGACTTAAGAGTAATGACTTAATGTCTTCATCAAATTCCCAAAGTCCCTTAAAACACCCACAAACACATACAATCCTTTCTTCCCCCTTTTTGCCCAGTCTGGGGTACCGTATCTCAGGAAAAGAAATAGAAGTCCATGGCTCAGGCAGCTCCTGGTTTTTCCCCAGCAATCCGTGCTCAGCTGGGAGGCCTTCCTTGGTTCTCAGCACCATTGAGTGTGTTACCGGGATCTCCAGCTAAAGCCGCGTGGTGCTTCTCTGCTGAAGCCGCGTGGTGATTCTTTGCTAAAGCTGTATGGTGGTTCTCTGCTAAAGCCGCGTGGTGACTCCTCTCATGGCTTCCAGGGGCAGGGGTCCCCCTGTGCCAAAAGTGCGTGGTCATCCTTACATGGCTGCAGCCACATGCTTCTCTCTCCTCAATGCCTGCAAGGGCGGGGGCGGGGGAGTTGCCACTCCGCCAAAGCTGAGTGGTGGCTCTCTGCTAAAGCCACATGGTGATTCTCTCTCGCCTCCCTCCCTCCCTTCCTTCCTTCCTTCCTTCCTTCCTTCCTTCCTTCCTTCCTTCCTTCGTTTTTAATTCCCACAAGTGAGACAATAAAACCTGTAGCTGTGAAAAGACCAGAGTTAGACCCAAAGAAGGGTCATCCAAAGAACTGAGACAGTGAGACAAATTTCACTTTGCTACTCCAGAGAACTTACAAGTTATTGTATACTTGTATTATGATTATTTTTTCATTCTTACATCCTTTATTTTATTAGCATTTTTGTATTTCTCTTCTTTCTGTGTAGTCTTCTATGCTTGGTTTGTTAAAGTGCATGGTTTGACTGGTTTTCCTTGTTCTCTCTTTCATAGTGTACTTTTAACTTTCCATTTTTCACTTGTGTTCCAATAGCACACTGCTCTAGGTCCTTTACTTCCTATTCTTGTTATTCAGATCACATAAATTCTGTCATGTGATGGTTGCTCCATTACTATTTTAAATAATTGTGGTTCCATACAATTGTAAATACTACACAGCACCACTCCCAGATCTTAGCTCACTTCATTGTGTCCTGAACTTTATTACTGTTGTGGTTAACTGTGGTGGATTCCAGACAGCAGAGTCCACCTGTTGTGACTAAAGACAAGAATAAATGCACATGAGGCAGAAATCCTGTGGAGAAAAAGGGGACGGAACAGCTACTCTCTCAAGGGGAGAGTGTCTATGAATGCCTTGGCTATTCCCTCAAGAGGATAGCTCCTGACTCTTGCCTAGACAGGCTTTTATTGTTTTTCTTGGGTCTTACCTCAAAGAAAGATTTATTATCTATTACATAGAATATTATTGTCTACATTTTAGGTACATTCAAGGAAATGAAAATAACATGCAGAGGGGAATGGCGGTGAGCTGATTAGCTCTGTCCTTGGGAGAATCCGCACAGTCTTTGGAAATTACCTTGAAGATAGACAATACACATTTGTTGTTTCAGACCAGGGTGATGGAGTTTTAGCAAGAGCAAGCCACAACAGTCTGTATGTATTTTCTAGGCCTGATTCCCACGGGAAAACTCAGTTTGAAGGTCTGGCTCCTTCCCACCACTTCACTTCTGTAGGTTTTCCATACAGAGCTGAGTCACATTTGCCAGACTAAAACAAACCAGTCCCCTACAGTTAACTCTATTCTCTCACACAGTACACATATTTTCTATCCTTTACTCTTACTTTCCCAAATAATCTGACCTCCCACAAGCTCACTGCTTTTGAGATCCAACTCACAGTCCTTCCCCTCTCCTAACAAGAATCTTCTTTTTTTCCCACCCTGTCTAAAAAGTGGCCAGTTGGGTGAAATATCATGGATAACGCTATACACACCCAAAGTATCTCCTGTCTCTTCTTTATGGGTTGGTTCATTAAATACATGGAATATACTGCTGCAGTCTTAAACCATTTTGCCTTACCCCTCCACAAAAAAGAGTAGGCAAGAGCTTTGAATATAAGTGAATCTTCTGGAAAAGGAAACCGACCAACAAAGGCACCACCAACAAATAACAATGGTAGAAGGTGAAGGAGAGAGTAGAAACCACACTAACCTCCACCCAGGACTGATGTGGAAATACAACTAAATGAGAAGGCTTAAAACCTCATACACACAGAAGAATCAACTTCAACACAACCTGTCCACACCTGCACATCAGAATACAAGATGTCATGGATGGAGTGACCCTCAGTTAACCAGCTAGGGAGTAGAACCCACCAAAGATAGTCCCAACAACAATCAAAACCAAAGACAGAGAGCTGACTTAAATAACAGCCCAAGACCAGCAAAGCTCAGGAGACCAAGAAGACTGCACCACTGAATCTCACAGGCCTTTTACCATAGAAGTTCACACCATAAACCCAGGGAGTTGGAACAGATCAATTTAAGAAGCAGAAGTTAAAAAGAAGATTCTCACAAACAATGGGAACACAAAGAAATAATCCCCAAAAGAAAGGAAAGGAGGAAGCCTCAGAAAGAATGCTAAATGAAATAGGCAAATCAACTATCAGATATTGAGTTCAAAGCAATGGTTATCAAGAAGCTCTGTTAGCTCACAGAGAACTACCAAAAACTACAGGGAAATTACAATGAACTCACTGCAAACTGTATGGACATGAAAACAGAAATAGAAACTATCATCAAAGGCCAAGAGGAAATGAAGAATAAAATTTCTGATCTGAAGTACACAGTGTAAGGAATCAAAGGAACTCTAGATAAAGCAGAGAATTGTATGAGAGAACTAGAGGATAAAGATGAGGGAAAAAAAAACACTTAGAGCAACATAAGGAAAACAGACCCAGGAAGAAGGAAGAGCGCCTAAGGAAAATGCAGGACAACATGAAACATAATATCCATATAATAGGATTACCAGAAGGAAAAGAAGAACAACGGGTAGAAATCCTGTTTTAAAAAGTAATGATGGCCTGGCTGGCATAGCTCAGTGGATGGAGCACGTGCTGCAAACCAAAGTGTCACAGGTTTGATTCCCCATCAGGGTACATGCCTGGGTTGCAGGCCATGACCCCCCAGAAACCGCACATTGATGTTTCTCTGTTTCTTTCTCCCTCCCTTCCCTCTCTAAATAATAATAATAATAATAATAATAATAATAATAATAGAAACATAAATAAAAATAAAAATAAATAAAATCTTTAAAAAAGGTAATGATGGAAAACTTCACTAATTTGATGAGAGAAAAAGTTACAAATACAGGAAACACAGAGAGTCCCAATCAAGAGTAACACAAAGAGGCCCACGTCAAGACATATCATAATCAAAATGAAAAATTTCAAGACAAAGAGAATCTTAAAGGCAGCAAGGGAGAAACAAGAAGCAACATACAAGGAAGCTCTGATAAGACTAGCAGCTTACTTCTGAATGGGAACACTCCATGCCAGAAAAGAATGGCAAGAAATATTCCAAATAATAAAAACCAAAGGCCTCCAACCAAGAGTAGTTTATCCAGCAAGGATCTCAATTAAAATGGAAGAGAAAATAAAGCGCTCTCCAGATGAAAGAAACCTCAAAGAATATACCTCCTCCAAACCAGCTCTGGAAGAGATGGTAAAAGGTCTGCTTTAAGAACAGGAAGAAAAAGAGAGAGAGAGAGAGAGAGAGAGCAACACAGGTAAGAAAAAAGGCAATGAATAAGTACCTACCAGTAATATCTTTAAGCATAAATGGATTAAATGTTCCATTCAAAATACATAAAGTAGTTGAATGGATAAGAAAACCTAACTCACACATATGCTGCCTAGAAGATACCCACCTCTAACAAAAGACATACCCAGACTTAAAGTGAAGGCCTGGAAACAAATATTCTAAGCAAATGGACAGGGAAAAAAAAGCTGGGGTAGCAATACTTATATCAGACCAAATAGACTTCAAAAAGGGCCATAAAAAGAGACCCAGAAGGTCACTTCATAATATTCAAGGGAATAATGTATCAAGAAGACATAAATATCGTAAATATATGTGCACCCAACATAGGAGCACCCAAATACATAAAGTCTTGGAGGACTTGAAGAAAGATATTGACAGCAACACAATTATAGTTGGGAATTTGAACAACCCACTGTCAAAAATGGACAGATCATTCAAACAAGATATTAATGAAGATATTGTGGCATTGAACAATGCCCTAGGTCAAATGAGCTCCACTGATGTACATAGAGCCTTTATCTCCAAAAAGCAAAATTCATATTCTTTTCAAATGCATATGGAATATTTTCAAAGATAGGTCACATGATAAGACATAAACAAGCTTCAACTAATTCAGTAAAATTGAAAGCATATCAAGCATTTTCTCCAATGACAAGGTACGGAAACTAAAAGCCAGGCTGAAGTGGAAAACCCCAAAACACTCAAACTCATGGAGATTGAATAGTATGCCATTAAACAATGAATGGGTCAAGTGAGATTAGGGAAGAAATCAAAAACTTTCTGGAAACAAAGGAAAATAAACTCACAACAAGCCAAAACTTAAGGAAAACCGTGAAGGCAGTACTGAGAATGAAGCTCATAGTGATACAGGCATACCTAAAAAAGGTAAAAATGTTTCAAATAAAACTACCTAACCCTACACCTACAAGAACTTGAGGCACAACACAAACAAAACCCAGAGTCAGTAGAAGGAAGGAAATAATCATGACCAAAGTAGTATTAAATGACATAAGAGACTAAAAGCACAATTCTAATGATCAATAAGTCAGGTGGTGGTTCTTTGAAAAGATAAACAAAATCAACAAGTTTTTTAGCAAACTAATCTAGAAAAAAGTAAAGAGGACCCAAATAAACACAATCAGAAATAAAAGAGGAGAAATTACAACTGATACCATAGAAATACAAATGAGTATGCCGAAATATATGCTAAGGAATTTGAAAACCTAGGTGTAATGGACAAATTTGTAGATAAACATAATTTTCCAAAACCAGATGAAAAACAAGCAGAAAGTCTGAACAGATCAATAACAGCTGATGAAATTGAACTAGTAATCAAAAAGCTTCCAACACACCAAAGCCCTGGACCAGACAGCTTCAGAGGAGAATTCTAGAAAGAATTTAAGATAGACCTAACCCTCATTTTTCATGGATTATTCCAAAATATTCAAGAAGATGGAAGACACCCAAACTCTTTTTATAAAGGCAGTATCATCCTAATCCCAAAACCAGAGAAATGCCATAATAAAGAAAGAAAATTTCAGGCCAATATCATTGATGAACGTAGACGTTAAATCCTCAGCAAAATGTTGGCAAACTGTGTCCAACAATATGTCAAAGAGATCATACACCCTGATCAAGGGGGATTCATCCCAGAGATGCAAGGATGGTACAGTAGTTGCGAGTCAATAAACATAATACATCACATACCTGCACATCAGAATACAAGATGTCGTGTAGGGAATAAAATGGAGTAACAATAGTCTCTTCAACAATGGTGTTGGGAGAGCTGGACAGCCACATGCGAAAAATGATACAGTCACCAACTTAAGCCATACACAAAAATAAATTCAAATGGATAAAAAACTTAAAATGTAAATCATCACACCATAAAAGTCCTGTAGGAAAACCTCAGATATTCGATGCAGCAACATCTTTACTGATATGTCCCCTGAAGCAAGGAGCATAAAGGAAAGAATAAACAAAAGGGACCTCATCAAAATAAAAACAAACCAGATCATCGCGGACTTCCAGCAAGAGGGAGGAATAGGTGGACGCACCGTACCTCCTCGTACAACCGAGATTAGAAAACCAATAATTTACAACAATAATTTACTATCAGAATAACACCCAGATCTGGCAGAGGATTTATCAGAATGGAAGTCGGGCAGCCAAGAAGTTGAAGTAGACGCGTTCATCTGGACTGGTAGGAGAAGACGAGCTGGTGGGCGTGGGGCTGGCTCGGGTCAGTGGCGCGCGGAGGTCGGGGGAAGGTTTGGCGCGAAATTGGCGCAAAAGCCATCAGGCGCGTAAGAAGGCAGCGGTGATCCCTGAGTACGCAAGCTGCGGCTGGCAGACCCAGAGGGGCAGCGATTGTGGACCAGGGCAGAACTCACGGCCCAGAAGCCCAGACAAGGGTCTGAGTCCAGGGGAACGGAACTACCGCCATTGTTTTCTCCCGCCCCGCTCCTGCTCCCGCCCCACCCCCACATATAACGTCACAATCTAGCTACCGGGGTGCCCAGCCCCGGTGAGCACCTAAGGCTCCGCCCCCCACCGTAACAAGAGCAACCAGACCGAAAAAAAAAAAAAAAAGGAGAGACGGGGGGGAGAAAAAAACAAACCATGTTTTCAACAGAGCAGA
The DNA here is from genome assembly GCF_004126475.2 of Phyllostomus discolor. Lineage (NCBI taxonomy): Eukaryota > Metazoa > Chordata > Mammalia > Chiroptera > Phyllostomidae > Phyllostomus > Phyllostomus discolor. The sequence continues at coordinate 109,259,589 of NC_040904.2, forward strand.
TCAGTCCCCCAGGACTCATCCTTTTGAGCGACCAAGAATTAGCCAATCTATCAGATGCGCAGTTCAAAACACTGGTGATCAGAAAGCTCATGGAACTGGTGGATTTTGGACGAAATCTAGATGAAAGAATGCAGATTACCATAAAACAGATGCAGGAAGACACGCGGAGGAGAGCCAATAGTGAAAGGAAGCAATATGAGTCTCAAAACAATACAGTGGACCAGAAGGAAGATAGAATCAACCAAGCAGGAAAGCAGGATGAAATAAGAATTCAAAAAATTGAGGAAAAGATTAAGAGCATCCAAGACACCTTTAAACGTTCCAATATCCGAATTATAGGAGTACCAGAATCGGAAGGGGAAAAGCAACAGATTGAGCACGTATTTGAACAAATAATAAAGGAGAACTTCCCCAATCTGGCAAAGGGAACAGTCTTCCAAGAAATCCAAGAAGCTCAGAGAGCCCCAAAGAAGTTGGACCCAAGAAGAAACACACCAAGGCACATCATAATTACATTAGCCAAGGTAAAAACGAAGGAGAGAATCCTAGAAGCAGCAAGAGATAAGGGGACAGTCACCTACAAAGGAGTTCCCATCAGACTGTCAGCTGATTTCTCCAAAGAGACCTTACAGGCAAGAAGGGGCTGGAAAGAAATATTCCAAGTCATGAAAGACAAGGACCTACATCCCAGATTGCTCTATCCAGCAAAGCTCTCATTTAGAATGGAAGGGCAGATAAAGTGCTTCTCAGATAAGGTCAAGTTAAAGGAGTTCATCATCACCAAGCCCTTATTTTATGAAACGTTAAAGGGACTTATCTAAGAAAAGAAGATACAGAAAAGACATGTATAGTAAAAGGACAGCAAACTCACAAATATCAACAACCACACCTAAAGCAAAACCAAAAGAAACTAAGTAAACAATTAGAACAGGAACAGAACCACAGAAATGGAGGGCACATGGAGGGTTAGCAGCAGGGGGATGGGAGGAGGAGAGAGGGGGAAAAGGTATAGAGAATAAGTAGCATAGAATGTAGGTTGAAAATAGATAGGGGGAGGGCAAGAATAGTACGGGAAATGTAGAAACTAAAGAACTCATAAGTATGACACATGGACATGAACTAAAGGGGGAAATGTGGGTGCGAGGGGGGTACAGGGTGGAGGGGAGAGAAGGGGAGAAATGGGACAACTGTAATAGCATAATCAATAAAATATATTTAAAAAAAATTTAATATTAAAAAACAAACAAACAAAAGACAAAAATCACATCATATCAATAGGTGTGGAAAATGTATTTGATAAGGTACAATGCCCATTTATGATAACAAAAAAACCTTAACAAACTGGGAATAGAGGGATCATTCCTCAATATAATAAAGGCCATATATGAAAGACCTACAGCCAACACCATACTCAATGGGCAAAAACAGAGTTTTACCACTTTGTTCAGGAGCAAGACCAGGATGCCCACTTTCACCACCTCTACTCAACATAGTATTGGAAGTCCTAGCCACAGCAATCAATCAAGAAAAAGAAATAAAAGGCATCCAAATTGGAAAGGGGGAAGTAAACCAGTCACTTTTGCAGATGCAATGATAGTGTACATAGAAAATCCTATAGACTCCATCAAAAAACTACTTGATCTAATAAATGAATATGGGAAAACAGCGGGAAACAAAGTCAGTAATTCAGAAATCAAAGGCATGTTTGTACACCAACAATGAAACATCAGACACAGAAATCAGGAAAAAAAATCCCATTTGATATAGCAACAGGAAAAATAAAGTACCCAGGAATAAACCTAACCAAGCAGGTAAAAGACCTGTACTCAGAAAACTACAGAACACTTTATCAAGAGATAAATTATCAAGAGATATTTATTTATCAAGCCCTGGCTGGCATAGCTCAGTGGATTGAGTGCGGGCTGGGAACCAAAGTGTCCCAGGTTCGATTCTCAGCCAGGGCACATGCCTGGGTTGCAGGCCATAACCCCCAGCAACCGCACATTGAAGTTTCTCTGTCTCTCTATCTCTCCCCCTTCCCTCTCTAAAAATAAATAAAGAAAATCTTTAAAAAAATGACCGTTTAAAAAAAAAGAGATATTTATTTATCAAGAGATAAATTAATGAAGTCACAAACAAATGGAAGCATGTGACGTGTGCATGGATTTGAAGAATTAACATCATCAAAATGTGCATACTACACAAAGTGATTTATAGATTCAACACAATTCCTATTAAAGTACCAATGACATATTTCACAGATATAGAACAAACATTTCAGAAATTTATATGGAACAATAAATGACTTCGAATAGCTGTAGCAATTTTGAGAAAGAAGAACAAACTAGGAGGGATCCCAATACCTGATATCAGACTGTATTACAAGGCCTCTGTAATCAAAACAGCCTGGTACTAACATAAAAACAGGCACATAGACTAATGGAACAGAATAGAGGGCCCAGAAATATACCCAAGTCTCTGTGGACAATTAATATTTGACAAGGGGGAAGAAGAATAAAATGGAGTAACAATAGTCTCTTCAACAATGGTGTTGGGAGAGCTGGACAGCCACATGCGAAAAATGATACAGTCACCAACTTAAGCCATACACAAAAATAAATTCAAATGGATAGAAAATTTAAAATGTAAATCATCACACCATAAAAGTCCTGTAGGAAAACCTCAGATATTCGATGCAGCAACATCTTTACTGATATGTCCCCTGAAGCAAGGAGCATAAAGGAAAGAATAAACAAAAGGGACCTCATCAAAATAAAAAGCTTCTTCATGGCTGAAGGAACTAACTTTAAAATGAAAAGAGCCAATCTTATGGGAAAACATATTTGCCAATGACACCTTGGAGAAGGGCTTTATTTAAAAAATATATAAAGAACTCACATGACTCCACTCCAGGAAAATAAAAAACCCACTAAAGAATTGGCAAAAACTTGGACAGACTTTTTTACAATGAACATACAGAGGGCCCAGAGACATATGAAAAGATGTTCAGCATCACTAGCCATCAGAGAGATGCAAATTAAAACTGCAATGACATACCACTTGACACTGGTGAGAGTGGCCATCATAAAAAATCAAGTGTTGGTGAAGATGTGCAGGAAAGGGAACCTTAGTGCACTGTTGGTGGAAATGCAGACTAGTGTGACCACTGGAAAACAGTATGGGATTTCCTCAGAACACTAAAAATGGAACTGCTTTTTGACCCAGGAATTCCACTGGTGAACTACATCCTAAGAGTCCTGAAACAACAATCCAAAAGAACCTATGCACCCTAATGTTTATAGCAGCACAATTTGCAATAGTCAAGTGCTGGAAACAACCTAAGTGCCCATCAGTGAATGAGTGGATTATAAAAATGTGGTACATTTACACAATGGAATATTAAGCAGGAGAGAGACAGAAGGAGCTCCTATTCTTTGTTACAGCATGGGTGGAACTGGAGAGCATTATGCTAAGAGAAATAAGCCAGGTGGTGAGGAACAAATACCATATAATCTTAACTTGAAGTGGAACATAATCAACTAAAGAAAAGCAAACAAAATATACCCAGGGACATTGAAATTAAGAACAATCTAACAATAGGCAGATGTGGGGAGCGTTTTCATGAACTACTATAAAGGACACATGGAGAAAACCAAGGGGGAGGGTGAAAGCAGAAGAGGGAGGTGGGTTTTGCTCAGGTGGGGGCTTTAGTGAAAGGAAAATACAGATAAGTGTAACTAAACCACAATGAAACAAATTAAAAAAATAAAACATTAAGGTGACTAAAATCAACAAAATGAAGAATTATAGTCACATGATCATCAAAAAGTTGCAGAAACAGAATTTGGCAAAAATCAATATCAATTTATGATTAAACAACTTCACAAATGAATATACAATGAAAATTCCTGAAATTCATAAAGGCTATTTAAGATACGCCCACAGCTATTATGATATCAATCATAGAAAACATGAAGCTTTCTTTTTAAGATCAGGCAAAAAAAAAAAAAAGGAAAATTCGACTCTCTCTTCTCTATTTCAAACTACTGCTTGAACTTGTAGCTACAACTTAGTAAAAACAACAACTACAAACAATCAATGTATTTATTCAATAAATAGAAAAGTAAAACTCCCTTTTTGCAGGTGATACCAGTATAGAGAAACTCAGGAGAATAAAAAAAGTGGATAGAATTAATAAAACAAACTTAGTGAAGTATCAAAATACAATGTTAACATGGAGAAATTTGTCACATTTGTATCACAAATAACAAAATCTAAAGAAGAATCCTGACTAGTGTTATTCAGTGCGGTTGGGCATCTGAAAAATTGAAAGTCACTGATTCACTTCAGAGTCAGGGCACATGCCCAGAATGCAGGCAAAGTCCCAGGTTGGGTATGTGTGGCAAGCAAGTGATCCATGCTTCTCTCACACATTGATAATTTTTTCGTCTCTTCCCTTTCCCTCTATCTAAAAATTAATAAATAAAGTCTAAACAAAAATCTGAGGAAGAAATACAGGAAATAATCCCATTTTCAGCTGCATAAAAAGAATGAAATATTGGCAACCCAATGGAATTAAATATGTGAAAGTACTCTATAATCATAAGACAATGAATAAAAATTTGAAAAGGACAGAGAAGAAAATCATGCTAATAAATAGGAAAGATTACATTATTAAAAATGACCATACTTTCAAAAGCAATTTCCATGTTTAATTCAATTTCTATGAATACCAATTTCAGTCTTCTCAAACAGAATGAATGATTCTAAAGTTTATATGTAACCAAAAAGACTCAAAATTGCCAAAACAATTGAGAAAGTAGAATAGAGTTGGAAGGGTCACACTGCTAGTTCTGAAACCACACCACAAAGAAATAATAATCACAACAGTATGTTATTGGTACAAAAAGTCCATGAAGATTAATGGAAATAGAGAGCTCAGGAAGAAACCTTCACTTTTATGGACAAGCATGACAAATGATGTGAAAATATACACTGCAGTAATGACAGTCTCTTCAACAAGCGGTCTTCAGGAAACAACAGACATATGCTCAAAACAAACCTAAAAAATCTCTTCAGCAAGATACAAGGATACACTTAAACTGCAGCCTGCTGTACACAACTTTCCCAGAATTCCAACCAACACTAGCCCTGCTCACTACTTTTTGTCTTTAAACTGATGACAGATTTTCCACATCTGTTTATCTTCCAGGTGACACCAGTCCCACTCACATTTCTGCAGTCAAACTGATGATCTCCCTGTCTTCCAACTGATGCCAGCCCCACCTCTCTTATCCCAGACCTGCTTCTGTTTTTATGTTTTTTCACACACCTCATGTTTCAAAAGCTCAACACCTGGGATCATAAGTGTTAAAGAACACCACAGCTGCAACACACCTATTCTGCCTGAAGCCTGAACTGACTCATTGAGACCTTCAGAGAAGATGCCCCAGAGAAGCACATTGAGTGTTCTTTCAGTTTTCTAAGACTCGGTCTTATTTATGGCTTCAGCTCTTTCCAGGTTTCCACCTGGGATAGCCACTGTCTTTCTGGTTATTGGCATCTGGGCCCCGCTACTAACCTCTGTATCCTCCTGAGTCTCACCTCTTTTATGCCATGTCTATCTGCTAAATTCAAAGTGACAAAATGTAACAACTCAGAAATTTTTACCAAATTCTTCATAGACAACACAGCATTGAGTCATCACAGAGCCACTTCCACAGCCTACAGTTCCTTCAAGGGCACCCCATGTATAAATATTTTTGAAGACTAAAGAAGAGCAAACACTTAGTGTACATCTGCATTGGGCTTTTCAAGTACAGTAACTATTGATATTCTAGGTCAAGTATGCTTGTTCTGGGTGGCTGTCTTCTGAACCAAAGTATATTCATTAGCATCCTGTCCTCTACCTTTTCCAAAGTTCTTGTAGTCTCACAACTTGTGATATAGATAAAAAAAAGGAGAACGGGAGAGAGACAATGAGAGACAAGAAACTGAAACAATAAAATGAGATAAACAACTCAAAGAGTAAATAAAGGTGGCATTATCTTTAAATATATTATGTGTGACTTATCATCACCTTGGATGTTGTCTGTTGTGGAGGATGTCTGTTGTCTTGTTGGTAACCACTTAGTGGTGACACAAAGATGTACATGTCAGGAGGCAAGGCTACTAAGAGCCAAATAGGTGGCTGCCCACCATGTAGGCTTATATCATGCACAAGGCCTGATAAGTACAATCGGATAACAGAGAATGTTGTATGAAATAAATAACACTGTTGTCTTCATAATGTTAACGTCTTTAAGGGGAAGAGTTAAAAATGTGGCCTAGTGCAGCATGCCTCTCTCAGGATAACATTGCTGAAATTCAAGCCAAACCCCTTCTTGTAATTTTGCCATCCTGTTTTTGCACCAAACACACGTAACAATGGCCCATAGATGTTAAGGTGTTTTGTTATATGCACCTAACATTGTCTCTAGGAAATAGTTTCTTGCATCATCTCCACTGTGCAGCTATGGTTATTCAGGAGGTTCAGGAAGACATGTGCATTATGCAGGAAACTAAATGAATCAGAAATCAAAGGTCTAACTGCAGCTCTCTCTCCTGAAAGACAGGATCCTGGCTTCACTATTGAGAAGTCATGGGGAGGGATGGGTTGGAAATCTTTGTATATTTATGGAGGTGTTGTAAATGAGTGGGTGAAAGTCCTGGGTGGTTTACAGGTAAAAGCCCCATGGGATAGAATTTTGAAGAGGTTACTTCACTTCTTTGGTAACCAAAAAATACAGGTGTTAAAACTCTGGTAACCAGGCATCACATTTCTGAGACTGCCCCCTATTAACTTACTTTAGTGAAGAGAGTTGAGAGAGCAGGGTGTTTTCCCACCATCTCCAGAATTTCTTAGACTTTGGCATTTGGAAATCCTGTACTAAAACTGTTTCACTCACTATAGACAGTGGCTCTATCCTCTTCTTTAAGGCCTGAGGTCAGTCAGTTGTGTGGAGTCTCAGGTCAATTATGGTAGCCCAGGGCAGACCAACTGAGGTTACACCATGACTGTGATTTCATGTGGTAATTTTACAAGTCCCTGCCACTTCTGCTCCTGTGTGTGGTGGAGTAGATGAAACTGCAAGTAATTGTACACAGCTTTCTTTAATGATTCTTATCTGTGGTGTCAGTTAAAAACTTTTAAAAGAAGTTTTGTTTATTTATTTGTCTTTTCCTGCTTGACAAGCTACAAGAAGCTTGTAAATTTTAAACCTTTTCCCAAAGAATTAGCACTTAGTTTCATTGGACTTTTCTTTTTTTGTATTTATTTGTATTGTATTTATTTATGTGTGTTCTGATATATGTTGTATTTATTCTACATGAATTGTTTGTTAATTTCTCTGGTTTCATAAAAAATGGGATGGGAGTAAAAGGTAGAAAACTACTTGAACAACAGTTAAAATTTAAAAAATTAAAAAAATAATTTCAATCATAAATTGAAATGTGTCTTTCATATTTTCTCCCATTGAGGTAGTCCTGAAATGTATAAATTTTCCTCTATAAATGCTTTTACTCTGTTTCAGATTTAGTTAAGTTTTTTTCTATTTTCATGTGTCTCAACATGGCTTCTGTGTTTTTTGTTAGTATCTTTAATTTATTGGTTATTTAAAATATGTTGTTTAATCTTCAATTACTTGTGTTATTTCTGTTTTTTTTCCTTGATTCTAGATTTCAAGTTCCTTATAATTGGAGTTAGATAACATGGTAGATATAATTCGATATTTTTAAAATTTATTTAGTCTTAATTTGTTGCCCAGAACAAGGTTTGTCTTAGAAAATGTTGCATGCACACAAAAATATGCATAAAATGTCATTTTTCTTTAAATGGTCTATAAAGGTCTTCAATAACAATGTGGTCCAAAGTTGCAGATAAGGTCATTAGTATCAGTTTAAATATTTTTTTATCCTCAACTGAAAATATATTTTTCATTGATTTCAGAGAGTATTGAAGGGAAATGAAGAAATGTGGAGGCTGAGGAAAAGGGAGAGAGAGAGAGAGAGAGACAGCAAGAGTGAGTTGAAGAGAAATTTTGATATAAGAAAAACATAAATCAGTTGTCTTTCCTGTGCACATTGAGTGGAGATCAAATCTGCAACATTGGTATATGCCCTGACCAATTGAACTCACAATCATTTGGTGTATCACTTAAACCAATTGGGCTACCTAGCTAAGGGTAGTTCTTAAAGGGCTCACAATACAGTATTTAAAAAATAAGAACTTTACTTGAACAACAATAAAAAAATGAAGAAAGTAAAAAAAAAAAAAATACCATTATTTTAAAAACACAACTCATACCACATTTAACTTTGATAGGAAACATTAGGTGACTTGGTGTGGTGGGCACAACACAATAGACGTATGCCTTATTGTAGCATTATACACTTGAAATATTTATAATTTTAACAACTAATGCAACACCAATATGTTTCATTTAAAAAGTTAAAAAATGACATTTGAGGAGTTTCTTAATCATGTTCTGTTTGAAAAAATTTGATTGACTTATTTATTATTACTCTATTTTAAAGGCTTAGAAATAAATTTAATAAGCATAAGGTGGATGAGAAGACTTTTTCTATGATCATCACAGTTTCTGCACAATGTCCCAGTGTGTACAGGCAGCACAATTGTCTGGTACCCAGTCTTCACATTGACAACTTGTAGGCTCTTGTAGCACCATTGCATGCAGAGTGCAGAGCCTTGCAAAACCAGAACTGAGGTGCCAGAGTACTGCTTCTGTGCAAGGATGTGTTTTTCCCCCCAAGTGTCAGAAAAAAATTGTACATTGGAAGTTTTTTGAAACACTGCTCCAGTTGACAAGTGTTTCAAATGTTTTATCTCACTGCACAGTCTGTGTGACCTGAATAGAATTTTTGACCATGTCATTTCCTAAAGAATCCCCCAAACAAGAATAATAAAGAAGAAAAAAAGGAAATATTGCTGCTAAAAAGGATTGTATCCATAGGAAAAATAAAAGGGAGAAAAATGATGAAAGCTGCTGAGAATCACTGTTTCTTTGGTTTCTTTTGTTTAACAGAAATGACAAAAGGATCCAAAACTTGTGCCAGAAACATCTAGGTTGCCCCTTCTGCTCTGCTCTGCTCTGCACCTTGGGTGCTGTCTTTCTGCAATCATAAGTGAAATGAAGACTGAAAGACACAAATATCAGAAGGAATAAGAAACCAGCTCCTTATCCTTTACCCCATGCTTCCAGACAGAGGGAAATATATCAAAAGTCTTATCTAGAGTTTATTCTGTATACAGCTTTTGAAACTTGTAGCAAACTAGAGCAACTGTGATCAACTAGCTACAAGTGGATTCAACATTGTTTAATTAGAATGATAGCCACTCACACTCCCAGTTATCTCTCTTGCCCAGGTCTTCCCTCATAATTGTAGTTTTAATAACATCTCCTTTATTTATTCTTTGGCACATAGTTGAAGCTACTTTTTCTTTTCTATCTCGAATACTTTACTTCAATATACAGGCAACTATCCAAACATTTTCTCTGTCTGCTGATGGCTGTTACCTAAATGTAGGAGACCATTCTGCGTGGTGTGGGCCCACCTCACACTCGGAGAGGCATAGGACCCACACCCACGAATAGGTTCTCCTGTGGGGAATCAGGCCTGCAATGTACCTAGGCCACTTTGAGACTTGCTTTACGCTAAAACTCCCTCACCCTGAATTGAGACAGCAAGTGCTTACTGTAACTTCCTAAAATCCAAGCTAAAACTTTCCAGTATGGAGTATAACCGGTTCAACCACTTTTCCCTTTTCATTTGCAAATAATCCTTCTTCTGTGATGTGATTAGCGGCAACCTCTCCTTTGTTTTCTGTAAAAGCAAACCTGTGCATAGTACAGGAGGATCATCCGTGTAATATGCCAAATAAAGAAAGTCCTGTCATGGCGGAGGCTGTGGCTTTTGCTCCCCTAGAGAGAAAAGCCATGCTATTCCTATTCCTCCACAGGACTCAGTAGTCTGTGTGAATGTTTTGTGTCTCATTTACAATGAGGTGAACCCCACGAGCTGGGGTCTGCATCACCTAAATACAAAAAATTAACTTCTGTATCACAGATTATGTTTCTAATTCAGCAATTTCACAGAGTGAAGTTTGCTCCCTAGGGTTTATTTTACTTCCCAGATGCATATCACACATAGTGGAAGTTATACTCACATTCAGTTAAGGAGTACAGATAAGGAACATATGGATTAAAAATTTCCCCTGTATGTAAGAGGCTGAAAGAGAAGAGATCTTTATCCTGTGGATGTTGCCCTTAAGTCTTAAATACGGAGAGAAATAACAATGACAGTAGTTCACCTTCCAAATAAAGCACTGTTTCGGTTTTGAATCTGATAGGGGACTCAAGGCTTGGAAAATTTTAGCTTGAGATAAAAAGTTATAAGTCTAGCAAGCAATGTGTATGTTAAGCTTTCGTTTCAGAAACTACAGATAAGGCCCATCCTGGCTCCTGGGAAAAGCAGCGGACCTCCTGGGGCACTGGCTAGAGATTACTGCCTGGGGACAAGTTGGAGGCATGGAGCCCTTCTGTGTGACCCCGCCCCCCTGCTCTTGGGAACAGCTTACTGCTGAGAACAGGAAGGCTGCAGCTTTGCTCACCTAAGCCTCCCTGAATTTCAAAGCCCTCATCGCACCTTGCTTGTCTTCCCCCATCCCCCTTATAAAAGATCTGGCCAGGAAAGAGAAGGAAGATGGTTTGTTAGGGTGTGAACCTGCCATCTTCTCAGATCGCTGGCCATGTGAATAAAGCGCCCATAAAAGATTCAGTCGCTGTCATTGGTTATTGGATTTGGTAGTGACAGGTAGCCTAAACGCCGGTGTCTTTTCTGGTTACAAATCCAAATGAGACACCTCAGGGAAACTGCTTCAATATAAATATAAACTAGCTTCATAATAATTTTTCTGTGCCACATTATTTTTCTACATTATTGTGTTTTCATTATCCAAAGTCAAGTCTTTTCTATCAATACTTATTTTTCCCTGTTCTAACCTTTCCCTTCTTTGATCATCATACATTTCTCCTTGTCTATGAGGAGTTTTCTTTATATTTTTTCATTATTTTTTAAGAGCTTTCAAACCCATCTCTTCTAACATCTGTAAGTCCCTGTTTAGTTTTCATGATTCTGTTTGTAATTTGTTTGTTGTCTATTTTGTTCATTGTGTTCTACTTATAAATGAATCCATGTGGTCTTTTTCTTCTTCTGTCTTATTTCAATTGGCATAATACACCCTACACCAATTGATGCCAGTATAAAAGATATCTTATTTTATGGTCAAGGAGTATTGAATTGTGTAAGTTTCTTTATGAAATGCTTTTTAAGAAGATTTTTAGTTACTTATTTTTAGCAAAGGAACAGGGAAAGAGAAAAATATCAATGTGTGGCTTTTTTTATGAGTCCCCCACCAGTGGTGTGGTCAGCAACCCAGGCATGTGTCCTGACTGGGAATTGAACTGGCAACCCTTTGGCTCATAGGGTGGTGCTCAACCCGCTGAGCCTCACCAGCCAGGGCCTCATACAGTATTTTGGGGGATGTTAATTATTGCAGGAACCATAGAAAACTCTAGGTAATTTCTTCAAATTATTAAAAATTAAATTGCCTAACGACCCAACATTCCCACTTCTGGAATTGTATCTGAAGAAACTAGAAACATTAATTAGAAAAAATATATGCACCCCTGATACAGATAGATCTGGTTAAGATAAATCAGATCATTGGGGAAGTAAAGAGGGGCAATAGGATGACTTTGCAAGGACAGTGTTGGGCAGTGTAGGAAGGGATTGTCCAAGAAGCTGAAAGCTTCCAGAGCCAGTGGGAAGAAAGGAGCACTGATTCTCTCTAACGGAGGTTCTGGGGCTTGCTGGAATTCTCAGGCTCCTGAGGTGGGGCTCTCTGTCTTGCACTTTCAGGTTGTTTTCCAAGAAGGAGGCCTGATTGATTGTGCTGCAGCTGCCCGAATTTCCCGATGCATTGCATTTTTTATGGGTAGGAACTAAAGGCAAAGCTGAGGGTCTGGCTGATCTGGCAGAGGTAACAGGTTTATTTCGGTATTTTGCTATAGGCTCTGAGGCAGAAGCCTGCCATTCTTCCACAATTGTGTAGTTTTTGTATGTTACGTTGTTTTAATTTTGTCAGCTAATCCTGTAGAAACAAGACAACTATTGAAACTAACAGGGAAAAGACTGTACAACACAGGTATTAGAGTTTAGCCTTAATTGGTGGGCTGAAGTGATTAAAGCTGTGACTTGATACCATTCAGTATCTGCTTTTGAAAAGACGCCTTTGCCTCTGAAGTTTTTGTCTGTGTAGAGTGGCCGTGGGCAGCAGAACACAAAGTAATGTTTGGTAACAACCCTCTTCACTGCAATGAGGTTTACATTAGCCAGGATTTGTAGGCAGACTTAGAGACCGTCAGTATATGAATGGGGAAAAAAGCCTGAGGAATTCTTTTTAAGTTATGCTCCTTCAATTATTTTGTTTACAATTATGGGGTTTCCCAGAAAACACAGTTTGTGGTAATAGCAATTATGTTTAAATTTTCTTTTTTTATATAGCTGATTCTAGTTTCCTACAATTCTGGCCATTATTATCTGAGTAATATTTTTAAAACTCAGTACTTTAAAATAAAACTTTTTATTTAACTATTTTATTACACACATTGAACCCTCAAAACACAGCCCTCTGAGATAAGTGCTTCTAAAAATCACATTATTATAGAAGAAGGAGGCAAAATACAACTTCTGTACTCTGGCAGTATCAAGGTTCTAACGTGAAATGTTCTGCCATATCATCCCTCAATACCTTTTTAAACTGTAGCAGAACAACTCAGAGTGAAGAAGATGTGGGTGAAATAAGAGTATTCTTCTCAGGGATCTCAATGTTTTGTACAACTGTCTTTGTGGAGCTGAACTTCAGAGGCTCTGGCCTCACAAACTGGTTGGTGCAGGCTGGTAATGAAGAATTTGTGTGAGAAGGGCAGAAGAACGAGCTCTGGGTGGCGTAGCTCAGTGGATTGAGCTCAGGCTGCAAACAAAAGTGTTGCAAATTCGATTCCCAGTCAGGGTACATACCTGGGTTGCAGGCCATGACCCCCAGCAACCGCATATTGATGTTTCTCTCTCTCTCTCTCTTTCTCCTTCCCTTCCCTCTCTAAAAATAAATAAATAAATAAATCTTTTTTTTTTTAAAGAAGGGCACAAGAACAAAGCCATCAGCTGTGGTGAAAAGGATAAAAACTGCACCCCATAAGATAGGCTTGGACAGAATCCAGACTTTGACTAGGACATCCTCACTCACAATGCAAGGCTTTTCTTTCCAACACATGCTCTGTGGTATCATGGGAGCCTTTTCCTAAAGTAAAAGCTTAATTACATTGTTAAATGTTCCTGTGAGCCATCATTATGGGCAGTGTTGGGAAAAGATCCTTCAGATGCATAGAAGACTCCAAAAATACCATCTGTGCTGCATGGAGAAGAGAACCATATGATGCCTATTTTCTCTACATTTCCAGTAAAAGTGAAGCTCCAAAATTGTGTGCATTTTTTTCATGAGTTATATTGTATCACTGAAAGTGCCTGCAGCTATCATAAAGAATTTATATGTAGTTGGATAAATAAAGTCCACCCAACTTTGTACCAAATATCTGAGTTAGTGTGGAGCTTCTCTGCAGCTCCCAGAGATTTTTAATCTGCCCACAACTGGGACAAAATTAGTGAACAGAAAAGTAGCATATATCATTTCTTAACAGGTTGCTTTCCAGGTCCTTTTGCAAAGTCTGAATGGCCACAGGCCAGTGAGGAGAAATGCAGAGAACTTCTCATGAGAAAGTGGAAAGTTATAAATATGAAGAACCACAGTGTTTCCATCAGTATATTATGCACAACAAAGCACCAAGTATGTACTGGCCATGGCTGATACAATTAATCCCACTAAAAATTACACAAATTTTATTTAACTAACCCCTTTCAGAGAGGCAAATTGAAGCTGAAAGGGATGATGAATGTGCCCAAGATAGAAGCCAAAGGCACACAAGGTCACCTTGTGCTTTGGAGAAAGCCCATAATCACTTAGTGAAAAGCTGGTCCACAATATACTGCGTGGTATTAAGTGCCAGATACTTGAACAGCTAGGTAGTCATGTACATGGTTGTTCTATATTGAATGGTTGCCACAGAGACAGGGGATATCTCTTTCTAATGCCTTCTGGATAGCCCTCAAGGTGCAAGTTTCATTCACAGATAATGTGGTGTTACCTTCTCACTAAGTAAGTAGAAAAAAGACGTAATGCAGGCAATATCCCTAGGAACCATCAAAAGGATCATGGCGTGAACATTACCTAGGAACTCTGAGTTCTTTATGGACATGGGTGGAGGAAGGGAGATTTTTAACATAAAAATATCCTGAACTATAAATGTCCAATTTCTGATAACTGGTTTGAAAAAATATATACAAATATTTCCTTCAGGGCATTTTGTTAGGTGAGGAACAACAGATCTTCCTCTAGCAATACTCTGTCTTAAGAGCATTGTCCCAGTGAGTGTAGAAGAAAAACTCTGAGTATAGAAACTAGAATACAGAAGCTTATGGATTTCAATGGCTGCTCAAGCTCTTTAAGGTCAGAACTGACCATCCTCTAAAACACATTTCTGCACATTCCCTCTAATCTACTGAGGCTTGATCTACCCTTGACATGAAGCAAAATGATCTGCAGAATGTCATCATTTTCCAATTTGGAAACACAGTGAAAAAAATATATAATAACTTAATTTTTTCATTTTCAACATTTTTATTTATTTTTAAAACATTTTTATTGTTCAAATACACTTTTTTGCCTTTCCTCCCTAAATACCCACCATTCCAGCCCTCCCCACCTCCTACCCCTGTTTCCAGCCCCCATTGTTATTATCGATGTGTCCTTTATAATTGTTCTTGTAAATCCTTCACACTTTAACCCCATTATCCCCTCTTCTCCCCTCTGGTCACTGTCAGCCTGTTCTCAATTTCAATGTCCTTGGTTATATTTTGCTTCCTTTTTCATTTTGTTGATTAGGTTCCTGTTAAAGGTGAGATCATATGACATTTTTCTTTCATTGCCTGGCTTAATTCACTTAGCATAATGCTCTCCAGTTCCATCCAATGCTTGCAAAAGGTAGGAGCTTCTTTCTTTCTGCTACATAGAATTCCATTGTGTGACGTACCATAGTTTTTTAATCCATTGATTTACTGATGGGCACTTAGGTTGCTTCCAGCACTGGGCTATTGTAAATTGTGCTGCTTTGAACATTGCATTGCATAGGTTCTTTTGGACTGGTGGTAAGGTTATTGATTGTTTCCCCTTTTATAATAAATATTGTTTTCATACCCTCAGTATGAACATTATAGATTTAGCAAAAGGGTAATTGAATGATTTAGTTGGTAAGATAGTCCACTACAGGGAAAGAATTTGAGCCAATAACACAGGAATAGATAAGCTGTTATATGGCCAATGAACATCTGATAAATCCTTATAGTATCAATGAAACAAGGGGCTATGAAGGAGCACTGAGAAAGCATGAACAACCTGACACCAGGTAGTTTTAAAACTAAAATAATAATTATGTCTACCTTTCAGGTCAAGTCCCCATTAGGGGGTGTGTGAGAGGCTACCACATATTGATGTTTCTCTCCCTCTTTTTCTTCTTCTATTCCCCTTTAAAGCAAACAAATAAAACCTTAAAAAAAATTAAAAACCTCAGGACCAGATGCATGTTCTGGCCAGATGGTGGTAGGTAGAAATCCTTCATTTCTGCACATAACCAAAAGTAGGATAACAACCAATCTAACATCAATCTAACAACCAGAACAGCCAGAAAATCAAATTGCATGGAAATCCAACAACCTGGGAATTAAACAAATAGTGAACTCGTCAACCAGACCTGCTAGATGAATGGATGCAGAGAACATGAGCTGAGGCTTTGGACTGGGTGGGTTTGGCTGGCTGAGAGAAACCATGGTGAGGCAACAGACTATTTAGTCAGTAAGTGGCATTTACTTCAGCAAATACTGATGGACATTTAGTATCTAGTATTTAAATGTCCTTTTAGTATTTAGTCAGGGTCAAATAGCTAAAGGGCCATAAAACTTTGGGGAAACAAACTCATTCTATGGTTGGACCCTTATCATTTAAATTGAGGGTGTTAGCACAGTAGGTTTCACAGGGTTTTATGCATTCTTTATTATGCCTGATCATCGCTGGGAACCTGCCCTGTGCAGCACAGGGCCCCACCCACCTCCCACATTCTTTCAGGCTTAATCAGGCAGGGGAAGTAAGGTAGCCAAGAGATTTGGAGACTTCTCACAGACAAAATGAGGACTGAGGCTATGGAAAAGTGGAGGGGTGCGGGTCCATCACCTGCTTTTTCTATACCACCCCCCAAGTCCTTCCCTGAGGGCCCCCTCATGACTGTGTCTATCTTAGGTCATCCCTCCCTTGAAGAATCTTACCTGTTACTGGCTAACGAGTCATCTGCCAGTGGCCAAGCAGGGTGGAGTAAAAGTAGACATAGGTGGCTCCCCCTCGAGGGAGATAAGCTTGTCTCCTTAGTGGCTTATGTGCCCAAGATCTTTTTATTCATCCTTAGTCATGGGAGTTATACCTTCTGAAACCAGGCAGGGAGGTTTCCAACAATTAGTCCTGTAAATGACAATACTACATGTAAAGTTTAGTACCATGGACACTCTGAGCACTTCAAGCATTATGTCTTCTGGAGATCCCTCAATTTCCAAGCCTCATCCAAGGACAAACTGATGTCATCCTCATAATAAATGATCCAAAAAAGACATAATGTCAGACACATTACATTTAAAAAACAGAAAAATGAACCTGTAGAGGTCACCCAGGAATACTCAGCACTTCAGAAATCTTTTTGCAGGGACAGGGGTGCATAAGATGAAAAAAATCCACTCTAGCAATGTATAATTTGAGCTTAATGGTGAAGAAATTATTTAATTATTTTTAACATATTTTATTTATTATGCTAATACAGTTGTCCCATTCCCGACCCCTTCACTCCTCTCTGCTCTGCACACCCCCTCTCACCCACATTCCCCCACTTTAGTTCATGTCCATGGGTTGTATGTGTAAATTCTTTGGCTTCTACATTTCCTATACTATTCTTAACCTCACCTTTTCTATTTTCAACTTACCATTTATGCTACTTATTCTCTGTACCTTTCCTCCTCTCTCCCCCTCCCACTCCCCTGTTGTTAACCCTCCATGTGATCTCCATTTCTGCGGTTCTGTTCCTGTTCTAGTTGTTTGCTTAGTTTGTTTTTGTTTCTGTTTTAGGTGTGATTGTTAATAACTGTGAGTTTGTTGTCATTTTACTGTTCGTATTTTTGATCTTCTTTTTCTTAGATAAGTCCCTTACAGTTCATATAATAAGGGCTTGGTGATGATGAACTCCTTTAACTTGACCTTATCGGAGAAACACTTTATCTGCCCTTCCTTTCTAAATGAAAGCTTTGCTGGATAGAGAAATCTGGGATATAGGTCCTTATCTTTCATGACTTTGAGTACTTCCTTCCAGCCTCTTCTTGCTGGAAGGTCTCTTTTGAGAAATCAGCTGACAGTCAGATGGGAACTCCTTTGTAGGTAACTGTGTCCTTTTCTCTTGCTGCTTCTAGGATTCTCTCCTTCATTTTTATCTTGGCTAATGTAATTATGATGTGGCTTGGTGTGTTCCTCCTTGGGTCCAACTTGTTTGGAACTCTTTGAGCTTCCTGGACTTCCTAGAAGTTTATTTCCTTTGCCAGATTGAGGAAGTTTTCCTTTATTATTTGTTCAAATAAGTTTTCCACTTGTTGCTCTTACTCTTTCCCTTCTGGTACCCCTATAATTTGGGTGTTGGGAATTTTTAAAGATGTCCTAGAGGCTCCTAAGCCTTTCCTCATTTTTTTGAATTCTTATTTCTTCATTCTTTTCTGCTTGGATGTTTCTTTCTTCCTTCTGGTCCATTCCATTGATTTGAGTCCCAGTTTTCTTCCCATCACTATTGGTTCCCTGTACATTTTCCTTCATTTCACTTAGCATAGCCTTCATTTTTTCAACTAATTGGCGACCAAAATCAACCAATTCTGTTAGCATCCTGATTACCAGTGTTTTGAACTGTGCATCTGGCAGGTTGGCTATCTCTTCATCACTTAGTGATATTTTTTTCTGGAGCTCTGATCTGTTCTTTTGTTTGGGCCATTTTTTTTGTGTTGCTGCACCTGTTACTTAGTGAGAGGGGGAGCTTTAGGTGTTCACCAGGGCGGGGTAACCCACGTCGATGCGTTGTGATGCTGTATGTGCGGCAGGGGTTGGAAAGGGGACAATGGCACTTGCTCCACTCTCTGCCAGATTTCAGTCACTTTCCCCACAAGCAAATTGGGCCCTTCTGTTGCTAATTCCTGTGAGGGTGGGTTTGTGTTCATTCTAGGACCCTGTGGGTCTCTCCATTGAACTCTCCTGTGAAGCTGGGAGTTTCTCCCACTGCCTCAACCCCCACAGCTGTTTTCAGTCAGTGGTTTTAGGCTTTATTTCCCCAAACAGGAGCCCTGGGTTGCGCAGTCTCTTTTGCTCCCCAGTTGTTTCTCCTAGTTTATCTGCACGCAAATGTGGAAGTCCCCAATCCACCACCTGGCTGGGTCTGCCCGCTGCTGCCTTGCTGGCCAGCTGCAGCGTTGTGTGCTGCACTCCACAATCCACCACCTCGCTGGTCCACCAGCCACTGCCTTGCCCTGGGTCCTCTCTGCCTGGCTGCTTGGCTCTGCCCCTTCTACCATGACCCAGACACCAGCCTGCAGTGTCCGCAGCATTATGGATGAGATCTGAGATAAATTCACATGGACTACCAAGTCCTATGGAGGAAAAGGGATGGCATGGCTAGTCTCTCAAGGGGAGAATGCCATGGAGTGGCCTGGCAACTCTCTCAAAGGAGAGCGCCTCGATCCTTGCCTTCACAGGTCTTACTGGGTTCAATTTGCACAGGAATACAGGTAAAGTTCATTCATCATTGTCAGGCAGTAAGGATCAAACAATAGATAGCATACAAAGAACTACGGGAGCTTATTCTGGTCTTTTAGCTAAAGGGCTACAAAACTTTGGGAAACAAACTCATTTCCTGCTCGAACCCTTATCATTTAATTGAGAGCATTCTTAGCAAAGCAGGTTTCACAGGATTTTACATATCCTTTCTCAGGCCTGATTACCTTTCTGATTACCCGGGGAACATGCACTTTCCAGCACAGGGCTGCACTGTCCTCTGTCATTGTTTCAGGATTAAGTCATGCAGAGGAGACAAGATAGCCAAGAAATTAGGAGACTTCTTGCAGGCAGAATGAGGACTCCGGCTTTGTCAAAGCCAAGGGGCAAGGGCCCATCACCCCCTTTCTCCATAGCTCCCGAAGTCCTTCCTTGGGGCCTCCCCATGATCATGCCTGTCTTAGATCATTCCCCCCTAAGGGAATCTTACCTGTCATTGGCTAACTGATCAAGCATTGGGGGCCAGTTATGGAAAAAGGAGCAGAAGCAGTGTTCCTGTCAGGGAGATAACTTTGTCTCCTTAGTGTCTCCTTGTCCAAAGTTCTCTCACTTAGCCTTAGCCATGCTAGGGAGTGAGGGTTGCAGCTCCTGAAACCAGGCAGTGTGGTTCCCAACACTACCAGTCAGGATGAATTTGTCTTCTTTAACTCTTTGGTTGTCAGACTTCCATACAGCTCAGTTTTGTATCAATTCTGGTTGTTTTTTGTTTTCAAATTCTTGTTGTCCATCTTTTGGTTGTTTGAGGAGCCACAATGTGTCTACCTATGCCTCCAAAAATTATTCAATTATTGTTTTCAAGGCATTTAGTTAGCTGAGGAAAACTGGCTTTCCTTTATGGGTAGTCTGTATTTAGAGCATTGCCTTTGTGTGTCTGAAACCAACAACCTGATTATAGAAATAAAAATGGGAGACAACTGTACATGAAAAACAATAAAAAGTGAATAAAATGCATTTAAAATAAATTAGTGCATAAAAAAGAAAGCCTTAGAGATTATTAAAAAGGAAAGAAAAGAAAGGCCTTAAGATTTCAAATTGTCCCTCAAGGGCTTATAGGACAGAAATGAAAACCCCCTAAAGTCTGGAAGAACCACAATTGGTTTAACCTCTGAACATTCATCTACCTGTGAAATGGAGGGAAATAACTGCAGAATGCCTTTCCTTCCCAATTTGGAGACAGTGTGCAAGAACAACACACAGAATGAGGACCTTCTTGATCTCAAATGAAGACACTGCTTTTTGGTTTACTCTAAATTGAACTTAGATACAACTACATGGAGATTCGAAATTTCTTGTATTGACAAATGATGATTTCAGGAAGAGAAATAGTACATTCCAGCAAAGAACCAGTATGATAACTCAGGATGGAAGAAATCTGATTTGCTGTAAAACCAGTGTACAGGTGCCTCAAAGTATCATTAAATCAAGTGCTCATCAATGACCAATGGAAAAACACATTTGAGGACTAGAACACAAGGGTGTTTTCCATTTAAAAGAATGCTAAATTCACAGTCAGGTTGTTCGCAATAAAGTAGCTAAAATCAGAGAGAGATAACAACAATGTGACAGCTACTACCCATTCAGTTTGGAATCAGGCTATAGTTACTCTATAAATGCCCATGTTCCTATCCACAGCCCCATTTCTTCGTGAATCTATTGAGACGATGTGTTGTTTGATCCCAGCCTTCCTATGTAGAACCACAGTTTACATGACTACCTACCTGCTCACTTAACACAAAACAACACATTCTGGACCTCCTTTTCAAGAAAGTGGGCACTATGTCATCCTCTTGGCTCACGGTGACTCTGCCAACATCCAGTTTGTGTCATGGGAGTATCCCCTCATCTGTATGAGACACAGTTTCCACCTCTGAAAAATCGGTGGTGTAAAATAAACCTTGAGTAATTTTAGGTGTATTAAATGAATGAGTCATGACAGGTTTCTCCCTGATGCTTCTTCCTGCAGAATATGCAGTTGGTCCAGCTGTGATTGTTGTATTTCATGAATTTCAATGTTCCATAAAAATCACTTGCCTTTTTTCTCATTTATCTGTGGCCATTATGAGTTTTAAAGAGTACATGAAAAGCAACCTTCAAAGAGCTTGTGATGCCATTTATGGGGTCCTGGTTTGTGTTTTTGTGTAGCCAAATTAGGCATTCATGCAGGCAGCAAAAATACCAAGGCACACTCAGATTTGTCATATGATTTTGTATACACATCATTCAGAAAACTATATATTATACACCTGCTAATGCAGACACATTCTGAGACAACTTGCAACACTAGTGAAGGATGCAGACAAAAATCTGTTAACTTCTGTTTTAGTGGGAGAGTCAGACAGTTGTAGAAGACATTACTTGAAATCTCTTTGCCATAGATCACTTATAGTATTTTCATAGCGTTTGTTGCATCTGGTGGCATTTTTCAAATGGGGGCTAGAAAGATGGATCAGGATGGATCACAGGACCATATAAAAAGGGAGTGATTTCTGTTCCAGAAGAAAAACCTCATGTTTATACAGAACATAGATTTGATTGGAGAGCATTAGTTTGTGGGTGAGGAAGGTATGGCAGAATCCGAGATTTGTTCCAAGTCCATCCTAATTTGTGTCTTCTTCTATCTGATCTCACTTCAGGTGCTGTCCTCACTCTGGTGTCCATCACCATTACCTTCACCATCATTGCTAAAGTCAAGCTCCACAGAGTCACTTGTACACACCAGTTATAACCACTGGCAAGAAAGCCCATTTCTTTTTCCAGGTGAATCCAAAATCCCTTTGAGTTTTTTTCTACACTTATAGATCATAAATATTGCATGGCTTATGTTAGGCACCAAAGCTTAGAAACATTCAGAAGGAAGTCTTTGGTTTTGTAAAGAGAGATACACCATACTTGGAGAGCTAGAAAGAACTGGAGCTTAAAAATAGACCCAGTCTTAGAGAAGTGGTAGCAAGAGTCTCAGATGTGTCTTGCTTGGGCATCTTTTTGGGATGTCTAACCTAAGGAAGCTCAATCTTCAGACGATTAGTGGGAGCCAATACTGGTGTTTTCTGCACACTGGTGTTTTCAGGTTTTGTGCTTTGAAGAGAAAAAAGATAAGTGAAAAAATTAATAGAAACAGGGCTGTAAGGATAAAGTGAATAGGGCTCTTGTTAGTCAGAAGTTAAGCATTTACAAGAGGGACTGTTACAAGTTGGAAGATAAGGAGACATGGGTGAGACTGGATTCAGTTGGAAGACAGGTAGAAATATGCAGGGTTGGAGTATTTGAACTCCTGTAAAAGTTGTGTGGACTTGGTGTCAGTTTGAAGGCAAAGACAGGTGGGCAGAAACAGTATCGGCTAGAAGGCAGGGAGAGGTATGGTGCTGCTGTCAGTTTGAAGAAATGGAAGTTGGACAAGGCTAGAATGAATCAGAAATAAATTTAAGATGCATGGAATTTCAAGCCATTGAAATTGTGGGAGAGGAAGCAGGCCTGAAATTAGTATAATTTTTTTCTTGTTAATGTTTTATGTAATAGCCCAGATTTATTTTTGGCATGTATTATTTTCTGATTTTTGAAGATCACTTATTGAAAAGATTTTCAGAAATGTTGCCACTTTGTTTTATTTCCTTTAACTGATGGTGTTTTGATTATGCATATTCACCATAAACTAGACCATCTTTACCCTGTGCCTACAGAGAACATCAAGCTATACTTTGTGAAGTTCAGACCCACAGACTCTGTGCTACATACACTAGTGAGAGCCCTTTGCTGAGAGCCCCTTCTCTTTCCCAGCTTTATTCTTAATCTTTTAAACATCCTTCCTGTAGCCTTAGAGGAATAGCTGGGGAAATAATTTGTTCCAGGTTGAAAACCTGGAAATGACAGGGATAACTGTTGTGAATTTCAAGTAGACATAATGCCATTTACTTTCCTACCTGTAATGTTGAGATGAAAAAATTATTCATCTCAAAGGGTCCTTTTTAACATCAAATGTGGTATGAGACGTTTAAACAACAATAATTTTATTCAAAAACACTGTTTTAATAAATTAAGAAATAAAAATAGACTTGACTATAATATTGGACCAGGTTTACTTGAGAGATGTTTATAGAGCATTGCATTTAAAAGTGCAGGGTACACATTTTTCTCTAGTTTACATGCAAAACTTTCCAAGATAGATCTTGTACCAGCCGAAAAAATTATCCTCAATAAATTTTAACTATTTAAAATTATACTAACCATATATTCTGACCACAATGGTAAGATACTAGAAGTCAAATATAGGAAAAATACCACAAATATATGGAGATTAAACATCAGGCTACCAAACACCCAATACATCAAAAATGAAACCAGAATAACAAAAAGGATAATGAAAGAAATAAAAATGGCTGGAATGGGAATAAAAGGGAGAAAACTGTACTTGAACAATGATTAAAATTAAAAAAATTTAAAAAAGAAATAAAAATGCAAACATAGTCTTAGAAAACCTGGATTTAGTAAAAGCTGTTATAAGAGGACACATTATAACTATACAATTCTAACTAAGCAGCTGAAAAATTTAAATAATATCATTTAAATTGATTTCTACATACATTAAAAATGAAGTAACAAAACAAAGGTAAATTGAAGTAATATAAAACAAAGATCACTGCCATAATAAATAAATTAGAAAAATAGAAAAGACTATGGCTCCTTCTTTGAAATGATAAATAAATTTGAAAAGCATCTAGAAATACTCATCAAGCAGTAAATAGAGAAAACATAAATAGGTAAAAAGAGAAAAAAAAGACAAATTACCACTGACACCACAAAAGCACAAAGAATTCTTGAGAAATATCATCAACAAGTATACACATTTAATTTGTCCATTTAATAAAATAGGAAATTTTTAGACAATTCATCGTTTGAAGGCCAAAACCGATAAGAACTATATTTGCTTAATAAAGCAATTACCAGCAATAAATTCGAAGCAGTAATTATGACACCCCAAGGACCAGAGAGAATTACAGGTGAATTCTAACACTTACTGTAAAACAATTAATAATAAATTGAAGAAGTACACTTCTAAATTTAATTTATAAGGACAGCATTACTTTGATACGAAAACTACACAAAGACACAGAAAATAAAAAAGAGACAGAGACAGGGGAACTTACAGGCCCATATTGTTGATAAATGTAGGTTGAAATTCTCAACAAAACAGTTACAAACCAAATTTAATATTTTGAAATGATTATACGCCCTGATCAAGTGTGAATCTTACCACTGGTGCAAGAATGTCTCAACATCCAGCAATCAATGTGATTCATCACATTGAAAACCAAAAACAAGAATCATGTGATTATTTGAGAGATACAAAAAGCCTTTGAAGAACTAAATATGCATTACTGATAAAAATATTTCAAAAGAATGGTAATAGAAGGAAAGGTCTCAGCTTGATAAAGACAATATATGACAACCTCACAGCTAACATAATACTCAATTGTGAAATAATGAAAACATTTTTAAAGATAAAAAACAAGTCAAGAGTGTTTACTCTGATTACTATTATTAAAAATAATAATGGAATTTTGAGACATAGCAATTGAAAAAGAAAAATAAATAAATGGATCTAAATAAAAAAAGAAAGAAAACTGTTAGCATTTGTAGATGACATGATATTCTATACAGAATTTCTTTCTTTTTTAAAAAATTGTTGTTCACCTGGCTGGTGTAGCTCAGTGTATTGAGCTTGGGCTGTGAACCAAAGCATCGCAGGTTCAATTCCCATCAGGGCACATGCCTGGGTTGTGGGCCACGGCCTGCAGCAACCGCACATTGATATTTTTCTCTCTCTTTCTCCCTCCCTTCCCTCTCTAAAAATAAATAAATAAAATCTTTTTAAAAATCTTTAAAAAAATGGTTGTTCAAGTACAGTTGTGTCCACTTTCCCCACACTACTCACCCCAGCCCATCCATCTATATCTCCCAACCTCGATTCTGCCTTTAGTTTTGTCCATGTGCCCTTTTTATATGTTCCTGAAAACCCTTTCCCTCCCAATGTCCCCTCCCACCTCTTCTCTGGTTACTGTTACATTGTTCTTAATTTCAATGTCTGTGGTTACATTTTGCTTGCTTGCTGGTTTTGTTGATTAGGTTTGAATTATAGGTGAGATCATAAGGTATTTGCCTTTCACCGCCTGGCTTATTTCACTTAGTATTATGTTCTCCAGTTCCATCCACATTGTCATAAAGGGTAGGAGCTGCTTATTTCTTTCTGCTGCATAGTATTTCACCTTGTAAATGTACCATTGTTTTTTAATGTATTCAATTACTGATGGGCACTTAGGTTGCTTCCAGCACTTGGCTATTGTGAATTGTGCTGTTCTGAACATTGGGGGTGTAAGTTCTTTAGAATTGTTTTTTTTAAATTTTATTATTATTATTTTTTTAGGTTTCTTAGGGTATAATCCCAGCAATGAAATTGCCTGGTCAAAAGGCAGTTCCATTTTTAGTTTTCTGAGGAAATTCTATATTGTTTCTTACAGAGGCTGAACCAGTCTGCATTCCCACCAACAGTGCACTAGGGTTCCCTTTTCTCCACATCCTCTCCAACATTTGTTGTGTGTTGATTTGTTTATGATGGCCATTCTGACCAATGTGAAATGGTATCTCATTGTGATTTAAATTTGCATTTCTCTGATGGCTAGTGATGCTAAGCACTTTTCATATGTCTCTGGGACCTCTTTGTGTCCTCATTGAGAAGTGTCTGTTCAAGACCTTTGCCCATTTTTAATTGGGTTGTATGTTTTCCTGTCACTGAGTCATATAAGTTCTTTATATATTTTGGAGATCAAACCTTTATCCAAGGTATCACTGGTAATATGTTTTCCCATGTAGTTGAGTCCCTTTTCATTTTAATGCTGTTTTCTTTAGCTGTGGAGGAGCTTTTTATTTTGATGAGATTCCATTGTGTATACTTTTCTTGGTTTAGGAGACATATTGGTGAAAATATGGCTGTGAGAAGCATCTCAGACTTTCCAGTCTATGTTCTCCTCTAGTACTTTTATAGTGTCATGACTTACATTTAAGTATTTTATCCACCTTGAATTTATTTTTGTGAATATTGTAAGTTGGTGATTGTGTTTCAATCTTATGCATTTTACTTTCCAGCTCTCCCAACACCATGTGTTGAAGACACTCTTTTTACTCCATGTTATGCTTCTTCCCACTTTGTTGAATACTAATTGACCATAGAGACTTGGGTTTATTTCCAGACTCTCTAATCTGTTCCATTGGTCTATGTGTCTGTTTTTATGCCCATACCAGAGTGTTTTGAGTACAGTGACCATGTAATATAGTTTCATATCAAGTATTTTGACCCCTTCTACTTTATACTTTCTTCTTGAAATTGCTGTGGTTATTCTGGGTTATTTTTGGTTCCATATACATTTTGGAAATGTTTGTTCTACATCTGTGAAATATATCATTGTTACTTTAGTAGGAATTGCATTAAGTCTATAAATTACTCTGGCCCAGGGAAGAAACACACCTTAACAAAAATATCTGCCACTGCAATGTCAGGACTGATCACAAATAAACAGGTATTAATAAGGATGTAAAGAGATTAAGGCTATTATAAGAAAGGAGAGAAATAAACTATAGTATATATTCTAGTGACTTATTATGTACAAACTTGCTAGAGAAGCAATGAACATTGAAGGGCTATTCAGGAAATAAAATATCACTAGTCATGAAGAAGACCAGAGTCAACTCTGTCTCACTAGATTTTAGTATTTAGCACTGTTTTTTTATTTCTGGATCTGCCTCTAGTGATGTCAGATGTGGACCCTGTCTGATCTTAGGCTGCCTGCTCTGTGACTGCCGGAATTCTGCTGACTATGGTTGTCTGTTTTAATTGTTAGTTACTTTGCACTCAGCAGTCAATAAGCCCAATAAGGTGGGGCAGAATTCCTCCAGGAGTTGGTTCTATTGTCTCCCCTAAGGCTGCCACTATTTAGAGGTGAGAGGTCTGCTTGAGATGGCTGCTTCAGTATGTGAGATGACTCAGCACTGTGCTTCTTAGCAGCTGGTCTCTCAGCTCTCTCCTCCCTGCCTCCACCTCCACTCTCTTCTCAAGGGTTTCTAGTCCACTCAGCCCCACCCCTCTTTGCCAGGGATTTACATCTGTGGCTTTAGTTATTAATTTAGTCTCTCTGCACTCTACAGTCAGGCTTAAGAAACAGCGAGCCAGGGAAGAGTCTTTCTTGGGGGCTGGGTTGTTGTATCCCCTTGAGCTGCTGCCACTCAGAAAGAAGTGGTCTGCCTGAGCATGTTGGCTGCTATGTTTTTGGGTCTGACTCAGCACCGTGTTCTCTATTTTCTCTGCACTCTCCCCACAGTTTCCATGGCAATCTGTTCCCACCTTTGCTGGAACCACAGGTAAGTGACAGCAAATGAAAATCTGTGCTTTGGCCCCTTAAGTGGCTCTTTGCATCTCCAGCCGTCTGTCTCTGGCAGAGCCAACACTGTTACTTTCTGATGCTGTTTGTTATCTGTATACATTTTGGCTGTGCTGTTATAGACTGGGGACATCAGCTTAGGGTATAGACCCCATTCTTATTAGAAGGTCTAATATGCTGCTTAATTATCCATCAGGACTCTCAAGTCTCCACCACGCTCCTTGACTGATAGGTTGTGCCAAAGGTGGTTCTTCTGTCTCTCTGAGGTACTAAGGCTTCTCTCTCACTATAGTTCAGTTGTTTGTTCTGGGTAATTTCTCTACAATTTAGTTGTAATTCCAGGTTGGTCATGGAAGGAGGTTAGTGTGGCTTCTACTCCTCTGCCATCTTGCCTACCCATCCACAATTTTTAAGCTTTTTGAATCAAGCTTCACTTTAAATTTATAATTGTTTCAAACCCAGTCCTCCTGGTGTCAAGTTGTCCAATGACATCACAGTTGTCATTGTGCGCAGTATTTATTTGACCGATATTATGTGTCAGATGTCAGCCATTTACTAGAGATGTGGAGTTTTTGCCATGTCATGTGATCAGATACTATCCCTGGTAAGGGCTATATTTCTTTGTTTAATCTCCAAGTATTTGTCTCTTTACTAATTCTGTTATCTCTACAATGAAGGCTTCAAAACTTGATTAAATAAGAAACAATCAGTGCCTTTTTTTAAACAAAATCAAGGGAATTCCTTTCATGATTGTGTTTTCTGTACACTGTCTTTAAATTCAGGAGGCATAAAATTCTCCAGAAATTGTCCTTTCATGTCAGGGGAGGCCAGGGCTCAGTAGCTCAGAGGGAATGTGGAGTTAACTGACCTTTTGTGGTTCTCAGTACTGGCTTGCAGGAACTTGAGAACCATTTGACATATTTAATTCTGTGTGTTCCCATCCTTGCATTTGGGTTATTTGTTGTAGAGTCACTGGGTCTGTATTAAATCCTTCAATACAGACTATTCATAAAGGGACTCTTTTGCTCCTAAGCTAAAAAAAAATGCTTTGAAAAGAATTATCATATAATTCTTCTTGATCAACTATTTTATGATAACACACTTAAAAGTTAGAAATTGTTTCAGTTTGGGCACTCTGTCTTTATACATGTGTCCCTGAAGCACTCTGAGTTCCTGCAGGAGCTCCACATTGTCATTCTTTCTGTGGGTATTGGTGATGTTGTTTACATTGTGTCCCTTTTTGTTTAACTAAATATGAAGGTGACATTGGCTTGTCACCTTGAGGGCCATTTAGAATGCATAATACATAGTGTTTCATAATGTCCATGGTAACAGCCTACCCCTGTCAAAACCTTTTCAGAATGATGACCCACTTGTTCATTTGTCTGGTATTTAGTATAATACAACATATCCTAGAACAGCTTTTTACTATGCAAGCATTGGCCATGTCCTTGGTACCAGGACACTCTTCCCAACCCCAGGTTTTGTTCCTTATCTCTCTGAGGCTCAGATTGCTTGTATACAAATTGCATGTTAGAAACCAAACCTTGTGTTATTTTGGTAGGAGTAACTAGATCAGCCATGGCAAGTGCTTATCTAGAACCTTGTCTTCCAGTATATACTGCTGGATCTGCTGTGAATTTTCATCTAAATAAATTTCACTCACCGATGAGACTTTCCTGCCTTTTTCTTCACTGGTTTGTGGATCTTGTCAGTTTGAAAAGATGTAGAATGCAATTTTTGAAGGAATTTGAGATGGTCTACAGTGGGTCTCAAAATTTGTCCTTTTTGTGGCCAGATTAAAGATCTAGCAGGGGAGAAGGCAAGTAAAATATCCACTGAGATAACTTGTCCTATTTTGGGTGAAGTTAAACTATATAATACATCTGGTGTGTTGTGACCATTCAAGGCCAGACAGGTTCGTAAGATTCAGGCAGACAGAAGAAAATTCACGGAGTCATTGAGATGTATAGCATGTGTTTATTCAAGGGTGGGCAATCCACACATGCTGCAAGCTGCATGTCCCCCTGCATGTCCCTGCATGTCACCTGTCCCCTCTGCACAGCACCCCAGCATGGCATCCACCATAGCCTACTGCATGTTTCTTGTCACTTATTTTAATCCTATCAAAATAAGTTATAGTTTGATAGGACTTCAGTTGAACCAATTAATTGCTTTGGGTGATATCATAATTATAAGAATTTAATCTTTCCAATATATAGGAATTATTTATCCTTCCTTTTAGGTGGCAGCCAAAGGGATCACCTACATCCTCTAATACTAGGTTATAGTCAAAGCCAGCAAGGTGCCAACAGAATTATGCAACAGAACTTCACTGTATTTTTGTGAGCCCAATCAAGAGTATGGAAATAGTTTCTTTGGAAACAGTCTCAAGGCTATGAGAAATATACTTCTGAGGCTCATTTTTAAGGTTATAGAGACTTCTTCCCTTAATAGCTCAGACACCTGGATGAGGAAGCCAGACTGCCTCTGTTTACCCTATATCCTGCCTAAATTAAAACACAAGAGGACTAAACCATGCCTAACATCAGTTGGAAAGCAGGGAACATAGGCAAGAAAGGTGTTAGTTGGCAGGCAAAATGTGGTGGGTGGATCTAGAATTATCTGTGAAGCAGGGAATGGTGGGGTGCTGACTTCTATTGGAAGGCAAGCAGATGTGGGTAAGAGAGAAGCAGAGCTGACATCAGTTGAAGATATGGAAGAGGTGGATGAGGTTGGTATTGGCTTAAGTTTATTTTTCAATATGCTGTAAGAGTGTGCAGTTTCTGTTGATTACGTATATTTTGTTTTCCTGGGATGAATTGTTGAAAAGTCTGTCCATTCAGCAATGTATACCTTTACCTCTGTGACACATTAGTTGTTCATGTAAGAGGGTTTAATCCTGGACACTCTATACTGTTCCATTGTTTTAAGGGTCTGTTTTGTGCCAATATATTTCTGGTTTGATTATTATAGCTTTTTTAGTATAGTTTGACAACACAGAGAATGGCATCTATAACTTTGTTCTTTCTTCTCTACATGTATTTGCTTATTAAGTTATTTGTTGTTCCATATAAATTTTAAGATTTTCATTTCAGAGAAGAAAATAAGTTATAGTTTGATAGGATTTCAGTTGAACCAATTAATTGCTTTGGGTGATGTCATAATTATAAGAATTTAATCTTTCTAATATATAGGAATTGTTTATCCTTCCTTTTTTTGTGTGTTTAGTTCAATTTCTTCCTTCAATGTCCTATTATCTTGAGAGTATATGTCTTTCACCTCTTTGTTGATGTCAATTCAAAGGCAATTATTTTTTTTCATACAATTGTCAATGGGATTACTTTCTTTACCTCTTCTACCTGTGTTTATTATTCTATACCAATGTGACAGATTTCTCTACAGTTTGCATTTTGTTTCTTAATGAATCATTTTATTAATTCAATTAATTTTGTTGAATTCTTTAATTCTCTGTAGAGCACCATATCATCTGCAAATAGTGACAGTTTTAATGCTTTTTTATTTAGAGTGTTTTATTTATTTTCCCTTGTGATTGCTAGTATAATTATTTCTTTTTTAATATATTTTATTGATTATGCTATTACAGTTGTCCCATTTTCCACCCTTCCCTCCCCTCCACCCCGCACACCCTCTCCCATGTCCATGGGTCATACTTATAAGTTCTTTAGCTTCTACATTTCCCATACTATTCTTACCCTCCCCCTATCTATTTTCAACCTACAATCTATGCTACTTATTCTCTGTATCTTTTCCCCCTCTCTCCTCCTCCCACTCCCCTGTTGCTAACCCTCCATGTGATCCCCATTTCTGTGGTTCTGTTCCTGTTCTAGTTGTTTGCTTAGTTTCTTTTGGTTTTGTTTCAGGTGTGGTTGTTAATAATTGTGAGTTTGCTGTCCTTTTACTATACATGTTTTTTCTTTATCTTCTTTTCTTAGATAAATCCCTTTAACATTTCATAAAATAAGGGCTTGGTGATGATGAACTCCTTTCACTTGACCTTATCTGAGAAGCACTTTATCTGCCCTTTCATTCTAAATGAAAACTATGCTGGATAGAGTAATCTGGAATATAGGTCCTTGTCTCTCATGACTTGGAATACTTCTTTCCAGCCCCTTCTTGACTGTAAGGTCTCTTTTGAGAAATCAGCTGACAGTCTGATGGGACCTCCTTTATAGGTTACTGTCCCCTTATCTCCTGCTGCTTCTAGGATTCTCTCTTTCATTTTTACCTTGGCTAATGTAATTACGATGTGCCTTGGTGCCTCTTCGTGGGTCCAACTTCTTTGGGGCTCTCTGAGCTTCCTGAATTTCCTGGAAGTCTATTTCCTTTGCCAGAATGGGGAAGTTCTCCTTTATTATTTGTTCAAATACGTGCTCAATCTGTTGCTTTTCCTCTTCTCCTTCTGCTACCCCTATAATTCAGATGTTGGAACATTTAAAGATGTCCTGGAAGTTCCTAAGCTTCTCCTTGTTTTTTTGAATTCTTATTTCTCCATTCTTTCCTGTTTGGTTGTTTTTTTCTTCCTTCTAGTCCACTCTAGTGTTTTGAGTCCCAGTTTCCTTCCCATCACTATTGGTTCTCTGTGCATCTTCCTTCATCTCTTTTATGGTAACCTGCATTTTTTCATGTAATTTGTGCCCAAAATCAACCAATTCTGTGAGCTTCCTGATCACCAGTGTTTTGAACTATGCATCTGATAGATTGGCTATCTCTTGGTTGCTCAAAAGGATGAGTCCTGGGACATTGATCTATTCTTCTGTTTGAGACATATCTCTCTCTCTCTCTCTCTCTCTCTCTTTTTGGTCTTGTCGCTCCTGTTACAGTGAGGGGCAGAGCCTTAGGTGTTCACCGGGGCTGGGCACCCCAGTCGCTAGATTGTGACATATGTGAGGGCGGGGGCAGGAGCAGGAGGGAACAATGGTGGTAGTTATGTTCTCCTGGGACCTCAGCTTCTTCTCTGGGATCCTGGGTTGAACGCTCTGTCCTGGTCCACAATCACTGCCTCACTGGGTCCGCCAGCTGCTGCTTGCATACTCAGGGTCCACCCGCTGTGATCTTGTGTGCTCCAGATGCCTTATGCACTCCTGGTTGCCTTATGTGCCCAGTTCCCCTTGTTCTTTGTGCACCGCACCCTGCGCCTGGAGTCTCCTCTCTGCCCCTCCTACCGGTCTGGATGAACAGGTCTATATTTCAACTTCTTGGCTGTCGGACCTCCATTCAGATAAATTTTCTGTCAGTTCTGCCTCTAAATTGTTGTTGTTCTAATCTTGGTTGTGCGTAGAGGTACGGTGCGTCCACCTATGCCTCCATCTTGCCGGAAGTCCACTAGTGTAATTATTTCAATGCTACTTCAAATAATAGAAATGAAAGTGGATATTCTTCACTTGTCTTGATTTTTCAATAGAATGATTTCTTTATTTCATAATTGAATATATAGTTAGTCATGAGGTGGTCACATATATTCTTTTTCAAGCTGAGATTGTTTCCTTGTAGAAGCCTTCTGTGAAATATTTTTTAATCACTGATGCATATAGTACTCTATTTCTTTTTCTGTATCTCTTGAATATTCATATGACTTTTTTTAAGTGGTGAATCACATAATTGGTTTCTTGATGTTGAGCCATTCTTGCATTGCTGGTATAATTCACATTTGATCAAGGTGTGTACTCTTTTTACTATATCATTCAGTTTGGTTTGGTACAATTTTCTTGAGAATTTCAGTGTGTACATTTATTAAGAATATAGGCCTGAAAGTTTGTCTCAATTTTTTGCAGTTTCTTGCATTAGTTTTGATATCAAAGTAATGCTGGCCTCTTAAGATAAATTGATGAAGGATATGTACTAGTCATTGTTGCCATATTTGTTAGAATTCCCCCATAAATCTCTGTGGGCTTGGGCTTTTTTTTTTTAGATGTTTTAGTTACTGATTCAAATGTATTTCTAGTAATTGTTTTGTTCAGATAGTGTGATTTGTCATGACTTAGCCTTCAAAGGGAGTATGAATTAAAATTTTTCCATTTTATTAGATGGTCAAATGTGTTGTATGTAATTATTGATGGTATTCTTTAAAAATTCTTTGTGTTTTTCTAGTGTTGATTGTTGTTTCTCTTTTTTCTGCTTTTATTTCTTTTAGTTTTCCCTCTTTGCTGCTTGATGGGCCCTATTAGAGGCTTTTCAAATTTATTTATCATTTCAAAGAAGGAGCCATTAGTTTTATTTATCTTTACAGTTTACTTAATTTTTTTTTATTATGGCATTGACCTTTGTTTTATTTATAATTCAGATTACTTTTTTGTTCATTCTTTTTTAATGTATTAAGAATTTCAAATGACTTTTGACATTTTCCTGGTCTTTATTTAGAACTGTATAGTTATAGTTTCCTGCTATAAGAGCTTTTCATAAATGCAGATTTTCTAAGACTATATTTAAATTTATATTTGTCTCAGTGTAGTTACAATTTTCCTGTTTCTTTTAATATTATATTTATTTCTTTTTTAGGCTGGGGAAGTTAGGGAGAAAGAGAGGGAGAGAAACATCAATGGGTGGGTCCTTTTCACACAGTTGTTGTAGAGTTTACACTTAAAAAACCTATGTGCATTTTTGTTTTTAGGAGTTTGTTATAAGGATGCTTTATATTTTACTTTAAAATCTGTATGGTTTATTAACCAATGTGCCGCAAATAAATGTAATATTTAAAAAAGGAAAAAGTAAGATAGAAAATGAAGCAAGATTGATTCACTTTACCGTGAATACTGTCCGTGTTTAGGTTTCACAGTCCCCAGCCACAACAATTTTTCTATGTCCTCCTGGGAGACCAGGATGGCCAGTGTCACACTGGGAAGCTTGCTCCTGCATTCAACAGACTTCACGGAACTGTTTCCAGTCCCTGACATCTAGCTGTTCCCCAGATGTGGCTTCTGCCCTCAGAGAGCCTCAGATTCTCCAAGTGCCCCTTCCACTGCCAGGGTTGCAAGATGCTGGGCAGAAGCTCCAAGTTGGCTGCTCTGGCGGCAGGCAGTGGGTGGAGAGGCCAGATCCCAAGTGTGCTGGGACGAGATCTGTGGCAAGGGCTGTGGGGGCCCCTTCCAGGCCTGCGATCAAGATCCATCATGCTGAAGTCACTGAAGGCCACTTTTGGGTTTCTTCATTGTGGAGTGATGAGGGAGGCAACCTTGCTGCAGGGCAGGAGGGTGACTTCCAGGAGGCTGGCAGGATGGAGCCGGCAAGGCAGGGCCTTCGGTGCTGCGCCTGATTGCAGGGATTGGACCAGTGGGCCTGTCGAGGGAGAGGCTGTAGGAGGTTTCCAGGGCTGCCTGCAGGGCTTGCCCAGCACTCTCTGGTGCTTCCCCTCCGCCCATGGGGTCTATTCACTGACCATGGTGAATGGCCGTGGGAACCGAGAGGTTGGTGGCTAGTGCCCATCCCAAAGGTGAGAAGCAAACAGGTGTGGGGTTGCTGGATAGGGAGCCACGGACCCGACTATGGTTGCTCCTGAGTTCTGTTTGTTGGTGGCAAATCGGCAAAGTTTTTCTGTCTTGATAGGAGATATGAGGAGATAGGACCCCTCTGCCCACATGACCCAGACACGTGTCCGCCTGGACTTCAGTCACCGGAGCAGACTTTTCTTGCCAAGTCCTGTTCCAAAGGTGAGGACCAGTACTGGCTCTGAGTGGAGGACTGCGGAGGGCGACGTGTGTGGGAACGGAGGCATGCCTGGGTCTCAGCTGTGCAACTCGATTGAAGACCTTTTCTTCTGAAGTTCTGATATGACTTCGGGGGGCTCAGGGAGCTGTCCTGCACGTGCGTCAGGGTGTCACCCTTCCTGTTTTGCCTGCTGCCTTCTCCGCTTCTTCCCCTTCCATCTCTGACCCAGAAGACCCGCAGTCTGCACCCTATGCTGGGGACTCTGGCACCTGCCACCAGGGTTTTTGGCACCGCAAAGTGGACATGGGATTCTCTGGCTGCCTGGGCAATGGTGCCCAGGGTGCCAAGGTTGACCAGTTGGCTGAGCCTGGACTTAGACCGGTGCCCACAGCACCCAGGTCGACTAGCAGATTGTGCCCTACTTGCCAGCTTGCTCACTTAACACTCTACACTGGCAGGTAATGGTTTTGCGATGTGGAGGGGTCAGAAGGCAGAGGTGTTGTGTGGGGTGGGGCCACAGGGAGTCAATGTTAACACTTTTTAATTTTTCTAAATATGGCTGTTACAATAGCCTGTTATATTCAGGTGTACAATACAGTGGTTTACCCTTTACCTTGCTTAAAATGCAGTCACCCCACAAAGTCTGTTCAGTTCTTGTCACTGCACAAACTTTTGACATTATCAATGTTTACCTCTCTATGAAAAGAGAAAACACGTGGCTATGTGTCATGTCATCATCATTGCAGTGATTACTGTTCTTATTACTATCATTAATGGATGTTTTGCAGAGGCATTGGCTACTACAAAACAAGGTGACCCTAGTCAAGTTTCACTGTTCACAAAGGGTGCCTGCTTGACCTAGGAAGATGCAGAGAGGGGCATGCTTCCCCTTAAGGAAATTTGTTATTTCTTAAGATCTTATTTATTTATTTGTAGAGAAAAAGGAAAGGGAGAGAGAAAGAGAAGAAGTGAAACATCAGTGCGTGGTTGTCTCTTGCACACCCCAAACTGGGGACCTGGCCCACAACCCACTCATGTGCCCTAACTGGGAATCAAACCAGTGATCCTATGGTTCCCAGGCTAATACTCAGTCCACTGAGCCACACCAGCCAGGGCTCCTCCAGGAAATTTCTAAAGGCCCAGGAATGCTCTGAAGGTGTAGTGGGGGGAGCACTGTGTGACATTTCCAAGTTTACCCAATGGCCCTCCATTGGCACTGTAGAAGTGTAGGGGAAGATTCATTCCTTGACATGGTGAACATCCCCATCCCGGGAGCATTGGAACAGAAAAGCAAGAAAGAAAATACAGAGATAAGAGAGAGGAAGAGAGAATAAAGTATCCAAAACTCCTTTCCACTGCTGTGATACTAGATGAGGCCTAGCTGCTGAGAGGCTACAGGGCTAAGTAAGGAGCCCGGTAGTCAGTCCCCACCTGACTGGAGGCCACTTTTGTAGCTTCCAGAGGAAAAAGGTCGACCACATGGCTGGGCTGAGAGTGGGAGGAGATGCACAGGGCTAAGGATGGAGGCAAGCAGGGAAAGGGCATAGAGGAAGGGAAATGGGATGCAAAAGGCACAGCAGTGAGTGGAAGGCAGTTTAGAGGTTTGTGGTAGGTAGTCATCCCAGCCATTGTCATTGATTTCATTTATGCATATCTGTTAGAAATAGCACATAGAAGTATCTCAAATATAAATTTCTTTCATGTATCTGAAAAATGAGGTCACATCACTTTCAGAATATTGGTGCCTGTGACCTGCAGAAATGTAAATTAGTGATCTCTTCCCACTCCTCCCTCTGCCTTCGATTTTAATTTCTGCCAAATGGCAGTGGTAGTGTGGTAGCTGATCCTTGTTTAATTCCACACAGGTTATTTTTTGTGTGTTCAGGGGAGAGAAAACATAAAAAACAATAACAAAACACTCAGAATAATACCCATGCCCAGTGTCATGAACTAAGTAGCTCCTTTGGTGTTTTTTCTTTCCCTTTCTTTCTTGTTCTCCCCTCCCACCCCATTACATCCTATCCTAGCTTCATATCATACTGCCATCACCACCAACACTCTCCCCAGCCCCCAACTCCAGACCACCCAATCTTCTGTCTCCATCTAGAGTTTCATGATTCTGGCTATTTCACAGGAATGGAATCATACTGTTTGTTGTCTGTGATGACTGGACTCCTTTCACTTGGAACAAGTTTATCCATACTCAGAAACATTTGAGCAACAATCAGTGCTTCATTCCTTCATGTGACTTTAAAATTTCCCATCATAAGCCTTACACACAGAATAAATACTTGATTGAGTTTCCCACATGTTATCAAATATAAGACCCAGTCTTAGAAAACTGCAAGAATCTCTAATGTGCTTCTCTGTGGTGTCTTCTCTGAAGGTCTCCCATGAGTCAGGGTAGACTTCAGTCAGAATACCAGGGTTCTCACACTGGAGTTTTGGGTTTTTTTTTAACACTTGTGATCTCAGTTTTTGAGCTGTTGAAAATAAATTAGGTGTCTGGAAAAACATTTTAAGAACAGAGTCAGATCTGGTATAAGACAGGTGGGGCTGGCATCAGCTGGAAGGCAGAAAGATGTGAGTGGGGCTGTGGTCATTTGGGATTCTGGAAAAATTGGGTTAGGATGGCTTCAGTTTAAGTATATTCTTGTGTATTGTTTAAGAGAGTGTTTAGGTCTCTTTTTAACATGTACCTGTTCTGTTTTCTCAAGACCACTTGTAAAAGAGACTGTCATTACTCCAGTGTATATTTTTGCCTCCTTTGTCATACATTACTTATCCACAAAAGTGAGGATCTATTTCTAGGCTTTTATTTATTTCCATTTGTCTTTGTGGGGTTTTTTTTAGGAGAAAATACCATGCTGTTTTGAAAATTATATTTTTGTTGTGTGGTTTGAGATCTGGTATTATAATATCTCCAACTGAGACCCTCTTTCTCAAGAATATTTTGGCTATGGGGGGTCTTTTGTGGTTCCATATAAACTTTAGAATTATTTGTTCCAGTTCTCAGAATAATAAAATTGGCATTTTGATAGAAATTGAATTATATCTCAAAATTGCTTTGGAAAATGTGGCTATTAATAAACAATTTATCCTTTCCAAATTATGAGCATATATTATCCTTCTATTTTTACGTGTGTGTCCTCCTCAACTTTTTCTTGCAGAGCCATACTTTTGATACCACAGGTCTTTCGCATCTCTAACTGTGTTAATTCCTAGATATTTAAATCTTCCCATTCAATGTAAATAGGATGATTTTATTTATTCTTTCTTCGGATTTTTTGTTATTAGTGTATATAAATGGGACACATTTCTGTGTATTAAGTTTGCATTTTGATACCACACTGAGTTTGTTTTATTAATTCTATTCATTTTTTGTTTTGTTGGATTCCTCTATGTAGTCTGATGTCATCTGCAAACAGTGTCAGTTTTACTTTGATTTGAATGCTTACTTTGATTAGAAAGAAAAGTGCCCACTCTCTTGACTATCATTCAGCAGAGTACTAGAAATTTCTATTCCACAGTGGAAGAAAATTCCTCATCTTAAAGGGAAAGTTTTCTTTCTTCTGCAATTGAATATGATGATAACTGTGGGCTTGTCATATAGAGTCTTTAACAAGTGAAGGGATTTTGATTTTATTAATTTTTGTTGAGAGTTTTTTTAAGATCATAAGTTGATATTGAATTTGGCAAATGATTTTCCTGCATCTTTTCAATGTTCGCATGACTGGAATTCTTGATTTTGCGATTAATAAATCACAATGTTTTAAAAGATGTTGAAACAGATGCATATTTTTGATATAACTCCTACTTAATTGTAATGTATAATTCTTTTACCATACTCTTAAATTCAGTTTGCGATTATTCTGTTAAGAATTGTGGCATCTGCACTTGTTAGAAATATTGGCAGTAAGTCTATTCCTTTGTTGTGTCTGTTTGGTTTTTATAAATCAGGTTAATGCTAGACTCATAACATGAGTTTGGAAGGGTTATTCTGTAATTTTTTAAATAGTATGAAAATAATGCATACTAATATTATTGAAATATTTGGTAGACTTCACTTATAAATCCATCTGATCCTGGGATTTTGGTTTTTGGGGAGTTTTGTTACTGCCTCAACTTCATTGCTAAGAATTGGTCTATATGGATTCTCTGTTTCTTTCTATTTGTTCCTTGGGGGATTCTATGTTTTGAAAATTCATTTTAACTAGATTGTCAAATTTGTTGGTATATATTTGTTTATAGAATTTTTAATACATTTTTTTTATCTGTGGTATCAGTTGACATTTTCCTTTTTATTTTCATTTATTTATTTATTTTTAAAAGATTTTATTTATTTATTTATTTATTTAGAGAGGGATGGGTGGGAGATAGAGAGAGAGAGAAACATCAATGTGCAGTTGCTGGGGGTTATGGCCTGCAACCCAGGAATGTACCCTGGCTGGGAATTGAACCTGGGACACTTTGATTCCCAGCCCACACTCAATCCACTGAGCTACGCCAGCCAGGGCTTACATTTTCCTTTTTATTTTTAATTTGTTATTTTTGTTCTTTCTTTTTTCCTGTTTGATGAGTCTTACTATATATTTTTCAATGAATTAACTTTTATTTTTATTGGTCTTTTCTTTTGTATTTTTATTTCATTTATTTGTGACCTGATTTTTGCTATATTTTTCTATTTATCTATTTTTTTGACTTGTTTTTGTCTCTGTCTCTGTTTTCTTGATGGGTAAATTTAAATAAATTTCTGGAAATTTTTCCTGCTCTTTTGGTAGCCTTGCATAGCTATAGTGTTTTCTATTCTAACTGCTTGTACTTCATACCAGATTTTGTTAGGTTGTTTTTCAATTTTTATGTGTCTCAAGATTGATTTGGTTTTCTGTTTGTTTTCTTCTTTCAGCTATTGGTTATGTAGAAGCATGTTGTTTAATCTTCATACACTTATGTTTTTTCTCTTTTACTTTTATGCTTAATTTTAATTATATTTAACATTGTGGTCAGATATACTGTAGATATACTGTAAGTTTCTTGACTTTATTGAGGCTTGTTTTGTGGCCTAGTACATGATCTATCTTGGAAAATGTTCCATTCAAACTAGGAGTAAATGTGTAAACTGCAGTTTTTGCATTAAATGATTCATATTTGACTATCAAGTAAAGTTGATTTAATGTGGCAGTGAAGGCCATTATATTTTCATTAATATTTTCACTATGGTCTTAAAAATAAAATGACACTTTTTAGATATCTCGTATCATGTTTAACTTTCAAAAAAACCATTAAAGACTGGATTTTGGGTGGTAACACACAATAGAATATACACAATTCTTGTAAAATTTTGCACTTCAAATTGATGGAATTTTATTAATCAGTGTGACACCAATAAATTGAATACTTAAAAATATTGAGGGAAGTACTTTTTCAATCAGCCTATTACAATGGAGAAAACAATATTTGAGTTTACATAACTTAACAGTGGCTGGTGACAATTTGATCCTGTAAGTTTTTATTTAATTGTCAATAAAGCCCACAGAGAATGAAGAGAAGGCTGGAAATAAGAAAGTTGGTGGTTTTCATCAGGGAACTCTCACCAGGTTTGTACAACTGACTCTGTGGGCTGACCTGAGATTCTGGCCCTATGTCCTCTGTGTGGCACAGGTTAATGACATTGAAGGGGAGGTGCAAGGGCACCAGTGCCAGGCCAGCAGCAGCAGTGGAAGTGATAAAAAGGGTCCACATCTTCAGGCAGGATTGAACCCAATGCAGGGTGATGCAGGGCCCTCCTAACACACAACCCCATGCTCACCTTCCCATCCCACACTCTGGGGTGGGGGAGTGCCGTTTAAAGACAAAATTGTTTTGTCATTAATGCAGCCACTGGGAAACATCCATCAGTGATAGACAGTAACAGAAACAGTAACTGGTAATTGCAATGATGATATTACACATGCTCGAGATTATGTGTGTGTGTGTATTACATATAATATGTAAATTAAATCATATATAATATAAATGGAGAGAGAGAAAAATTTATAACCTTAACTCTGTTTGCACGGGGAGAACTGTACTTGGAAACATAAATTTAAAATGTTAACATTTACTTCCTGTTGCCCCACCCCATTCTTCCCACCACATCCTGACCACCAGGCCACCACTGCCTTCCTTCCCCCTCCTCCCTTCTACCTCAGGAAAGTATTCCCTGCAAAGGCAAAGCGCTGTCAGACAAGCCAGTTAGCCAGTATTGGACTAACTGGCCAGGTGGTCAACCTGTGTACTATGGCTGCACTTCCACTTTTGAGCCGGTAAATGAGTTCACCTCACCCCACGCAACCATTGCCCAGGCCGCCAGATGTTCCTCTCAGGACGATGACAGCCTCGGGCAGGAGGGGCTCTACAGGCCCCACGCAGGCCATAGGGCTGCAGGTCGACCAGGGGTGGACAAGGTAGAGGAGGAGGTGGTGGCACAGAAGACTGAGAAGGTGCCTGACTCTGGCCCACTTGTGGAACAGCTCACTGGGGTCCCCAGCTCCCTATAGGGACTTCATAATAAAGGTGGAGAATAATCGAGTCCAGGAGCCGGGACCCAGGCGCCTGCGTCACACCCCGCCTTGCCCTCCGGGGCCTCCACACGCCACCAGTGCACACCCCACCTCCGGAACTGGACTTGGAAAATGGGGAGCTATTGTCCTCTGGTGACCGTGGCCCAGGCGGTCATGCATTTGGGCAGATTAGACTCTGGCCACGGATCATGACTGATAAAAGTTCCGCAGAGGTGCCTCGGATGAACAAATCCAAGGAGCTACCACAGTTGGGTATGTGGTGCTCTATCCATCCACCCCATTCGGCCTGGGTCGGTGGCACATCCGAAGCAAAACTGGGGAGAAAAAAGTAGAGGAAACCATGGAGGCCGGTCATCTCCACCACAGGCAGGATGGCCTACAGGCTAGAGCCTCCAATTTCCCCATCGCCCTGAGCTGCCCCGGTGGGTCAGTCCGCGCAGGGGGATGAGCACCAGCAAGCTCTGGCAGACCGTGCAGGCAGCTCCACCGCGAGGCCACAGCTGCACCGAGCCGCAGTTCCGACCCACCGAGAACAGGCCAAAGGCTGAGCACTGGTGCCAAGTCGCCTCCCTCGCCTCTCCGGAAGGGAGAAAGGACACAAAGTGGCGCCCAATGACTGGCACGAAGGTCAGCTGAACGGGATCCGGATCTGGGCCGCACGGGCAGTGCCCTGCCACTCTCCTGAAGGACGATCTCGTCCTGGCACACTGTGGATGGCGTCTCTTGGCCGGCAGCACATAGATTGTGGAAGGGAAACCTGTAAATCCTTGTTTTGGTTGGGGGGCCTGAGCAGGAAGCATCCAGGCAATGCAGACTTAAAAGAATTCCCAAACTTCCCAGTGAGGTTGGAGCCTTACAGAGCTCCAGGAGGACCTGCAAGAAGTGTGGCTGCTGAGCAGTGTCAAACCTAAACACTCATGAAACAAAAAAGCATGCATCTTCTTAACTTCTCTCTCTCTTTTTTAAATTAAATTTATTGGGTTGGCCAAAACATTCACTTAGTTTATAGGTAAAAATAAAGAATCACTTTTTATTTTCACCAATAACTTTTTAAACAATGTATTCACCATCTTGTTCCACTACCTTCTGCCATCTTTCGGGCAACTTCATAATTCCATCTGCCCAAAAGTATTTATCTTTCTGAGCAAAGCACTCTTCCAGGTGCCCTTTGCAGTCTTCAAGGTTTTCATACAACATAAAGTAAAATAAAATAAAAAAGAATCCTTATGAAATTCTTAAAAGCAAAAACAAAGAACCCATACAGGATTTTAAGTGTACAACTCAAAGATAGATAATGTGCATGCTGCATGTAGTGCTACCATGTAGGGTGTGAGGTCTCTTGTCCTCCCCATTTATTACCCGCTTTTTTTCTTTTGTTGTCTCTTTAGTTCCCAACTACCCCCATCCTGAATCTCTCATTTCCAAAACAGAAAGGTGGTCTTTCCAACATTTACACACAAAACCCATAAGCCATACAAATAATGAATGATAAACTTTACCACATAAAAGTTTAAGAGAAATCTGTCTCTGCATATACCACAAAAAAGCCCAAAGACAATAGGAGGGTGGATGTGGGGAAAACTGGTGCAATGTCATTTGGTTGTGGATTTCAGCATTACTTACCTTAAGAACAGCAACATAAGGAAGGTGAGGGGAGTATGTGTGTTTGAAATGTGACAAATGTAAATGATGAACTGTCTTATGAAACTTAAAAGTCAATCAGTTTTGCCTTGGCCAGGCAGTAGTTTGTCAGAGCGTTGTCCCCCGGTGCCAAGGTTATGGGTTTGACCTCAAGTCCAGGTGTAAGGCATATATAAGAATCAACCAATAAATACCTAAATAAGTGGAAAAACAACTTAATCTTACCCTCTACTTTCTATCTTTCTTAATTTATCTCTTCAAAATCAGTAAATATATAAAAATAAAAATATTTTTTAAAAGCAAGTGACTTGCTTAAAACTACACAGCAATAAAAATGAAGCATATGGCCTATGGCATAGTCTTCCTAAACCAAGGTTGACCAACTCCCATCTTCATCCTGCTACACCACACT
The DNA here is from genome assembly GCF_004126475.2 of Phyllostomus discolor. Taxonomy (NCBI): domain Eukaryota; kingdom Metazoa; phylum Chordata; class Mammalia; order Chiroptera; family Phyllostomidae; genus Phyllostomus; species Phyllostomus discolor. The sequence goes on from NC_040904.2 coordinate 109,303,428, forward strand.
TCCTCTCATGGACTATGACAGAGTGGACAGAGTGTATGAAGGCATTGTCACAGTTGCTTTGGGGAAAAAGCAGTGAGGAGCTACTAGGGCCACATTATTCTGGGATTCTTGTAAAATTCTTCCCCAACACTGTGCTCTGATCCTCACCTCACATGTTCTGTTCCTGGGATCACTTCCTGCACAACATACAGTCATGGACTGTGTTATAGGCCAGATGGCAGGTGTGTGCCCATGCTCTCATCCTGTCTGGCCAGAGAAACCAGATAAGGAGTGGGAAGAGGCAGATACACTGGAGATTGCCAGAGGGTTTGATGAGAGATGATAAAAGTGTCTGGGGAAAAGGGGAGGCCAGCCAGCTCTGCCCTGGCTCATACTTCATCCCCTATTCCCCAGTGGCTGAGTGTCAATGAGTTACCTGTGCAGATTGGCCCGTGATCATATTAAAGTGGTGGGAAGATGGATAAAATGAAATTTGCTCATAAAACTTATAAACTTTTCATATCCAAAATTTATAGGGAAATTATAAAATTCAACACCGAAAAATAAGTTATCCATTTAAAAAATGGAGAAAAGACCTGAGTGGACATTCCTTTAAAGAGGACATAGAAATGGTTAATAGGCATAAAAAAATGCTCAATGTCACTAACTGTCAGAGCAATGTAAAGGAAAACCTATTATAACAGTCACTTTCCAGGTGTTTTGAAGCATTCCTTAGGCAACAGAACTTGCACAGTTATTCACGTAGTAATTCACCGGTAAAATGCTTTATAAATATCTATCAGGTCAAATGTTTTAATGTGGTAGTTAAGGACATTATTTTTATTAATTTATTAAAATGTAGTATTATAAATTAAAATTGTTCTTGAAACATTTCATTCCACATTTAAATATCCAAAAGACCTGCTTAGATAAGTCTTTTTGAAATGTTGGTATTTAAGATCAAAAAACAAAATGATAAGTTTCCTGTTTTAAAATGACATCAATTATCTCTGGCAGTTGTAAAATTTAAACTCCTAACGATGTACCTTTTTTAGCTCTTCATATCGTATATAATTATAACAAAAAATGAAAAGAGAGTGGAGATAAACCTGGAAAAAGAAATAAGCTTCTCTCCAGGGTTTCTCACCAGGTTTCCTATAAGTGACTCTTGTGGAACTTGACATTCCAGGTGTGGCCACATGTCCCCTTTGTGGCACAAAACAATGAGGGTGAAGGTAAAAGCAACAGGCAACAGAGTGGGGCCAGCACTTGGCGTGAGAAAAAGGAGAAGAAGCACAACTTAAGACACAAGTGGAACAAATCCAGGATTCTTCTGGGAATTCCTCACCCACAAACCAAGGCTCTGGAACCCAAACTAGTTTCTCTAGAAACACAAGTTTTTTCTTCTGGATACAGAAAGTTACTCCAGTTTCTATGTGGTCCAGTGATTCCCCCTTCTAGTAAGCATTGAAAAATGCTATCAGATGCAGCAAAGGCTATGAAAATGCCATGAGTGACATATAAAAATCTGACCGCAAGTAATGTCTTCTCTGACTGTCATGCTCTCTTCGTAAAGCTGAAGTTAACAGGTTTTCTCTGCATCGTACATTGCCAATTATTGCAGAATGTGCCTGCATGTAGCATGTGTATCATACACATTGTAGAATGAATAAAGCTCATTCAAAATTATCCCAAATGTGATTGAGCTTTGGGGTTTTTTGCTGCCTACAAATTGTCTGATCTGGCCAACCAAAAAACACACATCAGGACCACATAAATGGCATAACAAACTCTTTGAAAGTTATTTTTCATGTGCTTTTTTACATTCAGAATGGCCACAGGGCATTAAGGAAAAATGCAGAGTGTTTTCTATGGGGAGTGGAAATTCACAAAATTGAACAACCATAGCTAGCCACTACAGCATACATTCGGCAGGATGAAAAACCAAGAAAAAACCTGCAATAGCTGAGTCACTTAATCCATCTAAAAGTATACAAGGTTTATTTTCTACCACCCACCTTTCAGAGATAAAAGCGGATTCTCATATACATGAAGGAATATTACCATGACGTGAAGTGGATGTTGGCAGAGTTATCTTGAGCTGAGGGGATGGCTAGTGCCCACCTCCTGAAAAGCTGGTCCAGAATGCATTGGGTGGTATTGAATGCCATAGCAGTGAACACGTAGGTAAATGATGTAAACAAGGTAAACCACAGGTGGCAAACACAAGGCCCCCGGGCCAATTCTGGCCCTCCACCTTGTTTTAGCCAGCCCTATACCTTGTTTCTACCCAGTGGCATCACCGAGCTCATTGACCTTTATTAAGGAGTAGGTGCATGTATACAGTCCTAAAATTACATTTGGCCCTTTGAAGACAACCACAAGACTGATGTGGCCCCAGGTGAAAAAAGAGTTTGGCACTCCTGATGTAAATGATGGTTCTATATTGGATGGCTGGTACCATAGACACTATGGAACGCTTCTCACTGTTGTGACTTTCAAAGGACACTTAAGGTGAAAGCCTCATCCAGGAAAGCTCCAATGTCCCTCCAGACTTTCTCCAAACTTTACTCATTATCATACTTAAAAAGGTTTATACACAAAAGAGCAAGACATGATTAAGATATCTATGGTTCCCATGCAACTTCTCACCTCAATGACCAAAACTTTCTAGGTCAGCAACTGGGGCCTCATTTGTTCTCATAGTATCCCATAAGGGAGGCCAGTTGCCACAGTGATGCAACCCTACAATGCCATTGGAGCTGCACATGATTCAACTCAAATCAGTTCTTATGATATATTCATCTTTGGCTAAGTAGATTCATTCAGATGGAGATGCTGTTAGAAAGACATGCATGTGAGATATTTTCATATTTTATAGCTAGAGCCTGATTCTAAACAGAATATGCTGTAGGTGTCACATTGTCATGAGCTCTATGGTGTTGGTTACTTTCTTCAATCCAGCCTGACATGAATTTCTCATTCTTTTAAATTTAAGCCACTCTTGTGTACAGGTCATCCAATGCTATCACAGTGGTCATTGATGAGCACCTGTTTCAATGACACTTTGAGTCACCTGTCAGGTGTTTACCAGCAAAATTTATTTTTCCCTTCCTCAGTCACCCTACACACTCTTTCATTGGAATAGGCTATCTCTCTTCCTGGAATCTTGAAGTATTTGGCACTTTTATAAATCTGGAATCTCCTTAATGAATATACCAAAACTCAGTTTAAAGTAAAACAAATGGTATATTGATTTGAACTCAAGAAGATTGTCATCGTGTGTGTTGTTCCTGTGCACTGCCTCCACATTAGGAAGGAAAGACATTCTCCTGACTTTCCCCTCTATTTCAGAGGTAGATCAAGTCTCAGAGCTTAAACAAAACGTGGCTCATCCAGACTTTAAGGTGTTTGTAGCTCCAGCCTGTAGTTCCTTAAGCAGCCATGTTAAATATCCAGGCCTCTCTTTTCTTATTTCTATTATCTCTCAGCCTTTCTTTTTTTAAATTTCTATAATCAGGTTTTGTCATGGATTCACTGGAAAAATGCTTTTAATACAGACTACTCATAAAGGGAGGTATGTTGCTCTTTAGCTAACACAAATGCCTTGAAGGGAATAATTTTCCATCACCACTAAATTCACATTATACATTTATAGTTTAGATTTTTTCATCTTGTGCACGGGTGTTTTTCCAAACATGTCCCTGAGGGCTGTGTGTTCCTGGGTGAGCTCTAGATGTTTATTCTTCTGGGTGTTCATTGTGATGTGGCTTATAGTCTGTCCCTTCCTGTATCACATTTTGTGAAAATGATATCAGCTAATCCATCAATGAGGCTTGCACACTGAGGGCTCTCCAGAAGGTATAATGCACAGGTGCCTATAGTGTCCATGGTACCAAACTTAATGTGGAGAAACATTGTTTACATGACTACCTACCATTTTACCTTTCTGACATTCAACAGCACCCAGCTATCCTTTATCAGTGTTTCACTAGGTGAGTGCTGGCCAATTCCTTGGCACATGGTGACTCTGACCATTTCTAGATTGTGTCTTGAGGTTCACACCTCATCTCTCTGAGCCTCAGTTTGCTTCTCTGAAAAGTTGGTGTTAGAGAATATATTTTATGTAGATTTGGGTGGATCTATTGGATCAGCCATATCAGGTGTTTATCTGGTTACAGGGTCTTGCATGCTCTACTGCTGAACATGCTGTGCTTACTCAGCTTTATGAATTTTCACTCACTCATGAGTAGCCTTCTGCCTCCATCGTCACTTACCTGTGGCCATTCAAAGTTTGGAAAAACACCTACAAAGCAAACTGCCAAGGAGTTTGAGGTGCCATTTATCTGGTCCTGTAACTGGAAAAGACACCGGCCTTTGGGCTGCCTGTCACTACCAAATCCAGTAAGTACAGCGATTGAATCTTTTATGGGCGCTATATTCAGATGGCTGGCAATCCAAGAAAATGGCAGGTTCGTACCCTAACAAACCTTCTTCCCCTCTCTTTCCTGGCCAGATCTTTTATAAGGGGGTGGGGGAGGACAAACAGGGTGCACTGAGGGCTTTGAAATTCAGGGAGGATTAGGTGAGCAAGTGAGCAAAGCTGCAGCATTCCTGTTCTCAGCAGTAAGCTTTTCCCAACAGGGGGGAGATGGTCACACAAAAGGCCTGGATGCCTCCAACTTGTCCCCAGGCAGTAATGTCTAGCCAGTGCCCCAGAAGGTCTGCTTTTCTCAGGAGCCAGGATGGGCCTTATCTGTAGTTTCTGAAACAAAAGCTTAACATACACATTACTTGCTAGACTTGCAGCTTTTTACCTTAAGCTTAAATTTTCCAAGTTTTGAGTTCCCTATCAGTTACACTGCCTTTTACTTTACTCTTGTGAAATACCAAGATGAAAAAAGCACTTACCTCACCTGAGACCAATTAAAATGAAAAATATAACCTAAGAAAATATGGTATGAAGGAAAAGCAGTTATAAGAGAAAATTTTATAGTTAATACAGATCTACCTTAAAAGCAGAAATAATCTTCCCCCAAACAGCATTTAAATTTACTCCAGAAGAAACAAATAAAAAAAGATCCAAACAAGTTAGTAGAAAATATAATAAAAACCGGAGCCTAAATAAACCAAATAAAAATACAATAGAGAACACTAATAAAAGTAAAGGCTGATTCTATAAAAATGCATAAAAATGACAAGCCCTAGAGAACACCAAAATAAGATTAAAATTTTAAAAAATATCAAACAACACTACAGATAAATCATTAAGAAATCCTGTGAACAAATATATACCAACAAATTCGTCAATCTAGAAAACATGAACTATTAAAAACACAGACTTATCTGAGGCTAACACAGGAGGAAACAGAAAACCTGAAAGTAACAGGCTGTTGTATACCAAGTGTAACTGGAAAAAAAGGAAGAAATTGTTTCAACATTTACCCTTTGTGGGCCTACCTCACTCACTGCTTCTGCCTTCCTTCCCACTTCCCCTGACAAAAGCAGAACCTGCCCTTGTGCAGATATTAGAAGAGTGAATTGGTAAGTATAGAAGGGTATGGTCAGCTGGTCAACCTGGGCACTGTGGCCACAATTCTAAATCCAGGCCAGGTCAACTGGTCAACCTGGGTGCCCAGGCAGCTGTCATCCAGGAAGTCAGACACCCCCTTGTGAAAGTCACTGGATTTGGGTAGCAGAGGCCAGAGACCCCAGCGTGGGCTCCTGGGCTGCTGGTCCACTTGGTCGCAGATGGAAAGAGGAGGAGAAGGCGGCAGCAGGCAGGACAGGAACGGTGCCCAGCCTGCCTTGCCTGCAGGATGGTTCACTGCACTTCCCGAAGTCATATCAGGACTTTGGAGAAAACAGTGGAGAAAAATCGAGTTCAACAGCCAGGACCCAGGGGTGTCCCCTGCCCCAGCCCTCCTCACCCTCCATGAACCTCCATGCACAGCCAGTGCCCGAATGCACCTTCTGAGGGACTCAGAAACTCGGCAAGACAATCTCCTTCGGTGTCCGGGACACAGACAGACAGGCGTCAGGGCCCAGTAGTCCGAAGTCGGACACTCGCAGGTGTATGTTAGGAGCGGCGGGGGGGGGGTGCAGTGGGGGGCGCTGTCTCTGCACATCACCACAATGGGGTTTTGAAAAATTCCCCAGAGGCGCAGCGGCCCGCCCACCGGACCCCAAGAGCAAACACGGGCAGTGCATGCCTTCCTATCCCGCTACCCCATAGGCCCCCAGCGAGTCAGCACCTCCTTTGGAGCCGGCAGGAGCCACCACCCTCTCCATTCTCCACAGCTGAACTTCTCAGTCACTTCACCAAAGGAGGAGGGGCAGTGCCTTCGAGTGCTAGTCACCCTGACCAGGGGCAGCTGGATACGGGGTGGGGGGCAGCCTGTTGCTCAAGAGTCCTGCAGGTCCAGTCTCCAGGGAAAAGGCTGAGCACCAACACCCAGGCATTGCCTGCACCATCCCGCCGGCACAGGAGGCCGGCTGGAAGTCTACTGCCTGCACCAAGGCCACATGGCCTCCCCGCCGGTTCCAGGAGAAACAACAGATGAGCGGCCACCAGGCAACGCCAGACAACTGGCTCCAAGGTCCTCGGGAGGCAATCGGATGCAGGACGGGAAAGGGACCACAGCACCTGCCCAGAGGACCAACCTCTTCCCCACACACCTGGGATCCCATGTCAGCCCGCGGCAGGCGGCGTGGTGTCCACCTCTGAGCTCCTGGCAAGCACGTTGCGACCCTGGCAACGGAAGGGGGACTTGGAGAATCTTAAAGCTCTTGGGTGGCAGTAACCAAAACAGGGGACTCATTAGGCACAAGGCCTTGAAAGACCTCCTTGAAGTCTGAAGCATGCAGGACCAAGCTTCCCAGTGGGACCCCAGCCGTTCCCGGGATCCCAGGAGGACCTAGGAAAATTTTTGTGCCTGAGGACTGTAAAACCTAAATGAGGCGAGTATTCATGGAACTACAAGGGATGAACTTTTTTATCTTTTTTCTTTGACTTTATCCTTTTTTAAATATTGAATTTATTTGGGTCACATTAATAAAACCATAGGGATTTTAAAGTAAAGTAAAATAAATAAAATAAAGAATCCTTGTATTCTTTAACAAAAACAAAACACTCATATAGATTTTTAAGTCTACATCTCAAAGAAACATCATCTGTATAGTGCATGTAATGCTCACTGCAGAAAGTATATGGTCTCTTTTCTGCCTTGTTTATCCTCACTTCATTTCCTCTCTTGTCTTTGGTTTCCTCCACCCCACCCAAAATCTATCATGTCCTGTACAGGAAGGCATAAAAGGAGGTCTTTCCAAGGCATAAAAACAAAATCCAGAAGCCAAGCGGGCACTCTAATCGATTTAAGAGAAGTCTATCTGCATATATCATAGCAAAACCCAAAGATGACAAGTGGATGGATACAGAGAACATTGGTATAATGTCAGTTGGTGTGGATTTCAGCATTACTTACCTTTACAACAGCAATAACAGCATGAGGGGAATAAGGGGATTATGTGTGTGTTTGAATTAAGGTAAATAAATAATGAAATGTTCCATGACACTTAAAACAATTAATTGGTCAAGCCCTGTCTGGGTAGCTCTGTTGGTTATAGCATCATCCCTATACACCAAGGTTGCAGGTTTGATCCACAGTTAGGGCATAAGACACATACAAAAATTGACCAAAGAATGCCTAAATAAGTGGAAAAGCAAATTGATGTTTCTCTTTCACTGTCTGTCTCTCTTTCTTCATTTCTGCCTTCAAAATCAATAAATGTATCAAATATTTTTCTTTTTTAATTATTTTATTGTTGTTCAATTATAGTTGTCTGCATTTACCCCCCACCACTTCTCCCAGCCCGCTATTCCTACCTCCTGCCCCTCATTCCAACCTCCTTGGTTTTGTCCTTGTGTCCTTTATAGTTGTTTGTGAAAACCCTTCCCTGCCCCACCCTATTATCCCCTCCTACCTCCCCTCTGGTTATTGTCAGATTGTTCTTAATTTCAGTGTCTCCGGTTATATTTTGCTTGCATGTTTGTTTTGTTGATTAGGTTCCACTTAAAGGTGAGATCACATGGCATTTGTTCCTCACTGCCTGGCTTATTTCACTTAGCTTAATGCTCTCTGTTTCCATCCATACTGTCCCAAATGGTAGGAGCTCCTTCTTTCTTTCTGCTGCATAATATTCCATCATGTAAATGTACCATAGTTTTTTGATCCATTCATTTACTGATGGGCTCTTAGGTTGCTTCTAGCACTTGGCTTTGTAAATTGTGCTGCTGTGAAGATTGGCGTGTATAGGTTCTTTTGGATTGGTGTGTCAGGGTTCTTAAGATGTAATCCCAGCAGTGGAATTGCCAGGTCAAAAGGCAGTTCCAGTTTAGTTTCCTGAGGAAATTCCATACTGTTTTCCACAGTGGTTGCACCAGTCTGCAATCCCACCAACAGTGCACGAGGGTTCCCTTTTCTCCACATCTTCTCCAACACTTGCTTGTTGATTTGTTTATGTTGGCCATTCTCGCTGGTGTGAGGTGGTATCTCACTGTGGTTTTAACTTGCATTGCCCTGATGGTTAGTGATGCTGAACATCTTTTCATATGTCTCTGGGCCCTCTGTATGTCCTCCTTGGAGAAGTGTCTGTTCAAGTCTTTTGCCCATGTCTTAATTGGGTTGTTTGTCTTCCTGGAGTTGAGTTATGTGAGTTCTTTATATATTTTGGAGATGACACCCTTGTCCAAGGTATCATTGGCAAATATGTTTTCCCATATAATTGGTTCTCTTTTCATTTTAATGCTGTGTTCTTTAGCCATGCAGAAACTTTTTAATTTGATGAGTTCCCATTTGTTTATTCTTTCCTTTATGTCCCTTGCCCTAGGATGTAAAAGACCTGTACTCAGAAAACTACACAGCACTAAAGAAAGAAATTAAGGAAGACTCAACAAATGGAAGCATGTACCATGCTCATGGATTGGAAGAATTAACACCATCAAAATGGCCATACAACCAAAGTACCAATGACATATTTCACAGATATAGAACAAACATTTCAAAAATGTATATGGAACCATAAGTGACCCTGAATAACTGCAACAATTTTGAGAAAGAAGCACAAAGTAGGAAGGATCATGATACCTAATAGCACACTATATTACAAGGCCACTGTAATCAAAACAGCTTGGTATTGGCATAAGAATAGACACATAGATCGATGGAACAAAATAGAGAGCCCAGAAATAAATCAAAATCTCTATGGTCAATTAATATTTGACCAAGGGAGCAGAAGCATAAAATGGAGTAAAAGTAGCCTCTTCAACAAATGATGTTGGGAGATCTGCACAGCTATATGCAAAAAAAAAAAAAAAGAAAATGAAACTCGATCACCAAATCATACAATACACAAAAATAAATTCAAGGTAGATAAAAAACTTAAATATAAGTCATGACACTAGAAAAGTCCTGGAGGAAAACATAGGCAGGAAAATCTCAGACATTCCTCGCAGCAAAATTTTCACCAATATGTCCCCTGGAGCAAGGGACATAAAGGAAAGAATAAACAAATGGAACCTCATCAAATTAAAAAGCTTCTGCATGGTTAAAGAAAAGAGCATTAAAATAATCTTTTTAACTTTTCAAAGCAAGTGATGTGTTTAAAAATACAGCAGTAAAAATGAAGCATATGGCCTGTGGCCTGGTCCCACTAGGTCTGTGGTGACAAACTCCCATCTGCTTCCTTGTACACCACACTGCCTCTCATGGACTATGACAGAGTAGACAGTATATGAGGGCATTGTCATGGTAGACTTGGGGGTAAAGAAGCAAGAAGATATGAAAGCCACGTTTGGGGGGATCCTTGCATAATTCTTTCCTAACACTGTGCTTTGATCCCCAGCATCACATGTTCTGTCACCAGGATCATTTTCCTGCATGGCATGCATGTGTGGACCAAGTTACAGGACAAATGGCAGGAGTGTGCCTATGTTCTCATCCCATCTGGGCACAGAATCCAGCAAAAAAAAGAAAGTGGGGGGAATAGGCAGATGTGTAAGAAACCACTAGACTCTTTGATGATAAATAATCTAGAGTCTCTCAGAAAAATGGGATGCCTCTGGGGGAAGAGGGGAAGCCAGCCAGCTTTCCCCTCCCTCACACTATTCCTTTTTCCCTCAGTGACTGAGTGTCTCCAAGGTGACTAGGTAAAATGGCCTGTGATCACATCACAGTGGTGGGAAAATGAAATGTAATTAAATTCTCCAATACATCTGATAAAGTTTTGATATCCAAAATTCATAGAGAATGTAGAATACCGAAGACCTAAAACAAGCAATCCAATTTAAAACATTGATGAGGAAGGTGATTAAACACTTCTCCAAAGAGAACATACATGGTTAATAAACAAATGAAAAGATGGTCAATGTCATTAATCATCAGAATGCTAATTAAATCCTGTTATATTGCAAGTCACTTTCAAGGTTTTCAGAAGTGTTTATTTTTTTTACATTTTAAGAAGTCTTAGACCTGTTCTTTTTAATTAAGATTTTATTTATTTTCTTTTCACAGAGAGGGGAAGTGAGGGAGAAAGAGAGGGAGAGAAACATGAAATGGTTGCCTGTCACATGCCCCCAACTGGGGACCTGGCCTACAACCCAGGCGTGTACCCTGACTGGGAAATGAACCAGTGATCTTTTGGTTCACAAGCCAATGTTCAATCCACTGAGCCACACCAGCCATAGCTGATGTTTTTTCTTTTTTATCTTTTTTTTTTTTGGCAATGAAACTTACACATTATATCACATAGTAAATTGTTGATAAAATCTTTTTAAAATACTTATGATGTCAAAGTGTTTTAATGTCATAGTTAGGGCCATCATTTATTATTTATTAAAACTTAGTACTATAAATAATAATTACTGTTCTTTAAACATTTCCTCCCATTTTTAACTATCAAAAGGATCTTTTTTTTAGATTTTATTTTTATTTATTTTTAGAGAGGGAGGGGAGGGAGATAGAGAGAGAGAGAGAAACATCAATGTGCGGTTGTTGGGGGTCATGGCCTGCAACCCAGACATGTACCCTAACTGGGAATTGAACCTGTGACACTTTGGTTTGCAGCCCGTGCTCAATCCACTGAGCTATGCCAGCCAGGGCCTTGAAAGGATCTTTTGAGTGCAGTCCACTTTTAATCTCAGGATTTCAGATAAAAATAAACAAAAAGGAAGCTTTCTACATTAAAATGACCACTTATCACTGGCAGTTCCAAAATTTTAAACCTGGAACTATGTACATTTGTAGCTCTTCATATCCTCTACAAGTGTAGCAAAAAACCTCAAAGAGAGTTTGGATAAACCTGGAAAAAGAAATGGGGTTCTTTTCAGAGGTTATCACCAGGTTTTGTACAAGTGACTCTGTGGTAATTGACTTTATAGGGTCTGGCCGCATGTCCTCTTTATGCACAAAAAAATGATGGTGAAGGTCATGGTGATGGGCACCAGAGCAGGGCCAGCACCTGCAGTGAGAACAAATAGAAGAAGACACAAATTAAGACAGACTTGGAACAAACCCAGGAGCCTGCCAGGTCTTCCTTACCCACAAAGTAATGCTCTCAGATTAAAGCTATGTTCTGTAGAAACATGAGGTTTTTCTTCTGGACAGAAAACTCATTCCCTTTCATATGGTCCTGTGATCCTTCCTTCTAGTCAGCATTTGAAAAATGCCACCAGATATAGCAAAGGCTATGAAAAATGCCATAACTGACATATAGAAAAGAGACTTCAAATGTCTTCTATGACTGTCTGCCCCTCTTACTAAAAAAATTTGAAGTAGACAGATTTTCCGCATCCTTCACTGAGTTATGCTAGTTGTCTCATAGTATACTGGCATGTAATAGGTATATCATATATGTAGTTATATACATGAAATGTATTCAAAATCATATAAAAAATCTGAGTGGGCCTTTAGTTTTTTGCTGCCTTCAAAATTCCTCATCTGGCCACCCTACATCACAATCCAGGACTACATAAAACACATCACAAGGTCTTTGAAGGTTGCTTTTCATGTACTTTGTAAAACTCAGAATGGCCGCAGTCCTGTGAGAAAAAAAGGCAGCATGGTTTTTATGTGGACAGAAAATTTATAAAATTGGATAATCATAGCAGGTCCAGCTGTACATTTTGCAGGATCAACAACCAAGAGAAACCTGCATTGGCTGATCTACTTAATCCATCTAAAATTATAGAAGGTTTATATTCTACCACCTACTTTTCAGAGAGTCCCATCCAGATGAGGGAATATTCCCATGACACAATCTGTATGTTGGCAGAGCCACCTTGGGCTGAGGAGGTGGCCTGTTCCCCACTTATGAAAAACTGATCCAGAATGCATTGGGTGGTGCTGAATGCCAGAGAAGTGAACAGGTAGGCCATCATGTAAATGATGGTTCTACATTGGAAGGCTGGTGCCACAGACACTACAGAACACTTTTCACTGTTATGACTTTCATAGGACCCTTAAGGTGCAAGCCTCTTCCAGGAAAACTCCCATGTCCCTCCAGACTTTCTTCAAGCTTTACTCATTATCACACTTACTAGGTTGGTGTATACACACAAAAAAGAGGATAAGACTGGGCTTTCTACAGTTTTCTGTACAACTTGTCCCCTCAAAGACCAAAACTTTCTCAGTCAGGATCTGGGGCTTCAGCGGTTTTGCCACAGTGATGCAATCTTACAATGCCATTGGAGCTCCACATGATTCAACTCAGTTCAATTCTTGTAGTATGTTGCTCTTTGTCTCAATAGATCTACTGAGAAGTGGGGATGCTGACAGAAAGATAGGCATATGAATATTTTTATATTTTACAGCACCTGATTCCAAACTGAATAGGCTGTGGCTGTCACATTGTTATGAGCCCTCTCTGATGCTGGCTATTTGCTTGCATCTAGCCTGACTTTGAATTTATCATTCTCTGATTTAAACCATCCTTGTGTTCAGGTCATCCAATGCTATCACAGTGGTCATCAATGAGCACCTGTTTTAGTTATAGTTTGAGTCACCTGTCAGGTGTTTACCAGAAAAACTGATGTTTTCTTTCCTGTGTCATTACACAGATTCTTTCCATGTAATGGGCTACTTCTTCTTGAAATTATCAAGTGTTTGCTACTTTTATAAATTTGGAATCTCCATAATGAGAGCATCAAAATTCAAATTAAAACAAAACAAAACAAAACAAAAAATCCCACTTAGTATCTTTAGCTGAAATCCAGAAGGTTCTCATTGTGTATGTTGGTCCTGCACACTGTCTCCAAATGAGGAAGTAAGGACATTCTCCAGATTTTTCCCTCCATGTCAGAGGTAGATCAAACCTCGGAGCTTAAACAAAATGTGGTTCTTCCAGATTTTAGGAGGTCTACAATTCTGGCCTATAGGTCCTTGACCAGCAACTTGAAATATTTAGGTTTCTCTTTTCTTTTTCTATAAACTTTAAGGCTTTTTTTTTCTTATTTCTGTAACCAGGTAGTTTGTTTCAGACTCAGAGACAATGCTCTTTATACAGATGATTCATAAAGGGAAGTGAGTTTTCCTCAGCTAACAAAATGCCTTGAAAACAATTACTGAGTTATTTCCCCCACCACTAAACTCAAATTACACATTTATAGCTTACATTTTTTTTTTACTCTTGTCCACACCTGTTCCTGTAAACACATACCTGAAGCCTGAGAGTTTCTTGGTGAGTTCAAGTGTTTATTCTTCTGGTTGTTCACTGTGATGTCTATATGTTTTTTCCCCATAAAATAAAAAATACATTTTACATTTTCACCAGTAACTTTATTGATTTGAAAGTTTAGAGCATGTTGCCTATCTCTCACGCAGTATATAATGTTGATTCTTCTCAATTAATGTCTCAATTTCATTGCTATCAATTTCAACTTGTGTACCAGACCATGGAGCATCATCCAGTGACAAATCTCCAGTACAAAACTTCACAAACCATTTTTGACACGCTCGATCAGTCACAAGCACTTTCTCCTTACACTGTGCAATTTCTATTTTCTTTTTCTTGCATTTCAGCTAAGTTTTTATCTTTCTTGGAATAATAAAATATAATATGCTGAAAATGTTGCATATTTTCTTCCATTTTAATATTAAAATCGCTACATAAAAATTCACCAATTTTTTAAACGCACACTGATATGAGAGCTATCACAAAACAATTTAATTAAATGGTTTAAGAAGAAATTAAAGGCAACTAAGCAGTATTCAAGCCATCTTACAGAAAATCAAAAACAAAAACTTTGTGGCCAACTCAATATGTCTCTTTCTGTACCAATTATTATGAAGATGACATCAGCTTGTCTTTGGATGAGGCTTGCACATTGGGGGCTCTCCAGAAGGCATAATGCAGAAATGCCTTGTAGTGTCCATGGTACCAAAATTCACACATAGAAACATCACTTATATCACTATATACCTTTTTACCTGACATTCAACTGCACCCTACTATCCTGGATCAGTGTTTCACTATGTGAGTACTGGGCATCTCCATGTCACATGGTGACTCTGCCCATTTCTGCATTGTGTCTTTGGGGTTAACCCCTCATTTCTCTGAGCCTCAGTTGGCTTCTTTGAAAAATTGGTAGTACAAAGTATATTTTGTGTAGATTTGGATGGCTTGGTTAAATCAGATTGATTGCATCAGCAATGGCAGGTGCCTACCTAGTACTTGGTTTTAAAGCATATACTGCTGGACATGTTGTAGTTGTTTATCTTTATAAATTTCCACTCATAAGAAGCCTCCAACAAACTACACATCATTTGAGGTGTACTCCATATATATCATATATGATGTTTTGTTAGCATTCTTTGTATCTGGCAGCATTTTCCAAATGCAAGCTTAAGTGATGAATCACAGGACAATAATTACAGGTTAATGATCCTTGAGTCCAGAGAAAGGGCCTCCTGTTTTTACAGTACATGTGCTGGGGAAAAAGGAATGGCGTTACAGGTGAGAATGGCCTGGGAGTGCCATGAATTTAGTCCAAACCTTTTCTAAAATTGTTGCCACTTCATTCTTTTCTCACCTCAACTGCTGGCCTTTTTCTTACACCTTTTCACCATCACCTTTACTGTCTTCATCCTGTGCCACGCAGAGGACCAGCGGCTAGACACTCTGTAGTTCAGACCCACAGAGTCAGTTGTAAAAACACTGGTGAGAGCCCCCTATTTATCTTTGCCACCTTTGTGCTTAATATTTTTATATTTTCTTCCTACACTTTTAGATGTTATGTTTGGCTAGAGAAAAAGAGTTCAAGGTTGAAAACTTGGAAAAGTCACTGATAAATGTTGTGACTTTAAGGTAGTTAAAATGTCTTTTATTTTCCTCATCTGTAATGCTGAGGTAAAAAAAAAAAAATATCTCATGGTTTCTCTTGTGACTTTTGGAGCATTTGGCAATCTTACCTGACCAGGCTCAAGACTGCTGAATGAATGACATAGGTCTCCTTCCCCACTCTGCCTCAGTTTGCTATATGTCTCACCTAGTAATTTGACTTTATGTTGTGGGTACAGTGCAACACACATATCCAGCACCACAGAGGTGTACCAGGTCTATCTGGAAAAGTGCAACCATTGTTAATATAAGGAGAATGGTTTGTGTGACATCAATGGAACCTGGCAGCCAAGGAGGGTAGACCAAAATGTGCATGCATGAACAGTGACGACTTTACTGCACTAGTCATTGGGGGTGGTAGGTGCTGTTAAATGAGCATGCCTGCTGTGTGGCCTTTTATTTAAAATGACTGAGTGTGGCCTTATAATATAGCTTGAGATCAGGTATTATCCCTCCTACTTTGTTCTTCTCACTCAAAATTGCTACAGATATTCGGGGTCATTTATGGTTCCATATAAATTTCTGAAGTGTTTGCTCTGTATATGTGAAATATGCCATTGGTACTTTAATAGGGATTGCGTTGAATCTAAAAATTGCTTTGGGTTGTATGGACATTTTGATGATGTTAATTTTTTCAAGTGCTGGAAGCAACCTAGGTGTCCATCAATAAATGAATGGATCAAAAAACTATGGTACATTTACACAATGGAATACTACACAGCAGAAAGAAAGAAGGAGCTCCTACCTTTTGGGACAGCATGGATGGAATGGGAGAGCATTATGCTAAGTGAAATAAGCCAGACAACAAATACCATCTGATCTCACCTATAAGTGGAACCTAATCAACAAAACAAACAAGCAAGCAAAATATAACCAGAGTCATTGAAATTAAGAACAAACTGACAGTAACCAGAGGGGAGATGGGAGAGGATAATGGGGGGAAGGGGGAAGGGTTTTCAGGAACATGTATAAAGGACCCATGGACAAAACCAAAGGAGAGCAGGATCAAGGGTGGGAAGTAGGGATGGCTGGGGTGGGGGGAGTGGTAGAGGGAAAACAGAGACAACTATATTTGAGCAACAATAAAAAATGTGGGAATAATAAAAAAATAAAAATAAATGACTGAGCAAGTAAAATAATGAATCTGCATCAAATATTGCATTAAACTTGAACATTTCTCCACAGAAACTATTCAGAAGATTCAGAAGGCATCAGCTATGGACAACTGGTGATTGGCAGCTTCATCATGACAACACGCCTGCTCATGCATCATGTCTCATGCAGAGTTGTTTGACAAAACATTAAATCACCCATGTGATTCAGCCCCCCTACCACCCAGATTTGGCACCCCACACCTTCTGGCTTTTTGAATAACTAAAATCACTTTTGAAAGGAAAGAGATTTCAGACCATTGATGAGATTCAGGAAATCTCATGGGGCAGCTCATGGCAATTGGGAGAACTGTGTGAGGTCCCAAGGTGTCTACTTTGAAGGGGACAGAGTCACCATGTACAATGTTTTTTGTATTTTGTATCTTCAATAAATGTCTCCATTTTTCATATTGCATGGCTGGGTACTTTCTGGACAGACCTACTACAATTGAAACATTAACCAATGCTACCCCAATAATTTAATAAACATTAAAAAATACATAAATAGCAATTCTTAATTTTTTAAAGATTTTATTTATTTATTTTTAGAGAGGGAAGGGAGGGAGATAGATAAAGAGAGAGAGAGAAACATCAATGTGCGGTTGCTGGGGGTCATGGCCTACAACCCAGGCATGTACCCTGACTGGGAATCGAACCTGTGACACTTTGGTTAGCAGCCCATGCTAAATCCACTGAGCTATGCCACCCAGTGCAGCAATTGCTAATTTAATTCCTCAAGAGTGAATGATGCCTCATGTCCTTCCCATAAGTACATTTTGCTTTCCATAAGGCACACTATTTTGCCTATATTGTTGAGGGGAAAAAGGATGCACATTATACATGGATATAATGATTACATACCATGGGTATAATAATAGGTACAATAATCTTGTGTATAATCTTGTGTACAAAAATGTGTACATTTACACAACAAAATACACTATTTCTTCTAAAAACATATGTAGATCTCAAAATTGGCAAGGAAATTTAAAAAATAAACATAAAAGCATTACTAAGAGAATGACTCTCTAAAGGAAATATCATAGAAGAAGACCAGCTGGATTTCTGTGTGTTGGCTGGGTATTTTGTGGTGATGGAGAGTTGGCAGAGGAAGGAGAAGTGTTTGTTCACCCCTCTGTTTATTTTTGTAGACAAATGGAAAGAACTCTTTTTTAAAAGATTTTATTTATTCATTTTCAGAGAGAGGGAAAGGGAAGGAGAAAGAGAGGGAGAGGAACATCAGTGTGTGATTACTCCTGCACGCCCCCCATTGGGGACCTGGCCTGCAGCCCAGGCATGCACCCTTACTGGGAATCAAACCAGCAACCCCTTGGTTCGTAAGTCAGCACTCATTCCACTGAGTAATACCAGCCAGGGCAGAAAGAACTCTTAATGTGGAAGTATTTCTACAAGAAGGCCAGACAGTCCATATATCACAAAATATAAAGAATCTTCACTAGCTCAGACTCAGGCCTTTTCAGACACAGGAAGAGAGGGAGTTTTACTTGGACCCTGCCAGCAAGCTGCATCTCAGTAGTAACAGCAGAGTTTCAGGGGACAGCAGCATCCAGCAGTGCCCAGCATCCCCTGGGGCTGGTGGACAGCCAGCCAGCTGGCCAGCTAGTATCCTCCAGTGGTATGAGTCCCCTTTCCACTACCCATCCCCTCCTTGCCCCAGCCCTCTCCTCAGCCTGAAAGGGAAATGGGAGGGCGGTCCCAAGAAGGACTTTTCTCATCCACAGAGGTCTCACCACCTGGGCTGCTTTGTCCTGGATAACCAACTCAGCTTTAGCTCTGTTTGATTTTCCTGTGAACCAGACCTCCCTGTAGGTCTAGAGGGAGGGGGATGGGGAGATGGAAAGGAGAGGGTCAAGGAAAGGAGGAAAGGTCTGGATATGGCAAAGTGAAGAGGCATTGTCAAAGTATAAGGGCATTGTCACAGTGCATTTGGGTAGGGAAGTGGTAAGAGGGTATGTTAATGGGGTTCAGAGCATATTCCCCATAAAACTGGCTTGGGGATGGTGGAAGCACAACAGGGTTATTAAGAGATTTTGCATATCTATGACATCTTGGCTACCTTGATATTTATGTTAAAAAGCTGTGACAGTCACTCAAGGCAAGGGACATGGTTGTGACTTTCTGAATGTATCCTGGGAGCTTAGAGCAGCTGCATGCATAAGAGGCAGGAAGGTGGTTCATCCTGTGTCATCATCGGGCCACATCTGCCCTGACTGTGGATGACAGCCAAATAAATGTAAACTGTACAGACAACTGGCAGATGTAACCCTTTGTGGGAGGGGTCAGAAATGGGGTCACACTGGAAGATCTGGGCCAGGATTTAAACTAGGCATGGCAGCCATGAAGCGCCCCCCCGCCCTCTCTCTCTCTCTCTCTCTCTCTCTCTCTCTCTCTCTCTCTCTCTCTCCCATGCAGTTTGGGAAGGAGAAGGGGAGTTGACCATGCAGTTTGAAAGAGAACAGTGAAGAGGGAGAAGTAAGCAAGTAGCTGTGTAGTTTATAGTGAGGAAGGGGACCATGCAGCCTGCACTAATAAGAAAGGAGATGCTGCTAATGTGACGGTGCCTGCTCTAGCTGACTTCAGGGCTGCAAAGGACTTCTTTGCAAGATCCTGACCTGCTGCACCTGGATTTTACCTGGACTTTTAAGCCCTGTGCCCTTCCTGTGTTTCATCATGATCCAGAATAACACAGCACATGCTTTTCTGGACTATCACACAAGACTGATGACCACATATTCCAGATTCTGCACAGACAAGGACATGGGAAACTTGGGATGCTTTTGGCTTGTAGCCTAGTGGGGAACATAGGAAGCGCTGGGTCTCATGGGACAGGAGGCTCTGAGCTCAGGTGCTCTAAGCTCTCCTAAGGTTGGAATGTTGTAAATTCCAGACCTGTTTCTACCAGCATTAACTGTTGGGTCATATATCAAGACACCACATGAATGGGCACTGGTCCGCTTGGTAACAGCACTAGGGCCACATTCTCCTAAAATCCTTGTAACACTCTTTTCCACCACTGTGCTCTGACCCCCAAACTTACATGTTTTGTCTAGGGATCACTTCCTTACAGGGTATGCAGGTGTGGACCAAGTTACAGGACAGATAGCAGGTATGTGCCCATGTTCTCATCCTGCTGGACACAGAATCCAGCAAAGGAGAGGGAACAGGCAGATGTGTAAGAGATCACCAGAGGCTTTGGTGAGAGGGGGTTAGAGTCTCTGAGAGAAATGGGATGCCTCTGAGGCAGGAGGGAAGACTGGTCAGCTTTGCCCTCCTTCACTTGCTTTTCCCTCTATTCCCCCAGTGACTGGATGTCCACGAGGTGATGGTATAGACTGGCCCCTAACCACATTGTAGCAGTGGGAAAATGGAGGAAGTGAAAGAATGGGAAGAAGAAAGCTGAAAGTACAGAAATTTTCTGGATAAAAGCAGAAGATAAAGAACTAGCAAAGAGCAAAAACAAAAACACCCGACAAAGCCAGATTTTCCAGAGTCATCCTCCTCTCTCCAAAACCCCTTTCTCCAGAAGAAAAGACTGTCAGCTTTACAAAAACATGAAGTCCCTGGCTCCACTCACCACAGGGGGTATGCTTGGCCCTGAAGTGGTAATGAAAAGGAGGTACTGCTTAACTTTTCAGCTCTATGGGCACTCTCCCTCCCACAAGCTCCTCCCCAGGGGTTATCACCCGCAGCACCTCACCCTACCCTGAACACCCAAAGAGCTACAGCTAAAACTCCGCTGGGCCCAAGGGAGAGGGATACCCTTGAAGGGAAGCCCCTTTCCACATAAGGGGCAGGAGAGCGATGAAATAGTTTTTAAAAATAAGTCAAGAAAGAGTTGGCAAAGACTTTGCCCACTTTGTGAAAAACAGGGTGTGTATGGCTCAGCTTGCCACAGGGGGTTGGTTTGGCTCTGAAGTGGGCATGAGTTCTCCAGCCACAAGCCCTCCTGGTCTCTCAGGGGGACCTAAAACCAATGGATAATAACACTAAAGATGTTCTAACACATTTGTTAATTTCATGTCTTGCTCAAGACTTAAACCTAACTCTAACACTATCTTTATTTTTAATGTTAGAAATAAAATGTCTTAAGTCTAAAACTAATGCAAATGTTAACTTAAACCAAAACCTGTTCTCCAAAATTAAGGTAACCTTAAATCTAAATCTTCATCTCAAACACACCATTAAATTGATCACAATTTATAAAGGTACTAGCAAGTATCTTTAAAAAAAAGAGTCCATATGTCTAAATATATAAATATTCATTACATAATTATTAAAGATGTCATTGAGAATTTATATTCTCCCCTGAAAAGAATGTACAAAAAGCCCATTTGGTACAATTAACCATAAGAGTGTTCAAACACTTCACTATAGGTTTTATAAAATGAGAAGCAGATTGAATACTAAAAGTTGGCTCTCCTACACAAAATTTACTCATTGAGTTTAGAAATTTATAGATTACACATTATATGATAAATTATATATTCATTCATTTTTTAATGTTCCACTATGTGAAAGAAGTTATTGCTGAACCTACATTACAATGAAAAATGTTGGTAGCTTTTTAAAAATATCATTATGCTGCACAGTTAACTTTACTGCAAACTTAAATAAAAACTAAAAACAAACCTTTGACTGAAACATAATTGCACAAAAAGCACCCCTCTCACTAGCTAAAATATTCATTCATATCTTAAGATCAATATAAACTGAACAAAAATGTTAACTATAACCTCAGTTGTAATGTTCATACAAATAATAACTCCAAATTCCAATATGTAAGGTAAATATATATTTGGTCCTAAACTGAAGCTTAATATTAACACTATCTCTAACTTTGATGTCAATATGTACTCATTTCAACTTTTAAAAAATATTTTATTTTTAGACAGAGGGGAAGGGAAGGAAGAAGAGAGGGAAACAAACATCAATGTGTGGTTGCCCCATCACCTTGGCCCCTACTGGGGACCTGGCCTGCAACCCAGGCGTGTGCCCTGACTGGGAATCCAACTGGTGACCCTTTGGTTCATAGGCTGGTGCTCAATCTCCTGAGCCACATCAGCCACGGCTCATTTCAACGTTAGAACGAATTCAAACTGTAGCCCTGGCTGGTGTTACTCACTTGGTTGAAACATTCTCTTGTAAATGGAAAGGTCACAGGTTCCATTTCCAGTTGGGGCAAATGCCTAGGTTGCTGCTTCTGTCCCCACTGAGGGTCCTTATGAGAGGTTCCTGGTGGGGGCATGTACAAGAGAAAACTAATTAATGTTTCTCTCTCACCTCAATGTTCCTCCCCCGCCCCCTGCCCTGGGTTTCTCTCTCCTTTCCCCTCTCTTTTATTTCAATAAACCTGTCCTTGAGTGAGGATAAAATAATATGAATTGTAACTTCAACTAAAACATAATCTCTAAAATTAAGGTAACTCTTAATCTAAATCTAATATACAAGCATAACACTAAATATAATATATTTTAAGAGGAAACTAGCAAACATCTTTAAAAATAATGTTTTATTACATCTGAAGTCATATATATTCATTACCTAATTAGTAGAGTTTTCATTTAGTGATTATATACACTGCTTACAAGAGTTTGCAAAAATCTCCTTTAGAAGGAGTTAATTTAAATGTTCAAACACTTCACTACAGTTTTTACACAATGAAAATTGGATTGACTATTAAAGTACATTGTTCTACTTAACATTTTCTCCTAAAGTTTAGAAAGGTACAGAATTGCATGTGATATCATAAATTCTACATGCATGTTTTAGTTTGTAAGTGCTACTTAAAAACCTTAGTGTTAAACCTATCTTGATGTCTACCACTAAGCATTACTGTAATCCTGATTCTCATACCCACATTCACCCTACCAGTAACCAAATGTTGCACTCAACCTCACCCTCACCTTAAACCTCACACTAACCCTACATTAAACTGAACCCTTAAACTCATCTTAACTCAAATACTAAAATAACTCTTACCCTAAGCACATTCTAAATTTTACTCCCACCCTAAACCTAAACTTAATACTCATACTCATTCTTACACTTATCCTTATCTTAACCCTAACCTTCAACCTTATCTTCACCCTCACTTTAACCGTAACTGTAATCTAATTCTAAATCTAATTCTGTATAGAACCCAAATCAAACCTTAATCCTAAATTTAACATTCACAATCACCCTCTGCATAAGCTTAACCCTGGTTCTTATTTTATAACTAACATTCACTGTCATGCTGAAACTCACCCTCTGCCTCACGCTCACCAGCATGTTAATATTCACATGCAGCCTCATCCTAACTCCGACCCCAACACTACTCCTAAACCTAATCGTAACCTAACCCCTAATTCTAATACTGATCTAAACATTTAACATAATCCTAATCTTAACCAGGACTCTACTCCTTAAAGCTAACCATTACAAACCATCTTAACATTAACACTCATTCTCAACCTCACTTTTATTCTCATACTAATTGAGCACAAAACCTAACCCTAATTTAAGCCCTAAATTTCAAATAAAACTTAATAACTCTCATTCTCACCCTAACCCTTACTATAATTCTTACCAAAGCCTAACATTAACTCCAACTCTAACCCTAATTTTAACTTTATCTTCATCATAAGACAAGGTTTAACCCTAACATAAACCCTAATTCTAACCTAATCCTAAAAACTAAACCTAGATCTTATTGTAAACATTGTAAAAACCATAATACTGCCCTGACCAGTGCGGTTCAGTTGATGGCTGTCATACCACAAAAGGAAGGGTTGCCAGTTGGATTATCAGACAGAGTACATGCCTGGGTTGTGGGTTTGTTCCCCATCATGATGTGTATAAGAGGCAACCAATACATATTTCTGTCCTCACTCTAAAATCTCACTCTTTTCTCAGTTTATCAATTCCCCCAAAGCCTTGGTCTCCCTCACACCTTAACCTTAAACTTAAATCCAATTCTAATTTGAACAGATAAATAACATCATTTTAAAAAATGAAAATAAGAATAACCATAAGATTAACCACAATCCTAACCTAACTCGAATCAAATCATAACCATAATTTATGCCCTAACACTAAACATTAAACCAAACCCTAATTTAACCCTAATATAATTAACTCAAACCCTAACACTGTGTTATACTAACCTTAAATTTAACATTAATCCTATATTCCAACCTAAACTTCACACTTACATTCAACTTTACCCTAAACCTAAGTCTTATTCTAACTTAAACTTAACAACACCCTAATCGTGCTCTTAACCTTAATTCTAACAGCAAACCTAAAAATAAACCCCAATCTTAAGATTGGGGATTAAGAACTCTAGATTCTTTAAGATTTCTAATTGTAACTGTAACCGAGCTCTAATCTTATATTAAAACCATAAAACTCACTCTAATCCTAATGTTAAACAAAAGCCTACTCTTAACCCTAACCTAAAATCTAATTCCAAAGACTCATTCTAACCCTAACCCTAAACCTAATCAAACACTAAACTCCACTATCATCAAAACTTAACACTAACCCTTGACCCTAACAGAAACTTTGCACAAAACCTCAGTCTAATCTTCACCATGTCACAGTAACCCTAATACTAACCCAGAACCTGACCTTAACCCAAAATTATCACTGACTTAAACTGCAGATTTAAACCTCCCCCTTTAACCCTCATTCTGATCCTACACCACACCCTAACACTTATCCTAACAGTAAACCTTACCCTCACCCTGACCCTTATTCTAACACTAACACTAAAACAAAACTTAACGCTGACCCTAAAACAAAACCTAACCCTAATCCTGACCCTAACTCTAACACTCACCCTCATATTCATGAGAACTCTGATACTTAAACTAAAAAAACCCCTAATACTCATACTAAAAGTAACATTACCCTTAACCTCATCCAAGCCACAAACCTAACTGTAACCCTAACCCCAACCATAAATATAAACCTACAAAAATCCTAAATTTGAGTTTGTTTCTAATCTTAATTTTAAGCTTAAATCTAACTCTAATGCTTACCCTAATTCTAACCCAAACCCTAATCTTATCCTGTAACCAGAAAACCAAATCTAACCCTAAACCTAAACACTAACTCTAAAACTAAACTTGAAATTAACCCTGATTCTAACACAACTTATAATTCTAAACTAAAATTGAACCCCAACACTGACAAAAACATTCACCATCAAATTATAATTTACTGTATCCCTGCCATTACCTTTCATCGACATCCTCACCATCAATCTTAAATTCACCCTTACTCTAATTGTAACGTTAATCTAAACCCTAACCCTATTTCCAGCTCTACTCTGATCTTAACCCTAGCCCTAATCCTAAACAAAACCCTAACCATAACCTCAAACCTCACACTAAATTTATAACTAATCTTAAATCTAATTTAACTCTTACTTTACAACCAACCCAAACCAAACTCTAACACTAACTAACCCTGACTGAAACCCAAAAATGAAGCCCAACTCTAACACAGACGCTCACTAGCACCCTCACTCTCACTCTTTTCTCAGTTTATCAGTCCCCCAAAGCCTTGGTCTCCCTCACACTTTAAGCTTAAACCCAACCCTAATTTGAACAGTTCCCCTTACTCTGAAACACAGCCTAACACTGCCCTGGCTGGTTGGCTCAGTTGGTTGCAGCTTTGTGCTGTACACCACAGTGTTGTGTATTTGATTTCAGCTCAGGACACATACCTAGGTGGTAGGTTCAATCTCCAGTTGGGGTGCATATAGGAGGCAACCAATCAATGTTTCTCTATCTATCTCTATCTCTATCTCTATCTCTCTCTCTATCTCCCCCCTAAAATCAATAAAAACATATTCTCAGGTAATGAAAAATAACACCAAACACTAAGTCTAATTCTCAACCTTATGCCTAACCTTATATTTAAACTTATTTAAAATCTTACCTATAAACCTAACCATTATTCTAACCACACCACTCAACATGAAAAGTAACCCTGACCCTAACACTAAACAAAATATGAACTTCAATTCTAATCATCAGTTTGACTCTAAAACATACTCTAAAGTGAACAAGAACCTAATCCTCACACACACCTTGAGATTAAACCGGAACCTAATACCATCTTCACCCTCTGCCTCAACCTCACTGTCAACCCAAGCTTCACCTTAAACCACACCCCAACCCTAATACTAACACTAATTACATATAATCTCAACCTTAACCCTAGTGTAACACTAACCTAATTTTAACCATAACACAAACTCGAACATTAACTCTGATCTTAACTCTGATCTCTGGTAAAACTAAACCAGAACACTAACAGTAACCATAAGAATTTCCTTACTCCTAATTCTAACTCTAATTTTAATTCTAAACAAAACTACCACATCCCTCAATTTTACATCCACTTTCATGCAAAAAAAAAGAAAAAACAAACCCTTCAATCTCACCATCAACCAATTCTTACGTTTACCTTTACACTAAACCTAATTCTGAAAGACACCCTAACTCTAAGTAAAATGCTAACTCTATCCCTAACTTAAAGTCTAACCATAACCTAAACCCTAGCCCTAAACCTAAAGCCAATCCTAAATTTAATCTTAAACCTAAATTTAATCTTAAACCTAAATTTGTCCATATCACTAAACCTAACTCTAAACTTAAACTTAACCCTAAACCTAAATGTAACATGAATTCTACTTAAAGCTAATCCTAACTCCTGGCCAAAAACCTCACGCTCACCCTCAGCCTAAAAGTCACTCTCTCCTCACTGTCATCATGCCCCTAAGCTTCACACGACTTCTCACCCTCACCCTGAGCATAACCCATTTTTAACCCTAACACCCTCAAACAACCATGACTCCAGATCTGACCTAAACCCAGCTTAAACTGTAACTCTACTTTTAATCCTAGACCTAACAATAAAATTATACCTAAATCTTAAAAACAATAACCCTAACTTTAACATTAAACCTAATTTGACCCTAATCCTCAATCTAAACCTTAAGCTAGACACTAATTCTAACTTTAACCCTAACACATACCCAAACCCTAATATGAACCTAAGCCTAGTCCTTTGCCTATGCCTAACTGTAAACATAATTGTCACTCTCATTCTTACACTAACTTTAAATTTAACCTCAACCTCGTTTTTACTCTAAGTTTTACATTTATGTATACACAACCCTAAACCTAAACAAATTTTACCTTAACACTAAGTCTAACTTTAATTCTCACACTTAATTTTAAAGAAATTATTGATCAAGAAGCTTCTTTATGTTACAGAACACAACAAGGGGGGCCTGGGATGATATACTATTATTGAAAGAGGGCCCCGGGTCTGTTATGTCCGCCACCAGAGGAAAGACGTCTCTCAATGCCAGAGATTTGTGAAAAGGAAAGGAAACGTTTATTTAATGCTATATACAAACTTAAAGTAGTGACCTAATGTCTTCACCAAAATCCCAAAGTCCCTTAAAACACCCACAAACACACAGTCCTTCCTTCCTTCCCCCTTTGCCCAGTCCAGAGTACCATATCTCAGGGAAGGAAATAGAAGTCCATGGCTTAGGTAGTCCTCTGGTTCTTCTCAGTTAGTGCTCCCTCTCCACTGGGAGACCTCCCTGGGTTCCCGGCACCCTCGGCTGAGTCACCGGGATCTCTGCTAAAACCAGGTGGTGGTTCCCCCTTCTAAAGCTGTGGGGGCCCCACTCTGCCAGGCCGCGTGGTTCTCTCCTCAGGGCTGCAGGAGTCTACACTCCGTCAAGTCCGCATGCTTCTCCTTCTCCTCCCAGGGCCAAGGGAGTCTTCACTCTGCCAAAGCTGTGGGGTTCTCTCTTGCAGGGCTGCTCATGACTCTCCCCCTCAATGGCTGCTGCATCTCGGTTTAAATCCCGGCGCCAATCTTCCTCTGAAGCCCCATTTCCGGCTCCTCTCACAATTGGCTACAGCTGCCAGATTCTGGGCAGGTGTGGCCCTGTGGTGTGGAGCCAATGATCTCCAGGCTCTTCTGGATCTTATTACAGATCCCTATTTGAGGCTACCCTCTTGGCTGCACCCTGTTACATTTATTCATGAAGAAAATCCAAGGCCAACTCCATGCTATGGCAGGTGAAGTGTGTAGGACATAAAATTCAGAGAGGTACTCTCTTTTATAGTCAGGTAAATGTCAAGTATAAATTTATACAACACGTTGTGAAACTTGTTTTTATAACAATTAATTTCTATCTTTTGAGTCAGCAAATCTTCTAAGCATAAACCCAATTTTAAAAAGGACTGCATTTGGCAGACACAAGTACCTGAATGTTCATAGGAACATCATTTGCTATAAACAGGTTATCCCAAAATTCTCTCAACACAAAAATGCATAAAGAAATTATGGTATACTAATAAAAGGGAATACTACAGCAGTGAGAATTTTGAACTAAAACCTTACACAGTAAACATGAATAGATGTTATAATGTGTAAAAATGGAGACCAGGCACAAGTCAATATATACATAATTATTATAAACATTTCAAAAACAGGTACAATTAGTGTGGCAGGTTCGGTTCCCAGTAAGGGTACATGCCTGGGTTGTAGGCCATGACCCCCAGCAACCACACATTGATGTTTCTCTCTCTCTCTCTATCTCCCTTCCTTCCCTCTCTAAAAATAAATAAATAAAATCTTTTTAAAAAACCAAAACAGGTACAATTACTCCCTAGTAAGATATTGGTCACTATTTCAAAGGACATATTGCTGAGAGTGGCCAGAGGAGGTGTTGGGATGCTGCTAATATTGTGCTTTTTTTTTTAAAGATTTTATTTATTTATTTATTTATTTTTTAGAGAGGGAAGGGAGGGAGATAGAGAGAGAGAGAGAGAAACATCAATGTGCGGTTGCTGGGGGTCATGGCCTGCAACCCAGGAATGTACCCTGGCTGGGAATCGAACCTGGGACACTTTGGTTCCCAGCCCACGCTCAATCCACTGAGCTATGCCAGCCAGGGATATTGTGCTTTTTGATATGAGTGTTGATTACACAGATCTATGAACATTGGCAAAATCACTGATTTATACAACTTTTTCTTTTTTTATCTCAAACTTTAACTTTTATATTCATCCTAATTCTAACTTTAACCCAGAATTTAACTGTAACTCTAACACTCAACTTCAACCTAATGTTCATCCTCAAACTCACCCCAACCTAAATTGAAATCTAACACAAATTCTCATCCTAAATTTAACTTTAAACTTAAGCTTAACTGTAAACCTAATTTTAACCATAAACCTAAGTTTAACCATAACCCACAACTTTATCTTATCATGCAAGTTCACAATCCCTCCAAACTCAGCCTCACTCACACCCTAACTTTACTCTAACCTAATCCTAATGCTAATCCTGAAGGTACCACTAATCATAACACTTCACATCAAAACAAACTGCAGACTCTAACGTTAACCACTACCACTAACTGAAACTCTTACCCTATGATTCCAACCCTAAGCCTAAATGGACCTGAAACTAAATTTTAAACTTAACCCTAACTGTAACCCTCATTCTTACCCTTACCCTCAGTCTCACCTTTCATTAACCAAACCCTCATCCTCACCCTCAACTTCATCCTCACACGGGCCTAACATAGACCATCACACGGTTCCTATCTCTAACCTGAATTCTTGTGTTAACCTCAAGACTGATCTTAAATGTAACCCAATCTTACACTAACACTTTACCTTACCATAGACCTAAACTTATTTTAAACCCATCTGTAATTTAAATTATAACCCAAGTCCTAAAACTAAACTTAACTCCAAAACTAACCATAAAACCAGTTCCTTACTGTATCTTAACTATAATATAAATGCTAACATTAATCAAAACCCTAATCCTAACCTTAACTTTTGCTTTCCCTAAACATTAACTAATGCTAAACCTGACATTAAACCAATTTATAACTTTAACCCTAAATATTACATCCTTCCTCACCCAAATCCTAACCCTCAATTTTCAGAGTCTCATACTAATTCTCACACTAAACCCAAACCTAGAACTAACCCTTAACAGTAATCTTAACCTAAAATGTAAATGTAATCCCAACATAAACCCTAACCCTGCCTATATACCTAAACTTCACCTTAACTCTAAACCTAATCTAACTGAAACCCTAGCCCTCCACCTCACCAACACATTACTTCACCAAAAGCCTTACCCAAAGTCTCACTCTCAAATCTAACGTAAGCCCTATTCTAACCATAACACAAAATTTTGTTTAAAACCTTACCCTCATACCCAAGTAATTACCATAACTCTAATTCTTATTTTTAGCCAGAACTCTAACCATAACTTCAACAGTAACATTAAACAAAATCTATCCGTAACTCTAAGTATAACCCTTAATTTACTTTTCGCCTAAAACTCACTCCACTCCTAGGCATACATTATTTCTAACATACACCCTAAAGCCAAATCCAGACTTGATTTGAAGCATAACCCAAACCCTATTACTAACCCTAAACTCACCCTCATTACAACACTGACCCTCATATGAACCCCACATTTTAGCACTATCCGGTACTTCTAACCCAATCTTCAATCTTAATCCTAACCCCAGACGTAACTCTCACTTTCACCTTAACTGTCACACTACACTAACCCACACTAATACAACCCTCCACCTGAGCCTTAACCACAACCTTACACTATCTCTCCTCCTCCTCCTCCCCCTCCTTCATTAGATCCATCCACTGGCTCCTAGGCAGTCTACCTCAGCTGTGCGGCTCTGTCTCCCGAGAGGCTGCGAAAGCGGAAGATTGGGAAGCCTGCCTTCCCCGTTGTCACTGGTAGGTGGGGGAACTCTGCACCTGAGCCTTTGCCTTTTGAGATATACAGGAATTTATAAACCAATTTATAACTTTAACCCTAAATATTACATCCTTCCTCACCCTAAAAAACAGCATTAAAGACAACAGGCTTCAGTGGCCCTACACTATAGGGCTCCTGTCAACCGTCACTGAAGGGAATCGCATGGCACCCTGTGACTTGTTTGCCTTAGCTCGCAGGGTCCTGATGCCCGCCCAGTGTTCCCTGTGGCATTCAGAATATACTGATTGCTGCCTTCGCGGAGCAGCTGAACAGCCTAAACAAAACGCCAGTCCAGCTAAATATACTTCTCGCAACGGGTGAATTTGAAACTGCTGAAGAGAAGGCAGAAATGGACCCTCTAATTTTCATTCAAAGCTCCCAGACAGCTTTCTTGCCCTAAAGATGGTCCCAGAAGCTAAAGCCCTGGGGCATGGCTCCTTTGTTAATATTTGGCAGGGAGCCACAAAGGCTTATTTAGACTGTATTGATAGACTACAAGAAGCAATTCAAAAACAAATTGAGAATCAGGAGGCAGCTGAGACCCTTTTATTACAATTGGCTTATGAAAATGGAAATAACAATTGTAAGGCAGTACTCAATCCTCTCAAACTAACCACCACTAGTACTAGTCAACTTGTCAAGGCTTGCCCAAAGGTACACACCAAACAACATCGTGCCACGTTGCTAGCAGCAGCCATAAAAGGAGAAATTAAATGCTTTAATCGTGGCAGACCAGGAAACACCTGTTGGGAGTGCTGGAACAGACAACAGGATAGTATAAAAAATCCGCCCAGTAAAGACTGCCAACAGTGTGACAAGGGTAAACATTGGGCAAGTGAGTGTAGATCTCCATAAGACAAAAATGGCAACCCGCTTCCACCTCAGTTAAACCTGTGGAGGGGAGCGTATTCTGGTGCCCTGAACCACAGGAGTTATCCTGGAAGCAGCAATCAACTGCTCTGGGCTCAGGAACATACTGAGTCTCTGACCTCTGCACTGCTACAAGAGGAAGGGCAGGATTGGACTTGGTCCCTAAACAAGAGCTCATCTTAAAAGAACAGGATAAAATCCTCACAGCTCCTACAGGGGTATGGAGGCCATTGCCTGAGGGCACTGTTGGATTGATTTTAGGAAGGTCTAGCATAACCACTAAAGGGATTTTAGTCCAGCCTGGAGTAACTGATTCTGATTATCAGGGAGAAATCAAAATTCTTATTAGAGCCTTTGGATACCATGTCATCCTGCCCAAACTCATAAGCCCAACTTCTCCTTCCCTAAACAGTACCAAATACTCAAAATATTAAAAGAGGGGAAGAAGGCTTTGGTACTAATAATCAATCTGTTTTTTGGATCATCTCCATTAAGTTAAATAAACCTCTTTTAGAAATCAAAATCAAAGACAGAACTGTCCATGGCCTAGTAGATATGGGTGCAGATGTCTCTATAATTTCTAGCCAATATTGGCCTCCAGATTGGTCACTAACAGAGGCTGACATATCCATAAGTGGCAGTAGGAGACAATTGTCAACCATGCAGAAGTGTCTGGTCCCTCAGGAGCTATGGCCCTGACAGACAGGAAGGATGAATTCAACCCTATGTCCTTCCAGCCCCACTTAATATTTGGAGACGAGACTTTCTTACTCAGTGCAGAATGAAAATCACCCTCCCACCTTTTCACTAACGGCCACTGTTCAGATATCTCCTCTGCCCATCACATGGCTTTCAGATATGCCTGTGTGGGTTGATCAGTGGCCACTGAAAGGGGAGAGGTTAGAAAAAAACCCCATGAATTAGTAAAACAACAATTAGAGGCAGGATATATTGAGCCATCTAGCAGCCTATGGATTACTCAAATTTTTGTAGTTCCTAAAAAATCAGGGAAATGGAGGCTTATACATGATCTCAGAAAAATTAATCAGGTACTTCAACCAATGGAAACTCTCCAACCCAGAGTCCCAAATTCAGCTTGTCTCCCAAAGGATTGGTCACTTGTAGTCAGTGACTTAAAAGATTGCTTTTTTACAATTCCTTTAACTGAAAAGGACAGAGAATGATTTACTTTCTCTATCCCAGTTCTTAACAACTCTCAGCCATTACAGAGATTTCAAAGGGAGGTTCTGCCTCAAGGCATGCTAAACAGCCCAACTATCTGCCAGTATTTTGTCCATCAAACCTTACAGCCTGTCCTGGAAAAGTTCCTGATAGTCTCAGTGCTGCCCTACCTTCTGAGATGCTAGTTAAGACTTATGCTTATATAAAGAAGACCATATCTAATGCAGGCTTAATTATAGGTCCTAAAAAGGCTCAGCAGTCTCAGCTTTGAAAATACGTGGGGCACATTCATTTTCACAGTGCAATTCAGCCTCAAACACTCCAGATTAATCCACCAGAGTGCCCAACACTTAATAACCTGCAGCAACTATTGGATATTATTAAACTGGATTTGACGTAGCCTGGGAATTACCACCCATCAGCTTCCTCATTTATTCAATACCTTAAAAGGAGACTCTGACCTAAATTCTCCTAGAACTTTGTCCCCCCAGGCTCTCCAAGAAATAGACCTTGTCAATCTGCATATTAACAAAAGACAGCTCATAAGAGTTGACTGCCAATTTCTTATCAGGCTCTTCTGCTTTCCAAATTTAGGCATCCCCACAGGATTAATAGGTCAACTATTACCTCAGTTAGGCATGATAGAACAGCTATTTCTCTCTCATCAGTCTCAACATACTATTACCACTTATATTAAAGCTCTATGCCAACTGATTATTAAAGGACCTGAGAGAGCTCAGCAACTTTTTGGCCATGATCCAGCCATTGTTCACATCCCACTTACCCAAATCTATTTACAACAGCTGTCCAGTCAGTCTCTGGAATTTCAGTGTGCTATCACAGACTTTGTTGGCAAAACAGAAATTAGCCTGCCCTCAGACAAATTGTTACAAAACCTTCCAATTCTCAATATTCCTCTGAAAGAAAAAGTTAGTAGGACCCCCATCCCCAAAGCAAGGACTGTTTTTATTGGTGGCTCAAGAAAAACAGGAAAAGCTGCCATCACCTGGCAGGAAAATAAGGAAGGGAAACACTGTATTTCTTATGGTCATGTTTCCACTCAATGGGCTGAGCTCTCAGGAGATGTTATGGCTCTCCAACAGTGGCCTCATGAGCCCTTGAATCTGGTTTGTGATTCTGGTAATACTGTATATACTCTCCTTCACATAGACCAGGCTGTCCTTAAGCAGTACTTTGACCCGCCCCCCCCACCCCCCCACTCTACTTAGCCTGTTTTAAACTTGCAAACTTTGCTAGATAAAAGGGAACATATTCTGCTTGTTACTCATATGCATTCCCATACAGGCCTCCCTGGTCCTATGACTGAAGGCAATGCCTGAGCTGACACTCTAGTGAGCGTGGTAGATACCTTACAAAAGGCTGTTGTCTCCCATCAGTTCTTTCATTAAAATTGTCATGCACTTCACAAGGAGTTCAAACTCCCACGTCCTCAGGCCAAAAAAATTATTAGAGAATGTCCAGATTGCCAGGCCTTAGGTAAGGCATTGCCCTCTATTGGAATTAATCCCAGAGGTTTAGAGCCACAAGTAATCTGGAAAACTGATGTCACCCACTGCCCCTCTTTGGGGAAGTTTAAATTTATTCATGTCTTTATTGATACTTTCTCCTGAGGATTACATACTTCTGCCCTTAAGGGCAAATCAGCTAAAAACATCCAGGCCCATTGGCTTGAGGGTTTTAGCCATCTGGGCCATCACAACAAGTTAAAACTGACCACAGATTGGGGTATACAGCCCAATCCACCCAAGATTTTCTACAAAGATGGGGAATTCAACACAAAACAGGCATCCCTCATAATCCTAGAATCCAAGCAATTGTTGAACGTGCCCATCGTACTTTTAAAACTCTTCTTAACAAACAAAAAAAGCAGAGCCAGGAAACCTCTCCCAGAAATCTCATAATGTTGACCATGTATACTTACAATTTTTTTAATTGTGATAACTCTCTTAATATACCAATCAAGAAACATTTCAATTGACAAAAGGTAGATAATAAGGGGCCCCACCCCTTGGTGTTATACAGAGATCCTTTAGGAAAAGGAAAATGGGAGGGGCCAGTTGAATTGTTGACAAGGGGAAGAGGGCTTGTGTTTCAGTACCTACAGGCCTTTTATGGCTATCTGCTAAAAGAGTGAAACCCTACCATGGGAGGCCAACCCCATGAACCCTTGTGGACAACTCAGAACTAGAGGTTCTGGCATTTCGAGGACCTGACCAACCAGCTGTCCCAGATGGCCGTGACCAAACGCTGTTGTCAGATCTGAGCCCGTCACCAGAATTGGGGGGAAACAGGCCACAGAAACCACTCCACCACCTGAACCCAAGGGGATCACATGCAGAGACTTAAAAACCCTTAAGAGCAGTGCTGAAGAGGTCATGAAGGATGTTGGGGTACAAGACAATCCTGAAAATTGATTTTGAGTCTATTTATCAGTAGTGTCCTCTAATTCCATCAAAGCTGTGTTGATGCTTGTTCTGTTAGCTTGTTTTGGAGGCTTGGGCCTCACTGCTGAGACTCAGCATATTTACTGGAGCCATATCTTTGACCCACCCATGTTTAAACTCCATACCTGGTGGAATTCAGAGCCTCCTTTTCTAGCAATGATACCAAATGGACAGGAGGTGTTTGGCTCCCACCGGATGGTCCTTTAGAGGAAAAATGACATTGGTTGTCCACCCCTGCAAATACTATCTATGTGTCAGAACATTTGGCTGCTTGTTTATCCACACTGCCTGACACTCTGCGTTTACCTGTAACTTTTAAATGGTATGCACATGCCATTGACAGTAAGGAACTTCAAGCTAATATCTCCCTCATAGGAGCCATAGGCTTTAAAGGAGAAAAGGATGGGGACAATAGTAACTGCCCAGACATGCCCCTTTGTAAAATTAAGACAAAAACTACTGAGCCTGTCACTTGGTCATTGTGCAGAGATCAATGGTCTTCACTCATTGATATTCCTAACACCCCACTAACAGCTGAAAACTGGGGTGCCAAGTGGAAAGTGTATGCTAGTGTGGGTTCTATCACTGTCCCTGCCAAGCCTAATACTATATACTGGAGTTTGGGTTGGCACAATGGAGTAACTGGAGCTCCTATTATAAGAGTCACATCCCATAAGAAATACAGTGAGCACACTAGCCCTTGGCATACTAATACTTGGAAAATGAGACCCCTATTCATAGAACACCTTCTAGGATGCTTTCAGTATAAAAAGGAGTCATATTCTGAAAGAGGTTTTTATATTATAGAGAATGTTGGTAGTTCCTGGGTCAGTGTATATACTTCTTACACCTACCTTTTTCTAGCCATCGCAGGAACACTTCATTTAACCTACAATAATAACTCTAAGATATTTAGTCTCCATACTCCCCTGAATCTATCTATGCTAGCTGTGTTACCCATGCTAATGCTACTCAACTCAAACTCACTACAGTCTTTATAGTTCACAAACAAATGGAAACTTGGCTGCCAGTTGTTGGAAACTGCCCTGCTGGTTTCAGAAACTGTAACCCTTCATGGCTAATGCTGAGTAAAAAGACCTTGGGACCATAAGCCACTTAGGTGACGCGGTTTATCCCCTCGGCAGGAGCACTGCCTCTGCCAACTTTACTTCACCCAGCCTCGCCCCCAGTGCATGACCAGTTAGCCAATGATGGGTAAGATTCCTCAAGGGAGGGATGATCTAAGACAGGCACAGTCACAAGGGGGCCCTCAGGGAAGGACTTGGGGGGCTATGGAGAAAGGATGGGATGGACCTTTGCCCTTTGGCTTTGACATAGCCTGAGTCCTCATTCTATCTGCAAGAAGTCTCCTAATCTCTTGGCTGCCTTACTTCCCCTGCCTGACTTAAACCTGAAACAATGACTTAAGCCTTAAACAATGCCAGAGGTGAGTGAGGCCCTGTTCTGGAAAGGGCAGGTCCCCTAGTGTGATCAGGCCTAAGAAAGAATGCATAAAATCCTGTGAAACCTGTTTTGCTAATACCCTCAATTTAAAAGATAGGGGTCCAAGCCTGAAATGAGTTTGTTTCCCCAAAGTTTTATGGCCCTTCAGCTATTTGATCCTGACTTAAAATAGGCCCTCAGAGTTCTTTGAATGTTATCTATTTGGTCATTACTGCCTGACAATGATTGATGAGCTTTCCAGATACATCCTGTATTCCTATGCAAATTAAAACCAATAAAAGCTTATCAAGGGAAGAGTCAGTGCACTTTCCTCTTGAGAGAGTGGCCATGCCATTCCTTTTCCTCCACAGGACTCTGTAGTCCATGCAAATTTGTCTCGTCTCATCCATAATGCTGTGGACACTGTGGGCAGGTGTCCACATCAGCCAGTTAAAGTTACCTGTGAATGGAAAGATCCAGGAGGCTTTGCTGCCCTCAACCATGTTCTCTCTCAACTGAGAGTTCAGCCCTTCTTAGGAACTCTCATTGCTTGTATTGTTTCTGCTATCATTATAGCTGCCTCTGCTGCAGTGGCTGCCACTGCTCTGGCTGAATCTGTGCAGACTGCTCATGCTCTTGATGCCCTCCTCACCAATGCAACTCAAGAAATGATCCAACAAACAAGTACTGACCAGGAGATCTTTGCCAGGTTCTCAGCTGTAGAGTCTGCAATAACATGGCTGGGAGAATGGCGGGATGCTCTTGTCACTCGCCAACAACTCACTTGTGACCCAGGCTTCTCAAGCTGTGTGTCACTCCCCTGAAGTTGAACTCCAGTCAGCATTCATGAGAGGATATCCAACATTGCTTGCAAGTGGCCTTTTCCTCCAATCTCAAAGGACAAATCGATCAACTCCAGCTTGCGCTACAACAGCAACTTCTGGGCATTAAATGATTCACTGAGCAGGAGGTCTTTCAGACCCAGCATAGTAACTTACAATGGCTCAATCCAAAAACTTGATTTGAAGGATTGAATTTCATGTCTGGGTCATGGGGGCTTTAGGATGGGTCAAAATCATCGTGGTCTTTTGTGCCTTGAAATGCACTTACAAATTGTCATCCAGGAATAGTATATGTGAAAAGCAAGTTGCAGGCTTTATCAGACTTACTGCTGTGTCCACAATAACAAACAAAAAAGGGGGAGATGTTGGGGGCTGCTCAGTGTGGTTTCAGAGATTGTAGCCCTGCAAGAGCAAGCTCTGAAAGGGGCTGGTAAGTCTTCCTAGAAAACCAGGTCATAACATAGGTGGCAGGCATGACTCAACTCTAACACCAAGGGTCCTGTTGGAATTGGGACTGATATGTACATTTTTGTCCTCTGAAGCCAGCTCTGCTCAGCGATAAGCCCTGTTAGTATAACCCAGATGCTTGAGTTCAAGGCATAAGGAGTGAAACTTCCTCCTTCATGATATATGGCTTTACAGCCATTTGGCACCTGTATGTCTTACAGACCCCAACCTGAGAATATTTTTTTGTATCTTTAATTGTTATCTATAGATAGTGATAGATTTGTATGACTATAGCCTGTTGGACATTGATTAATAAGCTATGCATGTGTGCTGGAACCCCCTGCACTTCCCAACCCTAATAAAAGCCATGGAGGAGAAGGCCTCGGGGCATTCTCCACTAGAGGGAATCACCACTCCTTTTCCCCACCAGAGCAACAAGATTGTGGCCAGGATGACTCATTATCTCCATCTACCATGGCCCCCGGAACCTTGCTGGCTGAGGTTCCCCTCAAGGTTTGACATTTTGCAGCTCCTTTTCCTCCATGTTAGGGGCAAACCAAGCCTCAGTAGCTTAGAGGGAATGTGGAGAGATGTGTTTTAGAGTGTTGTCAGTTCTGACCTGAAGGAGCTTGAGCAGCCATTCAAATCCATAAGCCTGTGTTCTAGTCTCTATGATCAGGTTGTTTATTGCTGACTCAATGGGACAAAGCTCTTAAGACAGACTTCCTACAAGAAGGTCTGTTATTCGTCACCTAACAAAATGTATAGTGGGGAATAGTTGTATGTATTTTTAAAAACCAGTAAACACAAATTGTATATTTCTAGCTCAAAATACATTTTCTCTTAAAAACCTCTGCTCCTGCACCCATGTCCCTAAAGAACTGAGCATTCCTGGGTGATGTCCACACCTCGATCCTTTTGGTACTTCATAGGGATGTTGCCTACATTATTTCTCTTATCTACTTACTTAGTGTGAAGATGATACCAGTTTTTCTGTCAATAAACTTGCACCTTGAGGGCCCTCCAGGAGACATAACAAGGAGGTGTCCCGTGTATCTGTGGTACTAACCTTTCAATGTAGAACAACCACATATATGACTACCTAGCTGTTCAACTATCTGACGGTTAATACCATACGGTATATCCTGGATCAGATTTCCACTAGGTACTGGTTTTCTACATGGCACAAGGTGATCCTGTCTACATTCAACTTCTATCTTAAATATATTCATAATCTCTTTGAGCCTCAATTTGCTTCTCCAAACATGAGTATGAAATATAAATTTTGTATAATTTTTAGTGGGAATAATTGAATCAGCCATAGCCAGTGCACACCTGGTGCTTTGTTGTGCATACTATACTGCTGGAACTACTGTGGTTCTTCATATTTGTAACTTTGCACTTTCTCATGAGACATTCTCTTCCTTTTTCCTCACTGGCCTGTGGCCATTCAGAGTTTGGAAAAGCACATGGAAAGCAACCTGTTAAGAAATTATACATGTGCCCTAGCTGCTGTAGCTTGGTGAATTGAGCACAGGCCTGCGAGCAAACGTTCATTGGTTGGATTCCAAGTCAGGGCACATGCCTGGGCTGTAGGCCTGGTCCCCCGTAGGGCGGCACAAGAGGCAACTACACATTAATGTTTCTCTCCCTTGCTCATTCCCTTCTCCTTTCTAGAGAGGAGGGGAGGGGAGGGGACGGGAGGGGAGGGGAGGGAGGGAGAGAGAAAGAGAGAGAGGGAGAGAGAGAGAGAAAGGGAGGGAGAGAGAGAGAAAGGGAGAAAGGGAGGGAGAGGGAGCGGGGGGGAGAGAGAGAGAGAGAGAGAGAGAGAGAGAGAGAGAGAGGAAGGAAGATTAAAAAAGCGAGACACAATTTGTATCTGGTCATGGTTTTTATCCTTGTTGTGGTCAGATTAAGAATCAATGGGGGGAGGCAGAGAAGCCCCAGACTAACTCAGATATTTGGTACATTGTGGATGGAGTTTGTTTATTCAACTACATATATGTGATTCCTTATGCTAGCGGCAGGCACTTTCTGTGGCACAACATAACTCATGAAAAAATTGCACACAACTCCTGAGCTTCAATTTTAGTAGAAATTTAGATGAATTAGACATCAATTTATCTCTTCTCCATGTAGCACAGATGGTACCTTAGTTTAGAGCCTTCTATGCATCTGGAGGCGTGTTCTCAACACTGCCCACACTGGTGGATCAGAGGAAATTTAAAAAATGTGAGTAATCTTTGACTTTACACGAAAGGCATCATGTTGCATCATGTTTCCACAGAGCATGTGCTGGAAGGAAAAGCATGGGTTTGTGAGTGAGGATGTCCTAGTAGAACTCTGGATTGTGTCCAAGTCTATCTTATGGTGTGGACTGTTTTTATCCTTTTCACTGCAGCTGATGGCTTTGTTCTTGTGCCCTTCACCCTGAACTTTTTCATTACTGAACTGCACCAACCTGTTTGTGAGGCCAAAGTCTCTGAAGTTCAGCTCCACACACAGTTGTGCAAAACATTATGAAACCCCTAAGAAGAATACCCTTTAGAATACCCACTCATTTTGTACACTCTGAGTTTTTTGCTACAGTTTTAAAGCAAATTGAGGGATAATGTGGCAAAAAAATAATTCATGTTAGAATCTTAAAACTGCCAGAGTACAGAACTTTCGTTTTGCCTTTTTTCTTCTCTAATAATGTGGTTTTTATATTTTAAAAAACAGAAAAGAAAAGCTTCCTTCGATATTGGCATAACAATGTTTAAGAAAAGAAAGAAAGAGCCCTGGCTGTTATGGCTCATTGGGTGAAGTGCCGGCAGGCAAACCTGTGGGTTGCCGGTTTGATTCCCCATGTCGGGGCACACGCCTGGGTGGTGGGCCTGATCCTCGGTCGGTGGCGTGTGACGGGTGAGCGATCTGTGTGTGTCTCGCACGTGAATGTTTCTCTCCCTCCCCTCCCCTCTTTCTACAAGCAAATCCATAAAATCTTTATAAAAAAGAGAAAGGTTCCCTCTGTGTCTCTAACTATTGGCATTTCACAGGAGACGTGTCTCAGAGTGGGCCTCTGTGCATCCATCTCCTTTGGGAGTCTCTGTGCTTCCCAGATTTGTGTGTTTATTTCCTTCGCTGGATTAGGGAAATTTTCTTTCGTTCTCTCGTTCCAGACAGATTTCCCATCTCTTGCTCTTTCTCTTCAGCTTCTGGCACCCTCTGCGATGCCAGTGTGGGCACTCTCCAAGATGTCCCAGAGGCTCCTCACGCTGTCCTCCTTCTTTCCTGTCCTTCCAATTGATCAGTTGCTTTTTGCTTCCCCGTGTTCTGAGTCACCCAATGGATACTCAACTTCACCTGCTCTACTGTGGATTCCCTGTAAATTCCTCTCTATCTCAATGAATGTATCCTTTGTTTCCCATCGGATCTTTCTTATGCCTTTGAGGTCCTCCCTGGGTCCCTTGAGAGTCCTTATCACAGACCGCTCTTTCCTCATCTCCACTTTATGTAGTTCCTTTGCTGCACTTTGGATCTGTCCTTTCATTTGGGCCCTGTGTCTTTCCTCCCCTCCTTGTTTTGGCAGCCTCCTGGTGTGTGTTTCTACGAATGGGGTAAGGCTGGTGTGACTCCCAGTCTTGGTGGTGTGCCCTGATGGACTAGGTGTACCCTGGAGTCCCGTTGCACGGCCTCCCAGTGTCGCCCAAGCTGGGTAGCCGAGGTGCACCCCACACACACACCGTGTTGGCTGAGTACACCCTCCTCTTGCAGTCGAGTCTCCATTGCTGTCTGTGGGTCGTGGGGAGGGATTTACTGGGGCCTGTCAGCTGCGAGGAACCGCTGCCTGTGACCTCTGACTGCCACCTTCTGTGGAGGATCCGCAGAGTGGGGGGCCGGGTGGCGGCTCTCCAGCGTGGCCCGCCGCTGTCCCCTGGGTGTGAGGGCTCCGGGGCCTCCTGGGCCTCCCGGGTGGTGCGGACTGAGGTCGGACTCTGCCTGGGTTCTGCCCAGGGCTGCCCCGTGTGAGTGACGGAGTGACCTGTAGACCGCAGCTACTAGTGCCAGGCTCCAGCTGTGAACACCTGCGGGCTGCCGCTGGTGATGGGGCCTGGGGCCTAGAACCACTAGGCGAGGCATGCAGCGGCTAGGGGGCTCGCTAATGCCAGCCGTCGCCCTTTCGAGAGAATTTAGGAAGTCGAGAAGTGTGAGCCCAGACTGGCCATTGGGATGGAGACGCCCCCTGCGAACTACTCTGGCAGGCCGAGTGTCCGGTGGGGCGGAGCCTCGGGGACTCTCTGGGGCTCTGTGGCGGGAGGGTGCGGACAAGGAGAGATGGCCTCTGCTCGTCTGGCCGGCGGGGAGGAACACTGTCCCCCGCCTCTCACCTGGGTGCCAGACGCTCGGGTTCCTCCCTCCCCGTGCACCACCGGCGCCTCCAGAGCTCCCGCCCCGGGTGCTGGAGCTCAGAGCGGGTGAGCCTGAGGAGGTCCGAGTGCCGGCTCTTGCACAGGAACCGCTCGGGACTCCGGTTTCTTCGGCCGGCTGGGTCCCCGCTGGTTTCGGGGACCCGGTGCGGGAGTGGGACTCCTCGCCCTGACGTTTCTCTCCCGAGTATTTATCCCCCGCACCTGAGCGCGGGACCGGCCCGCCCCGCGGCTCTGCGCCCCCTACCCGTCCGTTCAGGGCGGGTGTGGTTTCTTGGAGTCCGTGGTCGTCGTGGTGGTGGGACTTCGGTCGCCTGGATTTTTCCACAGTGCCCAGCGACGGCCCTCCTACCCGTTCAGCTGCGACTCGAACGGGGCTGTGCTGGGAGGCGAGCCGCGTCTACCCGGCCTCCGTGCGCCCGGAGGTCCACTGGCGCTCTTCGGGGGCAGGGATCCACGGGTGCGCTCCGTCCACCTCGCGGGTTTACTAGATCTTTTGCAGATGGGAATGCGACCCGAACAGTTCCTTTCCAAAACAGAAACGCAAACGGAATGTCAGGCGAAGGCCACATCTCCTGAAGCGACTAGGACTGGCCTTAGACTCGTCTCCCTATTTTTCTCTCTCTAGCTTCAGCTCACTCTCTCACTGCCCGAGTTCTGCTTCGGCGGCTCCTTCCTCTTCCTCCCTCCCCAACAGCCACACCCCTTCTATCCACCCCCCTCCCCCCACCGCAGGTCTGCTTCGAGACCCACGGGATTGTCCAGGGAGTCCCCCAGACACCCGATAGTGGTGTACCACCCTGGGATCACCCCCACTATTGTCGGGGCTCCTCCGACCCCCCACAGGATGTCATCCAAGGTTGGCTCAATGGGAATATTTCTCTGATCGTCCTGTCTGTCCTTGACGCCTGATGCCAATTGTCACGCAGGAGGGAGATCCACAGTGGGGAGCTGCTTGCTCGAGTATCTGTGTTGTTTCGAAAAGTCCAGCCAGAGGACCGGTGCAGGTGGACGTGCTGCTCCATACTCACGTGACAGGGGAGTGCACCTAGCGGTGGTGTTTGGGTGGGAACGAGACTGCGCCCTCCTGAGCCCTAGACTCGTTTTCAGGAGTCCCAGACGAAGGAGGCATACATCCTACCTGTGACTCTGATAGGGGACTCAAGACTTGGAAAATTTTAGCTTAAGGTAAAAAGTTATGTCTAGCAAGTCATGTGTACCTTAACAAAAGTTAAAGCTTTTGTTTCAGAAACCACAGGTAAGGTCCATCCTGGCTCCTGGGAAAACATCTGACCTCTTGGGACACTGCAGAAGATGACCACCCAGGGACAACTGGAGGCATCCTGGCCTTTGTGTTCCAGGGAGAGACAGATGACCACCCTCCCCAGGGAACAGCTAACTGCCCAGGACAGGAATGTTGCAGCTTCTGAATCTCAAAGCCCTCACCGCACCTTGTATATCCACCCTTCCACCTGCCCCCCCCCCCCCCCCCACCTCATAAAAAGGTCTTGCCTGGAAATAAAAGACAAGATGGTCTGTTAGGGTGTAAATCCACCATCTTCTCAGATCGCTGGCCATCTGAATAAAGCACTCATAAAGATTCAATCACTGTCATTGTCTATTGGGTTTGGTAGTGACAGGCAACCTGAATGCTGGTGTCTTTTCCAGTTACAACTCTAAACTACATCACTTCAGTGTGTATGTGCAAAATGAAAAAGTTCAAGAAGCCGTCATGGGACAGGAGGCTGCTCCCCAAAGGAGATGAGGAGGGAGTGACTATCCATTGCCTACACAACACACTTTCCTTCTGGCTGGCAGCCTTTTGACCAGGCCTCAGTTGTGGGAGAGGAAAGCGCCCTCTATCAGCCCCATAAGGCATAGGGGAACGAACTCTCTGTGCACTTTTCTCATTTTCCCTGTGAACCCCAAACTGAGAAAGAGAGGGAGAGAAAGAAAGAGGGGGACAGGGATGGGGGAGGAAGAAGGGATAAAGTCTATTAAAAAAACAAGCAAAAATAGGACAGACAGAGAAGGTTTCTTTCCATGGTCAATGTTGCACACCAGATTTCCACTGGCCACTCTTTTTTTCCTTTTTTTTTTTTTACGATATTACTTCTTTACCTTTATATATTTTTAAAGATTGGATTTGCTGACTTTCAGAGGGAGGGGAAGGGAAGGAGAAAGACAGGGAGAGAAACATCAATGTGTGACAGATACAGGTTGCTTCCACAAGGCCCCCGACTGGGGACCTGGCCCACAACTGAAGCATGTTGCAGGGTTGAACTGGGAATTGAACCGGCAACCATTCGGTTCCCGGGCCGGCTCTCGGTGTACAGACGGACGGAGCCATGCCAGCCGGGCCTCCATTGAACATTTTACTGACTGTCTCAGCAGCTGTCGGGGAGGATACCCGTTCCTCTGCCCTCCTAGGG
This sequence comes from Phyllostomus discolor, assembly GCF_004126475.2. NCBI lineage: Eukaryota > Metazoa > Chordata > Mammalia > Chiroptera > Phyllostomidae > Phyllostomus > Phyllostomus discolor. The sequence goes on from NC_040904.2 coordinate 109,347,895, forward strand.
TCTCTGACCGGGCCGGCGCTTGAGACCGACATGAGGTGGCCAAGCCACAGAGAAAAACATTCTGATCCTCCTCACAGTTTTGTTTAATAATGGACTTTTAGAGACAGAGGATGGGGGAGGGAGACAGGCCCTCTCACCTGTGGCTCTTCCTGTGAGCATGGTGGCTGGCAACCCTTCCCCACCCCCATCCCACCTCGTCAAGCAGGTAGTGACCAGAGGCTGGCGATGAATGAACAGTGAACCAAAGGTGTAGATGCTTTGTTTGCTGGTTCGTTGGTCGGTCAGTGGATTGCTTTTTCTTGGAGCAGTGTGGACCCCCTCCTCTTCCCCCTTCCAGACCTTGGGACGAGTCTATATACAGTCTCAAAGGCTTTCTTTCCCAGACAGTGGGAAGGATACATATGGAAGTTCAAGGGCTCCCCTCCTCCTGTGTCCTCACGGTGTTTCTCCTGATGTTTGGAACACCTGGCGATCTTGCGGGACTGACTGGGCGCTGCAGTGCTGAGTCAGTGGGTGAGATGTGTCTCACCCCTCCCCCCACCTCGGCTTACTGTCGATCTCATCTAACAAAACCAGATTTGTGTAGGTCTGTCCGTTCCCATTCCACCGATCCACGTGTCTGTCCCTCTGCCAACATGAACGGTGGGGGGTGGGGGGGGATGCCTGTCAACTCTTTTTTGATCTTTTTTTTTTTAACCGTCCCTTTGGTCTCCTGCCCCTTACGTGGAGAGGGGATGATGGGGCCACCCACTGCTTGGGTGTCCAGGGGGAGGGGGAGGTGTTGTGGTGTGGCCTACCCCTGGAGGGAAGGTTGTGGGAGGGAGGGAGCCCTCAGAGGAGAAAAGTGAAGCAGTTCCTGCTCCATTCCACTTCAGAACCAAGACCACCCCCTTGTGGTGAGTTGAGCCACCGACACCGAGTTTTCCATAAAGCTGAGAGGTTTTTCTTCCCGAGGAGGGAGGGGGGAGGATGATTCTGGAGGACACAGCTCTTTTCTTTGTCTCTTTGTCCTCGCTCCTCCACCACACACACGCCCCCCCGTTTTTATCCTCCACTCCTACACAGGAAAGTTTTAGTTCCTCCAGCTGCCTTCTTCCCATTCTTTTATGTCCTCTGTTTCCCCACCACTGTGGCTGGGGGAAGTGGGACTAAAGAGTGAGGGAGTGGCAGAGCTGCCCAGCCTCTCCTCCTCCTCCCCAGAAACATTCAATTTCCCTCAGAAACTCTAGCCTGCTCTGAGATCGAAGACTCTGGCGATCGGTCACACGTTTGTGCAGAGGGCCACTCCTTTTCATGTTGCTGATGTTTCCTTTAGCCATGCGGAAGCTTTTTAATGGGATGATATCCCATTTGTTGACTCCTACCTTTACACCCTTTGCTCTAGGGGACATATCAGTGAAAACATTGCTGCATAGAATATCTGAAATTTTCCCGGACTTGTAGGATGCCCTGACTTACATTTAAATATTTTATCTATCTCGAGTGTATTTTTGTGTGTGATATAAGTTGACAGTTGAGTTTCATTTTTTTGCATGTATAGCTGTCCAGGTCTCCCAAAAATATTAGTTGAAGAGGCTGAGTACGTGCCTGTGTCTAGCAGGCATATCATACACATATTCGAGAGAGACATCCATCCAAAGTTATTACAGATGCGTGAGTTGGACTGGGGCTTCACGGGTAATCTGGCCAGATAGGACAAACATCAGAACCCCATGGATGGCATCTCAAACTACACAACAAGTGGCTTTAGATGTGTATTTTCGAACTCAGAATGGCAACAGGTCTGTGAAGTAAAAATAGAGAGATTTTCATGAGTGAGTAGAAATTCATAAACCTGCATAACCACAGCAGGTCCAGCAGTCCATTCTGCACCGGGTAAGGGCCCATTGAGGCTGGTGTGATACTAGATTTATTTTCTGACACCTCTTTTCCTATAAGCAAACTGAAACCCATGGAGATGAGAGGATCTTCCCAACACACAACCTGGAGGTGGACAGAGTCACTATTGGTTGAGAAGGTGGCTGGTGTTCACCTAGGGACACCAGGATGCATTGGATGGTGATGATTTTCTATAGGTGATCAGATGGCTGGTTGTGTAAATAACAGTTCTGTGTGGAAAGTCAGTGCTGTAGACAGCATGGGACACTTCTGGCAGGCCCCAGAGGTGCAGCCTCCTTTAGGGAAAAGCTGGTGTGATCTCACGCTAAGTGACAGCAACATCACAGTGAACCACCCAAAACGTCAGCCTCTTCAGCCCACCCCCAAACTCCCAGCCTTTCGGAAACATGTACAGAGGGAATGGGACGCATGAGCTGGAAGAAAGTTTTGAGCTTTAAATGTGTCCTTTTTTATGGAGTGGTTGGGAGAGAATTATGCAATTGTGTTTCTCAAGGAATTTTGTGAGGATTATTCATAGCCTGCTATGAGACCCCCAGAGTGCACGACCAGTAACCCCAGCTTTCTGAAATGTCATTTCCTTTCTTTTTCTCTCTACCTTTTGAGAATTTGCCTAGCAACACGATCACCAGTCACAGCTGTGAATCATTCGTGTGTGTCGTGACAAGCCTATGTGTGTTGTTATTCAGAACTTAGACAAAGGACTTGCCCAGACGCTTGTCTGAGGAGGACACGGAGATAGCCCAGAGACCTATGAAAAGATGCTCAGCATCACGAGCCATCAGAGAGATGCAGATCTTAAAACCACCACCACGAGATTCCATTTCACACCAGTGAAAAGGGCATCATGAAGAACCGACAAACAATGAGTGTAGGAGAGGATGTGGAGACAAGGAAGCCCCGGAGCACTGTTGGTGGGCACGCAGACTGGTGTGGCCCCTGGGGAAAGCGGTGTGCGATTTCCTCAGCAAACTGAAAATGGAACTGCCTTTTGACCTGGCGATGCCACTGCTGGGATTGTATCCTAAGAACCCTGAAACCCCACCCCATCCACAAGAACCTCTGCCTGACAGGGATACACACGTGACAGACCCAGCAGTCTCTTAATACTGAGCAAACTGCTGATGTCCAGGAAGGCTCCCCTTTCCTCCTGCCTTTCCCTCCACCCCAACACACACAGCATCAGAAAGGGCTGACGTGGTGCCCACGTGAGATCACCCTCGTGACCTCACCTTGATGGTCTTGCACAGGGCTTCCCTAATTTACCTGCAGCTACACTCTCTTGTCATATGGGAGTCTGGAGCCTGCAGTGGTGTACAGCGAGTGGAATGGGTTTCTCATAGGGTCTTCGACATCCATGGCCTATGAAAGTGTCGAGACCTCGGAGAACATCTTGTTCTCTCCACTCTGTCCAGTTCAGGGAGCTAGATAAGGGCCTGTCTCAGGTCTGTGGATGCCTGGTAATGCGAGTTCCAACTTCTCTCTTGTTCTGTCATTGAGAAAGTTCATTTTTTAAAGGTTCCATTACCTGGTGCTTTGAAAAAATCAGACTTGCCTAGGAAGTCCACAGGACTGTTGACTCTCACCCACAGCCCCTCTCTAAATGGCATGAGGTATTCACCAGGGTGCACCCACTCTGGCCCACCCCCTCTTTCTTCCAAGACATGTAACCTGTTGTTCAAGCTTTCAGAAAGGAGACCTCAGTGTAGATAGAGTGTGGTTTTCTGAGGAGTTTAGTGTTCTGGAGAAGCCACTGTGCCTCTCTAGGCCTCACCAGAGGTCCTACATGCACAGTGGGGATGGTACCAGAAACTCATTCCTAGAGACATCGTGTGTCTACAATGTCAAGTGGAGGACAACGTCTGTGAGCTGGTGTTGCATGTGTTTGATAAAGAAAACCTCAGGCATGGCAAAGTTACAAGGTAGGGTGAGATGGAGCTCGAAATTCCACCTAATAAAGGCCTGGGTTTTGGGCCGTGTGGTCTTTGACAATGCACAGCACTCGGGCCACATTTTTACCTCTTCACCTTTGGTGGGGGCAGGGAGAAATTCAGGAAATGAATGCATCATCGAACATGCCGTACCATTTTCCATGGCTCCCGTCACACTGAGGATCAGATCCTGTGCTTCCCATGAGCCTGCAAGCTGGGCAGTCTGCACAGTGACTTCTAGCGGACCCTTCCTCCTGATACACACATCTTTGTTTTGACACTCGGTCTTGACTGACTGATTTTCCCCAAAACACAATACAGACCATGTGATCTGAACACTTAATGCCAGTTTCCATAAAAAATAATGTCACTTTCCTTTTATTGACTTCTTTGAGTTATCTTCCTTTTCCTCTAGTTTTATTTAAATCTCTCTTGATTCCAATACTATCATCTGTGCCATAGAACCTTGCATGGTGTCCTGCTCTGCTTAGAACCAGACATGGTGCCTCCTGTGGGTTTATGTGTTTGGTGGTCTCCACGATGTCTCCAGGTAAATCCTGACTGCTGATATGGACATAGCTGTGTCACCAATGAAGGGCTATGGACCAGCAGAAGTGGGACTTGGAAAATCCTTTGTGGGCAGTGGCTGGGACAGAAAACTAGCTGGGTGACACAGACAGGAAAGGAATTTCTTGGTGTCACCAATGTGCAGCCCAAGCTTCCGGGTGAAGTGCAAGTCGTTCCCTGTCCTAAAAAACACTTTTGGGCCCAAGAGTGTCCGTCCTAAGGGAGACAAATGTCCTGAGGACAACAACACATGAACCTGTGTATCTGATTTTCTTCTTTTTCAAAGAATTTATCTACCTATGGTGAGTCAGAGGGGAAAGGTGGGAGGAAGGGAGAGACATATCCACGTGTGGTTGCCTCTCACACACCACCCACTAGGGACCTGGCCCACAACCGAGGCTTGTGCCCTCCCTGAGAATGGAACCTGTGACCCTTGTGTCCCAGGTAGGTGCCCAGTCCACTGAGCCACACCATCAGCCAGGCATGGTGATCTTCTTCTCTTCTTTTTTCTCCTTTGGTTTAACATTGAATTGATTGGGGTGACATTGGTTAATGAAATGATACAAGTTTTAAAATGAAATACATGAAATGAAATCACACATGAGAGGAGTCACTGTATGGAACTCCTGAAAACAAAAGACCCATAGAAGATTTTCCAGTGTGCAACACAGAGAGTGAATAAACTGCACTGTGCATCAACTGCTCGTGGCCCGAAATGTCAGATCTCTTTTACCCTATGGATCCCATCCTTTTTAAAGCTTTTTCCTCTGTTTTCCTTTTGTGTGGGGTTGAGGATCAGAACACAGTGATGGAGGAGAGTGTTGCGGGGATACCGGGAGAGTGTGGCTCTAGTACGTTCTCATGGCTTTGCCCCCATATCCTCATATGGACGGATGGATGGATGCTCTGCCCTCTCCTCGCTGTCCTAGTCCCTGACAAGCAATGTGGTGTCTGAGAAAGCAGAGGAAAGCTTTTGACCCTGGGCTTGGTGGGACAGGGGAACGGGCGCACAGGCTTGAATTCTACCACTCTGTTGTTTCAAGCAAGTTGCTTGTGCTTGCGTTGTTATCTTTGTTCTATTATTGATGCATTGATTTCAGAGACAGAGAAAGGAAGGGGGAGGAGGGGGGATGGGGGCATGAGAGGAAGGGAGGGAGAGGGAGGGAGAGAGAGAGAGAGAGAGGTGTGTGCTTGAAAAAATATTTCTTGTATTGTTTCCCATTACCACTCAGTCCCCTTATACATTCCCCACCCTCATTGCTTTTCCAATTATGGAAGCGTTCGTTGGTTGATTAGTTTGTGTGTGTGTGCTCATGCGTGTGTTTCACCCTCCGGGTTTCAGTTGTTTCCAACACACATATTTCTCCTTCCCCCGTGTGGTTGTTGTTGTTAAGGTGGAGTGACGCTGAAATCCACGACTCACTATCGATGGGGGCACTGATGTTCTCCACACCCACCCTCTTCTCACCTTTGGGCTTTGTTATGATGTACTCAGGGACGGATTTCTCTTAAACTTCACTGTGGTCACAGTTACTGTTTATTGCCCATATGGCTTCCGGGCTCTGTTTTTCAGTTTTGGATACACCCACTCCAGGTGCTGGAAGTGATAGATTGGGGGTGGGGGAGGGACCCAAAAGGAAAGAAAAGAGAAGGACTAGAGGTGGGGGGTTGGGGATAAACGGGGAGGAAGAGAGACTTTATACTTTGGGTGGGGAGTGCTGGATGCGTTATGCAGGGATGTTTTGTGGAGTGTATGCTTAGAAAAAAAAGGGTATGGGTTTCTTCCTTCCTCTCTCCTCCTCTTCCTCCCCCCTCTTTTTCTTCAAGGTACCCACCCAGTCTCCCTGATTTCATTTCATTTTCAGTCCTGTGTGCTTGTGTGAACCAATGTTAGCCCTGCCTGACAGAGTCGATGTGTGTGAATCGAGAGAAAAAGAAATAAAGAGGGTGAAATGATTAAAAAGAAAAAAAAAGAAAAGAAAAGGAAAAGATCTGTTTGTCATTATTCCGAGCATAGTGGCCTTGTTCAGGTTGGATGGTCCCGGGCCAGCCACCGTGATTTTCTCTGGGCCCTCCCAGGGACTCTGCAAAGTTATAGGCATGAGGCTTTAAGGATTTCCTTGTTTCCCTCGCACAGGCCTGTGGAAGAGCCCTGACTGAATGGACCAAAGTGGTGGGCTGGCCGCCATTGACACGCGTGTTCCAGGATATTGACCTCAGTGGTCACATCCACGTGTTGGAAGAAATATGCAAGTACCTGGTGAGTGAGAGTCTCTGAGGAGGCCAGGCCACAGTATTAACATTAGGGACTCAGTGACAGGCTAGCTGAGTAAGGAGGAGAGGGCTGACAGAAGACTTCATCTTTCCTTTCTTTGATTCTTATTCTTTACCATCTGTAAACAACCCACGTTTGGGATGCGAGACCCTGATCTTCCATATTTGATCATCCTAGCATCCCAGTCTCTGCCTTCAGAGGCTAAGGATGTCATGCAAAGGGAGTAGATGGCAATGGGATAGAAGCCTTCTGCTTAGAGGTGGCAGAAAAAGATAGAGGCAGGAGTCCTCAGGGCTTTAGATCAGTCGTCTGGGTGCTACGGATCTGTGGCTTCTGTGACTTCAGGAGTCCTTATTGAAAAGTAAATGTGTAAGGACTAAGCAAGTCAGCTGGGAACTGACATGAGTAATTCTAATGTTATGAATTTGGGTTCCTTACATAGATAGAGCACTTTACAGTTTACAAACCACTTCTACATCCATTCTCCCTTTAGAGACTTGAAGTCATGCAAGGGAGGTTGGGCAGGTTTTATTTCAACTCTATGCATGAGAAAACTGAAGCCAGTGTGAGGGCCAGTATTCAAACCTGGGTCTCCTGAGTCCACATCAGTTGTGTCCTCCCCTATCATGTTGGTATCAAGGAGCAGAACTCTCCTTATGAACTTCCTGCTCAGTCCACTCTTTGGCTGGGGGCTGGAATGTCTGAATGTGCAGGTTCAAACGATTTAAGCTGACTGAAGACAGAAAATAGTGCTGCTTCTGGTCAAGGTGAGAGAACCATGGCTGCAAGCAGGTTTTTAGTAGAGTTTCTTTTCCACTAATCGCCACTCCTCTTTGACTCCACAGGTAAGCACGTGCAAAACTCAGTTCTTGGGGGCTTTGAGTTCCTAAAGAGCACTTGGCCCTTCCTACGGGTAGCTGCAGTCACCCTCCTAGGTAAGGTGGTCTCTTCTGTTGATTCCTCCCTCCCCTATATCAGGAAAGCCCTCCTTGACTTTTTGCTAAAGGGTGAAGCCAGACCGTGGTATGATGAAGCTGGTCACATCCTTTTCCAGCTCTGACCTGATTAGGGAGGTTGACCTCAAATTGTGTGACAGAAAGGCCTGGGAAGCTCTCTGTGTTCATCCTGGCTCTGTGCATATCTACCTACCAAGCATGCTGCTTTGTGAGAAGAGAACTATATACACTTAACAGGGAAAAAACTGTTGCTTCAACTGGAACTTCATGAATTTTCCCAAATAGTTTTGTTTTAAATGGTTCCACAATAACAGTATGAATTAATGTTAGAAAGCATAAAATACTCAGATTAGCTAAAAGAAGACAATGAATAATGCTGGAACTTCCATCATTTGGACTTTACCACTACTTACATCATAGGATTTTTAAAAACAAAGTATGTATCACAGACACACATATATAGCACTTTAAAAAATACAATCTCTGGGCTCTGGCCAGGTGGCTAGGTTGGGTAGAGCCTTGTCCCATGCACCAAAGCTTCACAGATTTGATTCTTGGTCAGGGTACATACCTGGGTTGTGGTTCTGATCCAAGGTTGGGCTCCACACAAGGAAACCAATTGGTGTTTCTTACACTGATGTCTTGTCTGTTTGTCCTCTCTCTCGGATCAATAAACAAAGATGTGGGTGAGGATTTAAAAAACACAAACATTGCTACAAGGTTGTATCACCAGTACAAGCATTAGATACTCTTCAATGCTACCACTACTTACATCATAGGATTTTTAAAAACAAAGTATGTATCACAGACACACATATATAGCACTTTAAAAAATACAATCTTTGGGCTCTGGCCAGGTGGCTAGGTTGGGTAGAGCCTTGTCCCATGCTACTTTTAATGACTGCATAATATTAATTCTATTGCATAGATGGATTTATGAAACCAACCCTTATTTTTGAATACTGAGACTGTGTCATCGTTTGTTTTCATAGTCAGGGACATAGTGGCTAAATGTCTGCATGCCATCATGATTATTTGTTAGCATAAATTCCTTAAAAGTAGAATTGCTGGGCTCAAAGGTTGTGCACAGTTTTAAGGACTTTGGTGCTCATTGCCAAACTGCATTCTACAAAGTTTGATCATGCTGTTGTCACGAGTACTGTGTGTGAGTACCCATTTCTCCAGAGATTTGCCCACCCTGGGTAGTATGTTTTAAAAATTATTACCAATTTGATAGGTAAAAATGAGAAGCTTGCTGTTTTGATTAATATTTCTTTATCAGCAGTGAGGTTAAATATTTTTATGGCATATATATTGGCAATATGTATTTTATTTTCGCACATCAATTGCCTGTGCCCTCAACTTTCTATGGATGTGGGAACTCCCTGAAGATGAGCATTCTTGGCTCATGCTCATCACCTGCTGACAATATTTTTCCTGGGTCACAGCTGTTCTTTCCCCAGGACACTGACATGTGGGGAGCAAGGCATCTCTTAGATACATTCTTTCCTAAAACTGGTTTACAGATTTCCTTGTTCACTAGTGAGCCTGGGGAAAGGGGATTGCCCAAAGATCCAGCAATTCTGGGAGGACTTTTATATCTCTTCTGTCCTTAGCATCAATCACTCTGAAGATAAACCTGAAAGACATACATGAGGATGATGTGCAGCTCTTACAAAATAGTGAGTCTGGGCCTTTTTTCCAGGGTTCTGGGTATACCAGGAAGTGGGGCAAGATAGGAATGAGGAAGGAGGAATTCCTTAAGGATATGTTTTATTATTTTAAGTCAAGTTTATTTTTACCAATATATCTATATATGAAGGTGTCAGTGGAGAGAAGTAAGAGAAAAGAAACAAATGACCCATCATTAGACTTGTTGGATAAAATCCCTGCTAACAAAACATTCCAGTCACTGCACCTTTATTATGTGGACCCTGCACTGCTTAGGTCCAGGGGCTGACGCCTAAGTGGTATGTGAGGCAAACAAAGTTGCTGCCCCCTGAAGAACTTGCAGTTTTTTGTTCTTTTTAACTGCATGAAAATCTTTTAAAATTAAATGTAGAAGAAATTCATGGGTACAGTCTCATTGCAAAAAAAAAATCAATAAGTATATAAAATTCTATTAATTCCCAACTCTTATTCTTCTCCACCCCTGCCTGTTTGCTGTATAGTCCTATATTATTTTCCCATTTGCATATAGAATATATATGATTTATATAGATGTGATATAAAATGTCTCATATATATACATATGCATACATATACATACATATATACACACATATATGCATATATATATGGTTTCTGCAACTTGCTTTTTTAAATATATTTTATTGATTATGCTATTACAGTTGCCCCATTTTCCCCCTTCAGTTCCCTCCACCCTGCCCACTCCCTCCCACCCACATTCCCCCACTTTAGTTCATGTCCATGTGTCATAAATTCTTTAGCTTCTACATTTCTCATACTATTCTTGCCCTCCCCCTATTTTCTACCTACCATCTATGCAACTTATTCTCTGTATCTTTTCCCCCTCTGTCCTCCTCCCATTCCCCTGTTGCTAACCCTCCATGTGGTCTCCATTTCTGTGGTTCTGTTCCTGTTCTAGTTGTTTGCTTAGTTTGCTTTTGTTTTAGGTGTGGTTGTTAATAACTGTGAGTTTGATGTCTTCTTTTACTGTTCATATTTTTTATCTTCTTTTTCTTAGATAAGTCCCTTTAACATTTCATATAATAAGGACTTGGTGATGATGACCTCCTTTAACTTGGCCTTATCTGAGAAGCGTTTTATCTGCCCTTCCATTCTAAATGAAAGCTTTGCTGGATAGAGAAATCTTGGATATAGGTTGTTGCCCTCATGACTTTGAATACTTCTTTCTAGCCCCCTCTTGCCTGCAAGGTCTCTTTTGAGAAATCAGCTGATATTCTGATGGGAACTCCTTTGTAGGTGACTGTCCCCTTATCTCTTGCTGCTTCTAGAATTCTCTCCTTCATTTTTACCTTGAGTGATGTAATTATGATGTGGCTTGGCATGTTCCTCCTTGGGTCCAACCTCTTTGGGACTCTCTGAGCTTCCTGGACTTCCTGGAAGTCTATTTCCTTTGCCAGATTGAGGACGTTCTCCTTTATTATTTGTTCAGGTAAGTTTTCCACTTGTTACTCTTCCTCTTCTCCTTCTGGTACCCCTATAATCCGGATGTTGGAACGTTTAAAGATATCCTGGAGGTTCCTAAGCCTTTCCTCATTTGTTTGAATTCTTGTTTCTTCATTCTTTTCTGTTTGGTTGTTTCTTTCTTCCTTTTGGCCCATTCCATTGATTTAAAACCCAGTTTTCTTTCCATCACTATTGGTTCCATGTGCATTTTTCTTCATTTCACTTATTGTAGCCCTCATTTGTTCATCTAATTTGTGACCAAAATCAACCAATTCTGTGAGTATTCTGATCACCAGTGCTTGAACTGTGCATCTGATAGGTTGGCTATCTCTTGGTCGCTTAAAAGTACTGGTTCTGGAGTTTTCAATTCTGTTTGAGCCATCTTCCCCGCCCCTCTTTGGTCTGGTCATGCCTGTTACATATGAGGGGCAGAGCCTTAGCTGTACACCAGGGCAGGGCACCCCAGTCGCTGGGTTGTGACATTGTATGTGGGGACAGGTCCGAGAGAGAACAATGGTGCCTGCTCCCCTCTCTCTAGGATTTCAGTCACCTCTGCCGCTTCCCACAAGCAGATTGAGCCCTTCTGGTGCTGGCTCCCAGGCGGGTGGGCTTGTGTACTTTCTAGGACTCTGTGGGTCTCCCCAAGGAGCTCTCCTCTGAGGCTGGGAGATTCTTCCGGCACCTCAACCCATACAGGTGTTTTCAGTCGGTGCTTTTAGGCTTTATTTCCCCACACTGGGACCCTGGGTTGCGCGGTCTGTGTCGCTGTCTGTTTTCACCTAGTTTATCTGCACATGAATGTGTGACTGCGGACAGCCAGCTGCCTTGCACACCTCACTGGGTCTGCTCGTTGCCTCCGTCACCCAGGGTCTGCCACCGGGTCCGTCAGCTGCCCCTGCATGTCTCGGGTCTGCCAACTGCCACCTGCACCCTGCACGGCAAGTCTGCCAGCCACCGCTTTTTCCTGCCAGGACCCCTTGACCCCTTTCCATAGGCCTCCAACTCCGCTCCTCCTTACCAGTCTGGATGAATGGTTGTCAGGCTTCTGTTAAGTTCATTTCTCTCTGTTCTGGTTGTTTTTTTGTTTCTAAATTTTTGTTTTCCTTAGTTTTGGTTGTGCGAGGAGGCACAGTGTGTCTACCTATACCTACACCTCCATGTTGGCTGGAAGTCCTGCAACTTGCTTTTTGTCCCACTTAGTAAGTTGCTACATACAGATCTCCTGCATTCCTATAACCCTTGGTAGATTACTAAAGTTGTTTCCCATTTTTTGCTATTCAGACAAGCTACCACAAACACTCTTATATATGCCCCCTTATATACAGGCTTAAGTATTGCTTCAGACTGGATACAAAAAAGTAGACTTTTATCATGCATATTGAGCTAAACAAAATTTAAAGTAAAACAACCTTCTTTTCTGTGTTGACATAAATTCCAGTTACTACCCCTCTCAACTTACAAGCTTTTGTTAGTCAATATTTGAGTTCTTTTTTTTAACCCATAATTTAGAAGTGGTGGTTATTATTATTTTTTCTGAATGAGTCCAGTTTATTTATTAAGTGCAGTCTCCCTCCTCCTATTCTACTACTGTGTGTGACCTTGGTCTCATTTCCTCTTGCTTCAATTTTGATAGTGTTCCATTGGTTTTCCTTATTTTGCATCTGATTTCTAATTTTCCATTGAAGTCCACTGTCTAACAGCAAGTTCAAGTTCCTCCTTTCTTCAACTACACTGCTAATTTAGCCTGTCCTTTATCACCCCCTATTTTACACAAGGCTTCTAGATTTACAGAGTGTTACATGCTGACCATTCTTTTTGTATTCCTGACCATCCTCAGGTACACCTTTTAGAAGTTTCTTTAGTGCTAGTGCCTTGATAGTGCACTCTCTTGGGTTTTGTTTGTTTGTAATAATTTCTTCTTACCCTCATTCCTGCAAGATAGCTTTGCTAGTGACACAATTCAAGACCAATTATTTTCTTTCAGCACTTTGACCATATTCTACTATTATTTTCTGGCTTTCTTTGTTGCTAATTAGAAGCCTCCTGTTCTTTTGTTCACTTGTAGGTAATCTGTCCTTTTCCTCAGGCTGTTTAAGATTTTTCTTTTCTTTTTTAAAAGAGTGTTCTTTCAATGTACAGTGCAGAGTATAATAATACCCCAGGTGCCCAAACCCCAAATTTAAAAAGTAGCAACTCATGGCCAGCTTGCTGTTTCTATTTCCCTACCTATACCATTTCCCTTCCTGAACTATTCTGAATCAATTCCCAAACTTCATATTGTTTTATTCATAAATATTTTAGTACATATTTATTTCTAAATCATACTCTTTTAACAGTAAAAGATTGAAGAAATCATAATGGACATGTTATGGAATAGCATGGAAATTATGCATGAATTTTTATGATAAAAAATTTCCAAGAATTTGTAGACCATTTGGGACCTGAGGACACTCATTCAGACCCCTGAGACTTTCAAGTGATTCTCTTCTGCCTCTGAGGTCAGGGGCACTTCAGAGAAGAATTTGGTAGTCCTAATATGCAAGCCTCCTAGTTTCAGAAGCTGGATCATTTGTCCAGGTTTACAGAAAAGATTTAATGGAAGAACCAGAACTGGAAGTTCTAACTCAGGGATCTTTCTGCTAACCCATGCTCCCATGTTTTTTAATCTTACCTGAGTCCTGAAAAAGAGGTAGGGAATGGGAGTGGGGGCTGTGGAGGAGAGGAGCTGCTATTCCCAAGGTCTATCAGAAAGGAAATTTTATCTCACCTTTAAAAATCCTTTGTTCCCTTCCATCCCTGAACAGCCATAGCAGTGCTGTATGTAGGACATATTTCTGCTGACTCCTGACCATTGTTCTCTGTTATCTAACTTGGTTTCTTTGTTGTTTTTTAAAAATTTATTGTTGTTTAGTTACAGTTGTCTCACCTTTTCTCTCATTACTCTCCCCTGCCTTGCCGCCACCTGCTCCCACAGTCAAGCCCCACACCATTGTCCATGCCCATGTGTCCTCTATTTGTTTTCCATTGCTTGCCTCTTCCCCTTTTTTCCCCTGTTATCCCTGTCCCCCCTCCCTTCTGGTCATGTCAGTTTGTTCTTTGCTTCAAAGTCTCTGGTTCTATTTTGCTTGCTTGTTTGTTTTGTTGATTAGGTTCCACTTATAGGTGATATCATATGGTATTTGTCTTTTATCACCCGGCTAATTTCACTTAGCATAATGCTCTCCAGTACCATCCATGCTGCTGCGAAGGGTAGGAATTACTTCTTTCTTTCTGCTGCAGAGTATTCCATTGTGGAAGTGTCCCACAGTTCTTTGATCCATTCATTTACTGACAGGCATATAGGCTGATTCCATCATTTGGCTATTGTGAATGTTGCTGCGATGAACATTGGGGTACATAGGTTCTTTTGGATTGGTGATTCAGGATTTTTAGGGTATGATCCCAGCAGTGGGATTGCTGGATCAAAAGGCAGTTCCATTTTTAGTTTTCTGAGGAAATTCCATACTGTTTTCCACAGTGGCTGCACAAGTCTGTGTTCCCACCAATAATTCACTAGAGTTCCCTTTTCTCCACATCCTCACCAGCACTTGTTGTTTGTTGATTTGTTTATGATGGCCATTCTCACTAGTGTGAAGTGGTATCTCATTGTGGTTTTATGTGCAGCTCTTTAACGTCTGGTGATGTTGACCATTTCTTCATGTGTTTGTGGGCCTTCTGCATGTCCTCCTTGGGAAGTATCTGTTTGGGTCCTTAGCTCATTTTTTAATTGAATTATTTGTGTTCCTGGTGTGGAGTCATGTGAGTTCTTTATTTTGGAGATCAAACTTTTGTTTAATGTATCATTGTCAAATATATTTTTCCATAGAGTTGGTTCCCTATCCATTTTGCTGATGTTTTCTTTCCCCATGAAGAAACTTTTCAGTTTGATGTTGTCTCATTTCTTTATTCTTTCCTTTATATTCCTTGTCCTAGGGGATGTATTGGTGAAAATATTGCTGCATGGGATATCTGAGATTTTCCTGCCTATAGTTTTCTCTAGAATTTTTATGGTGTCATGCCTTATGTTTCAGTCTTTTATCCATCTTGAGTTTATTTTTGTGTATGGTGTAAATTGGTGATTGTGTTTCATTTTTTGCATGGAGCTATCCAGTTTTCCCAACACCATTTGTTGAAGAGGCTATTTTTAATCCATTTTGTGTTCCTGTCCCCTTTGTTAAATATTAACTGACCATATTGATGGTCATATGTTTTTTTTCCTGAGCTTTCTATTCTGTTCCATTGTTCTATGTGTCTTTTCTTATGCCAGTAGCAGACTGTTTTGATTATAGTGGCCTTGTAATATACTCTGATGTCAGATATTGTGATCCCTTCTACTTTGTTCTTCTTTCTCAAAATTGCTGAGGCTATTTGCAGTCATTCATGGTTCCATATAAGTTTTTGAAATGTTTGCTCTGTATCTGTGAAATATGTCATTGGTACTTTGATAGGGATTGCATTGAAACTTGGCTTCTTACACTGAAAACCTACTGCATGCTATGCACTGGGATACTGAAGTGGACAACACTGGTGACGTTGCCATATGCAGCTGACATTCTAGTGGGGAAGGGAGGAGTAAGCCCTTCACAAGTACAGAGACATTACACAAGCACTATGCAGATTGCTCTCTCCATAAGGCAAGAGGGGAGGAAGGGCCAGAGGAGGCCAAGGTGCCCCTTTTCTTGGGGAAATAAATGAGGGAGTGAACCATATGACTATCTGAGGAAAAAGCACTTGGCATGTTCAAGGAAGAACAAAAAGATCCGTGTGATTTGCATGCAGTGAACAAAAGGAAGGGCAAGACATGATGGAATCAGGGAAAGCAGTGCTGAATCATGCTGGCCTTTAGCCATGGTAAAGATTTAGGATTTTACTTGAATTTAAGGGCACACCACTCGACACAGTTCTTGACTCTTCAAATGGGGGCCAGAGGGGTTAAGGGTGACGCAACCACCAGCCTGCAGTGCCCTTGGAATGCTGTGGATGGCTCGTTGAAACATGAGAAAAACATACACAGGGACAACTGAGTCCTGTGGGGAAATACAGATGAAATGGCCACTCTCTCTAGTGGAGAGCACCCCGAGCCCCTGCCTGAGTAGTGCTTTTTTAAAAAAAATTACTTTTTAAAGACTTTTTTAAAAAGATTTTTTATTTATTTATTTTTAGAGAGGGAAGGGAGGAAGAAAGAGAGAGAGAGAGAGAGAGAGAGAGAGAGAGAGAGAGAGAGAGAGAAACATCAATGTGTGGTTGCTGGGGGCCGTGACCTGAAACCCAAGCATGTGCCCTGGCTGGGAATCGAACCTGCGATGCTTTGGTTCACAGACCATGCTCAATCCACTGAGTTATGCCAGGCAGGGCCTGAGTAGTGTTTTTATTAAGAATACAGACACAGTTTGTGGATTCCAGTCTGTCAGGGAAGATCAAACAAGTAGGTAATTTTCAAAGGTGCTGACAGAACTCCTGCTGGGATTCTGGGCAGAGTTTGGGGTTTTATCACTACAGGACCTAAAAGGCTAGTCCTGTTTTCCTGCCCATGCCTTCATATTCTAATTCAATAGCATCTTCCAGCAAGCAGATCTCACAGGATCTTGCATATTCTATGTCCCAGGCCTGATTACCCCAGAGGTCCACCAACTCTGGTCTGGGCTGCACCACCCCTGTTATTTCCACAGGCCTGAGTCAACAGAGGAGACAAAGGCAGCCAGGAGACTTGGAATTCTCACAGCTAAGAACAAGGACTCAGGCTTTGACAAAGCTGAGGGGGCAGGGGTTGATATCGATCACTCCTTCATTTCCACAGCCCCGAGTCTCTTCCCTGAGGCCTCCACGTGATCATGCCTGTCTTAGGCAATTACCCCTATGGGAAATCTTACCCACCATTGGCTAACTGATCAAGCATAGGAGGCCAGGCACAGAACAGGCAGCGTTCATGCCAGGGAAATAAGTTTTGTCTCCTTAGTGGCTCCTGATTCGGAGGTCTCTTACTCAGCCTAAGTCACGGGGGGTTACAGCTTCCTGAGACCAGGCAGGGTGGGCCCCAACATTAGGGTGCTTGTGATTGGTAGTGGGTGTTTCGACTGCCTGCTACAATGAAAGCCCAGCTGGTGAGACAGGTGCTGGCAAAAAAGGAAAAAGGTTTTATTCAGGTGCCAGCAACCAGGATGATGGGGGTCTTGTCTCAAAGCCCATCTCAACATCTCAGTGCAGGCAGGGGTTTTTATAGGGAGGGAGAGGGACAAGGAGAACAAAGAGGTCAGGGAGAGGCTGTGGACGTGCAGGCAGTGCCCTTGCTGGTCCCAGTATGGATTGTTAATGTCTGCATCCTGGAGCTGGTCAGGGCAGCCTGATCCCTGCAGCTGGGTGATCTGGAGTTTTGGTCAAGGCTGTTCCTTGTGCAAGCAGGAACTGAAACTGCTGGAGCCTTTAATATGCTTACAAAGAAACTGTGAGTTCTTTGTAAGAAGAACAGTGTACAAGTTATTTTTATCAGTTTCTTGGTACATCTTATCCTAATAAGTACATCTCTCAGATGTACTAATTTTCTCCCATGGTAAGTCAGAGTACTATCAGTTTTTATTCCCTGCTAGAGGACCAAATGGCAATTATTTTTTGTAAGGTTTTCTTAGACTTCGCTGAGGAATAAATGCTAATTAGCTACAAAATTAGGCAGAAGAGCTTTATTTGGAGTTTGCTTACTCCCGGGCAAGGTTTCCTCCACCCACACAGCAGGAGGGCCGAGAAAAGTCTGCAGGGGAGCAGGGAAAGCGCGGGGGTGGGGATGGGGGGTTATTTTGGGTTGGCTCTCCATGGGAGCTGAGGATTGGTCCTTTGTGAGCAAAGTGGCAGCATATCATTGGTGGTTCCTGGTCTAACGTCAGCCATCTCTTCTGGGTTATAGTTCAGCTGCTATCTTGATTATAGTCCAAACAGCTGCCATCTTGACTGTAGTCCAGCCACTATAATTGACTGTAATTAGGCTCCCTTTTTGTCCTGCCCCACCCATCCTGACATTTTTGAATGACTTACTCTTCACTATTTTCCATGCCACAGTTTCCTTTTTTTGATGTGGAGACTGGATTAAGAGAGCATTTGCTTTTACAGCTCCTATTCCTATGTCTCAGCCCTTTTATATTTAAGAAGGTTATGTGTATATCTGAACATCCTAACCTGAATGCCACAGGTTTGCTGCTGTAGTGTTGCAGATGCCTGTCCTCAGGGGGTTTGCCTTTGGATTTGAGCCCAATTAGAGTTCCCTGGTGCCTGCTTTGAGGCAGTATTTTGGATATGCTGTTTTTGAGGTAATGGTGGAATCATATCTCAGGGGAAATGCCTGGCAGATGATGTGAGATGGATAAGCTTTTGTTTACTTTATGGACCATTCACAACTCTTTATCTAGAGACTAAAATGGTAAATGACTTTTAAGGATCCCATCTTTCCTCAAAGTCAGTGCTGTGGTGGAGAACATGAGCTCCAGCGTTAGCCAGACCAGTTCCACACACTGGATCTCTTGAGAACGAGCCATGTGAACTTGGGCAAGTTATTTTGTCTCTGTGCCTCAGTTTCTTCATCTGCACCATGAGGATGCTAGTGCTGCTCTTAGACATTGTTGTAAAGATTGAAAAGAAAGCTCAGAAAGCACTGAGCTCTGCTGGGCACATAGAGGTCCCACAAAACTTTTGTGCCAAGTTGCCTCAGGCTTCTGGGCTAGGGCAGGGGAATGTATCAAGAGGGTAGGTGGGGAGTACACTCAGAGCTAAGGGCAAGGGCAAATCAGTTTGTTTACTGCTTCACAGAGAATAACCATGCTACTTCTAGCACAATAATGCTGAGGTAGTAGCATCTGTCCCCTGAGGGCTTGAACCCTGGCTTCGGTTCTATGAATTTTGTACCTCTGCTGACTTGTCCTAGATTTTACAATTGAGTTCTCTACTGTGTAGTACACACCTATTCCCAGCCACCACAGGAGAATTTCAAGGAAAGTACATGTAGAATGGGAATCCTAGACTACCCCATCCACCAGAGAATCCCCCTTGCTTTCCTCATCTCACCCAGCCTCTGAGAGAGGCTGCCTAAATACCTAGACAGCAGGGAAGTTTTCCCAAGGAAAGTAATTCTAATGACACTTCCACCCATAGCTGTGCCTGACATAAACCTTGTGGTTGAGAGGTGATTCTTTAAAGGACTGTATTTCTTTCTGTACAGTGTAAGCCCAGCTCTTTTTTCTGTTCTAAATGAGATCAACGTGAAGTTGTAGACTTGATGGGCTTGAGGTCCCTTTGATCCTTCGCACTGAGCAATTTCCCATCTCCACACTCTCTGTGCCCACCTGAGTCTAGGCTATGCACCCCTATTCCCTAACTGGATCAATTAGCCCCCAAGACCCTCTCCCTCTCTCTATACCAGGCTCCACATCGCAGCCAGGTTCTCAGTGACATGCATACACTGGGTCATGTCACCACCCCTTTGCTTGAACTCTTCAGTGGCTTTCCACTGCTCTTTGGGTCAGTCTGGTCCCTTGCCCTGGGCCCCAGGGCCCTGTCAGATCTGGCTTCTGACTTCTCTGCACCCTTAGCCTACATCATTCCCTGTGCACTAGATGGGGGGACCACACTGGCCACTTTCTGCACCTTGCCTAGTCCCCTGCTTTACACTGGCAGTGCTTCTGCTCTTGCTCTTCTTGGGGCTGGCTTGGAGGCTGGCTCTCATCCTTCTGATCTCAGCTCAAATGTTACCTTTCTGAGAGGCATTCCCTGACTGGCCTGTCTAAAGGAATCCTTCCCAGTTATTCATTCTCAGCAACCTGTTCAATTTCCTTCTTTGTACTTAGTTGATGTTGGCTTGTTTGCCTGGCCTTTCCTCCTCCAGAATGTTCCCTTGTTGACTGTGGGAGACCTGTCTTCCCACTCACCACTGTATCCCGGACACATAGCACAGTGCTTGATGACAGCAGGTCTCAACAAATAGTTGTTGAGTGATTTCATAGTTATTGTTCATTCACAGTGAATCATCTCAAGTAACCTGATTATTCACTAATAAGGGTTTCATCAAAGAAATTGTGATAGAATCTTGTGCTTGGGTATTATGTTGTATGTAGGAATATCTTATGGGAAACAGAAATGATAATCCTGTTTTTGTAAAATAATGTGTGTATGTTAGATATTTAAGAAATATTACAAGGATAGGTATGAAAATATTAATGTTGTTTATACTGGGAGTGAGTGCTTTTACTTCCTTTTTAAAAAGCAGTTTGTATTTACACATTTTCTAAAATAAAGCAATATTACTTTTGAAGTGATAAAAATCTTCTAAATGAAGTATACTTTGATGTGTTAGATGGGTAATAGGGAGTTTGGTTAAACAGTCCTCAGAGAGTGAGAATCTGAGTCACCTCCTTTCTGGTTTCAGCTATCCAAAATATGAGGAATTACCCTCCAGAGACATACAGGATGCTGTCAGCACCATTTTAGCATGCTGCAATGAACCTGACAAGAGAGTGCAAAGAACAAAGAGGCTCTTTAACAAAGAGGAAAGAAAGCACTGACTCGTAGGCCTTCTAAATTCATTATGCAGCTGCTGCAAGGAAGGATAAAAAATGCAGTCACAAGCACAAAATTCCAAAAGGCCCCAGAAGAATCTGGGCCTGTCCCATAACCAATTCCTGAAGAGTCACTGAGAACTGGGATGCTAGAGCCTTTCCCAGTTCTTTATCCAGATGGCAGTGCTTGACTCCACTGGATTCTCTCCCACCTTTTGTCCGATTGGATGGCAACCCACATAGGTAGTTTTTTCCTTAAAGGTGTAGTATGTTCCTTTTCCTTATCTCCCCTAGGTTATAGATAGTTAGTGATAATCAAGGTTTGTAAATAAAATTCTTTTATCGTAAAACAAGGCGGCATCCATCCTAGTTTGGGGGGCTACAGAATAAACCTGAGTGACAGCAACCACTCTGGACGCAATTTCCTTGAATCTTCAGGCAAAGTGTCAAATGCCAAAAGGGAGGAGAAGGGTGAATGACACAGTACCTAGTTTTCCATCTTTTCTCCCCACCTCTGCATGGCTTGCACAGAATCCCCACGCCTCCTGACACATTTGCATGGAGTATTCAGCCTTTGGTTTGGAGCCTGAAAGGCGGGCTTCAGGTTGCATACAGCGAAACAGCACTAACTCTGACCCTGTGTCACTCAAGAAGGTGCATCACATTGCCACAAAATGACATTGTTGTTGAGATGACTTTGAATCCACTTTATTTTTGAAAATCATTCTAAAACTAGTTTTGAATCCTGGCTGCCTCTACCACATAACAGTTACCACTGACCAGTTCTTTATACTGTACTACTTCATGCTCTGTGCTTCCTTTCCCTGTGCTTGGGTTTCATCTACAAAATGGTATTAGCTATCATACCTCCTGTGGTATTGTCCTCCAGTATCCATTCTTCCCTTTTCCTTTTTTTCTTTAAACTGTGCAATTGTTGGCCTAGAATAAAGAATATGTTTGCCATCCTCTCTTGCCTCTAGCTGAGGCCATATCCCTGGGTTCTGAACAAATGGGTGTAAGGGCCAGTGCACATGTCACTTCTGAGACGGGTCCTGGAAGGGCAGAGGCACATCCATGGTTGCCCCTCCTGTCTTCTTGGTGACTAGAATGTACACATGACGGTTGGAACTAAGCATCTGTCTTGGATCTTCAGAAGGAAGTGGTATGTTGAAGAGAGCAGAGCCAAAAGATAGAAAGAACCTAGATGAGTTATGACAATAGAATTGTTTACCAGTTTGGAGAGCTTCCCTTGCAGACTTTGTTTACCTCGTGGGGGATTGGGTAGAGATAAAATTTTATCTATCTAACCAGTGTTGCATTTGCTGTCACTGCCAAATCCACTTCTGATGGATTTACTTAACTCCACAAAATTGCTTTAAGGACTAAAGGAGATAATGAATATAAAATGCTTAGCTATTTGTCTGGCATTAAGTAAAAAGACAATAATTCTTTTTCCAAAGTCATGAGACAGGTAGGCTATTGGAATGTGGGTCTGAAACTTTGGAAGATGTGGAAATACCAGAGAAC
Organism: Phyllostomus discolor; assembly: GCF_004126475.2. NCBI lineage: Eukaryota > Metazoa > Chordata > Mammalia > Chiroptera > Phyllostomidae > Phyllostomus > Phyllostomus discolor. Next base: position 109,369,772 of record NC_040904.2, read on the forward strand.
TAGTTCCCATTCTAGTCAAATTGACTAATTTTATTTATCTGAAGTTCACAGTGATCAAAGTGATTTGATTGCTTCTAAATTTTATGAACTATTAGATAACATCTTTCTAAAACTTGGTTCCCTCATATATAAAAATAAGAATACTTAAACTTACTTCATAGACTTTACAGAATTAAACAAAACAGTGTCGTATACTAAGTATATACTAGGTGCTTAATAAATGGCTGTAGTTATTACCTAGGTATGATGATTAATTTTATGTGAACATGGCTGCTCACCATGCCCAGATGTTTGGTCAAACATTATTCTAGGTGTTTCTGTGATGGTGTTGTTGGATAATATTAACATTTAAATCAGTGGACTTTCAATAGTAGAGCAGATTAGTGTGTCCAGTTCGGATAGGGGAACTCAAGGTTTAAAGATTTTAGTCTTAGTTATAAGTGAGAGGCTTAAGTGATTAATGCACTTGAAAATCTGTTATACCAGGAACTGAAATGCATAACCTGTGTCATTCCAGAGGTTGACAAACAATTCAACCTCTGTGCCCCAGTGGGTCTGCAAGTGATGGAGATGGTATCTGAGCATTTGCATACCATGGAGGGAAGGCCCGAGACACAGATAAAAAAGTTTGTCAATCAACAGGTAAAGAAATAAGGGGAAAAATCACTGGGGACTGCAACTTTTATCTGACTAACCTTTTTTTCTAAACCCCTTCCCCACCCTTTCTTCACCTTATAGAAATGCTAGCTTGAGATGCAATATTGAGATGGTTTTTGAGGGTACACAACCCTCCATCTTCTCAGGTCACTGGCATCTAAATAAAGTGCCCATAAACATTCAATCCTTGTCTCCACTTATTGGTTCTGGTAGTGACAGGCAGTAAGAATGCCGACTTCTCCAGTTTCATTTTCTGGTGACTCTGGTGGGATAACTTCAGGACTCTTCAGAAAGTCTGAGTATTTAGTAGGTGTCTCATTAGCATTGTAATTCTGAGCTTCTAAATGCAGTGTCTCCCATGGGGTGGCCAATTCTTCAGTTAATGACAACCTTGTGCAGGAGTGTCAGCCTTGTTCAGGATGCCCCTCATTCCCTGGGATGTCAGAGAGCATAGACATCTGTGAAAGGTGAGGCTGGGATTGTAAACAAGCAAGCTCACAGAATATCTACCAATAATCTCTTGATCGTAAATGTCTCCCTGCAATGCCTCTTTAGATCCACCCAGAATTATGTTGGCACCCTTCTGTATAGTAGGGAGCACAATGTGAAAGCAAGAGACATCCCTCCCTTCACAGAGCCCTCCTAGTACTTTGTGCTACAAAGTACATCACATGAAATAAAAAGCAGAAAAAGCACAGAGCGGAGTGGCTCATCATAAGGGTGCTGGGTCCATAACCCAGAGTGGAAGGATAGAAGAAAGAAGCCGCTATTCATTCTCTGGAGCAAGACTTAGCAGACTAATTAAGTAGATCAAGGAGCCCTACCTCATCATGAAGGAAATCTGGCTCCTTGGGATCAGTTCCCTGGCACTGCACCCAGGAAAAGTAAGAATGGAGGACCCAGTGGGAATCAAGAATCAGTCTCAAGGCCATGTATTGTGCCTCCAAGATGTCTCTATATCACCCAGGGCTAAATTTATTTCCCAATCTCTTATTCCTGGGCATTACAACATCTAGTCTGTAGACTTACACAGTCTGGATATCAGGCCTCCCACAGCCCCTGAGAACCATGTAACCAACTGGCAATGTAATCCAGTGGGCAATGCAACCAAGCAGGTCAAGGAGCTCAGCCTTGGAAATCCTTATCCATGTCCCTCTCCTCAGATGGCTTTAGTTCACTCACCCCTAAAAGAAAGCTAATGCTAAATTTTCTCTGTGGTCCCACAGAGCCCAAGCACTATCATACTGACCTCTGAATTGCAGTGCCTCCCATTGGGTGGCCAATTCTTCAGGTAGTGACAGCTATGTGCAGGCATGTAGACAGTGTTTGGGATGCACCCTGATTCCCTAGGTTATCAGGGGGCAGAGACGTCTGTGAAAGGTGAGGCTGTGGATTGGAAACAAGCAGGCTCACATGTGTCTACCGAGAATCTCTTGGGTCCAAATTCCCACATAGGAAAGAGTTCTTTTGAATTAGTTTCTTGTCCTCTTTGGGAGCTCCAATTTTCCCTATTCTACCTGTGCTCTGAGACAGGCAACTTGGAGGCTTCTCTGAGCTCAGCTCCCAACATTCCTTTTCTCAATGCCCATTCCTCCACTCCCAGCCCCACAGGACACACACAGCCCCCAGCTGCCTTAGGGCAGCAGGAGTTTGGCCTAGAAGGTGGGGAAGTGGGGAGCCTAAGATGCCTTCTGAGTGTCTGAGGGGTGTGGTCCGGTGTGTTTGTTTCAGAGATGGAAAAGTAAAAACAGGGCTTGCAGCAAGAAGAGGGCAAGAATGGCTAAAACTTGTTCCCTACAAATGCCATCAAAATTGGCAAGGTGAAGGGGCAGGACCAGAGACAAAGTGGGAAGAACCTGAGGCTCTCATTGACCTGGTAATACAGACTCCTGGATAGGACTTCTTGTTCCCATTTAATTTCGCATTCCATTACTACATGGGCACTTTTCCTCTTGAGGGAAAATTTGCTACCACCTGTTACCATTTGTCCCCCTTCAAACATCATGAGTCCTAATCCTTGTTGACCCAACTCCCCAGAAGCCTTTGGTTGACACTAATGATGCTTTGTGAGCAATGTGTAGATGCAATGTGTAGATAGCTATGCCATTACTCGTGGTTAGGGAGGGTTTTGTTTGGGAGCTGATGTGCTTTTCTCCTAGGCTTGTGTTGTCTGTCAATCATGTGCAGGAGTGTAGGCATTGTTCTGGATTCACCCTGATTCCCTGGGGTTTCAGGGGCTGGAGACCTCTGTGAAAGGTAAGGCTGTGGACTGCAAACAAGCAAGCTCATGAATTATCTATTGATAATATCTTGAGCCAAAATGACCTTCTGAAATGTCCCACTGGAATCCATCTAGACTTTGGTTGGCAGCCTTCTGGACACTACTGGCATAATGTGAAAGTAAGAGATGTCCCTCCTTCCACAGTGATCTCTCTGAGTACTTTGTGCTACAAAGTACATCATATGAAACTAGAAGAAAAAACTAAGGGCATACTGGTGCAGCATAAGGGTGTGGGGCTCATGACCCAGAGTGGAAGGACAGAAGGAAGAAGACATTATTCACTCTCTGGGGCAAGACTTTGCAGGAAATACAATTAAGTAGATCAAGGGGCCCTTTGTCATCATAAAGAAAATCCGGCTCAGTGGATTCAGTAACCTGGCACTGCTACCAAGGAAATTATTAGTGGGATGACCTAATGGGAATCAAGTGTCAGTGTCCATTTAATGTACCTCCCTTGGGTCTCTTAGTTTCCCAGGGCTTAGCTCTGTCTCCCTAAACTGAAAATAAGAGTGTTTCCTGGTAAGCATTGGCATGTTATTTTACGTATTTTCTGGAAAAGGCAACAAGGACTCACAGAGGGTAAGTAACTTGTCCAAGTTTACTGCTAACCTACAGCAAGGCCAGAACTGAAATTCAGGTTGTGAGACCTGGCCTGGGATCTGACAAAAGAGCATCCTCTCGAGTTGCCCTTCTCAGCACCAAAGAGAGAGAAGAGAAACTTGGGGATCGGCAGACTTGCTATATGCCACAGATCCATGTAGCCTGACTCAGTCCCAGAAACCCAAGAAAGTGAGAAAGGAACCTCAGGAAACATACAGTCTAATCTCACAGTTGGCAGATAAAAAAAACTCTGTCCCAGAGAAGAAAAGTGGCCTGTTCAAGGTCGCACAGTTAATTAGTGGCAACAGCCAGACTTGAGCCCAGATCACCAGAGCTTGGTGCACTGCAACCTCCTACCCTCCCCAGGAGCAGTTGCAGTCCTCCTTCCAGGCTGCCAGGGCATGTTATTGTGCTCTGCCTGGGGCCCTTTCTTTTAGGAAAGAAACTTCTGCTGACTGGGTGGCTAGTTTCCCCCTTTCAGCCACATGGAATTTCTCTCATGGCAGTTTATTAGGAGCATCCTCAAGATTTCTTAAGTGTATAAGACTATCTCAGCCACAGAGATGAGTTATGAAATAATTCAACTCTCCCACGGGTGTAGTTCTCATGCTAATGGCAGATGAGCAAGCAGCAAATACAACATTCCGAGGAGGTCAAGCCAAGCCTGCTGTCCCCTTTTGGACAATCTCAAGTCATCCTGAAAAGTGAAATTCCAAGTATCAGGTGTATTTATAGCCAGATCATCATGCTACTCTTGCTCAAAACCCTCTAAATATTCTCTATGCCTTCAAAATAAAGTCACAAACCCTTAACTGATTATCCAAGGCTCCCTGTGCTCTTGTTTAAAACTACCTCTGGTGCTAATGCCCACTCTTTTTCCTCTTCAGGCACTCAGTCTACCTCCAGCCTCTCAGATCTAACAGAAATAACTGCCCCTCTTTCTGACCCCAAACATGTTATCCCTCTCTTGACAAATCACTTTCAACCCAAACACAGATACTGGCTCTTCTCTTCCCTCAGGAGCAAGCTGTCTATTTTTGTTATCCTCACCCAGTAGAGAGCCCAGCATATGATAGTTCTTAATACATGTTGAACGAATGAATTAGTGTTTGCTTGGAAAGATTCCATGTGTCCTGTCCCTCCATGTCTGGGTACACTTGACCACCACTGAAGAGAAAAGAAATAATGCCTTGAGATTTTCACAACAGAATGTCAGCATAAAGCTCAAATGAGATGGCAAGTTGAAGAAAGTGTGACACTGCTTTATCTGTAGAATTTTTTTCACTTGAAGAAGTACACTAAAGGATAAAACACATTACATTAGGAGTAGAGGAGATGCTGTCAAGTGTCTTTGAGGTTTGTGTGTACTCTTTAACCAGGATTCACAGCCAGGGAAACAAAAGACCCTCTTTACCTGCATAATTTTACTCCCTTCCTTAACTGTGTTAAATAGGCAAGATGTGGTTTGCATTCCTTTCACCACTAATGTTTGTTTCGTGTTCCTCACCAAAAATAGCTTGCCCTCAAAGGCTGCTGCTATAGGTTGCTAACATGGCTCTCAAAGGTTGTTAAAGATCCCCTCCCCCTTATGCATCCCACTTATTTGTAACCAGGGTCTTGAGTGTTGCTAATGGAGGCTCCCTCCATGCCCCTTCTTCTGTGACGAATATTCTTAGGTGGAGGTTCTAGTTATGTTAAACACCAGTAATATTGGTATCCTTTAGCCTTGCTATGAGGATCCTAAAGCTGGAAGGATTATCTGTGCATACAATTGCTCTAGACAAGGGTGTGCAGCAACATCCCAGGAGTGTAAAGGTCATCCATCACCATCACCACTGGAAAGTAAGAATCGCTCTTATAGTTTACATGTCTTTTTATTCTCCCTCTGAATCAGTAACAGCATCCTGAAGGGTAGGTTACCCCCTAGAGCACAGCGGGAAAGGTTAAATGGCTCCTCCTAGAGCATTCAGGGTTGGCAGGGCCAAAATTAAAATGTAAATCCAATGCCTTTGTTTCTACACTGTGGCAGACATCCACTAGCATTTTATAGAAGTCCAATTTCTTGGCAATATGGGGAAAAAAACATCTATAGCTGTCCTTGACATGCTAACCTAGCTAACAATCTTCAGCCCAGAGGAAATCTTCCAACAGTCCAATACAGATATGTATACACGCATACCTGTAAATGTACACGTCCCCTGATCAACCATAACCTTAAATCTGGAGCCACAAACCAGAAAGAAATTCTCAGGGTAACATTGTTATGACCTGGGTTTGTCTCCATCCTCCCAGATGTCTCTGATTTTACCATAATCAAATGCTGAATCCTAGAGCCTTCCTTCTGCTAATTTCACTCTACATACAGAGTCTCCAGGAACTTCTACCACTCACCACCCTCCCATAGGTACTGACATCTAAACTTGTGCAGTGATTCGTGCTTCCCATGTCTTTTCTACTTGCACTAGCTGGGTCTGTCTAGCAAATACATTTCTGTGACTTCACTGGCTTCTACCATTTCAGCTCCCAAAACTATAGTACTTTTTGATACTGGTTGTGGCCAGGGGTCTGTTGACACTCCCCAAGGGCTTGAATTCCTTTGCATGCCCTCTTTTGGGCTTCTTTCTGACCCTGCCAGCAGCTCTTCACAGACACTCATTATGATATTGAAACAGATAGTTGCGTGAGAACAAAGGACAAGCCTCAACTGCCTTCACAGTTTGAAACTTAGAGACTGCACATGAGAAGTCTTCCTGCTCCAAGACAGCAGGGAGGTGGTATCAGAGGAAAGAGGTTCTGCCCAATGAGGTCAGGGCAGGACCGTTGGCAGTTTCCATTAGTTCCACTGGGGCAGACCAGTGGTAGTTGGCAGTTATATCTGAAGTTGAGCTGAGGATGCTGGGATGGATTTTCAAGTGGCCCTTACATCATGAGCCTAGTTGGTGCTCAGGGAAGCAGAGTAGCAGGGAGAAGAGATATTCACAAGTAATGCCAAAACCTCTTGTTAGTTTTGGGCTTCCATACCCTTCCCAAAAACTTTAGCCAATGTGCTAAGCAACCCAAATTCCCATCTCTTCCCCATTTCTTCACAGTAGAGGTTCTTGCCGGTAAAGCAGTAGCTGAAATGTGGGAAAGATAAAGGGTTATAAAAACTATCCTAGCTATTCCACAAAAGTGTTGTTGGAATTAGGTTATGATGTCTGAATCTCAGCTAGGATTGCTGGGTCAGTGACCTTCCTAACTCATTGGCTCAAGAATTGGTAGAGGAGGTGTTTTATAAATGCTTGGTATTTTTTTTTTGGATGGATAAACAAACAGCTAAATAAAATTTTATCATCAGAAAAAAATTGCCTTTACCAGCACAAAAGTTAAGAAAGCCCGAACATCCTCAAGCCACACATGCTAGAAAAATGCCAAACTGTCAGCCCCAAGGAAAAGTGGGCAAGATGAAGGAAGTCCTAAACGAGTCCTTGGTTTTCCCCTCCTACTTTTGTTGCTCTTGTTTCCATTGTGGCGCTAAAAATCCCATCACAGCCAGTCATCAAAAGAACAACAGTAGAACAGTAGAGTGTTTTCATGTGAGTTCTTTATATATTTTGGAGATCAAACCCTTGTCTGAGGTATCACTGGCAAATATGGCTTTTTCATACGCATGGTTCTCTAGGAAGACCAAAAAAAAAAACCCCGAAAAACAATTAAAAATGGTCAAAGAATTTGAATAGACCCTCCTCCAAGGAGGACATACAGAGGGTGCAGAAACATATGAAAAGATGTTCAGCATCACTAGCCATCAGAGAGATGCAAATTAAAACCACAATGAGATATCACTTCATGCCTGTCAGAATGGCCATATCATAAACAAAGCAACAAACAAAAAGTGTTGGAGAGCTTGTGGAGAAAAGGGAACCCTAGTGCACTGTTGGTGGGATTGCAGACTGGCGTAGCCACTGAGGAAAACAGTATGGAATTTTCTTAGAAAACTAAAAATGGATCTGCCTTTTGACTTGGCAATTCCACTGCTAGGATTATATCCTAAGAACCCTGAAACGCCAATCCAAAAGCACCTATGCACCCCAATGTTCATAGCAACACAATTTACAAGAGCCAAGTGCTGGAAGCAACCTAAGTGCCCATCAGTAAATGAATGGATCAAAAAATTATGGTACATTTACACAATGGAATTCTATTCAGCAGAAAGGAAGAAGGAGCTCCTACCCTTTGTGACCACATGGGTGAAACTGGAAAGCATTATGCTAAGCGAAATAAGCCAGGCAGTAAAAGACAAATAACATATGATCTCACCTTTAACAGGAACCTAAACAACAAAACAAACAAACAAGCAAAATATAACCAAAGACACTGAAATAGAGAATAGGCTGACAGTGACTGGAGGGGAGAGGGGAGGGAATCTCAGGGGAAAACGGGAAGGTTTATAGGAACAATTATAAAGGACACATGAACAAAAACTGGGGTGGGGGTGGAAATGGGAAGGAGGTGGGGAGGACTGGGGAGGTAGGCTGGGATGGGAGCAAAAGACAGAAAACTGTATTTGAACAACATTAAAATAAAAAAAAGAAAACTTACAGGCAAGAAGGGGCTGGAAAGAAGTATTTGAAGTCATGAAAGGCAAGGACCTACATCCAAGATTACTTTACCCAGCAAAGCTTTCCTTTAGAATGGAAGGGCAGATAAAGTGTTTCCCAGATAAGGCCAAGTTAAAGGAGTTCATCATCACCAAGCCCTTACTATATGAAACATTGAAGGGATTTATCTAAGAAAAAAGATTAAAGAATATGAACAATAAAATGACAACAAACTCATAACTATCAACAAATGAACCTAAAAGAAAAGAAAAACAATGAAAACAAAACTAAGCAAACAGCCAGAACTGGAACAGAATCAGAGAAATGGACATCACACAGAGGGAGTTCAGTGGGGAGGGGCAAGACAGTAATGGGGTGGGGGGGAGTACAGGGAAGAAGAAGCATAATTAGTAGGCATAAAATAGACAGGGAAAGATAAAAATGGTATGGAAACAGAGGACTCAAAGTACTTATATGTACAACCCATGGACACGAATTAAGGTGGGGGGAAAGCTGGAGTGTTGGGGTGGGGGCAGGTCGAGGCAGGAATAAAAGGGGAAAAATTGGGAAAACTAATAGTATAATCAATAAAAATACTTAAAAAACAAAGGGAAAGTTGTTGATAAAAAGGCACACAATTTTAAATGGATAAATTATTGGAATGTGTACCTCAATTCTTTAAGCCAAGCACTTTATAAACATCTCATTCAATTATCAAAGTGACGGTATTAACTAGGTACTGTCATTCCATTTTCCAGGGGGAAAGTGAGGCAAAGACAAATGAAATAACTCCCCAAGACCACACAGCAAACAGCAGAGCCAGAATCTGGAACTGTAGTGTGTGGAAGTCCAGAGCCCCTGCTTTTAACTTTTAACTGCCATGAAGCAGCAGCAGGGCACTGAGAGAGGAGGTGGTCATGGCGATGACTGATGGGGAGGAAGCAAGGAGGACATTATCTTTTCGGAAGGCAGGACCTATGTTAATTGGATCCCAGCCCTTATTAATCTCTCCCTAAGAACTCTGCACCCCACCTTCATCAGCAGTTCTCCTTCTTGGTTTGTCCCTAGACTGTTCTCCTTGTCTGTTTCCAACTGTACTGAGTTGGTAGTGTCCCCCCCAATTTATGTCCACCCAGAACCTCAGAATGTGACCTTGTATGGAAATAGGGTCTTTGTAGGTGACTCAAGTTAAGGTGAGTTCATACTGGGTTCACGTGGGTCTTAACCCAATGACTGCTGTTCTTGTTAAGAAGATAAAACATGTGCACACATACATGCATAGGGGAGAATGCCTTGCAGAAAAAAAAGGAGACAGAGATTGCAATGATTTGTGTCTAGATCAGCAGATGCTGCACGGGTTACTAGGAATAGGAATCACTGGAGGCTAGAGGAGGTGCCTGGAACAGACTACCTTTCAGAGATTCTAGTAGGAACCTTGATTTTGGACTTCTATCCTTTATGACTGTGACAGCATGCTGTGTGGAGCCCTTCAGTTGCAGCACTTCATTACAACAGCCCTAGGAAACTAATATGTCAACTTCCAGGGGCTTCTCCCCATTGACCCCCAAGTAGTCCTTGATCCATGTGGGCATCTCAGTCATAATTGCCTCCATGAGCCTTTGGAGGGATCCTGTGGTCATGTTAAATAGATCCTGAGGGGGGAAAAGGGACTCAAACAGTTGCCAAGCTCTCAGGCCCAACCCTCCTTCTAGATACTCTGCTCAGTATTCTGGCTGTCTAGGAAGCCTCCCTTGAGAAAGCCTGCTCCAAAATCATCCCCTACATTCCAAGCGCTATTCTCCTGCCACTCACTTCAATAGATTTCTCTGTTGTTTTCACCAGAGCCAAATGTCTCCCTGCTGGGCAGTTGTCCTGGTGGACTGGGAGATCCCTGACAACATAGCTACTACCCTTGGCCACTCCATCACGGTCCCCACCTTGAGCTCATCTGGGACTCTGCTCCCAGTGAGGGCAGCTTCAGTAAGAGGCCCTGACTCAGAGGTGGCTGGTTCCAGGGGGAAGAGGACCGACCTGGCAGTTGGCTGCTGGTAACTGATTCACAAAAGCTAAGAGAGTGGATTTCTCCCTCTCACCCTTTAGTGAACTGAGTGGCCTTGCCCAAAACTTATAAAGAAAGTAGATAAGCTGCCAAGGAGTGCTTCTAATGGTAGGCCTGCTGGGAGAACCAAGGCAACACTTGTGATAGATGCAGACCACTAAAATTGAAAAGCAGGGGGAAAGAGTAAGAAAGGCAGCTTTCCCTGCAATAAAGGACTGAAAAAAAACCCACCTCAGGGTAGAGCTGTTCTTACCGGGCACTGGGAATTCCGAGTCTGCCCCCCCCGACATACATACACACAGGGAAGTCCTGTCAAAATACCCTCCTCACCCTGACCAGATTTACACTGGGGAGAGCCCCATGGGGACACAACCAGAGGAATCTTCCCACCTCAGCCCTTTCTGTGTGTACCAGTTCTTTCTTCATAACATAAATAAATATGAAGTAAAAAGGAAGAGTCACAAGACCACTGATGAAAAGAAAGCCCAAGGTGAAGAGACCAACTGATCTTGAAGAAAATCAAGCAAATTCAGTTGCTATCTTTCAACAATTGAATCTAAACAAGAAACTAAGCAAACAAGAACAGAGGCACAATCATATATACAGAGATCGTTTTGATGGTTGTGGGATGGGTTAGGGGTGTGGGGGAGTGAGTGAAGAGGTGAGGGGATCAAGAAGTACAAGTAGGTCATTACAGAATAGCCAAAGGGATGCAAAGTACAGTACAGGGAATGGAGTAGCCAAAGAACTTATTCACATGACCCAGGGACATGAACAACACCTGAGGGAGTGGGTGGTGCTGGGTGGAGGGGAAAAAGGGGTAAAATTGGGACAAGTATAATAGCACAATCAATAAAATAAAACTTTAAAAATAAAAAACTAAAGTCAAAGAGATAAACCTCAGACTTACCACATTGGCCTGGGCCTCCTCCGGACTGGATGCGTCCTTTTGCAACACGTCTTCAGACGGCAGGCAGAACACACTCCTGAAGCACAATCGGAGCAGCTCTATTCCTTGTTCCACCTCTAAGAGGGGCCCCAGCATCCTAGGAAACAGGGAGGAGAAGTGTAACTAGACCATGGTGGTTGGTAATAACTGCTGAGGAAGGTAAAGAAAGGGATGGTAGAGACAGAAGGGTAAGTGGGAGCAAGGAAGAGGAAGATATCAGAAGAAAGAGTAATAAGAGGAAAAGGAGGAAACTAAGAAAAGGTGAAAGCAACCAGGAAGGTGGAAAGAAGGGAACTAAGGGGAAGAGGTGAGGCATGACTCTCACAGGAAAGGGTACTGCTAATTAGGGAGGATATATTGCTCTTCAGTTCCCCAGAGGTTTTCAGAGAATGGGCCTCAGTGATGGAGATGGAGGTGCCTAGTTGGGGCAGCCCTGAAAGCAAAGGGAAGCCTGGGAAGGAGTGACAGCAAGTCCTGTCTCCAGGTTGTCCCTGCCAGGTGCTCTGAAAATCCCATCCAAAAAATCCTTGCAAAAAAAGTGGCAGACATTGTCCAGTCAATTTCTACTACTCCCTTATGCTAGAGGCAGAGGCAGAAAATAAGCGGTGGGGGTCGACTAGGGAATGAAGAGCAGTAATAGAACCAGGGCAGAGAAGACAGAGTGGATGGCATGTTGTTACCTGAAGTCAGCGATGATGTTCATTGCCTTCTGTATAATGGGGCTGGAGATGGAGTCCAATGGCTCCTCGCTGATCAGCTCCTGTCCCACAAACACGCACACACACACACACACACACACACACACACGGGTGGCAAACATGTTTTTCCCATCTGCCTCTGTGTCCCCCTGCTCTAGGCTGTGTCCATCAGAAGATGGGATCTAGAATTTCTAGGAACCTCCAGACTCTGAGGACAGCGCGCCTCTCTGACTTCCAGCCTCACCTTCCCCTAGCCGAGGAGTGCTACCAGTGATTCCCATGAGACCTGTCCTCCCTCCTCTCTGCTTTCCCACCTCCATCCTCCTGAGAGGTACTTACCACCATGAGGCTTATTAATGACAGTTTCTGGGGGAAACTGAATCCACAGGCCAAGTACTGCTGGCTGCTCAGGATGTTGGTCAGGATAGTAAGGGCGTCCAGGTAATCCTGCTGCAGGTTCTTGTCCTGAATGAACCAGGAAGCTCATAGACTTCCAAGGTGAGCATGACCCTGGGACCAGGGCACACTACCTATAGCAAGTCTGGGAGATGAGGAACTAAGCCTTCTGTAGCCTTCCTCAGAATGAAACTCTGAGTCTTCCCTGTGAGGGTAGCCGAGGACATCCCTGTGGGGCATGGGGCCAGCCTGCTCACCAACCCCCTTCCTGAGTCCCCCTCGTAGAACTCCTAAATTAGGATAGATTTAGGTTCCTTGTCTCTCAAGATAGTGTCTTCCCTGTGGATAAGTTCTTCTGAAATATGTGTAGCTGGGAATGGAAAGGGCTTCATCTCTATCCCTGGGGATCCATGCTGCGGACAAACAGCAAAGGCAGGAGAATAGTATGCGGCTCCTTCACCTTCCCTAAACCCTTCCTCCTATGACTATAAGGGGATTTAAGCTTTATTCATCCCTTCATCGGAGAAGGCAGTGAACAGCCCAAAGGCACATTATGTAGCTTGCTACTGTGGAAGGAGACATTTTTTAACAGACTCAAAATTCCTGTGGTCCCTGCTTGGCCAGTTAGAGTCTCCAGTGGCATTAAGTGAAAGGATAGAAATATGGGAGAAGTAACTGTACTAGCCCCACACCCTGACTGCCATTCAAGGCCAGGTGTTTTTCTGAAAGGGCAGGTGAAGAGATGGCAGAGAAGGGATGCTGGAGAAGCAGAGTGAACAGGAAGTACCTTCTCCAAAATGCAGTTGTGGTAGTGTTGCAGGACCAAGGCCAGGATGCCATCTAAATGTATAAAGATGGCTCCCTTGTGCTTTACAATTATTTTGCCGTAAATGAAACAGATGGTATTGCATACCATTGCCCATTTCCTTCGCTGATGTTCCTGTAGGGGAAAAGGGAAAACTTGGCTCCTTCTTACCTAACCCATATTGCCTGACAGGGAAACAAGTTCAGAAGGAAAAGGTGGCTCAGAGGTTGTGGGAGGGAAGATGGGTTGGTGGGCTGGTGAGCAGCTGGGAGAAGAGGGCATGCAGCTAGTGATACCAGGGCCTAAAGTGTGGCAGGAGGGAGCAAGAGAAAGGGAGGGGCAGGAGAATCTTTCTCACATTTGGTCAGAGGGAAAGAGAAGCCCTTCTAGAGAAGCCTCAGAGAAGTGGGAGGCTGGGGTGATGGGGATGCCTTGGAAGGCTCTGTGTGGGAGGTGGACAGAGCCCTCTGGAATGGTATCACCTTAATCCATTTCAGGATGGGCAATGAGTCCTTGTCAGTGAGGGCAGCATTATACAGTCCCACTTCTTCCAGGACTAACTTCCGATGTTTCCTGGACATGAAAAACTGAGTGCCACAGCAATGCCCTGTAACAGGGAGGCCTCAACCCCATGCTACAGCTCAGGGTGAGCCAAGCACCTGCTATGCTCCCCAGAAGTGGGATTTAGAGAGAGAAAAGGAGAGGAAAGGAGGGAAAAGAAATGGAAGGGAAATTCATTTGCCTAGACTTGCACTGCTTAAAATCCAGATGGAGAACAAAATATCTTTGAAAGAACTAATTCAAGAAGACAATGAATAAAAAGAAATTAGAATCACAGGTTTAAAAAAATCTTGATATTATCAAATCCAGTATTGCACAATTGAGAATACTTTTATATGTACTAGGAATTCAGAGAATGTTTGTTGTGACAAGGGAATAGAGGGGGAATAACACATCTCAGGCTTCTTATTGACAGCATTGGGTAGCTAATCAGAGAGGAGATGGAAGAGAGGGAAGACACAGACAATGGCCATATTTCTAGTTTAGAAGAAAAGAAGACAGCAGTAACTCTGACTGAAATAGGCAGGTGAAATGAGGAGCCTGTCTGGGCTGGAGGGAGAGGAAGAAGTGAGTCCCTGGATGTGTTGTATGGGAGGTGTGTCACAACCACCAAGTGGAAATGTTTTCTGTGCCAGTGGATCTGAAAGTTGGAGCTAGAAGTGGATCTTGGAATCAACAACTAGAGAGAGGCAAAAGCACTAGGGCTTGGGGACTCTCTGGTTCCCACCAGGGAAAGTCTTCAGCTTAAATCCCTCTGTCTCATAAAGGTCCCTTTGACTACAGTGTCAGCCAAGGTTCTCCTGAGAGCTTATTCAATGAGGATGCCTGGGCACAGAGCCAAAGAAATGCTCAACACAGACATGCAGGTGCCAGCTGTTTGCCAATGGTTCATTCGTACTGCAAAGGCCACCATTAAGATTCTGCAGCAAGAGAAGGAAGAGTGGAGGACCTTGGGACACTGACTGGCTCCAGGACACAGATCCTCAAGAAGGGGTGAGATTTTAGCAGGACTTGTAGACTCTTACTCCAAGTAGATGAAGGGAAATCTTTACCTGGTTAGAAAGGAGGGACTAGTGGAGTATCAAAAGGGGGTTCTATGCATAGGCCACACATAGCAACAGCGATCCTGAGACAGAAGAACAAAGTTGGAGGAATCATGCTACCTAATGTTGAACCATACTATAAGGCCATAATAATCAAAACAGCATGGTACTGGCATAAAAACAGACACATAGATCAATGGAACAGAATACAAAGCCCAGAAATAAACCCACACTTTAGAGTCAATTAATATTCAACAGAGGAATGAAGTACATACAATGAGCTAAAGACAGTTCATTTAATAAATGGTGTTGGGAAAACTGGACAGATATGTGCATAAAAATGAAACTAGACCAGATTTTTACACCACACACAAGAATAAATTCAAAATGGATTAAAGACTTAAACATTAGAGGCCGAACCATAAAAATCCTAGAAGATAACATAGTCAGCAAAATCTCAGACATAGCTCATAGCAATATTTTATCAGATATATCTCCCCTGGCAATGGAAACAAAAGAAAAAATAATCAAATGGGAGTATATCAAACTAAAAATTTTCTACATACCAAAGGAAAACATCAACAAAATAAAAAGAAAGCCCACAGGACAGGAGAACATATTTGCCAATATATCTGATAAGAGGCTAATATCCAATTTATGAAGAACTTATGAAACTCAACACCAAAAATACCTACAACACAATTGAAAAATGGGCTAAGGACCTGAATAGAGCCTTCTTCGAAGAAGACCTACAGATGGCCAATACACATATGAAAAGATGCTCGAGTTCACTAGTCATCAGAGAAACGCAAGTTAAAATCACAATGAGATATCATCTCACACCTGTCAAAATGGCCATCATCAATACATCAACAAACAAGTGCTGGTGAGGATGTGGAGAAAGGGGAACCCCTTTGCACTCTTTGTGGAAATACAGACTGGAGCAGCCACTGTGGAAAGCAGTATGTAGATACCTCAAAAAATTAAAAATGGATCTGCATTTTGACCCAGTGATCCCACTTCTGAGAATATATCCGAAGGAATCCAAAACACTAATTTGATAGAACATAAGCACCCCTATGTTCACTGCAGCATTATTGACAATCACCAAGATATAGAAGCAGCCACAGTGTCTATTCATAGATGAGCAAAAAAACAACGATGGGACATTTACACAATGAAATATTACTCAGCTGCAAAAGAAGAAAATTTATCCCTTTGCAACAGTATGGATGGATCTCAACAATGTTATGCTAAGTGAAATAAGCCAGAGTAAGACAAATACCAAGTGATTTCACACATATGTGGAATCTAAAGAACAAACTGAAATAACAGGCAACATAGAGACAGACTCATAGATAGAGAGCAGGCTGACAGCTATGGGGGTGTGGTTAGGAGGTAGAGGGATTGAACAAAAGGAAAAAAGGACTCAAGGACATGGACAAAGGAGTGATGATTGTGGGGGTGGTGGTTAAGGAGACTAAATGGTAATGGAAAAATACAATAAAAATAAATTAATTTTTAAAAAGAAGGGTGTTCTATCCTGTCCCTCTTCCTACATCCCCCTTAGCCATGGTTTCCACTCATCCTGGTCATCATCATCATTATCATCATCCTAACTGACATCATCAGAATATTAGTGTTTAGTTTGCACCAGCCTTATACTGTCATTTCATGGATCCTCACACTAATGCTTTTAGGGACACCGTTTTGCAGAGGGAGAAAACATGTTTCCTAAATCTAGACACCCAGCCCAGATCGGAGTACCGAATTTATATGACTAGTGGACATCTCCACCTGGCACCCCCAACCCCTGCTGGTCAAAAACTGAATGCATTGTCTTCCTCCCCCTTTTGTCCTGGGTTCCTGGTCTCAGTGAAGGATACTCTTCTTTTCCCACTGAGATGCCAGAAACCCAGGAACCATCCTGGATGTCCTCTTCCTCTTGTCTTTCTCTTCTGTGTTCAGCTTGTCCCCAGGTACTAGCAGAGTTCACTTTTACTTCCCTGTCAAAGAACTCTGCATTCCAGTCCCACTAGACCTCTGACTGTTCTCTAGATGGGCCCCCAAAAGCTCCTGACCCAGAGTCTTGACTCACACTGTTATGTCAAGTGGGAATGACTGCCTCCCTCCTTCTTTGAAACTGGCCTCAACCAGCCCAAGCCCCAGGCAGCCCACATGGCCAGTATGCCTCAGCAACAGTTCACGTCACGTAGCCTTTAGTAGGCCATTCCGTGTAGTTAGCTATCTCCTTCCTGTATGTGTCATCTCCCCATTGATAGTGCTTGCACCTTGGGCTTGGAGAGTCACTGCTGCTGCCCAGGATGGTGATGGGTGCTCTGAGGATCTGGCAGGGGAAGGGCCACAGAAAGGGGAGGCCTCAGAGCATGGACACCAATGCACAACTCATCAACATGTGGAGAGTGCTTGGGTGCCAGGCATTCTTCCCAGTGCTTTTACATTTTATCCTCAAAACCATCCTATAACACATGTCACTTCTGTGGGATTCCACCAAAAATGCGCAGTCTGAATCTAATCATGAGGAAATATGAAACAAACCAAAACCTAGGCACATTCTGCAAAATTAACGATCTGTACACTTTTAAAATGTCAAGATCATGGCCGTGACTGGTGTGGCTCCATGGGTTGGCTCTGTCCCACAAAGCGAAATGTCCCAGGCTCGATGCCAGTCAGGGCACAAGCCTGGGTTGTGAGTTCGGACCCCAGTCGGGACTTACGCAAGAGGCAACCAATCAATATTCTTCCCACATGTCAGTGTTCCTTTCCTTCTCTTTCTACCTCCCTTCCCCTCTCTCTCCCTGAAAATAAAGAAATGAAATCTTTAAAATGTCAAGGTCATGAAAAATAAAGATGAGGAACTTGTTCCAGATTAAAGAACAATAAAGGAAATGACAACTGAATGCAGTGTTTGATTCTGAATTAGACTGTAGACCACAGAAAAGAATGTTTTTCTTTTGCTCTGAAACACATTGTTGGGACAATTGATGATTTTCAAATTGGATCTATAAATGAGATAATAGTGCTGTAGCAACAATAATTTCCTGATTTTGGTTACTGTACTGGGCTTATGTAAGAGGATATCCTTATTTTTAGGTAACATACACCAAGGTATTTAGTAGTAAATGAGCATCATGACTGCAGCATCATTTCAGGTTCAGAAGATGCAATAACAACTTATAAATAAATAAATTATATATTTTGTATGGGAGATGATAAAGCAAACATGGAAAAACATTAAGATTTTGCAGAGAGAATTTGTTGGGAGAAGAATAAACAGGAGTTCTTTGGCTTTTGTTTTTGCAACTTTTCTTTAAGTATAAAATGATTTCAAAATTAAAAAAAAACTTTTTAGGAAATATCCTATAAGTCCCATAGCCCCATCTTATAGAGGAGGAAACTGAGGTGCAGAGAGAAGTTGCTCAAGGGCACACAGCTAATAGGTGACAGGGCTGGGATTCCAACCCAGGTGGTCTGGCTTGCCAGGTTCCAGCCTCTAGCCACCTTGCCAGCCTGCCTCTCAAACTGAAAATGCTCCCCCTCTGCCAGTGCACTCTGCCTCACCTCCCTGTCCTGCAGCTCCTCATGGGAAGTGTGGAGCAGGGCAGACAGCAACATCTTGATCACTTCCTCATTCCTTGAGGTCCGCAGGGAGAAGCCAAAGAATTTATACAGGAAAGCCTAGGAAAGGTAGGGGACAGGGCCATGCATAGCTTGGGATAAGGTTAAGGCAGGTATTTCCAACACTAGCCACCACCTTCACCAATAGCCCCATCCTCCACCCAGTCCTCTTGGCCTCTGAGGCATCTGGATAAGGCAGCAATCCCACGGAGCAGGGGTGAAGGGGAAAAGAAAGCTGCATTCCTAATTTCTCAGCATCTTAGGGATCACCCTTCACAAGCCTCCCCTCCTGCACATACTTCCCATTTCCACCCAAGAAATAAAAGACAGTTCCTTAAATTTGCATAAATTTACAATAAAAATTGCATAATTGGAAAGGTACTCTTCTGTAGCCCTTCTCTTTTCCTCCTCTGAATTTCAGTGGCCTTTGTCCTTGCTTACTACACCTTGCCCAGCCAACCTTGTAATACCAGTCACTAGACTCACACAGTCCCTACCTCAGGGTCTCTGCACTTCTTATTTCTCTGTCTAGAACCTTCTTCCTTAGGCTCTTCAAAATGTCTCATTCCCACCTCAGTGAGCCTTCTCTTACCTCCAGCTCACCATATCTCAGGTGAGAATCAAGTTCAGGAGCAGTATCTATCCAGTTCATTGCTCTGCCACCAGTGCTAACAGTGCCAGACGCAGCAGCCAAACAGGACCTACAGCTGTGCAGTGAGTATCTTAATGCACTCCCAAATAGCCCCTCTATGGGCATCTTTTCCCCTTCTGGCAAATGCTAATGGTATGTCCTTCAGACTTTAGGGTTCTCCCCCTTCAACTGGCTGCAGGCACTTTTGTGAACAGCTACAACCTGAAGCCTTCAGGGAGAGACCTGCCCTGAGGTGAGCGGGGTTGGAGGGGAGGACCTCCTTGCCCTGGGGTCCTGGGAGCTACATTGCTTCATTGCTTACTACACTGTTCTGTCTCCTGTCCCTGCCCTGACCAACCAACCTTGGAAACCTGGAGCCAGTGACAGACTAAATTGAGGGGCTGGCTATAAAAGCCCCCTCTCTTGTTTCCAGGCAGGAGAGACTCTCCTGGGCAGTTTCCACCCAGGGCTCCCAGGGGATGAGGCCACAGCTTTGCTTAGCCTCTCCTGCCCACTCTACTTACTTGCTAAGTCACTTGACAAGAATCTTCACCTGACCTAAGGCACCTACTTTTCTGTGTAGCTGGCAAATGACAACTCATCTTCCAGGACTTACTCACTCCTCTGCAGGAAACTCACCTTCCTAGTTTGCCTAGGACAAAGGCAGTTCCCCGGGATGCCAAACTTTCAGTGCTAAAATCACAACCTTCCTGAGTAAACCTACAGAGTGGACTTCTCTGAGAAAGCTTCTCTGTCCAGCCCCTGCAGGCCTCCCCTGTGCTCCCAAGCACACAGTGCATTTTCCCACCCTGACACAACACTTAGAATGACTGCCCATTTCCTTGTCCATTCACTCAAGCAGACAGTGGTTTCCTGAAGGCAGGCAGTGTCTCATCTTACATATATGAAGACCCTGTGCCAGTCCACTGCCTGTTTTGCTACAGGTATTTAGTACACATGTTAATAACTTAATAAGATCAGAATTCCTGCTTGGTGCATTTGGTATCTCTACCAACCACAAAGATGTGTATATACTAGATGCTTCATAAATATTTGTTTTGTGGTTTTCTTGAGCTATCAAAATAAATTTTAACTTAGACATTTGCACATTCAAATCATATTGACAACAGGGGACCCCACAGTCTTAACCCCCCAGTTAAATTACTTCATATGTCCCAGTGTAAACTGAATAGGAGCTTGAAGGTTTGAAAACCACCGAATAGCTTTTTTTGATTCTTGTTTATTCTATTAGAGTTGTGCCAAATTTTTCCCCTTTTCCCTCCTCCACCAAGCCCACCCTTGCTCCCATAGTCAGTCCCCACACCGTTGTCCATGTCCATGGGTGACTCATACGTGTGCTTTCACTAGTCCCTTCCCTTTCTTTCCACCATTCCCCTCTTTTCACCTCCCCTCTGGCAGAGGTCATGGAAATGTAAATATTTGTTAGTAATTAGAGAGAAAATAGTCTTGGAAATACGGTCTCTTTCCTGGAACCGCCACCCCCCCTCCACCCACCCCCAGAGACCAAAAAGTGTTGCTTGGTGACAGGAAAACAAGGTTCAAAATCAGGAGACCTGGATTCAGGTGCTGGTATTACCAACAATTTGCTCAAGACTCTAACTCTTTCTTGGTTGTATTTCTTCATCTGCAACATAGGTGTGATGACAGCTACCAGGTTGTTAGGCTTTTGAGTTAATAAAGTACCTTCACAGCTAACCTTGTTCAATTCTCATTCACTCTCCTGTGATGCAGATGCTACTTTTGCTTCTTCCCAAGTGAGGCCACTGAAACCTCATGGATGCTAACCCAGGAGCACATGGAAAAGCCAGTACAGGACCCCAGGCCTTCGCCACCACAGACCTTGTGCTCTGTGCAAGAGAGCCTCTATTTCTTCTTAAGCTTTGTATCCCCAACACAAAGCACAGTCCCTGGTCTACAGTGTACCCTCAACTATTACTTGGATTAACTTGAATAAATCTGACTTTATAATCAATGATTTTTCCACTGCACCCAAGTACCAGCTCTGTTCTGTTATAGAATACCAAGAGGTGCAATGGAGACAGCAGAGGGCTAAGTTCTTGAAAAAAGCCTAAGACACTAAGCAAATGCAAAGCACTTTGGGTGTTTCTGAAGTGCCAGTAGGGCTACCAGCTCCTCATCCTCTCCACCCCTCAATTCCCAGGATGCAGGAACACCTGATTGCTCTTCCCCCACAGCCTGTACTCCACACATGTATCACCCCCTGTGTGACCACCAGACTCCTCCACCCACAGCCTCTACCCCAACCTCCTCCCTTGCAACCACCACACACCCAGACACACCTTGTCGTCTCTGTCTCCATCATCGCTGAAGGAAGTTATCATCTTCAACACGACTCTGACCAGCTGCTGCAGCCAGTTGTCATCATCAATGGCCACTAAAGACTGACTTAAAAACTGAGGAAGAGGAAGGGACAAGGACCACAAACGACAGTGGCAGGGCTTCTCTGCCCCACAGAAGCGGGGTCAAGAAGAAGCAAGAGACAGGGGTCATGGTCTGTACACATGGAAAAAGAGGCAGGGGTCATGTACATGTACATGGCCTGTACGTGTGGGGTGAACTACATGGTGGGGCCCATCAGGACTGGAGAATGATAACATGTGACAATGATGATAATGCCAGTTATGCGTGTGAGGCCTTTTGCAATTTACAAGGCCCGCTCCAATGTCATCCTGTTTCAGTCTGGAAGATGAAAGGAACTTGCACTTTACAGATGAAGAACCTAAAGCATGCAAAGGCTAAGTGACTTGCCCAAAGACACACAGGTAGGACCTTTTCCCTTACTCCCCTTGAGGGTGTGGAAGGTGAGTTGAGGATGAAGATAGAGTCAGGGACTGAGGCAGGGCCAGGAGGCAAGGGACCACAGAAAGAGCTTCCCTGATCCTCTTTCTCTAGAGGTCCTAAGGCTCTTCTCCCTCAGGATCCTGAAGAGGGAAAAGGAAGCAAGCGTGGAGGAAGGTAGCTCTTGGGGACTGCTTACCGGGAGCAGCCTGTCGTCCCATTCCTTCTGACTCAGGTTCTCCTCAGAGTGATCTAACAAAGGAAAGAGCATGGGACCCGCCCAACCATAAGGCCCCAGGAAGGGGGGAAAAGCTCTTAAAGACCATGCAGCACTCAGCCTACAGGATAACTGCTCTCCCACTTCACAGGGCTCTAGAAGATGAATGGCTTCCCAAAGGTCAAACAGACACAGCTGGCCAGTGTCAGAGCAAGGATACAAAACTGGTCTGTCCATTTCCAAAACCCACACTCTTCCTTGATTCTCTACCCATAAGAAGGGGCAGGAGTCACTCTGGGAACTCTGGAGCCACAGAACTCTGGACTGCATATCTGCTCAGTGCCAAGCATCACCCAAATAAGTAGACCCATTCAACAGTATCTCAGAGGGACAGAGAGGCTGATCCCAGTGTTCCTCACCCCAAGGAAGGTCCATCCTAAACTTTGAGACTCCACCTCTTCTGGAGTCTGCCCACTGTCAGGAAAAGCAAAGTAGACAAGGAACCTCAGTGTCAACACCATGGGGGCTTGTGATATTTTGACTCAGCCTAAAAACAAAGCATTACATTTTGGCCTATGCAATACATACAAAACATACATACACCAAGCAATGTGCTGATCAGACACCTGAACTCCACCCCTGACTCCCTGTGGGATTAGAGGTCAGGGATGGTGTGAGCCCAGGGTGTGGCTCAGACTTGGGGCAAAGGAAGAACTAAGGGTCAGTAATGTCTGTCTATTCATTACTTTGTGATTAACAATGCTCATACATCTCTACTCCAGTGTTTTAAAATGAGAAAAAAAGACAAGAAGGAACTGTGTCTTCCAGAGGTGTCCCCTTTCATCCATAGGGCCAATTGGCCTTAAGCTGTTCCCTTAACCGTTTGCCTTATTCCTCCCATCATGGCCCAGGCTTGGGCCCTGCAGCCTACCCCACAAATATGGACCCTCTCCCCTGCACGCACCTTTCCTGTAGTGTCTCAACCAGCCTCCCACCACAGCACTCCATGCTCACAACAGCCTGAATTTCCACAGTGAGCACCTGTCCCCAGGTGGCCCTGCTCTTGTACTTACACAAGAGGTGAAAGTCGCTAAGGTTGGAAACGTTGCCCAGGAAGAGGACCTTCAGAGCCCTTTCTGTGGCTACCTTACTCAGGGGCACAATGGCCGAGATGTTGCTGGGGTAAATATGCCAAAGTGATCAGTTTGGGCAAGGGTACCTGGCAGGAGTTTGACAAGAACATCAATTCCAAGCCTCAAATCAACCCCAGTTGTAAACTCTCCAATACCATGACCTTGTTGTTTTTTTTTTTCCTGGAGGGGCATTTGAGCCTGTATACACAGCTCCATTAACCTATTCACATCCATTTTCTCTCTCTTCTCTCTCCATCACCCTCCATGTCTGCTTCCCTTCCTCCCTTCCTCCCTCTCTCCCTCCCTCCATCCCTCTCCATATTGGTAAAAATAGAGCCAAGGTATAGATTAAAATTACACTATGCAGGACTTGATTAGATAGATGGGGGCTTCTTGAAATTAGGAAAGTATGGCTTGTAGTCAGCTTCATCCGGGAACCTTCCAGGGACAGAAACGTGCTGAAGGTCAAGATGCAAAATTTACTGGGAGGGATAGTAAATATTCTGTTCTCTTCTTCCCATGGCCCTTCACACAGCTCTGAAGCAAATCAGCTCATATGAGCCTCCAGGAATCCCTAGAGGTTGCTAATTACAGGCAGGGAATATGATCACCCCCCTCTTTTACAAAAGAAGACACTGAAGCTAAGACAACAAAATACTCAAGATTTTATTGTCAGTTAGAAACTGGCTGAGCAAGACTGAAGCTTAGGCTTCCAGATCCACCACCCAGTGGCCCTCTTTTGTCCCACTGACTATTTCTCAAAGGCACCCAGGCACTTGAATGGAACCAAACTGAGGTGGAGAGGGTGGAAGAGACAGCACAAGGGATTAGATGGAAGTGGGAGGGCCATGTAGATTGCAGTCTGAGGGCCAGGATAGTGATCTGGAAGCCAGGGAAGGAGAAAAAGGAGAGGTCAGTTTGATCCTAGAGGTTTGTTAGATTTGCAGAATTTTTGAACACATTATTTGAATGTCCTCTTCATTCTGGAATAAGAAAAGGAAAGATTTAAATATGAAGTTAATGTTAGCTAAATCTCTGGGTTCAAGGCTTCTCCTGGCTCACTGATCAGGGTTTTAGAGGCCAAAGGCCCTACCCACATGCTAAGCTACACTCTTCTTGCCTTTATGCTTCCAACCCTGCCTTTTACTTCTTCCTTTCCCTGAGACCTGCCCCCATCATCAGTCCTCTCTCTCCCCAGCCCCTGTTCACTGTGGGGTCAGGCTCCCTGAGCTGGCCAATGTAGCACATGATGGAGTTTTTTCTGTGGCAGGGAGAGGCAGTTATGCTGGCTCAGCAGCTCAATGAATTCTAATAGAACCTTTGGCCCCTTGTGGGGTTACAAATCATTGCAAGACAGGAAGGCATGTCAGTGACTGCCAGTATGACCCTTCATGTATGAGGTGAGTACACAGAGAGCAGAGAGAAGCAAAGCAGGTGAGGGGCTCAGCTCTCCTGACTCCAAGCCCAGTGTGATTCTTCAGTGGGCTCCAGGTGATGACAGACCACCAGCCACTGAACTTGACCACTTCTGTACTTTGCCCTGAAGTTCTAAATTACTTCCTGCCACCTTCCTGGAAAACTCTAAGTACTTAGCTTGCCTGCACCTCATTTCTCCAGAGAGATATGAAAATTAGCAGGAATGTTGGGTAGGGGGAGAATCCAAGTCCAGGAAATGTCCCATGTTCTGGCCTTCCTAGGAAAAGCTAGGGATCAATCCCACAAGTCCAGAGGGCCAGGCCTCAGGATTTCAGGATCTCCATTAAACTCCTGAGGAGTTAGACTTTTTTCTTTAGGGATGATGCCATTGTTATCACTTAAACCCAAAGCACTGTTCCCCTGTTCTCCTGCTTTCTGTGATCTTGACTGGAATCAGTCTCTGCTGTCTTCAACCCTGCCTGCAAAGCGTTAAAATATGGTTTCTCACAGGGTATTGAATCACTAATTTTGAAGATAAGATAGCATAAAACACACAATCACAACAGCAAAAAGAAAACAGAATCCTAAAAAAGAAGATAGTTTAAGAGGACTCTGGGACAACTTCAAGCATACAAATATTCACATCATGGGGTTCTGGAAGGAGAAAAGAGCACAAGGAGTTAAAAACATCTTTGAAAAAATAATACTGGGAAACGTACCTAAACTGGTGAAGAAAACAGACATACAAGTCCAGGAAGCACAGAGTCCCAAACAAAATGAACCCAAAGAGGCCCACACTAAGACATATCATAAAGAAAATGCCAAAAGCTAAAGGCAGAGAGAGAATTTTAGGAGCAGCAAGATAAAAGATGATGAGCAAGCTTACCTACAAGGGAGCACCCATAAGACACTCAGCTCATTTCTTAACAGAAATGCTGCAGGTCAGAAGTGACTAGCAAGAAATAGTCAAAGTGATGAAAAGCAAGGACCTACACCCAAGATTATTCTACCCAGCAAAGCTATCATTTAGAATCAGAGGACAAATAAAGAGCTTCACAGACAAGAGAGAGCTAAAGGAGTTCATCACTGCCAAACCAGTATTACAAGAAATGCTGCCCTGACTGGTATGGCTCAGTTGGTTGGAGTGTCTTCCTGTAAACTGAAAGGTCACTGGTCATTTCCAGTTAGGGCACCTGTCTAGGTTGTGGGTTTGGTCCCCAGTCAGGGCACATATGAGAGACAACTAATTGATGTTTCCACATCAGTGTTTCTCTTCCTCTCTCTCTCTCTCCCTCCATTCCCCCCTCTAAAATCAATAAGCATGTCCTCAGGTGAGGATTAAAAAAATGTTAAAGGGTTTTCTTTAAGAAGAAGAAGAAGGATATAAAATATGAATAATGATGACGCCGGGTCCAGATTGAGGCATAGATAAACATGACATGCCTCCTGGCACAACATATCCAACTTCCAACTAAAATATGGAACCAGCATTGATCAGAACCATCAGAAATCAACTTGAATGGAAGTCTGACAACTATGGAATTAAAGGACCCACATCCATCCACACAGGTAGGAGGCGCACAGATGTGGAATGGGCTGGACCCGTATCCACATGTAGTGAATATGAAGCTGGGAGGGATATCAAAGGAGCAAGGAATCCCAGCCCAATAACCAGGCTCCCCAGCCCAGAGTTCCAGTGCCAGGAAGATAAGTCCCCATAACTTCTGGCTGCAAGAAAGCAGCAGGGATTACATCACAGGAAGAAACTCCTTGAGTCCCAAGCAGGTGACCTGAAAGAACCCACACACAAACTTCTTCAGACTCACTCCCTCTGACCTCCAGCACGAGGGTACCCCTAAAAAGGCACTAGTGGAATACTGGGAGGAATTGTTGTCTGTCATTAAGGCAGAACCTAGCAGTCAGCCTTCTCCCAGACAGAGGAGCAGGCAGAGGACATTCTCCCCTTCCTGGCCCTCACCAGACAGACCACAGAATGACTAGCTGGGCCATAGTTGAAGACACACCCAGAAGATGTCCAGAGACTCTGTCCCACACAACTTAGAGGCTCAACCAAACTGTTAACCATGTTGCATGCTTCAAACTTCCTAAAACCTATCAAACAAGCAACATAGGGCCTCATGAAGCCCCCAACCCCTGTACTTCTTGCTCAGTGGCCCCAGGATCAGTACTGGCAGCAGCCAGCGTAGATTCACAGCTTGGCTTTGCCTGGACATCTCCAAGGACAGCACAAGTAGCAGCCATCTCAGATTGCTTTATAGCTCAGTCAGGGAAGCTCCAGGTAGAACACACTGTGGGCTTATCATGGAGATGAAATCCTTTCCATTCCCAGCTCGACATACTTCAGAAGAACTTATCCTTGGAAAGACAATATCTTGAGAGACGAGGAAGCTAGATCTACCCTAATGGAGGCGTTCTATGAGGGGGACTCAGGAAAGAGGTTGGTGAGCAGGCTGGCCCCATCCCTCACAGGGATGTCCCAGGCTGCCCTCACAGGGAAGGTGCAGGAGTGTCAGCCTGAGGAAGGCTACAGAAGGCTTAGGTCCTGATCCACCAGACTTGCCGTAGGTAGGGTGCCCTGGTCTCAGGGTCATGCCCACCTTGGAGGTCTATGAGCTTCCTGGTTCATTCAGGACAAGAACCTACAGCAGGATTACCTGGCTGCCCTGACCATCCTGACAAACATCCTGAGCAGCCAGCAGCACTTGACCTGTGGATTGAGTTTCCCCCAGAAACTGTTGTTAATAAACCTCATGGTGGTAAGTACCTCTCAGGAGGACGGAGGGGAGAATGCAGAGAGGAGGGAGGATGGGTCTCATGGGAATCCCTGGTAGCACTGCTAGGCTAGACCTGATGGTAGGAGTCCAGATTTTCCAGTGTCCGTTTCCTGCCTCAGTATTCCCTTTCCCATCCTCAAGGCAGGGTTGAGTGCTGGGAGAAGGTGTGGTTGGGAGTAGGATGGGGGTGCTGTCCTCAGAGTCTTTGGAAGTCCCTAGAAATTCTAGATTCCACCTTCTGATGATCCCAGCCTGGAGCAGGGGCACACAGAGGAAGACAGGAAAAACATGTTTGCCACTCCCGTGTGTGTGTGTGTGTGTGTGTGTGTGTGTGTAGCTGATCAGCAAGGAGCCATTGGACTCCATCTCCAGCCCCATTAGACAGAAGGCAATGAACATCATTGCTAACTTCAGGTAACAACATGCCATCCACGCTGTCTTCTCTACCCTGGTTCTATTTCAGCTCTTCATTCCCTAGTCGATCCCCACTGCTTATTTTGTGCCTCTGCTTCTAGCATAAGGGAGTAGTAGCAATTTACTGGACAATGCCTGCCACATTTTTGCCAGGATTTTGTGGATGGGATTTTCAAAGCACCTGACAGAGACAGCCTGGAGATAGGACTTGCTGTCACTTCTTCCCAGGCTTCCCTTTGCTTTCAGGGCTGCCCCAGCTAGGCACCTCCATCTCCATCGCTGATGCCCATTCTCTGAAAACCTCTGGGGAAACAAAGAGTAATATATCCTCCCTAGTTGGCAGCACCCTTTCCTGTGATAGTCATGCTTTGCCTCTTTCCCTTAGTTTCCTTCTTTCCACCGTCCTGGCTCCTTTCGCCTTTTCTTACTGTTTCCTCCCTTTCCTCTTATTATTCTTTCTTCTGATATTTTCCTCTTCCTTGCTCCCACCTACCCCTCTGTCTCTACCATCTCTTTCTTTATCTTCCTCAGCAGTTATTCCTGCCCATAACAGTCTAGTTCCACTTCTCCTTCCCTTTTCTTACGATGCTAGGGCCCCCATTAGAGGTAGAACAAAAAGTAGAGCTACTCAGAATGTGCTTCAACAGTGTGTTCTGCCTGCCACCCATAGACAGTTTGCAAAAGGATGCATCTAGTCCTGAGGAGGCCCAGGCCAATGTGGTAAGTCTGAGGTTTATCTCTTTGACTTTAGTTTTTTATTTTTAAAGTTTTATTTTATTGATTGTGCTATTATACTTGTCCCAATTTTACCCCTTTTTCCCCTCCACCCAGCACCACCCACTCCCTCAGGCATTGTTCATGTCCCTGGGTCATGTGAATAAGTTCTTTGGCTACTCCATTCCCTGTACTGTACTTTGCATCCCTTTGGCTATTCTGTAATGACCTACTTGTACTTCTTGATCCCCTCACCTCTTCACTCACTCCCCCACACCCCTAACCCATCCCACAACCATCAAAACGATCTCTGTATATATGATTGTGCCTCTGTTCTTGTTTGCTTAGTTTCTTGTTTAGATTCAATTGTTGAAAGATAGCAACTGAATTTGCTTGATTTTCTTCAAGATCAGTTGGTCTCTTCACCTTGGGCCTTCTTTTCATCAGTGGTCTTGTGACTCTTCCTTTTTACTTCATGCTTATTTACATTATGAAGGAATGACTGGTACATACAGAAAGGGCTGAGGTGGGAAGTTTCCTCTGGTTGTGTCCCCATTGGGCTCTCCTCAGTGTATATCTGTTTAGGGTGAGAAGGGTATTTTGACAGGACTTCCCTGTGTATGGAGCAGACTGGGAGTTCCAAGTGCCCAGTAAGAAGAAAAGGTCTACTCTGAGGTGGGTTCCTTGTGAGTCTCTTATTGCAGGGAAAGCTGCTTTTCTATTTCTTTTCATCTTCTTTTCAGTTTTAGTGGTCCAGATCTATCACAAACGTTGCTTTGGTTCTCCCAGCAGGCCTACCTTTAGAAGTGCTCCTTGAAAGATTATCTACTTTCTTCATAAGGTTTTGGACAAGGCCACTCAGTTCACTGAAGGGCAAGAGGGAGAAATCCACTCTCCTGGCTTTTGTGAATCAGTTACCTGCCAGTTGCCAGGTTGTCAGTTTTCTACCGCCTGGAGCCAGCCACCTCTGAGTCAGGGCCTCTTACTGAAGCTGCCCTCACTGGGAGCAGAGTCCCAGATGAGCTCAAGGTGGGGACCGTGATGGAGTGGCCGAGGGTAGTAGCTATGTTGTCAGGGATCTCCCAGTCCACCAGGACAACTGCCCAGCAGGGAGACATTTGGCTCTGGTGAAAACAACAGAGAAATCTATTGAAGTGAGTGGCAGGAGAATAGTGCTTGGAATGTAGGGGATGATTTTGGAGCAGGCTTTCTCAAGGGAGGCTTCCTAGACAGCCAGAATACTGAGCAGAGTATCTAGAAGGAGGGTTGGGCCTGAGAGCTTGGCAACTGTTTGAGTCCCTTTTCCCCCCTCAGGATCTATTTAACATGACCACAGGATCCCTCCAAAGGCTCATGGAAGCAATTATGACTGAGATGCCCACATGGATCAAGGACTACTTGGGGGTCAATGGGGAGAAGCCCCTGGAAGTTGACATATTAGTTTCCTAGGGCTGTTGTAATGAAGTGCTGCAACTGAAGGGCTCCACACAGCATGCTGTCACAGTCATAAAGGATAGAAGTCCAAAATCAAGGTTCCTACTAGAATCTCTGAAAGATAGTCTGTTCCAGGCACCTCTCCTAGCCTCCAGTGATTCCTATTCCTAGTAACCCGTGCAGCATCTGCTGGTCTAGACACAAATCATTGCAATCTCTGTCTCCTTTTTTTTCTGCAGGGCATTCTCCCCTATGCATGTATGTGTGCACATGTTTTATCTTCTTAACAAGAACAGCAGCCATTGGGTTAAGACCCACGTGAACCCAGTATGAACTCACCTTAACTTGAATCACCTACAAAGACCCTATTTCCATACAAGGTCACATTCTGAGGTTCTGGGTGGACATAAATTGGGGGGGACACTACCAACTCAGTACAGTTGGAAACAGACAAGGAGAACAGTCTAGGGACAAACCAAGGAGAACTGCTGATGAAGGTGGGGTGCAGAGTTCTTAGGGAGAGATTAATAAGGGCTGGGATCCAATTAACATAGGTCCTGCCTTCCGAGAAGATAATGTCCTCCTTGCTTCCTCCCCATCAGTCATCGCCATGACCACCTCCTCTCTCAGTGCCCTGCTGCTGCTTCATGGCAGTTAAAAGTTAAAAGCAGGGGCTCTGGACTTCC
The DNA here is from genome assembly GCF_004126475.2 of Phyllostomus discolor. NCBI lineage: Eukaryota > Metazoa > Chordata > Mammalia > Chiroptera > Phyllostomidae > Phyllostomus > Phyllostomus discolor. The sequence continues at coordinate 109,400,300 of NC_040904.2, forward strand.
ACACACTACAGTTCCAGATTCTGGCTCTGCTGTTTGCTGTGTGGTCTTGGGGAGTTATTTCATTTGTCTTTGCCTCACTTTCCCCCTGGAAAATGGAATGACAGTACCTAGTTAATACCGTCATTTTGATAATTGAATGAGATGTTTATAAAGTGCTTGGCCTAAAGAATTGAGGTACACATTCCAATAATTTATCCATTTAAAATTGTGTGCCTTTTTATCAACAACTTTCCCTTTGTTTTTTAAGTATTTTTATTGATTATACTATTAGTTTTCCCAATTTTTCCCCTTTTATTCCTGCCTCGACCTGCCCCCACCCCAACACTCCAGCTTTCCCCCCACCTTAATTCGTGTCCATGGGTTGCACATATAAGTACTTTGAGTCCTCTGTTTCCATACCATTTTTATCTTTCCCTGTCTATTTTATGCCTACTAATTATGCTTCTTCTTCCCTGTACTCCCCCCCACCCCATTACTGTCTTGCCCCTCCCCACTGAACTCCCTCTGTGTGATGTCCACTTCTCTGATTCTGTTCCAGTTCTGGCTGTTTGCTTAGTTTTGTTTTCATTGTTTTTCTTTTCTTTTAGGTTCATTTGTTGATAGTTATGAGTTTGTTGTCATTTTATTGTTCATATTCTTTAATCTTTTTTCTTAGATAAATCCCTTCAATGTTTCATATAGTAAGGGCTTGGTGATGATGAACTCCTTTAACTTGGCCTTATCTGGGAAACACTTTATCTGCCCTTCCATTCTAAAGGAAAGCTTTGCTGGGTAAAGTAATCTTGGATGTAGGTCCTTGCCTTTCATGACTTCAAATACTTCTTTCCAGCCCCTTCTTGCCTGTAAGTTTTCTTTTTTTTTATTTTAATGTTGTTCAAATACAGTTTTCTGTCTTTTGCTCCCATCCCAGCCTACCTTCCCAGTCGTCCCCACCTCCTTCCCATTTCCACCCCCACCCCAGTTTTTGTTCATGTGTCCTTTATAATTGTTCCTATAAACCTTCCCCTTTTCCCCTGAGATTCCCTCTCCTCTCCCCTCCAGTCACTGTCAGCCTATTCTCTATTTCAGTGTCTTTGGTTATATTTTGCTTGTTTGTTTGTTTTGTTGTTTAGGTTCCTGTTAAAGGTGAGATCATATGTTATTTGTCTTTTACTGCCTGGCTTATTTCGCTTAGCATAATGCTTTCCAGTTTCACCCATGTGGTCACAAAGGGTAGGAGCTCCTTCTTCCTTTCTGCTGAATAGAATTCCATTGTGTAAATGTACCATAATTTTTTGATCCATTCATTTACTGATGGGCACTTAGGTTGCTTCCAGCACTTGGCTCTTGTAAATTGTGCTGCTATGAACATTGGGGTGCATAGGTGCTTTTGGATTGGCGTTTCAGGGTTCTTAGGATATAATCCTAGCAGTGGAATTGCCAAGTCAAAAGGCAGATCCATTTTTAGTTTTCTAAGAAAATTCCATACTGTTTTCCTCAGTGGCTACGCCAGTCTGCAATCCCACCAACAGTGCACTAGGGTTCCCTTTTCTCCACAAGCTCTCCAACACTTTTTGTTTGTTGCTTTGTTTATGATGGCCATTCTGACAGGCATGAAGTGATATCTCATTGTGGTTTTAATTTGCATCTCTCTGATGGCTAGTGATGCTGAACATCTTTTCATGTGTTTCTGCACCCTCTGCATGTCCTCCTTGGAGGAGGGTCTGTTCAAATTCTCTGACCATTTTTAATTGTTTTTGGGGTTTTTTTTTTTTTTGGTCTTCCTAGAGAACCATGCGTATGAAAAAGCCATATTTGCCAGTGATACCTCAGACAAGGGTTTGATCTCCAAAATATATAAAGAACTCACATGAAAACACTCTACTGTTCTACTGTTGTTCTTTTGATGACTGGCTGTGATGGGATTTTTAGCGCCACAATGGAAACAAGAGCAACAAAAGTAGGAGGGGAAAACCAAGGACTCGTTTAGGACTTCCTTCATCTTGCCCACTTTTCCTTGGGGCTGACAGTTTGGCATTTTTCTAGCATGTGTGGCTTGAGGATGCTGGGGCTTTCTTAACTTTTGTGCTGGTAAAGGCAATTTTTTTCTGATGATAAAATTTCATTTAGCTGTTTGTTTATCCATCCAAAAAAAATACCAAGCATTTATAAAACACCTCCTCTACCAATTCTTGAGCCAATGAGTTAGGAAGGTCACTGACCCAACAATCCTAGCTGAGATTCAGACATCATAACCTAATTCCAACAACACTTTTGTGGAATAGCTAGGATAGTTTTTATAACCCTTTATCTTTCCCACATTTCAGCTACTGCTTTACTGGCAAGAACCTCTACTGTGCAGAAATGGGGAAGAGATGGAAATTTGGGTTGCTTAGCACATTGGCTAAAGCTTTTGGGAAGGGTATGGAAGCCCAAAACTAACAAGAGGTTTTGGCATTACTTGTGAATATCTCTTCTCCCTGCTACTCTGCTTCCCTGAGCACCAACTAGGCTCATGATGTAAGGGCCACTTGAAAATCCATCCCAGCATCCTCAGCTCAACTTCAGATATAACTGCCAACTACCACTGGTCTGCCCCAGTGGAACTAATGGAAACTGCCAACGGTCCTGCCCTGACCTCATTGGGCAGAACCTCTTTCCTCTGATACCACCTCCCTACTGTCTTGGAGCAGGAAGACTTCTCATGTGCAGTCTCTAAGTTTCAAACTGTGAAGGCAGTTGAGGCTTGTCCTTTGTTCTCACGCAACTATCTGTTTCAATATCATAATGAGTGTCTGTGAAGAGCTGCTGGCAGGGTCAGAAAGAAGCCCAAAAGAGGGCATGCAAAGGAATTCAAGCCCTTGGGGAGTGTCAACAGACCCCTGGCCACAACCAGTATCAAAAAGTACTATAGTTTTGGGAGCTGAAATGGTAGAAGCCAGTGAAGTCGCAGAAATGTATTTGCTAGACAGACCCAGCTAGTGCAAGTAGAAAAGACATGGGAAGCACGAATCACTGCACAAGTTTAGATGTCAGTACCTATCGGAGGGTGGTGAGTGGTAGAAGTTCCTGGAGACTCTGTATGTAGAGTGAAATTAGCAGAAGGAAGGCTCTAGGATTCAGCATTTGATTATGGTAAAATCAGAGACATCTGGGAGGATGGAGACAAACCCAGGTCATAACAATGTTACCCTGAGAATTTCTTTCTGGTTTGTGGCTCCAGATTTAAGGTTATGGTTGATCAGGGGACGTGTACATTTACAGGTATGCGTGTATACATATCTGTATTGGACTGTTGGAAGATTTCCTCTGGGCTGAAGATTGTTAGCTAGGTTAGCATGTCAAGGACGGCTATAGATGTTTTTTTCCCCATATTGCCAAGAAATTGGACTTCTATAAAATGCTAGTGGATGTCTGCCACAGTGTAGAAACAAAGGCATTGGATTTACATTTTAATTTTGGCCCTGCCAACCCTGAATGCTCTAGGAGGAGCCATTTAACCTTTCCCGCTGTGCTCTAGGGGGTAACCTACCCTTCAGGATGCTGTTACTGATTCAGAGGGAGAATAAAAAGACATGTAAACTATAAGAGCGATTCTTACTTTCCAGTGGTGATGGTGATGGATGACCTTTACACTCCTGGGATGTTGCTGCACACCCTTGTCTAGAGCAATTGTATGCACAGATAATCCTTCCAGCTTTTGATCCTCATAGCAAGGCTAAAGGATACCAATATTACTGGTGTTTAACATAACTAGAACCTCCACCTAAGAATATTCGTCACAGAAGAAGGGGCATGGAGGGAGCCTCCATTAGCAACACTCAAGACCCTGGTTACAAATAAGTGGGATGCATAAGGGGGAGGGGATCTTTAACAACCTTTGAGAGCCATGTTAGCAACCTATAGCAGCAGCCTTTGAGGGCAAGCTATTTTTGGTGAGGAACACGAAACAAACATTAGTGGTGAAAGGAATGCAAACCACATCTTGCCTATTTAACACAGTTAAGGAAGGGAGTAAAATTATGCAGGTAAAGAGGGTCTTTTGTTTCCCTGGCTGTGAATCCTGGTTAAAGAGTACACACAAACCTCAAAGACACTTGACAGCATCTCCTCTACTCCTAATGTAATGTGTTTTATCCTTTAGTGTACTTCTTCAAGTGAAAAAAATTCTACAGATAAAGCAGTGTCACACTTTCTTCAACTTGCCATCTCATTTGAGCTTTATGCTGACATTCTGTTGTGAAAATCTCAAGACATTATTTCTTTTCTCTTCAGTGGTGGTCAAGTGTACCCAGACATGGAGGGACAGGACACATGGAATCTTTCCAAGCAAACACTAATTCATTCGTTCAACATGTATTAAGAACTATCATATGCTGGGCTCTCTACTGGGTGAGGATAACAAAAATAGACAGCTTGCTCCTGAGGGAAGAGAAGAGCCAGTATCTGTGTTTGGGTTGAAAGTGACTTGTCAAGAGAGGGATAACATGTTTGGGGTCAGAAAGAGGGGCAGTTATTTCTGTTAGATCTGAGAGGCTGGAGGTAGACTGAGTGCCTGAAGAGGAAAAAGAGTGGGCATTAGCACCAGAGGTAGTTTTAAACAAGAGCACAGGGAGCCTTGGATAATCAGTTAAGGGTTTGTGACTTTATTTTGAAGGCATAGAGAATATTTAGAGGGTTTTGAGCAAGAGTAGCATGATGATCTGGCTATAAATACACCTGATACTTGGAATTTCACTTTTCAGGATGACTTGAGATTGTCCAAAAGGGGACAGCAGGCTTGGCTTGACCTCCTCGGAATGTTGTATTTGCTGCTTGCTCATCTGCCATTAGCATGAGAACTACACCCGTGGGAGAGTTGAATTATTTCATAACTCATCTCTGTGGCTGAGATAGTCTTATACACTTAAGAAATCTTGAGGATGCTCCTAATAAACTGCCATGAGAGAAATTCCATGTGGCTGAAAGGGGGAAACTAGCCACCCAGTCAGCAGAAGTTTCTTTCCTAAAAGAAAGGGCCCCAGGCAGAGCACAATAACATGCCCTGGCAGCCTGGAAGGAGGACTGCAACTGCTGCTGGGGAGGGTAGGAGGTTGCAGTGCACCAAGCTCTGGTGATCTGGGCTCAAGTCTGGCTGTTGCCACTAATTAACTGTGCGACCTTGAACAGGCCACTTTTCTTCTCTGGGACAGAGTTTTTTTTATCTGCCAACTGTGAGATTAGACTGTATGTTTCCTGAAGTTCCTTTCTCACTTTCTTGGGTTTCTGGGACTGAGTCAGGCTACATGGATCTGTGGCATAGCAAGTCTGCCGATCCCCAAGTTTCTCTTCTCTCTCTTTGGTGCTGAGAGGGGCAACTCGAGAGGATGCTCTTTTGTCAGATCCCAGGCCAGGTCTCACAACCTGAATTTCAGTTCTGGCCTTGCTGTAGGTTAGCAGTAAACTTGGACAAGTTACTTACCCTCTGTGAGTCCTTGTTTCCTTTTCCAGAAAATATGTAAATTAACATGCCAATGCTTACCAGGAAACACTCTTACTTTCAGTTTAGGGAGACAGAGCTAAGCCCTGGGAAACTAAGAGACCCAAGGGAGGTACATTAAATGGACACTGACACTTGATTCCCATTAGGTCATCCCACTAATAATTTCCTTGGTAGCAGTGCCAGGTTACTGAATCCACTGAGCCGGATTTCCTTCAGGATGACAAAGGGCTCCTTGATCTACTTAATTGTATTTCCCACAAAGTCTTGCCCCAGAGAATGAATAATGTCTTCTTCCTTCTGTCCTTCCACTCTGGGTCATGGACCCTACACCCTTATGCTCTGCCATTATGCCCCGAGTTTTTTCTTCATATAATTTTATACATAATAATTTATAGCATAAAGTACTTGGAGGGCTCACTGTGGAGGGAGGGACATCTCTTCCTTTCACATTGTGCTCTCTACTGTCCAGAAAGGTGTCAACTTAATTCTGGATGGATCTAAACAGTCATTGCAGAGCGACATTTTGGGTCAAGAGATTATCAGTAGTTAAACATGAGCTTCCTTGTTTGCCTTCCCAGCCTCACCTTTCACAGACGTCTGTGCCCCCTGACAGCCCAGGGAATCGGGGTGCATCCCAAACAATGTCTATCCTTATGCACATGGTTGTCATTACCTGAGGAATTGGTCACCCAGATGAGAGACACTGCAGTTCAGAGCTCAGAATTACAGTGCTTGGGCTCCATGGGACCACAGGGAAAATTTAGTATAAGCTTTCATTTCAGGGTTGAGTGAATTAAAACCAGGTGAGGAGAGAAACTGGGCTATCGTATGCCAAGATTTGGCTCATGATCTTCTCGGTTATATTGCCCCTGGGATGCGATGCCACTTGGTTACATGGAAGGCTGGTTCTACAGGACTTTGGGAGGCCTGAGGCCCAGACTGTATAAGTCCACTGACTGGATGTTGTAGAGCCCTAGAATGAGGGTTTGGGGAGTAACCTTAGCCCTGGGTAACTGAGATACCTGTGAGGTATAATACATGGCTCTGACACTGATTCTTGATTCCCATTGGGTCTTCCCATTCTTACTTTTCCTGGGCGCACTGCTAGGGACTGATCCCACAGAGCCTAATTTCCTTCATGATAAGGTCGGGCTCCTTGATCCACTAAGTTAAGCTGCTAACTTTTGCTAGGGAGACTAAATAAGGCCTTCCTTCCTCCATCCTTAGACCCTGGGATATGGGCCCAGCACATAGATTTATGCTGTGCCACTCTGCTCCATATTCTTTTTCCTTTGTAATTTCATGCAAAATACTTTGTAGTACAAAGTACTCTGTGAGATCAGTGTGGAGGGAGGGACATCTCTTGCTTTCACATTATGGTCAATAGGGTCTAGAAGCGTGCCAACCGAAGTCTGGATGGATTCCAGTGTGACATTCCAGAGGGTCATTTTGGCTCAAGAAATTATCAGTAGATATTCTGTGACCTGGCTATTTTCATTCCACAGCCTTAAGTTTCACAGAGGCCCAGAGCCCTTGACACCTCAGGGAATCACAGTGAATCCTGAACAATGCCTACACTCCTGCACATGGTTGACAGACAGCACAAGCCTAGGAGAAAAGCACATCAACTCCCAAAAAAGCCCTCCCTAACCATGAGGAATGGCACAGCTCTCTAAACATCGCATCTACATATTGCTCATAAAGCATCAGTAGCATGAACCAAAGGCTTCTGAAGAGATGGGTCAACAAGGATTAATACTCATGATGCTCAAAGGGGAAAAAGGTAGCATGTTATAGGAAAATTTCTCCAAAAGGTAAAGTTCCCATGTAGTAATGGAATGAGAAATGAGATGGGATCAAAGCATCTCACCCAGAAGTCTCGAATAATCAGGTCAATGAGAACCTCAGGCTCTCCACACTTTGTCTCTGGTCCTGCCCCTCACCTTGCCAATTTTGATGGCATTTCTAGGGGAAAAATTCTATTCACTTTTGCTCTCTTCATGCTGAAAGACCTATCTTTGCTTTTCCATCTCTGAAACAAAGACATCCAACCATACGCCTTGGATACTCAGAAGGCATCTTAGGCTCCCCGATTTCCCACCTTCTAGGCCAAACTCCTCCCCTAAGTCAGCTGCAGGCTATGTGTATCCTGTGGGGCTGGAGTAGAGGAATGGACATTGAGAACAGGAATGGTGGGAGCTGAGCTCAGAGTAGGCCAAGAGCTGCCTGTTTCAGATAAGAGGTAGAATTGGGTAAACTTATGGGGCTCCCAAAGAGGAGGAGAAATTAATTCAGAAGAACTATTTCCTACATGGGTATTTTGGCCCAAGAGATTATCAGCAGAGGTGCGTGAGCTTGCTTGTTTGCAATCCACACCCTCACCTTTCACAGATGTCTATGCCCCCTGGCAGGCTGGGGAATCGGGGTGCATCCTGAACAATGCCAACCCTCCTGCACATGGTTGTTACTACCTGAGGAATAGGTCACCCAGAAGGGAAGCACAGCAGTTCAGAGGTCAGAATTACAGTGCTTATGCTCTGTGGGACCACAGAAAAAAATTAGCATAAGCTTTCATTTTAGGGGTGAGTGAATTAAAGCCAGTTGAGGAGAGGAACATGGGTAAGGACTTCCGAGGCTGGCCTCCTTGATTCAGTTGGTTACATTGCCCACTGGGTTACATTGCCACTTGGTTAGGTGGAAGGTTGGTTCTCAAGGACTTTAGGAGGCCTGATGTCCAGACTGTATAAGTCTACAGACTAGATAGTCTAATATCCAGAAATGAGGGATTGGAGAATAAACTTAGCCCTCGGTGATGTGAAGACACAAGGGAAGTACAATACATGGCTCTGAGATTTATTCTCAATTCCCATTGGGTTCCCCCATTCTTACTTTTCCTGGGTGCAGCTTCTTCTTGGTACAGTTGTATAGCAAGCAGCCAAGTCTTTCTTTTCTTGCAACAATCTATCAGGCAGTTGTCCATGGCCTAGGGCAACTGTGCTGAACTTAAGACCTGCTTCCAATTCCCTTGGCATGCATTATCCTTCTTGGGCTCCACAGGCTCTAGTACCCAGTTCTCAGTGTTGACAGTGACTAGTGAGCAATTTGTTTTTGGACAGGCCCAGATTTTTCAGGGGACCTTTTGGAATTTGGTGGTTGTGACTACAGAGTATTTTTTTACCCTCCCTTGCACCAGCTGTACAGTGAATTTTGAAGGCTTAGGAGCCAATGATTTCTTTGCTGTTTGCTAAAGAGCCCCCATGTTCTTTGCCCTCTCTTGCCAAGTGCATTGTGGTACACCAGAAGGGTGCTAACGAAATCTTTTTTTTTTAGCAAAAAGAAAACAGAATTAAAAAAAAAAAGAAGTTTAAGAGGACTCTGGGACAACTTCAAGCATACAAATATTCACATCATGGGGTTCTGGAAGGAGAAAAGAGCACAAGGAGTTGAAAACATCTTTGAAAAAATAATACTGGGAAACGTACCTAAACTGGTGAAGAAAATAGACATACAAGTCCAGGAAGCACAGAGTCCCAAATAAAATGAACCCAAAGAGGCCCACACTAAGACATATCATAAAGAAAATGCCAAAAGCTAAAGGCAGAGAGAGAATTTTAGGAGCAGCAAGATAAAAGAAGTTACTTACCTACAAGGGAGCACCCATAAGACACTCAGCTCATTTCTTAACAGAAATGCTGCAGGTCAGAAGTGACTAGCAAGAAATAGTCAAAGTGATGAAAAGCAAGGACCTACACCCAAGATTATTCTACCCAGCAAAGCTATCATTTAGAATCAGAGGACAAATAAAGAGCTTCACAGACAAGAGAGAGCTAAAGGAGTTCATCACTGCCAAACCAGTCTTACAAGAAATGCTGCCCTGACTGGTATGGCTCAGTTGGTTGGAGTGTCTTCCTGTAAACTGAAAGGTCACTGGTCATTTCCAGTTAGGGCACCTGTCTAGGTTGTGGGTTTGGTCCCCAGTCAGGGCACATATGAGAGACAACTGATTGATGTTTCCACATCAGTGTTTCTCTTCCTCTCTCTCTCTCCCTCCATTCCCCCCTCTAAAATCAATAAGCATGTCCTCAGGTGAGGATTAAAAATAATGTTAAAGAGTTTTGAAGAAGAAGAAAAGAAGAAGAATAAAGAAGAAGGAGGAGGAAGAGAAGAAGAAGAAGAAGGAGAAGAGGAAGAAGAAGAGGAAGAAGGTGAAGAATAAGAAGAAGAAGAAGAAGAAGGAGGAGGAGGAGGAGGAGGAGGAGGAGGAGGAGGGAGGAGGAGGGAGGAGGAGGGGTGGAGGAGGGGGAAGAAGGGAAGATGTAAAATATGAATAATAATGATGTCGGGTCCAGACTGAGGCATAGATAAACATGACATGCCTCCTGGCACAACATATCCAACTTCCAACTAAAATATGGAACCAGCATTGATCAGAACCATCAGAAATCAATTTGAATGGAAGTCTGACAACTATGGAATTAAAAGACCCACATCCATCCACACTGGTAGGAGGTGCACAGATGTGGAATGGGCTGGACCCATATCCACGTGTGGTGGATATGAATTTGGGAGGAATATCAAAGGAGCAAGGAATCCCAGCCCAATAACCAGGCTCCCCAGCTCAGAGTTCCAGTGCCAGGAAGATAAGTCCCCATAACTTCTGGCTGCAAGAAAGCAGCAGGGATTACATCACAGGAAGAAACTCCTTGAGTCCCAAGCAGGTGACCTGAAAGAACCCACACACAAACTTCCTCAGACTCACTCCCTCTGACCTCCAGCATGAGGGTACCCCTTAAAAGGCACTAGTGGAATACTGGGAGGAATTGTTGTGTCTGTCATTAAGGCAGGACCTAGCAGTCAGCCTTCTCCCAGACAGAGGAGCAGGCAGAGAACATTCTCCCCTTTCTGACCCTCACCAGACAGAGCCACAGAGCCACTAGCTGGGGCCATAGTTGAAGACCCCCCCAGAAGATGTCCAGAGACTCTGTCCCACACAACTTAGAGGCTCAACCAAACTATTAACCATGACCCATGCTTCACAACTTTCTAAATCCTATCAAACGAGCAACATCTGGCCTCACGAAGCCCCCAACCCCTGTACTTCTTGCTCAGTGGCCCCAGGATCAGTACTGGCAGCAGCCAGCGTAGATTCACAGCTTGGCTTTGCCTGGACATGTCCAAGAACAGCACGAGTAGCAGCCATCTCAGATTGCTTTATAGCTCAGTCAGGGTGGCTCCAGATAGAACACAGTGTGGGCTTATCTTGGACTACATCACCCAGGAAACCACAGAGCCCGTGCACGCAGTGAACAGCTACAGACCATGTCAGAGCACCCCATCATGCCCCTGCACAGCTCATCCTCCACAGAGGGCAGAGGTTGGTAGTCAGTGGTCACAGCCAGTCCTTGCTGCTGACTGGCCTGGGTAAATCCCTCCCATTGACCTGCCAAGAGCAATCAGGCTCAATTACAACAGGAGGATATACTCAGCCCACATGAAGGGCACCAATGAACTACTCCTCTTGAATGATAGGGGAGGCTAGGCCACTGAACCCTATAGGGCACCTAGTGCATTCCACCACACTACCAGACAGGGAGTCATGGCAGCTCTACCTAATACACAGAAGCAAACTCAGGGAGACTGCCAAAATGAGCAGACCAGGAAACATGGCCCAAATGAAAGAACAAATCAAAACTCCAGAAAAAGAACTAAACAAAATGCAGCTAAGCAATCTATCAGATGTAGAGTTCAAAACACTGGTTATAAAGATGCCCAGGGAAGTTAGCAAGGGCCTCGACAACATAAAAAATGATCCCATCAGAAATGAAGGATACACTAATTGAAATAAAGAACAATTTACAGGGAAATAACAGTAGAGTCGATGAAGCCTAGAATCAAGTCAAGGGTTTGGAACATAAGGTAGCAAAAACAATCAATCAGAACAACAAGAAGAAAAAAAAAACCAAAAATGAGAATAGTGTAAGCAGCCTCTGGGACAACTTGGAGAAGTCCACCATCTGTATCATAGGGGTGCCAGAAACAGAGGAGAAAGAATAAGAAATTAGAAATCTCTTTGAAAAAAATGGAAGAACACTCCCCTAATTTAGTGAAAGAAATAGACATATAAGGCCAAGAAGTACAGAGTCCCAAACAAGATGGATGCAAACAGGCCCATTCCAAGACACATCATAATTAAAATGCCAAAGGTTAAAGGTAAAGAGAGAATCTTCAAAGCAGCAAGAGAAAAGCAGTTACTTACCCACAGTGGGGTTCACATAAGACTGTCAACTGATTACTCAAAAGAAACTTTGTAGGCTAGAATGGATTTGCAGGAAATACTCAAAGTCATGAAAAGCAAGGACCTACAACCAAGATTGCTCTACCCAGCAAAACTATCATTTAGAATTGAAGAGCAGATATACAGCTTCCCAGACAAAAAAAATCTCAAAGGATTTCATCATCACCAAAATGTTACTCTATGAAATGTTGAAGGGACTCTGAAGAAAAAGAAGAAGATCAAAACTATGAATAATAAAATGGCAATAACACATAACTATCAACAATTACTTTTAATATAAATGGAGAAATGCTCCAATCAAAAGATACAGGGTGGCTAAATAGCCAAGAAAACAAGGTCTTTTCATGTGCTCCTTACAAGAGATTCACTTCAGATCCAAAGACACAACAGAGTCATGAAAAGATATTTCATGCAAACTGAAACTAACAAACAAAAATCTGGAGTAGCAATACTTACACCAGATAAAATAGACTTTAAAACAAAGGCTCTGAGGAGAGACAAAGGACATGCCAATTCCACATCTGGGTATTTACCTTAAGAAACCCAAAACACTAAATTGAAAAGATGTATGCATCCATATGTTCATTGCAGCATTAATTACAACAGCAAAGATATGGAAGCAACCTAAGCGTCCATCAATAGATGAGTGGATGAAGAAGTGGTGCATACATACAGTGGATTTTGCCTCAGCCACAAAAAAAAAATGAAATCTTACCATCTGCACCAACATGGATGGACTTAGAAAGTGTTGTGTTAAGTGAAATAAATCAGACAGAAAAAGACAAATGTATGATTTCACTCATCTGTGGAATCTAAAGAGCAAAATAAATGATCAAGCAGAACTGACCAACTCAGAGACACAGAGAACATTTTGTCAGTTTCCAGATGGGAGAAAAGTAGGGATGTGGGTCAAAAAGGTGAAGGGAGTAAGAAGTACAAATTGGTAGTTACAAAATACTCATGGGATGTAAAGGACGGCACAGAGAATATAGTCAATAATATTGTGATAACTATGCACAGTGCTAGGTGGGTACTAGATTTATCGGGGTGATCACTTCATAAGCTATATAAACAAGTATCTAATTACTGGGTTGTACTCCTAGACAAATACAATATTGGATGTCAGTTGTTATTTAAAAAATAAAAAATATTAAAAATAAGAATTCAAATGTATACATATGGCTTCTCAGACCCCATGTCAGATGAGATGTTTGAGGATGTTTCTCTCCCTAAGCAAACTGAATTCTCAGAAGGAAGAACTAATATCTTTTAGAACTCTGTGTCCTCACTGGGCTCATCACAGTGCTGCCCACAGAAGAGGCTCAAATGTAACCCATGGGCAGCAATCTGAGGCCAGAAGTAGCCTGCCAAGTGTGCCTTAGCTCTCTCCTCATCCCCCCAAACCTTCCCTTCTCCATTTTACCAGACCTCAAGATCTCAAAACAGCAATTGCCCTCCCAGCCCAAACATTCAGCCTTTCTACTCACTGGTGTGAAGTCTTCCAGAATTACCAAACTGGTTAAATCCATCACCTCACGCTGCAGCTTTGCTGTCTGGGGCACTAGAGAAAAGATAGATATTCAGTGGGGGTCAGTTTCCTCCCTATTCTTTGTACTGATTCAAGGGACATAACAAGGTAGATAGGTAGGAGAAATTTTAGGGACAGTCCTGATCTTCAAAGGCCAGGTCGAGCCCCAGAAGTAATCCCCCACCCGTCTGCCTCAAGCCAGGGTAAAGAGTGACGTAAAACAGTACTTCCATCAAGCTGGCACTGGAACCTCAGCCCTTCTTGCCAGTCTCCCACAACTGCCATCACCAATCCACCTTGCCAGCTGAGCTGTTCTCCTCACCCTCTGCATGTCTCAACCTTTTGAACTGCAAGCACTGTTCTTCTGTGTGAGCTCCCTCTAACTCACGATCTCCTTCCTACCCTCCGTGCAGCTCCTGTACAGAGCCTACCCCATCTCTCCTGACATCTTCACTGCATCCCTTTGCCCATTGCCATGCTCACATATAAGTAACTTATCACACATTATCTTGCATTATCTTGCTGTGTGAACAGCCTCATCTTCCACACTTGATAGTGAGCTCCTTGAGAGCAGGAACCACACCTGACACTTGTGCATATTTTCTGTCCCTCCACTGTGCTGGGCACATAGCAGAGGTGTGAACACTTGATTGGAGTTGAAGCCTGAACTCCAAGATAATCACACACTGAACTACTATAAAACGGACTGCACAGTGGGCACTGGACTGAAAGCACCTCACATATGCTTTCCCATTTAATTCTCACTGAAAATGCCTAAAGGTAGGCACTAATGTTACCTCTATTTTCCAAATGAGAACATAGAGGGATAGACTAAATGTAATTTGCCCAAATTTGCATAGCTAAGAGTCAAAGCCAAGATTTGAACCCATTGAGTTTATAACTGTGCTTTTAACTACGATATGGGACTGTGTCCCTAAGAAATGGGATCTCATGAGAAAGAAGTTCCTGATGAACAGCTCATTCCCTATTCACCTTCCTCAAACATGTGTGAACACTTACAGGGCTACTGAAATCTTGACTGGATCATAGGTCTGTGGTCTTTGTAATGAATGATACCAGCTTATCCTGGTCCAACTTGGCTATCAAAGAGCATGAATACAAGATGGTCAGAGTAGTGTTCAAGTGGCAGGTGGTAAGTAGCAGTAAATCATGCTCACAGCAAACCACTGATGCCACGGGCTGGATAAGTTGGGGTCCACTGGGTTAGAGAAAAGAAGGAGAAAGAAAGCAAGTAGTTGCCCGGCATTTACCATGCGCCATGCATGGCAGCAGATGCTGTTCCTGAGCAAGGCCTGTCCCTGCTCTGCCCCACTGTGTGGGCCTCCCAGAGGTCAGAACCCGTTTCATGACCATCAGTGCTGTAAATCCCATGATCACCTTTGTGAGCTGGGGATCACCAAAGGAAAGAGGGAAGTGAACCCCAGGTGAAGGGAGTGTGAACAAAAGGGGCAGGGGTGGGACAATGTCTATGCCCTCTGAGATTCATTGAATTTTAGACAAAGTTTACATGGATTACTTTGCCTGTTGTCTGCAGGATGGATGCCCATTGTAAGGATCTAGGCCCCCTCTCCAGTTCTGGGAAAGAGAAGGTCCTGAGTATCCCCCCACACACATACCTGGGGCTAAGAAAAGGTATTAAGAAAGCCCTCAGGATGAGTCTGTGGTTCTCTACAGTTTTAGGGTCTGATGGCTTGACATTTTTTGTTCAGGTGTGGAGACACCAAGGCCATCAGATGTGGGATACTGGAAAACCAGGGGCCCTGGACATAGGTGGAGAAACTGAGGCATACAGCCATGAAAAGTGTGGCACTTGGCCATAAGAACATGAAAATAGAATCCAGGAACCACATACACAGCTCCAAAGGAAGGCAGACAGTGGCCAACAAATTGAATATACGGAAGGCAGTACCTTTTTGCAAAATACCCAATTTTCCACTTTTTCTCTAGAGAAGGCCTGCCATTTTCCGCAAGCATAATGAAGTAGTATGGACATTCTGCCCTTCACCAGTTTAGGGGGAGAAATAGAGGCCTCCACCCTGAGAAACATACAGAACATATCCAATTTACCTCATAAAGAATGTCTACTCTGTGACCAGAATCCAGGCCTGTACATGTTCTAGGGAAGCCCAGATGTGTGCAGTTAAGGTCATCATGGGAAACACCCATAGGTCGTGTGGAGGTTGTGACCTGGGCTGTGGTAACCATCACCTCCAAAAAAGAAAGGAAGAGCAAGGCCAGGATAAGTCCAGTCCCCCAGCACTCACCTGGTCAAATAGCATGCTGGCAATGTTTTCCAACTGGGATTCCAAGTTCATACCTCCAAGGCCACTGAGAGCCAGAGCATCAACAAGTTGCCAGATGCACTGTGTATAAGGACAGAGTTGGCACCAGTCAGCCAGCCCTTGCTGCAGCCTCAAGGGAAAGCCTCTGTCCTCACATCTTCTTGTAAAGGATGGCCTGAGGAATGAGAGTTTCACACTTCCCTCTTGCACTTTTTCACGAAAGGCCCAGGGGCTAGTATTTCCATAGCCAAATAGAGCCACGACCTGCTATTCCCCCTCACCCAGCAAGTGACACTTTCAAATAACTTCATTACTCCATAGAAACTTTTAGGTCAGGTCAACATTGCAGGTGTTGGCTGACTCTGAAGAAACAGGATAAAGTGACCATGGCCAAAGCAAGAACTGGATCTATGGTCTCACTTCCAAAATTCAGAGTACCGAGTTTAACACCTAAATATCTACCCTTTACCTAGTAGATTGTACTCTTTTATGGGTTGTTCATAGCACTTGTATGACAGTGCTATAAAAACCTTGGTTTTCAAAAGTATTAGTATTCCACTTTATTTATTAAAAAACACCTTTATTGATGTCTAATTGATATATAATAAACTGCACATATTAAAAGTATATAATGAAATAAGTTTTGATAAATGTAAATAGCCTTGACATTGTCTCCACAATGAAGATAACAAACCTATCCATTATTGTCCAAAGTTTCCTCATCTCTTTGTAATCCATCCTCCCCTCCTCTGCCACTATTTTTCCTTTCCCCAGGCAACCACTGATCTGCTTTCCATCACTACAGGTCTGTCGCTTACTTTTTAAGAAACTGCCAAGCTGTTTTTCCAAAATGGTTGTGCCAATTTACATTCTTATAAATGTATATGACATCTCACTGTAATTTTAAATTTCCTAATGTCTAAATGATGTTTAGCAACTTTTCCTGAGGTTATTAGCCATCCTGATACCACCTCTGTTAAAGTATGTATTCAAAATTTTTGCTGATTTCTAAAATTTTCAAGTTGAGCTTTTGATGTTGTTTTTATATGTGTGTGTGTATGTGTATATATATTTTTTCAAATGGAACTTTTAGAGTTGTGTGTGTGTGTGTATAAAATTTGCAGATATTTTATTCCAGTCTGATAGGCGTCTTTCCATTCTTTTACCAGTTTTCAAAGAGCGGAAATTATTCACTTTGGGAGGGATTCTGGGTAAAGGGATAGAGGAATTGAGCAAAAATAAAAAAGAGTACAAACTCATGGACACCAGCAACAGTGTGGTCATTGCATGAGCATGGGGGAGATGAAGAAGGGCATAGAGGGGATAAATGGTGATGTCCAGAGACTTGACTTGGGATGAACTTGGATTACAGGGTACAGATGATGTGCTGTAGAACTGTGCACCAGAAACCTGTACAGTTTTGTTAGCCAGTGTCATCCCAATAAATTCAACACAAAGGAAAAATAAAATTAAATGTAAAATAAATTTAAACATTTTTAAAAAGAATTTTTTCATTTTGATGAAGTCAAACTTATTTATCCATTTTTTAAATTTTTATTTTATTTCTTATGGTTCATGTAACTGTGCAAACTGGGGCTTGGCTACTTGGCACCTTGGCTCTACATGAGTCAACAGTGTTGAAGGAAACAGGCTTTTATTAACAGGGTTCCAATCTAAGGAAGTGAGACCACTCCTGTTCAGAGCCCTACTTTCCCATGAGACCCAGAACTTCCCTGGCTTCCCAAAAGGCCACATGTTAAAACCATGCCCAGAAGGTCCCTGTATTCTTATCTGTCCATCAGCTAGTCATGCAAACAGGCTCCCATCCTCTCTGGAATGTGCACTTCTGGGTTTCAGAGTCACAATCCTCTTGCAGCAGGTTTCTCGTTCAGGATCTAGGATGCGCTGTTCTCAGCCTCCACATAGCAGTTCAGGAAACCATGTGCCATGTTACCCTGTCCCAGTGTGAGTCCCTGCCTCTGGCAGTGGGCTCTCATCCTCTGCATGGTCTAAGCCACTGGTGAACTCTGCCTCTCCTCCTGGTCCCATGTGTGCTCCTCTCCATGTGGGGGCAGGGCCACGGGCCCAGAATGTCCAAATGCAAAAACAAAACAAAACAAAACAAAAACACAACAGAGGGAGAGAGCTTATGCCAAGCCCTAAAGTCCTGTACCAGGAGTCCCTTACCAAGAGTGAAACATCTCCTACATCCTCCAGAGAAGAAGTCTGTAGCTCAGCACTCCTGGTCACAGTTCAGCTCCAAGAGCTTCTCATATGTCTGTGCTTAGCCTGGAGGGTCCTGTAGCTGCATCAGTGCTGCCTCCACCTTCTCCAGGCAGACCTCATGGCTGACTTCTCTGTAGACCTCCTCCTCATGTCTCTCTTACTGATATTCAGCCCACCCTAATTTAAATGTGCACCTCGGAACTTCCATGTGTCCTCACATCCAGCTCTTCCTATGGTGCATTAGAGTTTGCCAGTTTGGTCAGCCACCCTGTGTCTTTGACCCTGTTTTGGCTGCCATGTTTAGTCAGGGCAAGAGTTCCTGGTGACTCACAGGCATCCTGGAAGAGCATCCACTCCCTTAGTTATGTCACAAGTCACTGCACATTCTCATAATTGTGTACATGATTTGTCCTGGGCAGCAGCCTTCTTCCCCTCAGAAAAGCAGGGCTATTAATTTGCCTTTGTTATGTAATGTGTCTTCAACACTGTACCTTCTGCTCTTCCCTGCCCCTGAATCCTACCTGAAGGCAGGATTGTGAGGGTGTTCCCTTTTATCAGGGGACACGCTCTGTGCCCCATTACATTCACATACGATATTATATTAGTTTCAGGTGTATGACCTGGTGATTAGACATTTAAGTAACTTACAAAATGATCATCCTGATAAATCTAGTACCCATCTGACACCATATATAGTTATTAGAATATTATTGACTATATTCCCTAGGCTGTACTTTCCATCCCCATGATTTTTCTGTAACTACCAATGTGTACTTCTTAATCCCTTCATCTTTTTCACTCATCCCCCCAACCCCATCCCATCTGGCAACCACCAAAATGTCCTCTGTATCTATGAGTCTGTTTCACTTTTGTTTGTTCATTTATTCTGTTTTGGGGTTTTTTTGGGTGGGGTTCTACAAATAAGTGAAATCATATCATATTTGTCTGTCTCTGAATGACTTATTTCACACAGCACAAAACCTCTAGGTCCATCCATGTTGTTGCAGATGGAAAGATTTCATTCTTTTTGATGGCTGGTACTGTTCTTTCATTATTTCAAAGGTGTTGTTATTCCACTATCTTCTTGCTCGCATTGTTTTCATTGAGAAATCTGCTGTTTTCTTTATTCCTCCATATGAGACATGATTTTCTTTTTCACTTGCTGCACTTCATATTTTCTCTTTTGCACTGGTTTTGAGAAATTCCATTAGGATGTGACTTGGTGTCATTTTTTAATATATCTTGTGCTTGGGGTTCATTTAGTGTCTTGGATGAGTGGTTTTATACTTTCCTTCAGACTTGCTAATTTTTCAACCATCATTCCTTCAAATACATTTTCTCTCTCTCCCCTTTATGACAGAACTTAAACTGCTCATCTCTCCCCTGAATCACCAGCAATCACCACAGTGTTGTCCATGTCCATGAGTTTGTTCTCTATTTCTTTCTTTTTTGCTCAATTCCTCCATCCCTTCACCCAGCATCCCCCACCACCCCTGGTAAATGAATAATTTCTGTTCTTTGAAAGCTGTTAAAAGCAAGGAACAGCAAGTATCAGACTGGAAGAAAATATTTGCAAATTATATATATATATGTATCCAGAATATATAAAGAACTCTCACAATTCAATTGCAAAATTTTGAAAATTGGCAAAAATTTTGAACAGATACTTGCAGTTGCCCCATGCCTCATTGAGGCTTTCTTCTTCATTTATTTTGTCATCTTTTTTTCTCTTTCAGCTTGTGTAGTTTCTATTTCCAAGTTAACCAATTTTTTTTTCTTTTGCAATGTCTGACCTCTCATTAATCACACCCAGTGTGTTTTTGCTTCAAAGGCCAGCAGCAAATCCACTGAGCCACACCACCCAGGGCATCCAGTGTTTTTTATCACAGATATTCTAGTCTTTATGTCTAGAAGTTCATTTTGGATGTTTTAAAAAATATTTTTACCAGTTTCTACTTATTTAATTACTCTTTCCACTACTTTTAAACCAATAGGATCTATTACATTATCTGTTTTATTGTCCTTATCTGCTACTTATAACACCTGTGTGAGTTCCAGCTTGGTTTTCATTGATTTTTCCCTAATGACAGGCCATATTTTCCTGCTTCTTTGCATGCCTAGTGATTTTTTAATTTATTGCTGCTCATTTTAAGTTACCTTATTCGGTGCTGGATAGTTTTGAATTCCTATAAATATTCTTGGGGATTTTTGGAACAGAATTAAAGTTACTTGGAAATAATTGGATCCTTTTGGGTCTTGCTTTTATGATTTGTTAGTCGGGACTGGAAGAGCATTCAGCCTACTGTTAATTTTGATTCCTGCCTTTCCAAGAACTCCACCCTAATGCCATGTAAATTATGAGGTTTTAAAGCTGGTTGGTGGGAACAGGTGTTACTCTTAGCCCAGTGTGAATTCTTGTTTACTGTTCTTTCAAGTCTTGGTCCTTTTCCTTACTTGGGACCATTTCCCCATGCACTGCTGTTTAGTATTCAACCCTGCAAACTCCAGCTACCTTGGTCTCCCTGCAATGGCATAACTATGTCCTCAACTCAGGAAATCCATCAGATTCTGTCTGGGTTTTCTTTTCCTCTGCCACTGCCTGGAAACTCTATTAAGAAAGTAACCCTGGGCAATTATAGAGCTTAATGACGTCTCTCCTGTCTCTCAAAGAGCACTGTTCTTTGTTGCTTGATGTTCAATGTCTTGAGAAACATTATCTCATATAGTTTGCCTGGTGTTTTAGTTGTTTCATAGAAGGGAGTAACTCTGGCCTCAGTTACTCCACCTTTGCCAGAGCAGAAATCCCCCCATTGGATTTTGAATATTTAATGTTTCTTCTGCTTTGGTTTCCTTGATGAACTCCCAAACTGGGCCAGCTTCCCTAAGCACAGCTGATTAGTGCCACAGACTGACAAATATCTCAATTTTTAATCACTAACCCCTGCAGTGACAGAGAAGGAAGAAGTAGCTAAAACACTTCTACTGTCCTCCAAAATGTACAATAGAATCTCTACTGGACCAATCTGTAGACTAGCAGTTAGGTTACAAATTTCATCCTCCAACTGGCTAATTGACAACACAGAGAAAACCTCTGCTCCAGATCCGAAGACCTTACCCTAGGTGACATGTAGATATGTGACAGGAGGGCAAATAAAGAAGATACTGACTGGTCGACTACCGGAGAAAACTCAGAGCACATATGTGAGAAGGGTCAAGTCTTCACATACCAAGGACAGTGCATTTGAGGTGGTACTGCAATGGTAGACCACAAACTGGGATCCCTGGAAACTTGATGCTAATGGGTGCTGCACTAAATATAAAATTCTCCTCTTGGAAATTTACAAATATATATTAACTTGTTGAGCAACCATGGACGATGTGCCCCTTAGATGCATACTCTTGAGGACATAGTTGACAAAACATCTCCAGCTTCTGTACTGTAAAATCCATCACTGTGTCAAAACTGAGGCTATAGGTGGAAGAGGGCAAAGGGAGAAAATGGGACAACTGTTAATAGAATAAAAATTTTAAAAAATTTAAGTAAAATTTTAAAAAATCTGAGGCTACATTACCACAGGTTTCTCCCAGCCAATGACTTAGTATGGTAGGTCCACCAAGGCAGGCTTATTCAGGAGAGATGTAGGACTATTCTGACACTGGCCCAATGACTCCCTGTTAGTATTGCTGAAACTTTCTTAGAACTGCACTATAATCTGAGACATTGGTCTCCTTTTCCCTCCTCACCATTCTTCCTTCCTTCCCCTTCTCCTTATCAACGGTCTGGTCTGCTACTAACTCTGAGGACTCTCCTAGCCTCTGGCTCCTTCCCTGTTTTTACTCACAGATGTTCCTCCAATAAACCTCTTATACCTCAATTCCCTGTTGGTATCTGTTTCTTGAAAAACTAGACTAAACCACATGCTGAAGGCTCTGAGAAGTTTCACAGTTAAGAAATTTGTTTAATTGTAAACTAAGCATTTTTTATCCATGGTACTAAACAACACACTGTCTTTCTGTGGAATACACATTAGCAGTTGGGAGAACTTGGTTTGAGAAATATCACTGATTGGAAGGAGGGCTGAAACAACAGTCAGAAAATTTGGGTTCTAGTTCTTGGTCCTCTGCTCATAAAAATATCTAATGTTTGTATACCATTTCTATCACAGGCAGAATTTTGATATGGCCCTCAAAATTCCAGGCCCCTGGTGTGCACCCACCTTCTCCTGGTTTTTCAATCAAGCACTAATCTATGTGTTGATGGGAAGGGATTATTGTCCAGATAAGATCCCACGTGAGTTGACTTAAAAATAGGGAGATTATCTAGGTGAGTTTGGTCTAATCTCATCAGCCCTTGAAATCTGAGTCTAGAGGTCAGAGACAGGGAAGTCAGAGAGGTTCAAAGAATGAGGTGAATTCAACAAATGGGCATGGCTGTGTTCCAGTAAAACCTCAGTTAAGAAACAAGCTTTGGGCTAGATTTGGCCTGTGGGCCATGCATTGCAAACCCCAGTATCAACTACTCAATAAATAGGACATGCATGAACAAGTTAAACTTCCTTCTTACCCCCACCCCAATCATCTGGGAAATGTAGAAGGACATCACTTTTGTGGACATCAAAGTCATTAACCATCAGGTTAATCAGTTCACTTGGTTCTTGAGTGTGGATGGTGACATGAGATAGAACACACTGCCAAACATCTCCAGAACTTGCTCTGTCATCTGTGCTCAAGGAGACACAACAAACTTGCCTCAGCAAAGGGGTGAAGGCAGGACAAGCCTGTTGGGGACCACCCTGCCTGCCTGGTCTCAGGAATCTGTAACTGCCTATAACTATGGCTGAGTAAGAGGCCTCTGAACCAGGAGACACTAAAGAGACAAAACTTATTTCCCTGGCATGAACGCTGCCTGTTCATATGCCTCATTCCTTTTCATGCTTGAACGGCAGTCAATGACAGGTAACAATTCTCTTGGATAGAGAATGAATCTAAGACAGACACATTCATGAAGGAATGACAGGGACAAGACTTGCGGGGCTGTGGAAATAACGGGGTGATTGACATCAACCCCTGCCCCCTCAGCTCTGCCAATGCCTGAGTCCTTGCGAAATCCAAGTCTCCCAGTTGCCTTTGTCTCCTCTGCCCAACTCAGGCCTGTTGGAAGTAACAGGGGTGGTACCGTCCAGACCAGAAACAGCGGAATCCCAGGGTAATCAGGCCTAAGACATAGAATATGAAAGACCCTGTGAAATCTGCTTGCTGGAGGATGCTCTTTAATTAGAATATTAAGTCATGGGCAGGAAACAGAACTAAGCTTTAAGTCCTGCAGTCTTTTTAAATGATAAAACCTTAAAATCTCTGACTTAGGATCCCAGTAGGAAATATGCCAGCACCTTTCAAAAGCTAACTACTTGTAATTTGCAAACTGTATTGGTATTCAAGAATAAAACCCTGCTTGTGCAGGGGGGCGGGGCACTTTTCCACTTGGGAGAGTGGCCACTCAGTCCCTACTTCTCCACAGAAAATTGCCTGTTTCTGTGTATATTCATTTCTCATGTTTCGACGAACCATCCTCAGTGTTGTGTGATCATTGCTGGCCAGTGATTACGCGTCACAAGCCCTTAGGGGTTTTGCTTTATTCATCTTTGTATTACCAGGGCCTACACAGGGCCTGGCAAGTAAGAGTGATCAGGAGATATAAACTGCACACTTAACAAATAAGTGAATGGACAATGAAGTGTTTTTTGACCCTACCCTTTCCTGGAGAATGGTAAAGGAGCCTGAGGAGAGTCACTCTGTTCTCCTGGAAGAGCCTGGTGAGTCAGCCTTCCACTGGCAAGTGGAAAAACACTGTCCTGCTCCACCTTTGGCTCAAGCCTTACTCCTTCAGCCCATCCGCCCAACCCTTGCTATCTCCCACTCCCACCTAGTCCTTGCTCTTCAAAGACCATTGGTTGAAGATAACCTGGAAAGTGAGTTCAGCCGTGAAGGACAACTCATTTTCAAATATGGCCATCACTTTCTCATGCCCAGTTCACAGATGTTACCGGGCACGGGTCACCAATCTGTAGAGTGCTGTAAGGGGAGCAGGGAATTAAAGCCCCATTCACCTTTCCCTTCCCACAAAGGGAAGCATATACACCTGTAAGTACCATTCCCAGCCCTAACAGGGTTTCCAGAGTGCTGTGCTGAGAAAACCCAACCCATCCACCACCTCCCCAACTATCTTTCCTTTCAGACCATACTACGTTCACCCAGCATGGACAGGGAAAGTGAAAGAGAAAGGCTATCAACGCCGACAGCATCTCTATCAGCTTGCCCCTGCCCAATAGCAGGCTGAGAAAGGTCAGATGGAGAAGAACACCTGCTCTCAGCCATCATCTGCCCCTTCCATAGCCTTCTGGGATCCATATGCAGAGGGACACAGACTCTTCCTGACCTTCTCTCCTCCCTCCCTGACTCTAGAAAAGCCTTCCCCAGACCCTCCTGATCCTCATCATGAGACAATGCCAATATGTTGTCCACCTCCTGGGCCATCCTCAGAAGTAACATGGTATGTTGCCATATGCACTCAATTAAGAGCAGAACCTGGGAGGGAGAGTACAAGAAAAATGTCCTTATCCCAAGGATAGGAGTTGCCCAGCTTTACTGTAGAAAATCTTATTGATTAGGGAAGAGGAGGCTTGGTTTCTCATCCTAGCTCTGCCTCCAGAGAGTCTGAATGAGCCAGAGCAAGTTACTGAATTTATTCTCCTTTCAGCTTCCTCAGCAGCTAAATAGGACCACAGTTCCTAACGTGACCACCTCACAGAGCTGCTGGGAAAATAAAGGTCAGTGATGGGTGTTAGCTCAGCATACCAATGAAAGGTAGTGACACACCCTACACAAGCCCACTCCCTTCCAAGGACCCTTAAGGGAACAAAGAGCCATGTTGCCTGAAGCTCTGCTCACTGTTCTGAAGTGAGAATGTTACAGGGTGCAGCCAAGAGGGGGGACCCCAAATGGGCATTTGAAATGCGGTCCAGAATTAAGGTGTCCAGGAGATTTTTAAGATGTCTCCATCCCCCCCCCCACCCCAGGGTGTGGGTTGGGGGAAGGGACAAATGGAGCAGGGCCATTGAGAGCTGCTTTGCATAGCAACAGCCTTGTAGCTAAGCTCTGGCGTGGTCATTTAACATATCTATAGCCTTTGGCTGGTCGCTTAGATATGTTAAATAGTTGTGGCCATGCCCTGAGCCAGGGGAATGGAAGTAACTTCCCCACCAAGACGGAACTGGGGGGGGGGGGCAGGTCCCCCCAGTTACAGCGCCTGCGTGGGAGCTTGGAGATGATTGGCTCCATGACATGGGGCCACACCTCCCCAGACTCATGATGGCAGTCCAGTAAAGCTGGAAGGATATGAGTTCTGGCATGTGAAGCCAAGTGTGGGAGGAGTCGGAAATGAGGCTGCAGAGGAAGATTGGCCACGGGGATTTAAAACCCAGACTTGGCGGCCATTGAGGAAGGAGAGAACCATGCGGCTTTAGCAGAGTGGGAAGGACCTCAGCCATAGAGGGGAGAACCATGCTGCTTTAGGAAGGAGAGCCATGTGCAGCCCTGAAAAGGTGAACCATGTGCAGCCCTGAGAGAGAGAACCACGCGGCGGCCCTGGAGGAGAGAACCATGCAGTTTTGGCAGAGTGGGGACTCTCCCTTCCTGCAGCCCTGAGAGAGAGAGAACCACGTGGCCTTGACAGAGTGGGGACTCCCGTGGCCCTGAGAGAGAGGACCACGTGCCTGCACCAGAGTGGGGACCCCCACAGCTTTAGAAGGGGGAACCACCACCTGGTTTTAGCAGAGATCCTGGCGACTCAGCCGAGGGTGCCAGGAACCCAGGGAGGTCTCCCAGTCGAGAGGGATTACTAACTGAGAAGAACCAGAGGACTGCCTGAGCCATGGACTTCTATTTCCTTTCCTGAGATACGGTACTCTGGACTGGGCAAAGGGGGAAGGAAGGAAGGACTGTGTGTTTGTGGGTGTTTTTAGGGATTTTAGGATTTTTTGATAAAGACATTAGGTCACTAGTTTAAGTTAGTATAGCATTAAATAAACATTTCCTTTCCTTTTCACGAATCTCTGGCATTGAGAGACGTCTTTCCTAGGGCGGCGGACATAACAGACCCGGGGCCTTCTTTCAATAATAGTATATCATCCCAGGCCCCCCTTGTTGTGTTCTGTAACAAGAACATTTGGCCTGGTTAGGTTGACAGACACATTTCCAGCTTCTGTCACTGTGTCCTCTAAGCTTGCTATGCAGCCCAACCCATAAGCCTTATCATTTTGAACCTAATGCCCAGAAGGCCAGCTGACTTCCCCCAACCTCTCTCAGGACCCAATTCCAAGTGGTAAAGAAAAGGTAGGTACTGTCATTTACCTGGCGAATTAATTGTTTTTCACACTTTGTGACTGAGGGAGGGGAGTGGAATGGGTAAGAGAGCCTATTCTGTCACCAACAGCCACCAGGATGGAGATTGTATGGTGATTCTCTGTCTCATCCTATTACACTATTACTTTCCAAACCTCTAATCAAATTCAAAACTTTAGGACCCCCCCAAGCAAAGCACTCCTCACTTTTCTTTTGCCTCTACCCACCACTCTCAAATGGGGGCTTTCTATTTAGTCTTCTCCCTCCATCATTGTTCCCAAGTCTAACCTCCAGCCCCACAGTCTCCCATGCCCTAATATGCCCTCCTGTGCCATTCTAGTCTCCAGGAACTCCCTCCTGAGTTCCCATCAGCCCTACAGGTATGCTAGTTTGTCCCCCACCCTTGTACACACACACACCCATGACTGGAGGATAAAGCTATACTGTAAACTCCATACAGCACACCCCCAATGCTGGCTGCCCCTGTTCTCTTCTCAGACCAACTGTTCCACCACAGGGAGTAAGACCTTGGGAGAGGCTGAAGCTCCCCCACTGCCACCATGAGGCTCCTTGGGGGCCGACAATTATCATACTTCTGTCCCACAACTTGGTGAAGACCATTTGTGGATACTTATGTCCAGAACTATTAAGACAGCATTGCACATCTCCAGTTCTCCTGGATTCTGGAGAGAGAAGGACTTAACTGTTCCAAAGTTAATATCAAACATGTGTCCCTCAGATCCCGAGACTCAGCATTGATCAATAAGTGTCTCTCCCCCAGCAGGAGGGCAGGAATGAACATACCTCATCCCACCACTTCATTCAATGTACACCTTCCCCATGACAGATGGCAAAGGCAAAATCTCCGCAAAGTCTCTGGCCTGTGTGTTGGGGTGGGAATGGGAACTGGCATATCCAGAGCACAGAGTTTACCCTGCAGCTGCAAGTGAACCATCAGAAAGGTGGTTAGATGGTGGAGGCCAATTTGAAAAGTCCCTGATAGGTCAAGGGTCTTGACCAGAAAGCAGGCATGCCAAGGAAGGCCGAGAAACTGGAAGACACCTTGTAGGTAGGCAGTTAACCAAGAAAATAACCAGATTTACCCAGTGTCAGCAAAATTAAGCCCAAAAACATGTGGTTAGGTGAATAGGTAGATGCTATGAATGTCCAGTCCAAATACGGGTTAGCAGACAAGTGGATGGATTTAAACAGCTTAGTAAATAGATTGAGATGATTAGTTGAGTTGCAGTAACAAGGGTCACTGTCTAAGGTATTCCAGGAGGAGGGTTAGCATACAGCAGGAAAACAAGGTCAGGCTTTGAGGCCAAAAGCCTAAATCCTTTCCTCCTTTCCATCTCATTTCTCTCATCTTACCCCTTTACTTCATTATCTTCTAGGTCACAGTTCTTGAGACATGTTCATGATATCAGACATTAGCTCTAGTAAATTGTTTAGAAACTTTAGGTACTCATATCCTAGATACCACTTAGTCTCCAACTGTCATCATTCACTACAAAGGAACTCCTGGGTTTAGACCTGGGATCCTTTCTTTCCTCACAGCCCCCAACCCAGGGGCATGGGCTCCTCACCATTGTCTGTAGGTAGTTAATGATGACATCCAGCAACTCCAGATGCAGTACACCTCCCAACTTTTCGTGGATGATGTTGAATTGCAGTAACAGAGGATGTATGAAATTTCCTCTTCTGGAACTATAGGAGAGAGGGGACTCGGTAAGTAAGGAAGGTTGAAGGATGGAGATTGTTTAAAAAAGAGAATAATGATCCTGGTAGAGAAAGGAAGAGGAGGAGTGAATCTAGAGACAGGATTAAAGCTGGACCCAGGGTTGAGAGGGTGGAGAAGGTATGGGTCAAATTAAGGACATGGGAACCTGACCTGGAGCTGTAGTACTCTGCTGACTGGAAATTCTTCCCACTCTCCTGACACAATGGCTATACACACAACTAGCTACCACTGTGGAGGTGGTTCTACCTTGGCTGAAGCAGGAAGATGTCTGAGATGTCCTCACCTGATCAGCACATTGGAGTGCTTTCATCAAGTCCCTGATGTTTGTGGTTGAGGTATACTTTTCGGCTTCCACTCAGCAATCTTTGAAGAATGTGCTGTACCGCTAAACATCTCTGTAAGGAATAAGGGGGTACGCAGGGGGAAGCTGTTTCTCTCTTGCTGGAGGTGGTTATGTATTTCTTCAAAGGTGGGTAACATGTAATCGTGAAAACATCAAAAAATAGTGAAAAATCAGAAGAGACAAGAAAAATCTGACTATGTCTTTGCCTCTTACTAGCAATATATGCTTTGACAATTCACTTAACTCTTGGAGAGTTTATTTTTTCACCTGCAAACTATACAATAAAAATTAATATGAGCCATGGCTGGTGTGACTTAGTGGATTGAGCACCAGAGTGAGAAAGAAAGGGCTGCTGGTTCAATTCCTAGTTGGGGCAAATGCCTGGGTTGTTGGCCAGGTCCCCAGTGGGGCACACAAGAGGCAACCACACATTGATGTTACTCTCCCTTTCCTTTTTTCCTTCCCTTCCCCCCTCTATAAAAATGAATAAATAAATAAAAAAAATATTTTTAAAAATTCATATGAGATTCCTAAAACATGAGATATGTGCTATTAGGTAACAACTTTTAGGATCTCATCCTGCTATCTGAAGCACATCTTTTCTGTTGAGATAGAAAGTGCCTCCTGTGGTTAGATGGGGGTGTGAGTGGTCTATAGTCCACAGAACTATAAAAACTGAGTACTTTAAACTATAAACTAGAAGCAAAGAGAATGAAACAAGAATTTATAGACAGATATGAAGAACAACCAACTAGAAAACTCAGAAATTAAAAATATAGGCATTACAATTTTAAATCCCAACAAATAGGATATACTCAAGACTGAACACAGTTAAAGAGAGAATTAGTAAATTAGAAAATGGTTCTGAGAAATGCATGTAGTATGCAATGCAGAAAAATAAAATAATTTTTAATAACAGAACAATTAATGGACATGTGACAGACTGAGAAAAGTTCTAGAAGAATGGAGGAGAGGTAATAGAGGTCATTGAAAATTTCCAGAATTCAAAAAAGACAAGATTCCTCATGTGGAAAGTGTGCCCTAAGTTCTCACCAGGATAAAGATAAAATGATGCTTTAGTGTAACTGAAGAATATTAAGGACAAAAATAAAAATGCTAGAGTCACTAGAATAAGACACAAATTACATACAAAGTAATAACAACCTGGCTGACAACTAATTTCTCTATAGCAACAAGAATTTCCAGAAGATGATAAAGATATAGCATGATGTATGTTGTGCTTTCTATAGAGTCTAAAGTATCTACTACAAGAAATATAAAAATGTATAACTACTAAAGTTATAGAAGGGGGAAACAGAAAGATTTAAAAAATAACTCAATCCAAAGAAAGACCAGAAAATAGAGAAATTAGGAATATCGAACAGGTGGCATATTCAGACAGTGCCTTTTAAAAAAAATTGTTGTTCCAGTAAACTTGTCTCCATTTTCCCCACACCTTAAAGAGATGTTCTCTCTCTCTTCCCACCTCTCAAAAAATATAATAAAAAAAAAAAACTCTTTAAAAAATCAGGAGGGATATCTAAGCAGGAAGGTACCCCCTGATGGGTGAGGGGACCTAACCCTACACCAGACACCCAAGACCAGAGCTCCAGGTCAGGAAGAGAAGTCCCTATAACCTCTGGCTATAAATAGTAGCAGGGATTATAGCTGAGTGAGAGAGAGGGCTTCTGGAGTCCCAGGCATTCCTTCTAAGAGCCCATGCACAGACTTAATCAGACTCATTCACTCTGAGTTCCAGCATTGGGGCAGCAGCTCTCAAGGCACCAGAGACATACAGGGAAGAATTAAGTGTCTGGCATCAGGGCAAGAGCTGAAGGGGCAGCTTTTTCCTAGACAGAAGTGCTGGTGGAGGCCATCGCTTCTTTTCTGAGCCCTCCCCCACCATAGAGCCAGCACGTGGGCACCCCATCGGAGTCTTCATCAACGTGACTAACACTGACCCTGTCCTGGTGATTCCCTGAGATCCTGTCCCACTCAACTTGTGGGCCCACCCAAACTGTTTACAGTGGCTTTTCCATAGGAAAGGCCTGTCTTTGTTCATGCTTCTGACATTCCTAAAATCTCTCAAACAAGCAGTATCTGGCCTCAGTGTGCACACTTACTCTTGTTAAGTGGCCCCAGGCCCAGCACTAGCAGCAGCCAGCCTTGGTGTATAGCTTGGCCTCTCCTGGGCACCTCCAGGCCCAGCACAAGTAACATCCATCTGGGGATCACTTTTTAGCTCATGCCAAGTGGCCCTGGGCAGAACACAGCGGGTGGCTCACCTTGGACTGTGATGTGGACTCTGGCCAGCAGAGTCCATGCTGTTGTGGATGCAA
Organism: Phyllostomus discolor; assembly: GCF_004126475.2. NCBI lineage: Eukaryota > Metazoa > Chordata > Mammalia > Chiroptera > Phyllostomidae > Phyllostomus > Phyllostomus discolor. Next base: position 109,430,939 of record NC_040904.2, read on the forward strand.
CAAACAAATTCACATGAACTACCAAAGTCCTGTGGAGAAAAAGGGACAGCACAGCTACTCTCTGAGAAAGAGAATGACCCGACCCTTGCCTGGACAGATTTTTATTGGCTTTCTAATAGCATACATCAAAGAAGGTTCTCATTCACTATGCTCAGGTTTGCTTTAGGTGATTACTTTTTACAAATAACAAAGGAAAAGGATGTTACTGATTACTTCTTACAGATTAACAAGGAAAAATGTTACAAATGCAAGAGAACGATAAGAGTGATTGGTCTGGTTACACTCCATCCATGGGAGAATTAGCACAGACTTCAGGAAGTTAAAGATATGCAGTAAGCATTTGCTGCTTCAACTCAGGGTGAGGGAGTTTTACCAAGAGCAAGCCTCAAAGCAGCCTAGGTATAATGTAGGCCTGGTTTCCCACAAGAAAGCCAATCTGTAGGTTTGGCTTCCTGTGTGCCAACACCCACCTATCAGCTTTCCAGTGGGGCTGGGCTACATTTGACATTTCATATGAATAAGTTCCCTATAGGACTGCTCCTCACAGGAGCCAGTGCACCCAGTGAACAGCTTCAGACCCCATTGGAGCACCACCCAACAACCTGTGACACACTCAGGGGGATGATTCAGCAGCCACCAGAGCCCCACTGAAGTTAGTCCTGCTCTGCTGGGTGAGCCCCTGAAAAGCTGATCCTCCATGGTGGTCACGGGCAGTCCTTGCAGTTCGCTGGCTTGGAGGTAAATCCCTCCCAATGATATGCCAATAGCAATCAATGCTCAACTACAACAGGAGTGTGTACATAGCCTGCATGGGTGGGGGTGGCACACCTGGAGTGCCCAGCTGGGGTGATTGAAGAGGCTGTGCCACAGGGCCCTACAGAACACCTACTACATAAGGCCACTCTACCAAGCCAAGGAGATGCAGCAGCTCTACCTAATACACAGAAACAAACACAGAAACACAGCCAAAATGAGGAGAAAAATGTGTGTGTCCCAAATGAAAAAAAAAAAAAAAACAGAACAAAACTCCAGAAAAATAATTAAACAAAATGGAGATAAGCAATCTACCAAATACAGTGTTTGAAACACTAGTTATAAGGATATTCAATGCCCTTAGGGGAAGAGTAGATGAACTTGGTGAGAAGTTCAACAAAGAGATAGGAAACATAAAAACAAAACTAGAAATCATTTTAAAAACTAGTCAGAAATGAAGAATATATGAACTGAAAGGAAAAATACATTATAGTGGATGAAACAGAAGGTCAAATCAGCAATTTGAAAGATAAGGAAGGAAAAAACACCCAATTAGAGTAGCAAAAAGGAAAACGAATTCCACAGAAAAATTTTACCGAACATTTAGAGAAGAGCTAACCCCAATTCTTCTCAAACTACTCCAAATTATCCAAGAAGAGGGAAGACTCCCAAACTCTTTTTATGTGGCCAGCATCATCCTAATCCCAAAACCAGATAAGGACACAATAAAGGGAGAAAACTACAGGCCAATATGGCTGATGAACATAGATGCTAAAATCATCAGCACAACATTGGCAAACTGCATCCAGCAACATATTAAAAAGATCTTACAGCATGATCATGTGGGATTCATCCCAGGGATGCAAGGGTGGTACAATATATGCAAATCAATAAACAGAATACATCACATAAACAAAAGCAAAGACAAAAATCACATGATCATATCAATAGATGTGGGAAAAGCATTTGATAATGAACAGCACCCACTTATGATAAAAACACTCAGCAAAGTGGGCGTAGAGAGACTATACCTCAATATAATAAAGGCCATATATGAGAAACCTATAGCCAACATCATATTCAACATGCAAAATCTAAAATCTTTCCCCCTAAGATCAGGAACAAGAAAAGGATGTCTGCTTTCACCACTTCTATTCAACATAGTATTAGAAGTCCTAGCCACAATGATCAGACAAGAAAAAGATATAAAAGGCATCCAAACTGGAAGGGAGGAAGCAAAACTGTTATTGCTTACAGAGGACATGATTATGTACATAGAAACCCCTATATGCTCCACCAAAAAACTACTCAACATAATAAGTGAGTTTGGCAAAACAGCAGGAAACAAAGTCAATATTCAGAAATCAAAGGCATTTTTGTACACCAACAACAAAATATCAGAGAAAGAAATCCAGGATGGGTGATGCGGACCCCAGCTCATGGGGTCCAAGATATTGTGGATGGGGGAGAAACATTCATACGGACTACAGAGTCCTGTGGAGGAAAAGGGTGAGCAGCTTCACTTGCAAGGGGAGCAAAAAGCAGTGGCCTCTGCCACGACAGGCCTTTATTTATTTTTTCTGGTCACATTACATTATAGTCCTCATTTTTATGCACAGGTTGGCTTTAGGTGGTCACTTTTCACAGAAAACAAAGGAGCCAATGCTGCTAATCACATCACTGAAGAAGGATATTTGCAAATGAAAAGGGAAAAGTAGTTGAAACAGTTACACTCCTCCTTGGAAAGTTTAGCATGGAATTTAGGAAGTTACTTTGCAGTAAATGTTTGTTGCAATTCAGGGTGAGAGAGTTTTTTAGCAAAAGCAAGACACAAAGCGACCTAGGTACATTGCAGGCCTGATTCCCTATGAGAGAACCTATCCATGGGCGTGGGTCCTGTGTAGCTCCAAGTGGGAGCTGGGCCACGCCAGGCAGAAAGGTCTCCTATGGCAGGGAGGGGTAGTGGGGGGCGGATATCCCATGTACTATAGCAACGAAAAAAAGAAAGTACTGAGAAATAAACCTAACCAAGAAAGTAAAAGACCTGTTCTCAGAAAACTGCACAACACTGAAGAAAAAAATTAAGAAAGACACAACTAAATGGAAGTATGTAACATGTTCGTGGATCGGAAGAATTAATATAATCAAATGTCCATACTGCCCAAAGCAATATATAGATACAATGCAATCCCTGCTAAAATGCCAAAGACATATCTCACAGATATAGAACAAACATTTCAAAAATTTGTATGGAACCATAAATGATCCCTAATAGCTACAGCAATTTTGAGAAAGAAGAACAAAGTAGGAGGGATCACAATACCTGATATAAAAATACATTACAAGGCCACTGTAATCAAAATAGTCTAGTACTGGCATAAAAGCAGACACATAGATTAATGGAACAGAATAGACAGCCCAGAAATAAACCCATGTCTCTGTGGTCAATTAATACCCAACAAAGGGGGCAGAAGCATAAAATGGAGTAAAAGTAGCCTCTTCAATGGATGGTGTTGGACGATCTGGACAGCTATATGAAAAAAAATGAAACTCGACCACCAACTTACATCATACACAAAAATAAACTCAAGAAAGTGTTTTTAAAAGAATGTAGTTTTAAGCCCAAATATGTCAGCAGTACATTCCATGTAAATTGATTAAATGTTCCAGTTAAAAGAAAAGTGTTAGGCTGGATTAAAAATAGAACACCAACCCCACACTATTTACAAGACATATCAGAAACAAAAGGACACAGGAAGATTGACAGAAAAGGAAGGGCAAAGATATACCATGCAAACACCATGCTATCCCCCCAAAATGTAGCATAGCTAGATTAGTGCAGACAAAAAAAAAAGATCTTAAGGCAAAAACCACTACTAAAGAACAGCATTTAATATCAATAAAAATTTAATTCACAAGAAAGATATACTAATTCTTTAATTATGTGAGTCTAATAACATAACCTCAACATACATAAAGCAAAACTTGATAGAACAAAAGGCAGAAATTAATAAATTTATTCACCTCTCCCAGAACTGACAGAACAAAGAGAAAATAAGTAGGGATATAGAACTGAAAAATATGATTTTTTCAGTTACAATGGACTTGCATAGCACACTGTGGCCAGTAACTGTGGAATAAGTATTCTGTTCAAGCACACACAGATTTCAAACACTTCAATTCATACAAAACATCTTCCCTGTCCACATGCAATTAACCTAAAAATAATGAAAATATACCTTTTTAAATCTTCATACATTTTAAAATTAAGGAATGTATTTATGAGTAATAATGGAATGAAGAAGAATTCTTAATGGAAATTAGAAACTATTTCAATTTCTTGATGATGAAAATACTACATGTCAAAATTGCTAAGATACATCTAAAGCTGAATTTGTGGCATTAAATACATATATTGATTTGGAATTAAATAAATATTTTGTATAAGCAAAAATACAGGTCAAAGGGAAAAAACAATCCTCAAAAGCTGAAAATAAACTACAGCAAATAAACCTCATTGTGTATTTTTAGTAAAATCACAGAGAAAGGATCAGGAGAGAAATTATTTTAAGTGACTTAAAATGCAATATTTCATTTGTACAATCCTAACAGTACACATAAAAAACAGACAAAAAGAAAAAAACCTCAAGAAAGTCTTAAGTGCATTCAGTAGTCTCAATGTTAGTGATAACATTGGTATATTATACTGAAAGTGCCATATGTATTTTGAATATTTTAGCTTAAGGAAAATAAGAGACATAAGTGTTTTTTTTTAATTCAAAGAAGTAAAAACCAGTGTTGTAATTATCCATTATTATCTCTCAGTTCCAAATCTACCCTTTAGTGCTTCGTTTTGTAATACTGAAACTGCACCCTGAAACATTCCTTCTTTGCCAGTTGACGTGTTGTTAAGCTTTATCAGCAGAGGGAGCTAGAGAAAATTTGAAGGATGTGCTTCAGTTCTTTGTGGAAGACACACACTGGTATTCACCATCCAGCAACCTTTCTTGCCAGTCCCAGCCCTGTGGTTCCTTGATGCCATCCTTGGCCTGCCAGCTACCCAGCGAAACCAATGTCCTTAGAAGCTTTATTTATAATGGCTAAAAGCTGAGTCAGCCAAATGTCCTTCAATAGAAGACTGGCTAAAGAAATCATAGTACAGTAGTCCCAACCTCTCTGTAGTTTCACTTTCCACCATTTCAGTTACCCATGGTGAACTGAGGTCTGGAATATTAAATGGAAAATTCCTAGCCCTGGCTGGCGTAGCTCAGTGGATTGAGCGCGGGCTGGGAACCAAAGTGTCCCAGGTTCGATTCCCAGCCAGGGTACATTCCTGGGTTGCAGGCCATAGCCCCCAGCGGCCGCACATTGATGTTTCTCTCTCTCTCTCTCTCTCTCACTCTCTCTCTCCCCCCTTCCCTCTCTGAAAATAAATAAATAAAATCTTTAAAAAATAAATAAATAAATAAAAGAAAATTCCAGAAAGAAGCAACTCATAAGTTTTAAATTGAGGAGCCTTTCTGAGTAGGATAATAAAATCTCAAGCCATCCCGCTCTGTCCTGCCTGGAATGTGAAACATCCCTTTGTCCAGCGCCTCCACACTGGACAGCTCCCACCTGTGAGTCACTTGGTAGCTGTTCAGGGTATCAGGTCGGCTGTCATAGTACCCTAGTGCTTGAGTTCAAGTCACCCTTTGTCGGTCCCAAGTGCAAAAGTAGTGATGCTGGCAATTCAGACATGTTGAAGAGAAACCATGAAATGCTTCCTTTAAGTGTAGAGGTGAGTACAGTACAATAAGGTATTTTGAAAGAGAGACCACATTCACATAACTTTTATGACAGTATATTGTTATAATTGTTCTACTTTATTATTATTTCTTGTTTTTAACCTCCTGTGCCTAACATAAATTAAACTTTATCACAGATATATGTGTATACAAAACATAGTACATATAGGGTTTGATAGTTTCCAAAGTTTCAGGTGTCCACTGTGGGTCTTGAAACATATCCACCATGGGTAAGGGGGGAACTACTGTATACCCACACCATGGACTACTACTCAGCAATGAAAAAGAAGCAAACTACTGATACGTGCAATGACCTGGATGGATCTTGAGGGAACTACGCTGAGTGAAAAAGTCTTTCTCAAAAGGTTACAATTTTATGACCATAAATCTACAGACTTTAGATAAATTAGACAAATTCTTAGAAAAAAATGAACTATTAAAATGTACATAGTGGAAAAATCTGAACAGTCCTAATACTACAAAACGTACTGAATCAATGATTAATATCTTTCCTACAGAAAAGCTCCAGTCCTGAACAGCTTCATTAATAGATTCTACTAAACATTTAAAAAAGATAATGCCAACTATACACAAACACTTTCAGAAAATAGAAAGTGAGGGAGGGTACGTTCGTCAACCCATTTTATGAGCTTAGCATAATCTTTATACTAAAACTTTAAAAAGACAGTTCAAGAAAGGAAAGCTAAAGCCAATCTTTATCATGACTATAGATGTGAAAATCTTAAAAAAAAAAATAAAGCCCTCACTAGTGTGGCTCTGTTGGTTGGGCCTCATCCTCTGAAGTGAAAGGTCTCTGGTTTGATTCCAGGGTCAGGACACATGCCTGCTTACAAATTGGGTCCTTGATCAAGGCACATTCAAGAGGCTACAGATCAATGTTTCTCTCTCACATCATTGTTTTTCTCTCTCTTTTTTCTCCCTCCCCTCTAAAAAGTAAATAAACAAACACACAAACCTAAATCCAGAAACAAAAATAATAATGCATTACAAGTTCTATGAAAAGGAAGCAATTTAACCACACCAAGATTCTAGTTCTCCTTTCCTAATTGACTAAATTTTAAAAGCATGAAAGCCTGTGCTACACATGACTTGTAAGAGTGCAACAGGGCATGACCCCCTGCAGTGAAGTATCCTAACATCTAACAACACCACATATGCATTCACTCTTTCTTTAGCAAACTTTCACTTCCAGAATTTACCCTAAAAGTTCTCCTCCACAAATATGAAACAATATGTGGACAACGTTACTCATTATAGTATTATTTGTAACAGCAACATATTAGAAATAATCTAAATGCCTATGAATTGGAGACTGGATGAATCCCCAGTGGGGTATTATGCAACTAAATTATAAGAAAGATCCCTATGAAAAGGCATGGAATTATGCTACCTTTTGAGTAATAAATAAAACAAGAATAAGTGTACATTTGGGTGTACATATAAATTCCTATAAAGATGTATAGTTTTAGACTTCCAGACAAGATGGAGGCATAGGTAGATACACTGTGCTTCCTCAACAACCAAAGAAGGACAACAACAAATTTAAAAACAAAAAACAACCAGAACTGCCAGAAAATAGAACTTTATGGAAGTCTGACAACCAAGCAGTTAAAGAAGAAACATTCATCCAGACAGGTAGGAGGGGCAGAGATGGGCACCCAGGATAGAGAGGACGCATGGCAAGGCAGTGGACTGGGCAGGCAAGATGGTGGCTGGCAGACTGGGTGTTTCCATATTTGCCTGTAGATAAGCCAGGAAGAATAACTGGGGAGCAAGGCAGATGACACAACCCAGTGCTCCAGCATGGAAAACTAAGGCCTCAAAACCCCTGAATGTAAAAATGTGTTCGGGTCACAGCAGTGGGAGAAACTCCCAGCTTCACAGGTGAGTTTGTTGGAGAGACCCACAGGGTCCTTGAATATACACAAACCCACTCACTCAGGAATCAGCACCTAAAGGGCCCAATTTGTTTGTGGGTAGTGGGGGAAGTGACTGAAAGTGGAGCAAGAGCTGAGCATGTGGTATTGTTTCCTCTCTGACTCCTCCCCGACATACAACACCACAACACAGCAAAGCAGGTTTCCCTGCCCTGGCAAATACCTAAAGCTCTGCCTCTTACAACATAAAAGGTGCACTGAGACAAAGAAATATGGCCCAAATGAAAAAAGATATCAAAGCTACAAAAACAGAACTAAGTGACAAGGAGATAGCAAACTTATCAGATGCAGTGTTCAAAACACTGGTAATCAGGATGCTCACAGAAATGGTTGAGTATGGTCACAAAATCAAGGAAAAGGTGAAAGCTATGAAAAGTGAAATCAAGCAAAATATGCTGGGAACCAAGAGTAAAGAGAAGGAAACCAGGTTTCAAATCAATGAATGGAACAGAATGAAGAAATAAACATTCAGCCAGAACAGAATGAAGTGACAAGAATTCAAAAAAAAAAAAAGGAGGAGAGGCTTAGGAATCTCTGGAACAACATAAAATATTCTAACATCTGAATCATAGGGGTGCCAGAAGGAGAAGAGGAAGACCAAGCAATTAAAAACTTATTTGAAAAAATAATGAAGGAAAACTACCCCAATCTGGTAAAGGATACAGACTTCCAGGAAGTTCAGATAGTCCCAAAGAAGTTGGACCCACAGAGGAACACACCAAGACATATCATAATTAAATTACTTAAGATGAAAGATAAGGAGAGATTCTTAAAAGCAGCAAGAGAAAAGGAGACAGTTACCTACCAAGGAATTCCCATAAGACTATCAGCTGATTTCTTAAAAGAAACCTTGCAGGCAAGAAAGGGCTGGAAAAAAAATATTTAAAGTGATGAAAGGGAAGGACCTACATCCAAGATGTCTCTATACAGCAAAGCTATCAGTCAGAATGTAAAGGCAGATAAACTTCTTTCCAGATAAGGTCAAGTTAAAGGAGCTCATAATCGCCAAGCCTTTATTATATGAAATGTTAAAGGGACTTATCCAAGAAAAAGAAGATCAAAACCATGAACAGTAAAATGACAACAAACTCACAACTATCAATAACTGAATATAAAAAACCCCAAAAATAATCCAAGCAAACAAGTAGAACAGTAATAGAATCACAGAAATGGATATCACATAGAAGGTTATCAGCGGGGAGGGGTGGGAGTAGAATGGGAAAGAAGGTACAGAGAATAAGAAGCATAAATGGTAGGCAGAATATAGACAGGGGGAGGTTAAGAATAGTATAGGAAATTGAGAAGCCAGAGAACTTAATATGTATGACTCATGGACATTACTAGGAGTGGGTAATGCTAGTGGGAGGTGGGGTTCAGAGCAGAGGGGAATAAAGTGAAGAAAAAATATGAGACAACTATAATAGCACAATCAATAAAATATACTTTTAAAAATATGATTTTAATCAGTAAAATATATGAAGAGACTCATCACCAAAGCTGAGATACAAAATGGAAAAGTACACAAAAAGATGCTCAATATCATTATTTATTAGGGAAATGAGAATTATAAAACCACTATGATTTTCACTGCATACTCACTAGAATGATGAAAAGACTATTCAATATTGGCAAGGATGCAGAGCATCCTCATGCTGATGGAAATACAAATAGCATACCAATTTAGAAAACAGTTGAGCATTTCTTTATAAAGTTAAAACATATTCTTACCATATGACCTAGCAAAGCCTGCTCCTCATGTGGACATGAATAGAAAATAAAGAAGATTTTTATGAGAATGTTCCAGTAACTCATTCCTGGTAGCTATGGGTTAGACACAACCCCAAAGTCCTTCAGCTTGTGAACAGATAAACAAACTGTGGCATATCCATACAATGAAATACTGTTCAGGAATTAAAAAAAGAAAAACAAATTACTGATACACACAACACAGGTAAATCTCAAAAGCTTACACTAAGTGAAAGAAGCCAGACACAAGAGATACATACTGAATAATTCTCTCACATGAAATTGTCGAACAGGCTAAGCTGTAGGAGAAAGCAGATTAGTAGCTGCCAGGGCCCAGGGAGGAGGGCTGGTGGGGCTGACTGTGAGGGGCACAAGTGAACTCTCGGGGGGATGTGAAGGCTTGGTATTGTGGTGGTTGTGGTGGCTGTACAGCTGTGTGCATTTATCAAAACTCACTGAACTATACACTTAACATTGCTCAATTTAGCACATGTAAATCAGACCTCAGTAAAATTGGCTTTAAAAATCAATGGCATGAGAGAAAGAAAACTTGGTGAATAAAAATGGAGAAAGACAAACGTTTTCAAGCAGCAATGGAATGAACTAGGGAAAAGTAAGCCACGTGGAAGGATATGGTGATTCAGGGTTAGGAGAACCCACCAAGGAAGAGTAGGATTTTTGGCCTCAATGTTCAGAGAAAGAGAGGGTGTCACATGTAAGAAATACACCTCTTTTGTCCCTGATTGGGTGGTCAGTTGGTTGGAGCACTGTCCTGGTGCACCAAGGTCATGGGTTCGATCCCCAGCCAGGGCATACATAACAGTCAAATGATGAATTGCATAAAAAAGTCCAACAACAAATTGTTTTTTTCTCTTTCTCTCTCACCCTTCCCCCTCTCTAAAAAAATAAAAATAAGAATAAATATACCACTTCCATTCATTAGAAGAAACAGAAGATGAGAAAGAAAGAAAGAAAGAGAAAGCTAAGACTCAGGCAGATAAGCAAACAAAACAACGCGAGTGTCTAAAAGGCTGACAGAAGTACAGGAGCAGCTAAGGCTGCTATGGCATTCTTCAAGCATAACATATGCATGAAGATGAAGCACCAGTCATGCTCTCAAACCCCTTAAATACCTGTGAACTAAGAAGGGAACAGATGGACCAAAAATAGATTGCTGGTTGCCAGGGGCCAGGAGCTGGGGAAGGTTGGGCAGTGATTTCTAAAGGGCACAGGATTTCTTCATGGGGTGATGAAAACGTTCAATATTTGATTGTGGTGATTGGCTGCACCACCCTGTGCATACACTAAAAGGCACCCAATTGTACACTGCAAATGGGTGAATTATATGGGGTCTGAATTATGTCTCAATAAAGCTTTTACGAAAATAAATTATTTGCATGTTTGTACAACAGTGTGAATGTACTTAGTGCCACAATACTATACACCTAAAAATGGTTAAAATGGTACATTTCATGTTATGTATACCTTACCAAAATTAAAATAAAAAATAAAAACAAAAATCAATTGTGTGCCACATACTGGCAACAAACAATTAGAAAATTAACTTTATAAAATACCATTTACAATAGCACTTGAACCAAAAATATCTAGGAACCAATCTAAGAAAAGATGTGCAAGACTTCTATGCTGAAAAATATAAAACATTAAAACATTGCTAAGAAAAAATAGAAAATACCTAAATAAATGGAGGCACACATAACATTCTTGGATTAGGAGATTCAGTATTTAAGATGTCAAATCTCCCTGATTTGATGTATAAATTCGATGGAATCTCAACCAGAACACCAGTACTTTTTTAAACATTGACAAAATGAGTCTAATATGTGCACAAAAAAAATGTGTTCAACCTACAAAAGCCAACACAATCTTAACAATGGAAGAACAAAGCTAGAGGACTTACACTACCAGATGCCAAAACTCATTTTAAAGCTACAGCAACTAAGATACCGTGTGGCAAGGGATAGCTGAACAAAGGAGACCTCTGGAACAAAGGAGACCTCTGGAACAAAGGAGAGTCCGCCAACAGACACAAATACATAGTCACACCTGAGGGACGACGACAAAGGAGCTGTTACAGTTCAGTGAGGAGAGGTCATCTCTCAATAAATGGGGCCTGATCAACTGTACATCCATATTTAAGAAAAATAAACCTGACTCCGCCTCACCCACATGTAAAAATTAATTTGAGATGGATCACAGACCTAAATGTGAAAGATTTTTTAAAAGTTCCTAGAATTTAAAACACAAAAAGGAGACTATCTTCATGGCCATGGAATAGACAAAGATTTTTTAAATAAGACACACATGAAAAATCACTATCTTTCTTTTCAAATGACATAATCATCCATGTAGAAAATCTAAAATAATCAACAACAAGAAAAAGCCCGAATAGAGCTAATACATAACTCTATTACAGCAAGGCCACAGGATATAGGTTTACGTGCAAAAGCTCATTGCTTTTCCATATACCAGTAATGAACAAGTGAAATTTGAAGTTAAGAATATACTATCTACACTAGCACCATCCCCAATAACTGAAATACTTAGGTATAAGTCTGCCAACATATGTACAATATCTATATGAGGAAGACGAGAAAACTCTGATGAAGGCTGTTTCTTTGCTCATTTTGGCAGCCTCCCTGTGTTGGTTTCCAGGTGTTAGATAGAGTCAACAAATGGCAATAGAACAACTGGACACTCACAAACGAAACAACAAATTTAGATGAAGATCCTTCACTTCTGCCCAAGGACTCATGATGTGTTCAATGACAAAGTTACTATCTGAACCCTGGTAAACCCAATCCAGTGCCCATGAGCTTAGCCTTTGCACCATGCAGATCTCCATTATGTGCAGGCCTCATGTAGAGGTCTACTATTTTTCAAATGTGTGAAGTGGAGCTGCCATCACTAAAATAAGCATATCCATAAATGTTTCATGACATGTATAGTAGCACTTTTCACCAGTGGTATAGTTTGTGTTTTTCTCAGGCAACAGAGAACAAACATAACAAGAAGTTATGGAAGCGTCCTTACCATGTTTCGTATCACAGTTTTGACACAAATTGTGGTGGTAAGGTTCTAATTCTTAGGTTGGGTACTCTCCTGCCAAGTTTCATTACATTCTGTGTTACGTAACGTGTGTGCACACATATCTGCACACACACTCATCTCTCATGCTTTTGAGTGATCCAAATACTAAATATTTTTTAAATGTTTAAGAGCACTGACACTCTAAGAAGAAAAAATATCACCTTTAAAAAACAAGGTGTCTTCATGTGTGAAGGATGGGTCTAGCATTAGGGACATGAGCCAGATTAGCTCAGGATGGCTCGTTTTGGCAATGACAAAACTTCTAACCTTAGCATTGCTCATCTACAGGGTACAGTGGATGGCTATTTTTCAAGTGTGCTCTCTTTCTCTAGCCAAAAGGGAAATTTTAAGAAGGATTTTACATGATTGAATGATACCATTAAGAAGAACTACATTGTTAAACATCTGTGATGAGACCACTAATTCCACTGGGATATGAAAGGGGTAAGGAACAGGAGGGAAAGAGTGAAATACCCATGCACATTCTACATTGAATATGTGTAAGTTTTACAACCAGAAGAATATAATGCAAATGACCAGAAAACAAATCCAGTAACAAAAAGTTCCTGCTCTGAATTTTAAGAACCCTGTGCCCTCTGCCTTCCCCACTCCTGCCCATCTCTCAGCCCCACACCCACTCACTTCCTGAGTGGGTGAAGAGCTTTCTCACTGAAAACTTTTCCTTCTTGTCCTTCCCCTTTCCCTTGCACCCTAACTTTCCCTTCTCTTCTGGGCCTCTGTATTTTTAGCACTTTGTCCCCATTGCAACCACCACATTGATCACATTAGAGTGATGACCCTGATGTCGTAACCACCTGCTTGAAGACAAGCACCATACCAGAAAGCTGACACATTTCCTCTTCTTGAACCATCACAACTGCCCTCGCTGACAGCTGTTGCTATCCCAATCACCTGCCCCAGATCGAATGGTCAGTGTATGGGCAACCCAAGTCTTTGCTTACTCCCATGCAGGTGCTCTTTCTACTGCTATTAAGTTACCTGTTTATGCAATGACAGGCACATCCTAAGTGCTCAATTAATACGTGCTGATGGGAATTAAAAAGACATGGACTTATGCTGTTTGCTCCCAATAAAGAAAAAGGTGCAGAAAAGCATTACTCTAAAGGTGAAGTTTTCTCTTTCATCCCAACCTTTTCTGCCAAAGAATACTCAATGGCCCTAGCATTAAAAACTAGCACATGCTGAGACTAAACAGGTGCACAAGACAACAGTAAATCACTGCCACACCTGCAAGCCAGCACCCTACCCTCCATCCCCATCACCTGGAATTTCAGAGAGTTTTGACACCATATCCTTCCAATATATCCCCAGTCACCTAAGAAGAAATGTCTTGCCATAATCTGTGTGGCTCAGTGGTTTGATGGTCCTCCTGGAAACCAAAAGGCTGCCAGTTTGATTCCTTGTCAGGGTCCACATTTGGGTCACATGTCAGGTCCCTGCTGCAAAAGACAACCTATGGATGTTTCTTTCACACCTCCATCTTTCTTCCCCTCTCTTTCTGCCTCCCCTCCCCTCTCTCTAATAAAATAAGTACATAAAATCCTTTTAAAAAAAGAAAGAATAAGTGATGTCTTAGCTGTGGCTAAATTCATTTGCTGTAAATTGCTGGAGGAACTGGCTTTATTTCTTCTGTATCTTCTCTCAGTAAAGTTTGATCCGAGAGGACTATGATGAATTATCAAATTATGTTAAGGTATGAAATTTCATGTGTAACAAACAGTCCTGTGGTTACTTACCTAAAAGGGACAGTTTGCCTCCAACAGCACAGTGCCAGGCCCATTGCCCAGGTTCAAGAATTTTCTTTCTTGTTATTGGAATACAAATTCATACAGCCAATGACTATTTGATACTGCTCACCAGGCACTATGCTAACTTGGGGTTAAGTGCTTACCAAAATCAAGACCCTCTCTACAAGAATCTTTTTGTGAAAAAGCAAGCCAGGCAGTGAGGGACAAATACCATATGATCTCACCTTTAACTGGAACACAGTCAACAAAAGAAAAAAGCAAACAAAATATAACCAGAGACATTGAAATCAAGAACAATCTGACAATAGCCAGAGGGGAGGGGAGAGGGGACAGTGAGGAGAAGGGTTCTCAGAAACTACCATAAAGGACACAGGGACAAAACCAAGGAGGAGGATGGAAACATGGGAGAGAGGTGGGTTAGGCTGAGGTGGGGGGAAGGGGTGGGGAGAAAATGCAGACAACTGTAATGGAACAACAATAAAGTCATTTTAAAAAATAAACTATTGCAAGGATTTTTTTAAAAAAAGCAATTGTTCGGGTAACTAGGTGCTGCAGAGCATTGACCTCCAGACAGATAAACACTTGGGAACCAAATAATAAGAACATACACCTTGCCACAGCCTTTAGTAAAATGCAATGACTTTTTTCCTGAGTTGAAACCACTTTTTTGTTTTTAAATATTAACTGAAATAGTTGTTTCATTATTGTGGGGGTCGTACCACTCAATACGTGCCCTGTTTAAGAACCCGTAGCTCAGCAGGTCATTTCTTGCAAATTGACTGTTCCAAGCATTTTAAAGAGCTGACAGCGGCATGTCTTCTGGGCTCTGGGAAAAATAAGGCTGCTCTCATCCAATTCTGTGCACTCAGGTCAGTGCTCCTCACTCACTGCCCTCCGCAGCCCACCCCAACTCCCTTCCCTTCTTCCTCCCCAATGCCTTGTGTTCTTGCCGAGGAAACGCGGGGAGGCCTTGCCGCCTGACTTACCATCGACATTTATAAATACGCGCATCTGGGGCCTTACAGAGACCCATGCGCTGCCACTATGGCCCATTACACAGCTCTGAGCAAACCACGAGGTGGGCTGCAATGTATGGGGTGGATCTGGCTTGGCAGGCAAAGTACTGGAGCACCTTAGGAGCATCCAGAAGGGCCTGGAAGAATCCAGTTAGACCAGGAAGCAGGAGAGGGATGGAGGGGAGAGCGTTCTGCAGGGGGTGGGGTGGGCGATCCCCAGAATCTGAGGATCACAGCAGTGCGGGGAGGAAGGCCAGGCAGCCAGCAGGAGGAACAGCCAGAAATAGGTTTCATATAAGTGCTCACAACACTTCAGCCCCAACCAGCGTAGCCCCCACTGCCTGCAGAAACTTCTCCGCTCTGGCTGCAGGCCTGCTTCCTCCTGTGCTGCTGCTCCGGCTCCTCCCAGCCAGTCCCTGTGCTGCAGGTGGGACCAATGGATCCCTGGGCCGCTAAGTACTACCTACTCCATCCTAAGCTGGGCTCCCCCATGTTCTGTGAGCTAGCCTCGAGCCTGAGAGACTCAAACCCTGGACCACTTAGTTTGCAGGTGGGTGGCTGTGAAGCCGGCACCAGTGTTACAGGGTGCAGCCAAGAGGGGGGCACCAAATAGGGATTTGGAATGGGGTCCAGAACTCAAGGTGTCTAGGAAATATTAGAAAGACATATAAGATGTCTTCACCCCTTCCTCCCACAGGTGTGAGTTGGGGGAAGGGACATATGGAGCAGGAACAGGCAGAGCGTTTTGTACAGCCATAGCTTTGCAGCTAATACATGGCATGGTCATTTAGCATATGTATAACCTTTAACTGGTTGCATAGATATGTTAAATAGCTGTGGCTGTGCTTGGAGCCAGGGGGATGAAAATGACTTCCACCCAAGATGTAACTGGGGGCAGGTCCCCAGAGTTACAGCACCTGTGTGAGAGCTTGGAGAAGATTGGCTCCATGCCCAGACTCACAATAGAAGCCCAGTAAAGCTGGAAGGATATGGGAGTGCTGACAAGTGTAGCCAGTTGTGGGAGGAGTCGGAAATGGGGCTGCAGAGGAGTATCGGCGTGGGGATTTAAACCAAGATGCGGCAGCCATGTGAGAGGACCACTTGGCTGTGGCAGTAAAAGAGAGAATAACGTGGTCTTTACCAGAGTGGGGACTCTTGCAGCCCTGTGAGAGAGAAGCACCACCTGGCTTTGGCAGAGGGGCGACCCCCATCTCCCCACTGCTTTGCTGAGAAGAACCATGTGGTTTTGGCCAGAGTGGGGATCCCTTCAGCTTTGGTAGAAGAGGACCACATGACTTTGGGGTGCTCCCTTTGGCCACGTGGCCTGGAAGAAGGTGAAAGAACTCTTGCCAGTAGGCCATGAGAAGGTGCCACATGGCTTTGGATTAATTAGAGATCCTGCCTGGACTGCAACACAGCTGATGGTGCTCGTAGCCTGAATCATGGACATCTACTTCTTTTCCTGAGATATAGTATCCCAAATTAGGACAGGGGGAGAAGGAAGCACTGTGGGTATCCAAAAGGACTTTGAAATTTTAATGAAGACATTGGGTCATTACTTTAAGTCTATATAGCTCTAAATAAACATTTCTTTTCCTTCTCACAAATCTCTGGCATTGCTCTCAATGCCTTTCCTGTAGCAACGGACAATTGAACCTAGTGGGAGGTGCTTTCGGTAATAGTGTATCATACCCCCCTGGCCTGTGTGTGTGTGTGTTCTGTAACAGTTTTTGGCATCCCTGGGTGGGCCAATAATTGCCCCCTCCCCCCCCCAGTCTGCTATGTAACACCAGCACCCCAAGGTGGGTGGCTGAGAGGGCTTGGTTCATGCCCCCTGCCCAGCCCCTGGAATAAATGGGGCTCAGAACAGCCATGATTGCCGAGGAAATGAAGGTGGGGTGGGAGAGTGGGGTGCAGCTGGTGCCTCTCAGAATGGAGAGAGTGGACATCAATCCCAAGTATGATGAAGGCATGCTGAAGGTGAGGATGGGGTGCTGGGGG
Source organism: Phyllostomus discolor (assembly GCF_004126475.2). Taxonomy (NCBI): domain Eukaryota; kingdom Metazoa; phylum Chordata; class Mammalia; order Chiroptera; family Phyllostomidae; genus Phyllostomus; species Phyllostomus discolor. The sequence continues at coordinate 109,448,080 of NC_040904.2, forward strand.
AGTACAGGGTCTGCTGAAGGCACTGAGCCTGAAGCACCCATGGCAGCCGCCCTCCTGACGAGCCTGGAAACTCCTGGCTGAGGCACAGGACAGGGACGGCTGCCTCTGCAGGCTCCAGGTTGTCGTGGAGTACTTGTGCAGGCAGAGGTCAGTTGCAGTGCAGTCTTAAACCATGCTGCATTGTTTGGGAGTTGAGGGTGGCCACAGGCTAGGAAGGGGGCAGCCTAGGTGCATGAACCTACTGTTGGTCATTATTGTGGCCCCCTTGGAAGTCTGTGGTCCGAGCTGAGGCCCCCAGCCCTGCAGCATCAACTAAGGCATGCTCAGTGCAGGGGGGCAGATGGAATAGGGGAGGGAATAGTGGGGTGCATGCAAGCAGTAGCTAGGGCCCTTGGGTGGTGTGCATAGGGGGCCAGCCCTGCTCCAACTCTGCAGCTGTGGCCAGGATGCCAGCTCCAGCCCTGCCAGCCGCAGCCTGGATGGCCCTGAGCCACCTTCATCGGTGGTGGCGCAAGAGCTCACCAACATCTGACAATTAAATAGTAGCTAGGACTAGAAGAGGGTCACAAGAGCAATATCCTGGCCCAGAGGCTTCTGTCCAATTTGGCCCCCAGACCTGGCCTCCAGGAAGGTTCTGGTACCCTCTGCGCTCTCCTTAATCCCTTTCTAAAGGCTGGGACTTAGCTAGGTCACCCACTCAGCCATGCTGTCTCCAGCTCCCTCAGCCCAGAGAAAACGAGGGACCTATACTTCCTCCTTCCACCTGAAACCTCTGTCCCCCCTCACCCACCCCTCACCACCCACCCTGGCATCCCTGAATTGGGACTTGGGGTGTGGGGCCTAAAGGCGATGCTTTATTTGGGAACCTGCAGCTCTGCGTGGGCTACGCAAACCTCCAGCAGTCCCTCTCTGCTCCAGAAATGCATGTGACTCCCACCCCCTCCCCAATATCTTGGAATAATCTCAAGCTGCTGTCCCCATGGGCATGTGGCTTTCCCTTCTCTCTCCAGGGTCCTAGTGATTTCCACCAGGTTGATATTCCAGAAAGGGTCATTTCCCTTTTTATCCTCAACTCCTTTCCCTTTTCTACTCCTTAATCCCCTGTTATATCACGGAAGCTTCCCTTTAGAGGGCAATGACAGGCCTACCAGGTGGCCCATGGAGGGACCTTGGTAAATGCTAAGGAAAAGAAGACCAGGCTTACAAATTCCTAGGAAATATTCTTAGCCTGGAATTAAAGGACTTAAACTAGTCTACCAGTTGGGAATGCCCTGGTCCTGAGTCCGAGTTTAGGGCCTGATTGGCAGCCCCTGTGCTGGTCCACAATCTGGTGGATTCCCTCTTTCAGTTGCTTCGTTACTCACACTCCTCTCCTCATCTCTAAACCATACTCTGATCTGAGGGTCGCTGGCATTTAGGAAGAATGAGAACATAGAGCATAAATATGCCTTCCTTTGCTGCTGATAAGCTTTACCAATTGAATCCTCCAACAACTCTGACTGAGATGGTCACCACTCCAAATAAGGTCTAGAGAGTCTGAGTGACTGTCTAAGATCATACAGCAAAAACTTGAACTTGGGTCTTTTGTCTCCAGGGTTTCTTTTGTTTTCTTTGTTGTTATTGTTGTTTTGTTTTGTTTTTAAGAGGGAGACCTGTTTGTTGTTCCACTTATTGGTTGCTGCTTGTATATATACCCTGACTGGAGATCAAACCTGCAGCGCTGGCGTGTCAGGGTGACACTCTAACCATCTGTACTACGTGGCCAGGGCTTGTCTGCAGGTTTTCAAGCCAAGTCCTGTCACACCTCAAGAAAGACAGGGAGGTCATTTGGCTTCTAGCCAAGCTTTGTATCAGAGTCCTTTGACATTGGTCCCTTGACTCTATTTGCAAGGAGGTAGGAGGCTCCCTCTATCTACCTGTCAGAAACACTGAGGCTGTTTTGTGCCTCTTTCTGCCCCCATCCCTGGGTACTCACCTTCTGCCCCTTCCTCCCTGGTCATCAACCAAGAGGGCACGGACACAGAGATGCCCATGACTAGGGACCGAGTCCTTGTTCACTACACTGGGCGGTTGTTAGATGGCATCAAGTTTGCCTCCAGTCTGGACCGCAAGGACAAATTCTTTGATCTGGGAAAAGGTGGGCAAAACCTAGGCTTGGTAGCTAGATTTCTGGGAGGATGTAAGCAGTCACCAGCAGGAACCACGTTTTCAGAAGCTCAAGGAGGAATAGTTTATTACAAACTGCTGCCTTTGTTGTTGTTGCTCCTTCTCCCACTGTTCTGTGTCTCCACTGATTCCTCTCCTTGCTCTGATCACTCTGAGTACCTCACTTCCTCTTCAGAAGTGACTGCCTTGTTTCTTGAACATCTTTGTTCCAGAGTTGAGTGGTTTGATTTGGTTTGGGTTTTAGGAGGTCTGAGATGACAGCACTGATTGCAGCCATGTGCTTCTTCTTCTAAAGAGTGTCCAGCTTCCCCTCAGGCATCGTACCCTGGCGCTAAGGACCCCAGAGTCAGCTCCCTGCCAAGGGGGAAGGGCCTGTTTGCCTTCTGTACCTAAAGAAAGGGGAGGTCATCAAGGTGTGGGATGTTGCTATAGCAACCCTGAGGTTGGAAGAAGCCTCACCTGCAAGCCAGAATATGCCCACAGTTGGGCAGGCAGCCCTCTGCAAACCCCTTCAAATGCCACACTTGTGTTTGAGGTAAGTATCCATCCGGAGAGTAAGGCAAAGAGCCAGCCTTATCTCAGCTCAGTACCTGACTGCCCTCCAGTCCTTCCTGCAGCTTGGAAACAAAGCCAATGCTAAGGGTCTGGCCTTAAGGGGCAAAGAGAAATGGCCAGGGCAGTTGGCTTTGCTGTGCACACAGCTTACGGCTGCCAGGACAGAGGCTATGATGGAAGTTTCAGGTGGGAAGAGGTGGCCATGAACTCCTCTTCAGACTCGAGGCAGTAATGGTAGGGTGCGGGGGAACATGCCCAGAGGAGACGGGGTATAATTTGAACCGAAAGGAGCCAGGAGGTCAGAATGTGTATGCAGTTACAAATGACAGTATAGAATGTTGGCGCCTAGAGGTAAGAGAGGGGAGACGCCTCCCCCTGTGGGTCAGGGAGCTGAGGAAAGTTTCCTCTGCGGAGGTGGACCTTGACACTGGTCAGCCTGCAAGTAGTTGAGCCCTAATCACCACAGATGACTTGGAGGATGTTCAGGAGACTGCTGAAAGATGTTGGGTCATTTCTAACACTGTCAGACTGGGCTTCTCAAGTAGCTGAGTTAGGATCAACTAGAACCTGTCCTTACTGTGCAGAGCAGGTAGCGAATAGATTGATCTCCTGAGGTTAAGTGAAATCTGGGTGGCCTGCCCGCCTCTACCAAAGTTGAGACTGGGGCAAACCCTGAGAACTTGGCAAAAGTGCCACTTGGTTCACTCGTAGTGTGGCTGCCCTCCTGGTCAGACCTCGCCTGGCAGTTAGGAGGGACTCTTCTCAGTGAGAGAGAGTTGTGTCTCACTGTTGACAAGTTAGTGCTGACAAGGCTTGTCGCCCTACACCTTGTCCCACGAGTAGAGTGGTGTGAGTTCAAGGGAGAGGACCTAACACAGGAAGAAGATGGGGAACCATCCGAGGAATATGGACTCGGGGCGAAGGCTGTGCCAGGCCCACGAGGGTGCTGTGGTGGAGGGTAAGACAGTAGGCAGGTTTTAATTCGGTTTCTGATACTTACTCTCTGGGTGGCTTAGGGCAGGTTATTTCCTTTCACTAATCTTCTTTTCTTCTCTATAAAATCAGGGATTGGAACATACCCTTTTATCATCCCTCCAAGTCTGAGAACACCGGGGCGTCTTGGGGGCAGGAAGTGATGAGATCATGGAGGGATGCTGATGGCATCCTCCTTTAGTCACCTCCCCACTGGTGCACTCGGTACATTGCCTTTCTTCCATGCCAGCCGCACTGGAAGGGGTACTACAAGGACCAGATTTTTGACTACCAGGAGCTCCACTTTGAGATGGGTGGGGGGCAGAGTCTGGATCTGCCTAGTGGGCTGGAGATAGCCATTCAGTAGATGGAAAATGGAGAACATTCCATGGTGTACCTCAAGCCCAGGTCAGGAGTGGGCTTGGTAGAGCACATAGATGAACTGAAGTCAGAGATCTATATGTCCCCAGTGAGTTAAATGACTGGCCATGTTTGTCCTCTCCTTGGTGTGCGTTCACTACCCCCACAGCCTCATTCATGTTCACTGTGCCTCTGGGCACACCAAACATAGGCCATAATGGTCTCTTCACTGCATTTAGGTGTGTGGCCACAACTGTCCATATCTTCTTGGATCCAAGCATAATCTTTTTGATCATGGCTGCTACAGACTCTCCTTCGCTGACATCAAGGTTTTCATGTTCCATTGGTTCACTCACTCATTCGTGACATTTATGGCAGCACACTTGTTCTGTGACATACACGATGCTGACAATTTGTAGTTTCTCACCGACATTGTTCCTGCCACCCATTGACTCATTTTTCAGTGAGATGCCACTTTCAGTTAGTAATCATGCCAGTAGATGTCTAGCATGAGTTGTCACAAGGGTAAGTAAGATACTAACAGAACAAGCAATGTGTTCGGAGGTCAAGGAAGAGTCTGCCACACAGGACATGGAGGTACTTCCTGGGAAATAGAAAGTCCTTTTCATGCAGAACAGGTTAATTGCTGATGAGATGGCTTTGAGGCTTTTTATGCCCCCAGAGCCATGCTTTTGGCAGCGTTGGGAAGGGAAAGTTCCAGATCCCACCAAACGCTAACCTGAAATAGGAAATGCACCTCCAGAGTTTGGGGAAGATGAGTTGGCTCAAGGTCTTCCCCATCCTGAAGTCGCCTTCCACCCTGGAGGTGACTCTCTAGGGTCGCTAACAGTTGTGTTTCTCCCTTAGGGTATGGCAGCCCAAGGAGTCTTGGGAGACACATTCAGAGGAGAAGCTGGGACAGAGCTCCACAGCGAAAGAGCAGGCGCTGTGTGCTTGAAGGTGAGGCAGCAGCCGTGGTCCTGAGGACACGCCCAGGGAGGGCTCCTCTCCTCTGGGCCCGCCTTTGCCTGCCGATGGCTGAAGTCAGTGTCTGCCAGGGAGTGGACAAGTGGCACCTGCGGTCTTTATTTAGTACAAGCCAGCTGGTCTTGCCTGGGGGCATGGAGGAAGACCTGTCTTCCCTCTCTGCCCCTTAGAATGAAAGAGATTCCTTTGTAGACCTTGGTCTTTTGCATTTAATGTCCCAAGACTCATTCCTTTATGGGCGGGGCCAGCCATTTGCATTCCCCGTCATCCTGCTGAGGGTACCTTGGAAAACCAGTCTTGGCCAGATGAGCTACAGGACCTCAGGTCTCGCTGTTGATTCCTTTCTCTAAGAGGAAGATGCTGCAAGACACTGAGAAAAGAAACTGAAGAAGATACAAGTCAGTGGAAGCATATATTCCATGCTCATGGATTGAAAGAATTAACATCATTAAAATGTCCATACTCCCCAAAGCAATCTATACATACCACACAATTCCTATCAAAATGCTAATGGCATATTTCACAGAGCTGGAACAAATATTTCAAAAATTTATATGAAACCAAAAAAGACCCTGAATAGCCTTAGCAATCTTGAGAAAGAACAAAGTTGGAGGTTTCACAATACCTGGTATCAAACTATTCTCTAAGTCCACTGTAATCAAAACACCCTAGTGGTGGCATGAGAACAGGTATATCGATCAATTGAACAAAACAGAAAGCCCAGAAATAAACTCACACCTTTATGTTCAGTTAATATTTGACAAAGGAGACAAGAACATACAATGGAGTAAAGACAGCCTTGTCAATAAATGGTGTTTCATAAACTGGACTGGTCCATGCAAAAAGATAAAACTAGACCACCAAATTACACCGTACACAAGAATAAACTCAAAATGGATAAATGACTTAACTATAAGTCATGATACCATAAAAATCTTAGCGGAAACCATAGTCAGTAAAATTTCAGATAACTTGCATAGCAATGTTTTTGCTGAAATATGTCCCACGACAAGGGAAACAAAAGAGAAACTAAACAAATGAGACATCAAATTAGAAAGCTTCTGAACAGCTAAAGAAACCATCATCAGAATGAGAAGTTCTGGCCCAGATGGAGGTATAGGTAGAAACACTTTGCTTCCTTGCACAACCAAAAGAAGGATAACAACCAATATAAAAATAAAACATAACCAGAACTGCCAGAAAAGCAAACTGCATGGAATTCTGACAACCAAGGAGTCAAAGAAACATTCATCCAGACTGGTGGGAAGGGTGGAGATGGGGCAGAGACAATGCACGACAAGGCAAGCACGACACGACATGGCTGACAGGAGAGTCCAGCATCATGTGCAGAGATACCAGGAAGTATCTCTGGGGAGTATGAGAGATCACAAATCCCAAGGTTTCAGTGCAGGAAACAAAAGACTCAAAACCTCTGCCTGTAAAACTCTGTGGTGGCTGCAGTGAAAAGGGAAACTCCCAGTCTCACAGCAGAGTCTGTTAGAAAGGCCCACAGGATCCTAGAACATTCACAAACCCACCCACCTGCAAATAAGCACCTGAAAGGGCAAAATTTGCTTGTGGGAAGCAAGGGAAGTGACAGAAAGTGGAGCAAGAGCTGGGCAAGTGTCATTGTTCCCTCTAGCACACCTTCCCCACAAACAGCACCACAGCACAGCAAAGCAGGTTGCCCTGCCCCACCCCTACCACATAACAGGCCCACCAAGACAAAGAAATATGGTCCAACTGAAAAAACAGATCAAAACTCCAGAAAAAGAACTAAGAACAGAAGATAGACAACCTATCTGATGCAGAGTTCAAAACACTGGTAATCAGGATGCTCATAGAAATGACAGAGCTCTGCTGCAAAATGAAGGAAGAAACTAAGGCTATACAAAGTCAATTAAAGGAAAATATGCAGGGAACCAACAGTAAAGGGAAGGAATCCAGGACTCAAATCAAAAATTTGGAACAAAAGGAAAAATTAACATAGAATTGGAACAGAATGAACAAACAAGAATTCAAAAAAGTGAGGAGAAGTTGAGGAACCTCTGAGACAATTTTAAATGCTCTAACATGTGAATCGTAGGGATGCCAGAAGGAAAAGAGGAACAGCAAGAAGTGGAAAGTGTATTTGAAAAAATAATGAAGGAGAACTTCTCCAATCTGGCAAAGGAAATAGACTTCCAGAAAGTCCAGGAAACTCAGAAAGTCCCAAAGAAGTTGGACCCAAGGAAGCACACACCAAGGCACATCATAATTACATTACCCAAGATGAAAGATAAGGAGAGAACCTTAAAGGTAGCAAGAGGAAAGGAGTGAGTTTCCTACAAAGGAGTTCCCAAAATAGTATCAGCTTATTTCTCAAAAGAAATCTTGCAGGGAAGAAAGGACTGGAAAGAAGTATTCCAAGTCATGAAAGGCAAAGACCTACATCCGAGATTACTCTATCCAGCAAAACTCTCATTTAGAATGGAAGGGCACGTAAAATGCTTCCCAAATAAGGTCAAGTTAAAGGAGTTCATCATCAACCAGTCCTAATTACATGAAATGTTAAATGGACTTATCTAAGAAATAGAAGATCAAAAACTGTGAACAGTAAAATGACAACAAATTCACAATTATCAACAACTGAACCTAAAAAACAAAAACTAAGCAAACAACTAGAACAGGAACAGAATCACAGAAATGGAGATCATGTGGAGGATTATCAGTGAGGAGGCAGAGGGGAAGAAAGGGGTGAAAAGGAACAGGGTTAAGAAGCATAAATAGTAGGTACAAAATAGGCAGGGGGAGGTTAAGCATAGTATAGGAAATGAAGAAGCCAAAGAACTTACATGTACAACCCATGGACGTAAACAAAGGTACAGGGGAATGCTGGATTGTTTGCAGGGGCGTGCAGGGAAGAGGTGCATAAAGGGGAGAAAAAAATTGGGACAACTGTAATAGCATAATCAGTAAAATATACTTAGAAAAGGCAAAACAAAAAAAATGGAAAGGGAACCCACTGTATAGGAGAACATATTTGTCAATGATACATTGGACAAGGGTTTCATCTCCACAATATGTAAGAACTTATACTACTCAACACCAGGAAGACAATCCAATTAAAAAATGGACAATGGACCTGAGAAGACACTATTCCAAGGAAGACATATATAGATGGCACACACACATTTGAAAAGATGCTCAACATCACTAATTATCAGGGAAACACAAATTAAAACCAAAACGAGATATCACCTCACACTTGCCAGAATGACTATCATGAATAAACCATCAAACAAGTGCTGGTGATGTTGTGGAGAAAAGGGAACCCTAGGGTACTGTTTGTGGGAATACAGACTGGTACAGCCACTGTGCAACACAACATGGACTTTCCTCAAAAAATTAGAAATGGAACTGCCTTTTAACCTAGTGATCCCACTTCTGGGAATATATCTTAAGAATCCTGAAATGCCAATCAGGAAGAATATATGCACTCCATGTTCATAGCAACATTATTTAGGATACCAAGATCTGGAAGCAGCCTTACTTCCCATCAGCAGATGAGTAGATAAAAAAGCTCTGGTTCATTTACACAATGGAATACTGCCCAGCAGTAAAAAAGAAGTACCTTGCACCTTTTACAATAGCATGGATGGACCTGGAGACAGTTATGCTAAATGAAATAAGCCAGTCACTGAAAGACAAATACCATATGATCTCACTTATATGTGGAATCTAATGAACAAAATAAAGTTACAAGCAAAATAGAATCTGAGGCACAGAAACATGGAACAGACTGACAGCTGTAAGAGGGGTGGTGTGAGGTGGGGACTGTTTCAAAGAAGGTGAAGAGATTAGCCAACCAAAGAACATGTATGCATGACCCATGGACATGGACAACAGTGTGGAACTGTCTGAGGGAGTGAAGAGACTGGGTACAGGGGGGCAAGAGGAAAAATTGGGACAATTCTAATACCATAAACAATTAAAAAATTTCTTTTTAATTAAAAAAAAATTACATCCCCACTGTAGTCCCCACTCCCCACAGAAGACAGGAATTTTTTTTCTGGTGAAGCTGAGCCAGGATGGCCCTGGAGACAGCAGGTCGAGTGAAACATGGTTAAGAGGGCTGGACTGAGAGCAGAGTACTGAGAGACAGTGTACTTGAAGACGTTTCTCCAGGATACCCTCAAGAATTCTGATTGTTAGGCTGAGACCCCCTGGGCAAGAATTCAAAGGTAGGCTTCTCTGGAAAAACTGCTGGATGGCTCTAGGAATTCCACAAATACTGACACTGGAAGCCCCAACACAGAGGCTGAGCCCATGGGTCCACAGCCAGCCTACACCACAGACCTTTCACTCAGCCTTCAGCACTTTTTCTTGGACACCAACAGAAGATGGCCACGGACTGCCAGACATTTGAGGAAAGCCTCAGAACAAAGCACGTAACCCAAAACTGGGTGGGGGTGGGCAGGATGGGACAGGACGATGCAACGGAAGAAAACTTCAAAACTACCCTAACTGATATCTTCAGAAAGACAGTATTTCCATGAAACAAGAACAGGATGCTACTTTTTGAAAAATTACAGAACAACTTCTTGAGTATTTCAGAGGTGGCAGTCAAAGTAAACTAAACAGAAAGACTGGGCAACAAAGGTAAAGAAGTCTTGATGAAGTGGAATTGAAGGCAAACAAACAAACAAACAAAACAAACCATGCTGCCCAGAGAGACGGGCAATTAGAAGAAAACAACTGTAGGGGAACCAGAAGGTCCAAAACCAATGAATGTGAGTATCAAGAAGGTTATTATCAAACATAAGAAAATGTTTCAGGATAGAGGGGTCAAAGTCCCCAGATGGAAAGTGCTCATCAAGCAGCTTGCACAAGGAATTCCGCATGAACACAGCAGGCCCCCTGACTTTCAATCTCAGAGCACAAAGGTGAAAGGGAAGGTCCTGAAAACTCTGGAGGGCGAGGTGGAGTCACATCACCAAGGACTAAGTGCAAGTTGCCACTGGGCTTCTCAACAGCAGCCAAGGAAACCAGTGCAGAGAGGGAGCAATTGTGAGGGAAAATTATCTTCCAGCTAGACTTATGTGCCCATCCAAACTATTAATACCAACCAAGTAGAATTAATACATTTTCAGAACAGCCAAGTCATCATTTACCTCCTATAAAGTCCTTCTCAGGAAGGTTCTCTATCAAAACAAGGAAGAAAACCAAGATACGAATTCAAGAAACAGAGAATCCAACACAGAAAAAATAGGGAACCGATACACATAACAACATGGAAAAATCTTAAAAGCATTATGCTATGTAAAAGAAACCAGACACAAAAGAGCACATGCAATATGATTCCATTTTTATGAAACAGTGGAAAGGTAAAATTAATCTTCGGAAACAAAAAGTGGATCAGTGACTGCCTGGGGCTGGGGTGAGGTGGGAATGGAGAAGCAGCAGCAGAGAACAACTTCCAAGAGGTACAATGAACTTTCTAGGGTGAGGGAAATGTTCTGCATCTTATTTGTGGTGGTGGTAGTGATGATATGGGTGTTGACATCTATCAGGACTCATTGAGGCCCTGGCAGGATAGCTCAGTTGGTTAGAGGGTCATGCTGATACCCCAAGGTTATGGGTTCCTTGCCTGGTTGGGGCACATACAGGAAGTGACCAGTGAGTGCATAAACTAAGTGGAACTGCAAATAGATGCCTCCCTCTCTCTTCCTTCCTCTCACTCTCGAAAATCAATAAAAATGCTTTTAAAAATTACAAAACTAGAAAACTCATTGATATTATACACTTAAAAGGGTGTATATTTTTTATGTCAGTTACCCTCAATAAAATTTATTTTTATTCAATGGATCAATAGCTGTGAAGTAGGTCTAGGGAACAACTAATTCAAACTACAACAAATGGATGAAGCACCTCACAGAAGTCTCCAGAGTAAAATGGAATTGATTACTGCTATGAACTGGATATACACCCCCCTGTCCCCACCCGCAATTCATGTTGGAGACCTAACCCCCTTATGGCCATATTGGAAAAGCACTGGGTTTAAATGGAAGGTACGAATACTAGTTGAATACTATTTAAAAAAAAAAACCCTCTTTGCACATTGTATTCCTGACCTGCACTTTGTCTATTGGCAGGACTAGTTATCTCCTACTTGCTAAATATACATGAAAGAACAAAATTAAACAATACAGTACCCCAGTCTGCCCTCCTCCTGTCTCAGAAGATCATGTCATCTCAAGAAACATGGCATGCTTCCATCAGTAAGTGAGAGAAAAGGAATGGGTCACATTATTTTATTCATTCAGTCATTCATTCAACATACACTTACTAAGAACCTTTTGGGGACCTAATAGGCCAAGCTCTTCTTGATGACAGGCACATAGAAGTAAAGACCACAGGTTCCTTATCCTCCAGAAGGTCACAGCCTAGTTGAGAGACCTTCACATCAACACATACATTCTAATATCACGTAGTACTTACTATAAAAGACAATAAATGAAGTACAAGAGAGAAGCAAGAACTGATCACTATAGCCCTACCAATCCTCAATGGCCAATATCTAATAAATCCCTAATTCTAGGCTGGGAAGAAAAGACCTAGGGGCCCTGGATTGGATTCCTGCTGTGTTGGGAACCACCCTGCCTTGTTTCAGAAGCTGTAATGCCCCATGGCTAAGGCTGAGTGAGAGACCTTGGTACCATAAGCCACTTAAGGAGACAAAGCTTATCTCCCTGGCAGGGGTGCCTCCTCTGCCCCCTTTTACTTCACCCTGCTTGGTCATGAGTGGATGACCTGTTAGCCAATGACCGGTAAAATTCCTCACAGGAGGAACAACCTAAGACAGGCACAGTCATGAAGGGCCCCCAGGGAAGGACTTGGGGGGCTACAGAAGAAGAGGGTGATGGACCCTCACCCCTCAGCTTTGACATAGCCTGAGTCCTCATTCTGTCTGCAAGAATGTTCCTAATCTCTTGACTGCCTTACTTAAGCCTGAAACAATGACAAAGAGCAGTGCAGTCCTGTGCTGGAAAGGGCAGGTTCCCTGGGGCGATGAGGCCTAAGAAAGAATACATAAAATCCTGTGAAACCTGCTTTGCTAAGAATGCCCTTAGTTTTCTGATAAGTGTCCCAGCAGGAAATGAGTTTGTTTCCCAAAGTTTTATAGCCCCTTAGCTAACTGACCCTAACTCAGAATAAGGCCTCGTAGTTCTTTGTATGTTATCTATTGTTTGATCCTTACTGACTGACAATGACTAATTAGTTATACCTGTATTCCTGTGCAAATTGAACCCAATAAAAGCCCATTGAGGAAAAGGTTCTTGGCCCTTCTTCTTTGAAAGATTGGCCACCTTTCCTCCTCAAGCAGATCATGTCTTGGTAGACTTATTCTCATCTGTGGTAGACAGGGGTCCCTGTGAGCAGAGTGCCCCCCCACATCTGGCACCCAAACAGGGACCTGAGGACTCAGGACCTGCTTTGACCAGAGGCTATGAGCCATCATCATGGACAGCATGCCTAAGAGGGTGGAAATTAGCACTTTCATTCCCCCAGGGACAGGGGCATCTCTCAGTAAGGCCCTCATTGTGTTACAGATAAGAGGAAAGGTTTCTGTTATGCTGCCATGAGTGGTTTTCTTCTCATTTCTCTCCCCTGCACCCTCTTCCATGAATAGGAGTCTTGCTTTCTCTCTCCCAAGTATTTGCTGCATTTTGCAGGCATGGGTTGAGCAGTTAAGAGCCACTAGAATGCTTGCCACTAGAAGACACCCTTGAGAGGATAAGCTCAACATGGACTGGGAAGACACTAGGTTTCCCACCAGCTGCAAGCAAAAATCCATGCCATGAGAGGCACACTGTAAAAGCATTCACAAGCCCATCCCCTGAAGCATGATCCCTGCCTAGGTTTAGGCTTAAGAAGGAGAAATCAAAGACCTTCCCTTTTATCAGCTTTTGTAGCAAGGTATTTGTGAGTGTTTCAGCTTCCTGCTAAGCACCAAAGAAAAGACGCACTTCCTCACGCTGGCTTGAGATCTCGGGTATCCCTATGTGAGTAGGGGCCTCATGGAAGTGTCTGGGGTCAAATCCCTGAGACATGCAGGAGCCTCACAGGGGATTCCACCTCACATAATTTAACTTTTGGTTCACCCAGGGAAGTGAGATTTAAGGGTTGGTCACCCAGAGATTCGAGCCCTTCCAGCTGGTCTAGATGACTGGGGGAAAACCCAAGACCCATAAGTGGGGTGAGGGTACCTGGACACCTGGTAGCCCTCCCTGACTGCCTTCCACCAGCAGTACATTTTGACCCATTACACTCCCCTCACTAGCAAGAAACAAGATCTGAGGGTGCAGATGAGTAAACTGAAAACTGAAACTGGTTTCGTAATTGCCGCACTTGCAGTGGGAGGAATTTCAGAAAATGTTCTTTTATTTGTTAAGGAATTTCTTTACAGATTTCTAAAAATCCCCTACCATGGGGAACAGACTCTCTAAGGAACAGGAGCAATATTTTAGGCTAATTCAGTAGCTTTTTAAGGCTGCTGGATGTCTCCCTGATAACAGATGTTTAGATTTGGAAATATGGAAGAGAAGGGACTGATGGACACCAGCTGGGCCCTTCTTGCAGTTCACCCCAGCTGCAGCAAGCATCATGGCCCCACCTAGTAAGCCCATCAGGCCTGGGTGTATGTGCACTCACAGAGCAGTGGGGCTGGATCATTCCACCAGGACTAGAGACAGCAGTGGAGAGGGGATTTGGTCCCCCTGACATCCCCTCCTCCCCATGTGCTCAGGAGCTACCTTCCCCTGCACCAAGCACCCAGCGCCAGGCACGGGTCCTGGCCCGCAGGGTCAGCCCCTGGGCTGTGGTTCTGTGCAGTGCCTTGCCTCAGCCAGCGCCAAGCAACAGACTTAGAAGTAGCACAGACAGCGTGTCATGGAGGGGAGTTCCAGCCCAGTCATCTCTGAGGTAAGGGACAGCAGCTCCCTGAGCTTTGGGAGGCTGCTGGCATGCTTAATTTTGAGAAAGGGATTTCTGTTTCCTTTACATTTATATACCTGGAAGAGGGGGCATTTCTCAGCCCCACAAAAGTGTGTGGACTCTTAAATGTTTTGGTCCAGGTGAGCAAGTTGGATGAATTCAGCCTTACATCCTTTCCATCCCACTTAATATCTGGGGCAGGGACCTCCTCACTCAGTGGGGAAAACAAATCACCCTGCCGCCTTTTCCTTAGTGGCCACTGTCCAGACCCAGACTTAAATTCTCCTAGATCCTTAAGTGATCAGGCTAAACAGGAATTAGATTTAGTTAACCAATACCTTTTTTCCAGCTCACTAGGGTAAACAGACAATTACCTGTCAGACTTTTTTGCTTTCCCACACTTGGGATGCCTACTAGCCTAACTGAACAGTTATCACCTAATTTAGAAATGATTGAATGGTTATTTTTATCCCATCAACCCCAGTGCACTATTACCACCTATATTACTGCACTATGTCAGCTTATTATCAAAGGCTGTGATAGAGTAATTCAGCCTTTTGGCCATGACTCAGCTATTATACATGTTCCACTCACCCAAGTGTATCCACAACAACTTTATAGTCAATCTTTAGAATTTCATTGTGTGGTCACTGATTTTGTAGGAGATCTTAATATTCATTTACCTTCTGATAAATTTCTCCAAAACCTCCCCACTCTTAATATCCACATAGGGGAAAAATTCAGTACCACTCCTATTCCTAAAGCTAGAACCACTTTTATTGATGGTTCAGGAAAAATGGGGAAAGCTGCTATCACCTGGAAAGAAGGGAATGAGTGGAAACATTTTCTTTCTGGAGGGCACTCTTCCACCCAATGGGCAGAAGTTTCAGGGGGCTATTCTTGCCCTCCAGCATTGGCCCAAAGAGCCTCTTGACTTAGTTTGTGACTCTGGTTATACTGTATATATACTCCTTCATATAGATCAGGCTCTATTAAAAGAGTAGGTTGAGCCTCAGTTACTAAGTCTATTTCTAATGCTGAAAAGTCTTTTAGATAAAAGGAAGCACCCCTTATTTGTTACCCATATCCAATCTCATTTGGGCTTGCCCAGACCTATAGCAGAGGGTAATTCTCGGGCTGATGCCCTTGTCAGCCTAGCAGATACTTTTCAGTCTACGGTAATGTCTCATCAATTTTTTCACCAAAATAGTCAGGCCCTGCATAAAGAATTTAATATTCCATGGACCCAAGCAAAACAGATTATCAGAGAATGTCCAGATTGTCAAGCGCTTTCAAAAGTGCCCCCTACTCTTGGCATTAACCCTAGAGGATTGCAAGCTCAAATAATTTGGCAAACAGATGTTACTCACTATCCCCCTCTTCATTTCATAATATTCTCCTTAAGTTTAGCAATCCAATGAAGCTTAAATTTTAAAAGACTTATTATGCTTATTTTGGAATGTTATGTGAATTATGTATGTTGTAAAAAGTTCAAGTAAGTTGTAGATAGTCTGTAAGAAAGAAATTAAAGTGAAGGAAAGGAAACTATAGGATTGTGAAGGAGGGTAGAAGGAATAAAGGAAAAAGATACCACATTCATGGGTGGCATGAAAAGAAAGTACATTAGAGTGAAGAGCTGAAGAGGGGAAGTGAAAGTGGAAAGGAAATAAGAGGGATAATAAGCATCTAAGTCTTTGAAACACTGCAAATTCTAGACCTAGGAACTACCAGGTCCTGAAAACAATAGAGTAATTAACTCAAACCCATTGCAGCTTGCAGAAACAGCAGGGGGCCTGTCTTTCCAAGCAGACACTTACTCAGGTATTCTACAGGCCACTCCCCTCACTGGAGAATCAGCAAAGAATGTTAGGGCTCCAGGCTTTCAGCCACCTAGGCCATCCACAGGAGATCAAGACTGATAATGGCCCAGGATATATTACATGAGCCATTCAGGCTCTCTTTAAAAAATGGAGAATTCAGCATAAAACAGGTATCCCCTATAATTCTATTGGCCAAGCAATTGTTGAAAGAGCTCACCAGACCTTTAAAACATTACTAAACCAACAAAAAAGGGGGAGTCAGGAAACATCCCCCAGGAACTTAACCATGCTAGTAATGTATATGTACAATTTTTTGAATTGTGATGATAATCTAAAGTCACCCATAGACAAACACTTTGTACTAAACAGGCCTGCAGGCCCACACTCTTTGGTCTTGTACAAAGACCCTTAGGGGAAGGAAAATGGGAGGGCCCAGTTGAGCTATTAACTAGGAAAGAGGGTATGATTGTGTTTACTCTCCAGAAGGACCTTTGGAGTTGCCAGAAGAAGGTGAAGCCATGTCATAGAAAAGGCTACCCAACGTGCAACCCACCTCCACCCTATTGGACTCCCCCCACGCATCCAGCTTCTCTAAGATGTGTGTCACCCCCCGAAGCAGAATTCCAGTCAGCATTCCTGGGCAGATATTCATCATTGCCTGCAGAGTGCAGTCTCTACCAATCACAAAGGACAAACTGATCAGCTTCAGCTTGAGTTCCAGTAGCAGCTCAATGACATCAAAGGCCTTACTGAACAGAAAGTGTTCCAGACCCTCAATGATAATCTACGATGGCTGAACCCTAAGAACTGGTTCAATGGACTGAATTTACAAGTTTGGGTCATGGCAGCCCTTGGATGACTCCTTGTCTTAATCCTTATTTGTGCTTTACACTGTATATATAGAGAGGCTGTTTTCTCATGCTCATGTTCAGAAACAGCAAATAACAATTACAATTGAGTTCAGCACCCCACCCCCGACACTGCAACACTCAGTAACATAGTTCCTGAAGATTAAACCAATGGGCTCAGTATGTGAATAAACCAAGGTAATTTCTATGTTGCTCAACATCAAAGCAATTGTGTGCCCAGAGAAATCTGGAAAGGCTCAGTGCTATGCTTCCATGACCATTCAAATCTAATTTGCTTTCAGTCTAATTTTCCTCAGACCCTGGGGTGTGTTTAACAATTTAATAGAGGGGAGCGAGCATTCCTCAAACATAAACTGAGAGAACTACTTTGCCCAACTTCAAACCATGAAAATTTCTGCTTGGGTAAATAAGTCTCTGACTAGTTGTAATTGAGGTCTCCCAAGAGCTCTCTTGGACCCCACTATTCATACTTACAGTGCTGATTGGACTCTCAAATATCCCAACCTTGCCAGCCTCCAACACCTGGTAGAGCTCTGCCATGAAGTCTTTCTGGATGGAATAGGGTGTGAAGGGAAAAGGGAAATGGATGCCACCAATCTCCTGGGTTTTATCAGCCATCATCCTAAGAGGGAGAAAAAACACCTTGTAGTTCTCTGACGAGCCAGAAAGAACTGGCTTGAAAACTACAACAATTCTTAAGAACAGCCTCAGGACCAGTTATGGAACTTCTCCTGAGGTTGTACATTTTTTTCGCAAACACACACCACGCTCTCTCCATCATGTGCATGTCCCCATGAAGCCATACCAAATCATGGGGAATCCATCTAGTGACATTCATCCCAAGTGGCTCTACAAGAAGGAAGCCTAGCAAAGCCCCTATACCGGAACTCCCTGCCATTTCACCTGGGATGCTTTTACTGCTTGGATAGCCTTGTAGTGCCCCTAGGAAAGGATTGGAGATTTCCTCTGGGATCGGAGGTGTTGCCTATAATGACGTCTCCAGTATTCTTCTCTCCCTTCTCCTCAGGGCAGCATTTGCAGGACAAATTTGCATCACTTTATCCTGTTGCAAAGACCTCTAAGTAAAATCATGGCACACAGGCAAAAAATGACAAGTACCATTACAACTTTTCTTATATGGCACAATTTAACATTCATGTCCCTATTTTACAGATTATCTTTAGTTTGCTTGTTAGTTCACCCTACCCTCCATTTCCAGTACCCACCAGAGCAGCCTCCACGAAGTGGTTGGGCCTCAAGAATCAGACCTTTCTGTCTGGTTCCAGACTGGCAGAGCACTCTTCACAAGGACTATGCCCAGCTAGAAAAGCTCCAGCTACAGAGACCACAGCATCTCTTTCCCTTGCCAGGCCAAGGTCTAAGGCAAATGTTTCCACTCTGTGTCTGTGTCATCTTTCTCCTCTCTTCTGAACCTGATTTCTCTGAGATAGCATTTGCATCTAAGAGACTTCCTTCCCTTAGTCACCATTTGGAGGACTGACTCTTCCATCCTGGTCCCACACTCTCTCTTTGGAAGACACTACTCCAAGCTCTTTAGCAGGTTCATCTTTCACAAGTACAAACATGAATAACCCTAAAACCATTAGCATCTTTGTTACCTAACTAGTCTCAATAAAACCAACAGCAATGTCTGTTCGACATGAGGGGAAAGGCAGTTGCTGGAATGTTCTTCCAGCTATGGTTTAGGGGCAGTTCAAGTGACTGCAGAGGTGAAAGGATGAACTACAGGAAGTGACTTTAAAAAACGTGGACAATTCAATAACAGGAAGGAGGCATGTAATCAAATAACCATTACAACGTGAAGGGGCAGAGAAAGGCATGTAACAAATTTTGAGCACCTATGTGCTAAGCACTCCACAGGCCCTTTTGCTTTCATTATCTCATGTAATCTGAAAAACACTTAAGGATACAGTTGTTGCATACAGGTACTTACAGGAATGAAATAACTGTTCAAAGTCTCAGCTAATTAGAGGAAAACCAGGGATCCAAACCCAGGTCCATATGACTGTTTTAGTCAAATTTAACTGACTGTGGGAGATAACCAACAGACCTAAAAGGGAGATTTATTGAAAAGATACCTATTGAGAATTGAGACCATCTGGAAAAACCAAGAATAGGAGCCGTGGACAGGGTGAGAGTTCTGGTACACTAGAACTACTGACACGTTCAAATTTCAAAATAGCTCCCAGGACCTCACCAACCAGTAAGTACCCACAGATTATCTTTCTCCAGCTCACTCACATGCCAGATGGAGCCACTGACTGACTTCCTCTGCTTACTCACAGCTTTTGCTCATTCAGAACTTCAGCCTGCACATGGTCACTTCAGCCCTCTGTACCTTTTATCTTCAGCTCCCACTACCATGAGAAAATGTTTTTCATGTTTCTCAGTTCTAAATTCCAAGAGAAATCTCTGATCAGCACCTCCTGCCCTTTTAAGACAGGTCCCTGGTCACCCTACAGAAGGGTAAAGCACCAGCCTGATCTGATCATCCCAGGCCTTGCACTTGCTGCCCTCCCCACTCCCACCCCAGCCCCCACCACAACCCCCACCCCAGAGAAGGATGAGTCCTCAACAGTTAGGGCCGCTCATCTCCTCAGAGAAGCCTCTTCCTCTATTTTGCCATCCTAGTGGTCAAATACCCTCCCTCCTAATACAGGTCATGTGCACACACTCACACAACACACACACATACTGCTCTACTTTAAGTCACTCTTTTATTTCATACCCTATGTTTATTTCTTCATAGCTCTTAAGCACTCACAGCTAACTGGGTTGGCCAAAGTCCATGTAGTTTTTTTCCCATAAAATAGAGACACGATTTCATTTCACCAATAACTTTATGACTGGATATTTTGAGTATGTTGGGCTCTCTCCCACATGGTATATTGTTGACTGTTCTCAATTAATGCCTCGTTTTGATTCCTTCAACTTTGACTGGTCTACCTGATTGTGGAACATTTTCATGGAGAAATCTCCTAGACAAACTTTTGCAAACCACTTGTGACATGTTTGACCAGTCCCCCAGTACTTTTCCATACACTGTGCCTATCTTTTTTGTGCTTCAGTTCTGTTTTTACCTTTCTTGAAATAATAAAGCATAATATGCTGGAAATGTTGCTTATTTTCTTCCTTCTTCAATATTAAAATCGCAACAAAAAAATTCACCAATTTTGATATACATTTTTTTAGGCACACTGATGTGAAAGCTGTCACAAAACAATCTCACAAAGGTGTCTTGAATGTAGTTAAAGACAACTAAGCATGATGAGAACCATCTCACAGAAAAAAGCAAATGAACTTCTTGATTTAGCCCACTATTTTATTTAGTCCTTCTCTCTAGAATATACGAGTCCTTCTCTCTAGAAAAGGTCCAGCCACTGTTAACATAATGGGAATCGTTTGCACGAAATTGATGTAACCCATCAGCCAAAGCAAATGGAATGTAATGCACATGTGTGAACAATGACAACTTTACTATACTAGTTAGGGGGTTGGTAGATGCCATTGAGTGACTGTATATATTGTGTGGCAGTTGCAAAATGACTGAGTGAGTAGAAGAATGAATCTGCATCAAATTCTGTGTTAAGCTTGAACATTCCTCAGCGGAAACTATCCCCATGATTCAGAAGGACACAGCTATGGGCAACTGGTGATTGGCAGCCTCATCAGGACAACACTCCTTCTGACGCATCATGTCTCATGCAGTTTTTTTTTTTTGCGAAACATCATACCACCCAGCTGATTCAGCTCCCCTACAGCCCACATTTGGTGCCCTGCAACTTGTGGTTATTCCCAAAACTAAAAGCACTTTGGAAATGGAAGAGATTTCAGACCGTTGATGAGATATAGGAAAATATGTTGGGGCTGCTGATGGCAGCTGGGAGAACTGTGTCAGGTCCAAAGGTGCCTCCTCTGAAACGGACTGAGGCACCATTGTCCTATGTACAGTGTTTCTTGTATCTTCTTCAATAAGTGTCTCTAGTTTTCATAATACATGGCTGGGTACCTCCTGGACAGACCTTGTAGGCAGCATGTAAGAAGGACCCTCGTCTGTCTTGTTCTTCCCTGACCTTAGCACTCAGCAAGCTAGGTGCTTTGGCAACTAGAAGCCATTCAATAAAAATCTGATGAATAAATAAAAAGCAGGCTTGAGATGGGGGCTGTAGATGAAGGTTTCTGTTCTTTACAGGTGAATGTGGAGGATGCCCCATGACTTAAATATATAATCCACAAGACAGTTTTTAACAGTTTCAAGCTGTTTTCCTATAACCTCACAACAACCCTGTGTAGCCAGTATTTTTATTAGCTTTATTTTATAGATGAAGAAACTGACACTCAGAAATATTAAGTCAAGGGGGGAGTGGTATACCAGGGGAAAGAAAGGGAGGGATCAAGTCAAGGAACATATATAAAGGACCCATGGACAAAGACAATGGGGAAGGGAGGACTGAATGTAGGAGTGGAGGATGGTTAGGGCAGGGGAGGGTAATAGGGGGGATGGAGACAACTGTAATTGAACAAAGATAAAAAAAAGAAAAAAAGAAAAAAGGTGGGGTAGAAATGTTAAGTGATTTGTCCAGTCAGTCAGCAATTCCCTGAACCCAAGGTTTAAATGTACATCTACCAGACCTCAAACCACTGACTTTGTATTTCTTCACTGTTCCTTCTCACCAGGATAAGTAGGGTGAAGAGACTTGATTATCAAATACCAGAGTGACCACAGGAAACAATACAAAAAGAGAGTCATTATTATTTTACTCCCTGTGAGTAGTAATTATGGACCTCATTATTCTAGAAGCAGCACAAGATAAGTGAGAAGTTAAAGAAGTGTTTAGCCCTGGCCAGCTGGAACAGTTGGTTGGAGCTTTATCCTATACACCAAAATGTTGCAGTTCCATCCTGGTCAGGGCACATGCCTGGGTTGCAGGCTAGGTCCCTAGTGGGAGGCTACATGAGAGGCAACCATACATTGATGTTTCTCTCCCTCTCTTTCTCCCTCCCTTCCCCTTCTCTAAAAATAAATAAATAAAATCATTTTTTAAGCACTATTTTGGTTGTATCCCATAGATTTTAGGTCATTGTGTTTTCATTTTCATTTTTCTCAAGGTCTCTTTTGAGTTCTTCCTTGACCGGCTTGTTGACCCATTCATTGTTTAGTATCATGTTATTTTGCCTCTATGTGTTTGTGTTTTTCAGTTCTCTTCTGGTAATTGATTTTTAGTTTCATACTGTTGTGATTAGAGAAGATGGTTGATATGATATCAATCTTTGCAAATTTATTGAGACTTGTTTTGTTACCTATAATGTGGTCTATTCTGGAAAAAATGTTCCAGGTGCACTTGGAAAGAATGTATATTCTTCTGTTTGGCGTGAAATGTCCTAAAAATATTAATTAAGTCCATCTGGTCTAATGTGTCATTTAAAGCCACTGTTTTTGCTTTTGATTTTCAGTTTGGATGATCTACCCATTGATGTCAATGGGATATTAAGACCTCTATTATTACTGCATTACTGTTGATACCTCATTTTATGTCCATCAATATTTGCTTTATGTATTCAGGTGCCCCTACATTGGGTCAATCAACATTTATGACAGTTATGTCCTCTTATTTGTTTGTCTATTGCTATGAAATGCCTCACTTTGTTTTTGTTACAGCCCTTGTTTTAAAGTCCATTTTGTCTGATGTAAGTATTGATACCCCATCTTTTTAAATTTTTTATTGTTGTTCAAGCACAGTTGTCTCCACTTTCCCCACACCCCATCCACCCCCACCTCCCACCATCAATCCTACTCCCATTTGGCTTTGTCCATGGGTCCTTTATACATGTTCCTTGATGAACGTTTCCCTTCTTTCCCCCATTATCTTCCTCTCACCTCTGGTTACTGTCAGTTTGTTCTTTATTTCAATGTCTCTGGTTATATTTGGCTTGCTTGTATGTTTTGTTGATTAGGTTCCACTTATATGGTGGAGATTATATGGTATTTCTCTTTTACTGCCTGGCTTATTTCACTTAGCTTAGTGCTCTCCAGTTCCAACCATGCAGTCGTGAAGGGTAGGAGCTCCTTCTTTCTTTCTGCTGTGTAGTATTCCCTCATGTAAATATACCATAGTTTTTTGATCCATTCCTTTACTGATGGGAACTTAGATTGCTCCCAGCACTTGACTGTTGTAAATTGTGCTGCTATGAACATTGGGCTGCATAGGTTCTTTTGAACTGGTGTTTCAAGGTTCTTAGGATATAATCCTAGCAGTGGACTTGCTGGGTGAAAAGGCAGTTCCATTTTTAGTTTTCTGAGGAAATTCCATACTGTTTTCCACAGTGGCTGCACCAGTCTGCAATCCCACCAACAGTGCACTAGGGTTTCCTTTTCCCCACAACCTTGCCAGAACTTGTTTGTGGGAACTTGGTTTGTTTATGATGGCCATTCTGACCAGTGTGGAGTGGTATCTCATTGTGGTTCTAACTTGCATCTCTCTGATGGCTAGTGATGATGAGCATCCTTTCATATGTCTCTGAGCTCCCTGCATGTCTTCCTTGGGAAAATGTCTATTCAGGTCCTTCGCCCATTTTTTAATTGGATTGTTCATCTTCCTGGTGTGGAGTCATGTGAGTTCTTTAAATATTTTGGAGATCAAACCCTTGTCCAAGGTATCTTTGACAAATATATTTTCTCATACGATTGGTTCCCTTTTCATTTTGCTGATGTTTTCTTTAGCCATGCAGAAGCTTTTTATTTTGATCAAGTCCCATTTGTGTATTCTTTCTTTTGTATCTCTTGCTCTAGGAGACATGTCGATAAAATATTGCTGCGTGGAATATCTGAGATTTTCCTGTCTATCTTCTTCTCTATGACTCTTATGTTGTCACAACTTATATTTAAGTCTTCTACCCATCTTCAGTTTATTTTTGTGTATGGTGTCATTTGGTGTTCAGGTTCCTTTTTTTTTTTTTTTTGCATGTAGCTGTCCAGATATCCCATAACCATTTGTTGAAGAGGCTATTTTTACTCCATTTTATGCTCCTGTCCCATTTGTCATATAGTAATTGATCATAGAGACATGGGTTTATTTCTGGGTTCTCTATTCTGTTACATTGATCTATGTGTCTATTCTTATGCCAGTACCAGACTATTTTGGTTACTGTGGCCTTATAATATAGTTTGGTATCAGGTATTGTGTTCCCTCCTATTTTGTTCTTCTTTCTGAAAATAGCTGAAGATATTCAGGGTCAGTTATGGTTCCATAAACATTTTCAAAATCTTTGTTCTGTATCTGTGAAATATGTCATTGGTATCTTAATAGGGATTGCATTGATCTGTAAATTGCTTTGGGTAGTATGGAAATTTTGATGGTGTTAATTCTTCCAATCCATGAACACAGTATAAGCTTCCATTTATTTGTGTCTTCCTTAATTTCTTTCTTCAGTGTTGTGTAGTTTTCTGAGTATAGGTCTTTTACCTCCTTTGTTAGGTTTATTCCTAGGCACTTTATTTTTCTTGTTGCTATAGCAAATGGGATTCCCTCCCCCCCCCCCATTTCTATATCTGATATTTTATTGTTGGTATACAAAAATGCCTTTGATTTCTGAATATTGACTTTGTATCCTGCTTTTTTGCCAAAGTCAGTTATTAGGTCGAGTAGTTTTTGGTGGAGTCTATAGGGTTTTCTATATATGCTATCATGTCATCTACAGACAATGACAGTTTTACTCCCTCCTTTCCAATTTGGATGGCTTTTATTTCTTCTTCTTGACTGATCACAGTGACTAGAACTTCCAATACTATGTCGAATAGAAGTGGTGAAAGCAGACACCTTTGTTTCATTCCTCAACTTAATGGGAAAGCTTTTCATTTTTGCCTGTGTAGTATGATGTTAGCTATAGGTTTCTTGTATATGGGCTTTATTAGGTTGAGGTATGCTCCATCTACTCCAATTTTGCAGTGTGTTTTTATCATAAATGGGTGTGTACTTTATCAAGTGCTTTTTCCACATCTATTGATATAATCATGTGGTTTTTGTCCTTCATTTTGTTTATGTGGCATATTACAGCTAGTGGTCTGTGGAGATTATACGATCCTTGCATCCCTGGGATGAATCCCACTTGATCATTATGTATGGTCTTTTTAATGTATTGCTAGTTGCTGTTTGCCAATATTTTGTTGAGGATTTTAGCATCTATGTTCATCAGTGTTATTGGCCTGTAGTTTTCTTTCTTTGTTGTGTCTTTATCTGGTTTGGGGATTAAGATGATGCTGGCTTCATAAAAGAGTTTGGAAGTCTTCCCTCTTCTTGGATATTTTTGGAACAGTCTGAGAACAATAGGGGTCAGATCATCCTTAAATGTTTTGTAAAAATCTCCTGTGAAACTGTCAGGCTTAGGGCATTTGTGTGCTGGTAGTTTTCTGATTACTGCTTCAATTTCACAGCTCTTATCAGTCTGTTAAGGCTTTCTGCTTCGTCTTGATTCAGTTTTGGAAGACTATATTTTTCTAGAAATTTGTCCATTTCACCCAGGTTTTCAAATTTCTTGGCATATAGTTGTTGGTAGTAGTTTCTTACAGTCTTTTGTATTTCTGTGTTGTCAGTTATAATCTCTTCCCTTTCATTTGTGGTTTTATGTATTTGGGTCCTCTCTCTCTCTCTCTCTCTCTCTCTCTCTCTCTCTCTCTCTCTCTCTCTTTGATGAGTCTGGCTAAAGGCTTATTGATTTTGTTTATCTTTTCAAAGAACCAGTTCTTGGATTTATTAATCTTTTGAATGTTCTTTTAGTCTCTATGTCATTTAATTCTGCTCTGATCTTGGTAATTTCCTTCCTTCTGCTTGCTCTGGGATTTGTTTGTTATTGTTCCTCCAGTTCTTGTAGATGTAGGTTAGGTTGTTTATTTGAAATGTTTCTATTTTTTTAGGTAGGCCTGTATCACTCTGAATTTCCCTGGTAGGACTGCCTTTGCTGTATCCCATAGATTTTGGGCTGTTGTGTGTTCATTTTCACTTGTTTCCAGAAACTTTTTTATTTCTTCCTTGATGTCATTATTAACCATTTCATTGTTTAGTAGCATGCTATTCAATCTCCATGAATTTGAATGTTTTTGAGTGTTTTTCCTTGAGGTTGGTTTCTAGTTTCAGGCCCTTGTTGCCCAAGAAAATGCTTGATATAATTTCACTTTCTTGAATTTGTTGAGGCTTGTTTTGTGTCCTATCATGTGCTTTATCTTTGAAAATGTTCCATGTGCATTTCAAAAGAATATGTATTTGCTTCTTTGGGAGATATATATATATCGTATATATTTATATATATATATAAAATCTTAACTGATTTTATATATATATATAAATCAGTTAAGTCCATTTGATCTAAGGTGTTGTTCCATTTTGTAATAACCTTGATGGCATTTTGTTTGAAAGATCTATCCATTGTTGATAGTGGAGTGTTAAAATCCCCTATTATAAGTGTGTTGCTGTCTATCTCTTTATTGAAGTCCTGCAAGATTTTTTTTTGTATATTTGCATGCTCCTATGTTGGTGCATATATGTTTACAATGTTTATGTCTTCTTGTTTGAATTCTGCCCTTGAGTATTATGAAATGTCCTTCTGGGTCTCTTTTTATGGCCTTTGTTTGAAGTCTATTTTGCCTCATATGAGTTTTGCTACCCCAACTTTTTTTCCTGTCCATTTGCTCAGAATATTTTTCCATCTCTTCACTTTCATTCTACGTGGGTGTTTTGTTCTGAGGTGGGTCTCTTGCAGGCAGCATATGTGCAGGGACATGTTTTCTTATCCTTTCAGTTACCCTATGTTTTTTTATTGGACTATTTAATCCATTTACGTTAAGGTAATATTTGATAGGTACTTATTCATTGCCATGCCCCCCTTGTACCTGTGTTCCTCTCCCTCTCACTCTTTTCCTTCATATTCTTAAAGCAGACCATTTAGCATTCTTGCAGTGCTGGTTTGGTGGAGGTGTATTCTTTGAACCTTCTTTTGTCTGGGAAACTCCTTATCTGGCCTTCCATTTTAACTGAGAGCCTTACTAGGTACAGTAGTCTTGGTTGCAGGCCTTTGTTTTTCATTACTTGGTATATCTCTTGCCAATTCCCTTCTGGCTTGTAGTGTTTCTGTTGAGAAGTCAGCTGCTAGCCTTATTGGAACTCGCTTGTATGTCCCTTGCTGTCTTTAAGATCTCTCTTTGTCTCTAATATTGGCATTTTAATTATGATGTGTCTTGGAGTAGGCCTCCTTGAGTTCATCTTGATTGGGACCCTCTGTGTTTCCTGAATTTATGTGGCTTTTCCTTGCTCCAGGTTTGGGAAGTGTTCTGTCATTATTTTTTCAAACAGCTTTTCTATTCCTTGCTCCTTTTCTTGCCCTTCTGGTATTCCTGTGATACAAATGTTGTTGCATTTCATGTTGTCTTGCAGTTCCCTTAAGCTATCTTCACATTTTTTTAGTCTTTTTTCATGCAGCTGCTCTACCTGGGTTTTTCTTTGTTCCTTGTCTCTCAGCTCACTAATTCAGTCCTCTGTTTCATCCAGCCTGCTTGTAATTCCTTCTGGTGTATTTTTCATTTCAGATATTGTATTCTCCATTCCTTTCTGGTTCTTGTTTATAGTTTCTTTCCTTTTACATACTCTTTTAGTTGTCACTTAATTCCTTGGTGTGTGAGTTTCTGGAGCATCCTTATAACCATTTTTGAATTTATACCTTATAGTTTGCTTGCCTCCATTTCATTTAGATTTTTATTATGGAATCTTCCATTTCTTTTATTGTGGGTTCTTTGTTTCCTCATTTTAGGTGACTCTTTTTTGTTTGTTTCTGTGATTCCAGATGCTCTGTTTTGCCAGCTGTCTTTGTTGGGTGAACCTCTGTGGTAGGTGTTCTGTGTGTCTCAGGGGTATGGTTTCTTTAATCTACTTTTCTGGATACTCTAGGGTTGCCCTTTCTTCTGTTTGTGTGGACTCTGTTGTTGTACTTGGACTTTACCTGTTGGTGGCTCCTTTGTTGGTGGGTTCTCCCCGCCAGCGGTTTTACTGGAAGTCTCAACTCCCACCTTGTCTTGTATGCTATTGTACAGGTGTTGGTTAACAAAGTGGTATTACCAGACAACTAAACCTATGCCAGAAAAAAAAAACCCTTACCACATCAGTAGTCTCAACCACAATTGAACTAAGATTAATAAAGGTGAAGAGAGATTGCAGGTATTATAAGATATGACTAAGGGAATATGAGATGACTAAAAGAGGGGAAAATGTTATTGTGTGGTTAAGAGGGAAGAGTATTGATAACAGTTGGCCTGGCTGGCGTAGCTCAGTGGAGTGAGCATGGGCTGCGAACCAAAGTGTGACAGGTTCGATTCCCAGTCAGGGTATATGCCTGGGTTGCAGGCCATAACCCCCAGCAACTGCACATTGATGTCTCTCTCTCTCTCTCTCTCTCTCTCTATCTCCCTCCCTTCCCTCTCTAAAAATAAATAAATAAAATCTTTGAAAAAAAAGAGTTGGGATAGAACCAAGGTGAAGAAAGGGATAGAGCAAAATTTACAACATAAGTAAAACCTGAAAGGGCAATGCAAACAATGGTGTAAGAAGAGGAAGAGTGTACTATGAGGTTTGAAATAAAATTGGAAAGGTAGTGGACCAACAGGAACTAAATTGCAGAAAAACCATAGTAGGGTCAGTAGCAATGATAGCTGAATGAAGTTTAATCAAGTTGGCACAGGAATAAGAGTATTGTAGAAAAGCAAAAAATGAATTGAGATGTCTACAGTAAACAAAAATGATTTTGAAAGCATGGGGGAAGCAAGCTAATAAGAGTAAGGAATAAAGCTCAGGTTGAGAGAGAGGAAGAAAGAAAAAGAAAAAGAAAAAATGGGAGAGAGAAAACAATTAAAATTCCTTACTCAACTGATCAGGGGCATGGGGAAGGCAAAGTAGAGTAACACAGCAGAAGAGTATTCTATGGGGTTTAAATTACAAAGAAGTAGTGAACAAATAGGAGATCCTTTGGAGAAGTATAATACTAACCTTGATATTTCACTCAACTAGCCACTGTTTATGAAAGGTGAAAAAGAAATAAGACTCTAGAAGGGAAAAAATGTGAGCTGAAAGAAGAGCGCCTATGTGAGGTTAGTCGGGAGTGAAACAGTTAGAGTAAGGCATAGAAACTTGGCGTAGTATGAGATAAGATAAAGTTAACCACAACAGTAATAAAGCTCAGGAAGATGGCAAAACGGATTAAGACCAGGGAAGGGTGCTGTGTAAGATTTGGAATAACAGCATAAGAAATATATAATCTGAATAAAAAGTAAAAGACCAAAAGTAGTGTGTTATTTAGAATACAAGTGAAATGAAAGGAGAAAAATTAACATGCACTATGAATGGGAGAATAAAAAAAGAACAAATCACAAAATTAAAACACACACAAAAAAGACAAAAAACCCTAAATAAAAGGAAAGATGAGATATTAAAAAATGCAAGTTCTCAAGGTGAGCAAAGTGAAATTTGTTTCACCTGTTGGTGTTCATCTTCTGACTCCTTTCTGGATCTGTCTCTGGTTTTCTCACAGCTCCAGGCTTTATTGTCTGACTCTTAAGAAAAAAAAAAAAAAAAGCCTACTGATTTTAAACCAGCCAATCTGGTTTTGTAGGTCTTCCTGGATCCTGCAGGCAGAGGTGGGTTGGGGTCCATTTTTATCCTTTCCTGTAGTGCGGAGAGGATGGAGGCTCAGCCTAGGGTACAATATGCACAGGTGCCTAGTTTCCAGCCCATACCCTCAGAGCACTGTGCAGTCTGCACTGTCCACTCTGCACATTTGCGCCATGACAGTCCTGATAATCCGCCTTGTTTTGTGCCCCCTTTGATGGGTCCGTGAGGTGCATGGAGTGGGAGCAAAGTGCCCCTCTTCCTCCTTCTTTGTCGGCCTGGCCATTGCATGAATGCGAGGTTCCTGCAGGACGGCTCAGTTTCCCTATTGAATGAACTCTGTTTGGGGGCCGCTGCCTCTCCGAGCCCTTGCTGCCCCCATTTGAGCAATCTGTAAGGCACCCTGAGGGAGCAAATCATGATTTTCTGGGGACCAGATCATGCCCCAACTCCTCCTTCTTCGCTGGCCTAACTGCTGGATGCATGAGGTCCCTGCACAGCAGCTGAGATTGTCTTTTGAGAAAAGTCCCATTGGGTGCCACCTGACGCTCCTTACAAGCGCCTGGTTTTCCACACATTGCAACTCTCTGATTAGTCCAGAATCTATCTGGGTCATGGCTAGTCCCCGCCCCTCTCTTCTCCCAGTTCCAGGTGTTACTCCTCTCCCCAATTTCTCTGGTGCTGCCCCAGCTGGCAACCGCCGCCCCAGCCAGGGTTCACTCCCAAAAGAAGGCAACTCTTTAAAAGGTTCTCATTTTCCCTGCGGTAGTAGAGCAAGGATACAGATGAGTAGACAGGCACAAAATGAAGATAACATTTCCAAAGGTATGGCCTTCTTCTTGTGATGATGACATGATAAAATGTGAAGGTGATGAGATGAATTGAGGTGAATGAAAGAGGCAGTGTAGCATGTTAGGCTATTGACCTTCTGATGGTTTACAGTAATACATAGCAAGCACCTTACGGCTTTTCTTTGGCATATCCCAATTGACAACATCACTATTCTTGGTCCTTGGGACCATTGTTAAGTAAAATGAAGGTTACTTGAAAACAAACACCGAAATACCTCGTGGGTGATGATAACCAGGATCCCCATCTTTTTTTATTTCCATGTTTGTGAAATATCTTTTTTCCATCCCTTTATCTTCAGTTAGTGTGTGTCTTTCAGTATGAAGTGGGTCTTTTGTAGGCAACAAGTATGGGTCTTTTTTTTTAAATCCATTTAGACACCCGTCTCTTTTGATTGGAGCATTTAGTCCACTTGCATTTAGAGTAATTATTGATAGCTATGTAATTATTGCCATTTATTGTTTTCTGGTGTTTTTTGTTTTTCTGTTTCTTTTTCTCTTACTCTCTTCTCTTGCATGTTGATGACTTTATATATATAGTGTTGTTGTACTTAGATTTCTTTCTCCTTATTTCTCATATATCTCTTGTTACTTTTTGGTTTGTGGTAACTGTGTGCTGTACCAAGCTATGTTTATAGCAGTTTATTTTCAGTTGATGGTCATTTAAATTCAAACGCATTCTAAAATCACTACAAATTTTACTCACCATCCTCTACATTTATGTATTTGTCATTATTTTTAGTTCTTTTGTATATGTGTGTTTGCCTGTGTCCCTTAATTTATTGTTGTAATTATACATGATCTTCCTATGTTTGTCTTTCAACCTTTGTACTAGCTTTATATTTTGTTGATTCACTGCTGTCACGTTTGCCTTTGTCAGTGAGAAGTCTTTTACTTTCCCATATTTTCTTATTCACATTTTTCCTTTTCTCCTTAAAGAAGTTCCTTTAACATTTTTTGTTTATAGCCGATTTATAGCTGGTTTATAACTGATTAATTCCTTCATCTTTATCTCACCTGGGAAGCCCTTTATTTCTCCTTCAGCTCTAAATGATACCCTTCCTGGGTAGAGGAATCTTGGTTGTAGGTTTTTACTTTCTATCACTTTGAATATTTTGTGTCACTTCCTTTTGGCCTGCAAAGTTTCTCTTGAGAAATCATCGGATGATCTATGTGTTCTCTGTATCTAAGAGTCTGTTTCTATTTTGTTTGTATTGTGTATTAGATTCCATATAAGTGAAATCATATGGGCTTTGTCTTTCTCTGGCTGGCTTATTTCACTTAGTATAATGTTTCCAGATCCATCCATGCTGTCACAAAAGGTAAGAATTTCTTCTTCTTTTTTAATGGATGAGTAGTGTTCCATTGCGTAAATGTACCGCAGCTTTTTTTATCCACTCATCTACTGACAGACACTTGAGCTGCTTCCAAATCTTGTCTACTGTAAATAATGCTGCAGTGAACATAAGGGTGCATATATTCTTTGGAATTAATGTTTTAGGTTTTTAAAATATATTCCTAGAAGTGGAGTCACTGGGACATAAGGCAGTTCCATTTTTAATTTTTGAGGAAACTACACACTGTTTTCTATAGTGGCTGCACCATTCTGCATTCTCACCAGCAGTGCACAGGTGTTCCCTTTTCTCCATATCCTTGCCAAACACTTGTTTGTCAATTTATTGATGGTAGCCATTCTGACAGGTGTGAAGTGATATATCATTGTCTTTTAGTTTGTATTTCTCTGATGATTAGTGACATTGAGTATCTTTTCATGTATCTGTTGGTCATCTGTATCATCCTCCTTGGAGAAATATCTATTCAGATCCTTTGTCCATTTTTTTATTTAATTGTATTGTTATTTTGGTGTTGAGTTTTATACGTTCTCTCTATATTTTAGACATTAACCTCTTACTAGATGTATCACTGGCAAATATGTTCTCCCATTTATTGCAGTCTTTTCATTTTGTTGATGGTTTCCTTTACTGTACAAAAACATTTTAGTTTGATGTAGTCACATTTCTTTATTTTTTCTTTTGTTTCTCTTGCCCAAGGAAGTATATCAGAAAAAATATTGCTATGAGAAATGTCCAAGATTTTACTGCCTATGTTTCTTCTAAGAATTTATGGTTTCACATCTAACATTTAAGTCTGTATAATTTTGAGTTTATTCTTCTGCCATGGTGTGAGAAGATGGTCTAGTTTCATTTTTTTGCTTGTATCTGTCCAATATTCCAAACTCCACTTATTGCATAGATGATCTTTAAACACATATTATGTTCTTACCCCCTTTGTCAAATATTAATTGACCATAAAAGACATGGGTTTATTTCTGGCTCTCGTATTCTGTTCCATTGATCTATATGTCTGGTGTTTTCTTTGTTTGTTTTTATGCCAGTACCATGCTGTTTTGATTACCATGGCCTTGTAGTATAGTTTGACATCAGGTAGTATGATTCCTCCCACTTTGTCCTTTTTTCTCAAAATTGCTGTGGTTATTCAGGGACTTTTGTGGTTTCATATAAATTTTGGGGATATTTGTTCTAGTTCTTTGAAGTGTGCCATTGGAATCTTGAGAAAAATTGTATTGAATCTATAGATTGCTTTGGGTAGTATGGACATTTTAATGATGTTAATCTTTCTATCCATGAACATGGTATATGCTTCCACTCATTTACATGTTCTTTGAAATCTTTTTTCAGTGTCTCATAATTTAGCATGTACAACTCTTTTACACCCTCGGTTAAGCTTATCCCTAGGTATTTTTTTGTAGGGATGCAATTGTAAATACGATTGCTTTCTTAGTTTCCCTTTCTGATATTTCTTTATTGGTGTATAAAAATGCAACTAATTTCTGGATATTTATTTTGTATCTTGGTACTTTAATGAATTCATTTTCCAGTTATAGTAGTTTTTGGTGGAATCTTTAGGATTCTCTATGTACACTATCATATCATCTGCAAATAATGATATTTTACTTCTTCCTTTCCTATTTGGATGCCTTTTATTTCTTATTCTTGTCTGATTTCTGTGTCTAGGGCTTCTAGTCTTAACTTAGACAAAAGTGGTGAAAGCAGACATCCCTGTCTTGTTCCCAGTCTTAAGGGAAGTACTTTAAGTTTTTGCCCTCTGAGTATGATGACAGCTGTAGGTTTGTTATATATGGCTTTTATTACATTAAGGTACATTCCCTCTATTTCTACTTTGCTGAGAGTTTTTATGATAAATGGGTACTAATTTGTATCAAATGCTTTTCTGCATCTGCTGAGATGATCATGTGATTTTTACCCTTCATTTTTTTATTAAAAAAATTTTTTTTTAATTTTTAGACAGAGCAGACAGGAGAAGAAAGAGAGGGAGAGAAGCATCAATGTGTGGTTGTCTTTCACATGCCCCCTGCTGGGGACCTGGCCTGCAACCCAGGCATGTGCCCTGACAGGGAACAGAACCAGCAACACTTTGGTTCACAGGCCGGCACTCAAGTCTACTGAGCCACAGCAGCTGGGGCCTTCATTTTTTAAATGTAGTACATAACACTTATTGATTTGAGGATATTGTACTAATCTTGCATCCCCAGAATAAATTCCACTTGATAATGGTGTATGATCTTTATAATGTATTGCTAGATTCAATTTGCTAATATTTTCTTGAGGATATGAACATCTATGTTTATCAGGAATATTGGCCTATAATTTTCTCTTTTTTTTTTTTTTTTTGGAGTGTCTTTACCTGATTTTGGAATTAGGATAATGATGGTCTCATAAAATGAGCTTGAAATCTTCCCTGAATCTTTCCTTGAAAAAAATTTTTTGAATAGTTTGAGAATGACGGGTATTAGCTCTTCTTTGAATGTTTGGTAAAATTCTCCTGTGAAGCCATCCAGTCCAGGACCTTTGTTTGCTGGAGTTTTTTATTATTACTTCAATTTCATTATTTGTAATTGGTCTATACAGATTTTCCGATTCTTCCTGACTCATTTCTGGAATATTTTATCTTTCTAGGAATATATTCATTTCATCCAGATTGTCCAATTTTTGGGCATATAGTTGTTTGTAATATTTTCTTAGAATCCTTTGTATTTCTTTGGTATCAGTTGTTACTTCTCTTTTATTTCTGATTTAATTTTGGTGAGTCTGATTAAAGGTTTGTCAGTCTTCCCTGGCAGGTGTGGCTCAGTGGATTAAGTGCAAGCCTGCAAACCAAAAGGATGCCAGTTGGATTCCCAGTCAAGGCACACACCTGGATTGTGCGCCAGGTCCCCAGTTAGGGGCATGTGAGAGGCAAGTGAATGACATTTCTCACACCAATGTTTCTCTCCCTTTCTCCCTCCCTTCCCCTGTCTCTAAAAATAAATAAATAAAATAATCTTTTAAAAAAATTGTCAATCTTGTTTATCTCTTCAAAAAAACAACCTTAATTTCATTAATATTTTGTAATTTTTTTATTCTATGTCATTTATTTCTACTGTGATATTTATTATTTCTTTTCTTCTACTTGCTTTGGGCTTTGGTTGTAGTTCTTTTTCTAATTCCTTTAAGTGTCAAGTTAGATTGTTTGAGATTTTTAATGTGTTTTGAGGCAGGCCTGTAATGCTATACATTTATCTCTTAGGACTATTTTTCTGTGTTCCATAGATATTTTTGTTGTTCTCATTTTCATTTGTTTCAAGGTATCTTTTGATTTCTTCCCTGATTTCATTGTTAATCTATTCATTGTTCAGTACATGTCATTTAGCTGCCATGTCTTTTTGTGCTGTTTAGTGTTTGTTTTTTTGTGTGATTGATTTCTAGTTTCATACCATTATGGTCAGCGAAGATGCTTGATATGATTTCAATTTCCTAAATGTATTGAGACTTGTTTTGTGTCCTAACATGTAGTCTATCCTAGAAATGTTTCATGTGTACTTGAAAAGAATGTATATTTTGCTGCTTTGGGGTAAAATGCTCTAAATATATCAGTTAAATACATCTGATCTAGTGTGCTATTTAATGCCTCTGATTTCTTGTCTCTGCCTGGAAGATGTATCCATTGATGTGAATAAGATCTTAAAATCCCTTATTATGACCATATTATTGTCAACCTCTCCCTTTATATGCATCAAGATTTACTGTATATATTTAGGTGCTCCTACAGTGGGTGTGTAAATTAGAGCATTTAAGCCATTTACATTTGAAGTGATTATTTTTTTATTTTTAAATATATTTTACTGATTATGCCATCATAGTAGTCCCATCCCCCCCTCTATTCTCCTCCACCCTGCACACCCTCTCCCATCCACATTCCCCCTTTTTAGTTCATGTCCATGGGTCATACATATAAGTTCTTTGGCTTCTACATTTCCTATACTATTCTTAACCTCCCCCTGTCTGTTTTCTACCAACCATTTATGCTACTTATTCTCTGTACCTTTTCCCCCTCTCTCCCCCTCCAACTCCCCTGATGATAACCCTTCATGAGATTTCCATTTCTGTGATTCTGTTCCTGTTCTAGTTGTTTGATTAGTTTCTTTTTGTTTTTGTTTTAGGTGTAGTTGTTAATAACTGTGATTGGCTGTCATTTTTTCTATTCATATTTTTTATCTTCTTTTTCTTAGATAAATCCCTTTAACATTTCATGTAATAAGGGCTTGATGATGAACTCCTTTAACTTGACCTTATCTGGGAAGCATTTTATCTGCCCTTCCATTCTAAATGATAGCTTTGCTGGATAGAGTCATCTTGGATGTAGGTCCTTGCCTTTCATGACTTTGAATAACTTTCACCAGCCCCTTCTTGCCTTCAAGGTCTCTTTTGAGAAATCAGCCAACAGTCTTATGGGCACTCCTTTGTAGGCAACTATCTCCTTTTCTTTTGCTGCTTTTAAGATTGTCTCCTTATCTTTAATCTTGGGTAATGTAATTATGATGTGACTTGGTGTGTTCTTCCTTGGGTCCAACTTCTTTGGGGCTCTCTGAGCTTCCTGGACTTCCTGAAAGTCTATTTCCTTTGCCAGATTGGAGAAGTTCTCCTTCATTATTTGCTCAAATAAGTTTTCAATTTGTTGCTCTTCCTCTTCTCCTTCTGGTACCCCTATGATTTGGATGTTGGAACGTTTAAAGCTGTCCTGGAGGTTC
Source organism: Phyllostomus discolor (assembly GCF_004126475.2). Taxonomy (NCBI): domain Eukaryota; kingdom Metazoa; phylum Chordata; class Mammalia; order Chiroptera; family Phyllostomidae; genus Phyllostomus; species Phyllostomus discolor. The sequence goes on from NC_040904.2 coordinate 109,484,407, forward strand.
CTAAGCCTCTCCTCATTTTTTTAATTCTCATTTCTTCATTCTGTTCTGGTTGAATATTTCTTTCTTCCTTCTGGTCCATGCCATTGATCTGAGTCCCTGTTTCCTTCACGTCACTATTGCTTCCCTGTACATTTTCCTTTATTCCACTTAGCATAGCCTTCATTTTTTCCTCTAATTTGTGACCATATTCAGCCAATTCTGTGAATATCCTGATTACCAGTGTTTTGAACTGTGCATCTGATAGGTTGGCTATCTCTTTGTCACTTAGTTGTATTTTTTCTGGAGCTTTGATCTGTTCTTTCATTTGGGCCATTTTTTTTTTTTTTTGTCTCAGTGTACCTGTTATATAGTAAGGGGCAGAGCCTCAGGTGTTCACCAGGGCAGGGCAACCCATGTAGCTATGTTGTGATGCTATATGTGGGAGAGAGGTCCAAAAGGGAATAATGGTGCTTGCTCCACTCTCTGCCAGTTTTCAGTCACTTCCTCCACTATCCACAAGCAAATTGGGCCCTTCTGGTGCTGATTCCCAGGTGGATGGGTTTGTATACATTCTAGGACCCTGTGGGTCTCTCCAGGGAACTCTCCTGTGAGGCTGAGAGTTTCTCCCACTGCTGCCTCAACCCCCACAGGTGTTTTCAATCAGAGGTTTGAGGCTTTATTTTCCCATGCTGGAGCCTTGGGTTGTGCAGTCTGCCTCACTCCCCGGTTGTTCCTTCTGGTTTATCTGCATGAGAACATGGGGCCGCCCACTCCACCAGCCACCACCTCACTGGGTCCACCAGCTGCAGCCTTGCTGCAAGTCCTCTCCACCCAGCTTCCTGTCTCCTCCCCTCCTACCAGTCTAGATGAATATTTTTTCTTTAACTCCTTAGTTGTCAGAGTTCCCTACAGTTAGATTTTCTGTCTGTTCTGGTTGGTTTTTGTTTTTAAATTGTTGTCGTCCTTCTTTCGGTTGTGTGAGGAGACACAGTGTGTCTACCTATGCCTCCATCTTGGCCAGAAGCCCCCTCAAACCAACCTTTTTATAAAGAGAAAAGTGATCATTGATAGTTATGTAGCTATTGCCATTTTATTCTTTTAACTATGTTCTTCTGTTTTTTTTCTTCTACTTCTTTTTCTTAAAAAAGACCCTTAAACATTTCTTGTGATGCTGGTTTGGTGGTAACAAATTCCTTAGGTTTTTGTTGTCTGGGAAGCTCTTCCCCTTCAACTTTAAATGATAACCTTGCTGGGTAAAGTAGTCTTGGTTATAGTTCTTCACTTTTCATCACTTTGAATATTTCATGCCAATCCCTTCCAGACTAAAATCTTTTGGTGGAAAAATTAGTTGACAGTCTTATGAAAGCTCCCTTGTAAGTAACTCTCTTTCTCTTGCTGCTTTTAAGATTATCTCTTTGTCTTTCTTTAACCTCTGCCATTTTATTTATGTGTCTCAAAAAGAGTGACAAACAAGATGAATCCAAAGAGGTCTGCGGATTCATCTTGTTTGTGATTCTTTTTGCTTCTTGGACTTGTGTATCTTTTTCCTTTACCAGATTAGAGAAGTTTTCAGGTGTTATTTCTTCAAATAGATTGTCAATCTCTTGTTCTCTCTCTTTTCTGTCTGGTACCTCTATGATGTAGATGTTGTTACACTTCATGCTGTCCCATAGGGTCCTTGAACTATCCTCATTTTTTAATTCTTCTCCTTTTTTTTTTTTTTTTTTTTTTTTTTTTTTTTGCTGCTCTGATTGGGTGATTTCTGCTATCTTGTCTTTCAAATTGCTGATTCATTTCTCTGCCTCATCCAACCTATTCTTCATTGCTTATAGTGTATTCTTCATTTCAGATACTATCCTTCATTTCTGACTGGTTGTTTTTCATGGTTTCTATGTCCTTTTGCATGCTGTTGTAGTTCTTACTAAGTTCCTTGAACATCATTATAACCACTTTTTGAATTCTATATCTAATAAATTTATTGCCTCCATTTCATTTAACACTTTCTTCTGGCTGTTTCTCTTGTTGTTTCATTTGGGGCCTCTTTCTTCATCTCCCCATTTTGACTGTCTCTTTGTGTTTGTTTGTATGTATTAGGTAGATCTGCTATGACTCCCAGTCTTGGTAGGGTGGCCTTATGTAATAGGTGTCCTGTAGGACCCAGTGAGGCAGTCTACTTGATCACCTGAGCTGAGTGCTCCAGGAATGATCTTCGTGTGGGTTAAGTGGGCTCTTGTGTGATAATTGGTTCTTGATTGCTCTTGGCTCATTTGCACATGGTGTTGACCCTAAGGCTGGCTTACAATGAGGATCAATTCTGACCACACTGTACAAGTGTTGTGCAGGTACTGGCCACACAAAGCAGAATTCACTTCAGTAGGGTCTGGTTCCTTTTGAGACCTCCCTTTTTATATGCCACTTGTGGAGCTTATTGGATCCTGCTCTGATGTTGTCTGAAGCTAGTCACTGGGTGTTTTGGTTTTGGGCCTCTTAGGAGGGACTCTGATACAGACCAGTGTTATATGTTGCCTGTGACTGGCCCTAGGCAACATGTTTGGAGCTACCAAATGATCCATTGCTTGTGGCTACTTCTGCTGAGCCTGAATGTGCACAAGAAGGGCCAAGCTGTGCACCAAGGCCAGTTTTACCAGCACCGGGCCAGAGGGCAGGTCAGCAAAAGTACTACAGCATCCAAAAATCCACCTCTGCCTGCCTCTTCCTGCCTCTTCCTGCTGGCTGCCTATTTGGTTCAGTCACTGAAAGAACCTCTGGTAGTACTTGAGTTGTATGAGGCAGGTTCTCAGTGAATCACTAGGCAGATGTGTGTTATGTTCACTGGTTTGATACAGGCTTAAACTTGATGCCTGTGCTAGGTCGGATGACACTCAGCAAATGTCCTATAATATACCAAGTCTATCTTCCACCCACTGTGTTCTCACACACCTTTATGGTGGGGCGGGGCGCCAGGGAGTCATCAAAGTGAGGCCAGCAGGGTTTATCAGTACTAAACAGACCAAGATTTGACCTTGTGAAAGGAGGGCTATGCACTGGTCAGGCTTTTGAGGGAAAAATGTTCTCCATCCTAGAGCCACACAACTCAGTCTGTCTCAGGTTCTTCCAGGAGCCCAGTCTCAGCAGGGTGGGGATGCCAGGACATGGGAGGCTGGGGCTAGTGGATCTCCCATGGGGAAGAGGTGACAGTCAGCACCTCTTCCCCATGGGAGAAGATGAGGAGAGTTGGGGGAAGGTGAGGAGAGTTGCCATGCCTCAGGACCACACAACTCAATCTGTGCAGCATTATTCCCAGACCTCAGCAGTGTAGAGCCACTGGGAATCATGAAGGTGGGGATGGCTGATCTTTCGAGTGTTAGATGCTCATCAAGTTCACAGGAAAGTAGGGTAAATGGTGCCCATCCCAAAGCCACACAACTCAGTCACTGACACCCCATGGGTTTGCCTAGACCTATACATCTTAGCCCACACAGCTGACTTTTCAGCAGGGCACAAGCTCTGATGGGTGGGGCAAGAAGCACTCCAGAGTGTGAAGCTATTGCATATTTCCAGGCTTATGCTTATGAAGTAAGGAAGGGAGTTCTCCAGCCAAGAAAAATGGTATCGACAATGTTGGAAAATGACTCAGCATAGGGATCCTGGAGGCTATCCCTTCAGCTGTCTCCCCAGAGCCACAAACCCCAGTCTCTCCTTGTGCATCTCTCATCCACTCCTCTCTCCCTTTCAACCAGTGCCCAGGGTAAGTGGGTGCAAACAAGATTTTATGAATTGGCTCTTTACAAGGATATCTACATCTTTAGCCAACTCTCATCTCTCCCTGGCGGACAGAATCACTATTTTTACAGCCAGGTGTTATGTGGGTGTCTCTTCCATGCTCTGGCGCTCTGGGCTGGGGAGCCTGGCTTAGAGTTTAGACTTTTCACTTCTCGGGGAACTTTTGCCACTGAGATGTCCCTCCAGGATCTTAGCCACTGTCCAAGGCAACAAGGAGGGCTAGCCCTTTTTGCATCTCTGCCCTTCCCACCAGTCTTGCTATTGCTTCTTCTGTAAATCCTTTGTCATAAGACTTCTCTTTGGCTAGACTTCAGTTGTTTATTCAGGTTGATTGCTCTATATTTTAGTTGTAATTCCAGTTTAGTCCTGAGAGGAAATGAATATAACATTTATCTACTCTGCCACCATCTTGGACCTGGATGCCAGTTTTTCAAATGTAGTCCCAGAAATGTAACTTTTATGTCAGGTTTTCCTAGAATGAGTGACTGTGCCAAAGCATTCACTGGCTACATTTGGAATAAATAATCAAGGAAAGGGAGCTATTGCAGCTGATTGGCTGGCAAGCTTGAAGCCAAAACCAAAGACTGGGTGCTCAGCTCAACTGCCCTTCACTTCACTTATATTTTTAGAATGCAGCATCATTCAGAAGTCCAAATGATTCTTATGCTATCTCCAATTCATTGAAACCTGGATATGAGAAATGTGCTCTAAGAGCACTTACAAAAGGGGAAAGAATTATTTTCCTTAGGTTTTGCAGTAGTTGGACATCATACTCAAAGATATTTTCTATATTTATATCACCATGGCCCAGATTGTTATGCACAGGATTGTTAGGGTGCTTAAATTAAAGTTGGTGCCAACCACCATAATCACTTGTGGAATTGTTTATTCCAAAATTCCCTTAATCACCCTGCTGTTAGTACAAGTAAAAATGACTATACCTGACTTGAACCTATTCATAATGAAACACAGGCCTAGGATGGAACATTACTGGCAAAAAAAGAATGTCTTGACTTTAGACTCACAAGCCAAAGAACTTAAAAGAAATTAGACTAATAATCTGAATAAAACAAAATAGGGCAAAAAAGTAAAACATTTGGATAAGGACTTTATCTATGAAGTTTTCAACTCTCCACACTGACAAAATTATTCTCAACACTCTAGCTGTGTTAACCTGGTCTTAGCTTTGCTTTATTTCCTTCCAGAATGTATTACATACATGGAGAGGGATTTTTCATGAGGGAAAATTGGCCTAGTCATGGTTTTATTTATATTTCTATGTTGACACTCTGTCTTTCTGTTAGAGAGAAACAACTATTGGTCTGCAGGGACAAGAGTCACCCCTCATCTCCCCTGGAAGTTCTGTTTGGTATTCTCACACAAGTTCCCACTGAGTCGAGAGGGTGTCCAATTATTTAGATGACGAATGGGGAAAATACACAGCAGCCCACAAAACAGATCTTCCAACTGTTGCCTGAAAATGAACACTTACATTTCACTTCATTAGAACTATCATTACATCACTACCCACGGGAGGGACTTGGTATTTGTTGAATGGATGATTCACACTTCAGGACCACCATTCATCACAGGTGGCTAGCCTGGCCCACATTACCTGCACCCAGGCCCTTCTAAGGGAGCATGAAGGTCCTACAGGATGGGCTGAGCTTCCAGAGCAGGAGTGGGGGACTGGTGCTCCATAGAGTCTAAGAGCTTCTCCTCATCTCAATGCTGAGATTCTGAGAATAAAGTCTGTCTCCTGCTTACAGCCTTCATTACCTTTCCCACTTTTCTTAGGACAATCAAGTCTGAATTCCTTAACCTAGTCCATATGGCGTGATGCCACGGCCCTTCAGCTTCTGTTCTACCCTGCCTCTTCCCTTTGTCCCCTTCAGGTAGAGCTGCCTGGCTCCAGCCACTTGGTCCCAGCCACAGGCCTACTTCCTGCCTCAGCCACACTATATACCACTTCCCACCTACTTTGTCTCACTTCCCACTCCAGATGAGTTCAGGGTCAGCTCACAGCTTACCAACCCTGAGAAACCTCCTCTAAGAAAGTCCCCGACTGAATGCTGTCATGCATGTCTCTCCACTGGACATCCACGCTCATTGGTATGACTGTCTTCGCCCTTCATGAGGCAGAACCTCATCTATCTAGTTCATTCTCATCCTCAGTAACCACCATACTAGCTGACATAGACGAAACTGGCAGGGAGGGAGGGAAGGAAAGTGGGAAGGGGGGAAGCTCTTTACACCAGGCAATCCCTCTCCCTTACCCACTGACTTAGAGGTAGATATAACAGACAGGGGCAGGGAAAGTGTTAAAAAGAACTTCAGTAGACTCTTTTCAGCACATCCTGTGCATGCTCTACAATGAAATAGTCATTTTAGAAATTTTTCTCATACAAACTGTATGGGCTTTACCACCTTCATTACATTTTTGACATTAGTCTGTTTCATTAAAAATGAATGTTCTCAAAGGCCCTCCACCAGAAAAGTGCCCTGGAGTGGGCAGTGGTAAGTGTTAAGTGTCTTAAGTAAGTCATTTTTATAAAATAATGTCCACAGAGTGAGCATAATATTGTAGATGCTGAAAACTGACTAAATGCCAGGCATATTGGAGCCTGTTTTTTCTAGTTTTTTTGTTAAGACACTACACTCCCCCAAGTAGACTGGCCATGGGCATGTTCTGAATCTCCTGGTTCAATGGAAAGGGTCAGGGTTATAAAAACAATAGCTACTACTGTCCTCACTGAGCCCTCACCCCTCACCATGTGCCAGTCATCATGATGGGCAGGATTATGGGGTGAAAGCTCTGGCATCAGGCATCCATACTTTGCTGACCCACAGGTAACTTCCGACAAGGACCTTGCCACTGTGCCCCAGATTCCTCCTTCCTAAAGTGAGGGTGATAATAGTACCTATCTCAGGTGGGTTGCAAGGATGGAGTCACAGAATGCACACCAAGTGTTGAGCTCATGGAAAAGCTCTCAGTGAGAGTTAACCATTGATGTTGTTCAACAAACCATCTTATTATGTCCTCAGCAAACTAAAGATGGATGTGTGCACAGGTTCAGCCATGTGTGCGTGCATTTGTTTGTTTGTTTGTTTGTTTGTTTGTCTACAGCCTTGTTGGGAACCACCCTGCCTGGTATCAGAAGCTGTAACCCCCCCTAGGCTAAGGCTGAGGGAGTGGCCTTGGACCGTAAGCCACCAAGGAGACAAAAGCTTATCTCCCTGGCAGGAGCACTGCTTCTGCTGCTTCATTCATAACTGAACCCCAAAGCTTGGTCGGTTAGCCAATGACAGATAAGATTCCCCAAGGGAGGAACGACCTAAGACAGGCATGATCACATGGGAGGCCCCCAAGAAAGGACTTTGGGGGCTACAGCAAAAGGGGGTGATGGACCCTTGTTCCTTGGCTTTGACATAGCCTGAGTCCTCATTGTCTGGGAGAAAATCTCCTTATCTCTTGGTTGCCTTAGTTCCCTTGCTCCACCTAAGCCTGAAACAATGACGGGATGGTGCAGCTCTGTGCTGAAAAGGGCGGATTCCCCAGGTGATCAGGCCTAAAAAAGAACATGTAAATTACTGTGAAACCTTCTTTGTTTAGAATGCTCTCAGTTGAATGAGAAGGGTCCAAGGAGGAAGTTAGTTTGTTCCTCAAAATTTTACAGCTCTTTGATCCTGATTCAAAATAGGCCCTCAGACTTCCTTGTTATCTATTGTTTGATCCTTACTTCCTAGCAATGAGTAATGAGCTTTTACCTGAATTCTTATGCAAACGAAACCAATAAAAAGCCTCTCTGGTGGGGGAACGGTGCACTCTCCCCACCAAGGAGGGTGGCCAAGTGGCGTGCTCCCCATGTGAGGAGTGGCCCTGCTGTTCCTATTCCCCCACAGGACCTGGTTGTCACTGTGTATGTTTTTCTCGAGTTCCGACGAGCCATCCACAGCGTTCCGTGATCACTGCTGGCCGGTGACCCACGCATCACAACCTCATTGTACAAAGGAGGAAAATGAGGTCTGGAATGGAGGTAAGTCAGCCTGATCATGTCAGATTGTTGGAGTGACATCGGGATGCCCACACAGACTGATTTGTCCGCCAAGTCCCTGACCTCCATCACTGCTGAGATCTGAAAGGAGAACACAGCCCCATTAACACAACAGTCTGAAATGCTACCACCAGCACCACACCCATCACACCCTGCCAACCTCACCTACGACCAGGTGGCTTTCACACCTCTGCATGACTGAGGTTTAGGTTAGCACCTGTTTGAAGCCAATAGACTGGTCTTTTTGAGCTTTCCATTCATTTCTTAACTCACATGAGAGGAGGGCTTCCTGCTGCACATAATCTATAGCATTAGAATGAATATTGAAAGAGATACTAAGTGGTACAATTCTTCGTAGGGTTGGAAGCATTAAGCAAATGAAGTTTTTGGGTTTGTTGTTTTGTCTGGGGCAATGGGAGAAGCACATATGAGCCCTTGTTCCCGTGTAGCCATCCCAAACCTTGATCTAAATCCCCAGAACTTTCCAGACACTCCTTCTCTATTTGTAACATGAGAATAAATTCACCCTCTCCCAGAGGAGCTCTGTAAACCCTAATACTCTACCCAAATATTATGTCATTATTCCCAGTGTGTGCATTGAGGGGTGGGGTGGGAGGGAGTGTCTGCCTTTGGTGGCACTGTAAATTGAGAATTGGACCTATCCAAAGGTCTCATGTATTTTCAGATTCTGTTTCAGATTTCATCTCTTCCATGCAGAATGCTGGTACTGCTGGCCTGGAGTGGAATCCTATGCCTCCTTTCTAGGGGCAGCTGCTCCCATGGACCCCTCCAGGGTCCTACACCAGTCTCCCTTATCACAGGTGCTCTGTGTGATTACACACATAACTCTGACCTCAGGAGAACAATTTCAGGGAAAAATATATGATCAATAGAAATACTTTCAGAATGCTGATTCTTCAGCCTTTAATATAAAATAATACTTATGAAATATTCTAGGATTTACGTTGAAAGTGAAACATGAGGGTCATGAATATATCATCTAGCTCATTAGGCAAGCCACAGTCCTAGTGTCACAGAAAGTAGGTGTATAACCCTGGGCTCCATTCATTACATTATTCCTTGATTACTACCTTGAAACAATAGTGAGTCTCTTTGGTGGGAGTGATGATTAAAGATGAAATTTATTGCTAAGAAATACAGAAGTCCATCTATACTACCAATACTTAAGAAAATGCTAGGTACACCAAATTCAAAAACTTGTTTTGTGTCCATCCCTACCCCTTCCTGCCCAAGTAGCTGTGGCACAGAGTAAACACTATATTGGGAATGCACCCATGTGTGGCAGTATCCCACACTTACCCCTCCCCAACTAAGCAGAGAAAACAGTCTCTGCATTTCTCCATCCCTGAGCTGTTCCTCCTCAGGAGACCCTGTCCCTGCAGGGAGGAAGGATGAGAAACTAAATTCTCAAGGTTCAGTAAATTCAGTCTGATATAATCATTCAAGTGTTACCTTTCAGTATATGTTCAGTCTCATAAGTATTTCTGGGTCTCTCAGATATTTCCCCCTTTTCCCACTCTTCTCCAAAATAGTGAATGAGAGCCTGGGAGTAACTAATCTCATCTCCCCTAGGGTCTCCCAGAAATTCTCTTGTTGTGACTGCAAAGTGGCTGATGGGGTCACCCCCAGATTTGCTGTGGAATGACAGACTGACCTGTATTGGAGGAGGGAGAGAATGTGCCAATACCCTCTACAAGGGTCCTTGTCATTGCCCTAGTGCTAAGTAGTTTCTGCTTGTCAGTGGACTCTCATGAGGTTATAAGGTCATAAATAGGTCACCACAGCCAAGCAACAAGGACTACCCAAAAGGCTGCTGGGACATGGCCTCATGCCATACCTAAAGGGATCACTTTGGAGACCAGCCGTGATTACAAAGATACCTTTGCAGTAAATGCATGTTTCTCAGCAACAGCAATGGAAAGATAGATGTCATAGGTGGCATCTCCTATGACAGATGGTTTATCAGGGATAGTGGTGCAAATAGGGATAAGCAGAGGATGTTGACATTCCTATCCTGGGTCACAGTCTTGGCTGCTCTCACAGAGAGAGGCAAGCAATCAATTGAATATGATAATATGATGATCCCAGATAGGAGCTCCACTGCAAAGCCTTCCTCAGTACCCATTTAGCAGGCAAAAGAGGTCTCACTCCTCTCTGCTGCCATAGCCCAGGGTTCATTCTCTAATACCATCACTAGTGTGTCCACACACACCACAACCCCAGCCATAGCAGTCCTTCCCCAAGTGATCACAGTTGTTTCCTCTTCCTGATCCTTGTTTAAAATGTGGGTATGTGCTGAAATGATGACTGTGTTTTGAGTGAAGCATCCCAGGGCCAAAGGGAAGGTGTCCAGTTCCTCTAGTGACTTCTGATTCAGGACTCAGAAGCTCTTGAGGAAATCTCTAGCTGACCCTGTCATGCTTTCCAGCCACCCTCATGCCTGCTCTCCCATCTCCATTGCTGTGCAAAATAAGGGCTGCCTCCTTGAGCAAACTTTAGTCAGGCTTCACAACCCTCTTTTTAAGTAGGCTTCATCCTTGGCCCTGTCCTTGGTGTGTCAAATCCAGTTTTACCAGAGTCTTTCATTTTATTGAGAAACCCCCCAACCTTGATATCCAAGTGAGCTCCCCTCACCTTGATACCTACCCAAGCTCCTAATAATTTTCCATCTACTACCTCATCCTGCCAGTTGATTAACAACTGCTATATGTCCTTGTTGTATTCAGAGTTGGGTTCAATCTCTCCCCTACTGCAGTAGTCTTAACTTCTATATTCATCACTAAAGTCTTCCTTGCCATTTCCACAAGTGCCAGCATAGTTTCTCTTTACCAGTTCCAAAACAACGCTAACACTTGGTCAGTGGAAACCACCATTTGATTTTGCTTCTGGTAGCAGGACAGCACATCTGAGCAATCTGTTTCTGATCCATGGTCGCTGGCTGGCAAGATAGGGCTGGAGGAGCCACTCCAGGACAGCTTTGTCACTTCCATATCTGGCACCTCCAGACCTCCTGCCTCTTGCTCTCTACCTGGCATTTCATTCTCCAGGGCTTCCCCTAGGCTATGGGGTTCTCCAGCAGACTGGTCTCAGGGTAGTCAGGCTGCTTACATGCACTGGGTTCCAGCAGAGCATGCATTCCTGGGTGAGTGTTCCAGGAGGCCCAGGAAAAGCTGAGAAGCTTCCTATGACCTAGACATGGAAGTTGAATATGTCACTCCTGCCTCATTCCATTGACCAAACAAGTCACTATAGCCAGTCCAGATTTCATGGGAGGATGGAATATATTCTACCCTCAAAGGGAAGGTGGCTTTTGTGTCCAGGGAGGGAAGGAAATGATGGTAGTATCTCAGAGACAAGCTGTCATTTGCCCTGGGTTTGCCATTCTCACAACAGGCCTCCCCCAGGAATTAACCCATGGGCCATTGACTTCTAATTTATATTATAAGCGTCACAATAATTTTGCATCTTTAAAAGCACATGAGTTTTCAAACTGAAAGAGCTCCAAGGTCAAAGTTCAACCAGTGAACAACAAAATAATGTAATATTAATTTATAGCCCAAAATACAAAATAAATGTCTATGAGTCCTTACTGATATAAATGAGTGAATGAATGAATGAGTAGGGAAGAAAAGATTAATATCCTTTACAAAACAATTTCATATGGTGTCAGATGGGTACTAGACTTATGAGGGTGATCACTTCACAAGGTGTATAAATGTCTAATCACTATATTGTACATCTGAAACTAATATAAAATTGCATGTCAATTGTAACTGAAAAATAAAAGTTTTTATGTATTGTTGTTCAAATACAGTTATCTCCATTCCCCCCCACACCATGCCTCCCCACCCATCCTTGCCTCCTACCCTTAAACCCACCCCCTTTGGCTCTTCCATGTGTCCTTTATACATGGAAAAGCTTCCTTGGTGGCCCTTCCTCTATTTTCCCTCATTGTCCTTCTCCCCCACCTGTATGGTTACTATCAGTTTGTTCTTTATTCCAGTGTCCCTGGTAATATTTTGCTTGCTTGTTTGTTTTGTTGATTAGGTTCCACTTATAGATGAGATCATATGGTATTTGTCCCTCACCACCTGGCCTATTTCACTTAGCATAATGCTCTCCAGTTCCATCCATGCTGTCACCAAGCATAGAAGCTCCTTCTTTCTTCCTGCTGTATAGTATTCCATTGTGTAAATATACTGTAGTTTTTTGATCCACTCATTTACTGGTGAGCACTTAAGTTGCTTTCAGAAGGCCCAGAGAAATTGTTACAGAACAAACAAGGGGGGCCTGGGATGATATACTATTACTGAAAGAAGCCCCGAGGTCTGTTATGTCTGCCACCAGATGAAAGGTGTCTCTCAATGTCAGAGACTTGTGAAAAGGAAAGGAAATGTTTATTTAATGCTATACAGACTTAAAGTAGTGACCTAATGTCTTTATCAAAAATCCTAAAGTCCCTTAAAAGATCCACAAACAGACACAGTCCTTCTTTCCTTCCCCCTTTGCTCAGTCCAGAGTACTGTATTTCAGGAAAGGAAATAGAAGTCCATGGCTCAGGCAGTCCTCTGGTTCTTCCCAGTTAGTACTCCATCTCAACTGGGAGACCTCCCTGGGTTCCCGGCACCCTCAGCCGAGTCGCCAGGATCTCTGCTAAAACCAGGTGGTGGTTCCCCCTTCTAAAGCTGCAGGGGTCCCCACTCTGGCAAAGGCACGTGGTGCTCTCTCCGCAGGCCACAGGAGTCCCCACTCTGCCAGAGCCACATGGTTCTCCCTCTCAGGGCTGCGGGAGTCTCCACTCTGTCAAGGCCGCATGGTTCTCTCCCTCAGGGCCCCTGGAGTCTTCACTCTGCTAAAGCTGTGTGGTTCTCTCTCTCAGGGCTGCGCATGGTTCTCCCCCAATGGCTGCTGCATCTCAGTTTAAATCCCCACTCCCGTCTTCCTCTGCAGTCCCATCTCTGACTCCTCCCACACTCAGCTTCACATGCCAGATCTCATACCCTTCCAGCTTTACTGGACTGCCATCATGAGTCTGGGCAGGTGTGGCCCCATGTCATGGAGCCAATCTTCTCCAAGCTCCCATGCAGGTGCTGTAGCTCGGGGGACCTGCCCCCAGTCACATCTTGGTGGGGAAGTTACTTCCATTCCCCTGGCTCAGGGCATGGCCACAGCTATTTAACATATCTAAGCGACCAGCCAAAGGCTATAGATATGTTAAATGACCACACCAGAGGTTAGCTGCAAGGCTGTTACTATGCGGAACAGCTCTCAAAGGCCCTGCTCCATTTGTCCCTTCCCCCAACCCACACCTGGGGAGTGGGAGTGAGGACATCCAAAAATGCCCATTTGGGCATTCCCCCCTCTTGGCTGCACCCTGTAACAAAATATGAAAGTATGCTCAGCATCACTAGCCATCAGAGAGATGCACATTAAAACTACAATGAGATATCACTTTACACCAGTCAGAATGGTCATTATAAACAAATCAATAAACAAGTGCTGGAGAGGTTGTGGAGAAAAGGGAACCCTAGTATACTGTTGGTGGGAATGCAAGTTGGTACAGCCACCATGAAAACAGTATGGTATTTCCTCAGAAAACTAAAAATGGAACTGCCTTTTGATCCAGCAATACCACTGCTGGAATTATACCCTAAGAATCCTTAAACACCAATCCAAAAGAATCTATGGCACCTCAATGTTCACAGCAGCACAATTTACAATAGCCAAGCACTGAAAAATAAATTTATTTTATTTTATTTTGTTTTAAAAAAATTTTATTGTATTGTTCATTACTATTTAGTCCCCTCATTCTCTCTTCCACCTGTAATCACCACACTGTTGTCCATGTCCATGAGTTCTTTTTCCTTTTTACTCAATCTCTCCACCCCCTAACCCACCCCCATGGCTTAGCTGACATCCTGCTCTCTATCTATGAGTCTTTCTCTATTTTCTTTGTTAGTTCAATTCAATAGATTCCACATATGAGTGAAATCATATGGTATTTGTTTTTCTCTCACTGGCTTATTTCATTTAGCATACTGTTCTCTAGGTTCATCCATACTGTTGCAAATGGCAAAATGTTCTTTTTCTTGTGGCTGAGTAGTATTCCATTGTATAAATGTCCCACAGTTATTTCATCCACTCATCTATTGATGGACACTTGGGCTGCTTCCATACCTTGGTGATTGTAAACAATGCTTCAATGAACATATGTGTTGGGGACCACCCTGCCTGGTATCAGAAGTTGTAATCCCTGCCAAGGCTAAGGCTGAGGGAGTGACCTTGGACCGTAAGCCACCAAGGAGACAAAAGCTTATCTCTCTGGTAGGAGCGCTACTTCTGCTGCTTCATAACTGAACCCCAATGCTTGGTCAGTTAGCCAATGACAGGTAAGATTCCCCAAGGGGGGAATGATCTTCTAAGACAGGCATGATCACATAGGAGGCCCCCAAGAAAGGACTTTGGGGGCTACAGCAAAAGGGGGTGATGGACCCTCGCCCCTTGGCTTTGATATAGCCTCAGTCCTCATTGTCTGGGGGAAAATCTCCTTATCTCTTGGTTGCCTTAGTTCCCTTGGTCCACCTAAGCCTGAAACAATGACAGGGTGGTGCAGCTCTGTACTGAAAAGGGCGGGTTCCCTGGGTGAGCAGGCCTAAAAAAGAATATGTAAAATCCTGTGAAACCTGCTTTGTTTAGAATGCTCTCAGATGGATGATAAGGGTCCAGGGAAGAAGTTTGTCCTCAAAGTTTTACAGCTCTTTGATCCTGACTCAAAATAGGTCCTCAGACTTCCTTGTTCTCTATTGTTTGATCCTTACTTCCTAGCAATGAGTAATGAGCTTTACCTGAATTCTTATGCAAACAAAACCAATAAAAAGCCTCTCTGGTAGGGGAATGGGGCATGCTCCCCACTAGAGAGAGTGGCCACTTTGTTCCTACTTCCCCACAGAAACTGCTTGTCTCTGTGTATGTCTTTCTCGAGTTTCAACAAGCCATCTGCAGTGTTCCATGCTCACTGCCGGCCAGTGAGCACGCGTCACATACGGGTACTTATGGTCTTTCAAATTAGTGTTTTGAGTTTCTTTGGATATATTCCCAAAAGCGGGATTACTGGGTCAAAAGGCAGATCGATTTTTTTATTTTTTGAGGTATCCCTATAGTTCTTTCCACAATGTCTGCACTTGAACAACAATTAAAATAAAAAATGAAAACAAAAAAATAAAATAAATCAACAAACAATAAGTGCTGGTGAGGATGTGGAGAAAGGGAAACCCTTTTGCACTGTTGGTGGGAATGCAGGTTGAAAAATAAATTTTAAAAAGAAGAATCCAAATAATTTATGTTGCTATTCCCCTTTCAAAGAAATGGAGTTGAATTCCTTACCCCTTGAGCATTAGCTTTGCTTAGTGATTTTCTTCCAAAAAGTAGAGTTGGAAGGTGGGAAAAAGTAGCCCCACAGTGGATGTCAAGTGATTTTATGCAACCATTTGACTAGATCATGATATGCCCAGATATCTAGTTAAACAATGATTTCTGGGTGTGCTTATGAAAGTGTTTCCACAAGAGATTAGCATTTGAATGGCAGATTGAATAAAGCAAATGCCCCCAAAGCGGGTGGGCATTCATTCAATCTGTACAGAGCCTGATAGAAGCAAAAAATGGAGGGAAGTGGAATTCACTCTCTGCCTGACTGGTCAGCCAGACAATAAATCATCTACTCCAGCTACACACTGGTTCTCTGGCTCTTAGGCCTTCAAATTATGCCACCCCATTCCTAGGTTTCAAGCTGGCAGACTGCAGCTCATGAGGCTCCTTAGCCTCCACAATCATGTAGTCAATACATTATAATAAATAATAAAATAAAATAAAATTGTGTATCATTACAATATTAATGTAATGAATGATAAAATAAATAATACCTGATTATATATATAAGCAATAAGCTACAAATGTTTGGACAGAGAGAGAGTGAAAGACATCTTATTGGTTCTGTTTTTCTGGAGAACATTGACTGATACAGTGGAGAAACCTGGCAAACAGCTCAGCCAGGTGATCAAGGTCATCATCAACAGTGATAAATCATGTTAATAAATTTACAATTGATATGATATAGTAAAAATGGCACTTCGGTGCCCTTCCTCCCAAGAACATTAGACACATTCAAATAGAGGGACAGATCTCTTAAATTCAGCACATGCTGACCAGCACTTCTCAAAACTGTCAAGGTCATGAAAAACAAGAGAAAACTGAGAAACTATCATAGACCAAAGGAGGTTAAGGAGACATGACATCTAAATGGAATGTAGGAGCCTAGATAAGATCCTGGAACAGAAGAGGAGCATTATAGGGGGAAACTAATGAAATTTGAGTTAAGTGTTCAGTTTAATAGTAACGTGTTGATGTTAGTTCCACAGCTGTGACTATGTGCCATTGTGATGACAACTGTAACAACTGGGGAAACTGGGTATGGAGTATATGGAATTCCCTTTACTGCTTTTGCAACTCTTCTGTGAATCTAAGACTATTCTAAAATGAAACACTTCCTCCCAAATTATATGAATCTAAGCTAAAATAAGATGAATTCATTAAGGAATAGAAAATAAAAAAAGGAGGGGAGGGCCAAGCCCAACAACAGCTGGATCCTATTATTTCAAAGTACAGGTGACAGAACAGGATTCAAAAGCAGGTAATGACTGCCAAATGCCAATTACTTCAGATTTAGGGTCTAGGATTTTGAAATGATCAGTGTCTGTACATGGAGTAATTAATTATGACCATTGACTAGACTATGGTTCAATTTAAATTCTGAGTTTTAAGTTTGTTCCCTTTTCTCCTGGGTAACCCCAATTGAATTGCATCTGCAATGACACATCAGGAATCTGAATCAAATATTCTCCTCCAGGACAATGACTATGTTCAAGGAAGGATGATCAATCAATACAGGAGTCCTTTTTTTTGCCTCTGGCTACCTGATGAAACTTAACCTACCACTACCAGCAGCTAATCCTATGTTATGGGAACAGAAAGGGGACTTAGAGTTTTAGAGCTTTAAGTCCCAAAGTGCTGGTGGAGATGACCCTAGTGGTGCTGGTAAGAGTAGCCACATCTTTCCACAGCTGTTTCTCGGTAGATATGGCACTTAGACACTCATTTGGCCATGGCAATAGGGTTGTCGGCTTCAGTCACATGGCCCTTTGAGTGGCAGCTCAGTGGGAAACCCAGCCCAGCAAAATGAAGGCCCTGCCCTTCAAGGCCAATTCAATAACAGACAGCTCTTTTCCCAGACCTTCTACAAAAGTGGAAGGTGAGGTGCAGGGTGCTGTGAAAGTGGCATCCCACTGTTTCCTTTTCCATTGATGTCTCCTTCAATAAGTAAGCATTCATATAGGAAAAGTGATAATATCATGGCTTTGACAGTGTGTTTGACTTTGTTTTCCTAAGAAAGGATGAGAACAAAGATTCCTTTCACCACACTATAGCACAGCAGCACACAAGAGGGAGGCAGCCTGGAAAAGGTTACATATGCTGTGAGGGGTCAGATTATGTTCCAAGTGCACTGGGAAGTCACTAGGAGGTGCAGCCATTTAAGGACAGAGTGTGCTGGAGAATGTAAGGGACCTGTCTGGAACTGGGAGGAAGTTTATTGGCTCTCTCATCTCCTTCATAAATTTCATTGACATGGTAGAAAATTGGGGTCAAAAGAAACAATTTCCCCAAGTCTTGATTTCCTGAAAAAATAGCTACAGTTTACCCTACAAGCATCTATTTTCATAGGATCCCAAAATAAGATGGAATCAGCTTTTAATTTGGGAAGGGAATGTGAGCATTCTAGGCCATTTTGCAGCATTTTTGTATTAAACCAACCAACAAATATTTACTTGGAATTGGCACAGTCCTAGCCAGAGGGCTGGGCACCAGGAATAGTGATGAACAGGACTCAGCTTGTGCCCTAAGGTGCTTACAGCCTAGTGCTAGAGAGAAGTAGTAATGGATGCTGATCGGGAAAGACCAGTTCCAATTTCATCTGGCTTTTATAAATTGTTTTTTTTTTTTACCTTCACCTGAGGATACATTTATTGATTTTAGAGAGATGAAGTGAGGTGGGAGGAGAGACAGAGGGAAGCATCCATGTGGGAGAAATATCACTTAGCTGCTTCCCATACTCACATCCACTGGAGATCAAACCCACAACCTAGGTATGTGCCCTCACCAAGAATTGAACTCACAGCCTTTTGGTGCAAAGGACAGCATTCCAATCAACTGAGCCACCTGGCCAGGACTGGATTTTCTACATTTTATAAACTCAACCCAAGTTTAAACATCTATAGGATGAGGATGATACCCAAATGTTCTCTGGTATTGAGATCCGGCTGCTCAATCATCTTTAAAGTATGTGTGAGTTAAGAACAACTTTTTCTGTTGACACTAGTGATTTACCAAAGTCAGAAGTCTGGAAAGTTGGGACAGTGACAAAGTTTAATTTGGTGACCTACTTCTCATCTTTCTATATCCTTTTTATTCTCTCCAGATTTCCAAGATCTCTTATTTTGTACTTCCTCTCTATCCTCCTAAGAAAGAATCTGAAACTCCTGGGTACTTTATTTTTCTTGTTGTTATATCCACATTGAGATTTAAAGGACTGATGAAGCCTAAAGTGTGTTTCAGTGGGGATGAAGTTGTTTTTTTGAATTTGAAGTAAGCTCCACTCAATTCCATTGTAGCTGGTTATTATATATGGATTAAAAGAATAAATGTATACATAAGCAAAAAAAAAAAAAAATAAGATGTATTCAAAAGAACAAAAGGGGAAGTAGAGTTAGATAGACAGAACAGTAACGCCACACTAGTCCAAATAAGGTCATTAAGCAATCAACACACAAAGATAAACAAGATATTATAACAGCAAAAAATATGCTCTCAGAATCAAGGATCATTCATCCCAAGAGAAGACCGTTAGCAACCTGATCCCAACACACATTACATTATCCTTCCTCCATTCATTCTGACAAAGACTGGGAAAACTTTATCATGGCCTGAGGCCAGCAGCAGCCCACAGCTAACTGGTGGCTGGAGCCACAGGCCAGAAGATGACTCTACAGAGAGAAACTCTCTCTTTAACTGGGAGGGACAGAACTTGTGATGTGGCAGCAACAGGATTTTGTACCCTACCTGTGTTTTGTTCTTTCCTTGGAAACTGAAGCCTCTAACCTCTAATGTCTGTTCATGTGAAAGGTAAGGACTGTTCAACTCATAATGTCCTGATGCCTTTTCTTGGGAAGAGGGTGCCACCTCATTCTACCTTTTCCTTCCAGTCAGTTCCATTGCCTCATGTGATCCTTGCCTCCAAAGATCAGTACTCTCTGGAGTTGTTTTTCTGAAAAGGAACACTTAGGGATCTTCACTTACTCAACTTTACCAGTTGATATTGACTCCTTGGGTAATCCTTTGTGCAAGTCACACTTTAAACAACACAAAAACACTGTATTGTACAATATGTTACCTACCACCCCACACAATCCCTACTGTATCTAAGTGACTCTTACCTTTAAGATCAGTTTTAAGTAGAGCTGCTCCCTCAGCCTCCAGATGAGAAAGCAGCAAAGTCACAATTGATAGGGAATATAGTCTTTTCTTAATGAAAAAGGCTCTGGTTCCACTTCTGATTTATGACAGATTATTTGTTTCAGACCAGGTAAAGAATGCAGCAATTTGCTAGTATAGAAGCAAGTAGATAATTTTTAAATAGTTATTTGTATTCAACCACTTTACTAATCTCTTATCAAATGAAATGCTTCTTTGATTATCTGGTGTTCTTATAGTCAGACAACAATATCTGCTACAATATTTTTCTCCTTTTAAATAATTATAGCTCTTATTTCTACTTGATATCAAATTGCATTGCCCAGAAATTCAAGGAAATGGTAAATAATAATAGTGAGAGGAGACATTCTTGGGATCTCCCCCCATATATAATGGAAATACTTCTAAGGTCTCACACTTAAGCTAGCTGTTGTTTAGTAGAGTTACATATTCTACCCCAAATGCACACCTTTAGATTCCTAGTGTTTTAAAGATTTTTCTTATCTCAGTAGGGCAAGAGCTCTGAATTTCATAAAATTCTCTTCAGAATCTAAAATAAATGTTTTCCTTTTTGAGTTGTTGATTTGATTTATTAATACATTTTAATATGATTATTATTGTATTGCTGTGATAAATTCTACATGATCATAGTAATTTATCTTTCAAGTGTGCTGTTAGATTTAATTTGCTACTGTTTTATGTAGGATTTCACATCTATGTTCAAAGGTGAGGCTAGGCTACAGTTTTCTATTCTGAAATTTGAGGAAAATAAATCTTTAACACAATTTTAAAATTTATTTTTTATTATTGGTCTATTTAAATTTCCCATTTTGCTCAGTTAAAGATTTTTCTATTTATTAGTATTTATTGTCTTATAATATTTAAAACTGCTATTACTTATGCATTCCTTTCTTCATTCAACAAATACTGTGTTTGACTTCATAGATTCAATCATAATAAGTTGTCTTCCATGGAGACTCCACATTTTAGGAATTTAATCACTGTGCCTGGTGCTAATTTCACTATTGGTGACATGTTTGTGAATGTGACTAGAGAAGCCCTTTTCCAATGTGGTTTATATCCCAGTAGTGGGAAGCCATGGATGAAGTAGATGAACTGATTGTAGACAGTGACAGGACATGGCAAAGCAAGGCACAGTGATGGCAACAGGCAGCATGGCTACCTGGGACACAAGATCAGAGACAGGGTCTCTGAGGGGACAAGGAGGAGCCGAGGTCTCACAGGAAGCAGACTTGCAAAGGCCATGGGGTCCAGCATTGCCAAGTTTCCAAAGCCAGAACAAGCTTGACCTATTAAAAAAAATGACTGGAGGAAAAAAAGCAGGGAGGTTATGGTAAAGGAGGTCCAGAGAAATCATCCTCAGCCTTTGTGAGGAGATTGGATGTGTTCTAAGGACAATAGGGGGATGTTGGAGGATTTAATGCAAAGAGTGACATGTTTCAATGTACATTTGATGAAAATTAGTTTTGCCTTCATGTAGAGTGTTGGGGCAGGGAACAAGAGTGGCAGCTGGGAGACTAGTTAGGGGTTCAGTGGATGCCCAGGTGAGAGGTGATGGTGTGGCTCTATCCCTTTCTTGTTCTGTTTTCATATGTTTTGTTCTCCCTTGATTAAATATTCTGGAAGTTTCCCTACTCAATTCCTTTTGTCAAAGAAACAGCACTTGGGTTTCTTACTCTTCTAATGTCCTCTTATAAATAATTTAATGGTGTTTTCAGTCTACTTTTCTTTTGCTTTTTTTTTTGCCCTTTTCTGATTCTTAGCTCATTAGTTTGTTGCTTTCTTTAAAAATAAGAACATTTATAAACTTCAAAGTATCCCATAAATCTAATATTTAACAAAACTATAGTTTCACCAGCTATCACCAGTTTGGGTACTAAAGGTATTATATCAATGACCCAAATTTCACTAGATAAAGAACAACAATTGTTATACATTTAGAACCCTTTTACATGTGAGGAATTCCCCAGCATATGACACAGCATGCCTACCTGCATTAAGTGAAAACCTGAGATATCTTCCCAGCTCCCGTCATACTAGGACATGAACACTAGACTCTAAAACAGAAGCCAGTGAGAGGAAGAACTGATGGCTGGGCAGAACCATGCTGTAATGGGGCAGCAAGGGCCACGGTCACACAGGCAGAGGAGCTCATAGAAGCTGATGGCAGAAAAAGTTCCACGAAGGAGGGGCAATAAAATGTGTCCATTGTTCCTAGAAGACCAGGTAAAAGGAGCAATGAAAACTGGTCACTGGAGGTGACAACACAGAGATGAAGGAGTAAAAGCTGAATCACTCTTTCTGATGGCATCCCTGTTTTCTCAGGGAATAGGGAAGACTGGCCATCACCTGAGAGGAAGGAGGTGCAAGGGAATTTTGGAGGTTTGAGGAAAGGCAGCATGGGGCACTCATTGAAAGGGAAGCCATCAGCTACTGAGGCTAGCAACATTTTGACATTCTTGAATATCTGTAAATTTCCCCAGCATTAAAAAAGTTTTGTAGCAGTAAATCCCTATAGCATGTGTGCG
Source organism: Phyllostomus discolor (assembly GCF_004126475.2). NCBI lineage: Eukaryota > Metazoa > Chordata > Mammalia > Chiroptera > Phyllostomidae > Phyllostomus > Phyllostomus discolor. Next base: position 109,506,374 of record NC_040904.2, read on the forward strand.
CATTTGTTTCAGAGAATGCAAGAAAAAAGGTTGGATAAACTGCATTATACCCTAGACCCAGGACTAGCAGAGAAAAGCACCGGTAGCTGGAAAAGTCCAGCAGGGCCCAGGGAGGGAAATACAGGATGGCTCAGGTAGACAAACAGAGCAGGAGGTGAGGCTGAGCAGGGGCAGTAGGGCACTGAGCACTGTCCTCCCTGCGAGGGGCTATGCTACCTACATTCCTAAACAGGTTAGAATTGCCCTCCTAGATACACCATCACCTTCCAGGAGAAGTTGAACTTCATGTGTTTAGAAATTATTTGAATTTCACTGACATGGATTGCCAATATTGTTTTCTTCCAATGTATCCCTGTAGTTGCAAACACTAATGAAGGCTATTTCCAATCCTCACCTTTACTTTTACTGAATAAAATATGTTTGCACCGAATAAAACATTTCTCTTCCCTCTCTGTGAGCACACATTTTCAGTGTTCTCCATTAGGGACCTCTACTTTCCTCGGGTTTAAATGCTTATCTTGTAATGTACTCCTATTCTATGGGGGAGTTGTAAAGAAGTCAAGTACATGTAAAGCCATGGCTAAAGCCATCTCAAAAATAGATCTCTCTTTCCCTGGAAACTCCTGTACTTCACACCCAAAGTGCATCTCAGACCTTAAAAGCCTTCCCATGTAGCCTGAATGCTCCAGACAACACTTCTACTTCTCACCTTCCTTTTGGCTTTCTGGTTGCCGACTTTCACTTTTAAAAGTGTAAGAAATTCTCCTCTCACACATTCCCTACAGTGTTGTCTCCATGGCAGACAACTAATTATAAATTGAATCTTAAAAGTGAAAATTGAATCTAGATACTAGAATCCTTAATTAAGAGGTTTCACTATATTACTATTTACAAAAGGACATTTGACTACCTGAGCCTCACTCAGTTTCATGTCAATATTAACCGTGAGTTATATACCACAAAGAAACAGACACAAAAAGTCCATGTTTTAAGAGCAAACTACTGTATTTGATTTTGTATGTGAAGCTAAACCATCAAGTGGACATATTTGTATTGACTGCATTGGAGCCTTGGAAAAGGACTCTTTGATACTTCCTTAAATAGTTCGTTCTCAATCCATTTTCCAAACACTCTAGTAAAACCATTGTGGAGAACACTTGAGTGTTCCACAGGTAAATCACAGACCAAACATAAATAGAAGATAAATGAATAGTAATAAATAAATAAAAGATGACAAAAATAGATCATTTGAATAAATAAGAAAAATTATAACTTTTAACAGGACTCATATTAATTCAAATCAAGGGACAGAAATTAGAAGAGTTAGCCTTTCATGAGTAAATAAAGTGACCAGGGAGGATGAACATAATTTAATTTTATAATCACAGAAAACTTGCTTTATATTCAGAAGTTTCCTTCCTTACAATAGAAACCGATTGCCATGGATAGGTTACCAGAGTCAATAGTTCTGTTTAGTGTTTATTTTCTTTTACCACTCAGTAGGATGACCTTCCTTTCCAACCTTTCCCCCGCTTGACTTCCTGTATTCATTCATTCAACAAATCACTGAGCATCCACTGTACACTGAGCCTTGAGGTACATCACACATACGGATATCTCTATCCTCATTGCATATGTTTGAGGACATAGACTGATGGTTTAAACAGACTGTTCTGAACTATACTGAGAGTGGACTCAGAGTGGGGGCATGAGTGGAGAACACAGAAGCCCCTGTCTGTGCCCGCCCCCTCTCGTCCTGGCAGTTGCTCAGTCCTTCAAGGCAGCACCTGCCCTAGAGGCCTTCTGTCTGATGGCTCACTCCTCACCCCCACCCCCAGCTGTCTTCGCTCTATGTCACCTTCTCGGTGAGGCCCACCATGATCACCCTGTACAACCCATGCCTTCTTGTCCTCCCCAGCATATTACTTCTTTTCCATAGCACTTATCATTTTCTACCATACAATGCAAATTACTTTTAAAGGTTATAGCTTATTGACTGCCTTCTTCCTCCCTAGCAGCTCCTCCTGAGGCTCCTCCACTGTCCCTTCCCCATCCATAGCTAACATGTTCCCATGGGTGTTATTCTCAGTTATTTTCAACAATGATTCATTTTTAATACTGCTCGTTTGTCTGAGCAATAGTGCTGAGAACACAAAGATGGAAGAAGCCTTGGACCCTGTCCTCAAGGAACTTAAAATGTATCTGAGGAGACAGACCTGGAACCATTTTCACTATACAGTGAAATACTTAGATGTAGCTGAATTGCTAAGAGATCACATGGACCACTCAGCCCCAAGTGGGAGTGAAGGGAGGTCCTCCTATTGATCATAAATTCAAGGATCCACCAGCCTAAAAAGAAGCTTGAAGGATGAGTGAAAGTTAGCCAAAAAGACAAACAAAGAGAATAAGAACATGCGTTATGCTGGCAGAGCTGATAAACTTCCCCCAAGTTGCAGACAGGTGTCCTCAGTTCCCAGCACATACCATCCTTGAATGGCTACACCTTCTGGTGACTTCTCAGTACAGTTGGAACAAAATCCAACTGGGTCACCTATGAACATGCCTATCTGTCTACCTCTCCTTCGTGTACTGCTCTCACATGTGAGAAAGGGACTTTTGTCTTTATCATAAGTCTTTTTTTATTTTTTAGTTTTGAATTTCTATAAGAGTTCATTTGAGCTAAACTGATGACATATGCTGGGGAGCAAGAACTCTAATGATCCAGAGAAAAACTGTTTTGCAGGTTTTTTTATGCATTTGAAATTAAGGAGAGAACATCAGTCCTTTTGTTAGAAGACAAAATTTTAAAATAATCAACAAAACAAACAAACAAGCAAAATATAACCAAAGACACTGACATTGAGAACAGGCTGACAGTGACCAGAGGGGAGAGGGGAGGGAATTTCAGGGGAAAAGGGGAAGGGTTTGCAGGAACAAGTATAAAGGACACGTGGATAAAAACAAGGGCAGGTGGAAACAGGAGGGAGTTGGGGAGGGCTTGGGGGATGGGCTGGGATGGGGGTAAAAGGCAGAAAACTGTACTTGAACAACAACTAAAATAAAATAAAATGAAATCTCTTAAAAAAGAAAAAATACAACTATAGCAATATAGCTTTTAATGAATAAATGTTCTTTTAGTTTAAAAAAGGAGTCATGGGAACAGTAAGATGCAGGAAATAGGGGCATCTGCATGGCACTCTCAACTGTATCATGTCCTTTACTCTGAAAATCTGGGTAAAGAGCTACATAGAACTAATACTAGACACTCAATAAATGTAGGCACCCTCTCTTTCTCATACTTTCCTAAGTCAAACCTGACAAGTGAGGCCTTTTCCCTGAGCTCCATACTCTCAGATCCAACTTTTTACTAACCATTTCTGCCTGTGTTTCCTGCAGCACCTCAAATTCTTTATGTGAAAAGTGGAATCCATGATCTCTCCACTCACACACCTCTCTTATAGCTTTATTTCTCAGGTTGGTCAATGACACCACCAGTTCCTGTCAGCAATGCGAGAGACATCAGAAATCCCTCCCTCTTCTCACCCCTCACACAGAATTGGCCATCAAGACAATTCGATTTTCTCTTCTACAGCCCCCTCCACTTCTCTTCCTAGTTGACATCCTGACAGTTAATTTTTCCCTTTGATCCTTCATTATCTTCATATAAATGACTGCAAAACCTTCCTCATTGGTACCTGCTGTCCTGGCCTGGGTCTCCTTCCTTCCTTTTCCAAAAGCAGAGCTTGACTAGAACCTGTGAGCAGGTAGTTAATTTAGGATGCACTCAAGGCAACAGGAATAAGGAGCCAGAAGAGTGACGTGAGGAGCAAAAACCAATATAAGGATCAGTTATCATATAAAGAAGATTGCTTCCATGGGTAGCTGGGGCTCAATTCTACTTCTCAGGAACATACAGATTGCCTCTCGAAATTTTTCACTGAGGTGGGACCAGGAGTAGCATCTACCCACTGGCTCCCATCCCTCATGGTGCACTTCTGAGGTGGGTGAGGCAGTGTGGGGCAAGGCACCAGAGGCATCTGTTACCTGCCTAAAAAAACCACCGTCCTTCCAAAATGTCTTTCTAAAATGTAAATTTGATTATTTAAATGCCCTACTTAAAATCCCCCTTTCACTGAGGCTTCCAAAATGGCACCCATACCCATTAGAAGAGAGGATAAAGTCTGCATGATTTGACCACCACCTTCCCAACCTCATCTCCTACCATTCCTCCCTGCCAAATGCCCTGGGCTCCAGCCATATCAGGCTATGTAATCTCATTCCTTTGTGTTTGTTCATCCTTCCCTTTTGAATGTTCTTCTCCACCTGGTGAATACCTACTCATCTACTAAAACTCAACCCTGCTGTATACCATTCTCCTGTAGAACCTCCCTGACCCATAAGAAACAGCTAAACTCCCCTTCTTTGTTCCTATAACAAAGAAGTACAAGGAAATGTTATGGGTGGAATAGTGTACAACTCTGTAATTTCACCTATCAATTTTCTTGTATTACATGCCTGTCACTTCCCCTACTATGTTATGAGACCCTGGAAGGCAGAAACTACTGTTAATTTTTTTCAGTGTCTTAAACAATGTTTGGCTCACGGACCCTTCACTAAATATTTCTTGAGTAACAAAATGAATTGGTCACTTATAATGAATCATCCACTTAATGCACATGCCTGACTGATTCCCAGTCAGGGCATATGCCTGGGTTGCAGGCCAGGTCCCCAGTAGTGGGTGCTCGAAGGCAACCACACATTGATGTTTCTCTCCCTCTCTTTCTTCTTCTCTTCCCCTCTCTCTAACAATAAATTAACAGAGTCTTCAAAAAAAAGAAAAGAAAATTTATATAGATAAATTAAGAAACCTGTTCTTTACCCTAAAAGTAGCTATAGTCTGCATTCACGGTCTCTACTTACTCATCATCCATTCAAATATAAAGTCCCTCAAATGAGATTTCTGCCTCTGCTAACTAATTTTGAAACTACTTTTGCCAAATGCCGACAGCATGGACAATTTCTTCTCTTTAAATTAAATGATCTCTATTTGGCATCTGACAGAGTAACTTTCTCAATCAAACTCTCTTCTTCACTGGAGTCAGTCTCTCTGGTTTTCTAATGTTCTCTCTCTTGTTTTTTCTTGGGCTTCTCTTCTTCTTCCTACTTCTCAAGATTTTATTCTCAGATCTCTTACCTTATTCTAAAATAGTCCTGATAAATTTTATGCAACCCCATAGCTTAATCCTCCACTAGAAACTGGTGCATTCCAGACTTCCCTCTCTAGTTGAGGTCTCTTCCCTTAATACCAGCCCCACATCTGATTGGATAGCATACCTCCACATCAATGTCCCATAGACTAGGGTTACATCTAGTTAGGGTTACATCTCCAATGTAAAAACCTAAAACCAAGAGCATCTTTCCTTCACATTCCTGACTCTCCTCTGCTATTCCCTACCTAGGTGAATGACAGTCCCATCCAACCCAGTTACCCTTGTGAAAAACCTGGAAGTCATCATTGGTTTGTACCTATGTGTACACTAGGTCCATCAACAATGTATTGATCAGCAAGCACTGTCTATTTGCTCCTACCAGCTCTATGATCACAGTCTTACTTAAAACCTTCATAACTTTTCTCTGTGTAGCCACTTGTTGGCCCCTTGCAGTCCAGAGCAATCCTCCTTAAATACAAATCTGACCTATGTCACTTAAAACCAAACTTCAAGCTGCCTTTCCATCTTCTTCAACATCAACTGTTACTACTCTCTAGTCACACTTTTTATTATTATCATATTCTGACTACTAAGCCATGTTCTCCCATATGCCATTCTTCTAGGTAGATAAATTTCCTCTTTTCTTTACCTGGCTAAAGCTTACACATTCTTCCCAGCACAACTCATTTTTGCAAACAGTTCAAGAGCTAGGTTAAAATTTATCTATGTTATAATAATAAGGTGTGTAGCAGCAGTGGGAAGAAAAGAAAGAAAGAAAGAAAGAAAGAAAGAGAGAAAGAGAGAAAGAGAGAAAGAGAGAGAGAGAGAGGGAGGGAGGGAGGGAGGGAGGGAGAAAGAAAGAGAGAAAGAAAGAGAGAAAGAAAGGAAGGAAGAAACAACTAACACTTACTGAGGGTTCACCAGTCACAGCGGTTCTCAAACTTAAATGTATAGAAGAATCACCTGGGAATATATGAAAATGATGATCTCCAGGGCCCATCTTAGTATTTAGATTCACCAGATTTGGGGCTGGGCTCAAAACTCTACTTTTTTAACAAAGTATTCTGAGTGATTCTGATACAGGTGATTCAGGAATCATATTTTGAAAAACACTGAATTACTGGCTCCCCTCCAATCAACTCAATACATTGCCACCAAATTAATATTCATACAATAGCTTTTATAATTTTAAAACATCAAGTACTTGGTACCAAACATGATTATGTGCTTCACACATACCTGTGAACCATATTGAAACCAGTGAGGTTGGTATTATCTATACATAAAGAAACAATTATAGATGTTAACTTGATCAAATTCATGCACAGAATGACAGGATTTAAGCTTGGGCTTGTGTCCCACGATATCATGTTTTAGATCATTTACTGCTATATAAAAACAATAGACAAAAGTTTCAGTGGTGTCCTTCATGACTGTCAACTGCATGAAATCCTTGGCCTGGATTTGAAAGCCCTTAAGAGTCTGCCCCATATGACCATTAAATTTATTTCTCAATTTGACTGGTCTAAGGGATGCCCAGATAGATGATAATATATTATTTCTAAGTGTGTCAGACGAGCATTTGAATTGGTGGATTGAGTTAAGCACATGGCCCTCCCCAATCTCAGTGGGCATCACCGAGTTCATTGAGGACTCACATTGAATAAAAAAGGTGGTGGGTGAATTCACTCTCCACTTGAGCTGTGACATCCATCCTCTCATGCCACTGGGCTTCAGCTTAGGCTTTTGGACTCAAACTGGGACTTAGACCATCAGCCACCCTCTCCCCCATTCCTTAGGCCTTCAACTGGGACTCCATTACACCACTAGCTTTCCTGGTTCTCCAGCCAGCAGATAGCACATCATGGGACTTCTCCCCTATGCAATCCTGAAATTAGGGACTTTGTATCCCTAACTGCATGAGCAAATTTGTGTCTCTTATCAATATTTACATATTTCCTATTGGGTTCTGTCTCTCTGGAAAATTCTAATTAATATTTTGGTAGCAGAGTTGGTCTAGGAGAACAGAATTTTAAAAATAAAGTTTCTGAGAGACTTCCAGTCAAGATGGTGCCATAGGTAAACACAGCTTGCCTCCTCACACAACCACATCAAAATTACAACTAAAATTATAGAACAACCATCATTCAGAACCAGCAGAAATCTAGTTGAATGGAAGTCTGACAACTACAGAATTAAAGAAACCACATCCATCCAGGCAGGTAGGAGGGGTGGAGATGCAAAACAAGCTGGTCCCACATCTATGTGTGGTGAATAAAAATTTGGGGAGGATATCTCAGGAGTGAGGAGTCCTGGCCCCACACCAGGCCCCCAGCCCAGGGTACCAGTGCCAAGCAAGTAAGATCCCATAACTTCTAGCTGCAAAAACCAGCAGAGATGGGGCCAGTGAAGGAAACTTCTGGAGTCCCAAGCAGTTCCTCTTAAAGAATCCATACATGAACTTACTCAGATCACTCCCTATGAACTTCAGCACCAGGGTAGCAGCTTGAAAGGTACCAGTGGCATACAAGGAGGAACTGAAATGGCCAGCATAAAGGTGAGACCTGGAGGACAGCTTTCTTCTAGACAGGAAACAGGTAGAGCCACAGAACTGACAGCTGGGTGCCATATCTGAGACTCCATCAACTTGGCTAACACTGTTTGCCTCGCCCTGGAGATCACTCGAGGTTCTGTCCCAGTCAATTTACAGCTATTAACAGTGGCAACTACATAGGAATGGCTGGTCTTGACTCAAGCGTCACAACTTCCTAAATCCTATTAAACAAGTGACATCTGACCTCAGTGAGCCCCCAGCCATCCATACCTCTTGTTAGGTGGCCCCAGACCCAGAACTAGAAGCAACCAGCCTCAATTAACAGTTTGGCTTTGACTGGGAATCTCCAAGCCCAGCACAAGTAGCAACCATCTCAGGTTGTTCTATAGCTCTGGCAGGGTGGCCCCTGAGCAAAACATAGGTGAGGGCTGAACTTGGCCTACACTCCCCAGAAACCCCAGGACCAAACACCCAGTGGATAGCTACAGACCATGTTGGATCACCATCACTCTGCCCCTGCACAAGTGATTCTCCATGGAGGGCAGAGGTTGGTGGTTAATGGTGACAGCCAATCCTTGCAACTGACTGGCCTGAGTAAACCCCTCCCATTGACCTGCCAAGAGCAACCAAAGGCTCTACTACAAGAGGAAGGTGTACTCAGCTGACATGAGGGCACTCCTTGAGTATCGCACCTTGGATGATAGGGGAGGTTGTACCACTGGACCCTACAAGACAGATACTACATTATACCAAGATATGGAGTCATAGCAGCTCTACCTAATACATAGAAACAAACACAAGGAGGCTGCCAAAATGAGGAGACAAAAAATATGGCCCAAATGAAAGAACAGATTAAAACTACAGAAAAAGAACTGAACAGAATTGAGATAAGCAATCTCTTAGATGCAGAATTCAAAGCACTGGTCATAAGGATGCTCAAGGAACTTAGTGAGGACCTCAACTGCATAAAAAAGATCCAGTCAGAAACAAATGATAAACTAACTGAGATAAAGAGCAATTTTCAGGGAAACAACAGTAGAGTAAATGAAGCTGAGAATCAAATCAACGAGTTGGAACATAAAGGAAGCAAAAAACAACTAATCAGAATAAGAAGAAAAGAGAATCTAAACAAATGAGGATAATGTAAGCAGCCTCTGGCACAAATTCAAGTGTTCCAACATTTACATCAGAGGAGTGCCAGAAGGAGAAGAGAAAGAGCAAGACATTGGAACTCTCTTTGAGATAATAACAAAAGAAAACCTCCCTCATTTAGTGAAGGAAATAGGCATGCAAGTCCAGAAAGCACAGAGTCCCAAACAAGATGGATGCAAAGAGGCCCACTCCAATATATATAAAAATTAAAATGTCAAAAGTTAGACTTTCAGCCAAGATGGAGGTGTAGATAGACACACTGTGCCTCCTTGCACAACCAAAAGAGGGACAACAACAAATTTAAAAAAAAAAGCAACCAGACTAAAAGAAAATCAAACTGTATCGAAGTCCAACAACCAAGGAGTTAAAGAAGAAACACCCATCCAGACTGGTAGGAAGGGCAGAGACAGGCAGCTGAGAGGACTTGCAACAAGGTGGAGGTTGACGTACCAGGCCAGGCAGTGGCTGGTGGACTCTTGGTCCCACATTCACACGCAGATAAACTGGGAGGAACAACTAGGGAGTGAGACAGACCGCACAACCCAGGGCTCCAGTGAGGGAAAACAAAGCTTCAAAGCCTCTAAGCCTCTGACTGAAAACACCTGTGGGAGTTGAGGTGATGAGAGAAACTTCCAGCCTCACAGGACAGTTCATTGGAGAGACCCACAGGGTCCTAGAATATACACAAATCCACTCACCTGGAAACCAGCACCAGAAGGGCCCAATTTCTTTGTGGGTAGCAGAGGAAGTGACTGAAAACTGGCATATAGTGGAGCAAGCAGCACTATTCCCTCTCAGACCCCTCCCCCACATACAGCGTCACAATGTAGCCACATGGGTTGTCCGCCCTGGTAAACACCTAAGGCTCCGCCCCTTACTACATAACAGGTACCATAAAACAAAAAAATAATGGCCAAAATGAAAGAACAGATCAAAACTCTAGAAAAAAATACAACTAAGTGACAAAGAGATAGCCAACCTATCAGATGCACAGTTCAAAACACTGGTAATCAGGATATTCACAGAATTGGCTGAATATGGTCACAAATTAGAGAAAAAAATGAAGGCTATGAAGTGAAATAAAGGAAGATTTGCAGGGAAACAATGAAGGGAAGGAAACAGAGACTCAAATCAATGGTGTGGATCAGAAGGAAGAAAGAAACATTCAACCAGAACAAAATGAAGAAACAAGAATTCAAAAATTGAGGAGAGGCTTAGGAACCTCTGGAACAACATAAAACATTCCAACATCTGAATCATAGGGGTACCCAAAGGAGAAGAGGAAGAGCAACAAATTGAAAATTTATTTGAAAAAATAATGAAGGAAAACTTCCCCAATCTGGCAAAGGAAATAGACTTCCAGGAAGTCCAGAATGCTCATAAAGTCCCAAAGAAGTTGGACCCAAGGAAGCACACACCAAGGCACATCATAATTGCATTAGTCAAGATTAAAAATAAGGAAAGAATCTTAAAAGTAGCAAGAGAAAAGGAGATAGTTACCTACAAAGGAGTTCCCATTAGGCTATCATCTGATTTCTCAAAAGAAACCTTTCAGGCAACAAGGGGCTGGAAAAAGGTATTCGAAGTCATGAAAGTCAGGGACCTACATCCAAGATTACTGTATCCAGCAAAGCTATCATTTAGAATGAAAGGGTAGATAAAGTGCTTCCCAGATAAGGTAAAGTTAAAGGAGTTCATCATCACCAAGCCCTTATTATATGAAATGTTAAAGGGACTTATCTAAGAAAAAGAAGATCAAAACTATGAACAGTAAAATGATGGCAAACTCACAGCTATTAGCAACTGAACCTAAAAACAAAACAAAAACAAACTGAGCAAACAACTAGAACAGGAACAGAATCACAGAAATGGAGATCACATGAAGGGGTTATCAGTGGGGGAGGGAGAGAGAGGGATACAAAAAATAAGTATCATGAGTGGTAGGTTGAAAATAGACAGGGGAAAGCTAAGAGTAGTATAGGAAATGTAGAAGCCAAAGAACTTATATGTATGACCCATGGACATGAACTAAAGTGGGGGAAGCAGGTGGGAGGGTGTGTGCAGAGCAGAGGGAATAAAGGGGGGGAATGGGACAACTGTAATAGCACAATCAATAAAATATATTAAAAAAAATAAAATGCCAAAAGTTAAAGATAAAGACAGAATCTCAGAAGCAGCAAGAAAAAAGCCGTTAGTTACCTACAGGAGAATCCCCATAAGATTGTCAGCCAATTTCTCAAAAGAAACTTAGCAGCCTACAAGGGACTGGCAAGAAATATTCAAAGTCATGAAAAGGAGGAACCTACAGCCAAGATTGCTCTACCCAGCAAAGATATCATTTAGAATCGATGGGCAGATAAAGAGCTTCCCAGACAAGAAAAAAACTAAAGAAGTTCATCATTCACCAAACATTATTATATGAAATGTTAAGGGCACTTATTTAAGAAAAGAAGATTAAAACTATGAACAATAAAATGGCAAAAAGTACATAACCGTCAACAACTGAATCTAAAAAACAAACTAAGAAAACAAGAAGAATTGATGTGGAGAGCATTTTGGTGGCTGCCAAATGGGAGGGGGTTGCAGGGGAATGGGTGAAGAGATCAGGGAGTAAAAAGGAGAAAACTGTATTTGAACAATGATTAAAATTTAAAAAATGAACAGTAAAAAAAAAGAATTAAAAAAAAGAGTTATAAATAGATAATTACAGAATAGCCATGTGGATGCAAAGTTTGGTATAGGAAATGGAGTTTAGATCCTCCAGTGGGGATGACAAAGAATTTATATGCATGACCCACAGACATGAGCAACGGTGTAGGGATTGTCAGAGAGAGTGGGGGCTTCTGGGTGGAGAGGGGCAAAGGGGAAAAATTGTGACAACTGTAATAGCAAAATCAATCAAATAAAAAAATAAAAATACAGTTTCCAAATTGATACTTGTGTTTTTGGAATTGGCTTAGATGCTAATTCTATATCCAACAGTAAATAAACACTGATGGGGATGGTGTCAGAGCAGTAAGATGGTGTGGTGGTGGCAATGGTGGTGGAGACCCAGAGAGTCCAATCTCTACTCAGCAATGACCAGGAGGCCTCCATCAATATGCTCCAATGCATAGTGAACTGTGACATTCAGGAAAATGATGAAAGGGCAGTGCAGGCCAAAGAGCAGAGCATCCTGGAACTGGAGCCTCTCCTGGCAAAGAATGGACAAGCTGCAGAGCTTGGAGGACTCCTGAAGTATATGTGACCCTTCTTAAATTCCATCAGCAAAGCTAAAGCAGCTCATCTTGCCTGATCTCTTCTTGATCTGTTTCTTGATATAGAAGCAGTTACAGGGCAGGAGGTTGAGTTGTGTTTAGAGTGCCTCAAACGAGTCAAGTCAGAGAAAAAAACTTTCTTACACCAAACTTCAGAGACAAGGTTGGTGTCTTTGTACCTTGATATGAAGAGGTTCCAGGAAGCATTGCATTTAGGTTCTACCTGTTGTGGGGGTTGAAAATGATGGATGACAAAGCCCTTTTGGTGGAAGTACAGCTTTTAGAAAGCAAAACATACCATGACCTGAGGAACTTGCCGAAAGCCCAAACTGCCTTAACTTCTGCTCAAACCACAGCAAATACCATCTACTGCACCCCTAAATTTCAGGCCACCTTGGATATGCAGTCAGGTATTATTCATGCAGCAGAGAAAAATTGGAAAACTGCACACTGATATTTCTATGAGGCATTTGAGGGTTATGACTCCATTGATAGCCCCAAGGCCATCGCATCTCTAAAGTAAATGTTGCTGTGAAAAATCATGCTCAACACCTCAGAAGATGTCCAGGCTCTGGTGAGTGGGAAGATTGCACTTCAGTATGTGAAGAGGCAGATAGAAGCATTAAAATATGTGGCCCAGGCTAGCAAGAGCAGATCACTGACAGATTTTGAAAAGGCCCCAACAGATTACCAGGCAGAGCTCCAGGATGAGTCAGTCATCAGCACACACTTGGCCAAGTTGCATGACAATTTACTGGAACAGAATCTGATCTGAGTTATTGGGTCATTTTCCCAAGTACAGATAGAATACATATCTAGCCTCATCAAACTCTCCAATGCCAATGTGGAAGGAAAATTATCACAAGTGATTCTTGACAAGAAATTTCATGGGATCTTGGACCGGGGGAGGGTGTTTTGATAGTTTTCAATGAATCTCCAGTAGATAAAACTTATGAAGCTGCTCTGGAAACAATTTAGAACATGAGTCAAGTAGTGGATTCTCTCTACAACAAAGCCAAGAAACTGATATAGAGTTGGATCTATAATGGTCCTTTGGAGAGTGTGTGTGCAAGACTCTTTTTTCTTGTTGTTCTACTTTTCCCTCAGAAAGTTCTTCAACCCTTACAGGGTGCATCTGTATTCGAGCTGATAGATGTTCCAGTTTTCATGTAATCCTTACTGGCCCAGCTTGGGAGTAGGGACATTGCCAGGAAGGAAGGAAGGAAGGAAGGAAGGAAGGAAGGAAGGAAGGAAGGAAGGAAGGAAGGAAGGGAGGGAGGGAGGGAGGGAGGGAGGGAGGGAGGGAGGGAGGAAACTCTAAATAAAAGGAAAAAGGCTTACTCTACCTAAAGCTGTGCTCTCTGCCTCCTGGGAGAGGGCTGCTAAGCAGTCAGTCACTGGGGCTGTTGATCCACCTGCTTGGGCACCACCACCAAAGCAATGACTTTTTATTCTGTTTGTACCGAACCAAAACAAACAACTGTGCATAGACTGCTATTTTCTTTTTTTATTTGAAATCAGGCATTCTGGTGTTCTTACTCCTGTCATATGGACTGTCCATCCAACTTCCCTCCAACAATGGCTGCAGCAGACTGGCTGGAGATCCTGCCGCCACCACAGCAGCAGCAGCAGCAGTGGCAGCAGCAGCAGAGCTCCACTCTGACCTGTGAAGGAATAGGAAGAGGCCAGGAGCTGGTGTCCACCACAGCCACATGGGAAGTAGTATGGGCCCTCAAAGGTCTGCTGTGCATGTGGCTCTCTTTAACAGAGTAAACTAGATTAGACATCAGTGTTTAGATTGCCCCTATCCTTTGCTCTTTCTCTCTCCTTTCTCTTTTTCCCCTTTCTCAACCAGGAGACTGTCACACGTCTCTCTTCCTTCCTCCTTTCTCACTATTGGGAAGTCAGGCTATCTGATATCCATTAGCTCTCTCCCTGTCCCACACCTCCTCTCTCCTGCTGGAAAATGGGTTTATTCGTTTTTTAAACAGTGAACATTAGAAATGAGACTGTGGCACTGGAATGATGTGGATTTGTTTATTTGTTTCATTTTTATTGGGTTTTCAAGCAACATCATGTCCCCTTCCCAGGGAGCTTCTTTACCTCTTAGAAATCAAAGGGATTGAGGGAGAGCTGGGTTTCAGTATGCTTTGTGTTAGGATGAAACAGCAAGGCTTGGTGCTCAGTTCCATTTCCTTCTTCCTCTCATCTCTCTGCCTTCTTTCTTTCTTTCCCTTTTCCCTCCTCCTCTTCCTTCCTGCTGGCCTCTTTTTGTCTTTCCTTACCTTTCTTATATTATCTTTCTAGGTTTTTGAATAAATTTATATTTTGTAAAAGGATTTTATTGTACTGGGTTTTGCATCCTCACTGAATTTGACTGGCTTTTATTTTCCTCTCCAAGATCAGGTATTTGTTCTCAACATCTCTCCTCATCATATCCAGTCACTGTTTTGGTTTTGACACCATCAATATCAAATGTACAAATGGTTCTTGCTAACCAACACCAGGTATATCTGACATTCAGATGAGTTCCAATAAAAATAATTTAAAAAAAAAGAAAGAAACACTGATAGCCCATGGTGTGAACTATTTACAGAGATTTTGCAAAACGCCTGCACTGGGTACTCCTAATTAACTAACCACAAGAGGCAAGGAGCTAAGTAACTCCATATATGATACTTTCAAAAATTTTTAGAAAACTAAGGACTAAAATGACACAGGTCAGTGATGAAGGGAAAAAAAGATGAGCTACTTAATTTTGAATACTCCCCCACATGAATGCCTTCTGGTAATTTTCCCATCAACATTCTCTTTCTTCTTAGATCTTGAATCTCTTCTCTAGTGCCTTCTCTAACTACCACAGATACTCAGATCTTCCTTAAACAAAATTTTAAGATCAGAACTATAGGGAACTTGGTAAGCATTGCCCTCTATTTCATAGGTAGAAGAAATTGAGACTCTATGGGAAGGATCTGGCCCATGGCCATAGTGGCAGAGCAGGGGCTGGGTCCTAGTTCTCCTGACCCTTAGGTCAGTGCTCCTTCCACACAAAAGGCCGCCTCCCTCCATTTATTGAGAAAACAAAAACAACACCTTGCTCGTAGTAAGAAGGAGCTTTATGGAATGATGGAAATGTTTGAAACTGATTGAGATGATGGTTGGACAACTCTATAAATTTACTAAAAACCATTGAATTGTACACTTAAAATGAGTGAATTTTAGACTATGTAAATTATACCTCAATAAAGCTGTTAAGAAATGAAATCTTGTTCTTAGAGAATGGAATTTAGTCAGAAGCAGATGCTAGCACACAATAGGCAGCAATAAATTATAGTTACTGCATATGATTCTTTCCTCCTCATTTAAGGTCCCCATCCTTCCTTTAGAATCAGTTTTCTTACTTGCTACCACTAGAAGATAAGCTTCCTATAGGCAAGAACTTTCTGTAATTTGTCCTATTTGACATCACCAACTCCTAGAATAATATCAAGTCAAATATTTGCCAAATAAATAAATGAAATTAATATATGTAATTAAATTACATATATTAATACATAAAATGAAATTAATATATGTAATTAAAATTACATATATGGCTTATATTATATTTCTATTAAAGAGCATGGATCTACACTTCCCCCGCCAGTGTTTCAATCACTGTTTACCACAGTAACACCCACTGATAACAACATCTGATGATCTGATAATTTGAATAAGAGTTTCTATCTGCCCAATTTCATACTTATGTGTTATTCAACCTATTTTCAATCTCACTTATTCTATAATATTCTGTGTTTTTCTTTCAGATGGCTATAATGAGTCTAGAGTTTCTTGTATATTTTACATGAGCGTTTTAGCCATATTTATTTTAATTTTCACATTTTTGGTAACCATAACAAAAGAAAAATTTAAGATGAGTTGAAGGATGATAGTCCACTCAATTAAGCTGAGAAATGCTTTTTTTTTCTTCCTTGCTAAAGTGACAGTGTTGGAGGATGGTTACTTTCCCTCTGGTTTATTGACCTATACATACCAAAAATAAAAAATAGCTGGGTCAAAACCAAGGATACCATAAGAAGAAAAACCTACAGATCAGTATGCTTTATGGACATTGATGGGAAAATCCTCAACAAAATACTGGCAAACTGAGTTCAACAGCACATTAAAAGGATTATAGACCACAACCAAGTGAGATTTATTTCTGAAATTCCAAGAGGGTTAAACACACAAAAATCAACTGATATAATATGCCTCATTAACAGAAAGGGAAAAAACCTGCATAAGCATCTCAATTTATACAGAAAAATTGTTTTACAAAATTCAGCACTCTTTCATGACAAAAACATCCAACAGATTAGAAATAAAAGAAAATTTCCTCAAAGTGATAAAGGCCATATATGAAAAACTCAGAGCTCACACCATGTTTACTGGTGAGAGACTAAAAGCTTTCCCCCTAAGATCAAGAACAATACAAGAATGCCTGTTTTCATCACTTCTATTCAAAATAATACATGCTGTAGATTCTATCAAAAGCAATTAGGGGAAAAAAGAAATAAAAGATACCCAAATTGGAAAGAAATAAGTAAAATTATCTCTGTTCACAGAAGACATGATCATATATATATATATATATATATAACCCTAAATATTTCACCAAGAAAAAAAAACAACTAATAAATGAGTTCAGCAAAATTGCAGGATGCAAAATTAACACACAAAAATTAATTATGTTTCTATATGCTAGCAATGAACAATTGGAAAGAAAATTAAGAAAACAATTCAATTTATAATTGCATTAAAAAGAACAGAATACCTAGGAATAAACTTAACCAAGAAGGTGAAAAACTTGAATACTGAAAACTACAAAACATAGGTGAAAGAAATTTTAAAAGACACATACAAATGAAAATACATCCTTTAGTTCATAGATCAGAAGATTTAATATTATTAAGACATCAACAGCATCCAAAGTAATCTATAGATTCAATGCATTGTCTATCAAATTCCCACAGGTTTTTTTCCTTGAGGTATTATAGGAAAGGCAAGTGGCAGCTGCAGGTATTATGGTGACCTGAGCTGTCAAAGTCTCTCCAGGTTGCTCTCACGTGCAGTTGCCCACAGTTTTTTTTTCCTTCAGAAATAGAAAAGTACACCTAAAAATATATATGGACTCTCAAGGGATCATGAATAAACCAAAATCATCTTGAAAAAAAGAAGAACCAAGTTAGAGCAGTCACACTTGCTGATTGCAAAACTTACTACAATAATCAAAACAGCATGGTACTGGCACAAAGATGATACAATATTATATATATCAATGGAATAAGATAGAGAGCCCAGAAATAGAGAAATTAACCCTCATGTATGTGTCAATTAATTTTAATTAATAGTGTCAAAAACAATTCATTAGGAAAAGGACAGTTTCTTCAACAAATGACACTGAGAAAACAGGTTATCCACATGCAAAAGAATAAAATTGGACCCATATCTAATCATGTACAAAAATTTACTCAAAATTGGTCAAAGATCTAAGCATAAAAGCTTAAACTATAACACTCTTAGAAGACCTAGGAGGAAAGCTTCATGATACCAGATTTGGCAATAATTTCTTGGAATTGACACAAAAGCACATACAAACAAGAAAAAAATAAATGAAATATATCAGATACAAAAGCACATAAGCTGCATGATTGTACTTAAGTGAGATAACTAGAATAGTCCAGTTCATAGAGACAGAAAGTAGAAGGGTGGCTGCCAGAGGCAATGGAGAGTTATTGTTTAATGGGTACTTAGTTTCTGTTGGGATGGTAACAAATTCCTGCAGATGGATATAGGTGATAACTGTTCAACACTCTAAATGTACTTAATGCCACTTAATTGTACATTTAAAATGGTTAAGATGGTAAATTTGACATTATGTATATTTTATCACAATAATAATAACATAAAAAAGAATAGTTAAGGGTCTTCTGGGTTCCTACAGGATAATGGTAGCTACCTGTATTAGTCAGGGTTCTATAGAGCAACAGAACCATATATACAGAGAAATTTATCATAAGGAATTGGTTCACATGATTACAGGGGCTGAGAAGTTCTATGATCTGCCATTGGCAACCTATAGACCAAGGAAATCGAGTGGTATAATTCGGTCCAAGTGCAAAGGCCTGAGAATCAGTCCAAGAGCAGGAGAAAACTGATGTCCCAGCTCAAGTGCTCATGCAGAAGAAAGGAAAAATCCTGTGTTCCCTCACTTTTTGTTCTATTCAGACCCTCAGTGGGTTGGAAGATGCCCACCAACATTAGGGAGGGCAATCTGCTTTACTGTGTCCACCAATTCAAATGCTAACTTCATCTGGAAACATCCTCACAGACACATCTAGAATAATGTTCAGCCAAATATCTGCGCACCCATGGCACAGCCAAGTAGACATACAAAACTAACCACACCAGGTCTGCTCCTTCTCAACTTGGCATCCACATACATCTCTTAAACCATACTTAATCTCCAGATAAAGACAACAAGAAGGTCCTAATTCTGCCTAACATAATACAACTATACTGCATACAACTGAAAAAGCACTAACCCTTTCCCCAGAAAAAGAAATGAAGTCCTTTAGTGATGGTTACTTTTCTCCTTGATGTTCTGTAACTTAAATATTATGATATAACCCTGGCTAGCGCAGATTGAGTGCAGGCCTGTGAACCAAAGCGTTGTCAGTTCAACTCCCAGTTAGGGCACATGCCTGGGTTGCAGGCCAGGTCCCCAGTGGGTGGCACATGAGAGGCAACCACACATTGATGGTCTCTCCCTCTCTCTCTCCCTCCCTTCCCCTCTGTCTGAAAATAAATAAAAATTCTTTAAATATTGATATAAAACTTAAAATACTTAAATACTTAAAATGTAAAATACTTAAATCAATACAGTGTATGTTACAGTATATGTAAGACAGAAAACAAAGATGTATTCATAACAAAATAAGGAGAAAATGCTCATGACAGTTATTGTCCTCATTATGTAACTGGTCACATGGTCCTTCCTGATATGGATAAGTACCTTCTTCTACTACCTATTCTGTATTCCTTTTACCCTCAGCAAGCACTTTCGGTGGTCATGGTTCTTTACTTGGTGGAGTGACCCAAATCTACATTCCTGAAGTGTCAGGGATATTAGCAATTCTGCCTATATTAGATTATTGTAGTTTTCCATTGACCCTACTCAAGGCATGGTAATATTGAGAGACACCCAAAGGGGTCTCCTGTACACCTTGCCTCCATTGTGGAATTGCAGGTACAATTTCCCCTTTGGTAATCAGGATTAACCACCCCAGCCAGCACACTAAATCCCTTCTTCGCCTGTTGATCAAGAGGCATGAGGAGCCCAAAGTGGCCAGGTGGCAGTCTTAACTTTCAGTTCAATGGAATAATTGTTGTGTCTCCTGATGGAAGCACTGCTCTCTCTGGAACTAAGACCCTTAGGCTAGTACAACATGACTTTGCAGCAACACAAAACAAAAATTTGCTAGTTGGCCACTAAGTGTAATAGTGACTGGAGTCACTCCTGTTTTCATCCCTTGATTCCTGGAGATGGGAGAAACAACACCGTATATTGAATACTGATTCAGAGTATATAGTCTTCAGGAGAACTTTGTCCCAGCAAGGTAGTGTTACCTAGATGGCACTGTAAATGAGTCTTCAAAGGGCCATTCCATGTTCTATCAAGCCAGCTGCTTCATCATGGTAGAGAACACAATAAGACCAATTAATTCTATGAGCATGGGCCCACTGTCACACTTCTATTGTGTAATGAGTACTTTAATCTAAGCAATGCTGTGTGAAATACCATGATGGTGGATAATGCATTCTGTAAATCTATCCATAGATGGTAATTTTAGCAGAAGTATCGACACAGGGAAGGCAAATCTATATCCTGAGTATCTATTCCAGTAAGAACAAAATGCTTTTCCTTCCACGATGGGAGAGTTCAATGTAATCAGCCTGCCACCAGGTAGCTGACTGATCACCCTGGAGAAGAGTGCCATATCAGGGACAGTGTTGATCTTTGCTGCTGGCAGATTGACACTCAAGAGTGGCCAAAGCCAGGTGAGCCTCAGTAAGGGGAAGTCTATTTTGTTGACCCCATCAATGCATCTTCCATTTCTACCACCAGGCCACTTTGTTCATCAGTCCATTGGGTGATGACAGGAGTGGCTGGGAAAGAGGCTGACTGGTAACAGAATGGGTCATCCTACCCACTTGATTATTAAAATCCTCCTTTGCCAAGGTCACCCTTTGATGGATATTCATAAGGGAGACAAATATCTTCACATATTTTTTGCTCATTCCAAGAGTTCTGTTTACCTTGCCACCAATTTTCCAATCATTCTTTCCAAGGCCCTGGCCATCCAGCCAAACCATTGGTTGCAACCCATGAATTGGTATATAGTTGCACATCTAGACATTTCTCCTTCCAAACAAAGTAAATAACCAGGTGTGATGTTCAAAGTCTTGGGAAGATTTCTCTTCACCATTGTCCTTCAGGGATGTCCAAGAATGGGGCTAGAGTGCTGCAGCTGTCCACTTAGGGGTGGTACCTGCATATTAGGCAGGAACACCTGTGAGCCAGGCCTAAGTATTCTCTTCATCAACTGGCTGTAGGGAACTCTGT
Source organism: Phyllostomus discolor (assembly GCF_004126475.2). Taxonomy (NCBI): domain Eukaryota; kingdom Metazoa; phylum Chordata; class Mammalia; order Chiroptera; family Phyllostomidae; genus Phyllostomus; species Phyllostomus discolor. The sequence goes on from NC_040904.2 coordinate 109,527,212, forward strand.
ATAAGGCCACTCACATACGCTGGGGGGAAAAAGGGGACTGTATGCATTTGGGCCACTTCTTCATGTAAACAACCTGTGCCTCCAGGGACTGCCCAGACTTGGTCACATATCTACCACTTGCATTTGGTGCAATTGTATGGCTTGCTGGGTCATATAACTTCAGTTAGATAGTCAGCTTGGGTGGCATGGTAACTTGGTGGCCCATGGTTAAACATTCAGTCTCTACCAATGCTCAGTAGCAGCCCAAGAGTTTTGTTTTGTTTTCTTAAAAGGAAAGTACTTATCTGCAGAGGATGTAAGGTATTTCCTCAAAAATCCTAAGAGCCTATGTTGAGAAGCACATATAGAAGCCTGTCAGAGACTCAAAGCGGCATCCCTCTCTGCCACTGACACTTCAATTGCCATCGGATCTGCTCATCTCCTGGCCCAAATGGCAAAGCCGCTTGCACAGCAAGCTGGACCTGTTGCAGAGTCTTCTCTCATTCTGGAGCCCATTCAAAACTAGCATCTTCTTGGATCATTCAGTTAATGGGACAGTGTCTCAGTTAATGGGACACATCCAACTGAGGAATACATTGCCTCCAAAGTCCAAAGAGAATCACTAGGTGTTGTGCCTCTTTCATTGTAGGAGGGGCCAGATGCAGTAACTTTTTCTTCACCTCAGGTAGGATAGCTAGCTCTACATGTGCCACTGGACTCCTAGAGATGTCACTGAGATAGAAGGCCCCTGCATTTATTTTTGTCAAATTTATTTCCCACCCTCTGGCACACAAATGTCTTACCAATAAGCCCAGAGTAGTTACTACTTCTTGCTCTAATAAGCATCATGGAGCAAGTTTCATTCCCCACAATGTCATCAATGTAATGGATCAGTGTGATATCTTGTGGAAGGGAAAGATAATCAAGATCCCTGAGAATGAACTATTGACTTAAGGCTGGAGAGTAGATATACTCCTGGGTTGTGTTGCTGGTCTTACCAGCTGAAAGCAAACATTTTCTGTTGGTTTTGCTAACAGGTATCAAGAAAAAGCATTTGCCCAATGCCAGCTGCATACCACGTACCAGTTACTTTGCTCAAGCAATAAAACCACATCTGGTATAGCAGCTGCACTAAGAAACACCATGTGGTTAAGTTAATAATAACCCACTGTCATTCCCCAAGATCCATCTGTCTTCTGCACAGGCCAGTTAGCAAGTGGAATGGGGATGTGGTAGGAATCACCACCCCTACATCTTTCAAGTCCTTGATGGTGGCACAAATCTCTGCCACACAAAAGCAGTATTGCACTTGGCTTGCTGTTTTCCTAGGCAGAGGCAGTTTGCATGGCTTCTGTTTGGCCTTTCCCACTGTAATAACCCTCAATCCGCAAGTCAGGGAGTCAATGTGGGGATTCTGCCAGCTGCTTACTATGTCTATTCTAATTATAAATTCCAAAAGTAAGGGAATAACCACAGGATAGTGTGATGGTTCACTAGTCCCACTGTGAGACAGACCTGAGCTAACTTCATTGATAACCGAACCTCTTTAAGTCCCTACACTGACTGATGGATCAGAGTGATACTTTGGTTCTCCTGAAACCAAAAAGAAGATACTTCTTTTTAGGAGAAAAGATACTTTTTTTTCCCTGAAAAAAGACAGCTGAAAAGAAGCATCTTAGCAAGAATCAGGAGACAGACAACAAAGGCACCATTTATTAAAGAAAACTGCACCCTGGCTGGCGTAGCTCAGTGGATTGAGTGCCGGTTGGGAACCAAAGTGTCCCAGGTTCGATTCCCAGCCAGGGTACATTCCTGGGTTGCAGGCCATAACCCCCAGCAACTGCACATTGATGTTTCTCTCTCTCTCTCTATCTCCCTCCCTTCCCTCTCTAAAAATAAATAAATAAATAAATAAAATCTTAAAAAAAAAAAAAACTGCAATTCACTATAGCAACAGAAGAGGAAGCTCTTGAACTAACTCCACTCTTCTAGATATTATCATCTGCAACAGGGATCCAAGAAAATCCAACACAAACACTCATGAATAGAAAACAAAACAAACAAAAAAGCACCAATGTGAGGTTAATATAAGAATAAAACAAAAAGTGAGAATTAAAACTCTTGAATAGATGAAATCCCAAAGAGAAAGGCTATAAGTAGAGGCAAACTGTAGCAATACTAAAACATGCTTTAAAATGGGTTTTATTTTTATTTTTATTAATAATTATTTTATTGTTGTTCAATTACAATTGTCTGCATTTTCCCCCAACCACTCCCCCCGCTAACTCCAACCAAATCTGCCTCCCCCACCTTGCTTCCATCCTCCCCCCACCCCGGTTTCGTGTTGCTCGTAGTAGTTCCTGGAAACCCTTCCCCTCATTATCTCTTCCCACCAACCCTCTGGTTACTGTCAAATTGTTCTTAATTTCTATGTCTCTGGTTATACTTTGCCTGCTTTTTTCTTTTGTTGATTATGTTCCAGTTAAAGGTGAGATCATATGATATTTGTCCTCACTGCCTGGCTTATTTCACTTAGCATAATGCTCTCCAGTTCCATCCATGCTGTCGCAAAGGACAGGGGCTCCTTCTTTCTCTCTGCTGCATAGAATTCCCACTGTGTAAATGTACCATGGTTTTTTGATTCATTCATTTACTGAAGGGCACTTAGGTTGCTCCTAGCATTTGGCTATTGTAATTTGTGCTGCTATGAACACTGGGGTGCATAGCTTCTTTTGGATTGGTGTTTTAGGGTTCTTGGGATATAATCCCCGCAGTGGAATTGCTAGGTCAAAAGGCAGTCCCATTTTCAGTTTTCTGAGGAAATTCCACACTGTTTTCCACAGTGGCTGCACCAGTCTGCATTCCCACCAACAATGCAGTAGGGTTCCTTTTTCTCCACATCTTCTCCAACACTTGTTTGTTAATTTGTTTATGATGGCCATTCTGAGTGGTGTGAAGTGGTATCTCATTGTGGTTTTAATTTGCATCTTTCTAATGACTAGCGATGCTGAGTATCTTTCCATATGTCTCTGGGCCCCTTTGTATGTCCTCCTTGGAGAAGTGTCTGTTCAGGTCCTTTGCCCACTTTTTAATTGGGTTGTTTGTCTTCCTGGAGTGGAGTTATGTGAGTTCTTTCTATATTTTGGATATCAAATCCTTGTCTGAGGTATCATGGGCAAATATGTTATTCCATATAGTTGGTTCTCTTTTCATTTTAATGTTGTTTCCCTTAGCCTTGCAGAAGCTATTTAATTTGATGTGATCCCATTTTTTTTATTTTCCTTTATGTTCCTTGCTCAAGGAGGCATATTGGTAAAAATATTGCTGCGTGGAATGTCTGAGGTTTTCCTGCCTCTGTTTTCCTCTAGGACTTTTATGGTGTCAGAACTTATATTTAAGTATTTTATCCACCTCAAATTTATTTTTATGTATGGTGTAAGTTGGTGATTCAGTTTCATTTTTTTGCATGTAGCTGTCAAGATCTCCCAACACCATTTGTTGAAGAAGCTATTTTTACTGCATAAAATGTTTTTTTAAAGCAAGTGCTAATATGATAAATGACCACTAATCACAAATTCAAACACTCAGAATAGAAATGGACGGAAAAAAAATTTTGAAACAAAAACTACTGTGCCAAAAAAATAAGCCAGAGAAAATGAAGTTTTCCAGAAACAAAGATTACATTTTAAGTTTCCGGAGAAAGCCTTTTTTAAAAAAAATTATTGCATTTATGGGGTAATGTTGGTTAATAAAATTATATAGATTTCAGGTGTACAATTCTATAATACATCACCTGCATATTTTATTGTGTTCACAACCCAAAGTCAAGCCTTCTCCTATCACCATTTATCCCCATTTCCCCTCTTCTACCCTTCTCCATTTCCTTCAGATAATGACCATGCTATTGTCTGTGTCTATGAGGATTTGGGTTTGTTTTTTGGTTTTGTTTTTTTTGGTTAATCCCTTCACCTTTTTCACCCAGTCCTCCAATCCCCCTCCCAACAGCAGTTTCTGTACTTATAAGCCTGTTTCTGTGCTGCTTGCTTATTTTGCTTTTAGATTCAATTGTCAATAGATATGTATTTATTGCCATTTTATTGTTCATGTTTCTGATCTTTTTTCCCTCTTCTTCAAGAAGACCCTTTAACAGTTTATGTAATACTAGTTTGGTGGTGATGAAATCCTTTAGCTTTTTCTTGTCTGGAAAGCTCTTAATATATCCTTCAATTCTAAATGATAGTTTTGCTGGTAATCTTGGTTTGTAGGTCCTTGCTCTGCATCACTTTGAATATTTCTTTTTTTTTTTTAATCTTTTTTTTTTTAAGATTTTATCTATTTATTTTTAGAGAGAGAAGGAAGGGAGGGAGGGAGAGAGAGAGAGAGAGAGAGAGAAACACCAATGTGCGGTTGCTGGGGGTTATGGCCTGCAACCCAGGAATGTACCCTGGCTGGGAATCGAACCTGGGACACTTTGGTTCCCAGCCCGCGCTCAATCCACTGAGCTACGCCAGCCAGGGCTCTTTGAATATTTCTTGTCAATCATTCTGGCCTGCAAAATTTCTGTTGAGAAATCAGCTGACAGTCTTATGGGAGCTCCCTTTAGGTAACTGCTTTTCTCTTGCTGCTTTTAAGATACTCTGACTTTAATATTTTGCATTTTAATTATGATATATCTCGGTGCGGGCCTCCTTGGGTTCATCTTGTATGGGACTCTGCACTACCTGGACTTGCATGTCTATTTCCTTCGCCAGGTGAGGGAAGTTTTCCATCATTTTTTCAAATAGGTTTTCAATTTCTTGCTCTCTTCTTCTTCTAGCACATCCATGATTCGACTGTTGGTATGCTTCAAATAGTCCCAAAGGCTCCTTACATTATTTTTTAAACTTCTTTTCTTTTTACTGTTCTGGTTGGGTGTTTTTTGCTTCCTTATATTCTAAACCTTTGATTTGATCCTCTGCTTCATCTACTCTATTCTTGATTCCCAGTAATGTATTCTTCATTTCAGTTATTGTATTCTTCATTTCTGACTGATTCTTTTTTATGTTTTCTATCTTCAATTTTAAGTTCCCTATCTCTTTGTTGAAGTTCTTTCTCACTAAGTTCATTGAACTTACTTGTATCTAGTGTTTTGAACTCTACATCTAGTAGAATGCTTGTCTCCATTTTGATTAGTAGTTCCTTTCCTGGAGTTTTGTTTTTTTCTTTCCCTTAGGATATGTTTCTTTGCCTCCTCATCTTTGAAGCTTCCCTGTGTTTGTTTCTATGTATAAGCACATTAGGTAGAACTGCTATGTCTGCCATTTTTAGTACGGTGGCTTTACGTAATAGTGTTCTGTAGAGTCCCATGGCACAGCCTCCCTGTTCACCGGAGCCAGGCACTCCAGGTGCATTCCTTCCCACTCCCATGTGGGGTGTGTATACCCTACTGTTGTAGTTAAGCCTTCATTGCTGTTAGCACATCAATGGGATTTACTCCCAGGCTGACTGGTGGCTACAAGGACTGGCCGGCATCCACCAACCATTATGGAGGATCAGCTGTGCAGGGGCCCACTCTACAGATCAGGACTTAACTTCAGTAGGGCTCTGGTGCTCACTGAGTCTACTCCTTGAATGTGTTGTTTGTCAAGGCAGTTGGGTAGTGCGTCAATGTGGTCTCAAGCTGTCCACCAGCTGCACTGGCTCTGGGGGCTTCCAGGATATGAAGGCCAAGGTCAGCTGCCACCTGTGTTTTACTGGGGCCACCCAGCATGAATTACAAAGTAATCTGCAGATGGCTCCTACTTGTACTGGGCTTGGAGGTACCCAGGCAAGGCCAAGCTGTGACCCATAGCCAGCTGCTGCTAGAGCCAGGCCTGGGGTCACTTAGTGAGAGGTACAGGGCATTCTGAGGCCAGATGCTGCTTGTTTGAGAGATTTTTAAAAAGTCTGAAGCATAAGCCAAGACAAGATATTTGTAGAGAAAAGGCACTGGAAATAGCTTGGGTGGACCTACCAGCTTGGTTGAGCAGGGTCTCAGAGAATCACCAAAATAAGACAAACAGTGTGAGCCAGGTTGATGGAGACTCAGATATGGCACCCATCTGCCAACTCTGTGGACAGGGGGCATCTCAGATAAGAAACAGCAGTCTGTGTCAGCGCTTCTATCAGAAAGCTGCCTCTCCAGCTCTTGCCCTGATGCCAGACAATTCAGTTCTTTCCTGTATGTCTCTGATGCCTTTCAATCTTCTACTCCCACACTGGAGCTGAAAGGGAGTGAGTCAGAGTTAAGTCTGTATGTGGGCCCTTTAAGAGGAACTGCCTTGGTTACCAGTAGCCCTTCATCTCACTCAGCAACAATCTCTGCTGGTTTTTACAGCCAGTCGTTATGGGGAATTCTTTTCCTGGCACTGGAACCCTGGGCTGTGGGGATGGGACCTCTTGCTCCTTAGGGGGTACCTCCACAGCTGAGATATCCCTCCCAATTTTTATCTGCCACACATGGGTGTGGGACCAGCCTAATCCATGTCTCTGCCCTTCCTATCAGTCTCAATGTGGCTTCTTCTTTAAATCCTTAGTTGTAGAACTTCCATTCAGCCAGAGGTTAGGGGTTCTGAATGATGATTGTTCTGTAGTTTAATTGTACTTTTGATATGGTTGTGGGAGGAAATGAGTACCGTGTTTATCTGCACTGCCATCTTGACTGGAAGTCCAAAAGGAAATTTTCCAAGGGAAGAATATAAATAACTAAACATATGATAAGATACATAGATTAAAGAAATATAATACATACCAAAAATTAAACAAAAATAATAAAAAGAAATAGATATAAAAAATTAAAAGGATCCAATTTGAGCTACTGTTGAAGTAAAATGAAACAATAGAACTAATATCTAAAAGCATGATTTAAGAAAAATTAGCTGAAATTTAAAAAAAAAACCCTGAATCCATCTGTTGAGTTGGGCCCTAGTGTACCTGGAAAAACTGACCTAGAAGAGGTAAATGCAAGACATATGCTTACAAAACCACTTGACAAAAATGACAAACAGAAAACACTGGATCTCCAAGGAAAGGACCAAGTTACTTACAAAAAAAAACAAACAAACAACAAAACAAATGGGGTTGGACTCAGACTTCTCAATAGTATACAAATAGAAATCAATGGAACATTTTCAACAACCCCAACACACTCATAAAAGTGTGGGCAAAAGATTTTATATGAAGCCATAATAAATATCTTTAAAGAATCAAATCTCCAGAAAACATTTTAAACATGCAAGGACCAAGGAAAGATTGTATCTACAAACCCTTCTGAGTAATATTCCAGGGAATAAGATCCACTGGGAAACTTTGGCAAAAGGCTGGTGTTGAGCATCAAGGGCATTTAGTGATACACTCGAGTACATCAAAACTGGGGCTAAGGGTGGAAGAACAGTTTGGTAATGTTACACACTCTGACAAAGTGGAAATAACCCAGCTGAGAAAAGGGAGGAGAAGGGAGAGAGAAAGGAAAAAGTAGAATAAACTCATTGACTGATATGTAAGTAACAGGTGGGAGTCAAAGAAGGTTATATAGTTGACAACCCAAAACGTACAAACCTAATGAGGTAAAAATAAACTAGGTATTTTATATAAAATATTAGTAACTTACATATTTACACACATTTTGATCCAATTTGAGCTACTGTTAAAGTAAGTATTTTGAACTATTTGGATAAAATGGCATGTCTGAAATATGTTTTTATATGAGTATATCCCAACAACAAAAAAGGGGAGAGTATCAATTAAATGTAATTAGCAGTGTCATTAATAATAACTGACACGAAAGATCATTATACTATTCTCATTTTTAAACATTTGGATATTTGCATAATAAAGAGTTTTAAAATAGGAACCAGTTGAGTAAACTACTTTAATAAAATCTGCACAATGGAGTCTCAAGAGCCATAAACAAGGAATAAGCAAGCTTTATCTGTGCTGATATAAAGTAATCACCAAGATTCACTGGTAAGTGAAAAAAAAGATATAGAACAGTATATATAGCATATCTTTTGTTCAACGAAAAAGAAATACATATATGTATACAGCCCTGGTCAGGTGGCTCATTTGGTTGGAGCATTGTCTGGTGCACCAAAAGGTTGCAGGTTCAATTCTCCTGTCAGGGGCCATACCTGCTTTGTGGGTTTGATCCACAGTCAGGATGCATACAGGAGGCAACTGATCAGTTTCTCTCTCACATCTCTCTCTTTCTCCTCCCTTTCTTCTCTAAAATATCAAATAAATATATCTTAGGTGAGGATTAAAAGCTATGTCTATGTGTATACTAATGTGAATACTATGTGTTCACATATACTGTGTATACTATGTATATGTGTACTATGTGTATACTACATAAAACTAATAAAAATGGCTACCTAGTATGAAAAGAAAAGTAATAAAAGCAAGGCTTCTGCATATTCCTGTTTATATAAGTTGAATTTTGAACTAAGTAACTCTTTTACCTATTTAAAAACCCACTAAATCAAAAAGGAAATATGTAAGCAAATCCTAAAATTGAAGACAACGTATCTCAACTATATATGAAATTAGTATTGTGAACAAAAAAATTACTTCAAGTGTCTTGAATACAGTATTCTTACACCTTTGGTAGGATATGCATAAGAATAAAGAGAACTGCTAAGAAATCCTAAGTTTTACTCAATATTTTGATTAGTAGTAACACTGGCTGTAATTTTTAAAGTAAATTTTGCACATTGTAGAATAAAGAAAAAACATCAATATAGTTATGTTATTAGGAACCAGGATTTTCTGCCCTGGCCAGGTAGCTCAGTTGGTTAGAGGGTTTTCCCCAATACATTAAGGTTGTGGGTTCAATCCCCAGTCAGAGCACATACAAGATGTATTCAACAAATGAATGCACAAATAAGTGGAACAACAAATTGATGTTTCTTTCTTTCCCTGTTTCTCTCTTCCTCCCTCTCTCTCTCTCAAATCAATAATTAAAAAAAGAAACCAGGATTTTCAGTATAAGAGAAAAAGAGATACACATAAAAGAAGAAAACACTATGGTACTATTTTGAATTAATATTGTTGAGACTCATGATTTTTAAAAATATACTTCCTAGCTCTGCCCATTGAAAGGGTCTAGAAGCAATCACACTTTGGTAGCAATGAGCACATCTAATGTCTAGAGTTTGTTTTCTAAATATTATTCCTCAGTAACAGAAACAAAAGTTCCCTGGAGAAATGGCTAATTCCAAAACTGGGGTAGGTAATATACAAGATGAGCCTATAGCATCTTCTTGTCTCAGAAACCAAAAACAAGCTCAAAACTGTAAGGTGAGTGTCAAAAGGATATGGAACTTAAAGCTCCCCCTTCCCCAGCTAGGTTTAGAACAACTTAAGCAAAACCAAAAACAAACAAAAAAACAAACACCATTTACTGTAATTGATTATAAAAACTCCACATTCCTATAAAAGATAGAGGTGACTACTTTACAACTCCTTACTCTGAAAATTAGTCACTAAAACGGAAAAATTAAGCATTTGCCCTGCCTATTTTCAGAGAAATTTTCCCAGTTGATGAGTAAAAGCATTTCTTTAAAGCATGCAAACAAATAAATGTAAAAAGGATGACAAATAGAGAAATCACCATTTTGGAACACCCAGTGAAACAAGTGATTCGGGTAAATATCATCAGTGGATGGGTAATTAGAGAATGGGGTATTCATTTTGATGCCAAAATATCATCCTGCAGAGAATTTGCTACGTGCAAAGGGGGGAAAATGTACCTTTACATTGGACAGATCAACCAAGTGATCAAATCTGGCATAGAACGGTAGAAAAGCCTGACATTACACCCTTCTAAGTAATTCTACATGAAGTACACAGCACCTTTCCTAAACTGCTTAATCTGAACCTCATCTAGTGCCTACTTTTAGGAGGTAAAACAGAGAAATGAGGTAATAATCAGGCGAATGCAGAAAGTGGGATAATGCTGTACAACTGGTCTGGTTCAAACAGTCAAGGCAAATGGGGAAAAATGAGGGGACTAATCAAGATGACAAAAGAGCTGTGATCCAATGCAATGCATGAATCTAAACTGGAGTGCAAAAATACAAGCCAAAGGCCATTTGAGACGATAAGGGACTGTGAACTTTAGTTGAAATTGGAGAAGTATTAATGCCTCAGGTGAGCTAGTGGTTTCATCACTCAGGATAGACCAGGTTATGCTGCAGTAACAAAGAGCCCAAACTCTCAGTGGCTTGGAACAAAGGATTATTTCTCCCTCTCACTTTGTAGCAATGTTTCAGAAGTATTATGCTCCCCACTCTATTGCTTTGTTCTAGAGTAATTCTGTGCTTAAGAACAAAAGAGATGCTTAATGATATGGGTAGGTAATTTAGGGCAATGTTTCTGAGTGTGATTCCCATATTATTTTGTATCGATCTCCAAAAATACTGTTAAATGCGAACACTTTATTGCTATCTGTGCAAATACCTTTAACTCCAAAGTCCTAACCCATACTTGCTGAACCAGAAACTCAAAGACAAGACTTTAAGAATCTACTACTAAGTAGCTAGCTTCTGAAAGTTGCTTTATTATAATTCCATTATATTTTATAAATGTTGCTGTACAAAAGGATATTTCATTTGCCTAGAAATAACTAAAGTAGCAGTTTATAAAATGGCAGAAATTAGTGTTTATTTTCTTACAAGGTAGCAAGTACAATAGTATACATATTTTTTAAAATAATCAATTAATTTTGACTATAAGCTTTTTTGTAGAGATTCCTAAAGCTTAGTTGTATATTTTAAAATACAGGTTCCACATTTTATTTTAATCGAGGCATACTAATGCCAACTGGATTACTACATGAAAAAGCTAACAAAACAGCTAAAACTTGGGTAATGAAAATGGATCAGTCATTGATAGGACTCTGCAACTGCTCTAAATCATTTTGCAGACAATCAGCATCTCATCCAACTTAGAATGCCAACTGGAAGGTTTTTAGTATTTTAAAGTAGACTTTCTGAAAAAACAAAAGTAAAAAAAGGCTAGACTAGTTACATACCTATTCAAATGGACAAGATCCAGAACACTGACCACAGCAGGTGAGGATGTGCAGCAGCAGGAGCTCTATTCATTGGTGCTGGGAATGCAAATGGTGCAGCTACTTTGGAAGACAGTTTGGTAACCTCTTACAAAACTGAACATACTGTCACCATACAATCCAGCAGTCATGCTCCTTGATATTTACTCAAAGGGGTTGAAAACTTCTGTCCACACAAAAACCTGCACATGGATGTTTATAGCAGCTTTATTCATAACTGCTACAACTTGGAAACAACCAAAATGTCCCGCAGTGGGCAAATGGACAAATAATCTCTGGTACATCAGAAAATGGAAGATTGTGCAATGCTATCAACAACAACAACAAAAAGAGCCATCAAGCCATGATAAAACACAAGGAAACTTAAATGCATATTACTAAGTGAAGAAAGCTAATGTGAAAAGCTACATACTGTACAAGGGGGTCCAAAAAACCCCCCAGAATTATCTCCTGGAGGACAGGCCCCTTGTAGTACAGGCTTCCCCTGCTGGGTGTGTTCTAGGGACCCATCTGCACCAGTATACTGGCTGGCATTGTTGTGAGAGGCTGTGTTCAGCTTCAGGGAATTGTTTTTGAAGACTCTTTCAACACATTTGCCCTTTTCCTGATGGGTGATTTACAAGTGTAACTGTCTGTACCACGCTGAGTGTTCAGCAGTTTTTGACCAAAAATGGCATGACCCCCATGCCCCACCCTCCCTATTCACTGATCTCACCCAATACAACTTTGTTTCCCTGGATGAAAAAAGTCCTCAAAGGGAAACATTTTGCTGATGTGGAAGAGGTGAAACAAAAAATGGCAAAAGTTACAAAAAGGCATCAAAATGGACAAATTCAAAAACTGTTTTGAGCCATGGGAGAAAATATCTTGATATTTTCAAGATATCAAGATATCATGCAATTACACCTTGATAGGTGTATTGCATCAAATGGAGAGTACTTCGAAGGTGACTAAAGTTTAAACATGTAAGAATAAATATACTTTTTATAAATAATTTCTGGGTTTTTCTGTGGTCTCCCCTCATATGATTCCAACCACATGACATTCTGGAAATGGTAAAACTATGGCAACAGTAAGAGGATCAGTGGTTGCCAGTAGTTGAGGGGAGGAAGAGGAATGAGTAGGCAGAGCACAGAAGATTTTTAGGGAAGTGAAAATACCCTATATGGTACTCTTAAAGGTCATTATACATTTGTCTAAACACACAGAATATATACCTAAAGAGAAACCTGAACTATGGACTCTGGGTGACTATGATGTATCAATGTAGGCTCATCAACGGTCACAAATGTAGTCCTCTGGTAGGGGGTGTTGATAGTGGAGAAAGCTATGAATGTGTGGGGTAGGGGCACATGGGAAATCTCTGCACCTTCAATTTTGCTGTGAACCTAAAACTGCTCTAAATTGGCACTCTAAAATCTAAAGTTTAAAAAGTACAGAGTCTATCCTGATACTACCACCCTGTCCTGCTAACCCACTGAATAAAGAGATTTGGGGAGGGGGAGCTTCTTTTCTTCTTTATTTAGTCAAGACTCCCTGAGCTATTTCTAGCCTCACTAACCTGCTCAAAACACCCCCAAGTAAAATGAATACTTTCTCTTCTCTGCCAATCATTTTTACATCCAGATCTGTCTGAGATGTTTCACCTTGAACATACATACTCACCTGACACCGCCTTTCATTAACGAGTTGGTATGATCAAATTGTTACTGATTTTAACAACAGGAAGCGATGAGCACAAAGGAAAAATTTAATGACATGATCAACTATATCTGCTGAACCTTTTAGTCCACTATTCCTAGTTTAAATATTTTGGAAATTATTTTTTGTATATAATGGTTATTAATTACCAACACCTATCTTTTGGAAAATGAACTGCTTAAACTTGACACTGTTACAGTTAGTGTATGTTGAAGGTCCATCTGCCTAGCTGATGGAAAAAAACAACTTGATTCAATTTTTTCCCCCCAAAGTAAAACATTCAAAGTGAAACATGAACATTTAATTACCTTTAAATAATATATGAAATAATTTACATGCTATACATTCCCAAACACACTGAACATAAATCTAATTTTATGAGACACACAATCTGCTTTTTGCCATTACATACCCTATCAGTCACTTAGGGTGTTAACTGATTTTTCAGTCCATGTGAGAGCAGGTAAACACACATATATGTGCCTCAACTGAAGATTAGAAGATGGCAAACCGAAGAGCTGACTATAAAAAATCTTGCATGGAAGCTCTGAAAGCCACAGTCAGTGCTGGGACCCAGTAACAAAGCACAAACGCTTTCCCTCTGTGGTCACAAAGGTTAAGCTTCCCATACCGTGCTTAAACACCACAGATAATGTTTTATACAGAGTACATTTCTATTGCTCTTTAAAAAGGAGTATTTTTCCAATCAGCATAATTTGTTACATAAAAGTGCTGGAAACTAAACCAGACCATATAAGCTCTCATACGATAAAGTTTTTTTCCCACTTGAAAAAATATTTATGTTCAAAACAAGTAACAGATCCAGGCATAATAAAGAGAAGCATGAGGGGTCCTTTGCAGATCTCTATGTATGTACCCTTTAATTATGCCTCATGCCACCCATCTCACTTAAATTTTCAATTTTAAAGTCAGCTGTCTCCTGCAGTCCTGACCTCAGGCATCCAGGTCCTGTGTGAATGCAGGTCGCCCCAGCCCAGCAGGTCATTGGCTACCATATAGATGCTTTTTCTCTTGTAATTTAAAGATATGTATCAGTACACAGAATGAAGTTACATGGTAAAATGAAACTCTTCGCAGCATTTAAGTTGTTTTTGTTAAACATTAACTTTGTATTAGGCTATCCTTCATTTTCCCTCTTTTCTTATATATTAACCAAAAATAATATTCCATATAGAAATGACTGCTTTAAGATTCAGATAACCAAGCAAATATATCTATCTGTATTTCCTTTTTGTTCTTACCCAAAAATGTTTGGGTAAACTGAAAGTGAAATAGTCTAGAAAGAGTAGTAACTTACTGAGAGAGAAAACAGTTTAAAAATATACATGTACTTTTCATGTTCTAAGAACAGTTTTAGAACTTCAGATTTTTTTAAATTACATAATTATCAAAGGAATAAAGCCAACCACAAAATAAGAATCAACAGTGCAGTAATCCATACAAGAAAAATAGTCAAATGTCCTTAATATTAAAAAAAAAATCAATAACCTACGTTATAAACAGTAAGTCATCAAATGTAGTACTAAGCAAACTGTAATGAGAATAAAAACCGCAGGTGCACTAACTCTGAGTACGGCAGTGGGACGAGCTAAACGTGGACTTAACAGTGCGCCTCCACACAGGAGCACTGTCGCACGCAGGGCCTGCAGTAACGAGAGCGCAATCCACACAGAACAAGGCTGGCCAAGGAAAACCAAACAGAAAACCCTGCTCTGGGCTATAAAACCTAAGAGTAAAGAATAAACTGAGATTTTAAGTCTTTATTAGAAATATTTTTCATGGCACTTCAACATTAAACATCACTAACAGGTAAAGTATGTAAATATTCATAGATACGTGGTTACATAATTGAAAGAACTTGCCATATCAATTATTAAGGCATTGCCTTGTTGAGACTTGTTTACTGGTGATTAAATTACACTTAAGTAAGGCTATTCCTGTTTGGCTGTAATTAACATAAAACATACAGAAATGTCAATTTGCTAGTATACAATGCAAATTGTGTTTTGAGTAAATTTGCCAATATCACTAGTTTCTTAACTGAAAGTCATTCCTTGTTAGAAATGCAGTTACACTTATTTCTCTCACAAGAGCAGTCATCATCCTTCTTTCAACTATTAACCTACTGTTAGACTCAAGGAGCATTATTAGACAAATTCCTTTTGGTCATGCACACAGATCGCCCTCACAATAAACCATTTCTTGCACTAGTAACTCCAGAAGACACTCTATGAGTCTAACAAGTCATTCGTGCCACGCCATACTCTAAGCTGACCACAGCAGGTTTAGATTTGGAAAACTCCTCGGCGTATTCACTGTAACGGTTGTCCACAGGGTTGCTGCCCTCTATAGTTCGAAGAGTATCATTCACAGGTAGCACAGTTTGCTCCTTATAACATAGCGAGGTTTTGAGAGTAGGTGACTCAGGACGAACTGAATGTAACAATTCCTTGGTGAGAACTCCATCAATTTCCTCATTTTTGTGTTTACTGATTTTCTAGAACAAATACAAATTTGAAAAAAATGACTATTTGCACATAGTACACGTTCAAAAATGTAGATGAAAGGAAACACACTTCTATAAAATGTTCTCTTCAGGTACAGTACAAAACTGAATCTTGAAAAATTAGCTACATTAAAATTTAAAGCATCTATACAAAACGTACCACAAATAAAGTGGAAAGGAAAAGAACAGACTGGACAAAGCCATTTGTGATATATATACTAACTAAAAAAGAATCAGTGCCTGGTATATAAAGAATTCTTCAAATCAGTAAGAAAAAGGCAGATATGCCAGCAGAAAAATGAGAAGAGATTTGACTAGGATGCTCACAGAAAAGAAAAAACCAAATAGCCAACAAACATATGAAAGTCATTCAACTTCGCTTACTACCATAGAAATCCAAAACTAAACACACTTTAAATGTTCAGCAGCTGAATGGACAGACTGTGATCTACTTACACCAGATAATATTATACAATAGTTATTATCAAAAGAAATGTATTAAAAACACCATGTATTAACATGGATAAATTTCAAAACAATGTTGAGAAAAATGAAGCACAACAGTAAGTTTATCTCTACATATATTTAAAACATGCAGTTTCCACCCCTGGATGGTGTGGCTCAGTGGATTGAGTGCTGGCCTGTGAATCAAAGAATCACCAGTTTGTTCCCAGTCAGGGCACATGCCTGGGCTGTGGGCCAGGTACCCAGTTGGGGCACATGAGAGGCAACCACATGCCAATGTTTCTCTCCCTCTACTTCTTCCTCCCTTTCCCTCTCTAAAAAAAAAAATTAATAAAATCTTTAAAAAGTAATAAATAATACATGTAGTTTCCTAGCTGAATGAAGGGTACATGCAGATTTACGTTGTTGTGGCCCTTTATACCACATACAAAAATTATATTCTTTGGTACTTTAAATCACATAAAATTATATTATAAATTGTTGTGGATACAAACTTATATAATAGAAATGTTCAATATAATTAACACCAAATTATTGAAAATAGGTGAGGCAAGCTTGAGGAGGAGTATAAACCTCTTCAAATATATCATGTTTCGTTTCTTAAAACAAAAACAGGAACAACCTGACCTCAATATTTATTATTTTATATCTCTACTTTTCTATATACTTCAGATATTTCACTATATTTTAAAATTCAGGGAAAGTGATTCAAACTAACCTACTTAAACCAGAGATCTGACTTTCAAGCAACCATGTGCCTATATGAGGTTTTTATATGAGCTGGGACCCCCCAAAACCAGAATTATCTACTGGAGGGCAGGCCCCTTGTAGTACAGGCTTCCCCCACTAGGTGAGTGTTCTAGGAACCCATCTGTATCAATGTACTACCACTTGGTGTTGTTGTGAGAGGCTGCGTTTGGCTTCAGTGAATTTTTTTTAAGCCTCTTTCAATACATTTGCCCATTTCATGATGGGTGATTTACAAGCATGCCTGCCCACGCCTCACTGAGTGTTCAGCAGTTTTTGACCAAAGATAGCATGATCCCCATGCCTACACTCCCTATTCACCTGATCTTACCCCAAGAGACTTTTTTTGTTTCCCCGATGAAAAAAGTCCTCAAAGGGAAACATCCTGCCAGGGGAGAAATGAAACAAAAAACAGCAGAAGCACCAAAAGGCATCAAAATTGACAAGTTCAAAACCTGTTTTGCACAGTGGGAAAAAACTTTTGATAGGTGTATTGCATCAAATGGAGAGTACTTTGAAGGTGACTGAAGTGTAAATATGTAATACACAACTTTGTATAAATAAATTTTGAGGGGTCCCTCCTCATATACTAATTAATACTAGGAACACAAGTAAAGAAGTAAACTAATTTAATATTCCCAATATATTATGTTGGATAATTCTGAATACTTACAGATTCTAAGTCTTTCATGTCTTTCTCTAACTGCTTATTTTGCTCATTCATTTTCGTGATTATGTTACACACTGACTCCCTGGGGTGCAACGTTCGGTCAAACTGGTGGTACATGCTTCTCCAAAACCTTTATGATCAAAAAAAGAAAAATATTCAATAAATAAATGTGAGAAAAAACAGAACATAAACATTAAAAGATGCCAACTTACTTAAAATTGAAAGATACTGTATTTGGCTCCAGAACAGCAAATCTCTGCGAGCTGGAACTATAGAGAGGATTTGAGTACTTCTCTCGGTCATCCAGAAGAAACGGCCACAGGGAGTGAGTCTTCTCCTTTAACCTTACACAGTGAGAGAAACACAAATATCTTTCTCGTAGATGCCAATATTCAGTTTTATAAACCAAGCAGCTGTTTTCCAAGTAGAGCTAAGTTTTAGTTTTTCCTTCTATTCACCATCTAATGTCACCTTCTCTCTGAACTTTGCTCCTTCTCTCCACTTTCACTTATAACCATGTCATGAAACCATGTCTATCAAACACAATGCAGGTATGTCGTTTTCTCCCAAACCACACACTTTGAGATTAATTCACACAATTTCATAATCTTGGTGTCTGTTACACATATTTCAAATTACCACACACATACAGCTGACCCTTGCATGACATAGGTTTGAACTGCACAGGTCCAACGCACGTCCACGAAACACATAGGGTTCAATAAACACAGTGTTGGCCCTTCATATTCCTGGGTTTCACTTACACAGAGTCAGTGAACCATGACCAAAACCAGTACTTTCAAATCCATGGATACAGAGGGCCAAATTAAGGTATATGCAGATTTTCAGCTGTACAGGGTTGGTGCCCCTAGCCCCCACACTGTTCAAGGGTCAACTATCTAGAGAATGACACTGTATTTCCATTTGGCCTCATTTTCCTAGCCCCATGTCTGTGCTGTAATGGCAGGGACAGATTTAAGTGTGGGTGGTACCAACAAGGAAATTAGGAAAAATCAGGACATTGTTCAAGCACTTTAAGACTCCAATGATACTGCAAATCGAACAGTAAGTAGGTGAAGTAGGTGGGTAAAGGGTAGAATGGTTTTAGAACTATCTACCAAATAAACATAAAATAAGTAAGGATAGAGAAAGGTGGAGAATCTGCTTTCTTCCATGACCCCTAAGATAACCAAGAGATATGCTCTTGGAGAACTACTGGAAAATGTGTGCTTTTATTACATCGTCCTATTTATGAGGATGTTTGACACTAAATGAGAATTGTTTTTTTCCTAAAAAACAGCTCTGTACTCCAACTCACCTTCCCTGTTTATGGAAAAAAAAAAAACAAAAAACAAAACCCATTTGAGATGTTATAACACAGAGCTAGCATCCTAATGTCCTCTGACTTGTTCATCTCCGTCACACTCTACTTCACCTGTTATTCCCTTACACATCTCCAGATTCCTCCACATGCTCCCGGTTCTGCCTTCAACTCTGCTAGGAATGACAGCATCTGGCTGTCTTCAATCTGCTACACCAGATTTAGCCTAACATGTCACCTGGGTGTTCAAAATCTGTAACTGCTCTTGACTGACCACTGTAAGAAACCTAAACTGAGAAGCTAAGGACTATGAGACAGATCACCCTTGCACCACAATTTAGCCAGAAGCACCTAATCCCAAAAGCTAGTTAGGGAGGAAGAGATGTACACTGTAGCCAAATAGGTAAACTTATTTCCCCAAAGAACTGTCTGTCTAGAAGTGTGAGGAGAATTATAAGGCTTCATCTTACCTTAAATTACTCAACAGTTTTTAAATCTTTTAAGACACTTTAAAACTTAGTAGCCAATACTTTCTAGAATATATATATATATATATAAAAATGACATATATGTCATATATATATGTCATATATATATATATATATATATATGACACTGGAAAATCAGACTGGAAAGAAGTATAAGTGATGTTTCTAGGGTTTGGTAATATTTCTTGTTCTGAGTGATGGTTACACAAGTGAATGACTTGAAGATTTATTAAGCTTCACACTTAAGATACACATACTTTTCTATATGTATGCTATACTTCAAAATAAATTTTTAACAATGTATTTCTATTATTACCCTGAGGATGTGAGAGATACTCAGAACATACTTGGCTTCAGAAATACAGGCAATAAAATCTTTACCAAAAATGTCCTTCTAGGAGTCCAAAAAGGCTGCAGAATAAATGGAAGCTACACTCCCATGTTCCCAGAGCTAACCTGGATTTACATCTAAATTACAGAGCAATCAACTTCAATAACCAACTAAAGTCTAGCTAAACTAGAGGATTTTCAGAAGAAGCCACTCAGAAACTGGTAAGAAGAGCAGAGACGTGGAAAGGACTGGCCCCCTACACCCATACACAGTGACTGAAAAGCCAGAGGGATATCTCTACACTGCAACACTCCCTGCCGCCAGAGGCATCGGGTCTCGACCCCACATAGGGATCCCCACCCCAGAGCAACAGAGATGGGAAGAGGAGCACACACAGAATCTGGTGGTAAAACTCAGTGGGGATTCAGCCTGGCTAGGAGAGCAGAGAGTCTGGCAGAGACTCAGGCACCACCTTCCCAGGGTTGAGCACTCCTGTGTTACAGCACCAGCCAGGGGAGTGCCCTGCCTGGTTCTCCAACTACTGGTGATTCTACCCTGTTGTGCTCAGGCCCTGCAGAGGGGTCTGCTGGCTGCACCTAGCAGAGACCTTTGGAGTGCTCTTTTTCTAGAGAAGCTCTAGGCAGAAACTCAGTGACCGAACAGCATAATTTGGAAAGAGGACCACTCTTCCCCATCTCAGACACACAGCCAGCGCCCTCCTCCAATTTGTTAAATCACCTGGCCTGCCCTTACCACTCTGTGGCCCCGTCCTGCTGAGTTCAGTTGCACAGAGGGAATCACAGCGCCCTACAGAGACGGGACTTTTGGAGCACCATATCCCAGGGAGGCTTTTGTCCAGGAATCAACTGGACAGGTGCTGGGCTGTGTGACCACATTGCAGGGGGTCCACTCCTATTTCCCCTACAAGCTCAGCCCATGCTATCTCGGGAAGGGAAAAAAGTGCCCACCCCCTCTTACATGTTTGTCAGCACCACCTCCAACAAGAGACTTTGGATCTGCTCCCCCAAGTCCCAGTGGCCCCACCCTGCTGAGCTCAGTTCCACGGGGAGGAAGGGATGGCTGCTCTGAGTTGGGACATTAAAAGTGTGTCTCCTACATAGGCTATTACTCTGTGACCAGGATGAAGTGCCTGGCCCCTTCTGCAGGCTTGGCTGCTACCACCCCAAGGACAGACTTTTAATTTCTTTCTCCCCACCTTCCCCAGAGTCCCAATGGCTCTGCCCTGCTGAGTTTGCTCTGGCAGAGAGGATGGCTGGCTGCACCCAACCTGAACCTGTGGCATGCTCCTCCTGGGGAACTAGAGTTGGAGACTCTGGCAGAGACTGAGTGGTTCAGTTCTGAAGTAGGAGCCACTTACCCTTCACTGAGTGCCTGCCCACACGGCCCCCAAGTAGGGGACACACTAGTTTGGTTCTCCTGACCCTGGTCTCCCTGCCATACCAGGCTCACGACATGTGGAAGGGTCTGTGGGTCAAAGACTGGGCCCACAGTACAGTCTTTCTACAGAAAGCTCTGGAGGAAGACCAGGCTAAGGGGAAGTGGAGTAGCTGACAGGTGGAAGCAGACTTCAGAGAGCCTCTGACCTTTTACATACCTGCCCAGCTCTAAACCGGAAGACGCTGACTACTATACACAGACTGGCTCCTCCCACATTCCCTCCCCACCAAGCCCAGCAGATGCAGCCATAAACAGTGAATGGCACGGTAACTCCAGATAGATAGCCCAAGGCCAGTACACATAACATCTGACATAAACTGTACCTGAATCCCACCCAAGTAAATCCAGAACCAACACAACTAGTGGTGGGCTATAAAGCCACACCAGAGCTCTACCCAACTAGCCACACAAGCAGGACACCCAAAGGGGGATTCCAGCAGGCACCACAGCCTACCTGAAGCAGCTCCACCTCAGCAGTCAGTCCTTGTACAGTGACTCATATATAGTGACTGAGGTTTGCCCTTATAGACAGCCATCCTGAAGGGTTAACTCCACCCACAAAAGGGCCAACAGGATTCAAGATTCAACTACAACAGGAGAGTGGGTGCACATGACCCACAAGAAACATTCCTGCAGCATGGAGCTCAAGTGATCTGTAAGATTGTGCCACTGAGCCCAATAAGACACCTACATCATAAAGATACAAGTTTGGGAATCACAGGAGATCTACCTAATACACAGAGATAAAATGGAGAGAAAAAGAAATATGCCCCAAATGAAAGAATAAGAGAAATCAGCAGAAAAAGAATTAAATGAAATGGAAGCAACCAAAATACCAGAAACAGAGTTTAAAACAATGGTTATAAGAATACTCAAGAATTTAGCCCTGGCTGGCGTAGCTCAGTGGATTGAGCACGGGCTGCAAACCAAAGCATTGCAGGTTCAATTCCCAGTCAGGGCACATGCCTGGGTTGCAGGCCACAGCCCTCAGCAACTGCACTGCACATTGATGTTTCTCTCTTTCTCTTTCTCCCTCCCCTCCCTCTCTAAAAATAAATAAATAAAATAAATAAATAAAGTGGCAAAAAGTTGCCCTGGAAAATATGTAAAAAAAAAAAAAAAAAGAATACTCAAGAACTTTAGGGGAAGAATGAATGATCTCAGTGAGAACTTTAAGAGATAGTAAGCATTAAAAAAGACACAGAAACCATAAAAAACAACCAGTCAGAAATGAAGAATATAACACTTAAGCAGAATATCAAAAAGGAAAGAGAATTTTTTAAAAAAATATTTTATTTATTTATTTTTTTTAGAGAGGGAAGGGAGGGAGATAGAGAGAGAGACAGAGATAGAGATAGAGGTAGAGATAGATAGATAGAGAGAGAGAAAGAGAAACATCAATGTGCGGTTGCTGGGGGTTATGGCCTGCAACCCAGGAATGTACCCTGGCTGGGAATCGAACCTGGGACACTTTGGTTCCCAGCCCGTGCTCACTCCACTGAGCTACGCCAGCCAGGGCAGGAAAGAGAATTTTTAAAAATAAGGACTATGTAAGGAACCTCTGGGACATCAAATGTAACAACATCTGCATCACAGGAGTACCAGAAAGAGAAGAGAGCGAGCAAGAGATAGAGAACTTGTTTGAAGCAATAATGGCTGAAAATGTCCCTAACCTGATGAAGCAAAAAGTCACATAAGTTCAGGAAGCACAGAGTGTCCCAATTAAGATGAACCCAGAAGGGCCCTCACTGAGACACTTAATAATTAAAATACCTACAACCAAGACTACTCTATCCAGAAAGGCTACCATTTAAAATTAAAGGCAAAATAAAGAGCTTCCCAGACCAAAGAAAAAAAAGGTAAAGAATCTCATTACCACCAAACCTGTATTGCAAGAATGTTAAAGGGCCTGCTTTAAAAAGAGGGGAGAGGAGGGTAAAACATAGTTATAAAGAATGAAATGAAATGAAATGAAATAAAATACAGCTGAGTAGAAAAAAACTCAGTTTTATTTCATACTGTCAAAATATTTCATTAAGTTCAACTACAATTTATGTTGGACCTCAGCTAAGGAAAAAAAAAAGAGCCCGTTTAATCAAACCATCTTACTTGAGTTCTTCTCTTTCCTTCTGACAATTTCCAAGGAAGTTTCCAAATTGGCATGAATGAATATGTTCATGGATCTGAAGAAGAAACGCTTCATTGAATTCAAAGGCTTGTGGAAACTGTTCAGTCAAATGCCACACACATTCCAAGAACTGAGTAAACACTGGTGAGACTTCCTTTGGGTCACCATCCAAATGGCCACACCTAACCCCCCCGAGAAAAGTACAAGCTATTAAAAATGTCTCTGAAAGAAATCAATTGTTCAGGGGATGTTAAAGTTAAACATACATCCAAAAAAAAGTTCTAAAACATTGTGTCATTGGCATAAAAAAAACTAATGTTTTAATTGAAACCACTTAGAGTTCTTGAACCACAATTTTAAAGGGTCTATTACCTTCTACCTACTACAATCCAGACAAACAGGGAGGTAGGTAATAAATTACCATAAAAACTAACAAAGGTATGAGAATTGAAAGAAATGACAAAAAATTAAATCAGTCTTCATACAAAAAACCATATGGTATTCTCACCTCCCATTGGATAAGCAAGTTCATGAAAAACGGAAACACTTAGGTACTCTAAACTAATTTTTCTATTTTTACAAAATATATAAATGTGCAACTATGACTGACTCACCTCTCTGAAAATTTATGTCCAAAGGAGATCCAATCCTTTTCTATTAAAACCTTAATGAAAAAAAGTAAAATCCATTTTATAACTACTTATAATTCTTGTTTAGAATGGATTTAAATCTTAGTCTTAAAAATAGCATTTATACTTTGCAAACAAAACAAAATTTTAAGATTATAGGCAAACGACAGCAAGAACCTAGATTAGAGGTTGATTTAACAAAGAGTGAAGATGATACATAAAAAGAAACACAGGAGTGTTATAACTTAAATTATTTCTATTGTATTTATTACATTTTAGGTAGAGTGTATGTTATAAAGCACTGTTGTATTTACAATTTTTATGTATAATGATATTTGCCTAGAAAAAAGGCTAGGAAAATGTAAATCAAGTGTTAACAGTGGTTAATTGTGGGTGGTAGACTGGGTTGTTTTGAACCTTTTGATTTACTTGTACATCACTTATATAATACTTAAAAATGATAAAGAGACCAATAAAAAGTTTCTATTCAAATTCAATGTTAATATACAACCTCTTAAATGGACTATCATTTCCTGTCACAACTCTACTGAAATAATAGGGTTCTAATTTTTTTCAGTCTAATAACAGTGTATATAATAACCTAAACAATGTATCTTTTTAATATTTAGTATATAATTTCACGTATAATCACCAAGTATATCCTTTTCACAGTGTCCAAATTGCACTTTTTAGATTCTCTGACTTGGTCTTAAATTTCTCAGAGGCCATATAATGGAACGAGAAAAGACGCAGTTTCTGGAGTCATACTGCATGGACTCGAGTTCTAGTGTCACCACATTCACACCCATGTGACTTCAGGCATGTGACCTTCAGGCTGCAGCCTCAGATTTTACTACAAGCCCTTTCGCCTATACACCAACATCTAAAACTTAAAATCTTTCTCAGTAAATGCATTCCTCTGTTTGTCACAGTAAAGAGCCGGAGAACAGCACCATTCATCCTGACAACTGAGTCCCTAGCCTGGAAATCATCCTATCTGCGAACAACTCTCACTAACTCTCCTGTCTTAATATCCCTGCAGGTTGGCGCATCACATCCTCCCTCCACTTATGCGGTACTGCCTTAGTTCTGGCTCTGAAGTTATCACAACAGTTTCTATACTGGTCTCCTAACCTCCATTCCCACTTCCCTCTTCCTTCAAGACACCTAACCATCTTTTTTAAAGCATGTTACCATTTCCTTTGTTTAAAGCCCTCTAATGGCTCTCACTACCCAAATTCTAGTTTTCTCTTCCTCAGGCCCCCATGCCACACTATCTTCTTCTGCAACCAAGTCCCCGACCCCCAACACTCACCCTGAATCCCACCCACTACACACTACCCGTAGTCACCTAAAAGAGCTCCTCTTTAGTTTTCACTGCTGTTTACCTGAGAAGGTCTCACATTGTCTTTGGTCATGTATTACATGATTTCATTTGGATGTCTAACAAACAATTAAAGCTAAACATTGCAAGGAAAATACTCCCTATCTTACATTCACAAAGTAAGCAGAACATTATTTTATTAACACTTCCATTTGTCTTCCCAGAATCGATGTGTTAGCACCACAAAATACCGGTTCTAAAAGGGACCTTGTGATGTTAAACCTTCCCTTGCTTTAAGATGGTACTGTATTTAACAATTCTAAACTAAGGAAAACTTTCTCACATCTCCTCATTTACTATTTGCCATGAGCTATTTTGAAAACGTGAGCTAATCTGATCATACATTAAAAAACAAAACACAACAAAGTAGAAAATAGGTTCAATTAGAAACTTAATCTTCAGATAAAAAACATGCTTCCTACCATTTTAACTACAATTAACAAATGAAGGAATTTGAAATAGAAAGTTTCTTCTAGAATATAATTTTTAAGTATTCTTATTTATGCCTTATTTTAGTACATTACTTACATTTGTTAGATAAATATGAGGGGAAAATACCGAGTATTTCTATTGTAACATTTTAGGAAAAACAACTTTTAAATCTAAATTTTTTTGTCCAAGAATTGGCACAAGTGAAAATCAGTCTCATTCAACATTTCTTCATGTCAGCACTACTGATACTGTGGGCCAGATAACTAACTCTTTGTTGTAGGACTGTCCTATGCAATATAGGGTGCTTAATAGCATCTTGGGACTCTACTAGCCAGATGTTGGTTGCACCCTTTCTGTTCACTATAACAATCAAACCTGTCTGCTAATATTACCCAATGTCTCCTGAGGGGACAAAATCACTCCTTTGGGAGAACCACTGTTTTAGCCAAATAACTCCTTACCATGAATCCTTTGATTGTCCTGTAGTAGGAATCCAATAAAAGAGAGCCAAGGGAACAAACCTGGGAAGTCCTATCCCAGCCATCAGAACAATGTACCAACACACTTGCATTTTCAACCATTATTGCCTGAAAAGAAAGATCACATACTCAGATTCTAACAGAATACATTTTAAGTGAATCGATAAGTTCTACTTACTCAAAAACCATTAAGTACTGCATTATAAAGAAGAGCTAGGACTGTAATGATAATGCTGCCACAACATAATTTCAAAAAAAAAAGAAGACAAAACACAAATCAAACAAACAAAAACAAAAGTTCTATTTCAAAGTACCTGAAAAAATTTTTAAGTGCTACATGATAAAATTAAGAGAACCTCATTAAAGAGGTAAAACATAATAAAAATTATCTGACTGGGCCCTGGCTGGTGTGGCTCAGTGGACTGAGTGCTGGCCTGAGAACGACAGGGTCCAATTCCCAGTCAGGGCACATGCCTGGGTTGCAGGCCAAGTCCCCAGTAGGGGGCGTGTGAGAGGCAACCACATACTGATGTTTCTCTTCCTCCCTTCCTCCCTTCCCCTCTCTCTAAAAATAAATAAATAAAATCTTTTAAAAAATTATCTGACTGGAAAACATACCAGCACTCAACATAATAAATCCATTCCTTTCCAACCATTATAAACCCCAAAACCAAATATAAGCAATGAAGAGTTACTTTGGCTAAGAAGATTGCAGCATCCATGACAGCTTTGATATGGCGAAGCCATCCTGAGCTTTCTAAACCAGAGTAGAAATCATTGACAGAAAGCCCTTTGGTGCCATTAACTAAAAGAAGGGGGAAAACATTTCAATTAAAATGAGCTAAAATCTTCACTTTTCCTATTCAACATATTGCTAGGCAAGTGAATTGGGAAGAAGAGAAGAGGACAAAATAAATAGGCAAAACTTATTATAAATGAAAAGATGCTACCAGAAGCTCAATGATAAATTTTTTGTTATATTTTGCTGTCATTCCTTGTGCTTAAACAAAAAATGCTCCTATCTGGTTTGAAAAAATATTTGCACCTCAGTGTTTAATTAAGAACACTCTGATATTTTAATTTTTAAAACTCTATACCATGACTAGAAAGATATCTTACTATTTAAATGAAACGGTATTATAAACTAATCTTAACTATACTGACTAATCAAGAATATCTAACAATAGCAATTCTTTATAAAACCATTTGAATTATACTAATATAATAGCTATTACCCAAATATCGATAACGAACACCTGAAATGTAAGTAGTCCCAACTGAGATGTATTGTACATATAGAATTTCTAAGACTTAAAGGCAAAAAAGTAAAATATATCATTACAAATTTTTAATATTGATTACATTACATGTTTAACAGTGTTTTTATTAGGTTAAATATTTTATTTAAATTAATTTCAACTGTTTCTTTTTACTTTTTAAAATGTAACTACTAGAAAATTTCAAATTCACAATTTCATATTTTGTTTGACTAGCATTATATTTCTATGGGGCAAAGCTGACTAAAGGGTAAGTAATAATCATACCTTCCAGTAACTTCTGAAGGCTTGACCTCATGACATGAATATTTTCAATTCCAACAAACTGAAATCTAATATTAGAATAATTGTCTTCATTTTCATAACCTTTTCCAGCTGCTCTGTTGGCCATTGCATTCAGCTAAAAATTTAAAATTTATAAATTCAGAGATAATTGCTTTTATCTTGTTACTTACCAAAATATCATGAAAACACAGTAATTTAAGCTAGCAGACAGTTTAAAGGAACTCACCACAACTGAATATGCTAACATTTTTTAGCAAGTAAAAGTCTCAGATTAATAATAGCAAAGACAGATACTATAAAGAGACAGTATGATTGCTACATAATGGAAAGGTCAGACAAGAAGTTCCCCACAAATAATTCATGAAACTAACTCACTTAGGTTTTTAGCTAGTTTTCCTTATGTTTGTAATATTTCAAAATCTAAAAGCAGAAAGATCTCCTAGCTAAATCTTAAATGATTCAGAGATTAGCAGAGCTGGGTAGTTACATAGGTCAGATTATTTGAGTTCCTCCATATTAGAGATTGCTGGAGGCCCACACAGCATATAATATGGCATAACTTGATAGAGCTTCAAGAACTGGGCCACAGATAAACAACTGGCCTCTAAGGCAGAGAAGAGACTGCCTTTAACCCCATAACCTTCAGCTTTTAGATCAAATGCTATCAGACGTTCACTTAGGGTTTGCCACGTCTAGTTCTTTCAGACTAGGATTTCATATAGCACATTATTACAGTTTACTAATATTCTCATGGGCCTAAATTTTAGGAAAAAATAGCTTTTCATTCAGTGTATTAGAGCCCATGTTGGTCACAAGTACAGTTAAATTGTATTTATGAACTCACTGGTTATTCAGCACTTATGATTACTGAGGTCAACAGTTAGATATTTAAAGTGTTTCTACATTATTACAACTTGAGTTTAACTAGTAAAACAAAACAATCAAATACAGATACATTTTCTCTGTAGAAGTCAATTATACAAATAAGATGTATTAGGTCCTGAGAAATAAATCACCCTGACATTATATTCAGAAAGTCTTGTTACAATCTTTTTATATCTATTATCACCTAAAAATAGTTCTAACCAATTAAGCCATCCAAATTACACAAAGAAGTAAAATAAATTTTTTCTTAGAAATCACCACTTTTTGTCTTCTAAGAAAGTCTTTCCTTTTTAACAAAAGATTATCAAATTATCAGTTTCTAATTTGTAATACTCCTTAATTTACTCAAATTAATCATATCATGTTTTCCCCATTATCTTTTGTAAGACTGCATAATGATGAGAATTATTTCTAAACAGCAACCATTCTTTTCAACAAAGCTGCCTATAATTGTGGTCTATAAGGCTCACTCGCTCTTTTCATCGCTTTCTCTTATTTTCTCATCATTCCAGATTTTTGAAGAAATCCTCACTATAATTCTGCCAATGTCCTTTTGTGTAGCCCACCAGCTCTGCACTCGATGCTATAATAAAAATTAAAAGTAATGTTAGCTACTACCGTTGTGAATTTAAATTACTTTAGTTTCAGGATCGTATATGAAATGGTTGCTTAACTGTGTTTATAAAAAGAAAAATGGAGCACTAGGTGGTGTGGCTCAATTGGCTGGAGCATCATCCCATAAACCTAAAGGTCACAGGTTCAATTCCCAGTTAGGACTCATACCCGGGTCGCATGTTCAGCCCCTGGTTGGGGCGCCTACAAGAGGCAACTGATCAATGTTTCTCTCTTACATTGATGTTTCTCTACCCATCTCTCTCCCCTCCCTTCCCCCATCTCTAAAATCAATACGCATGTGCTCAGGTGAGGCTTAAAAAAAATGTACTGTGACATTTGTCCCAATGATTTAACTTACACAAAATTTTACCTTACACAATGGATACATAACAGAACAACTACTTCCCGTTCACTATTTATAATTCTCTAGGTCACTGTTTCCTAAGTTAACTCACTATGTATTTTCCTTATTTTCTTGAATATTTCAAATTAAGGTCCATTATTTTAACAGTGTTTTGCCAAGTGAAAATTCTAATTCAATTTTCAATTTTTCACAATACACACATTATTTAGTATTTCTTCACAATAACAATACTTACTTGTATACATCATTAATAGTTCCCAGTAAAACTCAGAAAACATAGGAAATTGCTATCTGTGTTACTGGGGAATTGAATTTCTAAGTTAGTATCCTTTAAAAGACTAATTTCCTTAGTATCATTAGCCTTGGTTAATTTAAAACTAGAATTCAGTATGTTAAATGTGAACAAATTAATCAACTCTTTTAACATAACAAAAATAATTAAACTAACAGACTATAGTGTATTCAAAGCACATACTTTGGGCCTGGTATCCACGACATACATATAGCGATTGGCTGGATTGGCTTTACTAATGGCTTGAAGCAAATGTTCATCCTCCAGGCACCTGGCACTGAATCCTGACAGTGGCTGACTACATCGACAAATGGCAGCCTAATTTTAAAAAGACAGAAAACAGATTATCCAAAGAGATCTGAAACATGTGTTTTACAGTGCTTAGAAGAAAAAAAAATGTTAAAATCAAATGTGCTATCTGTTTAAAAGTTGGTGGGACAATTAGAAGACAGTAACTTTGAAATCCTATTTGAATTAAAATACTACTTTCATATCTTGATATTACTTAATTTTTCCCAATATTCTCTTCCAAGAAACTTAAATGTCTCCTTACCTAGTTGGATAAAAAAATGTCTTAGGTCCTTAGGAGTCACATCTGGTTAATTCTCTGTCACATAACCTACTAAGATACTTTCTGTGCCCTAGATTACAAGATAATTTCAACTGAAGTTCAAGTAAGAGATCAGTCAGTAAATGCAGAAAAAGATTTTTTAAAATAGCAACCAACATTTAAACTTTTGCTTTCCAAACATACCTCTACTTAGAAATCAGCAATCTTTGTATAAAAATTGAGACATAAAATGAAAAAAATGAGCTTCAATCCAAATTTGGGTTAAAATATAGTCAATCCAAAAGGGCAACAATATCTATAAGAAGTAATGAATGTCAGATTAGATAGTCACTGTTGTTTCAAGCTTTTAAAAAAGCCCTAGCTAGTGTGACTCAGTAGATTGAACACCGGCCTACAAACCAAAAGGTCACTGGTTCGATTCCTATTCACGGCATGTGCCTGCGTTGCAGGCCAGTCCCCAGCTGGGGGCATGAGAGAGGGAACTGGTTGATGTTTCTCCCTCTCTTTCTCCCTGCTTTCCCATCTCTCTAAAACTAAATAAATAAAATCTTTAAAAAAAATAACCTTTAGAAAAGTTTTAAAAAATTTAGACCTACACACTTTTTATCCAATCTCATCATACCAAACCCAACTTAAACCTACCCAAGCATTTCAACTACAGTATCATTTAAAAAAACAAAGTATACATAAATTCAGACGTTCACCTATTTTAAATTTACTCATACAAAAACACTCATAAAAATTTAATAAAAGAAAATGAGGGCTGCCTTATTACATTTTTTTAGACCTACTTCCTGATTTGTTAACTAAGGCATGGAATATCCACTTTTAGCCCAGATTTCCAATTAAAAACATATACAAACAGGGTGTGTCAAACAAAGACCATAATCAGTCATAATTCCCTATGACTTTGCTACAAAAATTAGATTAGAAACTTTTGTTTAAAGTTTTACTTAGTATCTCTGGCTCCCTTCTAAACCCCAACTTGAAGTTCTAATAAAGAAATTTAATATGTAAAAACCAAAAGGTAAAAGAGAAAGGGAAAGGAGGGAAAAATAAAGTAAAGATGCCAATAAAATTTGAAAAAATAAAAGCAGACTAACATGTAATAACCAATTTACCAGAGCAAAGAGGGCTGCCAAATCATTATTAGTCAATAAGAAGCAGGTATTTTAAGGAACAAAATCCCAGACAGGCTCAGGATTTGGTACCTCTGAAAGCCTGAGTGGGAGTATGATTAAAAACAATCAAATTGGCTGAATGACTAATAAGGACTAGTTAACAATCCCAGATCTTCTCTTACCCTGAAGAAAAAGTTTATTCTACGAAGAGGATTAACCTGAAGACTCGGGGCAACAGGCACAGCTGTGGTTGCACACCCGCCCCCTCAAAAAAACAGGAGGATTAAATAAAGCCTGCGTAACAAAATATGAGGTCTTCCTATCTCTCTCTTCCCACATCTGGACCCTGGCCAGACTTACCACACACATGTTGGGACAAAGGTTACAAGAGAAAGAAGAATCCAGATAGTAATCACTCATGCATACAAACTTCTACACAGCTTTGTAGTACCTCACTCTTAAATATGAGAGGCTGGGCAAAAATCAGCTATTTGAAAGACATGAAAAATAAAAAACAAAATTAATGTAAAGAAAGAAACTGGGTGAAATGATAACTAATGTGGGGAGCACAAGAATTCTTGTTTAAAATCCCTAACATCTTCAGAGAACTAAGTCATCACATCTAAGAATAGAAAACTATTTAAAAATTTCAGAAAACAGGAAATAATTCTTGGATTTTTAAAACACTATAGCAAAAAAAAAAAAAGGATCTAAGAGATGGTTGGAGGTCAAGTTCAGGAAATGACCCCTACCCCAAACCTTATGATGAGACTTACAGAAATGATCAAGCACAGGAGATGGAAAATCAAAGACAGAATTAAGAAAAATGGAGGTTTATATTAGAAAGCCCACTTGTCTAGTAATACATACAAAAGTACAAAAAAAAATAATGAAAGAGTGAAAGTTATCAAAGAAGTAGAGAAGCAATTTCCCACAAGTGAGACCTGAGTTTCCAAATAGAATTTAAAACAACACATGAAGGCACATAACTGTGAAGTTCCAGAATACTCAGAAAAAGAGTCTAAAAGCTTCCAGAGAAGAAAAATCAGGTCACAAAAAACTTGGAGTCAGAAATGACATCCAAATTCTCAACTTACCAGCTGCTGTGATACAGAAAAAGTGATTTGCCCTCTCTGTACCACAGTTCCCCCATTTGAAAGCGATAGGTAATTAGCAGAGCCCACCTTATGAAATTACTGTAAGGATTTCACATATATAAAGCTTTTAACATATAGTGCCTCCTGGCCTACTGTTACAGCCTACAAAGGTAACTTCACAGTAATATGTAATCCCTGTTACAGCATCTCAGTATAAAGATGCCTCCTTCACCTCTTCATATTGCAAAATCTTTCCACTCTGAAGAGCTGACTATTAAAATGGGAGCCTGAGAGACTTCCAGCCAAGATGGAGCCATAGGCAGGAGACTTTGCCTCCTCACACAACCAAAAGAAGGACAACAAATTTAAAAACAAAAAACAACCAGACTGACAGAAAATCGAACTGTATAGAAGTCCGACAGCCAAGGAGTTGAAGAAACACTCATCCAGACGAGTAGGAGGGGCGGAGATGGGCATCAGGGGAGGAGAGGACTCATGGCAAGGCTGCAGCTGGAAGACTGGGGTGGACAAGGCAGTGACAGCGGACCAGGTAAGGTGACAGCTGGCAGACCAGGTGGTCCCACATTTGTGTGTGGATAAACCAGAGGAACAACCAGGAAGTGAGATAGACTGTGCAACCCAGGGGTTCAGCGTGAGGAAATAAAGTCTCAAAAATTCTGGCTGTAAAAATCTAGGGGGGCTGCAGTGGGAGAAACTCCCAGCCTCAGAGGAGAATTTGTTGGAGAGACCCACAGGGCTCTAGAATGTACACAAACCCACCCCACCAGGATCCGCACAAGAAGGGCCCAATTAGTTTGTAAGTAGCAAAGAAACTCACTGAAAACTGGCAGAGAGCTGAGCAAGCAGCACTGTTCCCTCTCAGACCCCTCCCCCACAAATAGCAGGACAACACAGTGACATGGGTTGCCCTGCCCTAACAAATACCTAAGGCTCCATCTCTTACTATGTAACAGGTAAGCTAAGACAAAAAAATATAGCCTGAATGAAAAAACACATCAAAGCTCCAGAAAAAATACAACTAAGTGACGAAGAGATAGACAACCTATCAGATGCAGAGTTCAAAACTCTGGTGATCAGGATGCTCACAGAAATGGTTGAGTATGGTCACAACAGAGAAAGAGTAAAGGCTATGAAAAGTGAAATAAAGGAAAATGTACAGGGAAACAACAGTGATGGGAAGGAAACCGGGACTTAAATCAACCATGTGGACCAGAAGGAAGAAAGAAACATTCAACCAGAACAGAATGAAGAAACAAGAATTCGAAAAAATGAGGATAAGCTTGGGAACCTCCAGGACAACTTAAACATCCCAATATCAGAATCATAGGAATACCAGAAGAAGAAGAGGAAGACCAAGATAGTGAAAACTTGTTTGAACTAATAATGAAGGAGAACTTTCCCAATCCGGCAAAGGAAATAAACATGCAAGTCCAGGAATCTTAGAGAGTCCCAAAGAAGTTGGACCCAAGGAACCACACACCAAGGCACATCATAATTACATTACCCAAGATTAAAGATAAGGAGAGAATCTTAAAAGCAGCAAGAGAAAAGGAGACCGTTACCTACAAAGGAGTAGGACATGAGACTGTCAGCTGATTTTCAAAAGAAACCTTGCAGACATGAAGGGGCTGAAAAGAAGCATTCAAAGTCATGAAAGGCAAGGACCTACATTGCAGATTACTCTATCCAGCAAAGCTATCATTTAGAATAGGAGGGCAGATAAAGTGCTTCCCAGAAAAGGTCAAGTTAAAGAAGTTCACCATCACCCAGCCCTTATTATATGAAATGTTGAAGGGACTTATCTAAGAAAAAGAAGATGATCAAAAACATGAACAATAAAATGACAACGAACTCACAACTATCAACAACTGAAACTAAAAACAAAAACAAAGGAAACAACTAGAACAGGAACAGAATCACAGAAATGGAGATCACATGGAGGGTTATCAGCAGGGAGGAGAAGGGGGGAAAATGGGAGAAAAGGTACAGGGAATAAAAAGCATAAATGGTAGGTACAAAATAGTCAGGGGGAGGTTAAGAATAGTATGAGAAATGGAGCAGCCAAACAACTTACATGTACGATCCATGGACATGAACTAAGTGACAGGGAATGCTGGTGGGAAGGGTACTGCAGGGCAGAGGCAAATAAACGGGAGGAAAAAACAGGACAACTGTAATAGCATAATCAATAAAATATATTTAAAAATAAAATAAAATGGGAGCCTGACAGTGGACTGAGTGCAGAGCCGGACACCCAAGGGTCACTGGTCCGATTCCCAATCAGGGCATAAGCCTGGGCTGGGGACTAGGTCCCCAGTGCAGGAGTGCAGAAGAGACAACCACAACATTAATGTTTATCTCCTTATCTTTTTCCCTCCTGTCTCTCTAAAAATAAATAAAAATTTTAAAAAGGTAAACAATTTAAAAAATAAAATGGGAATCTGAAATATACTTGGTTCTCTCTCTTTTCTCAATAGTTGGCTTGTCAAAACTATCTGTTTTCCTCCAATGCAAGCAGAATCAAGATAACCACAGGCAAGGAAGAGAACGTATCTAATCCCATTATTTTCAAGTCACCACTTGAAAACTGGAAGGAAGGGTGAGAAGTGGGAAGGAGGAAAGAAGGAAGGAAAGAAGGAAGGAAAGGAGGGAGAGAGGGAGGGAGGGAGGGAAGGAGGGAAGGGTGAAGGGAAAAGAAAGATGACAAGTACAAAAGCTTGTGTATTTCAGGGGAAGTTTTGTTTTAAAATAGCGAAAAGGTCATTAAGTGAAAAGCCAATACTTCTCTATCAGTAGTTTTATGACAATGACATCTTAATACAAAAATGAGCATTCTTTTGGATATTTAAGCTTGAAGAGGGGTGATACTACTTGGGTAAAGTCAAAGGAAAGCTCCTACCTCCTTATTTTGATGATAGTAGGAAAGAACTGGAAATCTTCCCTTGCTCCGGAACTTAGAACTACCAACAATTATTGGTTTGCTTGCTATTCGGGGAACATAAAGTTCTCTTGGATAAGTTTCACAAATCTGTAAAAATCAAATAAAACATAACTGTTTCATCCAGTTAAAAACCATGAAGTTGAAGAAAAAATAACCCAAGAGGTTGAAACACCTTGATAAAACTTTAAAACTTACTAATGTAAGAACAGTCCATAGCAATACAGAGACAAATTGCTACTATGACACTTCCTGACTCTCTGGTACTAACATTTTCTGAATCTCCCCAGAAGGTTGCTAAATTACCTTGTATTCTCGGTTGGCATCAGACAATTGCCAGTTAGAGTTTGGCACACCCATCCTCTTATATTCCTCAGCAAGGTCAATAAGCTGCCAACCTCGCAGTCGTTCTGAGTCATTTTGTTTGGGATTATAAGAGAATGCATAGAGATCTTCATATTTTGCTATAGTATAAAAAAATGCATAAATGTTAAAATGCAATTTATAAGACTTACTATATGACAAATAAAAGTATTTTCAGTTCTACCCTTCAATTTTTTCTTTAAACCCTACAAAGAGATAGCTAGTATGTGAACATATTTAAAGTTACAATTTTCTCAGTTCTTTGATGCAAATGACTAAAATGACCTAGGTCTTTGATGCAAATGACCTAAAGGCATAATGTATTGATCTGAGATTCAATTTGCATCATCAGTAAAAGCTAGTGACTAATACAGTTCGACTTATACAGTACTCTACTGCAATATTTCCTTTTAAAAGTAAAATTTTAAAGACAGACACTTCCTACCCACCACTTTTCCCAAATGAGATATAAAATAAAGACTAATGCTATAATGAAAAATTAGAGGTATAACATAGAACATATTGCCTATATGTTCCTATAGTACGATTTTGACCCAAAATGGCAATGGTTGCACAGAGGTCCAAAGAGCACTTACTTCTGAACAATGACATAAGTCACAGAACCATCCATACCATAAGATTTGACTTAACTTGGGACAATGAGATAAATGTTACTGGCCTTATGTGTTAGGAGACAAGAGTAAAAAAAAATCTGCTACTAGACCACTGCATACCAGATGTCCAATAAAAAAAGTAGCACCCAGTAACTAATCTGCTTTGTCTCCCTGGAGAGAACTATGTGATTCAAGTTATATTGGGGGAAGGAGGCCTCCAGATCCCTAAGACATAGTAGTGATAAGATTCTTTAGGGCCTATATCCCTCTCATTCCTATCTCTACTAAAGTAGGATTCACCCTTTTTTTCCCTCTGCTCATCTCCCTTATGTTCTGCTCAAGTCAATTAGATATATTAGTCCTACTGCTATCAGAGAAGCCTGACCTTCCTTAACTTCTCATTTAATGAATCAATTCCCAAGTCACATCCCTTAGCTGTGGAGTTCTTAAAAAAAAAAGTCTGTGCTACTGGCTATCAATAGACTGCCAAAACATTAATATAATCTATAGTTTCTTAAGTCTGCACTACAAATGCTTCATTTTGTCCTTATGATTACCCCTTCTTTGGAAACCATAATTACAACTCAGATCAGAAGTTTGTAACTACTTCTAGCTCAAATTTTTTAGACTAGCGTACACAAATACTCAACTTAAGAGTAACAAAGTATAAAATAACAATAAAGAGATACTAAATAAAGTATCTCAGCTAGTTCTCCTCCAAATTGAGCAGTGGTCTCTAATAACAGTACCTTGTTTTGACAGTTGTAGCAAAGAGTTGTAAATATCATGGCAATCTCTTTCTTTGGGAACAATGAAATGCACAATCCTGAAGTTCTTGCACTGAATCACAAGTGGGCATCCAGAAGTTGTCAAAGCCAGTTTCTCCACCGAGGCAATATGATGGTGCAATATCTACACCAAGAAAAAACATTTGATCATCATTATAAAAAGCACTATTTCATTCTGTTCCACGGTTCATAAATGTTAGAAATATCCTCTTCAAATAAAGTCTCAAATGTTATACACTACAGACTCAAACTTAAAAATTGTACATGACAACGCCTGAGCCAGAAATGTGCCCTGATCACTCCACAAGGTCACACATTCCTCTAAATATCTCTGTAATCTGTCTACTTCTCTCCGTCTCCACTGTCGCTGCCCTAGCTGAGACGTTCCCAATGTATCTCACTTGAAGTATTGTAACTATCCTTCTAAATGCTCTCTACAAAACTACTTTTGATATCCCCCCAATCCCTTTCCTGCAAGGCAGACAAGTAATCATTGAAAACCCAATTTGAAAAAAAAAAGGCAAAGCAATCTAGTCATTATTCGCCAATTCTCCTATTCAAGCACTAAACAGGCCTGACTCTGCTTAGCTTCTGAGATCAGATGAGAGCAGAAGCATTCAGGGGATGAGGACCAGACTTTCCCACTTCTCTAGCCTCATTTCAAGTCCCTCCCCCAACAACACTTAAGTTCTAGTGACAATAGTCTTTTGGCTCCTCAAATGAGCCACGCTCCTTTATACACAGTCTGAGTCGCTCCTACTAACTGGGATATTGTAACTCTACCTCTTCACCTAGGAACTCCCAGTATTATTTCTGACCTTTGCTTTAAACTCATCACTGAGAACTATGTATAGCCTGACAATCCCCATGGGCCTTCCCAAGTAAGTTAGGCCTCCTCCATTTTCTTATCAAACATCAACACACATTTTTCCTTTCATAGCACTTAGTACACGTGTAATTTGTTGTGTAGTAAAGGTCTGTTTCTCTAGCCAGATTTTAGGAACTTCGTAAGAAGCAAAACTATAGCTACGATAAATGTCATATCCCCAGCACCTAACACATTACTTGGTACATTGTAATGATCCTCTTCAAATTAAAAAGACAAAAAAATTCAAATGATATATATTACACATTCAAACTTAACTTTGACCAAGCCAAAAATATAGATGTCATAGTTGATACCTTCTCCATCACAAATGCTTGCTGAATGAATGAACGGAATGTCCTACTATAAACTCAGTACTTGATAACATCTGAAACATAACTATCATTCTTACCCTGTTACCTATTATATTCTGTTTGCTACTAAAAAAGTTCTTTTTCTCAACAGTATTCCTACTTTTTAAAAATCTTTATAGAAAACTTATCTGAAAAATAAAGATTTTAAAATCATGTTTTATCAAGTCTGATAAAATTCAAACATGGCAAGAAATTGAATGATCTCAAATTAGTCTAAAATTTTAACATAAATTCCAGTAAAAAAATTCAACCTGCTTTTGGGGTTTGTGTGTATGTGTGTGTGTGTGTGTGTGTGTGTGTCAGTGGCAAGGTAAGAAATGGATGATTATTTATATTATACATATATATCATATAATTATAATTTTATATGTGAATATTAACTTCCAAAATTAAACATTAATTCTAAAGCTCACGTGGAAGATTAAATGCATAATCAAGGAAAGCTTGAAAAAGAAGACTGATGAGAAGTCCTATGGCAATTAAAAGTATATATAACTCAGATAATTAACACACACTACACATACGTAACTTATACTTCTGGCTGATATTCAGCACTATTAACATTTACATTAGCAGAACTGTGCCAAGTTACTCAAAAAGATCTAACCGTAACATCTAAGTAGAGGACAAGGAAAAATAATCCACTGTAATATTATATCATTATTATGATTCCAATTAAGATCCAAAATTATTTGCAGGAAGAGAATGAAGAAGGGACCTGGCTCTGTCACTAAGTAGTTATATGATCTTGAAAAAATAATCTATAAAATGAAAAGAAAAGTAAGGCCCATTCTAGATCTAAATGTTCATTCTTATGGATCTAGTATACTAAACAGACTTCATTCAGGAAAGATGTACAGGAATATACCAATAAGAAAGCATTTTAAAGATAAGAATAGGAGAGAAAAGAACTACATAGATATCTTTTAGCTGCACCCAAAACTACGTTCCCAGCTTCTGAAAGAACAGCTATATGGAAACTCACTTGTACTCTAGGAGATAGATGCCGTACACAGAAGATATTAAGTGCGCAAGCAAAGGAAGGTTAGACAGGGTGGATGAGAACAGACTAATGGTTTTGGAAGACTGCTAGGATGAAACTCCTGGGCAAACACTAGATGAGGAAGAGACCCGAAGCCTCTAGGGGAATACAACTTATCCAAAATCAACATCTCAGTTAGGTATCCTAACTTATTGCAATCACTTATCAATTGGATGGCCTTCCTGGGGAAATTAAGAGTTTAAGAAAAAAGAGATATGAAGACATTAAAAAGCTGTAGTCAATAGCCCTGGCTGGTGTGGCTACAGCTTCTCACACTTCAGGGGACCACAGTACTGTGCTCTACCAAGGGAACTAACACTCTTCCCTTCCCCACACCAGTTCCAGATTGTTGGGGGGCAGTGAGGGATGGTTCTGGACCACAGAGGCCTGTCAGTCTAACTAGGGGCTGTGCACCCATCCAAAGCCCATGAAAATTTCAGAAGTTGGCTGGTCATTTTGAAAAGGCATCTGGTCCATACTAAGTACAAGCTAATATAATACCAGGGGAACAAAGAATCAATCTCAATCTCTCTCCCTCTCTTTCCCCCCACCACTCCCCCACTGATGTACTTGCACCATTTGTTTGTGTGCTCTCTTGCCCAGGAACATCCAACCACATGGGTCTAGCAGCTACTGGAACCCACAGAAGATGGTGTGGATTCTCTCTCTCTCTGGCCCTGCACTCGCCCCATGCACTTGTGTGTCCTCTCTCTGCAGCCATACTACATAGATATTTTATGTAGTATCCGAGTGCCTTAGCAACCACTCGGCCCATGGCCATGGGGACTCCACATGCTCGCTCCAGGAAGGAGCCTGAATACCACTTCTTAGTAATGGACGGCAGCTGGAAACACACGCTAAGCTAGCCAGATGCTGGAGCAAATTGTACGTTGACGTGAAGCAGAAAATCTGGACACTGGCTTTTACTCTTGCCTTGCTGAAGACAAGGCTCGACTTTTTCCATGGGAGGATGGACAGAGATGAGAAACTGGAAACCAAAGGGGCAGCTTCTATTTCCACTTGCAACACCACAATCTCGCATGCACAGGTTCTTGGAATTCTTTCCTCGTGATCCTGTGCAAGAGCCTAATTCCACCGCCAACGAAAAGGTAACTTCTTTATAATCAGCAAATTTAAATCACATATACACATCTACCAGACAGGCAAAAAGTTTAAAGTTGACAATATCAATAATGCTGAGAATAGTGAACAATGTATCACACGCTACAGAGAATAGGTTGAAACAATCATTTTGGAGAGGTAACATACTCAGTAAGGTTGAATATGCACTTATCTAAGTAATTTTACTCCCAGGTAAGTAAGTATCTCAGACAAATTCTGGCACAGTGTACACATGAAAAAAACATATACAAAATGTCCATTACTTCCCTGTTTGTACTAGCAACAAACAAACAAACAAACAATCAATCAAACAGCCTAATGGCAATTTGGTATAAAAATATTATGGAATATGACATTTGAACTGTCAATATGTACTTACATTGTTTTGATTTTTAAAAAGTAAAAAGAACATGTAGGTCTTTTATAATTATTCATGTATGTAAAAAGAGCCTGGAATTCTACAAAAAAATTTCCATGTTCCATACTTTATCAGTTTTATTAAAAGGGAAGGTAAAAGTGATTTAGGTGACCGAAAAATTTTTGTTTGAGATAGGTTACTGTAGGGTAGGTGGAGGCAGTCTGGCTTCCTCACCCAGGTGTCTGGGTAACCAAGGGAAGCAGTGTTCCCATAGGCTGGGAGGGGCCTGATAGCCAGTGTTCTCATAGCCTTGAGACTGGGTCTGATAAACTGTTCCCGTAACATGAAGTGAGCTCGCATGCGCAGAATTATGTTACAATTATATTATGTTACATAATGTTCTGGCAGTTTTCCAGCTTTGTTCCCCTCTAGTACTTAAACAAGTAGGGGCTTCTCACTAGTTAGAGACACATGCAAGGGGACAGGTGCCACGATGGGGAGCAAGAGCCACGATGTGTGACATGCAGGGAGACTCGCAGGTAACTACATGCGTGGCTCACCCACCCGTTAATAAAGGCATGCCAGACATCCCAACAGCTCCATGAATATTACTCTGTCTGCATGAATACCATGGACCTGTCCAGCCTTGAATGGTTACAACACAGTTACCAATGATTAAAAATGTTTTACACATTCAAAATAAAACACAGCAAGAGGCTAAGACCATTATTATAATTGTGATAAACAGTACAACAGAGGTCCACCTTACCCAGGTTTCTTTCTGATGAGAGTCTATAAATAATAGATGTGTGGCTGTAAGATACAGTGTTCCCGTTAATGACTTGTTGCTGGTACTGAATCGGTCAAGTAATTTCACTTGCTCAACCTAAAAAAGAAAAAGATGTTACCTGTCATTTCAAAAGCAGTATAAATTCTTTTTCTGTTACCCTAGGATTTAGGCGCACATTTTCAAATTTTTCCTCCTCCTGTTCAAAAACATGAATTTATTAAATGTTGAATGTTCAATTTCTCATGTCCTGGAAAACACATAAACCACAAACAATATAGGTACTATTTATAGTTACAAATATAAACAAGAGAGAAGAACCCTGGAAAAAAGTATTAACACACACATTAAGGGGCACAGGAAGGAGGAGTGTGGTATAAATAAGCAAAAATGTTTTTCGTATCTAAGAGTCAAAATGTTTTACTTAGAGTTGGCAGGTCAAATAATAAATATATAAGGTTGTCACGTAGAATCATGGAAGTAAATTACCATAAAAATTCAATCAGGAAACAGTTAAATTACTGCAGAGGCCAACTTATTCTCCTCACCACTCCACCCAGGACACTGTCTTTTATCCAGCTCTGTGCACTTACTCATACTGTTCTCCCTTCATGTAACCATCTCTTCTGCTTTGCTAAGTACTAAGCATTCTGCAGGGCTCACTGATGTCCTGTACCCTAACAGGAATCCTTCTCAGGAAATTAATTAAGTAATGTCTTAGCTTCTCATTTCTTCATGGCTCTGAATTCCTCGGCACAGGTCAGGTCATACGCTGCTTCTGCGTCCGTAGTAGCTGAGCTAGTGAGGTACACAGTACATTTTTATTAACAGTAAACACAAGCAAGTGTGTGCAAGGTTGCTACTGAAGAATGTGATTAAAGTTGGCCAGGGGAGAAAAGGAAAAAATAAAATAAAATAAAATAAAAAGAGAAGATAAAGTTGGCCAGGGATCTGCAGGAGACTATTGTTTTGGGAAAAAAAAAAAAAACCCCACAGCATTTATTACTATCCATTCTAATGGGGGGGGGGGGAGTAAAATAACCATTACCAAGTTAAAATTATCAATCCACAACTATATCAGTAAGTTGTAGATAGTTCTTTAAATTGTGTGTCTTCAAAATCAGAAAGCTAACCATTATCTCATTTACTCTATACTTTCTTCCCACATATATAGCGCAGGGCAAAAGTAG
Organism: Phyllostomus discolor; assembly: GCF_004126475.2. NCBI lineage: Eukaryota > Metazoa > Chordata > Mammalia > Chiroptera > Phyllostomidae > Phyllostomus > Phyllostomus discolor. Next base: position 109,570,009 of record NC_040904.2, read on the forward strand.
ATTTACAGTTGTTCGTATGGAAAACACTATAGTAATTAATAAATAACAATACCAAATGAACTCTGTATTTCATGTACTCACTACTGTAAACCTACTTTTGACCCACCCTGTATTTTCTTTCCCCTTACAAACACTGAAGATTAAATTCCATTTTGAAATTGTAATTTCCAAAAGAATCAACAACTACCATTTAAAAGACTATTAGTGCTCCCCCAGCCAAGAAATTTAATTTCAGAGTTTTTTTAACTTAAAATAGCACCTGTTCAAGTAAATGAAAATTTAAATGTAAAATTAAAATGTTTGTTTTTGAAGAAAAAAGTTCATCCTGACCATAACTTGAGGACTGTTCATTACCTTGGTAAATGCAAAATTATATCCAAATGAAGAAAATATAATAGAAAACCATTACATGAGCACTTCAATATGGCAATTACTATATGGATGTGGCAGATAATAAAATTAACCTGAAACTATCCCAAAACATTTAGCTAATACTTAAACTGAATTTCTGAGAAAATAACAGTGATTATTCAATTTCTTGCTGCAAATACTAAGATAATTGTTTTAAAAAGACAATTTTTTTTTGCTAAAATCATCAGCATACAAATTTCAAACTAAAGACTCAGCCTATTTCTAAACACCAACTGCTGCTTCATATTTCCCTTTTTCACTAAGAACCTGAACATACCTTACATATGTTACTATGGATTTTCCTGTTTCCTTGGAAAAGTTTTTAAGTCAGGTATTTAGGAAGCATCTACATGTCTTTCCAGGTCACAAGCACTGAGGCAGAACAGAAACAGTGTTAGGAACCTTGAATTATAGGTATCGCCAAGGCAAAAAAGGAATTGGGGAGTGGGGAAAGGGTTATGGAGGAAAAAAAAAAGACCAAACCAAGAAGAAAATGGGGCAGGAAGAAAAGAATTGGGGGGTATGGTCATTATGGTGAGGATGGGAAATGCCAATATATTACTTTAAGGGCCAGTTGGTTGAATTACTGACAAATAGGGGCCTGCCCTAAAAGTATCTTAATGGTCTACACAAGAAGTTCAAATTTCAGCTGGTTACAAAGCAGAAGAAATCACACACAGAGAATCACATTTGGAAAACTCAGACACTTGTCTACCCATAAGAGGGAAAAGTGGCCTCTGGGACAATATGGGACCAATGGCCTTCCTCAAAATGCTGTGAACAACAGCTGTACTTACTCGGCAACTACATGACAATGGCTACTGAAGCAGAAAGTGCGTTGTCAAGATTCTCTAGCCAGGCACCCATTCGAGACTCTTAGAATCATTTTTACACACTCATGCACTGACATCTTGCCAATAATTACCTATCAAAAAGAAAAGGCATCAAGTTGCCTTCCTGAAGTGGGAAGTAAGCATCAAAATGGCAGAGATTTTTATTTTTTTGTTCATGTATCCCCAGTTCCTACAACAGTATCTTCTGAATAAACTGCAAGTGAAACAGATCATAAATCCAGGGGCACTTTACTGACTTCCACCCTGCTTTGCTTTCCTGCAGCACTAGACACAGCTGACATTCCATGAATGGCTTCCTACCTCACACAGTAAAATTTAAGATTTCACATTACCTTTCAAGGCTCTATCCTCACAGTGGGGATCCAACCTGCAGCCAGTAGGCCACACACAGCTCAGAATAGCTGTAAATGCGGCCCAACACAAAATCATAAATTTACTTAAACATTATGAGATTTTTTGTGATTACATGTTGCAATATATTTAATGTGTGGCTCAAGTCAACTCTTCTTCCACTGTGGTGCAGAGACGTCAAAAAGTTGGACAGCCCTGCATAGTAACTTGAACGTGTCCTCAACTGTAATTTTCTACTATGCTCTCTCCTTTACTCACTCTCTCTGCTCTAGCCACACTAGTCGTCTTGCTAGTTCTTATCAACCAGGCATGCCCAGCATAGGGTTTTTGCTCTTGCTGTCCCCTCTGTTGGGACTCTCCCTATCATCTCTCCCACCCACATAAAGATGGCTCACTCCCTCACCTCTTTCAGGTCTGTACTCAAGCGTCACTATCTCTGTGAGGACTTCCCTACCGTATTTCCAACTCTCCCCCCCCACCCCACCCTGGCACTTTCCACAGCATTTAGCACCATCTACCATATTATATATCTGACTTACTAATTTTGCTAATTGTTATATCTTCCCCAACTAGAAAATAAGTTTTATAAAGGCAGGGATTTTTATCTGATTTAATGACTGCCATCTCCCCAGTACCTAGAACAGTGCTGCCCCATGGAAAAGGAGGGTGCAGAGAAGGGAACAGAAGAGAAGGGGGGAAATAAGGAGAGGGAAGAGCAAGAGGAAGCAAAGAAGGAAATTAGGCAGGGAAGACTGTTCCCTTCCCATCTGTGATTCACCACTTTCCATTTTATCCTGAATATTCTTTCTCTGGCTCTTCTTACCCTGCTTGCCCCCTTTTAAGTATTCCCAGTCCTCTAACCTTCACACTCTTCTCTACAGACCATAAGTCTTCTTGCATAAACTTATCCACAATAGGCAATTTCAATGATTACCTAAAAACAATGACAAATCCCAAATCTATAGACCCTCACAATCAGCTACCGACTAGACATCCTACCACCTGAGTTCCTCTCACCCATCCCCTCCTTTCCATTCCTACTCACACTGACATACCTCCCTACTCTAATCTCTTGATTAGATAATTGCTCTGTGAGGCAGGAGAGTGTAATGTTCAAGAGAACACAGCTGGCATCCTAAAGACCAGGATTCAGGTTCCCAGCTCCACTTCTTCCTTAGTTATTTCATTTAATCTCTGCAAGTTATGGTTTTCTCACCTGCATATTGGGATAATATTAGTAAAAGTCAAGATGACTTAACTATTTTGTGGGGAAAGCATTCAGGTGCTCCTCAAAATCTACTGGCTCATATTTCAAAGAATTAAAATATCATTTTCTCTTTATTCTTCATCCATTCTTAGTTTTGTACCTCCTTCACTCTTTGTAACAGGAAACATACCTGTGTACACACAGGTATGACCTCACATTCTAATGACATAAAGGGATATAGCAAGCTAAGACAAATTAGGCATTGCTTTTGGAATGACTCAATTTGAGCACTAATGGGGTCAAATTTTCATGCAACATTCCATTCTTTAACAAACTTGAGAAAGCTGTCTTTCAAACAGAGGTCAGGAAGACATTCTTCCATTTCATTCTGTAAAGCTCCATTCACAAACAGGACAGATTTCGACATCAATACATCATGTCAGCCAAAGGACTAGAGCCTGGCAGGGCAAGAAGACTGCATGAAGAACAACTGTCTCTGCATATTTCCCATTGTTTCTTGGCAAGACTATCTCATTACGGCAAAGTTAGCACTCAAAGTGATAGGTAGTAGCTACATTGTTCTTAAGCATAGCTTGAAAGTGCTCTTTGAAAATGTCAAATTCGGACTTGGCATCTTTATTGATGCTATACAGTTAATAAACCAAATGTGACCAAAACAGGATGGTGTATCTATTCTTGAATTCTAGAACAATAAAGCCCATTTAATTAGTATTCAGTTAAAATATTTTATCTCATAAATCTCTGGTTAGTAAGCAAAAACAAAACAAAATAAAAAATAACCACAACAAGACAATAAACAATGCCACATAAATATCATTTACTTATGTCAAAAAGTTTGAGGAAGACAAAGCTCTTAGAATTATTCTTAGGATTTATTTCTGAATTAATATTAATATATTTTTACAATTAGATTAAAATTAGAGAGTCAATGGAAAAGACATTACATAGTCTTTGGAGTTAGACAAATCTCGGTTTAAATCTTGACTCTTCGGCTCACAAGCTAATTGGGCAGATTATTTCCATTCTCTAAGCCCATTTCCTCATTTGTAAATAGAAACAATGTACCCAACTGGTGGTATTTAGAGATTAGTGATAATTTTGTACAAATTACCATATCTGTGAAATTGTAAATATTGTGAAATGACATCATATAATTGACTACATTGACATATAATTACTACTTTTCAAGTACAGTTGACCCTTGAACAACATGGGTTCGAACTGTGTGGATCCACTTACACATGGATTTTTTTTTCAATAAACACCTGTGCTGTTTTCCCTTCATGGTTAATAGTTCACAGATGCAGCGGGCCAACTGTATGCATCAATTTATGCCATTTTATATCCAAAGATTTTGGTATCCATGGGGAGGGCAGGGGTTAGAATCAATCCCGCTTAGATACCAAGAATAGCTAAGTTTGGGGGGAGTCAAAAGTTATACACAGAGTCAGCACCCCTAACCCTGGCATTGTTCAAGGGTCAACTGTGCAGCTGTCTGAACAACACAGAAAGAATCACTAGTTATATAGCACTACTTCACAGTCAATTCTTGATCACAGTGACTAAACTACAGAGAGTTCAAAACAGCTAAATAAATAGAAAGCAATTCATTTGTAGTTTGAAATACAATGATTTCGGCAGCAAGTTAACTACATCCAGGTGAAGGCTATGCATAATAGAAACAAAGTTGGCTATGTTCAAATCAATCTTTGTAACATAAGTTATGAAGTTATTCTTGTAAGTTACAACTTAAGAAACTCAGGTCAGTAGAATGTCAACAATGATCAGAGTGTCTTGTGAGGCCCACATCTGTGGGGCTCACAGCTGTGTAACTAGTGTCTGTGCAGTGCCTGGCACGTAACAGGCACCTAGCAAACACTGGTTTCACGGCACTCTACACACAGCCACTTAGGATGATTCCAGGGTAGCAGTGCTCTAATGCTAGAAAAATAATTGAAATTTGTTGGGGACCACCCTGCCTGGTCTCAGGAAGCTGTAACCCCCCGTGACTTAGGCTGAGTGAGAGACCTCCGGACCAGGAGCCACTAAGGAGACAAAACTTATTTCCCTGGTATGAACGCTGCCTGTTCTGTGTCTGGCCTCCTAAGCTTGATCAGTTAGCCAATGACAGGTAAGATTTCCCATGGAGGGAATCATCTAAGACAGGCATGATCATGTGGAGGCTTCTGGGAACAGACTTGGGGCTGTGGAAAGGAAGGGGTGATGAACATCAACCTCTGCCCCCTTGGCTTTGTCAAAACCTGAGTCCTTGTTCTTAGATGTGAGTAATCCAAGTCTCCTGGCTGCCTTTGTCTTCTCTGATAACTCAGGCCTGCGGAAACAGCAGGGGCGGTGCAGCCCAGACCAGAAACAGCAGACCCCCGGGGTAATCAGGCCTGGGACATAGAACATGCAAGATCCTGTGAGACCTGTTTGCTGGAGGATGTTATTAGATTAGAATTTGAAGGCACAGGCAGGAAACCAAAACTGCCCTTTGAGCCCTGTTACTCCTTTCAAATGTTAAAACTCCAATCTCTGCCCAGAATCACAGCGGGGGTTCTATCTGTACCTTTGTAAGTCACCTACTTCTTTTGATCTTTTCTGCCAGACTGTGAATCCACAAACTAAGTCTGTATTCTCAATAAAAATCTGCTTGGGAATGGAGATGGGGCACTCCCCACTAGAGAGAGTGGCCATGCAGTTCCTACTTCCCCACAGGACCTAGTTGTCTCTGTGTATGTTTTTCTTGTGTGTCAACAAGCCATCCGCAGCATTCCGTGCTCACTGCAGGCCGGTGAGTGCACGTCAGAAAGTAATAAAGGAGCACACTCGAGAAGTCATTTTAATAGAATGTTAGTCAGAAATCCTTTAGTCCTTAAAAAGTCATCAACGTCCAATAAATCAGTAAGAAAAAGTAGATACAATCCAATAGGAAATGAGGAAAGATTCTAAAGAAGTAATTTATAGAGGTAAAAATATAAAAACTGTTTAATCTCACTATTAATTGGAGAAATGCAAATGACATATTGTTTTCATCTTTGAGGTAGGTTTCTTAATATAAAATGATGGCAAAAATAAAAGGAAATGGCTGTTCTTATGCCAGGATCCAGCCGCCTGGAAGGAGATTGAGGAGAATCTATAAATGACAGTTCCAGGTCCCTTGATAAGGCCCTTCCATTTTCTGCACTAGCTCAAGAGAAACATGGACATATGTGTACAAAGTTATATATGTAACAGTATTTGTGGCCACATTATTTGTACCACTAAAGCTTCACAATAACCTTAATGTTTTTAAATAGGGAAATTATTAAACATACTATGACACATCCATATTATAGAAAACAATGAGATGTATGTATTTACACAATACTTACATGGAAAGCTCTGTAAGATATACCAGTAAGGGAAGAAAGCAATTTGTGGACAGTATGTACAATAAATTCCATATATGTAAAAAAGTTTAAACAAAAATATTATATAATTTTATAGGTACATATATGCATGTAAATATGTACATAAAATATAAAATGTGTGCACAAAGAATTGATAACAATTTACCTCTGGAAAGAGAATGGGAAATGGGAGGTGGCAAGGAGAGATTTCAGCATTATTTGCAATATTTGAATTATTATTAACAGAATCTATACACATAATACTTGAATAAAAGGTTAAAGTGCCTAAATTCAGCAAACAAATTCAAATAGTAGATTAAGTAGAAAGACAGTTAATTACTCGTTAGACGATAAAGAACACTGCCACCCAGAATACCCAAAAGCATTGGTAGCTCACTTGGTTGGAGCATCGTCCTGATGCAGCACAGTTGTGGGTTTGATCCCTAGTGGGGGATGTGCAAGCCAGCCAATGAATGCATAAGTATGTGGAGCGGCAGATCGATGTTTCTCTCTCTCTCAAATAAATAAATAAAAACTTTTATAGCAGAAAAAAAGTCATGAAAGAACCTTAACTAAAACACCAACCTGGACCCACTGTGGAAAAGAAAGACTAAGTCAGAAAATTAATTAAAGTCCTATCAACTGGTAGTTAAAGAGGTACACTTGACCAGTGATTCACCAGCAATAAACTTAAGGAAATGATAAGAGCTACAATTATACACATAAAAACAAAGACAAACATTCATCATAAATATAAAAGTGGAAAGGCTTAAATAAACCAAAGGATCCTAGATTTTCCAACTTTCTATTCACTCTTACCAGCCACCTAGGAATAGGGCTGCTTCTAACTGATTAAACTCAGTTCACTTTTACTCTTTTGTTGTTGTGTGCTGTAGCAAGGATGATGAAAAATGCAACCATGAGGTTCAGTCTGCTATAGAAGGAAGTCATGAGCACACAGCTACTACATATACACATCTGGGACCTTGAAACCAGAAGAACCTGATCTGATGCCTACTCTAGTTCTTCTTTCCACATCTACATCTTCTACTAATTTGGTTACTTACTTACTCACCCTTTTATTTTCAAACATACAGTGCCAGCCACTTGAATTTTAGAGTTACTTTACCTTTCTTTTCTTAAAAAAAAAAGATTTTTTAAAAGGGGTGAGTACTAAACTTTTCAATTTTATTAGATATAGTATGTGCAATGTTAAAAACAACCTCTAATAAAAAAATCCATATACACTTTATTTTTAAAGAGAGAATTTACAGGTTTTTAATGTTTTTTTCTTAACTTTTTAAAAAGATTTTTATTTATTTACTTTTAGAGAAGGGAGGGAAAAACTTCAATGTGTGGCTGCCTCTCACACGCCCCCTACTGGGGACCTGGCCTGCAACCCAGGTATGTGCCCTGACGGGGAATAGAATTGGAGACCTTTTTGTTTGCAGGCTGGCACTCAATCCACTAAGCCACATCGGCCAGGGCTTTTTTTTTTTTTAAGACTTTATTTTTCTACTTTTAGAGAGAAGGGAAGGGAGGGGAAAAAAAGAGGGAGAGAAACATCCATGTCCGAGATGTATACACCAATGGGTTTACCTCTAGCACGACCCTAACCTGGGAACCTGGCCCGCAGCCCAGGCATGTGCCCTGACCGGGAATCAAATCTGCGACCCCTCGGTTTGCAGGCCGGCACTCAATCCACTGAGCCACACCAGCCAGAGCTCCAATGTACACTTTAAAAAGGTTTATGAAACATTTTAATGACCGCTCAGATTCTCCATGGAACAAATGAAGATGACGAATGTCTGCTAAACAGTGATTCTAGGATGAGCAGCAATGAACTGGTTTCAGCAAAATGCAGTAAAGATTCCCAATGGGTCGTCCCCTTCCCAACGATCCTCAAATCATGTTCTTCAATTCTTCTGGTCTCTTTATTTTACCCCTCCCAAAGCTGAAATCTAACTTAAATGTTGGTAAAGTAATTTGGTAATATTTTGATGTTATTTCCCTCAGTTCTAACATTTGTTATGGAATCACAAGCATACCTTTTACACACCAAAATTAAGCATGGAATTTAGTAAGGTCAGCTGAATAACAATTTCATCAAATACTTTAAAATATAGGATAATATTTTTACCTTCTCCGTAACTCCTCTGCTGAGCTGACTCTAAAGACAATCAAGTTTGAGCACAGAGACGGAAACACCAAATCTAAACGACAGGAGCCCAAGACCAGAAAGTGGGGAGGAGCTGAGTGCTGATCTCAGTTGCTCCAAAACTTGCATCGAGAATCTGTGTGACGCGGGGCAATTAACCGTAAATAAGGAAAAGCTTACAGAACATCGAAACGTTCACTTGTAGACTCATCAACTTTCCAGTCTGAGACAGAGAAAGGCTGAGAGGCCCCGCAGCTAAACAGCCCCAGTTTTGGCAAAGAAAAAGCTAAGAGGGCGGCGACGGATCACCGCACCCAACGCCTTGGACTAACAAGTGAGGCTGCACTTCCGAGGGTACAGGAGGCCTTGGTAACACCCCCGTGGCCCAAGCTGCCTCTGCCGCACCCCCCGCCACAGGCAAGGCCGGGACCCTCGAACCGTAGCCAGGCCCCGCCCGACCGGTCCTCAGCCTTCCTCTGACCAGCGGAGCTCTGCCCGTCTCCAGCCTCGTCCCGGTCTCAGACCCAGGCCAGCGGCAAACGCATCACCCAGCCTGCCTACCTTGGTCGTACGGATGTGCTCCATCCCGATGAGAGTCGGCCGGCAGCCAGCCTCACCGGCGTCTCACGAGGCCCGGGAACCAGGGCGGGGACAGCAACCCAAACCCAGCAGGAACAAGCTCATCTGTCGAGCGCCACCGACAGTCAGCCCGCCCCCAGCTAAACCGACTGCGCAGGCGCAGCGGTCTGCGCCGTCTCCTAGAAACACTTCCCCAAACCGAGGGGCGGGAGAAAAGGCGTGGGCGGGTGGGGCAGAGCCTTGGCGGAAGGAGAGGAGCTTCTTAGTCCTTGGGGACTTCGCCAGTCCTACAGTGCCCCCTGCCTGTGGAGGACTCACCAAACCCCCGACAAAGGCGATCTTTTATCGAGCAGCTCGCAGAGGACCAGAAACACAGGAGTGTGAATGGCTCCGGTGAGGATTTTGCTACGCATGAAACCTGTAGAAATGCCATGGAGAGAGAATTCGGTGGGTGAGGGTGACCTGTCGCTGAAGTCCATGACCCTACCAGTGGACAGCAACAAATTGCAATGCTTTTTCTTTACTTTGAGCTACAATTCTACTCACAAGAATCTAGTCGGAGGAAACAATCAGATATATTTAGTTTAGCTTTATTTGAAATGACCAAAATCTTCCATACTATGGGATACCATAAATATTAAAAAGTCAAAGTGAGAGGCAACAAACATTTACTTGAAGTCAGAAAATGAATAGCTATCTGGGAAGCCTGATTTAGGGAGAAAACCAAAATACTGTTTGGATTAGGAGACAAAGGCAAGGGGTATTTATGAGAAAGAGAAAGGAAATCAATTATATTAATGGAAGGAAGGTATTTCTGTTGGTGCAGATAAACAGGCATAGTGGTGTTAATTCTAAACAATGCTTTTAATTTTCGATCTGGTAGCCATTGATCCAGTAGTAATAATATCTGCTTTATTGTTTGAGATGCAGTGTTATTTTAGGCCCAGTCCAAAGGTTAATTTGCCCTGTTTTAACATTCCAAGGCTTTGAGATACAAGGTGTTTATGGCAGCTCAACTCCATTTAAAGTGGATCATTTTTTTTACACCAACATCCACTTAAAAACATGCAGTAGGTCTTAAAAGCAAGTAACACCTGAACAAACTGAAAAATCAACAACTTTTCATATATCTGAAAGAAAACTGGAATTACAGGGCAAACCACTGCTCCAAAAATCACAGGGGGGGGGGGAATATAGACAACCACAACTAAGGCAGAAACACATGAATTAAACCTTCCCTGCATATCAGTGCCTGGCAGTTCCTTTTTACCTGCTACAGCATGTCTGACTATACAGAAAAAAAATTACAGAAAATACTAAAAGGCAAAAGTAGAATTTGAAGAGACAAAGGAAGCATCAAAACCAGATTCACATATGCAGGGATGTTGAAATTATCAGCCAGGGAAGTTAAATCAGAATTTATATGCTAAGAGCTCTAAAGGGTAAAGTAAACACCATGCAAGACAGATGGGCAATGTAAGCAGAGAGGTGGGTATTCTAAGAAAGAACCAAAAAGAAATGATAGGGATTTAAAAAAAAAAAAAAAGAAAAACTGCACGAAAAATAAAAAAGGCCTTTGATGGGCTTATAGCAGACTGAACATTGCTGAGGAAAAAAATCTCTGAGTTTGAGGATATCTCAATAGAAACCTCCAAAACTGAAAAGCAAAGAGAAAAAAGAAAAAAAAATAGAACAGAATATTCAAGAAGTATGGAACAGCTACAAAAGGACTGACATATCTGTGGTGGGTATTTCTGAAGAAGAAGAAAGAGGGGAACAGAAGTAATTATTTTGGAACAATAATAACCTAAACTGTTCCCCAAATTAATGTCATACACCAAAACTGTGAGATCCAGAAAGTTCACAGAATACCAAAAAATATAAATACCAGAAAAACTACATACCATTCCCAAACTACATAAAATCAAGGATGAAGTGGGGAAATCTAGAAGAAGCCAGAGGATAACAAATACCTTACCTCTAGAGGAACAAAGATAAGAATTATTTATATCTGACTACTCTTCAGAAACCATGCAAGCAAGAAAAGAGGGAAGTAAAATATTTAAGTGTTGGCAGAAAATAAAAATCAACCAACCTAGAATTCTATACCCTGTGAAATTATCTCACAAAAGTGAAGGGGGAGCCCTGGCTGGGTAGCTCAGTTGGTTAGAGCATTTCCCAATGCACCATGCTGAGGCTGCAGGTTGATCCTGGGTGGGTCTGACACATGCAAGAATCACAGGTCGATGTCTGTCTCTCTCTCCACCCCCACCTCCCCAAAAAATCAATGAAGAAAATGTTTTTAAAAAATTTAGCCCTGGCTGGCGTAGCTTAGTGGATTGAGCTCAGGCTGCGAACCAAAGTGTCACAAGTTCGATTCCCAGTCAGGGCACATGCCTGGGTTGCAGGCCATGACCCCCAGCAACCGCACATTGATGTTTCTCGCTCTCTCGCTCTCTTTCTCCCTCCCTTCCCTCTCCAAAAATAAATAAATAAAATCTTTTAAAAAATTTAAAGAAAGTGGAGGGGCAATAAAGACTTCCTCAGACAAACAAAAATGGAGGGGATTTGTTGCCAGTAGACTTGCCTTGCAAGAAAGTTTCAAACAAGTCCTTTACAGAGAAGGCAAATGGTATAAGTCAGAAGCTTGGATCTATATAAAGAAAGGAAAAGCATGAGAGAAAGAATAAGTGAAAGTAAAATAAAATCTTTTATGTTTTTGTTCTTAATTGATCTAACAGATAACAGTTTCTTCAAATAACAGTGGCAACAATGTACTTGGTTACGTATGCTTGTGGCATAAACATATAAATACAGGGTCCGGGAGAAGAGACGCCTGCTTGAGTGTGGTTGGTAGGATAATCACATGGGTGTAATAATTTATAGTTTTAATTTGAACATTTTACCTAAAATTTCATTTGGTGTGCTTGAGTGTGATATCATTATGTTACAGAATTACATGCTTATGATTTTGGAATAAAAGATTTGGAATAAAAAGGGGTGTTATTTGTGCCAGACCCTGTGTAATTCTGTGGAAGTGAAATGAATTATAGTAATGATACAAGAGATGGGAGGGAGGAATTAGAATTATTTTGTTATTATAAGGTTCTCATACTACCAAAAAATTATGCTGCAGAGAAATATTACATAACAAAAATGTCGGTGCTGTATTAGTGAAATATAGACTGGTAAATGCAATGTGACCATTTTGTAATTTGTATTTATGCAAACAAAAAGCTTACACTTCTAGATATAATTTCTCTATTTTAGTCGTGACTTTTGTAATTTCTCTATTTTACTGGTTCTCAGCCTGGAGTGATTTTGCCCACAGTTGACATTTGGCAATGTCTAGAGACATTTTTGGTTGTTATAAATTGGTGTGGCTATGATGCTATTGGCATATAGTGGGTAAAGGCTAATTCTCCTACTGAACATCCAACAATGCACCAGTCACCCGCCTGCTCATAAAGAATTAACTGGCCTAAGATATCAATTGTGCAGAGGTGGAGAAAACCTTGCTCCATGTTTTCCGTGTTCTGTACTAAGCAGTGTCAACTTTTTGTAACTAGAAAATGCTGTTTTTAAAATACCAACATTTTTACATCATCTTTCTTACTGTGTTTGTTGTTTAGGTATCTGTTTAGGAAAACTTACTTTAACATGTAAGTTTTCTAATTATAATTGTGTTGCATTTTGCCAGCATTTCATTAATTTATTGTACTCAGGTTGTCTTTGTGTCTCTCTGTCATGAGTGCCTGCTATGTTTCATACAGATCGCCAAGCTACAGCAATCCTTACTAAGTATGACAGTCTTTCTAGTGAAATCACAGACTCCTGTGAGATAAATATGTAATAAGAAAAAAGTTGAACCACCTGGAAACCAGTATGAGTACATTATCATATCCAAAAGAAATACAAATTTTGCTCCTAGGCCCCCCACAAAAAATACTGAAAACTAATGTGATCCTTTCAAAAAGCAGGAAATGGTGAATTATATCTCATGGCATACATCAGGATGTCCTTAATAAAACCTCTTTATATTATTTTCTTCCAGATTTTTGTTGTTTTCCCCATTCCCTGTTCCAATACAGGTTAACACTCCAGTTTATTCTCCCCCTTCTCTTATCATTTCTAATTTTTTTTGTACTAATTCTTTTAGAGAGGTAATGATAATGATGTCAATCAACACTAAAGTGATTATCAGGTGGCAGAAAGGGTACTGTTTTATCTATATTATGAAAAACATACTACTACTTCCCTCATTTTAAAGATGAGGAAAGTAAAACACAATGAATTTAAATGACTTGCCCAATATCACACAGAAGATAAAGCCTAAATCTATGATATGAAGCCAGGCAGTATGACTGTAGAGTCTATATTCTTAACATCAATCCTATATAGGTTTATTTTTCAAAATCCATATAAAAGTTCCATTTTGAAATGGTGCTATAAATTGGGAACTGACTCTGCATTTAAAAAAACTGAAATAGTGGGTAAACAGAGAATCAATTTCTATAGAGCATTCAAGCAAATGACAAGATTGTGAGGACTTAAATGCAAAATACAAGAAAGGTGTACATGCAGAGAGGTGCACAAGGTACTGAAATTGTTCCTAGAAGAGCATTTCTCAACTAGGCAAATTTAGTACCTGTTTTGATGCCATTGCATGAGACAAAGCTCAGAAACAAAACTCCAGGGTCCACTCTGATGAGGATTACAATAAAGCCAGGGCCACAGGGAAACATGCCCAATCCAATCCCAGAATACAGCAGGAAATTTACCTTGACATTGAGAAAAGAAAAGGGGTGGGGGCATAATCACCTGCCTTGAAAATATTAAACAATCACTAAAAGACTTTTATTTTTTATTTTATGTTTTATTGTTTTATTTTAAAATATATTTTATTGATTGTGCTATTACAGTTGTCCCATTTCTTTCTTCACTTTATCCCCCTCTGCCTGGCAACCACTCTTTCTCCAGCATGTCCCCCTCTTGGTTCATATCCATGGGTTGTACATGTAAGTTCTTTGGCTTCTCCATTTCCTATACTATTCTTAACCTCTCTGTATCTATTTTATACCTACCAATTATGTCTCTTATTCCCTGTACCTTTTCCCCCACTTTCCCCAATTCCCCTTCCTGCTGAGATCCTCCATGTGATCTCCATTTCTATGATTCTGTTCCTGTTCCAGTTGTTTGCTTAGTTTGGTTTTGCTTTTTTTTTTTTTTTTTTTTTGGTTTAGTTGTTGATAGTTGTGAGTTTGTTGTCATTTCACTGTTCATAGTTTTGATCATCTTCTTTTTCTTAGATAAGTCTAACATTTCATATGATAAGGGTTCCGTGATGACGAACTCCTTTAACTTGACCTTATCTGGGAAGCACTTTATCTGCCCTTCCATTCTAAATGATAGCTTTGCTGGATAGAGTAATCTTAGATGTAGGTCCTTGCCTTTCCTGACTTCACATACTTCTTTCTAGCCCCTTCTTGCCTGCATGGTTTCTTTTGAGAAATCAGCTGATAGCCTTATAGGAACTCCTTTGTAGGTAATTCTCTCCTTTTCTCTTAGTGCTTTTAAGATTCTCTCCTTATCTTTAATCTTGGGTAATGTAATTATGATGTGTCTTGTTGTGTTTCTCCTTGGATCTACCTTCTTTGGGATTCTGTGAACATCCTGAATTTGCATGTTGATTTCCTTTGCCAGATTAGGGAAGTTCTTCTTCTTTGTTTTTTCAAATAAGTTTTCAACTTCTTGGTCTTCCCCTCCTTCTGGCACCCCTATGATTTGCATGTTGGAACATTCAAAGTTGTCCTGGAGGTTCCTAAGCTTCTCCTCATTTTTTAAAATTCTTGTTTCCTAATTCTGCTTCAGTTGAATGTTTATTTCTTCCTTCTGATCCAAATTGTTATTTGAGTCCCAGCTTCCTTCTCTTCACTGTTGGTTGTCTGTATATTTTCCTTTATTTCACTTTTCATAGCCTTCACTTTTTCCTTTATTTTGTGACCATACTCAACCATATCTGTGAGCATCCTGATTACCAGTGTTTTGAACTCTGCCTCTGATAGGTTGGCTGCTTAGTTTTTTTTCTGGAGTTTTGATCTGTTCTTCCATTTGGGCCATATTTCTTTATCTCAGCCCACCCATTAAGTTGTAAGGGGCGGAGCCTTAGGTGTTCACCAGAGCGAAGCAATTCACCTACTGTGTTGTGGCACTGTATGTGGGGGATGGGTCAGAGAGGGAACAATACTGCTTGCTTGGCTGTCAGCTGGTTTTCAGTCACTTCCTTTGCTACCCACAAGCAAATTGTGCCCTTCTGGTGCTCACTCCTGGGTTAGTGGGCTTGTGCACATTCTAGGACCCTGTGGGTCTCTCCAACGAAATCTCCAGTGAGGCTGGGAGTTTCTTCCACTGCCACAATTCTCACAGGTGTTTACAGGCAGAGGTTTTGAAACTTTCTTTTCCTGTGCTGGCACCCTGGGTTGAGCATTCTGTCTCATTCCCCAGTTGTTCTTCCCAGCTTACCTGCACGGGAATGTGGGATATCCTGCTTCACCCACCACCTTGTCATGAGCCCTGTCCACCCTGGCTTCCCATCTCAACCCCTCCTACAAATTTGGATGAATGTTTCTTTAACTCCTTGGTTGTCAGACTTCCATACAGTTTGATTTTCTGGCAGTTCTGGTTGTTTTCTGTTTTTAAATTGGTTGTCATCCTTCTTTTGGTTGTGCAAGGAAGCAAAGCTTATCTACCTATGCCTCCATCTTGGCTGAAAACTTGGAATGTTAATCTAAACAATCCCTAAAAGATTTTTAGATTGAATTTACAGCCTAGATTCATACCATCTGGGGATTACTACAAGAAAGAAAGAGCCCCAATTCCTCTGCTACTATTGTACAAAGGGAAATAAAGAGACATTAGAAAGGAGAAAAGATTCATTTATTGAGATTTGTTTTTATTCTTACAAATGTTTATAAAGCATATGGTCCAATTTGAGAAGACTTCATTGTGCACCAGTGTTCCTAAATCTTAACGTTCCCCCAAAATGTCAAATACAATAAAACTCATCAGATTAAGTATTTTATGCTGTACTGATTTCATCACCCATGCACACAGGGCACTTAAAACAGTTACAATTTCAATGGAAAAGTCGCTAACATGAGGGAAGATGGCCAGCTACGAAGAGATCTGTTTCTTAGGGTTAGTTACACTGTGAATTTCAAAATACCAACTTAGTCAGTGATCATGAGAAATAGAAGTTTAAAGCAGACAGGCATGCAGGTCAGCATATTCTCTTTCTCTTAATCTATGTGGACACTTTACACTTCAGAAGTTTGTTTTGTTCTCATGAGTTCCACACAAGAGAAAGCCAAATGATGCGGGACTGCTGTCACTCAAGCAAATTCTTGATCTGTCCATAAACCCTATGGTGATATACAAATTGTAAAACAAGATAATAGTGTTTCTGAACAGAAAGCTTCGGGAAGCAACCCTGAAAGCTCATTATTATAGAAATACATCACAGATCCCTAATCTAAAGTCCCTTTCTGAGGGTCCTGTTCTGTCCTTAGGTATGCCACTCAGTCAACTAAGCTCCTATCAAGATGTGGGCTAGAAGCCATGCTGTCTTTTTAAAGAGTCTTAAAACATCTGCTCTTTGATTAATTTCATTTTGATGTTACATTTACAATTTCCTTTAGTACCCTAGGATGCATAGATTTTGCTTTATATGTGCCTACAAAACCAAAATGATAACATCACTAACTAATTACTAATGATCTTAATAAAAACATTTATTAATTGATCTTTCATTTAAAGATGAAGTGTTTGCATCAAAGCTAACAAATACACAAAAGCATGATGTTTTGAAATAATGAGGAAACAGACTTCTGCATTCATTTCTTTCTAATATTTAGTGCTTATTTTTATCCTGCTAAAAAAACCCCCAAAACCTCTACTTAGCTTCCTTATAAAATGCATAAGAGATGTCTAATGCCATGATTGTTATGTGAGAAAACTTCATATTTCAAATGTTGATGCTTTTAGAATTACGTTTACTGTTTACCAGCTAATAGGTATCATAAAAGCAATCACATTTACTAATCTGAGTGCTTCTTAAATAAACATAAAAAATAGAACAAGAATATTTCACTTGTTTATATTCCTCAATTTTTATTTTTCAGTGTATTATTGCAGAAGATGAAGTCTATGACCAGAATTATTTTTGGAATCAAAGCTATTTGAATTCAAATCACATTTCTGCCACTTACTAGCTGTGTGAGTTTAGTGAAAATATTTAATTTCTCTAACTCTTGTTTTTCTTATCTGTAAATAGTAGTAATTATCACCTCCTCCACTGAGCTATTTGTCTTGGTTAAATGAAATAATTGAACAGAAATAATTAAACATAGTGGATGGCCTCAATGAATGCTCAATAAACAATACCTGTGTGTATGTGTGTGTTAAACAGGATGCATCCTATTATCTCCAGAAATATCTGGATACCTACTGATCCTGATTTTAATTTTTTAGCACTGAGTTCAGAAATTTATCTCAATCAGGCTGTGTTCATTTGGGGAGGCTGAGTGAAGGACAAAACACTTGTTCTTCATTGAATGCACTATATCAAGCGATTGTATTATGTATTCTATAACCCTGTGCCCTGCCCTGTAAAGTGCACATATCGAGGTTAGGCAACATACAGAGTTGTCTTAATCTCATGCTGGGTTGGAGGGAGACATATTATTTTGTTTCCAGAAGATCAATGTGACTCTTACTCTCTCAGGATTTTCAAGTTTGGATGCTTGCTCCTCATTATCTTAAAAGAAGGTCACTAGTCATTTTTCTGTGTATCGTAACTGTGTGATCTTTTCTCCAAATGCATTACATCAGCGGTCCCCAACCTTTTTGGCAACAGGGCCTGGGATTTTTACAGAGCTGGGCGAGGTGGGGCGGGAGTGGGGTACAGCTCAGGAGAACTCTCCCGGCCAGGGTCCTAACAGGCCACGGACTGGTGTCGGTCCACGGCCCAGTGGTTAGGGACTCCTGGTTTAGATACCTGTGGCTGTCCATTTGTACCTGCCATTGATTTTAGTCGGCATAGTAGTCGGGTCACACTCTATGCTGAGTAACCACTTTATTGAATAGTGGGTTCCTATGAGGCGAAGTAGGCCGCAGCTTTCTTTTTCTGCCTAGCAACCCTTTAAACCTGCTTTGCTGGCTCTCTGTTTGCTTGTCCTCAACAGGAACTTGAGGTCCTAGAGAAGTAGCAGTCACTGGGTTTTACAACAATCTAATTTTTAGGAAACCAGTAGTCCAGTCTAATATAAATAAAAATATGTATTGTATCCAATTCAAAGCTTCTTGTCTTTCCCTATACCTATGTCCCCTACATTTGATAACAATGTTCTCCTCTAAATAAGCCATATTGAAAGTCTCATTTCATGTCTCCCACTTAACATCTAATTAGCCATATTTAACTGTAAGGAAGCTGGGATATGTAGTCGTTTATCTGGCAAGTGTGCCACTGTGATAATTTTTAAGGAAAATTTTGATATTTTTAAGGAAAAAATGAAAATCGGGGGAAACCCTCATTAATTTTATTCAACATTTACAAGTTTCTGTTGCTCTCATGCTCATCCACTATCATTATCAGGTCATGAAAGCAACTTTTTTTAATGTGCCATTTCCCACACTCACCAAAAAGAAGGACATAATTTAAAAATAAATGACCACATGTTAAATTAAATATATTTGTCTTCCTGGAAAACTCCTTAGAGTGCTTTCATTTTTCTCATTTCTTGGGTTATAGGTGAAAACTTTATCAGGAAACTAACCATTGCTGTTGTCATCTGTTGTCGGAAACTTTTGTTTTAGCTTTAGGTTTTCCCCCTAACCTTTTTTTTTCTTTTTCTTTATTTTTTTAAGTTTCAAAGCCACAAAAAATTTGAAAGAATACAGTAATGAATCCCATATACTTTGTTTGTAGAGTCACCAATTGTTAACATTTTGTCACATTTTCATTATTGATCTCTCTATAAATTTTGTTGTCGTTAGAGCTTTTGAAAATTTAATAGGATTTTTAAAGAGGAAGGACACTATTTAAATCTTTCAAGTCAATAGATCGTTTCTGAGAATAAATTCAAGACAGAGGGCAACTAGTTATATATAGTCTCTAAATGGTAACTTCTTGGCTATTTCATGGAATCAGACCATACATATTACAGATCCCTTTAAATAGATGGGCGATTCCTACTTCCTTTATGTGTTAGAGCCTTTTGGACAGGTACTTCTCAAAGGGTTGCCTTAATCTGAGCACACCCCTGAAGAGAGCTTATTTAGATGTTTTAATGCAAATTGAAATTAGAAATTGTTCACAGTGCTATTGCATTTCAGCAATTCAGTTTGATCATGAAATTAACAATGTCATCATACAGCCCGTAAATCAGCAAAAGATGGGGGTTCTTAACAGAATTCATACAATATAAAAAAGGAGGAAGCAAAGGGGCTTGCCATAGAATTTAGAATCTGAATCACTTGCTTCATCATGGAAAGAATACACACAGAATTGATATATGGGTTCAGGTCCCATAATGTCCAAGAGGAATACTTGGAACATCTTTTGGAATAAGATGTGTTACTCTCACTAGGTCAGGAAGGTTAAATTCCAGTGTTCCATAGCTTTGCCTGGCTGGAGAGGCTTTAGGCATAAATAGGCATGAAGATTATGTTATTACCATTTCACTGTCAAGTTTTCAACTGAATAAGCAAAAAATTGGGCTTATAGAAACTGCTTTCATTGGAGTTTTATTTCTGTAGAACATGACGGTGTAAAGTGTTTTTTTTTTAATTTCTTTTTGCTAATAGAACAAACAGAAGTCCTCTGAGAAAGGGTCTTTGAGGTCCAGTTTTTAACTTAGTGCATTTAGAGACGTGATAAATTGTAATACTGTTCATCAAATATTCAGGTTTCCACTTCCGCAGTGCTCCACTCTGTGGGATTTTTAGGGTCACTGCAGCATAATTTAAACTACTTTGAAATGAATGAATCTTGGAAGGACATAATTCAGTCCATAGCAGGTGGCAATGCCCAAGCTATGGGCAGGAGAAAGTGCTACATTAAGGCGAGTTGTGAGATGTGAAGTTAGTATCAGGCGAGGGCCATTGAGTTTTTGATCAAGGCAACGTCGTGGTGAGTATTCTGTTTTAGGAGAGAAAATCTGGTGGTTACTTATGGATGAATTTTATTGCAGAAAAAAAAGTCTTATTGGTAGGAATACTGCAACAATCCCTAATGGAAAAATTAAGATTCACATTATGATAGCAGCACCTAAGCCTTTCCTGATCCTTCCTCCAGAGGGGATCTCTTCTTTAAAACCACATTTTTCTTATGTTTAAGGGTTGCTCATAGAACTCTTAAATTTCACTTTATATTGTGTACTTGTTTCCGTATTCTTATTCCTTCTTTTTGCAGTTCCTGTAGTAGGTAGCAGTGGCGTTGGTGCGCCGCAAGTCGGGAGACGTCGGTCCGTGTGGGAACCCCGCGCTCGGCCCCAGGTTCCATACTCTTATCAAGCAGAAAATGCTGACACTATCTGTAGACTTGACCACATCCTTTGATGTACAATCAGGAGGCTTGACCAGTTCTGTTTGCTCAGCACCACGAACAGGGCCAGCCACCATACCCACGAAAGGACGCTCTACTAAATTTTCTCGGTGGCTGCAGAGTTGGGGTCCGCTTGCCTCGGAGCATGGGGTAGTGCTCACGTCGCTGAACGAATGAGTGAATTATTATCGATCGACTTTAGAACTGTTAGGAAGCAGACACACTCATCGTTCTTCAACTGGTGGCAGCAACGAAAGATTAAAATCGCCTCCTATCCTGTAAGAGAGGTGTGAAATTATCAATAGGGCCCTCCCAACTCTGGTATTCTGCGCATCCTTTTTGGCGGTAGACAAGGATTATGCATGAATTGAGATACAACAGCCAAGGAATACAGATTACGTCAGTGTAGTTGTCCAAATAGAGCTAAAACATATAAAAAACTGGGCTTTGTTTGAGCTCTGGGAGGATATCCCTAGACAGTAGGCGGGGCTCTAACACCACCTAGTCCCAGGGGGCTTTGCGTGAAACCCGACCCCACCCCCATCCCAGGGTCCCCTGCGCGGCGGGCTGGCTTTCGGGGCCTACGTGCGCGCAGCGAACACTGGAACGTGCTTCTGCGTCGTGGTTCCGCCCACTTCGGCCTTCTTTTCGAGGTTGCTGGGCTCTGAGGTTCTTCCCAGGTCCCGCCGAGCGGGAGTGATGCTTCCCGGCCCGCTGCCGCTTTGAGGCGAGAGGAGCGTCCCAGACCCTTTTCCGCTTGCTTACGGCGCTGACTCCGGGCAACCATGTCTACGGGGTTCTCCTTCGGGACCGGAACGCTGGGCTCTACCACCGTGGCCGCCGGCGGGACCGGCACTGGCGGCGGTTTCTCCTTTGGGACAGGGGCGTCTAGGTAACTACTTCCTCGCCTTCCCGGCCCCGGTCCTCCCCGTGAGGCTCCCGTGGGGTATTCCTGCCCATCTTTATTCCAGCTGGCTTTTTTCTTGGTCGGCTTGGAGAAAAATAATTGCCCCCCGCCAGTTTCGTAGACTTCCCGCTCGCTGCCTTTCCCGGGCTTTGCAGGTGGCCTACTTCAGAGGAGAGGGGATGGTCCCTACATGTCAGGGCCCCAGAATCTTAATCTTTCGGACTTTGTTCCTACGGATTGAGGTCTGGCTGAGGGAAAGGGCCTGGGATTTCACACCCGAGCCCTAGCATTTGCCAGTCTTAGGCACAGAATGAATTTTGAACTAATGAATGAAATACAGCTTATTGTGGGGTTTTGGAAAAAGAAAATATAAAAATTTAGGGACAAATAAAAATTTCTCCCCGATAATGCAAATTTCATTGCAGATATGCGATTTTTGAGATTACAGAGCTTTAACGAGTTGTGGTTAACCAGCTTTCAAGTCTGCGACTCAAGCTGTCCTTTTTTTCCCCTTATACAGCATTTATTGCAAAAAATATCTTCAGCATTGTCTTTATTCAGAAAAGGGGGGAGGACCACAGTCTCCACAGTCAAGTCAGAAATCTGGGAGTTTTCCTTAATACCTCCTTTTCTCTCACTCTACACACTTAATTAGCAAGTCCTGATAATTTTAATTATTTTCTATTTGCTTCATTTTAAGTGCCACCACCCTGTTGCAAGCTCTTGTCATTTGGGGAACAAATATTTATTGGGCATACTCCTATGTAGTAGGCTGTGTTTTACGTGGTAAGATAAATAAGAGTCTTGCTCTCCTGAAGACATCTTATGAAAATACTTAAGATTCCTGCCAGGTTTTCAACCGGTGACCTTTGTCCTGTTAAATGAGAACTGCTCCTATCATCTCCTGACTAGTTCAGTGAAATCCCAAATGCTGTCTTAAAAATCTACTTCTATGTCAATCTTTTTTACTACACTGTAGTCTTTCAATGATTTTTCCGCTATCATTGGACTGAAGTAAAAATGAATCTTGCTGTGGTCCGCAAGATGCAAATAATCAGGAACCTCTTAAACAGGTCATTCTGAGCCCATCTTTTCCTCATTTTAGTTTGCTCCAACGCAGTGATCCAAACCTCAAAAAAAAGAACCCTAAAAAACCATTTATATTGTCATCCAGTTTCAGGAACACAAACAACTGCAAATTTGCAAGAAAAATACCCTTACTTTATCTGATACACTTTGATATTTTCTCTTCTGTTGCATTTCATTTTTAAAAAATGCTTGTGGTGATCTATTAAATTGATTTCAGACCTTCGAATGGGTCCTGATCTTAGTTTGAAAAACACAGTTCTAGCAACTTGGGTCTTTTCTCAGTTCCTCAGGTGGTCTTGGCCAAAGCCCTTCCCCCTTTAGGGCAGTTCCCTCTGCTTGGAATTCCCTTACTACCTCCTACCCTTTGTGCCAAGTTAATGCTTACTTTGGGGATTCAAAAGGTTATTTCCCCAGAGAGGCCTTTTCTGACCTATCAGTCTAGAAGGAGGAGTGCATCCTCATAGTACCCTGTACCACATAGCATGTATTACAGTTGTAACAGTTCATTATATGTTTTTGTTGGCTTGTTTATTGTCTGTTCTAAGCAGTAGAATGTATGTTCCATGAGGGTGGAGACCTTTTCATGCTGTTTTTCCAGTAGATGCAGTGGAGCTCAATATATATTTGTTGAATGAATGAGTGATTAATCTTTCACTGTCTGTAAAGGCTTGGATAAATTAACAAAGGGAGACACAGCCTAACATCTGTCCGTTGGAATACTGATTTAGAGGCCTGACTGCCTCTACTGCCATTTGGTGATTTCGCTTTCCAAGCCTCAATTCCTGCATTTGCAAAAGGGTTATAAAATCTTTACCTCAGAGAGTAGTTGAATGATATAAAACATATAGAGAATTTACCATCATATCTGGCACTTGCTAATTAAGTCCACCTAAGGAAGTTAAAATAACATTCCTGATCTGCTGGAGTCAGCTTGGCTTTTCTACCACACATCCTGTTGAGTCAGTGGCAGGTAATACTGGGTTGAGGTCAGGTCTGGGGCAGCTTTTTGTTTTTCTTAAAGAAAGTAAATTTCTCTGCCTCTGAGGCAGAGAAATTTACCTTCTTTTGATGTATTTCTTTGGTAAATGTTAACTTTAGTTATGAAGCACTTCATTGTGTCTTCAGTCAAGAAATATTAAACGTTTTACTGGTGTAAAATTACACACTGTACATCTTTTGCGTATTTATAAGAAAGCAGTAAAAAATGGAATCACTAGCCCTGGCTGGTGTGGCTCAGTGGACTGAGCGCTGGCCTGCCAACCAGAAGGTCACCAGTTCAATTCCCAGGCAGGGCTCATGCCTGGGTTGTGAGCTGGGTCCCCATTTTGGGGTATGTGAGAGGCATCGCCCTCCTTTCCCATATCTCTAAATAAAATCTTTTTAAAAAATGGGATCACTAATTTTGGAGGAAGGGAAGCATAATAATCATGTTTTAATTTGATATCATCAAAATGTGCCAATAAATGTTTCTTTTAAACTCAGCTTTTTAAGTGTTTAAGGATCTGTGCTTTGTCACTGTGGCCTTACAACCTTACCCTGACAACCCCTGGTACTTCATACACCCAGGGCACTTGTGCTCCTAAGTATCATTTTTAAAATCAGTGGTAAACAAAAACACAATTAGTGTATGCCCTCTCCTTTTTCCTACCCTGAGTTAATGACTGATTTCAAGTTTTGCCTTTTTAATTACCTGTATTTTTCAGACCATAAGATGCCCCTAGGTTTTAGAGGAAGAAAATAGGGAAAATATTTTTGAAGCAAAAAATGTGGCAAAATAATTAATAATATAGATAATGTAATATTTCACCAATGTAAATACAAACAGAACTCAACAGCAGCATTAACAACCATTATTCCTCCCAAATTGGGCGGGGCGATGCGTCCTGTAGAAAAATACAGTAAGCTTCTCCCTCTCCATTGCCCTCACAGTGATTTGCTGGCGTAATACCATGTGTATAATGTGTTTAGTAAAATTTATACATGTTCCTAATGATAACAGTAGTAACAATGTGTATTGAGTGAAGTTCATTTGTCCTGCATGTTCTCTTAATCTTTACAAAAAATTTGTTAAATGAATACCATTATTCTCATTTTGCAGATGAGGAAATAGAGGTTCAAAAAGGTTGAGAATGTCACATCTGTATCAGCACAATGGGGAGCTAGTACTGGAACCCAGCCACAACACTACTGCCTTCCCTTTAAATTGAAACTCCCCAGGATTTTAAGCATTTTAAAACTGACTTGAGTTATGGGGATTACATCTATTTGGAAGGGCAGGCAGAGAAGTAATACATATATAGGATGAATGGGATTTCCCATTATGTTAAACATATTATAATCTCTTAACTCCTCTATGTAATTTTTGAAGTATCAAGTGGCCAAGGGTTTTGTGGGGTTTTTTTTTGCCTATTTTTATAATTTGTTCTCCTACCAATAGATAGCAAATTGGAGCCTCTGAGGTTTCTTAAGAATAATTGAAAAGTTGTGAGCTTTGTTCATATCACTTGCTATTAGCTTCTCTTTCAAAAACTCTTGGAAGAGGATTTCTGCTGGTGAACAGTCTTTTATTTTTTAAAGTGGGTTTTATTTATTTATTTAAGATTTTATTTATTTTTAGAGAGGGAAGGGAGGGAGAAAGAGAGAGAGAGAGAGAGAAACATCAATGTGCGGTTGCTGGGGGCAGTGGCCTGCAACCCAGGCATGTGCCCTGACTGAGAATTGAACCTGCAATGCTTTGGTTCGCAGCCCGCGCTCAACCCACTGAGCTATGCCAGCCAAGGCGTGAACACAGTCTTGATAGAGGGTAATTTTGCTTTGCATTTTACTCTTGCCAGGATATTTTCCTTTTCTGTTGCCCTACTCTCCCCACCCCAAATTCCTACTACTTTTTTTGTGTCTAGTACCTCCCTCCAACCTCCACCACATGAATATGGTAATGTAGCAATAGAGAGGCAGTAAAGACAACTTAGAATACCTTTTCCATATCTGGGTATGCCATACTTTTCTTTATAGTAGTAATTGAAGAAGAACAAATGAGTTTGGCAATGTGAACTGTACATGAGTAGTTCAAAAGGAAAATGAACCACATTCAAGCATTTCCTTATGGCCATTATAATATATGCTTGCTTTCAAACAAAAACTGGTGAAAGCAGAAAGTGTATGGTCCTATTTGTGATGACTTGGGGTATGAAGTCTTAATTGCTGTAGATTATGCTTTACTTGAAGGTTGGTATTTAAAACTAAAAGACTAGTTTTATGTGTGGATTTATTTTTAAAGATAACTGAAAAATATTTAAACTTGGTTCAAATTATTAGTTCCTTTTGTATCCTAATGTTTTCTTATTTAACATATTACATATGTTAAATGAAAAAAAATTAACCTTGAAGAGTTAATTTTAATTTCCTAAGTAAATATTGGCTCTAGTAGACTTCATTTTGTGTTTTTTATAAACAAGCAACCCTTCTGTGGGCCTCAATTTTGGAACTCTTGGAAGCACCGTGACTCCAGCAACTACATCTGCTCCTTCAGGTGGTTTTGGAACTGGGCTCTTTGGATCTAAACCTGCCACTGGGTTCCCTCTAGGAGGAACAAGTACAGGTAAGAAGGATTGTCACATTTTCAGGGAGTAGGTCAAGTTCTGTACTGTATCTCCTTCCTTTACAAATATTGTCATTGGTGGTAGTCTTAAAAAATGATAAAAATATAAGATGAAAAGAAATATATGACAAGCTCAGTTGTTAGCTATGATTAGCATAAGGAAGGAAAACACACATTTAAAGAATTAAAGGAGTGATATCTCTTTAAGTTTTTATAATAGATTATATAATGCAGTGTTTTACTTCAGTGAAGATAATGTTAAGTTTACCAATTTGGCCATTAATTGATTTAGCATATATGGGATAGCATCCTATTTTGCTATAACAGTGTAATTTACATTCTTATGAGATGTTTTAAATTGTATTAAGACAATTGTTTCACTGGGAAAAGGGCAAGAGTACAAAGTATTCTGGTGTACATTTTAGTAATGTGTTTTTTTAATACTATAAGTACTTTGTCATTATAGGCTAGAAATGTGTTTCACTGGAGTTACTTCCTAACTTACCCTTTATTCTCTACCATCAGAGCCTGTTAGCACCTTTTGTGATGACCTTTCAGCATTGATTGCAACACTTTTCATAACCACACATAGGAAATGAAAGAACTGCAGGAGGAAATGTGAGACCAGGGAGTCAGTGCGCTTCAGCTGTGTGCCAGGGTTTGCCTTGGAGTAGCTTTTTTTCTTCCTTGTCTAATTTTGTTATAAGCAATAATTGTTTTCATTTTATAAATCTTATTTTCCAATTAATTAAACTATATATAGCTTGTCATATAAAAATGAGTGCTATAGGGAGAATGTTTACATCAGTTAGTGGTTATGGTAGAAGAAATTGTAAAGTGTATTGTCTTATTGGCAGTGTTCTTTCTCCCTGAGGGTGATTCTGAGATTTCAAGTCTTGCCCTTGTGACAAACCAAAAGGATGCCACTTTCCAATAACGATTACATTTTATTTCACTTTTGTACCTAGGAATAGCAACAATTATGACTACAGGATTAATTCTTAGTAAGAACTTTAGAGAAAAGATCCCAGCTGTGGTTTTCTGCCTTTTCCTTTCCTGCTATTCTCCAGAGCTGGGGTTTAGAGGAAAGCATGTAAGGAGCTGAATGTAGATCACTGATGCTAACTTATCAAAGAACCTTTCAGTATTTGAATATTTTTTTTAACAAACTGACTCTATAGTCCTTTTTTAATTCAGAAAAATTTTTAATTCAGATATGGTTTTTCTGTGGAAATGTATTTGACAATACATTTTTCAGTCATTTGAGTCCTTTTAATGGAAAAAACACCAAAGTGTAGGCCAAATGTCTTGGAATTAAGCCCTGGTTGCACTTTTAATTAGTTCTGAGGCCTTAGACAGTCATTGAAATATCTGGAAGCTTTTAATTATTTATAAAATGAAGGCATTGGACTATAACAAGTTTTTGGGTTACCTCCCAGCTCAAAAACATCTTAGTTTTCTATGGTGATATGGCAAAGGGAATGTGAATAAGTAGGGTTATAGCCTGCCTTGAATCTGGATGGAAGTAAATAATGTGAAAGAAAATCAAAGGACATTGAGAAATCTCAATTAAAATTAAGTTAAAAATTAAAGTAAAATAAAATAAATCTTTACTTGTCTGCTACTTACCTATTGTCAATAGAAAACACATGTTTACCACCAAAATTTTGGACAGAATTGGCTACAAGGGTAAGCAACTGAATCCTCTTATTTTCTAACATTGTAGAACTAATACATGATTTCCAAGAACTGTACTCTGGCTGGAACTTCCATTTGTGGTAAGGTCAATCCAGAAGGATAATTTGTGGCTTTTATTCCCTTGGTGCTTTTAGGAGAAGCCAAACTGTAAGCCATTCATGCTTTCCTTCATTTAAATTTTTGAGCAGCTACTACTTCCTAACTCTATGGCCTTGGGTATACATAATGCCTTGAACATTTAGTATTAGCTGTTGATACCAGGAACTGCTGAGTCCACGAGCAAGACATTCAGTCTGTTGTGAGGTGAAGGGAATAGGCAGGTATAATACTATGTTCCTGTGTAATCTGATAAATGCTCTATCAGATGTGTGAAAGGCACCAAGGAAAGCAGAGGAAGAAGAGAATAGGAGTTCATTTTGGGGGCAGGAAACATTCTAGATAGAGGAATGGAAGGTACAAAGGCCCACTCATAAAAAGATCCAGGGAAATAGGAAAAATACTTCGTTCTTGGAGTTGAGGATGCAGAGGTAGGAGTTAATAGGGAGAGATTTGAGGAGCAGTGGGACCAGATGGGAAAGATGATTGAATGCCAACTCTTTAGATTGTAATTTAGAGACAGTGGAGAGCTAATGGGAACCTAATGCCAGGGGGGAATCAGTCACCAGGGTATTTTGTTGTTGTCTCTCTCTTGTTTTTTCTTTCTTTTTTGAAGTAACATATTTCTAAGAAGAGATTATAGGCTAGAGGAGGCTGATAACAGAGAAACAAATTAAGAGGCTATTGTAATAGGTCTTGAGAGAGAGAAAGATTGCCTGAACCTAAGGTTTGTTTTTTTTGTTTTTGTTTTTTTTTTTAATTTTAATCATTGTTCAAATACAGTTTTCTCCTTTTTGAACCTAAGGTTTTTAAGGATGCTTGTATTTCTGGGATATCTCTGGAGTAGAATCGACAGGATTTGTAACTAATAGAATGCAATAGAGAGAATGGATGTCAAAGATGATTGTGGTTTCTGCCTTAAGCAACTGAATTGACCACAGGGGTTTAGATTTTTTATAGGGAGAGATGTAGGGGTCCAAAGGGACATTCAGGTAGAGCTAGCCAATTTAACTCAGATAGGTGTAGATTGAGCCATGTACCTATAGCTGAAATTCTGAAAGTGGGTGAGATCTTTTAGGAAAGGGAGCAGGGAGTAAACCATAGGGAGTATCATTTAAGAAGTGAACGGGGAAGGAGGTCTACAAAAGTGGACTGAAAGGAGCAGTACCATGAGGGGCTGGGCACTGACAAACAGAAGCTAGAGGGAAGAGGATTTTAAGCATTATGCTAAGCAAAATAAGCTAGGTGGTGAAAGACAAATACCATATGGTCTCACCTTTAATAGGAACCTAATCAACTAAACAAACAAGCAAAATATAACCAAAGACACTGAAATTGAGAACAGACTGACAGTGACCAGGGGGGAGAGGGGAGGGAATTTCAGGGGAAAGGAGTGAAGGGTTTGCAGGAACAAGTATAAAGGACATGGAAATGGGAGGGAGGTGGGGAGGGCTGGAGGGGTGGGCTGGGATGGGGGGAAAAGGCAGAAAACTAGTTGAACAACAATTAAATAAAAAATTTTAATTAAAAAGAGAGAATGGTCATTTAAGTAGTCTTGGAGGAAAGGGGCCATTTTTCTTCTGAGTATAAAGGAAAGGAAGGATAAATGCTATTGAGGGTTAATCTAGCAATAGAATTAAAATTGAATTTCAGTATTATCACATTGATTGAATTTTCTTTTGCTTTTCTTAACTCACATGGTAATCTTTTCAGTATTTACCACGATTTGATCCCAACTTTTATATTTTTCTCTCATACATACACAAGCACATCCTCGTTTTATCTACAAAAGATGGGGTCACTAACTTAGGAATCCTGATTGACCGGTATAATATATATACAGTTATGGTAAAATAAGGAATTTTTTTTTTTCTTTTTAAAACAGGAACACCAACCACTACATCTGCATCTACAACAGGTTTCAGTTTAGGATTCAGTAAACCTGCAGCATCTGCCACACCATTTGCTCTGCCTATTACTTCTACCTCAGCTAGTGGTCTTACTCTTTCGTCTGCTCTGACATCAACTCCAGCAGGTGAGGCAGAATGAAAAAAAAAATCACATTTTATGGTTAAAATTTAATTTTATTTGGTTAGTATATATAGGTATCCACCTTTATTAAAGATAATTTCAATTTGGGAAATTTTTTATTTAAATCATTCAGCAGTTTTGACCTATTAAGTTATTGATTTGTAAAAAAGATAAACATTGGGCATTAAAGCATCAGAGGTCATCTTGGAAGTTGGTCTCTATTTACAGAGAGCAAAGCACAGGAGAGGATGAAAGAAATAAAATGTAAAGGCATTAATATCTACTTGGTTTTTAAGGGACATTTGGTGACAGGGAAGAAGGATAAAGAGTTTGCATAAACCTTGCCTGGCTTAAACTCATTCAGATTTGAAGGTGGAGTTGGTGGCCTGGGCCGAAAACCCTCATTACCGTGTGAAATCAGTTACCAGAAGCCATTCTATTGGGTAGGCCAAAAAGTCTACGTGGTATTTTCCATAAAATAAAAGACACAATTTTCATTTTCCAGTAACTGTATTGATTTGGATATTTTGAGTAGGTTGGGTCTCTCCCACTGTTGGCTTCTAGTGGGTAGAGGCCAGGGGTGCTGCTAAACATCTTCCAGTGCATAAGAGAGCCCCTCAGCAAAAAATTATATGGCCAAAATGTCAGTAGTACCAAGAAACTTCGCAAACCACTTTTCACACATTGGATCAGTCATAGCACCTTCTCCACACACTGCACAAATCTTTTGTTTTTTGCATTTTTACCTTTCTTGAAATAATAAAGCATAATATGCCAAAAATGCTACGTATTTTCTTCCATCTTCAATATTAAGATGGCTACATGAAAATTCACCAATTTTGATTTTTTTAAATATACTTTGATATGACAACTGTCACAATACAATTTAACGAAATTGTTTCGAATGAAGTTAAAGACAACTAAGCACTACTAGAGCCATTGTACAGAAAAAAACTAAACAAACTTTTTGGCCAACCCAATTCTATTACCCAAAGTCCTTTTTTCTGTCACTAACTTTCTCTTTATTCGTAAGTATGTATAATTTTATCTTTTTTGAGTAGTTTTTCCCAAGAGCCAATTTAATAATGGCCATCAGTTTTTTTAATAAAGTGTTTTATATTTTCTGTGGTGTTCTAGAAACAGTGTTTCCTTTTGAGGCTTACAATCTCACTTATTATAGCATCCACAGGATTTAGTCTAAATAATCTGGGTGGAACATCAGCCACAACTACGACCGCATCTACAGGCCTTTCTTTAGGCGGAGCCTTAGCTGGTTTGGGAGGCTCACTTTTCCAGAGTACAAACACAGCAACATCAGGTAATTGATGATATTTACTCTCCAGAAATAGTAAATATTTATTTTCCAGCTTATTTTGGCATTTTCACCAGATTGCTTTCTCTCATTAACCTGTATGTTTTCCTTTCAGTATGAAAACAATTATAACATTTTTCATGCATAATTGGACATCTTAGCCATGTTTTAGAAATAAATTTTCCTGTTTCTCAGTGTTGACTGTCTAGATAAAGCAATGAAGAGGAGCCTGTTTGAGGAGTCAATGAAGTTTCTGGAGAAACTTTTCTTTGTAATAAGTAGCAATTGAATAGTCTTGGATCATTTAGTGTCTACAGTCATTGTAAGACATTGTCATTTTAAGCCCTGTGCCGAGGAGTAGCCTTCTATTATAGACTTCAGGAAAGGGTATTAGCATGCTTGGAAAGCAAGGTTATATAATTTTATTATAGTCAGGCAATACTAAAGTATCAGTTCACCTGGCAAAGACTACTGAATTAATATTTTATATTTTGGGTTGATTTCTCATTTCATGCTTATTCAGTTCTACAGATGTTTTGAATATTGGCTATAGATAATTAATGCCAATATGGGAAAGCCACTGAAGCTCTGTGGGAATGAGAAAAGCTTCCCTTTTATTTGAGGAGGTTGTATAATTACCTCGCATAGCAGTATAACATCGAGAATTTCTGTTTAATAGTTTACATATTGGGAATGGTTGATACATGTTGAAATCATAGAATTTTTGATAAATAATTTAGTTGCTATTTCAGAGTAATATGTGTCTAATTCTTGGTTGTATGGGAGAGATGAAGGAATATGACTTGATGATCTCTGTAAAAGTTTTTTTTGTTTGTGTCCTCTAATACTAAATTTAATGGAATAATACCAGGTTGGTAGAAGGGGAAAAAAGGTCAAGGTAACCTGTAGAAATTTATAATACTCAAATTTTGTTGATCTTTCAAATATTTTGTCATTATTGTATTACTTTGTAGTATTCCAAATGTCTTCCAATAACCAAATCACTAGATGACTCTAATATATATATTTTTGCAGGGTAGATATTTAAACATTTTTCCCAAAGATTCCTATGAGCGTAAGACACAAAAATAATAAATAGGGGAGGTAGAATGTTGTTTTTGTGTTTTATTATTTCATTTTTAGGTTTATTTTGATTATTCTTAGGCTCATGACACAATATATTGTCAATTTGACTGTGAGGTTAGTTATATTAACCTAAGGGTACAAATGATTTTTTAAAACTTAATAAGTTATTTATTTAGCTACATGTTTTTGTACCTTGCCAGGATTTAAATTCAGTTTTCAGTTATCCCATGTTCTTATCAGTACATCCCATTGTTTTCTCTGTTTTTAAAGTAAATAGCATCTTGTCTTAAAAAAAACCCCGGTGTTGTATCAGTTTGGAAATGTATGGACTTACATGATTTATCAGCCCAAGATCTTTGAAATTTTGCTACTTGATTCACAAGTATATATTAATGACTTAAAATTAGCTGTAGTCTAGCCCCTTTAGTTCCTTTTGTCAGTGAAGTAGGATTTAAATAAATGAAGTCTACTTTTTTTAAAAAAGTTTTATGAAAAGAACTTGGAAGTATGAAATTTTGATGTTTCAGTGGTGAGACTTCCAATTATCAGTTCTTTAAATTTTATTAATAGTAAAACCATTTGCTTTATATTATACTAAATTCTTATAAATTCATACTAGATATTTTCCCTCGGCTTTATTGAGGTGTAATTGACAAAATTATAAGCTTTTTAAATGTACATGATTTGATAGATATATACATTGTAAAATTATACATTGATTAACTTCACCTTTTGAATTAACTAATACATTCATTACTAAACTATTTTAAAAGTGTGTAATTCTAAATCATGATTGAAGACAAGATGTATTCACCTGAAAACATACAAACTAAAACTGCTTTTGTAGAGGTTTATAAGCAAGAAATAAGATTGTCCACATTTGTTAATTTGGTATCAAATTAAAAATATATGTTAATATATCAAATTAAAAATATATGTTAATTTGATACCAAATTAACATATATTCTGATCCTTTTAATAAAGAAAACTCATATCCTCCAAAGTACAAGTACTGTTGATCGCTAGCAAGACTATGAGTCTCTGTCCAGAGTGTGCTCTAGGCCCGTTTCTTGTTATTTTCCTAAATTAAATGTTCAGAAAATCTGGGATACAACTTGAAAGCATTTGAATGCTGTAGTCTGAAGACGAAATCACTATAAAGACTTCCAGTGAACTTTATAAATAGATGTTTGGTTTGTTTGTAGGTCTTGGACAGAATCCTTTAAGTTTGACTTTGGGAACCACAGCAGCTACTTCAGCTGCAGGCAGTGAAGGTCTTGGTGGTGTAGATTTTAGTAGCTCATCAGATAAAAAGAGTAAGTAGTGTTGTTATAATTTCGTGTTCTAACAGTCCTGTGATATGTAAATTCCTGTGTCTGGAAGATCATTAGTTATATATTCAGTAGTGAAGTTTTGACTTTTCAGTTTGTATGCATTATATTTTATAAATTTTGTGTTTGGCATTTAAGATTTTATTTTCGTAGAAAATTGAGATTTGTGTGTACTTACGTCTTACGTAGCTCTCTCAGTGTGTATATTATATTTTTTTTGTTTGGGATCATGATACATACATTGTTTGAAACTTGTTCTTTCTCATGTAGAATTTCAGCAGTATTTATCAATGTCAGTAATCCTTTAATAATATTTTAATGCTGCTCACTATTAATTTAATGAATGACTATAGCAATTTAGTCAGCCATCATCCAGTTGTTAGTGTTTGTTTCCAGCTCTTTTACTCTGGGAAGTATCACTGTATTGGGCCTCTTTAAAGAATGAGTCTGGGTAGTATTGTAGTTTAAAGAGTGTCAGCTTTGAAGGTGAATTGCCTGGGTTGAAATCCTGGATCAACTGTTCACAGGCTCTGTGACCTTATTCAAGTTATTAATCCTCCCTGTGCTTTAGTATTTTTTATCTGTAAGTGGGGAATACTGACTATCTACTTTGTAGGGTTAGTTTGAGGATTACTCTATTTGCAAAACTTCAGCAGAGCCAGACACACAGTAAACACTGTTTGCTTTTATTGTAAATTTTATTCATATTATTTATTTCTTTTTTTTTTTATTTTATATATTTATTTTTAGAGAGTAGGGGAGGGAGAGAGAGTGAGAGGGAGAGAAACGTCGATGTGTGGTTGCCTCTCATGCACCACCCAGTGTGGGGGACCTGGCCTGCAACTCAAGCTTGTACTCTTACTGGGAGTCGAACTAGTGACCCTTTGAGTCTCAAGTTAGCACTTAATCCACTGAGCCACACCAGCTCTAGGGCATTTTTGATGATCTCTTTAGGGCGAATATCTAGAAATTGAATCACTGGCTTAAAGACAGGGACATTTTGGAGATTTTTGTATACATTGTGAAATTGCTGTCTGGAAAGGTTTTACCAAATTATTTACCTACTGAGTATGAAAATGCCCTTCTTACTGTGCTTTTGCCATGTGAAATATTCTCTTTAAAAATTTGCCAAATTCATTTTGAAAAGTTTTTTTATTGTCGTTGGTTCTCTGTATGATTATTTTGTTCTGTTTTATAACATCTTTTCTGCTTCTGATGGAAATGTGCCTTACTGGAGGACACACACATACGTATTACATTGAGTATCTCAGAAGAACTTGAGAATGAGGGAGTGGTATAAAATAGTCAGTGTCCATGTATCTGTATAAGAAATTTTAAAATTGGACATGGGTTTTATTAGAAGGAGATATTAGTTCTAGGGCAACTTGCTATCCTAAAAGTTGGTAAAATTCTTTTAAACAACATAGGCTGAGTTTATTTCTCTGAATGAAAATGTACTAATTTCTAAACATAGAGTCCTATCTCTTGTTTTTATGTATGTTTTTAAAGATTTTGTTTATTTATTTTTAGAGAGAGGAGGGAAAGGAGAAAGAGAGGGAGAGAAACCCATCAGTATGTGGTTGCCTCTCTAGTGTGCCCCCAACTGGGGACTTGGCCTGCAACCCAGGCATGTGCCCTGACTAGGAATCAAACCAGTGACCCTTTGGTTCTCAGACTGGTGCTCAATCCACTGAGCCACACCAGCCAGGGCTTTATGTGGTATTCTTTATGGCAATTCCATTGTTAGAAAAATAGCCTTAACTGTTTTAGCAGCTTTTTTTTTTTTTCTCAGTTGGAGCAGCCTGATACCCTCCAACTACTTTTATTGTAAGCATGAGACCACTTGTCTCTCCATTGTAATTGCTTTTAGGCTCCATGTGAAGGAGCAGATTGAAGCAAAGGAATGAGAAAAATGTAAGGCGTTAATCCCTCCTGTCCTGCCCCAGTCCTGTTCTCATATATATTGTACCTTTGCTAGAACTGAGCAAGAGGAACACATAGAATAAATGCATATGACTGCATGTACCACATTCCAGTTCTCTCTAATCTGCTGTATGTGTTAAGGGAGTCAGGGGATCTTTTTTTTTAATCTAAAAGATTTTTTTTAGTAGCTATACTAGTGTGTACCTGTAGTGTCAGTGGGATTTAATCAGATGAAGAACTGTAGGGAACAGCATTCCATGAGAGAGGGCAGCAGAGCAAGGCCTGGAGATGAGAGTGATATTAGCCCTTTTCAAGAGCTGCTGGAAGGCCAGTGTAGCTGCAGAACAGAAAGATTTAAATTCCAGAGATTGAGAAGGACCTTGTATACCACATTAAAGAGTTTTGTAATTATACTGAGGACAGTTAAGGTCTACTGAAGGGTTTTGATCAGGATAATGTGACATGATGAGATTTGTATTTTAAGAGCATTCTGACTGTGGAGAATAATGTGCAGGAAGCCAAGAGTAAATGTGTAGAACTGTTAGGAAGCCTTTATGGTAGTACCCAGGAATGACTGAGGCAAGCTAAGTAGGCTGATCTGGAGTCCACAGTCGTCTAGAAACAGGCTCAAATTTTATTATATACATGTTTGTGCATGTATTAATTTTTATAAAGTATAATAAAACGGAATATCAAAGAAATAGCAAAATAATAGTAAAGAAAAAAGTTGAACTATTTAGAACAAAATAAAATTAAATCCCTAGCTTATCTTACTGTGTCTCATCAAATCTAAGACACTGTTTACAGAACATGGGTGCCAATTTCAGAAATGTCTAACCAAGAAAGAAAAAAACTTAGAATCAATGAAATATAAAATATGGAAAAATAAAGTTAAAGAGGTAAACTAAAAGAAACTCCATGTACAAAGATAAAGGTAAATGATGAATTTAAAGTGAAATACTTGATTTCTAGATGCTGCTTGTTTCACGTTTTAACATCTGTTAAGCCAAGATATATCTTAAAATTATAAGGATCTAGTTTTAGAAATAGACACAGGAAATATAATAAATATGAAATAATTAATTTGCTTAATGTCAAAATGGCTCTTAGAAGTCAGTAAGAGAAATACCTCAACAAGGTACAAATAGCATAAACAGGTAGTTCACAAAAGGAGAAATGTACTTGTCTAACATTTGAAATAAATGTTTTACTTAGTACTATCAGGATTATGAATTAAGATTATAATGAAGTGGCATTTTCACCTACATACTAGCTTTAATGTGTTCATTGTTGTTGAGAGTGTGGTAGAAAGGGTACTCTAATTCCTAGTAGATGGGAAGGTAAGTTGGGATGATTGTTCTCAGGGATCAGTTTGGTATTATGTCAAAGGCCTTCACTCGCATACTCTTTGACCTACAAATCCCTCTTGGAATACAAATCAAGTAGTGCACAAGTATTGTATTTGTAGATACAGACATTCATTGAAGCAGTATTCTTTCTATAGTAAATGCTGATGTCTGAAAAGGGTTGGGCATAAATAAAGGTTATAATACAGCTACATTATCTATGCACTGTGTGGTCATTTAAAGTCCTTTTAATTGACATGGAAAATATTCACAACATGCTGAGAAAATACGTTAAAAATAGCATAGTGATCCTGATTGCTTTAAAAAATGTATGTGTAAGTGCAGAAAAAGGCTGGATAGAACCACTGAGATTCTCTGTGGGATGAAGTTTTGTCATTTCCCTATTTTTTTCTATACTTTCTTAAACAGGTCACTGCAACATTTTGCTGAAGGAGCATTTTATTACCTTTTTTCTGTTTTTAGACACACTATTAGATGTAATGAAATAGGTGTTATTACTAACAGCTTTTGATTGATCTGCAAACAAAAAAAATTCTTCATTTAAAAAAATTTGCTGCTTTTGTAAATATTTAGAGAGGTTCAGATAATCTGATATATTTTAGTATTCCATACTGATTGAGCCTCAAAAAGAATTAAGCAAAGCTCTTAGGAGTTAAACTGCCAAGTAGGAATATTTTTCATGGAACATAGTTAAAAAATGTTTTTTAAAATTTATTTTAAAAAGGTTTTCAATTACAGTTTGCATTCAGTATTATTCTGTATTAGTTTCAGGTGTACCACAGAGTGGTTAGAAAATTAATAAACTTTACAAAGTATTCCCCCTGATGCTTTAAGTAACCTCCTGGCCTCATACACATTTATCAATAGTCATCACAATATTATTGACTAGGTCCTCTATGCTGTCATTTACGTGTCTGTGAATATTCTGTAACTACCAAATTGTACTGCTTAATCCCTTCACCTTTTCCCCCCAGCTGCCGTTTTCCCACCCCTCTGACTACTATCAGTGTATTTTCTGTATTTATGAGTCTGTTTCTATTTTGTTTATTTTATTCTTTAGCTTCCACATGTAAGTGAAATCATATGGTCTTTGCTTTGCTGTCTCTGACTTCTTAAGGAAGATTCTTGCCCTTGAAAGAAATAGTTGCAAATCAGCTACATAACTGTTTATATATACATAAATATGTCTCCATAACTAGCTGTGTTTGGAGTTTGTGGAAAGTCATGTTTAAGGGGCAGTCTAAGAAATGCTTAAGTTTCTATTTATACCTTAGTTTGCATTAAGTTAAAACTCGTATTTGTAGTATGTTGTTAAATTACCTAATTTTACACAAGACTTCTTGAATTTTCTAGGTGATAAAGCAGGAACAAGACCAGAGTAAGTTTACAATTTAACTTTTAAAATATTCTAATTAGTGAGTTTAATTTATTAATTGTAGGCATCAATTGTAGGCAAATGATGTGGTTGGAAGTACATGGAACCATGTAGGCATTTAGAAGAAAAAGAATTTTAACCACTCTTTGTAAAAAATAAAGTAATAAACATGCTCTACAAATATTATAAAAGGTCAAATCTTTAATTTTTAATCATTAAGAAAATTTATAGCAAATTCTTTCTAGGAAGTGATTGGCTTTTCCCCATGTAATACAAATAAATACAAATATATGTATGTATTTTTTAACTTATTAAATATTGAACAATTCGTGGAACTTTACTCTTGGAGCACCTTTTTTTTTTTAGATTTTATTTATTTATTTTTAGAGAGGGAAGGGAGGGAGAAAGAGAGAGCGAAAACATCAATGTGCAGTTGCTGGGGGTCATGGCCTGCAACCCAGGCATGTACCCTGGCTGGGAATCAAACACACCTTTTATATATATAAATGAAAATAATGTGTGTGTGTACCTTTTTTACATATATAAATTACTCTGACAGGACTATTTTATTTTTTGAGAATGAAGAGGAATAAATACCTCCATATATATTCTATATATGTTTGAAGATTATTATTATATTTTCTCACATAATTCGTATTATGTTAAAGAAAGCATTTGTAATTAAGTGGTCAAGTTCATTCTTCCCAAATATCTTGTGTATATTTTAGCCCTGTTACATAAATGAGGAAGCTGAGAGAGACTGAGGTTTGCCTGGGGTTATTGTCCAGGAAATGTGTAGCGGGTCTGCAACTCAAGTCTAACTCATAATTCCATTACAGTCTGCCAAATTTGACTTATCCCTGCCTTAACTTATTCACTTATTCCACTTATTCATTAAATATTTGTGATTCCCTAGAAATCACAAAGTAGTTTGTTGAAGAACATAGTGAAGTTTAATAAAGTAAAAAATACTGTGAGCATCTCATTATGAGAAGTTTTGTAGACTTTCTTTAATGAATGCTTTCATGTTTTTGAACTGAATAAAGTGTAAATCATAGATTTTGATTCAGAAACTACTTAGTTCAATATCTCATGCAACCTGTAGTATTTTCTTTTTTTTTTCCTGTAAACTTTTAGTCAAATGCCTTTACGTACATGCCGGTCATCTTAGAAAAGGAATCTCCACATCAAATGAATTGTTAGTTATTTCATAAGTCAGGAAATTTATTGTTCTTTATAAAGAACTTTGAAATCATCCAAGAAAGCTATAAATGGGGAATATTTGCTTTAATTTTTTGTATCATAACATATTCTAATAAAATTCAGCTGTCACGTTTTTATAATCTTAATGGTTTTAATACATCTGTGGCATTTTTCTTAGGGATAGTAAAGCACTGAAGGATGAAAATCTACCTCCTGTCATCTGCCAGGATGTTGAAAATCTCCAGTAAGTGTGTCAAGTGTAATTAGATGAATCATACTTGAATGGAAGAATATATTTTAGGGGGACCATCTCTTCATCTTAAACATTTTAACTTGGATTAAAATTTAATGATTTTAGAAATTAGAGTGAAAGCAATACAACAGGAATTAAAATTCTGTAACTGCCATATTGTAAAAAAGCATGTGAACTGTAGGTGAGTTTTTAGTTTTTGCTTCTTAAAACACTTGAACTCTGATCGACCTATTGTAAAAAGTACAAACTATTGTACTTTTTTTCCTGTAAGAAACCAAAGCTGTTATTTTTTTTTTTAACTCAGTTTTATTTTTTTAAGGAAATTTGTGAAGGAACAAAAACAGGTCCAAGAAGAAATTAGTAGAATGTCTTCAAAAGCAATGCTTAAAGTACAAGAAGATATTAAAGCTCTAAAGCAGCTTCTGTCATTGGCTGCCAGTGGATTACAAAGAAATACTTTCAATATTGACAAATTGAAAATAGAAACTGCTCAGGTAAATTAATTTAAAGTCATTTTATCAAAGGGTGTGCGCGTGTGTGTGTGTTTTTCAAATGGAAATGCGTCTTTTTATATTACAAAATTGATATAGACATACTATAGGAAAACCATATAGCTCATATACTTTTAAATTGGTGTGGTAGTAATAATTCCAGGTGTTTATCTGGTGCTGACTGTGGATGAGGCAGTGTTCTAAGCAGTTTATATATATTGACCCTAAAGTGGAGTCTTCACTATAGCCCTGTGTGGTAGCTACTATTACTAAATCCATTTTATAAATAAGAAAACAGGTAGAGAGCTTTGTTGATAAGTGGGAGAGCTTGAATTCAGACCCTGGTAATCTAACTCTAGAGTTTATTCTACTAACTACTTTGTTTCATAAAAATGCCTGCTGGCATAATTGTTATACAGGAAGAAAGCAGCTAGACAGAAAAAGATGTCTTTTTAACCTGTCAGTTAGTAAATAAAAATTACGTGCTTTATAGATATTAAATTTTACTGATGACTTGCTTGTCGTAGGTCTTAGTTACTGGTCATGCAAATAGTATTGATGCTAGTATCTTCTGTCACTCACGTCTACTTGCTTTTTGTCCCTATGGTATAACATACATAATATACAGGGGTGGGGAAAAGTAGGCTTTCAGTTGTGAGTAAATGAAACACAGAGTTTATTCTTATATTATTATTAATAATTGTATTATTTATTTGTATTATAAGTACACCTAGTTTTGACCACACCTGTAAAAGATATAATAATGTAGATCTTTTTAAATGTGGGCTTATAAGAGAGCTATGTTCTTCATAAATGAAGTGATAATACAGGGTCCAGCACAAATAACACTACTTGAAAAAAAATCTTTTATTACAAACTCATAAGCATGTAATTCTGTAATATGACACGTTGGCATACCATATGACATTTTAGGTGAAATGTTCAAATTAAAACTATAAATAATTATAACCACATTATTATCTTACCAACCATACTCAAGCAGGTGTTATTTCTGTTGAACCCTGTATTTTAAGAAAAAATTTTAAAGTGCGTGTCTTTTTAAATTCAAATATAATTGGCATAGAACTTTTTTGAGGTGTACAGTATAGTGATTCAATATTTGTATATATTGCAGTTAACATCTGTCATCACAAGTAGTTAAAAGTGTTTTTTTCACCTTGTAACGAAAACTTTTAAGATCTATTTTCTTAGCAACTTTCAGGTAGACAGTATAATATTACCAACTATAGTCACTCTGCTGTACAGTACATTTCCAGGACTTATTTTATAACTGGAAATTTGTACCAGCTTATGTAACTTTAAGTCAACTATTGGAAAATACTTGATGTTCTTAATAAAAATGTGTTAACTCAAATAGATATTCTAAACTATGATGTTTAAAGAGTATTCAGAGGGTTTATATTCTGCATTTGGATTTCCTACTACAAATTCTTTGGTTAACTATGAAAAGTATTCCCACTTCTTCCTTTTTGTATCATCAAATATGTACATTCTAGAGGAAAATGTTAGTTATGATTTTAGACTGGGGAATGTTGAGACTGATTAAACATTATATGAAATTATAAATTTCATATGTAAAATAATGAAATTATATGGAAAAGGTCATTAGCAAAGTAGGAGAGAAAGCAAACATAAGAAGAGATATGGGACTTTCAGCCAAGATAGAGGAGTAGGTAGATACATTTTGCCTCCTTGCAAACCAAAAGAACAACAACAAATTTTTTTTTAAAGATTTTATTTATTTATTTTGAGAGAGAGAGAGAGAGAGAGAGAGAGAGAGAGAGAAATCAATGTGCGGTTGCTGGGTGCTGTGGCCTGCAACCCAGGCATGTGCCCTGACTGGGAATTGAACCTGCGACACTTTGGTTCGCAGCCCGTGCTCAATCCACTGAGCTACGCCAGCCAGGGCCAAAACAACAACAAATTTAAAAACAAAAAATAACCAGAACTGCCAGAAAATCAAACTGTATGGAAGTCCAACAATCAAGGAGTTAACGAAGAAACATTCATCCAGAACAGTGGGGAGGGTGGAGACGGGCAGCCAGGGTGGAGAAGACATGCGGCAAGGTGAAGGCTGGAGGACCCAGCCTAG
Organism: Phyllostomus discolor; assembly: GCF_004126475.2. NCBI lineage: Eukaryota > Metazoa > Chordata > Mammalia > Chiroptera > Phyllostomidae > Phyllostomus > Phyllostomus discolor. The sequence continues at coordinate 109,612,457 of NC_040904.2, forward strand.
CAAGGGGGTAGCTGGCGGATCAGGCAATCCACATCTGTGCACTGATAAACCAGTAGGAACAACTGGGGAGAGATAAAGACTGGGCAACCCAGGGTTCCATCAGGGGAAAAGAAAGCCGCCAAACCGCTGACTGAAAAAACCTTTGGGGGTTGTGGCTATGGGAGAAATTCCCAGCCTCACAGCAGAGTTTGTTGCAGAGACACACAGTGTCCTAGAACATACACAAGCCCACCCACCTGGAATCAGCATCAGGAGGGCCCAGTTTGCTTGTGGGTAGTGGGGGAAGTAACTGAATGCCAGCCAAGAGCCTAGCAAGGGGCATTGTTCCCTCTCGGACTCCTCCCCCACATATAGCACAACCCAGCTACACAGGCTGCCCTGCCCTGGAGAACACCCGAGGCTCTTCCCCACACTACATAACAGGCATGCCAAGACAAAAAGATATGGCCCAAATGAAAGAACAGATCAAAGCTCCAGAAAAAATACAACTAAGCGATGAAGAGGCAGAGTTCAAAGCACTGGTAATCAGGATGCTCACAGAAATGACTGAGAATGGTCGCAAAATAGAGGAAAAAGTGAAGGCCATGAAAAGTGGAATAAAGAAAAATGTATAGGGAAACGACAGTGAAGGGAAGGAAACCACGACTTAAGGCAATGGTTTGGAGCAGAAGGAAGAAAGAAACATTCAACCGGAGCACAATGAAGAAACAAGAATTCAAAAAATGAAGACAGGCTTAGGAACCTCCAGGACAACTTTAAATGTTCCAACATCTGAATCATAGGGGTGCCAGAAGGAGAAGACAAGAGCAACAAGTGGAAAACTTATTTGAACAAATAATAAAGGAGAACTTCCCCAATCTGGCAAAGGAAATAGACTTCCAGGAAGTCCAGGAAGCTCAGAGAGTCCCAAAGAAGTTGGACCCAAGGAACCACACACCAAGGCACATCATAATTACATTACCCAAGATTAAAGATGAGGAGGGAATCTTAAAAGCAGCAAGAGAAAAGGAGATAGTTACCTACAAAGGAGTGCCCATAAAACTGTCAGCTGATTTCTCAAAAGAAACCTTACAGGCAAGAAGGGGCTGGAAAGAAGTATTCAAAGTCATGAGAGGCAAGGACCTACATTCAAGATTGCTCTAACCAGCAAAGCTATCATTTAGAATGGAAGGGCAGATAAAGTGCTTCCCAGATAAGGTCAAGTCAAAGGAGTTCATCATCACCAAGCCCTTTATTGTATGAAATGTTAAAGGGACTTATCTAAGAAAAAGATGATCAAACATATGAACAGTAAAATGACAGCAAACTCACAACTATCAACAACTGAACCTAAAAAGAAAAAGAAAAACTAAGCAAACAACTAGAAGAGGAACAGATTCACAGAAACAGAGATCACATGGAGGGTTATCAGCAGAGAGGGGAAGGTGGGAGAGTGGAGGAAAAAGTAGAGGGAATAACAAGCAAAATTGGTAGGTACAAAATAGACAGGGGGAGGTTAAGAATAGTAGAAGAGATGGAGAAGCCAAAGAACTCATATTTATGACCATGGAGATGAACTAAGGGTGGGGATGTTGGTGGGAGAGGGGGGTGCAAGGTGGAGTGGAATAAAAAGGAGAAAAAAATGGGACAACTGTAATAGCATTATCAATAAAATATACATAAAACAAAAAACAATAAAGGAGGAGGAGGAGAATTGAATGCCATAATGGGATCCATTGTAACTTTTAACAGTTTATGATACCTGTTACGTGCCATGCTTATTCTAAGACAACTCCAAAGGTACTAAAAGTCTAGTAAGGAGAATGAAATAATAAAAGATTGGGTAGAGCATAAAGGTAGCAAATGAAGAAAAGGTGAGTCAAAGTTTACTTAAGGAAAAAAATCATTTGAGTTGAGCTTAGAAAATTTTATATATGAGATAGCAAAGAAATTTTGATGTAAGATTACTTTTATTTCAATATATAGGAATTGGTGTTCTACATGCAGCCTAGTGAATTACCATTTGAAAGAAAAAAATGGTCTGGCTCCATTAATGAAGTAGTTATCAATCTTATTTAAACCAAAACCTTATTATTATTTTTTTTTTTTAGAGAAAACTTTTCTGGGAAATATAAACAATCCTGAGGTGAGGAGCAGTATTTTGATTGTGTAGACCAGAACTTTATAGTAGCAAAATCTTTTATATACATCATTTTGGGGGGTATAAAACTCAAGACTTTAAGTAGGGTGGTTAAAGTTTTTGGGAGTGTAGGGCAGGTGGCAGGTGGTTTGTTGAAGTCATTACTGAGTTCATGCATTCAAGAACTTTTTTTTTAAAGATTTTGTTTAGTTTTAGTGAGAAGGGGAGAGAAGGAGAAAGAAACATCAACGTGTACGAGATATATCGATTGGTTGCCTCTTGCACATCCCCAACTGGGGACCTGGCCTGCAACCCAGGCATGTGCCCTGACTGGGAATTGAACTGGCGACCTTTCGTTTTGCAGCCTGGCATTCATTCCACTGGGGCACACCAGCCAGGGCCATTCCGTGAACATTTTTAAGTGTCTGTTATACAGAGCACTTCAACAGGCATTTGGGATCAAAATACAATATTCTAGGGAGCGTGAGTTGAATTTGTTAGGTAGAATGTTATAGTACAAAGTGTGATGAGTACAAAGGGCTCAGGTGGGCACTTTTATCATCTGTCCAGAGTAGGATATCTTTGTGGTTGTTCTTGAAACATACTTAGGTCTTCCCCAGTCTGTCAGGAAGGAAGGCATGGGGGCATGAAATAGACATGTTTGAGGATCTACAAACAGTTCACTATTAAGAGCACTGAGTATGAATCGGCCTGGTGAGAGTTGGTACTTAGAGAAATAGGCAGGGGTCAAAGTTCAAACATCCCAGATCTCTCCAGGACATTTGTACTGGAGTAAGATAGGGTAGAAATTTGAACTGAAGAATGAAAAGGAGAGGGGAAAAAACAGAGACCTAACAGTTTGGCAATAAAATGAAGGCAAGAGGTTGCCACAGGGAACATAAAGGTTAAGTTATGGTACTTTTTTTTTTTTAGTCAGGGAAACTTTAGAAGTTGAAAAATCAGCGAAATGATAGGAATGTGAAACATAAGGGCTTAAAACAGAATATCAGTCTTGGAAAACAATTGACTAGAAAATAGAAATGGCATTAAGGAACAGTCAAAGGTGATTTCAGAATGGCTGAGTCTATAAGCTTTAAAAAGATTGTGCTGCCTAGGTTCAGTTCTCAGGTCTTTGAGCTATGTGGCTTTGGGCAAGTTACTTAATGTCCCTAACTCCATTTCTTTCATTTGTAAGTAGGGAAACATTATGTACATTATAGGGATATTGAAGATTAACCATTCAATATAGTGCTACAAAATAAGTACCCAGAATGTTAACTGCTGCTCTCATCAGCTTCAACATTGTTACTACTACCTTGCTTTTCTACAATAATGTTTTCTATGTTTATATTAAAGGTTTTTACATGGTAGTGTAGGCTTTTACTGTGGATAAGTTAACTTCATGAGAACTACAGAAATTCATAGTATTTAAAATAGATTAGCAGTTCATTATACATTTACCATATGATTTGTTAAGAGTGGAATTTGTCTTTGGAAAAAGGTTTTAGCACTTGTGAATCAGCTTTATTCGTACTGTGTTCTCACAGCATGAACCTTCAAGAATGACATTGTTTGAAATTTCAAACCAGAAACTTGGCATTTTTAGTCTGACTTTTAACTGGCCTTTTGTTTTTTTTTTTTTTTAAACTTCTGGTATATTAGGAGTTGAAGAATGCTGAAATAGCTTTAAGAACCCAGAAAACACCACCTGGACTCCAACATGAAAATGCAGCTCCTGCTGAGTAAGTTACTAGAATTTTTAAAATAAATGTTTCTCACTTTACAAAAGCAGAACAGTAAAAACAACATACAGGCCAAGAATTTTAGTTTTCTGGTAGCAAGCCTGTGTTAATAGGCACTTTACATGGATTTTTTCATTTAATTTTTATGATAACCTGAAGAGAGTAGTTTATTATCCCCATTTTATTGAACGGTAAGTTAAGGCTAAGAACTGAGCTTTTAACTATTATGCCATTACTCTTCATTTACATGCTACCTGTGGGGTCTATTCTATTTTTTTTAGTAGAAATTTGTTTTACCCATTAGTACTTCTCATTTAAAAATAATTTTATGGTAGCTCCTTTTTGAAACAGTGCATACTAAATGCTGTTCAACTCTTTTACTTATTTGCATAGCTTTTATTTACATAGGTAATAAATATTTAGGAAGAAAAATTATAAAATGTAGATAAGTAAACTTAAAATTTAAAAAAAGTCCACCTATAATCTCATTACTCAGCTTCATATATTCATACAGTAACCATACATGTGATGTATATCTTACCTCTTTTATCTTTTGTGTTACTAGAGCCAGTAGTAGCTAATATTTATCAAATGCTTACTATATCCAGGCAGTATGCTTAGCACTTTACATACCTTATCTCATTTCCCACAAAACCTCTACAGCTGGTACTGTTCCCATCTTAGAGATGAGGAGCCTGGGGCCTGAAGAGATAAAGTCCTGTGCTTCTGAGGGGTACAGGTCTGTTTGGTTCCTGGTCAGACTTTATTTTTCTTTTAACTTTTTATTATGATACAATTTCAGACTTAACAAAAATTTCAAGAATAAAACAAAAGAATTTGCACGTGTCTTTTATCTAGATATCCTACATGTTAACTGTTTTACTATTTTTGTTCCTTGCTCTCTGTATATGCATTTTTTCCATAAACGGCTTGAGTTTTTTGCAGACATGACACCTTTATTTTAAGTTCTTCAGTATGTATTTCTTAAAACATAAGGATATTATCAAAATCAAGAAATTAACAATGGCAATGATATTCCTATTATTTAGATTAGCATAGACCGTACTTCCTTGCTGGACTTTTTCTAGTGTTTTATTCTTGTGTCTTTTTATTGTTCTGCCATCAGAGGTAGTTTTGAAATGGGTTAAATCATATATTACATTGCAAAAAGCTTTCAGAGTTCCCCATTTCACATACAATAATGTTTAGGCTGCTTTGCATGCTATTCAAGGTCCCTTTTTATCTTTCTAGCATTCCCTATTAAATTTATCAGAACAGTAGTAATTACATGATCTTTCTATAGCACACTATAGTGTTTTCAGGTTGTAAATGGTATTTCAGATTATAAATATAAGAGCTGTATTTGGTTATAAATTCTGGTTAGCAATTGAACTTTTTAAAAACTTATTTTAAAGTTATTTTAGACTTAGCACAAAACTGGCAAAAATGGTAATAAAGAATTTTCTTTTTTTTCTTACTTGGTTCCCCTTAATGTTAACATACTGAATAATCATAATTATCAAGAGTAGGAAATTAACATTGGCACAAATAATTAACCAAACTACATAACTTATTTGAATTTTACTGACTTTTTTCATTAATGTGATTTTTTTGGTTCCAGGAATCTGTTTTTCACTAGTGTACTTTTTCTACTCTAGGATCCTTTTCACATTGCATTTAGTTGTTACTGCTACTTAATCTCTTCTGGTCTGTAGCAGTTACTCAGTCTTTCTTTGTCTTTGATGATCATGATACTTTTGAAGAGTTTTAAGTTGCTTTCCGGATTATCTCTTAATTGGGATATTATCATGATTGGAGTAAGGATATACATCTGTTTTTGATACCTTGATAACTTAACGAGTTTTTGTTTCAATAACGCCTTCACCACTGAAAGATAACATTGGGTCATCAGACTAACTCAAAGCCCCTACTTAAATGGAGTCCTGTATTTATTTGTTTGTTTGTTTTGAATTTTGAATATAAAGAAAATAATATCTTAAAACTTTTATCTGACTTTATGTTTCTATGTAGCTATTTCAGAATTTTGGTTCAACAGTTTGAGGTACAGCTTCAGCAGTACAGACAGCAGATTGAAGAACTAGAAAACCACCTTGCTACTCAAGCAAATAATTCACATATAGCTCCTCAAGGTAACACACATTCTATGGTAATTTTTTTTGATAGCGCTGTGTATTCTTTTTGGTAGGAGAGGGTAAGCCATTGTTACACAGTAGATATTCTAAATAACTACTAGTAATTGTCTTAGCTGCCATAAGAAAATTTCCTTAAAAGTCTTTGTTTAGATCTTTATTGCCTGTGAATTTTAAATGTTTTATTATGAATTGTTGCTGTGCTAACAAAGGCAGAAATCTTAGGAACTCCTCCTGCCCCCAGATTCCTGATGTGGACATCCTTCTCTCAATCTGGTTACTCTGGTGTCTTCTCTTATCTGTGGCGATACTGCTATAGTTTTTTCCTCCTACACATGAACTGTACCAGAAATTGGACTCAAACAATAGAAAACAGTGTTGATTGTGTTAATATATATGCTTGTGTAATAATATAATTTTCTCTTGTAGATTTGTCAATGGCTATGCAGAAAATTTATCAAACATTTGTAGCTTTAGCTGCACAGCTTCAGTCTATTCATGAAAATGTAAAGGTAAGTTTTTATTGTAAAATCATCTCTCTGGATATCTAGACCCAAGTGAAGTATTTGTTCATTTGTGGTACAAAATAATTCATGTTTATTTCAGAAAGAGCTGAAATTACATAAAAGTCACAAAAAAACAAATGAATCTATAATCATGCCCAGACACAATTATGGATAATATTTATTCTTTTTAAAAAGATCCAAGTAACAGTACATTGTGAACAACTTTCTGTAATCATATACATTTATTCAAAATCCGTTAATAGTTATGTAGGATTTCATTATGTACATGTGCATAGTCTGTTTAACCCATCCTCTTTTGTTAGACATTTAGTTTGTTTCCATCTCTTTACTACTATAAACAGCACAACAGAATAGAAACATTTTTAGTAGCAAAATTATTTTGTACTACTTTAATTTTATGTATATTTTAAAGGTTTATAAGCCTCTGCATTAAAAAAACTTGATTATATATGTTCCTCCTAAATACAGGCAACTATGTCTATGAAAATTATAAATAAAATAACCTGTCACTGCATATGTTGAATCTTGTGTAATGTTAGTTTTTAAAATTTAAGTGAAATATTAAATATAAGTATACTTTTACCAAGTAATCAAGCAAATATAATTAAATTATTTCTTGGAGTTATATATGATTTTTAAAAAATCTTTACAATTTAAAGCACCCAAATCTGAGTCTAAAGAATTAACTGTAAAAGAGATTATCAATATTTGCATTTTTAATCATTGCATAGTAACAATTTTAAGTTAACCATTTAAATCATATCATTTTTGAAATGATAGCACACTTTAGACCTTTTGCTTTAATAGATTTAAAATGCTAGCCATGGCTGGTGTGGCTCAGTGGATTGAGTGCCAGCCTACAAATCAACAGGTCACCAGTTCGATTCCCAGTCAGAGTACATGCCTCGGTTGCGAGCCAGGTCCCTAGTAGGGGGTGCACAAGAGGCAACCATACATTGATGTTTCTCTTCCTCTCTTTCTCCCTCTTTTCCTGTCTCTAAATATAAATAAATAAAATCTTAAATAAATAAAATTCTAAACCAAATCTTCAAAATAATTTAGTTTTAAAGGAGGTGTTTTTATCAACTATTCTTAAAAGTTTTATGTCTTGCCTTGGCCAGTGTGGCTTGGTTGGAGCATCAACCCATATCCAAAAGGTTGCAGGTTCAGTCCCCAGTTGGGACACATATTTATGCTATGCGTTCATCCCAGGTCCGAGCATGAACAGGAAGCAACCAATCAATGTTTGTCTCTTTCCCTTCCTCTCTCTCTTCCTCTCTAAAAGCAGTGGAAAAAATTTATGTCTATAATAAATATTACTTAAGGTTTTTAAAGTGCTAAAAATGAGTATCTGTTGTCACTTTGTTTCTTTGCTAATTTTGATATATTTTATTGATTAGACCATTACATTTGTTCCATTTTTTCTCCTCTTTATTCCCCTCCAAACTGCACATCCCCCTACAGCATGTCCTGTCCTTAGTTCATCTCCATGGTCATAAATATGAGTTCTTTGGCTTCTCCATCTCTTCTACTATTCTTAACCTCCCCCTGTCTATTTTGTACCTACCAATTTTGCTTGTTATTCCCTCTACTTTTTCCTCCACTCTCCCACCTTCCCCTCTCTGCTGATAACCCTCCATGTGATCTCTGTTTCTGTGAATCTGTTCCTCTTCTAGTTGTTTGCTTAGTTTTTCTTTTTCTTTTTAGGTTCAGTTGTTGATAGTTGTGAGTTTGCTGTCATTTTACTGTTCATATGTTTGATCATCTTTTTCTTAGATAAGTCCCTTTAACATTTCATACAATAAAGGGCTTGGTGATGATGAACTCCTTTGACTTGACCTTATCTGGGAAGCACTTTATCTGCCCTTCCATTCTAAATGATAGCTTTGCTGGTTAGAGCAATCTTGAATGTAGGTCCTTGCCTCTCATGACTTTGAATACTTCTTTCCAGCCCCTTCTTGCCTGTAAGGTTTCTTTTGAGAAATCAGCTGACAGTCTTATGGGCACTCCTTTGTAGGTAACTATCTCCTTTTCTCTTGCTGCTTTTAAGATTCCCTCCTCATCTTTAATCTTGGGTAATGTAATTATGATGTGCCTTGGTGTGTGGTTCCTTGGGTCCAACTTCTTTGGGACTCTCTGAGCTTCCTGGACTTCCTGGAAGTCTATTTCCTTTGCCAGATTGGGGAAGTTCTCCTTTATTATTTGTTCAAATAAGTTTTCCACTTGTTGCTCTTGTCTTCTCCTTCTGGCACCCCTATGATTCAGATGTTGGAACATTTAAAGTTGTCCTGGAGGTTCCTAAGCCTGTCTTCATTTTTTGAATTCTTGTTTCTTCATTGTGCTCCGGTTGAATGTTTCTTTCTTCCTTCTGCTCCAAACCATTGCCTTAAGTCGTGGTTTCCTTCCCTTCACTGTCGTTTCCCTATACATTTTTCTTTATTCCACTTTTCATGGCCTTCACTTTTTCCTCTATTTTGCGACCATTCTCAGTCATTTCTGTGAGCATCCTGATTACCAGTGCTTTGAACTCTGCCTCTTCATCGCTTAGTTGTATTTTTTCTGGAGCTTTGATCTGTTCTTTCATTTGGGCCATATCTTTTTGTCTTGGCATGCCTGTTATGTAGTGTGGGGAAGAGCCTCGGGTGTTCTCCAGGGCAGGGCAGCCTGTGTAGCTGGGTTGTGCTATATGTGGGGGAGGAGTCCGAGAGGGAACAATGCCCCTTGCTAGGCTCTTGGCTGGCATTCAGTTACTTCCCCCACTACCCACAAGCAAACTGGGCCCTCCTGATGCTGATTCCAGGTGGGTGGGCTTGTGTATGTTCTAGGACACTGTGTGTCTCTGCAACAAACTCTGCTGTGAGGCTGGGAATTTCTCCCATAGCCACAACCCCCAAAGGTTTTTTCAGTCAGCGGTTTGGCGGCTTTCTTTTCCCCTGATGGAACCCTGGGTTGCCCAGTCTTTATCTCTCCCCAGTTGTTCCTACTGGTTTATCAGTGCACAGATGTGGATTGCCTGATCCGCCAGCTACCCCCTTGCTAGGCTGGGTCCTCCAGCCTTCACCTTGCCGCATGTCTTCTCCACCCTGGCTGCCCGTCTCCACCCTCCCCACTGTTCTGGATGAATGTTTCTTCGTTAACTCCTTGATTGTTGGACTTCCATACAGTTTGATTTTCTGGCAGTTCTGGTTATTTTTTGTTTTTAAATTTGTTGTTGTACTTGTTTTTGTTGTGTGAGGAGGCAAAGTGTATCTACCTGTGCCTCCATCTTGGCTGGAATTCGTTTTCTGTTGTCATTTTGAAATCTGTGGTGTTCAAGCGTTCTTTTTCCTTAATTTATATTTGAAACTTTTCAAATATTCGTAAAAGTAGAGTGCTTTTATATGAATGTGCAAGTATGTACCAGCCAATTTCAGCAGATCTTGTTTTATCAATTCTCCACACAGAGATACATTTTCCCCTGGAGTATTTTAAACCAAATCCCAGATTTGTCATTTGTAAATATATACATATGCTTTTTCAATGGCAGGTTCTTCTCTCTGGATTGAAAACTCCTCTTTTATGACCATGAGACAATGAGACAAAGATTCAGACAGAACAGACCCAGATCATACTAAATAAACTTTATGTGAAATATTGACCTACTCTTTTTTTTTTAAATACACATTCCCAGGATCTAAAGGATTTTCTATGATCAGATTTACTGTGTTGTCATGTATTTTCAGGAGTGCATTTAGATTTGCAGACTGGTTCACTTCCTATAGAAATCTCACAAGAGTTGTTTTTGTTTTCTTTTTGTGATATTTTCATGAGGTAATCTGTTGAAACAGCCTTAAACTACCTGATCCAGCGAGGCTCAACAGAAGTGGACATTAATTATGAATTACATAAATCATGATTAATGTCAGGGTTTTTCTTTTTTTAAGGTAAATTACTTTTTTAAGATTTGATTTATTTATTTTTGGAGAGGGGAAAGGAGGGAGAAAGATAGGGAGAGAAATATGAATGTGTGGTTGCCTCTCAGATGGCCCCCACTGGGCACTTGGCCATGCATGTGCCCTGACTGGGAATCGAACTGGCGACCCTTTAGTTCACAGCCCATGCTCAATCCACTGAGCTGCACCAGCCAGGGTTAATGTCAGGGTTTTTTAAAACTAATTACCCTTTTCAAGTTTCTAAGGCAGGTCATTATTTCTGAGTATTTGAAGTAGAACTGAAGTTTATGGGCTATTGATGATGGACTTGGAAGAGATAGGTTCTAAAAATATTCGTTTTTCCAATACAGCATATCTTCCTTCCCACTGCATTTTTCCAATTTTCAGTTCTTCGCAGGCCCACTTCAGTACATTATAGAGGTAGGAAAGTTTGGAACTGGAACATCAAATACTGACATTCATACAAAAGGGGATGATAGCTTTTAAACACTATAGCAGTAAGATTTGTTAGTGTTCTACTTGCCACAATCAAAAAGCCTAAAATTTATTAATTTCTGCTCAGAACAGAAGGGAAATATGAAAACTTTACATCTCTTCAAAAAGTGGTTTAAAATTGCCCTGGCCAGTATGTGTTGTGTGTCGTTGGGGTGTTGTTTAGTGCACCAAAAGGTGGATTTGGTCCCTGGTTAGAGCATGTACGGGAGGCAGCTGGTCGATGTTTCTCTCCCCTTCTCCTCACTCCTTCCTCTTTCTCTAAAAGCAGTGAGAAAAAAGGACTTTAAAACTTGTCTAAATTAGACCTCAATGAAGGTATTAATAATCCTGATATGAAAATAATCATTTCTGTTAGTGGTCTTTAATCAAGACAGATTTTGCCTTCGGAAACCGACCCAGTCATTCTTACTGCAAAGTAGTCAAATAGTATTGATATAGGAATACATCAATCAGATTGATATATTCCAATATCAATCCAATTGATATATACAATCTATCAATATATACAATTCTCTGCTCTCTCTGCTGAGGAACATCTTATTTTAACATGTTATCACCCAGGCGTTTCAAAAAATGTATTTAAAAATATATTTAGTGCTTATTGGGTCTAAAACTTATCGAAAGATTAGACATTGAAGTGGAGAATTTCATGGAAAACTGGAATATTTAATATGGAATTTTAGATATTGCTCTGCTTATCTTAAAGCAAGTTAGCCCTGATCTGGTAGTTCTGTTGGTTGGAGCATCATCCTGATTGTGGGTTTGATTTCTGGTCGGGGCACAAGCCTAGGTTGCAGATTCAATCCCCAGGTGGGGAGCGTACAGGAGGTAAGAAATGGATGTTGCTGTCTCACCTCCCCCCTGCCATCTCTCTCTAAAATCAATAAACATATTATCAGGAGAGGATTAAAAGAAAAGAATTAAAGCTCAGTCAAATCATTTTAAAGAGGGCTTCAGAAAACCAGAATATTAAGCAGTTTATTATAAAGACATGACAAAAACGGGAAAGAAAATGTTCAAAGGAGTGATAGAACTCTCAGCTCATCACTCCCCATACCATGTAATACTAGCACTCTGAATTGTACTTTAGTTGGAATGCATAATATTGGCAGTGTATTTGATCTGTCTTTGCTGACTGACTTCATATATTCATTCACATATTCAACATGGAATTTGATTAACCTTTTTTATTTGATTTTATTTTATTAAGGTGCTCAAGGAACAGTACCTTGGTTACAGAAAAATGTTCTTGGGAGATGCTGTAGATGTGTTTGAAGCCAGGCGAGCAGAAGCCAAGAAATGGCAGAATGCCCCCAGAGTTACTACTGGACCCACCCCTTTCAGCAACATTCCAAACGCAGCAGCCGTTGCCATGGCTGCAACTCTTACACAGCAGCAACAGCCTGCTACAGGTCTGAATGCATTCAAGTTATAGCTTCTTACTGTGAAAATGCAGAACATTTATGTGCATTTTTATGTCTTCCTCGTGTTGTTAGCACTGAAGAAATTTCTATGAATAGCTATTCCAATACAATCTAAAAATTGTGATGGACACAATTATACACATACCTGATAAAAAACGCAGGGTAGTCTTAGCAATAATTATATATCAATGGGATATTGAATATTGTGAATTTACTTAATGTTACTTGCTGTATTGCTATAAATGCCCTTTAGAATATGGTGTTTCACTACTGAATTACATTTGAGAGTAACAGATTCTAAAATTGTGATTGTATCATTTGTTTTAAAGTCAGATAATCCAGCCATACATTGCATTTTTTATGTATGATACTGATAGATGGTGCATTATTTCCTCATACATAGTAATTACAGAATATTATTTCCTCATACATAGTAATTACAGAACACCGACATTCAGGATGAAGTACGTTTTTATAGACTCAAGGTGTGTTGAAGAGTAGTAGTTTTATATATATATATATATATATATATATAAAACATTATATATATGTAATGACAAGAAAGAGTACAGACCCTCTAAACCAAATTTGGAAGAAAATACATGGTAGACTTATTTATACCTTTTCAAAGTAGAGCAGTAGCAAGAACAGGAAAAAGATTATTTCAAGATTCTCTGCATTGAACATTAAGAAGTATGACATGGAAAGTTGAGCAGATGAAAGTCATTGGTGAGATACTGGAAAGCAGATAATTTTAGTCCTTGGATTAATTCCACTTCTCATGAGAGAAACGTATTTGTGGTGAGTTCTGCATTGTTTAGTTTGGTCCTGTGTCTTTCAGAGCTTACTACTCGTCTTTTGTTCCTGCAGTTCCTTTTTTGTCAGGTTTAAAGTTTGACATAGAAAAATAGATCTTAATGGATATTGATTTTATTTTACTCATTCATACATTTTGAATAATGCTTACTGTTTACCACATGCATCCTTTTGAAAGTTCCATATAGTCCAGCAGTAAATTATAGTATAAAAAAATGCTAAAAAAAAAGAGAGAGAGAGAGAGACAGAGAGAGACATATTTAGATTGCATTCAGGCTGCCTGCGCAAGGAAGCATTCTGTTTCTTTCTCTTGGTAGTATAAAAAATTGTTCTTCACGTTTGGAGATGACAATTGACTTCCCATCAGTAAGTGGCTGCTGATGGATTTATGCCAAATCCTCCACGTTCCATGGCTGGGCCCATGTGAATAGTGGCTCACATAAGCACTGTACAGTAGTCCTCTGGCTGGCTGGAGTATAGGATTTTGTTCTCAAGTTATAGAGAAAAGAAAGTCATTTTGAGGTTGAATCCCTATCAGTCCCATACTTATGGTCCTCAGTTCTCATGATTAATTAACCAATTAATCAGACTAACCATAGTACCATTTTACTTTTTAGGGCCAATATCAATCATAAAGTAGATCATATAAGCATGGGTTTGGTTAAGTGTTCCTCCCACATAAGAGATTTTCATTCTAAGAGAGGTTTATAGGTTTTCACTCATGCATTTTGGACTTATGGACATGTGAAGGTACATGTTCATTCTAGAAATATGAGTGCCTACTGTGTGCTAGGTTCTGAGGATACAAAGGTATGGTCTTTGTATGGTGATGGAGAATAATATAGCTTAATTTAGAGTAATCAAGTTGAGGAGCCTTTTGCTCATATACTTTAATTTTGTCTGTGACTCTTGTCAGGTTTGGGGGAAACTGCTTTCTCTGTTCTTTGCAGTTTTGAAACCCACATAAGGATTTTGCTAATGGGGTGGCAGGAATTGTAATTTATCAACCTAAACAGTCTTACAGTGTTTTCATTTTGAGTTGTATGAATTTTTAGAACTGAGAAGCTAAAGAGTCATAATAACAGTTTTACATTATGCCTTCTTTTTTCCATTTTTTTGAAGGTTTCCCAGGCTCCACAGTCCATTCTTTTATGCCTGTCCCCATTAAGATGTTAGTTATTTTAGTCATGTCACTACTATAGCAAGATTTGAGGTCTGCTTGATAATATATTGATTTTATGAGTTAACACCCTGTTTAGAAATGTCTCTGTTGATTGCATTGTGCAATGACTTATTCCTTATGTCCTGTGGATTTGATGAAATCTTTTTAAATACCAGTAACAGATTTTAAAGACCATCAAGATGAAGCTAGGTAAAGCTTGTGTGCTATTTTTATATATCACTGTTGATCTGTGCAAAATTTGAGTCATCAGGTATTTTGCTTTTATTTGCATATGGATTCTTGACTTCACTAATATAAAAATGGAGATAGCTTCTTAGGCTACACTACCTTCTGAAGTTGGTTTCTGTGTGGTCTTTCTTGGAGGTGCAGGTATGCACTTATGTGACTTCTTGATCATTCTTCTCTGTTTTTTAATGAAGATATATAATAGAACTTAGGCCTGTGTGATTTATGAGTATTGCTTCTGAAGGCTGAAGAGAATTGGTAAAAAACCAGCAGGCTATTTATGTATGAAAATAAGCATCAATACATGGATAAATTACACTCTGATACAACTTGAGTACACTTGTCCACATACCAGTGCTTCAGAAGCCTCTTAAAAAGCCTAAGAAATACAGTAGGCTTTTTTCAGTATAATTTTAATTTAGGGTAGATTGTTTTAAGCTGAGGTACTGGAATTAAGTTTTGCTGTTGTGTTTTGACACTTTTAAAAGTTCTTGATGTTTACATAATAAGACTTTTCTCATGTGACTTAGCTGCTGTTTTTAAGGAGAGCTGAGAAATTTTGTTAGGAATTCCTACTTTCCAGCGTTTAGTGCAGGTTTGGACATTGAAGGTGTAGTGTTAAATAGGAAACTTTAAAAGTATTTCTCTTCAGTTTTTTCTGGTTTTGTGATTTTGTTGTATTTAATAACCAAAGGAACATTCCCCACTAAATCAGTAAGTACAATGTTAATAATTGGGGTAAAGGCTTTTCTTTTTTTTTAAATATTATGATTTTAAAATATGATTTAGGACTAACCAGACTAATTATAATAGGCATTTTGAGTGGTCATTGAAAATTATAATATATTTTAGCACTTTAGTCCTTTCCCTGTGAATGCAATTTTACTTTTAAAAAGGTAGAATTTATTCTGGAAATATGAATTAACAGTATTAAACTTGATTTTGTTGTGTGTTAATATATTATATGGTAACTTTTGTAAAATGTTACTCTACATAAAGATTTCACTTTGGGCAGTCATTGGGATATATTATTACTAACTTGGTTTTATTTATGGAACTAAGAGCCTCTCATTGAATGACTTAAGATTTTGAAATAGACTTCTTGAATTGTTTACGTAACTTTACCTGAAGGGTTTAGATTCTGCTTTCTAATAGTGGAACTAATTTATATGGTGGCCAGAGTGTATAATATATATGCTAATACTTTGGCATGGGAGATATTTATCATGAGTCTTTACTATTAAAAATGTTATACATTTACCTACTAGTTTTATAAATGATGTTGCCTTCAGAATTTGCGTGAAGGTACAAAACTCAAAATATGTACCTGTTGTGCAATAGAAAGTCTTGTCATCGTTAGAGTTCCTTATTACCTATATCCTGAATATCGATGATTAGAGTTGCTCTTAAAAGTAGAGCCACACTCAACAAAAAGCATATTATTTGAGTAACTCTTATGACTTGTAGGGCTGAGGGCTGTGGTGTGCATTGTTCTTTTAGGGTCTTCCACCAGCAGTGCCTCCTGGTAACATGTGACACTTAAGTCTCTCAGTGTTAAAGAAACTGGATATGTGTTTTCTACATATTATTTTTGTTAGAAATAAGAAAGTAATATACTTAGTTTCTTTTTCTTATAGTAACATTTTACAAAAGAGCTGCTTGGCAGGTATTTTATTCTCAAATTTATCTCAAACTGGATGTAAAAATTTAAATCCTTTTTTAATTTATTTTTAATAATAGTATAAGAATTCTGGCTGCTATTAGTTATTATTCTTTATTTTCTGGGTGGAAGCTATTTGAAAAGTCCAGTTTTTGTCCCAGTGTGGAAAAATGTAGTTTTTCAGTTTTGAGTATTTTTTTTAATGCTTTATAAATTTACACTACCTTTGGAATATACAAACCTCATTCATTGAACAACTTGAAGGCTTTGAATTCTTTGAAAAGTTTAAATTTCAGTCTGTATATTACTTTGGCAGATCACTCAACTTTGAGATGCACTGATGACTGTGCTTGAAAGACAAGACTGAATATTGTACTATGAAATTTATTGGATAGTTTTCATAAATTATTTATCAAAAGAGAGATTTTTAGATTTTTGTAGTAGTCTGCTTAGTTGAGAAAAAATGTACTTAAAATGAGAGGCAAGTTTGATGTTATTCTTGCCCAAAAAACTCAGCCAAAATCTTTCAAGTAACAAATGGGAAAGGGATGACTAATTGTTCTGAGTAAATTTTCCAAAATGTTGGAAAGAAATTTCTGAGTTGAAATCTTGAATGTATTGAATCTGTCAAGGTACACAGCGGTGCCTTTGTAAATGTTCATGATCTATCTTATTTAATCAGGTGATAAGTGGTTTAATGTAGCAGAGCTTAACAATAGAACTCAGTTATCACTTTTTGTGAACAAGTTGGAATTGTCATGTTACTGTGTAATTGATTTGCTTTAAAATGAACAATAAATTTAATAAAATAAAACATTGTCTTGTTTTTTATCTATTTATTGTATATATATCATTTATATTTCATATAAGAAATCATGCCAAGTTTTTTGGGTATTCTTATGAAGTAACATGATAGTTTTGCCATGTTAGTGTCAGTCTCTTTTTGCTCAATTGAGACTTGACTCTAACAGTAAGGAGCTTGTTTTAAAAAGAAAAAAAGTAAAAACCTTTACTGATTACACCAACTAATTTTTACCAGAAAACAAGTGGGGAGATCTAAAAGCATTCTGGAAGTAAAACTAAAAGAACTATAATTTACAATACATTAAAGATTTCAAATTATTTAGCAGGTTAAGCTAACATTCATCTTTCAATGCAGTGGGCCTTTTTGAATTGTCTAGTGTGAACAAGTTAAAAAATTGGGGAGGGTTGGTAAATCAGTTGGGACATATAAATTAGGCTGGGGAGACATCCTGAAAACTAGTTTTAGCAAAAAGAATTTGTTTAAAGTAATTACTGTTCATTTTAAAAACAATTTTTTAAACGTTAATCTTGAAAGAGTAAGGCAAATTTGTTTTTCCCCCCTCCCATTTTTTTTTTTATACCAGGGCCACAGCCATCTCTGGGAGTTAGTTTTGGAACGCCATTCGGCTCAGGTATTGGCACTGGCTTGCAATCAAGTGGCTTAGGTTCTTCAAACCTTGGAGGTACACTTTAACTTTTCTAATAATTTCATTGGACTATTATACATTTGAATTGATAATAGCCTGTAAAAATTTTCTAAGAAGATCTACTGTTTTGGAAGTAAAGTTTCCATCTGGCAAAATCAATTCTCCGAACATAATCAGTGCTTTATAGTATTAGATTTAGAACCTAAAAAAAACCATTTCATCTGTGAACAGTAAATATTAAAAAGTATAAAATTAAGTGGTAGGGATGTTCTGTATTCAATATGCTAAAATATGAACTTGAAAATTACTTAGTTTTAATAAATTTAACTAAACTTTAGAAAAATTAGTAGTCTTAGTATCAGTTTGGAGTCCAGACTACTTCTGGATATACAGTCTCCTAATCATTTCTTTTTCTGAAAACGAACACTTTAAATGGGAAAATAACTTTATTATAAGTTGAACAACTCAACTTCTATTTACTCCTAAGTACTTTTGGCATATTTGCCTAAGCATATTTGTATATGTAAGCAATTAAATTTATTTTAATAGTTTCATAAGTTAACTCTAATTAGAAGGTAAGTCTGCAAAAACATGCTAAATACAAATGCATTCATAATTGTCTGATGTGGGTGATTAAAAATTAATTATGTTTTATGGAACACATTGTCATAATGAATAAGGTTTCATTATTTCCACTAAAATATATCATCAAAGGAGGGGAAGTTTATAAGCTTTTATGGTTACTTAATATTAGGAATTACTATTAGAAATTACTAGAATTATGACAGCATAATTCTTGTGATCTATAATTCGATTTGCTGTCATATTAGAGTTAGAGGCAAAAACTGTCAGATTAAATACTTTAGATAGAGTTGTGAAGTAACCTAAGAGGAACTTGAATCTTACTTTTAAATACTTTTAGGAGAGTGAAAACAAGTCTTAAAGTACTTTGCAAAGTCTCCTCTTGAACTTTATATGATGAAAAATATTTTTTATTTAAATTTTGTGTTAAGAGAGAAAACATAATGCTCCTACTCCCAATTTCTCATTGTTCTGTTGGATGATGCTATGGCAACAGTAAACTATAGGGTAGGGCAAAAGTAGGCTTTATAGTTGTTAGTATGCAAAACATAGTTTGTTCTTGCATTTGTATTTATTAATGATCATATTATTTTCCATAGGAACAACTGTAAACCTACTTTTGTCCACCCTGTATTACTGAGTAGATTGACTATTACAGTTTTGCAGATTTTCATTGGTAAAGGTTCTTAAGTGAAAATGTTGGGGTAAAAAAAGTAAAAGCACCTAAAATGTGGAGAAATGCAGTTCTCCATATTTAAATTATTGTGCATGTCGTGCTCATTATGAATTTAGACTTCTTTTTTTCAAAATGAAGTATCCCAAGGTAGATATGTTTATATCTGACTAAAGTTATACTTTGAATGGCCGCTAACATTTTTAGTTCCTGTGTAAGAGAAAATACTAAATGATCTTGTTTTTTATGGCCTTGTTCTTTAAAAGTTACTGATGAGTCATAAACTTAGTCTAAATACATATAAATGTTTCATTTCATTATTTATCTTGTTCTTTCAGAAGTCTTATGCAAAGGAATAAATAACAGATTTCCTTTATAAGGCCATGTTTTTCAACATTGTATTTTTTAGATCTTTGGTAATTTGGGGTTTTGCTTGTCAGTGTCCTTTAACCTGTGTTTTACATGCCATTGTATATTTCTCTATTGCCCTTCCACTAGGATTTGGAACTAGCTCTGGTTTTGGATGCAGCACCACAGGGGCCTCCACATTTGGATTTGGAACAACAAATAAACCCTCAGGAAGTCTTAGTGCAGGTTTGTGTGTTTCAGCCTGAATTTCAGACAAACTTAAAGGTGCAAAGTATTTAATTTAAAAGTATAAGTATTGTTATTTCCATATCCAGAGAAAATCCCTGATTTAGTTTTTAACCCCTGGATGAATCATGTAGTAGCATTATCTCATAGACTAAATGTCAGATTTATAAAATATTTCTAACAACACTTAGTAGTTTGATAAAATAAATAATTATATCCCCTATTAACTAAGCAGATTCCTTTGAATCCCAAAACTAGCTTCAACGTTAAATAATTTTCTTCATTAATATAAAAATGAACCCATTGTGCTTAAGTTTTAACCCAGTTTTTATCATTCATTCAGGAGAATGATTTCTTTTCCAAAGAGATGTTCTTTAGTTATCACGTCCCATCTTACAATTGAGTTCTTTGTTAGTTTTTGAAATAGGTGTAATCTTTTGACTCTTCCAGTAGAAAATTCCAAATTCCATTACTTTTGCATTTTTGCTGTAGTTGTAAATAATGACTTTTTTAAATGTGCAACACTTAGGGATAAGAAGTATGTCTAATGAGCTGGGATGGAAGTAAAGGACAGAAAACTGTACTTGAACAGTGATTGAAATAAAAAAAAGTATGTCTAAAATAATGATGTAGTACCAATTAAATTGTGTTAATTGAGGGGATTTGAAGGAAATTCTGTTTAATATTAAATAGTAGTTAAAATAAACAGTTCCAATAGAGTAAAATAGTAGAATTTCAGTGGTATCAGAATTATAATATAAAATGTTAATATTAACTAGGCAGTAATATTACTTAATCTTAGTTACACAAGGGCTCTTACTACAAAATTAAAACAGTAGGTGCTACTCTTCAGTGTATACCTTGTTCTCAAATTGTGGGTTGTGGTTTTCTTGGAGAACTTAAAATTGCAAAGTTGTGAAAGTATCTTCAACCTGTTGATAAAATGTTTCTGGATGGGATGAGGAGGAAGGCACCTTGGTATGCTGAATTCTCAGCAAAGTGCCTGGCAATCGAAGTCTTCGAGAGGTTTCAGTTATTTGTGCTAAAGTCTCTGTTTTGACCTCTATCACTAAACTTATCTCTGATGGTGCCACTAAGTTGTTTGCTAAATTATTTTCCTATAAAATTGCATGTGAGGAATTAAGGGCCAGAAGATACTTAACTGTTTTTATAGATTACATATTCTTGTAGCTAGAAATTTACCTCTCATCCCCATTTTTTTATATTTGCTTTTGTGACTTCTGATATGAATGTTCTTTTCCTTAAACATAAGGCTTTGGCAGCTCAAGTACATCTGGGTTTAACTTCAGCAATCCTGGCATCACGGCATCAGCTGGTTTGACATTTGGGGTGTCCAATCCTGCCTCTGCAGGTTTTGGAACAGGAGGACAGCTCCTTCAGTTGAAGAAACCTCCAGCTGGAAACAAAAGAGGAAAAAGATAAACATATAGGTTGATGTGTTGAGATAATCCATTGCAGCATTGTTTATTCTGAGTCTATTTTTCTAAAATAGATGCAGTAATTAAATTGCATCCCAGGAGATTTCTAAAGTTTTGATATTTTTCCCTACTCGGGGATTTGAACTTTGTTCTAATTTGCCATGCTAAACATCTTTTTTTCTTGTGAATTTGAACCCCAGTTGTATATTTTTCTTTATTTTGATTCTCAATGTAAGAAATGTTCTGATTACATCGCTGGTTGGTAAAACCTACTATTTAACCTAGTGTTAACAGCAACGTTTTGTTGATACAGTTTACATTATTTGAATATATGCACATGTGTTTCTTATACAGATGAAATGAACTCTAGGGCCTGTATTAGAATCAGTTGGTTTCTTGATAAAGGTCTTTTGAACTACACTGCAGGGCATCTTGTGAATATGTATATAAATATATACGGAATAATACACACAATTGTGTGTGCATATAAAATATATATTTACAGACCTACAACTTTTGCCTCAGACTGTTTCCCTTTTCTAAGGGTATTCCCTTTTTCACCCTTGCAGCTTCAAGTCCTCAGTGCTTGTAGAATGATGAGCTAGAGGTACCAGGTTATTGCAGTTATGTGCTTAAAGACTTAGTGAAATGGTTCCTGTTGTAAATATTTGACCTACTCAACTGTGTTGCCCCTAGTTGTCTTCATTTTTGTTTTTCACCTTCACCTTCAACAGCTGCTGTAAGTGAGGAATACTGTAAAACTCGTTGACCAGGTTTTAACAAAGGTTACTATCCTTCATGTCCTCATATTGCCTATATGAGATGTTTTTTCATATCTGAGATGAACCTTCAAGAACGTGTTTGAACTCCAGACTGGTGTTCTGGGGGCAAAGAGCTTTAAGCCAAATTGATTCTATGCAGGTGAAGGATGCACTATGACTTTGGTGGAAACTTTTCTAGCTATTCCAATACAGAGTTCTTTCTTATAGGGCTATTGATACACCAAATGGAGTGGCTCATCAGCCTCTTAATGTCTTAAGTGCTTAATTTGGAATAGAGAGACAATATATTTTAAGACAAAGTATTTGTAGCAACTATAAACTATCCCCTGTTTTAACAGAGTTCCAGTAATAACACATAGGCGTGTCAGGTTGCACCTGTTAATACTTGTATTAGTACCAGTGACTTGGAGTGGGTGAAAAAGAGAGCCCTTGGAAAGAGAACTGCCTTAGCCATGATTTCAAACAGAAACCATTAGGTAGATGTATGTATCTTTCAAGTACAGTTTTCAGATGGGATGTGAACATGAAATTTCATTGAAAATAGTTTAATTTTTTTATATAGAAGCTTTTGTACATAATGTGCATCAAGTGAATGTTTTCAGAAGCGCTTCACCGAGGCACCTTTTTCCTAAAATAGGTATTGCATAACACATGTGTGTGTGCACACACATGCACCGTCAGTGTGTTAGTTTTGGTTATAAAGGTATTGTCGAATCCATTTTATTTATCTGCTTATAGCAATGATTGGCTTTTTGGAATTGAATTTTTTGCGCCTTCATGCATTAAAATACAGAAAATGCTTTGTTCTGAGCTCTAAAGCTGTTTTTATTTTTGCACACTTCTCTAATACTACAGTTCCCAGAACTAGATTTTGGGGAAGGGTAGTAAAACCTGTGATTTTGTGTTTTGAATTAGTCAGAATTAAATACACAATTACAACAAGCTTTTTAAAAAAGACATTGCATTGTATTGCAAAAATCTGAATATTTATATTTCTTGTTTTTTCTTTATATATTTTACATTTTAAAATGTTGAACCACTGGAAATTTGTAACAGATCAATTTGTGATAGAACTTTAAATGTGTTGTCATTGTCTCCATTGTCTTCACTTTGTCCAGAGCCTATTATTAAGTAAACAATAAAATTTATTGTGTCAGTTGCTTTGAATCTTTATAGATGTTAGTAGTTCTTAATATGTAATTTTCTAATTATTGCTCTTTTATTCCTTTGGTTGGTTTTCAGTGTTTTCACTGGTTTATACATCTGCTTAAAAAAATAAACTAAACTAAAGACTGAACACAGGACAGTAAGTTTGAGTAAAAAGTAAAATTCTCCCTCAACTCCTAGGTCCCAATCCCACTTGCTTCCCCAGAGTATTCACTCTTAATGGTTTGGTGTATATCATTTTAGAACCTTTTTAAAAACATGGGGGTTTTTTTCCAACATATGAATATGAATGTTTATTCCAATTTTTCTTTTTTCTAATTTTCTCATATTTTCTCATGTTCTCTTAGATCTTTTTTCTTTTTAACAAATGGGTTAAAAATCTATGTATTCTGTGACTTACTTTTTTCCTCTTTAATGATACATCATCGACATCTTTTTATGGCAGTCCCTGCAGATTTACTCTTTACGTGCTGTTCAGTAGCATGGATGAACAGTGATTTGTTCCAATTAATACTTGGTGGGCAGTTAGGTTCTTGCCAGTGTTTCAGTATTACAGAAAAAGCTGCAGTGAATAACCTTTTGCGTGGTTCTTTGTGCTTATGTTTAATGTTGCTTTGGGATTGATTCTAGAGGAGGAGTTGCTGAACGGGGGCACACAAATTGTATGTTTTAATGTCAGATTGCCTTCCAAAAATGCTATAAAAATATACACTTACGCAGTTTGTATGAGTACCCATTTCCCAGCAATCTCTAAATGTCGATATTATCAATCTTAATAAGTTCTTGTGAGGTGAGCTTTCTAATATATAAACATTCTCCACTTCCATGTTAATATCCTTTGTCCATTTTTGTACCAGGTTATTTGGGAAGGTTTTAAAGAAAATGATTTATAGATCTCTGTAGATAATGGATGTTAATATTTTTTCCTGTGAGAGAGGATGGACTCGAATCTGCTAGTTTCAGAACCCTGTCTTGACCCTGTAAGATCTTGGGCTATTTACTCAACTTTCCTAGACCCCAGCTTTATCATCTGAAAAGGGGATAATAAAGATGGTGGATGATTGGGTAGCGTAAGCCCCTGACGCTTTACAAGCAGTTACTGTTCCTGCTCTGATAACCTACTCCTTTAGTTATGGAGGCTGGATGCTGTAGGGAAAGCCAGCCTACCTTATTATTTTATTCTGCATGTGTGGGGTTGGGACAGGGAGGAGAAGATGGCTATTCTAGGACACTTACCCTTTAAGATGAACTTTAATACCTTACTTGTCAGGTTTGTGGGTGGTGGTTTTTTTTTTTTTTTCCTTAAAATCCTATTGGGATTTTGGTTAGGTTTATACAAATATGTTTCATCTGGGAAGAATTGACATCTAATATATACAGCATGGTATATACGTTTATTGGGTCTTTTATTCTTTTAGCAAGGTTTTACAGTGTTTTTTAGGTTCTTGATTGTTTTTCCTAACCGGCATCTTGTTTTATTTCTGAGTGGTTGGTACAATTTTATTCATAGTATTACCAATGTAGGTTAACTGTTCTTTTTTCCATAATATAGTAAGCCCAAGTAATGTCCTACCTATCTCAAATAGTATTTTTTGAAACAAGGAAATTCGAATAGTTCCTTTAGAAGTACTGTAATGGGATTTGTGTGTGAAATATTCTATTTGGAAGGTCTGTCACAGGACGTTACTTTGGCATCCCCTTCCTCCATGCCGTGCCCCACTCTCTCACTGTGAATAAGCCTGGCTGCTCTGCACTGTTTGGATCATACATCACAAGGTTGTTGCTAAGGAGACACAACCCTGAGACTCGCTAACACTGGGCCAGTATCCTAGAAAAGCTAAGATGAGGGCCTAATTTAAATCTCATTCACAAAGTCATCTTTGCCTATCCGTGTATCACCCATTTATAGAGTGTGTAGTCTGTTCTGGGCACCACCCTCAGAACTTCATAAACTTGACCTTGTTTAACCTCAATATTACCCTCTAAAGCAGATGGGTAAAGCAATTTATTTGATGTCACATGGCTGTTAAGCCATGGAGCTGAGGATTGCACGTTGATTTTCATGTGTAATCTCGTAAAGACACTGAAGATAATGTGACTATATTAAAATGGGGAAATTATGAGTATATAATATAATAGACTGTAGATCAAGGCAAGGTAAGGTAAGGTAACAAAGGGCCGTGGGACTTAAGGGAGAATTATCATACCTAGGATGTAAAGAGTGAAGAAGCAAGGGCCAGACCTTTTCCCACTATCCCTATGAAGGAGGTTCAGAGGGAAAAGCTAGTCATCCCAGCATGGAGGGTGGTCTGCCCACCTTGGAAAGGGTAGGGGGAGCAATTCTGGCTAATTGAATCTTAGAAACTGTAAGAAGTTTAATGAGAAAGCCTTTTCAGTATGGCTTACCTGACTCCTGTAACCCAAAAGAGCACCCTGCTCTTAAAGTAAATGAGATTAGATTGACTTTTTGCTGTACAGACATGAATCTCAACTGGCCCAAGTAAACCATGGAAATGGAGGCAAGAAGCTTAAGCTGTTACCAAAAGGCTGCAGATAGAAGAATAGGGATTACTGGAAAAACTGGTCATGGCCTGGAATGTTTTTGTTTTTCCTCCTCAAATCTAATTCACTTTTTCTCTTCTACGCAATCTTTTAATAATAATAAAGAAAAAACCCCCCACAAGGTTACAGTACTGAAAAGTGAACTATAGATTTAACTGGCAGAGAACTTTTGTCATCCCCACCCCACCATCTTTGAATCCCAAAGTAGCAAGCTAGTTTAATTCGGTGAACATTTATTAATATTTGCTGTGTGCAAGTCACTCATGGGAGCACAGGAGGATATAAACGTGGGTAGGTAACAGTAAGAACTAAGGAGAGGCCAGGGCCTTTGGTACTAATTCCTTTTATACAAATGAGAAAAAAGAGGCATGGAGAAGTTAAATAACTTTTTTTTTTTTGGTTCTGAGCTTTTATTTGTTGGGAAGTTTTTCCAAAATATTTTAGTGATTATACTATTATAGTCCCATTTGTTTTCTCCTCTTTATCCCCCTCCACCTTGCACTCCCCATACTAGCAGCATTCCCTGCTTCCCCTCCTCCCTTAGTTCATGTCCATGGGTTGTACATACAAGTTCTTCGTCTTTTCCATTTCCAATACTATTCTTAACCTCCCTCTGTCTGTTTTGTACCTGCCATTTATGCTTATTCCTTGTACCTTTTTCCCATTCTCCCCCCACCCTTCTCTACTGATAACACTCCATGTGATCTCCATTACTATGATTCTGTTCCTATTCTACTTGTTTGCTTAGGTTTTTTGTTGTGGTGGTGTTTGTTTTTAGGTTCAGTTGATAGTTGTGAGTTTGTTGTAATTTTACTGTTTATAGGTTTGATCTTTTTCTTAGATAAGTCCCTTTAACAATTCATATAATAATGGCTTGGTGAAGATGAACTCCTTTAACTTGACCTTATCTGGGAAGCACTGTATCTGCCCTTCCATTCTAAATGATAGCTTTGCTGGATAGAGTCATCTTGGATGTAGGTCCTTGCCTTTCATGACTTGGAATACTTCTTTCCAGCCCCTTCTTGCCTGCAAGGTCTTTTTTGAGAAATCAGCTGATGGTCTTACGGACACTCCTTTGTAGGTAACTGTCTCCTTTCCTCTTGATGCTTTTAACATTCTTTTAATCTTTGGCAATTTAATTATGATGTGTCTTGGTGTGTTACTCCTGGGGTGCAACTTCTTTGGGACTGTCTGAGCTTCCTGGACTTGCATGTCTATTTCCTTTACCAGATTGGGGAAGTTGTTCAAATAAGCTTCAATTTCTTGCTCTTCCTCCTCACCTCCTGGTACCCTTATGATTCAGATGTGGGTATGTTTAAAGTTGTCCCAGAGGTTCCTAAGCCTCTGCTCAGTTTTGTTTTGTTTTTTTAATTCTTGTTTCTTTATTCTGTTCTGGTTGAATGTTTATGTCTACTTTGTGATCCAAATCGTTGATTTGAGTGCTGGGTTCCTTCCCTTCACTGTTTGTTCCCTATATATTTTTCTTTATTTCGCTTTGTGTAGCCTTCACTTCCTTTATTTTGTGGCCATACTCAGTCACTTCTGGGAGCAGCCCAGTTACCAGTATTTTGAACTCTGCATCTGATATGTTGGCTATCTGGTCACTAAATTACCAAGTGGATGGGCAGGAATTCAAACCCAGGCAATCTTCCTAAAGTCTAGGCTTTTAACTCTGACTGCGTGCAAATTATTGGGTTGGCCAAAATCTTCATTCAGTTTTTTTTACTAAAGACATTTTTTTTTTCATTTTCTGCAATAAGTTTATTGATTCGGATATTTTGAGTATGACAGCTATTTCCCATTATTGGCTTCTAGTGGATATAGGCCAGGGGTGCTGCTAAACATCTCCCAATGCATAAGACAGCCCCACAGTAAGGAATTATTTGGCCAAAATATCAATAGTACCAAGAAAATTTGCAAACCACTTTTGATGTGTTCTATCAGTCACAGCACCTTCTCCATACACTACACAATTTTTTGTGTTCCATTTGCATTTTTACCTTTTAAAATAATAAAGCACAAAAGGCCAAAAATGTTGCATATCTTATTACATCTTCAGTATTAAAATGGCTACACAAAAATTCACCTATTTGGTAATATTTTTAAAGGCATGGTGATACGACAGCTGTCACAATATAATCTAACAAAAGCATTTCGAATGAAGTTTGAGATAACTAAGCACTACTAGAGCCATCATATGGAAAAAACTGAAAGCACTTTTGGCCAACCCAGCGATACAAGGTGGGATTTCTTATTGAGTGATAGCATAAAAATATAAAGAAAATCCTTGAGAAAGCAGAGGAATAGGTGGCTTTGAGCAATGAGTATGAATAGGATTTGTTTTTATAAAGTATTTACAATTTGAATTTACAGAATCACATATTTAATGAACAATAATCCTGAATTTGAGCAACATGAAGGGATAAAAGTAAAAGTAACGACTACACCCACTCTCCAGAGGAAAGTTCTTGTTTCTTTATCTTGATTCATACTATTTTTTCTTTGTTAGTTTTAATAGCTGTATAGTATATAGGCCCACATTCTATTTAACTAGTTCCTTGTGGTAAATATTTACTTTTTATTTTTTTGCTATTGGAAATTTAGTAGGATAGGTGAAAACGGTATACAGTTTTATTGACATGTCTCTGCTTAGAGTGTTTGAACATTTTCATATAAGTATTGGCCATCTTTTTCTAACAGTTAATCTTACACCTCTGTTTCTGATCTTTTGTTTTTTTTGTACAGAAATTTAATTTTTTTATATATTAGTCTTTTTTAATGAGTTCTGGGAATGAGTGGGAACTCAATGGGAGTGAAAAAGAGAGTAAGATATTTTACATTTTACAGTTTATGAAGTCTTTTTTATTTATTAAATCATTAAAATTTCATGCCCTGGCCTGGGTAGCTCAGTGGGTTAGAAGTTTGTCCTGATATGCCAAGGCTGTGGGTTCAATCCCTGGTCAGGGCACATAGAATAATCAACCAATGAATACATAAATAAGTTGAACAACAAATTGATGTCTCTCTGTCTCTCCCTTTCTATCTAAAAATCAGTAAAAAAAAAAAAGTGAAACTTTATGATTGTTTGAAGATGTCTGTAAAAGATTCAGCTGGGTGGCTAGTCTGATTGTAATTAGTGGTAATTATAATTAGAACTGAAACTATTACACATACCACTTTACCAAGTGCTTTTGTAATGGAGTAAAATGCACTGGGTCTGACTCCATCTTGTTCAAACCTTATTCCCATGGCCATCTGGTTAGTAGCTTCTGGTTAGTCCCACCTACAGATGTGTTAATCATTAGAGGAATGCTGCTTGCTTCTTGAGTTTTACAGAAACAGCCCTGCCCATTTTCCCTTTCCTTGACATAAAAGAAGCCTGAACTTTGTACTTTTTTGAAATGGATTTGAGAAAGTATCTTCTTTGATGCTTTCTCAGTCAATGAACCTTTCCTTAGTCCAAACTAACATTTTGAGTTTTGGCCTTTTGAAGTGTTGGGCATGTGGACTTTGGACCAGTAAAAATTTGGTGAGCCAGCCAGGAGATGGTGTCCTTGGGCAGGCCAGCCCCAGCTGGGGTTTGCTTCCATCAGTTCTGAGCAGCTGCCAAGGCCTCTTGCCCTGAGTGTGTGGGAGGATTGCCTTGGGCCACAGCTTGTTTGGTATAAGGAAAAGTTTTTGGACTTTTGTCTATCACTGTTTTTATTTTTTGTTGTTGTTGGGGGGATAAGTTGCTCCCATGTGTGCAGCCAGGAATCCTTCCCCTCTAGCTGAGCTTCCTCTCAAAACAAAGCCATTTGCATTTTGGGACCTTCCATTTGAGAATAGGACCAAGATTATTGGAATCCTTCCTTTCTGTCTGGGCTTTCTCTCCCTTGGGACAAAGCCATCTGCATTTTGGAGGTCTTCTGACAGCAAGATTATTGGACTCTAACCATTCTTGTGTCTGCAAATCAACTCGATTTGGAAGTAGGGTAAGTCACTCCTGCGTGTATAATCAGGAACTCTGTTCCCTCCATTTGGGCTTTTCCCTTGCGGTAAGCCAATTTGTTTTGCATTTGTTTGGGGTACCATGTTGGAGAGGGGAATGAATAATTATAGGACTTGTACCCAATTTGTGATTGGGTTCATTTGCATTCATTATTCATTTGAATTTGATATTTGTAATCTGAAGTTTGGTTAGGAGAATACACAATTTATTGTCTTTCATGTGTATCATTTGTGTGTTGACCTGAGGCTTCTCCCTCCCCTCACCCCTTCCCCCCACATATTCTGATGCAGGTGTGTGGCAGGGTGCCATCTTGTGCTTTGGCCACATCACAGTGCCCTCTTCCTCCAGATTTGCCACTTTAAATTTAGGCACTTTGAAGCTGCTCTTTTTACTCTCTGAGTTTCTGACTTTATTGTGCATACTAGCTTCTGTTGTTTATTGACAAATCCACCTTAAGGGGCACCCTTGAAGGAGAGGATCTCAGGCCTGTCACAGAAAATGGAATCCATTCTTTGACTGATTATAAATTAATTTTAAAACAGCTTTAAAGGAATTCCTACAGCATGCAAAGCTTTGGTCATCTAAACAAAATACCTCTGAGTTTTGCATTGTAGTCAGAACACAAAAGCTAGCATTTTAAAATAAAAGCTATGTTATATGTGTGTTCATTTGTATGTTTGTGTGTGTTGGTATGTGTATAACATATTTGTACCACTGAATGGTATTGCTACCTTGTAATATTAAAATGGCTTAAACAAACAAGTGCTTTATGAGAATTCTCAAAAATATAACAGAAACTAACCCAAACGCTTTTCAGAATCACATGATCTAGGAAATGTTTGCTCTTAAAGTTGGTTTTGAGTTTGTTTTGGTTAAATAGACATATCTTTAGGATCATCAGTGTTAAATAACACTTCTGTTCTACCAGGTTGTTTTAATAACCCCTTTCTCTGTTGTATCAATCCAAGTTCACTTAAGAACACCCAGGACAACCCCACTGCGAATGAAAATTCAGTCAGAATGTCTTCTGAAATCAAAAGGAGATGTTCTCCTGTACTGGCCAAAGGTACATCCCCAAAGTCAGAACACACAGACAAACAGATCCCAAGTTACTGACTGGAAGACAATTAACAAAAATCAGTAAAGCACAACTCACTTCTGTGCATCTTTGTCTTTACTTACTTTTATTTCTAACATTCTACCTGCCTTAAACCATCTCCTTTAGACATATAAAATTTCATTAGCTTTCTTTAAATTTATTCAACTGACTCAAAAGGGAAGCTCCCCAATATTCTGACTATGTACCTGGCTATCAGAAAGATGGTTTGGGGCCAGTGTTTGGCAGAACCTTATCTTCCTGGTGGGGAGTGGGAACCCATGAACACATGATTAGAAATCTTTAAATAACTTTAAGAACAATAAATAACCAATGAGACCACTCAAGCCATAGTTTGTCCAAAGTAGGCCTTAGTCTCTCTGGCTTAAGTTGTATTTGATAATTGAATTGCTTTGGATTATGTTCTAGCTGAATAGGTAGTATCTGTACACTGGTCATGTGTTGCTCAGGAGCTGTAGACCAGGACATCAAAATACTAGTACTGCAGGATGACGATACCCAACCAGGCACATGTAAATATTTGCAATTAGATACGAGACAGTTCCATTCCTTAAATACCTAGGTTTACACCCCTAATCAGCATCTGTGGGCTCTTTAACAGTTCTCTACCTTGTATGGGTGGATGATGGTTATTGCCAAGGCAGGTAGAAAGTGAATTAGGCTGATAACAGTATGAGGCTCCTTACTGAGGCTTAGGAACTGCTGCAAAGGAAGTTCCCCTGGCTGTGTCTGGTGAGGCAATGGCATGGCCTGATGCCTTAGCACCAGAGCTGATAGTGTCGAGTACTGTTCAGTGCTTCTTGAGATATTGAACCAGGGGAGGGTACAGTTGAATGGGGGTTGGACTGGTAACTTCTCCCAAGTTGGACAGGATGCATCTTTCCAGAGAGTGAAACGTGTTCCAGCCAGCCAAAGTGATCCCTGTTGATCCCCTTGAAGTCCAGGCTCTGTGGACAGGAACAACTCCAGGAGCACTGATAGGCTCTTTTGGTCCTTTAAAGTTTAATCTGAAGATTCCTTAGGAGGATTCCCACAAAGCAGATTTAAAGGTAGCTATGTGGTGAATTACTTATTCTTGCTACACTTACACATATAATCAGGCCAAGTTTATTGAAACTAGACATATTTCACAGGAAATTAATCTTAATTTGGCTATCTTTGGTAAAAATGGGGGTGATTTTAGAGAGAAAATTGTTTCAATAGGAACTATAATACACCTTTGTGTATGTCAGAAACTAGTGCTATCCATCGTCTTTTTTGAGTTTTGTTTTGTTTTCTACTTGTAAACTGGACTGGATCCCGAAATCTTCGGGTGACTTGGAATCACTGAGAACTAAAACCGCCCTTTTCTTGAGCCTCACAATTAGAAACTGCAGATGGATGACATGGCATAAATTTCAGAGACAGCCACAACAGCTCATGCTTAAACCACCTCAGGGACTGATGCTGTGTAAGCCACACAGAAAGTTTACCTGAGTACCTGATGATGTCATCAGAGACATTTCAAACTACAGAAGATGTTTCTGGCCTACAAACTCAGAAACTGGTTTACAATTTTCTCTGATCATGAAACTTTACTTTTTTGTTATCAAATGCCGGTGTTATTTAACCTGTATAGTGTACAGTTTGGCTCATTTGATTGCCTAGTCTCTGTAAGGAAGTGTTTGTACAGTGGCCAACTCATCATGGTTTGGGTCCTGGGGGACATAATAAAAGTTACTCTTTATTCTTTGTTTCGTATTAGGGTACAGGTATCCTGGTCTGCTGCTACTTCTACTATTGCTGTTGTCTCTGCTTATGAATTTAACACTCAGAATGCCCCCTCTAAAGTTTGGGAAACATCGTGGAAGAGGTGGGCGTGACACTGTAAGAGCCGGATAAGAGGGGCACACTGGACACTCAACTGTGACTCCATCTTAAAAGTTAATCCTCCCTTTTAACTGAACCTGCAGATTGAGGAATGAAAAACAGAAATGGGGGGATTGCTTGATCTCTCTCTTTGACTCCATCTTGTTCAAGCCTGCCTGTTCCCAGGGCCTTCAGGCTAACAGCTCCTGGTCATGAGTGTATGTTCACGATACACCATATTTTGCTGTGTATAATGCACACCCACTTTTTTGTGTGCATTATACATGGGATTGTTAGGCTATTATACCCATGGTATGTCATCATTATACCCATGGATAATGTGCATCCTTATTTCCCCCTCAAAAATTTGAGCAAAAAAGCATTCAATTATACATGGCAAAATATGGTAGTCTTTCCTAGAAGTCAGCTTTTGGTCCCCACTTGGATTGGCTGGTCCAGGCCTTAAGAACCGAAAGTGCCAAGTGGCCTGTATGACCACCGTTCCTACAGGTGACACCAGCACCCAGAAATAATGGAGCTAATACAGGTGACTGCTATTCACTAGGATCTTACTAATGCAGGTTCACTAGGCTTTTGTTACTGCAGATTTAATCCAAATCTATACTAACCCAATAACAATACTAATCACTCAGAAACAGTCAGTAATAACATCACATGAGAGAACTGGGGGATAAGGAATTCGAGTCCCAGAGTCTCAGTCTGTAGGTCTGGGACACAGCATGGTGGGCAAGGGAGTTGTCAGTGTCTTGCAAGGAAGGATCTCCAGAGCCAGGGGGGAGCAGGGAAGGTGAAGTCAGTCCAGCAGGACAGAGCTTCCAGTGACTGATGCCAAGGGAGATCAGCATGGTGTAGGGCAGCATCTTGGTGTGTGTGGCTCAGCTGTCTCAGCAGTGGTCTGGAGCCTGCCTCAGTTATACCTCAAAAGTGGTGCACTCCACCCTTCTGGGTTTCTTGATAAGTGTCTTGGCACCCCTAATGACAAGTGGGGAATTTCCTCAGGAGCTTGTCTGTGGGTGGTCCTGCTCTATAGACATGGCTGTTCCGGTCACGTGTGCAGATATCCTAGGTGTGTCTCCTTGCCAGATGTGTCCAGCATGACTTAGGTAGTTTCCCTCTTGAACCAAAGTGTCATGGCTGACTGGCAGTCTTCTTGGTTGACACGAGTGACTCCATTTTGTTTCATATACTTTATACTGTCTCGCCGGGACCAATGCCATTTACTGTTCCTGCTTTCCACACTCCTGCTTAGTCCTGCACGTAGACATGCTAGTCATTAGAAGAATTCTGCTTGCACCTTGAGTTTTACAGAAACAGCCCCTCCCTTTTTCTCTTTCCTTAACATAAAAGAAGCCTGAATTCCATACATTTTTGAGGTGGAGCTGAAGGTTACATCTCTTCTCAGTTAATGCTTTCTCAGTCAGTAAACCCTCCTTACTCCAAACTCAGACATGTTGAATTTTTGGTTCTTGGAGCACCAGGCACACAGACTTTGGACCTAGAACACTTTGAGAGTTGTAGAGCTCTTGAACGTTGCAGTAACATTAAGGTAGGTGATGTGACCTTTTTCTTTTACAGGTGAATAATTTATCCAGAGTTATACAAGTGCTAAGTGATGATGCAAAGACTCGATTCTAATATCTGAGGTGTCATCTAGAGAAACCTTCACTTTCAGCTCAGTGTCATTTTCAAATTTAATTCTGATGCCTTCTGTATTGTTAAAAATGGAGAAGGCAGAAGAAAAGTTAAATTACTATGACCAATGAGGGTTTTTTTTCATTTCTTTAAAAATATGTTTCTCGTAAGTAGATGTGAGGACTTGATTCAAGGACAACTCTTAAATAATACAAACAATTAGTTCTGTTATTGAATTATATGTCTATAGGTACCACTTTGAAAACTGAAATAAACTCTTTTAACTGGACATACTAGACCAAGCTCTTATTAGATGTAATGATTTTCTTTTAAAATGACCTTTAGAGAACTTCCTAAAAAACTACCACTTTTAGATTCCTGATACAGATTGAGTCTGTGTGATGTGTTGTGTGTGTGTACAGATGTAATTAAAATTGCATTTATATACAAATGAAACTGACAATATAGCATTAAGAGCTATCCCTTTTTTTAATGACATATAAATATTTAAAGATCCATTTTATGTTTGTGTATTGATGCTTTGCCCCTAATTGACTTAATTTAGTCCAGTGGATTTATTACTCTTGAAAATAGCAGAATTGTTTTCATTTTTTAATTCTTTTTATAAAAAATAAGAGTTCAAAGAGTAATATGTTTCTATAAGGTTTGTCACAAAAGCAGCAGTCTTCCTTTTTTTTTCCATTTCAAATCGACAGTTGTCACCTATCATTAATCAATGCTTTTGATCAATTCTGTTCTCAGTCCCACTTTGACTCCTAGTTGCAGAAAAACAAATAGTTTCCTTCTCAGTTTTCCCCACTATAAGTTTAAAATTTAGCTTTCTTGATAGGCCAAGTCAGTTACTTTTTCATTCCAATTTCTAAAATTGCATTGCCATTACCTCTTTTCATATCCTCATTGTCTTTGTGGTTTTAGGCCATCTTTTAAGTTTTAAAATCTTTTTATGGTAATTTTGTTGGAAATTCTTTTCATTTTTTTTCTCTTTTAGAAGTTCTAATTGGTTCTTTAAAAATTACACCTGGTAACTTTTTGATAATCTCCTAATCCTTATTTATACTTCTCTAAGCCTTATTTAACATATTTTATATTTGTCATTTATAAATCCAACAGCTAAAGTCAGTAGGGTCTGATTTTACTATTTTATTTTTCTGTTCACTTGCTCAATGTGGCTTGTCTTTCTCTTTGCGTATTTTGTGACCCTTATTTGTGAGCTCTTCGTGGATAGGACTTTATCTTTGGGAATTCTCTGTGGCCGAAGATGTGTTCTGTTCCTTCAGAGAGGGCTTCTGTCAGGCACCTGAGAGCACTGGCGACCCAGGTCCACTGTAAGATAACATTGCACTCTGAGGAATTTTCAGACCATATATGTAGTGTAAACTGAAACCATAGTCCCTTCTGAGAGACAGCTCTACATATGAATTCTCAGAGCAGAATTTTGTTTCCCTTCAGAGAGCCAAGTCTACAACAGGTAAGTTTTCTTTGTCAGACTCTTCCTTTCCTTCCCTCCTTCCCTCCCTCCCCTCTCTTCCTTCCCTCCCTTCCTTGATTATGGTAATTGTGTTGACAAAGGGGGTGACAAACTATGGCCTGTGGGCCAAATCCAGCCTATTTCCTATCTTTGTAAATAAAGGTTTGTGGGAACACAGCCATACCCATTTGTTTACCTAGTGTCTGTCTACTCCTGCTCTACAATAAAAGAGTTAAGTAGTTGGGACAGAGACCACATGGCCTGTAAAGCCTAAAACAATCCCAGCCTTGTGGCCCCTTAGAGAAAAAGTTTTCTGAGTTCTAGTATAGTCCTTTGGTATCCCTGTTCTTTAAGGGATTCTGTGATCTCCTTACCTTGCATGGCTTGTATTACTTAAGATACAAGGGCAAAACTGCTCCTTTATTAAAAGACCTCAAAATACAGTGGGTTAAGCAAGGTAGCTTATTTCTCTTTCACATAATGGTCCAAGTAGTTCAGTGCTCTCAGAGGCCCGGGCTCCTTACAGTGCTCTGTCCTTCTGGGAGTGATGCCCTTGTCTACATGATGCAATGTACAGGGTGGGGCAAAAGTAGGGTTACAGTTATGAGTACACAGAACGGAGTTTATTCTTTATTAGTATTTATGTGTTATTTTCCATATGATCAGCTGTAAACCTACTTTTGCCCTGCCCTGTATTTGCATTCCAGCCCATGAGAAAAAGGAGAGAGTGGAGGGAAGAACACTTCTTTTCCTGTTAAGTTACATATGTTATTTCT
Organism: Phyllostomus discolor; assembly: GCF_004126475.2. NCBI lineage: Eukaryota > Metazoa > Chordata > Mammalia > Chiroptera > Phyllostomidae > Phyllostomus > Phyllostomus discolor. The sequence goes on from NC_040904.2 coordinate 109,648,854, forward strand.
GCTACATCACATTGGCCAAAACCTAGTCACAGAGCTGCACGTGAGGCCAGGAAAGGTCTTTCAGGAGGTGGTCATAAACTTAGCTAAAACTCCTGTTGCTGAAGAAGGGGGAATGTTCACTGGGGGTCTTCCAGAAGACAGCCATCAGATCCTGGCCCTTGCGCTTTGCCTCCTAATCAGCTACTAAACCTGGATCACTGGCAGTTCCCAGCCTCAGTGCTCCCCCTTCCTCAAGCTTTCATTGCATTTTTGGCTTCTAGGAATTTACCTACCTGCCTTGCTAGCTCATCTATGAGTTTAACAGGTGTTTTGAAACACCAATTGTATCCATCATTTTCAGGTGTTTTATCATGGGAGTGCATTTTAGAAGAACTAATCCAAATATAGTTTTAAATAGAAAGGCTTTACTTAATTTTTATGGGTATATATTCTATTGCATCTGTCTTAGTCCTGATGTGATGTAAACTGATCTAGTTTGCATCTGATCCCAGCAGTGATTGCTTTGTTCTTTTACCATGACCCAGGTTATATCATCCTTTCTTTAGAATCACTATACTCACTTAGCTTTAACTTTACTTTAGCTTTCACTTTAGCTCTGTTTCTGGTGTTGCTTTCTAACTTTATGTTCAGAGGTTGTAACTGGAGGGCTGCAACTTGATCGTTTAGCCTACAGGAAGTTTGCTGCTTTTTGAAAATCAGACTTTACATAACACCCCAAATATTTTACTTCTGAAAAGTCAGTGGGTAGACCTGGTGGCAGGACATCAGCTTCCCCCACCTCCTCTGAGCTGCCCCCTTCAGAGATGTCCTTTACCCTCCCACTTCCCACCATTCTCTACTGTCTCTTCCACACGCATAATTTTGCTTGTTGAATAACCTGCCACACCAATTTCATCATTCACTGCACTTCACACTGGCTTGTCAATTCCCCTCCCCCTCTTTAACTATCACAGTTCTCCTCTGTTGTACACCCTCCTTCTCTAGGGTTATGACTACTCTAGTGAGGTGGGGGAGATATTTTCTTCGTTTTCCAGTCGGGAAAACCAACTCACAGAGCCAGGCTTCTGGCCTTCCCTGTTCACACAGATGTTACAATGGTTATTCTGCTTACAAATTTAGGAAAGAAAACGTGGGTAGTTCCTCAATGCTGCAGAAAGCCTCTGGTGATCAGTCATTACCAGATTGGAGCTCTGCAGTGCTGGACAGCTACCAGCAGGGGGCAGGAGAGATGATTTCCTCCTTCTTGAGGGCTAGTTATCAATTTCTTGCATTGTTATTCAACTATGTTTTCTGACCTGCTATTTTATGGCTTGAAGTTCTATTAGGGGTCTTGTTTTTGTGTATGTCTTACTCTTTTTTAGGCACATTTATAACAAAGAATGATTCTGATTACTGTTTATATCTTATTAATATATTAGCTGGGGGAAAAAAGATTGGTCTAAAGAACAATGTTCTTTTACATAACTTAGCCAAAAATAGCAATGTGCTGACTAACCATTTATTCTTTTTCATCTCAGGAAGAATTCCTTCTGCTCCTACACACCGTTTTATGTGCCATTGGTTTAGAATTAGTGATTCTCTGCTTTTAAAATCCTGTGCTCTCTGATAATAACAAACGTATTTAGTAACCACCTGTTTGAAGCCACGCAGGAGTGTTTGCTTAACCATCCTGCCGTGTTCCAGAATCAGTGCATTAATTTGTGCTGTCCATGATGGTGGGCCCTTGCCATATTCGAAGACTTGCCATATGGCTAGTGTGGCTGAGAAACTAAACTTTCACATTTCCTTTGAATGGATTTAAAATTTAATTTTAAAACTGACATTTGATTCAAGTATTTGGCAACATTTTCAAAAGATTTTATTTATTTATTTTAGAGAGGGGAAAGGAGGGGGAACAAGAGGGAGGGAAACATCAGTGTGCCAGCACTCAATCCACCAAGCCACACCAGCCAGGGCCAAGTATTAGGCAATATTTAAGTGTGTTTGGAACAATTTGGATACATGTGTTTGCTTTTTCAACTGTAAATTTTATGAAATTTAAATTCAGGTCAAGCAGTTCCAAGGCAAATTTAGTATCCAAATTGAGAAGCATTTAGGTACAAAATTCACTCCAGATTTTGAAGACTTGGTATAAGAAAAAGAATGTAAAATATTTCATTAATATTTTTATATTTATTGCATGTTGAAATGATTAGATATTTGGTTAAATAAAACATGTTACCAATGTTAATTTTACATGCTATTTGTTTTAATGTGGCCAGGATAAAATTTAAAATATATATTGCTTTACATTTGTGGGATGCTGTTGCTTCAGATGGTACTAACCATGTGGTCCTGAGTCCACATGTGGCTTGTCATACACCTAAAAGAGAATTAAATTACAGACATTTAACTCACTTCCTTATTAAATCTCTGTTAATTGTTCTAACAGCTGCCTCCCTGGTATCCCTGTTTTCATCCTTCCCACCCTTGCCCATCATCGGAATTCTTACACTTACCATCTCAAGATGCAGACAGGATTATGGGAAGCCCATATTCTTTGTTGTTTTTTATTCCCAACTTCTTAGCATAATATAAAAGTCCTCTCATGGTCTAGTCTCTACTTCCACCAGCTTGCTCTTCTGAAACCCTCCCACACTAAGGCCATTCCGGAACGCTGTGTTCTTTTCTCCCACTTTGCTTTTACACCATGTCTTGTCTGGGAGAAATGTTAGCCTTTCAGCACCCTCTTTCCTCCCTCTTCCCCATCTTCTCCAGCAAATCATCAGCTGGATATTCTCCATGTCTTCTCTCTGGTTAGTCTTTGGACTTTACAATCCAGGTTTGCCACATTGTATTTTTGCCACTAGACAGTATATTCATCTCCTACATTAGACTGCATAATACCAGGATAGGAGCCCTGTCTTGTTTTTGTTTTGTTTTGTTTATCGTTAATACTTAGCATCTAATTTGACTCCATAAATAGCTTAAGAATTAAATAATTAATGCAGTAGGAAAGGGGCTAATTCAGTGATTCATTGTTAACCTTTTCCATATGGGTATTAGAATGGGCTGCTAGGATTAGAATCTCTGCTGCATCACATATTAGGTGTATGATCTTGGCCAAGTTGTTTAACATCTTTGTGTGTCGTTAATAAAAGAGGAATAATAACACCTGTCTCACAGGGTGATTGTGAAGATTAAAATGAGTTAACATGTAAGATACTTAAGTATCTGCTTGGTGCAAGCTAAGCATGCAATAAATATTAACTATTATAATTGTCAAAATATGGTTCCAATTATTTTTCCTTTTTTCCTTAGGTGAGAAGTCACAGGTTTTAACAGGACTTCGAAAACCCAGTGTTACAGAAACCAACGAAATAGGAAGAAAAATCCTGTTCTGAACAATCACTGAATTAACCAATATTTACTTGACAAGGAACTTCTGATGATCATTTTGTGCATCTCATTAGTTAAGAACAACTATAAGTATTAGAGTGAGTTTGGTCATGGTTTTTAGAATTCAGGAAAGACAACATGGCCTTGATGTTTAAGGATAATCTAATACCAAGAGTGTTGAAAATAATTGGAAAATAGGCCATTAATTCAATGTGTATAAGGAATTGTGGAAAATTCACATGTGGAATAGAAAAAGCTGATAAAAAATACAACTGACCAAGTATAGTGAATTAAATATTTAACTTGAATTATGCAACTCATTCTTTTTCAAAAAAAGCTTTATTGAGATATAACTTATATACCATACAGTTCACCCACTTGGAAGGTACATTTAATAGTTTTACTGTATTCACAAAGTTGTGCAATATCACAATCTAACTTTAGAACATTTTTGTCACTCCAAAAGAAGTCCCACACACATTAGCAGTCATTCCCCATCGCCACCACTACCTCAAGTCCTAGGTAACCACTAATCTACTCTGCTTCTATATATTTACCTGTTCTGGATGCTTCATATAAATGACTGGCTTCTTTCACAAATCAGCATAATGTTTTCAGGGGTCATCCATGTGATAGGATATATCGGTACTTCATTCCTTCTTATCACTGAATGATATTCATTTTGTGGTTATAACACATTTTATCCTTTCATAAGTTGGTGGTCACTCAGGTTTCCACTTTTTAGCGGTTATGCCATGAATATTCATGTACATGTGTTTACGTGGACATGTGTTTTCAATTCTCTTGAGTATATACCTAGGATAAGAATTGCTGTTCACATAGTAATGCTGTATTTATCATTTTGAGGAACTGCCAGACTTTTCTAGCTGCCTCATTTTACATTTCTCCAGCAAAGTATGAAGTTTTCAACACCCTCATATCCTGTCTTTTTATTTTTTTAAAGATTTTATTTATTTATTTTTAGAGAGAGGGGGAGGAAGAGAGAAAGAAAGGGAGAGAAACATCAATGTGTGGTTACCTCTCGTGTGCCCCCTACTGGGGACCTGTCCTGCAACCCAGGCACATGCCCTGATTGGAGTCGAACTGGCAACCCTTTGGTTCGCAGGCTGGCGCTCAATCCACTGAGCCACACCAGCCAGGGCTGTCTGTCTTTTTTATTATAGCCATCCTAATGGGTTTGAAATGGTAGCTCACTGCGGCTTTTTTTTTTTTTAGATTTTATTTATTTATTTTTAGAGGGGCAAGGGAGGGAGATAGAGAGAGAGAGAGACATCAATGTGCGGTTGCTGGGGGTCATGGCCTGCAACGCAGGCATGTACCCTGGCTGGGAATCGAACCTGCAACACTTTGGTTCGCAGCCCGCGCTCAATCCACTGAGCTACGCCAGCCAGGGCTGCTCACTGCAGCTTTGATTTGCATCTCCCTAATGACTAATAATGTTGAACACCTTTTCATATGCTTATTGGCCATTTGTATATTATGCATTTTATTCTTATGATGAATACACTATCCCTATGTTTATTCTATTAACAAATATTTGCTGAGCAACTATTATGAGTCAGACACCTTTCTAAATGTTGGAATAGGTAAGAGAACACAGGAAACAAAAATTTGAGCTATCGTGGAACATATTCTAGTTGGGGGACACAGACAATAAAGAAAACAAGTTAAACATATAGAAATGTTAAGTGGTGATAGGTGCTGTGGAAAGAAAATAGAAAAGGATAGAGACAGCTGGGGTGGGTTGGGGGGTGGGGCAAGACTTTCCATTGTCAATAAAGCAGCTAGAGAAAGCCTCACCAAGAAGATGACATTTTATTAAAGAGAGAAGGTAGGCATAATGGAGGGAGCCATGCAGAGACATTGACAAAGCAGGTGAAGAGAATAGCACAAGTCTCAAGGTAGGAGGATTCATTAGCTCATTCAAAGAGTATCAGTGTGGCTGGAATGAAGAGGAGAAGGAAAGTAGGCAGAGATGAGACTCTCATAGAGTTGCAATGAGATCAGATTGTTTAGGGCATTACGGGCTGTTAGAAGGGTGTTGGCTTTCACTATGAATGGGATGCTAAGTCTCTGGATAATTCATATAAAGGAGTTGCGTGATCTGACCACCCTAACAGGATATTTGGAAGTGCATGTGTATGCCCACTTGTGGGTGATGGGGAATTGGTTGCCACAATGACTGGGGATCATTTACAAATGAACCTAAAAACAAAACAAAGCAAAACTAAACTAAACTAAACACTAAGCAAACAACTAGAATAGGAACATGACAGAAATGGAGATGGAGGGTCATTAGTGGGAAGGGGAGGGAGGAAAAGGTACAGAGAATAAGTAGTATAAATGGTAGGTAGAAAATAGACAGGAAGGTTAAGAATAGTATGGGAAATATAGAAGCCAAAGAACTTATATGTATGTACAACCCATGGACATGAATTAAAGGTGGGGAATGAGGGTGGGAGGGGGTGTGCAGGGCAGAGGGGAATAAAGAGGGGAAAATGGGACAAATGTAATTGCATAATCAATACAAGATACTAAAAAATAAAATAGTACAAAAATAAAAAAATAAAGATAAAAAGAATAGTATGGGAAATGGAGAAGCCAAAGAACTTACATGCATGACCCATGGACATGAACTAAGAGGGGGATTCCTGGAGGGAGTGGAAGTACCAGGTAAAGGAGGGCAAAGAGGGAAAATTGGAACAACTGTAACAGCATAATCAATCACATTTTAAAAAAGTATAGGTTATGTGGGACAATAATAAAATAAGTACAAGTATAATAAAATGTCTACAATAATAAACATATATATAAACCACAAAATAAGCATAATAAGTATATATAAGAAATAAAATAAACATAAATTGTGTCATAATAATAAACACCTGTGGGGGAGCTTTGCCTGCAGAGTATGCCCCCCCACCCCCACCCCAGTGTGGATGAGAATAAATCTACCAAGATGTGATCTGCTTGGGGAGGAAAGGTGGCCGATCTCTCAAAGAAGAAGGACCAAGAGCCTTTTCCCCAATGGGCTTTTATTGGGTTCACTTTGCACAGGAATACAGGTAAAGCTCATCAGTCATGTCAGGCAGTAAAGATCAAACAATAGATAACATACAAAGAACTATGAGGCCTTATTCTGAGTCAGGGTCAGTTAGCTAAAGGGCTATAAAACTTTGGGAAACAAACTTATTTCCTGCTTGGACCCTTATCAGAAAATTGAAGGCTTTCTTAGTAAAGCAGGTCTCACAGGATTTTATGTGTTCTTTCTTAGGCCTGATTGCCCCTGGCAACCACCTATTCCTGCCCAGGGCTGCACCGCCCTCTGGCATTGTTTCAGGCTTAAGTCAGGTAGGGGAAGTAAGGCAGCCAAGAGATTAGGAGACTTTTCACAGACAGAATGAGGACTCAGGCTATGTCAAGCTGAAGGGAGAGGGTCCATCACCCCCTTTCTCTGTAGCCCCCCAAGTCCTTCCCTGAGGGCCCCTTCATGACTGTGCTTGTCTGAAGTCATCCCTCCCTTGAGGAATCTTACCTGTCTTTGGCTAACTAGTCAGGCTTGGTGCCAAGGAGGGTGAAGTAAAGGGGGCAGAGGTGGCGCCCCTGCCAGGAAGATCAGCTTTGTCTCCTTAGTGGCTTGTGGTCCCAAGGTCTCTCACTCAGCTTTAGCCATGCAGGGGTTACAGCTTCTGAAACCAGGCAACAGGGTTCCCAAGAAACATTCATAAAATCACCATTTAATGTAGAAACCAGAACATGATCAATATTGTTAAATCTACCTGTGCATTCTTACCCAAGCTCATCTCCTTGGTTCCCTCCCAAAGTCACTGTAACAGAGAGGTCTGGCCAGATTGCTGGGCAGAGGGGGAAGGATGCTTGAGAGAGGTCAGGAAGTGCTGAAGGCAGTGGATTTGACAGGGGAATCAAGAGTTGGAAATTTTTAATTTAAGGTAAAATAGTTATAAGCATAGTAAGTAATGCATATGTTAAAGCGGTTGTTTCAGAAACTACAGCTAAGGCCCATCCTGCCTTCTGGGAGAGAAAGCAGACGTCCTGGGGCCCCACTAAAGATTACCACCCAGGGAACAAGTGGAGACACCTGGGCCATTGTGTTCCAGGGAGACAGACGACCACCCACCCCTGGGAAGAGTTAACTGCTCAGGGCAAGAATACTGCAGTTTTTTAATCCAATTTTCCTTGAATTTTAAAACCTCTCATCGCACTTTGTTCTCTGTTATAAAAAGGCTGGCTTGGAAAGAAAATGTAAGACGGTTCGTTAGGGTGCAAACCCACTGTCTTCTCAGATCGCTGGCCATCTGAATAAAGCACCCATGAAAATTCAATCCCTGCCTCTGCTTATTGGGCTCAGTGTATGACGGGTAGCATGAGTGCCGGTGTCTTTTCTGGTTTCAGATTAAAATCACAACCAAAACCACATCCATACCCCCCAGGGAAGGGTAGACAACTTACAGGGCTCATGACACAGAATGCACAGAGTCTCCAGGGGCTGAAGGGTCAGAATACATGTGTATTGTGAAGATGAGCATGGCCACACTCCACCCTGGGCAGAGACAGCCACTTCTCAACATGGTGGCCAGAGCAGAAGCATGTGGCCGACGCCAACCAAGACTGACTAGAAACTGAGACTCTCCCACAGTGTGTAGGATTTGGGGGGAAGATTTAAAACAGAAGACAGAAAAACTGGGCTCTCTTTTTATTCGTGTTGTTGCATTCCTCTCACCACACCTGGGCAAGGGGGACCAAGCATTCATGGGACTGGAGGATGCTGGGTCCCACTCCTGCTCTTGCCTTGCTCTGCTCATACCGTCAGGAGCAGGCTCACCTGGGATGCTGTGATCCTGCACTGAACGGCGCGGGTCCTGGATCGCTTCCATTCTCTTGCTCTCAGAACTGCACACAGCGTCTGGGAAGGCACACTAGTCCTTGGGCATGAGCAGCCTTGCATGTAGGGGGCCACAGACTGAGTCCCTCACAGGACTGGCTCAGTAATCTGGCAGCACACACCAGCCCAGGGAGAGGGCGGAAGCGGGGGGGGGGGGGGGGCGGAGATACCAGCCCCACAAGTGCACACTCAGGAGAGAGACAGAGTCTGGAGCTGGAGAGATGGAGCCCCATTTGTGTAACAACGTTGGGAACAGACAAGAATGGAGGGGAGTCCCTGGGCATGGATTTAGATTTCAGTCTTTTTGGTAACAAGGTGATTTCTGTGTTTTGCAAAAGAGGGTGGCTTGAAGGTGAAAAGGCCTCAGGTTCCCCAAATTGGGCAATATTTAATAACAATCCTTTCCCTTCCCCATCAATTATTGTGTTATGCTTGGGTGTGGCAGCAGGAGGCCAAATCCCATTTTGTTTGGTAACATCCCATTATTCTAAATTCTGTTCTCTTCTCTTTCTCTGATGTTTTTTAAAAATAGTTCTTATCACATATGCATATTTCCCTAAACATTTCATTTTGTTTGTTTGTAAAAGTGATTAATATATGTAGTCTGCAAACTGTTTCTTTAACTTAGCATTATATTTTCAAGATTTATCCGTGTTGTATTTAGAGGTATCTAGGTTCATGAATTTTCACGACTATGTAAATATTCATTGTGTGAAGTTAACCATCCCTTACCTGAGAGGGAGCACTTTGCAGATTATACATTGTCTCCTATTATGAACAAATGGTTGAGATGAACTTTTCTGCATATTTCCTGACATACCATGTGAGAAGCTGTCTAGAACACTGCTTTACAAACTGTGGGTCATGATCCATTAGTAAGTCACAAGAACAAATTTAGTAGGATATGTGGGGGTTCAGAAAGAGCCACCACGGTATGCGGTTATACTTTGAGCTAAATGCAACTTTAGCTGCGGGCTCAAGAGAAACTTTTCCCTTTAACTACCTACAACAGTGATTTTCAACCTCTTTTTTTAAAACCTCCTGGCATACAAGATAATGACTAAATTTCTCTGCCATGCCAAAAAATATATTTTTGCCACTCTGACCAAAAACATAGTATAATTTTGGTTCATTCTCACCAGATTGGTTATTGTTGCATTAGCTGTTGTTATTTTTTTTTATTTGATGATCTAAACACAAAGAGGTCAGTGCCCCTGACTAGATAGATAGTCAGGTATTGCATGTTTTACAAGTTCTTGCAGGGCACTTGTTGGCAATCACTGACCTAGAAAAGCCTGAATCAGGGGTGTGGGTCTTAAACTGTTGTCAGAGATAACTTTTTTTTGACTTATCTATAGGGCAGAGCAAACTTCTATTTACTAAACATATGCTCATCTTACCATCCTGAAATGACCCTATGAAGCCCCCAAAGTGCATTACCTCATTCCTTGCTCAACATGTCTCAATCCCCCTTTCTAACTCTGAACCTCTCCTGAATGTGGGGTCTCTGACTCTCTCATGTATGCAGGATTCCCATACATATGTATGTGTCAAATTTGGTTATTTTCCATCCTTATCTGCCTCATGTCTGTTTGATTATTGGACCAGCCAGAAGAGCCTTGAGGGCAAAGGAAGGTTTGTTCCACTTCAAAATGCAGCCAGCATCTATAGATTTCAACCAGAACTGATATATCAGAAATCACCAGAAGAGTGAACGGAAAGAGAAAAAGAGGAGGGACATTGTACATGGTCCCTAGGCCTGCCTGAAAACATGGTATTTTTCCTTTGTTTGCATACATAGGAATCCAAAAGATATTGTAAACATTAATACAATATATATATTCTATAAGGAAGGCCTCACAAACGTTACCATGGCAATGCTGGGAAGAGTCTTGAATGTGAAACACCATGCTTCAGAAACTGTTGGCTCAAAGAAGTTATTTATTTACCAAGAGAATTAATGTGTGATTTATACATATTGGGCATGCTAATATACTGAGATGCTTTCTCCAACAAAATAACACTGAAGAAAAATGAGGGAAAAAAATCAGACCAAAATGGAAGAGAGAAAAATACTTGGGTTCAACTGAACACCAGCCTGCTCTACCTAAAGAAACATCATGTACGAAGGTCCAAGGCAAGAAGTCTATGCTGCTGAGAATGACCCTATGGAAATTCATGGCAGGACTGGTATAAAAGAAGTACAGGCCTTTGTATACAAAAGTGGAGAAGAGCAGGGTATGTAATATTTTCTTAAAGTAATTTCACTTGTGTGTTGCTGTACTGATTTGGGATATACAATGTATTATTGTGGTGATAGTTAAAAGGTTTAAAGCCACGCCACGGTAGAGTATTTAAGTATGCAAATGTTCAAATTGTTTTGAGTGGGGGTTCTGTAAAGTCACCTTCCCACCAGCAGTGTTTGTGAGCCCTGTTCTGCGTCCTCTCTAGCATTAGTAATGAGAGATTCCTTAATTTTTTGTCAGTCCAACTGGTATTAAATGTTATCTCCTGGTGGTTTTAATTTTTAGTTACTAAATGAGTAATGAAATGGACAATATTTTTATATGTCTATAGCCCATTCATGTTTTCTTTTCAGTTAATTACTGAACTGTGATATCTTTTTGCCTATTTACTCTATTGGATTATTTATCTTTTTCTTATTAATTCATGAATTCAGGCTGCTCACCCGTTGTTGGTTATATATGTTGCAAGTATTTAATTATGGTTTGTGGCTTGTCCTTTCCATCTGTAATGGGGAACTCAACCCCCAGAAATGGGGGAGGATTTTGGCAGTGCATGTGTGACTGGACACCCTGCTCCTTGCAGACCATGACAGCCGGGAGAAGAGCATCGGGTACAGTTCCATTTAGTTGGGTCTTTTAGTAAAAACATTTTATAACTTTTTACCATAATAGTCCTCGTATACTATTTGTTAGATTTATTCACAAATTCTTATTGCACTTGCAGATGGTATCAACTTTTTAAAGAAAGCAGTAATTTCTAATTGTGGCAATTAAATTTCATGTAATGAATTTGTATTCAGCAATCTTGCTAAACCCCTCTATTCTAATCATTTATCTGTATATGTTTTAGAGATTTCTACTTTGACAATCATAACATCTACAAATAATCAGTTTTTCGTATTCCTTGTCAAACCTTTGATCTTTTACTTAATTTTGTTTCGTTAATCTCCTGGTTGGGATTGCTGATACAGTGTTGATTAGAAGTAGAAATAATCGGGTCCTTGAGTTTTTCTTAATCTTAAAGGAAAGCTGTCAAAATTTCACCATTAATTTTTTTTAAAGATTCCCTTTATCTAATTAAGGACGTTTGTTTTGTACATTTTTAAAAAATATCATGATAGGTATTGAATTTCTTGCTTTTTCTGCACTCATTGACTGATATTCTTTTCTCCTTTAATCTGTTATCATGCTAAATTGCATTCACCCCTAAAAGAATTTTTGTCTTATTTTTGGCTAGCCTACAAATGAAGCTGGAGATTTAATTATGATTTTCTAATGAAAATGTTGAGGTGACACTCTAAGCTAAGCCCTGGTGGGATCAGTGTATAATTTTTTTTCCTCTGAAAGGTTTTTTTTTGGGGGGGGGGATTTGATGAAACTCAACCAAACATAGCATGCCTGCTAAATTGAAGTCCGACAGTGGGCTTGAGTGTGAGTGTGCCTGTGTGTTTCTTCCCCTTTAAAGAGCCCTGGCAGAACAAATATTGCTTAAAAGTCCCTTCAACTGAGAATTTAAAACCTTGTATTTTAAATCTCTCTGTTAGTCCCTGTGTGAATTCTGAACTTCCTAGACTTTAAATTGAGTTCTATTTTTTTCAGAATACAATTGCTCTGCACTTTAAAAACTTTCTAACTTCTGATCCTATTAGATTTTTAAGTTTCAGTTACCGAGATCCACAGACCACTGTCATCCCCTCATAATGGCCAGAACTTACAATTAATGGTGATTGATCACAGTAGGCAGGCAGTAAGCTCCATGTTTTACCTAGATCAACCCTATTCATTTTAATTCTGTGTTACAGATATGGGAAAGGAAGGGTTCAGTGGTTGAGCAATTGTTTAAGCTCACCAGGCAGTTACGTGGCAGAGCCTGGGCAGGGGTTAAGACCTCTGTGCATTTGACATCATGAATAATAAAAAGATTCCATCTGTGGCCCTGGCTAGTGTGGCTCAGTGGGTTGAGTGCCAGCCTGTGAACCAAAGGGTCACAGGTTCAATTCTCAGTCAGGGCACATGCCTGGGTTGCGGGCCAGGTCCTGAGTAGGGGGTACATGAAAGGCAACCACACATTGATGTTTCTCTCTTTTCCCTTTTTCCCTCCCCTCCTCTCTCTCTAAAAATAAATAAATTTTGAAAATCTTTTTAAAAAGATTCTATTTGTGCATTTTAGCTATTTTCATAGCTATGTTTAGTATTACAATTAAATGGTGGTGTTTCTAAAAAACAGTTTGTTACTAATTAAGAGTTTTATTACACTATGATCAAAGCATTGTTTATATTATTCCTATTTTATGAAACTTATTATTGCTTCATTATCTAAGATCAATTTTTGCGAATGTTCCATGTGCAGTTAAAAAGAAGGTATATTCTTTATTATCAGTGTATGAAGTTCTATATATATCCCCTACTTTATTGATTATATTGTTTAGGTCTTCATTATCTGTATTTATTGCCTATCCTTATTTTTGACCTAAGTTGTAGTAAGAGTGGTATCTTAAAATTTCTTATTATTTATATATTTCTATAGATTTCTCCTGAAGTTTCCTACAATTTCCTGCTTATGAAGGTGACTGGCATGTGCTTTGGAATGTAGATGTTCATTACTGCTGTATCTGCATTGTTGGCTTTTAGAATTACAGTGTCCTTTCTTGTCACATATAAAGCTTTTGGTTGAAATTCTACTTTAATATTAGAATCCTAACTCTTGCTTTCTTATTATCTTTATTTGCCCCTCCCTATATGTCTGACTTTTCTGAATCACCACGTTTTAGATGTTTCTGTTACACACAGCATATAGCTGAGTCTGCTTTGTAAGACAAATTGAAAATTGCTTTCATATGTGAATTAGCCCCATTCACATTGTTGATGTGATTAATATATTTTATTGCAATCCAGCCATAGTATAATTACTATGAATATTTTCTTTGTATTAACTGTTTCGTTGTCTACATATTTTCCATTGGGCTTTCATTTTAAAATTTCTTTTGGTATTAAAAAAGACTGTGGTGTTTATTAAGGTGGATTACCTTTGTGCTCAAACCTTTTTTATTGTTTTTGGTTCCCTATTTTCTTATTTAACCTTTTACTGTCTAGTTTGTTGGTTTCTTATAATACCTTTAATTTCTACCTATTGCCTATATACTAATTAATGAGCTCACCCTACTTTCCTCTCCCCCTTTTATTTTTTCATGGCATCTATTTCTACTTTATCAAAACATAAAACATTTATATTTTATTCATTCCCCTCTCCCCGTCTTTTAGTCTTAGATTTATATTTAAACATATTAAATGTTAAAAGCCATTGGCTTTTTTGCTATAATATCTCCAGCCACCTCTTGGTTAGAAAATATTCATCCTCTAGGATTCTCCTAAAGAAGGGCTTGGGGGTACAGTGTTCTTGTGGCTCTTACATGTTTGAAATGGCTTTTCTGCAAGCCTTTCTCTTCAGAGGGCTGGCCAGATCATGCTTGGTTCATGTTTGCATTCGTTGTATATTTTGGCTCACTGTGTTTTTCCTTATATTTCTTTGAAATGCTACTCTCTTGTTGTCTTGCTTTGTGTATTCCTTTTCAGATAGTGTTCTCGGCCTTCTAAATTGTTCTATCTTTTTGCCTGAAGTCCCAGAGGACTTTTTCCCTTTATCTTTAAAGTTTAATGGTTTTACTAGCCTATGTTAATTTTTCCTGGTTATCTGTTTAATCCTTTCAGTATGTATTTTCAGGTTTTTATTTTATGATACTTTTCTTGGATTATAGCTTATATATTAGTGTGTTTACAGTGTTCTTTTCCTGTTCTTCCTCATCCTTCTTTCTTACTCCTCCTTCTTTTTTTCTTTTACTTCTCTTCCTTTTCTTCTTCTTCCTTCTGTTCCTCCCTCACGTTTATTTTCCCGACTCTTTGTCCTTGAGGGGTTCTATTTATAATATGTGGAATCTTTTCCTATCTTCTATTTCAACCATTTCTTTTTTTGTTTTTAATCCCATTTTTTGTTTTACTACATTTTTAATGCCCCTTATTGAACTTTTACTTAAGCCTTTTCTCTCTTAGACACTTTATAATTTAGTCATCATTTCTAATATGATTTCTGTCTTTTGCTTTAATTTATTTCCTCTTTTAAATAAAGTTTCATGTTAATTCTTCCTATTTGAGGTCCATTTCTTTTATTTTTTAAATAAAAATTTCTCATTAAAGGTGAATTTTTTAAAAAATATTTATTTTTAGAGGGGAAGGGGAAGGGGAGGGAGAGAGGGAAACATCAATGTGTTGTTGCCTCTTGCACGCTCCCTACTGGTGACCTGGCCCACAACCCAGGCATGTGCCCTGACTTGGAATCAAACCAGTGACCCTTTGCTTCACAAGCAAGCACTCAATGCACTGAGCCACACCAGCCAGGGCTAAAGGTGATTTTTCAATGTTTCCAAATACATTTTTAAGAATATTTAATTATGTTGGGAGTATTATGCTAAAGTTTTCTTCTGTTTAATTTTGTCACAGAGGGGCAGTTCATCAATTTTATCAGTTGAATGCTTTGATTCTTATTTTCTGTTTTCTTTTTCCCTTATAGTAGGTTTGTGTAGGTTAAGATTGCTTATGTCTATGCATTTTAGGGCCAAGGTTGTTTGTGTATGATGTGTATTGGCTATCTTTCGCTGTACAACAAGCAATAAAACTTACTGGCTTAAACATAAAAAACTGTAATGATTTATAATTGTGTATTGACTTACACAATTGTGTAATTGTGTAAATAGTGGTTCTTCAGTTGTCTCAGCTGAGTTCATTTATGCAGCCATGCTCAGCTGATAAACTATCTGGGGACTAGAGTCAGTTGGGATGGACAGCTTGGTCTTTGTTCATGTAGTCCTTTTTTTTTTGGTAGAATTTAATTTTTATTTACAAAACACTGCAAGATGTGAAATTCTACATAGAAATTTTAAAAAGAGGAGAAGCTTCACACAGTATGTGCAGTTTTGGACTGTTCAAGTATAGTTTCGTTGTAAAAAGTGCTACAATAACAAACCACATTTAAAAAGAGTTCTTAGTAGAGAAACAACAGTCTTTTATTCTAAAGGCGGTGCTCTAAGAGGGTAATAGTGGAAGCTGCAAGGACTCTCGATAAAAAAAATATGGCCCAAATGAAAGAACAGATCAAAGCTCCACAAAAAACTACAACTAAGCAATGAAAAGATAGCCAACCTATCAGATGCACAGTTCAAAACACTGGTAATCAGGATGCTCACAGAAATGGTTGAGTATGGTTGCAAAATAGAGAAAAAAGTGAAGACTATGAAAAGTGAAATAAGGAAAATGTACAAGGAACCAACAGTGAAGAGAAGGAAACTGGGACTCAAATGAATGGTTTGGAACAAAAGGAAGAAAGAATCATTCAACCAGAACAGAATGAAGAAACAAGAACTCAGAAAAAATGAGGAGAGGCTTAGGAACCTCTGGGACAACTGTAAACATTCCAACATCCAAATGGTAGGAGTGTCAGAAGGAGAACAGTGGGAGCTGTGTGTGATGGAGATGCTAGCCTGGGACTGGAAGGAAGAAAAGGAGGAAAGGGCATGGGCACCAGGAAAAGGGATGGAAAGAGAGCCACAGGGCAGCACAGCTATTAGGGGGTAGGGGCGGGCAAACGTCTGGAGAGTGGAAGCAAGGCTTACCTGTGCAGGTGAGTGTGTGTGTACTCCACCATGTACGTGTTTACATGCGCAAGGAGGAGGGCACGGAGGTGTGTAGTTTGCTGGGGTGTCCCAAGGAGCGCCGGGAGTGGGCCTGGGCATCCTCCACATCCAATGTGGGAGTGAGAGTCCAGAGGGAGGAAGGGGAGTTTCAGGGAGGTCCGCAGCTCCAGGGTCGAGGGCGGGTCACAGGTGCAGGGCAGGGTGGATGGGAGGCCGTTTCTCTGTACCGCTCTTTCTCGCCTATTCTTTTCTTCTTTATTTATCTTCTATCTTCATTTCCTGTGCTGGGTCAGGCAGTTAGATTACTGCAAGGAAGACTCTGGGGTCAGTATGTACCTGAGCGGGGACCCAGGCCTGGTCACCTTGCACAGGTGGGCTGCTTCTGAAACAGCTCCCTGTGGAGATAATCGCCACCTGTTGGGGAGAGGATTCTCTGCTCACCTGGTTACTTTAGACTTAGCAGGCAGATTCAACACTTCATAAAGCATGCGTCTCCTTCTCTATTATCTAAGGAGATATTTATTAGGCATATTTATCCACTCGTTTGTCAAAGTTCAGGCATACAGAAGATGGCGTACCTTGCCACTGTCCTTTAGGAAGACACGAATGGATGCACACTAACTAATGCTCCATCTGTTGGATAAATGTGCGGCTTCAACATCCCTGGCCAGGGCGCTCCCTGGAGACCGTTCTCCAGCCAGGAGCTCCGGTTCCCTGTCCCTTCCTGTTTTCCTTCGAAGAGCGGGTCTGCAGAGTTCAGGCGCGTCTCCGTTTTGACATTGGTGTGCTTGCAGTGGCCTGAATGCACAGTGGATACTCTGTCAAAAATGCAACCTAAAACATTTTGGTGGTTCAATAATTCAGGAATAACCTTAGTGCAAACGTTCACCTATCTTTGCTGCTCCTTTTCAAATTCAGAGCAAGTAGAAAGTAGAGAGGACTAAGGGAAAATATTGAAAATTAATGTGATACGAGCATTCACATTTCTTAAGCACCGTATTTTTCAGACTGTAAGATGCACTTTCCCCCCCAGATTTGGGAGGAAGATGGGGGTGCGTCTTATACTCCAAATGTAGCTTACCTGGCTTGCTGTGGCAGGGGGAGGGAGCATCAGTGGAGCACAGTCCCAGTTATTAAATATTTTACCACATTTTTTGCTTCAAAATTTTTTTTCCTATTTTACTCCTCTGAAACCTAGGTGCATCTTATGGTCTGGTGTGTCTTACAGTCCTGAAAACATGGTATCTTTATCCCATAGGAGTGATGAAGCAGTTAACAAACTAAATATTAAATGCTAACTTTTCAAAATACCACATGAACTTATGCCTATGCAGTAATTCTCCAGGATTCACCAGTCAGTTGACTAAGTGGGTGTCTTTCTTTTCTGGCTCTGATCTTATTCCATTCCCTTTGGGGGACCCAATGAGGAACGAAGAGAGTATGTAGCAAGCCTTTATATCTTTATTTTTGTGTTTATATTTTCATACCACATATTGTTTTCATGAAGGTCACTTGATTATGGAAGGATGGTAGGAAGTTTCTTTTTTCCCCCAAGTAAATTTTGATTTTTTTGAATACTGTAGATTTCGGCAGTGCTGTTTCTCTCAGCAATGTGAACATCAGAATGGGCAGTACCCGCACCTCTGAACACAGAAATAAGTATTTAAGGAGAGTTTCCAGTGATTTAGGAAAAGATGTGATCAAGAAATCATAAGACATAAAGCCTGTCATTTATAATAAAGAAGACAATTTTACAAAGGATGCTCACACACTAGACCATGAGTCATCCATGCCATTGAACCTGGACCTCCTGCAGGGTGAGATCCCACTGTCTGTCTGCTTCCATGCCCCTCAAGTCTGAGCTGGAGGAACTTCCAGTGTGGCCAGGGACCGCAGGGAGCAACAGGAGCAGAGGAGCTGTTCCTCCTCTGGGGACCTGTGGGTCCCATCAGTGTCACACTGTAGACACCATATTCTCTTACATAACTATTCTCTCCCTTCCTCCTCCATGCTGATAACCCTCCATGTGATCTCCATTTCTGTGACTCTATTCCTGTTCTAGTTGTTTGCTTAGTTTGTCTCTGTTTTTTCTTTTTTTAGGTTCAGTTGTTGATTGGTTTGAGTTTGTTATCATTTTACTGTTCATCTTTTTTATCATCTTTTTTTTTAGTTAAGTCCCTTTAACATTTCATACAAGGGCTTGGTGATGATGAACTCCTTTAACTTGACTTTATCTGGGAAGCACTTCATCTGCCCTTCCATTCTAAATGAAAGCTTTACTGGACAGAGTCATCTTGGATGTAGGTCTTTGCTGTTCATGACTTTGAATACTTCTTTCCAGCCCCTTCTTGCCTGCAAGGTTTATTTTAAGAAATCAGCTGATAGTCTTATGGGAATTCTTTTGTAGGTAATTGTCTCCTTTTCTCTTGTTGCTTCTAGGATTCCTTCTCTTTAATCTTGGGTAATGTAATTAAGATGTGCCTTGGTGTGTGCTTCCTTGGGTCCAACTTTTTTGGGACTCTCTGAGCTTCCTGGACTTCCTGGAAGTCTATTTTCTTTGCTAGATTAGGAAGCTCTCCTTCATTATTTGTTCAATAAGTTTTCCATTTCTTGCTCTTCATTTTCTCCTGCTGGCACCCTTATAATTCAGATGTTGGAACATTTAAAGTTGTCCTGGAGGTTCCCAAGCCACTCCTCATTTTTTTGAATTCTTATTTCTTCATTCTGTTCTGGTTAAATGTTTATTTTTTTCTTCTGCTCCAAATCATTGATTTTAGACTCAGTTTCCTTCCCTTCACTAGTTCCTTGTACATTTTCCTTACTTCACTTTTCATAGCCTTCACTCTTTCCTCTATTTTGCTACCATACTCAACCATTTCTATGAGCATCCTGATTACCAGTGTTTGAAGTCTGCATCTGATAGGTTGGCTATCTGTTCATTGCTTAGTTCTATTTTTGGGGCTTTGATCTAGTCTTTCACTAGAGCCATATTTTTTTTTTTTGTCTCAGCACGGCTGTTATGTTGTAAGGGGTAAAACCTTAGGTATTTGTCAGGGCAGGGCAACCCACATTGCCAGATTGTGGTGCTGTATGTGGGGGAGGGTTCTGAGAGGGAACAATGCCACTTCCTCAGCTCTCTGCCAGCTTTCAGTGACTTCCCCCTCTACTCACAAGCAAATTGAGTCCTTCTGGTGCTGATTCCTTAGTGGGAGGGTTTGTGTATGTTCTAGGACCCTGTGGGTCTCTCCAACAAACTTTCCTGTGAGCCTGGGAGTTTATCCTGCCACCTCAACCCCCACAGATTTTTACTGCCAGAGGTTTTGAGGCTTTAGATCCCTGCTCTGGAACCCTGGGTTGTGCAGTCTGTCTCGCTCCCCAGTTATTCCTACCAGTTATTCTCATGCAAATGTGGGACCACCCAGTCCACCAGCCACCACCTTGTCCACTGGGTCCTGTGGCCGCCTCCTTGCTGCTCATCCTGTCTGCCTTGGCTGCCTGTCTCTGCTCCTCCTATTGGTCTGAATGAATGTTTCTTCTTTAACTCCTTGGTTGTTAGACTTCCTTACAGTTCAATTTTCTGGCATTTCTGGTTATTTTTTGACTTAAAATTTTTTGTTGTCCTTCTTTTGGTTGTGAAAGGAAGCAAAGTGTATCTACCTATGCCTCCATCTTGGCTGGAAGTTGCATTTAGCTTATTGACTGACACAGTAAGCCACCTATAAATGATAATTATCATTATTATTATTATAAAACTAGTACATCTGCTTTTAGGCTTGTTCACTTGTCACCAACTTGCTGTTTTAGCTGCTGAATTTCCCAATACTCTGCAGCTGAGTTGCATTTTCTGAAGAGGATCTTTACTCAGCTATTATGACATGCCGTCTGTTCCCCTCGTTCAGCCTGACAGCCAACACTTGCTTTGATCACTTTCTGACATTCATCCTTTGCATATGTTGAGCCAAGTGGAATTACAGCAACAGCTGTGGTCTGATAGACTCACTATATTCCTACAACTCATTTAAGGAGACTCTTTTTTTACTGTATTGTAAAAAAAATTTGAAAATACTAAAAAGTATACGAAGAAAATAAAAATCACCAACCACAGTTAATCACAGTTAACATTTTCATACTTCTCTCTCTAGATATAGATATATAATTTATATACATGCATATGCATATTAAAATACATCAATATGTATAGTTTTGTGTTTCTTCTTTGTTCAGTTAACATTATATTTTAAATAATTTTTCAAGCCATTAAATAGTCTTTAAAAAGTTTATTTTTAAAGAGTATCATTTTTTAAAAGTAGTTATGGTGTCAGATGGGCACGAGATTCATTGGGATAATCACTTAATAAGTTATATAATGTCTAATCACTGGGGTGTACACCTGAAACTAATATAATAATATATAGCAACTGTAATTGAAAATAAAATAATAAATTAATAATACATTAAAAAATTCTTATCTGTGGGGCCTACAACAATGAGTTCAGTGCTGAATAAATGCTGATGAAATCTATTCATTCAACAAATTATTTAAAGAGGCCTCCTATCAGCCATGTACTGCTTTAGGAACTGGGATGGAGCTCCTGTCTTCATAAATCTTGCGTTAAGGAAAAGATTATATGTATATACGTACATACACACACATATAATCATACAAAAGTCAGATAGTGATAAATGTAGAGGAAATACAGAGACAAAAATAAAGTAGGAAGGGTGCTGGTAGGAGGGGAAGGAAGAGCGGAGCTGAGGTTGTAAATAGGGTGACAGGAAAGGCTTCACTGAGAGAGACAGCTGAGCAAACACCTGAAAGAGATGAGGGGTGAGCTGTCTGACTATCTGAAGAAAGGGGTTTCCAGACGGAGGGGAAGTCCAAAGACCCTGAGGCCACAGTGGCTGAAGCAAAGGCTCAGAAGGGAAGAGTAGTTGGAGAGGAGATGTGAGAAATAAAGGGAAGGTGTGGAGGAGTCATGAAGGGTTTTCTAAATCACAGCGCGAACTTTAGCTTTACTTCCTTGCCGTGCAGTGGGAGTGTGTGTTGCCTACTCCCTTCTCCCTTTTGGTGAATCCTTAACTCAAGTGCCACCGTATGAGGGAGGACTTCCTTAATTTGTCTAGAATAGAATTAGTAAAACTCCCATCAGTGGACCTAGAGAAGTTTTCATAGTTTTATGGATAAAATTAATTTAGAGTTAAGGTATTAAAAGAGGGCTGTATCTCTTTGAAAGAACATCTTTGGAAATAGGAGCAAAGAACAAATGTCCAACCAATTTAATTTGTATACATAATAGAAAAAAAGTTTAAATAATAAATAATCATTTTTAAGAAAGATTTTAACTTATTTGTTCATTTCCTTGTCATTGGGCTTGTTTTTCAGGTTTTTGCTCTAATAAATGACATTACTATGAGCATTGTAGTGCAAGCATTTAAAAAATTCACTCTCAATTATTAGTATTTTAAAAGTTAAGGTATAGATCCTAATTGTATAGTTTGATGAGTTTTGAAAAATGCATACACCCAATATCCACTCTTTTTTTTAACAAATAGGATCTTTTTATCACCTCAGGAAATTTCCTTGAGTCTCTTCTTTACAAATCTCTATAATCTGATGCTTAAGAGTTTGTTTAATCTTCTCTTAAAATTCATTTAAATGGAATTGTTAAAAGAAAACTTCCTGCAGACAATTTATAGATCAGTTTACTAGATCAAGTAGGCTTTTATTGAGCAATTGGACAGCATCCAACCTAGAAGAGAGAAGGGGGCTCCAAAGAGCTATTCAAGGCAACAGATTTTTAAAAATTGGGATATAATTGACATAACATTAGTTTCAGGTGTACAACATAATAATTTGACATTTGTATATATTGAGAAATGATCAACACAATAAATCTAGTTACCATCCATCACCACATACAATTACAATTCTTCTGATGAAAACTTTTAAGATGTGCTCTCTTAGCAGCTTTCAAATATGCAATATAGTATTATTAACTATAGTCATCATGCTGTATATTACATCCCTAGGGCTTATTTATTTTATAACTAGAAGTTTGTAGCTTTTGACTACCTTCACCCATTTCACTGCCCCCATGCTCCTCAAGTCTTTGGCAATTACCAATTTGTTCTCTGTATTTGTGAGTGAGGTTTGGTTTTTTTTTTTTTTGGTTTTGGTTTTTGTTTTTGGTTGTCTTTTTTCTTTTGATTCCACAAGTGAGTGCATATAGTCTTTCTTTTATTTCAGTTAGCGTAATGCCATCAAAGTCCATCCACGTTGTCCTAAATGGCAAGATTTCAGTGTTTTTATATCTGAATAATATTCCATTATATGTGTATAACACATTTTCTTTATTCATCTCCTGATGGACACTTAGGTTTTTCCATGTCTTGACTATTGTAAATAATGCTGCAATGAACATTGGGATACAGATATCTTTTCAAGTTAGTGTTTTCGTTTTCTTCAGACAGCTAGTGGAATTGCTGGATTATATGGTAGTCTTATTTTAAATTTTTTGAGGAACCTCCATACCATTTTCCATAGTGCCTGCACCAATTTACATTCCTACTAACAGTGCATAAGCATTCTTTTATCTCCACATCCTCACCAACACTTATTTCCTATGTTTTTGATAATAGCAATTCTAACATGTTTGATATAAATCATTGCAGTTTTGATTTACATTTCTCTGATAATTAGTGATGTTTAGCACCTTGCAAGAAATTTTTATAGGCCTAAGTGATCAGGAATAAGGAAGTTGTACTGGGCATTTGCTGATTGGTTAAAGCAGCATTACTTAAAATAAAGATTTTATTTATTTTAGAGGGGAAAGGAGGGAGAAAGAGAGGGAGAGAAACATCCGTGTATGGTTGCCTCTCACACCCCCGCCACTGGGGACCTGACCTGGCCCACAGTCCAGGCATGTGCCCTGATAGGGAATCAAACTGGTGACCATTTGGTTTGCAGGCCGATGCTCAATCCACTGAGCTATACCAGCCAGGGTTACTTTCCTTATATTGAGAAAAGGAAAGATTTGGAGACAGGTTAGCCATACAAGTACTGATTGGTTGACCTAGGCCTGCCTTTTCTGAGAAAGCCAAGAGCACAGAGCATAGAAACTTAGTTAAGTTTTCGGTTTGCTAATGTGGGTCTTAGCATGAGGGACTCCATCTTGGGCCAACTGGTTACTTTAACAGAATCATTCTGTAGCTACCCTCTTCTATCCTGCTTTCACTCAACATAATGTTTTTGATTCATCTATGCTGTTGTATACATTGGTATTCCTTTTTATTGCTGACCCATATTCCATTATATGCATATACTGTAATTTTTTTATCTATTTCCTATTGATGAATATTGGATGATTTTCAGCTTGAGACTATTGTGAATAAAGCTACTCTTACTATTTTAAATGTCTTTTTGTAAATATGTGTTCATTTTTCTTGGGTAAATACCTAGAATTGGAGTTTCTGAGGTACAGGGAAGGTGTATATTTAACTTCATGAGAAATTACCTGTTTTCCAATGCGGTTATAACATTTTACACTCCCACCAGCAAGGTATGCATTCTGGTTGTTCAGCTTCCTCTACAATATTTGGCATTGTTATTCTTTATTTTGACACCCTGATGAGTGTATAGTGGAATGTCATTGTGTTTTAATTTGTATTTTCCTGATAATTAATAAATTAGATTTGTGTTTGTAGTATTGAGTCATAGGAGTTATTTATGTATCCTAGATACAAGTCCTTTGTCAGATGTATGTGTTGTAAATGTCTTCACCCCGGTTTGCCTGTTCATTTCTTGGTGGTGTTTTTGATGAGCAGAAGTTTTATTTTTGAAATATTCAATTTATAATTTTTCCTTTTATGATGAGTGCTTTCTATGCTCTGTATCAGAAGTATTTTCACCTGTTTTCTACAAGATTTATAAGCTTGCTTTTTTACATTTAAGTCTATGGTCCACTTTCAGTTAATTATTGTATATGGTTAAGGGGTCAAGGCTTATTTTTTTATAGGAACATCAAGTTGTTACAGCACTATTTATTAAAAAGGCTATATTTTCAGAAAAGAGGTAACCCACAGTAGCTGAGGAGGAGGAGAGGACAAGGGGGTAGGAGAAAGAGGAAAGGGAGGTAGAGGAGGAAGGGGAGGAAAGAAGGAAGGGAGATGTTAAAGATCCAGCAGGACCTGACGACAGAAGAAGGAGACAGGAACCAAAGAACTCAGGTGGAAAAGGAGGCAAAACCTTCAACCGAGGACTTGCAGGATAAGGAGGAAGGAGAATACATTAAAGTCAAAGTCAACAGACAGGACAGTGGTGAGATTCGGTTCAAAGTGAAAATGACAACACATCTCAAGAAACTCAAAGACTAGCACTGTCACGGACAGGGAGTTCCAATGAATTCACTTAGGTTCTTCTTTGAAGGTCAGAGAATTGCTGATAATCACATTCCAAAAGTCTCTAAGCACATCAGTTTCCTCTCTGCCTGTTTCCTAAGATATTGACACGCAGTAAGGCTGCAACACTATCTTAGCTGTGGTGGACCAGGAGGCTCAAAACAGAGAGTTTGTCCCCTGGGATCCACACTGATCCTCAGTGACACCTCCCAGATCCCATTAGTTGTCTTCTGGGTCGTTCCTGGTGGACACACTGACAGCAGCCTCTTTCCTTTTCTCTCCCTCTTGGGCACCTTAGACTTATCTGTCTTGGTTCTTTTCTTTCTCTTGACATTGTAAATCAACTCCATCTCCTACTAGAGGTGATCACTTAAGGAATGGGACCATAATACATGTAGGAAACAGAAAAAAAACATTAAGGGAATATTGCATTGAGCAAGGCAGAAAGCCTGTGAATGGAATTTGTGTGGGTTCTAGATGAAACAGAAGAGCAAGTCTTAAGAATGTGGAGCTGGTGGGGACAGTCTAAGGTTCAGCCTTTGATTTGAAACTGCTAGGTATACTTTCATAGGAGAAAAGAGGAACAGAATATATTTTATGATCTCTTCCCCTTTATGGTGCTAAACCATGGTCTACAGAGCTGGATCAAAGTGAAGCAGTTTCATCTTTGATAAATTGCTGCTGGTGCCATTAATGGTTAAGTAGTTTAAATCAAAATCAACTTTATTCACTGCTGCATCATTTGCTGACTTTTGGAAAACCTTAAGCAGGTGACTGCAGCCATGTTGGTCCTCACCTTTCCCTGTGGGCTGTGACAACATGGGGGTTCCTTCTCAGAGAGGGTGGCAAAGCAGGGCCACGGCTGCCCACGCAGCGCCAGTGGTATGGTGAGATGATATGAAATAGACATTTGATCTTCCATCCTTAGTCTCTGGCACAAACCTGCTAAAACCCTTGTGATTTCTGGAGCACATAGGGAGTATGTTTTGTTACTCATAGCAGGCTCCTTTCAACATCTGAGATTACATTAATAAGGTGAATTTTGGAAAGCCCCTATGGAGAGGGAACCGGTTGTTAGGGGAATCAACCAGGTGGTTGGAGGGTTGGACATTTCAGCCCCCTACACCTAGACTCAGAGAGGGAGAGAAGGGCTGGAGTTTGAGTTGGTCACTATTTGCCAATGATGAAATCAACGATGCCTGTGTAACGAAGCCTCCATAGAAACCCGAATTAAAGGAGTTCAGAGAGCTCCTGAGTTGGCGAATGCAAGCATGTGCTGGGAGGGTGGCGCACATGCCTCCATGGGGAGGGAAGGTCCTGAGGTTGGAACCATTCTGGACTTTGCCCCACGTATTTCTTCATCTGGCTTTCATATTTGTGTCCTTTACCATAAAACTTTGTACAAATCAGTAATAGTAAAAGAAAAGGCTATATTTCCCCTGTTGAATTAGTTTATTGCCTTTATTGAAATTATTAACCATATGTGCATGGATCTATTTTTGGACTCTCTATTCTGTTTCAATGATCTGTTCACACATCTATGTCACCGTGTCTTGATTAGTAATAGTATTGCTATAAAACTTGAGATCTGGTAGAGCAACTACTTCAGTTTTGTTCTGTGAGAGCCCAAATGCTTTGCTTTTAGCATGCAGGTCTTGCACAGCTTTCATTTTCTATACATATTGTTATGATTTTTGGTGCAATTATAATAGTTTATTAAAATCAAAATTATTTTTGCTAGTTCTGGGAGATTGTATTTCCAAAAACAGCTGCAACAGTGTTTCCAATCCTCATGTTCTTCCAGAATTTTGCCACTGTACCATCAAGTGGTGGAATCTATTTGACTCATTGGGCCTTTGAGGCTGCCTGAACAATCAGGATGTGGTGGAAGTGACACTGTGTGATTTCCAAGACTAGGTTAGAAGGTGACATAGCTTCCACCTGGCTCTGTCTCCTAGGGCCCTTTGAATCCAGCATACAGGTCGCGAGGAAGCCCAGGCTACCTGGAGAGTCCATGTGAAGGTATTCCAGAGGATAGCGCCCGCTAAAATTCCAGTTGCAGCCAGCATCACATGCCAAGAAAAATATTAGCAAATGAATGAATAATTGATGGGGATTAGGTCTGGGATGACTGTCCCTTTTGTCATTAGGAATATAGATTTTGAGTTTTACTGAATGTTTCTTTTATGTTCAGCTTGGGACAATGCTTTCTAAAAACAATGTGTAAGAAGGAGAAGAATTTGGAGGAGCGTTAGGAGTTACCAAAATGCATTTACAGAATGCCGAATAAGACCACTGCAGAAGAATAAAGATTTCCATTAACTGATCTTCCTCTCTGGATCCTTTGCCTGCTACTGTCAGGGTTGCTTTTTAGTTTGTTCGTTTGTAAATAAGAACAAGAAAGAGGAAAGAAGCCCTATGAAGAAAGCCTGAAAGAAAACTGGTCTGTGGTATGAGGTAAAAAAAAGGGATGGAGGGTTAGTGGCCTCCAATGTGTCCATATTGTTTTGTGTCCTAAGCTGGAATGGGTACACGGATGATAGCTACATGCTTATCTACACCATTTTATATGCACTATATATGTCACTTCCTTTTTAAACAATGTTTACTTATGTATAGACATATGTATCCATATACAAAAGGTATGCATGTATAAACATTTTAAAAAGGAAATGGGATTTTAGTCTGAGGAAATGAGGGCTTAAAATGACTTAAAGTCTTCGTTTGTATGAAAGGACTTCATGAGAAGGGTGTACGCTGGCTGTTTCTAGAACCATGATGATTAGGCAAGGAAAAATGGGCTTAAATTAAAATAGAAGAAATTTGCCCTGGCTGGTGTGGCTCGGTTGTCCTCCCGAACACTGAAAGGTTGAGGGTTTGATCCCTGCTTGGGGTACATACACGAGGTGGCCAATTGATGTTTCTGTCACATCAATGTTTGTCTTTCTCTCTTCTCACTCTAAAAATAAAAAATATTATAGAAAAAATAGAAGAAACTTAAGATGGTCATAGGAAGAACTGCTTGAAAACCCTACTTCTTGAACACTGGAGTGTGCTCTCACGAGACAGTTGTGTAGATTTCCTTCCTTGAAAGCTTGGAGACCAGTAGAGTCAGTCTTTCTGCAGTCGCAGCACGGAGGGCATGGGTCCTCTCTCTGGGACACTGGATGTGTCCTGGCTGATCTTATTGCTGAGAGAGCTGAGAGAAAGGGGCATACAGGTTAGTGAGAGGATGGGACAGTTAGTGTGTTCAGGGAAAGACAACTCTAATCCTTCTTTTCCCTCCACTTCATTTCTAAGGAAGAAAAGGGCTGCTCTGCCTTAGCTCACTACGTACCAACCCACAGTACTACGGATTTGGTGTGTACCCTTCTTGGCTGTCTCTTCAGGAATTCTTTCTTCTGCAGGCTGCTTCTGTTACCTGACTTATGAATGCCAGGGTGGTGGCTCTAGGAAACTGAAGCGACTTTCTTTCTTGAGAAGTTTTTGCATTCATGAAGGTAGAGACAAAGTACATTTCTTTGGCCATCCCTGTTGCTCTGCATTATGCATTTGCTTTTCTTTGTCTCCCTCCATGTTAGCCTAGGTAGTCTCTAACAAGGGGAAAGGGTTTCTTTGAGAGGTCAGGCATATGTTATTGAATGATCCCATTCTGACATTTGGATTTTCAGGCTAATAATAAATACTGATCATTTGCCACTTTTTGTCCTTTGGGCAGATATATCCCTCAAGACCTCAAAGGTAGGTATTTAGATTTGGATTTGGTGGTCAAATGCCATGCTAGTATAATCTAATTTGTTAAGATCAGGATAATTAACCATGACAATCAGTGAGATACAAGTTCAGTGAGACATCCATCTGCCACTTCTGACATCTATTCTTTATCTTCAAGGTGTACAACTGAAATATCTTAACACCCTATGACGTTGTCAGGGCAGTTTTGATTATTGGAAGATACATATGAAAGCAGGAGCAACAACCCCCATTTCATGATGTGGTTGGGTTACAATGAATCAGGGTAGTATTGCATCAATCTGTGGTGGGTTGGCAAATGTCCTGTATTAACATAATCAGTTCCGTTTGTAAAATTAAAAATACCATCTATCTACTTTTCTGTTCCCATCTAGTTATGGAAAAGTTTTTTCTATTTACCTTAAAGTTGGAGTTTCACTCAAGTCCCCTTCCATTCTGCTTAGGTCCTCAAGGGGTTATTATCAATACAAAAGTTTACTGATTCATTAGTGACAAAGTTTTGACAAACTCATTGCTAAGATTAACTAGCCTGAGAGATCACTCTCAGCAGCTATGAAGGCCCAACTGCCTGCTCAAGACTCATTTCTTATCAGAAATACTTATTTTGTGGACCCAGAATAGACAGCCAAGGAATCTCACTTGAAGCTAAAATTGCCAGCCTACAGCTCACAAGCAAGATGGCCCTCCCTCCTGCCTGTGTTCCTAAGAAAATCCTCCAAAGAGAGGCTGGCAGGGATGAGTTTTGGAGGCCGTAGTGCTTCGTCTTCCTTGCCCTGATTCTTCCTGCTCAACTCTGCTCTCCTCTTGTCAGCCCTGAAGCGTATGTTACATGCAGCGTATTGATCACAGCAGTAAATGCAGTCTGACTCTTAATCTTCTTTCACTCCGGAGTCATAATTTCTTTGGATATTAAAACACACAGGTTTTTTTTTTTCTTTATGGAACTGTGATCAGAAGAATGAATCGCAGTTAGAACATTAAAAAGTAAAAACAAAAACAGATCAAGTGACCTGGACAAGTCACCTCACCTTTCAGTGATTTTGTCTATGGAAGAAGGTGTGAGTGTGCTGGTATGGTATGGTAAGTGCTCCCTAGGGTTTTTTTACAGCTTTAACATGCCATTAGTTAGGCTCCAGGCAGGGCTGTGTGGGAGGAGTCCTGGAGACCCCAGGCACTTTTCCAGGCTATACTTCAGACATTTGAGAAATAATGTCCCTGTGAAGAACATACACTGATCCCACCAAACTGACATGGAAGAAAAGATACTGGAAAAAGGAGAGTTATGCGTTCTGAACTATTATTCCTAGGAGACACTTGCACTCCATTGACAACTGACAGGTAGGTAAAACAGGTACCAGAGAGGCACAGACAGAAGAAGGTAACCCGAGGGACGCCCATCTCTTTTCCTGCAAGTGCCCCTAAGACGCCTATTCATACAACCCTCCCCCCATCCCAACAATCCCACCCCATCACCTTCCTCCGCCACCAAAGCCCTTAGTACTGCACAACATCCCAGGTTCTCCCCAGCCCCTGTCCACTGCCCGCCGGCTCCCCGCTGGAGACCCGACCCCTCCCCCACCGCCGCATCCCGGGCCGCCGGGGCCGCAGCGAGGCGATCGCGGGCGCCGCCGCATTGGCCGGCCGCTGCCGCACCGACACGCAGCTCCCGGCGCCCGCGCTCCCAGCCGCCTCTGCAGCCCGGCCGCGCCTGCAGACGGACGCCGGCCACGTCCCGCCCATGGCCCTCGGCCCGCCGGCCCTGCGCCCAAGCCAGCACGCTGCCTCCGCCACTCGCCGGGGGCTGCGTCGACCCCCGAGTGGGGCGAGATGCTGAACGGCTCCCGCCTGGACAAAGCTCTTAAGATGTCCTTGCCGCGAAGGTCCAGGATCCGCTCGTCCGTGGGTGAGAGAGCACGCGCGCGCGGGGCGGGGAAGGGTCGGGTGGGCGGGCGCGGGGCGCAGTTTGGTGACACTGCCCCGCCCTCCTCCGGCCTCGCCGTCCCCCGGGTCCTGCGGCCACCGGATCCGCCGGAGCTCGGCGCGCCCTCACCTGGGGGGGCTGGGCGCCACTACAGCCAGACGTCCGGACGGCCCGACGGCCGCCAAGGGGGCGGGGAGAGCGACTGGGGGACCCGGGTCCCCGCCTAGTGCGGTGCGCGAGCGCGCGGAGGCGGTGCTGCGGCGCGGGGGGCGGGGTGACCTTGCCGGCTGCGCGCGGCGGCCGCGGCGCCCGGCCGTTCCCCGACGGTAGTGGGCACAGTCGGGGGGCGCGGAGACACGTTCGCCTTTCCCGCTGCGGTTGCGGTGTCTGCCGCAGAGCTCGAACGGAGCCCGGAGGGTCACACGAGTGTTTGTCGCTCCCGGGGCCCAGGGCCCGCGCTCGGGCAGCGCGCGGCCACCTCCGGCCCCGCACAGGTTCCGTGGCTGGCGGGCGCCAGCGTGTTGGGCTGCCCAATCCACCCGGTGCTACAGACGGCGTCCCCCACCACTCACGCCTGGATTTTGTTTGTTTGTTTGTTAACTTATTTATTTTTTACATATTTAGAAACCAAAGTCTTGCTGATTGAGTTGGATGTTCTGTGATTATGATACAGGATGCGTTCCCCAGACCATTAGATAAAGAAAAACCAAAGGGGAGCTTCAAAAACAATAAGATTTCTTACCATTTCAGGACTCTCGACAAGTTTGTAGGTAGATGTTTGACGTGAGCAAGGTACAGAATTTGTGATTTGGAGCTGAGGTCACTTGTAAATTTTTGCGTTTCTTGTTTTGAGAAAACAGGTGCATAAAAACCAGTGACTTGCCTTTCTGTAGTTGGGTAAGCTGAGAGGGAAACAGCTTGTCAGGTAATTTAGAGCAGTGTTTCTTAAATTTTAGTAATGTAAGGTCACCTTCAAATTCATTTTGAGGGGACCCCCAGTGTAGAAGGATCACGGGGGGGGGGCGGGGAAGGGGTGCCGATGGGTTGAGACTAAACTGTGGGGAGCAAGGGCTGAGCCCAGTGGGAGGGGACAGCAGTAATCTGGGTGCCAGATGGTTCCCGTGGCGATGCTCAGGGGGAGGGAGGGGAGTGTGCACGTCCTCCATATGTCTGGAGGTAGAGCCAACAGCATTCGCTCATGACTTGGATGGGAGAGTTAAGTAAAAGATGAGAATGTAAGACGACATGGAGGGTTTTGGTCTGAGAAACTGGGAGAATGTGCCGTTTGCTGGGTTGGGAAAGACGCAGAAAGAGCAGTGTTCCCTTTTTGCGGAGGGAGGAAGGTGCAGGTCAGGTGTTTGGTTTTGAACACATGAAGTGCATACACTCGAGGGCCAGGTTGAGATAGTAGACAGTTGGATTTATGAGCCTAGAGCAGCGATTTTCAACTAGGGTACTGCAAGAATTTTAAAAATGTGCAGTACCTGACTTTTTAGTCAGGGGCACTGACCTCTTTTCCTTAAGATTGTTAAATAAAAAACGACAATAGCCACCTGAATTAAAATTACACCTATTTATTTTTGTCAGATTGGCCAAAATATATATTTTTTGGTGTGGTGCAGAATTTTAGTAATTAGTTTATATGTGCCACGAGATGAAGAAGGTTGAAAATCACTGGTGGAGAGTTCAGGGAGTGTTCTAGACAAAATAAAAGTCCACAGCAGAAGGCTCCATGGGTGAGTGACCGTGCAGTTGCACTGGTCCTGGCTCATGTAAAATGCCTACATGTGCTTTAATGCTCTGCTGCTACTATATTGGAAGCCGTGATACATTTTAGACAAGGGACCAGCGTTTTCATTCTGCACTGGGTTTTACAAATTATGTAGACAGCCCGAAAAGAGAGGGGTCCTTGGACTGGGTCCTGGGCACTCCAACATTTCAAGGTCAGGGAGATTAGAGAAGCAGTAATGGGGCTGACCGGATGGTCAGCAAGGTCAGAGGAGACCCCGAGAGAGATGCTCAGTATTTCAGTGTGGGGGCAGATGTGCAGGGAGTGGGGAGTGTCCAGCTGTGCCCAGTGCTGCTGAGAGCTCAAGAAAGACCAGGCCTGAGAACCGACGGTTTGACTTAGCAATGTGGACGTCATCGGTGACCTTGAAAAGGGCTGTTTTGTACCATCATTGGGATGAATGTCTATAGAGCAGTTTCCAGACAGACAAAGAGGACAGGTAACAGGAACAGCATGTCCAAAAAATTCTTTTGAGTAAATTTTGTAGAAAAGGGGGAGAGCAAATTGTGTGGTCTCTGGAGGAGGATATGAATTCCAGAGATGTTTTGTTTTAAGACTAACATTGCAGTCATACAGTTGATGGCATGCAGGTGAAAGCAAGAGGTTTTAGGGGGTCGGGAGGGACAGTGATCTGAGATCAATGGGAAACAGAGCCATCAGGGCAGAGAAATGAAGGCCAGAAGTCTGGAGGTAGAGGACATAGAGGATCTTACTGATGACAAGCTGCAAGTTCCAGAAGACAAAAAGGACAGTTTTAAGGGATGGGGCTATTTAGAATATTTACATGCTGTATGAAGAAGAGGGAGGACCTGGGTAGTGTGGGCTCCCTGGGGCAACTCAGTGAATCTGGGTGTAGGGCCTCGTATGGTCGGTTTGGATGGCCACCCTGGCAGGCAGACAGGCAGACAGAGGTGGCGAGGCTGTCAGTGTTGCGAGGGGAGGGTGGGTCGGATGCTGCTGGGCTGGCCCTGGAGTGCCTTGAACTTGGGAACCTCTGCTTTTCAGTTGCTAGAGGAGCCGGGAGTGGGACTTTGCCATCCACAGAATGATTGCTCAAAGCTTCGGGCAGCTTCTTCACCCAACATGCAAAGGTGTCTTGGCTGTTTTTGGTCCCTTACGCTTGTATATGTATTTTTTTTTGACAGGAAGTAGAACTTCCTGCATCACTAAGGAGGGGCCAGCACTGAGGCTGTCCTGACTGCAGGGCCCACCATTTGTCCATTTGTCCTGGAGGCCATGGGCCCCAAAGCCAGCTGGGACGAGCTGCTTTTCACATGCATTTTTAAAAGAGCCTTTTCTGAAAATAAAGAACAAAAACTAAAAAATCTTGTTAGGATTTTTGTTAAATCTGCTTCAGGTTTATAGATTAATCTGGGGAAAGGAGACATTTTAAAAATGTTGTGTCTTCTTAACTGTAAATGTGGTATTTCCCATCATTTAATATCTCTTATGTTTTTTGGTTAAGTGTCATTTTTTCCATGTGTTTCTGTGCATTTGAAAAGGTTGATTCCAAGATACTTATGTTCCTATAAGGAACGGGATTATTCAAAACTTACATTTTCATTGTTTGTTGTTGGTGTCTAGGAAAGTTACTGGTTTTCTGATGATTAGGTCCAACAACCTGGTGCACTAACTTATAAATCTTTACAGTTTATGGATTCTCCTAATTTTGGGAGTGTAGTAGACAATCTCATTATCTTTTCTGCAAATATCCTTTTCTTCCTTTATCATTGTTATAACTCTTGCCTTTTTTCTTATTTGATTATATTTGCTAGTACTGTCACTAAAAGTTTGACCAGAAGTGCTGTGCCTGCTTTGCGCTTAGAACACTGAAGCTAATGCTTCTGGAATTTCACGGAGCATGCTGTTTACTCTTGGAGTGTGGTAGCTGTTCTCTACTACAGTGACAAAGTACTCTTCCATTTCTACCCAGTACTTCAGTTAGGGCAGAGGCCCATTTACTGTGTACCTTGAAATAGCCACAAGGGGCTAGGAAAACACTTTAAGGTTCCTGGCTATTTGTGGGGGTCTTTCCCTTTCATCTTTGGATCATTGTGTTCATTAAAAGTGAATCATGGCATAGCTATCCGAATGGCTATAATACAAAATGGTGATATCACCAAACACTGGCAGGGGTACAGAGAAGCTGGATCACTTACACATTGTTGCTGGGGATGTAAAATGTACAGCCACCCAGGAATAATGTTTGGCAATTTCTTATACATCTACATATGCAACTACTAGAGTATTAGGGCACAGAAATGAAGACCAGAAGTCCAGAGGTGGAGGATATAAGGGACCTTGCTGATGACAAGCTGCAAGTTCCAGAAGACGAAAACGGTGGTTTTGACAGATGGGGGCTATTTAGAATACTGCCACAAAGTGGCAATATCACCACAGCAATTGTACTCTTGGGCATTTGTTCCCAAGAAATGGAAACATTCACACAGAAACCTGGACATCAACATTCATCATAGTTCTCATTGTAATAATCAAAAACCAGATGTCCTTCAATGGCCGGATGACTGAACAAACAGTGGCACCTCCACACTGCTCAGCAAGACAAAGGAGTCGACTGCTGGGATACCCAGCAGCTTGCATAGATCTCC
The DNA here is from genome assembly GCF_004126475.2 of Phyllostomus discolor. NCBI lineage: Eukaryota > Metazoa > Chordata > Mammalia > Chiroptera > Phyllostomidae > Phyllostomus > Phyllostomus discolor. Next base: position 109,683,555 of record NC_040904.2, read on the forward strand.
AGGGAATTAACTGCACAGAGTGAAAACACCCAGTCCCAGAAGGTGACATGATGTCTGATCCCATTTCTATATCATTCATTCAATGACAAAATTATAGAAGTGGAGAACGGATCAGTGGCTGCCAAGGGTGAAGGTGGGTGTGGAGGTAGGATGGATAAAAGGGCAACCTGGTAAAAGGGACCCTTGTGGCAACAGAAATGTGCCGCATCTCGACTTACCCAACACCAGTTTTGCAAGATGTTACCATTGTGGGAAACTGGGGAAAATATAAAAAAATATTATTTATTATAATTCATGTGAATCTAAAATGATCTCAAAAAGATGAGTAAAATCATAAACCATAGTGATTTTTTATCAAAAGAAAATAATTGCCATGCAATATACTCCCACTGAAGACATTTGAGTTACAGTATTACAATTTCACTGTACACCAGCTATTTTTACAACACAGCAGAACCTCTCTGTTTAAGAAGCTTAGTGCTTGGCGCATCACCTCCTGCTTGATATATCTTGGTAGAGTCTAGGGCAGGGTGAACTTGGACAGTGGTTTACTCCCTTAAAATGATGCTTCTAATTTTTTATAGACTAGTAATGGAAGGATCAATGATCACAGTCTGCCTCAAGATTATATGCTGAGCTGCATACTACTTAGTTAAAATAATTCTGGGATTATTATTATTATTTTTAAAGATTTTATTTATTTTTTAGAGAGGGAAGGGAGGGAGGGAGGGAGAGAGAGAGAGAGACAGACAGACAGACAGACATCAATGTGCAGTTGCTGGGGGTCATGGCCTGCAACCCAGGCATGTACCCTGGCTGGGAATCGAACCTGTGACACTTTGGTTTGCAGCCCGCACTCAATCCACTGAGCTACGCCAGCCAGGGCGGATTATTATTTTTTGCCTGAGAGATACATTTGAGTCCTCTCTTAACCTGGATATTCAGTTGTACTTGTGTCAGTTCTAACAAAAGCTATATTTTGTGCCAGTGTGCCTCAGACATTTTACCAGGGGATGAGAATTCAAAGACTAATGTGTGTGTGTGTGGGGGGGGGTCCTCTTGCCTTTATGGAGATTCTAGTCTGATCAAGGTGGAGCCTTTTAGTAGTAAGGGAGACAGGGTAGAAATAGGGTTGTAGGTTTTAACAAATACATATTGAGTGCTTGCTCTGTGCCAGGCACTGCTCCTGGTGCTAGAGATAGAGGGCAGGGCAGGTGAGCCGTCAATGGTCTTGTGGTTGGTTCCAGCAGGTGGGAAGGGTTCTGTCAACTCTCTTATCCTGCCCTGTGTTGACACTCACGGACGGTGCATGCACATGAGTTGGGAAGTGAGGTCAATGAGTATGCATGCCAGTGTCTGGCGTGCGGGTGAGTGGTGATGACAGAGAGGAAGGGGGAGCTGTTTTCTATGGACTATGGCATCAGTAGTATCTCAGGCGGAAGCTTCCAGTCCCTATCTTATTGAATTTATGGGTTTGGCTAAAGGATGAAAGATTAGCAATGATGAGCAGGCAAGCAGCGGTGGCACAGACCAAACCAGGAACCTTCCTAGAGTCCTCCTCCAAACCCCCCACTCATTGTTCCATTTCTTCTGCCCTCTCCTGGTCATCATAGGTATTTTTTGTTTTATTTTGTTTACATAAGGTTCCTGCTTGGACTTAGTTTTCAGTAGCAACCTGTCCCATGTTTCCAGGGGAGAATGAGGAGAACTGGGGCAGCTGAAAATACAAAGAGCTGTAATGTCAGAATGTGAGGGCTGGATGGACCTCAGAAATGGTTGAATCCTCTCATTTCACAGGTGAGAAAAATGATTTAGAAACGTCCCTGGCTTGCTGGTTAACTTCCGGCAGGATCAGCTAATTCCCAAAGCCACTGTGCTTTCTGCCATCTCCAGTTGACCTAACTCAATAATCAGACTTAAGCTGAATAGAACAGTTCATTCATTCTTTTTTTTTCTGTTCCTCAAAGGAAATAAATAAAGAACTCTGACCAGTGTGGCTCAGTTGGTTGAGCATTTTCCTGCACAGTGAAAGGTTTTGGGTTTGATTCTGGTCAGGGCACATGCCTGTGTTGTGGGCCTGGTTCCTGGTTGGGGCATGTACAGTGGGAAATGGATCAAAGTTTCTCTCTCACATTGATGTTTCTCTCCCTCTCTTTCTCCTTCTCTTCCCCAACCTCCAAGAATTAAAAAAAGAAGAAGTAGAAGAACTGGGCCTAATTTCTCTTCCATTTTCTGTACTATCTATCCTCTGGGTACTCAATGAATAAAGATTTGCCTGAGTTGTGTCCTGGGTTATTCTTGGACTTGGTCTAATGGTCTAGGTTAAGTTTGGAAGTTTCTTTGAGGTAGTTGTATATATAGGGATCAAAACACTAGGCTTTAGGGTTAGGGAGAATTGGATTCAAATTTTGACACTGTCATTTACTACCTGTATGACATTGAAAAGTTTCCTTCTGTTACAGATGAGGTTGAAAATGAATTTTGTACTTTGTGGGGTTGTTGTGATTAGTGAGTAGTAATAAGTGCATGCATTAATTATTTAATACATCAATAGAACTTAATGATGTAATCAAGTTTCAACTGTCAATATGACAGATATTTCTCATGCTGCCTGCCATCAACCAAGGTCAACTCCTCCACCTAGATAATTATTCTTCATAAGAGCAGACTTGGCAAAAACTTCACTTGTCATCATTTCTCCCTATAAATATCACAGTGGAGGTTGACCTAGGAGATGACTACATACAGTCATTACTGCAAATGTAAGTGTTCTTTTAGCGTCACTATCCAGGTATGTGATTGTCCAGCAGGCACTCTGGTTATAGAGAGAGTGTTCATCCTCTAAAATCTCTGAAGGTTATCACCTTCTGTTAAAAGCAGTCTTGACTTGAAGGCCATTTTCTACCTGACAGTGGCCAATAAACACCTCAGTTGATGGCTTCAGTTATTTAATAATTGATTTTGCTTTTCCAGCGGATGTGTTATCTCAAACCCTGAGCATAGAAAGGTGCCAGTTAGACAAATACATTAAAATTATTGTCTGAAAAGTTCTTAAACATTAATGGGAGGATGTCTATAGAGCTTCTTTGAAGATGGCTGTCTACCTTCTCTCCTTGGATCTTTACATGTACTAAATATAACACCTCTGCTCAATACTGCCCTGGATACAGGAGGTTATTTACGTCCATTTAGGCCTGTTAAAGTGCCCAGAGCAAATGTTAACAACCATTAAGAAAAGCTAAAAATAAAAGTGATCTCATAGCCATGCCTGGGGAGTTTGTCCTTATCATCATCAAGGGCAAACGCGGAAACAGGACCTTGGACAGGGCCCTTGCCCAGACAGAGCCGTGCTGAAGTGGGGACGGCCCGTAGCACGGGCAGCATACCCTGACCGCACAAAAGGACACAGTCACACCTGCACGGCTACCTGGGTCTGCCTGCACGAATGTGTGCATGAGCGTGCACGAATGACACTTTATTCATCAGCAGTGATGACAGAAGGCTCACTGGGCCGACACGTTACCATAGATGTGTGAGCATGTGTGTTATGCCCACACACACCTACATATTGTTTACGGGTATAAGTTTCTTGCTCCGAAGGTTCACATCTTACCTGGCTCGCTGCCTCTCTATAAATTCCAGAATCTGAGGTATTCTCAGATTTCGTTCTAAAACATAATCTAATCCTAGTTAATTTCGATTTAGAGATTTTACGTTTGCAAGGAAGTTTTCCACTCTTTTGTAATCGTATGCCAAATTAAAGCAAATGCCACATTTCGCACTTTTTAGTGAGGTGTTCAGCTCTCCTTTTCCCTTTCCTATCTCTGGAGATGCTGTGTTAGCCGAAAGCAGTGCTGAGATCCCAGGATTACTGTCAATATTTTAAGCACATTACTGAGACTAATCCTCTGGGAAACTAGGGTAAGCAAACTACTATGGAGTAAGTAGTTCTCTGTTCTGACGTTTGGAATCTCAGTCCGGACACTAAGTTCAAAGATGGCTGCTTTACGCCCAGGCCTTCAGTGGCATCTTATCATGGAGAAGTTCATTCACGTTCAGAGGGAGAAACAGTGTGCTGGCTGATGATATGTTCAGGTCAGTGTGCCACAGGATCAGGCCTCTTATCAGCCATTTTTAGCCACATGAAGATTATCCATATTTAAGACACTTTTCTATTTTCTTTTCTTTATTCTAATGCACTGAGGAAACACAGCTTTGGTTTTAAAACTACAGAATTTTTCTTTTTGAGCTCCCATAGAGTTACAGTGGCTGGCAGACTAAGTGTTCTGTCTATCCCCTGGAACCTCAGGACTCACTGACCAGCTGCCACTACCCTACCTGGGTCGCTCAGAGTGTAACCTGAGTGCTGTTTCTGTTGTATTCCTTGCCCTCCCTCCACCACATCCCTTTCCCCAATTACCAGTGCTGTTCACTGGGGCTGACAAGGATAATGGAAATGGACTTTCTGGGTCCACTCGAAGTTCATGTTCAGGTTGACTCTTCCAGATACTTGGAAATACATTTATTTAGCTCTATCTCATTCTTCTACTCTCTGATTTTTCTGGTGTTAGGGTTCATGCAAATTTTCTGGAAGGGAAGACCCCAGTGTAAGTACGTGATTGAGAAGTCACTGCAACTGAGAATAAATTGTTCCGCATGTCAACAGTGAAGACAAGTGAAGATTGCAAATGAGTGCACAGTTGGGGCTGTTACAGTATTCCTGCTGAGACATAAGGAGGGCGGAGAGACCGGCTGAGTTGGAATCAACAAGCTCTAGACATAGAAACCAGGGATGAGGGGAATGAGGTAGAAGCTCCTCCCGGTGAGGGGCAAGTGTAAAGGTGCTATTTCCATCTCACTTGTCTGGTGTCTGTCCTTCAGAGAGCCCACGACACTTTGCATAGAGTAGGCATGCCTTTCTGGAGTCTGACATTATCGAAGTTGAAGGTGACTTTCTGGACCAGTGCCGACTAGTTTGGTGGCCACTAGCTGCCTGTGTGATGTGTGAATGAGAATTGAGCTGCGCTGTGTGTCGCACACACACTGGATTTTGAAGACTTATTACAAAAAGGAATGTAAAACATCTCATACTGTTATACTGTTTTGTGCTTGGTACATACTGAAATAATGTCTTGGCTATATCAGGTTAAATAAACTACATTTAAAAATTATTTTCTGTGGGCTTTTTTTTTTACTTTTTTAGTGTGGCTACCAGAAAAGCTGTGTATGTGGCTTGCATTATATTTGTATTGGACAACACTATTATAGATCATCGTGTGCAAACATTTTTGATTAACTCTTCATGGAATTACAGACTTTCAGAAACAAATTATCTGGCAGTCCGACACCCTCATTTCTAGGTGAGGAAACCACGGGTGGGAAAGGTCAGTTCCAGGACTGGCCCGGTGTCCAGAGACAGAGAGGAGAGCCAGGTCTGTAGACTCTGCCTGTGTTCTTTCAGGGTTATCTTGTCTTCCTCTTACACTGGGTGAAAATCTCCCTTGGGCACAATCTAACCTATCCACCTAAAATGATTTTTGAAAATGAACTGGGTCTTGGTACTTGGCACTTAGATTTCTTTGAACTTACTCTCTAATAAAATCTAGTTGCTTGAGTTTTTTTGGCTGTTTCCAGATAGTATCGGTCAGTATTTGCATGCAGGATCTTCAAATATGATGCTGTTGCAATTTATGATTATATGAAGTTTTAACCACGTGCTGCACAGTCTGAGGGAGCAGCTGGCAAACCTGACGGCCCACAGAACCGCCTCCTTTACAGCCAGTGGGCATCTTAGCGGCACTGTCCTCTCCCGGGAGGCCAGTCAATAATTGGAGTTGACATTTTTTAAAGTAACACATTTTAAAAATGGTCCCCTCTTACTGTATATTTTCTCTACAGTGCATCACTTTTTCAAATATGTGTCCCAGAAAAACAGAGGAAGTAAATGCAAAAGAAAACAATCCAAGGAGGCAGTGTTTCTATCCCATCAGGCTGCTAGTGCTGCTGAGTCTTGGTGAGAAGACAGAGTACCGTATTTTTCGGACTATAAGATGAACCTTTCCCCCTAAATTTGGGGGTGTGTGTCTTATAGTCCGAGTGTAGCTTTATGTTTACATTGGTGAAATATTATGTTATTTATGTTAGTAAATATTTTGCCACATTTTTTGCTTCAAAATTTTTTTTCCTATTTTCCTTCTCTAAAACCTAGGTGTGTCTTATGGTCTGAAAAATACAGTAGGTTTGATTACCAGGGGGTGAAGCTAGACTTTTTAGATTGTTCATGACACTGAGTTTTTAGGAATTTCTCTTAAAGTACACTGATGAAATTGTGGGCTGTGATGATAAATACGATGTTGGTAACCAAGATGATACTTGTGTTGTGGCTAGTGGTCTGATACCTTTTGTGGTTACTGTGCTTAGGGATATGATTTGACTCTCAGTCTGTGAGTCATGTAATGCAGAGCTGTGTTGTCCGTAGTCTGTGATGTATTTCAGGGGAGGGTCTGGCGTTATGAGCACAGCCGTAGAGTGTGACTAAAGTGCCCAGGTTAGGAGACATATTCCATAATTCTAAGTCTATTATCTGGACTGTTTTATGTGTGATGATATGTTGACAAGACATACCAGGGCAATGCCAGCAATATTATGCCAAAGTGATGCCTTAGATGTGAAGATGTCTATGTTAACTCTGAATTCAGTGCTGTAGTATCACATTGTAAAGTCAGCAGTAGAGTGTTGCACTGTGATAAATGGATAATGATGTGCATCTACCATTACAGTATCATACAGGGTATTTTTACTGCCCTAAAAACCCTGTGTGTTCTGTCTATTCATTCCCTCTCACCTCAGCCCCTGATCTTTTTACTGTCTGCATGGTTTTTCCTTTTCCAGTATGTCATTTGGTTAGAATCATACAGAACGTAGCCTTTTTAGACTGGCTTTTTTTGGCTTAGTGATATGCACTTAAGATTCCTCCATATCTTTTTATGGATTGATAGCTCATTAAAAAAAATCCCTGAATAATGTTCTATTGTCTGGTTATACCACAGTTTATTTATTCATTAACCTGCTGAAGGAAATTTTGGTTGAATCCAAATTTTGAGAATTGTGAACAAAGCCTCTATAAAAATCCATGTGTAGGTTTTTTTTAAAAAAGATTTTATTTATTTATTTAGAGAGATCGTAAGGGAGGGAGAAAGAGAAGGAGAAAGAGAGGGAGAGAAACATCAGTGTGTGGTTGCCTCTCACATGCCCCCACTGGGTTCCTGGCCTGCAACCCAGGCCTGTGCCCTGACTGGGAATAGAACCAGTGACCCCTTGGTTCACAGTCCGAGCTCAATCCACTGAGCTACACCAGCCAGGGACATGTGTAGGTTTTTGTGTGGACATTATGGACATTAGTTTTCAACTCATTTGGGTAAATACCAGAGAGCATGATTTCTGGATCATATATTAAGAGCCTATTTAATTTCATAAGAAACTGCCAAACTGTCTTCCAAAGTGGATGTACCATTTTGATTTCCCAACAGTGAATGAGAGTTCTCATTGTTCCCCATCCTCACCAGCATTTTGTGTTGTCAGTGTTTTGGATTTCATCCTTCCTATTAAGTGTGCAGTGGTATTTCATTGTTGTTTTAATTTGCAATTACCTAATTACATGATGTGGAGCATCTTCTCATGTGTTTATTTGACATCTGTATAACTACTTTTGTAAAACATCTATCCAGATCTTTTGCCCATTTGTAAATCAAGTTGTTTGTTTTCTTATTGTTGAGTTCTAAGAGTTCTTTGTATGTTTTAGGTACAAGTCCTTTGTCAGGTATCTGTTTTGCCAATATTTTCTCCCAGTCTGAGGCTTTTTGTTTTCTAATTGTCTTTTGAAGAGCACAAGTTTTTAATTTAACAAAATCCAAATTGGATTATGCTTTAGGTGTTTCAAGTTTTCTTTGATAGTATTTTTCCTTCGCTTTTTGAAATTTGTACATGCAAACTTTTTCTTCTAGAGAGTACTATAAGTTATGAATACACATATTTACTTATTTTTCCCCTAACAATGGCTAGAATTATTGTGTATGTGTATCCTTTTCCTTTCCATAGTGAGCTCCTCCTCCCAAGAAGACAAAAACCTTGGCACAGTTTTTCTCCCTCCTCCACTCCCTTCTTTGACATCACCTGATTTGGTTCCAGAAAATAGTTAACAGGCAATTACTAATTTCTTGTTGACTTAGATACCCTAGGATCTCTCAGTGGCCATCTGTGAGTAGTAAACTGATTCTCTGTGTCCCCCAAAATGCTTTTATGTCACCCTCACAATTAAGCAATAGTTTTGCTGAATACGGAGTTTTAGACTCCAAATTCTTTTTCTTCAGCACTTTAAGGGTTCTACTTCATTATTTTCCTGTACATGGATTTGCCAATAAGAATCACTGTCACTCTGATTCCTTTGCAGCTAAGCTGTTTTTCTTTTTGATTCATTTTAAATGATGTTCTCAAATTTCAATATGATAGTCAAAATATTTTCCCCCCATTAGTTAAAAGCTCAGCACTGGAAGTCCCTTTCAATCTGACAACTGTGTCTTTCTCGGGGGATATTCTCATATCTTACATTGCCAAATATTGCCTCCCTATTCTCTTCCTCTTCTTGCCCACACCTGCAATTAGTCTGCTGTTGGCTCCTCTGTCTCTGACCTGGGTGTCTGAATTCTATCTATACTTTCATCTCCTTATGTTCCAGTTTAGGAGAATTGCTTGGTGTCATCTTCCAGTTCAGTAAGCAACTCTTCAGCTTTGGTTTTCTCTTCTTTTGTTTTTCTTCTTCTTAGTTTTTAGTATCTATTGACTCTTTATTTCAACAATTACATGTTCTATTTCCAAGGTGTCTAGCTGATTTTTTTTTCATTATAGTCTAGCATTGCTTCATGTATTGAATACTAACTCATTTCCTGAAGGAGACTTATTTCAAAGTCTTTTTCTGATCACTTTTTTTTGTTTGAGTGTGAGCTCTGTTTGCTTTCTCATTCCTGGTACTTTGTTACTCTAAAATTCATTTTTTTTTTCAGTTGAGAGTCCCTGGAGGGGGCCAAGCAAAGCTTCAGGGAGTGTGCATACTGTCTTCGGGGAGTACAGGGAGGGTGGATGCTGACAGGTGCCCATTTGATGGCTGGTCTTTGGAGCTGGACTGCTCTTCATTCCTTCCACGCAAACAGCTCTTGTGGTGTAACCCTCCTGAGGCATTGTAGTGGACCATGTTAGCCATGTTGTGAGTTGTTTGTCCTACTCTTTCCTTCCTTGCCTTGAATGCATCCATGCTGGTTGAGGAGGGGAAGCCAGCCAGAGTCCGTACTCTGTTATCATTTGATTTGTGCTGTAGTTGAGGCTGACTGCAGTGCTGTGTTCAGTCAGGGCATAGCCCAGATGACTGCAGTCAGGCCTGTGTTTGAGTTTTGACCCTGGCACCTCCTAGCTGGCTGTCCTGGGAGAATCTTTCAGCTCCGCTCTCCTCATCTGTAAAATGTGGGTGGTAATACTACCTACCTCACTGATTATTGAGAGTCCTAAAACAGATAACATACTATATGAGACACTTAATACTACCTGAAACTTAGGGTTACTAAAGAAATGTTGTAAAATTAACAATTAAAACAATGACATTAATATATTATAATTATTTCAAGAACAATATACAAGGACCTGACTCTCCTCCTTTTTATTTTGTCTATAGCTAGATTGTTAAATTCTCTCCATGTAGTATGAACTCTAACTATATGCATATAAATGTCTTGGAAAAGTCAAATGACAATTGCAGTAGGCTTAATTTTTAAAGAGCGTTACAAAATTCTGCACACATTAGCAAATGCATGAGAGAATTTGCCTCTTCCTGTGAACCAAAACCATTTTCTGCCTAGTTACAGTGCTTTGGGAAACTTGGAGGAATACAGTGATTATGCAGAGCGCGGTTACCCAGCCTTCCTGCCCGACCCTGCTCATTGGAGGGGCTACAGGGCAAGCAGACTTGCACTTTTTAACCAAAATATGCTAAGCCAAGAGGTAGTTTGACCATTAATGGGGACAATGTTTTCCTGTTGGAATCCAAATGGAGGGGGGGGACTGGTTGAAAGAAGGTGAAGGGGTCAAAGAACATACATGAATGACCCATGGACATGGACAACAGTGTGGGGATTGCCTGTGGGAGTGGGGGAAGGGCTGGGTGCAGGGGAAAAATAGGGAAAAATTGGAATAACTGTAATAGAATAGCAATAAAATATTTAAATTATAATAAAAACTGTCATTTTCTCTCATACTAGCATGAAAGATGGAACCACATAATAAACATCAGATTCGGAAACAATTTAACCGTGTCTCTTCTTTTTCTACCTTGATTTCCCCTACTCAGCACATCTTTCAGCACCTTCTGACTCCTCAGCTGATCCTGTGAATACAGGATTCAGTCACTCCCTCTTTGCACCCTTAGGGGAAAATTCTCCTATTCCATTTGCATTGAAAGTAAAGAAAGCAGCTCGTTCCATGGTTGGACGCTAAAGACAGACACTAAATAAACAGAGAAAACCTTGCTGAGGCTGTTCTGCTTAGAAAGCTGTTGAGGATTTCTTAGGGCAGTGGTGAGTGGTCATGAGCCTCAAACTGTTTTAACAGGAATTAGAATAGTGCAAACAGGTCTGAGTAGCAGGGTCTCAATAGACATGTTTCCATGTCTTAAAATTTTCTTTTTCCTTTTTTGTTTATACATATTCGTTTCTAAGCACTTGCTTCTGCAAGTCTTAGTCATGACCCAGGTGAGCTTTAGCACCTTTCCACTTTGGGAGAGTGAAGCCCTGAGCAGGTGGAGAGAGGGGTGTTGGGCGGTGCCCTGGTGTTCACCGCCTAGGGCCTGTGTTTCGCATTGGTGGGCATGCACAGCCTTGCGGTTTTGAGTCCTTCTCTACTCGCTAAAATACCCTGGACAGTGTGGCTCAGTTGGTTGGAGCATCATCCCAACCAAAAGGTCGGCGGGTTTGATTCCTGGGGCAGTCAGGTTGTGGGTTCAGTCCCTGGTTGGGGTGTATATGGGAGACAACCGATCGATGTTTCTCTCTCCCTTCCTTTCCCTCTCTCTAAAGTCAATAGGCATGTCTTCAGATGAGGATAAAAATATTAAAAAATAAAATGAGTATAAATAACAAACCCTTTCACCAACTTTCTCTGGGGCACCACAAGAAGAACAGGAAAAATATCGAAGTAACTAAAACATTATTCAGAGTTCTAACTTCCTAAAATTCTAATGATAATTTTGTAATTACAAGAGTTTCTATAAATGAGAAAAATTTAAGCTAAGTGTTCCTTTTCTTTAACCTGAAAATATTTCTATATATTAAATGTAATGTAAAGATTTCTATATATTAATTAAACTTTTTCTCTTAATATTTTCAAATATTTTGGGGGTCAAGGTTGTTCTAGTGGAGACATTGTTGTCTTAATTTTCTTGTTTAATGTCAGTGTTAGGAAAGGAAGGAAGAAAGGGAGGAAGGCAGGCAGGCAGGAAGTATCCTGCCCCAATGAGAAGGTGGGAAACTTGGAGGGCAAGTCAAGGTCACTCTGGTACCCCTGGTCAGGGGGACTCCTCTGGGGAGAAGTGGCCTGGGCACAGGAGCACCTACAGGGTGGTGAGGGTGGAAGGGAAAGTGTGTGTGAAAGTGTGCCCACAGAACATGATGTCTCCACCAGTGTGATGGAAAATAGGTTCTCCAAGGAAGCTAAGAGAAGTCCAAGAGGAAACAGATTGAAGGGTAGGGGCAAACTCCCATAGCGTGAGAACAACTTCTGTGGCTGCAGGGGATCCGTCAGCATGGGACACATGGCCTGCCCCTGCCAGAGACTAACAAAGGTTAGTCTTTTTCTTTCTAACAAATATTTTCTTTTAAAAGTAATTGATGAGACAAGTAATTTAAGATAGTGGCACATACTGAAATTTGAGGAAATCCTGGGAGGGAAATGGCCATTGTTTTATTTTCGGAAATTAAAATGGGTGTTTGTTTTAAAGTCTGTTTTGTCTGGTGTAAGTATTGTTATCCTAGCTCCTTTGTTTGTTTCCACTTTCATGAAACATCTTTTCTACCCCTTTACTCTTGGTCTTTGTGTTTCTTTTGATCTGAAGTGAGTCTTATGTAGGCAGCAGATATAAGGGTCTTGTTTTTCTTTTTTTAAATCCATTCTGCCACCCTGTGTCTTTTGAATGGAGCACTTAGTGCACTTACATTTAAAGTAATTATTGATGGGGGAGGATGGAATCAGAGGAGAGAGGTGGGGATGGCTGGGGTTGGGGGGAGTGGTGTGGGGGAAAATGCTGGCAACTATACTTGAACAACAATAAAAAGTAAAAGATTCTTCATGGTTTGCATTAAAAAATTAAGCAATTATTGATAGGTATGTACTTATGGCCATTTTAATTGTTTTCATAGTAGCTTTATAAGTGGTTGGCTTACTACCTTTACTGCATGTTTGCCTTTACTAGTGAGATTCGTTTTCTTTCATATATTTTTCAATTTCTAGTTTTGGACTGTTCTTTTTCACTTAAGGCAAAGGCTATAGTAAGAGACAAAGAAGGACCAGTAATTCCACCTGTGGATGCTTATCTGAAGACAACAGAACACTAATTCAAAAAGATACGTGCATCCTTATGTTTACCACAGCATGATCTACAATAGTCAAGATATGGAAGCAAACTAGGTGTCCATCAGTAGATGAATGGATGAAGGAGTGGATACACACACATATGCACACAATGGAATATTACTCAGCCACGAAAAAGAATGAAATCTTTCTCTTTGTGACAACATGGATAAAGCCAGAGGGTGTTATGCTAAGTGACATAAGTCAGAGAAAGACAAATATTATATTATTTCACTTATCTATGGAATCTAAAAAACTAAATGAACAAACAAAACAAAAGGCTCATAAGTAACAAACTGATAGTTGCCAGAGGGTTGGGTGGTGGGTAAAGAGGTGAAGGGGATTAAGAGGTACAAACTTATAGTTATAAACATAAATAACTCACAAGGTTATGAAGTACAGAATAGGGAATACAGTCAATGACATCACAGTAACTTTGTACAATGACAGGTGGTTACTAGACTTCTCGTGGTGATCACTTTGTAAGGTCTATAAAGGTCAGATCACTGTGTTGTACACCTAACACTAATATAATATTGTGTGTCAGCTTTACTTTTATTAAAAAAAGCTTTACATTGCAGAATGAAAAAGAAAATAGGCAAGTTTGGAAATCAGAAATTCCAGCACTTTAGATGTAAGGAGAATGAAATAAAAATGGTTAGATTTTGTAAAGTTAAAATAGGAAAGTGATTTTGTTGAGTCTGATAAATTACCTATGTCACATTTTTTTCTCTAAAATACTAAAACACTCGACATAATGAGGCCAGTGGTCATCAGCAAAGGAAATAGAACTATAGACTGGGAAAGGAGGTATTAGCACACGGTGTAGGCGCTTCCTGTTGAGGGTCTTCAACTTGTCCTGGGTTTACTAAGAACTCTTGTGTCTTATGTTTTGTCAGTGGTGAACCCACTAGAGAGCTGCCTGAGGGTGAAATGTGTGAATGGCTGATGCACACAGTCAGAGACGTGGAAAGAAAAAGTGCATTTGGTGATCAATGGAGAAAGGCATTTGTCCGCCTGTTGAAATGAAGCAGTGCCCAACATACCTGCACTTGGCTGGTTTTTACTCAGATCTGTAGATGTTTATTAGACATTTCTCATGTTTGATGAGCCAGTAAATGACCTGGGTTGTGGATAAAGGATGCTTAATAGTACACAGTTTCTGTTTCCAAGGATTTATTACCTGGTTGGGGACATAAGACCTAGACATGTAAAAAGGAAATAAAACTCCTAATATTTTAAGACAATAATAGAAGGGGTGCCCACAAGGCATAGTTAATTGGTGAATGAGTTAGAAGGATGATGAAGCAGAGACTGGTCATGGTAGGTTTTTAAGAGGAGAATTTAAGTTGGTAACCTTTTATCTGAATGGTCTATCTGTACAGCAGGACAAACATCTAATTATCAAACACCTGCTCTGCTTAATGTCCTGTGAATTGACCTTCTCCCCTTCAAAGTAAGCCCCAGGCGCCGATCCCATTCCTTAGCTCAGGATGGTGTATGAGCTTCAAATGCCTGTCTAGTCCTTGGGCCTCATTGCCTTTGACCAGCCAAAGAACCTAGAAAGGTGGAAGAAAAAAATTTCTCCCCTATAGGCTATTTAAAAAGTCAGGGTTATTAAGGCATAATTTACATACAGCAAAATTCACCCTTTTTAGATGTAGAATATTGCTTGATGATTTTAACAAATGTGTGCAGTTTCATATAATCAAGTCAGAGGATTATTCATGACTCCAAAAGTTCTCTGTGTCATTTGGTAGCTGATTCTCTCCCACCTCTCCCAGCTCCTGACAACCACTGATGTGATTTCTGACCCAAAACTTTTGCCTTTCCCAGAATGTCAAACAAATGGAATCATATGGATCATCTTTTGTGTGTGGCTTCTTTCCCTTCCTGCTCTTGAGGGTCATTCATGTCTATAGTTTCATTTCTTTGTACTGCTAATAAGTATTTTATTTTATAGATGGGCCACATTTTTTTAATCCATGTACTGTGCCTTGAGTTAGATTTTGAAGGATGTGTAGCTTTAGATGGAGGCAGTGATGGTGGGGAGAGGACTGGGCAATTTGGAGGTAAAGAGATGAAGAGAATGAGTTTCTCAGATATAGTCTGACTTTGGAAAGAAACAGTAAATCAGAGAGAAAGATTCCTGAGTGTGAGGATTAATCTACATTTTTACTATTGATAAATCCAACTCCAGCCTTTGTCCCCACTTTATACTCCAACAGAACAATTTCTCCCTACCCTGGATTCCTATTATTCTGTCCATTCTTTGCCCACCTATCCATTTCTCCATTCCTTTATTACTTATTCATCCAGCCTTTCATCATCTATTTACTATTTACTTATTCTATTTATTCATCATTTAGCAAAAAGAGTATGTATTTCTTTTTTGTTTTTAAAGATTTTATTTATTTATTTTTAGAGAGGGGGGAAGGGAGGGAGAAAGAGAGGGAGAGAAACATCGATGTGTGGTTGCCTCTCATGTGCCCCCTACTGGTGACCTGACCTGCAACCCAGGCATGTGCCCTGACTGGGAATTGAACCGGCAGCCCTTTGGTTCACAGGCTGGCTCTCAATCCACTGAGCTACACCAGCTTTCACCAGGGAAAGAGTATGCATTTCTTATAGGACCTTACTGTAGTCCACTAGAAGACTTTATTGCCAAAGAACATCCTGGTCTTTTTTTTTTTTTAATTAGCTCCTAAAGCAACAGCCTCTATAAGTATGCTCTTGAAATCCTGGGATGTACAGGCACCCTTCAACCTGCTTGCTTTGCTGTCATGGAGTGATGATTGCAATTTCCTAATTGGGCATGTGTGGGGGTCCCCACAGCTCCTCATCCACCTCAGCTCAGCTCACAGTCCCCATCTTAGGACTGACAACTTTCAGTGTCCCACTTCTGGGAGTCAGTTTCTGTCTTTACTGGTGTTCATCATTCAGCTTGGGTTGCTGTGACAAAATTCCATAGACTATGTAGATAAAACATTTATTTCTCATAGTTCTGGAGGCTGTGAAGTCCAAGATCAAGATACTGATTGACTTGGCACTTGCTAGGTGGCTCAGTTGGCTGGAGCATCATCCCATGCACCGAAAGGTTGAGGGTTTGGTCCCCAGTTGGGATGTGTACAGGAGGCAACCGATTGATGTGTCTCACATCGATGTCTCTCTCCCTCTTTCTCTAAAATCGATGTTTAGAAAACATGTCCTTGGGTGAGGATAAAAAAAAAAGATACTGATTGATTTGGTTACCCAGGGAGAGCCCACCTGCTGGCTTGCAGAGAGTGGTCTTCTCTCTGTGTCCTCAAGAGGGGGAGAGAGAGAGCTCTGGTGTTTTTCTTGTAAGGACACTAATCCCATCACCAGGGTCCCACCCTCATGGCCTCATCTAAACTGAATCACCTCCCAAAGGCTCCCAAACACCATCACATGGGGGGCCAAGCAAGGCTTCCAGATATGAATATTGGAGCGGGGACACAAAACAGTTAGTGGATAACAATTGGGAATCTTTTTTATAACCTCTTGGAATTTTCCTGTATAACTAGTATTATTCTTCCATGTATGGGATTATCTGATTGTCACCACTGTAGGTGACAATCATCATTGTGTCCGTCATGCTTGGCATTCAGTAGCTACTCAATAAACATTGTTGACCGAAGGCCGTGAGCTAAAAGTCCTGGAAGTACAAGTTTGATTGTAACTTGGTTCCTGTTCTTGAAGAACTCAGGAGAAAAGGAAGATCTTTAGGGTTATTTTCATACAATGTGATACATTTTATTAAAAGATATGGGTGAGGTTGAGATGTGATCAATACAAGAGTGTCATTCTGACTGGGGCGGGAATGATCAAGAAAACTCACGAGAGAAAGTAATGCTATTATAAAGAGTCTTTATTTAACTGAAGTAATGAATGTGAAAAGAAATAAGACAGAGGACAGATATTATAAGCCCCAGAATTGTCCATTTGTGTAGATTTATATAATAAAATATTATTATATTGTTAATCTTTACCTCTGCGTGAAAATTTTGCTGCAGTTTACATCAGTCATCACCACATGCCAATCTGTAGACTGGCTAAGGCACAATCAGGGAGACAGGACAGGGCTATCGAATCTGCATGTTTAACCAACCTCCTTTCCCTCACCCTGGGGCCCCTGGTGCGGAGCAGAGGTTCTCAGACTGAGGCAAGCGCCAGAGGCCCTGGGAAGTTTGTTACAATGGATATGGCTGGGCCCCGCCCTCAGAGTGTCAGATTCAGTAGGTCTGGGGTGGGGCTAAGGTTTTGTATTTCTAACAACTTCCCAGGTGATGCTGCTGCTGCTGGTCTGTGAGCACAGTTGGAGACTCACTGGTGTATAAGATGGCCACTGATTTCTTGGTATTTCTGAGGAACAGAGTGTTCCACATAAATGACTTATCCAGATAACTCAAGCTTATCTCTCCAAATGCCAGAACTCTGTTTCTTTAAATCATGTTAAGAAAACACTTTCTAAAATGAATTCTGTATTTCTTTACTTTTTGAAACAGAGAATTCTGAATACCATCAAACCCTCCCTTGATAACATGGGATTATCATAATGAACATCCATCACGGTTCTGTTCAGTGTCCCACAGAGGGCTGACAACCGCGCTGGCCAGCCGCAGACAGCCAACCCCAGACAGCAGCTGGCACAGATTCCTGTCCTGAAGATGCACAAGGTGCCTGGGGCCTCCTGTGCTTTGGCAGGCACTGACCTTGTAGTCACTAGGTCATGGGAAGGCCCTGGGGGTCCTGGGAGGGGGTCTGAGGAGGCCAGTCCATGGAAGGGCCACTTAGGGGCTTGGGACAGTGGCGTTTTACCAATTGGTACAGAAGTATTTCAGTATTTCAGCAACAGCAAGGACATACAATGCATGTCAACCCTGAATACATGTCAGTTCTGTGACTGCCCAGTTCAATAATGGGTAGTTTTTATTGTTTAATGTTTCTTTCTCCTTATTATCAAGTCCCCAAGCACTCTGGGTTTATCCAAAGGTGAATCAGGCATACAGTGAGTGTGCCGCCCTGCTGGGAAACTACACAGGGTCCTTATCTTCTCTTAGTAAAATCTGAATACATTCTTGCCCTTCAATATTGCAGAGTAGTGAGAAAAAAATGGAAAAATATGCAAAAGTCCTTCAAAATGGTTACGTATGACACAAATGAAAGAGATTAGTTTTCTTTTTACTAGAAATGTTAAAAAATGGGATCTGCAGATGAGTGGCACGATGCTGTAATACAAGTGACATTTTCTCAAAAAATTTTCAGCCTGGCCTGCTATAGCAAATGCTTATGTCTATCAAGTTATAAATTGAGTCAGGAAAAAGAGGCTAGCAGCAACATTGGTAAACGCTTCCTCAGGCTGCAATAAAGAGGCTCTTGTGTCCTTTTAAGTGGCAGCCAAAAGCTTTTTCTCCCAAAATAACCATTTTTTTTTCATTGCTATTCTCCTGCTTCAAGCTGTTCTTCCTTTAGCAATGAATACAATTCAGGCCAGATTGTGAGTGACAATGATAAATGCTCTCTGGTTCAGGGGGAACAAAGCAGCAAACATGCATATGAGAGCCAGGTATCAGCCACCAGCAGACTTCCTGGCCCCTGGACCCTGTGTGTGAGGGTGCAAGGACAGGAGTGATTTAAAGTTGTCCTTCAAAAATAGCTTCCTTTCTTCTGTGCTGGTTTGCCGTGGTGCTGGCTCCTGGATCTGCATCGAAACTTCTCGGTTTCATCTTATTGTTCCTCTGTTGTTCGGTAGGGAGCCACTGAGTCAGGCTGGGCCCCTGTTAAAAATACTCTAGTGGAAATATGGTCCTCTGAATTTAACTTCACCAAACTCGTTTAGAGGGGCTTCCTTGGTAAAATGGCTCTTGTTCTGTGGACCAGTCCATTTTGGCTAGCAACATTGAGTTAGAAGATACTGGTTGAACCAGGCTGTGAAGGTACAGCATCATATTGTGTTGGAGAAAATATGGACAAAATGCTCTAAATACAATTCGGGTTGAGTTGTAAAAATCTGTCTTCACCTTTGCCAGGAACTCACTAGAGGACCTTGTGTAAATTTTTCAACTCCCGGCATCCAGAGTTGTCATTCTGGGCCAGCTGTCCACATAGGAAAATTAGGGGGTTACCTTCAGAGGTGTGGCAGCCATGTTTCTCAGAATGCAGCAGGAACACATGGCCTGGAAGATTTAAAAAATTTTTTTTTAAATTTTAACCTTTGTTCAAGTACAGTTTTCTCCCTTTTACTCCCATTCCAGCCCACCCACCCAACCCTCCCCACTTCCCTCCCATTACCACTCTCCCCAGATTTCTTAACATATATTTATTTTAATGGAGCATTGCCTACTGACTCGATTCATTTGCGGCCATGACACTCGATGTCTGAGGGTTCAGAAGAGTAGGGAACTTGAAGTTGGGAATGTCCAGGAAAATCTGCATGTATGATTGCTAGATCCTTATGAAAGTTATCAGTTTGACTTATTTATCACAGGTAAGATAAATCCTAAAAGCAGGAGGGATAGAGGGGATCTGCTGAGAGGAATCCATTCACTTACTCCTCCATTCACTAAGATGCTTACTGGGTATGTGCCTGGCACTGTGTTAAATGGTGAGAGTATGCTGATGAGTAGGATATGAACTTTCTGTCCCAGTGGAAGACATAGGCAAGTAGACAGGCTTTACAGATACCAGGTAAGTGCTACAGCGGGGAAAAGAGAGGCAGTACATGGGAAAAGCACCAGACACGGTGGCTGGACAAGACTTCCTGGAGGAAGCATTGTCTAAGATGGAATGAAGTTTGGATCATGCAGAGAAGGGAGCTGGGGTGGCAAGACTGTTTAGAGCAAAGGAAATAGCATGAACAGAAACCTGGAGAGGAGTGAGAGCCTGTGAGGGAGCTGGGAGTATTCCAGTCTGGCTGGCTCTTGTGAAGGGAGACAGAACTGGCTGGAAGCTCAGCCTTGTTAAGCCATTTGAACTTCATCTGCAGTTCATCCCGAGAATCATCCCGAGAATCCTCAGGAGGATTTTAAAGTGCCACAATAAGATTTGCATGAGAGAACTTTGACTCTCATTTCATTGTAGAGAACGGCTTGGAGGTGAGAGTGATTACATCAAGGGAAGCACTAATAGTAGAGGAATGGTGGAGGAGGCAAATACAGGACTCCCCTGGGGTGGCAATGAGGGTGAAGGGAAGTGGATGCACACACAAGAAATGATCAAATGTGGGGATGCGGGAGAAAGGAAGGCAAGCATGCTGCTCAGATTTTTGGTTTGAGCAACCAGGTGGAGGAGCAAGGTTTTAGAGGGAGATAATGACTTATTTTCTTGGCCACGTTTGTTTGGAGTGAGAGGATGAGGAACAGGTGTCTAGTAGATAGTTGGATGTAAGATGTGGTGCTGAGGGTGAGAGATGTAGAGTCATTGATGGGTACTCATGGGAACCAATGCTTTTGTGAAGGATGAGGAAAGGTGAGAAGAATGTGTCCTGAAGAGAACTCTCCTAAACATCAGCATTTAAGGAACGGGCAGGGGAAGAGAAAGCTGTGAATGCCATTGAGAAGCAGCCAGATAATTTGGAGGAAATGAGAGAGTGTGGTCTCCCGGCAGTACCGGGATGGCGTGGTTCATGTAGAAGTTAGCCAGCAGGATCAGATGCTGCCAGGGCTTGAGGAAGATGAAGGCTGTAAGGGTTTGATTTAGCAGCAAGTGATTGTTGGAGACCTTGAGACCTTGAGGAGAGCAGCTCAGCAGACGGCTAGGGAAAGGGACCGATTGCAGTTTCTAAGAAGACAAAGAGAGGGGAGAACCCAGCAGCCAAACAGACCACACTTACAGAAAGCTTAGCTTCAAGGGAAGGGATGGGAAGAAGTTGTTAAAAATGAGTAAAAGTACAGAAAATGGAGTCCTGAAGAAGAATGATATTTACCATACAAAGACATGCCCTTACATATTAAGCTGAACTGAGAATACAGACATTTATTTACCAAGTAAAACCTATGTCTCCTCATTCATTTCTCTGATCACCATCCTCCACCCTTCCCACTTTCTGGTTCTTCTTCCTTTCATCCTACACGTCTCAAATCTCCAGCAGGCTGTGTCCTCCTCTGCCCCCTGGACTTTGGGGCTGCTCCTTTGGCACCTGTAGATTTAAGCGGGCCCAGGCTCCCTGTGCTTGGAGGCATTGCCCAGGCTTGTCTCCTTCCTGCTCTCTCCTGGAGAGCCTGACACACAACTGATAAGGCCGATTCAGGGCTGAACCTTCTGGGTTCTGAATGAATGGACAGAATCCTAAACATCATGTGATATAAACAAAGTCAGTTCATAGTATCACCCACAATAATTTGTTGGGTTCTTTTAGGCAGGATAGTCACTTGTACTTCAGTGTACATGTTCTGGTCAGTGAAGGTTCTGGGGAAGCTGGACAAGGGGACTTATCTACAGGTACACAGCCTTCCCTGTCCCCCTTTAGCCACTCTTTTACTGCATAGCCCTGGCTTCTCTTGACCTGACTGTTGACTCATGACTCACTCATTCATTCACTCACTCATTCAACAAGAATATTTGAGCACCTATGTGCCAGGATGTGATTGGCACTGGGACTCCAAGATGAATAAAATGGGATTTCTGCCCTGTGGGGGCCGCATGACAAATGTCCTCTCAGGACCATGAGCACACTGCAGTGGGAGCTCTAGAGAAGGCTGAGGTGTGTAGAAAGGTCAGGATGGCCCCCAGAGGAGGTGACATTTGAGTCCAGCATGGAGAGAGGAGATGGATTTCTCGAGGTGGTTGAAACCAAAACCATGCTTGGAATCCCTCTGCCTCTCTTGTGCCCATCCCCCTGCTCCGCACCCATCTCATTCGTGGAGGGCCAGGTTTAGGGTTAACCAGTTGAAGACCAGTTTTTTCACCCTTTCCAGAAAATATATTATCCCTTCCGGGTAAGATATTTTTATTTCAACAATGCCATTGTTTGGTTAATGCCTCAACCGGAACAGTGCCTCTAACATGGGGGCTGGTTCAGGTGGCCAGATGGTTGTGCTCTCAAAGACAGTTACCCTCTCGAGTGGTTTCAGCTGTTACTACTGTTCCCAGATTCTGGGCACAGCAGTGGCATCTTGAGAAGGGGCATTTGCCTGGTAGTGGTGGTCTGCAAGGGCCAGAGAAAGACACGTGATTAGGTTAAGTTAAGAAATTCAGGAGAGACTGAGTAGGCCTCGAGTGTCATGCTGATATTCTCAGTATCAATACAGAGTTTCACCATAGAAAAGTTTCTATCATTAAATCCAGTTGAACTGCAAAAATTGATGGCTTTAGAAGATGTTTGCTCCGTAATTCCAAATGTAGGTGGGATGACTTAAAGAGTGATTAAAGGGGAAGCAAAACTTAGCCATTCTTTCTGAGAGGCCTTGTTCAGATAAAAGGAAGAGTGTCTTTGTATTGTGGTATAAGGTTTTATTTATAGACTGCATTTCAGAAAAGTTAGTTTCAGGGAGATGGGAAAGCCATTTTTGTGAAGGATAATTTGCAAGACTTGGTGCTGCCCATGCCTGTACAGGGTCTAGGACACAGCAGGCCCATGACCAACATTTGTTAAATAAGCAAGAATGAGTGTTTCCCTCTGCTTGCAGTGGTCAGACTGTTGTGGGTTTAGCCTTGCTGTAACCATTGCAGTTTTCTGCTTTTGAATGAAGGTCACTGTCCCCGGTTCTGGTGGGACAGGATGCAGCACAAAGGGGACACCTGCAGTGAAGATCCTGTTCATGTGGCAGGGTCACTCACATTGATGTGTGAATCTTGTTGAAAGACATTTTCTTCCAGCCTTCAGTTAGTGCATGTTTACCTGGGGACCAGGTCTGTAGTGTAGCAAAGAAAAAATTCTTGAAGTATTGTGTTAGTGTCTGTGAATGATTTCTATTTATGGATTATCTACACTGAGCCATTACCTTAAACACTTCTGTCTTCTAAAATAATGTTTGCATTATCTTACAAGACTGTTTAATTAGGGAACCCTCATATCTTGTAATGCTGTGCAACAGCTCTCACAGTTCTTTGATAGTTCAAGGAAAATAATTTTATGTCTAATAGTTTAACTTTCTGATTATAGATGCAGGAAAGTACTGATTCTCGTGGAGTGTTGCAAAAGGAACAGCTTAAGTATAAGAATAATGGGTGTTGTGCAAACATGCAAAGAATTATAATATATAATACTTTGAGAAATAAAGCATTGTTGTCATGCTTGATTTTACCTCCAATTACATTTTGCCAATTCATATATGTCTCATAAAATTATTTGAAAACCTTCTTTATTTTTCTGTTCCCTGCCTGTGTTGGTGTATGCCCTTTTCTATTTTGATCTTCCTCTCTTTTTCTGCAAACAACAATTTCTGTAAATAACACTGCTGGCTAGAGCAGCAGGCTGGCTTTCATCTTTTCTTTATCAGGATGCACTCTGTCTACTGAATATTGACATAAAGTCTGCAGGCTTAGCTATAATGTCTACTGGGTCTATTTACAGAAACAGAATTTGCCTGGGCCTCATTTTCTTTGTGGAGAGGAAGGAGAGGGTTAAGGGCATTGGTATATCACTCTGAGCATGATATGCAAATCGCTATGAAGCATACAAAATATAAAACAAAGAAACAAGATCTTAGACATCAAGGACTCAAGGTCCAAGATTAAAAATTCCAAATACCACAGCAAAGAGCTAAGCTGAAATAAGAAGGGGATGGTAAAATAGACAACCTGGAACAGTCAATGGAAAAAGTGATTCAAGAGAATGATAATGTTTTATTTCAGGTTCTTGTTAAGAACCTGAAGGCCATTAATCATGACCTTCAAAAAGAGACAAAACACTGCATCAGGAATCATGATGTGTGTGTGTGTGTGTGTGTGTGTGTGTGTACATATATAGTCTTTTTGTACCTATGTGTACATAAAGGGGGCAGGTCCTGGGAGGAGGTACATACAACTGAATGCAGTGAGAACAGAGAGTGGCCACCACTGTGCTTCATTTCTGAGATCTACATTTCTTTAAGTGGTGGGATTCTAGGTGAATTTTATCCTCTCTTTTGCAGCATTCAAAGAAAATTAATAAAAAGAACTCTAAATTTTCCTGCCAAAATTCTTCTCCTTGTGCGGTACAAATAAAATTTAGTTTTTGTCTGTCTATAATTCTGTCTATTCTTGAATCACTTCCCAAATAACTGTACAGATTTCTTTTTAGCTACATTTGCAAGGAATGCTGGGAGGGGTCATACTTAAAATCTAGGCTACTTTATAAAGTGAAAATTCACTTTAGTGGGCTCCGGGTGGGGTGCACCTGCAGAGACAGAGGCTCACCCCTGCAGGAGGTAGAGGGTGGGTTGGGACAAGCTGCTTGGAAGATGTGAATGGGCCCTCTGTACAGGGGCACTGCTGGGGCAGAGTGCCAGGAATTCATTCAAGGATGGGCAGCAGCTCACCTGACAACTCCTCCAGGATGGTTAGCGTGCATGAAGCAATATTCAAAAGTAAGATATTGTTCACTATGCAAAACCTATAGCTTAAGTCACAATATTGGGGACTGGTGGGTAGAGGGATTAATCTTTTAAGCAATAATTTTATTTCTTAAGGAAACATGATTTGCCTGTTTAGAGATCATCTGCCTTCCTTAGCCATAGGCTTGCTCAACATGTATTAGATGCCAAAGTAATCAATCCATTTAAGAAGAACGAAGTTCAAATCTTGTTAGAACTCACATAGCTGCTAGCCAGGTGAAGTCTGGAGGGCTTATGAGAGTCACCTTCAGGCTTCTTGAGGCCTTCAGACCTCCAGCAAAAGGCAGAGATGAGCCACCTCAGGGAGAGTGCCTCTAGTTACAATGGCAAGAAGGAGGTAGAGCCCTAGGAATGGAAAATTGTAGAGTGGTAGGCTCACAGGAAAGCCCCAAAGCCAACTGGTCACCCACCAGCCTGTCCTCTCATGGACCCCATAGCATCCAGGCAGGGCATGCATAGCTGTACTCTCATAATGCCAAATAGACCAATTTGTTAACTTGCTAGACCAAACCAAACATCTAATTGTTGTGCTTGATTTTATGTAAAGTACTCTAATAAATCTATCAAGTCATTGTGGTGAGAGTATCTTTCA
Organism: Phyllostomus discolor; assembly: GCF_004126475.2. Lineage (NCBI taxonomy): Eukaryota > Metazoa > Chordata > Mammalia > Chiroptera > Phyllostomidae > Phyllostomus > Phyllostomus discolor. The sequence goes on from NC_040904.2 coordinate 109,708,368, forward strand.
TACTTGCAGTCTTGCAGTCAGACTTATATTACAAAAGATTTACAACTTTATTTGGTGATATGATAATCTATGTTAAAAATTAAGTGAGTCACTTTACTGCTTCTGATTCTGATTTAAGCTAAAATGTAGTGTGGAATTCATCTCCCTCTCTCTCTCTCTCTGTCTCTCTCTCTGTCTCTCTCTCAAAAAAAATAGAGGCCAGAGATATTTTCTGGCTTGCCCAAAGTCACCAGTGATTTAAAGGCTGAGCACATCCTAGAGCAAAGAACTTTTCACCTGGAGAGGGCTTTCTTCTGTATCACCCACAGGAGAACTGGTCACCATTTCGGAATAAGGGTTCTTCCTTTACTTGAAGGCTGCTCTATTTTTATTCATCAATTACTTTTGTTTTAATTTGTATTTCTTCATTTACTAATGAGGTTTGTCATTTTCCCACAGGTTGATGGTAAATCTTTCCAGAGTAGGTTTCTCACCTCAGTGGTTGCAGTAGTGTGAGCAGGAGGACTGGCCCGTGTGGCCATGTGGGATGGTCATGTTCAGAGGGCAAAGCCACCGACTGTCAGAACTGGGGGAACCCTAGTGACCACTCTGGAATCATCTCATGTATGCCACTTCCCATAAATTGATTGCTTCCATCTATCTATTGAAGCTTCCTGTATATTAATAACCCTAATCATAATTTCAGTTCCATGCTGGAAAACCTCACAACTACAGAAGATGCTGAATTTCATTGCCTGATTTGTGGTTAATTACCTAATGTACGTTTTGTTCCTGGAGAATTGCCCTTGGTTACTTTTTACATATTCTCTATTTTTGTATTCTCACAGCTACCCAGCTGTTATTTCATTTGTTCTTTTATCAGTTGCTTGTGGCACAGGGTCATATCAAAGCAGGTTCTGTTTATGATTAATCAGGAGAGCATACATATTTGAAGATGGCAGCAGGAGGCCTCTGTAGTGGGTTGTGGGATGAAAGGTGTTTAGACATGAGGATTGTTTAGGATGGTCTGAGACACAAATAAGGTAGGAGCTTATGCTAGAGGCTTAAACTGTCTCTCCTTGCTTGAGTGCATATTCTTCCCTAAAATGTATTTTACAAAGTAGGTGTTCATTGTGTGTATGTATATACATATCCACACATATATTAATTATATCTATATCTATAGCTATATCAATAGCTATATCTATATATCTTGTCTCCTATTTTAATAATAAAATCTTTGCATGGACCAGAAAAACTTACCACTGTTCATTTTATATGCTTTCTCTAAATAGATTTCAATTGATGAGTTCTAGTGGTGAATTTTAACTTTGAAAAAGAAGTCTCATGCAGTTACAATGGAACAAGAATTGATACCCCACTTCAGCCCCCAGGATCTATAAAACAACCTGAGGTTATTTGAGCTCCAGTATTAGTACTATCCTTATTTCTTCTAATTAAGTAACAATCGTGCCTCGACATGAGGTGTTTCTTAGTAAAGCATGAGCTGGTAGCATTTAAAAAATTTTAACTCTTGATTGAAATACAACCTACCCACAGAAAAGTTCATGGCTACTTTATTATTTTACTGAGCTACAAATTATATACATGAAGTCTACCCCTTTAAAGTGTGTAGTTCAGGTTTTAACATATTCTCATCGTCATGCAACCACCCCCACGGTCTAAGTCCAGAACATTTTCTTCATCCCCCAAGGTAACCCCATCCCTGTTAGTAGTCATTCCCCATTTTGGCCTTCTCCAACCCCATAGCAGTCACTAACCTACTTTCGGGGTCTATGGATTCGCCTATACTGGACATTGCTGATAAGTGAAATCATATAATATGTGGCCTCTTGTGTCTGGCTCCTTTTAGTTAGCATAATGCTTTCAAGGTTCCTTCATGTTGCAGCTTGAATTAGACAACCACTGCATATTTATGGCTGAATAATATTCCATTATTATTACTTTAGTTGGGGGGCTTTACTGGTTCCTAGCAAAATCCTAGAGCTGCATCTGGTCTTGTATTGGAGAGCTGATCGGGCTCTCAGAGCCCTGAATGGAACGCCTGGGCAGGTTCATCCCAGCGGGGAGCAGGGCTTCTGGGAACAAGGGGATGTCCCTGTGAACTGTGGCAAGTGCTGGAGCCTGCTCACCTCCTCCCTGACCCCCTTTTCTGTGGTGCCATGACTCCATCACATTTCTCCAAAGGAAGCTCTCCCAGAACAATTTCCTCAGGATGCAGAACTAAGTGGGCTTCTGGGGATTTCCATATTCGGAAGTGGTAAATGTTCTTTCGTGGATCCTAATACCCTGATTTTTCTTGTTTTCTAAATACATTTGTTTCTTCTCAGACAGAGTAAATGACAGGGACAGTTTGTGATCAGAGGTCTCCCTAGTCATGTGATCTACATACACCCAAACCCTGGGTTTCCTTGGCTCCTTGTGGAGTGGAGCATGGTGAGCTTTGGTGAGGCTCCTTGTGCACTCTTTCAGTTTTGGAGGGATCAAAATTTGTGTGGAGAATGACTTCTAATTCCCTTTTCCTTTTGATCTTACCTGTAGGAGTTGAATTGTTGCAAGATCTGAATTCTTAAGGCTTGACCCCATGTCTTTCTGTGAATGCATGGAAAAGGCATTTTCCCATATGTTGTTCCTTGACTTGGGTATGTTGGGGGAGGGAGAGGGGGATGGAGTGGTATGGACTTGCTCTGAAAATCTCGGGAGCATCCTACAGTTCACATTGTTTCTGGTCTGTTTTAAAAGTGTTACTTGCACATATACTTGATTCTTGTGTCTTGGATGAAATGCTTAGTTCTACACAGAACTATATCACATATTAGAAGTCATCTGTTTAGTAGTAGTGGAAGTGGAAGTGTGCTTAACCCCTGCTTCATGTCAGGTTTTCTTATGTCAGGCTGAGAAGGATCTCATCAGAGCTGGTTAAGATTGGGGGTCTTTGGGCCTGAGTTGTGCTCAGGATACTAACCCACAGCATGTCAGTTAGTAGGCCCACACCTGGGCTTGCCACCCAGTCAGGGATGAGAAACATGAGCTTCTTTTTCTAATGGATACTTTATCTACATCAGTTGCCTCATCAGAGTTAAAATAACTACCCTTTGTTATTTTCTCCAAAATAACAAAGCCCCTGGCTGCATTTGTCTTGTTGAGGACTTACCTGAGTCTTCGTTTTTACTAATGCGATCATAGAGAAGGCAAGAGCACTCATGCGCCTCCTGCTCCCACGTGCGGCCTTTTTCAGCATGTAGGTGCCCCACGGGTACGGACATGTCCCTGCGTCGGTGACCGAAGTGTGGCTTGTGTAGCATTTTACTTCTCATCTTGTCTCATCCCCGGGTGAGGATGGGAGTCTGGGGGGAAAGTAGCTGCAGGACCCCTTTTGAATTCCAAACACTCTTCTTGGGACACACATTTGGGGCACCTTGGAGTTTCTGTATGTTAATGCCTGGTAGAAACTTGTTATGACCAGGAAGTGACAGCAGCAGAAGCCATCTGAACTGCAGGAGTCTCTGGCTGTAGGAAATCTTCATACAGTCAGTTCAGTGATGTGTGCTGCAACTGCTCGGGGAGAAAACCAGTCAAGTTTATGTTTTGTTTTCATCAACATCAGTTTTGTATTAGGCTTTTTATTTTGAAAGCATCTAACCTCAAGCTTGGTGTAGTTCTTCTTTGATAAGAATGTCACCAGCATTGATGGTCTAGAGTACCGCTTGTTTTTTGTTGGTTTGGACATTCTGTTCCTTTTGAGCTTCATTTGCACAGCTAATGGATCTTGTGGGTTTTCTCCCACTGAAAATGTATACTTTTTTTATTATGCTGAATTGTGTTGTGTCTCTTCTCTTCAAGAGCTCTGCATAAAGGAAATGTAATGTAGACTATATTAATTTTTGAAACTATCATCAGAACAGAATTTTACTTAAAATTATAGGCTAAACTGAGCTCATGAAAAGTTTGCACAGTTAAAAAAATCACGTATACTTCTTTTAACTAAATTTATTTTTATTTTTTATATATTTTATTGATTATGCTATTACAGTTGTCCCATCCCCCCCTCTCCTTATTCCCCTCCACCTTGCACACCCCTCCCACTCACATTCCCCCATCTTAGGTCATGTCAATGGGTTATACATATAAGTTCTTTGGCTTCTCCATTTCCTATACTATTCTTAACCTCCCCCTGTCTATTTTCTACCTACCATTTATGCTACTTATTCCCTGTACCTTTTCCCCCATTCCTCCCCTCCCCTCCCCTTCCCCACTGGTAACCCTCCATGTGATTTCCATTTCTGTGATTTTGTTCCTGTTCTAGTTGTTTGCTTAGTTCGTTTTTGTTTTTGTTTTAGGTTTGGTTGTTCATAGTTGTGAGTTTGTTGTTATTTTACTGTTTGTTTTTTTATCATCTTCTTTTTTTTAGATAAGTCCATTTAATATTTCATACAATAAGGGCTTGGTGATGATGAACTCCTTTAACTTGACCTTATCTGAGAAGCACTGTATCTGCCCTTCCATTCTAAATGATAGCTTTGCTGGATAAAGTATTCTTGGATGTAGGTCCCTGCTTTCCATGACTTCAGATACTCCTTTCCAGCCCCTTCTTGCTTGCAAGGTTTCTTTGCAGAAATCAGCTGACAGTCTTATGGGAACTCATTTGTAGGTAACTGTCTCCTTTTCTCTTGTTGCTTTTAAGATTCTTTCCTTGTCTTTAATCTTGGGTAATGTAATTATGATGTGCCTTGGTGTGTGCTTCTTTGGGTCCAACTTCTTTGTGACTCTCTGAGCTTTCTGGACTTCCTGGAAGTCTATTTCCTTTGTCAGATTAGGGAAGTTCTCCTTCATTATGTTTTCAAATAAACTTCCAGTTTCTTGCTTTTCCTCTTCTCCTTATGGCACCCCTATGATTTGGATGTTGGAATGTTTAAAGATGTCCCAGAGGTTCCTACGCCTCTCCTCATTTTTTTGAATTCTTGTTTCTTCATTCTGTTCTGGCTTATTTCTTCCTTCTGCTCCAAATCACTGATTTGAGTCCCTCTTTTCTTCCCATTACTGTTGGTTCCCTGTACATTTTGCTTTATTTTGCTTGTCATAGTCTTCACTTTTTCCTCTATTTTGTGACCATACTCAACCAATTCTGTGAGCATCCTGACCACCAGTGTTTTGAACTGTGCATCTGGTAGGTTGGCTCTCTCTTTGTCACTTAGTTGTATTTTTTCTGGAGCTTTGATCTGTTCTTTCATTTGGGCCATTTTTTATTTTTTTTTGTCTCAGCACACCTGTTATGTAGTAAGGGACCCTTATGACTAAATTTAAATAATTGGCTACCTTTCTATTGGTTCATGGCCTGACATTTGATCTGAGTACTAGAGATTTCAAATTTGCCTTAAGACAAAGGGTAATAACTTGACTTGGTAGTTATGCCCATAACCTTCCAATGAGGATCAGAATTAAGCATTTAGTGGATTCAGAACAATGTTTTGACCTTGTTCACATTGCTGCTTATAACTGCTTTAACTTTAATAAAAACCTAAGCTATTTACATATACACTTTTGTCCTCTCAGAGCTATACTTATACTAAGGAATCTGATGGTTTTTCGACAGATAAAGCCCTATACAATCAGTTTTTATAGGGCTTTTGAAGCTGTGGTACTTTCAGGAAATCAGTGTAAATAAAATCAATTGGACTGTTTTAAAATGAAACTTTTGCATTTAGCGTTTCTGAAAGATTCCTGATAGTGGAAACCTCACCAATAAACAGGATTAGAGAGCCCTGTGTCTTTTAAAGCCAGGATCACAAATGAGTTTTAAAGAAAGTACATTAAGGGAGGCCCTGCTTTATCTGAATTCCAAAGAGCAGGTAGGGGTAGAAGTTGCAGGAGTGTGAACTCTCCTTTGGAGAGAAAGTGAGACCAGTTATAAACAAGTGGACATGCTGAAATCTTCCTACTTCCTGAAAAGATTTTTCACCATTGGGCAACCTCCAGTGTAGCATCAAAATACTACATGTCGATGATGAGATATGCAGCCTTCATTTGTTAATACAATGTTAAGAAGAAATTTAAAAATAAGATATAATAGTAAAGAAAAGAACCCTTCCTATTTTAATCTTTTTCTCATAATAAAATGTGTTCATTTTAGAAAATAGGAGAACATGAACAGGAACAAAGACAAATCATCTATATTCTTAAAGCCCAAGGAAGAGAACTACTCTTAACATTTTGGTGTATAGTTTCTTAAAAAATATGATGAATTTTAATCCTTCGTTTCCATTGATTTGCTATATTTGTTACTTTTCAGAGTCAAAATTTTGTTTTAAAAGTTTCAACCAATGGCTAAGGCATCTTGTGATTCTTCGTGGATTTTTCTCTGTGGGACAAGTAAACCTTGAGGGCAGATGAGAAATGAGGGAAGTTCTGGGTATAAGATTTATAACCTAGAAAAGTCCAGTAAATATTTAAGAAAGAAGTCCACTTCTAAAAATCTTCACTGATTTTCAAAAGAGCTATTAGTGTGTTATCAACTTTTTGGATTTAGGGTGTTACCAACTTTCACGGATGGCTTCTATAGGTCATGCACTTTCTACAAGTGATAATCCAAGACAATGAAGAATGGATCAGAAAATGCAGTTTCTCCCAGCTTAGAACCAAGTGTGTTAGCAAATGTAGCCTTGTGTATGCTGGGTTTTTATTTCTGTTGTTTAGTTTCACTATAGTCTTTTCATGGAAGAATTATTTATCCACATATTAGTAAGGAATGGTATGTCACAGTTGAAAATAAGTGAGAAAAAAGGGGATAGGAGAAGATAAGAGTTAAAAAAAAGTAAGACATAATCAGAGGTCAAGGAAAATGCAGTTGTCTCAGAGACTTTAAGCAACCAAAGCAAAAAGAAAGCATGATCCATCATCAGAGTTAGTGTTCGTTAGAGGAGAAAAAGTCTGCTCTGGCAGCACTGAGCTATTTCTGATACTGAGTCAGAATTGAATTTCTCCCTTAGGAAGTCCCAAAAGGTGCTGCAATACAGCATCACAACGCCCACGACCTCCCTGAAGAAAACACAATGACGTGTTGTTTGGCAGTTGTCACTCGGCAGGCCCTTCGGGTGCCTCCTGTATACCAGGACAGGGCAGGAGCAATTCTGGCCCACAGTTCAGCTTGGGCACCATTAGATGGGCCTGGGTGCTGCTGCGGGGTCTCCCTCACAAGGCAAACACAAGGTGCTTCAGGATGGAAACCTACAAAGTGGAGCTTTGCTCACCCTCCCGTTCATCTCCATGCATGTCTGTGTGTGGGGTATAGAACCTGTCGGGCTGGTTTCTGTTAGAAAGAGTCTTTATTTCTTTGCCATCACATTCAAGGCTAATGTTCACCATTGCCCGTGCATATCCCTTGCAATTTGACAGGCTTTTAAAGTGTCACATTATTCTAACCTTTTCCCCCTACTTGTTTTTGGGTTTTCATTAGAGATGTTTCCCACACATGGTTTTGTTAAACATACTGAATTTTGGGACTTTCATATATATAAACTTGAACCAAAAGTCAACTTGCTGAGAGATAATTGCAATCTGTGGACTTTGAGATTTAAAATCCAAGAGCCATTTTAAGTGAGAAGTTCTGTGGTGTGCAGGTGTCATCCACTTGCCCCTTCTTCTTAAATGGCATGGAGATGATGCCTGTCTTGGTGCCACTGAATTCTGCATGGATAGAGCTCCAGTGTGGTGCTGGGCAGTCTGGGTCTTGGTCACAGTCCTCCCTCCAACTTGCTCAAAGGCGCTGAGATGCATCCCCATATGGGACTGAGAAATAAGGTGAGCCAAGGAGCTTCCCATTCATTTAGAAATTCTACTGTAGTATATAGCAGGGTATACTGCTGAGTATTATTCTCCCTTCCCTCTTTTTCCTTTGCCAATTTGATTGGTGTAGGGTTGTTTTTGTTGTTGTTGTTTATTGTTTTCATTAAAAATTCCTCCCCCCTCATCCTATATAACTCTCTACCATCCTTCACAAATTTTTCCTACTTAGGAACTATGTTTTATGCTAGGTGAATTAGAGCAGGACTGTTTCAGGGTGTAATATAATTCTTCCAGATTATCACGGGGATCAGACTTGAGCTGTCTTAATACTTAGACACCTATGAACCAGTACTGCTGCTTTTGTTTGCATGCGTGCATGCGAGGGACTGAGCACCATGCCTCTGACCCCCGGCTGGAGGAGATGCTGCTCCATAGGTAACAGCACCATCCACAGGGCGTGGGTGATGGGGGAGGGTCAGAAGAAAAGCAGTTTTCTGAGGAAATTGTTAGCCTGCAGTCAGCAATTCTTCAATTCTGTGCCTTCTAGGTAGGGATGATAGGTTCCATAGCCTAAAATGAAGCAAAACAGCCTAAATGTTAGCGAGATATGTTTTAAATGTCAAGAGCCTTGAAATAGCTTTTTGCAATAAAAATATTTAGATGAAACCTTGACATGATTAGATTGTGTCTAGCAAGAAACCCAGAAGTTACATGTGAAAATGATCTAATAATATCTTGTGGCTTTAGAATAGGCTGTTTACCTCAGTGGGCTCCAGAACAAAAACTAGCTCAAAGCAATAAGCTGCTTATTGGGAATCATATTATTCACATCATTTTAGAAATACGTTTTCTTTCCCCAAATTTGTTTTCTTTTAGTTTAACTAGCATGCTGGATTATGTTGGGTGTTTAATTTGCTCTTGCAACTTAGAACAATGGCTGTGAAAGAATAAAAGCCCAAAGAACATGAATTCTGCATTTTTGGCAACCTTTTTATTTGGTAAAAGTTACAACTGCTGAAAACTGTAGTTGGGGAAAAAGCTGAGGCACCATTTGTCAAGACGGATTGCTTTTGGGGACTGAATGTTTTTGCTGTTACCTCACAACTGGAACGGGGACTTGAGCACGGAATCAGCAGTGACTGACGCCAAATCCACAGACGAGGAAGTCGGTGCCGCCTGTCCCGTGGCTATTCTGGGAGTTCTCCTCCTTCACCTGTCTAGTCTTCTCGTGGGCTGTCTACTCATTCAATTGTTCCAATCTTGCCACAACTTGGGACTTAAGTTTTTTCAGCCTCAATACAAATTCTGACTCTTACAGACATACTTTATATAAGTATTATTGGGTGACCAGGAAAATGGCCTTAGTGAACAAATACTCAACACTAAAATGTCCTGCTTTGTGTATATAATTTTTTCCCAACAATTAGACTAGGTTTTTTTTCTTCAAGGTTTAATTTCATCCTTTTAATTGTGAGATAGATTATTTTTCTTGTACAGCTCTGTGTAACAAATGAAACCTACGGAGATTTAGAGTTTTAAGCTGTAAAGATCACGATTAACCTTTACCTCAGATAGAATAATATAACATTAAAAGTCTCCTAAGCAGAAAAGTACTGCCATTTCCTTGAGATACATTGAAGGGCAAACATGAACTTTATTGGATCTTTCCCACCCTGAGGACTTTGCAAACAATAGAAACTCTTTCTTACAAAAGAAAGAAGGGACAGTAAGTTAATGTCATGTAAAGGTAATTTGGAAGGAGAGATGGCGACTGTTCCAAGTACAGTTGACCCTTGAACACCACGGGAGTTAGGGTGACTGACCCTGCACAGTTGAAAGTCTGCTGATAATGCCAGTTGGCCTCCGAATCTGCAGATTCCCAGCTGCAGAGCAAACTCCATGTGAGTTGATCTGTGCAATTCAAACCCAAGTTGTTCAAGGGTCCACTGTAATGTGAATGACTCATACTTTACAATGAGCACATGGAAATGCAATTAAAAAATCAAAACTACCTTATACATGTTAAGAGGGCTACTATAAAATAACATTAAAAAGACAGAAAGTAAGTGTTGGCAAGGATGTGGAGAAATTGGAACTCTTTTGCACTGTTGGTGGGATTGTAAAATGGTGCTGCTGCTGTGGAAAACAATCTGATACTTCCTCCACGAATTATAGATAAATTTACCGTATGACCCAGCAAGTCCTCTTATAGGTATATACCCAAAAGAATTGTATACACATTCACAATAGCCAAAAGGTGAAAACAGCCAAGGTGTCCATCGATGGATAAATAAGTGTGATATATACACACAATGGAATATTATTGAACCTCAAAAAGGAAGGAAATTCTGACACATGCTACCACATGGATGAACCTTGAGGACATTATGCTGAGTGAAATAAGCCAGATTCAAAAGACAAATGCTGTGTGGTTCCACTTATATGAGGTATTTAGGGTAAATTCATAGAGACAGAAAATAGAATGGTGGCTGCTAGAGACTGGGAGAAGGGGATAGGGAATTATTGTGTAATGGGGACAGAATTTCAGTTTTTCAGGATGAAAAGAGCATTTTGGAGCTTGGTTTGCACAACAATGTGAGTGTACTTAACATTACTGAACTGTACACTTAAATGGTTAGGAAATACTTTATGTGTTTTACAATTTAAAAAATAATAGAATTTATTGTATGTGCCTATACATCATGATTCTATTTAAATAGTAGTTTATGGAGTTAATGCTGAGGTGGTAATTCAGTCCTTCCACCCAATTTCCTATTCTCATTTCTTTTCAAAATTTCTTGCTATTTCACCTTTCTCCTTATGAAATACTGTATTACTTAACTGTTCATTGCTGTAGCTCTAGTGTCTAGAAGGGTGCCTGGCACATACTAGGTGATCAGCAATTATCTGTTAAATGGTAGAATATCATAAGTAAAGTCAAGTCACTTAAATGACAGATGCATTTGGAATAGTTTATTTCTTAAATATCTTTTATTTTTGAGATTTATTTTATTTTTATATATGCTATATAAAATAAAGCATATAAACCTACAGTTGATAGTTCAATGAATTTTTATATATCTGTGTGCCTATGACCAAGAGCCAAATAAAAACATGGATTATTTTCATCACCATAGAAGATAGCTCGTACCTCTCCCCAGCCAGTCCCCGCCCTCATGGTTCTGGCTCCCATCACCCATGATGCATTTGCTTGTGAATATCACATAATTGGAGTTTTACAGGATGTACTTTTTTGTCTGTGTTTCAGCCACCGAGGCTGTGAGATGTAGCCATGTCACTGATCCATTGTATGATAGACCCCCATTTGTTTATCTGCTCCATTGCTGATGGAAGTCTGGGTTGTTTCTATTTTTTTGTTTGTTTTGTTATTATGAATAAAATTCTTTTACATATATACCTTTTGAGGACATAACTCCTATCTTGGAAAAAAGTATGTAGGAGTAGAATTAACTCAATCTTAGAATATATATATATTCTATTTACATACATATATATAAATAATATATATACATTTCTTAACTTTTACATCTGCCAAATGGTTTTTTTAAAAGTGGTTGAAATAATTTACATTTTTACTAGCAACTGTCTCACATTCTGGTGAACATGAGGAGTGTCCCTCTCTTTTTTGAAACTTCCTTGTGATTTGAATTTGCATTCCTCTAATGCAGCAATTTGCAACCTTTTTCATCTCATGGCACACATAAACTAATTACTAAAATCTTGTGGCACACCAAAAATATGTTATATTTTTTGTTGATCTGACAAAAATAGGTATAATTTTGATTCATTCACATGGGACAGCTATTTTCTGTTGGCTGTTGTCGTTTTTTAATTTGAGAAGCTAAGGGAGAGATAGGTCAGTGCCCCTGACTTAGTCAGGTATTGTGTGTTTAAAAAAATTCATGTGGCACACCAGTTGAAAATTCCTGCCTGAGAAAATGAGGACAGACTCACAGATGGAGGGCAGGATGGCAGCTTGTGGAGGGGGGTTAAGGGGTAGAGGGATTGAGCAAAAAGAAAAAAGGACTCATGGGCATGGACAATAGTGCAGTGATTTTGGGGCAAGGGGAGTCTAAGGGGACTCAATGGTAATGGAAAAAAATATAATAATGGTTAAATAAATAAAAAAAGAAAGAAAATTGCTTCTTGAATGAGTTGAACATCTTTTCATGTGCTCATTGGTGATTTGGGTATCCCGTGAAATACCTGTTTAAATTTTTTCCTCATTTTGTTTTTATATTTTGTCATTGTTTTACATTAATTTCTTCTTTTGGATGCATCTTTGGTCAGATCTGTGGGTTACTATACCTTTTCCCATCTGTGACTTGCCTGTTCCTTTTCCTAATACTTTTAATGAATGGAAGTTCTTAATTATCATGAGATCAAATTGATCAAATTTAATTTAAAATCTATTATTTTTTGAGTCCTGTTTAAGGAAACTTTGCCTATTTTGGATGATTTTTAAAGCCATTAATGTGGTTAGCACAATAAAATAAACTCAAATTAGACACTCTCATCTGAAAAAGAAAAGTTTTAAGTTTAAAGAACTGCAAAATTCAAACATGCTTCTTTTATTAAAGGAAAAGATAGAGACACAAGTGCTCCCTTTTGACAGCATCCTGATGGCAGTCAGGCACACACAGCTTTTTAAATTCAACTTTTTTTCTTGCCTGGTGTTTAGAAAGACTCTAATCTATCGGCCAGAGTAAGGGAATAATGCTTTGAGAGTGAATAGATTATTTAACTTGGATTTAGAACCTCACTCTCCTGAACAAATTGTTGGGTATAAATTCCCCAATTTGCCCCTCAGCTTTCCTTTGTGAGCTTTCTATTATTACCCTTTATTATAGGATTTCCTAACACACAACCCAGCTGAAGGCAGTCGCAGCTGTGGTCTCTGTGGTCTCTGTGGTCTCGGGTGTCGCAGCGCATCATGACATGCCATGTGGCTCCAATGGCTGGTAAAACTGGAGGTGGCTGCACACTGGATTTCTGTTCCATTAAAACTGTCCCCAAACTTTCTGGTGTCGGATTTCTTCCTTAAAATGCGGCCTTGCAGGGAAGCCCACTTGCTGCTGTGTCAGTGCCCTTCCTCCAGCCTATATTTCTCCTGCTTCGTGTGTATATCACTCACCTTTCATGTACATAACTCCAAGAAAAATGGAGGGCAGCATTTTGTTTTAAGCATTTCTTATGTATCTACTTCTCAGACTGCTAGCCTGTACCCAAGCCCCAAACTAGAACATTACCTTATACAAATATTCAAATATTCTAAATATTTCCTGATTTCCTTTTTTACCCTACAGTTTAGAAGTGTGTTGTTTAATTTGCAAACATATGAGTATTTTAATTTCTAATTATGTTCAGAAAACATGTTCTGTATACCTTGAGTCTTTTTCGATGTGTTGAGAATTCTTGTACCATGTCATTGGTGCTTTGTTTTGTTGAATGGCCTGTGTGTGCTCTTCAGTTATTGGGCGGAGTGTTCTATAACTGTCAGTGGTGTCAGGTTGCTCTAGAGTTGTCGTGTCTTCTGTATCACTATTGATTTTCTTCCTTCTTGTTGTATCAACTACTGGGAAAGAAATATTGAAGTCTCCAGGTATAATTGTAGTTTTGTCTATTACTGCTTGCATAACTGTTAGTCGTGCTTTCTATATCTGTTATTAGACATGCAAATATTTAGGATTATGTACTTTTGGTAAATTGACCCCTTTATCATTATGAAATGTGCCTTTTTATCCTGGTGATGTTCTTGTTTTCAAATCTATTTTGACTGTGGTTGTTACACTCCAGCTTTCTTTTGATAGTGTGCATGATATCCTTTTCCATTTCCCATTTCATCCGTATTTTCTATTTCAGATGGATTTCTTATGGACAGGTAATGGTTGGAAATTGCTTTTACAATTAATATAGTTACCAATATGGTTGTATTTAAATCTGTCATCTTGCTACTTGTTTTCTATGTGTTTAATCCCTTCTTTGTTCCTTACTTTTCTCTTTTATTGTCTTTTTATTTTTTTACTATTAATGGTGTAGTTTAGTTGTTCTATTTTTATCTTTACTCTGGGCTTATTAACTACAGCTCTTTGTTTTATATATTTAGTGGTTGTTCCAGTATTTTCCATATATATCCTTTCATTTGTCACTTTCTACAATTAAATAACAATATAGTATTTTGTGTCCAACATAAAAACCTTATTACAGTATACTTTCATTCTTTCCACTTCTATCTTTTACACTATTCTACTTCTAAGTGTAAGTCCCACACTACACTATAGTTGACCTTTGAACAACATAGGTTTGAACTGTGTGGGTCCACTTATACATAGTTTTTAAAATAAATACTATAAATGTATTTTTCTTATGACTTCCTTAATATTTTCTTTTCTTTAGCGTATTTTATTATAAAAATGCAGTATGTAACACATTAAACATACAAAATATGTATTAATTGACTGTTTATATTATTGATGAGGCTTCTGATCACAATGCTATTAGTAGTTAAGTTTTGCGGGGGTCAGAAGCTATGTGTGGATTTTTGACTATGCAGGAGGCTGGCACATCTAACCCTTGTGTTTTTTAAGGATCAACTGTATTATATTTACTTATCTGTTAAACAATTAAAATTTTTTTGAAGATTTTTATTTATTTATTTTTAGAGAGTGGAAGGGAAGGAGAAAGAGAGAGAGAAACATCAATGTGTGGTTGCCTCTCACGTGGTCCCCACTGGGGATGTGGCCTGCAACCTAGGCATGTGCCCTGACTGGGAATCGAATCTGTGATGCTTTGGTTCACAGCCCACACTCAATCCACTGAGCTATGCCAGCCAGGGCCAATTAAAATTTTTTTAAACCACAAAAGACTTTGAATAGCCAAAGTGATCTCTTTTTTGTTTTAAAGATTTTATTTATTTATTTTAGACAGAGGGGAAGGGAGGGAGAAAGAGAGGGAGAGAAACAGCCTCTCACACACCCTCTACTGGGGACCTGACCTGGCTCACAATCTGGTCATGTGCCCTGACTGGGAATCAAACTGGCTACCCTTTGGTTCTCAGGTCGGTGCTTAATCCACTGAACCACACCAGCCAGGGCGGATAGCCAAAGTAATCTTGAGAAAGAACAACAAAGCTGGAGGCATCACAGTACCTGGTTTTAATTATACAATAAATTTATAGGAATCAAAATGGTAGAATGGCATAAAAAGAGACACATAGATCAGTGGAACATAATAAAGAACCCAGAAATAAACCCACACATATATGGCCAACTAATTTACAAAAAAGTAGCCAAGAACACACAATGGGAAAAGGATAGTCACTTCAAAAAATGGTGTTGGGAAAACTGGACAGCTTCATGTGAAAGAACAAAACTGGACCACTACCTTACACCATATATAAAAATTAACTCAAAATGGATTAATGGCTCAAATATAAGACTTGCCACTATAAAACTCCTAGAAGAAAACATAGGGAGGTAAAGCTCCTAGACATTGGTCTTGTCAATAATATTTTGGATTTGACACCAAAAGTAAAGGCAACAAAAGCAAAAATAAACAAGTAGAACTACAGCAAACTAAAAAGCTTCTGTACAGTAACAGAAACCATTAACAAAATGAAATAGTAACCTACTGAATGAAAGAAAATATTTGCAAATCATAAATCTGATAAGGGACTAATATTTAAAATATATAAATAACTTAAAAAACCCAATAGCAAAAACCCCCCAAACAGACATTAAAAAGTGGGCAAAGTATCTGAATACACATTTTTAAAGTTTTTTATTTTTAATTATAGTTTACATATGATATTATATTAGTTTCGGATATATAGTGTAGTGGTTAGACAGTCATGTATTTTACAAAACGGTCCCCAATATTTTAAGTACCCACCTGACAGCGTACATAGTTATTGCAATATTATTGACTGTATTCCCTCTGCTGCACTTTACATCCCTGTGACTATTTTGTGACTGCTGATTTTTACTTCTTAATCTTTTCACTTTTTCTATCCAGCCCCCAAACCCCCTTCCCTCTGGCAACTGTCAGTCTGATCTCTGTATCTATAAGTAAGATTCTATTTTGTTTTTCCATTTATTTTGCTCTTTAGATTCCACATATAGATGAAACCACCTGGCATTTGTCTTTAACTTATTTTACTTAACATAATACCACCTAGGTCCATCCATGCTGTTGCAAATGGCAATATTTCATTCTTTCTATGCTGAGTAATATTCTATTGTATGTATGTGCCAAAACTATTTTATCCACTTGCCTGAAGATACATTTTTTGAAAAAGGGACATAAAGATGACCGAGAGGTACTTGAAGTGGATTCAGACAGTGTGCACTTGTTTGTGTCTAGCCTCTTTCATTTGACCTTCTGTTTGTGAGATTCATCACATGATTGTTTGTAGTTAAACTTGACTCATTCTCAATAGATAGATATTTGTTTACAGCAGTGTGAATATATCATAATTTCATGGTCCACTTTACTGTGAATGGATAGCTGGAGAGCTTACAATCTGGGACTGTTTTAATAGTGCTGATATGAATATTCTTTTTTTAAAAATTTCAATTATTTTATTGTTCAATTACAGTTGTCCATATTTCCTGCCCACCCCCTCCAAACGTCCCTCCCTCCCTTGCTTTCACCCTTGCCTTTGGTTTTGTTTGTTACGAATATCTTATATGTGTGTTTTGTCACACATATATATATACATTTACCTTGGGCACCTACTTAAAACTGTAATTGGTATGTCTTGTGTATGCATGGTACAGATACATGGTAGCATTTGCTGAATTTTAACAATTTTTCAAAGTGATGGTGCCAGTTTGTACTCTCAGCAGCAGTGCTTGAATGTTCTCGTTGTCCCATGTCCTGACTAATCCTCAGTATATTTTCGTCTTTTTCCATTTTTGCCATTGTGTTGAGTATGTAATAGGCTCCCATTAGAGCTTTAGTTTCCATTCATGATGTCTAATAGGAATGATACTCTTGTCATGTATTTATTGGTTATTCTTGAAATCATACTTAAAGTTGTCAGGCCAGTTGAATTTTATCTCACTTTGCATCAGTAAACAGATGCATGTGTTTAAAAAATAAAAAAAAAGAGGCTCCATATCACTAATCATCAGGGAAATGCAAATCAAAACCACCATGAGACACTGCCTCACACTTGTTAGAATTGCTTTTATCAGAAAGACAAGAAATAACAAGTGTTGGCCAGGAAATGGAGAAAAGGGAACCCTCTTGTACTTTTGATAGGAATGTAAACAGAACTACTATATTATCCAGCAATTCCACTTTTGGGTATTTATCCAAAGGAGGAAAAGAAACTAAGCTCATAGATACCGAGAGTTTATCCCTGGTTGCAAGAGGAGAGGGGTGGGCAGGCTGGGTAAAGGGGTTCAAAAGGTACAAACTTCCAGTTGCAAGATAAAAAAATCCTGAAGATACAATGTACAGCATGGTGACCATAGTTAATAACACAGTATTTAAATATACTGTATTGTATATTTAAATGTTCCTAAGACTGTAGACTTTAAAAGTTCTTATCACAAGAAAAAAATTGTAACTTTGTGGTGTTCGATGTTAACTAAACTTGCTACGGTAATCATTTTCCAATATACACATATATCAAATCACTATGTCCTACATCTAAAACTAATACAATATGATATGTCAATTATATCTCATTAAAAAAAATTCCAGAATGTGTAAAGGCAATGTTTCATTTACCTACATGGTTCCAATTTTAGGCATTCCTAGTTTTTGATGTGTGATCTAAGTTTCTATTTGATATTCTTTTCCTTCAGCCTAGAGAACTTTTAATTTTTTTTTATAATTCACAAATTCCATCATTCTTTTTCCTGAAAAATCTTTATTTCATCTTCATTTTTGGAAGGTAATATTGCTTGATATAGAATTCTAAATTAAACTTTTTTTTAAAGATCTTTAATGTATTGTTTCATTTTCTTCAGACTTGCAGAGTTTCTGATGAGAAGTCTGAGATACTTCTCTTTGTTCCTCAATAATATTGTAATATCTGTTCCCTGGCTACTGGTTAGATATTTTTCTTTACTGCTGGTTTTGACATTTGAATGGGATGTGCCTTGATGTGTTTTTCTTTTTTATTTTGCTTGGTATTGAGCTTCTGGACCTTTGAGTTTATGTTTTCATGAAATCTGGAAATACATTATTTCTATCCTTGCCCCCTCAGCTTAGGCATGGTCCCTAATGTACTTAATGTGTCTGTCTGGGTCATAGGGACTCTAACAATTTCCTGCCTTTGTGTGAATCTGGAAATTATTGCTCTTACTCTTCCTTGGTAGTCATTCTTTCTCTAGCCTTTTGCCATTTATATGTAATGACTGGAATTTAGCCAAAGGTCCAGGGTGGCCTCTTTGCAAATTTTTGGAGCTTATGGTTTGCATAGCTCCTCCCTCCTCAGTTCTCTGCCCTGTCAATTCTCAGCATTTTGGGCTCCTCACACTGAGATATCTGTGTCCTGAATTTGGTGAGACTGACAGGGTTTTTCTTGGCGGGGGGGCGGTGGTGGGTAGGTTCCTTCCTCTTTGCAGTTTTGCCCAGAAATTGTTTTCAGGTAGAAAGATAATATGATCATAGGACTCATCTTGTTTGTTTTTCTTCTCTCCAAGGTTACTTTCCTACACTGTCTGTTGTTTCATATAAAAAAATTGTTGACTATTTTGTCAAGATTTCTAATTGTTATAGTGGAAGCATGCTAGTTTGGACCTCCTTATACCCCCTCATGGTGTGGAACAGAAATCCCAATTAGTGTATTTTAAACAGTTGATTTGCAAGGTGAGGTAATCTCATTTCAATTTATGTGTCCTTGGTTATTGTTGTGTGATTTTTGCCTTCTGAACTAGCTTAGACTTTCTAGCTTACCATGGTAAGGTTTGAGGAGACAGTTGCTTGGATATCACCTAACTTGGGTTGTTATTACAGTAGCGGAAAGTCACCCCACACCAAAAACACAGGTATCATGCTGGGTTCTGTTTTCAAAATTCTAATGTAGTTTAAGGGGAAGAGATGTCCCATTCTAAAAGCAAATATATCTTCATGAATGTAAGGAAGTCAATGGGTTTTAGCTGGAGAACTTAGAGAGTGGAAGTTTACAAGCTGGCGCAAATGTTAGTCACACAAGAGACCACTGTGACCCAGGGAACGGAAAAGCAGGTGACTGCTGTGCATGCCAGGTGCCTATCTGGCATCTGCCCACCGCCAAGGGCTGAAAGTACAGTGAGATGATGTTATACTTTGTTCTTTAGGTGCTATGAAGTATCATCTTGGTTTTTTTCTTTATTAAAATAGTTTAATTCTATTTAGGTGCTTCTGTTCTTTACAAACTTATGACTGGTTTTTATGGCTATGATATTTTTATGTAAATCAAATATCAATATCGTGTGCTTGGAAAATTGATACCTATTTAAGGTGTATTCAGTATGTAATAGCAATTCACCAGCTACAAAAGCATTTATGGGCACAGATGTCTTTAAGATACACTACTGTGTATTGTTTTAGACATTTTATATTTATAGGAAGATCCCAAATATTTAAAAAAGCAAATATCTTCTTTAGCTTGACCAATGGATACTAAATTCATATTTAAAGTTGATGCTTAAAAATGCAGTTTTGATAAGTTAAATGTTAATTTACTGAAACATAATAGGAAACTTTTGAATTAAAAATAAATTTGGGCAGCCTTGGCTGGTGTGGCTCAGTGGATTAAGTGCGGGCCTGTAGTCCAAAGGGTCACCAGTTCAATTCCCAGTCAAGGCACATGCATGGATTGTGGGCCAGGTCCCCAGTACGGGGTACACAAGAGGCAACCACACATTGATTTTCTCTCCCTCTCTTTCTCCCTCCTTTCCCCTCTCAAAAAATAAATAGATGAAATCTTAAAAAAAAAATAACTTTGGGCAAAGCATTGGGACCCCTTGGAAAGTGCTATACAAACTTTGAATGACTCAAAGTGGTAATGCGAACATAAGTGATTATTTTGTGCTTATGTGGGGCTCTGTGTAGCTGGAGTTTGAGGGCTGGGTGTTCTCTCTAATGTATGACCTGAGGGGTTGCTATATTTGGTGAACCTGTGCGTGTCCTTCCTTGCTGTGATCTGTTACTTCTGATTGTAACTAGTGTCACTGACTAGCAATTTCTTCTGTTGTGTCTAATCTGAGGTAGGGATGTATCTAGTTTGTTAATCTTATTAGAAACAAGGATAGACTAATTACGTGCTTAACTCTAAGGCAAGACTAAAGTTTTCTTGTAAGACAACTTTTGCTTTCAGGGAAAATCTTTCACATACTAACTTGGATTTCTCTGCAGATCTTTTGAATTTCTAAATCACAGCTGGATGGAGAGGGTGTGAGAGGGTGAAGTTATAGCTAGGCAAAGTGCTAGAACAGTTTTAGGGTGTAGTGATTTGGGGTACAGATCTGTCTTCCCTGTTAAGTTTTCCTTAAACTGGTGTTGAAATTACTTTTCTTGTTTAGATACAAGCTGCAGGTTTAATGAAGGGTGAGAGGGCTGTGGGCGATGCCAACAGGCAAGAAGCAGACGAGGGGTAAGGTCATCACTAATAATGAAGTTATAACTATGAAACCAGTGCTGCC
The DNA here is from genome assembly GCF_004126475.2 of Phyllostomus discolor. NCBI lineage: Eukaryota > Metazoa > Chordata > Mammalia > Chiroptera > Phyllostomidae > Phyllostomus > Phyllostomus discolor. The sequence goes on from NC_040904.2 coordinate 109,728,812, forward strand.
ATATAGTAAAATGTGAGCATATTTTTACTTTAATAGTATATTTTGTTTAACTCAGTATATCCCAAATGTTATTTCAACATGTAATAAATATACGAGTTAAAGTATAAACACACTTTATACTTTTTAAATTCCTAATCTCCAACATCTAGTGTATATTTTACACTCCCAGTGTCATCCGTTCTGACTAGCCACATCTTAAGTACTCAGTAGTCACATGTGGCTAGTGGCTACTGTATTGGGCAGCACAGTGTTCATTTCTGGTGGTTGTTCTCTAATCCACATTGTTCTTCCCCTTGCAAATTTAAACATGCACACAAGTTGATGTACAAGTACAGTGTTGATAGTTCACAAATATCCATTTTAATGCACCCTACATAGCTATAAGGAAATAATGAGCTTCAGTTATTCATTGCTGTGCTTACCAGGCCTCCAGTCTGGCTGTGTCTACCTGTTTGGGTGATTCACAGAGTCCTTGCTGTGCAGCTCCTCTCAGTGATAAAAACTTGAAGGTCTCCTTAAACACAGTAAATTCTTTACAACATTAACTGTGACTAGACAGTGGGAAAAGAAGAGTTCTTTGGGTTCGTTAATGCAGTATGCAAGTAATTTTTGTGTGTGTGCAAGGAAAACATGGGATTTCACTTGGGAGTATAAGTTATAGGAGTGACATGGTTAGAAGGGAATGGCAGACAGGGGGATCGCCCTTGTGACCTGAAACACAGCACTGAAGCTAACTTAGAATCCTCCCTGGCTGGAGTATAATGCCAGTGAATACAGAGACGCTCTTGGGGAAAACGACTCTTGGGTAACAGAGGGTTGTGTCAGCTTTGAGGCATTATAGTAGCTACTGTTTAGATATTTAACAAGTGCTCTTTTATACTGTAACTCTTTCACTTGACAATTACAGCCACATGAGTTAATAGAATCTTTAATAAAAATCTTTAAACTTATAGTATCTTTGATAGCTATATCTAATATATCTCAGGGAAGTATATTAGTGCTTCAGGTCGGGGAGATTAAGAGATTTGTTCTTAACATTTCATGAAGTTGGGTGCAGGGTTATGACTTTGGATTAGACTTGACTTCATGGTCACATCTGGTGGAGTAGCTGTGATGACATCATTGTATTAACAATGCCAACATCAGGTGTGTGAGGGCTCCATAGAGTTCAGTAGCTTTGCATTTATTGTAAGTCTCAGTTTTTAACCTAAGGCATCAGCTGTGTGACAGGCATGTGCACTCTTAACAATGGGGATGGTGAGAGTGCTGAACTGGGCCAGTGCAGCAGCTCTAGAACAAGGCTCTGTTAACAGTCATCTAACTTCACGATGAGTTGCTGTATATTTTGTACATTTTGGAGGATTGGCTTTAGTAATTTTTATATTCCTATAAAACAGATTAAGTTGTTTGGAGCATTGGTTTTTGACTTTCAAACTTCAGCACAGTATAATTTTTTCAAAAATCTGATTGTAAGTTATCCTTAGAAGGTAATAGTAAAATTCAAATAAAAAGTTTTTTTCATTGCCACAGTTACTGATGCCAACTAAGATGCCAACGTGCACTGTTCTAGCACAATTATTTTCAGATATTGTAGTTTTAAAATTTCTTCTTATTGTAAGTTGTTTGACCTAGGTGGCTAGGTAATTTGAAACACGTGCAATTTTATTTTGATGTGTCTGCTTTTGCAAATGCTTTCCTACTTTGTCTTCTTATTCAGCATTTTGTTTCACATTGCTAGAACTTCCTATTGTTCCTTTTTTTGGATTTTGGCCACATTCTGGACACTGGTACTTTTTTATTTTCCCATGGTCTTCTGTGTATTCCGGCAGTACAGTTGTGTATCAGTTACTTTTCAGAGCATCAGAACTCCCTTGGCCTTCTTGTGTGATTCAGAAACCCTCTGATCAGGTCATTGTGTCTATATTAAAAAAATTCTTTTGTTTCACTGTGGCAGGTGTGGATTGATTGGCTAGAGCTTTGTCCCATAAACCAGAGGGTTGCAGGTTCCATTCCCGGCCAGTGGGGGGCAAACTTTTGATGTTTCTCTCCCCCTTCCTCCCCCTTAAAAGTCAATAAGCATGTCCTCAGGTTAGGATAAAAAATTTATTTTGTTTAGTCATGCCTATCTTGTTATATAAGTAGGTTCCTATGCCACGTTTTACTATTATTATGAAATATCTTTATAAAATAATATTAGTTTCTAAATTCAATGCATGATCAGTGGAACCAGACAGACCCAAGTCTGAACCTTGGATAGCTCACCTGTGAACTAGGTGACTTAGGGCAAGTTGTTTAACGTCATGGAGTCTCAGTTTTCTAATCTGTAAAAGGGGATATACTCTGTTACAGGTGGTTGTCAATTAAATGTGATTTCATATGGAAAACATCTGGCAAGTGGTGGGTCTTAGGAAACGGAAGTTTAATTATTAGCATACTCATTAACTAATGTGTTTATCCTGCCATTTTACATTATTTTATTATAGAACTTTGCAGTTTACTTAACCGTACTTTTCAGACTATAAGACACACACCTCCCCTCCCTCCCCCCGCCATCTGGGAGGAATAATGGTTGTTAATGCTGCTGTTGAGTTCTATTTACATTTACATTGATGAAATATTATGTTATTTATGTTATTAAATATTTTAGCACATTTTTTGTTTCAAAATTCTTTTTCCTATTTTCCGCCTCTAAAATCTAGATACATCTTTTGAAAAATTACTTTTCCACACCCAGGGTCTCATTTTACCATTATGGAATTGTTATTAGGCAAAATAGGCAATTTCTTTATTTCTCAGATAAAGAAGTTAAATCTCATAGATTAAGCTTTAATTTATGGTTAAAACATCAGATGTTTGAGGAGATGAGAAAAGTTAGGCTGAAATCATAGCTCTACTTAAAAAAGGACAAAAATGTCCATTTATGTTTATAATGAGAAGAAGAGATAATATGTCTAATATGTTTGATATATACCAGGTGATTAATAAACCTTAGCAACAAAGTTGAGTAGATTTTTTGCCAAAATTTAATTCACTGAGTAATTCCAAAGGCAAGTACTGAACATGTGCTGGGCAATAGAGGGTGAGCAGAGAACAAGGAAAACTCAGCTCATTCAGCTTACATTCTAGTGGGGTAGACAGATAACACATGAGCAAATGATATTGACAAGAGTTATTACTTCTCTATAGAAAATAAAGCAGGTAAAGATGCACTAGCTGATATGGCTCAGTGGATTGAGTTTTGGCCTGTGAACCAAAGGGTTGCTGGTTCGATTCACAGTCAGGGCACATGCCTGGATTGCACGGGCCAGGCCCCCAGTGTGGTGTATGAGAGGCAATAACACATCGATGTTTCTCTTCCCCTCTTTCTCCCTCCCTTCTCCTATCTCTGAAAATAAATAAATAAAATCTTTAAAACCAGAAAATAATGTAGGTAGAGAATGACCAAAGGAAAGAAATACTGTAGGTAGTCTGGTTAAAGAAGAACTCTTTGAAACTGTGACATTTGAGCTGAGACCCAAACAACAAAAAACCAGAGCTGTGAAGTTGTAGAATAAGGGAGCTCCAGCTGAGGTTATCCTAAGCATGAGGAATAGTAACAGTAAGAGCTAAGGACACAAGGTAGGAATGAACTAGACAGCTATAAGGTGCAGAAGAAAAGGCCAGTGTGTCTGGAATAGAGCCTTGGAGCCTGTGGTGGGGAATTTGCCCTCTACGTGAAGTGTAATGGAAAGTTGAGCAGTTTCAAAGAGGCAATTGATCAGATCTAGTTTTACATTTAAAAATATGACTCTGGCTCCATGTGGAAGGTAGGCTCTTGAGGGGTAAAAGGAGGAGGAGGAGGAGTTAGGAAGTTACTTCAATATCCATGTGAGGAATGATGATGGGATGACCTAGGGTAGTAGCATTTGAGGGGGAGAGAGATGGTCAGATTCCAGATCTACTTGGGGTTGGGGATGTAGAACTGATGGGGTTTCCTGACAGATGGGACATGGGATTGAAAGACCAGTCAAATAGTTGGGAAGTCATTGTGAGGGACAATGCTGAACTGTTTTTAATTCAGGGCAATGATTTTTTTACCCCATACCTTATAAAGATGACAATCCACTTATTCAATCTGAGTACATGTTAAGTGCTAGAGATTGTAGGGAAATGAGATAGTATTTGACTTCAAGGACCTCAAAGAAGGAATTTTGGAAAGAAAGTCAGTCTCCATGATTAAGAGGAAGAGAAATTAACACCTATAGAGAAGAAAGTACTGGCAGAGAAAGTATCTAGAGAGGAGGTAGGTTTTGAGAGTGGAGGGAAATGGGATGTGCAGTAGGTGCTGTTGGCTTTTATGAGTTTGTTTGCCTCTTCTCTGTGCAGTGAAGAATGAAGTTACTGTTTCTTCGTCATCATTATTATCACTCATTTGAATTGTATCTTTAAATATGATATTATTTTTTATATCATAGACTTACATTTATTCTTTTTATACATAATGACAATGATAAAGCTTAAAGATGGCATGTCCTATGAAAAATGCAAAGAGGAATTTATATAAATAATTTATACTTCATAAAATTAAAGTTAAAAATATTTTCTACATCATTGGAATTCTACATTGGAGTATTTATAGTAAACCAGGCTTTCCCCCCTAGATTTTGAATTACATTGTCTCAGCAGAGAATGATAAAATCTAATCAGGAATAAATGATCAGGTGTCTGTTTTTTATTCAGTAGATGAGTGGACACTATTTCAGTGTCTACTCTGAACTGCAATACATAGGCACAAACACCCTAAGATAGGTAGTCACAGGGAGAAAGGCATTTGCAGCCATACCAGAATTATACGCTGTGGTCGGGGTGGTGTTTCCAGTCCTCTGCTCAGCTCCCTGGCCCCCCGGGTATGCTCTGTCCTACCTGGATGTGAGTCATCCCTTTGTTCAGCATCTCCATGCTGTGCACAGTCCTGTGTGTGTCACTTAGTAGCCGTCTTGGTTGTCATGGTGTCGCAGCGCTTGTGTTCACATAACCTTTATGTTACTTAGTAATAGCCTGAAGCACAAGAAAAGTGATGTTGACAATCTGAATATGTCAAAGAGAGCCTGTCAAGTGCTTCCTTTAAGTCAAAAGTTCTCAACACACACTTCATTGTCGGGGTGTGTGTGCAGAAAAAAACATATTATAAATAGGGTTTGGTACTATCGGCACTTTCAGTCATTCACTTGAGGGTCTTGGAACGTATCCCTTGGAGCACTGCTGTACCATGACCTTTTATTTCTGGTGCTCCATCCTTTGTTGCTTGGTTATCTTTGCAAATGTTACGTGTATCATATTTCTTCACCATTCAGTATATTTGTCAACCCACTATATAACAGTTGTTCAAGCATTGTTGTCATTATTCAAATAAAACTAGAAACTGTTCTTTCTGTGAGTGTGGAAATGCAAGCTGGAACTGGAGGAGGCTGGACTGCGGTGAGACTGGACATTGAGATAGAGTCAGGAGTTGGGAGGATCCAGCCTGGGATCTCAACTTCAGTGGGGCTCTGTTTTTTTCATGTGTAGACTCTGAGAGTACACTTTCATTTAATGAGAAAAAAACAAACCAAATAAAGATAAAAGATTCAGCTAATCAACAAATATTTAATTGTCTATCTTAGGAATTTTTTTGCCTTGAAACCCTTTCCCCAAATTATTTATAGTGTAGGCCATATAAATGACTCGTATAGTAACAAACAAAAAATTTAACTTGTAGAAATATTGAGCTACTTGTTTAATTACTCTTTGCCCCATTTTTGTTATCTCCAAGATGAGCATGCGTGTCATGTGATTGTTATAAGGATTATGGGTTAATACACATAGAGTGCTTAGTTGAGGCTCAGCAAAAAAGAGTTACGCTTTATATTATAATTATTTACAAGTTCTTAGTGACATGACAAAGAAAATGAATTGCTGTGGTAGCAATGAACTGGTGGAGGATGCTGAGGATTCAAATGGCTCCATCTGCACTTCTTTGGCATCGTTTTTCCTCTTTAAAGATGTTTTTTACATTTGGAACTTTCTCACTTCTCTGAGAAGAAACGTGATACACAAAATGTCAAATCAACAAGAAAGTCAGGAAAAGCCATCACACTGGAAAAGTATGTTTTATGACGGTGGAGTTGGAAATGAAGGCGAATGAGTTGGTCTCCATGTTGACATGTTTAAATCTGCACATAATTTTCAAGGTTCATTAAGATTATTGATGCAAGTAAAGAGTATTAGGGTCATGTGACCAGTGGGGAAAAAATAGCAGGGTAATTTGCATGTGAAACTGGGCTGATGGTTGAAGCAATGAATATACCTTTCTCTTGTCCAAGACATTTGATTTTCCATGCACTTGAATCCTCCACTTACATAGGAAAGACTCAGTGCCAAACAGAACTGGACATTTCCAGTTTTTTCCCCAATTCCATAGTTAGGTCAGATTTATTGTAGATTAAATTTAAGGAGTTACATTTTCTCTGCCCATTTAAGACCTGTGAAAGTGTGGCCATGTTCACTTGATTCATTTGTTGGACACATTAAATGCCTTCTATGTCCCATACACTGAGGATGACAAGGTGATTGAGATGAACAGACACCCACTCCTCTTGGAGTTTATATCTAACGTTGGAAAACAGGAAAAGGGTAGACAAATTTCATGGAGTGGGAAATGGGATGAAAGAAAAAGCATGGCGTCAGGGAATAACTAACAAGGGGAATACTGTAGATATGGTGGTCAAGGAGTGCTTCTGTGTGGAAGTGATATTTAGCCTGAGGCCTGAGTGATAGGAAGGAGATAGCAAAGCAAAGACTAGGGGGACAAAATCCTAGGTAAAAGGAAAGGCAGGTACGATGTTCCTAGAGAGGGAATAGAGTTGCTGTCTTTGAGGATGGAGAGAAGACCACTGTGGGTGGTTGTATTCAAGAGCAAGGGAGATTGATTGCTAAGTTGATTGACACAGGAGAGGTGAGCTGGCTGTGAGATCAGATGCAGTGAATCTATATGCCTTTGGCTGGGGAGTTGTGGGACTTCAAAGAACCTAAAAATGAACCTAAAATACTTGGAACAGGCAAACCACATCTTCAGAGGAAAGTGCACCTTTCCTAGGATTAACTGTTCAAAGACTGCATTCATGCATTTTGAATTGGCAATGGGATTTTAAAGTTGGCATCCCCAGTTTGAGGCCTCTGAGAGATGAAGAATATCCACGCTTGCAGCAGAGGGAGTTGCAATAGGAAGTCACTGGGATTATGTCTAAGTCTCAGCAGATCCAGCCCACACAGAAAAATCCTTTGAATTCAATGTCTGAACTGTTGCTTTCCTTTTTTTTTTCTTGATTTTGGTTTTATATGTTAAATATATTTCTTTAAAAGGATGAATTTTAACATATCTAAAGTATAAGATGAGTTTTGAGGAACAGAAACCCAATCTGTATTGCTGTACTTGTTGGAAACAAGGCTTCGAATGCCTCTGGCTTGACTTTCACCCACCATGCTGGAGCCAGTGAGGCTCCAAATAAAGTGCTACTGGCACGTGTCTCTGCTCACTCTTATTCCTGGAACACCCTGCTCTTTCTCCTCACAACCAAGTCATACTCATTCTTTTTTTTTAAGTATATTTTATTGATTATGCTATTACAGTTGTCCAATTTTCCCCCCTTTATTCCCCCTCCACTCCGCACCCCCCAACCCTCCAGCATTCTCCCCCTGCCGCCCTTAGTTCATGTCCATGGGTTGTACATATAAGTTCTTTGACTTCTCTGTTTCCTATACCATTTTTGATCTCTCCCCATCTATTTAATGCTTACCAGTTATGCTTCTTCTTCCCTGTACCTTCCCCCGCATTCCTCCCTTCCCTCTCCCCACTGAAAACCCTCCATGTGATGTCCATTTCTCTGATTCTGTTCCTGTTCTAGTTGTTTGCTTAGTTTTTGTTTTCATTTCTTTTATTTTTTTAGGTTCATTTGTTGATAGTTGTGAGTTTGTTGTCATTTTACTGTTCATAGGTTTGGTCTTCCTTTTCTTAGATAAGTCCCTTTAACAATTCATATAACAATGGCTTGGTGATGATGAACTCCTTTAACTTGACCTTATATGAGAAGCACTTTATCTGCCCTTCCATTCTAAATGAAAGCTTAGTTGGATAGAGTATTTTTGGATGTAGGTCCTTGCTTTTCATGACTTCAAATACTTCTTTCCAGCCCCTTCTTGCCTGCAAGGTTTCTTTTGAGAAATCAGCTGATAGCCTTATGAGCACTCTCTGTAGGTAACTCTTTCCATTTCTCTTGCTGCTTTTAAGATTCTCTTTGTCTTTAATCTTGGGTAACGTAATTATGATGTGCCTCGGTGTGTGCTTGCTTGGGCCCAACTTCTTTGGGACTCTCTGGGCTTCCTGAACCTCCTGGAAGTCTATTTCCTTCACCAGATTGGGGAAGTTTTCCTTCATTATTTGTTCAAATAAGTTTTCAGTTTCTTGGTCTTCCTCTTCTCCTTCTGGCAGCACTATAATTTGGATATTGGAATGTTTCCAGTTGTCCCTGAGGCTCAAAATTCTCCCTTCAGTTTTTTGAGTTCTTATTTCTTCATTCTGTTCCAGTTGGATGTTTATTTATTCCTTTTGTTCCAAATCATTGCTTTGAGCCCTGGTTCCTTTCCTGTTACTGTTGGTTCCCTGAATATTTTGCTTTATTTCATTTTGGGTATCTTTCATTTTTTGATGAAGCTCAATCAGTTCTGTGAGCATTTTGATTACCAGGCCATCAGGTAGGTTGGCTATCTCTTCATTGCTTAGCTCTCTTTCTGAGGTTTTGCTCTGTTCTTTCATTGGGGCCATATTTCTTGGTTTGGGCACCTGTTAAGTTGTAAGGGGGCACGTCCTTGGGAATTCACCAGAGCAGGGCAACCCTCTTTGCTGTGCTGTGGTGCTGCCTGTGGGGGAGGGGCCAGAGAGGGAACAATGCAGCTCCCCTGCTCGGCTCTAGCCCACTTTTCAACTAACTCTTGTGAGATTTGGAGTTTCTCCCACTGCAGAGACATAGTCCACAGCCAGCTCTGAGTCTCACCCCTTAAGGGGAAACCCTTAAGTCAGCCCCTCCCACACAGCCTGCTGCCTCCTCGTAGCCAGCCCTGTCTGCATGGGTCCGCTACCTCACCTTGGTTTCTCTCCATCCACTGCCTTACTGGTCTGTCTGTTCTGTTTGACTGTTTCTTTAATTCTGTGGTTGTCGGAGTTCCATGCAGTTTGATTTTCTGGCACTTCTGGTTGTTTACTGATTTTATTTTATTTATTTTTTTTTAAATTTTAATTGCTGTTCAAGTACAGTTTTCTGTCTTTTACTCCCATCCCAGACCACACACCCAGCCCTCCCCACCTCCCTCCCATTTCCATCCCCGCTAGTTTTTGTCCATGTGTCCTTTATACTTGTTTCTGTAAACCCTTCCCCTTTTCCCCTGACATTCCCTCTCATCTCTTCTCTGGTCACTGTCAGCCTGTTGTCTATTTCAGTGTCCTTGGTTATATTTTGCTTGTTTGTTTGGTTGTTTAGGTTCCTGTTAAAGGTGAGATAATATGGTATTTGTCTTTCACTGCCTGGCTTACTTCACTTAGCATAATGCTTTCCAGCTCCATCCATGCTGTTGCAAAGGGTAGGAGCTCCTTCTTTCTTTCTGCTGCATAGAATTCCATTGTGTAAATGTATATAGTTTTTTGATCCATTCATTTACTGATGGGCACCTAGGATGTTTTCAACACTTGGCTATTATAAATTGTGCTGCTATGAACATTGGGGCTGCATAGGTTCTTTTAGATTAGTATTTCAGGGTTCTTAGGATATAATCCTAGCAGTGGAATTGCTGGGTGAAAAGGGAAATCCATTTTTAGTTTTCTAAGAAAATTCCATACTCTTTTCCATAGTGGTTGTACCAGTTTGCAATCCCACCAACAGTGCACCAGGGTCCCCTTTTCTCCACAACCTGACACTTGTTGTTTGTTGCTTTGTTTATGATGGCCATTCTGATCAGTGTGAAGTGGTATCTCATTGTGGCTTTATTTTGCATCTCTCTGATAGCTAGCAATACTGATCAACTTTTCATGTGTCTCTAGATCCTCTGTATGCCCTCCTTGGAGAAGTGTCTGTTCAAGTCCTTTGCCCATTTTTTAATTGGGTTCCTTGTCTTCTTAGAACGGAGTCATGTAAGCTCTTTATATATTTTGGAGATTAAACCCCTGTCTGAGGTATCATTGGCAAATATGTATTCCTATACAGTTGGTTCTCTTTGTATTTTAATATTGTTTTCTTTAGTTGTGTAGAAGCTTTTTATTTTAATGAGATCTCATTTGTTTATTTTGTCCTTTCTGCCCCTTGCTCTAGGGGACATATCAGTTAAAATGTTGCTGTGTGAAATATCTGAGATTTTCCTGTCTATGTTCTCCTCTAGGACTTTAATGGTGTAACGACTTATATTTAAATATTTTATCCACCTTGAATTTATTTTTGTATATGGTGTAAGCTGGTGCTCAGGTTTCATTTTTTTGCACATAGCTGTCCAGTTCTCCCAATACCATTTGTTGAAGAGGGTATTTTTACTCCATTTTATGTTGCTGCCCTCTTTGTCAAATATTAATTGACCATAGAGACTTGGGTTTATTTCTGGGACTCTCCATTCTGTTCCACTGGTCCATGTGCCTGTTTTTATGCCAGTACCAGGCTGTTTTGATTGGAGTGGCCTTATAATACAGTTTGGTATCAGGTATTGTGATCCCTCCTACTTTGCTCTTCTTTCTCAAAATTGCAGCAGCTATTTGGGGTCATTTATGGTTCCATGTAAATTTTCAAAGTGTTTGTTCTATGTCTGTGAAATATGCCATTGGAACTTTAATAGTTTTGCATTGAGTGTGTAAATTGCTTTGGGTAGTATGGACATTTTGATGATGTTAATTCTTCTGATCCATGAACACGGTATATGTTTCCATTTGTTTATGTCTTCCTTGATTTCTTTCTTCAGTGTTGTGTAGTTTCCTGCATATAGGTCTTTTACCTCCTTGGTTAGGTTTATTCCTAGGTATTTAATTTTTCTTTTTGTTATATCGAATGGCATGTTTTTCTTGATTTCTGCTTCTGCTGTTTCATTGTTGGTATACGAAAATGCCTTTGATTTCTGGATATTGACGTTGTATCCTGCTGTTTTGCCAAATTCATTTGTTAGGTTGAGCAGTTTTTTGGTGGAGTCTATAGGATTTTCTCTGTACACTATCATGTCATCTGCAAACAATGACAGTTTTGTTTCCTCCTTTCCAATTTGGATGCCTTTTATTTCCTTTTCTTGTCTGATTGCTGTGGCTAAAACTTCCAATACTATATTGAATAGAAGTGGTGAAAGTGGACAACCTTGTCTTGTTCCTGATTTTAGTTGGAAAGTTTTTAGTTTTTGCCCATTGAGTATGATGTCGGCTGTTGGTCTCTGATAGATGGCATTTATTATGTTGAGGAGTGCTCCCTCTATTCCCACTTTGCTGAGTGGATTTATCATAAATGGGTGCTGTACCTTATCAAATGCTTTTTCCACATCTACTGTTATGATCATGTGATTTTTGTCTTTGCTTTTGTTTATGTGATGTATTATATTTACTGATTTGCGAATATTGCACCACCCTTTCATCCCTAGGGTGAATCCCACTTGGTCATAGTGTATGATCTTTCTAATGTATTGTTGGATGTGGTTTGCCAATATTTTGTTGAGGGTTTTAGCGTCTATGGCCATCAGCGATATCGGCCTGAAGTTTTCTTTCTTTGTTGTGTCTTTATCTGGTTTTGGGATTAGGATGATGCTGGCTTCATAAAAAGAGTTTGGGAGTCTTCCGTCATTCTGGATTATTTAGAATAGTCTGTGAAGGATAGGGGTTAGCTCTTCCTTAAATGCTTTGTAGAATTCTCCTGTGAAACCATCTGGTCCAGGGCTTTTGTGTGTCAGGAGGTTTTTGATTACTGCTTCAATTTCTTTTGTTGTTATTGGTCTGTTCAGGCTTTCTGCTTCTTCTTCATTGACTTTCGGAAGATGATATTTTTCTAGAAATTTGTGCATTTCACCTAGGTTTTCAAATTTCTTGGCATACAGTTCTTCATAGTAATTTCTTACAATCCTTTGTATTTCTGTGGTGTCAGTTGTAATCTCTCCTGTTTCATTTCTGATTGTGTTTATTTGGATCCTTTCTCTTTTTTCCTTGATTAGGCTGCTTAAAGGCTTGTTGATTTTATTTATCTTTTCAAAGAACCAGCTCCTGGATTCATTGACCTTTAGAATTGTGCTTTTAGTCTCTATGTCGTTTAATTCTGCTCTGCTCTTGGTTATTTCCTTCCTTCTACTTTCTCTGGGCTGTCTTTGTTGTTGTTCCTTGAGTTCTTGTAGGCGTAGGGTTAGGTTGTTTGTTTGAAATGTTTCTGTCTTTTTTAGGTAGGCCTGTATCGCTATGAACTTCCCTCTCAGGATTGCCTTGGCTGTGTCCCATAAGTTTTGACTTGTTCATTCTTTGTGAGCCTCTTTTCCTTTTCTTGCTTGTTTTGTGTGTTTTTTTCTACTTTTCATTTGTTTCCAGAAACTTTTTGATTTCTTCCCTAATTTCATTCTTGACCCATTCATTGTTTAATAGCATGCTATTTAATCTCCATGATTTTGAGTGTTTTGGGTTTTTTCCCTTGGGGTTGGTTTCTAGTTTCAGTCCCTTGTGATCCAAGAAAATGCTTGTATGATTTTAATTTTCTTGAATTTGTTGAGGCTTGTTTTGTGTCCTATCTTGTGGTCTATCTTTGAAAATGTTCCATGTGCATTTGAAAAGAATGTGTATTTAGCTTCTTTGGGATGAAGGCCTCTATATATATCAGTTAAGTCCATTTCATCTAGGGCATTGTTCAATGTGGCAATATCTTTGTTGATATTTTGCTTAGAAGATTTGTCCACTTTTGACAGTGGGGTGTTAAAATATCCTACTATAATTGTGTTGCTGTCAATATCTTTCTTGAAGTCCTCGAAGATTTTCTTTATGTATTTGGGTGCTCATATGTTGGGTGCATATATATTTACAAAGTTTATGTCTTCTTGGTGGATTCTTCTCCTGAGGATTATAAAGTGACCTCCTGGGTTTTTTTTTATGGTCCCTTTTTTGAAGTCTATTTTGTCTGATATGAGTATTGCTACCTTGGCTTTTTTTTTTTTCCTGTTTGTTTGCTTGGAAAATCTGTTTCCAGCCCTTTACTTTCAGTCTGTGTAGGTCTTTTGTCCTGAGGTGGGTCTCTTGTAGGAAGCATATGTGTGGGTCATGCTGTCTTATCCATTCAGCTAATCTGTATCTTTTTATTGGAGCATTAAATCCATTTACATTTAAGGTTATTATTGATAGGTACTTATTCATTGCCATTCTCATACCTCTTTTCCTCTGTCTCTTTTCCTTCCTTTCCTTAAAGCAGTCCTTTTAGCATTTTGTGCAGAGCTGGTTTGGTGGAAGTGTATTCTTTCAGACTTCTTTTGTCTGGGAAGCTCCTTATTTGGCCTTCTATCTTGATTGAGAGCCTGGCTGGGTAAAGTAGCCTTGGTTGCAGGCCTCTGGTTCTCATTACCTGGAATATTTCTTGCCATTCTCTTCTGGCTTGGAGTGTTTCCATTGAGAAGTCAGCTGTTACCCTTATTGGGGCTCCCTTGTATGTTACTTCCTGTTTCTCCCTTGCTGCCTTTAAGATTCTCTCTTTGTCTTGCAATTTTTCCATTTTAATTATGGTGTGTCTTGAAGTGGGCCTCTTTGGGTTCCTCTTGATTGGGATTCTCTGCGTTTCCTGGATTTGTGTGACTTTTTCTCTCATCAAATTAGGGAAGTTTTCCATCATTACTTTTTCAAACAGGTTTTCTATCCCTTGTTCTTCTCCTTCTGGTATCCCTTTTATACAGGCATTATTACGTTTCATATTGTCTTGCATTTCTCTTAATCCCTGTTCATTCTTTGTGAGCCTCTTTTCCTTTTCTTGCTTGTTTTGTGTGTGTTTTTTTTTACTTTGTTCTCCAGCTCACTGATCCAATCTTCTGCTTCATTGTTCCTGCTTTGAATTCCTTCTACTGTGTTCTTCAGTTCAGAAATTGTATTCTGGACTTCCGGCCAAGATGGAGGCATAGGTAGACACACTGTGCCTCCTCGCACAACCAAGATAGGGACAACAACAACAGTTCAGAAACAGAATAACAACCAGAACTAACAGAAAATTGAACTGTATGGAAGTTGGACACCCAAGGAGTTAAAATAGACATGTTCATTCAGACTGGTAGGAGGGGCAGAGTTGGGCAGCGGGGCGCAGGTCACAGCGCAGAGAGCATTGAGACCTGGTGCGTAAGGTAACGGGGGCATGCAAGACTGCAGTGGGTGGACCCTGGGTGTGCAAGCAGCAGCTGGCAGACTCTGGCTGAGGGGTGGCAACCGGCAGACCCAGCAAGACAGTGATTGTGAAGCAAGGCACTGTGCAGAACCCAGGGTCACAGCGTTGGGAAATAGAGCCTCGGGACACTGATTGAAAACACCTGTGGGGGTTAAGGCACAGGGAGAGATTCCCAGCCTCACAGGAGAGTTTGTTGGAGAGACCACAGGGTCCTAGAATGTGCAAAAGCCCACCCACATGGGAATTGACACCAGAAAGGCCCAGTTTGCTCGGGGGAAGTGGCAGAAGGGATTGAGGTTTGATGGAGAGGGGGCCTTGGTGTGCTGCTCCTTGGGTCCAACTTCTTTGGGACTCTCTGAGCTTCCTGGACTTTCTGGAAGTCTATGTCCTTTGCCAGATTGGGGAAGTTCTCTTTTATTATTTGTTCAAATAACTTTTCCACTTGTTGCTCTTCCTCTTCCCCTTCTGGTACCCTTGTAATTCTGATGTTGGATCATTTAAAGATGTCCTGGAGGTTCCTAAGCCTCTCCTCATTTTTTTGAATTCTTATTTCTGCATTCTTTTCTGTTTGGTTGTTTCTTTCTTCCTTCTGGCCCACTCTATTGATTTGAGTCCCAGTGTCCTTCCCATCTCTATTGGTTCCCTGTACATTGCCTTTATTTCACTTATTGTAGCATTCATTTTTTCTTCTAATTTGTGACCAAATTCAACCAATTCTATGAGCATTCTGATCACCAGAGCTTTGAACTGTGCATCTGGTAGGTTGGCTATGTCTTTGTCACTTAGTTGTATTTGTTCTGGTGCTTTGATCTGTTCTTTTGTCTGGCCCATTTTTTTGTCTTGACGCACCTGTTAGGTGGTGAGGGGCAGAGTCTTAGGTATTCACCAGGGCAGGGTAACCCAGTTGCTGGGTTGTGATGCTATATGTGGGGCAGGGGTCTGAGAGGGAACAATGGCGCTTGCTCTGCTCTCTGTGGGATTTCAGCCCCTTCTGCTGCTTCCCCCAAGCAAACTGGACCTTTCTGGTGCTGATTCCCATGTGGGTGGGCTTGTGTACATTTTAGGACCCTGTGGGTCTTTCCAACGAACTCTCCTGTGAAGCTGGGAGTCTCTCCCTGCACCTCTTCTCCCACAGGTGTTTTCAATTGGTGTTTTGAGGCTTTATTTCCCAGTGCTGGGACCCTGGGTTGCACAGTTTCACCTGGTTTATCTGTGCACGAAGGTTGGACCACCTGGTCTGCCAGCTGCCTTGCACGCTGTGCCCATCCATGATCTGCCACCATGCTGGGTCTACCTGCTGCTATCCCGAGTGTCTGGGGTCTGCCAGCCACCACTTTTTTTTTTGCTGTGACCCCTCTCTGCCTGGCTGTTTGACTCCGACCCTCCTATTGGTATAGATGAATGTGTCTACTTTAACTCCTTGGTTGTTGGACTTCCATACAGTTCAATTTTCTGTCAGTTCTGGTTGCTTTTTGTTTCTAAATTTTTGTTGTCCTTATTTTGGTTGTGCGAGGAGGCACAGTGTGTCTACCTATGCTTTCATCTTGGCTGGAAGTCCTCAGCCCTTCACTTATTTATTCAGAATATACTTATGGACCACCTAGTGTGTACTAGGCATTTTTCAGGAAGACAGGGGTCAAGCCACGAGCAAGACAAAATTCCAGTCCTCATGGCCTTGGCTGTCAGCTGTTTTTTTCTTCATTTCCACTTTGCAACAAGCTTAGTGCTATCTGTTTGCCAACTCTTGTTTCTCTTTATTCTTTCTTTTCACTTTGGTTTCTTTCTCAATAGACATTTATTGAACTCCCACTATTTGCTGACACTGTGCTTATTTACATGGGGGAGTTGTAAGCATATACTCTCATTTTGTGTGGTGGTATTTTCAAAATGCATTAGCTCAGTGGTTTGTCTTATGATTCTGAATTTGAAGACTTAGTTGTAATGTGTTTTGCTCTATATGGAATAGTGTCTTCATTAGGCAATACATTTGTAACAGAACATTTATTATCCAATATTTAAATTCTTGTTTGGAAAAACTGTGATTTCCATTCTTATTTCTTTCAGTGATGCGTTTTCTTTTCTTTTTTTTTTTTGTGCCATTCTTCTCCTCTTCAAGTCCCAGCATATCCAGTGTTTCTTCTTTTCTCTGGCCCACACATTCAATCTGAACAAAAATCTTACAGCATTTTCTTTTGAAGTGTTTCTCATGTTCATGTATATTTCCCCATTTTTCATTTAATTCATGTTTCTATCATCTTGCTTCTAGATTGTAGAATTAATTTTTTAAATCTAATCTTCTTATCTATAAAGTCTCCCCTCTTTCTGCTCCTACATGCACATCACCATCAGGGGCATTTCTCTTCTGCATAGAAACATTCTGTGGCTTTATAGGACCTTCAGAAAGAAGTTCAAGCTTTTTCCCCAGGTATTTAAGTCATCTGCAGTCTGGCTATGGGCTATTTTTTCCTAAGCTTCCTTTCAACTCCTGTCCAATTTGGACCCTTAGTGCTGTTTTGTTTTGTTTTGTTTTTTAATTGGCCCCTGATGCATTTTTGTCTATTGAGCCTTTGCTTATGCTCTTCTGGACCTTCCCTAGAATGCCCTCCCGTCTCCTAATATAAACCATCCCCCTACTTTAAGGCTTAGTTGTCCTTAGAGTCTGTTCTGACCCTACCCCAAACACGAAAAGTTTGCTGACCTCAGACCCTCCTCAGCACCTTCAAACCCATTCTTAGTAACTTTACTGAGGCCATTAGCAACCGTGGTTATACTGGTTCATGATTTGGAGAGCTGAAGCCAGATCTTTTGCTTTGTGTTCCCAGCAGTGTTGAACAAGTGGCTCTCAGTTGTGGCTGTCCATTAGTATCACTTACGGAGCTTTAAAAACAAAGCAAAACAAACAAAACAGCATCTGGTGGGCTGGGCCCAGGGACCAGTAACTTGTGAGAGCTGTCTCGGTGATGAAAATATAGAGCCAAAGCTGAGAGTCAGTATGTGAACAAAACTTTGCAGTAAACTCTTTTGACCCACATCAGGAGAACGTGGAGTTTGAGCCCTCTGTGCATATGAGTATGTCAATATATCATTGCATCTCTGCCAGAAGGATTCAAAGCGACCCTTTATAAGTCTGGAGTAAAAATGACTTACTCAACAAGGAAATGTGAGCACTCATTATGTGCCAGGCACTAGTCTGGGTGCTGAGGTCACTGAAGTGAACAAAACATGTCTCTGCTGTCCTGGAGCCTCTGCTCTTGGCCATGCAAAGGCAGATCACAAATTAATATCAGGTAATGATGATAAATGCTGTAGAGGAAAATGTAGCAGGATAAGTGGGCAGAGAAAAAAAGCAATACTTTCATATAGGCTAGCTTTAAAGATACTTCCTGTCTGCCTTAAATCAGCCAATGCGTTAAAATCCACCCTCCTCCGATACAAGTCTTGGAGCCAGAGCTGGCGGGCCAGCCAGTGTTGAAGTGGGAACTCTTGCTCTCTGCTGTCCCTTATCTATAAGCAAAGGGCTGAGCAGTGGAGCCAGAGGGGTCCCAGAGAGTGGGAGGCTGGAGGGGAGGAGGGGGGGATGTGAGGGTGGGGTGTAAGGAACAGCCAGGGTGCTGTGGATGCACCCTGGGCTGGGAACAGGGATCTGGCCATGAGCCCCATCAGACAGTATTGCAGCTCCCAGGAACCAGTTTTACTTTGTGGTGATCCCCCTCTTATTGTAAGGGTCACAATACAATCCTCATCACTTTACAAAGATGATACACTTAAATAGCCCAAACTTTGTGTTTCAAAATGTTTCTCTATGTCCGATGAACATTCTGTGTAGCTGTGAAGTGGATGTTTATTGAAATGACATGCCAGTTTGTTTAATAATTTGCAACATGCGTTTCTTTGATAGGTGGAAAGCATGGCAGGTATTAGAACAAATGTATATTTAATGTACATTTTCTCAGGCACCCTTTCCTGAAGGTCAGTTCTTGAGGTGGGTGTCCCCATCTACTGAGGGATACTGTCTTGTAGTTGGAGATGTGGTTAAGACCTGTGTGCACCTGTATGGAGCAGTTTTATAATGAGTATGGTATTATTCTCCATGCCCACAGCTCTGTAAGTGAAGGGCATGGGGAGGTTGAGCTCAGGGAGAAAGGCTTGACTCTAGAACAATATTAAATCTTAAGGAGATAGACTTGCATCATCTTAACCCCAGAAACAGTAGCTTGAGCAATGAAATGAAAGATCATGCATCTGCTGGTAAATTGGGATTGGTAAAGCTAACTGACTCAGGTTGGCAGGCACCTCTGGGGAGAAAAGCAGTTGGTTGGTTCCAGATAACGGTGGAGCAAGCCCTTCACACCGAGGTTGGGGAATTTCATTTTTAAAGCAATAATGTGTCCTTTTGCCATCCCTTTCTGTGGTGACTGAATGCAAGGCACATCCGCTTTGCTGTCATTTTGTTCCTCAACACAGTCCAAGAAGCCGAGAAAACCTAGAGCCAGAGCTCAATCCCTGGGCATAGAGGGGCACCTCAGCAGGGCAGGAGGCTCTGACCTCCGCCCTCCCCTTCCTGCCCCCAGCAGCCTACACAGAACCCGTCACCTGCTCCAGCCGCACTCTGCAGCCAGCCGGAGGGGAAAGAGCGAGGAAGCGGCGGGCTAGGCCGGGCTGTGCGCACAGCGCAGCTGTCACCCAAGGAGAAGCTCTCTCCTGGCCCCGAACAGGAGCGGGGGTGGGGCGCAGGGAGGGGGCGGGGAGAAGTCGGGAGCAGCTGCGCAGCGGGTCTCCAGGGGGAGCCAAGGTACAAAGGCGGGCCCTGCATCGCCCAGAGCATCCTTTCCCCGCTGGACCCCGCCCGCCCGCAAGCGCGCTCGCTGCTGCTGCTGCTGCTGCTGCTGCTCTTGCCTGGCGTGACTTCTTTGTGCTGTGTTTTCTGCCTGTGCCTCCTCTCTGCAGGACCTGTTCGTCCTTCTTCGGGCTATAAGAAGGCAGATGATGAGATGTCCCGGGCCACGTCTGTGGGAGACCAGCTGGAGGCACCAGCCCGCACCATTTACCTCAACCAACCGCATCTCAATAAATTCCGTGACAACCGGATCAGGTAGGAGAAGGCGGCTGAGAGATGCTATGAGCAGTGAATTCACAGCTGGAACGGGGCTCATCTTTCTCTTGTTAGCTTTTCCATGCACCTAGCCAGTCCTCGCCCCTGTCCACTTACTCCAGCCCCTTCCACTCCCTTCCCCCTCCCCCTCAAGCCTGGCAATCTACACCCGAGCTTCCAATGGAGTCATATGTGTTTAGCGTCTATCTTTCTCTCCTTTGCATCTATTGCTTGCTGAGGCTGTGTGAGCCCCGAGGAAGTTTTTCTTCAAAATGAGGTCTTACATTTATCATCTCTGAGTTCCCTTCCAAGAATTCTCCCTCGTTCTGTTTTAATCTAGTTGAGAGATTTACCTAGCAATTTACAGACCTTAATGTGGGGAACTGCTTTATAAAAGAATACCACAAGTTGTAAGGACTCACATTCAGCTCCAAAAGGTGCAAGACTTTGTTAAGAGGTTTTCATTTGCTGGGAAACTTTGCCCAGAGTTAGCAGAAAGATGGATAGAAGCTAACCTGTGTGTATTCTTTGCTGCCCACTGTGTCAGATGCTTTAGCTGTACTACCTTTATAAATCCTCATGACCTCCCGAAGAAGGCATTATTACAATGAGATTAGGAAACTGAGATAGCAAGATGTTAAATAATGTACCTATGGTCATACAGCTACTGAATGGCAGAGCTGGAAATAGAACCCAGCCTGTCTGACTACTGAGGCTCAAATTCTCTCTGCTGTGCACAGCTAGATCATTAGGCACAGGTGTTAATACACTTTCAAATTTCATTAAAATTTCAGGCTTAGATAACTTTATCTCTGGGAGTGACTTCAGAGGATGTAGTTCTGTGAGTGGCTCAGAACACCAAGTTCGGGTGTAGGGAACTGATAACCTGAATTCCAATTCAGTGTTCTTTCTAGAAAGCTCTGGCTAAAACTTTGCTGTTGTTACATTTTTAAATATTCCACTATAGTGACAGCATGTGCACAGGCTGCTTAGCCTGACACCCTTATTTAGAAACATCTGGCTATTGGGCATTATTGTAGCTTGATAGAATTTGTAGTAGAATAATCGTGCAATTATCTGAAGGTGATACCTTTATTTATTAAAGGAGTGTTAGATTATCCTGGCTTTATTTTGGGTGTTAAGAATGATCATTGGGACATATTTTATACTTAAAAGTGTAGCTTAGAATAGCTGAGGCCAAATTCAAATAGTGAGTGGGCTTGGCTTAAGATACAGAGCATCAAGCACAGTTAGTTACCACTTCACATACTAGGATAGCTTTAACCAAAAAGGCAATAACAAGTGTTGAAGAGGATGTGGAGAAACTGGAATCCTTGTGCATTGCTGATGGGAATGAAAAATGGTGTAGCTACTTTGGATAACAGATTGGCAGTTCCTCAAAAGATTGAATGTAAAGTTACCATATGATCTAGTAATTCTACTTCTAGCTATAAATAACCAAGGGAAATGGAAACATGTCCACATAAAAACTGTACACAAATATTTATAGCAGCAATATTCCTAAAAGCCAAAAAGTGGAAACAATCCAAATGTCTATCAGCTGCTGAATGAATGAATAAAAGGCCTGCAATGGAATATTATTCAGCCATAAAAGGAATGAAGTACTGACACATACTACAACATGGATGAACCTTGAAAACATGCTAAATGAAAGAAGCCAGTAACCAAAAAGCCTCATATCATAGGTATACCCCTGAGATTTTCTGGGTTCAGTTTGAGCCACCACCCTAAAGTACGTATCGTACTAAAGTGAGTCCTAATCTTTTTTTGGTGGAGGTTCTTGCCTTTGATCAGTAAAGAGCGTACCATCTGTGAAGTGCAATAAAGTGAAGTGCAACCAAACGAAGTGTAGCCTGTATGTGATTCCGCTCATGTGCAATGCCCAGAAGAGGCCAATCTATCGAGACCTAGGTAGTTTAGTGGTTCCTGGGGACAGGGAAGGAGGAGTGATGGCTGGTGTGCATGGGGTTTCATTTGGGGTGCTGCTCACACAACTCTGTGTAGATACTTGGACTCCTTTAGAACCCTGCACCGGCAATGTAGTTCCATTTTCTCAGACCTTCTCTTATGTGTTTTGAGTTAATGACTTAAAAAGATAAAATTTCTTTTAAAAAAGATGTCTACTGTATAAGGATATGGTATTGAAGAGTCACTTTTTAAACTTTAGGATATTTTCATAAAATAGCAATATTTTTCTTAGTTTCTATTTAATTTTGGTATCCATTTGTACATGCTTAAAACTGGGAGAATGAATAATGGTCTTTTTTCCCCCTAAATTCTCCAGTTTCCATGGAAAATGAAGATTTTTGAAAGCTTCGGAAAAGGGACCTCACAATCTGTTTGTAATCAAGACTCAAAGCTGACTTTTGAGACTGACTTTATTATTAGTTGGAGAGATTCCCAGTACTACCTGTTTTATGGTTTTATTTGTACTTTTTGGGGGGTAGACAGGAATTAATATGGGAATGTGCAGTGAAACTTGGCTAGGAATAAAGTAGGTAGAAACAAAATACTCTATTTAAAGCCTTATGTAAGCATATAATCGACTTAGCTGAATATTAACATAGTAAATATTAAAATTTATAGAATTTCTGAGTTCATGGCTTATACTATAAGTATAAATTTCAGAATGCACTGAATTGAGTCCAAGAAATTAAAATGTGCCCCTTGCTGTCCTAGAGAATGGCCTTTGAGTGTTTGTTTCACCTTGACTGTATATTTAAATAGGAATTGCTAATGGTTTTGTGACTCACAGTTTATTAAGGGATTTATTATAAAGCATCTTGGCATTATAGTTTAAGGACTTTACAAAATGTTGAGCCACGCTGTTTTAGCACTTTAATATTGCTGAACTCAAGTTATATAAAAATACTGATTTTTAAAAATAAGATTTTTTTATCTTGGCCATGAATGCTTGCTAAATGTTGATAAAGCTGTTCAAAGGAGTGTTTTCATAAATTAAGTTCATAAAGGATTTCTTTTTCTTAATATAGTTTTTCTTGAGAAAAAATAATTTTTTTTTGAGCCTTGGCATGGAGTGTTTATCCTAGATTGATTGCTCCTAAATTGAGATTTTTGAGGAGAACAGACCACCTGGGACAGATGAGGCTCCCGCTAATCCATGGAATTATTCAGAGGCTGTATACCTCAGGAGGCTGGCCCTTTCTGGAGGGGTTTTCTCACTTACCTTCCCCACTTCAGGCCCTTTCTGGCTTGGGCCATTCAGGACCGTGGTAGTTGCTCGTGTCAACCTTCCTGAGCAACTGGCACTTGAAATTCAGGGAAGAGATCAATGTTTGCTGAAGATAGAGGTGGCTGCTGAGTGCTGGGAGAGGCCAGTGAGGGGTGGTGTGGTAAGGTCAGGACAGGGAACGAAGGTCTAGGTTTAATGTCTGGGCTAGTGTGTCCAAGAAAGAGGCTGGGCCTGGTAGATAGGAGGGAGAAGGTCACCCTGGAGGTTGAGTGTGGCCTTGTCACCCCCAGGGGAATGTGTAACCTGGCAACTACAAATTCCAAGCAATTCTTTGAAAGACTGGGGGTGTCTGTGCTGTTCATTGGACATGGGTGTCTTCTCCAAACCTTGTTCTTGACACTGAAAACAATACATGTGTGATCTGAAGCTGTGGCAGGTTGAAGTTTTCCATTACTGAAGCCAAAACTTTTGGATTATCGTAATTATGGAGAAGTAAGACATGGTCTTTTTCTTCTAGACATTGATTTTCTAGGACCTTTACCATGAGGACCACAGTGACCTCCTTTATCCTGTAGAATTGGTAATTAATAGACTATTGCAAAGTATGTATGTGTCTAGGATTTAACAGGGATGTCCAACCTTTTGGCATCTCTGGGTTACACTGGAAGAAGAGTTGTTTTGGGCCACACATTAAATACACTGAGATCTGTAATCACAAAATAATCTCATCATGTTTTATATTTACGGTTTTGTGTTGGGCCACATTCACAGCCATGCTGGGCTGCATGCGGACTGCGGGCCTTGGGTTGGACACCACTAGCACTGTACGAGTATATGTCTGCCTAACAATATGCCTTTTCCCTGAAGCATACAACATCTTCCTTTAAATATTTTTAAAGCTTTATTGAAATGTAACTCACCCATCTAAAGTGTACAGTTCAATCATTTTTAGTGCATTTGCAAACTGTATAAACATCACCACAGTTAACTTGAGAACATTTTCATGGCTCCTGGAAGAAATCCATGCCTTTGGCTGTCATCTCACTGCCCCTTCCTCTCCCATCCCGGAGCAACCTCTGGTCTACTTTCTATCTCTATAGAACTCCCTGTTCTGGACCTGTCATAAGAATGATATCACTTCCTTTTAAGTGTAATTTTATTGATTTACTTTTAGACAGAGGGTAAGGGCCAGAGAAAGAGAGGGGGACGAACATTGATCAATTGCCTTTTGCACACTTCTGAACCCACAGCCTAGACATCTACCCTGACTAGGAATTGAACCTGAGACCTTTGGGTGTGTGGGATGACACCCAACCCACTGAGCCACACCAGCCAGAGCCATATGCAGTCTTTCTATGAGATTACCAGACACCATTTGAAATAGTGACTTTCAAGACTGTGAGG
The DNA here is from genome assembly GCF_004126475.2 of Phyllostomus discolor. Classification (NCBI taxonomy): domain Eukaryota; kingdom Metazoa; phylum Chordata; class Mammalia; order Chiroptera; family Phyllostomidae; genus Phyllostomus; species Phyllostomus discolor. Next base: position 109,752,942 of record NC_040904.2, read on the forward strand.
TCTTTTTCTTCTGTGTTTCAAATGAGGTCTTCAAAGCAGGTTAGGAATATTGATAGACGGCAGTTTTGAATGAGTCACTGGTTTCAGGTGGCAGTTTTAACTAGCAAAAGTGCTCATTAAAGCAAGCACTTGAATTCAGTCAGGCTATTGCATTTTTTTTCAGGTTGGGTTGTCTTAAAGGAAAGTTAGTTTATAGGAATATTTTGTAGGTTTTAAGTTTAAAACAGAGTTTCACATCTGCAGAAAGGGAAGTGAGCAGTGTGCGGCTAGTTTTAGTGTCATTGTGTGATGTTGTGCCGGGGTCCTCATGTCTGAGAGGGTGTTTTCATCTTGAGGAATGAAGAGAAATCATCTTTAAAAACCAGTTGTGCATGAATAGTGGTGATAAACGACATGTATAATACAATATCTCATGTTACTGAGTATACTAAGGAGGAATGATACTCCTTTAAGTGTTTAAAGCTGCAGAATTCAGGTAAGATATGGTCTTAACATTTGGGCTACTTCCAGTTTAACAAAGAAACAATACCAGGATCGGAGTAACAGTTGTAATTTCCTTTTTTTTAAAGATTTTATTTATTTATTTTTAGAGAGGGAAGGGAGGGAGGGAGGGAGGAAGAGAGAGAGAGAGAGAGAGAGAGAGAAACATCAATGTGCAGTTGCTGGGGGTCATGGCCTGCAACTCAGGCATGTGCCCTGACTGGGAATCGAACCTGCGACACTTTGGTTCACAGCCTGCGCTCAATCCACTGAGCTATGCCAGCTAGGGCTGTAATTTCCTTTTGATTCATGTAAAGATCAGTGTTTTAAAAACTAAGGTTTATGTAGCTTGTTGTAGACAACTGCCCAAGTCAAGGTTGGCAAAGGTAAATGTGTATAAAAGTTTGTATCATGAGCAATGGATTATGTTGAAAGCATTCAATTTTAAAACAGTCTCAAGTTTTCTTCTGTGTACACTGTTGTAATTTACCTGTTTATTTATATATTGTAATAAAATTATATATATTTAAAGTATATAATGTGATGATTTGATATTTATATAGGCAGTGAAATACCACAGTCAAGCTAATTAACACATAATCTCTCAACAGTTACCATTCACTGTTTTTAAATCAGAGGCAGATCGACTTGATTAATATCCAAACCACCCACTCCAGTCATCCTATATTTTCAGACCACGGATGTCACAGCATATAGAGAGTCCGTAATTTATACATACCAGCAGCAATTAATGCCATAGGAAATTCTTGTAATTAGAACTTTTATTAGATTCATACCACTGATCAAGGCTTTTGAGACATTCTGCAGAAAAAAATATTTAAATTGGGGGACCTTTATCACTGAGTGCTTCAGGTAACCGTTAAATGAATGAGCTTTCTTGACATGTATTTTCAGGAACATAAGTGTCAGCCTCGGGCCAGTTTTGTGTGTGATGTTTCTGAGGAAACAGCAGCTGTCTAGAATGGACTAGCGCAGTGATCTCTGCCAGAGGGCCACATATGGCCCAGGATGGCTGTGCATGCGGCCCAACACAAAATTGTAAATTTACTCCAAACATTATGAGATCTTTTTGTGATTATGTGTCACAGTGTATTTAATGTGTGGCCCAAGACAACTCTTCTTCTTCCAGTGTGGCTCAGAGACGCCAAAAGCTTAGACACCCCTGTGTGGGTGGTTGTGGAGCATATTTTGAATTTACCAAAGAAATATCAATCCATTCCCATTTATAAAAACTGGTAAAGGCATTTGGTTTGAGAGTCCTAGTCAGTAACTTGTTCCCCTTGCTCCTGTTCCCAAATTCTATGAACTCTTATTGTCTTCTCTGAATTTGTGAGCATTTCTGAATCTTACAGATAAAAAGGATTAAGCATTAGGATTTGCGAAAAACACAAGTTAAAATTTACCTGAAATTGGAGGAGAATAAAGAGATAGGACAGTGTCTCCTCCACTGAATCAGATCTTAGGACAGAAAATGTACATTGGTGGAGAAAATGGTGAATTGTGAACACACTTTGTATTTGGAATAGTACCGTGCCAGTGCTGTGCAGTCAGTTTCCAGCATCGCACCGGGTGATATGAGATGTTGACATTGTGGGGAAGCTGGGTGAAGGGTTATGGCAACTCTGTGCCATTTTTGCAACTCTTCTGTAAGAATAAACTTACCTCAAAATAAAAATATTTGCAAAATTACCTGAAAGTATCTGGGAGCCCAGGAACTAAATGCTAAACTCGTTTATCCTTCTCTTGGGTGCTTTGAGAAATGTTTGGGTCTTATACTGGAGACACACATTTTCAAAAAATATTTTATTTATTTATTTTTGGAGAGAGAGGGGAAGGGAGGGAGAGAAATATCGATGTGAGAAGCACTGATTGGTTGCTTCTTGCATGCACCTGGTCCGGTCTAGGGGACCCAACCTGCAACTCAGGCATGTGCTTTGACCGGGAATCAAAACTGCACCCTTTCACTTTGCAGAACAGTGCCCAACCAACTGAGCTGCACTGGCCAGGACTGGAGACAGACACGTTTCTTCAGGGATGACAGTCAGTGGCATGTACTTTTGACCTGGCATCCACTGAAAAGTACATGCTTTTTATGATGCTAAAAGTAAAGCTTTTACTTTTCAGTGGATACTATAAATAAGCTTTTCATTGAATCATACATGCTGGGACTTCATCATTTGTTTTCCATTCAGATTACTTTAGTGTATTCAGCCAAAAAGAAAATTTAGATGTTGAAATATGTTTAAGTGAGGAAAAACTGATTACAGAATATGTGTGTGTTTTCCAGTTCTCACGTGGAGATAATGTAGTCAGTGAGAGCAATTCATAACACTGCGGTGGACTGTTTGGTAAAATTATGTTTTGAGGAGTGCATCCTTTCTGATGTCTTGTGAAGTACATTGTACATCAAGATATTATTACTGAGCTTTGTTAGACTGTGGAAGTTTGTAGCTGATTCTTTGATAGGGTGAGTGGAAGCAGGTTATATACATTCCTCATCTATTGAAGATCATTATAACTGGTGGTCTGCAATTGAATGCTAATCTACAGCTTAATCCAAGCATGATAACTTTCCATTAATCTGTGATGGATTTTTATTTATTTATCATGAGCTGAATGTGTAAATACTAGGTAGGTGGAAAAATACTCCTTGGGTGTCAAACAACATTCCCTTAGATGGCAACAGGAAACATTTGTTTGCTTAATGTTTAATCTAGCTGTGTAGAAGTTCAAAAAGTAGGCAGCTGCGTGGACTGCAGAAAATAGTCTGGTCAGAGTTTAGTCATGTGAGTTTTGTGTAGCTTTCTAGAAAGTAGCATCTAAGTGTGTGTTCTACTTACAGCTGAGCCACTCAACGGACAGTAAAAGCTTACTCAGAAATGCTGCTCAGCAACCCTTTCAGGAGGGACAATGCTGAGAGAGAACAAAAGCAGAGGTATGACCGTTGTTGTGATGCAGGGACTTTCTACAAAGAAATTTCCTGAAATCCATGAGGTTGGGCTTGATCATTTAAATGCTGATCTTTTCTCTGAAATGAAAGCCAGCTCTTCAAAACTTAAATAATAGGTTTCTACTATCCTTACTATTTTATATTATAGTTATAAAGGAATTTGGGTTTGAGTTTGAGGTGTTGCTGGCCATTCTGAGGGATTACTCTGTATATCTCAGTAGTTGTTACATGTGCTGTCCCTCACTCCAGAGGGTCCTGGAGAGCCAGCAGGGTCAGCTTTCAGGCCTGCCTGAGACACAACGTCAGCTGCAGAGTGGGTCTAGCTCTGTCACATAAGTCCTGCATTTTTCATCAGTGGTCTCCAAACTTTTTTGATCCCATATCCCATCCATAAGACTTTTTACCATGAACATTTAGCATTTATATTCAAATATCTATAGTTACATCACTATCATTACTTACTATCTCAAGGCCCAAATGTATTTGCCAAGATTCTTAGTTAAAAATCATGGATATAAATCCTTATTGTTAATATTCTTGATTATTTTGAATGTATTTGGCTGACTTAGCAGATTTGATGAAATCATCCTAATGTTTGCCCAGATCGGTGTGGCTCTTTGGTTGGGTATCGTCTCATTGGTCGGGGTGTGTATGAGAGGCAACTGATCTATGTTTTTCTCTCACATCAATGCTTCTCTCCCTCTCTTTCTCCCTCCCTTCCCCTCTCTCTACAAACAAATGCAATCTTTAAAAATAATTATCCTAATGTTTAACCTAGAAAACTTATTTTGAAGAGCTTTTACTAAGAAGAGAAGTGTCACCCTAGCCAGTGTGGCTCAGTTGGCTGGAGTGTTCTCCATAGACTGAAGGGCTGCAGGTTTGATTCGCAGTCAGGGCACAACCCAGGCTGAGGGTTTGATCCCTGGTTGGGGCACACGGAAAGGCAACCAATCAATGTTTCTCTCTCTCCATGTCCCCCTTCTTTTCTCTTTAAAATAGTAATGAAAAAATGTCCTCAGTTGATGATTTTTAAAAAGAAGTGTCAATTCTACTTTTTAAAAATTTACTTGTCATTTACTCACTAGACATTTTCAATCTGTGATTTGTTTCACTGCATGATTCTTAAGCCAGTCATTTTTGGGGGGAGGGTTAGTTTAGTTGAAATTAGATAAATTAATTCATCAATTCACCTAGCTAGACACAGAAACTGAAATATGTAGTACTAAGCAGGGAGGACAGACTGGAGGCCACCATTGTTTCGATTTCAGTCATCTCAAAGTGACACAAAATACCACAGCCTGGGGGGCTTGACCAAGAGAACTATTTTCTCACAGTTCTGGAAGCTAGAATTCCAAGATCAGGGTGCCAGCGCAGTGAGACCCTTCTTTCTGGTTTGCAAACAGCTGCCTTCTGGCATGTCCTGACATGGTAAAGAGAAACCAAGCTCTCCTTGTGTCTTCTTTCAAGGGCACTCACTAACCCCAGCAAGTGGGGGTGGGGGCACTCTCACTACCTTACATCAACTTAATCACCTCCAAAGGCCCTCCAAAATTCAAAGATGAATTTTCTGGAGACACAGTTCAGGCCATGGCCATAGCACCCCCATTCTAGATCTTCCCCTCCAACCATGTTATATAGGACCATGTGGGGGCACCAGTGTCAATCCGGTCAATAAATGTTATTGAAGTTTGATTTTTTGGCATGTACATATAAATTCTAACCCTACATTTGGAATATACTAGGAAGGTATTTCAATCCCTTTCTATCAGGACTGAAGAGTTGGGGCCCGGTGGTCAGCTGCAGCTGGGGGGAATCTACTAGTGAGTGGGAAGATGGGTAGAGGTCAGCCCGAGAGCTAAGGTGCAGTTCCTGTAGGGAGGACATCTAGGTAGGGGAACAGCACAGGCAAAGGAGCAGGTGAGTGTAATAGCTGAGTGCCTTTCCAGGAGAGTTGTGAAAGTCAGGGATGATGGATGATGTGCTGTGAAAGGCCAAGCTCCTGGAGATGGGTCAGCTGTAGCCAGGAAAGCTTTTAAAGGGGCAAGTGACATTATATTTGTATTTGAGATCCTTCTGGCTGTGTTGTGTGTGTGCCCACATGCTCTGCGCTTAGAAGTGCATTAGGCTGTGGTAATTGCCCAGGAAGGGGTGTTGGGCTATAAGGTTATAGGAGAAAAAAGTCACTAAGGGCTGTGAGTGGATGGAGGAATAGACAAGTGTGGTTCTCAGGGTTTCAATTTTGGGGACAGGGAAGGTGGTGACACTCTTAGTTGTATTTCTAGGGATTAAAAAAATCAACTTTGAATAGTTGGTTTGGGGCAAGATCATTGACTTCAAAATAGCACACACTCCCTTCTACGTCAGTATTAGACTTGCCCTGGGGGCATCAGGGAGGGGTACTTGGTTATCCTCTGTTCACTGTGTCGTGAAGGCATCTCTCAGTTCTCCAGAAAGGGGGGAGTGGCACTAGTCCTACTGGAGAGACACCCCCATTTTTGATAGATCTCTCCCTACCTCTAGATAGGTTTGATTCCAAAATATTCAACTTTGTAAACAGGAACTATAATAATGTCATACCTCATAAAGTGGTAAGAATTAGAGGAGAATATATATACAACCCAAGGTACAATATTAGATGTACTGTGTCCAGAGAGATGCTGACCATCTATATTAGTGATTACTAATAATGCTCTTTTATGCAACTTGTGTTGCTCTCTACCCAGGTATTTTATAACTAAAACATTCCATTGTTAAGCTCTCACTTGGGGAAAGGAAGGTGTACTTAAGTATCACCCTGTGCAGGGGACACAGACTGCTGGAGAGTAAATGTGCCGACTGAAGAATAACAGGATAGACTTCGGGTGTCAGGGGCTTTTGCATGTATTTTTCTAGCCTGCACCTTCTATAAGCAAGGATGCTGTACTGAGAGCATTGAGACAGGGCTAAGATGTATTTGAGGGTGTGTGTATGCTGCTGAATCAAGAAATTGGTTTCTCCTTTTGTAGTTTTGTGTGAACAAAGTTGGGTTAAATTCACGTTGAACTCACCGTGGCTCCCCACTGCAAACCAATGCCAACTAAGGTTCTGTACTACAGAATGGTAAAACCTTAAACTTGGTCTAAATGAATAACCAGGATGTTACTGAATTGTGCATATAGGGTCTGGGTCTTTCTCTCCCACTCTTCCCCCACCTTTTCCCCTTGTTTTGGACTGTCAGCTTTTCAGCCATTTGGATTTTGCTTTGTATCTTTCTAAGGAATTTAGCACCATGTATAATATTTAATCTGAATACTTAATTGTAGATTCAGTTATATAAAGGAATATTCTTCAAATTATCCAATAAAAATATGGCTCCTTTATTTCTATTGCAGTAAAGGTTGAGGTTTTGAAATATTATTGTATAACATCTGAAGTGTGTTAACTAAGCCCTCACAATTTAAAAATAGAGCTCTTTATTTTAAAACAGTAAGTCTGTTTGCTGAGTAGTATCATAATTACTTCCCCAGTATTCCATTTTTGTTAAAATTGCCTCATATTAATTTTTTAATGTTACCTTTACAAATTATAGTTTATTAATTTTATTAATCATTCTAGCATTGATACATTGAATAAATTGAATTATTTCATACAATGACTATGCTAAGGGCAGACAGAACCATTAACTTCTCAGTATTCCTGTTTTGCTTGTCAGCTGTCATAGGGTTTCTTTGCCATTCGTATTTCAATAGTTTTATTCACTGTATGTACTTAGACATTACAGGAGAAGTCATTTTAAGTACTGGAGGGAGTGTGTGTGTATATACATACCACATTATTTAGTTATTCTCTAAGTGGAGGTCTTGATATAGGTTAGCCATATTTGTAAGCCAAACGTTATAGGTATTATAAAGTTGGGGGACTTTAAAGCAAAAATAACGTAATGGGACATCCCTACTGATACCTTTACTGATCTCCTTCCACCATTTTGTGTGAATGTGTACAAAGCTCATACTTAGTCTTTATACTTCATTTGGCTTACAGGTGAACATCTGTCTCCATTGGGAACTTGCTGATTCACCTGGTGAACCATTATAGTCCATGCTTACCCGATGTGGAAAGTTCCTTCCTTACACCAAGGCTTCCTGTGATTTCTACACCTAAAGACAACAGCAACTGATCCATAAGCAGTAGCACATGTGTTTAGTCACTATAACAAAACATTAATTCTAATATCAATTTGAATTAGTATTCATGGACTGTCATGCATTTAATAGTGCTCTTAATGTTTAGTGTGATAGTCATAGGCTCATTTGCAGAGAAAAGCTCTGTAATATTGTCCCAGGGAGGACATGTGGTCCCTCTTGTGCTGGCTTTCTACTATATCCTTGGGAAAACAGGAGTTTTCTTATTTAATGAAGTTAATTGATGATTGCTCTGGTTTATATTGTTCCTATATTCAACAAAAATGAAAATGCGGGTATATTTTTGCCCTTAAAATTGCACCCCAAACTCTAAAACTACATGTTAATATGCATGAATTTTGAGGAAATGCTGAAGAAGCCGGGGGCTGTCAGCAGACTGACAATGTTTTCATGTTTCTTTTCCGGCTTCTGAGGACACCACACATTTTCTAGGTTTTGTGGTCCATTTGCTAGTATTTTCTTTGGGGTACAGAGTACAGTGTTCCAAAACATTTTTAAATCACATGTCATACATTTAACTAGACAAGAAACTATTTTTAATACAATGCTGGCATTAGCTGTAGAGTTAAAATAAGTGTTTTATGGAAACCAACCCACGACACTTAAGGATTTTGGAATAGTGGATCGCTTTATAAGAAAGTTAGCTGACTTTGATTTTAAATCACAATACTTTTTACATAAGTAGCTTGAAAACATTGATTTAACATTATTCATAGTGAAATATCTTTTCTCACATAACAGTTGAAGATAAATTGATTATGAATCCTGTTTTTATTTTAATTGTCATGCTAAGGACCCTCATAAATTTTGATATTTGGAGATACTACCCTTAGAAAATGGGAATACAGTAAGAATATATAGCCTTTTAAGAAACTTACATGCTGTTTACCTTTGGAAATACATTTAGTATTTTGAAAATTAGAACAGCATAAAAATGAGTCCACATCTATCCATGGAATAACGATGTTTATACTGTGGTGAATGAAGCTGCGACCGGGTTCTGCAGGATGCTGGAACTACGTGGTAGTTCCTAAGATGTAGCTTCTTCTTAGTAAGACCTTAAAGATAGTCTAACTGAAAAGTGAATTATCTCCAAAAACTTTTGCCAAGGTTCATGCATCCCATAAAATGATCAAATACATTTTTTTGTGGAATTCTCGAAAGATAGCACTGCTGACGCTTGCTGTTGCCTCAGGTTCGTGCTCTGGTGGTGCTTGTGCCCCAGGGGCCCTTGCACCCACTCGCTTCTGGTTAGCAAGTGGGGCGCAACCAACTTGTCTGTTGGCTGATAAGACCATGATATATAGATTTTTCTTTTTTAGAAAATCCTTACATCACATAAGAAAAATCTAGGCTTTTGATCTAGGCAGGCTTGATTTCCTTTTGAAAGTAGCATTCCAGGTAAATTTGTTGAAGGTGGTCCTCCTTTATTGTCACCCCCAACTTGCAGTGCATATTTCATAGGATCATTGTGAGGATTAGGTGAGCTAATACAGGGTCCCGCACAATAATTCCCCTGTTTTATTACAAAATCATAAACATGTAATTCTGTAACAGAACAACATCACACTCAAGCACACCATATGACATTTTAGGTAAAATGTTCAAATGAGAACTATACATTGTTACACCCATATCCTTACCCTGCCAACCACAGTGAAGCAGGCCTTACTTCTGCCAGACCCTGTATGTGTGAAGCACATGAAAGAGTGCCTGGCTGAGTGCTTTATATATTTTGATGTTATTTGCATTTTTTAGAAGATTTTATTTATTTATTTTTAGAGAAAAGGTAAGGGAGGGAGAAAGAGAGGGAGAGAAACATCAATGTGTGGTAGCCTCTCGAACGCCTCCTACTGGGGGCCTGGTCCATAAATCAGGCATGTGCCCTGACTGGGAATCAAACCTGTGACCCCTTGGTTCACAGGCCCACACTTAATCCACTGAGATATACCAGCCAAGGCTGTTATTTGCATTTTGGTTGGTATGTTTGGCAATAACTTTTCCACCAAACAGGGTACAATATCACTTGAATTAAAAAAATAAGCAGGTTTTGAATTGCCTTAGAGATGAGAAGGTAATGTGCAAATTGAATAGAATGAGTATCTTCTAAAGAACATTTTCTTTTTGCAGCAACCTGATTTTTAAGATTAATTTTAGTATTTGCCTGAGGATAGCATGGAGAATTTAAATTAAATTTAAATTAAGTATTTATTGGAAAATGGTAATGGAAAAACTATCTGAATAGCCAGAGAGGAAAGGCGATTAGGTAAAGTAAGAGGGGCAAAGCAAACCTGGTTGGTAAGTCTTGGCTCTTCCAGGGCCAGCTGAACGAGTGTTTCCTCATTGGTCAGACGGGAAGCACACTTCTCTTAAAGGCTTGTTGTGGTGCTCAATGAGGTTACAAATGAGAAAATGTCTAGAGAGTAATGTACTGTGGATATTGTATGTCCTGTCTTCCATAACAGGTCTGATAGGCTTACTAGTTTTTTCTTTTGCTTTTCTTTTTAATCATGATAAATACACGTAACATAAAGTTTACTGTTGTAACCATTTAAGTACACCGTTCAGTAGTTAAGTACGTTCACACTGTTGTGCGGCCATGGCCACCGTCCATCTCTAGAACTTTTTCACCTTCCCAAACTGAGACTTTACACCCATTCAGTAACTCCCCACGCCCCGAGTCCCACCAGCCCCTGGCAGCCACCACTCTGCTTTCTGTCTCTGTGAATCACTCTCCTCTAAGGCCCTCATGTAACATCTTACTGCTCTTTGAAATACTAAATCTTCATCATTATAGGGAGTTTTGGTACTTTATCAAATTGTAATTTTTATGGTGTCTCTACCTTCTATGCTTTGTCTTATATCTTCCTGTGCACCATGGCAAGCTCCATTAAAAAAAATGAGGAAAAGAAGGGGAAGGTTCACGTCAAGGAACCTATATAAAGGACCCAGGGATGTGGACAACTGGGCAGGGACTGACTGTGGGAGTGGTGGTGGGGGGTGTGGGGCAACGGGAAAAATTGGGACAACCGTTATTGAACAACAGTAAAAAAATAGGTATACAATTTTAAAGGATGTTCAAATTACATTATTCCTCCCCATTTCTGCAGTGTGGTCAAACTTACTATACCCATTTTCTCTGATGATCCTGGGGTAGATTTGGGCTACTCCAGGAGCAGTAGGGAGAATCAGAGAGTGAGGAAGAAGCTTGGTGGGATGAGCTTGGGGTTTTACACCAGATCTGCTTTGTCAATGAGATGGTTTCTATTGCCCTGGCTCAGGCTCTAATTTCTCCACTTCTGAAATGATGCTCTTCTTCTGTGCCTGTTTTCCTTCCAGGTGGTTTCATTCTAAAATGGTGAAGGTGGTGTGATTATTCCTGTTCAGTGACCATTGCTACTTTTATTTCGTCTTCAGGAAGATACACATGGCCATTCTTACACTATTCCAGGCTTACTGTTCCAACTCCCCTGTGTCTTCCTGTGTTCTGACTGTAGTGAGTTACTCACTGGGCTTTTAATCACAGTATTTTCCCCAGAATGTTCTTTTTCCCATCCTGGTGACCTTTGTCTTCTCCTCCTAGTGACCCCTACCTTTTAAGGCTTAGGTTTCATATCCCATAAGAAGCATTTTCTTCCTTGTCCTGCATCCCACTCTTTGCATGTGGAACCATCCCCTGCTTGGACCACTGCATCCCACAGACTTTTCTATTGTGGAACTTAACACGTTGCATCTCATCTATTTTTATGTCTCTGACTCTCCAGCTCTGCTGCATCATCCTTGATTGCAAAGTCTGTCTGTTTTATGTTGCATTATCCTCAGTGCTGAACACAGTTCCTAGCCAATAAGATGCACAAAATCTTTGCTGAATGACTTTGCTCTACTGGTGAAGGTCAGGATTATATAGAAAATAGGAATTGGCTTAACACATTGTTCTAAAATTTCCTCCATAATTGCTTATTGGACAAAGTAGAAACCCCAAAGCAGTTACTTATGCCTTGGGAATTAATGTATTGTGTGGTTTTGATGTTGTGCTTTTATACAGAAATTACTCTTGAAAAGGGGTTACTGAGTTAAATGCTTTTAATGTCAATTCTTCAGATATATCAAATTGATATTCTGCCCTCAAACAAGATGCCTTTGGGATTAATGTGATAGCTGGCAACCTTAGTCATTTATGTCAGTTGAATTTTAAATTTTGTTTACTTAACAAATTTATTTTTGGTGTCAAGTACACACCAGTCAATGACTTGCCATTTGGGAGTATGATGGTGGAAAAGCAAGAGCTCTGTATATGTGAATCTGATCATCTTTTTACTCTTTTTCTCCTCTTTCCCCATACTTATCTTTAGCTTTTTGGGTAAGTTTGAGTACAGAAGATGACTTAGAGAACACACATATTAGTTGCCCCTTTGTTTCCTCTGCTTTTTTGGCTCAGTTCCTCAACCTCTTAAAAGAGGAGTCATAGCAGGGAAGGATTCAGAGCAGCCTTCTGGCTTATCCTTTTTCTTGGGCTCTAGGTGGGGCATGCCATTCCTAAAGGGTTGCCCACCTTGTAACTGTCATTTCTGTGGGACTTTCTTTTTAGGCTCTCTTTGGATACAAACCCCACATAGATCAGAGAGCAGTGCCCCCACACTTGAACCTGTGCTGCTTAGGAGAGGTCAGAAGTGAGGTACGGGTGAAGTCAAGGTAGTCCCAACTGGTGTCTCCATTTCACAGATACATAAATCAATGAAAATAATACAAAATTAACAGTTATAAATCTGTTTTATTTCTATACATAGGTACCAACCTATCAGGAAGAGAAATTGAGAAAATAATCCATTCATAATTGCATCAAAAAAGAATAAAACACTTAGGAATAAATTTAACCAAGGAAGTAAAAAACCTTTACTTAGAAAAGTGTTAGCTCTGGCTGGTGTAGCTCAGTGGGTTGAGCATAGGCTGTGAACCAAAGGGTCACTGGTTTAATTCCTAGTCAGGGCACGTGCCTGGGTTGTGGGCCATGTCCCCAGTGGGGGCCATGTGAGAGGCGATCACACATTGATGTTTCTCTCCTTCTCTTTCTCCTTCCCTTCCCCTCTCTCTAAAAATAAATAAATAAAATATTTTAAAAAAGAAAAGTGTTGGACATCAGTGAAAAATTGGAAGAGAACATAGATAAATGGAAGGGCATATTGTGATCATGGGTTGGAAGAACTAATGTTATTAAAATGTTTATACTACCCAAAGCAGTCTACAGATTCAATGCAATCCCTATCAAAATACCAACAGAATTTTTTTCGTAGAACTGGAACAAATAATCCTAAAATCTATATGGAACCAGAAAAGACCTGGAATAGCAAAAGCAATCTTGAAAAGAATAACAAAGTTGGAGGTAACATACTCCCTGATTTCAAACTATACTGCACAGCTATAATAATCAAACAGTATGGTAGTGGCACAAAAACAGACACATAGGTCAATGGAACAGAATAGAGAAACAAACCCAGAAAAATAACCCATGCCTACATAGTCAGTTAATCTACGACAAAGGAGGCAAGAATATACAATGACTTTGGCATTGGAAAATACAAATGGTGTTGGGAAAACTGGACAGATACATGCAAAAAATGAAACTGGATCACTTTGTTACACCATATACAAGAATAAACTCAAATGGATTAAAGACTTAAATGTAAGACTCGAAACCATAAAACTCCTAGAAGAAAACATAGGCAGTAAATAGACAGTAAACTCTTTGACAACAGTCTTAGCAACATTTTTTTCAGACATATCTCCTTGGGCAAAGGCAGCAAAAGAAAAAAAATGAACAAATGGGACTACATAAGGTAAAAAGCTTTTGAATGTAAAGGAAACCACAAGATGAAAAATCAACCTATGGAATAAGAGAAGATATTTACAAATGGTATATTCAGTAAGAGGTTAATATCAAAAATATACAAAAACCTCCTACAACATTAAAAACCAAACAATCCAATTAAAAATTGGGCAAAGGCCCTGAATAGACATTTCTCTAAAGAGGACATACAAATGGACAACAGGCACATAAAAAGATGCTCAACATGACTAATTATCAGGGAAATGCAAATTAAGACCACAATGAGGTATCATCTCACACCTGTCAGAATGGTTGTTGCAAAAAGACAACAAATAAGTGTTGACATGAATTTGGAGGGAAGGGAACCCTTGTACACTGTTGATGATATTGTTAATTAGTATAGCCACTAGGGCAAGCAGTATGAAGATTCCTAAAAAACAAAAAAGTGTTCCAGCCAATATGGAGGCATAGGTATAAACACTGCCTCCTCACACAACCAAAAGAAGGGCAAAAACAACTAATTTAAAAACAAATATAGCCAGAACTACCAGAAAATTGAACTGTATGGAAGTCTGACAAGCAAGGAATTAAAGATGGAACATTCATCCAGACTGGTAGGAGGGATGGAAAAGGGCAGCTGGGGTGGAGAGGACGTATGGTGAGGCAGCAGCTGGCAGACTGGATGGTCCTACATTTGTGTGTGGATAAACCAGGAGGAAAAACTGGGGAGTGAGACAGACCACACAACCCAGGGTCCCAGTGCAGGGAAATAAAGCCTCAAAACCTCTGACTGAAAAACCTGTGGGGGTTGTGGCAGCAGGAGGAACTCCCAGCCTCACAGGAGAGTTTGCTGGAGAGACTCACAGGGTCATAGAAGGTACACAAACCCACCCACCTGGGAATCAGTACAAGAATGGCCCAATTTGCTTGTGGGTAGCAGGGGAAGTAACTGAAAGCTGGCTGAGAGCCAAGGAAGCAGCATTGTTCTCTCTCTGACACCTGCCTCACATATAGCGTCACAACTCAGTAACCCAGGTTGCCCCACCCTGGTGAATATCTACGGGCCTGCCCCTTACAACATAACAGGTGTGCTGAGATGACAAAATATGGCCTAAATGAAAGAACAGATCAAAGGTCCAAAAACAGGACTAAGAGATGAAGAGATAGCCAACTTATCAGATGCAGAGTTCAACATACTGGTGATCAGGATGCTCACAAAATGGTTGAATATGGTCACAAAATGGAGAAAAAAGTGAAGGCTATGCAAAATGAAATAAAGAAAAATATACAGAGAACTAATGTTACAGAACACACAACAAGGGGGGCCTGGGATGATATACTATTATTGAAAGAAGGCCCTGGGTCCGTTATGTCCGCCGCCAGGGGAAAGACGTCTCTCAATGCCAGAGATTTGTGAAAAGGAAAGGAAACGTTTATTTCATGCTATATACAAACCTAAAGTAGTGACCTAATGTCTTCACCAAAATCCCAAAGTCCCTTAAAACACCCACAAACACACAGTCCTTCCTTCCTTCCCCCTTTGCCCAGTCCAGAGTACCGTATCTCAGGGAAGGAAATAGAAGTCTATGGCTTAGGTAGTCCACTGGTTCTTCTCAGTTAGTACTCCCTCTCGACTGGGAGACCTCCCTGGGTTCCCGGCACCCTCGGCTGAGTCACTGGGATCTCTGCTAAAACCAGGTGGTGGTTCCCCCTTCTAAGGCTGGGGGGGGCCCCACTCTGCCAGGCCGCGTGGTTCTCTCCTCAGGGCTGCAGGAGTCTACACTCTGTCAAGTCCGCGTGCTTCTCCTTCTCCTCTCAGGGCCAAGGGAGTCTTCACTCTGCCAAAGCTGTGGGGTTCTCTCTTGCAGGGCTGCGCATGGCTCTCTCCCCAATGGCTGCTGCGTCTCAGTTTAAATCCCGGTGCCAATCTTCCTCTGAAGCCCCATTTCCGGCTCCTCTCACAATTGGCTACAGCTGCCAGATTCTGGGCAGGTGTGGCCCTGTGGTGTGTAGCCAATGATCTCCAGGCTCTTCTGGATCTTATTACAGATCCCTATTTGAGGCTCCCCTCTTGGCTGCACCCTGTTACACTCTCACAATTGGCTACAGCTGCCAGATTCTGGGCAGGTGTGGCCCTGTGGTGTGGAGCCAATTATCTCCAGGCTCTTCTGGATCTTATTACAGATCCCTATTTGAGGCTACCCTCTTGGCTGCACCCTGTTACACTAACAGTGACAGAAAGGAAACCAGGACTCAGATCAACGATTTAGAAAAGAAGGAAGAAATAAATGTTCAACCAGAACAGAATGAAGAAACAGGAATGCAAAAAAAAAAATGAGAGGCTAAGGAACCTCCAGGACAACTTTAAATGTTCCAACATCCAAATCATAGGGGTGCCATAAGGAGAAGAGGAAGAGCAGGAAGTGGAAAACTTATTTGAAAAAATAATGAAGGAGAACTTCTCTAATATGGTAAGGGAAATAGACTTCCAGGAAGTTCAGAGAGTCCCAAGGAAGTTGGACCCAAGGAAGCACACACCAAGGCACATCATAATTACATTACCCAAGATGAAAGATAAGGAGATAATCTTAAAAGCAGCAAGAGGAAAGGAGACAGTTACCTACAAAGGAGTTCCTGTAAAACTATCATCTGATTTCTCAAAAGAAACCTCACAGTCAAGAAGGGGCTTGGAAAGAAGTATTATAAGTCATGAAAGGCAAGGTCCTACATCCAAGATTACTCTCTATCCAGCAAAGCTATCATTTAGAATGGAAGGGCAGATAAAGTGCTTCCCAGATAAGGTCAGGTTAAGGATTCATCATCACCCAGCCCTTGTTATATGAAATGTTAAAGGGTCTTATCTAAGAAAAATATTAAAAATATAAACAGTAAAATGACAACAAACTCATAGCTATTAACAACCAAAATAAAAACAAAACAAAAACAAACTAAGCAAACAACCAGGAACAGAATCACAGAAATAGAGAACATGTGGAGGGTTATCATCAAGGAGGGGAGAATGGAGAATGGGGAAAACGTAAAGGGAATAAGAAGCATAAATGGTAGGTACAAAATTGACAGGGGAAGTTAAGAATAGTATTGGAATTAGAGTAGGCAAAGAACTTATATGTATGGTCCATGGACATAAACTAAGGGGGTAGAATGCTGGTGGGAGGGAGGTGCAGGGCAGAGGGAAATAAAGGGGAGAAAAAAAAGGGACAACTATAATAGTATAATCAATAAAATATATTTTTGAAAAAGGAGAACTACTGCATGACCACCCCAGCCATATCTCTTCTGGATATTTACCTGAAGAAAAAAATTAGCAATTTTGAATAGCAGTAATTGAAAAGATATATGCCCCCTATGTTCACTGCACTTTTATTTATAATAGCCAAGATATGGAAGTATCTTATGTGTCCATCGATAGACGAATGGATACAGAAGATGCAATGTATGTATACACACATACCCAGAATACTTCTCAGCTGTAAAAAAGAATGCTGTCTTGCCATTTACAACAACAAGGATGGACCTGGAGAGTATCATGCTAAATGGAATAAGTTGGACAGGGAAATACATAGTACATTATTTCACTTACATGTAAAATTGAAAAAAAAACACCTAAACCAAGAACAAACTGATAGTTGCCAGAGGGGCTGGGGTGTGAGGGTGGGCAGGAAAGGGGAAGATGATTAAGAAGTACAAATGACCAGTTGTAAAATATGTAATGGAAATGTGAGGGACAGCATTGGGAGTAGATTCAGTAATATCATGATGACTATATATGGTGACAGATGGTCATAGACTTACTGTGGTTATCATTTATAAGGTGCATAAATGTTGAATCTCTATGTTGTACATCTGAAACTAATATAACTTGATATGTCAATTATAATTAAAAATAAATTTAAAAAAGCATACTCTTCTCTGAAAAGTCTTCATTTGAACTACATTGTAAACAACTGCTGTGATTACTATGTAATTTTAAAGGTTATGTGTATATGTAACATATATACACATATATGCTTCACATTGACACATTTTAATTATTTAAAAAAAATAAGTTTTGTATCCCACATGGAAATCCACTAGGAGCATTCCAAGGTAACCTCCCAGGCCCCAGCACACACAGACGAGGATTAAAAACACCCTTAAAACTGGAATTTTTCATAATTACTCATTAGTTTAAAATTGAAGACCAAATAAAGAAAATAAAACATATTATTAGTGGTATGATTTTGTAGTCATCTAAATCACATGTTTTGCCAGTATTTTGGTTTTGTTACATTTCACTTGTTATTCTACAATTATGACATAAATATTATAGCAGCCTGTAACCAAAGCATCAAAGTTCACACTGTTATGTAGATGAAAAAACAAGGGAATAAACAGTTGTGTCTTTTTCTATTTTGTACTGCAGTAAAATTATTATTTATTGACATATTTAGATACAATTTAAAAAAGACAGTATTTTCTGTCTGTTTCTCTTCTTTTTTTTGTATGTTTTTATTTCATGATTTCTACTGAAAACAACTTTGTAGCAGAGAGGAGGGACTGTTAAGAAACCACTGGGTGTCAGGCAGGGTGACACAGGGTCTCCGTCCTCAGCCAGCGTCCCAGCAGAGCGGAGTCAGACCCGGTCCAGACTGTGGCATCGTGTCCCTGATGACTGAGCTGCCACCCCTCCTGCCCCTGTGAGGATATATATAGGTAGAATTCTACCTTCCAGGCCTCTGTTTCCACCTGTGCAAAACAAGGGCTTCCAATTAGGTTTTTCAAGTTCTCTTCCAGTCCTGAAGTCCCATGGACGAATGAGTCCTAGGCCCGTGGCCTGGCACTGGTGGATCAGTGTTTCAGCTGGCCTGTTGGCCAGTTATTGCTGTGACGCCTGCTCCCACCCGTCCTCATGCTGGAGGCATGTGGGACAATGAGGCCACGAGTGAGGGCTCACTCCAGGTTTCCCTTTGTGCTTGGAAGGAAGATATATTTCCTACAGGCTTCAAAGATGATCTGTTTGGACTTTTTAATTACATTTTTCAAATCCATGTTCTTAACCTATTCAATTAGCCTGATAACAGCATTAGTCTTCTGCTACAAATATTTTGGTCAGTTTGCTTGTGATTTGTTGTTATACATGTTTCCATGCTCTGTCATTTAATATATAGAATTTACCACATTGGTGGTAACATGGCTATATAGGTATCCCCCATTTTTCAAAAGTCAGCTTTAATGCCACTTCAGTTATAGAAGACTTACATTAGTTCCTGTTTCTGGTAACCAAAAGGAACCTGGAGAGGTTTTTTGCTTTTAAGAAAAAAGGTGACAGTGAAAGAAAAGAGCATTCAGTGTTTGGGTTTGTTTGTTTTTTTTTTTTTTTTTTTTTGGAAGTCAGTCATTACAGAGACAGCACACACCCAAGCTCCTTCCTGCACTTAGCGTCTCAGATCAGGCTGCTGGAGCTTCGAGTTGTATCTTTGAGCATCTGTGTTTTATTTTGGTTTATTCAATGCATCTGTTAGCAAGATGTGTCCTAAGGTATTTGCTTTTCTGCTTTATGCCATTTTGACTTACGGATGGTTTCATAGGAATGCTCTGCTTTTGGGGATGGGGGGAAACCTGTAATTAGTATTTTGGCCTTGTGCTTACAAGTTGGTTTTTTTGTTTTTGGTTTTAAATGATTTTGATGTTAAAATCAACATTTACTTTTTTTGTGTTCATGATTGGGTTGTGTGACTTCACCCATAAGTTTGTTTTTAATTTTTCTAAGTTAAAGAAAAAATTGCCGTAGAGATCCTTTCTCCATTCTGTAGGGGCACTTGATCTCTTTGTAGTCATAACTTTTTGAGAGTATATTCATTTTGTTTTACATTTCTCACTTTTGCTTCCTTTCTCCTTTCCCAAGTCTGGACTTGGCCAGTGGAAGTCATCGTGGGTACACTGAACCGATGGAGGAACGGGAGGGAGGCAGAGCCTGCAGTTTCAGCCATATTGACTGTGCAGAGTCTGTGGGGTAGACTGGGAGGTGCACCCAGAGTTTAAATATATTGGTGGCAGAGGTCAAGGCTGGAGGGACACTTGGCACCCTGGTGGTCATCTGAGCCTTGGGAGTGGCAAAGATGGCTCAGAATGTTGAATAAAAGCCAAGGGCAGGGCCTCAGGAAAGATCCCTGTCTAAGGATCCATCAGCAAAGGAAAAGAGCCATCCACGGTGAAGGCAGTCACCAGAAAAGGAGGGCTTGCCGAAGGCAAGATGGCTCTTCAAGGAGGGAAGTGGCAGATAGCGTCCGATGTGGGAAGAACCCTTCCACTGTGACAGTTGACGAGAGTGTCAGCTGACAGGTAGTGCTAGTTGTAGGCTAAATGAGAATGAGGAAGAAGGCAGAGTAGAACTGTCTTCTTTTTTTGAAGAAACATTTTAAAAACTCACCAGAGGATATGTTTATTGATTTTAGAGAGAGGAA
Source organism: Phyllostomus discolor (assembly GCF_004126475.2). Lineage (NCBI taxonomy): Eukaryota > Metazoa > Chordata > Mammalia > Chiroptera > Phyllostomidae > Phyllostomus > Phyllostomus discolor. The sequence goes on from NC_040904.2 coordinate 109,772,862, forward strand.
GGTGGAGGGAGGGAGGGAGGGGAGGAGAGAGGGGGAGAAAGACGTAGATGTGAGAGAGAGACATTGATTGGTTGCCTCCTGTAGGCACCACGACTGGGTATCAAACTAGCAATGTAGGTCTGTGCCCTGAGCAGGAATCCAACCGGTGGCCTTTTGGTGTGTAGGATGACATCCACCCAATGAAGCCCCCCAGCCAGGGCTAGAACTGTCTTCTTGAACAAAGTTGACAGTGAAGGGAGATGGAGAGAGGCTGGTAAAAGGAGAGAAAGATTAGTGAGGGGCTTTATTTTAAAAACATCTTGGTAAAAAGAGTTCCAAGCATGTTTACAGGCTGAGGGGTAAGCAGCGGGGTACAGAGGAGGGGTCATGGGTATTGGGTGGAGTTTACAGACAGGACCAGACCCTGGAGAGGGTTCCTGAGCTCAGGTGCAGAGTGTGGACGTGGACTGAGCAGGAAATTCGTGTTGTGGTTACAAAGGTGGGTTAAGTCCAGCCAAAAGCTACAGTTTATCCCATGGCACAGGCAGGGGCACAGACTCAAAGCCGAGTGGGGAGGGTAGACAGGTCTGAAGAGACAGGGAAGGGCGGGGCAGAGACTGTCCTGACCTGGAGAGAGCCACCCAGGCTTCCTGGTGCAGAGAATGCAGGTGATGTCAGAAAATGCACGTGGGCTACTGTATGTTCAGGGGCCCACTTGGTTTTGCTTTTTTGAATAAAAAACCAAACAAAATGAAAAGATCAGTTTGAGTCTGCTGCATTTACTTTTGTATATAGCAGATAAATCTCCAAGTGGCAGCTTCGTGTGTGTGTGGTAGGGGTGGGGGGTAGGCAGTGAGGGGAGTGGGGATGTTGACCTTTTTGCCACTGCAGAGGATTCTTGCTGCCAGTATTGAAACGTTAATGAATATCTTACTAGGTTTCCTGGGAGCAAAAGCATGCTGCAAAGGGTGTGAGAGCTTGCTTGGCAGAGGTGAGTGTAGGAAGGATTATGTGCTAAGAGGGGAGGCTGTCAGGAACATAGCCTGCTCCATGTTTTGTTCTGCGGGGCAGGGGTCCTTGGTCTCTGCTGCTCTTTAGGAGAACTTTGTTGTTCTGATATCACAGGAGCTGCATGTGTGTTTAAAAACTGCAAACATAAGGATAAGAACAAGAGCTGAGGCCTCTGGGAGGCTTCTCTCTTTATTTTTCTCTTTATTTTTTTTATTTTTAGTTACAGTTGATGTAAATATTAGTTTCAGGTGTACAACCCTGTGATTACACATTTGCATAACTTATGAAATGATCACTCTAAGTCTAGTACCCATCTGACACCATATAGATATTACAGTAATATTGACTGTTCCCTAGGCTGCACTTGACATCCCTGGGACTGCTCTGCAACTGCCTATCTGGACTTCTTCATCCCCTCACCTTTCTAACGCAGCCCGCTACTGGATCTTCCATCTGGCAACCTTCAGAATGTTTTCTGTATCTATAAGTCTGTTTTAGGTCTGCTTGTTCATTTATTTTGTTTTTCAGCTTCTGACATTTTTGTAATTGTTTTCAGGCACAATGAACTCTATCTTCCTATTTATTCTTTCAGGAATCTTCTGTTTGAATCCTAGCAGTGAGGGAGTATGACACTGTCATGGTTCCTTTTGTCACTGCAGCATCAGCACACTCACGCAGACCTGAAGGTGTGGCCTGTAAACTCTGCCTTGTTCTTCCCAGTCTCCAGTGGTTCTCTGCCTGCTGGTGTCCTCTGGATCACTGTCTTCTTTCTCGTCACAGCTTTCACCTCTCGCATCCACTTAATGTTCCCCTTCGTGAACTGCCCGTGCTAGGCATCTCCTCAGCTTTCTGTTTAGCTAACATCTGTGTTCCATCTTTGGTACTGTTCCTAAGGACTCTGAGGAAACAGAGTTGGGCCAACAAAACAGGAACGGGGAGGTGAGAATGTTCCAGTCATCCTACTTCTTTCACCCTTGAGCATGGAGTTCATCCAACTTCACCCACCTCATAAAGCCCATAGTATGTTGTTGTCTCAGAAATAGCCAAAGTTTAAGATGCTGAGAAGGGATTTATGTTGGTTTTAAGAAGCTGTAGGATTGGTTTTTGGAAGAAGACTGTTACCCATCGTGGGACACCGAGTTTGTGTGTGGGAGAGCTGGAAGCACAGATGGGGTATGGGGAGACCCTTTCCTCATCTCTTCCTCCCTTCCCCACTCTCCGATGTATTTATTTCTTGAAAACACTTTTTACTTTCTATAGCCAAGTTCTAACATAGTTTCATGTTGTGTTTACTCTGATCTGAGCTGCACAACTCAGCTTCTTGGTTCAAGTATGTTTTGTCTCCTCATCTGAATTCACACCCTGTGAACACAGAGGGCAGGATTCTTGTTCATTTTCACATAGGTGGTAATAACTGAGCAGTTTACCCACCAGAACTGATTGCTCCCAACACTGATGTTCCCTGTGAGTCATCTGAAATTAACCTGGTTATATTGCCTGATTTCTCGGGAAACTCCTGTCTTATGGAGGGAGTGAGAATGTGGATTTTTAAAACTAGGTCATTAAGTTTTACTTCTAATGGGCAAATTCTACAATTAATGGTTTTGTGTAATGAAAATGTATAGTTGTTGAAGAGGAGACCGGGTCGGGGAAAAAGGAGTGAAAGCATCTTGCAGAATGACGGCAGTTCTGGGTCTTACCTTACCCGATTGCCCTCAGTTTCCCAGGACCTGCCAATCCTTTGCCAGCTCCCACTTCAGTGTTAGACAGCTGGATAGGTTTTCTATTGCTTCTGGCTTATTTGAAGCCCTGCATGACAACTACATAAAAAGAAGAAAATATATTTTTTAGCTCCTGACAAGAAGAGTTTTTAGATATGGAAATTTGAAAACACTAAAAGATAACAGACTAAATGGGCCTCAACCTATTCACTAGAGAAAATCAGGAAGTTGATACTTACTGTGAAGGGAGTTTTGAAGACTAAGGAAATGATGTGAAAAATAAAACACACACACACATACACACAGAGACGAGAGCCTGGAGCACTTTGGATTTTCATTCCATGTTGTCTCCCTTATTATCAGTAAAATGGGAGGTCACAGGGCTTGGCGATCGCCCGGTGATGTGATCACTAACAGCCCTTTAAACAAAATTCCATTTTTGAGAAATACGTTTCTGTCCTTAAAATAAATGAGAGACGGGGTTTTTAAAAACTCTATTGACTTAGAGGAACAATTTGTTCCTTTAGACAGGTACTGGCGAAGTTGACCTTTGTATGCAAGTCATATTTTGGATTAATGGATTTCTGTGCTTTTGTAATAAGATATTTATTTTTTATTAGCATATCAGGAGGACATTATAAACTAAATTTCATAATCTGCTTGCATGAAGGCAAAACTTTTGTGTTTAAGATTAGTTTTCTTATAAAAGGAACCCAAGTGCCCTCCCTCATCCCTCTGTCATGTGAGGGGCTCAGTAAAAAGATGGTGGTTCCTGAGCCAGGTGGTTGGCTCTCACCAGATTCCAAATCTGCCAGCACGTTGATCTTGGACTTCCCAGCCTCTCAAACTGAGAGATACATTTCTTCTGTTTATAAGCCACCCAGTCTATGGTATTTTTGTTACAGGAGCCTGGAGGGACTAAGACAGTAACCCTCACTGAATTGAGTCTGTAACATTTCAGGGAGTCATGGCAAAAGCTAGTGTATAACAATTCAGAAAAAGATCAAAGGAATGTGGGTCTTAAATGTGGCTTGCAAAGGAGAGAAACAGTTCTTAGCTCTTGGTCTGTGCCCATGTAATGTTTCAGAATATGAGGTTTGGAGACAGTTACACTTCGATTTGAATCTTGGCTTAGCTGTTGCCTAGCTATGTGACCCTGGGCAAGTCTGGTACCTTCTCTGAGTGTTTCCACCTTTACTAAGTTAGTGCCCACTGAATAGAGTTGTTTCACATGTTAATTGCCTGGTATATACTAATTCCTAAATTGTATGGCAATAATTCCTCATGTGACCACTGCCTTCTGTCTTATCATTTAGGAATTGTGTAGCTATTATCTCAAACTGTGCCAGGAAAGGTACTGATTCTCCTCTCTAATGATCCTTTAATATAATGTTTGTTGAGTACTTGCTCAAGCTTCTGATTTAGTTAGGAAGATAAACAATAAACAAAACAACTGATAATTTCAGATTATAATAAGGGCTATCAAAAATATTCAAGGGAATGTAAGGAAAAGTCCAGGTAGGGTGGGAGAAATCAGGGAGTGTCTCCCTCGGAAGTCAGGTTTGTGTTAAGATGTGGGGAAGAGAAGGAGCCCGCCATTTAGAGAAGGGTGGGGGTGGGGCACACCAGGCAGCAGAGAAAGCAGGAAGGCCGAGGATGTGAACAGAGAAGAGTGGCGGAGATGGGTGAAACAGGGGGCTGTTTATATGGAGTCCAAGGTCAGAGCTGCCAGGGTGTCACCTGGAGCCTGCCTTCTTATTTTTGAGGGCCTGTCCCTCAGAGTAATGTCTGTCAGGAATCACCTCAGGGGCCATCATAGCTCTTCACAGCAATGTGCTGTCGTCCCACAGTCTGGGGACAGGATAACCAGAACTCCCCAAACACGACAACCCCATGGTTCACTAAGGTGTGTGTCAGAGAGGGGAATGCTAAATTATTTCTGCACACATGCTTCCTTTTAAAGATATCAAAGTGGCCACCAAAATGCACTGTTTGATTCTGTATTACCTGGCAGTGTGGTAAAAATCAGATTCTTGCTTCCCTGAACTTGAAAGAAGGCACAGTATGGTGAACTAGATGGCACAAAGTTGTTACAAATTACTAGGTAAATTATTCAATTCCCTATTCATCCTACAGGATCCAGTGAACTCAGTTGTGTTATAATAGCTTTTCGGAAGGTGTAGTTGAAATATTCAGGTGTAATATCACAGGATATGCATGTGAACTTTATCTCATTAAAAAAAATTTTAAACTCACAGAAGGGTTTTAAATGGTTTTAGTGGCATAGTTAAATTTTAAAAAAATTAGTGTGATACTGTGGACATAGATCAGCTCCATAAGATCATTTCTGTAGAGGGTTCATGCAATTCTAGAGAAATGAACTAAAGTGAAATTAAAGTGGAATATAGAGACTATGAGAGTAATACCATGATAATTTGAAGCCAAATAAAAATATTGAATTAAAGCCTGTATGTCTTCATTTCTTTGAGGCATATAAATATATTGCATATGCATCTTATTTGTATGCTTTATGTATTTGCTCACATCTGAAAAATTAAACCTTAGTGTCTGTTTTCTTTAGTCCGTGGTGGTTTTCTTTGATATAGTTTACTCCTACTATGTGTATGTGACACAGTTGTAGTAGTATGGTTGGCAGAAAGGGGGAGTCATAAGTGAGATGCAATCCTAGTGTGTTTGAAAATGCACCCAGGAAAATGCATTCTGATTTGTTTTAATCAGGGAGGGAGGACTCGGGACTCAGAACTCAGAAATAATGCCACAAAGGGAGAAATTTGTGCTCACAGTTCCCTGGATGCAGTGGTCATGTTTGCTTTGCAGGGCCACTTGGGGAAGCGCCTGGGTCAATGAGGAGGCAGAGGTAGGGAGGGAAAAGTGGGCGACAGCTCTTCCTGTGGTTTCTGCAGGAAAAGCAAGGCAGAATAAGCAGATTTAGGAGTGGATGGTTTGAACCATCTCAGTAGGCTCTGGGACACAGGGGCTGCCCTTGGTTGCCTGGGATCTCTCCCAGGCGTGACTTTAGGGCAGACTTAAGGTGTGAGAGCTCAGTAAAGGAGGTAGCTGAGTGGCAGGAACTTTCAAATGGTTGATTTGCCTATGGAAGGTGTGCTCTCTGGAAGTTGTGTGCTATCTCTAGGAATCAGCTATGCCTGGAAGGGGTAGTTTCTCCGTGGTTAGTGATGCCCCAGGTGCCAGTGTGTCAAGAATACAAAAAATGGAAGTGAAATCTTGTAGTATTTGTCTCTGTCTGACTTATTCCACTTCAGAAAAGAATTTCTAGGTCTCTTCATGCTGTTGTAAATGGCGGGATTTCATTCTGTCTTATTGCCAAATAATATTCCATTTATATATACCACATCTTTTTATTCACTTATCTGTCAATCAACACTTAGGTTGCTTTCATATTTTGGCTATTATAAATAATGCTGCAATGACCACAAGGATGCATATACAAATACTACATGATATCATTTGTGTGTGGGATTAAAAAAATCAAAACAAATGAACAAAACAAAAACAGATGCATAGAAACAAGGAACTGATGGTTACCAGAGGGGAGAGGCACAGAGGGGTGGGTGAAAAAAGTGAGGGGGAAGATGGTCAATAATAGTTCATGGTGACAGATGGTTACTATACTCAGTGTAGTATCCACACAGTAAGCTATATAAATGTCAAATCACTGTTATACACCTGAAATTAATATACTATTCTAGGTCAACTATACTTTAATTTAAAAAGCTGGAAAATATAGAAAATAAGAAAATAGTTAATACAGAGTAGGAAGCATTTAGTGATCTAGAATCAAATTGAGACAAGACATATATACATGGATAACTTGTAATGGGGGGGTGGCATGAGATCAATGCTGAAGAGTGAAGTAAATTTTCTCAGACTTTAGGGAAAGGGTCATTTGTCCCCTTGGGCTCTGAGGAGAGGTCCCAAAGGATGGGTAGAAAGGGCATGTTCAGAAGGCAATATGATTGTAGGAAAGGAGAAGAGAAATGCGCATGGTAAGTTCAGGGAACAGGGACAAGTATGTCCAAAGCAGGGGCTTGTATTGGAGGGAGATCAGTGGTTAGAAAGACATGTTTCCCCTTTTAATTACAGATTGGGGAGCTCAAAGAGAAGTGTGATGTGTTTATTAGAAATTCAGGTTCAATCCTGGGTGGCGCAGCTCAGTGGATTGAGCACTGGACTTTGAAGCAAAGGGTCACTGGTTCGATTCCCATTCAGGGCACATGCCTGGTTTGTGGGCCAGGTCCCCAGCAGGGGGCATGTGAGAGACAACCACACATTGTTTCTCTTCCACTTTTTCCCTCCCTTCCCCATCTCTAAAAATAAATAAATAAAATAAAAAAAAAGAAATGCAAGTTCAGATACCATGCCCCTGGCTTTCCTTCTTGACTCTGTTGCTCAAAAACAAATTAGTTAAGTAATGAGTTCTTAAAGACTAACTATAACTTGGATTGTGGGGGGGGTTGGATATGATATGCAGTATGTCAGAAAACAGTCAGGTGTCATTGTAGTCAATTAAGGGGCATTGATTAGGAGGTATGAGGTGGTAAGGGCTTCCAAAAAGCTATGATGGCATTGGGAGTGAAAAAGAAGAAATAAATGGAGATATTTGGTTATATAATTTATCTAGAGAAGACCTTAGGCTTGGAGTCTTATTATAATACCATCATAATGTTACTGGAAAAATAAATTTGTTGTTAAATATTGAAGCCTAGAATGCTGCAGATGTATCCATACTCACTTTTCTTTCTTTTTAAAATTATTTTATTTATTTATTTTTTAGAGAGGGGGAAGGGAGAGAGTCAGAGAGGGAGAGAAACATCAATGTGTGGTTGCTTTGTGTGTGCCTCCTACTAGGAACCTGGCCCTCAACAAGGCATGTGCCCTAGACTGGGAATTGAACCAGGGACCCTTTGCTTCACAGTCCAGCACTCAACCACTGAGCCACACCAGCCAGGGCTGTATGCTCATTTTCTGTGGCAAGGGTCCATTAATGTCATCTGATTTCCACAGGGGACTAGGACCCAACAAAAGTAACTCAGAGTTTGGAGTTGGATGGGTCTGGGTTTGAATCATGCTGCTATCATTTTTCTGAGGGGGTTAATATAAGACAAGTTTACCCTTTAGGCTGCCAATAGTTGTTGCCAATAGAAGCTATTGTTATAATATTCAGAAAAGAGGGATTAGAGTAATGGGGTGATGTGCTCCTTCCTCTGCCTAGAACATTGACTAATCCATTCCCACTTGTCCTTTGGGCTCAAATACCACCTTCTCTGTGTGTGTGTTGTGTCCTGTGCTTGTTGTGGCTGCTGTGCTTATTGTTGCATCCTGTAGTTGCTTGTCTGCAACTCTCTCAGCTCAGTGTCATGTGTGTTCTTGGTGCCTAGTGCAATAGTGTGTAGACCTAGCAGGTGTTTCATGGGTTCTTTGCCATTCCAATTAAAGAGACATTGTTGAAGAACATGAGTGGTGAGGCTTTTGTTTATGAGTTTGGAGAAGGGGCCACTCAGGGAAGACTTGGATGAGCTTTTAGAGGCTAAGAGCTGTCCAAGCTGGGCTGGCTGCTCTGGCAGGTGAGCATACTGTCATAGAGGTGTCCGAGCAAGGCCACAATATCAAGGACGAGATGAGTGGGTCTGTGTTCTGTCTTAGTGGAAGTGCCTCTCTGATACTTGAACTAGAAGAGACCTAAGATGCCACCCAGCTTCCCCCGTCTACACACACCTCTCATTGTGTAGTTGAAACAGATTGAGTAATTGAGAGACTTACCCGAAGAGATATGATAGTGACATAGCTGGTTGCTCTGTGTTGCTTCTACAGAACTCGGTACTGGTTGAGGTCAAACTGGTGATACATTCAAGTGAAATAGCCCTCTAGGAAGCTGAATAAAAAGGGGAATAATCTTACCAGATGTAAGCTTGGAGAGGGAGTTTAGCATGGTGATGACAAAAGGGCTGTGAAACAGTGTTCAATAGAAGCTTTCCAATTTTAACAGTTGTGCTGAGGTGGAAATTTCCTTTTGGATAAGGCACCCAGCATCGATTTACCCTTGGACATTTGGACTTGAATCCATAAGAACTAAATTCTGTTTCCATATGGGGCCAGGGAAAGCCTCATTTGCTCAGTAGAAAGAAATAATGTCCTCTTGGAAGTAGTAAGCTGTTGGAAAAGTAATTGAAAATAATCTGCATATTTTCTCTTATGATGGATCTTGCAGAATTTGAATATTTGCTACTCACCCGAAGATGCTGAAAAGGATAGTAATACAACTAATTGTGAAGAAAATTAAAGTTCTGAGACTTCCAGTTAAGATGGAGGCATAGGTAAACATGCTTTGTCTTCTTGCACAACTACAGAAAAAATTACAACTAGATTATAAAAAAATATATCACTCAAAACCATCAGAAAATCAAGCTGTATGGAAGTCTGACAACCAAGGATTTAAAGAAGCCACATTCACCCAGATGGGTAGGATGGGTGGAAATACAGAGAAGGGGGGAGACACAGAGAAGGGGGTAGAGACACGGAGAGCAGGAGAGGCACAGACACATGGAGTGGTGTGGAGAGGTGGCAGAATGGGCAGTCTCACATTCACGTGTGGTGGATAAAAATCAGGACACATACCTTGGGAGCAAGGGATGTGAGCCCCAAACCAGATCACCCAGCACAGGGTTCCAGTGCCAGGAAGATAAATCCCCATAACTTCTGGCTGTAAAAACCAGTAGGCGTGGGGTGGCAGAAGAAACTACCAGACTCTCAGGAGACTCCTCTTAAAAGGCTGCAAATACTTAGGACTTATGCAGACCCACACCCTCTGGGACTCAGCACCAGGGCAATAGCTGGAAGGGCACATGTGGCATATAGGGAGTAAGTGAAGTGACTAGAAACAGGGTGAGTACAGAGAGACAACTTCCTCCGGGGCAAACCTCCAGAGGCCGGGCAGCAGCATTGTCTGCTCTCAGCTTTCCCCCACACAGAGCTACAAAGCGGTGAAATGGGTTGCCCCACCCTGGTGATTACCTAAGGCTCCACCCCACATAATTTACAGGTACGCTTTTCTACTATAGGCCATGTTACTAAGACAGGGAGTCAAAGCAGCTTTACCAAATAAACAGACACAAACTCAGGGAGGCTGTCAAATTGAGGAGACACAGAAATATGGCCCAAATGAAAGAACAGAACAAAACTCCAGAAAAAGAACTAAACAAAATGGAGAAAACCAACCTATCACATGCAGAGTTCAAAACACTGGTTATCAGGATGCTCAGAGAACTTACTGAGTATAGCAACAGCATAAAAAGACCCAGGCAGAAATGAAGGTTACATTAAGTTAAATAAAGAAAAATCTACAGGAAACCAACAGTGGAGGGAATGAAGACAAGAATCAAATCAATGATTTGGAACAAGGAAGAAAAAAAGCATTCAATCAGAACAGCAAAAGGAAAAAAGAATTCAGAAACATGAGGACAGACTGGGACATCTTCAAACGTTCCAACATCTGAATCATAAGGGCACCAGAAGGAGAAGAGGAAGAGCAAGAACTGGAAAATTTATTTGAAAAAATAATGAAGGAGAACTCCCCTATTTGGCAAAGGAAATAGACTTCCAGGAAGTCCAGGAAGCTCAGAGTCACAAAGAAGTTGGACCCAAGGAAGCACACACCAAGCCACATCATAATTACATTACCTGCAAAGGAGACAGTTATTTGCAAAGGGGTTCCCATAAGACTATCAGCTGATTTCTCAAAAGAAATCTTGCAGGCAAGAAGGGGCTGGAAAGAAGTATTACAAGTCATGAAAGGCAAGGACCTACATCCAAGATTGCTCTATCCAGCAAAGCTTTCATTTAGAATGGAAGGGCAGACAAAGTGCTACCTAAACAAGGTCAAGTTAAAGGAGTTCATCATCACCAAGCCATTATTATATGACATGTTAAAGCAACTTATCTAAGAAAAAGAAGATCAAAAATATGAACATTAAAATGGCATCAAATTCACAACTATCAACAACTGAATAAAAAAACAAACAAACTATGCAAACAACCAGAACAGGGACAGAATCATAGATACAGAGATTATCAGCTGTGAGGAAGAAGGGGGAGAGCAGGGGAAAATGTGCAGGGATTAAGAAGCATAAATTGGTAAGTACAAAATAGACAGGGGGAAGTTAAGAATAGTACAGGAAATGGAGTAGCCAAAGAACTTGTATGCACGACCCATGGACATAAACTAAGAGAGGGGATTGTTGGAGGGAATGGGGATACCAGATGGAGGGGGGACAAAAAGGAAAAATTGAGACAACTGTGATAACATAATTAATAAAGTATATTAAAAGAAAAGAAAATTAAAGTCTTTGTGTTAATAAAACAAGCCACAAGGATGCTGTCTAAATGCTTAATTACCATGGAGCTATGGTTCTATTGCCAATTTTCAGTAAACGTTGACATGAAAATGTGCAGGCATGTGCCTACTGGACACAGTCTAACAGTTCAAGGTATATAGGCCTTTAAAAGTCTTCTCCAAAAGGCTATTGAGATCATCTCATACTAATGATTATCAAAATGTTGAAAGTGCCATGAAGTGCTGTTCTGTGTCTGACACCCTTGAGCTCTAAGAGAAGATGACTGTAGGGCAATGCTGTGTTAGAAGGCATCTGACAGGACTTGTGGTCACTTTCATCTCCCTCATTCCAGTGGAATGTTATTGGATGGTGGTTTTGCATCTCTAACCACCTCCCCATCCCAGTCTAGTTTTGGGTTGATTGATGTCAGTAGTCAGTGTTGTGCATATACTAGGGATTAGGATTTGATGGTTTTTTAAAAATTTAATCTTTATTGTATTTTTTTATATTACCATTTAGTTCCCTTATACACTCTCCCCACAGCAACCACCACACTGTTGTCCATGTCCATGAGTCCTTTTTCCTTTTTGCTTAATCCCTCCACTCCCTTACCTCACTCCTCCCCTAGCTGTCTTCTGCTCTCCATCTCTGAGTCTATTCCCATTTTCCTTGTTCGTTCAGTTTGTTCGTTAGATTCCACAAATGAGTGAAATCATATGGTGTTTGTCTTTCTCTGATTGGTTTATTTCACTTAGCATAATGTTCTTTAGGTCCATCCATGGTGTTGCAAAGGGTAAAAATTTTCTCCTTTTTATCACTGAGTAGAATTCCATTGTGTAAATGTCCCTTAGTTGTTTTATCCACTCATCTACTGATGGACATTTGAGCTGTTTTAATATCTTGGTGATTGTAAGTAATGCTGCAATGAACACAGAGATGCTTATGTTCTTTTGAATTAGTGTTTTGGGTTCTTTAAAATATATTCCCAGAAGTGGGATTGCTGTGTCAAAGGCAGATCCATTTTTAATTTTTTGAGTTATTTCCATATTGCTTTCCACAGTGGCTGCACCAATCTGCTTCTCACCATCAATGCAAAGGGGTTCCCCTTTCTTCACATCCTTGCCAGCATGGAAAATTTTAAGATATTGAAGAAAGAAATTGGAGAAGATACAAATAAGTGGAAGCACATACCGTGTTCATGGATGGGAAGAATTAACATCATTAAAATGTCTATACTACCCAAAGCAATCTAAGATTCAACACAATTCCTATCAATATTTCAGTTACATATTTCACAGAACTAGAACAAATATTTCAGAAATTTATATGGAACCACAAAAGGCCCTGCAAAACAAGAGCAATCCTGGGAAAGAAGAACAAAGTTGGAGGAATCATGCTACCTAATGTCAAACTATACTATAAGGCCATAATAATAAAAACAGCATGGTACTGGCATAAAAACAGACACATAGATCAATGGAACAGAATAGAGAGCCTACAGATAACCCACAACTTTGCAGTCAATTAATATTTGACAGAGGAAGCAAGCACATACAATGAGCTAAAGATAGTTTATTCAATGAATGGTGTTGGGAAAATTGGACAGATATGTGTAGAAAAATGAAACTAGACCACCTTTTATACCACACACAAGAATAAATTCAAAATGGATCAAAGACTTAAATGTTAGACCTAAAACCATAAAAATCTTAGAAGAAAACATAGGCAGCAAAATCTTGGACATTGCTCTTACCAGTTTTTATTGGATGTATTGCCCCAGGCAAGGGAAACAAAAATTAAACAAATGGAACTATATCAAACTAAAAAGTTTTTTCACAGCAAAGGAGCTCATCAACTGGTAGAATTTTTCAGGGATTAGGATTATGAAAAAGTAGAACCGATTGGTTCTCTGTGCTTCTAAAATTCTTCTTCTTATGACATCTATTCATATGAAGCTGTACTTATAGAGGATTATTCATTCAGAGCAAACTGAGTCCCTCCACAATGTGATGGGAAAGGTCACATGTAATAATCATGGTTCCCTTTTTAGCATGTACATTTCTATATACAAAACTATTGTTCTCATTACTTCTAAACTTCTGGCCTGGGTCAGCAGCTGTAAGGCCATCTGAGGCTGTCAACTTTGTTTTGTATGCTCAGAACCCCTTTTCAAATGAGGATTGACAGTTACTGTTTGGTTATGGAGGAACCTACTGTTCTGCGCCATCTCCTGTGCAGGGTACTGTACTGATGGCTGCCACTCACTGAGAACAGGGTGTATGTTTTGGAATGATTGGATTGACTGGATCTGAGATCGTCTGCCTCAGCTCCTGCTCTCAACTTGCAGATGATAAAACTTTTATTTTCTCTAGGTTCATTAGCCAGGATTTGTTTTTTACGACTATATTCTCATCACAGGTAATGGTGCCCACCACCACCCCCATCCTATCTGTTATCTTTTGCTTTTCCAGTTTTTTTCACCCCCTCAAAACCATATAGACTCCCTTGATTTATTTTTTCTTGTAAGACTGTGTTTTCCTCCTTGGTGTCCATCACGTAACCTTAATGTCTAGTATTAGTTATAAAGTCTGAACAGTGAAATCATTTTGCATTTGTGTAACTGGTTACATACACTAAAGGCACTTTCATACACAATTTTACATGAACCTTAGAGACTTCCTAAAGCACAACCTGATACAAATACCTTAACTTTTTAGTTGATTTTCAACTTGTATTTACTTCCAGTACATTTTACCTAGGCACACTTTATCTGCAACTTAAGATTTCTTGATTCTTGGCTCCTAGGGGTCTGGTGAATCTTATTTATGATGACTGTCTGTCCATTTATTTCCCTTTTAAAACCATTGCCAGCCTGCTTCCACTGTCTGGCTTTATATGTCTTAATATTATTATTTTATATTATGTACATATGTATATACACTATATAATATTATGTAATAACTATTAAAATATTATTATTAAATGTTGCTTTTCTTTATACTCTCCTGTACAAGTGTTCTTTCTTGCCTTAGAATTATAATTAGCCATAAGTTTTCAAGACTTATGGACACAGAAAGGAAAGAAAGTGGTCTTCACTTATGAGTGTAAAAGTTGAGACATTGAAAGGCCCAGTGGCTTCTACAAGCTGGCGCTGAGGTCAGAAACCAGCATTCCGTAGTCTCTGACTGGGCCTTTTTCTCTTTTATTGTTCAGAGGAAAATAGATTAACAAAATTTTGTTTATCGCCCAATAAAGAAGACAATTACTTTTAGTGTTGTCTAAACTCTAACTTTGTACTTATCATAGATAATACCTAATTATGATGTCCAGAGCCTTTCCTGTTTTCATTGCTGAAGGTTGGATATTTTTAGTTCAGTGCTCATTGGAGGAGAGCTGACAGGTTTTTTCACCTCTGATTTTAGGTTCTTTGCTTGTATGGTTGTTATAATGGGCACATGATTTTTGTCGTGCCCCAAACACAGACCACGAATAATTTCACTCATTTTAATCTAATCAATGAATAAGACAGTCTCAGTACCATTCTGACCCTCAATCCATGCTGACTCCCATATCGACTTGCACTGGGGACAAGTGCCACCTGGCCAACCTACCATATTTAAAACCAGGAAGCTATGAAATATCTCAGACGTTTGCTTTTTGTCAGCAAAAGGCATTAAGACAGAGACTACCCACCAATTCTGTTGCTGTTGTGCCCAGTTAAAACTGCCTGGAACTGGAAATGGTAGTGAGGGGCAGTTCTGTCCAGGGCGATGTGAGCTGAGGGTATCTGGAGACACTCCACTTCCGGGGAGCTCCAGTTCCTCCTGTGTGAGTACAGCCAAGAATCTGAAGGGAGCAGCTGTTTTTTGACACAATGTGGCAAGTCGATGGAGTGAAGATGCCCAGGACAGTGACAGTTGTGGAGCTGTGTCATCAGTACTGGATCACCTACCTCTGGAATTTCTGTTCTGAAAGGAAAATAATGCCCCAGTGCCATAGGTGACTTTAGATGAGTTTCTGTTACAAGAAGCAGAACTTGGTTTCTCATTAAGAGCATTAAAAAAGAAAAACCTAACCACAGTATTGTGGCTAGGTTGTGGCTTGTTTTATAAATATTTATGTGTGTTGATGTCGTCTTTCAATTTTTTTCCAGTTGTCATTCCATTCTCATTAACCGTCAATATAAAAGGATTGTCTTAACATGACATATAGTGTGCTTTTCATTGAAAATGTACAAGATTGAGGAATTGGCTTAAATATTATATAAATATTGTGGGTCAGTCTTATGACTTTTTATTTTAATGTGTTACCACAGTCCTACAACTGTTGTGCCACTAGCTCATAATAATGGTCATTTCCCCAAATGTATTCTACTTATCAAAGCATTATTACTAATTGGAGTTATTAATCATGGTACAGAAAGTTCTAGGAAAACTACAGGTGTATTTTCCTAAAGTGATGACGTAAGCAGTTCAAGAAACCAGTTCCTCATCGGAAATGTGCGTTCTGCCCCAAAGCGCCCGTGCACACCGCTCGAACGCTCTGCAGAGGCACTCGGGCGAAGCCTCTGCTATTTCCTTTGCTGTTTCATTGAGTGGCCATGTCCACCTCTGCAGTAACCATTTCAGAACACACATGGGAGCTAATGTCCCTCATTCAATGTTCTTTGTGCATGCATGCATGTTTGTGTGTGTGTGTGGTGTTATATTTTTCCTTGAGAATTTGGGTTAAAAAGGTATGTGTTGTTGAAATTTTGGAAAGGAAGAATATTGAGGAAGCCATTACCTTACCAAGAGTCAGAACATATAAAAGCTACTGTGAATTGGAACTGAATACATGCTAATATATTACACAGTGATATTTTGGTTAAGTGGAATGGACAATTGGCTGGTACCACTTATTAGACAATATGGCTATCTGTCAGGAGAAAGATAAAATTGAACTCCATCCTATATCAAATGTAAAATGAATTCTTACTGCAAAAATTATAGACTGATGTTGTTAAAATCTATGAAGAGAATCTTAGAAACCATGCGTGTATGTGTGTGATGGAAGGATGGAAAAGAATTTCTTAATTCTAAATCACAGCACTACAAATTTTTTTGGAACATTCACATTGTTCAGTACCTTTTTGCATGTTAAAGCATCATTTTAAACACTCAATATACAAATGAATGGTCAGAAAACTTTCTAATATAAATTATGGTTAGTAGTTAAACACTGACAAGAATCCTTACAAATGGGACACTGAAAAAGACCAACACACTGAGAGGAAAATGAGCCATGTATTTAAGGGGTTGATAAGGGAGCAAAGCCTATGGATCCATGAAAATACATTCAATTGTGTTATAATCAAAGAAATGAAAATAAACAGAATGTATTATTTGACTTAGGGCTGAGTACTGTAAAAAGACTGTTAATACTTACTACTGGCAGGGATATAGATATAAAAATATTCCCATATATGGCTGGTAGAAATGTGAACTACTAAAATGCTTTTGGGGAGTAATTTTCTATCTATTAAAATTAAAAATTTATGATCCTCTTGGAACAGAAACAGGGCATCAGTAGAAACAGGAAATCTTTAAAGGTGCTTTAATCTTTAGAGGTGCTTGGAATAGGACCACTTTTTGAAGTGAAATCTAATACAACTAAACTCACCAGCATTATGTATGAAAGTAGACCTTCACTCTGGCATGTTTTCTAAAAGTCTGGACATAAAGTAATTGCTTCTCATAAGACCATGATTGAATAAATTGTGGAATATTATATAGCTATTAAAATAATGAATTAGAGCCATACCATTGACTTACAGAGATTTGTAGTTGTTGAGCGATAAAAGCAAAATTCAGAAAATGGCATAATGTCTCATTTGTGTGGAACATGGGCAACTTTATTTATATGTATGAATATGTGTGCATGCCTGTGTAGGATTATGTGAGCTTAGAGAAAATTATGGGAGGGTATATAGGTCATCACAATAACTCTATCTGTATGAGTATTAGATTATGCATATAGCCACAGAGCCAGCCTGACTTAAAGCTGATGGAGCTTAAGTTCCAGGACATCTGCCCATCCCAACACCCTGGAGGACATCTGCAATATGTTTACCTGGTTAATGATTTTGTATAACTTAGGAAATAGATCTGAACCCTGATTGGCTAAGGCCACTATCTCTTTTCAGTCAATCTTCCACCATTATCACACTTTCTCTCCTGTTAGATGACATTGTAGTGGTGTCTTAGGAATCTGGATAAGGAAAATTTGGAAATAACATTTTGTTTGGGTGAGCAGTCATTTTTGTAAGGAGATAAATTATTAACTGCCCCAGAATAAGAGCAAGTATCAGAAATGCTCCTACTGTCACCTGAGATGGGGTTGTGATATGAGAGTGTAGAGTAGTATTGAAATATGAGGGTGACTTACTACACTTGAACTATGTGAGTCATGCTGGAGAAACAGTGCTTGAAATGTGCGGGGCCAAAAGCCAGCCTTCCAGATTTTAAGTTTTATTTATAGAAGAAATTTGACAGGACATTCTCTGAATGTGACAATAATCATAAAAATTTACATTACATTACTGTTCATGAATTTTAAAGCTGAAACATTACCAAGAGGTCAATGAAAAATAACTTATCAACCACAGCTATAGAAATAGAATGATCATTCTATTTCTATAAAAACGATTGCAAAATTTTTATGTAAGAAGTGACATAAGCAAATGAAATAAAAAATATGAGGGCAGGGGGAAGAAGTATAGAATGCCAGATAGTAAAAATACTATGCTTTTCCCAAGTTTCAATGTAGTATATTTCAGCTTTCATTAATTGTATTATGTTAGATTTCCCCCATTTTTAAATGTGTTCACTTATGTGCTCTCTTTTGTTTTTATAATTTTGTAATTTTCTTAAAGTGAGACCCCCAAATTGTATGGGTATTGTATACAAATTTTATCCAGGCCCCACGAAGTCTGGATTTAGAATTTTTTAGAAAATCATCTAACTGGGTATAGAATGAATAAATTAAACAAAAAGATGAGAAGACATTTTAGGATTACTTAGGAATGAACTACAGTGCTTTGTGTCTTTATATTAGACTATCATGAATGAATATGCAAGGACCAATTATTAAAATGAAATAAAGCTTTAAAGGTTTTCCTTAAACATTGCTTCTCTGAGGACCTGTGTTAGAAAATTATTGAGGAACTTGATCTTCACCCGGCTCAGACCTGCTACTGCAGTCAGACTTACGTTGCAGGAAACGCTGCTATGATGGCTGGCCAGCAGAGGGCACTGTGCTGTCAGTCTGAGGTGTGCCGTGAGCTCTGCCTCCGAGGCTGATCGAGGTGGTTAAGAGAATAAGTATTTGATGTGGCCGATTTAGAGCTCCACGAGTAAGAGTAGAGAAGTTCGTTCCCAGCCACCCGCCCACCAGTGTGTTCTCTCTCTCCGTCTCACACACACATTTGCACACACACAGCGGTGAGATGAATGGATGGGTTACAGATTGTGTGCTGGGTAGACATGAATAGGGAAAAGTAAGATGACCCTTTGGGCTGTTGGCTGGGAAGAAGAGAAAGGATGTGCCGTGATAAAAAGAAAACAAAGATGTTCTGGAAATTTGTCAGAGGATTAAAGGAAGCAAGAGAACTTAAGAGCTAATAATACTCAGGATAAAGTGATTTGCAGTTGGGTGGGAAGAAGTTTATTCTTGTTTTTCCTGTGGACTGAGGGATAGGGTAGGGACTCCTGTGTTGAAAGCCCGGCTGCTCTTCTCAAAGGAAGGACTGTGTAAAAGTTTTGTGCTCTGACTGCTGTGCTAATGTTTGCTTCTTGTTAGACTCACATAGGGTAGACTGGAATTTTCCTTTCTTATTCTTGACCTACAGCCTGGTTGTTGCTGGTAGAAGGCAGTGACTGTAGGGATTCTATCAGATATGAGTGATTACTAGATCTGTTTGTGGTGGGAAGTAGTACATATAAGAATAAATTAGGCCTTTAGCCTGATTTGATGTTCCAATAAACAGCTTCTCATTTATGACCATTCCTGAAATTAGCTAAAAATAAAAGAACTGATGGTTGCCTGACAGTTATATCTAGATACTATTACTTTTTGTTTAAAGTATCACATAAATATTAAAATAATACATGTAGGTAGTGAGAAGTGTAAATGGCATGGAAGCTTATGAAGATCAGTAGTCTCCAGCTTCATCTCTTCCATTCTGGTTCTGTTCCACCAAAGGCAACCACTTTGAACTCTTAGTTTCTAATCATTTTGGTGTTTTCCACCACATTTCTAAATTAGTTTTAGAATTCTCTCTCTTATTTCTCTTGTAGATGAAAATTTAACTTATTTATATCAGGGCCAAGTAGTGAAGTGTAGTATATTTGTCTCTTTCCAAGTATAACTTGCTCTTACTGCTTAATTTTTTATTGGAACAGGTTTTTTATACATCAATCCTTATTTTTCCCATTAGATTACATATACTTATACTATACAATATCTCTATATTATAAAAGTAATGTTTCAGAATAATCACTCAGTTCTACAGTACTACTTTCTCCCATAGAGATTTCCTTTCTAGGAAGACTGTTATTTTGTAGATACAGTATAAAGCAACCATCCTAGAACTTTCTTCCTGCCTTTTTGAGTTGGATTCCCTGTTTTTGGATGTGTATGTATTCTCTTTATTGATTAGTCTCTAGTGTTATTGATACACATCTTGCACTAAGTATTTGCTTTGGAAAGTTTACATTAAAAGTAAATGTAAGGGTCTGGTAGTTTGGCCAGGTATAGAAATCTGAAGTCTTTTTTAAAAAATATATTTTATTGATTATGCTATTACAGTTGTCCCATTTCCCCCCTTCACTCCCCTCCACCCTGCACACCCACTCCCACCCACATTCTCCCCTTTAGTTCATGTCCATGTGTCATAAGTTCTTTAGCTTCTACATTTCCCATACTATTCTTGCCCTCCCCCTGTCTATCTTCTACCTACTGTCTATGGTCTTAACTCCAGTTGTTTATGTTGCTATTAAATGTCATATTGATTTTTCCCTTTATAAATCAGCTATGTTTACAAGCATGTGTTTTTTAAATTATGGTATTCTATAATTTTAAATATTTGCTATAGGTCTCTTGTTTTGGGTACTTAGTGAAACCTTTCAACCAGAAGCCCTATTTCTCAGACTTCTGGGAAATTTTTTAAATGTACTTTTTAAATGTTCTCTTTCTCTAGTTTTTGTAGAACTCTATTAAGAGTTGGATACTGACTCTCATATTGGTACTCTGGGATATCCTTTCTTTTACTTTTTCATCTTAGTTGTTCTGTTTTGCCTGTTTGGAGATTCCTTACTTTTATTTTTGACTCCTGTGATTGCATTATCTTAGTCTATGGTTCTTCTAATTCCTAGTACTAGCTCTTTTGTTGTGTTACTCTTAAAAAACAGAATCTTATTTTTATCTTGAAAAGTTGAAAACTATTTTTTTCAGAACTTATTTTTGTTTTGTATGAATTCATTTACCACCTTATAGCTCTGAGGATGTTAACATTTACAAAATATTTTAAGGTTTGCTGCACTGTTTCCTTAAGTCTCCTTTTTTGTTTTTATTTTTTAATCTCTTTCATAGTGGGAATATTCTATACATTTCTGATCATTTTCCTGGGGTGGGGGAGAGAGAGCGGGGGAATAGAAGACTCAGCAGTGGGGTGCTCTGAATATGGGTCAGACAACAAAATTTACTTTCAGGTGAAGGACTTTCCACCATGCGTGTGTAGAGGATTGTTTTTCCTGTATCCCTGTGAGGTTGTTTAGGGAATAATGTTTGGATCTCTGGCCGTGGGAACAGCAATCTGGCCATGTAAGGGTTCTGTGTAGCTAGGAAAAGGGGGCTTATGAGGAAAGAACCATGCTGTTTTTTAAAAGCCTTTGCCTAATTTTAGCCCTTTGTTGTTTATCTTGTGAAGTTTCTCCACATTCTTAGCCCTGATTCCTGGGTCAGCTCCTTTGTGTGGAGACATCTAATGCTTCCCTTTGTTTTCCACCTTTGCCTCATCTGTCTCCCATTGCTGGTGTGTTCACCTCCTGAGCTCCTCTGCTTTGCAGGGTGAAGCCTCTCCCTTTCTGTTCACAGGCCCCTCTGACACCTGCGGTTGTGTCTAATAAGTGATGGCGATGGTTAATTTTATGCATGAACCCGACTGGGCCATGGGCTGCCCAGGTATTTGGTCAAACACTAGTCTGGGTGTTTTCGTGAGGGTGATTTGGGATGAGATTAACATTTGAATTATACATGGACTAAGGCAGATTGAGCTCTCCAGTTTGGGTGGCCTCATCTAACTAGTTGAACAAAAGACTGAGTAAGAGGGAACTTCTCTTGTCTGATAGCCTTAAAGCTGGGACATTGTCTTCTTCTTGCCTTTGGACTGGAATTACCCCATTGGCTCTCCTGGGTCTCCATCTTGCTGACTGCAGATTTTGGGACTTGCCAGACTGTATAATAGTGTGAGTACATTTCTGATACACCTTGTTCTGTCTCTTCATATATCTGCTATTGGTTCTGTTTCTCTGGAGAACCCTGGCTAACGCAGGGATCCCCTTATTAGAACTGAGTTACTTTCTCAAAAAGAGATTGACCTGTGTTCCCAGAAAACAGCTCTTAAAGTGGAACCCAATTGTTCTTGCCTTGAACGTGGCCAGGAGCCCTCCCTCAGGCTACAGATCCCCTGTAGGCTCCTCTCTTGCAGTGGGTCATGATCAGAAGGTATTTTGGAGGCATGTAGACAAAAAAGGACAAAGTAGCCTATTTCAAGGGAAAATTCTTCTTGGCTCATGATTCTATTCCAATTTTTAAAAAGTGGCTGTATATTTTCACATTTCTTTCCACTGTTTAAGTGGTGCCTGAGTAGGCAGAAGTGATAAATGTGTGTGCATTTTATACCTGGAAGCCAGAAGCTAGGTGCCCCTTAGAACCGTAGCCACAAAGGTTATGTTCCTTGTGTTAAATTCCAAGTAGACAACTACATGGGTGTGTTCACTTTATTTAAAATGCATCTTGGAAAGTACACAAAGCCTAAAAACGATTTTGATTAAAATTAAACATTTGAATATAAAGTCTGGCAATTATGTGAGGAATTCACAAAAGTAAAATGATACAGCTTGCCTTGGGTTTTGACTCTTTGTAACACTAAGAACTGACAGCCTTGCTTTATATTTTTTGCGTATCTTACACTAGTGAACTCGGTCTATGCCTCTCTGTGCCTCCTGCTTATCTCCCACTTTGTCTGCTTCAGTCTAGCACCCCATATAGATCTCACTCACTGTTACAGTTCCTGGACTCTGCCTGTGTGGGAGGTGACCTTTTAGGCTAGTTACAGCGACTTCCTCTTGCAACCAGTGATACAACTGTCTCCTTGACTGAGAGCAGAGGCTTACCAAGTATGAGCAGGATGGATTTAGGCACTTCTATTTTGGTACGTGATTTCAGAGAGTCCTGTCACACCTTTCTAGACTTGCAGCATGTCGGCACCTGGGACAACCTTCAAACTTAACTTTTGATAGAGTTCATTTCCTGTGTTTGGAAAGAATATATTGAATTCTGAGTGAAGGACCAGAGACATTATAATTAATACAATAGACTTTGACCTGTTTTGCTTTTCTTTGGGGGCCATGGTAGACTCAGGCCTCAATTCTGACCCCTTCTGTACTCATTTGCCGTAAGGCCAGATATTTTCATAATGAATATTTGTTGTTCCTTTTTATTGATGATAGAGAGTCTCATTGAAAATGATCCATTGAGCTTTGCAGTGCAAAACTGAGTCTCACAACTCTTTTTCACTTGATTTTTATCATAAAGTTCACAAGGGTTTTTGGAAAGCAATAGACTAAAAACATACTTTTCAGTGATGCCACCTTTAAAGGTATTAGCCGTAAGCATCCACTGTCTCACATTTGGAACTACTTATCTAAGAGTCGTGCACAATGAGGGATTTGCCTGGCAGCATGCTCGGTGCTCAAAATGTTGTCTGCTCTCTGTTTTCTATTTCTCAGCCCACATTTCTGTGTAAAATAAACTGCTTCATGTCTTAGTGAGCTGACTCATTAAGTTGAAAAAAAAGATTTAGAAATATGATAGAACACTGACACTACTTAATAGGAATTACAGAGAGTCTAATTTATGGATTTACTTTCAAAGCTTTATTTATAAGTTGATTAAAACTCAATGCACTTTTCACATTGTATGTGTATTATAAAGAATAAGGTGAAGACTTCCGGCCAAGCTGGAGGAGTGGGTAGACATACTTTGCCTCCTTACACAACCAAAGGAAGGATGAAAACAAATTTAAAAGCAAAAAATTACCAGAACTGCCAGAAAATTGGACTGTATGAAAGTCTGACAACCAAGGAGTTAAAGACAAAACATTCATTTAGACTGGTAGGAGGGGCAGAGGAGGGCAGCTGGGGTGGAGAGGATGAGTGGTGAGTCAGTGGCTGGCAGACTTGGTGGTCCCACATTTGCGTGGGGATAAACTCGGAGGAACAACTGGAGAGCAAGGCAGGTAGTGCAACCCAGGGTTCCAGCGTGGGGAAATAAAGCCTTAAAACCTTTGGCTGTAAAATCCTGTGGAGGTTGCAGTGGCAAGAGAAACTCCCAGCCACACAGGAGAGTTTGTTGGAGAGACCCACAGGGTCCCAGAACATACACAAACACACCCACCTGGAAATCAGCACCAGAGGGGCCCAGTTTGCTTGTGGGCAGTGTGGGAAGTGACTGAAAGCCAGCTGAGAGCCAAGCAAGCACCACTGTTCCCTCTCTGACTCCTTCCCTACATATAGTGCCACATTTGCCCCACCCTGGTGAATACCTAAGGCTCCGCCCCTTACTATGTAACAGGTGTGCCAAGACAAAAAAAAAATATGGCCCAAATAAAAGAACAGATCAAAGGTCAAAAAATAGAACTAAGTGATGAAGAGATAGCCAGCATATCAGATGCAGAGTTCAAAACACTGGTAATTAGGATGCTTACAGAAATGGTTGGGTATGGTCGCAAAAAAAAGAGGAAGAAGTAAAGGCTATGCAAAGTGAAATAAAAAAATACATAGGAACCAACAGTGAAGGGACAGAAACTGGGACTCAAATCAACAATTTGGACCAGAAGGAAGAAATAAACATTCAACCAGAACAGAACGAAGAAACAAGAATACAAAAAAATGAGGTGAGGCTCAGAAACCTCCTGTACAACTTTAAATGTTCCAATATCCAAATCATAGGGGTGCCAGAAGGAGAAGAGGAAGAGCAAGAAATGGAAAACTTGTTTGAAAAAATCATGAAGGAGAACTTCCCCAATTTGGCAAAGGAAATGGACTTCCAGAAGTCCAGGAAGCTCAGAGAGTCCCAAAGAAGTTGGACCCAAGGAAGCACACACCAAGCCACATCATACTTACATTACCCAAGATGAAAGATAAGGAGATAATCTTAAAAGCAGCAAGAGAAAAGGAGACAGTTACCTACAGAGGAGTTCCTGTAAAACTATCAGCTGATTTCTCAAAAGAAACTTTGCAGGCAAGAAGGGCTTGGAAAGAAGTATTACAAGTCATGAAAGGCAAGGACCTACATCCAAGACGACTCTGTCCAGCAAAACTATCATTTAGAATAGAAGGGCAGATAAAATGCTTCCCAGATAAGGTCAAGTTAAAGGAGTTCATCATAACCAAGCCCTTGTTATATGATATGTTAAAAGGACTTATTTAAGAAAAAGAAGATGATCAAAACTATGAACAGTAAAATGACAACAAACTCACAACTATCAACAACTGAACCTAAAAAAATAAAAACCAAAACAAACAAAATGAACAACTAGAACAGGAACAGAATCACAAAAATGGAGATCACAGGGAGGATTATCAATGGGGAGGGGGAGGGAGAGAATGGGAGAGAAGGTACAGGGAATAAGAAGCATAATTGGTAGGTACAAAATAGGTATGAGGAGGTTAAGAACAGTATAGGAAATGGAAAGTCAAAGAACTTACATGTATGACCCATGGACATGAACTAAGGAGGGGAAATGCTGATGGAAGGGGAGTGCAGGGCAGAGGGAAGTAAAGGAGAGAAAAAAAGGGGACAGCTGTAACAGCATAATCAATAAAATATATTTAAAAAAAGACTTCGTACCCCTATAGAAAAAAAAAGAATTGGCTGAAAAGACTATGTGAGCCATAATAAGATACTGTAAAGAATTACAGTGCTAATAGTACCCAGTCTGGGTCCTATTACTTCATTCCGGGAACAGGCTATGAGATGAGTCAGTGTCCAACAGTTTTTTGTTGTTTTTTTTTTTTTTTGCAGCTGTAAACTAAGAAATAGAAAAAGTGTTGAAAATAAAAGTGTCAGTGTGAGCTTACTAAACCTTTAATTGTAACTGGTGAAATTTCAGTAGCTTAGTAAAATGAAGTGAACATTTCTAGTGAGGTAGTCATGTTTTAATATTGACAGGCCCTGTTTGTCAGCAGGAATTTTTGTATTTGAGGGATTTCCAGAATGTAATTTGGGACGGATGGCTGGCACAGCATCAGGAGTCTACGCCAGGTTGTGGGGCACAGGCTTTGCTGTCCATTGGCACGTCCTGGTGGGTGACTCCTGTGTGTACGGTGGTGGCATGGGACATCGTTTTCAATGGGAGGACCCACTGGGGGAGGCCTTCGCATTCAGTCGTCTCGCTTGCTCTTGTTCTTCTGTGAGTTAGTTTTAGTGCACTTTTTATGGATGAGTGAATTTTTATGAAGACATGCAAAACCTTCTTAGGACAGGCTGTGATCTCCTTGTCTTCTCCCTCCAATAATCCAGGACTCCCTGCTGAGGGAATAGTTTGAGAGGAGGAAGGTGAAAGGCATTTTATGGGACCTGGTAGAATGGAAGGTTTCCAGAACGTGGTCATGGAGCACTGGTTCAGCTCACACAGTCAGCTCTTGTTTAGAGTTTTAAAAGGGACTTCCACTCTTTCCATCAGTGTCGAATACCTACTGTCCACTAGACAGATACGAGAAACATACTATCCATGTAAAGGCAGGACAATAAAAACAGTAATGATTGCTTTTGGCTATCTACACCTCAGTGTGGATTTACTGCTCACATTTTGAAGGTGAATATTAAGCAAGTTTATAGCTTAATATAGGTTATAGCTTAATATTAAGTGAATGTTAAGCGGTTTGTTTTAAGGGGAAGCGACACTCTGAGCAACTATTGCCTTTTAGAGTTGTCTTTGGAGAATGGCTGTCAACTTCGGTTTTTCTCACAGCTGGGGAAACACAAGCCTCACCTCTGGGCTCTTGCTTTGTGCTTCACTGTGGGGACCAGACTTCTGTAGTGCATTGTGACCTGCGACAGGCAGGTAGCCCCAGGCCCTTCTTTCTAGCGGATGATTTCCCACACTTGCCAGTTTCTAACAGTTACCAAGAGGAACCCATCCACATACACAGAACCAAATTACCTCCCCTGTCCTGAGTCAGGTTCCCCAGGGGACGCTTTGCACACAATGCTATTGTTGCCAGATCTTGTCTTCTTGGAATCTTTCCGAGGCTTCCCATCTCTCGAAGAGAAAAAGGCCAGTGTGTGACCATGAGCTGCAAGGCTCACGTTGGTCCCTGTGGTCTCTCTTCATACTTCTCCACGCGGTTCCTCCCACACTGGCCCCCGCAGTGCTCCTCCAGCAGGAGGAACAACAGGAGCTCCCCCCTCAGTGTTTTTGCCCTTGCTCTTCCCTCTCTCCAAAGGTCTTCCCCTGTGTATTCATGCAGCACGTTCCTGCTGCTTCACCTCCTCCAAGGCTTCACTCACCCAGCACCTTCTTAGCGAACTCTTCCCAGATCACGCCATTGAAGTAACACCCCTTCCCCCAGCCCCCACCGGTGGGCCCCTGCACCTCCTTCCCTGATCTCTTTTCCTACACAGTACTCACCACCATCTTTCCTGCTATGCACTTTTAAAAGTTTAATCTCTGCTATAGAATGTAATTCCCTGACGGGTGTGTGTTTTTGACCCGTTGGTCCCCTGTAGTACCTAACACCATGCCTGGTATATAGAGTGGGCTCAGTAAATATTTGTTAATGGATGAATGGATGGGTGGATTTTTGGACTAGTCCCTGGTCGTTCTTCACGTTACCCAGTTTCAGGAAACATCGGGCTAGCAGTTGTGTAGGGGAAATTGAGTGAACCACAGGAAACGTTTATTTTTTTCTGGTCATTTCTCCCCCTTTTCTGGGTTCTAAGACTTGCTAAATGCCTGGATTTGCATGTAGCCCCTGCCTGTCCTTGCTGTGAGCAGCACCTGGCAGGGATGCTGACATGTGCAGTGTGAGTGGGAATCTTTTGGGGGTGACTAATTCACCTGGGGAAACAAATTTTTCTTCTGGGAAGCACCTTCATTTGGTCATTTCACCTATAGACATTCTTTTTCCTGGTACAGTGGATGGTAAATGTGTCCCTGCCTTTGATATCTTACAGTTTTTAGCTGGATCAGCTTCAAATAGATTCGAACAGATTTATCTCCCCAAGGGTAATTGCCACTCAAAGTGTAGTACTTATACTAGCACTGGCCTCATTTGGGAAATCATTAGAAATACAGAATCTCAGGACCACTCCAGACCCATGGATTCAGAATATACATGAAATGGTTAATTTTGTGTCATCTTGGCTGGGTCTTGGTGCCCAGATATTCGATCTAATGTAATTCCAGATGTTCCTGTGAAAGTGGTTTTTTTTGTGTGTGGGGGTGGTGGTGGTGATATTAACATTAAAATTCATGGACTTTGCGTAAAGCAGATTACCCTCCATGTTGTGGGTGGGCCTTGTCCAGTCAGCTGACGGCCTGGGTAAGACAAAGTCTGACCTCCTTGGGCAAGGAAGAATTCTGCCAGCAGATGGCCTCGGACTTGAAAGGCATCAGATTTTCCCTTGGGTCTCCAGCCTGCCAGCCAACCCTACACATTTTGGACTTCTCCACTATTTTGTGAGCCAGTTCCTTAAACCTCTCTCCCTGCGTATATGTATGTGTGTGTGTGTGTGTGTGTGTGTGTGTGTGTATGCTCACATTCACACACACACACACACATACACACACTCTCCTGTTTGTTCTGTTTCTTGGAAGAACCCTGATGAATACAGTACATTTTAACAAGAACCCTAGGAGATTCATATGCATCTTTAAGTTTGAGAAACACTGCCGTAAATAAACTCTTCTGGTACAGTGATTTTGATGGGAGCTGCCTTCAGCTGTAGTTTTATGTGTTTAATTCTATAACAGGACACATAAGGGCTGTATATTAAGGCCACAATTTTAATGCTGTACAGCAGCCATCTCCCAGATGAATGCCATTTTCTCTGAATTTATTCATTATGTTGATTCTATTTTAGGATGCAAATATTTTAGACTCATTTTCCTAGTTTAACTAAGAGTAAAAGTTAGTATGCTTTCCCTCCCCCACCTTACCTTTTTGTCTTGGTTTTCTGACATAAACAGTGATGCAGACTCTGGCCAGTGGGGTCTGTGTGTGGTGGATGCGACAAACAAATTCACATGGACTGCAGAAGTCCTGTGGAGAAAAGGGATGGCATGGCCACTCTCTGGCAGAGAGAGTGCTTTGACCCTTGCCTGGACAGGCTTTTATTGCTTTCCAGTTGCATTACATCAAAGAAGGTCATTCATTATACTTAGGTTTACTTTAAGTGATTACTTCTTACAGATAACAAAGAAAAAAAGTGTTGCAAATGCAAGGGAACGATAAAAACAATTGATTTGGTTACATTTTGTCCTTGGCACGGCTTAGCCCAGACTTTAGGGAGTTGCTTCAGAGATATACATTAAACATCCACAGTCTTAACTCAGGGTGAGGAAGTTTGAGCCAAAGCAAGCCTTAAAGGAGTCTAGGCTCAATGCCGGCCTCGTTCCCCATGGGAAAGTGGGTCTGTGTGCCTGGGTCCTGTGTGCCGCCTTCTGCCAGATCTGTTTTCCGGTTCGGTGCTGGGCTACATTTGCCGTTGCCATGCTGATCAGTTCCCCATAAAACAGGATCTCCTTCTTCCCCAAACTTTTATCTTCATGGCCTCCAGACACATCAGGTCCCCTTAAGCACACTTAGTATTTAACTCTAGAGGGAAATGCTCACACACAGGTGGGGCCATACGCCAACTGTGCTTGTGTGTGTCTCTTTCATACAGTTTGAGTTTTGGGTTCAAATGTTATAGTCAAACTGTCTTATAAGATGCTTTCTCAAGTCTTCAAGTATGTGGATTTTCATACTTCCTGCATTGTCCAGTGCTGGTTGCTTTATTTCACTGGTCAGGGCTGAGGTGAAGGGAGGCATGGCATTCTGTCTGACTCTGTCCTGCACACTGCAGTCAGGAAAACTTGGTGCCATGGGCTATCATGCACATGCTTTCCCTACTCTTTAATGAACTTAGTGCCAGCTAGTTCAGGCTGCCTGGACGAATTTTACCGTGACATCTCATTATCCGTGGGTTATGTAGAAGAGCTGGGACTCCATGTAAACAAATTTTCTTGCTATTTCAGTGATATTTCTTCAAGTATCATATTCTTTAAGTTTGAACTGTTTTAAAAGTGGTTGTCATATAATTTGTTATGTATATTTAATACTGTAAGCAGAAGGTGGCTAAAAATAGGTCAGCCTGTAAGGATGACTCGAAATCATTGCATATTCGGAAACCCCAGGCTGTTGTACCATGGCGATGATCCTCTCCGAGGGAAGTGGCACTAAATGGCACATGGGGCAATTTCCTGCTCCAGCCAGTGACCGCAAGCTGCTGTAGTTTTGGGGTTGTCAGCTTTGGGTTTTTGAGTTGTCATTCCAGGACTGGTTGCTGTTAGGGCTTGCAGCAGTACGAATGCCTCTAGTATTCTGTCTCCTGAGCTCTTTTATGTTGGTGCTTCTAATTGGCGGTGTATTTGAAACCTGCTAGATAACCTTGCCGGAATACATGTCAGTGAGGAGTTGGTTCAGGGGCATGCCTTCAGAAGGGGAGCTCGGAGTCAGGAAGGCACTTTTATAGTTATGCCTTTGAGCAGCTGGAGGAGGTGAGGTTCATTTTCCTCCTTCAGGTTCTCAGTTTATGCCTTTGGATTATTTCATCATTCATTGATTATTGGCTATGTGCTATGAGCTAGGAACATCCAAAGGTGAAGTAAACATTTTTACTGTTCTCAGAATCTATTCTGGGGATACCTACATATATACAATTTAAAGCCAAGCAGATGCTATATAATGCAGCATAAACACCATACTGTGGGCTTGGAGGAAGAAGAGTTTTTGTGGATTTGACCATGCTTGAAGGAAGACATAAGGATGGAGTGTACAATGGGAAGGATAGCTTAGCTGTGGAGAGGCCGTTCCAGGTGGAAGCAAAGCATGGACAGAGGTGGCCAAATAAAGGGTATGTGGAAGGAGTGGAGTTTGCTCAGGTGTGGCTGGGTAAATGTCTGTGGTGGGCATTCAGGGGGACACTGGACTGTTGTTCCCAGGCCTGTTACCCAGGCTTGTTTTACAGAGTTGACCTTCTACACTGAATCAGTGGCTTTGTAGTAAGAATTGTAGAGCATCACAGATCCTGGAATGATAACGCTGTCTTGCTTGTGTGAGTTGCCCAATAGATGCTTCCACCTTCCTCTGTATCTCAGTGTTCATATCTTACTGTGTTTGGAATGTGGGCCTCTTTTCTGTTTCGGGATCTTTGAAACATTCTGTATATGCTCACTGTGTTTGTAGCACATAGCTCCTAGAAGGTGGGTAAATTCACTGTGTGAAAACTTAGTGAACACTTATATATTAAACTTTGAAAACAAAGATCACATAGAATTTTTTCTTAATAGGTTTGTCCTTTTATAAAAAGAAGCTTTGTATGCAAGGACCAGCACAGCATTTACTTGTTCTGAATTTTGAAATGTTTTTTTAAAACACCTTGTAAAATATTTGAAACTTTGTGTTTTTAAATTTTTTTAGAATGTACATCAATAACTGATAGTAGTATTTTTCTTTGTGTTTATAGTACGGCCAAGTACAGCGTGTTGACATTTCTACCTCGATTCTTGTATGAGCAGATCAGAAGAGCTGCTAACGCCTTCTTCCTCTTCATTGCCTTATTACAGGTAACACTTCCTCTTAAAGTTTATTTGAAATTCAGAACCTTGACTACATGCAGAATGAGATTTTGCTGAAAGGTCACTTACCTGAAAACGTGTCATAATACTTGAATGTAATTGCCTTTCTTTATCCTTTCTTTTTCTTTATTGTTTGTGTGAACTAATGCATGATCTTGCACAAAGGCAGACTCCTTTAAGTATGCCTTAAGTTGCAATTACTAAAAGAGTCACTAGAAAATGGCCCAAGGGTCTTACTTTTAAACTCTTTTTCTGTTCTACATATGGCCATGTTGGATAAAATTTTAAAAATATGTAACACACTTAGCTTGTTTTTAAAATAAGATAATTATTTTGATGTAACAGACATGGAGAAGAACCACAGAAGAGTGAGTGGTGAGTGTCGTTTTTTTTTTTTTTTTGGTGGAGGACTTGAATTGGTCAACTTCCCTCCTTTGGTCTCTTGTCTTGCAGCAAATCCCAGATGTATCTCCAACAGGAAGATATACCACCCTGGTGCCGTTGATCATTATTTTAACAATTGCAGGCATCAAAGAGATTGTAGAAGATTTTGTAAGTTTTTGCTTTCAGATAATAAAAACCTTTTATTGGATATAACATAACTCATTTGTTGCTTTGTGCTTTCTGTTTAAGACAGGACATTGGTCTGTAACTTAAACTAGCTTCTCAAAGTTCATGATGGTGTTTTTTTTGGGGGGTGGGGAGCGGACATGTGCATGCAGTGTCCTTAATACCCTACAAAGACACAGAAGTAGTTCAGACTGTGCTTTCCAATGCGAGTTCCTGGGCCCTCTTTGGTTTTTATCACTGATGTTCTCCTGTAGAGTTTGCTGATTTGGTGGCAAATGAAGGGCTGTATTGCTGTCCAGCATGCCAGCATTGTGCTGGCTGTGCCTGAGGTAATTTTACAAGAATCTTCTCCCTCCTCATACTGATTTCAGTGTGTTTCCTAGTTCATTGGCTATGACCATATTCGCACTCCATCCTCTTTTCTAAGTCTGGGCTCTTTCTCCCCCACTCACCCCCCATACTTGCAGTATCTAGCACTCATCATATGTGCATTTTCTTTGCACATAAGGTACTTTGCCCCAGAAATTATTTTTATCAATAAAATGAATTCAATTGTTGCTGTTGTGTTTGCCATACTGAGTCATTCCTTCAGTCTGATGTAAAACAAAAGAGGAGTGAGAAGTTTCATACTTCAAGGTGTTTGTTCATTGTTAGAACTTGTATACAGTAATTTGAATCAGAGCAGATGATACATCTTACCTTTGCTGCACTTGTCCACTAAAGTAGCGAGCTGTGCTGGTTGCAGACCACTGAACTGGACTGGAGAGTGTTAGTGTGGCAGGGAGCTGGTTTCCTGCCCACTCCCCCTCCACCCCCACCACTCCCATTGATCCCTACTGTCTGCAGTTTCAATTATTCATTTGGAACTTTTGAATCTAAGAACTTTTTTTCTTTCTGTAACAGAAGCGACATAAGGCAGACAGTGCAGTTAACAAAAAGAAAACCATAGGTAAGATACCAGGCTGGTCACTTTTTCCACTAGAAAACCTGAAAACAAGACCTGTGTTTAAGGAATTTTAAACAAGTAGTTAATGGTGTTGAGATCAGTTGGGGACATGATCTATAAATACCTTAAAAAACAGCAAAATGATAAACAAATGCAATAAAATGTGAGTCCTGGCAATGAAGATTTGAATGGGATTGGTGTATTGTAGAATTTTAGAAAAGGTTATAATTTTCAGGAGCTATATGTATTTTATATCAAAAAAAAGTCCTAGCATTCATATCCTTGGTTTGTAATTACTCCCTCCCTCTCTCTGCCTAGCTTTTCCTGAATTGGTTTCTAGAAAATTAGCTATGTTCGTGTGTTTTGTTTTTGGTAAATATTGCGACAGCAGGGTAATTTTTCTTCTTCTGGGCTAAACATGGGTAGATCTAACTTATACACATACATCTGTATGTGTGCACATGCATAAAAGCACACACAGCACATTGGCATGTAGACTGGGGCTCTTGTAGGCAGTGGTGGTGTTATTCCTGTGTGCCTGAGGACATGGTGTGTTTGAATGTGCTGGAATTAAACGTGAAATTTTGGAAGGGGCCTTTTGGCTTTGGGAAAGCTTATTTTGATTATCATCAGTATTAATTGGTACAATCTTTTCTTCTTTTTCAGTGTTAAGAAATGGTATGTGGCATACCATTATATGGAAAGAGGTAAAAACTATTTTTAAAGATATACCAGAAAGTATTGATGACTTGCAATTAATTGCTGGTACTGATTACAGTATAAAGTTTATGTTAAAACACAGGTCACTCCTATTTAATATAAGTTTTATGTTGTGGAGTTTTCCCATGAGGTTTACTTAGAATTGATGCATGTTTTCATGCCCTGTGCCTTCTAGACCACACTCACTGTGTCAATAGAGTTGTGAAATTCACTGTCCCTGATGGATATTTCTGAAATCTCGAAGCATTTTCTAGTTTCTAAATTCAATTTAAGAAACATTTTGCCCTGGCCGGTGTGGTTTAGTTGGTTGGAGTGTTGTCCCGTAAACTGGAAGGTCATGGGTTCAACCAGGGCACATGCCTGGGTTGCGGGTTGATCCCCACTCGGGGTTTGTACGAGAGGCAACCAATCAATGTTTCTCTCTCTCATTGATGTTTCTCTCCCTCTTCCTTCCTCCCTTTCCCCTTTCTCTAAAATCAATAAGCACGTCCTTGGGCGAGGATAAGAAAGATAAAAAGAAACACTTTCCCTGGTCTTC
This sequence comes from Phyllostomus discolor, assembly GCF_004126475.2. Lineage (NCBI taxonomy): Eukaryota > Metazoa > Chordata > Mammalia > Chiroptera > Phyllostomidae > Phyllostomus > Phyllostomus discolor. Next base: position 109,806,886 of record NC_040904.2, read on the forward strand.
CATTCTCTTTACCTCAATTCAATTTTTAAAGGTTTTTTAACTTGTTGGATTCAATAAGGTGTGGGATGTAGGGGTTGGAAACCATCCCACCTCGATTCTGAGGCAGGGCGGACTGGGGACAACCGGTGGTTGCTGCCCATAACTCTGTAGCATCCAGAAGGGCTGGTCTCCACTTCCTGGAGGCATGAAGTCTGCAGTGTTTGGGAATTGTGTGTTTTTTTTTTTTTGGTTGCTTATACTGATGAATAGATAATTTAGAAGAAATATTCTGTGCCATCTGCATTTCTCGGATCTGATAAAATTAGCTTTTTAAGTGAGTCTCTGTTTTAGCTGGACCTTCTTAAAAGTCACAGATGGTTTTGGGGGATGACTCTCATTTCCCCGCTGTTCAAAGCCAGTTTACATGATTTCAAAAGAAAATTACTCTTTAGAAGTGTAACTTAGAATAATTTCTCTTACTAAATGTTTAGTAAGCAATGTTTAAAATTGCTGCTGTGATCTTTGAATCTGCAAAATGCCAGTGATATGGTAACTATAGTCTTCATTTTAGTTTTTGTTTTGTTTTTACATTGTTATAGGAGTCCCTTTGTAGTGTTTTGTGATAACACCTCAACTTTAGTAGCAACCCAGAAGTCCTGTGCTACCAGTATTAATTGACCTCACTCTCACTTGGAAGTGGGGTGGTTCTTTGTCAAGCGGTTGGAGACTTGATGTCACCGAGGGTAGAAATTCTGTAGAATGCAAGCACTCTCACGGTGTTTCGGAACGGCCTGTTTCTCTAAGGTTCCTGCTGCCAGCCTCCTCCCCTGAAAGGCACTGATACTGGCTGGAGCAGAGGACAGCGTGGATTTGGGATGATGACGCAGCTTGAAACAGCAAAAAGGGGAGTGATGATCTGTGAATTCTGGGCCCAGGGGCTGACGGCCTCGCAAACTCCTCATACACATTTGGAGGAAAAACAACAAGTTGTTAATATGATTCGCTACATATTTTATTTCAATGAAAAAATGTATTGTTTGTTTGTTTCAATGGAGCTCTAGGTGTGTACCAGACTGTGTTATGCGTTGGGGACACAAATAAGTAGCTTGGCCCTGCTCTTCAGGAGCTGTTTTTCCGGTGGTTGTCAGACTTTGGCGGGCATCCCAGGCACCTGGAGGGCTGGCACAGCACGAGGGCTGGGCCACACTCGTGGAAGCACCAATTCAGTTGTTCCAGGGCAGGCTCTAGAATTTGCATTTTTAAGAAGTCCCTAGGTGAGGCTGATGCCGCTGGTCTGGAGACCACAGGGGACAAGCAGCAGTGTGGTGGAAGAGATAGGCGGCTAAACAGTGTGCAGTGCAGGCCCTGAACTCTGGGTGGGGGGTGCTTCAGGAGCTCTGGGGACATCTGGCCAGGTCAGGAAAGGCTCCCATTTTGAGATGCTCTAGTGTCCTCTTGAAGGATGAGCAGGAGGCAACCAGTTTAAGACAGAGGAAACTGGGTGGAACTCCAAGATGCCTGGGAAAGCCAGGCACATCTGCAGAACTGCTCAGAACAGGATGAGAATGTGGGAGAGGACAGGTGACTAGAGGGCAGTGGTGACAAGTGCCAGAGATGGCAGGCACGGTGGAATACACTGGCTTCCAGCTTCCTTAGTCAACCACTAATCTGAACTGCCAACACACAAATCAGCGACCCCCAGGATGTAGCTGAACTGTTGGTAAGTGCTGAGCAGCAGCTCTGCGGTGGACCTCGACAACTTTGGTTGACTCTGAGAAGACTTTTGGGCTTATTCTTCAAAATTCAGAGACTTGAGAAATCTTCTGAGGCTGGAATGAATGCAAGGATCTGGGAGGGTAGTCTCTTCACCTTAAAATTTCTTGCTCTAGATAGTTTCACCCACTGAAGGGACAACTAGGCATAAGAACAGCAGATAGAAAGCCATTTTCAAACAAAATTCCAAGTAGTTTATCATGTATATGCAACTTCTTAGTACTTTGTTACCGGGGAATAATTGTTTCTTTATTTCAATAATAAAGATGGGAGAAAGCCCTAATTTCCCTCGTCCTCCCATTTTGAATTTAAAAAAATCTACTGTTTTTCTTTTCTTTCGAAAAATGGATAATTTTCCTTTCTAGTTTTTAAAACTAATTGCTTCTTTTGATTTTGTTCTATGTAATTAAACCATTCACATAAAATATTTTTAAAAAGCATTTTCAATTTTCATAGGAATTTCTTGCTTTTGTACTGATTCTTTTAAAATAGCTCTGTAGCATTTATTCTTTGACTTCTCTTCGCTATGGAAGATACTTTAACTATATGTCTTCCTTTTGCCTTAAAAGCCGGTACTAACTTCAGATGTACAGTGGCTCTGGAATTTAACTCTGACCACCCTTCCCTGTGTTGAGCCTGATTTCTTCGACTTCCCACACACTTTGATAAGCGATTCACAGCACTCATAGGACAACCTTTGATAAGCCTTCCTTTTTTATTGAAAATTAAATGGCTCGGGCCATTCTCCCAGGTTGCAAAATCCAGGGTTTTTTACAAATATCATGTTATGTGAAATTCTTGATTTCTAAGAGAATAGTAGCATGGGTTAGAATAAGAAACAGAAAAGATAGTGCCCACTTTGAGTTTTGAATTGCTAGTGTACTGGGAACGGCCCTCCTTGTGCTGTCAGAGAATCTGCCACCCTGTACTTTCACACTCTCTCTAGAGCCCATTCACTGAACACTCCCACCGGCAGAGACTAACATTTAACATGTGCCCATGTCACGCTAGGTGTGTGTGTTTACTTCCTTAATCACTGCGTCAGCCCCAGAAAGTCAGTGGTGGCTTGTCCCTATTTTATGAGTGAGGACGTGGGACTTCAGAGAGGCGAAGAGCTTGTCGAGATCCCAGAGCTGAGTTCCTTGTGAAGCTGGGAAGTGAGCCCAGGCCCGCCTGGCGTGAAAGCCTGCATTCCATTCGGCCAGGTGCTTATGTGACCTTACTTACAGGATTTATAGCCACTTGGCCATGGTGCTAATTTTCTTCAGACACCTGTTTCCTTGGCTTGGGGTCTTCTGTCCAGTGGAGTGTTTCTCATGGTGGTCTCTGACTTAGGCTATGATTATTTTTTCTGGCAATTTCTTGAGGCTATATGAATCTTCTCTGTTTTATGTGGTGTATTTCTGGGGGACCTTTTAGGTGGACTGTTCATGGATGAATTTAGTATTGCCTTTTCATCAGACCACTAGTCAGATTGCTCAGTTTTAAATCTGGGTTGTGTAACCTTGATTAAATTATTTCACGATGAGCCTCAGTTTTCCCATTTGTAAAATGGGGCAATTTACATGTTTTAACTCAAGTGATCCTCAATGTAATCCCATGAAATGAGTTCAGTTGGTTTCATCAGATAGATGAGAAAAACTGAGACACAAGGACTTTATGGTGTTACAGAACAGAACTGGGGGAGGGGCGGTGAGCGATACACTATTACTGAATGGTCCCACCCTTATGCTTTGGAGGTCCCCCACCCTGTACTAGGTTCACCTTGCCCACTGCCAGGGAAAGAAATCTCTCAATGCCAGAGATTGGTTAAAAGGAAAGGGATTATTTGTTTAAAGAGTTATACAAACTTAAGAGTAATAACTTAATGTCTTCATTGAGATCCCAAAGTCCTTTAGAATACCCGCAAAACGCACAGTTCTTCCTTCCCCCTCTGCCCAGTCCAGGGTTCTGTCTCTCAGAAAAAGAAATAGAAGTCCTTGGTTCTTACCATGTCTGCCCAAGCTACTCGGTCCCAAAAAGACTCCGCTTGGCTGCTGCACCTGGGTTTAAATCCCAGTGCCAATCTTCTTCTGCCGCACCATTTCTGACTCCTCCCACAATTGGCCACAGCTGCCAGCATTCTTGTATTCTTCCAGCTTCTCTGGGCTGCCATAGTAAGTCCAGGCAGGTGTGGCCCTGTGGTGTGGAGCCAGTCATCTCCAAGCTCTTACACAGGCTCTGTAACCAGGGGGAGTTGCCTCCCAGTTACATCATGGGTTGAGTCACTGCTATGCCCCTGACTCAAAGCACAGCCACAGCTGTTTAATATGTCCATGAAACCAGTTAAAGGTTATAGATATGTTAAATGACCATTCTAGAGGTTATCTGCAAAACTGTAGCTATTCAAAACAACTCTGAATGGCCCTGCTCCATGCGTCCCATCCCCCAGCTCAGACTTGTGGGGGTGACGACTTCCTATATATATATTTTTGTAATATTTCCTGGACACTGAGTTCTGTACCCCATTAACAAATCCCAGTTTGGGACCCCCCCTGCATGGCTGTACCCTGTTACAGTGGGACTAGTTCAAGGTCATTCATACCTCCTAAGGAGCTGGGACATGACTGGGGGATTTGAATTCAGAGCTGTGCACCTAACCAGTCCACCCAACTGCATACCGCTGCGGCACTGTCCCATATGTCAAGCTGTGGAATTTGTAAGTGGATGAATGATTATAAGAAAAAGAAACCTTGATAGTTCTGACTCATTTTTCTCCCCCTCCCCTTTCTTTTTTTTTTCCGTTTCATTCAGTGTCATTGCAAAGAGGCAATAGTACATTCATCTGTACTGAAAGATTATACTTTTGTTCTTATCAAGGAAAATAATTTGGGCCTCTCTACCTTAAACTTCATGACATAGTACTATAGTAATTTTTCATCAAATACTTAACCACATTTATCACCATTTGTGCTTTCTTTTTTTCCATGCTTCTCTGTCCTTGCCCCTGGTTTTCTAGGTAACAGTGGGAGACATTGTGAAGGTCGTCAATGGGCAGTATCTCCCAGCAGACATGATCCTGCTATCCTCCAGGTCAGGTGTGCTAGAGTGGGCACAGTTTTTGAAATAATGTTAAGAAACAATAAAATTTTAAATGGTGACTGCTGACATCTTGAGCCACCCTTTCCCTTCCACCCTGAGTCACCAGCTTTCTCTCTCTGGCCTGTTCTTTCATTACCTGTCACTTGCTCTTTCCTGCCTTAATCCTAAATTTTCTTTCTCCTACTTATTCCTTTGTCCTTTTGGGGGGAGCTTTTTCACATGTATCTGTTCATTTTAGCCTCATGGCTATTTTGGGCTATTCCTTATTATAGGAAACATGCAAAAACATTCAAGAGCAGTGGAGTGATTACTCCAGTAACCTCCAGGTGGCAGCATGTCTGAGACTTCACATCCAGTGTCCGGAGGGGTCCTGCCAACAGTCTCTCCTGCAGAACCCTTTACTAGCTGTTCAGAGAGCTGCAGGCATTTTCTTAGCATAGCCATGACCTGCAGATGGTGATTCCTCTTCATTCATCCACATTTTGCTCCCTTTCTGCCCAAGGATTATTGCCACATTTTTCTGGGTAGTTTTTACCAGAAAGGTATCATCACTAAGTGGCTTAAGTACATAATGCAGTCCTTGACTTTTCTTTGGCTTGACACATAAGATTATATATTAAAGAATGGGTGACAAAATTAGAGTAAGAATACTCTTGAGTTCAAGATTAAATGACATGAGTTCAAGACTAAAACTTCCTATATTCCTGTTGGGAATCGTAGATGCTCACATTCTATGCATATTCTTTGGGTTGAAGACAATGTTTCTTTTATTGGATTTGATCGCACATGAGATTTTAAGCCTTAACATGAATTTTCTGCTTGAGATAAAAGGGTAACCCTTTTATCTCAAAGGTATCTTAAGATATCTCAGTGGTTATTTTTACCTACTACTCAAGGTAGTGGTTAAAGCACTCTCTATGTGGGGCAGCATTCATGTTCCATGACGAAGAAAATCTTAGTAAAATGTGGATCACTGGCTGCTTTGGGGTCAGATTTCTGGCTGTGGCCCTCAGAAAACCTGGTTGCAATATGAGACTCACATCTGGCCTTCAGGGTGGTCATCCGTCTGCACTCTGTGTCAAGCAGCCTGCTGACTACTCTGTTCCATGAATCTTCCCAACAACCCTGGGTGTCCTTACTTTACACGGAGAAAGCAGAGAAGCAGAGACACTGAACAACTTGCTGAAGCCATGTAGCCGGTAGAGGTAGCGCCAGATCTTAACTTAGCTGGTGGGTGGCGCAGCCCCTTCTCTTAGCCACTGACAATGCTGCCTAAACCCAAAGACTGCAGGTAGTAGTATCTGCTCTGCTTGACTTTAGTTTTTGAGTTTTCTGCCCTTAAAATCAGGTGTTCTGATTGAAAAGTTGCCTTTAGACAGAGCACAGGGAGCAGGGCCGCAGAGGCTTGCCAAGCCTGTGCCTTGATTCCTGAGCCCCCATGGCTGTAACTCTTCAGAAGACGGGTTTGTGCTGCCTGGGGAGGCTCTTTCAGTCAGGAGGAGTGGGCCAGGGCTCAGGCTTTAGGGGTCTCCTATACCTGTTGGCTAGGACACCATGTGTTTGCCCTCACCTGTCCCTCCCCATCTCGTTTACCCTCAGTTATTCTGTTACTCAAGGTCAAGCAGCTATTATGTGGGGCCCATCAGGGCAGATCATTTGTATTGGTGTTGAGCCCCAAACACGAGTGTTTGTCTTTCTACCAGTTACTGCTACTAAAGTGGTCCTTTATGCAGATGGCCCTTGAATTACACAGGGTTGAAGTATGTGCACTCACATACATGTGGGTCTTTTTCAGTAAATACCATTTTCCGTCTGTGGTTGGGAGGATGCAGAGTTGGTATGGGAGGTCCGGGAGCCAACTGCCTGTGCATACCGAGGGACAACTGGGGGCAGTTAAATTTGCAGGGACTTAAAAGTTAAGCTTGGATTTTTGACTGCTCAGTGGGGGTTGGTGTAGGTGCCCCTAACTCCTTGGGTCGTTCGAGGGTCAACTGTAGCACTATTTTGAAGGGCTGGTCTGCAGAAATAGTTTCCTTAGTAGAGTCTTTATGAGCTGCGTGTTTGTGGAGGGACCTTACTAAACTTTGCTTTTCCCCCCCTTTCTCCTTAGTGAACCTCAGGCAATGTGTTATATTGAAACAGCTAATCTAGATGGGGAGACGAACCTTAAAATACGCCAGGTAAAGTTATTTTTTGTGACTTGTATTGTCAAGGAGGCCCAAACCTGGTCCCCACATGTACCAGTCAGTGCTTTATTGGGAGGAAAAAACATTTTTGCACAGAAGGCTATGCCTTAACCCTAATGGAAGCTATGGGGAGAACGTGTCTTCTATTATGAGAGGAACTGCTTAAGAGTGATGGTGGACCTAAACAAGTGGGTTTCATCCAAGAAAGAATGGGTCAGGAAGTGGGTCATGCCTTAACTTAGGTTTCACTGTGCTGTCTGCCTGTTGGTGCCTGTGGGGAGAGGCTCTGGGGGCTGAGCTGCATGGTGGAAAGTGCAGCACCTACAGGGGAGAGATGAAGTTAGATAGACAATGGGTACCTCCCTTTCCGTTGTTTTAACTGAGATTGTAATTCTAGAGAATGGTATAATAGATACAAAATTTCCATCCTCTAAATAAATCTATTCTTACCATATTTTAAAATTCTAGAATGAAGAATAGTCTTTAATATAATAAACATCTGAAGAATTTGCCACTTAAATTATATACTGCATAAAGTCGAGTTTGATAATTCTGTTCACATATCTTTCTTTTCTACCTCAAATATTTGATTTAGACATCTTTTTTCTGTTTAAGGAAGAGTTACTGTGTGCTAGATATTACACTGTGTTAAAGGGTACTTTATATTTATCACCAGTGTTAGAATATGGCTAATGAAGATGCTTTTCCGTAAGGTGTTTGAGTGCGTGAATTGTTACTAAACATGGGTGTTTCCAGCACAATGGTGGAATATTATCTTTCTGCTTCATTGAATTCATTTGAAACTTTTGTATTAAGTTGCTGCCTGTGAACAAAGCTGCCCTAATGTCCGTCTTGCGGGTTGATAGTTTGATCCCTTAGCCTTCCCAAGTTATTTCCTGTTTCATTTTAGAGGATTCATCATTTAGATTAACAGTGGGGATGTGGAATGTTGTCCCTCAACGTGGAAGATTGTAATAAATTTCCCCTTTTGATTTACCATTTTAGAGTTTGAGTCACACGGCTGATATGCAAACGAGGGAGGTATTGATGAAGTTGTCTGGAACTGTGGAATGTGAAGGGCCCAACCGCCACCTCTATGACTTCACTGGAAACTTGAACTTAGATGGGAAAAGGTATCACTTTCCTGTTTCTTAGTGTTTTTTATTTTTTAAATGGGACTCAGAATTACTGGAGGTTTGGAAAATATTAGTTTGAAATACTGGTTTCGTATTTCAAAAAGAGTGAGATTTTGTCATGTTTAGCTTAGATGTAAGCTTTTTAGGAACCACTGTTTCAATCAATTTCAACCATCCCTGAAATTTAAAGAAAGAACTGATTTTTGTTAAGGGAGAACAGCCATTGGGTCTGAAGTGAGCCTCACAGCACTGTCCTGTTCTTTCTGTGTGTATTACCTGCCAGAAAGGAGACATGGCTTTGACTGCACGCTGTTATCCAGAGAAGCGGAAGGGAGGTTTCTGAGGTGTATAAGAGCTAATGGTGTCATTAGAGAGGCCCTTAAGTAGGATTTGTTTTTAGAAAGTTAAATGAAAGGAACAACAATCAGTCTTTCTTGAAAATATCCACTGCCCTGTTGTCTATATTCTGTCGTCTTTGTCTCTTGGCATTGTTTTATTGTCGGAGAGTCATTTTTGTCATTACTTTGGGGTGCAATTTTGACCTCTGCTTATCTGTAATCCACATGCTGATCAATGCTCTCCACCTGTAGTTTTTGAACAGACCCACAGAGAGGGACCTGATGATGGAAACCAACCCACAATGACCATGACAACTACATGTGACTGCTCTCTCCTCATGTCTCAGTTTGTGTGCAGAGCCATTCCACCGGTTCCCATTTCAAGTTTCTAAATTATCACTCGGCCTTTTATCTGGTCACTGTCATTCTTGACAAATCTGATATTATAGCTTTATTGCTATTTTTTCTTATAATGAACTCTAAAATAAACTGGGTTTCCTAAATGAATAAACATCTGATTATTTGAACAATTTCTTTCTTTGGTTTTATAATTGGATTATAAGAGACACATTTCCTCTAACATTTTATAGGAAAACAAAAAAAATTTTTTTGTAGTGACGAATGGATAAGAGAAACCTTTCTGGTGGGTCCCTTTTTTTTTGAGATTAAGTTAATGATAACCTTCCTTGACCCTGTTCCTCAGTGAAATAATTTAAATTAGAGTAAAGGAAACATTTGATTCTGTGGGTTTATGTTTAAGGGGAAAGCTCATGCTCATTTGTCAGACTATCATTGAATATAAATATTATTTCTTGTTTTTAGCCCTGTTGCCCTTGGGCCTGACCAGATCTTATTAAGAGGTACACAGCTTAGAAATACTCAGTGGGTCTTTGGCATAGTTGTTTACACTGGACACGACACCAAACTCATGCAGGTAAAACATTTCTATGCTGAAAAACAATGCTGATTTTAGTCTTTAAAAATTTTGTTCTGTTTTTATGGCATAGAGTGTAGAACTGTCAATGTTGCATTTAGGAAGCTTGAGTTTGTCTATGAACCTAATTTTGGGAAGGAAGTGCCTTTATTTTGGTTCTTTAGATAGTTTCTCATAGATTTCTGTTATTATGTCAGATGTTGTTACCTCCTGCTTGAAATATCAATGGTCTTGCTTTCCATATTTAGGGGGACAATCAGTTCTAACACATTATATCTGCTGGGCTTGAGCAATGACTTCTTCCTTCTTTATTTCTCTCACTGCTTATGCTCCTCATTCCATTAATTAGGATTTTACAGTGAATTGTCTTAGTTAACTGAATTTTAGACAATTTAAAATCAGTTATGTTGAACTAATGTTTATTCTTTATATACCAAAAAATTAATGAAAATGATGTTGCTCCTTCTCCCTGTTAATATTTTTAATATTATTAGTTGTGAATTTGCAGACCACATATATGTCTGGACACATTTTGCTAGACTGCATTGAAATTCAACATCAACTAGTGTCCCTGTGTGTCACTTCTTATATTTCATTGGTATCTCTTGGCTATCTTATTTTACTAATGGTAGCTATTAATAAGGATTGGCTTTTCTTCTTGTCTGCCTTTTTTGTATCATTTCTACAGCATATACTTAACTATATTATTAACTTAAAAATGTCCAGTGACCACTGTGCACTGCGTCTTGTGCCAAGCTGAATGGATACAATAGTGAAAGGCCCAGCCTTACCCCAGGTAACCACATGCACTTAGGAGTATCAGGGAGTTAGGAAGTGGAGGGATCATTGTTGTAATGGTATCATTACAGAGTGGTCTGGTGTATACAGAAAGGTCAACCAACCCAGCTTTGGGGGTGTCAGTTGACTAGCTACTAAGAATGATACTAAAAAGCACATTTGAGGTGTAGAGTTGGAGAAGGAGGCTATTGTGTTGGTCCACTCTTAGAGGTCAAATGAGTTAAATACTTGTTAGAACAGAGGAAGCGATAGACCCCAGTGTCCACACTAGCTGGGTAATGGATCTGAGACAGAGGCAGGAAATGGGGAGGATTAGAAGGGTTGGGAGACTCACTGAAGTTGAAGAAGATTGTTAGAGTTGCTGAGTGGCAGCTGATCAGTGTGTAGGGTGCTTGTCTTTGAGTTTCTAGGGTGGAGGGTGTGTAGAATGGGGAAGGCTGGGAGTGAACCCCGGGAGTAGGAGGCTAAAGGTAGAGCTGTTGGAGGGCATTTGATGTTGAGGAGTAAAGAACCGAGAGACTACACCATTTGATGGGTCAGTGCTGTGACTTTGAAGATCGCATTGTGGCAAAACTGGGGTAGAGATGGATGCTGTAAGCCAATTGCTGCAGTCTTCAAGGAGTAAAGGGATGGGTAGACTTGCTGAGGGAAGAGGCAGAAGGTAGTGTTGTTGAATGGCATGAATTTTACAAGTGGGTTTTTAACATGACATTAGAGGAGTAAAATGTCAGCAGTATTATTGGGTCCCACATGTACATTCAGTAATGTTCTCTTGAGATTCTGAGGGGTGTGGGTCTTCACTGGAGCACCCTCTGCTTGCAGGACCTTCAAGAAAGGGTGTCCTCCACTGGGTAAGGCAGGGGCAGAACTGCTTCAGAAAGAGGGCGAGGATGTAGGGAGATGTTGGTCCTGGAATGGTAGGGCCTGGTGTGGGGAATGGTCGCAGGGAGTGTGTGTGTGTTGTGGGGGGTGGCCCATGCAGCTCAAAAGTGAATGGTTAGTAAATGCTGAGAGGCAGCTCTTGGATGACCCTTATTCTGTATGTCTGACATGTGCCCAGTCCATCCTCCCTGCTAGGTCCTTGCCCACTCACAGGTACTCACTAGTTCTAGGTTTGGTTGTTCTGAGCCTCCTGTATGTGAAGACTATCTTGATAAGTAGTGCTCTGCTACCTACTGCATGTTTTCTAACTTTCTGAGTCAGTGCCAGCATCTACTGTCTGACACTTTTGCAGCTCCACTAATTACAGGTCACTTCTGTTTTTCTATGAAGTGACAAAGAGATCACAAGGAATTCAAATTTGCGCAAGGCCCTGAGTCTAGTTTTTAGATTGTGCATGTTACAAATGTAGGCATTCTTCAAGATTCCCAATACACTGGTTGTTTTCTCAGGCTGTCGCTGTTTATCTAGATCATGTATTGGTAATATAGCTTTGTAGCAAAAGCGTGTGAGATCTTACACTTAAAATGAACCCATCATGTCTTCAGTCAGCAAGGTGTGTGCTAAGTCACTCTATGAATCTGCATGCCATGAGTGTGGTGGGCACCTTTCCTTGCACCCAGATGTGATAAATCTCTTTGCAAGGCCCATGACATGTTGACTGAGTGCAGAATAATGGAAAGCCCCAGAAGTGTCTGTGCTAGAGTCGCTGTGCCTTCAGAACTGAAACAACAGAAAAATAATGAGCTTTCATGGGGAATAGAATATAACACAAATAGCTGGAAGCCATCCCGGTTGGGAAATAACATGTTTCCTCTGTGCTTGTGCTGCTGGACCACAGAGAGGAAATACGGTTGCTTTAGGGCCCTTCTACTTTGTCTTTTAAACTCTCCCCTCAATGCCTTCCATTCTTCAGATGTCCTTTGTTCATGTTGAGTGTAGTTACATGTAGAAATATTTCAGTGTCTACTGCTTCTGTTGGTTGATTTAATGGGAAAGAGAGGTACTATCACAGGAATCACAGCAAATACTTAGTGCCCCATGTACTAAGTAGTCTGCTTGTATTAACTCGTTTCTCCCTCACAATGGCTCTGTGGGGAAGATACTGTTATTTCCATCTTTTAGATGAGGACACTGAGAATCCGAGTGTCTAAGCGTGTTGCCAAAGTCACACACCCAGGCAGAGAGAGAGCTTTGTTTCAAAACTTGGCAGTCTGGTGCCTGAGCCCACATTATAACTCATATTCTTCTGACTGCTTTCTTAGGAGGAAATGAGATATGTAAAATTCAGGTAGATATAAACTTTTACAGAAGATGACATTTTGGCCTGTTTCTATTAAGAGCTCTGTTACTCAGTGCTTCCTAAGAATTTTACAGAAATTATGATGCTAGTCAGAATTTCACACGACAATCTCATCCTCGAAAGTCGACATGTCAGCAGATGGGAATGAATAGGGACAGCTCGGCTTTCCACTAAGCGTGTGTGTTGAAGCCTGAAGTTTTGGGCTCTTGTGTTGCATGAAAGACAACTTTTCCCACCTCTGTTAACTGGCCAGGATTTAACTTCTGGAAAAGATCAGAAGTTCACAAATGAATAAAATCACAGAAATGATGTTTATTGTAACTTTTTTTCTGCCTGTGCCTCCAACGAATGTTTACTTAAAATGATAAGGTCGTCTTTAGTTTTGAAAGACTGGGATGGGCAGCCTTGGAACTGGTCTCTTGGTTCTTGACCTGAGGCCAGAGGTGATGAGTCATCCTTGTCAACCTTTAAATGACATTTGATTGATGGTAGGTCAGCTTTTACTAATGGATTTTCATTTAGATTTTAGAGGATTTTTAAAAAAGTCTGTTAAGGGCAAATAATTTAGCGAGCCAGAGTGAAAGGGAGCAAAGAGTATATTAAGGAAGATGCTGTTGTGCTGTTAAGATAGTTACTGGACTGACTTTTCAAATTCGCCAGTCTGACATTTTCCGACTCCCACCCCACAGAAAGCCTTGGCTGTGAGAGTAGCGTTGCTGGGCTTGGCGGTACAATTCAGATACTTTCAGAGATGTTGTGGCATGAGTTTTTCTATGGAACTGAGGAAATGCCTTCTATTTTCATCTTAATTTTATTTTCAAATTGTGACTTTATTTGCATTCTTCTTGTCAGAGACATTTTCATTGTAGTTGTGTTAATGTTCAGATAAATTGAGAACAGGGCAGAGCGCTGACTTATATACTGACGAGGCACCATTTTCATGGCTCGTTAGTGCCTCATAAGCTTTCAAATCACTTGATCTTTGCAAATCAGTGTTGTCTCTAAAGAGACAGGCTCATGACTCATGGTAAGAAGCCTGCAGACTGAAGCTCCTATGCCCATCTCCCCCGTAAACAACACAGAGTTGTAATGTTACAGTTCTGTAGGTTGGAAGTCTCCTATCAAGTGTCTGCAGGGCAGCATTCCTTTCTACAGAACACTCAGGAAGGCTCTGGAGAAGAATCTTTCTCGCCTTCTCCAGTCTTTCTAAAGGCTGCCCGAATTCCTTGGCTCAGGACAGCCTTCCTTCATCTTCAAAGCCAAGTGTTACATCTCTGTGACCATGCTTCTGCAGTTACACAGCCTGGTCAAGGACTCATGTCATTAGTCATTACATTGGGTCCACTTGGATAATACAATATAATCTCCCCAGTCAAGGACCTTAATTCAATTACACCTACAAAGTCCCTTCTACCATATAAGTAACATGTTCATAGCATCCAGGTATTAGGGATACAGCTGTCATTGGGGGAAAGTCATTATTCTGCCCACCACAATCACCTTTGGGAAACTTTTAATAAAATGACTTTAAGTGCCTAACTATCTAGTACAAACAGTTTTACTGACTATTCCACTGCTGAGAGGATATAGTCCCAAGTTTCCCACCTATTGTGAAGTGGGCCTTGAATTTGGCTTTAATGAGTATTTCTAGACTCACTTCCCAACACTAGCCTCTGTTCTCGCTGGGCTGGTGTCCCCACCAGTGGTGAGAGATCTGGCCATGCACACTTATAGATGTTAGGTCATCTTTCTGCTTTTGTTTTACCTTCCTGTTTGCATTCTGTTTATGATTTGGGACTCCACTCAAATCTCCTCTGGCCACTAGAGCTTTCCTGACTTTTCCTGCTTGTTCCTTGTTCAGTTTTCCAAATGAATTATTTGTCCACCCATTTATTTTGACACCTATTGATGTTCTATTTTGCATTATTGATGTGTATGTGTTGATATGTCTTTTTTCTCAATAAATGTGTACTTTCAAATCTATCTTTGTATATTAATTGTAGACCTAATTATTACTTTGAAGGTCCTCTCTAGATTTTTAGGATATAGAATATTTCAGTTTTTCTTGAGTTAGAAACATTCTGATTTATTTCACACTGGACTTAAATGATTTGGCACCTGTTGTGTTCAAAGATAATGCAAGTAGCTAATTTTATGCTAAATTGTAATTAAAAGAAGTATAGGTTGAATCCAGTAAAGTTGAAATGTGGTTTTCAACAAGGTGGAATGTGTCTTCGGTCATTTTTATTTAAAACTAGCTGCTGATTCAGGAGTATGGTACACTTTTTAATTTCACTGGTTATTTGGCTACAATAGCCTTTTATTTTTATTTGTTGAATTTAGGTAACTTACTTTTTTTTCTCCCCACTCCTTGCCCCTGAGTCTGTGTCACCCTTACTGATTTTAAATGCTTTTGTGCAGAATTCCACCAAAGCTCCTCTTAAAAGATCGAATGTTGAGAAAGTGACCAATGTGCAGATCCTGGTGTTGTTTGGCATCCTCTTGGTCATGGCCTTGGTGAGCTCAGCAGGGGCCCTATACTGGAATGGGTCTCAAGATGGAAAGAACTGGTACATCCAGAAGATGGGTAAGTGGGTGGGTTGCTTATTGAAGTAAGACAAAACATTTTTGGAAAATCCTTCCACGCATGGTTTATGTGTGGTGGCCATCCCATATTTCACTGCCCTTTGGCTACTCTGTGTGATGACAGCCTTTCAAGGGGAATTGAAAGATTAGGAGTTATGAATGAATTAAAGATAGACATATTTGAGGACTGTTTTATATTCAAATGATTATTTTTAATTCTATTTTAAAAGTTATTTTCTTAGTGGTTGCTCTAGGGATTACAATGTATGTCTTAATTGTGAGTATCTCCTTCAGATTAATAAGAATTTAGTTTTGGTACAATACAGACAATTTCCACTAATATAGATCCATCTTGTCCCTTGCTTTATGATATTTTTTATCATATATTGCATCTATCTAGAATAGTGTTGTAATTAGTGATTTATACAATGTTATGCTTTTTAAAGAAACAAAAAGCAAAAAAAAGCTTATAGAGTTTTTTTACATTAACCTACTTACTTCATTTCTTCCTGCGGATTTGAGTTACCAGCTTATTTCATTTCTTTGCTTCATGTGACTTCATTCTTTCCTCACTCCTTTGTGTTCTCATGTATATTACATCTGTACGTAAGTCTAATACTATCATTTGATAATAACTTTTGCCATTGTTTATTTTAAATTCAAAAGAAAGGATAAAAATCTGTCCTTATATTGTCTAAGTACCTATGTGACCACCTGTACTGCTGCCCCTTGTTTCTTTTTGTGGATTTAATTACCACCTGTGTCATTCCCTTTTGTCTTGGAGAACTTCCTTTAGCATTTAACATAAATCAGTTTAGGTAGCAGCCAATATTCTCAGTTTTTATATTGGAATGTTTTAATTTCATTTTTGTCTTTGAGGGTAGTTTTTCTGATACCTAGAGAAAAATGAAATTAAGTAAAATAAGCCAGCCAGAGAAAGACAAGTGCTGTATGATTTCACTCATATGTGGAATCTAATGAACAAACTGAACTAACAAGGAAAATGGGGACAGACTCATAGATGGAGAGCAGATGACAGCTAGTGGTGGGCAGGTGAGGAGGTAGAGGAATTGAGGAAAAAGGAAAAATGACTCATGGACATGGACAGCAGTGTGGTGATTGCCTGGGGAGGGAGTTATAAATGGTAATGGAAAAAATACAATAAAGATTAAAATAAAATAAAATAGACAACATCTAAATAAAAAAAGATAGAATTTGTGTAGAATTCTTGGTTGACAGTGTTGTTTTTTTAGTAGTTTGAATATGCTATCCCACTGTCATCTGGCCTCCATTGTACTGGGAAGCCAGTTCTTATCTTATTGTGTTTTCTATTGTATGGGAGTCATTGTTCTATTGCCATTTTCAAAATTGTCTTTGGTTTTCAATAGTTTTGAGTTTATTGAGAATTTTGTTGAGATTTTTTTGATATGTATAGTCATATTTTTCATCAAATTTGGTACATTTTCAGCTATTATTTGTTGTTTCTGCCATACTCTTACTTGCCTTTCCTTCTGGTACTTCCATTATTTATATGTTAGTTTACTGATGTATCCTAACAGGTTTCTGAGGCCCTGTTAATTTTACTTTATTTCTTTTTTATTTTTTAGATAGGATAATCTTTATTGATCTGTATTCAAGTTCATCGCTCTGTTTTCTGCCAGCTCAAATCCACTGTTGAGCTCCAGTAGTGATTTAAAAAAAATTTTAACTATCTTTCAATTCCAGAATTTCCATTTGTTACATTCTTTTAAAACTTACATCTATTTATTTATATTCTCTAATTAACCAGTCATTGTCACCATACTTTCTTTTAGTTTCTGTTAGCTCTTTGATATCTTTGATATATTTATAACAACTGCTTTGAAGCCTTTGGTCTATCATTTGAGCTACTACTGTCAAAAGCAGTTTCTACTCTTGTCTTTTCCCTGTTTTGTTGTTGTTGTTGTTGTTGTTGTTGTTGTTGAAAACTGAGTATTTTAGATATGCTATTGCAGAAACTCTGGTTTCTGTTTTCCTCTTCCTCCTGGAGCTTGTTGTTGCTGTTTTTTAATTATTTGCTTAATAACTTGCCTGAATTCATTCTACAGAGTTGTTTTATCCTGCAGTGTATATCTTCTGATATTACTGTTCAGTTTTATTTCCATTATTTTACCTTTTAATTCTTTTAAAAATACATAGTTTAAGGTATATAGTTATTTTTAGTACACCTGACCCTTGAACAATATAGGAATTAGGGGTGCTGACCCCCCTCACAGTAAAAAAAAATCTGTGTATAATTTTTGATTCCCCTACAACTTAGTTGGCTCTCATATCCACACAGAATTGGTTCCAGGATCCCCCATAGATATCAAAATCTGTGGATGCTGAGTCCCCTGTGTAAAATGGCATGGATCAACACATATAGTCGACCCTTTGTATTTGCCAATTCCCAGCTGCAGATGGAAAACAGTGTAGTAAAATAGTGTAGGTATTTGTTGAAAAAAGTCTGCATATAAGTGGATCCACACAGTTCAAACTCCTGTTGTTCAAGGGTCAGCTGTACATTCACAGAATTGGGCTGCCCTCACCCCTACCTAAATTTACAACATTTTTGATACCTCAGAAAGAAACTCTATCCTCATTAATAGACAGTCCTCTCCTTGTTTTTATTTTTAAGCCTGGATTCCTAGGGGTCCACATACCTTAGTGGTCAGCCAGTGATTGGTGAGAGGTTGTGTTTAAACCCTTTTGTTCTTTGATCTATGTGTGACTTGGAGAATCCTTTTAATGTTTGGGGAATCTAAAGTCTGACTCACCTTCGGTCAGGGACTACTAATTCACAAGTACCCTCTCTGGTTTCTCCTGAGCATATGCAGCCTTGTGTGTGGACATAAACTTCTAGACCACCAGGGTTGAGTGTGATCTTAGCAAGGTTTCTTTGGCATGTTTTCCATGGATCTTGCTGCTTCATTTCTGGCTGATCTACTGCTTTGTTTGTCCCTACTGATATTGTGAGATATTTGTCTTCCCTGATTATTAGCCACTAGAAATTCTATTGTTTCTGACAGTGCCCTGGGAGTGGCTTTTTTATGCTGTGCTCCAAATAATGTCAGCTCCCTCAGGCTGTCCCTGTCCTGACCACTTGCCATGGCTCTGTGGTAGCAGCTGCCCTCAGGTAGATTTATGTGACATGAGCCAGGGAGGGAGAAGATGAGAGATGCCAGTCCTCAAGGCCTGCCCCAACCACCCTCCCAGAACAGAACTTAAGCAACCTGGATGTTGGGGAAAGAAGGAGAAGCTGCCTGTGAATTAAATGTCAAAGGCCTCCACTTACCAAGATTGAGTAAATTTTCTTTAATGCATGCTTTCAAATTCTTTATATACTCTATCATCAGTTCCCAAGCACTTTAAATGTTTGGACAATTTTGTTGAGTTTTATTGCTTCATTTTTTTGGAGAAGATTTGTCAGTGTCCTTACACAGCAATTTCAGAAAATAAACAAAATTTAATGGTAAAATTTTTTTGAATAATAAATTTTAATTTTAAAATTTTGGGATATTATCTTTTCACCTTATTGTTATTTCCATTTTTCAATACACTTTAGTTCAACCGATGAAAACATTTTTTTCCTTTTATTATCTCATACAGAACTCATACACTTTGAACTGCCTGGGGAAACTCTTGTTTCCACTTTACAAATGTAGGAAATGTGACTAGGACTTCAGTTGTAGGTTAGATTCAAATCCCTTGATATTGCTTTTAAAATTTGGAGTTGAACCATGTTATGTATCTAGCTTCAAATGTGAAGATTCTTTGCATAGTTAGTTCATGAAGTATGGTTTGGGTAAATAAACAACATTGACACTGTCTTGGTATACAGGCTTTGTGGAAACTAGTGTTTGAATTGCTCAGATAATGTCAAACTTCAGTACTAGCTGCAGGATGTACAGTGGAAGAATGGTCTTTTTGTCACACCCATATGCTTTCTACTTCATTATTTTTTTTTAAGATTTTATTTATTGATTTTTAGAGAGGGAAGGGAGGGAGGGAGAGAGAGAGAGAGAGAGAGACACACACACACACACACATACACACATCAATGTGCGGTTGCTGGGGGCTGTGGCCTGCAACCCAGGCATGTACCTTGACTGGGAATCGAACCTGCGACACTTTGGTTCGCAGCCTGCACTCAATCCACTGAGCTACGCCAGCCAGGGCTTCTACTTCATTATTCATATAAAGTCTGAATAGCTCAGGTAAGCTCCATCAAGCTTCACATTTGCACTGTCACTGTTGGAGTTTTTACTCAGTTCAAAGAACTTTCCCTGTTTGATAGGCACAGACCTGTTACCTCCTTTCCCAATCCTGGACCCTCCTCCTTTCCAAGCTGATCCTGACACTGCTTTGGGCTTCATCTCCTAGAGGCCTTGTTTCAACAAGACGTTCCGTCTCTTATCTTCAATAAGTGGACTCAAGGCTCCTTGCCTGCCTCCCTCTTTTCACCTGTTTTCCTATTCACACTTTTTTTTTCCATTTTACCAATTCTTTGGAATGTTTCAAGGATACCTATACCTTAATGAGTTGTGGATATTCCTTACAACAACTTCAAATGCCTTCCTTTTTTTCACACCCTTTTTAGTTAGCTGTTTTTTCTCTGTCCTCCAAAACTTGACTGATGTCTCTATTTTTCTGGATGGTCTTCAGTTGACCGTGCTTTCCCGTTAAAAAAATCCGTCCTGTTTCTGCAATGCCCTGTGAACTTCTATTTAACAGATATATACCTGATGCCTGTCCACATTGAGGGGCATGTTTGCCTCCGTCTACTCTCCTGCCCCACAATCTCCTATTAGAAGCCAGCTCTTTATTGGAAAGCATTGTGTATTAATAGTTTTTGTATTCACAGTTGGTTCCATGTAGCAGGAGCTCAATAACTATTTTAACTTGAATCTCTAAATGTATACATAAGACAATACATTTTTTTGTGAGCATCTGTTAAAAAATTTTGAAACAATAAAATAAAAAGAAACAATGAAGACTAACTGAAGCAATACAGATGTTCTGGTTTTCTTTCACAGACATGACCTCGGATAATTTTGGATATAACTTGTTGACGTTCATCATCTTGTACAATAACCTTATTCCCATCAGTTTACTGGTGACTCTTGAGGTTGTGAAATACACTCAAGCCCTTTTTATAAACTGGGTGAGTATCACAGCAGAGTTTAAAAGTTGAGCTGCTGCAGAAATGTCAACCACAATTTTCTAATACTCTCTCAGAGCCTTAGCCGTTTAATTGAGCTCCCAGAAAAGGAATAATATAATTAATTTATGATTTTGCCTGGAAGGTAAAGGGCCAGAGAAGTGGCCAGGGGTTTCTGGCGAAGGTGTCCCTGCGCCAGTGAGAGCAGGTACTGGTTACCTAACATCTCAGCCTCCTGGTATAGGAAATGGGGACTGGGGAGATAGTCGCACGTATTCAAGGGACTCATGTGAGGATAAAGTGAGAAAATGGAGGCAGAATGCTTAACAGATGCTTGTCTTCTAGTGAGCAGGGATGAAGTAGCTGCAACTGCTGGTGATGCTTTGAAGTCTAAATAGTGCTGAAGAAAGACCTCTTAGGTGTGTCTTTATCAGTGTTTATTATATATCAAAATTCATGGTGACAGTACCGTGGATTCCATTGTTAAGAGTGGACGTGGAACTTTTAAGGAACTACCATTGTCATTAAGCACTTGACTTCAGCATCCTGTATATGTAGACCAGGTGCCTTCATGTACTTTTTATTACTTTTCATAATAATAAAATGACATTGGTTAATAAAATTATGTAGATTTCAAGTATATGATTCTATAGCACATCATCTGTGTATTACATTGTGTGTTCACAACCTGCAGTCAGGTCTACTTTTGTCACCAGATATTTGAAAAGGCTAAAGGGGGTCATGTGCACTTTTATTTTAATCTTCATAATAATCCTGTGGGGGACATATTGGCTGAGATCAGGAACATGAGTTCGTCTAGGTCATGAAATACTCATCGTGAAACCAAATCTTCTGCATATATCAACAAATCACGTTTTTCTCCTTGTATCGCAGTGTTTCTATATGCTAATTGCCACTGTATTTTCACCCCCAAATTTAAAATGAGTACTTACATACTTGTTTTTAATCTAAATGAAGGTTTATGATACATACTTTCTGAAGTGCCCCTTCTTCTCACTCTCAGGACACAGATATGTATTATTCTGAAAACGACACCCCTGCAATGGCCAGGACTTCAAACCTGAATGAAGAGCTCGGCCAGGTGAGAGCCTCTCCGGGAACTTTAGTGACGGTGCCATGAACATGCGGGGAGACTGGAGTTAGAAGAATCATGGAGAGATTTTTCCAAAAAGACTTCTCTATGAATGTGGTTTTAATGTCTGAGGAGCTGTATGGTATTTGAGAGTATCATTGAACATTAATGTGAATTAGTTTTGGATTGCATTTTGAGACATGGATATATCTTATCACTTTGGAGGTACCTGCAAAAAATTTAGTACAAAGATACAGTATAATATTTTTTGGACTCCTAGAATTGTTTGTCAGCAGAAAATGGTAGGAGAAACAATGGTGAAGATACTCAGATATTCTCTAACCCTACAAAACATATGGGAGCTAATATGAAGGACATGTATTCATCACATCTCTTACATGTTCCAGATTTTGTTTCTGAAATATTTCAGGGAACCACTGTCTTTTTCACCATCACCCATGAACCCCAGTTACTTTACTGAGTTGTACTCTGCATTATGTTTTCCTCTTATGTTGAAATTACTACAAGGAATAACCTCTGTTGAATACACTGCAATTAAGGATTATAATTTCATTTTAAACATCTTATTTAAACTTCCCAACCACCCTGTGAGGTGGGTGCCATATACATCAGACTAAATTTGTCTCTTCCTCGAATTCTTTCCCAGTTTTCCAGATAAAGTTAATTTATCTCTTTTCTATCTTCCCATAACAGTCTTTCCAAACACAAACACAATAAAATAAGAGATGTTATAATGATAAATATATCACTATCTGTTTGTCTCTTGAGACTTTCAAGCCGGTTAGGGGTATGGGTGTACCCGAGACACAGTCTTTGGTTGTTTTGCACGGTGCTCAGGATGTCGTTGTTCTCAGGGTGCTGAACTGGACCTGAATAGCTGAGGGATTGAAAGTGCTCAGGAAGCACCAGAATGACATTACTCGTCCTTACTGGGTATATGGGGACATTTGCACAGGGAAGTAATTTAACATTTTTTTCAATTACATTTGACATTTAATAATAGTTTTTGGTGTACAGTGTAGTGATTAGACATTTATATAATTTACAAACTCATCACCCCATCAAGTCATGCATCATTATTACAGTATTACTGACTAGATACCCCCTGCTGTACTTCACATCCCTGTGACTCTTCTCTAACAGTCAATCTGTACTTCTTAATCCCTTCACCTTTTCACCCATCCACCCTACCAACCTCCCATCTGGTGACCATCAATTTGTTATCTTTTTTTATGAGTTTTTTTGTTTTGTTTATTCCTTTATTTTATTTTTTAGATTCAATATATTAATGGAATCATATGGTATTTGTCTTTCTCTATCTAATTTCACTTAGCATAATAGCTTCTAGGTCCATCCATGTTGTCACAAATGGCAAAATTTCTTTTTTTATGGCTGAGTAATATTTCTTTGTATATATGTACCACATCTTCTTTCTCCATTTCTGTTGATGGACACTTAGGTTGCTTCCATATCTTTGCTATTGTAAATAATGCTGCATGAACATTGGGGTCCATATATGTTTTCAGATTAGTTTTGGATTTCTTCAGATAAACATCCAGAAGTGGAATTGCATGGGGAATAGTTTTGAATTGGAACTTAAAGGGTAAGTTAAAATTCAGAAGACAGAGAGATGGCAAACCTTCAACTTTCTTATAATTTTTAAATTTTTTAATATTTTGACTTAAATTTTTAATTTTTAACAGCAAGGCAAGCCCTGGCTGGGTGGCTGACTTGGTTGGAGCATCATCCTACACAACAAAATGTTGGGGGTTTGAGTCCCTCTCAGGGCACATACCTAGGTTGCAGGTTCAATTTCCTGTTGGAGCACATACAGAAGGCAATCAATCAATATTTCTTGCTCATATCAATGTTTCTTTTTCTCTTTCTCTCCCCCTTTCTCTCTCTCGAAGATTGATAAACATATCCTTGGGTAAAGAATAGAATATAAAAACAATTCAGAAACACTTTATTAGAAGGCTGATTCTGCTGAACATTTTATACCTCTAGATTTACTGCATATAAAACTTACATAGAGACTTTATTTGTAGTTAAAGTATTAATTACCCATAGTGTACTAACTTTATATTTTTGTGTAATATTTGACTTTTTGGGAGTGTTAATCATCTTTCTTTAGGAAAAACCTTTCTTTAGGGAAAAAAATCTTCCTTAAAGACCCTCTGATTGCTTTAAAAATAATGAAGAAAAAGTACAGAATATAATTCATGTTATTAATCCCTCTTTTATACAACAGTAAAGGTGGCTTCCCTTTGGGGCCCTTGGAGTCCATCTGCATCCAACAACAGTTATGATCCCTCTTTAGAAAACTACTGAGAAACAGGAATTTTTACTGGAAGTAATTCTGTTAATCACTACCCTGCTATCAATCCATAATATAATTTCTCAGAATGTTATATATCTTCTAGGCAAAGCATTTTTTCATAGATGTGGAAACTGAGGCCAAGAAGGATGAGGTGGCTTTCCCAGGGTCCACATGACTAGTGGGTATCCAGAGCCCGAACCCAACTATCCCCTCCTGAGCTCCTTCCCCTCTTCTCAGGAGCACCAGGGAGGACACAGGCCTCACAGCACATGTGCATTGGGAGCTCGTCCCTGTCGCATGTGCTTATGTCAAAGTGGTTGCTTGTTGGCCTCCTACAGAAATTTCTTTTTACCTTTGTATATTGAGAGTTTATTGTATTAAGTCGCCAAACTTTGAATATGGAAAGTTATATAATCTACAGCAGTTCTGTGCTGCCTTTATGTAATCTTAATGGTGAAAGTGATTCAGAAGTGTGATGTTTGTTCCGTGCCGTTTTCAGGATATGCCTTCTTAATCCAGCCAGAATGTAGAGTCTTAAAAAATACTTTGAAGTTGTCAGTGTGTGAGCTTGTTGTCTTGACATATTGGGCATTAGAAGAGATATCATGGGACTATCTTGAAGAATGCTATGTGTCTTTGAGATGCCTTCTGGATGGACTTGGTGCTTAATGCTTGTAGAACTAAAATGGCTCCAGGCTGTGACTGAGTCTTCGCCGCACATTTCCACACAATCAGACTCTAGAATTGGCTATTGAAAAGGTTTTTAACTGGTCTAAGCATTAACATATATTTATTTATTTATAATATATAATAATAACAATTATATATGATATACATGCAATTCTAAATATATTTTGTGTGGTTGAAGGAAATTTACCTTTTAAAATTTATACAAATTTTGAAAAGCATAGAATAAAGACTTTATTGGTTTTTGCATTGTATTAAATCCTTGATGTATGTATTTTTTTTGATTCTTTTATTTTAGGTTAAATACCTGTTTTCTGACAAAACTGGAACTCTTACATGCAATATCATGAACTTCAAAAAGTGCAGCATTGCTGGAGTAACCTATGGGTAAGTATGTGTATCAGTTATTGAAAATTTGATATGTGTTCTTCCAAACAAATCAGGTTTATTTTTTTTGCTTACTAAAATACTTTGACTTTCTGATATTTTGAAGGGATACTTGCAAGTTTCTGGTGACAAATCCAAAGAATCATTGTGAAGACCAATGCCAAGGAGCTTACCGCCTATTTTTTTTTCTGGGAGTTTTATGGTTTCAGGTCTTATGTTCAGGTCTTAATTCATTGTGAGTTAATTTTTATGTATGGTGTAGGGTAGCAGTCCAGTGTTATTTTGCATGTGGCTCTTAAATTTGCCAACATCATTTATTGAAGAGATTATCCTTTCTCTGGTGTTTATTTTTGGCTCTTTTGTCATAAATTAATTGACCATATGTGTGTGTGTATTTCTGGGCTGTCTGTTCTGATCCATTGATCTATGTTTGCTTTTATGGCAACAACATACTGTTTTGATTACTATACCTTTGTGATATAGTTTGAAATTAGCATGATGCTTTCAGCTTTGTTCTTTCTCAAGATTGCTTTGGCAGTTTGGTTCTTTTGCAGTTCCATGGTTCCATACATATTGGGCTTGTTTATTCTATACCTGTGAAAATGCTCTTGATATTTTGATAAGGATTGCATTGAATCTGTAGACTGCCTCAGGTAATACATACATTTTAATAACATAAATTCTTTTTATCTATAAGCATGGACTATCTTTCCATTTATTTGTGCCTTCTTCAATTTCCTTCATTAATATCTTATAGTTTTCAGTGTACAGCTCTTTCATCAGCTTGGTTAAATTTACTTCTAGGTATTTTATTTTTTGAATACAATTGTAAGTGTGATGTTTACTTAATATCTCTTTCTGATAGTTCATTATTAGTGTATAGAAATGCAACAGACTTTTGTATTTGATTTTGTACCCTGCGACTTGACTGAATTTGGTTATTAGTTCTAACAGTGTTTTGGGTGGAGTCTTTAGGTTATTCAGTATTTATTATATCATCTGCAAATAGAGTTTTACTACTTATTTTCAGATCTGCGTGCCTTTTCTTTCTCTTTCTTGCCTAATTGCTCTGGCTAGGACTTCCACTACTATGTTGAATAAAATTGGCAAGAGTGGGCATCCTGGCTTGTTCCTGATCTTAAATAAAATGCTTTCATTTTTTACCACTGAGTGTGATGATAGACATGGGCCTATCACATATGGTCTTCATTGTGTTGAGGTATGTTCCCTTTGGGCCCATTTTGTTGAGTTTTTAATCATAAATGAATATTGAATTTTGTCAGATGCTTTTTCTGCATTTATTGGTCATATGATTTTTATCCTTCATTCCTTACTGTGGTTTATCCCATTGATTGATTTGAAGATTTTGAACCATCTTGCATCCCTGGAATAAAGTTTACTTGATCGTGGTGTATGATCCTTTTAATGTGTTATTGCAATTTGGTTTGTGAATATTTTGTTAAGGATTTTTGTTGAGGATCCATGTTCATCAGAGACGTGGGCCATAATTTACTTTTTCTTGTGGTGTCCTTTTCTGGTTTCAATATCTGGGTAATGCTGGCATTATAACATGAGTTTGGAATCATTCCCTCCTTTTATATTTATGGAAGAGTTTGAGAATGATTGGTATTAATTTCTCTTTGAATGTTTTGGAGAATTCACTAGTGAAGCTGTCTGGTCTGTAGTATTTGTTTGTTGGGAGGTGTTTTTGATTACTGATTTAATCTCCTTACCAGTAATGGGGCTGCTCAGATTTTCTATTTCTTCATGATTCAGTCTTGGTAAGTTGTTCTATCCATTTTTTTTCTAGGTTGTCCAGTTTGTTGGGATATAGCTGTTCATAGTAGTCTCTTACGATTCTTTGTGTTTTGTCAATTGTAATATCTCCTCTTCTCATTCATTTCTTATTTTGAGACCTCCTTTTTTTTTTCTTGGTGAGTGTAGAAAAAGGTTTGTCCATTCTTTTTATAGAACCAGATCTTAGTTTTATTGATATTTTCTATTGTCTTTTTAGTTTCTTCTATTTATTTCCTCTCTGGTCTTTGTTATTTCTTTCCTTTTACTAACATTGGGCTTTATTTGTTTTTTCTCTAGTTATTTGATGAGTAAAATTAGGTTAAGATTTTTTTGTTTCTTGATGTGTGGGCATTTATCACTATGAACTTCCCTTTTACAACTACTTTCATTTCATACCATAAGTTTTGATATGTTTCTATGTTCTTTTGTCTCAAGGCATTTATTTTATTATTATTATTTTGAGCCATTGGTTATTCACTAGTATGTTGCTTAATCTTCACATATTTTTGATTTTTACAATTTTCTTCTTGTAATGATTTTAGTTTCATACCACTATGGTCAAAAAAGATGCTTGATATGATTTCAGTCTTCTTAAATTTGTTGACTTGTTTTATGGCCTAATGTGTGATTTCTTTCAGAGAATGTTCCTTGTGTGAATGCCTATCATTGGTTCACAGTTTTGTGACTACTTTGTCTTCCTTTCTTTCTGGCAGTCATTTTCCTGAATTGACAAGAGAGCCGTCCTCAGATGACTTCTCGTAAGTAGATTCTAGCATGTCTGGATGCTTCAGTGGGAAAGGCTATTGAACAATTTTATATTGTTAGGTCTCACCTGAATATTTTGTAATTGAAAGTTGCCTATATGTTATTTTAAGAGAGAACCAGAATAAAATTTGAACATGAATATGAATTCATGAATTTCATGAATATGAAATTCATAAACATGAATTTTTAAAATTCATTGATGCTACAAGTTTTAACAAAAAGTAATGAGCCCTTGGTCCATTACTTCTCACTTACTTGCCACTTCTTAGGTAGGGTAATGTCTTCAAGGATGTAGTATAGATGTTATGTATCACATACCAGAATTTCATTCCTTTTAAAGGCTGACTAATCTTCCTTTGCATGTATGTAGCACATTTTGTTTATCCATTTATCCGTTGAGGGGCATTTGGGGTAATTTCACCTGTTGGCTATTGTGAATGATGCTGCTGTGAATATTGGTGCATAGTGAGTCTCTGCTTTCAATTCTTTGGGGTATGTGTGTAAAAGTAGGATTGCTAGGTCATGTGTTTATTCTATGTTTAACTTTTTGAGGAACCACCAAATGTTTTCAACTAGGTGTACCATTTTACATTCCTGCCAGGAATGCACAATTTTTCCAAATCCTTGAATCACTTGTTAATTAATGAAATAATTAAAAAAAATAATAACCATCTCAATGGGTATCAAGTGGTATCTCATTATGGTATTGATTTATATTTCTCTTAGGACTAGTGATATTATCTGCTCATGTTTTAAGATTTATATACTAACAAAGCTGATTAGTAGGGCTGTGTGTGGTGGCAGTGCAGTGTGGTGGATGACTAACTGGCCTCCCTGTGGGATGATTAGCCAGGACCTACTATTTATTAGAGAATCCCTGGATGTCATGTCTGTGGGTCTTTCTTATGAACTAATCAGTATTCTCATTAGAAGAACTCTTCCATTTTATGCCAGGGGCTATATATGTGGCTGCGACTATTACGGGAGCTGAGTGGAGGCAGAGGGTTGGTGATCATACCTTTCAGTATATGAGGTCTGTCTGGAAAAAGTCTAGCCATTATTAATATAATGAGAATGATTTGTGTGACACTGATGTAACCTGGTAGCCAAGGGGAGTGGACTGGAATGTGCATGTGTGAACAATGATGACTTCACTGTACTAGTCAGTGGGGGCAGTAGATGCCATTAGTGAGCATGTGTACCACGTGGCCATCACATTTAAAATGACTGAATGAGTAGAGTAATGAATCTGCATCAAATTTTGCGTTAAGCTTGAAAACTCCTCTGTGGAAACTATTCAGCTATGGGCAACTGATGACTGACAGCTTCATCATGACAACCCCTCCCCACCCCCACCATGCATCTTGTGCAGAGTTTTTTGGCAAAATATCAAGTTCCTGAGGTGACTCGGGGCCTCTAAAGCCCAGATTTGGAGCCTGCAACTTCCAGCTTTTCCCAAAACTAAAATCACCTTGGAAAGGGAAGAGATTTCAGGTCATTGATGAGATTCAGGAAAATATGACAGGGTAACTGTTGGCGACTAGGAGAATTGTGCGAGGTCCCAAGGTGCCTACTTTGAAGGGGATTGAGATGTCATTGTCCTATGTACAATGTATCTAGTGTCTTCTTCAATAAATGTCTCTATTTTTTATATTACATGGCTGGATACCTTCTAGAAAGACCTTGTCATGTTATAGGATTTCTCTTAAAACTCCTGTCTTGGGAGGATGGCCTACTTGACTTGCCTGTGTGGCCAGTGTTCCTGGGTCCAGGGCTGGTCTGGTTTAACCTCTCTAAAGGAGAAAACTTCCATTTCTTTCTGGTTGCAGAAGATTCAGTTGACTGGCTGCATGGGGTAAGGAAGGGCTCTTGAAGGCTGACCCTTCCTCAGGTGGATTTGGAACCTGTCCTGATTGCCACCTTCCCTTTATCTCACAGCTACCTACCTTGTGCTGCTGTTTCCCCATTTGGGGTCATCAGCTGGCATTTTAGGTGCTTCTCTTTCCAAGCTACTGGTTTCTGTTTCCTTGGCTCCACTAAACTCTGATATCTATTCAGAGTTCAGACTGACATCAACTGTGCTGTCCTCTCTTCTTCCATCATATTGGTCTTGAAGAAAGGGTTTCAGGAAGGAGTGGAGGTACATGCATGTCATTAAGACATGACATTTTCTTTTCTTTCTTTCTTTCTTTCTTTCTTTCTTTCTTTCTTTCTTTCTTTCTAGAGAGGGAAGGGGGGAGGGAGGGGGAGAGAGAGAGAGAGAGAGAGAGAGAGAGAGAGAAACATCAATGTGTGGTTGCTGGGGGCCATGGCCTGCAACCTAGGCATGTGCCCTGACTGGGAATCGAACCTGTGATGCCTGGTTCACAGTCCGTGCTCAATTCACCGAGTTATGCCAGCCAGGGCCAACATGACATTTTCTTCAATGGGGTAGGACACAGCTGTAATATCAAGTTTCCCTTCTCATAATTATTTGCCTCCTTTTTTTCTCCTATATCTGAGCCCTGGCCATAAATAGCTGCATAGACACAATGCAATAATTCCTCATATTTTTCCTGCACTGAGCAGGCACTCTTGCAAGTTTTCCCTGGTAGAAGTTTTACAGAGACCAACTAAAATGACAAAATCAGGTGTTGATCCTTGCCTCTGTTTCCTCTCCTTGTAGCTATGTTGTTGTTTATAAAAACTTATAGAATATAGTAAGGTAAACTATTTCCTGTCTTGAGGTTTGAAATAATATATAGTATTCCAAATCTTTAAGAGTTCAAGTGTGGTTCTTCTTGGAGACAGATTCTTACTGGATTTGAATTATCTTTAAGGAAGTTTGAACTGAATAAATGTTTTCTTTTCTCTTTACAGCCGGATGTCTTGTCCCCCTAGTGATTCGTGTGACTTTGATGATCCCAGGCTCTTGAAGAACATGGAGGATCGACATGTAAGGCCACCATTTTGCCTCTAGGACTTTAAACAGCTTATGGTGTACTTCTACGTACATGGGCAGTACTTTGTGGTTAACACTTTTTATAAGTTAATGTAAAGCTAAATTAAATGTGTGGTGAAGTTATAAAGTATCACATCAAGGTTAAGACCAGCCTTACTATAGTATTCTCTAACATTTCATATTGCTATTGCTTTATAAATAAGTCTTCTACAGCACTGTTTCTTCACAGTTGTGAGTCTACAAGCTCTTGTGTTTTGAAAAGTAATTATAATGTTCTTTGACTAGGACAATTTAGGAAACAAAAGTAAGCTATAATAACCTGTAGCAGTAATAACATCCTACTCTGTGCCAAACATTTGACATGTGTTTCCTTGAGCACCTGAGTCACCCAGAGAGTTAATAGAAAGCTGCATAAAAAGAGTAACTTGGCTGAGAGTTACTCAGCAAACAAATGTAGAAATGAGACTCATAGCTTAAGTGTTTGAATCTTAACTACGACATCACATTATTTCAACTGTTGTAACAAACCAGAATTAACTGCAGCATCGCATACATTTTATTTACTTTTAAAAGATACTTTGAAAAATACCTACTTAGAAAACTGTTCAATGATCAAAGCATTTCACAACCAATTTAGTCAGTATAAATCAGATCTAATATTATTAATTTATTTCTGAATAAAATTTTAGTTTTAAAATTAGGTAAACACGAGCAAACCTAAAACTTCATCTTTCCAAAATTTTGATAAGATACAGCTATATTTAAAACTTTCTCTGAATTTTCAGCAAGAAAATTCTTCTGTTCTATTGCAGTTAGTGTCCATTTGTTAATGCTAAAACCTTCCCAGCAGTGGTTTGCAAATGCGAGTGTGTGAGGTGTCCTGGTCCATTAGCTGAGATGCAGAGAGGACGCTGTTGAAGTCCCTGCTCCAGGTCACAGTCATTGACGTGGTCCTTTCCTGGATTTTAATTTTAGAGTGTATCCAGCTTCTAGGCTAGAGGTTCTGCACACAGAAAAATGACATTTTTAGAAGACGCTTCCTTGGGTGGAGCATAATTTTAATCCAAGGATTTGAAAGAAGCAGGTGCACTGTGGGGAATTCCTTCCTGAAAGTGGACTTGGGAATACTTAGCTCGGTTAATTTATGTACACATACTGATGTTTTCCCTGAAGCTGAAGCCATATTTGTGTGTCCTGAGTTTCTAGGGGTTTCCGATTATCCATCACATGCTCTTTATCCTCTCCTCTCTTGACGTCTGAGCGGAGACTGAGCATGGGTAAGAGTCTTCTAGTGAGCATTTCTTGTCCCGTGGTCAATGGCATGCATTTTAGGAGGACCCCCACTCTTACAGCTTCTTTTTTCTTTCTTGCTGTGCCCTCGCCTTCAACTCTCCAGAGCCAACTTTTCCTTTCTAGAGGGAAGGCCTGTGAGCATAGGGGCAGCTGCAGCCCTTGTGAAAGGGAGCCCTGACCTAGGGAGATTATCGTAAGCATTGATGAAAACATGGGGACTTTTAAGGATATTTTAATAATCTGGATACTTGGAGTTCATTAAGTGCTTAATTAGACTTCAAATTGAGGAATTTATCTTCTACTTTTTAGTAAAATCTTACTTTCCTATATTTAACATCTTTAAAAGCTTCTGAGGCGTTCATCTTGGCTACTGCATTAATTAAGCCCTTTGACCTTTAACATCCAGCTCTACTATAAATGATGAAGAATATATGCTCCAATATTTTTATTTGGAAAGGTGTGGGATCAAATTGAATGTACCCAATGGATGTTTTTAAGCATTTAAAAAATTATTTTTAATTGCAATTTGTATTCCATATTATTTTGCATTAGTTTCAAGTGTATAGTAGAGTCCATTAGATCACTTAGTTATTTTGCCGAAATGTGGTTGAGGTGAGGGAAGACGCATTTTAGGAGTTTTTAGCCTATGGACATCCTACATTCTTATCTAAATTGCCTAGGGACCAGTGACTAAAATTATAGCAGTTGAACCAAGAAACCCTTACTTTCCTCCCAAGGGAGTACTTCCATCTGCTGCAGAATTTCTGTTTTTCGTGAGTCATCATTTCTGATTTTCTGAGTCCCTCAGGACTGTTTTTTAAACTTTGTGTGGGCTGATAGCCAGGATGGAATTTGCCTCTTAGCGGATCATCTCTAGGAACAATTCACATGCTCCCTTAATTATATCGCTAACCAATGACTTTCAATTTGTGATATAATTTTCCAACAGATTTTAAATCTTTATGCCTTGGGCTTGGGTTTCCAAGAAGAAATTATTTGTATATGTATATCATTTGTATACTTTATAGCTGCAAATTGGAATTCAAGACAATTTTAGACATGTATAGTTTTCTTCTGTTTTTCACAGTCATCAAATAAATTGATCGTACTTATTTCTGGATAAATAGAGCATTTGTGCAGGCTAAAATCTGTTCACTGAAGGACAGGTATTATATGATTATAATTATATGGGGTACCTAGAAGAGAGGCAGAGCAGACTAGAGATTACTAGCGGTCAGGGAGCAGGGAGAATGGGAGTCATTGTTTGATAGGGACAGTGTCTGTTGGGAAGATGAAAATGTTTCGGAAATAAGTGGTGGTGATGGATACACAGCCATGTGGATGCATTCAATGCCACCGAACTGTCCACTTCGAGATGGCTACAGTGCTAAACATCATATGTGTGTTTCCCACAGTTTCTTTCGACCTGTGGAACGATATGCACACACATACGTGCACGTGCCTGCATACATTTCCCAACACTCACTTACTTGTGGTTATCAATCCTTTTTCTTCTTCATGGGAGTTAGTGAAAAAAGTTTATTTTCAAACATGGAGCACTTGTCTAAATATATTACAAATACCTTATCCATAGGCTTCAAATGAAGATGATCCCCCTTTCCTAAATTATTATAGAATGTCAGTTTAAGTAGAGAACCAAAGGTAAATTGATTTTGTCATGGGGATATTTTTTTATCTTTAAGAATTTTGTCTGGCCTTCCACTCAAGGTAGAAACTTGATTTGAGTATGTGTGCAACTTTTCTTTATAATGCTCAGGAAATGCTTTGCTAGTAGGTTTATGTATTTGCTGTTAAATCAAAGACTCTTTTGTGTTGTTTCGTCATGGGAGAGGTGACATGTGGGACTAGATAGCTAGTTCTCTGATGCAGAAGGTAATTTTGAAATGAAATTCTGAAATTAAAGTGCTTTTGGATAAAAGCTACTTTTGTGGTGTAGGCCTTGGGGAATTGGTTAATTCTCTAATTGAAAGATTTAATTGAACTATAATTTAATGTTCACGCTCTCCTTATGAGGGCTGATAAGTAGTAGCTGGGTGAGCAGTGTGATCTGTTTCTGTATAATTGCTCTCAAATGATATTCAGGTCAGAGGGAAACTAAAAATGTTAAAAGTGTTCATCACTATTTGTTGGTGACTAAACAAATAAGAAGAGGAGCAGGAGAGGGGAAGGGGAAGAGGAAGAGGGAGAAGAAGGATAAGAAGGAGGAGGAGGAAGAGGAAGAGGAGGAGAAGGAAAGGAGGAGGAAGGAGAAGAAGAAAATTTCATAAAAATCGCAAACAAAATTGTTCTCTGAATATGAAAATACAAATCTATCTCAAATTTATAGTCAGCTTCCTATTTAAAAGTGAAACATGAAAGAATTAAAGATAGTGATTTTAAAATAACCTCAGGACAAGGAAACCTGGTGTCACCCCTGTCTTTGAATACCATTCTGAAAGTGCTAGGCTATGCAGACAGATGAGCTCT
Organism: Phyllostomus discolor; assembly: GCF_004126475.2. Lineage (NCBI taxonomy): Eukaryota > Metazoa > Chordata > Mammalia > Chiroptera > Phyllostomidae > Phyllostomus > Phyllostomus discolor. The sequence continues at coordinate 109,840,909 of NC_040904.2, forward strand.
AAACAGATGTGTATATTGGAAAAGAAAAGGGAAAGGTAACTATTTGTGGATGATATTATTGTCTGCCTTGAAAACCTAGGAGGGTCAACCACCTTGGAGAGCAAGTAAGAGTTTAGTTACTACTGGATATTGAATTCATTTATAAAATTACATGTTTTTACTTACATATGAACAATAAACTTGTAAAACACAATGGAAATAGGATTACATTAATAGACTTCTGGCCAAGATGGAGGCATAGGTAGACATACTGTGCCTCCTTACACAACCAAAAGAAGGACAATAGCAAATTTAAAAACGAAAAATAATCAGAACTGCCAGAAAATTGAACTGTGTGGAAGTCCAACAACCAAGAAGTTAAAGGAGAAATATTCATCCAGACTGGTAGGAGGGGTGGAGACAGGCAGCTGGGCAAAGAGGACTTGTGAAAGGAGGTGGAGGCTGGTGGACACTGAGAGGCAGTGGCTTGTAGACTGGGTGGTCCTATATTTGCATGCACACAAACCTCGAGGAACAACTGGGGAGTGAGACAGACCACACAACCCAGGGCCCCAGCATGGGGAAATAAAGCCTCAAAGCCTCTGACTGAAAACACCTGTGGGGGTTGAGATGGCAGGAGAAACTCCCAGCCTCACAGGAGAGTTTGTTGGAGAGACCCACAGGGTCCTAGAATGTACACAAACCCACCTACCATGAATGAGCACCGAAAGGGCTCAGTTTGCTTGTGGGGGTAGCAGGGGAAGTGACTGGAAACTGGCAGAGGGCCGAGTAGGCAACATTGTTCCCTCTCAGACCCCTCCTCCACATATAGCATCACAACGCAGTGACGTGGGTTGCCTCACCCTGGTGAACACTTAAGGCTCCCCCTCTTACTGTGTAACAGATGTGCCGAGACAAAAAAAAAAAGGGCCCAAATGAAAGAACATATCAAAACTCTAGAAAAATACAACTAAGTGATGAAGAGATAGCCAATCTATCACATGCAGAATTCAAAACACTGGTTTCAGTGTTCAGGATGCTCACAGAATTGGTTGAATTTGGTCACAAATTAGACAAAAGAAAATAAAGGCTATGCTAAGTGAAATAAAGGAAAATGTACAGGGAACCAAACATGATGGAAAGAAAACCAGGACTCAAATCAACCATGTGGGCCAGAAGGAAGAAAGAAACATTCAACCATAATAGAATTAAGAAACAAGAATTCAAAAAATGAGGAGAAGCTTAGAAACTTCCAGGGCATCTTTAAATGTTCCAACATCTGAATCACAGGGGTGAAGAGGAGGAACAAGAAATGGAAAACTTACTTTAAAAAATAACGAAGGAGAACTTCCCCAATCTGGTAAAGGAAATAGACTTCCAGGAAGTCCAAGAAGCTCAGAGTCCCAAAGAAGTTGAACCCAAGGCAGCACACACCAAGGCACATCATAATTATATTGTCCAAGAGCACAGATAAGGAGAGAATCTTAAAAGCAGCAAGAGAAAAGGAGACAGTCACCTACAAAGGAGTGCCCATTAAGACTGTCAGCTGATTTCTCCAAAGAAACCTTCCAGGCAAGAAGGGGCTGGAAAGTATTCCAAGTTGTGAAAGGCAAGGACCTATATCCAAGATGACTCTATCCAGCAAAGCTATCATTTAGAATGGAAGGGTAGATGAAGTGCTTCCCAGATAAGCTCAAGTCAAATGAGTTCATCATCACCAAGCCCTTATTATATGAAATGTTAAAGGTACTTATCTAAGAAAAAGAAGATAAATATGAACAGTAAAATGACAACAAACTCACAATTATTAACAACCACACCTAAAGCAAAACCAAAAGAAACTAAGCAAACAACTAGAACAGGAACAGAATCCCAGAAATGGAGATCACATGAAGGGTTATCAGTGGGGGAGTGAGAGGGGAAGAGAGGGAAAAAGGTACAGAGAATAAGTAGCATAAATTGTAGGTAGAAAATAGACAAGAGGAGGTTAAGAATAGTATGGGAAATTGGAAGCCAAGGAACTTATATGTACAGCCCATGGACATGAATTAAAGGGGGGGAATGCAGGTGGGAGGGGGTGTGCGGGGTGGAGGGGAATAAAGTGGGGAAAATGTGACAACTGTAATAGCATAATCAATAAAGTATATTTAAAAATTTCCTTAATAATATAAAAAGCAATAGTGCAGTGCCTCACATATAGTAGATTTTTTAATAAATAAAATTAATAGTAATAAATTAATAAATTAATGGATAAAATATGCCAAGATCATATTTAGAAGCTTTAGAAGCCTTTAGTAATAGAAATACATACAGTATTTTTAGATGGGTAAGCAGCATTAAGATATCATTTCTCCAGTAATTATTATATAAATATGGTCTAATCCCAATGAAAAAATGTAAGGATTTTGTGTGTGGGGTGGGGAGAACAAAGAAATGTATTGAATACATATCTCTGACAATTCTGGTTTTGTTTTTTAAAAAGCATAATAGACCAGGGGGCACTGCATTACAGGTGGTAAGAGACTATGAAGTTAGAGAGCAGACCTGATGTAGAGCAAGTGTCAATGCGATGGTGCAGAGGGCCCAGGGGCTCAGTGGGTCCCGCGTCAGTCATTGCCACAGTGATCCGATGTAGATTTGAGTGCCTTCTATTTGCTCGACCTGGCCATATATTCCGGAGCAAGGCAGACAACCTGCCCACCCTCCTGGCTCTCACCGAAGTGTGCGGTCAGATGCTGGGGGCATCCTGGGAGGGGGCATGGGCTTCTTCTCTGTTCCCACCTGACCTACTATATGGGCCAGCACGTTAAGAACAGTGTTGCAGGAGAGGGGTGATGACAGCCTCCTCTGATACACTGACTGTTGAACTGAAATCCAGAGGATGAGTAGGTAGAAGAATTGGCTGAACCCCTGTGAGGTGCAGCAGTGGAACAGTAGGAAGGGGGAACCTTGCTGGAAGCCCTGCAGACCCAAGTGGCAGGTAGAGAATGCAAGAGGGTGAATGGCAGGAATTCCACATGACAGCTCCCAACCTCTGTTCTCAAGGGAGTAGGAAGCCAGCACAGGGGGGTAGGCAGGACATGAGCCGACTCTAACTCTGACGTCTGTCAGTGGTTTTAGAACAGAGGAATTAACTCAGTGTCGTGCTTCAGCCCACAGCTCCTTGCATACAGGAGTTCCTCACTCTTCTGGCCGTGTGCCACACCGTTGTTCCCGAGAAGGATGGAGATAACATCATCTACCAGGCTTCCTCCCCAGGTGAGGCCTCTTGGCCCATGTGTTCTGCTGTCCCCTTCTCTGGAGACTTGGATGTTTGCAGTTCCTTGTGGGAGATGTGGTGGTGTAGCCTGCCCTACAGAGACCCCACTATTTGCTTCTGGCCTCAGACAGTTTACAAGCTAAGGCTGTAAGGATTAAAACCATAGAAAGCTAGAGCTGGTTTCTATGGACTCCAGTAACACTTTGAGAACAGGAGGAGGCCCCAGGCCGTCATGCATTTCCTAGCAGAAGTCACATGCTAGGCAGAGCTGTCAGGAGGGAGTGAGGTTGGCTTCCTTGCTGCCCCCACCCCTTGTGGACTTTCTGACTGCCGGTGAAGCTGTGTCCCGGAGCACTAACGCTGCCCACTCTTGGTGCTCTGCGAACCCACAGTGCTGAACAAACACACTGCCTCTCTCAGAGAAGTCGTGGGAGGAACACTGCAGTTCTTCAGAGAACTTGGCTCCAATTGAGAGTAGTAGGTATATAATCCCTGTTGTCCCCAAGAATTCCTTTTAGTTCCAAGTCTTCCTGTCTAAGAGAAGTGATTCTCTCCAGCCCCTGGTGGGAGGAAGAGTGAGTGGGTACCTTCTGCACCCCAAATACACAGGAGGCCAAGCCTCTTTAACTAACTGGTGTAGGTTTTGTTAATTTGAAAAATAATACTTGCTAAGCAGAATTCTGGCATTACCAGTGCTTAGTCAATGTTTCATTAACTCTTGATTGACAGATGAAGCTGCTTTGGTTAAAGGAGCTAAAAAGCTGGGCTTCGTGTTCACAGCCAGGACGCCCTACTCAGTCATCATAGAAGCCGTGAGTGACATGCCTGGGCACCTTGCCACCTTGCAGATCACCTGCTTTTTGGAAGTCTGTGTGTTTGAAATAGCATGTCTATTATAAACATGATAGTTAATTGTCTATTTTTTTTTCTGTGAGAAACTCGGCCTGTTGAAAAACTGAGATGTTATGTGACTATATTAGCTCATTAACATTGTTTTTGCAATTGCAATAATTTTTCTCTTTTAATGGTGCTTCCCCACAAGTCAAAACCCCGATGTGAAATTATCTGTAGTAAAGAAGTTAGGAGGCCTCCTCTTTGTTCTGTAGTACTTGGGAAAACAGCTGTGGGCCCACCTGCTGCGGGGGCAGCTTCTGCAGCTCCTGTCTGCTGCCTCGGTGCCAACTGTGCTTGCACAGCAAGGCCCTTGCTCCACTGGCTTTAGTCTCCTTAGCTGGGAGAGAGGGGAATTGGCTCTTAGAATCTTTTTTATATACATGAGTTTTTATTTTTGCTAGAGTAAAGGGGTTTATGTAGTTTCCCTCACAGGAAGCCTGAGGGAGAAATTTGGTGATAGGAACAAATTTAAATCAAGAATAAGATCACACAGTGACCCTTGAGATGGGCAGCAGGGGCAGCTGATGGTCAGGACCTGCCAGGTGCATTTTACTGCAGCCTGGGTTGATGAGGGCCTGGGGGTAGTCACTGCCTTCTCTCTCCTCTGCCTTTCTCCGCCCTCAATTTGGGGACGACTCATGGATTATTATGGTTTGGGGCATTATTTATCCTTAAGTCCCTAGGCCTGTTTAATGCATTTGAAATTTGCTTATAACTTATATAATATCTTGATATTGTTCCTGACTTAGCAGTGGTACATTTTTTCTTTAGTTTATATGCAAAACCTATAAAATATTATACCTTATACAGAGTGCCCATTTCTTGACATTTTCAGTTTCCTACAGAGTACAGACATCAGCTCATACTTGTTTTTATTTTATTTATTTCATACAAACAGAAAGAATTAAGTTTAGGGAAGTGTGAAATCATTGAAGTGAAACCAGGTCCTTAGCGAATGTAGAGTTTTTTTCATAAAAGTGTTTCATAGATGTAGTCTTCTTCCCCTTCATTTCTGAGGAGGCTTCTATTTAGGACTTCGGACAAGGTGTTTGGTTGTGTGCTCTGTTGTGTGGGTGTTTGCACTGTAGCAGTGGGATTGTGAGGCGGTGTGGACCGTCCGGGCTCAGTCCGGGAGACAGGGAGAGGATGGCTGCCTCTGCTCTGCTCACACCGCCAGGCGTTAGTAAGGGGGGCGAGAGAGCCAGGTGACGCCATTGTCATCACTGTGTTAGATGCAGATGAAAAGCCGTTGATACTCCTTGATCATTTTATTAAACTATTAAGGCCATATTTCTGAGAGTAAAAATGACTACCTGATTAAGATTTATAAGTAATAGTAAGTTTTAAAATCCTATTTAACCATTAATATCAAGATATTATCAAACCACAAATTCTTGAGTTGGTTAATGGCTATTTACATGATATGGCCTCACTGACCATCTTAGCAACCCACGGGAGTGGTTGGTGTAACAGCAGTGCAAAGAGGGCCCCCGCCAGTCACAGTGCTAGTGCCAGGGGCTAACCATGGGCGCAGAGGTCTGATGAAGCTGGGATGGGCTGAGCTCCCCTGTGTCAGTCAGGTACTTGTAATTTGCATGTTACTTCATTTTTTTCCTCTTCAAGCTAGGGGACAAGTGCTATCACCACTTATAAGAAAGTCACACATTTGGTGGAGAAATTGATCTCCAACTCCAATCTGTTGAACTCCAAAGCCCATGTTATTTTCACTGTGATGTATTGGGGAAATAGAAACAAAATTTAATTAAAAAGTTTGAAAATGGTCATCTGAAATATTCTGGGAAAAAATGACAGTATTGAAGTTCTAACTTTGAAGAACCTGAAGCAAAGGACATCTGATTAATTGCCCTAAAATCTGATGCTGATTCATAATTCCTTATTTCTGAATCTAAAATCCAAGGAGCTTTAAATTCCAATTTTTTTCCTAAATTTAGGACATGAGCACGTGGCAACTAACCCTAACCAGAGCTGACGTGAGGCTACTTATGTTCTTTATGAATCTCAGTGTGAATAGTCATGTTTTGCTGAACAAAATTGATGTGTGGTGTTACAGGACGTTACCCTGGGGATGTTATGATGTACACATATATTTCTATAAAATGTGTTAAATTCTGAATTCGCAAGTGTAACTGGCCCCAGGGTTTCAGATGAGCCTGTCTAGCTTGTGTCTTTTATTTTCATGTCTTGGAAGTGGCTATGCAGCCAAACGAACTGGAGAAAAATGAGAAGCTCCTACCAGAAGGGGGAGCTATGACCCAACTAAACTGTACCGGAAAAAAGTACCAGCCGACAAAGCTTTTGCAGAGATAGAGGAATGAAAAGTGAATGAGAGGAAGGGGGAGGGAGAGGGAGGGAAGGGGAGAGGTTTAGTACTGGGGAGACAGTTGTTTTGAGAATTTATTACTTTGCATCTCAGGTAAGAGCCTGTTTTTCTTTCTTTAGATGGGACAGGAACAGACATTTGGAATCCTTAATGTCCTGGAATTTTCTAGGTATGTTTGTATTTCATGCACTTGAAATAAAATATATAATATATAATATAATACATAAATATATAAAGTATATATATTTATATTTTATATATTTTATATGTATAAAATAACTTGATCAGTGTGTTTGATTAAATATAGTACTTAAGTGTTAAATATAGTAAATGTATTTCTACAAGCCTTCTTCTCCCTGGAATTTGTGACTTTCATTAGAGAAAGCAAAGTAGGTATATTTTCCTTCTTTCCATTGTTTTTCCCAGATGAAATGTTATACTTCCATATCCTTCTTTTTCTTTAGATTTCCAGAACCTGGTATTCTTGTCAGCAACCGCAGACACGTCTGCATAGTTCAGAGTATGGAATGAGGGCATTGCTTCTTCTGGCTTTCCCAGGCCGGCCGGAGCACTCCCGTGGGGATCTGGGAAGCATCCCTCTGCAGGCTTGGTCCGCGCAGGGCAGTGCTCCTGAGTGTGTTTGGGCTCAGTCCTCGCCCTGTCGCCCTGTCGTTTACCTTAAGACCTGAAACATCTTGTTGGATTGCTTGTTTCCCTCGTTTATTCATGATTTGTTGTAAATACACCTTAATTTTTGATTTTTCTCTCCTCCTTAACATTGAACTGTCCATACTAGAGCAAGGTTCTGTTTCTGCCTCCAAAGTATCTTTTCTTATCATTAAGATCAGGTGGGTTTTTCAATGACCTTTGTCAAATCATTCCCAAACTGTTTACTCTGTCTGCTTTATAAGCTGTTTGAAAAAGATCACTTTTTTGCCCTTTTTTAAGGAAATGCTTTCTAGCCCTACTCTTTAGTTTTAGGACCACATAATAGAACTTTGGATCGGGAGGACTTAGGGTTGAGCGTTCAGTGGGAGAGAGGGATGGTTGGTAACAGTAGTAGTTCACGCAGGGGACAAGTTTGTTTGTGGAGGCGAGGCACATACTAAATCTCTCTCCAGGCTTTTTGTGCCCCCTCTCTCGTTGGCGTCCTGGAAACTGCTGCTGTGTGGCCGAATTAACTGGGGCCAGCAGTTACTGGAAGGATGAAGAGGAGAAAGGGGAGTTAGGTAAACACAGGTGAATATGGATGGAGATATGAAGATGTATTAAAAAAACTTATGGGAGAATAAGAGGGAGCAGAAAATCATTTATGGTTGTGAAACAGAACCACTCTGGGTTCGATTCCTTTAGGTTCTATTGCCTGCTGCTGAAAAACCGTGACTCCCAATGCCAGAGTCTTATGGAAAGGAAAGGAACTGTTTGTTTAGAAATTGGGCAGATTCAGAGTAATGGCAGAATTCTGCTGTTACATCCCTCTTCCTTCAGAAACAAACACACATACACAAAAAACACCCATAATCACACAGGCCTGCCTCCCCTTGCCAAACCAGGCCAGTCAGAGGTACCATCTCTCAGGAAGAGAAACGGTAATCTGTAGCTTAGCATTCCCCTGGTGTCAGTTCAGCATTCCCGGCTTCTCCCAGTAACCTGTGCTCAGCTAGGCTCGGGCTCTTTATCCAGAACCACAGGGTCCCTCCTCATGATGGGCTGGTGGGGGTCCTTCTGTGTCCTCTCAAACCACGTGGCCAAGACATGCTTCTCTGCTCCCCAGCCACATGGTCAAGAGAGAGCATGGCTGCCCCACACTTGGGTTTAAATCCCGGCATGGATCTTCCTCTGTAACCCCATTTCCGACTCCTCTCACAAAGGCTTACACCTACTAGTACTCTGGTTTCTTCTGCCTTTCTCAGCTGCCATTGTTAGTCCAGGCAGGCTCCTCCCCATGATGTAGGAACCGCCTTCCTGTTTCTCCTTCAGGGGTAGCACCTGGGGGACCGCCTCCAGGCTGCATCTTGGGTTAGTTTCCCCCATCTCTCTGGCTCAGAGAGGTGGCCACAGACTATTAGCATCACTAAAACTCCGGCCAAGTTCTTTAGGTGTGCAAAGTAACTCTCAATGGGCTGCTCTTCTCCTTCCCCTAAGCCAGGTTTGTGGGGGGTTTCCCTGTTTTGGGGGACCCCTAGCTCAGCACCCTATTTTAGTTATAGCTGTGGCTCTATTTCATTTTAGTTGACTCATCTTTTTCCAGATGCCACTTAATCACATCTTTGAAATAGTTGGTGGCAACCTGGCTTTACACAGAAATGGAAGTGTGGGGTGAATAACTTTGCTCCAGAACACCTGGCCACAAGGCAGCTGAGAGAGAAATCAAATCCCGATCAGAGAGAGTGCTATGGGATAGGATGTGGGAATTTCTACCAAGCTACAGAGATAGTAGTGCCCTCTGGTCTTAGGAGCTTACAGTCCATTGGAAGTCGCCTTATTGAAAGGCCAAAGAGATGGGAGTCGGGGCCCTCTGTAAGTGGACTGTGTTTCAGGAGGATGGAATGTTGTCTGCAAAAGCTTGGGGCTGGAGGACTAGGGAAGGAGAACAGTGAGTCTCTGGGTGAGCTCGAAGCCTGGTGTGTCCTGTGACGGGTGTCCTGTGGGAATGAGGGGAGGCTGCAGAGCTGGCAGCAGATCAACAAAGAAGAGTGGGGAGCCACCGAAGGCGAGTGAGTGAGGGTGGGTCAGGGTGAAAAGTGGATGAGGATGCGTCCACGTCAGAGTAGGGGGAGGAGTGAGAGTGCACCTCAGTGTTCAGTTAGGGGTGTTCTGTGAGTTGGTATTTTTTTTACTCCTGTTAAAAGAAGACACAATGAGGAACTTTTGAATTAGGTGAATTTGTAGTGAACCTTCTTCACTTTATTCTTACTGGGCAGGGTACTTAATATTTCTGAGCTACAAAATAAAGAGAATTAGTTTTATAGAGTATTGGCAGAAGTGCTCAAATTCTCTGTTGTGGTGCCTTCTACTATAAATAGCTATACTAGTGAGTTTTTATGGCAGGGAAAGGAACAGATTTTTGTCCCTTATATGTAAATAAAAAGAGTAGGAGATATACAATTAAAGTCCAACTTTGAGGGAAAAAGTAGCGATCAATGGAGCTTGGTCATTTGGGGGACACCTTTTAATTTGTTTGGTGTTTAATCACAGTACCTGGGTGCTCTAAAGCAGGCCAATGAGAGTTTTTCTTTCCTTTTCTTTTTTTCACTCCTACAGTGACAGAAAAAGAATGTCTGTAATTGTTCGAACTCCTTCAGGACAACTCCGACTCTATTGTAAAGGGGCTGTAAGTACTAAATTCTACATAGCACAGAGTTCCTGGCAGCTGCTTTGTTAATCTGCTGCTTTTCCTGACTGCTCTCCCAGTCACTCCCTGGTGGTTTGCCCAGGGCCGAAATCTTGCAGGTCAGCCATCACGTTAACTTAGCAGTGAAAGCCCGCTGAAGGTAATGGCGGGGTGACTCAGGGTGGCAGAGGTGGTCAGTGAAGAGCTTCCTTAGAGACAACAGCTGGTTTCAGAAACAGCAACTTGCTGTGTGATGGAAAATTCTGGGAGTGTGAATCCTGATTCCAGTGTTACCACTATTTTGTGGTGACTTTGGGAAGATAAAGTAATTTGTGATAATCTTTATATATACACAGGGTGGGGCCAAAGTAGGTAAGTTTATAATTGTTCATATAGAAAAAGACACTCAGGTTATGCTTATTACAACAGCTTTATTAATTCTGTGTTGTGTGCTCACAACGATAAACTTTCTGCCCCACGCTGTATGATTATATATATGAAAATCGGGTGTGTGTATATACGTTTATATATATGATTGATGTTTCTCTCTCTCGTCAATGTCTCTCCCTCTTTCACACTTTCTTTCTCTCTCTCTCTCCCCTCCTACCTCTCTCTAAAATGAATAAAAACATATCTTCTGATGAGGATTAAAAAAATCTAAATGTATTATCTTTAAGGAAAGATGTTATTGTGTTTAAGCCTGATTGTGAAACTATATCCTGTTAAATTATGATCCTATGTGTTGAGGGAAAGAATTATTAAGCTCATTTTATGAGCCTGTGTCAAGAACATGAAGTTGAAAATCTTAATATTCACCAGTTGTGGGGAGAAGCTCTACCTTATTTGAGGACACTGCCACTAGAGCTTTTTAAAAAATATGTAATGCATGTGAATACTGAAGGTATTTTATCTGGACCCATTAAAGAATTCTGTGTTTACAGTAACAACTGAAATCAAGGTCACCTAGATTATGTTCTCACATGATGTGCTTTTTACACTTTTTGTTTGTTTATTTGCCATTGGGTTCTAAACACCACAGCAGACGCAGACAGGCAGCGAGGGTGACGCAGAGGAGGCTGTAACTACAAACAGTGTGACTGTGGAAATGCGGCAGTGGTGGCTTTTATTCTTATAGGATTTAATCCTCTTCAACCTGCTCCCAAACCAAATTAGATTTCTTTAAAATAAAATTATGCCCTAAAACTGTACAGTTTAAAACACTTTTGATGGACCATCTGTGTCATCCAGTCCCCCGGCTCTGCTTGTCAATCAGGGCCATGGTCAGAGGGCGGTGAGCTGCTTCACACCCCCGAGTTTCTCAGCTGAACCGGTTCAATGCCTGATGGGCTGTGTCCTCCCTGGTTCCGAGCTTCTGCGGGGCCAAGAAGCAGAGTGAACTTGAGCAACTAGGACCTGTGTTTTACCCCTCCCACTTCTGCATAAAGGTATTTTAAACGTTGGAATAAGCCATGAAAATTTGGGAGAGTGTAACACCATTGTGTCCTGGATTATTCTCCTGACACCGATGGTCCTTCCCCAACATGTTGTTTTTTATGTTAATTTTTTTAAATTTTAGTTTTCAATTGCAGTTGACATTCAATTTTATTTTATATTAGTTCTGGTATACAGAATAGTGGTTAGACAATTATGTGATTTACAAAGTGATCCGCTCATAATTCTAGCACCCACTGGCACCTTCCGCAGTCATGATACTACTGACCGTATTCCCTCTGCAGCACTTCACATCCCTGCTACCGTTTTTATTTTGACACATTCACACTCAATTTGTGCTCCAGGGCTCATGGCTGAATCCAGCAGCTAAGAACTATTTTTCTACTTGCCCATTCAATACTCAAGTGCACAGAAAATAAACACCATTGAAAACAAAACTGTGTTTACAGTGCTGACTGGGTTTGCCTATGGGTTTGCCAGTCACAGTGTCCCCTTATTTTACAGGACAATGTAATTTTTAAGAGACTTTCAAAAGACTCCAAATACATGGAGGAAACATTATGCCATCTGGAATATTTTGCCACGGAAGGTAAGTGACATTTGGAAATATTATTTTTAACCACCACCGAAGTTGTACTTTCAAGGGTCTATGACTGGTGCCTGGGTTAGCAGTCATGTTCCGAGCACACATGTCATGTTGTGCTTGGCTGGCCTCACAGAAGCGTTCTTCTCTCACTTGAACTCCTGTGCCCATCCTCCTCACTCTGTGCCCGTGGCAGTGACAAGATACGTGGCAAGTCCCGTACTCGGTCACCAACACATGACTCTGCTGGCTCAGAACCAGCAGGACGGAGGGAAAGGGCAGGCCAGCTCGCACTGTGCCGCATCAGCTTGTAGCTGTGGTTCCCTTTCTTGGAAAACTCGTGTTGTTATTTTCCTATTCCTCTCTGGTTGTCCTATGACACTGGCTTGCCCATTGGGAGGGGTGCAGAGGAGGCCAATGACTGTAGGTAATAGCTCCCTGAGCTGTAGTGGAACAGGAAAGGAGTCCTCTGGAAGGCTTTAAAGAACACTGATGCTGTTACAGAACAAACAAGGGGTGCCTGGGACGATATACTATTACCGAAAGGAACCCCCAGGTCTGTTATGTCCACTGTCTATAGGAAAGATGTCTCTCAATGCCAGAGATTTGTGAAAAGGAAAGGAAATGTTTATTTAATGCTATACAAACTTAATGTAGTGACCTAATGTCTTCATCAAAACCACAAAGTCCCTTAAAACACCCACAAACAGACGCAGTCCTTCCTTCCCCCTTTGCCCAGGCCAGAGTACCATATCTCAGGAAAGGAAATAGAAGTCCTTGGCTCACGTAGCCCTCAGTTCTTCCCAGTAATCCGTCTTGACTGGGAGACCTCCCTGGGTTCCTGGCACCTTCAGCTGTATCGCTGGGATCTCTGCTAAAGCTGGGTGGTGGTTCCCCCTTCTAAAGCTGCGGGGGTCCCCACTCTGGCAAAGGCACGTGGTCCTCTCTCCACTGCTCCAGCCGAGTGGTCCTCTTTCCCAGGACCAGTGGAGTCCCCACTCAGCCAAAGCCAGGTGCTTTTCTCCTCAGTGGCTGCCATGTCTGGGTTTAAATCCCCACGCCAATCTTCCTCCGTAGCCCCATTTCCGACTCCTCCCACACTTGGCCACACTTGCCCTCAATCTGCTGTCCTTTCCAGCTTTTCTGGTCGCCATTGTGGGTCTGGGCAGGTGTGATTCCATGTCATGGATCCAATCTTCTCTGAGCTCCCGTGCAGGCGCTGTAACTCGGGGGACCTGCCCCCCAGTCACATCTTGGGTGTGAGAGTCCCTTTCCATCCCCCTGGCCCAGAGCATGGCCATAGCTATTTAGCATATCTAAGTGACCAGCTGAAGGCTATAGGTATGTTAAATGACTATGCCATGGATGAGCTGCAAAGCTGCCCTGCATGTTCTTGCCCTGTGTGCCCCTTCCCCCAACTCACCTGTGGGGAAAGGCGTGAAGACATCTTAGAATCTCCTGGATACCTTGAGTTCTGGACCTCATTTCAAATGCCCATTTGGGGTCCCCCCTCTTGGCTTCACCCTGTAATAATGCCAGGTTTTCCTGTGAGTCAATGTGATGAAAGCTGGAGCCTTGCTTAAGTGCTTAAGTGTTGACTGCTGCTTTCTCTTCATGTGTTCCTAAGGCTGCATGCAGGCACGTAGGTGCACCCTCAGGCACACACACACACAGCACACACAACAGCTTGAAAGTCCAGATCTTTCACAGGGGTGCACACTGGGCTATTATTGCTGTCTCAAAGTGTACCTCCTGCCACTTCCACTTGCTGACACCTGCTTCTGTGCATATAAAGATGGATCCTGTGCAGCTCCTGTACTTCTCCACTGTGGGGCTAACTCTCATGGCTTCTCGTGTACTCTCAAACTTATAGGAAAGGTGGTTTATATTAAAATACTGTAGAGCCCTGGCTGGTGTGGCTTAGTTGGTTGGAGTGTTGTCCCATAACCAAACATTGAGGGTTTGATTCACGATCAGTGTGTTACAGAATAGACCCGGGGCTGGAGTGCGAATGATATGCTATTACTGAATGGATCCACCCTTGTGCTGCAGGGGTACCCCCCCACACTAGGTTCTCCTTGCCTACCTCCAGAGAAAGACATCTCTCAATGCCAGAGATTGGTGAAAAGGAAAGGAATTATTTATTTAAAAAGTTATACAGACTTAGAGCAATGATGTAATGTCTTCATTAAAAATACTGAAGTCCTTTAGAATACCCACAAACTCACAGTCCTTCCTTCTCCCTCTGCCCAGTCTGGGGTACCGTATCTCAGGAAAAGAAGTAGAGGTCCATGGTTCAGGCAGCCCCTCGGTTCTGGCACCATCAGCAGTGTTGCCACTGTAATTTCCAGTTAATCCAAAACCACGTGGCACCTTTGCATGGCCCACCAGAAAGAATTCTTTCACCCCTTTTCTTCCAGGAAAAGTCTCTCCTGCTTCCTAAGTTATGTGGCAAAAAGGGAGCACCCCAAAGCCATATAGTCCTGACTCTCGCCAAAGCCGAGTGGTCCCAAAAAGCCCCAGCATGGCTGCCATGCCTGGCTTTACATCCCATTGCCAATCTTTCTCTGCAGCCCCATTTTTGACTACTCCCACAATCGGTTACAACTGCCAGCATTCCTGTATTCGTTCAGCTTTACTGGGCTGCCATAGTAAGTCTGGGCAGGCGTGGCTCCATGTCATGGAGCCAGTCATCTCCAAGCTCTCACGCAGGCACTGTATCCAGAGGGAGTTGCCTCCCAGTTGCATTATGGGTTGATGTCACTCCCATCCCCTTGGCTCAAAGCATGGCTACAGTGATTTAACATATCCATGAAACCAGTTAAAGGTTGTAGATATGTTAAATGACTGTTCTAGAGGTTATCTGCAAAACCGTTGCTATTCAAAACAACTCTCCATGGCTCTGCTCCATGTGTCCCATCCTCCAACTCAGACTTCTGGGGGTGAGGGCATTCTATATATATATATATATATTTTTTTTTTTTTTCCCTAACATTTCCTGGACACCCTGAGTTCTGGACCCCATTACAAATCCCAGTGGGCCATGATCACATGCAATTACCTTGGCTTCTCCCTGTTACAAGTGCACATACCTTGGTTGTGGGTTTGATCCTTGGTCTAGGCATGTGCAATTACTGGTGAGGGCATGTGCAGGACACAACCAACTGATGCTTCTCTCTGACATCAATGTTTCTCTCTCTTTAAACATGCAACGAAAAAAATCATCTGATGAGGATTTTAAAAAGTTAAAATACAGTAGAGTTGTTTTTAAATTTTCTTTTTAGATTTGTGAAAGGAAATTAGAATTAGAGTTGAATTAGAGTGACTGAAAACAGCTGGTTTCTTAAAAATTTTTGAGCATGCTGGTATAAAATGGAGCCACATGGTGTTAGCTAGGAGATACAGGATCCTGCTTGTCCCTGTCACTAGTGGCATCATTGGGATACACTGTGGCTGTGTTTCAGGCTTGCGGACTCTCTGTGTGGCTTACGCTGACCTCTCTGAGAATGAGTATGAGGAGTGGCTGAAAGTCTACCAAGAAGCCAGCACCATATTGAAAGACAGAGCTCAGCGGCTAGAGGAGTGTTATGAAATCATTGAGAAGGTAATTGTATGTGATCATGTCCTTAATGCCCACGAGGGGCTTACTCACCTATTGAACAAAGTCTTTGAATTGGCATCCTTTTGCTATAGAGTGATGTTCTCTTTTCTGGTAAGTTTCTTAACCATTAACTTTTAATCCTTTCTTACTTTGTTTTAAGAACCACATAGTTTTTATGGACTATCTGTGGTCTAGCTACCCTCAGCTAAACATTAGTGATATCTTAAGAAGTCTTAGGTCAAAACAACATGAGGGATTTTCTGGGTTTGCCTAAGATTAGGCTTAACAAGATGAGCTTGCCCCTATTGAGTTATGTCAGCAACCAGAATTCATAGGCTGATTGGACATTGTACATGCTAAGAATTTTCACACCTATTTATTAGTGTTCCACTAATTTTACACTTTGCCATTGCTAGTCCATATTGCCTATTTTCATTTTTTTGTTGTTGTTGTTTTATCTCAAGACATTAGGTAGCATTCCACATATTGGAGTCCCTCTGTTAAAGGGTAAAATACAACTGAGTAAATTTGAAGATCTGATTGGCTTTACTAAGCAAGTCATAAATGGGGTAGCATCCCATCTAGTAACTAGAAGGGCTCTCTGAAGGGTTATACAAATAGGTTTTTATAGGCAGAGGATGTGTCAGGGGAGCTATTAACAAAAGAAAAGAAGGGATTATTTTTAGGCTAGGTCATCTTTTGTTGGGAAGGGATTGGCAGGGGGGTTATTAGGCAGATTACCTCACTAGTATTTCTCAGGAAATTCCAGACTGATTGGTTTAAAATTTCATTCCTACGAGAGGCTGAAACTGCAATTAAGTTAGTTATTAAGTTTTGGTTTAGTGACATGGCTTAGTGATAGTGACTCCATTTTGGCCTGTAGTGTTTTTTTCTTTTTTCTTTATTTTAACATCTCAAATCTGGGAGTACATTTCAGCTTTTTCTGTTTCATATCAGCAACCATCTGTCCAGTTTTCAGTTTCTTGTGACTGAAATTATTACTTGATTGCTTTTTTCACTCCTTTTTATGTGCGTGTGTGTGGGGGGGTCGTCTTTGTTTATTTATTTCCCCTTTGCGTTTTTATACTCAGTTTTTGAGTTTTGTATTCACTTGTCATGCTCATGGAATTTGAGTGAGAGTAGACCTGAACTCAAATGTTCATTTGCCCTGCTTTACTGGAAATATCCCAGGTTCCTTTTAGAGTGAGAAAAAAGTGACTAAATAGGTGACTTGAACATTCAGAGTCAGGCATACATGGCGGTTGTTCAAGAGATACTTGGATTTTTTAATCAGTTGAATCAGTTCCAGGTAAGCTCAGTTTTTTTTTAAATCAATGCATTTGTTTTTCTCATGTTTTAAATATAACATAATACTTGAGTCATTTGTGGAGTGATAGGGGAAGGTCATGTACTATTACTATCCTCGGGATAAGTGGCCCATGTGTTCTCCTTCCAGGTTATTTCTGTTCCAAGGTGCCCATGTACCAAGAAATGAATGATGAGTAGTGGGCTGCCTGTGTGCGTGGAGAGGTTCTAACATGGGGAATAGCTTTGAATAGCTACCCTAGATATTATTAATGAGATATCTCGGATATCACACACATCTAGACATCATTAACTATATGCAAAGGCTTCGTGTAGAGGAAATATGATAATTGTCTCAGAACATTTTGATTGCCTTTCTTTTGTCAGAGTTTTGTCATAAATGCTGCTCTCAAGTATGTTCCAATCTTTAATTGAACATATTTTTCAATCTAGAACTTACTGTTACTTGGAGCCACAGCCATAGAAGATCGCCTTCAAGCAGGTGTTCCAGAAACCATAGCCACTCTGTTGAAGGCAGAAATTAAAATATGGGTGTTGACAGGAGACAAACAAGAAACTGCAATTAATATAGGTAATTAATTTTATAATAATACTCCAATGTTGGTTTTTGTGTTGTTTTAAAGTGTCTTGTCAAGTGCCTAAGGGTCCCTCAAATGCACTGAAGATTATATTTTATAAAACTCTTCATTCTAAGGTCATGAAAATTTTACTGAAATAAAATGAAGATGGTCTTATGAGCATTATCTGCCCTTTAAAAACATTAAAACTTGTATTGGTGGAAGTGGGGTTCTTGCACTGTCTAAAGCACAGGTGGCAAACATGAGGCCCGTGGGCCGAATCCAGCCCTCCACCTTGTTTATCCAGCCTGGCACCTTGTTTCTACCCATTGGCAGCGCCCAGTTCCTTGTCCCTAGTTAAGGAGTAGTTACATTTGCACAGTCCTAAAATTACATTTGGCCCTTTGAAGGCAACCGTGAGGCTGATGTGGCCCTGAGTGAAAATGAGTGTGACACTCCTGGTCTAAAGGAAAAGATTTCCTGAGACCTGCTAGGAGGCTGTGGCTCTATGGTTTGGTTTATTGATGATGTACAATTAAGGGGGTTCCCCTCCTGACTTCCCATCTCTGTCCATCTTGCCATGTAAGAAGTCCAGTCTTGTCTTCAATAGGGCTAGAATGAAGGCCACTGCCCAGAGCTTCTGCTCCATATTAAAGTACGGTCCACTGGCTGAAAGAAGATGAAGGGATTAGTAAAAGTATATGTATGCATGGCCCATGGACATGGACATTGACTGTATATGTATGTGTGGAGATTGACTACGTGAGTGGGCATAGGCTGGGCGGAGGGGGCCACAGGAGAATTGGGACAACTGCAATGGCATAAACAATAAAATATTTAAAAATAAAAAAATCACTGCTATTAACATTGGGGTGCATAGGTTCTTTTGAATTGGTGTTTCAGGGTTCTTAGAATATAAACCCAGCAGTGGAATTGCTGGGTCAAAAGGAAGTTTCATTTTTAGTTTTTGGAGGAAACTCTGTACTGTTTTCCATAGTGGCTGCACCAGTCTGCATTCCCTCCAATAGTGCACTAGGGTTCCCTTTTCTCCACAACCTCACCAATACTTGTTGTTTATTGATTTGTTAATGATGGCCATTCTGACAGGTGTGAGGTGGTATCTCATTGTGATTTTAATTTGCATTGCTCTAATGGCTAGTGATGCTGAGCATCCTTTCATATGTCTCTGGGCCCTCTGTATGTTCTCCTTGGAGAAGTGCCTGTTCATGTCCTTTGCCCATTTTTTAATTGGATTGCTTGTCTTCCTGGAGTGGAGTCCTGTGAGTTCTTTATGTATTTTGGAGACCAAACCCTCGTCCGAGGTATCATTGGCAAGTACATTTTCCCATACAGTTGGTTCCCTTTTCATTTTGCTGATGTTTTCTTTGGCTGTGCAGAAACCTTTTAATTTGATGTAGTCCCATTTGTTTCTTCTTTCCTTTATATCCATTCCTCTAGCAAGGAACATGTATAAAGAACCCATGGACAAAGACAACAGTGGAGGGGAGGATTGAATGTGGGAGGTGGGGATGGGTAGGGCACGGGAGAGTAATGGTGGGGGGGAATGAAGACAACTTTAATTGAAAAATAATTTAAAAAAAGAGGTAGAAAAAAGTACAATCCAGTCCAGCATCAGTCTAGCTTAGCATGTGTTTCCAGCTGTGGTGTATTGCTATGGTTTGGGATTCAGGCTGCCTCCTAGAGGCCATGGAGAGAACAGGTGCATGCAATGTGTCAGTGTGCATCACAAGCAAGAGAAAGCACTTCCTTGTTCCCCTGGGGTTGCATCCAGAAGCTTGGGTTTGGGATGGACCAGGTGCTTTCTCAAAATGACTAATCTACTTCCCAAGATTTTTGTGGGCTTTGGAAGGGTCTTTCCGCATGTTAGACTGACATGCCTCTATGGTCTGGCACCTCTCCTACATTCCCCAACAATCTGGTACCAGAGCGGAGAAGGGAGGAGTGTGAATGCCCTTGGTGGAGCAATGCTGTGGTCCCCTGGAGTGTGAAAAAGCTGTAGCTTACTGGTGAAGCAAACAGGCTCCGCTTCCCAATGTAGTAAGCTCAATGTCTAGTCTTTTGCTCCCCTTCTCAATGTCTAGCTAAACACCAACAGTAACAAAACTATTACATCATCCTGAAAAGTATTAAACACACTTATATGGGATATAAATTTAGGAGTTGATGACTTTGATTTTTTTATTTCTTTCTTTACAACATTTTAAATAAAAAATATAAAAAATAAATAAATAAAAAATAAATATAAACAGTTAAAAAAAGAAAAAAAAATTAGTCTTAAGAGAATAAAGCATGTTTTAAGAGACTAAAAGCATGTTTTCACTAGGTTCAAATCTGCAGTTATTTTATATAATTGTGACCACTTTAATGATTTT
The DNA here is from genome assembly GCF_004126475.2 of Phyllostomus discolor. NCBI lineage: Eukaryota > Metazoa > Chordata > Mammalia > Chiroptera > Phyllostomidae > Phyllostomus > Phyllostomus discolor. Next base: position 109,860,628 of record NC_040904.2, read on the forward strand.
ACCAATAAATAGATTTTTCTAAGAGTCTTGTGTTTTCCCCTTCCCCATCTGGATTGGCAACCTCTTTGCTTGCTAAGTATTACAGATATGAAAACTGGAGAAAAGGAATTTAAGTCCAAGTAACTTCATCAGTCTTAAAGAGGTACATTTAAAACATGACACAGCTGGCTGGCATAGCTCAGTGGATTGAGCGTGGGCTGGGAACCAAAGTGTCCCAGGTTCGATTCCCAGCCAGGGTACATTCCTGGGTTGCAGGCCATAAGCCCCAGCAACCGCACATTGATGTTTCTCTCTCTCTCTCTATCTCCATCCCTTCCCTCTCTAAAAATAAATAAATAAAATCTTTTAAAAAAAGAAAGAAAAAGAGATAGAGAAAACTTAAATAAAATTCAAAAAAAAAGAAACCCAAACATGACACAGAATCTAATTTTGATTATTTGAGTTACTTAAAAATTGTCTGGTACTTCTGTCACCATTATGGAGTAACAAGTTATGGTACATATGTGATAAAATGAATATATAAGGATCGCATGACTTACAATGTATTTATGGAAATAGACTCTTCATCACAGATCACTTCAGAAAGAAACATACTAGAACGTCTGATTTTAAGTAGTTGTTGTCCTGCTCGGAGTAGTCGCCCTGGAATATTACCGCCCTGGAATCCCTGGTGCCCTTTTCCTTAAACCTTCTCTTTTGAATCAGCTCAATTGATAACCTCGATTGCAGACAATACCTACCATCTGGAGTGAATTTCATCTTAAAAAAAAAATAGACAACAACCATTACTCATGTCTTCTTAAGGCTATAGCTAATGAAATGCAATTTGGACTCCCAACCTCCTGACACTAAAGTCACATGAGCAGCCTCTGAAGCATCAGTTAGAGGCTTTGTCCATTAATCTGTGCTAGATGTCTCTTAAATGCAAGTTTTTGGAGAAAAGTGTAATGAAGTTTCTGTGAGGACCCATCACTACTACTAAAAAATAAAACCCTATTTTTTATAGTCCTTTGGTGATGTAGGCAACATTTTTGTAAATGAAAGATAATACATTTGCTTTTGTTATGTCTCTCTCTCTATATGTATATATATTAGCCGTTCAGATATAACTTCCCACATAAACTTGGCTATTGATCTGTGGTTCCTAGGGCTCTTATAGAGCTCATAAAGTTGACTGCTTCCTTGAAACACTTAATTAGGAGTGTGTGTGTGTGTGTGTGTGTGTGTGTTCTGCTGTCCTAGAGCAATATGAAAGGAGTAGGTTACTCACACCAGTTAAAATTGAACTGCAGTGATAAGCTTTTTAAATTTTCTAGATCTTGAGTGTACCAGTTGGACTAACAGCCTTTCTTGTCTTTTTTAAAAGATTTTATTTATTTATTTTTAATAAATAAATAAAGGGAGGGAGGGAGAAAGGGAGGGAGAGAAACATCGATATGTGGTTGTCTCTCGAGCATTCCCTAATGGGGACCTGGCCCACAACCCAGGCATGTGCCCTGACTGGGAATCAAACCAGTGACCCTTTGGTTTGCAGGCTGCCACTCCATCCACTGAGCCACATCAGCCAGGGCCTAACAGCCTTTCTACATCCCTAGCCCCAGACTTAACTTCCATGAGTGCTTTCTAGTGTTTGCATGAGAAGTGAGCATGCAGGAAAGGGAGTGGCCGCCTCACTGCCCCTTAGCCAGATCACCCTGCCCTTGGGAACAGACATGTGCCCTTTTCTGCTTGTTCCTTGTGTTTATCTGATCTTATCAGAGTCTAGCCAAGTTTAGAATAAAACAAGTAAAAGCAAAGGGCTGCAAATTAACCCAGGAAACAGAAATGGCTTCTTATTCCCCAAAGAAGATTTCACTTGCACACAGAGAGGTTTCTCTGAGTCTTATGAGATAATTGATACCTGTCCAGTATACAAATAACAATAGTATTATTTTGTGCTTTTTTTCAAAGAAGGTATAATGACACTTGTTACTTTGGTTCCAGAAGCACTCACATTCATTAGATATTTTAAAATTTATCTTCTTTAGCGAATGCTCAAGACCACTAGAAGGTGATGGCTCCTACTTATAAGATGATGACTTGGCCAAATCTTGAAGATTTTCTCTGCTTTCATTTGAGCTAGTGTGTCAGTAGAATTCAGACATCTCTTGGGTGTCACAGAGTAGGCTTTCAACAGCTTGGACACTGATGTTCTTTGGAAAAACTGTATCTGAATTATTTTTTCACATTGCATTCAGAACTCAAGTTGGTAACCCTGGGTGGTTAAATATCATTTTATGACTCAGGATATCTGTTGAGCCTACACATGACACAGGAGGTATAGACATCCAGATATTTCATTAGGCTTATTGGTGTCAGACCACAGGCAACATCTCCATGCGGTGCGAGGTCATGCTCCAGATTGTCTGGGTTGTGAACCTGTGTTATAACCATGCATTCCTCACATCCTTGGTAATATGAACCATGATTGATCTGCCTCCCATCATACTGACTGGATATTCTGTACGTTGCAGTGTATGTGCCCTTTAGGGTACCCAGAAGATATTTGGGAAGAAGATCAAGTGTCTGATACTTCTGCTCCTAGATGAAATAAGGGAAAGAGGACAAATGAATAGTGTGTCTTCTGAGTGTCAGGTTATGTGCTAGGTGTGCTTTCTGGACACACTCTTCAGTCTTTACACATGAGTAGTCTTAAGCTCAGGGGGGAAATTCAGAGTTTACAAAGGTTGCACTCTGCTTAATGACCAAACAACTACTGGGTCTTAGGTCTCTTCACTTCTAATGCAGGGCTCATTTTAAACAAATTCACATAGCTTTTGCAACATCTATTCCCTGAAATTTGAGTTAGCAGACCAGAAGAATGGTACTATAGTTCATCTATTTGAAGATGTACATTATTTTCTATTTTACCATTTCTGAAATTGAATTGTCTTATGATTGTTGATTCTGAAAATTTTAAGAGTACCATATATCATTAGTGGTGCATTTAGTGCGTGTTCACACTAGAGGTGACATGTGGTGTGTCTGGGTTCTTGGCTCTCTTTAGTGTTTGATCTGTCTATTGGTCATTGTTTGAGAATTTATTTTGAAAGTGTAACTTTTAGTTCATGCCTTGAAAATACATATACTTAGTCAAATTAAGTTCCTGGATATTTGTGTCTTTTATGAGCCAGGGAGCCTTATGCAGACAGACAATCATCTTGCCTGTGGGTTTCAGGTAGTTTAGAGCTGGCGTGATGCCAGACTCCTGCTGTGCCATACTTGCATTTATGCTAGCTAGCTGTGTTTCAAGCAGTTGGCAGTTTTCTTTTTTAGCTAAATAATTTGGTATCAGCTAGTCAACAGTGAAATCTCAGATGCAGCCTTTGTGGATTGTGTGGTCACTTCCTTATCACCACTGAATAAAACATCTACTAAATTGTTAGACAATGGATGTTAAGTTTTCAGAACCTATAATTTGTTTCTAATACATGTAGGATGAATGAGAACAACATCCTAGTGTGGGTTCCATTTTATTTTTTATTTTTATAAGTATATTTTATAGATTATGCTATTACAGTTGTCCCATTTTTTTCTCCCCTTTATCCCCCTCTGCCCTGCACCTCACTTCCTTCCAGCATTACCCCTGCTCCCTTTGTTCATGTCCATGGGTCGTACATATAAGTTCTTGGGCTTCTCCATGTTTTTATACTATTCTTAAGCTCCCCTTGTTGATTTTCTACCTACCAATTGTGCTTCTTATTCTCTGTACCTTTTTCCCCATTCTCCCCTATCCCCCTTTCTGCTGATATCCCTCCATGTGATCTCCATTTCTGTGATTCTGTTTCTATTCTAGTTGTTTGCTTAGTTTGTTTTGTATTTGTTTTTGTTTTTATTTTATGTTCAGTTGCTGAGAGTTGTGAGTTTGCTGACATTTTACTGTTCATAGTTCTAATCTTCTTTTTCTTAGATAAGTCCCTTTAACATTTCATAAAATAAGGGCTTGGTGATGATGAACTCCTTTGACTTGACCTTATCTGGGAAGCACTTCATCTGCCCTTCCATTCTAAGTGAAAGCTTTGCTGGATACAGTAATCTTGGATGTAGGTCCTTGCCTTTCATGACTTGGAATACTTCTTTCCAGCCCCTTCTTGCCTGGAAGGTTTCTTTGGAGAAAACAGCTGACAGTCTTGTGGGCACTCCTTTGTAGGTAATTGTCTTCTTTTTTCTTGCTGCTTTTAAGATTCTCTTCTTATCTTTCATCTCAGGTAATGTAATTGTGATGTGCCTTGCTGTGTGCTTCCTTGGGTCCAACTTCTATAGGACTCTCTGAGCTTCCTGGACTTCCTGGAAGTCTATTTCCTTTGCCAGATTAGGGAAGCTCTCCTTCATTATTTGTTCAAAAAGTTTTCAATTTCTTGCTCTTCCTCTTCTTCTGGTACCCCTATGATTCAGATGTTGGAACATTTAAAGTTGTCCTGGAGGTTCCTAAGCTTCTTCTCATTCTTTTTCATTCCTGCTTCTTCATTCTGTTCTGGTTGAATATTTCTTTCTTCCTTCTGCTCCAAATCATTGATTTGAATCCTGGTTTTCTTCCCTTCACTGTTGGTTCCCTATATATTTTTTTTTATTTCACTTTGTGTAGCCTTCTCTTCTTTTCTTTTGCAGCTGTACTCAACCATTTCTGTGAACATCCTGATTACCAGTGTTTTGAACTCTTCATCTGATAGGTTGGCTATATCTTCATTGCTTAGTTCTTTTTCTGGAGTTTTGATTTGTCCTTTCATTTGAACCACATTTCTTTGTCTTGACACACCTGTAACTTTGTAAGGGGTGGAGCTTTTGGTATTTGCCAGGGCAGGGCAACCCACATTGCTTTGTTGTGGTCTGTATGTGGGCGAGGGGTCTGAGAGGGAACAATATCACTTGCTGGACTCTCAACCAGGTTTCAGTCACTTCTACTGCTACCCAAAAGCAAATTGGGGCCCTTCTGGTGCTGATTCCCAGGTGGGTGGGTTTGCATATCTTCTAGGACCCTCTGAGTCTCTTCAATGAACTCTCCTGTGAGACTGGCAGTTTCTCCCACTACTGCAATTCCCACAGGTTTTTACAGCCAGAGGTTTTGAGGCTTTATTTTCCTGTGCTGGAACCCTGGGTTGTGTGGTCTGTATCCCTTCCCAGTTGTTCCTCCTGGTTTATCTGCACAAATGTGAGACCACCCTGTCCACCAGCCACCACCTCACCTGCCTAGTTCTTCAGCTGCCGCCTTGCTGTTCATCCTCTCTACCCCCGCTGCCCATCTCCACCCCTCCTACCAGTCTGGATGTATGTTTCTTTAACTCTTTGGTTCTCAGACTTCTATACAGTTTGATTTTCTGGTAGTTATGGTTGTTTTTGTTTTTAAGTTGGTTGTTATCTTTCTCTTGATTGTGCGAGGAAGCAAAGAATATCTACCTATACTGCCATCTTGGCTGGAAGCTTTAAAGTCAGGAAGTTGCCAATAGCTTTCATTGTCATCCATGTCTGAGTTGGAATTGCTGCCCTTCCCCCCGCATTTTGCTAGTCATCATTTGATACTTTGAAATAACTTCTTAAAGTCTTAGAAACTTAATTTTTTTTAAAGTGAGTGAATTCTGCACTTGCCCATCCTATTATTGCCTATAGATTGCCTTTCCCATTAAAAGGAAGACAAATCTCCTTCTCAGGTGAAGCCTGGCACTGTTTGGCGGCATTTGCAGTCTTAGTGTTGTTTTTCCCAGAAGTCAGAGGTGTTATTTCTTTGATCACCTACAACTAGCATTGTTGCCTGATGTTCTCTGCTGGTCTTGGAACTTACGTTCTCTAACAGGGAATGGGGTAACTATGAGACAAATTAGAGAGTGAAGTAGATGAGAAAGTCGTAATTTTTTATGCAATATAGGTATTAAGCATGACTGGAGTTAATAATAGTTACTCAGTAAATGTTAGCTATAATGTGCCAAATACTGTGCTAAGTCCGTTATGTAATTTTTATGTGTAATTCCCTTTGAGATAGGCATCATCCCCTTTTCAAAGATAGAACTGAGGCATGGAAATATCAAACAACTTAGCCTAGGTCACATAGGTGTGAGAATGCTGAAAATCTGAGTAAGCGACTACCACACTTGAAATTCACCTACCAAAAGGCAAAATATGTGAGCCGGAAAAGACCCGACAAGGCTTTAAAGATGAGAAAGGATTAAAACTTGATCGTTGAAGAAATTGTTTAAGAGAGAGAGAAAAAAACTAAACTCAGAATGGGCTGTGATAGCCCATTTTGGGGGAAGATCACGAGGGAAGGCTGAGTGTGTTCTTAAATGTGATGGAACGTTCCTGGGACGGGTCCGAAGGGTCTGGAGGGAATGGTGCCAGGTGTGGCTCTGTGGGTGAGTCCTCAGCTTCCTGGTTCTCCAGGTGACTGAAGGACTCCGCACTGAGCCTGTGTGGGCCCACCCTGTCCATTCCTGATGTGTGACAGTATGCTTCACACACCCACACTCAAATACTGATTGATCACTTCCTCTGTGAAAATAGTTAGAAACAGCGACACACTTACAGAGGATTTAGAACCTCGTTGAGTTCCAAAGAGGGGTAGCTTAATTAATCTGATTTTAGGATGTATGATTAGGAAGGATAAATTGTTCCTAATCCTTCCAAAACTGTCACCAAAAAGAGTGGATTTGGATATTTTTGACAATATGAGCTTACCTCAGAAGAGGAGACACTGATTGCAAGATCTGAGAGATTTGGCTTGGTAATATTTTCTAGTATGAATTGTTATTTTATTGTCTTAAAATCAAGTTCTGCTCTAAGCACCATGGGCTCTGTACTATTTTGATTTCTCTAAATGTTGATCGTAGTCAGGTAGTTGAAAGACCAAGACCTGTGCAGTGTGCCATTCGTTTCAGCTGCAGTGAGAAGTGAAATCCCAGAGGTTCTCGTCTCAGGCTTTTTACGGTCGTCTTGTTAGACTGCGAGATTAAAGAACTTGATCTCAATTTACAAGTGTGGATTGACATTTCATACCTGGCTCTTCTCCAAAAGTTGATCTCATTTTATCCCCAAACATTAGAAATCAAGCACACCAAACCTGGGTTGACATAATTTGATTTGCCACATTAGCTAAGTTGCAATTAACTGTGTTAAACTTCCATGGTCTGTCTAGTGCAAGTGTTCTGTGTGATAATTCTCTAAGCAAAATCTCACTTCAATTTCTAATTTTTTAAAAAAAGAAAACCAACCTGTTTCTTCTCAGAAAGCTTTAGTTTTGTATATTTAAATTCATGACAATGTCAGTGGTTTTATTTATTTCTGTCTCCCTGTAATGGCTAAAAAAATACTTAGTTTTCCCACAATATCTGTGTGCAGCTTCAGTTGTCAAGTGGCATTTTGCTGAAATTGAAAAATATAGAACAAAACAGCAAGCTAGGGTTTAAAAATTACAACTTGCTTCTGCAGCTGTTGTTTAAATCAAAAACTACCAGCCAATCCTTTCGCATCAGTTATACTAAATTTGTAACAGTCTGTATTGCACGAAGCTGTTGGAAGTCTCTGGGGATAAAGAAAGAGTAAGCCTAACATAGAGGGAAGTGATTAAAGTTGCAATATCCCCTTTTATGAATGAAAAGAAAATATAGACATCCCTTCTGGACCTAATCTAAGACTTTATAGGAAGGAGGAATACATTTGTGCAAATTTAATGGGAAACAAAGGGTTCAATTATTTTAGTTTTACCATGCAGAAATTTTACTGGCATTCTGGGAAATTCTTATTTTTACTCATCACTATTGTTAAAATCCACACTTGAATGAGTTTGAAAATGCATAGAAAGTTGTTTCATGTTTCTTCCCCCCTCCTTTTTTTGTTTTGTTTTAGAGGTTTAGCAGGTATTTGCCCATGTGGTATGACGATTTTAAATTATTCAGCTTATTTTAATTATTAAAATAATACGTGGTGGTTTTAACAAGTGAAATAGCCTCATTCCCTTGAGATAACTTTGGTTAGCAGCCTGGGCTATAGTTTTATGCTATTGCTTTAAAAAATAACATTTGGGGTAAAGGCCATAATTTTGTGCTTTAAAATTTGTGTTCTGATGTGATTTATAAAATATTCCCCTCAAATGAGAGTGAAGGACATACTTCATATGTTCCCAAATAAATAAAGTATTATCTCTCCCTAACCAAAAAAAAAAGTAAAACAAACAAACCTAAGTTTTTATTTTTCTTAATTTTTGTCTGTTTTGCATATGATTGTGTGCCTTCTGGTAAGGTTTCCTCCAGATAGAAAAAGGACCTGCTGAGGGGAATCGAGCATGTAAATGCAGCAGTTCTGTGATTGTCCATTCTTCAGTGCCTGTCTCCTTTTCCAGTTTAATGTCACACCTGTGGTTATGGATGTGCCAGCTGCTCTGCGAAGGGGGTTCCTGGCTCCTGCTGGCTTTAGGAGCAGCATTGGTTAAGACCCTTTCTTTTTTAAAGATTTTATTTGTTTTTAAGAAGGGAGAAAGAGAGGGGGGAAAATTCGACGTGCAAGAGATATTGCCTCCAGGGATCTGGTTCATAACCCAGGCATGTGCCCTGACCAAGAATTGAACCAGTGACCTTTTGGTTTGCTGGGCAACATTCAACCCACTGAGCCACACCAGTCAGGGCAAGGCCCTTTCTTGAGATTATCACATATGTACTTGCTGCAAGGTTGAAATTCTGTGTGCTGGTGATTTGTTTCACTTTCTGTAATCATTGGTCTGTTATCTTAAGGTGCTGAGAAAAAACTGATTGTAAGGTCCAACTTTCTAAGTGGAAGACATATTTTCTTGTTTTTTCTCAACAAGATAAATTGAGATAGGGGTTGATGCCAGCTCCCTCTCCAGGGCACTGAGAGGATGGAGGGTGGTTTGAAAGAGAGACTAAGGGGAAGGGACTAGTCAAAGAATGTGGGCGGATGACCCACAGACATGGACAACAGTGTGGAGATAGACTGTGGGGGAGGAGGGGCAGGCTGGGCAGAGGAGGGTGAAGGGGGAAGAATTGGGACAAACAAACAAAGACTAGAGCTCTGACAGACACCCTGGTCCTGGGATTTGCCAGAGAGCCTTCTCCCCGGGCTAGTGGATTTGACAGGGAAGAGTCCCGCAATGCTCACCCTGGTCTGTGGAGCTGTGGGTGCCGGCAGCTGTCTTGGGGTGGGCTGCAAAGCCTGAGTAGGAAAGAGACTCACAGAAAATATGTGCAGCTCCTGGGAGGAAGGTAGAAAACAATATCTTGCATCATTTATAGAGATAACTTTATTTAAAAATGTGATGGAAATTGTTGATAAGAATTAGTATTGGAGGAATTTTGTTGCAAAACAAACTTTTTTAAAAAACCCAAGTTTAATTCTTGACATAGACATTGCTTTAAACTTTTGGTAGGTAAGGCAACTCCCTTAATATGTAATTGTATTCCTTTGAAATCTGTTGTGAGAAATACCTGTTTTTAAAAAAAGAAAATTAGGATCTCAATATGATAGGCAAGTTCATGCGGATACAGGAGCACCGTGAGATTTCATTTGTCTTCCTAAAGTGTTTGCAGTTATTTTAGATAACCCAAGGCTTCTCCTAATGGCATATAAGGATAAAGACAGATCCACAGAAAACTGACAAGTATTTATTTTAGACACTGGTTATGAAGACATTCCTAGCCTGTTCAGTTCAAGCTGTCTACAAGAACTAAAATCAATTTAAATGTAACTTTTCTACCCTGCACTTTTTGCTCAGTTCTTTCATATGAGCCAATGGCTTTAAAGTGGTAATAAGAAAGATAAAACAGGGGAGACTGAATTCAAACAACCACTGAAAGATGTTTAAGTCATGGAAGGAATGATATATTCATGGGTGTTGTCTCTTCTTTTACTTAGGATATTCCTGCCGGTTGGTATCACAGAATATGGCCCTTATCCTATTGAAGGAAGATTCTTTGGATGTAAGTAGTTTTTTAAAAGTTGCATTTGATGTAATGAAAGTCTTTGTTTTTTCCCACTATGACTGATTATCAGGGTTTATTTTTTTACTAAACTGTTGTAAAACTATGTGTTTCTGTATTGATGAATGATCTTGAAAATAAAGATAATATTTAAGTGTCAGGAGTTGCTTAAATTTATATAGCAATAGGGACATTTGCAATAATTATTCCCTGACATCCATTCCCACCAGCTCATACGGAATTGCATGGCATGGTTCTCTGAGCAATTTAGACTTGTACCCATCCCAGCAAGGCCTCGAGTCACTGATGAGACCAGGGGGAGGAGCCGTTTAGGGGGTGACCAGTGATCTGGGGAGTAGTTTAATATGAAGATTTGAGCTAAACAATGAAAGTTATTTGTCAGGACTTTTAACAAGGGCTTGTTACTGGCAGGCACCCACCACACAATTCTAGTTAGAATGTTTAAATGGCAGTGCTAGGCACAGATGAGAAGACAGGGTTAGTTACCATTTTAAATGCAGGAGTATAATATGGAGATTTCTGAAGCTGCATATCAGGGAGGCCATGGATCTGTCAGGAATGCAAAGACAGGAGTCAGGGAGAGTCTGTGTGCCTTCAGGGCACCACTGGCTAGATATCCCCACTCTGGCTTGAGGCTTCAGGATTTAACTCAATGTGTGGCTTTTCCTTTTGAGTCTCTGCCAGCAGGAAGCCCAGAACTCTCAGGTCATCCCTCCTCTCCTGGATTCTGATGCTCCTGCGCTCTGGGCTCCTGCAGAAACTTCCTCTTCCCAGTGTTCCCATCGCCCCAGCACTCCCTACCCCACGGGCCTTCATTTTTCTCTACAGAACTTTTCATCTTTGGAACTAATGTGTATTATTAACATATAATTATATATCAAATATATAATAATTATAATAATATTATATATTATAATGTAATAGAGGATTATAAAAAGGTACCATAAGATTTACCCTCTTACCCGTTTTTAAGTGTATAGTTCAGTGGTTTTAAATACGTTCATATTGTGCAGCCATCACCGCCATCCATCTCCAGAACTCTTTGCATCTTACAAAACTCTGCACCCCTGAAACAACCTCCCCACTTCCTACCTCCAGATTCCTGGTAACCATCACTGTACCTTCTGTCTCGATGAGTCTGACTATTCTGGTATATCATATAAGTGAAATCATCTAGCATTTGTCTTTCTGTGACTGGCTTCATTCACTTGGCAAAATGTCCTCAAGGTTCATCCATGTTGAAGAATGTGTCAGAATTTGCTTTTTTTTAAAGGCTGAATAATCATCCACTGTATGTATGTGCCACATTTTTTAATCCATTTATTTGTCAGTGGACACTTGGGTTGCTTCTGCCTTTGGCTATTGTGAGTAATGTTGCTCTGAAGATGGGTGACAAATGTCTTTTTGAGACCCTTCCATTTTTTTGGCTATACTATACCCAGAAGTAGAATTGCTGGATCATATGGTGGTTTTATGTTTAACTCTTTGAGGCATTGCCACAATATTTTTGATGGTAGCATTCTGATGTGTGGGAGGTGATGCCTCATGCTTTGATTTACATTTCCTTAATAATTAGTGATGTTGAGCATCTTTTCAGGTACTTATCGGTCCTTTGTATATCATCTAAGAGAAAAAAAATAAATCCCAGTTTTTAAGTCAGGTTGTTTGTTTTTTTTTTTCCTTGTGCAATACTTTATATTTTGCTTTTAACTCTCTAGTTTCTTAGAACATAAGGTGCGTGGAGCAAAAGTCTGATTTATTTTCTTTCACCAAGCATTCTTACCTTTGGGACAGTGTTTTGCACAAATTAGGTACTCAGTAAATGTTTGAAGGGAGTAAATGGACAAACTTAAGGTAATTTCCCAGTTACCAATTAGAACTTCTATATAAAAGGCCATGATGACGAGGCAGTGGCTTCAGTTGCTATGTTAGGCCGAGGGCAAGCCGACATCAGGAGGGAATGCAGACAGCACGTTGGCAGACAGCAGAGTGGAGAGAAGTGCAGAGAAGTGCACAGAGCCCTTGGATGAGTCCACCTAGGGTGTCTGTACCAGGAGCCCCCTTATTTCCTGATGATTTCCAGTTCTAAGGCATCCACAGTCTTAAAATAAACCTCTTTTTCTGGAGGTGACTCAGAAATGAGCCTGTATTTTCCTTTTATACCAGGCGTTCTCTGGAATCCAAGGGATGGACTTTGATTCTGCGTAGCAGTACAGCATGCACAGCCCTGACTGAGACATTTGGTTTACCTTGACCAAGGGGTGATTCGTGAACCCAAACAAAGTGTTTTATGGGTGTGTGCCTGATTTCCCATGGTAATCCATTAAGAATGCTTCTTCCTTATCCAGTATTGAACATCTTTTAGTACAATGACTTTAATGTACTCAGCATCGATTGAGCAGAGGTGCAATTTCTATGTACTTTTTCTGTTCTTTACTCAAAGGGGGCATTCCATATTTCTGACTGAAGTCCTTTTCCCATCCTACCTTCTCTCCTTCTTCCCCCTTATTCTTTAATTGGGTTAAAGGCTTTCCTATTCTTATTAAAATTTCACTTGGTGGGCCCTGGCTGGTGTGGCTTAGTGGATTTAGTGCTGGCCTGTGAACCAAGGGGTCGCTGGTTTGATTCCCAGTCAGGGCACAGGCCTGGGTTGTGGGCCAGGTCCTTAGTGGGGGGGTGGGTGAGAGGCAACCACACATTGCTGTTTCTCTGCCTCTCCTCCTCCATTCTCGTCTCTCTAAAAGTAAATAAATAAAATCTTAAAAAATTTTTTTTCACTTGGTGGGTGTGTAGTAAAAGCAAAGTGCTAGGGCAATAATTAGATATGTCGTAAGTTTTAGCAAAGCTCCCACTTGAGTTTTTAATGTTACTGGGCTCTGATGGTGAAGCAGAGAAGACAGAGACAGAGGAAATGGTCCAAGACCCAGAAGCATTGGGCCTGGCTTCCCTGACTTTATTGCTCATATAAATATGAGGGGAATGAAGGGGCTCACCTCAAGACTCAGAGCTGGCCCTTGTCACCTTTACTTGACCAGTGAGTATGTCTAGGCTAGGACTCCAAATACTTATAAATAATTCGGATTCATCTCTCTGTTTTGAGTGTTTCAGCTGTAGCCAAAATAAGGTCCATGCTCTGAGATACAGATGAGATCAGTGGTCTTTGAAATAAGGATTGGGTGTGTGGTGGTGCATGCCCTAGGGCGGCACTAGATGGTTATATGTCTGAAGAAAATGTGATTTTCTTTTTTTAGGTTAAAAAAAGGTACTAACAAATCAGCTTTATTGATGATAATATGTGGCTTGCCATTGGCACACTCAGCCCTTATTTCTGGCATACTGACCAGAGACGGGGCTAGAAGGAATGGGTAGGAGGAGGGAGGCATGGAGTTCCACATGTCAGAAGAGCTAATGCTGGGTCTCTGACTCTTTTGTTTGCTTTTAGCCCATTATAAAACGTTGCCATTTACACGTACTTGTTAAATGGACTTATGGACTATACTTAGTTTTGATTAAACCAACTCTCATAAGGTGATGGCTTAAAGGGGTTCCTATTTAAAAAAAAGGAACTGAAATAATAACAATAGTGTAAACAGAAGCCACAACAATATGGCATTGCTTGGTCTGTGTGCTAGTCAAAGTTTTCCTTTGGCTACTTGATGAGTTAAAACAAGGATCACATCTGACAAGTTAAACAAATTTCAAAATTACCCACAGGCTATTATCATTAATCATGAATCTTGCTCTAGATGTATGTGGTATCTTCAAATAGGAGCTATGGCAATATGAAACAATTTTGGAATAGTGAGACTTTAAAAACTAAGAATCCTAAGTATGAGAATAAAAATCAACAGTTTTATTAGCAATTCAAAAACATGTAATATTCAAATCAGCTATTGTTTGAACTTTCGCAGAACCTACTGTTAGCTATCAAATAATAATAATTGTCTTTTGGTATTTGTTAGTAAAAGACAAAAAGTGCCAAGCCATTTGGGGAGCATTTGTTTTCCTGCTGCAATAATATCGAGAAAATAACATAGCAACAATGAAAATATACATACATGTATATTCTCATGGATGAGACTTATAGAGAACCTTGCTGGGATTTTCTAAGAAACAATTGGTTAAGCAAATTAGGAAAAATAGGAGACTTGTTACATATTTGGATGGAAGAGTAGCTGTTTCTAACATGTGCTAACTTATGGACCACACCAGTGATTTTCAGTTGGTATGCCACAAGAATTTTTACAAAATGCAGTACCTGAGTAGTCAGAAGTACTGACATTTTACTTTAGATTGTCAAATAAAAAAGTGACTACAGCCACCTTGACCAGTGTGGCTCAGTTGGTTGGGCATTGTCCTGCAAAGCGAAAGTTTGCCCGTTCAATTCCCAGTCAGGGCACATGCCTGGGCTGCGGATTCAGTCCCCAGTTGGGGGCTTGTTCAAGAGGCAACCGACTGATGTTTCTCTTGCACATCAGTGTTTCCCTCTCTTCCTTTTTCCCTCCTCATCTCTCTGAAAATAAATTGTAAAAATATTTAAAGAAATGACAACAGCTAATACAACAATAGCCATCTGGTGTGAATGAATCAAAATTATATCTGTTTTTTGGGTCAGATCAGCAAACAATATATTTTTGGTGTGCCACAGAATTTTGGTAAACAGTTTATGTGCACCATGAGATGAAAAAGGTTGAAAATCACTGAGACACACACACACGCTAGTATTTTTTTTCTGAGTCATCAAAAGGAAGACATATTGGTAACAATATATTTTTCTAAGCAAAATGTTAATTCTTTAACAGAAAATGTTTCATAAAATAAGTATGTGTGATCACTGATGGAAAAACTTCTTAGGAATAAAAACAAAACCTTGTAATGTTTATTACCAACGTCTGGTGGAGACTACATTTCTCAGCTTCTCTCTGGCAGGATGTGGCGGTGAGATTTAATCATCACTGTTGGAATGTGAATAAGAGTGAGGTGGGAAATTTCTGCATTACCCATTGGAGAGGAAATTTCTTGCCCTGGTTTCTCAGCTCTTCCCATATTTTTGACTGCAGATGGCACAGCTGGAGCCACTGTGGAAGTTATGGAGTTGAGGGAGCTCCATATGAGGACAGCAGAGCTGCTTCACTACATTAGTCTCTGTGTGACCGTGAAGACCAGAATCCACAAATTTCCTGTGTGTGTGTGTGTGTGTGTGTGTGTGAAAAAGTTCTATAGTTTGAAATATTGCATGGGGGGCAGTTATCTTTGTTTAGCTTCATAAAACAGAATCTGGAACTAAAAGTAATATCATTACAGGGTCTCCCAGCATGGTGTAGGGCTGTCCTCAGAGAGAGATGAGGCAGGTCTACTTCTGCTGGCAGAGAAGAGAGAATGGGATTTGAGGGTCAAGGGATTTGGATCCATTCAAATTAATACAGGTGCCCTCATTCAAGTTCCTAAGGGCCCACTCTTTTTCAATCACTGTCCTAGCTCCCACGGGAAGAGACCTGGTGAGTCTGTGACTACAACATTCATGGAATTTTACAATGTATTTCCATTATCCCCTATAGTTCCCTTGTGTCCCTTGGCAATCAAACCTCCTTATCCCTAGGCAACCACAGATCTGCTTTCTATCACAGTGGAGTAATTGTGCTTGTCCTAAAATTTTATGTGAATGGAACCAAGCAATAGACTCTTTTTGTCTGTTTTTTTTTCATTCAACATAGTTATAGTGATGCCATCTTTGTTGCTGCATGTTTCATTAGTTCATTCTTCTTGCTGAGTAGTATTAAATTGTATGGATGTACCACAGTTTGTTTTTTTATTCATCTGTTGAGGAACATTTCAGTGATTTTCAATGAGATTTTTTTAATACAATTTTTTGGGTGGATGTATGCTTTTATTTCTCTTGGATAAATGCCTAGGAGAGGTATTGTTCTAGAATGGTAGATTTGTGGTAATATGTTACATAGCAATAGAAAACTAATACTAGTATCTTTTGAAGAGCAGAAGATTTTAATTTTGTTGAAATCAAATATTTTTCTTGTATAATTAGAGCTTTGGTGCTCTAAGAAATATGCACTTACTCCAAGATTGGGACAATTTCTTATGTTTTGTTATTTTTTAGGATTTTTATAGTTATAACTTACGCATTTAAGTCTTTGATCCATTTTTTTTTGTGCACCGAATGAGGTAAAGATTGAAGTCCAGGTTATTTTCCATATGGGTACCTAGTTTTTCTAGCACTATTTGTGAAAAACAGTATTTGTTCCACATAGAATTACCTTGACACTTTTATTATAAATTGACTGATCACACATGTATGTGATTGTATTCCTAGACTCTAGTTTATTCTATTTATTTATATATCTATCTTTATGCCCAATTCCATATTTTCTTAATTGTAATAGCTTTATAGCAAGTGATGAAATCCTCCAACTCTGCTTATTTCCCCAACATTGTTTTGGTTGTTCTAGGATCTTCACATTTTTTATACATTTTGGAATAAGGTTATTGATTTCTCCAAAAAGCCTACTAGAATATTTATGGAGATTACATTAGATCTATAGGTAATTGTGGATCATTTTAACATTTTAATGGTATTGATATTTCCAATCCATGGACATGCTATATCTTTTATTTACTTAGGTCTTTTTTAACTTCTCTTACAATATTTTATAGTTTTCAGCATATAGGATTTGCACCTGTCAAAACTGTGTTATTATTTCCTAATTATAATGTATGAACCCTTTGGTTCTTTCTTTCTTTCTTTTTTTTTTTTTTTAAGTGTGGGCAGTTTTTTTTGTTTTTTTTTTTAAGATTTTATTCATTTATTTTTAGAGAGGAAAGGGAGGGAGATAGAGATAGAGAGATAGAGAGAAACATCAATGTGCAGTTGCTGGGGGTCATGGCCTGCAACCCAGGAATGTACCCTGGCTGGGAATCGAACCTGGGACACTTTGGTTCCCAGCCCGCGCTCAATCCACTGAGCTATGCCAGCCAGGGCTGTTCTTTCATTTCTTTTTATTATATTCATGTTTCCCTTTAGATACTTCAGTGTATTTACGATCTTTTAAGTTTTTTTTCTGTGGCAATTCCATTTCTGTATCCTCCCCAGGTTTGTTTCCATCTTCTAATTTTTCTCTTGGCTGTAGGTCATGTTTTCCTGTCATTTTTTTGTATCTAGTAATTTTTTATTGTATGCTAGTTATTGTTAATGTTTTAAGTATCTGGATTCTGTTATTTTCCTCTAAAGAGTATTGAGTTTGGCAGATAGTTATTTGTGGGTTTATAGTAGCTTTTACTCTAGAACTACTTTAACTTTACTGCCAAGATGAAACTCTTTGGAGCTGCCCCCTAAGATCCTGTATATTCACTGTAGTTTTTACACTGTGGCTGGTTGGAACTTAAATATTTCCCAATTTTGTGCGATCTCTGGGAATGTTTACCTTATAGGCCCGATAGTTGTTCGTTCATTCATTCATACACACACACACACACACACACACACACATATATATATATTCACCCCCCGCCCCCAAATTTTATGGTGTCTTGTCCTATACATGCATAATTTAGTGTTTACTCAAAGATACAAGGTGATTCTTCAAGTTCTTTCTGTGTGTGGTTCCTCTCCAGTATGCTGCTCTGCAAATTCCAACCACCTAGCATTCTCTAGCTCCAATTGTTGTCTTCTCATCAGTTATAATACTATACTCTGCTGGTGTCTCTGTTCCCTGAATCGCAATTTGAAAAATAGCTCCAATAGAAAGCCTCAGCTATCATAAGGCTCACCTCACTAACTTCTCTTTTTCAAAGGATCGTAGTGCTGCATTACCTATTGTCCAGTATCTGAAAAACAGGTGTTTCAGGCATTCCTCCCTCCCACTTTTCTAGTTGTTTACAAGTATGGTATATCAGTTTTTATTATGCCTAGAAGTGGAATTTGAGTAGTCCACTTCTGCTTCTATCAGGTGATCTTTGATAAATACTAATTTCATGTTCATAGGTCTGCACTACTTGGATTTTTTTTTTTTGGTAATGATTTGCTGCTCTTAGAGCTTGACCAGTTGTTTCTGGGTTTGAGAACTCTAGGGAAACAGCTGAGTCAGGAAAAGAATACTAGAGTAGAGTGTCAGTATCACCTCTGGGTTCCAAGGAAGAAGCAGGAGGAGGACTGGAAGGGCAAAGAAAGAACATCATGGATGGTCATTGAAGGAACTATTCTGGGACTGCTTGCCTTGGATGGCTAGCACCTTTTTTTCCACTGGTGATAAGACCATCATCACTGCCTTTAAAACCAAGCAGGAAAAGAGTTATCATCATCTCCCATCTTTAAACTGTTTCTTAGAACCACTTTTGTTACTGGATATAGGAACAGTCAGAGTTCAGTGCAGGAAATTGTGACAGTCTTGTATGATCAGGACATAAATACCACACCTGTTATTTGAACACAGTGGTTAAATGTACAGAGTTGTGAATTAAGTATAGAATTGTTAATTAGGCAAATGATAATGTAAAAAGAAAATACTAGCCAGGGGTGGGCAAATAACAACCCTCAAGAGAAATCTGAACCAGCACCAGTTTTTGCAAACAAAGTTTTATTTTGAACACAGCCATCCCCATACACATTGCCCATGGCTGCTTTTGTACTACAATGGTGGACTTGAGTAGGTGAGACAGACACTTTGTGCCCACAAACCCTAAAACATTTACTGTCTTGTCCTTTTTGGAAATAGTTTGCCCTGCTCTAAGGTATCCTGTGGTAGCAACTGGGGGAAGCAGCTTCCACTGGCTAGGGCTAAGGGAACAGAGGGAAGAGATTAGAATTATTAAGACATGCAGGCTTCAAAGAGGAGTCTATCAAAGCTGACACTCAGATCTCTGATGAAAACAAGATGCTGGGCTGCTCTAGTGTCTCTGTATTTGGGGTGGAAGACAGTGAAGATAGTTTTGCAAGTGTTGGAAAATCTGAAAACTGGATTAATCTTCTGCTATAGAAAGGAACTATGTTGCCAGGGTGAAGGGGTGACTCTCAAGGAAGCTGCAAGCAGAGAGCCCACAGAAGGCAAACAGGAGGAGCAAGTCTTTTTTCCACCTCCAGATTGGCAACCTCTCTTGCCTCTCCTCCTGGTGGAACCTAGCAGGGAGCCTGAGGCCAAATCAGGAATATGGTTTGTGGAGTTCCTGCTCTAGTGTCACAAGCTGAATATAGAAGGGTGGGTTCAGGCTGATAGGGGTTAACCCAATAACTGCCCCAGAAGCTAATTACAAATATAAAAGAAATTAAAACAAGAAATTAGATGCTTGTCAAATTGTTGGAAAAGCTGAAGAAGAAGAAGTCAGTGTGTCCTAGGTAGGCTTCAAGTTCATGCCCCTGCCACTTTATCCCCAAGGTTAGGACACTCTTCTTGCTGCCCAGGAGACTTCAGGAAGTCACTGCTGATGCTCCAGTTTCCCTAAACCTGTGAAATCAGTAAACATTATCTAGCATGGGCTCATTTATAGGCATGAGGTAGGAATCAGGAGAGCACAAATATTATAGAAGCTCATTGATGTGATTGATTTATAAAATTTAGACTTTAACATACAGCAGATTCTTTACAGAATTTTGTAATGACATGCACAGTGACCATAAACATCCTGTGGACCATTCATAAGTTTACCCTCTTCTTTCCATTGTTGTTTGTTCTCATGGCAAAACACTTAACGTTTGTTAGACTTAATGGTGATGACAGCTGGCCTAAAGGTTAGGGAGCAGACTCTAGAATTCCTGGCTGGGCTCAAATCCTGCTCTTTGTGCTGAGAAAAGCCTTTGACCCACAATAAATTCTCATAGTAAGTCACAGTTACTATTTACTTTCTATTTTTCTCTTACAAAAGTCCAGTTCTCTAATTGAATCTTTTCTCTGATAACAGGTGACTCCATGATTACTTCAAATATGTTTAAAATATGTAAAGGCATGTACATATATATACCCACAGACATACTGTTGTCATTTGTTGTTTCAAGATAAAGGGGATAATGTAATATAGAGAAGCCTTTTTTTTTGTATAGAGAAAACACTTTGAAAAGATGGAGGTGGGCAAAGGCGAGATAAAGGGGGTGGAAAGAGACTTTGCTTGGGGCAGTGGGCGCATGATACAGCGTGCAAATGAAGTTTTATTGAGTTGTATGCTTGAAACCTGTATGGTTTTACTAACCAATGTTACTCCCAATAAACTCAATAAAAAAGAATACCTATTTTTAGAAATACTTGTATTTTTATGTATTTTTATTACAGAAAATGTGGGCCATGTATCTTTGGCAGTGGACTGAGCAACCTCTCAAGTAACAAAAGCTCATGTCTGCTGGGTGCTTAATTCGTGAGCACCTGACACTTTACCCGAGTTCTCTTAATCTTCCTAGCAACTCTTCAAGGTAGTGAACTTTTCTTTTTTCAAGCTGGTGCTAAATTATTTGTTTGAAAATTTCCATATTTCCTACCATCCTGATGATAAATTCCTAATATATACCTACTTGGTAAGGTCACTTTGTAACTGTGTTTTTTATTCAACATCTTTCGTGCAGGTAGTGAGATTGTAGTATACTAGAAATGTTACTTGAGCAATTTTCTTCCTGATTTAACTTTAGGCATGTTTAATTAATAATTCTTTTAGTATTTTGAAGGTGCTTACATTTAAAGGTCAGAAAGACTATTAAGAAGACTTTTCTGTTGTCATATATTAGTAATAAGTATTATTGAGGAATATATAGCAAAATGTGGGAGGCATGAATAGCAGGGAGAGCAGAGGTTACTATGTCATGTATAGTGGTTAGGACAATTCTCCCTAATAAAATGGAATTTGAGCAGACTCGGAGGAAGGGAGCCATGCACGGGGCTGTCTGGATAGGGGACTGCACATTTCAATTTGTGTTGTCACCAGAGAGGGACCAGGAGTAAGGTAGGTCTGCTCCAGCACAGACTGGGATGTATGGGTTCTTGACTTGGAGCAGCATAGATTTTGTGGCACAAGTCCAGGTAATTTTGAGAGTACATTTACTAAAGTTGGGGACAGTGAAACAAAGGAAAGGCTTAAGACAGAAGGGGCAAGATCATAGCAACAGGAGTGAGCCTAGAGGCCGGAAGTGAAGTCAGTAGTAACAGAAATGAGACACACTAGGCTGTGTGGACTCAGTAAAGGAAGTTATAGAGGCAAGAGGAAGGCCCTTGAAGACAGGTTCAGGGAGGTAGCCTGGGACAAGCTGCTGCTGCCCACTGCTCCCCTGGTTGCAAGTCTCATGGGGACCCTTAAAGCTCAGGAGAAAGAAAGCAAAAATACATACCTGAGAAGAGGGGTGTGTGGGCATGCTCAAGAGGGAGCTTACACTAGGTCCTTTGTCTTGAGGGTTCTCATTGTTTTCCTGAAGGCAGGAGTTTTAAGGGAGGTCTCAGGGGATGGTCTGAACAGAATATTCAACTGCTTTCCAGATGTGCTCTGTAATATGCTGATGCATCAAAATGAGCATATAGGGGAGTTTGGGATCATTTTCCCCACAGCTTCACTGTTTTACTTTTACCTTGGATTTGTCTGGCTCTAATTTTCTTTTTATAGTTTATCCTCTGATTTCATCTTTTCTGGGGTTTGGCTGGCACTAATGGCACCAACTGGGTCTCTGTTATCTCTCTCTCTGACTAGGGTGATTTAAGCTACTCATTCTCTGGTTGGAAAGGAGAGGTGTAAACCATCTGCTCCTACTCGTCTTAGTTAGGGAAGGTAAGATCTTGTGATTTATTAGCAGGCTATTAATTGCTTGGCCTTGTTTAACTATCTTGTCTCAGTTTCATTCCACTTGCCAAGGAATTTTCCTAGCTTCTTGGTATCCTGCCTTAGTCTGGGATAGTTTGTTTATGCCAATTGTCCTGGCATAATTTTAAAGTGCTCCTTATGACTCTCTGAAGTATCCTGGTTTGGATGGCTAAAAATGTCAGCAGCCTATATCTGGGAGATAGTGTCCCGGGAGGGTGTTCACAAAGTACAAAGACCCAAGACTGATGCATTTCTCTATTTGAGCAGCCTGTGGCTGTAGCATAGTGAGGAAGGGAGAGGGCAGAGTATGTGTGGAGTGGAGTGGAATGGAGTAGAGTGGGTGATGGGGAGTATGGAGTTGAGTGGAGTGCATGTGGAATGCAGTGGGTAAGGAAGAGGGGGCAGAGGGAGTCAGAGAAATAGTAGGGACTTTACCTTGTCATCTAGTAAGCCATTGTTATGACTTGACTTTATTCTGGGTGAAATTGGTAGTCATTGGTGGAATCTGAGCAGAAGAGTGATATGATGTGATACACCTTTTAAAAGGTATGTAGCTGCTGGGGTAGATGTAGACTAGAAGGAGGCGAGGGCAGAAACAGAGAGCCCAGTTAGTAGGCCATTGCACTAATCCAGGTAGGAGATGCTGGTGAGGTTTCGATCAGGGTGTCATCAGTACTGGTGATGGGAGGTGGTGAGACTCTGGGTATATAGTATTTTCACAATAAAGCTGGCAGGATTTGCTGATATATTGAATGTGGAATATAAGAAGTTAAGATTTCAAGGGTTTGGATCTTAGCAACTAGAAGGATTGAGTTGCTGCTTCTGAGATGAAGACTGTGGGTGGTGGTGGTGGTGTAGGGGGGGGAATCAGAAATCTTTTTGGATGTGTTAGGATTGAGAAGGCTGTTAGATAATGCCAGGCTGTTGTTGAATATGTAAGTCTGGCAGTTCAGGAGAGAAGTGTAGCATGGAGAGAGATTCTTGGGAGTAGTCAGTGTATAGTTTTAAAAACTGTGATACTTGATCAGACTCCCAGGATTGATTGGAGATAGCAAAGAGGTTGAGAATTGAGCTCCAGGAATACTTTCTTTTTCTTTTTTTTTACTCAAGTATTTAATTTTTAAAAATGCATTTTATTAATTATGCTATTATAGTTGTCCCAGTTTTTTCTCTCCTTTATTCCCCTCCTACCTGTACCCTCCTCTATCATCATTCCCCCACCTTGGTTCATGTCCATGGGTCATACTTGTAAGTTCTTTGGCTTCTCCATTTCCCATGCTATTCATAACCCACCCCTGTCTATTTTGTGCCTACTACCATTTATGTTTCTTATTCCCTGTACCTTTTCCCCCATTTCTCCCCTCCCCCTCCACATTGATAACCTTCCATGTAATCTCTATTCGTATGAATCTGTTCCTGTTCTATTTTTTTCTTACTTTATTTTTGCTTTTCTTTCATTGTTTAGGTTTGGTTGTTGTTAATTGTTAGTTTCTTGTCATTTTACTGTTCATATTTTTGATCATCTTCTTTTTCTTAGATAAATCCCTTTAACATTTCATAAAATAAGGACTTGGTGATGATGAACTCCTTTAACTTGACCTTATCTGGGAAGCACTTGATCTGCCCTTCCATTCTAAATGAAAGCTTTGCTGGATAGAGCAATCTTGGATGTAGGTACTTGCCTTTCATGACTTGGAATACTTCTTTCCAGCCCCTTCTTGCCTGCAAGGTTTCTTTGGAGAAAGCAGCTGACAGTCTTATGGGAACTCCTTTGTAGGTCACTGTCTCCTTTTCTCTTGCTGCTTTTAAGATTCTCTCCTTATATTTAATATTGAGTAATATAATTCTGATGTGCCTTGGTATGTGCTTCCTTGGGTCCAACTTTTTGAGGGGACTCTCTGAGCTTCTTGGACTTCCTGGAAGTCTATTTCCTTTGCCAGATTAGTGACATTCTCCTTCATTATGTTTTCAATTTCTTGCTTTTCCTTTTCTCCTTCTGGCACCTCCAGGGATACTTTCTTATTTAAAAAT
The DNA here is from genome assembly GCF_004126475.2 of Phyllostomus discolor. Classification (NCBI taxonomy): domain Eukaryota; kingdom Metazoa; phylum Chordata; class Mammalia; order Chiroptera; family Phyllostomidae; genus Phyllostomus; species Phyllostomus discolor. The sequence continues at coordinate 109,884,414 of NC_040904.2, forward strand.
TTGGGAGATGAAAGCCAGGAAAGGAGATGAAGAGGGTGTGGCCATTGAGGTAGATGGAAAAACAAGATGTTGGTATCTTGGAAACCAAATAGAATAAAGTCTTTCAAGAATGAGGGAAGGAGCAGCTGCTCTATAGCTACAGTGATGAAGTCTGAGTATTAATTATTGATTTAGCAATGTGGAGCTTATTGGTGACCTTTCAGGAGCTGTTTGAAAGATCTTGTGTGGTTGGATGCCAGATTGGAGTGGGTTCAAAGAATTAGGTGGAGAAGAATTGGAGAAAGCAAGTATGTATGGAGACTTCTGTGAGTTTTGCTGAAACTTTTGATAGATCTTTGGTTAGTGTGGTCACCTATTTCCTTATTCTGATGGAAAATTAATGAGTAACTTTATTCTTCTATATGTGTACCATAAATCATCATTTTAAAAAATAGATTCTACCAATAAAAAGAATATACTTTTATTAACACTCTCTCTGCTTAAGTGAAAGAGGTGGATATTTGTTACTAATGGTCTTGAAATAATCAATTGAGTCTATCAGAACTTTAAACTTAATTTTTACTCTATGAACAGAACTAAACTGTTTATAATCTAACAATTATATTTTTGTTTATATATTTCACAAAACAGAATTGGTAATACTTTTTTGTTCTACTGTAGCTACTTAAAAAATCATTCCTGTCTGATGTGTTTATTTATGATAGATGGTCCATGTCTATGTATTCCAGCTTTGGGAAGGATGGTCAATGCAGAACTCTTTGTCTACCTCTCATGCTAATGGAATCCTTAAATCATCAAAAGCATAGAGTGACAGACAGGCACAACCTGTCCGGAAGCCTGATGATTCTTACCACTACTGGCTTCTGAAGTGAAGAAAATCAGTAATTGCATAGTGTATCATAAAGATATCTCATGAAAAATGCTTAATATCAACAGTGAGGGAAGTTCTAAGGCCGAGAAAACAGCTTACTTTGCTGTGACAAAGCAGGCAATGTACGATAAGAGAAAAATTATTACATTGGAGGTTTAAGCCCACCAAGTTCCTTTATCAATGAAGTTTATTCTGTGGTCAAGTTTCTAAGTACTGTTGTCCCTGTATAAAGTAACACGTAGAATTGGGCATGTATTTTTTGGAATGACTTCTAAGATGTATGTAAGACAGAACATTTGATGTAGTTCAGTTGGTTAATGGGGGCATAATCATTAAGCTTTGTCCTGGGGATAATTTAGATTTTCTGGCAATCTAAGTTTTAAACATCATTTACCCTCTTGTAAAAATGACTCAACCCATTAATGTAAAAAAATAGATATAAATTAGAATAAAACATGTAAAGTACTTGGAATTTTAGCTCAAATAACTACTTTAACATTTGGCTAATGGCCTAAGACCTTTTTTTGTGTGGGACAAGCAGAAGCATGTACTTTATATCCATAAATACCTAAAAATAGATATAGAAACTATCAATTTCAAGTAACTTGAAGAGCCACAATGTGGGTAGTGGCTACCATACCAAGTAGCACAGAGTAGATCTTTTTCAGTCCCTAAGCAAGGGTCAGCAAACTCTGACCAACTGGGACAAATCCAGCTTCCCACCTGTTTGTATAAATAAAGTTTTATTGGAACTCAGCCAGGTACATTTATTCATCCATTGTCAATGGCTGCTTTAGTGCTGCAATGGCAAAGTTGGGGAGTTGTAACACAGAACAATGGCCCATCGATGTTAAACTATTTACTACCTGGTTCTTCACACAATGTCTTTTGACTCCTTCCCTGTCTGATCAAGGGGAAACTGACCCAGTTCTAGTTCTATTGTCTGCTGTTGCTGCATCTTCTAAAACAAGGTTTTTTTGACATTTAATAATTAGCATTATGAGAGAAATGGAACCTATGGCTAATTTGTGGAGATAGACTTTGAAATAAATAGGTTGTCTGCTACAGGTTTTATGTGGCCTTTAAACACTTTTGCTGGTGAATCTCAAAGAGGATGGCACAGAGTATTCTGTTAACCAAACTTATTGACCACTGAATTTTTTTTATGAGTAACTCTTATGATAAGCAACACAGATTTAGGAATGCTGCATTTAAAATCAATAGTTTTTCTTCTTGACAGGTGATGGTAAAATAAAAAACATATGAAAGAGAATGCTTAGCCTGAGAAAATTATGCTTAATTTCTGAATTTATATTAAGTTAACAGGTAATTAAGTACTTTTCTTAGTCCAGGCAGATTGCTAGGATTATAGACATAGCAATAAATGACAGTATATTCTCTACTACCCTCAGGTTTTTATTTTAGCTGAGCAAATAGCCACCACATCTTGACTTTTATGGTTAAAGTTTTTTTGTGGTAATTGCCACAAAGGCAAAGTATAAGGTGCTCTAAGTTATATAGTGTTACATGGCTAGGGCAAGGGTTGGCTTTTTTTTTCAAAGGACCAGATAGTAAATAGTTTAGGCTTTATGTGCCATATGCTCTGTCTAGGTCACAACTATCCAGTTCTCTATTGTGTTAAGAAAGCAGCTGTAGATCACACACACACGTCATACATACGTTATGTGTGGATGAGTGTGCCACGCACAAATATATATGTATGTGTCTCCCTGCACACAAATTCTTCTTGTTTTCCAGAAATGACTGTTCAAGTCATAAACTTATAAAGGAAGTCCCAACAAAATTTCAGAGACTTAGTTCTTTTTCAGCTTATGTTCTGCGAAGACAGTGCACTGGACCAACAAACCAGTGATTATAGAAAAAAAGACCATTATAAAAATTTGTGCTCTTGGAAATTTTACAACTATACTTATAAATAATTCATGAGTCAAGAGGAAATCAAATTAGAAAACATTTAGGACTGAATTATTAAAAAATACTTTGCATCAAAAATCATGGGGTATGAATACCCCAGAGAGAGAAATTTGTATCACTGTTGATTTTCTTATAAAGGAAGAAAGCCTTAAAATTTATGATCTATACATATAATTTAAGATATTAGTCAAAGGACAAGAGAAGATCAACAAAACAACAGGGAAAATCTTTAAAAAAACTTAGATAAACACAAGCAAAGCATAGTAGGCATGGGAAAAGAGAAAAGACTACAGGTGGAGACAGCAGTCACTAGAATAATATGAAAACACCATAAATCACTTTATATAAATAAATTTGAAACTTTGACAAAATGGGTAATTACCTAGGAAAAATACAACTTTCAGAATGTGACTCAAGATATAGAAAGCTTGAATGACCTACAACCATTAAAGTGGTATCACTACTTCTAATTTTTCCTACATAAAGAACACCAGATGCCCTTGTGATGTTTACAGTATTTTATCAAGCATTAAAGGAACAATTTTATACATTTCCAATTTTATATAAAATCTTTCAGAAGATAAGAAAAGTATATTACAGTACTATGTGTAGTGTAGTTGATACTAATGTAACCTTCAAATCAAAACCATACAATGGAAAAGAAAAATTGGAGGACAATCTCAGCTGTGAACTGAGAGTTAAAATTCTTTAGTAAAAACTGACAAACCAAATCTAATAATGTAAAAAACATTCATACATTGTAATCTAGCTTAGTTTACTTCCAGGAATGTAAGGAACCATGCTTTCTTTAGAAAAATATGTTGTTAATATATTTTTCCTCATTAATGGATACAAAAAAATGTAATCATCTAATTTAAATGCAGAAAAAAATCCAAAAATTTAGCACTTATTTACAGTTAACCAACACAGCCACAGACTTTTAATCCTGAGTTAAGAGTGGACTTCTTTAGCCTGATAGGGGCCACCTACTGAAACTTGTGTCAGACATCATACTTCATGGTCAAATGGTGGAATCATTCCGTTTGAAGTACAGATGGGACAGGCAAGTTACCTGCCAGCTGTCCTTTTTTTTCCAAGTAATTTTTTTATTTTTTATTAAAATGTATTTTATTGATTACGCTATTACAGTTGCCCCATTTTCCTCCCTTCACTCCCCTCTACTCTGCACACCCCCTCCCACCCACATTCCCCCCTTTAGTTTATGTCCATGTGTCATACTTATAAGTTCTTTAGCTTCTACATTTCCCATACTATTCCTACCCTCCCCCTGTCTATTTTCTACCTACCATCTATGCTACTTATTCTCCATACCTTTTCCCCCTCTCTCCTCCTCCCACTCCCCTGTTGATAACCCTCCACATGATCTCTATTTCTGTGATTCTGTTCCTGTTCTAGTTGTTTGCTTAGTTTGTTTTTGTTTGTTTTAGGTGTGGTTGTTCATAATTGTGAGTTTGCTGTCATTTTACTGTACATGTTTTTTATCTTCTTTTTGTTAGATAAGTTACTTTAACATTTCATATAATAAGGGCAGGGTGATGATGAACTCCTTTAATTTGAACTTATCTGGGAAGCACTTTATCTTCCCTTCCATTCTAAATGAGAGCTTTGCTGGATAGAGAAATCTTGGATGTAGGTCCTTACCTTTCATGACTTTGAATATTTCTTTCCAGCCCCTTCTTGCCTGCAAGGTTTCTTTTGAGAAATCAGGTGACAATCTTACGGGCACTCCTTTGTAGGTAACTCTCTCCTTTTGTCTTGCTGCTTTTAAGATTCTCTCTTTATTTTCAGTCTTGGCTAAGGTAATTATGATGTGCCTTGGTCCAACTTCTTTGGGACTCTCTGAGCTTCCTAGACTTCCTGGAAGTCTATTTCCTTTGCCAGGATGGGGAAGTTCTCCTTTATTATTTATTTAAATTACTTTTCTACTTGTTGCTCTTCCTCTTCTCCTTCTGGTACCCCTATAATTTGGATGTTGGAATGTTTAAAGATGTCCTGGAGGTTCCCAAGCCTCTCCTCATTTTTCTGAATTCCTGTTTCTTCATTCTTTTCTGATTGGATGTTTCTTTCTTCCTTCTGGTCCACTTCATTGATTTGAGTCCCACTTTCCTTGCCATTATTACTGGTTCCCTGTACATTTTTCTTGATTTTATTTAGTGTAGCCTTCATTTTTTTTTATCTAATTTGTGACCAAATTCAACCAATTCTCTGAGCATCCTGATTACCAGTGTTTTGAACTCTTCATCTGATAGGTTGACTATCTCTTCATTGTTTAGTTGTATTTGCTCTGAAGTTTTGATCTGTTCTTTTTGTTTGGGACATTTTTTTTGTCTTGTTGTGCCTGTTACATATGAGGGGCAGAGCCTTAGGTGTTCACCAGGGCATGGCAACCCAGTTGCTTGGTTGTGACACTGTATGTAGGGCAGGGGTCCTAGAGGGAACAATGGCGCTTGCTCTGTTCTCTGCCGGATTTCAGTCACTTCCCCCACTTCACCCAAGCAAACTGGGCCCTTCTGGTGCTGATTCCTGTGTGGGTGGGTTTGTGTACATTCTAGGACCCTGTGGGTCTCTCCAAAAAATTCTCCTGTGAGGCTGGGAGTTTCTTCCAGCACCTCAACCCCTGCAGGTGTTTTTAATTGGTGTTTTGAAGCTTTATTTCTCAGCGCTGGGACCCTGGATTGCATGGTCTGTCTCACTCTCCAGTTTTGCCTGGTTTATCTGCACGTGAATGTAGGATCACCAGGTCTGCCAGCTGCCTTGTGCACCATGCCCCCTTCCACAATCCGCCAACTTGCTGAGTTCACCCACTGCCGCCTTGCATGCCTGAGGTCCACCAGCCATCACTTTGCCTTGAGCCCTCTCCACCCAGCTGCCTGACTCTGCCCCTCCTAGTAGTCTGAATGAATGTGTCTACTTTAACTCCTTGGTTGTCGGACTTCCATACAGTTCAATTTTCTGCCAGTACTGGTTGTTTTTTGTTTCTAAATTGTTATCCTTCTTTTGGTTGTGCAAGGAGGCACAGTCTGTCTACCTACGCCTCCATTTTGGCCAGAAGTCCCAGTTGTCCTTTTTAACATTGTACTGACAGTTTTATCTCCAGTGTGACAAGATGGAGAAGCCAGGTCAAAGTCACTAAGGATTAAAACAGACAACTTTTACTAATAGTATGATAACGTGATTGTTTACATAGAAGATACAAGTGAATCACCAGATTAAGCATAGGTAGGAATTAAAACAGATTGCCAGAAGTTTTTTAAGAGACAAAACATTACAGATAATGGAAGCACCTTAGTTCTCCTTTATCCCATTGTCTGAGAGAAATCTACTGTCATGGAATATTTTTATACCTTTGCTGTCTATGTGTATGTATCCATAAGCTATATATAAACTTGTCTGGGATTTTTCATTTTATGTAAATGTTGTATTTTATATATCTTGGTACAGTTTACTTTTTTCACTTGTGTTTTTGACATTCGTGTTGATAAATCTACTTCTAGTTAATTTCTATACAGTATTTAAAACTTAGTGGTAGACATTTTGAATTGTTTTTCAGTTTTTACATTATCACAAGCACTGCTGAGAACATTGGATATACACATTTCTATGTTCACATGTAGGAATCTCTCAGGTATGTGCCCAGACACAGAAGCTGTGCTATTTGAGATGTTCATCTTCAGTGCTACTAGGAATGCCTGATTTCTCTCCTGAACAGTTCTAACTATCTCCCTTTCTCAAGGCATGTGTGCAAGTTTCCATTGCTGCATATCCTGACCATCCATACAGATGCCCAGTCCTTAGACAACAACAAAAATCTGTCAGTTTTCTTTGCTATATTTGCCAAAGGCTGAGGCTTACCTTTTAGTGAAACTTACTCATACTGCTTCCTGACTATGAAAGAAAGGTTAGCAGTAGGTTCTTTTACCCTGATTTATCACAGGTCTTCTGGGAACTGTGTGAAGAATTATGTTATGAATATTTGAAACACTGAAACATTAAAAAGAAAAGTTTAAGGATTTTGAATTCAATATGCCCTACATAGCTTTTTGGTGGTCTTTCCCTTTTTCTTTCTTGGTGGGTAAAATGGCGTCTATAGCAACCCTTTTGTTCAAGATGCATGAATGTGAACCCTTCCTTGTTTCCTTTCTTTAGTGACCACGAATGAAATGTACATTTTTCAGATCAGTATGCGGTACAGCTTATCTTGGCAGATTCTCCAAGTCCCTAAATGTTTTGGGGTCTAGAGAGAAAATGATACTTCTCTGCCTGACTTCTGGAATATTTATTTTCTGTTTTTGAATTGTGAGCGCTAGGAATCATTCTTTGTTCCTTTAAAAAAACATTAGTAAAATCTGATAGGTTGAATTAGGTCATAGGGTACAAATTGTTGTGGCCGCCCGGCACATGTGGCTCCTATTGAACCAGTAATAACCCTTTGACATGCGTGGCAGCTGCTGCCAGAGTCTCCAGCCAGGATCTGGGCGGGAGGGTGGTGCATGTGTAATTTAAGCAATAACATAGAGATTAAATATGTAATTGAAAATGATTTTGCAGAATAAAACTGAAGTCTGGTGTATCTGGAAAAGGAAATTATTGCAGACATATAAATAGCTTACTGTACAGTTTAATTATAGTTTTAGTAGTAGACAAGACTCAATTGATAAATCTCCACTTGGAGATTCAAGTAGCACTGAAAATCCTGCTGCATTTTTATGGAGATAACAAAAGCTGTAATGCCAAACTGAATGGAAAAACAGTTTAGTTTCTTTAAAGTTAATTTTTTTGACTATAATTATATGGAGAGTTATTATTTCATAGGCACATACAATTTATCATTGTCTGATAGATATACTCGAAGGTCTTTACCTTGTTCTTCATGTGAAGTTTACAGAAGTTAAGTATTAGATTTTCATTTATTTAAATTATGGGATTTTTCTATTCCATTGAATTCATGGGTTATAATCAGTTTTTGTTATATCAATTCCCTTCATTGAGAATTGACAGGATAGTTTTGTGAATAGGAAATGACTTGAAGAGTGTGGTTGAATAAAACCGTATACTGGTTTTCCTGGCTAGAAACTCAAGTTAGGTACAGAGAAAAGGGCCAGAGAGTCGCCCTGCTGACCCGATTCTTACCTGCTGTTACCTCAACTTTGCTGTTTCTCATGGTTCAATTTATGAATTTCTTGAGTTTCTTTTTGTTAGAATTCATCATGAAATTTGCTGAATTATTTGTGTTTATATTTTTCCATAGTTTTTCTTCATTACTGCAGAATTGGAAAAATTAGTGTAGTCCTGGGGAGAATATTTTAAGAAACACGCCTCCTTCTTCATTGTTCCCTCTGAGCTTTCCCTCATCAATCTTAATACTATGTTTAAAATACACACAATAGATAAGAATTATTAGAAATAGGGAAAGAAAGGAGACTGCTCCTTAGTATTTTCCAAGATAGCAATTGGTGATGTGACGTATGTGTTTGTAACAGGCTGAACTTTTTCAGTCCATTCAGTCTACCAACCCCTGCTGCCTCGTGACGCAGTGTTCACACTCGCTAACTTGTGCGTTCCTATGTTTTGTATTATGACTTTAAGCAACACAGAAATTTATATTGGTCTGTAAGTTATGTGCAACTTCCCAGCATATAAGCATGCTACATTCATGAAAGTGGTGTTAGAACTTGTGGCTAAGGTCCCTGTCCTATAAAAGCCTGTTCAGGGGCTGAAAGACCATGTAAGCATGGATGGATATTTAGGTCAGCCTTTGAAAAAGAAGCTTTCTTAATATACTCAATAACTTATGATGTTGATGGTATAAGTCCCTGTGTTTAATTTTACATAGATTTCTGATATTATAGTCTCTCAATGCATGTGTATAACTGTCATTATTCTACCATTTCTGGGACATTAGTGAATTTTTAATGTGGTGAGTGAACAGGCAGGTTTGGAGAGACTTACTGTTGTCACTTAGGAGCAACACCTGTATGTGTGAGGGATGATCATGTGAGCTGACCTCTGGGTAGTAAGGAACAGAGGGATATGCATGGGAAGGGAAGAAGTGGAAAAGATACTATAAATGGTTCTTCTGTGGGGTCTTACTGCCCCAAGATGAGCTCAATGCCTTCAGGAAATACTTGTTGTCTTGCAGGTGGTGGGGGAGCATGTGCTGGAATGGGTATCAGGACAGGGAGGAGGCAGGCTGTCAGCCCTCCTTGTGTGTCGAGTATTGGCTAGTTAGTCCTATGCTTTTACCTGAGTGAGAATCCTTGTTTGGGATGCTTGAAAACAACCTTAATGGGAAATTGATTTGTTTTAAGCTCTATAGCAATAAAGAATTACATTAATGGAAGTAAAAATGAATTAAAAAGGAAACTGTGCTCTTTGTTAGAAATAATAGTATGCACGGTTCTATTAATAGTTAAAATTTCCTTTTGCAGCAGAATCCCCACAAGGGGTGGGGAGATTTTCATACCGCTGGTAGAAAGGTGATGCTAATAGTTGTTAGTTGGTTCCTTAAGACTCTTTAGAAGCATGTTGAATAGCATACTTCTGAACTACAGTCAACATTCACATTTATCATATATGAATATAAGTATTATTCAGCCATGAAAAGAAGGAAATCTTGCCATTTATGACAATATGGATGGACCTTGAAGGCACTATACAAAGGAAAAAAGACAGAGAAAGACAAATACTTTGTGATCCCACTGATACTTGGAATCTAAAACAAACAACAGACAGACATAAAAGGAACTTGAAGATGCAGAGAACAGAGAACAATACTGGAGGAAATGGGTGCAGGCTGGATGAGACAGGGGGAGGGGGTCAGATGTACAGACTTCCAGTTACAAGATGAATAAGCCCTGAGGATGCAGCGCACTGCATGGTGACCACAGTCAGCAACCCTGCATTGCGTATGTGGAAGTTGCTAAGTGGTGGTACCTCTGAGAAGTTCTCATCACAAGGGAAAAAAGTATGTGAGGGGATGTATGTTAACTAGACTGGTGGTGGTCATTTTTCAAGATACATGAATATTGAATCACTTTGTTGTATATCTGAAACTAGTATAATCTTATATAAAAATGACTGAGTTTAGAACCAAAATGCAGAAACAAAAACTGAGTATGCCCCTAGAGGACCTCACTAAAGGAAATGTTACACGAAAAGAAAATGAACTTGGGTGGAAGATGTGAGTTTCACAAAAGACTAAAAAGAAAGAAAAGTGTTAAATATATGACAAATTCTATATTAATATTGAATGTATTCAGCAATATGAAGGGGGGTAAAAATACCAATTTGAAACATAATACAACATAGCCTACAAGTTGAAAAGAGTGAAATAAATATAAAGTGTTGAAAATCCTCATATTGTTTGGAAATAGTTTTCAAGCACAGTTTTCAATTGATAGAAATCTTAAAACTAAAAACCTCTCTGGCCAGTGTGGGTCAAATTTGGTTGGAGCATCACCCAGTAAACTGAAAGGGTGCAGTTTCTATTTCAAGTAGGGGCATATACCTAGGATGTGGGGTCTGTTAGGTCCCAGGCTGGGGCATGTGTGAGAGACAATCTATTGATGTCTCTCTTCCTCTTTCTCCCTCCCTTCCCCTCTCTAAAATCAATAAGCGTGTCCTCGGTGAAGATTAAAAACAAACAACCTAAAGACTTTTACTCCATTTTTAATAGAATGGAACAAAATATTAGAAATAGGCACTCTGAATCATATTGCTTGATTCCTATAACTAAGTAGAACAAATGGAAACCAGTGAGCCAATGGTGACATTTAACTTTATTTTTAGTAAAATTGTGTGAAGTCAAAGGAGAAAAGAGACCTAAACTAATATGAGAACCCTCAAGTCATCTGTGGTCATTACGACGGGATGCTATTTCAAGGGAGGTTAAGCTGAGACTGACAGTGTCCCTGTAGATGAAATGAAGGGTTAGTGAGGCTGTTGTTCAGCCTCTGTGTGACCCCTTCCTCTTTTGTGCTGGAATTGTGCCAAGCATCCTCCCCGCCAGACACTGCATTCCCATGGCAGTCATCTTACCTTATTTTTGTGTCTGTCTTCTTCTCCAGGACACAAGAAGGCACCTTACCTTTAAATGTGTCAAAAAATGTTTATTTAATAATTAGAAGAGATGAACTTATTATAATGCATTTTGTGCATTGATAAATATGCAATCCACTTATGTGTGTAAAATGTTAGATTTCTCATTGCTCGTATTGGTGGAAACACTGGGTGACCATTTAACCATGAGATGTGGCCTATTTTTGTCTAAGTATTTTCACTTTTGCCTTCTTATTTTGCTCAATCTTTTCTGTTACCTGGTGCTTTCTTGCCATTATCTTGGGGTTTGTGGAGTTAAATGTACTTATTTTAAAGTATCGTGTAAGGCTGATAATGCTTGTAAATGTTGATCTTGGAAATTCTTGAGGTACTTTGCAGGGCTGAGAGATCAGCTCCTTTCTTTTAAGTACAATTTCCTTGGGTTTTATTTAATACAATCTTTTTTATTGAAATATAATTTACATACAGTAAATTCACCATAATGCATTCTTATTCTTATATTACAAAACATATGCATAAAGAGTTTTATATCTACATTTAAAAGTTTTGAGAAAATTAAAGAGGAAATTTGAGAAAAATGACTTCTTTCTCAAAGTAACCTTGTAGGTTTTGTTTTTTATCAAATGCATGTGGCAAATATTCATTAATTATCAATTCACTTCATGGGGCAAAATATATCTAGTATGCCGCTTTTTATAGGAACTCCACTAGGTCACTTCTAATTCTGAGTTTTTATCAGAGTATACATAATGATGAGTAAATAATCTAATATATTCAAATAAGACTGCATTCTAGAAATAAAGATGTATTTGTATTCTATAATCTGTGTTCTTTCCAACCAGAGGTGTTGTTTATAGAGATTTTCATAAATTTTTTTTTGCCAGACCAAAAAACAATCCTACCTTTCTAGAGTGAGCCCATTTTTTTTTCATGTTAGCCAATGTTGGTTATGTACCAAATTTAGTCCTGATACATAAGAACAGTTCCATCACAGACCTGGAGAGTAGTATGCTAGGTGAAATAAGCCAGAGAAAGACAAGTACCATGTTATTTCACTTGTATGTGGAATCTAATGGGCAGAACAAACTAACAAAATAGAAACAGACTCATACATACAGAGAATAGACTGACAGCTGTCAGAAGGGAGGGGGGTTGGTGGACTGGGTGAAAAAAGTGAAGGGATTAAGCAAAGAAAAAGATGCACAGACACAGACCACAGTATGGTGATTACCAGAGGGAAAGGGGGTTGGGGGAGGTAGAACAGAGTAAAGGGTGTGGAGGGGAATGGTGATGGAAGGAGACTTCACTTAGGCTGGTGAACGCACAATACAATATACAGATGATGTATTACAGAATTGTACACCTGAAACCTATATAATTTTATTAACCAATGGCACCCCAATAAATTTTATATATATGGAACTTGGAGATTGTGTGTGTGTGAAGTATTGAAAGGTTGTCATCAAAATCAGAAATGGTAGAAAAGAAATTTGCATTGAATTTAGGGCAGATTTCAGTGTCATTACAATCCAAAGTGGGCCTTGAATTTTGTCCTGTGGATGTGACTCAATCACACCTGAACCCTATGTTATTTTTATAAATTAAGACTTTACTGCAGGGAATTTATATGCCAATAGGGAGGTGCATAGGTAGAGCTAAGCAGATTTTTGGTAACTGGAAAGTTTACTTCCTTGTAGAGAAAAAAAGAAATGGGATAGTCAGAATGAGATCAGCAATGGCTTGAGGAGTGATGATGGGCAAAAAGCAAGGAGAAAGGGTAGCACAAGAAGGTGGGATGTTGAGATATAAAGTTAGTATACTTTGAAATCTAGAAAAGTAATGAATGCTGTTCTGCCCTCCCAGTGCTTCTCTCCCTTACGTTGGGAAAGGATGAAATAATATGAAACAAATGTTTTATTGGACTCATTGTAGCATAGAGTCATTTACAGACCTAAGTCATCATATTAGTTTAAGAGAAATTTGATTTGCAAAGATTTGTTCACTTAAAAATAAAAATTAGAAATCTAGTTGCTGTCAGTTTGTTTTTTATTTGAAGGGAGGGTGGGGAGGATAATGGGGGAAAGAAGGGGAAGGGTCATCAAGGAACATGTATAAAGGACCCATAGACAAAGACAGTGGGGAGGGGGGAAAGATTGAATGTGGGAGGTGGGGGTGAGTAGGGCGGGGGAGAGTAATGGGAGGGGAATGGGGACAACTGTAAGTGAACAACAGTAAAAAAATAGAAATTAGGAATTTTCCAAATTAAATGTCTTTAATATTTTGTTATAAATTATGAGCAACTGAATTTTAAATAATATATTCTCAGATGCAACTCTCTCTCCCTCCCAAAATAAACAAAAATAAAACTTGAACAAAAAAATGAGAACCATGACTTGTTTTTTAAAGGTTATTCTCAGAAGTGATTAAAAGGGTATTTTTTCCTATTTTTGTTAAGGAAGGCTTTCAAGATGTGGCTAGAAAATTCGATAAATTCACTAAATATATATTTTGCTATATAGTAGTTTTTCTAATCAATTAGTCTCATATTTCTGATTTTATCTTGTCCAATTTTTTTCTTTGTTTTGGATTTATCACCTTCATGGACTTTTGGACATTGGATATTTTTAACTTGAAAGCAATAAAACTGCTCTAACCTTTACATGTTGTAGAAAGTCCCCCAAAACAATGGATCATATCTCTCTTTCCTTGCTTTTTCTCTACAGTTCTGCTGTTTACTGAACTACCCCCTCCAGCTTCATTTAGCATGTTCCCTAACATTGTGATGGAACTCAGTAAATTGAATGAATGCCTTACTTTGTTAGTTCCGTTCTGATTCCCACTTCTAAAACCTTAACTCTAACCTTCTCACGTGAAATGTCATTTCTTCCCGACTTTTCTTGATTTGCCCCCATCTCCCCAACCAGATTGAGATCTCCATGTATCTCTGTCAGGAGTGTATACTGCCCTTTATGATACAGTAGAGCACTTGCCTTATTCTTCTTACTGGGCTGGAAGTTTGTTTGTTAAGACATTATTTCTTGATGTTAGAGATATTTAAAACATTTTGCATGTGGGTGTTGCTTAAGACACTCACTGAATGAAAATCCCTAAGAGGTGTATTTTCTGTCTTGCTTTTTCATTTGTGTGTTGCTTTTCTACTTGACTAGCTGACATATTCCTGTCTTTTCTTTCCATTGCTGGTCTGTATGAGCCCAGATGAATGCCATTTATGGCTTTGAAGGAGGCCATTGGTTAAGCCTAGGGACTAGAATTCCTTTATCACCTTTTTATAGTTTGTGGTATATGAATTTAAAAGAAGAAAAAGAAAGAAATTTGGAGGAAATTAAATGATAGAAACTGCATCAGGCTGGTTGAGTTATAACCTTAAATATCTAATTTTTATAATTGTAGGCAAGTGCTTTACCTTTTTAGATTTCATCTCAATTTATATTTTATAAGTTGTTGGAAGACCCATGTAACTGGAAGATACTTAATGTTCATCTTTCCATATATTTTTGATGGCACCCATGTTTGGAAGTATTGCATGAAGGTTGAACAATGAGTGTCCTTCCCAGGCACAAATTACAGTATTTCCCAAAATTATATGCACTAAAGGCAATTGAGATATGTGTGCAATTATGTGTTTATCAAGTTGGTGATTTGCTGTTAATAGTTGGATAAGTACAAATTATGTGAATTACACTTGCCCAGGGGTGGTCTTGTGTATATGTCAGCTGCTTTTCAGAAATAGTCAATTTACCAAAAATAAAGTGATTAGTACAATTTTCCTGATGAACACCCTTCTAAGCTTTTCACTTCTATTATAGCTCCCATAAATTTTACAACTACATAATTTTAAAAGAAATTCATTCCATCTGCAGTAGTGTGTTGCTTGTGGCATACTTGAATCACCTGATATCTGTAAGGTTTTTGCATTTGAATTGTCTTGAAATACCAAAGGTGATGTTAATGGTGTAAGGAAACTTCACAGCAACAGTGGATTGTGCATGATCAGTTGTATGTAGTGACATTTTGGTGGGGAGTGAACTTTAAGTAAGCAGGGGTGGGCACTGAGAAAACACACATTTAGTGGTGGAGGAAACAGAACTTGGTTGTAGACCCAGAGCTGGTGCCTCAGCAAGCAGAGAATTGGAGACACTCTTCATCATGAGGGACACACAAGTTGGAGTCTAGTAATCAAGAAATATGAGACGTGTTATTTAATAAGAGAAAACCTTTTTCTCTATCAGACCCCTTTTTGAAGAAGAACAAATGCAGTCTTTGAAAACATTAAGTATTTAAAAACGGGTGTATAAATGTAGGAGTGCAAATGTAACTTAAAAATATATGCCTTTACATCCAGCATTTTCTACACCATGTGAAGTAATTGTCTAAAATTACAAGGGCTACTATAGTGATTGAACTTCAGCTGCTCATTGAGCCTTCAGGTTTAAAAATACACAGGCCTCAGCAATTCAAAGATTATTAAATTACACCTTCTTGTGGGAACCAACATTAATGCATTGGAGCAGTGAGTAGTGAAGGTCTTGGGGACATGGGGGTGCTGGGTGTCTCGTTACAGCTTTTGTTACTATGGAGCTCTGGTGGTTGCTGCTCCTTTCCCAGAAGGGAGATTTTTGCTAACACTTCATTCCACAGGATGTTGAAAACTCAGTCCCTTGCATCACTTTGACTGTTATTTTGCATTTTGTGTTGATCTTTGAATAACTAGAAATAAAAGAATATTACTTATGCACCAAAAGGCATGCATTGGTACATAACTCCATTATTTCTGTTCAACTTTCACAACAGCTTGTGATGTGATGGGCTGTGTCTCCATTCCACACATAGGTATATGGGACTCAGAAGTGAGTTATCAAAGGTCAGGTAAGTAAGTAGAACTGCTGAGACTGGCTGTTATGGCTCCAGTTTTTTTTTAAACTGTATCTTAGCTGTTCTGATGCTTCAGGTGTTTCTTAGTCAAAGTGGAATCTGAAGTGATTTTTATTTGCCATTCCAAGTTCAAGGAATGAAAACTGGATGCTTATTAAACAAGAAGTTTTGTTCTTTGGCTCAGAAAATTTATTGAGGATCTGCTGGGTGTCAAGTGCAAGTTTAGACACTGGAATAAATTATTAAAAGGGACATAGAAGGCCTCTTGAGTGGAGCTCACCATTTAGTCACAGGGAGGTGCAAAAACTAAATGAATCAACAAGATAGCCTACGTGCCTTGAAGGACAAGTAGCAGGCTGGGGCATTACAGAGTGATTTGGGGGATAAAGGAGGGTACCTTTCGATAGCGTGGTCAAGAGAGTGAGGGGGTGACCTTTGGACTGAGACCCAATAATGATGAGATAGGGCCAGAGGAGAGCATGCAGCACAGAGGAAATGGTCAATTCAATGCTCCCCTCCACCTGCTGCCCCTGAGGTTATGCACTGGTGGAATACAGAGGTGGTAACAAGGCAGAGCCTGGTGACCAAGATGTGCTGAATGATGTCAAGGAGCAGGTGGGGAAAGAGCAGGTCACGCGAGGCCTGTAGGACATGGAAAGAGGCAGGACCATTCTAGATGCAGTGTGACTCCATTGATTGAGATGGGGAAGCTTGGGAAAAGTGCATTATATCTCTTGGCAAGACCACTCACTCTGGCTGAATGTCTTCACCTTAGTGTTCTGATGTCCACTTTGTCCTGTTGGGTTCAGACATGACCATGGCTGATGATGCCATCATAGCTCACAAGTTCTCTGAGTCAGGGTACAAATGCATCTTCGACAATAAAAATTTCAGCTTGTAAATGTATGGTTTGGGCTGAGCAGTTTATCTGATAAGCCATGTTATCTATTAGGAGGTTGCTTCATGAACTTGGACTCAGGATAGAAGAATGTTTTGTTCTATAATTTAAATATTTAATGGAATCAGGTGCTATGGCTCTGTTGATATGATAGACTCCTAAAAGCCTGGAGTCTTCTAGAGTACACTCCTTTGTTAATTTAGACAATCCATACTATTGGTCTCTTTTTAGGTCTTTCATTTTAAACTAACCTTTTTTAGATCCACTGTTTTTGTTCATGAATGTTAATTTCTTCAGGCACATTATAGTTGAGGCCCACTGTGCTAGGAGCTATTCATTCTCTTTAAGATAATGTCACACAACTTTGTTTTGGTCCTTTATGTTAAGTAATAGTAATGCATTTTCAGCTTCTAGAATGTTTCCCCAGCCTCCCAGTCACTACAAGGCTCTATTTCTGTAGCCCACGCTGGCAAGGACACCACATTATTTTCATTCTTTCTGCCTTTAATTATTTACCCTCATCCTACAGAAATTGCTGTAGTTTGGGAAACGTTCTGCTAAATATTCCTACTGCAGGCTGTGTCTGACTAGCCTTTCCTCCTTTCCTGATTCACCTTGGGCAACACACCTGTAGTAGGCTGCTTGGGCCGCTGTAAAGAAGTGCTGCAAACTGGGGAGCTTAAGCGTCAGAAATTGATTGTCTCACAGGTTCAGAGGCTAGCAGTCCAAGATCAAGGTGCCATCAGAGTTGACTCATGGAGGGATGTTAGGGAGAATCTGTTCTAAGCCTTTCTCTTAGCTTCTGGTGGCCTCAGGCTCCCCTTGGCTTGGAGATGGTTACCACCTCCCTGTGTCTTCACATTGTTTTTCCTCTCTAAGTGCCTATGTCTGAATTTCCCATTTCTGTATGGACACTGGTCATACTGAATTTGAGCTTCTTTTTGATCACCTCTGCAAAAACTCCATGTCCAAATAAATTCATCTTCTGAGGTGCTAGGAGTTAGGGATCTGATATATTTATTACTGTGGGACGTGATTCATTCTTAATACTGTCTCTTTTCCCCTATCTTGTACAAATGTTGCATTGCAAACATCCAAAACCTTGTTTGATACTTGGGGATGACTCCTGCAGAACAGCATGATCTTGCTGTAGCCTATTGGTCACCATCCCTGTAACTCTCCTGTATTTATCTTCTGACTTGCCTCTATTCTCACTAGCCCATAGTCTTCTTGAGAACAGAGACCAACATCAGCTTTCTAGCCTCTCCCTGGGCACTTCAACAGTGTGCAAGGAGTGAATGGATGGTAGTATCAAGTGAACCTATGGTATGTTCACTTATGACCTCCAGGCGGGGCACAATTCGACTCAATACTTATTTGTTAAAATAGCTTATCAGATAATTGAAAAGAATAGAGGTTTAAATTATTTTCATTAGGGCTAGTTAAAACATTACAGTGAAGTCATAGATTACATCAAGTCTCTTTTCTTGGTAGAAAAGATGAAAATTAATTTTTTTCTTGCAAAATGATCACTACAATAAGTCTAGTTAACATCTGTCACAGTACATGGTTACAAAATATTTTTATGATGAGAACTTTTAAGATCTCCTCTTTTAGTAGATTTCAAATATACAAAACAGTATTAACTACGAGTATAATTACCTTGCTGTACATTACATTCCTATGACTTACTTATTTTGTAATTGGAAGTTTGTGCCTTTTTACCAGCTTCTCCCATTTCTCCCACCCCCACTTTTTAGAACCACTGAGCTGTTTTCTGTTTCTGTGAGTTGGATTTTTTTTTGTTTCCACATATATGTTAGATGATAGAGTATTCATCTTTCTCTGTCTGACTTATTCACCTAGTGTAATGTACTCAAGGTCCATCTGTGTTGTCGCAGATGGCAACATTTTATTCTTCCCTTTGGCTAAACATTTAATTTTTTATGTGTGCATATGTATGTGTATCACATTTTCTTTGCCCACTCATCCATTGATGAATACTTTGGTTGTTTCTATGTCTTGGCTATTGTAAATACCAAGATGAACATGGGGTAAAGTTATGTTTATCGATTTTGTTTTCTTCCGTTGGTATCCAGAAGTGGAACTGCTGGACTAAATGTTCTCTTTTAAATTTTTTGAGGAAACTCCATAGTGGCTGCATCAGTTTATATTTACACCAATAGCGTATGAGGATTCCCTTTCTTCCACATCCTCCCTAACACTTTTTTTTGGTCTTTTTTCAAGTAGCCATTCTAATAGATGTGAGGCAATAGGTCATTATGGTTTTGATTTGCATTTTCTTGATGTTTAGTGATTTGACTACCTTTTAATGTACCCCCTGACCATCTGTATGTTTTCTTTGGGAAAATTTCTCTGCCCATTTTAAAATCAGAATATTTGTTTTTTGCTATCGAGTCATATGAGTTCTTTATATATTTTGGATATTAAACCCTTATCAGAAATGTGATTTGTAAATATCTTCTCCCATTCAGTGGGTTGCCTTTTAATTTTGTTGATGGTTTCCTTAGCTGTGCAGAAGGTTTTTAGTTCAATGTAGTCTCACTTGTTTACTTTTACTTTTGTTGCCTTTACTTTTTGTGTCAATCCTAAGACTGATACCAAGGAGCTTGCCACCTAAGTTTTCTTCTAGGAGTTTTATGGTTTCAGATCTTACTTTCCAGTTTTTAATCCATTTTTTAGTTAGTTTTTGTTTACAGTGTATGATGGTGGTTTAGTTTCATTTTTTTGCATGTGACTGTCCAGTTTTCCCAACACCAGTTATAGAAGAGACTATCCTTTCCCCATTGTATGTTAGTGGCTCATTTGTCATATATTAATTGACCATATATGTATGGGTTTGTTCTGGGATCTCCATTCTGTTCCATTGATTCATTTGCCTGTTTTTATGCCAGTACCATACTGTTTTGATTACTATAGCTTTATACTGTAGTTTTAAATTAGAGTAATGCCTCTTGCTTTGTTCTGTTTCTTCCCCTCAAGATTACTTTTGCTATTCAAGGTCTTTTGTAGTTCTCTACAAATTTTAGGATTACATTGAATCTCCAGATTGCTTTGGACAGTATGGGCATTATAACAATATTAATTCTTCCTATCCATGAGCATGGAATATCTTTCCATTTATTTGTGTCTTTAATTTTTTCATTAACATCTTGTAGTTTTCAGTGTACAGGTCTTCACTTTCTTGGATAAATTTATTCCTAGGTATTTTATTCTTTTTTTTATTGAATTGTAAATGGGATTGTTATCTTAATTTCTCTTTCTGATAGTTTGTTATTGGTATATGGAAGTGCTACAGGTTTTATATATTGATTTTGTACCCTGCATCTTTACTGAATTCATTTATTAGTTCTAACAGTTTTTTGGTGGAGTCTTTAGAGTGTTCTATATATGTCATTTACAAATAGTGACAGTTTTACTTCTTTCTTTTTAATTTGGATGCCTTCTATTTTCTTTCTTGCTAGATTATTTTTAATCAGTCATTTAATCTAGTACAGAGGTGTCAAACTCATTTTCACCAGGGGCCACATCAGCCTCGCAGTTGCCTTCAAAGGGCCGAATGTAATTTCAACTCCTTAACAGTTAAGGAGTAGTTACATTTATACAGTTCTAAAGTTATTTTGGCCCTTTTAAGGCAACTGTGAGGCTGATGTGGCCCATGGTGAAAATGAGTTTGAGACCCTTGGTCTAGTAGATAGTCTTCATAAATTCCTTTCTTTAAATTTTTAGAAATATTCTTTCATTTTGAAACAATAGCTCAAAATATAGCTATTTTATTCTATTTTATTGGCTATTTGAAGAGCTTCTAAATAATTTGTATTAATCTAGATGATACATATATATTGAAATTTGCTATAATTTTCAGTAAGACTATTGTTGTGAGCAAGGGAGCACTGCTGAAAGGAGTCAATCACACACACTTGTGTCTTTTCCACAGTGCTAGTTTTTTTTAAAGAAAGTTACAATTCCTTTTTTTATTATTTATTTATTTTTAGAGAGGGAAGGGAGGAAGAAAGAGAGAGAGAGAGAGAGAAACATCAATGTGTGGTTGCTGGGAGTCATGGCCTGCAACCCAGGCACGTACCCTTGACTGGGAATTGAACCTGTGACATTTTGGTTTGCAGCCTGAGCTCAATCCACTGAGCTACACCAGCCAGGCACAGGGCTAGTTTTATTAGAGGAGACCTCACCAATAAGCCACTAGAGTCATGTACAGGTTACACACAGAGAGTGGGAGCTTACACAACAGAAGTGAGCAAAGTGAGCGTTCAGTGTGACGTACCAGTCACTGCCGTCATCTGTAGGCGGCGAGGCAGGCATCTGTCTCAAACCAGGTGGCTACAGTGGTGGCACGTGTCTGGTGCAATGGAATTCCCATTAGGTTTTGACCATGACCCATGGTACAGACAAGCTTGAGCACTGGGTGGTCAGGTCTTTGAGTTCTTGTAGCCTTCTCACTCATATTGGCATCCAGTGGAGTCCTCATCCAAGTGTCCGGACTTGTGGTTTTGGGTGTTCTGGGCCCCTCCTAAGGGTGTGCTTGTTACATTCCATTACCTTAGCCTTGACATAGCGCTTGACGTAACTGTCATGGCTGACAGTGACTCCATGTTGGATTGTCAAAGGTGTATAAAATGTCAGCTCTGCTCTTGTGCTATACAGCTATGTTCCTGTGTGAAGGAGAAAGTATAAACTTACTTTCAGGCCCGTCAGAGTGTTCTCTGGCATTCCTTCCCTTTCTTTTCTCGCAGTGGTCACACACCCCCTCCCACCCACCGACTTCTCCTCAGCTCTGTCATACATTTAGCCAGTGTGGCTTCTGTGTTTCAGTATAAAACTCCTGACCTCAAAGGAAGAAATGCTGCTTCAACATGTGCTGCAAATTGCTCTGCTCTCTATGACAACTTTATACTAATATTTTTATTATTTTGGTGTTTGAGAGAGAACTTAAGATGTGGGGAGAAAGGGATAATATGAGATTGTAGTTCATATGGCAGCCACAGTTTAATTTTATGGCAAAACCAATGACTTTAGAAATGATGACGTATTTATAGCACTGAAAGCTTTGTGTTGGCAATTTCTTTTAAAGAAAGTGATTCTTATTATTCTAGCAGAGACGTGCACACCACCCTCATGCTGTTAAAGACACTTTTTTTTTCTTTTCTGAGCAGGGGACTGAGTGGGAACATCAGGCCTCGAGTTTTTTGGTGCCTGCTTCTACTGTTTTATTTCTAAGTGAATTGAGACCATATGGTCACATAAACCCAATGCTAGGTGGTTCAGAGATTTAATTGTGTGGCCTTGAGATATTTCTAGTTTTGCTTGCAATTAGTGGGAAATAAAGTGTTCAGAGAACAATTTATAAGTCACACAGACCCACTGGAGAAAAAGCCCACTCCAGGTACTGTCATGTGTCCAAGAGAAGTGGCAGATCGCCATGGAGGTGACTAATCAATGAGACTAAGCCCTTTCCCCTTTCCATATGACAACATTTATTTGCTGTAACACTTATTTCACAGTGTCAATTTTCCTTGCTAATATGCCCTCACCCTAATCCTCATTTTACATGCATCAGGGTTCACCCCACCCCCTCACTGATGAAGCTTGGCTTCAGGCTAACAATTTTAAGTGATGCAGCTGTGGTTTGCTAAATGCGTCTAGCTGCTGCTTCTGTATTCTTCTGAATAGAAAGAGATCTTCCAAGTATTTCCTGAAGGGAATGGCTCTACAGGAAATATTGAGACAGACCTTATGTTGGTACATGCAAAATATGCTTCTTAATAATACATGTTGATGATAATCAGATAAATGGAGTGTTGACTCATAACTTGAGCAATTTGATTGGCTAATGAATAGGATGTTTATTCTCTATTAATACACTGGACATACCAAAAGCAACTGCCTTATCTATTGAAAAAAAATCTTAAGAGTCCTATTTCTCAGCCTCATTTTAATTTACAAGAGCAGTGAAGGCTTCTGGGACTGACTTGGAGTATTTTCAGAGGATTAAGTCTGGTTCAAAGGCCTTTGGCTGTGCAGGAGGCCACAGGCTTCACCTGGGCCAGGTGCCTCCATTGTCACAGCTTAATTACAGTATTTGCATCTTCAGTTGTCAACTGTTGGTTTTCTGAGACTTTGAGAGTGCTTAGTATAATTTGCTTTTCAGTTTCTGACCTAGCAAGTGAATAATTTTCTCAAGTAATTGTTAAATAAGAGAAAACCATTGCTTAGGGAAAAATAGTCTTCAGAACTTACAACAGCACTCTTCAATAGGACATGTGACTGTATTGGAAATGTTCATTTGTGCAATCTGTCTAATACGGCAACCTCGAGTTGCAGGTGGCTAGTGCAACTGCAGAACCGAATTCTTTATTTCATTTAATTTAAATTTAAATGTAACTAGGAACATGTGGCTGGTAGCTACCATACTGGACATGATGATTTAAGATATTTTTTAAAGACTGAAAACAGTTCTACCTGATGGTTCAGAATAAATTTGATGGACTTAGGTCGACTCCAAGATAAATTTATATATTTTTTGGCCTTAAGGTGAGTTGAAAAGAGGCTTATGTTTTTGAAGTGATCCAAAGTTTATATTTATGCAGCAGCATATTGTCAATACTGGTTCATGATCATATTGACTTTCAAAGAAAGTGTGTGCTGCTTATCTGTGAAAAGAGTACTTGGGTGGGCTCCTGCTTTATTCACAAGTTCACTGCTTGTGAGTCTCTTTTCAAAGGGGATTCATTGTATAGTATGATTTCTGAGAATACACAGCTAGGTCATATACACCATCAGTCTTTGGAGTAGCTTATATGAATTCCAGCCCTGCCCTCCTTTCCAAAAAGAGGGAGAGAAAAAGCTCCAGAGAGGGTACCTGAGAAGATCAGCTTTTTGTCTTCTTAGAAATCTTATCTGCGGGCATCAAAATTAATTTCTTACCAAGCCCTCTCAATAATAGCAATATAATAACAACTATGACAGTAATGATGATGACCGGTAAACATTTTCTGTAAGTTTGTCTGTGGGAAAGTTTGGCATCCAGGAATTTAGGTGTCAGATAGGTTGGATATAATGCAACTGCAATTGAATCGAGATTCTAGTGAAATAAAAAGTACCTTGCAAATATTTTTTGTTAGTGGAAAAACCACCTGAGTATTAAAAGTGGTAGAGAGAAAAAATGAACTTTAATGCTGCATCTAAAAACCTACTGAAAACTTCACCAGAAAATGTAAGAATTTAAAGTGGATTAACTCAGTCAAGCTTGATGTAGACAGGAACTGTCTCCCCTCTAGTTACCGTCGTTCCAGGAGACAGCATCTCAAACTGAGTCGCTGGAAATGCCATCAGATTTTCTCAGGGGACTTGCCACGGTTGGAACTGTGCTCCTGATGGAGCAGGCATCAAATAAATTGGACCCATGAATATTAATAATTCCTTAAAAGTAAATGCATGGTGACTCTAAATCACCAGCCCACAGAAACGGCGACATTGTGCTCAAACTGCAGTGAGTGCCATTAGGTACAGGTGTCCTCCGTGCTGTAACGTGATCATGTAGGAGTGAAGTTCTAGCAAGCCATAAACTCAACCTAAAACTAAGCTATATAAAAATTCAAAATCTAACAAGTAATAGTTTCTCTTAGGACTTTTAAATTATGACTTAAATGATCTCATTAGGCTCTCCTAGGAAGTTTGAACTACTGAAGTTTTCATGTAAATTCTCCTATACCAAATAGTGGCATTGAAAATAAGTCCATGTATATATAGTATCTTTGTTTTTCAATGAATAAGCTTTTGAAAGAAGACATGTACCTTCCATTTGCCTCCTCCAACTCTATGGAAGTTGAGTCAAATTGAAATTTTATCTCTTCTAGCCTCCTAGAGGGAATTAGTGGGACAGGATAATGAGAAGCTAGGGAAATTCCTTGGCAGGCAGAATAGGGAAACTGAGACAGGTAGCTGAACACATGCTGAGCAATTCACAACCAGGTGCAGAGGGTCACCAGGGCAGAAGGCCTGGCAGGGGCAAAACCGGAAAACAAGGACCTCACCACCAGGGCAACCTCTTCCCTGGCCTTTCCTTCCTGGAGATATAACATCTGGGCCTCAGTTGCATTTCAGCTCCAGGCCCAGAGAAGAAACAAAACCAGGTGGGCCATGCCAGAACCAACCGCAATGACTAAAGAGCCCTACCCTGCCACTGACCATCAGTGGAGACCATGACCCTGAAAGGGCACACCCGGAGAACTGGTGAATATTCTACTGAAACCCTCCCCTGAGACCTCCCCTGTGATTCTCACCTGCAAGAGAAAGAGAAAAGCCTCAAGACAAAGGATCCGGCACAGTGGGGAGCAGCCAGAGCCATCTTCCTTTACCTCCCCCCACTTCCCCACTTCTTCACAGGCACATGTCTCCTACACTCTCGGGCAACTGACAGCTGGTAACTTGTCCCAGGCTGATCCCCTGAACCTGTCCCCAAGGACTCTTTTCTCTGACTTCCCAGTGATCTAAGGCAGCCTACCCTCCTCTCCCCTGTTGCTTCTTCTATGCTAAACCCTTCCTTGCTTCATTGCCCCCAGCTTTAATAAATGTATCCTCATAGTCACCTGAACTCGTGTTGTGAAATCTTTCCTACACGAAGTCAAGAGCCCACACACTACAGCTGGCCCTACACAGACCCGCTCAGGGCCAGGCCTCTGCCTGGTAACATTAGGACTAAAAAGACTAACCTCCTCAACACTTACCACAGTGGTTAGCAGTTGATGTGAAAAACATAAAACCAGTGACCAGATCATTAGCAAGCACTTTTATTTTTTCAGAGAAGCTGTAAAATATCTCTTGAAATTTGTCTGAGAAAAGTTCCTTCTAATACAAAAAAGTGTAGGAGCAAAACTAGGGAAAAAAGTGAATTTGCATATGTGGGTGCTTTTTCTGTTCCTCCAGCATGTGTCAGCTCATACTGCAGGGTCTGGCACAAGTAGTGCCTTTTTTTATTACAAAACCTTTTATTATAAAACCATAAGCACATAATTCTGTAACATAATAACATCACACTTAAGCACATCATATGATATTTTAGGTGAAATTTTTAAATGAAAACTATAAATTATTACACTCATATTATTACCCTCCCAACTTCACTCAGGCAGGCGTTACTTCGGCTGGACCCTGTATGTCCCAGGAACTTTGCTGGGGATACAACACCAAAATCACCATGCGCACGGAGTTCTATGTAAGGGATGAGGACCCACATAACATTTTAATGAACTATAGAAATGATCCCTGAAAGTATAGTTTTTCCACATAACATTTTAAAAGTGAAACTCATCAACAGATATATGGAACACTCTAGAAATGAGCAGAAATGTAGGACAGGAGCATGCTAAAATTGGGGAAAGTTAAGCCTAACAAAATGAATTGGAGAGAAAGCACATGGGAAAATGAGGAATGAGAAACCATTCCTTAAAGGAAATTGCTGTAGTTTGGGAAACGTTCTGCTAAATATTCCTACTGCAGGCTGTAAATAGGCGTTCCATGGGAAGGGGCTGTTGTGGCTGAATTTGAGTGTGCAGCATCTCAGATTCCCATTTTGGAGAGTCCCAAACTGCCTAACCAGTTTGAAGTCTCTGAGATGTCCCCTGCCAAGAATACCACTTCAGTTGGTTTAATCCAGGGTCTTTCCAAACTCAGTGGAGCATAGGATCCTTATAATATTCTGTAGAATGATTTTTGTTCAGTGGTTCAGGGAATACTATCTGCTGGAGGCTAAGAGGGGCTGGAACGCTTGGCCCAGGAGGCTCTAGGAAGCTTTATAGGCTATGCTCCAATTTTAAATTCTACCTTCTGTAAAAATTTGAGTGTCTTAATGTCCCCTATCTGAAATAGAACTGCTGTAATTACACTGAGCCCCTTTGCTTTGGAGAGGGATAAAAGGAAGTGGCTGGCTTCTAATCCTCAGGGGACTCACAGCTAAATGCTAAATACAGAGACAGAAATACAAGCTATCTTGACAGTAAGATAATTTTTTTCAATAGGGCTTTTGCAGAATGCTCAAGGAGAATGCTCCCTAATATTCTATGGGGATTCAATGAAGAGGTGCTGCTTCATCCAGATTTACATGCCTGGAGGTTGGATGAGGAATGCTGGATGAGGGCTGCCAGGATCATGCAGTGATATTGGTCCAGGTTAAAACCTTGGGGATTGTCAGGAAAGGTGCAGAAGGTGGATTTGACAGGATGTGGGGAATGGATAGGGAAGGAGTATCTTAGAATTCTGAAAGCTGTTATTCTGGGCAACTTAATATCAAATACTGTTACTGGTTATGTCTCCACCTAGACTCTTGCCTGGTGCAGAGTAGACATCAAAAAATGAGTAGACCCCTTGCCAATGTGGCTCCATTAGTTGGAACATCATCCCATAACTGGAAGGTGGTGGGTTCAGTTCCCCATCAGGACTCAAGCCTGAGTTGCTGGTTTGATCTCCAGTCTGGGCACGTGTGATCCCCATGTACAGGAGGCAACCAATTGATGCTTCTCTCTCTCTTGCATTGATGTCTCTCTCTCTCTTTCTTCCTCTCTCCCTTCTTCTTTTTCTGAAAGCAATGAAAAAAAACCCTGTCCTTGGTGAGGATTAAACAAAACTTTTTTTAGAGGAATGAGTGGATTGATCAAATTATATTTTATAATGTGCATTTCTATTCCACATAGTATTAGTGACTGCTTTAATTTCCATGAATAATGTTACAGGCTTTCACTATGTGTGTGTGCGAACCTCCAAAGAGTCCCATGATGAGTATTGTTTTCGATACCACCAGGTCTCACTCAAGGTTTGTAAATTCTTACTTTTAGGTGTTTTCTTTCTTGAATTTACCCAATGTTCTTAGTTTTCCAGAAGATACTATTGTTACCTAATAGCAATTGGGGTTATGCTGTCTGCCATGACTTTCTAGGCAAAATTCCAGAGGCAAAGTTTTGGTGATAAAGGAAAGGAGTTTTATTCAAAAGCTTCACAACTTTGGACAGACTTCTGGCCAAGATGGAGGTATAGGTAGACACACTGTGCCTCCTTGCACAACCAAAAGAAGGACAACAACAAATTTAAAAGCAAAAAGCAACTAGAACTGCCAGAAAATTGAACTGTATGGAAGTCCCACAACTGAGGAGTTAAAGAAGAAGCATTCATCCAGACGGGTAGGAGAGGCAGAGATGGGCAGTCAGGGTGGAGAAGACTTACAGCAAGGTGGTGGCTGGTGAAGCCCACTGCCAGCATGCAGATAAACTGAGGGGAACAACTGGGGAGCAAGACAGACTGTGCAACCCAGGGTCCCAGAGCAGGGAAATAAAGCCTCAAAACCTCTGACTGAAAAAACCTGAGAGGGTTGTGGCATTGGCAGAAACTCCTAATTTCACAGGAGAGTTTGTTGGAGAGACCCACAGAGTCCTAGAAAGTACACAAAACCACCCACCTGGGAATCAGCACCAGAAGGGCCCGATTTGATTATTGTGGGTAGCAGGGAGAGTGACCAAAAACCAACCGAGAGCTGAGCAAGCGGCACTGTTCCCTCTAGAGACCCTCTCCCACTGACAGCATCACAACACAGCAATGTGGGTTGCCCCACCCTGGTGAACACCTAAGGCTCTGCCCCTTAATACATAATGGGTGCCCCAAGAAAAAAAATGGCCCAAATGAAAGAATAGATCGAAGTTCCAGAAAAAATACAACTAAATAACAAGGAGATAGCCAATCTATCAGATGCACAGTTCAAAACACTGGTAATCAAGAAGCTCACAGAATTGGTTGAGTACAGTTGCAAGGTAGAGGGAAAAATGAAGGGTATGAAAAGTGAAATAAAGGAAAATGTACAGGGAGCCAACAGTGATGGGAAGGCAACTGGGACTCAAATCAATGGCTTGGAGCAGAAAGAAGAAACATTCTACTGGAACAGGATGAAGAAACAAGAATTCAAAAATGAGGAGACGCTGAGGAACCTCTGGGACAACTTTAAATATTCCAACATCTGAATCATAGGAGTACCAGAAAGAGAGGAAGAGCAAGAAATAGAAGGCTTATTTGAAAACATAATAAAGGAAAACTTCCCCAATCTGGTAAAGGAAATAGACTTTCAGGAAGTTCAGGAAGCTCAGAGTCCCAAAGAAGTTGGACCCAAGGAAGCACACACCAAGGCACATCATAATTACATTATCTAAGATGAAAGATAAGGAGAGAATCTTTTTTTTAAGATTTTATTTATTTATTTTTAGAGAGGGAAGGGAGGGAGAAAGAGAGAGAGAAAGAAACATCAATGTGCGGTTGTTTGGGGCTGTGGCCTGCAACCCAGGCATGTGCCCTGACTGGGAATTGAACCTGCGATGCTTTGGTTCACAGCCCGAGCTCAATACACTGAGGTACGCCAGCCAGGGCAGAAGAGAATCTTAAAAGCAGCACTCTTGCTGCTTTTTAAAGGAGACAGTTACCTACAAAGGCGTTCCCATCAGACTATCAGCTGATTTCTCAAAAGAAACCTTCCAGGCAAGAAGGGGCTGGAAAAAGTATTCAAAGTCATGAGAGGCAGAAACCTACATCCAAGATTACTCTGTCCAGCAAAGTGCTTCCCAGATAATGTCAAGTTAAAGGAGTTCATCAACACCAAGCTCTTATTAAATGAAATGTTAAAGGGACTTCTCTAAGAAAAAGAAGATTAAAACAGTAAAATGACAGCAAACTCACAACTATTAACAACTGAACCTAAGAATAACAAAAACAAAAATGAATTAAACAACTAGAACAGGAACAGAATCGCAGAAATGGAGACCACATGGAGGGTTATCAGCGGGGGAGTGTGAGGGAGAGAGAGGGGGAAAAAGTACAGGGAGTAAGTAGCATGAATGGTAGATAGAAAATAGGCAGGGGGAGGTTAAGAATAGTATGGGAAATGGAGAAGACAAGAAACTTATATGTACGTCCCATGGACGTGAACCAAAAGGGGGGGGGATGAGGTTGGGAGGGGGTGTGCAGGGCAAAGGGTAGTAAAGGGGGGAAAAAGGACAAATATAATAGCAGAATCAAAAACAGATTTTTAAAAAAGCTTCACAATTTTGGAATAATAGCTTTCCACATTCATTAGTCACTTAGGCCTATCAATTAAGGCTAAACCCTTTAACACCTGAGTTCTCCTATCATTCACCTTATTAATTTTAATTATCTTCTATGGAGTTAGCTTACAAACTATAACAACATAAGATACAAAAGCTACACAATTTTGGAAGAATAGCAGACTTCTGCCTCAGAGATTGTCCCCTCTAGAACACCCAAAGAAGAATAACTGAGCCACTTTCTGCCAGGCCATCCCAATCCTAGGCTGTGTCTGGATTTCCTACCCATCCAACATACCATGGGTTGGGAAATGCAGGCAGCTGCAGCACCATCATCTAAGCATCCTCGAGGAAGAAGAGTGGGAAAGCCAGAGAGAGCTAACTCCTGCCTGTCTGAGAGCCCTTTTATTTCAAATCTTCTTGCCCATAATTCCATGCAGTCTGGAGGCATTCAGCTTCTCAGCCAGTGCTGTCCTAGACTATTTACTGTTGCCATGGCAAATTCCTCCTCCCTACTTCTGGCCCCTCCCTACTTCTCCTCAGTGATCTGATGAGATTTCTCTGTATCACTATCCTATTATATATATACATATTATATATTTAATATATTTCACACACATATACAATATGTTAAATATTATATATACATATATACATTATATAGAATATATATACATATACACATATATCAATAGACACAAAGTAGACATGGCAGGTTATGAACAGCAATGATTGTGACACCCAACGTAGAGGCTCCTTCTGAATCCTCCCAGGTGATAGTCCCCTATGCCTCCTTCTCTTCTCACTCCCACCTCTGTCCTGAACTTAGTGTTTATTATTCTCTGGCTTTAAAAAATGATTTTCCTAAACAACAGCCTTGTTTAGTTTCAAAAAAATAAGTTTTATGTGATCTCTTGGGTTTTCCTTATTTTCACTCAACATCGTGCCAAAAAATGTATCCATATTTTAATATTATGGTGCATTATGACGCTACAGGATAATGTGCCATGCTTTCCCCTGTGAGGGACATTTGGGCTGCTTGCAGTTTTTTGCTTCTGTGAACAGTGTGATCCTAAACAGTTGTGTACATGGCCCCTGCTGTGTAAAGGTTTCTCGGAACAATGTACCCAGGAGTGAAATTGTTAGGTAAGTCGACTATTGCCAGGTGTTTGAGCATTTTCAACCATAGGTAATGATGCGACTGCTTTTCAGAGTGGTTGTAGCAATTTACCTATTTTTCGACATCATAAGAGTTTTTGTTGCTCTTTCTCCTCTCCAGCCCTTAGTATTGTCAGACTTCCTAGCTTTTACCTATCTGAATTTGGGTTCCATCTTGCGAAGTGCCTGTTAATGTCCTTTGTTGGTTTTTCTATCGTGCCATTTGTAATTTTTTGACTGATCTGTAGGAATTCTTTGGTATATTCTGAGTATTAAAATTTTATTAATTTACATGTGTGGCAAATGTCTTCTCCCACTTCTTTGCTTGCTTTTTCAATCTCCCTATGGTTTATTTCAATGAAGGAAGGTTTGTCGTTTCACATCAGATTAATCAGTTAAGGATTAAGCCATAGATTCCCATCTATGGCTCAGTCAGGTTTTCTGTTTCTACAAACCTTTTCCTTGAGAACACAAAGGTAGTTTCCCATATTGTTTTGTAAATTTTTATTGGTGGTTTTGTCATATTGAATTGATCTTTTTTGATAGGATGTCAAGTAGCAGTCTAATTTTATTTTTTCCTACGGGCATACAAAATTGTACCAGTGCCATTAACAGAATGGTTAGCTCTCTTTTCCCTGATTACCCTCAGTGCCAGCCCTTTTATCAGTCAAGTGCCCATATGTGAGGGGACCATTCTGGCATTTCTGCCCTTTTCATTGCTCGGTTTGTTTGTCTCTCTGGCAGTTGCATGTGATCTCTCCTCACAGCTTTGCAGTAAGTGCTGAGGTGCGCTGCAGCTAGTCCCCCTCACCTCTTTTTCTGGAGATATTTGTCTCTTTACTTTTTCTATAAATATTCTGTTGAGATTTTGAGTATAATTGCCATTTAATCTACAAGTTATTTTCTGAAGAGATGATATCTTTATGATATTAAGTCAAATCATCGATGGCACGACATGTTTCGTATTTCCTTAATATCTTTTAAGCAAAATTTTATAATTTTTCCTTAAAAGGCAACTATGTATCTTCGATTTCTTTCTGGATACTTTATGGTTTTCTATGCTATGATAGATAATAACTTTAAAAAATTTTTATTTTCTACTTATATGTTGCTAGTGATTCTAAATGGAATTTATTTTAATATATTGTTATTGTAATCTAGGAACCTTGCTAAACTGTATTATTAATTCTTACATGTAGATTCTTTTGGAACTTTGACATGAGCAATAATACAATCTTTGAGTGAGAGTTTTTGGCATGTGTTTCTAGTCCTAATGGTTAATTTCCTTTGCTCAACTTACCTTGCTGACCAGGCATGTTGCCAAATGGAAGTAGTCACAGGGCTACTTTTTCTTTTCATGATCTGAATTTTTATGTTTAACTTTTAAGAATGATGCTTATTATAGATTTTTTGTAGATACCCTTTATCATATTAACATGAATGGATGCTGAATTTGTATCAGGTACTTTTTTCTGTATCTGTTAAAATTATCTTTCATTTTTCTTCTTTCATTTTTAAACTTTTGAACTACATTCACTAATTTTCCAACATTAAACCAATCTGGCATTTCTGGAAACATCCAACTTGGTCATGATGAATACTTTTTTCTGTTTATTATTGACTTTTGTTAGAAATATTTATTTATAACTTTATATTTGAGTGTAATTTGTAATTTTTCTCTTGCCCTTATTGGGTTACAATCTCTGAGTTATGTAGCTCACACAGTGAGTTAGGGCTGTGTTCCCTGTGTTCTCTACTCTGACTTTGTGTAAAGCTGGAATCATTTCTTCCTTGAATAATGTTTGGATGATGCTGTGATCCTGAGAAGTTTTCAGCAGGTATGCGCTCTGTTAGGTGTAACTTTTGGCACTGCACTGTGTCAAGAGAAGCCTTCAGAACTGGCACCAGTTCAGGGTTCCATTAATTAACTAATGCCGATGGGTTGAAGAAGGCTGGTATGAACCTCTCAGCAAACTGTTTCGCAAGCAGTGTCTGAGGGGTGGGAGAATTGGAAGACTTTCACATTCTGCATTGATGAAATGGGCTATCACCCATGACAGGGAGCCTGATTTCCTTACTTCCTCATTAGCGTTCTAACATCATTCACAATATTATTATTGTTGCAGCTGAACTCCATCAGGGGTGAACTGGAATGGTGGGAGATGGTGACATTCTGCAGTTGCTTAAATGAAGTGCTCCCCCCTGCTGAGATTATCCCTCATAATAGAGAGGCAAGACATACTTGGGGAGAGGCCAGGCCACTATCAAATGCTCCAAACAGGAAACAGATCCCTTGGATTATGTGGAGCTGACACATGAACATGTTGCCCAAGTTCATGGCCCCAAGGAAATCACTAAAGGAAATAATGCACTGTCAGATCTTGGAACATAATTATTTGATTATCCATTTTCTGTAGTTTAAATGAATTATTGCTAAAATTTACCCTAGTCAATGTGGTATATACCCCATGAAACTTACATTCTTACATTTAGAAATATTTGTGTACATATGGGCACATTGAATTGAGAGGCCAGCCATTTTGCCAGCTAGTCAGATGTCAGTGTTTTGCTTACTTGATTTCAGTGTATGCTGATAAACAAGCTCTTCTTTCCAGGTTCAACAAACAGCATTTGTCATTTTCAGGAGCCTTTTAACTAATGGATCAGGAAATAGAAGGTAGATAATCACAGGCAGAATCAGTGCCTGGGTTGAAATCCTGACTCCATCCTGTGTAACATGAGGCCCTTTACTTAAACACTCCATGCCTCAGTTTCCTTATTTGTAAAATGGGGATGACAGTGGTGGTCTGGGAAAATGGTGAGGATGACATAGGCTCATGCGTGTAGAAGCAAGGAGAACAGTGCTTGACCAAACATAAATACTCACTCATCTATTTTGAAGTAGTTCCCAAAACGTAGCTTTCACTTATGACTAGAAAGGCAACTTAAACTAAGTGATTCTTAATGAATTGTACTATTGCTTACATTTGGATTATTTCTTCATTAGAAGTCCCAAAGGATGCAGATCACTGAAATTCATAATACATTATTAAAATGTTTTATTCATTAGTTCAGGATGTAAAATGTTCAAGAAGGTTGATAAAAAGCTTAGACATAGGAGCTCCAGTTGCTTTTTAACCCCAGAAAGGCACATACAATTAATTGAAGATCAATCTCTGGTGTCGAGGTCAGGAAACCAAAGTGTGAACATAAAAGGAAGAAATGCTTATTTCACTCACATGTGGAATATAAAACAAAAATTAGCAAATGGACTAACAAAGGAAAACAAAACAGAGTGGTGGCTACCAGAGGGCAAGGAGTGTGGGTGGAGGATGAAGAGGGTATAGGGGGTCAAACACATGGTGAAGAAGGGAAACTTGACTTCTGGAGGTGAGCACGCAATAGAGTGTATCGATACCAAATTATAATGTTGTATACCTGAAAATTATAGAATACTATTAACCATTGTTACCCCTATTAATTTATTCATTTTCTTTTAAAATTTAAATATAGTTGGTGAAAAATATTATATTAGTTTCAGGAGTACAATAGAGTGACTCAATACTTGTGTACATTACAGTGCAATCACCTCACTAAGTGCAGTAATCATTTGCCACTATACAAACTTATCACAATATTCTTGTCCAATAAATTTAATTTTCAAAAAAGAAGAGCAAATGTTTGTCTCTTCCAGCTGGAGACGTGTGGGTGCTGAGTACGGCTCAGCCCCAGCAGCAGTACAGGTTCATGAGCACACAGAAACATACTGGAGAAACCCTTCCCTCCTTCCCTAGGAGCCAACATTGTGCCTCAGTGTCCCTTTATGTAAAGCTGTGTTATGTGCTCAGATACCTACAGGGTGAGACAGGCTACCTAAATAACTGTAGTGGGCAAGGTAGGGACTGTCCCCAATGGCACAGCATTTTCTTTTTCTGAAGAGGACAGCGATTTTTGGTTCTTCTGTTGTTTCACATACAATTGATAGTATCATCTAAAGAATTTCAGTGTCATGGGCTTGGAGTTTTGAAATCAGGGAAGCTTTAGGAACTAAAAGGGACATCTGAATATTTTGGACCACTAGCTACACAGGCCACTGGTGTGGTGTACATACAGTCTTCTCAGTAAGTGAGAGTTGGTGGGACTACAGAACGATGACGTCAGCAGTCAGTCATTGGCTTTTGTTAAGATTCTCTGCCATATTGCTCAAAAAAGTCTAAGAATTTGCAAGTCTACCATATGTCCAAACAACAAAAAATGACCAGGCTTTCTCCTGTCCTGGCTAAAATGAGTGATTGCTGCTTCTTTGCTCATTAAAGATAAAGCCTTATTTTGGTTATCCTATCTTCTAGGAAAAAAATTATCAAGACACCTCTGCTTTCTCACAGCTCCCAATCCAGATCAAAAGCATGCTTCTGTGGACCTTTCCCCAAATCACTTAACAGAACCCAAGTCAATAACAAGCCCATCCTATACCTCTTTCAGAGCCCCCTCAGAGTTTCCCATAGCCTACTGGTTCCCCGATTTCAGTGAGTCAGTAAATCCAACATGGTCCTACTACAGTCTGTCCTGGTTGCCTGTGGATGAAAGGTGCTGATATTTATGATATTATTACATAGTTATGTACTTTTTGGTCCTTGTGAAAAATTAAAGCAGAAGTACATATTGTGGGAGGAGAGCTTATAAAGGAAAGTTAATGGTAAAAACTGAATGAACAATTCATTTCAATAAAAACCACTTCCCAAATTGTTTCCCTCAAGGTTGGGTACCTGCTATTGATTTGGTGTCTGGGAAAGCTAGTGTCTCCATGGCAGGTTTGCAGACGTGGAGTGATTCACGTTGCAGATAGGAGGAGGAGGGGACCCTTTGAAACCTAGTTAGAAAAAGTTCTTTCCAAAAGCTATAGATTGTGCTGATTATGATCTTAGCAGGTTTCAACCCGCTATCCAGGTCTGGAACGTGAGACAAGTTAAGATCAACAAGCTTTTTGCGGTCAAGTTTCATTAATTAGAATTTGCTGCCAAGACATGGTGAGGAGGCCAACTTCCACTCCAGGTACCTTTCCACAGTTGCCTACCTGAGCCGTGGGGACCTGGCGAGGAGGCTCTGCCTTTTCTCAGACTAGCTGGCCCTGGCCTACACTGTGTCTGTGCTCCTGGATATAGTGCTTCGCTGCCAATAAGTGAAGGCAAAGCTTGGCGGGGGTAGAAGTCAGGAGTCCAGTTTGGAAAGCATTTCGCAAAAGTCAGAATAAAGCAGTTTCAGTCCTTTATCTAGACAGTTTAAATAGAAATTAAGCTGACTTTTATTTTTTCAGGTCACTTTTTAGGAAACATGCAAGATCTTCAGGCATTGCTGTCTCCCTTTGTGAGGCAAACATGAATCTTTTCCTTGCCAGTTTTATTATGTTGTTGAATTAATAATGTAAAGACTAGATCAGAAGTCAATTTGGCAGCTGTGCCTTTAGGGAAATTTTTGGGAGAGTGACCTTCCATTCTTAATAAGCATGTTATTACATTTAGAATTAAATTCCTGAGAGCCAAGCTATCCCCTTGAATTTGCTATTAGCCATTTTTCCCTTTTATTTTTAATGAACTAGAACAAGGAGAAGCCAGCTTCTACCCGTATGCAGTCGGAAAGGAACTCAGAACCTTTTACTGTCAGACACTTTATTTTAGACAAGTTTAACTCTTCCAAATGTTAGAATTTTGAAGGTCATCTACAAAGTGTCCATTTCTTCTTTCCTTAATTGAAGTGGAACGGGACAACACATACTACTTTGCCCACTTTTGTATTTGGATGCCTTCTCAAGCTTCAGTTTTCTTGCCTGAAGTAAAACACATCCTCCTCATTGGAATCTTGTTGTGATTCTAAAGTTCACATGGAAAATAAATGGGCCAGAAAGTCCAATTGTGCATCCTGAAAGAGATCTGGGGAGAGGGTTTAAGCCATTGGATATTAGAGCTCAACTTAAAACATCAGTTCTTTTTTCTTTTTGTGTGTTAAAACCACTTTGTATAGTGTATTGCTTTTATTAGGTGATTATACCAGAGAGCGTGAAGGTAGACACAGGTGTGTATGGGTCAAGCTGCCTGAGTCTGCTCAGCCAGTGGCCCTGGATGGTGGGTGCCATCACAAGTGAGAGCCCCAGTCAGGTGGCAGAGGGGTGAGTGATACAGGGCAAGTTTGCGGTTGGGCGTTCTTTATTTGGTCTGTATACTAGAAAGGATGGCTCAAATTTCAATAAATATTCAATGCATTTGTTGTGAGTGAGCTCTGTCCATCAGTCTGCCCGGAATGGGCTCTTCACTTGGCAGCGACCCCCACGGCCCCTGGCTGCATAGTGTGTGGGCTCCAGTCTAGGGAGGGAACAGGGTGTGCAACCCTGTGCTCTGCGGAGAGGAAGGACACCCCTTCCCTGGCAGAAACTGCCAGGCCAAGCCATGCAAAGACTCGATCCACATCCTTCCTGGTTGACTTTGTCCTGGAATATGTACAGGTTGCTGGTGGCAGCCTGGGCAGTAATGTTATCAGTGGGGTGCCAGGCCCTGTGCAGAATCCGCTTATTGAAGCCCAGACTGTCTGCACAGATCTCATCTTTCTTCCTTTTCCCACCTCCTGGATGTGCTCTCCCAGGCTTCAGACTGGCTCCAGGCTTGCTGTTCTCTGTGGGAGCTTCCAAGGGTCACATCCCTCTGAGTGTTTCTGTCAAACATTCTGAAGTTGTTGTAGGATCCTGTCATGACCTCACTGTCTGGATCGTTCTGGCACCACTCAAACCTGTCAAAGATGCCGTCATTTTCGTACAGAACACACAGCTTGCTTCGAAGGTACTCGTGGACCTGGTGGGTCTTGAAGGTCTGGCTCTCTATGTTGAGATTCCAGACCTTCAAGACAGGCAGTCTCGCTGGGGTCACACAGAGCCCAGGATCATGGCTGCACAGCCGCACGGTCCCCTTGCCGCTGCTGTACACAAACACAGTGCACCTGCGCAGGTGGAACTTGACCGGTTGATCACCCGGCCAGCTACTTCACGTTCGTGGGTTTAATGTCCACTATGATAAGCTTGTATTTGTGATCTCTAAAGGCCACAGATTCATCCTCAGGTCATCTGCAGAAAGGTATGCTTCATGATCACTGTTTGCAGAAATGGAATTTATATGGTTATGTGCGATCATTTGCAAAAATTCGTCATGGATTTGCTCTTCCATGCAGTTCATGAGCTTCAATATTGGGGCCCGCAGTGCTGTAGTTCTAAGTGGGTCTTGAAGTCCATCTTCATCTTTCAAGTTATAACCTGCTATTTTATGCCATTCACTTATTTTCCATCATTTACTAGTTCTGTCACTTGTAGAGAGTAGAAAATGAGCAGCATTCTGTTATGATAACCACCTAATTTTATTAATTTGTTCTCAATTTCTGGACTTTTCAGTCGAACTCTGGCTCATGACTTTGAAAGACACTGTAAAGATTATATTCTCCCCTAGAATGATGGCAGCTTTTATGCTATCGTCCCTACTGAAAAATAACAACTCTGCTACCCTTGTCTCATGTTGCAAGAAGATCTCCAGAGTAATTAATTTAAACAGCTGGGATGTCAGCTTCCACCATGTCCTCATCAGTGGCCCCCTCCACCAGCAGGAAGCACCATAGCTAGTCATGTTTGCCCGTGGGGCAGCCTCTGCCCCAGCACCTCAGCCTGGCTGCCATCACCCAAAAGCCAGTTCATCAGGCACTGTGGTGCTATGCTGACATATAATAATGGAAACCCAGAGGGCAGTTGAAAAATCACTAGCTAGCAAGTTGGATCTACTCCAATATCAAATAATACTCCTAAATAGTACATAAGAACTTTTCATGAACGATGTTGGCATAGAGGAATGACAATTTGAAACTAAAAATTTAGATCCCATACTATCAACCTAAAAGAAAATAAAAGGGCACTCCAGGTCAACTAAAGATGACAAATTATCAAACCTTAGAAAAAATAGTAGAAAATAAAAAGATATTATACTCAGGTATGAAAGTATGAAATAATAAACCAACTCATAAATCTAGAAATATTCCTTTATTATACCAAGACCTCCTTGAGAGCAGAACCTGTCAGGTAGTCTTTTGGTTTCTGGCACCTAACATACCTATTGAGGAAAGCTCACATATTTGCTAAGGAAGGTTACTCACTGCTACTACTGAAAGTGCCAGTGTATGTACTGGCCTGTGTGGAGCCTAATATTTATCTTTTCTTTCTCACTTATTAGCTTATGATATCTAAATCATGTCCTAAATAAAGTGAAAATTGCTTTAAGAAAAGAATGAAAAACTGATTAGGAACTTAAGCAGGATTAAATCAGTATGCATCACTCTGGAGAAGCTGTCTTTCCTTCTGTCACTGGCGTAAAGCAAAATTTAAAAGATGTGAGATCTAATATCTGAATCATGAACAGCGAGCCCTACCTACTGTACCTATTTCTAACATCCAGTGACCATTAAAATTTGATTAAACACATTCTTTGGAAGTGATGGGTAAATTTGTTGTTTGTATAAAGATATTGAAAAAATAAGGTATCAAATTTTAAAGTGAGAAAAAAGGCTCAGATGTTAATTGAGTGATTGTGTGAAACTAGGATTTATATATGTGAAATCACTCATTTGACTGAGACTTTGATACTCTGTGCAGGATGCTTGAGGCTGCACAGAACAGTGATTAACTCAAGAATTCTGAAGTCAGACTGTCTGAATTTGAACCCTGTTTCTACTACTCTGTAGCTCTGTGACCCGGAGCAAATTACTCAAACACTCTTTGCATAGGCCAGGGGTGTCAAACTCATTTTCACTGGGGACACATCAGCCTCACAGTTGCCTTCAAAGGACCAAATGTAATTTTAGGACGGTATAAATGTAACTACTCCTTAACAGTTAAGTGAGAGCTTGGCGCTGCCGCTGAGTAGAAACAAGGTGCCTGGCTGGGTAAAACAAGGTGGAGGCCAGACTCAGCCCATGGGCCTTGTGTTTGCCACCTGTGGCCTAGACTTTCCCAACTGTGAAGTGGTATCATGACTGACACCTACCTCCTAGGATTATGGTGAGGATTAAAGTGAGTTAAAATATGCATATTCTTTAAAAGAATATATAGAATATTATAAGCACTGTATATATTGATTATCATTACTTGCTATGATTAATGGGCAGAGGTTTACTAGGACACAAAGGAAGCTCACAGCATCAGAGATGAAATTACTATGGGGGCTTCATTCTTGGCCAAGTTTAGTAGTTGACCCAACAGTGTTCCCCAGTTTTTAAAGGAAAGAATTTGTAGCCTTAGTATATGATTGATTAAGCCTAAATTCTGACTGCCTCCGTATGTGATTCTGGTTCCCTGACTTACTTCCTTCTCTAGTTTTACCTGTTGAATATTTTTTTCTTAATTTTGCATTAAGAAAAAATTTTGCATTAATTTTTTCTTAATTTTGCACTGAACAAGAGAGATGTCTTACTACTTTTAAAAAATATTTTACTGTTATTATGTTACAGTAGTCCCAATTTTTCACCCTTTGCCCTCCTCTACCGAGCCCACTTCCCACTCTCACGGTCATTCCCCACCCTGTTGTCCATGTTGGTGGGTCCTTCATACATGTTCCTTGCCTAGTCCCTTCCTCTTCTTTCCACCCTTATTCCCCTCCCCTCTCCCCTCTGGTCACTGTCAGTCTGTTCCTTGTTTCCATGCCTCTGGTTCTATTTTGCTCACTACTTAATTTTTTTTCATTAGGTTCCTCTTATAGGTGAGATCATATGGTATTCGTCTTTCACTGCCTGGTATATTTCACTTATCATAATACTCTCCAGTTCAATCCATGCTGTCTTGAAAGGAAGGAGTTCCTTCTTTCTTTCTGCTGCGTACTATTCCATTGTGTAAATGTACCACAGTTTTTTGATCCACTCATTAACCATTGGGCACTTAAGCTGTTTCCAGATCTTGGCTATTGTAAATAGCACTGCTATGAACATTGAGGTGCATAAGTTGTTTTGAATTGGTGTTTCAGGATTCTTAGGGTATAATCCCAGAAGTGGAATTGCTGGGACAAAAGGCAGTTCCATCTTTAGTTTGTTGAGGAAATTCCATTGTGTTTTCCACAGAGGTTGCAGCAATATACTTCCCACCAACAGTGCACTAGGGTTCCCTTTTCTCTTCAACCTTGCCACCACTTGTTGTTTGTTGATTTGTTTATGATGGCCATTGTGACCTGTGTGATGTGGCATCTCACTGTGGTTTTAATTTGCATCTCTCTGATGGCTAGTGATGTTGAGCATTATTTCATATGCCTGTGAGCCCTCTGTATGTCCTCCTTGGAGAAGTGTCTATTCAGGTCCTTTGTCCATTTTTTCATTGTATTGTTTGACTTCCTGGTGTTGAGTCATATGAGTTCTTTATATATTTTGGAGATCAAACCATTGTCCTAGGTGTC
Source organism: Phyllostomus discolor (assembly GCF_004126475.2). NCBI lineage: Eukaryota > Metazoa > Chordata > Mammalia > Chiroptera > Phyllostomidae > Phyllostomus > Phyllostomus discolor. The sequence goes on from NC_040904.2 coordinate 109,925,820, forward strand.
ATAGGCAAATATGTTCTCCCATATAGTCGGTTGCCTTTTCATTTTGATGATGCTTTCTTTAGCCATGCAGAAGCTTTTTAATTTGATGTAGTCCTATTTGTTAATTTTTTCCTTTATTTCCCTTGCCCTAGGAACTATATTGGTAAAAACACTGCTGCATGGGATAGCTGAAATTTTACCTGTACCAGTCTAGTTTTCCCAACACCATTTGTTGAAGAGGCTATTTTTGCTCAATTTTATGCACCTGCCCCATTGGTCAAATATTAATTGACCATAGAGACCTGGGTTTATTTCCGGTCTCTCTCTATTCTGTTCCATTGATCTATGTGTCTGTTCTTATGCCAGTACCAGACTATTTTGATTACAGTGGTATTGTGATCCCTCCTACTTTGTTCTTCTTTCTTAAGATTGCTGAGGCTATTCAGGGTCTTTCTTTTTTCCATATAAATATTTGAAATATTTGTTCTAGATCTGTGAAATATGACATGTATTTTAATAGGGATTGCATTGAATCCATACATTGCTTTGGGTAATATGGACATTTTAATGATGTTAATTATTCCAGTCCATGAACATGGTATATGCTTCCATTTATTTGTATCTTCCTTAATTTCTTTCTTCAGTGTTCTGTAGTTTTCCATGTACACATCTTTTACCTCCTTGATTAAGTTATTCTAGGTACTTTATTTTTGTTGTTGCTGTAGCAAGTGGGGTTTTTATCCTAGTTTGTTTCTGCTATTTCATTGTTGCTGTAGAGAAATGACCTTGATTTCTGAATATTGACTTTGTGTCCCACTATTATCTCAAATTCATTTATTAGATCAAGTAGTTTTTGGTGGAGCCTATAGGGTTTTCTATGTACACTATCATGTCATCTGCAAATTAGGGCAGTTTTACTTTTTCCTTTTCAATTTGGAGGCCTTTTCTTTCTTTTTCTTGTCTGATCACTGTGGCTAGAACTTCTAGTACTATGTTGAATAAGAGTGGTGAAAGCAGATATTCTTGTTTTGTTTCTGAGCTTAAAGGGGAAAGCTTTTAATTTTTTCCCATTGAGCACGATGTTGGCTGTAGGTTTCTCATACATGGCCTTTATTACATTGAGGTATGCTCCCTCTATTCCCACTTTGCTGAGTGTTTTTATCATAATTCAGTGCTGGATTTTATTAGGTGCTTTTTCTGCATCTATTGATATGACCATGTGATTATTATTGTCTTTCATTTTGTTTATGTGGTATATTACATTTATTGATTTGTGAATATTATACCATCCTTGCATCCCTGGGATGAATCCCACTTGATCATGGTATATGTTCCTTTTAATGTATTGCTGGATCCGGTCTGCCATTATTTTGTTGAGGATTTTAGCATCTGTGTTCATCAGTGAGGTTGGCCTGTAGTTTTCTTTCTTTGTTGTGTCTTTACCTGGTTTTGGAATTAAGATAATACTGGCCTCATAAAAAAAGTTTGAGAGTCTCTCCCCTTCCGGAATTTTTTGGAATAATTAGAAAAGGATAGGAGTTAGCTCTTCCCTAAATGTTTGGTGAAATTCACCTGAGAAGCCATCTGGTCCAGGGTTTTTGTGTGCTGAAAGTTTTTTGATTAGTTCTTCAGTTTCACTAGTTGTTATTGGTATATTCAGGCTTTCTGCTTCTTCTTGATTCAGTTTTGGAAGATTGTATGTTTCTAGAAAATTGTTCATTTTTCCCAGTTTATCCAATTTCTTGGCATATAGCTGTTCATTGTAATTTCTTACAACCCTTTGTATTTCTGTGGTATCAGATGTAACTTCTCTTTTGTTTCTGATTTTATTAACCTGGGTCCTCTCTCTTTTTTTCTTGATGAGTCTGGTTAAAGTTTTGTCAATTTTGTTTATCTTTTCAAAGGACCAGCTCCTGGATTCATTGACCTTTGGAATTGTTTTTTAGACACTATGTCATTTAATTCTGCTCTGATCTTGATTATTTCCTTCCTTCTACTTACTGTAGGCTTTGTTTGTTGATGTTCCTCTAGTTCTTGTAGATATCAGGTTAGTTGCTTATTTGAGATTTTTCTCTTTTTTAGGTAAGCCTGCATTGCTATGAACTTCCTTCTCAGGACTGCCTTTGTTGTGTACCATAGATTTTGGGTTGTTGTGTGTTCGTTTTCATTTGTTTCCGGATACTTTTTGATTTCTGACTTGATCTCATTATCAACCCCTTCATTATTTAATTACCATGTTATTCAATCTCCATGTATTTGAATGTGTTTGAGTTTTTTCCTTGAGGTTGGTTTCTAGTTTCAAGCCATTGTGATCCAAGAAGATGCTTGATATTATTTCAAATGTTTGAGTTTTTTGAGGCTTGTTTTGTCCTACCATGTGGTCTATCTTTGAAAATGTTACATGTACATTTGAAAAGAATGTCTATTTTGCTTCTATGGGGTGAAAAGTTCTGTATATGTAAATTAAATCCATGTGATCTAAATCCATGTGATCTAGAGTGTCATTCAGTGCCTCAATTTTCTTGTTGATTCTTTGTTTGGAAGATCTATCCATTGTGACAGTGGGGTGTTGAAATCCTCTACATTGACTATATTGCTGTAGATATCTTTCTTGATGTCCTGCAAGACTTTTCTTATACATTTGGGTGCTCCTGTGTTGGGTGCATATATGTTTACAAGGGTTATATCCTTTTGCTGGACTACTCCCTCAAGTGTTATGAAGTGACTTTGTCCCTTTATAGGGCCTTTGTTTTGAAGTCTGTTTTGTCAGATGTAAATATTGCTACACCAGCTTTTTGTTCATGTCCATTTGCCTGGAATATTATTTTCTGTCCCTTCACTTTCAGTCTGTGTAGATCTTTTGTTCTGAGGTGGGTCTCTTGTAGACAGCATATTGCAGGTCATATTTTATTATCCATTCACCTACCCTGTGTCTTTTGATTGGAGCATTTAATCCATGTACATTTAACATTGTATCGATAGGTACTAGTTCATTGCCATCTTTCCCCTATGTACCTGTGTCCTCCCCCTACCCCTCACTCTTTCTTCATCTTCTTAAAGTGGTCTTTTTTAGCATTTCTTGCAATGCTGGTTTGGTGGAGATGTATTCTTTTTAGCCTTTTTTTTTGTCTGGGAAACTCATTATTTCAACTTACATTTTAATGAGAACCTTGCTGGGTAGAGTAATCTTGGTTGCAGGCCCTTTGCTTTTCATAACTTGGAACACTTCTTGCCATTTTCTTCTGACTTGTAGTGTTTTTGTTAAGAAATCAGTCGATAGCTTTATTGGAGTTCCCTTGTGTTTTACTAGCTGTTTCTCCCTTGCTGCCTTTTAGATTCTCTGTCTTTAAATTTAGCTATTTTAATTATGATGTTCCTTGCAGTGAACCTCTTTGGGTTCAACTTGATTGGGAACCTCTGTGCTTTCTGGACTTGCATGACTTTTTCATTCACCAAGTTAGGGAAATTTTCTGTCATTACTTTTTCAAACAGGTTTTCTATCCCTTGCTCCTCTTCTCCTTATGGTATTCCTATGATATGGCTATTATCACATTTCATGTTGTCCTGCTGCTCCCATAAAGTATCATTGTTCTTTTTGAGTCTTTTTTGTTTTGTTTTGTTGCCGTCTAGCTTTTTTTCTACCTTGCCTTCAGCTTGCTGATTCAGTCCTCTGCTTCATCTAGCTTGCTTTTAATTCATTCTAGTGTATTATACATCTCAGATACTCTTCGTTTCCTCCTGGCTCTTATCGATGGTTTCTGTGTTCTTTATGATGCTGATATAGTTTGCAGTAAGTTCCTTGCAGCTTCCACAGAGTTCCCTATAGTTCTCACTGAGCTCCTTGAGCATCCTTATAACCATTATTTTGAACTCTATGTCTGATAGATTACTTGCTTCACTTTCATTTAGCACTCTTTCTGGGGATTCCTCCTTTCTTTTCGATTGGGGGTTGTTTCATTGTCTCCTCATTTTAGGTGACTTTCTTATTTGTTTCTGCATATTAGATTGATCTGCTTTGACTCCCTGTCTTCATTTGATCTGGGGTAGGAGACCTGTGGGACTCAGGGGTGCAGTCTCCTTGATCTACTGAACTTGATGCTCCTGGGACACCCTTTATACCATTTATGTGGGCTCTCTGATTGTAATTGGGTTTTTATTGTTGGGTTGTTCTTTGGTGGGTTCTTCCCTCTAGCTGGCTGGCTGAGAGTCACACCATCCACCACATCTTGAATGCTGTTGTACAAGTGCTGCCAGAACAAACAAAACAACCCAGGAAATAAAACCCACACCTGCAATAATAACTCCCACCCACAAACTACCCTATCAACAGCAAATTAGGAAATATTAAAAAGTGTAAAGAAATTAAGACTACTATAAGAAAGGAAAAATGAATGAGATGACTAACTTAAATAAAAATGATTTTGAGAGGGTAGAGGGGGGAGAAATAATAAGAGTAGGGAATAGAAACAAGGCAAGAAAGAAAGAAAGTAGAATTTACATTGTAAATAAAAAAGGGTGGGGGAAGAAGCCAAAATGGAGTAAGAAATGGAAAGAGTATAGTATGAAGTTTAAAAAAAATTTTTTTAAGTGATGAAAAAAATAGGAACCAAATTGGCTAAAAAGATCTACCATAGCAATATCAATGACAAATGAGAAAATATTAATACAGGTGGAATAGGAATAAGAAGGAAAAAAGAAAGAAAGAAATAAAAGCTTATGAGATGTCTAGAGGAAAGAAAAGTCATTTTGAGAGGATAGAGGAAGAAGTACTAAGAGTGAGGGGTGAAAACAAGGTTAAGAAAGGGAAAAAGCAAGTTTAAAATGAGAAAAATAAAGGGCAGGAGCAAGGCAAAATGGAGTGGGAGAGGAGAACAGTAAAATCTGAGATTTGAAGTACAAAAATAGTGAAGATCTAGGAATAAAATTGAAGAAATGCTACAACAATCATCACATCCACAACCAATGAGCAAAGATTAATAAAGGTGGAGAGAGAATAAGGATATTTTAAGAATGGGAAAAGGAATGAGAGATGACTAATGACAAGAAAAATGGTTTTGAGAGGCTCGAGGGGGTAAAAATAGTAAGTGTGAAGAACAGAAACAAGTCACAGCAAGAGAAAAAGTAAAATTTAAGACAAAAATAAGAAGAGAAAGGCACAATGGAGTAAGAGAAGGGAGGAACAAAATATGAAATTTGAAATAAACTAAACTAGAAAACTAGTGAAATAATAGGAACAAATTCAAAGGAACAGAAATGAATGTTAAAAAGCTATGCAGGAGAGAAAATAATGCAAATAATGAAGACCATGGTGGAATTTGTCCAGTGTTTACCACTGCCTTCTTTTTCTAAATCTGCCTCTGGTAATGTCAGATGGTTTCCTAATCTGGCTCTAGGCAGCCTGTTCGAGCCTACAGTCAATCCATGGTCTGTAGCTGTCTTCTTCAGATTTGGCTGGTCCCCAGTGTTCTGCCCTGCCAGCTTTCCATCAACACAGGGCTCAGGAATGGTTCATTTAATGACCCTAGAGGACTGCCAGTGCCTTCTTCATCTGCCTCTAGAGGGGCCTCTGGTGTGATGGGGAGGGTGGGAACCCTAGGTTACCCCTGGGGGTGCTCTTCAATCTTCCAGGAAGATGGTGGGGGTGTTTCCCTTCCCCATCTTGATCTGCCCAAGATTCTTTCCAATAATGTATGGTTTCTAGTGAATTAGGTGTCTGTTTATGTGAGGGACCAATCTGTGTAAAAGAGGCATCTGTTTCCAGCTTGGCCCAAATACCAGCTCTCTTTAGGCACCAAGTCTGGGCAGGGCCCTGAACACCCCTCGTTGCAACTGTCTCTAATCTCTCCTCTGCTGGTTTCAGTGTATCAGGGCTGGAGGAAACAGTGAAGCTCATAGTCTGGTAGAAAGGGCCCTTTCAGAGCTTTTTCTTCTTTTCCTTGCCGATATGCGCCCAGCAGGGGGCTCCTGAGCCTGGCTTCACTGATCTGCAGAGCCTATAGCCTCACAGGTGGGGGCTGGGCACGCCTGTGAGGGGACCTGCTTGGCTTCAATGAATCTCAGGCATTCAGTTCCTGACCATCCAGGCCCCAGCCTGCCACTCTCACTGGAGGCTAAGGCCCTAACTCTCCACTTGACATAGTCCTCTGCTCGGTCCCACAGTCCCTTCAGTGTGACACTATTACTCTGGGTTCTTCGTTGGCAGAACCATTGTGTGTGCACACACACTCACGCAAGTACAGGGTCCCTGCCAAGTCTCCAGCATTGTCTCAGCTCCTCTTTTGAAAGAGTTTCTATGTGGCCCACAGACTGCAGCACCAAGCCCTGAGGGGCCTATTCTCCGTGCACTCCCCCTCTCCAAAAAGCACAAAGTCTCTCTTGGTCAGGGATGACCACAGCCTTCCAGAGCCTCCAACAGTTTCAGATAAAGTTTCTCTCTGGGTCTCTCTTGGTTGGTGCTGGGAAGAGTCCCGCAATGACACTATAACACGGGGTGGTGGCAGGGTGCTCTCGCTGCTCCCACCAGTGAGTTTCAGCCTTGGCCGGACCTGCTCCCACCTTGCTGTTTCTGCAGCCAGCACCACCCTGGCTGTCTCCCTCTACCCCCCACAGCTCACAGCTACTGAGCCCATCCGCAGCCTCCTCAATCAGATTCTGCCCCATTCGCGGTTCCCATGGCACCCGGGGTCAGGGAGGCAACAGCTGTTGCCCCTTCCCCAGTAAGTACCACCATCCCTGGCTCCTGGCTCCTGGTGATGGCGTGGTGCATGTCCCTGCCAGGGTGGAGGGCAGAGAGTCACATCTGGGTGCTGAGGTGCGGGCGCTCTGGAGGTTTCTTCCCAAAGAAGATACTTTAAACTCTTCAAAATGGCTCCTGCCCCAAATCTGCGCAGGTGGAAGTGCTGGGCTGGGCAGCGGCAGCGGCAGCTGCTTTGCTGAGAGAGCCTGGGCTGCCCACTCCCTGGTGTCCTGTAGGTGGACAGGCTCTTGCTCACTCACACACATGCCCCGTACACTTGTCCCTGTGTACACACACTCACACGTGCTTGCTCTCACTCTCAGCTGGATTTTCGAGTTAACTGCTCCGTGGGTTAGCTGCAAGCCTGGTCCGGATTTGGGAGCAAGTGGACGGAGCTTCCAGCAACTCTGCAGCCATCTTGGATCTCTTACTAATTTTTTATTTAGATTCTTCAGTACGTAAACAAGACTGTTCGTGAAATGTTCTGAATAATTGACAAAAATCTGATTGTAAATTAATAATGAGCCTCTGTCCTCTGAAACAGTTATTCTGGGGAGCATGTGATCATAATCACGGGCCTAGAGTGAATTAGCCATCAATATAATCTGGGAAAAAAATGAGAGCTTGGAAAGGAATAAACCTTATACACGAGGGTAGCGATGGGCAGTTACCTTTAAGCTGCAAAAGCCGCTTAAAACTGAGCTGGTGGGTCTAAGACAGGGCACCTGAAAAGCTGAGAGAAACCTAGGTCTGTGCTAAAGGTGGCTTATAGTATTCTGTAATATTTGGATACAATATTCTTTTACACAGAAGAAAAATCTGTATACAGAAGAAAATCCTTGTATGAAGGTACTAGCTCATTTCCAAGCTCCCTATCAGTGAACAGATGGCAACATACAAATACAAAGGAAAAGGAATCATCTAGAACTTTAACAGGAAGGCAGGCACAGATGGATTTTTAACTATCTGACTTGCCTTGCCTTTTGTGCTGATTACCATTAGGCTGCCATCCTGGGGAACATACACAGGTATCCATGTGGGATGTGGTGGCTCCATCTGGACTGTTGAGAAAATCAAAGCTCCAGAGGAGATAAGTATCTTGGGAGATAAGATCACGCACATAGTAAATGGCAGAGCTGAGATTCAAATTCAGTTCCAAAGTTGATGACGTTCCTAAATATGTAGGTTTAATAAGATTCACCTGATGCCTCTAAAAGTTGATTTGGTGCAAATGTGACTTTTGCCTCAATATTAATTCAATTTTTTTCTTGTGAGATATTTCAAATTCATTGTATTCATGGAATTTCAATTAAACTTAATTTTACTACTGAGCAAGTCTCACTTAGGTGTGTGGATAAGAGGGGTATTCTTCAAGTCAGCTTTGCAATTGAAATTGAATAACTAGAGTAGGAATGTCTCAATTTAACCTCATTACCAGCTGTAATATTCAAATTGTCTCATAATCCATCTTCTTTCATGTTTCACTGAAGACGAATCTGGCTACGGGCTTTTATCCCTTAATCTCCAGGGTTGCATCTCAAATTCTCGGATCACAGACCAGCTTGTTTTTCAGGACTAGAATTCTCTTTGCTTTAGACCCATTATTTGGTGATATAAAGTGATTGACAACAGGACTTTATTACAACCCATTATGTTCAGAGCTAATACGAATGTTGCCTCTATTCTAGCCATTTTCTGAGAACAAAGACATTTCTGAGGGTCTCCTTAATAGGAATATTTATTAATCATTGATGCCTTAAAACCTGTGTTAAAACTTTAACTTTGAGGAGTTAATGGAGCAGAATGAGAGGGGAAAATTCTATAGTTTAACTAGAAACTATAGATGTTAGAATATGAATGATTAAAGTAATAATTCACTTTCTTGCATGCTGACTGAAATACATATACCTTAAGTATTGATTAGGTTTAGGAAAGACTATGAAATTAGAATGGTAGTGATATTTGAGATTTTTATTATTGCCTTCCCCATCCATACCTCCCATTGTGTGGGTGGGGTGGGGGTCACACACATTACTGTCAGGAGGCCTCTGTCTCTAGGCCTGCCTACAGTACTGACGTAAGCACTCTGACCACAAAAAAGAAAAACAGAGTTAACTCCCTGAGGTGATGGATGTATTCACTACCTTGACCTTGGTAATCATTCTATAGTTATATGTAGGTCAACTCATAATGTTGTACACTTTAAATATGTATAATTATATTTGTCAACTATTTCTCAATAAAGTTTGGGGGGAAAAGAATGCCCCAGAAACTGTTCAAGACAGAGAGCAGCTGCTGGGGCAGTGATTGTTGAAGCTGGAACACCAGATGAAGTTTGGATCAGCAGGGCAAGTATGAGTCACGTGAAGACAAAACTGTGTAGGCAGAGGGAACCAGTTGATGGAGAAGATCTAGAAAGACCTCCAGAGAGAACTAGAGATGCCCCCTAAAAGACATGGAAGGTTTGTCCACTTGCCTATTGCTGCCACTGTTTCTGGCTACCTGAGGCCTGGCTTCCGTTTTCTCTGGTGTATCTATTAACCACACACCCTTTACCTTGAGGGAACATGTGACAGAACTAACCTATTTGGATGGTAGAGAGTCTTAACTGCTAGGGGGAGTGACACCTAAAAAGGCATTTGTTGCATATACTCAAGAAGGTCATCCACGATTTGGTCTAGAATGTTGGAGAATGAAGAACGTGACATCACATATAACCAAAGCCTGCGAGACAAGGAGCGGCATGGCCATGACTTCTTCCAGAGCACAGGCACACAGGACAGTAGCAACAGCAAAGGCCATGTCCAACAGAGTCCTGGGTGGCAGAAGTCTCCATGCACAGCAAGGTGTAGCCACGTAGTGAATATATCAATTTTCCTTGCAGGGCAGGGTAGGTATTTCCTGAGAAGCATTGCTGTTCAAGTTACTATCCAGCTGTTCAGAATTATGTCAGCATACCTAGAAGTCATGACAGATCATTGAACTCTTTTGAGTATTTTAGAATACATAGGTCAGAATTGGGATGATGTCTTATTTTTGTCAAGTGTAGAGATGCTTTGTGCAAACTTTCATTCTGTGGTGTATGACTTCCATTCTGATCTCAGCAACATGTACGAAATGTGGACAAGGTTGTGGGACTTGTGGGGGGCAACACTAATATGTGTTCGCACAGTGTGCCTGTGCCAGATCAGGGCTTCCTCTGAGCCAGTCTGTATCTTCTGTTCTCCAATCCTGAATGCAGAAATCATGGATTCTAAAGTTGCATACAGTTACCATGTTGCCTAGGTTCTTTAATCCAGAGCTAGGTTTTTAAGTCTTAGTCATAAAATGTGTGGTGGAAATTTTAAGGTTAAGACTGGTGTTTCCTTCCTTTGTTTTGTATTGGCCAGTGGGAGGACATCAAGGGATTGTAAACCAAACTTATAAAAGCTCACCCAGGCCAAGGCTGGTTTGCTTCCTGTTTTCAGTATTAACATGATATGACAGAGGTTTTAAACTTCATGGGAAGCTCTTCCTTAGAAGATTTTAATTGTCTAATCTTAAAAACATTAGTTTTTAAATTAATGACTTCAGGTTAAACTTCACTGTCTGAAATATTGGGATTTATTGTAATGATTACTTGAATTTTTGGTTTAAAAGTGGGTGTTTTTGGTATTTTCCCTTTTTTCATGATTCCATATATTAAGCTCTCAGTCTTTTGATGACACCAAGCTGCAATATGACAAATAAACAGTAATTTTAACTTTGCTTTTAGGAAAACTATGACAAAGGAGTAAAACTTTGAGGTGGATTGGCAACTAGATTAAGGTTTTCTGGATAGAGGCAAGGTTGAGATGATCCTGAAATTACTTCTGATATGTCTTTCTTTAGAAGAACAATTTGTTCAGTCTGTTTTTATAAGGAATAAGCTTTGGCTATTTTCTTTTTATTGCTAGCAGAATGAAAACTAGAAGTAGTTCCTTTTTTCTAGCTTACTTTTTTCATTGAAGTAAAATTCATATAACACAAAATTAACCATTTTAAAGTGAACAAATTACCGTATTCATTATAATTCACAATGTTGTGGAACCACCACCTCTGTCTAGTTCCAAAATATTTTTACCACTCCAAAATAAAATCCTGTGCTCATTCATCACTTTTGCCCCATTTTCTTCTCCCCTTACCCCAGCCCCTGGCAAATACCAGTCTGCTTTCTGTACCTATGGGCTTATTCATTCTGGTTATCTAATATCAGTGGAGTTATACGTGATCTTTTATGTCTGGCTTCTTTCACTTAGCATCCAATGCAGCCTTCTTTTGTGTTCAGTATTTTCCCAGTATACTTTTTTGACCCCTGCCTTGTTGTAGTCTGTCCCCTGACCCCTCAATTCATTTGTTGAAATTCTAATCCCCAAGGTGATGATATTAGGAGGTGGAGCCTTTGGGTGGTGATTAGGTCATGAGGGTAGAACCCTCATGATGGGATCAGTGCCTTTATCAAAGAAGCCCCACAAAGCTCCCTAGCCCCTTCTGCCATGTGAGGATACAACGAGAAGACTGCAACCCAAAATCTTAGAATTCAGGTCTCTAAAATTATGAGAAATAACTTTCTGTTGTTTATAAGCTCCTCAGTCTGTGGCATTTTGTTACAGTAGCCTGAACAGACTGAAACACTCCTTATTTCTTTTTCTGTATATTTTTTATTTACTTAGTGGTTACCCTGGGGATTACAACTAATATAAATTTGTAACAATCTTGTTTGAATGTATATGAGTTTAGCTTTAATAGCATATAAAACTCTGCTCCGATATGGCTCTGCACCCCTTTATTTTGTTATTTTTACAAATTTCATCTTTAGGCATTGTGTGTTCATTAACATAAATTTATAATTATTGTTTTATGCATTTGTCTTCTAAATCATATAAGAAACAAAGAGGAGTTGCAAACCAAAAATGTAGTAATACTGGATTTAATATTTACATATGTAGTACCTTTATGGGAGTTCTTTATTTATTCATATGGCTTCAAATTACTGTCTGGTGTGCTTTCATTTCAGCTTGAAGCATTTCTCTTTGGTATTTACTGTAGGTAAGGCAGGTTTAGTGATGAATTCATATTTTGTTTATCTGGGAATGTCTTCATTTTTAATTGGAGTTTTGCTGAATATAAGATTTTTGCTTGTCAGGTTCTTTTTTTCTTTTCAGTACTTTGAATATTTAATTGTACTGCCTTCTGGCATTCATGATTTTCAGTGAAAAATTGGCAGTTAATTTGATTGAAGGTCCCTCGTACATGATGATTTGTTCTGTCTTGCTACTTTCAAGATTATCTCTGTGCCTTTGACAGTTTGATTATAGTTAGTGTAGACATCTTTGAGTTTATTGTGCTTGGAGTTTGTTGAACTTTATGTATGGATATGTAGATCTATGTATTTTATCAAACTTGAGATTTTTGGGCCATTATTTCTTCAAGTATTCTTTCTGACACTTTCTCCCTTTCTTTTCCCACTGAAAGTCCCATGCACATATTTTGGTATGCTTGATGGTGTCCTACAGGTCCCTCTGACTCTGTTTATTTTTATTTTCTTTTTTCTTTCTGCTCCTCAGTCTGTATAATTTCAATTGTCTTATTTTCAATTTGCTAAAACTTTTTCCTTCTTGTTGAAATATACTGTTAAATTCTTTTAGTTAATTTTTAATTTTCAGCTATTATACTTTTCAGCTCCAAAATTTTCCAGTTGGTTCCTTTTTATATTTTTTATCTCTGTACTGATGTTCTCCATTTTGTCATTCATCATATACCTAATTTCTTCTACTTCTTTGTGTTTCCTTTAGCTCTTTGTGCATATTTAAGTCAATTGTTTTAAAATCTCTAGCTAGAAGTTCAGTGTTTGAGATTCCTCAGGGATGTTTCCTTTCCATTTATTTTTTTCCTAGTGAATGGGACATACTTCCTTGATGCTTTGTATGCTTTGTAATTTTTTTTGTTGCTGAAAATTGGTTATTTTAAATATGATTATATGGTAACTCTGAAAATCAGATTCTCTCCTTAATCAGGTTTATAGTTGTTGACTGTTGAGGGCTGCCATTTGTTTAGTAACTTTTTCCACCTACTTTTGTGAACTCTATATTCCTTGTCATGTGTTATCACTGAGGTCTCTGTTCTGTTTTCTCAGTGGTCATCCAGTGATCTGATAGATATTTTCTTAAATTTTGAGAAAAGAATATTTTCCCTATTTTCACAGCTTAGCTGTGGATTGGAGCAGTCCTTTGATGTAAAGCTAGGTCACCCACAACTCTGCTTTAGCTTTTACCTCCTGTTGGTGCAGAGTTGACAGAACTAGCAGATACAAGCCTAGGGCTGTCTCAGGTCTTTTCTGAGCATGGCTCAGTTCTGGACACACACATTGCACTCTAGCTTTCACAGTACATATGGTGGCCATTCCATGCTCCATTTCTTTAAGAAAACTCCTTCTTCACTTCTTGCTTCACATGCTTTTGGGTATTTCTACTGCTTGTTCCATCCACTGTCACTTTCCCCAGGTGGGTATGGGGAAAGTCGTCCAACAGATGCCACCGTCACATGGAAAGACACTCCGGCCCAAGAGAGCAGGGACAAAACAATGGTTATCCTGTTCACCAGTTCCTCAGGGAACCACTAGGCAGGTCAAAATGCACAAGTCCAGCACTTTAAGAAAAAGGTCCGTATTAGCCCTTTGGCACCAGTAAGTTACACTAACAATGGGAACCACCATTCTCATAGCCACACTGTGGTGCGGGGGAATGGCAGACAAGTTAAGTGAAATGGCCCCAGTGCTTTTTAAATGAAATTCAGCTGCCTTGATTTTCATGAAACACTCCTTTGGTTATTGTAGGTTCTTTATTAAATACCAGAGTTCTGAAATACTGATCGCATCAGTGTTGATGAGCTTTATCATTGGTTCATGGAGGAACTCTTTCTTTGAGGACCGTATTCCACCATTTCTGGGATGTCACTTGGTAATTTCTTTTTTGGTCTGTGTTTTTATTAAGGCTTTTTTTTAGAGCAAAATTGAGGGGAAGGTACAGAGATTTTCCATAGAATCCCTACTTCCACACATGCATACCCTCCCCCATTATTAACATCCCCCATTAGAGTGGTCAATTGTTACATTTGTTACAATTGATGAACCTCCACTGACACATCATAATCACACAAAATCTATAGTTTACATTAGGATTCACTCTTGGAGTTGTACATTCTGCTGGTTTGGACAAAAGTATACTAGCAGGTGTCCACCATCACAGTATCGTAAAGAATTGTTTCCTTGCCCTAAAAATCCTCTGTGCTCCTTCTGTTCATCTCTGTCCTCCCTCCCTCAAACCCCTGGAAAACTGATGTTTTCACTGTCTTTATAGTTTTGCCTTTTCCAGAGTCATATATTTGGAATCACACATTCGGTAGCCTTTTCAGATTAACTTCTTTCACTCAGTAATATGCATTTAAGGTTCCTTTGTGTCTTTTCATGGCTGATAACTCATTTATTTTTATCTCAGAATAATATTCCATTGTCTAGACATACCACAGTTTATTTATCCTTTCACTTACTGAAGAACACCTTGGTTGCTTCCAAGTTTGGGCAGTTATACATACAGCTGCTATAAACATCCATGGGCAGGTTTTTGTGTGGGTATCAGTTTCAGCTTCTTTGGGTGAATACCAAGGGGGTGTGATTGCTTGGTCATATGTAAGACTGTGTTTAGTTTTCTAAGAAACTGCCAAACTGTCTTACAAATTGGCTGCACCATTTTGCATTCCCACCAGTAATGAAAGAGAGCTTCTGTTGCATGAAATCCTCACCCATATTTAATGTCGTTAGTATTCTGGACTGGGGCATTCTAATAGGGATGAGTAACTGTTTTTTGAAGGAAGATATGTTCACTTCATATAAATCTGAATAGTAATATTTTAAATTAAGCATGCTGTTATTTGAGCAACCTTTCAGAACCTGGCAGTTTTCCTGCCTGGTGGTTATTACATCAGTGATGCAGCAGCCTCATGCCCCCCAGGCAGGGCCCCCCATAATGGGCTGGAGTCAGAGGTGATCGGTCCCTTCCCCTGGCTGCTAGTTTCCTAGCTGACTCTCCCGGGCCTTTCACCTTTCACCTGTGTTGTCGCTATAGCTTCCTGCCCCTTGCTCCTTCATTTTTTGCTCTGCTGGTCAGTGTTTTTGCCTGTCCAATGTTTTTAAAGCACTTCTTTGATCTGTTAATTTAAAAACAAAACATTTTACTAACTTCTGTGACTCACATTCAAGATGCTCCAACAATTCAGCCTAGTCTTGTTTGCCTACCAATGCAGCAACCCAAAACACCATTTTGAAAGAACAAAAGCACCCCTATGTTTATTGCAGCATTATTTATAATCGCCGAGATATGGAAGCTGCCCAAGTGTCCATCAGTAGATGAGTGGATAAAACAAATACTGGACATTCACACAGTGGAGTACTACTCAGCTATAAAGAGAAGAAAGTTTTACTCTTTGCCTACCTCTTGTGTGCTTTTGTTTGAAGATTGTAGCTTTTTTTCTAGAGGGGTAATATAAGATGCCCAAGGATATTCTGATTTCATTTCAGCTTGTCCTTACAAGCCCCCTAGAGAAGATAAATTAAGTCCTTCATTTGTTTAGACTGTAGCATCATAAACTTTTTTCTGAAGTGCTAGATGCCTCTCATAACATCACCTCAGTGTGTTGCTGTGCTAGCTGAGTCTTTCCATTCTCTTAGGAGTTGAGGGTAGGAAGACATCTGATAGGACAGGTTAAATCCAAAACTATGAGGAATTCATTTTTAAAGTGCCTTCTTTTCACAAAATCAAGGCACTAATTTTTCCACACTTCCAAACTTCTCACTCTGACACCTATCTATTTTCATCATTCTCCAAATTCATGAAGTTAGCAGCATTTTTGGTGCTGTGTCTACTATTCACCAGGCACTGGCTTGGCTTATCTTTGTGGAAAGATGAATTTGACCCTAGGACAGGTCAAACTCTGTACCTGTGTGTCTCATTTCTGCCTTTTTGAACTTATAGGTTCAATCTAATTTCCCGTGCATATGATAGCTATTAAAACATTTCAACACTGGAAACATGCTTATTTAAGACCGGAAAAGCCTGAGTCACAGAGGAAGAAGGAGGCAATTACAGAGTGGGAGTAGATAGCTTGAGTGGTTTGGGAGACTTTGGGAGACTTGAATAATGTCAGACATTGGTGAAAAGGACGAAAGGAGCTGGACAGAGACAAAACCTGTGCATCTGGTAGTATTTCCTGAAAATCATCTCTCCAGCTTCCTTCTTCAGAATGAAAATATGAATAGTGTTTTAGATTGCAAGATCACAGAATTCCCATGTTAAGACCATCTTTCTATTCAATTCCTGCCTCTTTTCTACCAGGATAGAAGAGGAAAAAGGAGAGGGAGGGAGGCAGGATGCCTTCTTCTCTACCTCTAGCTGTTTCCGTGGCTTTCAGATTGCACTCTTAGCAAAGTTCTATAAAAATTATTACCAGTGATCACTATCACCTTTCATAAGTGTGTATGGGATTCTCTTTGGTAATTCTTGTTTAGCTTCACAGAGATTCTGGATGAGTTACAAGAGTACCCATGATGTGGCAAATGAGACCAATTTCTATCATGATAAAGCAATGACTGACTTCTATATACCATGCTGGAAATTGAGTATCATTACTCTAATCCTGTCATGGATAATACCAATGTAATTATAGAAGTAAAAAAAATACTTCAACAAATGCAATGCTGAAAGTCATGCAACCTTATTGACTAATTTACCTTAATGTCATGGTATTTTACAAATTGTCATTTATTACTCCCTATCTACTACGCTTTGTTTCTCCAGTAAGGTTGTTTTTTTACCCTAGACACAAATTTAATCATAATTTCCCATCTGCCCCACCAAAACAACTATTAGTGAGTAGGGAAAATGGTGATAAAGGATGATTCACAACAATGGAGTTTTTAAAAAGAAAGAAAGAGAAATAGCTATTGAACTAACTTATATTTAAAAAGAAACAAAACCTCCCCCCTGAACCCAAAAGGTGTATATACTTGCTTGTGTAGGCCCAATTATACTTGGTTCCATAAAGGGCCAGAGGAAAAACAAAAACTACTTTAGGGCTAAAAAAGTGAAAGGTGGTACAAAATACTTGAAGAAAAATTATATAGCCTATATGCTGCTTTGATATCATTAGTCTTATGTTTTAAACAAACTACTTTTTTGTGCTTCAGCAGAAGAAATGCAGGAGCTTGACTGCAATTATGAAATCTCACTTGGTTGTGCCCCACCATGGCCATTTCCTACCATAAGAATGAGTCTTGGGAATTGTTTAGAAATTTTCACAGTGTTGACGTCTTACACTAGAACCTAGCCATGCAAGGGTCTGCACTGTGTGCCCAAAGCAATGCTTCTGCACTCAGAGAAGCCACCAGACCTGTGTGCCTTTTTAGGTTAACGTGAACAAATTCATCCTGTCCATGATGTCTTTCCAGGGCTCCTTTTGAGAGTAGAGATGTGTGCCCCCAAGAAACTATATCTGTCTATGAGGACCTGGGGCAGATTTTTCTAGACTGCTCCCAACAGCTCCTTTTGGCTATGCAGAGGATTAAGCATGCAAATTAAGTATTTTTTAAAATAAATTATATTTCCTCCAATATTATGTTGTTTTTGTTCAAGTCAGTTTTAGGCCTCCAGATCAAGTCATTAGGTCTCGAGCTGGTTGAAACAAGTTGGTTTTTAAAGTCTGTGATGGCTGTTGACCCATATTTTTCAGTATGAAGAGGTTATTACAATGGGTTCCTTGCCAGCAATGACCTTCTGTCTCTTCGAGTATGTGGCATATCCGTTTCTTTACAGTCCTGGCCACAGAGTTGAGTTTCTTACTTCTTTTTCCTCTAAAGCATATAAAATTCCTGTCAGATGTGGAGAGCAAAATGAGACAGAAACTTCCAGAGAAAGCGTGTTCTTTGGCACATTCCTCCCAAGTCCTCTCACTAGTACATTTCTTTCCATTTCTTGGCTATCAAGAAAGTGAAACTTGAATAATTTTTCAAAATTACAATGTGACTATAACTTCGAAGAGAATAGAATTGGGAGTAGTGGTGAGGGGAGCAGTAGCTTCTAGGCCTCAATGATCTCTAGCTTATTTCCCATTTGCCTTCAGAAGATAATTTCCCTGGTGAACTTTTGAACATATCAGATGCACTGGTCATTCTTCTGAATAGTTTAAAAGCAAACTGCAGTCATCAAATATATATAAGGCAGTCACAGGACCCTTTATTCTTTCTCTTTTCTCTTGTCTGTTTTCGTAAGATTACTGTGGAATCAAAGGAGGGTGATCTTGCTTTTCTCAATCCTTTGTTTCTAAATTCAGATAGCTCCCCGTAGTGTATCTGCCATGTATTGGCATTAAGATTTTATGAAGATGTTGTACATATGTAGTAGACATGGTCCCATGAGGTGGTGAAGAGGCCAGAGCAGGAGGAGAATTTTTGGAATGGTAGCAATGTGCATGTCTGTTGTGTTGGCTTTGTCCTTAGAATTTGCATCCTGTGACTTGCAATGCCAGGTGGCTAGGCAGGAACAAAGTTGAATTAGTCTGAGGTCACTGCCCTGTAGTCGTCAGTATTGAAATGCTTAAAAATGTCTAATATTGTTCCTTTCCAGAGATCATCCTTCCCTTGTTTACACACTTATGGCATGGAAATCAAGCCTTGTCAATAGATGAGCATAGAACAGGATAGGTGGAATTTCATCAGATCAGTGGCAGGGAAATGCCTGTAGCTGCTTTTGAGATGCTGGTGACCATGTGGAAGTTACACATTTTATTAAATAGTTTTTCATTTCAATATTTTGGAAAATAGGATGACACAACCTTTTCTCGTTAACATTTCTTGTGTGATTTTTTTTTTTATTAGAGAGGAAGGGTAAGGGAGGGAGAAAGAGAGGGAGAGAAACATTGGATGTGAGAAAGAAATATTGATCAGTTGCCTTTTACCCCCACTGGGGACCAAACCCACTACCTAGGTATGTGTCCTAACTGGAAATTGAACCAGCAACCCTTTGCTTTATAGGACTATGCCCAATCAGCTGAGACACACCAGCCCAGGCTCTTGTGTGCTTTTGATAGAATGTGAAATCATTCCAGCATAAGTAGGAGTGGATTCTGAAAGAAGATCATAAACACAAATTTTAGAAGATGTGGCTATTACCTTTGTTCTGATGAGTATATTTAAGAGAGTGAAGGCATTTGGAAGAGTATTGAAAGTACTGTCCTGGGTTCTACCAAGTGGATGATGGGTGGGATAAGCTTACCTGCAATATACAGGTCCAAATGGCCCAGTGGAGTGATATAGAGGGCTCAAAAAAGAATATCTCTTTTTTAAAAAATATATTTTATTGATTATACTATTACAGTTGTCCCAGTTTCCCCCCTTTATTCCCCTCCCCTCTGTAATTGCCCTTGCCACCAGCAATCCTCCCTACCTTTAGTTCATGTCCATGGGTCATATATATAAGTTCTTTGGCTTCTCCGTTTCCTATATTATTCTTAACCTCCCTCTGCCTATTTTGTAGACCATTTATGCTTCCTATTCCCTGTACCTTTGCCCCCATTCTCCCCACTCCTCCTCCCTGCTGATAATTCATCATGTGATCTCCATTCTGTGATTCTGTTCCTGTTCTAGTTGTTTGTTTTGTTTTCTTAGGTTTGTTTGTTGATAGTTTTAAGTTTGTTGTCATTTTGCTATTCATATTTTTGATATTCTTCTTTTTCTTAGATAAGTCCCTTTAACATTTCATATAATAAGGGCTTGGTGATGATGAACTCCTTTAACTTGACCTTGTCTGGGAAGCACTTTATCTGCCCTTCCATTCTAAATGATAGCTTTGCTGGGTAGAGTCATCTTGGATGTAGACCCTTGCCTTTCATGACTTCAAATACTTCTTTCCATCCCCTTCTTGCCTGCAAGGTTTCTTTTGAGAAAACAGCTGGTGGTTTTATGGGAACTCCTTTGTAAGTAACTGTTTCATTTTCTCTTGCTGCTTTTAAGATTCTCTCTTTATCTTTCATCTTAGGTAATATAATTCTGATGTGCTTTGGTGTGTACTTCCTTGGGTCCAACTTCTTTGGGACTCTCTGAGCTTCCTGGACTTCCTGGAAGCCTATTTCCTTTGCCAGATTAGGGAAGTTCTCCATAATTTTTTCAAATAAGTTTTACATTTCTTGCTATTCTTCTCCTCTGGCACCATCCCTATTATTCAAGTATTGAAATGTTTAAAGTTATCCTAGAAGTTCCTAAGCCTCTCCTCATTATTTTGAATTCTTGTTTCTTACATTCTGTTCTAGTTGAATGTTTATTTCTTCCTTCTGGTCCAAATTATTGATTTGAGTCCCAGTTTCCTTCCTGTCACTGTTGGTTCCCTGTGCACTTTCCTTTATTTCACTTTTCATAGCCTTCACTTTTTCCTCTATTTTGTGACCATACTCAACTATTTCTATGAGCATCCTGATTACCAGTGTTTTGAACTGTGCATCTGATAGGTCATCGCCTAGTTGTATGTTTTCTGGGGCTTTGATCTGTTCTTTCATTTGGGCCCTTTTTTTTTGTCTCAGTGAGCCTGTTGTGTTGTAAGGGGCAGAGCCTTAGGTATTCCACATGGCGGAGCAACCCACGCAGCTTCTTTGTGGTGCTGTATGTCTCAGAGGGAACAGAGCTTCCTGCTCAGCTCTCTTCTGGCTTCTCGTCACCTCCTCTGCTACCCACAAGGAAACTGGGCCCTTGTGGTGCTGGTTCCTGCATAGGTGGGTTTGTGTACATTCTAGGACCCTGTGTGTATCTCCAATGAACTCTCCTGTGAGGTTGGGAGTCTATCCTGCTGCCGTGGCACCCACAGGTTTTTTCAGTCAGAGGTTTGAGGCTTTGTTTCTCCAGGCTGAAATCCAAGGTTGCGCAGTCTGTCTCACTCTCCAGTTGTTCCTTCCAGTTTATCTGCATGCAAATGTGGGACTGCCTGGTCTGCCAGCCACCCCCTGACCTGGCCCGCCATTGCCACCTTGCCCACCCTTGTCCTCCAGCTACAGCCTTGCTATAAGTGCTCTCCTCCCTGGCTTCCCATCTCTGCCCTTCCTACGGGTCTGGGTGAATGTTTCTTCTTTAATTCCTTGGTTTTTGGACTTCCATACGGTTCAATTTTCTGTCAGTTCTGGTTATTTTTTGTTTTTAAATTTATTGTTGTCTTTCTTTTGGTTGTACAATGAGGTAAAGTATATTTATCTATGCCTCCATCTTGGCTGGACTCAAAAAAGAACACCTTGAACGGAAATTCCTCAGTTGGTGCTTTCTCTCTTTGCTTAATCTTACATAAATTAAATTAATATTATTTATTTATTTTTTTATGTCTGTCTGTATGTATGTTATTAACTTTGAATATCTGTAGTGCCTTGGGTGGTAAGTATTCTGGCATGTAGACATGGTTATAAGTAAATGATCTCACTGGTGATACATTACAGAGGATTGAAATTTCAAATTAAGGAACATGTTTTTAATTCAAGAACTTAAGCACAGATTTACTAGAATGTCTGTAATGTTCACATATATCTGGGGAAGGATGAGCTAGATGGTTTTTTTCTCCTGTCTGGCCTAGATATTTCTACCTTTGCTGTAGTCAGGAGCTCCTTCCCAGAGTTGAGTTGTATTGGGAAGGTACAGATGGCTGTTTGAGGATGGTAGGGAAGTCATTCCAGGGCTCTGTTCAGAAGCACAAGATATGATCTGCTTCAGAGATCACACATGAATTCTACCTTAGGATAATCTATCATTTCCCTAGCAACACAGTTTGTTTTCTGCAAGCATACCATAAGATGCTACTATCTCCCACCTCACTGTGCTTCACCAGAAGCGTATTGTTTCATGTGCACCAAAATGAAATTGAAAAACAGATGGATAGCCTATTAAGTGGTTATTTTATATTTTATATATTATTTCTAGAAAATTATTTTTTATATTTGACTTGATGAAACTATACTCCTTTGTAGGGGACCAAAATTTATTGGTAGAGTTATTCAATAGGAAACTCAGTATGACAAAAGACTCCCAAACAAAAAGATATCTTGTCTTCTGTAGTCTTATTTTTGGAAGGGATTTAGAAAACCTCAAACTTTTTTGTTGTTGTTTTTGTTATTCTATCCCTAGTGCTTTGGTGACAGGGCAGAGTCATCTCCTTTCTACAGACAGAGAAATCTCCTCCCTGAAATTACTCCCAGGGTCCTAACTGGCTAATTTTCCTTGCTGTGCCCTAGCACACTGTCTTCCATTCTACTGGATCAGACTTATCTTTTTAAAAACTCTTCTATTGTGGCATCAGTTAGTTTCGAAGTATGCTGCCCACCACATTTCAAGTGCTTAGTAGCCCCATGTGGACAGTACATAACGTTTTTGTAATCACAGAATATTCTAGTGGGCAATGCTTATCTGACACTCATAACAATCTCATGTATTTTAAGACTTTAAATGTAAACTCCTTTGGCTGGCTCCTAAGCCTCTCAAAATCTTACTGTCTGTACAGAGTAAATATAATTTATTAGCAGTTATTCAGAAAAATCCATGTGCTATAGCTCATGAGGGACTTGGTGGGAGAGGCATTCATTTCATTTTTTTTTAAAGAATGAATGGTGCTCCAATAAGCAGGATGTAGTAGAAGATGGTTCTGGGAAAATATGTGAATGTAAAGACCAGTTTGAAACCTAGCATAGAAGAGCTTGGTTTTGGTGAAGTATAAAGAGCAACAGGAGAGAGACAGATAACCTGTATTCCCTGTTAGGACTTTATATAGGAAAGTGTCTTCTTATCATCTTCAGTCTACGTTCAAATTCAACCATCTTCAATCTCCTCTGTCCTCAAAGAGAGAACATGAAAGAATTGATTCAATAATTACAAAGAAGATGGGAACAGGGCCATTAGTGGATAATGTGTACTTCAAAGGGAAGAGATAGTGGTGGAAGAATTATTAGTCCAAAGATTCTGGAAGAAGCACTGTGATAATTTGGTGCAAATGAGAGAGGAAGAGCTGGAAACATACATAAAATATTACAGAGGGTTATGAGGCAAGGCATATTTTTAGAGAATGTCTAAATTTGAATGGTGGCTATAATGCAGAAATTTAGGAAGTTTAAGATGAATGGAAGAAGATTACTCACAACAGCTCAGGTTCCATGATGCAGTGTATAGGGTAATGGAGATGCAGACCTTCACCTTTGTGTTCCTGGTATCTGTGAAGCACTTGGTTAGTAGATTGCTATAAAACATTTGTTGCCTGTATGGGAACGTGAGGCTCACCATACAAATGAGTATGTTGCTAAACTCATTTATGTACCTACGATGGTCATTTCAGCAATGAATGAAGGAGGTTGGGGAGAAAGGTAAAGGTACTTGGTCCCTGGGCTGCCAGTAGATGGAGGATGTGGCTGGGAGTATTGATGAGTTTATGGAGAAAAAAACGCCCCATGGGGGAACCGCTCATTTATTGAATTACCTACAGCCAAGGTGCCAAAGTAAACGCTGCTGGCTCAGCTTCTGGTGCTGCCCTCCCAGTACTGGCTCTGGCTTGAGAGACGGTGGGCGGGGTTCTTCTGGGGTGGGAGGACAGGACTGATGGAACGCAGCAGAGGTGAGAGTCACTTTGGCCACTCTGGAAGACGAGGTGGCTGGCTTTTGAGTATGTGCTTTATGCAGAGACCTGGAATCAGAAATGTCCTTTGGGAAGATGACTTTGGCTGCAGGGTAGCTGTGGAGCTCTGCATTTGAAATCAGACCTGGCCTTGAATGGCTCCTTTGTCACTGCTTGTTCTGTGACCTTGGGCACATACATCACTTAACCTCTCAGGCCATTTCCTCCTCATAAAATGAGGGCAGTAATTCTTACTCCATCAGTCACTTGCAGCTGATGTGGGGATGAAAATGTGATTTGTGTGAAAGCGCTTTATAAGCTGTAAGATGCTATAAAAATGCAAGTAATTTGTAAGTTGGGATGTAGTCGGTAGAGATTTGAGGAGAGGTAACCTGGTAATGATGTCTGTACAATAATCACAGTGAATTAATGAGAACATGATGAAGGCTCTGTTCATGGAAAAAGACATTAGATTAAAATTTTTTGGTAAGGATTTTAAAAATTACACTTGGAAATGAGTTAAGCGATGAGGAGAAGGCAGTGGGATGAAAGAGGGTTGAGAATATATACATATCTCCTAACCCCCAGGGCCTTAGAATGTGACCTTATTTGTAAACAGGGTCATTGCAGGTGTAGTTGGTGAAGATGAGGTCATGCTGGAATAGGGTGGGCCCTGTGAGATGACTGGCATCCTTATAAGAAAAGAAAAGGTTCGTAGACACAGGGACATTGCAGTGGCGGGGACTGAAGTCAGCAGCAGCTGCTCGCCAAGGAATTGCTGCCGGCCCACCAGAGGCAGGGAGGTGCTGGGAAGTCCTCTCCTCCACACATTTAGAGGCAGCCTGGTTCTGCTGACACCTTGAATTTGGACTTCTAGCTCCAAGAGCTGTGAGAGAATAACTTTCTGTTTTTTTAAGCCACCCGGTTTATGGTCAGTTATGGCATCCCTGGAAGCTGATAGTGGTTCGGGTGAGAATGGAGAATGCAGAGGCCAAGGTGGTCAGAGTTGTGGATGCAGTGCTCAGGGTTTGAAAAGCAGTGTGCAGAGACAGGGTGAAGAAAACAGTGTCAAGCACTGAAAGCCTCTAGAAAGGGGAGTGTTCTATAGCCTCCACAGCTAAGTGGTCATTTCTTCATAAGTAAAATGAGGGACTTCCACCATGATCATGCAGGTGCCTTCTGTGTTCATGGTTTTATTCCTCTCTGCAGTCTAGACCTGTTAGTTCCTGGCCTTCGGTTTAGGTTGTGCTTGGTATGGACACTTGGTTTCTTTCGGCTATTGTAAAAGGGGCTCGGTGCATTTAAACAGGACTGAGGTCTTTAGGTGGAATGGGTTCAATGTGCCAACCACCACCTAAACTCTCACTGCAGAAAACACAATCAAACAGTACACCTCAGTTCATTTTTTTGGAAGAGAAGGAAACAGTTGATATTGAAATGACTGATTCCTTTTGCAAGGACCTTTCAGGAAAACTGGTAATTCCAGACTGGTTTACTGGAGGAAAAAACGTCTCTGAAGGTTGGGAAATTGGGAAAAAATGTGCCCAAGAAGCTGAACTTACCTATATTGAGGACATGGGGGGGTAGCAAAAGGTCCTGCAGGGTTCATTGCCTTTGGCTCCCATGACTCCAGACAGCTTGGGCATGATGAAAATGAATGTCTTTAATCCTAGAGCTCCTGCATTTGAAAATGAACTTGGGATTAGTCCTTATGTTTTAGAAGGTATTTCTCATCTGGAATGAGATGCAGAAATGTTTGTGTACCCATCACTTAGCATTTACTATTTCCACATTCATAATTCCTCCAGAGATTGGTAGGTATATACGTTTGGGTGGCAGCATGGCCTGCTTGCCCTGGGGTCCAGAGCAGCTGTCCTACCTGTCCCATCCACGGCAGGGGAAGTAAGTAGCTGGGAGCCATTGGTGTAGCTTCAGTGTCGCCACTGGAGTGACAGTTGGCTCCCAGTGGGAAAAGAAATAGTGCCAACATGAACTTGTAGACAGGTTTGTTTTTCCCATTTAGATATGAGTGTTTAATATTTTCTTTTTTTATCTCCCTCCTATACCTTACCAAAACAAAGCAAACAAGTCATTGAGAGCACCTTAAAATCATTTATTTGCTGAAGTTGTGTGGACACAGGGATCTAAGATGTCAAACAAAGAGAATCCTCAGTGGTTTGTTCCATTCTTGTGTACGTACCTTTTAAAATTGGGTGGGAACAGAGGAAACTTTTGGACTGACTGCTTAGGATGTGGTCAGGTTCACTCTCTAATAGTAGGGGGAGTCTGCACCAAGTGACTGCGCTTGAATGTAATCCAGGCCCCCAAAAAGAACACCTTAGTCCTTGAGTGGGTACACAGAATAAAAACATGTCAAATCCATGCAGAATTACTGTGTATCAGTTTCTGTGTGTAACTGTAGCTGAAGGAATGCTAAATTTGAAAAAAGTTGTGATTGCAGTTCTTGGTAATTTAGACTCTATCAAATGAAAAGTGCCGTGTAACTTTCGTGAAGAGCTGGTATCAGTTAGCCACACTCCATCTCCCAGTCTTTGTTTTCAGTCCTCCACTGTTACTTACGGGTTTTTGTTGTTGATTGGATCTGCTTCCACACTCCCCCCCAAACACCTTATTGTTTTGAGAGATGGTAATCAGGAATAAAGTCCTTTCTCATAGTCTGGCTCAGGGACCCCAGTCACCTTCCAGACCGAGAGCCAAGCAGCCTGGCACATTCCCCGATGGTTGTTTTTCTTAGTTGTATTGCTGCTTTAATTGGCTACAGTTCTCTTCATCTGTCATGAAAACTCTTAAAACTCATACGAGAGTAATTTTCCCCACCTTCTTTATGGTGGGTTATTTTCTCTCCACGGGGCACACTGCTGGTGATTGGGCCCGAGCATGCTGGTAGGCTCGTTTGCTCACTTTCTTCAGAGAGCAGTCATTGCCGAGTTTCTGCAGGCTGACCCGATTGAGTTACACCCCGAGGAATGTCGAACCTGGTGCTCAGCTGCAGGATGTCTTTCCCAAAAGTTCTTGTGCTGCGAGGCCTGCTCTGAGGATTCACATGAGTGTATTGGTTTACAGCAACATTAAAGCTTTCTCCCCACAGTAGACGGGTAAGTTACTTAAGGAATATGAGGTGTGCTCTCACAGGGCCAGGAGCTCAGCGCTGGCTTGTTGGGCAGGCCAGTTCCCTTCTGGCTGGTTTCACATGTATTTATGAGTTACTTTTGTACCTAATCATCTTGCTTTAGATGTTAAAGAAAAAATTCTTAAAGCAACTAGAGAGAGATGATGTGGTCATTTGCCATAAAAAGTAGAAAACTCTAATAATGTAAAATAATCAAACAAGCAAAAAGAGTCAGCATTAAATTGATCTCCACATATCTTACTTGATAGGACATTAGTAGAGAACAAAATACCATAAGCAGAAAAATGACTTGCTGATGTTACAATTTCAGGTGATTGCAGTAATGGTGGGCGCAATGAAATAGAAGAGGAAACAAAATAGGGGGCAGGCGCCGTGTGCACACATTGCTCTTAGGCATGAGCTTGTGGCAGCTGCAACATCAAAGATGAGGTTCCAGTGGAAAGTATAAGTGAGCGATTTCTTCTGGCTCTGGGCATCATCCCTGTCACTATAGGCCGCAGCTGGTCTTTTCAGTTGATAAGTCTTTTAGACACATAAGATTCTCAAAACTTGCTTTGACAGAGGAGTAATATACTTCTTATTACTCTGGATTTAGTACATTATTTGTGTGTGTATTAGCACATCTTTGGGTTTACTCATTGTTTTAGTTTGCAGATTTGTATTTCCTTCTTGTCGTTGGAGCTCTGAAATGTTTGTTGGCAGGTACAAGTCCTCATCTCAGAGAATTGCTCAGATACCATTGCTTTCCCCTAACCAGCTAGGGGGTGGTGTGCAGTTATAAATGGCGGCTTCTGTGAAAGCATGGTGGAGTGTTTGTTGCTCACAGCACTGGAGAAACACCATATGAATCATCATTTCCTTTTTTTTTATTATGAGTCTCTGATTATGCTCGAAAATTGTGGCAGATTGATGGTCAGTGGGCCAAGTTCAGCCTGCGGTGGTGCTTTGTTTGGATGGCACTATAGATACTGGTAGGTTGGGGCAGGCACTTTCCAGCTGGCCGCAGACACCCCCACTCCTTAATGTTGCAGTCGTACCTTCAGTACCTGCCTGGTGCCCTGAGGTCATTTATCTACATGGTACCAAAAGCACATTTTCAAATTCTTTCCCAAACAGAAGCAAATAGTAAGGCAGATTTCTGTTTGATTCAGGTCTCTGTCTCTGTCAACTGTCTTCTGACAACAGTATTAAATAAACAATGAAACACTCAAGATTCTTGAGAGGCATCAAAACTGTTAAAGAATAAAATAAGAATATATAAACTGCCTTGTTAGTCTCATATTTGTGACATTGATCTAGTTTTATTTATTGTGGTGACATTAGTTGATAAAATTATATAGGTTTCAAATGTACAATTATATAATGCATCCCCTGTAGATGGCATTGTGTGTTTACCACCCAAGGTCAAATCTCCCTCCGTGTGACATTGATCTTCATGACTGAGTTTAGCAGAGTGGAAGCCTGTGTGTTTCCATTTACCAAGTGAACAATCCTGGTATTGAATGATTCTGGTTTAACCTTTTCCGATCCTACTGGAAACATTTCTGCTCCTAGCTTTTCCTTAATTCCTCCAATGTTGCTAAATTAACACTTGGAAACCCCTGAAAAGTCATCTCTATTTCACATACTTCTCTTATTTGTTTCATCGACAGTGTTGATCGTGAGACAAGCTGAAGTCTGAGCCGGGATGGCATTGATGTGATTGATTCCTCCGTGCGCTCTGCTCTGTGGTCATGGGCCTTCTGGAAAGGCCATATCGAGTTCGTCCACTGTTGTGAATGAAAATAATCAGTTGGTGAAAGCATAGAATTAGAAACTTCTTGGTATATTTATTTCTGTGTCTCAAGAATTCTGATTTAAAGCAGACTTTATTTCAAGCAATGTGAACAGTAGGTCGTTCAGGAGTCTCGGATGAATCAATGTTTTCTTCCCTTCTCTCCAAGAAAATCTATTTAAAGCAAAGGTCAAATCTGTGCTGGATTTAGAGCCTATTAACTGAAAGTCTGGAGAACAGAGCCTCTTCTCTGTTTTATTCTCCACATAGTTTCAAGCACTAGGGACTCTCTGGTCTTCTGCAAATCATCATTTCCCACAAATTTCTGGTGTTTGTAATTTTTCTTTTGTTCTGGAGGGTGGACTCTAACCTGTAGCCTATATACCTAGTGAATCTGAGCCCTGTGAGTCCTTGGACTGACTACATTTAGAAATAACTGAAACCTTTAAAAATTGTCTTGGAGGAGTTTATTAGGCTTTGAACTGTGTCTAAGAAAGATATATTAATGTACCTCATTTAATTAACAGGCTCAAAAACCGAACTCCTCACAGGTACCCTTCCTCCTCCTCCCCCTACTCCCTTATCCATCTGGACTTTTCCATCTCCGTGAAGGTTGTTAAGCTGTTGTTAAGTTAACAGCCCCCTCCCGTGGCCCTCACATTGTTAGCAAACCCTGTACATTCTACTCCTGGAAGTCTTCAGTACTGGCTTCACATAGGTGGCTATTGGCAGAGTCTCTGAACTTGTCTCCCAGCTTCCCACTGCTACTGCTTGTAAGCCATTCTTGCATTCAGTAAAGATTTGAATATATTCTGTGGGCCAGGTCCTGTCTTGAGCCTAAAGAGACAACAGTGAAAGAGTCAGCCACAAAATGCCTGGTCCCCAGGAGTTCATAATCTAGTAGGGAGAGCAGACGGTACGCAAAACGTAGATGTGAAAGATAGAGAAGGTTGAAGCTGATAAGTGCCCTGAGGGAAATAAAGCAGGAAAGGGAAATAAGGAGCATGGGTGAGTGTGATTTGAAATAGGGGTCGCTCAGAAGGAGAAAGTGACTTCAAGAAGAGGGGTTGAGCCCCTGGAGATCTGGGAGAGGACTAGACTTAGAGGAACACCACCGTGTCAACGAGTACCGTGGCAGGAGCCGAGGTCAGAGGGTGCGGCCCTACTACTGGCCCTGGGATGGCTCTCGGTTCTTTCTTGGACAAAGGACAAAAGCTTTGGAGGATGAAACAGAGTGACAGGAGTTGCCTTATGTGTTACTAGGTCTCTGTCATGTTGAGAATAGAGGAGGGGGTTCAGGGGAGGCACATGGTGGGATGTAGCCAGGTTCTTGAGGATGTCAAAGGCACAAATGACATTGTTTGCTGATGGATTGATTATGTGGAATGTGCCAAAAAGGAATATAAGTGACCCCAGTATTTTTGGCTTGAGACCTGGAAGAAGAGAGGTGTAATGAAGTAAAGGGAGGAAAGCATTCACTTTGGTGTCCTGGCTGTTGGCGTTTCATATGTTGTTATGTTGTATATTCTTCTGTTATATATTGTACATATAGATTATATTTGTGTAGTATGTAAATAACAATTTAATGCAGGAAGTGTGGGCTTGGGCAGGAGGAATCCGGAGCTCAGTGTGGACGTGCTGTGTTTGGCTGCCTCACTGGACGACCAAGCGCAGACACCAAGTTAGGCTGTTGGATATGTGGGTCTGGGTCTGGGGGCAGAGGTCCTAGCTGCAGATATAAATTTGAGAGTCTGTCATAAGACCAGCTGAAATCCCCAAGGGTATGCATAGGAAAGGCCCTTGGACTGAGACCTGAATCATTTTTCTTATAGGATTCAGAAACTCAGCTTCCCTAACCAAGGATCTTTCCCCCTTGCCCCAAGCCTAGCTTTGCCTCAGATTTCTAGTTGTTCTTCCCACAGGTGCCCCGGCAGGTGAGGACAAGTGTCAAGCTGCAGTTCCTTTGCAGAGCTCTTTGCTGTGCTGGAGCGCCCATACCTAATCGTTGCTGCGGTTCCCATCTCCAGTTTTCCTCTGTTACTTCCCTTTAGAGGCTGACAATTATAAACTAATCTCTATTGTTTTTAGTAGTTTTCTCCTGCTCCTTACCTCTCCTCTGATAGAATCTATTTCTCTTTAATTTACATTATAATTCTTTGTTTCATAGCCCTCTGCAATAGCACTTAATCTGTTTTGTTTTTAATTCCTGTGTCCCTGCTGGAAAGTTACCTCCTCTAAGGCAGGAGGAGTGGGGTTTCTGTCTTTATAGCCCCAGTGCCTTGAATGTCACCTACATGTTACAGCACAGTGTCTGTTGGGTTGAGTTTAATTTCTTAAGGTTTATAAAAGTGGCTTCTGTTATATATTATATAAAAATTATATTTATATAGTGTATAAATAAATATTTTATATATTTTTCATTTTTAAATCATATATATACATCTATACACACACACACACACACACACACACACTTTTTCCCTCAGAGTAACTTTTCGTCTGTTCTCTCAGGCATTTAGTACTGGGACTTGGGAGCCCAAAAATGTATGTATGAAGAAGGAAGTCCTCATAGGCACATTAGAAGTTACTAACTCCATCCAATATGTTATCTTATTCAACATTTTAAACAGTGAAGCTGACACTTTGTATTTCCCTATAGAAATGCTAGCCATCTGGAAAATTGTGTGTGTGTGCATTAGATTAAAGGTTAAATCTCTGCAGAAAGCAATTTAAGAAACTTCAGGAAATCCTCATTCCTCTGGATACATTTCGGGTTTTAAATCTAGGAATGTGTAGGTTCTCTCAAAATGACTAGTTTAATTTTAGGGGCTGAACCTTCGTCAACTAGGTGGAAAAAAGCACCTGGCACGACCCTGTGTTAGAAACAGCCTGCAGCAACCC
The DNA here is from genome assembly GCF_004126475.2 of Phyllostomus discolor. Lineage (NCBI taxonomy): Eukaryota > Metazoa > Chordata > Mammalia > Chiroptera > Phyllostomidae > Phyllostomus > Phyllostomus discolor. The sequence continues at coordinate 109,957,055 of NC_040904.2, forward strand.
TGAGCCCTCGTGGGGGCCCGTTTCTGTGCGAGCTGTGTCCCGTCAGAAATGAAGGAACCAGTGCTCACCGAGGTGAGGGTTGCGGCACAGGTCTGCAGGGCCAGGAACATGGCGGCAATGCTTCAAGCAGGTCTGTGTCCCCAGACCAGGGAGATGTGTCCCGCCCTAGTGATTTTTATTCGCACTGTTAACGGAGAGGTAGGTCAGAGAAACAAAGCACACGTGTCCAGTAACCAGCGACGCGTGGTCTCCTAGTCTTGGAACCAAGGCGCTGGGCCGGCTGCAGAGCGCTGCGTGTGCTTGTCAGTGGGGCTGGCTGTGGCCATGTGGGAGCACGGGCCCAGGATTCTCAGACAGTGTGAGTTTTTAAGAGATACTAGGTATCAGAGTTTTCATGTGAAATTACCTTGTTTTTAATTCTGGCTAAAAAACCTGTTTTTTAAGTGTGGAATAAATAACCTAAAATCAACTGACTGATATTTCCTGGCCACTCAAATCTGCTGTTGGAAACTGGTCTAGTGAAGCATAAACTGTTAGACTTCTGCCCATAAATTAGGCTCAGTTTTTTGGACTGAGGCCCCTCATGTCCAGTTTCTGGTGGACTTCTGCTTCGTACATCCTATTTGATTTTCCTGCAGAGCACTCATGACATGCGTCTGGTACCTGTTTGTTTAATACTTGCCCCCTCACTAATGTGTGCTCCTTGAGAGTGGGCCTTTGAATTTTTGTGCATGAATATGTCCTCACAGTCCATGTTCTTCAGTTACTTACTGAATGTGTGAAAGATCCACCAAGTTAATGTCTCAAATAGTTTTAAACTTTTTAATAAAAGGCCATTGTCACAGTGCAAATGCAAGGATCTGTAGAAGGGACTAGCAGAAGCAGAGAAGAGGGGATTCACAGTGCACAGTGAGCAATTGTTCTGGCCAGGTCAGAAGTTCAGGAAGCAGCAAATATTCCCCAGACAAGGGATGGCAGGCATTTTCTCAGCACCTGCTGTATGCTGAGTGATTTGTTTGTTTGCTTTTTTCACCCAGAAGGAGTGGTGAGGAAACTCCCCAAGTGGTTTCTTTCTCCATTCTTCCACCAACACTGATTGAAAGGTTATGTGACCCACAGAGAACAAGTGATGGCTGCCGGATGTTCAGGCGGAGCTCTGCAGACCTTCCGGGGGCACAGTGGTCGGAGTGACTTTTGAGTAGCAGGCTCCCTAGACAGCAGCACTGGGTGGTCCCACGTTGGAGAGGCTCCCTAATGCCCACCATCCCAGTAGGCCTTCCCTCCACAGTCATGCAGGGAACAGTAGGTTGCTCTTAAATCAAAGAGCCAACTCTTGCTCTACAAAGTCAAAATTCAGTGCCTTCTGACCCCCAGTCACATGTTACCCACCCCTCCCCCAGTCCTCCTGTACCCTTTCCCAGTGGTTGGTCTGGCTTTTCTACCTGGCTGGAAGCTCACAACTTATTCTCATTCCTCTCCCAGCCCCTGACCATTCACCAAGCACTGTGTGTTCTTTTTCTTAAATGTAGTTTTTGGTTTTGTCTCTTTTATCTCAGCCACAGGTTAGACTCTCACCATCGAGGACGCCCTGGCTACCTGTGTCCTTATTCTCATCTATCTTCCATGCTGTTGATGGGTGATCTTGCACAGATGAATATCTGAGTGTGGTATTTTTATACACAGAAGCTGGCTTTGCTGGCTTCCGGTAGGCCCTGGGAGGACCTGCAAAAAATTCCTCGTGGCCTGCGGGACTCCCCACCCCAGCATTTTTCTAATTTGTGTGTGGGGTTCACCAGGCCTCCCAGGCCTCTATTATTCACTGTCTGAACGTGCCAGACACGAGGTAATCTTTGGCTGTTCTGTGCCATCGAAGCTACTGCTCTTCCTTTCTCTCCAGGCCTCTCTGACTCTGGAAGCTTATGCATGTAATAGGCCCCTCATAGCTAAAGGTTAATTAAAGGTTTTTGGTTTTTTGCTTTTCATTTCCATTTCTGTTCTCTACTACTTTGACCCCTAACCAGTCTGCGTAGAGAAGAGAATGGTGAGGAGAGTCTCCGTCTTCCCCAGAGCCCACCCTCACCTACCGCTGGTTGGTTATAGGTTCGTACAGCTGGGGGAGCCTCTGGCCAGGTGAATGTAATAAGATTTCCCCCTCCATCATCAATGTGAAGGTTCCCAGTAGAAATGAGTCTTTTTCTATATTTTTACTTACTTATTTGATTTTACTTATTTTCAAAATCATGTAAAATAGAGTATGCCACTGACTTCACCAATTGGAGACTACATTTGGAAAGTATTCCTAGTTTTAAGTATGAACAGCGTCCCATGGAAACAAGAGGCATTTTCCTTAAAAAGCAGAGAATTTGTATACAGCTGTTCTTTCCTCTTACATAATTCTCTCTGTACCCCCCAACCCCCAACTCTACTCATTCAAAGAATATTAAAAAGATCCACTGATCAGCTCTTTTTAGAACCAGACCTGTGGTCACTCAGCTGCAGCCTGGGAGCCTGTGAGTGACAGCCAGTCCCAGCCCTTTGTGTCCAAGCTTTTGCTTTAGTAGGTGCTTGATGTGAACCCACGATCCTGTTTTCTTCACGTGGCTCCAGCCCTCACTGCCTGTTTGCACAGCCTGCAGCTGCCACACATGCATTTGGAATTTTTTGTTTAAGATCTGTCTTCACTATTTCTCTTTCAGAAATTTCTTACCATTTTTCTTGTTTGAACAAGTCTACACACGATCTGGGTGCACTGAAATTCCACTCAGAGTCAAGAAGACTTTAGAAGTAGTAAATGCAGTGGCTGTATTATCAAAATGTTAAAATGAAAAGTTTAAATCCTCAAGGTCAGAAAATTAACTACTTAAGATTATGTTCATTTTCTTACATGGCATCTGTAAGGTTTACTTAAAAAGTTAGCATATGTTTTTGAGAAACTGGTTTAGTCATATAGCAAATAAGTAGCTTAAGAGTTGAAATGATTTTGTGCTTCTTATGGTGGCTTCCCATGATGACATAACAGCTACTAACATTTATCACTGAAGCAAATATAGATCTTTAGTTTACAATTCCTATTTTATCTTTTTGTGTGAGATTCATAGCATCCTGTGTTTCTTCACTAACGCTTACCTGACATATGACTTAATCACATATATAGCTCATTAAAAACTCTGCAAACTTTGTCTAGAAATTATTTTCCACTGTAGTTTCTTTCTAAATTTACCATTGTGTTTGGTTTGGACACTTTATAATTCCTTCAAGAATCAAGAAGACTTTAAAAATAGTAAATGCAATGCCTAAATCTTTGATATGTTAATAAAAGTTTAAAATTTAAATCTCTGAAAATCAGGAAGTTAATTAAGCTAAGGTCGTCATGTTCAGAGTAAAATTATCACTAGTTGATGTGATGATATTAAGTGTGGCAGTGATTTGTTGGGTCCCCAAAGTATACAGTGACTTTCAGGGACTCAGATTGGATGAATGTGTGACAAGCAACTGCTCCATGGGATTATAGAGGGTTGTTTTACACACAGCTGAATGGTTGCTTACAAATGCTGATTTCACACTCTTCCTGAAGGAGCATCGAACTTTGAAATCATCTCTTATACTAAAGGGTTATCTACTGTAAGAAGAATTCCACAGTCTAAAACGTTGCAAAAAGGATTCATAGTCAAGGTTCAAATAGCAAATACTTCTTTAGGCATATTAACTTTTTGAGATCTTATTCTTCACAGCTGTTCAAGAATATATTTGTTTAGCATGTAAAATGATTCCTAGTACTAAAATCAAAATCTAGTCTTTTGAAAGAAAATAAATCAAGCACATTAGGTTTACACTTGATATTCTTTGAGAAGTAAAAAGTGTACTATTTTCAAGGAAATTTTTAACATCAATGATTTCAGCTCTGCCACAACTGTTAGTCAATTTTTTTTCAATAAGTAGTGGTGATTTATCGTTTTCAAACTTTGTAGGCTCTGAAGCCTAAGTGAACAAAAATAGTTTCTTTTTTATAAATGATACTTATTTATTAGCAGCAGCTGCATAGTATCTTTCATTCATCCACTTCCTGAAACTCTTTTCTGGTATTACCTTAGACTCCTTTTCAGGAAAATGTAGATCTTCTAGAGGTGTGAGATGTAAAAAGAAGAAACTGAAAAATAAGGTATCCCAGCCTCCCTGAAGAGAGGTTCTGGGGGCTAGCCTCTGTCAGCAGGTGTGACTACCCGACACTGAAATGTCCCCTGTGTACCACTGGAATTATTCCACTTCACTTAGTTGTATGTCTTGAAATCCCAACAAACAAATTCAAATTTACTTTATGAAGCATTAAAAGATATTAGTCATTTGGAAATGCAAATTAGAACTACTAAATCTAACACTACAGATCCATTCGAATGGCTAAAATATAAAATACTGATGATACAAGTGTTGGCAAGGACAGGAGTAGCTAGAACTCTCAGACAGGACTGGTGAGAATAAGGCATGATGCAACTACTTTGGAAAGTAGTCTCATCGTTTCTATGCAGTCAAGCATATACTTGCTCTCTATGTATCTGAGTAGATGATATGATGGAGTAGTTTTAATTTTATGTATCTACTCAAGAGAAATAAAAACATATGTCCACACAAAGACTATGGTACAAATATTTACAGGAGAATTATTCACGGTATCCTAAAACTGGAAACAAGACAAATGTGTACTAACAGGTGAATGGATAAACAAATTTTGGTATGCTCATAGATTGGAATACTACTCAGAAACAAAAAGGAATAAACCATTGATGCATGCAGCAGCACTGGAAAAATCTCAAAGTGTTAGTCTGAATGAATAGGCCAGACATAAAGGACTATAAATGTGCTTCTTTTTATATGGCATTCTAGAAAGGACAAAGCTATAGTGATAGAAGTAGATGGTGATTGTGAGGGGGTGGGGATTGCCTACAGCACGGCAGGAGGTAGCACAGCAGGAGGGAACGCTTTTGGGTGATGGAAATGTTTTGTATCTTGAATGTGGAAGAGATTACATGACTGTATACCTTTGGCAAAACTCATTGAATTGTACACTTAAAATGACTCAACTTTATGTGAATTATAATTCAGGAGCTGATTAACTGAAACCAAAAGAAACAAAGAAAACTTCTGTAGAAGCTTACATGCTGGTGTGAATTCAGTAAATTAGGAGTTGTTTCATTGTGAGAAGATGAGATTTTTTTTTATTGGAAACTGAAATATTTTGAGTGAAGTAGAGATAGGCAGGTCAGAGAAATGCCTGGTGGAGGTGGAGGTGAGAGGTGACCTGAGGGGGCCAGGAAGGTGCCTGCATGCTTGTAAGCAAGAGGCCACATTGTCTCCTGAGAATGTTTGCTTAATGCCCGTGAGATATCAAGTCATCTGCCTGGAAATGATTAGTATTATAGGAAATCCTTGAAATGTTGCATATTTTACAGAGATTTCTCTGGTCTACTAATGAACTCTAAATATCTATAGATATCTCTAAATCAGCATCAGCATCCAGAGCAAAAGGCCACTGGCTCTGCTGGCACCAGCAGCTGGCAGTAGAGACCATATATAATTACATATGTTGATTTTAGCCTTGATGTTTATTATTAGCCTGTAATGGTTTTGCTGATTTGTTCTTTGTCTTAAGTTTCACAAACAGTTATACCCATTAAGGTTCATAAATGCCAAAGTTTTGAGAGTCTTAATGTTGTCAAGAAAGAAACGTGATTATACTGGAAATGAAAACGATAGGGGGAAAAAATGAAAGAGGCGGGAATGTGGTGAATGCAGCCGTACCTGGTGTGAGATGCTGGGCAGTGGGGATGATCCAAAGGATGGGAGAGTGTGGTGGTAAGAAAGGATCCAACCACAAATGGAATGGGAAAAACAAAACTATTCTGAACCTGGGGTCTTGGTGATGAGCATTACCACTAGATACTCATAGCCCAAGGTTAATTCAGGAGAAGGGAGTTTACTCTTCGACTTGAAGGCTAAGCATGATTTGGTTCAATTGCTGGTCCTGAAACTTGAACCATCCGGTTTTCAGCATCATCAGCTCTGAGCCCATTGGAATTTGTAGAACATCAAAGTGAGGGCCCAGGCAGCTGCTGCTACCATGGTGTCTAAGAAATTCCTCAAGACGCTGCCAAGCTCACAGAGGGGGAGAGGGTTACCTGCCTTAGCGAATTTCAGTGGTGCTGCAACTATTTAATTTTGAGGAAAGATTCCTGCTGTTTGCATGTTGATAGAAATGCATCCATGTTCCAGAAACCGTCATTTTTCCTGGTTTGTTTATTAAACCCAAAAAGCGGTGAACAGAACCAATCGCTTTTCAGATCCCATCTGCTCATGAGTTGGGCAGGCTGCACTTCACCTTCACTTCAGGGCCCAACCTATGAACCTCATCTTAGTCAGCAGATGGACAACCATCTCCTGAGATCACAGGACAGCACTGTATATGATGCTTAGATCACTATATTTTAAAAGTGGAAAATGGAAAAGCAAGTGCTAACCTTAATGATAAGAAGTGTGGGTTCACAATACATACAGTGCAAGTGGGAAAAAGGTGAGCCGTTGGCATGGCCAAGGGGCCAGCCTATAGTCACAGCCACTCACTTTTGGCACTAAATTGTGTGTGTTTTTAATTGCGAAGGAAAGTAAAATTGTTGAGCATGCATGCAAAGCTGGAAATATATATTTTAATATTATGCCTAAAAGGCAAATTGTAATGAAAGATTTTGGACTGTTTCATATCTTCTGGGAATGAAACCCCCAGCCCCAACTCCCTGCGCCCCTCATAACAGCTAAGTCCATTGTAACTTGTAGTAATTGGGTTTTTATTAAAATAAGAGACTGCAGTATAATTTTAGCGACTAAGCTAAATAGGCATTAACAAGCTCTGGGATCCAACCGCAATTTGTAACATCGTCCCTTTGGGAAAATGGATTCTAAGTGCCCAATAACTAACTTACAAATAGACTTTTGAATCATAGTCCATTTGAGAATAAGGAACTGTTTGTGATAGTAATACCTTCAATTGGCCTGCTTGAGAACTACACAGAAGGGACCTATATTCTGCCACACGTGTGTGGTGAACCCAGCTAGTCTGGGTTTGATCAAAGATTATTGCTGAGTGGGCATTGAAAGCATGGGAATTAAAACCAAAGTAGAGACTGCAGACAAGGCATTAGAAGGATGGGTCTGGAGAAGTTTTAGCAGTAGGAAAGGTTTTCAATTTCAAAGACAAAGGTGTGATTCTGAGCAGCTAAAGAGAGGGAAGAACAAATGGAAAATAGGTGAGAGGGGAGATTAGGAGCAGGAAAAGTTGAAAAAAAAAAACAACCCAGGAGACAAGGAGTAAGAAAGACCAAGAGCCAAATATTTTTAATGAAATTGTAATGCAAAGTGTACCAGGAGGTCGAATACCTGCCTCCAAGACCCATAAATGATGTCTTAGAAATAATACAATGCATGTTTAAAATAATAGCTTAGACATGTCACTTCATTATGAAGTCAGCTTATTAATTGTGCACCTACCATGCATTAGCATGATTAGAGGCCAAGGGAGTTTCTGCCTTCATGGAATTTACAATTTAGTGTAATAGCCAACCACTAAAATGAGCCAAAGGAGACTAGGACATGATGGTGGTGATATCTAGGATCCACCCATAAGCAAAATGTTAGGTTTTCTTTATTTTATTTTTAATTATGTGTATTGTAATATTTATGGGGGCAGATAACATAGAAAATGTGTTCTTGGTATTGGAATATTTATTTATTTTTATTGCCACGGGAGCACAGGAGGTACTCTGGTAACTGATAACTGTATCTTGGTTGGCTGACTATAATGGGTTTGACTCATGCCCTCATGTGTCTGGAGGGGGAGATAAAAGTAGAGTGGGACCCTGGCTTGTGTAGCTCAGTGGATTGAGCACCAGCCTGTGAATCAAAAGGTGGGCGGTTCGATTCCCAGTCAGGGCACATGCCTGGGTTTTGGGCCAGGTCCCCAGCAGGGGGCAACCACACATTGATGTTTCTCTCCCTCTCTCTCCTTCCCTTCCCCTCTCTCTAAATACAAATAAATAAACTCTTAAAAAATAGTAAAAGCTCTTACACTAAATTTTTTTTAAAAAAGTAGAGTGGGGAAAGGAAGAGAGGGGAGAAGATCTCCTATCTTTCTTAAAGAGCAATAATCGGATCCTGAGGTCTCCACCCTCATGGAGCAATCACCTCCCAGAGACGCCCACCTCCACATATTCTCACACTGGGGTTTGGGCTTTCAGTATGAACTTTGGAAGGGATACAAACATGCAATCCATAGCATTTTTCATGGTTCACCTTGAAAGCACTTCAACTCAGTGTCACCTGTTTCCCAGGTCATGGCGGGCTGTGGCATAGGAAGAGATTCTCAGGAAGAGAGCCTCTCTGGAGGGTATGCCTGCCAGATACCAATGTGTGCTGGACACACACCCTCTCTGTCCCCACCTGCCGCTGTTAAAACTTCTGCCTTTCAGACCCTTCCCATACAATTATTTTGAGAGATGGCGAATGTCACAGGAACATCGTTTTCTGTTGCCACATTTCTGCTATTTGTGTTCCCAGTGTTCAGGCTCATTTCAGTGGCACCCTCCTTGCTCATGCCCCAGGTCTTGAGCACTGATGGGTGCTCAGCTGCCCAAACTCCTCCAACTGAGGGAGATGCGCCTTCGGTGTCCAGTGTGTCCTCACGCATGCCCCAGAAATAACCCAATTAGAGAAAGTACCCTTCATAATATTACGGTCTCTACATAGCTCCATGGGTACTATGCCCCCCTTTAAACAAAGCCACAGGCAGTGACTACCACATCTCAGATTTGTATTCTTCAGCCTTTTCCTTCAAAAGTAGGTGAGGAGGCCAGTAGGAATAAAGCCACTGGTAGCCTCTGCCCCCAAGACAGCATTGACACTTCCGATGACCAAAACTGTATACCTCAACTCATCCCGATTTCCCAGGAGGATCTTCTCTCTGCCGCACATTGACCCCTGGCAGGCACACCCTCCAGAATTGCCCAGACTTGTCTGAGTTCCCTGGTGGACACAGCCCGGTTGCCGAGCTGGGATTTCCCCAAGTGGGTGGAGTTTCTTCTCTCTATGCAAATTCTAAAGGTCAGGCTGTTGGCAAAGGTAAGGTTAACATAGGTCGTTTGCTTGAGATTCAGAATTACTCAATTAAAAATATGAAGTATAAAGTTTCCTGTATTTTTATTTTTAGTAAAAGTCAATTTAACTTTTATTCTCAGAACACTATTCTATCAGTTATTCCGTTATTACATTGACAAATGAGGCTTTGTCAATGATGTACCCTTGATACAGGAAATCCGTAATGAATAAGTAGCAGTGGAGGAAGAATGAGCGTTGAGTGCACACTGTGTGCCAAGCCCAGTGTTATGTAGATTACATGGTAGAGCTCATCTGTTAACAAGAAAAGGGCTGTTGAATAAATTTTCTTAGCTCCATTTTTTGTATAAGAAAATTATAATTTAAAGAGGTTATATATGTTGCCCAAGGTCACAGAGGTAATAAGTGGAGAGTTGGGACTAGACCCCAGGCTATCTGACTACAGAACAATGGTTCTAGATGCAGTCGTGCCTTATGTACACCTTTCTGATGTTGCCAAGCGTCTCTTGCTGAGCATGAAAACTGAGCAGAAAGACAATACAGTCTGTTTCTTACTTCATGATGGTAGCTGATCCTCAGTTTAATAAGGGGTAGGAGGATTTCTGTTCATTCAGCTTATTTCTTTGACTGTAATTTATGTCATTATATGATAAATTACATGTATATGTAACTTAGTAGTCAAAGGATAGTTGTCCAGACAAAATAATTTCAGCAGACTGTAGTGCTTCCCTGATTAACTTAAACCAGATTTTTTATTATAAGCCAAAAATTGCATTCTTATATTTGAACCAGATATCCTATTCATAGTCGTAAATTCACTGGGAAGATCAGAACATCATTTAAAAAAAATCTTAAGAATGATTCTATGCTTTAATTTCATCTGATAATAGATGTTGCACCAAGGCACTTATTTAGGCTGGTAGAAATGTGTTAAGAGTTATTGGTAGTTTAATTTGATTAGATACTTTCTGTAATGTGAAAAAAATACTCAGCTTTTCTCTTACTCTGATGATCCAAAGAAAGAAATGGTTTAGTCTGAAGATCTCAGCAGATTTTATAAATTAATCTTTCATGTTATTTTTATATACACTAATATCTCTTGGATGGTTTAAAGATTACCTTGTGCAAACTGAGAAACATTTGCCATTTAAACCAGCAATGTTTATTTTCCCAAAAGCACATATTTTATATGGAGCTTCTGGGGCACAAAGAAGAATATCTATGTATTACAATAGTATAAAGGAGGGAAGAGAAAAATAGTTGTAAAGACCTTAGCAATTAAAGTTCCAATAGAATGGAATTTGGATGCTCTAGATCAGCTGCAGCTGCAGCCAGGATGGTTATTATAAATGTCAAACACAACTGTCACTATGGGGAGGTTTTATTTAATGAAACAGACCTAACAAGCAGTCCAATGACATTTTAATATATAAATATACGAAGCTGAGGTCTGTTTACATTAAATATATTACATATATTACATTACATATATTTTACATTAGAATGGGCATGTTCTCAGTTCCAAGAACTTGCTTTTGATTTCTGTTTTGGTTTTGATATATTAAAACCAAACACACAAAAATGTGACTACTCCCCCAACTTTGTTTCAGGCAACGAGGGCAGCCATCACTCAGCACTGCACAGACCTTGGAAATTTGTTGGGCAAGGAAAACGACATGGCCCTCATCATCGATGGCCACACCCTCAAGTATGCACTGTCCTTTGAAGTGAGAAGGAGCTTCCTAGACTTGGCGCTGTCATGCAAAGCAGTCATATGCTGCAGGTAGGCCTGCGCTGGCTATGTGAGACCCATATTCTGATGTGTCTGTGTCCTGTGTTTATAGAAAAGATTGATACATGGGAATTCTACAGGTACAAATGCATAAGGAAGGCAAAACAAAAATAAGAATTTAACTGTCCATTCACAGATTTTGTGGAAGGCAGTTGGTGGTGTTTACATTTCTGTCTTGTTTGTTGTCTTTTGAGAAGGCGAAAGAAGAACCAGAGTCTCAAGTCATAGACACACTGGGGGATAAACTGGGACAACTGTCTCAAGCTGGTATGGGAAGGTAGAAGGGTCCTACAATCTGCTGGGTTCCTTGGTTCTGGGTGGCTGAGCTCCACTTCCAAGTCCTGTGGGATTTTGGTGCCTTTCTTTCTGATGTACAGTGGGTATTTCTTTTCAGTCAACAAGAAGCATTGGTTGGGTCCCCGCTATGGCAATTTTTGTGTTCCAATCCAACCAGAAGGTTTTGTTGGCTTTTCATGAAATCAGGAAGGTTTTTAGGGTAGGTCCTGTCACATCCTATTGACTCCCAGCTGTATAAGGTACAGTTCTGGTAGATATCTGAAAGTCAGGCAGAATTATAAAGAAACTACTGGAGACCTGAATGGCACCACCCAAAAGTTTCAGTAAACAACTTGAAAGGTGAGAGGAAAGCTTTTGAGTTCTGAAAGCACTGTGCTTAAACAGTACTTGGTATGGGGTTAAATGCTCTCTGAAAATTATTGGATTAGTAATCTCATTTGTGCGTGCTCTTATATGTCATGTTTATACACTTTTTATATTCTATTAAATATTGTTTTCTGTGATATTTTCTCAGAAGCTGGTTATCAGAATGCTTTTAACTTCCTCACTGCATTAACGCTTTAAGAACGTATTGTGTGGGTTCAGGCAAGGTCACTTCAGAACAACCAGTGGTCACACTGACAAGATGGCCTCGCTGTTTCTGCCTTAGAAGGCCCCAAAGGCATCACCTGCTGTGCCTCCTTTTCTCTCTGCCCACGCTTCTCATGACACTGCCTGTTTGGGATCCCAGCAGTCGGAGGGAAAGCCCACTGTTGGGTTCAGGAGTTGTCTCTGCTAGGTCTCCTCACTGACCCCCACCCACCACTGGTTCCTATGTGAGACCAAAGAATCTGTTCTCATTTCCTCACAAATACTCCCTCCACCCAGAACCCTGAACTTTCTGTTCCCATAATGATAGTTCTCTGTCAGTTTATTCTGCTGTCCTCATCCCTTTTCTTAATTTGGAACATGCCCCCCAAAGGCCCAGGAGAGCTGGAGTGGTTGACTCTGGGAGCCTCCAGGATAGAAAGGCATGTCGCTTTTGTGCCCATGGCTGTAGGATGTGCAGGGGCGAGGAACAAATTCAGATGTTTTTGAGATAATGAACGAGAACTCTGTGTTTCCTTTAAGTCAGGAATGTGTGCAGCTATGAGGGACCCAGGACAGTAGGGACTGACCAGAGCATGTGGATATGAAATGCCACGCTCCTGGTTTTATGATGTCTTCCCTCCCTCTTTTTAAACAACTTGTTGAGATACAATTCACATACTGTACAATTCGCCCAAAGTGTATATATAGTTCAACAGCATTTAGTATATTCACAGTTTTGTAACCATCACTGCAACCAGTTTTGGAATATTTTAATCACCCCAAGAAAAACCCTCTTATCCATTATCAGTCAATCCTCACACTCCTCCACCCTCCAACCCTGGTGCCCCAACAACTAAACAACCACTAGTCTGATTTCTTATCTCTATAGATTTGCCTATTTATGACTTTGTATAAGTGCAGCCACATAAGATGTGGTCTTTTCTGATTGATTTCTTTTAACTTAGTGTAATGTTTTCAAGGTTCATTCAGGTTGTGGGATGTACCAGTACTTCGTTCATTTTTATGCTCAATAATACTCCGTTGCATGGATATACCACATGTTATTTATCCATTTTGATTAACCCTTGGATTGTTTATACTTTTGACTATTGTATGTTGCTATGAAGGTTCATTAAAGGTTTTTGTGTGGACATATGTTTTCATTTCTCTTGGGTAGATGCCTTGGAGAGGAAGTGCTGGGTCAGGTTGTAACCTTCTGTTTAACCATTTGAGGAACTGTTATATTGGTTCCCAAAGTGGCCATACTTCTGTATGTTCACACCTTTTGTGTTCCAGTTTATCTCCATCCACGCTAACACTTGTTAAAATCCATCTCTTTAACTGACTAGCCCAGTGGGTGAGAAGTGGAAGTTCACTGTGGTTTTGATTTTTATTTCCCTGATGGTTAATGATGTTGAACATCTTTTCCTTTGCTTATTAGCCATTTTCCTTCTCTGGAGAAATTCACAACCGTCATACATTTCAAAAATCAGTTTATTTTTTAATGATTGAGTTGTAAGAGTCCCTTATATAATGTGGATCCAAGTATCTAATCAGATAATACGATTTACAAATATTTTCTCCCATTCTGTAGGTTGTGTTTTTACTTTATTGATGGTAATGTTTGAAGCAGAAAATACTTTAATTTTGAAATCCATTTGATCAGTTTGTCTTTTGTCCCTGTGTCATGTCTAACAAGCTCTCTTGTATGAGCAACTGACACTGTTCTTTCTTCCCATAATTCCATCGGGGCGGGTTAGACCCAGGAACAAGCAAATGGCAGGAAGAGCAGAAAGAGTGGAGGGGAGGTACTTTTTCCTCATCATTTCCTCTTTGTGTCTACGTTGTGAAGTTGCTGCATAGGTGGTACCTGACTTATGAGAAGTCCTCAGCACTCGAGGCTGTCACTGTCCCACCCAGAGCTAGGAGTTGTGTCCCTCCCAGAACCAGGAGTCAGTCTCCCTGCCAAACGCCACGTCGGTAAAGGGGCCTCACCCTGACTTGTCAGTGAGCAGAAACAAGCAGCAGCAGCAGCAGCAGCAGCAGAAACAACAAGAAACAACACAGAAAAGTCTGGTAAACTGTAAATCAGAGCAAATGTGCTCTAACCTCAAGGTTTTTCAAAGGGAAATCAAAACGAGTCCGCCTGGACTCCCAGGGGAGAGGCAGGAATGCCTTCCAGGCTCTGCATTTGCTTTTCTTGCCAGGTGCTTGATACTAAAGAAAAACATCTTTCCCTTCTTCCTTTGGCTGCTCTGAGTGTTGTGTGTGTCACACAGAGCTGTACACTTAAAGCCTTCACAGGAAGGGCTTCCAACTGGAGTTGGCACAGAAAGAGGAAATTTCAAATTAAATACTGTTACTGTCTACAAAATAGAAGCACTAATTGAGAAAAGGAATCTGGGATGGCGCACTTTGCCGCTCCAGGAGACATTTCTTGGCTGGTCTCACACTTAAGACTGAAAAAAAAAAAATCAACATACACTTAAAAAAAAAAAGCATGCGTACACTTCAGATGTGCTTACTATTCATTGAGAATTTAAACTTAAGTTAAAGTTAATATGTAGCTTCAAACATAAAGCTGACCATAACTCTCACTTTTCATCTTTAAAATGTAACAGTTGTACAAGTTACTCTTTAATCATAAAAGAAATTATTTATTACAGAAAATAATTTTTCAGTGAAATCATGACGCATTGTCTCCCATCAGTATTGATTCAGAGACTGGTAAATGTGTAAGAATGGATAACTACTTTTAAATTAAAACAATACTTTAGGCAGCAAAAACAGGAAAAATGTAAGAATTTGTTAACTATTTTTCCTGAGATTAGAATGGTATAATTTTGCTAATTATACATTGTTATACCCAAATATTTTCCATGTAGTTAAAATCCTAGAAGATCATAATGCGGTCAACAGAACAGTTACCAGCCAGCACTCACCTGCACTTTATTGCTCTGTCTGGCAATGGCACTGACACAGATTTGATGAGGTATAAATGGGTAGGCCCAATGAGATTTTTGCTGTGGGCTTGATACTTGCCTTGTATGTTCCTTAGGTGTCATGGGAGAATAGAGAGACAAGACATGGTCTTTGTGTTTTAAGAACAAATGATGAATAAGTGCATAGTACAGTACTTGCCTCTTCCCTACTTCTTTGCATCTCATGTAAGCCCCACTCCTAGAAGCAGGCCCTCAGTGAAGCCGGAGGACCCCAAGTCTCCAAGAGCTTCCATCTTGCCATATGCAGCAGGCTCCCAATTTCCTTCTTGATTCTGCCTCGGCATTGGTATCAGTGGTTCCTTTTTGGATTCTCCTCCATTTCTGTGACACCTCTCCCTAGTCGTGCACCTCCCTCATGGGTTCTTTTTCTGGCAGCTTTTAAATGTTTTTTTTTTTAAGGTTTTGCCTTTGACCCTACAATATTCCCAATCCCTACCTTCTTCATAGCACATTTCATTTATTCTCGTGGCCTCGTCCATCTTTGACAATAGTGATTCTAAACACCAGATTTACATTGAATCATTTGGAGAACTTTATATGTTTTTTTTCCCACAAAAAGTTAAATACAGAATTACCTTATGACCTAGACATTCCACTCATAGGTATATACTCAAGCGTTAAAGACAAGTAATCAAATAAACACTTGTATGTGTTCATACACACACACACACTTCTATGTGTGTGTTCATAGCAGCACAAACTACAATAGTCAAAAGGAGAAAACAATCCAAGTGCCCACTGGTAGATGAGTGGACAAACAAATGTGATATATTTATACACTGGAATATTATTCAGTCATAAAAAATGAAAGAGACACTGAAACCTGGTACAACATGGGTGAGCCTCAAAGAGACACCTATTGAAAGAAGCCAGTGTATAAATAAGACCACATATAATATGATTATGTTCATATGAAATATGTAGAATAAGCAAATACATATAGATAGAAAGCAGATTAGTGGTTGCCAGGAGTTACGGGGAAAAGGAATGGGGAGCAACTGTCTATTTATTTTAATTTTAAAAAATACTTTGTTTTATTTATTTCTTTTTAGAGAGAGGAAGGGAGGGAGAAAGAGAGGGAGAGGAACATCAATATGTAGTTGCCTCTTGCACACCCACTACTGGGGACCTGGCCCACAACCCAGGCATGTGCTCTGACTGGGAATCAAACCGGTGACCCTTCAGATCACAGGTTGGTGCTCAATCCCCTGAGCCACACCAGCCAGGGCAGGGGGAGCAACTGTTTAATGGGTACAGGGTTTCCTTGTGGAGATGATGAAAATGTTTTGGAACTGGATAGAGGTGATGATCACACAACATTGTGATATACTAAATGCTACTGAATTGTTATTCTTTACATTGGTTAATGTCATGTGAACTTCATCTTAAAAACAGACAAATGAATAAAAGAATTTACCCATTCAAACGAAAGGGTTGTTGAATGAAAAAAACTGAAATGTTGAATGAGTTTCACTCATTTGAATGAGATCTTTGTTGAAAGAACACAAACAGACAGGATTCTGATTCCCAAGCCCTGTTGTAGAACAATTCAGAACTCTAGGAATTTTAGAAACTCCCCTCTTGACTTTCATAGGTAGTCAGGGTTGAAAATAGATGACTTCCCCGGCCCAGCACAATCCCTCTCTTCAGCCTTTAAATCTGTACATCCATCTACGTCTGGGACTTTTTCACACTGACATTCTCTGGGGGCCTCAAATTCAAAATGTGTAAACTGAATTAGTCACAGTCCCTTGCCTGTGAATCTCCTCACTCCTTCTGGTCTTCTCCATGTCCCAGTGGACAGATGGTACCATTTCCTCTGAGTCACCAGAGACCTTCGATAGCACACTAGGTATGGTTTTATATCACAGGAGCTTTGAGAAAGACCAAAACATATAAGCAAATTATTATATGGAGGTCAGAAGGTCAGAAATAGCAGTCTCTTGATAAGTATTGTCTTTGTTTTTATAAATGAGGAAATAAAGGCCCCAGAAAAATCATGTCATCTTACACATGGCTTCAGCTAGTGGTAATAGATGCATTAGCCTTTTATCCAAGATCTGAATATCAGGGCTCTTAAATCATGAAGTTGTGTACCTCAACCAATGCATAGTCACATACTTGCAGCTTCTAACAAAAGCTTTTGCTTTCTTTTTAAAATTTATTTATTTTTAGAGAGAAGGGAGGGAGGGAGAAAGAGAGGGAGAAAAACATTGACTGGTTGTCTCTTGCACACTCCCAGCTGGGGACCTGGCCCACAACCCAGGTGCCCAGTAGGGGACATGCTACAGGCAACCACACAGTGATGTTCCTTTCCCTCTCTTTCTCCCTCCCTTCCCCTCTCTAAAAATAAGTAAATAAAATATTTAAAAAGAACTATCTCCTTTCATGTTGTCTCATTTTTATTTTTTCTTTGCAGCTATTTTTTGTGATAATAGACATAAATTTTGTAGGTTCAGACTTTGGGGTGGGAGGGATGTTGACCTCTTCAGGACATCCCAGAATTTGAAAAGTTAGTGTATATTGTCAGGAACAGTCATGAAAGAATCATCAGGCTCCTCCTTCCTGTGAGGAAGGTGGTGGTGGCCCCTCCATGCCTCCCTGCAGACACAGGTGATGCTCGTGGGCTGAGCACCGCCACATTAGCAGGCATGCTTTATGGCGTCATATTGCTGGGCAGGAGCTGGAGTGAAAGGAAAACACCACAGCAGGGATTTCCACTGGATATGCACATGAAGGGCTCCAGAAGACATCATTTATTTTCTCGGATGTGTTTAGACTTCTGTCTTTCAGGATACATTCAAAGATAAACTGTATAAACGCACTGTAGTGCCATAGAAATAAAGAGAGTCAAATGAAGAAAGCAGAGAGGGCACAAGGAATTTTTCAAAAAACATTTTGGGTTTATTTTTCTAACTCAAAGAGTGATTTATATTTATGGTAGAAAAAACTAGAAAATGCAGATAAGCAAGAAGAAAGAAAACAGCATCCACAACCCCACTAGCTGGAGTTCATTGCTCACTGTTAGCAACTGGTGTTTAAATCTAAATGTGTTTCAATTCAAATATATATTATTGGAAGAGGGTTAGACTGTTCACAATATGTGACGTGAAAAGATTATAAACAGTTGCTATGTCAAATAGTAATATAAAATATGTTTTTAAAAAGCTTAATAGTGTTCTGTTATGTAAAAACATAATTAGTTTAACTTATTCCTAGTTGTTGGGTGTTTGGGTTAACAGGCTTTGTTTGGTTTGTGTGTTTACTTTACTATTTAAATATCACTGTAAGGTTTTTATAGCTAAATTTTTTGCAAAGACACTTGATGATTTCTATGTTCCCCTGTGGTTTGTAATTATAGCCTTACCAAGAAAGGGGAGCAGCTGAGAGATTAATGTGTGGCAAGATACTTATACGACCAAAATGTTAAAGGAAATCAGCACAGATTGCCCTACTAAACAAAACTGCCCAGCATTTTAACACACTGACAGTATATCCTTCCCATAGCAGATGCAATCTCATACCCATTTTCTGGACTCTGTTAAGCTATGACTCAAACTGTATCTCAAAACCTGTATACCTGTCCTACCTTTAGAGTGCCTAGTATAGAAAAGAACTGGCTTAGCTCTTTACGTTAATGAGGAGTAATGAATAATAATAGGAAGTCTCAAACATTATTTATTTGGTATGTGGTATCTTTCAGCCTGTGAACCACATGCAAAAATTATATCAAAACAGAGTTCCGACACACTAATTAGAATTGCACCGTGGAATTGTGTTTTAGTTGGCCTCCATATTGGTAGGGATCCAATCATACACTTGCAAAAATAAAACTTTTCTTTAGTTCCTTTCATGATGTGATTTCTCAGCATCATACATGTTTAGTTATAAGTCAGCTTCCTCCTTGACACTTTATTCCAGAGAGTATTATTAACTTGTCAAGGTGTAAACTTATCCTCGGGTTGTTTGTACTACGGCTTAGCATGTGTTTGCCCATTTGTTGATTAAATGCAATTAAGGTAGAATTCGTTTTTAGACAGGTATTTTTTTATTTGTTTAGTTCTAAAATGAATGCTATTATTTGAATGATTACAGCAATTTTATTTGGTCCTAAGTGACCTTATTGTTACTCTGCTAAACATGAATGTATTTAAATGTAAAAGTTCTTCAGCACCATGTTGAATAAAAGCAATTTCCAAAAGCCCAAAGTTATAAAAATGTTCTATCACCCACAGGTTTTACCAGTATTTCTCTAGGATGAAAATTAGACTGATGCAGATTTTGTAGAATATAAAAAATAGCTTTACATTAACCATTGTACAGACTGGCATATTGGAGACTTTGGAGTATTAATCTGAAGTAGAAAAAGGAATCCCTTTCTAGGTAGGACTATTTTAATCTTAGGTGATTTTTGTAGGAAATAATTTATAGCAATCACTCTACAAGATCAACTTTTTAATTATTAGGGGTTTCTGTTTCCCCACCAGCTAAAAGTTACATATTATCACTGCTTATGTGTAAAACTCCTTCAAGTGAGAAATGGAAAAGTAAATTAACCTGTTAACTGTGTTGTTTGTGTCCCGAGCTAGCAAAATAACTTGGTAGGGAGATATGGTACCTGTGATAAGATGCAGGCAGATATTTTAGTATAAGATTGAGAATACAAGAAGCTCTTCTTTAAGAAAAACCTGCTATATAAAGGGAATATAGCCAATACTATTGTACTAACTGTGTATGGTGTCAGATGGGTGCTTGCCTTATTGGAGGGATCACTTTGTAAGATATATGAATGTCTAATTACTATGTTGTACACCAATATAGAACTAATATAATACAGCATGTCAACTGTAATTATAAAATAATTTTTAAAAGAAGATCTGCTATAGGTAATCAAAATTAGCAGATGGCATTTGTGGCACAATAGTATGATGGAAAAGTCCACTAGATGGCATTTAATTGTAGGGTTTGTTCTATAATAACATGCCATGTAATTGGGAACAAGTCTCTTAGGAAATTTTGGTTTTTGGTTATAACATTTGGTTATATCACTTTTTTCTTTAGCAGGACTGTCTTCTGAACAGTTCTCAAAAGTGGTTCACATGGCAGAAGTCCCCTTCAGTTGGTGATCCCCACACCAGTGTGTCTGTGCGAAAGCTCAGATTTGGACTTGACCGTGAGGTGGCGAGGCCCTTTCCTCTTTTGGCAGCAATCTAAGAATTAGGGCAACAGGGTCTGTGTGATCGTCCATCCATCCACTCTTCTCCTTTCAACACGTTGGGACCTGTATGAGATGCCAGGAGAGCTCATGGACGTGCCACTTAAGTATTTTTCCTGTGTTTTTCCCTTTCCCTCTCTTGAATGATGAATTCATCGATGCATGTCATTTTTGACAAGCCTGCTTACCAGGTAAAACAGGGTGATGTTAGGTCAAATTGTGGTCCAAAATTCTGAAGTGGAGGCTCGTAGTATTTGGCATTTTTCCTGCTAGTAAAACAAACCAGAAAGAGTCAAGAACAGAGTCCAATTAAATACGTGGAACATGTCATGAATATTTATAGCCCCAAGTCTTGCCTTGTGATACTATTTGTATTCAAAGTGCTTTTATTTCTTTTGCCTGTGAAGTAGTTCAAAATGTATTTCATTAGTACAAGAGAGTGTCTTGCTGACTTTGATTAGGAGAGAATTCCACTTCCCCCAACAACATTGACACTTACCTGATTGAGGCTATGCAAAGTAGCTCTTACATTAATTGGTCTCAAAGAAAATTATGTTTACCATTCTCCTGTCTATACATCTTACGCTTCACCTCATTTATCACCTCCTGAATTATTGATGCTTCCCCTGTCCTGGTTTTGACAGCCAACAGTCTCCTGTGATTCTGAAAGCCACAAGGACTGCTCTACTCTGGAAGCTTCACTGTCCCCGCTTTGAACAGGAAGCACGGGGTGGGGGGGGGGTCACAATTAGCAACAACATGTGGGCTGCAGCCTTCTTCATTTTGTTTTGTTTATTCCAAAGTTATTGAGGTAGTCAAAAACTGCAATTAACATACATAATTTGGTGGTTTTGGACATATGTGTACACTCATGTTACCATCAACATGATCCAGGTGATAAACATAACCATCACCTCCAAAAGTTTCCTTGTGTCCCTTTGAAGTCCCCCCTCTTTTTTTAGTATAGTAAGAAAGCTTAACCTGAGATTTACCCTCTTAATAAATTTTCAGGTGCACAGCACCTCATTGACAATTATATACCCTCTGTTGTACAGCCTCTTGCTGCTACTCACATCTTATTAAAATCATAACTTCATACCCATTTAATAACAGCCCCCCCATTTCCTCCTTCCCCTATCCCCTGATAACTACCTTTCTATCGTATAATTCTGTGCCTTTGAGTATTTTAGATGCCTCATATAAAAAGAATCATGTGTCGTTGGTCCTTCTGTAACTGACTTATTCTATTTAGCGTGCTGTCTTCTTGGCCTATCAGTGTGCAGCAGTAGGAAGGCTTCTCTGCTGTAAGCCTCTCGGATTCAGTTTCTTACTCACTTGACTTTAGAGAGGAGACCAATGACAAGTGAGGAGCATTCCAGTGTTTTGTTTCTCAGAGTTCTTGATATTATATTTACCTTTAGTCCCACTTAGGGCCACAAGTAAATTGTCAATGGGAGGTATGTCAGATTGATGGCACTAACTTAAGTTGCCAAATCTTGGAAGGCTGGGGTTGGTTTGAGTTTTATGATTGGCGATGTCTAAGCTTTATTTCCATTGTCATCTACAGTGCTTTGCTGGGTCAGCAGAGACTAAGAGCTTCTGCTGAAAGATTTGGTTTCTGTTGTTTCTGGTTAATCAGCTAACTGAGCTCTGTCAGAGTTCCAGGGCTGAATTGTCTCCAGTGGCTTAGTTCCTGACAGGCCAGCGAATGACAAAGGGGCAGACAGAGAGACAGACAGCCACTCCCCCGCCAGCCCATCAAAATCTTGACACCTGGGTCATCTGAGAAAAACAGAGCAAGCATTTTTCTCTTACTAAGCGATTATTCATCCTGACGTCCTTTCCCCACTTGGACATGCCCGTCATTAAAGACCAAAGTAAATATACTGGCTTGAAGATAATCCTCAAACAAATATACAAGTGCCAAGTTAAAGCCATCTGTCAATTGTTTGTGCATTTTTTCTTACTCTTATTTGTTTTAATGGGAAGGTGTTGTTTGAAAATATTAGAGGTTGAGAAATTAGCACTCCTATGGTATCACAATATTTGGTCTATTTACAGATAATTGAATCTTAAGTTATTTTCTCTTTGTGAAATCATGATGACTATATAATGAAATATTTTCCTGCAACAGAAAATAACAACAGTAAGGGAATATATGCTTACTTGTAGATAATTTCACATATGAGTAAACATCTATGTTTAACATTTTTTCAAACCCTGGTGCTTCACATAAAATATGAATTTTGAATTCCTAAATCTGTGAACAAATACAAGATCAATGTAGAAGGCAGTGAATTTTTTGTAAAAATGGAAAATATAAATGTTGAATGGTGTTAATTTACTTTAATGATACACAGGATCTGAATTTGTAGTCCTATATAGCCACAATTGTATATTAACCCATGCAAGTGTAAACACAGCTACTTAAGAATGATAAATAATGAATGTACTGGGGCTGGTACCAACATTTCATGAAGTTTTAAAATATTTATAATCAGAGAGGTTAAAGAAATAAGAAGGAGTTGGCTGTGGTGCCGTTCATGTTTCCTTTATTTGAAAATCGCTGTCAAGAGTTTCAGTATGATTCCATCGTCTGGTGTCGGGCAATTCTGTGTTTCTACTTAAGACTGTCTTGAGCTGAAGATTTCTTTGGATTAAGTGTCACGTGTATTTAGATAATGGTGTGGAGAAAAAGGGGACTTTTAAACATCTTCTAGGCCTACTTAAGATCTGTTTTGTCTGCTGTTACTTCTGTGGAATAAACTGGTGTCGGTGTGACTGAGCAGAGAAGTGCTTCACCGCAGGTCAGCTTGCCAGAAGGCTGCCCAGCTCTTCACGGTGGCCCGTCTGAGCAAGTGTCTGACGACTAAGGTAGGTGAGCACATAGAAAGAAATGGTCCACCGTCTGCCTGCCAGGGTGCTCAGTGTGGCGGGAGGGCCCAGATATGACGCATGGTAGCACAGGTGACACTGAGAGGTGCCTTAAAGTCAAGTTGAGGAAGATGAGGAAGCACAGTGAGCTCCAAGTGGAGGTTGTCTGGTGTAAATATTGGTGATAATGACACCAACACTCAGATTATCACAAAGTCCAGACCCTCTGTAAGCACTTAAGGTCTACTGCCTCTGAGAATTCTTCAAGTGATCCCAGAGAGCTGAGGCACAGAGGGCGAAAGACATTCCCAACGGCCTGGGGGTTCACCGGCAGACCCAGGGTTTGAACTCTGCAGTCTAACTTCCAGAGTTTGTGAAGAAAGACTTTAAAGATCATGGTGAGGAACTGAAGTGTTCTGAGCAGATTAAGAGAGTTTGCAAGTGTTTAGGGGAAGGTCACAACCTGATTTGGTCAGATCAGAATATGTATGCAAGGCCTGAGGCCCTTACAGTATTTCCCTTAAGCTGCCTTGAGGACCTCTACCAGGGTGGTGGCAGTTTGAGATTGATACATAGTAGTATTACAAAACAACAAGGGGGGCCTGGGATGATATACTATTACCGAAAGGAACCCCCAGGTCCGTTATGTCCGCTGTCTATAGGAAAGATGTCTCTCAATGCCAGAGATTCGTGAAAAGGAAAGGAAATATTTATTTAATGCTATACAAACTTAAAGTAGTGACCTAATGTCTTCATCAAAACCACAAAGTCCCTTAAAACACCCACAAACATACACAGTCCTTCCTTCCCCCTTTGCCCAGTCTGGGGTACCATATCTCAGGAAAAGAAATACAAGTCTTTGGCTCAGGCAGCCCCCGGTTCTTCCCAGTAATCCGTCTTGGCTGGGAGACCTCCCTGGGTTCCTGGCACCCTCAGCTGTGTCACTGGGATCTCTACTAAAGCTGGGTGGTGGTTCCTCCTACTAATGCTGCAGGGGTCCCCACTCTGGCAAAGGCACGAGGTTCTCTCTCCACTGCTCCAGCTGCGTGGTCCTCTCTCCCAGGGCCATGGGAGTCCCCACTCAGCCAAAACTGTGTGGTTCTCTCCCCAATGGCTGCCGTGTCTGGGTTTAAATCCCCACGCCAATCTTCCTCCGCAGTCCCATTTCCAACTTCTCCCACACTCAGCCACACTTGCCCTCAACCTCCCATCCTTTCCAGTTTTACTGGGCTGCCATCGTGGGTCTAGGCAGGTGTGGCCCCATGTCATGGATCCAATCTTCTCTGAGCTCCCACGCAGGTGCTGTAACTCAGGGGACCTGCCCCCAGTCACATCTTGGGTTGGGGGGAGTCCCTTTCCATCCTCCTGGCCCGGAGCATGGCCACAGCTATTTAGCATGTCTAAGCGACCAGCCAAAGGCTATAGATATGTTAAATGACCATGTCATGGATTAGCTGCAAAGCTGTTGCTGTACAAAACAGCCCTGCATGTTATTGCTTCATGTGTCCCTTTCCCCAGCTCACACCTGTGGGGGAAGGAGTGAAGACATCTTAAAATCTCCTGGACACCTTGAGTTCTGGACCCCATTTCAAATGCCCATTTGGGGTCCCCCCTCTTGGCTGCACCCTGTAACAGTAGGGATTCAAAAGAGCTGTTAAACAGAATTTCAGATTCTCTGTGATGGACCCTGATCCAGATTCATAGTGTTTAAGGAGTTAAGTAACTGAATGTAGTTGGGGTTGGTAGGATGGGGAGACTGCCTATCAGACAGGCCATGTCAGAGGGGACACGGCAGGGGGGATTAATTTCCAGAATTGAGGTGCAGCATAATCTCCATGCCTGGTGCAGATGGGTGTCCCCTGAGTCCAGACACCCCCAGTGACAGTTCGTCAATCTGTCTGAAGCTATAGAAATGCCTTCCTGTTTAGTTTATAACTAGCTTTTATGGAATGCTCACTTTTGATCTGTGACCATAGTTTGTGCTGCTGCAGGGTGAAAAAGAGAAAGACTCAAGGATACATACAAGACTCCCTTAGCTTACATTCTAGTGAGAAATAACCTAAATATAATATGATGGTAGAAAATATACAAAACAACACATGAAGAAGATGGGAGTTATTGAAAATTAAACCTCACAAAGCTGCAAATGCCAGTTTTTCTTTTTGGAGTTGATCTAATCAGAAGTTTTCTAAAGCAGGTGAGTTTCCTTTGCATTTTGAGAAGGGGATGGATGTTTTTAAATGGGAGAGGCAGATGCCTTGCCGTCACATGAGTCAGCTGGTTCTGAGAAGGGCAGGATGTCAGAAGGAATGTGCATAACAGTTGAAGAGATCTAGGGCACTAGATGAAGTGTCCTTGTCATCTTCATTCATAGGACAAATCTATAACCCTTTTTTACTGCTGGATGAAATGCAAATGCTTTGTAGTTGGTTTTGAGGAGGCATTCCCTTTTCTGTATCAATTTTCTTGATGTATAAAGTAGTATCTATAAGCAGCCATTCCAAATGTCTGCTGTCCTGGACCACTTTATTTTGTTCCAACCAGATGTATTTTCCTGGCGGCTGTTGGACTTCGGTTTGTGAGCCAGGGTTGTTGGAGCAATTCCTCCAGTAGAAAAGATTCCTGGACTCCTTTCAGTTTGCACAGGACCATGAGGGCCCTCACCTTAAGGTGTCGAGAAGATCTGCATACGTTATTGCTGCAGCCTCTGGGATGCTGGGGCCAGAGCACTAGCCTTGTAAGGCAGCCCTCTTCCTAGGTGCACACTCAGGCTAGGGACAATGCTGAGGAAAGCTTTCCCCATACTTCAGTCCCTCTGTTAAGGTGACCGAGAAGCAGGACTCTGAGGCCAGACTTCCTTGCTAAGCGAAAAGCCTGTTCAAACTAGGGTCCATATGCTACCTGTAGCAAGACCAATCCCATGGGTTTGATGAAACTACTCAAAGAGACTAGATGATACATGAAAAGGACCTCAGTGACTCCCCTAGTGCTTTGCTCAAGGCAGAACACATAGTGAAAGGAAGTCTGAGACCGTTGCAGACTTGTGTCCTCCTGAAATTCCTATGTTGAAGCCCTATCCCCTAATGTGACTGTATTCAGAAATATAGCCCGTAGGTGATTAAGGTAAAGTGAGGTCATAAAGGTGGGGCATGATCCAGAGGATTAGTGTTCTTATAACAAGGCGACACCAGAGAGTTCTCTGCCTTGTGAGCACAGAGTAAGAAGGTGGCCACCATCTGCAAGGCAGGAAGGAGGCTCTCACTTGACCCAGATTGGACTTGCAGCCTTCAGAACTATGAGAAAAGGAATTTCTGTTGTTTAAGCCACTCATCTATAGTACTTTCTATGCCAGTCTGAGCTAAGCTTATGTTTCCATACTGCCCAAGCTAACTCATAGAATCATCACTGCAGCTATTTTAATCAGCTAGAGTTACCTTAATAAGTTCTGAATTGTCTATATAAAGGGATTTGAAAGAAGGGGTGAATGATGGGTGGGGAGAATTGCATGAGTAGGAGATGATAGCTTTAAAAATATTTCCTTGCAAAGTAAACCTGGGAATGCTTTGTATTTAAAATTATGTCTTTCTGACAATGGATAAGTTATTTCATCTGATAAAACCAAAAGTAAGAACTATCTTTATGAAACTAAAATTTTAGTACTGTATTGAGTTTTCCATACCAGTCTTCCCTTAAAATTATCCTAAGATTAACTTGATATATTATGTCTTAAGGTAAATTTAGCAACTTAATCCCCCAAAATATAGATGTGATCATTGTACAGAATTCCCTCCTTGCTCAGAATGATGTCTGTTTTTCTTTTACTAAATTCCCAGGCTTGTTAGTTCATTCCATATTTTAGTTCTGAAGTAAGTTTAAAAAGTAGGAGTTGCTTCTGCTGTTTACAATTTGAAAGGCATATTTCCAACTCTGAACAAATTTCATCATTCTCACTAAGTGTGCTGTTTTTGATAGGACTAAGAGGCATGTTTTATTGCCTTAGAAATTTCACCAGTTTATATGCTTTATACTGTTCAAGCATATCTATGTATGTATGGAAGGATATTGACTTAGAACAAATTTATATCATCCCACTTTTCAAAAATTCTGACTGTAAGCTATTATTTTGAGGGCTTTAGCTTTCATGAGACATTCTATGGAAAAATAAAAAAACACCTCATTGCCCCGAACTGAGATTGTCAGTCAAGATTCTAGAAAACTCTAAAGTGCATCTTGTAGTTGTTAGTGATTCATAAATTTTTTCTGTTTATACCTTAGTACTTTTTTCTGTGGCTCTTCCAGCAAATTTAAAGGTCTCCTAAGGATTATTTCAAATGTGAGTCATATCATGTTTCTTGAGATGAAAATCCAGAAGAAATTTATCTTCATGTATGTTGAATGAGTTGAAGGTGTGACAAAATGTTTCCTGCCCAACCCCTCCCTGGGGCTCCTGGTCTGTGCTGGGGACATGTGGTACCGTGGGGGACAGGCCATCACTGCCCTGTCTCTATGGGCTCGTGGTCTAGGGGATGAGCTGGCCAGTGAAAACTGTGTGGCTTGTACAATTATGGGTTTACTATTTAGTCTCTTGCACTTCAGTGTATAGATGCTTTTGATCTTAGGTAATTGAATTCTTAACTATACTGGGCTCTCTTATGCTGTAGGCAGGTGTAGGTTTCCGTGGCTGTCCTAACTGATCAGCTTTAATTAGCCTGGAGTGTGGTTAAAAGCCAAGCTCTGTCCTCTGCTAAAAATCTAGTGCTTCTCATCTCTGAGAGTAAAATGAAAAGGCCTTAGTCGGTACAGTTCCCCCTCGCTCACCGTGCCAGCCACATTGGACTCTTTTCTGTTCCTCGGGCTCTCTGAGCCTTGTGAACTCAGGACCATTATGGGATGGATCTGTCCCTTTCCTATAAAACCCTTACCCCAGATGCCACCTGGCAAATGCTCACTTAAGTCAGGTCTCTGCTCAAAATAGTATCTTTTCACAGAGGCTGTCCTCGAATACACAGCTGAAATAGTGCTCTTTCCTTAGCTTTATTTTGCTTGGCAGCACTTATCACTACCTCACATACTATACTATTGTTTTAATGTATTACTCATCTGTCTCCACTCAACAGAATGTAAGTTCCATGAAAGCAGGTATTTTGTCTCTTTTGTCTTCTGCTCCCTCCTCAGCACTCAAAATGGTGTCAGCACATAGTGGGTGCTCAATAATTGTTTATGAATGAATAGATCTTGTGATACCTTCCTTAACCCTTTATTTTCTCAGACACAGCTGAGTCCCTTCTCATGACAGCTGCTGAAGTTATGCTGAGACGAATGGAACAATGGAAATGAAAATGTTTATGGTATCAGAGGTCGAAAGTATCTCCTTTCATTATTTGTCCAATTCAGGGGCGCCTGCTTTGCTGCTGTTTTCAGTGTATTCTGGGCTACTTACATGTAGGAAATTGATACACATGTAAGAAAAATAAAAGTCCTTGGAGAAATCAGAAAGACTTTGTCTCTGAGTTAGCATGTAATTCTGAGGGCAGAGTGCTCATGAGATCCCCATTTGAACACTAGAAATAGAAAAAAAAGTGTTGACTGGAAATTTATTAGGTAAATGCTTCCTTTGAAAGTTATATACCTTATTTGTTTCTTTCTCATTCTCAAGACCCTTTCTAAGGATAATTAGCTTCATTGACAGCTAATACTATTGAATGTTATCATAAAACCAGTACATCAGTTTAATGTTTATTGAGCAACTACTTTGTGTGTATTGTTTTGAGGAAAGTAATGCAACCTGGAGACTGGAGAAGAAAGCTAAGGCCAGATCACATAGCTCTGTAACACATGTTGGAATTTGGACTTGATCGTCCACACAGTGTTAAACCTTTGAAATTTTTTAACTAAGGAATGATGTGATCAGATATGTGTTTTTTAATTTTTTTAAAAATTATTTTATTGTTGTTCAATTACAGTTGTCTGTATTTCCTCTCCACCCCCCCACCCCCTCCAAACCCACCTCCCTCACTTGCTTCCATCCCCCACCTTGGTTTTATCCATGTGTCTTTTATAGTAGTTCCTGAAAACCCTTCTCCCCACTGTCCCCTCTCCTGTCACCTCTGGCTATTGTTAGATTGTTCTTAATTTCAATGACTCTTGTTATATTTACAATAGCCAAGTGCTGGAAGCAACCTAAGTGCCCATCAACAAATAAGTGGATCAAAAAACTATGATACATTTACACAGTAGAACACTATGTAGCAGAGAGAAAGAAGGAGCTTATACACTTTGCAACAGCATGGATGGAACTGGAGAGCATTATGCTAAGTGAAATAAGCCAGGCAGTGAGGGACAAATACCCTATGATCTCACCTTTAACAGATATGCATTTTTAATAACCACTTTATTGAGATATGATTTACAGATATATAATTTACAGTTTCGAAGTGCACAATTGGATTGCTTTAGCATATTGACAGATACTGTTCACAAATAGTACATCTGTCATCATAGTTAGTTTTAGAACATTTTCATCACCTGCCCACCCCTGAGAAAGCCCTGCACTCATTAGTTCACTCCCTGTACCCCCATCTCTAATCTTCTTTCTGTCGCTATGGATTTGCCTGTTCTGTGCATCCATGTAAATGGAAATTATACAATATGTGGTCCTTTGTGATTGGCTCCTTTCACTTGTATTTTCAAGGGTCATTCATGCTGTGACCTTTCACATTTGTACATTGCTGAATAATGTTCCATAGTATGGGTATACCACATGTTGTTTATTCATTCCTTAGTTCATGGAATTTGGGTTATTTACAACTTTTGACTATCATAAATAGCACTTCTTTGAATGTTAATGTACAAGTTTCTGTAAGGGTGTATGCTTTCAGTAGTTTTGAGTGTGTACTTAGGTAGTTTTGAGTGGAATTGTTAGGTTATATGGTTACTCTGTGTTTAACCTTTTGAGGCATTTCCAGACTCTTCTCTAAAGTGGTAACATTATTTACATTTCCACTAACAATGTATGAGGGTTTTAATATCACCACAGTACTTGTTATTTTCTGGTTTTTGTTATAGGCATCCAAGTAGGAATGAAGTGGTTCTGATTTGTATTTCCCTGATGACTAATGATGTTGAAGATCTTTCCATGTGTATCATTGTACGTCTTTCTTGAGAAGTTTCTATTCAAATTCTTTGTTAATTTTTTAGTTGAATTGTCCTTTTATTATAGAGTTGTAGGAGTTCTTTATATCCGCTGGATAT
This sequence comes from Phyllostomus discolor, assembly GCF_004126475.2. Classification (NCBI taxonomy): domain Eukaryota; kingdom Metazoa; phylum Chordata; class Mammalia; order Chiroptera; family Phyllostomidae; genus Phyllostomus; species Phyllostomus discolor. Next base: position 109,987,209 of record NC_040904.2, read on the forward strand.
AAGTACCTTATCAAATATATGATTTGAAAATATTTTCTTCCATTCTATAGGTTGTCTTTTTACTTTCTTGATGGCATTGTTTGAAGCACAAACACTTCTAAATTTGATGAAGTGCTATTTGTCCACTTTTTTTCTTATTTATGCTTTTGGTTTCTTGACTAAGAAGCCACTGTCTGATTCATGGTCATGAAGATTTAGTCCTGTGTTCCCCTCTGAGAGTTTTATAGTTTAGCTGTTACACTGATGCCTTTGGTCTGTTCTGAGGTAGTTTTTGTGTACAGTGTGAGGTAAGGGTGAGGTAAGGGCCCTGTTTCATTCTTTTGCTCATGGCTGTCTGATTGTCTCAGCACCATTTGCTGAGAGACTGTTTATTCCTTATTAAATGGTCTTGGCCAGATTTATTTTTTAAAAGATCACCATACCTGGTGGTATGGAGAATGGTTTAAAAGAGAGAAGGTCAATTTGACAAATACTTATTTAGCTCTCATCTTGTGCTAAACATTATACTGGGCACTGGCATCATATGGTCAGGCATAGCTCTGGCCTCATGCAGGTACTGAGGATGAGGATGCAAATCAAACAGGATTAAGAAAAAGAAAAAGCAAGATGATTACAAATTGTGAAAGAAGAAACAGACTGATGCTGCACATTGTAAATTATGTGGATGTCGAATGTGTAAAACATGAATTGCTTATTTGTTCATTTGTTTTTTCCTTTAATTTCAAGTGTGTTTCCACACTTGGGTTGAACATGCCGAGTCACACACCAGCTGGGTAGAATGGAGTTGGGTCAGCAGTCTTCTCTGAAAAGAAAGATGTCTTTAGTTGTCATTGCCTCCTACATGCTTTTGTCACCTGTGAGCTTTCACTTAATGTGTGTCTCCAACTGCTGGTAGCCTTTCCAGAGACTGGCAGACTGAAAGAGAGACCACTTTTTTATTCATTCATCTCATTAATTCATACATCTATAGTAAATCAGATCATAATAGCTTGGATTAAGAAAGTGAAGAGGAATGAACAAATCTGAAGGAGGTCTAGACACACAGTGGAGAAGACTCTGAAATCAAATATGAAAGTGAAGAAGATGGAACTGTTGAGAACTGGATCAAGGATTCGGTGCTCTAGTGGTAATGACTCTGAGCCTGGAGCCTCAGCCCGCTGCCGAGCGTGTTCAGGCATCATTGCCCGTGCCACCCGAAAACCCTCCCAAGTCAGTGCTGCCACCACCACCGCCCGACAAAACCAAGGCTTAGGGAGAAAAAGTTACTTGCCCTAGGTCACAAACTATGAAATCTGATAAATAATGCCACCTTTTTCATACTTAAATGAACTGCTTTTATGTTGCTGAGCTCTTCTTTTTAAAAAATACCCAATGATTGAATGAAAGAATATACCATAATTTTAAAGAAATGTTTAATGAACAAAAGTCCAAGGGAAAACTGACCAAAAATGTAAATTTCCTATAATCTCACTGACATCGTATAATGTATGACTGTCTTTTGGTGGATATGCCTGTTTTTTCAGAGATAAATCCTAATCAGAACACCAAATTTTAAATATATAAAATGATAGTGCTTAAAAGTCCAGGCTCACAAGGAAAGGGAAACAATGTTGAATCCAAGTACGGGGAGGGGGGCGCTAGGTGGAGCAGACTCCAGGAGGGCTCCCATGTATGGTGTGTGTGGGCTGCTCCTAAATTATGTGGTAGGTATCCCAGCACTTTGTTTCTTCAATGCTGGAACTGATTCAGTCATTGGTTTTTACTTTGTGTGTTTTGCTATTTTTTAGAGCAGGAGAGTGATGTTGGGAAAGGTGGATTGAGACCACTTCCTTGTCATATGATGAAATCAGCAACCGTTTCAAAAGTGAGCATCTGTGTCATTCCTAGATTTGGAGCAAGTATTGATTTAGAAAATTTATTACTGAACATTTTTAATGTCTCAGAGACTTGGGGTCAGAAGAAGTTAAATCACTAGGTATATAAATAAGTAGTTTTTCTATTACTACTTATTTTTTGACAGTGTTTTTTATTGACCTCTTGTTCTGAATCCCTTGGTCCTTTCTTACCTGTTTATGGCTTTTGTGGTCGTGGAAGCCAGCTGCCATGCAAAGCTCAGCGCCTATTTGCTGTTACTTTGCTGTCATTTTACTGTCTTTCTGTTGTGTCTGGAGAAATATGGATTTTTATTTTTTGCCCAATGAGCTACAAAGATCAATATTTACTAAAAAAAATAAGGAGAATGCTAAAGAACCAGCAACAATCTAGAAAACATTCTCCAAGAACACCAATACAAAGGCTCAGCCCCCTGAGACAGAATGTGAATCAGGAAAACAAAAACAGGGATTTTTAGCCAAGAATAATAATGAAAGATTAGAACACCAATAAATTGTTTTAAATTGATTTTTTTAAGTTGGTTAGAAGTAACGTTTTAGAAATGTGCTATTTTATTTAGCAACAAATGAGGTTTGAGAGTGTTTCTTCTGTGGTAACTGGCTTTTGGCATTGATTAGAACTGAATGGATTAAGCCGAATGAATTAATGAATGAGCAAATGAAAGAACAAACCAAGTTGGTACAAATGGCAGTGGTGGGGGTGGGGAGAGACGGGACCTCTGTTCTCATGCGAAAACATCCATGTCTGCATGTAGGCACTCAGTGACATTTTCTGTGTGTTTCAGGGTTTTGGAAGACTTTTGCTCTTTTCTGCCTCTTTGAATTAAAACTTGTATGCAAAGCTCATAGGTCAGTGTCAATAATGGTTTTTACTCTGGTTTCCTCAGCTAAGCATTTAGATTCCATGACTCCAAGTCAATGCCTGAGAAAGATATCATGATTCAGCCCCAGGCTTAAGTTTAAATGTCTTCCTGTTTCATTTCTTACAAAACAAAACTTCTGTAGCATCAAGGCCCCTGTGCTGGTTGGACGGCTGTTCACTCTCTTTCAGGGGCTGCCTATGTTTATTAGCTGATTCACAAAGAGAAGGAGGATCAGATGAGCTGTTGCTTTGGGATGATGAACCTTCTCCAAACTAGGGCATGGGTTTTTCTAGCTGCTGCGGACTTCCTGGGTCTGTGTAGACCAGTAGTGAGAAGAGCTGACCTTGCAGCTCTGAAGCTGAGGTGACTATCATCTCTTAAATTGGAAAAACCAATAGGAAGGTAGGTAGAGAGACAGACAGCTACATTAATGCCAGGCAAGAGCATTCGGTGCCCTGCTGCATTTTAGCCACTGTATTGAGATGTCACTGATGACAGTTGCTCCACGCGAATCCTCAGAACCCTCTGTCTCCCCTTTCTCACTCCTCGTTACCATTCCCCATTAGCGGTTTTATATTTGTGTTGGTTCTTTCTTTTAAGGCTAACTTTTTAATTTCATCTAATCAGCCTTCTGCAAACTAGGCTATGGGCTTCGGCTAAGAAATTTATGTACCTGCTCTTATTAAATCCTCATCACGACCTGATGGAGGCAAGTTAAATGCCGTTCCAGGACTAGACCTTGGGCTGGAACTGGGAGTTGAAACCCCAGCTCCGACTGACCCAAACCATGGGCATTTAAAATTTGTTTTAAATGAAAACTTTATTAAGATACAATTCATATACCAAACAATTCAGCCATTTAGGTGTGCCATTCAGTGGTTTTTAGTATAGGCACAGATATATACAACTGCCATCAGAGTCCATTTTAAAACATTTTTATTCCCTGAGAATGTATACTTGACCAGCGCCAGCTCCCACCCCTAAGTGGCCACTGATCTACTTTTTGTCTCTATGGGTTTGGCTGTTTTATTTATTTATTTTTCAATTTATTGATTTTTAGAGAGAGAGAGGGCAGGGAGAGAGAGGGAGAGAGAGAAACATTGATTTGTTGTTATACTTATTTATGCATGCACTGGTTAATTCTTACATGTGCCCTGGCCAGGGATCAAACCTGCAACCTTGGCCTATCAGGATAATGTGCTAACCAACTGAGCTAACCAGCCAGGGGTGGAGCGGGGGCGGGGGGGGTGCCTATTTTAGTCATTTCATGTAAATCAAATCATAGAGCATGTGGTCTTTTGCGATTGGCTTTTTTCACTTAGTATAATGTTTTCAAGGTTTACCCATGTCATCATGTATCATTCGTACTTCATTCCTTTGTCTGGCAGAGTAATATTCCACTGGGACACAGCCATACCCCATTTTGTTTATCTATTCATCAGATGATGGATGTCTGGGCTGTTTCTATCTTTTGGCTATGATAAATGATGCTGTTATCAACATCCACATCTGAGCTTTTGTGTGGACACATTTTCATTTCTCTTGGGTGTATATCTAGCAGTAGAATTGCTGGGTCAATGGAAATTGTATGCTTAGCTTTTTGAGGAATGGTCAGACTGTTTTCTGCAGCAGCCGCACCATTTTACATTCTCACCAGCAGTGTATTTCTCCACATCTAGGCCAACACTTGTGGTTATGTGACATGCTGTGTTATATGACATCATTATAGACACCCCAGTGGGTATGACATGGTGTCTCACTGTGGGAGCCATGGGCTCTGAACCATTCTGGGTGCTCTCTTCTACTTCTAAGGGGTCACCTCAGGGAATTTTCCCCTTCTTTCTTGGTGGCAGTGGCTAGTCCCTTTTGCTTCTTTGGCCTCCATTGAGGTTGCCACCCAAGAGCCTCACTAAAGTACAGTTTGGTCCAAGAGCTTCCTGACAAAGTCCTCAGGGGTTCCCCATATCCTACATGGTGGTGTTTGTGTTCCACTGAGGTTGTAAAATTTCTGTTATTGGTCTCAGCTTTGTGTTCAGCTCTTCTTTCAGACCGACTTTCTGACCAGTGATTCCAATATATTTTTGTAACCTGCACGTGCTGTGTACTGTTATACTTCTGAACCTTTGTTCCTGCAATTCCTCTTTTCCATGAGGCCCTCTCTGCCCGTGCCAGATGGAATGGACTTCTTTCTCATTCTTCCAGCATATCTTATTAGCAATACACATGTGGCACTCACGTATTGCTTTGCATTTATCTATTTTGACTTTTGTCTGTACATACCAAAAATGCATATAATGTGTAACAGCCACAATAAAATAGATACTTCTCTAACTCCCCAGCCAGGAAACCAAACCTTACCAATGCTAATTCAAAACCCCTCTGAACCTAAGATCACACCCTCTCTTTCTGTCTCTCAGAGGTAACTACTCCTGTTAATTTTGTTTTATCCTTTGCTGGCTTTCCTTCATAGTTTCTCCCTGTCTGTGACTCACATTGCTTTCCCATGCATGTGTTTGAATACAGAGTAAATGGAATTGAACAACAGCATGGCTTATTTTGTTCAAGTTTGTTTGAGTTTAATCCATGTTAATTCACATGGCTATAGTGTGTTCATTCTCACCTCTACATAAAGTTCCATTGTATGAAGATTGCAACAACTTATTTTATTATTCTCCTGTCAATAGACATTTGGCTTGTTGTCAGATTTTTAGTATTGCACAAAACGGCGCTGAGAAAACAGTAAATGTCTCCTTGTGCACATGTGCAAATATTTTTCTAGGGTATAATACTTGGAAGTAGAGTTGCTTGGTGGCGGGCAATGGTGCATTTTAAACTTCACTAAACAATGTAAAAGTATATTCTTAAGTGAATTGCCAGCAGTTTATAAGTTTCCCCAGATCTACATCCTTGCCAAGACGTGTATTTTCTAAGGTGTTTTAATTTTACCAACCTTGCAAGTGTGAAATGGCTCATCTCCTTGTTCCAGTTTTATATTTCTCCACTCACTAATTAGATGACTTTACTTTTGGCAATGCTTTCTTTTGGCCTTACAATCCTTCTATTAATTTGGCTATAAGAAGTTAGCATCTGCCTGGCACATCACTTTCCATCTTTTTACGTTTGGCTTTTCTGTATTACTTTTAAATAGCAGCTAGCTGACTTTTGTTAGTTTTTTTCTCCAACTCTAGTTTGAGGGTCTGCATAGCTGGAGAATTTTACCAATTTCCACAGAAACTGCAGTGATGTCATTGGGGTTACTGAAGGATGGTGGAAATGAGTTTGGGTGTAGCCCTTGTGCTGGGCAGCATTCCAAGATGGCCCCCAGGATTCCCCACCCTGTGTTGGATACCCCCTGCATACTCTACAAGATGGGGAATAAGATGCATTTACTTTCATGGTTCAGTTTTGTTTTATGGAATAGTTGACTGTAAGAAAGGGAGATTACGTGAGCGGGCCTGACTTATGTGAGTGAGTCTTTTAAGTTGAGGTGAGGGAGTCAGGTTTAAAATATGAGCAGGACTTTATGTGGCTGTTGCTGGTCTGAAGGTTCAGGGGACTACCTGGAAAAGAATGTAGATGGCCTCTACGAGCTGGGAGTGACCCCCAAATGCAGCCAGTGCAGGAATGGGGACCGTTCCTACAACTGCAAGGAATGGAATTTGCCACAGCCACATGAGTTTGGAAGAGGGCCCCAGACTCCAGATGAAAACCCAGCCTGGCTGACACCTTGATTTTAGCCTTAGAAGGCCCTGAGCAAGGAACCCAGCCATGCTGAACTTGGACTTCTGCCCTACACAATTGTGAGCTAACCCACGGGTGCTATATTTTAAGCTGCTTAGTTTGCTATGCAGCAACAGAAACTAATAGTCATGTTGCATTTGAGAGAGCTTTGAGGCAGTATTGAGGCATTTCCAGGAGGTAATTGGGAGTAAATACCTAGCATTCAGGAGAACTGCCCAGCCCGGGGATAGGTGTATGATGGTTACATGACTAGTGTGAGCTGTAAAATGTGACGTGTGGATGCGGTCAGTCAGAGAAAGAGTGAACAGGCAGAGAGAGAGGCTGACCTGAGAACGTTGGGCAGGGCTCAGATTCCCCAGTGTGGAGTTGTGGGTGAGGGGCTGCGGAGGGGCAAGAAGTCACAGCTCAGTTTTAAAAGCTGTGTTGTCTGCTTGATGAGTTATAACTCTCCTGCGAGCTGAGCTTGTCTTCTGTACTAACTGCTTTCAAAAACAAAGTTTTTTTCCATACTGAAAATTCGCATCAGTGCATGATGGTCCCATGTTATATACAGGCTGCTGTCTAGTCCTCTGGTTATTTCCTGGGAGCAGGGAAGAGAAGCACGTGGCTGTTACTCATTTCCCTTTTGGTGGGAATGTCTTATTTAAGAATAGAAACGAGGATGAAAACCAGACCACGTCCTATGGTATCTTAGGGTGGATGATTGGAGCTTGGGTCCAGGGGAGAATCTGTTCCCTTGCCTTTTCCAGTTTCTGGTGGATGCTGAATTCTGAAGTATTTCTTTAAATAATAAACCCTTTGCTTCTGGCCCTTTCTTCCATCATCAAAATGCATCACTTCACCTCTGCCTCTTTCATCATGTTGCCTTCTCCTCTCCTGTAGTAAAATCATCCTCTGAGGACCTGTGTGATGCCATTAGCCCCAGCTAATCTCTCCACCTCAGGATCCTTAACTTACTGGTATCTGCAGAGTTCCTTTTTTGCCCTACAAGGCCGTATGTACAGGTCCCGGGGATTAGCATGTGGATGTATTCGGAAAGCTGTTCTTCTGTCAACCATGGTTGGCATGAGAGGACACAGGAGTTATTTTATTTGTTCCAAGGAGTCCTTTTCATGAGAAGGCTGGAATGCCAAGGGTCTGGAGGAAATTCCCAGCCACAAGGCAGGAATGCTGGGTGGCTCTTTGGGGAGCAGTGGGTAAGGCTGGCCCTCCGGACGAGGGGTGGACACGTGGATGTGTGCACTTTGACCCCTTTCTTTTCTCTTTGTCTTGACTTTCAGTGTGGTGCCCGGTCTCTTTAACATCCTGTTCCCATCCCTCTCCAACTGGGGTACTGTGTGTGTGTGTGTGTGTGTGTGTGTGTGTGTGTGCACTCGCGCTCCTATCCTGTGGAAGTGGGGTAAGCACAGCCACAAAGAAAACCTGGTGCACCAAGAGGTGCGTGTTTGCCCTCAGATCACAGAGAGAAGTGTTTATATGTAAATGAACCCAACTGTACTTCGAGAATGGAACAGTCACCTGAATTTTCAAAATAAACAATGAAACTTGAAAAATAGTCAAGCTTAACCCTTATTTGACAAACACTGATAGTCTGAGAAACATTGTTTACCATATTGGAACTTTATAGGAAGAAGTTTAGAGCTTTTTTGGTTCTGTTTGGTTTCACAAAAAGAGTCCCCCCACAATGCTGTGGACAATCAGGGAAGGGACTTTGCTGCGGTTGTAATTTGTGTTCTCTTGTCGGGGCCAAAGGAGCCACCCCTCAGAAGCCCCGTGTTTGTGAGGTTGGAAAGCAAACACTGCATGCGCTGGACGCCGTGCGGGCCTGTGTCCTCAGTGACTGGAAATGCTTATGGCTACAGTCAGCCATTATCCAGAATAAACACCCCAGAGGGAATTTTTCAGACTTACACAGGGGAACCAGTAATAAAACACAAACTATAAAGTATCCTCAGCAACAAAAACACATGGGATGTTTTTCTATATAATATTTCACATTAAGTGTAATTGTAGATTAACTTTTATAGAAAAAATATTTATTCAAGCCAGATATGCTTAAATCCTCTCATTTCCTCAAGTATGACAAAGCAGTGGGAATATGCTCCCCTTTGTAATTTCCTACCCATTTGCCCCAGTTATGGGCAGAACATTAATTCTGCAAAGTCTGCATGCATATCAGAAACCACCACAGATGGAAACCTTAAATTGACCAGACCCTGAATCTGGAGCTGAGGCCTCTATGTTCTGGTCCCAGCGTCACAGCCCACCCGTAGTACTTGATACGTGGCCTGGCTTGCCAAGTGTGGCTCCCTGCACCTTGCAGGTCTCCAGGGCATGGTGGGGCGAGGTCACCTGCGAGGTCCTTTCCTGCTTTCCGCTTGTCTGTGGCTCCTCTGGGAAAGAGCGCATGCTGTGTCAGATTCAGTTAGAACTGAAACCTGTTTTTATAAAAAAGGTCTTTGTCAAATGTCAAAATTTGGAATAATATTTATTGTCTCTTAATAACGTGCTTATTTTTCATTTCTTTATTATTAAAAACTAAGAGCTATTAGTAATTTAGTGTTATTGTTTAGAATTTACCAGCATCTAAATTTCTGGTGTGAACAAACTGAGAAGCTATAGCAATATAGGGAACAGATTTTGAGGGGAGATGCTCCCTGGCTTTGAACCTTGCCTCCATCACTTACTAGCCATGTGGCCTTGACCCAAGAATTGGCTTGGACCCTGCATTTCCCCTATATGAAGTGGGGGTGTCTACTTTGTGGACATGTGTTTTCAAATGAAAGGTGCATACTACAATACCTAGCTAATAATATTACCTGTTTCATAATGGAGGTAAAAGCATTAGCAATGTCTCATCCACTATTCTCTGTACACCGAGCCTCACATCTTGAGTTGAAGCCATCAATAGTTAAAGATCATATTACTTTTTGAGATAACTTAAGATATTTGATCCATGAAGTGAGCAGATAAAATGTGTCTCTCCACCTTAGAGAGAGAATGGGACGTTTTACATGGCCAGGATGGCATCACACTCTTTCTGGCAGACATTTGAGATGATGGCCTGAAAACTGTGAGGGTGGAACATCTGAGTCTCTGAGAGGGGGACAGCTGTGTCCCGGGTCACATGGCCGTGCTGTGAACATACCACCCCTGGCGTGTCTTCTGTCTCATGCTGTTTCCACAGCTGTGGGGTCTTGAGTAGACATCCTCACTGCACACACTTCAGTGAGTGTTGGGAAGATTTGTGATTAGCACATCCATGTGAGTTTGGAAGCGTGAGCCCGGAACCTTTATGGAGTTTGATCCCATTGTGTTCCCTGGAGAGTGACAACTGTTAACTCAAACTCTGAAAATTGTTTTTTAGGGTGCAAATGGAGCTTCATTTCAGGTCTACCATCTGACGCACCTTCTGTTGCATTAAAATACCCTCGGTGCTAACCTCAGAGAAGTTTTTTTTTTCCTTTCTATGGTTTCTTGCACAGCATTTCAGTTGGTTCATTGAGTTATCTTACATGACTCATGACTATGCCCTTGAATTGTTTCTGTTGGTTCCCCTGGTGCTCTTCTTCATTTCTTCTTTCTGAGTTAGGACTATAAGCTAAGCATATTCACTTATTATCTTGAAACACAGAATCAAGGAGACTTTGCTCTGATTTCTGTTCCGCTCTCTTACCCTCCCTGTCCTCTTAGTCATCTGTCCCACAGAAGATTGGGGAGGACGAAAAAGTAACCAAATGTATCACATGCCTGCAGTGTGGCCAGACCAGGCCCAATAGTTGGTGCTTTTTTATGTCATCTCATTTAACCCTAACTACCGTATTTTTGGACTATAAGACACACTTTCTCCCTGTCCACCAAAACTTGGGAGGAAGAGTGGTTGTTAATGCTGCTGTTGAGTTCTGTTTACATTTACATTGGTGAAATATTATATTATTTATGTTATTAAATATTTTACCACATTTTTCCTTCAATTTTTTTTCCTATTTTCCTCCTCTAAAACCTAGGTGTATCTTATGGTCTGAAAAATATGGCCCGTGCCTTTCTGGGCAGGATTTGGCATGTCTCTAACTGGAGTTTAAGCACTTTGTCCACTGTGTCACAAGTAGATAGTTTATGATCAGAATTCAGATCTAAGTTCAACTGTTCCATCACTTATTTGGATTCTGTTCTAACACTTGGATCTATCTCTTGATTTGGTAAAATTATCATCATCATCATCATCATCATTGTTATTCCATTAGCCAGACTTGAATGGAATCAGCCTTGTCCTGTACCTGTTCGGCTTGTTTTGTTTGATTTCTTGTTTTTGTTTTCTTTTAGCTGACTTTGTTAAACTTGAAAAGCTAGAAATGGTGCTAAGATATAAGATTTACAAGAGACTTAGGTACTCATCCAATTTAGCACCTCATAAATTGCAATTAAGGGGAAATTGTTCAAGAGGCTAGTTGCAATGTGAAAGTAAGTATTTCTGTGCATAGATAAGTACATTTTTTAGATTTGTTTTTTTCCCCCAACTACTTAATATGCTGCTGTGCATTATGACAGAAATGAATGTAGTATATGGCACCTCCCAAAGTTCAGTTTGCTCATGTGTAACTTAATCTATTAGAAAGCAAAAATCAGATTAAGACAGATTTGTCTTCAACTCCATCAAATGGATTTTAATTTTTAATAATTTATTTATTTTTACATTTATATAATTGTTTTATTTTTGTAATATATTTAATAGTTTATTTTATTATATATTTTTCCATGACCGTTTATCCTCCTTATACCCACTTTACTACTCCACCCCTAACCCATGATTCCAGTTTTGAAAAACAAAATAGTGGTTTGAAAGCTTCAATTATGTGTCAGGACTACCTGCTATTATACTTTTCCTGCTTTTGCTGCTGGTGTCTAAAATGCAATAAACATGCAAAGGAGGGCTCCTATGGAAGCTCCTGCCCCTCTTAGAGTTTATAGCCTCAAGTGGCCTAAAATCTGCCATGCAAGTAGTACTCAATGTGACTTCTTTTTATGGGTTGGGCTTCTTGATTTTCTTCTATATTCTTACTTACTGTTTAATAGACCTAACATGAATGCCATAAAGAAGCCCAAATTCAGAATCTCTGCCCAATTTATTTATTCAGATGGTATATGAGGAGTTCATGGATTTCTACTGTTTTGTTAAAAGGAGGCAATAGAGATAAGTATTAAAGCCACAATCACTAAAATATTGACCAACTGAATTCTTGTGTCTGTGGTTTCTCCCATCTTCTTCCCAAACATTTTTGGCCACAGAATGCTTTTTACTTGGAGGAAGCCCTACATGTCTTGCACTTTCATTTTTCTGGGTAAAGTTACTGAGTCCCTATGAGCTACTATAAAATGGAAAGTAGAAAGTAGAATATAATGTTTTCTTCAGTTTAACAAAAGAAATACAGGGATGTGTGGCAAATTTAACACACACACAAGAGAAATGGGTTGTATTCAATGACTAATAATCCTAGGTCTAATCATCACTTAGACCTAGGAAAGCAAGCTGGTAGCAGTGCACAGCACCCAATTCATTCTTTTTCCTCAAAGGAGAGTAGGAGACGCCACAAAACTTGCAGACAGTTCCATCTGGAACTTGAATCAGGGGTGTCCAGCCCACAGCCCATAGGCCACCTGTGGCCCAGGATGGCTATTCATGTGGCCAAACACAAAATTGTAAGTTTACTTAAAACATTATGAGATTTTTTTGTGATTCCGTGTCATAATGTGTTTAATGTGTGGCCCAAGACAACTCTTCTTCCAGTGTGGCTAGGGACGACAAAATGTTGGACACCCCTGAATGATATTAAAGCTTGTGAAAAGCGTAGATTCTGAAAATGTAAGTGGTTGGTTTGAAGGTAACAATAAAAAAATGGGAAAACTGGACAGTTTTCCTAGGTAGGCAGTGGATTCTCTCTCAGAGCTCTGGTGTATTTTGAGAGTTTCCCAGAGCTGGACTCAGGTGTCTCTGCATTATAGTGTTCTGCTCCCCACCTCTTTCCCCTCCTGCCTGTGCTCATGTGCATTAAACATACTGCTCTCTTTCTGTCATGTCAAGATAAAACCAAACTTCCCTCAACTGAGCACAGAGAGCTGGGCTTTTCCAAGAGGACAGAAGGAAGTGCCCCCGCTTATATCATTGGGTTTAGAAAAAAGAGGCCACTTCCTCCCCACCTAAAAAAGTGTTTGGAAGTTGGAAGTACTGATGGGCCCCTGCAGGCTGTTATTTACAACATCACTTCAGAGAGGTGCAGCATTGCATGATGGGAGAGCATCTGTACCGGAACTCGGAAGATGTGGGTTGGAGTTGGATGGTGGTTCTGTCACTGATCAGCAACAGTCCCTTGGGCAACCTCATCACTCTTCAGGTCTCCATATCCTGTTTATGAAAGAAGAGGGAGAGGCTGCGTGATCTCCAAGGCATTGCTTGTTATTGTTTAACATTCTACACATATTTAAATTTTAGTACCTAAAATAACTAAATAAAATGTCTCCTGAATTTATTTTTAATATGTAGTTCATAGCCAAGAATATTTACTGATGTAAAAGAATTATTTAAAGGGGTACCTTTTAAAATTTTCTATGGGGTTATATTTTACTTGAAATGTTTTACTTTCCTTTTGTCCTTTTGATGGATTTCAGCCTATGAGCTGAGCTGGTCTAACAAACTGAATGATAACAGAATAGATACTGTGTCATGAATCAATCAATCAGGTCTCAAAGGGATGAAAATTATGAAAAAAATCCCATAATTTAGTCCAGTAAAAGAACTAACCTATAGTTGAAAAAAGTATATATTGTACCCTGTATTATGGCTGATTTGTCCCACAGGTATGAATAAATCTGGAAAGCATAAACATTTGGAAGTTATTGAAAATTTACTGAAAATATACTACAAAATTCCCACCCTTCCCTTATTTCCATCCAAAATGCAGAACTATTAGAGTTGGCTGGGGTTTTCCTTGTATCTCAGTGGTGTGATTTCCTCACATGTGAGAAAATTGGGTACGATCTAAGAATAACAAGCTATTAAAGAGCAACTTTACATGCCTTTATGATGAAATAGAACAATGGGAGATGTGTGTCACGGAAGTCTTCAATGCCTAATAAGGAAATAACTGATAGCAGGTGTTTTGTTTAACAGAGGAGTTAGTTTACAGCACAATGAAGAATAGCATGAAGGGTTATATTGCACCCCAAAACAAGAAAGACTTTTTAGGGGGTGAGGGGAGCAATTTCTCTCTCCCCCTATCTATAAAAGTAACAGGTATGTATTGTAGAATTTGAAAAAAATGAAGGAAATAGAAATCTCTAATGGTGTCACCATTTCAAGACAACTGCTGTTGTTGCCTTATAACACTTTTGTTTGCATGTGTCTGTAAGTACATGCCCACTTGTTTCCATTTGTATGGTATACTCTGCACATTTTTCACAAGATCAGATAGGTCATACATGGTGAGAGGAGACTGGAAACCTAGGTCCACAGGACTCCAAAGTTATATTTTTCCACTAGGAACCTTAGCCTTTTAATTCTTGCTAATTCAGTAATCACTCATTCTATTCTTCTTACCTTACCAACCCTCTCACGTACTGGATTTCAATAGTTTCCCCCCCAAATATGGTAACACAGTAGTTGCAAATATTGAATCACTTAATCACTAATGTATGGACCCACTTAAAAAAATCAGTTGTGGTCCAAGTGGCAGCTTGAGAATTTATCAGTTCCATCTCCCTTCTTCAAATAGAACTGCCCTTATCCTCTCAAACTACGAAGGAACTCCTGAAAATAAAATTGTAAATCACAAATAGTGTTTAACACCCTTTGATGTCAGAGAATGATTTCTTCTACCTAATTTCAGTACCGTATGGCACAGCTTAACCCCATTTCCTTTTGATTTCTCTTTATTGGAGACGGGGAACAGCTGGTCACCTCTTCTGTAACATTAGCTTTTCCCGACACACAAACAAGATCAAGTTACCCTTTAACTTTCTATTCATGTTAAATTTCTTCTTTTACTCCTTCTCTTTTACCACGAAAAACTTGCTAGGAATACCACAAAGTGACCAGCCTGTGAAATGTTTCAATAACTAAGTTTGGTTGGATAAGCTTAATGATGGTTGTGAATTGCCGTGCCCATAAAGCATCACCATTTTTCCTGATTACCTTCTCATCCCTATCCCATTCCTGTCCTCCTAGTCAGCACTACTTGGAAAGGTCTGTGTCCAGCTGGGGATAGGAACTAGGCCCATTACTAAGACAACACTTGGAAAGAACTTCAAGAACTCAGTTGTGAAAGGACTTAATCAAATTCTCATCTAAGGGCTTTTCTCATCTCCAGTTTATGCTTTGGAGCCAAGGGAGTGGGTAGTAAACTGAATGTAAAACATTAGGTAGCACAGATTCATTTCTCTTCAACTGATATTTTGTGTAGTACTTTGCAGTTTACAAAGCATTTAGTGTCTTAGCAAGTATTTATTGAGTGCCTACAGTGTGCTACCCAGTGGGTAAAGTGGTGGAGCTTCAAGTTTGCTTAAAGTAGGTCTAACCCTCAGGGATCTTACAGCCCAGTAGAGGGGACAGAAAGTAACAAATAATTAGGACTCATTGCATTAAGCTTCCTAACAGAGGTAGTAAGATCAAGGTGCAGTGGTGAAAGAACAAGTGATTAGTTCTATCTGATGTTCAAGGGGCACTCAAGAAAAAGTGGTTGACTTAGGTTCTAACACAACATCTAAAATATAATTTCATTCATTTAGTTATGTGTTTCCATTCCCCCTACTAGATGGTGGGTACTGCATCTTCCATCTTGGAAATCCTAGCACAGGTTACTGGCTGCTCAAGTGCTGAATGTGAGGGGACAGATAATTGCAGATGAGAGTTAGGGGCTACCTCTTAGAGGACACCAGGTGAGAAATAGAATTGGAGGTGTTTATGTTAGAAAAATAGCTGACAGGAAGGTAAGGGAGAATGAGCAGAAGGTGAGTTAGGAGGTAAAGGAAAGCAGGAGGCTTTTTCAGAGTTCCAAGGGAGGATGGGTGGTGCCAAGGAAAGAGCTGCAGGGGCACTGGGGTCAGAGCCAGGGTTGAGATTTAGAGAGCAGGAGGCAAGATTGACCTCACTTGGTCCCTGGATGTAGTGAAGGAAGGTTCTTTTGGGGATGAACTCCACATGTGGATCATGTTTCCATTAATCCCGAGTATGGCACGAGGGTGAGATGATAATGGGGGAAGTGGTCGCTCACAGACATTCAGAGATCAGAGACAAACACAAGTGTGACTTGGGACAAAATCTTCATCAAGGGTTGCCAAACATTTTCTGTGAAGGGTCAGGTAGTAAATATCCTAGGCTTTGAGGTGTCTTTGCAACTCAACTCTGCCACTGTTGCACAGCAGCAGCCATGGATAATATGTGAAACAATAAAGGTGGCTCTGTTCCAAACTGACTTTATTTAAAAGAATGACAGTGGTCTAGATTTGACCAACGGCTGTAGTTTTGTGACGCCTGGTCTACATATTGAATATCATGAGGTTGCAGTTGATCGTGGGAATGGATGAGAGTGAATACTGTGTGGATACGTCTGACAGAGCTCTGTGGAATAACAACCAACAAATACTGGGTTGGCCAAAAAGTTTGTTTCCTTTTTTCTTTTTTTGTAAGATGACTCTAGTAGCACTTAGTTGTCTTTAACTTCATTCAAAATAATTTTGTTGGATTGCATTGTGACAGCTGTCATATCCATGAATTAAAAAAAATATCGAAATTGGTGAATTTTTGTGTAGCCATTTTAGTATTGAAGATGGAAGAAAATACATAACATATTGGCATAGTATGCTTTATTATTTCAAGAAAGTAAAAATGCAACTGAAATGCAAAAAGGATTTGTGCAGTGTATGGAGAAGGTGCTGTGACTGATCAAATGTGTCAAAAGTGGTCTGCGAAGTTTTGTGCTGGCTATTTCTCACTGGACGATGCTCCGCAGTCGGGCAGACCAAGTGAAGTTGACAGCGATCAAACTGAGACATTAACTGAGAACAATCAACATTCTACCATGTGGGAAATAGCCAACATACTCAAAATATCCAAATCAATAAAGTGATTGGTGAAAATGAAAACTTTGTCTTTATTTTACAGAAAAAACTAAATGAACTTTTTGGCCAACCAAGTAAAAATGAGAAAGCCATTAAGACAAAGTGGGGAGAGGTTTTCAGTGTTGGGGGGGGGGTGTTGAAGGCAGCTGTTGCAGAGATGACTTCAGTGCTGAGCTAGAGACTTCACGGTGTCCAGGAGGCAGGAGGGAAGTTGTTGTGATGTGATGGGGCAGAAGGGGAGCAAGTGAGGGGAGGGGTTTTCACTCCAAGCTTAAATATGAAGAAACAGACTCTTACAAAGGTCAGTAAATTACCCAAGCCTGAGCTAAAACTCAAACTTGGGTATTTGCCCCTCAGGTTTGTGTGTAGTTTTTTTGTTTGTTTATTTTTGTTTTTTTTTACTGTACCTACTTGGGTCCTAGATAATTTTCTTGGTTATTATGTAAAATCTCAAGTTAAGAGGCTCCTTTATGATTTGACCAAGAGGAATTTGTTATATATTGGTCTAGTGGTATGCAGGTAAAAGCCTCTTTTCTAAAAGTAATGCACAACAGACTCATTCCTGTTTTTATAAATGATCACTTCGTGGACAGAGACCAGAAGACACTTTTTATAAATATAATATCACTTATTGAGTCTGAAGACTGTCTCCTATCCTGGGCAAGGAGCATTTAGGTATGCTAGCTCATGTCATCCTTATAGCAGCCTCATGATTTCAGAAGTGTTATTTCCATTTATCCATGAGAAACTTCGAGTAGGATCTAAGATGCCCTCCTGCCGTTCCAAGAAGTGGTGGACTGGGGTTTGAACACCCTACTCCCACAGACTTTTATCGCCAGCAGAGTGGCACTGACCGCTGATTCTGGCACACATCCGTGGCTCCCTCTTGCCTTGTTTGATCCTCTTGTCTCTGCCTCCTCCTCCCCTACCTCTTTCTCTGGTAGTTGCTCTGGTTTAATCTCTAAGAAGCTTCGAGGGCTATGGAATTTTGTTATATCCTGTATTCTCATTCTGAGGTCTACCACCCTGGCTGGGCATGTGAACTTAGCCAGTAGTAAATGATAAAAATGTGTGCTTACTGGAGGGAGAGGGGAAGGCAAGCAGGGAAGCCAGGAGTAGGAAGTAGAAAGGGATTTGTGGTGAAGGGTGGGAAGGGGGCCGGGCCTGGAGGGCCCCTCCAATGTGTCTGTGGACCTTAAACACATCTGTTTTCAGCTGGCTTGCTTCTGCTAACAGTTTCTCAATTTACGTATGTAAGAACTGCAGGCAAAATGACTGGAATCAAGGCGCATGCCACTTGGATTCCTGCCAGCTTTTATTTAAAGCTGACAACTTTTTGGACGTAATACAAGATTTGTAGTTGTTTGTTTCTTCTAATGAGGTGGCAAGATACGGCTGCAACTGTCACAGGATATCAGAACATTTGTTTCCTTTTTTTAAAGAAACACAAAAACATCAAACCTTCAAGGTTTAAAAATAGTGTCAATTATTGAGCTGGTAATTGGACTCATCTCAAGTCAATTTGCCTCATTGGTGAATGCAGGAGGGAGGCGTGATGGAAAGATAGATTGGCATGTGCAACTGTGAGTACAAGCTCTTCCTTTTCTTTCGAGCTTCGGGAGCAGGAGAATTGTGTCATGCTTTTCAGGAGGAAGGAAACTGTCTGGCATTTCTGTCAGATGTCTGCATGCTCCCACCCTGGTCAGAAAGAATGCTGTAGCGCCAGCCCTCTGTGGCACTTGCTAACACAGGTCCCAAGGCATCTTGGCGATGCCATTTGGGAGCAGCTGCTGCTTCGGCATCAAAGGTATTCTGTGTATCCCACCCAGCCCATTCTTTATCCTCAGTGCAGTGTGTTGACCATATACTCTTGTTTGCAGGAGAAATTCTCTCCCTCAGTCATGCTATTGAAACAGAAACAGAACAGGAGCAGAAAGGTTTAAAGGGTGAAACCTGTGGACTTTAACTTGCTTACTCTATAACTAGGTAAACTGAGAGGCAAGAGTAGCCTTGATGTAATGTGATGGAGGTATTATTTTTCTTTTTATTTTTTTTTACATTATTTTTTGACCCTGTTCCACTGCAAACTAAGTTCAGCTTGGCTTGGAGAGGAGCCACACAGATGGAAAATAGTGGGAAGACAGTAAATAGAATGTAACAAAAGTTAGGCTCAAACCTTGTAGCTTGATGTTATGGGGATTACTATGATGGATCCCATTTTATTTAAGAAGGAAGAAACTTCATGTTAATGAAGTTGGCAGATGATCCTGAATCAGGAGATTTCAAAATCTGAAAGAACAGAAATATTATAATTATACCTTAAGGAGATTAAAAATATAGGCAGGAAATAACAAAATGAGCTACAGCTTGGAAAATGTACACTAATACAACTGGGGGAAAATAATGTGAAATGCAGGCAGGATCCAAGTGAACCGAAGAAACGTGCGCTAAAATGCCAAAGAAGAGCAGTGTTTGGAAGCATCCACTGGACCCTGCAACGCGCTTCAATGGACTGACCATTAGGGGCCACCTGTATGGCTCATCCTCAAGAAAGAGATGACTTATTTTGCAGAAGGGCAACCAGAAGTGTTTCTTTTTATTTCCAGAATTCCACTGTTTATGAGATGAGATTGGAAGGCAGTCATTGGAAGACATGGACATAACATGAGCAAAAGAGGGAATGTAACAGTAGAGATGAGGCAGGCCTGAATGGAGACCAGGATAGTGGGCAGGTTGAAACAGATGGACCTAAGTGAAATTTAGGAGGCAAATCAACAGGGTGAAGACCCAAGAAGGAAAGAGAAGTCGAAGATGGCTCCACTATTGGGGCTTGGTGGGGTGGGTAGTAATTGTCACTACTCATGGGAGGGATTATAACAAGAAAGTCAGAATTGGCAGGAAAAATAATGAATTCCACATTTGTTGAATTGCAGAGGCTAAAGGAATATTCAGCTGTAGAAGTTTCCAGTGTGCAAATACATTTTTAGGTCCAGCTGGGTTGGTCTATAAGCTAAACTGAATGTGTTAGTGATTGATATGAAATGACAAGTAATTATGTTGTATAGACCTGTAGCATTTTATCTCAGAAGACTGAAAAATGTGAGGATCTAGAACACCTTGGCCAAAACAATGGAAGCCAATCATTTAAGCATTCCTTTATTTTTATAAGACTGTGCTTATTCACCTGTATTAAATATAGCTATAGTAAATAATGCTATTTTAATAAGCAGACTTTTAAAAACATGTATGGTTTTAAGAACTGCATAAGAAAATAACTATGTTTAAGGACAGTTATAGGTTCTCATATTTTTATAGGAAAGACATTTCTCTGAAAAATTCACGTAAAAATCAACCAATTCTAAAAAATCATGGAAACTTAGATGTGTGTGTAAATCTAACATCTGAGGATGCTGATGACGTGCAAGGTGGGAAGCAGATTGCTGCTTAGTTTCTTAAAACAATGAAACTGATTGTCTCCCTTGATGATAATCAGAAGTTAATGAGCAGAGTATCCAGAATATATGCTTCTCTTGGAAAGCCGAAACATAAACTCAAGCAAAATTTTAGTTCTTGCTTTTTTCAAAAAGATGGCATCAAAAAATCAAAGAAGGAAGCCCCTGCCAGTCCTGAAGCTGAAGACAGCAAGGGCTTTGAAGGCAAAGAAAGCAGTGCTGAAAGGCGCCAACAGTCACACGCACACCAAAAGATCTGATTGTCACCCACCTTGACAACCTGAGACCCCAAAGCTCTGGCTCCAGAGGCTGCCCATATATCCTCCACAGAGTGTCCCCAGGAGAAAGAAGTTTGACCACTGTACCATCTTCAATTCCTCCTGACTACTGAGTCAGCCATGAAGAAGATAGAAGATAACAACACACCTGCGTTTATTGTTGTGGGTGTCAAGGCCAACAGGCACCAGATCAAACTGGCTGTGAAGAAGCTCTGTGACCTTAACGTGGCCCAGGTCAACGCCTTGATCAGCCTTGATGGAGAGAAGGCTGATGTTCGACCGGCTCCTGACTGAAGCTTTGTATATTGCCAACAAAATTGGGATCATCTGTACTAAGTCCAGTTGGCTAGTTTTAAATATAAAACTTTTTCACTGTAAAAGAATTTTAGTTCTTAAATCTAAAAGCTTAGGAGAGTTGAATTATTGATCTTTTAAACATTTTTATTGCATTTTTTCCATTACCATTCATCCCTCTTATGTTCTCTTCCCTCCCGCAGTCACCACACTGTTGTCCATGTCCATGAGTCCTTTTCTTTTTTTGTTCCATTCCTCCACCTCCAACCCTCCCAAAGGCTGTCATCTTGCTCTCCATCTATGAGTCTGTCTCCATTTTCCTTGTTAGTTCAGTTTTTTCATTAGATTCTACATGTCAGTGAAATCGTGGTATTTGTCTTTCTCTGACAGGCTTATTACACTTAGCATAATTGTCTCCAGGTGCATCCATACTGTCACCAAGGATAAAATTTTCTTCTTTTTTATGGCCAAGTAGCATTCCTTTGTGTGAATGCCCCATAGTTGTTTTATCCACTCATCTACTGATAGACACTCGTGAAATATCTGCTCAGGCAAGGGAAACAAAAGAAAAAGTAAACAAATGGGACTACATCAAGCTAAAAAGTTTTTGCACAGCAAAGGAAACTATCAACAAAATAAAAAGACAACCCACAGAGTGGGAGAACATATTTGCCAATACATCTGATAAGGGGTTAATACCCAAAATGTACAGAGAACTTATAAAGCTCAACACCAAAAAAAAAATCCAATTAAAAATGGGCAAAAGACCTGAATAGACATGTCTTCAAAGAGGACTTATAGATAGCCAATAGATGTATGAAAAGATGCTCAACATCACTAGCCAGAGAAATGCAAAGTAAAACCACCCTGAGATACCACTTCACATCACTCAGAATGGCTACCATCAATAAATCAACAAACAACAAGCATTGGCGAGGTTGTGGAGAAAGGGGAACCCTTTTGCACTGTGGTGGGAGTGCAGACTTGTGCAGCCACTATGGAAAACAGTATGGAGTTACCTCAAAAAATGAAAAATGGAACTGCCTTTTGACCTAGTGATCCCACTTCTGTGAATATATCCAAAGAAACTCAAAACACTAACTTGAAAGAACATAAGCACCCAGTATTCATTGCAGCTTTATTTAGATTATTGATCTTTAACTAAAATTCTACCTTTACAAAATGTGGGCTCAGTGTCATGGCATTTGTGGGGATGGTACTGAAGCCAGAAACTGGAAGAATTATGTTCTGAGACTGGATCTGTCTTAGGATGCTTTGACAAGGCTCTGGGATATCTGGGCCTGAGTCCACAATGCCCAAGGGCAGGTGCCTATCTTATCCATGTATCTTACAGACTTCCAGAAGGTGTAGGTGTTTACTGATGGAAATCTCAGCAACCCTCCTTACACGTATGTGTAAGAGTCTAATTCCTCGATGTACACGTGAAGTATATAAGATGAGGTACATATGTAAAGTGCATTGTTAATGTCAATGAACACCATATGCCTAAAGCTGGCAACAAATAGGGACCCACATGTATGTCATCATAAGAAAGTATGACAGGGGCTAATGAAAAAAGAAGGCTCTATTTTTCTCAAAACATTTTCTACTGCCTCCTCACCACCACTTATTGGCATATTTACTTTAAATTTTCAGGTAGGTGAGAGAGAGAACACTGTGCTTCCCAAACTTATTTGACTTATTTGAATCTCTCCTCCCCACTTGTACTTTATTGGTAGTGAACTTTTTGAATCACCTGTTCTGAAGGATAGGCATTGGGAACTAATTAATAACCAGGGAATTTAGGGCAAGTGAAGAAAGCCGTGGTTTGGGCCTTGGGAGGTTTGAAGAAGGCCCCCATTCTGTCCCTTTCCATCTTAAGGATATGGGATATGGGACAATGTGCAGTGCCCACAGGTGGGGCGGGGCTCTTGTCACATGGGCCTTCCTGGGGAGCCTGTTGGGGAGGATTTTTGAAGAAGTGAAAGATGTGGGTTTTATAGGCTGAATTGTGTCCCCCCATTCATGTTGAAGTCCTAACCCCCAGTGCCTGAGAATGTGGCCCTGATTGGAAATCTGGTTGTTTCTGATATAATTAGTTAAATTAGGGTGATATCATTAGGGTGGGTCCTAACCCAATATGACTAGTGTCCCGAAATGAAGAGGAAATATGGACCCGAATAGGCACACAGGGAGAACACCCCAGGAAGATGAAGGCAGAGATCGGGCTGATGTTTCTACAACACAAGGAACACCAAAGGTTGTCAGCAAGCCACAAGGAGCTAGGAAACAATGGCCTGAAATCCATTCTCCCTGACAGCCCTGAGAAGGGACCCACCAACCCCTTGATCTTGGATTTCTAGAATCGTGGAACAATGAGGTTCTGTTGTGTAAGCCCTTTCCCCAACCCCAGTTTGTGGCACTAGGTCCTGGCAGACCTAGGAAATGACTAATACAAGGGTGACAGTATCATAGAGAGATTCTTGCAGAATTTTAGCAGAGAGGAGGGTGGTCCAGCCACAGGGAAGGAAGCACAAAGGATAATAAGCTTGAGGGCATGGAGGAGAAGGTAGGAATTGCTCCTGCAGTGGGTGGTCACAAAATCTGGGAACATAGCTTCATTTTTACATATGGAATTTACCAGTCACGTTTTTCATTTGTAATGGGAGATGTTGCGTCAGGTTCTGGCATATGTCGGACTGGAATAGCTTAAAGAAATATTAGGCAAATGTGTCTTGAGGTGTCAAGCAGCACCATTGAAAGAGTTCTGCAGTGATTTGTTCTAAAGCTTTCAACAAGTTGGTCAATTTCATCTACTTCACCTGTTGCTGAGTTTTCCTTAACCTTAGCAAGGATACTAATTAGTTATGAAAACCTATATTGATGAATGAGGTGAAGGTCCTCTGAGGAACATGCATACTATCCATTAGCAGTTGATTTATTCATTGATGGAATGTCCTTGGAAAGAGTATTTCAGGTTATAAGGAAAGTATTTTGAAATGTTTTAGGATGTAAGTTAATCCTGTGACTACATCCATTACTTATGAAAGAAAAAATATATACTGTCTTTTAGTACCCTGGAAATGTTTAAAGCCATTAATTAATTATCTTCTCTTGTGGATCTGGTTTAATAATTTTTACAAACTAACATCTAATATGGGCCTTGATCTTTTAAGAGGGAAGAGACTGAAAGTTATTTACCATGTGTGAATTTTCTTAGACACCCAATTCTCTTCTGTTTCTCAGCCTTTATAAACCAATATGAATGCAGTAGATTTTATTTAAACCTGAAACTATGAATATTTTTCTTTGTTTTCCTCTGTTGTGTCACTGTGCTACTTGCACTCACTCTCTCGCTTGCTCTTTCCGTCCTCCTGTACATCTGCCATGAGGCTCCTGCTGCCCCAATGTGCGCATTCACGGGGTCAGATGCGCTGCTGGGCTACAGGGGTTTGTTCAGGTGTGTTTGCATCTTTCACTTAGAATGCGCTTGCCCTATGTTTTTCAGAAGGACTAAGGTGGGGAAGGGGAGTAGTTATTTTTTATCCACATGGTTCTATATTTTGAGATTGTGAGTTCATTTCAGTTACACCAGTGATATTAATAATTAGGAGTTAATATGGGCTGGTAATTAGTTTGAGAGTCAAGAAGGCACTATGGATCCTAGTTCAGCTATGTCCTTATTATGTAACATTGGTTAGAAATCTCAAAGCTGCAGTGGTGAGAGTAACCTGTTTCAGATAGTATTTGTAAACAAACAAACAAACAAACAAACAAACAAGCAAAAAATAGCTTGTTACACAGCATGCTGTGAAATTAAAGTGATTTCATCCAGAGAGAAATACTGGAGTTTTCTTAACATTGCTAATTTGACACAGGTTGCATTTTCAGAGGATACGACCTTAGATATATTATCAGAGGATGTGGTCTCATGGCCTACATATAAATAAAAGCAAAAGTGTAAGTCAGAGAAGGACAAACACTGTATGATACATCTTATATGTGGAATCTAAAAAAGCCAAACTCATAGCAACAAAGACTAGAATGGTGGTTACCAGGGGCTGGGAGACAGGTCAGAGAGCACTAACGTGCAGTTAGAAGGTGAAAAGGTTCTGGAAGTACAATGTAGTGATCATAGTGAATAATATTGTATTATATCCTTGAAGTTGCTAAAAGAGATCTTAAATGTTCTTTTCCACAGAAAAGGAGTTGCTAATTATTTGATGTGATGCAGGTGTTAGCTAACGCTATGGTGGTTATTTTGCAAAATATGTATTTCAAATCAACACAGTGCATACCTTACACTTACATATTGTTGGGTGTCAATTATATCTCAAAAAATCCAGAGGGGAGGGGGAAATGAACACCTTTTGAGAAAATTTCAGTGATTTTGGATGTGTTATGATTGACACTAGAGTGGACCCACCTCTTCTGACTTGGCTTTGGAGTTTTAGGGATCAGGTGGGAGTGCTGACGGTGTATGATTCACCCTCCCACTTGTTTCCTGGAGGTAATATGACAAGCCATGTGCATTGTGCTGCAAGCCAATTGCTGTCAATGGGAAGAGGCATGCTTGGTGACAGGGGACCCAACCTAAAATTTAAAGTCAGCTGTACAATTAACTTTATTTATATCTTGTTTTGGTTCCAAAAAGTGGACATGAGATGCTTGCATTGGACTTGATATCATTTTCAGGATTATCTCATGAGGACTGAAAATGTTTCTTTGGCTTGTTTGGAGTCCATCTGTGCTCTGTGGCTGAGCATGGAATTTTCCTGGTGATTGGGGACACGCTGGAGTGTTTACATGGAGAGTAAATATGCATTTAGCTAAGATATTGTTGATACAAAGATAGGGCAGTATTGAAGAAATGACAGTAATATTTCATGAATGAAATAAGTGCCACTATTAATCTTTAATTCAAGTAGAACTTTTATTGCTTTAAAAAAGAGTATTATTATTTGGAGGGGTAGGGAGAAAATACAGAAAACTGTAATTGAACAACAATAAAAAAATTTAAATTAAAAAAAAGAGTATTGGTAAGCAACTAACAAATACACCTCAGTTTCATCCACTATTCAAGTTTCCTAGGAATGCAGTAGTTTTTGGTGCCCAAAAGGATATTTAGTAAAAGAGAAGTGGTGCGGGAATAGGTCCCCCAGCTCTGACAGAATGCTGAGCGTGAGGCTGACTAAACCCGGTCTCTGTGTTTGTACCTCTGCTGTTCTCACCATACTCCAGATACCTTATTTTTCTGCAGTGAGCCTTTGCCAAAATGCTATTCAATACCAAAGAGATCCCCACTGCAAATAACGCTTTTCAGAAAAGAGTTAAAAATCTAGATAATGTAATTCATATTAATCATTTTTCACGCTGAATGAAATTGGCATTCTCAATGACATTCTCAATGGCATTCTCAATGAACTAATGATAAAGTCAAGTCAACACCAAACACTTAAAAACAAATAAAAACTCCAGTGAGGACAAGAAAGGCATGTGTAGAGTGTTCTGGCTGTCTGTAGGAATTTGTACGCCGACATGAACTCAAAGCAGGATGGCTGGCATAGCACGGATATCTCATTGGTTCTTTAACTTGGGGAAGTGAGAAGGGTGACTTTAACACACAAGAAAATAAAGTTCCTTTGAGTGAAGTTGTTAAAAGAATTTGAATTGGAACTTGGAGGGACTTTAAATGGTCTTTTTTGTACATGAAATGGTCTCTTTTTGTAGAAAAATATTTGAGGTCACTATGTATATTATAGGTGCTCAAATATTTGTGAAGCTGCATTATAGTTAGAAAAAAATGAACCCAGGTCAAGTCTGTTATGTTCCCTGATCACTCATTGGAGGTGTGGTGATCAGTACTGACAGGAAGGTTTACTAGCACAGTTCCCCCCCTGGACAGACAGACATGTGTTTGCTCAACAAGAAGACAGCAAAGCATTCCCTCAACAGTTCAAGATCTAACAATTCTAACCGAAGACTATTTAAGGAGAAGTGCATTTTAAAGACTATACTGTGTATGAACAGATCAGAGTGACAGCTTTAGTCTTACAGCCAAACTCAAACTCAGGGTGGAATAATTCATAGGTATTTTTAAATTTTATTATACTCGAGACTTTGTGGTATCATCAACTTATCTGCCTGTTCTTTCAAAATACGCCTGTGACCCGGCCCTCTCAGATAAGATGCATTTAAGTCCATTTGGCAGAGCCCTGGAGCCCAGTGAGGATCCTGTTCACTCTGCTCAGCTCCCCTGCATTCTCTGTAAAATGAGACCCTTCCTCCTTGCATTTCCTGACCTCACCCAAGAGTTCTTAAATTGTTTTTTAATGAGGAAGGACAGACGTCACCATCTTTGAAAGTTTTAGCATAGCATATTTCTATCTCTCTGCACACACATAAGAAATCAGAAAAGGGGTTAGTAGAAACTTATAGCCAGCTCATCTACAACCCCTTGGTTTTATCCATTAGTAGTAATAGGGGATCAGAGCCTGACTAAGCCAGAGTGCTGGAGCAAGAAAACATGCCTGTATGCCCATGCTCTTTGGGCTCATATATCTTTATCAGAGGACAGAATGTGGGAAGGTCAGTGGAAGAGTTGATTTTCAGTTTTGCATTCCCAAATTTTTGTGGTCTTTCCACATGATAGTTTAAAAATATAAAAGGATTCCATTTTCATTTTTTTGGCAGAAGTAGTAGAGGGTATCATAATGTCTTCCACATACCAGACAACCTTGCAGAACAGTCTCTGCCCTTAGGGCTGCAAGCGAGGGACCTCCTAAGATACAGTGAGATCTGTGCAGAAGCAGAGGAGGTGAAGCACCCGTGAGGGGGATGCATGTTAGCAAAGGGAGGGTTCGGCGGTTGTCTAATTTAGACCTCTAGAGTGTCTGGGGAGGGATGGAATATGGCAGAGTTTTAAGTTTATGTTTTATGTACACTATTTCATTTAATCTTAAAATCCTCCAAGGCTTCATCATCCCTATTTTACAGATTAGGAAAGAGTAGTAGTGAGCAGCCCCCAAAACACACCAGTACATCTGTGAGAATACTATTGAATTACCTAAGAAATGTTCCTTGGGTTATAAAATAAGCAAAATCTGACTTTTCATTAAGCTGGTAATTTTAGCTGCCTTTGTTCAGATCTTTTTTAGAAGTATATAAATTAGTGTTGCTTTTTTTTACAAAGAGATTCACTGGGTTTTAAAAAACAGATTGAGCTAATCATTCAGAAAATCTGTTATTTACTAATATTTACATGTAGTTCATTCAGATTTGGGAATCGGTTTGATTTAAACTTCAATTTAAAAAAAAACTAAGTAGAGATGTATTTGTTTAGCTCCATGTTTCCAAGGTAGTGTATACAGACAGTATTGAACATTGTGAGTGGGCTAAATAATTTCAATGAAGAAAAATAAAGAAACAGACAAACTATTTTTCGATGAAAGGAGGTGATAAGCTTTTCCTTGTGCTATTCCAGGTTGAAGATCTTTCGGCAAACCAGTCAGTGCTGGCAGACTGTTTGGAAGGTGCTTTAGAACTGACCTGATTTTTCTCCTCCCTACACATCTGAATTTTCTTAAGCTTTTGGAACTTTTTTCTATTTTAAATGTTACATGAACTCTTTGGTTTGACCATTGAATGAAGTGTTATGACATTTAAGGGGAAAAAATCCTATAAGCATTAATCAATCTAAGATATTTGTTGCTTTTGCATTCGACCCCATCCAGCTTTCATGCCGACACACCGTCCCGGAGGCACCGCCGGCTTGTTTAATCGTTCAGGACAGAGCCTGGTTTGATCTCTTTCTGTGCTTTCAGTGCTGGGAAATTAATCAAAAGAAGTTACTGCTCTGCTGGGCGCTAGCAGGAGTTGAGATGTTTCTGCTCCAGGGCCTGTTCATCAGCTAAAATGCTTTTAAGCCCCAAATGGAGGGTAAACAGTATCACTGCGGCCACTTTGAGGTGAGCCATTACTTGTGGCCGCTTACGTTCGGGAAGGGGCCTGTTTGTGTTAGCAGTTATTCTGGTTTGGGTTATAGCCTTTCCAAATTCTTTTCCTCCTCTTGATTTTAATGTTTTCAGTGTTTGCGAAGAACCACCCCTACCCCCATCTCTGCATATATACATCCCATAGGATTTCAATAGTAGGACATGGAGATCAAAAGAAGGGAGCCCAGTTTGGTTCTATGCGAACATTTTTATAAAATCTGAAAGCTGAAATATGTATAGTAACCAGAGTTTGTCCTTAAGGGACAATGAAGTTATAACTCAAATTGGGATGTAAGTTATAAGAATAGTTTTTATTAACATGAAATTGTGCGTCCTTAGGTTTGTTCATTTTTCTTCCATTAGATTGAAGTTGACGCTTATTATCTTGGGCACTGTTTGTGCCAAGCACTGTGCTAGGCACTGAGGATGCAACAGAAAATAGTCCTTGCCTTCCAGGAGTAGGTCCCACAAAGAACACAGACACATAACTGGTCATTTCAGTATTCTGAGGGAGGTTTACCAGGGATGGTGGAGGTACGGAGGGAGAGGAGGACCGTGTTAGGCCGGTGGCATGGAAGGAAGGTTTGGAAGGAGGGCCTGGGTTGGGGAGAAGCACGAGAGGAGACCCTCTAAGGAAGAGGTGACATTTGGTTTTCAGAATGGACTAGAAAGCAGCTGAGGGGAGACAGGAAGCTGGGGGTTTGGAAGAGAAGATTTTGTCAGGAAAAAAAAAGTAGGACAGCAGAAATGTGTGTGGAATAAACCAGACTCGTATATTTTTTTAAAACTAATTATTTCCATTGCAGCTGACATGTAACATTATATTAGTTTCCAGTGTACAATGTAGTGATCAGAGATTTATGGAGTGATCATCTGGTAAGTTTAGTGCCCATCTGACACCACAGATAGTATTATTGCAGCATTATTTACAACAGCCAAGACACGGAGGCAGCCTCAGTGTTCATTGATAGATGAGTGGATAAAGAAGATGTAGTGCATCTTTTACAATGGACTATTACTCAGCTGTGAAAAAGAATGAAATTTATCATATGTGACAGCATGGATGGACTTAGAGAGTATTAAGCTAAATAAAGTCAGTCAACTGGAGAAAGACAAATACCATATGATTTCATTTATATGTGGAACCTAAGAAACAAAATAAATGAACAAACAATAGACTATTATATATTTTAAGGTATAATTGACACATAAAACCTGCACACAATTATTAGTATGTACAATTCGATGAGTTTGGACATATGCAAACACTGTGAAACCATTAGCACAATCAGGGTAGCAGACATACCTGTCACATCTAAAAGCTTGACCAGGAAGCCTCTTGAATGGTGATCTCCTAACCTTAGGCTTATTTCTGCAGGGGACACTGAGGAATTTAGGAAAGAGGGCAGTGGGCATGTTGGCCTATGAGCAAAGCAAGCCTGCAGTAAGTCAGAGGAGTGGAAGGCAGCAAACCCATTGTGTTTATTCACATTTTCTTTAAAAGTGAAGAGGAAATTAAAACAATATTTTCTGGTTACTGTTGAGAAGAATAAATTATTTAAGATAACTATAACATTGTCCCTGTAGTTTCTAATCATTGATGTCTACGTTTATGTTATATAAAGAGCTCCTTCTATTTGTATATGTAAAATTTCTATTTTGGAAGAGTTGCTTGGGAAAAAATAGAAATCTTTTTTGGGATTATGTTGATAGTTCAGTAAAGTGACGTAGTTACTACTACGTTTTCCATTTTAAAGCATGATAATTTCTTGTTTCATTTGTCCAAGGTTTAAAATCGAAGTGAGTTTTTTGTTTCTTTGTTTGTTTGTTTTCACTACTGCAACACACTATACAGACACTCCTCCACTTACTGTTGGGTCACATCCAGATACACCAGACCTGCCAGATGTCGTAGCTTAACCACCAGGGTGACAGCGAGCTGGCAGCCACACTGTTGTCTGCAAGGGTCACAGTCCCTTCTCCATACAATACACAATCCTTTTTTTGCATTTTTACCTTTCTTGAAATGATAAAGTATAATATGCCAGAAATGCATATTTTCTTCCATCTTCAATATTAAAATGGCTACACAAAAATTCACCAATTTTGATATTTTTTTAAATGCACAGTGATATGACAGCTGTCACAATGCAATCTAACAAATTTTTTTTCAAATGATGTTAAAAACAACTAAGTGCTACTAGAGCTGTCTTACGGAAAAAAAACAGATGAACTTTTGGGCCAATCCAATATATGAGAGTATAAATATCGTATAATGTAGTATGATTTAGATGGCTACAATGTACAGCAAAGGTAGCCATAAAAGCTTTTAAAAAGGAGTATAGAATTGAGCAAGGCCTCGAAGGATATTTAATGGAGCTTTTGTTCTTAAGAACTTATTTGCTCTTTCATTACAAAAGTTATACACACTCATGATGTGAGACTGAGAGAGCAAAGTGAAGGAATAATATACCTAACTCCATTCTCTTCAGAGATAACCACTTTCTAAAGTGTTTCTTCCCAAGCGTTCTCTCTGCGTGTCGTCTTGCCTGTCCATATTCCGGCAGGCACATTTTAGGTCTACAGCACTCTCAGTGGTGTGAGACTATGAACAGTCCTCTGAGGACTGTGTGTGATGCCTGTGACCTTGTCTGCTTATCCATTTACTTTTGTAGCCTAAATTCCTGGAGTGAAGCGACTGTTCAGAAGTTATGTGTAGTTGTATATATCCATCGGCAGTATATTAGGGTGCCTGCTTACTCACACACTGGGATTATGTATTTTTAGTCCCTTTAGTCTTTGCCAAATCCGTTCAAACTGTTCCCTTTACCTGAATTGTTCTTCTGTCTGTGTAGCCCACCTTCTCGGTCCATTCTGTCAGAACTAACTAAGAGAAAGGCTTCTGTGATTTTTCCCTCTAAGTCTTCTTCTCTTTACTCAACACTCTCCACTGCATCTCTGGCTGAACTGTTAGGTTCTGGCAGTCTTCACCTCCCACCTGGCTGGAGGTGTGTGTAAACCACTCAGGTCTGACTCACTGGAGAGTGGATAACTGGGGACAGGGACAGGGTCTGGGTCACTGTGGGGTCTCTGGACTCTCCCATGGTAGTCTTTACCAAGCTGGGCCTTAAGAGAAGGGACAGACCAGCTCAGATAATGTAGTGAACTTGGGACTCCACTATTCAGAGAAATACTAGCCCGACTGCACATACAAGAACACTGTATCAGCTAAAACAGCAGGTAAACCTGGGATAGGGAACCTCAGACAGACCTGGCTGATGCACACTGGGAGCCCACAGACTGAGTGATAGCAGTCACGGTGTGTGGTCCCACAGCAGCCCCTTAGTCTTGACCTCCATACATTTACAAAACCATTGCTGGATTATTCAGCGCCCAGCTCAGTGCTGGTTCACATGAATGTTGGCCAGACACTCTGGGTTGTGTGGTTATTCACTTCCCCTTCCCTTTAATGAATACATTACTCTGCCTTCTTTCCAGACTAGAGCAATGTGCAGCTGTAGGTTTGGAGGCTCATTCTAGTGCAGTAGGTCAGTCCACAAATATTAGCTCAGAGCCAACCATGTGCCGGGCATGGAGGTAAGCACTGGGGTTACATGAAAGAGTAACTCGGTGATGGTTTTCATGGGGTGACAGAGAGGGATGACCTCTTCATGCCTGTGATGCCATCTCCCAGCCTCTCTCTTGGAGACCTGTGCTCATGAGAACTGGCAGCCCCAAGAAGGTCGGGAGGCAGTGTTCCGGGATGAAGCATCTCTTTGCCTGCATGAAGAGCTCCTTTTCCCTGGTGCTTAGTGAGTGGGTGTGCATGCAAAAGAGAAATGCCACCTGTGTCAAAACTTAGCCCCTGGAGTTAAGGAGAAGTCTGTCCTTAGTTCATATAGCATCTGGAAGAAATAGAAAATGGCTATTTCCTAATTACCCTTGAAGTACATTAAGCCAACACTCGTGTATATTTTTCTCTCCTTCATTCACTCAAGGACTTGAAAAGAAGTTGGTCTCCTCCCCTTTCACTTAGCACCATGTCTGTGTGACTTATTCCAAGAGCTGTTAGGCGCACTGCAGATACCACTTGACTCAGTCAGGATTGATAGCCCCGTCTTATCGCTGTAGCACCTCAGAGGCATTAGGCTATCTCTCCACATCTAATTTAATTGCCCCACACATTTATATTGGTTGACGAGTTTGCTGCAATCTGCAGAGTTGGATTGCTTAATATAGTTTCTTTGTTCTACTAATGACCTAAACTACATAATATGCTGATAAAGAGTCCCAAAATGTGCAATAAAAACTGACAACGACTATATGTGCCTATTAAACTCCCAGGCCCTGGCAGCTGCTTTGCTGCGGCGCAGGAATGTCAGTGGGCAAGTCAGACAGAAGGGGCTCATTACCATGCTGGCTGCCCAGGCCCATCACCTTTATCTTTCCTGGGAGCAATGGCCTTCTGTTTGCTTCTTAGGAAAACTTCGACTTTTAGACATTTTGAATGGAAAAAAACCTAACTGATTTTTTTTTCTGAGTTTTTAATACTATGACTTAATGGGCTTCAGCTAGCTTCTTGGAAAGCAATCAGAACTGTCTTTTCAATAATGCTGGAAAACCTTGTCCTTTGAATAAAAATTAATGCCTTCAATTTTAGAAGAACTCTACCTTGAGGTTTGTATTCAAATAAAGCCCCACGGAAGTAAACGTCCTGGAGAATTGTCCAATGTCAGAAGGAGGCAGACAGGTCTTAGCTCTTAAAATTGTTTGGATCAAATATAAAGAACAAATTCAACTTGTAATTTAATTTCTCTTTGTATTTTTTTGTCATCATTTCAGAGATGAAGTACTTTTTAGATTCTTTTTTTTTTCATTTGCAATAGCAATAGATTATGATGTAAGAAAATAATTACAGATTTCATTAGGACTATTTTAGGTTCACTGAAAATGGTTAACTCTTGCAGTGGGTAATTCTATTTTTGGCTTCTCTGGTGTCATTTTACATAGTTAGGCAGGCTTGAAATTTTTTTATATCAGTTTCTCTCCATTTGCTTTAGAAAGAGTGAAACTAATGATAGATTTTCACTTGTATTGATGGGACCCTAACTGGAGTGTTGGCTATTCTGTTTTACTTTTGGAGATGAAAGTAAGAAGAAAACCCATTTGCAGCGTATGACTGACAAGCATCAGTCCTCCATGTCTGACATTGCCTGAGGTGAGGACCATGCTCGCAATGGTTGTATGTGTTTCATGTGTTTGTAATTTATTCCAGGGAACAGCGGACATCATTTTAGGGTGTGAGGATACATTGAGTTAATTGTACAATTTTAATCATTCCAAAGTTCTTTCTTTGTTCCTCATTTGCTCCCTACTTCCAACTTCCACGCATGCCATTTCCCTCGTAGTACATATCAGAACTGCTACCGTTGTTTCTGTACTGCGTCTCACATAGGCACGATTAGCAATACCATTGTATACCAAGTGCCATATCAGACGTATGGACAATTAGAAACTGAAGACATAATCTTTACCCTGAAAGAACTTGCAACCATGTCTGTGTTTATATGTATTCATATTCAATGTACTTGAATATTATTGTGAATATATTATATAATTTAATGGGTTAGCATATAAAGAAATACACATGGAAAATTTCTATATAAAATTACACATGGAAACAATTCAGTACAGGACTCTAAGAGATGACGAATGCAAACAGGGACACACCAGCCAAAATTTTCCTCTCTGCTGGTTTTCATCCCATCTTCATGCTAAATATCCTAAGGCCAGCGATTTATGGGGGAAGAATATTTCTGCCAGGACTAGCTCAGAGCCTAGATGGAACCTCCGTGGACACGTGATACATGGTGCTTGGCGCTTGGTCGAAGAGTCAGGTGGAAACTGAGATATGATTTTTTTCTATCCTGTCTTTCAAAATGCTTGTCCACCTGTGCAATATATTTGGTCTTCATGGCTCTCTTGTGAGGCAGACGGCAGTGGTGACATCCCCAAATTCCAAGCAGAAAGCTGAGAATGGGGGATAACGCAACCTTCCTGGGTTCTGACCGTGTTGAGTAGAAGCTCTCTAGCACGTGTGCTGTCCCCAGTGTGGCCTGGCCCTGTTGCTGAGCACAGCGTCCAAATGGCTGCTTCCACAGTTGCCAAGAGTGTACCAGCTGGGTGAGCATGCAGACACCGGACCGAGACACGTGCGTTTAGGTACTGTCTTGGTCGCATGTTAGGTTTTTATGGCCTTTGGCACATAGTGTCGACCTTTCTGAGGTGGTCAGAATGACATGGGTTTCTCAGAGTTGCAGTGAGGATTAAATTAGCCAGTGCATGGGAAGCACTTTGTCCAGGTACTGATGAAGAAATAGCATGGGCTAAAGTAGCACTTGCTGCTGCTCCAAGATTATTATTATTATATAATGTCTCACATTTTTTTCATTCAACTTAAAAAGTATAGTTTTAATAGTCCCTTGGGCGTGTACTAAAATTGGAACAACGCAGAGAAGATCAGCGTGGCACCTGCCCAAGGATGACCTGCAAATGTGCGAAGCATTCCGTATTTTTCTTTTTTGAAAAAGCAGGATAATTTTAGAGTTTAAGGAACATTGGAATTGTCATTTTTGGTCACAGAGAAGGAAAAAAACATAGCCAGGAAAGTACTACATCTGGGTAAATAGAGGCAGGGACCCAGTCATGCCCCACCTGCCTTGAAGCATCCCTTGATTCCTCACCCTGGAAGCATTCCCCACAGTTCCTTCTTGTTCATGTTCACACATGGTCATCATCTGAGTTAGTTTCTCCCTTATGTACAGCTTTAACAGTGAGCACACCAAAAACTTAGAGGGAAACGAATGGACTCTCAAAGAGATGGCAGAGGGAAACTGTTGGAGGAAGAGTAAAATTTTCTTAGCAACCCATAGGACCCTAAAGGCTTCCCCACATCAGTTATTATCACTTTGGACCCCAGGTCACAGCATCTGGTTCTATCTTGTAAACTCTGGGCGTTGGTCATTTGATAAAAAGAGAAAAATCTCCCATCCAAGTACTGACCAAGCCCGACCCTGCTTAGCTTCCAAGATCAGATGAGATCGGGCACGTTAGAGTACCATATGATCTCACTTTTAACTGGAACATAATCAACAAAAGAAAAAAGCAAACAAAATATAATCAGAGACATTGAAATTAAGAACAATCTAACAGTAGTGGGCGGGGGGGGGGGACAGTGGGGAGAAGGGTTTTCGGGAACTACTATAAAGGACACACAGACAAAACCAAGGGGGAGGGTGGAAGCAAGGAAGGGAGGTGGGTTGGGGGGGGGTGGGGGGAGGGGTGGGGAAAAATGCAGACAACTGTAATTGAGCAACAATAAAGTAATTTAAAAAAAGACAAAGAAAAACCATTTCTGTGGTTTCACTGCACACACACAGTGCATGCTTTTCTCACCTTCATACCACTGGAACCCGGATGAAGGTCTGGCACGCACTTGTCACTTTACCTGGAAACTGGGTCACTCTGATATAAGTGAGTGATAGGGTATTTTTGTTACATTGCTTGAAAAAAATTATAACACCAAAGATACCACTTCTTCAGATTCTACCTTTAGTGTATAACAATTCAATTAATGAGATACTATTGTGTGTGTGTGTGTGTGTGTGAGAGAGAGAGAGAGACCATGTCCACTGAAACTTTGCTTGCTGTGACACTGCTTTAGCCGTCCCTGTCACATTCCGTCAGTTGACCC
Organism: Phyllostomus discolor; assembly: GCF_004126475.2. NCBI lineage: Eukaryota > Metazoa > Chordata > Mammalia > Chiroptera > Phyllostomidae > Phyllostomus > Phyllostomus discolor. The sequence continues at coordinate 110,023,586 of NC_040904.2, forward strand.
TGAATTTGGTGGATGACTCCCATTTTTAGCCACAGGCCGGATCTAATTACTAGGCCTTTCTCACTTTCTCCATTGTTACAGAATGAGAAATAAAAGCCTCTGCATAAAGCTAGGAGTCCCTGCTGTGTGTGCTCCTGAGCACCTTCCCTCTGTTTCTTAAGTAACATGTTTGTTACTTACTGTGTTTGGTGCTATGGAATGTAAAGATGAGTAAAACGAATCCCTAAGACCAGACAGCTCATAGCCTAGCTATGGAGACAGAAGTATACAGCTAATTTCCTTTCAGAGCAGATTTGTTCAATGATGGTCTTAATCAGAGGAGCAAGTTACAAATTCTGCTTTTCGGTAGATTAGCTTGACTACCGTTGGACTGGCGGCTACAGTTTATCTAACCTGCAGGTGCACAGTGTCATGGGGCTCGTGCAGCCTCTGTATGCAGACCATCATGTGGTTGACCACTGTGCCTGGACCACTGTGTCCCCCCACCACGGGGACCTCCTACCCCTTTCGCCTGATGTCTGGCAGCCTTCCTCCGTCACTCTCTAGGACTTCAGCAGACATATAAAATCATTAGGTGTCATTTTCACGTTCTATTTTGAGGATGCTAGAATGTGGCTGCTTCTTTTCTTTCCCAAAATAGACTAATTTTTAAAACAGTTTTTAGGTTCACAGCAAAGCTGAGGGGGAGGTATGGAGATTTCCCGCATACCCCCACCTGAGTTGTCGGCACACGTTCAGAGCCCCCCCCTACCACCCATCATCAGCGTCCCCACCAGAGGGGCACATTTGCTGAGGCTGGGGAACCTGAGCTGGCTCATCATCGCCTGGAGTCCACAGTTTACATAGGGCTGGTTCTCAGAGTTGTACATTCTGTGGGTTTGTACAGATGTACCTCTTTGTTTAAACAGTTTTAGAAATTTGGTAATTAAAGCAGCATTATCACTTCCTGCTACTGAGATCAAGATGTATGGCTCATTAAACACAAGCTCTGGGTTTGAGAAGGGGTGTGTACGACTTGGAAGAAAGAGCTTTGTCTAACTTAACTCCATTCCCACCCAACAAATTCCACTTTCAAATTAAGAAAGAAAGGAAAGGAAAGGAAAGGAAAGGAAAGGGGAAGGGGAAGGGGAAGGGGAAAGGGAAGGGAAAGGGAAAGGGAGGGGAAAGGGAAGGGGAAAGGAAAGGGAAGGGAAGGGAAAGGAAGGGAAAGGGAAAAGGAAGGGAAAGGGAGGGGAAAGGGAAGGGGAAAAGGAAAGGGGAGGGAAAGGGAAGGGGAAAGGGAAGGGGAACGGAAAGGAAAGGGAAGGGAAAGGAAGGGAAGGGGAAAGGGAAGGGAAGGGAAGGGAAAGGGAAAAGGAAGGGAAAGGGAGGGGAAAGGGAAGGGGAAAAGGAAAGGGGAGGGAAAGGGAAGGGGAAAGGGAAGGGGAATGGAAGGGAAGAGAAAGGGAAGGAGAAAGGGGAGGGAAAGGGAAGGGGAAAGGGAAAGGGAAAAGGAAGGGAAAGGGAAAAGGAAGGTAATGGGAAGGAAAAGGGAAAAGGAAGGGAAAGGGAAGGTAAATGGAAGGGGAAAGGGAAAGGGGAGGGAAAAGGGAAGGGGAAAGGGAAAAGGAAAGGAAAGGAAAGGGAAGGAAGGGAAGGGAAAGGGAAAAGGAAGGGAAAAGGAAGGGGAAAGGGAAAGGGGAGGGAAAGGGAAGGGGAAAGGGAAAGGGAAGGGGAAGGGGAAAGGAAAGGGAAGGGAAGGGAAGGGAAAGGGAAGAGGAAGGGAAACGAAAGGGAAATGGAAGGGGAATGGAAAGGAAAGGGAAGGGAAGGGAAGGGAAAGGGAAGAGGAAGGGAAATGAAAGGGAAATGGAAGGGGAAAGGGAAAGGAAAGGGAAGGGAAAGGGAAGGGAAAGGGAAGGGAAAGGGAGGGGAAAAGGAAGAGGAAGGGAAGGAGAAAGGGAAAAGGAAGGGGAAGGGGAAAGGGAAGGGAAGGGAAAGGGAAGGAGAAAGGGAAAGGGAAGAGGAAGGGAAAGGGAAGGGAAGGGAAAGGGAACAGAAAGGAAAGGGAAGGGAAAGGTAGGGGAGAGGGAAGGGGAAAGGAAAAGGGGAGGGGAAGGGGAAGGGGAAAGGGAAGGAGAAAGGGAAAGGGAAGGGGAAAGGAAGGGGAAAAGGAAAGGGAAGGGGGAAAGGAAAGGGAAGAGGAAGGGAAAGGGAAGGGGAAAGGGAGGGGAAAGGGAAAGGGAAGGGAAGGGGAAAGGGAGGGGAAAGGGAAAGGGAAGGGAAGGGGAAAGGGAAGGGGAAAGGAAAGGGAAGGGGATAGGGAAGGGAAACGGAAGGGAAAGGGAAAGGGAAGGGAAAGGGAAGGGGAAAGAGAAAGGAAAGGGAAAGGAAAGGAAAGGGGAAAGGGAAGGGGAAAGGGAAAGGAGCTGCATTACTCTCTGAACCAGCTCCCCGGTGTGCCCTCGCAGTGCAGGCACGGCTGCCGCCCCTATGGCTCCCCTTGCGTGGGAAGATGGGGACTGGGCTGGAGGTGGCAGGGCACAGGCTGCCCTAGTTTTTCCAGAGAACAAGTAGTTATGGTTGGCTTACTTATTGGATTGGCTATCAGATGAACTTTGTTCCAGGCACAGGTGACAGGTAAAGGGCAGGTCTAATTAAAATCACCTTGGTCGTCATCAATTTTCAGTGGTGCATGAGCTCATGATGCCTGGTCCTGAAGGAGCCATAAGCTTGCTCTGAAATGTCGAAACTCCAGCACTTCTCAGCTTTCCTCTTGGTTCTGTTTCCTATTCCCACCTTCCCCACAGCAGAGGCCAGGCACGCTGTTTTGAAATACTAGTGAAATTTGCAGTGGAGAACAATAAATGTATGTTAACTTCAAGGAAGGCAGACACTCCTGAGAGGGTCTTGGTGACCTTAATAAAGCATTTGAAGGAAACAGAGTATCAAATTAATGCTTTTTGTGCTAAAAACATTAAGGTATTTAAATGTGTTACTCTAATCCCTGTTTCAGTCTGGGAACAGAAGGATCTAATATCTTTTATTTAAATCCCAGCCTTCCTGGATTGCTCCATTCTTTTCAGCCTAGTACAGAAAGAAACAGACTATAACCAGTTGATTTTAGTGAATATAAAACTGCATGTAATTCACAACATACAACCTATTAAATTTTGACATAACATGCGGTGGCCCAGATCTTAATATATTCTACATCATTTAGTGGAGATGTTAGGTTTTCAGAAGCTGTGCTCCTGTTTGAGTGCTACTTTGATTGCTCTGTTTCCTGGACATGTGATAAAATTGTCATGGACACAAGTACAGATGCATAAATTCTGAAGCTCCAAGCAGGGTATACTCATTTCAAAGTGGGCCCTTTCTTGGCTGCGGAGTAAACTGATCTGGAGCAGACAGGGTGTCCTCCCTTTTTCTGAAAGCGACTCTCAAAGCCTCAGCTGCACAGGCAGCATTTATAGCCACAGCACAGGATCAGGTTATAAGGTTGTTGTTCAGCTAATAAAGAATATCAAGTTCCCTCTCGACTCACAACTGCACAATGGTTGATCCCAGCCTCCTAGACTGGAGAGAACACTCACAGGATGGCGAAGGCGGCCACCAGTCATGTGTAATTAAGATCGGTAATAAATATACTATCTCATCCCCAAATTACTTGTTAAGGTTCCTTCCCTTTAAAATGTTCATTTGTTGAGGAAATGTTTAGAGTTTAAAATCAAGATTTAGAGGCCATATAAGAGCGACTTCAGATTATAAGCATATCTGTTTTAGAATTATTTACATTTAAGCTCTGGGTTGTATATTCAAGGTGAAAGAAAGTACAGAATACTTTAATTAAGACATGGACAAGATTGTTTTTCAAGGTTAATACTAAAAAGAGAATCAAGACCAATTTTTGTGCTGTGTGTGTGACACTACCAGTGTAACAGTTAGTGGCCTCTTCAAGATTTATATTATTAGTAGATATTGAATGAGTTAAATGAACCTTTTAAACAGGAAGAAAATTATTAGTAGTAATTGTAGTAAGTTGTTATAGTGGCAAATTTATATAAATAGCATTTTTCAGAAGTTCTCATGTTCTTTCTTGATTATAGCCTGCCATCCCTTCCTTCCTCTCTCTTTTCCTCTCCCTCTCTCTCTCCCTCTCCCTCCCTCTCTGTCTCCCTCTCCCTTATCTTCTCTCTCGCTTCCTCCCCCTTCTGCTCCCCCTCCCTGCTGTGGTAGGTGTGAAGGGGAACTCAGATGCTGTTTTTGAAAGTTGAGTCATACCTAAAGAGTGTATTATGGAATGTGGACACATTTAACCCTAGTATTTTTGAAAAAATGAATACCTATACCATGGGTGAAAAAAGTGAAATCATTAAGAAATAACCCATCATAGACAGAGCACAGTATGGTGATCACCAGGGAGAAAGGGAGTGGGTGAGGTAGAAGAGGGTAGAGGGGGATAAACGGTGAAGGAGGGAGACTTGACTTGGGATGGTGAACACACAATACAATATACAGATGATGTATTATAGAATTGTACACCTGAAACCTATATAATTGTATTAAACAATGTCACCCCTATAACTTCAATTACAAACATGAGTTCAAATATACAATTACTGTGAATTCCAAAACAGCAACTACAGAGCACTGAATCCCAAGTGTGAGGCCCTTATTCTGGGTCCCCTTGTGATTTCAACAGTTAAACACCTATGGGGCCATCCCGGTATCCTTTCTTTTTTAAATGGACAGGTACTGACGACCATATGATGCGAGATGACAGGAAGACAGAAGCAGGGCTTCAGAAGAGAGGGCAGATGCCGCCCTGGCACACTGATGGGTTGTGTTTTTCTCAGTGCTGGCATGGCACCACTCATCTGGATAGTTTTCACATTGTTCGGAAGAAGAATAAAATTGGATAAAAAGGAAAAAAATAAGTATAATTTAGTCCCAACAGAAAGAATCTTTGTTGGCCTATGAAAGTCTTGGTTAATAATTTACTACTCAGAGGTAGGTGTGAGAGATATCACAGAGATTATTTTCTGTACAGCTTTTTGACTACAAAAGGATAATAAAATCTTTAAAACAACTGGCAAAAAATAGTACAATAATATCTTTGTACTAATAAGATGCCATGAAAAATTTAAGCTTTCTGTGACTTGAATTTAATATAGGCCCAAATATATACACATACAGTGATCCTAGAATTGCACCACCAAGGTGTGTAACCAGATCATGGCACAGCTGCCTGCTTCCCGCCTCACAGCACCGACTTCACCTCCCATGTCAGCAGCTCGCATCTGACCTTGTCTGACCTTCTGTGTTGTCAAAGGGAGACGACCTTATGACTGATACTGGTAAAATACAGAGAATGTTATCAAAGCATGTATGTTTCATTTTACCAAAATAAGGAATGCCATTGGTATATCTGGGCACTTAGATTAGTTGCCCAAGAAATCCTGTGGCATATGGGCTTGTATTTTCACAAGGTCATATGAGGGTTCATGATCATTTCATGCACATTTTTACCACTGATAATGAGATATAGGTCCATTATTGTATTTAATCAGCAAGTTAAATGCTGATTCTACTAGGCACTGTGTTGAATAGTCATTAATAGTACAAAGGTGCTGAGGTATTTGAGATTATGAAAGAATGTGATTTTTAGACTTAAACCATTGTGCAAAGAGCAAGTACATGATGAGGTGCTTTAATATAAAGACTTGGTTGGAATATTTGCATCACCTGACATCCCTGAGACCATTTGTAAAGACTTGGTAAGCCAGTGTCTGTTAACCCCTCAAAGTGCTTATGCAAGATGATACACAAGGGCTAGTTCTAGGCTTGTAATAGTCAAAGCATTATGATCAAAGAGCCATGGGAAATAAAAAGACCAGGCTTACATGTTAGCTCTTTCCAGGAGAGCCCTACGTGAGGCCAAAGATAGCTGCCAGCTCTGCATCGCTAAGAACTGTCACAAAAACCCTATAATGTTTTTAAGGATATTACTAGAAAAGAGTCAAGACCACTGGCACGTTTGATCTGGAAATTTGCAGTGTCCATCTCTAGCTCACAGGAAAAGTGGGGCCCTTTTTACTGTTTTGCACAGATGATAAATTTAGAGCTCACAGAGGTGTCCAGTCATTTTTGTGTCACTCTCCTTCTCTCCATCTGTGAGTAGAAGCAGGCTTTCACAGTTACACACCAGCAGTGTGCTTCTAGGTCTGTTGTTGATATGGAAGGAAATGTATTTTTGTTTAAGTGGAATTACATTTTTCCCATTATTTATAATTAGGCTTAGAGACATAATTTAGTCTTAGGATCACCGTTTTGGTGGTTAGTCACCATGTATTGAACAGCCACTGGGTTAGCATTTAGGGTCTGGTGAAGAAGGGGATGGATAGGAACGGCATGGAAGGAGAAAGAAGAGAGACAAACATATTCTACATAGGGATATAATTGATCACATTGAAAAAAATAGAGTTTGTAGAAATAAATAAATCTATTAAATAACTTTGGATCAGTTTTTGAAATGTCTGTAGTCCATGTTGTCTCTCTTGTGGTTCGTCATCCTGTCTGCTCTATTATGAGGCTGCTGATGAGATTAGGGAAAGAAAAGTGACTTTGCAGAAAACCCAATTTTTTATATGGAAAGAAATGCTTCCACAGGATGGTCTTCATAACACTTTAATCTCTAGAGGAAAAGCTGGGATGGGATAAGACCTTCACGGCCAAAGCTGGCAAAGCCAGAAACACTCATCCCTGAGTGTGTTTCTCACGGGATGAGGGATGTGCAGCTGCGCTCTCAGACCTCTTAGCTGGCAGGCTGCACTTTCTCTGCAGCACTCGGCCTGCTTTTCAGAATGTGTCCGTCCTACTGGTGCCCCCACCCTTACGAGGCTGCCTCTCCTCAGGCCCTGTCTCCCTTGCAATAAAACCAGAACAGCTTCTGCCGTTGTTGCATCTTTCTGAGGCATTACCTGGGTGGCTTCCTCGTGTATATAATATAGCTCCTCCATGTGTAAGTTTTTGTAATGATGGAGCACCAAAGTCTGCTTTAGACCTGTTGAGTGATCGAGTTTAAATTTCACTTCTTTGTGCCTACACAGAAGCTAGTCTCAGCCACCTGCTGGGCTCACCTGGACTCACTCTCATTCGTCCTGCCACCCCTGCCCTGCAGCCTCATGTCTGCCCCTGTGCTCCAGGGACCATCCCAAGCTGCCAAAGTTATCTGCCTTTGGAGCTTGGGCCTCCAGTGAGAGGCCCCCAAAACTGGGACATGAGATTAAATTTGAGAGAGTCACACATTTACTGAGGGTCAGAGCGCAGACCCAGGACTTTCAGAAGGGATGGCTGACCAGAAGGCCTGGACTGCGGGCCCTGCGCCACCACACTGCCTGCGCCTGAAGAAAGAGCACGAGAGTCAGAACGGCCATTGTTGGCCAGTGGTGCCCTCATGAGACAGATACATGGGATAGTTTGTTTCTGGGTTTTAGACTCATGTATTACGGGTTTGTATATCTACAGACTCTCCATGAGAATTTTTAAGGTGCTAGAATTCTTTGAGCATTTTGGATCAATGACTGCTATAAGAAATAAGGTGTACTATGTTATATCAAAGTCTTTTAATCAAAGGCAATCTTTCAGGAGGCTATTAGCTTTTGGTTAACAGGAAGATTGAAACTTTCACAAATGAAATCATGTATTTCCGCATCATCTAAAAAAAACTTATGGAATACTGGGTATCTTGTTCTGGTTAGTACTTTCTCTTCTCACCCTCTTATGCAAGATACACAGGCTGGAGGACTGTCTTAAATGAAAATCCAACCTAAATTTGTACTTCATAGTTTGGATTTAAAAGCAAAGAAGAACCTAAGGTTGTGCAAAGCTTGAAAGAAAGGGACAAAATTCAGCGCTTCTGCTAAGTAGTTATTGAATGTCACTCTGTGAAAGGTTTTGTGTTATGGAAATGTAAGCTTAGCTGATCAAAACGTTTCAACCGGAGAGAACTTGCGATCTTGTCTGGGCCATTGCCGGCTACCCGAGGGCCCATGGACAAGCCGCACGGCACCGCCCAGAGCTTGTTAAAGCACAGGTAATGGTGTGGCGATGGCCAGAGGGAAGGGAGAGCAGGGCTGGGTAAAGGTGAGCAAAGGGGCAAAATTGGGGACGTCTATAAGAGTGACAACAATAAAAATAGTTTTAAAAAATGTGCCTTTTCTGGCCCCTCCCAGACTTCCTGAATCAGAATCTGTAACTTTACAATCTCTCTAGATGATTCAGATGCTCATTGAAAATCTTCGACTCAGTGATCTAGGTCACTGGTCTTCAAATCTCTTCATTAGTTATGAGGACTGTCTATTTGGAATAAAGAAGTTTTGAAGTCCAATTAGTGAAAATATCTGGTGACTCTGGTTAATTAGAAAGAGCTGTGGTTCTGGTTGAAATTTTCTTGGGTGCTGCTGCCTGAGCAGAGTTCCTTTAACCCCCCTGGCTTGGGTGAACTCAGTTTACTCGTCAGTATTGGAGGCCCAGCCCCTCTCTGACAAATGCGGCAGCTGAGCCCTGAAAGGGGAATGGACTTAAGTGTATTCAAATGATATTGCAAGGTCAGAATTTAAAAACTCATCTTGAGGCCAGGGCTTTTGTAAATCAGATAAATTAATGCATGATTATTAATCCTGTGAAAGCAGTTATTACCAGTGGTTATCCTTTGGTGTTATACTTGAGATACCTTTAGAAAGTGACTTTTAGCCCTGATTGGTGTGGCTTAGTGGGCTGGATGTCATCCTGCAAACCAAAATTTCTCAGGTTTGATTCCTGGTCAGGGCACATGCCTGTGTTGCATGCGGGCCAGGTCCCCAGGGCGTGCAAGAGGCAAACGGTCGATGTTTCTGTCCCACTCATTCTCCTTCCCTTCCCCTCACTCTAAAAATAAATAAAATCTTTTTTAAAAAGAAAGCGACCTTTAAAATTTGGGGACACATATCTTATAAATGAGATACTCCAGAATACTGGATTTTTGTTTGAAAGTCTCAGATGGAAAACTTATTTTTTATTTTAGGCTCTGTTGTGTTAGCCAAAAGAAAAGTGGGTAGAATACCTTTCCAACTGATTAAAGATCTTTGAATTTATATTTCTAGTTGTAATTCACCAAAATCTGGTATAGAAATATCCAAAGCACTTGGCTCAGATGTGGACGGAAATCCTATTTTATGATTTGAATGTATATTATGTGCTTGGAATACTTGTTACATGTGGCATGGGATTCAGGTCACAAATTAAGATTTTGAAAGAGCTGGTTCGTGTTTGTGGTAACTTGGCATCCTGAAATAGTGTGTGAGGTGCCTCTTCATTTCTGTGGAGTTAGCTGTTCAACCTCAGTTGTGAACCCCTAGCGTGTGCTCGAATCCTGTGTTCTCAAGGCATCATAGTTGAGGGCGTAAGAAATTCTTGATGAGAATTTCATGCTTCCAAAACACAGGGATATATGACTTACTTTATACACCCGGTCAGGCCTTCTCTTTATTTTTGCTTTTTGGGAGAAGGCAGCTGTTGGACTTTCAAAGATTTTTCCTTAAGTCATCAGGTTGATCACTTGACTTTCCTGAGATCCAAATCCCAGAGTGGCAAACGTAGTGAGTGTATTTGACTTGCCACTTGTCTCACGCATCGGCTGGCTTATTGCTAACCCCCTAACATAAAAGCAACAACTTTAACTTCAAAGAAAGCCTTGAATTTATTTGGCAACTTCCCTCTTCCACCACCACAGCCCTCTGAACTTCCCACGGCATGGTGTCCATGTGGCCGAGCTTCCTGCACACAGGCTCTCCTGCTCCCGAGGTTCCCTTTCCCTCCAGGCCGCTCCGGGTGTGCTGGTGAAGAAGCCAGACTGCTTGATTACTTGGGTGGCAGGTAGAAGAATCTCAAGGAGTCACAGCCTCAGGCTGGCTCTTTGCTGCCCCATGTTCTCTTGTGATAGTTTCATGGATGCAGAAGAAGAGTTGGAGATTCAATGATGGTACCATGAGGTAAAGTTCCACTTTAGTGGATGAATAATTGTACTTAAAGAGTGATTAACCACAGAGAGAAGTGATTAACACAGAGGTTTCCAGATTTTCTGGATTCCTAGTACTGCAATGTGTCTGTAATTCCTTTGCAAAACCCCCAGAACAAAAGTGAAACAGAACAGTTTCTAACTATTAAGTGGGCAAGATCAAACAATTTTGGGAGTATTTATGTCCTAACAACTTAGCAGACATTTGAAACACTAATACACTTAAATGAAAGAAATAATACTTATTTTCTTTTATTCTCAAAAGATCATAATCACTTACTGATCACATGGTAGGGTGCACCTGCTGAACACTGTGCAACTTAACAAGCTTGGAGTAAGAGTGGACAGTGCCTCCCTCATTTCCTGGGCTGCACTGATTCATTCACAGTGCATGTGCTTTTTGTCACAGCAGATGTGGATGTTCAGGTCCACAGAGATTTATCATGCAAAGGAATGCAGCGTGATCTGCTGTTGAGACTAGGGGCTACTTAGAGCCACTACTATGTACCATTACCTGAGAGATGTTGCTGTATTAACTTGAAAATGTGTAATTTCCCCCTATAGTTCCCCAGAATACCTACCTACACACACTTTGGGAACCATGGGTCAGACAATATGCAGTTCTCAGGTGTGTCCATTTTTTATTCCCAACAGCCGAGGTTTTGCAGGTCGGGTAGGAGATAACATTTGTTTCATGTTTGCTAGTAAGCAGAATGGTTTCACATAAATATAAATATGCCACAACCATCTCATGAAGTAGGTGGTTCTCATTTTCCCCATTTCATTGATGAAAAGACAAGGACTGATAAAATTGTTCTCCCTGTTGACATAGTTTATATGGACCCATATAAAAGTCATGCTCAGTTCTTCAACTTCAAATCCTAGGTCATTTTCTCCATATAGTATTTGATCTCTGCTTCTTTGGAGCTCAGTAATAAAATGAGAAACCACATTTGCATAGAAAATTGGAATTGTGGGCTGTGTCTGCCTATCTGCCAATCAGAAATTTAATGAGAGAGAGAGAGAGGAATGTAAAGATCAGCCCTTGGCTCTGAGGGGCAGTGGCTCAGACTTAGAAGGAATAAATACAGCTTATGTCCCTGTGTGTTAAAGTTGCTTATGTTTAGTTGACAGGAAGCTCAGTAATAAGCAATAGTAAAGCTTCCAGTAATTTCATTTTAGGGTACATCAGGGTCAGCATAGCATCTGCTACCAGGGAGCTGGTGACTCTGTTCTGTTCTGCTCTCAGCTGTCTAGAAGCTCATACTTGGGAGCTATTTTTAAATTCTGAAGCATGCCTCTTAAATCGTGGTTGGAGGACCTGAGACTGTTTAGCCAGCAGAAACTGAGCTTTGGGAGGAGAGATGTAATAGGTGTCTTTATATTTCCACCTTCTTAATATTTGAAAATGTGGCCCAGAGGGCAGAATTCGTACTTTTTAAGTATACGTATTAACAATAAAAAAAGTAATAATAATACTTTTTTTGTGGTTACAACTACCCCAGGAGGCTGTAAAGTCTCGTTATTGAAAACCCCTGTGAAAATGAGAAAAGAGGTATTACATCACACAATATGGCTGCTAAAGCCCTTTCAATACTTAGATTCTGTTTTTTTTAACTTGCTAATTTTTATTTCTTTGTAACTAAGCAACAGCTTTCAGAGTACCTGTATTTTAAATTTAGTTTGCTGTTTCGCCACTTTTCTTTCCAGAGTTGCTAAAATTTAAGTTTTCTTTTGGAAACGAGCATTTTTGTGGGTTGGCCATATGAGAGCTCATATTTCTCCTGGGAAGGTCTTCGAGTGTCTATTCTGGCTTTTAAGCCCAGTCCACGTGTGGTTGCGGCTGGTCCTCTGGGAAACCCAAAGAGGTCTTTTACCCTGTGTGTGTGTGTTATAGTGATTCAGTAATTTTCCCAAATCAGCTTACCAATTCAGAATTTAAAATAAAAATAAGTTAGTCCTGAGGTACTTGTAGTTTTATCACATTATTGTGCTGTCTGAACTTACACTCAGAACAAATACTTCATGTAATCAATGTTGCTGTGCTTCAGACAGGACAGATTTGTATGGGGTCTTCTTCCCAGATGATATGAGGGCTTGTGAGCATTAGCCCACCTTCTCGGGTCCTTGTGAGAACAACTGCTCTTAGGCAGAGGCTGCTGTGTCTTCCCCTTTGGGCTCTGCTGCTGCAGTTCAGCCTTTAGTAGACTGTTGGCCCCTGTGAGTCCCCTTCTTAAATCCTCTGCCTTGGCTGCCCTTCAAACTCTGCCTCTATCTCTGGGGTGGAGTTGGAGAAGTCTTTCTTCTTTCCTCTTACTGTAGTCCTCTTTCTGCATTCGCAAGCTCTGCCAACTTACTTTCCCTTTTGTGAAGGCAGATTTTATGGGAATCCCCCTCGCCAGCCCCAGGCTGTGAATGATGCACAGCAAAACAGAAACAGGGTCTGCGTGAGTTTTCTGATTTGCTGGGAAGGCACCTCCTAAGACCACTGTAGCCAGCTTAACTGCCTGTATCTTCCAGGAGGGCACATGTGTCCTTGGGGAGTTTGCACGTGTGACTCCCACTGAGCATAAATGGGCTGTGTTTTAAATTTGTTTTGAGCTGTGTATTTCATCTGTGAAGTTGGCAAATAGTTGAAAGCCATAAGCTACTGTTTTTTGAAACCTTCTTTGCACACGAACATAAAACGTGTGTATTGAATTTGGACATTGTCCAGTGACTGCCCTTTTCATGCAGCTAAATGTAGATTACAGCTGTTTCCTCTGGAAAGATCAATACAGTCATAGTTTCTCCTTCTCTTACAGAGTGTCTCCTCTGCAGAAGTCTGAGATAGTGGAGGTGGTTAAGAAGCAGGTAAAGGCCATCACCCTTGCCATCGGGGACGGTGCCAATGACGTCGGGATGATCCAGACGGCCCACGTGGGTGTGGGAATCAGTGGGAATGAAGGCATGCAGGCGACAAACAACTCGGATTATGCCATCGCACAGGTCAGAGGCGCGGTTGACCAGCTGCTCCATCCCGTGCACAGTGGTGTCAGCTGGCCCGTCAGTCCAGCCCTAAGAATTCTGCCACCCGCTTTGAGGTTGACACCTAGGTGAAACCACTAGTGTGTTTGAATGTCTTTGTAGTCTTGGTCTTGTACAGTTTGTAGGCCCTGTCCTGCCAGTCAGGTTTCTTCTGGCTAGTTGGGGGTTGTCCAAGCTTTCTGTCATCCAGGCAAGATATCTTTCCTGACAGATAGGTTTCTGCTCCTCCTAATAATAATCTCTACAACCTGCAACTCATACATCTGCCGTGAGTGCTTTTCCTTCCACTGCCTTGTGCCAAAGAACACTGTGCTCATGACACCCACTCTGTAGTTCCCATGGGGGCATCTCCCTTCTTTCAGAGGTGCTAGAACATTCTGTCACTGGGCGTTTAAGATGAGGGGAAGCAGTAACTCACGTCTGTCATTCTCCCTGTAGCTGTGACCAGGGCACTGCCCAGGACCACTGCTGTGAGGTGAATTGCTGAGAGCATGAGCTAGTTTGGGGCCCTAAGTACCCCAGGGTAAGAAGTGAAGAGCCTCCCACACTTAGGCCAAGTTCATCCCATCCCTCTCTGGATGGAACGTCCCCGGGAGAGGCCCTGATGAAAGTAGTTACTGCACAGGTGGCCTAAGGATGAAAGAAATGTCTACTCCTTAACGATAGCCAAAAAGTGAAGAGTCAGCCAACCTCCTGACCCCTAGGGCACATATCTAGGCCATCTGACCTGAATGATTGTACAGAAAATCGACACATGGCAATGAACACAGAATGTTTCTTCCTGTCTCCTGATTGTGGTATGTTTTGATTAAACGCTGCTTGTTTGCAGATTAACTAGAGTTCCTTTCTCCAGTGTTTAGTCTTTTGGAGAATGTGTTAATCTTAATCATATGAACAAAATTAGTAATAATGGCTTTTTCTCTCTTCATGCTCAAGTCAGGGGCTACATATAAAACAAGAAAGAGCTTCCAGTCACCCCAGGGTTACAGGCTGGTCCTCTGCAGCTTTGGGGCTCCACCTCCCCAAAGGAGGGCTCTGCACTAGATCACCTCTCGGATTCCCTCCCAGCTCATGGTTCTGCAAACCTGGAGAGGAATTACAAATCCTCATGACTCTGAAAAGTGCATGAAATCAATCTTGTTCTTTTGTTGATTTCAAATAAATCCTCAAGATAATTGCTCAAAGTAGGTAGAAGGAATTCTGATTTTACAGGTGGGAAAACTGGGGCTCTTTCAGGTGACCTGCCTCAGGTCCAAGCATCCAGGGCCAGAGAACACCAGATCTGCATGTGACCTTGGGGACCAGCCCTGCACACCTGCCTGTTTGCTTTCCTGAGTCAACTACACCAAGGCCTGGGGGACTCACACTTCCTGTAGTCTGTCAGCAAGCGTGGATGTTATACACCCCAGCATTATTAAATACTTGACTTATAGCATCATATGGCTGGGAGGGATCTTTAGAGGTTTCCTAGGAGTTCTAGGCAAATATTTGTCTGTCTTTTTCTTTAAAATGTCTAGGGAAGGGTGATTCCATGACCTGCTTTATTGAAACTGCATACTAATAGGATGTGGAGTCTGGACCAACTGGTATCTTCAAATTAAAAGCATCAAAGAAAGACAGAGAGGGGAGCAGGGCTTTATGTCTCTGTTTAGGGGTTTTCTCACCCCTCTAGCATAATAGTCACCCAACTGATGAATGGCCCCCATGTCCGTGGTTCTTCATTTCTCCTCTCCATGGTCCTGTTCATAATAAGGCAGAGGCCTCGTTACGTTAGGGCAGCGTTCTTCCCCGCCTTACAGCCTCTCCACCCAACAGTGTGCTCCCTCTATAGTCACTGAGAGGGAAAAGTCACAGTTTGATGAATTTCTTTGCCCTAGTGAAATGATAAATGTCTTTAGTTTAAGTTAACAGCTTGTCTGTATCTGTTTATTTTAATGTGGCTGTTTCCATTTTGATTGGGTTTTTGAGAAAGTACCCTGAAGGACTATATACTGAAGAAGAAGATTTAGCTTAAAGAGTTGTCCGGGGAAAAATTATGAAGTAGGCAAAGTTCAGGATCTACTTCTTTCCAGGAGCCTGTGCTTTTGTCCACGGGGCAGCTCCCGAGGTGGACACCGTCCCCTCATCGGCTGCCGTGCCCGTGGGCAGCCTGTGCCGGCTGCGGGAGCCCTCAGCAGCCTGTTCTCGGGAGAGAATCGCTCCCGCCCCTACCTTCCTAATGTTTCCTGAACGACCTCATGAAAACAGCATTTTGATTTAGGATGGTTTTTTTTCTGAAAACAAATCATTGTAGCACTAACGTCGAGGCGTTTGGGATGAGTACAGCAGATGTTCTCCGTGCCCATTGAAGTGTAACATCGGGGGTCCGGGTCGAATACAGACTTCCTTTTTATTTGTCTAGCTAGTTATTTTATGATTCCCCATTCCCCTTGGGAAAACTTAATGAGCCTTTATGGGCAGTTTTATTTTTCCATGTGCACCAACTCCTGCCATTTTGAAGCGCCATTTAGCTTTTGGAATACGCAGGCAGGTGAGGGACCTGCCTCACCCTGATCTTTTGAAAGAACTCATTGAAAGGTGATGCCACATCAGATTGAGTCCTCTTCTTTAGTGCTAATGGAAAGTATCATGTGGTTCCTTCTTGAAAATAATGTAGTTTTTAAAAATATTGTATCTTGTTAGTCTTTTCTACAGATAATGAAATTTAATTTCAAAAGTAATCTGAAATCAACAGGAAGTCTGTAATAGCAAAAGAATTTCTAATGTTTGTGGATATGCTCCATACAACCTGATGATCTCTTCAGGAGAGTGGTGGGGTTTGGGCTCTGGACTGCCCTGCGACTCTGTCTCCACTGCCCTGCTCAGGCAGGGAATTAGGTTTTAGTTCAAGGCAGCCGGCAGGAGGGGCGGGGTTCAGTGTGGGTATGAGGCCCACTGAATGTGCAGAAACTGTACATTTAAACAGAGTCATTCCTAACAGTGCACTCACTCCAGCACACAGTACGATCCACAAAACCAAAAATGAACAAACAAGCAACAAAACCACTTCATTTCCTTCCCTCCAGCTCAATGTTCACACTTTTTGGGACCTTTGTGAACTAGGACACAGAAGGCCAGGCCAGGCCAAGGGGAGGCTGTGGAGACCCGATTGGGTGGTGCTCAAAGACCCTGTGCCCAGAGAGGGTTCAGTTATTTTATTGGAATATTAGGATATTGCTGCATCTTTCAAACTGTGAGAGCCATTACATTACTCTCAACTTAGTATGGTGTCTGCTTACTTGCTGGTTTTTGTTTTTCCTGACTGCACAGCACTGTAGCAGGAGGTGCTCTGTACTAGTTGGCAGAAGAGGAGAACAAAATGGGTACAGAAGTGGAGACAGAGCGCGTGTTGTCTGTGTGTGTGTCTGTGTGTGTCTGTGCGTCTCTGTGTGTCTGTAACTACTTCTAACCTGCAGGCCGACAGTGGAAACAGGCCGTGTATATATGTGTATCCCTTTATCAAAAGGGTGCTGTTGCATGGGCGACATTATCCCTCGCTTCTGTGGTCACCATGGGATCTGTGCTTGAGGTGTCTGGTTCAGGCTGTACTTTCCTTCCACTGCGGTGTTCATCTTCTTCTAATATTAAGACCCTTTGAAAGCATTTATAGAAGTAGAATTTTATGAGAATGATCATTAGAAGGCCAGCTGCATATTTGGGGGAAATGACAATTATGTAGATTTGAGAGATTTTAGCTCTTCTTATTGGGCCTGAAAGCTTGGCCTTTTATTTTTGTAAGTGAATGGTTTTTTCCTTTGAAGGACATTGTATGACTTTTATTCCTAAATGGTGGGCTCCTCTGAACTTTATTTTCTGTTTTCAGTTTTCCTACCTAGAGAAGCTCTTGCTGGTCCACGGTGCCTGGAGCTACAACCGGGTGACCAAGTGCATCTTGTACTGCTTCTATAAGAACGTGGTTCTCTACATTATTGAGGTGAGCCACACTGCCTGTTCCTTCATAAGGAAAGCCTTTTCCATGGGGCATCTTTGGTGTTTCAGATAACTTCAGAGATGATTTTAAAAACTTAAAATTAAAGAACAGGTACTGCTGCAATGTACTGAAGCCTGTGTCCCCCATAACCTCTTTGAAGCTGGGGACACCTTCCAGATGTGGGTCCTCACGTTGCATAACCAAAGCCAGGAGTCAGCAGCCCTTCTCTGCTACCATGCCCCATGCCCTCGCCTGTGGCTCCCCACTGCAGTCGTCCCTGCCCCGTGGAGGAAGGCCCTCTCCTTCCAGTGCTCCTCTCCACCCAAGTAGATACTGCTGTCACTCACAGGGTGATCAGAACCTGGCAGCAGTGTTCGCACGTTTGTGAGTGGGCTCTGAGACTTCTGGGCAACCCGGTCAGTTTTTTCTTTACTAGAATGAAAGGGCCTGATTTTTTGCTATAGTTCTCATGGAATTCTCAAGTTTCCTGAGCATTTATTCATTGTTTTGGGGCTATCTGGGCACTACTGCTTAGTGCCCTGTAGTGGAATAGGGGGCAGGTGTGGAGGTAAATGGAGAGTAAACCGACAATTTAGGTAATTTAAAATATCTCAGTGAATTCATGGAGCTGTCACTCTGTGTTTCATGGTGCAGATTCAGTTATAAGTAAAATAAATGTGCTTGCTAGAGGAGCCAGGTAGGAAGAAGGGGGAGCCCAGGAACAAGTGGAAAAGGCACTTTGGTCTTAGTGGGAGTGGCAGCCACCTCATTTCTCCTGTAAGGACAGCTGTGCTGCAGAGGGGTGGTGTTGAGGCCGTGGTGATGAACAGATTTCCGAATGTGAAAGAGGCAGCAGGCAGTCCCGCTATGGAGAGATATAAAAGCAATGTTACTTGTATATGGTGTTAATATCTCATTCTGTTATGGATTATTTTGTGTCTGATTTCTCAACTCTTGGGCTATTTTGTGTGATTTCTCAACTCTTGACAGAAATAATAACCAAGGCATAGATTAACTTTTTCAGATATGGTCCATGAAAATACTCAGCTCAGATAATTTAACAAGTAATTTGCTATGAGTAACTATTTCTTTACCAAGTTTCCTATTCTTTTTTTTTCTTAAATATTCAGGTCAAACATATAGGTTCACATCACTCACTCTGTAACTAAACTACTAACGAGCTGTGCAGATTGTTCACTGCACAAGGCTGCCCAGCCAAAAGGGGTAAGCGGGGCTGAAACAAAGGAGAACCTGGAAAAGGAGATGCATTTTCCTAATTTGTACAAAGGGCAGCCTACTTGCCTTCTCTGCTTGTCTTGTGCTATAATATTCAACTCAGTCCACTTCAAGTAAGAACTTTCAGATGTTATGTGTAATGGATTCTGTAGTTTCTATCTTCTTCCTATTCACATTTTTACAATTCCCTTTTAGCTTTTTAAAGATGTTCGTCCCCCCTTCCTGTGGCATTTCTCGCATTTGTGATAGGAGTGACTCCTAAATGTCACTTGGGGTCATAGAGTATTAGAACCCTGTTCCCACGTGCCATCGAAGTTTCACATGCATTTTAAGCTCCTGTAACTGTTGGCTTCACAAGGTTTCTTACTAATCTGGTTTTCCTCACAATCAGCAAATTACAGATAGTCTAGACGTCTTATCAAGACATTCTTCACGAAGCTCCTAGCCCTTCAGCTGTCCAGAGCATCCTCTGGGGCCTGTCTGAGTCATTTACACCTACTATCTTGCCTTTTTTTAAAAAAAAACTTCAAGTGGGCCAAAGATGAGAAGAGTACAACTTGAGTCTGTCTGAGAAGTTCTATTTGGGACAAGGCCCTGAAAATTCTATGTGAGTTCTTTAAGATAATTTTTCAATTGTAGTGGGCAACAGTTGCTAACTGGCCTTGTATTAACAGCCTTTGAAAGCATTCTTTACAAAGTTCTAAATAAATAAGAAGGAAGGAAGGAAAGAAAAGAAAGAAAGAAAGAAAGGAAGGAAGGAAGGAAGGAAGGAAGGAAGGAAGGAAGGAAGGAAGGAAGGAAGGGAAAGAAAGAAAGGAAGGAAGGAAGGAAGGAAGGAAGGAAGGAAGGAAGGAAGGAAGGAAGGAAGGAAGGAAGAAAGAAAAGAAAGAAAAGAAAGAAAGAAAGAAAAGAAAGAAAGAAAAAGAAAAGTCTCTACCACTGTCTGTCCAGCGTTTTAGTTGCTGTTCCTCAGACATGTTAATTTGAAAATGAAGACAAGGGGATGCTCTCCTGTGCCTGGGCAGTGCAGGCGCTGGCTCTGCAGTGTCTGTCATTTCCAAGTGGCCTCTGTGGCATCAACATGCACGGCAAACGTTTCCCAGTTTGAAACTAGGGAAGTACCTCTCACATGCTATCCTACTGTGTTTTGACCTAAAAAGTCAAAGATTGTCATAATTTGATTAGCTCCTTTGCAATGAATAGTTTTGGGTTCTGAGGATTTTATAATTAAGTGAGAATAAATTAAATATGTCATTTATTTGTCTTAAATGGTTTTCTTGTAACTCAAGGAGAAACCCTTTGTGATAGCTGCTATGTTTTCCTTTCAAACGTCCTCTGATATACATAACTCTTATTTTTTAACAGTCTAAAAATCATTTGGCAAATTAAAAAGATATAGACATCCATGCACACACTCACTTATATAGTCTTAGCCATTATTATGAGGATAGTCTATGATTCGAATGGCCAATAAAGGTTGCATGGAAGAAGTATGAGCCCATGGTGTAATACAATCTACTCACTTGGTGTACTAACCTGTAACACTTGGTTTCTCTATAGAAGGGATGCATGGCTATATTCTCATAGCAATATGGAACACAACTGAGGTTCCCCACCCTGATATGTATATTCTTTTCTGACCTTTTTCTCTGATTTACAGAGATCCCTCCATACAGACAAATCAGTGTTGTTGTTGTTTTTTTCCACAAATGTGATTGTGCTTTGTAATACAGTCTACAATGCCTGTGTTTTATTTAACAGTGCATTTTGAGTTCATTCTGGGTTGGCACATGTAGATGCGCTGCATGGTATTTCACAGCATAGTTTCCTACAATCTATTCAACCATTTCTGCATTGATAAACGTTCAAGTCATGCCCAATTTAATCAACAAAAAGCCTTGCAGAAAATCAGCGCCCCATAAATATTCCACCAGAATGATATTGATCTAATTAGACCATTTTCACCACAGCACCTCCAACGTAACACACACTCGGTTTATGTGTTACTGTCTGTGCCCCGAGTTCTGTTTTGCTGACAGGCCTCACACAATGCCTGATTGGTGTGCCACATTACAGGCTAAAATAGGCGCTCCATTGGTTGGAGTAATTAAAAATTGGAACAGAATGATGGGATCAGTGATTTCTTGGTGGCCTAATAGGTACAACTAAAACTACGTATAGCCTTTGTTTGCCATCGCCCTTGCTACTGTCTTAATTGAGCACTTGTTACCTGGGCGATGGCAAAAACCACTAGCTTTGCCACCTCAGTTATCTGTACTGCTGTCAGGATGAACTTGGTGAGCCATAGGCCTGCCCAGTTCCAGTGGCTGGCACAGTGTCTAGAACACAGGCACTCAAATGTGGTGGCAATGAGTGTGTGGTGAATTATGCTGCTCTCTTCATCCTCTTCCAGTTCTCCTGTGTACCCTAATGAAATTCCCTCATCCCCTCTATGCCCCTGCCCCTGCGGTCTAGCTCCCAATTATCCCGAGTCCACTCCCACCACATTCCCGCTTAGTTTGGTTTTAATCAGTGATATTGAAGTATAACTAATACATGGTAATATGCACCTCTTGTAGGTGTATAGTTCTGTGAATTAAGACTGGATTTTTATCAGTAGAAACTAAATGGCAAGTTCC
This sequence comes from Phyllostomus discolor, assembly GCF_004126475.2. Lineage (NCBI taxonomy): Eukaryota > Metazoa > Chordata > Mammalia > Chiroptera > Phyllostomidae > Phyllostomus > Phyllostomus discolor. Next base: position 110,044,497 of record NC_040904.2, read on the forward strand.
TGTCTCCTGTACACTGTGAGAGTGGTGTCCTGAAGACCTCCTGAGCTAGGCAGTAGTGCTGGTTGCACGACAGTGTGAATGTGCTCAATGCCAGCAAATTTTGCACTTAAAACTAATTAAGATGGTAAACTTTATATTATGTGTATCTTACCACAATAAAAAAATGCTAAAAATATTTCAAAGGAATGTCACAAGTTCTTTGTTGCTCTAACCACCTTGAGGGAAATGAAAATGTAGAGACAGACCGTATGCTTTGGGGAGCTCATTCGAAAATCTGAAAAACAAACTTCACGTGTAATTTGGCTTTGTATTAAAACCAATTAAGTGCTAAATTTGTGGCTGTGAGTGGATGGACCATACTTCTCAGAAGGCAGAATCCTGTTGTGGCCTAGACTGAGCAGAACCTCGGAGCCTTGCCCAAGCAGCTAGGCTTCCCATCAGCCAGCTCGAGGGGGTGCATTCCTGGTGTGTCTATCTGGGTTAGGGGGGCAGGAAAAGGAATAAAATTAGAGAAGGCAAGGAGATGGTGTAGATGGGATAGAAGGATGGCCAGGGAAGGGGATCTGAATAACCAGGCCATTACTGGCAGCTGGGATTCTTTTTTCATTCTATTGTTAGGCAAGTTACATAGTAAAAGTGATTTCAGAAAATTTGTCAATAAATAGGGCAGACAGTAAACTGAGACCTGGGGCATAAATCACAGCCATTATGTAACTATTTCCCAATATAATTTATAAGCTGAAAGACTGATTTTTAAAAACTCTTTGATTTTAACAATGGGAGGATTTAACCTTAAACACAAAGATTGGAGGGAGGGAGGTTAGGGAAGGGTTCTTATAAATTTTTGAATTACTGGTCCGGATGTGACCACTTAGTAATTCCTAAAGAGAACAGTCAAATAAATTCTTTAAAGTTCCTACACTATTTAACAACTAGGGGTTGGTTATTCAGAAATTCCCAGAGTATGTTTTCAAAGCATAGCAGCTTCAGCACCTTAAGCATTTATGAGGTAAGCATTTGCCCATGGTCTTTCTGAATCCTAGCAAAAGGTTATTTGGAATGGATAACATTTTTTAGTGATAATAAAATTCAAATAGAAAAGTAATAGGAAAGTTACTTAAATTTAACCTGTACTTCAAAAAATTAGATAAAGAAAATGTGTACCCAGTTATGTTTGAAATAGAGATGAGACTTTGAAATTGTGCCGGTGGTTAGTGGGTGGTTCCTAATACTGAGAAAAACCATAACATATAGATACTGATGTGGAAAATGGAAATTTTATGCTATTTAGAAGGCTGCTTATTTTGGCAACGTATATAAGGAATTTTAATGTTTTTTTTGAGGTCATTAAACTGGTATGGACATAGGCCAGAAAATGGGTTGCATATTTAGCAGGGAGATCTGCCTGGAAATATCACTGAGTGAGAAATAGAGATTTAAACCATAGGCATTTTGAGGCCAAATGAAACCTAATGACTAAATTTAGCTGAAAGCTAGTTAAGACTTGTCATTAGCTGACAAGCCTAAAACCACCAAGCAAACAGAAATCCTGACCTCTAGAATTCTACAGGACGTGAGGAAAGCCTTTCCAGCATTTTGCTTCCTGTATCTTCAAACTAAACAGTGAAATGAATTATGGCTCGTGTATATAAACTGACATTCTAATAAAAAATGTCTTAGTAGACTACTCTAAATTTATTTTTTTCTGAAGACATATACATATTCTCTTTAGCTGTTTTACAACTTTTTATTTCTGTTGGACCTCTACAAGATTTTGTCTTTTTCCCTCCATTTTCAGGCCATCATTACTTGAAAATAGTGTGTCTGAATCGCTTGTAGGTGGCCCCTTCTTTCACTTACTGTCTGATTGGCTTCCTGTTTGGGGAGCCTTAATTAAACATGTTAATGTGCAGACACACTGTGGGTTTGATCAGAATATTCCAATCCAGTGTCTATTTCCTGAAAGTAACCTGGATTGCATTGGAAATGGTGAAAGAATGTACTGATTTGGGCAGATCTTGCTTTAATTGTTAACATCGATAGAGACTAGATATCTTAAACCATGATTAAAATTTTATCCGGTAACTTTTCCCTCTTTTGGCTATAATTTAAGATTTAAATATACCTTGAAAAAAATGTATTTCATTCTTGACACACAAGAAATCTCTTTGTGGCAAAAGGCAAAATTCCTGATAGCTAAACTTTCCTGCACTGGCCTGTGCAACAGCTTTGTCAGAGGGCACTTTATGCTTTCTGATATAGATTCATTATTTGAAGGGCTGGATTTGCAGTCATGAGCTTACTGGTAATGTTAATAGGTAAAGGTGAATTGAAAAGCTCAGTCAGCATATGCACCTTTTTATGAAGTCTATGGCTTTATCAAATATGAAACCATCCATTCACCTAGTCTGTGGCAGGTGGAATGCCAAGACCAGGGTCCTGGGACCAGCTCCACAAGCTTCCCCATTTAATGGTGGGTGGTGGTGGTGTGTAGGGCATGGGAAGTGCTCCAATGGCTATATGGTTGCATGCACAGCCATTCCAGGAGCACCTATTCCAAAACATCCCAGTTCGCAGGGTCCACAATTGCCTGCATGGTGCCTATTTTGTGCTGATAGTTGTTGAACAGTAATTACAATTTTAATATGTTGGAAGGAAAACTATTTTGAGAAAGACTCCTAATTGCCATTGGGCAATTAGAAATGGGAGTTGACTAGAAATAGAAACATTCTTAGTAGTACTTTCCTTGCCTCAGGCATCCTCATTCTCTAAGTCAGGCTCTCATGGGCTGTGGGATGGGGATGAACAAGACAGAGCCCTTGCTCTTGGAATCGAGTAGGGGATGCAGATAGGAGGTCCTGCAATTACAACAGAGCCCTTGGGTGCTGGCTTAGAGGAAGGCAGTTTGCAGTGAGAACTCAGAAGTGGTGCTTCACACCTGGGTGGGTGGCCTCAGGTTTCCAGGATAAAATGAGTGAAGGCCTGAAGGATGAGTAGGAGCTGATCCGGTGAAGGGGTTGGAGGAAAGGATTAGGTCAGGATACCAAAACGAGGGGGGGGGGGCTCGCCTGTCTTTCCCATTCCGCCCTCTCTGTTTATTGCAGCTCCATGATGAATGTCAGCAGTCAGCCTGGCCCTTAGTAAACAGCAGGGGAGATGTGCACCTTTCTGGGGCCTCATGTTTCAGAAGGAAGGTGGCTGCAGAACTAGTTAGGTGTGTGCTTAAGAATGCCCCCTCCAAGCCTAGCTTGTTGCTGCAGTTTATAGAGCTTGGAGTTTATTAGCATAAGAGGGAGGGAGATAGTTACAAAGCCAGAGAAATACTAGCAGTCTGGAAGGATTCCCCTACAAGATACACAATCACTTTGAACTTTATAAAAATAGACTCTTCCTGCCTTTCACCTGTGACAGTATATGCTCTTTCTAATGTTTTTGCAGCTGCTTTACCTAAGAGGATCATTACAAAGATCCAACATTCAAAAAAAAAAAAAACTAAATCTACACATTGATGTTTTAAAAATTGAGTTTCTTTTTTTAAGGTTGAATGTTTTTAGTGTGATATATATATATGAGTAAATGGGTTTTTTTTACAGTTTACATTAAATATTATTTAGTATTAGTTTCAGAGGTACAGCATAGTGGTCAGACAGTCATACACTTCACAAAGTTCTCCTCCCAATATTTCCAGCTCATCATCATTTTTTAAAATTAATTATTTTTATTCTGTGTTTTGCATTACTATTTGGTCTCCTTATAGTCCCTGCAATCACCACACTGTTGTCTGTGTCCGTGAGTCCTTTTTTCTTTTTGGTCAGTCCCTCCATCCCCCGTTCTCCCTGCCTCCTCAGCTGTCATCCTGCCCTCTGAGTCTGTCTCTAATTTGCTTGTTAGTTCAGTTTGTTCATTAATGTCATAAAATGTTTAAACTTCTCTGGAATAAAAAAAGCTCAAGTCCAAAAATAAAATCAATGCAAAGGACTCACAGGGCTGATGCGAACGCTGATAGGTCTGCCATGCATGGGGCCAGACTTTGCTCCGGAGGACCCATTCTCCCTGCCCACCTGGTGCAGTGGGCCAACCCCCAGCAGAGGCCCAGCTCGCCACCTCTTGGGTTAATGCTCCCCTGTTCCAACTTACTGTCCTTCCTTCAAGTCCCATTGTAATCAGAGACATCACCTGCGTCATTGAGTGCTAGAAGCTTGTCAGGCTGGATGTTATTTTTATTTACCAAACTGGTTTTGGCTTCCCTAAGGCAGGGACTGGTGCCTTCTGACTTTGCCCCCAGACAGTACTAAGTACACAGTGCTTGTAAACAGATCATCTGTTCATCAAACACATTTCAGTTGAAGCTGGCCTGTAAGAATCTATTAGGCTTTGTGGGTGTTTGTTGTTATTGCTGTTTGGGTTTTTAAAGAATGTAAAAGAAGACTACTTAAGTAGCATGTTATATTATCCATCTTTTTTCTGTCTAACTTAAATCTTTTCCAGATGAAATTTTCATACAGAGAAGCGTACCTACCCTCCTAGTATTAGAAGATGAACTCATTTTACCATTTGTTTAACCTCATCTTTGGTAAACTTAAAGGATAATTTTGATCACATTTTTAAACACTTTCCTACCTTAGACTACTTTTACTTTAGTTGAAACTCTCAAATATATTTTCACTCTTGTGAAGCTGATTTTATAAATTAGATTTTTGCCATTTTACTCTGTTCATATTGTTCTGTCCTTTTTTTTTCCTGCCAGTAGAGACCAGATTTCCTGAAACTTTTGAAAGCAGATTTCCTTTAATTTTTCAAATTAAGCTTGCGATAGTGCCCAAGCTCAAATCCACTGATCATGCCTATTAATTCATTTTTTACCTCTGCACCCAAATAGCACCATTCTGCACAAGTGAATTACAGTGACATTTGATTCAAGTGGTAGACAGGCCCGGATCAGGAATGGAGACCTCAGTTATAGGCTGTAGAGAAGATGGAGCATATATTATAGCAGGAAGAAACACAGGGAATTGCATCGTCTCCCTCCAGTGATGGAGAATAGTTGCCTGTTTTCGACAGTGTTGCCTTTGCTCGCAGAGGACCAGGAGCAGGGTGCCTTCTGCCCCCTACGCCCTTTCTCTAAACTGGTCAGCCTGGCTTAGGAAAGAGACTGAGATTTTTGGCCCCGTAGTTTTAAAATACCTTTTTATAGTCAGGTAAAAAGGAATTATTATGTTAATTCAATTCACCTTTGTTTTCCTGGACTTATAAGTGTTTTGGCTTTGACATTTAGTTAAAGTAACTTCTGTTAATAAGTGTCACATAAGAAAGCTCATCTCTCCTCCAGTAAATACCTGTACTTTTAAGTAGTAAATAACATTCACTGCCTTCTGACAACTCACTTGAGCCACTATATTGGTTTTCCAACAGATGTCCTGAGAGCTCAGGGTTCTTAGTCCCAGTGTCCTGGCAGGTCGAGTGGACTATTTAAAGAAGCCCTCAAGAATAGGAGTGATATATATGCTTTCTTGCCTGGTCTTTGAAACTGAGGGAATGCAAAGTAGATTAGTGCTAATAATACTGCTTGTACCTCCAGAGCATGCCAGTAAAAGAACATTAATTAAAATATTGGCCTCTTTTGTCCGAGGATTATTGGATGAAGTTTGTTATTGCTCCTTTAACTAAGCTGAATGTTATTTTGATAATCTCTTTGTTGGTCACAATCAGTGTGAAAGTTGCTTTTTTATAACATCAGCTATTAACTAGGAGCTTTTGCCTTCTCGTTAGCTTCACCTTATTAGTTTATTTTATTCCTTCAAAGGTGTTTATTACTATGGTATACCACTTTCTTTCTCTTTTAATAAGTTATAATGTATGTAGGCAGTAAAATGTCCCTGTTGTAGCATCCAGTCCCATGAGTCGTGAATGCACACAGCAGTGTCATCGCCATGACACTCAGGTGTAGAAAAGGGCCATCTGCAGAAATCTCCCAGCCCCGTGAGGAGTCAGCCACATCCGGTCCCTAGCAATGCAGGTCTGTTTTCGGACTCTGTAATTTTGCCTTTTTCAACTGTCATGAGTGTTATGAGTGGAACTATATGGTTTATGGTCTTCTTTCTGACTCCTTTCACTCAGCATAACGCAAGTGAGGTTCAGCCATGTTGGTGCATCAGTAGTTTCTTCTTTTTGACCACTCAGCAGTATTCCATCATAGGAACGGGGTTTCCCATGGCTGGGGAGTTCTGGGTGCCCAGTCCCAGGGGCTTGTGAACCACAGACCAGGATGTCACTGGATTCCAGGTAATATCAAAATTTAAGAAAGGACTTGAGTAAAATTTGACTAGAATAAAACTGGCCATAACAAAACAAAATGATGATGGGGGAGGGCTGAGTGGGCTAAGTGAACACCTCGTGCTAGTGCTTCCTGAGGACAAGAAAGGCCAGGAGCCCACAGCATTGTCTTCCTAGGACTACTCTTCCATCTGCCGGCCCACTGGTAACTGTCATTAGTGGAGAACAGCATGATAAGGGCACAGTCAGACCACCTGGGGGCTTTGCTTCCAGGTCAAGCCATGCAAATTTGGGCATGCCCCTGGCCACTGCCAGCCTCAGTGACCTTCTCTGTAAAATGAGGATAATCAAGTACACACATGGAAAAGTTTGTGAGGATTAAGAGAAATTATATAGGAAAGCCTTTTAGAATCGTGCTGACTGCTCAGTCAGCTTACACATTAGCCTTTAGCATTATTTTATATACTTACATAATATTTGATGAACCTTACAACTGTAGCATTGTCTGGGCTTGAGGTTATTCTAGTCTCTGTCTCCCCCTGGAACAGAAATCTGCCCACAACAGCATGGCAGCTGTCTAGTCCACCTTCTGCTGGAAACCTTCTGGGGAGGAGCAGAAGCTTCCCCTACTACATCTTCAGACAGCTCTACCTCAGACATGGCTCCTAGTGTACACTACAGCACATGTGATCATCACAGACAAAGTGATCGTGATTAAATCTGTTAGAGTAACTTGAAATTTGCTTGGTTCCATCTGTGCTAATAATCAAGGTGCTGGTAAATAATTGTATTGCAGTAATGTGGCCACCTGTCCATAACTGAGAAATAATTCTTCTAACATCATCTGTAGCCTGATCACCTTTCCTGGCCCAGAGTGGCATTTACAGATTTTGTTAATTAGCCCAGAACCTGTGGTGCTCTAACACTTTGCCTGAGTTACATCAAGAGCATTTCAATGAAGCATTAAAACTAATAGTGTACTAGTCCCTCAAAACTCCAGTCCCTGATTAGTCCACTTTGCTGGAATTTGCTGGAAGGAATCCAAGTGAGAGTGGTTCCGCTGCTCCCAGAACATGAGCTGGGCTGGTTTCTTTCAAAGCCAAGCCATCTCGTGTTGACTGAAACTCGTTTTCCGGGCTGCATTGGATCAAGATGTCTGCCTGCTTCAGAGGCCAGAAAGAGCACTACCCCTTGGTGTCTACTGAAAACACAACTTCCTTTCCTCCTGTGTACAGACAGATGGGTAGGAATGTGCTGTCAGCAAAGATAAAATCAATGCTTGCAGGTGGGTAATGTTGCAATGTTGATCTTGGGTATTTTCCACCTGGAAGAACTATAGCCTTGAAATATCCGGAAGTTCTATCAGTTACAGTGGCCTTCAGGGTGCTTTGAAATTCACCTGCTTTGGCACACTCCACCATAAGAACAAACACCAGTGAGATATATCCTGCTACTAGTATGCATCAATATGAAAATGGACTTGCTATTCTTGTTGTTGAATATATTTTAAATATATAAAAGCTGAGTGCATTTTGTATATGCTGACTTTTTAGGGGGTGATGGGGTGGGTGGGAGGGGACTTACAAGAGAAATTTACCCAAAAAAGGCAATACACAAGGCTGTGAAAAATGCCTTGGCTATTTAATAGATCACTGGTATATCTCATTTTTGATCTGTCCCTAGTATCATTGACTGATGCAAAATATGCATTTGAATTATTAATTCTTACTGGAGATGTTAAAAGTTCGTATTATGCATTCCCAATATTTTGTTAGTTTAACCCCAAATGTATCTGAAAAGGTTGATAGAATTTCAATGTAGGGAATTTACATAGAAACTTGATTTTCTTCCCAGACAAATGACACCAAGCAGATGGCCATTGTCTTTACCGTGGTGTCCCAGGCCCATTCTTCTTATAGTCTCTGAAATAAGCACTGCCATACACTGAAAGAACCATGTATAATATGCATGCTCTTGGAGTCTGGTTTTTCTTCCCTCTTTCTGTTTGTGTAGTTCCGTAGAGATCTGTCTGGGATAGACATCCCTGGGGATGCCGCCCACAGGAACTCTCATGGGAGGCCCCTTCCTGTGTGGCTCCTCCAGAACTGGCTCCCCTACCTCTAGCTGGAGTCTCTGCAGGCGGGCGTCATGAGTGATAATTCTGTTGCTTCTCCTTGTTTGCCTGCTTCAACAGCATCTATCACAGCATTAGTCCCACAAGTAATATCTGCCCTTATCAAGCAATGCTAATCTATGTTTTCTGAACAATAAGCATACGTAGGAAATAAACCCTAGATTCTACTTAAAGCATTTAAGTCTTTATTATTACTAATTAAGTTGGTAGAATGAATTCTAAAGATTAATATTAGAATAACTTTATAATCAAATTTTATAATCAATGAGTTAGAAAGAAAATTTAATTTAAATATTAATCAAAAAGATATAATATTTAAAGTTAACTTAATTGTACTAAAGCTATGGTAAGAAAAGTGCCACATTGGAGTCCATGTGAATAAATGGAAAGGCCTACCCCACTCTTGGACAGGAGGAAATAAGTACACACACACTGACATACACATGGAGATACACACACACACACACACACACACACACACACACACACACAAAGAATCAAGGCAAGTATTGGAACAAGAAAATGCTGCAGATCATATAAAATGTAAATATGAGAAAAAGCCAGGAAGTTTTGAAACTGAAAGTGCTGAGAGGGACCTGTCCCACCAGACGTTAAGCGCAGTATAGAGGCAGAGTGCTGGAAGCTGTGTGGGGCTGTGCAGGTCCGGCCCGAGGACTGCACCAAGAATGCACAAGCAGACCCGTGTGCGGCTGGATCTTCAGTTTGTCATAAAGTGTCACTGAAATGAGTGGGGAAGAGATCGCTCACAGAAATGGCGGTAGGCAACAGAGGGCCATTTGGAGAAAATATTATGCCAAATTCATAATCCGTACTTTACTTTTTTCACCAAAATTAATTCCAAAAGGAATTGAGATTTGTTAAATTGTGACTGCATTACCTTTTCATGTTGTGAAAAGGTAATGCAGTCACATAGTTCTAAATGTTAAAACCCCATCCAAAGTTAAACATACTAAAGTCCCCTCCTGTCTCTTCACTTCCCTGGCCCCTGCCCTTTATAGGTGTCCCTAGTATGCCCTTTCAGTGTTTGTTTATGCAGACCTGGACTCAGTCACGATGGTTCATCATTGTGCCTTTGTTTTTACACAAAAAGGTTGCATTCTACCGACCCGTTCTGCACTTCGCATTTGTGACATGACAGTGTGTCTCAGGAATCTTTCCACATCGACATTAGAGGTCCTCCTCATTCTGTTCCAATTGCAGAGTGTTTGGTAGGTAAATAGTTTACTTAACCAGTCCCCTGTTGATGGACACTTGGGTTTTTTCCAACTTCAACATTTTCCTTCAACAAATTATGCTGCAGTGTTGGATAAATTCCTAGAAGTGAGACTTCCATGTCAAAGGGTAAATGCATTAATAATTTTAATAAATAGAGCCATTTCCCTCCCCCTTTTTTCATTTCTAGGAATTCTCTATATATTGGGGAAGATTAGCTCATTGTCAGTGGCATGAATTGCAAGCATTTCATTTTTTCATTGTAGCAAAAAAAAAAATGGAATCACCCCAAACTGTTCATGGCAGGCTGGGTCCCTGGGAAGGAGACTCTGAGATGGAGCTTCGCATGAGGAATGTTTGTTAGAGTGCCCTGAAGATTGACACCTGCCCATGGGAGGGAAGGGAAGCATGAAGAAACTGTGGCTCAGGGCGTGGATGAAACTCTAGGTCAGAGAGATGGCCAGGGGCCAAAGCTGGGCTGAGAACACAGGTTCCTGCTCTTGGAATAGCTCAGCTACTTCCTTCAGGGAGAGCATCCTAGAGGAGGCTATGGCTCAGGAGAAGTGATTCCTAAGGAAATGAGTGGGAATATGCAGAGAAAACCAAGGAAGGAAGGTCACCCTAGGAAGGGCATGCAAGTGACTCTGGGAAATTACAAGTAGCTCTGAATGGTTGAAGGCTAGGTTTGAGAGAAGTGTCTAGATATGCAGGGGGAGAGAAAACTGGGGTGACATCTGTTTGCCTTGGACATGTGTGAGTCATGGCATTTTGGGCATAGCAGTAGTGATGCGATGAGATCTGCACCCCTGAAAGATGGTTCTGGTAGCTCTTTAGAGTGACAGCTCATAACAGAGCAACAGTTATGTTTTCCAAAGTTGGCTACACCAATATGTCTTTTAAGTCCCATGCTCTTCATAAAAGTGCTTCTTCTCCTGAATAATAGGCTGTATCTGGATAGAACTTTGTAACAGCCTCAAGCAACATCCACCAGGTGACTTCCAAGAATAGGGGGTAAAGGGACACACAACCTTGGAACCCAGCTGTCCTGTTGTAGGAAGATCAACAGTTTCTTTTAGGTCTCAGCCGCCAGCCATGCCAGTGAGTGCACTTCAGAGAACTCCAGCACCGCCCCCCCAGCCTCACCCCCACCCCCTGCCTTCCAGCTGAGGCCAGTGGAGTGGAGGTTTGTGATCTGTACTGAGCACTGCCCAGTTACAGACCTGTGAGCAAAATTTATGCTGTCCTTGTTTGGAGCCTAAGTTTTGGGGGTAACTTGTTAAGTAACCACAATCACCAGGACAAATAGCAATGCTGATTCTGATTTTAAGCAATTAACTAATGTCCCATTGTGCTAACAATTTTATCTATTGGTTCATGTTCCTTTGAGCCGGTCACTTAGGGGGACAGAAGTTTGTTTTGTTCAAATAATAAATTCATTGAAAAGAAACCTAGTTACAAGGACCTTATCACTATGAGGTTTAGTGATCAGGCACCAGGAAAACTGCCCTTCAGTGCAGTCTGGTCTCCCTACACAAGTGTCCATTTACCTGGATCTGACCATGACACTGAAACTATCCGTTTCCTGATGACAGAAAAGTCCCAGATTTTCCTGTTGCTACATAAGTTTATGCAGTTGTCAAAACTTACAGAACTACACTGAAAAGTGAATTTTATTATATGAAAAGAATACTTAAAAATAAATAAAAATAAGAAGATAGACAGTCTAGTAATTGCTTCTTGATGTTTGAGTCAGGCCAGGTGCCACATCTGTCAGAAAGGTCTTTCATTAATATTGAACTTCCTTCCCTTCTCTTCTCCTTTCCCCTCCTCACCCCTCCCTTCTCTCTCTCTCTCTCTCTCTCTCTCTCTTTCTCTCTCTCTCTCTCTCTCTGTCTCAGACACACACACACACACACACAAATACACACACACAAAATCTTTTTTTATGGTTACGCCTGATAAGGGTGATTCATACATCCATGCCCATGTTTAGATTCAACAATGAGACTGATAAAAATATTGCTCCTATACCTAGTAAAACTGGGAAGCATTTCACAAGCCTGAACTTAGTGCCCTTAAGACAGCTTAAGCCAGGAAAAGTCATACATGCACTGTGTTGTATACACATGTGAGTAGTAGCAAGGAATTGTCTTCCGTTCTATTGTCTCATTCCTGGGAGTTCAGATGGCTCACAGGGGCTGGGGTGTGAATTTACTTCCATACCACTGGGCTTCACTTCTTATTAGGAGTAAGAAGCCAAAACTTCTTATTCCTAATTATTTTTGAATTGTAAGAAAATAGTTAAAATGTTCATGTTTCTATACATTTCATTAACCTTCAAGTATCATTGTTACAGTAAATCATAAACCACAATTCAAAAGGGAAAACACCTTCTTCGACCATATTTAGCATATTTAGTTAGTCTGTTTCCCGTATCTTCTCAGTAACAGCTGAAAGAGTTTCTTTACAATGACAGATTGTCAGCACATTGACATAGATTATTTTAGATGTATATTTTTAGTGGCAATGAATGATTTTAAGTGAGCTTTTTTCAGAAATACAATAATAGGGAGAAGAATTGTTATCCCATGTGTCAAACTTACAGAATTTTTTTCCTTTTTTGAGTAATGGTCAACCTAATTAGTAACTTAACTATTTTACAAAAGAAAAGGGAAATTTAGAGTTTGATGAAAAACATTCTAACATTCACTACAACAGACCTGTTGATAAATAGTAAAGAAAACTATCTTAATGGCTCAAGATAGAGAAAAATTATTTAAATACTTTAGACTTATTTCTGGTCTTTTATTGTATTTTATCACTGAGATTAAAATGTTTGGAAAGGAGGACTGATCAAAATGTGGTAGGTAGAGAGGGCAATCCTTTACATTTATTTGTGAAATTGAACTCAAATCTAGAGTTCTCAGGACAGTATTTTCCTAACATCTATTTTCAGAACCATGATCCCTTCATGAGATCCTGGTTTCTTAGGAAGGGGACTTAATTAGGATCAAAGGCTGAATGGTATGGCTGTGAGCTACTTACTACTTGGAGGTACTGGAAGTTATTTCATAAGAAGGTTGTGTTTTGTTTTCTGCCCCTGAACTTGGGGACTATCTCCACACTGTGTGAAAGAGAGTGGGATACACCCGGGTACGTTAAATCTTTTTAATGTAAGGAATGCTCAAGCCGGTTCCCAGAGAATAAAATCTGGCAAGGACCTAACGGGCAGGAGCTATTCCCAAGCTGGAGAAAACCAGCCCGCTCCCTAAGGGACCGTCCTAAATCTCCAGCGTTGGCTGGCAGTGCTGGTTTTTTTCACACTCATTGGAAATGGCTCCGTGCTGTGTAACAATTTGCCAGTCTCAACTTGATTCCTTTTAAACTGGTAAGGTTTTCAAGGAGAGATCTTTAAGGACATGAACCCAGGGAGGAGAAAACACTATGAAGTTGAAGAATGTAATTTTTATGTAGAGGAGAGAGCAGCTTTAGTTTTTCTCTAGAAAATAATTAATTGCTGCCAGGGACTGTGAGGCCTTCAACTACTGCCTACGTTCCCCATTCCCCGGGGTAGTCATTAGCGGGCTTGTTCGGGTCAGCCGTCAAACGTCCTGTGGGAATGTGGATCTGACCCTCTAGAGCCCCAGGTGGCTGGTCTGCATGCGAGAGATTTCGGGGCTCCGTGTGTCTGTCCCACATCATCCCGACCCTCGCCTGGCTGTCAAAAGAGGAGGCTTTTTCCTGCTCCTTGAGGAAGGGACCCCCTGGGCATTCGTACCACACCAGTCCCAGGAGTAAAAGAGGCCTTGAGTGGTCATAGAAAATATGGCGATAATAATAATAACAACCCGAAGAGTACAAAGAATGTAACTGCCAAACATAGAGGTGCAAGTGTCACTTACAGCTTCACTTCTGACCCCAAAACCTCACTGCTTGGCCAAGTTGTGCTCCTGGTCTTAGTCTGTGTGAAAATCTTTTACTTTTTCTTTTTCTTTTTTAGGGTAAAAAATAATATGGATGGGAATCACTTTGAAACTTTATTTGCAGTTACCAGGACCACTATAAATCTGTATTTAAAAATATTGCTGAACATTTTTAATGACCAAGAGAAAGCCTTGTTAAGATAAATAATGACAATTTTTATAGCATACGAACTCAGCTATGCAAATATATGTGCATATATAAAAAGACTAAAGGGATAAAAACCAATATATTCTTATATTTGAGTTAATAAATATATGGGGGATTTTTTCTATGTATTTTATAGACATTTTTAAATGTTCTAAAATGGTATGTCTATTTAATATGCAGAAAAAAATCATTTGAATTTATACATGTTTGAATTGATGCTCTAATGAAGGGAGTTTGGAGAAAGACAACCAGAACATGTAGCTGATGTGCATTTTAAAAACAAAATCACCCAAAAAACTCAGAAGCAAAAGTAGGCCATTGAAACAAATACTAGGATTTTATGGGAAAACTATCACTTAGGGAAGCTTACGTTATTACAATACCTTTTGCTGTCAGTAATACTCACACATTTATTTACAAGTGGTTTCCCCTGAAAGATAAATACTATTAAGCAGTTTACTCTCCTTAGCAAGGTTTCACAAACTCTCTTTTAAAGAGTCTCTAGTGGACATTAAGTAGTTTATAACTTTACGTGACTTGAATTCTAAACACACCAAAGTAATAATAGACTTACTATGACACAGAGTAAACAAAACAGCTCTGTTGTGAAATCTATTTCAGTCATTAATTTTATTCCACTTTGTGGATTTGAGGTACATTACTCATTAAATATGAACATTGTACCCAAGAACAATTTAGTCTCCACTGGAGTGAGATGGGTCGTGCTTTGTTGACTTCTTCTATATTAATCTGTTCCTTTTTGGTTTCACAATGTGTTTGTGTATTTAAAAGTTTATATGTACGTGGTAATTGACCATGGTAATTGGTGCATAAGAGAAGCTTTACTGCAAATAAAGCTTTGCGTTCACTAATTTGAAAGAAACCCATTTTATCTGCCACTGTATAGACTATGATTCTACCAAGCATATATGAACATTTATTTAGGAATTTGATGTATAGTTTGTCTTATTAGGATAGGTTTTATTCCATTTAGATTTTACTTTCTACTGTCCCTTAAGTTGAGGAGGGCCAAACCTGGTTTTACTGAGGGCATGCCTGTTTGCCTGTGGACCCTCCGAAAGCCTGGGAGCGGTTTCAGTGCCACTCACGATGGCACATTTGGATTGTTCAAGTTTTGTTAAACATTCCATGCTGAATTCATAGAAAAATGTAAGGCCTGGATGCTTAATTATAATCAAAAGGAAGAAACAGTGCAGTATTTGTGGATGGATGCTGTTAAAGTGTGAACAGCTATCCAAGGGAAGGGGACCTGGGTAATGGGGCCTGTTGGGAGGTAGATGTCACAGGTGCTTACATACCTTGTGCAATTGGACCTCTGTAGAACAACAACAAGTCCCTTTTTGGTTCCACAGCCAATGTTATTTCAAGAATTCTTTAACACCTGTGTTATTTTCCCTGTTCACTTTTGCCAAGGCTATGATGCCTTTGGTGCAAGGCTCTTCTGCCCCTGAGAATGTCCAACTGGTGTCCTTACCGATGGCCACCATGTGTCACAGAATGAGCTTCCAGACTACTGTCAAGCCATGTTTGTTACCAGAAGAAATAGTAGTGATTCTACGGCAAAGACGCTAATCACAAAATGACCAGCGATCCGCCTAACTTGAAACTCCCTCGGGGAAGCATCTGTTATTTGTGGAAATGTCACTGGGTGCTCTGAGAACTCCCTTGGCTTTCTCCGTGTGTTTTGGGGTGAGGCACAGGAACGCGTCGGGAGGTGTCTGCACTCGGGAATTTGGTGCGCATTACCATCAAGCAGTCGTGTATTTTGATGGAATTCTTTTGTCTACCTGGCCTATTGAAGATAAAGATTTTGTTTTTTATGGATAGCTTTTTAAAATAACTGGGTACCCAATCCTTGATTGGGAAAGACTATTTCAAACAGTTTTAAATTCTTAGTAAGAAAATAATATGAAATTTCTGTGCATTAAGACAGCACTTATAGGGAAGGCTGATCTTGAGAAGGAAGAGGCTGGGAGGCATGACTGTTGATCCAAGCTTGAGTCGCATGATCTTTCTACACTTCAGTGTCTTAATTATAAGTAGGGACTTGACTAACCTCATGGGTAGTGGTGGCAGCTAAATGATATTAACATATGAGCTCTGGCCAGAGTCTAAACCCTGAATACACTTCCTTCCTAAACACAGTCATTTGGTGGATGATTGGGTGAAACAGAAATCGATCACTTGGAAATAAACCAGCCTCTTCACCGGAGTGCAAACGTGAACTGAACAGGAGCCTGGAGAGAGGAGTCCGTGGGAGACTTGCTCCCAACAACTATATTCAAATGAATAATGAACTTTTTCTCTATGTATTTTTAAAGGCTTCTCTTGAAGCAGCTCCTGGATTCAAGGATTTCAGCTGCTCTTGCTGATGGCAGGCGAAGCCATTTTATGACCCAGGAATGTTCTTAGGGAACAAATTACCACTCTTCTCCTTTGTCCTGGGAGAGAACACAGTGGCTCTTCTTTATGAAAACAAAATGTGGACATTTCCAATAGAGCATCCAGATCTCCAGGAACACGTAACACATTTTCTAAAGGAAATTAAAAAAGCGAAATATTTTCCGATGACTCAACATATCTACAACAATTAAAATCACAGTAGTAGCTAACACTTCCTGAGCCTTTTTATGTACCATCCACTGTTGTATGTGCTTTTCACATCCTGACTTATTTAATACCCATCAACCCCCAGTAGGTATTCACTATCATTACTTCCATTTATGTGAGGAAATGAAGGCACATACAGCTCACGTCTCATGGTCAAACAGTGGCTGAGCCACCATTTTAAACTAGATGCTTTGCTGCTGGAGCACAGGCGGCCTGCCCTGTCCCCATGCCAAACACCTCTGAGAACAGTGGGAGTGAGCACCAGCATCTGCACTGCTCTGGTCAGAGCAAAGCTCCTGTTATTCGTTTCCTGAAGGCGGGGAGTAATAAGCACCGTTAAACACAGGTGCCAGATTCTCAAATCTCACATGGGATGACAGGTCGATCCTAGGAAGTAAAGCAAAAGATGCTCACACTGAAAATTGTCACTCAGGAGTTATTTGTGGTAGGTTCCTGAACTCCTGGGGGCACTATATGAATTTTTTCCTTAAACTAATAAGCAAACAAACAAACAAACATGTTCCCTGGGGAAGAGATTGATGAACTGAGGAAGTAAGCCTATCACAAAGAATGTGTCTTAACACTAAGAAATAGGACTCCAGCTATCACAGCTGCAGTGAGCTTTTCCACCTTCAGGCCCTGCCTCGGCCTGCTTGGCAAGTGTATAACCTTTATACAATTCTTAGTAAGCAGCAGCAAGAATAACCATAGGGTGTTATTAGGGCATTGTTTCAGCAGCCAGAAGGAGCATGTGATTCTAAGAGCTTCCTTAAAATCTGTCAGTTGTGCAACTCTGTATTACTCTCAAGCAGAAGCGGCAGAAAGTATCTTTCAGCATCAAGGATTACTGAGATCTTGACCCTTGCATATAGTATGCAAAACTATATATGCATACTTCCATTCAGGCATGGATCCTGCAATCTGAGCCTTAATCTTGCTTGGTTTGCTGAGGTCTGTGTATAGGAGCACATTGGGCTATTGTCTGAATAAGATACATAGTTGCAACCAGAAAAGAGATCTACCTAGTGGAAAGATAATTAAAATTTATTGGGTGGGGTTTACGCCTCTCTGGGAGTTCCACCTCTGTGCAACACCTACATTTCTAGGTTCTTGTGGAATCTGTGCTCTCTTCTCTGGGATGGCTGTAGAGTCGAGGGCTTCTCTGTAAGGTGTTCTCCATGACTGGTTGGCTGTCCAGACATGCTCACTTGGAATGGGTTAGTGTTCTGACCCAAATAAAAATCCCCTTGTTTCTCAGCTTCAAGCCAAATTCTCCAAGGCTTCTGTATTGCTCCATCACTCCACTCCACTGGCCAAACACATAACTCTTTTGGAAACCCTTACGGGTAAACGCTAACCAGTGCTGCTTTACAGATCTGCCACCCACATCCCTGTCTGTGGGTGGTATGCTCGGGAAGAGGGTGAGGCCTCTCTGCATGATCGGAAAGCAGTTCTGGACTTTCTCCCTTTCCCTTGCCGGAGTGCTTGCATTAGCTATTGGGAGGTTTTCAAATACACTTTGAAACTTGAAGTGATTGGATGTAAACAAATGTTATTTGATGATTTAAATATTAAAAGTGTGATCTACGTGGTAACCTATATTAAGTAGAGGTTCATTATGGGAATGACAGAGCTTTCAAAATTTTGCCTTGCACTAGAGACACTTCCTATTATTTTAAAAATAAGCGTGTCATTTTAGAACTTGTCTTTACAGATACATACAGGGAATAACTGCAATAACACAATTGATCAAGGGTCAATAATTAAGGCAAAGTTTTTATAGTGGCAACTTCACAGGGACCTTGAAGCCCAGCCTCTGTGCTCAGTACGTTTTCTGGGAGGAGGCAAAAATAGTGAAGCAGAATTACTAACACCTGGGAAATGCTTGTCCCCTTTTAAAAAATAAACAAACTGATCTTAGAGTTATGAGATGTGAACTGGGTATTTTAATTAGGAAAACAATAAGCCCAAGTGAGCCTCTTTTTCTACACGAAGCACAGAGAGGCGACATTGGACATGGCGCTCCGGGAAGCGTTGGGAATTGCAGCCTCTGGACCTCGGTCACTGCCGGGGCGTGCCAGTTCCCACTTTATTTGTAAAACTGAAGGCTTGGATGCTAAACATTACTTTAGTAATAGATCAATCTGAAACTGTCTTTTTAAAAACTTCATCATAAAAGTAAGCCTCTAACCTTCCACACTGAAATTTTGTGTTCACCAGTTGAGAGGAAGAAAAATAAAGCTTGATTTCCCTTTCATTCCAGGCGCCCATTCAGTGGTTCCTTTCTTAGTAGCAGTGCAAGTTACTATAACCATATAGTGTAAACTATTATATGGAGTGATGAAATACGTGTGCAGAAAGTAAAGGAGTGTGTTGCTTTAATGAAAACTAATTTGTATGTTTTGGAAAGACTCAAAGGTGAAGGTTTTTTTAAAGCTAATTAGATATGAGTAAGACTACTGAAAACTGGTGAATTAAAAAAAACTTCATGAAGGACTTACACTCAATTTGTCTCACTTTAAGAAAAAACCTTGGAACTGGACGTTTATAACTTAATAGTATTGATATATTATGCTATCTGTATATGACAGAGAAATGGAACTTTAGCCAGGAGAGCAGTTCTTGACTGTGAAATCAAATTTTGTGAATAAATTTACATTTACATATGCTAAGTTAAATAAAATATTTATGGATCAGGTTTGACTGCTTTTCAGTTAACTGAGTTACTGCAGGTGTCCACTAAATCAGATGGCAGGATTGTAACTGGTTGCTAAAATGAGTTTAATGATGTAATTGAAACTGAACATTGAAATTATAATTCAGTGTTTGGGATAACACAGTCATTTAATAGTGGTTCATGATGTGAATTTAAGAGATACTGTAATTTTATTTGACTCCAGTCATTTAATAAATAATTATTGCACAGATAATATATACTGCCATGATCTCTTATTTAATATCAGCATCCGAGTCCAAAATGTCACTGGCCTCTTCCCCATATCTTAGTATTGAAATTCTGCGCATCCTTGAAAAACCCACTTCAATATTACCTTTATCTGAAAGTGAAACTGTGGTGGACTCACAAAATGATTTGATGATAATATATTAGATTATTATGTTCTCTTGGCCTTAGAGTTGGCTCAGGTACTATGATTTTTGCCTGACTTATTTAAGGGAGCACATGCTAAAATAATGTGAGTAGCCACTAAGACTCCCACTCATGTGTTGGGAGAGATAACAAGTGATGGTCCACAGCAAGCACAAACATCCATTTCTTGAGAAAAGAACACATTAATAATATTCTGCTGATGAAGTGGCTGCTGGTACTCTAGTGCACTGTATTCTCTAGCAAAACACTGTGTTTGAGCTTAGAGAGCCTTTTAATTTTGCCAGGATGCTTAAAAATGCTTGTCTTAATTTGTAATCATTCTCTGGGGGTATGAGGAATGGTTTCTTTAATGACACTAACATAAAGAGGATTCTTGGTTGAGAAGAAGCAAACATTACAAGTTATATTAAAAGTGTGAAAGTAGAAATAAGTGGTGCCTGCTTGAAAAGCTATAAAATTTAGAAGTCTGCCTAGTCTGACAAGGGATGGGGAAGCTAATTTTAACTCTGAAATATAATCTCTATGTGTTTTAGAGTTTAATTTTCTATGATGTTAACCAATTTTATATGAGTTTTGTAGCTTTATAATTCTGCTGGCCTAACAATTAAATGGGAAATCATTGTGTCTGTATTTATAAGACTAGAAGCTACTTCTTTCATTATTATTGGGTCACAAAAATTGTGAAGAGCTTTGCGTAAACACGTTCCAAACCTAAAGATGTCATAAAAAATGAACATTTTCTCCTTTTCTTTTAAGATCGTTTCAGTTGAGCTGGCATTTTGGTTTACTCTAAAAGGACTCCTTTGGGAGGATACCCCGAGCCTCTTGCGGCCTCGCCACCTAGCTGCCGCAGTCTGGGCTGGACGGCCCTGCTGAATGACTTCTTCCCTTAGCCTGCAGAGAAAGGGATTCTGTGAACCTAAAACCATAGCCCTTGTCCAGGGGGACTTGTAGCAGAAAGAAAAGGCAGAAGCTAGCTAAGGTTTAAGATGTTTCTTTGGGAGAAATATGAGGTGTTAAATAGTTAGAAACTGCCATCAGAGTTTTAGCATTGATTAATAACTCTTAGGTCCAGAATGTAACAGTTACCCAATTCACTGACATTAAACATTTAATTGCCAGCTTTTATCATCTTGTAGATTTTCAGTTCATGTATTTTAGATGTTTGGATAAGGGTTTTGTTGAAATATTTTTCTTATTTCCTGCAAATTCTGACTTTGCTTTGGAAATAGATTCTTAAGAGTTATCTTACTTTTTCTTATTTACCCTTATTTAAGGCTAATGAGGTAATATGTGTATGTATTTCATTTGGTCAGAAAAACATTGTAATATGTATAATTTATTCAAAAGTTAAGGTTGCTTTGGAACTTTCCACATGCTTGAAATCTGAAGCCATGCGTATGGATATAGTCTCCACACATATTCTATCCTGAAAACCGTACTGGCATTTCAGATATTAAGTACAAAGAGTATTTATAAAATGGCACATGGCATTTAACATTGAAACTGTGGAAATATTTAAGTTACTGTCTTGGTGAAGCTGCAGCTCTACAATATTAAGTTCTTCCATTGCTTTGAAGGCATTCATAGATATTTGATGATTACTATTATAGCAATTTGTTTTTTCTGAACTGTTTAATTCACAGTAGTTATATTTTAATATTTATTAAAAAATGAAAATGGCAAAGACTTTAAAGACTCAAAGACTGGAATAACATGCACTTACTATAATACAGCATTTGCTACTTCAGAGGCGGATCCCAAGATCAGGCTCTGGTGTAAGGATGGGAAGTCATTGTCCACTTGTTTAAAGACCGAATTCACTTCAGACTCTGGAGATACTTGTTCTAGAAACACTGTAGACCTGGATCTCACAGTTTACAGAAGAATGTAACAACAAAGAAAAGTGAAGTCAGAGAAAACAAAAGATACCACAAAGGGAATGAATGAGAAGGGAGTGAAAGAGAAAAGAGATCTTGAACTCGAGATCTTAAGACTTCACAGGGGACACAGAGTGAGAAATCTGGTAGATTGAAAAGTGACATGATTATACTTCTCTGACTGGGTGTGATCCACTGCCTTATCATCAAATTCACCATCCTTTCTTGTGCTTTATCTAGTCTGCTGTAGAACCTTTCTATTGTATATTTTTTAGTGCAGTTATTGTATTCTTCAGCTCTGTGACTTCTTTTTTGTACGTTTTAAGTATTTTCTGTCTCTTTGTTGAAGTTTTCACTGTGTTCATTCATTCTTCTCCAGAGCTCAATGAACATCATCATGACCATTATTTTGAACTCTTTATCTGTTTTGTTAAAGTCATTTTCTGAGGTTTTATCTTTTTCCCTCCTTTGGAACATATTACTGTTTCTTTACTTTCCCTGGCTCTCTGTGTTGGTTTTGAAGCATTGAATAAACCAGCCATCTCTCCCAGTCTGGAAGGAGTGGTCTCATGTAGAAAATGACCCATAATGTTCACCCTATTCTAGCTTTTGGTTCTCTCTCAGACCTTTGTAATTATCCAAGCAGCCTACTTTATTTTTAGTGCTTACCAGTAGTTGAGGGTATCCCAAGACTTGTCAGTGTTCCAAAGGGGAGGGTCTCAGCACCTAGATTCAGGTTGATTGGAAGCTAGATTTTTAGGCGACAACTTTTAGAGTATGCAAATATATCTCTTTCAGGGGGAGACTAGGAGATGGGTGTTTCTGTCTGCTTCCTGTTCACTGATCCCTGGGGTGATCACTACTTAAGAACAGTTTCTTTCTTTGCTATCACCCCAACAAACTTGAGAACACAGGCCCCCTGGCCACCAGAGCTAGGTGATCAAGGGATGTTCCCTAGGCAGCAGACACAAAACCAAGGCATCATGCATAAAAACTAGGACACCAGACCTGTGGACAAGCTCCATGCCAGGAGATCCCCATGCTCTGGAACATGGCAGAGGAAAAGTGAAAAGATGGTGCCCCCAGACTCCATCCCTGGAGGCTATTTAAGGAGGTCCCTCAACCTTTGTTAAAGTAGACCCTTGGCTCTCAGGTTGACACTTTAAGATAAGCGAACAAGCTTCTTTCACAAAAAGTCTGGGCACTTTTCAATCAGCTGCCTCTGTCCTGGGATCAGGGGTGGATGAGTTCATATGTGAGCCCTTTAAGGACAGTTTCTCAGTTCACTATAGCCTTGTGGGGCCCCTGGATGCAAGCCCCATTGGCCTTCACATAGATGTTTTGGATCTTATTTCTCAGGGGCAGGTCTTAAAATGTGGGGTGCTGGATGTGGGGTAAGAACTCTTTACTCCTCAGGGAAAAGCTCGGGTTTGTGAGTTCTTTTACAATTGTGGATTGCTATAGGCAAGGGGGTAGTTTATAATGAGATTGTGTCTTGCTTGTCATACCTATGTCAGTGTGGGTTTTTGCTCATTGGCCTGATGTCTAGGAGTTGCTCAGCTAGTTTGGCTTTTTTTCCCAGTAGAACTCGTTCCATATGTAACTGTAGATTTGGTGTATCTGTGAGGTGAGATAAGTTCAGGATCCTCCTACGCCTACGTTGCCATCTTGAACCAGAACTGACAAGTTGGTTTTAGAGATGTTAAAACGGCAGTGATTAGGTGGACAGGGATTAGGAAGGGATGAATAGGTAAAGCACAGGAATTTCTAGGGCAGTGACAGGATTTTGCATAATACTGGGATGATGGATACCTGATGTCTTACATTGTCAAATTCATAGAACTATGTAATATGAAGAGTGAACCCTAGTGTAAACGATGGAGTTTAGTTAATAATAATGTACCAATATGGCTAAATCAATTGTAACAAATGTACCACACTAATATAAGATGTTAATAGATACTTATGGGTTAGTACAGGAGGTAATGGGGACTCTGTGCTTTCTGCTCATTTTTCTGTGGACTTAAACCTGTTCTAAAAAATAAAGTCTGTTAATTATTTTAAAATATTGCAGTGATACATAAAGATAAAGATGGTCAGGAGCCAGTGAATAAAAGAAGGGTTGACATTATAAATGCAGTTTGAAAGTCTTCTGTGTAAAGAGACTTTCAGGGGTAGATGAGCTCCTAGTAGGGGGTGATGAAAGAAGACATGAAGGCCCAGCGCTGAGACTCCTGGTATTCCCATATAAGGATCGGGCTCATGACAAGGAAATGGTGAGGACGAAAAGGAGTGACACTAAAAATTGGAGGAGTGCAAGTGTCACATCACATCACAGCAGCCAAAAGAGAGATGAATTTGAAAGGTCATTACTAATGCTCCAAAAAGGTGAAGAATAATGAGGGCTTATAATGGTCATTAAATCTGATGATTGGGTGGGAGAAATCTGTCAGAGAGAGTAGCTTCAATGCTGTCCTGATTGGAGCTGGGTTGTAGAGGTTAAGATTCAGTTGATCTGGAAACAGAAGCTTTTTAAAAGTATAGATTTCTTTTAAGAACTAAACAGCTTACCTTTTAGGAAGTTGAAGAATGGTATTTGTTTATTTGTTTTTTAACTATGGAAGACAGTCTGTTTATAGGAGGAGGCTAAAGAGCCAAAATTGTGATGGAAGGTGGATCTTTGGGAGACATAATAGAAAAAGGTGGGAACGGAGCCAAAGCCCTGATTAAGAAGAAGCCATAAAACTAGAAAGAATTGGAAGATAGGTGAACAGAAAAATACATATATGGTGGTTTTCCTATGCCTAGCATCAGAGATTGGGGGTTTCAGAGAAAATAGGCACGGAGATTAAAATTATATCATCTTATATCTCTGATAAAATGAGAGGTCAACTTATCTGATAATTATTTGGTGTTTGAGGTACTGAACCAAGTGGATTGTGTATAAAATGAAATTTTGAGACATTTTCATTTGAAGCCCTCCACAGTAAAGTGCTTTGAATATACTGATAGAGACATCATTTTTAATTCAAAAGATCCCCTAGAAATTATCATGCCCACTCTTCTTTCAAAGGATAGTGGCATAAAAGAAGGTTATATAGATCGCTTAAAGTCACATGACTATTTAGGTGTTCAGTCAAAATAATGGAAGTCTTATCTGAAGCAAGCTTGTATTTCTTCTTCTACACTACCACAGGTGTGGGGAGTTTGAGATGATCCAATGGTGATAGGCAGTTTGTGGTAGATAGCTGATATTGGAGTGAGAGGTAAGAGATAAAAGCAAAGTTCTTTTTTTATTGAAATATAATTCACATACCATAAAATTTGCCTCTTAAAAGTATACAATTGAAGGATTTTAGTACATTCACAGACCTGTGCAACTGTCACTACTATATAATTCCACAACACTTTCATCACTCCATGAAGAAAATCCATACCCGTTAGCAGTCACTTCACATCATCTCACCACCACCACCACCACCACCAAAGCATCTGGCAACCTCTAATCTATTTTCTGTCTCTAGGGATTTGCCTATTCTGGAAATTTCATATAAGTGAAATTATACAGTATGTGGCATTTTGTGTCTGGCTTCTTTCACTTAGCATAAAGTTTTTAAGGGTTTGGTCATGTTGTAACATATTATTAATACTTCATTTCTTTTTGTGGCAGAATAATGCT
Organism: Phyllostomus discolor; assembly: GCF_004126475.2. Taxonomy (NCBI): domain Eukaryota; kingdom Metazoa; phylum Chordata; class Mammalia; order Chiroptera; family Phyllostomidae; genus Phyllostomus; species Phyllostomus discolor. Next base: position 110,069,567 of record NC_040904.2, read on the forward strand.
CCATTAAATGAATCTACCACATTTTGTTTATCCACTTGTCAGTTGATAGGCATTTATGATGTTTCTACTTTTTTCTATTATGAATAATACTATCCTGAACATTTACATACAACTTTTTGTGTAGACATGTTTTCGATTCCCTTGGTGTATAGCTAAGAATGGAATCAATGAATTTATTTATATATGCACATATATATGTATAATTACATCATTATATCTCTCAGAAAGAGATTGAAAGAGTCCACATCTACTTTACAAAACAAAGGTACACATCTCGGAATCTCACTGTGGGGCATGATCCATGGCACAAAAAAATTTCAAGGGCACAAACCAAGAAGACAACATTTGCTGAAAAATAAAACAATAAAGCCCCTCAAAATGGTCAGTGAGACATTGCTGCTGAAGAACTTCCCAGAGAGATGCTCAGGGAGACACATGAAGGTAACTGTCCCTCATTTCTGGTAGACACAGTATTCATGCAAAAGCTTTGTTGATCTGATTGATCTTTATCTGTGATTGGAAGCTCAGAAGTGAAATGGTCATCGTGGGGATATATACTAATGTGGGTATTTTAGTTGAAATTTGAAGTCAGAACTTTTTTACCGATTTAACTGATTAGTTGAAAGTAAAGACAGGTATTGCCAGTTAGTTTTATGGCAGACATCTTCCTAAATTTGAATGAGCTAAGGTTGGGAAAGATGCTTAAAGCATGTGATACAGGGTGACTATGTGATGCACCCAGGGAACCTCATGCCCAGAGAATATGATGTGAGCAAGGTAGTCCCATGTGATAAGAGGGCACTATTTTATCAAACAATAATGTAATAGCAATAGTGTATTAAAAATGAAAAATATTTTAATTTTTTCAATCACTTCTCAGTGTATTAGGAGGAAAAGACACATCTAAATGAAAGTATAGCAGGATAATTAAAAGTTATTTGAAACTTCTTGGTTATAGCTTTTATGTATACTTCTTAGAAGTAAGAAAAGTGAATTATTCTAATGAATGGTTAACAAATTCTTTGGAAGTCAGGGTTTTTTCCCTTTGCTTTCAGATCCTAATCAAGATGTCAACAGATACATAATTTCAAATAACTTTACTACTAGACCACTGTATTACTTTTTGGCATGGATCAGAGGTCCAAAGTATTGATGAATAATACTCTAACAAAACTTTATATTCTTGTTTATTCTGTGAACTAGATATTTCAGGATTTAGAGCTATAGAAATAAAGCTGAACCTTGTCTCAACCTAGCAATAGGTAATATTCTTCCACAGCTGTATGAACCAATGGGCCAGCAGAGTACTCAGCCCCCATACTGCTCATTAAAAGATATATTTCTAATAAAATTTTATTCACTATTTAATAATTTTCAAAATTATTAAATTATTATTATCCATTGTATACCACTAGTAATTGTAATGAAAACTCAATCTAGAATAATTTTTTAACACTTAGAGCCATATAGCCACAGAAAATTAATTTTGATTTTTAGTCATTATTTTTGTAAAGTATGATAGGGTGATCAAAAAGACTTTTAAACTAAAATACATTAAGCTGGGATTGAGTTATACATGCATGGGTCAAGTGCAATGGAAAACAAATTTGAGACAAAAATAATGACATAAAATTTCTGACTGTTAGAGAAATATTTGTTCATATATTTTTTAAAGTGGGTTCTGATGGGCATCCACTTGTGGTACCTAGAATTCATTGCCTACATTAAAAAGAATGATGCAAATCTTATTTTAAAATGTCAGCATTTACAACATGCCAGAAATTATATCCTTTGCAATTACTTAACTTTATTACTTAAAAATTTACATTGCCTTAACAATATATTGAAACCAAAGCAATATACAAATTCAATGCAATCCCAACAACATTTCTTGCAGAAGTAGAAAAACTAATCCTAAAATTTTCATGGAATCTTAAGGGACTTCAAATAGCCAAAAACAATTTTGAAAAAGAACAAAATTGGAAGAAACACACTTCCTGATTTCAAAACTTGCTACAAAACTACAGTAATTAAAACAGTATGGTACTGGCAAAAAGACAGGCATATAAACCAATGGAATAGAGTAGAGAGCCCAGAAATAAGCCATTGTATGTACAGGCAATGATTTTTCAGCAAGGGTGCTAAAACCCTTCATGGTAAAGGATTGTCTTTTCAACAGATGATGTGGAGAAAACTTGGTATCTACATTCAAAAGAAAATCAAACCCATAGCATATAGAAACATTAATTCAAAATAGATCAAAGTCCTAAATATGATAGCTAGAACTATAAAACTCTTAGAAGAAAACATAAGGAGAAAACATGACATATGGATTTGGCAATGGTTTCTTGGATATGACACTGAAAGCACAGGTAATATAGATAAATTTTACTTCTTCAAAATAAAAAATTTTGTGTGTCAAAAGATACTCTCAACAGAGTAAAAGGGCAACTCACAGAATGGGAAAAATATTTGCAAATCATAACTGATAAGGGATCAATATTTATAATATATAAAGAACTCCTACAACTCAACAACAAGAAAACCAAAAATAAAAATCAATTAAAAAATAAACTTGAAAAGACATTTCTCCAGAGAAGATATACAAATGGCCAATAAGCACATGAAAAGTTTCTCAAGATTTCTAACTATTAGGAAAATGCAAATCAGAACCACAAAGTGAAAGATACCAATTCACACCCACTAAAATCACTACCATTTTTTTAAAATCAAAAATAAGTGTTCATGACAATATGGAGAAATTGGAACATTGGTGCTTTGCTGGTAAGAAAGTAAAATGGTGTGGTTATTGTGGAAGATAGTATGGAGGTTTCTCAGAAAGTTAAACATAGAATTACATATAGTCCAGCAGTCCCACTTCTGGATATATACCCAAAAGAATTGAAAGCAAGGACTCAAACAGATATTTGGACACAAATGTTCACAGCAGCCAAAGGTAGAAACAACCCAAGTGTGCATCAGTGGATGAGTGAATAAGCAAAATGTGATACATACATATAATGACATATCATTCAACCTTAAGAAATGAAATTCTGATAATTGCTACAACATGGATGAACCTTGAAAACATACTAGGTGATACAAGGCAGACAGACACAAAAAAGGCAAACATTGCATTATTCCAGTTATATGAAGTAACTAGAATAGATAAATTCACAGAGACTGAAAGTAGAAGAGTGGTTACTAGGGACGGAGGGAGAGGGAATGGAGAGTTACTGTTTATGGGAATAGTTTCAGTTTGAGATGATGAAAAAGTTCTGGAGATGAATAGTGGCGATGGTTTTGCAGCAATGTGAATTGACTTAATGCCACTGAATTGTACAATTTAATGATTAAAATGGTAAATTTTCTGTTATGTTTAGGTTACCACAGTGAAATAAATAAAAGAATATTGAGACAGCTTTTTGAATTTTTAGATATGCAGCTTTTCAAATTTCTCTTAGGCACACATGCATAGCTGTTCACGTGTTTGAAGAACACCTGTCTAATGTCCTTCACAGCCTGAACACAGTTTCTCTCCTCTCACTTCATTTCTCTTATTCTAGCCACCTGGAAGTTCACATCTGCTTCAATTATGTACAGATTGTTCCCAATGCCTTTAATGCCTCATCTCCCAGCTCCAAATTGATGAGTGGAATCTGATACTTCAAGATCCAGCCCAAGTGCCTACCACCTTTGGAAAAGCTGCAGTGACTCCTAGAGACAGAGCCCATGTATCTCTGTGTCATGTTCCCAAAGAACTTTTCCACCCCTCTGATTTATTCCAACCCTGTCCCAAGCCGGACGGACTTCCTTATTAAGGGCAAAGATGGTGTCTGCTTCACCTTCATGACTCCTACCCATAGCGCAGAGCATAATTTGAAGCACAGTCCTAGTAAATAGTTCAATACTTGAATTTTAAAATAATACTTATTCTTTTTAAAAAAATAAGAAATGTCACACCTTGCCCAGGCTGCAGGCACTGTGTGGCTGATGGAGGCAGAGAGACAGCATCAGCATTCTGCTGCCTACCTTCCAACCCTGTGCTGTGGAACCAGGCATTAAATCTTGCTGTCAATACGTTAAGAGCACTGCTTTATTGGTTATAAAACACATTCTCAAATATTTGCCACAGGTCCCGTTCATAAATGAAGTGATCTTATTCATATTTCTGCTACCCTTTCCATAATAAACCCCCCACCACTGTTCCAACACCAGGAGGCTGGAAACAACTGTGTCCTTAATGAACGATAGCAGATCCTAACCAGTGACCTCCAGATGAAAGACTCATTATTTCATTACTGGTCTCCAGAGCTATTTGGTCCCCTAACACTGTAGCATGGGATTTGGGCTGAAGAGTCTAAGCCTTGAACTATAAAAAATGTAAGTAGTCCTTGACACAATTTGGAGCGATTACATTCTATTGTGCCAGGAATTCCTTATTAAAAATCAATTTAATTGTGCATACACCATCTGGTCGGTATTACGGCCTTTTATGTGAGGGAAACACAGTTTTGCATTTACCTGATGTTCCACAGTGTGAGCGTGTAATTTTGCAGAAGCAGAGGCATTTTGTAGCACTGAAAAATCAGTAATTAAGGAAACTTTGAAAATGTTTACCAGACTTCCTTTTACTAACTTTTGAGACTTTTGAGCTAGAAGATTCAACTGCTTGTAACACTTGGGATTTTAATGGAAAAGAAAATGCTAAAGTAAGCAATTTATATGTGCACATCATATGCTACATTTATTTGCATGTTAAATTTCTGCTTTATACTTTTAAGATTCTAATCCATTTCAACTTAGATTGTCACATTAGTATTAATTTATTTTGGCTTTTTATTCAAAGAATTTTATTCGAAGAATGGAAGACAAGATAGTTTTGATTGTCTACTGGGTTGGTTTCAATCATATTAGCAAAAACAAAAAACTCTACACTATTTTAGCTTGAAGTCTTATAGGCAAATGCTTCAAACCAGAGTGACTGCATTTTGTTCTGCAAAAAGGAGAAAGATGTTTGCATCCTGTGTTTAAAAACAGTTTATACTCTAATTTTAAAAGAATACTTTCCTGTCCTTACATGGCATTAGAGGCTTAAGAGGTCATTTTCTTAATAAGTTTTTGATCTGTTTATGCACTCACAGTTTTGAAGTATTTTGTTGATATTACGATTTTAAGATTGCAGTGGCATTGTAAATTAGTAGCTATAAATACTGATTCGATTCTGATTTGCCTTAACATTCATATTTTTAAAAATCACTTATTTGTCATATAGGGTCTACTGTTAATAACTATAGTTTATTAAAACACCTATTTGGTACCAGTCATATCTTTAATCTTCTCTGTGCCCTGGTTTCCTCATTTGTGAAATGGAGAAAATGCCTACTTGTCAGGATTGCTATGAGGTTTAAATGAGATAATACATTTAAGGGGTGTGAGATTCTTGGCCCATAGCAAAGATTAAAAGCAGGTTAGTGTCCATTATGAAAAAGAGCAAAAATGACAATTCTACAGTATGTGATTTTCCTTACATTTCTTCATTTTAAAAAAGTGAAGTTTGGAGGGATTAAGGAAGATTCCCATGCTTAAAAAGCAATTATGTGCTCAAGCTAGGATGAAACTTATTTGGCCAATTCCATGGTCTATCCTATGCTCACATGCATGTGCTCTTTCCTCTTCAATGGTTAAGTGTCGATACTTGTCGTCATGTACTCATTTATTCAGTACCTACTACATGCCAAGCACTGCACTAGATCCTGAGCACGCAATAGTGAGTAAAATCAATACAATCTCTGCTTGCAAGCATCTTACAAATGGTGCAACAAATTATATAGGTAAAGCAACAAAAAGTATAGGATGTGACAAGCTAAAAGAGAACTGAGCATGGTGCAGTGATAGAGAATAACAAGGTCTTTTTTCTACATAATTCTTTAAAGTATGCTTATTTGTTGTAACAATAGAGGTGTATAAAGGAAAATAATTTATCTTTATCTGCTTCCATTTCTGTTCAGGTAATCAGTGGAAACAGTTTAGCTACCCTTCCATACCTTTACACTTGTGTAAAGATGTGTAGACATTTTTTGTTGTCCTTTTACAATAAATGATTCTAGTACACATTTTCTGTAACTTTCATTTTTGGTGGTTTGCCTTGAGAAGTCCCTAGAAGTTTTATAAGTATGTGGTGTTCGCTGCTAGCAATGTAGTTGTCTAAGTGATTCAGAAAGGGGAAATTCTCCACAGATTGTATTTTTTGCTTAAAGTTCTTATTTTTGATTGCATTTATTGGGATGACACTGGCTAATAAAATTATATAGGCTTCAGGTGTACAATTCTATACTACATCATCTGCATATTGTATTGTGTGTGTGCCACCCAAGTCAAGTCTCCTTCCACTGCCATTTATCCCCCCCTGCCCTCTTGCACCTCCCCCACTACCCTGCTCCCCAGCAATCACCACACTATTATCTGTGTCTGAGTTTGTTTTATGTACATATGTATGTATTTTGCTTAATCCTTTCACGTAAGGATGGGCCATAATACAGTGCCATTTTTGATTTTTTGAGTTAACAGTGGCTACACCAGTCTGCATTTCCACCAACAGTGCATGACGATTCTCTTTTCTCCACATCCTTGCCAACACTTGTTTGTTGATTTATTGATGATAGCCATTCTGACAGGTGTGAGGTGATATCTCACTGTGGTTTTAATTTGCATTTCTTTGGTGATTAGTGACAGTGAGCTTTTTTTTATATGTCTACAGACCATCTGTATGTCCTCTTTGGAGAAGTGTCTATTCAGGTCCTCTACCCATTTTTTTAATTGGATTGTTTGTTTTGGGGTTTTTTTTTTTTGGTTTTGAGTTTTATAAGTTCTTTATAAATTTTGGACATTAACCCCTTATGAAATGTATCAGCAAATATGTTCTCCCATTCAGCAGACTGTCATTTCATTTGGTTATTTCCTTTGCTGTGCAAAAATTTTTGAGTTTGATGTAGTCCCACTTGTTTATTTTTTCTGTTTCCCTTGACCAAGGATATACATCAGTTAAAATATTGCTATGAGAAATGTCTGAGATTTTACTGCCTATATTTTCTTCTAGGATTTCTATAATTTCAAGTCTAAAATTTACATCTTTAATCCATTTTGAATTTACTCACGTGTGTGGTGTAAGAAGGTGGCCCAGTGTCATTTTTTCTGCACATGTCCAATTTTCTCACCACCATTTATTGAATAGACTATCTTTACCTCATTGTACATTCTTGCTCCCTTTGTCTAATATTAATTAAACATAAAGGCATGGGTTTTTTTATAGGCTCTCTCTCAGTTCCACTGATCTGTGTGTTTGTTTCGTGCCAATCCCCTGCTGTTTTGATTAGTATGGCCTTGTAGTAGAGTTCGATATTAGGTAACGTGATTCCTCCAACTTTTTTCTTCTTTCTCAAGATTGCTGTGGCTATTCAGGGCCTCTTGTGGTTTCATATAAATTTTCATAGTATTTGTTCCAGTTCCGTGAAATATGCTATTGGTATCTTGATAGGAATTATGTTGAATCTTTAGATTGCTTTGGGTAATCTGCACGTTAATTCTTCCTATCCATGAACCCGGCATGTGTTTCTACTTATTTGTATCTTCAGCTTCTTTCTTCAGTGTCTTATAATTTTCCAAGTACTGGTCTTTTACCTCCTTTGTTAAATGTATTTCCAGGTTTTTTTAAAGCAACTGAAAATTAGATTGTTTTCTTAGTTTCCCTTTCTGATAGTTCATTTTTGGTGTATAGAAATTTATTTTGTATCCTGCTACTTCATTGAATTAATTCATTAGTTCTAGTGGTTTTTGATGGAATCTTTAGGGTTCTTTATATATAATATCATGTCATCTGCAAATAATGACAGTTTTACTTCTTCTTTTCCAGTTTGGATGCCTTTTATTTTTTCTTCTTGTCTGACTTCTGTGGCTAGGACTTCTAGTACTGTATTGAATAAGAGTGTAAAAGCAGACATCCCTGTCTTGTTCCTGATCTTAAGTGAAATGCTTGTAGTTTTTGCTCATTCATTATGATGTTGGCTGTGGGTTTGTCATATACAGCCTTTATTACATCCCCACAGATTTTAGAGATGAAGCTCTGCCCACTCCATTTAATTCTGGCCACAGAGTCCCATAATTTATTGGACAAAAAATAGTTAAGGGGGAAGTTTTTAGGGTATATTCCTACTGTTGTTGTTGTTGTTGTTGTTGTTATTGTTATTATTATTATTATTCTCATCATCATCGATTCTGATAACCCCCATTTTATAATAGCATCCTGATTTTTCTCCTTGATTTCCTACCTACCTAGTTACTTACCTATTTATTTTGCCTTTTCTTTTGTCAATCCAATGCTATTTCTTTGGCACGCATTTCTTCATTTACCTACATGTAGATTTAACATTGTCAAAGATAAGTGCTTACAATTTCATAGACTTGTTACATTCATTCCCTAATAAAGAACTTTAGGGTTTTTTCCCCTGTGCTTTTTGTTTTGTTTTGTTTTGTTTACTTTGTTTTCTGCTATTAACAATGCTGCAAAACAAAGTATGTTTTTACATAAAGGTACTCTTATTGATGAAAAGTGAATTTCTGAAAACACAGTTTCTAGATGAAGTAGATGCTTATTTTTAACCTAATCATATTGCCAGATCAAACATCCAACAAGACTGTATCATTTTGCCTTTTAAACATAGTTAATGCCAGTTAATCAGCTCAGACCTGATGTGCAAATCAGGGGATCGTGATGCTATTGCCACTTTAATGAGAAACCATATGGCTAATTTCTTTGATTATTCTCTGTACTTTTCCACTTCAGTCCTCTACCATGGGTCTTGGAAGAACAGAGTGAATGGAGGAACAGGTCCTCCCATTCCCAAATGAAGAAACCATCTAAGTATGTCAGCTTTAGCTGAGAAGCTGAGCAGCAAAGGTCTGTAGTCCCTGAGGTTGTACAATGGCGCTGGGACTTGTAGACAGGAGTCTGCGCAATTAGCCAAGATGGTTACTGCATTTTTGGCTTGAGGCAACAGTTTAAGCAAAGATGGATTTTTTTCCAAGAAGGAAAAGCTGTTTAATAAGTTTGGGTCAGTTTGCTCATAACAGCACTACATTTGAGGACCAAAAACCCCAGGAGCTTGGCAAGCCGTCAGTACTTGGCAGGCCTTCCCACCAACTCACCAAGTCTGAGGCTGTCCAGGCAGAACCTGGCTCTCTCAGCTTCCACTGTATTCATTTAAGAGCATTCCTAGTTAACAAGAAAGTAAAGGCAGAGGAATCTTTTTCCCGATTAATCCAGAGAAGTAAAATTTAGGGCCTATCAGCAAGCTGAAGGCACATCAGAAGGGGGACAGGCCGTCTGTTTGCATTGAGGGCTGTGTCTGGTGTAACATGGAAATTGTGGTCCACCAGAAATGACATTAATGTTTAGGAATTGGGCAGTGCTTTCTTTTCTGTGTATGAATTAACATTTGTATATAACTAACCAGTGTGAAAGTCTGATTTTATAGTGTGTCAGGGGGCCATTGTGTACCTGTCTCATGAATAAATAAAATAAAAACTAAGTACATTCATATAAATATTTAAAAATACAGTGTGTTCTCATACTTTTTCCATTTCACCTATAGAAATCTTGCCAAAATGAAATCAAGTTTGATTGTTTAGTTTACCATGTAAGAGAAAACCAGCTCATGGATTTTGAAATTAGGGTATAGAATTTTTGTTTGTTTTGTCTATTTTGGTTTTACTTTTTTTTCTTTACCAAATAAATATTTCCAGTGAAATAAACTGGTCTGGTCATCTAATGATAGATTATTTGAATGAAGATTGAAATTCAACTGGAAATGTTGAGAATGAGCTTGTTTATACTTTTCAAAAAGCTATGGCACCTGCAACTGATAAAAATTAGTACAAACATATCAAAAATGTTTGAAGAAACATGTGGTCAAGGCAGTGCCAACTTGGACAGAATCAGAACATTGGCTGCTTGTGGGAAATATCCTAACATTCACCTAATCAAGAATGAGGATTAAAGATTTTTTCATGGTTCAGGATGGCTTGGAGCAAAGGTTAATGTTGAAAAAGGGATGCTTGGTTTCTTAGGATATTTCTCCCTCGTTGTACATTTTCAACAACTTTAGTGTTTTACGTATAAAAAATTTACTATCTTTAGAGTAATTTCTCATTACTAATATATCAAGGTATATTTCTGTTTTAGGAATCTAAATATGTGAACTTTTGGATACACACCCAGGGCTCCTATGGCCACTAAAGAATGGGGCCTTTGGTTCTGTGTATGAGACCAGGCTAGAGGGGAACTATGTACTCAAAAAGAAATAGAACTTCGAGAACCCACACATAACTGTGGCTTCATGCAACTCCTCACATGCCATTATTTTGCTTATAATGAACATCTGTTACAACAAGATTCCTGACTTCTATCTAGTTGATCTAATAAATTTATTTTCTGCCCTGACCAGTATGGCTCAGTTAGTTGGGTGTTGTCCCACAAAACGAAAGTTCTCCAGTTCAGTTCCTGGTCAGGGCACATGCCTGGGTTGTGAGTCTGGCTTTGGTTGGGGTGAGTATGAAAAGCAACTGATCAATGTTTCTCTCTCACATTGATGTTTCTCTCCCTCTCTTTCTGGCTTCTTTCCCTCTCTCTAAAAATAAATCAACAAAATCTTTTTTAAAAAGAAAAAAATTGAAGTTAATTTTTAAAATAAATAAATTTATTTTTTTCACCTAGAGTTTCTCCAGAGTTCACATTTTGGACTGCATAATTCTTTGTTGTAGAAGGCTGTCCTAGACATTGTAGGATAATTAGCAGAGCATTTGGCCTCTACCCACTAAATGCCAATAACACCCTCAGAAAGGTCTCCAGACACTGTCAAGTGTCTCCTGGAGACAAAATGAATCCTAGTTGAGCATTACTGCTTGAAATAGTTATACCAGTAAAAAATATTAACAATTTTTTTATTGTTCTTCAACTACAGTTGTCACCATTTTCCACCCACTCCCACCTCCCACCCTCAATCCTTCCCCTCCCCTTAGGCTTTGTCCATGGCTCCTTTATACATGTTCCTTGATGACCCTTCCCCTTCTTTCCCCCCATTATCCCTCTCCGTCCTCCCCTCTGGTTACTGTCAGTTTGATATTTATTTCAATGTCTCTGGTTATATTTTACTTGCTTGTTTGTTTTGTTGATTAGGTTCCACTTATAGGTGAGATCATATGGTACTTGTCTTTCACTGCCTGACTTATTTCATTTAGCATAATGCTCTCCAGTTCCATCCATGCTGCTGTGAAGGATAGGAGTTCTTTCTTTCTTTCTGCTGCATAGTATTCCATTGTGTAAATACACCACTGTTTTTTGATCCACTAATCTACTGATGGGCACATAGGTTGTTTCCAGCACTTAGCTGTTGTAAATTGTGCCTCCTTGAACACTGGGGTGCATAGGTTCTTTTGAACTCGTGTTTTTTGAGGAACTTCCATACTGTTTTCCACAGTGGCTGCACCAGTCTGCACTCCCACCAACAGTGCACTAGGGTTCCTTTTTCTCCACAACCTTGCCAGCACTTATTGTTTGTTTATGATGGCCATTCTGACCAGTGTGGAGTGGTATCTCATTGTGGTTTTAATTTGCATCTCTCTGATGGCTTGTGATGTTGGGCATCCTTTTATATGTCTCTGAGCCCTCTGTATGTCCTCCTTGGGGAAGTGTCTGTTCAGGTCCTTTGCCCATTTTTTAATTGGATTGTTTGTCTTCCTGGTATGGAGTCATCTGAGTTCTTTATATATTTTGGAGATCCAACCCTTGTCTGAGGTAACATTGGCAAGTATGTTTTCCCATAAGGTTGGTTCCCTTCTCATTTTGCTAATGTTCTCTTTAGCCATGCAGAAGCTTTTCAATTTTATGTAGTCTCATTTGTTTATTCTTTCCTTTATGCCCCTTCCTGTAGGGGAGGTAGTGGTGAAAATATTGCTGCATAGAATATCTAAGATTTTCCTGCCTTTGATCTCCTCTCAATTTTTATGGTGTAGCAACTTATATTTAAGTCTTTTATCCATCTTGAGTTTATTTTTGTGTATGGTGTAAGTTGGTGGTGAAGTTTCATTTTTTTTTGCATGTGGCTGTCCACATCTCCCAACACCATTTGTTGAACAGGCTATTTTTGCTCTATTTTTATCCTCCTTCCCCGTTGGTCAAATATTAATTGACCATAGAGACATGGGTTTATTCCTGGGCTCCCTTTTCCACTCCATTGATCTATGTGTCTGTTCTTATGCCAGCACCATACTGTTTTAATTACAGTGGCCTTGTAATATAGTTCGATATCAGGTACTGTGATCCCTCCTACTTTGTTCTTCTTCCTGGATATTACTGAGGCTATTCGGGGTTATTTGTGGTTCCATTAAATTTTTGAAATACTTGTTCTAGATCTGTGAAATATATCACTACATTTTAATAGGGATTTGCATTGAATCTATCAATTGCTTTGGGTGGTATGGACATTTTGATGATGTTAATTCTTCCAATCCATGAACACAGTATATGATTCCATTTATTTGTATCTTCCTTAGTTTCTTTCTTCAGTGTTATATAGTTTTCTGAGTACAGGTCTTTTACCTTCTTGGTTAGGTTTATTCCAATGTAGTTTATTTTTCTTGTTGCTGTAGTAAATGAGATTTTTTCCTGATTTCTGTTTCTGATATTTCATTGTTGGTGCACTAAAATGCTTTCAATTTCTGAATATTGACTTTGTACCCCACTGTTTTGCCAAACTCACATATTAGGTTGAGTAGTTTTTTGGTGGAATCTATAGGGTTTTCTACGTATGCTATGATGTTGTCTCCAAACAATGACAGTTTTACTTCCTCCTTTCCAGTTTGGATGCCTTTTATTTATTTTTCTTGTCTAATTGCTGTGGCTAGAACTTCCAATACTATGTTAAGTAAAAGTGGTGAAAGTGGACCACCCTTTTCTTGTTTCTGATTTTCGTGGGAAAGCTTCTATATTTTACTTGTTGAGTATGATGTTGGCTATAGTTTTCTCGTATGTGGCCTTTATTATGTTGAGGTATGCTCCCTCTACTCCCACTTTGCTGACTGTTTTTATCATGCAATAAAGATCAGAACAATGGAAGAGGTCTAAGTTAGTCTCTATTCTAGTACCTAGAGAACATTTCTACTACCTAAAGATATCTAATATTAACAATTTCTTATGTCTTCTAAAAAGTTGGAAGTGCATCATTCATTCTGTGCAATTATGACTATTCAACATATACCTTGACGTTTTTCATTTTAACAATATATCTGTGATATTTTTATATTACAGTGCTTACAGATTTATACTACTCTATGTCTGCATAGTGTTTTATTGTTATGGGTGAACCATAATTCATTTAACCAGCTATCAGTGTAAATACAGGCCCTAATTTTTATCTTTCAAATAATGCTACGGGAAACTCCCTTGTATTTTCATGTTGAATACTATGTGATTATAACCATAAGATATAATTTAGAGTATGTCCCTAAATGTTGAATCACTGGATCGAAGGAAAAATACATTAAACATAAGTGTAGACAATGACTGGGGATGACAGTAGCTATTTCCCCAGGTTACCTTCAACAAAACACAATAAATTAACTGAATTAAGCAATAAAATAATGTTTATTAAGTATTTGCCAATGTTTGCTCAGGTGTTTGAATAAAATATTAGATGTGCGAGGTCTGTCTGGAAAAAGTCCAGCCATTGTTAATATAATGAAAATGGTTTGTGCGATATTGATGGAACCTGGCAGCCAAGGAGAGCGGACTGGAATGAGCATGTGTGAACACTGACAACTTCATTGTACTAGTCAGTGGGGGCAGGAGATGCCCTTGAGTGAGAATGCGTACTGTGTGGCTGTTGCATTCAAAATGACTGAGTAGAGCAACGAATCTGTATCCAACTTTGCATTAAGCTTGAACATTCCTGTTCGGAAATTTTTCAGATGATTCCAAAGGCCACAGCTATGGGCAGCTTGGTGCTTGGCAGCTTCATCACAACAGTGCACCTGCTCATGCATCACATCTCATGCAGAGTTTTTTGGTGACACATCAAATTACCCAGGGGACTCAGTTTCTCTGCTTCCCAGATTTGGTGCCCTGTGACTCCTGGCTTTTCCAAAAACTAAAATCACCTTTGAAAGGGAAGAGATTTCAGACCATCGATGAGATTCAGGAAAGTACAATAGGACAACTGATAGTGACTGGGAGAACTGAGTGAAGTCCCAAGGTGCCTACATTGAAGGCGACTAGGGTGTCATTGACCTATGAACAATTGTATCTTCTTCAATAAATTTCTCTATTTTTCATATTACATGGCTGGATACCTTCAGACAGACCTCGTATACCACAATATTTGGAAATTAGGAATTAGGTTAAAACCTTTGAAACAATGTACAAATATGTTTGAATCAGGTGTGGATCCAGGCTGTCACTGGACTAAAATTTTGGTTGAAGTGTTGTTTGCCAGGCCTTGAGTGGTAGGGAGGCAGTGCGATTGAAACTGTCACTTTAGAAATGGCTAATATTAGAATAGGCATTGTAAAACTATGTGGAGTAGAGAGCACAGCACAAACTTCTGATTCTTAGTTCTCTACCAGTATTTTTCATGGAGAGTAGCCAGGCCTTACAGTGACCTCGTGGGAGATAGTTGAAACTAAGGGTGAACAGGAATGTGGAAGGATTTTTAGAGGGCAGCAAGCTTATTTTAGGTTTAGAAGGGATCCCTAGTAGTTTTTTGAACTAGAAAATGAGATGATGAAAACTGTTCTTAAGAAAACTTCATCTGGCAATCAGATTGAGATTGTCCATTTGATCCCACTGGAACGCAGTGGGTCCCTGTTTGTACGAAGTGTCGGCCTGGGTACATTGCACAGGGTAAGGAACAGTTCCTATCTCAAGGAACATAGTCTGGTGGAGTCTAGAAACTGATCTTTAAAAATCTTATTCAGTAAAATTTTAGTAGCAGAGTTGATCTCAACGCAAATTACTGCGTGGGGACAGGTAGTAGGCAGCTGATCTGTGTGACCATTGTCCTGCCATGGTAACAGATTCAGTCTGTCACAGTTATACACCCTAAAATCTGATTTTGTGATTAGCATGGAATATGTTAAAGTCTGCCCCAAATCCCTGGAATCCTGTTGTATCATATCAATTTAGCTGAATTAAATAGCAACATTTCGTGTTTCTGTTTTCACTCCCTTCTGAGGCAGGTTCTCATCCCTCAACATAAGGGCTCACCCTTGGTCTACCCCACTCTCACCACCTCCACGTGTTCTCCAAATTATAGCTGGGTGATCGTTCCTTTCTTAAATAGTTTTATTCACTTGTCATGCATGTCCCAGACACACTTTGCTCTGTACTAGTTTTTTATGTCAGTCTTGCCTAATCCATTAGAATTATAGACTACTTGAAGGTATGAATAATCACCTACATCCTATTTATTTATACAGCCGTGTTACTGCAAAAGATGATTGCAGCGTGGTTCTTTCATGCATGTGCTGCCACCTCTGCTGTGGTGGCGGACACTCCATTACGGAGGGGTTGCCTTTTTATGAACTGAGAGCACATGTGACCAGTAGAAGAGTTCTTGTTTTTTTTTTAGTTTAATTTTTTTCTATTTGAAAGCCCTACAAAGATAAATTATATTTATCAAATCAGCTGTATGGGGGAAAAGAACATGAAGTTGAGACTGTTGCAGCCAATGAAAAAGTGTAGACACAAAACATAGTAGTTATGCATTAAATATGAATTGCTTTTCCACTAATATGTACATATTACCACTTAAAATCATTGTATGCCTTAAATATAAATTTTCTTAAAATATTGGTATATGTTATAGTGGGAATTTATATTTTATGGAAGAACTGCTATGGTCCTGTGGCTTTTTATCCCTAACAGCTGTGTCCAGCTGGTGGTCCTCATTCCTGCTACTTCTTCAGCAAATGGAAACATTTAGGTCAATATTGATATAAAACTTCATGAACTTTCTTCTCTTTCAGCTTTGGTTCGCCTTTGTAAATGGATTTTCTGGGCAGATTTTATTTGAACGTTGGTGCATCGGCTTGTACAATGTGGTAAGCATTCTCCATCTCTGTCTGATAGCACACAGAACTTCAGTGACATTCCTGCACTGTTTATGTCTGGGAAGTGTATCTAAGTCCATCATCTGTATACATAGCAGGCAGCACAAATACATCTTTAGGGCCTTTGTTGCTGCGACACATCCTGCAGAAGCCCAAACTCTCCACACATGGTTTCAATCATAGCAGATCATTCTTGAATAACCCCATGAAATTATTAACCCATATATCTTGATAATAGACCCTTGTTACCTCCTTACTAAATGCCTGTGCAAAATTTTCATGTTTTTAGCTCAAGTAAAATTTCTGAACTACATCTAAACTCATTCTACTTTGTAATTTTATTTCTGAATTCTTGAACGTGGGTGTACGAACATACAGTATGTGATCTGGTGTTCTTTTTGTCCCTCTTGAAAGAATATCTGTTCTTGAGGAAGAATGTTTACTTTCACAGTTAGAGCTAAAATAATGAATTCTGACTTCCAGCTCCTGTGGTAAATGGTAATCAGTTTATTTGGTATTTTTAAATGAGTTTGAAGTTCTTTTTAAATTACTTGACTGCAGTGAATGCAAAAGCTGGAAATAAATATAAACTATAAGATAAAATGATGAAGTAGCTACCTAGCTTTGTGTTCCACTGGCAAGGAGAACTGAAGGGCTTGTGCTAAGTGCTTCAGACATGCCAACATGGCAGCTGTTTTGGGTTGCACTTTCACACTTGCTTTGGAGCTTAACTCTGACATTCTCTGCTTCGTGGGAGTTTTCAGTCGGAAGCAGTCATCATAGATAGCTGTAGATGGAAGTTACCAGGCGTACAATAACATAAATTGTGGTGCTATAAATATTTACAGCTTGAATATACATTTGTGGCCAGAGAATCAAATCACCCATGCACTCGACCCTGTTTTCTTTTTTCTTTTTTTTTTTTTTGAGTGGCCACTATACTAGACACTGGATATAAAATACTGTATACTGCAGGCTTCCCCAGCTCTGTATAGCTTACAGGTTAAGAGAGTCAGATGTGTAGACTAAGATATCACAGAGACTGAGTTCAGATCTTGAGTGAAAGAGCACTGGTCAGTAACTGTTACTGACTACAAAGTGCATGAACACCTTTGTTGCTAATACTTAGACCCTCAAAGACAAAGGTGACAGGTGGTGAGAACAGGGCTGAATTGATGTTCATTTGTCACCTGTGCTAGAAAAGCTGCTCCAGCCACCTATCACATGGATAGGGGCTCAATGACCTCCCTTTGGACAGAGTGTTAACTTTGTAAAACTTAAAACTGTTTTGAGCAGGTTAAAATTATGTGACCATTTATTGGGAAATATGCTGACAGCTCCATAGTGATTTAGTGCTAGAAAGGGCCAAACCCATGCCTACATATGCATTTAGAAATAGGAGACTGAGACCTAGGAGACTGTGATTTAGAGCTAAAACCAGAACTGTAATGCATGTCACCTGATTACATGACAAATGGATTTTGGCCCTATTTTCACAGTCAGGGCATGAGAACTAGATTCTTTTTTTAGTTCCATACAGTCCTGGGCGATTCAAATTAATTCAACAAACTTAATTGTGTGCCTACTATTCATAAGAGGCTGATAGGCTATAGGATGGCATTGGCCAAAATATGGTTCACAGACCACTTGCATGAGGATAACCAGGGTGTGGTTCAAGATGCAGATTCCTGATCTCCTCCCTGACTTAACAGTTTCTCAGACATACTGCACTGTAAAGGCAATTTCCTAGTGATGTCATGCACATGAAAGTTTAAGACTCATAAAGGCCTCTGATCACTGGGGCTGGGAATATTTTTCATCTACTTTGGGTCTCCATACTATAGAGAAGAGAATATTGCAGCAGAGAAGTGAATTTCAAGGTGAAATGGCCCTAAACTACTATGGAGCCCACAGAACAGTTGTTGGAGTGTTCTGCCAGGGAGTGGCGTCAAAGAATGGGGAGCGACATGGGATGTCTTGAATCTGTGAAGTGGGATCAGAAAGGAGGGTCATTGACCTCCAGGCTCAATCATGCTGGGGGAGACCAAACCCTTTGAGAACACGGAGGTTTGCCCATAGATATGCGTGCACCGCTGCCCCCCCCAACCCCTCGTGCAAACACATTTCTTTCTAAAGCAGTTGAAGCTATCATGTTGGCCATAAAGTCCGTTTAGTTTTTTTTGTAAAATAAAAGATACAGTTTTCATTTTCACTGACCACTTTATTGATTTGGATATTTTGAGTATGTTGGCTGTCTCCGAGTAGTAGAACATTGATTGTTCTCAACTAATGTCTCAGTTTGATCACTATCAACTTCACCTGGTCTACCAGACTGTGGAGCATTGTCCAGTGAGAAATCTCCAGCACGAAACTCCACACACCACTTTTGACATGTTGAGTCAGTCACAGCACCTTCTCCATACACTACACAAATCCTTTCTTGCATTTCAGTTGCATTTTTACCTTTCGTGAAATAATAAAGCACGATATGCTGAAAATGTTGCGGATTTTATTCCATCTTCAATATTAAAATGGCTACACAAAAATTCACCAATTTTGATAAGTTTTTTTAAATGGACACTAATATGACAGCTGTCACAATACAGTCCAAGAAAACTGTTTTGTATAAAGTTAAAGTTCCATCTTACAAAAAAAAATGAACTTTTTGGCCAACCCAATAACTTAAGACATGATTCATCTTACTGCTTAATACCTTACTGCATAGTTACTAAGATCTTTCTTTTACATAACCACAGTGTAATGACCAAAATCTGAAAGTTTAACGTGCATACAGTATTCTTATCTAATCCACCTTAGCCCATATTTCAATTTTACTTTTCCAATAATGTATATTCAGCAACCTTTTTCTATTCCACAAAAACCCAGTGCAAGAGACAGTTTGTGACATGTATACTATTTGCTAGTGACACCTCTTCTGTACTGGGTTCTCCCTCTCATTTTCTTCAAGCAGTATTTCTCCTGCTTCTTCTTCTTCTAAATATCCTTTGTTTGATTCCTGAAGCCAAATAGCACATCACTGCTTCTCAGTTCAACTCTGCTAGCAGATAAGACAGCATTAAAACTGACTTAAAATGCATCTTTCAAAACACAAGTCATGAATGAGTGCTATCTCATTAGATTCTCATTATACTCTATTATCATCTCAGACTTCGACATCATTTTATTTTATGGGTGGAATGAGAGTAAAGAGGCCACCAGTGACAAAAGCTACAATTATCAGATGGATTTCAGCTAAATTTTATCTATTTTTTAATGAAGAGATAACTGTGTTTTTAAACTGTTTCAGAAAATTTATACTATTTAATTTTATCAAGCCAACATAACAAACTGTTAGCCAGCCTCACTTAAAAACATGAATATAAAAATTCTAAATAAAACATCAGCAATTAGAGTTCAAGAGTGTATCAACCGAATGAAATATATGACCAACTAAGATTGAAATAAATTTTACAGGAGGTTCAAAATTTTTTTTTAAATTTATAAGTATCACTATAACAACAAAATAAAGAAGAAAAATGTGATCCCATCAGTAGATGCTGTGAAAGCATTTGAGGCAGTTCAGCTGTCATTCCCAAGATAAGAACTCTAAGTAAAATAAGAAAGAAAGAAGCCAAATAACAATGCAGATTCTTTATAAAATACCAGTTGTCATAAATGGTAAAATTCTAAAACTTTTATTTAAAATAAGAAATTAGTTAGAGATTCCTGCCATCACTATATAATTCAGCACTGTTTTGAGATTTTCATCAACTGATGAGAAAATTAAATAACTATTGAAAATACTAGAAAAAAAGATGAACTATTTCTGTGCTTATGCAAATAGGCATACACAAAAAATGGCCATGCAAATATGTTCATATATGATTGTATGTCTAGAAATCCCAAAAAATAGCTAATAAAGAAATAGTGGAATTATTAGAGAACTCATTAGGGTGACCAGATCCATTACAAATGTATAAATATCAATAGCTTTTTTTTTTCACCCCAGCAGTGAGCACTTAGAAATGCAAAGGAAGTAATAATTCTTTCAAAATAGCAATTAAAATTATACTTTGCCTAGGAACAATATTGATAGTACTTATATGGAAAAAACAAAAATTTTTTGAAGTGTACAAAACAAGATTTGAACAAATGGAAATATACTCTATCCTTATATGAGAAGACTTAGTATCATAAAAGAATCAGCTCCTCTAAAATTAATATATAAATTTTTATGTGATTCCAAATAAATTCACAATAGGTGGCTGTTTGAGGGTGAAAGAGGGGGAATTACATAAAATGATATTAAAGTATAAGTGGAATTAACAACTACCTGAGAATAAATATGCAAAGCATATCCAAAAATGGCAATCATAAAGGTAGACTTATCTTTGCTAAGATACTATACTAAGATTAGACTATACTACAAAGCCACTGTAAACAAATCAATGTGATTTTAACATAGAACTAAACAAATAAGCCAGAGAATCTAGAACAAGATCCCAGTTCTAGATCCTAGGTCTATAATAAAATGTGAGAATTTCATAAATGTATATAAGTTGGTATTTCAGTTTAGTGGGAAAGTTTGGATTAATTAGTTGTGTTCTCACAACTAGTTCTTTATTTGGAAAAGTAAAAGAAAATTGGGCTTCAATCTTAAACCATGTAGTAAATAAATTCCAGATATATTAAGACTTAAATGTGAAAAATATAACTGTAAGAATTCTGAAAAAAAATTTCTGAAAACTTCCATAACACAGTCAGATACTCTGAAGCTATTCTTGACCATATAAAAACTAAAAGCTTTGATATGGCAAAAGAAGCCATAAAGAAAGCAAGTAGGCAAAGAATACATTTAGTTAAAATTTTCTATAACATAAAGACAGAGTTGATATCTGTTATATTCAAAGAACTCTTAAAAAGGTGATAAAATATGAATGTAAAAATGTACAAAAGACTTGACTAGACATTTCACAGGACTCCAAATCTAAATGGTCCACAAATATATGGAAACATTCTCAAAATTACTGGTAGTTGGGGAAATGTAAATTTTTTAAAGAAAGAGTTAATATCTTTAGTTTTCTAAACTAGAGAATATGAAATATAACATAACACCCATTGCTGATAGGAAGCAGGGAAAAGAATACCGTTGTCCTTTGGGAAGGAAAAACATGTAACTGATTGGAACCTTTTTAAAAGGCAACCGAACAGAATCTTGTAAAATTAAACATACTCATATCGTCTTACCAAGCAACCCCCACTTCTGGGAATCCACTCCATAGAAATAAAAGACAAAGTATAAATGGCATGCTATATTATAGATGTTTGTTACATAATGCTTGTGAGAACAAAGACCTGGAAACAAAAATGAATGCAGGGCTGAAAAATTATGGCGCATCCATGCTATGAATTATTACGTGAGCAGGGAAACGCTGCATTAGCGTCAGACCCAGGGGACTCAGAGGGCTTCCCGTGATGTATTATTTAGTGAGAAAAAATGTTATAAAGAAAAATGTGCGTAATGTCTTATTTCTGTAAAACAAATAATGACCCCTCCACAGTATATATGTGTGTGAGGTATGCAGTAAGCAGGGTGAAAAATGCCAGAAGGCCCCCTAGGCTGGTAGCCTTGTGGTGAAGGGTGGGGGAGGATTTGAAGTGGGCAGAAGGAGACAGGCAAGTGAGAAGGGAAAAGAAAATATAAGACGGCAGTGTTAACAGCAGACAAGTACGCGCCACAGTAAGGGCGAGTTTATGTACTCAGAGTGTGCAGGGCTTCTGAGATGTTTGTTCCCAGCGCCTGCATCTAGTCATTAAACAGATAACTCTGTTATTGTGAGGGGAATGAGGGCAACCACTCTTGATCTTTTTCTTCTGGAAATCTGCAGAGCACTGAAATCCCAGGGCTGCTTCTTTTTCTGCTCCTGGGCGAGGGAGGGAGCCTGCGGGTTGTGTCGGCCTTCCTCCACCACATTGCCCGTGGCTTTCTCCCAACAGACAAGGGAGAAGCTTATTTCCCAGGCTCCCCATAGCTGGCGTGCATTCAAAGTTCCCTTAGAGACAGCACCCAGTTCCCATGGGCTGGAGAATTTGCTGGGTTTGTGGGTATGGATTTGCTTGATGCTGACCCTAAGAAGTGAGTGACCCAGCTAGTCTCTGTGACCCATTTGCCCAGAACCAAGAGGAGAATGACCCCACAGGGCTGCCGCACCTCCTGGCCTGAAGTGATATGTTTATTCCAAGCTTCTTCTTCAGCATCTGGCTTCCTCCCTGGAAACACAGACATGAGCACGTCACTCCCCTCTAGAGCGCACAGGTGAAAGTCTTAGAAAGCACTGCCTGCCCAAGAACTTACAGGCACAGGAGGTTGTTCTGCCACCATCCAAGCCTTGTCTTGCACTGAATCCGCAGCCAGCCACCATCCTGGGTGTCCTAGACGTCTCCCCCAAATGTGCCATGTGCATTCATGCCTCGAAACTTTGTGGGGGTTTCATTTTATGAGAAGGCTTCCTTATGCCCCCCTCTTACCCACATCCTGCCAAGTCCCACAGGTACAGTGCCTCACAGTTCAGATGCTCTTTGGGCCAACAATTCTTTCTTAACTCTCCCTTCTCCGTCCCCAGCCTTCCCCATGAGTAACTTTGCAGAGCACTGTGTTTTATATGTTTATTTATTTGCCTGTTGCCAGCTGCCCTGTCTCCACCTCTGCAGTAGACGGAGCTCCTGGAGGTCAGGGACCTGCTTCTTTTCCTTCTTTTTCCTTCTGTTTTTACATCTCTGTATTTCTGGGGCTTATCACCCTATCTGGCCCATAATTCATCCCCAATAAACGTCTGTCACATGAATAAATGAAGTGTATTGTGCTTCCTGAAACTGGAGCATAAAGTCAGGATGGGAAGTTGTAAAACTGCTTCTGCCGGCACGAGCAGCAAACACAGCAGCACTTCACAAAGCTCAGGAGGGTGCGATTCTCAGTCACCACTCATTTCACCAAGAAAGGTAGCTGTTCATTTACCAATATTTCTTGACTAATCAAATGTATTGTCGATTGAGTATCCCATGTATTCATTTTATACTGATGAAGTAACAGTTAAAAATGGTCTGTCGTTTCTTTTCCTTGTTTGGAGGGTGTCTGGGGAGTCGTGAATCACTGGCGCTCAGGTTTGGGCTTGACTGAGAGTTAAGTCATTGTTCTATAGAATTGAACCCCTTGAGCCGTGTGAGTCGGAAAGGCCTCCGTTAATGGCTCACTGTTCTCCACACAGATTTTCACTGCATTGCCACCCTTCACTCTGGGAATCTTCGAGAGGTCTTGCACTCAGGAGAGCATGCTCAGGTTCCCGCAGCTCTACAAAATCACCCAGAATGCTGAAGGCTTCAACACAAAGGTAAACAGAATGTTATGACAGAGTTGTCACCTGAAAAAAGCGATGACTTTTTGTCTACCCGCTCTCATTATCTGCCTGTGAGATGGCTGAAACTTTAGAGAATGTATTTAAATGGGGTACGGCCAGGGGCTTTCTCCCAATAGAGCAAATCCAATGAATTTGAGGTGCGCCATCAGAAAGGAAGTTGCCATGTTACACGTGGTCCTTCTTTCAGTTCTTCTGTGTTGATTCCTTCCTTCTCCATATGTGCTCCTGACCCTGGTGTGGCCAGCAGCACCCCTGGCGCCAGGACCTTTAGGATCAGCCATCAGACACACCCCTTAGCCGTCCATGAAGCCCTGCACTGAGGCCGGCGGGAGATGCCTAACGACCCTCCTGCCGCCATTGCTTGCTTTTTCATTTAAAGGAAAATGTTCCTTTAGCTAGTGAATAAAATTGGCCAGGTGTGAACACAGAAATTAAGTCTGTCATGGGTATTATTTTTCAGTCTGGAAATCAGAAAAGAAAATGCATCTAGACAAAAAAGGTATAGGTGATCTGGACGAGAGTCAAGCAGACGCTGGGTTAGGTGTTAGAGAGGCTGGCAGTCGTGGCGGGAAAGGGGGCCTTGCCCCACCTGCCAGTCACAGCTAAGAGCGGCAGAGCAGTCGCTGCCGCTGGCCAGAAGGGAAGAATGTGCCTGGCCTGGCGGAAGAGGCACAGAAGTGAACTCGCCTGCGTCACCATGTTCCTGACAGGTTTTTGTGCAGGAGGAAACTGGGGAGTTTACGCAGAGGTCCATTGCCCAGGTCAGTTGCAGTTCTGGATGCTAGTTGTATCTATACATGATTTGCTTAGGCCACCACTGGGGCTTAGTGAGGGAGAAGTGTCAAGTCCTCAGTCAAAGAACAAGGCCTGGAGACTTCCTTTTAAGCCAGGTGTTACTGATAGCGGTCCTTCGGAGCTACCTCATATGGGGGCATGTCTGAGAATGGAAAAAAAAGTGAAAGGGATTCTTTTGGCTCCGGTATGTTCCATATGCAGGAGGCTTGGATGATTAATTATATCGGTCCTTGTTGATTGTGATTCTGTCAATTGGAAATATCTATCAATGGCCTATGTATTCTGCATTATTTACATAAATTGAATCTGTTTTTACAGAGTTTGAATTCAAAGTCTATGTAGGGTACAAAATAAGTAGAGAATAGATCCATCAAAGGCAGTAGAGCTAAGAACAACTAGAGACGTATTTGAAGATCAGGGGGTGGGGGGGGCGGCGAGGGGAGTACAGAAGTCAGGGGGAAAGTCAACATTTAAAATGCGAAAATCCCGTTGTCTTATAATTTTTCATTATATTCCGTTGTCCCTCCACTAGCTAAGATCAAACATATGACAATTCCCAGATCAATTTGTAGATTTTTAAGTAAGTTCAGTCTGGATTTAGTAGTTCTATCATCTCAGTGTTTAAAAACATGATTGAAATGTATTTATGAAACCATAATTTAGGAGAAACTAAACTTTGCATTCTTTTGTTTGACCTTTCAAATGTTAAGATAAAGAGAATTTTTAAATGTGCATGATATTAACCAAAATTCTAAAAATTAAAAAGTTGAATGGGATGGATTTTAAAGAATGAAACAAAAGAGCGAGAATGGTGGGTAAGAACTTACATATTAAATGTTTTTACTGCTTTCAGAAAGCACACAGTTTCAGTCTCTTATTAACAAATTTGACCAAATAACCTTTTTTTGAATGATTCTGGTGCCTTTGTAAAATTTTGGTGTCTTTCTTAGGATTCTAAAGAAAACAGCTCATGATTCATTTTTCAGATGTGGATAGATTGTATATTGGTCTATGCACATGTGAATATGTATTTTGGTCTTTGTATTAAATAGTGGTATCTGGAGCTCATCCAGTCATATTTGTGCATAAAAAACGAGGAAATCATTTTGGTTCTTTTTGTTTGTTTGTTTGCTTTAGTTTCAAGAAGAATATGGTCCTTCTGGGGCTGTGCAGCACACTGCCGGCGTCCTGCACAATGAGGCGTTTGTTGAGTTACACGGAGGTCGAGAGTGTGGGCAGTTCCTGACTCCCTCGTTTTGTTTTCCCTTAGGTTTTCTGGGGTCACTGCATCAACGCCTTGGTCCACTCCCTCATCCTCTTCTGGTTTCCCATGAAAGCGCTGGAGCATGGTAACAGCTTCATGATTTCAACTGTCAGCAAGTAGCTTTTGCAGTCCCTCTGGTGCCAGTTGTTCACAATTTTTCCCCGGTTCTGCAGACCTAGAGATCACAAGAACAAATTTGAGAAGAAAAACACACCTAAAATCTAACGAGAGCTAGTCACAGGTTTATAGCTTGTAGGTTTCATCCACTCTGGCTCTGAAAACCCATTTTCTTTCCAGTTGCCTGGAGAGTTTAAATACTAAGAATCCTAAGCCTGATTTTTCATAACTGTTGGAGTCGAGGATCTTGAAGGAAAGCACTGTACTGCAATGAAACATCCATGCCTCTTGTCCATGAGTTTGAAATTTTCTGTTAATCACTTGAGCTTTCATTTATAAGCTACGCATACCTCAAGCAGAATAATTCAAATTGTGTAAGAGTTTAATCTTAACCTAGTTTTCTGAAAAAGTCTCCTCTCTTTGACCTATGCTTTTCAAACAAACTTTTAAAGTTTGTTTAAGGACTCTCTCCTGACTGCTTGTAGTCTTCCCTACAGCTCGATGTTTGAGAAAAGTCACCGTCTCCGCACTTGGGCACACTTGTCAGACATCCAAAATGTCGCCTCTCACAGACACAAAGCGTTTAGTCTCAGAAAACAAAAATGTATCACGAGAATGCTACTCTTTCATCCCTCTCAAATTGTAATAATTCCCCTGGGAAAAATTACTCCAAATGGTGACTAGACAAGGCCTTTGATTGTTCAGAGACCCAAAGAATATAAAGTTTCCAAGCTTCTTTGTTTCTGTGTCAATGTGTTTTGTGCTTCAAACAGAAATGATTCATCTTCACTGATATTAACCTATTAAATCCTGACAGACAAAATGCATGCACTGCCGGTTTATTGTACTCGGTGACCTATCCTTTCCATTTCCTCAGACTTCCTTGTCTTTTGAGTGTCCCTAATTCTCTAGATCAGAAAATAAAATTTTCTGCTTCTAGCCCCACTCTCCAAAGGGCCTTTCTAGTGGAATCACTTTTGTTTAACTCTAAAACTTTCCTGTGAGTCATCTTTACTCATAATGAATTTAATTTGCCTTGAAATGGTTTTGTAAGGGCTTACAAATGTAAGAGTGTTGAATGTGGTTTGTTTTAGTAGCACTGGCGATGTGGTGGCAGAAGCAGCCATCATTTTGTCAGGGCCGACTGGCAATGGGGAGCGATGTGTCTATGAGCATAAGAACAATTTTTGCCATTGTTTTTTTACCCCTAAGCCCAGCCTTTTGTACTTAGGAAAGGACAGTAAAGAGTGTGGCTTGACCGCAAGTACTATATCCAGACCCCCACCCTTATTATATAGACAGTATACTCTGTTCCTCAGTCCAAAGAGCTTATCTTTGGATTCTGAGAAGTGTAACAAGGTGGTCATTCACTTACCTGCTTCAGAAGGAACTGATGTGTCCCCACTCTGCAGGAGAGACAATGGTTTTCTAGTCCTGGAGCTATGATTATGTACTATGAGACTGTGGCTTGTAGTTCATGGTGGAGTTCCTATAGTTCACTAAATTTCATTACATAAATCCATGCATTTGCCTCTTGATCTATGCTTAAAACAGGATAGAGTCCTGACTGTTACTAATTTACCTAATGTGTCATCTAGTGAATTTCAGGTTACCTTCTGCCACCTTTATTTGCATCCCTCAGATTTGGCAGTCTGTCTGGCAGTCAGCCAATAGGGTGATTTTTTTTTTCTTGTCTCTATTATTATCATCTTCATCATCACTGATGATTATATTTATTAAAGCTTCAGCTAGAGGTTTTTTCCAGTTGTGTTGTAAACAATAACCTATTGAGTGAAACAGTTTAAGGTGAAATAAATTGCAAATAATGTTCATTTGGCATAGAACAAAAGAAGGCCATTGGTGTTCTTGTTCATTAGTTGACTTCCTCTAACAAATTGAATATATTAGAATTAATTGCTAAATTCTCACTATTAGTGCATTTCAAAATGATTACATCATTGCTCATTAACCTTATTGATTCATGTAATATTTATGTCCAAGACATTGTGATAGACTCTAAGGGTGTTAGGAATACAGACTGATGTGGGTCTGACCTTCAAAGTGTTTGTAGTCTGATGAGGGAGATTAGATTCTCATGTGGATAATCCCAGCACAATGTAGAAAAGAACTGTCTCAAGTAAAATACAGATAAAGTGCTATCAGATTCAAAGGGTTGAGAGAGAGATAACCTTTCATTTGGAATTATTCACGGCTTCTTAGAAGAGATGACATTTAGGCTTATCCAGGAAGTGCAAGTAGGATTGAGACGTGTAGGAAGGGAAGGAGGAGTCAAAGTGGGGAGGGAGGAGTTAGGGCAGCTGTGGATAACTGTGAGGAGCTCATCCCTTCAAGCAGGGAAGGTAATGGAAAGTCTGAGGAAGTAGGCACAGCTAGATTGCAGAGGGCTTTGGATATGAGGGTAAGAAATTGGTACTTAATTTTCTAAGAATTAAAGAGTCCATAAGGAATTCAAATGAGGAGAGCATTATCAGAGCAATTTGGGAAAATGAATCTATCATGTGAATGTGGGTGATAATAGTTGTATTGCTGGGTACTCCAGGGGTGAGCTTAAGGAGGGTTAAATCCAGGAGTTGGCAATGTGTGCATTGAGGAGGAAACATGTTTTGAGAAGAACTGATTTATTCAGCAAAATATGGCATATATATTATGTGCCGGACACTGAGAGTGCAATGGGTATAAACGTAGCATGTCTTGCCCTCTTGGGGCTCATATAAGGTCAGAGTTGATGATCAGGAATTATGTGAAAAATTGTTTTATAACTGGCATGCTGTGTCTACAAATTGTGGGTAGAGTTTATCATACAGGGACACAACAGAGTCTACTGGGTCACAGGAAAGTCTTCTCCAAGGAAGTGATATTTAAGTCCTTGAAAGATGAGGAGGGGCTGATCAAGTGGGCCAGGGGAGGTGGGGGAAAGGTGGGGAGAAAGCATTCCTGGCCAGGAACGGGACCTGTGCTGCCGAGGAACCCAAGGAGGCCATCTGCAGCACAGGTAGCCCTTGAACAACACAGGGGTTGGGTACACTGACCCCTCGTGCAATAAAAAAACCACATATCACTTCTGAGTCCCCCAAAACTTATGTACTGATAACCTACTGTTGACTGGAAGCCTTACTGGTAACAAACAGTCAACTAACACCTATTTTGTATATTATATGTGTTATGTACTGTATTCATACAGTAAACTAGAGAAAAGAATGTAATTAAGAAAAGCATAAGGAAGAGAAAATGCATTTACAGTATTTATTGAAAAAAAATTGAGGGAATAAATGGTAATGGATGGAGACTTGCCTGGGGGTGGTCAACACACAGTAAAAAGGAAAAAAATCCACATGTAACTAGACCCACCCAGTTCAAACCCTTGCTGTTCAAGGGTGGCCTGTATTTCCAGTGGGGGGCCTGGACTCTAGACTTCATTCAGCCTCTCATAAGCCTTGCAGGACATCGAGCTCCCCTGGCCCGGGCAGGAAATGCCGTGGGGACCCTCCCCTTCCTCTCTCTGTCTCCTGGAGCAACTATAACTCAAAACATGTCTCCACACAGTTCTACCATCTCCTACTGGGTCAGCAACAGCACCCACTGTCAGAGAGCTACAGCATGAAGTGGGGTGCAGTGCAGTGGGGAGGGGAGCGGCAGGAAAAGGGGGCAAAGAAGGTAGAGGATGGTAAGATCCCAGATGGAGACTTTTTTCAGTGAAGGCTTTGAGGTCAGAGTTACATGGTGGAATTTGCCTATAAAATAGATAAGACTGTTATGGAGACAAACACATAAGGTTGGCAAGAGAGCATGGGGTTATTGAGGAGAGGGGAGAAGTCAGTGGTGGAAATGAAGAAAGATTAGAAGTTTTAGAAGACTGGGATATGGCAGCTGATTGGATTTCTTGTTTATGTGTGCTGATTTACTGTCCTAACTGTAAGTGAGTTCTTGTTACACTTAGAATTGCCATCTCGAAGAATGTATTCACCCCACCCCCAAAGAAGCATAGGAACTCGGCGCCGATTTGAGACAACCCGGGGCACTTTGAAAACATGGGGGAGCCTGAGCTAACCCATCACCTGTTCGTCCTCACTCTCCCCGCAAGTCCCCTGTCCTTCAGACACTAGACTGGGAGCCCGAAGGAGTTTTGCTTGACTAGGGGCCAGGGTCTCTTGAGTAAATGCCTTTTAATGTTTCATACTATGTGGAATGTGTCACAAAGATGGTGAATTTTACCAGAAATTCTCTCTTCACTTCCATGGGGAGAGTATTAGGCACCTATCAGTGCCGTCCACTTGGCCACATAATTGTTGGGAAGTATTTTCGAGAAGGTGTGAGTGTGTTGCTCATTCCTTAGAAAGCTTCCAAGAATTTTGCTTTGCTTATTTTTGCATGGTTTTGGATAGGCTTTACAAAGCACTTCTTCCCTGATGGAGTTTGTGATGATTCATTTCAAGTTTCAAAATAAATTTTTCCACTCAAGCAATTCAGTAAATCAGATTTCTTCCAACCATCACAACTTCATGCCTACTCCCATGGCTCGCCTGCAGCTCCCACCCTTTGATCTGAAAGTCGGTCTAGTTTAAAACCAGAGATGTCACCTTCGCCGGCACCAAAATCCATCAGGAGCCTTGGTTTTAGGCCACACTCAGGTTTTCCACGAGTGTGTTCAGTCTGCATAGTTGAGCAGCCCTCCTTGGAGTGGAATGTGGTTATTGGCAAAAGAATGTAAAATCAGTTTTCATTTTTTAAAAAATTCAGATTTTTCCTGATGAAATTTAAGAGGTAGGTGATGGGAAAGAGACTACTGAATAGTTACCAGCAGAAAAAAAAACAAAAACTGTTCTCACTTGCTCACTTCCACACCCTGGGAAACATCCCCACCCACTTACAGAACAAAAAACACCATATGAATACTTATTGTACTGGCACTAATTAAGCAACAAGGTCTTTCAACATTTTGGGAGAAAGCTTTCTTATACTTTTTAATAAATGTGCTACTATAAGATTAGGCATGTTTTATAAACTGAAGTAATAATGTACATGTGTAAAGTGAAACATAGTGTACTTGTCTCTGTGGCATTGTTGGGTCATTTCAGCTTGAGCCCTTTATGACCTACACCAGTTACTGTAAATTTGGCTATTTTATATCATGTAAATCTGGTGATTTGCATTGTTTCACATCAAGCACAATTTGAGCAAGGCCACCATTGCCCTCTGAAATTACCTCTTTGACTCAATTATTCATTCATTAAAAAGAAAAGAGAATGACTGTTCTTTGTGCCAGGTTTCTGCATACACAGTAGCGTACATAACAGGCATGTTCCCTGCCCTCACAGAATTTACACCTAGGGAAGGCAAGATTGAATGAGGAGGATTCAATAGTACAAAAGAGGAAGGTCAAGGTTAATGGATATATTCCAAGGAAAGCTAACCTAGTCCTGTTTTGGTTTTAAGGCTTTCTTCCCGGAGGACGTGACAACAGAATTGGAGGGTGAGTGGGATTGAGCTGGGGAAAGAGTAGAGAGAAAAGGGCTGAGTCTGTGATTCCAAGTGCAGAGGGCACATGTGGGTGGGGGATGGGAAACACAGTGGTGACACTCAGATTGCCTCAAGACTTCAAGGGTGGAGACAAGGAGATCAGACCTCACCACCCTTTTGGAGACATGTGAGTCTTTATAGTATAAGTTTAACAGAAGCCATTGAGAGATTATAAGCAGAGAGCCACATATCTGATTCATTTTCATGTAACCACACTGGTGAGGAGGATGACTGTGAGAGTCCAGGTGGTTGGCTCTTGCCTAGTCTAGTGTGTTAACAATGGCAGTGGAAGGCAACAGGCAGATTAAAGGGCTGCTTTGGAGGGAGAGCTGGAAGAATTCAATATTGCATTCACTAATACTTCCCTAACGTATCTGATTACACTATATCCTAAACCCTTCAGAAAAAGGGGCTATTATAGTCACAAAGTTTACCAACAAAAATACTATATTTTCAAGTCAGGTGCATGAAACAATAAGTTGATGTTGTGTTCCTTTTTAAAAGTCACTATATACAGAGCTTAAAAGATCTAAAATAAAAGAAGACCCAGAGATGAACATCAAGCGCTAACTGGGACCGAAAGGGGGAACAGTGAGTCCACGGGGCCTCTGCTGTGTGGACAACGTGCTGAGAGCCCAGGTGGAGTGGAGGACATCCGCCAAATCCTGCCGCACATAAAGGAAGTGGGTGGAACTTGCTCACTAAAAACTAGAAAGGCAGAATACTCTAGGACCTTTCAGATTTATACAAACGAGACTACAGCTTATAAGTCTGAGTAACGAGTATAATATGCTTAAAATAAGACCAGGTTTCCAAATTCCAAAAAAAATTTCTGTTTTGGTTTGTCTTAAACACAGGGACTGGTAGATACAGCTCTAGTGACATCCTGCTGTTTGGAAACACAAATTGGCTGGAAGGGCCATTGTTTCCATTTGGTTAAATATTTCTTATGTTTCAGTGTCTCTTTTAATAAACCGTACCTTACACGTATTTTAAAGAGTTAGGTTTGGTGTAAGGTTGTAGAAGTGTGATCCAGAGTTCCCAGAGTCCACCCTTATAACTTTATCGGATGTTGAATCAAGGTGTATTAGCCTGGGTGGGAGTAGCTGCTACAACAAACAATACCAGATCTCAGGGGCTTAGTCAAGTCAAGGCTTATGTCTTCACCATCCAATGGAGGACTGCATTGTTCATATGTGGTGACCATATTTTCTCATTTTCTGTATTTTTGATACTCTGACATTTGGGGCCTTGATCCTGAAGAGACCATGCCCCTAGGCTAGCCAGTTCCTAGAGAGAGCAAATGACTGCCTTGTAAAATACAGAGCAGCCAACCCAGAGCCCACATCCCCACCAGGTCCTTTATCAAATCCCCACATACCACACCAGTATCCCCCTGACCTAAACCCTGACAGCTAGGGACAGCCCTATCACCCCGAGCCTGCTGAAATCACTTAAACTACTCAGCGCTAAGCTAACACAGCACACCTACCCTGCCTTGTCCATTCCCGCCCATGGAGACCCCAATAAAGCCTCTGGGCCATGCTCTCCCCTCTGCCTCCTTGACCAGCCCTGGTGCTTCCCCACGTGGCCCCCATGACATCCTGTGCCTCCTATTTCTGGGGGTCTGTAAGTATAAAATTCTTCCTTTGTGACAATCATTTCCATGTGTGTGTGTCTTGTTGTGTCTCAGTAAAACAAAGCCTGGGCCCATTTCAATACAATGGGGCTCCATTTAGTGCACAGCCCCGGAGTTTACCCTCAGCCTTAACACTGTGAGGGGAGAGCATCAGGAGCAGAAGAGCTTGTTCTTAACCGTCTCTGGCAGGAAGTGATCCATCGCGACAAGTTGTCTCAGGGCCTCGACTCGGTACCAGGGACTGGGGGATGTTATTTAGCTGGGCAACCGAGAAAAAGTGGAGTCTGTGGCCTCAGGAGGCCTCACAAGGTGGCTGTTTCCATCCTTTTAAAAGTCTATTTTTAGTAAACAAAAGTGAAAAAGTAAAAGATTGAAATTTGAGTTTCATATTCATCGGAAATGGCCATAGAGAGGAGGAAATCTAGCAAAAGGCTTATATAACCAGGAACTTAACCCAACATTGGTTATGAATGTAATTATAATCACTAACACTTGAATAAACTCTACCTTTTATATACTCTTTCCAATCTTTTTTTACTACTTTTTACTGAGAAAGGAAAAAATAAATTTTCTCTCATGAAAACATAGTGTTGGAAGCCGAAAACCTAGTTTCAATTATAGTTCAGGCAATGCAGGCAATTTGAACGTAATGAGTTCTAAGAGTTTGTAAATTTGTTATATGAAACTTGGAATATATTTTCACTCTTGAGATTAATCTAAGAGTAGCTGGTTGGCATTGCACCTCCTCTGAACCTGCGACCCTGATGATATTTTGAAACTGGGGCTCTCGGAATGAGTGCTTCAAAAAGTCCTTGAAGCAAAAGGGCAGGAGAGGGAAAGCAGGAGAAACTCGGCCTCTGCTCTCCAACCCAAATTCTTGGCAGGACCCTTGATGTCAAGAGAACGGTGCCACCTCCACTTTAATTCTCCCCACTGAGTCACGTGGGAGCGAGATGCCTGTGATTTTTAGTACATGTGTCCCATGGATTCTTACTACACTCAAAACACACCTCCGAATTCACCCCATCTGTTTTCTTGATTATTAAATCCTGTCTTCTCTGACTGTACTGTGCTATGCTATAATGTTGTCTTCAAATTTTGCTTTTTGTCAAGAGCCATTTCTGAGTGGATTTTTGTGGTTTCGTTGGGTAATGATGTAATGTTTTTAATGAACATTTAATTGAAATGGCATCTTTATAAAATGTCATCAACCTAGCCCTTGATCATTCCATCTGTTAGGAAAATGAGCCATACTTTTTTTTACAAACCGTGGGCTTTTCCACAATTATTTTTAAAGAAGTCTTTGCAGACAGTTTTTGAGGCCATCACTGCTGATGTGGAAGACCCACATGGCTTTGCCCCAGTTGTCCACAACAGTCTGTTTTGGTGACTGTTTCCAAACCTTGTTTGGCTAGTCCTGCATTATGTTTGTCCCTGGATCCAACCAGGTTTTGCAAATCATGTAAGTCTGTAGGAGTGGCTTAACCACTGCTATGGGTCCGTGGATCCTGAAGTCATTGCATTATATGGACCTCTTAAGTGAATGCACTGGCTATAGGTAACGCCCTCCCCTCTCACTGCAGCCCTCATCTGGGTGAATCTGGTCCTGGATTTGCAAAAGGCTGACTGATCTCAGTTTGTTCAGTTAAATGCAAACTGCTCTGATGCAACAGGGGGGTTACTTCTTACCTCTCCCCTGGCTGTTGGCCTTTGCATGCTAATAATGGGCTTGGGTCAGGCTGGTTAAGGTAAGAAAACAAAGGTTTGGTAAGGTCACAGCTCCCCACATTCCCTTTAATGGATCTCTTTTGTAGGGACATTTTTAGAGCCTTGCAGGGCTTGGCCCCTGCTGACCTCACAGGTCACCTGCTACCTCAGCCCCACCCCCACCTGAGTGCTCACTGTCCAGTTGGGGCAGGGCCAGAGGAGGCAGGGGCCAGAGTCCCCTCCAGGCCTCTGTGCAGGCTGTTTTCCTTTTTTGCCTGAATTGTCCTTTAATCTCTCACTTCCTCCTAGATAGCCTTCTATCCCACCCCACAGGGCTCTGTGTGAAGTAATATTCTCTACTACATTTACACAGGTGTGGCTGGATAATGTTCTGAAGGCTGGCTTGGGGAGCCCGACTACTCACCTTGGTTTGAGGGTTACTGTTCCCCTATCAAAGAAAAATCACTTGAGATTTTGAATATCTGACTAAAATTAAAACAGCTAAACGACAGAAAAGATGTCTTGCTCACTGGAGTGTTGGAATCACCACAGTACTGTTAAGAGTAAGCAAAGTGGGAAGAAATAATTTGGCAGGAACAAGTTTTAGAAATAAACCTGGACAATGGAAGTATGGTTTTCCAGCCAGGGGTTACCAGCAAGCTGCAGCTTATTAATGCATTCACCCACAAATGATTTCATAGGACTTCCGATCTCTCCTTCAGGGGTATGTTATTGGCAAGTTTTAACAAGGAGTGATGCCCACGGGAATTCGCCTCTAAAACAGTTGAAATATAACCTGTAAGAGAACAATCCATTCCATGGGAATTTCCCCGACAGGGTGTGCAGAGCGATAACTTGTGACTTGTATGGAAGACACTGTCTTTTCAGAGGCACTTGGCATGTCCTAGAGTCTCAAGTTGATTTGGGAGTTTCTCCTCCAAGGAATAAATTATTTCCAGATGGTATTAGTTTTGACTGGGGCAGGAGATACTCTTTCATAAGCAGAAAACTAAAATGTAATGGTGAGTTATCCTTCTGAGATGATGAACAAAAATGTTAGATTAATCCAATCTTCACTAACAGTTACCTTAAGTGTATTCAAATAACCTCATGTGTGAACATTTTATTTAATTCCAGTAGCATTTTACTATGATGACAAGTTTAGAAATGAATACATTAAAGAACTCTAGGATCTGCAGTTGGAAAATGCCCTTGATTCCCACACCTGTCTCTTCTGTCTGTGCCAAACTGCTGCAGTGTTCAGTGGTCTTAGGGGTCTCCCTGTAGGTGCTCTCCTCCTAAGTGAGCTTTCAATCCTGGAGGTAATCAGAGAGTTTGCCACCTTTCAAAGGCCACCAAGCATTGTGAGTGGCATCACTTTGTACTGAAGCCTCACACTGCCTCACACTGTGGGTCGTGTGAGCAGTTAGGCCCCAGGACATTCTGTCCTCCTTGGAGGACACTCTCCACTCTCTGAGTAGAGAGAAGGGGGCTCCCTTCACAGGTTGGACACTCTTACTTCAGAGTGCATTCTCTGTTCTCACTGTGGATGCTCTTTTCTTTCTCTTCTAATGCTGTGGTTCTCGGTCTGGGATTTTGCCCCTGGGAAAGGTGACGATGTCTGGAGACATTTTTGGTCTTCATAGCTAAGGGGTGGGTACTACTGGCATCTGATGGGTTGAGGTTAGGGATGCTGCCGAGCACCCTACAACGCATAGGACAGTGTCCCTGCAACAAAGAATTTTCTAGAAAAATGTCAGTATTGCTGAGGAGGTTGAGAAACTCTAGACTAATGAAGTGCCCCCTATTCAGGGTAAAAGTCCTGGTCTCAAGGAGTTACCGCTGCTCCCCAGACTTGTGTGCTGTGTGTATTTCCTCATGTCGTTCAGGATTTGTATCATGTGCGCCTGATTTTCTGTCCACCTGAATGCTCTCCTAGAAAGTTCCTGTCCATTGAGGTATTTCGAAGGAGTACTTTCTATTCTAATTATTTTTCCCCTTGGAGTTGTCTTGTTTAATTTTGGGGGGTCCATTTTTCTAGCTAAGTTAATGAAAACACTTGTTTACCAGTTTTATAGTTTCTTACTGTGTGATCTTTTGCATGTTATTTAACTTCTCTTCACTACCCCAGTTTCCACATCTAAAATATGCAGATAATAATACTATCTCATATAGTTAGTTTATTAAAGGAGTATTACATATGTTAATGTTGTATACTAGAGTATTATATATTAGTGTTACATATTGGTAATGTGATATATTAGAGTATTACATACATTAGTAAATATACTACTATATGTAAAGTGCTTAGAACAGTATCTGTCATATAATGAGTGACTAGGTTATCTCTTTTGAATGTGGAATTTCTTATGATGTCTAGCAATTTTCTGTTTATTGTGTGTATATTCATAAAATATGAAACACACTCTAAGCCCTTCATATTAGGCAAATGCTTTGTATATTTAATCTCTTGCAGTACACAAATCAACTAACATTTGAAATATTAGTATTAAAACAAAATTCAAAAAGCTGTCACACCACAATTATAAACTTTGATTTTAACTGCTTCTCCCACCCCTTCTAACCCTTCCATCTGATCTGAGTTTCCTCTGGGCTCCAGTAGAGCTTAGTGTAGGTAGAACTGGGGGCACTCGGGTTATTGCTCTTCTCAATTAAAATGCCTGTTGTCCTCCATTCACAAACACTAGGATAAGACTGAGACTAGGAGAGAAAGCCTAAGCTAAACTGAAAAGGAGGAAGGTCTGAAGGTCTCTACCATTAAATATGTGGAGCTCTTTAGCAGCCAAGAACAAAGACATGAGAATCTTCAAATTCTCTGTCCTCTCAGGCACCTAGATGAGGTAATTCAGTCATCATCATCTATATCCGATAGAAACCCCCCATTTTATAGATATGAAAGTAGACTCAGAACCTAAAATTTTTAAAACAAAATAATGGCATATCTGGAGCAAGAGAGCAGAGATGGAGCCTTGGCCAGCATGGCTCAGTTGGTTGGAGTGCCATCCCATAACTGAAAGGTTGAAGGTTCTATTCCCAGTCAGGGCACATATCTAGATCACCTTTTCATACCCTGGTCAGGGCACATATGAGAGACAACCAGTCAGGGCTTCTCTCTCACATTGATGTTTCTCTCTCCCTTTCCTCTCAGTTCCTCTCTCTAAAAGCAATGAAAAAAAAAGTCCTCAGATGAAGATAAAAAGATAGATAGATAGATAAATAAATAAATAAATAAATAAATAAATAAATAGAAAGCAGAAATAGAACAAGCTCTTCCACTCTGACTACTGGCATTTTTCCTACTAATCCAACTTCTCTCCACTTCATTTTTCTAAATTTCCTTGTGTTAATAGTATCATGCTTTGTTGTTATCTTTTGTTATTTTGTGAATTTACAGTGGTGATCTGTTGGGACCAACTTTTCATGTGCTACAATTGTAATTAGTATTCCTGTATT
The DNA here is from genome assembly GCF_004126475.2 of Phyllostomus discolor. Taxonomy (NCBI): domain Eukaryota; kingdom Metazoa; phylum Chordata; class Mammalia; order Chiroptera; family Phyllostomidae; genus Phyllostomus; species Phyllostomus discolor. Next base: position 110,107,677 of record NC_040904.2, read on the forward strand.
AATAAGACCAGAGCAAGTGTTCTCCACCTCAAGTAAATAATAAACTATTCACCTAGTTACCAGGCCAAAAACCTTAAAATCATCCTGGATTCCTTATATTCTTTTCTACCCCACCTCCAAATCTTAAACAAAGCCTATCATCTACCTTCAAAATACATGTGAATTTTTATCACTTCTTTCTACCTCCAACATAGCCGCTTTGACCTGCAATGTCCAATAGAATTTTCTGTGATGATGGAGATGTCTATACCCATGCTGTCTAATGTAGTAGTTATTAGCCATGTGGCTACTGAGCATTTGAAAGGTGACTAAGTATGATTTTTTTAATAACAGCTTTATTGATATATAATTTACCTACAATACAATTCCCACTTTAAAGAGTACACTCTATAGTTTTAATATATTCAGAGTTGTGCAGCTGTGACCTTAATCAATGTTCGAGCACCTTCACCGCCCCCAAAAGAAACCCATACCTGTTAGCAGTTACTCCTCATTTCCCCCTAATAACCCCAAGCTTCTGATAACCACTAATCTACTTTATTCTATAGATTTGCCTATTCTGACCAGTTCATACAAATAAAATCATACAATATATGGCCTTTTATGACTGACTGCTTTCACCTAGCATAAGATTTCCAAAGTTCATTCATCTCATAGCATGTATTAGCACTTTATTTCTCCTTGCTGTTCAGTAATATTCTATCACATGGATGTACCACATCTTATCCATTCACTAGTTGATGGCATTTGGCTATTGCCAATAATGCTGCTGTGGACACTCATGTGTAAGTTTTTGTATTTCATTCCTGTGCTTTTACTTCCCTACGAGTGGAATTGCTGGGTTTTGTGGCAATGATGCATAAACTTTTGAAGAGCTGCTGACAATTTTCCCAAGTGGCTGCAACATTTTATTTCCCCACCAGCAGTGTATGAGGGTTATAATTTCACCATATTCTTGCCACCTCTTGTTATTATCTTTTTTATTATAGCTACCTTAGTGGGTGTTAAATGTTATCTCACTGTGGATTTAATTTTGTATTTCCTTGATGGCTAATGATGTTGAGCATCTCTTCATGTACTTATTAGCCATTTTGTATATCTTTGGGAAAATGTCTTTTCAGATCCTTAGCCCATTTTAAAATTGAGTTATTTGTCTTTTTATTGTTGAGTTTTAAGAGTTCATTATATACACATTCTGGATACAAGTTCCTTATCAGATAAATATTTGAAAATATTTTCTCCATTCTGCTGGTTGTCTTTTCACTTTCTTGGTGGTATCCTTTAAAGTATAAAAGTTTCTAATTTTGATGAAGTCCTATTTATTTTCTTCTGTAGTCACTGCAATGTTGGTGTCATAGCTAAGAAACCATTGCCAAATCTAAGGCCATATTACTCCTATGTTTTATTCCAAGAGTGAGTTTTGTACTTTTAGTTCTATGACCCATTTGAGGTGGACAGTTCAAAGGCATTAATTACATTCAAAATATTGTGCCTCTGTCACCATTATCTATTCCAGACTTTTTTCATCACCCTGAACTGAAACTTTGTAAACATTAAGCAATAACTCATTTCCCCTCCCCCTCCTCCCCCACCCCTGGCAGAACTAAGTTTTTTATTTTATTTCATTTTAATTAATTTAACTGTAAACAACTGCAGCAGCCAGTGGCTACCATATTGGACACAGATCTACACACTACCAGTTTCACCCTCCTGGACGGGTTGCTACAATCATTTCCACACTGGCATTGCATTTATTGTTTCTCTGGTTTTGATAGGGCAAGGTTTGTTCTCCCACAAAAGCTGGACTGTTCCTTTAAGAGAATCACTCACTCCATGTCACCCTCTGCTCAGAATCCTCCAGCAGTTTACTATCTCAATTGACAGTGAAAACCCACCTCCTTACTGTGGCCTATGTTAATTTGCCCCTTCTGCCTGAGCATTTCCTAGTGTCACCAGCCAAACTGCTCTTTGTGATGGTCTTTGAGATCATCCATGTTCTATGTCCAGAATGTTGGCAATTTCTCTCTGCCCAGAATGCTCTCCCTTTAGATATTCTTTTAATCACCCCCTCATACTCTTCAGATCTGCTCCATTGTTACCTTCTCAAAAAGATTTTTCCTGAATTCCCCATCTAAAAGAACAACCTCTGTCACTCTCTGTTCCATTACCCTACCTGGTATTTCTTTTTAAAGATTTTATTTATTTATTTATTTGTTTGTTTGTTTGTTTATGTTTAGACAGAAGGGAAGGGAGGGAGAAAGGGAGGGAGAAAGGGAGGGAGAAAGAGAGGGAGAGAAACATCAATGTGTGGTTGCTTCTCACGTGGCCCCCACTGGGGACCTGGTCTGTAACCCAGGCATGGGCCCTGACTGGGAATCAAACTGGAGACCCTTTGGTTCTCAGCCTATGCTCAATCCACTGAGCCACAGTAGTCAGGGCGTATTTCTTTATAGTACTTACTACACCTGCTAGCTTATTGTGCACCTATGTGTGTTTCTGTTCTGACTCCCTCACTATAATGTGAGCTACATGAAGAGACGGACCTTGTCTCCCCAGTTCCCATAACAGTACATGGCAGAAAGTAGACTTCAAATAAATATTTGTTATATAAAGAAAGAATAATGTTACCCCTTTCAAGGCTATAATCTATGTTAGAATCAAATAAATGGTCTCCAGTCTAATCTCAAGTATTTCTTTATTGAGGAATGCCTTTAAAAATGTCATATTTGTTGTTAAAACAATCTCAGAGCCAGTTACTACAAAGTGAACTCCCACAGTTTTGAATAACTATGAGCTAATACAGAGACTTGTTACCTTTTTGAGGTCAATTTAGCTTCTCCCTTACTTTTTGAACTTTTCCCTTCCTTTCTGTCTTCACCACCTCCTCTCCCTAAGCTTTGAGATCATTCTTCTTTAAGTCAGTGGCCACACCTCCCTCTCTCTCCCTCTTTCTCTCTCCCCACCCCCCACCATCTCTTCCTAGGAGAACCCTTCTGTTCCTGCTGCACACAGTCCCTCGGTTTAGTGCTAAAACCTAAGGTCTGTGCCACAGTCACGATGCCATTTTGTGGTTAATTGACCCATCTAGAATCAGGAGGAGGGGCATGCCCTGGAGCTAGATACAGGACCCCAGGGTCACCAGATTCTGCCTGTGATAAGACTTGGTTGTCATAGTGTTTTAAAAAACTAGCAGATTTTGATTCATTAATAGGATTCTTTAAGACGCAGATGGGTAAATCTGTGAGCCCAGTTATGTGTGTGTATAGCAACCAACTACTGTGTTGGAACTTTGTACACAAAACTCCCTATATGCTTGGCCTGTAGGCCACAGGTCTGAATTTGAGCATAACAGAGAATACAAGGAGACTGGCAAATGTCATTCAAAGAAACCATTCCTGATCTTAAAATACACTTTGACCCCTCAGGATAAAAACCAGTATTTTCACAGCAGGTCAGCTGACATGAATTAGACAATTCTATTAGAATTCTGCCTTCACGAGTATTATATACATTGTAATATATGTAAATACATCAAAAAGCAACAATTGGAAAAGATACGAAAATTAAAGCCTCAACATCCTAGTTGTATTTTCTAGACATCTCTCATCATATTGTTTACATTCCCTGCATTTGTAGACTCCAGAAGGTCATGTAGCTGCACATGTGAACACAAAGACAGTATCCTCCAAAATTCTTTGAGCTCTCCAATTATAAAATGATTTTGTATTCATGCAGTTATTTTCTTTTATTGGCCTATAATTCCAATTTAGCAGAAATTAAAGATGATTAGAAAATGAACCCTTGGAAAAGATCTTAATACAGCCATTAATAAAGACAGATTAACATCTCCTTATTCTATTCCTATTTTTAACCCAAAAAGGGAGATTTTAACTTTTATAAAACTCTAAACTTCAGTGCAGATCTATTGTGTGGTTGTCTGGTTTGTTGGAAACTGATTTTGTTTGCTTCATCTGGAGAAATACATGATGAAAATAATTCAGAATCACAGCCATAATTTTTGAAGTTCCTTTACACTTTGATAAATGTTTCTAAAGTTTTGCTTTTGCATTCTGAATGAAGTAGAGTGCCATGCTCCAGGGGTTAGTGGTGATTTCTTTGTTTTTCAGATACCGTGTTGGCCAACGGTCACGCCACAGACTATTTATTTGTTGGAAACATTGTTTACACAGTAAGTTTATTTCTCTGTGCACTGAGCCATTCTTAAATAGCACAAGCCTGGGGTCTGCCTCTCAGAACCCTTTATTTCAGATCTTTAAACTATATATTCTAGACTTCTTAAAGTTCAGAATGGTTGTGAAATATTCACCTCATTTTTGGTGAAGATTAGGCAGAGTCAGGATTTCTGGACAAATGATTAACAGATTTCCCCATTCTTCAAATAACCATTGTACGTTTACCTAGTAGGAGAGGGGGTGCAGGAGAACACTAAAGAAGGTGATTTCCCCCAATTCTTCCAGGTTAAGTAAAGAGCAAAAGGAACTATTGTGAGAAAACTCACTAAAGTGAGGGCTTTTCTTGAAGTAAACCTGCCTGTATTCCCTAAACTAGCCCCTAGGGAATTAGCTACCTAGATGGCACTTTCCAAGTACAGCTGCCTGGGAGGAGCTGCCTCTGGAGGGGACTCTTGGGATGTCTCCCAGGAAGTGAAAACAATTCACTGAGCATAACAGGGTTTCCCCATGCCTCTTTCTCTTCACAGTATGTTGTTGTCACTGTTTGTCTGAAAGCTGGTTTGGAGACTACAGCTTGGACTAAAGTAAGTTTTCTCTAGAAATATTTCTTTCTTCACTGTAGATATTTTTCCTGGTATGATACCTTTTTAAGGCTTGGAAAAACTATAAGCAATATCCAGCTACCTTATTTTAAATTTTGCATGTAAAAATCATGGTTTGATTTTTATTAAGGCAAATTTGCAACCCAAATTTTCCTGAAGATTCATTTGCTTGGCACGTACGTAATACAGCTCTAAGTTATTAACAGTCACCTCGTTTCAAATGTGTGTGCACATTGTAAAAAAGTACATGCAAAATACAGGACAAAAAGAGAAATTTTAATTTCCATAATTTTAGCACCAAGAGAAAGCGACTATTGATAGTTTGCTATATGACCTTACAGACTTTGTTCTGTGTATTTTTAAAAAAGATAATGCATTACAGAATGTAGAACTTTTTCACCTTTTTTCACTTAAAAATACATCATGAAGTTTTTCTGTCCCTTAAACTATACTTCCACAAAATCATTTTTTCATGATTACAAAGTATTAAATCCTACAACCATTCCATCACTTACTTAATCAGACCCCGGATTTACACAGTTGGCGTATTTCCAGTGTTTGGGGATTATGTCACTGTGTCATGATTGGAATGACTGGTGAGGAATGAGACAGGCCTGCTAACACCACAGTATGTGGATCTAGAGGAAGGTCAGCTGTGGTGGCCAAAGCATCTTTATCTTCAGGGTAGTTCAGGGTCACTCATCACCTGAACTCATTGTTAAACATTTGGAGACAAGGAAATCAGGGAGATCAAAGTCTCCAATGTCTGGAGAGTTATCAGAATCCTTCCATCAAGAAAGCTCACTTGGACCCAGGGATTGTGGAGCTGGGGGGCCTCCATGCCAACATCCATGCTGCCTGAGTGTGTGTTTTCTTCTGCAGTTCAGTCACCTGGCTGTCTGGGGAAGCATGCTGATCTGGCTGCTGTTTTTTGGTGTCTACTCAACCATCTGGCCCACCATTCCTATTGCTCCAGATATGAAAGGGCAGGTCAGTGCTACAAACTGTGAATGGACTTGCTGTGTCTTGTGACAATGATGCTTTGCTGTGTCTGGTCTTTCTCTGTCTCATGACGACGATGAACTTCAGGAGAGGTTGGTATTGCCTGCTGCCATGACAGTGTATCAGGAGGTAAACAAAACAAACCAAGCACCTGGAAGAGGCTGTCCAGTCCATGGAAATAGCATTTGAAATTTTAACTATTGTGAAAATTGTCCACATAAGTCCTCTGATCTGCCCAGCATGTCCATATATCCATAGTGAAGTATGTTAAATACACACAGTTCTGATGTGTACATTTCATGGCTCTTGGAAAACTGGAGGTGTTTTGAGTCCCTCATAATCCAATGAATATGTTGATTATAGTTTTGATGTTAAGTGTATATTTATGCTCTGATTGGTTGATAGTCACCTGTGACAGATAAATTTCATAACTATTAACCAGATCATAAATTAGTCACAATAGCTCATTATTCATCTCTTAAACTAGAGAGGCTGAGATTGGAGACTTTTATACTACTTTGAATTTTCTTCATGTTTCCTTTTCTTTATATTCTGATTATCTAGTGTTTGAGATTAAGCCATCAATGGAGAAATGACAGACTGAATCTTAGAGGCCCAGGGTATCAGGTCTGGAGAGAAGCTTGAGAGCCCTGGGTTCTAAACCTCCTCGGTGTACAAATGAAGCTCCATGGGTCCAGGCGCTCCCATAGCAGAGCCAGCACTCCCACTTCTAGTCCATCTCCTGAGTCCCTTACATCCCGAGTTTCCTTCCCAAACAGCCAAAATCCCACTTCTCAAGCCTTCCTGCTTCTATCCTCAGATCTATGCCAGTGTGAACACCCCTGGGCCCAAGGGGCTGCTATTATTTGCAAAGGATGTGCATTGGGTCCATTGGATGCTTGCACTGGTGTAGTCCAACATTTGCATGTGGATGCTGTGCTATGGGACAGGACCAAGATGGGAAGAAAAGAACTGTGTGTTGGGGCTTCCTCTGTATCCACTGGTGTTCCCAGCCCAGGAATACATATTTTGGGGGTAGGCCTGTGCAAGGCACACCTGGCTGCTATCATCTTTGCCTTACTTGCTCCGCAGGAATGAGCGAAAACTCCTAGGTCTGCTCCAGTCCAGGTACATGTCCAGCAGCTGTTTCATGTGAGATAACCCAGAGGTGGCACTGCTTACCTCTTTCACTTGGTAAATCAACCAGCTGATGTACCCCAGGGTGCCCAGGGCCTCCTCAGGATATGAGCACTGAGAAGGATGGACATGGCCCACTGGAGCAGGCTGCTGTGCCCCCTGATGCATCTTTACTTTCTTTAAGGAACAAGGACAAACACATACACACTTCTCAGTCCTTTTCCAAATCCACGTGACAGAGGAAATTACAGAGCAGTGAATGGATCCAGGAGATTGTTCTGCAGCAAAATGAGCATTCACTAGCAAAGAGACTTTGTACATTTAAAGAAATTGGTTACATTTTCAAGCAATGTGGTTTGTCTCCAAAGAGCAAGTCAAGGAAAGTATTTACAACAATGATGATCACTGGGTAAGGTGTCAGTGTCTAGATGTCAGCCTTGGGTTACCGTCCTTCTGGTTACGGATGGGTAAGGTCTGATGAATATTTTGTTCAGGAATGTCATTGTGCAGGACAATAAAAGGGACTGCAGCTATTGCTGTGGACAGTTTGCTAAGTTAGAGGAAAGTGACAGCTGACAGGATGGGCTTAACTGACATGTGACCAACAGGCCGACAAAGCCAGTTCCTTTGAAAGCCACTCCCGGAGCCCTCAACAGAGAGACACTCATAGACTGGTTGCTGACTCTCACTCCCAGCAAGAGGTTGACATTCAAAGTGCGGGGGACCACACAGTCCATGTCGTCACTGACATGCTCCGTTTTCACTGTCCAAGTCACATGCTGGCCTGTGTGGTTCGGAGGTTCTGCTTAATGGTGAAATTTCCACAGTTGGGGACTTTGTGAAGAAATTTAATGAGCTATTCCTGCCATCTAAAAGCAAAGAAATCGTAATATTAAATCACAGGTCACTTTAGTATAAAAAACTTCGTATACTTTACATAAACCATGTCATTTTAACTTTTTGTTGGTTGGTTTGTTTCTATGAAGCAGATGATGTTTTGAAATTGAACATGGCTGGCTGGGACTGAGGCTTTCGTTGGATGTTGAATGAGATGATTAATGTATTCTTTGTGTCCCTGAATTTCCACCCTCTGTGTTTAAAGAACCATTTATCATCTGCAGCCCTTCTCTGGGAAGAGCTCTGTGTGGGGAAGGCCTGTCGGAAAATAACCTCAGAGCCAACTTGAATATTCTTTATTTGGTCTCTGCCACCCAGTGGTTTGTTCACTCTTTGAGAAGTGGTGGAGAAGCATTAAAAACAAACACAAAAAAAACCCCACTTTTTAACACTTTAAAGAAATCACCTGAGTGGAGAGTGACTAAAACCTGCCTGAAATCCAGTTTCCTGATGCCTCCAAAGGAGGATGGGACCTGGGCCCTGATACAGTCAGTAATAGGAACTGACTTCTTTGGGGGCTGTTGAAAAGATGCCTGAGCCACGCCCACCCCTTTTGTTCTAGGTTGATGTTATGAACTGAATGTGTGTGTCCCTCTCAAATTCATATGTTGCGGTCCTACCCCCAAGGTGATGGTATTTGAAGGTAGGGCCTTTGGGAGGTAATTAGGTCAGGAATGGGGTAATTAGGACAGGAAGAGGTCAGGGAACTCACTCACTTGTTTTCTACCATGCAAAGAAACCGGAAGCTAGACACATATCTGCAGCCTGAAAGAGGGCCCTCACCAGACCCTAATGTCAGGCTTCCAGCCTCCAGTACCGTGAGAAATAAATTCATGTACTGATACATCACCCAGGCTGTGGTATTTTGTTATAGTAGCCAAGCTAACATAGGTGAGTGCTTAGGAGGGAGGGGTACTCTGGACAAAGACTGCTTTATCATCATCATTATCGTCGTCATCGTCGTCATTGTCATCATCGTCATCATCGTCATCAGATTGTAGTTATTTTTATAAACCATTTTTTGTAGCTTATGAAGCAGCAGGTTTTTGGCAAGTGAGCATGGTTCCTTTGAGCTCTAGAGTGAAACTGGTGTCTAGTGGCAAACGGCGTTTCTCACCCAGGAGCCGGAGACAGACTCCACACACGGAACAGTGTCTATTCATAACGTTGTAAACTGTTGAAAAGATGCATTGTTTCTGCTAGGGTTTCCTAAACTAATTTGATTAAATATTTCTTTGTCTTGTTCATTATATTTGGTTTTTCTCACGAGGGGGAAGGCAGGTTTTCCCTTGAGGGCAAAAGGAAGGAAGGCTGTAGAATGAGAGTGATTTTTCCACTGTTAAAGACTCTCTTTCTCCCCTACGGCACTTCATGGTATGGTGCCCTAAACCCAACCAGGCTGCGAGCCAGAAAGTCCCAGGGAAAGTTTCTGAAATCAAAAAGTCAACTGTATACTTCCTCTCCTGAGAATGTGCAACATTTGTGGGATTTTTAAGGGATGCCCTATTTTTCCATTTTTCTAGACTCAAATTAAGTCTAAAGCGAATTAAAAACTCAGCTTATATCTATCTTGCAGATAACAAGAAAGTCCTCAGCTGAGGAACGTGTGCGGTGATGTTTCCCTGTAATAGTGGGTAATGGGCTTTTCTACACTGGGTCCTCAAAGCCACTGCTTAAAGGTGAATGACAAACTTCCTTTAGCCCAAAGTCATCTGCTGAAGTAGAGCTTTGAATTACAGAGATGAGGAGAACTTGACCTAAAGCTGGATCAGGAAATATGCTTATATTTTCTTCATGTTACATCTCAGAGCTTTTCATTTTAGGAGTGTCAAAGGAGATGCCAACCTATTTGACCTTTGTTTAAAGGTCAAGCAACCTGCTCCAACTGGCTTTGTAGCCTTTGGCAAATCATTTAACCTGCATTAAGCTCCTTATCAGCAAAGTCAAAATAATGTCACCCACCCCCATCACCTCAGAGGAGTGTGGTGAAGATATAATAAGATAACCTGTGGGAAATGCAGACTTATTTTCCCTGGAGTGACCAATTACTGTTTAACTTTTATAAATAGAAATGTTGTGATTTAAACTCTCAATTCTTTTGGCCATAGACCTTCAATATTTTATAGATTCTAGATGTGATGTTTCTCTTTAAGTTCCATCGATCACCTGCATCTGAATCATCTGGGTTGCTTGTGAAAAGGACAAGTTCCCTCCAACAGCAACAACCCAAAATGTGTACTTGGAGCGTGCACACACACACACACACACGCACACACACAAACTCACGCACACTGAATCAGAGTCTCTGGGTGTGGGGCCCCAACCTTCAAATGTTAATAAATCTCCAGGCTATGCTTCCCTTAAAATTTGAGAACTAGTGCTCTAAAACACCTAAAATATTATTCTGTGGCAATGTGTAAGTCAGTGCTGGGTGTTATAGGAGAAGATGGTATATTTAAAATATTCACAACTGTAAAATATTGGTTGTGCACAACTGTGCTTCTCATGTATGGTGGTTATGTAAGACGCAGCCTTGGTGCCAGTGACCGCTTTAAGGCATCTAGCTTTCTAAATAGAGGATTATACCAAAAGACATTACATCGTTCACCATGGAAAAACACTTCTCACCGACTTTGGTGCTTTTTCTTTAAAATTCTTTTCATTGCTAGTAAAACAGGAGGAAAAAACTTTCACTTCAAAGCCTACAAACTGCTAACTCCATCTGCAATGCCAAGCACCAGGCTCCAGCCAGTTTCTGGTGTATGACAGGCTTTTTTTTTAATCCTAAATACAGGAATGGATTTACTTTGGAGTTTTATATACGTGCATGTGTATACACAATGCAAATCTCAATGAACTAAAAACAAACACAGAGAGGAATTGTTGCCATTTGCCATCTTTGAATCTTCCCTAAGTCGTTAACTTCCCCTGGAAGGCCCAGGTAGCTTCCATATGAAACCCAAAAAAAGGAGTTTTGTTTCCAAGTTGCCTGTGCTCAGAAGGTAAATGGAGGCACAATGGTAAAGGTCATGTGGATCACTGTCTTTGCTCAGCTATGGTTCCACAATGTCTCTGTAGGGTAGACACCAGTCTAAGAGGGATTGGACTTGTCTTCGGGTTAACTTTTTGTGATGTGGGGACATGGTTGTTTGTCCCCACCTGCCATCCTCCTTCACTGTTTCCTAAGGGGATCCAGTTTGCATCCACACAACATGCCTCGTGCAAGAAGCCCAGCACCATAGGGAAGTCATTTCCACCCCTGACTCCAGGGAGAGCGTGATCCCGGCCCTGTGCCTTATGGAGCAGCTCAGAAACCCTGGAGGAGATGCAAGGTGGCATTCACTGGCATGTTCTGAGAAAGAAGCCTGTTTGCTCCTGAAAGAAATCCACAAAAAGGCAGCCTTCCCTTTTGCATGACATAGGTGCTATGTGGTGCCTGGGATTGTTCAGCCACAAAGAAGGAACCCAGAAGCCTCCTTCTGCTGTGAAACATGGAAGAGAAAGACAAAAAAAGGCTCTCATGAAGCCAGCCTTGAAGCCACCTCCCAGGCAGGCTCACCGGGCAGCATCCTCTGCATGTGCTGCCGGCACTTTCTGAACAGCAGGTACGCAGGAAATGCTCTCCAGCACATGCGACTGTTGGGATGTTTCTTCTTTATGCACAAGTTTACAGTCAACCAAGGAGACAGGTGATTTTTTTTAATCAGGCTTAAGGCTTTAACATCACATATTATATATTATGCTTGAAGTTGGGTGCTTGTAAATTTTTTTTCAAGATTTAATAAAGAATTACTTTATTGTTGCAATTATTAGGGTTTTAGGTAATGAAATCCCAGTGACACCTAATGTGAATATTGTAAGCTTATTGGAATTCCCTTTAATATAGCAATATTGAAATACAGCAACAGTATTGAATGGAGTAGGTCCTTTTTACCTCAAATAATGTATTTCAGAAGCTTGTGATCTGGCTAGCCTAATAAGTGCTCAGCCTTAGGAGGTAGGAATTCCCATCAGTACAGACTTTCCTGTTGTTTTAAAATAGCTTTCTGTCATCTTCTTTGTAGTTTTCTTGTATATTGAGCTTGGATAAATTATTTGTTGAAGTCAACTTATATTTTGACTTTTAAAATTGTATATTTTTTGTAACAGTAAGACTGATTTAGCCCCGGCCAAGTAGCTCGATTGGTTAGAGCATTTTCCCTATTCACCAAGGGTGTGTGTTTGATCCCTCGTCAGGGCACATATGAGAAGCAACCGATGAGTGATAAATGAGTGGAACAACAAACCGATCTCTCTCTCTCTGTCTGTTCAGCTGTCTCTGTAGCTTTCCCTTTCTCACTCTAAAAATCAATAAAAAAATTTTTTTTGAAGACTGACTTACAAAGAAGAACATATGAACACACTGTGTTTCTGAATGACATTATTACCTAAATAAATAACAACATGAGCAAAAGGAAGGGGGTACATACTTCCTGGCTTCTCATGTTCCTGTAACTCATCACCCAAGCCCGCAGGTCCCCCATCCATATGTGTTCCCCTTCCTTAAAGGCTCCCCACACTATTCCCTAATAGAGGCAATAAAAAAACTGAAAAGAATCAAAACTAGAACAAAAACTTCTTCACTGATAATGAAAAGTGATGTCAGATTCTTTCTATAGTCAGGAATGGGACTGGCACCCACATTTCCTAGTTGCTTCGGTGTCAGTGCAAGGCCCGTGGGGGATCAACAGAATTAGTCCGGATTGGCATGGTCCTCATCAAACTTCTTTCCTGTTCAGCACAAATCCTAACAGTGAAAGTAGGGTTTTAAAAAAAAATCCTCACCTGAGGATATGTTTTCATTGATTTTAGGGAGAGAAAAGGAGAGAGAGAGAGAGAGAGAGAGAGAGAGAAACATCAATGTGAGACAGAGAATCTATAGTTGCCTCCTGTATGTACCACAAGCAGGGATCGAACCTGCAACCTAGGTATGTGCCCTGACCAGGAATTGTACCCACAGCCTTATGGTATATGGGACAACACTCCAACCAGCTGAGCCACACTGGCTGGGGCAAAAGCGGGGTTTGAACTAAACTAACTTAATACCTAAGAAATGTGTAAAATTAAATCTGTTGCTCATAATATCCATAATTGTGCCATTTCTGAGTCTCTGATTCATCAGGTCTGTGAAGTGGATGATATCTATGTTTGGAATTAGTAGGGACATTTAAGGAAATAAAGCATGGAAAATAATAGGTAATGTTTATTGAGAAATTACTATATCTCAGGCAAAATATACATTCTTATAAATATGCTGCAATATGCAATTGCTGCATGCATAATGAATTACGCATTAGCTCATGTGAGAATCTACAACTGTATGAGGGAAAGAGGGTTAGAAAGAGAGAACAAGTACCTGGGTTGGTCAGGCCAGGGGCGAGTAGCTGGGACTCCTAAGTCTGCTGGATGCCAGCGTGTGAACCCCAACACTTTGTCGCCATGGCAAGCACCCAGGGTGATTCTCCATACAAACCAGGTGTTAAATAAATGTCTGTCAACTCTCCGTAAAATAGTATTTTTATTAAATTGTATCTGAAGTGACCAACCCTACACAGTAAAAGAATTTTTAAAACAGAAATGTGGAGTTAGAAGGCATCGACTTACTTCGTGCTGGAGCAGCAGTCTCCCGCCCCCGCCCCAGTAAAGCTGGTTTCACACGGTCGTCATTTTCAGTGCGTTATGGAAAGCCTCAGTCCTCTCCCTGCACAGTGCTCTCCACACTGGCAGTTTATTTTATTTTGGCCTCTTGTTTCAGGGATGCTGTGTGCTAATTAGAGGCCAGGAGGCTTTGATTGTGAGTTATTTTTCTCTTGGGTTAAAGGTTTTGTTGTGGTGTTGGCATTTGTCATTCATCCTGATGTTAATTTTTTAAATATCTGTCAGCAAATTAAAGTACACATTACATGCTGATTTTGTTTGTTTGTAATATTTATATGCAGTGGTCACAGAGTATGTTTGATGTGGTTTTGAGCTTTTCCTTTCTCCAAACATGTGGAAATGAGCATGTGAGCCCCTGAAGTTGAGAGTCTGTGTGGGGGTTTACTTGGCCGACATCCGCCTTGTCTGCTGAGCGTGGCTGTAGCTCTCCCACCCGGAGGCATCGTGTTCTTTAGCTTTGTTCTGTCGAAGAGGTAGAGGTGCCTGGGAGAGGCCGCCAGATAAAGGGTTTGTGCAAGAAAAGACAACTCGGGTTGGTTAGACTAAAAAGGGGGGAAATAGAATAACAGCACACTATTAAGCATGTGCCAAGGTTTTCCTGTTCTGTCTAAATGATGATGTGAAGTTACTGTTGACAGTATCCAAGAAGACCAACATACTGAAAGGATTTAAAGTGTGAGATTTTCAGTTACCGTTGTTGCCATCGGCGTTATAAAACATCAACACATCCATTGAGGAGATCGTGTGCTTTTTGAACCTGGATTAACCAGCTGTCATAAGGATTTGGCATTCCTTTGGCTAAAGACAGGAAACGGAACCCTAGGTTACCTGGGTCTGTGCTGCTAGTGCACTTTCATTCATGGGTGGGGGTGGGGCAGTGACTCTTGCAGCCTGATTTCGATAAAGGATAGAATGCACAAGGAGGGCATATTTAAATGCTCAGATGCTTCGAGTGTGCTGTGAGGGTCAGCCCCACCCACTCTGTCAGCAGCAGCAGAGACACCTTGTGCATCCTGGGTGCAGTGGCATCCTGTTGTCTCTCACCTGCCCTACATCCCTTTCTCCTTTTACTGGTCACAGGCCCTACGTCCCTTTTCCTCTTTTGGAATGTGCATCCAAGCAGTGCTGGTCTCCCTCTGCTCCCGTTCTGGGTCTGGTTCTGGACCTGGACCCAGGTGGCAACCCAGGGCCACTCAGCCAGACTCTCCCTCTCACAGACCCCAGCAGCTGATTCAGGAACGGGCTTGGCGACCCACATCAGACCACTGAGACACCATTAAGGATTTTGTAATAGAAACAGTTGGAGGAAGGAGAAAGCTCTCTTGCTGCTGGGTTTGTGAAGTAGGGATGCTATCTGCCTGGAGCTGCCAGTGACCATCACAGAGAGGATGCCTGGCCTGGTTGGCTGAATCGAGCCCAAGGGAAGCCGAACTGAGAGGAGACGGCATTGCGGGCGCTCCTGGCTCCCACTCGGCCTGGAGCCGGAGCCGCCTCTCAACTGCTAGTTATACATACATCGATGTAGTCTCATTTTTGCATGAGATGCTTCAAGTTAGATTTCTGTGACTTCTGAAAACAGTCCTAATTAATGAAGAAATTAATAAGTTACAGACACAAATGGTAAAATTGGCCACCATTGTTGTAGTGTAGAAAAGCAGCTGGTGAATGTTCCCTACTGCGACTCTCCCAACTTGGAGCACCAAGAGGCTGTGCCTCCGTATTGTGGCCTTCCTCGCCCTCCACCCCACTCCAGAAACGGAAGACAGGCTTGAGCAGAACTCAGTGTTGGAAACCGAGATGGAAGGAAATGGAAGCCTTTAAAAGGGAGGCCTCTTTCTCAGCACCAACCATTCAAAATGGCTTAGAGTCAAGTGCTCCTGAGTAGCAAGTGCTGTTCAGTGGAAATATAATGGGAGGGAGACACATGCAATTTTAAATGTTCTAATGGCCCCCCCAAAAAAGGTAAAGTGAAACAGGTTAAATTAGTTTTATTAATATGTTTAGCCCAATGTTGCCAAAATATGATCACTTCAACATGTAATTGACATTAAAAGAAATTATTACTGAGGTAACTTACATTCTTTTTCTACTAAGCCTTTGAAATTCCGTGCGCATTTTAGACTTACAGTACATCCCAGATCAAACTAGACCTATTTCAGGTGCTCAATAGCCACATCTAGCCGGTGGCAACTGTACTGGGCGGCACAGCTTTTCAGCAACAGAGATCTGAAAACACAGAGTCCCTCTCCAAAGCTTAAGGCAGTGCAAGTGAGATCGAGAGGTCAGAAACCCACCTGCCGGGAGCTCCAGGTCCCGCCCCTGCACCCAGGTGTGACCACCTGTCTTGGATTTCCACTGCTTGCAATAAAAGGGTCTTGGCTAATACACAAGGCTTTCCCTGAAAAATAAAATGTGGGACAACTGAGATGTTAATTGATGCTTATTAATTGCTTTATGCAGAGTTTATAAACTAAGATTTATAAAGCATGGATCTGACTTCTAAAAGTTTTTCCAAAGTGTTGGCTAATACCCAACCATTTCCTCCTGAATGTGGGAAGGGAAGAGGTCAGGATCTGAGATGTCAGTCCCGTTTATGACGTACTGCAACCAGCTGAGCAGCAACACCAAAGCCACTGAGAATGAATGGCCCGTTCCTAGCAAATGGTTCATTTGTTCAATAAGTGGCAACTTATGAGTACAATCATTGTCCTGCTTATTAACTCCTAAGATTGTGTAAGCCCTTTGTCCTTTTATCCTTTAGAGTTTATCCTTCCCCCATCATTATGCTGAATTCAAGCAGTATCGCTTTTGCCTCCTAAATATCTCTTACCTGTGTCTCCTTCCACCTAGGTCTGGTCCCATCCAGTTAATTGGTACTGCAGCATTTCTTGTCTGGACCATTGCAGTAGCCTCATGACTGGTTTCTTAGCACCTGTGTGTCTGGATCTATTGTTCTATTGTAGCCAAAATAGTGTTTGAAAACACAAATCTGATATGTTTATGTCCCTGGCTTCCCATAGCCCTCAAGATAAAGTTGCAGGTCATTTACCTGGCCCTGTGGACCCTGTGAAGCCCCGAGCCCTGCTGTCGTCATTAGCCCCCTTGGTCTCACCTCACCCACACTGGTCTCTGTGCTGGCACTAGCGAGCCCTGCTTGTGCTCTCACAGTGCCTTTGCACCTCCTCACCTCACCCCTGCATGCCCTGGTTTCCTCCCTAGCTAATGCCTGATTACACAGTTCTTGGACCTCCGATGAGTCATTACTTCCCAAGGGTGCCTTTCCTTGCTTCCCTGACCAGGTTAAATCCTCCCAGTACTCATTCTCTTAAAACAATTTACCTTTCCTCTGTTTCACATATCACAATTACAAATTTACATTTGTGCATGTAATAACACCTCACACCGACCAGGAGAGCCACTATTTTAAAAAGAAGAGAACAAGTCATGGCGAAAATGTAGAAAAATGGAGTTTTTGTGCACTCTCAGTAGCAATGTAAATGCACCATTGTGGAAAACAGTATGGAGGCTCCTTGAAAATTTAAACATGGAGCCACCATATGGTTCAGTGACTCTGCTCTGAGTATGTATTCAAAAGAATTGAAAGCAGGATCTCAAAGAGATATTTCCTTGCCCTTGTTTATAACAGTAGTATTCATAGTAGCCACAGGGTAGAAGCACCCCAAATGTTCATGGACCCACGAATAAATGTATAAAATGTGATGTGTACATACAGTGGAATATTATGCAGCCTTTAAAAGGGAATTCTGTCACATATGGCAACAGGGATGAATCTTGAGGACATTGTGCTAAGTGAAATAAGTCAGTCACAGAAAGAGAAGCCTGTGTAATTCCACTGATTTGAGGGCCCTAGAGTAGTCAGATTCCTAGAGACAGAAAACAGAAGGGTGGTTGCCAGGGCTGGAGGGAGGAGCATGAGCTCTGTGTTTAATGGGTGCAGAGTTTCAATTTTGCAAGACAAAAATGTTTTAGAGATCTGTTGCACAATAATGTGAATATAGTTAACACTACTGAACAATATATTTAAAAATTATTAAGATGGTAAATTTTATGTGTTTTTACCACAATTTTTTTAAATTTACATTTATGTAGTTTCATACTTAATATGAGTTTCTTCCTCTAAACCAGGGGTGTCAAACTCATTTTCACCTGGAGCCACATCAGCCTTGTGGTGGCCTTCAAAGGGCCGAATGTGATTTTAGGACTGTGTGAATGTAACTGCTCCTTAACTAGGGGCAAGGAGCCCGGCGCTGCCGCTGGGTAGAAGCAAGGTGCCGGGCCGGACAAAACAAGGAGGGCTGGATTCAGAACACAGGCCTTGTGTTTGCCACCTGTACTTTAGACAGTAAGCTCTATGAGACATGCTCTTCAGTATATCCTTGCCACCTACCTCCCATTTTCTTCTGGCATCCAGTGAATATTTAAATGAATGAATTGATAAAATTAAATTAAGCACTTCTCCTATAGAATTGGGGAGTGTCATTAGCTTTGTACAGTAGGTGCTTCATATCTGATGGTTTGACAACACAAGCAGGTGACAGGTGCCTAAGTATTTGCAAATAGCCTCGTACAGGGTCTTCACATGATACGTGATTGGTAGATTAATGAATTTAGCATTTTCTAAAGAGAAATATGCTAAATAAAAACAAAAGAGTAGCACACACCGTGCTCTTTCCCCATAAAAAGAATGATTTCTAGTTACAAAGCTTTTAGACCCTTTTCAGCTAAAATTTCAGTCAGGTATTTCAGCCTCATGGGTGGTTTCTCTGATGTAATAGTCTTTGATATTGATGTCTGTAAAGGGTTAATAATAAAGTTTAGCTCCTCCCTGGAAAATGCTTGTTTTGGAACTGATATTAGAGAAAAGGGAAAAACGGATTGAAAATGAGGTTTTTTAATATCTAATTCAAAAAAGTACTGAGCTCATCATGGTGCAGTGGTTTTTCTATGGGAGAGAAAACTGAGGAACGTAGTGGATCCCAGATAGTTCTAGCAGAAATGTATGTTCCCTAAACTGGCATATCATTGGGCAGCATTTCGTTATTATGTTGAAGGGATTGGTATTTTTGGAGTAACAGATACAAGCACAGAATTGGAGGAAAGGTTTGGGTCAAGAAAATGGCAAACTTAGGTAGAGTTTAGTTAGCAGCTGGCCTCTGATAAATCTTGGCTGATTTCATGGAAGAAATGGACCTTCTGTGGCAGGGTTGTTCCTTGGTCAGATGGCAGAGCCTTCCGGGCCTGCGGATTGCCTCCAAAGAGGCTTAAAGCATGGGGAGGATCTGGTTCCAAGACCCAAGCCGGGCCATAAAACGTTAGTGTCAAGTAAAGTGACACTACAAAAAAAGAAAAGATTCAAGATTTGATAAGTCTGTCCCCAAAACACAGCATCTTAATTAAAGGAAAGAAAAGTCCACGTCCAGGAAGACTGGAAGAAGCAGACGTGGGAAAAGGAAAGAGGGAAGGCTAGTGACTGGCATGGGAAGGGTGAGAAGGAGTCCTGACGTGGTAGAGAGGGCCGGGGGAGCCGGGGAGCCGGGGAGGGGGGGGCCTTCCAACTTGCACTGAAGGAAATTTCAGGGTCTTTGAGAAACTTCCCTCAGTGTGGCATCAAGAAAGAATAAGATTGACCACGAATAAAGGTCCTGTAACATAATGAGTCAGAATTTTGCCTTTTTATGATATTGTGGGAAAAGTAATTCTTAGAAACAAAAGGAAATAGAGGGCATATGAGTGCTATTTTGCATTAATCTTTCTGATTGCTAAATTGATTCAAAATTAATATTTTAAAAAATCACCCTTGTCTGGGCTGTAAAAATTTTTTAAGCCTTCCAGCATTAAAAGAGAATTAAATATTACATTAAGACATAATAGTTTTCTATAATATAAACTTCTTGAGATTTCTTTAAAAATCTAAGATGATCACAATTTTTGAAAATAGCTCATTAGGCCAGAATAGTTTGTTTGGCACAAGTGATATAAAATCAAGAAGCAACTTTAGGTACCAACTTCCAGTCAAAAGATAAATAAGCTGTGGGAATGTAATGTATATCATAGTGACTATATAATTCTATGCGATAGTTTGTAATACTGTAGTTTCTAATAATGTACTGGTGACTTATAATTCGAAGTTGCTAAGAGAGTAGGTTATTACAGTTCTCATCACAAGGAAAAAGCGTGTAACTACGTGAGGTGGCGGCAATCATCACAGATGCACGTCAGATCATCCGTTGCACGCCTGAAACTAACACAGTGTCGTGGGCCAATTACATCTCAAGAAAACAGGGGACGGGGAGAGGGAGGAGCAACTTTAGATAATTAAGAAGTTCTCTACGTGGGGACTTGTTCATTTTGTTAAAAGAAAAACTAATTCCTTTTTCACAGTGTTCTCAGTGGTTCAGATTTAGGGAAATAAGGTTCATGGAGGTAGTCTTCTCATAACCCAGCACAAATGTGAGTTCTTTTCAAGCCCTTCATGAGATCCCCTGACACAGGTCATCTCAGTGATGGGTTGCCACCTAGTACATGCCCTTTTAGGGCCACTTTCTCCTCAAATATGTGTGTGTGTGTGTGTGTGTTTTAAGAAAATTTCAGGGTCCTTTTCTGTATTCCTCAGTATCATTTCTGTAACTACCAAGATTACATTACATTCTAGAAAGCTGCAGTTTGGACCCAGAGCTCTGCAGAGCCCACCTCTTCATCCTCCAAACTTCTGACAGGGTGAACGGAGCTTCTGAACGTTGAAACTCTGAAGCGTGAAGAGCTGATGAATAATGCGATGTATTTAGAGTTGTACTGTTTGTGAATTCTCCGTTTCATTTTGCCTTCAGTTTCAGGGAGAGTTGTTTATATTCATTAGTTTTATTTACAGTTGGCTTCTTTAAAGCTTGTTCTTGATTGTTTTTCCTATTTGATGGCCCCTATCATTTCTGCCCCTGCTCTTCACTTAACTCTAGTTCTTGTTCACTAGTAGTTTCTGGGACATCTCTTCTCCTGTTTCTCAGAGTGAGTGCCTTTCTGAACATTTATTCACTGCTCTGGTGGCTTGAGTTTAAGTTTTAGTTTATGGATCACAGTTTTACCAAGAGAACCTTCTCTGCACCAACACCTCTTAGGTTCAGTACCAAAAGTAGCATCGTCATGAATTCTGAAGCCATCTTATGAGCCTCCAACCCTTCAGCCATGGCTTAGAATGTCACTTCACTCATTAACGACCATTTGAGACATTCCTTATTATGTGTAATTGCCAATAAGGGGAAAATTCTCCTATTCTAGTGACGTCCTAACAGAGCTGCAATGTGCATGGAAACAGAGCCCTTAAGACTAGAAATACATATGTCAATTTAGCAGATTACACTAGAGAATACTTTGGTAGATTACATTGTAAGCAAAAGTTTTATAGTTGAACCACTCGCTTTCTCTCAGCACTGGAGAAAAATGGGTTTCCAGCTATTCCCTTTAGATGGAAAACAACTGCTTCAGGACGCAGACCCCGCTGCATGTGGAAGACAGGTCAGTGTGTGAGGATGCCACGACTGAGGTGAAAGGGAAGGGCTGTGTGCACAAAATGAGCTGCCCCTCCTCAGGCGTCACCAGTCGGGCCCCTCAGACATGCTGGGGTACTTGATATTTGTTGTGTAGTTTGTATCAAGGCCCACGAATACTGTTATAGAATAGTGACCATATGGTGAATCTGAACAATTTGGACTAATTCTGTGTCATTCACATGCTGGGCCTCCCAGCACCTCTCACTCTGCAATACCTAAAGCACACCTCTTTGTTGTTGTCGTCTCACCCTAACACATTCCCTCACATTCCCTCCCCATCCAGCCGCACCGCCACCCTCCTGTCATCACACATGCTTAATTAAGCCTGCACATTGCCTTCCCCATCTCCCCCTCACCACCAGAGCCCCACCCAACACACCCAGGTATCGACCCAGTATCCTTCATGTTCACGTTGTGCAGCTGTGTTGTTTGTGTGCATGTTACAGCACTTGTGGCATTGCCACTGAATATTTAATGTCACTGACTCCAAGAGGGCACAGATAATCTGCATGCATACGTGGTCTATAAGACATGTTGAATGGCAGGAGAGGAGAGAGCCTTTGGCATTGAGGACAAGGCTTCCAGTAAGCTCAGTTGAGTCAGGACTCTGGATATTGTCTTTTGTTGTGGCTTATGTTCATGAAAAAATATATCTTAAAACTTAAACTCTTGTTTCTTACTTAGTGTCTCTGTTTTAGAAATTCTTCACCAGGCACCCAGGAAACTATCTCCAGTGGTGGCACTAAATGAAGGCTTCTGAGGAAGAGCAGGCTGCTCTGGTGGCCTTTGTCCTTGGCTTTGCCAGTTTGGGGCTATAACCCAAACATGCTAAACTTTTCCTTATTAATTATACCAGTGAGTGTCTTGGTTGCAGTGAAAACAAACAAACTGGCTTGACTTAATAAACAGAAAAGCAATAAGAAGAGGTAACGATGCAGCCCACAGAGTGCATGGAAAGGTGTGAAAACCAGGCTCAGAAAGGTGGTAGGACCCACAGAGGCTACCCCGGGACTGTGTGGTCAGGACACGACCCGGCACCGCTGCCATTGGCTGTGTGCCTCTGCCAGCCATGGGTTTGGACCACACCACTGGGAAATCTCCTTGAGTTGCCCAAGTGTGGGCCTCTGATGGACAAGCCCAGGTCCCCTGCCAGGCCCAGCAGTTTCCTGTATGCAATGGTTCTTCTAGCAGATTTATTATGAACTGACTTGAATGTGTTTTTAGAAAGATCCTGACAACTGCCCACATTCTCCTGCCATAACAGAAGAAAAACACAGGAGTTAGAGGGAGCATTTTAGACCTTTTCTTGAACAGCCTCTCTCAATAGAAAGGCAAATTTGGCTAGTTTACAGATAATTGGAAGAAGTTCAAGAAGTATAGTTTAAAAATATTATATTCAATAATGAGCACAGACCAAGCAAGAGTCATCCTTGTAAGAAAACTTACAGAGGATGACAGCTTGAGGGAAGGCAGCTTGAGCTTGGTCCACTGAACGAAGGCAGGTGGAAGGGAGGAGGTAGCGTCCTGGACCGAAGCTGCAGCAGAAAGGGCCTGTCCATGGGATGGCCTCTTAGGGGTGAAGGGACTGTGATGTCAAATAATTCTAAAGCCAGAACTTAATGACATATAATTACGCATAATTTGTCAGTGTCTAATGAACTTGAAGTAACAATTTTTCTTTACTCGCGCTTCCAGAATATTCAGTAGCCAGCCCATGGAAGGTTGCCTCTTGGCAGATTTGCTTCATGGGGAGTAGCTAAACATTCCATCTGATTAAAAAGTGCAATTCCCTTGTTTTCTCCAGATACTGGCAAGTCAGCAGCAACTGAAAAAGAGAAGAGGATAAATGTGATTAGCATTATTTCACTGTATTATTGAAAACACTGTGGTAGTTTCAGCTTGAGCGAATCAATTACCAAAACTAAGGGAAGCTGCTCCCTCAGCCATAATCCTTACATGAGGCCTTAAGTGGTAATGAAAAGTTTGAGGTGAATTTTTTTATGAAGCAGGATTTAAACATAGTGAGGGTCTTTCTAGAACACGTGTAAATGTACTGGGAGAACCTCTGCAAAGGAAAGAGTGCTGACTCCTCTTCATCATCACACATTGTTATGTGCCCCAGTCTCATCTACCCCTGCACACCCCCAAAAGCTATTCGGCATGAATTAATCTTTGCAACAGAAGCAGCCAACTTTTCTAGCTAAGGAATTTGCCGTTTTTGTGGTTTGGGTAAAAAGGTAGTTCATTTTACTGGTTTCTCGATGAAATATGTTTCATGATAAATTCAATCTTTCCTCAGAAAAAAATTCCCCAAAGCTACTTTTCTGTGCAAAATTCGACATGAAAGCCATTCTCTGTTGAAGCAGCCAAATACTGAATTTGTGTGGACCTAGGCAAACAGTTTTGGGTCCAAGGTTAAGGATATTTATTGCCGGAGATATTACATGTATTTGTATCCAGGAAGAGCAAAAGCCAGCACATTGACACTGGTTTTCAAATATGCTCTTTTGCTTGCTTTTGTTTGGGGGAATGTTTTTCTCCCTGCTCCCCTTTCTAATCCTCTCCCACACTGGGGCGAATTTGGAGGGATTCTTGCCAAGGCTGAGAGACAGAGGTGCGCAGTGTGCGAATACACGCAGATCTGCTGGTTTTCCTGTGCGCACTTCAGAGAGAGTTTCTTGCTCTCTGACTTTGGCATCACATGCAGGAAATTCCTTGTTGGCCTGCCCAATGCAATAAACAGACCTCCTGCACCTAACCACGGCCACGCTGACGTTTCTTCTGTGGGGTTACTTTTGCTTTTTGTGTGAAAGTCAAGGGTCTCAGCCTTGCTGTTCTACACTTTCTGTAGCTCCCAGGCTTGGAATTTGTGTAGGACTGTGTTTGGGGTGAATAAGCCTTGTGGTTTGGCTTTTTCTGTGTTCATTATGCACCCAGGAAAAAGGTAGACAGGTAAACAGACTCCCTGTGCATGTGCTTCAGATAAGCTTAATGTTAGGTCAGATTGATCAGAAAGGTCAGAAGTTAACATTCACCATTTACTTGATCAGGATGTTGCTTGTTGTACTCAGCACAGGTGAGTCCTCCAGTAACCCTGCCACTCAGCACAGCTCCCAGATGGGCAGCCTCAGCCTCCGGAGACAGTGCTTGTTAGAAATGCTGAATCTCAGACCCCAACCCAGAGCTACTAGACTAGAATCTGCATTTTAACCAGAGCCCCAGGTGGTTCTTTGGGCAGTAACGGTGGAGAATCCCATCCACGCTCCCAGAGTGCCAGAGTCCGTTCCAGCAAGATCTCCACGGGAGGGTGGGAGCAAGGAAGCGGGCGACCAGTGGGGCACAGAGGAAGGAGAGCAGGAGGACATTGCCTGAGTTAAATTATGCTCATTAATTCAATTTGAAGCAGGAATGTATGTAAATAAACGCTGGCAGCTGCAGAGGCTCTGTTTCCTGCAGGGCTCGGGCAGGAATGCAGGGGCCAGTGGCCGTGAAAACCTGACCGGGGATCCCTCCGATAGCCCTGCAACCTCGAGATAATGACAGAAAAGATGGTATTATCGTTATTGAATTAGGGAGGCTTTCAATGCAAAGTTAAGCGCCAAACCCAGTGCAACTGGAGAGGCTGCTCTCGCATAGATAAAATCTTAATTATTTAAAAAGCTTAAACTAACTCAACTGCTCCCTCCTCTTTTTTTAAATCAATACAGATCAGATTTCAGGGTTTAAAATGGGCAGAACTGTGCCACAGTTTCCCTTACAAAACTGAGTCTATGAGAAACAGGGAAGATAAAATTGAGTTCTGCAGGTTAAGAGCAACTCGTTTTTACCGTAAAGCTGAAAATGGGTTTGATTCTTGGCACCTCACGTCCCTTACCTGTTTGGGGGCCCTTACCTGTTTGGGGGCCTAGCCGTTCCCACTGTTACTCTCTATCACTCCCCGTGTGGCACGCTGGGCAGAGACGCTTGCTCCCCCTTTTTAGGAGCACATTAAATGTTATTTATTCCAAAGAGACAACTATTTTCCCACTTAAATATTAGCTTCAAGCCCCTTGTCCCTGTTTGTTAATTGAATGGCTATCAATGAGAAGAGCCACATTCTTCTTTAATTTTGTCTGGGAGTCTTTTCCTTACTGCCACTGTGCCTGGGCTGCTGCTGCTGCAAAGAACAGCCAGCCCAGTGCTGGCACTTTATTGAATGCTTTACATATTTAGCCCTCACTACAGTCCCTTTTTACACACAGGAAACCAAGGCCTGGTGAAGGTGCTGATGGTCACATAGTCAGGAGGGGTTGACCTCAGGCTGCCTGGAGGGCCCCTGGCAGCAGCCACTCACCTGCAATACACCCTCTCTCTGAGTCAGCCTACCCCTGCCCCACATACCCTCCCTCCCAATGTGCGGCATGCCTTCTCTGTGCCCTTAGAGCCCTCCGCATAATTTTATTATGAAAAAATATTTTAATCACTACCAAAGACTAATGTGTACACAGTGTCACACCCACTGAGTTGTTAGGAATTTTAGGGAAGGGGCTGGCATAGAATAGGCCCTTGGTGAACTCTGAGTAATTCCCCACATTCTGACTGTCCAGTGAGTGTCTCTGTCCCTGTGCCTTGCTCTGGTCCTATAGGAGGACATGCAAGGTAGGCAGACCTTCTCAACATGGAGTAGAATCTGGAGAATCTGGAGAGCCCTTGTCTCTCGGCTCTGTCCCTGCTTCATTGAAAGGCCGGAGAAGAGTCCCCTATAGGCCACTCGGGGAAGCAGCACCTTGTGGTCGGCAGCCACCTCACAGAGCTCCCAGTACCCGTGAGGTGAGGCAGCCTGCCTGTGTGAGTCCAGAGGTGGCTCAGGGACGTCTTGCAAGTCACTGAGGCCTTGATGGACAGTCTTGGTGGACACACTGCATGTAGCTTAGGAGGGATTTAAGCTGCAGGCTGAGGATGACAGGAACCAAAGCAACGAGTTTTGTTTCTAGTGATTTTACTCCTTTTGCATACACACCCTCTCTCCTCAAGGGAAAAGGGAGCTTAGCTGGGGGGTGAGGAGGCACAAAAAGATGAGAAATTCAGCTCTTCAGGCTCATCCCTTCTAGCCACCCCCACCCCATATTCTACCTTTCACCAGTGTCAAGAGAGATTGCTTAATGGGCATTTCCCCCTGCCTCTGTGAAGACCCACCTTTGGGAGGGTGAGCAGCCTTGACTGGCTCTAGCAAACGGGTCCAGTTGAAGGGGTCTCTGCTCCCTTCTGCTTCCCAGCAGCGTTGCAGAGGGGCTCCACGGGCCTTCGGGATTTAGGACTGCAGGAAAGCAGTGTTGGAGAAAGAAAATCATTTCAGGGTTTCATTCTCTGTCACTCATCACCCACACACCCAACTCCCAGATAGGCAGGAACTGATTTATTTGTGGATAATGCAGCTTCCCTGCTCTGCTCCCACTCCCGTTCCTTGCTTGTCTCCTCCAGCTTTTTCGGCTCAGCAACAGCTATCAGAGAGTGGGCTGTGGGAGGAAGCGAGGACACCATTCTCAAATCAGCGTCTGCTTTGGTTGCTTCAAGTTGGCTCCAGAGGAATTCTGTACCCTGGTCACTTGAGCTGGGGCAGTGATAAGTCCTTGCTCTCTCCGTAGACCTTTCCTCAGGAGACGGCTGCTTTCACTCCCAGGTTTTTCCTTTCTGCATTGGCATGGATGTCCTAAACATGCTTTGAAAAGTAAGATACTTTAGGAAGAGGGTCTGAATCAGAGCACCAAGGTGAACAGAATTTGATCTCCCTCCTGCTCTGGCTGCTCTCACTTGCCGACCTCAGGCACGGGCACTGTGCCCCCTGAGCCCCTTCAATTCCCAGGGCCCTTCTTCACACCTCCCTGTCAGCTTCCACCCCTCTCCCCACTCTGCTGGACCAAGGAACTCTCCATAGAGATAAAAGAACTAGGATGGGAGTAAAGGACAGAAAACTGTACTTGAACTATTAAAATAAAATTTAAAAAAAAGAAGAGGAACTTGCAGTGTGGCCCTAACCTCTGTGGCCATTACCTTCATAGCAAGGACAGGCAGGCAGGCCTCACTCTGCCGCTCTGGCTTCCCCTTCCTGCCATGCCCAGGACTCACTCCGTTCCTCCAATGCAGGGGCCAGTCTCCTTTCTTTTGCCTCTTTTCTCCTGTGTCTCTTTCCCTGACCCTACTCTTCTCTCCTTTTGTCCATCCATGGGGGGTGAGAGGCCTGTTACTTAAGGAAGGCAATTTAACAGCCACATATTAGGTCAGGCTAGTCATCTGAGGAATATCAGTCAGGTTCCTTTCTGGCTCTTTTACAGGAGAGAGGGTGACACCAGCCCACACAGGTCAGTCATAACCTAGAGGAAGCTGTTTTCCTCCTATTCATTCTATAGCCATTTTTCTCTTAGAATTCAAGTCATAACCTGATAGGAGGGCAGTTCGATCAGAGCAAGGCATTTTTTCTCTTTTAAAATTGTCCGTTTATTCAGCCACAGGGATTGTTTTTATGCATTATACCTTAACAGTATGCTTATTTACACAGACTCACACACGTCTCTCTTGCCCAGTGTAATCCAATAAAAACTTGTAATAGCCAACATTCCTATTGAAGAAAGGGATTTTTCAAAGAAAAGCAAAGGGAACCGCAGGTTCAAAATTCCCAAGAGGAACTCTGAACAACAGGCTACCGAAGAGGATGTGGGAAGACAACTGAATTAAGAGAGCAGTCTCCCGGGGTAGCACATTGCCAGCTCTCTCTGCTGATGCGCGTCGTTTTAAAGTTGTATTTGTTTTGAAGGAAGTTTCTTCTCCATGGATATTCAGTAGCTAGTTAGGAAATTGGCAGGCAATGTTATATCGTCTTTCAGACAAGGTGCATGTTTTTCTAAATCTGATATAATCAATAAAATTGTATTTTCCAAAGCACCTAATATGACACCCGTCCCCCAACAAAACAAGTTGGGATGTGGGTGTCAGGATGGTGGAGTAAAGTATTTGTTGCTAGGATTACATCATTAATCTGAAATAGCTCTTGTTCTAGAAGATCTTCAATGTGGAAATGGTGGCATTTGGCTCCAGCTGGGTCTGACTGCGTATGTTCTGTGTTTTTTGTAGTTAGAAGAGGATTCTGTGCCTCTGCTTGATAGACAATGCCTGTTGTATGTTGCCCACCCCCCTGGCCTCCCTATTTTTTTGTCACATCAGCAGGTGCGGTGTGCCTTCTGTGGACAGGTCACTAAATCCAGACTAGCAGAATGAGATACAGCTGGTGCCAGGCATGGCCTTACACACTCCACACATGCTGGAGGCTGACAGTAAGAGAGGGAAGGCCCTGAGGGCTCGCCCCCAAGGGGCAGAGCATCTCCCTGGGCCACTCCCTGGAAATCCATGCCAAGTGGCAACCCAGTGCAGCCAGATGGCAGCTCTCTGTGCCATGTGGTCGCTGTTGCATGGTTTAGGGGAAGAATGTTATGAGATTAGGGGCCTTTTCCAGAGGGATCGTCAGAGATTAACTGCCAGGAGAGTGGAAATCTATGAGAAAAACACAAGGAAGCTTCCAGCCCCAGTGCCTGGGTGCTCCATGGGCTTTCTGTCTGTGGGATTGCTGCCTGTTCATTATAGGCTTGAATTTGCAAAGAAAAGGGGGTCAACTTAGGCATGATGGCAACACCTAGTCAACTAGGAGACACAGAACACTTTTCCGTTTACTTGTCAATGATTCATAATGTCCAAGTGGTCTCTATAAACATGCATGCTGTGTGATTACATTTGTAGGAAGCTCAAAAACTTGCAAAACTAATTTATGGCATTACGGTGATAGTGCCTGTGCTTGGGTAGAAGGAGGATGATTAAGAAACGGAAGAGGCATGAGAAGCTTTTGGCTAAGTTCCCAGGCATTTTTTGTTTTGTTCTGTTTTGTTTAGTTTTTTTCTAAGTATGCTCTGCACAGGTATTCATTCTCTTAAAATGAAAAATCACTTGAGAGGTACAAATATATGTGTGCTTTCTTGTTATATATGTTTTACTTTGGTAAAAAGTCTACATATAAAAATATAATATATGAAAATAAGGAAAAACTTCTTTCCTCAATCCAGCTCTCAGTAATAAATTTAGACAAAAGGAGAGAGAAGTTGGCAGATTTAAATAGGTAGGTGTTTCTGTGTGCAGCACCCTGGCATAAAAACTTTCTTCATGTCTATCCTATGAGCTGTTTAGTTTTTAATACATCTACTCATTAAGTTTTAGTTTGTCTCAATAGAATGTTTTTGAATAAATGTTTCAGTTGTTGCTTATATAATGAATGACCTGCAAAATTCATTTCAGTGTACTGACTTGGAAACTACCACCATTTGGATGGTATTAGAATCACGGGAGTAGATGGCCCTGTGAGCAGTAAAGGAGTGAAGAGATTAAAAAAAAGAACAGAGTACAGAGCCCCCAGGAAATGCTGGTATTCTCTGGGTGGGTCGATGGCCTCCTGCTTACCAAAGGTAGCACAGGTTAGCTAGACAGAGCACTGAGATCATTCTATACAGGTTGGTTGAATGATTCCATCTTGTTTTCTCTTTGGAAAAGTGAAACAGCTTTGAACTGCTGCAAAATCTCTTGTCTGAAATCTTAGGTTAAAACCAAAACCTACTCTGGCTTCAGAGCACCTACTCTGGCACCAGACCTCCTCACTTAAAGAACTTTGAAAGATGCCTGTAAACATCTTATATAACATTTTTGAAACTGGCCGATAAGGAGAGTTTCTTTCTTTATTTTTCATTCTCAAGTTTAGAAAAAGCTAAAAACAAAAGGAAAACAAGCAACTGTGGACACTGAGTGCAGTAAGTAATCAAGAGAGCCAATGTGCTTAGGGCTGTCCAGTGAATTCAGGTGTTCGAGCTGGATTATTCGACCAGGTGGTGTAGAGGAGTGTGCAAGGTGCATGGGGTC
The DNA here is from genome assembly GCF_004126475.2 of Phyllostomus discolor. NCBI lineage: Eukaryota > Metazoa > Chordata > Mammalia > Chiroptera > Phyllostomidae > Phyllostomus > Phyllostomus discolor. The sequence continues at coordinate 110,137,701 of NC_040904.2, forward strand.
ATTCTTATAGATGCAAGTTTTATTGGAGTAGGTGTATTTCTTTCTGTTCATTTGATATCATGTGAAAATACTACTTCTGATGCTTCTTTTCTCCACCTTAATATGGTGGGTTTTTATGACTATGTCAGAAAGCAAACACTTTAAGTTCCACAACTTAAGACAGTTTTTTGAATTAAAAGAATAATTAACTTCTATTTGTACACCATTTTCAGGCAATAACTTGTTCATTCTATTTTTTGTTGTTTCTGTTATTGCTTTAGTTCTGATCCTCCTCCCATTTCCCAGCAAAGACCATTGCCTACTCATTTCTATTCACTTTGCCTTATCATCATTTATCATATATAATTTAAATGATTTATTAAAAATAATACAAGTTTTTATGATTTTCAGGAAGTGGAAAATCCCCGTGGGCAGAGGATTGCATGAATACATTTTGTTTAAATCACTTTTTCCCCTCTACTTTTTGGCTAGAGAACTCTTAAAAAATGATTTCATTTCTCTTAAGAAAGTCTTTGAGATGCGGTCTGATCTTAATGCTATTCACACTTGCTTGAGGCTCAATGGTGGATTAATAAAGTATTCTTTAAGAAAGACTGTTATTTTAAGCTCAGCGTGGGTTTTTATGCAAACCTCAGCCCTTTTCCTGTTGGATATTATCAATACCATTTCCACATCCTCCCTCCCTAATGCAGTAACCTCTTCTCAACCTTCACGGCGGCTGGTGGCCTGGCAGCAGTCAGTGCTCCTTGCCCCTAGAAATTGTCTTTTGCTCCTGAAACACTTCGATCTCTCTTGACTGTTACTTTACTACTATTTATTGGTTTATCCCATTCTGTGATCTGTCCCTTAAATATAATTGGTCTGAAGGGTTCTTTCCTCACCCGTTTTTATTTTTTAACTTTCCCCCAAGGTTACCTCATATATGCCAGAGGCTTCAATTTCCAGCTAAAACCTAACAACTCCCAAGTGTATCTTTAGGCCAACAGTTTCTAGTTGCCTACAATTGGGTTGACTTTGAAAATGGAGACAAATCTTTTTCATCTTTTGTATATCTTTAAATACCTAACAGAACACCTAGTACATAATACTCATGTAAGTACATGTTAAATGAATAAAAAACATGCTCATCGGTAAAATATCTTAATTTCTATGTTCAATTTTAAATTTTATCCTAATGAAATATCCCCCGAAAAATGGTGGACGAGCCAACACAGACGTTTCCTGTCCCCAACACACAGTCACCCTCCCGTCATGACGACCAGCAGGCCGCCGACACAGCCGGCGCGCTCTCACCTAAGGGCTCCGTTTATCAGGCTGCACGTGGACGTCTGATACTTTGGAGACTGGGATGACATTTTGCAGAACACTTTTTCTTTCCACTGTGGAACAGACTGGCTTTGACCATAAGTCCATGGAGCAGAAATGCGAAGACATTTGGGAACTTTTTCTCCTAGTGGGAGCCCTTTAGTGCCAAAAGTGAATATCCCATAGAGATGAAGAAAGACCTATGGAGTTTAGCTTTTAAAAACAAAGCTGTGTTTAAGTTTTGTAGAAACAGAAGGTATTGCTTAAAATGACATGGCAGATGTTGCGAAAATTTGTTTTAAAGCATTTCTCTCAGGTTAAGTCATGTTTGCCAAGTTACAGCCTGGAACAGATTCTGACAGTTCAGCAGAGCTCAGCAGCCGAGGGTCTGCGGCGAGGAAGATAAAGAACACTCACGTTGTGTGTTGGCCGCAGGCACTGCGGGCAGAGAAGGAGCCTCAGGTTGCCTGACAGGTACCCTGCTTCTTTTCCTGGGTCGACTTCGTCAAGCCAGAAAGTAGAGGGGAAAATGCAAACTATTTTGTCTTTGAGGTTTACCTTCGCTTAATGAAAACTGTGTCTTAGTAAATGCCGTGCAGTGCTCTCGCACAAGGAAGCCCATGATCTTCCTCAGTGTGCATTTGCTCTTTCTTTAGGGCAGAGTGATGCCACGCAAAGATGATCATGGTGAAAGCCTATAAAATTCAGAATGGGGTAGAAATTGGGATCCAAACCATTTGATCCCTGACACTACCCACCTTCATCCCAGTGGATTTTATACACACACACACACACACACACACACACACACACACATTTTTTAGGGGGTTCTGACTGGCTTTGGAGGGGACAGGATGCAGTCTCTGCCAGTGCACTTAAGTATATGAGTGTTTCTCCAGGTAAGGCCACCGTGTCCCATGCTGGGGAAGGGACAAGCTGAATGACCAACCGTGGTTTTCTTCTGTCTGGTACATTAAAAAAGGAATTCCCAAGGTGACACGTCTAACTGATTAGACTGCTGGAGGTTATTTTTGTCACTTTTGTTTTATTGATTCTGATGCTTTGTATCCTTTAGAAATGGAGGTGTGTGGCCTTTGAAGCCTTTTTTTTCTTTTAATTAGTAGGTGGTATCAGCTTGGGTGCTCACCACGTAGAGCCTGCCTTGGCATGGGGTGGTATCTCAGAGAGGTGGTAACCTCTCTGGTTATGAGATAGTTATTTTGGCATTCGGGGTGGGATTTTCTTGGTACTTATGGAAAATAAGTTAAAGGCAATGGAAACGACAAATGAAAACTCTTTTCACACACACACACCCCTTGGTGACTTTTCTCCTGTCTTCCAAATCTTTTTGTTGCTGAGATATTCTGGAAAGTTCTGTGCATACAGAGTGTGGAGCTCTCCCATTTATGGCTGGAAGCTTCTCATGGTTCCCCATCTCCCAGCCCCTAGCATTATGGCCTGGTTGCCTTTGCATGAAGACACAGAAGTGTTTGGTTGTTTTGGACCTGAAAATGAAGACTGGATCATTAAGGGACCCCTGACTGAGAACAGTCTTCAAACACTATCCAGCACTGAGAGCGTTTGATCGGCCCAGGTTTTGGACTGCTTCCAGCAAATGTTCTGGACATGTGAATGAGATGCTCTCTTAGTGTGGGTCAGGGGAAGGCATTGCTGATCGGCACGGATGCAAGCTTGCCTGGGTTCCAGTGTGAACGCGGGGACTCTGCAGAGCCAGGGTGCCAGGCAGTGGGCCCCTGCAAGCCTGTGTAAGGGGGCCGCATTTCGGCTGTGTGCAGGAGGCTGCTGGCCCTTCCCGCCCCTTGCTGTGTGACATGCCACAGCTACTTAACCTTATGAGCATGTCTGACAAATGGAGGATTTAGGGTCCATTTTATTAAGGGTTCCAAGAGGTAACGCTTGGATGTGTCTGGTAAATTCCTATGATAGTCACTTGGTAAATAGCAGTTCCTATAGGATTCTTTTCACCTCATAGTATCACCCTGTCAGAAGTAGTTTGGGAGCATTTTTGTCAAAAACTCTGTATATAGTCATTCAACACAAATTAATTCATGCCTGTCATGTACTAGGGACTGTTACAGGACCTAGTGAGACAGCCAGGATAAAAATTAAGGCCTCTTTTGCCGTGGAGCTTCCATTCTACTAAAGTCAGGCAGATAAAAATGAATAATATTACAACAGGAAAAACAATGGTATCACCGTTATGCAGAGAATTACAGCGGGAAATGGCCGTGTGCTGCCTTCAGATTGCTGGCTGAGATCTGACTGAGAAGCAGGGGAGCCCAGGGCACCCGAGCAGGGTGCAGGAGCGGAGCAGAGGCTGTAGAGCGTGGTGCCTGCTAAGTGCAGGGCAGGGTTGGGTCTGGCTGGTGAGGGTTGGGGGAAGGGTGGTGAGAAAGGAGAGGAGAGGGGTGAACAGTGGCCTTATCACGGAGGCCTTTGTAAAGGACTAAACAAGAATCTTCCATTTTACTCTATGTGGCAGGGAAAGTCTTTGAAGAGTTTTAAGCAGGAAAATTACATGATCCAATGTACATTTTTAAAGATCAACCTGCAACTGTGTGAGGAACATATGGTGCAGTGGAGGCGGGGAAACCACACCGCAGTTCCGGTTGGATAATGGTGCCCTGGGTGGACTGGTAGGTGGAGGTGAGAGAAATGTACTCCGAGTACATAAAGCTTGCACAGGGCTTGGACTAGAGGCTTGGGAAAGAGAAGAATCCAAGATCTCTCTAGATATGTTGTCTGAGCAGGGGAGACAGTGCCCTGCTGTCTGGCAAGATGGAAAACATGGGCAACCGAGGGTGTCTGTGGGGGAAACCAGCACCTCTGTCCCAGCCACAGCAGTGCAGCCAGACAGCCTGGGGTCCAGTCGCTTGCCACTGTGTACAAGCCTAACATGAAGATTTGTGGGGAAGAGTACCCAATTTGTGGGGGCTAGGAGTGTCTCTGCTCCAAGCCCTCCTCTTCCGCAGAAATTCCCATGTTCCCAAAAAGACTGAATGCGAATCCACACCCAGAAGCTCTCCATCATTGTTTATCTGACCTTTTGGAGCCCAAGACAGCTCAACAAATGGGTCTCCATCCTCAAGTTCTCTCTCTCTCTCACGTGCGCACATGTGTGTCTTAGGGTCACCATCGCCTCACGCAGCTTTCTCTCGCCCAAGGTCAGGGCCCACTGCCAGATCACTGCAGCTGGTCCTGCAAGTCCACTGGGCCCAGCGATCAGGCTGCTGTTGCCCCCAGGGCCGATGCTCATCCCCAGCCTGTGCCTCTGTGTGCTGCTCTCAGGGCAAGAGAATGGAGGCAGTCCAGGCCCCGTGCACCATGCTACACAGGGTCACGACATCCCAAGGGCTGGCACCCAGCGAGGTGCACACCCCAGTGCAGGACTCTGCCTCTGCCAGCTGGCTTCCAACCAGGCAAAGCCTAAGCACCCCCAAACAGGCCCAGCATTTGCCAGTCCCACCGGCGTGAGGCAAAGAAAGGGCTCTGAGTGGGACGGGCATCTGCCAGTCCTGTGGACACTCACATGCCCCACTCCAGCTGGGGCGAGGGGAAAGCCAAAAGACCCAGAAAGTGAGCTTCTGCATACATTCTGTTTTTAAAGCCAGTGCCCAAAATGCCCTGTGCAGCAGAAGTGTCTTGCTTGTTAACCAATGTGGGTCAATGTGGGCCGTGTTTGTCTCTGCCCCTCTTCTGGCCGCCATGCTCTGCAAGGGGAGAAAGTCTCCAGTCATGCATAGGAGCACTAGGTCTCAGCCCAAGGTAGGGTGTCACGGGCCGTGCTGCAGCTTGCTGACCTCTACCATCCAGGTGCGTTTGACCTTTACAGCCCTGCACAGCCTCAGTACAAGCTCCCTCCGCCCAGGTCACAAGCTGCATGGCTCCCAGGGCCATGCATGCTGTTTATGGTTGCCTGGGGAAGCCTTCTCCCACTGCAGCAGTTTCAATCTGCCCCCTCGGCAATTCTCCCCACCCTTCCAGGGGCAGATTCTGGCTCTGGCGGATCAGGATTTCTCCCAGATTAGGGTCTCCCCTGCTCTCCAATGATTTGACCCTACCTTCCCTGTTACAATAGTTGTTAATATAGGAGATGCACAGATGAAGCCGAAGAATCTGTAGTACCTTTATGGAGTTTGGAGCGAGGTGAGAGAAAATCCTCATTCGATATGACAGTATCTAAGTCTCAGAATCAAATTAGCAGTATAATCAGTGTTGCGTTAGAGGGTGGGGCCCAGGGAGTAACACTCCACTGGTCTAGGAAGGAAGGAGAAGCGGGTGAAGAAAGACCATGCTGCGATTGCAGAGAAACTGGCTACAGTGGGTGGCCAAACTCGGCTGATGAGATTTGCTGAAAACACCAGACCTGGAAGAAGACACCCTTCTGGAGGCTCCTGCCAACCTGGGTGGCACTAAAAGTGGCTGATGAATAGTTTGGAACAGAAGGGGTTCTGAAGTAGAACTGGTGTGAGGGAAGCTGAGAATTAGTGTGAAGAGGAGTAAAAAGAACAGCGGATGGAACTGAAACGTTGAGAGTTTTGTGGGGTTGAGGAACTTTTCTTAAGAAAGGAGCTCCAGTGGCTTCCGTGTTCATGTAAAAGAAAAAAATCACAGGTAGCACTTGAAGTTGCAAAGTTTGAGGTGCATGTATGTGCTTTTTGTTTTGTTTTGGGCAGCAGATTGTGTTCAGAGACTGAGTTTGGTTTTGCCGGTAATTTATTTAACACAGGGTCACTGGCAGTTTTCACAAGCCAATAGCATGGAGGATAATGTCTCTTAATAAGCCAGTAAAGAAATAACATAGCCCAAAGCTATGATAGATTTACACTATCATTCCAGGCAAGAGAAAATTAAAGGAAGAAGATCCACATTTAGATGAGGTGGATATTTTTTGTGAGTAGGCTCTCAGAGAGATGGCTTTAACTTGCTGGTTACCAGCAAGTAACCAGGCTGACTTTCGGCCACCAACACAAAAGGAAAGTCCCTTGTTGCTAGGGCACGTTGTGAGGGAAAAGATACCAGTGTTGGCGGATGGCTGGCTGCCTGGGGGTGAACACTGCAGGGCCCTCCAAGCGTGCCTGGCTGAGGCAGGAGCAGATGCCTCTGCTCTTTCTGAGACACTTGCAAGGTTCGGCACCATTGCCCATCAGAGTCACCTGGAAGTATCTCAAGATCTGCAAAAGAGTGTTTAGGTCAGCAAGTGTCACCTTGCCCAAAATGAAACTCGTGGGTATTCCTCACAAACTTTTAGTGTTTCTAGTCTAAATGTCGCCTTGCTATAGTTGCTTCACCGCGTGTTCTTATCAAGAAGCCCCAGTGGAGCCCCCAGCAGCTGACCTAATGAGCCCTTCTCAGTGGCAACAGAGGAGATGATGACACCCTAATGCAACTCACTCCGTTCTTATATCAAAACAACTTTACTTCTAAAAACAACATTTTTTATCTTTGTTGTGCATTTGAAAAAACAAGTGCATTTGAAATCCAATCAAACCAATACGCAATACCTTTAAAGGAATTGTACATTTTAATGTAAAAAATTATCATAACTACAAATACAAATTCATGTCTGTGTTAGAGATGCATAATTTAAAGTGGCAGTTTTAGAAGAAACTAAGTCAACTAGATATGACAAAATAAATATTTTAATCATTTTCCACTATTTTCATACACAAATCTTTGAAACAGGAGCAGTCATTTCAGAAGTCAGTTTCTGAGGGGGTAAATATGCGCGCTCTAAATTGCCCTTAGCTTCGATTTCACTCTAGAGTTTATTTGCTAAAGTGTAGTCACTCTGTGGAGGCCTCCTCTAGCCTGTTGGCTGGGAAACTATCTCCAAACAGGATACGATGATTATTTATAAATGATCATAGCTCATTCTGGCGATAGCTCATCACTGGGTGCTCAGGGGAACCGCTCCTTTTAAACATACATATAAAGATGATTTGAATGAAAATATCATATGTACAACCACATAAATACTAGTTGATCTGCCAAATTGGGGGATACCTAAGTAAAGTTAATTCAAAATAATATAGTTGTATTAGCCTAGATTTGGGATCCATTAAGTAACTTGCCTAGTATTTATAAAGGAGAATATCAAAATAAAAATTCTTGGCAATCAAATGAAACAAGGACATGGGGTTTTTTTAAAGGACAGTGAAAAGTTCACTGAGCCGGAAAGGAAGAGCGCACCACAAATCTGCAGGAAACCATTTCTTCATTTCAACTCTGCATTTCAAGCGACAAATTCAACTCCAGCCAGAGAACACTACCTGAGTGTAGAGGGATATGCTGATGGTCTACCTGTTTTGTTTTTGTTTTTACTCACATAGTGAAGCTTCCATAATATTGTAACAGTTCAGAGCAAGGGTTCCCCAAAGTCCCCAAAGCCCACAGTTGGGGGGTGGGAGAAGGAGATGATACAGTGTTTAGATACTTTGTATAGCAAAAGGCAAGATAATAGCTGGGCTACTACCCTGGGCAAAAGGCATACGTGTATGTGACTTTCAGAATGTGTCCTGACTGGTGACATAGCCAGGGGAGGCAGAGGCCCCTGTATCACTGAGTCACTCTCGCCCTGACTAAAGATGGCAGCCAAATAAAGGTGAAAATGCAGGGCAGCTGGCAGAAGTAACCCATTATAGGAGGGGCAGGATATGAGGTCACTTAGGAAGTTCCAGGCCACCATTTAAAATAAGGATAGGAAGAGAGAGAGCTAAGCTGGTCCGCCATGGGAGAGAGAAAGATACAGCCATGTGGTTTGAAAGAGAGGTAGCCACGAGGAGATGCCACTATGCAGGCTGTAGTTCAGGAAGCAGCCATGCCGGTCTGTAGTGAGGAAGGAGCTGGAGTAGGAAAGAGGAGACTCACTGGGAAACCTGCCTGGAGAACATGGAGGCAAAGCTGATGGAACTGGGAATTACAAGAACCTATTGAACCAAGCACGGATTAGAGGGAGATACCTGGAATGCTGAACTGTGGCTAGGGATGCTGAGACTGGACACTTCTGCTTCTCTAAAGACTGTACAAGGAAGCTACTCTCTTGGGACGTGTGTTTTCCTGGACTTCACCATAATCCAGTGCAACACAGCACAGGTTTTCCTGGACTGGTACCTGGAGGCTGAGGACCACATAGCTAGATCCTGAAGAAGACAGCTGCTGCAAGAGGATGGCAACTTTGAAATCCACGAGTTTCCAGAGGAGATGGAGAACTCTTTGCTTAGCCAGCTCAAGAACAGATAAGGATATGGGGAACTACTGGGCCTGGTTTTGGCTTATAACCTGGTGGGGACCCAGGGAAGTTCTGGGTCTCGTGGGAGCACAAAGCTCCAAGCAGGAATGCTCCCAGCACCCCCACCAAGGTTGGAATCCTGTAAATAAAAACTTGTTTTCCTCAACACTAATTGTTGGGTCCTGCATCAAGCTTCCACATGCATAAGCCCTGGTTCACTTGGTTACAGTTTCTCTGTATTCCCTTCTCCAAAGCCCTGGGTGACACTGGACATTTCACTATACAAGCAGATTGGGTTATTTGTCAAATGACTGGCATTTTTGAAATAAGACGTCCAGCTTCTATTCATAGGAATTGCCACATCTGGTGGGCAAAGAATAGAGTGTAAATGCTATGTATCTGCCATTTCTATTTTGGATCCTGAGTATTTGAAACAATCACTTATATCCATTCATTGGAAATGCTTAGCTATAGCATCAACCACTGCTCTTAGACAGTCAGTGACCCCAATTCCATGTCCAGCCCGAACCTCTTCTGAGTCTCAGACCCACGCTGATTGATTGAATTTCCAGTGTTTGGACTGGTCATTTTTTCCTAAATGTCTTGTGATCTCCAGGCCTCTCAAAGTCAAAATATTAACCAACTTTAGACACACCTTTGGCACACACACACAAACACACACGTGTGCATGCAACAGAAGTGAGTGGACAAGGAGCCAAAATTTGTTTCTCCTGTTATTAATCCTGTCTTGGTTTCAAGCATCTCAAACCAGGAACCTGAGACTCATCCTTGAACTTCTCCTTCTCCCACACTGTCTTGCACACAGTCCCAAGCACAGCCATTCTTACCCTAATGTCACTCTCAAGCTTCTCTCCTCCGGACTACCCTCGTCACTTTCCTCCTCAGCCACAGCCACAGCCTCTTAACCTGTCCGGATGCCATTTCTCTATTCCTTCCCTTCATTTCAGCCCTCCACACTAAATTCATGCATATTCTATTGCTTGCTCCTGGTCTAGAAGACCATTCATGACCATCCTCTGCTACTGCCCCCCTCGCACATTTTTGTCTACCACACTGGCCTGTCATTCAACTGTCTGAGGTGTAGCCCAGCGTCAGGCTTATGAACTTGCTGGTTCCTTTTCCGTCAGCTGTTGCCACCCGTCCAAGTCATCACTCAAGTTCTCAGCAAGGCCTGTCTCACCAACCACAGTGCACATGGTGTGTGACGCCCTGAACACACTCGCCTCCCATGCTTCTTTCCATGTTTCATTTTTATCCAGCATGCTGCTCCCTTCTGATATACCATAGGATTTACTGAGGTCTTCAATTTGTCTTCCCACACACGTGAGTTCTAGGAGGCTGCAATTTTGTCTGTTTTATTCATTGTTGAGTCCTCTGCTTAAAATAACAGGAACTGAGTAGATAGTTTTAAAATAAATGAATGGTAATCATCTGGGGAGCATTTAAAAAACATTGTGGTACAAAGTCTGCCTCAGACCTATTGAATGACAACCTTGGGCTGTGGGGTCCAGAAGCTGATGTTTTTACAAGGTCCCTGGCTTGAGAGCCATTGCTACCAGAGTTTTCTTAAACCATGACTGTCCCCAGCTTAAAACCCTTCAACATCTATTTTCCTGTGTGCTCATGCCCACACGCCTTAAGGCAGCTCTGCAGATCAGGTCTCTGGGGAACTTTCAACCTTGAGTCCTCCCACCCACCTGCCTTCCTCCTGCTTGCCGCCCGATGGAAGTACTTGTGTCTTCCCTGGCAGGTCTTCCTGTGCACATGCCTTTTCTCTGCTGAAAGTGCTTTCTTTCCACTCTCTGTCAGGTGGCGTATCCATAGTGAAAGTTCTGAATCAAATATCCCAGTAATCATCCCAGTAATTAATACTTTTGTAGCACATGATATATCCGATTCATATCATCTGATTCATATCATATTCCATTATAATTAGACTCTAAACTAAAAAATTATAGGGACATCGTCAACATCTAGCAAATTATTAAATATAGTTCTTTAACTAGTTCAAAACAAATACTATCTCTCTTTTTTAAGATTTTATTTACTTTCAGAGAGAGGGTAAGGGAGAGAGAAAGAGAGGTAGAGAAACATCAATGTGTAGTTGCCTCTCGAGCACCCTCTACTGGGGAGCTGGCCGACAACCCAGGCATGTGCCCTGACTGGGAATCAAACCAGCAACTTTTGGTTTGCAGGCCTGCGCTCAATCCACTGAGCTACACCAGCCAGGGCCAAAACAAATACTATCTTAATGACATGAGCTATCTCTCCTGATCTTGAGTGTTCAGTAGAGTAGCTAGACTCCTGCACAGACACACACATAATCTCTGGAGAAGTGTTTGTTTCCAGTCCTGGTTCCAAAGAGAGAGACCAAATTACCCATTGTTCTCTTACTGTCAATTGCCCACCTTCTCCTCTTTCCCTAAAGTTAATCTCCGCAGCTTTTTCTCTTGGCAGATGACCCCCTTAGGTTCATTGGTTTTTGTTTTGTTTTGTTTTGTTTTAAGGGAGACTTTAAAGTGACATCTCTAATGTACGCATTTCTAAACAGATAGGATTTTCTCTTCCTCTGCAGATTTAACTTCTTCCTATTCTCTGATCCTATTTTCTGTTACTTCTTAACGGGCCTTGATTCTGTGCTCACCCCTGTTTATTCTCTCTCTCCCTCCCTCCCTCCATTCCTCCCTCCCTCTTTCTCTTTCCCTCACTTCCTCCCTTTCTCCATATCTCCCTCTGTCTCTCTCTTTCTCCCCACATACACCTTTTCTCTCTTAATATTCTGGTCTTTCCTATGACTTAAAAATAAGCACTGTGAAAAACATGTGCCTGATGCCCTGTGCCGAGCTCTCTTTGCTATCTCCTCTCCACCATGGCACTGTCGGCAGTTGGTGAGTGGTGAGTTGGTGCCGGCTGCCTGTTTCCTCACCGTTCTCACTGCAGAGGTCAGCGGTTGCCATCTAAACTCCAGGCTCGGTGCCCATGTCCGTCACGGTTCTCCGCTGCCTGCTGACACACATCATCAGCCTTTTGCGGTCGGCCTCCCTGAAGAACGCTGTGTAGGCCCCTGTGAGCTGTGCTCCCCTCCGTCCCTCTCCTGCCTCTTGATGATCTTTTCTCTTCCTGCCCTCATCCCCTTGCCAGGCCATCGTATGATAAATGAGAGCACTTTCAAACATGTAGGTGCTCAACACACTCTTGTGTCTCCTACTCAAGTCTAGGCCATTTCTTCTGTGCTCCCCACTGATACTCCTCAAGAAAAGCTCTCAGTAGGTGACAGTTATCCCAATTCTCCCTGAGTCTTTATGCCATCACCAGTCTATACTTCCTGTGCCGAGTATGTTCTGTCCTGACCTTAAACTTCACAGGTTTAAACCTATCTTTTCTCTTCCTCACCCCCTTTACAACAGATCCTTCCTAATTTCTCTTTGTCATTCACCTTCTGACTCATGTCCCAAACCTCTGGTCATCTCACTGTTTGTCCCCCTTTATTTGCCCTTCACAGCCAATCAGACTTTGTGTCCTGTTGACTTTTTCTTTGCTGTCCTTGTGTAAGCTTTCTGATCTTTTATTGCTTTCTACCTTCCTGCCTTCGGTCTCCCCTTTTGATACACGCAACTATAACCTTGACTTTTCTCAAACCCCACTTTCATTATGTCACGCTGCTCAGAATCTGGGACGGTTCCCCTATTTTTCTTTCACATAACTCTATCCAGCTGTCCAGGCATTCCACAGTCTGTCCCACCTTACGGGTTCCCTGGACAGCGGCCCCTCCTCCCTCCCTTCTCCTCTGCCTGTTTATGAATGCTCTTGTTCTTCCTGTGTAAAATGCTCCCCTTTTTCTCTCCACCTAGCCACATCTGTCCTTCCTCCCTTTTCTCTCCCTTATGAGCACATCCTACCCAGGTCTTTGCTTTTTTGTTGCTTTTTCTACCTAATTATCAAGAAGACAAAATGAGAGCCTGAAGATAGAATGTCCTGGTGTCTGGGACATGCAGTCCTGTGCTCTGCCCCGACCGGGCCTTGCCTCTTCATCTGTTTCTCCCTGGTGATTATATCAGTGCTTGGAAGAGATCCCTAATAAATGTGACTTCTTGATGAGCAGTCAAAATAGGGTACACTCAAGGAACTGGAATATCATTGCATTCCAACAACGGATAACTTTGAAAAGTAGCTAAATTAAAATTAAACTTCCAGTTTGATAACTATTTATACTAACAATCATTTAGAATCTTGGCCTCCTCAGTGGGTTCCTCCGTGGCAGAGTCCTAGATTTCTTTATCTCTTGCTTTTCTCACTTTCAAAGTAAAAGGGTTTATTGATACAGCCATCAGCAATCATTTTATGAATACCTACGATGGGGACCTGTTCATTTCTAATGCCCCTCTCATTTGTACAATAGCAATGACATTTTCTGAAGACAAAGACTTTATTCCATCAGTAGGCCGCTCAGAGATGTATTTTTTCCATTTCTTTTTGCCGTTACAGGCTTTCTTTATACCCCTTCCTTTTTGTGTGTCCGAACTTTATTTCTAACCTAAGAGTAAGTATCTATGCTTCAGACTCACTACACTTCTAGATAAACCCAGAAGAATATAGAGTAAAAAGATTTTCTCTATGATGCACCAATCATGAAATGATGGAGCTAGCTCTTAATATAGGATCTTACAAGTTCTTTTATGAGTTAAACTGTTCTATAGCTTTGCTTTTTATCTTAAGATATTGACTTATCTCTATATCCCTGACAGATTTTTTTCAGATAAAGTTTCTGTGATAATAAATCAACTCGTAGCAGACTATCACCCCTCCCAGACTATCAAAATTGAAGTAATTTACATAAATACCAGGATTTCAGATAAACTTTAGAAATCTCATAGCCCTTCAATGCCTCATGGTTTCCTGTTGAGATACACTTTTTTTGCTCCCACATCTATCATAACAGATCTTTGACTGCAACAGTTTCAGTAATATGTGCCAGTCACCAATCACTGTGTGCTCATAGCATGGGAGACTCTATTTTAAGCCCTTGGGGTCTGTGGTGATAGTGACTTAGGTGTGTTTTACCCATCTAGTTGTCTTGTCCAGGTGGGACTATGGAGGAACTGAGAATGTCCCTATTCGTCCTTACACTTTTCTTTGATACTTTCGTCTTTGCACATTCTTATCTTCTAAGAAAGTAAGGAAGCAGTGATAGGCCTCCTTATTCAGCATAGACAAGGGTGTCCCTGAGGCCTCCAGTCCCTGGGAGGTGTCTTGTAACAGCATTCTCCAACAGCTGTTCTGTTTTAAGACTCAGTGCACTCAACAAATTCCAGACGCCCTTGGCTGCTGCAGTTGCTAAACGGTGACTTCAGGCTTCCCTTGGTTTTGGCCTCAAGGGGGTTGAGCCAAAGCTGACATGACTTACTGTTCAGGCAACAAGTTCCAAAGAGAGAGAAAGCATTCCAAATACCAACTAACTGCTGCGTTCTTCTGGGGAAATTGACTTTAGAGGAGCAGCTCTTCCAGGCGATCTTCATTCCGGCTCCATTTACCTCGACAGCATCCTGCTTTCCTGTCCCTTTCATTGTGGGGACGGTTGACGCGATGATTTTGAATGATTTTGGTGTGTGGTGCTTAACTTTTAAGTAGAAAATATTTGGAGAATAAGAGGAGCAAACAGTTTTAGGAGTATTTTAAAATTATGTATGTTATATGTGCCTGTAAAGTGAATTATGCTATTACATTTTTAGATAGTGTAAAATATACCTTGAACTTTGAGTATACTTATTTACCAGTAATATCTATATATTAAATTTTATTTAAACCTCATATATTTTAGCAGAGTATGAGTTTTGCAACATTGGAATGGTTGATTTATTTATTTATAATTATTACTTTCTTAAAAAGGAAATCCTTAGTGCATATTTACATTCCTATAGTGATAATTAAATTACCCTAGGGTAAATTTCACAAGCTTAATAACATGAGTTCCCAGAATAAAGTAGCTGGTAAAAAATATAACTATGACTGACTATTGATGCCATACTTTATTTTATAATAATTTTAATTATTTTTACCACCTTAAATGTACAGTTCAGTGACATTGAGTATATTCATGTCATTCAACCATTGCCACTATCCATTTTCAGAACGTTTTCATCATCCCAAGCAGGAGATCTGTACCCATTATGTTACTGAATGGACCTGGGTGGGGGTGGAGAAATGATATACTATTACCAAATGGACACCCCCCTTCTCCCAGCTGTACTAGGTTCGCCTTGCCTGCCGCCAGGAAATTACATCTCTCAATTCCAGAGATTGGTGAAAAACAAAGGAATTATTTATTCGAAGGTTATAATGACTTCATGTCTTCATTAAAATCCCGAAGTCTCTTAGAATACCCACAAACACACACAGTCCTTCCTTCCCCTCTCTGGCCACTCCAGGGTACCATATCTCAGGAAAAGATACAGAAGTCCGTGGCTCAGGTAGCCCCTGGTGCTTTCCAGTATGCGGTGCTCGGCTGGCAGGCCTCCTGTGGTTCCCAGTACCAACAGCTGTGTCGCCACGGAGATCTTCAATTAATCCAAACCTGCATGGCACCTTCTCCTGGCCCACCAGCAAGAGTCCTTTCACCCCTTTCCTTCCTGCAGCGTCTCTCCTTCATTCTTCAGAACTGCTGAGAGAGAGCTCGGCATAGCTGCTACGTCTTGCTTTCTGGCTTCCTAAGCTGCGTGGCAAAGGGACCCCCAAAGCCGCATGGTCCTCCCTCTTTCTCTCACCAAAGCTGCGTGGTCCCCCTTCTACTCGAAGCTCTCATGCAGGTGCTGTAGCCAGGGAGAGCTGCCTCCCATTTACATCCTGGGTGGAAGTCACGCCCATCTCCCTGCCTCAAAGCATGGCCACAGCTGTTTAACATATCCATGAAACCAGTTAAAAGTTATAGGTATGTTA
The DNA here is from genome assembly GCF_004126475.2 of Phyllostomus discolor. NCBI lineage: Eukaryota > Metazoa > Chordata > Mammalia > Chiroptera > Phyllostomidae > Phyllostomus > Phyllostomus discolor. Next base: position 110,153,212 of record NC_040904.2, read on the forward strand.
ATGACCATGTCTGAGATTAGTTGCAAAACTGTTGCTTTGAAGAACTCTCTTTTTTTTTCTTCTGTGACTGACTTCTTTTTTTTTTTAAGGGTTATCTTAAGGTTTTTAAGGTTTATCTATGTTGTAGCATCTATTACTACATTCTTTTTTAAATTTTATTTTAATCATTGTTCAAGTACAGTTTTCTCCCTTTTACTCCCATTCCAGCCCGCCCACCCAACCCTCCCCACTTCCCTCACATTACCACCCTCCCCCTAGCTTTTGTCCATGTGTCCTTTAAATTTGTTCCTGTAAACCCTTCCCAATGGCCCTGCTCCATTTGCCGCCCCCCCCCCCGCCCCAGTTCAGACTTGTGGGGCTGAGTACATCCTATATATTTTTTTTAAATATATTTTTTTAATCCTATATATTTTTTTTAATATTTCCTGGACACCCTGAGTTCTGGACCCCATCACAAACCCCTCTTTGGAGGGATCCCTGGCTGCACCCTGTTATAATTAGACTGTAACTCTTCATCCCCTAGCCCTTATACTTTTTTCCTCTATAATTTTACCTAGTCTAGGGACCTCATACAAGTGACATTATATAATATCCATTCTTTGTGTCTATCTTATTTCACTTAGCATAATGTTTTCAAGGCTCATACATGTTGCAGCATGTGTCAGAATTTTGTTTCATCTTAAGGCCGAATACTATTATTTCATCCAATGTTTATAGAGGAGGAAAAAAGTTCTCCTTGACTCTCTTAGAGTCTCTGGCTGGTTCTTTAAATTCAACTGACAAGTTAGTAGAAAAGCATACAAATTTATTTATGTATTTTTTATATGACAGGAACCTTCCTAAGGAAATAAAGACCCAAAGAAATGGTTGGTGGGTAAACCTAAATGTTGTTATGCTGGGTTTGGTGAAGAGTAAGAAATCGTGGAGGGGTGTGATAGGGCAAAGAGTACGAGCTACGTGTGGTCAGCTGGGGAAGACTTGGTGAGGAGTGTTTTTTGTCTTCTTGGGGTCCATGCTCCTTTGCTCTGGGTACAGGGGAGAAGTCAGAGAGAACACCTCTTCTCCCACTTTCTGAAACTGCTTTAGCTTAAAATATTGGGGTGACATGCCCTGAACCCCGTCGGTATATACCACATTTAGTTTACCCACTCACCTGCTGCCGGACACTCACTTCATTTCCACCTTTGGCTGCTGCGTACAATGTCGCAGCAAACATGGGTGCACAGTTTCTGTGTCAGTGTTGGTCTGTTGAGAAATGTGCCTCATTCCCTTTTTATGATAGTTAATATTAAATATTTCTCCCCAAAAGGATCCTGGATTGGCTCTTTTGCTCTTTTCAAATGGGATAATACTTTAATGGGTATAACCTTCTTATTGGCAGGTCTAGGTTGACTAGTTGGAGAGTTATATAAGTCCAAACATCATCCTAATGGTCTGTTCCCATCATCTAAAGATGGTTAAGTACATATGAAGCAAGAGCTAATTATCTGCCCCGTAGCTTTTCTACGTAGCTTTGTCTGAGAGATTGTGAGAGGGGTGTCTTTGTCAGTGCGACTTTTTGCAGATGAACAAAAGATTTCATTGTTTTCCAGGCAGGCTGCCTCCCAGGCCCTGTCAGTCATGAACCTTCCTGGGGCCGAGCCCCTTGAATTGTGGTGCCCAGGTTGCGGTGTCCCAACCAAACGCCCTGGGGATGTGTGCGTGAGGCTGGCTGAGGCTCCCTGGAGCACTGCAGTCCCAGTGAGGTGTGGCTGTTGCATCACTGGCCCCCATGTGTGAGCCTGGTAGTATCAGGTGGAGAGTCAACTGATTTGGTTTTTTTTCCCTCATAATTTCTATGTTTGAAAAACATGAAACTATATTTCATTTGTGCTTAGATCTGTTTGGGACCTAATGAATGTGTTTTTGTTGCTTTTGTTTTCCAGTTAGGAAAACGTACTGTTTTGCTCCCAAGGTTGAACGAAGGTGGCGGTCTTTGCTCCATGTCATCGAATATTAATACATTAGCAACAATTGAGCCTATAATAAGGAATTGTGACCTTTCAAATTATCTGAACTGTCTCCTGTATGTCACATTTTACCTTTTTAGAGAAGTGCTAATTCACGTTAAGTCCGCCTGAGAGATTTGTTTAATGAGCAGATTAAAGGGATGATTATCCCTCTCCATTTTTTTTAAAGGAAGGGCTTCTTGTGATGCCCCCGTGCTATTTGGCACAGGAACACAGAGGGGTCTTTTAAAAATTACCCCTGCAGGGTCACCGGGACCCAAGCTGTTTGCTTCATTAAACCCTGGTGGCTTCTTTAGAGCCAGCCCCTTCCAAGCAGCCCTGACACAATTGTATCTAAATTAGCATCTGACTGACCCCCTTTCTCTCCTTTTTTCAAGCCCCAGCTGACAGGGATTGGCAAAGGATGTTAATTGGTTGGGCCTGGCTCAGAACAATGGACTTGCCAAGTTGACAAAAGGACTAATGTTTCTTTCAATATGCACCCAGATTCACATAAGTACCTCTTTTAATTACGAGGAATTATTGTAATGCCTGGTCAAGGGAATAATTGACCCTCGACAGCTAGTACTTATTCTGTAATAAATAATGGCCCAGGCCTAGTCGGAGTAGCAGGTACGAGGGTGATGTGTGGGGGCCAGAAAGAGGTCTTCGAGGCCAGTGTCCTGTGATGTATGGAGGCAGCCCAGTGGGAGTCCAGGAGAAGGGACTAATTTGGGCTTCCCTGGGAGGAAATGTGCTGTGCCGAGCCCTTAAATTTATCCTCAGAGTCATAAAGGAATGAGTTAGTAGTTTGAAAGAAGTGAGTTGGCAGCTTGGCAGCATAGGAAGCATGGTCAGCCAGCTCCAGCACAGGTAGGAACGGTCCACAGCATTTGCTTCCACACATGAGAGCGAAGGTTCATTTCCAGCCTGTACTTCATTTCCTGCCTTTTTAAAAAGTGGCATTTTTGTTTCTGATGTTAGGACCTATGAGCCCCAAAGCCTAATATCTTTGCACTCTTTATTATCACAAATCATAGCTATCTTACCAATGATTTTGTACAGTATTAAGGTTCTTGGAGAATTTGTTTTTAGAAATTAAATGAAGAAGGGATGGGATGGGATACTTTACACAGTAAAAGTCTACTTTGCAGCTTACTTCTAATTCTAATCAAGGTTAGCATTTTAAACTAGCATTCCTTGTCCCCACCCCCAGCATAGTACAGATGGGGCCCTACTCCCTGCTTCGCATTTCGCGTGGAGCATGTGTTTAGTGACTGTAACAGCCCAGTCTGAGCAGCACGTGTTGTGGGACCCCTGACGCTCGGCTTCACTGTGTGACCGTGTGGCCTCTGAAGTCAGACAGCTCTGGGTCCCCCTCCCAACTTGGCCACATTCAACCTATGTGACTCTAAGCAAGTTGCCAAAATGCCAAAGCTTAAGTTTCTACCTTTAAAAGGGGGGTTGGGGATAAAAATGTCTGCTTCATAAAGTAATTACAGAGATAAATGAGCTCATCTAGTATTTTATTCAATACAGCACCAGGTAAATAGCACCACTTGCTGTGTTATCCTGTTATAATTATCGCCCCGAGATTGGGTGGCCAGGAAGTGACCGCAGTGTAATTCCTGGACCACTGCTGGGCTGCAAGCCCCAGCGTCAGTCCGCTCATCCCTACAGGTTAAGAGAAAACATGACTATATTAAAAAATGGTAAAAAAATAGAATAATGCTTACTTTCATCTTTTCAAACAGCAGATGAGAAAAAATGTCAATTAGTATTACTAATGACTCATAAGTACCATTGTATCCTCTTGGTCAAGAAATTATCTTCCTTTTATCAAACTAGCATTTATTTCATTCTGGCCAGCTTTATTAGAGAAAGGAGAACATTTAACAGGATGTTGGTGTTCTCAAGATAACTATTTGTCTCCCACAAAGAAAAGATACAGTTTGTAGACAGGTACATGCTAATACGTGAACTTTCGTGTAAAGGAGCTTTTAGACTTAGAACATCTCAGTCAGAACTCTGTTTTGTATTTGTGTGGACTTTTGATCTGGTGAGTGATCAGAGGTTTAAGAATTAAGTTCTCGTAGGTTGTGTGGATAAAATATTGTATAACAAATGACTGGCACCCCCCCCCCCCCCCACACACATATTTCTTGAAGTGACTTTTGTTGGGGAACTCATGTAGCACACCAAGTCTTTCTGGTGTGCTTCCCTTCTCCTAGGGAAACTTGGTCCTGATCATGGAGAATGGACTCTTTAGTAGGAAACATTCTGGTCAACCATCCAAAGCCAGAGAACTAGTCCAGCTTTACTATGAAGCAGGTCTGAGTCCTTGGGCAGTGCAGTCAGTCACCCCAGGATCTGTTCCCTCAACTGTGAAATGAGGGGTAGAACCAGAGGACCTCCTGTAACTCCTCAACAAGTTGACATGTAAAATTAACCATCACAACACCAGGGCAAGAGACATTCCAGCCATCGTCTCAGTGGATGTTTGTGCTATGAAATATTCATGGCTTCTTAAAACTCTTTTCTGTTGACAGCTAAATTATTTCTGTTGCCTAATTTCCTCCTGTCTCTTTCCATCTCATTTGCTGGTCCTTCTTGTCCTTTCTGGCCATTAAGCATAGTGTCCCTTAGAGTTCCATTCAGTCCTTTATGGATTTCTTCTCTCTCCCTACGGTCATCTCTGCCATTCCCATGCTTCCACTAACTATAAATATTTGCATCACAAATAAAATCTCTAGCCCTTCCCTCTTTCATGAGTACCAGGCTGGCATTTCTCAGAACCTGTCACACTTTCCAGCTATGTGGTCACATGGGCACTTAAGAATCAACTCATTGCCTACAGGCTGTGTGCATGTGAGCATGTGAGCATCCTCACTCATCTCCCCATCCAAACACGGAACGGGAATATTCCTTATATTCTTACCACTCCCTGACCTACATATCCATCTTTTTTCAATCCAGTCCGTTTCTCCATCAGTATGTCTTGCAAATCCACCCCCTCCACATTCTCAACTGCCACCATGCTGGTTGTGGCCATCGCCATCACCTTTTGCTCAGCGGTGGCAGTTACTCTGCATGATCCTCATGTTATAATCTCCTTCACTGCACACATCGCCCTACAATACAACCTTTTTACTGCTTAGAGACTTGGTAAGGGTCACAGCTGCCTAAAGAGCAAACCCCAAACTCCCTGGAAGGGTTCCCCAGAGCCCCGCAACAGATCCTTTCCACATCCCCTAACCACCTCTCTCTCACTGCTGCCTGGCGGGGACATGCCACACACTTCCAAACTCCTGGCTTCGCTCTTCTCCCTGTGGAAGGTCCTCCTTCCTCTTTCCTCAACTGTTAAGGTTTGGCTCACCTTCCAAAGAACCAAACCCTCATCATTTGTCAAGTTGTCACCATAATAGGTGCTACTACCTATATGGGATCTCCTCCAGACAGCCTAACAAAATTAATCTTTCTCTCTGTGCCCACACATAACTCTTAAGTGTTTTTGTTAAACTGCTAGAAGAAGAGCCATTAAGCTATATTATCATTATAGGGTTTTATATCAGCTGGATTTAACCAGGAATACATTTAAATAGTATATTTTAATTTGAAGAATTAGTTGCAGAGGTAATATAGGGCTGATAAGAAACCTGGAGGTGAACCAAACATAAAGTGCCCACCCCCTAGGCCAGAAGGCCGAATGGCAGGGGCAGTGGTAGCCACGTCTAGTGGCTGGGTCACTCTGCAGAGCAGGGATCCTGTGGGGCTGTCCAGCAGGAGCAGGAGGCCAGAAAACATGGCCACTTCTGGAGACCTCCAGGCCAAGGGGACAAATCCTGGCATCAGCCTTCCTCCCACCCTCTAATCTCTTGCCAGAACCTCTGGCAGAACCCACTAGTGGAACCCAGGTGGAACTCCCAGAGCACACGGCCTGCAGGGACTGGACCTGGTGACACAGGACAGGACAGAGCAAGGGCTACAGAAGGAACTCGAGTGCAGAAGAGACCAAGCTCAGGCACATGTCCTATCCGCCCCCCTAATGTATACTCCCAGCTGCTTAGAAGTAGGAACCACATGGTACTTGCTTTTGTGACTGCAGTGCCTAGCACCAAGAAAAATTTAATAAATATTTAGTGAATGAAATGAACTCTGAAGTTTCCTTCCAAGTCTAAAATTATTCTTTCTCTACCAGTGCATTCCCTCCATTTATCATCACAGTGAAACAAAAACATAGAACATTTCCATGAAATTATTCTTTATAAAATCATAGATTTTGTGTAATTATTTACTTAAACCCATGCTTCAGTTCGATCTCCACTCTATTCCTGTATTAACATTTAGCCGCTGCTATTTATCAGCTCTGGGTTGGTTCTGAAAACATTCTCCACCAACTGTGAGTCAGATTAAATACAGGAAGGGAAATGGAGACGTTGATTTGATAAATGCTAACAATGTGAGAGAAAAAGAAAAAAATGATGTTGTGGGCAATTTTCACATAACTCATCCCGAATATGCCTTTGAACAGGCTCCTCTCTGGTCTGTGGCCAGGCTCCCCCGGGCCCCGCAGAGCAGGCCCGCAGCAGTGGAAAGGCTGCCCGTGGGCAGAGCACCACAGGTCTGAGCCGGAAGGCTGGGTCCCGGTCCCTGCCTGCCCTTTCCAGGTGTCTCGCTTTCCCGCAAAGAACACATTCCGAGGAGGAAAGACATGCTGTCACCACGGCAGTGCCCGTGGCCCTGGCATTCAGCTGCATGCATTTCCAGAGATCAAGATCCTGCTTATGAACCAACTTTCAGCCTTCCTTTCTGATGCTGCCCGGCTGCTGCCAAGTCCCGTAGACGGGATCGGTCAGACACAGGGTTGCAACTTAAAATGTGCCACACGATCTACTGTTTGAAGCATGCGACTGACCGAAGTTTGAGGAAGCCTCAAAGAACTTCCCAAGTCCTTTGTTTTCTCACAAGAAAACTGAAGCCTGAGGAAGGGGACGGCGCTGCCCGGGGCCCTGGCGGCAGCACCACTGGCCCAGAACCCAGTCCATGCCAGTCCCAGTCCGTCACTGTCTGGATTCTGCTGCACGAGTTTCAGAAGCGGTTTCAACCTTAACTTTGAACAGCACATCGCAGTGTTGTCATTGTCCCTATTAGAAAATTGATTTGCTTTTCCTCTACGTGTGTCCTCTTATTTATAATTCATTTGCATTCACTTTTTCTGTACACGTCTTTTGTTAGTTTCCTTTAGGTTTGGACTCCAAGATTATTGAGCCCTTGCTGAGATCCAGACAGTGTCCCAGGTCCCTGTTCCCTGTTTTTCTAGCTCCCTTTCCTTTTTCCCATCAGTCAAACTGCTCTCACTCCTAAGTCCTTCAATGTCACACTTGTTTTGACTCCTTAGTGCATAAACAGATTATACTCACGTCAAAAATATTGAATCTAGCTACCCATGCCTGGTGGCCTCCACGGGTAGAAGAAATTTTAGTGTCTTTGAGAGCATTGTCTCATTTAGCTCCTGGCCAGGGCAGGGGTCTCCTCTGTTCCAGACGTCAGTGTGGATACAGCGCATCAAAGCTGACCCCAAACGTTAAGCGTAATGACATCCTATTTTCATTTTCTTCCTTCCCTTGTCTTTCCTTCCTTTTCCCCCATTTATTAACTTTCTAAATCTGCAAGGTCGATGAATAGGTGTCTAATCCAAGCCAAGTACTATACCAGTCACTTCACATTGCTCACGTCCACTTCTCACAGTGACCCTGAAGCAGCAACGTTACTGTCCACACTTTCTGAGCAAACGGAGAAGCGGAGAGAGACTGTCCTTCACCCCATGTCCCAGAGCTAGTGCGGCGCAGTGACGGGACTCAGTGCCAGGCCCGACTTCAGACCTGCTCCCTGTCCAAAGTTACGAGACAGATAGAATCAACTGGTGACTATCCCAATCACAATTCATATAAATAGCTATAATTTCAGGAATAGTTACCAATTAATGTTGACATAAATAACTTACTACAAAACTCTGTCTTAGTGAAGTTTAAAAATAGCATTGTCTGTCACTGTGCTAATAAATATTTAAGAAAGTCATGCCTTTTTTCCTCCCAGTAAGTAAAAAAATAAGTCCTTCATAATGGGATGTATCATCTTAAAATGTTACTTGATGTATCATAGCAAGGGACTATAATAGAATGAGATACTTTATTTAATCCTAATTTTTTTAAAATATCATAGAACACATTTTTATTCCTTGAATATTAAAAGCCCCCAAAATTGTTGGCCATGAAAAAAGAAGATGAGAAAAATAAGAGAAGGCGGATGTTTAAAGAGAATAATTATCTGTAGAGGGACATATGTTTTCAGGTTCCGTGAATCCATCTCTGCGAAGAAGCCCTGGCCAAACCACATAAATGGGCTTGAACGGGCTGCCAGATAAGGAGCGTCGTAGAAATGAAAGGGCAGTGGTGCGGCCTGAAGGATTGGCTTCCCCAAGAATTCCGATAAAAATAAAGTACTTCAAGATGCTAGAGGTACATGAGACATAGCATAGATAGGGGGCTTTCTTGGGGAGAACATCGCTTACTAAAATAGGAGGGAGGGACACTTGTAACAGGAAGAGAGAAATGAAAGTGTTACACTCTATTCGTGGATTGGACTGCGTGTGCTCCCAGCTCTGTGATACTCCAGTGACGAGGTTGCGTTTTGCTGGAGACTGCGTTGTGGCAGGAGGAGTCAGATTCCTGGCTGAAAGCAAGAAAAAGGACCACGTGGTGTGGGATGTTCAACCATGTAAAAACCACGTCTGCAACCGCAGCCCAAAAGGTGACGTGTGAATCAGAAGGGAATGAGAAGGAGCTTACATGTTAAAATGTTACAATGGCTTATTTTAAGGGAGATTTTCTCTAATTTGTGAAAGTTTTAGTCCCCCTAAAATCAGTGCATCAGTGTATGGAGGGCTTGGAAGTGGTGAAACCAAGGGTACCAGGATTTCCTCTGTCACAATTGGCACTTGTCCCCACCCATCACAGCAGCCTGCCTCTGGATGTTTTATTTTGAATACCACTTGTGACACAATGTTAGGGGATTACTGTGTTCGTTACTGTGATTATTTTAAATTAACTTCCCATGTATTCTTCACAAAAAGCTTATTAAAGGAAGCAAATTGTTACCTGGGGTTTGGTACTGAAGTGGAGGTTAGGCAGTAGGGAAAACGGTTTAAAATACTATTCTCTTAGGCAGGGGTATCAAAACGCTGTGATTTCTGAAAGTTGTTCTGAGCACCTGTGTTGCTTGAGACCTTGTACAGGTAGATAATGAATTGGAGGACAGAGCCAGTCCAGATTGTAGATAATGAATTTGCTTTTTCACCCTGAACTAAGTGCTGCCTGGAAAGTAATGAAATTCACATTTAAAGGAGTGTGTGTTTCTAGAGATGAAGCCATGCGTGTTTTAATATATTCTTTTCCAAAATGATACATTGATACATTGTTCCTTTAACTGGAGATGTTCATGTGAGCTCATAGTCAAGACTTAGATGTAAGAGGGAAAAAAAAAAACCACATGCTCATCTGAGGGTGTGCAGTGTGCAGAAACACCAAAAAGGTCTTGGCTAAAGCATTCAGCATTAGGGCAAATGACTCATCCTTCTCTGTTCCTTGACTCCTTACATTTTATCTGTGAGTCAAGGGGGGAGAAGAGCTTTGAATACTTCTCAAGAGTAAGCTGAGATTGGCTTCTTGTACCCCCAGGAAATCTGCTCCCTGGACTGCTGTTAGGATACTAGAAACAGCTCAAGGGCTCAGAGCTTTGGCCACAACGACAGTGGGGCCCCAGCAAACACGTCTAGGTACATATAATTACCTTCCGCAAGGCTCTGTGCTTTGTGCTGGTTGTTCATACTTCTGGTTCATTGCCCAGGGGCTGGTTTTTAAATAGACCACTTTGGAGGTTATTATTTTAACTAGTATCTTGATTACAACCTTTTTACTATATTTTGAATTTTAGTTTTAAAATGTTTTTCTTTCAAATAGTTAAGTATATTTGTTCTGTGTATATTACATAGCTATTACATATAGCAAAAATTACACCAAAGTCATCGACCAGGGATAACAACTTTTAACATTTAGAATTGGTTTGATTTTAGGGTTGGTGTGATTCTTAGCTCAGTGTGCCATCACCTTTTTAACTGTGCTCAGATCACCATACACACAGGATTTGGAGTATTTGGGTTTGGATTTTGTGTTTTGTACATAAGAGAATTTAATGTATTTGTGTGTGGAGGAGCAAGATCCAGTAGAGAGGGTGCACTAAGTGCTAAATTAGTAGGAAGTGCAGTGAGGTGTGTGTGGGGAGTGGGTGGAGGGTAGCTTCTGGATTCTCTACCAACCCCCACCCTAGCTCCAGTCCTAAGAGACTCTACAGTCACATTTAGAAGGGAAGTTCACCCTTAGAAAACCCACCTTCTCACTTACAACCCGGCCCTTACCCTGTCAGAGCCGACTGCTGCCCTCATCCTCCCTCTGAAACTAGTCTCACCCGGGTCTGCAACCAGCTATTAACTCCACTTCCAAAGAATATTTTCCATTGCTTTCTTACAGATCTCTCTGTAGGTGTTTTGTTTTGGGGGGTGGGGTGGGGGTATTGTTTGTTTTTAAACTCGCCCCTTCCTTTTCTTCTTTAACCATCTCCTGGGATTCTTGCTGTCCTTTGAGCAGTCCCCTCCCCATTCTAGCTCTGTTCCTTTCTCCATAATAACCATGCTGATGCTCGCCATGGTTCTGACCTTAGCTCTTGGCTACTCTTCCGGCTTCCGCTACTACCTACCGGTGTGCTAATGACTTCCGAGTCTAAATGTCTGAAGGGTTAGATCTCTCATCTAAGTGCCAGACTTTCCAACATGGATCTCACACATGCTCACATGCACACACACACACGTACACGCACTCTCGCGCACACACACACACACACCCTGAGTGCAGCATGTGTGAGAGATGCATCCCTGCATCCCCCTAACTCATCTGTATTTCTGCCTCAGAAAATGGCAAATGCCTCCACCATCGACCAGCTCACATAGCCTGGAGCTGGACTCCTCCCTCTCACCAGTCCGATCAGTCAGCAAGCCTGGTAATTCTACCTCTGAAATTTTGCCAAGCCTCCCAGCCTTCTATCCCAAATGGCCTTGTGAAGAACGCTCCGTTTCTGGCCAGTGTGGCCACAGAAGCCCCTGTCCGGCAGCTTTGCAGCTCACCCCAGTGCTCCTGAGCTCCCATACCCTTCTTCTGCCTCTAACAGACTCCTTTTCCAGAACATTCCTAACATTTTCTCATTTTCCTTTCACTTATTGGTGCTCTGACAAAAACTGAGAATCCAGAGGGCAGAAACTCTGCCTTCCTTCCTTGTATCCCAAGAAGCAAGGACTACACGTTTTTGCCCCACTCCCACATACACTGTAAAAACAATGACTAATGAACACCATCTAACAAAATCAGCAGCTAGGCTAAAGACTTTGCCTACCACAGTATAAGCTTCAGTGGGTATCAAGGAGGAGTTATTGTTGAATCTTTTTCTCTTTTAAAATATATGAAAAAATGATCAGATATTAGAAAAACTGGACTGAATGTAGAGATACATTTATGTGTCATTTTTAATCTGTTTACCTGTAAAATCCAGTGCTGGCGTGAAAGACTTAAGCTTAAAAGTAAAAATATGCTGTTTCAATTGATTATGTGACATATTGTAGAATAGCACAATATTTAGAGTTTGAAGTAGTTCTTGGTGTTTATTTGATCAAATGTGTGTAAATATGAAAAGCATATTGAAATATAGTTCTAAACTAGAAATAAGTTAAATAATTTATTACAGTAGTGAATATTTTTCTTCTATGGTTTATTTCTTAGACTTTTGAAATGTAAAACCGGTGATACCCTTGTTTTGAGAAGTTTGAAGAATCAGAATTACCTGCATTTAATTGCAGAGAGTAAGAATTCGCTTCAGTTTTAGAAGAGAACAGGAAATCCTGGCATGGTGATTGCCTGTATCCTAAACATAAAACAGGGTGGGAAGTTCTCCCATCTGATCAATAAGAGTTCTTCAACTCCAAAATTCTGTGTGTGGGTCCATCATCCTAATCAATAACATGCAATTTTAAAAAAATCTCTGTGGTCAGTTCATTATGCTCATTAAGAGATTTTATTCCAAACATGCATGATTCCTGGTATTCAGAATTTGGATACTTGAATGATCCTGAGCAGAGGCCCCATAGGAATCTGTAGGAGTGTAGAACAAAAGTATGACTCCACAAGAATGAGTATGATTAGTCTCATTATTTGCAACATTGTTTTAGGTATTAACAGCAGCTGGCGACAGGAGGATGAGCTCTCTAGAACCCGAGGTTTCAGTGAACCACACTGAAGGAAATAAGTTGACAACTATCACACTGTGGAATTGCAACTATTCCCAAAGATGACAGAAAGGAACATGTGTTTCCAGTCAGTGGGCAGGGCAGTGGGTTTCCTGTAGGCAGTTGCTTGCTTCTCCGGTGGAAGGCCACCAAGTGCTCAGAGGTTATAAATAAGCAATTACTGGAACCCCTTCAGAGAGCATTAAGCAGAAGGGTTACTGACTCCTTGCAGTCTTTTTTGGGGCTGCCATTAGAATTAGTGTGGCACATTGAATTGGCCTGCCTGTGTCCACACATCCTGCACAGGGGTGTGGTTTCCCAAAAAGGTCTGGGCCGCTACACACATTTGTTGCTCATCTGTTCGCAACTCAGGCAACCGCCAGCCAGCCACACTTTCAGACTGCAGCATGCCCTGATTTTAATTCATGTAGCCTCATTCCCACAGCCATACCCAGAGCCTCTCCTGTGAGAAAGCCCAGGGAACACCTTCTTTTACAGGGACCCGGTCTTAGATGCTGCGCCTTGCCGGTCCAGGTCTGACGTGGAATTTCTCCTTTTTATTGTCGACTTGAAGGGGAAAGGACAGGTGGGGTTAAGCAGATCCAGACTTGGCTCCCCTGTTTACTTTAGAGAGCGAAGGAACAACCTAAAACCACATGTCTCGGTAGGAACACAGAGTCAAAAACTGCCCCTCCTCACATCAGTAAAGGTCTGCAATTATCCTATTTGGCTGAATAATGCAGTCAAGTTTTCCCATAACCAGGTCCACCAGCATAGCCCTGCCAAGAGCAGCAGTATCCTTGCCAGTTCGCGAAGTCTTCTAAAATAGTATTTTATGAAAGTCTTTCATTCCACTTTCAGTGAACGTTTATTGCTTGCCTGCTGCAGACCAGCGCTCCTCGAGGTCCGGCAACTGTCCGTGGGCCATGGCCCTCGGCCCCGAGGACCAGGACGGGGTTCAGCGCTGTAGAGCACGGAGCGCACATGGGCAGAAGCTTTTTCCACTCTTACTGTTACCTTTTCCAAGATAAGAAAACTTATTCTCTTAATGTTGATGTTATCTGGATAACATTTATTTTAGAAAAATGATCAAGACTAAAATCACAATGATCAAGTGTAGATTCCATCCTACCGTCTATTCACATTGTAGCCTTGGGATAGCTCAAGCTCTAGCCTGCATTTTTACTCTGAACATTGGGATGAGGTTAATTCCCCTTGTACCTAGAAGTTATCAAAGTAATAGACAATGGTGGTCCTCTGCATGATTCTCATAAATGATGCTGCCCACGTCCAGGGTGAGAATATTTTAGGATGGCTCTGATCTTCCTCTTTCTGTACACAGAGTTCAATAATTTAAGTCCCTTTTGGCTTTGTTTTTCTAAGAATATCCTTTGATTGGTTTATGTAATTCTAGCATTTTCTGGGAACTTATTCTCTGGCTATATAAGGTATTACAGAAAATGATAGCATAGTTACATGTCTGGTTTTTTACTCGATAGATTCATGTCATTATCAAGGAGTGATTCCTTTCCAAATAGCTTACATGGGCAGGGGGGAAAATACTAGCCGGTAAGCTCCCCTTCCACATAATTTCCCCTGTCTTTGCACATGTCAGGTGGGTTGACAGTGTCCCGTGGTGTACATCCCATAAAACAGCTCTTGCTCCTTCCTAGTCATTGCTCATGCCTCTCCACTCAGAGCAGAGTAGTGGAAGGCTTGGTAAGAGTAATTGCATAATGAACAGTAGACCACCTACTCATATCTATCCATTTCCTAGGACTGCTCTGAGAAAGCACCACACACTGGGCAGCCTGAAAAGCAGGAGGTATTATCTCTCAGTTCTGGAGGCCATGAGTCTGAGAACAAGGTGTCGGCAAGGTTGGCTCCTTCTGAACGCCGTAAGGGAGAATGTGTTCCATGCCTCTCTCCCGGCTCCTGGTGGTGTGCTGGTAATCTTGAGTATTCCTTGGCTTATAGAAGCATCATCCCAATCTGTCTTCATGTTCAGAAGGTGTTCACCCTGTCTGCATGTCTATATCTAAATTTCCCCCCTTTTAAGGACAGCAGTCATATTGGATTAAGATTTTAGCCTAATTAATTACATCTTCAATGACCCTATTTCCAAACAAGGTTGCACTTTGAGGGTGTTAGGGCTTCAACATAAAAATTTGGAAGGGACACAATTCAACCTATAACAATATCTCAAATTGAATTTTCATTGAGGTGTTTTTGTTTCCTATAATTCTCACTAACTAACTGATGCGGACACTGGTCTGCAGTGTCCACAGTGTTATGAATGAGATAGGAGATAAATTCACATGGACTACCAAGTCCTGTGGAGGAAAAGGGATGGCATGGCTACTCTCTCAAGGGGAGAGCACCCCAACCCTTGCCTTGACAGGTTTTTATTGGCTTTCAATTTGCACAGGAATACAGATAAAGCTCATCAATCATTGTCGGGCAGTAAGGATCAAACAATAAATAGCATACAAAGAACTATGAGGGCTTATTCTGAGTCAGGGTCTGTTAGCTAAAGGGCTATAAAACTTTGGAAAACAAACTCCTTTCCTGCTCAGACTCTTATCATTTAATTGAGAGAATTCCAAACAAAGCAGGTTTCACAGGATTTTAGTATTCTTTTTCAGGCCTGATCACCCAGAGAACCCACTCTTTCCAGCACAGGGCTACATCGCCCTCTGTCATTGTCTCAGGCTTAAGTCAGGCAGGGGAAGTAAGGCAGCCAAGAGATTAGGAGACTTCTTGCATACAGAATGAGGACTCAGGCTTTGTCAAAGCCAAGGGGCAAAAGTCCATCACCCCCTTTTGCTATAGCCCCCAAAATCCTTCCCTGGGGCCTCCCTGTGATCGTGCCTGTCTTAGATCATTCCCCCCTTGGGGAATCTTACCCATCATTGGCTAACCGACCAAGCATTGGGGGTCAGGCAGGATGAAGAAAAAGGAGCAGAAGCGGTGCTCCTGCCAGGGAGATAAGCTTTGTCTCCCTAGGGCCTATGGTCTGAAGGTCACGTAGTCAGCCTTAGCCATAGGGGGTGGGGGGCAGAGGGGTTATAGCTTCTGAAACCAGGCAGGGCGGTTCCCAACACTAACCAGATAAAAGATTAGATTGTGCTCCCCACCCCGCCCCAAATGATGCAGTACTTCTGTTTCACAGAAAAGTCATTTCTTAGCTAGGTTTGGGGAATCACAAGGAATTTCAAATGCTTGCTGTTTTTACTGAATTCAGATAAAGCAATCATTTAGTGGGTTTCCTTTTTGTCAGGCATTGAACTAGGTGCTGAGAAGGTGTAATGTAAAGTGTAATGTTTGGTCCTTGCCCTTGAAGATTTAGTGAAGGAAACAAACATAGTAAAATATATTCTACATAATGAATGAAGTTATGTACGTGGAACAAATATCTCAAATTATTGTACAAAAGAGCATGGTCCACTTTGGGGTAAGCTCAAGGAAACTGTGGGGACTTCTTAAGGATAACAGTGACTCATCTCAGCAACATCCTAAAGGCTAATAAAGATTTTCCCAGTATTTAAGGGTCAGAACAGCATTTCATTAGGAAAGACCATGTTCTAGGACCAGAGAGATGGGAGGTAGGCAGAGGAACGGGCGGCTCACAGCAAGAGTAAGGAATGGACGTAGAAGGGAAAGAAGTGGAATCGAGTGTTCAAGGAAAACAGGTCCTTGGACCAGAGAGAAAGACCTTATCATCTAAGGTTAAAGTGAGAATAATTAATATGGGTGTGATTGTAGGTACATGTATAAGTATTAAAAAAGTGGTTTAAGAGTTGAGGATTTCAGGCTGAAGTTCTCGTTATTACAGGAAATTTCCATGGTTAATTCAGTCTTTCTTAAATGTAAATCTGTGTGTCATTCTGCTGCTTAAAACCCTCTAATAGCTTCAACTTGACATTTTGATACAGTCCAGGATTCTTAAGAAGATGTACAGACCCTCCATGCTCTAACTCCTCTTCATGTCAACTCTCCCTTGCTCTCTAGGCTCTGCCATATTAGTTCCTAGAATATTCCAGGCTCTTTCCAGCTTCCAGAGCATTGTCCAGGCCTGGAACAGGGGTCTTCCTTTTCTTCCAGTCTCCTCCTCCCGTGTCACCTGATTAAGCTTCTGGTGAAAAGCACCTTATTCAAAAGGATCTTTCTTGACTGTTCCCCACACCTGACCTCCCCTCTCATCAACACTCACAGCACCCTGCCATCCACATTGGCACTCTCATGGCACTATCATTCCCTTCATTTCTTTTCTTCCCAATGGACAGGACGTTCTACAGGGTATGAACTGTGTCTCTCATATACTCCACTGTATTTCCCACATGTGATGCTGTGTCAGGCATAGGGTAGGTGTTCAATGTCTGTATTGCTAAATGGATGAATGAGAATCACATCATTGATCAATTATGTCTCAAAAAATAAGCATAAAGTTTAAACATAAAAATAAATTACTACCAATCACAAAAAAAGTTAAATTTTAAATTACTGCAGAGCTAATATAGCTTATATATTAGTCAGGAATGTTTGAAAGAAGGAACTAATGAACTGAAGAAAGAGTCGGTAGTAACTCACCTGGATGCTGAAAGCCGTGGAGGACCACAGGAACAATGGACAATGCACTTTCCCTGAATTTCCCTGGGCCTCCCTCTCCTCCTTGCCCCTCTGTCTTTTGCTTATTTTGTATTTCCTTTGTCACCTGCCCACTTCCCATTCTTCCACCTTCTTCCCTTTTCGGTATCTCACATACTCAATTTGTTCTAATCCAAGTGTATAAATGCTTCAGTATTGTTCTGCCTGCCCTGCCCTCCCGCATGGCTGGTGTTTCTGCTCAGGAACCCGCCGCCATCCCATTTACACCTCCGACACTACTCAATGCATTGGAAAAAGCATCTGCCCTGGCTGGCATAGCTCAGTGGATTGAGTGCGGGCTGGGAACCAAAGTGTCCCAGGTTCGATTCCCAGCCAGGGTACATTACTGGGTTACAGGCCAGAACCCCCAGCAACCACACATTGATCTCTCTCTCTCTCTCTCTCTCCACCCCCTCTCTTCCCTCCCTAAAAATAAATAAAATCTTAAAAAAAAAGAAAAAGCATCTAATAAAAGTTAAGATTCAGTATTTTGTCACCTTCACTGAATAAAATTTAATGGCTTCTTCATTTCAGAAGTGAGTTTAATGTTTCTTTTTTTCTTAAAAAGTAAATCAGGTTTGATTTTGGGGGCAACCCTAAATCATGATCAGTCTTAAAATGGACCAGTCGCCATCAGTGGCAGCATCCTGAACAATTTTTCCTAATGCCACATAGTGTTTCTCCAACTGCACAGCTGCCGCTGGGCCCGCAGAGGAGGAGAAGGAACCGTAGGACATGTGCTGTCGTGGTTGAGTCCATCA
The DNA here is from genome assembly GCF_004126475.2 of Phyllostomus discolor. Taxonomy (NCBI): domain Eukaryota; kingdom Metazoa; phylum Chordata; class Mammalia; order Chiroptera; family Phyllostomidae; genus Phyllostomus; species Phyllostomus discolor. Next base: position 110,170,995 of record NC_040904.2, read on the forward strand.
CGAGAAGTGTGTCCCTGCACTGGAAGATTTAAACAGTTTGAATATTCATGAAGTCTTATCTAAGCCACTCACTGGTTTTTAGTTCTTCGTATTAAGTTAAAGATATGTAAATCCTCAGAAGTTCATAGTATGTCCAGGCTGAGTAAATCTGAACCTTTAAGAAAGAACTGGGATGTTGTATTCTCTGTAGATGTGTGTTCATTCTTCTCTGTGGCCCGCTCATCTGACGACGCTCTCTTTCTCCTACCGCCTTCCAACACAGCGTGTGGCAAAAGCCCAGATAAAGTGGTGATCACTTCATCTCCAAAACTGCATTTGATCTAGTTTTATGTTTATACCATTTATCTTCTTTTGCTTCAAACACTTTGTGCTGATGAAGACTGCTTTGAAAGCAGAACACCCACATTTGGTGTCAGTGCATTCATTTTTCTTATGTTTTGGCTTCAATTACGGTGCTTTTAATATTCATGAAGTTTGAAAAAATAAACATCCTAGACTATTTCCTCTCAATGGAAATGTTATGGTTTCAGACCCCAGAGAAAACAATTGGTAAGTTCTACAAGCTCACATTTTCTCCCTGTCAGATGGAAAATAGCTCCAGCTTGGCAGAAGTAACAACCTCCGTGACACTTTTGGATTTCCCAGAGCAGATGGCGGGGGGCCTGTTTTAAGGAAGAGGCAAAAAGTCAGCAGACATGCATGTTTAAAGACTCCCTTTGGAATAATTGATACCAGCATCCTTTCAATTGATTCAAAATTATACCATCCCTGTCATAGAAGAAGGTAGAAGAATTACTCAATTTACTGTGTTCAAATAGAAACTGTTGACAATATTTCTCAGTCCTCTCTGCTTATTTTACATTAAGTTTTTATTGGTAGTTACCTCTCTAAAATTAGTTCAATATAATATAGAGCAAGAACTTGCCACAAATTTGAAAGCCAGCCTTTTAAGAAAAATAAAATGATTGTTCTAAGTAATTAAAGGAAAACTGATCGTCAAAAGTGGTGTTTCAATAGTAGAACATTGTTCTGGATTTCCTGAGCTACAGTCAACCCCTATGGACTACTCATTCTGTTGGCTCCACATGTTGCCCAACGCGACCTTCCCCAATTCACTGATTCTTTCCTGACTGTAGCTCCTTCTTCCTTCCCTCCCTCACTCATGCTTTATCAGAGGATTGTCCCATGCCCCGCCCTGATGGACAAGCTGTCTCACACATCTTTTGCTTCATGTCTCAGAACTCCTCTGTGCCATCTATAGTCTCTTTCCTGGAAACTCTGTCATTCCTCCATATGCTTAATGCTAACTTCCTCTTCCCCAGATGATACTCTGCGCCTCTATGGCTGACTTAAATACTGTTCACAACCTCTTTCATTCCTACAACTTTCCACTAAGAATGCTGAAAGTAAAAATATTTGGGCCTCCACCCTTTCTTGTAGCAATTAGGGAAAGTCACCCAGGGACTTCCTGCAAGAGGGTGGAGCTGGTGGGGCTGCCTTCTCTTCCTTCCTTAACAGCAAATATCATGCCTATAGCTGAGAGAACTATGAGGCCAGAAGCAGAGGAAAGAAAGTCAACACTAGGGTGGCACCGTTGCAGGACCATAAAAGCCAGGGGACTTGATAGCACTGAGCAACAAATACCAGCTTCCAGAAATATTTTGGGAGCCACTGTTTCTTAGTTGAATTTTTAGTTACATGCAAACATCCTAAATGACTTACCCTCTACCCAAAAGAAAACAAAACAAATATAAAAACCTTGCCTAATTCTGGCACTTGTACCTTTTTAACGTCTATCCTCACTGCCTTTTTCCCTAATGTGAGCACCTCCCATTTCCCTAATGTGAGCAGCTCCCATGTGAGCACCTCCAACACACACACACACCTTCCTGGTCCTTGCTTTCCTCCCTGACGTTCCTCTGAGCTCCACCTCACTGTCAAGCTTGTGGAAAGAGGAACCTCCCGTCGCTCTCCTCCCGCCACATTCGCTGTTCCTCCTGCACTGACCCCCTCACCACTGAACTTTTCTCTCTCAGGTTGCAAATGTCTTTCTGGTCTCTGGAACCTGTCGGCCTTCGTCTTTCTCCTCCTCAGCCTCTCTGCAGCATTAGGTATCTTCTCCCGCCATGCAGAAGTTCTCCCGTGCTCCAGGTTCTCCCCAACCCTCCGGCCTTACTGTTTCCTTTCTTTCTTTCTCCCCTAAAATGTAAGGTTTCCTCAAGATCCTGTCACATTTTTCTGCTCTACTTTGTTCATTTGTTCTGTTCTACTTTGTCCTGTTCATTATCCCTCCAGAAGGTCTTCCCAGTCTCTCTACCTACCCTCTTCTCCACACTGTCACCCAGCATGAGCTTCCACCATCACTGCGTTGTTACCCCTAATGTGGCTTTTTCCTCCTAATCTTGTTCCCCTCTTTTCATTTTTGGCACTGCATCTGGAATGTTCTTTTAGCAATGTAAATCAAGTTAGGCCCCTCCCTCTTTCAAACTTTTTCTTTTCTTTTTTTTAGGTATTTTTTGTTGATTATACTATTACAGTTTTCCCAATTTTTTCCCCTTTACTCCCCCTCTGCCCTGTCCCCCCAGCCCTCCAGCATCCCCCCTTAGTTCATGTCCATGGGTTGTACATATAAGTTCTTTGAGTCCTCTGTTTCCTATACCGTTTTTATTTCTTCCCGTCTGTTTCAGGCCTACTAATTATGCACCTTCTTCCCTGTACCTTCCCCCATTTCCTCCCTTCCTGCTCCCCACTGAAATCCCTCCATGTGATGTCTATTTCTCTGATTCTGTTCCTGTTCTAGTTGTTTGTTTAGTTTTTGTTTTCTTTGCTTTTCTTTTAGGTTCATTTGTTGATAGTTGTGAGTTTGTTGTTATTTTACTGTTCATAGTTTTTTATCTTCTTTTTCTTAGATAAGTCCCCTTAACATTTCATATAATAAGGGTTTGTTGATGATGAACTCCTTTAACTCGATCTTCTCTGGGAAGTGCTTTATCTGCCCTTCCATTCTAAATGATAGCTTTGCTGGATAGAGTCATCTTGGATGTAGGTCCTTGCCTTTCATGACTTCAAATACTTCTTTCCAGCCCCTTCTTGCCTACAAGGTTTCTTTTAAGAAATCAGCAGGTAACCTTATGGGCACTCCTTTGTAGGTAACTGTCTCCTTTTCTCTTACTTCTTTTAAGATTCTCTCCTTATCTTTCATCTTGGGTAACTTAATGTTGATGTGCCTTGGTGTGTGCTTCCTTGAGTCCAACTTCTTTGGGACTCTCTGGGCTTCCTGGAAACCTATTTACTTCCCCAGATTAGGGAAGTTTTTGTTCATTATTTGTTCAAATAAGTTTTCAATATCTTGCTGTTGTCATTCTCCTTCTGGCACCCCTATAATTCGGATCTTGGAATGTTTCAGGTTGTCCCAGAAATTCCTAAGTCTCTCTTCACTTTTTTGAATTCTTGTTTCCTCATTCTGTTCTGTTTAGATGTTTATTTTTCCCTTTTGTTCCAAATCATTGCTTTGCATCCTGGTTTTCTTCCTGTCACTGTTAGTTCCTTGAATATTTTGCTTTACTTCAGTTTGGGTATCTTTCATTTGTTTTTTTTTGTTTCTTTGTTTGTTTTTCATTTCTTTGACCAAGCTCAATCAGTTCTGTGAGCATTTTGATTACCAGGGCCTTAAATTCTCCATCAGATAGGTTGGCTATTTCCTCGTTATGTAGCCCTCTTTCTGATGTTTTGCTCTGTTCTTTCATTTGGGCCATATTTCTTTGTCATGGCACATCAGTCTGGTTGTTCCAGTTGACTTTTTCTTTAATTCCTTGGTTGTTGGAGTTCCATGCAGTTTGATTATCTGGCACTTCTGGTTGTTTATTGATTTCAAATCAGTTTGTTATCCTCCTTTTGGTTGGGTGAGGAAGCAAAGGGTTTCTACCTATGCCTCCATCTTGGCCAGACCTCAAACTTTTTCATGATTTAGAATTTTATTTAGAACCCAAATCCTTTACATGGCAAACAAGGCTCAGGCCGATCTAACCCCATCTGTCTTGTCAGCTTCATTACAAAGCACTGTCTGGACATCTGCTCATCTTTTAGTTCCTCACATTCACTTAGGTCTTTCCCACCCTAGGGACTTTGCATGTACTGTTTTCCTGTTTGCAAAACCCTATACCCATTGCCTCACTCTTGCTAATTTCTACCCCTTTTGGGCTCTGCACAAAGTATACTACTTAAGATAAGCCCTAGGCCCCCTCATTATTCTCTGTAATGGCATCAGAACATCTTCCTTTCGTTTCCTTGGATGACAAGAATGTTAATTGTGTTGTTTGTTTAATGTTCCACCCCCACCCCCAGTCACCTTGAGATGAGGAACCTTAAACCGTTTTGTCTTTGCATGCCCAGCACCTAGCTCAGTGTCTTACATATAACATGGGCTCAAAAGTACTTTCCAGTTGAATAACAAATGGAGGCTCACTGCCTGCCAAATGCAATCTCAGCTCCTTGGCTTCTTATTCAAGGGCCTCTGCTCTGACTTCAGCCAACCTTTCCCGCTTCTTCCCTCCCAATTCCCATACACGTGATGTGTGATTGAGCAAATGGAACTCTTCATTGCCACCTGCACACTTTGGTGCTGCTGAGCCTCCATGGGGAGTTCCCTCCCATTTCTATTTTTTATATTGAAACCCTCCACGTTCTTTACAAATCCCATTCATGTCACTTTATGGTGAGTTCTGGATTTGTCATTTCTGCCTCACCTGCTCTCCCTTGGTACACTGCTATACCTTCATTTTGGTACACAGAAATTGTATGTGCCTTTCCTCTCCTGAATGTGAGTGTAAGATGCTGGAGAAGTGTTGTGTCCACTGGCTTTGGTGCCCAGCATGCTGCTGAGCACAGGACCTCAGTGGTGGACATGCTGGAGAAGCAGGTGGCTGAGGCAGTTGGTGCTCACAGATTACTGAGGCAGGGAAAAAGGTGAGCGATCTGAACCACCTGAGCCCAACAGAAGTCATCTGGGGGAAGAATCTTGAAGTTCTTGGCCAACCCTGGAGGAGAAGGTACTTGATGAGAAATGCTGAGTTGCTTCCAAGAAACAGTAGAGCCAGAGTTTAGTTTTTTTAATAAAGTTCCCTAAGAGGTGCCAGCATGACATGACTTCATCCCCCTAAAGTAAAAAAAAAGGGTCAGCACTCACATATCCTGGCACAGCTGGCTGAGGGGAGGTGGTGCTGTATGCAGTCTCCATCTGGGAGAGGAACTAAAAGGGAAAAAAGGCGCAGTGTGGTCATTGGTAAGGGGCGCCTCCCCCAGTCTCTTGGGACTGGTCAAAGAAGAAACACCAGTCTGCTTGGGGATTCCCTGGTGCCTGGTTAGTGGCAACTTCCCACAAGAAAGAAACCTTTTCATCACTGAGTAATCACTGCCCCCTCCCCACAAAGGAAAATAAACAGAAAATTCTCCCTTTGGGTTGACTGAGCATCGACAGTAGTTGCTCGAGCAGAATCAAGTCAGAAGACTTGCACCTTGTGGTCATTGGCATCAAAGGCCGCAGGTTTCCTTTCCACCTAATTTTAATATGCTGCAAGCCTTGGGAGGCTTAATTAAAACTTCAGGGGAGCCAAAGCAAGCATTTAAAGGAACTGTTTTGATGCTTCAAAAACCCAAGCAAACAGAATCTGGATTATTCAATTAGGTATGCTTACGGGATTTGTCCTGGGTGTTTTGACTGCTCAAAGGCTGCTGGGGAAGTCAGTCACGGGGTTTAGACCTGAAAGGAACCATATTTCACTTTTCATCTCCTTACTGAGACTTCCCATTACCAGTGCATTATTGTGATCAATGTGTGAGCTTCTGCTCCGAGTTCTGTTTACTCAGCTTCTCCTTCCACTGACACAGGATTACATGACAGGATCAGCTTGACTTTCCTGCCTGGTTCTTGGATTCCTTTCCACTTTACAAGGATGCTCTTTGCTTCCTTAAGACACAGGGTTGTGTCTTGCCTGACAGGTAGGATAGCATGGCGGTTCGGAGCACAGGATCTCCCACTTCTTGTGTGTTTAGCTTTAGGCAAGTCCCTTAATCTCTTCTGCCTTGTTATATCATATGCAAGATGGAAATCAGGGTGGTGGAAACTGCCAACATCATAACCTTTACTGTGTTAATTCAGTAGAAGAATTTGTGTTAAAGTACTTAGCACAACGCCTGGCTCAGGAGGAGTGTGCAGTAAATGGTGATAATTATCACAATTATCCCAGGACATTGGTAGATAAATTCCTATTAGCTGCAGCCAACAGATCAGGGAAGACTAGAAGGGGTGTGCACCCTGATTAAGGCCTTGAAGGTCACATGGGAGACTGCACAGACAGTTGAGGTCAATGGAGTATCTGTCTACGTGACTGGATTTTCTCAGTGTGCATTTTAATGGCAATGACAACTGCATTAAGTTCAGCTGCAGCGAGTTTGTCATGACGTTATGGGACTTTCTTAATGAAGACAGAATTCAGAGTCAGGATTGCAGGTACACAATACCTACAGGCAAGCAGCCGAATCTCCCATGGCGGAGGCAATCTAACTGATTGGGAGCACTCTGCAGGCTTCTCCCAGACTGCATACTTGTAGCCAATCAGCTCAAAATGAACCCATGTGCTGAGGACCTAACCTAATAGCAAACTGCTGGGAAGCCACCCATGAGGAAAGGTGTTCCTGGTGCTGATTGAAGAATCCAGACAAAAATCCTCAGTGCCAGTTGCTTAAGATTTACAAACAGGTATTACCTGGATGTTACTCACATGCTGGGCCTTAACTTCCTTTCCAGATGTTTACATCTCAACAAAGTAGGCACAATGGAATTTATAGTAGCTATGGACAGCCTGTGCAGAAAGGACTTCCCCTTTCATTGTCCCTAGTGAATGTGTTAATAAGTGTCTGTCTGTGACATACCAGCTGCTGTGGATATGGGGAAGTAGAAAACACATCCTGACCATTAGGATGCTTTCAGGCTAATAAAGATGAGTAAACAGGTAAGTGTAACAGTGATCCATAATGCAACCCACAGGCACAGTGTAAAGAGCACGCCATCTAGACTCCGTGGGCCTAGATCAGATGGTGGTTACCTCTGGCCAGTGGTATGAGCTTAAGATCACATGACCTCTCTGAATCAAACTTGCTACATGTGTGTATTGGAGGAAAATGTTCTTGTTTTAGGGTTATCTGTGTGTGTTAAACTAGGGCAAGGTCAGTGACTAGTACAGTGGTAGTCATGCAAAAAAATGGTAACAATAGAATTGATATCATTAAAGAGGAACACAGGGGACAACGCATATAATTCTGCCTGGAGATTTAGAGGAGGTGATATTTGAACTGAACTTAAAAGGAGGAAGAGGAATTCTTAGAACAATAACAAAGTGGGGCACCATCAGCTGAGATGAGAACAAGATGGGAAAAAATAAGAACTTTGAGGACTTGGAGAAATGCAGACAGTACACCGCGGCCCAGAGTACAAGGTGCCAGTGATGGAAGGCCAAGAACAGGGCCTCGAACTATGGACAGGAGCCAGACAATGAATGCCTTCAAATACCATTCTAGAGAGCTAGATTTTGACAAATTTCACAATGTGCTAAAAATTCCTTTGCCAAGTACTACACTAAGTTATTTACATATGTTATTGCATGCCCAACAACCATCCTGCAAGGATAAGATAGCACCATTTTATGGATGTATAAACTAAGGGTGGAGGAGAATGTTACTAAATCATTAAACTCACCATATGAACTTATGGTAAGTTAGGCAACCTGCCTGCCTGAAGGACATGTTGTATCATTTGGTATTTTATGTTAAATTTTGTTGCTTTTTGTTGTTGTTATTGTTTCATTTAACTCATTATTCTACCTTGGATACACTTGGAACAAAGCAATACTGTCCCCACTGATGATCCAACTTGAATAAATTTGTTCCCCTTCCCCAGCTGGGCCGTTGATTAGGTGGAGGTGGACAAGTGGCTTGCTATTACGATGTAATTCACTGATACAAAGATTCATTTGTACTTTGGGTCATATTATTCTCCCAAATAAATCAAGCATCATATTAAAAACAGCACACTATATTTTCATCTTTTATGATAGGTATTAGGCTCGAGTCCAAAATAAGGTAATATGGGATATTTGATTGAGGTTGAAGCTATGAATTTCCTGAAATTTTGCATGTCACCCAAAAAGGAATAAATAAGATTCAAACCAACTTCAGATAAACCATCCTCAAAAACATTGGGGAAATAGGTTAGCATCAACTCTAGGAATTGGGGGTATTTAATGCACCCAAGTACCCAGGGCTCTGTAACTTGAACTGCTGCTATCAGCTTCAACCCCTCAAAATACTCAACGTGCATTTATTTTGGACGCGTTCTAAACAGGTGTTTCCTCTATGTTGCAAATGGTTTAAACTAGAGCCTTGCTTATGTCCGGTGTGTTCAGCTGAAATCACAGGGCCAGCTGATGCTCTGTGAGCGTGTTTGCTCATCTGTGCTGATGCTGACAGCCAATACTTGCTGATTCCCACATTGGTCAGCACTGGACATAGAACAGATGTTGGGGATTATAAGGAAGGATTCAGGGAGGCTGTGAGCCCGTGTGTCTGCGGAAGTAATTTATTGTGGAGACGCAGACAGGCCCCGCTGAACCTTCAGTGAGAAGTTCGGCGGAACAAGCCTCAGTGGGCCTGAGCATCGGGACTCAAAACAAATGTTTTCCTGGTGTCCTTTAATTGAAAGAAAAATATTAAATCATCATCTTTAAGTCAAGCTGTATGGGGAAGGGAAGAAATCCTGATCCCACAAATCTATGAATTAATTAGTGGGATCCTAACATCGAAGTGTCAGAGCAGAACGTCTAACTGGGTCCGTGGTGAATGAACCATGGGAAGGCAGTTTGCAGCTGAGTGAAAGGCGGGCTGTCCTACGCCAGCCCCCCTGGGGAAAATTCCTTGAAGGCTAGGCTCATTTCATCCCAATGTAACATGGAACTATTTCCTTTTGGCCATCTCTGGCTGTCCTGGAATTTCTTTGTCTAGCTGCTCCACCAATGGTATCGTCTCACCCTCCACTCAGCTCATTATCCAAGGTGCTATGATTCGCAGGTCCAGAGCCTAGAACACAGTTGGTTATGAAAATTTTAGTGTCTGCTCACCGGATTGCCTGTGATCCTGAACTCTGGCTGTGGCACTGCTCTCTGGAAAGCTAACCAGAGATAACTTCCTTCTTTCTTAAGTGTTTTTGGGTAGCTCTCCATAGATTTAATGAACTTCAGCTTGATATTTCTGATAATAACCCAAATGTGTTCATTGGTACATTTCAGTAAGTGTAACTGGTTTTAAAGATTGCCTAAAGAGCTGCAAAGAATGGGGTGATGTAATGAGAATTGTCTTGACCAGTAAGGGTCAACTAAGAAAACTTTAGAAATAAGGCAAATTATTTAAATAGGGAGTCGAAGATGGATCAAATTCTTAAAATATGTTTTTCAGGTTTTTCTCCTCCACTGTTTCTATTGCCAGCACAGTTACAGCCTGTTCAGGGTTTCAGTAGGAAGAACTATAGGTGAAGATGTAAGCACAACCGTTACTGCCTTAGAGTTGATTTGATGGTTTGGTTTTGCTTTTTTTCTCAGAATATAGTTTTATGTTGCTTTTGGGGGGTAAATATATAAATGTTTCTGCTGGGGAAAAGCAAGTAGTTAATGTGGAGAACAAAAGAATTGACAATAGCTTACTAATAGATGTTTTTAAGGAAAAAACCCAATGAAGGAGGCATAAAATGGAATATCATGGGCATTAAACAACACAGTGAGCAAGAAAGTAAAAATATGAGGAAAAACAAAGTGGATCCTTGCAATAAATATTCTATGATTCAAAATCTCAAATGCATTAGGGGAATTCATTCATCTAATCACCTAGGAGTTCTCTCTTTTAAAAAGGAAAAAAAAATAGCAACTCAAAGTAACTTCATTGTTTTTTTATGTGAAAAAAGGATAATTTTGTATTTTGTTTCTCCTCTGAAAACATCTTTTTTCCAAAAGTAATAGAAATATAGGAAGACAGTTCTACAAAAGCAAAATAAATCCCTCAGAACTTTCAACAATATTAAGGAGAACAAAGACGTAAGAAAAGGAGGTCTGGGTGATTTTATGAAGAGTACATGACATAAAATGTTACTTACATATCAGCATGGGAGAACATCACAAATGTAGAAGGCTTTCTATAGAAGGATCCGTTAAAAGTATTCATGTTTGGTTATATCTGAGACTTTTTAAACGATGGAAGCTGTATTGAAAAGATAAATTGAAATATATGGGAAAGGGAAATGTAGTTGAAGTGTTTCTATTAGGGTATGATGAAAAAATTGGATCTGTTTTATGTAAATTTTCAAGTGACTTGGTAAAGAGAGTCAAAAGTACATTAATTAAATTTACAGACCCAAAGAAGGTGAGGACCCAGGAGGTTAGATGTAAAAAATACAGATGGACTGAGAGAGATGAGAGGAAATGGACAGATTTTTACAATATGATATTCAGCTTGGAAATATGCAAGCTAATACAATGGGGAAAACTAGCCAGAAGACAGATAGCTGGGTTAAAGAAAAAGTTAATAAAATGTTGAGTCTGAAAAACTATACAGAGCAAAGCCAGGAAATTACAGAGTTATGTATCCCGCAGTAACTGTAAATTAACCCCATTGCACATATGTAGTATTTCACGTTACTGTAGATGGTGTTAACTTTCACACCTAAATGTGGTTGTGTGTGTGTGTGTGTGTGTGTGTGTGTGTTTCGGCTGAATTACGGTTGTAATGGGAACAAAGGTGCAAACAGGACACGTAATGGATCGCCTGCTCTTTTCGCAAGTCACCCAGGAGCTTTCGAGCCCAAGCTGCTCATACACTTCAGAATGGAGCAGAGGGAGAGACAAGTTTTGAGTCAAAGCCCAGTTGCTCACCAAAAGGGCTAGGGAAATGCCAGCATTTCTTAACCATTGTAAAGAAGTCGTGAGTGTCCTGGGTACATGGAAGGAAGACTATAGCACATTCACGAGACAATACATTGGATTGAAGTCCCTCCCCACTCTAGTTTCTCTTTTCCTCTGCTTGCCTCAGATCTCTGCCATGCTCCTTTTACCCTGTTTTTTGTCTGGTTACCATCCATTTTTCCTTTCTGTATTCCTCATACTAGGCTCATTACAGGAGTTAAAATACAGTGTTTCCCTTTGAAAGCATCCAATCTACTGATCCGGTGGGTTGTTTGCTTTAAAAAAATAACCATTTTCAGTCAACTTACACAGTATATATTCCAATACAGCTCTCACTTCAGACATAGGACCAGGGTGCAGGAGTCCCCATACTCCTTCCTGAAGCATCCTCTGGGCCATATCTCTTCTAGTTCATGTGTCTGCTTATAGCATCTTCTGCCTTTGCCAGATACACACTGATTTTTCAGTCCTGACTTTTGTTACACCACTGGGGATTTTTCTACCTATGCGGACAGCCCCTCTGTTTATCATGTCTTCCTAACCCTCTGATTTCCTCAGCACCTTTGAGGTCCTCTCCCACAGCTCCCTGCCCATTCCCTTGCAAGGCTACACCTTCATTACCTGGTCACTGAAATCTCTGTCTTCTACATTATCCTAGCATCTGAGTCCACTGGGCTCACAGCAACCCCTGTTTTCCTGTGGCTGTCCTCATGTGTCTCCACCTGCTCATGTTTATTGTGACCCCCGAACCCACATTCCTAAGCCTCTTTCCAAAACCACAACTTCCTGACCTCAGAACCTTTGGTTCCACCTTACCCTTCACTGCCTGCTCCTGCTTTTGCCCGGGCCCTGTGCTTGCCCCTCCTCTGGCACCCCTCTGACTGGTCGAGGCTCTCCTTTCTCCCCATGGTCACGTTGGAGGCCTCCTTCGTTGGCCTTCCAGAATTTGCCCTTACTTTGAGAGCTCCCACAAGCTGATGCCTTGATTGATGTTCCCTGTTCCACATGCCTACTGTAGCTTTTTGTCGTCTCCCGAGTGAAATCGAAACCCCTCAGCCCAACATTCCTTCCTTCCTTTTCAGGTTTACTTCCCTACGCTTGCCCCAAACCCAAGAATATTTTTCTATAGCAGAATATACTCCCTCCTGCTCTTCTAGCCAGAGGGCATCTCTTGACCTGCAACTGGGTGGAATCTCAATGACCCCATACAACACCTCTCTCATAGAACTGGTATTATTCCACTTTGCTGTAGAACTCCCTGTCTACGCCTCCTATGGTGACCAAAGCTGCTAGAAACCAAGGACTGGCCCTCTTGTTCCCCATGTGGTCCTCACAGCATCACACACTGAACTTCATAGATTTGTGAATTCACATCTATGGACCCATCCTTTAAACCAGCACTTGGTATGGGGTCTCACACAGCTGTTCCATATGCTATGGCCTCAGCACTGTAACTAATTTCATACATAGAGACAAAGGACATGGAATCAAATACCAAGCCTATTCAAATATTAATATACTACTTGCCTCATGTCTTTTTGAAAAGAAGTAAAATGTTAACCATACTATTGAGTCCCCTTAGTTGCCTTCCTATCTCGTTCCCCTCAAAATAGAAATACTCTCATTACTTTAATGTTTATTATTTTCATGCATGTATTATGTTTGTATAAACCTGCCAAAATATAAACAATACACAGCATTGATTTTTGCAGAGTTTTGAAACTTTATATATATTGTATCATATACACCTTTCCCCTCAACACTGGGTTCTTTGGAGGTTTTTTTCCCCACTGTTTCTGATATTTATCCACAGTGATATAGTTGCAGTACGTTCATCTGAATACATTTTTCAGTTATATAAATATTCCAAAATGTATTTATTCTCCTATTGATAAACATTTACATTATCATTTTTTTGAAATGACCAAACATGCCACAGCACACATCCCTGTACAAACCTATCTGTGGACATGTACAAGTTCCCCCAGTGGGCGGGACCATGAATGGAACACACACTGGGAGGTGCTCAGTCTGTGGCTTTTCTTTTCCTTAAACTTTTTCATTTAGTACAGAACTGTTCCATGTCCATGCAGTCAGACTCAGCTCCTTTCCTTCATGGTTTCTGCTGGTTTGTATAGCTTGTAAAAGCTAATCAAGGTCATAAAGATATTCTCCTATGCCTTCTTCTCAAAGTTGTAAAGTTTTGTCATTCACCTTGAGGTCCCTGGTCCACCTGGAAAGGGGTATGTGCTTGTGGGGTGAAGCCGGGTGTAACAGGGTATTTTCTAATCGGATTAGCAGCACCAGGGGCTGACGAGCCCTCCTGTCCATGTCCACGTGCAGTCTGCCGGACTGCTGGTTCAAGTAGTGTCATGTGGGTCTCCTCGGGGCCAGGCCCCGAGTCTCTGGTGTTGTGTCTCAGGTGCAGGGGCAAAAGCAGAGCAGAGAGGGGCCTGGTGATACTCTGCGAGCCGTGTTTAGAGAACGTGAGCATTTGCCTCCAGGTTTTGAACCTAGAGAGCATCTGAGGTGATCCCTGCAGAGAAGACTTGGTCTCTCGGGAAAACTGCTGGGTATCAACTGGAAACCTCCTCTGCTTACTCAACTTACTTCCCTTTTATAAAAATGATTATTTTCTAACCTGTCAATGCCCTGGTGGATGCTTTGAAGAATTTCAGGGAGTTTTGTGGAGCTCAGAAATAATATATGTGGGAGTACCTGCAGAGGGAGGTTCGATAGAAGAGAGTAGATGCTGAAACTAAGACCTGCCTACCTCCCATTTGTGCCTGAGGCCAGTGGTGGTGTTAATGAAAGCAGGGAATGCTGGAGAAGGGGTTGGAAGATGTGAGGGTTGGCTTTAGATGAATAATAGACATGTATGTTATTTTGGATACCTTTCTTGGGAGTTTGGAGTTACTGCAGGGTCTGCTGACATATCCCTGTGTGCACCCAGCAGTGCACACAGAGAGGAGAGTAAGTAGTTTAACCATAGGCACTACCTGCTGTCAGTGCACAGATGCCTGTAGGTGAGGAGGAGGAGGGGCTTTCTTCATCTGTGGGTCTCCTGTAAGCAACTGAGAGGCTGATAGATGATGAGTTCTCAGAACTGCTGGAGGAAGGCAGGCAGATTGGTTGTGACTATGAAGTGTTCAGTTTCATGCAGGAAAGGAGTCAACTTAAAAAATAGAAACCATTGTTTTAATTTCTTAATTTGCTACTTGGAATGGAAATTTTGCAATATCATTTGGTCATCATAAACTCTTTACTATGTCAAGTCTTTTCTCCCCAAGAACCTTTTTCTATTAAAAAAGAAATCTGAACTTAAGTGTGGAGGAGCAGTAAAAAGTAACAGCAACAGTGAGGGAGAGAAATATGCTGAAGGAATCCCGAGGGGCCACAAGCTGCTGCTAAATTTCAGTTGCAGTTGTCAGAGTTAAAGAAAACATTGGAGAAAATGTCTCATCGAGGGGTCCCCGGATTGTTCTGCTCCGGGAAGGCCAGCTGAGGGGTGGACGGCAGCCAGCTGGCCGGGGCTCAGGCGCCCGGGTACCACGCGCCAGCCACTGAGCTCATTTGCTCCATCTGAGTCATTTTACAGTCAGAGTTGTTTCAAGATCAGCACAAGGCACCACGCAGATGTTCGAGGGTGGGGGAGCAAGGTAGAACTTAAGGAAGGAAGAAGTATATGCTTACTTTTGAAGGTTTATCCCAGGGCTTTTTGGGGCTTCGGTGAAATCGAATGTGTTATGAACACTGCTAACTCTGTCAAGGCCACACAGCTCTGTGAAGCAGAATGTTACTGCCTCCTCAGTTTTACAGAAGAGGAAACTGAGGCATGGAGAGGTTAATTAATCAAAGTGACATAGTCTAAGGCTCAGAGGCACAATTTCACCCCATTCTATCGCATCCTTCACCTTCATAATCTATTGCTAAGGAAATTCACCCTCCAACCCTCCTTCCTCTCAACCACCAGAACAGTGAGTTAGCCAGCCCAAGGCTGCTGCATTGGGTTCTAGAACTCCACTCCCTCTGTAGATGTTCATTGTGTTCACTAGTGAGGCAGAGAGGCGCATTGGCCATGTCCCCAGGGGGATGAACGTCTCTCTTCTCCTGAGAACCCTTCTCTAGGAGAAGGGTTCTGGGATATAGATTGGGAACCACCCTAGGAAATCCAAGAGGGTGGCAAACAGAAAGATCTTGAGCCACAGCAAGACCCCAGCAAAGCCTGGATCTGAGCAAAATCATGTTGCAGTTAAAGGCTGGTGATCCAGAGCCTTTCCACGTCTATCCTAGCTCCTGCTGACAATGCCTGTGAATGTCCTGTGCCTGCTGACAGGCCATCCAATGCATATATTATTTTTGGACCCATATATGTGTTCATGACTGTAATTTCACTTTCCTCAAATTTGCCCGTGAAACACTCGTAGCAGTGGAGAGAGAGAAGACACGCATGCCCCCAGAGGCCTAGAGATGCCTCTCAAAAATGATATTTATTTGAAGACTCTAGTTTTAGGGGAAAAGTCAATCAAATTATTATGAAAATATCCTTAGTTTTAATATGTAAGGATGTGTTTTTCAAATCTTTGGATGATATTGAAGATCTAAGAAGCTTCTTATATATCACATGGTTTTATGTAAATACCAGCACATTGATACTACTACTCTTCTTCTTCTTCTTCTTCTTCTTCTTGTGCTTCTTCCTTCTTCCTTCTCCCTTCTTTCCTCTTTCTTCATTCTTCCTTCTTTCTTCTTTCCTCTTTCTTCTTCATTGTTGCTCAAGTACAGTTGTCTCCATTTCCTCCCCATCATCCACCTCTGCCCCCAGCATATTGGTGCTCATAATTTAGAATACACAAATCTTCTAGGCCATATTAGCACTTTTAAAGGTATTTTAAGTGCCCAAAGAATGATTGATGAGGACTTTCCAGAGAAACACTAAATATCTCATTGCAGATCTGTGCATGTGTGTATATCTTCTATTAATTACATAATTCCCATTGTCTTTGTCTTCATTCGTGTCAAGCAGAAAAGCTGGGGAGATGGACCTTCCCAGGGTCACCCCTTGAAGGTCATGTGGGTTGCTGCTTGCCTATGTACCCGCCTATAAGGCCAGCTCCCAGGGTGGGAAAAGTCTTTATCATTAGAAACAGTGATTTTTGTCTTCAGCTTGTGGTCCCGACACCTAGGAGTCTACAGAAAAACCTGAAGGCCACGAAGATCTCCAGGATCTTCCAGGTCTGATTTCCTTTTCATTATTTGCTAAAGATAAGCAAATGGCCAAGGACTGGTTACTTTATAGCTGCTCCATTCTGTATGACTGGGGAGACCTCACACACCCCTCAGTTCAATGGAAGCAGCTAAGCACTAAAACACAATTTGAGTCAAGAATTTCCCCTCTTTCTGGGGCTGTGACTCAGGCAGGCGCCATATTTAGCCTTTTGGCATGCAGCTCCATGGAGAAGATTAGCACCTACTCTTTTTTCTTTTCTACTCAGGCACAGAGTTATTGGTGCACTTCTTTCATCATCAGACAGCAACAGCTAAGTCTGGGCTCTGAGTGCCATTCCATGGAGATTAGAGATAAGCAGCACTGCTCAGTCTGGTGTGATGATGGGAAGTCCACCTTAATCAATTAAAAATAGAAGACGGCCTATCGGCAGTAAGCACAAGTTAGCAGTGCTTACACTGGAACATAGAAAATAGATCCTACCTTCCTGTCTCCATCACTATTAATACTTGCTGCCTAGCACCAGCAAGTAAAATTATTTGCAGTATAATCGGGGAATTTTTCAGCTTGCAGCTCAACCTGCCACCTAGCTGAGAGCAGTGGCAGGTATAAAACCTCCTCCTGAGGGCTGGAGCGGAACATAATCTTCCGGACCCACATCCCCCTCAAAACCCGCTCAGGAGCCACTCTACATCTCTGTCCACAACTTCTAGGAGGTGTAAATAAGATTTTTGGTTATGTCAATAGTATGAAAAAATCAATTATAGGTAACTGGTATGACACTTACCATGTGCCAGGCACTTTTAAAATAATGTTTTACATTTATTAAATCACTGAAGCCTCATGGTAACCCCATGAGGTAAGCATTATTTTTCCCATTTTACCGAGGAAGAAGGTGAGCACAGTGATCAAGTTAGAGTAAGTGGCAAAGCTGGGATTGGAGCCTGGGCAAGTAGTCCATGCTTGCCACGGACTAGGTGTTCGTGCCCCCTTCCCAGCTCCCGTGTTGAAGCTCCAGTCCTCACTGGGATGGTATTTGGAGATGGGACTCTTGGGTAGTAATTAGGTTTAGGACGAGGTCATAAGAGTGGGGCCCTCATCATGGGATTAGTGTCCTTAAAGAAACACCAGAGAGAGTGCTCTCCCTCCTTCCTTCCATCCCCCATGTGTACACGTGCATGTGCCTGCAGGCACGGCACACACAGGTCATGTGAGCACACAGTGAGAAGGAGGCTGCCTACAAGCCAGGAAGGGAACCCTCGTGAGAAACCGGCCACACAGGCACCCCAGTCCAGAACTGTGAGGACAAATGCCTGCTAAGTCCCACAGTCTCTGGTATTCTGTCAGGGCAGCCTGGGCTGACTAAGACAGTGCTCCGTTCAAAGGCTGGGTAATCCAGCCTCTCACAAAAGTCCTCACAGCACCCCCACCCCCACCTTTCAAGAAACACTTGCTAGTAATTCTCTCTTTGGGCCTTTCAGATGCCCTTTCCCAGTGGTGCCTCCCCCAGGCTCTTGACTGGAGACCTCAGTTTATCCACGTCTGTGGGAAGACAAGTGAGCAGAGGACCTCCTTACTCCACCTTAGCAAGTGTGGGTGACCCACAGTCAGTGCCACAGGACTGCGTCCAGGTCCCATGGCAGCCAGGGGTGAATGACATGAAAGCAGTGGCACCTATCTGTCCAGGCAGGGCCCTGGGCTCTGTGTCTACCCAAAAGAGGGAAAACATATGGATACAAAAAGGATTGTATAGGCACTTGCATGCCAGCCTTATTTTTGTAATAGGCCCAAACTAGAAATAGTGCAAACATTTATCCACAGGATAAATGAATTGTAATATCTTCGTACAATGAAATACTGTTCAAAAAAATAAAAAGAGCAAGTTATAGACACATGGGTCAACATGAAGACTCTCAGAGACATTGGGTCAGGTGAGAGAAGCCAGATTGAAAACAATGAGTATTCTGTCTTTCCAGTTTTATGATCTTCTAAAATAGGCAAAATTTAGCTGCAGTGGCAGAAATCAGGACAGTGATTGAGTGTTGGATGTGGATATTGATGCGAAAGGGCACAAGAGGACTCTTTGGGATGATGGAAATGTCTTACATCTTGTTCTGAGGAGCAGTTACACAGATGTAGGCAGTTGTCAAAACTCTTCTAAGTACCTAAGATCTGTGCATTGTGGTATATAAAGTCCTCATGTGATATGACTTTATGTGAAATGACATATAACGAAACCAGCTTGACCACAGGCTGATTGTTATAAACAAGAGTGAAGCTCCTGTTGCATCTGGTCAACATTATAGTGAAATGATGTCGAAGGACCTGTTGTGTTTAAATTATAACCTCCAAGATCATGGCTTATCCTCTTGCTGGCGGGAGGAACTATGCTTGTTAAGAGCATAGGGCTGGTTTAAGAAACCTTTATCGCGCAACTATGTTAGTAAACCATCACTAACATTCGAGGGGTTCAAAATAGTGACGTCCACTGATAAAGCTACCTCTGCTTTGTTGACAAAAACATTCATGTCAAACAGAATGTGTTAGCTGTATCTTTTGGTTTTAATAGCAATGCATTTGTAGGAGTTTTTAAATGGTTGCTTCATTTCTCCCACCATCAGATGGAGACAACAGGGGGAGGCTGAGGAGGCAGATTTTTGTGTTGGAGGCTGTAGGTTCAAATCCTCCTTTGTGTGGTGGACCTAAGGTACCACTAGGTTGGTGGTTAAAGCATTGGGATCTAGTGTGCTGGCTAGTTTTTTGAGTTGTCAGAAGCTTGTCCGGTGTTTCTGGGGTCAGTTGATTGTTTACAAATTCATTCGCATTCCCACAGGGCTTCTGACCTGAGTGCCTCAGAGGATGCTGCAAAGTATTGCACTGAGATGTTTTCCCCCTTTTTAGTAAATCAAAACTTAAAATTGGCACCAGGTTATGGGCATTTTGTGTGTGGAGGGGATGGGAGGGGAGAGGGATGAAGAGGAGAATTGCCAGAGGAAATAAAGAAACAGATTTCAACCTTGAACTTGCTTCCTCCCTCCTATGGCAAGTGAAATGTGGTCTCACTAAGGACTTTATGGACCTGTGGTATTTTCTTTCGTGCTTCAGGGAAAGGGGTTACAAGTATTCTTAGGAAGCCATCTTTATGTTCGAGTTTTATTTTATTGTTATTGTTGCTCAGTGGGAGTGGAAGAATTAGGGAAATTTTTCTTCCTGTGGTTCTTTTTGTTTTTGTAACTTTACAAGTTCTCCAAATTTTCTTCTACTTAAAATTTGAACTAGGTGCCTGGTGTTTCTGGTATTAAGTTGAAGTTAGATGTGTGCCTTGAGTGTTGTGCTGTGTCTCCACTTAGAGATTTCTCTTCCATCCTGGAGAGGCAGGTGGGGAAGGAGCGCTCACCTCAGGCTTATGGAAGGGAGGAGGGCTTGGGTTTGAACTTTGGTTTGAATCCTGATAACCCTACTCTCTGCCTGCAGGTCCTTGGGGGAAGTTGCAGAGTTCATTTTTCTTCTGTAAAACAAGCACTATGAAAGAATAAATGAAACACTCTATGGGAAGTTTGGCACATAGTGATGTACAAAGGAATCTTAGTTTCCTTCCCCTCACACATGAGCCATTGCCTTCTCCATCTCTGTCATATCTTTTCAAAATTGCCCACACCCGGAACACAGTGGCCTTCCCTAGCCTGGGTTACTGTAGCCTTTTTTGGAAAATCTTTTCCACATTCATGGATGGCTGGGCCTAGGCACTGTGTGTGTGTGTGTGTGTGTGTGTGTGTGTGTGTGAGAGAGAGAGAGAGACAGAGACAGAGACAGAGAGACAGAGACAGAGAGAGACAGAGACAGAGAGAGAGACAGAGAGAGACAGAGAGAGAGAATTAGCAGCACACTGAGGATCACTATGACCCAGTGGGTTCCTGTGCATTTGGTACCTAAGTGGTTAACAGTCATTGCTAGCTGAAGACTGTTCACTGAAGGGTGCGTTCTTCCCCATGGGACTGTTAGTACATCAAAAGGATGTTTATAAAATCTCACTCCATAGTATATGTGCGGGGGAGGGGAGAGTAATTAAGAACCATTTGTCACCTAGCTCAGCTCAATAAACATTTTTTTGTTATGCTAAGAAACAAGAACAATTTAACTGAACTTAAATGACTAAAGCTGTGGCAATGTGGATTTTAGTCAATCTGTGAAAATCAGGGTGGTAGAAACCTTTCTGGAGACGCACCTTTAAAATTAGTTATACACACGGCTGTCTTCGCAGCTCCAGGTTCTACAAACCAACGACACAACAGCAGTGCTTTCATAGCTCTAAGTTGCCCTTGTTAATTTAGGAGGGACTCCATATTTATATTTAGGAGGGCAGTTCAAAGTTTGATATCCTTATTTCTCTCAGCAGTGAAAAGTTCTTACTAAGTTTCAGAATACATTCAAAATATTACATTATGGTAGTAAAATGTTATTTTTAGATGATCATATTCTTTGATAAACATGGCTTGAACAAGTCTGTCTTCCATGGGCCAAGCACCACCCGAGGGAGGCATCTGTGGTGAGAGCAAAACCCGAGGGGTCTGCTCAGCAGGCCCCTGGGGGCCCTGCCAGCTGGGAGGCCAGAGGAGTGGGTGCCGGAGGCTAGAGCCTGCTGACCTAACTTCCTTCCTGATGTTGCTTGGAGGGAGGCAGGATGGTTAACTTTCTTTTATGTAAGTAATATATGTTTTCTATAGGAAAAACACAAACAAAGAAGAAGCAGAGCTAGCCACAGACCCCTGAAAATAAAAACTGGCAATTGTCCTTCTGCTACCCAGTGCCATTTCTCCCGAGCATGCAGGCACACACAGAGCAGTTGGTAGTCTCAGGCCCATTGAAGCCTGGGCCACCCACTGTTTTTGACATCCTGAAATGAGCTTTTTAAAGTTGACGAAACGCCAAAACAGGACTACAAAAACTATGTAGTATATCAACGTGTATTAACACACACACACACATGTATATATCATGCAAAGAGGCCATGACTTGGGGGTGGCTGCTTTGGAAGATAACATCGTAAGTGTATTTTTGAGGCTGGGGCCCATCATCTTCTTTACCACGCACCCATTTCCATGGTAGGGCTCCTATGAGAGGTTGTCTCAAAATCCAGATTTTCATTAGCCATGTAGCATGACATCTCTGCCATCAAATGTAACTCTGTATCACTCTCACCGCTGTAGAGCAGTCCATTGGATGGGCCACAACATATTAAATTCTTCTCTTGGACATTTATCTCTCACTTTCTTCATAGTCCAACACCACGTGAATATTCTTGTACTTGCTTCTTTACACACTTCCTTACTTATTTCCTTAGGATGAATGTTGAGAGCTATGATTGATGGGGCAAAATACACCTGCCTATTTGTAGGTTTTTGAATTGTTCTTTCAAAAAGGGAGCCCTCTTGTATTTAGAAAGGAAAGCGAGTCCTCCGGGCAGGGCTGGAGTGCAGCATTACCCCGCCTCACTGCTTCTGTTTTGTTGTCATAACTTCCCAGCAGCACAGACAGGGCTTTGTGCGGAGTTTGGGAGCCAGGCAGGCATGGTCAGGAGCGGGCTTTGCTGAGACTGCTCATGACTGGGGTGCACAGACAGATAACCTGTGAGGGCAGGCACTGAGACAGAAGCTTTCTCAGACGGAGTTTGATGGAGTCACGAGGGTCTGGGTATGAGTGTGGCCACCAGGCTGGGGTAGAACATTGAAATTAAAGAGTGAGTTGACGTTTGGGTGCCACGCTAAGGTCAGGGGGGACCCCACCTTCTGTGCAGCATGAAGAAGGGGCCATCTTGATTCTCAGCCCCACACACTTTCCCTGCTAGAGTCCCCGACATGAATCGTGCCATAGCTCCTCCACTTTCCCTCACTTGTAAAGCCTCACTCCACTTTGCAATGAGTTATAGCAAAATATCTATTGATTCTAGAATCAAGTGGCGAGAACTCCAGACAAGAAGAACCGATGAACAGGAAGGGTCTGTCCTGGGTCCCTTTTCCAAGCAGCCCATCCTTTGAAGCCAGATTGTCAATGGCCTGACCTGGCTCACCTGAAAACCAAAATCTAAGGACTCTACTCCCAGTCCCCATTTGCCCTAAGTGCTGTTTTTAGCTCCTCATCTCACTGACAGAGGATTCGGCCATGCAACTCTTCTCCCTCCAACCCGCTCTGTTTGCTCCCAAACAATTTCTAACTCAGCATGCCAGGAACAATGTCATCAAAGGCAGCAGACCTGGCTGTTCTCCCATCGTCCACCCTTCCGCTCGGACTTCCTCTCTCTCTGTCCTTCTCTATCTGGTCCAATCCTGTATCTTTCCAGGCACATCCCATATTCTGTCTTTTTTAAGAAGTCTTCTCCCCCCTCTAGCCTTCTGGCCCTCCTCTGAAGCCCCATAGAAAGTGATCACGATGCACACATCCCACTGTGTGATGTAAATGGCACCACATAATTGTGTGTGTATTTGTACCACATGACTTTAAGTTCGTTGAAGGCAAAACTTATGATCTGTTCATCCTCCTCTTCTGAATGTTGAGAATCATTGTGCTTTATTCTAAGATACTGATTCCATGAATGAATGAACACTGAAGGAACATGATCTGATGGATAAGTGAGATAGATGAAAGGAAAATGGTGGATAAAAGTTTACTTTAGCCCCGGCTGGGTGGCTTACTTGGTTGGAGCATTATCCCATACAGCAAAATATTGTAGGTTCAATCCCCAGTTGGGGTGCATACAGAAGGCAACTGATAATGTTGTTCTCTCAAATGGGTGGCTGTTATTCTCTCTCTCTCCTCCTCCTCCTCCTTCTCCTCCTTCTTTCCCCCTCCCCTCTCTCTGTTCCCCTCCCTTCCTCCGTTCCTCCCTCCCCTCTCCCTCCTTCCCCATTCCTCTCTCCCTAAAATCAATAAACATATCCTTTGGTGAGGATTTTTTTAAAAAGTTTATTCCACAGGAGTATGGTAGCCCCATTTCTCCTAGGAGGGATTTAGGACAGTATTCCAATTGGAAAGGGGCTTTGAGCACTTCATAAAAGAGTGAGACAACACTTGTCAAAATAAAAGAAGGGAAACAAGGCTGATGATCATAGGAAAGAGCTCAGCCTGTCAGGCTCTCTGACATTCTTCCTACATGGATGTTTACCTTTCCCTGAAGGTAGTACTTTCTGTTTTTGTGTTATGGAATGTTTTACCTTGATTAAATTATTTCCTGCTGTTTTAGAAAGACAAAGTATTAATATCCCTGTCCCTTCTGCTTCTTGCAGGCAGCGATGGTCCTGAGCTCTGCACACTTCTGGTTGGGATTATTTCTGGTACCTACTGCATGTCTGATCGAAGATGTGGCATGGAGAGCGTAAGTGAAAAGCAAAGTAGTAGCACTAAGTCTTGCTCATCTGTCTCCGCAATTGTCCTTCACGAGTCCTGTCACAGGATATGAAATGCTATGTGACTTCTGGTCTCCTGCCACCTGCCAGTGAAGGATATAAAGAATGTTGTGTTTGTTTTTTTTCCTTTTAACCTGTGCTTCACCTTGATATGAGAATATAGACAAAAAAAGGTGGAGTCCCAACAGAGACTGTGTGAAGGTTAAGAAGGACACTCCTTGTACATCTTTATAAGGGAATATTTCTAAATATAGACCCATTCCATCAGGCTTAGGAAATATGACTCAAAATTAATTCTTCCTTATATCTAAAATCAGTGCTAAGTGATCATAAATATAATCTGGCTTTAAGGAAAATTGTGTCTGTGAAACCCATTTCAAACTGCAAAATACTTGGAATGAAGTATTCTTCATTTTTCCAAATAATTCACCATAAGAATCCTTCAAATATAATTCTTGTGAAATGTCAGTTTACAGGTCTATCAGAAAATTAACCACAAAGATGAAATTATAATTTAGGTTAAGTAGGAAATAATTCACACTTAAATTTTGTTTCTATGTTTTAATATATATTATTTCTGAAATATCTTGCATAAAATGTGAAAGAAGCAACAAGGTATATAAATTTTTACTTCATCCATAAGCAAAAGATGGAATGCTGCAAATGAGATCACATTTATTTTTGTGTTGGTAGGCCTGGTCTCTCCTACAAATAGTTGCCAACCTCCTTGAAAACTGAGACCCTTGCATTGCATTTACTTTGGGCAAAGCATAATTATTTGGGGGCCCTGAGGTAGAGAATTGAGATTTTAATCCAAACCTTCCAGGAAAAGACATCAGATTTCATTTCTCTCTCTCCCTTCCTCCCACACTCAATGGGAATGTTCTTGCCTGACAGTTAAGGATGTGTTTTCAAAGAGCCTTCATTTCAGCATGGTCCTGACAACAGACGGCACCTAATGCAGACACGGAGAGGGGGAGAGGCCATTTTATAGCACAGATTTTAATGGTTTTTTCTTCTGTTCATGAAGTTTTACAACTGTTAGTAAAAATTAAATAATTCCAATTTCTTAAATGCTCTGATTTACCACACTGTACTCATTTATTTTATCTGCTGAAACTATATTTTATAAATAGCAAAATCAGAATCTTTGGAAATGAATTGCAGTCAGAAAAGATGTTTTCTTAATCTAACCAGTGCACGAAAAGAAAATGTTAAGTCTACTGTAGCACATAGCTCAGTTGTGGAGCAGTACATTACCTTGCCGAATTTCATCAGTTTTGCAAGGTAATCAAGGTAGTTTTAGGGCCTGGCTACATCAGATGACTTTTCAATCTATAGTGATTGACAACAGTGATTTGACTGTAAATTAATCTCAGGCTAGTTTATTCAACTACCTTAAATGAATATCATGAAATTAACATTTTTAATTGAGATAGTATATTTGCCAAGTGAGACTTTAGCAGAAGTCTCTTTCTACCATTTCAAAGAGAATGTTTTCAGATTACAGTGTCTCTGCCTCTTTGTCTATTTTCTGGATCTTTTCCAATACATTCCAAGTAAAAGTTCCTCCTCACAGGGAAGCAAATTATCTATTCCTTCAAGCAGAAATATTATCTATTCCTGACTCCTGGCACTGTCAAATTAGCATCGTTTACATGGTAAAGAGGATA
Source organism: Phyllostomus discolor (assembly GCF_004126475.2). Lineage (NCBI taxonomy): Eukaryota > Metazoa > Chordata > Mammalia > Chiroptera > Phyllostomidae > Phyllostomus > Phyllostomus discolor. The sequence goes on from NC_040904.2 coordinate 110,196,295, forward strand.
AATTAAATGAGTCTGCATCCAGCTCCGCCATATGGACAGAGTAAAAAAAAGTCACTTTCTTTCCCAGAAACTTGCCAGCAGGATAGGAACTCTGTAAAGAAGGCTGTGGTTGGGACAGGGTGGGGGATGGGGAAGGATGATGAGAGACTGACCAGGAGGGGAGTCCTACCTGCCCCAGGGCACCACAGGCCCGGAAGCAGCTCTAACCAGGAGCCACAGCACCTGTGCTTTGGGCTGAGTTTGGAGGTCCCTACTGACTTCCAGAGGCATTCCCTGAAATGCATTTTGTCTCAGTTTTCCTCCGTTGGGGAAATGGGGAGGATAGCATGTATTGGTTCCCCCCTGGAGTAGTGACCCAAAGTATATGCCAAGTTTTTAATATATGTTTAATGTCGAAACTACCTCTCTCCTCAAAAAGTCATTTTGCAAGTTTATTTGAGCATTTTCCTCTGACCACAAGGCCTAGGTTTTAGTTCATACTATATTCCCAGACTGAGATATTTATTGTTGAGTCAAGTAAATTCAGAGGCTTCTCCCAGGAAGAGAAAGAGTAGTATGTGCTGCGTGCCTCCGATGAGGTCACAGCTCCAACCTCTGTGCTGTCTTTCTGAACCTCAGCTTTATAAAACACACTCTGTTTTTCCTTTCTGCCCACTGACCTCAAGTGTTAATCCTGCATGTCCAGGTCCACCCATTGTTTGGTTCAAATTGTCAGATATTTACTGAAACATGACGTGCTGGGATGCGCCTTGGATTTGAGGGAGAATCAGCACTAAGGGGATGAGAATGAAGGTGCAGCCGCAGAGCGCATGCTGTGCCAGCAGCGGACAGCCCGCGGGAGCCCGGCAGTTTTGTTACAGTTCTTCAGTCTTGCCTCGGACCAATCTCGTGTTTTTTGCTTTGCTTTGAATTTTGGTGGTCAGCTATTTCGAAAGAGCTTTTGAATTCCAGCACAAGGCAGCCCTGCTTGTTCCCATACTTCCATGAATGCTTAAGAAAGTGGGTTCTATCTTCCTGCGCTTCCCCCTCTTTTGCCCCAGGCTCTCTCTTCCATTTTGGGACTTGGAGTGTTCAGAGTAAGAAAAAAGCAGCATGAGGTTATTTGGTCATTTTTTCCATGAAGTCTGTCAACTTGCTGGATGAAGACCCATTACTAGACTATCTTAAGTCGGATTTATGGCATAAAATACCTACTCTGTTATCCTGCTAACCAGAATTTTCATGAGGGACCAAACTAATCTATCTTTTATTAAAATAATTGATTGATTATATGTGATACCTGGCTAATGAGTATTTTTATTAGAAGCATGAAGTTAAATTGCCCAGAACTATTTTAATATCCTTTAGCTTACACTCTTCCAAAATGTTTACCTATGACAGCATTCTTAGTGAGCTGCCATGTACTTATTCTCATCTAGGAGAAATTTGTCAGTATTGCTTTAGAAAAATAATATAAAGCTCAAGGCCACTGAACTTGGGAATGAGTCCCTTTTATCTAGATTGTATCTCCTGTAGTCTACCAGTCAGCACACAATACATTCAGCAATTCCAGAATGACTTCATTTCCTTACTATAATCCCAGTAGGCAGTTAAGTGGAAATAAAAGGTAATAAGAAATTCCTGTATACAAATGGGCCTTGATTTTTAAAAAAACTTTCTAGCTACACTAATTTCTTTTGAAGCACATTGTGTGCACATTTTCATCCACATTTGGAATTTAACATTTCCTTTTAACTTTCTACATCCTTCCATGTAAAAGAAAGAGTCCAGGAAAAAGTTTCAGAAACAAAGAAATGAAAAGGTCAAGATTCTAAGCCAATCTATTTATTTTAAAATCCCCTAATAACCTGGAGATACCCTTAGCGCTGTCTGAAGGCTCACAGGCAAGCAAATGAATGTCACACCCTCTGACAGTGGCTGAGCGCCCCACCCCGCCCCTTTTGTGATCATCTGGTCTCTTGATGTGGGGTTAGATGAAGCAAGTCCTGGACCACTGGGGATAAGCCCTTCAAAGATAATGGAGTTCACTTTGTCCAGGCTGTGATTCACAAAAAGCCAAACTCCAGCTCCTGATGAGACCTAAATTATACACCAGTGGCTAATACTTAAAGACTGGCTTTTTAAACCTTCACTTACTAGGTTTTAGTCAATTCACATGTAGACTTTGACAGGGGAGATTTTAGAATCATTTACCTAATTAAGGCCTTATGAGGTAGATGTTCTTGAGAGAACAGTTTTAAATTGCTAGCACCACTTCTCCAGTGCTGCATGTGGCAAGTAGCAGATCGTCCCCAGTAGCAGATTGAACCCACTGGCTGGGTTCCCAGGCTGGCTCTCAGGGGTCAGCGCTGGATGTGCCGGGAATTGCAGAGTGACTCTTCGACATGGATGCAGCTACCTGCACAGTGCCTGGCAGCATCCGGATATATTTAGGTCATTGCCCTGTGAGGTGATTTTGTGAATGAGTGAAAAGTGGCGGCTTCAATGCCGTGGAGCAGATTCCTTTTGTTCTTGGCCTAAGCTACTACTATCCAGTGTCCTAGGCCCAGTGGCCCAGCCTTCCCATTCCAAGCCTGCTTCTTAGAGATGCCCTTCTCTCCCCACCCAGAAGATAATACTGAGGGCTGGTCTAGAGGTTGTGAACCCTGCTTGCTCTGTGTGGGGCACGAGGGAGGGAAGAAGGGAGGATGGTGAAACACTGAGAGAACATGCGCATCCTTCAGCATGGACCAGACACGTTCTCATGGGGCCTGCGTGTCGGGTGAATCCAAGTGCAGTAGAGGTTGTTATCATTACAGCCTCAGAAGCCCATGAGATAAAAGAGAAAGTTTGAGGCACAGCATATTCAATATTATTGAATGGTGCAAATTTTAACGTTCTTTTTGACTGCCTTCTTCCCAGCAAAATGCTAAACATTTTCTCATTTATAGTTTAGATTAAAATTCCTCAGTCTCTGCTTTAAACTGTAGTATTTTATCACTACTGAGTCTTAGGATACTACTTGATGTAATTAAGGTATTATGTGTTAAAACCTGTGTGGTTTAGTTCTCTTGTTTACTTTGGGGAAAAGGAGTGACAGGCACATATACAGTGTCTTAATACTGATACTCCATTAGAGATTAAGTCGGAGTGTTAGTGGATGACTGGGCATTATCTTAACAGACTTTCTTTCCTTGAGGGTGGAGGGTGGGTGGGACTATGTGATTCCACTGAAACAGCTCATGTCTTCAGAAAGTCCCCATTACACTGTTTTCACGTCCTCACAGATATGGGCTCTGTCTTTGTCCTTATTCTGTCTTTAAGTACTGGTGTGCAGTAGGATCCTCACACTCATTTATACTGAAACTAATGAAAACCTTTTCATAATACAGGGTGTTGCAAAAGTAGTTTTACAGTTGTGAGTATGCAAAACACAGAATTGATTCTAGTATTTTTATTTATTAATTATTATACTATTTTCCATATGATCATCTGTAAACCTACTTTTGCCCCACCCTGTATTAAGCCCTCCCTATATTGCTACATTGCTAAGTCATGAGTGTTTTGCTTTCTATGGCTTCTCCCCTTGCCATTTCTAACTTATATCTAGTTAAATGCCTTTTCTTCACCTTTGTTTCTAACCAGTAGCTTTCTGTTTAGTCTCAATCTTAGGAAGATCCTGAGATGAGCCACTTACTTAAACATCAGTTTAATCAGAAAGAGGGTACAGGCAGTTCTTCCCATATAGGCACAGTTCAAGAGTGACGTGTTGAGGCTGAGGTTGAAAGGCCAGCTTGCCACCAGGTGCCGTCGCATCAAGGCATACAGCCTGGGCTGTCCTGGCAAGGCTGCACGAGAGAAGCTGTGCCTGGGTACTTATATTGACCCCAAGCTTCAGGTCAAGGGTTTGGCATGAAAAGCATGAATGCCAGCATTATAAATGCCACTCCTGCTCCAGCAGTGGCTCTTTTCACTCTAAAGAGAGAGAGAAGAAGCCGCTCACCCCAACCTTTCTGATCACAGTAGAGGACAGGGCCACGGGATTGGCACACATCCACTAGGGTAGGGATTTAGAGCATCTTCTGAATTGTTAGAAAAGCTTTAGAGATAGACCCGTGAGTGTCCAGGAAACCCAGTGTTTTCTCTGAATGGTCGGGGTCCTCAGACTGATCTTTAGGCTTTCAGCAAAAAAAAACCCACAGTAGTCTTAGGTGGGTGACTCCTGATGTTCTACAGGATTTGGGGTGCTCCCCAGGTGGAGCCCTGGCCATGCATGGGGGCTGCGAGTGCCCCATGATGCCCTAAGCCTCAGCATCAGTCAGTCAAAGGGCATCCAGATGTGGCCCAGGAGGAGGACACCCAATCTTCACAGCTGTGCAAATTCTGCATGTGATGTTCTTACTGTCTTCTCCTTGTGGCACAGGGCCAAGCACACCTGCAAGAAGACACTGCTGGAGGAGGTGCAGGAGCTGGAAACGAAGATGGGGAAAACGGTGCTTCGGGACAGTAATGGGAAGAGGTGGGCTCCTCCCTCCAGCTGTCTGAGGAACACACGTTCTTCCAGCCCTTTTCCCTGCTGCTCCTTCCCATGTTTCCTTCTCTCCTCTCGGTTTTCAATGTGAGCGTGGGTGCTCAGTTTCCAGCATTTTGGTTATTCTCTTAGAGTGTAGTCACACTCAGATTTAAGTCACATTCTCTCGGCAGCAACATGGAATCTGATGTTCTGGCTCACTAGGCCTGACCTCAGGCTAAACTGGGGTTCTCACTAGGTCTGGACATGGGCAAAAAACCCAGCTGCAGAAAATACTACAAATAGTAGCAATATTATCTTAAGATGGAAAGTATTCAGTGTTAGCAGCACTATCAAAGAGTATTTAATAGCTAGGCCTTTGGATATCGGCTCAATTGTTATACTAAAGGATGAGCATCTACCATGAAACTTTGCATGCTATTCATGTAAATGCATATGATCCATACAGATCTTCTTACACTTCACTTCATGCCTGGGGTTTGGTTTTGTTTTTAATGAATTATTATTTTCTACTGGTGTTAAGAAAGTGTTATGTGTCTTACTGGCTGGTTCATGGAGACAGACGCTATTGGTCCCTGTCCTTACTTCTCGTAGTGCATCAGCCTTCTCTTCCCCACACCTAACAGTTGAGCATGTGAGTAGTTTCTGTTTAATTACGTGGTAAATGTTATTAGATTGAATTTAGTTAAAATCCAAATACTGCCAAAGGAAATTTACCTGGACTCAAGAACAATTTGCAGTGTAATAACGAGGCACAACTGTATTAGAGACATGTACTGTCTGGAAAATTATGAGTGCACCGCTTGTGCAAATAAATGCTTAGAAGGAAATTTGTAATTAACTGCCAGTGGGGGAAAAAATCCACGCTTCTAGAGATTTCTACTATACATTTTATTTATGGTCCATTTATTTGTACCATCTTTCAAAGCAATAAAGACAAAACATTTTTTCAAAGGAAAGAGAACCCATTTTGAAAAGTATAAGGAGCATAATTTCCAATAACTGTCACTATTTTAGGAATGGTATTATAGAATATATAGCCAGTCAAAGTTGTAGTTTTTGTGTTTATCTAGGACTGATGTTTTTTAATTAGTGAGTCCATAGTATTCATTGTATGGCAACTGTGCCAGTGACTCCAAAAAAGTCACTGTCGACGAGACAGAAATGTCACTGTCTTCAATAAGCTTATGACCTTGACAGCGAGGCAGAGCCACACTTCCAGCAGTTTTCTCGGCAACCACCACGCAAGACGGCACGTGGCTCAGGTGTGAGCAGGGCTGCTCTGCCCCTTTAATACTTTAGGCACGGTGCTTAGCACCTGCTAGATTTTCAAGGACCTACGTAATTCTTTGAGATCTGAAAAGAAACGTATTTGTAGGCTCTAAATATAAGGGAAGGCCTGTGCAAATTGAAATGAACAAATGTTTGAAACTTAAAAAGATACTTATCAGTCTTAATTACTCTTAAGCTTAATAATCACAGTAAGTTTTGTCATTATTTGAAAAAAACTTACAAGCTTTCCTATCTCAAGGATTCTCAGGTATGCACAGGGTTGTTGAGAGGCCAAAAGTAATTCTAAGTAAAATGAGAGTTTTAAAGCAAAATTCTAAAACTCCTTCCCAGCATTGGACAGGAAAACATTACTCAGAGTGTGGTGTGAAAATGCACTTTGACATGGCTGGTCTGACGTGGGGCAGCCTGGACGTGAGGTCAGTAGCACTCAGGCCTTCAGAATAGGCAGCAATCTGGGAGGTCATCTGGCCTAAGAAATCAAGAAAGATTTCTTGTGGGAGACAGGATGGAAAACAGAACTTTGAGGATAGGAAGAACTTGAAAAGACAAAAATGATGAAAGTGTGTTTCCAGCAGAGGGCACAAGTCAGATTGTGTGTGGGGAGCAAACCCCACTCAGTTTAGAGGCTCACGGGCATCTCACAGAGCTCTGGAGTCTGTGTTTGAATTCTGGCTCAGCCACTGACTGGCCACATGACCTTGAGCAAGACATTCATATAATACATTAATAGCTATTATACTTATCAGTTAAAGAAGATGATTAACCTTTTGAGGGGAGAAGGTTTAGGGTTCATGAACACTACGGACAAGACAGCATATTGCCTGACCCATGGCCGGAATGCAAACTAGCCTTCAGGCTGGCAGGAGAGTCATGTTTTTTGACGGAAGTGGTGGACTGACACCTTGAAAAAGAGTGTGAGCCCATCTTGTTGTTGATTAAAAAAAACACAATTTGTAAATTCACTTGTCCTGTTCAGAATTCATTTTTAAATGTTCAAATGGATATTAGAAGATAATTGGAGTTTGTATTTTTTATTAATTTTTGAGAGGGACAGGGAGAGAAACACTGATTTGTTGTTCCACTTGTTTATATATTTATTGGTTGATTCTTGTATGTATGAGCCCTGACCAGAGATCAAACCCATAACACTGGTATATTTGGCTAATGCTCTAACCAACTGAGCTACTGGGCCAGGGCCAATAAGTGGAGTTTAAATGTGGTGTCCTACCTTCTATGTTGATGTTAACATCTGTTTCCCAGGCACTTTGTAAATTTCATCGCTCCCTTGCTGAAGCAAATGTGGGTGTGAATGTGAATGTGCACATCCCCACTTGGTTATGACGGTTTCCTTTTCCTCTGGTCCCAGGGTCCTGTCTCACTTTTGAGTTCCTAGTGAAAGATGGTTTGGGGACTCCATCCCTCCCATCATCCTCAGCAGCCCCCCATTTGTTTCTCTCCATCTTAATTACTCCCAGATTCTCTGGGCAGTCCATCTGCACACTAGATAATGGCGGCATGCTGCCACTTTCTGCCACAGATGATTTTGTTCTGCTTGGCCTCCCCAGAGCTGCCCCACAATTGCTCCTTTATTACCTTTGTTTGCTTCTTTCACCCCTTTTTGGAGTCCCATGTACTCTGGTGCTGGTGGGAATGGGGGAGGGTAAGCCCTGTGATAGCAGGAGGGGCCTAGATTTCTTCAGCTCTGCTCTTCCTTCTAAAGATTTATAGACTCCATCGTTGAGAGTTCTTGAGTATTTTGGTCTCTTCCCACACTCCTGGTTACCTATTCCCCACCCCTCTCTGATCTTTCCATTTACTTTGCATCTCTCTAGCTGTCAGTCTTGCACATGGTAAAAGCACCATATACGTTTGTTAACTGACTGACTGGAAATGCAAAAGTCTGGTCAGGTGGTGCTGAGGAAAGGGAGGTGAACCCACATTATCTGTGCAGACCTGCTGGTGTCGTATGTGTTAGCTCATGTTGAAAGTGGCCACTGAGAAATGCCAAGAGATGCGAAGGTGGTCACTCGGCTCCAGTGAGAGAGCCATCTATCTCATGGCTTAAGAACAGAGCTAACATTTCACCCTACCCTTACAAAGTCAGACGGTCCTGTAGCTGGTCCTTCCAACAGCGCACAACCCGTCCTGCCTTCTGGTGCTGGCAGAGCCTCCCCGCCCAGGTGTGCTCCGCATCCCCAAGCATTCCAGGGCTACTCAGCTCAGTGCTGAAATCCTCTAGGACCTTCTGCCAAGTCATAAAACCCAGGTCCAAGTCACTGGCAAATATTCTAGCAGTTTTTCTCAGGAATGTACTCATAGAAAATAGAATAAAATCTTTTTAAAAACCCTTTTGTGCCAAATTTACAATTACGATTTGAAATGGTAGAGGAGTCTAAAGATCCCTCTAAGCCCTGTATTTATTCAGTAAAATACTTGAATATTTTATTGATCTTGTCTAAGCTCCAAACTTTTACACTATTTTGGTAAGCATTAAAATTTTATTAAATGCTTCTGTATGGGTGCATTGAAAAATGTTGTCTTCAAAAATTAACCTGGGAAGTTTATGCATAAATAAGCCTGTTCTTATGACTTAGATAAAACTAGAAAGTGTTTTCTGTACTGGAAAGTACAGTGAAGTAGGAAAATGATAAAGGTAATGAACAAAAATGCTTTTCCTTTTTAAAAATATATTTTATTGATTATACTATTACAGTTGTCCCAATCCTTCCCTCATTGCCTGCTTCCACCTAGCACCCCTCTTCCCTCCAGCAACCACCCCCAGTTCATGTCCATGGCTGTACATGTAAGTTCTTTGGCTACCCCACTGCCCAAACTGCTCTCAGCAACCCCCTGTTTACCCTGCACCAACCAATTTGCACTTCCTAATCCCTGTACCCTTCCCTTCACATTCCCCCTTCCCCTCCAACTGATAACACTGCAAATGGTCTCCCTATCCATGATTCCGTTCCTGTTCTATTTGTTTGCTTAGTTTGTTATTTGGATTCAGTTATTCATAGTCATGAATCTATTGCCTTTTTAATGTTTGTTGTTTTGATATTCTTCTTTTTCTTATATAATTTCCTTTAGCCTTTCATATAATTATGGCTTGCTGATGATGAATTCCTTTAGTTTTAACTTGTCTGGGAAGCTCTTTACCTGCCTTTCAATTCTAAATGATAGCTTTGCTGGATACAGTAATCTAGGTTATAGATTCTTGCTTTTCATCACTTTGAATACTTCTTGCCAGTCCCTTCTAGCCTGAAAAGTTTCTTTGGAGAAATCAGCTCACAGTTTGATGGGAACTTTGTAGGTAACTAACTGCTTTTCTCTAGCTGCTTTTAAGATTCTCTCTTTTTCTTTAACCTTTGGCATTCTAATTATGATGTTTCTTAGTGTGGTCCTCTTTGGGTCCCTCTTGTTTGGGAGTCACTGTGCTTCCTGGATTTGTATGTCTACTTCCTTCATCAAATTAGGGAATTTTTTTCATTACTTTTACAAATAGATTTCAAGTTTTATGCTCTTCCTCTTCTCCTTCTGGCACCCCTATGATTCATTTGTTCATACGTTTAAAGATATCCCAGAGATTCCCAAGTCTATTCTAATTTTTTAAAATTCTTTTTCCTTCCTGCTGTTTTGATTGAATACTTTTTCATTCCTTGTGTTCCAAATCATTGATTTGATTCTTGGCAACATCCCCTCCACTGTTGGTTCCCTACAGATTTTTCTTTATTTCACCTAATGTAACCTTCATTTCTGCCTGGGTCTTTTTTATGCTATAGAAGTACCCAATGAGTTCCTGGAGCATCCTGATTACCAGTACTTTGAACTCTGCTTCTCCATTTCATTTAGTTGCTTATCTCCATTTCATTTAGTTATTTTTCTGGAGTTTTGATCTGTTCCTTCATTTGGGCCATAGTTTTTTGTCTCCTCATTTTGGCTGCCTCCCTATATTTGTGTCTATGTATTAGGTAGAGCTGCTTTGACCCCCTGTCTTAGTAGTGTGGCCTACTGTAAAAAAAAATGCACCTGTTAAGTTGTGTGAGTCAGAGCCTTAGGCAATTGCCAGGGCAGGGCAACCCATGTCACTGGTTTGCGGCTCTGTGTAGGGGAGGGCTCGAGGAGGGGACAATGCTGCTGCCTGGCCTCTGAAGTTTTTCCCAGGAGGAAGCTGTCTTCTGGTATCCACCCTATTGCCAGTCACTTTGCTTTCTCCCTGTATGCCACTGGTACCCTTCCAGCTGTTGTCCTGGTGCTGAAGCCCAGAGGGGGTGGGTCTGCATGAGTCCTAAGTCCATTGTGGGCCCTTTAAGAGGAGTCTCTTGAGAATCCCTCAGTTTCTTCTGTTGCCTTGACATTGCGTCTAACATTGACCATTAACCCCCCCACTGGTCAAAAATGTTTTTCTTGATTTTAATTTGCCTTTTTTCATTGGAGCCTTTTTCTTGACATATTGTTTGTGTACCTTACAGACACCAGACATGTTTTAATATTTGGATTGTTCAGAAGAAATTTCCCCCACCATCTTCCCCCAGAGATCACCCACTGTCCTCTGTGTAGAACAGAGTCTATCATGCATATCTTTACTTTGCATGTATCTAAAAAAATGAGGAGCTAAGTGAAAGAATTTCTTTTTTCAATGTTTAGTATTTTTTCCCTCTGTATTCCTAAAGTATAACACATGCAATTTTTTTTCTGGTGAAAGAAAACCCATTTGTGGCCATTTACCTTTACAAATATACCTTAAACAAATGCCTAAAATGTCAGATTAAGAGGACAAACTTATCCACCCCCCTTGAATTGTTTTTCTTTCTTGGCATGAGGTTGGGGATGTCCTATGTTTTAGGTATTTTGGAAGTAAGAAGATGAATACATTTGATGAAAACCTCTAGTTTTCCACTTACACATAGTCTGAATAAACAACAAGGAGACCCTTGTTTTGTTTCAGACCTTCTTTCTGTTCATGATAGTTGAGGGGAGAGTGGGTAGACCTTAGGCTGATTTTCTCCAATTTCAAGGTTAAGGAATTCTGGTTGCTGCCCCTGCCTTTTGCCAACAAGGTGGTAGGATTCTCTTTCCTTAAGTGCTTTCCCTGCTGAGTATAGCTTACTCTGTGCCTTTGGTCAGGGTCATTACCTTATGGTGAACAATCACTGAATCTCCCTTTGGTTTTATATTCTCTCTGAATGCTAATGCATGGGGCTCTGCAGCCCCAGTCCATCTGACTCTTGGAAATTCAGGTAAGAAATCTGATTCACTCCTCTGTCTGGATGCCTATGCTCTCCCAGCTTTCATTTTATCAAGGCTTCTGGTACTTAGGCAGGGCGCTGGTCCTAGCTGGTGACCTGGGGATCCCAATACAGCACAGAGCCTGACACACACCAGCAAGATCTCCAAACAAGTGAGAGATTACCCCCCTCCAGGCAGCACTCTCCTGGTGCTCTTCCTAAAACCAATTATTTTAGAAAACAAAACACCCCAAAACATTTTGAGTGAGTACTCAACTAAAAAATATCTACAGCCCTGGCTAGATGGCTCGGGTGATTGGAACACTATTCCATATGCCAAAAAGGTTGCAGGTTTGATTCCTGTCAGGACACGTGTGGGAGGCCATGGATGCAGGTTTCCCTCTCACATCCACATTTCTCTGTCTCTCTCTCTCCTTTCTTCCCTCCCTTTCTCCCTCCTGTCCCCTCTCTCTAAAATCAATAAGCATATCCTTGGCTGAGATTTTATAAAAAATTCTAGCCCTGGCTGGCATAGCTTAGTGGATTGAGCACGGGCTGCGAACCAGGCATCGCAGGTTCAATTCCCAGTCAGGGCACATGCCTGGGTTGCAGGCCATGAACCCCAGCAACCGCACATTGATATTTTTCTCTCCATCTCTCTCTATCTCCCTCCCTTCCCTCTCTAAAAATAAATAAATAAAATCTTAAAAAAAAAAGACATTGTCACACCTCCAAGTCAAAACTGGTACAACTGCTGAGTCAAAGATAAATATAAGCACACCCCAAAATTGGAGGTATACCTGTTTTATCATGTATTATTATCATGAAAAATATAGACTTTATACTTTTCAGGAATATTTTTTTCTCATTGGCAATGCAAGCTTCTGTCTTCCCTTTGTTTTCCTATCACTACTTCCCACTCTAGTTACCCTTAACATATCCATTCATTTTTTGTTTGCTTGTTTGTTTGTTTTGGGTTTTTTTAGCCAACAGGGCAGGAAATTATGGCATCACTTTGGCAAATCTCTCCAGGCCAGGTGGCAAATGTTTGCTTCCAACACCTGGTTAAGATTTATTTCACTCCAGCGGCATTTTTTCCATGGCTGGGTCATGACGTAGAGGAAGGAGCACAGACCATAGAGACAGATGGACTGAACTGAGCCCCAAGCCCCACCACTCACTTAGCTGTGTGAATTTGGCTAGGTTATTAACTGCTCTGAATTTTAGTTTTCTCATTATATATTTGATTTGAAGTTTAAATGAAATAGCACATATTAAATCTAGAGCATATGGAGACATTCAGGAAGTGTTAATACCTATATGTCTGTCTCCTGACTTAGAAGCTGAATAATAATTAAATTTCACTGGCCAGTTTAATACAGATGGGTTTTCTCAGAGCACTCAGAGAGGATGAGTACAGCAGAGTCTCTGGTGTACCTCTTCAGGACATGCCCCTAGGCTACAGACCAGGCAGAGATCTGGCTGAGCCCCAGGCATATTAGAGCAGTGTGGACAAGCCAGTGAGCAGTGAGCTTTCGGATGGTGGTATCAGACAGAGTTCAAAATCCTGGCCATTTCCCAGGTCATCCTGTTTGCAAAGAGGAGGGTGTGCCAGCCAGGCCACCTCCCCAACTCCAGACTTGCCAGCTGAATAGCTCTCAGGACGTTCATCTGAAACACAGGGCATTTGTGCGAAAGCTCCCCTTCTCGCATGAGAACCAGCCCTCCCTCGAGGGTTCTCAGCCCCTGCAATGACAAGTTGTTCCAGTGCCTCAGACTCCCTCTCAGCCTCATCTTGTTTCCTCTTTATCTTTACACCGAGATGGGCACTGGTCTCATTTACCTTCGTGTTAATGGGCTGCTTTCCACCCACCGGGCCAGAGCCCTACTTTGGAGGTCAATTATTGATTAAGTGCTCTGCCCACTGGGGTGCCTTTCCCTCATGCTGTTTCCCAAGGACAGCCCCAGCCATGCCACTCTCCAGTCTGAAACCTGTGATCATTCTCTGTTGAACCAAGGACACACCAGGGCTGCAGAATGATTGCAACCTCCTCTCCCTCTTTTGCTTGTATGCTTCTTAGCCTGCTTTTTCCCCTGCCCTCCCAGCTTCCCCACACCAGGCTTGACTGTGCTCCTCTGTGGCTGATGCTGCCCTTGGCCCTCCTCTGCAGACTGCTGTTATACACTGTGTGGGTACTGGGTCGACCCCTGAGTCCTTGGGAACAAAGGAGACAGACCTTTTCTTAGAGCAGATGTTTCAAGCTCCAGACCCACTCTCTGATGTCAGTCTGTTGTATGTGACTTTTCGCACTATACTAGTGTCAGCCTGGACTTCCCTTAATACATTCATCTGAAAAGTGTTTTTAAATTATTCAAATATTCAATATACACAATAGTAGAGAGATTAGCACAATGAACGCCCATACACTCATTGCCCAGATTCAACACCTACCAAGACTTTGCCATAGTTGCTCCATCTAGCCTATTTTTGCCCCTATATTTTTCTTTGCTAAAGCATACAAAAAGCAAATCCTAGACATCACAACATTTCACTCTTACACACTTCAGGATATAGCTCTAAATATCTCATTAAGAATTTGAATATGTATTATGACTAATGCACATTATACTTGTCTATGTTACTATGTGTAAATACTGTAACTCCAATGCATAATGTAATATGAAATATTAACAGTAATTTCTTGGTATCAACTGATACTAGTTTATAAACAGGTTTCCTGAGTTATCTCAACCATTTCCTTTTAGGGTTTTATTAGGTTTGTGTTAGGATCTAGAAAAGATCCAAACTTGGTTGCCTGTCCTTGTTTTCAATGCCATGGGCTTAACCGAAATTACGGTATGCCCCATTTTATTGTTCACATCCTGATTATCAGCGTGTGCTGTGCTGTGATGCGCTCCTCCTGTGCAGAAGAGGGAGTGCAGCTCAGAGAGGCAGGGTCACCCTCCAGTGTCGCCCTGCTGAAGGCAGAGGCTGAACCTGGGTCTTCCAACTCCAGGCCTCCCTCTTTCCAGGAAGCCAGGGTATCGCAAGTCACCCAGGAGCCTCCATTTTCAGTTTCATCTTTATCGGTGTGCCTGGAAAGCAGTGGAGCCCTAGAGGGATGCCTGCCTGGGAGCCTGGGGGCAGGAGTCCCATCAGAGGCTGCAGGAAAGGTCACAATCTGCCATTTACCATCGTGCAGAACTCCAAGGAAGCTAGAGAATGATAGCCGAACACGGCTGCCTTTCAGATCCTGTATGTGCAACGAGCATGGAGCAGACAGAGCACCCAGGCCTTCCCCTAAGGAAGACAGACGCCAAACAATCTGACAACTTCAGAGCAAATAAAAACAAAGGGGATGGTGAATGCTGTTAACTGCTTCCATACAGTTCAGAAGGAGAATCCTAGTTGAGAAAGATGATTTCCAGACAGAATTACCTTCATGGAGACTGGTGTGGTCTAGAAAAGACATTAATCGAATGTGTTTAATCTTATGTCAGGAAGAATCTTGGGCAAGGCTAAATGCTAGCAAATATTTTGTTTTAGACAACAGGGAGAGTCCTTAGGAAAACAATTGAAGAGTCAACAACACTTCCAAGGTAAACCTCTAGCCTGCTGACAAACACTCAGAACAGATGAGGAAATGCACTGGACAAAGGGAGTGAATGATCCAAGAAATTACAGAAAGGCTGATTACCCAAAGGGTGGTTTCAGGTGACTGCATCCTGGGCACAGGAAGGAGAGGGTAAGGAAAATTCACTCTCAAGGAAGCAAAAACACAGAATTAGCATTTAGTTAACTCCTAAACTGCCTGTGTCAACCAAAAATAATTGATTCTTATTTTATCAATGGTAAATCCCAAGTGCCTTTCTTGTTGTTGTAATGGGCTGATGTTTAATAATTTAAACTTTTATAAAAACCATGTGTTATTTGTTGTGAAGCAAGAGAAGAACCTGTTCACCTTTAAGTGGTGATTTAGCTGTGCTAGAAATCTGCTCAGGAGCTTAGCCTCCGCCCACTGCTGTAACCAGTGGATCATAGCATCTCCATCTACTGTCTGGAGAGGGACAGGAAGAAAGACAGGGAGAGACAGGGAGGTGAGCTGACAGGTGTGGAGGTGGGGTCATGTTAGTCAACGCTTTGCTGAGGACACATCCTCAGACTGTATTTTAGGATGACTTGAAGAAATTTATTTTTGGATTAAGACCTAAGTTAATGCCTACTTTCTCTATTTGCCAGTAAGACCCCTTTTCGAAAATCATTTTTACTCATGAAGTTAATGTCAGTAACTAACTACTACTGATGGCTCATTGTGTCCCTTTGAAAGTAATATGAAACACTTTAATCTTTTTTTTGAAAGTTGGTTTTATTTAACCCGTATGAACAACAGTAGAAATATTCAAAAGTAGATTAAAACATTTTTTTCCTCATAGAAGTCCTATAATTTGAATACTGATATTTACATTCCAAGCAGGGATTAGTTCTTCCAAGAAATTCTTAGAGGATCTTGCCTAATCACTGCTCTAATTCAGTATCAGTGAGTTGTTTGCTTTTCAGTTTGACTCCCCCTTTTTCCCTGCCTCCCACTGTGATGGATCACGGAGAGTAAACCGTTCCAGCTGGCTGAAAATGGGGGCTGAAAATTGGGGACCGGGAACAGCCATTCTGAAATTGAGTTACGGTTTAGACATAATCCAGGAATAACCAGATTCTAGTGAGCATTTCTCATGGGGTCACTCCTAAATCTTTGAGGGGGCTGCAAAGAGAAATGTAGACTTTCTGGCACCCTGAAAGTGCAGGTGCGAAGTTGTTTTTGTAGTACATTTAAAAGGATTACTGAGTCTCTGGATGCATTAGACTCAGAAGAAAAAGGAACTCAAAGGTAAAGTGCTGGCCGTTTTTCACTTACAGTCGATGTCTGCTTTTGCACTGACGCTGTCCTGCACATGTCCACCCCAGTCCCATGGGCACTGTTGAAAGGAGCAGAGGTCCCCATCTCTGTGGCTGGCACTGGGAAAGCTAAGTAAGGCCCATTTGGTCACAGGTGAATATGACATCTGTGACCTTGTGGCTGAAAAGAAGTGGAGAGCATATAAAGGTTGTAGTTAGGAGATGGTAATTGTAGTGTGAATCACTGCACTTAGCAATAGTAGATTTTTTTGGCCTTTTGAAGAGATTTTTCAATCAGCAGAAGCAGAACACATGGGCATGCCCCATGGTAATAGACCCAGGAGTAAATCCTTCTGAAGGCCAGAACATAGAACTCAGGAATTCTTATCACAGAGCCTTGTTCTTTAGTCATTCAGTGAGTCTCAGTTAGGTCTGCCCTGTCTAACGAGGCCGTGATAGTTTGGTTACTCAGTGTGTTTTCTCTTTCTCTAGCAATTAGGATCGGCTGGAGGCATCTTAGGTGGTGGTAATTGGGAATTCACACCTGCTGATGAGTAAACACGTTGGCTTCATAGCAAATAGAATCAGTGACTGGCTTAATGCGAGACAACTCACTTATTGAAAACTGAGGATGTGCCAGGTGCAGGTGTGGCATAAAATGAGACAGACAGTCTCCCCCTTTTTAGAGCTCACATTCTAGTGGGAGTGACAGACAATGAACAAACAAGAGACTAAACGAGAGAGTCAGTGAAGACTGAGGAGGCAAGTGAAACAGGCTTGTAACAGGGGATGGGTGACTATGTTTAGTGGTCAGAAAAGCTTCTTGAGATGACGCTCACACCGAGCCCTGGATAAAAGGCATAGCCCACTCAACAGAGATCCGGGGAAGGAGCATTGCGGGCAGCAGGAAGTGCTGGTAGGAACGGCCAAGGGGGAACACACTTGGTTTGGCCAGTGCTTTCAAAGCATTGGGCAAAGTCGTTGAAGAGGCAGCAGGGGCCAGTCACTAGGGATTTACAGGCAGAAATGGGGATCCAGAGCCAGGGAAAGGGCTTAAGCAAGGGAAAGGCATGTCCCTTTTTTTCTAGAATGTGTAATTCTCATGCTATTTTAAAGCTGTAGAGTGCCATTCTCAAGTTAAAAAGCTAAGTAAAATCCCAATATATATAAAACAGAAAGTATTTATTAGTATAAATTTATTAGAAAATTTTAAATTAACACATTTGTTTTAAAGCTAGTAATAAAAGATAATTTTCAAAATGTCAAAAATTTGAAATCTGTGTTAGGGAGGACAGATGTCTTATATCATCTGTATCCATTTTCTTTTGGGTTGTATTGAGAAAAACCCTGATGTACCAAGATTAGTTGCCAATTTTAAAAGTGTTTCACAGTTCACCTTTTAATCTCAAAAAATTTCTCTTTTTTTCTTGATTATATTTCATATAATAATGTATTTGCTTAAATTAACATGTAAAATATTATAAAGAAGATGTAAATACAATTAAATAATTATGTCATGATCTTATGATAACTATTAAGTAATATATGTAATGTATAAATATAAGTAATATATAAATAATTTATATAAATAATACAAATTTGCTTAAATTTCTTATCATAAACGCACAAGTCATCTAAAGATGTGACTAACAGTTTGTGCGAGCACTGAGCCTCTGCAGTGGCATCACGTGAGAAACCGACCATTCCCTGGTTACACAGCTACCATGCAAATGGGAGCGTCGGCCACGTGCTGCAATTGGAGCGCAATAGGCTAATCGTCAGTATTATCTTATATGAATGGACACGTAAGAATGCTTTTCAAAAAAACCAATATATAATTACAATCTCTCTAATAAGCAACCTACTCATAAGATCAAATATAATAACCATTAATCTGAGATCTTTGCAGAAATAAGTTAACTTGAAAACGTTTGTGGTTTTTAATATATAAAGGTTTAATATCGGTTACATGAATTATTTTATATATCACTTTATTTAACTATTTTAAAATATTTAATGTGTGTAGAATGTAAATTAAAAACTAGTGTCTGAAAGAATAGTAAATAGTGCTGTAACCTTAAAAGCATACATTACCCTTTATTTCAATTTAGTTGCAAAGTCCAGTCACACACCTTCTTCAAAAACTTTGAAGTCTTTGGTAAGAGCATACTCTTTAGAGAGAGGAAATAACACAATTATTTTAATATTATTTATACATCTAGTAGAGGACTATAAAGTGAATAATTTTGGTGTTTAAATTGAAAAGCATTTAAACAGGAGTTTTATATGTACTCATTGAATTTACTAATAAGTATAACTTTTAATTACTAATAGAATGAAAAAATCATTTAAACTTTCACATATTTCTTTTTGCCAGTTCATCAGAAATAGTCAAGATTTCAGATGGAAGAAATTTTAAATATTTAGTCTATTTCTAGAAGGATAGTTGTTTTGTTTATTAAAGCATTGATATAGCACCCAGATCTCTTGTCCTCCTGGCTGTATTCTACCTATTCAGAAAGCACTTGCTTTTTTCAAAGAAGGGAGGACAGAACCTTGCTGCAAGTACTTTTGTCATGTGCAACTCAGACTCATTGGCCCATTGTTCAAGCCATCATCTTTTCTCCGTCCTTACAAATCTGTTGAAAAGTGAAGAGCGGCCCAAGTTCCCACAGGAGACAAAGCCCTTTGCATGCTCCCAATTCATGTGGTATCTTTCACATGCTGAGAGATGAAAGACACCACAGCTCTCAAAGGCCAAGAGGTGTCGTGAGTTGTGTACCAGCCTTGTTGCTGCTGTGTTGCTGGACAAATCGGTCAGGTTCTTGGACCAGACATCTAAGATATTTTGTATATGCAGCATTTGAGACACAACGCCTTTTCAAAGTAAAATTCAAGTGAGCTTTTTCTTTGCGGCAGGTACATGGTTCTGCTCCTCTAGCTTCTTCTCATAGCCGTAACCATGCCGCCCCAGCTCAGCTCCCTGAAGCCCACATTTCTGCTGCCTCTCCAAGTTTTTTAGTTTATTCAGTATTTGAAATGAAAATATACTTTTATCTTCAAAAACAAGTGATTTGTATCTGTGCTGTTTTGCAAGGAATGTCTGCAGGCAAAACATACTGTCTGATCCCAGCTAAAGAATTTTTTGAGGACCTTCAGGAGATGCTTCCATTAGGCCCAGCAGCCATCCTCATTTGTGTACTTTGCATCCTATGTTCTCAATGTTTCTTATAGGTGACTTTTTCTTCTTCCCTTTCATGTGCTATTCTCAAAGGACATAACCACATCACTCCATCAAGTTTACCTCATTTTTGGGTCACTGCTGTATTCCTTGCATTAATTCCTTTCTTGAACACAGCAGCTTATACCGTGCTAGGTCTCATGTTTTCTGACTTTTGTTCTTTTATAGCCCTGTTGGAGCATGTCCAACTTATGACCTCATTAGAAATGTTGTAGAGGCTCAGATGCACCTTCTGTTTATCCATCCTGATCTTCTGTGCTGCTGTTCATGTTAGTGGCAGCAGTAACTATTTCTACATTTCTAACAACTGAGATGTGTGTGTGTGTGTGTGTGTGTGTGTGTGTCAGAGAGAGAGAGAGAGCAGCATTTCCTGTCTACTTCTACCATTAATGAGAACAAAAGAAAATGAAGTAACAGCAAAAGAAAAACCTACTCATAGAATTTACAGTGACGTTTAGAATCTGTTCTCCCAAAACTTTGTCCACCCATCTGTGAGCAGTGCAGGACACAGTGTGCTTTTAAATTTTATTTTCTTCTATAAACCAGTACCCATTTAGGTCTAAACTCCTGCAGATTTTTTTTTTTTATAAAACACCCACTGAGCTAGGAGGATCATGGTTTTTCTTAATGACTGTGAGTAGGTAATATCCTGTTGTTGAAGATCATGTTTTAAAAATAGATTTCTCTGACAGAATCTTGGTGCACTCTTCCCCAAATGTTTAGGGGTCAGCTTGGATAAAAAGAAAGCTTTTGGGAATTTCCTACATGCAGTTGCTTATATATATTTGCTCACTTGGAGATGCAGTATTGTCATCCTTCATGGTGACTTTAATCTGGGCAAGAACATGTATTGAACTCTTGCGTTTTGCTAGAGAATATGTGAGGCAATTAGAAAAAAATACATAGAGAGTAACGTAATGGTGGCAGATGCATAGGTAGAGATGGGAATACAGTGTGAAAGTGTTTTGATTGAGTGATGGAGAGACAGCCAGGAGAGGCCAGTGTGAAACAGAATTTGTTATCAGTTGGTCAGACAGGGGAAGGGGAAGGGCTGCAGGCATGACTGGGCAGACATAAAGAGTTTACTGGGCACAATGAAAAGTTCAGTCTGATGAGCCAAGAGTCCAGGATGGTGATGAGAAATTAGATGGCATAGGTAGGTGAGGGTCAAATCATATGACCTGTGATGAGGTTGGAGCTTTATCCTAAAAGCCACATGGAGCCATCAAAAGGCTCACTGTGAGAAATAGCTATACAATGAGATCTTTGAATTGAGAACATAAAAAAGAGCCACTTGTTCTGTCTTCACCAGGGTCTCTTAGAGTTTGACCATGCTACTACAAAGCTCGTATGTCCCCAGGACTCCTCTCTCAGGCAGGGTTACGTTGGGATGTGCGTATTTCTCGATCCATCACTTGGAAAGTGTTTGAAAGTCATCTCTTACCCCACTGTAGAACAACTTAACGTTATAGAAAGGTTTTCTTATAGAGGTCCCACACTCTTTCTGAGGAGACCAGAAAATTGTAGGTTAGTTACAGCCTGGCAGATAAACACTAAGCAACCAAATGTGCACATTTAGAATGATGCCCTTGGGATAACCGTTAACTACCCCCTAGCTGGGGAGTTCACGGAGCTGCTAGTGTGTGGGGTGCGGGTCCTCATAGAGGACCTGTTCATTCAGTGGAAGTAATATGTGCTCATTACAAGAATGGGAAAGCTGATAAAACCTATATCACTATTATGAATTCCACCCAAAAAGTGAACTTTAAAAAATAACCACTAGGCATACCTCAAGATCACAAGGCCAAGGTCACATTCTGTTTCTCTTCCACTCCATATCCTTTCAATTCACTCTCCTGCTCTCTGTCCTCAGCATACACTCTCGTTTCTTTAGGGTCTGTCTTTGGGCCAATGGTTCTTCACCATTTTGGAAAAAGAACTAGTATCCACGTAGGATACTTTCAGTTGCAAGTAAAAGAAGCCCCAAGTCAAATTGCCCTTTGGGGCACCAGAAGTCCTGGCTCATCCTGCCGCAGAGCAGTCACGGCTGTGGGTCCCTAGTCAGGCGTGTCAAGGAACCAGTTTTTTCCCCATCTGTTCACTTTTCTCCAACACTTTATACTCATTCTTTTCCCCACCCCATCATGGTTACAGGGAAGTCGCCCTTAGGAGGGGGCGAGTTTGCTGTGACAAGCAGTTAGCAAGTTCCTGTTTTCCTTGGTGGGGCCATTCTGAGCCGAGCCCCACAGGAAGGGAAACACCATGGTGGCCGGGCTGAGGCCTGGCTCACCAGGATCCGTCTCTTTTGGAAATTTGGGGTGTCACTCTGATGCTGCTCAGCAGGGAAGGGAAGAAATGCCTGCTTCAGGCCTCTGACGATCTGATGGACACTGTGCCCCATCTCCTCCCATGTCGATGTGGCATGAGATTTTTAAGGATTCACCAATCCCTGATGACTGTCATTCTTAGTCTTAGGAAAAGAACCTTTTTCCCAGGGCAGAGATGCATCTTGCTCTTAGATAATAGCACCGTCCTGTATTGTGTATCCATCCAGGCAGTACGGTGGTCGGACACTGGGGGTAAGTTGTGGCTTTAAATTGCTATTTCATAATTTTTAAGGATGATCCAGACAGAGGCCAAGTAATAATAGATAAATAACTTCAAACATGCAATTCATTTTTTTATTGTAATTCAAAAATTTTCTCCCCCACTGGGAGAGGAAAGGGAAATGTGTTTTCCCTCTCCTGTACCCCATGTATTTTTGCTTTTTCACTATGTCTTTCACAATGCTACCCCCACATCAGTTGCAATGAATCTTTCCACAGACTGCTAGGTACCAAGAGTGAAGTAATCGAGCCAAGCCTGTCGGGACAGCCTCACACAGTGGAATCCAGGTCAGTATTTTCAACAGAGCTCTCCTTCAAACTAGAAAACGTGAGCAAACAATGATGTGGACGATCATCTTATATTGCAATTTTAAAATAAATGGTTTGCCAGAAATACTGAGCAGGTTTAACAGCTGGTCTACCTGGACAAAGGCAAAGGCCTGACCTCTGAAGAGCCCCTTGGCTCTCGCCTGTCCACGAGCTGATCAGTTTTTAGGAAACCCTGCTTTAGCGGGATTGAGGGAAGACCTGGCGAAGCCTCTGTGGCATCCCCTCATTCCCCATCTCCACCCACATGACGCTTTTTAAATGATGAGGCCCAGAGAGGATTTGAGGTGTTACCGAGAGCACCATGGCCATCAGCCAAGTGGGGTGAGGTCATATTTCTTAGCCCCCTGGGGTCTATAGGCCTGCATCTTCATTCATCTGCCCTCAGATGGCACCAGAATGTTGATTTTCCCATTTCACTTACCTTAACTCTCAACAATCAACATAAAAAAGTCATCTGTGGTACGGTTCTTGCTCGTTCCATGTTGACCTTTTCCGCAGGTGTGGCCTCAATAGAAAAATTACTCCATACTTGCTCTCCTCACAATGCAGTTTTGAAAACCACTGTTTATAGTCATCTTCTGCTAAACAATACAGGTTATTTTTTGGATGATGCATTTTTCAGAGGACATTTTCAGATAGCTAGCCTAGCTGCTTCACCACAGGAAACAAAGTTGTAAGCATCTATACAGGATTATGGATGGAAAATAAAATTTTAGCTCCAATTGCAAAGCAACTCAGCTAGTTAATGGAGACCTGTCATAGGCTAGTGACTGAGGAGGGTCCAGCTCAAACACCTACATGTGGGTGTCAGCCTCAGCTGGTTGTGTTTGCCCACCTGCCCCATAGTGTCACACACTCAGATGCCTTCTCTGCTCTGAGAATGAAGGCACTGGGCCCCAGCACCTGCGTGTGAAGCTGGGGAGAGGCCTTGAGTCAAGCGTGATGAGAGTGGCAGCCACACAGTTTTTCTTATTCAGCTCAGCCAACAATCTACAGTTAGTGTAGTTATGACGTGGAAGAATGTCTCGGCCCCATGCCACATCCTACTCACAACACATTCATCGGAAAAGGGAGGGAAGTTCAAGTGTACACAAATTACTTGTTCCTATGGCTTTTTCTGAGTCTGCCTCAGACTTCATTGCAAGAATTACATCCCTCCACTTGGCAAGAGGTGGAAGAAGGATGAGAGGAAAATACTTCCAAATGCTGGTGGTGGCATGGCTGGACTCCAGAGTCCTCAGTGTCGTGAGTTCACTCATCCCTTTATAATGTCCTATTTACACACACCCATCTCATTCCAGTATGAACTTTAAGCAACTCAAAAACATGACTGAAGTCTGTAGTTTAAAAATAATTTCTTGAACATGGACAACAGTGGGGTGATGGGGGGGTAGAATATAAGGGGACTAAATGGTAATGAAAAATAGAATGATAAAAAATTATTAAATAAACAAATAAAATACAATGATTTCTTGAAGTCCTCTAGCTCCCTCCATGAGTTGGGCTGGACTTTGAGTGACACACTCACGGTGTGAAGTCCTATAAACAAATGTACAAGGCGGAGACCTACAAGATTCCCTCTGTGTGGTTATCCAGAGAGCGTGCTGCACCCCCGCCGACTGGGCCGTGCACTTTCCCAGGGAGACAGCATGAGGCAGGCACCTGCATCCACTTTACTCCTTTCCTCCGCGAGTCTTACATGGCCACCAGCCCGCTTGTGAACTCGGGGAGAACACAGAGGTCAGGCTGTGCCAGGCGCCTTGATCCCTCATTATCTTTCATTAGTGTTTAGGAGGTTAATCAGCAATGAAGTTCATCTTTCTTTAATTACTTCTACAATTGAGCAAGGGAGCCTTGTGGCCAGCTTTGACTTACTCTGCTTGTTTGGATGCTTATTTGAATTTGTAAAGTCAGATGTTTATTACCCAGACCCCATATGTATTAGAGGGGCTGCTAGGAAAAGAGGAGCAATGATACCAGGAAAGGTACTTTATTGTACTTAATTTGCAGATTAATGGGCCTACTAGAAAGTTCGCTATTTTAAAAGAAAATAACAGTCATGAGAAATATCAACAGTTTCAAACTTATCCAAATTTTCTTAAGCTCTAATAGGTAAATTTGTCTTATTTTTCATATATAAGGGCAATTTCACACTCAAGGAATTTAGTTGATTAAAAAATATAATTCAGTCATTATCTACATGCTTTTCTAAGTCACATATAATTTTCAATATTTTATGTAATAAAGCTGCCAGCTATCCTTGGGAAATTATATTCCAGTCCAATATGCTTCGCTGTTCAAAAACTGGAGTGAGTGGGGGGTGGGGGGACAGGGCAGGAGAGACCTATGGGGGAAAAGGAGGGGCAACTGTAATGGAAGAACAATAAAAAAATTTTTAAATACTGTCCTTAATACCTGGCTGAAATTTCCCATTGCTTCTTTTGAGCACCCTGTGCTATTTCTCTCCTCCTGTTATCTGTGACCATCGGATACTTGGAACACCATCACTGCCACCCTGACCAGGCAGGTCAGTTGTTGACCAGAGCATCGTCCCGTAGACCAAGAGGTTGCAGGTTCAATTCCCAGCCTCAGGCTCGACTCCCAGTCAGGGCTCATATCTAGGGGGCCAGCTCGATTCTTTGTCAGGGAGCATACAGGATATTTCCACTAGATGTTTCTCCCTCACACTGATGTTTCTCTTTCTCTCTCCCCCTCTCTCTCTAAAAGCAATGAAAAATAATGTCCTCAGGTGCAGATAAAAAAATTTAAATATCATCATTGCCTGTTTATAAGTAATCTTTCCACCCTCCTAAATTCTCATCATCTGTCCTTCATTATATTCATGTACTTGTCTCTTGTTAAAAGATAAACAGGCATATTGACATTTTTAATAGCTCGTGTGAGCAAAAATCAGTTCGAATCAGGCAGCACCAAACCGAAGTGGTCAGGGTGCTCTGCGGACCAGAGCTCCAGGAGCAACTTGTACAGAGAAAAGGCGGAAGTCGGTAAGAAAATTACTGATTGTGTTTATCTTAAAGTCCAGTTGGCAGTTTGTGATTGGTTGTCTGTGACTCGTTGTCCATGGGTTTTGAATTGGTAATGTTGGGGCATTTTACAGGCTTACATTTTGGTGTGCTTATGCAAGCTGCCTGGCTGTCTGAGCCACGTCGGCCTAAGGGCATTCTTGCTTCATTAATTTAACACCTGTAATCGAGGCCGTTGCACTCAAGCTCCCCACGAGGGTGAGCTTTGGGCCTGGGCTGCAGTGCATGCTTTCCATGCCTGGTGTGAGGAAGTCACTGTTAGTCACATTGTCTGCATCTGTCTGACCAGTGTCGACCCTTCTTTGACAAAATGAGAATGTAGACTTATAAGTCCTATGGCCCTGGAAACTCTGCTTTTTAAAAAGAAGCTCCTTTTGATAAGGCCTTGGGAGGTAAGGCCACTCCTCCGCTGCCTCTGGCAGAGGGTGTGCCCTTAGAGGCCTTTGGAGAAAGATCAAGGGCCCTGTGGCCTCATCATTTCCATCTACGTCTTGGCTTTTGAACTTTGCCATCCCCCCCTGCATTTATTAGTCATCTCTTTAGTTCTTCAATCCTTCAACAAATAGTTCTTGAGTATCTAGCATGTACTGGGCACCATTTTGGGTGCTAGGCATATAGCTATGAACAAAAAACAAAATTCTGGCCCTCAGAGAACTTATTGTACATTGTAGTAGGGACCACAGACAGTAAACACAAGCAATGGTAGTAAAAGTGGGATAAATTAAAACAAGGCAGGATACAGGGGCTGAGTGAGGAGGAGAGGAAGTTTTCTAGTTGGCGGACAAAAGGGGCTACTCTGAGTGTGCTAAGGGAAAGAACCCCGTGGGAAGAACACCTCAGGCAGAAAAGGAGCAAGTGCAAAGGTGGGAAACTGGTAGAGTGTTCTCCGAATGGCAAGGAAGACCATGGGGCTGGGGCAGGGGGAGGGAGGTTGGCACATCTTGGGAACCTGGGTTTAAGAGGAAGCCAGGATCTTGCAGTTAGTATATGATGTTGAGCACAGTTCAATGGGAGGAGATAGAACTTTAACAGACCTCTCTGCTTGTGAAGCTGCATCTCCCTGACTAGCGTGGTGCTTCACCACTGTAGTATTGCCTCGCCTTGTCCTTTCACAAATGCCCCATCAGGCAATGCAGATCCTTGACTAGTCCTACACCGCACCTGGGGCCGATCAGCCCCACACGGCACTGTACTGAGGCCTCTCTGGGTCAGCCAGGTGCCCTGCTAATTTATCTGTTCCTAACAGCCCTGTGACTCTGACCTGACCTTCCATGGGCTCACCCACTGGACCAGGGAGCTCAGCCTTGTTTAAGAAGAACCTCACCACCTCATTGCAAGTTGTGGAATGAGGTAATGGTTTCCATATGTGCCGGGGCTGTCATTCAAATTTGACTTTGCCTGCTTGGCTAATGAGGTCAGACGGCTCTGCCTGTGGTGGACAGCCTCTCCCTTGGGTAGGGCGCCCACAGGAGATGGATGAGGTCTCCCGCCCCCTGTTAAACACCACTCAGCGATGTAGCATTTCTTCACACTGCTTAAAAAGGACAACTGCAGGAGAACACAAAATGGAAGGAAATGCATAAAAGCCGAGAGGGGCTTTTTTAATTTAAAATTTTTATTTTGAGATCATTGTAAGTTCACAGACCGTTGCAAGAAATAATAGAGAGATTCCACGTACCCTTTACTCAGTTTCCCCCAATAGTAACATCTTGCAAAACTACAGTACAGCATCTCAACCTTGACACCTTAAGTCGAGGTTGACTGCCTTAAGACCTTAAGTCGACATTAAGGCAGTCAAAACACAGAGCATGTCCAGCCTCAAGGATCCTTCATGTTGTCTTCTTAGAGCCACATCAGCTTTCTGCCCTCTCCTCAGCGCCTGGCAACCATTAATCTGTTCTCTATTTCTATGATTTTTGTCATTTCAAGAATGTTATACAAATGAATCCTACATTATGGAACCTTTTAGGAGTGACCTTTTTTCACTCAGCAAAATTCTCTGGAGATCCTTCTAGGTTGTTGTATGTCACAATTGTTTCTTCCTCTTTGTTGCTGAATAGTATTTCATGGTAAGGACAGACCACACTCTGTTATACCATTCACCTGTGGAAGGAAACCTGGGTTCCTGGTTTGGGGCTATTATGAATAAGGCTCCTATAAACTTTTGTGTATAGGTTTTTATGTGAACACATCTTCATTTCCCTGGGATAAATATCTAGGAGTACAACTGCTGGGTTTTTGGTAGTTGCATATTTAGGTGTTGTTGTTTTTTTCCTTTTTTAAAATAACCATTTATTTAGCTCACGGTTCTGTGGGTTGGCAGTTGGGCTACACATTAGCCCAGGTTTATCTGATTTTTTTTGAGATATAATTCAAACAATCTTCATCTTTTCAAAGTGTATAATTCCATTGTTTTTAATATAGTCACAAGGTCGTGGTATGTTCATTTTTTTAAGGCCTGTCTGTAGAGTGGCCATGCCATTTTACATTCCCACCAGCGTAAGTGAGCCAGTTCTTCTGCTCCTTTGCCAGCATTTGGTGTCATCACTATGTTTTTCTGTTAGCGTTTGTGTTGGATATGTAGTAATAGCTCATCGCGGTTTTAATTCGCATGTCCCTAATTGCTAATAATGTTGGACATTTTTTCCTGTGCTATGGCCATCCATATATCCTTTCTAATAAAATATTTCTTCCTATCTTTTGCCCATTTTTAATTGGATTCTGTTTTCTTCTGTTGAGCTTTAAGAGTTCTTTATATATTCTAGATGTCCTTTTCCAGATATGTGGTTGACAAATATTTCCTCTCACTCTGTAGCTTGTTCTTTCAGCCTTTAATAGAATCTTTCTCAGAAAAAAAAGTTTAAAATTTGAGGAAGCCCAAATTAATCTATTTTCTATATGGATTATGCATTTTGTGTTAAGTCTAAGAACTCTCTACATAGCCCTACATCCCAAAGATATCATTCTATTTGTTCCTGGTGGCTTCGTAGTTTTATATTTTACTTTTAAGTCTGTGGTTCATGTTGAGTTAGTATTTGTATGAGGTGTGATGCTTGGGCAGAGGTCTGGCGTGGTTTGGTGTTGTATGCCCACGCATGTGGGGTTCCCCCAGCACCGTCTGTTGAAAAGAGTGCCTTTTTTCCATTGAATTGTTTTCATGCCTCTATCAAAAATGAGATGGGGATGTTTCAGTGAGTTTATTTCTGGGCTCTCTGTTCTATTGTGTTCATATATCTGTGTGTCCTTCAGCCAGTGCTGCACACACTGTCTTGATTAGTGTATCATGAGTCTGAAAATCAACTTAGATGATTCCTTCCATTTTATTATTTTTCAAAAGTGTTTAACTGGTCTAGTTCCTTTGCCTTTCCATATAGTTTTTAGAATAATGTTGTCTGTATGCACAAAAAATTTTTGTTCATATTTGTACAGAAATTTCATTAAACTTGTGTATCAATTTAGGAGAGAATTAATACCTTAACTACTGAGTCTTCCAATTAATGAAAATGGCATGTTTCTCTACTTACTTAGATCTTTTTTTGTTTTTGTTCATCAGCATAGTTTTTAGCATACAAATATTGTACATGTTATACTAGATTTACACCTAAGTATTTCATTTTTTGAGCAAGCATAAACTGCATTATAATATTTATAATTTCAGGATCCATGGGTTCATTGCTAATATATAGAAATACAATTGATTTATATATGTTGGTCTTACATTATGCAAGCTTGCTGAACTCACTTATTCATTCTGGGAGTTTGATATGTATATTCGTGTTTTTCCCATATTTACATGTGTATATTTCTTGGAATTTTGTAGACAATCATTTTATCTGAAAATAGAAGTGCTTTTATTCCTTTTTCTGATCCATTTGTGTTTTATTTTATTTTATTGACTATTCCACTGGCTAGAACTTCCAGCACTGTTCAATCAGAGAGGTGAGAATGGACATTTTTGCCTTGTTTCTAATATTAGGGGGAAAGCATTGAATCTTTCATCATAAAATACTGTGTTGGTTGAATGTTTCTGTGGATATTCTTTGGCAAATTGAGGAAGTTCCCCTCTAGTCCCAATTTACTACAAGGTCTTGTTTTTTAAATCATGAATGGGTATTGAATCTTGTAAAATGCTGCTTTATTTGCATCAGCTGATATGGTTGTATGATTTCCCCGCCTCTTTAAAGTCTTAATGTTGTGGGTTACATTGACTGGTTTTTGGATATTGAACCAGCCTTGTAACCATGGAATAAATTCCACTTGGCCACTTGTATAATTTTTGTTATATATTGCTGAATTATATTTACTGATATTTTGTTTAAAAATTTTGCATCTATATTCATGAGCAACACTGGACTATGTTTTTGTAATATCTTTGTATGGGAGAGATTGTATAGAATTAATGTTAAGTCTTCTTTAAATGTATTTGGTGGAATTCTCTGGTGAAGCCCTCTTGACCTAGACATTTCTTTTTGGAAGATTTTTAAATTATGAATTAAATTTATTTAATAGTTCTAGGGATATTCAAATTATTTTGAATTGTGTGAGTTTTTATAGTTTTTATTTTTTCAAAAAATTGGTCCATTTCAACTAATCAAATTTATACCATATAGAATTATTTGCACTGATCCTCAATTATTCTTTTGATGTCTGTGGAGTCTGTAGTGAGATTTCATTTTATTCCTAATGTTTATAGTAATTTATATATTTTCCCTTTTTTTGTAAGTCTTGCTAGAGTTTTGTTAAGTGTATTATTCTTTTCAAATGGCAAACTTATTTTTCATTGATTTTCTCTATTGTTTTTCTATTTTCAACCCACTGATTTCTGCCCTTATCTCTGTTATTTCTTTCTGCTTGCTTTGGGTTTCTTTAATTATTCTTTTCCAGTTTCTTCAAGTGGAAACTTAGATTATTGATTTGAGACTTTTCATTTTTTCTAATGTATGTACTTATTGCTATGAATTTCCCTTTCAGTAATAATTTAAATGTACCATACAAATTTTGATGTACTTTTATTTTCACTTAGTTCAGTTTTTAAAAAATTTCTCTTGAGACTTTCCCTTTGACCTATGGATTATTTAGAGGTATGTTGTTTAGGTATGTTGTTTAGTTCCCAAGTGTTTGAAGATTTTCCTGTTATCTGTTATTGATTTCTATTCAGACTGTGTTATGTTAGGAAAATACATTCTCAATAATCCCAGTGCTTTTAAATTTGTTGAGGTTTGTTTTATGGCCCAGGGTCTTTCAAGGTATGTGTTTCTTGTGCACTTGGAAAGAATGTATGTCCTGCTGTCATTGAATAGAGTATTCAAAATATTGATTCAATCCTTTTGATTAATGGTGTTTAGGAGTTCTTTAATTTCCTTACCAATTTTCTGTTTGTACTATCAGTTATTGAGAGAGGAATGTTGAAGGATCCCACAATAATCGTGATTCTGTCTATTTCTCTTTCAGTCCTATCAGTTTTTGCCTCACATATTTGGCAGATATATTGCTCGGCACATAGACACTTAGGGTTGCTATGTGTTCTGGGTAGATTGACCCTTTTGTCATTATATAATGTCCTTTACTGTTTCTGGTCATTTTCTTTGCTCTGAAGTCTATATTATCTGATGTTAATTAAGTTACTCCTGCTTTCTTTTGACTAATGTTCTCATGATATCTCTTTTCCCATCTTTTTATTTTCTGTCATAGATTTAGTTATATTTGAAGTCTGTTTCTTTCAGACAGCATATAATTGGGTCATGTTTTTTATTCCATTCTGCAGGTCTATGGCTTTTAGTTGGTATATTTAAATCATGTACATTTTTTATCCTCACCTAAGGACATTTTTTTCCCATTGCTTATAAAGAGAGAGGAAGGGAGTGAGAGGAACATCAATGGAAAAGAAAAGCGTCAATAGGTCACCTCCCATAAACACCTGGAGAGGGGATTGCAAGCACCTAGGTGAGGGGATAATACTCGTACCTATTATGTGCCCTGAGTGAGAATTGAACCCACAACCTTTCTAGCTACGGGATAACGCTCCAACTAACTGAGACACACTGGCTAGGGCTAGACCATTTACATTTTATATTGATATCTCAGAGCTTCAGTCTACCCTTTTTATCTTTTTGATTTTTTGTCTGTTTCTTTTGTTTTTTTGTCATTCACTTTTGTATTTTCTTTTTCTTTCTTCTTATGGGTTTTGTGAACATTTTTTAGAATTTTATTTTATCTACTGTATTTTTTACTGTGTCTCTTTGTATAACTCTTTATGAGTTGTTCTAGGTATTACATTCTGTAAGAGGGAGACCCCAAAAATGCCAAAATTTTTTTATTAAAAAAATTGTGTATTTATTCTTACATGTTTAAACTTCAGTCATCTTCCAAGTTTTCTCCATTTGATGCAATACACATTATTGAGACATTTTTTCCACTGCTCAAAAGTTTTTGAACTCATCAATTTGGATGTTTTTTAGTGCTTCTGCCATTTTTTGTTTCACCTCTTCCACATTAACAAAACATTTCCCTTTGAGGACTTTTTTATCCAGAGAAACAAAAAAAAAGTCACTCGGGACAAGATTGGGTGAATAGGGAGGGTGGGGAATGGGGGTCATGCTGCTTTTGGTCAAAAACTCCAGACACTCAGCACAGTGTAGACAAGTGTGCTCGTAAATCACCCATCATGAAATGGGCAGACACATTAAAAAGTCTTTAAAAACAATTCATTGAGGCTGAACACAGCTCTCACAACAATGCCAGCTGGTACACTGATACAGATGGGTTCCTACAACACTCACCTAGCAGGGGAAGCCTGTATTACAAGGGGCCTCCCCTCCAGAAGATAATTCCAGTTTTGGGGGGATCCCCCTCATATGTATTACTAATCACAGTCAGCTGATGTTGTCATTGTTCCCAGTTTAAGTGAAGTATGAAAAACTAACCTCCTTTACATCCCTTTAATTACCCCCATTTATAGTATAATTTAATTGTCTTAAATATTTTCTCTAAGTGCATTTAGAACCACATCAGACAGTGTATCATTTTTGTTTTAACTTGTCAAACATAATTTGGAGAATTCAAGAGGAAAGGGAAAGCCCATTGTATTGGCTCATGTTTTTGTTTACCATGTCCTTCATTCCTTCCTGATGTTCTAAGAGTTTTTCTTTTATCATTTCTTTTTTACTTGTGCAACTTCCTCTAGCTGTTCAGATAGTGACAAATTCTTTTAGCTCTTCTTTTATTTGATAATGTCTTGATTTCTTCTTCATTCCTGACATATTTTACTCAGTAGACAGTTCTTTTCTCTCAGCACTTGAAAAATATTATGCTATTTCTGGCCCAGTGGTTTGTGAAGAGAAATCCATTGTCATTTGAGTTGGTTTTCTTCTACGGGTAGAGTGTCATTTCTCTTTGGCTGATATTAAAATCTTTTCTTTGCCTTTGGTTTTCAGAAGTTTAATTATAATCTGTTTTAGCCTGTATTTCTTTGGGTTTTTTCATGTTTAGGATTTGTTTAGCTTCTTGAATCTGTAGGTTTATGTCTCTCACAAAATTTGGAAAGTTTTCAGCCTTTATTTCTGTGAGTGCTTTTTCAGGCCTATCCCTGTTCTCTTCTCCTCCTGATATGACATGATGTTCTATCTTCTGTTCTGTTCCCACAGGTCCCTGGGGCTCTGTTAATTTCTTCTTTGGTCTGTTTTGTCTCCGCTATTCAGATTGGATGTTGCTACTGTTCTATTGGGTTGGCCAAAAATGGTCATTTAGTTTTTTCCATAAAATAAAATACACATTTTTCATTATCACCGATAACTTTATTGATTTGGATATTTTGAGTGTGTCGGCCATTTCCCACATGGTGTGATGTTGACTGTTCTCAATTAATGTCTCAGTTTGATCTCTGTCAACTTCCACTGGTCTACCCGACCGTGAAGCATCGTCCAGGGAGAAATTTCTAGCACAAAACTTCACAAACCACTTTGGACGTGTTCAATCAGTCCCAGCACCTTCTCCATACACCGCATGGATCTTTTGTGTGTGTGTCTCAGCTGCATTTTTACCTTTCTTGAAGTAAGAAGACATAATTATTATTATTAAAATGACCACACACAAATTCACCAATTTTGATAAGCTTTTTTAATGCACTCTGATATGACAGCTATCACAGTGCAGTCTAACAAAATTGTTTTGAATGAAGTTAAAGACAACTAAGCAAGCAGTAGTAGGGTGATCTTACAAACAAACAAACTTTTTGGCCAACCCAGTATCTCCAATTCACTGACCATTTTCTCTGTCCCCTCCATTATGCTATTGAGCCCATCATCTAAGCTTTTCATTTCAGTTATTGTATTTTTGAGTTCTAAAATGTACAATTGTTTCTTTTTTATATCATTGCTGAGGCTTTGTATTTTTTTTATTTGAAGCGTGTCATAACTTCTCATTGAAGCATTTTTATCAGGGCTGTTTAAAATTTTTGTCAGATTATTCTTCTACCTCTGTCAACTTGGTGTTGGCATCTGTTGATTGTTTATTTGTTTTTTAACATTCAATTTGAGATCTTTCTCATTCATGGTATAACAAGTCATTTTCAAATAAAACCTGGACATTTGCAGTATTATGTTATGTGACACTGGATTTTGTGGCCATCCTCCCCCTGCCAGCAGGAGGTAGCTCAGATTCCCTGGCTGACCTGCACTGATGCCCACTGGGTGAGAATGAGTTCTGTGCTAGTCCAAATCTTCTTTCCCTCCAATTGTTAGTTTTAATGGTTGGAGGAGACTTGAGACCAGAAAGAACTAGGGGAATCTATCTTTTCATTTTTGGAATGGAGTTTGTATTACATTAGGTAACCTTGAACTCTATCTTGTCCTCTGCCAGTTTGTCCTCAACTATTCTACATAATCTGAATTCTTTGCTTAACAAAATACAATATCCTATCTTTGTAAATGCCAGCAAGGTGCTGTTTTTTTTCTCTCACAATATATTCTAAAATTTGGAATGGGCTTCCCTGCTCTGGAAGAGACTTGGGATTCCATAATCTTTAAAAAAATAATACAGAGGAATTTATCTTGGCTGCTATTCAGGAAGTCAGTCCGTCTAAGCTCAGTGCCCAGCATTATGGACAGATGCAAAGACAGTGCCAGGATCAGCTTTGGAGGCACATAGGAATGGGACAGTGAGTCGCAGCCTCGATCAGTACGTATGAAGTACAAGTGCAGTTTTACAATATAAGTACCCATTTCCTCTGTCCTCAGCCCAGGGTAGGTACTGTGGAAAATGCAGAGAAGGTAGAAGAGCATGAACCCTGTGGTTGAACACACAGACAGCGAGTTGCTATTTCTAGGAATCACCACTCACCAAGCCTCCTCACCCTGCCTTCTCTGCAGGGGTTTCCACAGGCCGAGGAATCCAAAGTGGCATCTCGGGCTTGGACCAGTCTAGACCCAGGGTTCCATAGCCTCCTGAATGCCTCAGAGGCGACCCAAGTCCCACATTCAAAACAGGACTGGCATTGTCTTTCCCATTACACCCATTGCTCCTCCTACGTTTCCATCTAGATGATCAACAAGGAGTTGTGGCTCAGGATGCAGATTCGATGTAAACTCTTCTTCAAGTTTCCCTGAGCTTTCTCTCAGTTCTTCACTCCTCCATTGTACTACTGTGGAGCCTCTTACACGCTCCACTATGCATTCAGCAAGTACCCTGTGATGTTGTGATATGTGTCTGTGCGGCGGGTCAGCTTGGAGACTGAGGGCTTCCTAAGGGCAGAGACTGTGTCTTAGGCGCCTTTGTCTCCAGTACTGGGTCTCACATACCCGTAGGTGAGCGTGAACACTGAATGAGAAGTCAGGTTTGTAAAAGTGGGTTGCATGTGGACTGGCCATTAAAGAAAAAGGAGAATAATTTGCTGCCATCTAATAGAAGAGAATTAGTGACAGGCTCCTCGACCCAGGGTATAACTCCTATCTACTGGAATGTTTAGGTGGAAAACCTATTTTGTTTTGTTTTATTCTTGTTATTGTCCCTCTCATTACAGGGTGGGGCAAAAGTATGTTTATATTGAAAATAAAAGTAAGTTTGTATAGAAAAATAATACAATAATTAATAACAAGAACAAACTCTGTGTTTTGCATACTCACAATGGTAGACCTACTTTTGCCCCTCACTGTATATGTGTCTATCACTAAGGTAAAGATTTTGATCCTACACAGGCCTAGGTAGTTCTGGAATATACGTGAGCCCAAAAGGTTCTCACTTTCTAATGTTCAGATTATGATTAGCATGGTAAGTTACCAATTGAGGCTGTGACATCTCCTTTTCTGGGGATCTTTAAAAATAGGCTAGAATTTCTACACTCTGACAGGTTGGTAGATGTTTGGGCTTACCTGAAGGACAGGGAAGGTTGGATGAGCTTTTTTGAGGAACTTAACCACATTTACATTTTAAAGGTAGTCCAGCATTAATTTTAAAATAATTTTTGAAAAATACCTGTTTGTTTTTGGATTTGTTGAAGTGTCAGCTGTGATTCCTACCAGCTGTAATTACTGATGAGATTTTAAAACAGATTGGCAGTCATCTGCCATATTCTCCACGCTCCTGCGCTTTGGCCATTAAACGTGTGCTGTTTTTGCAGGAACAGCCTCCTAAAAGAACTGTGGACGTAAGAGCTTATTATTTCCCAACACAAGCTTCTTGACTCTCTGCTCCTTCTTAACACTGCTCAGTGTTTGGAGCAGGGGCACACCACCTCCTCATGTCAGCACCCAAGCACAGCCTGGCGTGGGGACTTGTGTGAGACTGAGTTTCATCATCACTACTGGGGAGGCACCAAGAGTACATGACCCTCTGGGGAATTTTTGTTTACATGCACCTTTCATGTCTGCAGATGCCAGTCAGCATACCTGTGAAGCTAGGAGAGGGAAAAACTCAAAGAGAGCCCTTTAACTCTAACATCCCTCCCCCACAGGAGAGACCAGCCCACGGGTCAGGTGAGGGGAGGGTGTGGACCTTAATTCAGGATGCTGTCCCCCTCTTTTTCGTTTTTTAATTGAATTTTCTTTTTTAAAAACAGTGGTAAATTCACATTCACGTACATAAAATTTACTATTGGAGTGCACGATTCAGTGGCATTTAGGACACTCACAGTGCTGTGGAACCATCACCACTGTCTAGCCCTAGAACACAGCTCATCTCCCCGACAGGAAACCATGTGTGCTTGAAGCAGTCTCTCCCCTTCCCCTCCCCACACCCCACTTGGCAACCCCTGACAACCTCTATTCTTCTTCCTGTCTCTGCATTTATATGGACATTTATATGGACATTAATAGGACATTTATATGAGATGTCCTAGTTTGGACATCTCATATGAATGGCATCATGCAACACATGGCCCATTTGCTTTGGCTTCTCTCATGTAGCGCAGTGTTTTCAAGGCTCACCCATGCGTAGCACACATCAGTACTTCACTCCTTCTCATGGCTGCGCATTTTGTTTTCTACTGATAGACATTTAGGTTTTGTCCTTCTTTTGGCTATCTGAATGCTGCTTCAGATGTCGGTGTGCTAGTATCACTTTGGGTCTGTTTATAATTCTTTTGGGTGTATGCCTGGGCATGGAATTTCTGGCTGACACAGTAACTCCATGCAGACCTTACTGAAGAACAGTGGCTGCACCCCTTTACAGCCCCTCCAGTAATGTGCTAGGGTTCCAGTTACTCCACACCCACCCAACATTTGTTATGTTCTGCTTTTGTTTCTTTTTTATTATAGCCATCCTAGTAGATGTTAAATGCTATCTCTTTGATTTGCATTTTCTGAATGACTGACAAGCAAGATATAAAAACAAACCTGCACGTAGTCATGCTGAGTGTTGTAATGAAACTGTCCAATACTAAAGACAAAGAGAATTATAAAAGTGTCCAGAAGACAGATTAACATGTCCTCTACCAGAATAGACAATGCAAAGTAAACAAGGAAGGAGAAAGGAAGGAGCAAAACAAAAGTATGATAAACTGGGAGCATAAACTAAGTGATTCCATTTAGATATATTTTAAAACATAATTATTTATTAATGTGAATTCATATACATTTATATAGAACTAAAGTGTGAAATATGAACAAAAGATGATTCCTAACTTTATTATAGCAGAAGAGAGAAGAATGGAATCAGAGGGGAGTTTAAGGGGACTTTATATTTGATATTTCATTATTTTGTTAAAATCTGAAGTAGTTTTGCCCTGGTAGCTCAGCTGGTTAGAACATCGTTCTGATATGCCAGGGCTGCGAGTTCAATCCCTGGTCAGAACACATCCAAGAATCACCCAATGAATGCATAAGTAAGTGGAACAACAACAAATCAATGTCTCTCTCTTTCTCTTTCTCTCTCTCTCTTCCCCCCTCTCCCTCTCCTTTTATCTCTCAAATCAATCAATAAAAAATAATAATAATCCGAAGTAGCTCTCCCAACCAGGCCCACCCCTGCCATTTGCAGGGCTTGGTGTGCCAACGGAGAGCAAACACCACATCTAAGTATGTGCAAGTTATAAATTAACCACGGGTACCTGTGCACCTTGATGAATATATCCTCATAAAGATGGCAGTGCTTGCTGAGTCCCAGATTCTTTGAAGGTCTGAGCCAGAAAGTAGTGACACAGGGAAGAGCTAGCTGTCTTGTGCATTTCACCCTCCCTCGTCAATCCCAGCTCTGTCCTGCACTGGGCAGGGGCGTGTGCACACACATGGGGACATCTCAGTCCATACATCTCCTGCAGGAAACCACTCCCGGGCCCCCTTACATAGGCCTAGGAGTGTGGACACTGGCTATAAGGCCTACTTTTAGGAGAATGGAGCTAGCAGAGGTCAGGTTAGCTGTGGATGCCAGTTCGGAGGTCACTGAACAGGGACTTCTAGGGTCCTAAATACCTGGGGTTGGGGGACAGGCATGGGCTCTGGGTAGACCAGTCCACTTGGCCCCATGGACCCCTCACCACATGGGAGTTGGGCTGCAGGATAGAGAGGGTCCCTCTGAATCATGGGGCCTAAGGGTTGTGATGTCATTTGCTAAAGCCAAGTGGGTAGTGCACACTCACTGTACTGGCTTCTGACTGTTTCTGTGTGTTTGGAATATTTTCTTATTAAAAAAATAAAAGGATACAGAAAAGCATACACCATTCCATGAGGGAATTGGGAATGCCTGTCTAGCGTAGAGGCAGGGGCAAGAGCATTGCCAGCAAAGTGCTCTCTGACCTTTTGCTTTAAAACGGCTGTCTGTTTCCTCACCTGCCCAGTGAGAGTGCGAGACGTGGGATTTCAAAGGCACCTCCCACTAATGTGGTTCTGTGAAGTCTCAGAAGCCCCATCACTAAGAGGAGCTCCTGGGCCTGAAATGTTGGGGGGACCAGGGATGGCCAGGGCAGAGGAAGGGCCTGGTGGCAGAGCCCAGCCCTGCATCTGTCCCCTAGGTTTCTGGGAAGACAGTGCTGTGTCACCCAGGAAGGCCGGTAAGGGTGCCCCGGAAACCTGCAGTCCGGCCCTCAGGGAGCAATTCTATACACAGTGCCTTCCAGGGTCAGACAGGAAGGATGGCCCATTGGGGTGTTCCTGAAGTCCTGCTGCCAGCCATCATAGGTTGTTGCTGGTGGTCAGGCAACAGCGGCCACACAGAGGGACTTCATACTCATAGCCCACCCCACCCCCATTCATCTGCTCAGCCCGCAGTCCAGGGCAGTTGCTCAGCAGGGCCTGGTGAGATCGATTTGCCTGGGAGGGGGGTGGGGGGAAAAACATGAGAGGGAAGGGAAGACAGCATGGAGGGACAGCAAAAGTGGTTTATCTCAAAGCCATCAGACACTTTGCCCAGCTCAGCCAGCTCAGGCTCCTCCTTAATTGGTGATACAGCAAACATTGTCCTTTCAACCAGGAGAACCAGAAAGTGCTGTCTTCTGTAAACCCAAGCATGAAATGAGCTTTAGCTCATGGAACTGTTGAGAATACCCAGGGTCCTGCTCCTCTTTCAAAGGACCTTGGGGGAGCCGTGAAGTGGACTGTGGCCAGGGAGTGGGGGGAGGTGCTTTGGATCTCAAGCAACTGCAGCTCCTTAAATAACCCTCAAGTACCCACAAACGGCAGATTGGGGGGTGTATTTGTTGCCATTAACGTACCACAGACTGGGGTTGCTTACAGAAAAGAAAGTTATTGTCTCACGGTTCTGGAGACTGCAAGCCCAAGATCAAGGTGTCATCAGGGTTGGTTCCTCCTGAGACCTTTCTCCTTAGCTTGTAGATGTCCGTCTTTTTCATTGTC
The DNA here is from genome assembly GCF_004126475.2 of Phyllostomus discolor. Lineage (NCBI taxonomy): Eukaryota > Metazoa > Chordata > Mammalia > Chiroptera > Phyllostomidae > Phyllostomus > Phyllostomus discolor. Next base: position 110,235,714 of record NC_040904.2, read on the forward strand.
TTCACATGCTCATCCTCTGTGTGTGTCTGCGTCCTGGTCCCCTTTCCTCGTGAGGACACCAGTCATACTGGATTCAGGCCTATCCTAATGACCTCATTTTAACGCAATCGCCTCTTTAAAGATCCTGTCTTTTGATACAGTCACATTCTGTGGTACTGGGAGTTGGGACTTGAACACATGAATGTGGATGGCAGGGACACAGCTCACTCTGTGACGGAGGGCCCTGGCAGACTCCTGTACACCAGAAGTCTGTCTGGGAGCAAGCAGAGGGGCATCCTGATGGCAAGAAATCAAAGCGCTTTGTCCACCCGGACAATTTTCAAGCACGCACTGCAGTGTATAGGAATGAAGACAGCCGTCCTCCAGGATAGCTCCATATCTGTTCACAGCTGTGGCAACCTGGGAGGAAATAATTTCAGGAGAGGCAGGAAGAGCTCCTAATCCTCGTGTTTTCAAAGAAAACTCGCCTTGATTTTTATTGTGGTTCAGAACAAACATCGGGTTCTGTGGAGAGAAGCCTGGCTCTCGCTGGGGTCCTGAGGCACCTGGGCGAGGCTCCGGCCCTGGTACCGGTTACTGGCTTGAGGAAAGGCGGCTGCAGGTGGGGTTGAGGCTTTTAAGACATTTACCACAGAAACAGATCACTCCTTCAAAAGTGTTCTGGGAAGCCAAGGATTTGCCTGGTATGAAAGGGCACTTGTAGTGCACTTCCATTAAGAGGAAGGCAGAGTTCAGAGGCGTTGTGTACAGGACGGGCTGAACACAGAGCGCCTTTTAGAAGCGAGAGCCATGCCCTCCAAGTGTCAAGATAGCATCTACAGTCAACAGTGGGCTGGCTTGCGAAACTGGAGATTTTTCTTGACGTGGGGAAGGAAGCTTTTCCTCCCTGTCTGTTTTATTTTACAACCTGAAGTCATGCAGCAAGTACCTTTGAGACATGTCCTTGTGAGTTAGAGACTGACCGCATTTGATTTACCTGCAGGATGAATGAGCGGGACCACTTGTTAAAGAGGCTCAGCAGGAAGACGCCCCCCACTCTCTTCCGCGGGAGTTCCCTCCAGCAGAATGTTCCACGTAAGTAGTCACGCCAGCCCACTCAGGCTGCGAGACCCGGCCCACGCAGGGGCGCGGGCAGCTTAATGAAGGCCTGGATGTTGTTAATGGGGATGGAGACAGCTGCCAAGCTGGAGCCCCACGTTTGGAAGGGAAATGTGTGTGTTTGGCCTGAGGCAAGTACAGCTCAACTAAGGGTAGTTCCTTGGGACCCAATCAAATGCCTGAATGACAAAATCCTTAAACTTAAAATCCTGATGTGGTTAAGATCCTCTGTCAGCCTCCCAAGAGCATTTTTTCTAAGGTTGAAGTGATATTGCTTTTAAATTGTTTCCCCAAAGAGAGCAACATGCAGGGTTTTATTTAATATTAGTATATTAATTAAAACAATGCCAATCACTGGTTAAAAAAAAATCTCTGTACTTTTCTCAGGAAGGCTGCCGAGTGTCTAGCACCGGTGTCCCCACTCTGAATGCTAAAGCCCCAGCCTGGTTTCTGCTGAGGGCGCCTGACCTGAGCAGGGGGTCTGGGGATGCGCCGGAACCCAGAGGAGCAGGGAGGGGAGGCTGTGAAAGGCAGATGGGGTGCTGACACTCATGGGGGATGCCAGGGGCTTATTTGAGCAATCCAGCCATTCGGCTCCCAGCTGAGGGGCGTCATTAGAAGGGCAAGTTCAATTCATGCCAGGGCCTGTAGGCCCATCGGCCCCTGCCTCCCTGAACCCCACCTCCCTCTCCAGCCCACCCTCCCTCTCCTACACATGCACATGTCATCTCTTCAGCCCTTGACCCCATTCCTGCTTCCCTTTCTATCCCCAAGGAGGTGAGAAAGAAACAACTGGTAGACCAAGAACACTTTAGAGAAAATAATCATTGTACCATAGGACATAGGGTATTCAAGGACCTATCTCAAGTTTAATTGAGCTCCACCTATCAGCAGATCTTTGCAGACTTTCTGAATGGAGAGAAAGGGAAAGGGGTGGGATAGTATTCCTCTCAGTAATCCACTTCCTCTCCTCCCTTTCCCACTGGAACAGCAACAAGAGAGAAAGGGGACTGAGGCCAGCTGCACGTGGGGCCTCACCTGCTGGGTGTGTCCTTTAACGCTCCATGGCCCCTGGAGGTGGGTGGTGTCAGCCTCAAGAGCACCTGGCAGAGGCTCAGGTCAGTAGGGTAACTGGCCCAGCGTGGCCCAGCAATCAAGGTCACAGTTGCGGTGTCTCCAATCCAGGAGACAGGTCAAGTCAGGAGGCCTGCTGGGGAAGACCGAGGAGTGAGGGGTGGGAGGCCAGCCTCTGGGGCTGAGCTGCCCAGCCCCCTGCCCTGGCCTGCCACCTTTGTGTGATCTTAGGCAAGTTAACCTCTCTGTTCCCACGTTTGTAGAATGGAGATGATATCAGAACTCACTTGGAGTTGTTGGGAGGATTAAGTGAGATCGTAAAGAGCCTAGAATAATGCCTGACAATGCAGAGTCCAATAAATGTTAGGTATTAGCTATATATTTTTTCTGCCAATTGTTGAGTCACTTTGGATAACTTACATATTTCTCTAAATTTTTATTTTATCCTCTGGGGGCAAAGGGGAATTATAATAATAATAAGCTCCCTTAGTCCAGGCGAGGCTTCACGATGATGTACATACCATACTCTAAGAAAATGCACACTGGTTTCTAAACCACCCCTTCATGCTGGGGAGCCATACTGCTCCTCCATTGCGTGTCTCAGAGTCACCGCAGGAGGAACATGTGCAATGCGTTGTGTGTGCAGTTGACCTTGACCAAAGAAGGCATTAGGGGCGCTGACCCCAGCTGAAAATCCGTGTGTATCTTTGGGCTCCCCCAAAACTTATAGCCTATTATTGACCAGAAGCCTTAGTGGTAGCATAAACAGTTGATTAACACATATTTTATATGTTCTATGTATTAGATGCTGTAGTCTTAGACAAAGTAAACTAGAGAAAAGAAAATAGTATTAACAAAGTCATAAAGAAGAGAAAATGCATTTACAGTACTTATTGAAAAACTTACACATAAATGGACCCACATGGTTCGAACCTATGTCGTTCAAGAGTCGACTGTGTAGATCAAAGACCAAGTGGGAGAGATGTACAAAGTCCTTAAATGACGACTAAACATTTTGCTTAAATCACAACATTTTGAAGGACAAAAAAATTCTAATGAACAAGTACAAGAAACCAAAAAGCTTCTAAAATCACACTACATTTTAAAAACACCCAGAAATGGGTAGTAGGAACGCGGCTGATAATAGACTGTCCCCATATCATGAGCAACTAGAGAAGATGGCTCATTGAGCAGCTTGAACCGCTCCTGGCATGGGAGAGGTCCCTCACGGAGGCTCTGGGCTCTGATGTCCTGCTGGGCCTGTCCTTCAGCTGTTGTGGGCCTCAGCCTTCCCAGAAAACTGGAAAAATACTCCAGTCTTGGAAGTACTTTTAGTTTCTTATGAACACCAACGTGGTACGTGTAAGGGAGGTCAGAGTGCCCTACATGGTCTAATGCCCGGGTCATCCCGTGGTGTTCCCCATTTCTCCTCTGTTAGGAATATTTTTCCAGACAGGAAACAGCTATTTTCATTAAGATGTTAAAAGAGCTCAGATTCAAAAGAATACTACTTAAAGGGAGTTTTATTCCATAATAATTGGGCGGTGGGGAGAATGGCATGATTCTATAGACATCACCAAATGTTCTACCAGGACTAGTCAAAATAACTAAGAAGTGCACCTACCCCTTCATCTCCTTTCGCCTACCCCATCTTGTCCCCAGATTCTGGCTGTGGCTGAGGACTTAGGAGGCAGACTCGTTAGAAGGCCAGCCAGGGAGAGTTCAAGCTGAGTGCTTTCTCCAGGCCCCATCAGTACTTTGTGGCCGTCAGGACTTCCTGAAAGATGAGTGGAAGTGGGAAATGCTAAGGGCCAGAAGTTTCCTCTGTGAGCCCCCCGTTTGGATAACAGTGGCAGTTAAACATTCATCAGGCAGAAGCTGGTGAACTGATGCTGTGTCTTTGACTGGCTGGAGGGTGCAGGCCCCACTCTGGGCTCACAAATGCTATTGTGCCACTGAAACATCTTCCGTTACTACTCTAACCCCCACCAGGATATTTTATGTGAGTCAGGGACGTACCTGCACCCCTAGGGTAATACTATCCGGCCATCCTTTTATTCTTGAATTACAAAGTCTGCTTTCATTCTCAGTTGAGGTTCAGAAAGTCCCAGTATATACATTTTGGAAACATAATGGCAGATACAACAAATGGGAACTGCCAGAGAATCAACTTGGCAGTGACCTTTAGGTGCTCTGATTGCCCTGGGGCAAGAGATTCACTGTTGGACCAGGAGCCTCTCTTGCTGTCTCTGCTGCTGGAGAGTGAGTGGCTGAGTGGTCCCACCAGAAGGCCCCGTGCCAGCGAGGCAGATAGAAGCTGAGGGCGCCATCCTGCTATAAGCAGAAGAAACCACTGTAGCTGGTTTCCTGGTAGGCACAGGCAGATAGGAATGAAAGACAGAATAAATAAAAGGGAATGGACAACTCCAAATGCTAAAATGCCTTTCCCAAAAGAACACTGAAACAATGCTTCTGTCTCAACAAGTTCCTTTTATTCCTTCCCCTCCACCCCTTACCCCACCCCACCCCTCCACCCCCTGTAAAGAAAACACATCCAGGAGAGGGTAACAATTGTTCTACTGGGACTGACTGTTGAGACAGCCGCCTTTCTTTTCTGGCATGGAGGCAGAGGACTCCGCTGCTATGGCCTAGTGTAAGTTAGCCCTGAGCACAGGCAAGGGCTCTGTGGCCTGGGGACGGGTAGCCAGGACAGCACCAGGGCCCACATGGAGGACCAGAGCTATGAAAAGCTGGACCTCACCTAGTCCAGGCCGCTTTTTGTTTTTGTTTTTTGTTTTTACGGAAAAGCAAACCAAGGAGACCCAGAGAGCTTAAAGAGCCCATGGTCCCGTGGCCGAGTTACTGCTAAGCAGGGATTAGACCAGCCCTTCTTGCCCCCAGTGCCTCTGCCGCAGGCACCCAGATCCATGATGAAAGCAGAGCAGGTTGGGAAAACTGACTTCAGGATGGAAGGCTCAGGAGTCACCCCTGCCCCAGAAGCGTTCATGCAGAGCACTTACAAAGTGCCCCCATTGCCTGGGACCAGAGCCGTTTCTGTCCAGGCGACAAGCGTCTGCCTGGGGTGGCACCGAGCCGTGGCAGGACTGTCACTGCAACGGCTCAGGAGACCGAGGGGCAGCTGCGGTGGGGCCCCTCCCAAGTACCTCGGGCGTTCACGAGAGCACAAACTGCCCAAGTTGACCACAGTTCACAGTCTTGTCACCAGAGGAGACAGTGTTATTTGCTAGATTTTCCTTTGAAACATCCCAAGGAAAGGCGCCTCTTCTAGGCCTGCAGTGAAGATGCTGCACAAAGCGCACTTGTGCTGGGACAGGCTGGCAGCCTGGCACCGGGAGGGAGGGGACAGCGAGGGGAAGGGAGGAAGCAGGAGAGGAGCCACCCCTCCGAGCCAGGCATCATGGAGGATTCCTTGGACTTGTTCATCTCGGATCAAACAACTCTGGAGAATCTACAGCTATCAGGGAAACAGGATCAGAGGAGTGTTTCCTCTTCAGATTCTGTGCAGCCTCTAAGGCAATGAGACTGAAAGCAAAGCTCCCTTGTGTGGAAATCCATCATGAGGAAGTTCAAGTGTGCTGGGCCCAGGGCCCGGATGAGCCTGCAGCCCCCTCTCCAGGCTTGCTTCTGCCTTTCTGCTCCAGACATGCCTGCTCCGTGCCCAGCTAGGTGGGGCTCACAATGGTCTGGGGGTGGCTGCTTTCCCTGGCTACCATGCAGGGTGGGATTTTGGGGTTTGTGGGTTTGATTCCTTTAGCAATGTAGTTAGCGAGCAGACAAGAGCCCCTTGTGGAAGATTACTCTTGGTTCTGGGTCAGGCTGGCTGGCTCATTCTGCCTTCATACAATGCCCCTCCCCCTCGCACCCCCTGCTGCTCAGCCATGTCCTCAGTTGGCCCCAGCCCACCTCTGGAGACCAGCTCTGGCCTCCTGGGTGGCCCTTTGGAGCCCGTGGGTTTTCTCAGGAGGAGGCTGAAAGGCATGTTCTCCAGAAGGACTGGGAAGCCAGCCCAGGGATGGGAGCCCTGAGTTTACAGGCATCCACAGAGTGAGAAGTCACCTGACACTCTTCTGAATTTTCTCCTCCATCCCCTCAAAGACTCTTACACACTGTTATTGTATGTCTTTATCCTCCAGAGACTCTTCTTTTTAAGTCAGAGGTCTGAGTCAAATAATTAACAGTCCAGGAGATGATACATGGGCAGAATTTCTGATTTATTTTTCTCCTTTAAAGACTATGACTGTTAACTAGCAGCTCTCAAATAGTCACAAGTATGCACAGGCAGAGTCGCCACTGCCAGCCTTTTCACTGTGTTGTCTTTGGTCAGAATGCCTCATCCAGGGGGCTTAGCCAATAGAGAGGGAGTCTGCTGAGTGTCCCATCTGTGGGAAGAACCAGTTAGGAAGGAAAGCCCCACTTTGAGCTCCCTGAAGCAAAACCTTTTTCAGAACTGGTGATGCAGGATAATGTGGGTCCTACAGAAACACTGCCTGGGTCTGGCTCCAAATTCTGCCACTCACTAGGTCTGGGACCTTGGGCAGATCATGAAATCGCCCCATGCCTCAGTTTTCCCAACTGTTAAATGGGCAATATACTAGCACCTATCTCATAGGGCTGTTGAGGGGAATAAATGAGGCATTTGTGCTTAGTACATAGGACAGTACCTGATACACACAGCATTTAATAATCATTGGCTGTTGCTATTACTATTACTACTACTGCAACTGGTTGTAAGAACCAGTCTTCTTGTGGCCACAGGGCCAATCACTGAATTCCTGTTGATTTTATGTTGTGATCTTCTTCTTTGTTTACACAAAAATTAACCCACAGTAATTTCTTACTACCACCCCAAATCAGCCCAGTTTGAAAACAGGAACTCTCCAAGGGTCACGTGCCCTTTGCCATCTTTCACTACTAGCGTGTGCATGTTTTTCCCAGCATGTTTACAGCTTCATAAATTACCCAGCTGGCCTGCAGCTTCAGGCACATTGGGACATTTCCGGAGCAGAGTGACTTGATTGGTGGTGGGAAAGTGCAGACATGGACCAGTGACCCACTGTTTATGCTTCCCAGGCTGAAGTCAGCTACAGCCTCCTAAGTGAGAGGCCACCCCTCAGAGCCATTCCCATCCCAGCATCAGCAGCCAGAACCCCTGGGACCCACTGGGCTATGTCCTGCCATCACACCCACCCTGCCCATGCTCCTTGGCTGGGTCACAGGCTTCCCATCTCAGGCCCCCACCGGCCCAGTGCTGATGAGGCTGATGTATGGAAGTTCAGACACAGGCTCCCCAAAAACAGCTTCTTCCAAACCTAGTGCACTCCCCTAATTCTGCTCTTAACCACGTCCTCCTCTATGCTTCTTTCAGATGGGTACGCCTTCTCTCAAGAAGAGCATGGAGCTGTCACTCAGGAAGAAATTGTTCGTGCTTATGACACCACCAAAAAGAAATCGCAGGAGAAATAAGAGTTGCATTATCCTGATTGATGCTAGGAAAGAGATGCGATTATTGCACCCATTGTGAATGTGTCTTTGTCAGAAGAGACTGGTGTCAGCAGCCAAAACACGGGGAAACACATTTCTGTGGCCTTAGCCAACCAGTTTGTTAGTTATCTATTCCCGCACAAACCTGGGGTATGTACCACGGAGGAAGCCATTTCTCCCTCCCAATTTGTCTGCAGTGCTTGGCCTAACCTTTGTTTACCTTGTTATGAAGCATTCAACTGTGCTCTGTGAAGTGTGAAATTAAAAACATTATGTTACACTGATATTTAAACATCAGTACAAGCTGTTCTGGGAGCAAAGATAAAAGAGTTTCATGTTGCGTGAGAAACCCACCTTGTGACAGGGAGCCAGGACACCCTTGCTTCCTGTCTCGTTACCTCACAGATTTAAGTCCACAGGGCAGCATGTAAACTTCACTTTAGGCAAGTTGCTGTCTTGCTTTGTTTTCTCTTTTGTTTGTATGAAATTGGCATAAACTTCTTGATTGCAATGAAATCACAAATATGTGTATCTGGGGGGGAAGCCTGAGAATGTCGAGTTGAACCCCTTCGCCACACTCCCAGTGGGGCAAACCATCGATGTCCAACAGCATCTCCTGTACCTTCCTAGGTGCCTTCCAGCCCAGCCCTCCCATTCACCCAAGTTCCTCGTCCCAGACACGCATGGCTGGCCACCCTCTCAGTGCATGGCCGCTGATGGGCACCAGTCCGAGTCTACACTCTTTCTACCACAGATCCAGATACATATGCAAGAAATCCCTTCTCCCACCACCCTTTCCCATATATATTCTAAATGTTTATCTGCCTCTTTGTGGTGAAGGAAGCCTGTGGGTCAGGGTGGTGGGGGACACCTGCTCTGGTCCGGCTCTCAGTATCACTTCCCAGCTTCCAGACCACTGGACCCCGGCATCCACATAACTTTGAACCCACACTTGTCTTCTTGGGAATTGAGGACACATTTTGGATTTTCGCCATTGGAAAATGAATGAATTTAGAGCACGTCTCCCCAGCAAAGGAACAGACCTGTTACTCTGTAGTTCTAGAACCAGAAAGGATGTGCAAACCAAGATGAGAGAGTGAGGGCCTCCGGGTGTGGGGAAGGAGGATGACTGCGGAAGGAGGAAGTGCAAACCAAGGACACAGACACAGGGAGGAGGACGTAGGAGACATTTCCCACCGAATCTGAGTGGAAACTCTGAAATCAAGCCCTGAAGCCCAGACAATTGTCCTGATCAGCCTAATGTGTCCAGAAGGTTAATCAGGATATTGACAGGCAGTTTTAATTGCAACAAATTCAAAATATTTGAATACCTTTTTTTTATATCAACAGGTTTCCTTCCTTATTCAATTAATGTTAGGTACAGGCACTGCTCACAGTAGGAACTATCCTGAGTGTAAAATGAGGAAGGGACATAATTGACTTTCCGAACTGCAGAGCCCCTTGTTCTAAATTTGGACAGAACCTCAATGCCTTCGGGCAGCAATGTGAGCACCTGGAGCCCTTAATAAACGACCAGCCTGGAGGCACGTTCTCTCCTCTCCGCTTTGGTTGCCAAACCAGATTTTTGGATGGCTTAACATAAATACTTCTGGGCAGCTGTTGCTGGTTACAGTGGCACAGCTCCTCTGGGAATGGCTGTGCTAAATTAGGAAACAGAACAATAGTGCACTTTGCCTCCTAGCCCTTTATTTTTAGAACATCTGCAGCTTAACAGGCATTGAAATAATTTAGAGTATGATTTGTATTGACTAAGAAAACTAATCCCTGACTTCCGTTCAAGATGGCAGTGTAGACAGACATGGCTCACCTCTTCACACGACCACATCAAAATCACAACTAAAATATAGAACAACCATCACTCAGAACCATCAGAAATTGAGTTGAATGGAATTCTGACAACTGTGGAATTAAACAAACCACATCCATCCAGACTGAGCCAGTAAGCTGGTATCATATTTGAGACTCCATCAACCTGGCTAATACTACTTGATCCACCCTGGAGATCCCCAGAGACTCTGCCACACCCAACTTATGGCCCCACCCAACTTACAGGCCTACCCAAGCTGCTTTTCCATATGAATGGCTGGTCTTGGCTCATGCTTAACAACTTCCTGAGTCCTCTCAAACAAGCAACAGCTGGCCTCAGTGAGCCCTAGGTCCAGCATTAGCAGCAGTCAACCTAGATTTATAGCTTGGCTTTACCTGGGAATCTCCAAGTTCAGCATAAGTAGCAGCCATCACAGATTGCTTTGTATCTCAGGAAGGGTGGCCCCAGGCAAAACATAGGTGGGAGCTGACCTTAGCCTGCACCACCCAGGAAACCCCAGGGCCGGTGCACCCAGTGGACAGGTACAGACAACATCAGGGCACCACCATCCTGCCCCTGCACAGCTGATCCTCCACTGAGGACAGAGGTTGGTGGTCAGTGGTCACAGCTAATCCTTGCAGCTGAATGGCCTGGGTAAATCCCTCCCATTGATCTGCCAACAGCAACCAAGGCTCAATTACAAGAGGAGGGTGTACTCAGCTCACACGTGGGGTGCACCTTGAATATTCAGCTTAGTGATAGGGGAGGCTGTGACACTGGACCCTGTAGGACACTTACTACATTAGGCCACTCAACCAACACAGGGAGTCATAGCAGCTCTACCTAATATATAGAAACAAACACAAGAAGGCTGCCAAAATGAGGAGACAAAGAAACATGGCCCAAATGAAAGAACAGATCAAAACTCCAGAAAAAGAGCTCCATGAAATGGAAATAAGCAATCTATCAGATGCAGAGTTCAAAACATTGCTTATAAGGATGCTCAAGGAACTTAATGAGGACCTCAACAGCTTAGAAAAGATCCACTCAGAAACAAAGGATTCACTAATTAAAATAAAGAACAATTTACAGGGAAACAACAGTAGAATGGATGAAGTCTAGAATCAAATCACTGATTTGGAACATAAGGAAGCAAGAAATGACCAATCAGAACAAAAGGAATACAAAAGAATCCAAAAAAACAAGGATAGTATAAGCAGCCTCTGGGATAACTTCAAGTATTCCAACATTCACATCATAGGGGTGCCAGAAGGAGAAGAGAAAGAGCAAGAAATTGAAAATCTATCTGAAAAAATAATGAAAGAAAACTTCCCTAATTTGGTGAAGGAAATACACATGCAAATCTAGGAAACACAAGAGTCCCAAACAAGATGGATGCAAAGAGGACCACTTCAAGACATATCATAATTAAAATGCCAAAGGTTGAAGATAAAGAAAGAATCTTAAAAGCAGCTAGCTACCTGCAGGGGAGTTCCCATAAAACTGTCAGCTGATTTCTCAAAAGAATCATTGCAGGCTAGAAGGACTAGCAAGAAATATTCAAAAGTCATGAAAAACAGGGATGTACAGCCAAGATTGCTCTACCCGGCAAAGCTATCATTTAGAATCGAAGAGCATATAAAGACCTTCCTAGACAAGAAAAAAATAAAAGGGTTCATCATCACCCAACCATTATTATATGCAATGTTAAAGGGACTTATGTAAGAAAAAGAAGATCAAAACTATGAAAATAAAATGGCAAAAAAATTATAAATCTAGCAACAATTGAATCTAAAAAAAAAAAGAAGGAAACAAGAACAGAGACAGAATCATGTATACGGAGAGCGTTTTGATGGTTGCCTGGTAGGAGGGAGGTGTGGGGAAATGGGTGAAGAGGTGAGGGGATTGAGAAGTACAAATAGGTAGTTACAGAATAGCCTTGGGGATGTAAAGTACAGTATAGGAAATGGAGTAGCCAAAGAATTTATATGCATGGCCCATGGACATGAACAATAGTGGGGCATGGCCTGAGGGAGTGAGGGGTACAGAGTGGAAGGGGAGTAAAGGGAGAAAAATCAGGACAACTGTAATCACATACTCAATAGAAAATAATTTTAAAAAGAAAAGAAAACTAATCACTCACTTAAGAGGTGACTAGGATTCAGGGCTTGTGGGGGAGCAGGACAAAGCAGTTAACAGGTATGGCTCAGAAAATTGCCACGATTTCTTCTTCAAGGTGATGAAACATTTAAATGCTATAGCACCCAGCAAGATAAATCACTGAAGGACTATCATGCTGAAATTATAGGAAAAAAATATCTAATAACTAACACAAACCAAGGTGTGTCTTCATTGAACACCTAGAAAGATGATGGTCTAAATACAGAGGAAGATTGAAAATGAAAATTGAATGTGCATTAGACATCTTGACTACTTGGTTTCATTTGGAACTAAGCCTATTTGGAAAAAGAGAACTCAAACTCAGTTGTTTGTCAAATATTTAGCTCTTTCTTGAATTTGAAGCCTTCTGAATCAGATTTGTGAATTTTAGTGTGTATGTGTGTTTGTTTTGGGCTTCCTGTTTTTTATTTTATTTTTTACCTTAAAATACAGTTCAAATTTTTGGCATTTAATTATATTTTCCAATTTTCTTGAGAAGTATTCTAAATAGTTTTTGGAGTAATGAAATACGCACACACAAGAAAATAGTACATGTGATGCCTTCCTATTTATTCTCCCATGCAATTAAGCTATCTTGTAGCCAAATGACTAAATCGGGTTTCTAGGAGGAGCAGCTGTCACTATGTATGATGTAGAATATTTAGACAGGGCTGACTCAGGGGCTGTGACATTTGTCCTGTCTTTAAATTGAGGTCAGTGTCGTACACAACCCCTCCCCAAGGAGCAGGGTGGACTGGACGAAGTTGCATACCCTGGCTGTCAGCTCAGTGGAAATGCCACATGGGACTTGTCACTCTGCCACATGGTAAGTGACACAGCCTGGCAGGTCATAGTCAGCACTACAGCACCTGCCTCTGGATTGGGCTCCAGTGGCAGCATCCGCCAGGCTCAGCCCTGGTCTAGTGTTGCACATGGGCAGACTGCCGACTCTTGTTTGAGTTTATGTCCCGCTGTGCTGACTGCAGAAGGAGACCAATCACTCGGAGCACTTGGTCCTGAGTTCAGCTCCACATCGGCATAGGCAAGCAAGGGTGGCTCTGGAAAGTGCACACTGAAAAGGGAGGAGAAGAGAGCAGAACATTCCAACCATTTCTGCTTGGCTGCCTGGATTAGCACTACGTTGCTGATCAGAATGGGCTTTGTAACAACAGGCGGATGTCACTGAAAGCGTCTCTCTTGTCTCTAGGCAGAATATTCCCGGCTTCTTGACCAGCGATACCTTCTCCAGTCTCCCACACACATGCATATGTGTGACAACATTTTCCAGATCAGTACAGCATATAGGGCCTGTGCTTTGGAGAACGGAGATACTGTTTCTTTGACGCTCACAGATTAATATCCTAAAACGTGAGCCTGGGTTTCAGCAGAGCAAGACTGAGAACTGTGTTGACATTTTCTTTTCCTTGACAAGGCTTTAGGTCTTGCTGTAGGGAGCTGGCAGTGAAAATCAGTAATAACTTGTCAAGAAGCAGTGAATAATGAAAAAAAAGTGAGTGTAGGTAACCAACATCTGAAAATGCATATGGACATATATATTACAGGCTTTCAGGTGGAATATTTTTAAAATAAGGCTATAGCCTATAATCTCCATTTGTTATAACAATGACCCTGTATCTTAGTTTTTGAACCATAAGGAAGAAAACTTTCTATCATATTCTTCTTCCTAGGGATTTGTGTCTTAGACCGTAAGTTGAATAGACTGTTTGCAAAACTGTGCTCTAGGTTAATAAGGTTGTCTTTAGTTTTGAACATGTGAAAAAAACTGCACACATTTCAGCCAGGGTTTGAATTATTGCCCAGGGTCATTGTCCCAACGTAATTCAAGGAGTGATTTAGCCTCAGCATTTGAAATGTAGCCTTCATCTCCCGGGATCCATAAAAATTGTGAACAGGGAAACTGTGGTTATAGTTAAGCAGAGCCTGAAATAATAACTTAGCAAATAAAGGTGTTTATCGGGTTAAGTCAAAAGGCGGCATTCTCCATCATGTCCATTAAATACTTTCTTTATGCAAGTGCTTAAACTGGCAAATACAACAGTGATGGAGAGATTGAAAACAAAGCCCCCCCTCCCACCCAGTAAAAGGGAGAAGCATACATTGTTGGCTTTGTTTCTGGCTCTTCATCGGCTGAGGACAGTTGTTCGTCTCAGGCAGCCTTGGGGAAGAGTACTGAGACTCTCATTCCAGCCACTGGTCTATCCTGAAGGGCAAGAAGAACAGCTAGCAGAGTTTCCATGGGCCGTGGATCCCCCGTAATGAAATATTAACAAGTATTCCCAAAAGGAATGGATCTGAAATAGTTGACTTGATGCTTGTACTCTTCATGTATCTTTTTCTCAGCTTCCTGAATTGTCCCACGGTGCACATTTCCATTCCCTGTCACACCCACTTCGTTTGATGCCAAAGCTCCTACTGGGGCTGTGTTCGAAGCTCTCTTCATTTTGGGGGTGTGAGTGAGTTGTGAATCAGGGTGCAGTCTTCAATGGGAAGGAAGGGCTGCTAACCCAACACAAACTGAAGTGGCCAGAAGCTACAAAGGAAATGGAAAGAGAAAAGAGGGGCAAGTTCACCCATTAACTTACTTACCCCCACCTAATGCACAGCTGCTGAGTCTGACAAACACCTCTGCTCCCCTGACTGAGGGGACACAAAAGAATGATTCTTTTTACACCCGGGCTGACTCACTTTCCAATGACAATCTCTTACCCTGGTTGCCTTAGAGATACCTACTTTGCCGTTTCTCCCAGGCACCAGACCAAGAAAAACACACCAGATTAGTGCACTGGCATTTCTTCTGACCTGGCTAAAGAAAGAAAGGAGACCTGTTCATTTTAAAAGTCAGGAACAAAGTGTCAGGTGGCTTTGATTTATGACAGAAATCGGAAGAAGAAAGTTGAAGTAATAGCACTATCCAAATAACGCTGCCCAGGAAACTCAGGGGTCAAGAGAGCTTATCAAGAGCCTTTTATAGGCAAGCTCTTCCGTGTGGAAGAAAAAGGGTCCGAATGAGGGAGAAAGCCCAAAGATCAGGATGTGAACCCACATCCACTGGGATTGGATTTAGTCACGTTCCTTAAGGCAGCTTGGTGCAGGTGGATAAGTAAACACCAATACAAAAACTGCAAGCGACAGTCTGCCCTGTCATAGAGTGTTACTCCTTCCAACAAGATCGCTGAGCAAGGAAAAATACTTCAGAGTTTTCGTTAATAAAATCAATGCCAGGGCTGACACTCGCACCCGTCTTCCTTCTCCCATGTTGCCAGTGATGACTGAGCACACAGTGCCGCCTGCCTCCTGGCTTCCCTCTGAAGTGCTGTGCTACAGCTGCGGCAGGGCCAGCAGCACAGGTGGCACCCACAGGGCCAGCCGGAAGCAGCAGGGTATGCGGCCTCAGTGGATCGCCCTCGCTGCAGGTCACTGGATCGCTGTTTGAATGCAACATTTTTGTGGTGTCTCTCTCATGCAAGCAAAGCCACATGCTCTCCTGTCTGCTGTCACATCTGCACTCAGATTACTTAAATATTATTTGTGACATGGAGGTTTTAATCTGGTTATGCAGAGAGGAGCTGGGCTGTGGGGGCACATTTAATTGGCTCCCAGCAGAGTGGTGAGCACTTCTGCGGAGTGTAGGGTTTGTGTTCCCTCCTTCTCAAAGAGTTACCATTTTCACCTCTTATTAATGTCCTCTGGTTGTTAAATTACAGCAGCACATTATAGTGGCGCTGGGTTCCCTCCTGGAGTGAATACAAATGAAGGGCATTTCCTTGTATTTTTAGAGGTTTTGGAAAATGTAGTGATTTGTGGCTTTGATCAATCCTGTTGTCTGGTGTATGTCTGCACAAACCTGTTTCAAATAAATCTTTTGTTAAGGTAAATGATTGGGCCATGTTTTACTTTGGAATTTTCCCCCACTAATAAGCGGTTGGTGCCATAGGGACACCGGACTCTAACACAGGGGTTTTTCAGCAGGTACAAACGATGTGTATGCTCTGGAGGCTGCCAGCCAGTAACTGCTGGTAAACGGGCGAGAGTGCAGGGGAATCTGAATTGCAGATTAACCTGAGCTCGGTGTGCTCCCGGGGGACTGCTGCCTTTATGAGAAGAGGGTCCGAGGGGTCATGCTGGGTCTGGACTGATCACGCAAAGGAAAAAATTGTGGCTAGAAGGTCTTCTTCCCGTAACCACTTTACTGCCTTTAGGTCATCTCAGTTTCCCTGCAAACTGAAATGTGGGGAGGTCAAATTTTATCATCAGACATGAAATCATGACACTGTTGTTGAAGGGGTTCAGAACGTGCCCCCCAAATATGCTGCTTTGGCACATTGACTATTTTGAGCTGAAGGCACTTGAGAATCACCAAATAGATGCAGGGAGAGTTCTCTGCCCTCCTGCTTCTACCTTAAAGCAAGTCTGTGCATTTCCCCTGAGAAAGGTGCCCTCCCAGCACCAGAAAGAACGTCCTTATCACCAAAAACCGGGGGCAAAGCTGGAATGGGCCTGTGCAAACGAACCTACTAAAATAGTCCTGACCCTCCAATAGTTTTCTCCATATATTCTCTAGTAGCCCAAGCACCTTTGTCCCGTCACATACCTGTTGGAGTCTTACGGCTTCTTCGGAGTCTTCATTTTCCTGCTGAGACCCCCATGTATAGGTAAAAATATTAAATTTGTACACTTTTCTATTGATCTGCCTTATGTCAGTTAATTCTTAGACTAGCCACAGAACCTAAGAGGGCAGACATAAGTTTTCCTCCTTGACATTATTTTTAAAAAAAGTATACTGGACCTGTGCCCATTCATTCCCTGTAGGAACAGAACATGGCATTCATGTTGGTGTCCACCGCCTTGGCATGCTCTGTCTACTCTGCAGAGGCATGTCGCACCTGGATGAGGTGGGAGCTGGAGGCCCCAATGTTGGGGTCATTGTCAGTGTCAGCCTCGAGAACATGGGGTTGGGGGGCCCCTCACTAGAAACCAGCTCAGGCTCTGGATCACAGCCTGCTCACCTGGCTTGCACGGGCAGCTCTGCACTACCCCAGCACACAGTGAGGACAGAACCTGAGTGTAGAGGACAGGGAAGAAAGTCTGCTAGAGACAGTTCCCTGCAGAGGCTTGAGCCTGGAACCCAAGAAAACCTCTTAATTGCCCACTTCAGATTTACTACATTCTCCCATGGCTGACTGATTCCATAGTCTGTGTCTTCCTAGAACTGGATTTGGCCAGCAGGTGCAGCCTTGGTAGCCCAGGCACAGGCCAGACCAGGAGGCCAGGCCTTACTTTCTGGCAGAATTCTGTAGCTTGAAACAGAGCAGGAAGTGACTTTCTTCTGCTCTACATAATTCTGGACTTTCTTTTAGCCATATAAAACAAAATGATTTACTACCCTCCATGGTGAAGTGTTCCATTCCAACCTTCACCATTTCTTGGTTGTATCTCCAAAATCTGCCTTGGCTGCTATGGTGATGTTTTGAAATGCCATCCTTCACTTCTGACCACCAGAGTAAACCTGAGCCTTGGAGAGGTCCTAGCAACTGAAGATGGTTTGCAGACCCTATGCTTCTGCCTAAAGCAATGTTCTTTAGAATAGTTTTCTCTCTGAAAAAAACTCAGGGTACTTTGAAAAATCATTCAGAGTCTGCTATTTATTTTCAAACAGTTTATGTGAGACACAGATATGACGGGAGGGGTTAAAATGCATATCAGAGCCCCAGGGCCTGTGACAGGAGACTGCGCCAGCCCCCCACGGCTTCTGCCTGCATTCCCTTCCACGTCGTGATCTTTCAAGGGAACTTCCCCGCTATCGTTGAAAGCCAAGCAGTGCTGTAACTGGGACTATATGTGGAGCTCTGGTCTAAAGGAATACAAAATAAAATCATCTACCAAAAGCTAAAAGTACCAGACACACAGAGTCCAGCTTCCAAATATTAAGCTTTCATTTATTTAAAGTCGGCCACACACATAAATAAAATGATTTCAAATTCCTGAGAGTTGGCTTCAAAGCTCCATCTTTAGCTGTTTTTCTTTTTTTATAATGAACTGTCTTTGACTTTGGACTCCAGAGGGACGAATGCTTAAAGAAAGGGAGCACAGGAGAAACAGCCTTGGCCTGAGCCTTCAATTGGAAGAGTCTGTCCCAGGAGTTTCTGTATCATTGTTATGAGAGTTGTTTACACAATTTAGTGCTACATTGGACTCTCGCCCCTACTCTGAAGAACATGTTTTCATTTGACATATTTTAAATTAATTGCCAAGAAACACTTCCTGATTCCCCCCTCAACTTTCCAAATGGTAGTTGTGCATACACTGAGATTTGTTTGATTTAAAGTTCTGCTGACCTAACACATCTTGCCCATGGCTGGGGAATGGACAGTTGTCCTCCTTGCTTTCCAAAGGGACCTGCCCGGAGAGTATGAGCGGCTGCTGTGACCTGGAACAGAACAGTCCTTCAGCTATGAACCGAGGTGTTAAGATCACTTTTGTCCTTCTCAGTGTCCTTTCGAGAAGCTGTCTGCCAATTACTTACAAAGATGGCCCAAGACAAAGTCTTTGAAATTGTTTCAGTATTACATTTAATATTGGGTGAAGATGAGAAAAAAGGGACAGGGTGACCCTTACTCAATTGTAACAGAAACTACCTTCAAGCAAACTTATTTAACATTTTGGCTGGAAACAGCTTCAGTGGAACCCCACTCTCCAGTTTCTTTGGTGACAAGTTCCACGCAGCTTGCTGCTGATGGGAGACACCGCAGAGCAGGAAGACGAGGGGATCCCCTTGAAACCAGCTGTCCCTGTGTGAGGGGCAGAAAATTCAGACATTCAGAAAGCTTTTGCAACTGTGTTCCTAAGTGCACACATATACACATATAATGGTTCTGTGGGGAAGAAAATGTAGACACAAATGTACAAGAATACAGAAGAAGAAAATTCTTCTTAACCCTGAGAATTTGGCAAAGCAGCTCTGACAATGCCATAGAAGGTATATAAGGGCTTAATCTGTTTCTTATACTTGGGGACAGGAGAAAACTCACTTATGGGCAACTGAGGAGGCTAAAGGGAAAATGCCCCAGGGTCCTCCATTGCTGTCTGAGCAGACAGCCAGATGTTTGTCTGAGAACCTGCCTTTCTGCTAAAGCTACTGAGCCTCCTGCTCCCAAGGACAGGCCTCAAGTGGCAGGCAGAGGCCGAGAGCACTGGGCTGAGCAGCTCAGGTGTGCCTCCATGCAGATGCCAGGCAAGGCCTTCTCACGATCTCAACTCTACCCATCCCAGGGAGCTTCGGCCAGGAGTATTGCTCCAAGCACACCCTTCTCACTGCTCTTTGGAACCCAAACCAGGTCCCCAGCCCCCTGGAATGTATATTTAGAGGAAGAGACAGACAATAAACAATGGGGTGTATAATCAGATACCATGTCATGCAGCATACACGATATCTTGGCTTGGACTACTGTAACAAAAATACCATGGACTAAGTGGCCAATAACAACATTTATTTCTCCTAGTTTTGGAGTTTGGAAGTCCAAGATGCAGGTTCTTTTTCTGGTGAGGGCCTGCTTCTCGGTTCAGAGACAGTGGTCATCTCACTGTGCTTCGCTGGGCAGAAGGGCCTCGGGCATCTCTCTGGGGCCTTTTATAAGGGCACTAATACCATCCAGGAGGTCTCCATCCTCTTGACCTAATGACCTCCCAAAACGCCCACCTGCTAAGACCATCACATCTCGGGAGACACAAACATGCAGTTAATAGCAGATGGCAACGGCCCTTCCATCCAGGCTCTGTGGCTGACACGGGGGCTCCCCAGTGGACAGTTAAGTCTTACTCCACAAATGCCATTGTCTTTCTCTTGTCAAACAACCTCTTAAAACTGCTCTGTGTTTAGACACCTCCCTGTTGGTCATACAAGTAAGTGAGTGGGAAAGGAAGAGAACGATGTCTTTTCTTTCCCCCCAATGGCACCTTTCTGCTCACCAAACAGAACATCTTCCTCAGCCAGACCCGAGTCTTTCAACGCCCAGTCTTACCTCCCCACAATCTCTCTGCTTACTCTCCCTTCTCCTCCCTGATGGCTTCTTGTCCTTCGAGGCTTTATTCTAGTCAGCCTCCTCTAGGAATGCTTCTCGGACAATGGTGCTCCTGTCTCTACACCACACAGCACCTGGGCACTGTGGGCCTGCACCTTTCTAGCAGTGTGCATTTTACACACAGAAGCCTACCTCTCCAAGAAGATTATAAACTTCCCCACAATCAGGCCCATGTTGCCACATGTGTACAGCGCAACTTGTATGATGAGATGAACATGGACTTAGAATCAAAGCACTTGTCTTCAGAAATTTGGCCAGTCATTAGCCTCATGACCTTGCAAATATTATTTAACTCTTCTGTACCTCAATTTTTTCACCTATAGGACTGGGAACAAACCTTCCCTCCCTCCTCATGAGCAATGGTGATGACAGGGCTGATGTGCGGCACCCATTCTGGCACAACTCTGCCGCTTGTTAAAATATTGAAATATTCCATATCAGTTGATAAATAGTCACTTTCCTTATTAGTAAAGGGGCAGATGAAACTCTCCACAATCCAGCAACTATAAATGGTGATACCACCAGGCAGACTGATAAATACTTTTAAGACCACATCTGGTTGTGAGACTCTCCATTCACTCATTTCAGAACTATGTTCCAGGCATGCTTCTGTGTGCTAAAAACAAACAAACAAAAAACAACAACAACAACAACAACAACAGAAAACGAAGCTTCCAAAGAACTCAACACAGGAAGGGACATAGACATGTAAATAAACAAAATGTTACCTGTCATTAACAAACCACCTCAACGTTTAGTGGCTTAAAACAACAGGTTCCTCAAAAATAGTAATAAACATAGACATACAATATGATCCAGCAACTTCACTTTTGGGTATAAAGACTTGAAAGCTGGAACTCCCACTGATATTTACATACTCATGTTCATGGCAGCATTGTTCACAGTAACCAAAATGTGGAAACAACACAAAGGTGCATCAGCAGATGAATGGATGAACAAAATGTGGTCTGTAGACACAACAGAATATTATTCAGCTTTAAAAAAGGAAGGGGATTCTGACACATGGTATAATATGTAATATGGATGAAACTTGAAGACATTATGCTAAATGAAATAAGCTAGACACAAAAGGACAAATATTACATGATTCTACTTGTATGATACTCCTAGAATAGGTAAATTCTAAGAAACAAAAAGTAAAAAAGCGGTTGTCAGGGGCTATGAGAAGGGGTTACAGGGAGTTAGTATTTAATGGATATAGAACTAGAATTTGGAAGATGAAAAATTCTGGAGATGGTGATGGTTTACAACAATGTGAATGTACTTAATGCCAATGAACTGTACACTTAAAAATAGTTAAAATGGTAAGTGTTATGCTATGTATATTTTACCATAGTAAAAAAAAAGAATTACAGTCACTTCTTGTGCTCATAAATGTACAATTTGGCTAGGGTTCAGCAGGACTGATCCATTCCTGCGTTGTCTCTGGGTCTCTCCATACGGTCTCTCCATCATAGTGCCCGCAGGGTGGTCACACTTCTTATGTGGCAGCTCAAGTTTCCCTGAGTGAGTGTTCCAAGAGACCAGAAGTAGAAGCCGCCAGGCTCTAAGGCAGAAGCCCCAGAGCACACTCAGATCCAAGGTGTATGATAACCCACTTCTCCACAGAAGGATTTCAGAGAATTTGTAGCCATTTTTATTCTACCACAATGTGGTAAGTGAAGTGTGTACAAACTACTAGGGTAGTGTGGAGACAAGATGACTCTCTGGGGATTCAGGAAGACTCTCAGCGGGGAGGAAAATGTCTCATCCTGGATGAGGTAATTGATGTGAAAACATCTTATAGGGTTAAACTGTAAAATGTTTTACCAGTCAGTGCACTATCTATGATGGCGATGGTAAATATTAAATTAAGAAAAGGTTTTGCAGCTGCTTCCCAATTGATAAGATGCAATCAAACATAGACCTGATTCTCACCCTATTAAATTTTTAAGGGGCTCTGAGCTAGTAACCTGAGAATGCACATAGCAGGCACACTATATAAAAAGATGTGCATGCATTCCAGAAACTAATCAGCTTGTGGAAGATGTCCACGTGGGGTGCCTCACTCTGTACTGAACTCTACAACAAGTCAATGCCATCAACGTGCATTGAGCACTAGCATATACCACCTAGTCCAAGGTGGATGGTAGTCATGAGGTTCTAACATAGCCAATTCATTTTCCACTAACCATAGAGATGAATGTGAGGGAAAATACCATTTGTCAAGCACAGTTTTTTCTTTATAACCACATTGTGAAATAGAGGCATCACTGAATCAAATAAAGTTCTGATACTTCTAAATAAATGATTGCTGAATGAATATGAATCCTTAGATGTTCAACAAGAGCAAGGACTCTTTTCTGTTCCAATATACTCTTCATTAGATTTATATTTTCTTTTTTAATTGTATTTTATTGAATATGTTATTACAGTTGTCCCAATTTTCCATTTTGCCCCCTTCCACTGAACCCCCCCCCCCAATTCCTCAGGCAATCCCAACACCTTTGTCCACCTCCATAGGTCATGCATATATGTTCTTTGGCTACTATATTTCCTATGCTGTACTTTACATCCACACGTCTATACTGTACCTACCAATTTGCATCTTAATCCCTTCATCTTTTTTGTCCATTTCCCCAGAATCCTTCCCAAATCCCCCACCAACAAAATGTTCTTTGTATCTACAATTCAGCTTCCATTCTTTTGTTTATTTTGCTTTTCAGGTTAAGTTGTTGATAGACATGTATTGCCATTTTATTATTCATATTTTTTATTTCTTCTTCTTCTTAAAGAAGGCCCTTTAACATTTCACATAATGCTGGTTTGGTGATGAACTCCTTTAGTTTTTTCTTGTTTGGGAAGCTCTTTATCTGTCCTTTGATTCTAAATGATATCTTTGCTGAATAACCTTGACTGTAAGTCCCTGCTTTTCATGACTTTGAGTATTTTTTGCCAATGCCTTCTATCCTGCAAAGTTTCTTTTGAGAAATGAGATGACAGTCTTACAGGGGCTCCCTTGTAGGTAATTAACTGCTTTTCTCTTGTTGCTTTTAAGATTCTCTTTTTGTCTTTAACTTTTGGCACTTTAATTATAATGTATCTTGTGGTGGACCTCTTTGGGTTCATCTTGTTTGGGACTCCCTGCACTTCCTGGACTTGTATGTCTATTTCCTTCACCAAGATAAGGAAGTTTTCTGTACTGTTTTTTCAAATAGGTTTCTAATTTCTTGCTCTCTCTCTTCTCCTTTTGGCACCACCCATGATACAGGTGTTGGTACAATTGAAGTTATCCCAAAGGCTCCTTACACTATCCTCATCTTTTTGGATTCTTTTTCCTTCTTGCTTTTCTGGCTGGGCATATTTTTCTTTCTTATATTCCAAAGCACTGATTTGATTCTCAGTTTCATCCACTTTACTGTTGATCCCCTGTAAACCGTTCTTTATTTTAATTAATGTATCCCTCATTTCTGAATAGTTCCTTTTTATAGTTTCCATGCCCTTTTTCACACTGTTGAAGTTCTCACTAAGTTCACTGAGCATCATTATAATCAGTGTTTTAAACTCTATCTATATCTAGTAGACAGCTTGTCTCCATTTTGTTTAGTTCTTATTCTGGAGTTCTGTTCTGTCCTTTTATTTAGGCCATGTTTCTTTCTCTTTTCACTTTGGCAGCCTCCCAGTATTTGTTTTTATGTGTTATGTAGAGCTGCTTTGTCTTCCAGGCTTGGTAGAGTGGCCTAATGTAGTAGGTATCCTATAGGGTCCAATGGCACAGCCTCCCCTATTACTCAAGCTGGATACTCAAGGTGTACCCACTCTGTGGGCTATTTACACTCTTTGTTGTAGTTGAGCCTTGATTGCTGTTGGCACATCCAAGGTCAGCCACTGCCTGTGTTCTGTCTGGGATCACAAAGCTACAAAGAGATCTGCAGATGGCTACTACTTGTGTTGAGCTTAGAGGTACTCAGGCAGGGTCAAATTGTGAACCAAAGCTTATCACTGCTTGTTCCAAGCCTTGGACAACTTAGTGAGAGATAATGGCTTAATGGCTTGCTAAAGCCAGATGCTGCTTGTTTGAAAATCTGAAGCATGAACCAAGACCAGACATTTGTATGGAAAAGCCACTGGAAACAGCTTGGGTGGGCCCAAAGTTGAGAGTCACCAGAATAGGACAATAGTGTGAGTCAGGTTGATAGAGTCTCAGTTATGGCTGCTGCTTGCTAGCTATGTCTCTGTTGGGGGAGGGCTCAGAAAAGGAACAGTGGCCTCTGCCAGTACTTCTGTCTGGTAGAAAGCTGCCCCACAGCTCTCTCCTTGATGCCAAACAATTCACTTCTTCCTCATATGTCTCTGGTGTCTTTCAATTTACTGCCCCTATGCTGGAGCTCAGAGGTAGTGAGTCTGAGTAAGTCTGTGCATGGGCCCTTTAAGAGGAAATGCCAGAGAGTCCAGCAGTTTCTATCTTCCACAGCCTCAATCCTTGCTGGTTTTTACAGCCAGAAGTTATGGCAACTTCTCTTCCTAGTACTGGAACCCTGGGCTAGGGGAACTGGTGTAGGGCTGGAACCCTTCATTCCTTAGATATCCCTCTTGATTTTTATTGTGGGTATGGGACCAACCCATTTTGCATCTCTGAACCCCCTACCCATCATGATATGGTTTCTTCTTTAATTCTGTAGTTGTAGGACTTCCATCCAGCTTAATTTCTGATGGTTCTGAATGATGATTGTTCTATAGCTTAGTTGTAATTTTGATGTAAATGTGCAAGGAGGCAAGTCGTGTTTACCTATGCTGCTATCTTGACTAGAAGTCCCTCCTTTTTCTCTACATTAAAAATTTGTTAGTAGTAAAACTAATATAACAATGTTGTACTGATTTAAAAAAGAAGAAAATGAAAACATTGATAATAAAAGCTAAAAAAATCTACTCTAGATTACTCTTAGCTTTCCAATTTATTATTAAGAAAAATTGTTTTAAGATGGCTCTGGTGATTTCAAACTTTTGCCATCATCTGTTAGTTTTGTGGGACTAAATATTTGGAATCAATCTGTGATTGAAATCTAGATTGAAGCAGCAAATATCGTTCTCATACAGGTCACCCTAAGAGTGGTCCAGGAATAAAACAAACAAGACTAAAGTTTCTGTTCTGTCTCAGGCATTGTTAACTGAATTGCTATCTGGAAACTTCTATAATCAAAGAAAAATCTGTGTGTCTATATAAACTTAGTTATATTTGATCCTACATTTAAATACTTACAGTATAGCCTTGGCCTAAGGATACTGCTTATTAATTCATTTTGAAAAACTGAAAATCTTGATTTCTAAATATTTTTCCCCCTTCACAAATATTAACCACCTACATAGGGTAACAGGCTTTATACTAGGTGTGAAGAGTCACTTAGTCACAGTATCTATCCTCAAGGAACTCACCATATAGGGCACATGTACATAGTTAAATATAAGACCAGGCAGTGTGACATAATGTTACAAGCAAGTGCTATTGGAATGGAAAACAAAGAGAAATCATACAAAGTGATTGCAAAAGGAACAGAGAGCACCATTGTCCCCACCCCACCCCCACCCCTGCCCAACTTCTATTGCTTCTAGTTTCTCTACTCTGATTTCTAAGGATTTTTTGGATAACATAAAAACAGGAGGACAGAAAAAGGATCCCAGGAGAATGCGACCAGGTAAGGTTTTAAAGATTGTTTAAAATTTAATACTTACTGCATCAAGCCACTCAGTCAAGTCTGAGAGACAAAGTAGCTCTACCTAGTACACAGAAATAGATGCAGGGAGGTTGCCAAAATGAGGAGAGAAAGAAACATGGCCCAAATGAAAGGACAGAACAAAACTCCAGAAAAAGAACTAAACAGAATGTAGACAAGCCATCTACTAGATGCAAAATTCAAAACAATGGTTATAAGGCTGCTCAAGGAACTTAGTGAGAACATCAACAGTCAGAAATGAAGAATCTGCTAACTGAAATGAAGAACAATTCACAGGGAACCAACAGTAGAGTAAATAGATAAGGTCTAGAATCAAATCAGCAATTTGGAATTAAAAAAAAACCCACTCAATCACAACAGCAAAAAAAAAAAAAAAAGAATCCATAAAAATGAGAATAGTGTAAGGAGCCCTTGGGATACCTTTAAGGATAGCAACATGCACATCATGGAGGTGCCAAAAGGAGAAGAGGTCAAGAAACTGAAAACCTATTTGAAAAATAATGACGAAAAATCATTTCCCTAACTTAGTGAAGGAAATAGACATACAAGTTCAGGCAGAGAGTCCCAATCAAAATAAACCCAAAGAGGCCCACTCCAAGACATGTGATAATTAAAATGCAAAAGGTTAAATACAAAGAGAAAACCTTGAAAACACAAGAGGAAAACAGTCACCTACAAGAAAACACCCCATAAATCTGTCCACTGATTTCTCAACAGAAATTTTGCAAGCCGAAGGGATTGGCAAGAAATATTCAATCAAGATTACTCTCCCCAGCAAAGCTATCATTTAGAATGGAAGAACATATAAAGAATTTGTCAGACGAGAAAAAGCTAAAGGAGCTCACCACCAAACCAGCATTATAGGAAGTGTTAAATGGTCTTCTTTAAAAAGAAGAAAAAAATTTTTTTAATTACATCAATGTTTCTCTCCTTCTCTTTTTCCCTCCCTTCCCCTTTTTCTAAAAATATATAAATAAAATCTTTAAAAAAGAAAGAGAGAAAGAAAGAAAAGCCCTGATGGTTATAGCTCAGTTGGTTGGGCAGCATCCTGCAAAGCGAAAGATCGTCGGTTTGATTCCCAGACAGGACACGTGGCTGGTTTGCAAGTTTGCTTTCCAGTTGAGGTGCATGTGAGAGGCAACCAATCAATGCTTCTCTCTCACATCAATGTTCCTCTCTTTCTCCCTCCCTTCCCCTCTCTCTAAAACTAAATTAATAAAATATTTAATATATACATAAACAATAAAATGGCAAAAATATATATCTCAATAATTTAATATAAAAACAAAATAAACAGACAAGCAGAACAGAAATAGTCATGGGAATGTGAAGTACAGCATAGGGAATATAGTCAATAATAGTGTGTTCCAATAACTACGTATGTTGCACCAATCTTGTGTGCAAGATTTATCGGGATGGTCGCTTATATAATGTATAATCACTGGGCTGTATACCTGAAACTACTATAATAATGTATGTTAACGGTAAATGAAAAATTAAAAATAAAATGATTTAAAATTTAAAAAAATAAACAAATGTAGACAAATGTGTACAAGGTCCATGCATGTTGTTACAAATGGCAGGAAATCCTCCTCCCATAGCTGAATATATACATTTACCAAAGTAACACGTTATACACCTTAAATTTACACAATATTATATGTCAAATATTTATTTGATTTAAAAAATAAAACAAAGAAAGGAATTGTCAGGTGCTACTATTAAGCTTTAATCAGGAGATTAAGTTAAGCCTGTGAACTATGTGTTCAACTATAAAGAAAAAAATTTTTCAAACAAATGTAAAATACATTGTCAAAGCCTGTGTCCAAGTGATTACACTGAAAAAGGGAATCCCACTTACCATGTGTGAGTCAATTGTTTGGCTTTTGCACATTTAACTGTCAGCTCATTTTCTAGGAAAGCATTGTTTTAAAGTGGAAATTATTTATAGCTTCCTACTAATAATCAAGCCAGTTTGAGTCAACTTTACTGTGCAACTATGATTAAGAACAATTTCTGCTTTCAGGGAGTTTGGAGTTCAGTTTGGGAAAGAAAATGTCAATAAACACATTTTTTTAATTCAGAAAAATATGGCATTAAAAGCAAATATGCAGGCTGAAAAACATTTTTGCAAAATAAGATATACTGTTTAATTTCAAGGCATAAAATTTTTCCCCCAAATAATTGTGTATTCATTTCTTCAATGTTTTTTATGAATCACTTTTCTTTCTTTTCTTTTTAAATTTTATTGTATTTTAATGGTTATTCAAGTATAGTTTTCTGCCTTTTACTCCCATCTCAGCCCACCCCCAGCTCTCCCCACCTCCTTCCCATTTCCACCCCCACCCCTAATTTTTGGTCATGTGTCCTTTATACTTATTCATGTAAACCCTTTCCCTTTTCCCCTTGAAATTCCCTCCCATCTCTTCTCTGGTCACTGTCAGCCTGTTCGCTATTTCAGTGTCTTTGGTTATATTTTGCTTGTTTGCTTGTTTTGTTGTTTAGGTTCCTGTTAAAGGTGAGACCATATGGTATTTGTCTTTCACTGCCTGGCTTACAGGTATCACTTTTCTTAAATAGCATTTGCCTGGTTTACTCAGCTAAGCTTTTGAGATTATTTTGATAACATTAGCTTAATTTTATTTATGCCAAAATTTTTAATATTTCTGGAAAAAATATAAATATGGTTTAAAATTTAACCCAAAATCTTCCCACTTACATAAACCAGAGCCCCGGGCAAGTTAACTAAGGGAAGCAACACCCTGTGAGGAGCAGGCTGTCATGGCAGGCACCATCGAGTTCCATCACTTCATTGTCCACAGTCTGTGCCTTTCTCAAGGAATGTCCTAAAGTGGCTTCTGAAAGACGCCTGCAAAGTCCCCACCAACTCAACTGCCCAAGGAACAATGGCAGACTCAACTCTGATGGAGCATTGAGTTTTTAGTTTTGCACTTCAGTGGGGTGTGGGAGCTACATTAGGGTCTGTTGCTGACTTAATGCACAAATGCAGTGAAGTAGACTAATGTGTTTGCAGCACACACATCACAGAGATAAAAAGAATCATCAGGGCCACATATGGCACTAGGCAGAGTCTTGGCCTGCAGGATGCCAGCTATTGACTTCCAAAGTCACAAGCTTCACCTCAGCATCAATTTGTACCAGTTTCCAGCTCTTAAAAAAATGTTTGGCATTTTCAGAATCAGCTTCATTGCATCTCCCAGGAGGAAACCAGTTAGCAGGTGCCCCTTTGGTGGACATGTCAGGGCCTTTTCTTCAATATTCTAGGTTCTAATATTACCCTCCAACAGCCCCCCCCCCACACACATGCACACATTTCTTCCCTTTGTTCCTTTGGCCCTGGGGGTGATAACTGCTTCAGGCACTTACTCACTCTGTACCCCTCAGTGTGCCCCTTTGCTGTTGTGGTTCCCTAACACCTGTTCAACCAATTTCTTCTACCAATTCTCTCTGTTAAAAATAACTGGTGTGATAGTGGCCATATCTACTGAGGCAAATACACATCTACCCTGACATAGCAACCCACTCCTGGAATTCTTCCCAAGAGAACTGAGTGTTTATGTTCACCAAATGCATGTTTATAAATGTTCCTAACTGCACTATTCCTCGCAGGCCCAAAATGAAACTAACCCGAATGTCTATCAATAGCAGAATGGACAAATAATTATGATACATTCATGTGGTGGAATACTACACAGCAATGAAAAGGAACAAACTCCTGCTTCATTCAACATTAGTCATTACAATGTTATTAGTCATAACATTGAATGAAAGAAGCCAGTCACAAAAGAGTATATACTGTGTGATCCCATTGATATGAAGTTCAAAACCAGGCAAAGCTAATCTATGATGACAGATATCAGAAAAGCATTTATCTTTGAAGGGAGTTATCAATAGGATTCTTTCTCTTCATCTGGGTAATGGTTTATCAAACTTTTCATTTAAGATTTGTGTGCTTTACTGTGTGTAGATTATAAGTCAGTAGAAAATTAACACAAAGTAACCCAGTCTATGATCCTTACTGGAACCCAAATCATTCATAGACATGCCAAGTGGCAGACTAGGAAGGTTCAGTAGGAATACCCAAACCTAGTAGAGATACAGAGAGGAGAGAACCCTGTGACTTTACAAAGCAACAGTACAGAGAAACAAGACAGGCTACTTAGGGCTTTACAAAGAGTGGTATTGATTCGAGGGTCAGAAAAAAACATTTCTGTACATGTCTCTTGAGCAAACCTAAAACACAGGAGATTTAAGCCAACCCAGGTAAAACTGATTACAATATTTGACCATGTATAATGCGCACTTTTCCCCCAAATTTTTGAGAGAAAAATAAGGATGCACATTATACATCGTAGTACTAATTCCATATCTATATAAATGTTTTAAATTCTTTTATTTATGCTTATGAATTATAAATGTAACTCTAGAAAGCAATAACAATATCCATATGCCAAGTAATACCCTGGAATACAATAATTGGTTTTACATATAAATACAAAATTGATTTAATAAATTAAAATGAAAAGATTTTTTTCCTGAAATTTTGGGCCAAAAATGTGGATGCACATTGTACACGGCAAAATATGGTAGTTACTGAAACAAAACAAGGAAACTCTCCTAAGCTAGTTCTGACATAAGGAGATATGTATGTTTGACATATTTTGTCAATATAAATTATGCACTTTTCTATATTGGACAGGTTAAAAGTATCTGAGAAGTTAAATTATATGTGTATTATAAAAACCTACTGGATACCCCTAGCTCTGTGCTGTGTCATATCCTTTGTCCCCATGCTAACCCTTTGACAGAGAGCAGGCTGAGGCTCAGAGACATGGAAGCAGGATGAAGGCCGTGCCTTCAGTGGTGAAAATGCGTTCCATCCTGAGTCGGTTCAGCTTCAGAGGATCTCCAATAGAACCAACTACAATGAGACAAGGAAAGCTAAGCCCTGCGAACAAACTCCAGTTATTTGAAAAATCAGTCAGCAATGGAGAAGAGGGTCTTGGGTGAGATAGCCTCGTGTAATAAGTTATTTCTGCTTCTAATTCTTCTGTGATCATCCTGCACACATATGTCTACAAGCATGTCATGATTTATATACGCGTTGTAGATGGCGAGCCATCTTCTACAGCTGTTATATCTGCTGAGCAAATAATGTCTCATGTAATGTATGATTTTTCTAAATGGAAAGACCTACACTTCAAGACAGTCGAAATTAAGATACAAATTTTATGATCTCACCTATAAGCAGAGCCTAATTAACAAAACTAACAAGCAAGCAAAATAAAACCAGAGATGTGGAAATGAAGAACAAACTGACAGTAACCAGAGGGCAGCAGGGAGGGGATAACAGGGGAAAATAGGGGAAGGGTCATCAAGGAGCCTGAATAAAGGACACATGGACAAAGCCAGTGGGAGCAGGTTCAAGGGCTGGAGGCACAGACGGGTGGGGCAGGGAGGGGGGATGAAAGGGGAAAATGGAGACAGCCGTAATTGAACAACAATTAAAAAATGTTTTTAAAGATACAAGTTTTATGTTTAAAATCAATCTTAAGTCCGCCATGATAAACTTTTTACCCCTTTAATTGTCTCTTATTTAAAAAGTTGTTTTAAAAGCATTAATTTTAAGTTTCCTGTTCTTGATTTAAGTCAAGGTCCTTCCATTTTAAGTATGTTGAAAGCATTCTGAAAAGTTAAGTGTGAAAAGCAAAATGACCCTCCCAGCCAGCTCTCTACATAAAGCTTTGAATTGTGTCTCACAGTGATTCTGTCATGGTGCTGCGAAATTATAATTAATATTAAAAAATACCTAACATCTTGGACAGGAGTAACTGTCCAGGGTTTTATTTTTCCATTTGTCACTAATAAGTCAGTCCATCTGGAAGAACAGAAGGTAAAGAAAAACAAATGCAAATCAATGCACTAAAACATGTTTACCTAGGGTATTGCTATAATTTGGGGGAAAAATTTAATAATTTCTAACAATGTTTTGTCATCTTTCATTTACTCAACCCCTTAAAGGCACTTGGATCAATCACAATTCATGGTTTAAGTTTACAACAAATTTAGAAGGCAAAGAGATTTTTTGTGTGAGACTTTTAGAATGAATGGGCCAGATGCAAATGGTGATTTCTGGCTCTTAAAAGAAGAGAAAGAGAGATGATGCAGGATGGAAGTGTTCCTGAGACTACCATCTAAGCAAGGGGAGGAAAAGGAGGATTAAAGTTGAGTGGTAAGAAATGGTATTCTCATTTATATGCATGATTTAGTCCTCCTTGTAGTATTTAGGCTTCCCCTATTAAAAAGGAGCAGGACTCTGTAAGTGGAGCACTAAGGGTGAGCCTTCCCTGGAGGCCAGGTCCAGACCTGCTTCTGGCTCCCAGGAACTCCCCTGAGTTTTTAAAGCCACTGCCACCACCCACTCTGTGTTGAGATTCCTCCACTCAAGATTTCACAGCTTCCTTGGACACTTTGATTTTTCTCCTACATAAGAGGCAGGGGAAATAAGCAAAATTGGGAAAGTAATCACATTTTTTAAGTCCTAGAAAGTTCACTCAGCCATTAGTGCTGACACATTATTTACTTAGCAGGAACTTAGCAAATCCATTCAGGCTGGCAGGTGCCTGAGCTGCTGGCTTTCCATCTTAATGACTGACAGGGTTGGTCTGATTTCTGTCTGCCCATCCCAGATGCTGACCAGCTCCCCCATGAGCATCCCCTGAGCAGAGGTCTGGGTCGGACAGGGTAGTAAAATACACATTACACAATTTAATGACGCTGTTCTGGCCGACTAGAAGAAGATCAGGCTACTTGAATGAGACGTTTCCATTCTAAAGTCTGTGAAAAAGGAACAAGCATATTCTTTTTAAGCATTTAGGAAGCTTAAGCAACTAAAAACGAGTGTGTTTGTAATTTAAACCACTTTAATGAACCACTGAGGATATGTGTGAGGCGACGGAAACTATGAGCAAAAGACCACTGCAAATTTGTAGGAAACAGAGACAAAGCCTCTGAGAGAAAAGGGACAATGTGTGAGCGCTGACACAGGTAGGACCCAAACTGAAAAAAAGAACTTTAATTCCAAACTCTTTCCGACCCCAACTTCAGCACCATTCAAACTCTTTTCTCTTGTGTCCAGTTCATTGGCAAACATCTGCCTTGCCTGTTCTTGCCAACTTCATTCTAACCTTCATGGTTCCCTCAGGAAATGTTTCCAAAGGAAGCTTAAATCTTAATGGGTGACAAAACAAGAAAATATCGGCCATGGAATTCAAACATAAATTTGTGATTCTTTTTTTAAAAATGAGCTCAAAGTAAATTTCATAGATGAAATATTTCATTTGGCAGTCATCTAGGAATGTATTCAGAAGTGGAAGGTGAGTTTTGCAAAGTAAATATGCTAAATTCAAATGCTTGTGTCTTAATGGGTCTTCTTACCACTTTGGATGTTGATATTATCGTTCAATTTTAACTTTTCCAGCTGCATAGGAAATGATAGAAGATATGTGTTTCCGGGCTCTTACATGGATATCAAAAGCTGGTTAATTTCTTCTTCCTCAAAACAGCACATTTTTATTTCCTGCACACAGTGATACAGGATGCCCCTGGAGCCCTCATGCACTGGCACGGGACATTCAGATACAGAGGAAAATGTGCAGCAGGAAACTGTCTTCCCACCTGTAACTGCTCCTTTTCATTTGCAAAAGATTTTAAAGTATTTCTACTGAGCATGCATTACAGCTCATATGTTCTGATTTCATGACAGTAGGGAAGATGTAAATAAACCAGGTTATTTGAAATGTTCTACTTTGGCTGCTAAATCACTCCAGTTTTTACCAAAATTGAAAAGGTCTGAGGGTGTACCCAATGATGTTATAGTTTTGGAAAGACCAAGTAGGACTAAGTGAAAAACACATGTCATTTATTAAAGTGCATTTTTGCTTTCATCGTGATATTTAATTGCCACATAGAAAAAGAGGAAAAGTTGGACAATCTTGTAGGAGAGAAGCAAGCACTCTCTTACATAAGCATCCCCATTCATGTAGTTTGAAAAGAGCAGTCCAGAACATTGCAGAGGGACACCTGAATGGAGGAAGGAGGAACCGGATCAGGGATTGGCCAAATATGGCCTGATGGCAAATCAGGCCTACTGCCCGTTTTTACAGCCCTGGAGTTTAGAATGAGTTTTACATTTTGAAATGAAAAATAAAAATAGAATACTTTGTGACATGTGAAAACTGTATGGAAGTCAAATTTCAGTGTCCATCGATCAGGTTTTACAGGACCCCAGCTCTGCTTACTGGATCGCAGCGGCTTCTGCATGCAGCACCTGAACTGAGTAGCCACTAGAGACTGGAAGGCCTGCAAAGCCTAAAATGTTTACTCTCTGGCTCCTTACTGAAAACGTATGCCTGTGCTGGTGATCTCTAAGGTGCCCTCCACCTCCAATCTTCTAGGAATTCTACTTCCTTAGATAAGCCAGAATCCCACCATCAAAGACAATGTAGCCTGACAGTATGATCCCAAAAGAAGTCTCTTTTGTGTTGTTAGCATTTTCATGGAACACATAAAACAGTGTCGCTGACTCATGAAGTATACACGTAAACTTCCCAGATATTAATTACTTTTAAAGGCAGGCTCTTAGTTCTAGAAAGCAATAATTATAATGTTGAGCAATCTTACTGTAGGAACAGGTTTATTGACAGACCATCTAAAATTACCAAGTAGAATGAAAATTTAAAAAAAAACAACCAACTCCCCTAGGAATTCATACTATAAAATATTTATTAAGTAAAATGATTTTCTCCTGCCTTTGGTTATTAAAAAAGTTTGATTATCTTTGTTGATACCAATTGCCAACAATGATTTTACATCATTCAGTCATGAGACAGATGATAAATAGATAGATGGGTGGATAGATGGATGACAGGTGGAGTAGATAAGAGAGATACAGATATCGACATAAATATGTAAAACACCAACCTTATAATGGTTTAAATACAAATCTTGGCTTTGCTAGCCATTAGAAATTCAGTTGCACACACTTAAACTTATTTCTTACAAGTAAACAATACACAAATTCACTTAAATTTCATAATTCAGAACACTGGTAAATGAATACAGTGCTTGCTGAGGACTAAAAGAAAAAAAAACAAGAACTGATTTTGTGGAGGGAGAAAGGCAATATCTCTTTGAAGAGCTTTTCTCTTCATTTAATAGTCCCTATTGCCTGAAAAATAAACCATTTTGATAACGAGAGTATAAAAAGCCTTATGATTTGCAAAGTAAATTGTATTTGTGGTTTAAATTTCATCCTAAGTCTCGGATTATGGCTGAGAAGCTCTCCTCAAACTTTGTAAAGCATTTCTTTGATATTTATAGGGAAAACAAGAAAATGTTCTATTAGACCCAGGCAGAAATGCCAATCTCCATTTATAAGGACAGCAATGGCTTGCACGCAGTCCGATGCCGCCGTGGGGATCTGAAAACCAGATGGAAAGAAATGCCAAGCCACACGTAACTTGGAGAAGTGGCGGGTTGACAGTTTATGATTTCAATATTAAAAACATCTAATTACTTCTCAGATGTCACCGTAAAGTTGGAAAATTGGATGATACAATCAAGAAAGGGATGAATGGCTTTGTTACTGCGCCACCCACTTACTTCAAGATTAAAACCCCAGAGTTCTGAAATGTCACTAGTTAAGTAACTATACAATTTCTTTCAGGACCTTTTTAATGTAGAAAATCACTTTGTAATAAGATCTCTACATGAGGTTAAAAAAAAGCACAAAGTAGACAAAAAACACAAAAATAGACAATATGTATATCTTTTTACAATGAAATTAGAACGCCTGTGACATACTGAGATCAATGACTAATCTCACAGAGTTCAAATCGGATTTCCCTTTATAATAGTGTTCTCAACACCTTCCCCTAAACCTTGGGTGCTTATATAAAACTTACCCTGGGAAAAGGGAAGGGACAGGTATTCTGACCTGGTACAGTAAAAAACAGAAAAGAAATAATAATAACAATAACATAATAAAAACCCTTAATCTATCTGTTTACAAAATTCTTTTGACAGCCATACATACCTCAAGGGCACTTAAGGGCTCAAGCATTTGTCATACGACCATCGGGAACAACACAGGCATCTCCCCCTTGCCACCGTAACTCAATCATGCACTGGGATGAATCATGTCCAGAAAAGCTAATTCAGAGGGAGATGCTTTCACACAGTTTGGGCCAAGTGAAACGCTCCGAAAGGACTGTGCCGCAAACACCACCGCCGTGCACGGACCTCCACTCTGAGTATCCTTGCCAGTCCACAGCTTCCCTGTTGTCCTGGGCCTCATCACGGAACCCGGCTGGCACCTGGAGTCACACAGTCACAGCTGGGTACATCTTCTGTTCACTGTTAGTGTGAGGGAAGGGGGCCTGAATCTGCCTGTAGCCCGTCTGCAGGCCATCCATGAACGGCGGCACAGGAGTCATGGGCACCGAGTCGTGCTGCACCGTGTACCCCACATATGGGGGATGCAGGTACTGCCCTTGATGGGGCACAATTTGGGTGGCTTGCTGACAGTTCAGCACAGAGAAATTCGTGGGCATGTTGACATACACATTGTTCATGGTCCCCTCGGGCAAGCAACAGTTGGTCTGTGACCTCGTTGGGGGCGCCCGGGCTCCAGAGTTGGCGCTGGAGCTGGAGCTGGCAGCTGTGCTGGACTGGCGGGAGGACGACCCCCGGGAAGTGCTGGCACTGGGGATCATGGGGATGGTCTCCATCAAGCGGTTCCCCCCGGGGGCCCGGCTCTGCTGGGGCTCCTGCTTAGGCCGGAGACATCTGCAGCAACAGGCAGCCACGAGTGACCCCAAGATGATGAAGGCGACAAACACAGATCCAACGATGAGAAATGGCACGTAGATGGGGACTGGAGGACAAAAGCATAACATTATGATTCACTGAAAATATGCAGTGAAAAGCAGTGCTTGGCAGTGGAGATCATAAATGAGCAGCAGCGACACCGAGCATTGGCCAGGCTTGGCCACTTTGTATGCTCACTAGCAGCCCATACTATGCACTGTCCTTACTGAGTGCTCAGGAAAGGAGGGCGGGCCAACAGGCATGGTGGGGCAGCCCTCTCCCCAGCGCAAAACTGTCCATATTTACAGCTAGACTCACCAACTGTACGGATTGAGGCAAATACACAATTTCGCAAAAACGTGTGTTTTATGTTCTAAGACTTTTCTAAAATCCCTACAATTACTGAACTGTCCAAACTTAAGTCAGATAGTTGCGGGATCTGTACAGAAACAAGTTGAAATTACTTAAAAGGCTTTTTTCCCCGCAGCAGGTTACTTATATTCCTTGCAAACTCCTTTTACCATATTTTATTGTAGCAAGTTTTTATGGCCAGAGGCAAATAAATCAAAAACTTAGGTCAGACTCTAGTCGTGACTGTTTCCAATAGGAGTCCGTAAGCCACAGAGGTCACAGAAGGGTAAGAAAAACTCCACACACTGGCCTCACTGAGCCTGGTGAGGGCTGGGGGCATGGGCCTATCTGGGGAGTGAATGAGGAACGAGGAAGTGACTTGCGTGCAGGGAAGTTATTCCAGGCAGCGGGTCAGCATGGAACACGGTTCCGAGGAGAACGCATGTTGGGAGCAACAAGTCATTTGTTCCAGGAAGGGGAGAGGCCCATGGTGGGCGGGCCCAGCAGGGCTGAGGAGGAACAGTCACTCTGGAGTTCAGACACGGGATCCCGTGTGAGGAACTACAGGGAAAGCCCACAGAGCATCAAGCAATGGGCACCGTACTTAACAAGTAAAGGTTTATTCTGAAAAATAAACCCATAAAAGATAAAAATAACAACTTTACTAAAGTTGGTGGCAAACTCCAATTTTATATTGTTTTACTTAAACAACTCTGTGGGAGCCACAGGGATAGCGGCACGGGGCTTCCAGAAGCCAGATGAGACACACCAGAGGAGGGAGGCAGAGAATCGGGAAGAAGGAGCCTGCGGAATGCCCGGGAGCACTCCTGCAGAATTCCCCCAGAGGTTACCAAGAACCTACTTTTTGATGTCTTCCTGAGCATGTCCTTAACTACCTGGTGGAAAACACATGAGGACAGGGACTAGGTCTTGCTGGTCTTGGCACAGCAGTGCCTGCTCCGCAGTACAGGGCGGAGCCTCAGCAGGGAGCCCAGCCCTTCTTCCACAGTTATGAGGAACCCCTGGACTGGCCCCTGGAGTCCGTGTTTTTAGAATATAGTAGCACATGAATTCATGCAGAAGTAATGCCTTATAAGTAAAACACACTTTATAAGTATTTAACCAAAGCTGACATTGAAAGG
This sequence comes from Phyllostomus discolor, assembly GCF_004126475.2. Taxonomy (NCBI): domain Eukaryota; kingdom Metazoa; phylum Chordata; class Mammalia; order Chiroptera; family Phyllostomidae; genus Phyllostomus; species Phyllostomus discolor. The sequence goes on from NC_040904.2 coordinate 110,273,590, forward strand.
TTTCCTTAATCATCAGTGCTGGACAGAGTAGATACTATTACTTATACACAGGGTCCCTTCAGCAGGTAGAAACACTTGCCACAGTTGACAGCACAACTGGCTCTCTGACTAGGACTGCTCTCATTACACGGTAACTTCAGGCTCGCCACAGCAACCAGAGCTGTGGACGGAGGCTTTTCCACTCTCTGAATTAGGATGCCAGTCCTAAATATGCCGTCAAGAGGTAAGTAAATAATAGTTTAAAACTTCCCAAACATTATAGCAAAAACTACCTGAAAGCAGCCTAAGTCCACCTAATGAATTCTGGGGAGAAATAACTGTCTCTTTCCAGCATTTTTAATTGGAAGCATAAATAACTACACAGGGGTAGAGAATGTAGTGCTTCTCTAAGCCCTTGGCACTGCTTAATTAGGTATCTTGTCCTTGTTGACTGCAGAAGAGAAGTGAGAGAAACAGAATTTTCAGGAAAAAGAGAACTTAAAAGTAGATTGAAGAAGGCACCCATGCTCATCACACTGTGTCATGAGAAGTCTGCAGAAGTCTGCTGCCTACTGATCAGTGCACAGCCAGCCTGACTTTTTAGAGGCCACTAGTGAGCCCAACTTAGCTGACACACAGAAGCAGCAGTTCTGTCTCTGGCTCATTTCTCAAGGCTTTATCCCACCGCCATGCACCCTGCAATGCTGAGCTTGCATTTTAAGATGGCCCCTTTTCTAGAATTAACCCTGTTCTCCTCTCTTCAGATTCAAGGCAATGGAACAGGAGTAGCCTGCTAATAAAATGCTTGACTACAAAGGTACCAGCTCTGAAAAGAGCTGCCTCTTACCAGGAGCCAGCTCTATAAACACAGTGCCAAGCTCAGGTAGCTCAGAGTCTGAGGTAAACAGTCCTGTCCTTAACATAACGAGCTGCAGAAAAAAAAGGAGATGCCCTCTCCGTGACATGCTTGCCATCTGACCTCTACCCCTACACTGACCTAAATCCTCCCTCCCAAACACACATATATTGTTGTGGACCCTGGAGGAAGGCCATCTGGGAGGTTAGCAAAGAGTGGAGGGAGTGGAACCTATCACATTCTTGCACGGACTTGTTTATTTTTCCAACTCTAGCTTTGGCAATTCGAAAATATAATTAAAAAACCAAAGCCACAAAGAACTCCATTGGGCATAGCTCGGATGTCATACCCAGCAAGTCCAATATGGTAACAACTGTCCAGAAATCAGAGAGGCCCAAGCCTGGAGGAGGATTAGAGTCCGAGGGTCTAGTAAACTACGTCACCCACTGGAAGCCCCAAGGAGCTGCCTTCCTTCTAAGGAGCCTTCACAGAAGTGACCCTGCCAACGCCCACGATTTCCCTCGGCCACCCCGAGACATTAACCCTTCGTAGAAGTCAGACCTCTGGAGACAGAACACACTGGAGGAGGCCAAAAGGCCCTTCCTTGAGCTGGAAGACTGAGGAGCTGTCTGTGGCCCACCCTGTCTTAGACATGTGGTTTTTGGGGGGAAATCCAAAACAAACCATTCTTTAGCTGACAGGTGGGGAAACTGAGGCCCAGGACCGTGAGCTGATGCCCCAATTCACACACAATAATGGCTGGGGCAGAATGCAGGCACCACCTCCTGGACCAAGACACTCTTCTTAAACTACAGGGCTCCTAACTCCTTTCCCCAGGTCGGTACCATCCAGGCGAAGCCAGCCTTCCTCCCCGCTCGCTCTGGGGTCTGCCCTCCTACCTGCGGTGCCGTCCGAGCCGTCTTTGTCCGCTCGGCCCGGCTCACTGGCGCCCTGCTGGCGGTCGTTGTCGCAACCGCCCTGGTCAAGGCGAGCCTCGGCGCTGGAGCAGCAGTAGCGCAACGTGCAGCTGCCGCAGCAGATGGTGGCGTCGCCACCGTCGAAGCGCTCGGGGCACTGGAAGCCGATGCGCCAGACGCCCTGTGCGTCCAGCCAGCCGTGGCAGTACTCGCCGCTGGCCAGCGCCCCCGCAGCCAGCAGTGCGGCCAGCAGCAGCTGCAGGAGTGAAGTGGCGATCCAGGAGGAGGCGGACGGGCGGCGTCCGCCCCACATGGCACCCTGGGGCGCGGGCAGCGCTTCTCCCGAGGGCGCAGTGCAGGCTCCGGGTAAATCGTGGCCTCAGAGACCCAGGTCCCAGTGGTGCTCAGGCCAGGACCTCTTTACTGTTTCTTCCACGGCGCTTTCTGCGCAGGCCACTGCCCTCTGCTGCGATGTCCGGGAGCCGACGACGACGGGCTGCCGGGTCAGGAGGCTCCTATGCCATCCCCTCTCACTCTGCCAGGAGGTGGCCAGGTCCGGAAGGGGCAGACTTTGAGAGTGTGCCCGCACTGATCGAACTCGTCGGGTGCAGACTCAGAGGGCCTGCGGAGCTGTCTTCCTGAATCTCCCGGAGGCTACACCTGTGAGAGGACCCTCCCCGCGCATCCCCGAGGGGGACTATCCCTCCCGTCGGATTACTGCTGAGAACGCCCCTGTGGACGCGGAGCCAGGGCGCTGCCCCAAGGTTGAGTCTCGGGATCCCCCGCACCAGTCAGGGAATCTCTCCCTTTATTCCTCTCTTGGGTGGCGAGAAGGGGCCAAGCAGGCAGGCAGAGCGCACCGGACTCCCGGCAGCAAGTGCAGCAGCGGGCTGCGCTCAGCGTGCTTAGCTCCGGACTCGGTCCGCATGGCTCCGGCCGCGTCGCCCCCGCAGCCCAGCGGGGTGCAGCCTCAACACTCCCCGACGCGGGACCGGCGGCCAATCCTCGCAGCTCACGCAGCCGTCCAGGACGCGGGCGAGGGGCCGGCGCTCCGCCGCCGCCGCAGTCCCGGGAGCCCGTCCGGCTGGCTGCGGCCGCGCGCGGTCCGAGCAAGCGGCTGGAGTCGGCTTCCCCCTCCTCCTCCTCTCCCGCTGCCGCTCGCTCCCACGGGCGCCGGGCCTGTCCGATTCTCTCTCTCTCTCCTTGGCCGCAGCGCCCTCGGGAGGTGCGCACCGATGGGCGCCTCCCCCAGAAGTTTCAGTCCTCCGGGACGTGGAAGAAGCGGAGCACGGTAGCCGCCCGCACACTCGCGCCACGCCCGGCACCGAGCCAGCTCCGAGTCCGCTGGCCGAGCCGCTGCGCTGCGCTCTTAAGAGGGGCTGGCGGCTGCTCGGGAGCGCATGCGTGCTGCGCGGGCTTCCCTCCCACCCCTGGACGTCCCGGGACTCCCGAGCCCTTCGCCTTCGGACTGGGGTGGAAGAGAACCCTGTGGACGCCGCCGTGGGCTGCCAGCTAGAAGAGGCGCGAGAGCAAGCATAATTTACACAACCTAGGCCTTGCTACCACAATAACAACAATAATGATAACAAAAGCAAACTAAACTTGCTTACTGAAGATCTCTGGCGTTGGATATTCGCTTTGATTCTCAAAACTTCCCCAAGATGGACTATAATTATTTTACATTTTGCAGACAGTGGGGTTCCCACTCAGATTAACTGCCTCTCTTCGTTTCCAGAAGCTGATGTCCAGATCGCAAAAGAACTGCGATGTTGATGGCAGGGTTCACATGCCTAGGGCTTCCTCTGTTGGGCCCCAGGCTTCTTCAAGGCGGGATGAGGACAGTTGGAGAAAGATGTCGCAGATCGGCCACTGTCTGCATGATTTGTATCACTTTTTTTCCTCTCTTTATTTGGGCGTGGCGATTTATTGGATTCAAGCAGAGAGGCCTGTCGGACTCTTAGTGGTGCGGACAGCTGCAGTTAGAAGAAAACAAGGTTCAGACAGACCAGAAATTCAGCTTTGATGGAAGAGAAATTAATAGCTTCTCTCTTTCGGAAGCTGAAACAACAGGTGCTGATGCTATTAAAGCAGCAGTGATTATTTTTAAAGGCACTGGTGACCCTTCAGATGCGGTCTGGAAATCCACTAACTTGAAGTCTGGGCTCAGCTCTACCGGTAAAGAATCATTGCGTTTTGCTGCTCTCAGTTTCATCTTTGAAGTGCAACGTAGGATGTGATGACCACTATGGTCCCTTCCAAGTCTGCAACTATAGAACACACGACAACTGTATTCACAGCGAAGACACTGCTGTTCAAACAACCATTGAACGCTTGTGTGTGCCTGGTAAAAGTGCAGACTCACACATGGTTGACATCCTTCCACACACCCCAAATCAAATGAAATCTGGAGGAAGAAACTGCTCTACTCCCTACCCCATTCCTCAAACCTCTTATTCTTCTCACTAAACCTCTCTCCAGGCCTTCCACTTTCTTTGTGGGTTATTCTTGTTATTTTAAATGCACCAACCACAGCTTTCCTTTCCTTAACCTAATAAGTAAAAAGTTCAATATGAAATGATTATTAATAATTATTACCATTCAACAAATACATACTAAGTGCTTACAGTATACTCTGTCTTGGGTACTGAAGGTCACCAAAAAGCTAGACATCGTGGCTATTTCCTGCAAACAGAGCTTAAAGTGTCTGGAGTAAAACAGATATGGGAAAGAATGACAAAGAACTGAATGAGCACATATAGTACAAACATGATACACAGCTATGACTGTGTATATGCAAGGTCAATTTAAGCACATAACCTGGGGGTGGCAGGGGAGGGAAGTCAGAAAAGTGATCAGAGGAATGGCACTTAAAACTAGACAACAAGAAGCTGAGGAAAGACTCAGTTTTTCAGATTTTTTTCTTAGAAGATACTAGTAGCTAATGTTCATTGGAGGTTGCTCTCTGCCAAGCACTGAGCTGAGTCTTCCACACGAAGTCTCATTTAATCCTAATAACCCTGCAAAGAAGACATCATTGCTGTCTTCCATAATGTGCCTAATAGATGTTCATAAAAAGTGTCAGTGTGCCGGAACTGCACCCTGTTCTCACCGATTTTAAAGCCAGCCCACCACACTGTTCATCGCCACTGTCTCCACTACAGTAAGCCAAGGATTAACTGTGAATTCTACACCCATCACCAGATGGTTAGGTAGCATTACTTTCCTATGGCACCATAAATCTATTTGGGTGGTATTCAGAGGGTTAATACATTACCTTTTTTCTTTAGGAGAAAAATTAATGCAAGAGATTTGTACATTTCTTCAGGCAAGACCTATACCATACCTTCCTTCCACTATTCATTTAGTATGTTCTCCAAAATACCCACAATTTGTCAGAGTTTATTTATGAAGAAAGAAATGTTGAATTTTTCATATTGGAACTGATTTAGTGACTGGTAGTGCCACAGTTTATACACAAAGAGTTCTTCCCAAATAGTTCATGACTTAGTCCACAACCGGTAAACTTGAAGTGTGGGGCTTTGGGCAAATTCATCCTCTTTTTAATTGCTAAGTTCCTTTCTTCCTTAAAGGTTAACAAGAGGCCTGTTTCATAGTTACCTTAGGTGGTGGGGATCGTCCTCAGTGCTGGAGACCTTTCATATCACTCTGTCTTTCCTTCTGACTTTTTCTTTGTGTTTGTACTTTTTCTTTGTGTATCTAGTATGTTGTATTGAAATTTTATAAAATAACTTGTCGAATAATTATTGAGCTTCTTTGTGGGAGGTGCTAAGGGCAGATGTTAAGATGGTCTTGTCCCTTCCTTAAGAAATAAAAAGAAACTCCCTCACTCTCCTTAACAGATAGCATAAACTATTTTACTAGTCTTTTGTGAGAAATTGTATCTAGTAATCATAACATGTAGGTAGTAGTAATAATTTATTATACTCAAAACTAAATGTCAGACAGTCTGCCAAAATATATTTAAACACATATGAAAGAATTCTCTACAAAATTTATATTTTAGAAGTTAAATCCTGGGGATATTAAATACAGAAGTATATTTTCAGGTTATTTCACCTTTCAGTCGGTGCCTATATATGAGCAAAATACAATCCACTTAAAAACAAACTTCTGACATGTCTTCAATAGTACAAGTAGAAAGTCATAGAAGTAAAGAAATGATTACTTACAACTTTGCTAACTGAAGTTGATACAAATCATATGGAGGTAATCATGTCATTTTGGCTGGCAGTTCTAAAAACTGCAAGATCTACAGTGTTTTTCTGCGAGTTTAGCAAGAGCAGAAGGTTCTTACCATCTGCTCACCAGTCAGCAGCCTGGCGGGGAAGAATGGCTTTCACTGGGTTCATTCAGTTTTTTCTTCCTCTTTTATAAATATGAGTAGTATTGAAACTTCACATTTGGTTTACCAGAAGTTCTTTTAAGTTAAAGCATTTGTATTAACAAATAAGACCTCAAGCCCAACAAATATGCTAATTTACATTTCTTTCCATTTTGTCTTGTGGTTACCTAACCTCATCTGAAAATAAAAAGGGTCGTAAAATTTTGGGAAAAAATCTTTCTTGTTGCTTTTAAATGTTTCGTCTTTCATCCTTCTATTTTTCTTTGTAATTAATATACCAACTTTCAGAAAAGTAATTTCCATATTTTAAATTCTTTCTTCTCATCTACCATTAACTTTAAACATTACACATACTTCTCTCCCTCTCCCTCCCTCACTTCGAACCCCAGAGTTTACTGAACCATTTTTATGTTGACTTTGATGTTTACTATTGTTATATTTTCTTTTTGGAGATATGGGGTTAAAACCCATCCGGGACTTCTTTCAATAATGCCAGAATATCTAAAAGAGTGGCATAAACAAAATCAACGTGACATCAAAGAGTCTACAGTAAATACTTACAAATTGTGTATTTGATGAGTCTTGTATCCAGAGGATGTATGCAACTTTACAACAAAAAGACAAAACAGCCCCATTAAAAACCAGGCAGAGGACTGGAATAGATATTTCTCCAAAGAAGATGTAACAACCAACAAGCACATAAAAAGATACTCAACATCATTAGTCATTAGGGAAATGCAAATCAAAATCACAGTGAGATACCACTTCACACTTACTTGGATGGCAACAATAACAAGAAGAAGAAATTAGTGAGTGTTGGTGAATGAGGAGAGAAACTGGAACCCTTGCACACTGCTAATGGGAATATAAAATGATGCAAAGAGCATGCAAAACAATTTGACAGTTCCTTTAAAAATTAGACATAGAATTACTGTATGACCCTGCAATCCCAGTCCTAGGTGCATATACCCCAACAAGTTGAAAGCATGTCTATACAAAGATGTCCATACATCTGAGTACATGTCTTGTACTCAGACGTCCACAGCTGCACTATTCATGAAAGCCAAAAAAGTGGAAACAACTCAGTGTTTGTCAACAGATGAACAGATAAACACAATGTGGCTTAGTCATGCAATAGAATATTATTTGGCCATAAAAAGGAAGGAAATACTGATAGGGGCTACAACAACACGGATGAACCCTGACAACACTGTGCTAAGTGAAAGAAGTCCAACACAAGGGTACGCACTGTATGATTCCATTTGTATGGGCTATGCAGAATAGGCAAATCCACAGAGACAGAAAGTAGATTAGCAAATTGCCTGGGACTGGGGTGCGGGGGGGAGAAGGGAAAGTGACTGCTTAATGGGTGCAGATTTTCTTTTGGGCTGAAAATGTTCTGGAAAAAAAAGAGGAAAAGAAAGAAACTGTTCTGGAACTAGATAACATTGTGAATGTCACACAGTAAATTTTACATTAGGTGTATTCTACCACAATGCAAAAGAATCGAGAGCTAAAAAATAAAAACTCAGAAATGAAAAGGCTGCAGCTATGAAACTAGTCATCTGCCCATTTGTCACATGAAGGTTCTCAAGAAGACTCATCACTTTCAAAGCTCTGTTCCCTTATTTATAAGTGGTACTGACAGATAATCAGTTAATGACCTTAATTGGGCCCCCAAAATCCATAGGTTGAAGTCCTGATCCCCAACGTTGCTATACGTGGAGATAAAGCTTTTATGGAGATAATTAAAATTAAATGAGGTCCTGGAGTAGGGCCCTGAACCAATAGGAACAGTGCCTTTATAAGCAGAGGAAGGGAGAGGAGGGGTGTGTGCACAGAGGAAAGCCCATGTGAGGATGCCACGAGAAATGGGCCTCAGTGATCCAGGGGGAGAGGTCTCAGGAGAAAGAAAACCTGTTAGTGCCTCAGTTTAAGCTCCCAGCCTCCAGAACTGTGACAAATAAATTTCAGCCTCCAAGTCTGTGACGGTTTGTCGTGGTGGCTTGAGCTACGTGAGTTGCCCCCTGTCTAGCTCCTCTCATGCACCAACATCAGGAATGATGGCATGAGGCAGCTGTGAGGTCTTCTTAAAATCTGAGGCAACTTGGGTCATAGCTCTACCTATGGAACCTAGAGGGGTGACTTCAATGGCAGAAGCATGTTCTAGAAACAGTTTGAGAAAATTAGATGTCCATCTACAATAAGATATAGTAAATGTGCTGACTAAAAAAACAATTGGAGAAGGGAGTAGAACTGCTAAGAGTTGAGTATCACACATACCCAGGTTCAGTTTTCCCCAGAACATTTTATTTATGTCTCTATCGATATAACTGGGATTATGATTCCTTTTGTTTTCCCTTCTAGGGGATGACTCCTTGAAGGTAGAAACCTAATCTTACTTATCTTAGAGTCTCCACTCAAAGTCTAAGTTGGAGCAGGCTCAGTTTACCCAGTCAATAAACATGAACTGTTCATGTAGTATATGCCAGGCACAAAAACACTCAATATTGAATCATGTGTTAATTTCAAGGAATTTGAAATCAATAAAACTTGAATAAATATGAAAGCTGTTCTGAGTGTAACAGCTTATATATAAAATATAGAGTAAAGACTGGAGGAAACACACACACACACACACACACACACACACACACACACACTTGGCACCTGGAAAGAAATCCTTGGACAGTGGGCTTAGAGAAAGGAAATTTTTAATCAGAGCCTTCCTCAGCTCGACCCCCACAGACCTATATTTGAGGCTTAAGTTGAGAGAGGTTTGAATGAAAGATAATGTGAGAAAAGAATAAGCTGTTTCCTAGATGTCACCACATGAAATTGAAATGTAAGCCATCCACAGAATTGGTGTCACCATTTTTAAATTGGGGCAGGAGAAGCTCTTTGTGGTGCTGTTGCCAGTGGAAGTGGGGTGCTTCCATGGAATCACAAGAAAAGCATTTCTGGGGACCCACTCATGGCAAGATGAGGTATAGTGGTAAGATTTATTGGGGTAGAAATAAAAGACTGCCTCCAGGTTCCCAATGTTTCATCTGCATCTGCTCCACTGTGAAGGAAACCCAGTACAAGGGCCAGGGCCCAGAAATTTTTTGCCATCAGCTCAGTCCATTCCAAAGCTTAATCTAGTTCAGTCTCTGTCCCCATCTGGCCAGCTTAGGCTCTGTTCCTGGTTGTGCTTCAGCTGGCACTGTGTTGTTGTAGCCACGCCCGTGCTTGGGGCCTGTGCTTGAGTCCACGTGGCTGCTAGGCCAGCGTGGTTGCTATGGAGAGAGAACAGGTGAATGAACACATGTTACCCAGAGAGATGCCTTTGTTAAGCTTTAATTATATCACCTTGGGCTTTCAAATTGGCTAATCTCTTTCCTAATCCTTTGCAGGCTTGTGCTGGGCCCTCCCTCTAACCAATTCATTTTCTAAATCTTCCAGGCTTCTGTGTCCCTTACCCAATTCAATCCTTTTCCAAGACTAAACACTTCCCCTTTTGATAGCTACCTTAGCTCCTACTGTAGGTGCCCCAAAGTAGAAGAAACTCTCCCTGTGCCATCTTGGCTTCTTTCGCACACGTGCTCAGCAAAGAACCCTCCCCCTTAACAGAGGGCTGGCTGTTCCTCAAGTAGTTCCTTCCTCCCTCCCTGGGGTGGGAAAGGAGGGCAGGGCAGGGAGGGGAAGAATGGAGGGGTGCTCATTCCCTGGGCAGGGCAGTGCTGTTATTCCCTGTAGTACGTGAAGCTGTAGTTTCCAATCTAATTAAGCTTAGCCAGTTTTGCACCTTTCTCTTTTATTAATATCTAGCTAACTACCGACACTATCAATGCCACTACTGGTCTTGACTTTACCACAGGATGTGGGATTGGTCAGGCAAAGCCATCGCCAGTAACTTTTGCCATGATCTCAGCGTATGAGACAGCACCGCTCAGAGCTAGAGCTGTGCAAGGAGACTGTGCCAGCCCGGTGGCACCAGAGGATGGGCCTGAGAATCACATGGGACATACACTCTGTGGGGAGCTCCACCACTGACCGGAACTCTCTGGGGGGATGGGCTGGTCTCCGCAGAACAATAGAGGGTGGAGAAATGTCTAATATCATGTAGCATGGAATTACATTGTTTTATATCCAGACTAAGACACTAGGTTTCTTGAATTTGATTTCACATTTTTTATTAAAATAATTCTGAAGGCACTCTTGGATCATAGCCTCCTTGGGATGTCTCATTAAGATCATTGCTTTTCTATGACCAGGTCATATAAAAAAAACATTTATCCTGAGTGTTTAGACTTGATATAAATAGGAATTTCCTTCATCAAAGCTGCCTCACGAGTCTCCTGGTAAAAACATAAAAAGATGAAAGAACCATTGTGCTGCTCGTTTTAGCAGATGCAGAATGATGGAATCCGCAGTGCAGCCTCGAGTTCTCGCAATTATCCCTGTCCAAATACTTCAACTTTCCTAAACCAAGCCCTCCTCGACTTTATGGTTTCACATTTTCTTTGGGGGAGGGCTACATTTTGGGTTAGTAAGAGATTTTCCTTGGCTTTTGCAAGAAGTCAGTCTCTCAGGAAACAATTGAATTAAACTTCATATTTGTTTAAAAGTCCTTGGATAGTACCTCACATCTGCATTTCCTCAAAATGTCTCTATCGCAAGAATAATCAGAGTGTTCTGCATTGTGTAGTATTCAAACGAGCAGGAGACGCTTGAAGAAGCCCAATGTCCTAAAAATGTTAGTGTCCCCCCAGCACCTTAGACTTAAGCATTTCAGACCATTCCCACCTTTAACAGCATTCAGGACACTTCAACAGTTACCTGGAGAGTCTCCAACTTACTAGCCTTCATTACCTAATTAAAGGAAAGGTTTTTTTAAAAAAATTATATTAGCAAATGTACTTGAATAGCTGTATGACTGAAGTTCAATCAGCTCATTACCATTTACTGAGCACCTGGCATGTTCCAGGCATTGGACTGAATTCTTTGATATCATTATAGTGTCTCCTCTAATAAGTATGTTATTAAATATGCTAAAAAAAGATTTAAATTCATCCACTTTTCTAAAATTTCAGAATAAGTTAAAAAGAAATTTCTAGCCCATGCAGAATGTCATCCAATTAATTTTAATACAAGCATTGTTGGTATTCCTTTCTCAACTCTATTTTCAGTGACTGGTTTCTAATGTTACAAAAATGAGATGAGATGTCTTAATGAAAATTCACAAATCACTGGCATTCTTAAGGCCTATTACCAATTTCCTTTTGATGTACAGTCATTTGATTTTAGAAGGTACACATATTTTTAGTTTTTCAATTTCTAAGAGTGAGTCAATTTACTTTGGAGATACGAAGTTCAGAAGAAAATATTAGAAAAGTGGAAAGCAGAAAAGTCTAGGAAGCTTTAAGGTGATGAGGTAGCATGCCTAAAGAAAATAAGGTGAGGGAGGTTGCTGCAAAACTACCTTTACCCATGTGAGGGATTATTTCACAAGGGCTCCTAGTCCTACAACACGGACAAGGTGGGCCAGAAGTGGGGTTAAACCACAGACAGTCGTATTGAAAGAGCACTCTCTGACAAGTGGAGATGAAGAAGCAGAAACGCAGAAGCTGACTGAAGAGGCAAGGAAACCTCCCACCCCCCATGCTCCTTAAGAACTTGTTAAATAAACTCCAACCTTTGAAGGAGGGGAATGTTAAGGTAATTGTGCCAATAGGGCCAGGATTAGTTAAATTCTTGAGATTCCTTACTAGTATTCCTTGACTCTTACTTTGTGATGTAAAGTTTTTAGGCTTATAATGAAGAACACAGCAAACCCAGTTTGTATTTGTTCTTCAACATTGATCAAATTTCCTGACTTTCTCAAGCAAATAAACTATTTTAAAACAAGATGAAATTGCCTCCATTAGTGTATGTGTTATCTCCTTCCAGTACTTTAATTAAAGTTTTGGAATAAGGTGCATTCCAGTACTTTTGAGAGTGGGAGGAAAGGGGGAGTGAGAGCGGCTGGTGGCCTGGAGGTGGCCCGGAGACCGTTCTGGTCTGCGTGAGTCGTACAGTTCCCACTCCCGCTCACTCGGAAGCCATCAGTGTAAGTTTCAGATGTAGGCAATTTACATTTATGGACTGGGTCAAGCAAATTGGACAGCTTAAGTGAACACTGAATGAATGGGAACATAAATATGTTGGGCTCAATAAATGGTCATATTTATAGAGTGCAGTAAAACCCATATCTCTCACTCCACTCGAAGGAACCTTGCCAGCTGCATTGAACGCAGTGGTCGTGCTACTGAGTGCTGAAACCACAGGAGAGGCCAGCTCAGCTCTTTCCACTGAACTTCCAACTTCTGTAGTACTATTTCACATGCACCAGAATGTTTCATCTCCTCCTGCTAGAGAATGGGTAATAGGTGCTAAGACACAAAACAAAACAGAAACACAACCAACCAAACTCGCAAAAAAACTTCACTTTCATTTGAACTCATTCATACATTTCTAGAATCTGTATGGGGCTGCCAAACAGCCTAGTTTTTGAAAAAATATAATCCATAAGTTGCTTGATAGGAAGAAAAGGATTAAGTCAGACTCCAAGTTATAATAATAGTAAATGAGAAAAAATGGATGATGGACTGCAAGGCACAGCACTCATTGCTGTTTTCTTCATTACAGCGAGCCCTGTTCTGGTCATCTTAGAGGGGAAGCAGAAGACCAGGCCTTGGTTTACTTTAAAGTCTGAGGGTTGGAATAGATTGAGCTTCCCAAATATAGGAAGCACAGCCCCCCACTTGTTGGGCTCTGGTGCCAGGAGCAGAGTGCTCTGACGCAGGTTGGCATTATAGTGGCTGAGTCATAAACAGGCAGCAAGCTCACTAAACCAGATTCTTTCCAAAAGACAAACAGAGAAGTCCAAGAACAGTGTCCTCTTTGCATGCATCATAGAAAGTGAACACTGCCTCTCTGTGGAGGTGAACAGACACTCTTTGCTGTGCCTCTAACTCACCATAGACTCCAGGATTCTTAGGATAATGAAAACTCGGAATTCTGATAACTGGCATGTGGCATATCTTTAAACTCCCTTAAATGACTCTCATGGTGTTTAATTTCACAGTTGGCTATAGATTTCACCAAACTACAGCAATCAACTATTTTTTTCCTAAGAAGTGGGTTAAGGACAATACGTGTTCTTATTTTTAATCAAATGATAAAAACATGCCATGTCTGATTGACTAAATAAACTAGAAAATCTGGGGGTTTCCTCTTTGTTTTTACTTTTTACTTGCAAATAATTTCAAACTTGGAGAAAGAGAGGCAAGAACAAGAATAGTACAAAGAACTCCTGTATATGCTTCACCATAATCACCAACCATTAACATTTGGGCAATCTGTTTTATGTCCAAACAATGACTCATAAAAATGGATTGACCCTGCTCCTTCTGATCTGGGACTATCTATCATGTGGACATGTAGAAAAAAAGCTCAACATAACTAATCATACACTGTTTGTTAGAACAGGACCAGAACCTATTCTATTATGCTGATCATTGATTTATGCTTTTCACCTGTTATCAGCAAATTATTAACTCTAAGTCTTACTCTTGTTAAAAATATTATTTAAGTAGCTCACTCCTAACCTTACATATATTATGATGCTGAACTTTGGGCTCTAAATGCCAAATTAAAGATAATTCTAGGCTTTTCAATACAAAGAAAAATATATGAAGGCCATAAATGGCCCAAGATTTCCTGTCTTTGGCTCTTGCACTCCATCTTCTGGCTAAAAGTTGTTGGTGAGACAGTTAATTTGAACATACCCACTGTTATAATCAATTTACAACAGAGAGCCTCCAGGCCCTAGATTTAAACAAGAGAGGCATGGACATTATACCAGTGAAAATGGATTAAGTTCACAAGAAAAGAGCAATCTACAAGATCGGAAAGAAGATAACTGCAAAGCTAAAATGCCACTCTCTGTTTACCTGGAATGTCAGTCTGAGAAGCCTGCTTCAACAGACTTCATTGCCCGTTGGGTGTTGAAGAGAGAGGAGAGTGAGGTGGGGATGATGGTTGGGGAGGGGTGGGAGGCAGGCATGGAAGCAGTCAGCTGGTCACCGTGATTTTACTTTGCTTCGAATCATGAGTAACCTTTCTCCAAGTCACCAAGTCTAAGTCTACGAATCATAAAGTTTCTTGTTGAATGAGTGAAGTAAGAATGACAAACTCATTTATTTACACCTGCTTAACATGTACAGACATTCTGTTAAGGATTTGACCTGAAATACAAATATTAAAGCAATAAATTATTATAGTACACAATAGCAAAATATCCAAGAACTAAATACCTTTTCAGTAGTAAGAATTGAGCACGTCCCTTTATAGAGTCACATTTTCAATTTGGTGATGAAATCCAACATGTTTATGAAACAAACTATCCACTTAGAAACCTAAGATTCTAGACTTAGAATTGGCTACAATAAGTATACACTTTATACCCATAATCAATAGTTATCCATTTAAATTTGAAATATCACCATAAATGATTCTACAGACTCCATCTATAAATTCCATACACTTTAGGAATCTGTTCTGGGTGTAATCACATTTGCAACATGTCCTTTAATGGGCCAAACAGCTGTCATGAAATAATGGTGCTGAGAGTTGCAACAGCGAGAAGCATGGAGACTTTGGTTAACTGAGGCAAGAATGTGTGCAGAAAGCCTTCTGTACATTAAATTCAGATCTCCAAGGACTAGATCCTTTTTGCACAGACGTTGCTCATTCTTGACTTTGGATTTGTTTTGACTCAAGAGCTTTGCTGATAAGTTTCACTAGGAGTGAAAATACAATGCAATAATATAACAGATTCTGACCAAAAGCAAATATAGTGAAAAATATTATCTGTCACTTAGTGAAGACCTACCATGTGCCATAGCTTGTCTACATACATCACCTCATTTAATTTTCTAAGACCTCTTTGGGAGCATAATCACACCAGAGCTCAGCTTCAGCCTCTGTGTTCGACTGAAATGGGTCATGAGCTTCAGAAGCCTGAGTGTCGACGACAGTTCTGGCATCCCTGAAATTGTGTGATCTGTGGTCACCTGTTTACATCAGTTACCATCATACCTAGTCATTTACCAACATCAGAAATACAGACATGGTGTGGCACCAGGATTTGTTTTAATATTGAAATACAGTGTTTATTTTCCAGTATAGGTAAGAAATTCTACATGAAACTTGGAGTGAAAATCTTGAGTGGAATTCTATCAGGTGGTTGAAGTATCAATCTTATTACAGCAAGACTATGATGAGGCTCAAAACAGCTGTGAAGTAGACATTCTCCTCGGACCAAACTGGAATTACAGCTAAATTATAGAAAAATCATGCTAAATAACCAACTGAAGACAAACTGGATAGAAGCCTTGTAACCAAGGACTTCCTGAAGAAGGCACATCGAGACTGTAAGATATGTGGAGGCACTGGAGGGCTGGCTGGGCTCCACTGGTGGCGGCTTAAGTTCCGAGGGATAGCTCATCTGTGGAGGGGGAGGGGAGCATTATAGGACTATCAAGAAAGAAGAAAAGGATATAATAAACAACCTAACTTTACACTCAAAAGAACTTAGAAAAGAACAATCGAAAAGTCCAACGTGAGTAGACAGGAGGAAATAATAAAGTTCAAGGCAGAAAAAAAAATAGAGTCTTTAAAAAACAATACATAAGATCAATAAACTCAACAGCTAGTTCTCTGAAAAGATAAACAAGATTACACACCTTTAACCAGACTCATGAAGTAAAAAAGAGAGAGAACCCAAATGAATAAAATTAGAAATGGAAGAGGAGAGGTAACAACTAACACAAAGAAATACAAAGGATTGTACAAAAATATTACAAATACCTATATGCCAACAAATTGGACAACTTGGATGAGTGGATCAATTCTTCGAAAGATCCAATTTCCCAAAACTAAAGAAAAAAGAATCAGAGAGTCTGAATAGATAGATTTCAACTAGTGAAAATGAAGCAGTAATCAAAAAACTCCCAAAAAGCAAAAGCCCTGGACCAGATAACTTCACAGGTGAATTTTACCAAACATTCATAAAAGAACTAACACTTCTCCTTCTCAAATTGTTCAAAAAATTCAAGAGGAGGGAAAACTCTCAAGCTCATTTTATGAGGCCAGTATTATCTTAATTTAAAAACCAGATACTCTAAAAAAGAAGAAAATATAGTACAATAACCCCGATGAACATAGATGCTGAAGTACTCAAAAAAATGAGTAGTGAACTGGATCCAGCAATACATTAAAAAGATCATACATCATGATCAAGTGGGATTTATCCTGGGGATGCAAGTTTGGTATGATATCCACACATCAATAAATGTGATAACCACATAAATAAAATAAAGGATAAAAACCACATGATCATATCAATAGACACAGAGAAAGCAGATGATAAAATACAGCACCCATTTGTTATAAAAACTCTCAGCTAAATGGGAATAGAGGGAACATACCTTAATATAACAAAAGCCATATATGACAAACCCACAACAAACATCATACTCAATAGGTAAAAACTACAGGAGTTCCCTTAAGATCAGGAACAAGATAGGGATGTCCACTTTCACCATTCTACATAGTACTGGAAATCCTAGCCACAGCAATCAGACAGGAAGAAGAAATAAAAACATACAAATTGGAAAGGAAGAAGTAAATCTATCATTATTTTCAGATGACATAATGCTGTATATAGAGCACCCTAAAGATTCCACCAAGTAACTACTAGAACTGATAAATGAATTCAGCAAAGTAGCAGGATACAAAATTAATACCCAGAATCAGTGACCTTATATACACCAGAAAGGAGACCTAAGAAAACAATACCATTCACAATTGCTTAAAAAGAATAAAATACCTATACCTAGGAATGAATTTAACCAAGAATGTAAAAGATCTATACTCAGAAAATTATAAGACACTGAAGAAAAAAATGAAGAACATGTAAATAAATGGAAGCATACCATGATCATGGATAGGAAAAATTAACATCTTTAAAATGTCCACATTACCCAAAGTCATCTACAGATTCAACAAAACTTCTATCAAGGTACCAATGGCATATTTCACAGAACTAGAACAAATAAGCCAAAAATTTATGTGGAATCACAAAAGACCCCAAATAGCAACAGTGATCTTGAGAAAGAAGGACAAAGTTGGAGGAATCAAGCTACCTAATATTAAATTATACTACAAGGCCATAGTAATGAAAACAGTATGGTACTGGCATAAAAATAGTCATGTAGCTCAATAGAATGGAATCAAGAAACCAGAAGTAAACCCACATGTATAGGGTCAATTAATAGTTGACAAAGGAGACAAGAAAATACAATGGAGTAAAGACAATATATTTGATAAATGATGTTGGGAAATTGGACACTTACATGTAAAAGAAATTAAACTAGACCACTTTCCTATGCCAAACACAAGAATAAACTCAAAATGGATTAAACACTTAAATGTTAGACTCAAACCATGAAAGTCCTAGAAGAAAACATAGGCTGTAAGATCTCAGGCATTTCTCATAGCAATTTTTTTTCTAATATATATCCTCAGGCAACAGAAACAAAAGAAAAAATAAACAGCAAACTAAGAAGTTTTTACACAGCAAAGGAAACCATCGACTAAATGAAAAGACAACCCATTGAGTGGGGAAACATACTCACTAATATGTCCAATAAGGAGTTAATATTTAAAATTTATAAAGAACTTATAAAACTCATCACCAAAAAAAACACCCCCAATCCAATTAAAAAATGGACAAGAGACCTGAATAAACACTTCTCCAAAGAGGTCATACAATGGAGAATAAACAAATGAAAGATGTTCAACGTCACTAATCAACAGAGAAATGCAAGTTAAAACCACAATGAGATATCACCTCACCCTCAGAATGGCTATCAACATTACATCAAAAGCAAGTTTGGTGAGGATGTGGAGGATAGGGAACCCTCGCCCACTCTTGGTTGGAATGTAGACTGGTGCAGCCACTGTGGAGTTATGCCAAAAAATTAAAAGGGGAACTGTTTAATGTCCCAGTGATTCCACTTCTGGAAATTTATCCAAAGAAACCCAAAACACAATTTGAAAGAATATATGCACCCTTTTGTTCATAGCAGCATAACTTACAATAGCCGAGTTTTGGAAGCAGCCCAAGTGCCCCTCAGCAGATGAGTGGATATAACAGCCATGGTACATTTACACATTGAAATATTACTCACTGTGAAAAAAGAAGAAAATTTTACCATTTGTGACATCATGAATGGATCTGGAGAACATTATCCTAAATGAAATAAGCTAGTCAGAGAAAGACAAGTACCATATGATCTCACTCAAATGTGGAATCTAATGAACAAATTGAACTAATAAGCAAAATAGAGACAGACTCATAGACAGAGAGCAGGCTGATAGCCCTGGGGGTGGGAAGTTGGAGCAGTGGAGAGATTGAGCAAAAAAAAAAAAGAGAGAAAGAACTCATGGACATGGACAATGGTGTGGCGATTTCAGAGGCGAGGGGTGTGGGTGGAGGTGGAAAAAGGTATAGGAAGGATAAATGGTAACGGACAAAATACAATAAAATTTTATAAAAGAAAAATATAAGAACAAAGTTGGAGATATCACACTACCTGATATCAAACTAGACTACTTGACTATAGTAATCAAAACAGCATGCTATTGGCATAAAAACAGACATATCGAACAATGGGAACAGAAATAAACCCACGCCTTTATGGTCCACTAATATTTAACAAAGGAGACAAGAAAATACAATGGGGTAAACAGTCTTTTCAGTAAATGGTTTTGAGAAAATAGGATAGATACATGCAAAAAAAATTAAAACTGCACTACTTTGTCACAACATACACAAAAATAAACTCAAAATGAATTAAAAACTTAAATGTAAGACTTGAAACCAAGATTTAGAAGAGTTTCTTCTAAAACTCTTAGAAGAAAATGTAAGCAATAAAACCTTGCACATTTCCCTTAGTAATATTTTTTTCTGATACATCACTTCAGACAAAAAAAGACAAATAAAAAAGTAAACAAATGGGACTACAGCAAACTAAAAAGTTTTTGGACAACAAAGAAAATCATCAACAGAATAAGAAAACAACCCACTGAATGGGAGGAAATATTTGCCAATGATACTTTTGATAAGGAAATAATATCCAAAATGTGTCAAGAACAATCCTATTAAAAATGGGCCAAGGACTTGAATAGACACTTTTCTAAAGAGGACATACAGATGGCCAACGGACATTTGGAAGATGCTTAATGTCATTAATCATCAGGAAAATGCAAATTAAAACCACAATGAGATATCACTTCAACCTCAGAATGGCTATTATCAATAAATCAACAGACAAGTGTAGGAGGTTGTGGAGAAAAGGGCACCCTAGTGCACTGTTGGTGGGAATGCAGACTGGTGCAGCAACTGTGGAGAACAGCATGATAGGTTCTCAAAAAATAAAAATAAAAATGAAACGGCCTTATGACTCAGTGATTCTACTTCTGAGTATATATCTGAAGAAACTGAAAACACTAATCCAAAACAATATATGCACCACTGTGTACATTTCAGACATATTTACAAAAGCCAAGATATGGAAGCAACCCAAATGTCCATCAATATATGAGTGGATAAAACAGGAGTGGTCCATATATGCAATGGAATATTACTTGGCCATGAAAATGATGAAATCTTACTGTTTGTGACAGATTGGATGTACATTGGGGGTTTTATGTGAAGTGAAATAAGTCAGGCAGAGAAAGAAATCTGCTATACCACATGATTTCATTTATATGTGGAATGTAAAGAACAATATAAACAAACAAACAAAACAGAATCAGACTCATGGATACAGAGAACAGACTGATGGTTACCAGAGGGCAAGAGGTTTGGGGAACTGGGTATAAAAGTGAAGGGATTCAGAATTACAGATTGGTAGTTACAAAATAGTCACAGAGATATAAAATACAGCATAGGGAATAGTTAATAATATTGTAATAACTATGCATGTAGCTTGGTGTGTACTGGAAATATCCGGGGAATGCTTTGCAAAGTGTATATATGATTGTCTAACAATTGCTGTATACCTGAAACTAACACAACATAATATTGAATATAAACTGTTTTGAAAAAGAAGGACCTTGGTTTGCTCATCCCCACAGTGCCCACAGCGGTGCCTGAGGTAGGGCTTCCCAGTCTCTGCCCAGAATTCTCCACTTAGGAGGCCACAAGGATGCAGGCAGTATCAGAACCCCAAGGCTAGAGCCAGCTCTCAGCCTGTGCTTTGGCAGCAATGAGGAAAAAGTCCTGTTTTCCTGCTGTCCCCAGGCCACTCTCTCCCCCTCCCAATTCCCCTGCCTCCTCCTTCTCACCTGGTTTCCCCACTGCCTTTGGCAGGCTCCCACTCTGAGTCCTTGGCCTGGCCCTCCTCCTGCTCCAAAACTTGCCAAACCAAGTTCCCATCTCTCACCAGCAGGCCCCGTCCTCACTGGGAAGTCCCCAAGGCCTACAGCCTCCACACGTCTCCAGGGGACCCCAGTTCCCTCTGCCCTGCCAGACCCCCTTCCCAACCTTCCCTCCATCCTGCCTGGCCTCCCTCTCTGCTCTCAACTCTTCCTTTGCCCTGTGCCCCCTTCTGGCCCTTGTCTGGCCTCCGGCTACATGGGAAGATGGCTGACTTGCCCCTACTCCCCTCCTGCTCAGTCACCATCTGCCCTCTCTTGGACCATTCTGTAAACTTGTCCCTGGGACCTGGAGTTCCTGCCAGATGGGACCTGAACCTTTCAAAGTTTCTTGAGTCAGACACCTGCTGGAAGCAGAACATGTCAGACAGCAGCTACAGGTAGTCCTGGTGGGCCCTCCCATGCTCCAGGAAACCCCCTTCTCCACAGTGAGGTCGCAGCTATCTGGGGGTCGGGGTCATGTCCCTGGGTGGATGCCCCTCTTGAGGGCTGGTCCACTAGCCAAATAAAAATATAACATGCTCCTCTGTGTCCACACTGGGACCCCTCCAGGGACCTCTCTGAGCTGCTGTCAGAAGGGGGTGGCTGGGCTTGGTGGACTCAGCATTGTTCCCTGCTGCCACTTCCTCTCCACAGGGCCAGGTACAGTCCCCTCATTCAGAAGCAGTGACTGTGGCCTGTACCTGGTACATACCCCACTCCCCAAACCAGCCTCCTTAGGAGACAGTGACTGGGTTCCGTCTGGCAAAGCGGAGACTGTCTGCACAGGGGACAGGGGCAGTTGGAGGAGAGATGAAGCCCCGCAGTAAGGTGCTGGTGCCTGGAATCTGGGGAGGTCAGGGACCCTGCTGGGGCAAAGCAGTCCCTGTTCACTGCAGTCCTGGCCACTCAAAGGACAGTTGCTGAGCTCTGAGGTTGTGGCTGACATCACTGTCCAGCTGGGTCAGGACCACGTTCCTACAGCCTCCCTGGAGGCAGCCGTAGGCTTCTGGGGTGTGGGAGGAAGTTGCATCTGGTGGTGAAGGCTGTCTGGAGGGGCCTTGCTGAGACCTCTGGGCCTCCATGCTCTACTTCCCTTCCTTCCCTGCAGGCCCCAGGGCAACCCTGGCCACTCCTGGTTCCCCACCTTGACAGAAGCAAGGAAAGGCCTGACTGGCCAGAAATGGGGAAACCCACGTTTAAACTCTTCTGTCTGCTCAGCTGGGCCAGACAGCTCGAGATCAGATGGCTGAAAATCGGCAGCACATCCCCTTCAGAAGCCTTCTCAGCCTTGATAACCTCCTTCCTGTGGGTGAAATCCAGCATTGAAGACACACACTGCGGCTGGTGCTCCTTCTCCAGGATGCATTGCATTTGCAGCCGAGGGGAGCTCAGTCCCCCTAGAGTTTCCAGGTTCCCTCCCCGCCTGCACCCGGGGCAAAGCCAAGCCGAGAGTTCTCAGAGGCTCAGCCCAGGCCCAAGGGCTGCAAGGCAATGGAGAGATCTGGGGAAGAAGCTTGTGGGAAGGGTTCACAGTTGGCCAGTGCCCTTGCTCTCCATCTTGCCAACTTGCCCTCTTAAGAGATGCATCTGACCCACAGTTGGGGAGGTGGGAGCCATGTCATAGCCGACTTTCTTTTCCCAGGACTACCTGGGGGCAACATTTAAAGAGCTCTTCAGAAAGACCAGGCTCTCCTACAGACATGGGGCTGGGTAACCCAGACCTGGAAGAGATGCAGCTGGAGTCCAGGTTCCCATAAACACATGACTGTACGTAGAGGCTTTATTTCTTCCCACCCAGAAGGACATGGTTCAGTTTTCAGAGGGAAAAGAGTAAGAGGCAAGATCATAGGACATCTGGGAGAGCTTCTGGCTGCCCCAGGGCTGTGGAGGGAGGGCGGCTGGCACTGGGCCAGAGCCTCTTCGGAGCCCTGCCCTGGCCTGCTGCTGGGGGTCCCAGACAATGTCATGCTTTTCAGAGCTGGTAGAACTCAGCCCAAAGAGTACCTGCGGTCTTCACCACCTCTTTCCCCTGTCCCAGCAGCATCGACCTCCTCTTGTCGTGCCTTCAAGTGAGATGCCACCAGGAAAACAGCAAGCATTTCCTACAAGGCTACAAAATACCTGTTAACACCGTTTCACAGAATCACAGGCTGAAGGCCAGGGTATGCAGGGCTGGCTCAGCCATTTTTGGGTCATCTGGTTTCAGAAAGATAATTTTGATTTTCCTTCTTATATATCTTACAATGAATAAACTTCATTAAATGATTTTTTGTAAAGAAAAAAAGACTATGATGAGTGTGAAAGCTGTAAAGATTATTAAAAAGTAATGCATGTTAGCTTCAGGAGACATCCTTTTTTGAATCAATAAATATTTATGCAAATGTAAATAATACGTGGCAGGATAATATGGATTAACAGGTTATACCATAATTCTAAACTTTGTAAGGGTTGTTTTGGTAAGCTAGCATCTTTGTTATTACAAAAAGTGACATTTAAGAACTGCATTTTATGTTTTTCTCTTTAATACTATGTAAACCATGATCCTTTTAAGGGAAAATACCGTTTGGAAATTTTTCAGTTTGGAGTGGAGGCTTTAAAATCAGCACGTTAACCTTGATACTAAGAATTTCACAAGGAAAGCCTCCCAAATTACTCCACAATAGCACCCTTGATAAACCATCTCTGACCCAGACATGATAAAGATTGCAGGAACACAAGCAGTATATTTATTTTAAAATGAACTACTCAAATACCTGCTTCTCCCCCAGTCACTGGTGAAAGTGCCTTCTTCTCAGTACCATAAGCATGTGGGGGTGACCAGTGGGGAAATCTAGCTGCTGACAGTGAAGAAATTATTGTTTGTTCTCCATCATCTCAAATTTATAACAATTGACTGATTAAAACAAGGTTGATAATAAAAACATGTTAAAGTAATAGGCTGACCGAAACAAAGGACTCTAATTCTCTACTGCTGTATGGCCTTTACAATGTGACTTGGAAGCCCATCCCTTATAGAAGTGGGATCCATTCTCTAATTGTATATCTGCACAGCTTTGTGATTTACTGTCGTCAACAGAATGCAACCAAAGTGCCTGCTGTGCCAGTTCTGAGCCCAATCTCCAGAAGCCTTGCGTGCCTCCAAGCTTCTGCTCACACCCCCTCATGCTGTCATGCTCTGAGAACAAGCTGGAGGATGAGACACCACCTGGAGCAGAGAACAGCCATCCAGGCTGAGGACATCCTAGACTGGCCACACGCCCCACCACCACCACCCACTGACCCATTGGGTGTCTGCAGCCATGTGAATGAGCACACATGAAATCAGCTGAGATCCTCTGGGTCTGACCCAGATTAGTACACCACTTGCCACTAAAGTTATTTTTTTCTACCCTAGCCCTAACCCTGCTACTAAAGTCTTGCAGTTATTGCATGCCATTCAAGTTTGTGGTTGCACAGCATTATTGTGGCAATAGATAACCGATGGAGTCCATGATAACTTCTTTACAATATCAGACTTGTATTATTCCTGAAATCCATAGCATTATCTATGAGGTAAGAAGTATTATCTGTAACTTATAATTTAAAACACAAACACACAGCAGAGGCCCCTGAGGGTCTGGATGTTTCTCAGGTCCAAATCAGGTTCCAGTGACTCCAGACTGTGTTTTAACTGCTGAGCCACATTCTCTTTCTCCCACAGTCTCAGGTCTGAGCTCCAGCAAGACCAGAGTTTCACTTTACAAGAAGTAACCCTATAGCTTGATGGACGATTTATTCTGGGGAGGAAATGAAGAAGGCTGCTTCCATGTGAAACCTGATATCTATGTATTAAAACTAACTTGGTTTTCTGGGAAGAAAACGGCCTGGATAGCAGGCAGAGTTATAATCCCATCACATGCTGGCCCAGATGCTCAGCAACGGTGTACTGAGTTAATGAAACTTACATGTCAGTGAAATATGTTTAGCAGCTTAATGAAAGGAGATCTGTTAAAATTATGGTTTTATAATACAGTCCTTTCTGTGACTCTCCTGACACGTTTACCCTAAAATTAAACAAGAGCAATTATTTGACCAGATGCTTCTTAGCCTAGCACCGTCCTCAAATTAGACTAAATTGACATTTGAAGGGAAGGTGCTGGTAAGTGAATGAATCACCATGTTTCAGAGAAATGCAAAGGAAATAAATTACATTATAAGTAAATATTCCAGTGAAAAAAGGTACAGTAATTGGATAGAGAAGAGCAGTGGGTCTTAAGGCAGTTTCAGGAACATGTTAGAAATGCAGAGCCTCAGGCCTTACCCCATACACACGGAATCAGGACTCGGGGGTGGGTTTCAATAATCCCATCATGTGACCTCAGTGGCCGTGGAAGGTGAGGAGCCACAGGCTCAGGGAAGGGTATTGTTCATAGGAGGACTTCTCCTCTTTTTCCTCCTAAGTTCAGGCCTTAGGTTAGGCTCAGAGAGGTGGAACCAGGCATCTCTGCTCCCAGAGCCTCCTGGAGAGTTGGAGTCACCTTGTTCCCTGGCTCAGTGGGTGAACCATGGAAGCAGGCAGGGCACAGCTAACTCAAGAAGTTGCTCAGCCTGCCTGTGGCCCCTCACTTTGCTCCAGTTCTCCCTACTCCTTCAGCTGAACCCTCTGGCTTCCCTGACAAGGTCACAGCACCTTGTATGTCATGGAAAAAATATTTCCTAGCCAAGTACTTGGCCTCCAGCTGTGAAATTGATTAGTGGTCTTAAAGTCCCCAAAGAGACTCTGCTGCCAGCTGTAGTTGCTATTTTAGAGCTGCAGCAGTGAAGAGTGTGAGAGGCGAAGGCATGGGGTATTACGTAACAGGGAAAGTTTAATTTTTTTCTTTCTCGATGTTAGGTAATGGCACAGCCAGAAGAAGAAATGTGACAAGCCTTTACTTCTTCTGTTAGAGCTTTTTTTGGTTGTTGTTGGAATAGCCTAACTTTTAGTTAATGGTTACAAAGCTATTTCTGAAATCAGTATCAAGAAATTTAGCTTGTAGGGACTTAAGATTGATTGTGGAATGAAGCTGAAAACAAGCCATTGCCACTTCTGGAGAAGGTGTGCTTCTAGTGAAATGCCTGGCCAGGACGAACTGCCCGCATGCTTCCAGGAACACTGTCTGAAATACGGGACAGAAATCAAAAGTGCCTTCAATAATAGACATGAGAAGTTCAAGGGATTACTCAGGCCTGAATTTTTTCCCCTTTAAGTTCATTGCTTTCTATACGAATGAGTTATTTATAACTCAAAACCTATGGTCCAGTCAAAACCTATGAGTCATTTGTTGCCAGAGGATGTGAGGACACCAAACCTACAGAAAAATGCAGCCAGATCTAAGTTATTCTATTCTAATGTAGCCATAACTTTACCAAGCAAGCATTTATTGAGCATCTAGTACATGGAAGACATGCGCTCAGCACTGGAAATATGAGTAAAAAGGCACTTGGTCTATAGGAGAGAAACAAGATGTAGTGAGTGCTAAAACAAGTCTAGTTCAGCCAGAGCACAGAACTGATAAAGAGCCTGGGAAAGAGACTCCTTTGCCTGGTGAAGAGGGGGAGAAGGCATTGCAGGCAGCAGGAGGAACCTCTGAAGGGAAGGCAGCCCGAAAATGGACTATGAGAAGTCCTCCAATGCAGGAGCATGTGGAAAGGTGCTGGCAAGTGAAGGGCAGGGTTGTTCAGCTGTCTGTAGCAAGGTTTGCCAAGGTCACGTAGCTGGATGGCTCTCCCAGGAGTCTGGGGATAGCCTGTATGGGTGAGATAAAGAGGACAGGGAGTTTGATCTGAGACGACAAGAGAAGCAAACTGAGTATTTGTCACTTGTCTCCTCTTAGTTACATGGTATGTCCCAGTTGCTTCCACAACCAAAGCTGAGACATTCCCAACCACAGCAAGCAGACACTTCAGAGTCTCTGGAGGGGGCCAGCATAAAATTCATTGTTATAAGATAACTGACTATTAGAAAATGAAGCAAACGATTCACTTCTTTTGAAATTTCCCAACATCATTCAAGAAAGGACAGAAAAAAAGACTTTTAATCACTGGGGTATAGGGGA
Source organism: Phyllostomus discolor (assembly GCF_004126475.2). Classification (NCBI taxonomy): domain Eukaryota; kingdom Metazoa; phylum Chordata; class Mammalia; order Chiroptera; family Phyllostomidae; genus Phyllostomus; species Phyllostomus discolor. The sequence continues at coordinate 110,300,293 of NC_040904.2, forward strand.
TTAAAAATGTTCAATACTACAATTCCTAAAGCACCTTTTATAAATTCATCCAGATAACTAACAGGTATTGAGCACAATATGACTATTGCTTTTACTCTGTTTTGGTTTACCAGTGGGATTGTTGTCCCTGTTAGTGTTTTCTAGGAAATCCAACTCTGTGCACAGTGTGCCACATAGTTTTTCTAAGGCACCATTTAAACACATCCTAAGGTTCTGAAGTGGAAGGCTGCTGCCCAGCACAGGAGGCAACGCACACGCAGGCCCCGGCTCCTGACCCGGGAGCAGGTGTGTGAATCAGACAAATACTGATCTGCTGGCCCCGATGTTTTCTTTTCAGTTAATACACAGCAAATCAAATTCTTACACAGTGCAGGCAGAAAGCAAGATTCATAATAGAAAGATATATTAACTATGGAAAATAAATACAGGTCGCATAGGGGGAATGCTACAAATATAACATTGGAAGTGTGTCCTTTCTTCATAAACTTGGCAATAGGGCAGATCACAGGGGAAATGCCTTTCATGCACCCTGGTGTCTTTTGATCTGAATTGCACTATTCTAATTTTTTTAATCATTATTCTAGGAGAAAAGATTCCTGTAGATTTTCCCCTCAGAGCAATTCAAATAAATTTTAATTCCCCATCTTTACTTATGAGATACTTCAGTATTATAATAATAATTTAAATACCTATCTACATTTGAGAGACAAGGAGGCCTGATCTTTGCTGATCACTGGGTCACTGAGTTTATTCCAGCTGTAAAATGGGGTTAATCAAGGATGCTGAGAAGAGCTTGAAATCATGACCAGAAGGCAGCCATCAGTGAATGCACTTGTGAGGAGAACGTCCCAAATAATTACTAGGAGAGACAGGGAGAGGGACTGAATGCTTGTGGAAAGCAGTCGAGTTTGTTAGCAAAGAGACCACTGGCAAGGAGAAAATCCAGAGCACAAGAGGAGCCCCAGCTGAGTAGCTCACTTGGTTAGAATATCGTACCAATATGTCAAGGATGCAGGTTCAGATCCCTGGTCAGGGCATGAACAAGAATCAATCAACAAATGCATAAAAATGTGGAAAAAACAAATCAGTATTCCTCTCCCTTTCTCTCTCACTCTTAAAAAAACAAAACAAAAGAGCACAAGAGGAGAATTAGAGGTAGGAATATTATGAGAAGCACAAATTCAGACTAGACCATGGGAAGAAGAAAAACTGAATGGATTGGGAATTTTGAATGTCACTCTAGTTTAGATCTAAGATAGACAATGAAATAAGCATCTATCAAAACCAACAAACAGGCAAATAAGAAAAGAAATCCCATATCAGACAAATACACAAAACTATATGAAGAAGTGAAAAGAGTGGCCCGTATATACATTTGTTCTTACCAGTTGTACTAGAAGCTATAGAAATTTGATATTTAAATATCTAAGAACATGATGAAATTAAAAGGCAGACGATGAACTTTGGGAAAGTATTTTTCATGCGTGTGATTTGTGGTGGGAGGAGGAAACACACATGGCTCAAAGACTCTGTTTACTCACCTGTTGCCTGGAGAGCCAAATTGCCATCATCTTAAGCAAGAGGCCTGAGCCCCCAGCACTGCCCCCGGTGCACACCAGATCCCAGGAAAGGTTTGTTTTGGCACAATGTGGGTTGACCAAGGCAAAATGATTCAGGTGTCAAAGGGTTCTCATAGACACAAATAATGATCACTCAGTTATCACTGAATAATCAACAAGTCACTTAACAGCAGGTTGGATATTTTTGAGAAGCCCACTACTTCTCCAGTGCTGGAATAGATTCTGCTGATATTTACCTTCCCCCATCATATCTCTACAAGAGTCCCTTATTGTCAGTCTCCACGTACTCCTGCCTCCCCACAGTCTAAGACATTTCCAGGTCACCTGTTCACTCTTTCACATACCCAATTGTTAGTCACCAAGGCCACTCACTGCTTTGCAGTCACACAATTTGTGTAGCTGCTCAAAAACTTCATAAGGTTTAACAGCTAACAAAAGTTGTCTTCAAGAGGAATCTATTGAAAGGAAGAAAAATAGTAACAGTTTGCCTTTACTGAATAATGCCCTGGTTTGATTTAGGTAAATCCAAAGAACTGGGAGGATTCGTTTCCACTGAAACTGGAAGTCCACGACTTTAGTGTTTGATGTTTTCTTGGTCGCTGGGAATATGTTCACGACCCAAACTGCCCCCTTGACATGAGGTGAAAACAATACCCATGCCTCACTTTTTACCAGGAATTCAAAGGTGAACAGTAATGCCTCGTAGAATCTTCAGCTATGCACATGAAACGAACGAAGGAATATAGTTGTAGGAACTGGAGGTAACTCGTTGTTTCTATTGTATCGTCAGTGGAGGGCAGCATGCACCCCACTCACTGCACCCATAAGCTCGTTTCCATTTGAGTTTCCTGAAGAAAGTTCCTGAAGCCTTACCCAGTGGCTTCGCGAAATCAAGCGCTAACTCCTGGCCCAGACTGCAGGGCAACCCTGGGCAGTGTAATTCGAAACATAAAGAAAGCTCTTTTCGAGTTTTTTATTAGCCAAGCTTCCGGAAACGGGCTTCCAGGTCATGGCTGTCTCCACACACAGCTTAACAAGACCCTGACTTCTGAATAGCAGGTAAAGTTTAACAAGTGGAACACACGAAGGTGTGAGTTTGTGCATCTGTGTTTGAAACCCCCGCGTGTGTTCTCAGCTCACAGCGATGAAAACTGACAGGTGGGTGTACGTGTGCTCAGGCAGAGTTCCTCCTACCGGCTCAGGTCCGCACTTCTGGTGTGCGTCGGAATCACCTGGGGAAGTAACGCGTTAACAAACACAGATCAGAAGGGGCAGCACAAGGCCGCCAGTTTTGATTCTGTAGTTCGGAGGTAGATCCGAAAACTCGTGTTCCTAATCAGTTCCCCGGAAACGCCGGCGGCTAGCCCACACTGAGACCCGCAGCTGCCGGAGGGTGCAGCCTTCCAGGCGCCAGTTGGGTTGGTGAGGAGGGGCAAGGCTGAAGGCGTGGAGGACAGTGCCCGTGTGCTTCAAAACCAGCTGGGCAGCGAACGCGCCCACAGAATTGACCCATTCTCCCCAGTCCGCCTGGCACGAACCGTGCCCAAAAGGCTTCTCCAGCTGCGCGCTGCCCCTCCCCTCCACGCCTCTCTTGATCGCAGCCCCACCGGTCCCCACCCCTCCGGCGCCCCGTCCCCGCCCCTCCCGAGCCCCGCCCTGCAGCGCCCCACCCCTTGAACGCCTCGCGTGAACCCCCTGGGGCACAACGGCTGCACGCTGTAGCACTCCCGGTAGGGGAGTTAAACGAGAACTTAGTAAAACGTGGACTGGGGACCACGAATATGGGCGGCCTGGCAGGGGCTGGGGCAGGGTATGGCTGGCCGGGCGCAATTTTGGGCTTCCCTCCCTCTGGGTGCGGTATTCAGCTTCTCTGGCTGTTGGACATTTGGCCAAATGGAGGCTTTCGGGTGAGCGTGAAAGGAAGCTTTGGCACAAAGGAAGCAGCTCAAACTCAACACTACGCTGGTACCCACCTTCCTCCTCTCTCGGCCCAACCCTCCGCACACACCCTCCTAGGAGCTGCACCGGCTCTCGGTTGCAGCCTGTATTCCCGGAGTTTCCTGTAGTCTGGGTTCAGTAGTCCCAGGTCTCTCCAGATTACCCACCTACCTGCATAGAAATGAGGGTTCTAGATGTCAAGACTCCAGAAAACCCTTGGGACAGCCTCCTTGTTCCGCAGGGGGTAACATTCTAGACATACGACTTGTCTAAGGGTATGTTAATTAATTTTGTTTTTAGCTTTCAATGCATTAAATGTTGCTGGTTTCTGTGGGTACAGTTCCATAAATGTAAGGACTTTAAGAGAACTGGGCAAAATTCCTACTTGGTTTAAAAAAAAACCTAATTCAAGTAAAACCTGGTCTTCTAGTTTGGGCGTGATTGTATATATTTCCAGGGGGATATTCCTCTGGAAATTGTATTTCATTCTAGCTAGGTGCTTACGTCAGCAGATGGATGGTAACACTCAAAGCTGCTTGTGGCTGTGGCTGGCCTGCACTGAGAGGATATGGACAGACCACGGGTTCCATCTAGTGTTCTATTTCTTAAAAAACCCACCAACCGACAAATAACAACCATGTCTGAGCAACCAGCCTTCAGAAATGCAGGCTGGCACTAGACTGCAGATGCCTTTGCTTTTAATAAGTTCCCTTTGTCAGGAGCGTCTGTTCGTGGTGTAGTGTTTCCTATAAGTCAGCGGGGCAACTGCTGGGCTAGTTGCCTGCCAGCACCAAGGAAAAGACAGGACTCACACACAGTCACTATGCTATTAACTCAGCTTTTGTTGAATGCAGTTTCACTCAAAGTAGAGCATCAACATACATTACCATCTTACTCACACTCTAACAATCTAAGAGGAATAGAGCATAACACACTTCAGTCAATTGAGAGATGATGAATCCGAGTCCCAGAGTCTCAGTCAGCAGGTTCGGGAGACAGCAACATGGGCAAGAGAAGTTGTCAGTGTCTTGCAAGGAAGGATCTCCGGGGCCAGTGGGTATTTGGAACATAATTTGTTTGGAAGTTGGAAACAACCTACATGCATTTAGATGGAATTTTCTGGAAGTGGGGGTAGTGATGTATCTGCCACTAATGTTTCCCAGGACACTTGAACTAGTAAATTCCATAGTAATGTAAAGAACACCAATTTTTTCTTTGATATTGTATAACTGTGAGATGACTAAAATTTAATACTAATAGCTCTTAAAATTATTCTGGATATGATCAGTGGCATTAAATTTAGGTCATAGCTTGGTCTCTTTTAAAACTTGTGGTTCCTGTGAAATAATTCCCCCGATTCTAGATTTCCAAAAAGAGCTAAGGGTGCACTTGGGTGCTGAAAGAATCAAATCAGAATCATTATATGAGCATGTTAGCATCTTCTATATAACTAAGTATGGCTAAGGTTTCCACAGGCTTCCAATTGCGTTTCGAAGGCAGATATTAGTACTCCTAAACTTTTCATTGTCTTTTTATTACTTGAGGCCCCCTTATCCCTGTGAGTAATGAAAATTTAGCATGCCAAATTTTTCATTTTTGTTTTGTTTTGTGACATGGTAAATACAGGTATTAGAATTCGCAATTCAAAGGGGAAGGTGAAATCTTTGAAAGTTTTGTTTTAGTGTAAGTACTAGGTAGTCAAAAGAAATTGGCCTAGTACTACAATTTTCAAAATCCAAGTCACTTGTATATTGTAACTTTTTTGCATTAATTAATTTCTACTTAATTTTTATTTAAGTGCTTCCTGGGATTTATCAATGATTTCAAATCATTCTGGGCCCTTGCTGGGCAGTTCAATTGGTTAGACCATTGTCCCACTATTCCAAGGTTCTGGGTTGATCCCAGGTCAGGGCACATACAAGAATCAACCAATGGATGTATAAATACCATAAGTGGAACAACAAGTTGAGGTCTCTTTCTCTCAGAAAAAAATTAATAAATTACATTATTCTGAATTATGCTATACTTTGTAAGCAGGAAAAAAATAAGTAGGTTAGTAAGGAAATAGATACACTGAGGTTAAAAACAAAAAGCACAGCCCCTAAAACCTCAGTGGCTTTGCGATCAGCATTTTATAGCAACTTTAATAGTGAACTTTGTTGTGCTGTGAATAAGTATATGGCAGCTTATTAAAAAATGTTGTCTCAGCCCTGGCTGGCATAGCTCAGTGGACTGAGCACGGGCTGCGAACCAAAGTGTTGCAGGTTCGATTCCCAGTCAGGGCACATGCCTGGGTTGCAGGTTGCGGCCCCCAGCAACTGCACATTGATGTTTCTCTCTCACTCTTTCTTCCTCCCTTCCTTCTCTAAAAATAAATAAATAAAATCTTTTTTAAAAAGTCTCAAATCAATAATTTGGAAGAACAAACTAATTATTCTTCCATAAAAAAATCAAGATTTATGCTTTTTAAGAAGGGCATATTATCCAGATATCACATGTATCCAACCAAATATTTCAAGCAAAGTTTGATACCAGGTGAAAGTTCTGATGGTTAAGAGGATAAAAACGCAGTGAGAGTTTAAGGATCCAAATATATCCCTTATTGCCTAATAGCAGATGATTAGCCAAGAAGTTTTCAAATACCATAGAAACAAAATGAGTCAACTACTCCATTCTCTTTTTACTCCTAACAGTTTTGATTTCAAGGTGGAGAAATAAAAAGTGGACAGAGAAAGAGTGGGAAAAAACAGCAGTTAACTTTCTTAAGCGCTCATGGTGATATCTTTTTAATGGTTACATTGCTAAATGCTAGAGTTTAGTAGCTTTAAAAAAGTTAAACATGATGTTAAACTGTGCCAGGATTCAAAAATTTAAGTTTTAAGATCATCAGTGATACAATATTTAAAAGTACATGGACTCACACTTGTAGATTATCAACATTTGATTCATCCTTGTTTGTCTTCTAAGTGACAAAATCTGGTGCTTAATCAATACTTTGTTTTTTCAATAATTATTTCAGAAATTAAATCGAAAAGCTTGTGGATAGGATGCAGATTAATATACAGTCAGGAATACTTAGGAGGAAAATACTGCATGTTTCCCAAAGTTAAAATGTAATAATTAAAATTCCCCTGGGCTAGGTACTTAATAGAAAGCTGTCTCTTCCCAGAAGAAAACACTTCAGTTTCATCTAATAATAGAAATATTTTATACTCAGATGGAATATAAGCAATATGATGAATATTGCATTCTGTAAGCAAAAGAAAATATAGATTGAAACAGAACCAATACATATCTTATCAGGGAAATCTGTGCTCTGGTTTAGATATGAAATGCTTATTTTAAATTGGGAGTTTTCTACACATCCACATTCAATTCAAGTTTCTGCTTTCTATAAAAGCCCTAGCTCTGCTACTAGGAACACCTTGGTGCAAAGTTAATGACTTTGGGGCAGAACATTCTTTAGCACTCAGATCAAAGATACCTCCAAAATGGAAAATATGCCCAACGTATCTTTTGTTGTGATTGTTTGTAATGAACAAAATTACAAATCTAACACAAAGCTGGGCCTGTAACTCTTCATTAAATTAGAGTGATTTCTTACCCAAATGGCAAAAGTCATCAGATGGAAGATAAAGTGTACTTGTGGGACTATAGAGAAAACATTTTATGACATAAGCTCAGAAGACATCTGTTTTGAAGATGGAGGCATAGGTAGATACACTGTGCCTCCTCGCACAACCAAAAGAAGGACAACAACAAATTTAAAAACAAAAAATAACCAGAACTGCCAGAATATTGAACTGTATGGAAGTCTGACAACCAAGGAGTTAAGGAAGAAATCTTCATTCAGACAGGCAGGAGGGGTGGAGAGGACACACAGCAACACTGTGGCTGGAGGACTGGGCTGAGGAAGAGGCAGCTGGTGGACCTAGGCAGGCAAGGTGGTGGCTGGCAGACCTGGCAATCCCACATTCACATGCAGATAAACCGGGGGGAACAACTGGGGAGAGAGACAGACCACACAACCCAGGGTTCCAGTGCAAAAAAAGAAAACCTCAAAACCTTCAGCTATAAAGACCTGTGGGGGTTGTGGCAGCAGGAGAAACTCTCAGCCTCACAGAACAGTTCATTGGAGAGACACACAGGGTCTTAGAACATACAAAAACCCACCCACTCAGGAATCAGCACCAGAAGGGCCCAATTTGCTTGTGGGTAGCAGAGGAAGTTACTGAAAGCCAGTCCTGAGAGCAGAGTAAGTGGCTTTGTTCCCTCTCAGACCCCACTCCCACATACAGAGCCACAACACAGGGAACTGTGTAGCCCCTCCCTTGTGAATACCTAAGACTCTGTCCCTTACAACATAACAGGCACCCAGAGACAAAAAAAAAATATGGCCCAAATGAAAGAACAGATCAAAGCTCCACAGAAAATACAACTCAGCAATGAAGAGACAGCCAACCTATCAGATGCACAGTTCAAAACACTGGTAATCAGGATGCTCACAGAAATGGTTGAGGTTGCAAAATAGAGGAAAAAGTGAGGGCTATGAAAAGTAAAATAAAGGAAAATGTATAGGGAAACAACAGTGACAGGAAGGAAACCAGTGCTCACATCAACAATTTGGAGCAGAAGGAAGAAATAAACATTCAACCAGAACAGAATGAAGAAACAAGAATGCAAAAAATGAGGAGAGGCTGAGGAACCTCCAGGACAACTTTAACTGTTTCAACATCTGAATCATAGTGATACAGAAGGAGAAGAGGAAGAGCAAGAAATTGAAAACTTATCTGAACAAATAATGAAGGAGAACGTCCCCAGTCTGGCAAAGGAAATAGACTTTCAGGAAGTGCGGGAAGCTCAGAGAGTCCCAAAGAAATTGGATTCAAGAAGAAGCACACCAAGGCATTCACAATTAAGTTATCCAAGATTAAAAATAGAAGATAACCCTAAAAGCATCAATAGAAAAGGAGAGAGTTACTTACAAAGGAGTTCTCATAGACTATCAGCTGACTTCTCAAAAGAAACCTTACAGGGGAGAAGGGGCTGTAAAGAAGTATTCCAAGTCATGAAAGGCAAGGACCTACATCTGAGATCACTCTACCCATAAAAGTTATCATTTAGATAAAGTGCTCTTCAGATAAGTTCAAGTTAAAGGAGTTCATCATCACCAAGCCCTTATTATTGGAAATGTTAAAGGGCCTTGTCCAAGAAAAAGAGATGATCAAAAACTATGAACAGTAAAATGACAACAAACTCACAACTATCAAAAACTGAACAAAAAAAAACACAACTAAGCAAACAACTAGAACAGGAACAGAATCACAGAAATGGAGATCACGTGGAGGGTTATTGGAGGGGGTGGGGGGAATGGGGGATAAGATACAGGGAATAAGAAGTATAAATGGTAGGCACAAAATAGACAGGGAGAGGTTAAGAATAGTGTGGGAAATGTAGAAGCCAAAGAACTTATATGTTCGACCCATGGACATGAACTAAGGGGTGGGGAAATGCTGGTGTAAAGGAGGTACTGAGTGGAGGGGAATAAAGGGAGGAAAAAGTGGGACAACTGTAATAGCATAATCAATAAAATATACTTAAAAATAAGATAAAAATCCTTGGAATTAAAAAAAATAAGATATCTGTTTTAAGTTATGCCTGGAGAATGTTATTTACCCTTCAAGGGTAAGAACCCAAGATCCCTCTCCTCTCACAGAAATTTGTTTACATTAGGAATCAAAGAGTCTCTCCTCTCTCGTGAAAGAAGAGCTAATAGCTGCTGCTCTCCTACATAAATCCTAGGTTCAAATTTTTGGAGATCCCCTTCTATGTCCAAATGTCATACTTGCAGGTCCATCCATCTGGCTCGCATTGCTTGATTCCAGAAAGGAGAACAACTGGAGCAAGGGGAACAGTGTGGCTCCTGCGTTAGGGAAGTAGTAACAGCCTTTCTCTCCTCTGAAACCTCTACTCTTAAGACAATATGAATAAATATAGACATTACAAACTTGTCAGTACTTTCTCTCCACTTCCCATTGCTAACTTTGGTTGATGAATTAATACAGATTAGAATGGCTCTTCAAAAGTTTTCTTAAACTCTCGGGCAAGACCATTCTTGTTGAAGCAAAATGAATGAAAAGAAAGACACACACACAACACACCCAGACAGAGACAGAAAAAACTTGGTATGTTTTGGGAATTTTTTAAGAAAGATTCAGTCTTCTACTTTGGGATCTACAAATAATTATGTTTACCCTAACACATAGAGGAGTCAAAGAAAAACTGGACATTGAAAAGCAAAATTAATAATATACCTTTTAGAATATGCCTTTTACTGTTTACCAATTAGTTTCAAATGTACAATGTTTTAGAGCTCTGCTTTTCATATTACAGATTATGCGCAATAACTAATACTATATACACATTCTTTCTAATTTTGAAACTTTATAATTGGTAGATTCTTTACCTTTTTTTCTTTTTAAATAGATTTTTTTTATTGTTCAAGTACAGTTGTTTCCATTTCCCTCACACATACTCCCACCTCTCCCATCCATTCCTACCTCCTACCCTTGATCCTCCTCCCCTTTGTCTTTGTCCATGGGTCCTTTATACATGTTCCTTGACAACCCTTCCCCTTTTTCCCATTATCCCCTCCCCATTGTCCTCTGGTTACTATCAGTTTGCTCTTTGTTTCAATGTCTCTGGTTATATTTTGCTTGCTTGTTTGTTTTATTCATTAGGTTCCACTTATAGGTGAGACCATATGGTTTTTGTCTTTCACCGCCTGGCTTATTTCACTTAGCATAAGGCTTTTGAATGCCCAATCTGTTTTTTTAATATATTTTATTGATTATGCTATTAACAGTTGTCCCATTTCCCTTCTTCACTCCCCTCCACCCTGTACACCCTCTCCCACTCTTTAGTTCATGCCCATGTGTCATACTTATAAGTTCTTCAGATTCTACATTCCTCATACTATTCTTACCCTCCCCCTGTCTATATTCAACCTACAATCTATGCTACTTATTCTCTGTACCTTTTCCCCCTCTCTCCTCCTCCCACTCCCCTGTTGCTAACCTTCCATGTGATCTCCATTTCTGTGGTTCTGTTCCTGTTCTAGTTGTTTGCTTAGTTTCTTTTGGTTTTGCTTTAGGTGTGGTTGTTAATAATTGTGAGTTTGCTGTCCTTTTACTATACATGTTTGTTTTAATCTTCTTTTCTTAGATAAGTCCCTTTAACATTTCATAAAATAAGGGCTTGGTGATGATGAACTCCTTTCACTTGACCTTATTTGAGAAGCACTTTATCTGCCCTTCCATTCTAAATGAGAGCTTTGCTGGATAGAGTAATCTGGGATATAGGTCCTTGTCTTTCATGACTTGGAATATATCTTTCCAGCCCCTTCTTGCCTGTAAGGTCTCTTTTGAGAAATCAGCTGACAGTCTGATGGGAACTCCTTTGTAGGTTACTGACCCTTTATCTCTTGCTGCTTCTAGGATTCTCTCCTTCATTTTTACCCATGCTTATGTAATTATGATGTGCCCTGGTGTGTTTCTTCTTGGGTCCAACTTCTTTGGGGCACTCTGAGCTTCCTGGACCTCCTGGGAGTCTATTTCCTTTGCCAGAATGGGGAAGTTCTCCTTTATTATTTGTTCAAATATGTTTTCAATCTGTTGCTCTACCTCTTCTCCTTCTAGTACCCCTATAATTCGGATGTTGGAACGTTTAAAGATGTCCTGGAGGTTCCTAAGCTTCTCATTTTTTTTGAATTCTTATTTCTCCATTCTTTACTGTTTGGTTGTTTCTTTCTTCCTTCTGGTTCACTCTATTGTTTTGAGTCCCAGTTTCCTTCCCATCACTATTGGTTCCCTGTGCATTTTCCTTAATTTCTTTTATGGTAACCTGCATTTGTTCATCTAATTTACAACCAAAATCAACCAATTCTGTGAGCTTCCTGATCACCAGTGTTTTGAACTGTGCATCTGATAGGTTAGCTATCTCTTAGTCACTCAAAAGAATGAGTTCTGGGGCACTGATTTGTTCTTCTGTTGGAGCCATCTCTCTCTCTCTCTCTCTCTCTCTCTCTCCCTCTCTCTCTCTCTCTCTCTCTCTCTTGTTCTGGTTGCTCCTGTTATGGCGAGGGGCGGAGCCTTAGGTGTTCATCAGGGCTGGGCACCGCAGTCGCTAGATTGTGACATTGTATGTGAGGGTGGGTCAAGAGGGAACAATGGCAGTAGCTCCATTCTCTGTGGGACCTCAGTCCCTTCCCTGGGATCCTTGGTTGCGTGCTCTGCCCTGCTCCACAATCGCTGCTTCACTGGGTCTGCCAGCTGCCGCTTGTGTACTCAGGATCCACCTGCTGTGATCTTGCGCACCCAGATGCCTTATGCGCTCCCGGTTATCTTATGCGCCCAATTCTCCCTCTGCTTCATGCCACGATCCCCGCCCAGCTGCTTGTCTCCACCCTTCCTACTGGTCTGGATAAACGGGTCTATTTCAACTTCTTGGCTGTCCAACTTCCATTCAGATAAATTTTCTGTCAGTTCTAGGTGTTATTCTGCCTCTAAATTGTTGTTGTTTCAGTCTTGGTTGTGTGTGGAAGTATGGTACGTCCACCTATGCCTCCATCTTGCCAGAAGTCAATTCTTTACTTTTAACAATACTTTTTACACTAGAGATTTCAGGACTTTCTAAGAGCTTAAAGCTTTTTTTTTCTCTTTTTGTTAGACTTGATTAAAAGACACACACACACACACACACACACCAAGATCCTTAATCTAACATTTAAATATGCTGGGAGAACTATATTTGAAATATTCTTACTTCAAAATTTTTTAAAGTGAAGAATCCCTGTCTAATTTAAACATCCCCCTCCTATTTTTTGTTTTATTAGAGTTTTTAAATTTGTAATCCTCCGGTTTCAGGTTTTGGCTCCTGTAATATAAATAAAAGTTATATATGCCACATCACACTTGCAAGGAGTAAAGAATGAAACTCTTTTCAGAAAAACATATGAACTAGATAATATCACTACCAAATTTCCCTCTCATGCATTTGATTCCATCTTTTATTCTAAATATGTTGCTAGTAAATCTCCTCTGGCAAAATGCAGAGGACATTTACCTCCTTTAAAAGCTCCATGACATTTAATATTCTTAAAGTGGCACTTAGTTTAATTTGAAAGCCATATCTTGGGGAAAGGGTAATTAACTACTACAATATATTTTTGGTTATCATGTCCTTTTTTCAACTTACAATTTCCAAATTACACTTTCAATCAGGCATACAGTTGGGACTAGGAGAAAACCCACCCAAATCCTGGTGTGGGCAAACCAGGACCATATTGACCTGAACATAAACAGAAATTGAGAGTATTTAAATAGGAATCCTTTAGTTTGTCAATATTGGGTACCAAATGGAGCTTTTAGTATTCTCTTCCACAAAAATCTGGAGATGCCAGAAATATGAACGTAGTCCTTGAATCTAGAACTACAAAATCAACATAGTATATGAAACCTAAATATAGTATCCACTAACTGATTTTAATAGTATAGTCCACAAACAACAAAATAAAAATTTTGATCAAACAGGTTTTATCCCAGGAACATATAGATGGTTCAACATCACATGACCTGGCAATGCAGCTGTTTTACTGCCAGGTATTGTGTGTAAGGCATCACGTCATTATACTCTCCTGGGAGAATTCACTCTTCTCTCAGCTTAGCAGATTAAAGTGCTGGTTGTCTAATCACTTTAATTCAACAAGGACTGTATTAATTTGAGACTGGGTAAGGCTCTCTATTGTATATATTTTTGATTTTATGTATATGATGATACTTTGGCCTGTTAAAAAAACTTTCCATCTGCCCTTCACAGGGCTAGCCAATTCTTAGAGGTAGCAAGGCCTCTGTTGGGATAGTGTTTCACTATGCAAACTAACCAGTCCACACCCATATCTCTTCTCTCTGGCCCATACACCCCAGCAGGCACTCTTCCTCTGACTTAATCACCCCACAACCAGGCACCAACCAACTGAAAACCACCCCTATAGCCCAAAGCATGTCACAAAGTATTTGAATTAGCCAATCCTAGGCTGTTCGCCCTGCCCAGGCTTGCTTTCCCACGGACAAAATGCTGCCCCTGCTCCTGTCTTCTGTCTCCTCACCACCCTGCTGTCTTTCCCACATGGCCCTGTGTGACACACTGTGTCCCCAATCTCTAGGACCTGTGAGTATAACAAATTTTGTTTAATAGGCCACAGTAAGTCCTTACCTATCAATTATTACTTTAAACATAAATGGATCAACTTTTCCAGTCAAATGACACAACCTGACTGAATGAATAGAAAAACAAGATCCAACAGTATGGGGCCTGTAAAAGACTCACTGTAGCTTTAATGACACACACAGACTCAAAGTAAAGGGATGACAGAGGATATTACATGCAAATGGTAACCAAGGGAGAGCAGGAATGGCTATCCTTACATCAGGTAAAATAGACAGTAAGTCAGTATTGGTCATAAAAGACAAAGAAGGTTACTATTAGAGGGGGTCAATTCATTAAGAGAATATAAGAACTATAAATTTATTTACACCCAACATTGGAGCATCTAAATGTTTAAACCAAATATTAACAAAACTGAACATCGAAATTCACAGCAATGCAGTAATAATAGGGGACTTCAATATTCCACTTTCAACAATGGATGGATCATCCTGACAGAAAATCAGTAAGGAAACAGCTGAGGTAAATAACACTATAGACCAATGGAACCTTACAGACATATGAAGAACATGATATCCAACAGCACCAGAGTACATATTCTTCTCAAACCCCCATGGAACATTCTCCAGGATAGATCATAAGTTGGGCCATGAAGAAAGCCTTGATAAATTTCAGAACATTGAAATCATATAAAATATATTTTCTGACCATAGTGGTATCATATTCGAAATCAGTAATAGAAGGAAAACTGGCAATATCACAAATATGTGGAAATTAAACACTACTCTTGAATAAATACAATAGGCAAAAGAAGAAATCAAAAGGAAAATCAGAAATTCGGCAAACAGAAATGAAAACACAACACATAAAAATTTATGGGATGCAGCAAAAGCAGCTCTCAGACAAAAGTTTATAACACTAAATGCTCACATTAGAAAAAGAAAAATCACAGAGAAACAACCTACTTTTACATTGCAAGAAATTAGAAAAGTGAACAACTTAGCCCCCAGTTAGCAGAAGGAAGAAAAATAATAAAGATTTGATCAGAAATAAATGAAATCAACAGAGAAGATTCTGGGAAGACGGCAGAGTAGGAAGTACCAGGAATCTGTGTCGCCATCTAGAAAACCACTGCATTGGCCAAATCTGTCAGATGTAACTATTTGGCAACTTTGGAGTCTGTTGAAGGCTTGCAACTTCCAGGGGGTAACTTGGATAGTAAATTGAAGTAAATTTTGAACAATTGCAGCTCTTATCACAGCAGCAGCTGCTCATCCACCACCCCCAGCCATGTGACAGACAGCTGTGCCTGTGTTCCTGGAGCAGCGTGCACACAGCATGTGGGAGAAGGACAGGCAAAAGGACCCAGTTCCCAATATATTGGGGACCTCGGCTCACTCTGCTGTATCTGGTCATAGAGGGTACAAACGAAGAGGTAAGCAACCAGTGTTGTTGCACCTCTCCCATTGTTTCTTCTTTTAATTCTATTTGTATTGTTGACACTATTACAGGTGTGCCCATTCCCCTCCACTTTGCCCACCTCCACCCAGCCCTGGCCCCCTTCCCTCTGGCCGTCACCACACTGTCATCTGTGTCTATGGTTTGTGCATCTCTGTTCTTTGGCAAATCCCTTCACCTTCTTTCACCTAGTCCCCCCTTTTCCTCCATCTGACAGCTGTCAGTCTCTCCCACGTCTCATGCCTCTGTTCCTATTTTGTTTGTCAGTTTATTTTGTTCATTAGATTCCATGTACAAGCAACATCATATGGTACTTGTCTTTCTTTTTTGAAAGATTTTTATTTATTAATTTCTAGAGAGAGGGAAGGGGAAGGAGGAAGAGAGGAAGAGAAACATCCATCAGTTGCCTCTCACACACCCCCAACTGGTGACCTGGCCTGAAACCCAGGCATGTGCCCCTACTGGGAATGGAAACAGCGACCTTCTGGTTCGTGGAGGTACACCCAGTCCACTGAGCCGCACCAGTCAGGGCCAGTACTTGTCTTTCTTTGACTGGCTTGTTTCACTTAGCATAATAATCTCCAGGTCCATCTGTGCTGTCACAAAAAGTAAGATTTCCTTCTTTTTCATGGCCACATAGTATTCCACTATATAAATGTATTACATCTTTTTTATTTACTCACCTACTGATGAGCTTAGGCTGTTTCCAGATCTTGCTACTGTAAATAACCTGCTGTTAACATAGAGGTGCTTTATTCTTTCTAATCAGTGTTTTGGTATTCTTAGAATATATTCCCAGAAGTAGAGTCACTGGGTGGTCAAAAGAGAGTTCTATTTGTAATATTTTGAGGAAACTCCATACTGTTTTCCACAGTGGCTGCACAAGTCTGCATTCCCACCAACAGTGCGAGAGGGTTCCCTCTTCATCCTCACCAGCACTTGCTGTTTGTTGATTTTTTTGATGGTAGCCATTTTGGCGGGTATGAGGCGACACCTCACTGTAGTTTTAATTTGCATTTCTCTGATGATTAGTGATGTTGAGTATTTTTTCATATGTCTAATGGCCATCTGTATGTCCTCTTTAGAGAAGTGTCTATTCAGGTCTTTTGCTCATTTTTAAATTGGATTGTTTGTCTTCCTGGTGTTGAATTGTGTAAGTTGTCTATATATTTTGGAAATTAAACCCTTATCCAGATGTTTCACTGGCAAATATGTTCTTCCATACAGTGGACTCCCTTTTTATGTTTTTGATGGCTCTTTTGCTGTGCAGAAGCTTTTTAGTTTGAGGTAGTCCCATTTGTTTATTTTTTCCTTTGTTTCCCTTGCCCTGGAAGATGTATCTGTGAAAATATGTTTTCTTCTAGGACTTTTATGATTTTGTGACTTATATTTAAATATTTTATTTATTTTTACTTTATTCTTGTGTGTTGTAAGTTGGTGGCCTAGTTTCATTTTTTTGCCTGTATCAGTCCAGTTTTCCCAACACCATTCCTTATAAAGGCTATTTTTACTCTGTAGTATGGTCTTGTCTCTGCGATTTTTTTCTTAATTTCTTTTTCAGATAGTTCATTCTCAATGTATAGATTTTTATATGCTGATTTTGTATACTGCAGATTTATTGAACTCATTTATTAGTTCTGAGAGGTTTTTTGTGGAGTCTTTTGGGTCTTCTACCTAGCAGATGTCATCTCTGAATAGAGATAATTGTATTTATTCCTTTCTGATTTTGAATGCCTTTTACTTCTTTGTCTTGTTTAATTGCTTTGGCAAGAACTTTCAGTACTATGTTGAATAAAAGTTGGTGAGGTGTGCATCCTTGTCTTGTTCCTGATCTTAAAGGAAAGGCATCCAGTCTTTCATCATTGGGTATGATGATAGCTTTTGGCTTTTCACATATGACCTTTATTATTTTGAGGTAGTTTCCTCTCCTCCTTGTTTGTTCACTGCTTTTATCATCTAAGAGTGTTAAATTTTGTCAAATGCTTTTTATGCATCAGTTGAGAGGATTGCATGTTTTATTTTCCATCACTTACTGATTTAAATGTATTGAACCATGTTTGTATTCCAGGAATTATTTGTACTTGGCCATAGTGTATATTCCTTTTAATGTGCTGTTGCATTCAAGTTGCTAGTATTTTTTTGAAGATTTTTGTATCAACATTTATCAGGGATGTTGGTCAGGTGTTTTCTTCTATTGTGGTGACTTTGGTTTAAGGATAATGCTGGTTTCATAAGATGACTTGGGGAGTATTTGCTTCTCTTCAATTTTTTTTCGTACAGACTGAAGAGGATTGGTGTTAATTTTTCTTTAAATTATTGACAGAATTTACCAGTGAAGCCTTCTAGTCCTGAGCATTTCTTTGTTGGAAAGTTTGTGATTACTGATTCCTAGTTATATAAGTCCATTTGTATTTTCTCTTTATTACTTGTCCAACTGATATTTTTACAAAGGTACAAAAGCAATTCAATGGAAGAAAGGTAGCCTTTTTATCAAATTGTACTGAAGTAATTGGATATCCAAAGGCAAAATACAGGGTGGAGCAAAAGTAGGTTTACAGTTGTGAGCACACAAAACGCAGCATTTATTTTTATTAAGTATTGTATTACTTTCTATATGTACAATTTTTAACTATAAGGTGGTATAAACCTACTTTTGCACCACCCTGTAGTTAAAGACAATATAAACCTTCCACTGTACACAAGAATTAACTAAAAATGGATAATGAAATTAAATGTAAAACATCAGACTTTAAAAAACACATATAGGGAGATATTTGGAATCTAGAGCTAAGCAAAAAGTTTTTTGGCATGGCACCAAAAGCATGATTTATAAAACAAAAAATTTGTAGTTTGGATCACATCAAAATAAAAAGCTTTTGTTCTCTGAAAGACTCCATTAGAACAATGAAAGGATAAGATACAGACTGGGAGAAAATATTTGCAAGCTCCACTTCTGACAAAGGATTAATATCTAGCATATGTGAAAAGCTCTCAAAACTTAACAGGGAAAAAAACTAACAATCCAGTTAGAAAATGGACAAAAGATATGAAGAGACATTTCCCTGAAGAAGATATGCATTTAGCAAATAAGTACATAAAAAGATGTTCAACATCATGAGCCACTAGGGTAATGCACTTAAAACCCACAATGAGATACCAGTGCCTACCTATCGGAATGGCTAAAATAATAAACAGTGGTAACACCAAATGCTGGCAAAGATCCAGAGAAACAAGATAACAGATACTTTGCTGGTAGAAAATAAAAATGGTGAAGTCACTCTGAAAAATAATTTGACAGGTTCTTTTGAAACTAAAGATGCACTCACCATATGACCCAGGAATTGTACTCATGGATATTTATCCTAAATAAGTAAAAACTTGTATTTACACATAAACCTACACACAACGCCCGCAGTAACTGCATTTGTAACACCTCCAGACTGGAACCAACACACACGTCCTTCAACAAGTGGGTGGCAGGTCGTGGCCCGTCGTGCCCTGGAGCACTGCACAGCAATAATAAGAGCAAATGACTGACATGCACAGCAACCGGAGTGGTTCCGAAGGGAATTATACCGAGTGAAAGAAAATCCAATCTCAAAAGGTTACCTACTATATGATTCCACCTTTACAACATTCTTGAAAGAACAAAATTATAAGGATGGAGAACAGATTAATCCCTGCCAGGGATTAGGGCTGTGTGTGAATATAAAGGTGTAGCATGAAGGACACCCTTGTGGTAATGCAACGGGTCTGTACTAATCACTGTGGTGGTTACGCAAATCAACTCGGGGGTAAAAGTGTGTAAAGTGACACTCACAGATACATGCACACACACTAGTGTACATACAACTGGTGAAATCTGAATAAGCTCTGTGGGTTGAACCATACCAGTTTCCTGGTTTTCACATTGTCTGGCAGCTGCACACTAAGTTTGAAGGCAAGTGGGCGAAGGGTTCGCAGGACCTCCTGTAAATATGTTTTGTAACTTCCTGCAAATCTATTATTATTTCAAAATAAAATATTTAAAAATACATTTCCACAGCAAAATTTGAGGCCTATACAGATAATTTTTAAGTCAGCATGGTGGTTAGAGGATTCACTGTGTACCTTCATCCATATACGCTACACACTATAAAAAACATGCTTTTCAGAAGCAACAAACACATGGAAAACACTCAGACTCCAGTTACAGAATACTTACGTCATTCATTTTCAGGAAAAAAGAGGAAAACTCGCTGCCTAGGGTTCCATCAGTGTGCACAGCGGGGACCAGAGGCAGGTGTGAGCAGAGCGTTGTTGGCTGCAGTGTTGGAAGCCACAGCCCAGCTGCCCAGACAGAAAAGGTGGACAGGGACAGGTTTATTTATTTGTTTATGTTTGGTGTGGAAACAATGCAAGTTCCTCTTTTCCCACTCTTTTTTAAACACCAATGCTAAATTGTAGCAGTAACACAAAAAGAAAGAGAGGGCATCTGGAAAAAACAAGGCCCTCCCCTATCCTATGGAAGGCTGCTGGGAAGGCAACAATGACTTTGTGACAAAGACTTGCCATGTCAGAAGAACAACGAAAAAACCCAGAGATTTCTTGTGCTTTTAATCACTGGAAGGATCTAGAGCTGGCAGAGATGCACAATGGTTTCAAATAGGTTATTTTTTAATCACAGATTATGTCAATAAGTCATCATGATGTCTTAACATACTTTGCTTGACGTAACATTTTGTACTAATGAATTTTATGTGAGCAAAATCTTAAAGCAGGATTATGTAACAATAACTATCAAGTTCTATGTCGAAGAAAAGATGTAACTCCTCAATTTAAAAATGTGTCTAGCCCTGGCTGGTGTGGCTCAGTGTACTGAGTGACGCCCTGCTAACCAAAGGGTCGCTGGTTCCATTCCCAGTCAGGGCACATTCCTGGGTTGCAGGCCAGGCCCCCAGTAGGGGGCACACGAGAGGCAACGGCATATTGACATTTCTCTCCCTCTCTTTCTCCCTCCCTTCCTGGCTCTCTAACAATAAATACTTTTTTTTAATGTCTCTTTTTTAGCTCAGTAACGTATAACACAACATTCTTCTAGAAACAGCACAGTATACCTTTGGTCACTCGAAAATAATTCCAAGCCCCATGCACCAACAGAAGCTTCTCCAAGTAGCTAAGTGAAAAGACAGCTTCAAGCAAACCTACCATTTAGAGATAAGACCCACAAAATGTCACTTCCCCAGTGAGTCACAGCTCAGCAGTTCTGCTGTAGGGAATGCAACACAGAAGGTAAGGAGGATGAAACTCCATGATCTGACCTGGCAGTTTGTTATGAAGACATTATTTAAGCTATGTAAAATAAACTTTTTTTGTCATTAGAAAAGTTATATATCACTTTTTTGCACAGCAAATGCTTTCTGGATTTTCACTTGCCATGTACGAGGTTTTAAAGTTAATCTGAGAGACAGCTAGGATCTTAATCATAAGAAGGGGTGAGAATTATTTAATGAAAGGATATCATATTGGAAACAAGAACCTTAGGCTCAGTCCCCATTTTTTTTGTCTGATCAGGTACATTGGTTCTCAGGGAAAGACCCACATTACAGCCCACCCCCACCCCCAAGCTTATTTCTCAGTTTGTGCCACTCTCACAAGACGCAAATTCAAGCAAGAGACAAACACGTATAGTGGAAATGCGATGGCAGGTTTATTCATGAAACATACAGGAGCACAGAGCTGCAAGCAGGTACCTTGCTGGGCTGAATGTCCCACGTATGCAGGAAACAAAGTTGTTAGTAAGTTTGTTAGTAAATGTGTCCTATACACCTGAGCCAAGGCCACAGTGGGTGCTCAGCTAATCTGGGTGCCCTGGCTATTGGGATTCATGGGTTACATGCTTTAGTCAGCTTTAAGGTTCCCCCTACTTCTTTTTTTTTTTTTTTTTTTTTTAAAGATTTTATTCATCCATTTTTAGGGAGGGAAGGGAGGGGGGAAGAGAGAGAGAGAGAGAGAAACATCAATGTGCGGTTGCTGGGGGCTATGGCCTGCAACCCAGGAATGTACCCTGGCTGGGAATCGAACCTGGGACACTTTAGTTCCCAGCCCGCGCTCAATCCACTGAGCTACGCCAGCCAGGGGTTCCCCCTACTTCTAAACCTTGGGAATAATGTACAGCTACAAAGGTTTATAGGAATCAGTTCTCCATTTCCTATACTAAATAAAAATTTAAATGAAAAAGGCAGGTTAATGTAACTTCTGTAGCACTCCTGAGCTGTCTTACTCTCATCTGCCTTTTCCTTTTCCATGGCACTTACCACTTCGTTCATTCTAATTACTGTTTATTTTCATCTCTCTCCTAGAATGGAAGCTCTGTAGAGCAGACTTCATTGTCTGCTTTGTTCACCGATGAGTCCTGAGCACCCAGAAGCATGCCTAAAATATGGCAGGCACTCAGTAAACATTGTTTTTTGAGTGAATGAATATTCAGGAGAGTTATTCCATAAAATGAGGTAATTCAGTAATTTAGTGACTACAAAAATTGGATGATGATTTTGAAGTGGCAGACGGTGCATGTGGGAAAAAATAAACCTTTCAGAAAAGACTGAGTTTGGAACATGAGGGGGCAGGTGGAGGGAGATGCTGAACCATGAAATAAACAGCTAAACTGAAAATATGTGAATTAAAAAAGGAAGGTATTTCTTTGTTTTTACCTAAAACTTGCCACAAGTTTGTACAAGCATTCCTATTGCCACAATTTTTAGCTTTGCAATAATTCATTTGTGGCGGGGGGGGGTGGGGGGAGAAGAAATTTTAAGTCAATGTTCTATTTCTTGGAATGTTTTTAAAACATTCGGAAGTTTAGAAGGGAGAAGGGAACAATTTACTCTTTTCAGAAAATAAGTAATCCAGGTTATGAGCACTGTGTTACACTGATATGCTCTGAGGAAGCGAAACGTATGTGTTCGAGAGGTAGCAAAGTAAGAGATGGGCAGCGGGGCCGCTGCTTTGGCCTGCGACCCAAGGCTGGGAAGCAGACGGGGCAGAAACGGGAAAATGTCGGCTATGGTACTGAGGATGAGACTTATTGTGGGAAAATAATGAAATCCCCACACCATGGCTGAATACCCTCTCCCTACCTCTAGTCAAAGCTGCTCTCATCTGAAAGATGGAATAAAATTGATGTGGCTTAAAGTGTTACTACAGAGGTGGGAGAAAAAAAAAAGAAAGCCAGAAATCAAAGGCTGTCTGCCCAGTCACAAATGCAGCAGTGAGAAGAGAGCCAATAACCAAGGTCAAGGAAGATTCAGACATGAAGGCAGCAGTGCGTTGTGTTCTGCTGATGTGGACAGATGGCGGTGTGGGGCTCAGGGCCGACTCAGAAAACCCTGCCTCTCTCTCTGTATTTCTCTCAAACTTTAACTTTGAAGGAAACAACCTAAGGATTCTAAACCCCTTTAATAGTCAGTTTTAAAAGAAAAGACTGGAATCACCTTTCCTAGATATAGTTGAGAAGATGGTGAACATTTCCCTAGGACCTCAAGACAGCTGATTTCTGCCAGGTCTGTGTCTATGCCGTGTCGGGACCCTTCAGGGCCAGGCAGGTCCATGGTATTCGTGCAGACGGAAAAATACTCACGGAGCCGTTGGGATGGCTGGCATGTCTTTATTCATAGGTGGGCCAGCCACGCACGCTGCAAGCTGTGTGTCTGTCTGCCTGTCTCCTGCCGTGGCCCCTGCTCCCCAGCGTGGCACCCATCGTGGCACCTGTCCTCCTGTATGTCTCTCATCATCATCACCCCCAGCAGGGAGTCCCTACCTGTTTAAGTGCTAGAGGGGAACAAAGCCGGCAAGATGCCAGAAATTATATAAATAACACAATTCTGTGCGTGCAAGCCCACTTCATGCTATGGGAACAGTTTATCAGACCCAGTCTCAAGGCTATGAGAACACTGGTTATCAGGCCCCTCCCAGCCTATGGGAACACTGCTCCCCTTAGTTACCAGACACCTGGGTGAGGAAGCCAGGCTGCCTCCACTTACCCTACAATAGCATTTAGTAGTTCAAGGCTCATGTCACATGAGCCTTGCTGAGACCATAGCAAGAAGCACGTATCCCAATAGCAGTTAAGGAAAGAACACACATGAGTTCGCCATGGATGCCTTGATCATAATCTACCAACACTGTCCTTAACTCGGACTCCTAGTACACAGCAGCCCCCGTTTTCCCTTCTATAAAATCAGGACACTTAATCCATGAATACAGAGACTCTCGGGACAGATTTGAATCAAAGACTGGGGCAATAGCTTCTCATTTCTGCTGCAAAACCCTAAAACTCCATGTTGTTACCACTATAGTTTTAGGCATCCACTTTCTGTGGACACATTGTTGAATCACCTAGCCTCTTAGAGACAGCCACTGTAAGAACGGCCCCAACAGGGGTAACTGACCCAGGACCCTGCAGTTGCTCCCCGAGAGCTATATGTGGCTCCTGAGTTCAGCAAGAATGAAAAGTGTCATTTTAATTGCTTAAATGTGATGAAAATATTATATCCTTTAAAAGCCAGTATTAAATCGTTAAGATATATCCTTCAAAAGTTAAAATATTAAAAATGTAGAAATAGGAGGTGTTCTTGATAAGCAGCAAATACTATTAAACATCCAGGGGCTGTAATTACAGGACTGTAAGGCATGCCACACGGGATTCTAGGGGCGGTCTTAAAGCAGAGCGCAGAAACACTTTGCAGCGCCCTCCCCCTCGCTGTCGGGTGGGCGTGCAGAGGTTCGGGTTCACAATCCGGCGGGAGACTGAATGGTCTGGGGATGTTCCCCGTGTCCCTTTCCCAGTGCTCCACCGTATGCCTGGAGCAGAGCAGAGCTCAGCTAGAACAGAAAAAGGGAGGAGACCTGGTTGTGAACCCTGAGTGCTTCGCATCCAGGAGGCAAGCCCCACGCCCTGCCCACTCCGGAAGCTACGCTCGCCGCCCCTGTGCGCTCCTTCAGGAGCTGTTGCCACTACTGCTGTTCCGGCTCTGCGGGCTTGAGAGGCAGAGAG
Source organism: Phyllostomus discolor (assembly GCF_004126475.2). NCBI lineage: Eukaryota > Metazoa > Chordata > Mammalia > Chiroptera > Phyllostomidae > Phyllostomus > Phyllostomus discolor. The sequence continues at coordinate 110,324,527 of NC_040904.2, forward strand.
GCCTCGAACCCTGAAGGCTAGTATCACCTCTACATGGGACGTTGTGGGAGGTGGGGAACAAGTGTAGGGGAGGGGCGTGGGTGAGGGGGGCTGGGCAGCCTGAGTTTTAGTCACTCCAGCACCCTGAAGCAAGGAGTGGCATGCAAAACGAGAAAGAAAGGGAGAGAGGGAGAGGGAGAGAGAGGGAGAGAAAAGAGGGAGAGAGAGAGAGAGCGTGCAAGCACGCGAGCTTGGGCTACAGATAAGCAATATTGGGGAACTTCTGAGGATGGCTTTGGACTTTAATCTTCCTGAGGGTGGCTGGTTTTCTGTGCTCTGCAATTGAGGTCAGTTTAGAGCAAGAATGCTCCCAGCCCTCTCAAAACAGGTACCCTGTTAACAAAAACCTATTTTCCCACAAATTTTTGTGTTCTGTTTGTACACAGCAGAGACAAGTGGCCAGACCCTGGGCCACCCAGTTATAGGACCACACATTCTTCTTCAAGGCCCTCCCAAGAATGGCAGTGGCCACTGTGGAAGACATTGTGGTGGTTTCTGACATAACGAAGCCTATTTTTATCATATGATTCAGCAATTCCACTCCTGGTATTTACCCAAAGGGTTTGAAAACAATATCCACACAAAAACGTAGATGTTCATAGCAACTTGATACATTATTGCCAGAACTTGGATATTACCAAGGTGTCTTTAAGTTCGGTGAACGGGTAAATAAACTGTGGTATATCCAGATAATGAAATATTATTCAGCACTAAAAAGAAGTGAGCTATTGAGCCATAAGAGGCATGGAGGAACTTAAATGCACATTACTAAGTGAAAGAAGCCAATTGAAAAGATCACATACTGTATGATTCCAACTATATAACATTCTGGAAAAGGCAAAACTATGGAGATAGTAAAAAGATTAGTGGTTGCCATGGGTTTGGGTTATAAATAGGTGAAGTACAGAGGACTTTTAGGGTGGAGTAGACTACTCTGTATAATGTGGATACATGTCATTATGCGTTTGTCCAAACCACAGGATGTACAACTCCAAGAGTGAATCTCAGAGTAAACCATGGACTTCGAGTGATTAAAGACATGTCAACATAGGTTAAATTATGACAGATGTACCCTCTGGTGGGAATGTTGACAGTGGGGGAGGCTGTGCATATGTGAGGAGAGGAAGGATATGGGAACTCATATTTTCTGCTCAATTTTTCTGTGAAACTACAACTGCTCTAAAAAAATTAAGTTTATTTTTTAAAATTCCTACCAAAAGGCAGTGCCTCCTTTAAAAAAATAGGGAGATTATAAGCCTTTAGCAAATCTCCCTCAAGATACACCACAAAGCCAAGCAAACATTATAGTTTGGAGAGGTTTGGGATTTGGAGATTGTAACGGCAGAGTTACAGATTCTTGGTGGCATGAGTTCGACCGACTTCATAGCTGGTCGAGGGAAACCTTTACTGCTGCAAAGTGCAATAAGACAAAACTAAAGAGCCCCAATTGTGCTGCTGGTTTCACATGGAAAGCAACTTAAAAGGGAGGGCACTAAAGGTCTTCAGCACCTTCCATGCCCTGCTGGTCACCATGTAGCTGACCTGTGCGATGGCATAAACCGAGTTGTTGGTGGCCAGCACACCCTCATTCCCACTGATTCCCACACCCACATGGGCCATCTCGATCATCCCAACATCACTGGCACCATCCCTGATGGTGCGAGTGATGGCCCCTGTGTGTCCTTTAACCAAATCCACCATATCAGCCTTCTGCGGGGGAGATAACCTGAAAAAGAAGACAGAAATGACCACATTATAGTGTTTTGGTTGGTTCATTTTACTTCACACTGTTCTAAAAGCCAATATAAAGAAGTCACCAATAATCTACACGTAGCTACATTTAAATGGCAGTTGCTAGTAAATTTCCCAGTTTATTAAGCTTTTTACATACATAAAAAATTCCTATCCATTCCCACCGAAAACAAAGACAAGGAGACCCCCACACAACAGCTTCTTTAACACCCTTCAAAGACATAATATTCGTTGCTCACTTTACATGGAGATAAACTCTTCAACTTTCCATTTTCCCTGCTACTCCCTGGTGCCTGACACTGGCCTGTTCAACTAATTTACATGATCTACCTACCTCAGAGAAAGAAATGAAGGCCTACAATTTCTGAAATAACATAAAGGTATTTACTCAAAGTATAGAATGTAGAGTAGCCTTTAAAAATCAAACTATACTCAAGGGAACTTGAAACATACAAGGAGATATAAAAACATATGGAATCAGTCAGGAGAGTCAAGGTTCTACTGTGGTAACAACAAACAAAAGTTAAGTGACTTAATAAATGTTTATTTCTTTATCATGCTATGTATCCAATACAGGTTAGGATACATAATCATGAGTTGTTGTTAAATCTGCACTTAAAGATTTATAGTTTGAATATAGTACCAACTTTACATCCCCAGAATAAATCCCACTTGATCATGGTGTAAGATCTTTCTAATGTATTGCTGCATCTGGTGTGCTAATATTTCATTGAAGATTTTATCATCTATCTTCATCAAAAATATTGGCCTATAATTTTCTTTCTTTGTAATGTCTTTATCTGGTTTTGGAATTAGGATAACGGTGGCCTTGTAAAAAAAAAAAGCTTAGAAGTATTCTCTCCTCTTGAATTTTTTGGAATAGTTTGAGAAGGATAAGTGTGTGTTCTTCTTTGGATATTTGGTAAAATTCACCTGTGAAACCATCCAGTCCAGCACTTTTGTTTGCTGGGAGTTTTTTGATTACTGCTTCAGTTTCATTACTTGCAATTGGTCTATTCAGGTTTTCTGATTCTTCCTAATTCAGTTTTGGAAGATTGTACAATACGTTTCTAGGATTTTATCCATATCACTCAGGTTTTTCAATTTCTTGTCATGTAGTTGCTCATAGTTTTCTTACAATCCTTTGTATTTCTGTGATGTTTGTTTCTTCTCTTTCATTTCTGATTTTATTTATTTGGGTTCTCTTTTTCTTTTTTTAAATATACTTTATTAATTATGCCATTACAGTTGCCCCATTTCCCCCCCCTTTAGTCCTCTCTGCTCTGCATCCACCCTCCCACCAGCATTCCACCTACTTAGTTCATGTCCATGGGTCATACATATAAGTTCTTTGGCTTCTACATTTCCTATACTAGTCTTAACCTTCCCCTGTCTATTTTCTACCTACCATTTATGCTTCTTATTCCCTGTACCTTTTCCCCCATTCTTCCCCATTCCCTTCCCTGCTGATAACCCTCCATGTGATCTCCATTTCTATGATTCTGTTCTCCTCTAGTTGTTTGCTTAGTTTGTTTTTTTAGGCTGAGTTGTTGATAGTTGTAAGTTTGCTGTCATTTTACTGTACATGTTTTTGATCATCTTCTTTTTCTTAGATAAGTCCCTTTAACATTTCATATAATAAGGGCTTGGTGATGATGAACTCCTTTAACTTGACTTTATCTGGGAAGCACTTTATCTGGCCTTCCATTCTAAATGATAGCTTTGCTGGATAGAGCAATCTTGGATGTAGGTCCTTGCTTTTCATGACTTTGAATACTTCTCTCTCTAGCCCCTTCTCACCTGGAAGGTTTCTTTTGAGAAATCAGCTGATGGTCTTATGAATACTCTTGGTAGGTAACTGTCTCCTTTTCTCTTGCTACTTTTAAGATTCTCTCCTTATCTTTAATCTTGGATAATGTAATTATGATGTGTGTTGGTGTGTGCTTCCTCGAGTCCAACTTCTTTGGGACTCTCTAAGCTTCCTGGACTTCCTGGAAGTGTATTTCCTTTGCCAGATTAGGGAAGCTCTCCTTCATTATTTTTTCAAATAAATTCTCAATTTCTTGCTGTTCCTCTTCTCCTTCTGGCACCCCTATGATTCAGATGTTGGAATGTTTAAAGTTGTTCCAGAGGTTCCTCAGCCTCTCCTCACTTTTTTTAATTCTTGTTTCTTCATTCTGTTCTGGTTGAATGTTTATTTCTTCCTTCTGTTCCAAACCATTGATTTGAGTCCCAGTTTTGTTCCCTTCACTGTTGGTTCCCTGTACCTTTTCCTTTATTTCACTTTGCATAGCCTTCACTTTTTCCTCAATTTTGCAACCATACTCAACCATTTCTGTGAGCATCCTGATTACCAGTGTCTTAAACTGTGCATCTGATAGGCTGGCTATCTCTTCATCACTTAGTTGTATTTTTTTGTGGAGCTTTGATCTCTTCTTTTATTTGGGCGTGTGTGTGTGTGTGTGTGTGTGTGTGTGTTGGAATGCCTGTTTCATAGTAAGGGGCAGAGCCTTAGGTATTTGCCAGCAGGGGGGTGGGGGGGGCAATCCACATCGCTGTGTTGTGACGGTGTATGTGGGGGAGGTGTCTGAGAGGGAACAATGGTGCTTGCTTGGCTCTTAGCCAGATTTCAATCACTTTCTCTGCTACCCACAAGCAAATTGGGCACTTCTGGGCTGATTCTCTGGTGGGTGGTTTTGTGTACATTCTAGGACCCTGCAGGTCTCTCCAATGAACCCTCCCATGAAGCTGGGACTTCTCCTGCCACCTCAAACCCCACAGGTTTTTGCAGAGGTTTTGAGGCTTTATTTCCCTGCGCTGGAACCCTGGGTTGCACAGTCTGTCTTGCTCCCCAGTTTTTTCTCATGGTTTACCTGCATCTAAATGTGGGACTGCCTGCTCTGCCAGCCACTACCTCACCTGGTCTGCCAGCTGCCACCTTGCCACAAGTCCTCTCTACCCCAGCTGCCCATCTCCGCACCTCCTACCAGTCTGGATGAATATTTCTTCTTTAACTTCTTGGTTGTTGAACTTCTATACAGTTCAATTTTCTGGCAGTTCTGGGTGTTTTCTTGTTTTTAAATGTGTTGTTGTCTTGTTTTGGTTGTGCAAGGAGGCACAGTCTATCTATCTATGCTACCATCTTGGCCAGAAGTTTTTCTCTCTTTTTTCTTGATGAGTCTAGTTAAATGTGCATCGCTCTTATCTTTTCAAAGAACCAACTATTGGCTTCATTGATCTTTTGTATTTTTGTAGTCTCTATGTCATTTATTCCTGCTCTGATCTTTATTATTCCCTTCCTTCTACTTACTGTGGGCTTTATTTTTTCTTTTTCTAGTTCTTTTAGGTGTACAGCTAGATTGTTTATTTGAGATCGTTCTGGCTTCTTGAGGTAGGCCTGTAATGCTATGGTGTTCCCTCTCAGAACTGCTTTCATTGTGTCCCATAAATTTTGTGTTGTCATGTGTTCATATTCATTTGTTTCCAGGTAATTTATGACTTTTTCCTTGATCCCACTGTTAACCCATTCATTGTTTAATAACATGTTATTTAGCCTCCATGTGTTTGAAATGTGCTATGTCACATAAACAAGGTGAAAGTTAAATATCACATGATCATATCAATAGATGCAGAGAAAGCATTCAATAAAATCTAACACCCATTTATGATTAAAAACTCCCAGCAAAATGGGAAAAGAGAGATTATACCTCAACATAATAAAGGCCATATATGAAAAACCCATAGTCAACATCATATTCAATGGGCAAAAAAGTAAAGCATTTCCCTTAAGATCAGGTACAAGACAGGGATGTCCACTTTCACCACTCTTATTCAACATAGTACAGGAAGTCCTAGCCTCAGAGATCAGAGAATAAAAAATAAAGGCATCCAAATTGGAAAAGAAGAAGTAAAACTGTCATTATTTACCGATGACCTAATAGTGTACATAGAGAACCCTAAAAACTCCACCAAAAAACTTCTAGATTTAGTAAATCAATTCAGCAAACTATGAGGATACAAAATTAATACTCAGAAATCAGTGGCATTTTAATACACCAATAATGATCTATCAGAAAGAGACACTAAGAAAACAATCCCATTTGCTATTGCAACAACAACAAAAATAAGGTACCTAAGGAGGTAGAAGACCTGTACTAGGAAAACTATAATACATTGAAGAAAAAAACTGAGGATGATACTAGTAAGTGTAAGCATATACCATGTTCATGGATTGCAAGAATTAACATCATTAAAATGTTCATAATCTGTAGAGTCAATGTAAATCCTATTCAAATACCAATGGCATATTTCATACATCTAGAAAAAATATTCCAAAAATTTATATGGAACCAAAAGGACCCCATACTTACAAAGTTCAGGCAAATGGATTCTACCGCAGGTCTACTTGGAAAACATGCACAGGAATCCCAATATGCCACATGCCGCTGCACTTTTAAGATTCATAAAGGACTGGTATATCTTAGATGGTATCTTGGTGGTTTGTTTCCTAATATAAAAGAAGAACGAAGGAGCACAAGAAGAATCTGGAGAAGGCATCTAAAAATGTGCTCCTTGGTTGTTACTAGCAGTGTAGTGACTAAGCACAGAGTCTGGAGGCAGAATGCCTCCTTTCCAATAACACCTTTTTAGATAAGGAGGGTAAGGCTGTGAGAAGTTAGGGTAGTGACTCAGAAATGTAACACTGCATGCCAGGGGCTCCTAAGTACTCACACTTTTTACAGTTTTTGAATATTCATTCCATGGGTATTTGGACTAGAGCATCTTTAAATCAATTCCTACGTTGACTTCTGAAGACTGTTGTCGAATGCCTATGCGAAATCTGCCCCCAGAGCTCTCCTGACAGAAAGAGAAGTTGTCCCCAACACAGCCTGCAAGGCTGACCCTCCAACAGGGGAGATAAAGCCGGAGCACAGGCGCCACGACACGGGCTGCCTCGGGAATACAGGACAACTTTCCCCAGGGGCAGGTGATGCAGAAAGGCACCATCCGTCTCTCCTTTTTCATTGAGCTGGTTTTTCAGGCGCACTTGCCCTGTGCCAGACACCATTTCTTCCTCACTCCTAAGACGCAGGCCTCAGCAAAGGAGGACACGAAATCGGAGTGAAGGCGGGGCTCTGGGTCAGGCTACCTGACGGTGACGGGCACGGGCGGAGACACACTAGAACCCAGAACTGCTTTCCCCGAGTCTGAGGGGGTTCCCGTGCTGCCTCCCGCCCCGTGTCTCCTGTTCTGCTTTTCTCCTCCCGGTTCTTCCGTACCGGCTCCAGTCGGCTTCCCAGGCTCTGCAGTGGACCGGGAGCAGCCACCCACTGCTTCGTAAAAGGCGGCGCTTGGTCCGTAGCCAGCATCCACGTGGTCCGCACTGAGCGGCCTCCGTAGCACCCTCTAGTGGTGCTGGTGTCTGGCTGCCCTGCAAAGACTGGAACTTCCAGGCTGTCAGGGAGCTTTCAGGGAGGACAAGGGTGCCCACCGATCCGATTACAGCCACAATAACTATGCACTCATGACTATAGGCCAGGCGGTATCCTAAGTAGGCACTTTAGTGGTTACTTAATTCTGCCTTGGTCAGAGCCGTGGGCGAAGCGCTGTCACCATGTCCCACTTACAGTGGAAGTGAGGCTCAGACACACCAAGCCTCTAGCCAGTCGTAAGGCCTGAAGTGGTGTAACCAGGGCTCCAAACCTGCCGCTCTGTCCCCAAAGGGCCTGGCTGTTAGAACAAGGGTCTCGAGGTCTGAGCCATTCTTATGAAATGCTATTCTTGTTAAGTGTTAAAACGCAGCACCGTATTTTTCAGGCCAGCTATAAACAGGGTGAGCTTGGCAGGAATGCACTGGGACAAATGTAACCAACTGTACAGAACAAATCAATGTGTAATTGATCAAATAGTGTACTAGCTAAGCCTTCCTTGGGGAGGCAGAGCTTTGGCTATGAATCCCTCTCCTTTACTTGCTGCACGTACATAAAACTACCTTGTGACAACCACTCTGAGTCTTAAATAGAACATTCCAAGCCAGGAACTCCTTGAGCTGGGTAACATGGCCACTATGCCACTACCTGTCCCTCAGGCTGACCTGTGTTCAAGCTGTGATAGGCCTATGGGGTGTGCCTGTGCTCTGGGAGCCCTAGGCTAAGCATTACTGAGCCCACCTGGCAGGCACCCTGGGCTGGCGGGGAAGGGGTGTTGGGCAGCAACAGCAGTGGTCTGCCGCTGGCTCAGACCCGTGGAGAAACCATCTGTGCAGGGTATCTCCAGAAGAGAACAGATTTCTGCTTTTCAAGTGCCTGGATTTAGACATTAGTGTTTATTTCAGGGGGGAATAAATCCCCTCTTTGCTCTCTCTGGACATAGGAGACCACCTAGATTTGAAAGAACCCTTTTCAGGTTTGGCTCTCATCTGGCAAGTGTCCACTCCTGTATATTTTGTGGCTTTTGTCCTGTTTCTGTTTGATATGTTTCATGGTTTTGAAAAAAAACCTCTCAGGTAGTGGGAACACTTACTCTAACCTTGTTAGTGTTGGTTAGCATTCATTCTTTTGAGCTTTGTACTATCCCAAATGGATGTAAATAGTATCTTGTATCTATTGTGGTAATTACCAAGGCTTATTTTTAGTAAGCATAAAAATCAAAGAAGCGATGGGAGAAACCCAGCTTTGAAGGCTCCATACCTTTATCTTTCAGTAATTGGAAGCATGTTAAAAAATAATTTTCACTTCCATTACCTCCAGAAGATGGTTTTGGATAAAACACGCATCATTGATGCAAAATCAATCTATAATTAATCAAGAGAAGCCATTAGATCAGATGACTTTCAAGTACTTACAGGATAAAAGGAGATTCACCCTTTGGCCGAGTTGCTTACAGAAGCTGATAATCTTCAGGTGAACAAACTCACTCTATAACCAGTGTGATCTGTGGTGAGGCCCACAGGCCTGTAGACCTGTGTGTACATAAACACTCCTGAGCAATTAGAATACAGTGATATTTGAATACTGCAATAGGAAATAGGAACTCTAATCTTCTATTAAAGACCTGGATTTTTACTTTAAAGGGAGAAAAAATAATAATGACATTTCTTTTAAGAGAGATGAACATTAAAAGAGAATGTCTGAATGACAATGTGCAAGTGAAAAGTTCCTGAAATGTTGTGAACACAGGTTCTACTGTCATGGTAGAGCTTAACCAAGTCTCTGCAAGCAGGAGAACTGGCATAACCCATTAAATCCAGCTTGAAGTCAGAATATTATTACCAGAGGAATCAAAAGGTGGATAATCTATTTCCCAAACATAAATTGATTTATATGACTTGATATGATTGCTGGGGAAGGGAGCTCTTTTTGTTAGAAGAATGAGGGCTGGTGGAGAGCTTTATTTATCTGTATGTTTTGACAGATGGAGAGTAAAGGGAAAGGGTCAGAACTACCAGCTCATTTGATTGGCTTAGCTTCTTTAGTAAGAGAGGCTCTATAACCAGAAGATAAAAGCTATTTGCATTAATTTATTCCAGCACATGTTTTTATATAACTACTAAGTGTGGTTGTAGGCATAATTCAAAATGCTTTGAACAAAACAGACAAATGTCTTTGACCTAGTGGAGCTTACATTCTGTTGGTGGGGGAAAGTGTGCATTCAGAAAATACAAGTCAAAAGAGAAAAATGGTATGTTAGAAAGAGATCAGTGCTATGGAGGAAAATAAAGTGCAGAGGTAAGGAATGGTCAAGGAACACTCCCTCTTAGAAGATATAATTAGATACAAGTTGGAGGGGTAAGAAAGCCATGAAGAAACGGGGGGGGGGGACTTTCCAGATGCAAGGAAGAGCAAAAGCAAAGACCTGCGGTAAGAGCATGGGGAACCCAGGAACAAGAGGCTGAGGCAGGAAGCCAGGCACAGTGGGAAGAAAGGCAGAGAAGAAATGGAGACAGAGAGCAAGGCAGCACATGGAAGGACTTTGGTTTGTACTCTCAGCAAATACAGATGCTGCTGTGAGGCTTTGAGCAGAGGACAGATGATTTACACTTTATAATATCACTCCAGCCTCTGGGTTCAGAACAGAGTGCAAGGCACAGGGTAGAAGCAAGGATACCAGTTTGGAAGCTGCCCTATTGCAGTTACCCAGATGAGAGGTGATAGTGGGTTGGGTTAGATTGATAGCTTATGGAGGAGGTGATAAATGGTGAAATTCTGGGTTTATTTTTTCCTGAACATTTTATTTAAAAAATTTTTAAATCTACAGAAAAGTTGAGAGAATAGTACAACAAATACCTATCTTCCTTTCACTCAGATTCATCAATTGTTAAATATTTGCCCAATTTGCTATATCTGTATCTACATATAGTTAAAAAGAGAAGGGGCAAATGCTAAACCACTTGAAGTTATAGACATAACACTTCACTCATAAATATTTCAGCATGTGTCCCTGGAGAATAGGGACACTCTTTAACATAAGTGCAATTCCATTACCACTCTCAAATTATTCAGTGTGACAGAATAATTTGATATGATATGCAGTTCATATCCAACTTTCCAAATTGTCTCAATAATGTCTTTTGTAGCTGTTGGGTTTTTCTACCCCCGACCCAGCATCCAATCAAACACCAAACACTGTACTTAGTCTCCTTTAATCTGCAGCGGCTCCTCCACCATTTATTTTTTAAGAGTTTAGAACCACTGACATTTTTTAAGAGTTTAGAACCTTTGTTTTGAAAAGTGTCCCTTAATTTGGTTTTGTCATTTTGGTTCCTCAAATTAAATTCAAATTAAACATTTTTGGCAAAAATCCTATATAGGATGGATTGTGTCTTCCTTGCATAACATCAGGGCATAAAATATCAGTGTATCCTATTGTTGACAATGACAAATTGATTATCTAATTAAAGTAGTGTCTTCCAGATTTCTCCATTGCAATGGCACATTTTTCTATTTATAATTAGTAAATAATCTGTTTTTCTCAGAAACTTCAATTGGCATATGCAACTTGGTATCCCACAGAACCAAAGTACAGATCAAAGAAAGAATTCCTTTGGTGACTTTGACTAGAAAAGGGTATGGGAGTGGTGGATTAGGGCGTGGGCTTTTGAACTCTGGGAGATCTGTACCTTTGGGTACTGTGGTTGAATTGTGTGCTGCAGGCATCAAATTCTTACCTGACATTTGCCATGGAAATAAAGTAGAGAAATACAATGAATTATGAAGGAACCTTCTGTCAGATGTAAAAAGCTCAAAATCAGTGGTACATCTAAAGCAGTTTCACTTCGGCCTTATCACCAAGGACAGACAGAAGAAGCCAGGTCACCACAATGTGACTGGTAAGGAGTGTGGAGGAGGCGTGGGAGGGCTGGCTCCCATGGGCTGCATTTCAAGTGCCAGTGGGATATTTCAGTGGCGTGGGTATTTCCCCTGAGAAGTATAGGGTCTAAATCCCAAGTTGAGCTCCCCAGCCTATAGCAATGGAGCTGGAAAAGGAACCCAGATAACATCCAGCTGTGAAAAGTGGCAGGGTTTCTGTCCACCAGGAAGAGATGGCTAGAGACACAGAGAGCCTTTTAAAGGGCCAATACATAAAATTTCACTTGCAGCCACTTACCCTGAGCTCTGGCAGAGGGAGGGCAGAGTGGAGTAGAGATGCTTAAGAAAAGTCTGGAGATGATGGCTCTGGGGGAAGAACTGAAGGAACAGTCAACAGGATCCTTGTGCTGAGTCATTCCCCATACTTCGGAAGCCATCTGTCTCAGGCACAGCACTGCCCTCCAAGTGGCATTAGCCTGAGGGGAAGTAATAGCCCTGCCCACAAGAATTACTCTTCCTTGCCCTGTGGAGCTGAGGTCAGACTACTTATTCAGTTGGAGGATATATCATTGATTAGTATAACAACTAAGGCAGATCTCTCAGAGCTCTGAGACTTCAGCAGACCCTCCCCCAGGCCTGGTGCTAATAAAAGCTGGCCTTGGTGCTCAGTCTGATTCTTTCTGCTCACATCCACGTCCAGCAGAGGGTGCCACACTCTGTGGATTGCTGATAGCTCCAAACAGGTGTCCCAGGGCCAGTCACAAGCAGTATCTGGCAAAGGTCTGCACCAGAGTCTTTGCAGATGTACCTAATACATAGAAACAAATAAAAAAGAAGCAGCCAAAATGGGAAGACACAGAAACAAACCCCAAATGAAAGAACTGGAGAATTTTCCAGGAGAAGAACTAGATAAAATGGAGGCAAACAGTTTATCAGATAGAGAGTTTAGAGTAATGATTATAAGGATATTCAACCATATAAAAATACATAGAAACTATATAAAAGGACCAGTTAGAAATAAATAATGCAATATCTGAAGTAAATAATACACTGGAAGGAATAAACTGTAGGTTAGATAAACCAGAGGATCTAGTCAGTGATTTGGAAGACAAGGTAGGAAAAAACACCCAGTCAGGTCACCAAAAAGGAAAGAGAATTTTTTTAAAATGAGGAGAATTTAAGAAACATTCTGGACAACATGAAGCGTAAAAACATCCACATCATGGGAATATCAGAAAGAGAAGAGAGCAAGCAAGGGACTGAGAACCTATTTGAAGAAATAATGACCAAAAGTTTCCCTAATCTGGTGAAGGAAAAAGACACACAAGTCCAGGAAGCTCAGAGAGTCCCCAACAACAAGTTGGACCCAAAGAGGCACACAAAGACACATTATAATTAAAATGGCAAGGCTTAAAGACAATGAGACAACCCTAAAAGCCTCAAGAGAAAAGAAGGTAATCACATGCAAGGGAGCAACAATTAGACTGTCATCTGATTTCTCAACAGAAACATTTTAGGCCAGAAGGGAGTGGTGTGAAATATTCAAGGTGATGAAAAGCAAGGACCTACAACCAAGGCCATCTTACCCAGCAAGGCTATCATTCAAAATCAAAGGAGAAATAGGAGCTTCCCAGACAAGAAAGGAGTTTGTGAATACCAAACCAGTACTGCAACAAATGTTAAAGGGCTTGCTTTAAGAAGAAAAAGAAAAAGAAAAAAATCACAGAGAAAAGTCATCTAACAATAAAATGGCACTAAATATGTATTGATCAATAATCACCTTAAAATGTTGATGGCTTAAATGCTCCAACCAAGAGACATGGGGTGGCTGAATGAATAAGAAAACAAGACCCATGTACATGTTGCCTCCATCAGACCCATCTCAGATCGAAAGAGACACATAGACTAAAAGTAAAGGGATGGAAAAAGATATTTCTTGCAAATGCAAAGGGGAAAAAGCTGGAGTAGCAGTACTTATATCTGACAAAATGGACTTTAAAAGCAAGGCAAAACCTTGGTTTTTGTAAAACCTTCTTTGTAAGAGACAAAGAAGGATACAACATAATGATAAAGGGAACATCCAAAAAGAGGATATAACCCTAGTAAAATGTACACACCAAACATAGGAGTATTTAAATATGTAAAGCAAATCTTGACAGACATAAAGGGAGAGACTGACAGAAATACAGTCACATTAGGGGATGGATAGATCGCCCAGACAGAAAATCAACAAGGAGACAGTGACCTCAAATAACACACTAGATAAGTGGATTTAATTAATATCTTCAGAGCATTTCACCACAAAGCAGCAGAATATACATACTTTTCAAGTGCACATGGAATGTTTTCTAGGTTAGACCACATGTTAGGACAAAAAACAAGTCTCAATAAATTTAAGAAGATTGAAATTGGGGGACTTCTGGCAAGATGGAGGCATAGGTGGATGCACAGTACCTCCATGCATAACCAAGATTAGAACAACAGCAATTTAGAGGCAGAATAACACCCAGAACTGACAGAGAATTTATCTGAATGGAAGTTGGACAGCCAAGAAGTTGAAATAGACCCGTTCATCCAGACCGGTAGGAGGGGCGGAGAGGAGGAGTGGGCATGCGGAGATCAGGGAGAACTGGGTGCATAAGGCAACCGGGAGCGCGTAAGCCTTCCCAGACACGCAAGATTGCAGCGGTGGACCCTGAGTACGCAAGCGGTGGCTGGCAGAACCAGTGGGGCGGCGATTGTGGACCAGGGCAGAGTGCGCAACCCAGGATCCCAGGGAAGGGACTGAGATCCCAGGAGAGCAAAGCTATCACCATTGTTCCCCCCCGCCCCCACCCCCACCCCCACATACAAGTCACAATCTAGCGACTGGGGTGCCCAGTCCCGGTGAACACCTAAGGCTCCACCCCTCACCGTAACAGGAACAACCAGACTGGAAAAAAAAAAAGGAAAGAGAGAGATATGTCTCCAACAGAACAACAGATCAATCCCCCAGGACTCATCCTTTTGAGCAGCCAAGAGATAGCCAATCTATCAGATGCACAGTTCAAAAACACGTGATCAGGAAGCTCACAGAATTGGTTGATTTTGGGTGCAAATTACCTGAAAAAATGCAGGTTACCATAAAAGAGATGAAGTAAGATGCATGGAGAACCAATAGTGAAGGGAAGGAAACTGGGACTCAAAACAATAGAGTGGACCAGAAGGAAGAAAAAAACATCCAAGCAGTAAAGAATAGAGAAATAAGAATTCAAAAAAACTAGGAGAAACTTAGGAACCTCCAGGACATCTTTAAACATTCCAACATCCGAATTATAGGGGTACCAGAAGGCGAAGAGGAAAAGCAATAGATTGAACACGTATTTGAACAAATAATAAAGGAGAACTTCCCCAATCTGGCAAAGGAAATAGACTCCCAGGAAATCCAGGAAGCTCAGAGAGTCCCAAAGAAGTTGGACCCAAGAAGAAACACACCAAGGCACATCATAATTACATTAGTCAAGGTAAAAATGAAGGAGAGAATCCTAGAAGCAGCAAGAGATAAGGGGACAGTTACCTACAAAGGAGTTCTCATCAGACTGTCAGCTGATTTCTCAAAAGAGGCCTTACAGGCAAGAAGGGGCTGGAAAGAAATATTCCAAGTTATGAAGGACAAGGACCTACATCCCAGATTGCTCTATCCAGCAAAGCTCTCATTTAGAACGGAAGGGCAGATAAAGTGCTTCTCAGATAAGGTCAAGTGAAAGGAGTTCATCATCACCAAGCCTTTATTTTATGAAATGTTGAAGGGACTTATCTAAGAAAAGAAGATAAAGAAAAAACATGTATAGTAAAAGGACAGCAAACTCACAATTATTAACAACCACACCTAAAGCAAAACCAAAAGAAACTAAGCAAACAACTAGAACAGGAACAAAACCGCAGAAATGGAGATTACATGGAGGGTTAGTACAGGGGAGTGGGAGGAGGAGAGAGGGGGAAAAGGTACAGAGAATAAGTAGCATAGAATGTAGGTTGAAAATAGATAGGGGGAGAATAAGAATGGTATGGGAAATGTAGAAGGTACAGAACTTATAAGTATGACACATGGACATGACTAAAGGGGGTGATATGGGTGGGAGAGGGTGTACAGGGTGGAGGGTAGTGAAGGGAGGAAAATGGGACAACTATAATAGCATAATCAATAAAATATATTAAAAAAAGATTGAAATCATATCAAACATCTTCTCTAACCCCAATGCTATGAAACTAGAAATCAATCACAAGAACAACACTGAAAAACACACAAAGATAGGGAAGCTAAATAACATGTTATTAAATAAAAAATGGGTCAACAATGAGATCAAGGAAGAACTCAAAAGATACCTTGAAACAAGTGAAAATGAATATACAACAATTCAAAATCTTGGTGACACTGGGAAAATAATCCTAAAAAGAAAATTAATAGCATTATAGTCCTATCTCAAAAAAGAAAAGTAAAGGCTCAAATAAGAAATCTGACTTTACACTTAAAAGAACTTGGAAAAGAACAACAAACAAAGCCCAAAGAGAGTAGAAGGAAGGAAATAATAAATACTGGAGAAGGAATAAATGAAATAGAGTCTAAAAAATGATATAAAAGATCAATGAAACACAGAGCTGGTTCTAGAAAGAATAAACAAGATTGACAAACCTTTAACCAGAGTCATCAAGAAAAAAGGAGAAAGGACCCCCCAAAATAAAATCAGAAATGAAAGAGGACAAATAACACCTGATACCAAAAAAATGCAAAGGACTGTAAGAAAATATTATGAACGACTCCATGCCAACAAACTGGACAACCTGGACAAAATGGATAGATTCCTAGAAACATACGATCTTCCCAAACTAAATCAGAAAGAATCAGAGAATCTGAATAGACAGTTTACACCTAGTGAAATTGAAGCAATAATTAACAAACTCCCAAGAAACAAAAGCCTTGGACCAGACAGATCCACAGGTGAATTTTACCAAACATTCTGAGAAGAACTAACACCTCTCCTTTTCAAAGTATTTCAAAAGTTTCAAGAAGAGGAAAGCCTCCCAAACTCATTTTACAAGGCCAAAATTATCCTAATTCCAAAACCAGATAAAGAAACTACAAAGAAAAAAATTATAGTCCAAAATCCTTGGTGAACATAGATGCTAAAATTCTCAACAAAATATTAGCAAACTGAATATAGCAATGCATCAAAAAGATCATACACCATGATCAAGTGGGATTTACTCCAGGAATACAAGGTTGGTACAAGATTCACAAATCAATAACTGTGATTCGCCACATAAACAAAATGAAAGATAAAAATCACATGATCATATCAACAGATGCAGAAAAACATTTGAATAAACCCAACACCCATTTATGATGAAAAAAAACCTCTCACAAAGTGGAAATAAAGGGAACATACTTAAACATAATAAAGGCCATATATGACAAACTCACGGCCAGCATCATATTCAGTGGGCAAAAATTAAGTGTTCCTTTTAAGATTAGGAACAAGACAGGGATTTCTACTTTTACCTCTCTTATTCAACATAGTACTGAAAGTCCTAGCCCCAGCAATCAGACAGAAGAAGAAATAAAAGGCATCCAAACTGGAAAGGAAGAAGTAAAACTGTCTTTATTGCAGGTGTCATGATACTGTACATAGAGAACTCCAAAGATTCTTCCAAGTAAATACTAGAACTGATAAATGAATTCAGCAAAGTAGCAAGATACAGAACTAATATCCAGAAATCAGTTGTGTTTTTATATGCCAATAACAAACTAACAGAAAGGGAAATTTTAAAAAAATCCCATTCATAAGTGCTTCAAAAAGAATAAAGTACCTAACAACAAAACAAACAAACAAGCAAAATATAACCAAAGACACTGAAATAGACAACAGGATGACAGTGACCAGAGTGGAGAGGGGAGGAAATTTCAGGGAAAGGGGGGAAGGGTTTACAGGAACAAGTATAAAGGACACATGGACAAAAACAAGGCGGGGGTGGAAACAGGAGGGAGGTGGGGAGGGCTTGGGGAGGGTGGGCTGGGATGGGGGTAAAAGGCAGAAAACTGTACCTGAACAACAATTTTTTAAAAATTGTAAAAAGAAGTGATAAAAGCAAAAAAATAAAAATAAAATACCTAACCAAGGATGTAAAATACCTGTACTCAGAAAATTATAAGACACTGAAGAAAGAAATTGAAAAAGATACAAATAAGTAGAAGTACATACTGTGTTCACAGGTAAGAAGAATTAATATTATTAAAATGCCCATACTACCCAAAGCAACCTATAGATGCAATGCAATTCCTATCAAGATTCCAATGACATATTTCACAGAACTAGAGCAAATATTTCAAAAGTTTATATGAAACCACAAAAGGCCCTGCATAGTAACAGCAATCCGAGAAAGAAGAACAAAGTTGGAGGAATCTCACTATCTAATATCAAACTGTACTATGAGGCCATAGTAATCAAAACAGCATGGTACTGGCATAAAAATGGACACATAGATCAATGGAACAGAATAGAGATCCCAGAAATAAACCCACACCTTTATAGTCAATTAATATTTGACAGAGGAAGCAAATATATACAACAGGCTGAAGATAGCTTATTCAATGAATGGTGTTGGGATAATTGGACAGATACGTGAAAAAAAAATGAAACTAGATCACCTTAATACCACACACAAGAATAAATTCAAAATGGATTAAAGACATAAATGTTAGACCCAAAACCATAAAAATGGTAGAAGAAAACAGGCAGCAAAATCTCGGGCACTGCTCAGAGCAATATGTTATTGAGTATATCTCCCTAGGCCAGGGAAACAAAAGAAAAAATAAACAAATGGGACTACATCAAACTAAAATGATTTTGTACAGCAAAAGATAATATCAACAAAATAGAAAGACAATCCACACAATGGGAGAACATATTCACTGATATATCTGATAAGGGGTTAATATCCAAAATTTATGAAGAACTTACAAATTCAATGCCAAAAAAACAAGCAACCAAATTTTAAAATGGTACAAAGGACCTATATAGACACTTCTTCAAAGAGAACATACAGGTGGCCAATAGGTATATGAAAAGACGCTCAATGTCACTAATCCTCAGAGAAATGAAAATTGAAACCACAATTAGATATCATCTCACACCTGTCAGAATGGCCATCATCAATGAAATAACAAGTGCTGGTGAGCATGTGGAGAAAGGGGAACCCTTTTGAACTGTTGGTGGGAATGCAGACTGGTGCAGCCTCTGTGGAAAGCAGTATGGAGATACCTCAAAAAATTAAAAGTGGATCTGCCTTTTGACCCAGCAATTACATTTCTGGGAACTATTCCAAAGAACTCTAAAACACTAATTTGAAAGAACATAAGCACACCTATATTTATTGCAGTGCTATTTAATTGCCAAGATATGGAAGCAGCCCAAATGTCCATCAGTAGATGAGTGGATAAAGCAACTATGGGATATTTACACAATGGAATACTAATCGGCATAAAAAAGAAGAAAATTTTACATTTGTGAGAGCATGGATGGACCTGGAGAACATTATGCCAAGTGAAATAAGCCAGTCAGAGAAAGACAAACACCATATGATTTGACTCATATGTGGATCCAATGAACAAACTGAACTAACAAGGAAAATAGAGACAGACTCATAGAGAGCAGGATGACAGGTAAGGCAGGGCAGGGGGAAGTTAGAGGGTGGAGAAATTGAGAAAAAAAGAAAAAGGACTCATGGAATGGACAACACTGTGGTGATTGCTGGCGGGGGCAGGGGTATAAGGAAACTAAATGGTAATGGAAAAAAACATACAATAAAAATAAAATAAAATAAAATAAAATGAAGGAAAAACAAACAAACAAACAAACAAGAAAAGCAGTTCTACTTTGCCTTTCTCTCTTCCTTTCCCCACGCTGCCTAGGCATTTTTGGACATCTGTGTGTCTTTGCTGGTGACTATGTTCTTTGGGAGACAGTATGAGAGGTCAGGACTCTTACTTGCTTATGATCATTTGTCTCTCTTCTTATATTCATACCAGGCTGAAACTTGTAAGACTTGAAATATGAAAACAAATGAACTATTTTTGGTTTATTGAGTTCTGACCACGCTGTTAAGAAGATAGACACTGAATTTTGCAATGTTTGTAGATGTGGATGTTTCGATGTTTCCCGATTCATTACAACTGCACAATGTATCTCTGCCATTGTCTTCAGCTGCTCTTTACCAGGAGAGGGCAGCTCTCTTCTCACAAATGATCTACACAGTGGGCTCCAAAGTGTGTGTGTGGCGGGGGGGCGGGATTTTTAGAACTTTCATTTATAGGAATTATTTTTATGTTAGCTATTTAAAGTTTCTATTTGATATGTGCTCTATAATAATATATAAATTTACATGAGCACGTGTTACATTTTTATAATTTGTAGAAAAAAAATACATGCATTTGGAATGCACACACAGAGTTGTTGCTGAAAGTAATATACCCTCAGAAAGTTTAGAGACCTGTAGGGAAGTGCTTTGCATGGAATTGTAGCTCAGCCTCCATGTGGAAAACCAGTGGGGAATGAGTGGCACACAGGACCACACCCACGGAGAAGTTTTTCTGTGGGGAATCAGGCCTGCATTGTACCTAGACTGCTATGAGACTTGCTTTCACTAAAACTCCCTCACCCTGAATTGAGGCAGCAAGGACTTACTGCAGCTTCCTAAAGTCTGAGCTAAACATCCCAAGTATGGAGTGTGACCAGTTCAACCACTTTCTCCCCTGATCTGCAATGTCCTTCTCTTTGAAGTAATTAGCAGCATTCTTTTCCTTGTTATCTGTAAAAGGTAGTCCCCTGCAGTGAACCTGTGCATAGCAAATCAGGACTACCCTCAATGTAATGTACCCAGAGAAGCAATAAAAGCCTGTCCAGGCAGGGACTGGACACGCTGTGGCCCTTTCGTCCCCCCTCTCTCAGAGAGTGGCCATGCCATCCCTTTTTCTCCACAGGACTTCTGTAGTTCGTGTGTATTTGTTCTCTAGCAGCCACAACATACACGGATCCTACAGGCCAGGATCCACCACAGAGACCATGATTTTAAACTTGTCTCCTCTACAACAAACTTTGAAACTGGAGCCTTCCTGAAATCCAAGGTCTGACATCACATCTTTGGAAAGTTCTTCCTACGTTCAATACATATGTAGGGGATGCCCTCTATGTCCCAGCTTCTGCTAGGTTCAGAAAATTCAGTAATAGGCAGAAGTGACATGGTTATGAGACAGCATGGGGACTTGGGCCCTGGAATGGAAAAAACATAAGGTTTCAAAGAGCCCGCCTTTCACACAAGCCCACACTGTCCCCAGCTTGTAAAAGTAGCCAAGCATAGCCAGCCCCCAAGCCAGTTCAGAAGGCATTCCTTTCTTTTGTGCTGCCTCTCTTGTGCTCAAGGAAGTTTAAAAAACTCCCTTGTGCTCATGACTTTAAAAACATCTGTCCAGAAATTTCTCTCAGGTTTCCTCTCTCAATTTCTGTCTTGGGGAATCCAAGAACCCCAACATGGTAACAATCCTGCTAGTGTGAAATTTAGTCTAGTAAACATAGGCATAGACCAAATAAACACAAGACACACTTTTTAAAATGAAAAATTGTGCCAAGTTCCAAAAAATAAAGATTTTTTAAATCCTTGCCAAGGATTTTTTTTATTGATTTTTAGAAACCAAAAGAGAAATATCAGTGTGAGAAAAAAACATTGATCAGTCACCTCCCTTATGTGCACTGATTGAAGATCGAACCTGCAACCAAGTATGTGCCCGGGATCAGAACCACAGCATTTTGGTATGCGGGATGATGCTCCACCCAAATGAGCCACCCAGTGAGGACATGCCATTGAAAAAAGCTTTAAGAGATCAATGAAGGCCCTTCCCAGGAAGGGACCTTTGTGGACTCTGAGAAAGCAGATGCCTACTAAGAAGGGTTCTTGGTGGTTAACTGGGCGCAAACTCTTAAAAAAATAGAATTTAGCAACCATTGCTACACAGTGGCCTATCATGCAAATTGCACTACAGAGAAAAGCTTTCACTGTAGTATAGGGAATGCTCTTCCTGCCTCTGCGCATATTGTGTTTCTGCCATTTAAGCCAGCCCTTACAAAGGAGTTCTTGGACTCTTACTTCAACTTATATAGGACTGAGGCTTTCCCTATCAAATGGCATTGTACAGATCCAGAGTGGCTCCATTTTAAACTATCAGAACAGTCCTTATGAACCAATCAAACTAAGACAATTTGGAGTCCTCGTTTGTATAAAGATGGACCAATCATGGACCAGGCGCAGGGACTTCTGCCTATATAAGCCAGCTTCCCTCAAGTAGGCTTTTGTTTTCCACTGAAGGCTGCCTTTCTTGGCTAGAGCTGAAATACCCAAAGATGGCTTGCAAGAGCAGACTGAAACACACTGGAGCAGACCAAAGCTAAGCTGCCTAGCTGAAGAGGAGCTTGGCTCGCTCCTTTTGAGGCATCTCATAGTCCTGCTGTTTTTAGAGCTGTGCTATGTCACCATTGAGCTGGTTTGCACTGAATAAAGTTTTCTTATTCATGGGGTATATTTTCTTATACCCCAAGTTGTGATTCCTATTGGCATTGAAGTGGTGCCAATGACCATTGGTTGACATTCCACATTTAAGTTGAAATCTAAAGGATGAAAATGAAGTAGGCAGAGAGAAGAGGAGGTGTCTTTCAGTCAGAGGAGACAGTGCAAAAGTCTTAGCTTCACATTTCACTGTTTCTTTGCTCTGGGTGGCCTGAAATGTGTCAGAGTCATGACATCCATCCTGTAGTGGACCACTTCAAAACAGAACAAAAAAAGGAAAGAAAGAAGACATTTATGGAAATCTGACAGATCTGGAGTGCTCCGTTTGAAACACAGAGCATGTGCAGCTTTGAACAATTACTAATCCAGACTGTGAGTGGCTTTGCATGCCTCCACATTTTTCTGTAGGAAGGCTGAGCTGGCTGAGGAACGCCACTTGGGATGCAAGGCTAGAGAGCCAAGTGTACTGAAGTGACCTCGGACCCGCAGCCCGGCGTTGTGCTACACTGCACCCTACTCCTGACTCCTCACATATTCTCGCCACCTTGGCCACCTCCCTGCAGACTGCTCTGGGGATTTTGATCCAAGTCTTTTAGGGCACGCATCCCTAACCACACGGAGTTGCATGCATCTGCACAGACTCGCCCACGGGCACAGTAGTCTGTGTGGGCCTCCTCCCTGGTGTGGCACGCTCGTCTCTCGAGTGGGTATCGGCACCTCATTCCTCAGACTTAGGCCATGTCTTTGTGGTGCTGACAGTCGGTAGTGTGCCCACCACGGGGATGGAGCGTCAGGCTCTCACCCACCCGTGGGCACAACTGCGACATTCTCACAGAGACTTCTCAGAGATCCTTGCCTGGTCTTAGGTTAAGGGCCAGGGCCGCCCCTGCGCCCTTTGTCTGAGTGGTCCACCGAGCCACAGGCTTGAGGACTGTTTGTCCCGCCACCATGGGCGCCTCTGACCCTGGCTGCAACGTGAGGGATACCGGCCTTCGAACTGGGAACCTGCCAGGAGAGGAATAGGAAGGGAAATGGCCTGGAAACTTAAACAGGACCAAGAAGGGGGGGTCGTTTGGGGGTCAGGCAGGGCTTGTAGCCTGGGGCGGTGTCTCGAAGTACTAAAGTCCTTGGAGTGGCTGGCGTTCCTGGTAAAAATGTCTGCCCGTGAGCTCTGGTGTGCAAAAAAACAGCACGCCTTTTACTTTGCTAGATCTCAGTTAATTTCTGATTCTCTGAGCTGCTTACAACCCACCCTTCCCTTACACCACTGATGTGCTGCTTAAAAAATAAAACTTAGCCCAGACCTCCTTGGGCTAGACCAGATTCTGGAAATTTAGTGACTCAGTGGGTGGATTCATGGTTAAGTAATTTACCCAAGGTCACATTGCCAAATACAAGGCAGTCAGGTTTTAAACCTAGAATTCTTGGACTCTGAAGGCTGTACTGTTGACCAAGATGCTAGATCTCGGTCTCTGAAATGTTTGGCTTCAGCCCTGTTTGTACCCAGCTGGGACCACAGTGCCCTGAAGTGTGAAGCACACTGAATTAGGAGTCAAAAAGCAGGACTAGAAGTCAAGAGGTGGCCTAAAACATGACTCTCTCAGTCTCTGAACTTAAGTCTCCTCCAGATGAAAGGGGGTCAATGTCCAAGGTCTAGGAATTCTAGGGACTGTAACTGGTCAGTTGCAGGCCACCATCCAGCCTATCATATCGGTGCCTCCTGGATGGCTGAGACTTTCATACACAGGGCAGCCGCTCCAAGGCGATATTCCTCATCATCACCATCTGCAACTAGCCTTTACAAATGTACATTGGTTGGTGCACAGATGAAATGACAGATGAAAAAGGCTGATGGTGTGAGAGAGGCACCGATGACATTATCTACCCTTACATTCACTCCCTCTCCACCTCCTTTTGAACAGACACAGAAAAGAACTTAATTGTCTGTTCGTTCACTGGGGCAGGGATGCTGACTCTTTTTTTTTTCCCCTCCACCCTCCTCTCCCCTCAGGCTGCCCTTCTGTGACTTCCTCAGGAAGCTAACTCTTGAGATGTGGGAATCTGTAGTCAAAATGCTACTGATCAGTTTCAGAGAGACCTCTCACATCACATATGGCTGAGGAGCTACTCTTGGAATTATCAAGTCCAGCTATGAATTTACATTTTATTTTCCAAAACAAATGTAACCCCCCAAAAAGAGCAGAACCTTCCAATCACTGCTTAAAGCATACTTGCTGACTTCCTTGTAACCAGAGATGACACAGATGGCAGACTGAGGTGTGTGTTTTAAGTGAAATTTGCAGTCTTCTCTCCCTCTTGGTGAAGGCCTTAGTTGTGCAAGCTGGAATAGGTTCTTAAAGAAGGTTCTGGTTGTGTGAAAGCTGACTAGCAGACTCAAAGGCTTGCATTACTGAGGTAAGGGAGTTTTCTTTAATACATAATCAAAATGGTTTTTATTGTAATAGAACCTTGGACAGAGTCAGTGTGGGCTGACTACAATTGTTTATATATCAATGACTACGTTGTTTACATATATGTTCTGTGAAATTTCATATTTAATGCCAAATAAGAAATAGAGGTTTTAAATTGCTTCAATTTGGACATTTTCACCTAAAACCTCAAAACATTCAGAAGGGAAACTATTTCCACTGAAAGTAATTTGAATAAATAAAAAATAGATAAATGCAGAGGGAAAAATTGTTTTAATTTAAAGGCCATTTGAATGAATGAATGAACAAACAAATAAATTTAGTGCCCAGTTCTTATGAAACCCTGACTCTTTTGCTTCTGGGCTCCTTTTATAGACTCCAAGGAGTCAGACTTCATTTAGACAAGCCGCATCCATTCCCATATTTAAGCTCCTTGGAGATAGGGACTTCACAATCTGCTTGATAAACCATTCCCATGTTCAATAACCCTTGCCATTAGGGTTGTTTTCCTGATCCAATCCCTCCAACAATTTAATATTATGTAATCTTAGATATGGCAAATAATGTTAAAGGCTATTGTATTAGTTTTTTAAACAAATTTGATGTCAACAGGGGAGTGGGACAGGGAGAGAGGGGGAAAAGGTACAGAGTATAAGTAGCATAGATGGTAGGTAGAAAATAGACAGGGGGAGGGTAAGAACAGTATGGGAAATGTAGAAGCCAAAGAACTTATGACACATGGACATGAACTAAAGGAGGAGAATGTGGGTGAGAGAGGGTATGCAGGGTGAAGGGGGATAAAGGGGGGAAATGAGACAACTGTAATAACATAATCAATAAAATATATCAAAAAAACAAATTTGATGGATTAAAATAAATTAATTATCTTACAGTTTTGCGCATTAAAATTCCAAAACAAGTCAAAATTTTAACACACAAGAAAGTGATGGTTAAACTGCTTTCCTTTCTGGAGGCAATGGGGAGGATCTTTTCTTGCCTTTTCTTTTAAAGGCTAACCCTATTCTTCAGTTTGTGGGTCCCTTCCCCTTCAAAGTCAACATAGTTGCATCTCTGACTCTTCACACCAGCATCTGACTCTGACCAGCTGGGAAAGGTCCTCTGATTTAAAGGACACCCGATTAGATTGCCTGCCCATCCAACCCAACTAATCCAGAGTAATCTCCCATTTTAAGGTTCTCAAGGTCCCTTTGGTATGTAAGATAGTATTCACAAATTCTAGGGATTAAGACATAGATATATTTGGATGGGTCAGGAGGGGGTGGGGGTTACTTTGTTTTACCACAGTCATCTCTTCCAACTCCTTTCTATAAAAAGGAAACTCCTGACATGTTCCTCTAACTCTGAGTACTTGTACTGATGGAGAAGTCATTTGGGATAAGGCTGCCAAAGGCAATGTTGACCAACTCTAAATGTGAGAAAACTCTTATGTTTAGTTCCAATAATTCTCATACATAGGTTCTTAAGCACAGGAGAAAATCCAGCCTGGTGTCCCCACCACATGAAGTTCTTAAAATACTTGAAAACAGCTACAAGATTTCACTTTTATTCATTAAGTAAACAAATTCAGCACCTATTATATGTGGATGTTATTCTAGGCTTCAGAGATATAGTGATTAATCAGCCAAAGTCTCTAATTTCAATGCATTTCTTCTAGTGAAGGACACAGATGGGTAATCCAACATAGAGCCTCAGCGTTGTCTTGATACCATCACATCAGGGGCACCAAAATAATTTTTGAAAGAATTCGATATTTAAAAAAATCTAAATAGCAATTATTTGGGGGTGGGGGAGAATTGGTTAGATCCTCTTCCTCTGTACACATATTTTATATTTTGGAATTGTTTTTATTTTGAATTATAATGGAGGAGGACCAAAACCTTTCAAAGCCACAGTCCTCTGAAGATCTTATTGTAATTCTGATGGAGATGGAATTGTGAGAGACAACAGTTTCTTTTGGAATAAGCAAAAATAGCTTCCTGAAAAAAGTAGAGACTTCCAAGATTAGTAGTTTAGATTAGATAAATGAAGGCTAGAGGGGGAACATTCTGTAGATTTCTACTGACATCATGGCAGCTCGATGAGAGTGAGAACTGGGCCCATAAGCCTTTTAGTTTGGGTGTTTGGCTATGAGCAGGGAGTATTCTGAGTGTTTCATTCCAGTTGTTAGAAGTTTCCTCCAAGTCAGAGATGACTAGAAACTCAGTGTCAATTGGGTAGCACAGCTTCAGCATCTCCCCGCACTGTCTGCAAAGGTCCTGAGAAGCCAAAAGGACCAAAAGGCAGACATATGAGGATGAGGAAGGCACCAGAAAGCTTAACTCCCCAGTCCAAGACTAGTTCCTCACATGAACAATAGAGTAACTAGGAACAGGGAAATCTGATCCTGCAATGTTCAAAAAAATGGCCTCTTCATGCCCTGGCCCATGGGCTCAGTTGGTTGGAGCATCATCCTATAAACTGAAAGGTTGTGGGTTTGATTCCTGGTCAGGGAACATGCCTGGCTTGTGGTTTGTTTTCCAGGTACGTGTGAGAGGCATCAGATGATGTTTCTCACTCACGTTGATGTTTCTCTCCATCTCTCCTTCCTCGTTTCCCCTCTCTCTAAAAATCAATAAGCATGTCCTCTAGTGAGGATTAAAAAAAAATGGCCCCTTCAGAAATAATGTGAAGGTGTTTGACACATAGGAGGCACTTCATGCAGTGTTCATCATTGCTTGTTCTCTTAGTCTAAATTCAGCCTCTCCATATGCATTTTGGGAGCTGCTAGTAGGAAAGTGTAATTTCCATTCACATTCTGTGCTGCTGTTTCCAAAATGTAGATGTAACCGAAATACTGTGAATAAACCTAACCAATTTTCATTTCAATTTTCTGACATAGAAAATGAAAAAAAAAGTTTTTCACCCATTTCAGATTTCCTAAAGGTTCTGTTGTGTTCTGGCTGGTGTGGCTCAGTGGACTGAGTGCCTGCCTGCAAACCCAAAGGTTCTGTTGCTTATACTATAATGTTAAAAGTTCATTGGTGGACTGAATTATCCGATGACACAACCTGTCTACTCTTGGAAAAGTGATGCATTTTGTGATTAACATTTGAGGTCCCTCCTTTGATTCACCTTTTTTTTAATAGAATGTTTTGCTGCAAAATTATGGTTTTAGGTTGCATGTTTATTTTAGGCATGGTTGCCTTTGACACCTAGATTTCTGACTTGTATTTGGCTTCACATCAACTTCACTCATATTTCCAAAGGCTGTCTTAATGATTGCTGGAAGTGTTTCTGACATTGTTTTAGGTGGGAACCAATTTGTAGCCTGTGATGATAATCTCATTGTCAGCGATTCTTATTTTTAAATTGTGTTGAGTCACTAATGGGGTATTCGGAATTGAAACTTGAAACTCTAATATAAGTGGGCAGGGTCCAAGATAAGAACAAGAAGGTATTATAAAGTTGGCATGTCTAGTAAACAGAGGCATGTCATTGATATCTTTTCCTTTTTTAGTTATTTACAAGTTTCTGGAGAACTCTACTACCCTCTTCTTTTACTATCTATATCAATTCAGGGAACTTGGGCACAGTTAGTAGCAGAGATCAGTGGTTCCCATTCCCTCAGGGTAATATATAATCTTGCTGGGGCAGGTAACTACCACTTGGTTTCTTTCCTTACTTGTACCTAGGTTTAGATGTTTAAAGATATAACATGACTGCGGCAATTTGAGCAAACCAAACCCTACTCATTTAATGTCCCCAAATACTGTGGACAATAATTCAGCCCCTAAAGTCTACTCATACAAGAAATTTGTTTTGGGGGACAACTCAAGTGTTGACAGATTTAAGATATGACCACTACATTATCAGATCCTTACTGACATTGAGGACTTAGAGTGTGAGTGGGAGCTGAGAGGACTTGTTTGCAAGCATGTAAGACAGTCCCAGGAGACTGACAGAAAGAAGCAGGAAGACTTTGAGAGGAGCTGGGGACCATAAAATGGTCCATAAATAGCTGCTGAAAGGGCCATAAAAATGACTGTCTGCTGTTAATTTTACCTGACTTGTTAACCACCTCTCTTTCCAAAGGATATGGTTAATAGATTAATGGGTTCCTCCTCCTCATCATCAACATTCTGATTCTTTTGTTCATTTAACATGAAAAAAAAAACTTTCAGAAGTCCAGAGGGGGAAGGAGTCATATGAAATGACAGAGAACTAGGGTGAAATTCTACGGATTCCTTCTTAAAATAGAGAATCACTATATCCACTTCAGTACTCATGAAGACATGCCTCCTTAAATGATTCCATAAAGCTAAAATATTAAAAAACTGATAAAAATATGAAGTCTTAGGAATAAACCTAACCAAAGCGGTAAAAGACCTGTATTCAGAAAACTACATAACACTGAAGAAAGAAATCAAGGAAGACACAAAAAAATGGAAACATATACTGTGTTCAAGGATTGGAATAATTAACATCATCAAAATGTCCATACTACCCAAAACAATTTACAGATTCAAGGCAATACCTATTAAAGTACCAATGGCATATTTCACAGACATAGAACAAACACTTCAAAAATTTATATGGAACCATAAACGACCCAAATAGCTGCTGCAATTTTGAGAAAGAAGAGTAAAGTAGGAGGGATCACAATATCTGATACTAAACTATATTACAAAGCCACTGTAATCAAAACAGTCTGGCATAAAAACAGGCACATGGACCAATGGAACAAAACAGAGAGCCCAGAAATAAACCCAAGTCTCTATGGTCAATTAATATTTGACAAAGTGGGAAGCAACATACAGTGGAGTAAAAATAGCCTCTTCAACAAATGGCGTTGGGAGAACTGGACAGCTACATGCAAAAAAAAATGAAACTCGAGCACCAACTTACACTTTACACAAAAATAAATTCAAGGTGGATAAAAGACTTAAATATAAACCGTGACACCATTAAAGTCCTAGAGGAGAACATAGGCAGGAAAATCTCAGATATTTCACACAGAAACATTTTTACTTACATGTCCCCTAGAGCAAGGGACATAAAGGAAAGAATAAACAAATGGGAACTCATGAAAATAAAAAGCTTCTTCACAGCTAAAGAAAACAGTATTAAAATAAAAAGAGAACCAACTCTATGGGAAAACATATTTGCCAGTGATACCTCAGACAAGGGTTTAATCTCCAAAATATATGAAGAACTTAACATGACTCCACTCTAAGAAGACAAGCAACCCAATTAAAAAATGGGCAAAGGACTTGAACAAACACTTTTCCAAGGAGGACATACAGAGGATCCAGAGACACATGAAAAGATGTTTAATATTGCTAGCTATCAGAGAGATGCAAATTAAAACCACAATGAGATACCACTTCACACCAGTCAGAATGGCCATCATAAACAAAGCAACAAACAACAAGTGTTGGAGAGGTTGTGGAGAAAAGGGGACCCTAGTGTACTGTTGGTGAGGCTGCAGACTGGTACAACCACTATGGAACACGGTATGGAACTTCCTCAGAAAACTAAAAATGGATCTGCCTTTTGACCCAGCAATTCCACTGCTGGGATTAAACCCTAAGAGCCCTGAAACACCAATCCAAAAGAACCTATGCACCCCAATGTTCATAGCAGCACAATTTACAATAGCGAAGTGCTGGGAGCAACCTAGATGCCCACCAGTAAATGAATGGATCAAAAAACTGTGGTACATTTACACAATGGAATTCTATGCAGCAGAAAGAAAGAAGGAGCTCCTACCCTTTGCAACAGCATAGATGCAGCTGGAAAGCATTATGCTAAGCGAAATAAGCCAGGCAGTAAAACACAAATACCATATGATCTCACCTTTAAC
Source organism: Phyllostomus discolor (assembly GCF_004126475.2). Lineage (NCBI taxonomy): Eukaryota > Metazoa > Chordata > Mammalia > Chiroptera > Phyllostomidae > Phyllostomus > Phyllostomus discolor. Next base: position 110,354,511 of record NC_040904.2, read on the forward strand.
AGGAACCTAAACAACAAAACAAAGAAACAAGCAAAATACAACCAAAGACACTGAAATAGAGGACAGGCTGACAGTGACCAGAGGGGAGACAAGAGGGAATTTCAGGGGAGAATGGGAAGGGTTTACAGGAACAAGTATAAAGGACACATGAACAAAAACTGGGGGGGGGGGGGGGGGGGTGGAAATGGAGAGAGGTGGGAAGGGAGGGATGGGTGCGCTGGAATGGGAGTAAAGGACAGAAAAATGTACTTGAACAATGATTAAAATAAAAAAAATATATGAGGTCTGTCCAGAAAAAATCCAGCCACTGTTAATATAATGAGAATGGCTTGCACAACATCAGTGTAACCTGGCAGCCAAGGAGAGTGAACTGGAATGCACATATGTGAACAAAGATGACTTCACTGTACTAGTCAGTGAGGGCTATAGACATTGAGTGAGTATGTGTACTGTGTGGTTGTCACATTCAAAATGACTGAATGAGTCAAGCAACAAATCTGCATCAAACTTTGCATTAAGCTTGAACACTACTTGGCAGAAACTGTCTGGGTGATTCAGAAGGCTACAGCTATGGGCAACTGGTGACTGGCAGCTTCATCACAACAGGCCTGCTCATGCATCACATCTTGTGCAGTTTTTGGTGAAACATCAAATCACCCAGCTGACTCAGCACTCCCTACAGGTCAGATTTGGTGCTGTGTGACTTCTGGCTTTTCCCAAAACTAAAATCATCTTTGAAAGGGAAGAGATTTTAGACCATGGATGAAATTCAGGAAAATATGATGTGGCAGTTGATGGAGCTTGGGAGAACTGAGTGAGGTCCCAAGATGCCTGACTACATTGAAGGGGACTGAGATGTCATTGTCCTGTGTACAATGTTTCTTGTTTCTTGTATTTCATATCTCCTTCAATAGATGTCTCTATTTTTCATATAACATGGCTGGACAATTTCTGAACAGACCTCACATATAATGTCCTATGAAACCAGCCCTGTATTTAGACTGTATTTCAAGTTGTGTGTGTGGGGGGGGGGGTGTTGGATAGATTATTAAATACAAGGTATTGGAATAATTGGCCATCCGTTTAGGGTATGACCATTTGGAAAACAATTTGGTGATTTCTTGTAAAGTCATCCATGTACTTACCACACAACCTGTGTGCGCTAACTTGGTCACATTTACACCTTACTGAAGAAAGTTAAAGAAATCATACTTGTATGATTGGCAGCCCCACCAGGACCACATGGAATAGAAGAAGAATGATTCTTCATATGAATGGAGAAAGGGTTGCTGAGCATGCCAAAATAACCAAAGCAGGAAATGAATGAAGAGAGGGGGAGGGAAATAAGAAAGATGAGAGAATTCTGTTGCAGATGGCAGAACTGAGAATTAAGACTCCTGTCAACCTTAGTTTACATTAAGACACTATCTAGAAAAATGGCTTGTTTCTGCAAAGAATTGCTTGTAAATTATATGAGAGGCAACTAAATATGAGTTAAACATATTCAACCATATATGAGTCTCTTTTCCCTAGGAATAACAGGGTTATTCATGATGTTGCTTAAGACTGGCATAACTAAAAGGCAGACTTGGGCTCGGATTCCTAAAATAATAATTCATAATTAATATGAGATCCATAAAGTGCCGGAGATTTTATGTTCCTACCCAAAAGTTTGGCTTCATCACTTGAAAGCCAAAAGGCTGCCACTAAGTGTTTCAGCTGTGGACCTATCTGGAAGCTTCAGGGACTGACTGCTTATTCACTACTGGGAGCACAAAGAGATGCTGCCTATGTAGATATGCCACCCTAGACCTCAGGATCGCAGGAGAAAGAGTGCCATTCTACCCCTACACTGATAGTGTAGCCTTGTCCTTCCGTGTTTGCAATCTGGCCAACTGAAGAGTCTCCCATTGTAAATATGGAGAACCAAGGTCTGTTTTTAGCAATGCCACTGGCCTTTTGGTTGACTTGGGCAAATTATTCACTTCTCTGTACTTTTATTTTTTCCAAAAAAAAAGCATAAGTAATTCTTACTCAACCTACTGTAGAGTTGGTTTGAATATCAAATAAAACAATAAACAAGAATTCTCTTTGGGCAAATGAAATATCATAAAAAATTAAGATGATGTGCTGGTTTTTCTTATTAACATTCCAGATCAGGGCCTGAACCCTTCCCTTCCCTTCCAGATTATTGGTAATGGGAGAGGGTCAAATTAGGACCATAATCAGGTTTGGAGTAATTACATTTTAATATATTGCTATTCATGAAACATCAAAGACTTTTGTGGCTATGCCAGCTTCCTGAGAACCTAGTAATCATTATGAATCCAGAAGAGGCATTAGTTGTTTTATCAGAGATGGAATATTTAATATTTTACAGTGATACAAGGCAGCTTCTTATCTCTTGCCTCACGACACAAAAAGAAATGGAGGGAGGGAGGATAAGGAGGGGAGAGAGGAGAGAGAGAGAGAGAGAGCTTTAACTTCCTAGAAGCACATATTTTTGCAGGAAAGCTGGCAGAGAGAGAGGGTCAATGAGCAAGAATGAAAATAGTATGATATATTTAAGAAGAAAGAATAGAGACATCAGTATCACACTGGCAGATACTTACTGAGAACAAATAATGAGCAAAAGGACTTCAGTGATACTCATCCAAATGGATCACAAATTGGATATGAGTCAGCGACAAGAGTCCTCTTGTTCATTAAATTTAGGATTGGATACCTCATTAATACAATTTTATGCAGGTGTTTATGAAGCACTTACTTTTAATGTACACTTGCATTATCTCATTTAATCCTACTAGGTAGATTGGGTTGTTACTCATATTTCACAAGTAAGAAAAACAATAAACAGAAAGTTAAAGTCCTCCTACCCATTATGGGGCAAATTTGGGACTAGACCTGATGATATCTGTCACCATTGTATATTGACTCTCAGAGAGCATCCCATTCATGTAGAACACAGGATGCAGTTCTGAGCTTTGGCAAAGGGGCTTGGCCAACCTTAAGAGGATTCAAAGGATAGCAGTGAAAGGAATAAGATTATTTACACTAGAGGAATAAAAGCTGAGATATGATTCATGGCAATGTTAACATATCTGATGGCAACTAGAATCAAGATGCAGGTGGTTTTGGAGAGCAATGGAGGATTCAGCATAAGCCAGGGTCAAATTGTGACTGTTTCTAGAAGTGAAGGGTGCTAAAAATCTGTGATGGTCATGGAGGTGCGCCACTCCAAGAAACTTGCTGTGCGAGCATAATGGAGAGACAGCCTCCACACTCAGGCCCAGGCCATGCTGCCCCTGGCTGCCCCTAGCTGGCCCTAGTCAGTGACAGCTGAGGAGGTAAAAGAGCTGGGCCATTCCTATCCATTGGGGGACTCCCCACCTGAAATTCTCTCAGAACTACACTGCTGTCCAAAGTTTCTCCTACTGCAGCCTCCTCCTTTCTCCCCTCTTTTCCTAGGTATCAGACCTATGTCACAGACTGGAGGTTCTTCCCCCTTTCTCCTTCACACACATTTCCCCAATAAATCTCTTGTATGTATAATCCTGTCTTGATGTTCACTTCTCAGAGACCCAAACTGCCACAATACTTAGTGTGTAGTAAAAGTGAAATAATAATTTTGTCTTTAATACCAAGCTTATTAATGAACTGAATAAGAATTTTATGTGCAGGCTCTTGGGGACCCAAAGAGAAAGTGCTTAGAAGATCATCCATCTTCTAGGCCTGAAATTCTATGAGTCTATATTTGGGATTTAAATGTAACAGATTTAATGTTTTTGGTTTATTTTTTTAAGGTGCTCACTATAATATGGGAGTAAAAAACATAAGCATTGATATTTATATGAAAGATAATGATAAATGCCTGAAATGTCATCTTCATTGTTCCTGTTATCCTCTCTGATCTGAACCCTGCATTGATGCTATTAAAAGTATTGCAAAAGTGAATATAGACCAATATTCACTAGTAAGAGAAAGCTGCAGATCAAGGCCTGCACCATCCCCCAAACCACTTTTGGAACTGTATGGAGTCCCTGAAGCAACATGACAAATCAACTCAAAATTTCCCGAAGTCCTAAAGAATCAAATAGTCCATGGCTCAGACATTTGAGCTGAATATGTTAAAAGAGGTCTTTCCCTATGCAGAGCTTGACTCACATTAGCTTCGTAAGACTAATAGTTAGATGTCTTTTAACAAGAACACAGAGGGTCAGAGCCTTAAAAGTTCTTTATAATTATTAAAGTAAGATATTTTAAAAATTACAAGGCTGTTTTTCCTTGCTTCTAACAAGCCATGTGATCTTGGGTAAATTATTTAAGCTCTCCAGATCACCAAAAATTTCTGGGTGAATCTGGTCTTGTCACTATGCTGTACACCTTAAACCAATACAAAATAATGCTGAAAGTAAACCGTAATTTAAAAACAGTTTTAAAGGTACAAACTTCCAGTTATAAAATAAGTAAGCCCTGGGAATGTAAGGTACAGTGTGGTGACTCTAGTTAATAATACTGTTTTGTATATTTGAAAGTTGCTAAAAGAGTAGATCTTAAAATTTCTCATCAAAAAAAAAATTGTAACTATGTATGATGGTGGATGTTAACTAGATTTATTGTGGTGGTCAGTTCTCAGTATACACAAATACTGAGTCATTATGTTGTACACCTAAAACTAATATAATTTTATATGTCAATTATATATCAATAAAAATATCTAGTGGAGAAAAAATATATATGTAAAATAAAATCATTGAAGTTGTAATTCTTACCTTGTATTAATGAATAAAGGTTATTCTTTGTTTCTTATGAGTACTAGACTGTTTCAGAAAATGCCTTTTCATAGGGATATCATACAATTTTCCCAGGTGGGTATGGTAATTGTCCCCTTTTGTATACTCAGTCAGAATAGTTAAAGCCTCTTTCTCACCTGAACAACTCGTTTAAAGAATGTCATGGTGATGTTATATTAAATAAGCTGTTTAACACCAGATCCCAAGATGCAAACAACTCTACTATCAAACAATCACACGGAATAAGCACTTTTTAAGACTAAACCTAAGTTTTTTTCTTTGCAAAAAAAGTTGAATACAATTAATGGTGAAACGTACTCAGAATTAAGCTATGATAGGGTTGACCTGCTCTTCTAAGACCAGCAGAAACCGCTAAGGTCCTCTGTCACTTGGTTGTGTGGTTCTCCCAGTCAGAATAGCCAGCCTGTCGACCTGCTCTTGGGCTGGAGAACCCCCTTTCCCCTCACTGGTGGTTGGGTGGGAGTCAGAGAGAATAGATGGAAGCAATGAGAGGCAAGAAAAGCACAGCACACACACCATTTGCCACCATTTGCCATGGAGGGCAGCCCGAGGTAGAGGTTTGGCGGGTGTGGACACTGCAGTAAGTACTCACAATGCCTGGGACAGGCCAGGAGGAAGGGCAACTTGAAATTTGAGAAAGCCAGTCTTCACAAGAGATAAGTTTTTAAGAATATTTTTCCATTTTCATTTCTTTTTCTTTTTTTTGCCGGGGGGTGTAACTTTCAGGGGTATTGGTAGTTTTTTTGCTTTTCATTGCACTTAAATAGTGTTCAGAAACATTGTGTGTAATGTAAATTTTTCTGGGTTGGCCTGGGAGCCTTTTCCTGCTCGCCTCAAACCACAAGCACAAACCACAATAATAATGGTATTCTTTCTATGGTAAATGTATTCTGATCTTTTAAAAAATCTTACAAACAAGCTTTTAATGTATAAGCTATTTGTAAGCCAGTGTCTACGTGTATACTGAACTTCTATGAATTTGCTTATTAGATATATAGAATGACCTACTACATACCAGGCATCATGTTAGGTGCTGAGGATAACTTTAAGAAGCTCACAGTTCTGTGGAGAACACAGTGTACAGCTGAAGTGCATAAATGGAGAGATGAGCAGGGCCACATTTGACCTTCATGGGTTCTTGGCACTTTTGTCTTGCTAGGCCCCTTTCTTCATAACTATATATAGATTATATTCTACAATCATGTTGGTGGTATAAATAGAAACATAATATAGGTGGATTATGTAGATTATACAGGGTCCAGCAGAAGTAAGGCCTACTTGCATGCGGTTGGTAGGATAATAATGCGCATGTAATAATTTATCATTTTAATTTGAACATTTCACCTAAATGTCACATGGTGTGCTTGAGTGTGATATTGTTATGTTACAGAATGTCACGCTTATGATTTTGTAATAAAAAGAGTTCATAATAGGCCCTGGCTGGCGTAGCTCAGTGGATTGAGCGCGAGCTGCGAACCAAAGCATTGCAGGTTCTACTCCCAGTCAGGGCACATGCCTGGGTTGCAGGCCACGGCCCCCAGCAACCACACATTGATGTTTCTCTCTCTCCCTCTTTCTTCCTCCCTTCCCTCTCTAAAAATAAATAAATAAAATCTTTAAAAAATACTTTAAAAAAGAGTTCATAATAAAAAAGGCATTATTTGTGCCAGACCCTTTATTCTTTCTCTCTCTCTCTCTCTATATATATATTATATATATATATAATATATATACATATCTGTCTCTCACTCTCTCTCTGCTGTTGCTGACTTTAAAAGAAATGAAATTTATCACAGGTCCTAGGCATCATGTCTGTCATGATTAATGGAGAAGTCAGCCCTGGAGATGAGGACAAGGTGAGGATTTGCAGAAATGACACTTGAGGTGAGACAGGATTAACTAGGATAAAATGGAATTAACCAGAAAGTCAAGAGGAGAAAGGACATCATGGGAAAAAAGAACAGTGTGGCAAAACCTTAGAAGTGTGAAGGCAACATGATAGATCCCCAAGAGGAACCCTAAATTGTAGGAAATGAGGTTGGAAAAGGTGGGCCAAAATATGAAGAATCTTTCATGTTATTCTAAAAACAGTTAGAAAGTAATGGGGGCAGCTTGGGAATTATATGTCCAAACGTGCTTTGTGAAAAGATTACAGTGGAGTGATTGGAAAGAGGATGTAAGACCACCTGAAAGACAACTCTAAGCATCTCTGTGAGAAAGGATGATAACCTGCCCTAGGAGAATGAAAATGATGAGGATTCCCAAGGACATAGGTTGGTCAACAGGATATGAGGAAAAAGGCAGAAGTCTGGATTCTAATTTGTTCCCTTCTAAGCCCTTTAAGTACTGCTTGACTATCAATCAAACAGACCAAATCGAACCAATCAACCAACTCAGCTATCAGAAATAGTCACTGTCTGTAGTATTTTTCCTGATCATTCTGCTGTTGATCTGATTAGACTAATTTGGACTCATTCAAATCCCTGCTGTGTGGACACTCTATTTAAACCCAGTTCTCTATCTCTGAGGTGGATCAGTGTATTGGCCATTTTATACTTGACCTTTGACTCTTTGTACTTCTGCTGTTCCTTCTGACCCCTTGGACTGACCCATCCTAGCCAAGTTTATTCCACCTGACCTCCACATAGGGGAAGGGGATCAGACTTTTCTGCCTTGGTAGAACTGGTGAATGGCAGAGATATCGACTGAGCTCAGGAGAAGAGAGTGAAGAACAGATTGGGAGAAATTGAATACTTTGGCTCTGGATATGTTCAACTCTGAGGTTCCAAAGGGACGGGCTAGTAGACTTCAACCAAGGCAATCTCAACTGTGGTCCTAGCATTTGGAATAATGTTCTGAACTGGAGCTGGAAATGTATGTGCAAAAAAGAACTAACATAACAGACCTCAGACTATCCTCAGAAAGACCTGCATGTCAGTCAGGTTGACTGTTGGCTGGCATCTGGGAACTTGATTGAGGAGTGTTTCCACCATTCTCTAACTGATAAGGGTGGCCTGCTGTGCCTAGAATAGTTGTGTAAATAATGTGGTTAATGCTGAACACCTGCTTTCCTCTGGGAGTCTGGAACCTTGGTGTGTGCTAGGCAGAAGGTGCCTATGTGACTAGGCACTAAGTCTGTAATGAGCTCCCCCAGTAGACAACATTGCTGTCATTCCATCACATTTGATGCTGGAAGAATTAAGCATGTACCTTGTGACTCTCCTGGGACAGAACTCCTAGAAGCTTGCCTGCCTTCCCCCAGACTTCATCTGCTGTGCCTTTTCTCTCATAGATTGTAATTTGCCTCCTTTCCCTGTGATAAATCTTAGCTTGGGCACAACTATATGCTGATTCCTGTGAGTCCTAGCCAACCCACTACCCTGAGGTTGATTTTGGGGAACTGTAACACCAGGAGCTACCTGGAACACCCGGTAGTTCGGTGCTGGGAATAAAAATGTAAAAGAACCCGTCCCAATCTAAATGGTTGCAGTGGACTGGTCATGTGACCTGACCCTGATTGGTCAGAGTGGAAAGGTCATTCTGCTTCATCCTGCAGACACACATGAGGATGCCTCTTTCCTATTGTAAGGCACACTTGTCTGAAATGTAGCAAAGGGACAAGGGTGACACTCAAGGGATGACCCCAAAGATTCTCAGCTATGCCAGAAGCAAAATCTATTTAGCTAAGAATGAGAACAATGGAAAAATCCTTCTAACAAAGTGCTAAAAAAAAAAAAAACCCTAAAGGTATTGTAAGGGCCATGATTATTCCTTATATCGAATTAAGAATAATACTTAGCCCTGGCTGGCGTAGCTCAGTGGATTGAGTTTGGGCTGCGAACCAAAGTGTCGCAGGTTCGATTCCCAGTCAGGGTACATGCCTGGGTTGCAGGCCACGACCCCCAGCAACCGCACATTGATGTTTCTCTCTCTCTCTCTATCTCCCTCCCTTCCCTCTCTAAAAATAAATAAAATCTTTAAAAAAAAAAGAATAATACTTTACAAGATCTCTGAAAATGGATACAAGACCCCAAATGAAATTAAGAGGCTAAGTTTTCAGAAGTTGTATTGTCACAAAAGCCCACTAACCTGCTATACAGAGACCTGTGATTATCCCTGAACCAAGCACTCACATTGAAGTGCTAAGGTCACAAGTATCCCTTCAGACCTTCCCACTTCCACCCCCCGTCCTTACCCACCACCACCACCACCAACTGAAGAATCTTCCCTCAGTGCCTTTCTGAAGGTGGCCCTAACTTAGGATCTGGACCACACAAATTGTTTGGGCAAACAACTTACTCTACATCCAGATAAGTGAGTCAACAAAGAGATGCTTATGAGACTCACTATTCCTATCATTCATCCTACTAAGCTTACTCAGCAAGATGTGATATATATATTCTGTACCAGTAATCAATATCATTGATGACACTTCTTTCCCCCTTTTTAGTTTGATCTTTATCCTACTTTACCTTATCTGGTAGATAGAAGCTACATTTATCACTTATCCCATAAACAGGATGGTGAGGAGTCACGATTAAATCTGATGAAATCCAAGCTAATGAAGGAATAGACACTATCCAGAAAACCTAAACTCAAAAGAGTGACTTTATCATTTCACTTCACAATACAGAAACTATAAGTAAATTTAGATCATCTCCCATGGGGAGAACATGAAAATGTTTGGAATTGTTCCAAAGACGGTTGGATCATGATTAAACAGGAGCATTTTTGCAATTAAGGGTGTGAGGAGGGGTGCGTGTGTACTAGGACATCAGGTGGTAACTCCAAACAAGACACTAAGCCCTGGCTGGTGTAGCTCAGTGGATTGAGCATGGACTGCGAACCAAAGCATCGCAGGTTTGATTCCCAGTCACAGCACATGCCGGGGTTGCAGGCCATGGCCCCCAGCAACCTCACATTGATGTTTCTCTCTCTCTCTCTTTCTCCCTCCCTTCCCTCTCTAAAAAAATAAATAAATAAAACCTTAAAAAAAAACAAGACACTAATACAGTAGAGGAAAAATACATCTAAAAGTGTTTTATTTTCCAGGAAAAAAAATGTGTTTAGAAAGCAAAGAAAAAATATGGGGCCAACTCAGAGTCTTCAGAGATTTAATGCTTGAAATAAAACAAACAAACAAAAAACTTGCTGAAAGTAATTATGGATCCCTAGTTATCATAAGTGCAAATATATCCAGGACCTAATATACTCATCACCCCTGAAAAGATCTCACAATCTGTCTCTACAGACTGAAGAGATGATCACCACTGACACTCATGTACTTTGGAACATAGAACATTGGCCTGCTCTGTGAGTAGATGGGTCTGGCTTCCTAGGAAATCATTTCCTTTATCTGTGTTAACAAATATCCCAGCTCTCTCATTTCCAATGTTACACAAGAGTGAGGGAGAAATCCCAAATGAGCCTGCTCCCAATGCCAAGGGAAGAGTAACTACCCCATTTACATAGAGTGCTATTTTTACACAATTCTTCCTCTGGCCAGAGATTATTCAAATGGAGAGATACAGAAAGATTAGAAGTTCATTATAATTTCTTGTCTGGGAATAGGATTCATGAAAATGCCCCAGTGGCAGCTTATTAACCGTGGTCCTTAACACAGCATCATCAGATCCCTCACTCATCTCTTTTCTGGATTCCTCCTTATAACACAGTTTGTTTTACATCTTTTAGGAACAGTCCTCCTCTCTTCATGATACAGAGAGAGTGTATTTGCATATGGAAATTAGGGCAATCACAAAGACATGATGCAATAGAGTTATAAAATTAAAAAAATAACTTTAGGAAGGAGTAAATTAGACTGAAAACTTCCCAAGGCACCCTGCTTCTCCAGAATGCAGCACAGTGGGAGGAGCACAGGTGTGGGAAGCAAATGGTCCTGTGACTGACTCTGAACTCTGCCACTGGCTGTGTTGAGTAGCAATAATACTTCAAGGAGATCTTGGGGAAGTTTAAATTATGAATTCATATTAAACATTGAAAATAACCTCCTAAGAATAAATAAAAGTTAATCAAGCATGGGTCATAAGAATGCTAATTGAAACTATAAAATCTGGGAAACAGGGTGAAAGGATAAAATACATGGGAAAACAATTGGGAAGATGACAGTTTAGAAACAGACATTTGTAAGACAGCCACAATATAAAGGAAAGTTATAAGCTTATGACATGGAACATAATATTCAAATGAAAAATATTAAACTGCAGTATTTGTTCCTTTCCATGTTGGAACCACAAATGGTACAATCATCCTCAATAGAAGCTATAAATAGATAATGATGAGCCTTTGTATTGTCATCAGCCATGTTTACTGAGAAATCAAAATATTAAAGAAAACACTTCTTTGTTCCCAACTAGGGTACCAATTTACAAAATCCATTAAGCTTTCCTGCTGCTTTCAGGAAACTTTCCATATAGTCCATGTCTACTTCTATTTCAAATGTCTATTTGAGATCTTGTCACATGCTTGTCCTACTATGTCTTACAAAGAACTGAGTCAAATAAAGAATCAACATTCTTTTATTTTTTTCTATCCCTACTTTTTTCATCTCCCCCTTTCTTTGTTGTCCTAACTGATCAGGTCAGGGGAGGTCGAACTTCCCGAGGAATATTCCATATGAGCAATAAATGCAAGTCTCTTGGCAAATGGTAACACTGAAATGAGTGAGATATATGAATAAGGTTATGTTTAAAATACATATCTAAACTGACATAACTTTGACCCTCCTTCGCTCAGGTGATTCTCCATCTGTGAATAAATGGCTCTCCCACCTCTTCATATTGAACTCAAAACCAAATGTCTTTTCTTGTCCAACATTTTTACACACTTTTCACTTTGCAGTTTTATTGTCATCGCTTTAGGTTAATTAGCAATTGATGATGACAATAATGATTATCTGATAATAATTATCACAATAGTTCCTTTATTGTTTTTTTTTGCTTCCCATCTCTCTCTAGTTCATCATGTTCTGAACACACTCATCTTCCTGAAACATGAAAAATAATCTTACCATTCACCACAAAAATTCATCAAGAGACATCTAAAGTCTAAGGTAAAGGAAAAATTCCTTAGTCTGGTATTCAAAGCTTTCAAATCAAACTGCCCAGTCCTACATCCCATAACTTACCTACATAAATCATTTACTCCAAAGAAAGTCGTGACCTTTATTAAAGCCTTTCACTCCAGGTATTAAATGTACTCCCCAATAATTCCTATGCAGACACCTTACCTTTTGAATTTAATACATGGTGAGCAAAAGTAGGTTTACAGTTATTAAAAATAAATAATAAAATAATAAATAAGTAATATAAGAATAAACCGTTTCATGTATTCACAACTGTAGACCTATTTTTGTCCACCTGTATACTCACTAATAATAACAAGAAACTAAATCTTGAGATGTGTCAAAATCTCACAGAATCTGGCCTTCAGGTACATATCCTCATGATTTTACCCAAGCAGGATCACTACTGGAACACAATGTCATAAAAGTCAGAACAGTAATTCGTCTTGTCAATTGATTTTTGATTCCTAAAAGCAAATATGTCCTTCCCATGATGATACAGACTTTGTCTTTTAGGCCTCTGCTGAATTCTCAACACCTGAAGCATTCCCTGGCACCTAGTACATACAAAATGAATGTTTTTTAAGTGAATGAACCACAGTGGAACAACAGAACAGATCACACACAGCTTTGTTTTAAAATTTATTGGTAGAAATAGATCTTTAATGCATACTTTGTGTATATATAAATTCTACATTCTTTTAAGGGTATTTTGTTTTGTTTTATTTGGAGTTTGGGGGCCTCCAAATGAATTTAACATATTATCTATGCATTTGATTCTTTACAGATGTTTCTTAGACTCTAAAATGAAATCTGAGAACCCATGCACATTGTGTACCTTACTGACTTTAATTCAAAGAATTGTCTGCACTTTCAAAAAAAGTCACAAAAAGGCTGAATTCAAGTTAAATAACCTATATGTTCTAAAATGTTCATGTCCCATTTCTGAATAAAGAAAGACTTCTTCAGCATTATATATTGCTTGCTGTCTAATAAGTCAGATTGTCAGAGATGTTTCGTTAAATTATCTATTTTTAAATATCTTAATCCACTCCCTCCCAGAGATGATCTTGTAAATATTAAACATTGTGTCATATGCAGTATTAGCTGAAAAGCTTAAATAAAAACCAAATGGATAGTTTGTAGAGTGAATATTTTAACCTTAAAATTATAGAGCTATATATACACATACAGTATACTGTATATAAATTTAACATTTCAAGTAACTTAAATACATTTAGCAAACATTTGGCCAAATACTCTTTTCATGAAAAGATATTAACCTTAGAATAAAAAGGTCATGAAAGGCTTATTTAGACACCAATGTCTGGACATAGTACTAGGCCGATGGAATTTGAAATTCCAAGTAAAGTCTGTTGTACTAGTAAGAAAAACAAGATTGGTTTTTAGCCTACTGAACTGTGCAGCACATACAAAAGTGCTTAGCATGACAAAATTTACCAAAATAAAAACATTTTAAAGGTTATTTGGTTCTAGAAATATTAAGTATTCTGTACTTTTGAATAATTTAGCATTTGCCTTTTAAATTTTATGTACATGTTTTTTAAACAAGTTTAAAAAGCACACAAAAATATTTTAAACTATAATAATCTGTTATTTTTCATCTTGGTTAGCTCATCACAAATAACTCAACAAAAGAATGTTTGAATACTCAGCTCTACTAAAATTCAGCATTTGAATAGATCCATTACATCATCCATTGTGTGGTACACTAGACCCTAAGACAGGCTGCCGGCAGACAGGACAAGTGCAATTCTCTGAGAGCCATCGGTCAATACAATGGATGTGAAATTCGTGCATGCAAGGTAACTGCCTGAGCTTGTTTCCAGTTACATAGTCACTGATACACACACTGCAGATTTTACCTAGTTCATCGTCAATACTGTTAGGCTCATAATTCCGGGTAGAAAGATTATCGATCTGCTCTTTGGTTAAACCACATATGTGATCATCACCATCACCTTCATGTAGTAAAAAGAAGTGAGCAAGGCGAAGAATAGGTAGTGCTCCAGTTTCCACCAAGTTATTTGAATTTCCTAACTGCCTACCGCTTCTGTCACTGTTTTGGGCATGGGGCTGGGTGGTCTCATTCTCATCACTCATTCCAGCGCTGTCTTCTTGGGCCTGCCTGGCCTGAGACGAACTTTCATGGTGCTGGCTGCTGTCATTCACTGGACCCGGGTTACTTAGTTCTGAGTGTATCTCTGGTAAATGCTGACCATTTCTCTGAATCTCTGACTCAGATTCGGCCTCCATTACAGAACTCAGTTCTCCAAATCCAGTCATGATCTGTCTTAAAATTGACTGAAGAGCCACTGAGGACGGTTCAACAAGTTCATTCTCAGATATTCTCCGAACAGGAACTGTTATGGTACTAACATAGGTTCGAATACCTGACTGCTCTAAACGAGAAATAGTTCGTTGAAAGCCTCTGCTATTGTTTTCGATGGTGACTGTATTTTCTGTGAGCCCTACTCTAGATCGAGTTCTGTTTGCAATACTATCCTGATCTCTGTTCTCTCCAGGACGAATCCTTCTCACTTGAAGGTCCAGTGTGATTGTTGGATGCCGCGCAGCAATTGAGGATCTGCTAGACTCTTCTCCTTCTTCTACTGTTATTCTTGACACAAGCCTTGAGTTAGAGAATGGGGTATATCCTCTACCTCTTCGTGCTCTATCTTGTTCTAAAAAGACACGAGTTATACCTCTCCTCCTAACAGCCCTTCTAATGGTTTGTTGTACAGGTCTATCTTCCCTCTGTGAGTTATCATAAACAGTGCCCCTTTGTCTTTGAATTGGTGAACGGCTTCGACTATTCAAAGTAGACTGTAATCTTATTGGCTCTAATCCTTGGTTTGTATTCCTCACTGTAACATTACTTCTAGCTGCATTTTCCCACACATGTGCTGCTCCAAATCGCTGGCCCTCCCTTTGCCTGAGTTCACTACCACCTGACTGGTTTGTATGACTACTGAAATTAGCATGTGGAACCCTAGTTCTAGGAATGCCAACTGCTCCCCTGGCTCCATTTCTTAATCTTCCTGATGTTGAGAAAGATCCTTCTACTGAATTCTGCCCCCTGGAGCCAAGTCTAGCTCCTAGAATGTTGGAACTACCACCACTGAAATTCACCGAGGTTTGGCTTCTTGTTCGCCTAGCCACAGGACTCGTTGATCTTTGCTGTCTATTTGTGGTATGATCACTGCTAATATCTAAAAGGGGAATGCCTGCATAATCTTCATCATGAGTTTCAAATCCTCTGTTCTCATGACTGATGTGGATTTCCATACTAAACCGAAAGTCTCCACTATTAGGGTTTGTTCGACTCACAACTCTCCAAGTTTGGTTCCCATTTTGTCCACTTCGAACTGCATGGCCTGTACGACGAAAGGTATTCAGCCATTCTAGTAGAGCATCTTCATTTGAACTTTCTCTAGGGACTTCTGAGTCTGGGAAGCAAACCAAATCAACTTAAGACCAATTTCTAAAATCTGTCCTTAGATTTTTATTGAAAGCTTGCATGAAAAAGTTTTTATTAAATTAAATTACATTTAAGAACATCTGTGTACTTTAATAAGTGCAAATGGCAAAAAAACCCAACTTTTTAAAAGAAAGGTATATATTATAAGCATATTATAATACATACCTATGTATTATACAAATTTACTATTTATGCAAAGCTGTGAAAAAAAATCCACATACCTGCTTTCTATATGCCTATTACTGGCAAAATATTAAGGCAAATAAATATTTCCCATACCAGAATTATACATATAGATTGCTTTATTCACATGGCAATGTCAATAAAATACAGTGGCAAAATTTATATATAATTCATCTTAAATTTATGGAATCCTTCTAGTAAAGGTAACTCACTCAACATTTTTGCAAATAGGTATTTTTGTAACCTTGGGAATTTTATTCTATTTCTCGGGAACTGCCAAAAATTTACAGCTAAAGAAATGTGGCTTTCTGAAACATTGTTAGAACTACATTATCTGTATTTATGTAAAACTCAGAAACTTTAGGCAGGTACTTTAAGTTCTCTATAGCTGTATCCTTGTATGTAAATTGGAGATAGTAGTATAAATTCGTAGAGTTATGAGGATAAAATAAACTATTGTATATAAAATGAATAGTACAATACTTGGCACACAGGAAAAACTCAATGGTAGCTAATATACATAATGTAATAAAATACATTTTCTTTTCCTTTAGAACATAAGCTCCATGAAGACTAAGGTTTATTTGCATTAAATCCCCAGCCTCTACAACAGTATCTGGTACAAATCAGGCTATTAATTAATATTGCTTAATGAATCAGTTCGGATAGATATAAATGTGTCCCTGAAACACTTTGACTCTGACTTTGCTGTTATGGTAAGCTTAAGTTTTCCAATTTTGCCAGTGGATTATACAAAGCAAAAAACTGAGCAAAAAGGAAAAGGACTGATATGGACAACAGTGTGGTGATTGCAGGGGGAGAGGAGGATATAAGAGAAGTAAATGGTAATGAAAAAATACAACAAAAATATTTTTAAAATTAACAAAAACTGAATAAAAAGCATTCTAATTAACATTAACTATATAGACTTTAACCTTAAAGTTTGTTCTACTCAAAAACAACTATTAAATGAGATTGCTTTCGTTTTATTTCATTAGCACAATCTCTCATAAAAAGCTTTTTAAAGTGTTGACTTAAAGCTGTTAATCAGCCTCTGGTGTCATAAAATAAATAACAGCTTTAGCCATATTCTAAAGATACAAGCTATTTTACATGTGGTAAGTATATTTTCAATATGTTAGTACAATTTACATATCTAAACATAAAGTAAACAAAGGGTTAATACCCAATTTCCATTTTAATTTGGAAAAAGACCTGAGCCAGGTAAACATTAATCATTCTAAATGCAACTTCCTTCTTTAATTACAAGAACGTAGTGATAACAGTGTGTGTCTAAGAGTTCACTATTTATCTAACAAAATCTTTCCTACCCTTCTTCATTGTGAATGCAGAGTAATGGTCATGTGGACAGGCTGGCAGTTAGGTGTGGCCCTGTCACTAAGTCCTCATCAGTGGAATGGGAGTGGAAGTGATATACCTCACTTTCAGGCTTGTGCCTGTATCCTTCATGCCAGTTGGAACCTAAATATGGTTGTGACTTAGCTCCATCAGACAAATAGTACCCTAGCACAGTTGGGTCGAATAAAACTTTGTGGCACAGTGGAGATGTCCTATATCTACCCTGTCCAATGCAGAAGCCACTAGCCATGTGACTGTTAAGCATTTGAATATGGCTAACATGACTGAGGCACTGTATTTTTTTATTTTATTTCACTTGAGTTTAAATAGTCACATGTGAATGGCACAGTTGTAGAAACTCTGCCAGCTAGATGGGTCCCAGGAGGCTTTACGGAGCAAAATTTGCCTGTCTCCCCTGGCCTGTTAACATGAAGGGAAGATAGAAGTTTAGAAGTTTATTTAACATAGAAGTTCTATCTTATTGAGCCATTGTATTGTTTGGTTATTAATAGTCTTTGCCATAACTAGTATAATGTTCTTAATATTGTATGTGAAACTACTAGTAATAAATACCTCTGGGGATGGAAGTGGAACTAGGAAAAGGAACATTAAAGTGGCTTCACTTTTAACTTTATATGCTTTTTATTCAGTTTGAATTCTTTTTACAAACACTTTGTTTTTTTATCAGAACTTCTTGTATTATGACTTAGTGTTTTTTCAATAAAATGACAAAGCAAACACAAAAACAAAACAAGCAAAACAGGTTTCCTGACTCAGTCTTCCTGTATTGTTCCGCATAAATTTTTAGAAGTGAGGTTTAGTTATATTACCTTAAAAAAGATATTGTATACATTCTAAGATGAAAAGGAACTATGGTGGTAAATAACCTAACTGTACACTTTTTCATATGCATGAGCTCCCTGAAGGCAATTGTGTTAGCCATCTCTGTATTCAGACCCTGTCCCATATTGCCGAATTATACTGCTTTGCATATAATACATAAATACTGAGTAGCACACCAAAACTGGAAAACATTAAAAGCAAACATATTGTACAAGAGCCAGTAAATTTATTTCTGCAATGGCTCTAATAAAACTTGTTCCTTATGGAAAGGAGTCCACAATACCTCTGGTATTTGTCCCATTTCTCAAGTCAGGCTGAGATGCTAATTGTTCCTTGACTCCATGTAACCGCTGTTGTAGTTCTTCTGACGTTATTTCTCCTAAAACAATGAAAAATTGCTCACTGAAATTAAGGACTTTAAGTTTTATTATAACTCATGAAGGATAAGACTAATCTTTAGCTGTAGAAGAAATTTTGTTGTGTTCATTCTGTAAATTAAAGACAGTTAAAATATTTAAATGATGCAAATATACATCATTTTGGTTACTTCATTTATTAATATTTTACTTAAATTAAGATTTAATTTGAATAATTGATAAAGTGCTCTCAGTCAATACACTCAGGAACCCATAAGCTATAACTCCATTGATTTTTGTCAGAGTTAAAAAGAAATTAAGAAGGGAGTATTTCTAGAGAAAACTTCAAATCTTTATTTACTTGAATTTTACCTCAACAGTTCAATGGTATGGGTCATCAATATATAATATGTAAGTATGCACTATAGAAGTATATAATACACAAACATACAAGTTTCAATGAGTTCGTCTGTAAAATAAATTTGTAACATACATTTATACAGCACATTGGACTTTTTGGCAGCTATTAATTCAGCTAAATTAATTACATTACCTCAAATGTAACAACTGAGTTTTAAATACAACAGTCCCCTCTTATCTGTGGGAGACATACTCCAAGAACCCCAGTGGATGCCCGAAATTGTAGATAGTATCAAACCATATATACTGTTTTTTCCTATACATATACAGCTATGATAAAGTTTAATTTTTAAGTTAGGCACAGTAAAAGATTAACGATGACAATAACACAAAACAATTATAACAATATACTGTAATTAAATGTATGTACATGACTTTGGGGCCATTATTAAGTAAAATAAGGGTTACTTAAAGACAAGCAGTACCACAGTTAATCTGATAACTGAAACTGCTACTGCGTGACTAATGGGTGTGTAGTGTAAGTAATGTGATAGGATGGACAAAAGGGATCATTCAAGTTCAGGGCAGGACAGCACAAGATTTCATCATGGTATTCAGAATTGCATGATGTTTATTAATGCCTTGGGAAACTGAAACCTCAGAAAGAGAAACCATGGATAAGATAAGCAGGGAGGTGGTGGGGGGAGAGCAAACACACAATTATCATAATTTTATTTGTAGAAATATTACTTAAGAGAAATAGGGCCATCTATGTAAATATTTCACACTATTACGTACATTAACCTGTCTGTTAGCTTGGCATTTGTATAACAGTGCTCCATGTATAATATTCTTAACCTAGCTATAAAATACAAAATGCAGCAATTTTCTATTTTATTATATTAAAAAGTTCTTAAATTCACAGAAACAGTACACTATATATTGAGAGATAGAAGAGAAGGAAAAAAAAACTATCCTTATTTTGTCTCCTCTTTTACCCATCTCTTACCAGGGGTGCCTAAAAGACTATGGTCTCTCATTAGCCGGTAATCTTCATCACTGAGTTCATTAATAAACTGATAATAAGCTTCTTCTCTGTGGAGACGCTCTTGCTGCCATCTTCTCTCATTTTCATGATGATCATGGTCTTGAAATGAGGTTTCTTCCCCATCATCATCTGATCTAGAGCTAGACTGATTCATACTGAGATTCCTGGCTTTCTGTTTAAACAACATATATATTGGGAGTAAAAGGGAGAAAACTGTACTTGAACAATGATTAAAAAAACAACATATATACATATAACACAAGGTGTTAGTCATGGACTATATATACATGGCTTCGTGTAATTAACTTTTATATATATTTTAATGTTTATATTTTTAAGATTTTTAATTTACTTTTTAGTAAGGGAGAAGGGAAGGAGAAAGAGAGGGAGAGAAACACTGATGTGAGAAACCCTGATTAGTTGCCTGTCACATGTCCCCCATTGGAGACCCATCCTACAACCCAGGTATGTGCCCTGACTAGGAATCTAACCTGTGACCTTTTGGTTTGCAGGATGCCACCCAACCCACTGAGCTACACCAGTCAGGGCAATATTTTTATTTGTAAATTTTGTTCCCAATCATGTGCCAAATCTTGCAATGAGAACTTTTATATAAAATGTAAAATAGCTTCTGGGAGGTAGAATACATTGGACCTACTTCTTTGCCTAAAGCCTTCATTTAAGTCAGACTGCATTTGGTTTCACCACACATTTCTCATACCTGAATGGCAAAGTGATTATCTTGTTTTGTACTCTTTGACTATCCAGTACAGTTGGTCTGAAAGCCCTCATTAATGTTTCAAATATATGGGTACTTCATGTTAGCATACAAATTCTAAGCTTGAATCACACACTGTCTTTATTTAATAAAAAATGGCTATTGGGAGGTTATTATTTACATTTATTTTCAGCAAGGATATTCTGCCCAAAATAAAGCTCATAAATGTAATATTATGTCCCTCCAACCCAAATGTACTTTGTGGAGGTAAAAATAATTTCGCTTACTGAATAGACGTGACATTGATGTCTCCTTAAATCTAACAGGAAAAAAATACCTCATGCATGGCTCTGAGGTTTGTTAGAGTTCATCAGAGTACTTGGCATCTCAACATCTGAAACCTCATCCCTAAACCTGGAATTGTCAGTTCCAAAGGTCTCTGAATGCCAGTGAAATGTCCTGATATTGTCTAAGCAAGCACTGTTTGGGATTATACTTAAATGTCATTCCTGAGAAGCTTACTTTTAACCTATAAGGAAATCAAGGAAGGAAATTATGTTTCATAAATATTTTAGAATTTCTTTTTTAAATTTTCCTTTATTGATGAGAGAGAGAGAGAGAGAGAGAGAGAGAGAAGGATCAATTTGTTGTTCCCCTTATTTATACATTCATTGCTTGATTCTTGTCTGTGCCCTGACCAGGGATGGAACTCGGCAACCTTGGCATATTGGGACAACACTAACCAACTGAGTTGTCCTACCAGGGCTTCTTAAACACATCTGTTTAAAAGGTCATTAAAGCAACTGTTCTCGGCTGGGAGTGCACATCAAACTCACTAGAAAAAAAATTTGAGAAATACAGATGCCCAGATCTCATTCCCAATCCTTGGTCAGAATTTTCCAGGGTAAGGCCAAGTCAGTCTTTAACAGCTAAGTTGGGTGTTTCTGTGGATGAAATAAACTATTCCTTAAACATTTCCAGTAAGTAATATAGCACATGACTTAATAGAAGCTGGACAATCAAATGACTAGTTTGTCAGTGAAGCAACTGTTGCAACTCTGACTCAGTGCAAACTATTTTAAATATAAAGTGAAATGAGTCTGCAAGTCTAAACTATTGTATGAGTAAGCAACAATCCAATTTCATGCATATTCTAACATTCAATTATAAATTCAAGGATTTTTTACAGTGATTATCATGTCATTTTTAAAGGAAAGATCTAGTAGCACTATTCGATCAAATGGAAATTAACATAGTACTAAAGCCTCAACATTTATTTCTATTTTCAGAATGATAGGACTAGATAACCATTAGTAAAGAGCATATTTGGTAGGTAAAGCAGTAATATGATTTTTTTATCAGACAATTTAAGAAATTGAATCCTATAATAAAATCAGCCTACCCTAATAGTATTAAAAACTTAAGAGCTTCTTCTCGAAGGTATTTTTTTGTATAATTAACCACAATTAAATCAAAGTGGATACCTTATTTGCCTTTTAACATGCTTTTAATATATGCAATGGTATCCATTCTTCAATGGCTTTTGTGCTTTTTTTGAGAGCTGCCCATCTGAAGCAATAAAAGAAAGTTAAATTACTCAATAAATTACTCAATTACTAAATAAATTACTCAATTTATTGAGTAGTTGGGGGACTACGCTAGAAGCGGCCGATAGTCCCCCAACTATGCTGCAAAGTCAAAGCAAAATGCCCAGTGAATTTTGTTAAGATGGTCACCCAGAAAATTAGACTTGAAAACAGATCATGAACAGCTCCCTCAAGGCCATTTCTCTCACCACAGAAACTAACCCTTGCCTCCTACACAGGACGGCTCCCGGGATTATAACTCCTCTCTGAAAGGCCTTCCTTCCTACGGCGTTCCCCTTCGGATGTGGCCAGGGTTAAGTGTCTCCTGTTTACTTCTAAATCTGTACTTTCTTGCCACCCCAGCCCTCCTCCAGCTACTGGTTCCTTTTCTGGCCGTTGCGACCGAGGCTCGCGCGGGTTACGGTCCCCACTACACTAAACAAACTGGGCTGGAGGGGCCAGCCAACCTCTTCCCAACGCTTCCCTTTAGCGACCTAGATTCCCGCAGAGAAGCAGGTGACAGGCGGTGCCTCTGAACCAATCACCAATGAAGAAAGCGCCCTTAGAGAAGTAGACCAATCGGAGAAGAGATGGCCCTCAAGGACCGCCCACTTTTTCAACGTTCTCTAGAGGTGGAGCCCAGAGGGATCTCCGGAGCTCACCTTCCGAGGACTTGGGTTATCCTCCTGCAGGCCGGAGGAAAGTCTGTGGCATGTGACTGTCCTTTCAGATCTCGGGGGCTGTGACAGGGAGGCGAGAGAGGCTTCCCCCGGAGGCCGCTGCGACCTCTAATCTCTACTGAAGAAAGAGGCCTGAAGCCCAGGCTGCACCTTGGGATCGTTCAGCTGCAGGGAGGTTATGAAGGGGGAATGGCAAACCCCATTCCTTCTTCGCCACCGGTAGGTCAACGCGCTCGGTGGAGAGGAGAGGCTCCACCGCTGGCCCTGTGCTCGCGGGTGCTACTGAGAACTGTGTCGGGTGGAACCCGTGAGTCCCGCCTACCGCTTTCCGCCCTCCGCGCAGCGGTCTCCGCACTCGAGCCCAGGGCTGGGAATCACCGGACCTCCAGGAGCGCTGTGTACCCCGTGGTGCAGCACTCGCTGCAGCCGCTAGTCCCAGGGACACAGCCTGCTTTCCACTCTCGAGTATGGACGCCATTTAGATTGTCTGCTTTTTGGTGCCACTTGTTTGAGACCCGACAGTCTTGTACCTACCTACCTATCTCAATGCCCAAGTATCCCGAAGTTAACCAGCCAGGCTCTTTCTCTTCTTGCTCATTAGGGACCTGGAAATTACAAATCTGGAAAGGACAGCCGCCCGCTTATATTTGTTTCTTCACTTTCCCGCTAGGAAGGCACTTGGAAACCCCCCACATTCACACCTCTGGTGTTACTTCTGAGTTGAAACCGTTATCAAACTCACCATTAGGTAAGCCCTTGACTAGGACTTTGCCCAGCCTGGTTATATAGACCGACTGCATTCCTGACATCCTACCATCCCAGAAGACTTCATCAGAATTAATCATTGCCCTGCTGTTGCGGGCGTAAAAGACAGGGGACAACTCTCTAACGCCACTCCCTCCCTCACTCCCTCCCCCTCCCCTCCCTCCCTCCCTCCCTCCCTTCCTTCCTTCCTTCCTTCCTTCCTTCCTTCCTTCCTTCTCTCTTTTCTTTGCATGGAATGAAGAAGCACTCTATTCCCACTATTATGCTGAGTGCCTGGATAACAGATGTCTTTAGCACCCATGAACTACCAGCGTAGTAGCTGTAGATGGACAACTAAAAAAATCAGTATATTCTTATAGATACTAAAATGAAAATAAATACTGCAGTCTACAAGGCCCTTCAAGTATTTTTTTGTTGCATATCTCTACAGACTGATCTCTTCTTGGCATCAGGAACTACCAGAATTCCTAAACAATGCCCATGTACGGTTGTACCTAATTTTCACCCAGGAGTCAGCCCATATCTCATTTTCAAAGATTTTTTATGACACTTCTGAAGTGACACCCTCACTCTACCTGCCAGTCAAAACTCCACACATAAAATTAGGAAGATGTCCCTTTGGGGGTTCCTATAGCTCCTTCCATATAACTCTATTTTAGCACATTCACTTACTTATGTACTGAGTGTCTTTATGTATTAGGTGCTAGTGATAACAGCAGAGAATAAGACAATAAAGTTCCTTGCCCCCCTTTTCAATGGAAACAGCCACTGAGAAAGTTCTTACAGTGATTTTTTCTTAATTTATATCTCCCCATCTAAGAACTAACTCCTTTAGTTTGAACAAATAATTTTATTCATTCTTATAGTTCGAGAACTTAGCAAAGCACCTGGCACAACATCCTCCTCAGCCTACTGCATGGTTGAGTAGAGAAAAATGCAAAGTTTTTTCAAACAAGATAAATGCGTATTCGTAAAATGACCACAGAAATTGTGAGTACAAGTCAGAGAAAACCACATGTAGGGTATCCAAGGAGAAATCATTTTATATATCTATACATGTGTTAAAGAGTATAATATTCCACCAAGTGCAAGTATGTTTTAAATATTAAACTGCAAAAAATATATATCCTAAGAGTCAAAAAATGAAAAATCCAATCAATTGATTTTACTGGAGAAGCCACAGGCTTTTGTGAGTAGATAGGTAATATATGTAACTTGAATCCAACACCTCGCTTCAGTTTTTGTAGCCCCCCAAAAAGTGACTAGAAAATAAGACTAGATATGATAATTGAGACAGAGAGTTGAATTATTCCAGATATCTATCTTTCCAGGTCTCAGGACCTGCCAAAATCTCTGCTTTAACTGATCTCTGTTTACTGAAATGGTGCCTGGCCTTTTTTAGTGTGTGTGCATCTTTTAACGACAGGACTTTTTACATTTAAGAATTTAAAAATGTAAAAGAATTAAAACTATAACATTAAATGGATTCTGTGTGTAATTGGTATTTTGTGTACTTATAATGTTTAATTAATTTTTGGTATCTTAGAATGACAACCTCAATTAAAATTTTAAATGCAAAACTGAATAATTGATTTAGACTTCTTTTTAAATTGAATTTATTGAGGTGAATTGGTTAATAAAATTATAGAGGTTTCAGGCATACACTTCTATAATATAATCATTTACATGTTGTATTGTATGTTCACCACCCAAAGTCAGGCCTTGTTTTCATCCCCATATATCCTGTCTATATCTTCTACCTCTCCCCACCCCACAAGGGTAATCACTAGGTTGTTGTCTGTGTGAATGAGGTTTGTATTTGGGGAGCGGGGGTTGCTTCATCCCTTCATGATTTAGACTGCTAAGTTGAAGTTAAATTCTTAGTAGTTCATGGACACCATCAGAACAGCTAAAAGAAATTTAGGCTCATCATAATATGTTTTATGATTAACTTGAAAATTATTATTTGAGGATTTAGGAAGACATTAAATCCAACATTTAAATTACTTATGAATGAAATAAAATATTAAATTTATAAGTACAATTTGTAAATACAATTTTAGATGTTTAAAGATGGTTAATTAAATAACTATGTGAATGAGATCTAAAGTTAGTCAAAAGCTAGTTCCAAATGACTATTAGTTTACTATACTTACCACTAGATTAATAAGAGCTGTAATCTAAATTAAAAGCCTAAGGTTTAACTAAGACATTGAATTTGGAACCTGATAAGTTGCATATTAATTGTTTAAAGTAAAAATGTTTCTAAAAATGAGTGTTTTCTTTATTTCCTCTTAAAATATCTTTTTAAACAGCTTTATTGAGCTGCAATTCACATACCATAAAGTTTCTCTATTTAAAATATACAGTTGAGTGAGTTTTAGTATTTTCACAGAGATGTACAGCCCACCACAATAATTTAGGAACACTTTCATCTCCCTGAAAAGAAACCCCACATTCAGAAACACTCACTGATTCCTTCCCATCCCACCCCCAGGTAATCACTGGTCTACTTTCTTTATGATTTGCCTATTCTGGATATTTCATATAAATGGAATCATACAATGTGTGTCTTTTGTGTTTGGCTTCTTTCATTTTGCACACTGCTTGCAAGGGTCATCCATGTTGTACCATGTGTCAGTACTTCATTCTTAAAGAGAAACTTCTGAATAGCTTTTTTCCTGGCATATAGAAACCACACTCAAAGACACCCCCTGATGGCTAAAATGTTCCCCCCCGCCCCAGAAAACTCATGTTTTGAAACCCTAACACCTAGTATCTCAGAATGTGACTTGATTTCAATATAGAGCTTTTAGTGGGCTAAGTTAAAATGAGGGCATTAGGGTGAGTCCTAATCCAATCTGTCCTGTGTCCTTATAAGAAGAGGAAATTTGTACACGTAGACACTAGGCCATGTAAGAGCATAGCAAGAAGGGAAGGCAGCTATCTGTTTGCCAAGGAGAGAGGCTTCAGAAGAAACCAAACCTACCAGCACCTTGATCTTTGACTTCCAGCCTTCAGTACTGTGAGAAATAAATTTTTGTTGTTTAAGCCACCCAATCTGTGATATTTTGTTATGGCAGCCCTAGAAACTAACATGCCCCTTTGTCAAGAGTTCAAGAGTTTTACTTTCCCAGAAACTCCTCCAGATAGAAGCATGAGCCTAGAGAAATGGAGGACTCAACCTTCTAAATCTGTGTTCTAGAGATGTCTATCATTTTCTTTTAGAGAACTTCTAAAAGGAGTAGTTCTAACCATGTGACCCTACCTCTCTGGCTACAGCTATTTAAATTAAGATCCACAGACTTCCACTCAAGATGGCAGCATAGGTAACCATGGCTTGCCTCCTTGCACAACCACATCACAATTGCAACTGAACTATTGAACAAACCATCATTTGGAACTTTTGGAAAGTGAGCTGAATGCAAGTCCTACAACTATGAACTAAAGAAGAAACCACATCGAGTCTGGTAGGATGGGTTAAGACATGGAATGGGCTACAACCATTTGTGGCAGTTAAAATCAGGAGGAATATCTCAAGAGCAAGGGGTCCCAGTCCTACACCAGGCCTGCCAGCACAGGGTTCCAGTGTCAGGAAGATAAGTCTCCATAACTTCTGGCTATAAAAAGGGGATTGAGGCTGTGGAAGATAGTGACTGCTGGACTTCCTGGCAGTTACTCTTAAAGGGCCCATGCACAGATTTACTTGGACTCACTCCCTCTGAGCTCCAGCAGAAGGGCAGCAGATTGAATGGCATCAGAGAAAGAAGGGGAGGGAGGAACTGAATTGTCCAGCATTAGGTTGAGAGTTGTGGGCACCTTTCTGCCAGACAGAAGTGCTAGCTGAGGTTGTTCCTTTTCTGAGCCCTCCCATCATAGAGCCAGC
Organism: Phyllostomus discolor; assembly: GCF_004126475.2. Classification (NCBI taxonomy): domain Eukaryota; kingdom Metazoa; phylum Chordata; class Mammalia; order Chiroptera; family Phyllostomidae; genus Phyllostomus; species Phyllostomus discolor. The sequence continues at coordinate 110,381,695 of NC_040904.2, forward strand.
TGGCGGCTGCCATATCTGTGACTCCATCAACCTGCTTCACACTATTTACCCCATCCTGGTGATTCCCTGAGGCCCTGCCCAACCCAACTTTCAGGCCCACGCAGGCTGTTCCAGTGGCTCTTCCATATGAATGGCTTGTGTTGGCCCATGTTTCAGATTTTCCTAAATCCTCTCGAACAACAGTATCTGGCTTCAGCAAGCCCTGTACCTCTTGCTAAATTGCCTCAGGCCTGGCACTAGCAGCATTGGGCCATGGTTCACAGTTTGGTCTCCACTGGCACCTCCAAACCCAGCACAAGTAGCAGCCACCTACAGGTTGCTTTGTAGCTAATCCTACGTAACCCCAGACAGAACACAAGCAGTGGTTGACCTTGGATGTGCCAGCAGCAATCCACTGCAAGAGGAGGGTATACACAGCTCACACAGTGGGTGCACCTTGAGTACCCAGGTTGGGTAATAAGGGAGGCTGTGCCACTGGACCGTACAGGACACCTACCACATTAGGCCATTCTACAAAACCTGGGAGACATAGTGGCTCTACCTAATACATAAAATCAAATACAAGAAGGCTGCCAAAATGAGGAGACAAAGAAACATGGCCCAAATGAAAGAACAGATCAAAACTCCAGAAAAAGAACTAAATGAAATGGAGACAAGTATTCTACTAGATGCAGAGTTCAAAATACTGGATGCTAAATGAACTTAATGAGGACCTCAGCTGCATAATAAATATGTAGTCAGAAATGAAGGATACACTAATTGAAATAAAGAACAATATACAGGGAAACAACAGTAGAGTGGATGAAGCAGAGAATCAAATTAGTGATTTGGAACATAAGGAAGCAAAAAAACAACCAATCAGAACAACAAGGAGAAAAAAGAATTCAAAAAAACAAGGCTAGTATAAGCAGCCTTTGGGACAACTTCAGGTGTTCTAACATTCTCATCATAGGGGTGCCAGAAGGAGAAGAGAAAGAGCAAGAAATTGGAATCTATTTAAAACAATGATATAATGAAAGAAAACCTACCTAATTTGGTGAAGGAAATACACATGCAAATCCAGGAAGCACAGAGAATCCCAAACAAGATGGATGCAAAGAGGCCCACTCCAAGACACATCATAATTAAAATGCCAAAGGTTAAATACAAAGAGAGAATCTTAAAAGCAGTAAGAGAAAAGCAGTTAATTACCTACAAGTTAACCCAGGTAAGACTGTTGGCTGATTTCTCAAAAGAAACTTAGCAGGCTAGAAGGGATTGGCAAGAAACATTTAAAGTGATGGAAAACAAGGACCTACAGCCAAGATTGCCCTACCCAGAAAAGATATCATTTAGAATTGAAGAACAGATAAAGAGCTCCCCAAACAAGAAAAAGCTAAAGGAGTTCATTATCACCTAGCCACTATCATAGGAAATGTTATAGGGTCTTCCAGGAGAAGGAGAAGGAGAAGGAGAAGAAGGAAGAAGATAAAAAATATGAACAATAAAAATGGCAATAAATACATATCAGCAATTGAATCTACAAAACAAAAGAACAAGCAGAACAGAAATAGAATCATAGATACAGAGAACATTTTGATGATTGTCAGATGGGCAGGGGGTCAGGGAGATGGGTAAAAAATGTGAAGGGATTAAGAAGTATGAATGGGTAGTTAGAGACCAGTGATGGGGATGTAAAGTATAGCATAGGGAATGTAGTAGTCAAAGAACCTACATGCATGATGCTTGGAAATAGAAAATAACATGTGGATTGCCTGAGGGAGTTGGGGGGCAGGGTGTTGAGTGGAGGGGAACAAAGGGGAAATTTGGGACAACTGTAATAGCATAAACAATAAAATATAATAAAAGAAAACCATGCCCAAGATTTTCTGTCAATTTGGAATTATGTCATTGAGAGTTTTGTTTAGCTGTGAGTAAAAGAACTGAAGGGTCATACAGACTGAAAGGCTAAGATCTTTCAGATGGAGGTTATAGGCAAGTAGGTAAGTAATTAGAAAAGAAACGAAGAGCATTCTAGTTTCCAAGGGGCTCAGTAATTTTGCCAACAAGTGAGTTTGTGAGATTCTCCTGTGTTTTTTAAAAAAGATTTTATTATTTATTTTTAGAGGAAAGGATAGAGAAAGGGAGAGAAACACTTATAGATTGCCTCTTGACATGCCCTGACTGGGGACAGACCCTGCAACTCAGGCATGTGCCCTGACCAGGAATCAAATCAGTGACATTTCGCTTTGCAGTGCTATGCCCAACCAACTGAGCCACACTGGTCAGGGCTGATTTTCCTGTGACTTTACATCATTCTCTCTCTTTAATTGGGTTCTTTTCCTGGGGTTCTTGCACCTAAAGAATCTTCCTTTGATCAGCCAGGGTTCAAGGCAGGATACAAAAATCACTCTACCGTTTTAGAACGGAAAGGTATTTATTACAGGGAATTGGGCATCTGCAAAATCTTGGTAGCGGATAGAGTAGTGGGCTCTAAGCTGAGCCTCAAACTGACTTCCACAGCCTTATGGGACCAACCTGAGAGGAGAGGTACCATCTCTGAGGTTGCCACCAGAAGTCCTGAAAGCAGGATTTCAAGAAAGTACTGCCTCAGCTCTGCAATACAGTGATCCTGGAAGCCAACATCAGAAAACCTCTGCACCAAAACCATTAATTACCTCAACGCCATCAGAGCTAGTAACCTGGAGCTGAAGCACTACTGCAGAAAATATTCACTTTCCCCAAACCATCAGAACAGTAGCCCTAAGTGGGTAGAAATGTGGCCTCTGTTTTTGTTCAGTTTTCCACATTTGGTGAATATATTTAACTGGCAGAATACAATGTGCATCCAGAACTCTGGTTGCTAGAACATCTGGTTAACATCACTTTAGGTTTCCAGACTTTGTACAAGATGGCACAGTAGAAGAAGGGAAGAATGGAGGTTGAGCAAGAAAATCCAAAGTACCCAACATTATTCTCACATATCCAATTAGGCAGAGACTGTATTGGGTCAGATTCTCCAAAAACAGAGCCTGAGGCAAGGGTTCTTGATTTAGTAGGGGAGTGTTCTCTGAAGAGAGGGAGCGAAGGAAGCAGGACTGGCTAGGAAGACAAAGAAACAAGAATGAACCTCAGCTGATGCCATAAAATGCACCAGCAAGTGTTAACCAAAAAGGCAGTTTTTTGTACTCGTATGCCATTGGATAAGGTCCTAAGGGGTAGAAGGGCAGCAGAGCCTCATCAGTGAGATGGCTCCTGTTTGGGCCAAGGGTAATTCTCTAGAGAAGGCAGCATCTGGAATTGTTATTTAACACTCACAGAAGCTGGAGATAGATGCACTAGCTTAGAAAGTGGATTTGGTCAGGCCATAAACAGAATTCACTCTAGTCCACACCCTTTGCTTAGATCACTTTTTACCTTAAGTTACTCCATCCAAGCACTTTCTCCAGAATTAGCACTAGTCAAAATTTCTGAGAAATTTCATAAGTAGGGTCATGAGATAAATTACAGTCCCTACCACTACAGCTGGTCCTGGGGCCATGACTGATACTCATTATCTCCCTCCTCCACCACCCCTTCTGGATTGCCCTTCACTTGAGCTATCACTACTGCTGCTGTAGATGGCTTGACTGATGGATCAACCCAGGAACTCATCACCAAGGGGTTTGAGACCCTAGTTATCACACTCTTATCAGGCCATAGTTGCTGTATTTGCTAATTTATAGCTACAATCAGTCATGGAAATACCAAGAAATGCCTATGGTGGATCTCCCACGTGCCAAGCATATACCTCTCTGCTTCCATTACATAGCAGCCCCACCTCTTCTTTGCTGTTTTCCTAGAAGAACTGTAAGAACAGGGAAGGACAGGTCCATATGAAGGTCAATATCGGTGGGAAAAAAAGCAAATATTAATGAATACTTACCATGTTCCAGATACCATACCAGCTGTTTTCCTAGCAACCAGAGGGCACAGCATCCAGTAGGGGCTCAGTAAGTGTTATTGTATGAATAACAAAGCAGGAATGAAGCAGAGGGCAGGTGAGAGGGGGAGCAACTCCCACGTAAGAAACGTCCTGCCGAAAGCTGTCTTTTTTTAAAATGTGGAAGGTGTTATACCTGGAAGAGACTACAATAGACTGGGCGGGGAGTGGGTAGGATAGGAGACAGGAACATGATACTGAAAGTGCTAGAAACTAATTTTAATAAGCATTGTTTGTAATTTAGCATGCATATTTTGGGGGAGGAAGCATGCATGGTAGTTCCCTGGTTAGTCCGAACACACACATGTATCTGTAGTGGATCTAAATTATTAGGTCCAATGAGGGGTTTTACTTCCTGGGATCTCATGCGCTACTAGAAAGAAAGTATTGTGGGGAGGAATGACGAGGTGGGGGGAGCAGAAGAAGAGCTTTTCTGAGTCACTTAGAAATGAAGTTTCTAATCTACAAATTGATTGTGTTTAAAAGTTTGTAAAGTGCTTACCAGAACTCATTTCATCAAAACTTATACATGTTGGTTTAGTTTCTAACTAGTCTCCAGAGCTAGTAATTTGGTTGAAATTAATTTATTTTTATTTAATTTGGTTCCCTACTGTCTTTGCCCTGTAGGCTTATCCTTTTCTTTTTTCAGTTTCTTCTTTGGCTGTGGGACCTTTAGCAAATCACTTAAATCTCTACATGCCTCAGTTTCCTAATCTGTAAAAATAGGATATAACCATAATGCCTACCTCATTTTGAGGATTAAATGAGTTAATATCTTGCACATAGAAAACATTCAATAAATGATGTGGATTAATGTTATTCCTATTATCACATTATTATTATGTGTCTTACATTGGCTCTTCCCCACCCACTCAAAGGCAGAGCCTTACACAAGGAGTCATGTGACAATGATTTCTTTAGGAAGTGCTCCCAGGAAAAAGCAGTAAGGAGGTGTGAGGGAAGGAAAGAATCCCAAGTAAGGGCACAATATCCACTTTGACCAAAATTCAGAAGGGACACAGGAGACAGTGTAGGTCACCCCAGTGCTGGACCAGTCAGAGTCCATAAGAGCAGGAGTATTGATGCTTGTAACCATAGTCATTAGGTTAAGATGGGGGCAGCCTAATTCTCAAGTACTTCAGCTTTCTACATAAAAAGCAGTTCCAGGAGCCTGAGAGTGGCAGTCCTGCAAAGAGATCAAGAACCCTGAAGGGACAGTCGGTGCTTTGACTTGGCATCTTTTGGCTACATCATCACCGTCACCATCACCTCCTCCCATAAAACACATAATAATTCAGAGTATGAAAGGCTTTGTGTTAGCTTCTGAGGATTAAAAGAGCTGTAAAAAATAATGCTGAATGTAAATAATTGAAAAAATCATTTCAAAAAACCCCAGCCAGAATACAGTTCAACAAACAGGGATTATAGGACACTATTGGGGTGAACTTAATGCACTGGTCAAATTTTTCAGAACACTAGCTTAGGGATAATTAACTTTTCAAAATAAAACATGCAAAAAAATTTTTAAGCTGTAAAAAACAGTCCCTGTCCTTCTACATCTTAGAATCCTGTTGATGAGACAGGAAAGACACACAAAGGTAAAAGAAGTATATGCTAATGGTCAAATAAGTGTAAACAAAACATTGCTACGGGATTGTATCTGCTCTGGGTGATGAGGGAAGACCCCAGAAGTACCTGAGTTGGATCTCAGAGTGGGTAGGATTTGGATAAGTAAAGAAGAAAAGGGAGTGTTGATGGGAAAAGGAGTGAAATGATGAATGTTTTAGGGTGAATCAATAAACCTGTTCTAATGTAGTGGTTTTCAACCTTAAATGTTCATTAGAATCACCAGGGAGCTTTAAAAATCCCAATGCCCGACTGTAGTCCAGAACAATTACATCAGAATTGCTAGGGTGAACCCCAGATATTTACAATGGACACCCAAGGTTGAGGACCACTGTTTTGCTGGAGAGGAAGCAGTTTATGAGAAATTGGTTAGAATATTAGAGACACAAAAGAGTTCAGATTGTAGGAAACTTAGCTATGTGAAGCTAATTATTTTAATTTAATTCTAATGTTCCTATTGCAAGCTGCCTTAACATATTTTCATAAGTCAGTCTAAAGTAAATACAGAGCTTGGAATATTAGATGAAGTAGTTTGAACTGTATGCTGTCATCAATGAAAGGTCACATAGGGTCCTTGAGGACTTTTGAGCAGAGGAATGATGTAAATAAAACATTTTAAAATTTAAACAGGATGTAGGGTTTCAGAGTAGAAAGAGCAGTATCTTCTGGAACTTGACCTTGGCCAGTAGGACAGAAGGGCTACTAAGGGAGAAAAAATTCCAGAGGTTATGGGCACGGAGCTGCATGGAAACAATAGCCTTGGGTATCAAGTATTAGGTAGTTGTAGAGGTGATGGGCGTAAATGGAGTCAGCCAGGCTCCCTCACCCAGATGTCTGGGCAACTGAGATAAGCAGTATTCCCATAGCCTTGAGAGTGGGCCCGCATGTGCAGAATTATGCTTTGTTATATAATATCTTGGCACCCTGAAGGCTTTGTGTGCATTTAGCATATAAGGGACTTGGGACTTCCCATGGTGCAACACGTGGCTTGCACAGTGAGGATCACCCCACCCTTGAATAACGGTATACCAGACATACTCAAGGCTTTGTGAACTTTCTTCTGTCTGACCAAATCCCATGTGAACCTGTCCAGCCTTGAAAGGCTGCAACACAGGTGACCTAACCATGTTTATGTGCAATAGAGAGCTATGTGGCTCATAGGAGATCCATGTTTGTACAGGAACCAGCCAGCAAAGACTGGTGATTGGGCCTGAGCAACAGAGTTCAGCTAGCTGGAAGGGGAAATATAACAAGAAGTCAGAGTAATATATGAAGCCTTGAAAAAGTAAACATGAAACTAAACTCTGTTCATATAGATTACTTGCTACACTCTTGTGTAGCAAAACATTTGAGCTGAAAAATAGAAAGTAAGATGCTTATGCAAGAAAAAAGATGTCCAATGAAAGAGAAAAAGGACAAGATTATATAGCACTATGTATTAATTTAAAGAAGTAAATTCTTAATTCTTTAGAACATGAGAGCAGAATACATCAACAACTAATGTGAGAGGTTTTCAGTCGGGAATGATCTTATCAGTCACAGTAATGGAAATCTACTAGCTAAGAAAGGGAGAGATCATTTTTAACCTGCTACTTATAGAAATTTTCATCTGTTTGTTTCACTTTGTATACACTTGATGGAAAGGTCTTGCTTCCATATGCAGATATTAAGAAAGCAAGGAATGAAGGTAGGTATTTATTTTTTTTAATTACCTCACAAAATTATATTTTAAAAATTGAAGCTAGTGTTATGACATAAAAGGAGAAAAACTGTCCTCCTTTCCTTCCTTACCCAGCTTACATGTTATACTCTGTCATTTTAACTATTCTGCTGCCAGTAATCCTGCCCCTGCCCCCGCCTCATCTTCTTTTCATCATACACACCTGACGAGGCCCTAACCTTGGATAAATCCAACATCTGTCTTTGCCTTGGCCTCCACCTGGGCTGTTGAGTGTTGGTGATGAAAATCTCACAATAGGGCAGATGAATATTGATGTAAATGCATGAGCGCACCTGCAAACAGGCCCTGGACATTGGCTAGAAGTCCTACCATGATATCCTGCCAGCCCTCATTCTCATTCCACTGAGACTGTTACAGCCTGCAGTCTCTCAGATATGCAGTCAATGCTTTTTCTCTTCACCTCAGCCTCCTCATCACAGCAGGTGTATTTTTTCTTTATCTTACAGAGAAAACCAAAGCCCTTCATCTTTCACCAAATCTACAGATTCATATGTATCCATATTTGGGTTGATTAAAAAACATGGACACAAGCCCTGGCCAGATGATTCAGTTGGTTGAAGTGTCATCCCTTGTAACAAAAGGTTGCAGTTTTGATCCCTGGTCGGTCAGGGTACATAAGAGAGGAAGATGATCAACATTTCTCTCTCACATGGATACTTTCTCTCTCTCCCTCTCCTATCTGCCCTACCATACCTCTCTCAAAAAACAGTGAACATATACTTGGGTGAGGATTTAAAAAGAAAAAAACATGACCACAATATTTGACACTTCCTATTATCAAGAGGTGGAGTCTATTTGCCCTCTCTTTAAATTTAGGCTGCTCTTGTGTCTTGCTTTAACCAATAGAATATGGTGGAAGTGATGTTGTGTGAGTTCTAGAGTCCAGGCCTCAAGAGACCTCAAGCTTTCACTTTTCCCTTTTAGAGTACATCCACATGATGTAGGGAAGTTTGAGCTTTACCGCTGAGTGGGAAAGACCATGTGGAAAGGCCCAGCCAAGAACCAGCACCAAGGCGATGGACATGGAAATAAGGTCATTCATAGACCACCCGCCCCCTCAACTCCAGTCTTGCAACTGCCTGCAGCCACATGAGTTACTTCAGGTGAGAACTATTCATTTGAGTCCAGACAACCCATGAAATTGTGATAAATAGTAAATCGTTGTTTTATGCCCTATGTTTTGGGGTTGATTGTAAGGCAGCAATAGATATATGTGATAACAATACTTATCCTTTTCTCCTTCCCACCTGTTAACCACAAAAGAGATGCTCAAGCACAAGCCTTCCATCTATGCTCTGGCCCATACTCTCTTGCTGTTTTAGGGATACAGAACTACATATTATCATCAATATCTCCCTTGCAACTGGTTCTATCTAATCAGTAATGAAATATCTCCAGTCTCCTCTGACTCATAAAGCTTCCTTCAAGCCCATGTCCACTTCCAGCGATAGCCCTGATCCTGAAGGCCCTATTCTTCATCTCTCCTTCACAACTAACATCATGAATGAGAATAATAGCTAACATGTACAGGATACTTATTATATGCTAGACACCCTTCTAAATACTTTAATATATCATTAATGCCCTTAACCATCACAACCACCCTATGAGATAGTTATTCCTACTATCTCAATTTTACAGATGAGAAAACTGAGGCACAAGAAAGTAAAGCAGCTTATCCCATTGCAGGTTTGGGTACAGAAGCCACATTGCATGGCTACAGCATCAGTTCTTTGAAACATTCTGCTATATAATTTGTAAGTATATTTTATTTATTGTGCTATTACTGTTGTCCCTATTTTTCCCCTTTGCCCTGCTCCACCTGGTACCACTTTCCATCCAGTGATCCCCTCCCTCAGTTCATGTCCATGGGTTGAGCATATAAGTTATTTGGCTTCTCCATTGCCTATACTGTTCTTAACACCCCCTGTCTATTTTGGACCTACCAATTATGCTTCTAAATCTCTATACCTTTTCCCCCATTCTCCCCTTCCCGCTCCCAGCTGAGAACCCTCCAAATGTTCTCCATATCTATGATTCTCTTCCTGTTTTAGTTGTTTACTTAGTTTGTTTTTGTCTTTTAGATTCAGTTGTTGATAGTTGTGAGTTTGTTGTCATTTTAATGTTCATAGTTTTGATCTCCTTTTTCTTAAATACCACATTTCTTTAACATTTCTTATAATAAGGGCTTGGTGATGATGAACTCCTTTAACTTTACCTTGTGTGGGAAACACTTTATCTGTCCTTCAATTCTAAATGGTAGCTTTGCTGGATAGAGTAATCTTGGTTGTAGGTCCTAGCTTTTCATCAATTTGAATACTTCTTTCCAGTCTCTTCTTGGCTGCAAAGTTTCTTTTGGGAAATCAGCTGATAATCTTATGAGAACTTTCTTGTAGGTAACTCTCTGCCTTTCTCTTGCAACTTTTGAATTCTCTGGGATCTCCTGAATTAAATGCCTTTGGCATTTTAATTATGATGTGTCTTGGTGTGGACCTCTTTGGGTCCAACTTGTTTGGGACTTTCTGGGCTTCCTGGACTTGCATGTCTATTTCCTTCACCATATTAGGGAAGTTCTCCATTATTTTTTCAAATAAGTTTTTAATTTCTTGCTCTTCCTCTTCTCCTTCTGGCATCCCTATGATTCGGATCTTGGCCCTTCTGGAAATGTCCCAGAGTGTTCTTAAATTCTCCTCATTTTTTGTTTCCTCATTTTGTTGTAATTGAATGTTTATTTCTTCCTTATGTTCCAAATCGTTGATTTGAATCCTGGCTTTCTTCCCATTATTATTGGTTTCCTTTTATCTACTTCCCTTAGTATAGACTTTATTTCTTCTCTTATGCTTTTGCCATATTCAATGAGATCCTTGAGCATTCTGACCACCAGTGTTTTGAAACCTATGTCTGATAGGTTGGCTATATCAGCATCACTCAGTTCTTTTTCTGGGGTTCTGTTCTGTTCATTTGGGCCATATTTCTTTTCCTGTCTTCTCATTTTGGCAGGCTCCCTGTGTCTGTGTACTAGGTAGAGCTGCTTTGATTCCCTATCTTACTGCACCTGTTAAGTTTTATGGGGCAGAGCCTTGGGTATTTGCTAGTGTGGGACAACCTGCATTGCAGCTTTGTGGCTCCATGTGTGGGGAAGGGATCAAAAAGGGTACAATACTGCTGCTGGCTGGCTTCTAAGGGCTTGCCTGGAACTCATTTCATTTCCAATCACTTCACCCACTTCTCATATGTGACTGGCATCCCTCCAGCAGCTGTCCTAGTTGTGGTTCCCAGAGTGGGTGGGTTTGCATATGTTCTGGGATCTCCTGAGAAACTGTCAGTTTCTTCCACCACCACAACCCCCGCTGGGTTTATAGCTAGAAGTTATGGGGCTTTATTTTTCCAAGTGCTGGAACCCTGGGCTGCGTGGTCTGGCCTGGGGCTGGGATTGCTCGCTCACAAGGTGTTCCCCTGATTTTTATCCACCACATGTGAGTGTGGCACCCCCGTTCTGCTGGCTGCTGCAGCCTTGCTGACTGGTCACCCCTTGCTGGCTGCCACCAAGTTGTGACCTCTCTAACCTGATTCCTCATCTCCACCCCTTCTACCCACCTGGATGAATATAGCTTCTTTAAAACCTTGGTTGTTGAACTTCCATACAGTTTTGGGTATTTTTCTGGATAATTTTCTGGCAGTTCTGGGTGTTTTTCATTTTTAAGTTAGTTGTGTTCCTTCTTATGGTTGTGCAATGAGGCAAAGTGTGTCTACCTATGCCTCCATCTTGACCAGAAGCCCCTTCTGCTATAAATTTATCTAACACTCATTGTTCCATTTCCTTAATTCATACTTACCTTTAAAGCTAATGCAGACTGATTTCAACCCCTACCTCACCAGTAAAACTACTTTTAGTGTCAAAAATGACCTGTATATTGATAAATCATGCATTCTCAATGGAGTGATATCACCCACAAGAGTTCAAAAGTTGTTTCTTAAGGGGTCAAAAATTTCTTAGGTATTACTGAGGCTTTTGCCCCTCCAAAGTGCCACAGTACATAAACAAATATACAGTATACCTGTGGGTTTTACCATTTTATAGGGGTGGACAATTAGGGACAAAGATCTTTAGATCTTGGTTGGGGGTGGGTGGGTAATAGTTTTAAAGAGGTTGAGGAACACTGTGATAAGTAAAATACCTCAGTCTTTATCTTGCTTGACTTCTTGGCAGCACCCAATACTATTGACCATTCCACACTTTTGCAAAATGGCTTTGTGATATCACACTCCCTAATTTCCCAAATAAACTCTGACCATCTCCTCTCAGGCTCTCTTTCTGGTTCCTCCTTTACTCAGTCTGTTATTGTTAGAGGTGCTCAGGAATCTGTTCTTTTCCCCACTCTAACACACTTGGCAGGTGATATAATCAAGTCTCATGGCTGGCGATTTCCAAATTTTTATCTCCAGCCATGATCTTGATTTTCAGCTTTGGACTCCCATATTCACCTACCTGCTAGTCATGCTGACTTAGATGTCTGAGACATCTGATGCTTGACATGTCCAAAGCGGAGCTCTTTCTTTTTTTCTCCTAAACTTGGTCCTCTCAAAGCCTTCCCCATCTCAAGAAGTGGCAACATCCTCAAAAGTCCTTTTGACTCCTTCCTTTTCTTTACTTCCCACCTGACTATCAGCAAGCCCCGTATGTATGTATGTATGTTTGTATGTATGCATGTAAGATGTATGTACTTTCAATCTTGCTTCCTACAATCCATTCTTAACATTGCTGCCAGGATATTCTTTTTAAAGCGTAAATCATATCTGGCCACTCCTCTCCTCCTCACAACTTTCAATGGTATTTTATTGTCCTAAAAATAAAATCCACACTCCTTACTATGAACTAAAAGGCCCTATATAATTAATCTGCTTCCTCATGACCTCTTTGTTTTCATGACTCACAACTTCCTCTCTTACTCATGACTCTCCTATCACATTTGCCTTTTTTTCGTTCCTTTGTTCCCAGCTTAAGGCCTTTGCACTTACAGTCCATCTGACCCACCTGGATTACTCTGGCTCCCTGATCTTGGCAGGTTTTGCTCATTATTCAGGTCTCAGTTTAAGCATCATCAACTCAGACAGTCTTTGGCCATCTACCCAATCTAAAGTAATCTTTTTCCTGTCCCACCTTCTATAACATTGACCTGTTTTCCTTCTTTCACAGTACTCTCCCTTCTTCTGTAAGCTCCCTGCTCCCATCTTTCTTATCCCTGTGAATGCAGGTGCTCTCTCATCTGACTGTTTCCATGACTATATTGCATTGGCCCAGGATGGACCCCTGACCTGGCTGGATCAAAGCTCTTCCTAGAATTTTTAGAACTGGAATTGAGAAACAGAGTCCATTCTTCTCTAATGACAGGCGTTGACTGATATCAAAAACAGCAACTGCTAGTGGCTGTGTTTCCAGTCATGTGGAGGAAATGAATCTCTAAGAACAAATGACACTCACACGATTAGGGGAGAAGAAAAGGTAGTTTTGGAAGCATTTTTTCATTCTGGTTGTGTCTAAGGTCTAAATTATATTCTATATGCTTATAGAGTTAGTTGAGAAAGTTTTTCCTTAAAAAATTAAAAAAGGCCAGAGTGTTGATTGGTCCAATTTGTTCTTTGCTGTGTCTAACACTGCACTCATATGTAGACATTTAATATACGCTTTTAATGATAAAGATAATGAACATTCCACCTTCAGAACGGGAGGTTAGATAATTCCCATTCAAAGAGCACTTTAAGGATTCTGAGATCATAGAATTAAAAGTTGTAGAGACAGGATGTGATCAACTCTGAGAAGACACACTTGGACTTTTGCATTAATATATCAGCACTAAATCTTCCTGCATGCTACAAAAAGTCCACGTTCAGAGGCAAGATGTTAAATGTTCTAAAATGACCACTTCCCGTCCCCCATTATTATTAAGGTCCAGTTCAACCTTTACAAAACTTAACCTGGTTAAACACATTCTAATTAAATATAATTATGCAAACTCTGTGTTGGGCACTGTAGGAGACACAGAGATGAGTAAGCAGAGACTCAGTCATTAAAGCATTTATTAAAGGACAGATATTTTTAAAGTACATAAAATAAATCACTAAAATATGAGGTAGTTGTGATGTTTTTATGTAAGTTACAAAAAAGTGTAAGGGTGCCAGGAATGAGGTAGAGTTCATCGTAAAGAAAGGTCATATTTAGTTTTAAGAACCAGGAAAGGCTTCATGGCTAAGTAAGGCATTTGAGCTGTACCTTAGATGATGGGTGGGAATGTAAAGGTCAGAGATGGTATGAGGAAACATCCAGCCCTTAAGAATAGGCCAAAGGCATATTTGGCTATGAGTATGAAAGATAGTGAGCAGCTAGTGAAGGCCTGAACTTGTGGGGTTAGCAGTGAAACAACAGAATGACTGTCTACTGGCTTTGCTATTCACAGGAATTGCACAGTGTGGTATACTCAGTTTCAGAATTTTCAGTTTGACATGACAGTAGACTATCCCCTTAGTCTGATGAGGTGGCAGTTGAATGTGGGGCTGGTGTTTGGGAGTATGTTACAACTGGAGATGTTAAATTTAGAATGCAAATAAAACCACATTTTATGAAAAGACACATGAACACTGTGCGTTATTTAGAACATGGACCATGAAGGTCATAGACTCTATAATGTCACTGGTGGTCATCATGGAGCAAAGAGATATGTGTTATCAGCATGATCTGAGGTTGAAAATGAAATGGAAATAATAGGTCCATGTCCCTGATATATTCAGTTCATTTAAATAACAAGTCTCAACCACCATCCTTTGATTTAAGGGAAGTCTATTCTAAAAACTGTTTCCATCCCTCAAGTTTTTGGAATACTAACCTGTCTAATGAGTCCTTCCTAGCACATTGCTTTGGCTCCACAGGCCACTTCTCACCTTTCATAATTAAATCTCTGGCTGCTGCTCTTTCCTTTTCTCATGGAACCATGGCTACAGGATCCACAGGTGAGATTAGGGTAATAGTTTGGGGATAACAGGAGGAATTACCACAGACAAGAAAAACCTAAAACTGGATATTAGATACTACTGATCCTAACATTAGCCAAACTCCCCTCTAAGGGGCCCTAGTGACTACGTCTTCCTTAGCTCTCCATCCTAATGCTGTATTAAGGAGCCAGATATCATAATACCATATTTCCCCAACCTAGAGTCCAAACCTCTAACTCTCACCTAGCTTCAGAGAGGAAGACAGGCTTTTCTCTTCCCTGACCCAAGGCCAGCTCCCTTTCCTGCCCCAGCATTACTGACAGTAAGAATGTTGTTAGTTAGTTTGACTATAGGAATCATTTCTCTGTGTACATGTATATCAAAACATCATGTTGTACATCTTAAATTTATACAATTTTTATCTTTTTTAAAAATTGATTTTCCTCAGGGAGAACTCTTACTTAAATGCACAGAGTGCACTGAGTCAAAACAGTAGTCAAAAGTATATTTGAAGAAGTCTGGGACGCCCAGGAACATTCCATGCAGGTGGTGCCGAAGGTGGGTGACAGGTTGGGGGTGCGAAGTGCTGGGCCAAGCCCCGTTCCATGCTTCTTCACAGCGTTTCCTCCAGTGTGGTGGTTTGATTTCTCACAACCTATGAGTAAATACCTGGACAAAAGGACACATCCCTCAACAAACACAAAATGTATTTTTCAGGAAGGGTCTATTCTAAGTTCGTGTTTAGGAAATACTGGGGCCAGCAGTGTGGTTGGGAGGATAATAATATGGGTGTGATCATTTATAGTTTTAATTTGAACGTTTCACTTAAAATGGCATATGGTGTGCTTAAGTGTGATGTTGTTATGTCACAGAATTACATGCTTATGATTTTGTAATTAAAAAGTGTTATTTGTGCTAGACCCTGTAGTGTGATTCTTAATGCTAAGGGAACAGTCCTGCTAGAGAATTACCTAATTTATATCACTGAATAGAAAGTATAAAAACTTATTAATGAAAGCTTAACTTTGTTGTGCACTTACTATAAGCTAGGGGATTTTATATTTCCATTTTGCAAAGAAAGGAGCTGAGGGTCCAGAGACACATTGCTTATAATTGGCAAAGCAGGATTCACAGCATGGCCCACCTAACAAGTCAGTGTACTTAAATACTAAGTAAGATTTAACACACTAGTTAAAAACAACTTCATTTTAACCAGTGGTGAACTCACTATTTTCTTCCAGGAAATTTATCTAACAGAATAACACTTATAAAAATTTTTCATAAAAGGGCATCATTTTCATCATCTGTACATGGATATTTTTGAAATAAACATGGGTACTTATTTATTCATCAATGTTTCCTGTGCACCACAATCCAGGCATTATACTAGGCATTATGGAAGATGCAAATATGACTTCCTGTATGGATTTATAATCTACTAATAAAGAGGAAATAAAAGACAAACAGGTTTTGATGAATACCACAGGAAAGGTAAAAAAAGTATTATGGGGTTTAAAAATGGGAGAGATTATATGTGCTTTGGGAGTGGGGAGATCTATTGAAACATAGTAGCTGTAAAATAAATACAAACATAAAATTAATGTAAAGTTGAAAATATAAAATAGACATCTAATTAACAGCTAAGACAAAATGAGGGATTAATGTCAAGATATTGGGACTCCTCCAGGTGACACTTTCCCTACCATAAAATAATTAATACATTAGCTTCCATGGATTTAGATCCACTGCCATAATCACTTCTAAAAATTGCTGTTCTTACAGGAAGAGGTGCAGAAAATCATAAAATAATGTACTCTCGGAATGAATAGGAAGCATTTGGGAGGTCATCTATCATAAGTAACACTATTTAGGGTTAGCAGGGACACTGGTCATTGATTCACCTTTATTGATGTTTGTAACATCTATCAGGATGTTGATATCATTGTGCAGCTCTTATCAGATAGTGAAACTCAAGAATACACCCAGTGAAAGTCCATGGGACGTTCACAAATACATAGACTTTTTTTTATAATGATAATGCCCCTTAAAATCTGGAGTTCAGAAGTGGCATCAACAGTTACTTATGCAGTAACTGTTCATGTGTAAGCTAGTTTATAAAGGCCAAATTCTGGTATATTAAGTACACGTGTTTCATATAAAAATTTTGTAGTTAACATCAATATTGAGTAAATTTTGCTAATGTCAAATATAGTTTCCATTTTTACTGAAATGTGTATTCCCGTTTACAAATGATGAGCTAGTTTAAAGAACTTAAAATGAGGCTTAAATAGTATGGAGCACTGTCTTGCTACGGTTAATTGTATCTAGATTCTAAGAAAAGTAAATGATACTGGAAGTTGAAAAAAAAAGAAGTGGCATAAAATGTGGCTCTAATACAAACTAGCCTGCCTCACACGTGACTTTCTTTGGTTGAGTTTATGGCCCAAAATAGACACGAAGGATATCAACGTTAAAAAGAAAAAAAAAAAAAAAAAATTCCCCAAGTGATTGAAACTTATCTAACCTTGGACTACTAATCCCATCATGCAATGCTCCCCATATTCTCACCAAGTGGGGTGGAGTTGTAGGAGGGGTGAGAACAGCGGCCGCTCCTGGATTGTGGGCATTGTAGTCTGGGGCTCTGGCCACTGGCGGGACGGTCCACGTGGTGCCTTTGGCGGCAGCTGTGGGCAGTGGCCACCCTGCTCCCTCCACATGGTCCTCTGGGTGCCAGCTGCGGCAGGGGCAGACAGCCACCGCGGAGCCGGCTGGAAGGAGGGTCGGAGGCAGCTCAAGCCTTCGCGACGTTTTTGCGACAGCCACGGCCGTGTTCCACGAGTCCCCTCCCTCCTCCTCTCTCTGAGGAGGTACCGGCTGTTGTGCGGAGCTCCCTTTCTGTTTGAGTGTATGGGAGAATGAGTGAGTGAATGAGTGAGTGTGAGCGTGCGTGTGAGAGAGGGTGAGGCGTGAGTGCGCGTTTGAGAGGAGGAGAACCCGCTGTGGCCACCCTGCCGCTCCCCGCAGTGGGAGCAGAACGCGCGGCCAGAGACAGAACCGGCGCCCCGGGAGCCAGCGGGGACAAGGGCAGAGACACCCGCTCCCCACCCCCAGCCCTCGTCCGTCTGCTCTCCTTCGTCCGGGGGAACCTCTCCGTCCCACCCCACCCCTCGTCCGGACTCTGCCCTGCTGCCTCCCTGGATGTCCCCAGCGATCTCGCGGGGCCTCCTGCTGCTACTGCCGCATCAGTCGGGCTGGTGCTGCGGCCGCTGCCTGTAGAGCGGGCAGGTTCCCGGGGGCTGCGGCTGCCGGTGCTTACCCGGTCCCCAACCCTGTCCCCTGGTCCCTCGACCCCAGCTCTCCGGCCTTGGAGGCTGTGACAATGGACTATGACTTTAAAGTGAAGCTGAGCAGCGAGCGGGAGCGGGTCGAGGACCTGTTTGAATACGAGGGCTGCAAAGTTGGCCGAGGCACTTATGGTCACGTCTACAAAGCCAAGAGGAAAGATGGGTGAGTGTGTCAGTGCGGGTGTCCGCGCTGGGCGGCGCTCCCGCGGGCCCAGACAGGTAGCCGGGAGGGAGAGCGGGGCGCTGGAGTGCCGATCTCCCACTTCCTCGACACCCGCATCCGTCGCTGCCAGCCAGGTTTGGGGAGGAAGTGGTGTACGAAGGATCCAAACCCACACTAAGTGGTGCGTGCTGCCGCCTCTGTGTTCTACTTTGGTGGCTCATAGGGAAAAGGAGTCTCTACCCCATAGGCTGTACACTTTCCAGATTTTTAAAAAGAAATTCATATGAAACGTCAGTTTCAGTCATTTTTTGGGGGGGGGTAGATTTATTATGCTAAACTTCTGGGGATTTCCACACCTGCGTCTGGAGTGACATCCACCAGCCTGGAAGGGAAGCTGTAATCCTTTTCTCCACCAGTCTGTGATTGATTTATCAAATTTGGATTTTATTTGGGGGAAAGATAGCAGCAGGTAAGTCTAGTCTGAAGAATTCTTCGTAGTGATCATCTGCAACATAAATGTAGCAATTGCTATTTAGATAGTGTCAGCTGTGAATTACACATAGAACAATGGGGGTTTGGTGTGGGGTGTGTGGTGGGGGAAGAGGCCAGTGACAAATAGGGGTTACCTTGTTCAAGCATTCCCCCTCAAATTAGCAGCCAGCAATGAACTTTAAATAGTCTCTTTGCTTTAAATATTCTTTCCTAGAAATAATTAAGTCTATGGTAATGCTCCTAGTTTAGTTTCTTAAACAGGCAAGTGTTCATATTTTCTTTGTCAGTAGAAGAATGTCTTGTAATATTGACAAAAGAGAAGACAATTCTCAGTTGAGGAGAAAATGTATGTAATTAACTCCTGGTTTTCCAAATGTAAAACTGGATATTGTCTCTGTTGCCCTTGACATTATAGAAAATTGCTGGAAAGGTAATATCAAAGCTTATTATATAATCTTTTGATTTTATTATAAACAAAGTAGCTTTTCTGACCATCTGTTAGTTTGGTTAGCTACTGTTTAACAGTTAATATAAGTGTGTGTGTGTGTGTGTGTGTTTTCAAATTAGGTAAGGTATATTCAGAACTACATTAGCACAAAAAAATGAAATCATTCATAATGCTGAAGTTATCTGGGGGTGTGTGAGAGGGAAGCCATATTTGTAACTACTTCAGTATTCTGGATGTTGAAAAAGGAAGTATATATTTATTTAACATGTTTTCTTCGATTTACTGAGATATCTTTCTAAAAAACTTAAAATGTGCCTTAAGGGTAATATAGCAATTCTAGTTAATTTGGAGTGTGCATTTCAGTTCTTATATGCAGCAGTAAAGCAGTACAGATATCTGCAAAAGGTGGGGATTTGAAAACTTGAGACCCTGGGTGCTGCATGTATTAAAAAGTAGTTTTTAGCCGAATAGATAGTTTGGTGACATTTGAAAAATTAGCGTCAGGAAATATGTTGACTGTTGTTTAATTATATTTCTCTTTGAAGTATTACTCTGTAATAATACATATATTTAAAAAAACTATCCTTGTTAACTTCCCATACAATATTTTTCAAAAGCATGAAACCATTTTTCTTTCCATCCCCCAATATTTTGTGATTTTGAGCATATTCACAAAATCCCCAACCCCATGAGATTAGACATTGTTGTACATTTCACCACCCTGCCATTTGTTTTATACATTTCTGGTGACTTTAAATTATTTTTTATCTCTCTGAGAGAAGCCAGTTCTGTTTTTATAAATTACTGATTTAAGTTAATAAAATCTGCAGATTTTATTAACTTTGATTTTATATTTAAAAACCATAATGTTTATAATATAACCACATTTTATATCTCAAGGTTAAGTTTTAATTTAGGCTAAGAATAATTTTAGAAGAATTATATACTTAAAAATAGCTGAATATGTACTGTATGAACATTTCTTAGTCATTTGTGATAGCTGAAAAGTAGCATTGCATTTTAGGAAAAAATAACTTTTTATTTGTAATTCTTTGGGGTTGTTTTCCAGCAACCTTTAATGATTTTGTTTATAAGATGAACTTTAAAAATAATGGATCAAATGTCAAGAGAGTTTTAAACATTCTTGAAACAATGTTTGTTTTCTAGAGGGAATACTTTTTGGTTTAGCTTCTTTTTTATAACCTCATTCTGGTAAAAAAATACTGCATTGTATTTATGAGGTTCTTTTGATCTTATGTCAGTGAAATGTAATTTAATGCATTTTAGTCCTGGTAAAATATAATTTGTAGCTGTTTAATCTTTTATAAAAAGATGATCATATAATTTTTAGTATTGATTTACTTTCAAATTAAATTATATATTCTATAACTGAAATTTCAGAGTAATCTAGGAACTCAAACTATAGAATATGCAGAAAGAGTCTTGAGATTTACAGTAAAATAAGTTTTGTTTAGACAAATTTGACTATTGAAATGAATGTATGTAAATGTACCCTTTTGGTCATCCAGCGAGCATTACAGAACATGAGTGATTACTAAAAAAATTAGACCAGAGGAGTTAGCTTCTTAAATTATTAAGTGTTAAGAAATAAACATCTTAAACGGTCATTTTTTGAGGTAAAGAGTTGATAGTACTATCCTGCTAGCATACTGTACTTGCGATAAACAGCATTTTAGAAATGTGGTAGAGGGGGAAATACTTTAATTGAGGCATGATTACATACGTGGAAAAAGGGCTTTTTATAATTGCGTTAATTTTGAATTCTAACAGAGTTAAAAAATAAATGCACAGTAAATCCTGGAAACGATTTGCTCTCACTGCTATCATGAGATGGAAGGTGGTGTTAGTGTCTGAACACCAAAAGGGCACTTCAGTGAGAAGCAGGGGGATTCATTTTCTTTCTGAATCAATTGTATTTCCTCTTTGCAGAGTTTAGGCAACCAAACTGTGAGAAGGCAGAAAACAATTTGTGTTTTTAATTTTGAACTCTCCTTATAGGCACTGGACATTTTTAGAGTTTAAAAATCAATTTGGAATAAGACTTTGATTTCCAAAAAAGAAAAGCAAAAGTTTTCTTGAAAAGAGTTCTTAGACTGCTATACTCTACGTTCAAAAGAGCATATAATATATAATTGGGATTGTGTTTGTGTGTGTTCTAAATATATAGGAAACTATGGTTGGGGCACTTTTGTAGAAAACCAAGAGATTAGTAGGTAGTGATAATGATAATAATAGCTAAATTATTGTGTAAGTACTGGGTCCTGGGCAAAGTCCTTTACATTCATCCTCTATTTGATCTTCACAAATCAGTTCTCTTTTTCCCTAACAGTTTTGCAGGTGAGGAAATTGAGGCTTAGAAAGGTTAAGTAAATTTGTTCATAGTTACCTGACTACTTAAATGTCAGAGCTGGAATTACAGGATTATAAGCCAGTCTATTACTGTAGAGCCCAGGACCTTAAACATTACCCTTCATATAATTAATACATATAAATAAATACAAACATAGACATCAAGATTTGGTTTTTAGTGGGTCATTTAGAAAACATGAATGCCTTCTCAAAGGTCTAGTCTTTTCAATTAACTGGTATACTTGTTGTCGTACATTTCTGAAAAGCATGGTTTTTCCTGTGCTACAGAAGTATGTATGTAGGTAGGTATGGGAGTGTAAATGCATACACACCCATATATATGTATGTCTGCAGATGTATGTGTTTAGGACCAAACTCCTATAAGGCATGTTAAGATATGAAAGTTCTTCTTCATCTAGTGAAAAGAACGCTAAATTGGAAAGACTGGAGACCTGAGTTTAAGTTCATACTCTGCCTCTGGTTACCAGTATGACCTCAGGCAAGTCATTTGCTTTTGTAGACCATGCTTTCCTTATTTGTAAGAATAGGGGGTTTGAGTTGATAATTTTTAGGGTCTTTTCTAATATTATTTAATGAAATAAAAATTATGACTATAAATTATAATACTTTTGCATGACTATGTAAAGATGACTAAAACAAAAACTTCACTTCAGACCATGCTACACTTTTATATTTCTTAGCCTATGCTTTAGTATGGATTCTCATCAACTGCCTGAAAAAAGTTAGGTAACTCACAAAGACTTATCAGCTACTTTACCTAACTTGTCTTCTACTGCTTTAACATTTCTTCATATTTACCTTTTAAAATGTTGGAGTTATGGGATAGTGCCTGTTCCTCCTTTTGCAAACCATTCATTTGGTGGCTAGCACAAGGAACTCTTCTGAAGCAATCTGCATTGGAGTTTTCATTCAGCTTTTATTTTTTATTATTTTTATTTTTTAATTGTTACCTGAGGATGTGTTCATTGCTTTTAGAGAGAAAGGAAGGGGGAGAGAGAGAGAGAAACATTGACGTGAGAGAGACATTGATTGGTTGCCTCCTGTACATGCCCCAACTAGAAATTGAACCCCCAACCTAGGTATGTGCCCTGACCGGGAATCAAACCCACAGCCTTTTGGTGTGTGGGACGATATTCCAACCAACTGAGCTACCTGGCCAGGGCTCAATGTGCCTTGGAGCTTTCATTCAGTTTTAGGTCCATAACTGTTACCAGAACTTGGTTGGAACTCTATAATTCCCCCAAAGGAATCTAATAGTTTTTCTTTTGAATATTATACAACCCTGTAGATAGGTTCAGTTTGGTTGAAATATTTCTTTAAATGTCCCAATGTCAAATACAACATGTAATAGTCCCCATCATTGTGGATTTTGTATGCCCAACAAGGAATATTCCTTACAACCTTTAAGAAATATGATGAAAGGGAAAAGCAGAGTATTTACCTTGTACTTCTTACCAACTGCCAGTTGAATTTATCTGCCTTAGATATCAGTGCATTCAGGTCCAGTGTGGAGGCCACTTGCTTAGATCCCATTTTCTTGCAAGACTGGAAAATTAAATGAATTCTGTTGGGATTTATTTGATTATTACTTTTACTGTTTTTTTCAACATTTGAAGAAATCCATCCAACAAATACTGGGATGGCCAAAAAGTTCATTTAGTTTTTTTCGTACGATGGCTCTAGCAGTTCTTAGTTGTCTTTAACTTCATTTGAAACAATTTTGTTAGATTGTGTTGTGACCGCTGTCATGTCAACATGTATTTAAAAAATAGTTATTGAAACTGTTGAGTTTTTGTAAAACCATTTTAATATTGAAAATGGAAGAATATATGCAACATTTTTGGTGTATTGTGCCTTATTATTTCAAGAAAGGTAAAAACACAATTGAAACACAAGAGAAGATTTGTGCAGTGTTTGGAGAAGGTGTTGTGACTGATCAAACATGTCAGAAGTGGTTTGCAAAGTTTCTTGGTACTGTTGACATTCTGGCCAAGTAATTCTTTGCTGTGGGGCTGTCTTATGCATTGGAAAATGTTCAGCAGCACCCCTGGCCTCTACCCACTAGAAGCCATAGCAGGAAGTAGCTGACATACTCAGAATATCCAAGTCAGTAAAGTTATTCATGAAAATGAAAAATATGTCTTTTATTTTATGGAAGAAACTAAATGGACTTTTTGGCCAAGCCAGTGTTTATTGGACTCTTCTATGTGTCAAGCACTGTCCAAGGTATTGGAACTGGAACTGCAAAGATGAATAATTCCATTATTGAAATATTCTATTCCATTATTTGAGGGGATATCTACTAGGGAAACACACATAAATAAAGTGTAGCAATTCGATAAGCACTATAATAATTAAATGCAAGTTGCTATTGGAACACAGAGATGGAAGCTCTCAACTGCTTAAGGTTTTTAGGAAGAGCTTTTCAAAGATGACAACATTTTGTTTGACTCTTAGCAGATGGGAGGATCTCATTGGAAGGGCATTTAAAGACGAATTGGGCAAAGTAGGGTGGTTTCTATTGCACCCTTACAGAAATGGGACAAAGAGGGGTGCTTTTGATTGTCCCCCAGCAAATTTTGTGATTGAATTTTTTTCGTCTCATGCCTTTCCTCCCCACTCCTTTTTCCTCACCAGCATTGTTGAGCTCCTGTTGTATGTGTAGCACATGCACTACAGGTGTTCCATTGTGCCCACCGGACACAATGAGGTCTCTGTTATGTAATAACATGGATAAATTTATCAGCACGCATTGAACACCTTTGATTCTTGTGTGGCAGTTTTCCATCAACTGTCTGACTTAAGATGCTAATGTGTAAAACTGCCATTACAGAACTCCAGTTTGATTTCAGCTCTGGAATGTAGACAGTTCTCCTTTGGCCTCACCTACATGAGGCTTGGGGAGCCTGTATCTTCTGTGTTGCTGGGATGATGGTAGCAGCAGATTGGAGGGGTAATGTCTCTTGGTGGGACTCGGATGTGTGAAGAGATGGGAGGTTGGGAAATGGCTTCTGGCATACTGAATTTCAACTAGAAAAATAGAAATAATAACATTATTATAAATTATTTTAGGCCCTTTGCAAACTTAACTACTTTTTCACAAATTCTCTGGGAAAATGTGTTCAGAATTATGATTTAGAGACATTTGAAATATTATCCATATGTAAGCTGGGAACTGTATATGCCAGTCAGTGTTGATAACTATATATTATGCCCTGTGGCTGGTGTCATCTTTCTGAGAGTGCCTTTTATTGTTGAATCCAGTCCTCATTGTCTCTTTATTCTTTTCTTATTCTTTTTCTGTGCTTAGCTTCTGGTAGGGAATGAAAATCCTATTGTCTTTTCCTCCTTCAGAACAGTTTGTAAACCCTTACCCTCGTACCACCTTAGGTAGGCCTTGGTCATCTCTTTGTAACTTAGAAACTGCTATGATATTTTTTTTTGTCTTTAGATATCTCTTGTTACCTCAAGGTAGTTCTTGATGTTGTCACTAAAAGGTGACTTTCACCTGTTACTTTGATCTTGAGACTTGAAGGCCCTTTAGGGCAGTGATTCTTAAGATTCTTTTTTTAAAGTGGGTTTTATTTATTTATTTGTTCAAGAGTTTATTTAGTTATTTTTAGAGAGGGAACGGAGGGAGAAAGAGAGAGAGAGAAACATCAATATGCGGTTGCTGGGGGCCATGGCCTGCAACCCAGGCATGTTCCCTGACTGGGAATCGAACCTGCGATGGTTTCGTTCGCAGCCTGCGCTCAATCCACTGAGCTACGCCAGCCAGGCCGATTCTGAAGATTCTTTAGTATGGTTATTATCAAAGTCACAAACCCAGTCCCTGCTGTAGCAAGCTGCCTTTACTAATGGAATTATGTCACATCCTTCAGATGTGGTATGGCAGAGAGAATGCTGCGAACCCCCCTTTTAAAACTGAGATATGTTACATACCATAAAATTTACTCTTTGAAAGATTTTATTTATTTATTTTTAGAGAGAGGGAGGGAAGGAGAAAGGGAGAGAGAAAAATATTGCTGTGAGAGAGAAACGTGAACTGGTTGCCTCTCACACGTGCCCCACCCTGGGACCGAACCCGCAACCTCAGGCATGTGCCTTGACCGAGAATCGAACCTGCATCCTTTCTCTTTGCAGAACAATGCCCAGCCAACTTAGCTATACTGGTCAGGGCAGTTCACCTTTTTAAAGCGTGTATACCACTGGTTTTTCATATATTCACAAGGCTGTGCAGTGATCAGCACTATCTAATTCTAGAACATTTTTATCCCCCCCTCACCCCCCAAAGAAACCTTACTCTGCAGTTACTCTGAATCCTCCTCTTCCCAGCTCCTGGCAACTATTAATCTATTTTCTGTCAGTGGACTTGTCTATTCTGGACATTTCATATAAATGGAACCATATACTATGTGTGTGGCCTTTTGTGTCCTTTACTTAGCATAATGTTTTCAGGGTTCATCTGTGTTGTGCATGTATCAGTATTTCATTCTTTTTTATGGTTGAATAATGTCATGTATGAATATACCTCATTTTTTAAATCCATCATCAGTTGATAGGCATTTGAGTTGTTTCTACTTTATTTTTTCTGCTATATATTTTTTGCACTTTCTTTAATGTGCAAAAATGTATGAGTAGAAACAAAAACAAATTAAACATTATTTGAGTACACCACTATCTAGTTCTTCATATCAACTTTACTATTCAAGCAATAGAAAGCAGGTGGCAACTTAGGGGATGGGAGAGAGATAAAACAAAACAAAACAAAAAAACTCTTTTCTGTCATGTTCATTCTATACTGTGTAGATGGCTTCCTTTACTTCTCCACTGTGTAGGAATTCACTTGTACATTATATAAAATTGAACCTGCTCAAAAAGCTGAGGGAGGCTGGAAACGATGGGTCCGTATCCTGGTACATTGCCACAGGATTCAAACAGTGGTGCGGCCCAGGTTTTAATTGTTAGGGACTGCAAGCAAGGTTTTCTCTTGAAGTTGAACAAAAACAACTTCTTAATGTTCCTTCAGTTTTGTAGTATGTGCAGGAATACATGGGTACTGAGGAGGTTTAGAATTTGCCTCTGCTAGTTACTAAGGCAGTCATCATGACCCAGTCTTGCAGGGCTGCATCTTGATGACCTAGTATCTCTGTCATTAAGGGTTTTAGTCCTTTAGCTTCATTTCTCTGGGTTAAGTTCACCACCAGGTAGTTTGAAAAAAGTTGGTCCCAGCTGTAGAGGTAACACATGAGGTAGCTGGTGCTCATGTCCAATCACAACCCCTTCTGTAGTTCTCCTCATTCTAGTTTTATCAAATTCCTCCCTCGTGTTGAAATCTGGCTGCAGCAGAGTTCTCTTGTTCATGGAGGGGCTCTTTTGTACTAACGGTGTAATTGGTAAGAGGGCACAGGGTGATCAGACACTCCAAGCTGAGGAAGGGGCTTGGTGTGCCGGATATACTTGTTGCTTCCAGATGTGTTGGGTCCTTGGGGCCAGCTGGTGATCTGTGGTCTGCGAGCTATTGGGTGGCACCATGGGCACGCTGGGCATGCTGTGGAGTACTGGCAGGGAGCAGGTAGGGGGAGAGGTGGGCAGATTGTCTCAGTGTGGCAATGGTTATCTGCTTCCCACTTAGCAGCTGCAGCCTGCCATTAATGATAGCACAAGAGGAGCTGTTTTCCAGTTTTTGGCCATTATGAATAATGCTGCTGTGAACCTTCATGTGCTAGTTGTTATGTGGATATATGTTTTCATTTCTCTTGGGCATATACACAGGTATGGAATTACTGGGTCATATGTTCATTCTATGTTTAGATTTTTGAGAAATTATCAAACTTTTTCAAGGCATCTGAGAACCACTTTTGAGTGCCTTTACCTTGACTTTGGTTAAGTACCAAGTTCTTTGTCCTTTGTGTACCAGACCTAACTGGCCTTTTTTATTCCTAGGACAATGTGCCCACTCTGTTTTATCCTATTCTGAAATACAGAATAATACAACTCTTCCTCCATCAAGTCAGACCACCATTCTAAACTTTTTCTCAGGCAGCATCTTGTGCTAGAAAATGTTTCCCCTCACCTGAAATAGGTTCTAACATTTAGCCTTAACTACATTATATTAACATACAACTTGGATAATTCTGTCTTCACTCATCACCCCACAAAACATAGTCCTTCATAGATGTATTATATAACTACTTCAGTATATATGTGGTAATGTTTATATGTCCTTTGGGTGTTTCTGGTGAATGTTTATGAGTTAGATATTGTAGATTTCCTTTAGAGCAGTAATTGCATGCCCCTGAGTTCCTGGCACATTGCCAAATGTTGACAGGTTTTTAATATTTTTTTATTTGAGGTGTACCTGAAGTTCATATTTGAAAGTCTTCCATTTAAACTTGCTAAAATTAAAAACTTAAACATATTATAGTAGAATAGAAAAGCAGTACCTTGTGAAAATACCAAAAAAAGCAAAGTTTGATTGGCTGGCTGTATTGATACCAGAAACAGAACTGAACAAAACCAAAACCAAAGCCAAAGGCAGAGGCAAACTTTGTTAATTGGCTGAACAAAAAAAGACCTGGGAGAACTTCTGGTCAACATGGTAGCATAGGTAAAAATGGCTCACCTCCTCATATAACTACAGCAAAATTACAACTAAAATATAGAACAACCATCACTTAGAACCATCAGAAATCAAGCTGATTGGAAGTCTGAGAGCTATGGAATTAAAGAAACCACGTCTGTCCAGAAAGGTGGGAGGGTTGGAGATACTGAATGGGCTGGTTCCACATCCATGTATGGTGGATAAAAATTCAGGAGGGATATCTTGGGAATGAGGAGTCCCAGTCCCACACCAGGTCCCCTAACCAGGGTTCCAATGCCAGGAAGATAAGTCACCATAACTTCTGACTTCAAAAAACAAGCAAGGATTGAGTCAGTGGAAGAAAATTCTGAAGCCCCACGCAGTTCCTCTTAAGGAACCTTATATAGTCTTACTCAGACTCTTTCCCTCTAAGCTCCAGCACTATGGTAGCAGCTTGAAAGGCACCAGTGGCATACAAGTAGGGATTGAAGTGTCTGGTATCAAGGCAAGAGCAAGGGAACAGCTTCCTCTCAGGCAGAAAGGTGTGCAAAGGCCAATGTCCCTATTGTGAACTCTCCCCACAAAGAGCCACAGAGTCTGCAGGCTTTTACTATATCTGAGACTCCATTAACCTGACCAACACTGTTTGCCCTACACTGGAGATCCCCAGAGACTATGTCCAACCCAACTTAAAGGCCCAACCAGGCTGCTTTTCCATATGAATGGCCAGTGTTGGCTCATGCTTCACAACTTCTTAAATCCTCTCCAACAAGCAACAGCCAGCCTTAGTGAGTTCTCAGCCCCTGTACCTCTTGCTAAGTAGCCTCAGGCCTGGTACTAGCAGCAGATAGTTTATATACACAGCTTGGCTTCACCTGGGAATCGCCAAGCCCGACACAAGTGGCAGTCATCACAGATTGCATTATAGCTTAGAGTAGCCGGAGCAAAACACAAAGTTGGGCAGGCTTTGGCCTGCACCACCTGGGAAAACCCAGAGCCTGTACACCTTGCGGACAGCTATAGACCACTTTGGAGCACCATCACCCTGTCCTTGCATAGCTGAGCTGATCCTCCATGGTGGGTGGAGACTGTAGTCAGTGGTCACAGCCAGTCCTTGCAGCTGACTGACCTAGGTAAATCCCTCCCATTGACCTGCCAGCAGCAATCAAGGCTCAACTATAAGAGGAGGGTGTTCTCAGCCTACACAATGGGAACACCTTGAGTACCCAGCATGGGAGATAGAGGAGGCTGTGCCTCTGGACCCTATAGGACACCTACTACATTAGGCCAAGCTACCAAGGCAGAGAGTCAATCTACTAGATGCTGAGTTCAAAACACTGATTATAAGGATGCTCATGGAACTTAGTGAGGACCTCAGTGGCATTAAAAAGATCCAGTCAAAAGTGAAGGATACACTAATTGAAATAAAGAACAGTTTACAGGGAAACTATAGGAGAGTGGATGAAGCAGAGAATCAAATCACTGATTTGGAACACAAGGAAGCAAAAAACAACCAATTAGAACAAAAAGAAAAAAGAATCCAAAAACACAAGGATGGTATAAGCAGCCTGTGGGATAACTTCAAGCATTCAAACATTGGCATCTTAGGGGTATCAAAAGGAGAAGAGAAAGAGCAAGAAATTGGAAAACTATCTGAAAAAATAATGAAAGGAAATTTCCCTAAGTTGGTGAAGGAAATACACATGCAAATCTAGGAAGCAAAGAGAGTCCCAGACAAGATGGATGCAAAGAGGCCCACTCCGAGACACATCATAATTAAAATGCCAAAGTTTAAAGATAAAGGGGGAATCTTAAAAGCAGCAAGAGAAAAGCAGCTAGTTACCTGCATGGTTGTCCCCATAAGACTGTCATCTGATTTCTCCAAAGAAACTTTGCAGGCCAGAAGGACTGGCAAGAAATATTCAAAGTTGTAAAAAGCAGGGACTTACAGCCAAGATTGCTCTACCCAGCAAAGCTATCATTTAGAATTGAAGGGCCGATAAAGAGCTTCCCAGACAAGAAAAAAACTAAGGGAGTTCATCATCACCGAACTATTTATTATATGAAGTGTTACAGGGACTTATTTAAGGAAAAGAAGATCAAAACTATGAACAATAAAATGGCAATAAATACATATTTCTTAACAATTGAATATAAAAACAAACTAAGCAAACAAGAAGAACAGAAACAGATCGTGGATATGGAGAGCATTTTGATGGTTGCTACATGGGAGGGTGATATAGGGTAACAGGTAAAGAAGTGAGGTGATTAAGAAGTACAAATAGATAGTTACAGGATAGAGGATGTAAAGTACAGCATAGGAAATGGAGCAGCCAAAGAACTTATAAACATGACCCATGGCCATAAACAATGATGTGGGGATTGCCTGAGGGAGTTGGGGGTGCTGGCTGAGGGCGGCAAATGGGGAAATATTGAGACAACTATAATAGCATGATCAATAATATTTTTTAAAAAAGAATTGTGGCTCTGGCTGGCATTGCTCAGTGGATTGAGCGCAGGCTGCAAACCAAATGGTCGCCAGTTTGATTCCCAGTCAGGGCACATGTGTGGGTTGTGGGCCAGATCCCCAGTGGGGGCCATGTGAAAGGCAACCACACATTGATATTTCTCTCTCTTTCTCCTTCCCTTCCCCTCTCTAAAAGTAAATAAATACAATCTTTAAAAAAATATATATTTTTAAAAAAAGAATTGTGTATTTGAAAAAATGAGCCACTACAAAACATTTTTAAAGTATTTCTTGTAAATTAATCAGTTTAAATGGAAATCAAACCTGTATTTCTAAACTTAAATAAAATATAATTAGTTTCTTAACCAGAGTTGGCATTTAATTTTCTTTAAATCCATGATCATTTCATATTTAAAGTTTACTTTCTTTTTGTGAATAAAAAATTACTTAGATTAACTGTTACTCACGGTAACTCAGTTACTCATCTCTCTAGGTAGGCTCTTTAAAATCTGTAACTTTATTATAGCCCAGGAATTCAAAGAAATAATCATCCTATGGGAGGAATTCTTTATATCACAATGCAGAGCCTACTCTGGATGCTTCTGTATACCCGAGTTATACATTGTCTAGAGAACTAAAGGCATCAAAAACCCCCAAACTTGTCCATCATTGGTATTATGGCTTATATTAATCAAGTCATATTTTGGGAGAATGAAGAGGTAGGCATTAAAAATTATTTTTATAAGGCTTTTGCTTTAAGAAAGGCCAATATATCATGTGAAACTTTAAATTCATATAGAACTCATACATTTGTTTCCAGTTTTTTTGCTCTATGAAAGAATCTCTTGAAGTTCATGATTTTTCCTGGTGTATCTAATCATGTGACTTTGCAAAAAATTCTGTTTATACATAATTTCCAAGAAAATGTCAAGCACAAAGTAAGGCATATATGTAATTTGTTTCCTAATACTGCCTTAACATTGAAGATACTTTTAAAAATAAAATTAAATCATTTAAATATTTACATTTCATTATAGTTTCTTTTCAGCTGTAGTTTTTACTTTTGGGGAGTAAATTTGTATATTCGTAATTCATATGGTAGCTGTTTACCAAATGTCTGTAATATGCCAGGTTTTATGCCAGATATGAGCAATTCAGCAGTGAATAGCCCATAGTCTGAGTCCTTAGGGAACTTAAGACTTTTGAGGAGCACAGGCAAGTAAACAAGTTATAATATAGTGGGATAGAGCTGTTATAGGGAAAATGATGGGTTGCCGTGGGTACCTAATCTGCTCTTGTGGGCTCAAGGATGATATTTCAGTTATGACTTGAAAGGTAATTAGAAGCTACCCAAATGAATGGGCAATAAATAAGAGTGAGTGAGGTTATAGTGCAGGAGTTACAGTACAGGCTGGAAGGATAGCATCTGGTTTCAGAATTTCTTCATATAGTATAGGAAGGGGTACAGTCTGGTTGAAAAGGGAGTGTGATAGGGGGTTAGATGATGGGTAGTAAACAAATGTCAACTTAAACTGTTTATTTGAGGTTATTTTGGTTGTATAGGTGAAGTTACAGTTCTCTCCAGTACCCTTTGGAACCACCACTGAGTAGCATTTTAAAAGATGTGAAGAAAAGTTAATATGGTAAGGGAATTGAAAGAATTTCAGTGCTAGATCTTAGAGAGGAGTAATGGGTGGGTGGTGTGAACAGTGTAAAAATTAAAGTTGGAAAAGTAAGTGGGGTCTTGTAAATCATGCTCTTTGGACTTCGTACTTTATTCTGAAGACAGTCGGGGCTATTCATAGGATTTTAAATAGTAACAAGTTGATTTATCACTTAAAAACATTGCTTGGCAGTACAATTAGAATGGCTGTAGGGAACTGGGGTTAGAAGAGTGTAATAGTTAATTCAAGTGAGAGATGCTGGTGGCTGGAATTAGGGAAGTGACAGAGAGAATGATAGGACTTGTTGAATTATTGGATGTGAGAGAGGAAGAAGTAAAAAGAACCAAGAATAATGCCCAGGTTTCTGGCTTCAGAAGCAGGATATTTATTGTCCTTCACATCAATAGCCAAAACAGGAAGAGGAACAAATTTGAGGTGGAAGATGATAAATTGAGTTTTGATATACTGAATTTTAGGTGCCTGTTAAACATCTAAGAAGAAATGTCCATTATTAGGCGAATACATGCATTGAATCTACTGTTCAAGAGAGAGAGAACTGGATAGACATAGACTTGGGTGTTATTAAGTACTTGAAGTAGTGGCTTCAAGTGGTTTTGAAATTGCCTAGAGGATAGTATGTAGAGTGAGAAGAGGGCCTAGGGTAAATGTAGAGAAAGAGATGTCTATCCCTGAGGCCCAGAAATTGAGTCCTGAGGAGGAGAAACCCACGGTCACCATACTGTGCATCAGGAATTGTGCAGTGTGCAGCTCACTGGCTGTACATAGCAGCATGGAGAAAAACTAGAACCTTGTAGATACAATCCTAACCACCATGGAGAGAGTATTTCCAGAAAGAGTGATATGCAGTACCAGATGCCACACAGAGGGCAAGGGAGATAGTGGGGTATTTGAGTTAAGCGTTTAAACAAAAGAAAAATTCAGCTAAAGATGTTTTTGACACCAGAGCTTATATTATAACACATTTTATAGATTTTATCCAAAATGTTTTAGTACTTTCATGGTTAGTCTTAGCATTCAGAGCCAAGTAATGAAAAACTTCACTTCCATCTTTCGTTCTACATTGGTTCTATTACTGAAGCTTAATCTGTAGATGCCATTTATTTATTTCTTGATTCAGTGCTATTTGAGACACTTCTAATTTTTTTAAAGAAAAAACTTTTTTTTTCCTGATTATGAAAATGATGGTCCATGTTCATTGTAGAAAATTCATAGTCCAGAAAGGTATACAGAAACAAGAAGCCCTAACTGTACTCCTAGGCAACAGTTATTTTCTTCATTGTCTTTCCAGATAAATCTGTGGATATAAGTATAGATTAATGAAATCTACAATGATCTTACATTTTTTTATTCAAGGATATTATGCATATTTCCATGTCATTACATGTAGCTCAGTGTCAGTTTTAATTATTGTAGAAATCACATTATACATGCATGTAAGTAGATATCTAATGAACCAGTTCTTCAGTGACAGAAAGCACTTAAGTAGTCTCCACATTTTAACCATTACAGTTAGCAAAGGACCTCCTAGAAATATTTCTGTGGTTTTCCAATGTAGTATCAAGTCCTTGAAGTGGAATTTTAGAGTCAAAAGTTGTATATTTCAGCAAGTATATTTTATTATAAAATAAGATTGAGTTATAAGGTTAATATATTCTCATGATAAAAAATTCAAACAGTATATAAGGATACCCAGGAAAATATGTCTCCCTCTTTAGGGATAATCATTTGTTAGCAGATAATTATATATATCTATATAAAAGCATATATATGTATGGGTAGACTTTAAAAATTTATTTTAATATTTCATTCATTTTGAGCAGATAATACATGCATATGGAAAAAATGTAAATATGCTGAGGAAGTGAAAACGTAGGTCTCATCACTCATCTTTATTTCTTCTTCTGTCTGTCCACCAATTTTTGTGTGTGTGTATGTTTTCTAGTTTGTGCAAACAATCATCTTTTGGCTTTGTTTATGGTATTATTTTTCTTTTTAAAAATTTTTATCATGATTAACATGATATTATGGTATTATTTTTCATGTGCAACTCTGATTTTTATGAAGTCACATTTAGCAATCATTTCTTTAATGGCTGCTGGGTTATATGTCATAATTTGTTTGAAAGGTCTATATGGAAGAGTCAGGACTTTGGCCAAGATGGAAATGTAGACACACTGTGCCTTCTCACATATCCAAAAGAAGGACAACAACAAATTTAAAAACAAAAAAAACAATCAGAACTGACAGAAAATTGAACTGTACGGAAGTCCGACAACCAAGGAGTTAAAGAAACATTCATCCAGATCAGTAGGAGGGGCAGAGATGGGCAGCTGGGCAGAGAGGACACGCAGCAAGGAGGTAGGGTGGCTGGAGGACCCAGCAAGGTGGCAGATTGTGGACCAGGCAGTCCCACATTTGTGTGCAGATAAACCAGGAGGAACAACTGGGGAGTGAGACAGACCAAGCAACCCAGGGTTCCAGCTTGGGGAAATAAAGCCTCAAGCCTCTGACTGAAAACACCCGTGGGGGTTGAGGAGGCAGGAGAAACTCCCAGCCTCACAGGAGAGTTCATTGGAGAGACCCACAGGGTTCTAAAATGTACACAAGCCCACCCACCAGGGAATCAGCACCAGAAGAGCCCACTTTGCTTGTGGGTGGCGGGGGAAGTGACTGAAAGCCCGCAGACAGTGGAACAAGCAGCACTGTTCCCTCTCAGACCCTCTTCCACATACAGTGTCACAGTGCAGTGATGTGGGTTACCCCGCCCTGGTGAACACCTAAGGCTCCACCCCTTACTACATAACAGGCAGGCCCACACCAAAAACAGTGGTCCAAATGAAAGAACAGTTCAAACCTCCAGGAAATATACAACTAAGCGAAGAAGAGATAGCCAGCCTATCAGATGCACAGTTTAAAACACTGGTTATCAGGATGCTCCAGGAACTCACTGTGTACTTCAACAGCATAAAAAAGACTCAGGCAGCAATGAAGATTGCATTATGTGAAGTAAAGGAATATCTGCAGGGAACCAAGAGTGATGGGAAGGAAACCAGAACTCAAACCAATGGTTTGGAGCAGAAGGAGGAAAGAAACATTGAACCAGAACAGAATGAAGAAACAAGAATTCAAAAAAATGAGGAGGGGCTTAGGAACCTCCAGGACATCTTTAAACATTCCAACATCTGAATCATACGGGTGCCAGAAGGAGAAGACAACAGCCAAGAAATTGAAAACTTATTTGAAAAAATCATGAAGGAGAACTTCCCCAATCTGGCAAAGGAAATAGACTTTCAGGAAGTCCAGGAAGCTCAGAGAGTCCCAAAGATGTTGGACCCAAGGAGGAACACACCAAGATTACATTGTCCAAAATTAAAGATAAGGAGAGAATCTCAAAAGCGGCAAGAGGAAAGGAGAGAGTTACCTACAAAGTTACCCATTAAACTATCAGCTGATTTCTCAAAAGAAACCCTGCAGGCAAGAAGGGGCTGGAAAGAAGTATTCCAAGTCATGAAAGACAAGGACCTATATCCAAGATGACTCTATCCAGCAAAGCTATCATTTAGAATGGAAGGGCAGATAAAGTGCTTCCCAGATAAGGTCAAGTTAAAGGAGTTCATCATCACCAAGTTCTTATTATATGAAATGTTAAATGGACTTATCTAAGAAAACGAAGATAAAAAATATGAACAGTAAATGACAACAAACTCATAGCTATTAACAACCAAACCTAAAAAAAAAACACAAACTAAGCAAATAACTAGAACAGGAACAGTCACAGAAATGGAGATCACCTGGAAGGTTATCGGTAGAGGAATGGGTGTGGTAGAATGGGGGAAAAGGTACAGAGAATAAGAAGCATAAATGGTAGGTAGAAAATAGACAGGGGGAGGTTAAGAATAGTATAGGAAATGTAGAAGCCAAAGAACTTATATGTGTGACCCATGGACATGAACTAAAGGGGGGGGGAATGCAGGTGGGAGGGGGTGTGCAGGGTGGAGGAGAATAAAGGGGGAAAAATGGGACAACTGTAATAGCATAATCAATAAAATATATTTTTTAAAAAAGGTCTATATGTCATCTTTAAACACAAATTGCATGATATATATATGTATATTATTCTGTGCCTTGCTTTTTTCAGTTTCTATGCTTTGGAGATCAGTCAACACATATAATGTAATTCATTTCATCAGTTCATCTTCTGTTTAATAGTATAGTGTAATATACTGATCTAACTGAAGAACACTAAGGTTTCTCTTTTTTACATTATTAAAAAGTACTGCAATAAGTGTTCTTTACATCTGTGTGTGCACACAACTTCTGAGATACAGGTAGAACTTCCCAGGTCCCCAAAGTTCCTCACAGGATATTTGATGTGGATGATACCACTGGAACAAAGTCTTCATGAAGTAAGGGAACTTCCCTTGCTGTATCAGCAGGGATTTGTATTCCTTCTTGCTCCTTTCTAGAGATTATCATGCCCATGTAGAAGTTACTGGTAAAAATCCCAGTGTATCATTTCAAGACTGGTAAAGTGCAGGTCAGTTTCCCAGGAATATCTCTTAACAGGCCTGGGTGTCAGGGTTTCTGAGGTCCAATCTTGTATCTTCTAAAAATGCTGCACTCACAGAGAAACTTGAAAAACAAAACTTATCTGTAAGGAAGAAATAGGAATAGATACAATGATGACATATTTAAGTCACAGGGGTTAAATACATTGTAAAGTTGGAAGTGTTCGATTATTTTACAGACTTTGCTTTGGGTCTTCATTCCCCACATAGTCTTACCTATTTTAGATTCCTGATTGGGATAAAAAATTTTAAGCACCAAGTGGATGTTTAAAATTACAGTCTTTATTATATTTTATATCCTTATGTCTCCTTTTATCAGATTGCTTTATGCCCATTTAATACTGCTGCTACACTTTACCCCTATCACAAATGATTGATGCTCTTAATGTATCGTGCCTTGAACCAATGGTTTAGCTCTCTCTTAGATCTCCTTTATTTTTACTTTCCACTTCCTGTCACTTGGCTTTTGTCTTCCTCTCATTCCCTGTGTAGCACTGATGGCCTTCCACTCAGTCTTTTCCTTTCTTCCCACTTTTGTCTTGCTTTTTCCATTTTGCACTGCTTTTGGCTGGTGTGGTTCTTTGTCACCTTTCTCAGTTGCATTCATCTTTGGGGTTACCTTCATAGACTAGCTGGAGCCCCTTCTACTGCTAGTGGAATTGCATAACTTTGTGTGTTCAACAAGGGTAATCATTCATGGTAAGCAAGCAGGCAAATCATTATCTACAAGACAATTCTGATGTATTTTGCTGATTTTGAAGAGACTTAAAAAAGTTTTAAGTACTGCTAAACATAAGTCTTTTCTTCATGAACATACTTTCTGCTCAGTAGGAGTTTTAAAGTATTTACTCCTTATAGATGGGAAGCTGAAGAAGTACACAAATATTTTTGTCTGAAAATATATTTTAGTACAACTGAGTTTAGCTCTGCTTTGAATTTAAACTAGATACCCTGGAGCTGAAAGTTACTATTGTCCTGTTTTAGCCAAGACTAGCTGACCTCTGCAGATCCTCTTTAGGCTTGTGACATGAACTAGACTTGGAAGTGTGTAAGTGAAAAACATAAAGAAATCTGTCAAAGTAGCACATACTTCTCATACTTCTGGATTTTATTTTTCTTCTGAATTTTTTTTGGGGGGAGAGATAGGACATAAAAGGTGATTCAGATGTTCTTTAAGTACTTGTTTTCAGTGTAAGCCAAAAATACTAATCAACTATACCACTCTAACCTTATTTTGACTCTGATCATTTAATGTCTTGGCTGTATTACTGTTATACTTCATGTAACTGGACTCACTGAGTTGAAGCATGATGTTGGTTCTCAAGTTAGAATAAGTAGAGTTACATTTTTCCATAGTGAAATCCTGTACTATAATTATCCCTGAAATGTTTTGGAACGTAAGATAACATCTGCCACTAGTTATTTATTTTTAAGTGTTTAAAAAGTAGTTATGATTTTTATTTGTGGTATACTAAGTAGAGAAATTGGATCTGCTGTTTTTATGGAGAAAATATCAGTAATATCTTGCAAGAATGATTTACCCACCTAAAGTTTACAATTCATTCTTTTTTAGTTGTACAGCCATCACCACAACCTTATTTAGAATATTTTTGCACCCCCTAAAAGAAACCCTGTACCCATTAGTAGTCATTCTTCTTTCTCTCCAGCCCTAGGCAACTATTAATCTGTTTTCTGCCTCTGGATTCGCCTGCTCTGGACATTTCATTTAAATGAAATCATGGCCCTGGCGGGGTAGCACAGTTGGTTAGAGCATTGCTCTGCTAAACCAAGGTTGTGGGTTTGATCTCTGATTAGGATACATACAAGAGGCAGTCACTGAATGCATGGATACGTGGGACAACAGGTCAGTATTTCTCTCTCTGTCTCAAAATCAATTAAAAAAGAAAAAGAAACCATACAATGTGGGTTCTTTTGGGGCTGGCTTCTTTCTCAGTATGTTTTCAAGTCTCATCCATGATTTAACATGTATCACATTTTGTTTACTTATTCATCAGTTGAGGGATATTTGGGTTGTTTGCACTTGTTGGTTATTATGAATACTGCTGCTGTGAACATTGGCGTGCGAGTATCTGAGCCCCTGCTTTTAATTCTTTGGGTATATACCTGGTAGTGGAATTGCTGGATCATATGGTAAGTCTGCTTAACTTCTGACTAACCACCAAACTGTTTCCATAGCAGCAGAACCATCTCACATTCCCACCAGCAGTGCATGAGGGTTCTAGTTTGTCCACAACCTTGCTAACACTTATCTTTCTTTCTTTCTTTTTAAATATAGCCATTATGAATATTATGTGGCAACTCATTATAGTTTTGATTTGCATTTCCTTAACAGTTAAAGATGTTGACCATATTTTCATGTGCTTATTGACCATTTGTATATCTACTTGGGAAAATGTATTCAAATTTTTGCTTATTTTAAATTGGGTTATTTATCTTTTTGTATTGAGTTGTAGGACTTCTATATATTTTGGCTTTTTTAAAAGATTTTATTTATTTGGGAGTAAAAGGGAGAAAACTGTACTTGAACAATGATTAAAATGAAATAAAAAAAGAAATTAAAAAAGATTTTATTTATTTACTTTTAAAGAGGAGAAAGGAAGGAAAAAGAGAGGGAGAGAAAGATCAATGTATAGTTGCCTCTCTGTGCCCCCTACTGGGAACCTGGCCTGTAACCCAGGCATGTGCCTTGACTGGGAATTGAACGGGCAGCCCTTTGGTTCCGAGGCCAACACTCTATCCACTGAACCACACCAGCCAGGGCTCTTCATGTGTTTTGAATACTAGACCCTTACCAGAAAGATGATTTGCAAGTATTTTTCTGACCCTTAGGGTTGTTATTTTACTTTCTTGTTGGTATTATTTGTATCACAGAAGTTTAACTTTTGATGTAGTCCAGTGTATCTATTTTTGCTTTTTTGCTTGTGCTTTTGGTGTCATATCCAAAACCATTATTTAACCTAAGGTCACAAAGATTTGCCAAGCCTTGTGTTTTTATTTTTTTTTTTAAACCGGTGTCTGGCTTCTTTCTTTTTAAAAAAATTAAATCATTTCTTATTTTTCAATTTCAGTTGACATACAATATTACATTAGTTTCAGATGTACAGCCCAGTAATTAGACATTATCTAACTTACTAAGTGATCATCATGATAAATCTTGTACCCCTCTGACACCTACATAGTTATTAGAATATTATTGACTGTCTTCTGTGTGTTTTTTAAACTACCCATCTTAACTGGTGTGAGGTGGTATCTCATAGTTTTGATTTTCATTTCTTTGATGTTGAGCATCTTTTCATGTGCTTATTTTGGCCAGTTGTATATGTTCTTAGAGAAATGTCTACTGAGGTCCTTTGCCCATTTTTGAAAATAGTTGTTTAGTTTTATGTTGTTGAGTTTTTGGAGTTCTCTATATATTCTGGATATTAATCCCTTATAAGACATATGATTTGCAAATATTTTCACCCATACTGTGGATACTATCTTTTGATACACAAAATTTAAAAAATTTCATGAATTCTAATCTGTCTGTTCTTTTCTTTTGTGTCCTATGCCTTTGTTATGTTCAAGAAATCATGGCCAAATCCAATATCATGAAGCCTTTGTCCTATGTACATTTTGGTCATGGCTCCATTTTGAGTTAATTTTTGTATGTGGTGTTAGGTAATGGTCCAGCTTCATTTTTTTGCATGTGGATATTCGCTTTTCAAACACTTGTTGAAAAGATGGTTTTTCTCCATTTGATGGCCTTGGCATCCTTGTCAAAATCATTTAACCGTGTATGTGAAGGTTTATCTCTGGACTTGTTATCATATTTTATTGGTCTGTATGGTTGTTTTCATGTCATTACCACACTGTTTTGATTACTCTCGGTTTGTAGTAAGTTTTGAAGTTAGGAATTGTGCATCCTCTAGCTTTATGCTTTTCAAGATTGTTTTCACTGTCCTGTGGTTTATGAAATTTAAACTCTTGAGTGCATCTGATACTGTCTTTCACTTTTATAATGGATTGGATTGTCTTAGAAATATATGTGTGTGTATGATTCCAGGTTACTAAGTTTTCTAGGTAACTAGTTCACTGTTTTCCATCAAACCTTCATTTTAATTATTATGGATGAAAATCATTCTAAAATATATTACGTAATTTATATAT
Source organism: Phyllostomus discolor (assembly GCF_004126475.2). NCBI lineage: Eukaryota > Metazoa > Chordata > Mammalia > Chiroptera > Phyllostomidae > Phyllostomus > Phyllostomus discolor. The sequence goes on from NC_040904.2 coordinate 110,422,321, forward strand.
AATGTATGTATGCGTTGGCTCCTGGACTAAATATCTACAGTATGTTTTTAGAGTTTATCAGCCTATGTTATTTTCCTTTGGTCTTCCTTTATTGTCAACTGTTACTTAAAAAATAAACTTAAGGCTGTGGCAGGGTAGCTCAGTTGGATAGAGTATTGTCCCACTATGCCAAAGTTGTGGGTTCAACCCCTGGTCAGGGCACATGCAAGAATCAACCAATGAATGCATAAATAAGTGAAACAACAAATTGATGTTTCTCTCTCTCCCCCTCCCTCTCTCTATCTTCTCTCTCTCTTCCTTTCTCTAAAAACCAATAAATAAAAATAAAAAAGAAACAATCTTTTTTAAGTTATAGGAATAGTAAGTTATCAATTACAGAAAACAAAAAATTCTAAAAAGAAAATAATATTCAGTTTATTTTGGCCACCAGGATATTTTTATAGGCATGCTTTAAATCAGATTAGATTGTGCCTATTGTTTTGAAACCTACTTCATTCCCCCTATGGTAGATTATGTATATCCCATGTCATTAGCCATCTTTCCAATCTTTGCATTAAGTTTTGATGTGTATATTGTATTGTGGGGTGCCATCTTTTTTTATAACTTGAATTTTACTTTTACATTCTAGTTTTTCATTGCAATTAAAATTTTGTTACTACAACTTGTCCCATGACATCCTTAGGAAAAAATTCTAGAAGTGGATTTGCTGGATCAGTTTTTAATATTTTTGATATATAAAGGCTAGGTTTTTTCTTAGAAAGTTTGAACTAATTTATAATCTCATTCATAATGAACAGAAGTAAAGTTTGTCACTTATTTGATCAGTATGTTTATTATTATTTTCTTCAATCTTTGCAAATTTGATAAGAAATTTGATGGAATCATGGTTTTGTTTACACTTGTTTCATTAACTTTTAAATTCACATTTTCTCATTTATTCATTATTTAATTTCTTTTGCTTTGCCTGATCATACTTTGCCCATTTTCCTATCAGACTCTTTAAAAAGTTTTTGGTAAAGTGCTTTGTTTATTGGGATATTAACTTTTTATTCATGTTTTATTTGTCTGTTTTTACATTTATGATATTTTAATGGTAACCAAATCTATTATTCTTTTATTGCTTCTGACTTTTCTCCATGATATAAATTTCTTACATTCTAACATTTTTATAGGTTTAAAATTTTTTTGTGGTTACATTTTTATTTAATCTTAAATTTATTTGGTATCAAATGAGCCAAGAAATATAGAGAAGGCTGAGACTTGGAAGGGCCACAGTGGAAAAATTAAGAATGATCATTAAGAGTAAAGATGTGGCAATAGAGACCAAGGCTAAAGTCATTCACACACACCCTTGTATTACCAGTTGCTGTGTACAGATGTGAAAGTTGGATAATAAAGAAGGCTGATAAGAAAAAAAAATCTATTCATTTGAAATCTGGTGCTGGAGGACAGCTGTCTGGATACTCTGGACCACCAGAAAGACAAAAAAGTCCTAGAGCGTGTTAAGCATGAACCATTGCTAGAGGCAAAAATGACAAAGCTGAAGGCCCTACCTCAAGCACATCATGAGAAGGCATGGTTCTTTGGAAAACACAACCATGCTGGAAAAAATAGAAGGGAGCAAGAAAAGAGGAAGACCAAATATGAGTTGGATTGACTCCATGGAAGAAGCCATAAGCATGAATCTATAGGAGCTGAATAGGGCTGTGGAAGACAGGACATGCTGGACCTCACTCACAGGGTCACCCAAAGTCAGCGGTAACTCAGTGAAACACAACGGGTTATGTAACTGTGTTTTCTAGTTTTTTTTCATACTGTTGAATAATTCTTTAACAGTTGAGTTGAAATGCCACTTTTATCATCATTACCCTAAGTTCTCACATATACCTGATGTTTAACCCTGGACTTTCTTTGCAAGTTCATAGATCAGTTGTATAGTCCTGTGTTACTCCCCTGTGAAGTCTGACACATTTATAATACCTGGTAAGATCATATCCTTTCATTATTTTTCTTTTTAAATAGATTATACTTTTTCTTGTCCATTTATTACAGGTAAACTTAAAAACCAACAATTCATGGTCTAAAAAATATTTTTTAAAAGATTGTATTTATTTATTTTAGAGAGAGGGGAAGAGAGGGAAAAAGGATAAAAACATTGATGTGAGAGAGGAGTATCAATTGGTTGCCTTGACTGGGGACCAAACCTGCAACCCAGGCATGTGCCCTGACCATAAATACAACTGGTGACCTTTTGCTTTGTGGGATGACACCTTACCAACTGAGCCACACCAGTTAGGGCTAAAAATATTTTTTGAATTGGGTTTAGATTATATTATATATATATAGATTAATTATACTCCATATTCAGCAATATGGTTATATTTTTCTCACTTTGAATTTTATCTTATGAGTCTTTAGATAAAGTTTTACAGCTTTCTTCATATGGATCACATATTTATTACTAGGTATTTTATCTATTTTAATAGTCTTATGCACAGGTTTGTATATAAATTGGTCTTATGAAATATTTGTCACATACTTATACTAAAAAATTATTTGTTAACTATTTGTTATGGAATTTTAAAAATATACTCCGAAATAAAGATAGTTTAAAGAATCCTGATTAATGTACTATAGTGCACAAATAACTATAAACTTTCCACTGTTTCTGTCTTGTTAACAATTTTTCATTGCATTTGTGAATCTTAATATATTTTTAAATACTTATTTCTAGTATGCAATTTCACATTTATATTCATTGGTTCTAAATACTTTTAGTTCACTGTCTTGTATTTTCTAGGTAGATATTTATATAATCTGCAAATACTAATATTTTTATTATTAATTCCTCTCTAATACTTCAACTTTAGAAAATATGATATTACTGAATTGATTATAACTTTACAACTCTTTTTTTGATTAATCCTCACCCGAGAATATGTCTATTGATTTGTAAGAGTGAGACAGACAGACTTGGATGAGAGAGAAACATTGATCAGCTGCCTTCTCTATGTACCCCTTTGTGGGATTGAAACCCAATATGTGCCCTAACTGGAAATCAAACCAGCAACGTTTTTGGTGTGTGGGACAATGCTTCAACCAACTGAGCCACCCAGCCAGGGCTACAACTAATTTTTTAATAATGACAGTGTTGAGGTGTTTTTGCCTTTTAATTTTAAATGTGAATGCATCTAGCATTTCTCTGTTATGTTTTCTTACTAATTTTTATTGTAATAACATTATTAGGTATGAGATTGATATCTTATATACAGTATATTAGCCTTATGAGCTTTAGCAATTTATGTAATCTCTCTGAATACTTCAAATTTCTCATTTGTAAAATGAACTCATTTCACACAGTTCTTTCTGAATACTATAATAAGATAAAACATGTAAAGGAAGTTTTCAAGTTCTCACAAGCCCATATAAGTTACATGTACTTTAATATATTTATTAAGTTAATGTCACTTGTTCAGTCATTAATGATTTCTTGTTTCTACAGTGCCCGGTTGTGCTAATTCACATTTTTAAAAAGAATTGGAATTGTTAACAGATACTTTTCTTAAATACAGGGTGAGGCAAAGGTAGGTTTACAGTTGTGAGTACATAAAACACAGTTTATTCTTGTATTATTATTTATTAATTATCATATTATTTTTCCATACCAACTACTGTAACCTACTTTTGCCCCACCAGGTATGTCTGTTATAGTGTCTTGGTGTATTTCTGAGAAATCTATTATGAAAAAATCCCTTATAAAAACAGCTATTTCATTGGGGGAAGGGGGCAAGAAGGTTTCTGTAGGACTTTATATAAGTATTTTTATAGCTGTAATCTAAAAGTAATAAATCTATTGACTAAAATTAACAGAAACAAACCAAATGTTCCCTCTCTTCCATTTAGTCCACTCAGAAAGTTCTTAGATTCCCCTGTCACCTTTGTGCTTGACCAAGCAGTTTTACCCTTTGTCACCACTGCCGGTGGTGAACAAAAGCATAAAAGAATGCTTAGGTAAACAAAACAGTTCTGTTCCAGAAGAACACCCAGACACTTAATCTTGTGTACCTGTTCTTTCTATGCAATTACTATTTTTCTTATTTATCCCATGTTCATTCCAGTTTGCATTGTAATAATGCCTTTGTGTGGTGATTTTTCCCTCAATTAGTTGATGATGTTATAGCCACATTATGTTTTAAGAACTCATGCTATAAGAGATTTGCCTATATTTTTGCTAGTACAGGATAAATAGTTAAGTACTGTAAATACTTGTTGATTGCAAATGGCCCATTTCATATATTATTTCAAGTTTGGTACAGTGAACTGTGTTTATTGAATAGGATGTGGTTGTGTAAATATGGTTGTTCTTGTTATCAGCATTTGAATGGGTTCCAGAAACATGTAGGTGTATCTTGAAAAACACATGTTCAGGGGTAGGCCTAGGGCAGATGAAACAGGTATTCTCTGTATCATTTAGACCATGTGTTTAAAACAAAGTAGAAAATGTAATCCTACTATTGTATGAAGTTATATAGTACCTCTTTGCTTTTGACAAATGTCACATTGTAGGAAGAGAAGAAGTAGAATAGGTTTGGAGCAAGGCAAATAAAATGATTGGAGAAAAGATACTGTAGTATGCAAACTAAAAAAGAAATGGATTTGGAGTATAGAAAACTGACTATACAGATAAATTGAATATGGACTTGTTTCTAAATCTGAGGGTGACGAGCTGTTTCTTCCTTTCCCAATCTCTCCAATACTTTAGTTTGCTACTGAAAATAAAATGAATATCTTTGAAAATTTAGGTATTCATAAATGACAGATCTATCATTAGTTACTAAGTGGAATTAAGCTATTTTAAGACTAACGCTCAGTTTCCTGAGATTTAACTGTAGGGTGTAAGCATACTTTCCCATGTGGGTCCTATTTTACATATATGGAAGAGGAACATAATTTATAATTTCTTTGTGACCCAAAATGTAGAATTGTGACTAATGACTGAACACAGACAAGATACACTTTGGCACTATAACATAAGGAGCAGTTTTGTAACAAAGTTGTATAAATGCAAACTGGTAGGTTAGGGAATTTTTTTCTTTCTACAGATGGTTTCAGTATATCCTGAATAAAAAGTTGATGGAGTTCTAGAGGAAACTCAAATATTGGATGGATGTTTGCATTAAGTCACTTTTATGGTCCCACCAGCTCTGAGATTTTAAAACAAAATACCAGGAACCATTATCAGTTACAGCATTAGAACAAATGGCCAATCTAGAAAAAGTACAATAAGTTATGTTGAAACCTGGAGATAAATGGTTGGTTTGCCTTTGAAAGTTGATGAATCCAATCTCCTTATTTTTATGTATTTTAAACAATACTCTGAAGTTTTAAAAGTAATAAAATGGTAACAAAAAGAAGTATAAATAGTAAATACATAGTCCATAGCAGGGCCTTTTGTGCTCCAGTCCTCTGACTACTCTTCTCAAACTAGTAGTGAGAGAAAGGGAGGGTTGAGAATTATTCTGAGGTTTCTGACTTGAATAATTAAGTTGATGGTAGTGATGCCATTCCAGAGAGATTGAGTAAAACCTGGAAGAACAAGAAGCTGTGTGGGACAGTCTTACTGAGTTGCCTTTCATTGTGTAATTTAATTCTTTAGGTCTTGAATTCTGTTTGCTGTCTAGTGGCATCTTGTGTTTTCAGATGTCACATTATTTCAAAAGGAATAGGAGATGACTTAAACAGGTTTTTACAGCACAAATTTAGGGTAATTTCAGATTCAAAAAGAATAATAGATTATGATATGCCCATATAAAGAACCTATGAATTACTAATATTAAGGCGGGGGAGAAAGAGAGAGCACTTTACAGAAAAATGCCAGTTGATAAATATGGAAGGAATGATAGAATCAGAAAAACATTTTTGTATGCCACTGGTGCCTTTCAAGCTGCTACCAAGGTGCTGTAGCTCAGAGGGAGTGAGTCTGAGTAAGTCCGTGTGGGAGTTCTTTAAGAGTTCTTTAAGAGGAATTGCTTGGGACTCCAGAAGTTTCTTTCACTAACTCAGTCCTTGCTGGTTTTTGCAGCCAGAAGTTATGGGAACATGTTTTCCTGGCACTGGTCCACTGTGTTGGGGGCCTGGTGTGAGGCTGGGACTCCTTGCTCTTGAGATATACCTCTTGAATTTTTTATCCACACACATGTATGTAGGACCAACCCATTCCACGTCTGCCCCTCTTACCATTCTGGATGGATGTGGTTTCTTTAATTCTGTAGTTGTCAGACTTCCATTGCTGGTTCTGAGTGATGGTGGTTCTATAATTTAGTTGTAATTTTTACATGGTTGTACGAGGAGATGAGCAGTGTTTCCCCATGCTGCCAAGTGGCTAACATCAAAGTGAGAGCTGGGAGACAGTGTTCTCCCAGAGAGAAAGGTGGGCAGAGCCACAGAGCCAGCAGGCAGGTGCCATATCTGAGACTGTGTCAACCTGGCTAACACAGTTTGCCCTGCCCTGGAGGTCCCCTGAGGCTCTGTCCCACCCAATTTATAGCTGTTAACAGTAGCTTTTCCATATGAGTTACTGGTCTTGGCTCAAGCTTCACAACTTCCTAAATCCTGTCAAGCAACAGCTAAACTGAATCCCCAGCCCCCATACCTCTTGCCAGCTGGCCCCAGGCCTGGAACTAGCAGCAGAAGTTTAGATTCAAGTTTGGCTTTGCCTGGGAATCTCCAAGCCCAGCACAAGTAGCAGCCATCTCAGATTGCTCTGTAGCTCAGGCAGGGTAGCCCAGGCAAAACATAAATGTTATAGACCTCGGCCTATACCACTCAGTAAACCCCAGGGCCTCTACATACAGTGGGCAGCTACAGATCACATCAGAGCACTACCACCCTGTCCGTGCACAGCTAGCTGATCCTGCACAGATGGATGTTGGTGGTCAGTGGTCACAGCCAGTCCTTGCAACTGACAGGCCTGGGTAAATCCCTCCTATTCACCTGCCAACAGCAACCAAGGATCAGCTAGAAGAGGAGGCTGTACTCAGCCCACATGAAGGGCACACCTCTTTTACCCAGCTTGGGTTTTAGGGGAGGCTGTGCCACTGGACCCTATAGGACGCATATTGCATTGGGCCATACTACCAAGACAGGGAGTCATGGCAGCTCTACCTAATACACAGGAACAAACACTGGGAGAGTGCCAAAATGAACAGACAAAAAAACATGGCCCAAATGAAAGAACAGATCAAAACTGCAGAAAAATAACTAAAAATGGAGATCAGCGATCTATCAGATGCAGAATTCAACATACTGCTTATAAGGATGCTCTAGAAACTTAATGAGGACCTCAAAAGCATAGGAAAAAAAACCCAGTGAGAAACAAAGGATACACTAATTAAAACAAAGAAAAATTCATAGGGAAACAACAGTAGAGTGAATAAAGTTGAGAATCATATCGTTGATTTGGTACATAAGGAAGCAAAAAACAACCAATCAGAACAACAAGGAGAAAAAAGAATCCAAAAAAACAAGGCTAGTATAAGGCAGCCTTTGGGACAACTTCAGGTGTTCCAACATTCTCATCATAGGGGTGCCAGAAGGAGAAGAGAAAGAGCAAGAAATTGAAACCTATTTGAAAAAAATAATGAAAGAAAACCTACCTAATTTGGTGAAGGAAATACACATGCAAATCCAGGAAGCACAGAGAGTCCCAAACAAGATGGATGCAAAGAGGCCCATTCCAAGACACATCATAATTAAAATGCCAAAGGTTAAAGATAAAAAGAGAATTTTAAAAGCAGCAAGAGAAAAGCAGTTAATTACCTACAAGGGAGTCCCCATAAGACTGTAAGCTGACTTCTCAAAAGAAGCTTTACAGGCTAGAAGGGGCTGGCAAGAAATACTCAAAGTCATGTAAAACAGGGACCTAGAGCTAAGATTGCTCAACCCAGCAAAACTATCATTTAGAATTGAAGAACAGACAAAGAGCTTCCCAGGCAAGAAGAAACTAAAGGAGTTTATCATCATCAAACCGTTATTATATGAAATGTTAAGGGACTTATTTAAGAAAAGAATATCAAAACTATGAACAATAAAATGGCAACAAGCACATTCCTGTCAACAATTGAATCTAAAAACAAACTAAACAAGTAAGAAGAACAGAGGCAGAATCATGGATATGGAGAGTATATTGATGGTTGCCAAATGGAGGGGTGGGGTAGAGGGGAATGAGTGAAGAGGTGAGGGGATTAAGAAGTACAAATAGTTACAGGATAGAGGATGTAAAGTACAGCATAGGAAATGGAGTAGTCAAAGAACCTATGCGCTTGACCCGTGGCCATGAACAATGATGTGGGGATTGCCTGAGGGAATGGGTGGTGCTGTGTGAAGGTGGGCAAAAGGGCAAAAATCAGGACAATTGTAACAGCATAATCGATAAGATACGTACATCAAAAAGAAAAACGTTTTTGTAATTCCTAGTGTAACAGTTGAGTCAGACAGGAATCATCTGTGGATGCTAAAGCCATTTGATGAAAGTTTGTTGGGAAATAAAATTTTTTTTCCTCCAAGTATCACCTAACAGATTATATAGTAATTGCATCTGTTAGTCACCAGCTTAAAAAAGTTACCAATCTTAGCATCATGAATAGTAGCAGAGCTACCCATCACTATATATACCTTTTGTTGTAATGCAAGAAGTGGGAAAAAAGTCACTTATAAAGTATTTTTGCCTAAAATGTTTAACTTAAGTCATAGGTGTTTATTATATATTCCTTCAGTTTTTCATCATCTTTAAAAATTTTAAATGGTAATTTTTTTCAAAGCATGATTTTTAATGGCTATTATACCCCTATAGCTGTATGTGACAGTCTGTTAAGTAATTAAATGTAAATCTTTCAATGAGATTACTTAGGGATTATTTTATAAGTGGTGGTTTAGAGCTTTAAATAAACTCTCAAATATTCATTTAAACCTATAATGTAACCTTGAGTGACTCTAATTTTGTGAAAATTTCACTTGAGCCTCCAGAAGACTGAATTGATAAGGATATGGCAATAGTGAGATAGAGACAGTGGCAACTATACAGATCCCACAGTTCCCTAAGAGTAAGTAGCTCAAAGGTGACTACTATAGTAACTTGGTTATCTATCTATAAGTGAAGCCAGTAAGCCACTGGTGATATGTTGTGGTACCTCAATGTGATTTTAGTTTTCCTTCACTGATAAATAATGAATGTGAGCACCTTTGCTTATGATTAATGGCCACTTGAATATCTTCTTTTATGAAATATTGTTCAATTCTTTTGCTTATTTTTCTACTGGGTTGTCTTTTTAAAAAATTGATTTGTAGGAATTCTATTCTTCATTGAATATATATGTGTTGCAAAATTTTTCTTTCATTCTGTGCCTTGCATATTTACCTTTGTAACAGTGTCTTTTGACAAGTTCTTCATTATAGCATATTTTAATCATTTTTATTTTGTGAGCAGCGGTTCTTGTGTCCTATTTTAGAAATTGTTGCCTCAAGGTTTCTTTTTCAATATTTAGATTTCAATCCACTTGGGGTTGGTTTTTATATATTGTGTTAGGGTCAAGATTTATTTTATAAACTTGTGATTACTATAACTTTACTATAAGGCTTTATAATAAGTATAAGAGGTAAGATATGTCTTCCAATTAGTTCTTTAAGATGATCATGGCTAACCTAACTCCTGTTTATTTCCATACACATTTTAGAATTAGCTTATCAACATCTACCAAACACACATATGCACACTCAAACACAAACCCTACTGGGGTTTTGATTGTGATTGCTTTGAATCTATAGATCAATTTGGGGAGTACTTAACATTTTTATGATACTGAACCTTCCAGTCTATGAACGTGTTCACCATTTATTTAGAACTTTAATTTCTCCCAGTCCTCATAGTTATCAGTGAAGTCCTTACACATTTTTGATATGTTTATAAATAAGTATCTAATTTTTCTTATTGTAAATTATTAATTTCATTTTCTGTCATGTTGTTAGTACGTAGGAATGTAGTTGGTTCTTGTTATGTGGACATTGTATCCAGCAACCTTTAAATCTGCTTGTAAGTGTTAATAATTTGTTAAAAATTTTTCTAATTAGTGGTTTTATCCCAAAGAGTGCCCTACCACAATCTAATACACCAACACTACTTTTTGTAAAACCTATTCAATTTTTCTTGAATGCTATATTGCATTTAGATCGGAAGTCATAAATATTTGAGAAGTAATGTGTTGTAAAGATTGTCTTTATTATCAACTAGTTGTAGTTCAAATATTTTATGAAACATAATTTCATATATACATTTGTGTATATAGCTGTGTGTATATTATATATTATAACATATAATATATAATAATATATAGTATATTATATACACACGCATGTATATATTACATATATGCACATGCATGTACAATATACACATGTATATAATATATAATATTCTATTATAGATAATATAGTATACAGTATACTATATACTGTAATATACTATTATATTATTATAATAATATATAGTATCTATAATATATTATATAGTATATTATTATATGTATACACACACATATATATTAGAGAAACCAGACCCAGGAAGATGCTAGTTCTTACCATAAGCTTCTTTTAGAACTAACTTTAACATAACTGTGTATTAAAATATGTGAATTAAAGCAGCTTTAAAAACTGCAATCTGATTTATGAAAGTTGTGCTAATTCATACTTTTCAGAATTAGTTCTTGTTTTTCTTTCATTTTTATTTACTTATCAGACATTTATAAAGTGCCTGTTGTGTCCGGTACTTAACGAATCAGAGAGCTTAAGAGTTCAACAAAAGTAGGAGTAGGGGCTTGGAAGCAGATAAATAATTGTAGTAGTGTGGTACCAATCTCATTGTAGTATGCTCTGGATGTTATAGGAGCAGAGAAAAGGGCCATCTAACCCATAATGGAAGAAGACCCTATGCTAAATATTAAAAGAGCAATTGCAAAAGATTGTTGAATACCTTATATATACTCTATGTAAACCTTTTTTTTGTTTCCAGGTCCCTGTAAACAAATATCTTGGAAGTTCTTTAAATTACCTCTTTTGCTTTATTTTCACTGATTAGTTGACATTGACATGAGTTGATATCTCATTATATTGAGATGTATGTATTTCAGTACATTCATCATATAAGTATTTGAGTTTTTAAAGAAAACATTTTTGTTTTATGTAATATATGTTTGTTAAAATTTTGGAAAATAAAAAAAATCACATATAAAATGTTAAAATAACCCAAATATAGAAAGACAGACAGAAATTCAGACTGAAGAAAACATAAGGTATTGAGTAGTTCTTTTTAGAGTGGTAGATAAATAAATGACTTATGCTCTAAAATTCCTGAAAATAATACAGTGAAGCTGTATGTATTATTTCCTACTGTTTGGTCATAGGGATATAACTAATGTATTTAATAGATTTCTTGTATTAGAATATTTAAATTGTGACATAATCTAATCTTAGACTTGATTTAAGATTATTCCTTGGACAAGATTTCGTGTGTTTATTTTAATGCAAATTTTTAATCACTAATTTTTTGGCAGAAATATTATTAGACAAGTAAGTATATCATCATCAGTTTTTGTTTTATCTTTTTTTGTTTTTAATGAAATAGGAACTGAAAGCAGCTATAAAATTTAGGTAAATTTTTTTATCTCATTTAGGTATCATTTCCATTTATTCTTCTCTTGAATTTGTGATATAGATAGCAAGAAAATTATTTTCTTAAGTACTATGGCTTAATTATTAAAGAGATATTTTGGTCATCTTTTTTGGAAGCCCAAATAAAAAGTATAAAAATAAAAAAATTCTTATTAGGTTTCCTTTGTAAACATCTTACCTGTGTTAGGTAGAGAGAAGCAGTGGGGTTTATTATATTTAAATAGGAAAGTTATTACTTTACATATGAAACCCAGACTACAAAATACAGAGCTATATCTAAACAGAATATCATAGAGTCCAATAATGTGTGATAAAAAATTAGGATCTGTACCAATTTTCATGCTTATGCTTAGTGTAAGTACATGATTGTACTTTGGTGGTCTACTAAAGAATTAAGCATATTTTTATGTTCTTTAAATTGTGTATGTAATTCAGCTATGAGCAGTGGTCACTTCACCCAGCAGTTCTCTTGCCTTCCACTGCTTCAGATCTTATCTTCCATTGTTTTCAACCCCTGGCATTCTAAATTCTTAACTCAGCTAGTCTAACCTCCTACTTCCCCACTCTGCACTCTCCCTTCTCTACTCCCCCTCAGTTCCAGCATGCACACATGGAGCAATGTAGATTTACTGAAGTGTTTGTAAAAGAAATAGAAGAGTTTCATATGCTTCAGAAGTTCCTAATAAACACTTCTGTTTTCCAATCTTGTTTCTTTTCAATTCTGCCTCCATGCAGCATCCAGAATCACCGACCTCCAGTTCACTCTTGATGTGCTTGCCTCCTTCTTCAAACTCCTCTCTGCTTCCAAATTTGCAAATCTGAACTCTACAATGCATGGTAAAGCAAAGAGACCCTTTCCAATTCTCAGTGCTTACAAGCCCTAAGAGATGGGGAAAATACTTTATTCAGTTACACTTAAGTTAAAAGCCCTATTAAAAGTGCCAATGATCAATAATGTTTGATATATATAAAATATGGTGTATACATATATAACATTTTCATATGCACATATGTAAAAAATTACTAATCTGATCTTTTAGTAGAATTCTGAAATTGGGAATCATATGAATGGATTAGAATAGCAATAATGAAATGGTAACTGCTCAAAAATTTTAAAAATCATAATATGTGTTAAGATTTTAAAAAGAAAATTCTTATAGAGTATATCAGAAAAAATTGCATCTTTGGTTCTCACCGTATCTATTGATAAGTTGTGATTCTTTCAAGTCTTGGCTCTTTTCTATAATTTCAGCATAATGTTGTATTATTCCTCCTATTTCTTTATTTTTAAATTTTAGACTTAGCTTTTGGTTTCCTAAAATGGAATGTGAAGAATTTCGTTCTTTTATTCACTTCCCTTATCCCCATATATAATTATAGACTTTCCTCCCCCATCTTCATAGGATGTATTAGGAATATGGAACATACTATTACCCTGCGTACTTCCATACACTGTCTCCTGTGTTGGATCCTGATTTCTGGAACCCCATCATCTTTTGGGTTTATTTGCTTATTTTGCTGAAGTACTTTCTTGAGAACTTTCTGACAGAAGGTGAATGAAATACATTTTTATTTTGGATGTTGCATGTCTAAAAATGCCTTCATTCATCTTTGTATTAGTTAGGTTTACACTTCAAAATCATTATGTTAGGCTCATACAGTTCATATTAATAGAAATGCCTCCCAAATTTTGGGCATTTGTAAAAGTTTTAGGGAAAGACAGTTATTCATCTATTTTTTAATAAATTTAATTTGGAAGGAAAATTGTGTGCACACATGTGCACGTATCAGACACTAATATGCATCTCTGTCCCTCTCCCTCACCCAGTCAGCTAGCAAGTGGTTGAGGGAAGGTAGAGTGGATTTTCCAGGGACCCAGGTGCCTTCTCTCTTGTCATTACACCATTCTCTACTCTTGGACCTTGTAGCTCAAATTATGATTCCCAGAAACAGCAGCCATATCATGTGGGAGCTTGTTAAAAATGCAGAATCTCAGGCCAAAACCAGACCTAAGAAACCAGAACCTGAATTTTTACAAGACTCCAAGGTGATTTATGTGCACATTAAAAACTACTTGGTGGTTTACCTGTATCTCTCAGCTCAAAAATAGCTTATCACACTGTCATCTTGCTCCAGCCAGGGAGATGGGAAAAAGAGGATGGGTGTGCAGATTTATTTTTAGGGCATGAACTGGTAGCTGCCCATATCACTTTCAATCAGATCTCATTGGTCAGAAGTTTGTCATATAGCTACAACTATTAGTAGTTAAAAGAGAAGTAGGAAACATTTAGCTGTGTAGATATGTGCTGAGGTGTGCTTGGCAGGCTCTGTTACTAAAAGTAAGAGAAGAATGAATATGGGAGGAAACTAGCAGTGAGACTTTGGCTGGATATGGAATTCTAGGTTGGAAATCCTGTTTAAAACCCCAGAATTTTGAATATATTATTACGCTGTCTTTCTAACTTCCATATTGTTGAAAACTTCAATGTCATTCAGATTCCTGATCTCTATATATAACTTGTTTTTATTCCCTAAAGCTTTTAAGATCTTTTCTTCTTTTTACATTTCCATTTCCTGTAACCATCATGATTATGCACACTTGTGGATCTTATATAATTTATTGTGCTGAGTACTGAGATGTAGGGCAGGGGGTTTTCAGTTATAGAAAAGATTTATCCTTAAGGTCTATAAAAAGCTCTTACTTATTTGATATTTTCTCTCTTTGCATTTTTAAGTGTATTTTATTGATTATGTTATTACAGTTTTCCCAATTTTCCCCCGTTGTTTCTCCTCGGCCCAGCATCCTCCAACCCTCCAGTGTGTTGTCCCCCCCAACCCCTTAGTTCATGTCCATGGGTTGTACATATAAATTCTTTGAGTTCTGTTTCCGATACCATTTTTGACCTCTCCCTGTCTATTTTATGCCTACCAATTATGCTTCTTCTTCCCTGTACCTTTTCCTCACTATTCCTCCTTTCCCTCTCCCCACTGAAAACACTCCATGTAATATCCATTTCTCTGATTCTGTTCCTGTTTTAGTTTTTGTTGTTCTTTCTTTCTTTTTTTAGGTTAATTTGTTGACAGTTGTGAGCTTTACTGTTGATAGTTGTCGTTTTACTGTTCACAGTTTTGATCTTCTTTTTCTTAGATAAGTCCCTTTAACATTTCATATAATAAGGAGTTGGTGATTATGAACTCCTTTAACTTGACCTTATCTGTGAAGCACTTTGTCTGCCCTTCCATTCTAAATGGTAGCTTTGCTGGATACAGTAATCTTGGATGTAGGTCCTTGCCTTTCATGACTTCGAATACTTCTTTCCAGCCCCTTCCTGCCTGGAAGGTTTCTTTTGAGAAATCAGCTGATAGCCTTGTGGGCACTTCTTTGTAGGTAACTCTCTCCTTTTCTGTTGCTGCTTTTAAGATTCTCTCTTTATCTTTAATCTTGGGTAACTTAATGATAATGTTCCTTGGTGTGTTCATCTTTGGGTCCAATTTCTTTGGGACTCTCTGGGCTTCCTGGACTTCCTGAAAGTCTATTTCCTTCACCAGATTGAGGAAGTTTTCCTTCATTATTTGTTCAGATAAGTTTTCAATTTCTTGCTGCTGTTCTTCACCTTCTGGCATTCCTGTAATTCGGATATTGGAATGTATCAAGTTGTCCCAGAGGTTCCTAAGCTTCTCCTCATTTTTTTGAATTCTTGTTGCTTCATTCTTTTCTGGTTGGATGTTTCTTTCTTCCTTTTGTTCCATACCTTTGATTTGAGTCCTGGTTTCCTTCCTGTCACTGTTAGTTCCCTGAATATTTTGCTTGATTTCATTTTTGGTATCTCTCATTTGTTTTTTCATTTTTCAACCAAACTCAATCAGTTCTGTAAGCATTTTGATTACAAGGGCTTTAAATTCTCCATCAGGTAGGTTGGCAATCTCTTCATCACTTAGTTCTGAGGTTTTGCTCTGTTCTTTCATTTGGGCCATATTTCTTTGTCTTGGCACACTTGAAAAGTTGTAAGGGGGCAGGGCCTTAGGTATTTACCAGGACAGGGCAACCCTCCTTGCTGCACTGCAGCACTGCCTTTGGGGGAGGGGCTAGAGAGGAAACCATGCACCTCCCCTGCTCTACTCTAGCGCACTTTCCAAGGAACTCTTGTGTGGGACTCGGAGTTTCTCCCACTGTGGCAACCCCTGCCATAATCCACAGTCAACTCTGAGTTCAAGTTTCCCATTCAGCCAGCCCCACCTACATGGTCCTAGGCCTCCCCTGTTTCCTCAGCCAGCCCCACCTGCAGGGTCCACTGCCTTGCTGCAGTTTTCTCTGTCCACCATCTTACTGGTTTGTTTTGTCTGGTTGCCTGTTTCTTTAATTCCTTGGTTGGCCAAGTTCCATGCAGTTTGCTTTTCTGGCACTTGTGGTTGTTTTTTGATTTTAGATTGGTTGTTATCTTCATTTTGGTTGTGTTAAGAAGCAAAGGGTTTCTACCTATGCCTCCTTCTTGGCCAGAACTCTCTCTTTGCATTTTTTAAAATCTTTTTACTTACTTGTATTTTTTAACCTTTCTTTCAGCCTTTATAGTTAATTTTTTTATTTCTGCTTTCATACCTATTTTTTGTTATCTGAATATTCTTTTTTATAACTTTGTCTATATTTTATGGATGCAATAACTTATGTCTTGTGAAGATATGGTTGTTTTAAGTGTTCTTTTCTCCTTTGTGCATTGTCCCTGTTTAAGCTATTTTGGTCTCTTCTTATTGGAGACTTTCCTTAAATATGGTGATTCTCAGTAATTTATTAATAATTGAGCATGAAGCACCAAAACATTGAAGGATCTGCTATCCTTGCTTATAAGGAGATCGGGTAGGGAGCAAGCCACTTTTTGCAGACTCCCTAGATCTCAGTATCTATAGATCTTTTCTTTTGGACTTCCCCAAAAGATGACCAAGATATCTTATTAATAAAGCAAAAGCTTCTTTGAACTCCAAGGTCCTTCATGCTGTACAGTCTTTGTTGCTCACTGAAAAGACAGAACGTGTCTCAGCAAGGAGACTTAGCTCATAGAAAATCCTATTAACTTTATCCCTCACACATTGCCATTCATTGTTATAATACTTCAAGGGTCAGCAAACAATGGCCCCTAGCCAAATTCAGCCCACATTATGTTTTTATCACTGTCTGTTAGCTACAGATAGTTTTTACATGTTTAAAGGATTGCATTAAAAAAATGCACAACAGACTGTTATATGGCCCACAAAGCCTAAAACATTAAAGCTGGTCCTTTACAAGATAGTTTGCCGATCCCTGCTACTACTCCTCTATTTCCCCCCTAAAAAGGGAAACTAGTCTTTGCTGGCATGTTGTGCCCTGAATAGACTTATCATAAACTACTCTAGAAAATTCAGACTTAACTGTTATTAATGGATCCTATCTTAAGAACAAAACAAACAAATATGAAGCAGGATACATTGGAACAGATCTCAACTTACCCATAGAATGTGACTCCTTACTAGCGGCAAGACATGCCCAGATAACAGAACTCAGTGAATTCACCAGAGTTTGCCAGATAGCTAGCTAGTTAGCTAGCTAGTTAGCCAGAGATAAAAGAGTTAATGTATACAAACACAGTAAATCTGCTTTTGGGGTGGTCCATAATTTTGGAATGCTCTGGGAACAATGAGGGTTATTGACTTCAACATCAGTGCATCCTAAGGACATAACTGTTACAAAAAAAAAAAAAAGAGGTAACATGATGGTTAAAGAAAATGCCCTGGCTGATCCGTATGGCAGACAGGCACCCGTCACTAAGATTGCAGCCCTCAAGATAAGGAAAGACCAAATCTTGAAAGAGGTCCAAACATGCTATCAAAGAATGCAGTGACTAACTACCTCTAGAGTTGAGAAAGGGAGGTGTTCAGATTACTAAAGTGGACCTCTGGTGCTCCCAGGACAATTTCTTTATGGCATCAGAGGTCCTCTAATGGAACCTGGGGGATTTTTCACATAAAATTATGTGCCCTCATAAGGAGAATTAGTTGGTAAACTCAGCTAATGGGAAACTACTGAAATTGCTGAGCATGTTGTGATCTATGTCTCATCTCTCACCAGCATAATCCTAGGTTAAAACAGTAAAAGTGGGTCATGGACAACAGTTGCAACCTCAAGGTACCTTTGAACACCTCCAAATGGTTTTCATACAAGGGTTTTGAATATGTTCTGGTCATTGTTTGCTTATTCTTGGGGCAGACTTAAAGCCTTTCCCTGTTGGAAATCAACAGCTCAAACAGCCGCACAAAAAACTTACTCATTTTTGTGTTCCCAACCTGAAGAATGTCAACCTTTCTGATGAGAGTCATCCATTTTGCTGAAACTATTATTACTGAGCTTTCCAAAGCCCTTCCACTCACTCAGAAACTTCACTGTACATATCACCTTTAACCTTCAAGAAAGGTAGAAAGAACAAGGGGAATTCTGAAACTAATGTTACCAAAGGTCTTAGGATTTCTATGACCTAAGATACTGCCATTGTCTTTAATGACAATGAAACATCTTTTGAGGCTCAACCAGTCTTCAGTTACTAGTTAGTACAAACTAGCCTATGTGTTTAGGAATTATCTTTGATACTATACTCCAAGCTACTACAACCAGACATGGCTATACTGTCTGCCAGAAACCCGTGCCATATACTCAGTCTTACCATCAACAGGTATAAACAACCTTTCCTCAGCATCTTCATGAACAACTCCTGTGTAACCTAAAACCTGGAGACATGGACTTTTGAAAGACACAGAGAGAGACAGTCCTTGAATCTGTGGGAAAGAACTTGTTTCCTTGGTACCAATTCCTTGTAATGAATCATTTTCTTTTCTGGGTAACTGGACTCAAATGTTAAATAATTTTCTAAATAGCAAGTACCACAAAAGGCCATCTATCATATAGTTCATAAAAAAGAAGATTGCTATCACTACCAAAGCAATACACAGGGATCTTTTATAGGAGGTAGATTTTGTAAGTTAATTTTCACATAAATAGGCCTTGGACTAGAGAATAGATAATATATGTAAAGGCTGTCTCACTTTCACAGACCTCACAATGGAGACAGGTTACTTAAATCCAACCCCAAGCTCTTCTGCCTTAGAGCTACCTTACGATATTGACACTACAAATTTCATTACCTAGCACTGGATCATTCTTCATCAAAATGTTACAATTCTCGTAGTCAGCTCCATCAGGGGTATTTCACCCCAACAGATAATCAGGTGGCTCCTAAAGACTGATACTAAATTTGTGCCATAAAAGTCTGTTGGCTACTACCTGCCAACTAGTCAGGGATTTGTAACCTCGGTAAACTGATGTCTCCCAGAACTCATCTTGGCCCAGCAGTTTCCTCACTTTGGGAACTGAGAATCTAACTCCCTAACCACTGAAAGGAATTCTGAATTGTTTCACTCTCATACCAAGCTTCCTCACTTCCAGCTTTACAAGAGGCCCATTAAGTAAGAAGAATTCTACACACTAAGGTTCAGAGAATAGCAGTGGAACTAGACAGTGCAAACAAGACCAAAAGAATTCTTCATCCAGGAGGCTATGTGAACAGGCAGTAGTTCAGAAAAGAGACACTTTAGATATAATATTGGTCTGTTTGGGGGAAATGTCATGCTTACAACTTGCCAGTCCTTCCTGGGATCATTATTATTACTAAAAAGACTGGAGAAGTGAAGAAAATAAGAACAGAATTGATAATTTTGCCAATAGCCCAACATTTGGTTTTGTGGGCTCTTTAGATAAACTGGGATCTATTTACTTAGCTTAATTTTGGCACTCCTGGGTTCTGGCTTAGATGTAGGCTGAAGAATAGACCTAGAGAATATTATGCTAAGCCAAATAAGTCAGACAGAGTAAGTAAGCCAAAAGCTATGAGTTCACTCATATGCAGAATGTAAAAAAAAAAAAAACAAAAACAAAACAAATGAACAAAGAAAATGAAACAAACTCATAGATAGATACAGAGAACAAACTGATGGTTGCCAGGGTCAGTGATGTAGGAGATGGGCAGAAGAGAAGAGGATTAAGCAGTACAAACTTCCAGTTATAGAATAAGTCATGGGAATGTAATGTACAGCATAGGAAATATAGTCATTAATATCATAATAACTATGTACTATAACAGATGGTTACTAGATTTGCTATGGTTATTGCTTCAAAAGTATATAAATGTTGAATCACTGTGTTGTACACCTGAGAGCAATGTAATATTGTACGTCAAGTACAATTTAAAAATTTTAAAACTTTTTAAGTGTACTGCAGACTCCAGTCATAATCCTTCTCTTAGTATTCATGTTGTAGTGCTTCAGGTATGTGAACTCGAGTACTAAATGCTGCTGCACAGTTTCTTTGTAAGAAAACTCTGATTCTTACAGTTTGAAGTGACCCTTGTACTCTCCCCTAGATTTCATCATGAAACCTCATATAGTGATAAGGATCTGAACTAATCATGTTCCTAGATGGGAATGTGGGGCAGGGTCTGGGGGGGTGGCGGGAAGGGGACTGAGAGCCAAACCAAAACCATCTGAAACCACATATTGACCACATTAACATGGGTTTACTATTTGACTTAATATGGTTTTACTACTCCAGGAATTCTTGCCCAGCAAGATGAAGTTACAAATTAACACTGATCCTGGCTCCTGGGGTCTGCAGCGTTATGGATGAGATGAGACAAATTCACATGGACTACCAAGTCCTGTGGAGGAAAAGGGTTGTTGTGGCCTCTCTCTCAAGAGGGGAAAAGGCTCGAAGCACCTTGGCCACTTTCTCAAGAGGAGAGCACCTGGACCCTTGCCTTGACAGGCTTTTATTGGGTTCAGTTTGCACAGGAATACAGGGTATATACATAAAGCTCATCAGTCATTGTCAGGCAGAAATGATTAAACAATAGATAACATTCAAAGAACTCTGAGGGCTTATTCTGAGTCAGGGTCAGATAGTTAAAGGGCCATAAAACTTTGGGGAACAAACTCATTTCATGCTTAGACCCTTATCATTTAAATTGAGGACATAAGCAGGTTTCATAGGACTTTATGCATTCTTTCTTAGGCCTGATCACCCTAGGGAACCCGCCCTTTCCAGCACAGGGCCATACCCACCTATAGCATTGTTTCAGGCTTAACTCAGATAGGGGAAGTAAGGCAGCCAATCTCTAGGAGACTTCTTGCAGACAGAATGAGAACTCAAACTATGTCAAAGCTGAGGGACGAGCGTCCATCACCCCCTTTTTCTGTGGCCCCCCAAGTCCTTCCCTGAGGGCCCCTTTGTGACCGTGCCTGTCTTAGATCATCCCTCCTTTGAGGAATCTTACCCGTCATTGGCTAACCAGTCATCTGCCCAGGAACAAGCAGGGTGAAGAGAAAGGTGGCAGAGGTGGTGCCCCTACAAGAAAGGTAAGCTTTGTCTCCTAAGTGGCTTATGGTTCCAAGGTCCTTTATTCAGCCTTAGTCACAGGGAATTGCAGCTTCTGAAACCAGGCAGGGCAGTTCCCAACAACAAATGGTCTTGTTTGTTTCAGGAATGGCCAAAAATTACATTTATCCAAAAAACAAACTATCCCTTTCCCAGGACAGTATGCCCCTCAACTTAAGCTTATCAAAAACTCTACTCTTTAAGACTTGATTTGAAACTCTTGACAATTGCCATTGTCTTTGCCTTATCCCAGTCAGGCCACTGCAGTGAAAGAGCCTCATAAATATTCCCCCACTCCCACCCGGAAACACTACTAAGATTCAGGAAAGACAAAAGACTCCCTTACTCTTCTGTTTTCTGTTGATTCTGTTAAGCAGCTAATAGCTGTTAGTTCAATTAACTGTTCCTTTGTAGGTAATGTGTCTGCATTATTGTGCTACCTTTTTTGATCATTTTCTTTTCCACCTAAAAAACACCGTTGTTATGTATGCAGCTATGATTCATAATGCTTCTTGCATTTGTAATTTGCTGTCATTAGTTTTAGAAAATTCTCAGCCATTGTGTCTTTAAATATGGTTGTGCTTATCTCTTTTTTTTTTTTTGGAAGGGAAATATACTCTATTTTATGATTTTCTGTTCTCAGACTTTTTTAAAAATTTAAATTATTTTATTGTTGTTCGATTACAGTCGTTTGTATTTCTCCCCACCCCTCCCCCTCCTGACCTCCAAACCCATCTCCTTCCCTTGCTTCCACCCTCCCCCTTGGTTTTGTCCTTGTATCCTTTATAGTAGTTCCTGAATCTTTCTTATCTGTCTTTTTTCTCCTTTTATGGGATCCAGTTATATGTATATTAGTCTTTCTCGTCAGTCTTATCTAGGCCTCTTATACTCTCCTTCATGATTTTTATCATTTTGGTGTTTCATTCTTTATTTTTAATATGTTCCTCTGATTGCTTCTAGTTCATTAATAATCACTTCTGCTGTATACCTCTGCTTCTAAACCCATCCATGTGTTTATTAAATACAGCTATCTTTTCAGTTTTAGAATATTTTTCTCCTGAAAAATTTGTTGTATCCTATTCTTGGGCTTTTGAGGCTGTCAGAATTTTCAGTCTTTTATCATCTTGAAAATTACATGTTAAAGACTGTATAGGCTATCTGTAATCTTTATGAGTTTATTTTCTGTTGTTTGTAGTTTCAGTTCATTGCCTTATCTCTTATCTCCTCATGTACCTGGTTATTTTTTATTATGTTTTGGACATTGTGTTTGAGATTTTGCTTTAGAAGTAACTATACCTAGGACATTTTCTCTTCCAACAATTAGCACTTTATTGGTGCCTGAATGAGCTACCAGTCTGGGATTACATTAATCTGCTTTTAGGCTTTGATATTTGAAACTGAATTTTCGTATCCCTGAGAATTAGTGTGCTTCTCATTCATGTTATTTTTAGAGTAGTTTTCTTTAAAGTCTCAACCAAAAGTGCATGAGTATTTCCTAGCATCCTTTTCTTCTTCCTCCCTGACTGTACTAAGTGGTCCTTGGACTATTAAATTTTATCTCCTTAGCCCCTCAAAGTTATCAAAGGCATCATTCAGCTTCTTTGTAGAACTAAACATAACTCTTTGACTAGCATTAAATCCTGCATGAGCTTGTTAATTATCTACTGTTTGTACCATATAAATTAATTTTATTTTATCATAATTTTTCTTATAGTCTCATTCAGTGATATTTTCCTTTTTTTTTTTTGAGTAATGGGAATCTTTTTTTTTTCTTTTCCAATGAAATGTTTTGTCAAATATTAAAAGGCACTAAAAGGAGGACCTGTTTAGGCTGAAGCAAGTCTTTGATTCTTCCAGACTTCCCTCCTTTTACTCCTTTCTGTTCCGGAGTGATCTCATTAAATTTTAGTGTTCTATGAAAGTTTGAAAAACTTACCTTGGAAGAAAATGCCCCATCAAGTGCTTTTAAACATATTTAAGGCATGTAAAGAGACATAATGAAAAAAACATAATGAATACTTTTATCCTCCACTTAAGGAATAAAACATTACAAAATTAAAACTCCTTGTGTACCCTTCTGTGGGGGGGATAATAATGGTCTTTGAAAGACGTCAGTGCCCTACCTAACACCTGGAACCTGTGAATACGTTGTTACATGGCAAAGGGGAATTGAAGTTGCTGATGAAAGGTTTCTAATCAGTTGGCCTTAAAATATGATTATTCTGGATTGTCTGGGTGGGCCCAATGTAATCACAAAGATTCTTAAAAGTGGAAGAGGGAGTTAGAAGTGACAGAGAAGGATGTGTGACATCAGAAGCAAGGTTATAGTAATATGATATGAGAAACACTTGACCCATTATCAGAAGGAGACATTACAACTGATACCAGAGAAATACATAGTATCTTAGGAAACTTATAAACAGTTACATGCCAACAAATTGGCAACTTGGAAGAAATGGATAAATTCCTAAAAATCCATCAAGTTTGAGTCATGAAGAAATAGAAAATCTGAACAGACCAGAACAAGTATGGAGAATAATTAAGTAATCAAAAGCCTCCCAACAAAGAAAAGCCTAGGACTAGATGCTTTCCTGGTGAATTTAAAGAGTTAACACCAATCCTCAAGCTCTTTCAGAAGAATTAAAGAGGAGGTAACACTCCTAAACTCATTTTCCGAGGCCAGCATTACCCTGATACTAAGCCAGATGGACACTGCAAGAAAAGGAAAGGCCAGTGTCCCTGATGAATATAGATACAAAAATTTTCACCAAAATATTAGCCAACTGAATTTAGCAGACAATAAAATGATTGTACACCATAATAGAGTAGGATTTATCCCTGGGATTGAGTATATGTGTCAATATATGGGTATCAATAAATGTGATATACCACATTAACAGAATGAAATGTAAAAATCATATCATCTCAGTAGATGCAGAAAAAGCATATGACAAAATTCAACTTCCTTTCATGATAACTTAAAAATCACATATGGAGGAACATGAAAATAATAAAGGCTGTATATGAGGGGGGACCCCTAAAAAAACAGAATTGTCTTCTGGAGGGTGGTCCTTTTGTAATACAGGCTTCCCCCTGCTAGGTGAGTGTTGTGGGAACCCATCTGTATTACTGTACTGGCTGGCCTTGTTGTGAGAGACAGTGTTCAGCCTCAGTGAATTTTTTTTGAAGATTCTTTAACGTATTTGGCCATTTCATGATGGTGACTTACAAGTGTGCCTGCTCACACAATGCTGAGTGTTGAGCAGTTTTTGATCAAAAACGGCATTACCCCCACCCCCACCCTATTCATTTGATTTCCCCCCAAGTGATTTTTTTGTTGTTGTTATTGTTTCTCTGGATGTAAAAAGTCCTCAAAGGGAAATGTTTTGCCAATGTGCAAGAGGTGAAACAAACAAAAAGCAGACACACTAAAAAGTATCAACATTGATGAGTTAAAAACTGTTTTGAGCAGCGGGAAAAAAATCTCGATAAGTATTTAGTGCATCAAATGGAGAGTACTTTGAAGGTGACTAAAGGTTAAACGTGAAGAGTAAATACACATTTTTTTAAGAAATAAATTCCCGGGTGTTTTAGATCTGCCTTATATAACATCATACTAAGTGGTGAAAAGGTATAAGCTTTTGCTCTTAAGATTAGAGTGTCCACTCTCATTAGTCCTATTCAACACAGTACTGGAAGTCCTAGCCAGAGCAATTAGGAAGGAAAAATAAATAAAAGGCATCCAGTTCAGGAAGAAGTAACATTGTTTTTGTTTGCAGATGACATGACCTTATATGTATACATGTAAAGTCTTAAAGACTAACAAAAAACTTAGAGTTAATCAACAAATTCAGTAAAGTTGCAGGATATAAAATCAACACACAGGAATCAATTGCATTTTTATACAATAACTACAAAGTATCTGAAAAAATATAAAGCAATTTCATTTAAAATAGATATCTAAAACAATAAAATACTTAGGAATAAATTTAACCAAAGAGATGAAAGATCTGTACCCTTAAAACTAAAACTTTAATAAAAAGAAATTAAAGACACAAATACATATTTCTTAAGAATTGAAGAATGTTGTTAAAGTTTCCTATTTCCCAAAGCCATTTATAGATTCAATATAATTTCTATCAAAAATATAGTGGCATTTTTCACATAAATAGAATAAACAATCCTGAAATTCATATGGAATCTCAGAAGACCCCAAATAGCAACACACCTCTGAGAATAACAAAACTGGAAGCATGCTTTCTGATTTCAAACAATACTACAAATTTCTAGTAATCTGAACATATAGTACTGGCATAAAAATAAATGCATAGACAGATGGTGCAGTTAGGTTGGAGAACAGTTTTTGATAACTGACAAGGTAGATGAAATAAAGGAGAAAAATAAACTAATTTCCAGGTTGGTAAATGGTCAACCACAAGTTGTGAGGGTCTGATGACCTGGGCCAAGGGTGCAAGTGGGTATAGGACAAAGATTTGGAATATCTAGGCATGGAAGTAGATCCCTCTGGACTCTTCTGTTCTTTTACTTCAATCTCATTGGTAGTCTAGAGTTTGAAGGCTAGGGAAAAGATGTCTGAGAGCTTTCGCAGGTGTTAATTTTCTAATCCACCACAGGTGTCCATCATTTTAACCTCTTATTCACCAGATGGCTTTCTATTTATTTATTTTTTTCTTTCACATTTTGTTTTGGAGCTCTCTTATAAAGTAATTTTGTCTAAGACTTCCTACATATATTTTTAGTATAGCTTTATTCTGAAAAATATTAATGATTAGGAAATACAAGCCAAAGACCATTTCCAAGTTTCTTTAAACATCAATTTAAATACTGTATTTTCAAACTATAAGGTGCACTCCCCCCAAATTTGGGAGGAAATGGGGGTGTGTCTTATAGTCCAAATGTAGCTTGCCTGGCTCACTGTTGTGGGGGGTGGTGGAATGGGGTCACAGGTTATTAAATATTTTACCACATTTTTTGCTTCAAAATTTGTTTTCCTGTTTTCCTCTTCTAAAACCCAGGTACATCTTATGATCCTGTGAGTCTTATAGTCCTAAAAATGTGGTACATTGCTTTTAATTCAACTGAAAGAAACCAAATACTAGAATACAAGCTAACTCTGTACTTGTGGCTAATATGTTTTAGAGAATTGGGTGACTGGAATGTGATAACTTATATGTTTTGTAGTTCTCTGTAGGTGTGTTTCATATTTAGATCACTGTTTTCAATTCAAAACTATGGAATTGATTTTCACATAGTATTTCTAGTTCTTAGATGTCAGATTTATAAGGTATATGTATTCTTTCATCTTGAGGTACCTTGTAATAGTAGGAGTAAAGACAGAAGTTATACATAGAGCCATGGAGCTAGTCTTATAAGTGAAGTGATGTGTACTATGGGAAATTTTGGCATTGCAGTACCTGATCTGTAGTCATAAAAATATATTCACTTTTCGTTATAACTGCTTCTCACAATCTTTTTTTCAGATGTTGCTTCAAGAACAGTTGTACAGGTATTTAGTTACAAAAATTGTAGCAGCTGACATGTTACATGATACAGATTGTTTTACTAAACATAACCTATTTTGTAAGACAACTTCCATTGAGGAGAATATAATTATTTAATGGTATAAAAGATCAATTTAGTACTACTGCTAGCAAAGCTTATGTAATATGTTGGGAATATTAAGGGCTTGTTAAAGATAATCTAAATTTGTGACCTGTTTAGAAATTTTTCCAATATATTCATATTTGGGAGTAGTCTAGTTCAAATAATCATTGTGCTTTTTCTGTTGGCTTTGAATCATAAATTTTATACATAATTTAAATTTTTTCACTTTGCTGTTTTTTTATTTTTATATAATTAAAATGTTACAGGTCTCTGAATGCTGCAAATAAAACTTCAGGTTGTCTTTTGTTTTAAGGTCTCTTGGTCCCCTTTCTTTGTTCATAGAATACAGGCATGTTTTGTTTTTATGGCACTTTGCTTTATTGTCTTTCACAGAGACTGTGGGGTTAGTTTTCCTATTTGTTTTTGTTTTTTACAAATTGAAGGTTTGTGGTAACCCTAACTTGAGCATGTCTATTGACGCCATTGTTTCAACAGTATTTTCTCTTTTGTCTCTGTCATGCTTTGGTATTTCTTGCAATATTTTGAACTTTTAAAAATTATTGTATTTGTTATGGTGTTCTATAATCAGTGATCTTTGATGTTACTATTATAATTCTTTCGGAGCACCGTGAACCACTCTGATAGAAGATGACACACTTAATAAATGTTGTGTGTGTTCTTACTGTTCCACTGATTGGCTGTTCCATCTCTCTCCCTCTCCTTAAGCCATCCTATTCCCTGAGACACAGAAATATTAAAATTAGGCTAATTAACAACCCTGTAATGGCCTTTAAGTGTTTAAGTGAAAGAAAGAATCATGTATCTTGTCTCTCATTTTAAATCAAAAGCTAGAAATGATTAAGCTTAATGAAGAAGGCATTTCAAAAGCTGAGGTGGGCTGAAAGCAGCAGTTAGCCAAGCTATGAACACAAAGGAAGAGTTCTTGAAGGAAATTAAAAGTTCTACTCCAGTGAACACACCAATGATAAGAAAGTGAAACAGTCTTATTGCTGATATGGAAAAAGTTTTAATGGTCTGGATACATCCAGCCAGCCACAATATTCTCTTAAAGCAAAGCCTAAACCAGAGTAAGGCCCTAACTGTCTTAAATTCTGTGAAGGCTGAGAAAGGTGAGGAAGCTACAGAATAAAGTTAGAAACTAGCAGAAGTTGGTTCGTGAGGTTTGAGGAAAGGAGTCATCTTTATAACATAAAAGTGCATGTGCTGATGTAGAAGCTTCAGCAAGTGACCCAGAAGATCCAACTGAGATAATTAGCTAGATTTTCAGTATAGACAGAATAGCCTTATATGGAAGAAGGTGCCATCTAGGACTTTCATAGCTAGAGAGAAGAAGTCAGTGCCTGGCTTTAGAGTTTCAAAGGACAAGCTACCCCTGTTGTTAGGGGCTGTTGCAGCTGGTGACAAGTTGAAGCCTATGCTCATTTGCCATTCCAAAAGTCCTACGGTTTGTAAGAATTTTTCTATATCTACTCTGCCTGTGCTCTAGAAGTAGAACAGCAAAGGCTGGATGAGAGAACATGTGTTTACAACATGGTTTACTGCATATTTTAAGTCCACTGTTGAGACCTGCTGCTCAGAAAAAAAAAATCCTTTAAAAAATATTACTGCTCGTTGACAATACACCTGGTCACCCAAGAGGTCTGATGGAGATGTATGAGAGTAATGTTATTTTCATGCCTGCTAACATAACATTATGCAGTCCCTGGATCAAGGAGTAATTTTGACTTTCAAGTCTTATTATTTAAGAAATGTATTTCATAATGCTATTGTTGCCATAGATAGGTTTTCCTCTGATGGATGTGGGCAAAGTAAATTAAAAACCTTCTGGGAAGGATTCACCATTCTAGATGCCATTAAGAACATTTCTGATTCTGCCCTGGCTGGTGTGGCTCAGTAGATTGAGTGCTGGCCTGTGAACCAAAGACATTGATGGTTCGATTTCCAGTCTAGGGCACACGCCTGGGTTGCAGGCCAGGTCCCTGGTAGGGGGCATGCAGGTGGCAACCACATATTGATGTTTCTCTCCCTCTCCATCTCCCTCCATGTTTGCTTCTGTAAATAGGTATCTGACTGCTCAGGGTGGTGGTTACAAAGGGAATTTCTTAAAATAAGACAACAGTGAAGTTGGCTGCATCAGTTGAATCTTTCCTTCATGAAAGATTTCTCTGTGGCATGCGATGCTGTTTTACCCACAGTAGAACTTTAAAAATTGGAATCAGTCCTCTCAAAACATGCTACTGCTTTATCAACTAAGTTTAGGTAGTATCCTAAATCCTTTGTTGTCATTTCAACAATCTGCACAGCATCTTCACCAGGAGTAGATGCTATCTCAAGAAACCCACTTTCTTTACTTATTCGTAAGAAGCAACTATTCTGCTCAAGTTTTATCTTAAGATAGCAGTACCTCAATCACATATTCAGGCTCTGCTTCTAATTCTGTTTCTCTTGCTATTTCCACCACATTAGCAGTTACTCCTACACTGAAGTCTTTGACTCTCAAAGTCATTCTTGAGTATTGGAATCAACTTCTCCCAAACTCCTGCTAATGTTGATATCTTGACATCTTCCCATGAGTCAGAAATGTTCTTTTTCTTTAAATTTTTATTTATTTTTAGAGAGAAGCGAAGACAGGGAGAAACATTGATGTGTGAGAGAAACATTGCTTGGTTGCCTTTTGTATGCCCCGTCTGGGGGCCTGAGCTGCAACCCAGGCATGTGCCCTGACCAGGGATTGAACTGGTGACCCTTCAGTTTGAAGGCTGGCACTCCATTCACTGAGCCACACTAACACAGGCTTGTGTTGGCTATCTTGATAGAGAATTTAGGAGGTATATTACGGGGAAAGACAGTTTCACAATATTTTAATAGCACATCGGCCTTAGTACTTATTCACAATAACACTTGGAGTATAAAGGGATGGGCAAAAGTAGGTTTACAGTTGTGAATATGTGAAACATTTCTGTTTTATTTAGTGTATTATTTATTATTATTAATCTACTTTTGATGACCCTTGTATATAACACATGAACATTTAATGAATATTCAGGTATATTCATATTCCTGATGTGAATATACTTTTAAGAAAAAAATGTTTGGGGCCAACTAGAAATAAATTAGGGACTTCCAGCCAAGATGGAGGTGTAGGTAGATACACTGTGCCTCCTTGCACAACCAAATAAGGACAACAACAATTTAGAAACAAAAAACACAACCAGAACTGACAGAAAACTGAACTGGACAAAAGTCTGACAACCAAGGAATTAAAATAGACACCTTCATCCAGACAGGTAGGAGGGGCGCAGTCAGGTGGCCGGGCAGAGAGGGGTCTCGGCAAAAGAAAAAAAAAGCAGCAGTGACTTGTGGACCCTGGTCGTGTGGGATGGCAGCAGGCAGACCCAGCGAGGCGCACAAGGTGGCTCGATGGCCTGGTGGTCCTACATTCGCACACAGATAAACCAGGTGAAGCTGGGGAGTGAGACAGACCATGCAACCCAGGGCCCCAGCTCGGGGAAATAAAGCCTCAAAACACTGATTGAAAACACCTGTGGGGGTTGAGGCAGTGGGAGAAACTCCCACCCTCACAGGAGACTTTGTTGGAGAGACCCACAGGGTCCTAGAACGTACACAAGCCCACCCCCATGGGAATCAGCACCAGAAGGGCCCAGTTTGCTTGGGGGAAGCAGCCAAAGAGACTGAAATCTGACAGAGAGTGGAGCAAGTGCTCCCTCTTGGACCCCTCTCCAACATACAGTGTCAAAACCTAGCCACTGGGTTGCCCCACCCTCGTGAACACCTAAGCCTCCACACATATAACAGGCGTGACAAGACAAAAAAAAAAAAAAAGGCCCAAATGGAAGAACAGATCAAAGCCCCAGAAAAAATACAACTAAGCAACAAAGAGATAGCCAACCTATCAGATGCACAGTTCAAAGCACTGGTGATCAGGATGCTCATAGAATTGGTTGAATTTGGTCACAAATTGGATGAAAAAATGAAGGCTGTGCTAAGTGAAATAAAGGAAAATGTACAGGGAACCAGTAGTGATGGGAAGAAAACTGGGACTCAAATCAATGGAGTGGACCAGAAGGAAGGAAGAAACAAGAATTCAAAAAAAAATGAGGAGAGGCTTAGAAACCTCCAGGACATCTTTAAACATTCCAGCATCCAAATTATAGGGATACCAGAAAGGGAAGAGGAAGAGCAACAAGTGGAAAAGTTATTTGAACAAATAATAAAGGAGAACTTCCCCAATCTGACAAAGGAAATAGACTTCCAGGAAGTGCAAGAAGCTCAGAGAGTCCCAAAGAAGTTGGACCCAAGGAGGAACACACCAAGGCACACCAGAATTACATTACCCAAGATTAAAATGAAGGAAAGAATCCTAGAAGCAGCAAGAGATAAAGAAACAGTTACCTACAAAGGAGTTCCCATCAGACTGTCAGCTGATTCCGCAAAAGAAACCTTACAGGCAAGACGGGGCTGGGAAGAAGCATTCCAAGTCATGAAGGGCAACCATCTACATCCAAGATTGCTCTATCCAGCAAAGCTGTCATTTAGAATGGAAGGGCAGGTAAAGTGTTTCTCAGATAAGGACAAGTTAAAGGAGTTCATCATCTTCAAGCCCTTATTATATGAAATGTTAAAGGGACTTATCTAAGAAAAAGAAGATAAATAATATGAACAGTAAAATGACAGCAAACTCATAGTTATTAACAACCAAAACCAGGACAAAAGCAAAAGCAAACTAAGCAAACAACTAGAACAGGAACAGAGAGTCACAGAAATGGAGATCACATGGAGGGTTAGCAACAGGGGAGTGGGAGGAGGAGAGAGGGGCAAAAGGTACAGAGAATTAGTAGCATAGATGGTAGGTAGAAAATAGACAGGGGGAGGGCAAGAATAGTATGGGAAATGTAGAAGCTAAAGAACTTACGACACATGGACATGAACTAAAGGGGTGGGATGTGGGTGGGAGAGGGTGTGTAGGGTGGAGGGGAATGAAGGGAAAATGGGACAACTCTAATAGCATAATCAATAAAATACATTAAAAATAAAATATAAAAAATAATAACATTCTATTAACTCTGGTAACTTTTTTAAAAATGTAAAACATGTAATTACTTGGAATGGGGAGAGGACTGATTGCAGATTAGACTTTTTTAGTTCATTGAGAAGAAGTTTTCTTGTAGCACCTTAGCCATTTTTAAGTGAGAGAAAGTTGGGAATCTTCCTTATTAAGGAAGAGAATGAGTAAATCTTTGGCTTAATTTATTTCCTTATCCACCCCTGTCTTTCTCTGTAGAGGACTCTAAACAGGTAAAACAAGACTCTGTTTTATCCCTGGGTTAACAATCTGGTTAAAATTAATACCACATCTGTGAAAGTGTCTAGTAGACTTTTAGTTTGAACCCAAGTTCATTTTATTTTTGTATCACTCTCTTTAACTTCTTTAAGTCTTTCAAAACTCATTCAGACTTAGTGAACATCAAATACCAATATTCTTACTGTATTTTTAATATGAGTGCCCATGGTGCTTTATTAGAATGTATATTAAAAAGTCATTGTCATGAAAAAAATGTTTTTCCAGAAAAATAATGTAGTTGTTATTTGTTTTCCCAAGTAAGGTTTGAGAGTACAGTATGTTGTAAAAACAAAGATAAAGCTGTGTCGGTTTTAATAATCATTTAAAATAATAAAGTAAAAGGCCCACCCAGCTAGGTCAGTTGGTAGAGCATGAGACTCTTAAAATAATAAAGTATAAAATGAACTTAAATGAACTGATTTTATAAGGAGTCATTTATTTGCTCAAATATTTGCTCTATTCAGATCTACCATCTCTGGCCTTCTTTTAGTCTGTGACCTCATTTTCAACATCAAAAAACATGAAAGCCATTAAAATGAGAACTCCTCCAGTTTTTTGCTTCTGAGCAGACTTTTGTACACCTGCATCTGTCCTTTCCTCTGTCATCTTTCTTCCTATTACAAGGGGAGTATTTCTGTTTCCCTGAATCTAATTTCTCCTCAGTGTTTCATTCTTTGTTTTCTTAATTTTTTTCTCTCCTGCATCAGCAACTTTTCACTTTGTTTCCTTCCTTTCAGCACTTAACATATTCAAGTTTCTTCCATCAAAAAAAAAGTAATTCTTTAACCTTTTACATTACTCCATGTGTTGCCTTATTTTCCCCCTTCAAAGAATTAACTACATTAATTGTCTCAATTTACTTATGCCCCATTCATTCCTTAGTCTTCTGCACTATAGACTCTGCCACTATATCACTGCAACTATTTTAGCCTAGTCCACTATCCAGTCAGGACTTCATTGCTAAATTCAGTGGACTCTTCTTAGTCCACCTTTTACTAGACTTCTCTGCAGGTTTTGATACTACTTTCTTTCTGTCCCTCTTTTTTAAATCCTTACCTGAAGATATGTTTATTGATTTTTTTAGAGTGAGAAGAAAGGGGTAGGAGCAAAGAGAGAGAAATATTGATCAGTTGCCTCCCGTATGCACCCCTACCAGGGACTGAACCCGCAGTCTTTTGTTGTGCAAAATGACATTCCAACCAACTGAGCCACCTTGCCAGGGCTTCTTTTTGCTCCTTCTGAAAATCTTTTTCTTGCTGGTTCTTCTCTTTGGTTTCATCTCATCTACTCTCATGCCTTGGATTACTATGTATATGCTAATTACAGTAAATTGGTGTCCTCAGCTTTCTCTTGAGCTTTAGATGTGTTTATCCAGGTTGCCATCCGCACTTGGGTGTCTTACAGGTACCCAAACTCAACTTACACAAAATGGAACAATTATCTTCCTGTTTCCTCCTGCTGTGTTTCTTACTCCAGTGCAGAGTGTTTTCTGTTAACCAAGGCAGATTTCATTTTTCTTGACTCTTCCTTATCTCCAGTGTGTAATCACCAAGTGCTATTGGTTTTACTTTACATCTATCCTGTCTACTGTGTATAGCAACCACCATTCTGTAGTAGCCACCATCTCTCACCTGAGAAATTTTAATACTGTTTACCTTTAACTGGTGTCTCTGCCTCCTATTCTTATTTACCCTTCATAAGCATTCAAAAGATAGTTGCAGATATTTTCCCCCAAATAAAATATAATTAATATTCATCTGTTAAAAAATCTTTAATGGAGTACTTCCTGTTGTTCTTAGAGTAAAAAGACTTTTAAGTTCTGATTCCTCATTATATCCCCTGCTTTCATCTTCAGTTGTTCACTCTATCTGTTTTTTCTTCAAATGGTTTTCTTTCATCTCATATGCCATCATACTGTTTCCCCTCTTAACTTACACACACACTCTCTGTGGTTTGTGCTTGCCCTATTGGAATGTACGTTCCATTTCTTAAAAATTGTGGTGGGTTAGTTATTTATCTAGTCCAGTAGATACAGAAAGCTTAAAAGAAGGAACTCTGTTGTATCCTGGTATCTAGTCAGTTCTGGATTACATAGTAAGTGCTTAATATACGCATGTTGAGTGAATCTATTTGAAGGTATCTGGGGAAGTGAAGACCATGTCATGTTTTAAATTATAACCATTTTGCACTTCAGTGATGAATTTCTTTCTTTTTTTTGATCCACTAATATGTGAATGGGTTTTAGAAAGCAAGTTTTATATTATATATGTGTGTATTGTGCATACTAGAGTGGCAAGAACCTATTGCTGGAAAGTCAGAAACTCCATTGTCTTCCCCAAGTAACTGTGGGGCCTTGAACAAATATTATTCTTTTGAATCTCATCAAATAATGGGGTTGGATTAGACTGTCTAAAAAGCTTTTCCTGTGTGACATTTTGAATATATGTGAGAGGGTGTCAAATACGTATTAAATATGGGGTTTATATTTATTTATATTTTATTTTATTAAAAATGCACATAAGTTTTAGATACATCTATATATTAAAATAACTTTGTTTTTTACAGGAAAGATGATAAAGACTATGCTTTAAAACAAATAGAAGGAACCGGAATCTCTATGTCGGCATGTAGAGAAATAGCAGTAAGTGAAGCTCTTTTTATCATCATTATTACCAACTGACTTACATAGTCAGTTATTTAGGTCTTTGAGTTGTGTTTTTCACATATGCACATTAATTGAAAATCAGTATTTTCATATCAACTATCTATAAAAAATATACTTACTTTATAAAAGAGAACTAAAGATCTAATAAAAATTTCTATATAACTTCATTTTACTGGGATGAAATCAATCTCAGCAATTTATATAAACATATATTTTCTCAATAAATGTCCCTAAATAGTTAAGGGTTCAGTTCTTATTATTTCATCTAATGTAATACAAGTGGTATATTCATATAAAATTAATATTTCTATTTTTATGAGATTGCTGCTTACATGAACTTAAAATGAAGTTGTGTTATTTGATTTTTACTGTATCTGTCTATTTATTTATGTAAAAATATATGCCTTTTTCCTTTGGAAGCACAGCTTTCCATATGGTATTACAGTCTCATTTTAATTTCCAAGGGAAATATTCTTTATGTTTAATCCATTACCAAATTATTTGTACAATTACACTGAGTATTACTCCCATGAGATTTTACTTCTGCTTTTAGTGTTGTAAAACTATGGGGCCAAATTTGTCTTTCTGGCTTTAATTTAAATAATTTTATGACTTAATATTAATTCAAATAATTTTGCCCCTTTAACAGATTCTCTACCATAGGGGTTTTACCTAGCAGTCATTTATTGTGTATCATGTTGACAGAATCTAGAGTACGTGGAAGTAAAGAAACAGAACAAGTAAGGGTCCCTGGCCATAAGTAATTACATGCTGATGAGGAAAGAGACTAATAAATCTTATAATAAGAACAATGTGCCAAGAATTATGACAGAAATATGTAAAGAATGGCAGAAGAGTATACTTCTAAATCACAGAGCCAAGGAAGGTTCTAGTTTTGGAGGACATGTAAGAATTACAAACATGAAAGAAGACTAGGGTGGGATGGAGGGCATTCTTAACCAAAGGTATGCCAGGTTGGAAATTGTGTTTTACTTAATTGATGAATTTTTTAAACTTTTGAATCTTGAGGCAAAATATCTGTACATTGTCAGTTCTTTAACAGCTATTAGTCTATATATTCTAGTCAGTTTTAAAGAACTAAAATTCATTGAACTATGATAGTGACATTAGAAGTCATGATAGTAATTACTTTTGGAGGTGACAGGGAGTGGCAAGAAGTGGAGACAAGGTAGTTTTCAGAATGCTGGTAATGTTATATTTTCTTGATCTTACTCAGAGTTTGGTTATGTGAGTTGAATATGTGAAAACTCACTGAGCTGTGTATCTATGGTTCAGTGCTTTTCTCTGTGTTTATTATATTTCAACCAAAAGTTTTAAAAACAAACAAAATTCCATTGATTTCAGGAACAGACACTCTTATCTTCATGTTTATATTGATAAGTGTAAATTCAGTCTAAGCACAGAAAGGACTACGAAAGCTTATTTTTTAATACTTTTTTTAAAGATTTTTTTTGTTTTTAGAGAGAGGGTGAGGGAGGGAGAAAGAGATGGAGAGAAATCTCAATGTGTGGTAGCCTCTTGTGTGCCCCCTAGTGGGGACATGGCCCAAAACCCGGGCATGTGCCCTGACTGGGAAGAGAACCAGTAACCCTTTGGTTCCCGGGCATTTGCTGAGTCCGCTGAGCCACACCAGCCAGGGTCAAAAGCTTATTTTAATGTATTTGATTGTATTTCTTCAACCTAAGATGAACAGAAATTTTTAATTTTAGTGAAGTCTAATTTACAAATTTTTCCTTTTACAACTATTATTTTTTGTGTGTCTGGCTGAATAAATCTTTATTGATCCTCTGATTGTGAAGGTGTTTCTCTGTTTTCTTCTAAAAGCTTGTATAGTTTTAACTTTATTTTCTAATCTACAATTAAATTTAGTTTGTGGTATGATGTAAGGCTTGAGGCTCTCTTTCTGTCATTCCATATGAATGTACAATTTTTTTTTGAAAAGATTATTCCTATTGAATTCCTTTGGTACCTTTATAGAAAACTAAATGGCTTTGTAAGTATGGGACCAATTCTAGGCTCTGTGTTGTTCCATATATCTCTTTGTCTTTATGCCAATACCGTATTGCTCTAGTATTATAGCAAGACTTAAAATAAGGCCATATAAAGCCACCAGCCTTACTCTTGTTTCAGGATTGTTCGACCTTTGCATTACTACATTAAATTTTTAATCAGTCCATTTCTAATTCTAAAACATCCTTGCTAGAATTATGATTTGGATCAATTCAAAGAATTGATATCTTAATAACATTGAAACTTGCTAGTCATGAATCTAAAAAAACACTTTCCATTTTTAAAGATTTTTTAAATTTCAGTGTTTTTTAGTTTTGTTAAATTCATTCCTAGGCACTTCATGTTTTCTGACACTACATTATTATGTGGAATTATTTTTAAATTTTCATTTTCCATTTGTTTGTTTCTGTGTTCAGTTAATAGAATTGATTTTTAATATTACTAGATATTTATTTATATACAGGGTGGGCAGAAGTATGTATACAGTTTATATGGAAAATAATACAATAATCAGTAATGATACAAGAATAAACTGTTTTGCATAATCACAGCTATAACCTACTTTTGCTCATCCCTGTATATTATAAATCTAAATTCACTGGTAGGTTTTGGTGACATCTTAGGATTTTCTACATAAGTTATTATGTTATCTGTGAATAAAAATAGTTTTACTTCTTTCCATCTTTAGGCTTTTAATTTTTTTCTTTTTTTTATTGCACTGGCCTAGGGCCTTTCGTACAATGTTGAATAGCAGTAAGAGTAGACTGCTGTGACTTGTTTCCATTTTGGGGGCAAGTGTTTTTTAGTGTTTCACCATCATATAAAATTCTAACTATAGGCTTTTTATAGATGCCGTTAGTCAGGCTTAGGATGTTGCTTCTATTTTTTCATAAATGGTATTGAGTTTTATCAGATGTTTTTTTGTGGTGTTAAGGAGTTCTAAGTCTATCTATGAGTTTGAACGATTATCTAATTATCTTTCTTGTAATGCCTTTGTCTTTGGTAGGAAGATCATAGTGTCCTCATGAAACAAGTTAGGGAGCATTTTTCCATTCTTTATTTTCTGACAGAGTTTCTACATGATGGTAAATAATGTGATAACCAGCTAGTGTTATGTTCTTAGTAGACATGGAGCTCCTCAGATTTTACATTTCATCTTGTGTTTGATAAGTTGTATTTTTACATAATTTCTACATTTTATTTAAGTTGTTGAATTCATTAGCGTAAACTTGTGCATAGTAGTCTCTTTATTGTCTTTTCACACCTGTAGCTTCTTCAGTGATATCCCTGTTTCATTGCAGATTTGCTAATTTGTGTTTTCTGTCTGTATCATAGATTTCTGCTCTTACCTTTATTATTTTCTTTTGTTTATTTTTGGCTAACATTTCCTTTTTATTTTCTTAACCTGTAACCTTCAGTCATTTATTTTTACACTATTCTTTTCTAATATAAACAATGAAAACTGTAAATTTTTCTATAAATTTTGGAATATGTTTTACTTACATTCCAAAAATTTTATTGTGTTTTAATTATTATTTAGTACAAAATATTTCAAATTTTCTTTGTGCTTTATCTTTTACTCATGAGTTATTTAGAAATGTATTGTTTACTTTTTAAATATGTGAGTCTTTCTAGATAATTTATTGTTGTTGATCACTAATTTATTTTGTGGTCAGAGAAAAGATACCCTGATTATGTTTTAGAGATACATACTGAAATATTTGTAGATGAAATCATGCGATGTCAGGAATTAACTTCAAAATAATTACAGTTAAGGCAGGAAGAGAGGGTGTGAAGATAGATAAAATGATACAGGCTGTGAGAGGATTATAGTATATGGGGATTTGTTTTACTATGTTATTTTACTTACTTTACAAACAATTTCCATAATAAAAAGAAAAACATCATTTCCTATGCCAAGTCTTATCAGACCTTTCTCTCTTTTATTTATGAAATCTTCCTCTGAGAAGTCCTCTTTTCCCACCACTCACCTCCATTATTCTCTAAGAATCCATACCTAATTTTTTTCATAGCACATACTACAAATTATAAGGTGTTTCTTCTTATTTATTTGTTTACCTTCTATTTGTTGTTCTAGCCCCACTACACGGTGACATTTCTTCACCAGTGTAAACTAAATTGGCAGTCTTTGTAAATAAGTGTAAAAGGAAGGAAGAATAGAACTCTGAGAATGTCTACCAAAGTTCAGAGCATTTCATCCTCACTGTATTGTAAGTGGTTTGTTTTTGTATTTCCAGAATTTCCTGTGAACTGGAATTATTTATCATACTGCTTTATAAAACTGCTGTAGTCGACCCTCCATATTCCAAGACACAGCCTTGTAGTTGAGATAGGGAACGTGCGTGAGCAGAGGTAGAGTTCCAGGATCTAGTTTCTGAAGCTCAGGTCTACTTTAACCTGAGCACCTCAGGTTTTTGTTTTTGTTTTTGTTTTAAATCCTCACCCAAGGATACTTTTTTCCATTGCTTATAGAGAGAGAGAGGAAAGGAGAGAGATAGAGAGAGAAATATCAATTGGTTGCCTTCTTGTACTCGCCCCAAACAGGGATGGAACCTGCAATCTGGGTAGATGTCCTGGCTGGGAATTGAACCAGCTACTTTTGGTCTTTAGGATGATGCTCCAACAACTGAGCCACACCAGCTAGGGTGCACCTCATTTTTAAAAATCAATTTGGCAGAATTCTATTGAAGAAAAGTTTTCACAACTTTTTTCAAAATTGAAATAAATTTTGGAATAATTCTCCTTTAGCTTTTGGAGTAATTTAAAAGTTTTTATTTCTTGATTTGCGAGACAAGAAGGGGGAGGGGAGAGAAAGAGAAAAAAACATCGATTTGTTGTTCCACTTATTTATGCATTCATTGGTTGCTTTTTGTGTGTGCCCTGACCAGAGATTGAACCCACAAACTTGGTGTATTGAGACAATACCCTAATCAACTGAGCTACCTGGCCAGGGCTACTTTTATAGTAATTTTAACTCAACTATTATACTTACAGCATAAATTTAGAATTAATTATTTTTGTTCTAAAATTTTTAATATTAGAAATCAATGCCATTTTGAGAATATTACAGGTTTTCTTAAACTACTTTCTAATTCTCTACTGTCAGTGGTATTTATTGATAAGATATAGTTTTAAACATTATTAAATATTTATTAATACTTTAAAAGTTCAGATTGGTATTTTGGCACAACTAGAATGAATTAAGTTTATTATAAATGATGTATTAAAATATTTATACTTTTAGCAGTGATCTTAGAACTCAGAGAATTATCAGATTTTATTCCCAGTAGAATTAGAAAAACTTAGATAGTTTCTGTGATGGAAACCATTGCATAAATTTATTTAAACCTTTTCTTTGAATATTTTTAACACAAAATCTTCTAAAGGGCAAAAGATAACTTACAAAACGTTAAGAAATAGGCATTTATATACTGTGGGCTCTGTATGGGTGATGAAATGCTAAAGTTCTATTCATCAAATATGAAAACTGTGGAATACTCCTACAATGTTTGAGTCCCAAGTTCACAGTACTGCAAGTATTGCTTGTGGTTAAAACCCAAGCTAGATTACCTGAGGTTTTATTCTGGCTTTACCTGTTAACTATCTTGAAAGACCCAAAGTAAGTTACTTAATTTCTGTGTTTTAGTTTCTTCATTGAAAATAAGAATAATTATAATATCTCATAGAGTTATGGTGAAAAAGAAGCTTATAACATCTCATCAGATGTCATTCATTCAAGTATTTGCCAAGTACTTAATACACACCTTTACCAGGTGCCAGGCAGTACACTAGAAGCTAGCAGAGCACTGGCAAGCAAGACGCAGCACCTGCCGTGGTTCAGTTAACAGCCTAGTATGTATTTAAAACATCTGTGTGTGGATTGTAAAGAGAGCTAGTCCCCTAGGGTATGAGGTTTTAGGAGGTATTGGTATTAGCCATAGAGTACTGGTTTTGTATTTTAAAAAGTTTATTTTTAAAGCATTTAAATCCTAATTCTAACCATTACCTAGAAATGTGATCTTCGGTAAATTTTTTAATCCCCTTTTACCACTATTTCCTCATCCGTAAAATAGAAGTACAGTAATCCCCCTTTATCCACAGAGGATATGTTCCCCCACCGGATGCCTGAGAACACCGATGGTACTGAGGCCTACATGCTATGCACTTGACCCTTGAACAATATGGAGGTTGGGGCACCAAAATCCTTCCTCCTTCCTGCACAGTTGAAAATTCAGGCATAACTTTTGACTCTCCAAAAACTTAGTTAACGGTCTGCTGTTGACCAGAAACCTTAACAATAACATAAATAATCGTTTAATACATACTTTAATGTGTTATATGTATTATATACTGTATAATTACAATAAAATAAGCTAGAGAAAACAAAATGTTACTAAGAAAATCATCATGAAGAGAGAATACATTTACAGCATTTATTTTAAAAATCCACACGTAAGTGAACCCATTGTAATTCAAACTTGTGTTGTTCAAGTGTCACTTGTACTGCTTTTTTCTATATATACAACATATGATAACATTTAATTTACAGATTAGGCACAGTAAGAGATTAATAACAACTAATAGCAAAATAGAACAGTTATGATAATATACTGTAACAAAAGCAGTGTAAATGGCTTTGGGGCCATTATTTAGTGAAATAAAGGTTACCTGAACATAGGCATGGTGACACCATGACAGTGGGTCTGATAACTGAGACAGTTACTAAGTGACTAATGGGTGGGGAGTGGATACAGTGTGAATATGTTGAACAAGGGGTATGATTCACATCCCAGCCTGGACAGTGCAAAATTTAATCATGCTACTTAGAATGACATGCAATTTAAATGTATGAATTGTTTATTTCTGGCTTTTTCCATTTAATATTTTCAGACCTTGGTTGACCATGGGTAACTTAAACCACAGAAAGTGAAACTGCAGATAAGATAGGACTACTGACATATAAATACAAATTTCATAGGGTAATTCATGATTGAGATAATATATGTCATATGTTTAGCACTATATGTGGCAGCTAGGAAGAGCTTAATAAAATAGTTGCCGCTTTTTAATTTTTTCTAATATAAGAGCTAAAATTCATCTTAGAGGTGAAATTGAGGAGACATCAAAGAATAGCTTTATATGTAGGTTTCTAATAATTGGAGAGAATGTTTGCCAAAGCTTTGGATTTTGTTTATGTTCATTTCTACCCTGCCAGTTTCCAGAAAGGACTTGAAACAGCTGCCTAGCCAAGAAATGTGTTCCAGTTGTGAGGTAATGGAGAAAACACTGACCCAGAACTGAGATGAATTTAGCACTAGGTTTAGCTCTGTCAGCCAGCTGCATGACCTGGGTACTCTGAAGTCTAGGCTTTCCTTATCAGATTCTTTCCCTTGCGTATTAAATATGATATGGTTACTATTAGATACTGGTCTTTAGGTTTCTGAGGATTTGTACCTAATCTCTAAAGTCTCATAAGTTTGGAATTATATTTTAAAAGCAGAAATATATAAATTCAACTTAATCTTGCTTCTGGATAAAATAATTATCACTTTCTGGAGAATAATTGTTACTGTAAGAGACAATATACAGTCTATTCATAGTCCTTTTTTTGCTGAATTTATTTTAGAGTTTCTGATATTTTAACTTCACATTTATATTCTTTTTCTGGTAGTAATGTTCTTATAAAAGTTACTGAAGTCTTAGGTTCTAAGACATTATTCTCACATGGTTGTTTGGAACACATTTGGAAGGTACTGTGTAGGTTAGTTTTAACATAATAATTATCAGGCTTTGTGAGAAGTTTTTCCCTTGTCATTATTGGTATTATTTGTGTTTTTGCCTGGTGGGATGGAAGTACTTTTTACCTGATGGATTATTAGGGCCACTTTGGTTATTAAATGGGGATAAAATAAGGAAATAGAAGACTTTAAATAGAAGAATGTCCTTCTATTTAGGACATTTAACCTTTCTTATCTTCTACTAGGAGATAAGAAAGGTTAAAGCCAAGAAAATGTGTTCTACTTAGATGCTTCTGTCTATATAAATTCTGTATTACTATATGGAAAAGGTTGCAAAATTTTAATCAACTTACTATATAATTGAAATGGCTGAAAAAATAGGTGCTATGTCTCACGATGTTACAGAGCTTATTCTCATGTGATATTTGGTATTAATGAATGTAGTGTTTTCTAATGTTGCAATTAGTATGTTTTTAAAAGAATAACAAGCTGAAGATTTGTTTGAAGTTCAGTTGCTTTGTGATGTCAAAACATAGACAACTAGCAGAATGGGAGAGAGTATTTGTAAATCATGTATCTGCTAAGGGATTAATACCTAGACTGTATAAAGAAT
Source organism: Phyllostomus discolor (assembly GCF_004126475.2). Taxonomy (NCBI): domain Eukaryota; kingdom Metazoa; phylum Chordata; class Mammalia; order Chiroptera; family Phyllostomidae; genus Phyllostomus; species Phyllostomus discolor. The sequence continues at coordinate 110,465,566 of NC_040904.2, forward strand.
TACAGCTCAATAACAACAAAAACCAAAAGAACTTTAAGAAACATTTCTCCAAAGAAGGCATACAAATGATCAATAAGCACATGAAAAGATGTTCAACATCATTAGCTACTAGAGAAATGCAAATCAAAACCATAATGAAACACTACTTCATACCAATTAGGATTTGACTGTTAAAAAGATGAAGTGTGGTGAGAATGTAGAGAAGTTTGGAACCCTCATAGATTTCTGATGGTAGTATAAAATGGTTCAGCCTCTGTGAAAACCATTGTGGTGGTTTCTCCAAAAGTTAAACATAGAACTATCATATGATGCAGAATTTCACTTCTAGGTATACAAGGTCTGTCCAGAAAAATCCCAGCCATTGTTAATATATCAAGAACAGTTTTTACAACATCAGTGTAACCTGGCAGCCAAGGAGAGTGGACTGGAGCGCACATGTGTAAACAATGACAACTACACTGTACTAGTCAGTGGGAGCGGTAGAGCTGTTGAGTGTGGCCGTCACATTCAAAATGAGCAAGTAAAGCAATGAATCTGCATTAGATTTTGCATTATGCTTGAACATTCCTCTGTGGAAACTTTATGGATGCTTAAGAAGGCTGCAGCTACGGGCAACTGGTGATTGGAAGCTTTATCACCATGATGTGCCTGCTCATGCATCACGTCTTGTGCAGGGATTTTTGGTGAAACATCAAATCACCCAGGTGACTTGTCCCCCTGCCCAGATTGGGCACCCTGTGACTTCTGGCTTTTCCCAAAACTAAAATCACCTTTGAAAGGGAAGAGATTTCAGACCATTGATGAGATTCAGGAAAATAGAATGGGGCAGCTGATGGTGATTTGGAGAACCGTGTGAGGTCCCAAGGTGCCTCTTTTGAAGGGGACTGAAGCATCATTATCCTGTGTACAAACTTTTACCTTTTCTTGAAATAATAAAGCATAAGAATGCCCAAAATGTACTTCTTGTATCTTGTATCTTTTTCAATAAATGTCTCTATCTTTCATATTACATGGGTGGATACCTTCTGGACAGACCTTCATATATCTAAAGAATTGAAAGCAGCAGACTCAGAAACCTGTACACCAATGTTCATAGCAGCAGTATTCCCAATAATAGCCAAAACATGGAAACAACGCACGTTCATCAGCAGATGAATGGATAAAGAAAATGTGGTGTATACATATATAGGAATGCATTAGACAATAAAAAGGAATAAAATTCTGAGTCATGCTACAACATAGATAAACCTTGAAGCATTGTGCTGAGTAATATTCCAGGCACAAAAAGACAGATATCATATACTAGTAATTCCACTTATATGAGGTACCTAAAATAGGCAAGTACTGAAACAGAAAGTAGAATAGAGATTACCAATAGCCAAGGGGCAAGAAAATGGGAAGTTATTGCTGAATGGGTACCAGGTTTCTGCTTAGGATAATGAAAAAATTCTAAAATGGATAGTGGGGATGGTGTACAACATTGTAAGTATATGCAATACTAATGAATTATACACTTAAAAATTGTGAAAATGGGAATTTTCACAATTTTGGGAATTTTTGTGTTTTGTATATTTTACTGCAATAAACAATAACAACCAAAATATATTTATTTCCCTATTACCTTTTCAGTATTTTTTTCTTCCCCCCAGGCTTTTTTCTCATTTATCACTGAAGCACCTGTGTGGATATCTCAAAATTGTGTGGGGACTTAAACCAGATTTTTAGGATTGGAAATTATTAGATTTTAGGATTTTAAGATTAGTTTTACATTGCTTTTGAATTACCAATGGTGTAGGTTTTTTCAAACATTTTTATGGCAAAGATTTTTAATGGATTTCCTTTGTTTTGCAGTTACTTCGAGAACTTAAGCATCCAAATGTCATCTCTCTTCAGAAGGTGTTTCTGTCTCATGCTGATAGGAAAGTATGGCTTCTGTTTGACTACGCTGAACATGACCTCTGGGTAAGGTGAATTGCTGGTAGACATGGAACCACGAGTTTTAGTCAGGGGTAGTAAGAGTAACCAAAAACAATTTTAGGAGTTAATCTTACTCTGAGATTTATATTCTAAAATAAAAGTAACATGACAGAATGTGGTTTACATATTACCAAGGCTAAAGTATTTTGCTTTGTATTATTTTTTTTATCTTACTAGTTGGACCTTTGTATTGGGGTGGCCAAAAAATCCATATTTTTTTCCCATGAACTAAAAGACACGTTTTTCATTTTCACCAATAACTTTATGATTTGGATATTTTGAGAATGTTGGCTATCTCCCACGTGGTATAACAATTACTCTCAATTAATATCTCGATTTGATCACTATCAACATCAACTGGTCTACCTGACCATAGAGCATCGTCCAGTGAGAAATCTCCAGCACGAAACTTCACGAACCCCTTTTGACACATTCGATCAGTCACAGCACCTTCTCTATACACTGCACAAATCTTTTCTTTTTCATTTCATTTGCATTTTTACCTTTCTTGAAATAATAAAGCGTAAGAATGCCCAAAATGTTGCGTATTTTCTTCCATCGTCATATTAAAGTGGCTACACAAATATTCACCAATTTTGATAAGTTTTTTTCAATGCATGCTGATATTACAGCTGTCACAATACAATCTAACAAAATTGTTTCAAATGAAGGTAGAGACAACTTAGCATTGCTAGGCCCACCTTACTGAAAAAAAAAACAAAAAAACAACAACAGACTTTTTAGCCAAACCAGTAACACATTACAGAAAGCAGTAGAATCTGAGGAGTATAAGCAGCTACTCAATATTGTTGCCTAGTTATTCATTTTTGATAAAATAAGAAATTAACTGTGTTAATGTTTGCTATGAGTTTAAAAGCAGCATATTTCCTTTTATTCTGTAGTGTGAAGGAATATAAAATGAGAAGGTGGTCTCCTTGTAGGGAAACAAATATGTTATATTTGGAAGGCGACTGAGATCTAGTGTTTCTGTTATTTGTCATGTGACATTAACCAAGTTTCTTAATCTCTGTGAAGCTATAGTTACCCCATTTATAAAATGTAATGCTTTTCTTGCCCTTTTTAATAGTATTTTACTGAAGAGTAATTTTGTGTCTAAAATGTTTTATAAACTAAATATACTATACAAATGTAGGAAACGTACTAATCATTTTTTAATATCATTCACAATTGATATTCAGTATTCTAATGTATTTCCTTTTTTATCAGCAGAAATTCAGTAGTACACTACTTGAATTGGGCATATTCTTGTATGTGAAGAATTCTTGGCAGAGAACTTACTACAAAATTAGATTGTCATAAAAGTAGAGTCTCTTGTGGCTTTGAGTTATTTTGTGTTTGTGTGACCTATAAAGAGAATATTTTTAGGTATCCAGACTCAAATATTTGAAGAGTCTTGAAGTCAAGTAATTAAAGTTTATCAGTTTAACAAATACAATGAAAAAAAAAAGGATGCTATGTTGATAAAAATCAATATAAACTAAGATTTTAACTATTTTGTCTAAATAGCTAGGAATAAAAACAACTACCTGAGTATTTTGCATTTACTAGAAGATCGTTTTTAAAATTGTTATTTATGAAAGTCTTGAATAACTCAAAATTAACTCCTTTGTTAAATATAACAGATTTTTTAAAAAATCTATAATGCCATATTTGGAGTAAGACTTTTTGATATGTATATAATAAAGATCTATAACAATAGCCAAAATAATTTTGAAACATTCACAAAACTTATATCCTGATCAGTTATGTGTAAAAAACAGGTTAACACAGATTACAATCTAAAAAACAAGTAAACAAGACCCAATACTATATTAATTTATTAACAACTACTTCAATACTGTGAACTGTATTTTTTCTGACATTTAAAAGTAATAAAATCTTGCCCTGGCCTGCATGGCTCAGTTGGTTGGAGCATGGCCCTGTAACCAAAAGGAGCATTTTGATTCCCTGTCAGGGCACATGCCGGGTTGTGGGTTTGATCCCTGGTCTGGACACATATGACCCCTGGTTTGATTCTGGTATGATTCCAGTACAGGCGCGTGCGATACCTGCTATGATTCTGGTATGGGTGCCTGCTCTCACTAGTACAGGCACATTCAGGAGGCAACCGATCAATGTTTCTCTCTTTCTCATTGATATTTCTCTTTCTCCCTTCCTCTGTCTCTAAAAAGGAATGAAAAAATGTCCTTGCATGAGGATAAAAAAAAAAGTAATAAGGTCTTTAAATACTGCACTGTGTTTTGCATACTGGTCTGTATTTGCTAAATTTATTATGCCTGTGCATTTATTGAGACAAAAGAAAATACAGGATGTAGTAAAAGTAGGTTTACGGTTGTTTGTATGGAAAATAATACAATAATTAAAAAATAATAATATAAGAATAAACTCTGTTTACACATACTTACAACTGTAAACCTGCATTTGCCCTATCCTATATATATACCGATATGTAAGGGATTGTAATATCCTGACTCAGTTTCAAAAATCTTCAGAGTAGTTTCTCTTTTATTCAGATGCAGTTTGTAATTGTAAATACAAAATTTTAAACTAAAACCAGCATACATTCCAGTAAAATTGTTTACAGTAAATTTACCTTCAAAAAATAGTAAAATAGTTTTAAACTCTTTTGCTAATTTTCTGAGTTAGCCTTATTTATGTAGTTGTAACTTTAGCAGATTTTAGAAATTGAAACATAGCTGGGTTTCATATGCTTTCAGATTTGTAAGAACAACTTTCACTCTATTTGTAGATTTCAGTTTTCCATGACTAAATGTAATGTGATTCAAATTGTTTTTTTTTTAAGTATTTGTTATTCATTATGCTATTACAGTTTTTCTGATTTTTCCCCGTTTATCCCCACTCCACCCTGGCTCCCCAACCCTCAGACATCCCCCCCCCTTAGTTCATGTCCATGGGTTGTACATATAAATTATTTGAGTCCTCTGTTTCCTACACCATTTTTTCTCTCTCCCCATCTATTTTATGCCTACTAATTACGCTGCTTCTTCCCTGTACCTTTTCCCCCTATTCCTCCCTTCCCCCTCGCCACTGAATCCCTCCATGTGATGTCCATTTCTCTGATTCTGTTCCTGTTCTGGTTGTTCACTTAGTTTTTCTTTTCATTCTATTTCTTTTCTTTGAGGTTCATTTGTTGATAGTTGTGAATTTGTTGTCATTTTACTGTTCATAGTTTTTGATCTTCTTTTTCTTAGATAAGTCCCTTTAATGTTTCATATCATAATGGCTTAGTGATGATGAACTCCTTTAACTTGACCTTATCTGAGAAGCACTTTATCTGCCTTTCCATTTTAAATGAAAGCTTTGCTGGATAGAGTTATCTTGGATGTAGGTCCTTGCCTTTCATGACTTCAAATACTTCTTTCCAGCCCCGTCTTGCCTGTAAGGTTTCTTTTGAGAAATCAGCTGATAGTCTAATGGGAACTCCTTTGTAGGTAACTGTCTCCTCTCTTCTCTGGCTTCTTTTAGGATTCTCTCCTTATCTTTATCTTGGATACCTTAATGATGATGTGCCTTGGTATGTTCCTCTTGGGTACAACTTTTTTGGGACTCTCTGGGCTTCCTGGACTTCTGGAAGTCTATTTCCTTTGTGAGATTGGGGAAGTTTTCCTTCAGTGTTTGTTCAGATACATTTTCACTTTCTTGCTGTTGTTCTTTGCCTTCTGGCACCCCTGTGATTTGGATATTGGAACATTTCAAGTTGTCCCAGAGGTTCCTAAGCCTTGCTTCATTTTTTTGAATTTTTGTTTCTTCCTTTTCACCTGGATGGATGTTTATTTCTTTCTTTTCTTCCAAATTGTTGCTTTGAGTCCTGGTTTCCTTCCTGTCACTGTTGGTTCCCTGAATATTTTGCTTTATTTCACTTTGGGTATCTTTCATTTGTTTTTTCATTTTTTGATCAAGCTCAATCAGATCTGTGAGCATTTTGATTACCAGGGCTTTAAATTCTCCATCAGATAGGTTGGCAGTCTCCTCATTGCTTAGTTCTGAGGTTTTGCTCTGTTCTTTCATCTGGGCCATATTTCTTTTTGTCTTGGCATAGCTGCTAGGTTGTAAGGGGGCTGGGCCTTAGTTGTTCACCAGGACAGGGCAACCCTCCTTGCTGCACTGCAGCACTGCCTGTGGGGGAAGGGCCAGCGAGGGAACAGTGTGGCCTGCCTGCTTGTCTCTAGTGCACTTTTCAATGAACTCTTGTGTAAGACTGGGAGAAACTCCCACCATGGCAACCCCACTGTAGTCCACAGTCAGCTCTGAGTCTCAGTTTTCCCCTTATGTCAGCCCCTCCGACACAGCCCATGGACTTCGGCAGCCAGCTCTGCCCCCAAGATCCAATGCTTCGCTGCAATTTACTGAGTCAGCCCTGTGGTCCACTGCCTTACTGGTATGGTTCTGGTTGATTTTTTCTTTAATTCCTTGATTGTTGGAGTTCCATGCAGTTTGATTTCATGATGCTTTTGGTTATTTATTGATTTTAGATTGGTTGATATTCTCCTTTTGGTTTTGTGAGGAAGTGGAGGGTTACTACCTACACCTCCATCTGGGCCTGAACTCCAAATTGTTTTTATAAGTTATTTGGAAAGAATTATTTCAAATAAAATGCACACATGAAATTTTCTGTTTTATGAAATTATGATTCAAGGTTTATGCTGGTTGTAAATATTTTTTCTTTCATTGTTAGCTTTTCTTCTTTTAAAAGAAATCAAATCAGACTTCCGGGCAAGAGAGAGGAATAGGTAGATATACTTTGCTCCCTCTCACAAACAAAAAAAGGACAACAACAAAATTTAAAAACAAAGATAACCAGAACTGCCAGAAAATCAAACTGTATGGAAGTCCAACAACCAAGAAGTTAAAGAAGAAACATTCATCCAGACCCGTGGGAGGGGTGGAGATGGGCAGCCAGGGTGGAGACGACTTGCAGCAAGGCAGCAGCTGGAGGACTGCAGCAGGCAAGGCATCTGGCTGATGGAGCAGGCAGTGCCACATTTGCATGTGGATAAATCGGGAGGAAAAACGGGAGCGACACAGACCATGCAACCCAGGGTTCCAGTGCAGAGAAATAAAGCCTCAAAACCTTTGACTGAAAAAAATCTGTGGGGCTTGAGGCAGCAGGAGAAACTCCCAATGTCACAGGACAGTTCATTGGAGAGACCCACAGGATCCTAGAACGTACACAAAACCACCCACCAGGGAATCAGCACCAGAAAGCCCAATTTGTGGGTAGCAGAGGAAGTGACTGAAAGCTTACCAAGAGCTGAGCAAGCGGCATTGTTCCCTCTCAGACTCCTCCCCAACATACAGCATCACAAAGCAGTGAAGTGGGTTGCCACACCCTAGCAAATAACTAAGGCTCCACCCCTTACTACATAACAGGCACGCTGAGACAAAAAAAAATATGACCCAAAGCTCCAGAAAAAAATACAACTAGGCTATGAAGAGATAGCCAACCTATCAGATGCAGGGTTCAAAACACTGGTAATCAGGATGCTCACAGAAATGGTTGAGTATGGTCACAAAATAGAGGAAAAAGTGAAGTATATGAAAAGTGACATAAAAGAAAATGTACAAGGAGCCAGCAGTGAAGGGAAGGAAACCAGGACTCAAATCAATAGTTTGAAGCAGAAGGAAGAAATAAACATTCAACCAGTACAGAGTGAAGAAACAAGAATTCCAAAAAACAAGGAGAGGCTCAGGAACCTATGGGACAACTTTAAGTGCTCTAACATCCGAATCATAAGGGTGCCAGGAGAAGAGGAAGAGCAAAAATATGAAACTTATTTGAAAACATAATGAAGGAGAATTTCCCTAATCTGGCAAAGGAAATAGACTTCCAGGAAGTCCAGGAAGCTCAGAGAGTCCCAAAAAAAGTTGGACCCAAGAAAGCACGCACCAAGGCACATCATAATTACATTACCCACGATGAAAGATAAGGAGAGAATCTTAAAAGCAGCAAGAAAAAAGGAGAGAGTTACCTACAAAGGAGTTCCCATAAGACTGTGAGCTGATTTCTCAAAAGAAATTTTACAGGCAAGAAGGGGCTGGAAAGAAGTATTTGAAGTCATGAAAGGCAAGAACCTACATCCAAGATGACTCTATCCAGCAAAGCTTTCATTTAAAATAGAAGGGCAGGACCTCCGGCCAAGATGGAGGCATAGGTGGACACATCGTACCTTCACGCACAACCAAGATTGGAACAACATCAATTTAGAGGCAGAATAACACCCAAAACTGACAGAAAATTTATTTGAATGGAAGTCGGACAGCCAAGAAGTTGAAATAGACCCATTCATCCAGACCAGTAGTAGGGGTGGAGATGAGCAGCTGGGCTCAGGTCTCAGCACAGAGAACAAGGAGAATTGGGTGCATAAGGCAGCCGGGAGCACGTAAGGCATCTGGGGTGCAGGCGCGCAAGATCGCAGCAGGTGGACCCTGAGTATGCAAGCGGCAGCTGGCAGACCCAGTGAGGTGGCGATTGTGGAGCAGGGCAGAGCGCACAACCCAGGATCCCAGAGAAGGGACTGAGGTCCCATGGAGAACAGAGCTACCGCCATTGTTCCCTCATGACCCCGCCCTCACAAACAACGTCACAATCTAGTGACTGGGGTGCCCCTGGTAAACACCTAAGGCTCCGCCCCTCACTGTAACAGGAGCGACCAGACCAGAGAGAGAGAGATGGCTCAAATAGAAGAACAAATCTGTGCCCCAGAACTCATCCTTTTGAGCGACTAAGAGATAGCTAACCTATCAGATGCACAATTCAAAACACTGGTGATCAGGATGCTCACAGAATTGGTTGATTTTGGTCAGAAATTAGATGAAAAAATGCAGGTTACCATAAAAGAAATGAAGGAAAATGCACAGGGAACCAATAGTGATAGGAAGGAAACTGGGACTCAAAACAATAGAAGGAAGAAAGAAACAACCAAACAGAAAAGAATGGAGAAATAAGAGTTCAAAAAAAGTGAGGAGAGGCTTAGGAACCTCCAGGACATCTTTAAACATTCCAACATCCAAATTATAGGGGTTCCAGAAGGGGAAGAGGTACAGCAACAGATTGACGTATTTGAACAAATAATAAAGGAGAACTTCCCCATCTTGGCAAAGGAAATACACTTACAGGAAATCCAGGAAGCTCAGAGTCCCAAAGAAGTTGGACCCAAGAAGAAACACACCAAGGTACATCATAATTACATTAGCCAAGGTAAAAATGAAGGACAGAATCCTAGAAGCAGCAAGAAGATAAGGAGACAGTAACCTACAAAGGAGTTCCCATCAGACTGTCCTAATTTCTCAAAAGAGACCTTACAGGCAAGAAGGGGCTGGAAAGAAGTATTCCAAGTCATGAAAGACAAGGACCTATATCCCAGATTACTCTATCCAGCAAATCTTTCATTTAGAATGGAAGGGCAGATAAAGTGCTTCTCAGATAAGGTCAAGTTAAAGGAGCTTATCATCACCAAGCCCTTACTTTATGAAATGTTAAAGGGACTTATCTAAGAAAAGAAGATTAAAAAAAATGTATAGTAAAAGGACAGCAAACTCACAATTATTAACAACCACACCTAAAGCAAAACCAAAGAAACTAAGCAAACAACTAGAACAGGAACAGAACCTCAGAAATGGAGGGTTAACAGCAGGGGGAGTGGGAGGAGGAGAGAGGGGGAAAAGGTACAGAGAATAAGTAGCATAGATTTTAGGTAGAAAATAGACAGGGGGAGGGTAAGAATAGTATGAGAAATGTGGAAGCTAAAGAACTTACAAGTAGGACACATGGACATGAACTAAAGGGAGGGAAGTGTGTGGGAGAGGGGGTACAGGGTGGAGGGGAGAGAAGGGGGGAAATGGGATAACTGTAATAGCATAATCAAAATATATTTTAAAAAAATAAATAAATAAAATGGAAGGGCAGATAAAGTGGTTCCCAGATAAGGTCAAGTTAAAGGAGTTCATCATCACCAAGCTCTTATTATATGAAATGTTAAAGGGACTTATCTAAGAAAAAAGACCAAAAATATGAACAGTAAAATGACAACAAACTCAAGAACTATCAACAACTGAACCTGAAAAAGCAAACAAAAATAAACTAAGCAACCAACTAGAATAGAAACAGATTCACAGAAATAGAGTTCACATAGAGGGTTATCAGTGGGGAGGGGGAAGGGGAAGAATGCAGAAAAAGATACAGGGAATAAAAAGCATAAATTGTAGGTACAAAATAGATGGGGGAGATTAAGAATAGTATGAGAAATGAAGAAGCCAGAGAAGTTTATATGTATGACCCATGGACATGAACTAAGTCGGGGAATGACGGTGGGAGAGAGGGTACAGGGCAGAGCAGAATAAAGGGGAGAAAAAATGGAACAACTCTAATAGTATAATCAATAAAATATATTTTTAAAAAATCAAATCCAATGAGGATTCTTTCAATAAAAATTTAGTAAATCAGATGCTAACATTGAATTGAACACCTAACCCATGCGACCTAACATGAAATCAAATAATCCCTATTTATGAGGAAATTTCCAGTCTGGTTTATAAACACGATTTGTAGTAAAACATAGTTGAGCATAGAAGATAATAGAATTCATCATAATATTGCCAGCTGTGTATAGACAGTCAATACTGGCTTTGTCATCATTTTAGTAATACTCATTTAAGGCAAATAAGTACTTTTAATGTCCATTTTAGTAAAAATTCAATGATAATTGGGTTTGTGAAAACCTACTGCTTTATTTTCTTAATGTAATTGGAATATTGAAATGAATGAGCTAGAGTATAAGGCAGCAGAGGGTAACCAAAAAACAGTTGTAGTAAAAAGAGTCTTTTAAAAAATTACTTAGGCGTTGGTGAAATTCCATGACATGCATATCCCTTATTTGTTATATAGCCCTGTAATAAAAATAAAATACAAGAAATGTCCCCACTGTAACTTTTTGTAATTATAAACTGTTGGTAAAAAAAAAAGTGACTTGTAACTTCCTCAAAAAATTAAAAATAGAATTACCTTATGACCTAGCAGTCCCACAGCTGAGAATATATCCCCAGAATCCCAAAATACCAATTCAAAAGAGCCTGTGCTCCCCGATGTTCATAGCTGTGCTGTTTACAATAGCTAAGTGTTGGAAACAGCCTAAGTGTCCATCCGTAGATGAATGGATTAAAAAACTGGTTCATTTACACAGTGGAATACTATGCATCAGAAAGAGGGAATTCCTACCCTTTGTGGCAGCATATATGGAACTGGAGACTGTTATGCTAAGTGAAATAAGCTAGTCAGTGAAAGACAAATACCATATGGCATCACTTATAAGAGGAATCTAATGAACAAAATAAACTAATGGGCAAAACAGAACTAGAGACATGGAAATGGAACAGACTGACAGCTACCAAAGGAAAGAGGGGAGGGGGGCATGGTGGAGAGAAGGGGAAGAGACTAGTCAAAGAACATGTGTGAATGACCCATGGTCATGGACAACGGTGTGGGGATGGACTGCGGGGCAGGATGGAGGAGGGCAAAGGGGGAAAATTTGGGACAACTGTAATAGAATAAACAAGAATAAAAAACAAAAGAAATAGCTTCTCCTTGCTTTTATCATTTGTATAGTGTTAAAATCCATTGTTCAATAAATATTTGTAAATTAAAAAAAGTAATTTGTCATACCCTAATGAAAGCATTAACTGGGGAAGTATATATGATGACAATTGATTATCTCACCTCCCTTCCATATGTATTTCTTTCATTTTTACAGTATTTTAAAAGATGATATATTTTAATTTATTGGTATTAAGCTCTGAGAACTACTCAGACCAGATCACATCATTTCTTTGGTAATTATTATTTTGTTTGCCTGTTCTTAAAAACTTTAAAAAAAAGTGACTGAGAAAAAAATTAAAAGAATACAATGGTGCTAATAAAATATAGATTAATCATTAGACTACATATGCATTGACAGGTATACCTGACCTTCCTACCACGTAGTCTTTGCAGGATATTTTTTCTTTGGAAAGTAAAATGCTCGCAGTCATTAATCATTAGTTATTCTTTATCCATGTTCTGTTTTATATGTCATAAGAAAATAGTAAGTAAAAATTTTAACCTATAATATTAAATATCTCACTCCTATTTTAATTATGTTTACTAATTTCAAGAGCATGCTTAATTTTCATTCACAAATACAATACTGGTCAAGAGTTTGCTCTTGTGCATATTTGATGCCAGGCATATGCCCAGTGGTGCACATAGCACAGTTGACTGCACCTGACTTCCAGATTTTCTTGCAGTTTGAGAGTGCTTTAATTAAAATGAAGAGAACCCATCAAGAGAGTTTGAAACATTGGATCTTATCTATGTCAAGGTACACTTATTTATAAAGTGAGTTTTTTGTTTATAAAGTGGTATTTTCCTGGATGTCCACTAACACTATACTTCAAAAGCTTTGATGGATGGTACAGGTTTTTTTTTTAAATATGAATCTCATATTTCTAAATATTTCCAGTGAGAATGGGTCATTTACATGTTATTTCTTTGTGCTTCCATAGATTTTATTGAAATATTTTCCCATTTGCTTTCATCATAACCCATATATCACAAATAGGCACCACATCTATACTATGTCAGCCAGCCAGCAGCATCTCTTGAAACTTGTCTGTATTTTTCTTTTCATTTAATCACTACAGAAAAACAGTGATTGTTTTAGAGAACTTTCTACCAGATAAACAAGGGTTAAGTATAACCCTTAAAAATTAAGTCAATTTTTAATTATACTTTAAAAACAAAATCACTTTATTTCCTACTTATCTGTGGTAATCATTTATTTTTTTGAGGCACTGTCATGTGCTTAAGAAATGAAATTTTAACTCTAGTTATTAGGAAGTTTATAAGTTATCTGTTATTCGGCAGAATGTGAAATTGTATTTTCAATATCTTTGGGCATCCCTAAGCGTTTCTTTTTCTGTTAGGAAAATATTATACAAAGTCTGGCACAAATAACTCCCCTTTTATATTACATAAAAGTCTTTTATTACAAAATCACAAGCATGTAATTCTGTAACATGACAATATCACACTCAAGCACACCATATGACATTTAGGCGAAGTGTTCAAATTGCTGTCAGTCTCATGCAAGACATTCATGTACCCTTCCAACCACACTCAAAGGTGTTACTTCTGCCAGACCCTGCGTACATCAAATTATCTTTCTTTTCTTTTTTAAAGCGTCTTGTGATATTTTCCTTTTTTTCAGCATATAATCAAGTTTCACAGAGCTTCTAAAGCAAACAAGAAGCCAGTTCAGTTACCTCGAGGAATGGTGAAGTCGTTATTGTATCAGATCCTAGATGGGATTCACTACCTGCATGCTAACTGGGTGTTGCACAGGGATTTGGTAAGTTGATACGTAGTTAGGTTTATGCTATGAAGATGCATTTTATTTGGATTATTTTCTAGTCGTGTCTAGATATGGATGCTAAACAGGCTTGTAAACCTTACAAAGGGAGTGGGAGTGGTACAGTTTGAAAACATAGTCTGTCTTAAGCTCTTTATATAAAGTGTCCTGCTTCTCTGATGTATACTGGCTATTGTCTACTGAAGTGAAGAGGTCAGAGAGGGCACACTTTTTTCCTAAGCTTTCGTTTTTTCTTAAGTCTGTAAGTAAAGTATTGGCTTGCTTTATGTAATTAGTAGATGCCAGGGACATCCTAGAAATTGACATATTTATGAATAACCTGAAAATAAAACTTTTGGAGGAGATGTAAATTTACTGTATTAGTAGCAGTCTTATGGCCACTAAACCTTTATTAATCAAAACTGAGTACATCATTGAGAAGCCTTGCCATGTTAAATTGCATTAAATTTTAACAATTTAGAAACTTCAGAAATTGGCTTTTTTATTTTTATCTTGCACGGCAGAAGAGTCTATGCCTTCCTTTTACCCATCTAATACGAAATTGTTCATTAAATTGTGCATTGTTCATTAAATCTTAATAAATTTAAATTATTTAAACCTCAGATTCCCCTTCCTTATTGAATAATTACATTGTTGTGCTTTCGATAGGTAGTCAAGGTAGTAACTATACTAAGGTTTATAGCAGTGTCTTCATTTCAAACAGTTAAAAACTCAGTGCTGGAAATTATTTGGTCTCTACTCATGTGTATAGGAAAAAATCCTGTAGACTTTGAGGTGAAGCTGATCTGCCCCTCATGCAGATATTCTTTCCAAGCTGCTTTATATTTAATGCATTCAATCTCCGGCCTTCAGATCAGGTGTTGCAGTATCATATTCCATCTATCTTCAGTAAATCTGCCTGAAATACATTTAATGGGAGTTATTTCATCTCCACTTCTCATACCTCGAAAGCATTTAGACTAAGACCGATAGCACATCAGAAATTTGTTTGAAAGAACTTTTTTCCTTATGCAAATTTTGTATTAGAATTAGAGTATTTTATTTACAAATAGTGAATTTACAGAACAGAAATGAGAAATTTTTTAGGCTTTCATAGCTGAAAATTTCAGCTTTTAGGCACTGAAATCAACATAGGGGAAAACTGTTAGTACTTTTGAGCTACTGACCTTTCTTATGATCTCTGAAGGAATAAAATCTGGGCTAAAGGGCTTTTATTTTCCCTGTACAGTTAATTATGTTAAGATAACATTACATTTTATTGTAAATTATTTTTTTCATCAAAATACATGTTTATTAGATGAGTAAGATGAATACAAACTTTTTTAAATTGGTATTTAAGTTTTTATGTTAATGTATAATATACTTGAACCACTTACAGTAAGTAGTATTAACTACAGTAGTAAAAATAATTATTAACTCTAATTTCTTTTACCTCTCCTTTGGGAAAACTTTCTGTTGATGTGGCTTAAACAAGTACTCCTTGACATAGGGATAGTGTAAAACAGGTCATTTCAGTCGCCTCTGTTGTGGTGCTATACTAAGAGTTGGGGGTCCTGGGAATATTACACCCAGGGTGCAAGCAATGAAGGCACTATCTATAGATAATTTTAAGATAATAATGAAACAGACTAACAGTAGTTTTTATTGTCATTATATGCCAGCAGTTCTGAACAATATCAGTGATAAAATATTTCTATTCAGCTGAGGCAAACCACTCCCACTGCTCTACCCTTCTTGATATGCCACTGCTGTTTAGTAGTCTTTTTGTCCAAAATATTTTCCAAACTGCAACATATTGTTTGTGTACTGCTACCTCCTTTGATTTTCCTATTTGAAGTGAGATTTCTTGTATTGTCTGTGTGTGATTTCTTAGTGCTGTTCCTAGACATCTGACCCTTCTATGCCCCCCAGACACACAGGGCCCACTGAAACATTGTGTCATTTAAGTGATAACCTCTGACCCTAATCTGTGTCTTACTGGTTCAGGTGCCTAACTTGTGAATTATTCTTTGGTTTCTAAAGGAAAGATTCATTTTCATGTTTTTATAAAAATGTGCCAACCTTCCTGCCAACTGAAAATTAAATTTCAGTCTTTAGATATTGTATAATTTTTCAGCTATAGCTATATGAAGTATTAATCTATGTATTAATAAAGCATTTATGCTGAAGGATACTCTTCAGAAGATGTAAAACACGACTTTTTATACCCCTCTCAAATATTTGCAGATGAAACATTTACCCTATAAGAACAAATATAATTAATAATTAAATTTTTGCTCCTTTTCAGACTGTTTTAGATGAAATGTAGCAATACTGACCTTAACATATCTTCCTAGATTTCTAGTGTTACGAATTTAACCAGTTGTTGAGTTGCTGGCTTGCCACAAGAAACTTCGTACTAATTTGGATCATTGACACAGATTCCCTGAAAACACCATTTCAGTAATATCCCAAAATGTTAATGAAGACTTTGTTTAATAAAATTGACTTTATTATTGTATAAAATACTAGTTTGAGATGGTAGAGTTATGAAGTTCTTTTGTTTGATATGTGAATTTGAACTTTAACAATTTGTAACTGTATTTAGTAAATGAAGATTTTATCACTATTAATCATTACACAATAACAGATCAGTAATTGAGGTCTGTCATCCTTGATGGAAAATAGAGATTTTAAATTCTGGAACCCTTGTTGGACTGAAGGTGGTAATAGGTGTATATGTATGGATGTTTTAAGGAAAATGAGCTGGAGAAGAAACAAACACAATTATCTCACAAAAATTTGTAAGTTAAGAATCCAAACTGAACTTTTTACTTTTAGAACATTAAAGTATCTATCTATGTATAAGTTAGATGGGCCAATAGGCTGGAGATCCAAGGGAAGAGTTGCAGTTGACTTCAAGGGCAGTCTGCTGGCAGAATTCCTTCTTTTTCGGGTAGGTCAGTCTTTTTCTATTAAGCTCTCCAACCAATGGATGAGGCCTACCCACATTATGGAAGGTACTCTGCTTTACTCAAAGTCCAATTTAAATGTTAATCTTACCCAAAACTCTGTTACAGAAATGTCCACAATAATGCTTGAGCAAATATTTGGACACCTTGACACAAGGAGTAGATACATAAAATTACCTTCCTATGTAAATGAGTAAACAGAGGCACCAGTGAAAGCCATATGGGACAAGTTATTACAGGTTTTTTTCCCTGCAAGTTACTTGCTTATATAAAATAGGAGTGTTGGGTTAAGGACTATGAAGAATTTTTACCTGGTGTTATAAAGAGGAACTAAGTGTGAAATCATAATGAAAACTTCAAATAAAGATATGTTTCAGTGACTCAAAATAAGGAAAGGTTTGAAGTCTGTTAGGCTGATTGGATTGAGTTTGGTGGTTTTCTGAGTCCAGTGAAATACAAAGACATGAAGCATCCAAATCATATTTGATACCTTTTGTGTAAGAAACCAAGGTTTGTTTGACAGTAGTATCTGAACATATCTAAAAATGTAGTCTTCCTGTATTGAATTAAAAGCACATTGGCAAGATCCAACGTGACACTGGCATGGGTAGCAGTTACACTAACGTCCTGCCAGGTACAAACTGGAATTACAACTAAGTTATAATTCATAACTTAGTTAATTCATGAACAATCATCCTGAGTAACCAACTGAAGACTAGTGAAGAGAAGTCTTATAACTAAGAATTTACAGAAAAGCCACATTGAGATAGCTCAAAACAGGGTGCCTGGGGCCAGTCATAAGCAGCTTCTGCCTACACCACAGTGCCTTACAAGAGACCCAGAAGCACATGTGGCCTGCTTCAGATAACATCAGAAGCAGGATCCAATAAGCTTCACAAGCAGCATGTCCAATGAGAGATCTTGGGAGACACCAAACCCTGCTGAGGTGGATTCTGCTTCATATGCTCAATACCTGCACAGCAGCTCTTACACTGTGGTCATGATTCAGCCTGTCGGTCAGTCCCAGGCATGACCCAGCCAATAGCAATTGAGGCTCAACTATAACAGTAGGGCCCTTATAACCCACAAAAAGGACATTCTTAGAGCACCAGCTCAGTTGAACAAGACTGCACTACTGGACCCCACAGGGCACCTACAACATAAGGCCATCCAAAGAGGACTGGGAGTCACAGAAGATCTATCTAATACTAGAAGCATACACAATGAGGCAGGCAAAATGGGAAGACAAAGAAACAGGCCCCAAATGGAAGGACAAGAAATCTTCAGAAAAAGAGCTAAATGAAATAGAGGCAAGCAATTTATCAGATATAGAGTTCAAAGTAATGGTTATAAGGATGCTCAACAGTGTGAAAAAGGACATAGATACCCTAAAAAAAGGACTAGTCAGAAATGAAGAATACAACATTTGAAATGAAGAATGAATGCACTGTAAGGAATAAACAGTAGGTTGGATGCAGCAGAAGACTGAATCAGCAGTTTGAAATACAAGATAGAAAAAACACCCAATCAGAACAGCAAAAAGAAAAGAATTTTTTAAACGAGGATAGTTTTAAGGGACCTTTGGGACAACATGAAGTATAACAATATCCACATCATAGTGGGTACCAGAAGGAGATGAGAGAGCAAGGGATTGAGATTCTGTTGAAGAAATAATGACAGAAAACTTCCCTAACCTGGTGAAGGAAAGAGACACACAAGTCCAGGAAGTGCAGAGAGGCGCAAACAAGGTGAACCCAAAGAGGCCCACACCAAGACACATCATAATTAAAATGGCAAAGGTTAAAGACAGAATCTTAAAAGCCACAAGACAAAGGCAGTTACCCACAAGAGCACTCCTATAAGACTGTCAACTGATTTCTTAACAGAAACATTTCAGGCCAGAAAGGATTGGCATGAAATACTTAAAGTGATGAAAAGCAAGGACCTGTAACCAACACTACCCAGCAAGGCTATTGTTTAAAATTGAAGGAGAAATAAAGAGCTTCCCAAACACAAAAAGCTAAAGGACTTTGTTAGGTTTGTTTATTTATTTATTTATTTTTGCCACCTAACCAGCATTACAAGAAATGTTTAAGGACCTACCAGAAGAATAAGGAGAAGAAGAAACAGAGGTAGATAGTTAAAGGAATAAAATGGCCATAAATATATACCTACTAGTAATCACTCTAAATGTAAATGTCTTAAATGCTCCAGTCAGAAGACTTAGGGTAGCTGAATGGATAAGGAAATACTCCCACAGATATGCTGTCTGCTAGATACCAACTTCAGAATTAAAGATACACACAGACTAAAAGTAAAGGGATGGAAAATGGAAAGGGATGAAAATTTCCATCATGCAAATGGAAATAAAAGCTAGGGTGTCCATAATTACATCTGACAAAATAGACTTTAAAACAAAGGCTATAGTAAAATGCAAAGAAGGACACTACTTAATGATAAAGGTAGCAATCCAACAAGAGAATACGACACTTGTGAACACTTACACACTCATCATAGGAGTGCCTACATATTTAAAGCAAATCTTAGTGGACAAAAAGGGAGAGATTAACACTAATACTGCCATAGCTGGGGATTTTAACACCCCATTGACATCAATGGATAGATCTTCCAGATAGAAAATTTATAAGGAAACAGTGACCTTAAATGACACAGTAGATCAGATGGATTTAATGGATATCTTCAAAATATATTTCAACTCAAACTAGCAGAATATCCATTCTTTTCAAGTGCACATAAAACACTTGCTGGGATAGACCACATATTAGGACACAAACAAGTCTCAATAAATTTAAGAAGACTGAAATCATTTCAGGCAACTTCTCTGACCATAATGGTATGAAATTTGAAATCAATCACAAGAAAAAAAAAAACCTCAAAGACAAAAATACATGGAAGCTAAATGACATGTTACTAAACAATAAAATTAAGGAAAAAATCAAAAGATACCTTGAGCCCTGACCAGTGTGGACCAGTTGGTTGGAGTGTTGTCCCATAAAGTGAAAGATCACAGGTTTGATTCTTGGTCAGGGAACATATGTAGATTGTGGGTTCAGTCTCTGGTTGGGGTGTGTATGAGAGGCAATCAATCTGTTTTTCTCTCTCCCATCAATGTTTCTGTCCTTCTCTCCCTTCCTTAACCTCTCTCTAAAATCAATAAGCATGTCCTTGGGTGAACATTAAAATAAAATATCTTGAAACAAGTGAAAAGGAGAACACAACTCAAAATTCGTGGGACAAAAGGAAAACAGTCTTATGAGGGAAATTCATAGCATTAAAGGTCTATCTCAAGAAACAAGAAAATTCTCAAATAATATAACTTTATATATAAAGGAACTTGAAACAGACCCCCCCCAAAAAGCCTAAAGTGAGTAGAATGAAGGAGATAATAAAGATCAGAGCAGAAATAAATGAAATCGAGTCTAAGAGGACAATACAAAAGATCAGTGGAACAGAGCTGTCTTTGAAAAGATAAAAACAGATTGACCTTTAACCAGACTCATCAAGAAAAGGACACAAATAAATAAAATCAAATTAAAGAGAAGTAACAACTGACAACAGAGAGATATAAAGGACTGTAAGAAAATACTATGAACAACTGTATGACAACAAAATGGACAACATGCACAAAATGGGTAAATTCCTAGAAAGATACAGTCTTTTAAAACTGAATCAGGAAGAAACATAGAACCTGAATGGGCCAATCACAACTAGTGAAATTGAAGCAGTAATCAAAAAACTGCTAACAAACAAAAGACTTGGACCAATGGCTTCAATTTTATCATACATTCAAAGAAGAGCTAACACCTGTTTATCTTAAACCATTCCAACAAATTTAAAAGGAGGGATGACTCCCAAGCCATTTTATGAGGCCAGCATTATCCTAATTCCAAAACCTGATAAAGACACTAAATTGAAAGAAAGTTATAGGCTAATATTTCTGATGAACATGGATGCTAAAATTCTCAACAAAGTATTAGAAAACCAGATCCAACAATACATTAAAAAGATCATAACCCATGATCCAGTGTGATTTATCTCAGGGATGCAAGGTTGGTACAATATCTGCAAATCAATAAATGTGTTGCACCACATAAAGAAAATGAAAAATAAGAACCATGTGATTATATCAATAGATGCAGAAAAAGCTTTTGATAAAATCTGGCACCCATTTATAAAAACTCTTAACAAAGTGGATATAGAGGGAACATACCTCTACATAATGAAGGCCATATATGACAAACCCACCGCCAACATCATATTATTGGGCAAAAACTATACATATTTCCCTTAACATAAGGAAGAAGACAGGAAAGTCCACTTTCACAACTCTTATTCAGTATAGTACTGTAAGTCCTAGCCACACTAATCAGATAAGAAGAACTAGAAGTCATCCAAATTGGAAAGGAGGAAATAAAACTCATCATTTGCAGATAACATGAGACTGTATATAGAAAACCCTAAAGATTTTACAGAAAAAAGTGCTATAACTGGTAAATGAATGTAGCAAAGTAACAGGATACAAAATAAATATCCAGAACTCGGTTGCATTTTTATACCAATAATGAACTATCAGAAAAGGAATCTAAGAAAGCAACCCTATTCACAATGGCTTCAAAAAGAATAAAATACTTGTACCTATGAATAAATCTAACCAAGGATATAAAAGGCCTGTACTCAGAAAATTACAAGACACTGAAGAAAGACAATGAAGCGAATACATACAAATAAATGGAAGCATGTACCATGTGCATGGATAGGAAGAATTAACATCATTAGAATGTGCATACCCAGAGCTATCTATAGTTTCAACCCACTTTCTATCAAGACACCAGTGATGTATTTCACAGAACTAGAAAAAGTATTCCAAAAATATATGTGGAACCATAGAAGACCCCAGATAGCTACAGAAATCTTCAGAAAGAAGAACAAAATTGGAGGAATCATGCTACCTGATCAAACTCTACTACAAAGCTATAGTAATCCAAACAGCATGGTACTGGCATAAAAACAGACTTATAGATACATGGAACAAAATAGAGAAGGCAAAAGCATTCCCACACTGTTTTAGTCAATTAATATTTGACAAAGAAGCCCTGGCTGGTGTGGCTTAGCTGGTTGGAGCATTGTCCTGAAACTGAAAAGTTGCAGGTTTGTTACCTGGTCAGGGCACATACCTCAGTTGTAGGTCCAGTCCCCAATCCAAGTGCATACAGGAGACAACCAGTCAATGTTTTTCTCTCACATCTATGTTTCTCTCCCTTCCTCTCTCTCTAAAAAGCAATTTAAAAAATGTTCTCAGGTGAGGATAAAAAAATACTTGACAAGGGAGGCAAAACATACAATGGGGCACAGATTGTCTATTCCATAAATGGTGTTGGGAAAACTGGACAGATAAGTGGAAAAAAATGAAACTAGACTACCTTCTTAAAGTATACACAAGAATAAACTCAAAATGGAGTTAAGACACTGAAAAATATAAAAACCCTAGAAAAAACACAGGCAGCTAAATCTCAAACATTTCTTGTATTAATATTTTTCCTGATACATCTCCTTTGGCAAGGGAAACAGAAGAAAATGGGACTACATTAAACTAAAATGTTTATGCACAGCAAAAGCAACCATCAACAAAGTGAAAAGAAAACCCACTGAATGGCAGTACATATTCACCAGTGATACATCTGATAAGTGGTTAATGTTCAAAATTTATAAAGAACTGATAAAGTTCAAAACCAAAACCCCCCAAACAATCCAATTAATGAGCAAATGACCTGAACAGACACTTCTCCAAAGAGGACATACAGATGTCCAATAGACATATGAAAAGATGCTCAATGTCACTAATCATCAGAAAAAAAGCAAATTGAAACCACAGTGAGCTATCACCCCATACCTGTAAGAATGACTGTCATAAATCAGTAAACAGCATGTGTTAGCAAGGATGTGGCAAAAAAGGAACCCTCAGACATTCTTGGTGAGAATGCAAATTGGTGCAGCCATTGTAGAAAGCTGAGTAGAGTTACCTCAAAATTAAAACTGGAACTGCCTTAAGACCCAGCAATTTCATTTCTGGGAATTATCCAAAGAAACCCAAAACACTGATTCAAAAGCATATATATACCCTTAAGTTCATTGCGTCATTATTTACTATAGCCAAAATTTGGAAGCAGCCAACATGCCCATCACTGGATGAGTGAATAAAAATTCTGTAGTAATTTACACATTGTCATACTATTCACCATAAAAAAAAAGAAGGAAAGCTTACCCTTTGTGAGAGCACGGATGAACCTGGAGAGCATCATGGTAAGTGAAATAAGCCAGTCAGGAAAAACAATTACCATATGATTTCATTCATATGTGGGATTTAATGAGTAAAAGAAACTAACAAGCAAAGTAGAGACATACTTGTAGAGACCAAGCTGGTGATTACTGTGGGGAGGTGGTGGTAGGGGTAGGTGGAAAAGGGTATAGTGGGGATAAAAGGTGACGGAAGGAAACTTGAGCTGGGGTGGTAAACACACATGATGTATTATACAACTGTACACATTAAATCTATATAATTTTATTAACTAATGTCAGCCCAGTAAATTCAATATCAAAATAATTAAAAAGCAATTTGGTAAGGGCATGATGAAAAGTTTGCTCTACCAGTGGCTCTGTTGCGACCATTTTGAGGACATCCAGTCAATTCACTGCTTATGTGGCATCTTTCAGTAGAACTGGCTATTTTCTATAAAACTCTCTAAATTTAGTAATGGGTTTTATTTCTGGTGCAGTTTCTGAAATAAATTCAAGGTCAGTTAATTTTTTTTTTTTACTAGGAAACATTCTGTGATAAACTTTTTAACTGTATTTTATTTGTTATGCTCTTATAGTTGTCCCATTTTCCCCCTTTGCCCCCTCCACCCAGTACCCCCATTTGCTCTGGCAGTCATCCCCACCGTAGTTCTTCTCCATGGGTCATGTGTATAAGTTTTTATTTTTACTATTTCCATTTCCTATATGTTCTTAACATCCCGCTGTCTATTCTGTACGTATCAATTTGTACTACTTAATCCCTGCACCTTTTCCCCCAATCTACCCCTTCCCCCTCCCAACTGATAATTCTCCAAATGATCTCCATATCTATGATTCTGTTTCTGTTCTGCCTGTTTGCTTCGTTTGTTTTTTACATTCAATTGTTAATAGTTGTGAATTTATTGCCATTTTAATGTTCATCGTTTTCTTCATCTTTTTCTTAAATAAATCCCTTTAACATTTAATAAAATAAAAGGTTTGGTGATGATGAACTCCTTTAGCTTCACCTTGTCTGGGAAGCTCTTTATCTACTCTTTCATTCTAAATGATAGCTTTTCTGGATACAGTAGTCTTGGTTATAGATCCTTGTTTTTTATCACTTTGAATACTTCTTTCCAGTCCATTCTAGCCTGCAAAGTTTTTTTTTTTTTTGAAAAATCAGCTGACATTCATATGGAAATACCTTTGTAGGTAACTATCTGCTTTTCTCTTTCTGCTTTTAAAATTCTCTCTGTACCTTTAACCTTTGGCATTTTAATTATGATGTGTCTTGGTGTGGTCCTCTTTGCATCCTTCTTGGGGACTCTGTACTTACTGGACTTGTATGTCTATTTCCTTTCCCAAATTAGGGAAGTTTTCTTCATTATTTTTTCAAATATATTTCCAATATCTCGCTCTTTCTCTTCTCCTTCTGGCATCCCTATGATGTGAATGTTGGTACATTTGAAGTTGTCCCAGAGACTCCTTAGCCTATCCTCATTTTTTTTAACTTTTTTTTCTTCTTGCTGTTCTGATTGTTTTTTCCTCCCTTAGGTTCCAAAGCATTGATTTGATTCTCGGCTTCATCCACTCCACTGTCGATTCCCTATAAATATTTCTGTGTTTCACTTAGTGTTACTTTCATTTCTGCCTGTGTCTTTTCTGTGTTCTTGAAGTGCCCAGTGAGTTTCTTGAGCATCCTAATAACCAGTGTTTTGAACTCTGCATCTGATAGATTGCTTACCTCCATCTTGTTTAGTTTTTTCTGGAGTTTTGATCTGTTCTCTCTATTGGGCCATATTTCTTTGTCTCCTCACTTTGGCAGCCTCTCCATGTTTGTTTCTATTAACTAGAGCTGCTTTGACCCCCTGTCTTAGTAGTGACCCCCTATTGTTGACAAGCACACAGTAAATTGGATGGGGCAAAGCCTTAGGTAATTGCCAAGGTGGGGAAGCACGTGAACCAGGTTGATGGAGTCTCCAATATAGTGTGGCCACTCTGTGGCTCTGTGTGGGCAAAGGCTCAGAAAGAAGGCAGTGCTGCTACCTGGCTTCTGGAGTTTCGTCCTGGAGGAAACTGTTTCCCCACATTCACCCTCATGCCAGACATTTCATTTTCTCCCTGTATGCTTCTGGTGCCCTTTCAGCTGCTGCCTTGGTTCTTGAGCCAAGAGGGAGTGAATCTGTGTAAGTCCTAAGTCTGTTGCAGGCCCTTTAAGAGGAGACTCATGAGAATCCTTCAGTTTCTTCCACCTACCCAACCCCCACTGGTTCTTAGAGCCAGAAATTATGGGGACTTGTCTTCCTAGTGCTGGAACCCTGGGCTGGGTGGTCTGGTGTGAGGTTGGGATCTCTTGCTCCTGAGGTGTCCCTCCTGACTTTTATCCACCACAGGTGGGTGTGGGACCATTGCTCATTGCTCCTCCACACCTCTCTCCTCACATCTCCTCATCTCCACTGCTCCTATGGGTCCCATGAATGTGACTTCTTTAATTCCTTGGTTGTTGGACTTCTGTACAGCTCAGTTTTCTGATGACTCTGGGTGATAATTGTTTTGTAGCCTGGTCGTATTTTCTCTGTGGTTGTGAAGGAGGTGAGCCATGTTTTCCTACGCTTCCTTCTTAACCAGAAGTCCTCCATTCTGTGATAAATTAAAAATTTGTAAACACTGTCAGATAGATATGCATGCTAATATTTGGGAATTGAAGTGAAAACTGACATTAGAGTCTGGCTCCAATCTTCTTTTCTTCTATCTTCTTATATTAAGTTTTCAGCCAGCTTAGAGCTTACCCCTCCTACCTTCATCTCCAGCATTGAAGTTCTCTTCTTCCTTTTAAACTCCACTCCTGCAGAGCCTCCCCTTACCATACCTAGAAATAAGAATTTACTTCTAAAATCCTTTGAACTGCCCATCGGGCACTTAGTAGTTTTCTTAATATGTTCTCTATTTGATTAGTACCTGTTGAGGGCAAGGAGTGTGGCTTAATAATTATATCCCTCCAATGTCTAGCCATATACATAATGTATATATACAATATTGCTTATGTTATTGAATGAATGAACCAGTTAATTTATAACCAAAAGAAAGTGCCTTCCACAGTTATTGTCTATAGGTTGTTTTTGATATTACCTGATGCTTCACCAAATCTGCAGACTCATATGTGTATATACTCTGTTGCATATTTTTCTTTTTTTTACTACCTTATCTCTGCTATGGTTTACTATAGTGGAACAGTTCAGAAAACTTCTCTTCATACTACAATTTAATCCTTTCAGCCTCCCTCTTTCTACCTAAAAGGACACTGCTGTTACCAGTTGGTTCAGAGACCATTCAGCCAATGCTATTGATCTGTTATTCTCTTACCAAACTCTTCCTCTACCCAATATTTTTGTTCTTCCCAGTGAAACCTCTTTCCTCACCCTTCACTTATTTATTCTGATGTTCTTCATGTCATTAATTTTTCAACTATTTAACCTTAAAATTAGAAAATCTCCATCATTGTTCATTTACAACCCTCACTTTTTTTTTTCAAAAGCACCTTAAAGTCTCTCCTGTGTAAATTATTCTTTAACTGTAGATAAGGGGGCATTACTTACCTTTTCCTTAACATACCAGCTGTTCTGAATTTGCAACTCTTATATTTCACTTTTATATAGCAACTGACCAGTTCATCTCTAGTCACAATAATTTCACAATAATAGATGGAAATAATTTCTAGCAAGTAGTTGTTCATTTTTAATTTATTAGTGCAATCAATGTTGGCTGAATTTTATGCTTTTTGTTGAAAATAGTGATGCCACCGTATCAGACAGACCGTAGAAATGGGCTACACTTAAATCAGACTCTAAGTATCAGAGACTGGGGCTTTTGACCGATTTTCTAAGGAACTTAATAGAAAGTAAAGTAGTATTTAATGTGACTGCCTGTTTGCCATTAATTTTTGTTATTATATGTATCAAGCCCTCATATGGTCATTAATGTGCTCTACTTTTTTCAGTATCTGATGCCCAAAATTTCATTTTAATTATTACTTTAATGATTTTGTCATAGTGATAGTTAACTTGGAACTGCCAGGCACATAGGGTTGTATTTTTGCCTTATTGCACTAAGTGGAGTTTAATATTAAGTGTGATATACTATAACACTGCATCATGGTTTTTTTATTGAAGATTAATTACAAGATTGAATATGAAATTTGGAGTGTTTTGTAGTGTTGCAACTATTTGCTAGTTGGTCACCCCTGCCCTAAACCAGTTCAAAGTAGTTTTTTATGCCATAGTTTCCTAGAAATTGCCAAAATTTCCTAGAAAAATAAATCTTTTCAGAGATTTCCCTTGGGAGTATCCCAGTGGATATGTGCTGCTGTGTGTAGTACATGATGTGAAATACGAAATACCCCAGGGGCCACTGCTAAACATCTTCAAAAGATGCTGGAGCTATTTCAAAGCTTTAATCTGACTTACTTTCTTATCAACCTGATAGTGTTACTGCCCTGCAGTTTCTTTTCATTATAGTGGGTAACTTGGAATCACCTGATGGGGCTTTAACTGTCCTTGGTGAAGGATATTCTAGTGTCTTAGCAACCATTAAATTAAATAACATCAAACTCTCAGAAGTGAGCCATTGACTAAAACTTAATTTCATAGGGCCTATTTTATTAAGGCATGTTACTGTGTATTGATGGTAGCATTATGAATTACTGCAGTATTTTGGAACTAACGTTTTTATGTTTGAGTTAAAGATTGCCCTATTTGTTTATTAGTTTTGTTTACTAATACCAATATTTCCTCATGATTATATGTTTTTTGTTTGTGGTGCATTTCCTTTTTGTATGCATAAATGGTACAGCTGGTAAGTGGAAAAACTGAGCAACACAGAGGTTAATTCATGAGTCAGTTCGAGTTACTTCAATAGCTGTAACAAAGCTGGACTGCTAAATTTAGGGGTTTTTTTCAACTAGGTCAGTGATTTTTAAATTGCAGATTGTAAGCCATAAGTGAGCCAGGGAATCACACAACACAACCAACCTTTTAATTTATTTATTTATAGAGAAAGTATCAGAGTTTATTGTATGCATTAAGGAAAATTATTGTTTCATGAAGCTTCTGTTTAATTACATATGTTTGTGTGTGGATATGGTCATGTAATATTAAATGATTTTCTTTCTGTGGGTTGTGTTCCAAAAGGTTTGAAAACCGCTGCACTAGACACTTTCCCAAAAGGTATTTGATATTGTTAGGAAAAGAGAACATCAAGGAAAAAAACTCAGTCGTAGCTTTAGAAAAGACTTAGTATTATAAGTAGTTATTGTTTTATGCAAACTTCGTGATATTTATAAAATCATTTTGTATAAAACTATGGAATATATTTTTCTAAGAAGGTTTTATATGAATGGAGAATTTCAGGCAAGTTCTATTTTCTTCCTTTACTACCTTTTCAAAATGGATAGTTTGCCATTAATATATGAGTGTTATTGTTATAAGCATAAAAGAAAAGTTTCATATGGACCATAAAACTGATAAAAATGCCTATTTAGCCTATTATTGAAGTTTACACATAATATTCAGTGTGGTTTAGTATATTTTATGTTAAAGGGCGATCGCTATTAGAAATAAAAGGCCATGCATACACTTTATTTCTGCCTAAAAATGGGCCATTAAATTCTTTGGGTGGGGTGTGACCTGAAGCAGAAAGGACCTAAGATTATCAATGTGCTGCAAGAGACAAAGCAACAAAGAAATTCAACAGTTGGAAAGAAAGGAACCTGCATTCTCAGCCTCTGCTCTGTGTCTTGCCCCTTCTCTCTATGCTTTAGCTTCTTTGAAGTGAGTGTTGGGAACATACTAAACATGTTTCTTTAAAACATATCTTCCTGTAAGAAAAATACTTTTTAATTATCAAGTTTAATCATTGCTTATTACTTGTGATTTGCTTCATTTATTGGGAACTCCTGGGATTAAGTCTAATTTTCTTGTTTAATTGTGTATTTAGTAAAACATAAGGTTGCATCCATAAAATTTAGACTTTAGGTTTTATTGATAACAACTAATTAAAACAAACTTAAATGAGGTTTGCATTAATTTTGTTAGCATAGAATTGTACTTATTCTAGAGTATGTTTACTTAAATGACCAATACGGTAGTTTTCCTTCTTGAAAGTACCGAATTGTAAACAGTCCATTTAGTTTCTTGATAAATGATACATTTGCTAAATTTTGATAGTGTATTGAGCATACACAAGGGAGTGCATTCTGTTATTTGTATGTAACAGAAAATGACCCACTTAATTTTACTAAATGGCACAATTGCAAATACCATACATGTTTATATGGGAAGATTACAAGTAGATAATAAAAATATTATGTTATTTGGTTTTCATATTGCTTCTAGTCTGCTTTTCCTTAGATTCTGAATGAGTCTTTCAAATTCAATCTGCACAATGCTAGAGTCTTTTTAGCCAAATTTCACCAATCAAGAATGGTTGTTTAAATAATCTCATCAGGAAAAATAGAGTTTAAGATAATATTTTTGGGTGATCCTGAAAATTAACTAGAAGTAGATGATTGTCTGAGTGCTTGTAAGTTAGATATATCTTTTCTGTATTTCCAACATAATTGATGTGATACTTCATTATGTAATTTACATAACTGCTACCATTTGTATAAACAAAATTTACTATCACCCAGAGCAGCATGTTTCCAAAAATGGACAGACTTGGGGTGGTTTTGTTTAAAGGACTTTTGAATCGTATTATTGGAGACAAGAATTCACCAGTCTCTGCATACATCTGATGCAAGTTGCTACCTTATTTAGTATGATGTTAATGGTGAATCCCCAACACTTGTGGGGGGGACTTTAAATTTTTACATTAGCAAAAGAAACATACACTGTAGTCAGAATACCAAAAAATGGGTTTTTCCAAAAAAGATCCCAGAATTCTCTGAATTATACTTTGAAAAAGCATATAGAATTAGTATTTCAATCTAACTTTTTAGTGATAAACTCAGGCCTGAGAGTATTATATAATATTCCAGATTTCTGAAGATTTGCCAAAGTAATTTGATCTTTAAAGACAGAATTATTAGGTTAGGTTTTCTATTATCTCAGCTAAAGTTGGTATCTAAATCTGTTTTAAGTCACTGGTGCCCATGACCATGTGTATCTTTCATTGATTCTTTTTCAGTTTGGCAACTGTATCACTTTATTGGATACCAGCAAATGAGAAATGATGAAACAAGGGGGTAAAAGTAAATCTTCTTACAGAAATAAGCACAAGCAGCTAGCCATATTTTAAAGTGAGTTCAACATAAAAGTCCAAGATTTTGTTTAGATTTTTATAAATGTTTTTCTAATCAACACAGAAGTTTTTATTTAGATTTTGTAAAGCTAAGTTTTCTCAGGAACAATTAACTGTTACATAGTTACTGAATTAAATGTTGAAAAAATATATTTATTAAAGCTTTCTACCCTCAGGATGGTTGGATTTCACTTTTCCTTTATGCAATACTGTGCTTTATTATAATTACCTATGTCCATGTTTAACTATTTATATATATATATTTTGCCTTCAGATTTATGTCATGTCGTAGATACAATAATGTAAGTAGTACATAATCTGAGGATTCCTGCCTCTCTGTTTTAGAACAGATGTCTGAATCTAACATCAGTTTCAACTCTCTGAATTTGTAGTCTTTTCAAATAACAGGCTTGTAATTCAGGTTAGTACAGTTTAAGATGCCTATTTAACAAAATAAAAAATGGGAACATAGGCTGCCAGTTTTTTTAACTCTAAAAATCTGTTTACATAAGCATCTTACACCATTTCAAATGAAGATAATATTTTGTTTTTCCTAATTTCATAAACTAATAGATTATAAAGTTGGAAGTCATTTTAGAAGTGACCCGACCATTCTCGTCCCTTGCGTGATGTGGTAATCAATTCTTGGTAATATCTGCCGCAGATAATCATCCTGTCAGTGCTCAATACTTACAGCAGTAGCTAGTGTCCTGTCCTGTCTTGCTAAGATAGACTTGTTACACGGCTGTAACCTTTACAAGGCTGAGGCACAGATTTGGAGTTCATGACATTCATTCTTTGGCCTCTTTCTTTTGATTGATCTTCTCTTTTATTGTCTTTTCTTTGATTGACACAAGGTGGTAAAATCAAATGTTGTCTGGGGCTTCGTGCTGAAGAGGGAGATGGGAATCTGAAGTTTAAAATAAGAAAGGTAGGAAGAAACAAAGAATAACAAAAGGAAAAATTAAGAACAAAAATAAGATGGATTGAATACAGTAGGAAGCAGTTAAGGATCTTATGTTTTCTATCCCTGAAGAGTCATTTTCTACCATCAGGAGTTAAAGCTGAAAAATTAAGCCCCTATTATAATGGGCCTGAGATTTGTTTGAACCTAAGTTTCACCAGTTAATTATGTAACCTTTGGAAGGATTATCTCTCTGTGTTACTTTCCTCATTTACAAGATGGACCATACCTATATTGTTGTCTTTCTATCAGAGATTAATTTGAAGTATTAGGACATGCAGTGCATGTCTGGCACCCAATAAGTGTTCCCTAAGTGAACTTCCATCATCAATTTCCATAGGAATGTAAATGCTGTCAGGGAAGAAACTTTATTTTATTTACTGCTATATCATCACTACCCAGAAGAAAATTGTATGTATAATAAAATGTATTGAATGAATAAATGGATTCTGGTCACCTATACCTTCAACACAGCTCTCAGATCAAATTACAGTAACACTCTCCTGTAATTCAATTTTGAATGTAGCCCTATTGTCCATTTGATCCCATTTACCTCACCAGTGTCTCTTCTCAAAGAAGAGTAGACTGGAGCGCTTGTTTTCAGGGAGGAGAAGCTCCGGGAGTGTAAACCAAGAAGGGAAAGGGCAAATTTGCAGCGATTCTGCAGTTCTAGCTCGGTATCTCTGGATCAGTCCCATAAATCAGGTGCCAATTGACAAGCAGATTCCAAAATTCCTTGCAGCTAGGACATGGATTTCGATCTTCCAGATGGACTTCCAGGATGTATAGGTTCACCTTGTTCATTTCATTAACTTCTATTTACCCTACAATAACCTAACCCCCATCCCCATTTACACAGTTGAAATTTTGGGACTCCATTTATTACCTTGAGGCTTTGCTTCTCATCATTTCTATCACTATTATTTTAATCTAGGCCATCAGGCTTAGTGCAGAAACTCCTAAGTGACCTTCTTGACTTGTAGTCTTATATTTTTATGATCTATATAGCTATCAGAATGATTCTTCTACAAAGTAAATCAATCATATTATTCCCCTACCTAAAATTTCCCAATAACTTCCCACCTGTGAGACTGATACACTCAAAATCTATCCCAAATGTATCATATTATGTCTTTTTACTGCAAAGATTGGAAAGCTGAAAACTGCAGCATTGTTTTATATATCACTGAGAAAGAAAATATGCTGCCAACTCTACTGTCACATCACAGAAGTTATAAGACATAACCCAGTTACAGAAATATTAAATTTTAAAAGGAAAGTGAAAATCTGAGTCCATGAAATGCAGTTTTCTTGTCATCTCATAATAGAAAAATGCTAGTGCATATTTACTAGTACATTGGCAAATAATTGAGGAGACTGTCATTTCTGTCTATAATGAGAATTCTTAAGTTTCACCATTATATGTGATATTTCTTGTGGGGGTTTGGTGGGTACCTCTTATCAGGTTAAAGATGTTCCTTTTATATATAATAGTTTCTAAATCAAGAATGAACTTTATTGAATGCTTTTTCTGTGTCTTTTGAGATGGTCATATGATTATTTAATCTGTTAATGTGGTAATTTATATGTATATGGTTTTATTTTTTTAAATTTTATTTATTTACTTTTAGAGAGAGGGGAGGGAGGGAGAGAGAGAGAAACATCATTGTGTGGTTGCCTCTCCCACACCCTCCAGAAGGGACCTGGCCTGCAACCCAGGCATGTTTCCTGATTGGGAACTGAACCAGTGACCCTTTAGTTTGCAGGCCAGTGCTCAATACATTGAGCCACACTAGCCAGGACTTACTTTGTTTTTAATGTTGAACCATCTTGCATTAATGGGATCAGCACTACTTGGTCTTGGGGTTTGTTTTTGGTGGGTTATTTTTTAAGTTACTATTGAATTCCCTTTGCTACCATTTTATTCCATCTATATTCACAAGTGAGATTGATCAGTAATCTTATGTTTGTATACTGTCTTTGTTCTGCTTCGTTACAATTATATTAGCTTTAGAAAATTGAGTTTAGTTTCTGGAATAATTTGTATGATATAGGAGTATTCTTGAAAGCTTGGTAAAACTCATCTGTACAACTCTGATTCTGGTGCATTGACGTGGGGATGGATGATTTAAATTTCTTTAGTAGTTACAGAACTATTCTGGTGTTCTGCAAAATCCTGGATTAAATAAGCATTTAGAAATAAAATACAGAGTACTATAATTAGCCCTAGAATAGGTAGAAAAACTAAGTGGACCAGTAACTATAGAAGAAATAAAGACATTTGTCTGAAAAATAAAGGTATGCAGACAGTTTCACAGTTGCTTCAACCCTCAAGCAGCAGATAATCCTACATTACATAAACTGTTCTAGAGTGGTTAGTGCAAAATAAAGTCTCCTTAATAACTTTGTAGGAAGAAAGCATAACATGGACACAAACCTGGTAAAGGTAATGCATATACACAATAAATTAAATTCAAAATAAAAGCAGTTATATTTTCTTCTTGACTATTACACACCATCAATTGAAATTTTGCCATTTAAGATACAGAATTTGAAAGTACAAAAATACTCAAGTTAAATGTATATATTCACTGCATATGGCAAGACACATCCCAATGGTAGAATTTTTTTAAATCATACCAGTGGGCAGAAATTACAGCTTTAAACCAATTGTTTGAAAGGAAATAAAAAGCCAGGGGTGGGTACTAGATGAAAAAAGGTAAAGGGATTAACTGAAGAACATATATGCACAACTGATGGACACAGCCAACAGTGTGGTGATGGCCAGAGGGAAGAGGGGCAAGGGCAGGGAGTGAGGAGGTGGGCAAAAGAAGGGGAGAAATGGGAGCATCTGTAATAGTGTAAATAATAAAAATAAAGTAAAAAAAAATCTGTTCACAGGGAAGCCTTTATCTTTGAGTTTCAAATTTAATGCACCTGTGATCCTAGGTCAAATGATTCTCCAGTGTATATTTTCACATTTGTAAAATGTATGCACAACATATGAATAGATGCCTGCTCTGAATAAAAATAGTTGATTTTTCTCTTTCGCCACCTGGCTTATATCACTTTGTATACTGCTTTCCAGTTCCATTCATGCTGTCTCGAAGGGTAGGAGCTCCATCTTTCTTTCTGCTGCGGAGTGTTCCATTGTGTAAATGTACCACAGTTTTTTGATCCACCCATTTGCTGATGGGCACTTAGGTTGCTTCCAGCACTTGGCTATTGTAAATTGTGCTTCTATGAACATGGGGGTGTATAGGTTCTTTGGAACTTATGTTTCAGGATTCTTAGGGTATGATCCCAGCAGTTGGGTTGCTGTGTCAAAAGGCAGTTCCATTTTTGTTCTTTGAGGGAATTCCACACTGTTTTCCACAGTGGAGCATGGTACAGTGGAACCTAATCAACACAACAAACAAGCAAGCAAAATACAGCCAGAGACATTGAAATAAAGAACAAACTGACAGTAACCAGAGAGGAGGGTGGTGGGGGGATAATAGGGGATAAAAGGGGAAGGGCCATTAAGGAACATGTATAAAGGACACATGGACAAAGCCAAAGGGGGGTAGGTTCGAAAGTGGAGATGAGTGGGGCTGGGGAGTTTGATAGAGTGGAAAAGGAGACAACTGTACTTGAACAACAATAAAAAAAACAGTTTATTTTCTTGTTTTTTTATGGTTTCAATACTTTTTTATTATTAAATATTTTATTGTATTACTATTGTCCCAATTTCTCCCCCTTTGCTCTCTTCTGCCCAGCCCACCCCCCACTCAAATAGTCCCCACCCTATTGTCCATGTCTATGAGTCAATCATACATGTTCTTTGACTAGTAGTCCCTTCCCCTTCTTTCCACACTTATCCCCCTCCTGCCTCCCCTCTGGTCACTGTCAGTTGGCTCCTTGTTTCCATGCCTCTGGTTCTATTTTGCTCACTTGTTTATTTTGTTCATTAGGTTCCTCTCATAGGTGGAAATCATATGGTATTTGTCTTTCACCACCTGGCTTATTTCACTTAGCATAAAACTCTCCAGTTCCATCCATGCTGTCACAAAGGGTAGGAGCTCCTTCTTTCTCTCTGCTGCATAGAATTCCATTGTGTAAATGTACCACAGTTTTTTGATCCACTCATCTACTGATGTGTACTTAGGTTGCCTCCAGCACTTGGCTATTGTAAATTGTGCTGTTATGAACATTGAGGTGCATAGGTTCTTTTGAATTGGTGTTTCAGGATTCTTAAGGTATGGTCCCAGCAGTGGAATCGCTTGGTCAAAAGGCAGTTCCCATCTTTAGTTTTCTAAGGAAACTCCATGCTGTTTTCCACAATGGCTGCACCAGTCTGCAGTCCCATCAACAGTGTGCTAGGGTTCCCTTTTCTCCACATCCTCACTTAATTTATTTTTTAAAAAAGGAAAGAAAAACATTAAGGCTATCCAAAAGTAAGACCAGAAGTGCTATAAGCAATAAATTTACACAACATTGCATATACATTGTGTATATAAACATTTTTCACAACTCCAGTTTTATTCGCCAAGTAATGCAGTAATATTGAGGATATGCCATTTCTTCCAGTTAAATGGTGGCACTCAATTGTGCACTGGCAGTGCAGTGTGGTAGTTAAGAGGGTGGACTCTGCCTGCATTTGCACCCTAGTTTTAATAATGATGAATCGGTATGAAGGGTTAATGTACACTAACTCACTTAGTTCTTTCTAACTTTGGGCATCTTATCTATAAATTGGGCTAATAATACTTACTCATTTAGAGTTATTGTAAGGATGAAATGAATTATGTAGTAGACCTGGCACATAACTAGCATTCATGTTGCTGTTTTCAGTTGTCACTGCCCTGCTTAGAAGTTTTTACTGAAATTCATTTTAGACATAAAAAGGACATTGTATTTGCAAAGTAGACACTGCGTTATCTGGCCCCCAGTGTACCTCTGCATACCATGCTCTACCTACAAATGCCTTTTTGAATAAATCAAGCTGTTTTCCACTTCAGAGCTGCCTTCTTTTTCCTTCTGTCTAGAAAGGTACTCTGAACCCCCTGCTTACATAACACATATATAAGTAATCCTTTCCTCTGGGTTGTTCTTTCTTCTCCTTCAGGTCCTCATTTAAATGTCACCTCAGAGACCTTCTCTCACCACTTTATACAAAGTGGTGCTGTCATTTTTCCTTCCCTCACCATGGGATTCAAAGTAGGGTCCCCTGTAGTTTCTCTTTTATAGTATTTGTTATCCTTTATAATTTTTTATGTATTTATTTTCTAGTGTCTGGCTTTTCTGTGTGACAGGGGCCATGTCTACTTTTTACCCACTATATCACATACCAAGGATGGTACATGATGTGCCTTCATTATGTTGAATGAATGAAGGCTAGCTACTGTGATATAAACTACAACCTGGAAAGTAAGAACTATAAACAACTTAAAAGTATTCATTCCTTTTAACGCATCAATCCTACCTTTAGTAAATTCATGTAGGATATCATGAAAAATTGTGAAAAGGCCATCACAGCATTACTGATAATAATGATAAATTGAAAAAAAAGTATTATATGTAACAACTAGAAAATAACTGAGCAAAAAAGTTATTGTGTAGTCACATAAACTTGTTGTAAGTTTAAATAATGTTTTAATGTTAGAGAAAAAGCAGACACAAAATAGTACAAGTAAGAAACTGTAAAAAAAAAATCAGCAAAAGAAGGTATACCAAGAAAATTGTGGTCAAAGCTGTATAGTGAATTGTATTAATTATACTTGAAAAAAATTAACTTTTCTAAGACCATGTATTATATTCTAGGTAAAAAATGTGTTATATTTTTAAAATATCAAAAGAATTGATATAAAAATTCTGTGAGTACTTCACAGTATGTTTTTATACAAAAGAGAAGAAACTACTTAAGCAATAATTTCTCCTTTAATTACAGTTTTTATTAAGCAGAAATACTGGAGTAAAATTTAGTATTAGAGGTTTAAAAAGCTACAAATTCATAGCTCTGAAGAAAAAATGAAAATGATTAAAAGGTTCCTTTCAAACCTCTTTCACTGGATTTCTAAATTTCTGTCTGTAACTTAACTCCTTAGAATATTTTATTAAAACAGTTTTTAAAAAAATTACTGAAGCCTACCATTCAAGATGGCAGTATAGGTAAACACAGCTCATCTCTTTGCACAACCACCTCAAAAGTACAATTAAATTATAGAACACCCATCACTCAGAACTGGCAAAAGTCAAGCTGAATGGAACTACAGAATTAAAAGCCACATCCATCCAGACTGGTAGGAGGGGCAGAGACTCAGAATAGGCTGGTCCCACATCCACATGCGGCAGATAAAAATTAAAGAGGGCTATTCCAGGAGCAAGGAATCCCAGCCCCACATCAGGCCCTCTAGCACAGAGTACCAGTGTCAGGAACATAAGTCCCCATAACTTCTCGCTGCAAAACCCAGTGGGGATTGGGTCAGTGGAAGAAAATTCTGGAGTCCCATGCAGTTTCTTTTAAAGAACCCACAAACTTACTCAGACTCCCTCCCTCTGAGCTCCAGGACTGAGTAGCAGATTGTAAGGCACCAGTGGCATACAGGGAGGACCTGAAGTGTCTGACGCAAGGCAAGAACTGGGGTACAGGTGTCTCCCAGACAGAAAGGTGGGAGCCACAGAGCCATCAGGCTGGTGCCACATCTGAGACTCCATCAACCCAGCAAACACTGTTTGCCCTGCCCTGGAGGTCCCCTGAGGCTCTGTCCGACCCAACTTATAGCTGTTAATAGTAGGTTTTCCATATGAATGATCTTGGTTCAAGCTTAACTACTGCATAAATCCCTTCAGACAAGCAACAACTGGCTCAGCACCTCTTGCTAAGTGGCCCCAGCTGTGGCACTAGCAGCAGCCAGCCTAGATTCACAGCTTGGTTTGCCAGGGAATCTTCCCAAGCCCAGCACACGTAGCAGCCATCTGAGATTGCTCTATAGCTCAGGCAGGGTGGCCCTGGGCAAAACACAGGTGGAGGCTGATTTTTGGCCTACACCACCCAGGGAATGTCAGGACGTGTGCATCCAGTGGACAAGTACAGATCACTGTGGAGCACCACCTCCCTGCTCCTGCACAGCTGATGCTCCATGGAAGGTGGAGGATGGTGGTCAGTGGTCACAGCCAGTCCTTGCAGCTGATTAACCTGGGTAAATCCCTCCCATTGACCTGCCAACAGCACCAAGGCTGAACTACAAGAGGAGGGTATACTTAGCCCACACACGGGGCACACCTCAAATACCCAGCTTGGCTGATAGGACAGTCTGTGCCACTGGACCCTACAGGACACCTACTACATTAGGCCACACTACCAAGATGGGGTCATAGCAGCTCTACCTAATACATAGAAACAAACACAGGGAGGCTGCCAAAATTAAGAGACCAGGAAACATGGCCCAAATGAAAGAACAGATCAAACAACTCCAGGAAAATAACTAAACTGAATGGAGATAAGCAATCTATCAGATGCAGAGTTCAAAATACTGCTTGTAAGGATGCTCAGGAAACTTAGGACCTAAACAGCATAAAAAAGATCCAGGGGCTTCTGGTCAAGATGGTGACTTAGGCAGACATGGCTCACCTCTTTGCACAACCACATCAAAATTACAACTAAAATATAGAACAACCATCACTTGGAAATGTTAGAAATCAAGTAGAATGGAAGTGTGACCACTACGAAATTGAGTTGAATAGAAGTCTGACAACTATGGAATTGAAGAAATCACATCAAGACTGGTAGCAGGGGCACATGTGCGGAACAGGCACACCAGGTCCCACAGCCCAGGATTCTACTGCCAGTATAAGTCCCCACAACTTCGGGCTGCAATAACCAGCAGGGATTGAGTCCGTGGAGGATGCTTCTGGAGCCCTAAGTAGTTCATCTAGGGAAACCCACACACAGAATCACCTAGTCAGACTCCCTCTGAGCTCCAGCACCAAAGTGATGGCTTAAAGGGTACCAGTGGTATACAAGGAGAGACTGAAGTGTCTTACATCAGGACAAACAGAGGCTATTTTCCCTTTGCTGAGCCCTCTGCCCCACAGAGCCAGTAGGCTGGTACCATATCTTAGACTCCATCAACCTGGCTAATGCTGTGTGACCCACCCTTGAGATCCACTGAGGCTCTACCCTACCCAATTTACAGGCCCACCCAAGCTGCTCTTTCATAAGAATGGCATGTCTTTTTTTTTTTAAGATTTTATTTATTTATTTTTAGAGGATGGGGGGGGAGAGAGAGAGAGAGAGAAACATCAATGTGCGGTTGCTGGGGGTTATGGCCTGCAACCCAGGAATGTACCCTGGCTGGGAATCGAACCTGGGACACTTTGGTTCCCAGCCCACGCTCAATCCACTGAGCTATGCCAGCCAGGGCTCATAAGAATGGCGTGTCTTGCTCCCAAATCCTATTAAACAAGCAACAGCTGGCTTCAGTGAACCTTAGCAGCAGCCAGATCAGATCACAGCTTGGCTTCACCTGGGAATCTCCAAGCCCAGCACAAGTAGCAGCCATCTCAGACTGCTTTACAACTCAGGCAGGGTGATCCGAGCAAAACACAGGTGGTAGTTGACCTTGGGCTGTACCACCCAGGTAACCCCAGGGCCAACACACCCAGTGGACAGCTACAGACCACATTGGAGCACTACCACCTTGGCCCTGCACAGCTGATCCTCCTCGCAGTGCGGAGGTTGGTGGTCAATGGTCACAGTCAGCCCTTGCAGCTGACTAGCCTGGATAAATCCCTCCTGTTGGTCTGGCAACAGAAACCAAGGCTCAAGAGGAGGCAGTACTCAGCCCACCAAAAAAGGCGCACCTCTAGTACCCAACTTGGGTGATAGAGGGAAGTCGTGCCACTGGACCCTACAGGACACCTACTACATTAGGCTACACTACCAAGACACCAAGTCAAAGTAGCTCTACCTAATACATAGAAACAAACACAGGGAGGCTGCCAAAACAAAGAGACAAAGAAATATGACCCAAATGAAAGAACAGATCAAAACTCCATAAAAAGAGCTAAACAAAATAGAGATAAGCAATCTATTAGATGCAGAGTTCAAAATACTGCTTTTAAGGATGCTCAAGGAACTTAGTGAGGACCTCAACAGCATAAAAAAGATCCAATTAGAAATGAAGGATACACTAATTGAAATAAAGAACAATTTACAGGGAAACAACAGTAGAATGAATAAAGCCAAGAATCAAATCAATGATTTGAAACACAAGGAAATAAGAAACAACCATGCAGAACAAGATAAAAAAGAATTCCAAAAAAGTGAGGATAGTATAAACAGCTTCTGGGACAACTTTAAGAAGTCCGACATTCACCTCATAGGGGTGCCAGAAGGAGAAGAGAAAGAGCAAGAAATTGGAAATGTATCTGGAAAAAATAATGAAAGAAAACTTCCCTAATTTGTTGAAGGAAATACACATGCAAGTCCAGGAAGTACATACAGTCCCAATTATGAGGGATGCAAAGAGGCTCACTCCAAAACATATCTTTAAATATAAAGAGAGACTCTTCAAAGCAAGGGAAAATAAGTTAGTTACCGGAAGATTGACAGCTGGGAGGGGGCAGGGGGAAAACTGGTGAAGAGTTGTGGGGATTAAGAAGTACAAATAGGTAGTTACAGAATAGCCATGGAGATGTAAAATATGGTGTAGGAAATGGAGTTGCCAAAGAACTTATACATATGCCCCATGGACGTGAACAATGTCTGGGATTGCCTGAGGGAGTGGTGGTTGCTGGGTGGAGAAGGGGAAAAATTGGGACAACTGTAATAGCGTAACTGTGGTATGACCTGTTCCACAGAGCTTTCACAGCCACCACAGATGAGAGTAAGTCGTCCTAGACACAATCTGTTGTTCCAGTGGGAAGGGGATGGCGATTCCCTCTAGTGGAAAATGCCCGGAGCTCTTCTCTGAAATGGCATTTATTGGGACCAGTATGCACAGAGGTATACAATATGCCTGTGAAGCTCATCAATCAATGTCTAAATGCCATAGTTACAGAAAACATAGTTTATAGGTAACAGTCGAAGGAACACAGAGACCTGCCTCAGGTCAGGGTCTGTCAGACATGCTGATGCCAGATGGTTGAGACCTGTTTCATGAGATAAGGAGTTCACTCCTTCTGCTTTTGGACTTATATATCTGATTCATGGCAACAGGGCTATACAAAGCAAAGCAAGCCTCAATGTATACAATGCATTCTTTAGGCCCGATCTCCCACAGGAACCCTCTGTGCTAGCATCAGGTCATGCCTGCCTCCAACATTCCCAGTGTTCTGGTCCAGACTTACAGGCCTCTTTCAAGGCCTTGCTCATGTGGGGCTACAGTCTCTGGTACTACACAAAGTGGTCCCCAACACATAATCAATTAAATATCATTTTAAAATTACTGAATATATGTCTATTTAAGTCTTTGCTTCCTGAATTTGAATCTCATATATATGCTAGTTAATCTTTGTGGTATGTGTTGTAGTACAAAATGATTAACATCCATAGTCAAAATCTTTGAGTATCTAGAAAGTTTGCCACCAGGTTGTGTTATTTAAGGTGTTTGATATTTGTGAAAGTTTAATTCTGAACACATCTTGGATAAAAACACTGTGGTTACTTACGGATTGCTATCTCTTTTTTATAGACAAATCAAAAATCAGGTTTTCCTACTGATTCGATGTCTCCACTTTGCCTCAATAAGTTAGTGAACATGTGAGAACCCCATTTAGACCCGTAGAAGAAAGAGTCAGTGCAGTTAACCTGATGGACAAGCCACAATTCTCTACTTACACACATAGGTCAGATACCTCTGATTGACAAGTTTCCAGATCAGCCCAACTTCTGTTCTTTCTCAAGAAAGAATTCCTTGTAATCCTTACTTTTATCACAGTTTGCTCCTTAAACGAAACCGGTTTGCTATTCCTGCTGTATGCCAAAATAATCAGTGTACTATTCCTCAGCATGTCAAATTCTAAAGAACAGAAGGCCTCTGTAAGAATTGTTGTTTCACCCTGGCCAATGTGGCTCAGCTGATTGTAGGAGGGTTGTGGATTTGATTCCCAGTCAGGGCACATGCAGATTCGGTTCCGGGTGTGAGAGGCAACCAATCAGTGTTTCTTTCTCACATCCCTGTCTCTCTCTCTAAAATCAATAAATATGTTCTCAGGTGAGATTAAAAAAAAAAAAAACAAACGACTGGCTGTCTCTAGAATACAAAGATCTTGCTTCAAGAAATACCAACACATTGGTTTTGGTTTTTTTGGAATGTAACAACAGAAAACAAGAAGAAAAGCATAGTTTTTTCTGGAGGAAATAATAAGATAAGGATATCATAGTTTCAAGGAAATGAGTATACCTCAAATAAGTATCTCATTGATTTATTTCATTGTTCAGCCAGCAAAAAAAGGACATTCTATAGCCGTTTCTGTGCCTAGCATAGCTATACTGGAAGGTGTTGCCATTGTATTACAATACTTCTAAGCCATGTTGAACTTCTGCTCTCCACAGCAACATACACAGTTGGATGCAGTAAACGCCTCATCAGATATCACCAGCAGAGTTGTGTTTGTTCTCCAGGGTGATTATGTTTGATAGCACTGTTTCAGGTACTGTTGTCACTGACTCCTAGGAAGTTTTGGCTCTGTAGCTAAAACTGCTACCACATTCTCCTACTGACAGATAAAGAGAAAAAGAAAGAAATGTGCTTTTTGGAGAATATTATTTCAATGTGGCATTAAGTACTAAAACAAAAATTATCCATCAAGTCTTTTGAAGCTTTCTTTATTATTGATTAAGCAATGAAACAAATGCAGATAAGAGTATTCATGCTCATTTTGGCCATTTTGCCTTTTTCTAGTGAGATTTCCATTAGGTTA
Source organism: Phyllostomus discolor (assembly GCF_004126475.2). Classification (NCBI taxonomy): domain Eukaryota; kingdom Metazoa; phylum Chordata; class Mammalia; order Chiroptera; family Phyllostomidae; genus Phyllostomus; species Phyllostomus discolor. The sequence continues at coordinate 110,508,399 of NC_040904.2, forward strand.
CATTTACAAAAGAAATTTAGTCTTGGAAGTGTCTACTAATCTAAATAGCATACCCAGGGGCTCATGGAATGCTGCCATAGAAAATAGCACAAGGAGAGAGAGGGAGCCATTGTTTATTAAATAGTTATTAAAACACTTAAAACTATTCTCTTTATGACTATGTGGTATATCCAAACTAAATTTAAATTCACTTACAGGCAGAGGTACATTTTTTAAAGAAAGAACTTTTAAATTTATTTTTCAGTTACAGTTTACATTCAGTATTATTTTGTGCTAGTTTCAGGTATACAGCATAGTGGTTAGACAATCATATACTTTACAAAGTATTTCCCCCAATATTTCAAGTACCTACCTAGCACCATACATAGTAATTACAATACTATTGATTATGCTATTCCATAAGCTGTACTTTAGGTTCCCATGATTATTTTGTAACTACCAATGTTTACCTTTTAAATTCCTTCACCTCTTTCACCCAGTCCCCCAACTCTCCTCCCCTCTGGCAACCGTCAGTCTGTTATCTGTGTCTTACGAGTCTGTTTCAGTTTTGTTTCTTCTTTTATTTTGTTCTTTAGATTCCATATATAAGTGAAATTATATGGTAGTTATCTTTCTCTGACTTATTTCACTTAGTGTAACCCCTCAAGGTCCATCCATGCTGTTGCAAGCAGTAAGATTTCATATTCCATTATATGTATGTACCACAACTTTTTTGTCTCCTCATTTATCAGTGGATACTTGGGTTGCTTCCGTATCTTGACTATAGTAAATAATGGTGCAGTGAACATAGGTAGGAGCGCATATCTTCTTTTGAATTAGTGCTTTTGGTTTCCTAAGACATATATGCAGAAGTGGATTTGCTCGGTCGTATAAGGCAGTTCCATTTTTAAAATTTTGAGGGTCCTTCATACTGTTTTCTATAGTGGTTGCACCAATCTGCACTCCCATCAAGAGTGCACCAGAGTTCCCTTTTCTCCACATCATCACCAGCACTTGTTTGTGAATTTATTGATGACAGCCATTCTGACATGTGTGAGGTGATTTCTCATTGCGATTTTAACTTGCATTTCTAGGCAGAAATACTTTTAGCATTGCCTAACACCTGCTTCATTTCATACCATCGGCAATGAGTTGCCCAGCAAATTAATTTTTAATTAACTGGAACTCCAAACGCTAATAACTAGGCCAGACCTCAAGCAAGAAACTACCCCCCACCAATACTCAAATCCAGGTTTGGAATTGGACCAGTCTAGAATAGAATGAAGAACAAGAGGAGTTTTTTCTTTTTTACGCAATGGCAGGCTGACTGATAACTACCATCCCAGGGCTTGTCAGATCTGGGCCCAGCTGCTGAATAAGAAAACAAAAAAAGAGATTTTTTTTTATTCCATCCAATTGGAAGTAGGAGGGATGCTCGTTTATACTTGTGCTTTTGCCAGATATGGAGATAGTCTTTTAGGATTGAGTACTCCAGTGCTAGAAAAATCCATCACAGCAAATCAGTTAACTTGTACCTCTGGAGGAGGGAGTGGGATTTGGGATGTGAAAGGGTCTTTAACTTTTAACTATATGGAACTTTATAGTTTGAATTGTTTATAATCAGAATGTATTCATGTATTACTTATGTCACTAAGGGAAAAAATCAGACTTTTCCAAGTAGCACAAAAGAAAGGTCTTTTGGGGCAGAAATAATGGGATAGCAATGATAGAGCTTCGAGAAGTCCAGTCACAGACACTGAAAACAGACGTGCGGCAGGAGCAATGTGAAGTGGTGGGAAACGCTGCTGGAGAGATGGGTGGGAACAAGCTTAGAGGGGACTTGCATCCCATATAAGGATTCTGCCCACAGTTGTTGAGGGACCAATGGAGTTGAAATAGTATTTTAATAATAACAAAACATGGCAAAAGCATTCAAAGACATTTTTGAGAAGTTTCATCCATACCTCTGTCTCTTTTTTTGTCCTGGTCTTACTGAGCACTTTTTAAAAACCTAATTATAATCATAGTTTATGTTTTATTTTGTGTTCTGCTCTTTTCCCCTAATCTTTTCATAATAATTTTTTGTTACTATGGAAGTTTAGGCAAAGGAGTGACATGATTGGCTTTGTCTTGTAGAAAGATAACCCTGGCAGCAGTAGGGAATATAGACTTGATGGGAAAAGAATCAAAATGGGGTTAAAGAGGAGGGAATGTGTTTAAGAGATGTTTAGGGAGTCCTGCCCTGAGGAAGAGGATGAGATTTGTAGCACAGACATGGAAGTACCCTCCTGAGCCCACATTGTGAGTTGAAAGCAAGCCTTTCCCCTCAGCCAAATAGAAAAGCTACCTTATTCCTCTTGGAAAGCTCCCCTCTGCCTTCAGCATGTTATACTCATCTCAGAAATCCGGTTTCATTTTAAAGAAGGCTGAGCTCTAAGAGTCTCTGCAATCACTAACCCAGTATTGGTCAGTTAACACAGTGCCTGGAAGCCTGGGGCTCACAGGGCATGTTATACTCCCTTTTGGTACTTAGCCAGTTACCTCAGCATCAGTGTGGTGATGGCAGAGGTTCTGAAAACTTTTTATTGAATCATCATTATTATTTTTGCAGTAATACCTATTAATTTAAAAACTCACTGCATAAAGTTACTTAGTTGTATTAGGAGGGGACCACTAGATACTCACCGATGGGGTAGACTCTGCCGCTCCCTCAGTCTTGTTGATTATATTTAGGGCAAGTCATTAATCTCCCCCATGCCTGGCCTCCTCACCTTAAAAAATGTAGGAATTGTTAACCTCTGAAATGTATAGGCGACCACTTCTGCAATATCTTTTCTTTTTTCTGGGTATAAAAAGTAATTTTGATCTTTAGTAGTTGATAGAATAATATACTCTAAGTTACATTTTGTCGGTCTAGCATAGGGACTATCACTAAAGTGTGTTAGGGATGCCTATAAATTAGATACCACTAGAAAGAGCCTTCATTAAAATCTTCAGTTTGATTTTAAGGTTGCTTTGATCAATAATCAAAAGGCATTCTCATCTAGTTTCACTTTTATACTTAGCAGACTGATCGAATTAGGTTAGCAGGATGAATGAGGTGTGAGGATTGCTTCTTTCTTCCCCTCCCCCTCCTTCTCCCCCTCCCTTTTTTCCTCCTTCCCCTCTTCCTCCTCCGTCTTAGAGAGGCGCCACCTTCAATGTTAGTGCAGTCGACACCACCAGAGTAGATTTTAGGTGACAGTTAATTCCGTGTATTTTTAGAGATTTTAAAGCTTTGAAATGTTACTTTCATAAAATCTCACTTGAAAATTTAGCTTCCTTTTTTATTTAAAAATAAAAACCTCAAAACCATTCAGATCATGGAAAATTTCTATTACTTCACTAACTCATTCAGAAAAGACTTTATTAAATTGACCTCGCTGTAATTTTTTTTTGTTTAAACATAGGTGCATACTTTGCTATTTCCAAAAAAGGGTATCAAGTCGCTCCTTCCCTATAATTAATTTGCTACTAAGTATTAAATCATCTTTGAAAATGTATTATTCCTTAAAGTTGCAGGACATTTTATATAATTAGAAGAGTTAAAAGGAACCACAGCATACTAACTTGTGAGACAGCTGATAAAAGGGCCAAGGGAAGCCTCGGCTTTGCATGGAGAGAGGCACTGCCATGTGGGCCTTCCTGAGGGTTGCGTACTGCTTTGCACACGCACATAAAGTCTCTTGGGTGACTTTCTGTATTTGATTATAATTTTTGAGTAAATGAGGTTTTTTTAAAGGTGGATTTATGTTATATTGGCATATTGTCTATCTGAAAGAAACCAGTATTGTCTACTGAAAAAAAACACTATTTTGTTTCCACAGAAACCTGCTAATATTTTAGTTATGGGTGAAGGTCCTGAGCGAGGAAGAGTAAAAATTGGTATGTTACATCTTTGATAAGTCACAGTGTAGCACTCTTTTAAGACTTTTGCAGGCAGCTCTATCACTTCTAATTTTTGCTTTAATAATATGCATATATTCATGTACCTCCATATGATCAAAACCATTTTTAAAGAGTATACATTAAAAGTGAAAAGTGTTTCATACTCTTAAAGGTGTCAGACAATCTTTAGATACTAAAGTGTTCTAATTATAAAATAAGCCATGCAAGTTTTTCAGAAAAGTCTACCCTCGTTAAAAATAGCCTGTAGAGATGAGTGGCTTCTAGCGAGCTCACCTGTAGGCCTAAGGGCATACAGCAAAATAAGTAATGAAACCATCAGTGTGTTGTTCACTTGAGCCAGATCAGATCCGAACACACGCCTCTGTTGACCTCATCTAGAACAGGAATGACAAACTAGGAAGAACACTGAGGCCAGGCGGGTGTAGAGCCATGGGTTCTGACAGGCCTGGCTTGCAGCAGGCTTTTGCCTGATGGGAAAAAAATTGATGAGCATTATGTACCTTGGCATGTTTCTTAATAGCTCTGTTTTTTAAATATCAAAATCTTACCCATTTTTGGTCTGATAACCTGTAACAGTAGAACTAAATTAATTTATCCTAACTGGTTATTGTCATTTCCAAGTTATGTTTGTCACATTTATTTAGTTCTTCTGTGTGTGAGTAGAAGAAATGTTGTTATTGAATTGTATTAATTTAAAGGCAGCAGGATTATGGAAGTATTTAACAAAGTAAATAGTAATTTCTGGTTGCATGATTTCATATGAAGGAGGATTAAAGTTGATCTGTACCACTTTTCAACAAAGAAAAACACAGGAGTTCTTAATTCTTCTTCCCTATCTTCTATAAATTCCCCAGATTTCACTTTCACTTTTAATTGGACTCAAAATACTCTTTTATGCTATAAACTCTGCAAATTTTTTAGTGGTGGTAACATCTGATGTACCTCCGAGTACTCCTAGCCCTTGACTTCCCTGGAGAACCAGGCCCTGTTCGTACTCTCGTCAAATGACTGTTAAGTCCTTACCTGTGCTTTTAAAGGATTTTGTCCCGTCCAGTTTGGTGGCATCAAATTCAAGTGTAAATTGAAAGCGTGCAAAATATCAGAGACCAACCAAACAGTAGTTATGCATGTGTACTTTACCACAAAATTTGAGGAAAACTTATATATTAAGATAATCTCTTTGGGAATTTTATTTCTGTATAATGTATATAATGTTGGCAGGTTACGGGGGCACTAATGGCTTAAAAAGTATTCACATTTAAGAAGAAATATTAGTCTTCTATAACCAGTACTTAGCAATCTGACTCATGGTTTTAATTCTTTACCAAATTTCTGTGTTTTCTTCTAAACCTCCATAATTAAGTACATTATACTAGAGTCTGCTTAATTAAAACTGTATATTAGAAAAGCAAAAATAAACAAATGGTGGAAGAATCTTGACATTTTTGAATTGGTGGCATGGTAGTGATTTTTCATTCGTGTATTTGCCAAAAGCTATGCATAATAACACCTCACTGGATACTCGCAAGGGCAGAGAGATGCAATAGACACAAGTTTTACCCAAGATCACAGTTTAGTAGGCCAATCAGCCATGCCTGAGCAGTTGCACGCTGAGCCATGTTAAACGCCGTGAACTGTATCTCACCACAGCTCCAGCTCTGAGATATGAGTGATGGCATTTTTCAGATCACTTAATTTCTTCTAACCTCAGTTTCCTCATTTGGAAAAGGAAGTAACTGATTGAATTATATGACCTGTAAAGTATTTTCCAGCTTAAAAAAAAAATACTACAATTTTTAAGTTAGTAAAACTCAACCCAAATAAGTGGAGGGAAAGAGTGGTTGTCTAGTCAATTTTTGATCACCCCAGTGAATAGGCTTATTGATGCAATAATGGAAAGCCTTACCCTGATCTAACTTCTCAGTGCTTATGACCAATGAAAAGATTGGAAATGCAGCTTAACATTCCTGCCCCTTTGGTGGTATGACAGATGGAAAGAAATCTGCCCTGAGGAGTAGGGTCACCCCTGACCTGTGGCAGCACAGCCTGTCTCTAACCCAGCTGAAGAGTGACTCACAATGGTTGGCAGAGAATGAAGATCTCAGTCTTTAAGTTTTGTGGGTTTTTCTCCCAGAATTCAGCACATTTTTAATATCTTACTAAAAACCAATGGTAAAAATAGAGAAATCAATTAAACTTGTTAAAATCTAGTTAACAGTCTTTTATGTTGTTTGTTTGTTTGTTTGTTTTTTACAGCTGATATGGGCTTTGCCCGATTATTTAATTCACCTTTGAAGCCTTTAGCAGATTTGGATCCAGTAGTTGTAACGTTCTGGTACCGAGCCCCAGAATTGCTTCTTGGAGCAAGGCATTATACCAAAGCTATCGGTGAGTAGAACTAATTAAGATTCCATGACATTTTAAAAGTGGCTTTGTTGTTGTAAAATATGTAAATTTCTATATATTTTTAAGTTAAGCAACAGAAAATTATAAAAGTAAGAGCAAACACTAACCTAAAATTCTGCCTAGAAATGCATTAGGGATTTATCATTCTAGACATGTCTCTCTGATAGATAAATAGATATTAAAAATATTTTAAATATATGGGCTCATACTATACATTCTAAGTAAAAGTATCTTAAATTTAATTTTACTTGAAAGGAGAAATAAGCACAGTAAAATTTTTAACTCATTGAATTTCAGACAAATGATTCTTTTAAATATTAGCTCCTAAAAAATCCTGTTAAAGTTAAGGGGAAAAGGTTGTAGTTGAGCACATTTTAATTCACTTTTAAATTGTTGATAATACTGATTGATTCCCTGTTATGAAGTATTAGGAAATTAGTGCAGCTGTACTTTTTCTTCCACCTACCTCTTAATTTGTAAGCTATATTAGTAATATTATTATCATCATTAGTATTACTACTTTGTTGATGATTACAGCATTTATTTTGTTTGCAAGTCCAATGTTCAGCTAACAGATCCAATGTTCAGCTACCACAGTCCTTTTACTACAGGTTTCTAACATGCTTTCCCTCTTTGTGCCTTCATTGTATGTCTTTATTGCTTACTTCACTTGTTCTGTGTTCTCCAGGATGGCATTATACCCACCTTTCTTTTTTGGATAACTCCATCCTAAAGTCCGTGTTTGCTCTATTCTGGATTGGGTTTCATCCTGGCTTTTCTTTTTTTTGGGGGGGGGGGTGAATCTACTGTATTTCATGATCTTGTTCCTTATTTTGCTATAGCGCATTCTCAAGTAACTACCTTTGGAAAGATGTCTTATAGGTACATTTTCTAGATCTTGTATTTCTGAAAAATGCCTTTATCATACTTGACAGTTTGGGCAGGATTTAAAATTCTAGGTACAAAATAATTTGCCTTCAGAATTTGATGATACTCCATAGTCTTTTAGCATCAGTGTTGCTAATGAAATGTCTCATACCAACCTTATTCTCATTCACTGGTAGGTTCCCTGAGGTTTTGTCTTTCTGAAAACAAAATAGGGTTTCTCATCCTTATATCCCACAGTGAAGTGCTGGCCACTCAGTAGACACATTCAATCTGTAGTTCATTTCCTATATCTCTATCTCTTTGTCTCCTAAACTGAGTGTAGACAGTTGTTGAACTTCTTGGATTAAACCTTTATACCACTTTTCTTCTCATGTTTTTCTGCCTTTGTCTTTTTTATTTCCAAGAAGCTCTTCTTATTCTCTGATTATTAATATTTCATCACACCTTGTAATGTTTTATGGAAAGAGAAGTTTCTCAAATATCTATTAGGCAGTGATAACCATGCCTTTTAATTATTTGTAATTTGCTGTGTTCCTCGAGTAGTTATCTGTTTTCTCTACAGGCACTTCTTTATTGATATGTCTGGGTCACTTCCTTCCACATGGCAAGTATTCTTCAGCTGTTTGTTGATCCTTGATTATCTGTCTGTATTTAGGAACCTGATTATAAAAAGCTGCTTGGGAATTTCGTGTACACAGATCATAGGACTTCACTTCAGGGTGATCCAGAAGAGACTTGCCATTAACTGGGGAAACCCTAAGGGCCAGTGTGCACAGCAAATCTTTGAGACCATTCAGATTCTTTAAAGGAACAGTTCTCCAACTTTTGGCCTAATCTATATATACTGTAGCCCCAGGACAGTGGAGGAGCATGGTGAAAAGAGGATCAACTCTTCAAAATACAGTCGACCCTTGCACAAAGCAGCAGTTGGGGCAGCAATCACCCAAACTGTCAAAAATCAGCATATAACTTTTTGGCCTCCTCACACTTGGATTCCCAACTGTGAATTGCAAATATATACAGACTTTGTAGTTGATATTTCGAAGTACAAAATATTCCCAGAGTTGTGCAGGGCAATGCTGCTTTCCACTTAACAACAATACTGTGGCCTGGGGCCTTCTCTGAACTGTTACATCTGCCTTTCGTATTCTAGAAATATCTTTATATGTTTGCCTAGATCAGGTCTCGACATGGCCAGTCTCTTCTCTTCATTCAGATCTTCAAAATACTACCTGTTAACAGAGAACTTCCTTGATCACATAATCTAAAGTAACCAGTCTGTCTTCCCTATCACACTTACTGTCTTGATAGCACCAACTAGTGCCTAAAGTCCACTGAAACAGATCAGCCCAGCCTAGCTGTTCCCATTGTAGGCCAGTGCCGACATGGTGCATAGTGGGAATTTAGTACGCTTTTCAATGACTGAATGAATCTTGGCCCTGAGGGTCCTCCTTGTCATTTCTGTGGGTTTGTACCTTTATTACTATGTTGCCATTTCAGTGCATACACAAGGCAAAAGGAGAAGACTTGTGGTCACTCCCCCATATCAATCTTGAATCCAACATGTCTTTTTTTCAAAACTCTTTATGTTAAGTAATCTTCATACCAGCTTTGAGATCACATTTTATTTTATAGAAAAATAAAGGTATGTAAACTTAAGTCAGTTAGATAACAGATTTCTCAACTATCTTTGTGACTTCACTATAAATTTAAAATAATTTCAAAATAAAAAATATATATTTTAAAAAGTCAGAGTGAAAAGTAAAAATTATTGAAGGTAATTCTGTTTTTGAGTTACATATTATCTACACATATTTTGTTATCTTCTCTTAAAAGTACATTCTAAGTGCACTTAAAAGCATATAAACTAATATGAAACACAGCTATTTTTTTCACCTAGAAAGTGAATATTTAAAAGCAGTGTTACTTTTGGTAAGACATATTAATAGACCATACAAATAACCTTAGCTGCTATTAATTGAAAACTTGAGACTCTGAATTTTACTGTGAACATTAAGGTTTATATAACCCGTCATTCCCTAATTCTATAATCCGTCAGTTTTAATCAGAGCTGTTTGTCACAAAGCTGAACTACCAACAGTGAGGCAGATTCTCATACTCAAATGACTTTATAATTTGGGATAGAGCATGCCTTTCTTCATATTTTTCCCCTCTTCCTTCTTCTCATCAACATTAAAATTTATTGGATAACTCCTAGGTAAACATTTTAAAACTTAAGAGAAACCAAAATAAATGCAAATTATGTAGTTTAAGGTATGTCCAGTGCAGTTGAGAAAACAGTATAAATATATGCATAAAATAATTTTGTCATCTTTAAACAATAGAAAGTAACAAAGACTAGCAATCTGACTTGTAGCCTTTGCTCTGTCACTCTGCAAGGCATGTGTGCATGTGTGTGTTTAAGCAAGGCATTTAGTCCTTTAGCCTCATCTTTTTTAATCCTCACCCACATATATGCTTTTGTTTTTAACTAATTTTAGAAAGAGAGAAGCATCCATCAGTTGCCTCCCGTACACACCCCGACTGGGGGTTGAACCCACAGTGTAGGGCGTGTGCCCTGACCAGAAATTGAACCTGCAGCCTTTTGGTGTACAGGGGCAATGCTCTAACCAGCCGAGCCACCTGGCCAGGGCTAACCTCACTTTTTAAAAATGAGAATTTAGCCTAACTCTTCTCTTAGATCCCCATCAACTCTGAAAGTTCTCTGACCTTAGGTAAAAACAACTGCCGTCTGAGACAGAGAGATCACAGAAGTTACTGACTTGAGTGTCAGTGATTGAACTCAGGTCAGTGACAGTCCCTCTACAATGGTGCTCCCCACCGCATGTCCACCTGAGCAGGCCAAGAACAATCTGCCATCAGAACATTAGCTCCAAAAAAGTTATGTTGGTATCTTACAAATAGCATTTTTGTTTGAGAGAGAGAAGTTATACATAAACCATTTTTAATTTGTTTTAAAAAATAGAATAAAGGAGTCAAAAATGAAATTTCTTTCTTGATTTCAGTCTCTCCCAGAAAACCTATTCTTCTCATGCAGGTAGCCTACAAGTCCATTAAAGTGCTCAACTGATTCCTCACACCATAATGAAAGCTGTCCACCGAGAACTACCCAAGCAGTTCAACTTCCCTGTCAGATAGTTGTAATGGGAGCAGCTGATAGAAGAACCTATGTGGTTGAATTTATACACAATTTGTTAAATTAACCTTTGACATCATTTAGGAGGGTTAAATCAGCAAGTGGAGTTTGGTGGATTATGTTAAACCGAAGGCTACTGAGAAGCAGCAGAAGAGTGTAGGGGAAAATCTGAATGCGTCCAGCTAACACTTCCCCACTTTCTATTACAAACAGATTTTAGTGTTGTCATTATTCTGTTGTTCAGAACTGCAAGCTAAATCACTAAACCAAAGAGAGGAAATAATAGGTTAGTAAACATTGTACTTCCAGGGACAAAGTTTAATTCAGTCTTGAGTATTTGGGGTTTAGTTTGTTTGATTGACTTTGTGGAGAAGGCTGAAAGAAAGTTATTAACTTTTAATTAATTAATAGTAAAAGAGTCTTAAGTTTTACCAAAGTATGGACTTTCAAGCTCAGATTTTGTCCTCAAATAACTGAATGCTCACTGATTATGTAGCATTCTATTAAATGGGAAATATACAATAAAATAGGAAGAATGAGAATTTTTTTATTAAGCTAGAAGCTTGCTATTAGTATACCTGTTGATTAAAACATTATTTAGCAAATCTTTTTTTCCCCCATTTGGGTTTATGTGGCATGCCAATTGCTATCTGCTTTGCCTGGTTAGTTCAGTAGTTACACAGGAGCATCACAGATTTTGAGAAGTAGGTGAAACTTACATGTTTTTAACTTGGAAAATCTAAAAAGAGTTAAGTAGGTAGGTGAGCAAGAAAGCACTTTCCCATGAACTTGGTACAATCTGACAAAAACAGGCATGATAGGAAGGAGAAACGATTTATAAAGATTAGAAATTTGCCTGAAATAATAGCCTGGTTGGCTAACTCAAATTCATGATTAATGTTTGGGTCAGGATTCTGAAGAAAGGTTGGTGAAATTGACAAAAGTGAAAGATAATAGAAGAGATATAAAGAAGGAGATTATTAGGGTGAGATTAAGCAAGGTTTTAGTAAACTATTTTTTCTTACCTTCCTGACTTTTGATCATATACTCATTTCTCATCTTTCTTTAGATATTTTATTTTCTTCTTTAGAATTTTGCCTGGCTAACCAGCAGGACTTGTTACAGTGTCTTTTCAGTGCTATGAGTAGAGTTTTAAGCACACAGCTGTCACTTTCTGTTGTCCTGCTTAGCTAACCTGTCTTTCATTGGATTACGATTATCAAAGGTCAGGTTCAGATGGGGTACCCATGTAAAGAGAATAATCACAAACTCCCTAATTTCCCCATTTACTTTTTGACATTAAAAACAAAAGAGCTTGGTTTACATTTCCTAATGAGTCTTTTCCATTTTATGGTATTGGCTAGACTTGGTTCTCTTACCTGGGATAAAACTGATAATGTAATCAGTGTAATTTTTTAAAAGCACTTGCTGTCAGTGAGGGTGTATAGTCTTTAAGTAAATAGATGATTAACTTGTTACTCTGAAATGTAAATGTGATCATTTTATTTTAAATTAAATATCTGTATTCCAGTTTTGGAGTTAAAGAATTCTCTTATTTTTAAATTAACATTTTTCCTCATTTTCTATTTAAGTGCCAACTAATAACATAGGTGAACAATCAGCTTTAATAAAAGTGATTTTTATTGGTCCCACTACAGTCATATTGGTTAGATCAGTCAAAAACCACTGAGTGTCTGCTGTGTGCACACCGTTGTATTTAATGTAAAGGAGTTAACATTGTCACTTTGGGGATTATTAAAAGTAGAACTGGAATACTTTCAGCTTTAAATTCTGAATTGGTAGATCGATCTTTCTACTGAGTAAAAACGTAATATGAATTTAAGTTAACCTGTATCTTAATGCAAATGAAAGGAATTTGTTGTATACAGAGATCCATTTCACTTGCTTTTATAAGTAATTTTTATGAAATTATAACCTTTGTACCCATTTTAAAGGTAGTGTTTTACCCCCCTTTTTGGTCCTTATTAAATACTTCACTTTGCAAAATCATCTGACACTTTGTATACTATAAAGAAACACTTTGAACAAAAACCTCAAATAAAAATGCTGTTTCCTTAGGACATTTGAGGTCAGTCACTGGCTTTTTCTTATAATGGCACCTTGCAAACAGTGCTAACATGGGACCATAATTATTGAGACTTTACAATTAGCAAGTACATAAACAAGATAAAGGAAAAAATATTTTTACCAGAAAAAAATTGTGCTGATATTTTTTGGCAACAAGCTGTTGGGTTTTGGGCTTGTTTATTTTTTGTTTAGTTCTGTTTGTGGTTCGCACGTTCCATATATAGCTTTGTATATATTTCATGGACAAGGTAATGTTTGAGGCATTTAAATCTCACCAAAAATGTAGCTAATCAATTGCTTTAAACATGGAATGAAGCCACTGGGTGGGGTGGAAGTATCACAGGGCATGAAGAATTGGGGGTGGGGGGTGGAATGGGAATCTATATTTATAAATCATATTCTGTGGTATTTATAATTGCTTAGGAATTATTATGACTTATTAGGGAAAGAAAGGAAAGAAAAACACACCCCACCAAGATAAAAATGCATTTTGTTTTGGAAAGAACCACTTTATTTTCCTCCCTTCTTTTTCTTTTTTCCTTTCCGTTTTTTTTTCTTTTCTTTTCGTTTTTTTTGTCTTTTTATTTTAAAGATATTTGGGCTATAGGGTGTATATTTGCAGAACTACTAACGTCAGAACCAATATTTCACTGTCGACAAGAGGACATCAAAACTAGTAATCCTTATCACCATGACCAGCTGGACAGAATATTCAATGTAATGGGATTTCCTGCAGGTACACATTATGCTTTTGTTTTTGTTTTTAAATCACTGTTGTTTGAACTTAGATATCTTCTTCGGAAAGGTGTATATTTTTAGCTGTTAAAAGCTATTCTTACTCAATTCTTTATGTTTATGACTTGCCTTTATCAAAGATCCATAGAAATAGCAAAATTTGTAGAGTTCACATATTAGCATAAAAATATTTAGAGGTTTCCTGAATTTGAGGGCGTATTTTTGTTTCATTTTGGTTTTTGTTCTGTTTTGTTTTGTTGTTTAATATTTGAAATGGTAAAATATTTGCAATATCTGTATTAAAAAGGTGCCTTTAGTTCTTACCAATAGGAACTATAAATAAAATTCAGTAGCATGCATTTTTGTCTGGCAGCACATATAATACTGCCATTACTTCGAATATGATGTAAATTTTGAACATGATTTTTGTGTAGGGCACTGTACAGATCTCATATTGAATAATAGCATTGCTTGCTCTATAACCTTTGTCAATAAGAACATTCCTTAAGTATTCTGTTAGAACATTCAGAATGTAGGCAAAAGTCTAGCATTCCACACAGCCTGGCCTGCACTGACCTGTGGCAGGAAGGAAGTTATTTAGGTGTCTCAGCACAGGTGTTCAATCTTTCAACCTAGATCGTATTCCTTTGTTATACCACAGAGAGATAGTTCATCAGTTACTGGAAACTCTGCCCAGTGGTCCAGGATAATGAAAATTGGTTTAAAATTACCTACATAATTTTGGGTAGTCAAGTACTTACTAGAAATTGTTTATTAGCAATTTTTCTCAGGTCAGTATAACTCAAGACTAATAGAGAAATAACTAGTAGTTATAGTTTCACATTTCCTTATAAGGGTGTTAATTATTAGTAAATGCAGAATAACTACACAGATACTACCTTTCTCCAAAATTGGTTAACAATTATGCAAAGACTGTGCTGTTGTGATGGGAACTTCATTTATTTAATGAATATTTATTGAGTGCCTGCCATGTGGCAGACACTGTATTAAATATAAAATATTATTGACTTAGAAATGATTCTTGCCCTCTTGGAGTTTACACTGTAGTATTCTAAGTAGACCATTTAAAGAATAGGCATGGTTTCAGTAGATGGAGAAGAGCGGCCTTTCTTTCCCACTTCTGAATGAGTCAGCCATTTCCAAGGTCCCAGAGAAAGGAACATGGCTTTAGAGGGGAAGGCCTGTTTAGGAGATGATTCTTAATGTGTGATTCAACAGTTAGGGTAGGTTCATCTTACAAGAAACTTAAAGAGCAGGCAGCAGAATATAGATTTGATATGCTAAAGAATGAGAATCCCTGGTAAATTTTTGAGAACTAGTAGCATGATATATGTTACATTTTTAAAAGATTAGAGTGACAGTTGTCATTCTTTGTAAAAATCAAGGAAAGACAAGTAACTTTAGTCAGGGAAACCAGCTACTTGCCTATATCAGTACTACAGGTGTAAAGTGATAATAAGGATGGAGAATAAAGGACAAATATATACTTTTTTATAGGAAGTGTGTAATTAAGGGAAAAGTTAAAAGATTATCTTAAGATTTTTAGCTTGAGAAATTGAGAAAATGAAGAAAATAGTTAAGGAGAAAATTCCACTTATGAGCTGAAAGTAAATATTTATTTTACTTTATAATGTGTGATACCTGGGGAGGAAGATAGCAAATATTTTTACAAGTAAATTGAAAGAGAGTCAAACCTCTAAAGGCCATTTAAAAGCTAAAGGTGTTGTTAAATGACCTGTCACAGTGCTGTGCACCTAGTAGACCCTCTTTTACTTTGTCAAGTAAAAATCCATCAAGAATGATGGAGAAAACAAGCTGTCCAGCATGTTTTGTTTGAACAACTCAAATGCCAACGAAACTAATTGAAAAGGTTTTCTACTAATATATTAGTAGCTGGGGTTGTTTTTGTTAAGATTACTGAAGCTGGCCAGGGCAACAGCTGACAGATTAATATACTAGTTACATCCTACTCTATTCTATTTCAGATAATTTTTACTGTGTACATAGATCACTGATATAAAGCAATGTATTTAATAAGGTGAAAATAAGGAGGGCCATATAAAAAGAAGTGTACCTTAAAGCTACTGAGGGGAAACATTACATTTATTATTAAAGAGATTGGTTACAGATCTAACCAAGAAATTTTATGGGAAAAGGAAAAATTGGTCTTACAAATAGAAATAGAACTATTTAATAATAGAAATGTTTATCTAAAACTTATTACCCTCTAATTACAGAAATTGAGGTAACATAAACATACAGAAACATAAAACACATAGAAAGTAGGCATTAGAAAGATGGAGATCTAACGCTACCCAAGGAAGAAGTGTATTTACAGTTCAGGATAAGATGTGCACTGTAGCTGACATGTATTTGAAGTCCCTGCTTCCCTAAAAGTAGAGAAAAGTAAGGAAAGTTGAGATAACCTTTGTTAAAGTTCTTGAGAATAGGAACCTAGACAACATAAAATTTTATCAATGTATTTCACAGATAAAGATTGGGAAGACATAAAAAAGATGCCTGAACATTCAACGTTAATGAAAGATTTCAGAAGAAATACGTAAGTTGCAAAGAAAATAGACCCTTTGTTGATTTTTGCTTTTCCAAAATCCTCAGTAGAAGATTCAATACTCACCATAATAGAATATGCAACATAAGATTATTCCTATAAGTAATTTTACGTATATATGCTAATAAGTATTTTACATTATGACAGTCTTCATTTTTTAAGATGTTTAAATGCTATAAGGAAGGTAAATATCTAATACTAGTTCCTGATTTGGATATGAGAAAAAATTTTATTTATTTCCATATTTGTTACTTTTTGGAAGCATCTTTGGGAAGTGTCATAGCTGAGGCAGGAAGACACTGACTTTTTTTAAAAAAACCTTGCAAATAGCCATTTTCATACCCACCTAGGTTAGACAGTTTTTAGCAAGTTTTAATAGAAAAGAAGGAATGTTTCATTTAGATACAATGCAAGATCAAGGGAGTGGGAGAGGGCAATTTATAGACCTATGACAAATTTTTTTCTTTTTTATTTATTTAAGGCTGAGTTATACTTTTGATCCACATGTTATTTAAGATAATTCTTGAGATAACAGTCATGTGAGAAAAGCTATTCAGTATATATTGTTAATAAAATTCTCTTGCATGTAATCAGTGGTATCCATTCAGAAGTGACTAGTGGAAATAGTGAAATATAAAATTGATTTAAAGCCACTCTTTTTTTGCTGATTATAGTGTTTTTAGTATATATTCTATATTGATTATGATAAAAAGAATTCTGTTTGGAAAAACTTAAGCCAATGTAAAATTTACCTCAAATCTAATGTAGATATTTCATAGTATTTCTCTTTCAGGTATACCAACTGCAGCCTTATCAAGTATATGGAAAAACATAAAGTTAAACCAGATAGTAAAGCATTCCACTTGGTAAGCATTAGAGAACAATACTAATGAAATGCATTTTCCCCCCAACTGATTAGCTCACCATGAGGCTTTTTGGGGTCAATTTATATGGTTACTCTGCATATTTAGAGTACTTTAATGGTAAATATGGAGATCTTGCTGGTAAATACTAGTAAAGACATCAAAATATTTGTTTTTCTAAACCTGTAACATGATTTGACATTGTTAGATTAGATTTTCTAAAGATAGTGTACTAAATTTGTCGAGAGCATTTTTTAAATTACTCAGTTTCATCAGTTATTTTTTTAAAATTTCAAATTTCTGCCTGGCTGGCGTAGCTCAGTGGATTGAGCACAGGCTGCGAACCAAAGTGTCGCAGGTTCGATTCCCAGGTAGGGCACATGCCGGGGTTGCAGGCCATGACCCCCAGCAACCGCACACTGATGTTTCTCTCCCTCTCTCTCTCTCTCTCTCTCTCTCTCTCCCTCTCCCTCTCCCTCCCTTTCCTCTCTAAAAATAAATTAAAAATAAAAAAATTAAAAAAAATTTCAAATTTCCAAGAAGAATCAAGAAGAAAATAACCATGCCATTTAGAACTATTTTCTACAGATTATTTTGTATTTCAGTTGTTTGAAAGACTATTTACAAAACTCCCAACATACCTCTTACACATTTGGGTATTGGAAGTCCTTCAGTGATGGCATGTATTACTTGCTTTTTTGGAAGAGTGTAAGAGTTGCAGTGTTTACCAGTGTATAATGGAAAAATGATAACCTAGGATCTGAATTAATCCATGTACTATCAAGGTAATTTATGATGAGGTCTTATTAAACTATTACCAACTTAAATTTATAATATTTCCATTTTTATATCATAAAAAATAAAAATGTTTTTTACTTTTATGTTTTCCAAAGAAGTTATGTTATATAAAAGGGGAATCTGAAAAAGCAGATTATATTTTGCTTGGCTTAAAATCCTATTACTCCTTTATTACCAATATTTTTAAATGAATTCATTAAATGAGCATTTTTCTTTTACTTTGAAAGGATTAAACCTTTCTTTATAATAATCCAGGCCACTAGGCAAACATTTGTTCTGTTTCTCCTTTTCTTCTCCTGTTTCTGCTTCTGCATGTTCTACTTATTTTTGTATTGTCATGCATATTTCATATCTTATCAGCAATTTTAAAAACAGTGCTTAACATATTATATTACCACATGATTTATTATTATCCAAATAATGTTTATTATAATGTACTCATACCAGGACCCAAATTAGAAGGTTAGATCCTTCAAAAGTATGGACTTATTTATTCTTCAAAATAATGGTAATAGCAATGGGTCAGAAGTTACTATTTAGGGGAAACTCTCTTCCCCTCAATTCACTGCTGCTCAATGTAGCCCGAGGTGACTCTCAGCGCCATCACTGCTGAAATTCTAGGAAGTACTTCCTTTGCCGCTTGTTTGCGTGATTTTGCTGGAATGACCCATCTTGGGTAGTCCCATCGGAAAGCTCAACTATAACTCCATCAAAACTGTTGAGTATTTTAAATAGTAAATCCATGCTTTCCCTTTCAACTCTAAAAATAAAATAGTGCTTTCATTAAAATATCAGATCATTAAAATTAAATTTAAATCCTACTATCCCAAGCATTTCAGATGCATTTTTTAAATATGTTTTGTTTTCTGTCTTCTAATTGTGTTATCTCCCATTAAAGCTCAATGTGTCTGTTAGTTCCTTGGTTTTCAAAGTAAGGCCTAGTCCAGCAGTATTGAAATAATCTGGGAACTTGGAAATGCAGATCTTGGGAGCCCTGTACAGGTAGACCAGCAGGAGCTCTGGGAGTAGGTCTAGCAGTCTATTTTAAGAAGCCCTCCCCAGGGTGGTTCTGTTATACTCTGAAGTCTGAAAAACACTGCATCATACAGCATCAGAGACTGTAAGCTAAGAGACCGCTATCTAGGTAATCTCTTAAATTGCATACTAAAATAAGAGCCTTTGTTAAACTATGCTTTAATGAAAAAAATGCTGAACCTTCACATTAATGTGACATTTCTATGTGTAGTAATAATAATAATAACTAACACATAAATATAGTTGCTTTCTTTATGCCAGGCACCGTTAAAATTGCTTTCTATATATGAACTCATTTAATCTGAAAACAAACCTGTGGTAACAGATATATTTTTAGTCTCCTGTTGATGAAGGAGGTTACAAAGAGGTTAACTAACTTGTCCAAAGTCACTCAACTAATAAATGTCATCAGGATTTTAACCCAAGCAGCCTTTTTTCCAGAATCTCCTCTTACCTAACTATACCTCTGTACTTTCCAAGTTCTCTCTGCCAGTTACTGTATTTGTTTAGACCAGGACAGCACTGTCCAGAGCTCTCTCTGATGAGCTGTGCTGTCTAATGGGGTGGCCCCAAGCAACATGTAGCTGTTGAGCTTAAGAAATGTATCTGATATGACCAAGAAATTGATTTTTAAATAGCTGCATGTGGCTAGTATATGTTATTTGTGTTATACCATTCTTTTTCTCTTAAAAAATAGAAGAATTTTAGTCCTCTTCTAAAATGGATAAAGCAATTTAGATAATGTGGGGGAAAGCTCAATGGTTTAGAGTAAGAAGATAGAAGTTGTGTTACTTCTTACAGGAGAAACATATAAGATAGTGAATATTAAAATGACTAAAATGTGAATTACTACATTAAATTTAATAATCAGTTTTTTCTTAAGTTGAGGGAGTAAGTGCTCATCAAACAATGTACACCATACCTCCCACATTATATGCCAAGGGGTGTAACTATGAGAAATAATGCAGTGATGTTTTTATGACTTATG
Organism: Phyllostomus discolor; assembly: GCF_004126475.2. NCBI lineage: Eukaryota > Metazoa > Chordata > Mammalia > Chiroptera > Phyllostomidae > Phyllostomus > Phyllostomus discolor. The sequence continues at coordinate 110,527,874 of NC_040904.2, forward strand.
GTTTCAGCTTCAGAAGTTGCTTACCATGGACCCAATAAAGCGAATTACCTCAGAACAGGCTATGCAGGATCCCTATTTCTTAGAAGACCCACTTCCTACATCAGAGTAAGTGATCAATTTATTAACTCACCAGCATGATAAAATTGGGGGAACCTACTTTCTTTTAGTTGTCCACCACAAGTTGCCAGTCATTATATGAGGACCCAAGGGAATCTTTATGGGAAGCAAAAACGAGCTCTGATGGTTGAAGTGTCACTTAAAGGTTTGACAGTTGAGAGCTGTCCCTGTCCCTCGCGTACTTCACGAGGCATTCTAGCGTTCACTTCAGCAGCAGTCTGGTCTCTCGCGAAGGGCGGCTGTGCCTGTGTAGCTCGTTCAGACATGCTGAGATTGCTCTGCTTTCGGTTACAGTTTATGTTCCAGTTACAAATCCCATTCCCACTTAAATTTGTGTTTCCTATACCATCTTTTTATTTTAAATATGGTAGGGAGAGTAAAAAAAGATGTGTTTGAATAGTGACATTTTGGCTGGAATCTGTATTTTGGTTGCAATAATAGAAGACTAATGCTGGAATAAAAGAAAAAGTTGACTCATATTAGATGATTATTGATTAATTTTATACAATAATAAACCCTTAAACTACCTGCTATAATGTCACTGATAAGGAAAGATTCATTTTTTCCCAGTTATATGAAAGGTTTTTATGTTATAAATATGGAGACAAAGTCCATCTTAAAAGATTAAAATGAAAACCATTTAAGTGAAGCATTTGAAATATTGATTAGTATATCAGAAGTCTTTTTTTTCTTGTGATTAGTGTTTTTGCCGGTTGTCAAATCCTTACCCAAAACGAGAATTTTTAACGGAAGAAGAACCTGATGACAAAGGAGACAAAGTAAGTATTAAAGTATAGTTGACAGCTTCTTGCTGTAGTCTGCTACCATAATATTTTCAGGTTGGGTATATTTTGTTCTCCTTCTGAGTTGAACTTTATTTTTCTGTTCAACCAATTGAGAAGAACCAGCAGCAGCAGCAGGGCAATAACCACACTAACGGCACTGGTCACCCAGGGAACCAAGACAGCAGCCATGCACAGGGACCCCCGCTGAAGAAAGTGAGAGTCGCTCCTCCTACCACTACCTCAGGTGGACTGATCATGACCTCAGACTATCAGGTATCTCAAGGTCATTTTGTACTGATCTGCATGTCAGTGTTTGCACGGGTTTGTGACCACTGGGAAATGGGATGTAATTCAGAAAAGAGTTTTCTGTTCCTGTGATGTGTGAAACACTCGACAAGAAGTTGCTTTCGGCATGGAAGAGTGCTGGCAGGGGTACAGTGGAGGGAGCTTAGACTTCTGAGCTAGCAGACTTAGAATAATCAAATTTAAATTCAGCCATTTGTTAGCTGTGTGACCTTGGGCAAGTGTTAACACCATTTCCTGGCTTTAGCTTTTCATCTGTAAAACAAGACAGGCAAAGCCCAACTTGCCATTGTAGGAGGAGAAGTGACCAGTCTTACCACCTTGTAGTAGGGGCTCAATAAATGATATCCATTGTTTTGGAACAATAATGTACTGTAGTGATTAAGAAGAACATAGAGGCTCTCATATTCTAGCCCGGCCATGGACGCCTAGGTAACCTTGAGTGACTCAGACGTTCCCCGTGCCCGCATGTGTGCGGTAGGGATGGTGGTAAGTGTGAGGCTGCAGTAAGGATGGAATGAGAGAATCTGTACTGAGGCACCAGATGCGTGTAAGGCTAGACTGACATAGCACTTACAAGATGATACGAATCATTCACATCATTTTTATTATCATTAAAATTCTTAGTAGCATCTATAGTGCCCAGGAAGTACGGCACTTCAGAGTTGTGCTGGTGCTGTTGGTGAATATAATTACAAGAGCTTGTTGAGTACTTACTATGTGCCAGCTGCTGTACAAGGATGAAGAATGTGTTGTTTTCTGTCATTTCAGAAAACTGAGGCTTGTAGAGGCTAAATAACTTTCATGTGTTCATCTAGCAACCTGGTAGTAGATGCAAGGCTCAACTCAGATCTGACTGCAGAGGTCCTGCATTGCCTACTTGTGCATCCTATCAAGTGACATTGTCAGTTCCTTTGCCAAAAGACCTGTTTTGAAAATTGTATACCACTTCTCTGCTTATTCTAATCATATTCCCAAATAACCTGGGTTTCAGTGTGGGAAGGATACTAAAGACTTGACCAATTAGAGTTATGTACCTACTAAAAGAGAAAAAAAGGTCTTATTAAACTTATAAGTTTCCCAGAGCCCACTACTACACTTCAAGAATTAGATGCCAACTCTTTGCTTTGGGTGAAAAGAGAGGTCCGGCCCACCAGACCGTGGGAATCATTGCCTGAATAGCAGTAGTGCTCTTCCAGTAAGCCAAACCAGGAAGTCGGGGCCGCATGTCTGTGGGGGTTGGTGTTGGTCCCACCGTCTTTTCCTTTCTGTTTGGATGGGAAGAGTGCCCCTCTCTTGGCTCCAGAACATGTTTGCACACTGAGGTGATGACTTTGACCTTTGCTACTGAAACTAAGAAGGTGTTGCGGTGTTCCTCTGTTGATGTTGTTCTTGTGGTTGATTTCAATGGGTGATTTCAAAAACAGTATCTCTGTCCACTCTTCTTAAAATGTCATTTTTGCTAGGTTTGGCAGAATTGAGGATTGTTATGACTTATTAAACAGGCTTTAAAAGAGGAAAGTAATAAATTATGGTTAATCTTTTACAGTGTATCTTGGGAACCTATAGCATGAGAGAGGTGCAGGAATAGGAATTATAATGCAACATCAAAATTAGAGAAGTCTGAACTCTATCCCTGTTTTTTCCCTTTGTGCTATTTTTAGAACTGAGAATGCCAGTCTTACATTTCAGTAATTTTATTTTTGTATATACCTTGTAATAGAAAATAAGATTCATTAATTTAAAGGGCATAAAAATATTTAATGCCAAAGAAAATGATTCTGTGGTTCCTTTTCTTGTCATACTCATTTTTTTCTTTAGCTGTGTGTGTTGGAAGATTTCTATTGAAGAGGAGAGTAGTGTGTAAGTTTCTTTTGGATTACTTAATGTATACAACAAATTCATGTGTAAACCTCTCAAGCAAATTCGTTATTATGTAGCAAGTAATTCCAAACAGCAATAGAAAGGGTGTTACTGTTGTAGGAAAAAAAGAACTCTCCAGCATAGACGAGGCTCAGCTTAGTATTCTTTACCAGCAGTACTTTTGACCTTCATAAAGTAAAAACTGATCTTTAAGATCTGGGTTTTAATTGTAAAGCTAGTACATAGTTCAAAACTTTTAAATTCTTAATGCCTTGAAATAAATGGCATTTCAAGCACACATGATCAGCCCTGCTGGCTTGGGATGTAGCCACTCAGAAACACGTGGATCACATCTCTCCCTCATTTCTCCTTTCTAGCGTTCCAATCCACATGCTGCCTACCCCAATCCTGGACCAAGCACATCACAGCCACAGAGCAGCATGGGCTACTCAGCTACCTCCCAGCAGCCTCCACAGTACTCACATCAGACACACCGGTACTGAGCTGCGTTGGAATATTGTCAATGCACTGTTGCTAACGCTGCAGGATGACTGCAGCTGTCTGCGGGAACCTGGTATGGGCCATGAGAATGTACTGTGCAACCACATATTCAAAATGTCCAGTAGCCAAGTTCCACCACTTTTCACAGATTGGGGTAGTGGCTTCCAAATTGTACCTATTTTGGAGTTAGACTTGAACAGAAAGTGCTAGCACAGTTTGTGTTGTGGATTTGCTACTTCCATAGTTTACTTGACATGGTTCAGACTGACCAATGCATTTTTTCAGTGACAGTCTGTAGCAGTTGAAGCTGTGAAGTGTGCTAGGGGCAAGCATTTGTCGTTGTACGTGGTGAACCCTTTCAGTGTACCAACATCATCTGACCAATAGTACACACAAGAAAAGTTTAACTGGTACTTGAAACATACAGTATATGTTAACAAAGTCACCAAGACTCAAAATGAGATTATTTTGGTACACCTTTCATCTTAGTGTCTTATCAGTGGGTTGATTCATTTTCCACATTAATCAGTGTTTTTGACCAAGACTATTGCTTGGGTTTTTTTGAAAGTACAAAAAGCCACATAGTTTTTCCAGAAAGGTTTCAAAATTCCCAAAGATTAATTTCCAACTTATAAGTTTGTTTTATTTTCAATCTATGACTTGACTGGTATTAAAGCTGCTATTTGATAATAATTAAATACATTGTCATTGATATAAACCTGTTTGGTTCAGGAAACAAACTGAGACGATTGTCATAGACAGTGTTTTTTTTGTTTTTTTCCTGTTGGTGTTGCTGATTTGTGAGCATGCTTTAAGATGGAAAAAGCATGAATGGTGACTTCCTTAAAAAGGTGCGGCATCCAATTCAGATATTTTGTCCTGATTTTAAAGCTGGTTGAAGTAGTGCTATTAAAATTTTGTTCAGTTAATTTTCTTTTTAAAAACTTGTTCGCACGTTGTTTAGGGTGCCCTTACTTCAGCAAAGGAGAAGGAGTAGGAGAGCCTTAGAATTTTTGAGGAAAAAAAAACCTATAACATACAATGTACTGTATCAAACTATTTTACTGAATGACACAAGTATTCTGAATTTAAAAGAAAATTGAACATTGTTAAAAACAAGGTGTTATGTAATAAATTTATTTTTCATAAATCAAAAGACAGAATCAGCTGTATTTTTATATAACAAAGGTGTTTTATTTTATTTTAAAATGTGCCTTAACAAGTACCCTCTAAATCAATCTCCAGTTTTCACTAATTTCTGTGCTATCTGCCTCCATAGTGCTATCGATGTGGATCCCTCACTGTTACAGTTAGCACTGTACTACTATGTAAGTAGTACATACTTACTCCTGTAAGATATGAAATAGACAGCTTTCTAATGGAGAGAAGTTATGATGAACCTTCTGTTTCTAGAATAATGGCTAATTCTGCGTTATGCTGCAACCAATTTGACTGTTTTATCCCAAATAATATCTTTCCTCCCTCCTTCTGCACAAAATACAGAAGATAAAACCATGAACAATTTTTTTAATTTCAATTCATTCATATAAAAGCATTCTAAAACAATTTAAGAACTGAGGAATACCAATGCTGATAAGCCTGACCATAACAAAATTCATCAAACTATACACTTCAGATTGGTGATTTATATTGTATATAAATTATGCCTTAAAGTTGATTTGTTTAAAATCTGATAGGTGTAAAGCACATAGCACATGTATAGCATAAAAGCATTTGTTCAGTGTTAGCTATTATTGGTGTTCTCTCTATATGGAAATGTAATTTTTTCTTAAGACTTAAAATACGACCTTGTTCTAGCAGTAAGTTCATCTTTCCAGGTCATTTCATGGCCAAATGTTTCCTAGTGTCTCATGACTCAACTTCAGACATTTACATGACCAGCAGTGGACTGCTGGAGTGCTGATAATTCCAGGGCTAAAATATTTAAAAGTGCCTCTAAGTTTAGTAATTTTTATTAAGTTTTTTTTTTCTTTTTAAATTCTACAAAAGTTAGGGACTCCTTTTTCTCAAAAAATGGTACTGAACAGTTAATACCTTTCACAATGTTCATCTCACCTAGAGACAGCTGTGAAGTTTGTCATAACCTGAGACTTCTTTGAAGGAGCAAGAGAACTGAACTTACTAGATGTTTACTAAGCACTTGGTGTTAGATATTTACTAAGCACTTGGTGTGTGTTAAAAGTCATTTCAGACCTGTGGTCAAACCGAGCCGACACAAACCACAGTCCCTTTCCTCAGATATGCAAGGGAGCTGCGTTCAGTTGAGGAGTCAGGAAGCACACACGGAGACAGTGGAGGCCCTTACTGGGTCAGGCACTAGGTGGGAGGTTGAGAACCATAACTGTTTCTCTTCCGAGCAGAGGAAACAGTATGATGGGAAAGGGGCGGGGAGCCGGGGGCTGGTATGGAGCGTGAGAAAGAACATGGGCTTTGGGTCCGAACACCTGAGTCGTGGCCCCACCAGTTATTTCATGTAAGGCCTTGGTCAAGTCATTCAGCTTTCAGGCCCCTGTAAATAATAGTTGTAGTAATAACTCTGATGCTCTCACTGACTCACAGAAATGCAGGAAGGCACTGTAAAGCAAGCTATTAAAAAAAACTATTCAAAGTTGCATAATTAACTATTATCTCAGCTGGACCCTAAAGTAACACTGAATACCTAGCATGTACCAGGCACTATGTAAAGCATTTTACACATTATTATTTCTCACAAAACCCTTATGAGTTAAGTAGTACTTTTCCCATTTTACAAGTGAGAGAGATGGAGTCCAGAGAGATCACGCCGTGCTCAAACTCAGTCAGCTATGCGATAAAGCCAAATTTGTTTTACCTCGGCTTCCAGGGCCCAGAAAAAGGAAGAAGCCTCCAGCGGTCATTCGTGGTGAAGTGGCCACTCTGTCCAGGGCACAAAATGTGTCGTGGGCAACAATGGCCAAACATAAACTCGGTAAGCTTGTGGGCTGCCAGCAAGGGCTGTTCTATTTACAAGTGAAGTTATTTTTTTTAGGTGTGTTTTCCTATTTATGTTACAAACTACAAAAAGAATTTGTATTTTGCTAGGTACTGATGATGGCTGTTGAAAGCATACTGAACAGAACTAATTATTTTAAAAATTGGTGTTTATTTATAGGCCCTAAAATCAGCTTGATTAACATGTATAATTGCTTCTTCAGTTGAGTTGCTTCATTGGTGGAAAAAGGCTATACATAGGAACAAGGAGACAACTAGCAATGCTTTCTGATGTGACCAGAAGCCTTTACTATGCCAAGTAATAGTAGGCTCTTCTTGTGTACCCTGAAAATACCCTGTGCCCCTTCTTCTTCCAGCCACTGCTAGAGTGACGAGTTCTGCACAGACTGTGACCATGTTTGGGGAGGTGCTTTGCCTGGGGCCCTCGGCAAATACATGTCCCTTCCTGACGTAGAGCTCTGGTATTTCAGTGCAGAATGCCCGTTGGATCCACTCTGAATTCAGGAATTCACAACCAGGTGTGAGGGGAAGCCAAGGCCCATAGGCATAGGGGTTATCCTTGACCCATGGATTTAAGGAGTCAATCAGTAGATGCTTCCTCCTTCGATTTCCAAAGCGGAACCATTTGGAGCTGCATTTCATAAGGCTTTTTAGAAGGTCTTGACAGAATTGAGTGCTAGTTGCCCAGTGTCAGCCAACTGGACAGTGTGTCCTTGTATTGGTTTTCCCTCCTTCCTTTCTCGTTCTCTGCCTTAATTCACATTGCTTCTACCTGAGATCACATTTACAAGTAAATCCCCTGTACACGATTCTTTGTCTCAGTTTCTGCTTTGGAGGAACATGGAATCCAGGCTTTAAAAAAGTTTGTGTTTAAATGGATCTTCAAAATCAGATGGCAGTCAGGTACCCATTGCTGGTGGCGAGTGTATGGTACTAACATCTGCTTGGCGGTAACGTCAGAATTACTAAGGTTTTCCCTGTGGTACTTTGGGATGAATTACAGGTGGAAGGTGGATCATTGGATTTTGAAAAAGCCGGGTACACTTGAACAGTAGTGAAACAATGATATTTAAAAGATTGTGGGATTGGCTCACTATTGTGAACTGCTTTGGAAAGCTTAAAAAAAAATAAAATGACATGCTCATGGTCACCAATCAGCAATCCGAGACAAGCCGTTGAAGTCAGACATCAGAGTGAACGTTGAACTAATGCAAACTGGATGAAAATGGAATGAGTGACAGCCCTAACCTAACTACAGCTGCTTTACTAGAACAGATCAGCATAGCCCCTGGCAGCAGCCTCTGGCGCTTCACACGTGGCTTTTGATTTGGCAAACACATTATTATCAATCCCCATCAATAAAGATCAAAAACACTTGATGTTTACCTGAGAAAGACAGTAGTACAATCTTTCTCTTGCCTCAGGGCCACAGTAACCCTCTTCGTGATAACATAGTCTGCAGGAAGGTTATGTCAGGGAAAATGGTGGAGCTGGAAGCTGCCAGAATCCACCTCCACCTGGACAACAATTATCCTGGCAGAAACAGCCTGAAGTGATGATTTTGAAACTCTGAAGTTTGTTTGAACACTTGCAGCTTCTGGGGAACAGCTTGGCTGGTAATTTGCAGTTTATTTCAGCAGTCAGTGCGTTGGTCCCTCCCCACCTCTCTTTCTGTGGCAGACATTTCTGGCACAACTTACTAGAGCCAAAATGGACAGTAAGGAGCTTTTGAATATTGAGGTTCCGTGTTTTCTCTGTGGGTGCTGCTTGGATCACTGAGGGGTGGACAGGGAGTCCAGATACCTTTGTACCAACCTCTACCAACTGAAGCAGCTTCCAGGATGTTTAAGGGAGCTGAAGCTGCACCTGTTTTTTGTTTGTTTTGTTTTGGGCTTTTTTTGCCTGTGTGTTGGGGGGTGGGCATTAAAAAACAACCATGTACATGGGAGAATTTAGAAAGCCACCACACATGCTCAGGAAAAGACACTGGCTTAGATGAAGCCTGAGAAGACCTTAAGCTTTCACTGCAGGCTAATCCCTGGCACAGATACCCTATAACCAATTTTAAAGAGTACGTAAACCCTGGGCAAGAGTTTCCAGAGTTTCCGTGTAAAATCCAATTTTCAGCAACAACAAAAAAATCACAAGGCATACAAAGAAACAGGAAAGTACGGCCCAGTCAGAGGAACAAAATAAATTAACAAAAATGTAAATGAAGAAGCCCAGACATTGGACTTACACGACTAATACTTTAAAAGAACTGCTTAAGGATGCTCAAGGAGCTAAAGAAAGACATAAAAAAAAAAAAAAACCAGACAACAATGTATAAACAAAATGAGAATATCAAAGAGATAGAAATTGTAAAGAGAAACCAAAACTTCTGAAGCTGAAAGTACAATAACTGAAATTTTAAAATACCCTAGGAGGGTTCAAAATTAGATTTGAGCAAGCAGCAGAAGGAATCCGTGACCTTGAAGACATGACAATGAAGGTGACCAGTCTGGAGAACAGAAAGGGAAAATGGAGAAAAGTGAGCAGCATCTAAAGGATGCGTGGGAAAATGCACGTGCTTTGTGGGAATCCAGGAGGAGGGAAGATGATGGAGCAGAGAGATTATTTGGACAAATAATAGCTGAAAACTTACCAAATGTATGCCTTTAAGAGCTAGAAAAAGAAGCGAAAAAATAGCCCAAAGATAGCAAAAGGAAATCATAAAGATTAGACCATAGAAAAACAAAATAGAGAACGGAAAAACCATAGGTAAAATTGATGAACGCCAATTCTTAGAAAAGATCAACAAAATTGACAAACTTCAGCTAGACTTACAAAAAGAGAAGATGCAATAACTGAAATCAGAATTGAAAGTGGCATTACTACTGACCTGAAAAAAAGAAAAAAAGAAAAATGATTATAAGAGAATACTGTAATTGTGCAATGATGAATTAGAGAACCTAAAAGGAATAGACAAATTTCTTGACACACAAATTAGTTAAACTGAATCAAGAAGAAATGTCGCCTTGACCGGTGTGGCTCAGTTGGTTGGGCATCATGGCACAAAATAAAAGGTTACCAGTTGATTCCTGGTCAGGGCACATCCTGGGTTGCAGGTTCAGTCCCAATCGGGGCCTGTATGAAAGGCAACTGACTGACACCGATGTTTCTCTCCCTCTCTTTCACCTTCCCCTCTCTCTAGAAATAAATAAATTTTTAAAAGTCTCAACAGACCTCAACAGACCTACAAGGGAAGAGACTGAATCAATAATCAAAACCTCCCAACAAATTAATATCCTGGACCAGATAGATGGCCTTCCCAGGAAATTCCATCAAACATTTGAGGAAGAATTAACACCCATCTTTCTCAAACTCTTCCAAAACAAACTTAAGAGGAAAGAACACTTCCAGAGTCATTCCATGAGTCCAATATTACTCTGATACCAATTCCAGTTAAGGACATCACAAGACAATTATAGACCAGTATTCCTTATGGATATAGATGCAGACATCCTCAGCAAAACATGAGCAAACTAAATCTAATAGCATATTGGGCTATTCATCATGACCAAATGGGATTTATTGTAGGAGTGCAGGGGGTGGTTGGTTCCACAGAAGAAAACCAATCAATGTAATATATTAATATTATGAAAGGGAAGAATAATCAATTGATGCAGAAAAAGCATTTGACAAAATACAATGCTCTTTCATGATACAAATTCTTAGCATAGTAGGAATAGAAGGAATATTCTTCAACATGATGAAGGGTATTTATGAAAAACCCACAGCTAACATAATCAGTGATGAAAAAGTGAAAACTTTCCTAAGATCAGGAACAAGACAAGGATGCCTGCTTTCACCATTGCTACTCAGCACAGCACTGTAAGTTCCAGCCCATTATTAATCCAAAAGAAAAGCATCCAAATTGAAAAGAGGTAAAGCTATCTGTAATCATACATGACCTGAAGTTATATATAGAAAACCTGAAGAATCCACAATAAAGCTACTAGAGCTAATTCAGCAAGATGCAAAGTACAAGATAAACACAAAAATCAGTTCTGTTTTTATACAATCCAAAAAAAAAGAATTAGGAAAGTTATTACAGTTACAATAGTATCAGCAGTGAACAACCCAAAAAAGAAATTAGGAAAGTTATTACAGTTACAAATAATATCACCTAAAAGAAGTAAATACTTAGGAATAAATCTAGCCAGGAAGGTAAAAGGCTTGTACACTGAAAATGACAAAAAAAAATGCTGAAAGAAATTAAAGATAACCAATTCAAATGGAAAGACATCTGGGTTCATAGAGAGGAAGATAACATTTGTAAGAAGTCAATCTTCTGCATTGTCTAATTGGTTACTAATCTCATCTAACCTAGTTTTTTCATTTCAGCTGTTGTGTCTATCAAATATAAAAATTCATGTGGGATGTGGGCTCTCTCCTCTCTCATCATGCTCTTATGATCTCTGCCTTCCTGGATATAGGTAGGGAGCATATTTACAATTGCTGTTTGAACACTCTTGTTCGCCCTCTACGTTATCTCTGTCATTGTTAGGTCTGTGTCTGTTGGTTGATTTTTTCCCACTTATGGCTTATATTTTCCTGCTTCTTGTATAAGTGGTAATTTTTCTCAGCTTTATTGATATATAATTGACTAATCAAATTGTAAGATATTTAAAGTGTACAGAGTGGTGATTTTATATACCTACACATTGTGAAAAGATCTCTTTCATCTCGTTAATAACCACACCCACATCTGGAATATTTATCTTCTTTGCAGGGTGGGGAGGGTGGTAAGAACATTTAAGTTCTCCCCTCCTAGCAGTTTCAATTATACAGTACAGTACTGTCAACTGCAGTCTCCATGTTATACATTAGATCTTTAAACCATATGCATTTGTAGCTGAAAGTTTGTATCCTTTTACCAACCTCTTCCTATTTCCCCCATCCCCTGGCAACCACTTTTCTACTCTCTATTCCTATGAGTTTGACTTTTTAAGTTTCCACAAATAAGTAATACCATGCAGGCAGCCTTTGTCTTTCTCTGTCTGGCGTATTTCACTTGATGCATTGCCCTCAAGTTCTGTCCTTGTCAAAATAGCAGGATTTTCTTCTTTTTCATGGATGAACATGTAATGAAATATTATACATTACTCTTTTTTCATTGATTCATTGAGGAACACTCAGTGTATTTCTGTGCCTTGGTCATTGTGAATAATGCTGCAGTGGGCATGGAGGTGTGGATATCTCTTTGAAATAGTAATTTCATTTCCTCGAGATATGTATCCAGAAGTGGAATTGCTAAATCATGTAGTAATTGTATTTATAATTTTTCAAAGAACCTCCATACTGTTCCCCACAGTGGCCGCCCCAATCTGCAGCCCCACCAGCCGTGCACGAGGACTCCCTTTTCTCCACGTCCTCGTCTTTGTGATGCTCCGTTAGTTTAGCATATTGCCTTTTCCACCCTTCCTAACATGAAATAACTTTTATTCAATCTCTTATATATATCTTTGACTTTAGCAAGTTTATCATCACTATAATCTCTGAGTTAGCAAAAACATCGTTTTTAAGTCATCAAAGTTGATAGCACTTTCTGACTTTTTGTGTACGTTGCTCTCGCTGGGAGTTTTGCCCAGGCCACAAGTATTCACATTATAGGAAATTACTAATTAAAATATTGTGATACTCATTCACATGGGTTTGGACTAGATGCATACGTTCATTTTTAGTTTCAGATTTATTTTCCTGATTCTTGGTCATATTAACACTTTTCAAAGAAGATTTTTATCTTTCTCATCCACCATTGTGACTGCACAGGCCGCAGGCATTCCCTGAGGCACATGGGTCTGTGAGGCGATTCAGATGGCAACCATGGTATCTAGGGAGGATTCTAGGTTCACAGAATCCCTTTAATCAGATTGATTTAAAAAAAAATAGATGTCTTGAGGACTGAATTTCTTTATAACACTAAACTTGTTTTCTTCATTTATTCAGAGGCACAGTAACAATAATGTTTTCATTTCTCCCTGCTGTATTATTGAGAAAGAGTAATTCAGTTTACCCCAGTACTGCAGAATCCTGGTGGGGTGTCAGATCTTTAATAACTTAACTCGTTCTGTCACTTGATTAAATTGGGGGGGGGATAACATTTGCCACTTTGGATCCCATTATAGAACCTATGAAAAAGTGCTAAGTTCCTTTGTGACTCCTGAATATCCTCAGTTAGAATCAAACTGTACCCAGCTGGAATCATTTCCTATGATTCAGAAAATCATTTTTGTTCTGTTCCTAAGGATACAAATTGGGAATAAACTGATAAAACTTGTAAGTAGCACAATAAAACATCCCTGCGAAGCATGAGAATCTTACTTAGATTAAGCAGTTGGTAGGTTAAGGTCCTGCCTACACGTGCTGACACGTGATTTTTTTTTTTTTTTACTTCTTTTTCTTGACATAGAAAAACAGCTGCCACTCTCGTCGGCAGATGACACTGCTTAGTTCAGAGGAAAGTGAGAGAGCTCCCTGCCATTGGGGCTGGTGCAGTGGGGAGGGCCAGAGTGCCAGCTCCAGCAGCTTCTTTAGGCCTGGGCTTAAAAGGAATTTCTCCCAGCGCATTCCTATCCCCAAAGAACACCCCTGCTTCCCTTTCCAGCACAGTTCTTTCTCTACCAGCCAGACAGCTGATAGGAACCAGAACTTGAGCAGCCCTGTAATCCAGTGCCTCTCCCACACCAGTTACTAATTTTTACAGCAGAGAAGAATTCATGTGCCTGTGTAGCATTCTTACAGAGTTTTTGAAACATTACTTTAACCATTCCCTTAGGGCTTTTCTTTCTCCATTATTCAGGGCAAGTGTTCTTGGAGCCATGGTGTTCATAGCATCCTCTCATCCAGTCCATAGCAAGCCAACCTGAAAAGGTGTCGGACAGTCTTTCCCTTATTACTTTATTTCTTTCACAGCGTTTTCTACCGAATGGCGAAGTGTAATTTCGAGTCATACTAAAAACAGGCCTGAGGAAATGGTACGTCCAGGGAACCTCGATTCTGACCCAAGCTGGTCTCTTAGGACAGGGTTGGAGCTAATCAGCCTAGCTGTCTGTGGCTCAGGTGTTCCCTTGTGAAGTAGGGAGAGGGCAAGTAACATCCGAACAGGCAGGCTTGGGGCTGCTGGGTAAATTCCACACTAAGGCTAGCTGGCATCTTCACAGTCCTAGTGCCCATCTTTGTGGGCCAGTAGAGGCTTCTAGAAGGTCTGGACAGGGCTCACCTGGATTCACAATGCCCCCCTTTTCTGCTGACAGTTCCCCAGCCACCCTCTGTGAACTTCCTAGGAACAAGGCACTCCACCTTACGTACGTACGTTCCCCAGCGGCCCTGGTGGCTGGCAGAGAGGGGTCATTTGATGGTGAGAACCAGAGAGTTCCTTACCTTTGAGGCCATGCAGTTGCAGGGGGTGGGGGGTCGGCAAGAGTATGGGCTCCAGCAGCTAATCCGTGACACTTTCATCTGGGAAGGTGACAGTTCCAGTGAGCAGAACCCAGGAGGGGGAGTGACAGGCAATGAGAGAAGGGAGTAATTGCTTTTAGAAAAGCAACTAAAAATTCTAAAAAGTCAAATGTCTTAATTTGTATGGTTGTTTAAAATAGATTTTGGTTGCTTTTTTTTCTTTCTGGAAAAAGTTGCTTAGCCATTTAAAAATTTTTAGAGATTTTATGTATATATTTTTAGAGAGAAGGGAAGAAAGGGAGTGCAGAGAGAGAGAAACATCCATGTGAGAGAGGAACATCGACCCGTCGTCTCACCTACCCACCCTGACCAGGGACTGAACCTGCCACCCAGGCACATGCCCTGACTGGGAATCAAACCAATAACCTTTTGCTTCAAGGCATGACACCGAGCCAGCAGAGCCATGTGGGTTGGGGCAGCCATTTCAGATTTTGATATTTACTTAATATCACTGTTAGACAGTCTGTCCGGAGGACCAGGGAGTCTCCACCCGTTGGCCAAGATGGTGGTAGCAGAGGTTCTTACACCAAGTGCCCAAAAGGCTAGAAAGGTGATTGGATGGAGGAAAAAGCTCTTCTCCCCCTTTCCTGCACTGCATTGAATTGGGGCCCAGTGAAGGCAGGTACCTGTGCCATAGAAGTCAAAATGGCACAGGGGAGGTGCTGGACCGAAGCGGCCTGTCAGTCTTGCCTGGGGAAAGAAGGGATTGGTTGGGAGGTAGACTCATCTGAAGCAAGTGAAAGTTTGGGAAGTTGATTGGTCATTTTGAGAAAGCACGTAGCCTGTCCAGCACCCAGGCTAATATATTCCCAGGGGAACAAAGAGGGTCGCTCTCTCTGGCTTACAGGCTTCTGGCCTGCGCTGGCGTGTTCTCTCCATGGGCTACATGGCCTATGGCCTCCAGGAAGAAGTGCCTCGTTCTCTTGCACCTGGTGATGCCTTTGCTGGTGCATTTGCATGCCCTCTCCCAAGAGCACACAGCCTTGCAGCCCCAGCAGCCACATGGCCCATGGTCACTTGGGCTGCACTTTCAGGCTGCAGGAGGGAGCCTGAGACAGCAGCCGGGAACAGGCTACGCTACCTGGATGACCACTTAACAGCTGCCTACGGGCTTCAGAAGACTGTACTTTAAAGTGGAGCACGGACTCTGGACACTGCCTTTTGTCTTGGTTTTGTGGAGGAGATGAGCTTTGAGATGGGAACCTGCTGTTCTCCCAGATGGTGCAGCCCCTGAATAAAACTTCTTTCCTTTTACACCAGCACCTGCCTCAAGAGTTTGGTTTTTGTGGTGGCAGGCAGCCAAACCTCTGCTTTTTTGTTTGATAACACTAAAAGTATTAAATATTTCTCTTTTTTAAAAAGGTTTATTTTATTCTCATTTGAGAGAGTGGGGAAGGGAGAGAGAAAGAGAAACATCAGTGTGAGAAATATCGATCAGTTGCTTCCCACAGATGCTCTGACTAGGGATCAAACGGGCAACCTAGGCCTGCCTGTGCACTGACTAGGAATCGAACCAGCAACTTTTTGGTTATGGGGCGACACTCCAACCATTTGAGCCACACTGGCCAGGCTGCAAACATTTCTGAGCACAGTGAAGTACTTACCCTAACATCGTCCAAAAATAAATAACTGGGAACATAATGCCCCCAATCCTGTCCCCTTGAGGCTCTCTGCGCTTAAGCAGGGTGTGGTCCTTTTTGTCTCCTAATCGTAGAAAATGTCAGGTTTCTTTGCATTTTTTTATTTTTAAAAAATGTACTCTGCTGCCATTGAGCCAATACTGTTTTTTTAATAGTATACTTGGTTTGGATGGAAATTAAACATGAGACCACATCTGTGCTTACATAAAGGAGCCTAAAGATTTTGAAGTGACACTGGAGTTCACTGTCACCTTCCTCCCCATTTCTCCTGCTGATCTCTGTATTGTTTGCCAGGTGCCAGTCCAGCCTGTCCCTACCCTCCAGGTAAGGACATGGAGGGTAGGACACCTCCCTCAGTGCACCCTAACAGCCTAGGCACTTGTCTTGTCTCTCTCTGTAAACTAGCAAGGCGCCTGACACTTTGCAAGCATTCTTTAAGTTCTGTAAAGACAGAGAGCGCGCTCTTAAGACAGAGAGCGCGCATGCACAAGTGCCTGCTGTAGGTCAGCCACCATCTCATCATCTCCTTTAATTCTCACAATGACCCTGGGACGTAGACACTGTATTCTTCCCATTTTCCAGATGAGGAAGCTGGCACTTAAAAGGTTCACATCTTGTCCAAGAGACACAGCTCTCAGCAGAGCCAGGACCCAAATTAGGCCCGTTGTCCACATAGTCTGCATCTTCCCCTCCACAGTGAATTAGTGAAGTCACATTGTTCTATTAGATTGGGAGGGGGCAGGGAAGGCAGCCATCCTGGGATGAAGCTGACCCTACAGATTGTGGAGCAGGGAGACCACAAAAACCAGGGTCTCGAGGTGGGCCTGCCTCCCTGGAAGCCTGCCCCCTCAGGACTTTCAAGTTACATAACAAATAAGAATTTTGACTCTTTAAGCCATGTTGAGTTGATTTTTTGCTACTTGAAATGGAAAGCACTCTTACTGATACATGGAGCAAGCTGGGTCTGGGATCTTTCATCCACATTGCCTCTTCTGCTCACTGATTGTTTACAGATGTACCACGTAGGAACGATTCTTTAGTGAGACTTTAATTGACATTTGTCATGTACCAGTTGGAAATCTTACTATGTCAACAGATGATTAAAAATGTGTTCTTATACTTTTGTTTTCATGAATATGAGTATTAAAAATATTTCAACTTCTGTGTTTATGTCATGCCACTCTGAGTTTATGAAGCTGCCTGGCCCTGTGTTGAGAAAGAGGTAACAGTTATTTCCTGGTGATGCACTGCAAGCATACTCTCTGTTCACAAAGGCCTTTTACACTCCCTTCCAAGCTAATTCATTTCTTTGAGAGCTGCACAATCCCAGCCTTGTGCAGAGAGAGCCCCCACATTCCCATAGCAGTGATGAGTTTAGAAATGGTCTGTTTGTCCATGCCGAAGCCTCTTTGGCATCCTTGATTATGTCTAAATGGTGGTCTTATCCTCAAACAGAACCCACTTTCTCAGTCCGCCAGGAAGCCCTCAATGTGTTTATCAGCCCCAGGGATGGGAGGAAGCAGTGGTCTAAAGGGTAATCACATGGCCAGGTGAGCTGCCACCGAGTTGTGGCCTGGGAGAAAATGCGAGCTGGGTTTGGTATCGAGCAAACCTGTTTACTAAGGAATGCACAGGGCTGTGTCCGGGAATACAGATGGTGGGCAAGAAAGGACTCCTGTCATTCCCGAATCAGGACATGACCTAGCCGCAATTGTCCCAAGATGGGGACAGTCATGAGGGGACAGTGCCCATGGTACACGTGACTTGGAGAAGAGAGACCAGGGTGAGTGCAGACCTTCACAGCAACCCTGACACTTGAAGTGGAGAACCTGCAGCTTAGACGACTTGCTTGACAGACAGGGACAGCCAATGAATGGTGACAGCACCGTGCATTTTGCGGAGAATGGACACCTGATGGAGTCGTGACTAGCAGAGGTGACCCTGGCCCAGAGAGTCTTGACAGGCCTGCCCTGCTGTGTGGGTTTAGGAAGGCCCTGAAGGGCAGCGGGTGCGCTCATAGACAAGTCCAGGAATTCATGGTGTTCGAGTCTGATGGGACTGAGCTGAAAGCTGCCTTCACTCCCTCATCGAGACCCACTCCGCGCCAGCCATGGCCTTGGTCTCCCAGGGTTAGTAAGAATAGCGTGTTTGTTGGGTGGTTGGGGAAGGCAGCCTATGTTACAAATTTAATAATATTTTAAGTATTCTAAACTAGCTTCCTTTTTTGTATTCTCAGTCTAATTTATTAGATTTTCTCCAACTTGAGACTTTTATGTACCTGCACATAAGTAATTCACAATAATTTTCCCAAGAATGAGGAGGGTTGGAATCATGGTATGACATATTGACTTGATTTACAGTGTGAAATATATACGTTTTTTAATTTTATTACTTTTAATTGTTCAGTTACTGTTGTCTCAATTCCCCTCCTCACTGTTCTCCCCTGCCCTCCTACCCCCTCCCCCCTGCCCACTCCCACAGTCAATCCCCACCCCGTCGTCTGTGCCCATGAGTCCTCTATTCATGTTCCTTGACTCTTCCCCTTCTTTCCCCTGACCGCCCCCCCTCCCCGTTACTGTCAGCTTGTTCTTTATTTCAATGTCTCTGGTTGTATTTTGCTTGCTTATTTGTTTTGTTGATCAGGTTCCACTTACACGTAAAGTCATATGGTATTTGTCTTTCACTGCCTGGCTTATTTCACTTAGCATAATGCTCTTCAGATTCAGCCATGCTGTCGCAAACGGTAGGAGCTCCTTCTTTCTCTCTGCTGCATAGAATTCCATTGTGTAAATGTACCACGGTTTTTTGATTCACTCATTTACTGATGGGCACCTAGATTGTTTCCAGTACTTAGCTAATGTGAATTGTGCTGCTGTGAACATTGGGGTGCATAGGTTCTTTTGGATTGGTGTTTCAGGGTTCTTAGGGTATAATCCCAGCAGTGGAATTGCTGGATCAAAAGGCAGTTCCATTTTTATAAACCAGCTTATTCAAAGTAATGTTTTTATAATTTCCTAAAATTAGAATTTTTATAATTCAAAGTCATTCCATGTGTAAATGCTGGGGATTCAAGTATTAGGGCCTTGTGAGGGCCTGGGCAGCCCTAGAGCAGCTCCGTTCCACTTCCAAAATGCCTGAAGGAGTTCCACAGGTGTGGGACCAGATCCCCCCAGTCCCCGAAGAGGGATGGGGCCGCAGACGGCACCTTGGTGTCCCTCGGCTCTAACTCGCCTTTCCCGTTGGTTCTGTAAAATGCTCCTACTCATTGGGACACGCCTGGCAAAGTCCAGTTGAGGCCACAACTCTGGGTGAAAGAGGGTAGGGACTTCCTGGAGAAAGTAAACATTCCTTGTGACAATCATCAGGACAGGGCAGTCCCCAAACCAGGATAGACAGTGGGCACTGCTGGCAAGGCTGGTCTCCAAGCTCCACTCACTTGGGCCTGTGAACCTGAGCCCATAGGACCACCTCTGCATCCTGCTCCAGGACCCTCGTTTCAGACCCTCCCTCCTTCGTTACCCCTGCCTAAGGCCACACATTCAGGCCCAGAGAAAACCGGTGGAAGTGCAGGGTGCTCATCCCACAACCTTAAAGTCATGCCCCTTCCCAGACCACCTATCTTTTGGTGCTCTAGGAATGAGCATGTTGTTTAAATGCTGTAATTATTTTGTGGCAGGCACAATTACACTGTTTTGTATCCATGAAGGTGTGATAAATTTGTTAACTTGCTACACTGTGAACATTTAAAACATGGCAATATTTTTGTAAGGGCTGTGCATTTTTCTTCATTTTCGAGGATCTGGGGTGATTTAAAAAAAAAAAAAAGGAGTTAGCCCTGGCCTTTTTCAGCCTCAGAGAGGCCCTGCCCTGTCTGGACCTCGGGGCTCCCCTGGTGGAGGGGCCTGGCTTTTCTGAGCGTGGTCCCTGGGTCAGCACCTCTGTAATGCCCTGGTACTGGTCCGAAAAGCAGGATCGACCTTCCGACAAGAACGTCAGGGGATTTCTAAGCACACTCTGAGTCCGACAAGCTCAGCTCCAGGGAGCAGAAGAGGAGCCACCAGGAGGACGAGGCGTGACTGCAGCCCTCCGTTCTCTGCCCGCAGCGCCCCTCGAGCCAGCGCCACGCGTCAGCGCAGCTCGGCCTGCACGCCCCGCCCCTCTGCAGCTGCAGCCCGGCTTCCCAAGAGGAAGGAGAAAGTCAAGGAGCGCTAGGCTCCCACATTCAGCCACTCGTCTCATTTCCGAAAAGAAAAAAAAAGTGCTCACTCATCACCATCACATTTAAAATTTGTCACTAATAAATGTTAAGGACATTTATTTTTTGTCTGTTTCATAAGTTCATTTCATAGAGATAGAAAGAAGGCTAGTGGTGGGGAGGCGGGGGGGGGGGGGGGGGGGGCGGCGGTGAAGGGGGAGGGGAAGATCCAGCTGTTGCTGACAGGGGCAGACATTCAAGTCTACAAGGTGGAGCGAGCCCTAGCGCTGGTGGTGGCGATGGCAGCACAGCAACGTGCGGGTGGCACCGCTGAACTGCACACTTGGAAATGGTTGAGATGGCAAGCTTTGTGATGAGTATTTTACCACAATAAAAAGGAACATTAAGGAGGTACAATCAATGGGGCCCTCTGGCTTGGACACAGGAGTGGGGGTCAGGACAGAGAGGGCTGCTGCTGCTCGGCCAAGCTCCAGGGGGCCGTCCACACCTTGGTCCATCTGGAGTCCAGCGCGACCCTTTACCTTCTCCCAAAGGTGGACTGCCTGTGCTCAGACAGAGGCTCCGCCTGCTAGCAGACTCACCACCAGCAGAAGTTTCGCTTCCCCAGGAAAGTGGTAAGTGCCCCTGGGACAGTGATGGGAGAGCAACGCCTCTCTGGGCACTAGGTCAGGGCTGCTCAGGGCCAGGCCATGCCCCAGAGCAGTCACATGCCCTCTGCCATCTGAGACTTTGAGTAGGTGCAGCCCCCTTCAAGAGTGTGGAACACCCTGACCAGTGTGGCTAGGTGGGTTGGGTATCGTCCTGTAAAGTGAAAGGTCACCAGTTCGATTCCAGGTCAGGGCACATGTGTGGGTTGCAGGTTTGGTCCCCGGTCGGGGCCCACATGCAAACAGGCATCTGAACCTTGTTTCTCTCTCACCCTGATGTTTCTCTCCATGTCTTTCCCCCTCCCTTCCTCTCTCTCTAAAAACAAATAAATGAAATCCTTAAAAAGAAAATGCTTCAGGTCTCAGGAGGTGAGAGAGGGCAGTGCCCAACAAGGAGGCTGGAGGCAGCCCTAGGCCCTTGGGACCAGCCTTCAGGCCAGGCGCGACTAAGCCTACTGCTCCCAAATGGTGGGAGCTTCTCTGTGGGTGACAAAGGGCAGCGGGAGGGGGTGGGGAGAAGGCCGAAGGGCAGGGGCTACCAGGCTACTTGTGGGGTGAGATCAAAGACCAACATAGCCCCTCCTTCGGGGACAAGGCCATGAGGCAAAGCCACACTAAGGGTGCCTCCACGCCTCTGAAGTGCGCTGCCAGCTGCCAGGGTCAAGGAAGGCAGGACAGGACAGGTGGACTGATTCAAGCCAGAGGAGACCTCGCTAGCAGCTGTCGGGGCTCCAGCATCAGGGCTGTAGGGAGGAGCTCACCAATCCCAAGGCCAGGGCTCCAGGTGTCCCATTTCCTGCCTTTGTGCTCAGAGTCTCTCGTTCCACACATCCCTCCGAGGCCGTTCGTTAACAAAAGCCACTCTGAAATGGGAGCTAGAGGAAAGGGGAGGCCTTTGGTCACTGGTCACCGCAAGGACAGGGAGGTGGTTTTGAGGCCTGGGAGGCAGGGCTGGGGCCGGGCCCTGGGGTGGGGGCAGGGTAAGCACCGGAGAGGGATGGGTCCGGGACCAAGGTTACCGACCCCTGGTTCCCATTGGTAACTAGTACTGCCTTCCAGAGTTTCTGAGGGGGGCAAACAAACGGATGTGTGGAAAATGCTCTGTAAGTGATACTGTGATGCTTTTTGAACATGAGGTGAGGAAAAGAGGCAGGGTACCCTTAGGCTAAGAGTTTGGGGACTCTTGCTGCTCAGGTATCCAGATAGTCTCCTCTGAAGGCTAACTCGGAGACAACCCCTTCATGTCACCCTTAGGGTCAGGGGGCAAGATCCCATTCCAAAAATGAAAAAATGAAACACAGTAGTATTTATTCTCATGTCTCAGGCTCTCAGCTCTCGTTGATCTGAGCTCTCAGCCTTCTCCCTCCCAACATTTCCTGTGTGGGATGGGCCATCATTAAACCCTTATTTGCCTGGTTTTCTAAGAAAATAAGAGATGGAAATTTTCTTGAATGTAATCCACTTTCAGCAGCTCTTGTGGTTCAAAGGGAGCCCAATAGGCGGAGGACTGCTGTGGCCAGGCCAGACGGCAGCCCTGAGTCCCTCTGAGCCAGGGTCTGCCGACCTCCGGGACACCAGACTCGCTCGGGGACCTGTCCTCCCACCGAGCCCATGTGCCAAGCGTGTGGACCCTTTAGTCCTTTTTCTTTGCCTTAAAAACTCCTGGTCGAGTTTTATGACACTTCCAGGGGCTTCTATTCCCTGACACGAGCTATATGCCCAGCCTTGGCTTCCAGGCCAGCAGCCTGTCAGCCGCACACCACTACGCTGGGTTACACACCTGCCTGTCTCCACCAAACTGTGGGCTGAGCCCGGGGAGTCAGACCTTCTCAGGGTGGAGGTAGGGGTCAAGTGTGGTGTTGGAAGGGTATCATTTCTTGCTTCCAGGACATGAAAACCCTGCGGCCCTCAGTAGGCATTCTCAAGGGCAAGCGTCAAGGACACTGAGATGGCTGCAGAAGGCAGGAGCTTCCCATCCTGCTGGGCAGTCCAGGGCCACAGGAGCTCCCAGAGCAGCAGGGGGAGGAGCCTAAGTGCACTGGAGAGGACAGAGGCGGGTGTTTCCTTTTAAGAGCTGGCATCTTAGGGAGGGAGTTGCCTTTGGGAAAATGCCAGCTAAGGCCCTTGGGTGGAAGGAGGCAGAGGGGCCAGCAATGGCTTAGGCCACAAAGCAGATGACAGAGTCTCAAGAAGGAGACTTATTTCAAGGGGGTGGAATGAAGGGTGAAGAGAGAGAGGAGGGGGAGGCAGGCCAGTAGGGCAGCTAATAGGAAACTGAGTAAGGAGCAACTAGAGGGGCCCCTGTGACTGGGAGGGCAGAGCCAGTTAAGAACTAAGATATTTACGGTTGTAACTGCATTGATGTAATCCAACCCTCTGCATTCCCATGCCCCCAGTGTCGTGTGTGTGTGTGTGTGTGTGTGTGTGTGTGTGTGTGTTTAAGAAGGCAAGAGCAGAGTTTCACTTCTAGGCCTGGAAGCAGGGCTCAGAAGTAGAAGCCCATGGGCACATGGGTCCTCCCTGTTCCCCTAATTTCCAGAAATTGTTGTTCTAAAGCAATGAGTCTCACCCCAGGTGCACTTTATAATCGCCCAGGAGACAAATTTTAAAGCCCACTGCCGGGCACCCCTTGCCTCTTCGGATCCTGGCTTCACCCGTGTGACCCGTGCAATGGTGGGTGCAGGCCTTGGTGCATTTTAAAAATGTGCAGAAGGGGTGAGGACTGCTGGTCCATGGGAGAGAATCAGGAGGGAAAGGAGAACATTCAGTGAGGCCCCCGAATGGGGCTGGAAAGCAGGGACGCTCAGCCTAGAGGTCAGGGAGGCAGAGAGCTGGACCTTCTGGGAACACATAGAGACCAGGAGTCTAGGGCACTCCCAAATACTAATAACTGCCGATATGTCTGAGCACGAGCCCTTCGCCCAGCACTGCTCCAGGGGCCTCAAGTGCTGACTTGTAGAGGCTTCACAGCATCTTGTAAAGTAGCTACCCGCCCACCTGGCTGAACAGACCCTGCCGGCTGTGGCTGCCACCACACTGGGCTTGGCATCCACTTTTCTGTGGTCTTAAAATGGCTGTAAGGCTCAAGTCTGCATTTTAGCTTGTGGAAGTGAGAAAAAATCTTGGTTGCCTGACTCAATAAATCTAGTGTTGTTCACTCCAAATTATGTATGCACGGGCCGTGGACATTCCAGTAAGGAAGCTGCATCAGGGAACTGCTAAACCTGGGAATTGCCAAGGACTCCAGAGGAGAGAAGGGAATAGTTTGAATCCAATTCCTTGTCCCCACCCCAAGGATCTGGATTGTAGGCTGCACCTTAGAAATCTAGATTTGAAATTCCCTGGTAATTCTGACACGCCAGGGCTTGGGACCCCCTGGCCCAAATGGCCCATTAAGTGGAAGTGAGGCCCTTGGTTGGCTTTACTTCCCCATAGAAAAGCAGGTGCCGAACTCCAGCCCTGGCTCTGCCCCAACTGCAGGGGCTGCTGACGTAGTCCCCAGCACCCCAGCCCTTCTTGTGTGTGAAATAAAAAATTGGACCGAGTAACCTCCAACCCTTTCTTTTTATGAATTTATCTGAATCTGTGAGAATGAGATTCCTTATTATTTAGTGAGGATAAAGCTATTTCTAAAGGAATGGAGACAACGCCCCAGAGGTGAGCTGCCCTGGTTTTAGCACCTCTTCCAGATTCTGCTAAGGAATCTGGGGACACATACCAGCTCTTTCGTCTCGTTGTCCTTCCCTTCCCACCAGAGGGACCTGTGTAACAGCGACCGCTGGCCCGCGGGCCTTTCACTCTTTGCCCAGCTCCCAGAAATCTCTGCTCTGACTCTCCTGCCTGTCCTTTCCCTGGACACCCCAGAATCACAGTTTCAAAACCTGGCTGGATCACACAGAAGCATTTGTAACATACAGGCACTCAGACCCCATCCCCAGAGAATCGAATGGAAATCTTGGAGGAGGCTTAGGTGCCTGCACTTTTAATGTTCCCTGGGTGATTGGGAGGCACAAGAAGGTTGGAGCCAGCTCCCCAGAGCTGGTCTGAAAACAGGAGTGACTGGATCTCTAGGTATCTCTTTACCCGGGCAAAGGGAACAGAAGTGTAGGATCGAATCTGCTGTGTTGCCAGGTCTTCCCTGCCAAGGCGCCTACATGCCAGCACTTTTGATGCCCCAGAGCAATAAGCACAGACCAAGCAGATGGGAGATGAAAAAGGCAGGCCAACAGGTGCCACCACACACCCACTGGTTGACCTGAATCATGTTTCCTGAGATTCAGTCTCATTTGTAGAGTGAGGGCAGCATTTCCCTATGACCTTACATGCTGTTAGGTGGATCAAATGGGATCCGTATGTGAACGGGCTTTGTAAACTATAAAGTACTGTACAGATTGAATGCTGTAAGCACTTTGCATGTAAGAGCTCATGTTTTCAAGAGAAATGATGTCAGTTTGTCCCCAGATTAACATATGGATTCAGTGCAATACCAGTCCCAATCAAAATCCTTGCCAGCTTTTTGTAGAAATCAAAAGCTGATTCTCCAATTTGCATGGAAATGCAAAGAACCTTGAATAGTCAAAACAGTTCTGAAAAAGATGTACAAACTTGGAGGACAGCCCTAGCAGGCTAGCTCTGTTGGTTGGAGAGTTGTTCCTATAACCAAGGTTCTGGGTTCGATCCCCGGTCAGAGCACAAACAAGAATCAAACAATGAAAGCATAAATAAGTGGAACAACAATTCAGTGTTTCTCTCTCTCTCTTTCTCATTCTCTTTCTCTCTCCCCTTTCTTCCTCTCTAAAATCAATAAATGCAAGTTAAAAAAAATAAACTGGGAGGACTCATATCCCCCAGTCATGAGGCAACAGTCATCAGTATAGCGTACTATCAGCGTCAGCATAGGCAAGCCGATCTCCAAGTAGACAGACCCCCATCTATATGGCCATTTGATATTTAACAAATTGCCAAGGCAGTTTAGTGGAGAAAAGACAATCTTTCAACAAGTGATACTGGAACACCTACGTAGCCATAGTTGATATAGATACAGGTATATGTGTATGTGTATGTAATTTTACCTCAAGCCATTTACAAAACTTAACTTGAAACATAAGATATAAATAAAAGAGTTGAAACTATAAAAAATAACTACAAGAAAACACAGGGAAAAATCTTAGTGATCTTAGGCTAGTCAATGATTTATTAGATAAGACACAAAAAGCAAAACATTGATAAATCATATTTCATTAAAATTTAAAACTTCTGCTCTTCCAAAGATAATGCTAAAAGAATTACAAAGTAGCCCTGCTGGTGTGGCTCAGTGGATTGAGTGCCGGCCTGCCAACCAAAGGGCCACCAGTTCAATTCCCAGTCAGGGCACATGCCTGAGTTGTAGGCCAGGTCCCCAGTTGGGGAACACGTGAGAAGCAACCATACATTGATGTTTCTCTCTCCCTCCCTTCCCTGCTCTCTTCAAAAAAAAAAGCTAAAAAAAATTGATAAACCATAGACTGGGAGGAAGTATTTGCAAACCATATATATGAGAGAGGACTTTTGTTTTGTTTTGTTTTGTTTTGTTTGTTTTTTAATATATTTTATTGATTATGCTATTACAGTTGTCCCATTTCCCCCTTCTCTCCCCTCTACCCTGTACCCCCCTCCCACCCACATTTCCCCCTTTAGTTCATGTCCATGTGTCATACTTATGAGTTCTTTAGTTTCTACATTTCCCATACTATTCTTGCCCTCCCCCTATCTATTTTCAACCTACATTCTATGCTACTTATTCTCTATACCTTTTCCCCCTCTCTCCTCCTCCCACCCCCCTGCTGCTAACCCTCCATGTGCCCTCCATTTCTGTGGTTCTGTTCCTGTTCTAATTGTTTACTTAGTTTCTTTTGGTTTTGCTTTAGGTGTGGTTGTTAATATTTGTGAGTTTGCTGTCCTTTTACTATACATGTCTTTTCTTTATCTTCTTTTCTTAGATAAGTCCCTTTAGCATTTCATAAAATAAGGGCTTGGTGATGATGAACTCCTTTAACTTGACCTTATCTGAGAAGCACTTTATCTGCCCTTCCATTCTAAATGAAAGCTTTGCTGGATAGAGCAATCTGGGTTGTAGGTCCTTGTCTTTCATGACTTGGAATATTTCTTTCCAGCCCCTTCTTGCCTGTAAGGTCTCTTTGGAGAAATCAGCTGACAGTCTGATGGGAACTCCTTTGTAGGTTACTGTCCCCTTACCTCTTGCTGCTTCTAGGATTCTCTCCTTCGTTTTTACCTTGGCTAATGTAATTATGATGTGCCTTGGTGTGTTTCTTCTTGGGTCCAACTTCTTTGGGGCTCTCTGAGCATCTTGGATTTCTTGGAAGACTGTTCCCTTTGCCAGATTGGGGAAGTTCTCCTTTATTATTTGTTCAAATATGTGCTCAATCTGTTGCTTTTCCCCTTCCGATTCTGGTACCCCTATAATTCGGATATTGGAACGTTTAAAGGTGTCTTGGATGCTCTTAATCTTTTCCTCAATTTTTTGAATTCTTATTTCATCATGCTTTCCTGCTTGGTTGATTCTATCTTTCTTCTGGTCCACTGTATTGTTTTGAGACTCATATTCCTTCCTTTCACTATTGGCTCTCCTCCGCGTGTCTTCCTGCATCTGTTTTATGGTAATCTGCATTCTTTCATCTAAATTTCGTCCAAAATCAACCAGTTCCGTGAGCTTTCTGATCACCAGTGTTTTGAACTGCGCATCTGATAGATTGGCTAGTTCTTGGTCCCTCAAAAGGATGAGTCCTGGGGGACTGATCTGCTCTGTTGAAAACATAGTTTTTTGTTTTTTGTTTTTTGTTTTTTTTTTCCCCCTGTCTCTCCTTTTTTTTTTTTTTCCGGTCTGGTTGCTCTTGTTACGGTGGGGGGCAGAGCCTTAGGTGCTCACCGGGGCTGGGCACTCCAGTCGCTAGATTGTGACGTTATATGTGGGGGCGGGGCGGGAGAAAACAATGGCGGTAGTTCTGTTCCCCTGGACTCAGACCCTTGTCTGGGCTTCTGGGCCACGAGTTCTGCCCTGGTCCACAATCGCTACCCCTCTGGGTCTGCTAGCCGCAGCTTGCGTACTCAGGGATCACCGCTGCCTTCTTGCGCGCCGGATGGCTTTTGCGCCGATTTCGCGCCAAACCTTCCCCCGACCTCTGTGCGCTGCCGACCCGAGCCAGCCCCGCGCCCGCCGGCTCGTCTTCTCCTACCAGTCCGGATGAACGCGTCTACTTCAACTTCTTGGCTGCCTGACTTCCATTCAGATAAATCCTCTGCCGGATCTGGGTGTTATTCTGATAGTAAATTATTGTTGTAAATTATTGGTTTTCTAATCTTGGTTGTGCTAGGAGGCACGGTGCGTCCACCTATTCCTCCATCTTGCCGGAAGTCTAGAGAGAGGACTTATGTCCACAATACATGAACAATGCATGCAATTGAATAAAAAGAAAACAACTTTAAAACATTGGGCAAAAGATTTAAAATACCTTTACCAGTGAAGTTACGTATATGACAAGTGAATACATGAAAAGATGCTAACATCATTCATCGATGAGGCACCACGGCACTCCCACTGGAGTAGGTAACATTACAAGGGCTGTGGCAAGGATACAGAATGACCGGAACTCCTGTGCACGGATGGTCAGAGTGAAAAATGTTGTGATCACTTGGGAAAGTAGTTTGGTGGTTTCTTATAAAGTTAAACGTACACTCACCGTATCATCTAGGAATGCTACTCTTACAATATGTCCACACAACTTGCACTCAAAAGTTCTTATTAGCTTTATTCATAACAGCCCCAAACTGGAAATGCTGGAAATGCTCATCAAGCTGTGAATGGATAAACAAATTGTGGTACAGTCATAGAATGGAATACTACACGGGAAGAAAAGGATTGAACTAGAGACATGCAAAAGCATGGCTAAATCACTAAAATAGTATACATTGGGGGACCCCCCCAAAACAGAATTATCTTCTGGAGGACAGGCTCCTTGTACTACAGGGTTCCACTGCTGGGTGAGTGTTCTAGGAGCTCATCTGTATCAGTGCACCAGCTGGCATTGTTGTGAGAGGCTGCGTTTGGCTTCCGTGAATTTTTTTGGAAACTTTCAACACGTTTGCCCATTTCATGGTGGGGGATTTACAAGCACACCTGCCCATACCACGCTGAATGTTCAATTTGTGACCAAAAACGGCATGACCCCATGCCCCACCCTCACTATTCACCCAATCTCACCCCAAGTCACTTTTTTAATTTGTTTCTTTGTTTCCCTGAAAAAAGTCCTCAAAGGGGAACATTTTGCTGATGTGGAAGAGTTGAAAGAAAAAATGGCAGAAGCATTAACAGGCATCAAAAACAAGTTCAAAAACTCTTTTGAGCAGTGGGAAAAAGTCTCAATAGGTGCGTTGCATCAAATAGAGAGTACTTTGAAAGTGATTGAAGTTTAAATGTAATAATAATAAGTACAGAATTTTTATAAATAAATTCTGGGGTTTTCTGCCCCCCCCCCTTGTAATACTAAGTGAAAGAAGCCAGACGCAAAGGTTATATACTTATATGATTTCACTTACATGAAATTCTACAAAAGGCAAATCTATGGTGATAGAAAGGGAATCCGAGGTTGCCCAGGGTCCCGGGCTGGGAGGAGAGGACTGATTCCAGGGGGTCCTGAGGGAAGTTTTGGAGAGATAGAAATATTCTATGTCATGATTGTGGCAATGGTACTCAACTGTATACATTTGTCAAAACTCACTGAGTTGTTCAATTAAAAATGGTGAGTTTCATTGTATGTAAATTATATTTCAAGAAAGCTGACAAAGAACAGAAAATCAATCACTGGTGTCTTCTTGCAGCTAGGCACAATGCCTGCAATATCAGGATGAATCAGACACAGCCCCTATCTGCACGTGCTCGCAAGTAACACAAAGTGCAACATCGCATTGAAGGTGCCATGATAGAGACCTGTATGCAGAACAGAGAGATGTTGATTCACACTAAGGAGAGAAAGCAGACTAGATGGTATTTGAGCTAGGTCGTGAAAGATAGGTAGCTATTTGCCAAGTACTAAAGAAGAGACAAGCAATTCTAGGCAGCAGGAGCAGAACAAGACCTCACAGGCTGGAAATAGCCAGACATGTTCCAGGAAATGCATGTGGTTGGCTGAAATATAAGGTTCCAGCAAAAGCCTGTCTGGAGAAGAAAATGTGGATGGATGGTAGCTGAGCTTGAAGGATCTCATACAACATACTAAAGCACTCGGGTTTTATCCTACAAACAAAGAGAAACTACTGAATAGTTGTACGCTGTAATAAACATATTCAGTCTTGTGTCTTGTGAATATTACTCTGGAAGCAGAGAGGAAGACAGCTTAAAGGGTGGTAGTAGCTGGATTGAAGGCTGAGAAACCAATGAAAAGACTTACAGTCATTCAAATGAGGTAAGAAATGAGCTTTGTTCCATGGAGTAAAGTGATGCAGAGGGAGGAGTTATGACAGGTACTGAGGGAGAAAAACTGAACAGAAGGTGTCCTAGGGTGCTGCCCAAGAGAATGATAAAGAATCAAAGATGACTCTTGGATTCTGGCTTGAGTGACTGGATGGCCCGTGGTGACATTTGTCGAGATTGTGAATGCAAAGAAGAGCAAGCTTGGGAGGGAAAGGTGAGCTGATTTAGGGCATGTTGAGTTTTATATTGTCCATTCTAGTGGAGTGTCTAAAGGCCATCGAATACCCAAAAGTAAACTTCAGAAGAGAGTTCCAGACAAGATGTGTGGTTCAAAGTCACCCACAGAGAGATGGCAGATGAAGCCAAAGAGTAGATGAGGGTGACCACACAGAGTGACAAGGAGGGCATGTAGTTACAAAAGGGCTGAGCAGGGCTGAGCTTCTGTAGTCACCAGAAGCTGAGAAGTAACAGCCAAAGAAGCAGAGATGAACCAGGAGAGTAGAGTGTAAAGAAATGAAGGAACAAGGCAGTTTGTAGAGAAAGACGTGGTCAACACCATCAAATGCACACACAGTCAGACATAACGAAGGCAAGGAGTTTATTGAAATAGCCAAATGGGAGGTGGTTATTAGATTCCAAAGTAGTTGCTCTGCAGTTGTGGTGGCAGAGCCTGATGGCAGGGGGCTAAGCAACACACAAAGTGGAAAGAAAGGGAGACGGTGAGAAGGCAGCTTGGCAATGAAATGGAAGAGAAAATTAGTATGGAAAATAAAAGGCTGTTTACAGTATTGAAGAGAATTGATAAATTTTACAGGCTATTGAGGAAAAGCCAGTGGAGAAGGTGAAAATGTAAAAGAGTGGCCCAGTGAAGAAAGCTCTTAGTTAGGAAGGAGACAGAAAGGACAGAAATAGGAAGAGTACTTTTTTTGAGATTTTATTTACTTTTAGAGACAGGGGGAGGGAGGGAGGGAGGGAGGGAGGGAGGGAGAGAGGGAGAGAAACGTGAATGTGTGGTTGCCTCTTGTGCGGCCCCCTACCGGGGACCTGGCCTGCAACCCAGGCATATGTGCTGACTGGGAATCAAACTGGTGACCCTTTGGTTCACAGGCCAGCGCTCAATTCACTGAGCCACACCAGCCAGGGTGGAAGAACACATCTTTTCCTCTGGGAATGCAGGGAGAAAGTAGAAAGCAGGTACAGATGCAGATAATTTAGAAGGCTTGTGGGCAAGAAGTTGAGGAAATGCATGACTGCAGACTCATCTCTCAATGGATTTGAGGAAAATGTGAAAGCTGGAATGGCTGTCACAAGGTTTTGGAGAGGGAGCTGATCTGTGAGTTGACAAAGGCACCAAAGGTTGAACTCTATGTCTGTCCATAGTGGTTTTGATTTTTCTGCATCACCGTTGAACCAACTACCTGTCGCAACCAGAAAAACAGATTATTGGGTTCATCCAAGATTTAGATGTAATGAAGAGGAGGTGGTAGAAAGGCAATGTGGTGGGGACACTTAGAGATTAATTAATTAACTTATTTATATCCTCACCCAAGGACATTTTTTTGCATTGTTTTTATAGAGAGAGGATAGGAGAGGGGGTATAGAGAGGAGAAGGGAGGGAGAAAGAGAAGAGAATCATTGATGTGAGAGAGAAACATCGATTGGTTGTGCCTTTCCTATACACCCCAACTGGGGACCGAACCCGCAACCTAAGCATGTGCCCTGACCAGAAATCAAACCCATGAACTTTTGGTTTGCTAGACGATGCTCCAACCAACTGAGCCACACCAGCCAGGGCACTTAGAGATTTATTAGCAGAGGGAAGAAAGTGATGAACTCCAGGAATGAGGCTAGATAGAGAAAAAGTGGGGCCATCATGGTAGAATTGACAGGAGAAATACAGAGAGACCAGAGTTTAGGGGCCTTGGTGGGAAGGCAAATGGATAAATTTATAAAACAGGGTGATAGTAGATTCTGGTCAAGAGTAGGGTACTCAAGTACAAGATTCAGAGGGAAGATAGCTCTGGGTGATGCCGAGGTCCAAACTATTGTCATGGCATGGGGAGTCGCAAGTGAAGTTGTGGGAAGGCCACTGGCACCCAGATGGCGATGTTTCATGATGACATGAGTACAGAGGAGTATCATGGTCAAGGTGTCAACGGCCTCCATGGATGGGGCAAGGGAGGATAAGAAGGTCAGAAGGTGTCGGCTATGTATATGGTGAGTGTGACCTGGACCTCAGAGGAGAAGTCTGTATAAAAAAGTGGAGGAGTAATGGTCGGGGAGCAGCAATAAGGAGTGAGGGTGCTGCTGCCACCTGAGGCTCTCAGGCGTTGAAAATGGGGTCTCTGCTTCAGAGAGAGTCTGGGGGTGTTTGGGGGCTTAGACAGGGTTCTATAAGGCCAAAAGGTGGGAGAGTTGAAAGATAATAGTATGGCTGATCCAGGTGATACAGCATGGGGTAGGAGGGAGGGGAGCCACTGGGAAACTAGGGAAAAGAAGACACAGTGTGATGGAGGCAGCGACGACACCAGGAGGTCCACGTCATGGCCAGTGACTGAGGATGGCAGGACGAGGCACAGGCCAGGTGTGTTGGCCTCAGCAGCATGGACAACCAAATGTAGAGACCTTCGGGGGTCCCAGATCCAAGCTGAGTGTGATGTGGAGTTTTGCTGATGCCCTGCAGGGGAAAGAACAGGAGATTGCAGGGGTCGTGCCCAGAAAAACATTTCTGCCCAGGAAGTGGCAGAGCTTCTAGGACGCTGACAACTTGCTTGTAATAGCATTACTTATGGTTACTTGTAGGAAAAAGATTTTACGTGTAAACTCCTTAAAGGGCAAAGATTATGCCTCAGTAGGTACTTGTTTAAACCAAAATGAAGAGTTGAGTTCATCTGCTACTTGCGGAACATAGACCTTCAGCGCTGTAAGGTCCCACGGGAGAGAGTCAAATGTGTTTCCATCACCTCCGTGCTCTGGTCCCGTCCCCTGCTCCAGCCTGGTGCCTCCACCGCACTG
Organism: Phyllostomus discolor; assembly: GCF_004126475.2. Classification (NCBI taxonomy): domain Eukaryota; kingdom Metazoa; phylum Chordata; class Mammalia; order Chiroptera; family Phyllostomidae; genus Phyllostomus; species Phyllostomus discolor. The sequence goes on from NC_040904.2 coordinate 110,560,921, forward strand.
GGTGCGCCCTCAGCAGCCTCTGACGGTGGGGCTGCCTCAGACTTGTCTGGCTCTCTCAGGGCTCCCCACACATGTGCTTCTCTCTTCTTGGAAGGAATCTTCCCACTTGTCTGGCTCACTCTTCCTCATTCTTCAAACATCAGGGCAAAGCCAAAATCTCCTTCTGTGTTAAGCTCTGTCTGGCTCTCCCAGGCAGACTTAGGGGCCCTTCTGCTGCATTCCCATACTCTCTTGTACTTCCCATAAAGCACTGGTCTCATCACAGTAGAATTTCTTGCATGATACTGTGATTTATAAAAAATACATATTTGGTCATTCAGATGACCAGAATATATTCCGATATGTGCTTGCTCTTGGTCCATGATTCCTGGCTCTTGGTTCCCAAGACCCTTGGAATTTCCTGGGTGATAACAACTATGGGATCATCTTTTGTTATAGTATTTGGTTATTCTCCAGTACCTGAAGTTGCTTCAGAACCATAAAGATAAAATTAATTGTTGTAGCAAATTCATCAAACCCAATAAGGGGGTGATTTATTGCCCATTGGTCTGGAGCACAGGTGACAACCTGGGCTTGTGATTGGCGTCTGAATTGGCAGCATTCTTCTGGGATGGAGTCCTTTGCCTGTGGAATCTGACTCCAGGTAGATAGTGTCAGAATTGAGTTGAGTTCTGGATGTCCTGCTGGTGTCAGGGGATTGCTGGTGGTGTGGAAGCCTCCACACATACGTGCTGGAATCAGGTCCAGGACCCCATTGCTTGACTGTCTCTTAATTTAACTGTAAACTCTTTGAAGGTAAGGACTGTCTTTCCATGTTGTCTCCCCAGCACCTAGAACAGTGACTGGAGCATCACAGGTTCTCAAACCCTTGTCAGTGAATGAAAGAGTGAATGAATGAACAATCGAGCAAGAGAATGAGAAGCAGAGAGAGGGACTTGGGGTCTCTGTCCCAGTGGGGTAACGAGTGCCCCACATCACATGAGCAGGCAGGCACTCCCTGGGTGGTGTTTGGCTTAATCCTCATAGTAAGTCCAATGCAGATATCCCTAGTTTCTTATGCAGGTAAGGAAACCAAGGTTCAGAAAAAAAATAAGTGATGGTTACACAGAATCTCACATACAGAATGGGGGCTTTGATTTCGGGTCTGCAAAGATCTCTGTCTGGTTTGTGTCTTTACACTCCGCTTTTTTGAGCTTCAAGGTCTTGGTAAGTAACTAAATGGGTGGATTTTGGAGCCAGACTCAAATTCCAGGTCTGTTATTTACTAGCTACTGTCCTCTCAAGTACCTTAAGGCAAGCTACTGAATCTCTTTTAAAAAAAATTATTTTAACCATTGTTCAAGTACAGTTTTCCGTCCTTTACTCCCATCCCAGCCCACCCACCCATCGGTCCCCACCTCCCTCCCATTTCCACACCCCCCAGTTTTTGTCCATGTGTCCTTTATATTTGTTCCTGTAAACCCTTCCCATTCTCTCCCGAAATTCCCCTGAAATTCCCTCCCCTCACACAATGGAATTCTATGCAGCACAAAGAAAGAAGGAGCTCCTACCCTTTGCGACAGCATGGATGGAACTGAAGAGCATTATGCTAAGTGAAGTAAGCCAGGCGGTGAAAGACAAATACCACATGATCTCACCTTTAACAGGAACCTAAACAACAAAACAAACAAACAAGCAAAATATAGCCAAAGACACTGAAATAGAGACAGGCTACTCAACCTCTTAAAGCCTCAATGTTGTTATCTATGAAGTCAGGGTGATGACGGGGTGGCGGTGTAAGTGATCCCGTTGTTCTGAAATTTAAACCAGACCATGCATGCAATGCTCTTCGCACAGGGCCTGGCAGGTGGTGAAGTCTCAGCACATACTACCTACCACTGGTAGTGCTTTTTTTTTTTTTAAGATTTAGAAACTATCTTACAACTAGATCTGTTGAAATCCTGAACACAGATTTACACTACTTTATAAACCAGGATGCCAGAGATTAGTTCACGATAAGAAGACCAAACAGATCAGACACCATGCTCCCTTCCTGCCTGGGGCAAGCCCCAAGGACATACTGAGAAATTCTCAGTACCACACCCCTTCCCATTTTTTAAGATTCTGTTATGACTACTAGCCCTTTCTTTGCAATGTCATTTCCCCTCTTTTCATAGCATGTCACTTTCCAAGTAATTTCCATTGAGCTATGATAGGGAAAGTCTTTTTAATTTAAACTTTCAATCAAAGAGGCTGACCCTTCCCTGACCTTTGGGTCTGAGATCTTAGACTCCATCTGACTTTGAGAACTGACATCCCTCTCTGTCTACTGAGGACACTGTTAATCCTCAAAGGAAAGAAAAGCAGGGTTTTATTTATGGGCCAGATGATATATCTTATAGAGTTGCAAAGAATTTCCTGCTGGAGATCTCAGTGGTAGAGGGCCAAGCGGGTTAGTCAAAGACGCTGTTGATGCCAGGGAACAGAACCAAGTGTCCTCAGCTGCCCTGAGAATGTCGTCCCTGAGATATGTGCCTGGGAGTGGGCCTGACATTTCTGGCATTTGCAAGGGAGCCTGTGGGACTGGTGTCTTAAGTGAGGAAACAGCTGGTAGCTCTCTCCTCCAATCGGCCCTGAAACATTGTGAAATTCCTTTGTTTTCTGTAGCCCATGAAGGGAACCTTAGAGATGTGAGTGGTATTGTATAATGTTCTTAAATCGCACCTGGTTCCTGGCCCCGCAGCTGATCAGGACATCCTTTCCCGTCCTTGTCTCTGACTTTCCATCTTTTTTCCTCTCTCCCAACCTTCCTTGTACTTTCTTTTCTTTTCTTGTGTGCATGTGTGTGTGAGCCTGCACAGAACACTAATAAAACCTATAATGAAAGTTAGATGTGTTTAGGATAAAATGTCCTTTTTATTATAAAACCTTTTAAAAATAAATAAAAATTCTGAAAGGTGAAGGAGTATATTATAGGAGTATCGGGAAAGAGCAGATCTCACACATGTCATTTGAAAGAAGAAACTTCAAATATGTCTCTAGGGTTACAGTCTCCAGAGAACCATGTTTCAAGTTTTAGTCTAGCATTCTGGTCAAGCTGGACTGTTTATTTTCTCCTAGGCAAGAAAGGGCAGAGTGTTATGTTTGAGGGTCCCATTCACTCAGACCTACATGTGCTTTCTTGTCCAGTTCTTCTTGTTTGGGATGGCTGAGCTACTCTCCTGGGTAATGGGTTTGAGTGATTTTATAAAACTCAAGGATTACCACCATAAGTCTCAATGGTGGCAATGATGAAACTTCTAAGGCATCAAGCACAGCACCCAAAGACATACCATAATGAAGGGAAGGCTTAACTTTCTGGCTTCATTTAAAATTATTTTACCCCGATCCTGGCTAGGTGGCTCAGTTGGTTGGAGCATTGTCCCATACACCAAAGGTTGCAGGTTCAATTCCCAGCCTGTGCACACACCTAGGTTATGGGTTTGATCACCGGCTGGGCATACATGGGAGGCAACCTATTGATGTTTCTCTCTCACATCAATGTCTCTCTCCCTCTCTCTAGGAAAAAAAAAAGAAATCAATAAACATATCTTTGGGTGAAGATTAAAAGAAAGAAATTAATTTTCCCCAAGCATATTTTTATTAGTTTGACTTAATTTCTTCTGGTTTCTGAGATATGGAGTTGAAGCTTATTAGCTCAGTTAAGTCAGCAGGGTAGAAGGTTCATTAGCTCTCTCATCTGAACCCATGCAATGACAGCCCTCCCAGCATCTTGTCCTCACGATCCCACATCCTCCATAACCTCAGCGCCCCTGCCAGGTGTGGTGATACCCTGGTCCTCGTGAAATCGTGGCACTGCGTCCCCGCCCTTCTGCCAACCTCCCATCTCTCTACCTTAGCCTACTCTTCAATCTCTCCCCCTCCATTGTGCTATCCACACAGCCTCCTCCACCTTAGCAGTGAAGTGTTTACAGCTGGCTGGAGGTGAGGGGAGGTGGCTGGTTTGTAGCATTTGTGTAAACACTCGCATTGAGGGAGTGTTTCAAGCCAATTTAACAAGAAGCTCACAGAATTCCTTGGAATTTAATAGCCAGCTCTCCCAAGGGAGGCGAGTCCTAGCATGTCACCGCAGCCTCCCCTTGGCTCTGTGCTTACTTGAGCTGTATCCCTCTCCTCTCGTTGTGAAACTTCTCAAAGATCAATCCATCTGCAGTCATCGCTGTGCTCCCTTGCTTTGGACTGTCCCTTTGGCCTTGGCAATCTGGGGTTTACCTCGTCAAGATCATTAGTAATTTTTGGTGTTGTTACAAAAGCTATCCTTGTGAAATCCAAAAGCCAAAAAAAAAAATTTCCATCACCAAAAATGAGCAAGGGTATATGAATTATAAGCCTGCAGTCTTACTCCTTGTTTTCTTTAGCCTCTCTGCACCACCGGTCACTAGTGTCGCTGGCAAGCAACCCCTCAGCCAGGAGCTTCCCTTTCTTGGGCTTCCATGCGGCTGCACTCACTGTCCGTCCTTCAGTCCCTCTGCTGCCCCTCCCTCCCTTCCCACTTCTTTATCCCCCACCCCCCCATGCCCATGTCCCAGAGCTCTGACCCCAGCCCTCGTCTTTTCTCTGCACCATCATCTCCGACGTTCTTGATGTTGGTGACTCACAAACAGATCCTCTATGTGGGACCTCTCTTCTGAGCTCTAGTTCATTGTCTAAGTTGCCTGAAATTTCTTTCTTCCAGAAAGTCTGAATAGTTCAAAACAGACTTCAGCAGTTTGGCATTCACATCTTCTGTATTTCTCCTGTTTCTGTTAAAGAGGCATCCATCCTTTCTGTCACCGAGGCTACAAATATGCATAAGGGTCCTTCCATGCTTTTCCCCCATGGACTCTACTTACCGACTCTCCCATCTACCTTTTATTACATTTTACCACTGTAGTTTGGGCTATCATTACTTTTTGTCATAACTTTTTGTCTCTAGAATTGATAAGAATTCCTCTCCAATTGATATAAGCCCAGCTATAAGATTTATATTTATAGTGCAAAGCTCGACTAATCTCACCTTTCCTCCTCAAACACCTTTAATTATAGCTGAGGTTGAATCTCAGCAGCATCAGGGCCCTCCATGACACGGTCCCTGGTTATCCTCCAACATTCTCTACAATTCTAGCTATTCACCTGCCCCTGCACTTTGCCCATGTTGTCCCCTCCTCCTGTTCCTGCATATTTAAGTCTTCAAAGCCAAGTGCAATGACACCTGTTCCATTAACTTTTCTGAGCTCCCCTAGCTGTAAATAATTGTTCCTCCATTCTCTGAACTCTCAACACTTTTCCTCTCTTGTGACACATCACTTTCTGCCTCACAGTAGAGTAATTTGTGGAAGGAAGGAGGGAAACTAACATTTATTAGGTTAGTCATTGCGTTAGGACTTTTTATTAGCTCCTTCAGTGTTTCCACAGCCCTGGGAGGGGGATACTTTCACCCCTTATTACAGAAGAGGAAACTGTTGCTCAGGGCGGCACCATGAAATTGAATTCTGGTGGCAGCTTGTCTGACTTCACATCTGTGCTTTTCCCGCTGGGTCGTGTGTATGTTTTACTGGTAACCTCCCTGACAGCAAGGACCGAAGTTTTTCATCTTTATAAACCTCAAGGTTCCCAGTGGCAGGCCTGACACGGGGCGGGGACGCTAAATGCTGAGGATGAAGGACAGACTGCTGCTGATCCGGCTGCCCCTGCTGGTTCCCAGCTGTGCTGCCGCCGCAGCTGTGCATTCCCGAGTTACACGTGCCTTAAACGTCTCACCACGTTCAGATGTTTTTTTTCCTGCTCCCCGGGCCCCACTTATGTGTCTCTCTTTGATGGGCGAGCTTTGAAGGAGGCACAGATTGAATCTGCAGCACTCTTTTGTTCAGATCCTGAGTGTAACAATCAACAAATGACTTCTGGTGATGAAAACAAGTTGTTTTTCAAGGTAATTTTGTGCTGCTTTTTAGACCAATTCTGGTTGCATTTTCTCCACCTAGTTTTAATAGTAAGTTGCATGTGAAGTCCACTGTGACATCACCTCCCCTGTGAAAACTATTTATTCTCCAGACCCTCAGCTGTTGTGACCTATTCTACTCCTTCCGCACCCTCACCCTCACCCCTAATCTCCCCCCACTCTGCCCCCTCCCCCACTGGTCGCCCACAGTCCTCATTCTCCCTGTGTCTGCGCACGCGCAGGTGCGAAGCCACGCCCAAGGTCCTGACTCCTTCACACCAAAGCACACCTGCCCTTGGTCTCGGCTACATCTACTTAATTAGTCTTATAAACTGACTGGGACTAGACAAGTACACATGGAATCACTGCATTAATTCCTTACTCCTTCTATTTGAGTAGTGACTTTAGGAAGTCGTTTAGTTGAAAAAGTAACTGTAATGGTGGGAGCTCAGGCACCAGGATGTCCTCTTTACAAAGATATTTTACGGCAAGAGACTGTCCTAAGGATCTTCCCATCACACCAGCTACCTGTATGGATGGCCCCTTCACACACCATCACCCTGGTCCCACCTCAAAGCAACATAATTGCTTTGCAGCCAGAAAGCGATGGTGAGCCAGGCTGCCCTCACTGCTTGCCATCTCTCTGCCATTCCACAGGACTCAGAGACCAGGCTGCTAATACTGGTGAGAAACATGAAAGCGATTCCCCAAGGGCGAGAGCGCTGCACGGCCCCACAAGGCTTCTCTCTCCTGCCTGAGGGAGCAGTGGTCAAAGGCAGCCAAGGGACCTCCAAGACCAGTGGGTACAGTGTTTCTTCTGCTCTTCTCACCTTATAGATCAGTGACGCCTCTGACAGGATGTGATAGACCTTGTCCCGTGTGACACACCTCTCCCACACTGAGACTGAGACCTTAGAGTGGCAGTGTGCAGAGAGAGGGCACCACTCCTCCCTTGTCTGCAGTCCCTTGTCCTGCAGACGGTGGGATGAGCAGGACCCTGCACGCACTCTTGCCTTTCCAAAAGCAGTAGAATGTCTCTGACTCCCTTGGCGTCTTACTTTGATATTAGAAAATCCTTGTTTTGCCTCCAAATTCATGCATAAATCTCACCCAGGCCCAGGATTTACAGCAGGTGGATTTCATGGGCATCAATGGCTCTGAGCAGCTGTCACGGGATTTCTGGCTTTTGAACGACACACAGTCTTTCCTGGGAAGATCTCCCAGGACATCTAAGCCTTTGCATGCACCCTCCTCTGCCTGTCTGCGCTCCGTCCCAACATGGAGGTCATTGTAGCCATTTCTGCAACTGTTCTGGGGTCATTCAGTAAAAAAAAAAAAAAGTTGTCCTTTTTAATCCAACATTAATGAAAGATGTTTTAGTTTATTTGTATATGTTTATCTGAATCTCAGTGTATGGTGGGAAGAAATGTAACATCAAGAAGTAAAATCATTCTATTATGACTATGGATAATGTTATCATTTGCCTCTTTTTGGATATGGGAAAAATTTCATTTGTGGAAAGGTGATACACATAAAAAGAGAGAGTGTACAGCCCTGATAGAAGGGTTAGGAATTGGTCAGATAAATGGCAGGTAATACACATATATATATTTTTTAATATTTGTATATTTATATATGTATATAATATATATAATTGTAGAGAGATGCTAATCTCAGCTACTAAATGATAAGAGTTCAAAACTCCTTTTCTTTAGGGAGAGGGGAAGCCCAGGCCAGGCTGTGAGACAGAGGAGAAGGGGTTGATCTGCCAATGCACACAGGGGTCTGAGCTCCTGCACCTTTAACTGGAACAGTTGTTTGTCATGTGCTGACTCCCAACCCTGACACTGTGGACTCACCTAAAGGGCTCCCAAGCTCAGGAGGAAAGCAGATGCTTGGGGCTGTTCCCAGGGGCTGCAGAGGCAGACCAAGGCTAAAGGTGTGCTCACCAGGCAAGGCCATGCCAGTGCCCCAGGGAATCCCCCCTTAAATACTCCAGCAGCACAGCCTTTGGAAAGCTCTGGCGTTTGTGCACTTGACCTTCTGATTGCCCAAGTGAGAAGTAATCCCCAACAGCAAGAACACCCTTGAACATGAAGAATGGCAATCCTGACTTTGCAGGCAGTGTTAAGGAATAAGGAGCTCTGAAACTTAACCTTTTTTTAATCCTCACCTGAGTGCTTTTTCTTTAATTGCTCTTTAGAGAGAGGAAGGCAGAGAGAGAAACATCACTGTGAGAGAAAGGCATCAACTGGTTGCTTCCCATAACCACCTGCACTGGTGGACAAACCCACAACCTAAGCATGTGCCCTGACCAGGAATTGAACCCACAACCTCTCAGTTACAGGACAACTCTCCAACCAACTCGGTGACACCAGCCTGGGCTAAAATTAACCTTTTAAACTCTTTAACAGTTTAAATAATTTCTTGACCTCTCAGATTCATTATTATGAAAAAGCACAAATGTGGTCTTCACTTTAGAGGCAGTCAATTGATCCAGATGGCAGTTTCAGGACCAGGGGTCAACTTGCTGAGAATACAGACCCCTCCTTCCCACTCTGATTTCTAATGTAGGTTTGGGGTGGGCTCTGGAATCTGCCATTAAATAAGCTGGTACATTGCCACCTCTGGGATCATTGGTCCAGTATAAGTCCCCACAAGCATAGAAATCCCTTCCACAGTGCTCCTGAGCCAAAGAATCTTCACTGCATTGTTTCTCTTACTGAGCTGAGCTCTGCCACAGAGAAATGTTCACGCATCTGCTGGTTTACCCCTTGGCACAACAGATCAAAGCCCTCTGGATCTGAGGGGTTGGGTGAACAGCCAGACAGGGGAATTGGAGAGTCGTGAATAAGAGTGTGTGTGTGTGTGTGTGTGTGTGTGTGCGCGTGCCCACAAGTGTGTGCTTGTGTGTGTCAGGGGACTGGTTGGAGCGGGCATGAGGCAGAAGGAAAGCTAATATTTAGAAACCAGTTTGAGGTTCAGAACATGCAGGTCCAGTAGCCAACAAGATCCAAGGAAGCAGAGATGGGGCAGGATGGAAAGGACGGTTGGGCCGAGGTGGAGGGGTGCCAGCACAAGACTGGCTTGTTGGAGGGGTCCGTCTGTGATGTGACTGGTAGAGGAGGAACAGTGTCGGGCTGTCAGAAAGTCAGACTGAAAGAGAGGGGTCACCAGCTGAAGTTAAGGAAACGGGTACAGAGAATCCTCCAAGGACCCAAGCGAAAGGAAGTCAGTCATCCCTCCTTGTAGGGGAAAGAAAAGGAGCGGCTGGCTTACAGTGTCAGAATAGAGCAGGACCCTTAGCACAGAGTGATAAAGTGATTTCTAGAGCCTATTAATTCATGAAGTGAGGGCTCTCCCCAGAATGGACCCTTTCATTCTGCGGGCAGGGGTGGGGCATGGGTGGGGAGTCGGGTCTCACTGGGCTTCTCCTAGGCTGCCAGGGTGCAGCAGCCCCAGATCCTTGGATCTCTAGCCACCTCTCAGTTTCCAGGGCTCTGCCCCCTGGGGGAGCACCTTCAGTTAATAAAGTACAGCTCCCCAGACCCAGTCTAAACAGTGCAGAGTAGGGTGGCACTGACACCGTTGTTCTGGTATCGCAGTGCTGTTCCTGCAGCCCCGAAACTGCCCGTTCAGCCTGCGGCAGGCCTTTACTGAGGCTGGTTTTTATTGACCCTGCAGACATGCAAACCCTCAGGAACCTTTTCCAATAACTTCTCTTAAAATCAGATCAGAATACAAGTGAAGACTGTACATGTTTCCTTATTCAATTGTATCTTTTCATTTTGATATGCCTTTCCTAGGTTTTGAAGGTTTTGAAGGTTTCGACATACATTTTCTAGGTTGTGAAGCCTGATCCACAACCAAGGTGTTAACTGTCCTCCACAAGTGGATGTCATTGGCAAATTTAATCAACATAACTGTGATGTCTTCAAGTAAGTTTTAAACAAAGAGCTTGGACAGCACAGAATTGGTACCAACCTCTGCGGTGCAGTAGGAGAGCCCTCCCTCCACCCTGACATTGAATGACATTGAACATGACATTGAATGTTCTTCAACCAGCTATGAAGTCACACCTGTATTGTTGCACACAGCACTTTGTAGATGACTCCATCACGGCACTTATCAAAGTGTATCATAATGACTTCTTTACATGGCTGTCTCACTCACAGGATGGAGTTTCTCCGAGATGAGGGCCATGTTTTATTCGTTTCCGTGATTCCAGGGTCTAGCGCAGCTCAGTGAGTGTGCGTTGTACGTGGCAGGGCTGAAATCATCTGGCCGACATTTCCCCAGCTGGTCTGCAGGGACCAGTATCAAGGAGGCTCCTAAATCATCTTGCCCAAACGAAGGTTCTCTTTAATCATGCGTTTCAATCTATCAAGAAACTTACCAAGGGGTGAGGTTAACTAGACAGAATTAACTCCCCAGAATCATTTATTCTTCTCCTTAATGCACATGAAACATCAGCTTGATAACATGCCACAGGTCTGGTAATCCAACCTAGACATTTGTTGGGACTCAAGGTCACATTCATCGGTATATAATTTTTGGTGTCCACCCTATTTTGTGCCCCTCAACTTGGCATATCCATAGTCCCTTTGCCTCTCATCATCATTTCCTATGATTTCTCAAAGATTCCTGACTGTCTTTATGCCTCTGGTGCACCTCCCCCACCTCCCTGGGGGGTCCTTGCTTGGACCTGCCTTATCTGAATAGATGGAAAACCTTCAATGCCAGTTGCCCATTTCCCTACCCTCCTTTCTTTTAGAGAGAGGGGAAGGGAGGGAGAAAGTGAGGAACAGAAATGCCAGTGTGAGAGAGAAACATCAACTGGTTGCCTCTTGTACATACCCTGTGACCTGGGATGGAACCCACAACCTAGGCATGTGCTCTGACTGGGAATTGAACCAGTGACCTTTCGCTTTCTAGAACAACACTCATCCAGCTGAGCCGCACTTCCCTGTTAACCGAGCCTTGACATGGGTCAGTGGCCAGGTCTAGATGAGAGGGTGAGAATGTCGTTTGGGATCTCGTGCCCTCTCATGCATGGCCTGGGTCAAGGCCAGGAGACCCGGCCAAGTGGCAGGCAGGCACTTTGAAGCACTGCCTCCACCCGCAGGGACTCTCAAACAACTCTGCAGGAAAGGGACCTCCAAAAAAGCTTGGGGATGGATTTCCTGCTAACCCTGGAAGCAGAGTAGGGTGCAGCTTGATGTGATAGAGAAGAAGAAAGCGGTTTGTCTTCCCTCATGAGTATCTCAGAGCTAAAATATGTTATATAATCTTTCTTCTCTTCTGGTTTAAAAATCATTTTCACTGCTGGAGAAAACAAAGGGAAAGATCCAAAGATCCAGGACTCAGGACCTCTGTCTTCACCAAGCTGTCTTTTGCCATCAGGCCACCTGCCAAGCCAAGCTTCAAAGCTTCTGAGCTTTATGCTTCCGGAATCTCATCTTAGAATTTGTGGTACTCTGTCCTGTGTGCCCATTCTCAGCTATATGCTTTGATCTTACACATTCATTCAACAGAGAGTTCCTGGGGCCTGCTGCATGCCAGGCACTGGTTAACTGCGGCTACAGCACCCAACACAACAGGGAACACCCATCCGCCCGGCCCTCGTGGCTCACAGTCTGCCAGGAGACAGACACGAAACAAGACAAACATGTAAGATAATTGGTACGCTAGAGGGCGGTGCCTGCTGCAGAGAGCAAATGGAGAAGGGAATTGGTGCTGGCACTCGAGGGACAGGGGAGTTGAGGTGTGAAATAGTGTGCTGCAGAAAGGTGTGAGTCCCCTTGAATGTGCAGGAGGCGGGGAGCAGGCCACACAGTGCCCAGGGAGTGATGTTCCAGGTGGACAGAACTGCAGGCCAGAGCTACAATGTACTTGCTTGTTCAAGGTCAGAGTGACAAGAGCCGAGAACTGGAACTTGTCCTACTAACGTCAGAGTTCCCCAGAGAACCCTCTGGTTTCTCCTTCTCGGTGCCAGAGTAGACTACCCTGGACTCTGATGCAGGAATGCTTTAGGGGCCACGAGAGTAAGTGGAAGGCCTCTTTGTCCCACACGAGGTAGCCCCAGATGGCTATGCCTTCCAAATGCTTGAAATCAGGCCACCCCTATCATTGCATTCATTTATTACAGACATAGCTACTTAGTTATGGCCCATTGCACGGCCACATAAAACATTTCCTGTCCTGACCTCATGGGCATGAGGAGGCCAAGAATTCAAGCAATCGTTCTGATAAAGAACATAAGCAGGAAGGGGGAGCACAGAGAGATCTGGGCAGTTTATGGTGGGAAACGACGTCCTGAAGAATGGACAGGAGCAAGTGGACGGGGCAGAGAGGTGGGGAGAGCGATTTGCACAGCATGCCCATGGCACCACAGGTGTCTGCACACAGCCAGGATACTTGGGGCAGTTCTGGTGTCCTGAGGGGTTGAGGCTGAAGGGTTTCTGAGGGTGATGGGGGTGAAAGATGGCGGAGAGGTGAGAGTGGTGGTCAGCACGGCCCTGGTCCAGTCTGGTCTCATCCAGGAAGACTACATTCTGAATGCAGTGGGAGTTGTTGAGCAGTTTGGCCAGGGGAGTGACACAGTCTGGTTGGCTCTCTATGGTGACATGAGGTGAACAGATTGGACAGAAGCTCAACAGGTAGCAACACAATCCATAGGACATGGTGGTGTCCTGTGCTTGGGTGGTGTCGCAGGCTCAGAGACTAGTGGACAGACTCAAGCTCAGGCACCAGGCCTGTGGGGTGCAGCGTTCATGTGTTATCTGGTGTGAGGGAGAGGGAGGAGTTAAAGGATACACCCAAGTGTCTGGCTTGAAAACAGTGGTGGTGGCCACACACCAGCAGCTGCTCTCTCCCGATCTCTCAGTTCTGGTTCAGTCTTCCTCAAGGCAGAGTTTTGGGGCAGTGGGTTTGCTGCTCCGGATTTCTGGGGGAGTGCTTTTGGGAGGGGGTGGTGAAGGGAGAAGGACAAGGCGGGGCAAGCTAAGCAAGGGTGTGGTCTCAGCTGGAGACCAACTGCACAGGAAGCTCTGGAGTGTGAGCTGCACCCAGGTGGGTTACACCTTGAGACAAGGCAGTGACTCTTTGTGCCCCATGTCAGTCTGTCCTTGGCTGTGGGTTGTCCAGGGCAGGGATGGGGGGATGCTTCTAAACCACCCCTGCTCATGCCAAAGACAGTTCTCCCAAGAAGGCACATCTATGAGTCTGTCCCAGCCAATATTCTCAGGTGCTAGGGGACAGGGGGACAGGTGCACAGGCCAAATGAAAGGGATGTGACAGGGGCATCCACTCTACCCCCAGGCTCTTCCCATCTTCTGTTAACTGGGAAACCAGGTAACCAGACTGACTTGGGGGATGTTGTGGTTTGAATGTTTTTGTCCCCTGCAAACTATATGTTGAGATTTTGATCCCCAAGCTGTTGGTATTAGGAGGTGGGGCCTTTGCGAAGTAATTAGGGCACAAGGGTGGAGACCTCATAAATAGGATGAGTCCCCTTACAAGAGGCACTGCAAAGGGCTCCCTGCCCCAACCATGAGGGGACATGGGACTGTGACCAGAAGAGGGCGCTCACCAGAAACCGACCAGGCCAGCACCTCCAGTCTCCAGGCCTGGGAGAAATCAGATGGCATTGTTTATAGGCCACCCAGGGTCGCAGTTTGTTACAACAGACGGGAGACACACCAGCGAAGGCAAATTGCTCTGACTGGGGGTCTGCTTCACTTGCTAGTGCGTGATTTCACAACTCTGGCTTTAGAAATCTGTATTTCTACTTCTGAAGGTTTTTCTGCTTCCCATCCAGTTTTGTCTGTGTTCAGTATAGTTGAGGTCCCTGAGAAAGTGAGTTCCAGATATGTGAGTTGTTTGGATCCCGAATGGGCTGTGCTAGTGTAAACTGCAGGAGGACCCTCGTCTCAGTCTGTGCAAACAGCGCCCTCAGGAGCTCAGGCAGTGGTGCAACCTGCACAGCCCTGCCCGTGGGCCCAGGGGTGTTCTGAATTGCCCCTCGGACAATGCACAGAAACGCCACCCTCTGTTAGCTCCTGGCACTGGCACTGTTTCTGGCTAAAGAGGAGCTGGCAGGGTAGTGGGAAGGGGCTGCTGGGCACGGAGCCCCCCAGACTTGTTGTCCTGTGAAACCGCCCAGCACCAAACATGGGTTACAAGGTCCCAAGTGCCTTGCAGGAGGGAGGCTCCTGGCTCTCTCCCATGGTATGCAATGTGTGCCCATGACCTTGTCCCCCAGCTGGACTGTGGCTCTTTCACAACATTGCTGGGATGTGTCCAGGTTGCTGTGGAAACATGTGGGGGCTCTACTGTCAAATCCCAGACGCCTCAGACATGCTACAAAATAAACAGGACCAACAGGGCCAAGTGCCTGTTTCTGCGGCTTACACGGCTCACAGGAAAGGGCTGGAAGGGACACTAGCCCCAGGCCTGTTGCTGGGAGACAGTGCCTGTCCCTCCGTCAAGGAAGCTGTGCTCACACACCAGACTCACTTAGTGGGAGCTAGGAAAGCAGTGAAGGGGCATGGGGGGAGGAGGGATCGAGAAGACTGTTCACATCAGGTCTTCTGCACCCACTAGCCACCCTTTTCAAACAGGGATGGTCCCCGTGCCCCTGCCATGGTTGTCTTTGGGCTTGGATGAGAGAATATGGGCAAGTGCTGGGCCCGACACCTGACTCCTGTGCCTCTTAAATGGCAGCTGGTGAGGGCAGAAGGTAACCTACCTTTCCACCCATAGCCTGGTGTCGTTTGCAGATTCACAATGTCCTTGATGGCATTCGGTGCTGGGTGCTTGGTAGACAGTGGAGACTCTGCTTCTTCCAAAGGGACTGCGCTCCCCCGAACAGCTCGTCCCTTGACGTCCCTTCTCATTATTGCCTTCAGTTCGCCTGCCATGCTCCCACAAAGGCGCAGCCTGTGAACACCTTTAGTATTCGTTACTATGATTTCTCTTGTGTACTCCTCTTCATGTGCCAAGATGGGAGATACAAAATGAACTCCAGCCATACATTATCGTTGTAGAAAAACTAGATAATACAGATAAGCAACAACCAGAATCGTAATCAAAATATTCCAAGTTTTCCACCCAGAGACAACTGCCGTAACATTGACTCCAAGTTTTTCCCTTGTAAGTGTAGGTCCTTGTTCTTTCAATTGCTTTTCCAACTTGTATATGCTGAACAGCCTTCCAAATAACTAAAGATAAAACTATAATCCACAGCACCATTTAAAACGGCTATATAGTGCTCTTATATAGAATGTGTTTTGCCATTCTATATATATTATTTGGGAGGTTTGGATAGGTTTTCTGCTATAAACAACACTGTCGTAAGTAATCTTGTACATCTGTCTTTGTGCATTTATCCACTTGTTCCTTAAGACTGAACCCCTGGAAGTAGTACGGTACAAAGGGTGTGTATCTTTTGAGGGCCTTTGTCGCATATTGCTGAGTTCCTTCACAAATGTATGTATTTGCAGTCCCTCCAGTCTGAGAATGCGGGTCATTTTCCTCACACTCCTGCCAACACTGGTTATTAGTGTTTCAAAATTTTTCCAATCCAATATATGAAAAATGCATTCTTGTCATGTTTCCTTCCATTCTTGTGATCACAAATGAATTTTATCACTTTGCACTTATTGGCCACCTGTTTTTCTTATTTTATTAAATGCTTCTTCATTACTATTCTTAGCCATTTTCCCATGACTGTGTTTCTCATTCTTTGTTGACTTACACGGGCTTTCTACCTATGCTGTTATATACAGAATATTCCCCTTAGTGTGGGGGAGGAATTATGCGCGAACTCTCTGGTGGAAGTGCTGTGAGGTGAGGCTCCCTTCAGGAGGCCTTGAAAGGAGAGAGGTTGCCCCCTGTGGACTTGGGGGGCCTTGGGTTTATTGTCCAAAATGGTACTCACAAAGAGGACTGAGACTGAGGGGCAGCAGGCTCCAGGTTCGGCCTCGGCGGGACACTGGATCCAGACACTGTGAAGCGGGGGCTGGACGGCGCCGCACTTCCTCGCATCAGCCGCCCCTCTGGTCCTCAGACAGGTCCTCAGACAGGCGATGTCAGTGGCTCTCAGAGCCTCTTTAGCGATGCTTAGGCCCCAGTCCAGGAGACTCAGAAGCACCGGTAAATATATAGACATAAAATGTACTATTTTAATAATTTTAAGGTGTACAATTCAGTGGCATTAAGTACATTCATGTTGTTATACAACAACAGGACTTTCACATCATCCCAAACTGAAACTCCGTACCTATTAAATAGCATCTCACCATTTCTCCCTGCCCCCCAGCCCCTGGCAACCACCATTCTAATTTCTGTCTTTATGAATCTGACTGCTCTGGTACCTCATGGAAGTGGAATCATCCAGTACTTGTCCTTTCATGTCTGGCTTATTTCATTGAGCAGAATGCCTTCAAGTTTCATCCATGTAGTAGCCTGTGACAGGATCTCCTTCCTTTTTAAGGCCGAATAGTATTCTACTGAGTGTGTGTGTGTATATCACTTTTTTTAGTTTATTATAAAAGTGTGCTTTATTATAAGGAAATTTTAAATATAACCAACAACACTGAAACTAATGTAACTGGCATGTATGGCCTCAGAGTTCTTTATTAAATAAGCTTTTTATTTTTTTTTTTTGCTGTTCCATAAATAGTAACAATCAGCTTATGCAACAAAATAGGTAACCTGAAAAAGTGAGTAAATACAGAATGATGAACCAAAAATCTAGGGTTCTGTGTGGTTTTTATTAGCATGGCTTTAAAAATAATATTAAATAGAAAACAATTCATCCTCATATAGTAAGCTCTCTTCCTACAAGAGAGTTTGCAAAATTGTTAGACAGTGATCTAAAATGTGGCTGAAGTTATACTTTACATACTTTAGCTTCTTATATATATATTACTTGGTTAATGTGTTTTAACCACATTCTCACTGTACAAGTAAGACCGTAAATATTCTCTAATTTGACCACACTAACCACAGAGTAATTTTACCTATGTATATATTTCTTTAAAATGTTTCCCAAAATGGAATTGCTCATTTAAAAGTGAACTGATTAGAATTAATTGTTCTAGACTTTGAGGTCAGGCAGGCTAGAAATATAAGGCTATATTGCTTTGGTTGAATATAATTCATCTCATTGACCCAATAATATGTGCATCAGTTATCAATGAAAATCTATTCTGGTTGAGGTTATTCTTCACTCTATGAATCTACATTAAAGCAAATGGAAAGGCCTAATGGTACATTTGAAATGGAAGAGATCCCTTTTATCTTTGCATATGATTTTGCTTATAAAAATGTATTTCTACCACCTTGAAGGAAGCCCATGGAAGCAGATATCTGAGAGAACTGTGTTACAAATGCCAAGTGAAGAACGAAGAACTATCCTGTGGGCATGTTGATAGGACCCCAAATTATTTTTGGTAAGAGTTTTTGTAGTGTATGGTATATACAATCTTAGACTTTAAGAAGACAATAAGTAAATTTAAATAGCTTTTTAAAAAACTTCGTGACATTAAATGTGAAACTCAAATTTTTAAAGATAAAGAACACAGAGAATTATAAATGAAAAAGGAAGCAGACATATGTACTTTATACAGGGGCGTCAAACTCATTTTCACTGGGGTTAGCATCAGCCTCGAGGTTGCCTTCAAAGAGCCGAAATAATTTTAGGGCTGTACAAATGTAACGACTCCTTAACGAGGGGCAAGGAGATCAGCGCTGCTGCCGGGTAGAAACAAGGTGCTGGGCCGGATAAAACAAGGTGGAGGGCTGGATTCGGTCTGGGGCCCTCACGTTTGCCGCTGTGCCTTATGAGGAAAAAGTGTTAATGATCTGTCACCTAAAAAAGACTCTTCCCATTACAATGCCTAAATTGCCTGTTCATAAAACTACTGGTTACCGACATTATGCCAATGAAGTCAAAATGCACTTTATTGCAAAAATATAAAAGGTTCTTAAATCGTATATGATGTTTTATACCATTTCACCAATAGACCAAGGCTAGCACATAACTTATCAAGCCAGAAAAACTTTAAAACAAAAGTGATTAAAATTGTACTTACTATATATATAAAATGAACTATAAAAAGAACAAAACCATGCTGTATAGAGTGATTCATTGCCAAGTTCCCTCTTACATGGGCATAGTCACTAACATATCCATCTAAGTCAAAACAAACACAAATTGCCTATGATAACATCCCTTAATTATCTTTGTAAGCACAGATACTTTCAGTATATTACAAGCATTTGAATAAAACTTTCAGTCAATTTTGGGGAGTAGAAATTCATTTCCTTAACGACTTCTGGTCAACATGGAGGCATAGGTAGACACACTTTGCCTCCTCACACAACCATAGAAAGAATTACAACCAGATCTTAAAACAAAAAACACCCAGGACCATCAGAAAAATTGAGCTGTATGGAAGTCTGACAACCAAAGATTTAAAGATGACATATTCATCCAAATGGGTAGGAGGGACCAAGTGGCGGAGACCAGTAGAGAGGTGGTGTGGTGTTGAAAGGCAGTCGCAATGGAATGGATGGTCCAACATTCATGTGTGGAGAATAAAAATCAGGAGGAATAACTTGGGAGCAAGTGATCCCAGCCCCAGGACAGACCACACAGCCTAGGGTTCCAGCACCACAAAGATAAATCCCATTACCTGTGTCTGTAAAAACCAGTGGGGTTTGGGGTGGCAGAAGAAACTGCCAGATTTTTGCCACTTACAGTGCCTGCACAGACTTAGAATGTACACAAACCCACACACTCTGGGTTTCACTACCAGGGCAGCATCTGTAAAGGTACCAGTCACAAACAGGAAGTGGGTGAAGTAACTGGAAATGGGGCAAGTGATGGTAAAACCTCCAGCACTTGTCCCCTCTCTAAGCCCTCCCCCCACACAGAGCCAAAAAGTGGTTAAGTGGGTTGCCCCATCCTGGCAATTACTTAAGGCTCCACCCCATACAATATACAGGTGCCTTTTCTACATAGGCCATGCAACTAAGACAGGAGGTGAAAGAAGCTCTATCTAATACATAGAAACAGATACAGGGAGGCTGCCAGATTGAGGTACAAGGAAATATGGCCAAATAAAAGAACAGAACAAAATCCAAGAAAAAGAACTAAATAAAACAGAGATATCCAACCTATTAGATGCAGAGTTCAAAACACTGGTGATCAGGATGCTCAGATAACTCAAGAGTATGGCAACAATCTAAAGGAAAAAAAATGAAGGTCACACTAAGTGAGATAAAGAAAAATCCACAGGGAGCCAACAGTGAAGAAAAGGAAGCCAGGATTGAAATCAACAATTTGGAATATAGGGAAGAAATAAACATTCAACCAGAATTGAATGAAGAAACAAGAATTCAAAAAAAAAAAAAAGAGAAGACTCTGGGACATCTCCAAAAGTCCCAACATCTGAATCATAGAGTTGCCAGGAGAAGAGGAAGAGCAAGAAACTGAAAACTTATTTGAAAAAAATAATGAAAGAAAACTTCCCTACTTTGGCAAAGGAAATAGACATACAAGTCCAGGAAGCACACAGAGTCCCAAACAATTTGGCCCCAAACAGGACCACACCAAGACACAGCATAATTAAAATGCCAAAGGTTAAAGATAAATAGAAAAATCTTAAAATCAACAAGAGAAAATCAGAGTTACCTACAAAGGAGTTCCCATAAGACTATCAGCTGATTTCTCAAAAGAAACTTTGCTGGCTAGAACAGATTGGAAAGAAGTATTCAAAGTCATGAAAATCAAGGGCCTACAACCTAGGTTACTCTATCCAGCAAAGCTGTCATTCAGAAGAGAAGGGCAGATAAAGTGCTTCCCGGACAAGGTAAAGCTAAAGGAGTTCATCATCATCAAGCCATTATTACATGAAATGTTAAAGGAACTTATTAAGAAAAAGAAGATCAAAATCATGAACATTAAAAAAGTAACAAATTCACAAATATCAACAACTGAATGTAAAAAACAAACAAAAAAACTAAGCAAACAACCAACAACAGGAATAAAATCATAGGTATGGAGACCATTTGGAGAGTTATCAGGTGAGAGTGGGAAGGGGGAGCATGGGCAAAATGGTACAGGGATTAAGAAGCATAATTGGTAGGTACAAAATAGACAGGAGAAGGTTAAGGATAGTATAGGAAATGGAAAAGCCAAAAAACTTACAGGCATGACTTATGGACATGAACTGAGGGGGAAGTGGTTGCTGGAAGGAAGGGGTTACCAGGTGGAGGGGAGCAAAAGGGAAAAAAAGTGAGACAACTGTAATAGCATGGTCAATTAAATATACTTAAAAAATAAATAGCTAAAACCTCTCCAAAAGAAGATCATTTTATCAGTATATCAATATTTTTACGATTTCTTCTTTAGAAAGTGATGTCAAGGCCTATTGCTTATTAAACCACTATTGTTTACTGATACATTGTAAATGTTAAAAAAAGAAAAAATATGAGGATCACAGAAAATGCTTGGCATCTGTACAAACACATTCTCAGTAAACAAGTCAGCACTGTGTTTTTTGTTACTGGAGGTCTTCTTGCCCCATACCTTCATGCAGCGCGTTCAACAGCAAACATACTTGTCCAACAGGGAAACTGACTGTTCTCCACAGGTGGTGATGCTCCTTTTCCCAATTTCCATGGAAGGCCCTTAAAGCCTTTCAGATGCTTGCACATCCATGGCTTGTTTTTCATCCTCACTTTTACTTCTCCAGATTGTACAGTGAAAAAGACTCGGCCAAGTCTCCCTGAGCAATGACTTGTTCTCCATCACTGTGTACTTTGGTGCCTGTCACACCTACCACGTTTAGGTGTTCAGAAACTTCCAAAGATTTAAGGAATGGCAGTGAGTCAGTGAAACTTTCATACATTTTTCTCTTTTTGGCATTATTTTTTTTACAACTATTCTGAAGGCTACCCTGTCCAAACCCCCACAGAGCAGCAAGACAGCAGCAGTGACCACAGCTGCTTCTGGAGTAGCTGTACATTGAGGCCCACAGCGCCCACGGCTGTCCTAGTTACCAACACATCTTCCAACACCATCACATTTTACATAAACATCAAACGTCCCTCTATTGATTACATACAAGCTGTCACCATCCTAACCTCGATCCCCTTCTTTGACTCATTTTTCAAAAGTGGCATCTAGTACTTGAGACATTTGCTCCTGATCCAGGTTCTTAAACAGCAGGATGTCTTTGCAAGCCTCTTGCAATTGATTTTTTTTTTTTTGATCATCGGTTTTCGGATGTATAATCCTGGACTCTGCATCATCTCCTTCTTCAGGACTATAAACTGCACATACAGAAGCACGCCTCGTGAATTGGTTTATTACTGGAGCGTTGAACACCCCTGTATCCACTGCCTCCTCCCCCTCTTCCTGCTCCCGGTTCTTGGAGTCGGTGTGCAAGGGCTTCTCCGCAGCGAAGTTGACCTCCTTGTTGCGGGAGCCTCCCCCAGCGGTGGCGCCAGCGTCTCCCAGGTCCTGCCCTTATGGCCACAACACTGGGTGCCTTTGCGCTAGTTCTGCTGCTGCAGGCACGTGAAGTGCTGCAGCGCAAACTCCAGCTGCTCCTCGGGCTGGTGCCTCAGTACCTCCACGATGAAACCCGGCAGCAGCTCCGCCAGCCCCTCCGAAATCTTGATGCTCACCCTGCTTTCCAGGCAGCGGGGCGCCTGCGCGCCGCTGTCCTCACCCCGTGCCGGGACTGGCCCGCGGCTCCCACGGCCTAAGAGCAAACGCGGATGGTGCCGCAGGCACTACCCGCTGCGAGTGCGGCCTCCTGGGCCTGGGCCTTTCTGCTGCTCCAGCACCTGGCTGCTTGGTGCCGGACAGCAGCTGAGCGAGAGGAGGGCTGGCAGCACTTCTGGCTTCTCCTGCTCCCGCAGGGGCTGCCTATATATCCCATTTTGTCCTTCCTTCTGTTAATGGAGCTGACTACATTTTGAGGAGCAATATGCACAGCACTCACTTGGGAAGTGGTTAAACGCAGAATTCAATGAATATTTCTGGAAAGAGATTCAAGACTCTGCAGCAAGCTTCTGGACCACCTGCCCTACAAGCCAGGCCAATTAATTCTTCATTCTCTTGGGAAAAGTCATAGCACCAAGGGCTGATCTCAGCGAGTAGGTCCCACATATTTTACAGAAAGCTTTTTAAAATGCAAATTATCCATTCTTCCCTTTCCAGTCTGTTCCACTCATCCACTCTCCACCCATCACTACCATCTGACAGGGCCCAGCAGGTCTAAGTGCGTCTGAGTGCCTCTCTGCCACAGCCAGGCCTTAGCTGGCCCTGTTCCCAGCTCCCAGCAGGCTTCTCACCTGCTTCAACGACCAAATCCTGTTTTTATCTGTGTATTTGACTCTCTCAATTGGAACAAGGATCCTGAGGCTAAAAGCTTGTAGTCTGTATTCGTTCATTAGACAAATATTTATTGAGTATTACCCTGTGCAAAGCACTGATCTTTCTAGGTGGGGAGGAAGGTACAGCAGAGAACAAAAAAGACCTGAATCCCTGCCGTATTAGCGTTCGTGCTGGTGGGGACACAGGTACTAAACAAGCTAAACAAGCAAAACATTGGCT
Source organism: Phyllostomus discolor (assembly GCF_004126475.2). NCBI lineage: Eukaryota > Metazoa > Chordata > Mammalia > Chiroptera > Phyllostomidae > Phyllostomus > Phyllostomus discolor. The sequence goes on from NC_040904.2 coordinate 110,583,513, forward strand.
AGGGATTCACATTAAGCATGACAAATAACGCAGGGGAGAGAGATAGGAATTTGGGGGGTGATGTTGACATTTTATGGAGGAAGGCCGGAGCAGTCTTCACTAGGAGGTAGCAGTGGGTAGAGAGGTGTGAGGGAAGTGGGGGAGCCAGCCATACGGGTATCTGAGAGGCTCATTCTGGGTGGAGAGAATAGCAAATACAAAGGTCCTGAGACAGAAGCCTGTGGAGTGCATCCTAGGCGGCCAGTGTGAGGGGACAGTGTGAGCGAGGCAGAGGAGGGAAGAAGATGAAGCCAAAAGGGTAGCAGGTTAGGTCCTGGAGGCTCTAGGATTGCCCAGTGGAAATATTACAGCCATGCGTGTACTTTTCAGTTTTCTAGTAACAATCCTAAGAAAGTAAAAAGAAACAAGTGAATTTAATTTAATTTTATTTTTAATTAAATGTATTGAGGTGACATTGGTTAATAGGGTCATACAGGTTTCAGGTGTACATTTTTATGATACATGATCTGTGTTGCATTATATGCTCACCACCCAAAGTCAAATCATTAATTTTTTAATCCTCCCCAAGAATACATTTAATTTTTAGAGAGAGAGGGCAAAAGAGAAAGAGAGAGAGAAACATCAATGTGAGAGAGAAACTTCGATCAGTTGCCTCCTGTACTTGCCTAGACCAAGGACCAAACCTGCATCCTAGGTGTGTGCCCTGACTGGGAGTTGAACCTGCAGTCTTTTAGTGTATGGGATGATGCTCCACCCAATTGAGCCACCCAGCCAGGGCAAATTGTTAACTTTTATATATTTTATATAACCCAATATATCTAAAATATTATTTCCACATGTGGTTGATATATAAAAATTATTGATGAGATATTTTACTTTTTTGGTATTGTTTCTGAAGTCCATTGTACATTTCACACTGATCACACATCTCAATTTTGACTAGGCACATTTTAGGCGCTCAGTAGCTGCCTGTAATTAGTGGCCAGTGCCATGGGCAGCAGAGTCTCGGACATGTGAAGACCTTGACTTTTCCTCTGCAGTATGTTAAAATGCAGGTTTTGTTATCATTCAGGTACAGCAAGGCCCACGGATCAGGAGATGACTGCTACTGCAACACTAGTTGTCACATTCACAGTCCCCAGAGAAGAGGGCACACCACACCAAAAGGGCAACACAAGGATGCGCCAGGGTCAGTCAGGAGGTGGAAGGGAAGGGGGAAACTGAGCACGAGACTTTGTTGTGGTTTCCATGGAAAGGAATCAGAGTGTGGGCAAGCAGGCACACAGGCTGGGCTAATCTGGAGACTATCAGTGGATTCTGGGGCCTTGGGCTGCCTCTGGTTGTCTGGCCTGGCCCTGGGCTGATTAGGGCAGGCAGGTATCGGCCTTGAAGGTAAGAGGTCCACAGAGGAGGTTTGGGGATGCCGACCCTAGACTGGTTGATTTGGGTATGAAAGGCACCTCACAAGACACCCTAGGAAAGACAGTCTCTCTGGAGTCATCAAGTCCCCAAGATATGAATGCATCAGAAAGACAAGGTCAACATAGAGGGACATAGAAGCTGCAGGGCCGGAGCCAAAAAGGGGCGTGAGCTGGCAGCCCTGTTTGAGGGGAGATGAAAGGGGACAAGGGTGGAAACCAGGACAGCTAGGGGGCTGCTGCAATGCTCCAGCAAGAGGACGAGGCTTAGGTAGAGATGGAGGCGCTGGGGGTGGGGAGGTCATCTGAATTCTAGACAGAGAGATCTCAAAAATGATCCCTTACCTAAGCACCTGGATGCCGAGCTAAGTGAGAGTTGGCTCTTCGGTGTACCTTTGAAGGCGAGTAGGAAAACACATTGCTGAAATACTTACACATTCAATAAAATTCCGGCGTGCGTAGACGGTGAAGTAATCCTGAAACAGACCCAGAGTCATTCTCCGTTGGCTCCTCACCACTCGGAGGGTCCCTGCGCCAGGCTGGCTGTGTCATTGTGTTTCCCAGTTTGGAGTCTGGGTTTAGAAGCGGGGTCTGTCCGAAGAGCAGGTCAGCGTCCAGAGCAGGTGCAGTATCAGGGCCAGTGGATCCCCTTTGACTCCCATACACCTTCGCTGACAGGATGTCCCAGGGCTTTGCTGCAGAAAGACTGCTGTTGAAGGAGCCACTTGTCCTTCTATGCCTCTCTGAGGCAACGTCTTCTATGCGAAAGTGCTGCCTGGCCCAAGGTCCACGTGTCAGGAGTCAGTGGGGCTCCTGGCTAACAGATCCCTCACCTTATTCATCACCTTCATCCCAGCATCCAGCTGGGAGATATTAGAATTACTTTTGCATATTTTCTTCACAATCTAAACAGAATGCTTTTGATTTTCCCAGCGTCTGGCCTCCTTCGTAGCTTGTCGCTAACTCCAGCCCAGCTGCAGGAAGCACAGCCAGTTGGGCGCGGGGGGGGGGGGGGGGGGGGGGGGGGGGGGCTTTCCCCTCTGCATTCAAAATGATGGTGGGTCGAGGCGCACTCAGAGCTCACAGAGGCATACAGTTAAGATAGGAATATTGAGTCAGACAAAACCACCGCTTTCCTAGAAAGCAGGTGACTGGATGGAGACTCTTTAAAAAAAACAAAAACAAAAACAGGTATGCTTTTAAAAGCAACGCAACTGACCTGTCAACACCCGTGCCAAAAATCACAGGCTGCAGGGAGGCGCTGCTCAAAGTAGCCCCTGAGAAGTCACCCTGTTTGGAAGATCTCCCAGTGCTCAGGGCACGTCTGGAACTCACTCCCCTCGGCAGTGGCCTTCAGAGTCCATTTAAGGCGTGTAGGAAACCCCATCTCATTTTTGGGAACCAAAACAATGGTGTTACCCACTTTGATTTCATATATTAACAGATTTGATTCTGAATGTTTTTTGCTACTTTCTGAGCCCATTTTTAAAAATCTGAAAAGGCCCAAGGCCTGAAAGCAATTATATTCAAAGTCTGCCAATACATTCAAGTCATTATTTCATCACTGAAGTAAGGGGATCATTCCAATGAAAATGTATTTAAACCTCTGACTAAAAAGCTTTTATTGAAAGATTATTCTGAATTTTCAAACAGAAAAGTTTACAACTCATGCATGATGGATGCACATTCAGGACCTGACCCCGGTGTGACCAGAGCTGTCCACCATGGTGTGTGGACTTTCTTCTCATCACACATGGTCCCGCGTTTGACTGTCTGTGTTCCATCCACACCTTCTCTGCTCCTACCCTGCTCCTCTCCCTCTGCTCATCTTACCACTGGCTCTTCACGTGGCACATGCAGCTCCTGCAAAAACACACCCTGTCCAGCTGGTGGCCTCCCTCCCCCCAGGTCTCTGCAGTTCATGATGATTCTCTCTTGGGCTATGTACTTGAGCTTCAATTCACGAATGTACCCTATGATGACCATGGCAGTGACCGACTCCGAGAGACCCACTGGACCACAGCACCATCCGAGATGGCTTATTGGCCTAAATACCTGAGTCAGACATGGTCACATGGTCTCCTTCTCAGGCAAGAGTCCTTTCTTTCAGGGAAACATTTCTGCATTTGCTGTAGACTAATATTCATTACCTTCCCTGCCTCGACGTTCGAAATCCCAAATGCCATGACTGAATTTTAGAATGGACATCAATCTCTTAAAGTTGGATTAGTGTCAAATTGAAATCTGCAGTTATATTTACCACACTTAAACGTGCCTCTCCAGCCCACCAGGCCAGGGAAGTGTGAGCAAGCCCTGAGTGAGCAGGACCCACACGGGCTTCTGTGAGCAAGTGGGTTCAGAGTGTTTGTGTTTGGGGGGAGTGTGAACTGTTGCTAACCATGAGCTCACAACAAGTGGCCAAGAAGAGTTCAAGGGTAGACACCAAGGCCAGCAAGGAAGACTTGAAGGACATAACCATGGAAAGGGGTGGGGCCAGGAACCGTCAAGTCAGGCCCTGCACACATGGCTTGAAGAAATATCTTAGGATGTGCTCTGTGTATCTAGGACACCCTGTAGTGTCAATTGTGGGTCTTCACCCAGCAGGATCTTGGCCCATTTCTGACAGTAAGCATCATTCTCCCAAGGGCTAGAGTTCCTTAAATCGCAGTCACACCTCTCTTCCTTGACAAAGTGGTAACTGAGGAGGTGGCCTAAACTGGGTACCCTGAATACATGCCCCTTGCAGATAATCTTAGATTTCCCATACTGGTGGGCATGTATAAGAGGTATATGACAGCATATTGACGTGTATTTAGGTATTACTTTGAACTGCATTAAATGAATTTTCTACCCTCAGTAGATCTGTCTTTTTTTATGTTTTACCAAGTTGCGTGTTATCTTTTTTTGCATTTCGTGAGCACACATCAGGAACAGAGGCTCTGGGCAATGCAGGGAAACCAGCTCGATGCTTTGTCACTCAGCAGCGCACGGTGTGCAGTAGACGTGGCAGCTGGCGTCACGGTGAGTATGAACATCTTGTCTGCCGGTCGTATCAGGCCCCAAAACTGACCTTCTCCCTCCCCTCTTTTTCAACAATCACACTCTTCATTCCTTAACTCTCTTTACCTCCCTTTTAATTTTCTCACTTGCTTTTTGGTGGTTTCATTTTCAGCCCAGCTGTCAGAAGGTGTAGACATCCTCCTTTCTTCCCCCTCATTCCTCACCCTTGGTTACCTTTCCACCGGTCCTGCATGAAACTGCCGGCCTCGAAACCCAGTCTGAAACCAGTGATCACTGTGTTCCTGCCACTTGTCTGATTTAGATCATTACTTTGGAGTGTAGGAAATGTTTTCCCCATTCACCAGAAACTAAAGTTCAATTTTATTTTTATTTATTTTTAGAGAGAGGGGAAGAGAGGGAGAAAGAGAGGGAGAGAAGCATCAGTGTGAGAAACATCGATTGGTTGCCTCTCGCACTCGCCACAAACCAGGACCAGCCAGCAGCCCAGGCATGTGCCCTGCTTGGGAACTGACCTTTCACTTTGCAGGACCATGCTCAACCAACTGAACCATGCTCGTTAGGGAAAAGTTAAATTTTAAAATTAAAATTTAGTGTTCTAAGAAAACGAACATGACTATATGCAAAAATTACCTGGTTGTCCATCATAACATTGTCTAGAATAGAAAAACAATGAGAAGAAAAGTTAAAATCCACCCACAGAAGCTTAATTAAATCGAGTTCTTATACTAGAGTTATAAGAAAGTCACATAAATATAATATTTGATGATGTGGTAAGTTGTTTATAATATATTGTTGGTAAAAAAAAAGGTTAAAATCAGTATGTAGAGGATGAGTCCATCTTTGCAAATGAACCAAAACTACTCACCCCTAGTCATAGAAAGAAAAAACCCCAAAGTGAATAAGAAATAACAAATGTTAATGGGATCAGCTCTGGATACGGGAGAATCGTGCTTGGGTTTTATTTCCTTAATTTTACTTATCTATATTTTCTTAAAAATCCACAAATAATTTTGAAATGATGACAGTTTTAATTTTTTCATTTGAATTTTGAGGGATGGAAACAGTCTTACACAGGACCAGAGAGAGGCAGACAGGGAAGCAAAGGCTCAGGTGGAGAGAGGGCCCAGGTAGCACGAGGGGGCCCTGCCTGACCCCTTCCCAGGTTCCCCCGGAGGGCTTTATCTGAGGTAGATGGCAGTCAACCCTGAAGAGGACCCTTGGCAGGGCAGGCACACATTTAAGGGGGCGATGCTCAGTGATACACTGAATGTTTTCCTTTCATAGGTAGGGAAGCTTGTTCCTGAGTGAGTGGTCTGCTAGGGCCACCATGACAAATACCCCAGACTGGGGTCTTAAATGAGAGACATTTAGTTCTCACAGTCCTGGAGTCGGGAAGTCCAAGAGCAAGGTGTGGGCAGGGTTGGTTTCTCCTGAGGCCTCCCTCCCTGGCTTGCAGATGGACAGCTTCTCCCTATGTCCTCACACGACGCTTCCTCTGTGCATCAGGGTCCTGCTGTCTCCCGTGTGTCCACACTTCCTCGCGTTACAGGGACACCGGTCTCAGTCTTATTGACTTAGGGACCACCCCAGAGGCCTCTTTTTAACTGAATCTCCTCTTTAAAGGCCCTCTCTCCAAACATTCTGAGGTTCTAGGGGTAGGGCTTGAACAGATGACTCTGAGGGGGACCCAGATCAGCCCGCAGCAGCCACTCTCCTGTTTTCTGAGTGGAAACCAAGCTGAGGCAAGCATGAGAAGTGCTGAAGGACGCATCACGGTTTTCTTGACATTGTATCTGCATTTTTTACCTCTCTCCACTAGAGGGCAAACTTTTAAGATGCTTATTTTAAAATGGTAGCCTTTATTTTTAACCCTTGATAGCCTAAATAGTTTATCTTAAATTAAAAAAAAATGTTAGAAACAGATAACATTTGTCTCAACAAATCTCAGCAGCCCATTCTTCTCTTTTTTTGGAAGTTCAGAATCATAGACTAAGATAATTTTCCACTACTGGGTGTGGATGTTTTGATTTCAAAATCAGTTTTTCAAAAAAGTAATTCTTTGCTCATATTACATTTCATTATAACTCCTATAATTTTAGTTTCATCATCGCATGTTCTGAACACCTTACGAGATTAAGAGTTATTATGCAAGATTTCTCAAAGGGAATTCTGCAGTCAGAGGACTTGAATTCACTTGTTTGTTTGCTCACTCAGCCTGTCAACAGACGTGTTACTGTGTGCAAGGCATGAGCTGGGCACCATCAGCTGCCGGGAGCATATCTCCCGCCTCCTTGGATGTGACAACAACACAAATGTCTCCAGATATCACCAAAGGTCCCTATGGGTCAAAATTGCCCCTGGTAGAGGACCGCTGAGCTAGAAAAAATTGAATCGGTCACACTGTCATCAAATGGAGACAGCACCCAGCCCAGGTCCTGGCTGCGTGCAGCACCCCTGTCCAGCCCTTGCCATCCAGTCCGCACTGTTCACACTGTCATATCCAACCTACTCAGCACCACGGCTCCCCTGCCCCCGATGACTGCGTGTACCAGGAATGCTTCCTAGGCATGAGCTCAGTGGACACTGACAAGCCCTTGGAGGTGGACACATTATGAAATCTGATCTACAAGTGAGGACCCTGAGTTCAGAACCCTGTGTGCATGACCATAGGTGAGTCCACATCTGCTTCTGGATGCATTGTTTTTAGCCTCTCTACCTCCACTGGCAACTGATGACACCTACCTTGTCACCCTCCTTTCGTAGCCTACTTAATCCAATGACAGGCTATCACGGGCTGTGTTCTTACAGACTGCGTGCACCTGCCCATGTGCTGGGGCTTGATAAGTGTTGTTCATGGGTTGACTGAGCACCTTCTCCCCATGTGCTTTTACTTTTTGAACATCATGAGTGAATTCGGGAATTAGTCTCTCTGTGGATCTTTATCTGTGTTGCTCCTTCTCCTAGAAAGAGTTGTCATTAATGTCAGAATCATTCAGTTACATTTGCAGAGACGGCCTGTGTCTTGGGGAAGTGTGCATGCCTTCACCCTTGAGGAGCACAGCACCCATGGCTTTCTTAGTGTTTACTACAGAAATGGAGGTGGCATTCAAAATCTTATGCCAGAGATTTCATCTTTTGTATTTGGGATGTACAAAGTCTGGGTGACACAAATATAGAGCGAGTGAAGCTGAGCAGCTGTGGGAATTGACTGTAGCCAGAAATCCATGGGCAGAAAAGAGAACTAACAGGGACTCACTGGTGGGGGCAGGGAGGGGAGCCAGAATCACTCAGGAAAGCTATGAGGCCAGCACAGCACATTGGGACTGCAGAGGCTAAAGAGAAGGTGGGAAAGGATCCTTGGCTCAGGGTTTCCATCTGCACAATGGGCATCCTACTGCCACCAGCCTGGCAGGTCAGCTCTGAGGTGTCGCTAAGAGAAGGCTAAGTTAACAACAGCACAGTGCCTGGCGTGCAGTAACGTACCCAACACAATTTCTCTTCCCCTCTTTGTGCCATCTTGTGTCTCTTGTTCTTCTCTTCAGTTCAGACAGGCTTTCTTATTTTGTGGCTTGGAAGGAGTAGCACGTAGAAATCCACGAGGTGTAATGCATCACATTGCAGGGGGAAGAGGCAGGAGAGGGTGTCATGGAGAGAGGCTCTTATCCACAGTGTGGTGTCTCTTGGGCTCTGGGGCTGGAGCCAGACCGGGGTTGACTGGTGGCAGGCAGCCCTTTTGGAAGGCGGGGTCTCCTGGAGCTCACCGCACCGTGGAGAAGCAGAGAGAAGCAGGGAGAACGGGGACAGGCTGCTGGAGGCGCGTGGAGAGTCCTGGACCCCAGGGCCAGACAGGCCCGGCCAGGGGCTGGGGGCCCCTTCACCAGGGGCCCCACAGTCAGAGGGGCTCCGGGAGCTCCCATGCTGGCTTTCATCTAACTGGCATCTTATTTTTCAATTATCTTGGTTTTGTACTATATGTTTTGAAATAAATTGTTGCTTATTTTACTTATCTAATTCACTAAGGTTTCTGGTCGTTTTCTATCTTGATGCATTTTTAATGACCTTAATTTCCTCCTTAACCCATTCAGAATTTTTCTCTTCTATTTACCTTTGTCTTAACTTTTATCTTTCAAAAATTCTTATTCCTTTTATTGTGGCTTGCAAGTCATTTTAATTTCTCTAAGCTAACACCCTTTCATTTTTTTATCTGTCTTAATTTTTTTATAAAAACAATTTATCTTTTTAAGTCCCCTTCTTACATTTTGTCCATCTTAATCTTTTTGTTGTTGTTTTTTCTCTTAATTTCTTAGTGCTGGGCGATGTCTGTTTTATTTTTGAACTCGGGTTTATCAGTGGTGGGCAAGACGTGTGTGTGCAGACTGAGCGCGGGGCTAGGGCTGGGTGCCTGGCCACGGCCATCCCTGGCCTGGCTGCAGACTGTGCCTCCTTGCAGCTCCCGCCCTCGCCCTGTTCGCAGACCACAGCTCGCAGTGTCAGAAGCACACAAGCTGTATTCCTTCCCAGAAGGATGGCGATTTACCCATGCGGGCAGCAACCTGAGTTCATTATTTAACAAATGCCATAAGTCCTACCTGAGGCCACTCTGGTGAAAGCCGGACGGGACACCCATCCTCCTGGAGCTTCCGCCGGTGGGCAGACAACAGCAGGCGTCCGGGAGTAATACACAACAGAGAGAGAATTTAACAAACAATGAAGGTACAGGCTGAAGACTGACAGAGCGAGGAGATGGAGGGCTGGGGGACTTAGCAGAAAAGGTGAGGAACCCTGCTGCCAACGTTTTGTTTCTGAGGACCAGGTCGAGTCTCTTTCCGGGCAGGTGCCTGTGACGGGGCGTAAGGAGACCCGGCAGGTCTGAGGCGGGAGGCCGGGAGGCCTTTTCAGGGACTCCACTCCGGGTTTGTACAATTGATTCCCATAACCATTTCCATCCATTTGCTCTTTCTCTGTTGTTTGTTTATTAGTTTGGGGTATCTGGGGCTTCTGGAGACAAAAATTGCTGGAAAATTCCATTCAAAAAGAATTGCCTGAATGGTACATTGATATGTACCATTTGAGCACTAACCACGCCTTTGTGTAAGGCGCAAAAAAAAAAAAAACTAAAATCACATACAAACAAGCAAAAGGGATGGTCTCTGCCACCCATAATGGATGGGCCTTGGACAACCCACGAGGATGAGAAGCTCCCAGCAGAGGGGCAGGCACATTCTGCCCTCTCCTCTCATGAGACAGCCAGGCCGAGCTGCCTGCGGAAACTGGGGCTGATGCAAGTCCATATGAGGTTCACAGCAGTGATGAGGCAGGAAAAGCCCTTTCATTTCCCAGGCTAGTTTACATGGGGTGGCCAGGGTAGAGGAGCAAACCAGGGCAGTGGCAGGATTATTGTGCAAACTCCATAAACAGTGAGCAACCTCGGGCATCTTCACTGACCACGCATCTCGGGACACCTGAACTGTGCCGGGATGAGGTGTCTAAAGTCTGCCTTCAGATCCATTCTAGGGGCTACAAACCCACCCAAGAGTTGTGACAGGGGCCCTAGGGGCAAACAATCTTTGCAACCCTGCCTCATCTCTTTCTCTGGCAAGGAAGTTCAACAAGACTGGCCAGGGCAATGGTGTCTGGCAAAGCTGGAGTGAAAGGTGGCCTGTTGGCCACTCTCAGCCAGCAGTGCGTAGAGGCTGCAGGTAAATACCAAGTGAACTCTAGGGAGCTGAGCCCATGAAGTCCGTTTGCTTCTGGTAATAGGGCTGGGCACAATGGGCTTGTCAGAGAGATCCGATGGGGAGGTCAGAAGATAAGCAGGGGAATGGGTTAGAAGGACCCAATAAACACCCATAATGGCAGCCAGCAGTGAACTGCATGGGCAGATCCAACCCTCTGCAGGGCCCAGGATTGGGGAGGCTCCACCTGGGACTGGGGTGCAGTGACGCTGAGACTTGAGGAAGAAGCCTGGCGACGTCTTCTGAGAGGAGCCCATGGCAGGAGGGTGTACAGAGGGCACCGGCCTCTTTGCAATGCTAGAGCCTCATGCAAAGGGCTTTCCGCTGCATCCCCTGACGAAGTTCTGGACTCTGTGAAAGAGCATCCCTGTTGCCACATGGCATCTTCATTGTCCTTTTGCAGTTGAGTCCAGTCTCTTGTACATTTAGCACAAGTGATTCAACTGTAGATGCTTGAAGGCAACTTTAAATAAAAAACAATGTAGATAACTAGTGGGATTCTGACAGCCACCCCCACAATAAGTATCTGCCCTGGAGTCTGAATATGTGAACATTTGCATCAAGTTCTGATCCTCTCACACCGAGAGCATCTCACACATCAGTGTTTAAAACCGCGACACATGTTTTTCGTACAACATGACCTCAAAACACAAGCCAAGCCAAGTGTTTCCTCTGGTGTGCAGCCACCGAAGCAGCCATCTGTTCAAAGCTGCAGGGAAACAGGCTGTGTGGTATTCACTGAGAGGCTGTCTCTCAGATGGCAATGCACCACTTCCCTGTGGGACTTTCCTTCCAAGGGTAATTTTGGTTGTATTGTGCTTTATTTCCTCCTGGATGTTGACTTGAGAATGTACCTAATGACTGCTGAGATACAATTCTGCTCAGTTCCTCTCTTCTCCACTAGGCTGTGAGCTCCTGGAGGGGCAAGCCATGGGGCCATGAATGAACCGAGAAGCCAGAGGGCCGCCAAGGTCAGGTTCCTGGGTGGTCTTGCTCAAAGGATGCTTTGGTTGTACTTCAGATTTGGGTGAAAGTGGTGCAGCTTCAGTCTATGCTGTGTGCAGCCACTGTTACTTCTAATATTTCATTAGAGGGACCATCTCCTGTTGGTGAAAACTAAACAGTGACACACCCTGGAAACTCTTAGCATTCGTAAGGGTCTGCAGCCCGGCACAATAAAGTGCTCAATTAAATGCTCAATAAAGTGCATGCTGAATGTTGAGGGAATGAATGAACAGATGAATGCATCCACCCCTCTTTCTAATCTACTGTGTAAACTCCTTAAATTCCTACAAGTCTCAAGTTCCTTCTAATAGGCAGCCCAGTCTCTGTAGTCATAATCTTCAGCTGAGTGCCCGGAGCACAAAGTCTGAATTGTTCCCTCTGAGCTCATCCTGATTGGGATCCTCCCAGCAGGGTGACTGGTAACACTTAGAAGAGGCTGCAACAGTGGCGAAGTTCCTGCTCTGTTACATCATCCCAGGGGAAGACTCTGACCTCTGTGAATCCGAATGCTGAGAGGGCCGCAGGATCATCATGAACTCCCCCTACTGCCCTCCCTGCACTCCAAGGCCCCAACTTTCTATTCTAGAGATTATGTTCATTTATCTATTTATTTATTTACATTTAACCTCATCTGAGAACATTTTTTCATTGTTTTTTCTAGAGAGAGAGAAAGGGAGAGAGAGGAACATCAATGAGAGAGAGAAGCCTTGATTGTCTGCCTCTCGAACGTGCCAGACTGGGGATCACACGGGGCACATATGCACCCGGACCAGAGATTCGGGATCGAGGATCAAACTTGCAATCTAGGTATGTGCCTTGCATGGGAATCAAACCCACGGCTTTTCAGTTACAAGACAGTGCTCCAGCCAATTGAACCACGCCAGCCAGGGCAAGATTATGCTGATTTAAATAGAAAACCCCTTGTTAACTCAGGGTTAACCTTTAAATGGCATGGCCCACCATCCAGCTGCATTTCCCAGTCCAGTGCAGATACTGTGGGAATCATCTGACAAGCTATTTTAAAGGCTGATTCTCACGCCTTAACTAGAGAATCAGATTCCATTGGTCTGTGGTAGAGTTTAGGTGCTGGTATATTGGAGAAACTCCCTGGCAATTCTAAAGTGTGTCTGAGTTTCAGAACTATCTCACCTGTCAGTTAGCTTCGGCACTCTCTGGAATATTGTATCACACCCTTTTCTCCCCTCCATTCCCCTTCCAAACAGACTTCCCCGCAGGGACCACAGTCTCGACTTCCCAGCACTGTATCCTCATGCTAGCATCTGTACCCAGGGCATCTCAAGTGGTCCTGCCAACCTGAGATTTCCATACCTTCTAATGTTGTGCTGTCTGTTTTGGTTGCAACCAGTCACATCCAGCTACGGAGCACATGAAAGGTGCCTATTGGGCTACTCAGCCTCAGCTAAACTGGCCGCCTTCCAGTTTCTCAGATATGTCAAGGGCACTCCTGTCTCAGGGCCGTTGCCCATGCAGCCCATTTACTGGGACTGTTGCCAGACAAACAAACAAATAAAAACAAAACAGGGGTGTGGCTGCCAGTAGCCACAAAAGGCCAAATTTGTGAGCTTGTGAGGCAGGTGCTGATGTGAAAGGAAAAAGGGTTTATTTGGATGTCCTGCCATCTTGAAAAATGGGGCACTCACTATTGCTCACACCTCATCTCCTCCACGAAACCCAGACAAAACACTATCATCTTCAGCAAGACAAGAACAAAAGGCAGTGCCCAGAGTCCCTGTTCCATTTTAAATTACTGTTTTTGGAGGCTGAAATGACTGCTAAATGGTCATCCAGGTAGCTCAGCTTGTTCCCAGCTGCTGTGGCTTCAGGGTCCCTCCTGGAGGCTGCATGTAGAGCCAGTGTGTCTCTGGCTATGTGGCTGCTAGGTCTACAAGGTCACATGCTCCTTGACGGGACAGTGTACAAACACACTGGTGAATGCTTCACCAGATCAACAAGAGAGACTCGTTCCAGGAGGCCATGGGCCACGTGACCTTAGCAGTCACGTGGCCCATGGAGAGGACAGGCCAGTGCACCATCCCAGTGCAGGTTCCAAGCAGTGAGTGATGAGCAAGAGGAGTTCAGGTCCCAAGTGGTGAGCAAGGAGTGAGAGAGAGAGTTTTTTTGTTCCCCTGGGACTATGTCCACTTTGGGTGTGGGATGGGCCAGGTGCTTTCTCAGAAAGAACAATTAACTTCCTAAACTTTCACCTGCTATGGGTGGGTTCACCTCTCAACCAATCCCTTCTTTCCCCAGGCTAGACTGACGGGCTTCTTTGGTCCAGCACCTCCCCCTGCCACCGTTCTGACTTCTATGGAGCATGTGCCTGCCTTGCCCTGGTCCTACCCCCAATTTGGTACTTGAAGTGTGTTGGCAAGGGCTTCCCCCCTTATCCTATTATCTTCCTAGCTTTTGGCATGCTGAGGGTCCTATCCACTCATCTTTCTACTTTTCCATGCACTCTGGCCCTACCCTTTCATCCCTCTAGCTCTTAGCTCCTCAGCATCAGAACCTCTCCTGCTGCCATCCACTGGGTAGGGGAGACTCCCCTGACTCCACCACAACCCAATGCTGCCTAGCTTCCCTGCTCTCTAGGCCTGGGGCCACATTGCAGGGGCTGTGGTGGCTGGGCCATCTCTGGGCAAACTCCACAGCAGCTGGACCTGAAAACTGCTCCCACTGGGGGAGGCAGCACCCTGCTGCTCAAGGTGCCTGCCATGATTCCTGCCACCTTTGAGCTGGGCAGTTGCATGGTAAAGCATGGTCACAATCAGCCAAGCCTCTGGGCTCCTTACCCTACCAGCAGAGGGGCATCCCCTCCTCCCTGTAGCCCTTCACAGTCTGCCAATTGTCGGGCACCTCAGCTTGCTGAGAAGAGGTGGGCCAAGGGTGCAGGCTCATCCACCCATGACAGGAGCACTTTCTTCCCTGGTCTTGTACTCCTTCACTCTCTTCCCCCAGTGCTAAGGCATCCTGCCAGGTCCACCTGCTGCCAAGGGCCACCTCCCTTGAGTCACACGGCTTATCTGCACATCATCGGGGGCTGATTTGGCTGTGGGAACCCTTCTGTCTCTTTAAGGGAAAGACCAAGAGGTGACCTCACCCACCAAGTGCTGACGGGACTTCTGGGCTCCAACTCTAGGCCACACTCAAGCTCTCGCAGGGCCAGTCTTTCATCAGTGACTACAATAACAAACATCTTCATTTTGTAGGTTTGTTTGGAAGCATTAAAGTGATAATCCTTGTGAAAGTGCTAGCACACAGTGTTACAGAACCAGCCAATACTGTTCTGGAACAGCATTGCCCGCTGCCAAGAAGCGTGACTTCCAAAGCTTCTTGGTGAAAAAGGAAAAGGGTTATTTATTTAAAGGTTATACAGATTTAGAATAATAGCAGATTTATAATAACAGTCCTGCTTTCTTTAAAAATACCCCAAAACAAATAGTCTTGCCCTCCTCTGCCAAACCAGGCCAGTTTCAGAATACGCCACTCAGAGGTACCATCTTTCAGAAAAGCAGAAGTCTGCAGCTCAGCTTTCCTGGTCACAGTTCAGCTTCGAGCATCTGTCCTGAGTCTGGGTGGCCAGGCAGGCCCCACAGCAGCACCTCCAGCTCTGCTGCCTCCTTCTCCAGGCAGATGTCCCAGGCGGGCTTCCAGGCAGACCGCCCGACCTCGTGGCAGCCCGCTCTAGTTGAAATGCTTGGCGCAGAACTTCCTGCATGATCTGACACCTGGCTCTTTCTATGGTGCGTTAGTGCCCACTGTTTTTGTCTGCTCCCCAGTGTCTTTGGCCCTTTTTTGGCTGCCATCTTTAGTCAGGACAAGAGTTTCCAATGATGCCTGGGCATCCACCCACCACCGCCCCAACCCCCACCGCTGACTGTCACAAGTCACTATGCAATTCTGCAGCTCTGAGATCTTCCCTTCAGGAAGGCACAGGCTGTTAACTTGCCTTTGTTATGTAATGTGCCTAAATGCTGTACCTTCCACTGTTCCCTGCCCCTAATCCTGCCTGTACCTCATTACAATAGTAAATACTCAACATATGCCAGCTAAGACATTATTGATTAGTCAAACTTATAGATAATGGTCTGAGAGCCATGTAACAGCACAGTGCAGCCTACAATCCAGGTTGTCATTCGTGGTACCAATTCACCACTGAAAGAGAGGCTAAGGGATGGAGTTATTTTGGGGGAGAGGGTACATAATCTGTTTTTTAAGAGAGAACGAAGACTCATGTTAAATACAACATGAGTTAGCAATGGCTACCGTGAGTATGCTCAGCATTTTCTTCTTTACTGTGTCTCAGATTTTCTGGGTTTGAATCATCACTGCCTTCTAGTCTTCCTTTCTCTCAACTCAGCATGTCTGACCTATGGTCCCGCCAAGTGGCATGCTGACTTTAAGATGAAATTTGGAATCCAGGCAAGTTAAGACTATGTTGGCAGAATGTGCTTCTCACTCTAAATAGGAACCGGAGCCCTGAGTCAATGAAAAGGCTGAGGGAAGCCACACCTGCGTTCATGAGTCGGGGTGTCTAGGTGTAGCGGTGTGTAACTGCAGACAGCTAAAGGGATGTCCTCTCAGACCCACTATCTGCATTTCAAGGAACAGGAAATGGGAGGAGCACTGAGGGACTCCAAATAGAGAATGTAAGAGTTTTCAAAATGTAAAAACAGTAAGAATATATTGAACACTAAACAGAACATAACTTGATCTTTTCTTTGATGACTCAGAGGGTGATTTATTTATTTATTTGTATTTATTAATTTTAATCCTCGCCTGAGGATATGCTTATTGATTTTAGAGAGAGGGGAAGCAAGGGAGAGAGGGAGAGAAACATTTTTGTGAGAGAGAAACCCACCAACTGGGGACTAAAACCCACATGTGTCCCCTCACCAGGAATCGAACCTATGAGCTTTTTTTTTACAGGATGATACTCCAACCAACTGAGCCACACTGGCCAGGACTCAGGGTGATTTTGAAGCATCATCACTCCGGGTCATTGCACAGCTGAAACTTACTGTGTAATAGACAGAAGTTCACATTAACATGTTAACTGCTAACAGCTTCCAGAGCAACAGGGGTTGATTTGTTAATAATCTCTCCCATTTATTAGGCATCGTTTGTGCCAGGAGCAATGCTAAGTACTTGCCTTTCATTTTCTTATTGAATTCTTTCCGCCACCCTGTGAGTTTTGCATTCTGAGTAAATTGAAGCTTAGAGAGATGAAAGAGCTTGTGCACAGCTATGCAAGGAAAATGACAAGAGCTGAGACTCCCACACCATGTATCTAATTTAAAAGCAATCACTTTTAACCACTGCTCTGTACTGCCCAGAAAAACCGAGACTGTGTTTTGATGAATGAAAGGCTAAAGAAAAGTCAACCCAGGAGACAGAAAACAAGCATCACGAGAACAGCCCCATGAGGCTTCTGTGAAATGCTTTACTTCCTTCACCCACGAGGGTGGGTTTTCCATGCTGGAAACAATATTCATATTGGATAAATGCTGTTCTACATGAAAATGCCATGAGCTGCTTTAAACCAAGGATGCAAAATCCTGCCACGGGAAGTGGACTTGATGTGATCAAACGGGATCTAGAAAGCCGCCCTGTGTGAGTCACAGGTATGGTTTCTCACCTGAACTTCCAATACCCACCCTCTGAGACCAACATCTTATCTATATTCTGTTCACAGAAACATTCCCCCAATGTTTCTATGTTCTACTTTGAATTACTTATACTTTATTAGTCATAGGCACTGTCAGGAAGCAAGTAGAATTCTCAAACTAGATGCTTGAGGAGAGTTTAATAAAGGGGTTATTCACGAAGATTTGGGGAGGGTTGGGGTGGCTACGGGCAAGGCTGTGGGACCTGGGCAGGGGCCTCTATAAGGATCTGCAGAGGAGGCTGGGCAGGGGAGGCCCGGGGGCCATACAGAGTCCAACCTCACTTCCTTCTCAACCCTGAACCTGCCAGTTGTTACTGAACGGACCCGTGGGGGAGGAGGCCAAGATGCTGTTACTGAAACAAACCTCCTCTCTGGGGTCTTTCTGTCATTGTGCATTCTTTGTCCACCACTGTGTTAGGAACTGTGGCTCTCAATGCTAGAGTTTGGTGAAAAGAAAAGGAACTATTCATTCAAAAGTTATACAGATTTAGAGTAATAGTGGAATGTCACCATTAAAAATCCCAAAGTTCCTTTAAAATACCCAGCAACACACAAACAGTCCTCCCTTCCCCACTTTGCCCAGTCAGGCCAGTCAGGCCAGTCAGGGGTACTGTATCTCAGGAAAAGAAATAGAAGTCTGTAGCTCGGTTAGACTCCCGGTTCTTCCCAGTAATCCATGCTTGACTTGCAGGCCTCCCGAGGTTCCCAGCACCATCACCTGTGTCGTCTCCAGGGTCTCCAGTTCTTAATCCAAAACCACGGGGCACCTTCTCTTGGCCCACCAGGCAACAGTCCTTTCATCCCTTTCCTTCCCACCTGGTCTCACATTGTCCTCCCCCACAGTCCTGCATTGTCTCTCCTGCATTCTTTCAAACCACTAAGAGAGAGAGAGCTCTACAGGCTGCTACATCTTGCTGTCCTGCTTCCTAAGCCACCTAGTCAAGGGAGCCCAACACCAGGTGGTTAAGATCCCAGATGGCTGCCACACCCAGGTTTAAACCAGCATGGATTTTCCTCCTAAACTCATTTCTGACTCCTCCCACAATCGACCACATCTGCCAGCACTCCCACCTTTTCTGCATTTCTGGGTTGTCATAGTAAGTCCAGGCAGGCGTGGCCCTGTGGCGTGGGCAAACCATCTCCAAGCTCTCGTGCAGGTGCTATAACCAGGGGGAGCTGCCCCCCAGTTACATCATGGGTCAAAGTCACACCCATTTCCCTAGCTAGACTTGTTGATATGCAAAATAACTGTTTTTGCATATCATGTATGAAGCTATCCCTCTGCCATTGATATGCACAATAACTCTCAATGGCCCTGCTCTGTGGATCCCATCCCCCAGCCAGACTTGTGGGGGTGGGGACACCCTATATTCTGGGACACCCCACATCCTGGACCCCATTACAGGTCCCCCCTTTGGGCAGCCCTGACTGCACCCCGTTACAGTTCCTCTCAGCAGAAGTCACTGACAAGAGAGCCTGTTACCACTCCCAGGACACAGAACAAGGTGGAGAAGGATAAAAAGGATTATTTGCGTGAAGTTAATAGAGCACACCTAGGACAGTCTTATACTCCACCTCCCACAAAAAATTAAATTGAAACAAGAGCAAAAAGGAAAAAAGTCAACTAATAAAGTGATATTTATTAAAAATCAGGACAAAAAATATCCATTGAGAAGTCACAAAGAGGTTCTTGAGCAGAAAATAGCCCAGAGACTATTTGATGGTGCCTGGTACATGTTTTACACACATCTGAACTTATTGTAATTATTTAAATATTTGAAGATTTGACACAGAAATCTGTACTTCCTATTTTTCTTGAACAATCCAAAGATCTTACACAATGGCACCACAGCTGGAGCTGAGGGGCTGCTGCCCCCTGGAGGAAAGATGGAGACATGCAGCCTCCAGTTTCTAGAGGTCCCCAACCTCCCCAGTTACTGATGTCAACTAACCTAATGGTCCCAGTGGGCAACTCTGATTTATACCAACTAAGAGAGGCTTATGCAACTTTGCAGAAAGACGAATTCTAAGACTTCTGACACATCAATGAGGGAAACTGTAGATGGGGAGGTCTTTGCATTATAAAAGTAACTACGAATTCATCAGGAGAAGAAGGCTTTTGTAGTTCTGGTTGTGAGAAGATACCCACAGAGGAAAGGCACAACAACCCCTTCTTCTCCCACAGTTTTTTATGCTCATAAGAAGCTCAGCCCAAAAAGGGGAGGAAGACTGGAGCAATAGCAATGGCTGTAGTGACTCTGATTGCAGACTTTACTGCCATCAGGGCCTTGGTTCTGCTCAGAATCCCTCAGTGACTCCCTATTGCCCCCCGCAAAAAGGGTTGCCAAACAGAGGACCTTTTGCTTTCCAGAGGGTATTTGGAAATGTCTAGAGACATTCGTAGTTTCATGACTGGAGAGATTCTACCGGCTACTTGTGGCCGTGAGCCAGAGATATTGTTGACCATCCCACAATATACAGGGCAGCCTCCTGCCCCACCCCATGATGAAGAATTCTCCCGTCTCACATGTCAGGAGTGCCAAAGCTGAGAAACACTGCTCTAGAATAAAGTTCATTTTTGTGGGTTTATTTGGGAGTGAACAAGATCTCCATTGCCTTCTCTTGCTTACATCACCCAGCTCCTCCCTCACCAGCCACCCACCCCCACTCTCACTCCACACTCTGTTGCCCACTCCCTTGACTGTCTTTCCTATGTTTGGGCCTTTGCACATGCTGTGCCTGGAACATAACAGTGCCTTCACCTGCCTAGGGACAGCCTACCTTAGGTGTATCAGGTATTACCTTAGATATCACTTCACTTCCTTCCAGGAGCTCTGTCTCCCCAGGCTGCTATGGCATCCCCAGGCTGGTAATGACCACACTCTATTATGATCTCTCTACAAAATCAAACAGGGCAGGGACCAGGGCTGTCTTGCCTCTTGTGCCCACAGTACCTATACATGAAAGCCACTCAACACTATTGGATGAATACATGGCCACACCGTAATCTCTAACAGTCTGAAAGAAATCAAAGTCCTGTCGCAGCTTTAGTTTCATCTCCAAGATAACCAGTATGAATCAAGTGGCTCCTCGCAGAAAGCAAATGACTTTGAAAGCTTCACTAGTTCACTTCCCAGCAGGAACTGACTGGCAAGCCCTAGCAATCCCACCTCTACTGAGAAAACATTTGGTTTATTGGTTGTTCTTGCTTGGCTTTGGAAAACCAGGAACACATTCTGTGTAATTACTATTCAGCGTTAGTCAGCATGGATGCAGAGAAGTCCTCACTCTACATATTTATTAAGAAATCCATCCGCCCTCATTTTTCTAGACAGAGCAATTTCAGACACTTCCTGTCTCCACGAAGTCATTGCTAATATTGAATTCCAATAGTATGTGAGACTGTGGCTGACAGCCAATAAAAGATGCTTTAAACCCCAACCTTCCCTTGACAGCCCAGTAATTTGTGAGTAACTTTAACAGGCAGTGAATTCATTGAACTTTGAAGTCTAAGCCTTTCTCTCCTGGTGGCAAGGGCTGAGTGAGGAATGAATGTCCCAAAGGAGCTACTCTTGGAATCAAAATTGCACATGTTATTTGCCCTGTGCTCAGATGGAATATTATTTTTCCAGAAGACTTGAATATGTACCCTAAAGTGAGAGGCGGAAATGCTAGAACACATTTGCTCTCTTCAACTAGAAGGCAGATGCCATTTCTAGACCTGACCTCAGCAACTCAGGGGAGGGGGGCTGTGGGACTGAGGTGGGTGGAGGGAGTGGGGGGGTTGTGGTGGGGGGAGGGTTGCGTAGCAGCTAACTCAGGCGCTCACTTGGGGCTGACTGCAGGTCCTCAGGAGGTGACAGAACCCATATGCTTGCCCAACTTGGTCTCGCTGTAATGCGTGCAGCAGGTACCTTGTATTTCCTCTCTGTGGGGATTTCATGTAACGTCTGTGGAATGCAGGCAGAATCTCAAAAGCATGGAGCATTCAGGGAAAACAGGCCTCAAGCTGCAAATAGCAGCCCAATAAAAAGCTGTGTTTTTGTTGGTGGGTGTTCTCTGGGGAAGGACCTCCCGCCCCTGCCCCCGGTGGGGGGAACCACGTGACACCAGAATCCTTCAGCACCCAGACAAGAGGATGGGACAGTCCACAAAGAGGTGCAGAAATGACCGCTCTGTTATTACAATGAGATTAAATGTGACTCATTGTCAGGAGCAAGCAGCAGCAGCTGAGATGTTTATCTTTCTTTTGGTGGAAAATTGTATGAGCTGCTGGGTTGAACAATTAAATCCATGTGCAATTAACAACACAGTCACAGGCTGTCACAGCTCAAAGGAACTTTGAGGCCACGTGATCCACTTTATGAAACACGTGTCGAGGACTAGGCACTGAAGCACCCCAGAGGGCCTGTGTGATGGCCCCAAGGTCACTAGGGCTGTTAGTAGCAGAGAGGGGGCTAGTTTCCTACTCCAACCTGTAACCCTCCTTACCACAACACCTCCCAACACTGCCCTGGGGACACAGCTCTGCACAGTTGGGGCTCTGGCAATAGCACTGGGTTTAAGTGCCTGTCTTCATCAGCTTGGGCTGCTATAACAAAAATATAGCTTGAATGACTTAAACAACAAACATTTATTTCTCATAGTTCTGGAGGCTGGGAAGTTCAAGATCAAGGTCCCAACATTTTGGGGTGAGGGCCGCCTGCCTGGTTTATACGTGACTTCTTCTCCCTGTGTCCTCACACAATGGAAATAGCAAGGGAGCTCCTGGGCTTCTTTTATAAGAGCACCGATTCCCTTCATGAGAGCTCCACCTGCTAATGCCATCACCTCAGGGATTAGGATTCAGCTTGTGAGTTTTGGGAGGATACAACTGTCTACAACACGAGTCCAGGAAGTACCTAGGCCCACACAGGCGCTCTGCAGGGAGCAATTAGGCCTCTTCCTGCACTGACTCCCAGGCCTCTTTCCTACCTTGTGGCTGCATTTCTTTTCTCCTGAATCAAAGACAGAAAAGCAAAGTAAGGTCTCCAAGATCCCAAACCACACTGCAATGGGCCTGTAAGTCACCAGGAAGTTTGAAGTCTTGTGGTTCCCCCTCCAGGCCACACCCCCCCCACATCCCACCCCTCACCCCCTTTCACATAGTGGGACCCATGCTGACCGGGAAGTTCAGCCATTTCCTCTCGCCAAAAATAAATACCTTCAAAGGGAACAGTGTCAAGGGGCCTAAGAGGGTTTTTTGGTGAAGTATCAGGCACCCCAAGACAAAAGGCAGACTAGGCAGGAAGAACAGAACTGAGAGGTGGACATTCTCAGAGGAACAAATGTGTGACAGCTCATCCCCAGCATCAATCTTTGTGTTTATTTCCATGGCTGGTTAGCAAAGGGACTCTCAAGAAATTACACACCATCCCATGGTGCATCTGGGGGATGAGCTCTTCCTGCGCCCAGCTTCTCCACCTGGTGATTCAGTGGAGCTTCCTCTCCTGGGCCTCGCCGCAGAGCTGGGAGGGATGTGCCCACAGGTGACGCACGGTCGGATCCCCAGGGCTTCGTGTGTCCGGTGCCCATAGCACTTCTGTCCACCACCAATTACGCTGACAGTCATTAAAATGGGTCTTGATAATAAAGTGGGGGAGGGCTAAGTAGAATCTATCAATTCTACTTCCTCTGCAACTGACACGAAATACAGATGATAGATTCCAGAGCATTAAGGAGAAAATGGTTCATTCCCTTATTCCATTTACTGGTCGGGACAGGAATGGAAACATTAATGTGTTCCAATGAGGAGCCAACAAGCTTGGCTTTCATATTTACTGAACTTTGCCTCATCATGAGCTTCCCAAAGAGAATTTGCTTTTTAAAACAACATTTACACTTGATTTTAGCTAAAAAGTCCAGAAGCAGTTTTAAAAAATTTTAAATAAAAATTATTTTAGATCTTTCTGGATTTGATTTTCTTGCAAATAGCTAAGCCTGCTACCGGGTCCCTGGTAAAATGACCAATCTCTTCCTTACTCCACTGTGTAAGTAAGTTTGCCTCTGAGAATTTACCAAAATGAATAATCCTAAATTCAGGGAAAATCCACATTCATGACTATGCTTATTTTGGCACTACTTAGTAACATAAAAGAACAATAAACACTTTAAATATTTAGTGATAGGGTAGTGGTTAAGTAAACTGTGGGGATGCCCTGTAAGGAATATTATTCAGCCATTACAAGTGATGAAAAAATTGTTAAGTTCACTGAAAAAAATCAGGATATAAAATTAAATGATTATCATGCACCTCTGTAGAGTCATGTAGAAAAACCTGCCATAAAATTTGCTGACATATTAACAGTGATTGCAGAAGGGTGATTATTTCTATTATTTTAAACATTTTTAGTTTCATGATTATATTTATATCATGGAAAAATGTAAATATAACTTTCCAAGGTAAAGATAGTCCACTGACCCAGTAAGACATCCTGTCCTCCTGGACCTCGCAGACAGTTGCGTGATTTGAAAGAAATCCATGTGCAGAGGATTTGGTAGTTTAGTGACTCGGCCTGTGTCATCCCTGAGTCAACTGAATGTAGCAGTTGCCATGACACCTACTGTTTGCTAGCTGGTGGTAGTAACAGTGTGGTTCCTAGAACGCCTGCTGTTCTCGGTGCTGGCCAGGAAGCACACAGAGTTCCCCATGCAGAAATGCATGTTAAGAGAACCAGAAAGTACTAGGGGTGGGAGGTCGGGACAACAAAGACTGAGAATTGCTGGTGCGGCTGCTGAAGTCTCAAGATGGGCACATGGATTGGGAGAAAGAGATGTAGCAAGGGCCTGCTGGTGGCCTCAAATATTTGGGAAACTAAGATCATGTTTTGTCTTAACAGCTAATCCCTCCTCAGGAAGTTGATGCCTTTATCCAGGAGTGACCAAAGAAAAAGTCACTCTTCTTTCTTCATTGCCTGGCCCTGGATTCTCTGTGAGATTATCACTGTTTCATATCCAGTGCCAGTTGGTGATGGAATCTTCTCCTCTTATGTCAGGGTTGATTTGCAATGATGGAATTCTTCCATTGTAGTTGCTTATATTCAGATATTAACTATGAATTCCTCATTATCAATCCTATGGATATAGTTCGAAATCTTCCTACTTTGCTGCTGGGTAGATCCATGCTATACTCGAATTTGTCCTTTGTTCATGCCACAAATATTTTCATGAGCAGTCACCATATGGCTGCCCTGAGCTAAGCACTGGGCACTACAGTATCTCAAACAGACAAAGTCTTTGTCCTCAGCAAGCTTAAATTCTAGTGAGACAGGAAGAGTTAGTGATCACTGGGTATTCATGTGTATTGACTTATTTAATACTTATTCCAACCCTATTGAATAAGCACTGTTCTCATCTCCATTTTACAGATGAGGAAATGGAGACATGAAGATGTTAAGCAACTCATTCAAAGAGACAGAGCTAAGGGTCCTCACTCTTCTCCATGGGCTGGGTTTGCTTCTCTGTGGCACACGCATCCTTCTGTGACTCAGCTGCAACTGCCTGCTATCTAGAAATTACTTCTCTCAATCGCAGTGAGGTGAGAGGTGTCAGGAGGATTGGGGTGTGAAAAGAATGACTTCCTCATAGAGACAGAACAGCCTGACAGCTGTAGAGCGGAGGGGTCTGGGAGGCTGGGTAGAAAAGGTAAGAGGGTAAAGGGGGTACATATGGTGAAGGAAGGAGACTTGACTTGAGGTGGTAAACATTCAATACAATGTACAAATGATGTACTATAGAACTGTACACCTGAAACCTATATAATTTTGTTAACCAATGTCACCACAATAAGTTCAATAAAAAAGAAATTAAAAAAAAAAGAATGACTTCCAAGCTGAGTGCTACTTGAAAAATCTAGATGACTTGCTATATTGCATCATCATACAAACTCAGTATAACAGCCTCGGACTCCTTGGGCCATCTCATGATAGTACCAGTTACGTTTTTTAGAGTACACCAAAATAAAAGATTTCTTTTCAAGTAAACTATTTTCTTACGTATACCACACTTTGGGAAATACTGTCCTAACCAATTGGGGTAATGGCTAAATACAGGTGGAGAATCACCACCATGGTAAAAGTGCCTCCTGTTGTCGCCGAGGGCTCAGGACAGCTGTGCTCTGGGACCGAGAGGGTTCCGACAGGCTGGCTCTTTAGTGACAGTGTAACTTTCATGATGACCTTTAAACTTACTAGTTCAACTGCTAAGTTTCTAAGGTCAATCTAATAAGAAATGCTAGATGTCTTGTTAATACAATATTATGTTTCCCGCAAGCATTTTTATAGTTTTGCGATACACAGTCTAAGATTTTGGAAAGGGTTCTTAATGAGGAAAACAAATTTTTCCCTAGCTTCTGATGTCAACTTAGATGAGAAGGTATCCTATTTAGGGTATTTCTATAGAGCTGTTTTTTCCTTAAAGATTACATATATTGTTTTTAAAATTAAGTTTACTTGTTATTTCATGAACCTAATATTTCTTGAATGCCTGTTGTATGTCAGGTGTTGTTCTGGGCACAAGGAATTGGAGATATATAAGGCAGTCAAAACCCCTCATGGAGTTTTTTTTTTTTTTTGAGGTAGGGAAGATGACCAAGAAAAGAATACGGCCCTTGTCAGGTGTCTTAGTTGGTTGGAGCATTGTTCCGTACACCAAAGTATTGCAGGTTCCACCCCCGGTCAGGATGCGTACAGGAGGCAACCAACTAATTTTTCTCACGTTGATGTTTCTCTCGCTCTAAAACAATCAAAAAAGCATACCCTCGGGTAAGGGTGAAAAAAAAAGGATACAAATAAGTGTATGCTATAATGTGAGGTGATAATAACCACTATGAAAAAAAATAAGACTTTTCAAAGGAAACACCTTCTTCCAGTGTTCGGATTGTGATATTTGTCAGTGGTGATCTATTGACAAAATGGGGAACCACAAGGGGGGAGGAGGAGGTGGATGAGGAGCAAGATGCTTCCCTTATGGGCCAGGAAGGTTCAGGATTGGAGGAGTCTCTCCAGGTCCCTGGAAGGAGAGGTGTGTTGAGGCGGGGACTCAGAGCAGGGCTTGGTAAGAAGGTCAGATCAAGAGAGTTAGGCCTTAGCTGCCCTCCTCCCTCACCTTCTGGAGAGCCTGAGGTCACCTAAGGTGGAGTGAGGTGACTGCAAGCTGGGGGACCATGTGTCAGCTGACTGAGTGATGAGACCTCTCCTCAGACTCCTCCACCTGGGCTCTCAGGACTCTGGAAAACCAGGCTCCTAGTCCCAGAGCATATCAAAGGATTTCTGTCCAGGAGAACAGACCTCTAGAGATGGACAGAAAGTCCCAGCTCAGGTGAAATGGCTGCCCTGCAGGAGAGCTATAGCTCCTTCTGTCCTCCTAGGCCTGGACACCCTCCTCATTCCTGGTTTGGACAAGGAAAGCAGACTTCGTGTCAGGATCCTTCCGCCCTCTTCCCGCCAGCATTTAGGTGTGACTTCCTGTGTCTGTCACATTTTCCACTCTTCCATCTGCTTTGAGCCTTCAACATAGCGTTTCCAGTGTCCCTCCTCTTTATGCTCCTTGTCTTTGGGATTAATTCGTATTTTTTGAATTGGTAAGCTATTTTTAGAGCAGTTTTAAATTCACAGCAAGACTGAACAGAAGGAGCAGGAATTTTCCATATGCCCCCTGCCCCCACACTTGCACAGCCTCCTCCATCGCCAACACCCCCACCTCAGTAGCACGTTTGTTGCCATCGGTGAGCCTGCATCCCCCCATCATCATCACCCAGAGCCCATAGTGCACATCAGGGCACGTTCTTGGTGGCGTACATTCTATGGGAAGGGGCAAACATCTGTCACTATGGTATCCTACAGGGTATTTTCACTGCCCTAAAAGTCCCTTGTTCTTGCCATTCACCTCTCCCTCCCCCACTCCCCGGCAACCATTGATCCTTTTACTTGTCTGCAGCTTTGCAGAATGTCATATCATTGAAATCATAATTAATATTTTAAATGTAATGTTTTATTTCTTTGCTGTCATCTTAACAGAGTTTGGGAGAATAATGTGATTATGTTGATGCTTAATATGCCATATTTAAATGAAAGATGATAAAGCACATTTTTCTACTAACTTAAGACTGTTCCTGAAGCTTCTGGTAATGGCAGCTCTCTGTGGAGGTAGACCCCAGCTAAAACAGCAAGACTGAAGGCCTGCCGGCAAATTTCAAGTTCTTCTTTGGTTCTTTCACTGGAGGTGTTAACACTTCAGAATGTGGGATCCTTTATAAAGTTTGTGTTAAAGGGAAGGCAATGTATAAGGAAAGAATCAGACTGACAATACTGTTCTCACAAATTACATTCCTCTTTGGTGTGAAATTATAGTCTGTCTTCAGTTTCCTTTTTACAGCTGTTAGTTGTTTACTATTTAACCATGCAACCTTAAATTACAGAGAAAATGGGGGGAAATCCCTGTTCAGGGAATAGGGATTCATCTTTGCAGTTAGCTTTTTAAAAATGTATTTTATTGATTATGCTATTACAGTCATCCCAATTTCCCCCGTTTGCCCAACTCCACCTAGTACCCCCATTCCCTCCACCAATTCCCCTCTTCCTTAGTTCATGTCCATGGGTCATGTGTATAAGTCCTTTGGCTTCTCCATTTTCTATACTGTTCTTAACATCTCCCTGTCTATTCTGTACTTACCAGTTTGTACTTCTTAATCCCTGCACCTTTTCCCCTATTCCCCCCCTTACCCCTCCCAACTGATAACCCTCCAAATGATCTCCATATCCATGATTCTGTTTTTGTTCCCCTTATTTGCTTTGTTAGTTTTTTAGATTCAGTTATTGATAGTTGTGAATTTATTGTTATTCTAATGTTCATAGTTTTTACCTTTTTTAAAAAAATAAGTCCCTTTAACACTTCATATAATAGTGGCTTGGTGATGATGAACTCCTTTAGCTTTACTTGTCTGGGAAGTGCTTACCTGATCTTCCATTCTAAATGATAGCTTTGCTAGAGTAATCTATGTTGTAGATCCGTATTTTTCATCACTTTGAATATTTCTTGCCAGTCCTTTCTAGCTTGCAAAGTTTCTTTTGAGAAATTGGCTGACAGTTATATGGGAACTTCTTTGTAGGTAACTAACTGCTTTTCACTTGCTACTTTTAAGATTCTCACTTTATCTTTAACCTTTGGCACTTTAATTAGGATGTGTCTTGGGGTGGTCCTCTTTGGGTTCATTTCTTGGGGACTCTTTGTGCTTCCTGGACTTACATGTCTATTTCCTTTACCAAATTAGAGAAGTTTTCTTTTGTTATTTTTTCAAATAAGTTTTACAATTTCTTGCTCTTTCTTTTCTCCTTCCAGCACCCCTATGACTCTAATATTGGTACATTTGAAGGTATTCCAGAGGCTGCTTATACTATCCTTTTTTTTAATCCTTTTTTTCTTGATATTCTGATTGAATTTTTTTCTTCCTTATGTTCCAAATCATTGATTTTATTCTCAGCTTCATCCCCTCCACTGTTGGATCCCTGTATATATTTCTTTATTTTACTTAGTGTAAACTTCATTTCTTCCTGGGTCTTTTTTATGCTGTTGAAGTACCCAATGAGTTACTTGAGCACCCTAATAACCAGTATTTTGGACTCTGCATCTGATAGGTTTCTTATCTCCATTTCCTTTAGTTCTTTTTCTGGAGTTTTGCTCTGTTCTTTCATCTGGTCCATATTTCTTTGTCTCATTTTTGCAGGCTCCATATTTGTTTCTGAGTATTAGATAGAGTCAACTGCTTTGACTCCCTGTCTTAATAGTGTAGGCTACTGTAGAAAAGCACACTAGTAAACTGGGTGGGGAGGAGCCTTAGGTAGTCACCAGGGTGGGGCAACCTGTGTCACCACACTGTGGCTCTGTGTGGGGTTGGGCTCAGAGAGGGGACAGTGCTGCTGCCTGGCCTCTGAGGTTTTGTCCAGGAGAAAGCTGTCTCCTGGCACTTACCCTGATGCCAGTCACTTTAATTTTCCCCCCTATTGCACTGGTGTCCTCATAGCTGTTGCCCTGGTGCTGAAGCCCAGAGGGAGTGCATCTGCCTAAGTCCTAAGTCTGTTGTGAGCCCTTTAAGAGGAGACTCCTGAGAATCCTGCAGTTGCTTAAGCTGCCTCAACCCCCATTGGTTTTTACAGCCAGAAGTTTTGGGGACTATCTTCCTGGTGTTGGAACCCTGAGCTGGGTAGTCTGGTATGGGCCTGGGATCCCTTGCTCCTGAGGTATCCCTCCTGATTTTTATCCACCACATATATGTGTGGGACTACCTGTTCCACAACTCTATACCTCTCTGCATCTCCACGCCTCTCCACGTGTCTCTGCACATCTGTTCCTCCTACTCACCTGGATGAATGTGGATTCTTTAACTCCTTTGTTGTCAGACTTTCATACAGGTTCATTTTCTGACAATTCTAGGTGATATTTGTTTTGTGGTCTAGTTGTAATTTTTGCTGTGGTTGTGTGAGGAGGCAAATCATATTTAGCTATGCCTACATCTTGACTGGAAGTCACGGATATCTTGTAGTGAGCAGAGCATAATCTTTCAATTAGTTCCTATACAAATTGATTCTAACACCCAACTCCTGGTTGCTTGTACAGTTTTGAAAGTAGCGTATTCACAAATAAGAAAAATCTGGGAAAATTCCAAAGCTGAGATAAAATGACAGTGTTCTGGAAACTAAAATCAAAGTCATAACCTTTTAAAAAATCAACTTAGTTGTTAATTTGCCTTCAGATATTTCTCAGGACCTGGCAAAGGCAAATAGCATTAAGGTCAGCCAGATTGCAGTGGGGCAGAAAATTTTATTTAGAATATATTATCACAACCAACTACACTCTTTAGAAATCAGATGTATATAAGGCCAAGCAATTAGGGAGATAAGAAGGACACATAGACCCCTTGTGCTGCATGCCTCAGACCCTGACTGCTGGTGGTGCCCAGGGAGCAACTATTCTGTGCTGGGAGCAGAAGTGGTAGCATGGGAGTGCCAGTGCCACTGCTGTTACCAACAGCTGGTGGCTTGGGGGAAAAGCATCAAAATCTCAGAGGCTTCAGTTTCTTCATCTGTAAAAAGAGGGGGTTAAAAGAGGTTATCTTCAAGATTCTTTCTAGTTCAAAAAAAGTTCTGATACTAGGCCATTTTCTGATGTATGGGATGACATTGGATGCTTATAGGAAGTCTTCAGGGAAGAAAATAAAATTTGAGCAGCGCCACAGAAATTTAGTCCATGAGTTCCAGGGGTATTCCAGGCTAGAAACTGGTATAACAGATGCCTTAGAGATAACTGAGAACAGAACACCCTTAGAAGGATGGATTAAAGTTCTTGCCCTGCCATTTCCTTAGCTGCACCAATACCTAATATGAAACACCTAGTATAGTGTTGGGGACTTTGTAAATAGAAGCTATGAGTGAGATTAAAAGTTGGCTGTTCATTAAAGCAGGTAGGGTTCACATACAGAAAAAGAATACATAAGAGGGAAATTTGCTGAAGAAGCTTTTACTAAAAAGGAGCAATGGTGAACTCCCTAGGGATCTGCAAAGATACTCTAGGACTCACTACTTGAGAAGTGGGACCAAATGGACAGAAGTGGGACAGGCCTCCGAGCTGGTTTATACTTGGATGATGTGGCTCTGAGAACTAACCCTAGAAAGTCCCTTCAGATTGATAGTAATAAAAATCATGCAAACATCCACGCCAAGGAAGCCAGGATCAATTTGGGAAGTCCTGGGAATGGAGCCTTGGGAGCCAGCCCCAATGAAAGTGAAAGGTGGGGTGGGGGCAGCTGCAGAGGAAACATAAATCAATAAGGTGGTCTCAAACAGGCTGGGACAGCAATTTTCAACCAGTGCACTGTGGCACACTGGGGTACCACAAAAAAATTTAAAACATGCAATATCTGACTATCTAGTCAGGGGCACTGACCTCCTTTCCTTGGGATTATTGCATTAAAAAATGACAATAGCAGATACAACAATAGCTCAGTGTGAATAAATCAAAATTATACCTATTTTTGTCATATTGGCAAAATATATTTGTTGGTGTGCCACAGAATTTTAATCATTACTTTATGTGTGTCACGAAATGAAAAAGGTTGAAAATCTCCGGGCTCAGTTTTAGACACTTAGTAAGTATTTATTTGTTGGCAGTCTAACTGGATAGTTGAGGGTAGCCTTGAAGTTCAGGGTAGAGAAGGAGGAAAGGGCTGGGGAGCATCACAAATGGCAGAAGCCATGTGTGAAAAAGGTCCGTTGTATCTTTCTGCTCTGGTTAGTTTTGGGTTCCTTATCTCTTTGGCTGCCTGAGGACTGTCTCAGGTGTCACCAAACCTGGCTAAAGCCCAGAGATTCCCTGATCAGGATCTTGCAGAGGAAGCCTTTAACATTTAGTAACAACAGTCATGGTGCTTATTCCAATCTCCCCTTCTCTTGTTATTTTCATTCCTGTCTCTCTAGTCAGGCTCTCAATCTCTGACTTGTGGTCCAGCAGCCTCCTGATAGGTCTCTGCATCCACATCACTCCAATATAAGCCATTAGATCATTCGGAATTCCTGCCCAGAAGTTTTCAAGGCTCTGCTTTGTGTATAATTCAAAATCCCAGTTGCCTTGTTTGATGCTCCATATTCGTCTGAACACGGCTGTCCAAATTTGTCTTCTGCTTTCCTCCAGGAACCCTGCACCCCAAAGTTCTGTTTTTATACTCCCTCTGCCCCTGACTCACCCTCACTGGTGTGCTTGTGCATTTCCCCTGCCTACAAAGTCCTTGGTCCACCATCAACCATCCACCACCCACCAACTGCCCTTTTAAAGTTCCCTACCAGCCTTCAGGTGCTGATCAGTGTGTCCTTGCTTATCCCCATTCACATCCTCCCTTCCTTTCTGGACTTCATTCATCCAGTCACCTTTCCTTCGGTGATTACACAACCAATCCCAACTACATAATAAGCACTGTGAGGGTAAGGAGTACATTTTATACTCCCTTCCCCGCAGTGCCGAGCACTGTGTAGTTAATAGGAAGCTTTATTGGCATTGAGAAATGAGATTTCCAAGGCATTCGTAAATTTACAAAGCCATTCCAAATAATTAAAGCGAAAGGAAGCCACCTTTCCAAGGGCTATATAAAAGTAGACTTTAAAATTCAGAATTCTCATCTGAGTATTAAATTCAATTAAATTGTGGGGTTTGAAAAAATGTGCTGTTGGCTTTTCATTTCTTCTGGTAGTTGTTTCCAGGCAACCTTGAATTTGTCAAATAAAAAGTTTAAACAGAAGACTGGATACATGACCTTACTTAAAAATTTTGCCATAGGCAGGCCAAACACAAAATTCAGCGTTATGCCTAGACACACCTTAGAGGCCAGCCCTCTTTTCTCAGATTAGGTGCTGTTAAGAACACAGGATTTGGAGTTACATATTCTGAATAATTTGAATTCTGACTACAAGACTGGGAAAAGTCATTTAAACTATCTGAGCTTTGATTCTTTATCTCTGGCATAGGCATAATCACTCAACCTGCCCACCTCACGATGAGGTGACATGCACCAAGTGACTGAATAGTTGACAGAATAACAGAGATGCCTTTGTCGTCGTTGTCATCACAGCACCATCACCATTGCTGTGATGACTACCCCTAAGAAGCACTATAAAAAAGGCAGAGAACAACAGGTGGACCCTTGGCATTTCTGTCTGGCCAGGCAGTCATGAGCATCCCTGTAGCACCTGTCTGGCTGCTCCTGAGGCACAGACATGTCCTGCCCAGGTCTGCACAGCAGAGCCACCTCCATGCAGCCAGAACTCAAACTGGCGTGGCTGAGCCTTGCTGCCTTCCGACTCCTTAACCCTCAGCCAGCGATGGCTCTTGTTCAACCCACCACCCACTTTGGCTCTTGGTCCCTGGCTTACTGAAGGGCCCAGCCTTTTCCTGGGATGGCCATGGAACAAGTCAGGGGAAGGCCTTTGCCACTTGTTCTGAACATGGCTTGGAGTCCTGATCAAACACAGGGAACAAATAATTGCCTTCCCTGTGAAAATGCTAATGCCTCTTTTCCGTTCTCCACTCTCAGGCAAGACCAGATTGGGACAGACACAATAAGAAAGTAATGGAGAACCCCTGGGGCTGGTAACTTCTACAACCCCCCTCCCCCAACCCCAGTCTTCAGACTAATTCGGAGGCTCACCAGGAGAGAATTTCTAAGTGGAAAGACAGAACACTAGATTTATTTAAAAGCTTCCTCTTCCTGGCAGGGTAGAAAAAGCCTTCTATCTCACTGTGAAATATGCCATTTCAGAAGAAGCTAACTTTAAAAAAATTACTTTTATGACAAAATATTTCTTTTTCAGGAATGGGTAAACTTCAGAGGTAGCTCTTTCACTGTAGGCACGAGGAGTGATTTTGACATATGTTCTGTCCAATCAATGCAAATATGTCACACATGATTTGAGAGCAATAGTGGAGGACATTTTAAGTCTTCAAGGTCAGCTCCCAAGGCTGGGCTGAACCTCAACTATGGGTTATGGCTGGAGCATCATTATTCTTCATCCTGACCCCATAAAGCTTATGAGACAGGCCCAGTTATCAAGCCATATGGCAAAGAGAAATTTGGGTAAACAAATGTGTATTTCAAGAAAATTTAAGACTCAC
The DNA here is from genome assembly GCF_004126475.2 of Phyllostomus discolor. Taxonomy (NCBI): domain Eukaryota; kingdom Metazoa; phylum Chordata; class Mammalia; order Chiroptera; family Phyllostomidae; genus Phyllostomus; species Phyllostomus discolor. The sequence goes on from NC_040904.2 coordinate 110,617,070, forward strand.
ATAAAATATAATAATTAAAATGATAATAGGTGTACTTGCTTAAAACTGACTCCGTAGTTCACCAGATGGCATATCGTAGGTGACATGCTGCATGAGCAGAGGTTTTAAACAGGTAATATTTTCATTATTCTCTTCCGTCCATTTTTGAGATAGTATTTCTGATCTGTTGTATACCCCTTCAGATCAGCTTTATTTTACAGAATTTTTTAAGGGCATGAATCTAGTAGTGTTACAGGGTGCAGCCAAGAGGGGGGACCCCAAATAGGCATTTGAAATGGGGTCCAAAACTCAAGGTGTCCAGGAGATTTTAAGGTGTCTTCACCCCTTCCCCCACAGGTGTGAGCTGGGGGAAGGGGCACACAGAGCAAGAACATGCAGGGCAGCTTTGCAGCTAATCCATGGCATGGTCATTTAACATACCTAGAGCCTTTGGCTGGTCACTTAGATATGCTAAATAGCTATGGCCATGCTCAAGGCCAGGGGATGGAAAGGGACCTCCCCCCCAAGATGGGACTCGGGGGCAGGTCCCCTGAGTTACAGCGCCTGCGTGGGAGCTCGGAGAAGATTGGCTCCAGGACATGGGGGTCACACCTTTCCAGACCCATGATGGTGACCAGAAAAGCTGGAGAAGACAGCAGATTGAGGGCAACTGTGCCCAAGTGTAGGAGGAGTTGGAAATGGGGCTGCAGAGCCAATGGGAGCTGGAAGATTGGTGCGGGGATTTAAACCCAGACACAGCAGCCATTGAAAAGAGAACCACGCGGCCTTGACAGAGTGGAGACTCCCGCAGCCCTGAGAGGGAGAACCACCACCTGGTTTTAGCAGAGATCCCGGCGACTCAGTGGAGGGTGCTGGGAACCCAGGGAGGTCTCCCAGTCGAGATGGAATACTGACTGGGAAGAACCAGAAGACTACCTAAGTCATGGACTTCTATTTCCTTTCCTGAGATACGGTACTCTGGACTGAGGAAAGGGGGACAGACTGTCTGTTTGTGGGTGTTTTAAAAGGGACTTTAGGATTTTTGATAAAGACATCAGGTCACTACTTTAAGTTTGTATAGCATTAAATAAACATTTCCTCTCCTTTTCACAAATCTCTGGCATTGAGAGACGTCTTTCCTCTGGTGGCGGACATGGCGGACCTGGGGGCTTTTTTTTTCAATAATAGTATATTGTCCCAGGCCCCCCTTGTTTGTTCTGTAACAGTAGTAGTATAGGGAAGGTTTTCTTTGTATTTTTCAAAATTTCTTGTTGATGTACATGAGTTCTCTCTTCCAGGATTGGAGGAAAACAATTAAAAAGAGTGATTGTCCTACAGAATTCCCTTGTTTTTCCATCTCTGCTTTAAAGGGCAAAAGCTAAAAGCAGCTTTGCTAAGTGGATCACTTTCCCAGCGGTGCCAGGGAGTTTAGGGTTAAGTTAAAGGAACAGTAGCTGTTTTTCAGCTGCGAGGTGGAATGGGGGAGGGAGAGCTAATCAGCTTTGTCTTTTCTGCATTCATCCTATCCCCAGTCTGCTTTTCCTTCTCTGTGTCGCAGCCTCTCCTTCTTCCCTGGACCACAGCTATCAGGGTGGGAGGTGGGAGGTGGGAAGATAGGGCAGGGAAATGGGAAACAACTGGAGTGGAGGTTACTAGTGAAGTCTCTCCTGCCTGGACCAAAGGTGCTTAAACACCGGGAACACTGGAAAGTAAAGGAAATCCCAGATCCAAGCCTCTATCAGTCACAGGAATGTCATCTGTTCTCACTCTACTTCACACACGCATGCGCACGTGCTCGCGCGCGCACACACACACACACACACACACACACACACACACACACAGTAGCCTGCAGCCTCCCTCAGAGCAGTCTTTTTCTGAAAGTAGCACTAACCAGCAGGGAGATGTTAGAAGATCTAGACTCTAATTAAGGTCACCTCTGATTGCAGTCGACAAGTCCCTGCTCTTTGAAAACCAGGCTGAAAAATCTCAGATTGAGAAGGTTGCAGAGGATAGCTCAGATCAGGACCAAGGGGCTCCCAAAAACCCTCTTCCTGTGACTATTATATGAAATGGAGCTATTGAAGTCTTAAAATTAAAATATTCAATAAAACTACCCCTTGCTAAACCATGAATTAAGATACAGCACAGGGCAAATGGTGGCCTCTCAATGTCAGAACTCTGTCTGGTAAACACTTGATGTAGACCCATTGTGGGTCATGAAGATGAGGGTGGGATCCACGAATGTGCAGGCTTTTCTCTTAAACCAGCAGCATGGAATGGTTCTACCATATGAGGGTACACAGGAAACCGAGGCTAGTGCTCCTCCACCTAAAGGGTGGGAGCTGGGCTGTGCTTTTCCATGTGTGGGGACAGGCAGAGTCTGATGGCCCTCTGCATACCCTCACCCCTTCTCCCCAGTGGACACACTGCTGGCCAGAGTTAGGGCCATGCCACCTAGCCTCTTGAGTATGCACTTTATGTCTGAAGTTATTCTGGTTAATATGAGAAAGACAAGAGTAACAAAGGCAGAGTAACAAAGCCTGAGTCATCCACTAAATACTGTATGACATTAAATGAATATGTGACTGCATTAATGCTTAAATGAATGAGTGCCCTACTACCAGTGGCCTGGCCCCTGCCCGGTTAGAGCTTAACTTCTAATAGAGGAGCCACGACAAACATACATGAAACACAAGGCTCATAGCTGTGTCTCTTTGGTACTGCTTCATAGCTCGAGTTAACCAATGGGGACCCTGCAGTGTCAGCTTTTATACCGGGTTACCGAGAGGCCTTGAGCAAATGTGGCAGCTTCCTTTTTATTGGCGGAGACCCAGAGAACCAGCAAGGCTGGTGGCTTCTCTGAGCCAATGTGATCCATAGGTCAACATGAGGTAAATATAGCTATTTATCCACAAGGATAAATATGTCTACATCAGGATTTTTAGGGACTTTTAATTTGAAAATAGGTAATTTCAAATATACAGGAAAGTTGCAAGGATAAGACTAATATACAGAACACATGCATCTCTTAGATTCACCTGTTGTTATTATTTGCTCCTTTTTATAGTACATTACTATTTATACTATATTATAATATTTTAAATGAGTGACAGACTTTTTCTGAAGTATCTGAGAGTCAGTTACATATGTTCGACCCCTTAACATCTAAATACTTCGGTGTGTATTTCCTCTGAAAGAGGCTAGAGCCAACATCCCGATTGGCCGTGTCCACGGGGCCCCTCCTCCGTGTGGCTAATTTGGGCTTCCTCACATGCTGGTCTCAGGCAAGTTGAACTACTGTTGTAGCTTTAAGAGGTAGCATTCCAAGTAGCAAAGGTAGAAGGTGTGAATCTCTTTAGAGCCAGCTCAGAAGTCTTCGGGCTTCACTGTCACTTTCTGTTGGTCTAGACAAGACACGGGACCAGATAGATTTAAGGACAGAAAGGAGAATGAAACCCTGTCTCTAGTGGGAAAGAACTCTAAGCCTCTTGAATCCACCACAACACTCACCATTTTCTACCTTGAGATCTAGGCATTTGTGTATGATTGGCTGTCTGTCCCCTTCCAAAAACCCTAAGCAGCAAGCTTTTGGAGGCAGGGCTCATGTCTGATTGACTCACCTCAGTTATCTTTCCCATGGGACTCAGCTCAGTAGCTTGCACACAGTAGATCCTTAATATTTACGGAATAAATATGGATTAAAAACAGACTCGTCAACAGTCCTACCTCCTCACATTGTTTCTGAGGACACTGAAGCTCTAAGAAAGCTCTTTGATAGTCTCAAGGTCAGTAAGCCTCACCTTGCTAGTTCCAATGCCAATCCTGTGAACCAGTGTTCCAGTGAGCAGGGTGATCGGGGCTGAAGAAGGACTGTAGGGGATGGTGGGGATGTGGTAAGGGAGGGATTGTGGGCTTTCTCTGTCATTTGGTGCCTGCATTTTTAAGCAAATATCCTGTCTTGAATGGTTCATTGGCTTAAAACACATCCATAAAATAAACTTGTAACATATCTTTTCTTTAATACTATACCTGCTGGCAATAAGGATGTCTGATATAAAATCCCATGGGAAGGACATGAAGGGCAAAAGAATTTGTGGTTCCGGAAGTAGCAGTGGAGGTAGCTGAGAAGATGACCTTCCCACTTATCCTCCCCCAGTCCACTTCAACTGTGCTCAGGAACCCATAAAACAAGCTTGGGCAGTGAACAGGACAGAGGTTAGCAAGTCCACAGGGTCTCTAACACAGCTCTGCTCAGAGTTGAACAGGAGAGATGACTGACTTCCTTTGCATGAAAGCACAGGGAAGGATTGAACATTTTCCCTCATATAGCAGCCTGTCCCCAGCCCCTGTGGGAGACAGAGCCAAATCAGAACCCATGCTGGGGGCTTCTCTCTCAGAGCCCATTTGCTTGCCTTCAATTCTGGCCCTCTAGATTTTTGTTTTGACATTTTAAAAATTGCCTTGCCAGTCTGTGGTCTCTGATTTGTGTGATGGCTCTGAATGAAGCCTAACAAATGAGTGTATCTTTCTAGATCTTGACAAAGATGTAGGAAGATAAACTGCATCTGTCTTCCATGAAACTTACCAATTCAGCAGAATGTCAGGTGGGGAGGGTGAGAAGGGATGCATTCCCGGTGGCAGCACCATGGGGTGGCCAGCATGTGCTGGAGGACCACAGACCCTCTGAGGGGGCACAAAGGACACAAGTGAAAGGTGGGAATGACTCTCACATTCCAGACGCCTGGGAAACTGTTCATACCTATGAACAACTCTCCATCATTTTGGCCAAAAAAACAATGCCTTACTTATGTGGCAGTCATTTAGGTGGTCATCTCAACTATCTGATGCTGCCAAAAATTGAGGAGGCAAGTCACAGTGTCTCTGAGGAGTTATGAGAGACATCACAAAATTTATACACAAAAATCAATGAATTTTTACATAGAATTCTAAAAAACTTTGTTGTTTAGTATCTAACCCACAGCCATTAAGAACCACCTTTTGGAAAAATGCAGAAGGCTTTTGGAAACAATAACATGAAAAGCTGGTGGAGATCACAGTCTGACAGGGTGGGAGGTGACCAAGACCAAACAAAAACAGACCCTCAACAAGCACAGTGGCCTGGGATGGCTGGAGAGGAGGCAGATAGGTCCGTATTCTCAAGTGCCTGAGGGCATGGCGGGGCTACATTATGACCTGAAGTAAATTAAGGGTAGACGGGGTCTGCTGGCACCAACAATGGGTCAGAACATGCTAATTATGTTGTAATTTATAGCTACAGCTTAAAAATAGATCTCTTCAAACATGATTAGACATTAAAGTTTTTACATTTAAAGTAGATTTAAGCTATCTAAATATGTGTTACCTAACGACCTTAGTCTTCTAGGGCTGCCACAACAAAACACCGCAGATTGGGTGGCTTACAGCACTATTTCTCACAGCACTGTTGGGTGGCCTAAAGATTGTTTCTCACAGCACTAGGCTGGAAGTTAAAGATCTAGGCGTCGACAGGGTTGGTTTCTCCTGAAGCCTTGCTTGTGGGTGGCCACCGCCTCCCAGTGTCCTCACATGGCCTCTTTCCTGTGCTCAGACACCTCTGGTGTCTCTTCTTACAAAGACACCAGTCGCATTGAATGGAGATCTACCCTAACGATTTCGTCTAACTTTAATCACTTCTTTAAAGACCGTATCTCCAAATAGAGTCACATTCTGAGATAGTGGAGGTTAGGATTTCAATATAGGAACGGGGGAGGCGGGATACAATTCAGTTAATAGCATGAACAGAATTTTATTTCCTCATTTGTGCTGTGTTGTACATCAACACAACTAATTCAGCCTCAAAAATATGTAGCAGAACCACCATGTGAGCCTCTTGTTGTACTTATTCTGAAGCACAAAGGTGTGCTATAGCCTAAAGCAATCCAAGTGCACTTAGCAGGCATCCTCCGATCTCCACACTCTTAAGTCCTTCTCTGACTGCCACTACCCACTCATCTTCCCAAACTCACCTTAGGAAAAAACTCACCCTCTTCTTGGAAGGCTGTCCTGCTCCTTTTCTACCCTAGCCCCAAGTTGTCAAATATCCCTTTTTATGGGTTGAATTGTGTCCCCCATAAATGCATGTGCTGAAGCTCTAACCCTCAGTACCTGAGAATGGGACTGTATTTGGAGATAGGGTCTCTCTAGAAGGGGTTAAATTTAAATGAGGTCATTAGGATGAGCCCTAATCCAGTATGACTTGTATCCCTGTGAGAAGAGGAGGGGACACCAGACATTGCTGTGCACAGAGGAAAGCCTATGTGAGGACACAGGGAGAAGATGGCTGTCTACAAGCCAAGGAGAGGAGCTCAGCAGAAACCAACCCTGCTGACACCTTGATCTCGGGCTTCCAGACTCCAAAACTATGAGAAAATAGGTTTATGCTATTTAAGTTACTCTGTTTGTGGTATTTTGTTATGGCAGTAGAGCTGACTAATACCCTTTTGGGAGGGCATACAATTCAGTTAATAGCATTGACGAAACTGGAGTATACTTGTGTTTGTTTGTACTCTAGCGTTGGAGAATCATTGGGGTTTGTGCTTCCTCCCCACAATGGATCATGAGCTCCTCGAGGGCAGTGTGATCTTGTTAGAATTTACTGCCTGCCACCTAGTGCACTGCTTGGTGTCAATACTTGCAGAGTGAGTGACTAGTAAGAAAAATTTTTACCTCATTGGGCATCCTGAGAAACTGTAGCTGTTGGTGCCACTGGGGGTCCTGTGGGGTCAGATTGGATGTGGCTCTTCCAAGCCCCATAAGGGAAGGCTGGCTGGAGGGCACCTGGCCAGAAGGAATGTGTATTATCTTGGAAATGGATTGTAATTCCCTCCTTATGTCCTTTTGGGAGCAGCTTCTTGACTTGTGTGACTGCTTCTTGACCTTTTTCCTCTGCATATATACACTGAGGTAATGTAGTTTAGAGTCACATCAAGACACATGCTCCCTTTGTCTGGACTCCTTAAAATGAGTCTCAGACTCAGGGAGGTTTTGTCTGCTGCCACCAGGCTCTGTGTGGTGTAATAGAGGCTATGCCTGCTCCATCCAGTCCACCTTGTGGGTTTTTTGGCTTATCCGAAATGAGCAGTCAAGAACCCCGAGCTCTACCTCCTGTGTTACAGGCCCAAAGTAGAGAAAGAAATTTTATGAAAAACATATTCAGGAATGAAATTTAATCCCATACAATGTGTACAATGTAGACAATACAGTGCCACCAGAGAAAAATTATGGCTTCCCATTAGTTATGAGGTTCGTTTCTATCTATGTTCCAAATTTAACTGCTATTACTCTTTACCTTGATCATTTGGCTGTAACAAAGAAGAGAATTTTGCTGCTTCCTTTGCATGCCTTTCTCCTCAACCACCCTTGCTCACCACACCTGCTGTGTCAGACCTCCTCAGTGGTGCTCACATTGCCCACCTGGAATGCATTTCCCCACTTCACCCTGATAAATCTTATTTACCCCAAAGGATTTTGCTCAGGTTTCATCTCCTCTAAGAATTCTCCCGAAACTGATTCAAACTAGATCAAGTACTTCTTCTATAGGCTGAATACACAGTCTGTGTATAAAACTTTCATATCATCTATTAAGTACATCAAAGTTATCTGATTTCAATGTTGTCTACCAAATAAACCAGAAATTTCTTGAAGGCAACGATCTTGCCCTTTCCATTAGAAAAAGAGATCTTTATCTGACAACCTACTGAATGGGCATATATAACAAATTAGGACTGGGGTCAGAAAGGATCAGGAAGGGCTTCCAAGAAGAGAGGGTGAGTTTTTTCCTAAGGTGAATTTGGGAAGATAAGTGGGTGTTAGGTAGTCAGAGAAAGACTTGAGGGTGTGGAGATAGGAGTATGCCTGCTAAGTGGACTTGGATTGCTTTAGGTTATAGGGCAACTTTGGGCTTCAGAATAAGTAGAACAATGATACATCTTATAAGGGGTTAATATAAAAAATTTGTGAAGAACTCATACAACTCAACACCCAAAGAAATCCAACTAGATAATAGGCAGAGGACCTGAATAGACACTTCTCCAAATAAGACATACAGATGACCAATTTGAAAAAAAGGTCAATGTCACTAATCATCAAAGAAATGCAAGTTAAAACCACATGATATATCATCTCACCCCTGTCAGAATGGCCATCATCAATAAATCAACAAACAATAGTGCTGGCAAGGATGTGGAGAAAGGAGAACACTTTTGCACTGTTGGCAAGAATGCAGATTGGTGCAGCCACTGTGAAAAGCAATATGGAGGGTCCTCAAATATTAAAAAATGGGACTGCTTTATGACCCAGCAATTCCACTTCTGGATATATATATATGAAGAAATCACCCCCTCCAAATTCAAAAGAATGCATGAGCCCCTATGTTCATTTTAGCATTATTTACAGTAACCAAGATATGGAAGAAACCCAAGTGCCCATCAATAGATGAGTGGATAAAAAGTTGTGGTACATATATGCAATGGAACATTACTCAGTCATAGAAAAGAATGAAATTTAACCATTTGTGACAGCATAGGTGGACCTAGAGGGTATCACCCTAAGTGACATAAGTCAGTCAGAGAAAGACAGATACCATATGATTTCACTTATATGTAGAATCTAAAGAATAAAATAAATGAAAAAACAAAATGGAAACAGACTCGTTGACACAGAGAACAGACTGATGGTTGCCAAAGGGGAGTGGGGTTGGGAGACTGGGTGGAAAAGGTGAAGGGCTTGGGAAATACAAATTGGTAGTTACAAAACAGTCATGGGGATGTAAAGTACAGCATAGGAAATATAGTCAATAATGTTGTAATAACTATACATAGTGCCAGATGGGTATGGGTATTGGAAATACTGGGAGGATCACTATAAAATATACGATTATCTAACCACTATGCTGTGCACCTCAAACTAAGACAAAACAGTATTAAATGTGAAGAATCTAATTATAATTAAAATAAATAAATGAATAAAGTCTTTATCCTTGCTGTCTGACACAATGCCTGGCATATGTTACTAGACACAGGATAGCTGGTGTTTTCATTTTACCAAAGCAGTAATAATAAGTCATGGGAAGGAAAGTTTCTTTTCTTCTGCTGATTGGTCCCCAATATAACTTGTTTCACAAACTTACTGATCCTTAATATTGGTAAGAAAAAAAATAAGAAAAAGAAAAGAGATGGAAGTTGAAGAGCATGGGGAAGGACATACTTAGGAAACTTCACACCCCCAAAAATTGAAGATGAGGATTGTACATGCTTAGAGGGCCAAATTTCATCACTGAGATGTCCCGAGTCTCTGAAAGATAGGGATGCAAGACATACCACCTTCAGTATGGGGATGCACATATTGATTAATGCTCTCAAAGTTTTTGGGGGATAAGCATTTTCACACAAATCCTTATTAGTACCAGATATGTTATGTGTAATAAACCTTAGATGTGAAATTTATGCCATAAGTCAAGTAACATGGCTCAAAAGTAAAAAAGCACAAATGATGTACTTGTTCAGCATGCACATGAATCGTATAATCAGCAATTCCCAAATGCTCATTCCAGACTGAACTATCAATAATCTGAATTCTGATCCTTTGTGTGCATCCCAGTGTGATTATTGGCACACTGTACAGTTTTGGGATGCCTATTTAATGTACTTCTAGAAGATTTCCTTTGTGTGTGTGTTAGAGACACTTAAAAGACCCTATTCTGAGGTGCTTTTTTCTAGCAAAGGAAAAAGTTGACAGCACTAAGGAAATTCATATATTTCATGTTATGAGCTTTGAGATGCTGGGCTTTGCCTCCATTGTTGAGGTAACAACTAGGCTATTATGAAAATAATTTCTTCTGTTACTTTTCTTCAGTTTAGATGAGAGTCCTAATGCTTTTTAGAAGAAAGAGCTACTTTTCACTTCTCTAAAACAGGGAGATTCTTACAGGTGATAACAGCTACTTTATGGTAATTTCTTATTTAATGTCTTCCTCCCTTGTATGGTAGCTTCACAAAGCCAGAAAGCATGCCTGCCTTCTCACTCAGTATTTGGTACACAGAATGTACTCAGTGAACATCGTAAGCAAAGTGGGGGTTGTAGGAGTAGAGAAAGGGAGAATGGACATTAGTGATATTAATAGTATCTGAGAGAGAGAGTAGGAAGGACTGATAGACAACACAAAGTCTAGAAGGCTGTAGAACAAGATTTTGAGATTAAACAGAAGGTTCCATTTTGCTAAGGTTGATAAATCTGGGATCAAACTATCCAACTATGTACACATGGTTTTGCTAATTCTTAAACCTTATGATAAAAGAAAAGGAGGATACCAGTTATTTTTGAAACTTCTTGCCCTAAAGAGCAAGAATGTTTTATGAGATGTCAGGTAGAGCTCTCTGAAATTGAAACTCACTCATTTTGGGTGCAAACAACACTTTAGGGGGTGTACTTTTGCACTTAGTTTTTTCTCAGTATGGTGTGTGGGTTGAGTGTTGATACTGTCACTGGCTATGCTTTATGGAGCCCTTACTTTGTCATGCTGAGTTTGTAATTGTACTTGCTTTATCTTGCATTCTCACTACCATGTCTGGAAGACATTCTTACACCTCTTTTACAGAATGAGAAGACTGAAGTTTAAATTCCACACGCTATTAAAGGCAGACTATGGGTTTAAACTAACTCACTCTGCTAAGTTGGGGAGACACTGCTTTTTGGAGTTAAGCCTGTGAATTGGACATATGATTTAAATTATAAGCACCCACTTCCTCCTCTGTAGAGTAGAGATGTGAATATAGTTAATTTTTCAGATCCACAAGGAGAAGAGCAGATGCAGGGAACACACTCCCTGCTGTGGTGGTGGAGCTGTCCATGGTCCTGACAAGACTGGCGCCAATAAAGCAATAACCAGCTTATCAAAGAAAGAAGCACAAGAGGCCAGACATGCCTCCATTAATAAAGATCTTGCTGTTATTCTCTGGGTCTCTTAAGTAATTAAGCAAGCTATCTCATACTGCTGAGTACATGGATTATGTCACAACCAAGCCACTGTAAATTAAAGATGCAGGTAAACTTGCACACCTTCTCTTTTTCTCCCTCACCTGAAATAGCCCATGTGTCACAGCCAGATAAGCAGTAGTACATTTTTACTTTCTTTTTATTCCTTTGTCTTGGATTAAAGGTTATTTTTCTAGGTCACAGATGTTTATGAGTCTGGTTTTCCAGGCATAGCCACCTTAAAAGCTAAGAACCAGCTAATTAATGTAAAGAGTTCTCTAAGAAAACCAAATAAGTTCCTTTGTTTTAGAATATTTTCATTGCCTCTTCCATTTACTCATAGGGATGTATACCTCATGCATGTGTATGTATCACACTCATGAGGCACATATTAACTGTATAAGCAGTGATATCAATTTCACTTAAAAAAGATGCAGTGGATACAGAGATGTGAAAACATATCAAGAAAAGCAACCACCATACTTTTCTCTGAGGATCATGGCTAGTTACTGAATTTTGTACCATCATTTCTTATCATTAACTTAACTTGTAAAAATAGCATTAGTAATAAACCTCTGGTATTTTGAAATCTTTTTACTCTGTGGTGGTTTTTACAAAGTTTAAAAAATAGAAATGTTTAAAAGCATAATATCATTCCAAACATATTGAAATAGTGTATCACATTGATAGCTAATTATAAGCTGAAACCATGTTAATAAGGAGGTACTAGACTACAGTGAAAGTAAAATTTCAAAAGCAACAAGTAGTAAAATTATGAAATGAGCACTGCTCTTGGCATTTGCTTGAGTCCCTCTTTGAATTGTCTGTCCATGCACACATAGATGTGGCTTTATCCTTTCAAGTATATGTGCACATATTCTTACGTATGCATGTGTAAGTAAATATATATGACTGGATCTAAGCTATTTGCATACAGGCAGGCCACAGAAGACTCATTTTTCCCTCCAAATGATCTTCCTGAGTGATTTGCAAGGGGAAAGAGGGTCTTCAAAGGAAACATTTTGAAGGTCCTAGGAGAAAGCAATGAAGGAGGTGAATGTCTAAGTCAAGGAAAGGAAAAGAGAAGTAGAGAGCCTAGTATCTGGTGCTCATGCCAACTCCAAAGACAGAAATCAACCTGTGGGAGAGAGGAACATTTCCTCCAGTTCATACACAAATAGGCAGTCTCTAGAGCTGGGAGGTCGGAAGGAAACAGAAGGTTATTTGGGCTCCTAGAGAGTTTGCAACTTTGGGAATGTTGGAAGCAGGTGCAGCATCACCCGAGGAGGCAGTGGCAGAAACGACTGGCAGCAAATGTGGGTGCCCAGCACTCAGGAGGGATGTCCATAGGCCTGGCCAAGCAGCAGCAGTGAGCAGCTTGTACAGACTGAATAAATTCCTCGGAAGGTGGCATGGACCCAAGCAATGAATACATTTAGCTGTACTGGGGGAAAACAATACCAACCTCCAAATCAGTTGCAACATATTTTTGTCTCATTACTGTTTATACTTCTTTAAAATTTAATTTTCAATTGCATGCATAATGTATGGATATATGTTTTTTAAGGAAATAGTCAACAAGAGAGAAAGACCAAACTCCCATTTGTATCACCCCCAAACCTGGTTCCCTCTCCCTTTCTGCAGAATAACCACAGTCTAGTCCTGCTATATTAAGGAACATTTTTCCAGAAGAGAAATTATTGAATGGAAGACAATGCAAATACAAGTTTTAATATTGTCTTTTTTTAAAAAAAACCACCTGAAACATAGGCAATTTAAAACAGGTGCACACACAGAAAAATAGCTTCAGATGAGATATTTAGAACATTTACCTGTGTAAGCCCAGCCTCATAAGTACAGCATTTCTCAGTGAAAGAGAAATGGAGGGAAAGGTTTGGGCCTAAGTGGCATAAAGAAAGAAAAATCACATCTGAGCTTGTATCTACATAACGAGGCAAGCCTCTGCTGTTAATTAATGTCTGATCGTCTTTTCCAGAGGTGTTTTAGTCTTCTCTGTTGATGATTTAAGATAACTACAAGTTAAAATGCTGGGTGGCCTATTAGCAGTTTATCAGGAGACTGATATTTGAAGATTTCTATAAAATATGATAAAATTCCCTGGTTTGAATTGTTTCACAAAGCAGATAGATCCCTGAGGCACAGAATCAGTAGTCAAGTCCTCTGTTTGCTTGTTAATTCCTTCTGCAGTGTTTGGGTGGAGCCATTTAATGAGTCAGGTGCTCTGACTGCTCTGAAATAGTGATCTTGTAAATGGAACTTTCATGGCCTGATTATTTTGGGAAGAATTTGTTAAAAGTAACAATTAGTTGGGCATTATGATGAGGACACACCTTGAGGAGAAATGAATGGGTCTGTGGCCTGCTGCCCTGACCCTCAATTTTGGATTTCCCTGTTGCATGTGGGCATGATAAAGGATTTAGAGAGATGAGGAAATCCCCCTTGGGAAACCTACAAAGCTGGGGAGAAGGTCCCTCGAACCTGCTCCTAACTACCAAGCCTCCAGGCTGAGAATGAGGATCAGGTCTCTCTTGTCAACAACCAGGTAGCTGTACAGGATGAGAGACCTCAATGAAAGTGAAACCCAGGCCCTGCCATCGAGGGATCCACAGTTATGCCCTAAACAGATGGTAATGGTCTGTTCACATTGCTGTCAGAAGCACACACCACAGGCCTGGCCCATAGCAGGTGCTCAATCTTATGTGTTAACACACGTAGTAAGTATGGCCAGGGTGATGGAGGCAGGAAGGAGAAACAGTGTGCATGAGTGTGGAGGGCAGAGGTGGAGGTGTCAAGGAGGGTTTAAAGAAGGATTGATAGTGATAGAATATGAGTAGTGCTTTGAGACACACGATTTTGTCATGTGGACAAACTGGGTTGAGAGCACTGGCTTTGGAGTCAGGTAGGCCTGGTTTAGATCCTGACTTCCACTTACTACCCATGTGACTGTGGGAAAATTCCTGAGTTTTTCTGAATCTCAGTTTCCTCATCTATAAAATGGAATGTAAGAATACCTTCCTTGCAGGATAGCTCTAAAAATGAAAGGAGATTCCATACATTAAGCCTTTAACACTGTGCCTGGCCCACTTGATAAACAGGGGAAATTACTAGTATGTGAAAGAAATTTTAAAAAATGGTGTGTTCAGGGAACAACAAGTAACTTAATAAGGCTGGAACTGGCTGCATGTGTGTCAGCGAAGAGAGGAGGCCGGAGGGACAGTGTCACCTTGTAAGAGCCTTGTAGATCAGAGTGCGGGTTCTGACCTAGGTCCAGAGACAGCCAGTGAAAGGTTGAACTGGGACAGGAGTGAGGGCTGGGATGACAGCCCATTCAGTGGACAGTAGAAACACAGTTATTTCCTGTAGACTCCTTACCTGATTGAAAGAGAGAAAACAAGCTCAGAAATTTTTGCTTTCAGCCTTTGCTCGTGTCCCAAGATCTTCCATACGTTTGTTAACTTCACATATAAACATCTTAACAATAAGAAGTATTTTCTTACATTGAGTTGAGTTTAGATTAAATGCATAAAGATTAAGCACGCAGGAAGTTGTGCTGGACTTGCACACCCCATGGGCTGGCGTTAGGCTGGACTCTTCTACTCACTCGGTTCTCCCACTTGCTATTAAGAAGTCCTAAGAAGAGCTCCTACCCTTTGCAACAGCATGAATGGAGCTGGAAAGCATTATGCTAAGCGAAACAAGCCAGGCAGTGAAAGACAAATACCACATGATATCACCTTTAACAGGAATCTAAACAACAAAACAAAAAAAACTAGCAAAATATAACCAAAGACACTGAAATAGGGGATAGTCTGACAGTGACCAGAGGGGAGAGAAGAGGGATTTTCAGGGGGGAATGGGTAGGGATTACAGGAACAAATTCGGAGGACACATGGACAAAAACTAGGGGTGGGGGGTAATGGGGGGGAAGGGGGGAGGGTTGGGTGGGTGGGCTGGAATGGGAGTAGGGGGGAGAAAACTGTACTTGGACAATGATTAAAATTAAAAAAAAACAAAACAAAAAAAAAGAAGTCCTAAGAAGACACTCATTTTCTAACTTTCAAATTTTCTGCGGTCTTCCAAGGTGAATGAAGATGTAGGGACACAGATACCAATCTTAGGGCAAAAAATAAATTAGTACATACAACATACATACATACTAGTAAATAAACAAAAAAAGAACTTTCTGAAGAAAGAGTTCACTATTTACCAGCTCTTTGGTCCTCAAGGAGCTAGCAGGCCTCTGTTTCTCCACCTGTAAAAATAGGAGTCTTAGTACCTACCTCATTAGGGCTGTTGTGAGGACACAAAAGAGAAATCGCCTGAGTGCCTGACACTAGGGGAGGCCTTCAATGATGACGCCGGTGAGAGAGACACTAATGCCTACCAAGGAGGATTCAGAGATCAGAACTCCAGAATAGAAAAGCAATAACCACAACACGTCTCTCCCTTCTATCTCTCAACACACACATACAAACATTTTTTTTAAATTTTATTTGGGGTCTGTTCTGTGCAAAATTTCAAAATTGGAAAATTTATTTTGGTTTTTGCTACCCTTAACTTTTCTTTTTAAAAATTGTGATAAAATATATATAATTAAAAATTACCTCATTGACCATTTTTAAAGATTTTATTTATTTTTAGAGACAGGGGGAAGGAGGGAGAAAGAGGGGGAGAGAAACAGCAATGTGTGGTTGCCTCTTGCACGCTCCCTACTGGGGACCTGGTGCAAAACCCAGGGATGTGCCCTGACTGGGAATTCAACCAGCAACCATTTGGTTTGCAGGCTGGCACTCAATCACTGGGCCACACCAACCAGGTTGTTAACCATTTTTAAGTGCATAATTTAGTAGTAGTGTTAAGTATATTCACATTGCTGTGCAACCAGTCTCCAGAGCTTTTTCATCTTGCACAACTGCAACTGTATATCCATTAAATACTTACTCTCCCTCCCCCTCTTCCTCCCCCTCTTCCTCCCCCTCCCCAAGTCCCCGGAAACCACCACTGTCCTTTCTGTCTCTATGACTGACTGCTCTCTGTGCCTCACATAAATCGAATCACATCATATTTGTCTTTTATGACTGGCTCATTTCACATAGCATCATGACATCAAGATTCATCCATATTACAGTATGTGTCAGAGTTTCCTTCTTTTTTAAGCCTAAATAATACTCAGTTGTGGGTATATACCACATTTTGCTTACCCGTTCATTGATCAACAGACACTTAGGTTGCTTCTACCTTTTGGCTACAGCAAATAATGCTGCTAATAAACATGGGTGTGCAAGTAATTCTCTCTGTTTCATAATCCAAGTTTCCTGTGTTTTCACCCTTGCTCAGCATTTTGTCATCAGGAAAGAAGATCTGAGGAATCATTAACACCTTGGTGCAAATGTGTTATTACTAAATGACAGTCTGAATTTTAGAAAGAGGACCAAAGGGAAAATGACATAAGAAAATGCATATCAAACTGTGGAGTTTCAGGCTGAGGTCCCTGGGTGAGTGCCTAACAGGACACATCATAGCTGACTGGGACTTCCATAGCAATGAAAGTGGGAGTCTGTTCCCATTAGGCCAGAACTTCCTTGTCTTACGTGCCAGTCCCCAATTGAGCCCATTTTAACCATTAAACTCACAGAAGGAGGGAATATAAAAACTATGTGTACACTCATTTTGTAGTTATTTAATTTTATACTGGGAGGGAAAATCCTTATAATATACTAGGGAAAGCTCATTTGCTTTATTATGGCTCAAGTCAACTCCCAGAACATTCCTTCACATTGAGTCTTTCCCTCCCCCTGGCATATCACATAGCTCTAATCCTCCCCCCTTCCTCTGGGGTTTACTCATCGCTATTATCTTGTCCTTATGACAGGCTCCTGCTCTGCTTTGCACACCTGTCAATTCATTCTCCTCCTCTACTTAACCATCACGATCACATTGTTGCCTGAAACACAAATCCTCCTCCAGCTAAAGATGTGCAACCTAGGAAATATTTTTCTTCCTACAGACTATATGCCTTGTATGTTCAGAAAAGGCTAATAAGCTGCACAAATTCTCAGTTGCTCAATGGAATCTTGCTCTTCTTTCTTCAGTGGCAATGGCAGTCTGTCATTGGCAGCTGCAGTCACAGTCTGTCACATTCAATCCATTGTTGAGACCTATGTGATTCTTTTTGCGTTGCTTTCAGATCCCCCCACTCATCTGCTCTACACAGACTGGGGGTGTCAGCTAACCTGAAAAACAATGGGCCATAGCAAATGAAGTCGGGAAGGCAAAGGCAGAATTTGGAACCCCAGTCAGGGTTAACTACTGAGTGTCTCATGGCTAACTACTGAGTGAAGGTGGGGACTGGTAAGAAGGGGAGGAGGGGGAACAGGAGAGGGATGGGTGCTGGAAGAGTGAACCCAAATTCAGGTAACAATGCAAAAATGAAAGAGCAGGAACCAGAGACCCAAGGAGGAAGTGGATAAGGGAATTTAATCCCATAAATAACTTTTCACTGACTGCTTTAAAAGAAGGAACATATTGCTCCGCTATGTTTTGAGGATATTTCCTTTCTGTAAGACTTTCCACTCTCAGGTAAGACTGTCATGATATTTTAAAAATAATCTTTCCCAGACTGGTTAAATATGAGTCTCCAAAGGTATCTAGGCATTAAATGAAAAAAAAAAAAACAAAACAACTTTCCAGATGATTTTAAAGTCACCAGGACTGACCACTGTTTCAGCTACTCCACCTGGACGTTCCCACTCATACTTCCTCCAGAGAAACCTTTCAGGCTCATTCTTTAGAACCTTTCAGAGGCTCCATATTTACTTCTGAATTTGACTGTGACACTTGGAGCCATGGCCTAGCCCATATCAACCTCAGTACCTGTGGCTTGCCTCTTTCCTCTTCCTGCCTCCCTTGCTGCTTTTAGTGCCATGTCATTGGATGTGACAGGATGTAGCCTGGCTCGTTCCCGCAGTACAGAGGCCCCGGGAGGAACTGGCCCAGGTGCAAGCATAGGAGGAGTCCCATCTGGCAGGCAGAGCTTGGCATCTGAGGGATAGGAGGCAATGCGTGAGTGGAGCCCAAAGCAGGGACTGGAGGAGACCCATGAGGTGAGGGTAGTTACAGTCAGAGGTACAAGCAGACAGAAAGATCACAGACCAGAGCAGGCTCCCAGCTACGGATCTGTGTTCCCAGAGCCCTAAATGGACTGATTATCAAGTCTTGTTGGGCAATGAGAACCAGGTAGAATGTCACTCCCTGCCCCAGCCTGACTCCCTCCAATTTTCAATAATAAGGGCCCAGAAATCTGCTGTCTGCACCCTTCTCCTGAGGCGATTGCCTCTGCCCAGGGAGTACTGCCACAGCCCTGGCCCTGTGCTCTCAGCAGAGCTCGTCCAGTCCTTGGTTGCCTGATCCTGGGGCCAAAGTCCTGCAGGCCCAGTGGGTGAGCTGGGCCACCTGTCCATGCTTGCTCTCCTGCCCTCATTCCGGGCCCTGGCCTTCCTGCCGCCCTGCGGGACCTCACTTTCTCACGGTTTTGACTCCCTTGGCTGACCCGGTTCTTTCTGCCCTGGCCTCATCAGTGTCAAGTCTTGACACAGCCCCTTTGGGCACCTGTGCCAGCTTTTCATTGGTTGACCTGCCATGCCCCATTCGCCCATTTGGACTAGATTTATAACTGTGAGCCCCTTTCCAAGGTATTGGCTCTGCTCCTACTTCCTCCCACATTTGGTCCATTCCAGGGACTTCTTCCTGGTCCAGACACTGAAAGAACCACTGCCCTCCCCGCACCTGCATGCTTTGCCTCTGGTCTCGTCTAACTTCCTCTTAGGCAGAACAATTTAAAATCAGACTATAGATAAATACTTAATGACATGGACAGATGTTTGTGTGGGTGCTGACTGAAAAAAAGCAGATTGCAAGACAGTTTGTATTTGCATGTGTTCACCCAGCTATGTGATACATACACAGGGGGGTCCGCGAGGACACCAGCAATGTATGAAGGATGGCTGTCTGGGGTGGAGGAGGTGTGTGAAGTTATGGAAGTCTTACATTTTCTTTTTAAAAAAATCTCTATCATCTAATTACTCTGCAGTAAATATGTATTGCTTTTTAATAAGGAAAACAATAAAAAGATGTTATTTTTATAAAGAAACCATATAAGGTTACTCTGGGGAACTTGTTCTCAGAAGCAAGGCAGAGGTCCAACTGAGAACACTGGCCACAAAGCAGAGTCAAATGAAAAACTAGAGATTTCAGTAAAGCCCAAAGTTTGAGGCCCAAGATCCCAAGGGCAACAGTGTGAGGAGTGCTTATGGCTGTAACTACTAGATGCTTGCCTGGGTTTGAATTCCAACTCACCACTTGATAGCTGTGCAACCCTGGGCAACTTGCTTACCCTCTCTGTGCATTTTTTTCCTGATATGAAAAATGGGATAAGGTTGTCATATGGATAGTCTCATAGGAATATTTTGAGGATTAAATGGATCCTATTATGCAACATTTATTTCAAATGGTGCCTGGTACACAGTAAGTATGCAATCAATATTAGCTATTCCTGCCTGGACTGGTGTGGTTCAGTAGACTGAGTGCTGGCCTGCAAACTGAAGGGTCACCAGTTCGATTTACAGTCAGGGCACATGCCTGGGTTGCAGGCCAGGTCCCCAAGAGGTGCGCAAGAGGCAACCGCACATTGATGTTTCTCTCCTTCCTTCCCTCCATTCCCCTCTTTCTAAAAATAAATAAATAAAATCTTTAAAAGTATATATTAGATATTATGGAAGACAAGGCAGGCAGGGCTGGGTGGCAAACCTACCTGGCCCTCTAACAGCCTTTGTGGTTTTTCTCTTTATCTCTCAGAAATCCCACCCATTCTTTAAACTCTGACTCAAATGCCACATCCTACATTCAAGCCTTTCTTGTCTAAGCCTCCACTCAGGAGTGGCCTCCATTTCCCCTCAATCATCTGTCCCCACCCTGGTGATTTCCCCTCAATCACCAGGTCCCCAGCCCTGAATGCACCCTGACTTTCTGCCAGTTATTTGTGCCTTTGTGTTATTCCTTCTTTGGCCCCATACACTGGGAAGCTGTGTCATGCCTTCCACTCTGAAGTGTACATTAACTATTTGAGTTGACTTGGGTGGTCTGAAGATGATCCTTTGCCCTTGAAAATGCTACATGAAATCTCCCCCTTAGGCACCTGGGAAGCGCTGAGGTTTACTGCTTGATGGGAACTATCCACAACCTGTTGCTTCACACATCTAGGAAAGATTTCTGACACACTCAAGATTATGGCCTTTGGTTACATATAAAAGCTAAACATGTCAAAGAATACCACTATTATCATCTTTGTTATTTCCAAAGTAGGTTATAAATAAGATTGCCTGTTGTTTGAGTAAACCAGATTCTGGCCACAAACTTGCATTGTCAGTGGTGTCATCTACATGCTGAACAGTGGTGGCAACTCATTCTGGCCAGTTCTAGAGTGAGAAACTGTGCAAGGCTGTACTATGGGCCTGTATGTAGTCAGCAGCATTATATTTGGAGACAGGAAATGCTAAACTTGCTGGAGTTGTGTTTTATGTTTGCCTCCTACATGTCTTGGCAAAAAACTAGGAATCGTTTGCTATTCTCCATCTAGACCATACTTCCTTTTCAAGTGTTTTTGTTGTTACATTTGCCAGAGAGCCACAGAATCTTAATTGCAGTACTATATCAAAACCTGTGTCTGGGGAAGTGTTAATGTTGAGCACCTTTTGCACAAAGTTGTATGTTAATGACATATACTGAAGTGTTAAATCTGAAACTGAGAGTTCAATGTCATATACCTAACACATTTTATCTGGGTTGGATAACACTCCTTACCACCTCCTGTGCCAAGTCCACTGAAAATTGTTTAATATGTGCTTTGTTGCTCTGAGTATAAAGTATAGATGCTCAATAAATGCTTACTGGATTGGATTGTCTTGAGGCATATATTTAATGCCACTCTTTGAGAGGCAATAGTGGGGCAAAGAGGAATAGTGTCTGCATATAAGGAGCCCAAGTTTAATGGGACAAAGCATGTATGCCTTGGGTTAAAGAGGTGGGGAAATGCCAAGTAGGTGAAGAAAATGAAAACGTGATGGAGGGTAGTGCACAGTGCTGGATAGCATGTCCTATCCATGTTTTGTGTGGGAAAATTGAGTCCTCCTTCTTCAAGGCATTTTAGAGCAGAAGGGTATTGGGGTGATGTGAGAGAAGTAGGACCACGTCTGCCCTGACTTTAACCTTGGGGTCTTTGTTTATCTGGAAGCATCCCCACTTTTCTCCATGGCTCTTGGATTTCCTCTGCCAGGGAAGGAAGTGAGAAGGAGTTAAGCATAGATGGATGAATGGATGTCTACCAAGTTCAAAATAATTTTTTTAAATAATGGGATCAAAATGGGAAAAGTTATTGGAAACAAAAATATATTATTTATTGATTCAGAAAGCCTTTTGCTTTCCTTTATAATTTAAAAAACATAATAGGGGTCATTTTTCAAAGAGAAAATGACTTCATTTGAAATCATTTAAAGAGAAGTATTACTATTACTATTGCAAGCGGGGATGAAGAGGGGAGAGTAATAATAGATTGGTGCTCTCCTAAATTTCAGCTCTAAAGGCTACGTTCTAGGGAAAGGAAGAGAAGGGGAAGTGCAGACACATGGTGGGAAGATGGAGCGGAGCCAAACAAGCCTAACTCCAGTGCCCAGAGCCCTCGTGGCCTCCCCAGTATGTAGAGAACAGATCTGTTCTCACTTCTGGATATCTGTCACCATAAATTTTATGGCGCCTGCAGGGTGGTTCTCTCTCTTTAAAAAAACAGAATTATAGAAAGATTGTAGGGCACAGTTAGTTTTCCCAGTCTGGCTGAGCTTGACTACTTCTCTTGGTTTCCACTAACAATCAAGTGGGAAACTGCTTTTAGCAGGGCCTCACTGCACTAATCCATAAATCATTAACTCTAGCTATATTTAAACCTACAAGAATCAGTCTCTAAGATTCCAGCACTTCTTATCGACAAAGAGGCCAGTTCCTCAAAAACTTCTTAAAAAACAATGCTTCTAGATCTGGGTGTGGGAATTTGCACTTCCTCCACCCTCAATTCTGATTTGTTCCCTGGGGCTGGGATGGCCTCCTCCGTCACATTCTTCTTAAGAACACCTGCCATTGGAGGGCCTGAAAAACAGGGCTGTGATACATCTTTCATATGTACTGGGGCATGCATATACAGGATTAGAAACTACCAAAGAAATATAGTATAAATTGAAGCCAATGTTTTTAGTTAGACATTATTAATGATGCTGTTATGTGTCGAATTGTGTCCCCCAAAAATCATATGTTCAAGCCCCAAACCCCAGTACCTCAAAATGTCTCTATAATCAAAGATAAGGTCTTTAAAGATGTGATTAAGTCAAAATGGGACCTCGTGGACCATGTCAGGACACAGCGAGAGGCTGCCCACCTATGAACCAAGGAGAGGGGCCTCGGGAGAAACCAATCCTGCCGAAACCTCGATCTTGGACTTCTAGTCTCCTCACCTCTGAGAAAATCAATTTCTATTGCTTAAGCTCCCCAGCCTGCGGGACCTTGTTATGGCAGCCCAAGCAAACTAATAGAGAGGCTAAATCACTTCTGAACATGTTTATAACTAAGCACCAAAAAGACATAATTTCATGGCAGTTATTTTGGAGGGGAACAGATCAGGAAGAGTTTCAGACACTGTCCTGTGGGAAACAGTTGGTACACTCCAAGGGTGTTGCTGAGGAGTTTAAGGAAGGGACCAGTTGCAGAGGTGTGGGGACTGAGGAGGGATGGTGCAAACCCAGGGACTAGCAGCCGTGGGAGGTTGTTAGCAGACCTGGCCCTGAGGGACAAGGGAAAGGAACAGCATTGCTGGAGCCCTGGATAGTTGTGGCTGTAAAAGAGAGGTGGTTGAACAGAAAGAGTAGCTATAGAGTGACAGGGGTTGGTGGGGACAAATAAGCTGCCCCCTTTCTTCCTGCCCTCTTACCATCTGCCAGTGCCTCCCATCTCCTGAACTGAGAGACCGTGCAGGGCAAGGAAGGGCAGGGAGCAGACAAAGGAGGGAGTGGAGCATGACAAGCATGGGTGAGCTTGGGGAACATGGCTGTTCATCTCTCAGTGGATCCTCTGCAGAGAACCCACGCACTCAGGACACCTCCTCACCCTGGGTTTATTTGCATTCCACTTCTTGCTTTGTCATTTTAAAATGACAAAATCTCCCTCAACTTCCCTAGCTTCAGTGTTTCTTCATTGTAATCATAGCATTTTTCTTAGTTGCAGTTTCTCCATTTTTAAAAAATGAGAATAATAAATCTCTTCATGGGATTGTTGTGAAAGCCCCTGGCACAGAGGAGGTCACCTATTAATCTCACTTATTCTTGCCCACTCCTAACGCCCCTGCCCCATCTTTTCCATTGCAACATGTCCCACATTGCTTATTTCTTTCTGTTCTCTTTGCCACTTATCAGTTAACTTTCACTTATTGTGAGAACTTTATAACTTGTCTCCCTGCCTTCTCTCTCTTCTCCAACCTACTCCAACTGAATGAGAGTATTCTTCACCAGACGTGTGGTACTAACTCTTCTCCACGGTGCAGGGTACAGCCTAAGGGAGAATACACTGTTGAATGGATAGACTGCTTTCAGTGGCTCCTATATGCAATAATATCTGGATTTTTTTAGAAAGACATTACTTACCCTACATAGCTAAATCCCAGTCTTTTCTTCCAGCTTCTCCTCAGCTGTGCCATTTCATGCACTGGAGTAACCTACTCCAGGTATCTCTGCTGGTCAAATGGCATCTGCTCTTTAAGGTCCAACTTAAATGTTACCTCTTCCATCCTTCTACTTGGATGGATATATTTTCCAGCTCCATGATACCCTAGTGACTTTTAATTTATAATTTACTTTTCTCCTAAAAACTACTACATTTTTTTTGACTCACAATCTTTACATTTGAAAATGTGCCTGAATTTTCCCTCCCATGCTGTAGGGGTTCTCCTTGACGGCAGGAAGGAACATTATACTTGGCTCAGCATCCTCTGGAGCTCCTTGCAACCTGTGTCTCCTTTCAGAAATGCTTATTGAGTATAATAAGAACTTTGTAGTAACTGAGAAAACTTGAGCATCTCTGATAGGTAGTGAGGGCTAGTGGATGTGAAGTGGGATCACAAAGATGAATGCAACACAACCCTTTCTGCTAAGAATGACACTGACTAAAAACTAAGACATCAGGCAATCTTGTAGGATTTATTCAATAAAAATCTTCCATGACTCCAGGCAAGTCATTTAATGTCTTTTTGTCTTAGATGATTTATCTGTCAAATATCCCATCTTCAAGGACTTTTCTAAGGAAAATGAAAAATTTAAAACTCCTAAATCCAGTAAGATTTTTAGATTTTATAGGAAAAGCCATTGCACAAATAATCTACATAGGAATGGGTTTAGAATGGTTAATTAGCAAAATTCCCAGGCCCTGCATCAGTCTGGAGTCTTCTTCTTCCTGTCAAATCCCAGGTGGCTTATATAACTCTGCCTAACCACAGCACAAAGATAAGAGCTGTCGTGGGCGACAGTAGCAGGTCACTTTGCTGACTACACATTGCAAAAGTCATGCAC
Organism: Phyllostomus discolor; assembly: GCF_004126475.2. Lineage (NCBI taxonomy): Eukaryota > Metazoa > Chordata > Mammalia > Chiroptera > Phyllostomidae > Phyllostomus > Phyllostomus discolor. The sequence goes on from NC_040904.2 coordinate 110,641,741, forward strand.
ATTTGTCTTGGGAGCCAATTAGGAACAATAATAACTCAAGCAACAAAATAAAGACACTGTAGTTAGTAACAAAATTTGGAGCAGTCACTTACTTTTTGTAATAATGTAAAAACAGGGTATATGCAGGTCTACAAGCAGCCTTGGCCACAGACAGGGATGGACAAAGTAGAGGAGGGTCTGTCTGTATGGGACCAGCAAGGGATAGTCACTCTCAGTAACACCAGGCTACAGGCTTTGACTTTTAAAAAAATTCTTATTGCCCTAGCTGGGCAGCTCAGTTAGTTGGAGCATCATCCCATATACCAAAGGACTGAGTTTTGATCCTTGGTCAGGGCACTCCCCAGTCAGGGCACCTACTGGAGACACCTGATCAATGTTTCTCATATCAGTGTTTCTCTCTCTCTCTCCCATCAATAAACATATCCTCAGGTGAGGATATTTTTTTAAGTGAAAAAAATTTTATTGTACATAGAGCCATCTCGTACCCTATTTATCATTTGTTTAAATATGTAAGTGAAATTTAGTTCACTTCATAAGCTTTGGTTCAGTCATTTGCAGGTAACACTTCTGCATTGTTTGTAAAATACTGACTTAAAACAGAGTTCCTTCAGGTGGTGAAGGGAATGGATCTAATACACCAGCAAGAGCAGTCTGGAGGGAGAAGGGGGAGGATGAATAATATTTTCTGAATACTGGTAATTGTACAGCTACTCTTATGCTCATTATATATGAAGGAAATTGGAATTCAGAGATGTTATTTTTATAAGTAAACAGTGGGTGTGGAGTGTAAAGCCTGAGTTGGTTAATTCAAGGGCCCGTGCTCTCTGCATCCCATCCCACCAACCTCCCAAGGTTCTGGGGTCCCAGACTAAGCAGACCATGGATGGTGTCTAATTCTGGCCTGTGCTTATCTTGTTTAACATATTCGTCAGCCAATGAAATTCAGATGCAAGTGCTCTCCCACTAGCAAGGTCAGGACTGTGTGTCGAGGTGAAGCCAGGAGCTAACAAGTGCGTTGTGGGGCTGGGGCAGTGTGGGGATAGTCAGCACACAGAGGCTGCCAGGTAACAGCCACTGGGACACCTGCCATCTTCCTGATGCTATTGCCCTCAGCCTCATGGCCTCTGTGGGGATGGAAACCTGTTTCCCACATGCTCCCCATGGAAATTTCCAAGTCTGATGCCTTGGAGCTCTCTGTCTTCAAGTGCTTTTTGGAGCACTTGGATATTAGTTATTCCTATAATGTCTTGGAAATCCATTCACCAAATATTAACTGTGTGCCTAGGATGTGTTAGGAGCCAGGGATTCCAGATGAATACACAACATTCCCTGCCTTCTAGGAATTTCCCGTGTGGTGAGGGACAATGACATAACTGTTATAGGTAAGGCTGGTGAAGAAGTGCTATGAAAACACAGAGGTGGGCGCAAAGAACTGTGCAGGAAGGCTCAAGAGGCAGCGTTGAGGAAGGGGAACCTCCCAAGTGAAGGAGGGCAGGGTATTCAGACAGAAAATGCTCATGCACATAGGGAGAATGTGAATGGGGCAGGATGCTTTAGGAAAACTGGCTGGAGCCAGATAATAACGAAGGGCTTTACTTGATTTATCTTGTAGACAATGGGGGACCTGTAAATGGTTTTGAGCATCAGAGAGGTACAAGCAGATGTATGTTTTAAAAGTCACCCATAAAATAGTGTGAAGATGGGTTAAAGGGGAATGAAGCCAAGGGAAATGTGCTAAAAATATTGTCACAGCACAGAAGGTGATGACAGTGACTTCAACTTGGGGAGAAGTGATAGGAAAGGTGGGGGCAGGGAGTAGGAATAGACTCGAGGAAGTACTGGCAATGGTGTCAACATCTGGCTGCTGTGTGGCTTTCACTACTACCCAGGTTCGTTGGAAATACAGCTTTCCCATGAAAATATCACATAGTCTGGGGAACCCTGGGTGGATAATGTAATTTCTCTGTGCCTTATCTGTAAAATGGACATAATACTGTTTATCTATAGATATTATGAATGTTAAATAGAGTAAGTCACCATACTGCAAATAGTGAATTCTCAATACATGTTATTTTCATCTTCCCATCATTGTCCTCACTTGAAAATAAGGCTAATGACAATATGCTGCCCTAATCTCATGAAACAATTGGGTTCAGATTCCATTTTAAGATAAAGTTTCTTATTTTTCTGGGAAGATCTAACTGTTGTGAGATTTGGGTATGTTGATGTGTTATTTCACTTTAGTGTCAAGATAAAAATAGATACTATCTTTCAAAAGAAGCTCTAGTTGGTAAAGCTTGTTTATAAAGATTTATGCATGAAGCTAAATTAATTCTTGAGCATTGGTATTTGTAGTCATTATTTCACTTCATTGTAAGAACTAGTACAAGGGAATATGTCAAAAATTATGACAATTATTATGCTTTATAATTTGATTTCTTACATATTAGAATATATAAGAAATCTTCATTTAATTAGCAAACACTTTTGTTCTTTAGCTTCCCCAAAGTGAGACTGAATCACTTCCTAATGCAAAACAGTTTGTAATTTTTATGTAAGATGACAGGCTATTAAGTAAAGAGAATGACAATTGTTTTTCCACTAATGACTTAGTAATGATAGAACTTAGGCAAATCATCAAGCAAGTATCTAATTTATAAAGTGTGTTGAAAAAGTCACTGTGTCATCACTATTATATTTATTCAACTCAAAGTAAAGATGACACTAAAACTGCCTACATTTTAATTTTGGGAATTTATCCAAGATTTTGACCAGGCAAGAGTAAAGAGAAATAAAAATGGCACATTTAAAGGGAAGATCTTATTAGGAATATGCTTGACAGCTTTTTCAGTTATACAGTAATGACATCAGACAGCACACACTCAGCTCGATGGCGGGTCTAGGACCATGAGCTTCATCGATTGTGCTTCAAATGATTGTGTTTCCGTGAAACACATCGTTTCATGGAACACAAGATGGATTGTCTTGTGTCATTGAAATTCTCTTTAGCATGATGCCAGATCGCCACCTCCCTTGTTCTCAAATTTAATTTTTCTACTTCAACATGACAGTAGTTCATGGGGACAAGGGCATTATTTACAAGGTTGGACACATATTTACAGGAAAGGGAACAAACAAAATGAATACTGAAGTCTTGAGAAGTCAGAGGTACCTGTTCTCTGTGCTGAGGGGTGGGGAGGCTATGATGAAGAGCAGGGGTTGGGGGGCAAATGTGGCAGCGCACCGATGACTGGGCAGTCTGGGCAGAAGGCATGTAGGTGCTCGTAGTACCATTTTTCTTCACATTTGAAAACTTACGATATAAAAATTAGAGGAACTCCCCTCAAAATAAAACAAATATACACACAATGAAGACTTTTTTAAGATTTAGCAGTAATGGAAGGGAATAGAACTTGTCCGTGAACGTATTAAAGGTCCATAAAGTCGACTCCTCCAAATTATTTTTCTCTTTGTTAACTTTGTTACCTTAACTATGGTTTCTACTGTTTTTAATGATTAACAGGTTTTATTTTGTAATATAGTTTTAGACTTACAGAAAAATTGAGCAGATAGTACATAGAGTATAATACACTCCCCCACGCCACCCCTCTGCCCCTCACAGTTTCTCCTATCTTAGCATCTTCCATTACCGTGGTTACAATTAATAAACCAATACTGATATATTTTATTAACTGAAGTCCACAGTTTCCATTAAGGTTCACTTTTGTGTTATTGATTTTGACAACTATATAATGGCATGTGTCCACCATTACACTGTCCTATAGCATAGTTTTATTGCCCTAAAAACCCTTCTGTGCTCTGCCTACTCACCCCACCCTTCCCCTAACCCCTAGCAACCACTGGTTTTTTTTACTATCTCCAAACTTCTGTCTTTTTCAGAATGTCATATACTTGGAAACACACAGTATGGAACCTTTTCAGACTGGTTTCTGTCACTAAGCATGATGCAGATCTCAAGTTCTTCCATGTCTTTTCCTGTCTTGCTAGCTCATTTCTTTGCATCATTGAATGAAATCCCATTGTCTGGATGTACCACAGTTTATCTATTAACCTATTAAAGGACATTTTGGTTGCTTCCAGTGTATTTTTTTTTTAAATATTTTATTTATTTATTTTTAGAGAGAGGGTAAGGGAGGGAGAAAGAGAGGGAGAGAAACATCGATGTGTGAGAGAAACATCCATCAGCTGCCTCTCATATGAGCCCCAACCAGGAACCACGAACCAGGGAACACCAAACCTGAAACCTAGGCATGTGCCCCTGTGGGAAACAAACCTGAGACCTTTTGCTTTGCAGGATGCAAACCAACTGAGCCACACCAGTCAGGGATGCTTCCGGTGTTTGGTGATTATAAATAAACATTTGGATGCAGGTTTTTGTTTGGACATAAGTTCTCACCTCATTTTGGTAAATAACAAGGAATGTGATGACCATTCCTAGATCATATGGTAAGACTTTGCTTAGTTTCTTTGTGAAAGACTGTCACTGTTTCCCAAAGTAGCTATACCATTTTGCATTTCCACCAGCATTGAATGAGCGTTTGCTCCACATCCTTGCCAGCATTTGGTATTATTTTTTGGACTTCAGCTATTCTAGAAGGTAGTAATTGTTGTTTTAATTTGCAATTCTCTGACATATAATATCGAGCATATGCTTACTTGCCATCTGTATATCGCCATGTCTACTTTTGGTGAAGTTCTGATCTTTTGCTTATTTTAAACTGGGTTGTTTGTTTTCTTATAGATTTGAATGGCTATTTTTATGGTTCTTCTCATGAATTAAGAGTGATTCATGTGTTCATTTATTCAACAAATATGGCAGAAACTGCATTCCCTTCTCCCTTGCTGACAGAAGCCTAACATTGTTGCAGATAAGGTTCTGGCTTAAAATACTTAGTATTTCAGGCTGCCTTGCCTTTGGGGATCATCACTGTGACATGGGCCTGGCCAATAAAAAGCAAGCAGAAGGTGCTGGTTGCTGCTTTCCAGAAAGACTATTGAAGAGGAAGACTGAGTTGGCATGCACCTCTTTGATCTTTTGCCCTTTACCCATCCTGTTACCATTTTCCAGAATGGGATACAATGCCCAGAGGAGGAGCACCCATGTTTAGAGGAGGAAGACAAAGTCACAGATCAAGGACAGTAGAGCCAATGACTCAAAGGAGCCTGATATACACTGACACCAGGGAGATACTGTGGAAATCTCAGGGTTGTCTCCAGATTTCTTGTTTTGTGGTAAGAAACCTCCCCTAGCTGGTAAGCACTTAAGTCAAGTTTCTGTTACAGACAACCAATTCACTCCCTGACTTGGCAACATTTTTCAAGCACTGTTAAGTGTGAGGTACTAGCCCCTTAACAAGACTACTCTGGGCAACTTTTATTTAAAGTTCATAGAAGTACTGTATTTGAACATTTTTATCTTATGGGTATACAAGGATAGAGTTACATAATACAATACTGATAACACTAAGTACAGTTATATTTACTACATGTTCTGCACTGTACCAGGCATTATGGGGGGAGGAAACAGGAATATAAAAGGAGGACCTTACCCTCATGGAACTTATCATCTAATTAGAGAGAAAAGTGACAGGATGGTAGGTAGGATCAAGGGCCAATAGTGGGTGAACGAAATGTAGCGCCAGTTCCTTTCAGGTGGGGTCACTGGAGCAGGGAAGAGGGAGGGAAATGTAATTAGCAACCCTGAACACTCACTCTGGGTATTCTATACCTTCATATATTCCAGTTCTAAATCAATGACCTAAATATAGACATGGAAACTATTCCCTTGGGTAAATGAAGACAAAAATGAAGGAAAGTAATTTACTTTGAATGCCAGTTCAGCAGGAGTTTATTCTAGTATCAATATTTGAAATTCAGAGCACTGTAATAATTTACTAAAATCCTGTTTACCTTATTACTAGCACATTTCACATTGAAACTAAGTATAATGTTGTCTTAAAACAGGGCTTTTAAAATCCTTCCTTTGGGAAGGAACATAGTCAAATAGATTACACATAAAGAGGAGTGCATGATTTTTCTTCTGCGTTTCTGATGAAGCCACCTTTGCTAAAATTGCTATGAAATGCTATTCCCCCCCCCCCCCCCCCCCCCCCGCTGTTGTTGACTGTTACTAGCTGGAGCAGATGCAGATAGTTATCACAGGTCTGTAAAGACAAGACAACCTGAATTAGTTTTTCTTGGACGTTTGATCGGAACTTATTGTCCTGTTAATTTTTTCGATGTGGTGATCTTATTTGTAAATCAACAAGAATGAAGGCATGCCAGTAAAACAAAGATAACATTTTTATTTGGTGCCTCTAAGCCCCTTTCCTTCAGGACCTAGGAGAACGTCGGTGGCTTTTCTGTCTTCTTCCCTTCCTTTTCCTTCCCTTTCCTCCTCCCTCCTTTTACTCATTTCTGTCGGAGTCATCAACTATCACCTGGCTGCATTCCATCGCCATGGGGGTTAGGTTGGTAGTCTCAGGAACATCCTATGTGTAACAGATACTGTGGATTTTCTCACATCCCGGCTGGAGGGAGACTGGAGATAGTGTGACGAAAAGGGGAAGCATCTGCAGAGGGAGATGAAAAGCCTTTGTAGGCACAATGTTAACGGACTTGAGAAAGGCAGGGAACCGACCTCTCACAGGGCTGTAATCCTCTCAGGGTTGCCTGAACACAGGCAAGTCGATACAGCTGTTTCCAGCAGCCCCTCAAAACCCAGGTAAGGTTAGAGTGTGGATGGAAACTTAAAGGGGCTGCACCGGATGGGTTCCTCGCGAACAGAGACAAGACGAAAGCCTCTATAACAAACTCCGCCCAAAGTAGCCCCACCACTTCACTCTGTCTGGAAGGGACACCGGCCAGAACCCTATTCCGTGCTGTGGCTAAGGGCGAAGGGAGAGACACCTCCTCCGCAATCCCCCGCCCCTCGGCGCCGCCGACGCTCCGAGCCCCTGTCCTTTCCCATTGGCTGAGGTGCTCGCCAATCCTGACGAAGTAGCCCGGTGAGCGGGCCCTGGTTGGAGGAGATGGCGCTGAGCCCCCCTCTTGATCCGGCCGGGCCCCCAGCCGAGAGGGGGCGTGGCCGCGGCCGTGGCCGGGCCGGAGGCGGCGTCGCTGGCGCCGCTGCGTGTGGTGTGGTGTGAAGCAAAGGTGCCGGGCGGCCGCGGCGCGGCGGGACCATGGAGCTCGGAGTGCAACCTTGGTGCTGGCGTCCGCACCGCGGACCGGTGGGTATGGTCTGCAACCGGCCAGGCTCCCTGGTCTCTGTCCCTTTCCGGCTCCGTTCCGAGCCGTGCGGCTGCCCCGGGGGAGGACGGGCGCGGGCCAGACACCTCAGCCCCGCGGCCAACTGAAGTTGCTGCATCGCGCCGGGTGCGCTCGAGCGGGTGGCAGGGCCCACTGCGGGCCGCGGCGCATCCCCACGCCTTACCCAGCAGCCCGGGTGCAGCGTTCTCGCCGGCCCCCCGCGCCGACCGCGGCTTCCCGCCGTCTCGGCTCTGCCTGGCGGCCGTCCTCATTCGCGCCGCCCCCCGGCCCTGCAGCCCTCCGGCCTCGGAGCTGCCCGGTGCACGGTACCCGGTTGCAGGTGGCGCCGGGGCCTCCACCCCACGCACGACGCCCGGAGCTGCCCCGCGTCCGGGACCTTCACATCCCTTCCAGTTCCGCGCGTCCTCTCCCGCGTCTGGCCCAGTGCCGCGTGCTCTCCTCTCTGGGGTCCGGCCCTCTCAATCCTCGCCTTTGCCTTCTCGGCGCCACTGCGTTCCAAGGCCCCCGCGCCCTCTGCCCCCTCTCCGGGGCTGCGGGCCCGCGTAGCTCCCGGCCTCAGTAGCCAGGCTGGGCTCTCTGAGCGCAGGGAAGGAGTCGGGCACCGGCGAGGACCGTACTGCACTGTTGGGGAGAGGGCGGCGCTCCCGGGAGCTGCCTTTCCCACAGGGGTCGTCCCCGGGAGACTTTGCGCGACGGTGGGGGCCGGGGCGACTGGCTCTCACGCCTCATCTGCGACGGAGATTCGGCGAGTGGAAAATCTTTTCCTGTCCCTCTCTGGTACTTAACGGGCAATGGCGATTTCTTCTCGGCGTAGCCTTTCTGCAAGGGGATAGTTACCTGGTGGAGAGCAGAGTTCTTAATTATTAAGAAAGTAAACGATGGGTTTAGGGATGAGTGGGAGCATCTTCTTTTCGTCATGCCATTGGGCGGCGAAGGAATTCTTTCTCACTTGGAGATTAATTTAAAAATCGCAGTTACTGCTAGCAGTAATTTTTGAGTTTTTAGAAACTGAAAATTAAGAAGGCCAGCTTTTGCTTTGAAGCTGTCCCAGTCAAATGCATAACAGGGTATGAAATTTTAATGTAAGATTTGGAATCTCATTTTCAAGGGGAAGGGGTTGAAATATTTTGCATTTTAAAAATTATGTTTGTCTAAAATTTAAAATGTGTGCTTTCTATCAAAACTAAGTTCAAAGTGTTATAATTGATTTGTTTTTCTATTACCTCTAGGGCAAATTCTATTGAAAGTTGGTTGCTCCTTTTGTATATGCTTTACTCAACTTTCCTTTTCTAGCTGTGAAACAATGCAGTGATTCTTTAAAGCTAGTTCTTTTATCTACTTGAGAGGTTAAACAAAAGAAAGCTGGGTTTGACCTTTCCCATAGGCAGTTCTTATGGTGTCTGGTCTCCTTCCCAATAGTGTCTGTAGATTTTCTTTTTCATTTTTAAAGCTCTTAATTTATATTCACAGAAGTTGTGTTTTCCGATGTTGAAAGCTCATTAGCATGGAAAGTTTGATTGACTTTATGTATTTACTGTCTGGCCTGTATTCACTGTTAGATAGTGAGAAGAAGCTTGTTCTAGAACTATATACATATAAAAATTATCCTTGCACTTCCAGTTGCTGACCCGGAATTGCTCTGTAGCATTGTTTTATTTGTTTGCTTTAAAATTATGACCTAATAGTCAATAATGTGTTACACTATTTTTAAAAATCCGGAAAATAACGGTGGAACTCACTTTGCTAGTGTGGCCATGCCACCATTGAAGCCTCATCTCTGTATTCTTAGTGTGTCTTTGCAGACATACTTTATACTTACCATGGGAACCTGCATGTGGCAAGTAAGTATCCATTTGGTTATTGGAATGTTTCCATTAAAACCATTACCATTATAAGTTTGGAAAGAATTTTCTGTACTAGTGGGCCACTACCAGTGGTCTTCTTGTAGAGTTCTGAGAACTGTCTTGTAAGAATATTCAGAGTGTTTTCCCCTCAAAAGCTGATATCATTTCTTATATTTTCTTGGGAGTGACTCCACATGCTGTATAAACCTTTACTTAAATTCTCAGCTTCTCTTTCAGTCTTTTTTTTTCTTCATACCTTCTATTTCTCTTTAAGGTCAGGTTTTCTTGGGACCTGCTTTGGGCATTTAGAACCAAATGCTGCTTCCAGTCCATACATTCTTCTTCAGGACTGTTCTTTCCCCTCATGACTTAGTTTTACACTGGTAATATAGGAGTATTGCATATTAGTAATATGTAAATAATACACATTGTAAAATAAGTTTAACATCACTGTCATGATTCATGGAGTAAAACGTCTCAGTTTCCTTTCATATTGCTGTCCTGTGTCTTTCTCCAGAAGTAGCCACCCTTAATACCCAGAGTGTAGCCTTCCAGAATTTTTTCAATAACCTTTTTTATTCAGAAGATATTTAGTGAATTCCTGCTAAGTACTGGACACTGTTTTAATACTGGGGTTGCAAAAAGAAGAGATGAGAGCTTAATTTAAGATGTTCACAGTCTACGCAGACACAATTTCTGTCTAGTGCAGTGAGTGCTGTGATAGTCAGGAAACAGTGAGGGGTGTGGGAGCATCTCCTGAATGACTTAATCCATTCAGTCACCTGCTTTGTTCATTCAGGAGAATTCAGAGTTTATCATATGTTTTCAGGATACAAAGATAAACAAGGTGATAATTCTGTGAGCCCCAGATGAGCTGACTGTTCAGCTCTGCTCTCAGATTTAACCATTGACTACAAAGCAGTGTAAAGGGGCTAGTCACAGGAGCTCAGGATGCCTGCAAACCCAAGCTTAGGGACTATTCAGAGAGATAAGAAAAGCTTCCAGAGAAGTATGAGAAGGAATTGATCAAAGTCCAGGTAGAGGAGAGTGTGTACAAAGGCTTGTTAACTGGACATGGTGCATTGGAGCAACTGAAAACAATTTAGTTTGGTGGTGCCATGGAGTGCAAGGCCAGGGAAGTGGCAGGAAACGAGACAGGAGAAGTAACTAAGGGCCATGCCATTTAGGGACTTGTGATTCTTATTATAAGGACCCCTCAGTGAACAATAGGAAACAGTTGAAGAATTCTGCACCAAAGAAGAATGTGATCAAATTTGCCTTGGATAATGGATAGAAGGGGCAATACTGGAAGGAGGGATATGGGAGGAGGTAGAATTGCTAGGACTTGGTTGTTGATTGCGAGTATGTGTGCAATATGAGGGAGTTAAAAGGAGGGCCTAGTTCAGGGCAGTAGTTAGTTCTGGCTGGATGGTTGAGTGGGTGATGGTGCTGTCCTTAGGGAGCAGGAGCAGCAGCCATTTGGGGGGAAAAGATGATTGGTTACATTTGGCCTTTCTAAGTTTAAGGTGTTTGTAGGACATATTATTCAGTTGGCTACATTAGGGATCTGGATATCAGGAGATGTCTGGACTGGGCACACATTTGAGAATTCTTAGCACCATAGTCTCTAGTCTTTGCTGAGGCACTGCAGTGAACTCACAGTGGGACCACAGAGTATTAAATTGTTGAAGGATACCCAGCATTGTGTAACATGTGTCCAACCCTTGGGAACTAATAGTTCAGGGTTGTTAGCAGTTTCTACAATAGGTTGCACTCCATTCCTGTTCCGCACTGATTCCCACAGATGGTTGCTGTTCCATGTGTGGGAATCAGTGTGGAACAGGAAGTGACGGAGGTGATACCCAGTCTGAGAAATTGTGAGGTGTTCAACACGTGTACCTATACCATTAGTAAACACTTGTGGTATATTAAAAATGGAATGAAAACACCTTTCGCTCAGTTGAAGTGTGCTTCTTCTTTTTTTTCCCCCAAATGGGCACTAAAATTGTTAGGACATAAATACTTAAGTTTATTTGGACTTATCTATGATTCTGTTACTCAATAGCCATTCCTTGTGCAGTGGACAGAGAGACTTCTAGAACCACCGCCTTTGCCTGTTTGTTATGGAGGTTGTTGGGATAGATGAGATATTTAAGAAGCATGTAAAGACTGCGAAAAGCAGTGATGGAGAGTGTGATCTGAGGCACTGCTGTGTTTGAAAGGTGGGCTACAGGATGGTAGGCCCCCATGCTGAGACTGAGAAGGGTGGGGCTGGGGAGGTGTGAATGAGGTCTTGAAAACCATGGTCCCGGAGAACCTCAGTAAGGACTCTCAGTAAAAACAGTCAGAAGGTCATTAGTAATATAGGTGATGGCAGTGGCAACACAGTGAGGTGAATAAGAGCGAGATGACCAGTTTGTAAGAGGGTGTAAGAGTGAGTGGGAACAAGAAAGTTGAGCCAGTGAACATGTATAACTCAAGAAATGTGGTCGTGGTGCTGTAGGAGGTTTGATAAAGGGGAATCCCATTTTTTAATTTCTGTTTTTAAATGGAGGGATTTGAGCATGTTAAAGAATCCAGAGGGAGAGAGTGCTGGAGAGAGATCCAGTTGGATAGTGGTTTCCAAGTTACCATTGGATTTAACTCTAGAATGTAATAACTGGTTTTAGCAAGAAGAGTCTCACACATACCTTGTTGCTATGGATTAAAGAGTGAGTGGTGCTGCAGCAGGGGGGTAGGGGTGTGTGTGTGTGTGTGTGTGTGTGTGTGTGTGTAGCCAGCCAAGGAAGGCACTTCTTTCTAAAACTTGATTTTGAAGAGGAGAAAAAGCATTCACCAGAGCAGGGGTGTCAAACTCATTTTCACCAGCGGCCTCATCAGCCTTACAGTTGCTTTCAAAGGGTGGAATGTAACTTTAGGACTGTATAAATGTGACTACTTAACAGTTAAGCAGGAGCTTGGCACTGCCTACGGGTTAGAAACAAGGTGCCGGGCCACATAAAACAAGGTGGAGGGCCAGAATTGGAACTCGGGCCTTGTGTTTGCCACCTGTGCACTAGAGAGAGAGATCTGCAGAGTTGGTGCATGGTGCATTATTTTTGGACATTGACTATTTTCTTGTTAAAAAATTATTTTTAACGATTCTTATTTCCTTCCTTGCTCAGGGCATGCTTTTCTTAGAACTGGTTGGCCCTTCTGAGAGCTGGGTCCTCTGGCATGGCCTTGCCTTTTTCTAGGCCCTGGTGTCCTCTGGGGGTCCTGTCTGTCTGTGACTGCCCTCTATGGCTGTCCTGTTCTTTGTTCTCTCTCTGCTCCTCACCTCAGGCCAGTGTTGTTGTCATTGTTTTTAAATCAGAGCCCGTCCTCCTGTCTTAATAGATGTCCTTAGAGTAGAATATTTTTTCCACACTCAGATTCAGTTTTAATCTCTGGAGCCAGCCCTGTCCTGTTTCTTCTCCCCTGGACCTGTGCCTCTTCTCTTTAAGGTGAACTCCTTTCTTTTGTTGACTTTTTAAAAAATTTTAAACATCCCAAACATCCAAGGCATTTTCTCATCTTTCAAGTCTATTAGAACTTCTAGGCCTTGACTGTGAGCTCCAGCATCTATGATCATTTCTCAACTTTTTACTTGTGAAATTTTCCCTTGGGCCTGTTCTTAGGGTACCCCCTGACCTCTTGGAGCAATGGTCTTGAAATTGATCTAAAGATGTCTTTTATTGTTTATATATTCTTTAATTTTATCAGTGTTTTATGTTTTAATTTTTCTTTCTGTTAATTTTTACATTATGTGTTTTTTCAGTTGGTCTTGAGTCCTTCTTTTTTCTAGCATTTGAAGGCCATGTTGGATTTTTAAATGTTGAGTTCATTGCATGCTAAAGATTCTATTACCATGCTGCAGTAGTTCCATTTTAGTTCAGCTCATAGCCTCCTGTCGATTAAGTGCTGTTACCCATTTTGTGCACATAAACAGTTCAGTGAAATTGCAATAAAAAAATGTGGGTGTTTTGTGAACTAGAATTCACGTGTTCACATTTTATCAGTTAAATGGAATGCTGTTTGTATAGAGTAGATCCTCAACAAGTATTTTTTCATTGACTGAGCATGTCATATGTGTTGATTCATGAACATACAGTAAGCCTTACACTATCACTACCATGTAATTTAGAAAATGGCCTTGAGTCATTTTACCCTACTGATACCACAGTTTTTTAGCTCCCCAAATATGCACGTGACACATTCGTTTTTGTGTTTGGTTTTTGCCTGTTTTGTTTATGTAATCCTGTGTTAGGGTTATTACCTAGGCAGGTTTCACCTCTGATTGGCTTTATAACTCTTTGCTGGACCATAGTCATTACTCAGTTTAGAATTAATGCTTATGGAGAGGTTCATGGATTTAAATTGCTCCATGTGGTGCATGGAAGGAACAGTGTCTAAACACCGGGAGAATGCCCAATTTGATGGATGACATTAACCAGAAAGTTTGCAAGGAAGGGAGGGAGCAACTTATGCTTATGTTGTCCATTCTGAGACAGGCTGTTGCATGGGTGGTAATGATGAAGAACAGACTTACTTTCCATCTCTTCAAAAGTAAGATCTTAATTTAATGGGGGGCGGGTAGGAGGAGGAGTGTAATTTTCCAGTATAGGACACGTGTCCATTTTCAACAAAAAGAGAAAAAAACATTTTGTTCTGTAACCAGACCTGTAGAATTTAAAACACATCTTGGTTTTTGGTTTTCCACGGTATTTGTCTCCCATTTTTGTACATCTTTTAGAATTAAAAGAAATGCTCAAATTCCTTAGTCACCTCATTTCACATTTTAATTGTACACTGCAAACAGCAAAGACTTTACTAAAATGTGAATTTGAGCTATCCCAAGGAGGAAGATTATTAAAATGTTACTCCTTTTTAAAAGTTGGCATTGTAATTTTGAGTGGTTACAGGCTTATCGGTGATAATAGAGTTCATACCTGAGCCTGAGCCATAATTAAAATTTTCATAGCTTCTGTGCTGTTTGTCCATTGTGTTATGTAGGCTAATTAAACACTTCTATTTCTGACATGTTAAGTTCCTTCTATACTACTCTTTAGAAAAATGGAAACAACAAAACCTGAGGACATCGTTTGAAAAAACTGTGTAAGGATTAGGCATTAAAGGATTTAAATCAGAATTTTTTTTTTAAGCTACATTTCTGGTTACTTATTCTTGCTAGACAGGAATTGAGAAGTTTGTGGGTTTATTTCTTAGGCTGTTTGGTTTCTAATGATTGTCAAATTTCATTTTCATTAAGATGAAATACATTGCCCTGCATTTTAATATTTACTTAGGCTGGTGATTTCTTTCTCATTTGGGACATTGGATACTGATACAACCTAGGTCTACTGTGTATTGGTGAAAGTTGCAAATGAAGTTTTGTTTAAATGGAATGTATATTTTATCCAAATTTTTATTATTTCAGTTGCTTATGGTTTTATTGAACATAAGCAGTGTGAAAGCTTGTCTTTCTTGTCCCCCATTAAATAAAGATTTGAACTAGTTTATGGAAATAACGAATTATAATAGAGCTGAATATAAACCATGAGAATCAAAATTATATGGGGATCAGGAAATAAAAGAATAAACATCTATACTTTCACTGAAGCTCAAGCCCCCCCATGTCAGTGGTTTACATGCGGTGGGCTAACTTGATGAAATCCAAGCTTTCAGTGATTCAGCACAACATCTATTTCTCATCCCCATTGAAGGTCAGTGTTGGGGGTTGTCATGAGGTGGTCTTTAACGGGGCATTCAGGTAGTCAGGCTTGTTTTAGCTTGTGACTCAGCCTCTAACAGGAAGGGGGATCCTGCTCAGGTCACCTGGTGGGTGGTGAAAGAGTAAAGTCCTGTGGGAGGTTTTATGGGTTCCGGCTGTATTCAGACTCCAAAACGTAGTCTAGCATGAACCCTGGAGAAGAGAGCGCATGGGTAGGGGTTGTATAACCAGCCTGCCACAGGCTGATAGGAACTTGGCTGAACTTCTGTGATGGCCAAAATGGAAGGGAAACATCCTCAGTTCTACATTGTAGTTTTCACCATCCATAACAAACATTCCAGTTTCTTTTCCTTAGTAATGTTTCCTGACTTCACACTTGGGGCTTCAAATTGGTTACATTGAAAACTGTATGGGGTGGCGTGCTCAGTGACATCATTACAGCACCTAGAACAGTGGTTCTTAGGAGGCTGATTTTTGTAATGTCCTTACATGAAGTTAAGTATACCTTAAAAAAATTTTTGCAGAGGGTCAAACTGACATGGTTTATATACTTTTTAGTGGCAAGAATCACATATCCTTCTAACAGCCATTCAGGAATATAATTAATATCAAATGGATTTTTTGGTAAAATATGTATAGAAACTAGCTAGTTTAACATGATCTTTTCTGATGAGCTTGGAGTGCTGGTATTTTATGTTGTTAGTTCAAGGTAGCTTTGAGGTAGGAACAGAGACATGATTGATTAATTCAGTCAATGAACAGACCAAGGGCTGCTGAACTATAGCCTGTGGGCCACATCTTGCCTTTGGCCTGATGTTGTAAAGAAAATTGTGTTGGAACACGGTGTGCCCATTTGTTCATGTGTTGTCTGTGGCTGCCTTCCTGCTGTAAGGCCGAGGTGAGTAAAGTGGTTGGGACAGGGACTAACATGCAATGTATAAAGTAGTTACTGTCTGACTCTTCACAGTAACAATTCCTCATCTGTCTTCTAGAGGATGAATTTCTGCCCTGTTTTATGGAGCTCACATTCTAGTGGAGGAGAAAGATAACGAATAAACACCGTTACTATGTGTTGTAGTAATGGCTGTAAAGAAAATAAAACAAGGGAAGAGAGTGTCAAGGACTGCTGTTTTTCACAGTGTGGGCAGGGAAGGTGTTTCTGAGGTGACATTTGAGCAGAGGTGTGAGTGAAGGTGAAGGAGTGAACCAGTCAGGCAAATATTTTGGGAAAGAGACTTCATGGGGGAAGGTACAGCAAGTGTAATGGCTCTTGGGGTATAAGGAGGATAGTATAAGTGGGGTGTGTACAGGCATAGAATAAAGGGCCAGATCATGTGGGGTCCCATAGACTATGTTGGCACTCTGCATTTTATTCTGAGATGGAAAGCCATCACAAGGTTTTGAGCAGAGAAATGATACATCCTTTGACTTGGATTTTAAAAGGATCAGTAGGAGTGCCATGTAGAGATGGATTGGAGAGGACGAGTAGAAGGAACACGTGTCTCTATGCTAGGCAGCGCTACATGCTGAGGATATTGAAATCAATCAAAATGGTTCCTGTCTTCGAGGGGCTGACAGGAAAAGATCACTGTGATGTACTGTGACCTGTGGAAACACAAAAGATGCCTTGGGATTGCTTAGGAGGTGCTTGATCCAAACTGGCAGATGATACTTGACCTGAGGATGTCCTCTGTACCTGTCCGTTTTATACCTGAGCTCTGGGATTCCTAGAAGGACCACACAAACAGACACTCAGCCAGATCATCAAAGGTTCTTCCACAGAGCAGAGGTGGGTGGCAGCGGGTTTCAGGTCATAACGAGTGCTCTTTGGAGCATTGTGAGAGAATGATTCTAAGACAGCATCAAGGCTCAGTGGGATACAGTGCAGTGGGCACTAAGGGGGTAGGAGTGATGTCTGCCATCTTGCCAGAGAGGAGGCCCAAGGTAACTTTGGTCTGGACAAATAAGTATCCTATGACTGTAGAAAAGTATCAGTAATTTGTCCATAGAATATATTGCAAGGCATTGTTGACTTTTCCCATGAGCTCAGCAGCATGAATTAGGTGTAAATTGTACCTCTGAGGAATTAACAAATTGACCTGCTCTCTGGAATTATTGGATATGATCCAGTTCACGTTTGAAGGATGTGTGTAAAATGATTTTTTTTTCCTGAGAAGTGATATTAAGCCGTTTTGGATAATAATTAGCTACCATTTTTATTAGTGTAGAGAGTATTTTATTGCTTATTCATTTTCTGTTCTCTATAATAGAATATCTAGATCATTCAAAAAATTTTTAGTAATTATAACCCAGGCTTTAAAAGAAATAGATACTCACAATATAGAGGGAGATTTTTTTACACTATCTTTGTGACTGACGGAATGAAATTTAGTGAGGATATAGAAGACTTGAACAGCAGAATTGATAAGGTTGCTTCTCCAGTCTAGACACTGCCCGGAACAGCCACAGCATACACATTGTTCACCAGTGTTGGCTGACATTCACCCAGGCTGTCAGCTTGTGGGGCAAAACCAAGTCCCAGTATATTTCAGAGAATTGGAATCAAACAGAATAGTGTTTTGTAAATTAAACTAAAATCAATAGCAAAATGAAGCTAGCAGATCTTTTCTGAATAACTTATGGGTCATAGAAGGTATATTACAGTGGGAATTAGAAAAACAGAAAATGGTTTGATCAGAGTTAACATAAAAATATTGTATATCAAATTTGTGGGGTACAGTAGACATCATACTGAGAGGAAAGTTTATGGCTTTAAATGCATGTTAGGAAAGAAGAAAGACTGAAAAAAAAATTCAGTGGTCTGAGTATCCATCTCAAGAAGTGAGGGGGGAATAAAAACCCCAGCAAACCAAACCCAGAGGAAGGAGATGGACATAACAAAAGAAGGTAATAAAATAGAAAACAAACATACACTAGAGGACATCTACAATACTAGCTGTTCTTTTGAAAAGACCAATGACATCAGTCAATTTGGTGAGGTAAATCAGTTTAAAAAAGACAGAGGTACAAGTAACCAATATTAGGAATGAAAAAGGGAATATCACACGAAACCTTGCCAACATTACTGTATTTTTGGACTATAAGACGCCCCCCCCCCCCCATTTCGGAGGAATAATTGTTGTTAATGCTGCTGTTGAGTTCTGTTTACATTTACATTGGTGAAATATTATGTTATTTATGTTATTAAATATTTTTAAATATTTTACCACATTTTTTGCTTAAAAATATTTTTCCTATTTTCCTCTAAAACCTAGGTACGTCTTATGGTCTGAAAAAAAAGTAAATGTTTGGTTCTTTTTTTCTTTTCTTTTTGTGGGTTAGTTCAGTGGTCCCCAATCTTTTCAGGACCAGGGACCGATTTCATGGAAGATAATTTTTCCGTGGACCCATGTTGGTGGGGGATGGTTTCAGCATGATTCAAGCACATTACATTCAAGCTCACCTCCTGCTGTGCAGCCTGGTTCCTGTAACAGGCTGCAGACTGGTGGGTGTGTGTGTGGGGGGGGGGGATTGTTGCAAGAGCCCTGGGTTAGCTCTTTGATAACTTTCTTTGATTCTTTTGGGGAAATTAGTTGATTTAAGTGTTTTCTCCCTGCCAGGGTTCATTTTGGTAAACTGTATTTTCCTAAGAAATTATCCATTTCATATAGGTTTTAAAATGTATTTGCATTGAAGTAAGTACAGTAGACTTACGTTTTATATGTTTTATCTTTTTTACATTTGTGTATTTGTTCCCTTTTTCTTTGACAGAATTTGTGTGTGCTTTATTTCAGTATTTTTTATTGTGGTAAAAAATAAGTAGTGTAAAATTGACCATACTAACCATTCTAAGTGCACTGTTCTGTGGCATTAAGTACAGTCACATGGTTGTGCAACCCTCACCACATTCTTCTCCTGAAGGTCTTCATTTTCCCATACCGAAATTCTGTACCACTGAGTGATAGCTCCCCAGGCCCCTCCCCCAGCCCCTGTTACCTCGTATAAATGGGTTTGGTTTTCTTAATAACCAGGATTTTTATTAATTTGATCTGTTGTCTACAACATTAATTTCTACTTGTATTTTTATAGTCACTGTCTCTGTACTTTCTTTTGATTTACCTTGTTCTTTTTCTAGCTTTTCACGTTAGGAATGTAATACATTTATTTACTTACAAAACTGATACAGGTGTTTAGAGGTCTGAATTTTTTCTGATTATTACTTTAAATTGTTCCATGAACTCTGGTATGTAACATTTTCATGATCGCTTTTTCAGAAATTTTGAGATTTATGTATATATTCTCTTTCATGTAAGAGTTGTTTCAGCTTTTTGGAGGAAAGACATTTTTGTATTTCATTTCTAGTTTCTTTTTTTTTCTTCAAAATTTTGTAAGTTTTACTGATACTGATGCAGAGCTTGGTGAAATTTCACAAAATGGATTTCCCTGTGAAACCAGCACCCAGACATTAGTGTCTCCTTCAAGTCATGATCACCTTGCTCTCAAAGGGCACCCATTATGCTGACTTCGAACATCAAAGAGTTTTGCCTGATTTTGAATTTAGATCATTATTACATATAGTTTCATGTTTAGATCTTTCTGTTCAACAGTTTTATTAAATTTATCTGTGTTGTTGCAAGTACTCATAGGTCATTCATTCTTTTTGCTGTATAATGTTTAATTTATCCATTTCTCCTTTTGGTGGGTATTTATATTGTTTTCATTGTTTTTTAAGTTCTAGTTTCTTTTGCATTGTAATCAGAGGATAGTGTTTGTAATATTTCTATTTTATGACCATATTAATGATTTCATTGTGCCTTAATATAGGATGATTTTTTGTGTGTGTTCAAAAAAGGTCTATTCTCTTTATTAGAGTCTAGTGTTCAATATATGTCCCAAAAACCTACCTTACTGGTTATATTGTTTAGATCATTTATGTCATTACTTGTTTCCCCTTGAACTCTCTCTCTCATACTGAGTGGTGTGTGAGTCTTATAGTGAATTTCTACTTATTCTTAGATTGGCTTTAGTTTCTATTATTTGGTTCATAGATATTAATAACTTATTTTTTCATCGTGTGCTTCTAGATTTGTCCATTGAATGTTTTTTGCTTAAATTTTATTTTGTCTGGTATGATTGCAATCTGTTTACATTTGCCTGATAAGTATTTATTTGTTTACCCATTTATTTTTAGCCTTTTTGAATCACTGCATTTTAAGTATGTCCTATACAAACTGCATAGAGGTAGACTTTGCTCTTTAAGCAAGTTTGAAATCTTTACATAGGCAAGGTAAGTTCATTCACATTAATTGTTTTAACTTATATGTTTGTTTTTCTATTCTGTCATTTTATAATTACTGTTTGTATTATACTTATTATGTTTATTAAGTGTGTTTTAACAGAGTTTTAAAAATAATTCTTTTGATATGTAGGCAGGATTAAATTTTTCTTCCAGTGATTACCTTTCACTTATGTAACATTTTTTAGTGTTTTTAATCCTTCTCACTATATAACCTGTCCTTCTACTATCTGTATATCAACTTTGAATGATATTCTTTGCTTCTCTACCTATTACCCATTCAATTGTCAGTGATTTTATTGTTTGCTCTTTTTTCTCTTTCCTCTCTTCCTATTATTTTAGTTGTATTTTTTAAATTGTCAGAACGTGTTTACACACCATTCTTTTTCAATGAGCCCAGTCTTGTTTTTAATTCTACAATTAAATATGTAAACTGCTCACTTAACTCATTAGTCCTTTTGCTTAAATTTCTTTTGTCATCCCTTGATTAGATGGAGTTTAAATCCTAGTGCCTCCATCAAATTTAATGGATTAACTTCTTTTCCTATGCAGCTAGAATTATATTCTTGTGAATCTGTAAGAGAACTCAGAAAATAGTAATTTAGATAATTTTCTGCATCTGCCATTCAGATGATGAGCTGGATTGAGAAGGTGATTAGAATCCTTAGGAAAGGTGCATGTGGAAGTCTTTTTGTGAGTGCCTCCTTGTTCAGGTATTCTCCCCCACCCCCGCCCCAAGTATTTTATGCCTTGATAGTTAAGGGACAGCCTGAAGATACAAAATCTTTGTTTTCACTATTTTTAATTTTCTTAAAAATGAATTTCTACTTTTGTCTTGCTTAGTATACTGTTTTAATACATTGATACCAATCTGATTCTCTGTTCTCATAAGTTATCTCATCTTGTAGCCTGGAGACCTTGAAGATCTTTTCTGTATTGTTAAAGTCTTATAATCTTTATAAGTCTGTATCCTTATAGTTTTTGTTCTTGGTAAGTTTTCCCTGGTTGGCTCTTTAAATGTGTAGTTTAAATTTTCTTTTATTTCCAGAAAGTTTTCTTGAATTACTATTTTAAATATTGTCTCAGTGTTTGAACATGTTCTTCCAGAGTCTTGTATACATGCATCTTGGAGTAAGTTATCTCCACTTAAATGAGTGTTTGGCTTTCCTTGCCTTTTTTCTATAAGTCACTTCCTTTATGCATACTTCTTGTTTATCCTTTTCTTCTACTTGTTTTCTTTTCTTCAGTGCCTTTACTACATTTGCATTTGAATTTATTCTCCTTCGGACACCTTTTAATATAATATTAATTTTTAATATGATTTTTCTTCTATTTCTTAGTTTAATCAACTTTGTTCTGTTTCTTCCTTTTTTCCTCTATTTCTATTTTTAGCTTCTGTATAAGTTTCCTAAATGTTTGTTTGAGGATATTTAATTCAGTTCCAAGTGTTGTGTTATAGTTTTCTTTTATTTCTGGTTGTTCTGGGGGAAGAAGTTTCATTAGCTGAAATGATTTAATTCACATTTTCTGTTTTTAATAGTAGTTTCATGTGAATGTGAGCTTTATTTATTTATTTAGTATTTTGAACTCCTATTTATTTTGTGAGTAGATTTTCTAGTTGGAGAACTCTCTCTCTAGTCCTGTCTTCTCTGCAGTTCCTTTAATGGATTATGTTGGTTTTTAGGGGTGGGGGAGTGGATGGCATATCTTGTTTTTCTTTTATTTGTATATATCCTTACTTTTCCTCTTATTTATTTTCCTTCTCTGCTGTGTCTCTAGAGGGGCACTGACATTCTCTAAATGTCTGACTATGTTTCACAAGCATTGCTTCTCCAAGGCTGCAACTTTTGTTTTTACTTGCTTTCAAACCCCATTTCTGTAGTCAGTTTTGTGAACTACCAAGCCTTGACTTAACACTTTATTTATTTTGAGGAGTGTTGTAGACGTTTAAGTCCTCAATGTGTTTCTATTCCATTTTACACAACCTCTAATCTTTCCTCCCCTATTCTCTACCCATAGGCTTACAGTGGTATGTGATGCAGGCTGTGTTGGAATTTAGTTTATTTCTCTGCTTATACGTAATTTGAAGGCTATTATATTGCCTCCTATTAATGCTTGGGGGCATGAGTTATATGTGACTTTTTTGCTCTTTGTATAAATGTATAGATGTTTTGTAGGGAGGATGTATGGTGAGATTTGGAATATGGTGGTTAAAATCCTCTTAAGTCTGGAACTCCTGCGAGGCCAGCATAATCTTAATGTCAAATATTGTAAAGGATGTTCGTTACAAGAAAAAAAAGGATAAGGCAGTTTCATTCATGAACATATGTACAAAAATCTAAAAAAAACCCAATTAGATCTGTAAATATAAAAGGATAATAAATGACAAAAATGATAAGGAAGGAAAAAAACCATACAGTTATCATTAGGTGCAGAAAACACTAAAATTTTACAGCTATTCATGATGAGAAACTCTTAAGCAAACTAGGAAAGAGTAATTTTAGGAGGAGTATCTATAAAGAAACTTACAGCATATTTAATGGTGAAATGATGAAAGCTTATCTTCTGAAATTGGGAATGAGATATGGGTGCTTGCTATTACCACAATATGCTGTAAGTTCTAGCCAGTGCAATAAGATAATAAAAAGAAATAAAATGTGTAAGAATTGGAAGATAAGAAAATTCAATATATTCAGGCAATGCTCTTGTATATGTAGAGACATCCAAAAGCATCTAATGTATGTAGAGTTGTTAGCCCTCAACAGTGTGTTTAGTACAATTGCTGAATTCTCTGTATCAGTGAACAACTAGAAAATAAAATTAATAAGGGGTCTATTTATAACAGCATTGAAAATGCAAACATATAGGAGTGAACTAGCAAGAAACTTACTGTACCTTTAAATAAGAAGCCATAATATATTTAGAGAATTTAAGGAAAAGATAAATAAAGGAGGAACAGATTATGTTCATGGAATGAAAGACTAAATATTATAAAGATGTCCATTCTCCCTAAATTGACCCATAGATTCTACCCAACCCCAGTCCATAGCCTGAAGAGTTTTGGGGGATGGAAATTGACTATTTGTTTCTAAAATTTATATGAAAATGTACAAATAGGTCAGTAATATCAAGACACTCTTGAAGAACAACAAGGTGGCAGGACTTATCAGACATTAAGTTATCATAAGGTCATAGTATTTAAGGCAGTGTGGTAATGGCCATAAGTATAGGCAAATAGATTAAGGAAACTGAATAGAAAGCTCTGAAACAGACCCACACATGTGTAGACATTTGATTATGTTAACAGCAAAATAGTCTGGAAAGGATGGTCTTTTTAATTTTATTTTTCAGTTACCGTTTACATTCAGTATTATCTTGTATTAGTTTCAGGTAGACGGCATAGTGGCTAGACAGTCATATACTTACAAAGCTGCCACCAATAAGGCCATACCACGCTGAACATGACTGGTCTAGGATGTTCTTTTTGATAATTGTTGTGCAGTCCCTGAAATAGGTACCCATAAATGACATTTGACCATTTGCCCTCCAACTTATACCATATACAAAAATCAATTCCAGATAAGACTATAGATCTAAGGTAAACAGTTTAAAAAAAAGCTCCATGGCCTAAGAGTGTGGGAAAGTTACTTAAACAGGAAACAGAAAGCCCTGTTCATAAATGAATAGATGCTAAATTGAACTAAATTAATATTAAGAACTTCTGTTTGTTGAAACATGCCATTAAGAGTAGAAAAATAATCCATAGACTGGAAGAGAATGTTTGAATCACATGTAAACTTATATCTCCTACCCAGAAAATTTTAAAGGCTTAGTTGGAAATCAGTAAGAAAGCCAGATAATCTAGTAGAAAAATGCATAAGCAAGCACTTTAAGCACAAGAACTTTAGAAGGGGTTGTACAAGACTTCTGGCCAAGATGGAGACGTAGGTAGACACACTGTGCCTCCTCACATAACCAAAAGAAGGACAACAAATTTTTTAAAAACAAAAACAACCAGAACTGACAGAAAATTGAACTCTATAGAAGTCTGACAACCAAGGAGTTAAGGGAGAAACATTCATCCAGACTGGTAGGAGGGGCAGAGAAGGGCAGCTGGGTGGAGAGGACCCCCGGCAAGGTGGTGGCTGGCAGACCAGGTGAGGTGGAGGCTTGTGGACTGGGTGGTCCAACATTTGTGTGCAGATAATCCAGGAGGAACAGGGAGGGAGAGAGACAGACCAAGCAACCCAGGGTTGAGGCGGCAGCGGGAGAAACTCCCAGTTTCACAGGAGAGTTTGTTGGAGAGACCCACAGGGCCCTAGAATGTACACAAACCCACTCACCCAGGAATCAGTACTGGAAGGGCCCAATTTGCTTGTGGGGAGCAGGGGAAGTGACCGAAATCTGGCAGAGAGCAGAGCAAGCAGCACTGTTCCCTCTTGGACCCCTGCCCTACATACAGCATCACAACGCAGCTACCTGTGTTGCCTGGCCCTGATGAAAACCTAAGGCTCCCCCTTATACTACCTAACAGATGTGCTGAGACAAAAAAAGAAAAAAGGCCCCAATGCAAGAACAGATCGAAGCTCCAGAAAAAATACAACCAAGTGACAAAGAGATAGCAACCTATCAGATGCACAGTTCAAAACCCTGGTAATCGGGATGTTCACAGAATTGGTTGAATATAGTC
Organism: Phyllostomus discolor; assembly: GCF_004126475.2. Classification (NCBI taxonomy): domain Eukaryota; kingdom Metazoa; phylum Chordata; class Mammalia; order Chiroptera; family Phyllostomidae; genus Phyllostomus; species Phyllostomus discolor. The sequence continues at coordinate 110,666,616 of NC_040904.2, forward strand.
ACAAATTAGAGGGAAAAAATGAAGGCTATGAAAAGTGAAATAAAGGAAAATGTACAGAGAATGAACAGTGAAGGGAAGGAAACCAGGACTCAAATCAACAGTTTGGACCACCAGGAAGAAATAATCATTGAACCAGAACAGAATGCAGAAACAAGAATTCAAAAAAATGAGGAGAGGCTTAGGAACCTCCAGGACATCTTTAAATGTTCCAACACCTGAATCATAGGGGTGCCAGAAGAAGAGGTGGAGCAAGAAATTAAAAGCTTATTTGAACAAATAAGGAGAGCGTCCCCAATCTTACAAAGGAAATAGACTTTCAGGAAGTCCAGGAAGCTGAGAGAGTTCCAAAGAAGTTCTACCCAAGGAGGACCACACCAAGGCACATCATATTTACTACCCAAGATTAAAGGTAAGGAGAGAATCTTAAAAGCAACAAGAGAAAAGGAGAGAGTTACCTACAAAGGAGTGCCCATAGACTATCAGTTGATTTCTCAAAAGAAACCTTACAGGCAAGAATGACTGGAAAGAAGTGTTTGAAGTCATGAAAGGGGAAGACCTACATCCAAGATTACTCTCTTCCAGCAAAGTGATCATTTAGAATGGAAGGGCAGGTAAAGTGCTTCCCAGTTAAGGTCAAGTTAAAGGAGTTCATCATCATCCAGCCCTTATTATATGAAATGTTAAAGGGACTTATCTAAGAAAAAGAAGGTTAAAAATATGAACAGTAAAATGACAACAAACTCACAGCTATTAACAACCAAACCTAAAAACAAAATCAAAACCAAAAACTAAGCAAACAACTAGAACAAGAACAGAGTCACAGAAATGGAGATCACATGGAGGGTTATCAGTGGGGGGAGAGGGAGAGAGAAGGAAAAGGTACAGAGAATAGGTAGCATAAATGGTAGGTAGAAAATAGGGGGAGGGTAAGAATAGTACAGGAAATGCAGAAGCCAAAGAACTTATATGTACGACCCATGGACATGAACTAAAGGGGAGGAATGTGTGTGGGAGGGGGTGTGCTGCACGGGAGGAGGGGAATAAAGGGGGAGGGAATAGGACAACTGTAATAGCATAATTAATAAAATATATTTAAAAATAATGGGATATACAAATGGTCCATGAACAAATGAAAACAAGCTTAAATTATTTGTAATGAGGACAGTGCAGTTTGAAATAGTAATGAGATATAAGCCCATAATCATCAGATTGGCTAAAATTGAAAAGACTGGCATTCTTTAGTGTTGGAGAAGGGGGAGCACCAGAAGCTCTTATACCTGGTTGGTGGGAGCATAAATTAGTAGAAGCAGCTGAAAAATTGTTGGGAATTGTTGACTAAAGGTGAAGATACACTTACTTTGTGAATCAGAATCTCTCTTCTAGGTATACACTCAACAGAAATGCATGCATGACTGTACCAAGATATGCATGGTGGTGTTCACAGCAACATTATTTGAATAGTCCCTTTTGGAAACCCAAATTTTCATCATCAGTAGAATGATTAAGTAAATTGTGGTGTATTCATATACTATTCAGTAATAGAAATGAAAAAACTTCGGCTACATGCAATAACAGTAATAATGTCGCATGATTAAGGTTGAGTAAAAGACCCTAGACTTTATAGAATCCATACTGTAAGATTTCATTTCAGTAAAATTAAAAAAGGGTGCTAGGAGTGAGAAAAGTGATTTTCTTTGGGGAAGAAGAAGGGATTTATAACTGAGGGTCACTTCTGGGGGTGTGGCAGTGCCCTTTTTCCTGATCTTAAGGGTGGTTACCTGGGTTTGTCCACCTTATAATAATAATTCAAGTTGTAAATTTTTGCACTATGAACTTTTCTGTATATGTGCAATACTTTCAAGAAAATGTTTTAAAAATTAAAGTAGAAAAAGAAAAGGAGGCATTTGAATCTAGTATACATTTTTATTAAATATATAATCTTTATTATATAGTTTTCCATATAAATTTTTTTATGTAACTTCAGAAAGTACCTTTTTTATCTTGGCAATATGGAATTTAAATGCTGGATTTATTTTATACATTCATTAATACTAAAGTTTGACAATAGTTCTCTTTAGCTAGTGTCTAGTTTTTATTTGATTCGTTTTTACTGTTAATGTTTTGGCGGAAATCAACTTGGTTTTTGAGCAGGCTTTTTCAAACTCTCTCTCCCTGTCAATTCTACACATGTCCAGTCCTCATCAGAAGTCGTAGTGCTCTGTAAAGCCTTTGACAGCTTCAGACCTCGCTAGTCTTCCTTTTTCTGTACTTTATAATAGCAGTTCTCTAAGTGTGGTATGGGCACTCCTGGAGATCTTCAGGACCTTTTCAAGAATCAGGAAGGTCATACTTACTTTTGTAATTATATGAAGACATTATCTGCCCTTTTTTATTCGGATTTCGCTCAGAGTATATAGTACCATTTTTTTCCAGAGGCAACATGGTAATGGAGCCACAGTTACCTGAAAAGACTATTAAAGACCCATTTTTCTGACTAGATGTCTGTGAGACTGAATTGTCTTCATGTACTGTAACCAAAGCAACACAAGCACAGCAGATGGAATTCAGAAAGCACATATGAAAACCCAGGTGTGTTAAGCTGGACAGTAAAGAAACTTGCAAAAATATAATAGTACCAATAATTTTTTGTCTTTGGAAATACATTTTCCTTTCAAATGTACTTGTTAACACAAGTTTATCTTGTCTTTTTCAATAATTTAATAAATATTTAAGACATTTCTGTCTTAATTTATAATAGGGTAAATATTGATAAATATAGCTCATGAGTAGTATTGCTCTTGGTTTTAAATTGCCAGAGGTTCTGAAAAAAAATTTTGAGAATTGTTGCTTCATACAGCAGTGGTTCACCTGCAGAGTTTTTAAAATGCTGGTGCCTGTGTCCTAGTCCCAAAAATTGTGATTTAATTGGTCTGGGAGTTTTGCATAGGCTTTGAACTTTTTTTAATGATTTGTGGGTGATTTTAATGTGTAGGAAAGCTTGGGAATTGTACTGATAGTTTGGAATGGTAGTGTATCATATGCTTATGTACCTTTTGTTTTTGCTGTCTTGTGAAAGTTGTAACTCTGTGGTTCCCAAATTTACACAAAAGAATCACCTGGGGAATTTCAATTTCATTTTGATTATTTCTCTTATTTAGAAAAACAATGACTTTGTATTTCAAATAACTTTTTGTTTTGAAACACTTGGAGACTCAGGAGGTTGCAGAAGTAGTACAGAGAGGTCATATAAACTCTTACACAGTTCCTTCTTTCACCCAGATTCCCCTAGTGATTTAACATCTTGTAAAAATATAGTACACTATCAAAACCAGAAAATTGACATTGACACAACATGTAGACATTTTTCAGATTTCACTAGTTTTTACATTCACTCATTTTTGTGTTCTCTGCAACCTAATCTCAGGTATGGATTTGTGTAACCACTGCCATATTGTCAAGTTACAGAACTTCCATCACCACAGAGGAGCTCCTTCATGCTTTCTCTTTGTAGTTGCTACAGCTGATTTTGTAAATTGAGTTGTATTGTATAACCTTGTTGAACTTGTTTTTCAGTTCTAGTAGTTTTATTGTGGATTTCTGAGAATTTTCTACACGTAGGATAATGACAAGTGCTAGTTATGAAATTAACTAGCAAGACAGTTTTACATCCTTTCAATCTGAATGGTCTCCCTCCCTTTCTTTTTTTGCCTACCGCACTGGGTAAAACCTCCATTACAACATTGAATAGAAGTGGTAAGAGCCAACGTTCTTGCCTTGTTTTTGCCTTTAGGGGGAAAACATTCAGTTCTTCACCATTAAGTATGATGTTAGTTCTAGTTTTTCCATAGATGCCCTTTATCAGGTTGAGGAAGTTGCCTTTAGTTCTAAGTTTGTTGGACGTTTTTTTTTTTTTTTTTTTAAAGATTTTATTTATTTATTTTTAGGGAGGGAGGAGAGGGAGAGAGAGAGAGCGAGAGAGAGAGAAACATCAATGTGCGGTTGCTGGGGGTTATGACCTGCAACCCAGGAATGTACCCTGGCTGGGAATCGAACCTGGGACACTTTGGCTCCCAGCCCGCGCTCAATCCACTGAGCTATGCCAGCCAGGGCTTGTTGGACGTTTTAATATAAATGGATGTTGGATTTTGTAAAATACTTTTTTTTTTGCATCTATTGAGATCATGTGGTTTTTGCATCTGTACTCATGAGGGATATTAATGTATAGTTTTCTTGTGATATTTTTGCTTGGTTTTGGTGTTAGGGTAAATTTGGTGTTTTAGAATGAGCTGGGAAGTGTTTCTTCTTATTTTCTACGAGAATTTGTGAAGGATTTTTTATTTCTTCCTTCGTATTACTTTCTATTCCTAGTTATACTTGTGAAGCCTTTTGGGCTTAAGCTTCTCTTTGTGGGAAGATTTTTAATTGTCAGTCAATCCAGTCTTTTAATTTGCTATAAGTTTATTCATCTTTTCTCAATTTTAGTCAATTTTGTCAATTTATATGTTCTCAGAAATTTTCCTTTTCATCTAAGTTGTCTAGTTTGGCAGCATAAATTTGTTCAGAGAATTTCCTTATAATTCTTATAAACTTTTGTGTGGTTGGTGGTGATCAATGTCTTCTCTTTCTTTCATTCCTGATTTTGCCAATTTGTGCTTTCTCTCTTTTTTTCTTGGTCAGTCTAAAGGTAAGTCAATTTTATAAATATCTTACGCTCTAGGGAGAATTTAACTTCAAAATTGTTTAAAAATGATCATTATCTCACATGTGTGACTGTGTTTTAGACTAAAGAATCTTAAAATGATGATTGTCTGGGACTGTTTTTGAAAGCTAAACTAATATTTACTAATATGTAAAAATAAGAAGACAGAAACTAGATTAAAATACAAAAGTAAATAAAATATCCAAGCTAAGGAATGGGGAGGATGGTGTTGATTTGTTATAAGCAAATTATTTAATTTAATAATAATTATTTTGCTTACCTTTTATTGAGTAATTTTATATGGTAGACAAATAAAATTTGGTTATTTTAATATTCCATAGAACATATAGGTGAATAGTCCAGTTTCAGACAAATACTAAATTGAAGTGCCAAGGATAGGAAATAAGGTTGAAAATAATAATAGTCCTCCTTTACTGAGGAGACATTTATATTTTGGGTTGTTCTGCAGATATAAAAAATCTCACATAGTCACCTTGCCTATTTTACTGTTATTTTTTTTTCCCCTGTGAGTTCCTAAAAAAAGGGGGGGGGGGAGAAAAACATGACTTTCTTTGCATTCCTTTAGACCCTGATTCCTATAGACATGATATGCTCTTAGGCCCTTATGATGACCCTTTTCCACCTGGAGATGACACTCCTAATGGTAATATGAACACTGGTTATGTATGGACATCAGAAATGAGTGAAGTGGCAAAGGAAGTAATGAGTTTAGAAAAAATGAAATTGAATCATGCTGAAAAACAAATGATTTCTAGAATGGTTGCAGTTCTGAAACCTTAAATGTTGAAAATTGGAGATGCCTTGTTTTCCAGTAATTTCTTACAGTATATTTTTGCCTTTTTAATACATTAGATTTCATTTAAAAATCACCTCTTAAACCTTCCTTTTTAGAAGAGTATTAGGAGAGATGCTTATTAATATGAATCTGTCCCAAAGTTGGCTTTCACAATTTTTTTCCCTCAGAAGTGCTGTAGCATAGTGTAGCTTAAAAAATATGTGTAGTTTTCCATTGCTTTCAGGAACGTCTGAGAGAATGTTAATGAACAGTATGACACTTTCAATGGGCTTTGTATAAAACCAGCCAAGCATTAGATTCATATTTTGTAGGTCCAATTAGCATTCAGATTTCAAATCTCTGAAGTGTTAGACTTATGTATTATATTTTGGTGCTTGTTGAACCTTCGTACCGACTTTACCCCTCAATTCTAGTGTCAGCCTTAAAATATTTCTGGTAAATTTTTTTCTTTCTTTTCTTTTCTTTTCTTTTCTTTTCTTTTCTTTTCTTTCTCTCTTTCTTTTCTTTTCTTTTCTTTTCTTTTCTTTCTCTCTCTCTCTCTCTCTCTCTCTTTCTTTCAGATTGTGTTTGTTTTTCTGGTATTGGTTGTTGATGGAATGAGGATCCTTTAACCCTTATCTGGATGGATGGAATGTAATGTCTGTTCCTAAATTGAGTAGAATTTTATTTATCCTAGTCTTACTAAAGTACTAAAATAAATCATAAGATTTAGCAAATTTCATTTAAATTTAAGTTCCCAGAATGTCTGAAATGAAGACTTAACTGGTTAAACTACATTTTTAAAAAGTTGAATAAGTCCCTGGCTGGTGTAGCTCAGTGGATTGAGTGCCGGCCTGGGATCAGAAGGGCCACAGTTTCTATTCCCAGTCAGGGCACATGCCTGGGTTTCGGGCAAGGTTCCCAGTAGGGGGTGCTCAAGAGGCAACCACACATTGATGTTTCTCTACCTCTCTTTTCTTCCTCCCTTCCCTTCTCTAAAAATAAATAAGAACGATCTTTTTTAAAAAAAAGTTCAATAAGTAGGAACCCAGAGCAGTTTGAGTTGACCGGACCATTTTGATCTGTTCCCTTTCTTCTCCACCAGAAGCAGAAACAATAATGCTGTCTCTTCTAAGGTCATATTTTAATGCTGTGTTTCTGGTTATGGAGTATTGAAGTTAAACCTAGAATAGTTCTATTACTTTTTAAAGTCACTAATACTTTCTTGCTGTCATGTATAAGTTGCTTCATTTTCTTAATTTGCTATTTTTTCTTTTCGATGAAATCTGTGTGTGTATATATGTATGTATGTATGTATGTATGTATTTAGTAGGCTTGTTACTATGAGTTTAACTTTTGCTGATGATTGCTACTTTTGGAAGGAAAATAGGGATAAACTTCACAAATTCTTGTTGTAAAAGGAAGTGATAGGAGATGGGTAGGTTTATATGTCAGATGAGGATAGGGAATAGTCACAAGTGACTTGTCGGGTTGCATACAAGTCAGGATAGAGCAATTAGTTGGAAGCCTTCCACTCTTGTTCTTACCAGAGCCACTTTATTCTAGCTGCTTGGAGTTCTGATGAAAATTTTATTTAAAAAAGAAAGTTCTGTTAAAAAAAGTTACAAAACCAATGGTAACTTTTGGTAACCAATGGTTTTGTGGGTAAGGGGTCTCAAGGTATCTTGTCATCAACGGAAAGCAATTAATACCACTTGGCTTTTGCTATTAATAAGCCAGTGTCTACTAGAGATTCTTTCCCTGACTGTCATGTGTTATAAACTAGGCTTTACTTTTAAAAGGAGAGGCCATTTGGGATGCTGTTAGTACCCCCCCCCCCCCCTTATCTGCGGGAAATACATCCCAAGATCCTCAGTGGATGGCTGAAACCACATATAGTACCAAATCTTGTATGTATTATGTTTTTGCTATATGTATATACCTATGATAAAGTAAATAAATTAGGCACAGTAAGAAATTAACAATAATAATAAAATAGGGCAATTATACGGTAATAAAAATTATGCAAATGTGGTGTCTTTCAAAGTGACAAGTACAATGTAAGTACAATATAAGTACAATGTGCTGTGCTTACCTTTTCACTTAAAGGAGGCACTTTATGACTTTTCTATAGTATATCTGAGTTGCCAGCATCACTACTCTTATGCTTTGGGGCCATTATTAAGTAAAATCATTGTTGCTTAAATACAAGCTCTGTGATGACATGACAGCTGATGTGATAACTTAGATGGGCAGGAAGCACATTCAGTATAGAGACACAGGACAAAGGGATGACTCATGTCTTGGATGGGATGGAGAAGGTGGCCTGAGATTTTATCATGCTGCTCAGAACGGCGTGCAATTTCAAACATATGAGCTGTTTCTGGAACTTCCCACATACTATTTTCAGATCATGGTTGACCACAGGTGACTGAAACTGTAGATAAAGGGGGGATGCCATGGCGATTGTTCAGCTTTTGCCTTGAAATAGTGTTAACAGGTGTGGACTTAAATATGTTGGCTGAAATTGCTTTTGGATCCTAGAATCAGGAATAAAGGCACTTTCTTTGAGTGGTTATTAGAAGTATGGCTTGCATACACTGAATTCTGTAATACCTCAGATTCTCCTTTACAAGGTTCTTGTGGTTCACCTGAAGATGATGATTCAAATGCTCTAAGGGATGCCTTTCACACATGCGTCATTTCTACTTCATTTAATGTTTCTGTTTTTTTTTTCTTTTACCTAGTTCCAGTAAATGCTATTTTGCATTTTGGAACACCATGGGATGAACATATGTGCAGCCCTATGTGGATGGCCCTGACTGGACCTACTCCCATGTAGTTTCAGATTCAGGGCTAGGTGATTGATTCTCTTAGGGTCTGATGAGACATAGTTGCAACGCTGTCAAGAGCAGGGGCTTTGGGGCCAAACTGATTTGTGTTTATATAATGGCTTTGCCATTTATTAACTGTGTGGTTTGGAGGACATTCCTTAACCTCTTTGAGCCTTGATTCCTCATCCAAAAAAACCATGTCTACTTCCTAGAGTTGCTATAGGAATAAAGGAGACCACTTAAGTAACTAAGGGTTGAGCACTGTACTGAGAATAGAAAACCACCCAGTAATTGGTAGAATGAAGAGCAACAATAGCATAGAACCAGAGACGTGGAAATAAGGAATAAACTGACAGTGACAAGAGGGGAGGGGGAAGGCTGGCAATAGTGGGAAGAGGGGGAAGGGTCTAGTCAAGGAACATTTATAAAGGACCCATGGACAAGGACAGTAGGGTGGGGATTGACTGTGGGGTGGGGGGTGTGGATGGAGCAGGGGAGAACAACAGGGGAAAATTGGGACAATGGGGGGAAAATTGGGATAACTGTCATCAAACAATAAAATAAAGGTACATCCTTTGAAACTGGTAAAAAAATAAAAAGAACAATAGTGGGAAAATCCTTAAGAAAGCTTCAGATCCATGTGTGTGTTTTGAGACTACACCTTCAAAAGAGGGCCAGAAACAGGCTAGATGTCTTTTTAAACTATCCACATATCTTCTAATAGGTAGATACCTTGAGGACATAATAACTCAGTAAGAAAGATGATGACAGGCACCTCTATGGATATTGAAAATGAAGCTGAAAGAAATTAATGCTAAGTTAGAAATTTGAAGTCTGGAGTCTTAGTGGAAAAGAACAAATAGGGTAAAGTGTGGATAACATGTATCAGTTTTCATAAGAGTGCATGTTTGTATAGTAATTTTTGGTGTTAAGTGTCTTAATTACATCACCATGTTTGATGCTTATAGCAGTCCTGTATGGCAGCTTATTATTCAAATGACCCTGGTTTGCCTGGGGGCAAGTGCCAAAGGCACACGCAAGGATCAGAAATAGTGGAATTATTTTCTCTAATGGGTAAGACACAGAAAAGTTCATGTGGTTACACACAGCCAGAGTATACATAAAGCTGGTCCCAGAATTCCTGGTGATAGGGTAGGGCTTTTTCTCCAAGACAGGCCTGTCTGTGCCCCAGATTGGACTGACACTTGAAGAGGCAGAACAGTTCATAGAGTAGGCAGAAGTTAGAGTGAAGCTAGACCCTAGGGATCCTTAAACCCAAGCAGGAATCCTTTTTCTGCTAGGTGGTATTTTCATGGGAAATTTCTTATTCCATTGAAAATTGTTTATTTTCTTAGAAAACAAAATTTGAGTATATTTCTTTGAACAATTTTCCAGAAAAGTGTTCCTGAACATGCTCTACTATGGGGTTTGGACTTCCTTGAAATTTCCCTGTGTTTTACATTTATAGTGTCCTTTTTCCCTTTCTTACAACCTGGAACAGTATTTTGAAGCCAATCTAGCTTTATCGTTCTATGGATGTTCTTGTGATGGGGCTGCTGCGTACATGCCGTTTCAGTCTCCTCAGATAGCCGTAGCAGATAGTAATAGGAGTCAGGGCTATGGTTCCACCTAAGTAGGCCAGAAGGCTTGGGAGTGCAGAAGCCTGAAGGCTCATCAGTGGAGTCAATGGCCTGTAGGCCAGAAAACTTAATTCAATGAGATATGTTTGGATTCAACTGATTGAATCTGTGACCACCTTTAAGATACTGCATTTTTGTCTAAGTTTACTTAAACCCCCTTTAAGTGGTCCTCTTAGTGCTCACCTACCCTCCCCCCACAAAAAAACCAAAACAAAACAAGGGTACACTTGACTTTGCTGGATTATGGAACCCAGCAAGCTTTATAACAAAGACACTAAATGACTAATCTCTGATACAGAGATAAATAGGCAGCTTTTTTGAGCGGTGTCTATTTTTCTATATATCAGAGATTAGTCAGTTGCAGAGAATCAGTAAATTAACAGAATAGTGGAGCCTTAGCCTACTCTTTTCTCTTGAAGGCTAACTGGCTTCTATTGGAACACATATGAAACATCTTGGGATTTTCAAGATCTTTACCATGAAAGTCCCTGACTGTTTCAAAGGAGAACTAATTCTTAGGAAATGCTTGCCAAGAGTACTTCTGAGTGTTTATTTTTAGAGTAAAAGTAAAACTTTAATTTTCAGTACTAAGCAGTGAAGATAATTTTTATGAAACAGTAGTCCTAGGATCTAGAATTAAGACTACATGGTCTCTGATATCTAATCTGTATTTGATACATTTACTGCAGTATATTAAGAGTTCTGGTTGTTAACCAGTGGCATTATTTACTACAGAAGTTTATTAAACTTATTGGAGTTTACTTAGGATTTTATTCAGTTATTTGTAATTGCCAAGTAAATGATATGTCTTGAGTTCAGTTATTTTCTTAAAATAAGGAATGTGTGTAATATTCTCCAGTTTTGTGCTCAGTCATTGAGGGAACATTCATAGGCAACAAAGAAACACACGAGATAACTATTCAGGAATTTTAGTTGCAGTATTTGTGTGTTGAGGTACCTATAGGAAGGACAACAGGTTTTGGAATACCTTGCAAAGTCAGCAGGTGCTGCCCTGAAGCCTGATCTTACAGAAAGTTACAACCGTTTCAAAGCCTTTGTTAAAAAAAAAAAAAGAAAAGAAAAAGAAAAGAAAAAAGAAAGAAAGAAAGGAAAGGAAAAAAATGGGTTTTATTCCTGCAGTATTCTGAAGGTTATGCCAGATGGCCAACAGAGTGGGGAATACTAACGTTTCATCTTCCAGGAAAAGCGTTACTGGGGTGGCAAATTTCCTCCTCAGAATCAGAGCTTCAGTCATAAAATACCAGTATATAATATATGGGATTCTCCCAAGCAGTGGTGTAGAATGCATTATGCAGATAATATATTATAGAATTGTATACTTGAAACCTGTGTAATTTTATTAACCAATGCCACTGCAGTAAATTTAATGAAAAAACATTACACATGTCAAAATACTGGCAGTGTGCGAAATAAAAGAGTGAGTGAATTGACTGGAAACTGAACTTCTAATAAATGGAATACAAGTTAAAAAAACAGTATAGAAAGCAAAAAAGAAAGAAAAACTTTAAAAAAATTGACCAAAGTGAGCCAACACATAATTATAATAAATAACATTTCCATATCCAAAAGAAACAGTAAACTGGTAAGAAATTGGGGGAATACCAAATAATGTTAAAGGGGACAAAGTCCACAGGAATAAAAAGTATGTGGTTTCAAGATCAAAATGATGCTGAACTAATAATCTGAATTTAAAGAGCTGCTGTTTACATTACCCTGGGTATGGACTATCTCATGAAGCTCATGTGCCACACAGTCATGCCTTCAAGTCTGGGGCTGAGTCACTTAGGTAGACCCATAAATTAGTTTTTTAAAAAATAATATGGTATTAAGTTAGATAACTAATTTTGCTTTATTTGATTAGTTACATGGGGAGATTTGAAGATTGAAGCATAATATACATTCCTGTTGTTGATAAGCAGATATCCTCATGGTTTGTTTGACTAATAAATTATAAGTATCCGGAAGGCAGAAGACTGGTTCTTTATCTCAGAATTTTGCATAATACCTTACAGACTGTAGATGCTCGGTAATTTATGTTGATGTTAGAAATTTGGTAAGCATTCACTGCTGAACCTGTATGTTGACAGATCATATATCCCAGAACAAGCTTCTTTTGAAAAAAACTATTGACCTGTTACTGCTTTACTGTGTGTATACTTTGCTAACATTAATCTGTGGCCCCAAATACATAATAAAATACATGGCCTTATTTTATGGCTGGTTGTTTCTAATATCAGTGGTGATAATAGCTGAGGATGGTGGTGTAGAAATCTCATTTCATAGGCCTTGGCAAGAAAGAAAGGTTTTAAATGGCTTCTGTTAGATTTGATTTTTTATTGTTCTAAAACTTTCTTCTGGGTGATTTAGGATTGTATGGAATACAGAAAGAGTGCTGTGCTTTGATGGCGTAGAACCTGAGTTAGAATATGATGCTCTGGAGGGACTTCGTTTATTGTATAATCTTGACTTTGTTTATAGAATTTTTTTGTAAGACCTTCTTCACTGTAAGATTATTTTTAAAAAAATTCTGTGTTTCTTAAGGTTCCTTAGTGGTTTCATTTTGTACATTTTTGCCTGATTTGGAGCTTTTTTGGTATAAGGTAAGGACTCAATGTGATTCCCCCCCACAATGGGTACTCAGTTATTACTGTAGCATTTGATGAATAATGCTTACCCCAGTGATTTTAATACCACATTTATTTTATATTGATATTTTATATTGAGTTTTGAGTAGGGATTAGTCAGTTTCTGCATTTTCTAATCTGTTCCAGCAGTACATTATTTTAATTATTGTAGCTGTGCAGATTTTTGGAATGTCAACCAGGGGTCATTGGCACCAGTGTAACACCAACAGGAATCCTCAATTTGGAGTGTAGTGAAGAAGGATACTTTAGTGCAAACAGTTCAATTGTTATATGGTGTGGCTGTGCGTACAGTACATCTCTGAGAACAGCATGGCTTTGGAGCAGATCAATAGTGTTACAGCTCAAGTATGCAACAGAATGCTTGGGGAACAGCACAGCTGTGAGGTAGCTCTGGGGTTTCACCCCACTCTGTCGAGACAGCTCTGCTCTACTCCAGTCCAGTATGGTCTGCTCCCCTTTGCCCTGCTCCATTGTGCCTCCTCTGCTTTATTTCAGTGAGAAGTCTGGTGAAATACAGTTTTTGGTGGAAGGGAAAGTGTGCTCACTGAGCCAGAGAGAAGATGACTTATATAGAGAGAAGTCCCTACTCCTGGTCCCTGATTGGCCCAACCTTTTGCAAAAGAGGGCTCCAAATCCTCATAGTTTGATTGGTTTATAAAGCAGTGTTCTGATTGGTCAGAATGAAATTTCACTGATTGGTTGCTGAAGATGCTAATGAGGACATAGCTGCATAGCTCTGATTACACCAGGAAAGTCTCTTATGCATTGGTTGCATTAGGATTCCAGGAACTCCTTTATAAGGATTGACTCAGAAGGCAGGAACACAGTACAGGCAGGCAATTCAGAGCAGAAGGTAGGGAGCTTAGTGCAGGCTTCTCCCTCAGGTGTGGGTTTGTTGCATGAGAGACCTCTGTTTAGAAAACACTGTTAGGCTCTCTTTTTACATTTGAGCCCAGTTAGCCACCACTAGCCTTCTTGATAGGTTATCTTCTTTCTCAGGGTCCACAGGTATCTGATAGGAATGCTCTGTGGTCTTCTTTTTCAGAATTGTCTTGTTTATCTTTGCTTATTTTTCCGTATTTTAAAATCAGCTTGTCTAGTTCCTAAGAGAATTGTTGGGGATACTTAAAAAACCTTCCTCTGTGATGAATCATGCTCTGGTTTCTTAGAGCCCCATCTGTGTGATAAAGTCTAGAGATTTGGTTTCAAACCTAATTCTGACATTAAGTGGCTCTGTAATAAAATACAGATATAGGTTTTACTATTTTATACATGTTTGCAGGTGCTTTAAAAGAATTACTGTGTACTTGCATGGGGTTTTTGTTTTTGTTTTTGTTTTCAGTCACTGGGTACAGCTCCTGTAAGAATCTTCAAAAATCTTTAGTGTTCCATTAGGGTCTTGATACTTGGAAAAGTTGGAAACAAGTGAATTGGAGTTCTCTGAGCTCTTTTTTGTTCTAGGATTCAATTCTAAGTAAATAAAAGTATATCATCAATGCAATCAGGGATTGAATTTAAATCATTGTAGCCACTGAAAAGGCTACTCTACCTAGAGAAATTACAGAAATGGTTCTTGGCAAGATCATTTGTCTGTTTCTTTCTTTTCCTCTGTAAGCAGTTGGTGTTTTGAAAGGAAGCATATTGTCTACATAAAAAAGTGTTCTCTAAAAACAGGATGAGGGAGTATGTTATTTTCGAAGCATGTAACATAATAGCATCTTAAGCAGAATTAAGTACTTGAAAGCTTGGATTCTTTGTGTTGTCATAGTTGACTACCATGGTTGAAATAAGTATGTATATATACATGTATCTTATTCCCTTTCTGAGTGTTCATTGTTAGGTTGAGTGAGAACACTGAACAGAATGATTGGTTTATGGGAGAAGACTGTCAGGCTATGATAATTCTCAAAAGTCAAACTTCACATTTTGAAGGGTAAATTAGTTCTATAGTTTGTATAATTTTGTAACAGATTGGAAAATAATGGAACAAATAATGAGAGAAAATTGGCCTTAATCTGTTGGTGAATGGCATTCACCATTAAATTAAGGTAAGTTTTTAAAATGAAGAGACAATTATTTTTGCTACTTCTGGAAAATTATTTTCAGGATTCATTGATTTAAAATTGCTGCAGTACTTAGAACATTCTAAAACAATTTACCAGAAATCCTATAGTCTTGTCAAGGATAATATTCTGAAGCAGAGGGTGAGGTTTGGGGTTTGTTGAGTCTAGTTTATACCAGACTCAGTCTATTTAAGGAGTGTAAATGATGTTCTTGAGCAAGAATAAATGTGATAATCAGACAAATGTGATATAAATTACCATTACTGAAATTAGAAGACTAGCGAAGGGAGTTCAGGAAAAACAAGAATATAAGCAGATGATGATTCTACAGTATAAATTTGAAAAATTCAAGGTGAAAGTCAGTTTATTGAATTCTCAAATGCTGCGTGTGTGCCAAATAGGAATAGCATAGTCCAGGAATGTGGACCTTCTTAAGGTAAAGCTCTCGATGGGAGGGCGCATTTTCATTCAGGAGCACGTGTGACTAGAGTAACCATAATCAGAGTCCCATTCCTGCAGTGCAGTGGTGGTGACCGGCACAGTCTTGGGAGGTCTGTCCTGGTTCAGTCAGCTTTGGCCAGGAGGTGGCCGGGTGGGAGTCCCAAAATCTAGGGATTACAGAGGTTATTAACCACCTGTGTCTCTGTGAAAGTCAAACAGTACCGCAAAGTTGACTTTCATTTCAGTTGTCATCGCAGATTACATTTGGGAAATAATGTTTTTTCCCTTAGAGTCTGGTTGGATATAGTGGGCCCTCTGAAGTTTTAAAAAGCTTAATTTACAGTTTGCACTTATACCTCAACATCTAAGAGTGCCTATGTACCCCCATCCTGGTCAACACTCAGATTTTTTATATTTTAATCTTCGCCAATCTAATAACTAAAAATGGTATATAACATATTGTGGCTGTAATTTGCATTTTTTATTAGTTGATGAGGTTGGGTATTTCTTTTTTAAGTCTACTTTTCCTCTTCTGTTTTTGTTCACCCAAATTACTGGTTTACAGGGAGTCTTGTGTTTTGTGAGAGTATTAGTTTGGAAAAAGTTACAACTTATTCTGTCAGGCATGAAATTTAACCCTGAAAATGGTTTACCTTAGGACTGGCTTTGAGTGGGGTGGGCAAGAGCCAGCAAAGCGTTGAAGGGAAGTGACAGAGTGGGGTGTCCTGGTGGGGACTGTTGTGATTGGTGGACAACAGCTTGGTACTGCATGCTGAGCTCAGTGGGAGTCAAGGACTGTCTGGTTTAGAAAGTTACTTATGGACGTAACGGGCAAAGGCCCATGGGGTCTGAGAGATCTCGGCTTGGTATGGCATTGTTAACAGATGCATTTGTATGAGGGGACTTGCTGTATATTTAACATTAGTTGACTATCAAGAATAAAATTGGTACAATTATAATATTTTTAGAGTGATTTTGCATTGTGTCTTCAAAGCACAACATAACTAGGCAAGATTTATGTGCATAGTTCTCTTGAAATTAAATTAAAAACAATCCTTTTCATGTGTGGTGTACCTTCTTTCTCTGAGAGAATGTTGGATCTCATGCTTTGGATGGTCTTGAACGCAGATAGATATACTCAGTTTGGCTAGATGTTTCTTTAGATTTTGATATTAGTGCTGTTGTGATGCTGCTTACATTGGATCAAAGCCAAAGTCGTGTGGTTGAAGGCATTTTGCATTTCTTTTGCCTGAGTTCTTTGGCCATTCTCCCCTTCTGGATTTCTGCCAGTGCAGATGAAGGTTTGATGGGAAACATAAATATGCTTTTGCTTTTGTATGTGTAATTTTCTTCTTCCCCTTTGAAACTAGTTCCGTTGGGAAAGCTGAAACGAAGACCCATATCTGAATAGCATTCTAACAGTATTTCTCATTAATATGCTTTGTCAGTCCTCCGTTTGCAGGAACTTGTCAGGATGTTCTTGGTTTGAAGCCTGGATGTTTCAATTTCTGTCCTGCTAATTTCTTATCCATGACCCTCTGCTGAGAAGGTTTATTCCCCCTAGTTAATCACACTTAGGAAAAAGGTTAGATTTCTGATATCTGTTTTCAATTGTTTTTGTACTAATGAGATTGCTGTCTCTTACTATCTGTATAAAGATGTAATATAGTATTTGCTTTGCCTTCAGTAACTTCTTTGAATTTTGACCTTTTGAAGAAAAACCTAAAGGCATAAGGTGGAATACTGTTGATTATTGTCTTTCAGTAACCTTTCTCCTATAGATAGATGTCCTTCAGTATCTTTTCTCATCTTTAAAATGTTGGTCCTAAACCAAAAGTATCTTCTAAAAAATCTACTCATATAACATAATCTCGATGAGATTTAAGTGTAAGGCAGATTTAGATGAGATCACCAAGGAAAAGGGCCAAGTAAATGTACCTAAAATCTGGTACTCTTATAATTTTCTAGTTTCTTCATTGTAAAAAATAGAAATGAAATGCCACACAAACTTTCTTCTTTTAACAACTAGTTATTGAACCGTTATTATGTGCCACATACTATTCTGGATGCTGGGGATACATCTGTGAACAAAATATTAATAACATCCCTGCCCTGCCTTCGCAGAGCTGACATTTTAGTGGGAGAACTAGGCAATAAAAAAGATAAATTTAGTAAGTTACACACACATATACACACAGATCATACCACAAGATGATAGGGTGCTATAGGGAAAAGAAAATCAGTGAAGAAGGACAAGGTGGTGCAATTTTATTTGGGGTGGGGTCAGAGAAGATAGTATTTGAGCAGAAGTTGAAGCAGGTGTGAGGGACTGAGCCCCAGGTTGTGGGATATGTAGGTGGAACAGTCCAGGAGAGGGCCTAGCAGGTGCAAAGGTCTTGTAGTGGGGTGGGGTGCTGTCTGGGGTGTAGGGAGAACAGGGAGGAGACCTGAAGTAGAGTGAAGGTAACAGACTGAGAGCAAGAAATGAGGACAGGTCAGTAAAGGGAGGGAAGGAGGCAGGTCATGTAGCTCTTTTAGGTAGGTCACTGTAAGGGTTTTGGCTTGTACTTGAGTGAGCTGAATAGCCATTGGAGGAGAGACACGATCTGACTTACCCTTGGACAGAATTGCTTTGGTGTCTCTGGAGGAAAGCAGGCTTTTGGGAACACAGGATAGAGGCAGGAGATCAGGTGGAGGCTGGTGAAGGCTTTGCTCATCAGGTGAGAGCTGCTGGTGGCCAGGGCTGGAATGGAAGCAGTTGAGTGGGAGGAGAGGTCTCATTTTGATATATTTAGGAGGTAGAACCACCAGAAGGATTTGCTGGCAGATGTGATGTGAGAAGAGTGATGTAGAAAAGTTAAGAAATGAATGTCCCTGGGGTTTTGACCTGAGCAGCTGCAAATCTGGAGTTGCCATTTACTGCTCTGGGGAAGACCGAAGGCCAGATTGCAGGTGCAGATGAGGGGTTCATCCCTGGACATGTTAAATTTGGGTGTGTGTTAGACCTCCATGGGAAGATGTTGAGTTAGCTCTTGGGTACACACACCATGTGGAAATTCAGGGGAATGGTCTTGGCTGGAGATGTATGTGTATTTGGGAGTTGACAGTGTGTTAGGCATTAAAACCATCAAACTGGATGAGATCCTGAAAGGGGGGAGTGTGGAGAAAGGAGTGAAGAGGTCTAGGGACTGAGTTGTGATGCTTCATGTTGGGGAAACTTTAGGAACAGCTGGTGTTGATGACTTTAGCTCTTGGTTAGTCCTTGAGGTCCCTGCTTCTCGACCTGGTTCACTATCTTATTTTAATTCCAGTGTACTTAGCTGTTACTTCAGAATGAACTTCTAGCTGGAGGAAATATTAGGTAGTAGTTTTAAAGGACCTAATAAGAAAGAGGAAGTTGTTTTTCTGTTTTGCTGTCTATGTCAGAGTGATTCCAGATTGTTCTGGACTTTGCTTGACCTCCATACTGGTAAACTTTGTTATATTATGGTCCCAGTGAAGTTTATGATGTCACCAACCTCTGCAAAGTGCTTTATTTAATCATTCTCTGATAATATAGTAGCTCATTCTGGCAGCTTACTTTTTTTACAGGAAGTAATTAGTATTATTTAAATCATGTTTACTTTTCAGGAAAATTCTAGAATACTAGGAACTTTTTGTGTGTGTGTGTTGGGGGGGGGGGGGCGGGTGCTGTGAATCCCAGTAATTTCCTTCATGGAATTATATAGTATTTTTATTTTACAATGTTTTCTCAGTTTCTCTGTCTCTGAGTACTTTTTTTTTTTTTTTTTTTACCAATTATTCACTGAAGGGTAATGTTTTAAGGATACATGTTCATTCAGCTATGTTTGTGTTTGTGTTTTAGATACAAATTTTCAATGGGCATTTCTGTAATATGTTGTACAATTTGTGTAAGTATGTTCAGTGCTTTTCTTCAGTTTAGCCTTTTCACAAATTGCTTAAACAAACTGACTTTTTGCACTATGAGAGATAATTCTTAAGTTTTATAGCATTTTGAGTAAATTTCTACGGAATGCTACCATAAACTATTGGTTCAATGAATGGGTGACCTTAGGTGAATGTGTGTGTGGATGGGGGAAGAAGATTCTACTGTAATGAAAATGGAAATGTAAAAAATACTCCTGGTGTTATTGAAGAGTTCATTTTAGTTCAAAACAACTTAGCAGAAGCACGGGCTTCCTTATACACATTGTTTTTCTGTCTTCCTGAGTTTTTGGTTTGAGAGAGAAACGGGAGAGGTTGCAAAAGTTCTGCCTACTGAGTATGCTGGAGGATAAATCCTAAAGGCCCAAACACTTTCTATTTTAATTACACCTGCAGTTTTCTGGACCATTGACTAAGCCACCTGCAATTTGCTTCATTTTGCAATTTTTCTCTTACATTGCTTTTTCTACTTGCAGTTTATTTCTTTTAAGTCAGTTTCATATATTTTTATATAATTGATAATATCATGTATCACCTGTAATATTTGTCTTTTTAGTATTTATTTCATATGAGATTCTCTTGCAGATTTATTTATTTACCTTTTCTGGTCACTCTCCAGTAGAATCCAAACTCCACAAAAACAAGGAATTATCTTACTGCATTTTATTCTTAGTACCTAGTACCTAGGTACTAGTAGGTACCTTAGTACCTACTAGAAAAGATATTTAAGGTACGAGTAGGTACCTTAGTACCTAGATACTAGTAGGTATTCAATAAATACTGTTAAATAAATAAATACTACTTTGTGTGCTTTTCCATTTAATGTCATAAGAATTTAGGTGCATAATTAAAGTCTTCTAAAATTGTACATACATGGTTTTATTATTTATTTTATAGATCTCACATAATTTGCGTTCAAGAAATTCTTTGGCATATTTGGTTTCTGCTGTGTTTTATTATAAATAACACTGAAGGGAACATCTTTATATATAAATCTTTGTCCACATTTCTATATATTCCTTTAGGATATGTCACTAAAAAAATTATTAGTTGAAATAGTTTAAATAATTTAAGCCTCTTAACATATACGGACAACAAAAGTACAACACTTTATACTTCCACTGGCATTTTAAAAGGGCCCCTTTCTCCTAGGATTTGATTAATACTGATTTCTTCATTTTGTGTTAATCCCTTGTGGCTGTCCTGTCTCTTGCTACTCTGTCCCATTTCTTCAGGTACAGTCAGTGCTGATGGTTTGTAGCTCTTCCTCTAGGCTTTAACTCTGTATTTACTAGATACCTGGTGTTTTCCCTGTACATCCAGAGCATAATTATTATTTTTCCATCAAAATCTCCCTGCTGCTCTGCTCCCTTTTGAGGTAAATGAAGTTAAAATCTTTCCTGCATCCAAGTTGGGATGTAGGAGTGACTCTCAGTTCTTCCCTTTTCCTCACTATCCTGAGTTTATGTATGCCTATTTTTTAAAAAAATATTTTTTATTGTTTATTCTGTCACGGTTGTTCCTGTTTTTCTCTCTTTCCTCACCTTCACCACCCAGTCCTATTCTCTCCCTTCCCCAAATCAGTTCTCATGTTGTTCCTGTCAATGGGTTGTTCATGAATGTTCTTCGGTTAATCCCTTCGTCATCTTCCATTACGCCCCCACCCCCTCCTCCCCCAATGTCCTTTCCAGCTACTGTGCCCTTTTATTTCTATGCTCTTTGCTTCTGTTGGTTTAAGCTTATTACCACCTCTTCCAGGGCTCTGATTGCCTAACATACCTCCTTTATCATTTCATCACTACCAAACTTATGTTACTTTCCTAATTAAAGTAAGTTCCTTCAAACTCTCCTAGTGGGTTACAGATTGAAGTTTGACCTAGCAGAGGTTGTGTGCTCTACCTGCCCTTCCCCATCATCATTTCCTAGGGATTTTTCTCCTCCTCATTCTCCAGCTAGCTGAACCCTTGAAGCTCTAGGTGTTTCTTAATTCTCTTGCATCTCAGTGGCCATGCTCTAGCTGACTGCCTAGAATGTTGTCTCTCACTGTTCACTTAAATCTGTCAGCAGTTTGAGAAGACTTTCTCTATGGACCCTTTTCCAGTGACAGCTTCCTTTTCTGCATAACTACCAGTGGTATTTACGTACTTCCATGACAGAACCTTCAGTGTCATCTGTTGGTAATATTTATTTATAGGTTTGTATGCCATCCTGTATGATTGAGCGTTATTTGTCTAGGATTCCATGGCACTTACAATAGAGACTGTTGTAGAAAAGATATTTAATGAACATTGTTGAATTAATGGATATCTCAGGAGAAACATACTTTGAGTTGATGTCTTTTTGGTGTTTTTTTCTCCCTACTTCTATCTGGTCTCATTTGGTGAGCAGAACTTTAGCATTTTTTATAGTATGGATATGGTCAGCTTTGGTTTGTCAGATGGTATTGTTTTGTTTTGTTTTTTTAAAGAAGAATCAAACCTTTTACTTTAAATAATTATATTCTCACAGGAGATTGCCAACAACAAAACCCAAAACAGAGTTCCATACACCCTTCATCCAGTTTTCCCCATTGGGGACATCTCCTATAGCTGGTAGTACAATATCAAACCGGGAAATTGACATTAGTACATTACCATTATTAACCAGGCTATAAACTTTATTCACTGCTCACTATAAATCAGTGCATGTGTGTGTGAAGTTCTGTGCAATTTTATCGCAAGTGTAAATTTGTGTAACTACTGCCACAGTCAAGTTCAATTACTGTGCAAGACCTCCCTTGTGCCATTTCTTTGTAATCTCATCCACTCTGTGCCCTGGTCCCTGTACCTTGTTCTCGGTCTCTATAGTTGTATCATTTTGGAATCGTATGTACATGGAATTGTAGTGTACATAACCTTTTGAGATTTATCTTTTTCAGTCAGCTAAATGTCCTTAAGGTTCATTCAGGTTGTGTGTATCAGTAGTTCATTCATTTTTATTGCTGAGTGGTATACCATTGTGTGGTCATACTAGAGTTTGTTGACCCAAACAACAGTTGTGCTATTTCCATTACTTTCATACTATGAGTAAAGCAGCTATGA
Source organism: Phyllostomus discolor (assembly GCF_004126475.2). Classification (NCBI taxonomy): domain Eukaryota; kingdom Metazoa; phylum Chordata; class Mammalia; order Chiroptera; family Phyllostomidae; genus Phyllostomus; species Phyllostomus discolor. The sequence continues at coordinate 110,688,780 of NC_040904.2, forward strand.
ATTTTCATGTATAGGTTTTTGTGTGAATGGATACATAAAACCATGAGTATGATTACAGGGTCAAATGGCAACTGCACATTTAGTCTTGAAAGAACTTCCCAAACTATTTTCCAGAGTAGGTGTACTATTTGATGCTCCTATCAGCAATATATGTGCGATCCAGTCTCTCTGTATCCTCACCAAAATTTGGTATTACCACTGTTTTTTATTTTAACTCTTCTGATAGGTGTGTGTATGATACATCATTGTGGTTTTAATTTCTTTTCCCTAATGGTTGATGGCACAGCTATAGAGACAGAGAACAAGGTACAGGGACCAGGGCACAGAGTGGATGAGATTACAAAGAAATGGCACAAGGGAGGTCTTGCACAGTAACTGAACTTGACTGTGGTTGATTAATGGGCTATTGTTAATAATTATTTCTATCCATATATTCCAAATATGAGGCCTTTGTTGCATATTTGCTTCCTGTGTATTTTCTCCCAGTCTGTAGCTTCTCATCCTTTTAACAGTGTCTTTCACAGTTCAGGAGTTGTAAATGTTGATGCTTTTTTAAAAGCATTTTTGCTGGATAAAAAATTCTGTGTGACAGATTTTTTTTTCCTTAAGATTCTAAACATATCAGTCTGTTGTATTCTGACTTGCATGATGTTTGGTAGAATGTAGCCTTCCTAAATGTTGTTCTTACTACTTTTCCCTGTAACCAATATGTTGTTTTTTTTTCTTCTGTTGCTTCGAATATGTTCTCTTCATCTTTGTGGGGTTTTTGTTTTGTTTTGTTTGTTTTTTTTTTTTTTAGCAGTTTGGCTATGATATGCTGAGGTGTGGTTTTCTTTGTTTTTATCTTCCTTGGAGTTGAGTGAGCTTCTTGGATCTGTAAGTTGATGTCATTCATTACATTTGGATTAGACACTATTTTTTCAGATTTTTTTTTTGGTTCCATTCTCTCTCTCTCCTTACCTCCTGGGACTCCTGTTACATGTGTTGTATTCATAGCCATTGATAATTGTTCCATAGAGCTTGGAAAGTTTCATTATTTTTAAATTAGTTTTTCCTCTGAAAATTCACAGAACCTTTCTCTGCTGTGTCTAGTTTGCTGTTGACATCATCGAAGGAATTCTTCATTTCTGAAGATGTAATTTTTATTTCTAGCTTTTATTTACTTATTAAAAAAACATTTTCATACGTATGAGACTACCTTTGTCTCCAAATCTCTTTAGCAGCAGGTATTTTGCACTTTCAGTTTTTACTAATCTAATGGTTGTGAAATGATATATTGTTGTTACTTTATTTACATTCATGCAAATATATTTAGCTGTTTAGCTCCAGTTTTATTCTGCTGAAATTTTTCACTGTGCATGTTCATCTGCCCATCTTTCCTACACGATCCTTTATTGCACATGTCATAGTTAGTTTGCTATTGCAGTGTCAGGGTTATATATAGGTCAGGCTTATATATGGGTCTGTCTCTGTTGATTGTTTTTTCTCTTTTTTTATGAATCATGTTCTTCTCTTTGTGTCCCATAATTTTTTGTTGTGTGCTGGACATTGTGTTCTGTAAAAACAAAACAGTAAGGACTGGGGAATATCTGCCTGCAGAATAGGGCCTGTCCTGTCTTTTGTCATACTTTAATGTGGGGGACTGAGTTGGGTCTGGACTTTGTAGGAGCAGTAGATAGATTTAGTTAATTCCTACCTTCAAATATTTTGAGATATGGTTTATTAGGACTTTGTTTTTAGTAGAGCTTGAGAATGAGCCACAGCCAGCCCTTGGAGATCTTTATATATTATGTTTTAGAGACAAGCTGCTAACTTTCTGGGCAATGGGAGATCTCTGTTAGTTTTACAGTTTGGCTGCTAGTTTTGTCGGACACTGATGAGTTGTCTTTGCTTTCTCCAGTCTGTGGCTTTCTGTTCTTCATAATATCTTGCTTTGTTCTACCATTGTTTAGACGGATTTCTCTCAGTTCTCTCTTGGTTTTCTTCCTGGTGTTAATCTGCTGCTTTGCATACAGGGAAGTTCATGGGTGCCTCAGATAAGGGAATTACTCATCTCCTCTGTTCTATCTCACTGTACACTACCCTTGTGTATTTGGTAAAGACTTAAGGGAAAGAGTTGACCAGTGGGCACAGACTTGATGTGCATTTGGGATTCCTTGAGATTGAAAAAGTTTGTGAACCGTTCTGTTGGTATTTTTACCCTTATATTTGGCAAATTTTCTTCCTGTCACTCTGCCAAGGATGAAAACAGCTGTGGATCACTCCCCTCCTAGGAAGACCTTGTCAGTATCTGGGATATACTTCATTCAAGTTTCTTTGTGTTTTGAACTTTCTTTGGCCTTTTTTTTTTTTTAAAGCTTGAGGTTTTATGGCTTTATCTAGCTTATACTCATTGTGAGGGAAATTTTCTTTATGAATTTTTCTTGGCTACATATATGTTCCTCATTTTGTTACTGAAGCATTGATGGTACCTGTATTATTTTCTCATCCTTAGGTGACCTCTTCTCTTAAGTAATGGCCTTCAAAACCTTTTGTGTATCGCATAATTAAAAAATGAGCACAACCCCCCAATGTACATATAGTTTAAAAATTATAGATATATACTAGTTTCGAATTGTATTTTTACATTTAAGATATTACGAATTACAATATTGATAAAACTTAAAACATTTTCTTTTCATTTTATGTCATAGTGGATATAAATCTTTATTTCAATTCATTGTTTTGATGATTTAAAAAAATGTTAAACTGCTTTCTCATAGATCTATTTAGATCATGATTATTTTAACTCTTCTAGCTGACAGGAAGAGGGCATGCCTGGACAAGTGTGAACTTTACTGTTCTCTTGTTAGCTTATTTTTGTATTATCAATATTATCTGGGATCCTTTTCAAGGTTGTTGTTTCAAGAATCCTTTTTTTAAACCCCTCTTCCATTTTGTGAGGATTAGTTTCATTAAAACTGGCTAAATTTGTAATTCTCCCGGCCCCTGTAGACTGCAACCCCATAGAACATCATAGTCTGCTGACAGCTTCTGGAACTGGAACTCTGTTTTCCTCACAGGGTAGCTTTATGCCTCCCGTGATATGTGACGGCTCATCGGTGGTCCATATGAAGATGTGATGTCTTACATGTATTAAAAATGAGTAAAGCTTAATTTCTTTTTTCTCCCCCTCTTCCGTCATTGTATGTCTCTATCCTCTTACCGACATCCCCACTGGTGCCCTGCACCTGTAGACTGTTGCCTTACTGAACTAAAGCCAGTTGTATATCTCAAGAGTAACTCCTCCTCTAACATTCTTAGTGATATCATTACCTTTGTGAAGGCAGCTCCCTTATTGGCCCTGATAGAGTAGCTGTTTCCCCGGGCCCCTGCAGGCCCAACTAGAACCCAGCAGGATTCTTCAGGAAGGATGGTTCCTTGATAAGTGTAGAGTTTTATAATGGAAGTTTCAGTCATCTTATGGGATTTGATTCATTTGGACAAAGTGGGCAAAATATTTCCAAACGTATCATCTACTGTAAGCTGATCGAGGAGTTCCAACCTTGCCATTGCCACTTAGAAGTTTGTGGTAATATTCAAGTTATCTACTCCCTAAAAAGTACTCTTTTGTTAATGGGGAATTATAATACCCACCTCTACCCTTCTCTTTGGGCTTTGAGGATTAAATGTGCTATATGCAGAAGTACATAGTAGACTGCCCAGGGCTTGAATAGTTTACCTAGGATTACTATAGCAAGATTTTGAAGTTTATCTTTAGTGGTAGAGTGCACAGTAAGGTGAGTGCAATGGATAACTGATAGCTTTCTGTTTCCTGAGTTGTCTTTAACAATGAAATTATTTAATTTCAAATGATGAAAAGTGGGATAGTGGTTAAAAGTTTAGTCTCTGGAAGCAGATTTTCTAGGTTTGAATTCAAAGTCCATTCAAACTATAGGGCCTTGGGCAAATCACTTCTTGGACAAAAAACTTCTCTGTTTCCTAGTTTTCCTCTTACATAAAATGGAGCACCTGCCTCATAGGGTTGTGGTTAAGATTAAGTGAGAAACATAAGCACATAAAGCACTTAAGCCTAGGCCTGCCATAGTGTTGCAGGCTCAGTAAATGTTAGTTACTATGCTTCTATTTTTCTTTGAGAAATGCTCTTTTTGTGGGTAGGTACATTTCTGGGTAACATTTCATCCCAGCAGAAAATATATGATACAAATCCCAACTAAAAAGGTGTTTTAAATAAGAAATTGTAAGTGTTCAGAGGAGTTGGGATGCTCTTTCTTTTGTGGGGTTGTTAGTTTTGGAGACCAGATGTTTTCGGCTTCTCTTTTCATGACTTTAATCTCCTTGTGTTCAAGTCATCAGCAAATAGAACAGGAGCACCCACACTGCATCCCTTACTATCTCCCAGAAGAAATAGTCCACAGCTTGGGTGAATCTTAAAGTCACTTCTCTTCTCCACATCCTTTCTTCACATTCTCCCTTCTGTCTACCTTCCTCTTTTAACTGTTGCAGGAATATGTGTATAGTGGTGGTGATTGCTATCTTGGTATCAGGGTGAAATCCATCAATATATGGTTCTTTTGGGTTGACAATGCTTAGGTTTATATGTTATGTAGTAAGGAGGGTCATAATATATTGAAATCACATGATTTTGGTGGTTTAATTATAATGCCTTTTCAGTATTTTTTAGGTGCAATAACTCATTACTTGCTTTCAAATGGATTTTAAAAATTGCTGACCACTTTTTATGTTAAAAATTAGACTTAAGGGGTCATTAATTTTAATCATTGAGATAGATAAAAATGGTATTTAATATCTGTCTGCAGTACATCAAAATTGATGCAATTAGACATCCTTGGCATTTGAATTATATAGCATTTATTTTTATTAAATGTCCCTTTTACTTATGAGGGGAGAAGATAAAATTGGATATATGACTTGCCAAAATGCATTTTGATTTCAGGTGTATTGACTATCCCAGTGTATAGGCTGTTGTCACTTGAATTTCCTCAGTTTACATGTGGAGTCATTTAGTCATTTACTTGTGACCCCTGTGCTAAAAGGTTTTAGAGAATTGAGGTTGGCCTTTGGGAGAGTAGGCAATTCTGATTTCAAGAGCAGTTATGCTGTCAGCCACTGGGGGTTGTGGTGAATGATGGTAAGAAAAGAGAATCTGGACCTTGATTTCTTTATGTCTTCAAGATTGACAAATCAGCTCACATTTAACACAGAATTCAGCCTATTAACAGAAAACTACAAAAGTAAAAAAAGAGATTTCTTTAGTTAAACAAACATGAAGATTTCAAATATGAAAATACCTACTATTTGGAATATACACGTTTCTGCCCTTCCAGTGGGTAAATTGGCCATCATTATCTTTCCCTATAGAAATCAAAGAAAAGCTGGATCAGGCTTATCCAGTACATTGGCCTCTTGCCACAAGCATCCACTTTGTCATTTGGAGAATGAAGTGATGGTGGTCCCTCTGCATTGCCTGATCGTGGCAGGTAGCCTTTTTTGTCTCCTTGTTGGATGACAGCTCTGTGTTTAGCTTGTGCTGGTAGAAGGTTAGCAGCCACCATTTAAGTATTTATGCCACCTTGCTACTATGCTCTTTGTCTAGAATAGCTCCTCCTCCCCTCATCTTTATACAGTAAGGGAAGTCTTATTAGCCTGTTTTTAGAGATGGGGAGATTGAGGCCCAGTCAGTAGTAATTTCAGAGTACAGAGCTTTTGGTGGTAGATGCAGGTGTGGAACTTGGATCTCTGATGTCCACACCTGTTCTTTTCCCTTTACCATGCAGCCTCTGGTCCCTAGGAAATGTCTCCTACAAGATAATAGTGGATGTCACTAATTAAATAACTACTTAATCAGTAGAGACAGAATTTAATGTTAGAAATATTTCAGTGGTAATGAGTAACTTTGCAGGTAACTGGAACGTATTTATTTATTAATGAATATTTAATTGTTCTATTACTGTTGTCCCAATTTCTTCCCCTTTGGTCTCTTCCCCCCAGCCTACCCCCTCACTCCCATAGTCAATCCCCACTTTGTTGTCCATGTCTGTGAGTCATTCATACATGTTCCCTGACTAGTCCCTTCCCCTTCTTTCCAACATTATCTCCCTCCCACCTCCCCTCTGATTGCTGCCAGTCTGTTCCTTGTTTCCATGCATCTGGTTCTGTTTTATTCATTTGTTTTATTTATTAGGTTCCTCTTATAGATGAGATCATATGGTATTTATCTTTTGCTGCCTGGCATTTTTTACTTAGCATAATACCCTCCAGTTCCATCCATCCTGTTGTGGAAGGTAGAAGTTCTTTCTTTCTGCTGTGTAGTATTACATTGTGAAATATACCAGTTTTTTGGTCCATTCATTTACTGACGGGCACTTAGGTTGCTTCCAGCACTTGGCCTATTGTAAATTGTGCTGCTCTGAACATTGAGGTGCATGGGTTCTTTTGAACTTGTGTTTCAGGATTCATAGGGTATGATCTCAGCAGTGGAATTGCTGGGTCAATAGACAGTTCCATTTTTAGTTTTTTTGAGGAAATTTCATATTGTTTTCCACAGTGGCTGCACCAGTCTGCATTCCCACCAACAGTGTACTAGTGTTCCCTTTTCTCCTCAACCTTGCCAGCACTTGTTTGTTGATTTGTCGATGATGGGCATTCTGATCAGTGTGAGGTATATGTCGTTGTGGTTTTAATTTGCATCTGTCTGATGGTTAGTGATGTTGAGCATTCTTTCGTATGTCTATGGGCCCTCTCTAAGTCCTTGGAGAACTATCTGTTCAGGTCCTTTGCCCATTTTTTAATTGGATTGTTTGTCTTCCTATTTTTAGTCGTATGAGTTCTTTATATGTTTTGGAGATCAGCCGCTTGTCCAGGGTATTATTGGCAAATATGTTTTCCCATATGTTGGTTCCCTTTTCATTTTGATGATGTTTTCTTTAACTGTGCAGAGGTTTTTTTAATTTGATGTGGTGACTGGAATTTCACATTCATTTCTGGGCAGTGATAATGTTTTCCCTTCTTTGTCTTGTCTCAAATATAAGCTGTGGTACAGTATTCTTGTAGTATGGTAATAAGCCATTCCTCTCTGATTATTTTAGATGTAGTGTATGTTAGGCTTTGACTAGATGCTCAGGAGAATCTAATGTAGACTTGTTGTAAAATGCGACTGCTCTGTTTGTCAATCTTGTTTTAACACATGGGTTCTCCTGGGGGTGGAAGTTTATGGACCCATTTGTTATAGTGGCTGCTATTTTTCTTGATCCTAGGGGAAAAATAACCAGAATTACTAGTCAAATTGTACATGAAATCTATTTTTCAGGTTTATTATGACATAGCTAGCTTTGACATATATTTTGCTTCTGAAATATGTAAAAATAGGAATAAAAAAAAACTTCTGCAATGCAGCATTTACATCTGCTGTTTCCATCTGATAATGTGCAGATTGCCTAAGTAATTTTTGTGCATTTATGTAATAATTTTCTTTGTCCAAATTTGAGATTCAGCATATGTAGTGAAACAAAATGGTAATCCTGATTTGGTTATGATCTCTTTGGCTGACTGTATGGTATTTGAGTCTAGGTTGTCATCTTGTTTAATATGAGTTTGGAAAGGAACGATATAGGGTCATGAGAAGTATAGTGACCGTCTCTGCTACCCAGCATTAATTTGTCTTTTTTTTTTTTTTTTTTTTTGCAATAGTTGTGGAAATGCAGAACTCTAGGTATAAGCTGAAGGTAAAGAAGTTAACATCCCTCTTTAGGCCATTCATAGATGGCTCAGCAGGTCCTTGTGTAGGGGCCTGGGTGGTAGCTATGGTAGAGGTTGGACTTGGTTGATGTGTGTTTGGGTTAGAAAGTTAGGGTCAGGAGAACTAAGTCAGGGCTGGAAGTTAAAGGCATGGATCTGGGCATGAACAAAAACTCTGTGGATATCAGAATCAAGACAGGTCATATCAAGGAGGTAAAAACACAGATAACCAGTGGGTCAGGTTCTCAGGTGTCAGGTAGCAACATGCAATCAGAAACCAGGGACAGTATTTGGTATGGAGAACAGCACAGACTCAAACCAGTTAAAAGTGTAAAGCAACTTGAACAACTGTTAAGGAAACCTCTGTTTTATTTATTTATGATGGACTGGGAATGACATTCAGGGTTTTCTAACCTAGTCACAGCTGAGAAGGTAGGGCCAAAGCTGAGAGCATTGCCATAGTTGGAATGCTGAAGTTAGGAAAAGAGAGATATTTGTCTACTTGATGATCTACTTGATGATATGTGGCATCCTAAATAGTAATTCAGTGTATGCCTGTTATGTACATGGTATTATTCTAGACATTAAGAAATAGACTATATTTTAATCCTGAAGGGGCTTTGATGGGGTTGAGAAGACAGATGATATTCATGCAAAGATAAACACCAATGGAAAGGAGATGTGTTGGATCTCACGGTGTTGACACTCATCATGAGTTCTGTTGAAATATGAAGGGAAGAGTGAATTGACTGGGCTGGGGTGGTCCCAAAACATGCTGAAGAAGATAGAGTGAGTCATAGAAGGAGCTGAGTTTGGAATACAAGGTGGGCTAAGGTGAGGAGGATGTAGGTGAGTGCCTTTCCTGCTTTTATTTACTGTTGTACTCTTGAGCCTGTTTCCTAATTTGTAAGATAGTTAAATTCTACCTTTCTTACTGTGTTGGTGTTGTTCTGTAGTCTGAGATGATTTATGTGAAAGCCCTTTGTAAATGGCACCATGGATTCAAACCTAAGGTGTTACTAATAATTTGCCATTTGCAGTGGAGAGCCTGTTGACTAACAGCTTTGTTTTAATTCATTCATCATATGTAAATGAGATTGTATTCTTGCAATCATAGGTGTTTAATGAAGAGCATGATTAGATGTAGAGGAAAGAATCAACAGACTGTTTATAAGTAAGGTTAGTATATGTCTGAAATTTTACTTATAAACTTACAAATACATAACTAGTATTGAAAAATAATGTTTAATATGTACCTGAAGTGTTTTACATTTTTTGTTAATAAAAAGGAACTTTATTTGAAGAGTAAGTTATTGAGCTGTGAAAAAAATAGGAGTCTATCTAGTAGCAGAATTGCATGATGTTTCTCATTCTAGAGTGTAAAACATTATTTTTAGCATCTCTTTGAATCAGTGATAAGTTCTAGTTACATGATTCAGTAATTAAAGCATAGAAATATATCATTTAGACAGGAAAACCTTTTTACTTACGTTGGATCTTTTTTAAGGTTTCAACTGTTATCTTTTTGAAAATTTTTTATTAAAGTATATTTTATTGATTAAGCTATTATAGTTGTCCCAATATTTCCCCCTTTGTCCCCCTCTACCCAGTATCTCACTTCCCTCCAGCTTTAGTTCGTGTCCATGGGTTGTGCCATGTAAGTTCTTTGGCTTCTCCATATCCTATACTATTCTTAACTTCCCCCTGTCTATTTTGTACCTTCCAATTAGGCTTCTTAATCCCTGTACCTTTTCCCCGATTCTCCCTCTTCGCCCTCTCCACTGATAACCCTCCAAATGATCTCCATATCTATGAATCTCTTCCTTTTCTAGTTTTTTGCTTAGTGTTTTTCTTTTTTAGATTCAGTTGTTGATAATTGTGAGTTTTTTGTCATTCATTTTAATGTTCATAGTTTTGATCTTTTTCTTAAATAAGTTCAAGATTTAATATAATAAGGGCTTGGCGATGATGAACTCCTTTAGCTTTGCCTTGTCTGGGAACCACTTTATCTGCCCTTCCATTCTAAATGATAGCTTTGCTGGATAGAGTAATCTAGGTTGTAGGTCCTCGCTTTTCATCGCTGTGAATACTTCTTGTCAGTCTCGACTGCAAAGTTTCTTTGGCAAAATCGGCTGATAGTCTTATGGGGATTCCTTTGTAAGTAACTCTCTGTTTTCTCTTGCTGCTTTTAAGATACTCTCTTTATCTTTAACCTTTGGCATTTTAATTATGCTGTGTCTTGATGTGACATTGTTTGGGGCTAACTGGTTTGGGACTCTGTGTTTCCTAGACTTACATGTCTTTTTCCTTTGCCAAGTTGGGAAAGTTTTCTTTCATTATTTTTTCAACTAAGTTTTTCAATTTCTTGCCCTTCCTCTTCTTCTTCTGGGACTCCTGTGATTCAGATGTTGGCACATTTGGAGATGCCACAGAGTCTTCTTATTCTCTCTTCTTTTTTGAATTCTTGTTTCTTCTTTCTGTTCTGGTTGAGTGTTTATTTTTCCTTAATGTTCTAAATCATTGATTTGAACCCTTGCTTCCCTCCCTTCACTGTTGGCTCCCTGTGAATTTTTCTTTATTTCACTTGGTGTAGCCTTTATTTCTTCCCTTATGCTTTGCTGGAACTCAGTGAGTTCCCTGAGCATCACTAACACCAGTGTTTTGAACCCTGGATCTAATAGGCTGACTATCTCCATTTTGTTTAGCTCTTTTTCTGGGGTTTTATTCTGTCCTTTCATTTGGGCCATATTTCTTTGTCTTCTCAATTCAGCAGCCTCCCTGTGTTTGTTTCTGTGTATTAGGTAGAGCCACTTAGACACCTTTTCTTAGTGTACCTGTTAAGTTGTATGGGGTGGAACCTGAGATAATTGCCAAGGTAGGGCAACCTACCTAGCACTTCACTGCTTTGTGGCTCTGTATGTGAAGGAGGAGTGTTGAAGGGACAGTGCCACCGCCTGACTGCTGAGGCTTGCTTGGCACTCACTTCGTTTCCAGTCACTTGACCCACTTCCTGTATGTGACTGGCTGCTCTCCAGCTGTTACCCTGTTGGGGGTTCCAAGAGTGAATGGGTTAGCCTGTGTTCTGGGACTGTGCAGGCCCTTTAAATGGACTCTCCTGAGAGACCAGCATTTTTTTCTGCCACCCCAAACTCCACTAGTTTTCACAGCCAGAAGTTTTGAGGCTTTATTTCCTGCCAGTGGAACCCTAGGCTGAGCAATCTGGCTTGGAGCTGGGATCGCTCTCTCCCAAGGTATTCCTCCCAATTTTTACCCACCACACGTGAATGTGGGACCGCCCATTCAGCCCGCCACTTTGCTGAGGACACACCACATCCTCGGCACCCCAGCCCCACTCCTCCTATCCATCTGGATGAATATGGCTTCTTTAAATTCTTGGTTGTTTGGGCCATACAGTTCTATTTTCTGGCAGTTCTGGATGTTTTTTCTTTTGAGGTTAATTGTGATCCTTCTTATGGTTGTGCAAGGAGGCAAATCGGATTTGCTTGTGCCTCCATCTTGACTGGAAGTCTCAACTGTTATCTTCAGATGGGGCCTCCCTGGAATCACTGGTTTGTCATTTTGTGGGGTCACAAGCAACAAGGAAAATGCCAGTACACTGGCCAAGGATACAGTGTCCCACTTTTTAAGAAGGGAAGTTTAGAACATTCTGGGATTCTGGGATTTCCAACTGGGTGAGCTTATTGCATGTATGCTATCTGCAGTATTCTGGAACAAATTCTTTCAAGGATCCCTACCTATCAGGACCTCTGTTCCTCTGTCTGTCCGTCTGTCCTGTCTGCTCCTGTCTTGTCTCCCTTCTCAGTCTGCCTTTGCTCTGAGGTTTGCAAAAGAAACTGCCTGATGATTTCAGTTGCTACCACATTTGTATTTAGTGTTATAGATTGTTCCATAATGTTGCTAACCCACTTTTAAGCACTTTCTGTTAGTCTGCAATCTTTTCTCAATCTGGAGGCTTTATTTTGTCTTATGTAAGCTGTTATTATTTTATCTTTTTATGCCTATTTCACAAAAGCTCATTAACTTTTGGCTGAATTAAAACGAGTGTTCTCTTGACCCAAATTCTCTTACTCTTTGCCTGGGTAGAGCCCAACACTTAAAGTGGTGACCACGGGGCCAACATGAAGTCACTGGACACAAGGCAGTTCCAGCTTTTACGGTTGAAGTAGGTCAGGGAAATGCACTGTGATTTTTTTGAAATGGGGCCATTCCAGAAAATTCACTTATTTGAGACAAATGTTTTTTGAGTATTACCTGTGTGCCAGGCATTGAGCCAGGTAGTAGGAAGTACAAAAGAGAAAATGAAAAAGATATTTCATAGTGAGGAGAAAGGGGAGTTCAGGGTCATAAGTATTAGGATTCACCTGGGGCTGCTCAGGGCCAGATCTCTCAACCACGAACATTAAAAAGATGAAAAAAAAAATCACATGGTCCTATGGAGCCAAAGCATCATACAAGTAGATAATTCATTTATCCTTTTAAAAATCGATCCTGTTTACTATAAGTTTCTGAATATTTTCAACCTCTAAATTCTCAGGTGTCTTAGCAGTTTAGAATTTCTGTTGTGGATGAATAACTGGGCAAATTTAAGACTAGAACTAAACCTAAATTTCTTCAGTCACCTGGTTTTAGGTTTTTGTGTGCCATTTTTGTTCACTGTTTTCTTCTGGACCCGACACTGATGAGAGTTTGCTGTAAACTCCTTTCTCTTCCACCCTAGTGGGTGTTACAGTCCATTGTAGAACAGGTTGTGGTGGTGGTGGTGGTGGGTTAGTTGCGGGCAGTAGCAGTGATCTGTGCTGTGTCGTGTTTATCATGTGTGAGGCCAGGTCCTTCCCATGGATTAGCTCATTGAATTCTCACTGTCTCATTTTCATAGTTCAGGGAAATTGATACTGAACTAAATCATCTGGAATCTTAGATTGTGTCACTGGGGATGCCAGTTTGACCTTGTGTCTGGCTCGAGAGCCCCAAGCACTGCGGCATTTTGTTTTGCCCCTCTGGTTTGGTGGACATAGATACGGGGGAGCAGACTCTGCCAGGTAGCTAGTTGAGCAGTGCTCTGCAGCCAAAGTGACCACTGAATCCGCTCTCTAGCCAGAAAGGGGCCTGGAGGTCTAGCCAGCAGGATGGAAAGTGTAGGGAAATGCAAATGTGGGGTCAGTCATGGTGCGATTGGAGCATGAGAAGTGGCAGGGGCCACTCTGCCAGGCAGCTGGAGAGAAAGCCTAGCATCCTGATTTCAGTTCTCAGGAATTGGCCATGGCTGCTCCCCAGTGGGGCAGAGAGGGGTCTTTTTAAGCAGGAGTATGCCTAACGTGACAGCAGTGTCAGGAATTAGAAGATAAAACCAGTGGCACAGGCAGACATGTGTTCATGGGGTGGATGTGCTGCTTCCCCCAGGCCACATCTGATGTCTGCCGTTCTGAGCACTGCATCTCTTAAAGGATAACCTGAAGGGCACCTGGGAAAGGTTGGCAAGACTAGAACGTTTGCCGATCTTCACATACTTGGAAGCTTGTAAACTTGTAGGGTTTAACAGATTCTGATTTCACTGGGCAGAACAGAGAGCATTGGTTTGAAGACGTTATGAAGATGTAAACTTTACCTGAATGTAAAGACAGTCCCATTTCAAACCTGTTTCTCAGTTCATGAGGCTACAAAATCATTACTTCCCTCTCCCTGAACAGTGTTCAAACAGAAGCTTACAGAGATATGGTACAGAGGGCCCTGCACTAAATAGGGGCAGGTCTCAGCCCTTACAGCTCTTGTCTTTGCAGCTCTTCAAGCCTGTGGGCCTGTGAGTTCCCTGGAGACAGGCCTTCAGACACATACATATTTTAACTCTGGATCTGGAACTTTTGGACCTCCTCATGATGTCCTAATACAAGGTCTGGCACAAATAATGCCCCCCCCCCCCCCCTTTTCATTACAAAATCATAAGCATGTACTTCTGTAACATCACAATATCTCACTCAAGCACAACATGTGACATTTTAGGTGGAATGTTCAAATGAAAACTGTAAATTAATAGACCCATATATTATTACCCTACCAACCACACTCATGCAGGCCTTACTTGTGCCAGACCCTGCATTTAGGGGTAGTAATAGCACTTATCTTTATATTAACTTTGCCTATGCTGTGCATCTGAAAGGACAGTAATCAGTCTTTTGTTGTCGCCTTGTTCCACATGCAGATTTTAAGTCTTTCTTGTTTATTGCAGCTGGAACTAGTTTTTCTTTCTTTTGCTTTTCTCATGGCACTTTGCATGGAACTCTTGCCACAGAGCATTTTCCCACTTGGAGCATTGTGACTTTTTGTAAAAAGCATCACCTTTGTTTGATGATTCATGGTTGTATTTCTCATACATAGGAGGAGGACAGTAAATGTCTGGTTAAGTCAATGAGTGGTTGTATCTGGGCTATCAGATTTGGCCAGGGACTGTTCACCCAGAGATACTGGCCATCTATGGATCTCTGCAAAGTCATACTATATCAAGAACTAATCGTTCTTCATATTTTACTAAGCAGTCACTGTTTATTAAGTGAAGGGAAAGAAAATATGTTTTGTGACCCTTGTATTTATGTCTGTGATAAGTAATTTTTAAATGAATACATTACTCACAACTGGGAGACTTTGTCTTTACCTGTACTCTCATAGAATAGATAACATGTTTTCTCAATTGTTAACTGAAAGTGTACGTAGCTGAAAGTGATACCAATGAGCGTTCCATGGATGGTGGCTGGCTAACATTATTTTTTACTGTAGCAGTGTCCTTTCTGCTTGTTTTAGATTTCTTGTGTATGTTTTACTCTTCCCTGTCAGCTAAAGCTTTCTGGGGGCCAAGACCTTGTTACTTAACCGTATTTTGCGATGTATAACACGCACTGCTTTTGCCCCCAGAGGGGGGCAAATTTTTGAGGGAGAAATAAGGATGCTCATTATATATGTATATAATGATTACATACCATGTGTATAATAATGGGTATAATAATCCCATGTATAATGTGCACAAAATTATGGGAAAGCATTATTCAGGGGAGTGTATTATACATGGCAACATATGGTAACATTGTAACATATGTAACATTATGTTACATAAAAAGTAACATTGTTTTTACCTTACCTTCTACATAAGAAGCTCCCTTATAGGTTAAATTGAATAGTGGGGCCAGCTAAGTGTGTTCTTACAGGCTCTTATTTAAAAGATGTGGGACCATTCTAGCAATGGAAATTGAGGCTCAGATAACCAACCTGAGAGGCCAAGGGAAGCACAAAGATTGCTGTTTTATAATGGTGTTAGCCATATACTTATTGCTAGAAATGTTCATACTAGACATTCTGATAGATGTGTTTCTCTGAAGCTTATAGAGCTACATGTTCTAAAGTATCTAATACTCTTGCAAACAGAGCTTTATTTGTGAGTAGGTAAGAACATTAATGCCATGCATGATCTCATGGATACAGAGGAACTTAGAATTTGAGTCTGGTTAAGACGGTAGCACTGGAAAATCAAGGGGTAAGCAGATACCTGGAACATGTGTAAATGTTGTAATATGCTAGCTTCTGATTTCTAAAACTAGAATTCAGAAGCTTAAGAGAGATGGCAAGGACCAAAATAGTAAACAAATCCTAATATAATCAGATTGGGATAATGTTGGCAGATTAACAATGGGTCATTTAGACACAGCCTGTTCTCAGGTTAAATGTTTTCATATCACAGAATTTTTTATTTTATATTGACTTTGGATGTTGTGGATAACTAAGATTAAAGGACATATTACTAGGGAAAACTTTATTACCATTGGCCTTTTAAAATGCTCTGTAAAACAAAAGAAAGATATTTCATAAGTAAAATTCAGTCCTCTCTCTCACCAGAGGACAAAGGCATATAAGCTGAATGTGAACTGAACTGCTTAGGATGTGAATGATCTGTAGTGTATTTGAAATGACCTGAACTCATCATAAAGCTCTCTCTCTGGTCCTTTCCTACTCCCCATATTCCCTCCCTCCCTTCCTTCCTGAAACAGACATATTTTACTAGACAGTTATTTATCCTGGCTTTATTGTCATTGGTCTATGAGTATTTTCTAAGTTGTGACTTGCTTTGGTTTCATGATAGAGTTTTTTTTTTCATTGACTAACATAAGGAATTTTAATTTAGTAATACTATTTTAAGAGTTGGACTGAGATCTGGAGTCCATGTGAATACATTTTGGTGTCACCTTATTGAGGACCTTATTTGAAATCTGAATGAGGAAGAATAGATACCTGTTTGATGGGATGTTAAAGGGTAGGGTTCTTAAAGATCTGGCAGTTTGTTCCTTTCTTTATTACTTGTTCATTCATTTTTTCAACAAATATTTGAGCATCTGTATGTTCTTCATCTTGGTATTCTTTTCTCAGATACTGGTAATAAACCTTTTAACTTGTTATCTCAAGCCTGAAATCTTAAGAGCTACACTGTCCAGTACAATAGGTTGCTATTTAAATTAATATTAATTAAAATGAAATAAAGATTCAGTTTGTTAGTCACACTAGCCACATTTCAGGCACTCTGTCAAGTGCTCTGTGTGGCTGCAGGCTGCCATGTTGGACGGTGCCCCTCTGTAAAATATGTTCATCGTTGCAAGGAGTCCAACCAGACCATGCTGCCTTAGTGTTCTTTGACTCCACCCTCTGATACATCTCAGCATCCCACCCACTTCACCATCCAACAGCTATATCTCAGGTTTGTTCCCTTTAAAACTTTCTGCCCTCTCTTATTTTAGGTCTTCATCTTCTGTCATCTGAATGAAGGCTCTAATGTTACCAAGCCCTCTGAATCCTTCCCTACACACCTTATCTCCAATGGCAGTTAGCCTTCCCTTGTGCTCTCTTGATACTAAGTATATATACCTTTACCACACTGAATGCTAATCCCTTGTTTCTATGACTTTTCTTCTGGTGGACCAAAGAAGAAAATCCTCTTGGAGGTGCAGGATTGGGTTTTAATTTTCGAGGGGAGGGCCACATACAGTGCCTGACCCATTACCATAATAAGTATCTAGCAGATAGAGCAATGAATGGATAGGTGATGGAGGCTGCACCAGGTTACATTCTGAGTGCAAGAGACAATTAAGATGTATGGAAACTAGAAGAAAAGAGGGCTTTCATGTGGGGGGAACATCATGAATGCAAGCCCATTGGTAGGAAATTACATGGTGACTCTGCTCCTAGACTAGCCACAAAAGAACATTTTTGGTATCATTCAGAGCTTAACTAGGGGGACATAAACAGAATTTCAACTTTGGTGTTACATGTAAATATGTTTCCCTGTGCTTGCTAACATAATACCTCTTAGTAGAGGTGCTGGGTTTCACACTTAATAACCTTAACCTGTAACTTCAGAGGAGTTAAAAATAACTTTGCCCTGTAAAACTAGGCAATATGCTCCCAAAATCTAGTTAATATATCAAAACCTTATGGTTATGGTTTATAACTTTAAGTTATAGAAATACAAGTTTATGACTTATGTTAGACATGTTGGCAGCACAGTAGGAAAGAAAAAGGCTGTCTGACACAGCAATTAAAAAGAGTGACTGGCCAGACATACCTGTCCTGACCCTGTCTCTTTTAAGCTGTTATCCTGGGCAAGTCACCTTCCAGTCCTCAATTTCCTTATTTTTAAATGGAGATATTACTGGCCCTGTGAAGAATAAGTTAAATATATATGTCACATAATAGCACTATGCTTAGTCTTGAGTAAAGCATTCACCAAGTGATAGCTAATAATGAAACAATAGTTACATAGCCTTTCACAAAATGGGAAAACTCATAGTTGTGTTTCCCAAAGGGAGAGTTTATACATGTTACCAAACATAAATGGTAATCCAAAAAACATAGTCAGCTAGAAAAAACCATCCCTAAAGTGAAGTGTATAGTGTTGGTTATTTTCAAAATCATGCAGATAAGATGATCTGGGAGAAGTAAAATTTGGCCTGCATAATTTAAAACCCAGGGACAGTTCTCTGTATTTGGAAATAAGGTGATCACTTACTTATGCAAATTACTTAGGAAAAACTTTTCCACCCCCCCCCCCCCCCCGTTATTCTGTATAATCAAGAGTGTGCTCTACAGCTGCTCCTAAGGAAATGGAAGAAAATTATGTTCCACTTTTAATTTTAAATAAGCAAACTAGTAGGACTTACATAAATTAGAATGTCATTGAATGATCTTTCTATTTTTTTCATACTTTCAAGAAGATATTGACAGTCTTGACTGTGTAGGTTCCTATTATCTAAAGACCTACATATAATTCAGGCATGTGCAGATAGTTATCTATAGTAGACTGAAAGCTGCTTTTTTTCTCTTTGGAAACTGCACACTTCTCCCTTCCTCTGCCTGCCTGGCCTTCCCCTAGTCTCACTCCGCCCCATCTGTCTGACTTCCCCTGAAGCTATTTGATACACCCCACCTCACTTTCAGTGCCATGTTATTGTTTTTAACCATCTACCTTATTATATTGTATTATAATTAGTTATATTCATGAAACTGTGAGTTCTTTGATGAGCATTCATTTTCTTATTTATTTTTGTGTTTGCAGTGCTTAAAGTGGGGCTGATTTATACATGGTGCTTGGTAAAGTTTTGCTGAATTAGTAAGTGCTTAGTCACTAATTTTTCTTGTAGCTCTTCTAAGTATACTGTAGCTCTCCTTGGGAGAAAACTATATTGTGCTCTTTGCTACCTCACAGCTCCAGCACATTGTAACCAATGTCAGATTGTTTTGTAGGCTTGCTGTGAATATCAGTTATCCTGGAAACACTTTATGGAATCAATTCAACAGATACTCAATCTTTGTTATTTTGTCCCCATGTTATGTACTATTAAAATATGTATATAGATGTGAGATGGCTGGCTGAGCTGCCACAGGGGGCAGCTGAAAAGCTGGAGAGAAATTCAGTGGCTGGTGGGTTCCCCCTGGGAAGTGTGGGGTCTAAACCCCAAGCTGGGCTTCTCAGCCTACAGCACCAGAGCCAGGAAAGGAACCCAACTAAAATCTAGCTGTGAAAAGTGGCAGGGTTTCTGGCTGCCAGGAAGAGACAGCTGGAGTCACAGAGAGCCTTTTAAAGGGCCCAACACATATAATTTCAATTGCAGCCACTTACCCTTGGGTCCTGGCAAAAGATGGGTAGAGTGGACTAGAGATGCTGGAGGAAAGTCTGAGGATGGAGGCTTTGGGGAGAGAACTGAGGGAGCAGCTGCCAGGATGCCTGTGCTGAGTCATCCCCCATATTGAAGGAGCCATCTTGCTCAGGCAGAGTACTCCCCTCCTCCAAGTATCATCAGCCTGAGGGGAAGCAATAGCTGCCCCCTCCCCCCACCCAGGAATTATTCTGCCCTACTCTGTGGTGCTTAATAAGCCTGATTACTGATTGCAGATTGACCAGATTAACAATGGAAGGAGACAGCCACAAACTGTGGATTGCTGGTAGCCTTAAACAGGCTGCCTAGGGCCAGACTGGGACACTGCCTGATATCACCAGGGGCGGATCCAGAAAGAGAAAATAGTGAGATGAATTCTGCCGTGGACTTCATGATTTGTGTTTCTCTCCTGCATAACTTTTTAACATTCATTTCTTGACCTTCAAGTCTGTGCATATTAAGTCACTAGTTTTTATAGTATAGTTTATTTCAAATCCTATATTTTGTGCCTCCCTTCTCTTATTCCAGTTTACCTTTTTCTTCTTCTTACATTTGCTTTAAATCTTATATTCTCTCTTGCTACAACTTGTTTCCTTTTCACATCCTTACTATTTCTGCCCTCTCCAGCCTCTCAAAACCATTATTCTTGTCATTATTCATCTCACATTCTTTTTCCCATTCTTAAAATACCCTTATTCTCTCCACCCTTATCGGATCTTTGCTCATTGGTTGTGGATATGATGATTGTTGTTGCATTCCTCCAATTTTATTTATAGATCTTCACTACTTTCGTATTTCAAATCTGAAATTTTACCATTCCCCTCTCCTACTCCATTTTGCCTACCTCCCGTCCTTTTTTTGTTTTAAATTTTGATATTTCCCTATCTTAGCCTGGTTTTCATTCCTCACTCTTAGTATTCCTTCTCCCTCTTACCATCTCAAAATCACTTTTTTCCTTTGGACATCTCTTAAGTTTTTGTTTCTTTTTCCCCCTCTTATACCCCTCCCACCTATATTAATCTTTGCTCGATATTGTTAATAGTGCTGTGATGGATCTCTTTTTTACAATTTGGTTCCCTTTTTTTTCTTCTCTCACTACTTTTTAAAAAAATTAATTTATTGTTTTAAAATTTCTATTTAAACTTAATATTATATGCTTCTCTTCTGTTATTCCATTCTGTCTTCTTCCCTCCCTTTTTTATTTATGATGTAAATTTTTCTTTTTCTCCCTTCTCCTTATACCTATTCCTTGCTCTTACTATTGCTTCTCCCTCAACTCTCTCAAAATCATTTTTGTTTCAGTTAGTTCATACTCGTTTTTCCTTTCTTATAATAGTCTGAATCACTTTACACTTCTATTAATACTGGCTCATTTGCTGTTCATATTGTGATTATGGGTGGGGGTTAATGTTACAGGTGTGGGTTTGTTTCTTGGGCTGTTTGTTTTTTTTCTGGCAGCACCTGTACAACAGCACACAAGATGTGGTGGGCAGAGTGACTCTCAATCAGCCAGCCAGAGGGAAAGACCCACCAAAGAATGACCCAACAACAACAACCAAAACTCATTTACAAGCAGGGAGCCCACATAAATGGCATAAAGGTATTCCAAGAGAATTGAATTCAAGAGATCAAAGAGATTGCACCACTGAATTCACAGATCTCCTACGACAGAAGGTCACACCATGAAGACAGGGAGTCAAAGCAGATCAGTCTAAGAAGCAGAAACAAACAAAAAGAGTCACTTAAAATGGGGAGACAAACAACCCCCCAGTTGAAAGCAAAGGAGGAATCTCCAGAAAAGTCCTAAATAAAATTGATATGAGCGAACTATCAGAGCAAACTTTGAGTTCAAAATAATGGTTATAAAAATGCTCAATGAGCTCAGTGAGAACAAGAAAGACCTCCAGGGAAACTACAAGGAACTTACTGCATACTACACCAGCAATGAAAAAGGACAGAAACTATCAATAAAAGACAGGAGGAAATGAAGAATACAATATCTGAAATGAAGAACAGAATAGAAGGAATTAAAAGCAGACGTGATGAAGCAGAGGATCAAGTCAGCAAGCTGGAGGACAAGGTGGAAAACAATTCCCACACAGAATAACAAAATGAAAAAAGTCAAAAAGGACAAAGAGGGGTTAAGGGAGCTGTAGGACAACATGAAACATAATATCTGTATCATAGGGATACCAGAAGGAGAAGAATAGGAGCAGAGGCTAGAAAATCTTTTTGAAAAAGTAATGACAGAAAACTCCCCTAACGTGATGAGAGAAAAAGTCATGCAAACCCAAGAAGCACAGAGGGCTCAAATCAAAATGAACCCAAAGAGGCCCACTCCAGGATATATCATAATTAAAATGGCAAAATTTAAAGACAAAGAAAGAATCTTAAAGGCAGCAAGGGAAAACGGCTAGTAACATACAAGGAGCCCCAATAAGGCTATCAGCTGACTTCTCAATGGAAACACTACAAGCCAGAAGGGAATGGCAAGAAATATTCCAAGTGATGAAAAGCAAAGGACTGCAACCAAGACATTAGTACCCTTCAAGGCTCTCATTTAAAATGGAAGGTGAAATAAGGAGTTTGCCAGACCAAAAAAAAAAAAAGAGCTAAAAGTATATATTTCCACCAAACCAGCATTGCAAGAGATGCTAAAGGGACTGCTTTAAGAAGATGAAGAAAAAGACGGGGAGAGAGCAACACAGGTACAAAGGGAAAAAATGGCACTGAATAAGTACCTATCAATAATAACCTTAAATGTAAATGGATTAAATGCTCCAATCAAAAGACATAGGGTAGCTGAATGGTAGCAGAATGGAAGAAAATGGGATGTGCATACATTCTGTCTGTAAGAGACCCATGTCAGAACAAAAGATCTACAGAGACTGAAAGTGAAGAGACAGAAAAAAACTATTCCAAGAAAATGGACGTGAAAAAAAAGCTGGGGTAGCAATACTACTTACCAGACAAAATAGATTTCAAAACAAAGGCCATAAAAAGAGACGCAGGAGGACACTTCATAGTACTTAAGGGAATAATTCATTAAGAAGATGTAACCCTTGTATACATACATGCACCCAACATAGAAGCACCCAAGTATATAAGGCAAATTTTGGAGGACTCAAAGATATTGACAGCAACACACTCATAGTAGGGAATTTTAAACCCCATTGTCAACAATGGATAGGTCTTCCAAAGAACCAACAAGGATATTGTGACATTGAACAACACTCTAGCTCAAATGGATTTAATGGATATATAGAGAGCCTTTCACCCCAAAGAAGCAAAATATACATTCTTCTCAAATGCACATGGAACATTTTCAAAGATAGACCACATGGTAGGACACAAAACAAGCCTCAGCAAATTCAAGAAAATTGAAATCATATCAAGGGTCAGATCTTAATGGCTTGAAATTTAGAAACCAATCTCAAGGAAAAACTCAAAAACATTCATATTCATGGAGACTGAATAACATGCTATTAAGTAATAAATGGGCTAATAATGAGATGAAGGAAGAAGTCAAACATTTGGAAACCAAAGAAAATTAACACACAACAGCCTAAAACCTATGGCACACAGCAAGTCCTGAGAGAGAAGTTCAAAGTAATACAGGACTACCTAAAAAAGATAGAGAAATTTCAAGTAAACCACCTACCCCCCAAATCTATAAGAACTAGAGGAACAAGAACAAAGCACAGAGTGAGTAGAAGAAAGGAAATGTTCAAGAGCAGGGCAGAGAGAAATAATATAGAGACTAAAAGAACAATTCAAAGGATCAATAAATCCAGGAGCTGGTTCTTTGAAAGGATAAACAAAAATTGACAAGCTTTTAACCAGACTCATCAAGAAAAAAAGAGAGAGGACCCAAATAAATAAAATGAGAAACAGAAGAGGAGAAATTACAACTGATACCACAGAAATACAAAGGATTGTAAGAAATTACTATGAACAACTATAGGCCAAGATTGTACATCCTGGGCAAAATGGACAAATTTCTAGAAAAAATATAATCTACTAAAACTGAATTAAAAAGAAGCAGAAAGTCTGAACAGACTAATAACAACTAGTGAAATAGAAGCAATAGTCAAAATACTCTCGGCACACAAAAGCCCCGGACTGGATAACCTCACAGACAGATTTTACCAAATGGGAAAATTAATTCCTACCCTTATCAAACTATTTCAAAAAATTCGAGAACAGGGGAGACTCCCAGACTTGTATGTGACCAGTATTACCCTAATTCCAAAACAAGGAAAAGCACAACAAAGAAAGAAAACTACAGGCCAACATCACTGATGAACATAGATGTTAAAATCCTCAACAAAATATTGGCAAACCAGATCTAGCAATACATTGAAAAGATCATACACCATGATCATGTGGGATTCACCCCAGGGATTCAAGGATCGTATAATATATGCAAATCTATAACTATAATACATCACATAAACAAAATGAAGAACAAAAATCACATGATCAAATCAATAGATGTTGAAAAAACATTTGATAAAGTACAACACCCATTTATGATAAAAACCTTCAGCATAGTGGGGATAGAGCCAGGATATCTCAATATAATAAAGGCCATATATGAGAGACCTACAGGCAACATCATGTTCAACAGGCAAAAACTAAAAGCTTTCCCTCTAAAATCAGGAGCAAGACAAGTGTCTCCACTTTCACCACTTTTATTCAACGTAGTATTAGAAGTTCTAGCCACAGTAATCAGGAAAGAAAAAGAAATAAAAGGCATCCAAACTGTAAAGGAGAAAGTAAAACTGTCATTTGCAGGTGACATGACAATGTACATAGACAACCCTATAGGCCACCAGAAAACTACTTGACCTAATAAGTGAACTTGGAAAAATAGTGGGATACAAGGTCAATATTCAGAAATCGAAGGCATTTTTTTGTATACCAACAATGAAATATCAGAAATAGAAACTAGGAAAAAAGTTCCATTTACTATAGCAACAAGAAAAGTAAAGTACGTAGGAATAAACTTAACCAAGTAGGTAAAAGACTTGTACTCAGAAAACTACAGAACACTGAAGAAAGAAATTAAAGAAGATACAAATAATGGAAGCATATACCGTGTTCATGGATTGGAAGAATTAACATCATCAAAACGTTCATCCTACCCAAAGCAATCTATAGATTCAACGCAATCCCTATTAAAATACCAATGACATACTTCACACATTTGGAACAAATATTTCAAAAATTTACATGGAACCAAAAATGACCCGGAATGGCCTCAGCAATCTTGAGATAGAAGAACAAAGTAGGAGGGATTACAATACCCAATGTCAGACTGTATTACAAGGCCACTGGAATCCATACATTCTGGTGGTGGCATAAGAACAGACACATGGATCAATGGAACAGAATAGAGTCCAGAAATAAACGCATGTCTCTGTGGTGAATTAATGCATGTCTCTGTGCATGTCTCTTAAACGCATGTCTCTGTGTTTGACAAAGGGGGCAGGAGCATACAGTGGAGTAAAAACAGCCTCTTTGACAAATAGTGTTGGGAGACCTGAAATGGTACATGCAAAAAAATGAAACAGGACCACCAACCCCCCCACCAAGCACCAGAATAATCTCAAAATGGATAAAAGACTTAAACATAAGCAGTGACACCATGAAAGTCCCAGAGGAAAACATAAACAATAAAATTTCAGATACCCTACTTAGCAGTATTTTTGCTGATATGTCCTTTAGGGCAAGGGAAATAATAATGGGATTACATCAGATTAAAAACCTTTTACACAGCCCTGACTGGTGTATGTCAATGGATTGAGCACCAGCCTGCAAACCAAAGGGTCACCAGTTCAATTCCCAGTCAGGGCACATGCCTGTGTTGCATACCAGTTCCCCAGTTTGTGGCATACAAGAGGCAACCACACATTGATGTTTCTCTCCCTCTCTTTCTCCCTCCCTTCCCCTCTCTAAAAATAAGTAAATAAAATCTTTCAAAAATAAATAAAAACCTTTTGCATGGCTAAAGAAAACATTAACAAAATTAAAATGGAACCAACTCTATGGGAAAACATATTTGCTAATGATACCTTGCACAAGGGTTCAATCTCCAAAATATATAAAGAACTTATAGGACTCAACACCAGGAAGACAAACAATCCAATTAAAAAATGGGCAAAGGACCTGAACAGACACTTCTCCAAGGAGGACATACAGAGGGCCCAGAGGCATATGAAGGCATGCTCAACATCACTAACCACCAGAGAGATAAAAATTAAGACAATGAGGTACACCTCACACCGATCAGAGTGGCCATGATTAGCAAACAATAAGTGCTGGTGAGGATGTGGAGAAAAGGTAACCCTAGTACACTGTTGGTGGGAATGAAGACTGGTACAGCCACTGTGGAAAACAGAATGGAATTTCCTCAAAAAACTAAAAGTGGAGCTACCTTTTGACCCAGCGATTCCACTGCTGGAACATACCCTACGAATCCTGAAACATAAGTTCAAAAGAACCTATTCACCCCAATGTTCATAGCAGCACAATTTACAATAGCCAAGTGCTGGGAACAGCCTAAGTGTCCCTCAGTAAATGAGTGGATCAAAAAACTGGTATATTTCACAATGGAATACCATGCAGCAGAAAGAAGAAAGGAACTCCTACCTTTCGGGACAGCATGGGTGGAACTGGAGAGTATTATGCTAAGTGAAAAATGCTAGGCAGCAAAAGACAATACCAGCTGATCTCACTTACAAGAGGAACCTAATGAACAAAACAAACAAGCAAAATAGAACCAGAGGTATGGAAACAAGGAACAGATTGACAGTGACCAGAGGGAAGGTGGGTGGGGCATAAGATGGGAAAGAAGGGTAAGGGTCTAATCAGTGAATAGGTATCAAAGGCCTAGGAGCATGGATAACAGGGTGGGGATTGACTGGGAAGCGGGTGTGGGTAAGGCATGGGAGAGCAATGGGGGAAAATTGGGACAACTGTAATAGAACAATAGTCAGTCAATAAACATGTATATAGTTGTTGCCAAGATTTTTATTGAATTTAAATATTTTTGTGTTTAATTAATTCAAGTGTTCATATCTGATAGAGTTCTTGTGTGAAGGGTAAGTTCATTGTGGTCAGTAACAAAACCTAAACCGTATGTGTTGTTTTGGTAAATGAATTGAGCGTATCAGTTGAATAAAGTTATAATATATTTGGCTTTTTATTTTTTTGTCCTTTGGCTATTATTTACTATGATTCCTTGAAGTTAATTTCAGAGCTTACTCCAGGATAAGGAGTTGGAATTATATAGGAATTCACATACCTCATTAGCTCCTTGCTTTAATTTAAAAAGAACTACTTCTGGGATTAGAGCTCTCTTGATGAAATTGTTAAAATGTGAAATTTGAATTTATGACTTTCTTAAAGACTTGAATGCATTTTGCTTGCCAGTATTTAATTTTTTTTTCTTTTTAGTTTTAATTTTGATTTGCTGTTACTACTGATATCTGAGCCAAAGTGGTGATGCTGCCTGAGGGAAATATCTACATCCCCTAAGTCAACACTGACACGGTAAGAGTATCTGCCTTTTACCCTTAAAGCCATTTAATTTTCATAATGTTGTAGTTTAGAATTTTAATTAGAAATAAAATAGGTAAAATACATTAATATTTAAAAGTATAAAATGTTAATATATTTTAACAGAAATATTAAGAGATAATATTTTAGAATATTATCTTTGAATCATAATCAATAGTAAGAATTTGATATATTCTCATATTTTATATGAATATTAAATGTAACTATATAGTTTATTGAACTGGGGTCTCATTTTCACCCCTGTATATTTTGCCCATTTACTTTTTACCTCTTGAGGTTTAAGTAGTTTTTTAATTCTCTGATCCTTGTTAATAGTGAGTTGGTAAGAGAAGTGAAGATGATAAAACAAGCCTAGTCAGTTTTTACCATCTCTTACTCTGAACTGAAATGAACTGAAGTGCTCGTGAGTCCAACAGTGGCTAATATGAGATTTTGAATTATTTAAGGATTTAAATGGTTTATTCTGCTCTGTCTTTGAGGGATAATGCAAGAGTAGTAAGACATAGCAGACTATTCAGATAAGTTATTCCTTTGAGCTTCACTTTCCTCATGTATAAAAATGCCATCATTTGCCCTTAATGTTTTATAAAGTTGTAAAAATCAAATGAGATGTTGTATGTGGAAGTGTCCTCCCCTTCCCCCTCCTTTTTTTTTTGGCAAGTGTAGATGGAGAATAACAGGTCTTTGGATTTGAGATGGGTATTGAGAGAGAACATATTCTTTTAATATCTGTGCAGGAGTATCCAACCTTTTGGCATCTCTGGGCCACCCTGGAAGAAGAGTTGTCTTGGGCCACACATTAAATGCACTGTGACATGTAGTCACAAAAAATTCTTATAATGTTTTAAGTAAATTTATGATTTTGTGTTGGGCCACATTCATAGTCATTGTGGGATGCATGGCTTCAGGCTGGACACCCCTGCTTAGAGGAGAGGATACTAGGAGACTTGATTTCAGATCCTATTTCAGTTTGACTTTGGGAATATCACTTTATTAATTTACTGTTGGAAAAGTCAATTTAATTCTCATACTTTCAGTTTGCAGATAAATTTTCAGGAATATGTCTGTATTCTTTGACTACAGTGGAATTACTGTATTTTGTCATGTATAATGCACATCTTTTTGTGCAAATTTTTGAGGAAGAAATAAGGATGTGCATTATACATGGGTAATACTAATTCCGTATCTATATAAATGTTTTAAATTTTTATTTATGCTTATGCATTAGAAGTGCAACTCTAGAAAGCAATAATGATGCCTGTATGCAAAATAATACCTTGAAATATGATAATTGGTTTTGTTTCTAAATATAAATTAAAAAATTGAATAAAAAAACTAAAATGAAAGATATTTTTCCTGAAAGTTGGGGCCAAAACATGGTAACACATTATACACAGGAGCACATTATACATGACAAAATATGGTAAGCAAGAAATCAGTATCAGATAACTGGGAAATCTCCCAATATTTTGAAATTAAATATAACATTCTGAAAATACCATGGGCCAAAGAGGAAGTCTAAAAGGAAATTAGAAAATAATTTAAACTGAATGAAAATAAAAATACAACATCAAAATTTATGGGATATACCTAAAGCATTACTTCAAGGGGAAATTTACAGTGTTAAAATCTTATATTAGAAAATGGAAGTTTTAAAAGAATTAAAAGTTTCACCTTAAGAAATTAGAAGGCAAAGAGCAAATTAAACCCAGAACGAGCAGAAGATGAAAATAATAGAAAGCAGAAATCATTGAAGTAGAAAACAGGAAAACAATTTTAAAGAGTCAGTGAAGACAGAAAATTGTTCTTTCTGTCTTCTAATATATACAAAATTGATAAATCTACAGTCACACTAATCAGGGAAAAGAAGAGAGAGCAGACATTTCTAATATCAAAAATAGAGACCTTAAATATAAACCCTACAGATATTAAAAGGAAGCTAAGGGAATATTAAAACTTAGATAAATGGACAAATTCCATCAGAGACTTAGTTAGCTATAGCTACCACCTTACTCAAGAAATTGAATTTGTAGTTAAAAATGCCCCCCAAAAGGAGGTCCCAAGTCCAGATGGACTCACTGGTGAATTTTCCCAACCTAATAAGAAATTAATAATAACAATAGGTACAAACTTCAGAAAATAGGGAAGGAACACTAATTTATGAGGCCAGTATTACTGTGATACAAAAAAAAAAGGTATTTCTCAACAAAATATTAGCAAATTTAATAGAATTTATATAAAAAGGATAATATACCAAAGTACAGTTTATTCCATTGATGCACTATTGGTTCCTCATTTGGAAATAAATCAATACAGTTCACATTAGCAACAAACTAAACAATCAAATTTTTAAAACCTATATCATCATAATAGATGTAGAAAAATATTTAATAATATTTACCATCCACTCATGATAAAAACTCAGAAAAATAGGATTAGAAGGGAGCAGCAACTTTTTCAACTTAATAATAGGTATATATGAAAATATTATATCTAACACCATAATTATTTGTGAAGGACCTAAATGTTTTTTCCTAACATTAGGAACAATGAAGAATGGTAACTCAACATTCCTATTCAGAATTGTCCTAGTCAGTGCAGTAAAGCAAGAAAAAAGAAATAGAAGGCCTTTGGGTAAAGAAAAAAGACAAATCAAATTCAGAATTCCTATAGCAAAGGACCTGAGACGTGTAGAGTTTAGCTTTCTAGGCTCTGTGATATAGAGGAAAGGCTAGGAGGAGATCAGAATAGATGTTCAATGACAGTAGACAACATTAACTGTATTTTGTTTGTTTTTTGTGGTTATGATCTAAAAATCATGAAAACCAGGGGAACATTTATATTCGGTTGTGGTTTTAAGTTTCTGTTTTCTTTTTTTTTTTTTTTTAAGTTTCTGTTTTCTTTAAAGTTAAAAGTCAGCATAATCTGTTGGGAGTTTAAGTTCAACATTTTCTTTCTAATATGTGCAAACAGCTCTGTGTAGTACTTAAAAGTTATGTATTAAAACTTTATTAAGCAGCTCTTTTTGTTATGAAGAAAGAGAATGAAACAACATCAAGATTTTCTCTTAAAACTTAAGAGGGCAAACAAAATATTTGTTAAATTTGTTATAACTATCATTTGGCTTTGGATGATTTCAAATTGTTTTGTTTGCTTGCTGTCTATATCTTAGAATGCATTGACATGTTTTATGTGATAATATAAGCCATGTATTATGCTTATTGATTTCTGCTACATAATTTTCAAATGCTTGCTTAATTTTATGATGGTTGGCAGTGTAGAATTAAGGAAATCTTAAGTCCTATTCCCAGTTGCCTGGGATAGTTATTTGACAAGACAGTACTCTGGATGGTTTGCTAGAATCATTTTCTAAGTTTTTTGCAATAGAATAGTTTTTCAGCATAAGTAGAATGCTTAACAAATTTATATAAATATATAATTTAATAACTATGCATTTCTACTTCAATGGCATATTTGTGACCAAATCAGTTGGTGCTGCATACTTTGGATGGTAAAGGGGTATAACAGAGGCAGTGTAAGTTGAGTAGTTACTAGAAAATCTTGGGTTCAAATGCTAAAAAATAGTCTTTTTGCCTTTGAGCAAAATCCACTTAAATCCTCGATCCTTCATTTTTCCCTCATTTGTAAAAGGAGAACAGTAATCTTTATTTCCAGTTATATTGAGAAATAATTGATAACATCATTGCATCACTATATAAGTATAAGGTGTAAGGCATGAAGTTTTGATTTACATATATTGTAAAATGATTATTGTAATAGATTCAGCTAACATCTGTCTTCTCATATAGAGATAATAGAAGTAAAGAAAGAAGAAGAAAGGAAAATGTTTTTTTCCTTGCGATGTGAGCTCTTAGGATTTATTATCTTAACAATTTCCTTATGGAGCATACAGCAGTGTTAGCTATAGTCATGTTGTACATTACATTCCTAGTGCTTATTTATTTTATAACTGGAACCTTGTGCCTTATGGAAGTTTGTAATCTTGATGAGCTGCTGAAAACTTTAAAACAATACTAGAGTATCGAGCAGACAAAGAATACTCAAATGGTGATGTTAATAGAGGATATTTGTTGGAGAAATATTAAAAGACTGGAAACTGAGGGAACCAGTTTTGAATTGGATTGGAAAAATTATTACAGTTGCGTTTTCCACAGAAATAACAAAAAAATCCTAAAGTTTGTGTGGAACCACAAGAGACTCCAAATTGCCAAAGACTCCTAAAAACAAAAACAAAAACCAAACAGGAACTATATTACAAAACTATAGTAATCAAAACAGTATAGTGTTGGCTTAAAAACTGACTCAAAGATCAATGGAACTGAATAGAGTCCCAAAATAAATTCACACTTATACAGTCAATTAATTTACAACAAGAGAGCCAAGAACATGCAGTGTGGGAGTGGATAGTTTCTTCAATAAATGGTTTTGGGAAAACTGGACAGCTTCATGAAAAATAATGAAACTAGACTACTATCTTATACCATACCCCAAAATAAACTCAAAATGGATTAAAGACTTGAATGAAAGACCTGAACCATAAAATTCTTAGAAGGAAACATAGGTAGTAAGCTTCTTGACATTGGTCTTGGAGATAAAATTTTGGATCTGACTCCAAAGCAAAGGCAACAAAAGCAAAAATAAGGGGTACTGCACAAATTTTTAGCACCGTAAAGGAAACCATCAACAAAATGAAAAGGCAACTTTTTAAGTGGGAGAAAGTATTTTCAAATCATATATCTGATAAGGGGTTAGTATGGAAAAAATATATAAGAAACTCATAAAATTCAATAGCAAAAAATCCCAAACAGTATGCTTTAAAAATAGGTAGATGATCTAAATAGATATTTTTTCCAAAGGAGAAATACAGATCGTCAGCAGATACATGAAAAGATACTCAATATCACTAATTGTCAGGGCAATGCAAATGAAAATCATAATGAGATAACAGCTCAGATCTGTTAAAATGGATGTTATCAAAAAGACAAAAATTAACAAATGTTGGCAAGGATGCAGAGGAAGGGGAACGCATGTACACTGCTGGTGGGAATGTAAAATGTTCCAGCCACTTTGGAAAACAATATGGAAGTACCTCAAAAACATTAAAAATAGTACTACTGTATGATCAACTATCCCACTTCTGGGTAACTGAAAAAAAGGAAAACACAAATTTGAAGATATTTGCACTCCCAGGTTTATTGCATTGTTATTTTCAATACCCAAGATATGAAAACAACCTAAGTGCCCATTGATGGGTGAATAAATAAAGAAGATGTGGTATATATGCAGTGGAATACTATTTAGCCATAAAAAAGAATGAAATCTTGCCATTTGTAGTAACATGGATGGACCTTGAGGGCATTATGCTAAGTGAAATAAGTCAGACACAAAAAGAAATATAATTGATCTTATTTAAATGTGCAATTTTAAAACAACAATTAATAGCAACAACAAAACCCAAATTCATAGACACAGAAAACAGATTGGTAGTTGTGAGAGGTGGTGGGTAAGGGGTGGGAGAAACGGGAGAAGGGAGTCAGAACATCTAGATTTCGGTTATAATTGAGTCCTGGGGATATAATGTACAGCATAGTGACCAAAGTTAATGATACTGTATATTGCATTTTTAAAAGTTACTAAGAGAGTAGACTTTAAAGTCCTCATCACAAGAAAAAAATTTTTAGTAATTATATATGGTGATGGATGTTATCTGGACTTATTGTGGTTATCATTTCACAGTACAGTTGACTCTTTCAATGTGGGTTTGAACTGCACAAGTTCACTTATACATAGAAACACATGTTCAAGGGGAAAATTTGTTTTCCATCCCAGTTGGGAATCTGAGTATTTAGAGTACTGACTTAACTTATACATGGATTTTTTACTACAGAGGGTAGTTAGCACCCCTATGCCCATGTTCAAAGGTCAACTGTATATACAAATATTGAATCATGTTGTACATCTGAAACTAATATAATATTATATGTCTATTATACCTCAACCCCCTCCCCTCCCCAAAAAACTGTGACATCTGACTGAACTGGTTTCAAATTTAAGTTCTTATACTTACTAATCATGTCATTCTGGATGAGCTACTTTTTGAGCCCCGATTCCTTTTTATCTGCTAAGTAGGGGCAATATCAACCTGTAAAGTTGTAGTGGGATGTAAAAGACATAATGTATAGAAAATGATCATATATGTAAAACATTCTCACTTGTCATCTTTAAACTGGTGTACTAATACAGCTTTATGATTTTGTTTCTTTGGTGATTTTCTATGAAGTTACTTAGAAACCCTGACTAATCCTCTTTGGTGGTAATCAGGATTTACTGTCGGATGTGTTTAGAAGGTTAGAGCTGATAGGATGCCAGGCTTGATGATTGAGATCAAGTACATAAGTTGCAAATTTGAGGTATTTTACCCTCTAGTATTCCTCTTCCTGCTTTCATGGGTCAGACAATTGAGAATAGTTAACTCATTGTTACCATTTTAACTTTACCTGTTAACCATTTAAACTTTCACAAACACATTTTCTAGTTGTCAAAAGTACTATCATCATGATGATTTTTATTTCTAAAAAACACAGAAACTCAAGTTTAGTAGCATGTATGCTATAGCTTTACTCCTATTTTGACTTTATATTATTTTGTTTTCTTTATGAATATGAAACTGACAAAATATGGCTATTTTTTACCAACAAAAGTGGTCATTTCTTATTGTTTGGCTTGTTTCTCAGAGTTTGGTAATAGTGGTTCCTTTACACAGTGGGCCAAACATTTAATTTGGTATTTTATAATCTGTTGTTTACTCTAGGAACTTAAATTTATTTTTAATGCATTTTGGATTTTTCTTGTTAATTTTTTTGGTGAATGTCATTCTCAAATAATTGAGGCAAAAGAGTAAAAGAAAAAAATATGTGCTATATCTTTCTTAGCAAAAAGAAAAAATGCTAACTCATTTTTGAAAAAAGTTTTATGGTTAACTAAATAATTAGAAACAAAAACTAAAGATTGTTAAGAATGGAAACTTGAGGCCATAGGTCATACATAACAGGTAGATTCTGAGTACCTGAAAATTCTTTTTGAAGTTTTCAACTTCTTTGAGTTTGGTGTTTTTCAGGAAGTCATATCTCCTTAGTAAATGTTAAAATACTTTTGAGGTTTTAGCTCCTGAGTATTTTGATGTTTTGCTATATTTTAATGTAGTAAACAGCTTATGAGCTTTTCCTATTGGTCACAATGTGAGTATAGGCTGATTGTGGTTCTGATAGCTGGCCTCTTCATCTTATCTAATTAAAGTGAAAAGGGAGGTAGTGAAATTTTTTGTCAAGTATTTGTTCACAGGCATAATGTCTAGTGTTTGTGTTTCACTTTATGGCTTTCAAGTGTATCATCTCATCTCATCACAGTACTTTGAGGTAAGCAGCAGATACTGTTGCTTCCTTATTTTAAATAAAGACAGGGGTTAAGTGGGATTAAATAATCTGCTTCCCCAGGGCTCAGATCTTGAAGAATTTGGAGCTTCTGCTTGTCACTCTGTCTACTTCCCTGTGGGCTTGTGTGGCTGCTGTTCCAGAATGCCAGACTCCTTGAAGAAGAGCTGTCTGTATTCAGACTTTTTGAAGTGGGACCCTGTCTGATTAGGTTGGTAGAGACAAATTCCCTTTAGATGAGAGAATTGTGTAGGAGGAAAACCTTTTTAAGGAATTGAGTTAGCATTTCCGCTTGCTGTTTTTAATAATGCCATTAACTGTAGCCTTTTGTAAATATTCTTCTGGAGCTCTGTGTGTGTAGTCACTAAATTTATTTTTTATATCTGCTTTTTTCTGTGTGATATTTAGTGGCTCATGATTTGTTTCTGATTGACCATGTTGTTAGAATATAAATATTAAATAAGTGTTCAGTGACCTCCCACTTTATCTTCTGCTCTTATCTTTCACTCACCTCCACTGATCCTTTTTTAAG
The DNA here is from genome assembly GCF_004126475.2 of Phyllostomus discolor. Lineage (NCBI taxonomy): Eukaryota > Metazoa > Chordata > Mammalia > Chiroptera > Phyllostomidae > Phyllostomus > Phyllostomus discolor. The sequence continues at coordinate 110,723,312 of NC_040904.2, forward strand.
ACAGGTTTATTGAGGCATAATTGACATACAATAAATTCTGACTGTTTAAAATGTACAGCCTAACACTGACATATGTATATATCCATAAGACCATGACCACAAATAAAATAATGAGCACATCATTACCCACAAGCTTTCTAATGGTTCTTTGCCATCTGCCCCCCACATGTCCCCAGCCTGCAGGTAGCCATTTATCTGCTCTCTGTCACTAAAGATTAGTTTGCATCTCCCAGAATCTTACTGTAAAGGAAAAATACTCCTTTGTGTATCTCCTGTACTCTCAATACTTCACTACAACTGCCTCACTTCTGACACTAGATGTGTGGCATTTCTACACATCAGGCAACTTTGCAACACCAGCTGAGTGTCCTGCAGTTCCACTGAGTTCTGACATTTATCCACCTGGAAATAGTATTAGATCCCTCAGGTAGGGCTTTTGTTTAACAAGACTGCCCCCTACCCCACTCAACTTCAGTTGAGAGGTTCCTGTGACACCCTACAGTGGCTTAATTAATTAGTTTGTATGGCTTACAGAACTCAGGAAACCAGTTAGAAACTTACTAGATCATCATAACTGTCTTGAGATTCATCCATGTTTTTTGCGTGTATAAGTTATTCTATAAATAGTACAAGTAATTTATCCATTCACCTGCTGATGGAGTTTTGGGTTATTTTGGCTATTACGAATAAAGTGTGAACATTCAGGTACAAGTCTTTATGTGGGTTAAATGCTTTTATTTGCATAAACACCTAGGAGTAAGTGGCGGAATCCACTGGATTAGTGTGTGTTTAACTTTTTAAGAAAATGCCAAACTGTTTTCAAAGTGATTGGGTTATTTTACATTCTCTTCAGCAGAGTATGCGAGTTCCAGGTTCTTCAGATCCTTACCTGTACTTGGTATGGTCAGTCTTTTGAAGTTTAGCCATTCTTTTGGGTATGTAGTGGTATCTCATTTTGGTTTGGGTTTGCATCTCCTTAATGACTAATGATGTTGAACATCTCCATGTGCTTATTTGCCATCTGTATCCTTCTATGAAGTTTCTGTACATGTATTTTGTTTCTATTTTCAATTGGATAGTTTCTATTGAGTTCTATTTATTTATTTTGAATTCCTAAATTTAAAAATTTTTCAATTACATCGGCATTCAATATTATATTAGTTTCAGGTTTTCAGCATATGGTTAGACATTTATATAACTTATGAAGTGATTCCCCCATGAGTCTAGTAACCACCTAACAACATACATAATTATTGTACTAGTATTGACTACATTCCTTATGCTGTACTTTACATCCAAGTGACTATTTTGTAACTGCCAAATTGTGCTTCTTAATTCCTTCACTTTTTCCACTCAGCTCCCAAACTCTCTCCCATCTGGCAGTCTACGATTTATTTTCTGTATCTGTGAGTTTGTTTCCATTTTGTTTATTTATTTTGTTTTTTTTTTAGATTCTACATATAAGTGAAATAACATATTTGTCTTTCTCTGGCTTATTTCACTTAGCATAATACCCTCTTGGGTATTTATGTTGTTGCAAATGGTAAGACTTCATTCTTTTTTATGGCTAAGTAGTATTCCATTGTATTGCTATATATGTACCACAATTTCGTTATATACTCATATGTCCATAGACACTTAGGTTGCTTTCATGTCTTGGCTGTTGTAAATAATGTGCAATAAGCATAGGGATGCATATATCTTTTCAAATTAGTGTTTTAGATTTCTTTGGACAAATACACAGAAATGGCATTGCTGAGTCACATAGTAATTCTATTTTTAATATTTTGAGGAACCTCTATATATTTTTCACAGTGGCTTCAACAATTTGCAATCCCATCAACAGTGCAGGAGGGTTCCATTTTCTCCACATCATCATCTTCAACACTTGTTCTTTGTTGATGTATTGATTGAACATCTTTTCATATGTCTATTGCATATCTGTGTTCTCTTTGAAGAAGTATCTACCCAGATCCTCTGCCCATTTTTTAATTGGATTGTTGTGGGGTTTTTTGGTGCTATATGAGTTCTTTATATTTTCGGATATTAACCTCTTATCAAATATATCATTAGCAAATATCCTTCATTCAGTAGGTTGTCTTTTCATTTTACTGATGCTTTCCTTTTCTGCGCAAAAACTTTTTACTTTGATGTAGTCCCATTTGTTTATTATTTTTCTTTTGTTTCCCTTGCCCTAGGAGATATACTCAGAAAAATATTACTAAGAGCAATGTCATATTCCTGATGAACAAAAATGCAAAATTCCTGAAAGCAATTCTAGGACTTTTACAGTTTTGTGTTTTACATTTAAGTCATTAATCCATTTTAAGTTTATTCTTGTATGTAGTGTAAAAAAGTAGTCATCTCATTGTATTTGCATGTATTTGTCCAATTTTTTCAGCACTGTTTATTGAAGAGACTGTCTTTAACCTTCTGTGTTAACGATTAATTGGTCATATAGACTTGGGTTTACTTGGGTTTATTTCTGGTACATATATATTAATACCTCCAATTTTGTTTTTCTTCCTCAAGATTGCTTTGGCTATTTGGGATCTTTTGTGGTTTGATACACATTTTTGGATTATTGGAGAAGGGCCAAGATGTTGGTATAGGTAAACACAGCTCACCTCCTCGCACAACCATCAAAACTACAACTAAACTATAGAAAAACCATCAGAACCATCAGAAATTCAGCTGAATGGAACTCCTACAACTGTGGATTAAAGAAGAAGCTATATTGTAACTGGTAGGAGGGAGAAAGACACAGAATGGGTTTGTCCCATACCCATGTGTAGTGGCTAAAAATTGGGAGGGATATCTCAGGAGTGAAAGGCTTGAGCCCCACACCAGGCCCCCCCAGCCCAGGGTTCCAGTGCCAGGAAGAGAAGATGCTAAAACTTCTGCCTGTAAACTCGAGCGAGGATTGAGGCTGTGGAAGCTGGAAACTTCTGGACTCCCTGGTAGTTGTTCTTAAAGGGCCCATGCATAGACTTACACTCATAAGCTCTGAGCTCCAGCATGAGGGCAGCAGTTTGAAAGGCATCAGAGACATACAGGGAGGAGCTGAATTGTCCAGCATTCCAGTGGGCGGTCAGCTTTCTCCCAGACAGCAGTGCTGTCAGAGGCTACTGTCCCTTTTCTGAGCCCTCTCTACGCAGAACCACAGAGCTGACAGACAGGTGCCATATCTGAGACTCCATCAGCCTGGTTCACACTATTTGTCCCACTCTGGTGATTCCCTGAGGGTTTACCCAACTCAACTTTTGGCCCAGCCCAAGCTCTTCCAGTGGTATTTCCAAACAAATGGCTTATCTTGGTCCATGCTTCAGATTTTCCTCAATTACCTCAAACAAACACCACCTGGCATCCGTGAACCTTGTCACCTCTAAGTTACCTTAAGGCCAGAACTGGCAGCAACCAGCTTTGGTTCACAGCTTGACCATGCCTGGGTACCTCCAAGCCCAGAACAAGTAGCAGCCATCTTCAGATCCCTGTGTAGCTTATGGTGTGTGACCCTGGGCAGAGCATAGATAGTGCCTGACCTTGGATGTGGCAACAACAGTCAAGGCTCAACTACAAGAGGAGGGTATACACGGCCCACAGAGTGGGTGCACCTCCAGTTCCCAGCTTGGGTATGAGGGGAAGCTGTGCCACAGGACCTGACAGGATACCTACTATGTTTGGCCACTCTACAAAGTCTGGGAGACATAGAAGCTCTATCTAATACATAGAAACAAACACAGGGAGACTGTCAAATGAGCAACATGGCCCAAATGAAAGAACAGAACAAAACTCCAGAAAAGAACTAAACAAAATGGAGACAGACAAGCTACTAGATGTATAGTTCATAACACTAGTTATAAGGATGTTTAGTGAACTTAGAACTTCAACAGCATTAAAAAAAAAAACATATGGAAACCATAAAAAAGAACCAGTCAGGAATGAAGGATACACTAATTAAAATTAAGAATAATTTACAGGGAATCAACAGTGCAGTGAATGAAACCAAGAATCATATCAGTGATTGGAATATAAGAAAGCAAACTACACCCAATCAGAGCTGCCAAAAAAAAAAAAAATCCAAAAAAACTGAGGATAGGGCAAGGAACCTCTGGGACAACTTCAATTATACCAACATTCACATCATTGGGTTACTGAAAGGAGAAGAGAGATCAAGAAACTGGAAACCTACTTAAGAAAAATAATGGCAGAAAACTTCCATAACTTGGTGAAGGAAATAGACATAAAAGTCCAGGAAGCACAGAGGGTCCCAAACAAGGTGAACCCACAGGCCCACCCCAAGGTTAAATTTAAAATACATTTACATTTTACTTGTGCCAAAGGTTAAAGACAAAGAGAGAATCTAAAAGCAGCAAGAGAAAAGCAATTAGTTCCCTACAAGGGAGCTCCCATAAAACTGTCAGTTGATTTCTTAAAAGAAACTTTGCAGGTTAGAAGGAATTGGCAAGAAATATTCAAAATGATGAAAAGCAAGGACCTACAACCGAGATTACTCTATCCAGCAAAGCTATCAATTAGAACTGAAGGACAGATGAAAAGCTTCCCAGATAATAAAGAACTAAAGGAATACCCTACCACAAACCCAGAATTATATGAAATGTTAAAGAATCTTCTTTAAGAGGAACAAGAAGTTAAAAATATGAATGATACAATGGTGACAAATACATATCTATCAACAATTGGGTCTTAAAAAACAAAAACAAGCAGGACAGAAACAGAATCACAGATACAAAGAACTATTTGATGGTTGCCAGATGGGCGTGGGCAGGGGGAAAGCGTGAAAATGGTGAAGGAATTAGGAAGTACAAATTGTTAGTTACAGAATCGTCATGGGAGTGTAAAGTACAGCATGGGAAATAGAGTAGCCAAAGAACACATATGCATGACCCATGGACATGAATAATGGTGTGTGGATTGCCTGAGGGAGTACAGAAGGGCTGGGTGGAGAGGGGCAAAGGTGGAAAAATCGTGACAACTGTAATAGCATAATCAATAAAATATAATTTAAAAAATAGGAGTATTCTAGTTCTGTGAAAAATGCCATTGATAATTTGATACGGATTCCACTGAATCTATAGATTGTTGTGTTGTATGTACTTTTTAACAATGCTAATTCTTCCAATCTATGATAACAGTATATGCTTTTATTTATTTGTTCTTTAGTTTCTATTTTTTTGGTGTCTTATAATTTACTGAATACAGATCTTTTACCTACTCATGTAATTGTTAATATTTTATATTTTGAAGCAATTATAAGTCGGATTGTTTTCTCAATTTCTCTTCCTGGTAGTTTATTATTGGTGCATGAAAATCAGGCAATTTCTGAATATTAATTGGGTACCCTGCAATTTTACTGAATTCGTTCATCAGTTCTAATAGTTTCTTTGGTGGAATATTTAGGGTTCTCTGTATATAGTTTCATGTCACCTGCAAATAATGGCAGTTTTACTTTGTATCCCAGGAATAAATCCCACTTTATCATGTGAATAATCTGTCTAATGTATTGCTGAATTGAGTTTGCTATTATTTTGTTGAGGAATTTTGTATCTTTGCTCATAAGAAATATTGGTCTGTCATTTTCTTTTTGTGTAGTGTCATCTGGTTTTGGAATCAGGGTCAGCACAGCTTCATAAAATAAATGGGGGTCATCTATAATAGTGACAACAGTATAAATGAAATGAATGGTGAAATGAAGAGATGAGGTGAAATGAAGACATGAGATGATGAGAGTAGAGGAGATAATACATGAGAGGAGATGATGAGGTGAGATGAAGAGATGAGATTAGGAGTTAAAGAGATAAGATGATGAGAATGAGATGAAGAAATGGCGAGGCAGTGAGGTAAAGAGGTAATGGTGAGGTGAGATGAGGGGGTGACGAGATCAGGTGATGAAGAGATGATGCACAGATGAGATGAAAGGATGTGAAGAGTTGAAAGGAGAAGTGATGATGAGGTGAGAGGAATGGATGATAATGAAGTGAGGTGAAGAGATGACGAGGTGAGATGAAGAGATGAGGAGGAGGAGGTAAGATGATGAGCTGAGATGAAGAGATGAGGAGGAGGAGGTTAGATGATACAGGATGAAGGTGTTGAAATGAGGTGATGAGATGAAGTAAGGAAGACATGAAGAGATGATGAAATGAAATGAGATTAGATTATGAGATGAGATGAAGAAATGATGAACAGATGAGAGGAAGAGCTGATGATGAGCTGAGGTGAAGAGATAATGAGGAGGTGAAGTTAAGGGATGATGAGGAGGTGAGATGAGGAGGTAATAGGTGGTGAGATGAGGTGATGAGATGAAAGGTGATGAGCCGAGGATGTGGCAAGATGATAGCAGAAAGCATTGAGATAAAGCTGGAAAAGGAGGAGGTGATGGGGCAGTGAAGAGGTGAGATGAAGAGAAGATGAGGTGAGGTGATGAAATGAAGAGATGATGAGATCTTTAAGAAGATGAGATAATGAGATGAAATGATGATCAGATGAGATGAGAGGATGAGGTGAGATGAGATGAAGAGATGATGAGATGAGATAATGAGCTGAGGAGGAGGTGAGGTGAAGAGATGATGATGAGATGGTATGATGATGAAGTGAAGAGATGAAGATTGAAGGTATGATGGGGTGAAGAGCTGATGAACAGATGAGATGAAGACATGATGAGCCAGGGAGGCGAGGGGGCGATGTGAGGAGGTGGTGAGGCGAGGAGGAGGTGAAGAGGTGAGATGAAGAGAAGCTGAGGTGACATGAAGAGAAATGAGGTGAGATGATGAGATGAAGAGATGAGATTAGGTGGTGAGATTAGGGGATGAGGTGATGAGACGAGACAATAAGATGAGAAGAATTAATGAAGTGATGCAAGGAAGAGGTGATGAGGAGGTAAGAAGAAAAGAGGAGGAGGTGAGGTGAAGAGAGGAGATGAGGTAAAAAGAAGATGAAGAAAGTGAGGTGATGAGAAGATGAGCAGGAGAGGTGCTGTGGAGATGAGGTGATGAGAGGAGAGGAGATAATTAGAGGAGATGATGAGAGCAGATAAGGAGATTAGATGATATGTGATGATGAGATGAAGAGATGATGAGAGAAGTGGATGAGATGAGAAGAGAGAATGAGATGAAAGGATGAGATAAAGAGGATGGGAAGAGGAAAGGACATGATGAGAAGAGGAGATGAAGAACTGAAGAGATGATGAGATGAGCTGAAGAGATAATGAGAGGATGAAATAATGGGATGGTGAGAAGATGAGATGATGAGAAGAAATTTGAAGAGATGAGAACAGATGGGATGAGATGAGATGATGAAATGAGAGGAGATAATGAAAAGAGATGATGAGATGATATGAGATGCTGAGAAGAGATATGATGAGAGGAAATGGTGAGATGATGAGATAAAGAGATGAAATGATGAGAAGATGAGAGGAGATGAAGAGATGAGGTGAGGTGGTGATGAGAAGATGTGATGGTAAGATGAGGACATGACATGAGGACATAAAATGATGAGATGAGATGTACTTGGGAGCCTTCCCTGGTCTTCAGTTTTTTGGAATACATTGAGAAGAACAGGTGTTTACTTCTTACTGAATGTGTGGTAAATTTTGTTTATTTCTGCTGTGATCTTTGTTATTTCCTTTTATCCACTCACTTTGGGCTTTGTTTATTGCTTTTTTTTCTATTTTTCTTTATGTTTAAGATTAGACTGTTTATTTTAGATTTTTTTTTCTTGAAGTAGGTCTGTAATGCTATAAATGTCCCTTTTCAAAATCAAGGCTGTTTTGGCTGTATCCCACATTTTGTATCATTGTGTTTTCATTTTTATTTGTCTCAAGATATCTTTTGATTTCTTTTTTTAAATTTTATTTCAATTGTTCAAGTACAGTTTTGTCTTTTACTCCCATCCCACCCCACCCAGCCAACCCTCCCCACCTCCCTTCCACTTCTACCCCCCCTAGTTTTTGTCCATGTGATTTCTTCCTTGAGCTTTTTGTTAACTTGTTCGTGGTTTATTACCATGTTATTTAGCTTCCGTGTGTGTGTGTTTTTAGTTTTCTTGTAGTTGATTTTAAATTTTTACCATTGTGATCAGAGAAGATGCTTGGTATGTCAGTCTTTTTAAATTTATTGAGACTTGTTTTGTATCCTAGCATGTGGTCTATCCCAGAAAATGTTTTGGATGTATACATACATACTTGAGAAGAATATATATTCTGCTACTTTGCATTGAAATGCTTAATTGTTTAATTAATTAATGTTTAATTTAATTATATTTAATTAATAAAAATATTAATTAAATTCATCTGCTCTAATGTGTCATTTAAGGCCACTGTTCCATGTTGATTTTTTTGTCTGAATCTATCCATTGACACCAGTGGGGTGTTTAGTTTCCCTACTTTGACTGTATTGCTATCAATCTCTCCCTTAATGTCCACCAAGGTTTTACTTACTTATTTAGGTGCTCCTATGTTGGGTGTGTAAATGTTTACAAAGGTTATATCCTTTTGTTGGATCTATCCCTATAGTATTATGTAGGGACTATCTTTGTTTCTTGTTATGGCTTTGGTTTGTTTTTGTTGTTGTTTGTTTTATCCTCACCCAAGAACACTTTTCATTGCTGTGAGACAGAGAGAACAAAAGAGAGAGAGAGAGAAAGGGAAAGAAGCATTGATGGGAGAAACACAAATTGGTTGTCTTGTCATATGTGCCCAACCATAGATTGAACCTGCAAGGCAGGCATGTGCCCTGACTGGGAACTGAACCTGTAATCAACGAACTGAACCACACCAGCCAGGGCATGACTTGTGTTTTGAGGTTCACTTTGTGTGATACAAAATTGCTACCCCTTTTTATTTTCATTTCCATTTGCATGGAATATTTTTTTTCCATTTCTTCACTTTCAGTCTGTGTGTGTATCTTTTGTTCTGAGGTGGGTCTCTTGTAGACAGCATATGACTTATGGGTCATGTTTGCTCATTCATTCAGCCACCCTGTGTCTTTTGATTGAAGCATTTAATCCATTTACATTTATAGTAATATCTATAGGTATGTAGTTCTTGCCATTTTATTATTCATATTTTAGTTAAAAATTTTTTCTTTTTAAAGAAGACCCTTCAATGTCTCTTGTAATATTGGTTTGGTGGTGATGAACACCTTCAGTTTTTTCTTGTCCGCGATATTTTTATTGAGTTTCGAGATCTCTTTTATATTGTGCATATAAAAGATACTAAATATATGATCAACACTTTATTAAATATGAGTTTTACTTTTATTTATTTTATTAGCAGTTTTCCCCTTTAACCCCAGAATGATATTTTTGGGAGTGTTGTAGGATTGTTTTCTGTTTTTATTTTGACACTTCCCCAGCCTCCTCACCCCAAAAGTAGTTACTTTTTGACATCTTCTTTACTCTTTTCCTACCTTTTTTTCATTTTTATGTCTGCGTATTTGGTTTGTATTCTCTTTAATTAGGGCCAGGTTCTCAGCTAGGCATACATGAGTAAATCCTTTTCAGGGTGTTGCTCACTCTTTGGGTAGAAATGATCTTTAATCAGTGAATATGTTTGTTGACTGTAGGATGGTCAGTGCATTGTTTGTTGAGCCTGGACTGCCATTACAGTTTTGATCAGGATTGACTTGGCTTACCTGGAGCACCATCAAAGCATTCTAGGCCTGGCCTGAAATACTTCAAAGTCCTTATCACACAACAGGGCAGGAGTTCAGAATCATTGGTGCAAATCCCGCAGGCAGAGCTTACCATCATCTCCTTTTTAATTAAATTGTTCGTTTTTAATCTAATTATACTTGCTAAGTAATTTGTACTTACTATGTAATTTCAGCTTTTTGAAATTTGTTAACTTTTTATGTAACTTAATTCATGGCCATTTTAAAACAATTTTTTTCACATGTTTGAAATGAATATGTTCTGTTGTACAAAATAAAAAAATACTATCAGTTAAAAGTTCATTAATTATATGTTTCAAATCTTATAATGTTTATTGTTTCTGAGATAAGCATGGTGTGTCTAATACAAAAAGGGGTAAAATTTCTCAATATCAAGTGTCAGCCTTCATCTATTTTATTGCTTTTCACTTGAGTTTCTATTGTGTCTTATATTACTAATTATTGCTGTACCTGCCCTTTTTGTTGTTAGCATTTGCCTGGTGTATTTTAAAGGTGTTTTAATTTTCAGCCTTCCTGTTTTTCTTTTGTTTGTTTGAGATGTGCTTTTGAATATTTAGTTTTTGGTGTTTTTTTTTTTAACTGAGTTTGTGCATTGCTTTCTATTACTAGACTGGTCTATTAGGTAAGAACAATGACTTCGGGTCCACTGTACCTGGGTTTGACTTCAGGCTGTACTGTAAACCGGCTATCTAGTGTTAGTCAAGTTTACTTAATTCTTGGTGCCTTAATTCCATCCTTGTAGACGGGAAATACTTAAAGTTTCTATATCATTTTGTAAGAATTAAGTGAGTTAATATATGTAAAGCACCTAATAGTGCTTAACACATTATATAAATCTTAACTATTATTTTAATAGGCAAGTTCACCAGCGAACATTTATTGTAATTAATTTGAATGGCTACTTTAGTGTCTTTATTTATTTTCTAATTTTTATTATTTTTTAATCCTGACCCAAGGATAGTTTTTATTTATTTTTTTTTAGAGAGCGAGCAGGAGGGAAACATTGATGTAAGAGAGAAACATTGATCACTGCATGCTTTACATGCCCCAGCAGGGGTCGAACCTACAACCTTTTGGTGTACAGGATGATGCTCCAACCAACTAAGCCACTCAGCCCAGGGCAATTGCCTTTATTTTTTTTTAAAAAATCAAATATTTTGTCCATCGCTGACTTTATTAGTTTTTTTCCTGCTGTAATGGTTTGTTATTGATATACTCAGTATTTTCCAGTTTTCTACACTAAATTAAAACAATAATTACACAAATAATGCTGATATGTATTCTTTAGAAAACTTGAAACATATTTGAGATTAAAATGCCCATTGACTCTTACATCCACCCATCCTCCACGGAGGTAACCATTGTTATTAATTTGGGGTGTTTCTTCCCATCCTTTGGTAGTCGTGTGTATGTGTGTGTGTTGTGTGTTTGCATGCATGCATACACAGGAAACATAGTAATTTTTGCATAGATGGTATATAGTTATTATGAACTCTGCTTTTTCATTCATTGCTTTGTTTTGGAGTTCACTCCATGTAGTGTATATTTAGCTTGTTACTTTTTTTAAAAAAAGATTTTATTTTTAGAGAGGGAACAGAGAGAGAAAGAGAGAGAGAGAGAAACATCAATGTGTGGTTGCTGGGGGCCATGGCCTACAACTTAGGCATGTGCCCTGACTGGGAATCGAACCTGTGATGCCTGGTTCGCAGCCGGCATTCAATCCACTGAGCTATGCCTGCCAGGGCCAGCTTGTTACTTTTAACAGCTGCTTTTCCTCTATTGGTAATCATGTCCAGTTTTTTCACCCTGACAAGAAGTTCTGCAGTGAACATTCTTATACATGAATCCTTGTGTGTGGGCAAGATTATTTCTCTCAGATTAAGAGGTGGAAATATCAGATCAAGGATATGATATTCTTAATTTTATTACATAGTAACTTTTGGAAGGAGAATTTGAATACATTTACATGTCCATCAAATTACTATTTCCTTATTTTTCCAACAATTGATAGAACCACACTTAAATTTTTGCTAGTTTGATAAGGGGGAAATAGTATTTAATTTTTTCCCCACTATCCTGTTGTTAGTAAGATGGGGAGTCTTCTTATCTTGGTTGGTTGCTATTTGTATTTCTCCGAAGTGAATTGCATGAGGTTTCCCATTATGGTTTTCTGGCCAAACACTGATGACCATGTCCTCTCTGTCATGTTTGTCTTGTTTCTTCCTTTAATCTGATCCTGTTGCCATTTAATTTAGGAAATTATCTATCATCTGTAGTCCTCTAGTATTATAGTATTGTGATATTTTAGTTTTATTTCTATTTAGCTTCCATTTTCTTTATTTTTAATTATATTTTATTGATTATGCTATTATAGTTGTCCTGATTTTGCCCCCATCCACGCATCATTCCCCACTCTCTCAGGCAATCCCCACACCTTGTTGATGTCTATGGGTTATGCATATAAGTTCTTTGGCTACTCCATTTCCTATACTGTAGTTTACATTCTCATGGCTATTCTGTAACTACCTATTTGTACTTAATCCCCTCACCTCTTCACCCTTTCCCCACACCCTTCTCCCATCTGGCAATCGTCAGAATGCTCTCCATATTCATAGTTTTGTCTGTGTTCTTCTTTGCTTAGTTTGTTTTTTAGATTCAATTGTTGATATGTATTTTATATATTTTTGCCATTTTATTGTTCAGAGTTTTCATCTTTTTAAAAAATAAGTCCCTTTAATATTTCATATCATAGTGGATTGGTGATGATAAACTTTTAGTTTTTTTCTTGTCTGAGAAACTCTTTTTCTGCCCTTTGATTCTAAATGATAGGTGGGTAGAGTAATCTTGGCTGTAGGTCCCCCAGTTTTCATGACTTTGAAAATTTCTTGCTAATCTCTTCCAGCCTACAAAACTCCTTTGAGAAATCAGCTGACAGTCTTATGGGAACCCCACTGTAGGTAACGATAACTGCTTTTCTTTTGCTGCTTTTAAGATCCTGTCTTTATCTTAAACCTTTGGCATTTTAATTACAATATGTCTTGGAGTCAGCCTCTTTGCATTCATCTTGTTTAGGACTCTCTGTGCTTCCTGGACTTGCGTGTCTATTTCCTTCACCAAATTAGGGAAGATTTCTTCCATTATTTTTTCAAATAGATTTCCAGTTTCTTGATCTTTCTCTTCTCCTTCTCACCTTCCTATATGGGAATGTTGGGCCTCATGCAGTTGTCCCAGAGGCTGCTTATACTATCCTCATTTTTTGGAATCTTTTTTCTTCTTGTTCTAATTGGTTGTTTTTTCCTTCCTTATGTTCCAAATCATTGATTTGATTCTCAGCTTCATCCACTCTACTGTTGTTTCCCTGCAAATTGTTCTTTATTTCAACTAATGTATCTTTCATTTCTGACTTGGTCTTTTTTATGCTGCTGAGGTCCTCACAAAGTTCTTTGAGTATGCTTATAACCAGTGTTCCGAACTCTGCATCTGGTAGATTACTTATCTCCATTTTGTGTAGTTCTTTTTCTGGAGTTTTCATCAGTTCTTTCATTTGGGCTATCTTTCATTACCTCCTCATTTTGGCAGCCTCTCTGTTTTTGTTTTTATGTATTAGGTAGAGCTATTTTGACTCCGTGTCTTGGTAGTGTGTCCTAATGTAATAGGTGTCTTGTAGGGTCCAGTTGCATAGCCTCCCCTAGTATCCAAGCTGGGTATTTGAGGTGTGCCCTTTGTGTGTACACTGTCTTCTTGTAGTTGAGCCTTGGTTGCTCTTGGCAGATCAATGGGAGGAATTTACCCCGGGCCAGTCAGCAGCAAGGGTTGGCTGTGGCTACTGACCACCTAACCTCCACCTGCCGTGTAGGATCAGCTGTGCATGGACAGGGTGGCAGTGCTTCAACGTGGTCTATAGCTGTCCACTGAGTGTGCTGGCCCTGAGGTTTCCCTTGTAGTGCAGGCCAAGTTCATACCCCACCTGTGTTTTGCCTGAGGCCACTTTGCCTGAGCTAGAAAGCAATCTGAGATGGCTGCTACTTGTGCTGAGCTTGGAGATACCCAGGTGTGAAGCCCAGCGTGAATCTAGACTGGCTGCTGCTAGTACCAGGCCTGGGGCTCACTGAAGCCAGCTGGTGCTTGTTTGAGAGGATTTAGGGAAGTTGTGAAAGATGAACCAAGACTAGCCATTCATATGGAAAAGCAGCTTGAGTGGGCCTATAAATCTGGTGCGCCAGAGTCTGTGGGGATTTCCAAAATAGTTCAAACAGTATTAACTAGGTTGATGGAGTCTCAGATATGGAATGAGCTTGTGGGCTCTGTGAGGGGAGGATTTAGGAAAGGGTCAATGGCCTCTGCTGTCCTTGATGGCAGGTACTTCAGCTCCTCCTTATATGCCACTAGTGCCTTTCAAGCTAGAGCCCTGAGGGAGTGAGTCTGAGTAGGTGAGTTCTGAGAATCCACTTGTGTGTTCTAAAGGAGGGAACTGCTTGGAGCTCCAGCAGTTTCTTCCACCAACTCAATCCCTCCTGGTTTTTGCAGCCATCATCGTGGGACTTACCTTCCTGGCACTGAAACCCTGGGCTTGGGGACTGGTGTGGGTCTGGGACTCCTTACTCCCAAGATACACCTGAATTTTTATCCACCACAAGTAAGGGTGGCACCAGCCTGTTCCACATCTGTGCCCTCCTACCAGTCTGAATGGAAGTGGTTTCTTTAATTCCATAATTTTCAGACTTCCATTCAACTCGATTTCTGTCATTTCTGAGTGATGGCAGTTCTTTATTTTATTTGTAATTTTGATGTGGTTGTGCAAGGAGGCTAGCCATTTCTTCCCATTCTGCCATTTTGATCAGACGTCTGTTGTTGATATTATAAATACAGATTTTTTTTGTCATTTGTGGGGGATAGTAAACCTAAGGATAAGTTTCTGTTCATTCTCCTTACCTAGACTTCTTATTCTTCAATCCTCCAGTTCAAATTATGTGGCTTTTGCAATGATTTTCTATAAATGAACTAAAACCATACGTACACTTATACCCTAGTTCTTATAAATGTCTCACTTTAATTGAGAAATATGCCTTGCATTGTTAAGGTCTAAAAAGAACAGTAAATTGCTTATAATTTCAAGTCAAGGGAAAAGGAGGTGGTCTCTTTCTCTTGGCCCAGTGATTATGTTAAATTGTCATTTTCTTTACCTCACACACAGCATTACTCTAAGTCTCCTTAGAAACTGCGTATATACCCAGTCTTGTATGCACAGCTTCCTGGCAGATATCAAATGCTGAGTCATGGTTAGGAGAATGCTTGCCTGGTCTGGCATGGGAAGGACAGACACAGATCCCTGTGATTCTACAATGTTTAACACAAGACCAGTCATGATACAAAAGTTATGTATTGATATATTGAAGTACAGGACAGAATAAGATTAGGGGGTCTGAAGCAACAGGACAGGATCAGTAATTGAAGGACTAGACAAAACCCTCTCGAAGAAAATACCAGGCAGTCTTGCTCCAAGTGCATGGTCTTCACCACTCAATTTAGTGCCTCTTAGAGGAAAATATTATGGTAGCTTTCTGAACAACTGGATTAATCTAAAGATACTTAGGAGAGAGGCAAGATGGTAGAAGAGTGAATGGAAGCTACACTAACCTCCTCCCAGGACCAGTCTGGAATTACAACCAAATTGTGGAGAAATCATCTGGGAGAAACTGAGAGAGAAGCCTTATAACCTTGGACAGACAGAAGAATCATATTCAGCACTCTGACAGGTAATGAGTGCAGTGGAGTTGCAAGAAAGCTGTCTAGGCACCCATAGGTGGCAGTGCCAGAGGGATAATTAAGCAACTGGTTGGATCCCCTTGAGAAGTGTGGGGTCTAGGCCAGGATCCCCAGCCTAGAACACCAGAGCTGAAAAAGGACACAGATAACAACCAGCAGTGACAAGCAGCAAGGTTGCTCTCTGCTGGAGACAGATAGCTGGAGAGGCAAAGAGCCATTAAAAGGGCCAGTGCACAAATCTTTATTTGCAGCCACTTACCTAAGGCTCTGGCAAAGTAGGGGGCAGAGTGGGCTGGAGACACCTGAAGAGAGACTGCGGATGGAAGTTTTGGGGAGAGAACTCAGAGAATAGTTGCCAGGATTCCAGTACTGAGTCATCACCCTTAACACAGCAGCCATCGTGTTCAGGCAGATCACAACCCTCCAAGCAGCAGCAGTTGGAGGGGCAAACAATAGCCCCAACACCAGGAAGGATTCTGCCCCACCCCATGGGGCTTAAGCCTGACTGCTGAGCACAGAGTGACTAGTTTAACAACTGAAGGAGAGACAGCCACAGACAGCAGATCCATGGCAGTCTCGAAGCAGACTGCCTAAGGTCAGATGAGGTCAACATCTGACATTACTAGAGGCGGATCCAGAAAGAAAAAACGTGGTAAATGCTAGGGGCTACCAAGACGAAATCCACTGTGGTCTTCTCCACGATTAGTGGTATTTTACTTCCCGCATAGCTTTTTAACATTCGTTTCTTTTTTTTTAATTTTATTTTAATCATTGTTTAAGTACAGTTTTCTCCCTTTTACTCCCATTCCAGCCCACCCACCCATCCCTCCTCACTTCCCTCCCATTACCACCTTCCCCCTAGTTTTTGTCCATGTGTCCTTTAAATTTGTTCCTATAAACCCTTCCCATTCTCCCCTGAAATTCCCTCTTCTCCCCTCTGGTCACTGTCAGCCTGTCCTCTATTTCAGTGTCTTTGACTATATTTTGCTTGTTTCTTTGATTTGTTGTTTAGGTTCCTGTTAAAGGTGAGATCCTACGGTATTTGTCTTTCACTGCCTGGCTTATTTCACTTAGCATAATGCTTTCCAGCTCCATCCATGCTGTTGCAAAGGGTAGGAGCTCCTTCTTTCTTTCTGCTGCATAGAATTCCATTGTGTAAATGGACAAGTTTTTTGATCCATTCATTTACTGATGGGCATCTAGGTTGCTTGCAGCACTTAGCTATCGTAAATTGTGCTGCTATGAACATCGGGGTGCATAGGTTCTTTTGGATTGGTGTTTTAGGGTTCTTAGGATATAGTCCCAGCAGTGGAATTGCTGGGTCAAAAGGCAGATCCATTTTTAGTTTTCTGAGGAAACTCCATACTGCTTTCCATAGTGGTTGTACCAGTCTGCAGCCTCACCAACAGTGCACTAGGGTCCCCTTTTATCCACATCCTCTCCAACACTTGTTGTTTGTTGCTTTGTTTATGATGGCCATTCTGACTGGTGTGAAGTGGTATCTCATTGTGGTTTTAATTTGCATCTCTCGGATAGCTAGCGATATTGAACATCGTTTCATGTGTCTTTGGATCCTCTGTATGTCCTCCTTGGAGAAGTGGCTGTTCAAGTCCTTTGCCGATTTTTTAATTGGGTTGCTTGTCTTCTTGGAGTGGAGTTGTGTAAGTTCTTTTATATTTTGGAGACTAAAGCCTTGTCTGAGGTACCATTGGCGAATATGTTTTCCCATAGAGTTGGTTCTCTTTTTATTTTGATGCTGTTTTCTTCAGCTGTGCAGAAGCTTTTAATTTTGATGAGGTCCCATTTGTTTATTCTTTCCTTTATGTCCCTTGCTCTAGGGGACATGTCAGTAAAAAAGTTTCTGCATGAAATATCTGAGATTTTCCTGCCTATGTTCTCCTCTAGGACTTTAATGGTGTCACGGTTTATATTTAAGTCTTTTATCCACCTTGAATTTATTTTTGTATAAAGTGTAAGTTGGTGCTCGAGTTTCATTTTTTTGCACGTAGCTGTCCAGTTCTCCCAACATCATTTGTTGAAGAGGCTATTTTTACTCCATTTTATGATGCTGCCTTCTTTGTCAAATATTAATTGACTGTAGAGACTTGAGTTTATTTCTGGGCTCTCTATTCTGTTCCATTGGTCCATGTGCCTGTTTTTATGCCAGTACCAGGCTGTTTTGATTACAGTGGCCTTGTAGTATAGTTTAGTGTCAGGTATTGTGATCCCTCCTACTTTACTCTTCTTTCTCGAAATTGAAGCAGCTATTCGAGGTCGCTTATGGTTCCATATAAATTTTTGAAGTGTTTGTTCTATGTCTGTGAAATATGCCATTGGTACTTTAATAGGAATTGCATTGAATGTGTAAATTGCTTTGGGTAGTATGGACATTTTGATGATATTAATTCTTCTGATCCATGAACACGGTATATGTTTCCATTTGTTTTTGTCTTCCTTGATTTCTCTCCTCAGTGTTGTGTTATGTAGATTTCTGAATACAGGTCTTTTACCTCTTTGGTTAGGTTTATTCCTAGGTATTTTATTTTTCTTTTTGCTATTTCAAATGGGATTTTTTTCTTGATTTCTGCTTCTGCTGTTTCATTGTTGGTGTACAGAAATGCCTTTGATTTCTGGATATTGACTTTGTATCCCGCTGTTTTGCCAAATTCATTTATTAGGTCAAGCAGTTTTTTGGTGGAGTCTATAGGATTTTCTATGTACACTATCATGTCATCTGCAAACAGTGACAGTTTTGTTTCCTCCTTTCCGATTTGGATGCCTTTTATTTCTTTTTCTTGTCTGATTGCTGTGGCTAAAACTTCCAGTACTATATTGAATAGAAGTGGTGAAAGTGGACAGCCTTGTCTTGTTCCTGATCTTAGTGGAAAAGATTTTAATTTTTGCCCATTGAGTATGATGTTGGCTGTAGGTCTCTCATATATGACCTTTATTATGTTGAGGAATGCTCCCTCTAATCCCACTTTGCTGAGTGTTTTTATCATAAATGGGTGCAGTACCTTATCAAATGCTTTTTTTGCATTTATTGATATGATCATGTGGTTTTTGTCTTTGCTTTTGTTTATGTGATGTATTACATTTACTGATTTGTGAATATTGTACCATCCTTGTATCCCTGGAATGAATCCCACTTGGTCATGATGTATGATCTTTTTAATGTACTATTGGATGCAGTATTTTGTTGAGGATTTTAGCATCAATGTTCATCAGCGATATTGGCCTGTAGTTTTCTTTCTTTGTTGTGTCTTTATCTGGTTTTGGAATTAGGATGATGTTGGCCTCATAAAAAGAGTTTGGGAGTCTTCCATCTTTTTGGATTTTTTGCAATAGTCTGTGAAGGATAGAGGTTAGCTCTTCCTTAAATGCTTTGTAGAATTCTCCTGTGAAACCATCTGGTCCAGGGCTTTTGTGTGTTGGGAGTTTTTTGATTACTGCTTCAATTTCTTTTGCTGTTACTGGTGTTTTCAGCCTTTCTGCTTCTTTTTCATTGAGTTTTGGAAGATTTTATTTTTCTAGAAATTTGTCCATTTCACCTAGGTTTTCAAATTTCTTGGCATACAGTTCTTTGTAATAATTTCTTACAATCCTTTGTATTTCTGTGGTATCTGTTGTAATCTTTCCTCTTTCATTTCTGATTGTGTTTATTTGGGTCTTCTCTCTCTTTTTTTCTTGATGAGTCTGCTTAAAGACTTGTTGATTTTGTTTATTTTGTTTATCTTTTCATAGAACTAGCTCCTGGATTCATTGATCCTTAGAATTGTGCTTTTAGTCTCTATGTCATTTAATTCTGCCCTGATCTTGGTTATTCCCTTCCTTCTACTTTCTCTGGGCTGTCTTTTTGTTGTTCCTCGAGTTCTTGTAGACGTAGGGTTAGGCTGTTTGTTTGAAATATTCCTATCCTTTTTAGGTATGCTTGTATCGCTATGAACTTCCCTCTCAGGACTACCTTCGCTGTGTCCCTTAAGTTTTGAGTTGTTGTGAGTTCATTTTCATTTGTTTACAGAAACCTTCTGATTTCATCCCTAATTTCATTCTTGACCCATTCATTATTTAATAGCATGCTATTGAATCTCCATGATTTTGAGTGTTTTGGGTTTTTTTTTCCTTGGGGTTGGTTTCTAGTTTCAGGCCCTTGTGGTCCAAGAAAATGCTTGGTATGATTACAGTTTTCTTGATTTTGTTGAGGCTTGTTTTGTGTCCTATCATGTGGTCTATCTCTGAAAATGTTCCGTGTACATTTGAAAACAATGTGTATTTAGCTTTTTTGGGTTGGAGGGCTCTTTATGTATCAGTTAACTCCATTTCATCTAGGGTATTGTTCAATGCCACAATATCTTTGTTGATATTTTGTTTAGAAGATCTGTCCATTTTTGACAGTGGGGTTTTAAAATCCCCCACTATAATTGTGTTGCTGTCAATATCTTTATTGAAATCCTCTAAGATTTTCTTTATGTATTTGGATGCTCCTATGTTGGGTGCATATAAATGTACAATATTTATGTCTTCTTGGTGGATTCTTCCCTTGAGTATTATGAAGTGACCTTCTGGGTCTCTCTTTATGCTCCTTTTTTGGAAGTCTGTTTTGTCTGATATAAGTATTGCTATCCCAGCTTTTTTTTTCCTGTCCATTTGCTTGTAAAATTTGTTTCCAGCCCTTCACTTTCAGCCTGTGCAGGTCTTTTATCCTGAGGTGAGTCTCTTGTAGGCAGCATATGTATGGGTCATGTTTTCTTATCCATTCAGCTACCCTGTGTCTTTTGATTGGATCATTTAATCCATTTACATTTAAGGTTATTATTGATAGGTACTTACTCATTTCCATTTATGTATGTGTGTTCCTCTCTCTCTCTCTCTCTCTCTCTCTCTCTCTTTTCCTTCCTTTCCTTAAAGCAGTCTCTTTAGCATCTTTTGCAGAGATGGTTTGGTGGAGGTGTATTCTTTTAGACTTCTTTTGTCTGGGAAGCTTCTTATTTGGCCTTCTATCTTGATTGAGAGCCTTGCTGGGTAAAGTAGCTTTGGTTGCAGACCTCTGGTTCTCATTACTTGGAATATTTCTTGCCATTTTCTTCTGGCTTGGAGTGTTTCCATTGAGAAGTTAGCTGTTAGCCTTATTGGGGCTCCCTTGTATGTTACTTCCTGTTTCTCCCTTGCTGCCTTTAAGATTCTTTGTCTTGAAATTTTGCCATTTTAATTATGATGTGTCTTGAGGTGGGCCTCTTTGGGTTCCTCTTGATTGGGACTCTCTGTGTTTCCTGGATTTGTGTGACTTTTTCTCTCATCAAATTAGGGACGTTTTCTATCATTACTTTTTCAAATAGGTTTTCTATCCCTTGCTCTTTTTCTTCTCCTTCTGGTATCCCTATTATGTGGATATTATTACATTTCATATTGTCTTGCATTTCTCTTAATCCCTCTTCATTCTTTCTGAGCCTCTTTTCCTTTTCTTGCTCTTTCTGGGTGTTTTTTTCTACTTTGTCCTCTATTTGCTGATCCGGTCTTCTACTTCATCGACCCCACTTTTCATTCCTTCTACTGTGTTCTTCAGTTCAGAAATTGTATTCTTCATTTCCTCTTGGCCCTTTTTGATAGTTTCTATTTCCTTTTTCATGTTGATTTAGTTTGTGGTGAGATCAGTGTAGCTTCCCTGTAGTTTCTGGTAGCTCATTGAGCTTCCTGATAATCATTGTTTTGAACTCTATATCTGATAGTTGAGTTGTCTGTATTTCATTTAGCATTCTTTCTGAGGCTTTCTCCTTTCCCTGCATTTGGGGATTGTTTCTTTGTCTTCTCATTGTTCGTGAGACTCTTCTTGTTAGCCTCTGTTTCTTAAATTGATCTTTTCTGGTTTCCTGTGTTTATGGTGTGAACTTCTGTGGTAGAATACCTGTGAGATTCAGTGGTGCAGTCTCCTTCGGGTATCCTGGTGTTCACAGCTTCCCCCTACTCTTTTTTGTGATCAGTTGGAGGAGTAAGGAAAAATGGTTTAAGACAGCAAGACAGTATTCTATGATATTTACAGTAGCAGCCAGTAGAGAAGAGATGGGAGACCCTTGGCTATGGATAGTGTTAACTGTGATCTTCCACCCCCCTAGCTGTGTTTTAGAAAGGATGGAAAGAAGATAAGACTCTTATTGGGGACGAAAGGATTGTTAGTTGGATCTAGGAAGCTGTGAGGCTATGGGAGGTCAGATTCTGAGGTAGGGTGGGAATAAAGAATAGTAAATAGGAGTAGTGTGTAAAAGAATAGAGACAACTCCCACAATAATAGAGTTCAGGAAATTGTGAAGTGGGCAGAGATCTGGGAGGGGTGTTGTGTAGTATTTACAATTGTATGAAATAGGTCTTATTTACAGTAATAAAGCAACAGACATGTGGCAGAATCTATGAGATCTAGATAACAAGAATAAGGAATATAGAACCTTGAGTGATATACTAATGGAACACAATGAAAGACAGTAAATTATCAACACACTGTGAATGAGATAACAGGGAGAACCTATCAAATGACAGTATAACCAGCCAAGCAAAGAAGATTATACAGAAAGAAAAAGAATACCAAAATACTATTAAAATAAAAAATGTCAGAAAAGTGAGAAAAAGATAATACAAATTTGCAGTAACTTGCAGGTTCAAAAAAAAAAGCAGAAGATGGAATGCAGGAGAGATAAATTTGGAATGGAAGGAATAACACTAGGATGAAAGGAAGAGAAACATAAGGAATTGAGAGATATAAAAATAATAATTAAAAACTAAAAAGTTACTTAAAAAACAAGATACAATCAAATAATCAAACAACAGCCAAAAAAAACCCCACCACCACAACAACAAAAAAACCCTGTTGTTGGTTTCTAACTGGCCAAACCAGTTTTTCTGGTCTTGCTGGCTTCAGCAGACTGAGGGGTGATTGGAATGATTTTCACTCTTCCCAGTCAGAGTTGTCAGTCTCTCTGTACTGTCCCCAGGGCTAGCAGTGGGCTCTTTCCAGAGCCAATCTGATGCCTTCCCGCAGGACCCTGGGTATGGGCGCTCCCAAGCATGCTCTTTGGATCTCACTGCTGCGGCCTCCTGGGCTCCAGGGCCCCGCAGAGTGCCTGCGTCTTTTCTGGGTTCACTTTGTAAGCTCCAGGGATCGGGGATCACAAGGGGTCGCACTCTTACCCCAATTTCACCACAGTGGGCTCTATGCTCTCGTGAAGCACCTGTGTCTTTTCTGGGTTCACAGTGTGAGAGTCGGGAATCTAGAAGGGGCACACGCTTCCCCCAGTTCACCACTGCAGGCTCCAGAAACCCACCAACACCCATGCCCTTTCCCTGTTCAGGGCTGTGGGGTCTGGGTCTTCCACAGAACCACACTCTCACCGGGTTGGGGGCGCAGGTGCACAGCCAGGCTGCCCTTGGTCACACAGGCTGGGGCACTCACTCTTCCCAGGGCTATGCATGGGTGCTCGCAGCCCCTGTGTGCTTGTCCCTCAGTCTCACTCTCCTCTCTGTGCCTTCAAGCAACAAGGCCTCCCCTGGTGCTGCTCAGTCCTTGTTGTCCGGGGAGGGAGTGGTGACTCCGCTCTCCCGGGTGGCCCGAGGCAGACTTGGGAGCACCAGGCCTGGGGGCTGCAACCTCCCTAGTCCCCGCACCAATCCCTGGGCCCTTATTATCCTGAAGCAGTCTCCCTACCGTCTGGCCTTTCAATGTCCGCTATAATTTTTGGTGTCCTGTTCTCATAAATGTTGCGATATCGTAGGCCCCTTGCTCTGTTCCTCTGCAGATCCACGAGTTTCTCTCCCGTGCATTAGAGGAAAGGGATTACGTTCCCTCCAACAACGCAGCCATCTTCCCACCCACACCCTTAACATTCATTTCTTATCCAGCAAGTTTGTGCATATTAAGTCACTAGAATTTACACCATAGGTTATTTCTCTCCTTTCTTATAACAGTCTTAATCTCTTATTAATACTGGTTCATTTGTTGTTGATAGTGGAATTGCCGGATAAGGGGAGATATTTTTGCAGATGTGGGTTTGTTCCCTGGGATTTATGTTTTTTTTCTGGCAGCATCTGCACAGTGGCATATAGGACATGGTGGGCAGAGTGACCCTCAGTCAACCAGCTAGAGGGAGGGACCCACCAAAGAGGAACCCAACAACATTCAGAACCCAATTACATCTGGATAGCCAACATAAATGGCACACATGGCGTCTCAAAAGCATCAAGTTCAGGAGATCAAGGAGATTGCACCACTAATTCTCACAGGACTCCCACTATAGAAATTCACACCACTGACTCAGGGAGTCAAAACAGATAATTTAATAAGCAGAGACTAGCAAGAAGAGTTTCACAAAAAATGGGAAGACAAAGCAATAATCCCTAAAAGAAAGGAAAGGAGGAATCCCTGAAAGAATGCTAAATGAAATAGAGGCAAGTCAGTTACCAGAAATTTGTCCAAAACAATGGTTATAAGCCCAATGAGCTCAGTGAGAATTACCTTAAATGACAAGGAAGCTACAATGAATTTAATATGAATTATACCAGCATGAAAAAGGACATAGATACTATCAACAAGAGTAAAGAGGAAATGAAAGATACAACGTCTGAATTAAAGAACACAGTAGAAGGAATCAAAAGCAGACTAGATGAAGCAGAAGATTGAATCAGCAAGATGGAGGGCATACTAAAAATATCACAGAAAGAGTAAGAAATGGAAAAAAGACTCAGAATGAAGAGGAGTTAAGTGAAATACATAACAACAGAGAATAGAATGATATACATATAGTGGGGTGTCAGAAAGAGAAGAGGAGCAAGAGATAGAAAACCTGTTTGAAAAAGTAATTATGAAAAACTTCCCTAATTTGATAAGAAAAAAAATCATGAAAGTCCAGAAAGCACAGAGGGTCCAAATCAAAATGAACCCAAAGAGACCCACTCTAATATACATCATAATTAAAATGGCAAAAATTCAAAGACAAAGAATCTTAAAGGCAGCAAGGGAGAAACAGTTAGTTACATACAAGGGAGCCCCAATAAAGCTGTCAGCTGACTTCTCAGTGGAAACACTACAAGCCAGAAAGGAATGACAAAAAACATTTCAACTAATGAAAAGCAAAGGCCTGCAACCAAGACAGCTTTATCCAGCAAGGCTGTCCATTAAAATGGATGGTGAAATAAGAAGTTTCCCAGACAAAAGAAGGCTGAAAGAATACACCTCCTCCAAACCAGCATCGCAAAATATGCTAAAGGGACTTTTTTAAGAAAAGGAAGAAAAAGAGTGAAAGAGAGAGGAGCAGAGGTACCAAGGGCATAAAATGGCAATGAATAGGTACCTATCAATAATAACCATAAGTGTAAATGGTTTAAATTCTCCAATCAAAAGACATAGGGTAGCTGAATGGATAAGAAAACATGACCCGCACATATGCTGCCTACAAGAGACCCACCTCAGAACAAAAGACCCACACAGACTGAAACTGAAGGGTTGGTAAAAAATATTCCCAGCAAATGGAGAGGGAAAAAAAGCCAGGTTAGTAATATTTATATCAGACAAAATAGACTTCAAAACAAAGACCATAAAAAGAGACCCAGAAGGACACTTCATAAAACTCAAGGGAAGAATTCATGAAGAAGACATAAACATTATAAGCATATATGCACCCAACCTAGGAGCACCTAAATATTTTGAGGAAAATCTTGGAGGACTAAAGAAAGATATAGACAGCAACACACTAATGCTAGGGGATTTTAACACCCGACTGTCAAAAATGGATAGATTGTCAAAACCAAATATCAACAAGGATATTGTGGCATTAAACAATTCCCTAGATAAAATGGAGTTAACGGATATATATAGAACCTTTAATCCCAAAGAAGCAAGGTACACATTCTTTTTAAATGCACATCGAACATTTTGAAAGATAGAACATATGATAGGACACAGAACAAGCCTCAACAAATTCAAGAAAATTGAAATCATATTACACATCTTCTCAAAGCACAAGGGCCTGGAACTAGAAACCACCCTCAAGGAAAAAACTAAAAAAACACTCAAAATCATGGAGATTGAATAGTATTCTACTAACAATGAATGGGTTGAGATTGAGATCAAGGAAGAAATTTAAAAGTTTCTGGAAAAAAATTAAAACAATTCAAAACCCATGGGGTACACCAAAGGCTGTCCTGAGAGAGAAGTTCATAGTGATACAGGCCTACCTAAAAAAGATAGAAACATTTCAAATAAACAACCTAACCCTACATGTACAGGAACTGGAGGAACCACAACAAACAAAGCTGAGAGCAAGTAGAAGGAAGGAAATAACCAAGAACAGAGCAGAATTAAATGACACAGAGATTAAAAGAACATTTGTAAGGATCAATAAATCCAGGAGCTGGTTCTTTGAAAAGATAAACAAAATTGACAAGCCTTTAAGCAGACTCATCAAGAAAAAAAGAGAGAAGACCCAAATACAGAATATCAGAAATGAAAGAGGAGAGATTACAACTGATACAACAGAAATACAAAGGATTATAAGAAATTACTGTGGACAACCATATGCCACGAAATTTGACAACCTGGGTGAAATGGCCAAATTTCTAGAAAAATGTGATCCTCCAGAACTGAATGAAGAAGAAGCATAAAGCCTGAATAGATTGATAACAGACTGATAACAGCTGGCAAAATTGAAGCAGTAATAAAAAAAAAATCCTGACACACAAAAGCCCTGGACTAGAAAATTTCACAGGAGAATTTTGCAAAACATTTAAGGAACAGCTAACCACTATCCTTTAAAGACAACTCAAAAAAAAAAAAAAAAAACTCAAGAAGGAAGACTCTCAAACTTTTTATGAAACCAGCATCACCATAATCCCAAAACCAGATAAAGACACAAGAAAGAAAGAAAACTACAGGCTATTACAGCTGATGAATATAGACACTAAAATTCTCATGAAAATATTGGCAAACTGCATCAGACTGCATCCAGGAATACATGAAAAAGATCAAACACCATGATCAAGTGGGATTTATCCCAGGGATGCTAGGATGGTACAATATTCACAAATCAATAACTCTAAGAAATCACATAAACAGAAAGATAAAAATCACATGGTCATATCAGTAGATATGAAAAACCATTTGATAAAGTACAGCACCCATTCATGATAAAAGCACTCAGCAAAGTGGGGGTAGAGGGAGCATATCTCAACATAATAAAGGCCATATATGAGAAACCTACACCCAACATCATATTCAACAGGCAAAAACTAAAAACTTTTCCCCTAAGACCAGGAACAACACAGGGGTGTCCTCTTTCACCACTTCAATGTAGTATTGGAAGTACTAGTAGCCACAGTGATCGGACAAGAAAAAGAAATAAAAGGCATCCAAATTGGAAAGGAGGAAGCATATGACATAATAGTTTACATAGAAAATCTCATAGACTCCATCAAAAAACTGGTCTACCTAATAAGCGAATTTGTCAGAACAGTGGGATACAAAGTCAATATTCAGAAATCTAGGACAGTTTTGCACACCAACAATGAAATACCAGAAACAGAAATCAGGAAAAAAATCCCATTTGGTACAGCAACAAGAAAAATAAAGTACCCAGGAATAAACCTAAGCAAGGAGATAAAAGACCTGTACTCAAAAACTGCAGAACACCAAAGAAAATAATTAAGGAAGACAGAAATAAATGGAAGCATATATTATGTTCATGGGTTGGAAGAATTAACATCACAATGTCTATACTACCCAAAGCAATTTATAGGTTAAAAAAAAAACCTATTAAAATACGAATAACTTGTTTCAGTTATAGAAATAACTATATAGAAATATAGAAGGAACATTTCAAAAATTTATATGGAACCATAAACAACCCTGAAGAGCTGCAGCAATATTGAGAAAGAAGAACAAAGTAAGAGGGATCACCATACCTGATATCAAACTATATTACAAACCCACTGTAATCAAAACAGTCTGGTACTGGTGTAAGAACAGACACATAGACCAATGGAACAGAATAGAGAGCCCAGAAATAAACCAAGTCTCTATGGTCAATTAATATTGGACAAAGCAGGGCAGAAGCATAAAATGGAGTAAAAGCTTCCTCAACAAACGGTATTTGGAGATTTGGACAGCTACATGAAACTCGACCACCGACTTACATCATACATGAAAATAAACTCAAGATGGATAAAACACTTAAATGTAAGTCGGGAACCATTAAAGTCCTAGAGGAAAACAGCCAGGAAAATCTCAGATATTTCACACAGCAATATTTTCACTGCTGTGTCCCCTAGAGCAAGGGACACAGAAGAAAGAATAAACAAATGGGCTTTATAAAAATAAAAAGCTTCTGCATGGCTAAAGAAAACATCAGCAAAACGGAAAGGGAACCAGCCATATGGGAAGACATATTTGCAAGGGATACCTTGGACAAAGATATGATCTACAAAATATATGAACAACTCACACAACTCTACTCCAGAAAGACAAACAACCCAATTAAAAAATGGACAAATGACCTGAACAGGCACTTCTCCACGGAGGACATACAGAGGGCCCAGAGGCATATGAACGGATGCTAAGCATCACTAGCAATCAGAGAGATGCAGATTAAAACTAAAATGAGATGCCACTTTACACTGGTCAGAATGGCCATTGTAAACAAATCAACAATCAGCAAGTGCTAGTGAGGTTGTGCAGAAAAGGAAGCCCTAGTGCACTGTTGGTGGGAATGCAGACTGGTGCAGCCACTGTGGAAAACAGTATGGACTTTCCTCAGAAACCTGAAAATGAACCTGCCTTTTGACCTGACAGTCCCACTGCTGGGATTATACCCTAAGAATCTTAGACCACCAATTCAAAAGAACCTGTTCACCCCAGTGTTCATAGCAGCACAATTTGCAATAGCCAAGTGCTGGAAGCAACCTAAGTTAACTGTCCATCAGTAAATGAGCGGATCAAAAAACTGGTATATTTCACAATGGGATACCATGTAGCCAAAAGTAAGAAGGAGCTACTACACTTTTCAACAGCATGGATGGAACTGGAGAGCATTATGCTAAGTGAAATAAACCAGGTGGTAAAAGACAAATGCCGTAAGATCTGGTCTATTAGTGGAACCTAATCAATAAAACAAGCAAGCAAAATGTAACCAGTGACTTTAAAATAAAGAACAAACTGACCAGAAGGGAGGTAGAAGGGGATAACGGGGGAAAGGGAGAAGGGTCATGAATGAACATGTATGATGGACACATGGGCCAAGCCAAAGGGGAGTAAGATCACAGATGGGAGGTGGGTATGGCCAGTGTGGAGTTGGGGGTGAGGGAAAATGGAGACAACTGTACTTGAACAACAGTGAAAATGAGAAAAGAAAAAAGAAAAGAAAAAATATATCTTTTATAAGTAGAACCTTGGAAATGTAGACCAGCTTATTCTTTTTATAGTCAGAGTTAACCACTCATGGCAGATGGTCAAGTGTTCAAACAGTTCACTATTGGGAGGGAGAGAGGGAAGGAGAGAGAACAGAGTAAAAGCATTGTGTTATAAATCATGGATTACCAGGACATTGAGGCACACAATTTTTGCTATCTCGCCT
Organism: Phyllostomus discolor; assembly: GCF_004126475.2. Lineage (NCBI taxonomy): Eukaryota > Metazoa > Chordata > Mammalia > Chiroptera > Phyllostomidae > Phyllostomus > Phyllostomus discolor. Next base: position 110,752,371 of record NC_040904.2, read on the forward strand.
GCCTTTATATACTGATAAGACACAGAAGTGAAAGTAGGTTTACAGTTGTGAGTATGTGCCTCATAAATTATTCTCTGTATGAACTACTCTACACCTACTTTTTCCCCACACTGTGTTTATAAATGGGGCTTGTAATGTGATGGGCAGAGCACTAGCAGAAGTCAGAGATTGAGATTCTAGTGTTTACTCACCCTTGGCAAATCTCCATAACCTGGGAGGTTTTGTTTGTCTTTGTCTGGATCTCTGAGTGTAAAATGAAAATGTTAGACTAGATCTCCCAAGTTCCATTTATCTAAGAAACTTTATTATTTTATTAAATAGCTAGTTTTGTGTGGTTAAAACAAGACAGGACAGTATTTCCTGGTAAAAGCATTTCAGAAGTTTCTGGATTAGTAAATGCACTAGAGTAAACTTTTATGCACAAAAAGAAATATGAATCAGATACAGATTCAAATATAAAATATATTTTACAGTTGCAAATACTCAGCAGAGTATCTGGTTATGCGGACACCAGGACCATAAAGGGACTTGAAAATAACATAAGAATACTTATTAAATATATTTTACATCTAACAGGAACTCAGTAATTTATGGACATTTTTTAAAAATCCAAACTAAAGAATCCCTGGTGGGTGTTATTCAATGGGTTGGAACATTGCCCTGTAACCAAAAAGTAATGAATGGGTTTGATTCCTGGTCAGGGCACATACCTATGTTGCAGGTTAAATCCCTGGTTAGGGTGTGTGTGGGAGGTAAACAATCAGTGCTTCTCTCTCCTTTCCTGTCTCCCTTCCTCATTCTCTAAAAGGAATGGGAAAAAATGTCCTCTAGTGAGGGTAAAAAAATAAAATAAAATCCAAACTAAAGGATAAAACATCATAAAAATCTAATTGAAGTATAGATTAAGTGGGAATAAATAGTGGATGGTTGTAGAACAGTGTTTTTGTTTTTGTTTTTGTTTTTCCTTTATCACCCTCCTCTTCTATACCAGGAGAGAAGGACGGGGAAGGAGATCCAAGATTGTTTTTTACCAACCTTCTACTTTACTTCTCTGTATTCCCACTCATGATAGATTGTTTTTCTTCACCTTCACTGGATTTAAGGTTTCTTTCCATAGTAGAGAAACACAAGACAAAAGCCAATGGTGAAAACCTTGGTAGAGAGAAATAGAAATCTCTACATAGATGTCTAATCTCTTTTCGATTTAAACCAGATACTAGTTTCTACTTACAGTGTCTTGAGGTGCCATTTTGTAACCCACAAAAGACATTATTACTTGTTATCTTTGAGTGAAACTTCCTCCAGAAGTTTCAGATATGTCATCATGTTATTCCATAGACATAAATCTACATTCACCACCACCACCCACCCCAAGATAGTTACTATTTAGTTGCTTAGGCTATTTAGCAAAGACCAAATTATTTTTTAAAGAAATAATTGAATACTACCTGTAAGCCTTGAATAGGAACTCTCTTTTTCCATTTCTAATGTTTATTGTGCAGCTTCTGTGTGTCCGACTAGCCTGTTGCCTACAATGACCCCACCCCCAAAGGAGTCTGTCTAGTTGTGTTTTAATTTCCAGGTATGAGGAATACCTTTAAATGTAGTGCTTGTCACACTTGATTATAACTTTATTTATATGTCTGTCCTATTAAGCCACTTTTAATTCCTTGATAGAAAGGGATTTTGTTTTGTCTGATTATTCTTTGTAGTTCCACTGGCATGAGATGTTTGGAGAGCAGGTGAATCCAACATGTAGTTTCTGAAAGTCAGCTGAATGTTGAACTGAAAGGAAACAAAGTTCTCAGAGTTGGAGGGAAGCTGAGGGAAGCAAAAGATCTGATTTCAAAAGAGGAAATTGAAGGCCACCATGATGACAAAACTTGCCCAGGGTTATATAGCATTAGCTGAGAACTGGGACTAGCACCTGTCTACAGTTCCTAAGCCAGTCTTGTTTCACTCTGTGTCTCATGCAGAGACATGTGGACCATGTTCTAAATAGCAAAATGTAAGCATTTATCCCATTGACATGCTGTTGAGTAAATCTCAGGCACTTTTTTACCCCCAGCTGCACCACAATTTTCACCTAAAGCTTAACTATAAGAGGAAGTAAGGTAATGTGACAGGTTGGGAGCTGAGGAAGCCCAGGTTCCTCTTTGGCTGTGGGAATGTGTTATTACTGGTGAATAATTTCTGGGGAATGTTAGTAGGCAAGTGGGGAGCCATAAAACTGGGTTAAGCAGACATGGCCCTTGCCTTTCAAAATAAAAAAAGCACAGCGGGAAGTCAAAGGAAGGGGTTTAGCAGCATTGTGTCAGTCTGCTTTGTATGGGCTTGGGGACAGGCCTGGACCACTTCTGCTCAAGCCACTTGTATTCCGAATACAAAAGTCTTAGATACAAGTCAGCATGATTAAAAAGCCAGACATCTGCAGTCTGTACACATTTAATTTGGTGTGTATAATATAGTCTGTACCATGTGCTTTAGCTCTGCCTTGCACTGTACTCTAGTTGTCAGGCATGCAGCAATCAGAGTAAATGTTACCAGTACGTCAAGAACAGAAAAGACAGAACCATTAACCCTGTCAGGTTCTGCAAACTGTGCACACTCTCAAAACTCACGGGATGTGTCTGCAGAGTAGAGAAGGAAATCCATCACAAAATCTATTCAGCCAATTTTGTACAGTCAGCCAGCTCTATCAGTAAAATAGTTTTAAACTATGTAATAAGGACTTAATATGGTTAATATAAGTTATTCTGCATCCCATCAACTCTTCCACAATATAAACTAGGGAGTGATCACAGTTACAGGTTTCAGTTTAATTTATGCTGCCCTTTGCAGTATATTCTGTGCATGAAAGCTGGCTATTATCTGTACTAATATAGTAGTAGTATTCTTTTCTTTTGAAAATAGTGTGCTCAAATGTTCAGTCATCCACAATATGTTTTCTTCCTTTTCTCCTTTGTGAATATAGTTAGCAGTTTAAAGTCTTAACAAGAAGCTGAGGTTCTTGGCAGAGTTTCTCTTCCAATTAGGATATTAAAAATTACAAGAGAACATTGCTTCCATTAGTAAGAAAGAGACAAAGCCAGACAATCTAAAAGGAATAACTTTTCTTGACTTCTAAAGAGTAACAAGCCCTCTTGAGAAGAGACAGGGCACTTGAGCTGTTTTATTTAGCGGTGCATGGGAAGGAAGAACAGATGACCACCACAGGAGTAGGTAGAATGAGTTCTTAAAGGTTACATGTGAATTAACACATCAGTGTAGAATAATTGGGAGCCCAGAGACAAGGGGAGGTCATACTCACAGCTATTTATCGCAGACCTCCACTAGGGACTGATAAGAAAGACTAGAGGCAACCCTGGGGACTAGAGACAACTGCTTTCGTGGTACAGCCACATAGGAGGTACTCGTGCTTGGGGACAGGTACAATGTAGCGTCTGCTTCTTCAGATTCTTCTATGACACTAAAGTTCCTGGGAGGGCAGCAAGTCCTCTACCCCCCAGGATCCAGGCAGATATTTACTGCTTCTGGTGGAGGGCTAGGAAACCCTTCGTCCTGCCTTTGGTAACCAGCAGATCCTCTAAAGCAGGATAACCTCTCAGGCCCATGATCTGTAACTGGTACAAAGCAGAATTTTGCCTCTGCTGATCAGAGGCAGAAAACTCATGCCTAAGACAGGGACAAATACAAGGCAGAGTTTAGCTGTCATGGGGAAGAGAGACACAGATGCTGAGGAGGTCACACACTGAGGTCCAGGTCCACAGATTAAGGCTGGACCAGGAGAACTGAAATTTCCTCTGCCCCTACTATGAACCTTGCACCTAGAAACAAAACAACAACAGTCCTCTGCTGGAAGGAAAGGTGTGGGGAGGGAAATACTTTGTGACACAAGTGTGAAGGGACTGCAGGGTGGAGCAAGAATGCTAAGAAAAATCTGGCATTCCATACCTCACACCTGGCACCAGGTAACAGCCCTTTGCAGGGGGAGTTTAGTACTGTGCTGTAATAAATCACAGCAACAGGTCTGTTAAACCGCTGAGTAGGTTGACACAATCCTCAGTACTAATGTCATACCAGGAGTCCATGCAACCCATTTTCATGTGGAAATACGTTGTGTCAGTCACTACTATTCTACAAATGATGCCTAGTATTTAGGGAAAAAAACGGTACATAAAAAAAGCAAGAAACAACATCCCATTGTCAGTAGATAAAGCAATCAACAGGAACAGGCTCAGAGATAACCCATATGTGGGAACTACCAGGCAGGGACCTTAAAATAGCTGTGATTAATGTACAAAGGATGTAGTACAAAAGGTGGACAACATGCATTAAACTGTAGAGATAATCAACAGAGAATTGGACACTTAAAAAGTTAAATGGAAACTGTTGGGAACAAAAATACATTAGGTTTGTTAGCAAACTGGACGAAGCTGAGAAAAGAAACAGGTAACTGAAGACTAAGTCAACAGAACATAAAAAGAAACAGAAGAGGCAGGGAAAGAACAGCAGAATGGATAGGAGAAAAGTACATCCCCTCTGCATCTCTCTTCTCTCAATTCTCTACTACATGCATATGATTTCTGATACCACATCAAGCAAATCTCTGCAACACCAGCTGGATGTCCTATAATTCAATTCTGTTTTGACTCTAACTGGAAATAGGGCAGACTCTACAGGTTAAGGGCTCAGTCCAACAAAACTGCCCTCACTTCAGATGCCAGTCATAAGTCCCAGATTGTCATCAGATCTTTAGACCAACCTGCTATAAATCAGTTTCCCATAATTCCCTTCTTGGATTTGATCATTTGCTAGAACAGCTCCTAGAACTTGGGGGAAATACTTACATATTTTCCAGTTTACTATATAATAAAGGATATCATAAAGGATAGAAATGAATAGCCAGATGAAGTCTATAGGATGAGATCTGGAAGGGTCCCAGTGCAGGAGCTTCTGTCCCCATGGATTTGGGCTGTACCACCTCCCCAGCATGTGGATGTGTTCACCAACCTGTAAGCTCTCTGAATCCCATACTTTAGGGAGTTTTATGGAGATTTCATCATGTAGGCATGATCAATTATTAACTCAATTTCCAGCCCCTCTGCCCTCTTCAGACAATAGAGGGTAGGGCTGAAAGTTTCAAGCTTCTAATCATAGCTCGGTCTTTCTGGTGACTAGCCACCATTCAGGAGCACACCAAGAGTCACCTAGAATTTCTAAGGAATATATAGCTTGGTATTAGGAACTGGGGTCAAAGACCAAGTATTAGATCAAAAGATGCACCTAGTGCTCTTATCACTTAGGAAATTACAAATGTTTTAAAAACTCTGTACAAGGAACCAGGGAGCAATATAAATACATATATTCTTATTATTTTACAAACAGAGAAAAAAGGGAGGAGAGAACAGAATATCCAAGATGTGGAACAGTATTACTGGCCTAACATACATGTAACTGGAAACCTAAAAGGAAAAGAGAGCAAGTACTGTCCAGAAGAGATACTTGAAGAGACATTGCTGAGAATTATTCAAAATTAATGGAAGCACACACACCAATTAATGAAATACGGTCAGATACAAGAATCTCAAAGAACCCCAAGCAAGATAAACAAAATGGGATTTGTCCCCTTCTCAAATTTTAGAAATACCAGAACCAGGCTACTGAAATACTAAAGATAAAGAGGAAAGCCTTGGTGAAAAGAAACATTACAAACAGAGGAACAAAGAAAAGAATAACAGTGAAATACAATAACATTTTTAAAGCACCAGAAGACAAAAATGAGGGGGAAAAAGTGCTGAAATCCTGTCAATACAGAGTTTTATACCCAGCAAAAGTATCTTTTAAAAATAAAGGCTTTTCAGACAAACTGAAGCAGAAGGGAGTTTTGTAAAGTAAGAAATGTTAAAAGAAGTTCTTTAGGCAGAAGGAGTACTAGACAGCAATTTGGATCTACACAAGGAAATGAAGAGAGCCTGACATGGTAAACATGAGGCTAAATGTAAACAAATTATTTTCCCCTTATTTTTAGGGAATTGACTATCAAAAGTAAAAGGAGTAACAACATATTATGGGGTTTATTACATACATAAAATATATGACAATGTAGGACAAAGCATGGGAGGGAGAAAATCAATATACAATTCTAAAGTTACAGTGTTTGTGCAATATGAAGTATTTTTGCATTTGAAGGTAAATTGTGATACTGTAAACGTATATAGTAAGACCTGGGGCAGCCACTAAAAACAAGTTAAAACAAAAAGTGAGTAAAAGATAATGATGGAGATTAAGTGATATAAAAATAATTAAAAGAAGGCAAAATGGAGCAAAAAGCAGATAGGATACACAGAAAAGCCATTAGCTGGATGGAGGGTTTAAATTCTGCCATATCAACAATTACCTTGAAGTCAGTGATCTGTACACACCAACTAAAAGTCAGAGATCGTCAAATTGGATAAATAAGCAAGACCCAACTGCCTAAAATAAACCTAAATATAAAAACAGAAGGTTAAAATTAAAAGGAAAAAGTTGTACTATGTAAACACTGATCAAAGTAGGCTTTGGGGCAGTGATTATTACCAGTGGTAATGAACCATTACATAATGACAGTGGGATCATTTCACCAAGGAGACATAATAATCTTAAGTGTGTGTATACATTCAACAACAGACCTTCAAAATGCATAAGCAAAAGTTAATAGAACTCAAGGGAGAACTTGACAGATCCACAGTTATCATTGTTAGCCTCAATACTTTGCTCAATAATTCATAAAATAAAAATAGAAAATATCAGTTAAGGATAAGATCACAACATTGTCAGTTATTACAGCTGAACACACATTCTTCTGAAGTTCACATGGAACATTCGCAAAATAAACCATTTTCTGGGCCATAAAAGAAATTTGAACAAATTTAAGAGAGTTAAAATCAGACAAAGCATGTCCTCTAAACACAATGAAATTAAACTGAAAATTGGTACCAGTAAAAGATCTGTAAAAGTGCACCAGTTATTTAGATTGCTAAGGTGGCTGCTCATCCCAGAGAGAGACCTTCCAGATGGGTCAATGTGGACAGGTGTGGATATGGAAAGGGACATTCAGAGAACTTCATACTGTTTTAGACATTCATTGAATTGCTTCTATAATTTTATTTTTTAGGAAAAATTCAATTAACCATGGTATAGGAAAACTTAACAGCTTTAGTATATGGAATTTTTAAAAAGAGGCTAGCCCTGGCTGGTGTAGCTCAGTGGATAGAGTGCCAGCCTGTGAACCAAAGTTTCACTAGTGTGATTCCCAGTCAGGGCACATGCTTGAGTTGTGAGCTGCGTCCCTGGTGGGGGGGTTCGTGAGAGTCAACCACGTTGATGTTTTTCTCCCTCTCTTTCTCCCTGCTTCCCCCTCTCTCTAAAAATAAATAAATAAACAATCTTTTTCTAAAAAAAGAGGTTAAATAAGGTATTGGAAGATAAATAGTTGCCTTAAAGTAGAAAGCACACTTGATAGGATTTTTAAAATTCTTTAATCATTTGCTTTTAATTCAAAGAGCACTACTTGGAGAAGTTAAATGCCAGTGCTTGGGCATTTAGTTGCATAATAAGTAAAATTTCAGAAAAATTCAGGTTAAGGATAATTGTACAATAAATTAAAGTAGAAAACATTACATATCATATTTTAGCAATGACTGTGATATTAAAAATAAAATGATATCATTAGAACCTTAGGGTTTATTATTTTTTTTTTGGCCCAGCACATATTTTATGTGAGCCTTCCAACACCCTGTAAAGAGGGCAAGGAAGATGTCATTAGTATACACAGGGACTCATGGGGTTAACATGATCAGGTAATAAATCAGAGTTGAGTGTACACTTCCACTGTATTTTCTTTTTTTTTTTTAGAATGAAAGGTTTTTTTTTTTAAGATTTTATTTATTTTTAGGGAGGGAAGGGAGGGAGAGAGAGAGAGAGAGAAACATCAATGTGCGGTTGCTGGGAGTTATGGCCTGCAACCCAGGAATGTACCCTGGCTGGGAGTTGAACCTGGGACACTTTGGTTCCCAGTCCACGCTCAATCCACTTCCACTGTATCTTCTGTAATACTTGATCTATGTCATTCTCTGTGGGTTACTTTATTCTCCTTTTTTGTTTTTCTCTGTCTCTAGCCAACAGTTGATGAGTGTCACTTTATCATTCAAAATACAAGTGAGGACTACATTAAAGAGGGTTATGGGGACAGGGAAGTGTGGTGAGTTACAGTAGTGAAGAGTCAGCAGTGGTTAGGGTTCTGAAGAGGTTCCTCACAAGTGACGCTATGAAGTGGAATTAGCTCTCCAGTTGCTATGAACACATACAGGTGCTGGATAAAGTATAACAAGTGTGTCCATGTTTCCACCTTTTTAAAAACATCACCATGCTAACGAATTGGTGACTCCTCCATGGGGGTGAGAAGCTCAGGGAGCTGAAACAGGCTGGACACTGAAGTGGGTGCTGGGGGCTCATTTTCCTGCCTTGTGAGCTAGGAATGTGCCTCAGGCTAGCCTGAGGAATGGCCTAGAACTGAGTCCTCTGAGTAAATGCTGGCATTTTCACAGGGTTGTCAGATTCCTTCAAAGTTAAATAGAAAAACTGCTCTCCAACTCTGCAAAATAGCTTGTCACCTGCCTGGGGCTTCACTAGTGAGAAAGGAACCCAAACTCTTTAGTGAGAAATTGGTTTTTCCTGCTGTGCTAGGGTCTCAGTAGAAGCAAACACAAAATTGCTCTATAAGGGGACTCATAAAACAGGGTGCAGAGAACCAATCCCTAATAAAAGAAATGTCATTTACAGTAAGTGCAACCATCTAGAAAGTATCTGCAGATACAACACACACAGGATGTGTATGCACATCCACACACAGAATTAGCACACTGAGTATTGGAGGTCAGTAAGTTATCAGATCCTCTCTGAAGCAGATGCCAAGATGGGCTCACATGTACAAGGATCCCAAGTGGGCCAGCTGGTTTCACACATACTCCTTTCTGGCCTCTTGTAAATGCAGCCCACCATCCTCCTGCTGGTCACAGCCAGCTTCCTCTGAAAATATGGGGACTTGTCTTCACTCTCTGGTTCCAAACAGAATGAGTCCAGAGTACCACCTAAAACTGGAATTTGCAGATCACTGGGACCTTGGCTCTGCTACTGGCAAGAGTGAGTCCCTTTTCTGACTAGACGCCCAGCCTTGCAGAGCCCAGTGGGAAGGGATGAAGCACAGGCCCCTGGGGTGGTGGGTGTTGCTAGTGATAAGTGGGGCCACTCCTGCATCTACCCCTTGGCTCCTAAACCACACTGTCCTTGGGGACAGTGCCATATAGAAGTCTCTGACTTCATGATCAGACCACATGGTGGCACCCATTTCTTCAGAGTTTCTCTTGAGCTGATGTTTCAGTGTACCCTGAGAAGGCTGTCCACCTCTGAGTGGTGTGTGTGGTCCCACCTACAGTGACATGCCTACTCCCGACGCCTGCAGTGTGAAGTGGGCCTCTGGTCAGATGTGGTGACATATGGGATCCCATTGGGCCAGTTTTGGGGGAACCAGTGCTGCAGGCTGGTGACTCTTATCTTCTCTTTGTCCACTGCTGCTTCTGTGGTGGAATACCTTGCAGTGGGGGTTAACATGATCGAAAAGTTTTCACTCTATGCCTACTCCCAGGTTTCCTCCCCACATGCCTTTTGTCATACCTCCTTTTCACAGTCTAGTTCCTCTTCCAGTCCTCTGCCTACATAACCAGGCTGTTGATGGCTGCCCATGTATCTTTTCAGCGCAGGCTACTTCTCAGTCCATACAAAGCAGGCTGAACTTGTGGGCTGTTCATAGCCCCACCCATGAGGCACATTTTCTTCTCCACTGTCATTGAGGGTTACCCTGGATATTGTTCTAACCAGCTCTGGTTCATTTTTGGCTTGCACCCCTGTGTCAAGCCGACCTGTCTATGAACTATGCTCAGCTGTATATACAAGCCATTTTTTCATTGTTGGTACAGGGCATGGAGGGCACAAGCAGCCATAGTAGCCGACTTAGAGGTCTAGGTTTTCTGCTCCTATCACTCAGTTGAGCCTTATGCTGTGGTTTGATCTGGGATGTACAGTTTCCATCTCATGATGTATGCTGCTGGTCAACTTAATAACTTGGCTGACAAACTCAGCTCGTAATGGGGAGCCTTGCACACCTGGCCCCTTGTGTTCTGTGGTCTGGACCTGGGCCTGGTAATGCTTGATCAAGAGCTTTTTCAAAGGGCATATAAGTCTCTGCTTCAGTGACATTACTTCAGAATCCCAGGGGCATGTATTATATTCTTCCTGTGGAGCTTGCCAGGGGCCCCATTCCATGTCTTTTCCCACCACTGACAACTCTGCACCATCCAGGGTCCACTGTCCATACAGCCTAAGCAGCCAGGCTGCTCACACCATTGCCTGGCCCCACTACAGAGTCCTTTCTTGCTCCAGACCTCTCTCAAAGTTCGCAGCTGCTGTGTTGCCCTGTCTGTAGGCTAGAGCAGTGTCCTAGGACCCCACCTAACAGGCACTGTGCTTCCTGCTTCATGGTGGTGGATGCAAGATATGTTTTTTACTTAGGAGGGGATATCCCAGCATGCCCCTGACTACTGGGTCCCTAGAAACTTCACTGTAGTTGCCAGACTCTGCATCATCACAGGGTTTATCTCCCACACCAAGGAGCATGTGTCTTACCCAGGCCTCCAGTGTGTTAGGTGCCCATCACTTGCTCCTTCCATGAAGTCATCATGATGTTGTCGATCTCTTGCCTCCTTCATCAGGTCTGGAACTAGTTATCAACGAGGTATCTGGGAAAAGGTATGTACAGCTAGCACTGACTTGTGGAGAGAGGCCTCTGCAGCATCTTCTAGCTCACTAGTGTGCTAACCACTCCAGAGGGTCCTGGCATGGCGGTGGGAGGTGTTTGGATGAACATCACCATTGGTGCCCACTGGAAGTCCCTGATCCGTTTTCAGGATTGCAGGTTTTCTTTGCCGTGGCCTGGCATATTAGAGTCCTGCTTTGACTCAACATTCAAATGTTCTGAATTCTGTAACTCTCATAATTGGGTCCTCAGCCTACACTTTGATTGCAGGGCATGATGAGGACTACTTTGTACTCAGCAAGAGGGCTCTGAGTTTCTCACACTTAGCTATTAACTGCTTGTTAACGGCTTCCAGTATCTCATTATCTTGTGCAACCTAGCAGTAACAAGCCAGCTCTGCTGTTTCTGTAGGTGTTTTTCTTTCTGTGTTGTCCAAGTGCCTGCATTATTATGCATGCCGTGGCATTTCCCTCCACCAGGACATCTTCCAAGTCACTTAACAGTGAAATCTTTGACAGTTGAACCTGACCTTGTGACAGGATTATCCATTCATTGCCTGTGTTTAGGATGGCATCCATGTCAACCTGTGGAGTGGTATAGAGCAAGTCTGAGTCCCATCTTACAACCTATGTTGTTATAGCACTCCTTGCCACCTGAATTAGTCTGAGTCCTTGGATAAAAAGACACCGAGGTGGATTACACCTACAAAGATTTGATCAGGGGAATGCCTGTGTGAAAGGAAATAGAGAGCCAGAAAAGGTTGGAAGAGCCATTAAGCTGTGATGCAAGTCTGACCCTTGATGAAGGGGAGAGGAAAGAAGGCTCTAGTCCACGGTGCAGTCTGAGGGAAACTGGGCAAGGCCATTGGGGAGTCCTTGTCTTCCTCTCGTCTCCAGTTTCGGTTATTTCATTCTGGTTTTGTGCTCCAACTGACTTTGTCAGCCTCCGTTTCATGTGGTAGAAGAACTACCACTCTGCTGTTCAAGAGAGCAGCAGCCAGGCTGGATGTCATGGCCCCACTTTCAAATTCCTAGGGAAGGAGCGGCCTGGTTTTAGCTGTCTGGAATCTAGTTCACAGCTATGTGAACCAGGTTGTGTGTCTCTAAACTGAAACATTTCCCAGAAAAGTTGTACAGACTATAGGTTTTAACAGTAACACCTTATATAACCTCTGATAATCCTTAAGTATTTGATTAACAGTCTTTGATTTTTTCTTACCCTGTGGAATGACTTCAGAGAAGGATGTGGGTGGGTCACAGGTCTTCCAGTGGAGTGATCGAGAGGCGTACTTGTTGTTGCTGGCTGTTTGGGTTAGTTTATTACCTGTTTGTTTTTGTTTCTGCAAAGCCTTTTCAAGAGTAACGACTGACCCAACAGCTAGAGGTTTTCTCCTCTAGCTATTCTTTGCTGTTCAATGTATTCAGATTAGTATCAGATTAAAATAAAGGCTGTATGGGAAAAAATACATCTGTTAGAGTACTACACACTAAATCAGAAAGCCATAAAAGTCATTACTAGGTAACTAGAACTTTTAAAAGGAGCTATGAGATCCTTTTTCTAAAACTGTAAAGAAAGTAGCCTGTCCTCTCTCTGTATATTGGCAAGTGTGGGAGCTCTAAATAAAGGTATCGTGATAGCAAGAAATGAAGGCTAGGCTTAATTAGCTATAGCTCAAATACTACAGCAGGCAAAGTGCTCAAGTGAAGGCTGCGCTGAATAGTTGTGTGTACGTAGGGCACATGAGGAAGCACCAGGTTGCCAGCACTTGGAGGTGGGGACGTGGGGACTATGACTAGGGCATGAAGAATAGGTGAGGGAGGTTCAACAGGTTTAGGATCAGCTGGCTTGAATAATTTCAGCAGGCATGGTGTTGTCTCTTGTCTGATACCTGGCCCTGCATGACTAGGTATGGGGATAGTAGCCCTGAGTGTGAGAGTTCCACAGAGAAGTGGTAGGGATGTGGGCTCCAAACTGGTAGGTTTGCACATAAAAGCCAGCTTGTAATTATGAGTTGTTTACTAGTTCATGGAATTGGCTAGTCCCGAGCGTGGTAGCCCCAGCAGGGTCAGCAGGGCCCCAGATGTGAAAGCATTAGAATCCAGAAGGTAGACATGGTTCACACACTTGTAGAGAGTGTCCTTTTGTACTCATATGACATCTTAAGCAAGTCTCCGGGTTAGCACTCTCAGCAAGGCTACCATGAATGCATGTAGCATCCCAGTGCTTAGCATATAATCAGCTGTGGCATAGGAAGGGGATGTCAAATAGGTAAGTAAGGGCCTTTGGCAGGGGTTAGGGTGGGCATCAGAGCAAGCTGCAGGCCTTCTAACTAAGAGTGTCAGGAAAATCCTGTAAATGTTCTCTAGACCCCCAGTGTGGAAAACAGCCCATGCTAGTTCCCAGGTGTGCCATAATGACGGTATGTCTCACATCAAGGAGAGAGGGGAGAAGGTAGTTACTAGCTTCGGATGTGTTGTGGACATGCTTGTGGGACCTCTGTGTGTATGTGCACAATAGATTCTGTCTATTTGAATAGTTCTGAGTATAAAGAAATGTGGGTGGTAGGCTGGGAGATGCTGTGCTGGCATGTTTCTGGGCATGTCAAAGATTAAAAATAAGGGGAAAGGGTGGCATTTCGTCCTGGACAAAATGAATGTGGAAAGGGGGAATATTACACACACAATCAGCATTCAGCTCCTAAATCTCATGTTTCTCTCAAACTGTTGAAAAAACCCTCTTGAGAAATTACTTAAAAGCTAATTCATGCTTATGCCCATCTTACAAACCAGTGTTACAAGCAGACTGCTGATGAATTCAGAACCCTGTGGTCTGTCCCTTCATTAGCTTCTCTGTGCCATCTTTAGGTGTCCCCCCTACTCCCACCCTGCGATCACTTTGCTTCTTTATGGACATCATGGTTTTTGTTGCTTCTAGTTTTTATGGAATGTGTCCCTGCTGATCAGCTTTCAGTATTTTCTTTTCCTGCCTTTTATGTTTTTATTAGGTTTATTAATGATTTTCTTTTTTTTCCTTACAAAGAATTCTGGTTTATTCTATTGTGATTAGTTACCATCCTAATATGTATTCTAATTGATTCTCCAAGAAAGAGTGACAGCTCACAGTAAATCTTACACTTTGGCCCAAAGATATGTATCTTGAACTTACGTGTTATAGTATTCCCTCCTCTGTGTGCACCTCTTCTTTTACATAATTTTAATGTAAACAGTGTTAGCTGTTTTACTTGGTTCAGCTTTATCTTCAACCAGTCAACTGCTCCTTTTTTATTCCTATAATCACAATAATAATGCACATTATAACAAAATGTAAGATATATTAAAATTACTATAATTGGTTGCAATTTTGAGTATTACTATGTTCCACGCACTGTTCCAAGTAATTATGGATGTAATAACTCAGTAACTCCTCACTTTGTGAGGTAGGTACAGGAAGAAAACTGAAGCACAGGAAGTGATGTGCCCTAGGCAATGTACCTGAGACAATAGTTACAATAATATTCGAATATACAAGTACAGTCAGTGTGTTCAGCCACCACGTTAATGGACATGAGGCAGAAACAGTCAACGAAAACATTGCACAGTATGCTGGGCACCACTCTTGCTCTCTTCTGCGTCATTTTCCATACTGCCTCTGCCGCAGGGCGCTTTGTGGTTTAGCCCTTACTCACCCTTCAGATTTCAGTCTGCCACCTCTGCAGTGAGGCTGCCCATGGTTCTTCAGAGATGCCAGCACTCCACTTCCACACAGTTTCAGAATGCCCCCTTCCGTTAACCTGTGTGGTTAGATAAATGTCTCACTTTCTCACTGAAGTTCCACTGGGGTGCTGTGTCTATTTTCACTCAACATTGGGTCCTCGTCACCTCACATGCTGCAGGGAATGACAGGTGCTCAAAAAGTATTTCTTGGATGCGTGAACAAAGGTATGAAAAAAGGAGGAAGAAAAGCAAAGATCGATTATATACTGACCACATTTGGCTCTTTAGGCACAGTAGACCATTCTGTTACTGTACCAGGTGGAACTAAGTTTTACATCAAGTTACAGACAGCCCAGCTGCAGTGGCTTAAACAGATACGGCGTTACTGTGTCACACAGCAAGAGTTCCAGGTGGGCATTTCGGGCTGGTTTTACTACTAACAGATGTCACTAAGTTTCCTAGACTTTTCTGTGTTTCTGCTCCTGCAAATTGGGCGATATGACAATCTTGACAAAAGGACAGTTACTGAATTTTCGACTGAAGTATGAGCAGATACCTACTTAAACAAAAAGTTTTATTTTATTTATAATGTACTTTTTGAGGAGAACTGTGAAACATTCCCAGGATAATGTGGAAGACTTTCCTAAAGTATCTGGTGATCCTTCACTGTCTGTTTTTATTCAAGTCTAAGGTATTAAAGCTGATTGGAAACTGTGTATTAGGAGAGATTACCTGGTTGCAATTCAATAGGGGGACACCTTGGTCCAATATTAATAATGTTTGTGGATTTTTTTCTCTTCAAACCTTTTTGGAAGAATGCTCTGGTCTCGTTCAGTGGGGAGTAAAACCGGCCTCCAGTGTTCTGGAAGCCAAGTGGAGAAGGGAGATGGGGGTGTGGAACCTGTCTATTGTACCTTGCCGTTCAGAATAGACTTCGATTTAAGACTCCTGGTTTCAGTGCATTGCCTACCCCAGCCTTGAGCTGTGTCTAGTTTCTCAAGTCCCGATCCTTGAATTCACCTTTTCCAGAGAGTAAAACATGCTAGGTGAGGTGGAGGAAGGCCAGACCAAGAAGGGAGAAGGAATGCATAAATGGATTTTAAATCCATCTGACATCTCCTATTCCTGAGCCTTGTGAGGGAGAGTGAGTGGGCTTCTGTGGCTCAGGTGAGTTTGCTTTGTGTCTCCCTCCATTTGCAGCCTAGATATGTCTTTTGTGTGTCTTAACCTGATCAAGCTCTGCCCAGTTTTAGGGCTCTTGTGTCCTGCTCTTAGTCCTTGTGGGTTTGTGCCTTTTCTCTCTCTTGTCATTTCAGTGGAGAGGGAGGGACAGTGGAGAGGGAGGGAAGGAAAGAATGCATGCATTCATTCACTCATGCTTACCTGGAAATTTTGCATGTATTATTTTTCTATAAAGTAGGATTGTATTGTACATCTGCCTTTGATCTCTATAAAATGTGTTTAAGTTATTTAACATCTTTTGCATATTTAGCTGTTTCTTTCATGTAGAAATGTCAGGATATGAAAATTCCTGGGAAAGAATCAATTTTCTTGTTGTTGTTTTTTAAATTTACTTATTTATTTTTAGAGAGAGGGGAAGGGAGGAAGAAAGAGAGGGAAAGAAACATCAATGTGTGGTTGCCTCTCATGCACCCCCTACTGGGGACTTGTCCCACAACCCAGGCATGTGCCCTGACTGGGAATTGAACTGGTGACCCTTTGGTTTGCAGGCTGGTGCTCAGTCCACTGAGTCACACCAGCCAGGGCTAAAGAGAATCAATTTTCAAGGGAATAAAAATTTGATTTGTTAAAATGTGCATTGAACCTTTTTAAAAACATGTCTGTTTAATTTTCAGATTTTGAGCCATGCCTTTAGTGAAGAGGAACATCGAACCCCGGCATCTGTGCCGGGGTGCCCTGCCTGAAGGAATTACCAGTGAACTTGAATGTGTAACCAATAGTACCCTTGCTGCTATCATACGCCAGTTAAGCAGTCTGAGTAAGTCATCTTATTTCTAGAACAAATTTTTTCTGATTACTAATGACATTTTATTAATTTCAGTATTAGCAAATAGATTTCAGTTAGTTTTGCGCTTATCCAAAGATGAGACTGTAGTCTACACGTCTCAGTGTGGAATTAACTGTCACTCTCTCTGGTCTTATGACACAAACTTTATGTGATGAAGGCTTAGAGTTATAATAGGCCAATTCACAAATTATTACATGAGACCAAATGAGTTGATATGAAGCAGTGTTACATAATTTTTAAAAGCTTATTAAAGTTAGGATAATATAATTAGTTTCTTAACATTATTTTGAAGTATCTTGTTAAACTTGGAAAGAACTGTTTTATTTAAAATATAGTACATTGAGAACTAGTTAACACCTGTAATATGCCTGGCCCAAAGCAGATGCTCAATAAATATTTGCTGATTGAATAATATTCCAAATTAATCAAAGAATAAAGCCAAAAAGTCATTAAGATTTGCTAACTTTAACCTACTAAAAGTTAAAATGCAGCTACTAACTTCCAAATGGAAGTCAAATGTGATTGTTACATAAATACGTATCAGATACATAAGTTATATAAATATAAGCAAATACAAGTGCAAGAAAAAAAGGGTTTCTGTTATTTTAATTTTGAATGTTCACATGAAATACCCAAGGACTATTCCATGTTTTAAGACTCAAATGCTTTTTCCTTCAAAGCTCTTTAAAGTTGCAATGTTTTTCCCTCTAACTTTTACATTTATATCATCTTGTTTTCTCACTTCATCCCACTCCTTTTTGATTTAGCTGGTGTACACTACTACATTTTGGGTGACAGGTTTTCAAAGTTACATTTTCAGAAACTCTGTTAATAACTAGAAAATCCTCCATGAAATCTCACATTGTGGTAGGCTCAGGCACAGGGACTGTTTCCTGAAAAACAGTGGGTTTTTTTATATTTAAGAAGAAACAGTATGGATAGATAAGTATTATTTTTAAAGAATTGTACCGTATTGTTTATTTTATTTTATTTTTTATTTATTTTATTTTATTTTATTGTTGTTCAAGTACAGTTGTCTCTATTTTCTCTCCACCACTTTCCCCCACCCTACCCACCCCCATCTCCTACCCTCAGTCCTTCCTTCCTTTGGCTTTGTCCATGGGTCCTTTATACATGTTCCTTGATGACCCTTCCCCTTCTTTCCCCTGTTATCCTCCTTCCCCCTCCCCTCTGGTTACTGTCAGTTTGTTCTTTATTTCAGTGTCTTTGGTTCTATTTTGTTCACTTGTTTGTTTTGTTGATTAGGTTCCACTTATAGGTAAGATCGTGTAGTATTTGTCCTTCACTGCCTGGCTTACTCCACTTAGCATAATGCTCTCCAGGTCCATCCATGCTGTTGAAAAGTGTAGTAGCTCCTTCTTACTTTCTGCTACATAGTATTCCATTGTGTAAATGTACCACAGTTTTTTGATCCACTCACTGATGGACACTTAGTTTGCTTCCAGCACTTGGCTATTGTAAATTGTGCTGCTGTGAACATTGGGGTTCATAGGCTCTTCTGAATTAGTGTTTCAGGATTCTTAGGGTATAATCTCCGCAGTGGAGTTGCTGGGTCACAAGGCAGTTCAACTTTTCAGTTTTCTGAGGAAACTCCATACTGTTTTCCACAGTGGTTGCACCTGTCTGCATTCCCACTAATAGTGCACTAGGGTTCCCTTTTCTCCACAACCTCTCCAACACTTATTGTTTGCTGATTTGTTTATGATGCCTTTTAATGTATCTACAATCATTGGCAAAGTCAAAAGTAATTTGGAAGTTACTTAAATGTATTTTACAACAGATTTCTTCTGGAATCTAAACTAACTACAGGTGATTTTTGGTAGTGGTTGTTGATAAAATGTATAAATTTGTATAATTACAGGAAGATACCTTGCAGATTATTGAGAGTAAAATGTTTGTTTGCATTCATATATTTTTGTAAGAATGCTTTAGTCTCCTGTTCTTACTACTGAAATGTCTATTGACATACAGAATAAGTGATAAAAATGCACATGAACTGTTAAAGTTTTAATACTTGAGGGTATCTCATGCTGTAATATTCAGTTCAGTGTTGTTAGTTGTGTTTATGGTGCCCACTTGGCCACCATCTCTTATAAGTGAAACTAATCACATAGTATGTTTTGTTTCACATAGTCTGAGGTAAGCATAATAATAACAACCCCCACAAAGAGGTCCACTGCTTAACCCTGAAACCTCGGATATGCAGATAATCTTTGTGGTGCAGCAAGGGGGAATTAAGGTTGTTAATCAGCTAACCTTAAGAGAAGGTGATCCTAGATTAGTCAGATGGTCCCAGTGTCGTCAGAGGAGTCCTTTAAATGTGGAAGGAAGAAGTAAAAGAATCAGTGACAGAGAGTTCTGATATGAGAAAGACTCAATTGTCTGTTGCTGGCTTTGAGATAGAAGAGGCCACAAGCCAAGGAATGCAGGCAGCTTCTGGAAACTGGATTCTCCCCTAGAGCCTCCAGAAAGAACACAGCTCTGCCAACACCTTGATTGCAGACTTCTGATCTCTGGAACTGTAAGATAATACATTTGTGTTGGGGTAGGCCACTAAACTGGTGGTAATTTAATACAATAGCCATAGGAAACTAAGGTACCACTCTAGCCTTGGTTATGTTTTGTACACAATCCACGGTAGCCTCATATGAGATACTGGTCTCAAGGACATTCAGCAGAAGGTAGGCCGCCTCAGTGGATCTCAGCCCAGTCTCTACCAGAATCAGTTGGGGAGCTTTAAAACAAGAGGCTAGGAATAACTCCAGAGACTGATTGGAGTGTACAACAAAGGTATGGCCTATGAATTAGATACTGTGCATCTAGATTGAAAAGATGAGCTGGATGAGCCTTATTCTCAGGAGGTTTGACCTAAGAAACAGTAAATTTGCCAGTTTATTATGGAATCTCCTGCTGAAATGTCATCCAGGACTGCTGCCTGCAAGCAAAAGAAATCATGATGGCTGCCTGCAAGCCAAAGTTGTGGAGTGGGGCAGAGCTTGAGAAGTCAGGAAGCAAGCTGGTGAAGAAAGGCAAAAGAATGTGCAGAGAGAACCTGGAGCTGAACATGAGAGAGACCACAGGACCCAGTGAGGTACAGCGGTTCTCTGGAGCTGCACAGAGAGCCTTTCCAGCTCCCATTCAAGGAGCGTGGGTGTCTTCAGAACAGATCCCCTTCTTCAAGTTCCTTGGGTGCATCTGTACACAGAACCCAAAGAGCCTTACAAAAAGAGGGGCATGGTGAGATATGTGGCAAGGTGATAATTTTGGAAAACTGAGGTACTAAGTTGTTAATTGCTGGTAGAATAGCAAATTACTGGTGACCAGTAGTTTATTTATTAGTGTTCATTCACTTAATACCCCTCTCAGTGCAACACACAGAAAATAAAATCAATTTGGTGCATACTTAAAAGTTTAAAAAGCACATGTATTTGACATGAATATGGTCATAAAATAGAAAACATGCAATTATTATGACCTGCTATAACACTAATACATAATAAATGACATCTGTATTTGGGGCCAATCTTTATTTTTTTTGGAGTCTTCCACTGAGTAGAAACATTATAGGAGATGAGGTAAGTTATATGCAAATTTTTGTGTGACTTAAAATTGTTAGGAAGAAGAATTTAAAAGAATGCCTTCATGTTATTTTCTAATTTTTAAATTATCAGGTATTTTTAAAGTTTTAGGAATGCATGAATCTGTTATTAAAAGTCTTTCATGTGACTGTTAATTCCCCAGATACTATCAAAACAGAATCTATATTTTTATTCCTTTGAGTACTTGACCATTATTCAGTAGGTCCAGAAATGAATGGGTCATTTTAATCTTTCCCACTTCCCTGCTCACCCTTCCACACCCCTGTTTCTAAAGCCTCCAGATACTTTAACCCCCAGACCAGGGGTAGATGATGTCCAATTAAATGATACAGAGAAAGGCTGGAACTTGTCTACAGGTGCCATCTTGGGGGAACTTGAAGCATTTGCCTTAACCCTAGACTGGTCGTACCTGCCTGAGCTGCAGACTTGCCCTGGAAAACCTCTTGAATAATTAATTCTGTGGTAGTCTAAGGAAGGAAGAGGAGACCAGAAGTCCAGAATGAATTTCTTTGATCTTTTCCAAAAAGGAAGACCAGCAATACAGGCACCGATTCACTAGCTTATTCTGGGGCAGTTCAGGGCGGTGAGGATATAAATGATACAGAAAGCAAGAAAAGAACCTGGGCTTAGATACCAAATAGACCTCTGAACCCCCTACAACTCTACATAGCTTCTGGGAAATCTATAGGTTTTTTACCAGTTACCAAGTATGACATTCAATTTAGATACCTGACTTTTAAAGGGCCAGAACTTTTGTCAGCATTCGATTTTTACCAGGTTTTTAAGGGATTTGAATCTTTACAATGAGAAAATATTGGTTATTGGTATTGAGTTTAAGTGTAATTATAGAAAGGGGAAATTTGTAATTTGAATAGCCTTATAGTTAAAGAAAAAAGATCAAAATCTTTCAAAGCTTTATCTAATGAAAAAGAAACTAGTCTTTAGTAGTTTTCAGGTTTTTTTAATTTGAGTATTACTAACTTCTAATATGAATGACTGGGGGAGGGGGACATTTGGAAGGGGTACGAAAGCTACTTTTAAAAACAGTTTTGGGTAATAGTGTGTAAAAAAAATCCTTGGTTTTGTAGCTCTGGGATATTGATTTTTTTTCTTTCAAATAATGACAGTTTAGTGTAGCAATTAACATTTAATCAGGAGTGCTTTTTAAAAATCATTTCCATTGATTAATCTGAATGTTCTTATTCCTATCAACTAGTTGCACAATTTAAATTATACTATCTCACAATCAAATTTTAGTATAATTTACTTACAAAAGGAAATGGGAACATAGGGCAATTGTACCTAAGATGACACAAGTCCTTTTTTAATAAAATAGGCTGCTTTTACTCCTTTTGTCTTTGTTCTTGTCCTATAGCTGTCTTACTTTTCCCCTCCTAAGAAGGCCCCCACGATGTCACAAAGTAAGGAGTTAGAAGAACTTTGGTGCATCCCAAGGCTTTTGGTTATATTTAATGGTGCTAATAAGATAATATAGAGAACTTGGGAGAACACAGGAAAACACAAAGCAAAAAATTACAAAATTTTCATGAGAGAAAATCATTGATAATGCTCTGTGTTTAACTTTATAAAAATGGTATTTCCTTATACATGTGGTTTTGTAGCCTATACTCATTTATATAGTAAACATCTTTGTTGATTCTTCTGATGCATTTTTAATAACTAGAGTTTATAATATAATATTGATATGCTATAATTATTTAACCTTTTTCTTTTACTGTTGGATATATATGGGGGGACAAAAGTAGGCTTATAGTTATGAGTACATGAAACACAAGAGTTTATTCTTGTATTATTATTTATTATTGTATTATTTTCAATATGAACAACTTCAAACCTACATTTGCCCACCTCTGTACATTGTTTCTTTATTGGGGGACACTGTCATAAATTTTTGTATCAAGTTGATGGATAAATCTCTGGTTATTTTAGGCAGTTTTTTAAAAAATACTTTTGTTTTATAAGTTATCAAAGTTCCTCAAAAAGAGCAAAAACAGTTCTAGCAAGTGGTACAAAATTTGGGACTCTATTAATGTTAAATATCCTTCTCTTTTGAAAAAGTTATTTTGATCTTTTTTGTTAATTTTCACATTTCAAGTAGTTGTCTAAATGAGAAAAGCCTGCCCCTGCCCAGGTGGCCAAATTGGTTGAAGCATTGTCCCCTATACCAAAAGGTTGTGGGTTCTATTCCTGGTCAGGGCACATACCTAGATTGTGGGTTTGATCCCATGTTACGGAGCTTAAGAGAAGCAACCAGTTGATGTCTCTCTCTCCTCTCTCCCCTCTCCCCTTCTCTTCTCCCCCTTTCCTCCCTCCCTCCCTTCCATGTTCCCTCTCTAAAATCAATAAACATATCCTAGGGTGAATATTAAAATAAGTAAATGAGAAAAGTCTGTTTTCTTCTCAAAGATTTTAATAAGTGATTAATATTTAACTACCCTTTGGTACACATATTTCATATCAAATCCAATGCTGAATTGACATAAAAGTACTTCGTTAAGGGTTTGCACTACAATATAATTGCTTCATGTAATTGTATCTCAAATTTGTAGTTGTATAAATTGATTATTCCAAGTACAGTTCTACTTAGAATAGAGATTTAAATACTTTGAAGACATGCACTGAATAGATTTCTTAGATATCTTTAGTCCAATAGTATTTTTGGGGGAAAAGGCAGATTCAGTTGCAATATAGATGGAAATAGACCACAAGTATGTGTTGATACAAATCAAGGCCAGGGTTAAGGGTACATTAACAGAAGTTTACTTGGAGAAATAGCAGGATTTTTTTGAAAAAAATTTAATGCTTCAAACTGAGATAAGTATTTGCATTTTCATGGACAAAAGTAGGGTTGTTGGAAATTCAGGCTCTTTCCCAACCCATTGTTTCACCTGGAATATCAGAAATACTTCCTTATGGGCTTATAGAAGTAATTATGAATTAGGTGGTTTTTCATTTCTCCTTCCCCTAGATAGATTTTAGCATAGCAAGATTTCAATGTGTAATAATTCTGAAGAGCACAGATTGGGAGAGTCAGCTAAGTCTGATGTTCAGTCCTGCTTATCATTAAACTTCTAAGGTTTATCATTTCTATTTTTCCCATTTCATGAGTTTATAGGCTTATGGTGAAATGTCATAAGTGATTTATAGGTATTTTCTGATTGTTTTGATTTACACTTTTAAAGTATGTCATCTAAAAACTTTGAGGGAAGATTTTGAAAGTTTTAGTGTTTCTTTAAAAATAAACTGTTAAGATTTGTCATCAGGCATGTGATTGTGATTATTGGCAGCCTAAAGTAGTGTTCTTCCATAAAGCAGGCCCTTTTATAGAATAAACATTGTCTACCAGTTCGAAACTGTGTAGTGAATGAAAAGTGAAACCACAAGTAAGGGGGGAGGACTACTACTGCTACACACACACACACACACACACACACACACAATGGGATATTATTAAGCAACAAGAAAGAAGGAAATCCTGCCATTTGTGACAGGGATGAATGTAGAGGACATTATGCTAAGTGAAATAAGCTAGAAAGAAAAAGACAAACACTGTGTAATCTCATTTATATGTAGAATCTAAAAATAAAGTCAAACTCATAGAAACAAAGGATAAAATGGCTATTACCGGGGAGGAGCTGTAAGGTAGGATGGGGTAGGGAATGCTGGTCAAGGCTATAATATAGTTATTCAGTTATAAGATGAGTAAGATCTTGGAATCTATTGTACAATAAGGTGACTGTAACTTAAAATACTGTGTTGAATATTGGAAAATCAAAGGAGTAGATTGTAAATGCCCTTTCCATAAGGAATTATGTGAAGTGATGATGTGTTAATTAACTTAGTCGTGGTAATCATTTTACAATTTATTCATATGTAGTCATCACATTATATACTTTAAATACATATAATTTTATTTGTCAATTAATTATACCTCAATAAAGCTGGGGGAAAAGTCACAGGACTGTAGAACACTGTCTGTCCCCCACCACCATACCCCAGGTCCTTTTATCAGTGTCATGATTGGCTTTTAATTAAAAATATAAAAGGCATATTAAAGGCAAAAAAAACCCCAACACAATTTGAAGAGACATAATAAGCATCAGAACCAGATTGAGATGTGGCAGGGATGTTGGGATTATCAGACCATGAATTTAAAATAAATATAATTAATATGCTAAGGACTCTGTTGAAAGTAAACAGTGTTCAAGACATGGATAATATGAGTAGAGATATGGAAATTCTAAAAAGACTGAAAAATAGCCCGGTTAGTGTGGCTCAGTAGATTGGGTGCAGGCCTGTGAAGCAAATGGTCACCAGTTGGATCCCAGGGCACATGTCTGGGTTGTAGGCCAGCTCCCCAGTAGTGGGTGCGTGAGAAGCAACCACACATTGATGTTTCTCTCCTTCTCTTTCTCCCTTCCTTCCCCCTCTCTCTAAAAATAAATAAATAAAATATTTTTCAAAAAATACATTGGAAGAAAGAATGAATGTGAAAAACATGAATGAAGAAATAGGGAATTTAGACAGAGAAATGGAAACTATTAAGAAAAAATACTGAGACTGAAAAAATACAATATCAAATAATTCATTTAATGGCCTAATAGCAGACTGGACATAAGCAGGAGGGATTAGTGAACTTGGAGAGAAGTCAATGGGAATTATCCAAACTGATTCATAAGAGAAAATGAATAAGAAAAAAAAACAGCATCTAAAATATGAGACAATATCAAATGATCTAACACATTTGTGATTGGAGTTCCAGAAGAAGAGGTGAGAGGGAGACTATAGGGCAGACAAAATATGGATGAGAATTTTTGAATACTGATGATAGATAGAAACCAACAGATCCAAGAAGTTCAGCAAATTTCAGGGAGTGTAAATTAAAGAAAACGAAATCCAGTTACATCATAATAATATTGCTAAAAACAAAGATAAAGAGAAAATCTTAAAAGAAGCAAGAGGGCTTATGGGGAGAACAATGTTAAGAATGACATCTGATTTTATCATCAGAAACATTGGAAACCAGAAAACAGTGAATAAGGTGGCAAAACAAAAAATCGCCATTCTATAATTCTATAACCAATGAAAAATGTTCTTCAAAAATGAAAGTAAACTAAAGATCTTTTATTCAAGCAAACTCTGATGGAATTAGTCTTTGACAGTACAAAAAAAACCAGAATACTAAAAAAGAAATTCTTCAGGCTGATGATAACTTGGATCCACAAGAAGGAATAAAGATCACCAGAATGATGATTAAAGATTATATGTTCATATCTATTTGTTGAAAAGATTATTGATTGTTTACTATGTGAAATTAAAATATGCATATATTAAGAGCTTTAAGGGTAAAAGGGAGTAAGTGGTATTTATACTGTTTTACATTGTTTATGAAATGCTGTAAAATTTGGAAGTACAATTTGATGAATTAGGGATGCATGTTTTAATTTCCAGTAACCTCTAGGATAACATATAGAGGAAATAAAATGGAACCTTAAGGTAATTATTTGATTATTCCATGAAAAGACAGGAAAAGAGTAAGGAACAGAAAGGCCAAATGGAAAACCAATACCCAGATGATAGAATTAATCCTAGCCATATCAATAATTGCATTGAATGGAAACATTCTACTTAAAAGCTAACATGTATTTTTAAGGATGAAAATACAGGTTTTAAAAAAATTCTGGAAAAATATACCATGTAAGCACAGAGCATAAAAAGCTTATGTGGCTATATGAATATCAAATAGAGTATAAAATAGAGATAAAGAAGGACATTTCGTGGTAAGAGTGTGTGTGAAAAACACCCAATCTTAAATGTATATATACCTAATAAGTGAGCTCCAAACTACATAAAATAAAAAATAGGGAGAAATAGACAAACCCAGAATCATAGTTGGAGATTTTAACAAAATTCTTTTAGTAATTGGTGGGACAAATAGGCCAACAATCTGTAAGGATATAGAAAGTTTGAACCACGCTACCAACCAACGTGACTCCATTGATCTTTATAGAATACGAAACCACCCTGCTGTAGAAAATACACATTTTCTTAATTTTAACATGGAGTGTTCACCATGGTGGAACATATGCTTGGCCATTTAGTGATCCATGTGAGAGAATTGATATCATAAAGAGTATGGTGAAGAGGAGATAATTATAATATTTAGGTAATTCTCACATACTAGAAAATGAAGCAACATCTTTTAAAATAATCCTTGGATCAAAGAGGAAATAAAGGAAATTGAAAACTATTTCTGACTGTGTGGTAATGAATACACAAAATACCAGTGTGTGGGATTTGGTTACAGAAGTGCTTAGAGAGAAATTTGTAGCTTTAAATGCTTATGTTAGAGAAGAAGAAAGGTTTAAAATGAAGCACATTCCTCGGTGAGCCCTCACTGTTACTCAGAAATCCTGCTGTAATTCCTGTCCTAATTGGTTTTCCTGCCCCTTTCATATCTTCTCTTTCCACCTCAAACTTCCCCACAGAACTGATGACCTTGCTTTTTTCATTTCACTGGGAAAATAAAAGTAGTCAGAGGAAAACAAAACATCTCCTTTCTGCCAAATCTGATATGCCTCTGTACTGTCTGCCCTCCTCGTCCCCCATTAAAATGGTGTCCATGTTTCTCTCTAAAACCCCGAACACCTCTCCCTCCTGCTCATGCATCTGCCTTCTCTCACTGGCATCATCTGTTGCCCGTGTACATCATTCCTGCTAAATATGAGTATGTTGAAATTTTCCAACTAAATAAACCTGAGATCATCCTTTATCTATGGACTCATTTCTTGCTCCCCTTCACAGCAAGATTCCTAAAAGAACCATTCATATCGCCACTGCCCTTACTTCCCTCATCGTCCCTTGTCCCCATTAAAGTTTTATCCCATTCACTCTTGAAACTGCTTGTCATTGTTACAGTGACCTCCGTGTTGCCAAGTCCGGTGCTCAGCCTCTCTCTTACTTGATCCATTGGCAGCATTTCTGAAGAAACTTTGTTTACCTGGCGTCTGTGCCAGCACACTTGATGTTTCTCCCACTTCACAAGCTTTTTTTAATTAGTCTCTTTTGATGATCTTCCCAACCTCTGAGTCCTGGAGTGCTGTAGGGCTGGGACACTGACACTCTTTGCTGCCTATTCCCATTCATTGCGCAATCTCATCTGTTCCTATGGCCTGAAATACCTTTTTTTTGCTGAGTCTTCCAAATTTGTGTCCTCAGTTCAGGCCTCTCCCCTAGATTTCAAACTTGTATGTACTGGGTATCTTCACATGGATTTCTAATACGTATCTCAACTCAGCATGTGTAAAACTGAATTATTTTTTCTTCTATCTCTCCCCCATCTATTAGCAGATGGGAACTCCGCTCTTCAGTTGATTTTGTCTCTTTCTGTAACATCGGACATCTTCAAAATATGTAACAAATCTGTGTACCCGTTAGCACCTCTGTTGCTGCTATTCTAGTCCAAATCACCATGGCCTCCAACTGCTCTGTAGTAGCTTCCTATCTGACTTCCTTTCTTTGTTCTGGTCACCCACCCCTGAAGGGAAGGATGTTTATTTATCTGTCTGCTGCTACCACTTTCCCTCCACTCACTGGGCTCCAGCCACATTGACCTCCTTGAAGCTGTTCTCACATACAAAGTGTGTTTCTGCCTTCTGCCTGGAAGGTTTCCTGGTTATCCATATAGTTCCCTTATCACCTTTAGTGGCCTTTAGTGACCATCTAAATACCACCTACTTCCTACCCCTCTCTATTTCCTTACCATCCTATTCTCTTCATAATGCTGCCCATCATGTGCCATTGTCTGTGTGTGTGTGAGATAAGTTTTGTGAGAACACATCTCCTGTGTTCACTGCTGTATATTTTTAAGTGCCTGGTACACAGTGCTTAATAAATATTTGCTGAATAAAGTGACAGCAAATAATAATCAACATCTGTTATCTTAGTTCTTATAAAATGCTTAGAAAGAATATTATAAAGTGTATACAAAAATATTCACTGTAGGTAACTATGGATGACACTTGCTACTTTTTCTTTTCCTGAGTTTTCCAAATTTTCTACCATTAGCTTGTATTATTACATTTGTACTCACAAAGACATTTCAAAGAATCAGGGTATATACTTTTCTTTGACTTTTCACAGACTTATAACCATAACAAAGACAAAATAAATCAAAATGTTAGCAGTTGATGTTTTAGGATGGACTTTGGGCCATTTTTCCTATTTACTTTTCCATGTTTTCTGTATTTCTTATAATAAGTATAGATTGCTTTCATAGTAGGAAAAAAACTTTAAAAAATTAGGGCTCATGAGTTATAACTTGTTATATAATTCAGTCATGATTGGACTTTATTATGAGTACTGTAAAACAGTCTATTTTTAAAATGTTTTATTTTGAAATGATACCAGTCTCACAAAACTCAAAAACAGTACAAAGAATTCTCATGAACTTTCACCCATATATTATTTTACCACATTTTTCTTTTTTTCTCAGAGATGCCTCTCTTCTTCTGCAGTCCTCCTTTCTCCTCCCTCTCCCCAACATATGTTTGTATATGTATATGCACATACATGTTAATAAATACATCTCCTTAAATCTGGAATAGCTCTCAATCTTTCTTTGACTTTTGTGACTTGACATTTTTGTGGGGAGCCAACCATTTGCTTTGTAGAGTGGCCTTTTGGTCTGTATCTTCTGAGGTTTCCTCATGATTAGGTGTTGGTTATTGGCAGGACTGTCACAAAGTGGTGGCACATCGTTGTCAATGCATTTTATCAGGAAGCACTGATTACCTGCTTGTCCCATAAGTGTCCATGTTAACTTTGATCCATGATTAATGGTCTGTGCATAGGATTTTCTAATGTAAAGTCCCCCCCACCCCTACATACTTAATAAGCATCTGATGGGGAGACACATTAAGACTGTAATCCCCTGTCGCCATCCCACTTCTCCCCACTAGCCTGAACATCCATTGATGATTTTTACCCAAAACGCTTATTGGAACAATACAGAGTGGTGATTTTTTGTTATTCCATAATTTCTTCTACATTTATTAGTTGGAATTCTGCCGTAAGTGCTTTCACTTCTTTCCCTATTTATTCATTCATTTATTTGTATAAGTATAGACTCATGGATTCTTATTTTATTGTCTGGTTATAATCTGTTGTCTTTATTATTCATTTTGATGTTCGCATTTTCCCAGATTTGGTCAGCCAGAGCTCTTTCAGGGTGGCTCCTGTGTCCTTTTGACATGCCCCCACCACTGTCTGAGTACTTCTTTACTTTTCATAGAAAAGCACAGCAAGATATTCTAAGCTCATCTTGTACTTTTTCATCCTCAGCTTTAGAACCAGTCATTTTTCCAAGACACCTGCTTCCTTATAGTGGACAATGAAAAGGCAAAATCTTGACACACCCAAGATCTAGGTGCTAGATGTGTGTATTAAAATTTTTGAAGGACCTTGTTGTGCATGGTTTCTTGTTCCACAGTGAGGACTCATCACAGACATACTGGTTTCTATTGAATCTTTATTTTTAAATACAATTGAAATTCCATGCATAATTTTTTTTATACTTTGGTAGTATGGAGGCATACTTCTCAACCTGCCATATTTGTATACAAGGCCAAAATGGGCCTGATAAATTCAGAAGAGGATTCTTTGTCAATAAGGAATGAATGGATTGCACTTATCTCAATGTGGCCTTCAATTCAATTCAAAATTATTTTAGTTTAGCTGTTAATGGACATTCCATTGAAAGAGTGATTAAAATCAAGCTGTTTAAATAAGTTGCTGTTTACAAAAATGAATACTGTAATTACAACACTTTATTCTCTTTTAACAAAATATTTTATTTATTTTTAGAGAGGAGAAGAGAGGGAGGAGGAAAGGGAAAGAAACATCAATGTGCGGTTTCCTCTGGTGTACCCCACACTGGGGACCTGGCCCACAACCCAGGCATGTGCCCTGACTGGGAATTGAACCAGCGACCCTTTGGTTTGCAGGCCAACGTTCAATCCATTGAGCCACACCAGCCTAAGTACAACATTTTATTCTTGCTCATCAGTAAATATAGTTCCTTCAGTATTCTCTTCTTCACTCATTTGTCAGCTTTCCGCAGCTGGCAAAAGATTAAATATGGGAGTTTTAAATTTCTATTTGTTTGTTCTTGTTCTTGTTTTTGTTTTTCAGTAACTCAGTAACTTTCAATGGGAGTCTAGTATCAATCACATATATTTTTTTTTTCAAATAGGGTTAAGCACTGAAGGTAAAGAGCACTTCTTATGTATCCTTTTCAACTTAGGTGTATATAGTCTCTCACGGAATGTGGTTCTTAACCATAGTTGCCCTGCTTTGAGATGCTGATGTAACTTTTGCAAGAGACTGTTGTGGACTCCTGCATTCTTGGTGGCATATGCTGTTCCTGTTAATTAGATCTCTAATTTCCCGTAGCTGAAGGGAAAGGAATGGGATTTTTTTTGGAGTTGCACTGGAATAATTTTTTTTAGACTATGGGTGGTTACCTAGGAAAACAAAAATTAGTTGGTTACATTTTGACTATGTCTGACATTCAAAATAAACTATTGACAGACTTGGATGTAAAGCATTTGGAACATGGTGTTTGTTTCCAGATCATCCAGTTTAATGGGTGGGCATTTCCCCAGTAAGCTTCATAAGACAGTAGTTCTGAAATATGTTCAAGGTATTTCCAGGCCCAGTTTGAAAACATGGCATGCTAATGGATTCTTTTGCAGATTCCTAACACACATGAGCTGTAGAGAGAGGGAGTAGTCACAGATGGCTTCATTTCCTCCTTAGGCTTCATTTTGGATAATTGTTGCCTTTCATCATGGGAGTGCAGGTTTGAGTTAATGTGAAAATTAATTTGTATTAGAACTTGTACAGGATTGGACATGGACATCAACACAGAAGATTTAGATACACAGGTCTAGTGTTCAGAAGTTTATAGAGCAGCAAACAAACATTAATTCTGGATAGCACATCTAGCTGTAGTGTTTAAAAACATAATTTGTGTGAAGACTTTATTTCTTCGCCTTTTTGGAACCATTTTGTATATCATGGGAGTGAGAAGTGTCAGCGGAATTTAAAGTGACTCCAGAGGCCCATACTGTAGATATGTGACTTTAGGAGAAGCAGTTTACTGTTCAGCTGGGGTGGGCTGGTGTTTTTATTGATTTCTTTATTGCTCTCATATTTTCATACAAAGTTCCTCTTGTTAAGACAGTTATGCTGTTAGAATTTACAAAATCATACTAGTTTAAATTCAAAAAAAATATTTACTGTCTGAAAGTGCCCATTTAAGCAGAAAAATATTTGCATTCATTTTATTAAGTAAACAGGAAATTACCAAGTATCTTGTGGTCTGAAATAATTCATGAAAGTTGCTAATTTCTAGTTAAGGAAGTTCAGGAAAATACATAAGAGGAGGGAATTAGAAGTTTGAGACCAAGTTTTTGTTTCATCTATTTCTCCCCCTTAGTAGTCATGAAATTTGAGCATATCATATTTCTGATACTCAGTTTAGTCATCTGGAAAATGAAAACAGCAGCTCCCTGTCTAACTCATGAGCTCACTCATTTATTGAACAGGTGTGGGCCAGGAGGCAGTGTTCTAGGGCTGGGCTACAACACTGAACAGACAGACGTGGTTCTCAGTCTCATTGAGTGTACGGTCTTGTGGATCACAGCTGAGAGTCCGGAAAGTGGATGTAAGAGCACTACTTAAAGCACTAGGAAAACATAATGGTCATTCTTGCTCCAAGTAAGTTTTCTTACTTGAAGGTTCAGCTTCTCTTTTCATTTGAGTGATAAATTGATAGAATATGCAAATAAAAAGAAATGATAGGTTCTAACAAAGACCTTACACCTTTCACAAGAATTAACTCAAAATGGATCATAGACTTAAATATAAAACTCTAGAACTAGATGAGAACATAGGAGAAAGTCTAGATGACTTATGGTTATTATTTTTTAGATATAACACCAAAGGCCTGACAAATGAAATAAATAATTGGTAAGCTAGATTTCATTGAAACTAAAAACTTCTCTATAAAAGATACTGTCAAGAAAAAAAGAACACAAGTCCACAGACTGGGAGAAAATATTTCAAAAGACAATATGATGATGGACTGGTAACCATATTATACAAGGAACTCTTAAAAGTTAACAATAAGAAAACTAATGGGGAAATTTTAAAAAATGGGGAAACGACCTAAACAGACACCCACAACAGAAGATACATTTGTGGCAACTAAGCATGTGATGGTCCACATCATATGTCATGACAGAAATGCAAATTAAAGAGAGATACCACTACACATCTATTAGAGTAGCTAAATCCAGAACACTGACAACACCAAGTGCAGGTGAGGATGTGGGGCAACAGGAACTCTCACTCATTGCTGGTGCAAAATGGCACAGCCACTTTTGAAGACAGTTTGGCCCCTTATAAAACTATACATACTCTTACCGTACAATCTAGCAATCATACTGCTTGTTATTTACCCAAATGAGTTGAAAATTTATGTTCACACAAAAATCTGCCCCAAAATGTTTATTCATAATTATGAAACACTGGAACTAACCAAGATGTCCATCAATATCTAAATGGATACATGCACTGTAATACATTTAGACAGTGGGATGTTATTCAGTGACAAAAAGAAATTAACTTTGAAGCCATGAAAAAAATATGGAAGAACCTTAAATGCATAATGTTAAGTGATATAAGCCAACTTAAAAAGCTATATATTGTATGATTCCAACTATATGACATTTGAAAAAAGAGAAAACTATGGAGACAGTAAAAAGATCAGTGGTTGCCAGAGGTTGCGTGGAGGATGGATAGTTGGAGCACAGAGGACTTTTAGGGCAGTGAAACGATTCTTTATGATACTATAAATGTAGGTACACACAATTATATGTAAGTCAAAATCTATGGAATGTATGACACCAAGAGTGAACCCTAATGTAAACTGGACTTTGGGTGATGATGATGTGTCCTTGTGGGTTCGTCAGTTATAACAAATGTTCCGCTCTCATGCTGGGTGTTGGTAGCGGGGGAGGCTGTGCATGTGTGGGAGCAGGGATATGGAGAAACTCGGTGCTTTCTGCTCACTTTTGCTGTGCACCTAAAACTGTCTTAAAAAGAAAGTTTATCTTAAAAAATGGTATCCCTGTCAGAGGAGATAGGATACAGATGTGCCTGGTACATTCAGAGCACGCAGTTACTGAAGGATTGTCGAATGAATAAAGGAATGGTATTAGGATTTGGAAATTCAACATAGATGTGATTCCTATGTTGCTTATTAGATTTTCAGAAATGTATTAATTACACTTTAAGAAAAGTAGCCATGTCCAGCACTCACAGGAATGTAGAGGTAATCCATACAGAAAAATTTAACTCAGAATTCAAAATATTGATTTTTAGAGAGTTCCAGAGGCAGCACTATATACCTGGATTTCAAAATATGAATTACAACAATTTAATGCCATTGGGAAGTGTTAGGCATGATGTAAGATATTCAGTGTTTCTTACTGTGAATAAGATAAAATCCTAAATTTAGAAACCAACATGATTTATTGAATTATCCTTGGAAATAAAAGGAAAGTTTAGGTCCTGAAATTTTCTTTATACATAAAGCATGCAAAATGAGAGTAATTTTTTTCCAAAGAGATTTAATTTAATGGAAACAACTTGCATGCTAGCTCATGTAGCAATTAAATAAAAATTCTATACTCACTGGGGTGTTTTAAAAGTCTACAGCTTTGGGTAAATTTCAGTTATGTGCAAACAACTCTAATAAATTTTCAAAACTTCTCAAGGCCTTTGACTATGACACTCTATTTTCATAATCATTTGCACAAAATCCCACGTGTTGACAGTGATCAGCGTTGGTGAGAATGTGTGCCGGCCGCCTCAGCAGTTCTTAACAGATGGCTCCCTCCATTCATTTTCTCCTATAGGCAAACATGCTGAAGACATATTTGGTGAGCTGTTTAATGAGGCTAACAACTTTTACATCAGAGCAAATTCTCTTCAAGACAGAATTGATCGCCTTGCTGTCAAAGTTACCCAACTGGATTCAACAGTGGAAGAGGGTAGGTAATTGCATGAATGCATGAGCCAGAAGTGATGTTGACAAGAGAGTAGTAATTGATTGCAGGGCAATTACTGCTTTTTTCCTTGGGGTAATAATGCTGATTTTTCATCTTGTCTTTTGCTAGAACAATAGTGAGGTTAATTTGTGATTACAAGATATCTTGTTTATGATATGTCATACTCTCTTTAAAAAAGGAGTACGTATTTGTTTTAGAGGATTCTTTGAATGCAGTCAGTATTAGAAGCCCTAACAGGTTATTGGTCGTTATTTTAAATATATTTCTTAACCTAAAAATTACAGAATCAATCCAGAAATATGGTCCAACTAAGAGGGAAGATTATATATACAGAGTGTGACAGAATGAAGGCTAATCCCCCATATTCTTGTTAGGGTTGATGCCTGTAAATAATCTCTGTGATTGAACGTCTCAGAAATAGCATTGATTGAAACCCCTTAGGCTTCCGGGTCTTTAAATAGTGTTAATATGAGCAAACTCTGTATAGTTAACTCTGATCATTTTAATGATACATCCTGAAATGGTGGCAGTCTCAACGAAATTAAAACACAATTCCTTTTTTAAATTTTCACTTTCTGTATCTTTTGAATGAAGGATTGAGATTAGACTGGAAAAAAATCTGTAAAAAAGGTATAAGAAATGCCGTTTCATGTTGACTTTGAGAAAAATGTTCGGATTACAAATTATTTTTACTTTTATATAATGGAAGTTACAGTTTCTCTTAGTGCATTAAAATGATCCTAGCATCTGATTTTTCTACTAGACCTATAATAGTTGTATTAGTAAAAGGTGAAGATTTTATTTTTTAAATGTGGTTATTTATGGACTTCATCCCTCATTTAACATTTTTTTCAAAGGTCAGAATTAAACCAATGAATTAGAAATTTAACAAAAATGAAGAACATTGAAAGTTTAATATCCATTATAAACATTCTTACTGATTCAACAATAATGGGGGAGCTAAAGGCATGTTGTTTTTAGTATGATTTTTTAAATTTACCTTTTTATTTTTAAAAACTAAAATGTTAATAGCTACTTGGCTTATTTAGAGAAGGAATTTTGACATCTTAAGTAAATCATTCACTTTCCAAATTAGTATCAAAGTGATTTTTAAATATTTTATCTTCTTTCAGTATCCCCCCCCCCCCCCCCCCCCCCCGCCTTGGAATTGAAATGCTTGTGATAAACCTTACGCTGGAAAAGGTTAACCTGTAGGTTAAATTTCATGAGATTTTACAGTATCTCCTGAGTCTCAGTTCCATTGGTCAAGTGGATTAAAGGACCAGTTTGCTCACCTTAGAAAGCTTGTGTCAAATTCAGATGACTTAATACATGAGATGTAACATTTGTACAATCACAAGAAATAAATATAATTAGCCCTGATTTTCTCACTCTTTAGTATAGTTTCGTATCATGCTACTTAATTTCTAGGACTATACGTTGAAAAACTTTGTTGTCTCTGCTGAATGATAGTGTCAGAAGAACTTAATGCCTGTTTTAACAATTTTTTTTTATTTTTCACAGAAATCTTTCCTACATATATTATAATTAAACTAGTACTAACTGTTCACATGTCCTCTCTACCCCCCAGGATGCCCAGATCTATATATTTACATGATGTTATAGTCATAACTATATTTCTGTGTTTTTAAATAAATAATGATGCTCTAATATTAGGTTTAATGAAATAATTAGATTGGTACAAAAGAAGAAATACATGACTTCATAGAGATAACTGTGGTTTGTAAGAGGGAAGGAATGCACAGGCTACTTCAGCATGTTTTTAAATAAAAAATAAAAAATATGATTTGGTTATTTTAGGAGATGTTATGATTGTGACTTAAAGTATATTTGTTTCTAAACAGCTAAAATATTTTCCTATTACTCAACTTGGGGGACTTTTCTCTAAATA
This sequence comes from Phyllostomus discolor, assembly GCF_004126475.2. Classification (NCBI taxonomy): domain Eukaryota; kingdom Metazoa; phylum Chordata; class Mammalia; order Chiroptera; family Phyllostomidae; genus Phyllostomus; species Phyllostomus discolor. Next base: position 110,788,656 of record NC_040904.2, read on the forward strand.
GTGTCACTACAGGATATCAACATGAAAAAAGCTTTCAAAAGCTCCACAGTCCAAGACCAGCAGGTGGTTTCGAAGAACAGCATTCCTAACCCTGTTGCGGACATCTACAACCAGAGCGATAAACCACCTCCCCTGAATATTCTGACACCATACAGGTAAGGCTCCGTGTGTTCCCAGGGCCTTTTCAGCACAGATAAGGTGGAAGAGGGTGACAGTGTTGTGAAAGTATCTTTCAAACTTAAAAAATAAGAATTGCAGTATTGTAGACAAAGAAATGAGTCATTGGTGCAGAATTGTTAAAGTTTTAGTATTTCAGAATATAAATAAACTCACCAAGAAAAGTTTGAGTTCTAATTTTAGCTTTTAAATGTAGACATCTTAAGTAGAAGTGAGCATGGTACATAAGAATATTGTGTATGCTTACGTTGTTCCTCATATTCAAAGTCACTTTTAAAGGAAATGCGTAATTGAGTTATAATGAAGCAAAATAACTGTCTTACCATTTCAGCCCTGCAGAGACATTTGTTATTTAATTCAGAAAATTATTCTGCAGCATTAGGGGTTTTTAAGAGTGGAAATAGAATCAACATATTAACTTTCTGTTGTTGTAAAATGGTAGGACACATTATTGAAACCAGACTTCCAAGAAAAAGAATGAACAATAAATAAGTGCAAAAAATTAACATTAAGAAACTAAAAATGCTTTTCTATAACACCTGTGCTACTCCCCCACTACATCACTTCTTTCTTTCTCCCCATATTTTCTGTCACTTTCTTTCCTGTCTCCCTTTGTCCGTGCTTTCTCATTGCGCATGGAGTCCCTCGTCCATCTTTTTACCCTTCCTGTGGAGCACAGTCCTTCAGCCTCTGATGAGCAGACTGTGGCAGGGAGGAGTCCTCACTGCCCTCAGGGTCTGCCCTGTGGGTGATATTCCTGCCTCTTTCAGAATTACTGCCTTCATGGGTCATCAGTCTTCTCCAGGGGGTGCCCGGAGTTTTTCTTGGTCTGAATTCCTGTCCCTCATCATGGTCTAAGAGTCCATGTTTGGACCTACAGCTCTACTGGTAAAGCAGCAGTTCAGACTACACCCTATCCTTTCAGCAGGGACAGAAATGTTCTCCCAAAAATGTGGGTGAGCCCACAGAGACGCTGATAAAGGGGGGCCAAGATGCCACAGTTTACTAAGAAACGAGTATACTTTTCTGGAGGTGTTAGCACACTTATTTAAAATGAATGATATATGTAAATAATGTTATTGTAAGCCTGATGTTTTAACTTAAGATTTTGCTTGTCAACAACTTCAGTTTTACTTAGGCACTGGGAGCCATGAGGGCTTGCTTACTGAAATTTTTGTAAAACGCTTCACTAAATATTCTGTTCTAAAGGAAAAAAACCCAGAAAACTCAACTAACACTTATACTTGACTAATCAAGATCAACATGAAATATATGTGGCGATTTAAATTTTTTAATTTCATAAAGAATTACCTCATATGTATTGTGTATGTGTGTTCAGTTTTACGAAAAATAAAAATGTCTGATTTTCTAATAGTGTGTTTAAGAATAGCAGTGCCTGTTTAAATCTACTTTTTGTTAATACAGTAATATTTTGTGTATGTAAAGCACAAACTTTTGCATTTGAACTTGAGTATGATGCTCACGACACAGTTAATATATGAGCAGTGCAATGTGACTGAAAAACCAGGTGTTCAGTTACTATAAACAGGACATTTCTGCTGTTTTTATGTCAAAGTTAACATTTGTTAGCTTATGTGAGTTTCTGCCCTCATTTAAGTATTAGTTCCATTTTTTAACATGAATTTTATACATCTTAAATTTTGCAGCAAGTTCATGCTCAGATTTTCTATATCTTCACCTATATTGGAGGCCTAGTATTTAGGGAAACAAATACATTTTTTCACAATAATGTTATTAATGGAACCTGTGTTTATCAATTAATTATTATCAATAATAATGGAATTCAGGTGCTTATCAATTAGGGATTTGGGAGAAAAAAGGCAGGATTCTAAGTAATCTGAGATTAAGTATAGAGTGAAAAGCACTGGTTTGTTGGTGATTTTCAGAGACAGTGACCAGAACAACCCTCGAGGGAACTATGCTTTTATTATTCGATGAGGAGTGCGCCAGAACGTGGCGTAGCAGGGGCATCAAGGACAGATGGGTTTTACCCCTAGACTAATTCACTTAGCAGCTGCTGTTCTTCCTCTTCCTCTTCTGCTTCCTCTTCCTCTTTAGTTTTTAAAGCATTAATACAATAAGTATTTACTTAATATCATGATTATTTTGAGACTTACTATTGATTTATATTACAACTTTGGACTCATGTTGACTGCATTTTTACTGGTTTTATGATAAATGAGTATCTTATATAAAGACTTGAAATATTCTCTAGACGGTAGTAATTGTAGCACTACTTAAAAATGAAATGGCTGCAAGTGAATTTTCTTTGCGGGTTACTTCCACTTTAAAAATATTTCATCATCGGTCATCTTAGTCACAATATTTTGGGTTTTTTCTAAATGAATTTTTAGATATTGGACAAACCTGGCTGAGAAAAAGGGATAGAGTATTACTAATCTTTGTCCTCATGACATTGACACTCCAGAATGGAAGTAACTGTGTGTATAAGTAAAGAACCCATCTGTTTCTGTGTATAGCCCCCTTTGGGAATAAACAGAAGATTTCCTGAAATAATTGAGGCATTTAATATTTCTGTTTATGAGCCATATCTTGATTTTTAGGAGCACTTCTCTATACTTAAATCCAAATTTGCAAGAGTACTTTTTACCTAATTATTCTGGAAAAAGTTGCTGATATTTGTTTCAAGTAAGGAAACCTGAGAAACTTAATGCCTAAGACAGTTAAAATGCCTCCTGCAGATGTTATAATCTCATGAGTTAAAAGTAAATTGTCTTAGCCAGATATGTAGATACCTATCAACCTTTTTTTTCTGACTTGTAATACCTTGATTTATAGAGATGATAAAAAGGATGGACTGAAGTTCTATACTGATCCTTCCTATTTCTTTGACCTCTGGAAAGAAAAAATGCTACAGGACACAGAAGACAAAAGGAAAGAGAAAAGGCGACAAAAGGTAAATAATTCCAGTAAAGGAAATGTGTATATAAATGTGTAAATGGATTCTTGTGTAGAAAGAAATCAGTAAATTCTTTACTTGAGTGGTTGAGATGTTGGGTTTAGTGATGAAGGTTTTTAGAGATTATATTATTTACGTGAAGATACAAGTTAGTCTAACACAGTAATACTGTTTTTCAATAAATTCTCTTGATTTGTTCTCTGACACTTGCTTTGCTTTCACAAAAGTAGTGGCTAAAATTTCACTTTTGTTTATAACCATGTTTTAAAACTTTTTTAAAAGATTTTATTTATTTATTTTTAGAGAGGGGGAGGGAGGAGAAGGGGAGGAAAACATCAATGTATGGTTGACTCTTGTGTGCCCCCTACTAGGGACCTGGCCCACATCCCAGGCATGTGTCCTACTGGGACTTGAACCAGTGACCCTTTGGTTCACAGGCTGACTCTGAATTCACTGAGCCACAATAGCAAGGGCCATGTTTTAGAACTCTTCTTCTGCTCAGATTTCAAAAGCAGTCAACATTCCATATCAGAAATAATTATCTGCTTTCATCATTTTAAAGCTTTCTTCATTGTTGGGTTGCCACCTAGCTGGAATTAATGCTTTGATGAGCTGTTCATATTGGATTGAAGGTGTGTGTGATCTGCAAGTGCAGCGGATGGTGTTTACTGGAAATGAGATTCCTTTGGTGGGTAGTGGTACGCAAGATCGTTGCAAGTCTGAAGGCTGAGAAGCACATCTGAATTGTAAACACTCTGGGAGGGACAAGCTCGCTCTGCTCAGGTGTAGGGGCTTCTGATTTGTTGTCCTTTTGGGCCCAGAAATTAGATTTAAGCACTGAGAAGAGTTCATTCTCTAAGGCTAATATTTGCTAAGACTTTTCATATGTAAGCCATGTTTTTAAAATATGACCACCTGGTTCACTTGACAAATATTAGAGTGCTTTAGTTAAGAGAACTGCTTACCTTTCGTGGGTTCTAGTCTTACGATTTTGAGGCATTTAGATATATTCCTTGGTAGGGGTGACAGTTTGGGATGGAAGATAATTTGAAATTTGAGAACAGGATTTAAGATAGGGAACATGAAAATAATTTACGAACTGTAAGTATAAGGTGTTACTGAATTCTAGGAGAGGATTCCAAAGGCTTAGTCAGTCATCGTCTCCTCTTCTGCTCCTGGGTTGGGGAGATTAAATGGGAAATCTTGGAAGAGTTACTGAGTATTCATTCAAGTGGAGGAGTGCACAACCCAAAATCTACAAAGTGGTCAAGTGAAGAAAAGGAAGATCGCATTCTCTGGAACAGAGAATAAACAGATACTTAATAAAGTCATACTGGTCTTGATGGCCACACCTCTTGGTAGTAACAGGGCAAAATACCAGGACTAAAGATCAATTTCCTTTAAAATGTGCCTGCCTTTTGAATTACCATCTAGGTTTCTCTTTCTCAGTGATAACTTTTGATGAAAATATTTATAATTTTTTCACTAATGTTCTTTAGGGGAAGACAGTCTTACCTACCTATGGTAATTGTGCCATCACAGTTAGTTGTCATTTCCTTGGCAGTCTTGCACATTCTTCAAACACATAAAATTCTAATAAGAATTTCTTATTCATTCATTTATTTAATGATTTTTTTAAATGCTAGATAAACAGTGGTGCAAATGGTAGGATTATCACCCTCGTGGAGATTGCAGTGGAATGGGGAAAACAAACATTAAACAATCATTCAGCCCCCTGGAACTCATAAAGAGGGAAAGAAATTCAGAAATTTTAATGCAGATCTGCTCTATGTAGGATCAGAAAATGAGGCTGCAAGATATCCTTTGTTCTGGAAATCCTCCAGGGTTTCTGAAAAGCACGTCACTTTCAATTTAGAACTGACTAGTCTCTCTAAAGAAAAAATGAGTTTAGAAAATTTGGGAATGAGAATTCCATTGTTTTTGAACTTTGTTTCCTTACTTTCATAGATTAAAAACATTTAAAAAATTACTCAAATATGTAGATTTGAAGTATGCAATTACAGTGCTGGTGAGTGTTTTGAAGGAGTTGGCGTGCTGTGGGTAAGATGACAGGGTGGGGGAGGACAGTGGAAGGAAGTGGAGTGTCAAGGACAGCATCTCAGGGGTGTCCTTCACTGAGATCAGTCAGTGTGTGGGTGCCTGTGTGCTCATGTGTAGGTGAGAGGGGTGCTGGAGGAGGTGGAGTGCTTCAGAACTGAGGAGCCTTCTAAGTAGAAGTAGCAAAGATCATTCTGGGCTAAGAAACAGCTTTGGCTTCTTCTAGGGATTTGGATGTCGGTCAGTGTGGTTCAAGTATGGCTGTGTCACTGCTAACACTTTGTCATACGTGGTTCCCTGTGTGTGCATGGTGTGTACATGTTGGTGGGTAAATTTGGAGGCTGAACTGTTACAAAGACTGTTGTTATAACACTTAATCCCTAAATATGCCAACAAACATCTCTTAAAAGTAAGGGGGAAATATAGTTAATTTAATTAGGATGTATGTTAGAATCCATTGAAATCTCCCTCCTTTTATTTCTTTTGTTGTTGTTATTGTTTTAGTTTTGAAAAGTATACAAACAATAGATACTGGTTGTAAAATGCTCAAATTCCACTAAAGTAAATACATTAGTTTAGAAAATTTGGGGTGTCTCCCTTCCCCTGGGCATAACTAACTATATTAACATTTAGCAGTTTGGCATGCATATTTTTAGATTGAGTTTTTTTATTTTCAGGCATCATAAATACATGCATATACATTTCACAAAGAATTTTTACATACATAGAAATGTACTACGTATAACTAATACACACACACACAAGCATACACATTACTTGACATAACTGGAGATATACTTCATTCTTTTTAATAGTCGTGTAGTATTCCAAAGTATGATGTGTCATAAACTGTTCATTACTGTATTAATGAATATTTAGGTTGTTTCTAATTGTTGCTATTACAGTACTATAGCAGGTATCCCTGTACACATATGCGGATATTTCTTTGGAGTAAATTTCTAGAAGCCGAATGTGAGTGTTAAATTTTGAAAGATATCATCATATTGCCCCTGACCCTTGAAATACCAAACCACTTTATACTCTTAACAGGCTTCCTCCTGTCTGGATATATATATATTTTTTGATGAGTCCTCTTCCTACTAATATGCATTATATATCTTTTCATCTTTACTAACTCTTTATATATTTTCTGTGAACTTCATATTTACACGTTCTTAGCCAATACATAGTCTGAGCCTCCTTAATTCCTCTGAAAACAGTCCAGTCATTGTCTCCACTGTCACCCTGAGTCACCTACCATCCTCTCTACTAGGCCTCCTGAGTAGCTTTCTTCCTGATGTCTCTACCTTTCCCCCCAGTCTGTTCTCCACTACATAGAGAGGTCTTTTCAGATGCCTCTTCCTCTTCAGTATGTCAACCCCTCCCATCTTACTGTTCAGTGGTTTCCCATTGCTCTTGGGATAAAGAACAATATTTAAAATTTTTTTCTTGATGTATTAATTTTAGAGAAAGAGAAACATCTATTTGTTGTTCTGCTTATTTATTCACTCACTGATTGATATCTTGTATGTGCCCTGACTGAGGATTGAGCCTGCAACCTTGGTGTATGGGGATGATGCTCTAATCAACTGAACTACCCAGACAGGACTAGAAGAACAACATTTTTAACATAGCCTTTAAGGTCTTGCCTATTTTGCTGATCTTGGGGGCCATTCACCACTCATCTTCTTTTATTTCTCCTAATGCGATATTCTCCCTGCTCTTCAGAGTCCTCACATACTCTGTTCCCCCTTGGCATGCATTCTGACTTGAGCTTCTTTGCAGAATTAATGCCCACTCTATATAGATCTTGCCTTTCACTCACTCCTGGATGCTGTCCCTGACTTCCAGAGTAGATGGCATTCTACACATGATGCATTTGTGTATTACCACATTTTTAAATTTTTATTTATTTATTTTCAGAGAGAGGGGAAAAGAGAGAGAAAGGAGAGAGGGAGAGAAACATCCATCCATTGCCTCTTGCATGCCCCCAACTGGGGACCTGGCCCACAAGCCAGGCATGTACCATCACTGGTAATCGAACCAGTGACCCTTGGGTTCACAGGCAGTAACTCAATCCACTGAGCCGCATCAGCCAGGGCTGTTTCACCACATTTTATAATTACACATTTATTTCTTTAATTGTGTTGTCTCCCCCACTGGACTGCAAGCTCCATAAGGACAGACACCTATCTTTTTGTTGTTGTTATTTGTCCTTTTTATCATCACTGCCTGCCATGGGCTGGGATATAGTAAACCCCATAAGTTTACCTGGATTTGATGATTGAGTGTGCACTCTGGGTAAAACCACATGTGGAGAGACTGTAAGAGGAGTGTAGGTCTTAAAGGCACATAGTTTTTGTCCTTAGAGACAAAAATGTCATTAAAATATCATATAATATCATAAAATATTATGAGGGAAGCAGGAAAAACATATAAACACACATAGAAATAATTGTTCTCACCTTAAAGAAGCACCTATGTAAGACCCAAGTATTTATTGGATACATTTTTTTGCTGGCAAAGTAGGACTGGAGCAAGAATGAGTCTTTGTTTGGGAAGGTAAGTTCTTACTTTGCTTTTGTTTGGGTTCAGCTTATTGCAGGACTAGCTTGATTATTTCTTTTAGAAACTGAAAATAGAGCATTTTAAATTATTTTTGAAAGATGATTGCATGTTAACAAGCCAGTCAGAATTACGTAGGAGTGGGAAGTGATTTCTCTAGGGTGTCATCAGACATTTCATCTGTACAATATAGATCTAAAAGATATGGCGCATTTAAAACCAGCTAAAAGCCTAGTAAGGCAAGAATTATTTACTAAAACTGACCATAAGAAATTCTGGTAGTTGCAGCAGAGTAATTTTTATTTATTTGGGTTAAGTAGTTAGGTATTGGTTACTTTGTATTGGGTAAGAGTGTGGCTGTGTTAGAATTTTCTAACATTAGAGTGATGGGAAGGGGACTCTCTCTTGTCTGTACACCAGCCTTGTTCCCGGAGCATTATAACTGTTTAACCTGTTTTCCTTTCCCTTCTGTCTTGGCATGCTTGCTTTCTTTTCCTGGCCCTCAGGAGCAAAAGCGTATAGATGGCACCACCCGTGAGGTGAAAAAGGTTAGAAAAGCCAGGAACAGGCGCCAGGAGTGGAATATGATGGCGTATGACAAAGAGCTCAGACCCGACAACAGGTTGTCTCAGAGTGTGTACCATGGAGCATCTTCCGAGGGATCCCTGTCCCCAGATACTAGGTGTGTGCGTGTGTGGTAATGCCTCTGAGCAGCGCTCAGTTTTACAATTACCTGGAAATGACCACTAGCTTTGGCATTTATATGACCACTGTATGTTTCAAATCTTTCCTTAAAAATTTTGTGTGTGTGTGTGCGTGCATGTATTTGAATTTGAAATACTTTAAAGTGGTTTTAATTTACTTTACAACATAACATTGTAAAGTTTACTTTGTTGTATGATTTTTCATATCTCTGACTTAGTTTATTAGTTAACCTAGTTATGTAGTGTTTTAACATGGATTCTGAATTTGGGCTTAATGACTGCCAGTGACTTACATTTTTATTTTAAATCACTTAATTCTTTTATTGTTTGGCTTGGAATGTTGATTTTTCTTGGCTACTTGATATCAAAAAATGATTGGTAGGTAGTAATTGATGCGATTAAGGAAAAACTTCATTGTTCTTTTTTATAACCTTTTAAAAACTGATGAACAAAAGAGGTATTTATTTCTTTAGTTCACTAATCTTACATACTCTGATTTCAGGAGAAGAATTCTGTTGGTGTTTACTTTAAAGCATGTTAACAATTAAGTAAAAATATTTCTTACAGGTGATGTGGTCAATAAGTCACATTTGTCACAGAAGGGAATCAGTGAACAACAGGAACTAACTAGTTGATTTTAACCTGCAGTTTACTTTCCTATTCTGCTCTTGTAAAGTTGTCTTGTATTTGTAGAATTGCTCCACGTCTTCCATCAGCATTTAAAAATTTGAACAGAGAATTCTCATGTGATTGAAGGTTTCAAAAACAGCAACTCCCTGGACCTGGCCTTAGATCTGTGTCCTTTTTAGATCAGTCTTGTTTTCACAACCTCAGTGTTTAGCCTGGACTCCGCACGCTGAAGCTGCCTAGAGTCTGGGCGTTTTAGGACCCGTAAACATTCCTGCCCCAGAAGGGCTGCAAGTCACTGGTTGGATATGAGGCCAGTTCTAGGTAATTCTTCTGTGTAGGGGGGTTTCTGCAAAGTATTAGAGAATTTTTGGACCTTAAGTGAGCCCTAGTCTCAAGTTTGAATCTTTATGTCAATTTATTTCTGTCAACAGCAAGAATGATGATTCAGTTCTGCTTGTAGTTCTTTGGGTGGAGAGGAGCATTTAAACTTGATAGCTCCCAGGATGTCAATTTGCGTTTTGTTTTTTTGAGCTATTTTAGTTGTATTGTTTACTCATGCAGAACATATACTTTATTTTATAACACTCCATATGTACTCTTTTATTTCAATATGTACAGTATATGTACAGTTCAATATGGAAAAATGATTTTTTTAATCCCTCAGTTGAACGGTTGATTCATATTCCAACATCTGACATAACGTTGCCCCATGCTGGGTATAAAATTGGTGTTCACTCAGATGATTTAGCATTCTGCCTTTGTATCTGTTTTTTTAGATCTACCTTCACTTATTTTTCCAAAAATCAAATGGAATTATCAGTTTTGTTTCTTTACAATTTGCTTTTGTCTTGTGCTGTTTTTCGTGGCCTCTCATGAAATACTTGTACCAGATAAATAGATTATAATTAATCGTTGTACTTGGATTACATCCCTTAAATTAATTAGAAACTTTTTATTTTACCAAGGTATATCACTTTTCTTTATTATAAAGTAAAATCAATTTTTTATATTTGGAAATTGCACAAAACAAAATATTATCCAAAATCCTATTATCCAGAGACACTGCTGTTTGCATTTTAGTGTATGTTTTTCCCTTGGTCTTTTTTCCATATAGGTGTATGTTTTTTCTTTACAAAATTGAGATCATGCCCTATATGTTTTATCTTTTGCCTTTTTTATTTTTTATATTTCTATTTGGTGTGTTATTTGGAGCCATGGTTTTTAATGGATGTATTAGGATAACTGGGAGAAATTTGAATATTAAGTTTCATGGCTTACACATAATAAAGCCGCTCATGTAAGTAATGTATTCTAATCCAGTTCACATAAACTAACAATAAATTTCTGCATTTTTGCTCTCTCTATAGCTTGTCAGGGAAGGTGTGATTCTAAGTATAAATGTAGGATAAGAGTTGATTAAATGCCCGCTGCTCCCTTTCACCGTTATTTGGGAGCTGTGCGACCTCTACATCCAGCTGTCCTTGTGTTGTCCTCATCCTGTTCAGGACCCCGTGTTACTCTGCCTACCTGTCTACCCACAAACACCTGGGGCAGTCATTGGGTTTTCCCACTGAACCCCCTCCTTATATTCTTCCTGTTTCCAAATCATCTCATTCTTACCAGTGCTCTTCCCTGTAACAGATAGTTAGATAGTTACAGGAACGCCCCACTCACGTTCACTTCGGCATAGTGTCTCTGTGGCTGATTTTTACCTTCCTACATGGAGGTCTTTGTCTCCTAGAGTCTCTGCACTCCTCACCTCTCCTCCAGCCTGCTGGGGACCCCCTGTAGGTAAGCCTTCACTTCACGTGGTCAGTTCCCTGTCCTGCTCACCCTTCCCCCGAGTCCTGCCTTCCACAACTCTCCTGCTGTAGTTTTCAAATTCAGACATTCACTGCCTGTTCTTTTACTCACTCATCCATCTGGTTATCCACCTCTTTATTGGCTCCTTTCAACTCAAGTCACAAAGCTATTTTGTAAGGATAATGCTAAATTATTCCAGAATAGTTACAATTTTTGGCTCCTTATCTCATGAGAAGAACTCTGTATTTTTCTAGATGACTGCTTCCTTTACAAAGTCGCACACACAGCCTGTAACATATCCACACACACAGGTCAAGCACACGTCACCAGTGCCTCCAGAGTTTTAGGTGTTTATTTACACTATAAAAATAGGCTAAATCTGAATATAGCTCAGGTTCTTTCCCCCATTAAATATATTTTTTAACTTACTTGCCACTTAGTTTGCATAGTTCAAAAGATATACTCATAAGCGTACCATAATACAGAATTTATACTGCAATTAGGGCTGAAAAAATGTGAGTTATTAGTTATTATTATACTGCAATTAGGGAAGAAAAGAAGAAAAAAAAGAAGCAATCTTTTGTCATGTAGAGAGCTTTGCTATACCCTCCGATGCTCCAGTTTAGGGAAGCTACTGCCTGAATTCTGAGATTGAAGCTCAGCTGGTGTCTCCCCTGCTCCTCCCCATCCCCACGTGTGTCTGCCTGTTTCCTTCAGAGAGAGAAACACAAGCTGAGTCCTGCCCGAAGCCAGCACACACATGTGAGGAAAGTCAGAACGAGAAAAGAAGAGTGGGAGAGGAGGAAAATGGGCATTGAGTTTATGAGTGACGCAAGGACACTGGAACAGGCAGGGAGCACGAAAGAGGACAGAACACCCAGAGGGTTTGTCATTTTGCTTTTTGGATTGCCAGCCTCAGGCTGCCCACCCCGCTTTGGCTGTCAGGAGGGGATGTGCAGCCCCCATACTGACCACGTGTCCTGTAACCGGGCCAGGAGCTCAAATGTCCGTTACTAACGCCATGGCGCTGTGCGGCAACACATACGAGGGCCTGGCCAGCATCCATCTGAGCTCTGTCAACTAATAACGCGGTCTCAGTTTCTTCCGGAGTTTCACCTGTAACTGTGCATTCAGAGAAAAAGGAACGCCCTTCCATGCTCCACCATGTTCTTTCTTTCTTGACTAAATAAATTCCTTCTGTTTAAGAAGACTACATTTCACCATACTGCATTCTTGATTTCCTTTTCTGCTCTTGCTGTTAATATTTATCCAGTTTACCTGCCATTTTGTAATTTCTAATGAGGTGCTATCAGTTTCATGGCCCCTGAAGTTCTCTGTCTTCCATGCTGTCTTTAAATTAAATGGAACTTGTCTTGTAACCTTCTCTCTGACAAAAATGTATACTGAAATACTGGAAATGGGGCTCTGCTGTTTCCTGCTTGCTGATCTGTCTGACTTACTCCGAAGCTGTGAATCTGAATCCATGTTAACACACAGCCCACTGCTGAAGTAGTCATCACATTGTTGCTTGGAAGCTCTTGTGGGCCTAGACCTAGTTGACAGTGAAGGATGTGTGATTTCAGTGCACTGGCAATGTTACTATTCAAATATATGCTTATGCCTGTTAGGGGAAATCTTTTTAACTTAAATTTCTCCCACCCTTTTCTTGAACATCAGGTCTCATGCGTCAGATGTCACAGATTACTCTTATCCGGCCACGCCCAACCATTCTCTTCACCCGCAGCCCGTCACCCCTTCCTACTCGGCGGGTGACGCGCCACCACATGGGCCAGCTAGCCAGGCCCCTGAGCATGAGTACCGACCTCCCTCTGCCTCGGCGAGGCACATGGCCCTGAATAGGCCTCAGCAGCCGCCTCCGCCACCCCCACCACAGGCTGCAGAGGGGCCCCAAGCCTCAGCACCCATGGCTCCAGCAGACTACGGGTAATTCTGTATTCCTTGGACTCGAATTGCTGCTCATCATTGCAATGAAATCTTGCTGTGTGTGGTATGAGAATTTTAATTGAATAATCATATTTCAGAGGACAGAATGCAGCCCAGAATGACTGCATATAGATATTATTGCTTATGACAAATTATGTTTAAAAATGCAGTGTCATGTTACTTCCCTTTTTTTAATTCCAGGTAATTCTCAGGTGTGTGTCTGTATTCATGTATGCTCCCTCAATACACATGCTTATGTGTGTTTGAGTGGGTTGTTAAGCTGAGGCATTGATGAAGGGCGGAGCTCTGATTTTGTGCACCTGCCTCAGGCCCCAGACTTCTCCACATGCCCCGGGTGAACCACAGAGAATTCGTGCCACAAGTGGGAGCACTACACAGAGCAGCACCCCTGCGTCACGTCTCACGTGGCCGCATGGTGCTCCCCAGTCTTCATTCTGCCACCTTTTCTCTGTCATATGGGGAAAATTCAAACACCCCTAGAAAGATCCTCACGTTCACATGTTTAGTAACTCAAGCCCCCACCTATATTTTGATGGGCTGTCCTCGCCCTCTTGTTTTCTGGTTCAACCCTAATCTGAGAGAGTCACCCTCAGAGTCACTGCCCCAGAAAGTTGGATGTGTGTTTCCATTAGCAGTGTATTCTTCAGTGCAGAGCAGCGTGTGTCACTTTCTCGATGTACGTCCCTCAGCTTTCAGATCCCTCCTCCCTCCCTGACCTCCCAGTCCTGGCTCTTCCCCATCGCTGGTTCTTACTAAGTCAGGACTCCCAAAGCTTGTTCTGAGGCTGTGTCAGGCAGAAAGAGGAGCTGGGGTCCAGTTGTGTTAGAAAACCATTGACTAAATAGAATTCAGCAGAATTATTGGCTGTAGAACTTTTTAAAGCTTTTGATATTCTGATGTTCATTGTGGGTTTGGAGAATTTCCATGGAGATGAGATATAAAATACAGAATTTTCCAAATCCGATTGGCCACAGAACCCTTATAAGACAAGTTTGTGAGCCCCCTGCTTTTGAGATGCTCAGTTTAAAGGATGCATTTGTGTATTTTATTCTAGTATTTCACAGAAAGTTACTTTCTGAGTGGTTATCCCTTGGATGCATTTTAGTGGACGATCGTGAATTCCATCACAGGGAATAATGTAGACCGGTGAAAATAACTGACCCAAAGGGCAGATATTGGCCCCTGCAGGATTTTAAACCCAAATGACAATATGTGTTGTGTTTGGGGAGGCCTTTCTATTAGGCATGTCAGAACCTCACATGTGACCTCGGTTGCTGCTTTAATGATTTTGTGTTTCCTCTCTCATTAGGATGCTCCCAGCCCAGATCATCGAATATTACAGCCCCTCAGGACCGCCTCCTCCCCCACCGCCCCCCATGATCCCTTCAGCACAAACTGCCTTCGTCAGTCCGCTCCAGATTCCCATGCAGCCCTCCTTCCCGGCATCAGCTGGGTCCTCCTACCCAGCACCTCCTCATCCACCCTCCACAGGGCTGGTGGTCACAGCCCCACCTCCCCCGGGCCCCCCGCCTCCCCCGCCAGGCCCTCCTGGTGCAGGCTCTTCTCTCTCATCTTCCCCCATGCATGGCCCTCCAGTAGCTGAGGCAAAGAGACAAGAAACTGCACAACCACCCATAAGCGATGCTCGCAGTGATCTTCTTGCTGCTATTCGAATGGGTAAGTGAGTCCCCAAATGTGCCATCTTCCATTCAGAAAGAGATTTATGTCTCCAACCAGCTATATTGTAATCTTCCAATGGCTGCTCCCTACACTAGATTGTTTTTTAGAATATGGTTAAAGGAGCTTTATTTGATATTTTGAAAAATAACAGATGTGTTTTTGCCAGCAAAGTAAACACATAACGATAAAGAACCGAAGAGTTCAGGAAAGCTTTACTTCACTAGAAATAAATAATATAAATGATTATTAATTAATTGACTCTTTTCTCTGCGTTCTACTCTTAGGGTAAAAGTATAAATGAAAGAAAATGAGGTCATATTAATGATTTTGTTTTTTTTTAATATCTAAGATATATCCTCAACTTTTCATATTTTTAGCTTGTGTGCTAAGCCAGTAGTTTTCAACATGTATATAGCCGCAAAACTCTTGTGTCGGGTGGAAGTCCTATACTGGACCCGCAGAACATGAAACAGAGAAGTAGAGCATCTCTGGGCAGATCAGAGTCAGGGAGCCTGGCCCGTCGCCCATGTGCCTCCCTTCAGAACCCTGCGCTGAACACCTGCTTCCTACCATTTATTCTTTCCCCCCGGTCACAGCCCCAGTTGGTTGAGGGTCACCAACAGGATGTGGAATAATTCTGAAAGCTTCTCATACATTGAGGAGCTGCACAGTCTGTTGGCCACAGTTCCATTGTTTCAGGCTGGCAGGGCCTGGAGGAGCCTGGCTGTAGCGTCAGTGGCGTCCTCCACAGGACGGTGGGGACGTGGCTGCCTTTGCTCTGTGCTGGAGTGCCCACAAGCCAGGCCTGGGTGTGGCCCACACACCTGCCTCCAGACCCCACCGTTCTCATCTGTCTGGAATGTCATTGACACATGTTGATTTTGTTAAGAAAAAAAAGTCCCAAAGTTTTTTAATGCCTCATGGAGAACAAATTTGGAGTCATAATAGGACAGCATCTTGATTTTCAGCAGCTGTGAGCCCTGCCCGGTAAGAGTGATATGTACAGCTAGCTAGCTATGCCTGAGGGTCTGCTCGTGAGAAAACCTCTGATGAGCCCAAATTGAGGACATTCTGCAAAATGTGAAGGTCATAAAACCCCAAGAACTGCCCAGATAAAGAAACATTAATGAAACTTGTCAACTGACGTGATAGGTGATCTGTAATGGATCCCAACTCCGGTGGAAGCTACTTTTCATTTGTTGTATTAGGTTTGTTGTCAAAATTTAAGTAAAATTTGTAGACTGGATGGTGGTATTGTATCTTTGCTAATAGTATGAATTTGATCATTGTTTTGAGAATCTCACATGAAATACTTTAGGGGCAAAGGGCAAAGTACCAAATTACATACTCCTTATTCTCAAATTGTCCAGAAGAAAAGTGTCCATGTGTATATTAATAACAGTGATAGAGATCGTACAAGTGTGATCAAGTTATCACTTGGGGAATCTGGACATGTAGGTCATAGGGGAACATTTTAATACTACTCTTACAGCTACTGTGTAAGTCAGAAATGGTTTCAAAAAGAAAATAACCCACTTTGTTACTTACTAGGTAAGAGAGTAGATGTTTGGATTTTACACCCATTTCAATAATAATTGTTGGAACAGATGTTTCTCAGTTACCTTTGTAGGTTAGCCAAGAGCCGTCCAGCCTGTGCAGGAAACTGTTCTGTAATGAGAGAAATGTTGAGTCTACACGGTTCAGCGTGGCAGCCACTCACCACTGTCGGTTTCCTTCACAGCCGTCTGCGGCCCAGTGGCTACCATGTTGGATGGTGCGGCTCTAGAATCTTCTTTAATGTTGTTCATGTGCCCTGAAGCTATCATTGTTTTATATTTCAACACCTCACTTTGCTGTGAAAAATATTATGACTTTGAGTGCCCATTACTTATTTTGGTCATGAAATGTCTTATTTTCCAAGCCTTTCTTGCTTCAGATTTTTTAAACTATTTTTATTCTTAGTGTCAGTAGGAAAAAAAGACAGTGAAGTAGACTTACTTTAGTTTATTTTCTTTTAATTCGGAGCAAGTAAAAGGATTTAAATCTAAACCATGTATTGTGTCTTTAGGAATTCAGCTGAAAAAGGTGCAGGAGCAGCGTGAACAAGAGGCCAAGCGTGAGCCGGTGGGGAACGACGTGGCCACGATCCTGTCCCGGCGCATCGCTGTGGAGTACAGCGACTCCGACGACGACTCCGAGTTTGATGAGAACGACTGGTCTGACTGAGGCGGTTGGCGGGGCGGCCTGGGGCCCGGGCTGGTGCCCAGCCAGGAGGCTGTGTGTGGGAGGTGTATTGAAAATTTTAAGTGTTCTCAACACCCAAATAGTGGTATTATAATCCTGTAGCTTAGCAACTTTTGTATTAATAACGTGATACTGCTTTTGCACATCCAAAAATTCTGGGTTCCTTAAGCATTTACTGTGTAATACTTAAGTGCCACTGAACATAGCAAATCGTGCTGCCCACGAGGAACACGCTGTAACTATCGCATTGTCCTGAAAACAGCAGCTGGCTTCCTTTTCCTTGGTTATGCAAGTGTTTAGTGCAGTTTGGGTTTACTCGTACCTTGTAATCCTGCAGACTTGCCGTGTGTTTGTGGAGCTGCTTGGCGTTAGGCCTCGGCAAGGTCTATGACTGTGCGTCAGAGTGACGTCTTCCTATCAGTACGTGATACTGTTTCAGCTTTGTGTGTGTGTGTTTCCAAAACTGGTTCTAGAGAGAAAGATTTAATAAGTAAGGAGAATCCAATGCTTCTGCTTTTGTTTTCTTGGCGTGGTAGACTCCGTGAATTTGAATGTTCTGTTGAATAATGTCACTGCCTTTGCACGCTCTTATAAAATGTGAAATTGGAAGGGCCCTTTCCAGGCAGGATTCCCAGTGGGCATTCATTTAGTCAATGCTTGTTGACGATTTCTGTAAGCGGTAAACAGCTCAGTAGCAATGAAAATGTGGAACAGGGTCCTTTTCCCCTTAGCTTGGGCACCAGCCCCGCAGAGCAGGGCAAATGGTCTGGGAGCTGCAGGCGGAGCCGGGCAGAGCTGCCAAGTGTGGGCTCTGCTTGCGGAGCGGACCTCCCTTCCTGGAGGCCCTGTCCTGAGCGAGGCTGGTTAGAGTTCTGAGCTCCCTGCGTGCTCTGGACGGCACCTGGCTCCACACGGTCTGAACTTGAAGCCTCGGCGCAGGTGAGTGTAGGTGTTGCCACCTCTTTAGATTAGGGATCCATCCCAGGAGCGGGGCCTTCGCTCTGTCCTAGAAGCACACGGTTCTCTTTTCTCAGACTGTCATCAGCACATTACGTTTTAACAAGTACCTCAAATTAGATTAGACCTGTAGTTGTAGCAGATTGCCTTCCTTTCACCTTTGCCCTTCCTTCTCCTCTTCCCACACGGTAATGCGGAGACCCATGGGGTTCATATTCCTGGTGAAGGCAGAGGTGGGGAAGCTCATGAATGAGAGCTTATATTTTGTAATTTTGAGTGAAGGATAACTGCTTGTCTTGAATAAACAGCACCCGAGGCTTTGATTATAAATAGACTGCACAAATACACTAAGACACTTTACTTACTAAGGAGTTCTTATGTAGGCCCAGTGTTTCACACAGACAGCAGGTACCATTGATACTCCGTCATGATGAAGGAATCTTCAGCTAAAGACAGAGTTGTGTGGGTGAGTTCGGGTCAGTGGTAGGAATGTAAAGTAAACAGGACTGTAACAGAGTTATGTTAATGAGTTCCTCTGAGGAAATGAACCCCCCACCCCGTCCCCCCAGCATGTCTGTGTGTCCCTGAGTGGACACTGGCTTGGCTTGTTGTGGTCATCAGTTAAGCCTGTACGTTGGGTTTAGTCACATAGATTTTGAAACTCTGAAAAGCCTCACATCTGTATCTCCTTTCCAAGGCCATGATTATACCAGGTCGCCGAGTCTCTTCAGCCGTACCGGCTGTGTGGCACCTGCTTCTGGAGTTCCCGTTTCTTGGAGCTAGTCACCACTTGGCTGTCACTGTAATTTGGTTCAGTATAATCAGTAGTAGTCATTAATGAACCTTTAAATTTCTCTCCTGTTTTTTTAATGTAGAGGCCTACTCTGTTGGCATTATTCTTGGGGTTTTATCACGTTTAGTTTTATTTTGTCTTTATAACAATATTTTGCCGTTACTAGTAACAGTGCTTTGTGTTTTTGTTCCTTTTGGGTTAGGAATGGCCTGCAGTTCTGGGGCTCGTGTCGGCGATGCTCCTTTGTTTCTCACGTCCCTTCTGTTCTCAGGATGGAGCGAGCACACGAAGCTGCTGTCTGTGTCAGCTTTCTTCTATTTATATCTTATTGCCATAAAATCAGTGGCACTTTATTCATGAATATTCATAAGCCTGTGAGTTATTAGTTTTCTTCCTGTAATTTAATCAACAGGTTATTTTTTAGCTTGATTTTCAGACTAGTGAAACACCCTGTGCCCTGAGCTGTTTCCTGTAGCATCTAAAAGAATGGAAAAAGACGAAAATTCAATTCCAATTATTTTTTGCAGTATTTTTCTCAGCAAATTTGATTGATTCTAAAATTTAAGTTCAGACTTTTTCTAATATGGTATTATATGAAAAGAACGATTATTTTGAATTTTCAGCTTTCATTTTTCAAAAAGTATTTACCAAAACAAGTAGAGAAAAACACTTAAAAGCATATTTCATACCTATGAATTTTACATTTTAAAGTAGTCATGTATTATCGTAAGGTTATTTTAAATTGTCCCCAGTCTTTCCCCATGTGTATTTTACTTTAATATCTTATAAACTTTCTTTTGTAGCGTAGAGTAGGCTGAGGGGTGCGTTACGCAGTGCCACACGTCAGCAGCACAGACACAATAGAGGTGACTTTCTTTGGTTCGCCCTAAACCAAGCCCTAAGATTTGGTTTCCTTACATTTTTCTTTAGTGAAAAGTATACTGGTAGAGAATTAACATTTTTATTTCCGTGAATTTGTAGACTATCAAAGTCTTTTCTGGGTACCAAATGGCTGGGTTGTGAAAGGTTTGTGATAATTTACAACTGAAACACGTGATACATTTTAATCCGTTGAAGACGTGGGGACATGTCAGCCAGAGCACAGGTGCTTTTCGTCTCTAGATCCGAGTGTGTGTCATCCTGCAGTAGCACCGACGCTGATGTGAACTGGATCTGAAGCGGTATTCAGAACCCTCCTGTTAAACAATTTTTATCTGTTTGTATATCTTACTATAGATTATGTACGAGTAACATCAAAATAAAATGACACTTTTAACCCTGAAAGGTTTGGCTTATTTCTTACAGTGTTGTGAATGTCAGCCATCACTGTCATCTTCCATCGCCTGTTGCGGGGGAGGGGACGAGCCCGTGTCTGCCCTCCTGGAGCATTTGGTCTAACAAGTGCGACTGAGATGACTCGACGTGTGCTTTAGTAGGGGGTGCGGGGGGACATGCCCAGGGTAGCCTGTGGGCCAAGGGAAGCTGAGGTCTAAGAATGAACAGAAGTTAACGAAGGGCCAAGGGTAAGAAAAGGAGTTTCTCGATGGCAGGGACAGCGTTTACTTTCCCTAATGTGAAAAGGACAATGTGGGTGATAATGGAACGAAAGGATCGGTGGCATGGAAGGTGTGAGGAAGAGGAAGCGTCAGGAGATGGGAGACCGAGGCGGTGGAAGTCTTCAGTCCCCAGCGCTCAGGAGGGAGGGACCTTTTTGAGCCAGCAGCTGTCACCACAGCTGCAGCTGCAGATGCACAGAGAATCTCTCCATCTCTGCATCCTACGGATTATTCGATGGCATTGACAGCCTCATGCCTTAGGCAGCACTGATGTTATACTTAGAAAGGGTCTCAGTGTTCAGCTAGCGCTTCCTAGTGTTAAGGGTGGGGAAACTGGCCACTGCTTGCATTGCTGGGTCTCAAAGCTTGGTCTCTTCATTCTTCAGTTTTCAACTGGGATCCCTGTTTTCACAGTCGACCTTCAAGTGTTAGGTAAATGCGCCTCTTCCCCAGCATTTTATTATGGAGAAATTTAAACCTCCAAGAAAATGGCTCAATAAATGCCCATATACCAATGTCTGTCCATCTAGCCACCTGGCATTCACCGTATTTTCTGCATTTCAAAGTAAGCTCCAGTATCTTCATCCCTGAGCACTTCAGTATTCATATCACAAACTAGAGTTCACTGTTTGTACTTAATATTTTTGGTAAAATACACACATCTTAAGTATACCATTAAGTGGAGTTTTAACAAGGTAACATTCAAAACACAAGTCCCATCAAGGAGGAACATTTCTGCAACCTCAGAATGTTCCCTCGACCCCATCCAAGTCTGTTCTCCCTCTGCTGGTCCCTGGAACAACTACTGTTGAGATTTTCCCCCCCAGAGATTAGTTTAGCCTGTTCTCCAACTTGATGTATATGGAGTAAGACAGTATGTATCCTTTTGCATCTGGCTTCTTTTGACATAGTTCTTAAAACTCATTCGTATATCAATGCATGTATTGTTTATTCCTTGTTATCACTGACTAGTGTTGCATTGTGGTATATACTACAGTGGGTTCATCTGGTCTCTTGGATAAAACCTATACAGGTAATTTCTGGACATTTGTGTTCATCCTATCTTGGATATACATAGGAATGAAATTGCCATGTCATGGGTAGTTATATTTTTAGTTAGATTTTTAAATATATTTTATTTATTTATTTTTAGAGAGGCGGGGAGGAAGGGAGAAAGAGAAGGAGAGAAACATGAATCAATTGCCTCTCACATACCCACAACTGGGGATCTGGCCTGCAACCCAGGTATGTGCCCTGACTGGGGATCGAACCAGCAACCTTTCGATTTGCAGGCCGGCACTGAATCCACTGAGCCCCACCAGCCAGGGCTATTTTTTTAGTTTTTTAAGAAACTGCCAGAGTTTTTGCAAAGTGGCTGCAATATTTCACACATACCAGCAATGTTGCTTCATATTCTTAGATGTTATTTTCTTTGTATTTATCCTGCTTGGGGTTCACTGGGCTTGACTCTGTAAATTTATGTCTTTCATGATGTGGGGAAATACTTGGGCATTATTTTTTCAAATGTATGTTTTGTCCCTTTCTGTCCTCTCCTTAATACTCCTATGACATATATTCAACCTTCTGAAGTTGACCCACCATTCTTTGAAGGCCTTTCAACTTAAAATTGCTTTTTCTCTGTGTTCTGCAGGCTGGGTGAGTTTTATTGATCTATCTTCGGGTTCACTGGCTCTTCATTCTGTCACCTACAAGTTGCTCTTAAGCCCATTTAGTAACTCTTTTATTCAGACATTGTTTTTTCCGCTTTGGAATTTCCTGTTGGTTCTTGTTTTATAGATTTGTTTCTCTGCTTAGATTTCCTACTTGTTCGTGTATTACAAGCTTATTTTCCTTTACTCTTTGAACGTAAGTACATTCACTCTTTAAAAACCCCTGTCTGCTAATCAGGCATCTGGATCTTTGCAGGATTAATCTCTTGATTGCCTTTGCTCTCGAGCACATTCCTAGTACTTCTGGATTGTATCATAAACCTTATGAATCATATATTTTAGAGATTCTGAATTCTGTTATATTCCTTGGGAAAATACTGATTTTTTTTAAAGGGAGGCAGCGAACATGGCTGGACTTGAGGTTTGCCCTCCTTCCCTACCCTCCCTCATCCCCTGCAGTGAATGGCTATAGAAATCTCCTAAGTTCTTAACGAGGCTACTTTGAGTTGTCCTTGTTCATGTCTGGTTACAGATCAACCAGAGGTCGGGGCAGTTTTACACAGAATTTTTGGATCCCCATCTTTGGCTCTTGCTTCTAGGATTCTCCCCTCACTTTCTACCTGCCTGAGTCACTCTGTACGTGGTCCTGTTCGTTTTGCAGCCAGTAAGTCTGTGGGCAGGGTGAGCCAGCGAGGTGGTGGGTTTTCTGTTTCAGTTGAGCTGTCCTGCTTGGCAGGACAGAGCCTGTCTTCTGGCAAAAATCCACTAAAAAAACAGGAGATGCACTGAAAGGCTTTTCCTTCCAAGCACCATTCTCCTTTAATATCTTTCTGATTTTTCTTTCTCTCCAGTGCCTTCAGTAGTTGTGCATATATTTGATTCAGTTTATAGTTACCTATAAAGAGTTGGTCTAGACTGGGCTAGTCTTTCATTCCCGGGAGCCTCATTTTATAAGTATTTGATGCAATGTTTATTTTTAAAAATATTATTAAATGTAATTTTTAAAAATGCAGACTGTTGCAGAATACCAAAGTATAATAGGTGACCAACATTGCAGTGTTTCTGCTGGGCAGATTTGTTTTTGCTGGGGTCCTACAACAAAACTCGTCGCATCTCACGTGACAGAGTGGTACCCAAGGGTTGCATGGTGCACTTTGAACCGCACGCCCTTCATGTATCCTTCTGTCTGTGACTCAGAATATTCTCAAAACTGTGCAAGCACAGCACAGAACATCAGTAACGTGGGGATTAAGACTACTTTTACCAGCCTTAATTATAGTCCAAAATGTCTTTGTCCACCATATAATAGTGTTTTCATGGAATGTTTTCAACTTAGGGATAAGTCTATACAAATACAGTAATATTTATATTTTATTATGGGGTTTCATTTGAAAAAAGAGTTTCACTACCTAAAAGTTTGATAACCACTGCTTAACATCATCACTGCCTGATTTCTTATCTTAAGACCAAGACATCTTCACACTGTGATAGCACGTTGTACCGCGGTCTAATTGGTATTCTTGGAAGGGAGCCCTAATGCAGCGGTGTACCAGAAGCTTGGGAAGACTCACATACTTCATTTGGAGGTGTGAGTAACTTGTAGAAATATCTCAGTGAGGACTTAGATGATAAAGAGATTTGCCTTTAAAGTATATATTCTTCACAGAGCCAACGCTTGGACATCTGTTTGCCAAAACACAGTAGCTCTCTGTTGTGTATATTTGCATATGTCATCTTTCCAAACACTCCTGCCTTCATCCTTGCACTTGCGATCTGAGTAATTAACTTCAAAAACAGCACCCCAATTAGAAGTGGTGAATTGGGAGATGGTTCGCCATGAAGACAAATGAAGAAAATATGCCCTTTGAGAGTCATTTAAAACCTACCAAGTGGTACTTGCCATGAAGTGACATTTAAAAGCATTTAATAGTGTAAGATGTGATTCAGCTTTTCAGAAGTCAAGTGATTTGAGAGCGCGCAGCCTACAGGTCCTGAGAGTGTGAGCATAACTTAGCATTTACATGGTAAGGCGTTGCCTTTCCCGTGTGTGCTTGATGGTGGCTCGAAATGTACCTCTGCCCTTTTGAAATCAAAACTGCGATCTTGATAATTAAGTTAGGGTGTCAACTTTCAGATCCTTTGAAATGTCTTTTAATATTTCAAGGACCAGGTATTCATTTGATTAGCAAGATAGAGGGCTCGGAGGACGTGTGCCCCCTCAAGGTCTGGGAGCAAGAGCTGCACCGCAAGTGAGCCTCCAGCGGATGACTCCCAAGGACCCTGGATGGCCCCCTCCGAGAGCGCCCCCTCATGGCAGCAGGTCTGTTGCAGGCTGACCTGAATGCTTTGCTATTTCCTTTGGGACCAGGCGCAGCATTGCTGGGGCTCCAGCCAGCCTTGTGCCCTTTTCTTTCCCTGTTTCTGGGTGGCTCTCCTGTCACTCTTCTGTAAGTCGTCCTGCACCTGCATCACACTCCCATTATCCTCATGGTGGCTGTCCCTGGCTGTCGTCCTCATACCCCTGTCGCTGTCACCAACCATCCCCTAGAGCTTCCAGCTCCTTCCTACTCTCCACCGCTCATCCCCCCTCCCCTCACCTGCTCCCATTTCCTGCCTGGCCAGATCCTGCTACACTGGGCTTGTCAGGCAGCACTCAGGGTGCAGAAGCCCCAGGAAATTAACAGAGGGGTGGGCTCTGTCAGAAACTGCTGTAAAATGAGTCTGAGCTGAAGCAGCCCTGCACGCTGGGGTAGGAGCCAGGCTGGACCTCCGCCCCCCAAACTGCCTCACCAGGCGAGACACCACCCACGTCAGAGTGGCCTGGGATATATGTCAAAGGGCAGGCTTCTGGGCTCCCTCTCAAACCTACTGAATTAAACCTTGAGCTGGGGTTCTGGAATGCACAGCTTATTCCATAACTTGGACTGATCCTTAGGAACAGCACCAAAGTTTGAGAAACACCATCTTAGCGCTTGACGTGGGATGGCTGCAAGAAGCCGCGAGAGGCCACCTGCAGGGATCCGGGCTATGGGCCATCTGGCTGAGCACCAAATGGACTCGATGCTGGGCCCAGACCTACCACAGTCCGCAGCTGTTCGTTACTCTAGTGCCTGGGTGGTGGCAGTTGAACACCCCTGGTGCCCACAGAGGTGAGCTGAGTTGTCCTAGGTCCTTTCCGTCTTTGGCCCTAGGTGCAGGGATGCAGAGTCGCCGCCTTTAATTTCATCTCTGGTGGTCCAAGTCCACATTCCTGCCAGGGCGGCTCTCCCTTCACCTCCACGCCCGCGTGCTGATCCACTTCCCCACACTCCTCCCTTGTTCCAATCAGTGGGTCTGGTGGCCCAAAGCACTGGGAGGTTTTACGGTCCTGGAGCCAGTGCTTCACAAACTGCTTTCAGCTCTCGTCCTCAGTACCGAGCAGGAGAAATGCTGGACCTGATCTTGGCTGTCCCCAAAGTGGGCTGTCTCCACCGGTGTCAGGCCTTTTTCGTCTCTCCCTGGCTGGGGTGGGGTTCCGACTCAACCTCGGAGGAGCCCCCGGGGCAGGAACGGCGGTGTGCCACGCGGCAGCCCAGGGTGGGCAGGGCTCCTCTGTGGGTGCCTGCGCACAGGCTCTTCAAGGTCCCTCGTCTCCCTCCAGGGCTGGTGTTCCTCCCCCAACTTCGTCCTGTCTGTTGCTGGTTTTCCCTCCCACTCCTGCCGCTCCGGCTGCACAGTCCTCCTGCCCAGGCAGTTGAGGTCTAGGAGGCAGTGAGTAACAGTGGCAGGAACTCTGACCTTGGTCCCTGTTGGGACAGGCTGCATCAAAGAAGGCGTGAAAGAGCAAAGCACTTTATTGATGTCCGTGGGGTCATGGACTTTACTAAGATGCTTTGGTTGGGGGCTGGCAGTAGTCTGTGACCCTGGGCAGTGGGGAAGTAAGGCTTCTCTCCCTCACATGCAGTAAGTCTGTGGGACTAACTGGTTCCATTTGGGGGTTTCCCAAGGGTGTCCTTTCCCAGTTAACTGACTTTAAATGGGAAACAGAATAAACATTCTTGGGTTAGCCCCATACCTGGTGGTCCTGGTTATCTGCCCTCTGCTAAGACAAGTGGCTGAAGGACTGTTTATACCCCAGAGGGCCTCCACCTCTATGAAAAAGACCCCTGTCTGGGTTCAGCCTGGTGGCCCAGGACCGCACAGAGAAGAACCACGTGTCCACGGGTCCTGGAGCCCAGCCTGCCCACCCTCCCCCGCCTGACCTGCTGGACTCATTCCCAGCCACACACTGAACCAGGGGCAGCGCTGTCTATTCTGAGGCCCTGGCAAGAAAGAAATTTTGAAAGTAGGTTAGCACCAATGTCTCCCCCAGGACTATGGGAGCAGGAGGTGGGGCTCCCTGTGTTCACATTCCTTAGTGAGTATTAACTAGGGAACAGTGAGAGAGGTCAGCCAGGGTAGGACAGAGACAGTGTCACTCAGGCCACCAACTCAGGGACCAGTGTGAAGCCAGCATCTTATGTAATCAAGCAGAGAATGACCGACCCAGTGATTGGCCCTAATTGACAAGGGCACTTGGTGCCTGACACCCCTGCCCCCCGAGGGACAAGTGAGAGAACAAACCGTCACTGCATCCCCCCGCTGGGGAGCGCGGGAGCACCATCCACAGCAGCGGAAGACACAGGTGTACGTGGGCAGCTGGAGAGAGTCAGAGGTGCCGAGTCTCCCCTGAGCCCTCTCTACCCGGAGCACGGCTGGAATGCCTGCATTTCCTGTTTGGAAGCTGGTGTTTGAGCTGCAAGGTCAGAGGAAGGCAGGAGTGGTGGGAACTGCCCTGTGGTGGCCCCTCTGTGCCTGGCATTGAGCTGAGACGGCTGCGCTTGCCCTCTGATTTAATTCATACAGTGATTCCAGGAAGCGAGAAATGTCCGTTTTCGAGGTGAGGAAACTGAGGCCCTGTCATCAGCCCAGGGTCACAGAACTGAGGTTAAAGCCAGGCCTTCCTGACACGTGTCGGCTCCTCTCACTTCAGCCCACCTCTCTCGGGCCTCGGGAGGCCACTTCTCAGGGCACTCGGCGGTCAAGCTTGCAGACCTCGCCATGGCTGTGCCTCCATGCTGGCGCAGCACCGTGAGTGGAAGTGAAGTTGGGGCCCAAATGGACTCCCACAGGAGATGAGCTTAATGCAAGTGACAACATGGCCTATTTTCAAAAAATTGATTTTGGAGACAGAGAAAGGTCAGTTTGTTGTTCCATTTATTTATGCATTCATTAGTTGATTCTTGTATGTGCCCTGACTGGGGAGCGAACCAGCAACCTTGGCATATCTGGACAATGCTCTGCCTCTTAATGGCAGGCTGTAGAGCTAGCCAAAGAGGCCTGCTGGTCCCCTGACTTTGCCTAAAACAAATTGGTAATGTTCAGAGACCTTTTATTTCTTCCCAGGAATTGTCCCTGACTCCCCACCCCTCTCCGAGCTTCACCCTGGACCTCAGAGGTGGAGGTACCATTCTGGGTGGGTAGGGGGACACCTGCCTTCTCACCTGATTCTTTAGAAAGCTCGCATCCAATGGAATCATCCCAACATCCAAGCTGCCTTGTCAAGATGTTCTGCTTTGTTCTGTGCCTCATGTGAGAAGTGGTGTTTGGGAGGCAGGAAGCCAGTGTGGACTGGGGGACCTGCCAGGGAAAGGGGGCGCTGCTCAGCCTAGCCTCTTCTGTGGACGGCACCTCTCTGTGTGAAGTGGGTGCGTTCACAGCCAGGCCACCCTTGTGTTTGGGTGGTACCTGGCCCACGGATGGAGGAGCCCCGAAGGTGGATGTTTTGGAGAGCAGACTCGGAACTCGACTGGAGTGTGGGAGGTAGGTGTGTCTGGAAACCAGTGGTGTATGAATGGGTGACCTGGGCAGGCCTGGGGTCTCAGGTTGTGAAGTTCAGCAGCCAGACCACATGGACAGAGGGAGAAGCAGGGTGTGTCTATGCGACAGGGGAGCTGGGGAGTGGCAAAGCCTTGCTAGCTGGTCCCGGAGGCCACACCCAGGGCCTGCCGGCCCTCCCTGGGCAGCGGAGACAAGGCAGGCGAGGTGTGTGTCTGAGTGACTTTGAGCCATTCCTAGAACTGACCTAGGGTCTTCGTGAAGGAGGGTGGAGGGAAGGAATCACCTGGAGAGGTGCTCGAGGCAGGGCAGGGGGTGGCTCCACAGACCAACTCCCGTGCTCCCAGGCTGCGCCAGCCCCAGCATTTGTAGCCTTAACACTAAACCCTTTTGGAAATCTGCTTTTGAAGGAACTGCCTCAACTCCCCTGAGATCCCTAAAGAAGCCATGTTGGTTCTGAGTTCTGGGCCTGTGGGTCTGGATGGACTTTACACAAGGGTCAGAGGCCTCCTATACCATGAAGACCAAATGAAACAAGGCTATGATCCTGTCTTCCTTCACCCACCCAGTCTATAAAGGGCATTTAATGATGAAACAGGAATACCCCAGACCTGGATGTGGGGAGACTCCTGGCTGCCTCCTCCACCCGCGAACGTCACTGAAGCGCTAACAAGCCTTTCAGAGGGCGCCTCCCTGCGCCCTTCTGTGGGAACACACCGCCCTCCAGTGGCCAGATGATGAAGTGTCTCTTCAGACCAGCTTCACTGGGTGGGCACTGGGCTCACAGGTTCACTCAACCCTCCACTCCATCGATCCTTTCACTCCTTCCTTAAACAGATATGTGTTTTCTCATGCACTGCTACTGCGTGAATTGGTACCTAGCCCCTGAAGGGCAGTTAGCAAACCTCTATCAAAATTTAAACTACATATCTGTGATGGAACAAGTCCATATTTAGAAACATGTCCGCGGCAGACTGATTTTGCAAAAGTGTGACAGCAGTATTACTAGGCCTACATCTCTTCCAGAACTCTGCCACTCCAGGTCAAGAGGTGGATTCTGTCCCTACCCTGCCCCCGCCCCCCGAAGCTGGGTGACACTTGGAGGTTGCCTGGAGCATGTCTGAGGTCTTAAAAGGCAGGAGGCCTAGCCCTCTCGCAGAATGCCACTTCCGGGGCTTGGCCATTAGGTCATGAGGAAGCCTAGGCCACCGGGAGAGGCACAGGCAGGGGTGTGGGTCTAGGTGAGGTCTCAGCCAACAGCCAGCATCTCTTGCCAGCCCTGGGAGTGGGCCACACTTCTGAGAACTCCAGCCCCCTCTGGGAGCCGCTGTAGCCAAGCCCCTTAGAGCAGTGGCCATCAACCCCACTGAGCTCTGCCTGCCAAATCTGCAGATTTGTGAACAAACATAATATTGGCATCGTTTTAGGTGTCTCAGATTCAGGGTAATTTGTCATGCATACAGCTTTGGTAATTGCTGGAGATATTTTAGTAACTGGCTGTTGGTCAATGTAGATTCTCTATTTAGTTTACACATTCTAAATTTTTATGGAAGTGTGTGTTTCATCTTCTATTTTTAGTTTATATTTTCAGCTCTATCCGCATATGTGCACATGTGACATGGTCACCAGCGTTGTGTGAAGTGACAAAAGACGGAAGATGTCTACTGTTCTCTCAACATGGTGTTGATTAAGTTGTAGCACAGAGACAGTAACATACTTTGCCACCTTACCGAGAATGAAAAATTTTAAAATGAATCAAGATGATCTTCCAGATACATCGTTAAAGTGAAAAAAAAAATGAGCAGAAAAATGTACATTCGTTAAAAGAGAAAAGAGTAATACATGTCTTTATTTGTATGTGCAGAAAATATTTCTGAAAGGTCCCACAAGAAAAGACGAGCACTGCCTTGGGGGCGGGCCCCAGGCTTTCTCTGGGGCTGAGATGGGGCGGGGCCTCTATTACATGCCCTTGTAGACCCTGCAAATTTCATAACCAAGTGAATGCTCACCTATCTTAAAAATTGACTCCTTTTTTAAAGATTTTACTTATTTCATTTTTAGACAGAGCGGGAGGTAGGGAGCAAGAGAGAGAGAAACATCAATGTGTGGTTGCCTCTTGCATGCACCCCACCAGGGACCTGGCCTGCAACCCAGACATGTGCCCTGACTGGGAGTTGAATCCATGACCCTTTGCTTTGCAGGCCAGTGCTCAATCCACTGAGCCACACCAGCCAGGGCAATTGACTTTTTAAATGTATGAAGCCTTTTTGATGTGCTAGACATGGTGACAGAGAGACGAAGGACGTAGCTCCTGCTCACCATTATAAAACGTAGGTTACCACTCTACTATCCAGGCAAAACAGGAAAGCACAAGGGAACAGAGGGAAGCCTCTGGAATCAGGCGGCGGGGACTCAGATCCTGGCTCTGCTCCGTGACCTCAGACGAAGTAACGTGACCAACGTACTCCAACGACCAGGTCTTTAGGTTCCTCCTCCCTCCAGGGGGAGAGTACTAGATCTAATTTCAAAGGGTTGTTGAGTTTTGGGCAATTGGCGCTTGATCGATTCAGAATTTGTTTTATTTAAGCATTTTAAATTTTTATTGAATGTGTCTGTTTCATCTTCTATTTTTACTTTATTTTTTGTTTATTTGAATGTTCTCTCTTCTTGATTAGTTTTACTACTGGCTTGTCTATATTAGGAGTCTTTTCAAAGAACAAGTTACTTGGTTTTATTCATCTTCTCTATTTTTGTATTATTTCCTACTTCATTTCTCTCTCTCTCTGTTGGTTTGTTTGCTCACTCGCTTGCTTGGGTTTCTTCTTACTCTTTTTGGAGCTTATTGAAACATAACTCATTTGTGGTTTTCTAATAAATGTATTTAAAACTAATTTTGCATGTAGCACTTCAGCTTTATTCTCTACATTTTAACATGTCATTCAATTGCAAATCTTTAATAATTTCATTTATTCCTTTATTCCAAAGATTATTTTGTTACATTATGTTTTCGTTTTAGTTTTCCTTTATATGGGATTTTACAAATTGATTCTTTATTATTGATGTATTTTTTTTAGATGAGGTCAGAGAAGGCAGTCTGACTGGTGCTGCTCATTTGCCGTGTGCACCGCGGCCTCCGCCACGGCCTTCAGCCCACATGCGCGGAGCCTCTGTGCACCATTGAAGGTCACGTGTATTCTTTTCCTAATATCTAGTAGTCCAAGCTTATCGTGCACATTAATCAAATCTCCCACGCATTTCATTATGACTTGTCTGCTTGTTATATCCGTTTCAAGAATATTTAAAAATCAGTAACTCAGCTGTTGATTCTCAATTTACAGTAGTCTTTCCTCTTCTTCCTGATTTTTAAAATTTTGGTTTTAAAATACTTTGATGCCAAAATTGCTACACTAGTTTTCCTTTGGTTTATATTTCTTATGGATATATTCAGTAACTTTTTAAAAAACTTTTGTATCTTTTATGTTAACTATTTTTACATGTGCATGTACACGTTCACATATATGTGTATATGCCGGTCACTTTTGAGTAACGGCAGCTTTCTTTTCTAATCTTTATAACTTTTATGTCTTTTTCATGCCTTACTATATTAATGGGTTACTATTATATATTAAGATTGCTGTAGGTATGTCTTTTTAAAAAACCTTCCTCTGATACATAGAGGGAGACTTCTGCTGAGCGCTGACACCACCACATGGAGGGGCAAGACCTCCACATACACATTTTGAGGGAATGTGCTGTGGTCCAAAGCAACCCCTGTCTGACTTACATGTTTTTCTCTTCCTTCTTTCTCTTCCTTTTCCCCCACCTCCTCTTCTTCTTTGACTTTATATAAGTTATTTTTCAATTATAGTTAACATAAGAGTATTAGTTTTTGTAACGCAGTGATTAGACATTATATATCTTACCAAATGATCATGCCAATAATTCTAGTATCCATCTGACACCATACATAGTTATTCCAGTATTATTGACTATTCTTTTTTTTTTGAGATGGGAGTTGACGGGAACATGAATCATGATCGTGTGTCTTACTGTTTACATAGCACTGAAGATCATCAAGATAAATGGAAAAGGGCCAAGTACCCTCTTTATTTATCAGTCTTCAGCCCTGTCATTTCTCATGCTGAGTGATTTGTTGGTAATTATTTTTTAAGCATTTCAATTGTATATTTTATTTTTTTAAAATTACTTTATTGTTGTTCAACTACAGTTGTCTGCATGTTCCCCCCACCCCAGCCAAACACACCTCCCTCCCCTGCTTCCACCCTCCCCCTTGGTTTTGTCCCTGTGTCCTTTTGACTGTTCTTTGTCTTAACCTCATAACATGGTGGTGTTTCATGTAGTCAGTGTCCTTGTAGATTTATCCCAGTGCTAATCATTATTTTTGTCATCATTTGTGTGTATTACAGACTTTCCATTTGGGATCGTTTTGGATTTTTCTGTGCATTATTTCAGAATTTTTTTGAGTGAAGATCTGCTGGTGGTAAAACTCTTACAGTGTTCAACTGACGATATCTTTGTTTTACTCTCTGTGCCAGTCACTGAGTGACTGTCTTTTACCTCTGAACAGTCCCTCCCACCCCTCCCCCACCCCGCACTGAACCCTGTGCCCTGGAGCCTGAGCTGTGTGGCCACCTCCCCGCTTTAGCCAGTGGCTTCTCGTTTGGCATTGCTGAGGGGCTGTGTCAGTCAGGGTCCAGCCAGGAGGTAGAAACTATACCAGTCATTCGAACAGGGGTATTTTAATGTAAAGAATTATCAGGTGGGACAAGTCAAGGTGATTAATTACTATCGGGGGTTCAAGGGGACCTTAGGGAGTCCAGAGGTAGGAGGCGTGAAAATGGCAGGTAGGACAGAGAGCAAACCAAGGCAGGGAGGCGGAGGGAGACATGTCCCACCCACTGACTCGGCCGTCCTGAGCCTGGTCCAGTGATACTGCCAGGGGTTCCAGCATCACAGGAAACAAAGCCTTAAAACTGTGCTTTCATCCCAAGGCCTGAACAGCAGAAAGGGCCCACAGTGCCCAAAGGAAGCCCGCCTCCCACCGAAAGTTTGCATCACCTTTACCTGTCAGTCAGTATGTAACTTCGTCACCCCATCCCGCCAACTATGTACGTCCTCAGAACACAGGACCCTCGGCTTGGCACCTTGGCTCTCTCAGCTCTCAGGCCACCTGGCCTCTGGCCACACGCGCTTGCCACCCTGGCCTTTGGCCGCTCTTTCTTCCACTGCCCTTACCTCGGTTTGCCCTGAACCTCTGCCTTTCACTGCCCTGACTCCCACCATAACTACATCCATTCTCTTCCATGAGAGTAGATAACCAATAAATCCTGCTTGTATGCTAATAGACTGGCTGATCTGTAATTCCTTACTGCATTGGTAAGAAGAACCGAGTTTCTGGGAGTTTCTCGTGTAACAAAAGAACGGCTAGTATTTCTAGGCCAAACAAGAGTAGACATTGAAGAACTAAGGGCCGAGAGAGGGACCCCCCGCAAGGCCAAGGCCTCTGTAAAGGGAATGGCTGCCGTGGAAACATGCGGCTGCTGGTGGCAAACACAACAAACACTTGTCCGAGACTATGAGCCAGCGCTAGTCTGTAGAAGTAGACCACCGTTCCCAGAGGACGTGGACAGGCTGGAGCAAACCTGCAGGAGTGGCCTGACCTGGCCGATGCATGCAGACCTCTCAGAGACAGCCCACTGTTGGTAGCGGGTGTGGATGGGCCAGAGCTGGGCTGCAGAGGTGAACAGCAAAAGGACCCTGAAGAGGCATCAGAGCAGTGAGGGAGAAGAACAGAGTTGGAGGATGGACACTACCCGACTTCTAGTCTTACTCTAAAACACAGCCATCAAGAGACTGTGGCCTTGGCGAAAGAATAGGCAGGGGCTGTGCAGGCAGCATAATGGAAAGTGAAGGGCCCTGACCTTGAACAGAGTGCTTCTCGCCTGCCTGTCATTGACTGCATGGCCCTGGGCAGGCCCTTACCATTTCTGAGCCTCAGTTTCCTCATCTGTAAAGTGGTTAGAATGATATCTACCCCATGGGGTGGCTGTGTGCACCAATGAAACTAAATTCAGTAACAATAGAGGACCCTGTAAAAGCTGGACATAGTTTGGCACAATTGCTGTGCCTCTGAAGACCGGAGGCCGGCCTTTCTGGGAAGCTGATTTATGAGGAGCTCAGAGGCTTTCCACGGCCGGTCAGTGGTGCCTCAGAGTTTCCCTGTGTCTGAATGAGGATGAGGTGTTGCCAGGGCCCAGTGGCTCTTACCACCCTGAAGGTCCAGCAGAGGTGCCCAGGGCCCTCCCACCTGCCCCCAGGTGGCTGCCGCCACCTGGTCTATCCTCTTGCCCCTGAAGCCACCTGGCTTTCCAGCCCATCAGCTGCGCCTTTTAAGTGAAGGGCACATAATTCAGGTGAGTCAACCTAAAACTTCTGCTGCCCAAGGTTATTTTTGCTTGAATGTAGGCTATTCCCACCTAATGGAATGTCTGCTTCATGACTCTTGTATATCCATTCCCACCTGAGAGGAGCAGGTGTTTAACAATTGTCCCCTGGAAGCCATTAGTTCTGGATGGATTCAGGTGTGCATCTTCCTGGGCTCAGACGCCCTTGACTTCCTCCAGAAGTGAGCGGAGCCCGCTCTGGAGGTGGCACAGCTTGTTGACTGGGTGTCTCTGGGCAAGCTGGCCTCTCAGGTGTGCTGGTAAAGTGTCTAATGACCAGGTCTTTGATAAAAATGGAGAAATAAAAAAGCCCTGATTCATAGTTTTTGCCAATTCCTAGTCTCACCCTGGTGACCAGGCCCTCAGCAGGCATCACCCAGCTTGGAGGGGAGCCCTGCCGCCTCAGTGTCCTCGAACGGGGAAAGGGATTAACTTCCCCTCAGGGTGAGCATGGGATTGAAACAGTTAATACATGCAGTGGGCCTGGCACAAGGCCGGGCGTTTGCTGAGTGCTGAAGAGATGGTCACCTTTACTGCTAATACGTCCATGACGACTTCTAGCATTTTCACCTCAACCCCCAGCCCCTGGAGAGAGCTTCTCCTGGCTTTAGACTCTGCGATTCCTTCGCTCACTGCAGGTACCTCCGTCTGTCTTAGGGCATTTGTTTGTGGGATTACTGCCCCAGGGTTGGACCCCAGATCTGCCTCTCAGTAGTTAGGTAAACTTTCTGCAAAAAGGGCATGAACTTAGTTCGTGTTTCACAGGGTTGTTATGGGAATTGTAGGAGTTAAATCACCTCAAACGCTCAGATTTGAGCCTGGAGGGCAGGACTGTTAGGTAGGGATCCTTACCCTCAGAAGATGGGTGCCACGTCTCCATGGTGTGTCCCCTGGCTCCTCGTCTTACTCTGAGCGCTGGCTGATGGGCATGAATGACACTCGGCAAGACCTGGGTGGAGAGCAGGGCTGTGTGGACATAGCTGTGTGTTAAAGTCATGGTGGCTGTCACTTCCGACTAAACAGCCAGGCTTGTGGAGTGGCCTGTCCTACCCTCAAAACTTCTCTGCACATCTTCCTCTATGTTCCATGAAGCTGGAAAGAGCTGCTGGCTCAGAAAAAGAAGTCACGAGACACATCGTTGATAGATGAGTGCTTGGAGCTGCCAGCCTATTGTAAAAGACAGAAACTGAGGTAAGAGTCATCCAGAGCAGCCAGTGAGGCCACCCGTGCCCACTGCTGCGTGGAGATGGGGGCGAGTGAGGGTGAGAAGTCACAGACATAATCTGCACCTGTGCTTTGGGT
Source organism: Phyllostomus discolor (assembly GCF_004126475.2). Taxonomy (NCBI): domain Eukaryota; kingdom Metazoa; phylum Chordata; class Mammalia; order Chiroptera; family Phyllostomidae; genus Phyllostomus; species Phyllostomus discolor. Next base: position 110,824,021 of record NC_040904.2, read on the forward strand.
CCTCAAAGGCTCTCCTGGGGGGCTAGGACAAGGAGGGGGGAGGCTCCATTTTTCCTCCTGAGGAATGGAAGATTCCAGCTGTGGCCTCAACAGCATGCACCCCTTCCCCTCCTCCCCTTCAGCAGCACGAAGCTGCTTCCCCTCACCCTGCACTCCACTGACGCCCACAGAGAGGGCTGGAGGAGAGGGAAGCAGTTACATGGTGGGAGGGAGGCGGTCCTCAGCCCGGCACGTCTGCATTCCCTCCTAGACTCCCGACGAGTTCGAGTTAAAAGACCAAAGGCAGTTCAAGTAGAAGACCAAACTGCCCGTCACCTTAGTGTGTCATGGATTTGAGAAACCTCTCCATATTCCATTAACTCTTCTTGTCAGCTGTTTTGTTAGGCTTCTCCAGTTTCATGCTCTGACTTGTTGAAGATTTGGGGTACTCTCCCTTTCTCCCAGAAAGAGAATTAAGCATATATGTACTCGCAGGCAATCTGGTGTTGGGGGTAAGCTATGTTTATGTAAATGAATGCAGAAGGTGGGGTACTTGTATTTAAGGTTTTCGGGGAATTTTTCTGAATCTATGATTTTGATTTTCAATGTGTCTCAGTGTAGAAATCTCAACCGAGCTCCATCAGTAGCAGTGCGACCCTATTAAGGGGCAAGGTCATCAACTGACGTTAGCTTAATTCTATCCAGGTTGTAGTCTCTGTTAACCTAACCCACCTGTGGAAGTCCACAGACATCAACAGGAAGTTGCCCTGTGCCTGTCAGTTCTGAGGATTTCCCACAGCTGGGTTCTGGGAAGCTGACACGGCAGCTTTGCTCTTGAAGGCGATCTCCTCTATTCAACACACGCACCTTGTACATGGTCAGCCTTCTCCCTGGCTGAGCACACTCCCGACATCCCATGTCAGCTCTGCATCCTGGGTGCCTGGGCCCATTCATTCTGAACAGTGAGGTCTTCCAACCAAGAAACACTCCTCAGAGCCAAAGCTTCTGGGCCGTCTGGTGTTGTGGAAAGGATTATGCTTTTGGCCTGTGCTCAGAAGAAAGCTCAAGCAGATAAAACCAGGAGCAGAGAAAAGCAGCTTGGGGCCTTTTCTGGGCCGTAATTCCAGCCCAGGACATGCAGGATTGGGAATGGGGGGTTTGGGGAGCACCAAGTCTGAGGAGCTTCGCTATGGCCGGATCTGCTCCTCCTTCTGTCACAAAGCACTGACCACCTGGACAGAGCTGAGGCAGAGGGTCCATGGTCTACCTGCTAGCCAGCCAAGTGAATGTGTGCGGTGCCGGAGCACTGCTCTTTCTGGAGGAAGGGCCCCACAGAGCTCCCCGGGACCAGGACTCCTGAGTCCTATGTCTACTCCGACTTGGGTGGCTGCTATGTGACTCGAGCCACCCTCTTGCTACTACCCAGAAGAGCAGGTATGTAACACAGTGTGCCCTGCCCAGGTGCAGAGTCATTGCTGGTCTCTTCCTGTCCCCTGTATTAGGATTCTCAAGAGAAACAAAATAAATGCAGTCTTGGAGCAACAGTTGAGCATTGGAGGAATGGTTAGCACTGGAAGTATGGTTAGTGTTGTGGGAATGGGTGGTGTTGGGGGAATGGTTAGTGGTGGATCCTGAGAGAAGTCATCTTTGAATTTATGGGAATAGCTTGACTTTCTGGTGAAAGGACTGCATCACTTGAATAGTAATTCACCTATAGTTTCTTCACATAAGACCACATTGGTTCTCCAGCCCTGTATCATTCTTTAGCCTGAAGAGATCTTGGTTGTCTTTCTTCTCATCTTTAGTGATGTTCTGTGAGGGGAGGATCTGTGGCAACCAGTGGCCATGAAATGCTGGCAAGCTAACCAATGAGATTGTAAGTAGGATAAAACATCAGATCTTCTCAGTTCTTGACAAGAGCTTTTAACTCACTGAGCCACTGCATTCATTAACCCTGCAACTGCCGCCTTCTGGACTACTTATTATATAAGTACAACAACAAAAGTCCTTATGATTTTAGCCTCTTTAATTTGGGCAGTCTCTCTCCTGCAGCCCAACGCATTGGTGTGGGACAGGGCAGCCTGGCTCAGGCCTGTTTCCTCACCCAGGTCCTGTGCCTCATCGTGGCCACAAGCTGGACTGCCACAGACTGCGTTCCCCAAACTCCCTTGTGGATTGGGTTTTACATGAGGATTCAGCTTCCGCCCCCTAGAATGGTAAGATTTTGTAGGAGAAAGCAAACATTTTGAGACAGGTGCCACTCTTCTGCTCTTCCATGTCCCAGCAAGGTGGTGGGCATCTGGAGTGTGTGCAGAGTTGGTCGCAGAGGTGCAGGCCTCTGGTCCCCAGCTCTGTGCATTGTGGAGTCTTGGGTCACAGGAGCCAAGCAGTGTGGAGCCGGCAGTGGTGCTGGGGTCTCACCTGCCAGCTTCCTGGAAGGGACGGAGGCAGCAGCTTCTTCAGTGGGTAGCTCAGAGCGCTCTTCCTGGAAGCACTGCCTCCAGCCTGCTTCTCCAGCCTTTGAGTGATTTTATATGACACCCAGTGATAACTCTCAATGAACACCTTCTGCTGAGATCAGCCAGACTGAGTTTCAGTGTTTGCAACTGAACACTGAGCAATACATGGTTGTAACAGATACTGAATTCTGATCCGGAACCCTGCTGGATCAGGGATGGGCTCAGAGTGGAAGTCAAGGTGCCCGAGGTGTGCTGGCTCCCTGCCTCCCTCCCTTCCCACCACTCTCCCCGCCGCCGCCGCCGCCGCCACTGAGGGAAACAAGGATTCTGTCACATCCTTTCTACTCCCTTTGGATGAGAGACTTAAGTAATACTTTATTCATGGACACAGACCCAAAAACATTTATTTATTTATTGTAGCAAACTTGTAAAATATAGCAATTCAAAAAAAATGATCTATATCCCGTAATATTTTAGCATGTATCATTCCCATAATATTTCTGTGCCTGATTATGCATTTTTTAAATAACTGAAATTCTACATTACATGCTGTTTCATACCTTTATTGCCCTAAATATTTTGTACATTTTTCTTCCTGAGCATATCATTCTTAAAAGTATTTGAAATTGCTACGCAGTGGCATGTGGGTATGCAGGACATTTATGTTGTTTCTAATTTTTCATTGTCACAAACAATAGACCTTGACGTAGAATGTCCTGGTACATCTGTTGTGCTCAGACTACATGCGTGTGATTCCCTTAGTGTGACGACAGGCAGTGCGCCGCTGGGTCAAAGACGACACACACCTCGGGGATTCTGATGTATATGCCCAAGCATCATTCATTTAATCACGTCAGCTACCAAACCAGCAGTGTTAGGGTCAACCTCAAAACTATTAACGATATTGTACCTCATGCTTCTGTTTACTATATGCCAACATAATAAGGGGAAAATGGTATCAAATATTTTAATTTGCATTCCTTAAATCCTGGTGCAGTTACTTTTTTTTCCTCAGGAATTGACTATATTCATTCTTTGTTCAACTGTTTACATTCTTTACCCACATTCTACTGGTATTTTATCTTAATGATTTGAAGTAACTCTTTATAGTAAATTATGGACATTAGTTATTGATGAAATAAAATTCTGTAAATATTTTTCCCTAATGGTAACTTTCTTTTCTATCTGATTAAGGGAATCATCCGAGGTGCAATATTTTTAATGTAAAATCTACTAATTTTTTTTGCCTTTGTATACTTATAAAGGCCTTCCCAAACCTGAGTGATCCATTTTTTTCCTTCACAGAGAAAGTACATAAGGAGGAAAACTCTCCTCTGTTCTAGTCACTAGCATGTAATGCAGTGAAAAATGATTATACCAGTTGTTTTAAAAGGAGTGTTAAAATCTTCGACATTAATTTGGGATTTACTTTCTAATCATTTTTAAGTGTACGGTTCAGTGGCATTGAAGACATTTAGATTGTTTCAGTCACCACCATCCACCTCCAGAACTTCTCATCTCCCCGGTCTGAAACTCCGTCCACATTCAACACCTCCCCACCCCCTCCCTCAGGCTCACAGCCTGCGCTCTGCTCTCCTCTTCCGTGAATGGGACCCCTCTAGGTCCATCGTAACAGTGGAATCACACGTGTCTGTCCCTTTGTGTCTGGCGGATTTAACTTCAACTGTGACATCTTCAACTCTGCACTGGTTTGGATCTCAGTCAGAGTGGTTACACCAGCGTGCCGTAGACAGAAAGCGCACCGGCTGAGACTCAGAGGATCCGGTACTGACTCCTTTCTCTGCTTGTCCTGGTTATATCATTTCGGACTGTTTATTGATATGACTGGGCCTCGGTGTCCCCAGCACTAAAGCAAGTTCTTATAATGTTTCTCATAGTGTTGCTGGGAGGATTGTGGGGCAGCAAGCAGGTACCTGGCCCTGTGCTGGACAGCAGATAGACCTTGTGATCTTTTTCTCGCCCAAAGAAACAGGTGGCCTAGGCAGGGTTTCGCAGCTACAGACAAGCGGGGTCGCATCCTGAATCAGCTACTTCCTGAGCTCGTGCGCTCTGTCTCCTGCAAGCAGATATATGGTCTCTACAAATTGAGCATGGACTGCATCCATGTCTGAGGTGCCGGCATGCGCTTTTGCCTTTTAGTGTATTTTATTTTTAATTTTTTAAAGATTTTATTTATTTATTCTTAGAGAAGGAAGGGAGGGAGAAAAAGAGAGAAAGAGAGAGAGAGACAGAGAGAGAGACAGAGAGAGAGAAGCATCAATGTGCGGTTGCTGGGGGCCGTGGCCTGCAACCCAGGCATGTACCCTGACTGGGAATCGAACCTGCGACACTGGTTCGCAGCCCGAGCTCAATCCACTGAGCTACACCAGCCAGGGCTTCTATTTTTAATTTTTTAATTTAATCTTTATTATATATTTTTTTGCCATTACCATTTAGTCCCCTTATACCCTCTTCCTCCCAGCAATCACCACACTATTGTCCATGTCCATGAGTCCTTTTTCCTTTCTGCTCAGTCCCTCCACCCCATACCACCCCTCCAACTAGCTGTCATCTTGCTCTCCATCTATGTGTCTGTCTCTGTTTTCCTTGGTAGTTCAGTTTGTTCATTAGATTCCACATATGAGTGAAATCATGGTATTTGTCTTTCTTTGACTGGCTTATTTCACTCAGCATAAAGTTCTCCAAATCCATCCATACTATTGCAAAGTGCATAATTTTCTTTTTTTGGCGAGTAGTATTCCATTGTGTGAATGTCCCCTAGTTGTTGTATCCACTCATCTATTGATGGGCACTTGGGCTGCTTCCATATCTTGGTGATTGTAAATAACACTGCAGTGAACACAGAGGTACTTATGTTCTTTTGAATTAGTGGTTTGGGTTCCTTCAGGTATATTACCAGAAGAGGGATCACTGGATCAAAAGGCAGATCCATTTTTAAAATTTTGAGGTATCTCCACAGTGGCTGTACCAGTCTGCATTCCCACCAACAGTGCAAAAGGGTTCCCCTTTCTCCACATCCTCACCAGCACTTGTTTGTTGATTTAATGTTGATAGCCATTCTGACGGGTGTGAGATGGTATTTCATTGTGGTTTTAATTTGTATTTCTCTGATGGCTAGTGATGTTGAGCATCTTTTCATATGTCCACTGGCCTTCTGTTTGGAGAAGTGTCTATTGAGGTCCTTTGCCCATTTTTTAATTGGGTTTTTTTAATTGATATTGGTTTTGTAAGTACTTTATAAACTTTGGATATTAACCCTATATCAGATGTATTGGTGAATATGTTCTCCCAACTGTAGGTTGTCTTTTTATTTTGTTAATAGTTTCTTTTGCTGTGAAAAAATTTTTTAGTTTGATATAGTCCCATTTGTTTATATTTTCTTTGGTTTTCCTTGTCTGGGAGATATATCCAATAAAAAATGTCTACGAGCAGTATCTGAGATTTCAATGCTTATGTTTTCTTCTAGGATTTTTATGATTTCAGGTCTAACATTTAAGTCTTTGATCCATTTGAATTCATTCTTGTTTGTGGTGTAAGATGGTGGTCTTGTTTCATGATCAAGTGGGATTTACTCCAGAAATGCAAGGTTGGTACAACATTCACAAATCAATAAATGTGATTCACCCATAAACAAAATGAAGGGTAAAAACCACATGATCATATCAATAGATGCAGGAAAAGCTTTTGATAAAATCTAGCACCCATTTATGATCAAAACTCTCAACAAAGTGGGAATGAGGGAACATACCTAAACATAATAAAGGCCACACATGACAGACCCACTGCCGGCATCATACTCTACAGGCAAAAACTACAAGTGTTCCCCTTAAGATCGGGAACAAGACAGGGATGTCCACTTTCACCTCTTACTCAACATAGTACTGGAAGTCCTAGCCCCAGCCGTCAGACAAGAAGAAAAAATAAAATGCATCCAAATTGGAAAGGAAGCAGTAAAACTGTCTTTATTTGCAGATGACATAATACTATACATAGAGAACCCCAAAGATTCCATCAAGAAACTACTAGAACTGATAAATGAATTCAGCAAAGTAGCAGGATTCAAAATTAATATTCAGAAATCAGTTGCATTTTTATATGCCAATTATGAACTAATAGAAAAATAAATTAAGAAAATAATCCCATTCACAATTGCTTCAAAAAGAATAGAATACCTAGGAATAAACCTAACCAAGGATATAAAAGATGTATACTCAGAAAAATTTAAGAAATTGAAGAAGATACAAATGAAACCACATACCGCATTCATAGATAGGAAGAATTAACATCATAAAATATCTATACTACCCAAAGCAATCTGTAGATTCAATGCAATTCCTATCATGATTTCAATGATGTATTTCACAGAACTAGAACAACTATTTCAAAAATGTAGATGAAACCACTAAAGGCCCCACATAGCAACAGTGATCTTGAGAAAGAACAAAGTTGGAGGAATCACACTACCTATTATCAAACTATACTACAAGGCCATAGTAGTCAAAACAGCATGGTACTGGCATAAAAACAGACACATAGATCAATGGAACAGAATAGAGAGCCCAGAGATAAACCTACACCTTTATAGTCAATTAATATTTGACAGAGGAAGTAAGCATATACAATGGACTAATGACAGTTTATTCCATAAATGGTGTTGGAATAATTGCCTTTTAGTGTATTTTAAAATGAGCTGTCTACTGTCCTTTTTTTTTCACTTTTCCTGTCTCTCTCATTTAAAATGTAGTGCTAACAAAATATTTTTGGCATAGCAAGCATAATATATTGAGAGATTTTTATGAAGGACTACTGTAAGTTGGAATCCAATTAAAACTAAGAAAGCAGATCCTATTAAGATTCTAGATTATGCCATGCAGTACCACTTTATGATGATTAGGACAGGAAAAATAACAAACTAGCTGAACCTTCTTAGTATAATGCAACCTGGATATTACAATCATTTAAAGCTGCCTATAGTTTTTACCCTGTCCATTGGGTTGTATTTAATAGGAAAGGGGTGTCCTAGGTGCCACAGGGCTGTGGTCACCAATGGTGGCTGCACATAACAATCACCTGAGGAGGAAGAAATCGCACCTGTGAGTGCAGCTTCCCTGTCCGTCCTGCTGACCTGACCTATGGGTTTGCCTCTACAATCACATAGCAGTGTAGGCAGACATGGCTCACCTCTTTACAGAACCACATCACAATTACGACTAAAATATAGAACAACCATCACTCAGGAATGTCAGAAATCAAGCTGAATGGAAGTCTGACAACTACAGAAGAAACCACATCCACCCAGACTGATAGGAGGGGTGCAGACTCAATGAGCTGGCCTCATTCCGACACCCACATGGATAAAACTTCTGGAGGGGTATCTTGGGAGTGAGGAGTTCCAGATCCACACCAGGTCCCCCAGCCCAGGGTTCCAGCACCAGGAAGATAAATCCCCACAACTTCTGGGTGCAAAAACCAGAGGGGATTGAGTTAGTGAAATAAACTGCTGGGGCCCCGAGCAGTTCCTCTTAAAGAACCCACACATGGATTCACCTACTCAGACTCACTCCCACTGAGCTCCAGCACCAGGGTAGCAGCATGGAAGGCATCAGTGGTATACAGGGAGAAACTAAAGTGCCTGGCATCAAGGTGAGCAGAGGCCATTGTCCCTTTGCTAAATCCTTCCACGACACAGCCAGCAAGCCTGTGCCGTGTCTAAAACTCCATCAATCTGGCAAACACTGTTTGACCCGCCTTGGAGATCCCCAGACATTCTGTCCCACCCAACTTATGGGCCCACCTGAACTGCTTCTCCATAAGAATGGCTGGTCTTGGCTCCTAAATCCTATCAAACAAGAAATAGCTGGCTTCAGTGAGCCTTAGTGGGAGCCAGACTAGATTCACAGCTTGGCTTCACCTGGGCATCTCTAAGTCCCACACAAGTAGCCACCATCTCAGGTTGCTTTATAGCTCAGGCAGGGTGGCTCCAGGCAAAACACAGGTGGGGGCTAACACTGGCCCACACCACCCAGGAAACCCCATGGCCAGTGCACCCAGTGGACAGCTACAGATCACATTGGAGCCTCACACCCTGCCGCTGCATAGCTGATCCTACACAGAGGGCAGAGGTTGGTGGTGAGTGGTCACAGCCAGTCCCTGCAGCTGACTGGCCTGAGTAAATCCCCCCCACTGATCTGGCAACAGCAGCCAAGGCTCAACTACAAGAGGAAGGTGTGCTCAGCACACACAAAGGGTGTATGTACCTCAAATACCCAGCTTGGGTGATAGGGAGGCTGTGCCACTGGCCACACTACCAAGACACAGAGTCAGAGCAGTTCTACCTTATACATAGAAACAAACACAGGGAGGCTGCCAGAATGAGAGACAAAGAAACATGGCCCAAATGATAGAACAAATCAAAACTCCAGAAAAGGAGCTACATGAAGTGGAGATAAGCAATCTATCAGATGCAGAGTTCAAAACACTGTTTATGAGGATTCTCAAGGAATTTAGTGAGGGCCTCAGCAGCATAAAAAAGAAGGATACACTAATTGAAATGAACAATTTACAGGGAAACAGCAGTAGAATATATGGAGCTGAGGATCAAATCAATGATTTGAACATGAGGAAGCAGAAAACAATCAATCTGAACAAGAAGAAAAAAGAATTTAAAAAAATGAGATTAGTATAAACAGCCTCCGGGACAACTTCAAGCATTCCAACATTTGTATAGGGGTGCCAGAAGGCGAAGAGAAAAAGCAAGAAATTGGAAATCTATCTGGAAAAGTAGTGAAAGAAATCTTCTCTAATTTGGTGAAAGAAATATACATACAATCCAGAAAGCACAGAGAATCCCCAAGGAGATGAACCCAAAGAGGCCCACACCAAAACACATCGTAATTAAAATGCCTAAAGTTAAAGATAAAGAGAGACTCTTAAAAGCAACAAGAGAAAAAAAGTTAATTACCAGATAGTTGCCAGATGGGAAGGGAGAGGGGGGGAATGGGAGAAGAGGTGAGGGGATTAAGAAGTACAAATAGGTCGTTACAGAATAGCCGTGGGGATGTAAAGTACATATAGGAAATGGAGTGGGGGTGCTGGATGGAGGGGTGGAGGGGGAATAAATCAGGACAACTATAATAGCATAATCAATAAAATATTTTTTTAAAGAATCACCTGAATAGATTTTGAAAATCTTTAAATATTGCTTCTGGCATGTAGCATCAATTCCCATTTCTCTGGCCCTCCAGGGCCTTCCTAACATTCTTTGGAAAAAAAAAACAAAAAACAAACAAACTCCTTTCTCTTGCAATGGGTCAGAGTTGGGCTTCTGTTTTACAAATATGAGCCCTGCCTGAGAGAGGAGGTGCTGAGAGGAAGACTTGGCCTCTGAGCAGTGGTGTGGGAGTCCCATCATCTGGCCTGTGCCAGGACGGCAGGCGGGTGACCTGGGCTGAGTCTGAGGTCTGTGAAGACTGGAGATCAGGCAGGAAGGGAGCAAAGGCAGAGAACCAGAAGAGCCTGGCTTTTCCTTGTGGCTGTGTGTGTTTAGGGCCAATAAAAACCTACCATCCTGGGTAGATCCCCCTCAGGCTCTGGGCCAGTGAGATGGACCACTGCCTAGAGGAGAGGACACACAGAGGAGAAACAACCATGGGAAGGCAGAGGCAAAGACTGGAGTCATGGTGCCACAGCCAGGAAGTGCCAGGAGCCACCAGAAACTGGAAATGGCAAGGAAGGATCCTTCCCCAGAGCCTTCAGACAGGGTATGGCCCTGCCCATAACCTTGGTTTTGGACCATTAGCTTCCAGCACTGGGAGAATGTGTGTCTGTCATTGAACCCCCCAGGTGGTGGTGCTTCGTACAGCAGCCCTAGCGAACTAACAGATTGCCACCAGGCTCAAGCTCTTTCGGGCTGGGATGGACTGCTCTAAAGACCTGGCAGCAGTATTCCTCCCCCAAGCAGAGTAAACCTATTAACCAGTAAATTTAATTAAAAGGTATTATGCTAATGTCTTCCGAGGCACACTGGGTTCACCTCATCAAAATCCTAGCCATGCGAACAGATGTAGGGGTGAGAAGGGTCCCCACCTGCATTTCCATCTGCACTTGTCTTTTATTTAATTAATAGATTCACAACCCAAGGCCTGTCCCACGGGACCCACTCCTAGAAGGGTCATTTTGTCTTGCAAATTGGATAAATGTCGCATGTGAAGGCAGGGTTTTGTGGGTCTGTACTAGTAAAATTAGGTTCGGTTGTGAGTTGGGGGAAACCCAACATACCAAGTTAGATTTACTTTACTTCCAAGCCACAGCATGTAGTCCAGAGCTAGGTCGATACTCCAAAGTCAAGAGTTACATTTGGTACATCAACCCCTGTCCTAGATAATTTTTTCCAAAGCTCTCTTCCCCCAAAAGATATTTGACTTTTTCTCCCTTGAAAACAGTGCGGGGAGGCTGTGTTGCATTTCTCAGGATCCTTTTTCAATGCTAGTGTTAAGTAATTCCCCTGAGTAAATTGAAGATCCGAGTGGTTTTATTGAATGATTCATGAATTGGGCCCCATCCCATCTCTCAGATAGAAAGGAGCTCCCCAGGGTTGTGGAAAAGGGGTAGAAAAAGGAAATTATTAGCAAAGAATGCGTTGTTTCATGCATTTGCCCTCAGGAGGGAAATGGAAGGGTCAGCCGATCACCTCTCTAGTGCTGACCAGGAAACTCCATGCCGACGGGTGAAAGGGCATGTTCCTGGGAAGCTGACACTGACATGAAGTTGAGTATTAAATCTTGCTTCACTGACGTGGGGCTTGGCACAAGGGACTCCGTTTTGGGCCTGTTGCTTCTTTTTAATCCTAGCAAGAACACAGTTCTTAAGGAGACTATTCAAATTTTTTTTCACAATGTTTGGAAAACCTTAGCACTTTTTTGGTTTTGAAAAATCCACTTGTGCCACCTAAAATTTCTTTCTGGTTAATGCATTGACCACTTCTGCCTGAGGCAGAAAGAGGCCTTTGAAAGGGCTGAGGGCACTTGGAGCTTCTGCAGGGGCCGCCCCACAGACCCCCAGCCTGTCCTTTCCCTCCCCAGGGAGTCAGGGGAAGGGCCTGTGCCGTCTGGAGGCGGTGGGCTGCTGGAGAAAATGCCTGCTGTAAGATCAGATCAGCTTAACAATTCTTTTGAAGATATAGTCTGGAAGAAAAGAACTAAAATTTATGGTGTGTTAAATTTCATGTGCTGTCACATGTCCCTGTGAGTCTTGTGGAGACTCACAGGGGCAGGGCTTTGCTGAGTGTCATGTCTTGTGAGTTCCAGGGCTGGGTTCAGCAGCTGGTGTTTCTTCCCCAGCCTCCCGCTGTCCCAGTGCAGTGCCACCTAGTGGTGTGTCAGGGAGGCTCAGGTTATGCTCCTCCTCCGTCAGCCCTTGGGGCCGCTGGCAGGGCCTGAGGCATCCAGAGGACTCAGGCTCTGTGTGTGGTGTGTGTGTGTGTGTGTGTGTGTGTGTGTGCGTGCGCGCGCACGCGCCAGAAGTGAAAAACACCAGGAAGGGACTAGAGCATCACAGGAGATAAGAAACTGCTTTGTGGACTTTCCAGTCAGGAGGGGTCACACATTCACTTTTTAATCTTGATGACATTTAGCACAGGTGGTTCTATAGGTGACACTTGGTTTTGTCCTGTGTCCTCTGAGTAACCATGCAGTGCTCTCTCCCATCACCCACTCTCACCAGAAACACACACAGACCTGGGTCTGAATGCCGTTTGACCAGCCTGAGGTGAACACGCACCCCATTCTTGTGGCTGCTACACTGACTGAGGAGCCAGCAGGGGCCAGGACCCATGCCGTGTGCATCCTCTTCCCCCTCTGGGCCTTGCTGTGCGTACTGGACTGTACAGGAGCGAGGTGGACTCTGCTCTAAAGCTGGGCTCCGCATGGAACCTGGTGACACTGCACAGGCAGAGCAAGAGGGTGTGGAGAGGTTTATTACTTGCATGACGGGGCTTTCTGGGGGAGTGTGGCAGGCTTCCTGAGCACAGAGCAGAGAGCAGAGAACAGAGATCGGCTTGGAGTTTTCGGGCTTTAGGGAGTGTGGGCGAGGGCCTCGCACGCAGGCAGGGGCTCATGTGCTTTGAATCTCACAGGCCCCCAAAGCAAAACCTCTGGGGCTGCCTAACCAGCTGTGGGAAAGAGAGAGGAGGAAAACTTAAAAGCTGTCAGCATTCAACCATCAAAAACTGGGTCCAGCTCTATTTCAGGCCTTTGGTAACCCCAGTCTTCCCAGGGAAAGGTTCTGACTGACTGTCCTCCCAGCGCCCGGGCTGAGAGCTGTGGTCTCCTCTCTGCCACCGTGGCTGCCATGAAGAGAGCTGGCATTTGAGTGACTCTGAGGTGTCGCGGCTGGTGGGCAGTGATCCCCACTTTCCTTAATGAGCTTCCAGGAACAGCTGTGGTGAGTCTGGGAGAGGAATGACTCTGGAAATGAGCTTTACCGGGGCAGCATGATATGGGGACATGTCTCAGCTGAGAAAGACAGTCTAAGAGGCAGATTCTCAGGGAAAAACAAATGACTAAAGAAGCACTGAATGAGATTTGATGAATCCCTGGAAGATTTGACTAGAACACAGCCTCAGGTCTGCTGAATCCTGTCCAGAAGACTGTTTGCTGCCTAGTGGTTTCCAGCCCCCCTTCCTGCAGTCTGTTAGACAAGATACCCCATGTGGGTTTTCACGTCTAGACTGTGGCCCCTCTCTTCTGCAAACCTCCCAAGTATCCAGCTTCCCTGCTGGTGAACTTGGAAACAATCACATGAACGCTCACATCGGAGTCCACGGAACACCCTGGGGCTCTCTGGGCACCCCCGCACAGAAGGCCAGGGGGCACCTGCCCTTTGCAGACAACTGGCGAGGGGACCAGTATTTCACGTGGTGGGCCAGATCTGTGTGGTCCTCATCTCGGGTCCCTGCAACTTCCTCCCAGTCAGAGACACCCACAGAAAGGAAAGGACCCATCTGCCATCGATGGCACCTCAGGGAGGTGGCCGTGCACAGCCCAGAGTCTGCTAATCTCGCTCCTCAGGGTTCACACATGTGGCCCTGAACCTTGGAGAGGGTGGAGCGAGGCACCAGCACCCCCTCGAACCTTGATCTGGAGAGGGGGCGTGTTCTGCCTCATGTGCTCCCTGCAGTGCGTATTCTCCCTCTGGAGCCTTGACATCTCGCATGGAAATCTGCTTCCACCTGCTACCCCCCATCGCGTGTGTCAGAGGAGCCTGCAGATGTCCCGGTGCTGATTACAGGCAAAGGTTGAGTGTTCCTGCTCCCCCACTGAGAGTCCTGGGTACAAATGGATTCCTGAGGCAGCACAGACCACTTGCAGGACAATTTGAGCCTGAGCTCTGGCCTGGCCAGGACAGCTGGTCAAACACAGTCAATGGTCTGGGGCTGAGGACAAGAAGGAACAGGAAGCAGACCACTGCAGAAACAGGCAGACCAACCATTAATAATGGACTGGGACACAACTCGAATGTTATTGTAATCTTTATGGTAACCACCAGAAGAATATGAAAAAGTATATAATAAGACAAAGATGAAATCATACAATTAGAAATAATTATAAAATCGATCATATACAATATCAATTATGGGAAAATTAATTAATGCATTAATTAGTACAAAGCTTTAAAAAGCCAAAGATTGGTGCTTTAAGACAAGTAATAAAACTTACAACCCCCAGCAACTCTGTTAAAGGAAAAGGAAGTAATAAATTAATGTCCAGAATTATAAAGGAGATTTTGCTAAAAATCCCACCATCATTGAAAAGATAAGTATTTCTGCTAATACACTTGAAAATACTGGTGAAATGGACAAAGTCCTACCATCACAGCATGGGTTCTGCAATTTTATTAAGACTGAGGCCATGGCATGTTACCCAGAAAATGCTGCTCATTTCCTACTGTACTCTGGAACTTGGTCGCGGCCATGCCAGACCCCTGTGCGTCTAAGAGGTGCAATCTTCTTTCAAATTCAGCCCAAGGGAAGGCTGTGGTTCCCTCGGACAGAATCCTCAGGAGCCTGAGAGGCAGGAGCAGCTTCTGCTCTCCACTCACCACTGCCTGGGTGGAAAGAAAGCACCTTCCCTCCTTACACCCCTCATGCCCACAGCAAAATCAGTGCAAGAGCCAGTCAGGCTGCTTAGAATGAGCCAGCTCCCATGTGGAAGGTCCTTCCAGGAGGCACTTACTCCCCGGGGCAAAGGCTTTATGAACCTTCATGTTACTGAAGGCCGCCTCCCTTGTTTGCCTCCAGATTGTGTTTTGACAATACTGTGCCTCTGAACAGTCCCTCTTGGGTGGCTTCGGACATTTCCCAGAACTGGCTGTTAAGGACAGCGGCCCTGCCCTCCTGGCAGAGCCAGCAGCCACAGCGTGTTTCTCCAGAGGGTCACATGCTGGAGCAGTGACCTCTCCGAGTTCTGCAACAAAACACACCCAGTGAGGTCCCTGAGGCTCAGTGTGCCAAGATGGTCGTCGTGTTTGTGCCCGGCTGGTCCAATCCGCTCCTTGCAGAGGAGGGTCAAGGGGGACTGTGGAGGTGGGAGGTGATACTCTGCAGAGAGGCCCGAGCATCC
Organism: Phyllostomus discolor; assembly: GCF_004126475.2. NCBI lineage: Eukaryota > Metazoa > Chordata > Mammalia > Chiroptera > Phyllostomidae > Phyllostomus > Phyllostomus discolor. The sequence continues at coordinate 110,839,097 of NC_040904.2, forward strand.
ACATTTAGCCTCCAGTTGCTCTCTCCATTCTAGGTGTGCTCAGAAACACAGCAGCAGCTTTTGTTCTAATGCCCAGTTGAGCCTTTGCACTGCATCCACCCTCGTACCGGATCTGAGGGTAGATATTCGCCTGGAACAATGAGACCTCACGCTTGGGGCCGTTGTGGGCGGTCAGCGGGTGGGAGGCCTGCACAGCCTGCGACTCGCTGATGTCGGGGACTGTTTTAGACCAAGCTTTATTTTTCTCTGAGTTCTGTGTTTAGACCATTTTGACTGTAGATGCTCTGCCAAGGTACGTTTATTTTCAGCTCTGAATTTTTATTTTCATTTCTGTAAGAATCAGAAATGTTGACTCCTTCCCAAATGCTCATTCTATGGAGCATTTGTGTTTTCCCAGTTCATGTAAAACAATAACATACCGAGCACCTACCATGCGTAAGCCGTATCAGAGTGCCTGGTTTTGTGCGTCTCACTGCCCACGAGTGCCCCCCCATCGTTGGCGGCAGGTGGGTTCAGAGAGTAGCACAATAGATCTTTATCGCAGGAGCTGGATTCACATTCTGGCTGCTACCTGCGAACGGTGAAGTCCTGGGCAAGTTAGAGAAGTGTCTGAGCTCGGTGGTCCTTGTCGGCGATGAGGGGTGTCACTGCTCTAGGGAGGGGCATACCTGGCTGGGCTCTAAACACGAGATATTCTCGGCTCCCTTTTCCGAACCTCCCTGTCCTGCCATGGTGGGAGATGACAGCGCGACCAGATCCATATCCTTCCACCAACTTTTGTTTCCTAAAAACAATTTTTAAATTTTTAAAAATTTAAGGGACTTTTCCTTTAGAGCATTTGTGGGTTTACAGAACATTTGCACAGGAAATAGAGAATTCCCACATACGCTCTCCCCACCCACTCACAGTTCCTCATTGTTAACATCTTGCATTATAGTGTGACACATTTGTTACAGTCGATGAACTAATATTGATCAATACTCTTATTAGCTAAAGCTCATGGTTTACATTGTAGTTCCCTCGTACAGTTTTGGTAAATCTATAAAAACATATGTCCACCATTACTATTATACAGGATGATTTTTCTGCCCTAAAAATCCTTTGTACCCTGCTATTTATTTATCCCTCCCTCCACTTAACCCCAGGCAAACACTGATCTTAATTTTTAAGATTTTATTTACTTATTTATTTTTAGAGAGAAGGGAAGGGAGGGAGAGAAACACACGCCTCTGGCTGGGGACCCAGCCCACAACCCAGGCATGTGCCCTGACTGGGAATTGAACCAGCGACATTTTGGCTGGCAGGCCAGCACTCAATCCACTGAACCACACCAGCCACAGCTAATCTTTTTATTGTCTACACAGTTTTGCCTTTTTGAGAAAGTTGTATAGTTGGAATCATATAGTTAGTAGCCTCTGGTTGATCTCTTTCACTTAGCAATATGTTACCTTCTCCTTCACACATTATTAACTAAATATTAACTAAAACCAAGGTAATGTGTGAGGGGTAGGTGATCCCAAATAACAGTGGTTTAAACAAATAAAGGGGGAAACCCATTATTTATTTAAAGGCTAGTCAGAATTGAAAGTCATTTGAGGGCAGTGCATACATGGCTAGTAGGACTGTTGGGGAAAATAACTCACATGTGGGAGAGATGGCGGAGCACGATCCTTTATTACTTGCACGGGCTCAGAGGAGAAACCCAAATTCTGAGCCCCAAACTTTGACCTCCCGGGGTTTAAATAGCCCCGGGCTTCCTACCTACCTACATAGCAAGCGAGGTTACAGAAGCTAAATGCGGAAGTTAGGTCTAGCTACCTTATATGGGAAACAAAGGAACAAAACGCAGGAGGAATTTGCGAAAGCTACAGAGCACAAAAGCTTATCATGGGGGTTTTCTTTTGCTGCCACAGGACTGGAAATTGGTGGCAGATGAGCAATTTGTCGATAATCAGAGGCATCTGTCAAGTCAGTACGAGTGCAGATTGGTACAGTGTGCTACATTGCTGGGGCCCCAGCCCCTGTACCTTAGCTCTCAGCGCGGGAATTGCACGTCACCGCTGTGGAAACTGCTCTAGCTCCAGCCATCGTGCATGCACTCCAGCCAGCTTGAAGGAAGAAGGGGGAAAGGATATGCTTCTTCCTTTTAAGGACGTTTCTAGGTAGTTATATACACTGATCTCGCTTATAGTCCACTGGCCACCTTAGGGACAATGATGGAGAGTAAGTATAGTTTTTATTCTGGGTAGTCACACACCCACCTAAAGTCCAGGTATAATACTAACAGAAGGAGGGGAACAATTCCAATAGTTACTTGCCTCGTTTGGAGAATATTAAAGCAGATCCAATTTATGACCCCAAAGGAAGACTCCAGAAAAAAACTCAATACATGACCCCAGCTGCTCCGGGACCCTCTGGCCCCAAGCCCCCACCCTAACTGACTCCTCATCCCCAGTCTGCTACACTTTTCTGTCTGTACCTTCTACCTCTCAAGTTCTTCAGTCCTCTCCCAAGAGGAGACTTCCCTGGACTGGGAGTTGGGGGAGAAGGAATCGAGTGAGCAGAGTTCAGGCCTCTTTAACAGGGGCTGGATGTGAGAGGGCAGAGTCTCGAGAAACCTCGTCTCTTGCACCTGCACAGGGTTTCACGTGGCGTGTTAGTCCGAAGCATCAATTTCCGTCTCCTGGGTGTGGGGTTTGAGGTGGCCCAGGAAGCAGGTCATCACCAAGATGAGCTATACCTTCCCCAAATCCCATTCAGCTTTTTGGGGGGTGGGGGGGTTGTTTATTTTTGTTTTTTTTGAGTGCTCGCCCCTCAGCAACAACAGAGCCTCTGCCCTCAGCACGTTGCTCCGTCTGCCCGAGTTCTGTCCTGTAGAAACAGCCTTGTTTTCACCAACGTGGGGGTTCTGTCCCTCCGGAGAGTTCAGAATCCCACCTTGGGTTTCAGAAGTTTTTCATAGCACCCCTCCAAGTGTCCTGGCAGGTGTTAGTGACTAGAACCAGCTGGAATTTGCATTATTTACTCTTTCGCCCATCTAGAACAGAGTCAAGCGTGTCTCTGGAGTGGCTGGCAGCCTCACTCACGTCCCAGCATGTTTTCTCGAGTGAAACTAAACCAGGAGGAGGGGCCGCCTCCGTGTGAGTGACCCGGCTCAGGCTGCGCCTCACGGGGGCGTCAGCCACCACCGGCGCGGAGGCAGCGCTCGAGTCCCTTCTGCCCTCACCACATAAAAAATACTTCTCCCTAACCGAGAAAGAAAAAATCGGAACGAGCGTGGACTGAGACCCCTGTAGGCCCCACGGGCCCCGTGTCCTGTGTGACACGGGCAGGAGGCAGTCCGAGGTGCGGCACCAGCCCGTGCCAGCGTCCCGGCAGCGCAGCTTTGACATTTCCGGAGCGCCACACTGTGTGCAAAATCACACACACACACACACTGCCCACACGAATTCTGAGCCCACATTTGCCACTGAATTTCAGCCAAAAAGGATGCTTTAAAAAAATAAAACTGCTTGTCCTCTCTGACTTTTTGTGTGACCTTCTGCCTGTCCACCCAGCCCCGGCTTCTTCTTGAAATGCATGCCCAGGGCCATTTCTCACCCAGGGCTCCTGAGCTGTGCTTGGGCGGCTCCGGGCAACTTTGTTCCTCAATGAACATGCTGATCTTCAGCTTTTCCCGTAGGCTGGAGGCCCAGGGGGACCCTACAGTGGCAGTTCAAGGGCAGGGCTAGGGCTGGGGCTGGTGGTTAGAGTGAGGGGAGTGGGGGGTCAGGCAGCTGTGGGATGGAGAAGAGCTTTGCCAGGAGGTTTGTGTGGCCTCAAGCTGAAGAAAACGTTTGTATATCTTCATGCCAGGTAATACTACATATTATTAAATAAGATGTTTGGGAGTAAATGTCCTTTTCTCGGCAGCTGCTGTGAGACTCTCGCTAGATGAGACCTGCGGGGGGAGGATGGAAGCTTCCATCAGCTCCTTGGGACTCAGGACAGAGGCCTGTGGCAGAGACGAGCTGGCAGAGCTGGGGCCAGCCAAGGAAGGAGCTCGCTTCTGACAGAGGCAGGAGGGAGGGCCCTCTGGGCTCACTGCCGCTGGGGAGCGAGGGGCATGGGGAGCCTCCTTTGCTGGGACCAGGGAGGACAGAGATCGGGTTTGGAGAGAGACATGCCCAAGGGGAAGTCAGGGTGAGAGGACACCCTGAGCCATGGACTCATCCGCTGACCCCACAAATGTCGTGGAAACCAAAATGCACCACCATGTGCTTGCAAGAAGCTGAGGACAAGGCCAAGAATTACGTCCCGTCCATGAGGAGGCAGCGGACACCTGGGTTACACCGAAGCTTCACAGCGTGTCAATGTTGACTCTGCACAGCGACAGTGCACCCCATGGTTAAGACATGGGCTTGGGGTCCAGCAGATGTGGGTTCAAGCCGTAGTTCTACCACCTTTAATCGCTAGTCAATAAGTGGATCTTTATAGAAACAAACGCTTTCCCAGGCACAGTGCTAGGTCTTCGGGTGATTGGGATGTCAGAGCCCTGTGGGGCCTTTAGCAAGGTAAGTCGTCCCTTGCAGTGCCCTGGTGTAAACTGAAGATGATACCTACATTAAAAGGTGGCTATTAGTGTAAAGCATTTCCAGTCTCCACCTGGGAAAATCCTGTTTTAATGTGATCTATGCTTACTCAGTACTCCATTAATACTAAGGAAGAAAAACACATTCTCTTTCAAGTTCTTTGTGACTTTAAGAGAGTAATTAGGTCACTAACTGGCCTCCTTTTCTTCAGGACAAATAACCCAATTCCTTTGATCTTTCCTTACTGACTATGTTCCAGCCTTCCATCACCTTTAACATGGACTTTACTCCAGTTTGTCTACAACCGTTTTCAAATACAGTGAGCATGGTGAACTACAGAAACGCGGCTGGTGCAGAGACAAGAGGAAAGGTGGGTCCCAGCTCTCCTGCGGGTGCACCTGGAGTCTCGTACTGTGCCAATCTCTCCTCTCCTTGTGCTCTCGGTGGAGATGCAGCCGCCAATAGCTCCCATTGGTGTAGGGCCTGCAAGGGAAGCCATTCCCTCAACACAATCATCGAAGTCATCCTGGCTTCCTTTGCCAATGCGCACATATCTAGAATAGAATCAAAAGTCTATTGACACATTTGCATGCATTGCTGGTAGGACTGTGAACTGTTATCTGGAAGGCAGTTTGGAACTTTGCTACAATAGCTCCTCCTCTTGGGTTTCTAAGGAAAAATCATGGTGTGGGCAAACGTGTGTGGGGGACTATTTGTTGAAGCGTGTTTCCAATAATAAAATTGAGAATGGTCTGAGGAGTCAATAGAAAGAGAACTGGTGAAATAAATGACAGTATTTGCATTTGACATAATTCTGTAGAGTCGCTGGAAAGGCTGTGGTTAAAGGATGCCATGCTCGCCTGTAGAAACGTGCTCACTGGTCATTAGGAGTGTGATGAAAATGTTGTAAGACAGAATGCAAGTAAGCACTTAACACTTTCTCTGGCCCTGCAAGGGTTAACTATGATCACTTTTGAGAGTGGGATCTGAGGTTTTAGAGAAGCATTCATACATAATGGGGGAAAATACATCACAACTTCAAGTGGTTGTCAATGGGACACAGAATTGCAGATCTGTGCGTCCTCCTTTGAGCTTTTATTAATTTTCTGAGTGTCAGCAATGAGCTAGAACTTTCACTTTACTTCTGCAAAGAGTCCTGCTGACATCCGCCAGTTGCGCCAGCTCAGCCTTAGACAGAGCCCCGCGCCAGGCGGCGGGAGATGAGCACGAACCCGCTGCATTTCCTCCCGGTATGAGTTACGATATTTCCCTTCACCTCTCTAGGCTTCATTTACCCATTTGGGCAAACAAATAATATCTGGCTTTTTTAGGTTAGGAGATACTTGCTTATGCTGACACTCAGGAGAATTTTTATTTGCAAAAATAAAAATAGCTCCACTTTTGGAGCCCTACCAGCTGTGGCTGTGCGCCCATGGTCTCAGCAGGCGCATCTCACAGATGGGGGCACCCAGGCGTGGAGGCACGAAGTGACTTCCCTGAGGTGGCGCAGACCGAAAGCAAGAGCTCTGGAAGCCAGACATGCTTCCCCAACTGCAGGCACCAACCAAACACAGGACAAGTGGCTCGGGTTATTTATCTTACCACCGGCTTGAGGATGTGACTGCTACCCATGATGTTCTAAAAGGAAAAGCATGGGATGGGCAAGACGGAGGGTCCGGGCTGTAGCCCAGTTGCAGGAGGGGGCCTGAGATGGGGTGGCATGGACCTTACTTGGACCTGAGCTGGAGGGATGGCCCTGTGGGGAGTTTCCGCCCTCCCCCAGGGCAAGGTTCATGCTGCCAGGCTGTGGGGAGGATGCATGACACATACTGTAGCCAGCTCACGAAAACTGGGACACTGTGAGGGCTGATGTGATTCTCTGGGGTCAGTGTCGTGTGCACACTGGCACTTCTTCCACAGCCCTCTGAGTTGCTTTCAGCCCCAGGGGGCTGACCCATGGGAATAAAACTGACCCCATGCACCTTGCTCTAGGAAGTTTCCTGGGTGATCATTCTATAGATCCAATCCCATATCTAGGATATTACCTAACTTTGCTTAACCCCCAGTTAAAAAGCCCAAAGAGGCGCATACCCCCTGGGGTGAGGGGCACCCCCTCAGGGCCAGGTCAGATTCTGGCAAAGGCTTTACTCTGCTGTCTCTGGTTGATGGAAGAAGAAACAGGATGGTGGATGGAAGAGAGACCCCTCAGATGGTCAGGGCAGCCTTCATTTTGCTTTTAATGTTACAACCGCCCTAATACTTCTACCCTAAATGTGTACAAACTGAGATACGTAGATTTCTCTACTGTTTCTTTTCCCCTGCCCCTAGGGTGGGAGACAGCGGATGCCTTGTCCGAGGTGGGGCTGGGCCCCGTGGCCGCACTAACAGAGCCCGTGGAAGGGCAGACCCTGAGCTCCAGGCAGAGGAGAGCTCAGGGAGAGAGAGCCTCTGCCAGGGCACTCCTGTCTGTCTCCCCCAAGTTACAGAGAAAAGGAGGTGCTGAACCTAGACTCTGGACTGGGGCTCTGCTCCTGCTCCTTTCCCAACCCCTGAAATATTTTATCTGTAAGAGGAAGAAGGTGTGGAGTGACTGCTCTAGAAGCTGACTCTAAACCTTGCAGGTCACAAAATGACCAGTAGTGTGTGATGAGGCAGCATGCTGGCCCGCACACCCATCTCGGTCCCAGTTTGGAGCCAATGGCTGCCTTCTGTCACCTGACTGCATACCCTGCCCCGGAGACTGTGGCACTAGCAGGGCCCACCGACCGGAGCTGGCAATGCGGAACACTCTCTGCGCAGACACACGGTTGCTGGGAGAGGCACGGGAGGCAGCAAATTCCAACCCACAAGACATGTGCTGCTTGGGTTTGTTCTTCCTCCACACCCACCCTCCCTACACTGTGGTCCTGCTGAAATTCAGGGGTGCCCTTAGCACAGGAGATGAAGAAAGCGGGCAACCTTCCTTCTTGGAGCCTTCAGGTAGGCCACGGGCTCCCCCAGCCCAGAAGAAAAGAATCAATAATAGCTGCCATAGAAATAGTCCTAAAACAAGCTAACTCTGCAAAGGCAAGATCAGAATTCATATTTTGGGGCACATGTAAATTTTATTTATTTGCTGCTGAATCTCTGGCTCAATCCATATAATCTTTGTCTCTTTCAGATCTTGTACATTCTAAAATTGTTAAGTTTATGTGAAAATCTAATAAGGATTCTATAGAAATGTAATTAAATGACATTTTTAAGGTGTTTTTTTTTTCTTAATTTTTAGGGAGAGGGGAAGGCAGGGAAATAGAGAAGAGACGTGGCCCACAACCCAGGCATGTGCCCTGACCAGAGATTGAACCAGTGAACTTTCAGTTTTCAGGATGACACCCAACCCCCTGAGCCACACCAGCCACGGCAATTAAATGAATTTTGTTGCCTTTCCAAGGTTTTGAAACCTCAACCGCTAGACTCAACATCCACATTCTAGACATAGGCAACCTTATTTCTAAAGGGTACACTTAGATTAATTGAAAGCAATCAACAAATGTGCCTATTCAACAGTAAGAGATGGACAACCTTCTACAAAGCAAAATTTGTCATCTGTACCACATATAAAATGATACAAACTTCACAGACAAGTATTTTGTTTTAAACTAAGCCATTTTTATAACATGAGCTAGAAAACTGTCCACGTTCAATTTAGCAAAAGAGTTACGGCATGGTACCATTGTGATATCTGATAGAGCATCCTTTGTTCTGCCCTGGCTACTCAGTTGATTGGCATGTCGCCCCGTGACCAGAAGACTGCAGGTTCAGTCCCTGGTCAGGACACACGCCTAGGCTGCGGGTTCTGTTCTCGGTTGAGGTACATATGGGAGGCAACTGATCAATGTTTCTCTCTCACATTGATGCTTCTCTCTCTCTTCCCCTCCTTCTGTCTCTCAAATCAATGAGCATATCCTTGGATGAGGATGAAAACAACAGCAGCAACAACAAAAGAATTATCTGTACCACCTTAAAAACTGAAGTGCATTATCATATGAATCACATGAAGCTGATTTTGATCCACAGTTGAAACCCTGAGGAAATTGAAGAAAGAATTCAATGCATTTTTAATGTCTGATATTTTAAAGATTAGCTTTCCAAGTGTCACAACAAGTTTTTAAGAAGCAGCATGAAAGTTAATTACAGAACCTTCCCTCGATCAGCCAGCCAACAGTTAGCGTCACGGCGACAAAGCCGCTGTTGCACCAACGGGGTGAGACTGTCTGCTCTCTCGGGCAGGTAGAGCTCCTGCTGTGTGAAGTGGAGGTCCCCTGCTCAGGTGAAAGCAAATTCCCTAGGGAAAGCAACATCTGAACCATTATACGAAAGAGGACTACTGTGAATTACCTTGAGTTTTCCTCATTCTATTCCTCAAAATTCAGTGAAGGGGTGGGGAGGGAAATGTAGGAAACACACAATTTCAAAAATAAATGTATTGTGTGAGAACCAAGAAAATGCATTCCGCGTTGCAGGCCACCTGGCAGTCGGACCGGAACACGACTGTGTGTGTGATGCCTGCGGTTCTTCGACCCGCGGAGTGTCCGTGAGGGCCGGGCACGGAGACGCCTGCCTGCCCACTTTGTGGGTAGCTTTCTTTGTGGGTACTTTTGTGGGTAGCGACAGTGGCTGGCTCCCCTGCCGGGCCTGGAACACTGACATGTTATGAGCAAGGGCACTGTCTCGAACTCTAACCTAAGCTCACGGAAGATGGCCAGTCTGGTGCTTCTGAAACCACAGCTCACAGCTCACAGCACCGTCTTGACGCTCTCCTGACCCTGCTGCCCTAGCCGCGTGGTGGGTGGGTGGGGGCTGGAGGATAATGCATATATCAATGAGTTACATATTTTTAATGTTCTTTAAACTCTATTAAAATTGGTACAACACATTTTTTTTTCAAAAAAGCCTCTTTATTGAGCTATTATTGACACTAAAAAAGCTGTACAAAATTAATGTATTCAACCCGATGAGTTTGGGGGTAAAAGTGTACATCTGTGAAACCGTCACCACGTCAATGCGCACACACACCCACTGTGTCCGGAAGCCTCCTCCGCCCTCCTGCTCATTAGCATGATTATAGAACACCTAACATCTGCCCTCTTAGCAAAATTTTACGTATACAATACAGTAGTGTTCATTATAGGCTTTTTGCTGTACAGTGGGTCTCTAGGACTTATTTTGTATAACTGAAACTTTGTACCCTTTGACTAATTAACTAGATTAAAATTTAAAGGCAGGAGAAAAAAAGTGTATTATTAAAAAAAATCATGAATCTTATGAAGTAAAATTCTTGTCCAAAGTGATAACCACTCCTAATGCTTTAGTCTCACCAATTTAAAATCTCCACATTACATTTTCTTAAAACAGGGCACAGTGTGTAATTGAAAGCTGGTGGAAGAGTAAAAAGCACTGAGAGGCAGAAACTTGACTTCTAAAAGTCACATCTGTAGTTATTTTCACAGTAACCTTTCTTACACCTGTCTGCATGAGAAATTATATCTGGTATATGCTGCCCAATCCAGTAGCCACTAGCTACATGTGCTTTTTTATATTTAAGTGGAAGACAATGAAATAAAATAAAAAATCCAGTTCCTCAACCTCACTGGCCAATCTCAAATGCTCAGTAGCCGCACGAGGCCAGCAGTTACTGTGCTGCTAGTACACAGAATACTTCCGTCAGCACAGGAAGGTCCGCCAGACAGCCTTTCTCTAGAGTTTTTCCAGGTGATCAAAACAGAAAATACAGCTGACACAGTTTTAAAACAAATAACTGTTGATACAGCTTTTAAAAATAAGTAACCATTTAGTTTGATAGTTCTATAGTAAATATTTAAGAACTAAAATTACACAATGCAAAATATGTAACATCAACATGAAATGCTGACCTTAAAAGAAACTCACTAACTATTGAATTGCACACTTTTAAAAACTCATGTTTGGAAAAACTGAGTGTGCATTCTTGAACTCTTCAGTTTTGTCCCATTCTCGTGATTTTATTTCATATCTCTCGCAAAAAAAACCAAGCCTGATTTCGTACATCCTCCATGGTTGTTGTTGCCAAAACCTGAACAAGAACACACAGACCACACCTCTGTGCCGCCCCCTGCAGGCGTGTGCCCACCCGCTGCTGACGCGGACTGTGCACTAGGTTGCTCAGTAAGAATTATGTTCGTGGGTCTCCAGGTCTGTGAGGCACCTGACTGCTGTACTGAGATTGACTGCTGAACTTCGTGTTCCTTGAAATATTTTATCAAATGTAAAGTATAGACCATTTTCTTAAAAAGCTTGTAAACCAGGCAGACTGGAGAATAGCTAATCTATGTATTTCTCCCTCAGGAGGACTAAGAAAGCAACTAATGTTCTGCTTTAAAAAAAATCTTATTTTTGTTGTCTTATTTTGAGAGTTTCTTCAGGTTACCTATTGTTCTGTAATTTCAAATGTTTTCTAGATTTCCTTTTACAAAAGTATTGAGCCTCATGAAATCACCTAGTTTTCAAGGGTTCAGGGCCACAGTGGCCCAGCAGGGCTGTGGGGGCGTGTGCGGGGAGAGGCAGCTCTCTCCAAACACTGAATGCAGTCCCCTGACTTGTGCTGAGAGGCAAGGAAGCTCCCTTCAGCATGTGAAAGAAGACAGTCTTGTATTTAGAGGTGTTACAACAGAGAAATTCTGAGATTCCCTGTCTTCCAGCAATTGCCCTCAGTGTCAAGTACACAGGCCTGTCAAGGACAGACACCCAGTTTAACATCCAGACGGAAGGGAAGCAGGAGTGTCCAGTGGCAAAGCAGGTCATCGTGGTGTTGGACAGACCTGCCCCTGTACAGGTGGAAGATCTTGGGCATGTTACTTAGTTTCTCGATCCTTAACTTCCTCACCTATAAAACTGGAGATAACAAAAATGCAGATAACAATGATATCTGTCCTTGGGTCATTGTGACGATTGAAAGAGCTAATTTATGTAAAGTGTCTAGCCCTGGCTGTGTGGCTCAGTTGGTTGGATCATCATCCCATACACTAAAATGTTGCAGGTTAGATATCGGTCAGGGCACTTACCTAGGTTGAGGGTTTGATCCCTGGTCAGGGCTGTACAGGAAGGAACCGATTGATGTTTTCCTCTCATATTGATGTTTCTCTCTCTCTCCCCCCTTCCTCTCTCTCTAAATCAATAAACATATCCTCAGGTGAGAATTTAAAAAATAAATGAATAAAAATAAAATGCCTAGGACAGTACCTGGATCAACCATCTCCCAATGTTTTGCCATTACTTGTCACTTTCAATAACAGTTGTACCATTATTATTTCCACAAGCTTGCCACCCCGCCACCTGTGAGATTCCCTTGACCCTTTTCAAAAAGGCTAGAAAAGCGAACTTGTAACATCTGGAGCTTGCTACACACTTTTCGGCAAGTTCTGGACTCCTGCATATCCTTCTTTAAGGCTTGCCAGCTCTGCTGTGGCAAAGAACTAAAGTGACCAGTGCATCTGCCAAATTTTTATGCTGCTGTACAATGACTTCTGATATACAGCATTGCTTATTCAGTGAATGCAGTGTTGGACAATTTTGGCCCAGACCCGTGCTGCACTCCAGGAGTGGAGAGCACAGGAGCAGTGGGTACAGAAGTAGGGCCAGGGGGCTTCTCTCGACTTGCATGTGTAGGCACCCCTTTTAAGACTTGAATTTATGCTTTAAATCTACCTCTGAGGATGTGCAGAATGGGGAAGTAATACATGTAAAGCCCTGAGAATGGTATAGAACAGAGTGAGTGCCCAGAAAGTGATGGCCTTTGTAGCAATAATTATTATTCAAATTATCACAACAATTTCTAATAGTAGTCACAGAAAATTATTCAGTCTTGGGAGGGGACAAAAGACAGGCTCTTCACTTCAAGCTTTTTCTCATCAATAAATATCTCCCCTGGAATAAAGTTCTGGACGAGGAATCCTGATTTTGGGTTCACAGTCTGGGTCCTGCTTCCAAGCCAATGACCTTGGCAGGTCATCCTGGGCTGGAGCTTCCTGGTCAGTGAGGTGAGGTGTGCGCAAGGTGTCAGGATGGGCGGGACTGGACAAAATGGCGGCTGAACTGCAACCCGGAAAGGACGGCTGAGTCAAACCAGGGCGCGAGGAGAACCACCAATGATATGTTGCCGCTTTGTTCTCAGGGGACCAATCCCCAGCCCCCACGAAGAGGGCTGACAAAAATAAAACCCTGCCATATTCTCTGTTTGCTCAGGGCTTTCTCAGCCCCACTGTGCAAACCGAGAAACCTCTCCCGGGCTCGCAAACCCCAATAAAGCTCTATACTGCCTAATTTTGTGGCTGATTAGCATTTATTCCTCAGTGGAGCCTAAGGAAACCTTTCCTTTGGTGCCAAAACCTGGGAGGAGTCATTGTCTACTGAAGACCACTTCTCTCCCAACTCCCCGAGGAGGCCTCATGGCCACCCCACCAGTCCGGGCACTGAACCAGGGTAAGTGCCCTCATCCCTCAACTTTCTGGTCCTTGGGCTCCGACTCCGGGTCCCCGTCCACCGGGGAGGCTGCTCTCCCACCGAAGATTGTAGCACTACGTCGGGGGTAGCCCTTCTGGGAGAAACTGTTCTCCCTCTGGGATTCAAGAATGGGTGGAGACGTCCCCTGCCCTTGAACTCCATTTCTGTCCGACTTGGTCGGTGACTTGAGTTGTGGGACGCCATTTCTCAGTCACCAATCTTCCGTTCTTGGGACCAGGAATGGGGGGGGCAGGGGTCCAAACCAGACCCTAAGTCACCTCTAGGGTGTCTGGCCTCAAGCAAAAACAGCTGATTTTTCTGTCCACTACGGCCTGGCCGTTAATATATCAGCTCAATAATTGCAAAATCTGGCCTTCTGAAGGTACTTTAGATTTTGTTATCCTTACCGACCTAAATAATTTTTGCAGACAGACTGGCAAATGGTCTGAGGTCCCCTACATTCAAGGCTTTAAGGCCCTGCGCTCCCGCTCAGATCTGTGTGCTCAGTGCTCCACAGCTCAGGTTCTCCTCGCCCAAGGGAACCCTGAACCCATCCGGCCTCCTAAGCCTACTGTCCCAGAACCTCCCCACTCCTTTTCTGATTCCCCTGAAAATCTTGCTTCTCCTCCTTCTCCCTCTCCTTATCAGCGCCCACCAATGGCTACTTCAGCCCCAGCCCTCCCCTCTCAACCAAATTCTCCCCCTCCCTCTGAAAACCTTTCTTCCCCGGTTAGCTCACATGCTTGCTCCCGCCTGAATCTAGAGCCCCTAGACTCCTGTATTTGCTCCCCACCCCTAAGGAAGTGGCGGGAGCAGAAGGTGTTGTTTGGGTCCATGTCCCTTTTTCACTAACTGATCTCTCTTCAATTAAAAAATGTCTAGGCTCATTCTCCACTAACCCTACCAATTTTATCAGGGAATTCCAGCACCTGGTCCAGGCTTACAATCTCACATGGCACAACTTACATATTATTTTGACCTCTACTCTAACTCCAGACGAATGCGATCATGTTCGAACCGCTGCTAGAGGTCATGCAGACCAAACCCACTCTACAAACCCTACTATGCCAGTAGGAGCTGAGGCTGTGCCAGAAGCCAACCCGGGTTGGGATTATCGGATGGGACAGGCATGCATATGGCGCCGCAACCAAATGGTTGAGTGCCTGTTAGCAGGAATGCAACGGTCAGCTCAGAAAGCAGTTAACTACGATAAACTCAGAAAGATTACTCAAGGCCCAGAAGAAAACCCAGCCCTGTTCCTTAACCACCTCACTGAGGCTATAGCTCTCCATACTCGCTTAGATCCTACATCCAATGCAAGGGCCACTGTGCTGCCCACCCACTTTACCTTTCAGTCAGCCCCAGACATTCAGAAAAAAACTTGAAAAGGCAGAGTACGGTCCTCAAACCCCCATCAGAGATCTGGTAAACATGGCATTTAAAGTTTTTAACAACTGGCACAAAAATGCTGAGGCTGCTTGCCAAGCGTGCCTGCAGCAGAAGGTAGCCCTGCAGACCCAGGCTATAGTAGCATCCCTGAGGCCAGCCGAAGGCCCAAGACATCACAGCCCAGGGGCCAAGTCAAAGTCTGGGCCATCAAAAAGAACGCTGCCAGGAGCCTGCTTCAGATGTGGTAAGGAAGGACATTGGGGCCACCACTGTCCAAACCCTCGATCGCCCACCAAACCATGCTCCGACTGCTGGCAGCTCGGCCATTGGAGAGATGCCTGTCCCCTTAAAGGCTCGTTCCTGGCGCCTCCTCACGGAGGACCAGCCGGCCAAGGTGAGGACTCCTCTCCGGCCTTAGAGCTCCTTGGCTTCATGGGCAACTGACTCGGCCCAGACTCAAAGACCCTCATCACCCTCGCCGAGCCCAGGGTAATGCTACAGGTAGTGGGTAAGTCCATCTCATTCCTAGTGGACACGGGGGCTACCTATTCAGTCTTGCCATCACATTCTGGTCTCCTTATCCCTTCCCAGATCTCAGTCATGGGGGTTGACGGAACTCCATCACACCCCTTTGTACCTTTCCTTTAAACTGCAGCCTTGATAATATCCCCTTCACACACTCCTTCTTGGTCATACACTCCTGCCCCGTTCCACTCCTAGGAAGAGACATCTTGCAGCTCCTAGGGGCCTCCTTACAGATCACAGCAAACCTAAACCCCTCCTCTCACCTTCTCCTTCCTCTGCTCAAAGACCCTACCCCATTAACCCAACCTCTAATCTCACCCACCCTAGTCAACCCTCCAGCATGGGATATCTCCAAGCCTATTGTGGCCTCTCACCACACCCCAATCGCCATCATGCTGAAAAACCCCACCATCTTTTCTTCTAGACCCCAGTTTCCAATCTCTAAAACCCAGCGTTAAAGGTCTCAAATCTATCATCTCCCACCTTATGGGTCAGGAACTTTTAATTCCGGCCAACTCCCCGAGTAACACCCCAATTCTTCCAGTTGGGAAACCATCAGGAGCATACCGGTTAGTCCAAGACCTAAGGCTCATTAATGAAGCAGTAGTCCGTATCCACCCGGTGGTCCCAAACCCCCACACTCTCCTCTCCCGCATCCCACCTACCACCACCCATTTCTCTGTTCTAGACCTCAAAGATGCCTTCTTTACTATCCCCCTCCACCAGGATTCATATTTTCTTTTTGCCTTTACCTGGACTGACCCTGACACCAGCCTCTCACAACAACTGACATGGACAGTCCTTCCCCAAGGCTTTAGAGACAGCTCCCATCTCTTTGGGCAGGCTCTTGCCTGGGATCTTGCTGCCTGCGACTTAGGCTCAAGCACTGTCCTCCAGTATGTAGATGACCTCCTCCTGTGCAGTCCCTTGTTACAAGAGTCTCGACAGCAGGCTGGGAACCAAAGTGTCCCAGGTTCGATTCCCAGCCAGGGTACATTCCTGGGTTGCAGGCCAGAACCCCCAGCAACCGCACATTGATGTTTCTCTCTCTTTCTCTCCCTCCCCCTCTCTCTCTCTCCCCTCTCTAAAAATAAATAAATAAATAAATAAAAATTAAAAAAAATTCACAAAGGGGTCTGTGGCCCAATTAACACTTAAAAAAAAAAAAAAACCCAAAAAAGCAATAGTCTCGACAACACACAGCCCTCTTCCTTAACTTTTTAGCAGACAAAGGATATCAGGTTTCCCCCACCAAGGCTCAGATTTCCACACAGACCGTCACCTACTTAGGCCTGTCCATAACCCCTACCACACGGAGTCTCACTGCAGACTGCACTCACCTCCTCCGTGAGTTCCAACCCCCCACTAATGGAGATTCTCTCCTTCTTGGGATTAGTGGGGTTCTTCAGACACTGGGTTCCTGGCTTTGCAACGCTGCCAAAGAAACTCTATGAGACACCTTACTTCTCCCAAGCTGGTAGAGAAAGCCTTCACCACATTATGGGACACACTCCTGCATGCCCCCTCTCTAAGATCTCTCTCTCCTCCAGCATCTTCTCTGTAAACATGCTGACAGAGTTCCTCCAGTAGGAGGGTGCCCGGAGACAGGCCCGGCCACTCTCCTATAGCCTGGAGACCAGGTATTACTCAAGGAGCTCCGACCTGGACCGCTCCAGCCCAAGTGAATGGGACCCCAAACTGTCATTCTAACCACCCCCACAGCAGCAAAATTAGTGGGCCAGCCAGTGTGGGTCCACCTCTCCTGCCTTAAGACGGTCCCTGCCTCAGAAAAGTGGTCAGTGCAGCTCATAGGAGATACCCGAGTCCACTTTACTCGAACACCAGGTTCTCCTGATGAAGTTTCTACAGATCCTCCTTCTCCTCTTTCTTGCTCACCCATGCATGTCAGAGACCACTCCTAAACTACAGAGCAAATAAATACATTTGGAGATTCTTCGTACTCGAAACCTATAACAAAGATGGACGGGTGGCTTCTCACCCAGTCACTTCTGCAGATTGCCCTCCCCTGGGTGCTCTACATCCATCTTTCTCTCTACACCGGCCAGTAGCTTTAGAGGACTAGACAGTGCCAGACACTTAGATAATTTCCCCACTATGTGCTCCTCTATGATCAGACAAAGGAAAGATGCAAGTGGTGACCAGACACATATGGAGGCTGTCCTTATTACTCCTGCAGGCATCATAAATGGCCCAAAAAACAACCATGGACCTTAACTATCACAGATCCATGGGATTACAAATGGGAAAAGGGAGTAAAAGGAAAATTATACCAAGACTTTTCATACTCAACCCCCCAGAGTTCAATTGAAATATACTGAGCCTTTGTCCCAGGCCCATGGAATAAAACCACACTGGCAAATACTATCCTAGCACATGAACAGTCTCTACTAACAAAAATCCAGCAAGAAAAACAAGAATATACCCCATCCTCTTGGCTTGGCCTCGTACATCAAGGTATTTCCCTCCTAAACCTTACTGATATAGGAGATATTACTGACTGTTTCTTATGTGCTTATCTCGACCGCTCCCCGATCGCAGTGGTCCCCATTCCCACTCCTCTCAAGGTCACTTATTCCCCCACACCTTTCCTCTTAAAGGACGTACCTCTTCCCCAAGATCCTGAACACCAGCCTCAGGTATGTTATGCCACTGACAGCACCTCTCCCTGCAACCAAACTATACCCATATCAGGAACCACCACCAGCACCCCCCCAACCCCGCCCCGGCACATGTTTTTGGTGCAATGGAGTGCTGCTGCAGACCATTAACTCCACCTCTACCTTCCCCTGCTTCCCGACCATGCTGACCCCACAGCTTATGCTTTATGGAGAAGGAGAGCTCAGGGACAAACTAACCAGGCATAAAGAAAAACGAGCCGTCTTCCTGCCCATACTAGTAGGTCTAAACTTCACCACAACCCTGGCAGCACCTGGGATAGGCAGTGCTGGGTTAACGGTCTCCAAGCCCCTCGCCAACTACGGGCTGAGTTGGAGCAGGCCCTTGATGCCTCTGCCACCTCTCTAGCATCTTTGCAGAGACAGATAACCTTGGTAGCCCAGGTTGCTCTCCAGAACCTCAGAGCTCTAGACCTACTAACAGCAGAAAAGGGGGAACATGTCTTTTCCTGCAGGAACAGTGTTGCTTCTACATGAATGAGAGTGGCATAGTAGAGGAAAATGTTAATACCCTACAAACCTCAGGGACAAATTACACTGAGACCCCACCTCTCTCGAAACAATAACCCTGTGGTGGCGTTCCCCACTCTTTACCACCCTGGCCCCTGTCCTAGGGCCAGTCATAATAATCTGTATACTATTAATGCTTGGCCCCTGTTTCCTGAGATTTCTCCAGGAAAGAATTCTCGAAGCCTCCCAGGTTACCTTTAAGCAGGTGCTGCTTCAGGCCCAAACCTACTTGCCCCTCCCTGATGAAGCAGAGATGGCCAACTTCTAGCCCCTCCCCTCTACGTCCCCTGGACTGCAGGAAGCAGCCGATTGAACATGGCACCCCTTATCCTATCAAAGAGGTTGGAATGTCAGGATGGGTGGGGTAGGAAAAATGGCAGCTGAAGTACAACCTGGAAAAGATGGCTGACATCAAACCAGGGCACGAGGAAAACCACCAATGATATGTTGCCACTTTGTTTGGCGGGGACCAATCCCCAGTCCCCACGAAGAAGGCCGACAAAAATAAAACCTCGCCATATTCCCTGTTTGCTCGCTGCTTTCTCGGCCCCACCGTGAGGACCAAGAAACCTCGCCTGGGCGCGCAAACTCCAATAAAGCTCTATACTGCCTAATTTTGTGTCTGATTAGCATTTATTCCTCAGTGGAGCCTAAGAAAACCTTTCACAAAGTCTTTTCCAGCTTGAGAACATGGACTCTATGACTACCAACACATCTAAAGAATCCATTTAAATAACAATGAAAACAAAATCTCTGCTATGTTTTAAAAGTCTGCACATAAATTAGCTAATTTTAAAAATAAATGTTTCTAAAGAATTTTTTATTTATGCAAATACATGTCTATACAAATGCAAACTTTTGGCTGCTAAGCTCTTTTTTGAACATACACTTTGGTGGATTTCAATAAACAGAAATAAATGTATTTAAATCTTACATTTACAAAGCACCTAAATGTGCTTTTAGTGATTATGCTAGTTCATTCAATGCAGTTTCCGAATGTTTTAAAAGAGTTGGTGATCCACTGTCTCATGAGGCCTGTCTAGACTCCAAGGCACACCGCTCAGGTCTTGGAGTGCCCACTGTGCATCTACGCCAGCCTGCTGACACGGGGCCCAGGCTACCTTCAGAGTCATCTGAACTCTCATGCACAGACCTCTGCCCTCTGCGAATCTGGCTGGCATTTCTTAGCAGACATTGCTAGTTTCTCAGTACATCACAGTGCCTAACAAA
The DNA here is from genome assembly GCF_004126475.2 of Phyllostomus discolor. Taxonomy (NCBI): domain Eukaryota; kingdom Metazoa; phylum Chordata; class Mammalia; order Chiroptera; family Phyllostomidae; genus Phyllostomus; species Phyllostomus discolor. The sequence continues at coordinate 110,858,535 of NC_040904.2, forward strand.
GTGAGCAACACACAACATTTGGTCAAGATAGCTGCATAGGCAGACATGGCTTGCCTCTTTGCCTGACCACATCAAGATTACAACTAAAATATAGAACAACTATCACTAATAACTGTCAGAAATCAAGGTCAATGGAAATCTGATAACAACTAAATTAAGGAAACCACACCCACCCAGGCCGGTAGGAAGGGTGCAGATGTGGAATAGGCAGGTCCCACACCCACGGACAGTAGATAAAAATGGAGACATAGCTTGAGAGCGAGGAGTCCCAGACCCATATCAGACCCCCCAGCCCAGGGTTCCAGTGCCAGGAAGATAAATCCCACAACTTCTAGCTGAAAAATCCAGTGGGGATTGATTCAGTGAAAGAAACTGCTAGAGCCCCAAGCAGCTTCTTAAAAAACCCACACATGGATTCACCTATTCAGACTCACTCCCTCTGAGCTCCAGCACTGGGGTAGCAGCTTGAAAGACACCAGTAGCATGAAGGGAGAAACCAAAGTATCTGGCATCAAGGTGAGCAGAGGCCATTGTCCATTTCCTAAACACTTCCCCCTGCAGAGCCAGAGAGCTCACAAGCTCATGCCACATCTGAGACTCGATCAACCTGGCTAACACTGGAGATAACCTCGGAAATACCCAGAGACTCCATCCAACCCAAATTATGGGCAAACCCAGGCTGCTTTTCCATAAGAATGGCTGGTTTGGCTTCTAAATCGTATCAAACAAGAAATAGCTGGCTTCAGTGAGCCCCATAGCTCCCTTCAGTGGGAGCCAGACTAGATTAACATCTTGGCTTCACCTGGGAATCTCCAAGCCTCACACAAGTAGCAGCCATCTCAGATTGCTTTACAATTCAGGCAGGGTGACCTGGTAAAAACACAGGTCGGGGCTGATCTTGGCCTGCACCACCTGGGAAACCGCAGGACCAATGCAGCCAGTGGACAGCTACATCAGAGCACCACCACCCTGCACATGCACAGCTGATCCTACACAGAGGTGAAGGCTGGTGGTCAGTAGTCACAGCCAGTCCTTGTAGCTGACTGGCCTGGGTAAATCTCTCCCATTGACCTGCCAATAGCAACAAGGCTCAACTACAAGAGGAGGGTGTACTAAGCCCACACAAGTACACCTCAAGTACCCACCAGCTTGGGTGATAGGGGAGGCTGTGTCGCTGGACCCTACAGGACACCTACTATATTAGGCCACACTTCCAAGACACAGAGTCATGGGAGCTCTACCTAACACATAGAAACTAACACAGGGAGGCTGTCAAAATGAGGAGACAAAGAAACATGGCCCAAATGATAGAACAGATCAAAACTCCAGAGAAAGAACTAAACTAAATGGAGATAAACAATCTATCAGATACAGAGTTCAAAACACTATTTATAAGGATACTCAAGGAATTAATGAGGGCCTCAGCAGCATTAAAAAGATCCAATCAGAAGTGAAGGATACACTAATTGAAATAAAGAACAATTTGCAGGGAAATTACCATAGAGTGAAGAAAGCCAGAATCAGATCAATGATTTGGAACATAAGGAAGCAAAAAACAACTAATCAGAACAACAAGAAAAAAAAAAGAATCTATAAGAAAGAGGACAGTATAAGCAGCCTCTGGGATAACTTCAAGCATTCCAACAATTGCATCATGCGGGTGCCAGAAGGAGAAGAGAAAAAGCAAGAAATTGGAAATCTATCTGGAAAAGTCATGAGAGAAAACTCCTTTAATTTGGTGAAGGAAATATATTTACAAATCCAGGAAGCACAGAGAATGTCAAACAAGATGGATGCAAAGAAGCCCACTCTAAAACATATCATAATTAAAATGCCAAAGGTTAAAGATAAAGAGAATCTTAAAAGCAACAAGAGAAAAGCAGTTAGTTACCTACAGTGGGGTTCCCATAAGACTGTCAGATGATTTCTCAAAAGAAACTTTACATGCTAGAAGGGATTGGAAAAAATATTCAAAGTCATAAAAAGCAAGGACCTACAGCCAAGATTGCTCTACCCAGCAAAGCTATTATTTAGAATTGAAGGGCACATAAAGAGCTTCCCAGACAAGGAAAAGCTAAAGGAGTTCATCACCAAACTATTATTATATAAAATGTTAAAGGCGCTTATTCAAGAAAAAGAAGAAGATCAAAACTATGAACAATAAAATGGTAAAAAATACATATCTACCAATAATTGAACCTAAAAAACAAACTAAGCAAACAAGAACAGAGACAGAATCATGGATATGGAGAACATTTTGATGGTTGCCAAATGGGAGGAGGATGGGGGGTATGGGTAAAGAGGTGAGGGGATTAAGAAGTACAAATAGATAGTTGCAGGATAGAGGATGTAAAGTACAGTACCAGAAATGGAGTAGCCAAAGAATTTATACTCATGACCCATGGACATGAACAATGATGTGGGGATTGCCTTGAGGGAGTGGAGGGTGTTGGATGGAGTAGGGCAAAGGGGGAAAAATCAGGACAACTATAATAGCATAATCAATAACATATAATAAAAAAATAAAAAACTGGAAAAAAGAACAAAACCAAGTGGCCTACACAAAGGCTATGTGATTTTAGGCAAGTCACTTGACCTCTCTGTGTACCAGTGTCCTTTCTTGTAATAGAGAATATCAATACATGCCACATAGTGTTGCTGAAAAAATTACATGAAAGAATGCATGGAAAGTTTTTATCTAGCAAGCCAGCTCACTAAGTAGTGGAAGCCACATTAGTGGCAGTAGTAATGATAACACTAGTGAAGACTGCCATCCTGGTAGGTATACGCTAAGCACAAAATTACACCCTTTGTGTGTTGTGTCTCACCCAGCAATGCGAGGACATGGAGATTCATGGGTAAGCAATGTGCCCAGAGCCATGGAACAGGAAGTGACACAGAAGGGGACATGAACCCAGTGATTCTAGGGCCACAGCCTGTGTTCCTAATCACTTGATTAATGAAGACTATATAATGGCTGGTTTACATCTTTTTCTCTTAAAATTATAAACCTATCTTTATTCCAATAGAAATGGCTTCTGTGGTCCATGTTGTTTATTCATGCCTGCAAGCAGAACCTCTTCAACCCATGGGCCCCTGCTGGACTAAGTCAGTAAAAGAGCTTGTAACTAAATGAAAAACAAAGTCTGAAAAGCCGAAGAAATTATTTTCACACTACCAGTAAGGCTGGGTACAGTGAAGTAAGTTTTGAAATATCCATGTGAAAAGAACTCTCAGGATTCATCAGCTGTTCAGGACTAAAACAAGTACCTTATGAAGAGGGAAGGTTTTTTAATGAGAACAGCTTGAAGCAGCTCCAAAGCCCAGACCAGCTCAGCTTTCCACTCTGCGTGGTTTGTTTGTGTCAAGTTCACAGAGGTGGGGGTGGGAGAGGAAGCCCTTGTCCCTGCGACAGACTTCGTGTGGGATGAGAACATCCAGAGAGAGTGAGGCCTACTGCGCATGCCTGGCTGCTTTCGGCCGCGGCTGCTGGGCCTGGGGCCAGCACAGTAAGGCTAGTCTTCTTAGTTACTGCGCTCGTAACCTCTGGATTTGGATGTCTCAGAAATACTCAGATTTTCACTTAAAGACATCCCAAATTCTCAACTGAAAATGCACCCACACGAGAAACACTGGGTCACTTGGGCTGGGAGAGCAGCTGCCTCTGTCCCAAAGCCTATTCGGAGGGACCCTCTGTGCCCTTTATTGTGGGATTTGCTGCTCCTTACACTGGATCCTGTGTCTTTAATAATTAGCATTTTTGCATATCTAAAATAGGCTATGTTCTCATAGCTTCAAACATTCCTAAAGAAAAGTAACCAGAAGAGCACCCATGAAAATGACAACTCTGCTTAGTGTCAACACAGGCAACTTTGTTCTAACCTGAAGTTGGGCCCTAGAATTCGTAAAAGTCCTGCTGAAATCTGACTGTGGCCTATATTTCCTAGACTGTAAGTCACAGGGTCATGAGGTTAGTATAAGGATGGGGTGACAATTAAAAAATGGGCAAAGGACTTGAACAGACAATTCTCCAAGGAGGACATACAGAAAATCCAAAGACACATGAAGCGATGTTCAATATCGCTAGCCATCAGAGAGATGCAAATTAAAACCACAATGAGATACCACTTCACACCAGTCAGAATGGCCATCATAAACAAAGCAACAAATAACAAGTGTTGGAGAGGATGTGGAGAAACGGGGTCCCTAGTGCACTGTTGGTGGGACTGCAGACTGGTACAACCATTATGGAAAGCAGTTTGGAACTTCCTCAGAAAACTAAAAATGGATCTGCCTTTTGACCCAGCAATTCCATTGCTGGGACTCTATCCTAAGAACACTAAAACACCAATACAAAAGAACCTTTGCACCCCGATGTTCATAGCAGCACAATTTACAATAGCTAGGTGCTGGAAGCAACCTAGATGCCCATCAGTAAATGAATGGATCAAAAAACTATGGTACATTTACACAATGGAATTCTATACAGCAGAAAGAAAGAAGGAGCTCATACCCTTTGCAACAGCATGGATGGAGCTGGAAAGCATTATGCTAAGTGAAACAAGCCAGGCAGTGAAAGACAAATACCACATGATATCACCTTTAACAGGAATCTAAACAACAAAACAAAACAAAACAAAAAACTAGCAAAATATAACCAAAGACACTGAAATAGGGGATAGTCTGACAGTGGCCAGAGGGGAGAGAAGAGGGAATTTCAGGGGGGAATGGGTAGGGATTACAGGAACAAATTTGGAGGACACATGGACAAAAACTAAGGGTGGGGGGTAATGGGGGGAAGGGGGGAGGGTTGGGTGGAGGGGCTGAAACGGGAGTAGGGGGCAGAAAACTGTACTTGAACAATGATTGAAAAAAAAAAAAAAAAAAAAAAAGGATGGGGTGAGGCGTCAACCAACCTGCATCCCAGGAAAAGCACTCCGTATGGAAGCACATTTCTGTCCTGACGGGCTCGCTCAGCCTTGCCTGTGGGACACCGCAGGACCTCAGTCCCCCGCCAGCGAGGCCCTAGTTCTCTGGACGTCCTCACTGAGAACTTCAGATCTGGGCATTGGACAATGAAGGTGCAATAGGCACAGTGAGAGAGGAGAGGAGAGGAGGGTGTGACTGTGTGTGCGTGTGCATGTACAAGTCACATGACTGGAGATGGTGGGTGTGGATAGATGTGGCTGGGTGGCCGACTCGACTGTGGCATATTCTGGAAGCTTCACAGGTAGGTCACAAACAGGAAAAAAATCATCTTTCCATGATGACAGGTCTGATTAGACTTTTCCCGTTTCACTGAATTGTCTTTATATCAATTCACCATGTCATGTGTTGTGGTGGATGACAATGGTCTTGTCCTAATGGAAGGGCAGAAGTTCAGTCGAGCGTGATGACTAAGAAAATAACCTCACAAAAAGCAGCCAGTGCGAGAGCACTCACCACAAGGTAGCACCACACGAACAGGAGTCACCCAGAAGAGGACAGCATGAGGACTGCCTGGCAGAGGCCGAAGGGAAGCCTAAGAGGTCCCAGTTACACTGAGATATCAATGCCCCTAATTATGTTAGTACCATGTTGGGATTCAGTCAGAGCTACATGGCATGGATTGTGGGGTGTTGCACCCCAAGTCTCTGAGTCAGTAGGTCTGGGTGAGGCCTGAGACTGCATGTTAACACATTCCCAGGAGATGCTCCTCACTGACCGGGGTCCACCTGTGAGGCCCACTGCTATGCAGCAAGTAAAGGCAGGGGCCGTCAGTCATTCTGCTCTGGATAGAGCCACATTTAGTGGGTTAGGGCATCACAATTTGTGGCAGAGAAATGGCAGACGATATGGGAAAAGGATACAGAAAATGATTAAAAAAGATATGAAATAAAATAAATCAGAAAGAATGAGTTAAGTAATTAATTTTACTTAAAAAAAGAACAATATTATTTAATCAATATTTGCAAAGGATAAATGTTGACTTTGACTGAAGTTTCTCTGCATGTCCATGAGCTGAGCCAAGATAAACAGAATTAGATTAAGAATATTAAAACAGCACTAAACATTGAGGGAGAGTGTAAAACTTCAGGGTCAAAGATATCTTGACTTCGATTCAGTATAGAAAATGCCACTCCATAAGATTTTATCCAATTGTTAGATTCTATAGTGTCCAAGAATAAATTTGCTCACAGTTCCAAAGGGTCCTGGAAGAAGGAAGTGTACGGTGGGACCAGACCCAGCTTCCCCTTAGGTTTTAGCTGAGCAGCCATGACATCTGTGGAAGAGAGGCCACCTCCCATCCCCTGCGGAAGGTTTACACTTTCACCAACCCACATAAGAGCCCCGTGGATTCCAAAAGTGTGCTGTCTGGCGAGAAACACAAACCCAAGCCTCTGAGAGAATGCCAATACGATGTTCTCTTTTAAAATATTCAGAGAGTCAAGTATCAGGGAAATCTGGGCCCTATAGATGTTTTCATTTGGACTCCAAACTTATTTTCAGTTGAAAGCTGGCACTTGATGTTACTATTTAAATTTTTATGATTAAAAATGTCCTAGATTTTTTCTGTATATTTTATAGCATGGAGATATTTAAGTTATATTCTAAAATCCATTTTAGTTATATACTTTGACATACTTCTATTGCATAAAAAATGTTCCCACCTCCTTGGGCAGGAAAGAAGCACAGCGGATGTCATAACCACTGTGACTATTATGAATAGTACTTTGCTGCTGAAAAGTCACGAAAGATTACAGATAAATGTCAAAACCACAGTGAGATATTTTAAAATTTCTCTGATGTACCTGGCTGGGAAAAGGTTGCTTTAGGATAAGTTCAGTTGAATTTTAGAACATAGAGAACAACATTTTTCATCTTAATTATCTCAATATATTTATGAAAACACGTGCTGCTCCCCCAGTACGAACCACATGCATCACAGAGAGAATGCTCCTGTCTGATAACATGGAGGTGAAACCTTTGTTGCTAGGTACACTCACACAGGCACATAGAAACACACACGTACATATGTACACATAGGTACATATATACATAAAATTTATGAGAGACTTGCCTTAAGATAATGGTAATTAGGATTTTAACAGTGAGAACATAAACAAGCATAGAATAAATATATTTATAGATCTTTACTAGATACTAGAAATTCTAGGAAAAGTGCAAAGTTCACATTAACTGAATACAGACTAGTATCTGTGTACTAACCTAAATACATGTATGTAAAACATATATTTTTGTATGTTTTAGAAGATTTAGAGTGGCGAAGGGGTGACCCTTACCTGTGAGCAGCTGTCTGCAGGCCACCGCCACCAGCACCCCGGGGCTTGTGAGAATGCAGAATCTGCATTGCACCAAGATCTTTAGGTGGGATGTATGACCTTTAAACATTTAAATTCGAGGATCTTGTCAAAATCACCAGTATTTTTTCCTGCATTGTTTGTTAAAGGACAGTAGATCTGTCTGCTAATTCAAACCATGTTTATACTGCTTTGAAATCTATCAACTACTTCTGACTCTAAGCGTTCTCACCAGATTTGAAGGTTCCAAACAAATATCAAAACCATCCAATAGTGGCTAAAATTTTTAAAGGAGACAAGAAGGCAGTCTGTCTCTTTATTACACCAGGCATGTAATCAAAGTAGAGACATAGCATCAGTTAATATAACACCATTCATTTAATATGTAATTTAAATTTGGTATATCAGTAAGTTGTCTTAATTTTATACATGTTACTATGAAATAAGTCAATCATTATTTTAATAAGGGATGAGCATTTCTTTAAGAAGAATGTTTAAGAAGTCTCCAAGAGATTTTATTGGCACTATACATCTGTATTTCTCATCTTCTCATTTAAACTTGTTTAAATCCCACTTTACATTCCAGGCACTTTAAGACCATTCACACTCACTGAGTCAGATGAGGAATTCTCCCCTGAACTTGGCTGCCAGGAAAGGGGGTGCTCTGCCCCCCGACCCCAACTCTGCCTCCACGTACCAGGAAGGAAGACAACCCCCTTTACGATGAAGAAACAAACTTGATAATACAAAGAAACAGAGTTATAGGGATAAAAGGAAACCAAACCATGGATAGCTACAACCTAGATAGTGAGCCTTGACTAAGTACTCAGGTACGGTAACTAAATTGTCCAGGACACCTGTTTCTATTGGAAATGACAGAAATTCTTTGCTAGCTAGAATTTTTGATCACATGGAGTAAGAATGCCTGCTACCTCAGGACTGTTGGAAATATGACTGTTTTACATGATGCATTTAGTGTTGTTGCAAAGTTAACATTTTGAAGCTATATATGTATATAGAGGTACACACACATATCTAAACATATACATACATATTAAGACATGTGCACACTTAATAATTAACCTCACAGAAATGAAGACGCTTTGTAGGAAACCACATAAACTTCCAAAAAACTTTCACAATTTAAACATGTTATAGTTAAAGTGAAAAATCTTAGCTGAAAGCAGATGTTTCAAGAACAGGTAAAAGGCAATCATTTAACTAGCATTTATGAGGGCATTATATACTGATGTATGTGAATGATCTAGAGCTTAAAGTAACAACTGGAGGGAAAATCGCTGTACAGTAAGAGTGCTCTCACCTATTTGCACTAGAACATTGCATTGGGCCTCTGGGCGTGGACTGGCCTTGCTCCAAAGGGGGGAAATGCTGAGCAAAGAAGAGGATGTTAAGAACAGAGCTTTTCTACATAGGACCACGCTGATAGATACATCACATGTGATAATAAGCTGAATATCTTAATTGTAGAACTAAAAGGTGGTAGGAATAACGTGTTAGAAATCAAGAGGAAGTGAGGCAGCGGTGCTGAAAGACGGCAGGTACAGACGCTGGAAAACCTGGGTTCCCATCCTGACTCTGCCCTTGGAGCTGTGGCCTCAAACACATTTCTCAGCCTGGATTAGCCTCAGGCATCTCACCTGTAATCATGTGCACTGAGTACAGTCACAGAGCGGGCGAAGCACCCAGCAGAGGGGCCTGCCTGGCACTCAGAGTGTGGTGCAGAACAGTATATATTATTATGATGATAATTCTGACTTGGAGAGACCCATCATTTCTACAAAAACATCATTTATTGCTTTCAAACCTCCTTATGAATATTTCCCAGCCCCTGACCAAACCAACTTACCTTAATTATTTCTGCCATGGAGATGCTATTGACTTTAAGGATTAAAAACAGACTCATTCTACTCAATCTACCAACTCAATCACACGTTGAAGAAATTTTCTAAAAGGCATCCACTTCATTAGGTTGATCATAAGGTAATGTGCATTGAAAAGCCTTTCCCATTTCTGACATACTTTAAACTTTCTCCCGCTTCCACAAGTAGCCTAAGGGAGGAGACACAGGTTCCAGAGGATTTATTCCTAATCGTGCTACACAAGGAGGGGCTCTGGAGAGATGGCATCAGCATGCGGACAGCCAGAGGAGTCCTGAGACCCCCATGGGCAGGCCACCGGGGACACACCAGTGAGGTCATTTACTGCAAATGATTCCCCAGGGACCCTTACACTGGTCTCAGCACCATCTGAAAGGGCTCCGCTGACGAGCTGGACAGAAACTCTCCTGCTGGCTGCAGAGCTGCAGCTGCAAACCCACTGCCCGTGGAAGGAAGGTCTGTACCCAGGCCCTCTGCACTAACGGGAGTGCTGTCATGAAATCTTTGCTCTCTGAAAACAGGCAATATGTTTTTTTATTGTATTTAAGTTGTTCTTTTGGTGAAAAGTTCAAACTTAGCTTTCTATGAATGGCCACTGGTGAACTTACATGACATATCACAGTCAGATAGGGGTGTTATGCACTCACAAACAAATTAATCATTAAAATAGGAGACCACCTGTTTCAAATGCATTTGACACCACTGACAATATAAACCAGAAATACTTGGTTTACAATATTAATTCTATTTGTCTCAATCAAGAATAACTATTAATGCATTCTTAAAGATAGAAAAAGTGATGTTTTTCATATTTTGTGACTGTGTTACATTGATTTGTTTTTCAGAATATACTGAAATAAACTGAATCTACTTTCAAAAGTTATTAATTTTTTCCTTTTGTTTCCTGAAAATAATCAGACTGTCACTTAAGAAACTACCAGGGTGAATCTAATGAATCCTACTTGATATGTAAATCAAAACCAATGTTGTCATTCACTTTAAAAGGACATATTAAAAACCTATGTTGAAAAAGAACTCATTTGATTTTGGTACATGGCAATATTAGAAGCTAGTGGTCTATCTAACACAGGCAACCATGCAGGAAGAGTTACAACAGTCACAGAAATATCAGAGTAATTCTTGCTGAAAGTAAAGGAAGAATGAATAAGAGTGGGTCCCTAGTTTCAGTGCTAGTAACTTATTACTGAGTTCATGTTAACAAAATCAGGTTCCTTCCGAACATAAACATGTGAAATCTTTTCATCAGCTTGAAGGAGATTGCATTCTATTAATTAGGTACATGCAGCATTAAAATCTACCTTGACATTAAAAAAAAGTCTGGAAAAAGTAACTTAATTTTCCTCAATAACTCAGTTTTATTTTGAAGTCCAGGTAAAAACTCTGGGACCAGTTTACTTTTGTATAACATCATGGTCATGTCACATCCCTTCCTTTCTGAACCACCACCAACCCTCCAAACAAATAAAATATAAAAACCTTGTCTCCAAATAAAATATAAAACAAATCCCCCATTCCCAAACAAAACACACACACAAAAAATGTTGAGCAAAGAACTCAACACCTTTTTTTTAAAAGGGTGAAAACACTGGTAAGATTATTTTCGCTTCAATTACTTAACTCATCTGACTGGAAGCTTCACAAATGCTAAGGGTTCCTGTGGATCCAAAGAGAATCCAGTATAAAGAATTTAAGGAAAGCATCTCAACCGTTGGCCGGGCAGTGGAAGTGCTTGGTAAATGCAGCGCTGGGTGTGCAGGAGCTTGGGAGTGGAAGGCTGCTACACATCGCTGGGTGACCGAGCTCTCTGGGAGAGGCTGGATGGGATGCAGCCGCAACAAACGAGGCAAAGGGCTTTCTGGATCTCTTGGTTTCTGAAAGCATATATGACAGGATTGATGACAGAATTGTAGGTGGCGGGCAGGAGGGTGGCATACGTGTAGATGGAGGGATAGGTGTAATCAGCTATCAAGGAATAGAGGGTGAAAGGCATCCAGCAAGCAGCAAAGGTCCCCAGGATGATGGCCAGGGTGGAGACCCCTTTCCGGGTGGTCACGTAGTGCGAGGTGGCCAGGAAGTGGTGCTGCAGGGCTATCTGGTGGGCGTGCCTCATGACGATCTTACAGATCTGAATGTAGAGCTGGAGCATGAGCGCGAACATGAAGAGGAAGGAGATGGAAAGGATGGCCGCGTTGTTCTTGGTGAGTGGTCTGACCACGCTGCAGGTGGACTCGTCTCTGAGGCAGTTCCAGCCCAGGATGGGCAGCAGTCCCAGGCAGATGGAGGTCCCCCAGAGCATGATAAGCATGACATAGGTAAATGTGACTGTCCTCTCCGAATGGTATGTCAAAGCATAATACAGGGAGAGGTAGCGGTCAACAGTGATGGCCAGCAAGCTGCAGACAGAGGCGGAGAAAGAGGCGACAATGAGTCCAATTGTGACCAGCTTGGTGGCTTCTGACTGAAGCAGGTAGGCAAAAACAAAATTGATGATGAGTCCAATGCCCGCCAGCAGGTCTGCCAGAGCCAGGCTGCCTATCAGCAGGAACATGGGTGCTCGGAGGCTGGGGTTATGGAAGATGATGAGGACCACCACAGCATTTTCACAGGAGATGACAGTTCCTGAGGTACACAGGACAATGTCCCAGGGGTTGACCACGAGCTCTGGCTGTGGCTCCACAACAGGAACCTGGGGGGAGACGGCAGCCGAGATGTTCTCTGGAGCAGCACCGGCATCTAAGTAATCCCGAAGCAAGCCGCTGAAATTGACCTTCGGGTCTCCGTTCATTTTAACCCCTGGCCTCTTCAACGAAAAGACATTTTTTTTAATGGAAAGGTACATCAGGGGGACAGTCCAACATCATGCAAAACGACACAGAATGAAAGCCAGACCCTCTTCCAATACCGCTATCAAATGCCACAAGTTTCGTGAACTATAAAACTGTTGTGAAATAAAACAAAAGCCAAAGTCTCCGTGATCTAAAGCCCACTGCAAACACTGCCATGTGGCGTTGGGGAAAGCACAGGAAAGGACTTCAAAACACAGTCTCGAGTGAGGCAGGCCCACGGGGTCGGCGCGGTCCGCTTGCTGGAGTGCGGTGACGCACCCGCCAGCACCGCAGCCCGCAGCCGGAGCGGACGGCTGTGACATCTGGCGGCCGGAGCCCGGCACGCCGCGGCCAGGAGTCGGAGCCAGCCGCCATCCCGAATGCATATTTAAATCACTCGTTTGCATCGAGCGCCCCCCTCTAAAAAAAAAAAAAAACCCCGGCGCGTGCTCACACTCGTCCTCACCCCCAGCCAGAACAAAGAGGGGTCTGGACTTCTGTGTACACAATGGGCGGGTGTGTGCAATGGAGGTGTGGAGACAGGCGGAAGGACAGACAGACCGACAGATGCTCAGACACTGCCACCGCTCCCCTGGCGGTGGGGACCGGCGGCGGACGCGAGGGGAACAGATCGGGTGGCGAGACCCGCGGCCCTGGGGTCACCGAGGGGGTCACCTTGGAGCTCGCAGGCCGAGGGGGCTCCTCCGACGCGTCCGGAGCACGTGGCAAACCGTGTCGCAGGTGGGCGCCGCGGCGTGCGGCCGCGAAAGGCTGTGGCCGTGAGAAGGGCTGGAAGCCGGGGGCGCGCTGGGCGCCAGGTGAGCCGCGGGCGCCAGGTGAGCGGCGGGCTGGGCTGGAGCGCCCGGCTCTCCCCGCCCGCCCGCCGGTCGAGTTCGCACGCTCCCCGCATGCGCGCGTGCCTGGCTCCGCGCCCGCCCCGCTCGCTCCCGTACGGGGAGCCCCGAGAGATCGGCGCGCGCCCCCACAGGTTGCGGCTGCGAGGGGGCGCGGGCAGAAGCCCCGCACCGCCCTCGGGGAGGCGGAGAACCCGGAGGCCGAGAAATGTGCCGTCACCCATGCTGCCCGCCGCCCCGCAGGCCACCTCCACTGGCGGTCCAGGGCTGGCATGCGTCCGGCTGGGTCCAGGGAGCCCCGTGACCTACTTCGTTCCTGAGGGCTCCCTGGAGAGTCCGCGTCTCCAGTGGCCTCTTCTCTCCGCCTTTCCCTAAACTGCTACCTACATTCACAGTCAAAAGAATTGCTTGGGGTGGTATTCAGGATTCGCAGCAGGAATGTGGGGTGAGCGGGTTACAAGAGGCAGATCTTTAAAGCAGCAAAATGCGCAGCCAGCTGTTCTGGAATTGCCCTTGAACACATTGCATCCCAATTCCAAAGGGGTCCCTTTCCTTAGGTGTGCCTGGACTCCTTTCATTATTACTTTTCCCCGGGAACGTTTGCTTAATATGGCCTGGCTATGTGAATCATCATTAGCATCATCAAACTGCACTTATTAAGTGCTCCTTGAGCTGTGTTTTCAAGGGAAACTCACTGAGTTTCTGCAGAAGCTTCCTGCAGGTGCTGTCCAAAAGCCAATTCATTTAGGTACTGAAGTAGGAGTGTTAATTTATTTTTCCATTTTAACACAGGTTCTAACATTGAGAACCTGATAGCAGGCTGCTCTTTGGAGCCTATGCCTTCCTCCGGAATCAAAAACCAGAGCACCTAATAGATCTTAAGTTGAAAGATGGCCTCCCAGTTCAAAGATGGGAGAAGGAAAAGGCCTGATATTCTGGTCTTTCCCCCTCAGCAGAAGGTTTTTCCAACTACCTTTCTTCACATGTACTGGGAGGCTCATGTGCCAACAGAGATGGTCTGCAGAACACAGGACCCTAGAACTCCTTCTATCATTCTCTGACCGTCCTGTCCCCCCCTGGTTCTCACTGTCATTCCTTACCCCAGCCTTCAGGCGCACCCACCCTTGACATCCCCTTCTCCCCTCCTTCCTTCCTCCCATCTGGCAACTCCAGCCTCTGCAAGACCTCTGCAGCTCTCCCTGCCTGTCAGTTCTCAACTACAAATCGGCAGCTCTGGGGTAGGGCCCCATTCTGCATTTGCAATCCTCTCTCCCGGTGATCATGATGCCACTGGTCCGTGAACCACACTTGGAGAAGCAAGGTTCCGTGGAGTTTTAAGAATTGTTTGTAACTGATGGGGAGTCATCAGATGTCTGTACCCGCCAAGGACCATATTAATGCTGGGCATGCCAATTCAGACATGTGTGTAGTCTGGTGGCGACAGACACATGGAGCTGCAATGACACCAGGCAGCAAATGCTGTAATAAATGGATGTACTTCTTCCTCTCAAGTGCTACGTGATGAATCAACGCATTTTTGGAAAAAACGATGAAAAATCATTCTTTAAAATGCACATAGCAACTTCAGTATGCTAGAGTTCAAAGTACCAGATGAAAGTTTAGGAGCCTCACATCAGCAGGGCAGTTTAGGGAAAGTAAGGGCACAGCACCCGTCAGGCACTGTTCTGGCCAATAGCACTCACTCACAGAGCTTTCAGTAGTGGAATTTATCCCCTGTTTAATGTCTTTGGAAAGGAGGAAAAAGAAAGAACTGAGGGTGGGGGGGAGAGGTATGTATGTTTCCGCAGTAAAACCTGGGAAGGGTTAAAGGAAGAAACAGGACAGTTAGCTGTGTATTCACAGTTCAGTTCAGTTCCCCTTGCCCTTGAATGAGTACTTACAGCAAAAAGAGTGTCAGCTTTACTATACTTCTAATTCTATGTTCACTGGTGTATTTGGACTTTTGTTGCTAAGGGGCAGAAATCCAATACAAAGTAGCTTAAGAAAAAAACGGGTGTTGACTCGCATGCCTGGGAAAGATCCATTCAGTGGTTCACAGAGAAGCAGGAAAAGTGGCAGGAATTCTTGAGACTCCTGGCCAGTCCCTGTCCCTGCCTTATTTCTTGTCTTTTCCAGGCTCAAACTGCCCCCCCCCCCCCAAGCATCTCCCATGCAGCCATGATGGTGGCCCTGGCAGCCCCTGGCTTGCATGCTGAGACATCTTCCTAGCTGGTGAGGGGAATTCCCAAAGGACTGGCCAGCCTGGTGTGAGCCCAGCTCTGAACTAACCATGTGGCTGATGGGAAAGGACGAATCGTGGCCGGGCCTGGATCGTGCATAGAGTCCCGCAATGGCATTTCCATCTGAACTTCACGGAGTGGGTGTTTCCGTAGAGGGAAGAAGTGAGGGGGGACACGGGTCAGGAAGATACTGGGTGTCCTCTACAGCTTGCAGTATGGCGGGCAGACAGGTTTCCACGGCCCCTGTAATGGGGGTCATGAAGTAGCTGTCTGCAAGGTGCTTCTCGGTGTATTCACCACCGTAGCAAGACACTGTCGCAGATTACCTCAGTATGTGACATTTATTGTCCTTTCATCACTTATCCTTTTTGTCACTTTTTTTTATAACTTTGCAAGAAATTATAAACCTTCAAGCATGATCGGGCATTTCCACAACCTATGCTAACAATTACTGTTTTGTGAGGAAAAAGCTCTGGGCCTGTCTTCATCTATGCAGAGTCCTCACCACCATCACCCTGCACCTGCATCTACTAACCCTTCTGGGTGACCGAATGTGTAAGTCACAGGCTGTCCCAGATCACCGGCTGGAGCAAGACAGACCCGAGCGAGCACTATGTGGTGTCCATGGTGTCAAAATGTTACTAGTCTGCTTCCCGTTTGTGTTGATGGTTACTAGTCAGTTCCTCCCTGTGTGTATTTAATTGGGGCACTGATCTGGATCAGCTCAACCATACTTTCTTTTGTCTAGCCAAGGGTCTACATCATACCTGAGATTAAAGTGTGAGTCCAAAGTAAAGTTTAATTTTTATTAGTTCTTTATCTTACAGTGAATTTTACTGCAGAAAGTTCCTGTTTCAGAAGTGTACAGTATGATGAAGAGATACCAAGTGACTCTAACCATCTTGAGAAATAGAACATTGCTGGCACCCAAAAGCCTTCTTCCTGACCCCTGCCAGTTACTATCCCCCCGGGGAGAAGGAAACCATTGTTCCGCATTCGGACACCACAGACTAGGTTTACCTGGTTTTGAACTGACATCAGTGGAATCATATACCCCATAAACTATTGTATCTGGGTTCTTTCCCTCACCATGATTTCTGTGGGGTGTACTGATGTGTTGCATGGAGCAGTAGTTCCACCTTTTTAATTGCTGTGTAGTGTTCTATTGTAGAAATGCCAGTTTTTTAATCCACCTTCTATTAAGCAACATGGGTTGTTTTAACTACTGCAAATAAAACCTCGATAAACATCCTTATACATGTCACATGATGCTCATTTGTATATATTTCTATTAGGCATGTCCCATAGGATGAAGAATTTCTCCATCTAGTACACGTTCATATTTAATACTCTACTTAAACAAATCTGGCTTCAACGTAAGGACAGTGAGAGGCCTACAAAAAAATCATAGCATACCTGTCCTTTCCCCGTAAGTCACTTTAAACTCTGAACAGAGGAGGAAGATGTTTCATGAGAAAATCAAAGACAAAGAAAGAAAGGAAACATCCCTGAAAATGTTTAGTCTGAGTCTGTGAGTAAGGAGAGCTCTGTCGTCAGTGCTAACAGGGCCTCGTTTCTGTATATATTGTTGTGTTTTTAAAATTGTATTAAACTTTGAATGTTTTTTTCTCATTATAAAGTAATACATATTCATTACAGAAATTTCAGAGCCTGTAACTAAAATTAAAAAGTAAAATTACCTGTACTCTCACTTCCAGAGATAGTCCCTGGGAACTTCTGTTAAGGTAAGTTTTTAATTCAGTTATTTGGGATTTACTTTTTGGCAGTGTAACTCACTTTTCTTCTTTCCTTCCTCCCTCTCTCCCTTCCTTCCTTTCTCTCCTTCTCTCTCTCCCGCTTCCTTCCTTACTTTTTTATCCTCACATAAGGATACATTTATTGATTTTAGAGACAGAAGAAGGGAGAGGGGGAGAAAGAGAAACATCAATCAGTTGCCTCCCGCATGCATCCCCCCACCCCCGGGATTGAATTGGCAGACTAGGTGTGTGCCCTGACCAGGTATCAGACCCCCAACCTTTTGGTGTACGAGATGATGCTCCAACCAACAGGCTTACCCTACGAAGGCTAAACTCGGTTTTCTTTTGGGCATGCAAGGGCATCTCTTGCCTTTCAGACCTGATAGCCTGAGTCTGTGGAGCCCCCACCGGGCGCAGGGCCCTGTGCGGCAAGCTCTTCACTTCCCAGAAGTT
This sequence comes from Phyllostomus discolor, assembly GCF_004126475.2. NCBI lineage: Eukaryota > Metazoa > Chordata > Mammalia > Chiroptera > Phyllostomidae > Phyllostomus > Phyllostomus discolor. The sequence goes on from NC_040904.2 coordinate 110,875,884, forward strand.
AGGACGCACTCCACCACCAGCAGCTTGTTGGACACTGTTGTGAGGGAAAATGGCCAGCCAGCTGCCTCCCATGAAGCCTCACATTAATTTCTCTGCAAATTTACTCTGGTTTAGAGAGCTTTATATTAACTAGTCTGATACATTTTTGCCAAAATGCCAACTAGCATCTAAATATTTACAGTCTCAAAGCCAGGTATGAGTAGGCCTTGAGCAAGTCAACACTCCACCTGTGTCCTCTATTTGTAACGTGAGACTGTGAACAACATCGACCTCCTGGGGCTGGTGTGTGCGTGACACAGGGTGGAGCACGTGTATCCCAGCCTGGTGCAAAGAAAGCCAAGGGTCTGTAAGTAATGGTCACAGTTCTTGTTGTGGTCACTGCGAGTGTAGCATCTGCTGGCCCTCCTGTGAGCGGAGTCCACATGAACCCTATCAGTTCAGTTGCACCGGCCAGATGCCTCAGCCTCCGGACTGCAGTCATCACTCACGGAACACCCAACCTGGCAGTAAACTCTGTTTACCATCAAAATACATCCAGGATGGGTAGTGGCCAAAACTTGGAGGCAAGCAAGATGCCCTTCAGTAGGTAGGGGATAACACACCATGGTATATGCTGACTGTGGAATATTATGTAGCAATACAAAGAAATAAGCTTGCCAGCCATGAATAGACATGGAGGATTTGTCAATGCATGTTGCTAAGCAAAAGAAGTCAGTGTGAAAAGTTTACTTCCAACCATGTGACATTCAGGGAAAGGCACAAGTATGGAGACAAGAAAAGAGGGGTTTGGGGTGGGAGGGATACATAGACGCAGCACCGAGGGCTTTTAGGGCATGTAAACTGCTCTGTATAACACTGCAATGGTGGATACATGTCGTTATGCGTTTGTCCAAACCCACAGAACATACAGCTCCAAGAGTGAACCTCAGTTATGAAGTATGGACTTTGTGGGACAATGACATGTCAGTGCAGGTTTGTAGACATTAACAAATGTGCACCCCGGAGGGGGTGCTGATGGACAGGGAGGCTGTGCACATGGGGCAGGGGGCATAGGGAACTCTGCACTGTGTGCTCGGTTTTGCTGTGAACCTAAAACCTATCTAAAAAACAAGGTCTGTTTTTGAAAAAATAAAGGTACATTGCCCTGACCATAATGGGTCAGTTCTCTGGGCATTGTTCTGCAAAACGAAAGGCTGCCGTTCAATTCCCAGCCAGGGTGCATGCCCATGTTGCAGGTTCAGTCCCCGGTCAGGGCACAGGAGAGTGAGAGGCAATGGAACGATGTTTCTCTCTCACATCAATGTTTCTCTCCCTCTCTTTTTCCCTCCCTTCCTCTCTCTCTAAAAATAAATAAATAAAATCCTTTTAAAAAATAAAGGAACACTGTAGGACGTAAATTCAGTGAATTACCTATTAAATAATCAAATAAAAATCTTAAGGTAAAACAGTACCACTCCTCACCTTTTCCACTGCCACCACCTGGCCGCAGACGACCATCATCCTCATTGGATTGTCTCGGGAGCTCTTCCCAGCTGGTTTCCTCCATCTGCTCTCACCTCCCTTCTGCCTCTTCTTAATGCGCCTCCGTGAGATCGTGTTCCTCCTCACCAAAGCCCTCAATGCAGTCTGATCTCACCCAGAGTAAAACCAAAGTGCCCATCTTGTCTCCAACCATCCAGCCTTCCTGCCACTCTGTAGGCCCAGGCTTCCTGCATCCCCCAGATGCCCCTGACGGCCCCTGCCTCCCTCGGGTCTTTCTTCAAACGTCACATTTCCATGAGGCCTCAGCCAGACTGTCTACACTGTACAGCCAGGGCTCACTTTTCCTGTTTTTTTGTTTGTTTGTTTGTTTTGGGTTTTTTTTGTCTCTCCTTAGCACTTAACACCACTGACATGATAGGTATTTTGTTTCTTTACCTTGTTCTTCATTTGTATCCTCCCCCCAGTACTAGCTCTACTTGCTCCATTGCTGTATCTCTGGTGTCTGGAACCTTGTCTAGTGCATAGGAGGGCCTTATTTATGATGAATGGGAGTGGATTCGGGATGGGAAGTGAGGAGAACTGAATGTTGCAAAGGTGGCATCAGGAGATTGCCTGCAGCACCCGGGGCTGGTCTTCCCAGTGGGCCTGGGACACTCACTGTCCCGCGGCCAGCAGAACCCCCGGGCGATGCTGGGTGGGACTCAGCCCGGGTTTTCCACCCTGCCTGAAGAACTCCCTTCAGAGTGACATGTTCTTTCAAAGGTGCTCATGTATGGAATCGGCTCTGAGATGCTTCCCGTTCACTTCAGAACCCTTTTGTCCTTTTCAGGAGCCTGCCTTGCTCTCTCAGTGGAATTGCGATGGTGTAATTGGCTGAGATGTGTTGTTCCTCCAAAATTTGGGTACGTAAGTCCTAATGCTGAGTCACTCCTAATATGACTGTATTTGGAGATAAGACCTTTAACCTTCAATGAAGCGGCTGAGTTAAAGTGAGGTCAGTAGGGTGGGGCCTTAATCCAATCTGACCAGTGTCCTTACCGGAAAGGAGCTGAAGACACGGACACACAGGAAGAGGGAAGACCAAATGAAGGCAGGAGAAGATGGCCACCTACAAACCAAGGAGAGAAGCTAATGAAGGAACCAACACTGATGACACCTTGATCTTGGATTCACAGCCTCTAGAACTGTGAGAAAACGGATTTCTGTTTGTGTAAATTGCTCCGGTTGTGCTCCCACTCAGTCCCAGGTATGCCAAGACCTCCAGCATGATGAAGCTTGCTTTATATCTTATTATTATTTGGGGACTTCCAGCTCAAGCTCTCAAGCTCGCTTCCTTGCGGTTAACCAAGCCTCTGGTGTATGTTTGACTCTGACTCTTAGCAAACTTGAGCTCGTCACTCACAGGGGAAATGTATCCATCAGCTCGGACTTCCATAACAAAATGCCACGCACCAGGTGGCCAAAACATAGAAACTGATTTCCTCACAGTTCTGGAAGCTTAAAGTCCTAAACCCAGATTCTGGCAGAGTTCAGTTTCCAGTGAGGACTCTTTTTTTTGGCTTGCAGCTGGCCACCTTTTCACTAAGTTCTCACAAGTCTCTGGAGTCTCTTCTCATAAGGACACTAATCCTATCAGATCAGGGCCCCGCCCTCATGACCTTATTTAACCTTAATTACTTCAGTGAAGACCCTATCCCCAAACACAGCCACAGTGGAGCTCGGTGCTTCAAAATAGGAATTTTGAGGGGGATACATGCATTCAGTCCATAACAGGTAACTTGATTTAAAAAAAAAAAACAAACAGCTTATTTATTGCCTGCTTTCTCTTTCCTGCCTCATTTCTCCACCCCTACAATGTTTCCTGGGATTGCGTCCAAAATAAATTACTTAGGTTGAGTCTGAGTCTCAGAAAATTTATGTCCTTGCAGCAGCTGTCTGCCAGTGACTCGTGGGAATTGGGGTACGAAGGTCCAGGTCCTCTCTCCTCTCTGGGTCACAGTTAAGTGGACTAACAAGTTGGCAAAACTTTTCAGATGGAGCAAGGGAAGCCACCACAGCCCAGATGACGTGTAAATTGCTCTGGCTGTGCTGCCCACTCCGGGTCAAAGGCTTTGGGGGAACCCAACTAAGATAGCAAAGCTAAAAGCTGTATATCCTTCTAGGAGAATTATAGCACTTAGTAGCATATTACAGGCTCCAAGGAGTCTTCCCTAAAGAAACATTTCACTGAGTTACCCCAGGGTTTCACAAACTTTCTCAGCCAGGAAACCCTGGCTGAGAAAACCCTTTCTTAGCTCCCTTGGAATGTTCCCGAACACTTCCCAGAACTTCTTTGGCAATGCTGCTGTAGTGTTGATGAAAGGTGGAAGCACACGTGGTTGGTTTGTGATGCCTGCTGGGCGAGCAGGGTTTGGTCCTGGGGGACCTGCTGGAGGCGTAGGTGGAGGAACGTGCATGAGGGCAGAGGCCGGGGTCTGCCTGCACTTGGCAGTAGTGGCCATCAGCAATTATAATTCACCCAGGGGCACTCGGCAAGGGTCTGCTGATATAATGCCCTAAAGTGCATGGCCCCTGCACACAGGGGCTCACAGGCAGCGAGGGAGAAAGAGGAGGGAGCAGCAATGACAGTGCAGGAACCCAGTGCAGAAACCTGTGCTGTGACCACATCACACCTGATCCATGCCTGGCTCTCAGGGGCGTCAGTGGTAGGAAAGAGAAGGAGTCACCTACCTGCTTTGGGCTGAGCCCCCAGAGGTTTCAGAGATGCTTAAGCTTTGGTCATCGGTTGTGCGACAGTGCTTTATTCATTCGCTCCCAGATTGATTAGCATTTCAGCCAACTCTTTCTATGGCCCCTAAAATACTCCTTCATTTCCCCTGAGACAAATCAGATTAAATGATGTTGAAATAATATCTTCAGTTCAACATCAAATTGCACATATCCATATTTGAACTATTTAAAAGTGTTATTTATAGGCTAATATTCTTCCTATTAAGATTAAGTGGCATGAAATTTGAATTAGCTCAATTGAATGCATTTCCTTCTCTAACGGATTTATCCATGACTCAGAGGAATCTGGGCAAGGGCCATCTTGGTTTTGTTCAGTGCGACACATTCAGCCCCACTCTCCCTCATCTGGACTTTGAAAGGACCCCTGGGCCTGGAGGAAGTGGAAACACCCCAGCTGCCACCCTTAGTTTACTCAGCTGGGAAACAGGAATTAAAATGTTACCAGTTTCATGAGGTTTGTGTTTTGAGATTAAAATAACTGATGCACGTGAAGCACTTGGAGCAAGGCCTGGCACACAGTAGGTGCTCATGAAGTGCTTAGTAGCAAGACACTATCATCGGTCCTGAGTCTCCTTCCATTCAGGCTCAAGTGATACGCACTAGAGGATTCAATTGGGAACCCGAATACTCAGATTCAGGTCCCCATTTTGTCCCTAACTTGAGGGTAACCTAGTGTGCATCCTTTTCCTTGGGTCTGAATTTTCTGACCCACAAAGGCAGCCACACCTTTCCGGGCTGGAAGAGCACTCTGGGAGGCTGACAGGTCAGTCACAGTGGCTACGGTACCCCCTGTGGTGCAAATGAGCTGCAGGCCTGGGTCTTCCAACCCCAGCACACTGAAGCTCATTTAGGCCCCAGGTCATAAGGAAAACAAGTTAGCAGATTATTCTATGATGAAGCTGCTGGGCTGTTTCAGAGGCAAGGCCCGTGCGGTCTTTCTGTGGTTCGGCCCAGTTGGTAGGCCGCCATGCCATGCTGGCTGGAAGGTTCCTGGTCCAGGGTGGATTTAGAGGGGTTCAGCGCCCCACTGGACCAGCAGAATATTCTCATCTGCCTCCACCAATGCCCATGAGGCCCCTGACTCTAACAACACTAGTCTCGGGGACTCGAAAACCTCAGGGTCAGAGACATGACATTTACAATGAGGAGGAACCAATGAGACCACCCCTTCGACCCCTTTAAGCCATAGATGAGGTGACAAACCTGAGGAGAAGACTCAGTTCCTCACTCCCTTCTGTGTTCCCCTCACTGCCCACGCCTTTGGCCTTGATCGTGTATCACGAGACCAAGCTCTCTTTCCCTTGGTGTAGATCCTGGGGGACCTTGGGACTGGGGGGTAGGTTTTAAATTAACCTCAGTCAGCCAGATTTACCACCATCCCAGAATTCTCTCTTAAGCAGAAAGTGGGTTTTCTTTTTTTTCTACTGAATTTTTATAAAAATGATGCAAATGACGAAGATGATATGATACTGAATTTTCAAAACAACAAATAAATCCCGGTGCATGTTACAGGTTTGTCATCTCTCACCCAGTTCTTCGTTGAGAATCACACACCTGGGGTTGGCTTGGCGGTGCTCAGGCTGCCTCGGAATCCTCAGCAGATTGTGAAATCAGTGAACACTATTTCTTGAAAAATAGAAAAAAATCAAAGAATGCGTCACAAAGTGTATTTTTCATAAAATTTTTGTTTCAATTCCACACAAACGTGCATATACGTACGAGCTCTCTGAGTGGCACTCAGCTCAGCGGTGGGGTGCGGTCAGAATAAATCGGCAAACACCGATGCAGCCTGCCCACTCTTTCTGGGGGACGACGCGTAGGTCCCCCTGGGTGAGTCGTGCTGCTCCTGTTCACTGGCTGAGTGTCAGGACGCGCCCGAAGCTCACCGAGCCTGAGTGCTCTCTGCAAGCCTGGCTGTGTCCATCTCCATCACAGCGCTGACTGTCACCTTGGGTCCCTGTGAAGTTCCACCATCACTACAAAGTCACTTTTGTCTAGCAAAAAGTATTTATTATTGAAAGGAAATGAACTAACCCGTTTTAGAAAGCTTTGCTGTGAGGGTTAAAATAAAAGGGTTTTCTAGTGAATATGTCATCACTCAGAAAAGACTTCATCAATTAGAATAACCCTATCTCAGTCCCTGAGGATTCTAGTTGATTTTCCATTTTCATAGCTTCCTGTCGCTCTCTCTCTTTCTCTTGTCCTCCCCACCTCCTGTTTTTTAGCATCATGTTGAGCACACATGTTACTTGACTCTGGTTTAGAATTCTGGTCTGGGTGGAGGGAAAATTACCATTTCACTGCTCTTGGGGAAGGGGTCACTGTGAAGAGCGGGGCATTATAGGAACCCATGTTTTAATCTAGTTTCAGGGGTCATTCTTGAGCTGCCGTGCACATTGGCTTAGTGCAGACATTGAGCAGACGGGTGGGGCAGCCCACACAACTTTGGTCAGAAAATTATGATGTATTTTGACCTTTGGAGACAAATAGACCTGGGTTCACATCCAGCTCTACAACAAAATTACTGGTAACCAGGGGAAGTTCTGTAATCTCATTAAGCCCCGATGTTTCTACCATCCATTCAACAAATATTTCTTGAGAGCCTCCTATGTGCTGGGCACTGTGCAAGGGCCAAGAGCAGAGCAAGGCGGTGCCTGCTCTCAGGGAGCTTAAAATCCACCAAGGAAGAGGTTCGTCACACATGCAGTCATGTAATTGTAATTGTAGTGAATCATCAAAGGAATATTATAAGGTTAATCAGAAAGAAATATTAAATAACATATGCTCATTTAATAAAAGAATACTATAGAGTCAATCAATAAAGGAATATTTTAGGGTACTGTCTGATCAGGAGAACCTAACCTGATTGCTATGGGGACAACAACAGACACCGCTTTGAAGAAGTAATGGCTGAAGAAGGTACAGCTAGAAGAATGGAGGAGGTGGTGGTAGTGGGAGGGAAGAGCACCCCACATGGAGGACAGTGAGTGCAAAGGGCCTGAGGTCACAGGGTGCTGGCACACGCAAAGAAGGGAGAGAAGGCCAGTGCAGCCTGTTGACCAGAGTCAGAGGAGGAGAATGGTGCAATGTGCAGAGTCACAGGAATTTCAGGAGCAGGAAAATAATACCTGCCCTGCAAGGCTGCTGTGCAAACTAAACAAGTTAAGGTACCTAATGTAGATGAACTGCTTAGAACACCAAAAAATAATAGCTATTATTAGGGGACTACTTAATAATTTATCAACTGTAGTTGGACGCCCTTAATTTTTAGACCACACTAAGATTTCTGTGGCCAGTGTTTCTCCCCACAGAATCTCAGAAGACAGCATGAGTATCACCCACTGAGCTTCCCTTCAACCTGGGAGACACCCCTGATTCCGCACTCTGCTTCACATCTCGCATTTAATCCATCGGCAGCTCTGCCTCCAACACGCATCTTCAACTGCTCTGCCTCAGCATATCCACGTCACTGCCGCCCTCATACCCATCACAGACTTGAGGCAAGTTCCCCAGAAAACTACTACGAGGTTTGTATGTGGGAAGTTCACTGGGATGCATACTTTTGCAGGTGGGACAAGGAAAGCAGGGTGGGGCAGAGACAAGGGAATGAGGTTTTGTAGTAACAGAAGCATCTGCCAGTCCCATTGGGAGCACTAGGATAGCTTTGGGGTGCCCCAAATCAAGGCAAGAAAACCCGGCCTTTGCCCCCCTTGCCACTTTTCATGGACCAGTCACTGGCTGTGGCAGCCCACAGGTAAGGCAGCTCCCCAGAGGGGGCTCAGCTCTGTTTCCTGGGTCAGTAGCCCCTCCAGCTAGCTGGAAGGATACATTTGGCCCCAAATGGGGTCTGCTTGCTTCCTCTAGAAGGTGAGCTTCCAGAAGGGCTAAGAAGTTGTCTTGTTCATCTCCAGTGTCTAGAATAGTAGGCACTTAATAAATATTTGTTCACTAGAAGCCAATTATTAGACTATAATTCAACCACTTATGCTCCAACCAGTTAAATCACCCAACCAGGGCAATACAGAATATATTTTTAAGGAGAAAATATATAGTTTTATTACTGTAGCAAATACCGTATAAAGAATTATAGTTACTTTAAAACAGGGGTCTCGACTGTGGGCCCTGGCCCCACAGATTCTGATTCTGTGGGGCTGGCTGTAGGGGATGGGCGCTGGGATTTGTGAAGTCTCCCTGGAGGTTCTGTGTGTGGCCAGGGTTAAGAACCAGCGCTGTAGAGGTGAGGAGGGTGTGACAATTACACGTGACTCCGCAGAGAGCCATCTGGAAACTCGCCGTGTGCGTTGTGAAGTGTGACTCCCCAGCCTGACCACAGAGTGGCCGGGGGCTGGAGTCAGCTGCACCAGTAGCGCCAGGAAGTTGGAGCATAGAGGTATCTGAGGTCAATCCGATCTCCATGGAATTTAGCAGTTTGCCAACAGCCATGAGCAAAGTCCCCTGGTTCATTTGACATGGTGTCTGCTCTTATTTATCATGAAGATAGTTGAGAAAAAATTCCAAGTAAAACCAGTTTCACCTGTTTCTATAAATGATAATATGGCCTAGTTTTCTTGAAGCCAAGAGTCACTTGGTTCTTCTTTTTCAAAGTCATTACCACTGTATATTCAAAGTATTCACACACAAAAGCAAATGTCCAAGATCATGTGGAAGCTTTTCTTTGTGGATATGATTGGTTCTATTTTTGTCCTTTTGCTTTTTAGTTTTAGGTATGTGTCGATGCCTTGTTCTGTCATTTTAGGCTCATGTTAGCACTTGATGCAGAAAACATTTCTACAAAACAAGAGTTATCTTCATTTGCATTAGCAATTCTTTTTTCTAATTGTGGTAATGACACATAATACAAATGTACCACTTAAACAATTAAGCATACAGTTCAGTGGAATTAGCACATTCACACTGTTGTGTCACCATCACCACTGTTCATCTTCAAAACTCCTCATCTTCCCCAGCAGAGACCCCCACCCATGAAACACACACTCTCCACCCCTCCCCTAGCCCCTGGCACCCACCATTCTACTCTCTGCCTCTGTGAGTTTCACTGGTTTAGTGACCTCACACCAAAGAAATCACCACAGATTAGCACCTTTGTGCCTGGCTTTTTGCACATAATCCATGTGTAACCTGTTAGATTTTCTTTCCCTCTTTTTAGTAGCTTTTGTTTCTGTGTTTTTTATATTTAATTGTGGTAAAATACACATAACATAAGATTTACCATCGTAACCCTTTTTAAGTGGACAGCTCAGTGGCGTTAAGCATATTCACGTTATCGTGCAGCCAGTCCCCGGAATCTCCTCGTCGCACAGAGCTGAAACTCCGTGCTCACTCAATAGCATCTCCCTGTTCCCCCGCCACCTGGCCACTGCCATCTCTGTGGGTTTGACTTCTCTAGATGTCTCCTGTGAGGGAGATCGTACAGTGTTGTCTTTGTATAACTGGTTTATTTCACTTAGTAAAACACCTTCAGAGTTCATCTGTGGAGACACATGTGACAGAGTACCTTTCCTTTTCAGGACTGAATGATATTCTGTTGTATGCATATACGAGGTTTTGTGTAAGCATCCATATGTCACCTGGTGCTTGGGTGGCTTCCACCTTTTGGCCATTGTGAATAATGCTACTTACTCAGTTGCACAATAAGATGAGCAATTCTTGAGTGAATTGCATAAAACATGGAGCCACCGCCCACGACTGAGGCCAGCCAAGAGATGTCAAACCAGCACTTGCTGATGGGTAAAATAACTGCAGAGTCCTGTTTGAAACACCTGATTGCTTTTGTTGAACGGTTTTGAAGATTTTATGTCCTGGCATGAACAGGTATGTGTAACTCCAGGCTGCTTCAGAAAGTCACTTGCAACCAGAAAGCAGTTCTCCTGGAGTCTTGTGAGATCGGTTGCTTAGGAACCATTTGATAACCCTCCCTGAGTAACCAATGAATGAGGGGTGAGGGAGCCGCTCAGTGCCCAAAATGTCCTTTTTAATGTTAGCTCTTCAAACACGGGAGGTCCCATATGTTTTGTAAGTGGCTCAGGTTGTGGAGTCTGCAAAGCTGTTTAAGACACAAACCTTTTTTCAGAAGCCTAAAGTCCGAGTCTAGACCATTTCCCTCTGTGCCTGAATGCTCTCTGAGCACAAGGGGGTTGCAGCTTCAGGACTGGGAAGTGAAAACTAGTTGGATGTTTACACCTGAGGTGCTCAGAATGACGAGATTGGGGAAGGACAAGGAGAAGCCTCCAGTCTCAGGCCCAGAGCATGAACAAAGGAAGGAAGACATAAGCAGAAGAAAGACAGAAGATGTAATAACTGATTTTCAGGGGCTGAGTCAGAATATTTGGATTACAGGCCCATGATCCATTATCTCCAATTCCAGTGTCCCAAAACTGAGAGCTCTCTTTGCCTTTCTATTTGGTGGCAAAACCTGACCTAAAACAATGTGAGGCAAATTAGGATCTTAACTCATTACACTTAGGGTGACTGTTCACGCCCTTAGCTACAGAAATATTAATGAGTTTAATTATACTGTCCCAGACCCTGGGGCTGTTACATAAAATATGATGTTTGCACTTATTGCCTTCCTCAAATTTGCAAATGTCTGAAATCTGAAACACATTTGACCTCGAAGATTTTGAATAGGGGCCGTGGGTCTGTTCAGCATCCCCAGAAAGTGAGAACAATAGCCACCAAAAAAGACCAGTAAGGGAAGCAATGTGATTGCTTTACATGTGCGGTTTTACCACACTGCTCTCTCTCTTTGGGAGAGGAAATAACCTAGAGATAATTAGATACACTTCAGCACTTGTTTTCTAGATGAAAAGGCTTCAGATGTGTGTTATTTCCCTATGGCACTGAGTTCTGAGTGGAAGCGTTGGGTGAAGTGAATGATAAAAGCAACGGTGAACAGCAGTAGACACGAGCCGCCTGGAGACGGAGCGGGAGCTGCCATCCCAGAGGCCCTGCCTCGGGCATCCCCTGCCTCAAACCTGCGGAATGTTACCACAGGGCAAAATCACAGCTGGATTGCACCTGAGCAGCCTCGTGCCTTGCAAAGAACTGTTTGCAAAAACAACACAAACGGAGCTATTATGACTACTGGACTAATAAAGACTACTAAACTGAAAATGAGAGACATGTTTAGAATGAACGTCACAATGTTGTGTTATCTGCACCAACAGGATTGTCTTCCTTCCACCGGTGTGATTGTTCCCCTTCCTTTCCTCAGAAATGCCCATCGCCTTTGCTTTCTAACTGGAACCGTATCTGCTCCTGTGCCTGAATTGATGATTCCCAAATAGCTATTTTTATTGATCTCAATAAATGCCTATTGTCTTTCACTTTGAAAGGCCTTTTTTAAAACAAGATTTTATTCACTTTTTTTAGAGAGAAGGGAAGGGAAGGAGAGAAACATTGATGTGGGAGAGAAACATCAATCTGTCGCCTCTTGCATACATCCTGACTGGGGACCGAACCAGCAACCCAGGCGTGTGCCCTGACCTCGAATCAAACCAGCAGCCCTTCACTTTGCAGAGCAGTGCCCAACCAACTGAGCCACACCAGTCAGAGCTGAAAGGCCTTTTACTTTATGTCAGTGAAACGTAACTGGCCCAGGAGTTCTGAGCCTGGCCAACAGGAGCAAACTGTGGTCCTCTCAGCTGCACTGCATGCATGCACGGGTGCACTCTGATGTCAATCATTCGTTCACTCGTTCATTCATTTATTCACTTATCCAATCATTAAAGAGCATTTTGAGCCTGTGTTAAGTGCTAAGCTCAGAGAAAGAACTTGGCAGGCTTTCAGTGCAGTGGAGTTTTCAGTACAGTGAGAGAGATCCACAATCACACCAGGATGTAATATGTGATGACAGGGTGCTGTGGAAACTCCAGCAAGCACAGTCAACCGAGCCTTGGGGATAAGAGAAGAGACATGTCTCAGAAGAACTGAAGTGTCAGAAAAGCGATGGTGGGCAGAGAAGGAGGTCGCAGCAAAGGGAACAGCTTACATGAAGCACAGAGGTGCAGAATTATGACCTGCTTAAAATAAATACACAAAGTCTAGTCTGATGGAGCAAGGAACAGGGCTGGCATGAGGTAGGTGTGAGTCTGAAGGTGGGGTGGGGATGGGAATGCCACTGAAACGTTTCTGAGAGCCGTGGTATCTGGCTGCAGGTCCTACAGTCTGTGTCACAGGGGCTGCGCTGTCCCTGCTGTGTTGCCTGGACAGCCTCCCTACCTCAGGGGCAGGGGCGCTAGAAGAGCTGGGTCAGGACTCAGAAACAAAAAACAGAACCTGGGACTCAGGGAGGACCCTGGGATAGGGAGGGCACTGGGTGTGCTTCAGGGGTCAGGCAGGCTGGAGGAACCAGGCATGTCAAAGGTCAAGGCAGCAGAAGTCCACAGCCTACGGAGTCAAAGGTTGGCTGTCCAGGGAAGAGGCCCCAGAGCATCTGGTTTTCAGGCCGATGTTCTCTGCGCTTTGTGCAGGTCTCACGTCTCCTGGTGGAGAACTCGGCAGGCACAGCTCCTGCTGAGCAAAGCTATAGGAAGAGGGGACGTGCCTGCTGCCCCTCTAAGGCCAGCCCCGCACAACTGCTTTGCTCTGACTGTCCTCACCTGCTACGCTGTCCTCACAGGGATCCTGTGACGTGGTGGCGTGGGCTGGAAAGGACTTTCTGTGCCTTGTCAAACTGTGCTCCTCTGACACTCTGCCAAAGTGGGTGCAGATCTCCTCAGAGGAGTTCATGGCCTTCAGGTCAATGTCAAAGTGTTTTATTCTGACCTGGAGCCCATTTAATTAATTCTTCAGGAAAGTCAAGGATCCCCTTGAGTGTGGGGGTTCCTGAGTGGGAAAACCACAGGGGCACTTGGAGAGTCTGGGCTGGACTCGCCAGTCCCAAAGGAGGGTGTGGCGAGGGGGGCAGGATCTGGGGGGTCTTGGATCAGCTGTGATTCGATCCCACCTGATAGTTACAGTTCCCTACAACCGGCAGAAGTCACTGTCAAGGAGTTACACACCTGACTTGGGAGAAGGGGCAGGACTTAGAGACTCTAGGGCCGAAGGATTCCTTTGTATGGACAAGCTTGGCTCCAGAATCAAGATCTACACATAGATTTTAAGTGTTGTTAATACATTTTTTTTTATCAAAAAGAATATGGTGAGCCTATTTGGAAACACAGTCTCTTAAAGATGCTCATGACCTCCAGCTCTCACAGCAGAGGTCGGCGTTCTGGCTTTACCCAACACAGACATGCAGAGGCCAGGAAAGTAGGAATTTCAGTAAAAATTTAAGTTTGCCACTTGAAGACATTTCCCTAAACAGCAGGTTTTTGTGGTTAATTTTCATGTGTTAATATCGTCCTGTTTTTCATTAACTGTTGGTTGTATAAAGCATTTATGCTTCTTTTTCTTATGACTCCTCTAAACTAATTTTCTGAACATAATTCTGAAAGCCTTGTTCCAAAACACTTAGGGAAAAATGCTTAATGAGGTAATTATTTTGTAGCGAACAAGGCTTCTTTAGAAATGTATTGTGGTTTGTTCACCTCAACTCAGTATCTGTGAAGCGCCCTGGACATGAGGGACACAGCGAAGAGGCTCCCCGTCCTCTGAAAGGGCGTCACCTGGCACAGGACGGACATAAAGCAAATCGACAGTGATCGCACCAGTGACAAGTGCTGGGAGGGAATCTTTTGTTAGAAGGGAAATTTGGTCAGAGCAGGAGCCTGGTAACTCTGTAGCCCTGTCCCCTCTCTGCGACAGAGGGAGGCACGGTGGTCCTGGTGGTAGGACTGGCTACTACAGGGACCACACAGGAAACAGTTGTGAGAAGCTCTTTGGTGAGCTCAGGTCCCAAGACAGGACACCAAGGTCAACTCCACACCGAGGCCGGCTGTGACCTGGCCTGGCATTCATCCTGTGGCCGGACTTGCCTGCACGTCCCTGTGTTTCTGTCTTGTCCATTTACTCTCACACTTTGTGTTGGCTATTTTACTCCTCAAAGTCTCTAGAACCAAGTAAGAAAACCCTCAGTCTGCCCCAAGCAACACATTTTATTATTAAGATACAAGAAAAGATAAAGAAATTATCAATAGCCATTCATTTGCCAGGACCTGGCAGGTGTCACTCAGCACCTGGCAAGAGCCAGCTGGCCACCCGAAGCTCTGGGGTGCACAGACCCCAGGAGCAGACACCCATCGCTCCCGATCTGAGCCCCATCTCCAGGTCCACTCAGCCACAGTGATACTGCCACTGCTAGCTCTGATCCACCTCACAGCCCTGACTCACTGCTGCACTCCCTGTGCTTCGCCGCCGTGTCGGTTTTGAGAACTTTTGGGCATCGGCGTAATTCCTGGTCAGCTGTCTGATTCTCTGGGTCAGGTGCCCAGGGCCCTGTCTCCCACCTGCAGTTCCTGTTTGCCAATCAGAATAAACCCCACTTCAGGACAGGTGGTTATAAAGGGCCTGGCTCTGGGGGGACGAATTCTACAAGCAGCCCTCTCCTGGCTCCTGCATACCCAGCCAGCACATTTCTTGTTGTTGAGGAGCCTGGCCTGGATTTCAGTCCTCACTACCCTCTGGGCCAGGTGTCTTGTCTGAGGCATAACTTGTACAGTAGGCTGCAGTGGTACTCCAGGTAAGCATCCTTGGTCCGGTCAGCCTGCTCAGGACTGTGAACAGGTAGTACCACATGCCCTCCGGGGGAGGGACCATTCTGAAGGGCTGTGGGTGCTGTGACCATAGGAACAGCCAACCTTGGAGTACCATCCTCAAGGAAGAGAGATGGGCAATATATGAACCAAGCAGCGTTGGACACAGCAAGCCTAACTGAGCAATTAATTAGCATCTTGTCTTTTTTTTTTTTGCCATGGTAGGAAGGCACTTTCCATTAACCAGTAATGTGACAGGGTATTCTTTCTTATTCCCAAAGACATTCAGGTTCCAGATTTGTGGGCTCCCTTGCTCTATGGAAGTTGATAACCTTTTTCCATTCTAGACAAGGTGGGGGTAGGTAATCCTCAAAATCACCACCAGCCAGTTCTTCATTTGAAATACGTAGGCAGATGAAGAGAACATATCCAAGGGGAAGGAATAAGTGTGTTAGGAAAAGAGAGAGCTTTCTAAGGTTCAGGGTCAGCGGAGCCCTGCCCTGTGATTATGGCAACATCAGGGTGCAGGACCTGGGGTCAGGGAGGCTGCAGAGGTGCCTGGGAACTCTCACTTGGCTCCTTCATCCTGGGAGCCACAGACAGGATCCAGCTGCATGGCCTAGCTGGGGTGGGGACAGTGATGTCACTAGCAGACTTTGTACCTCATGATGGTCTATGAAGGGCAAGGCAAAAAGCACAGGGCCCTGTGAACTGCTGACCAGCAGCTCGGCAACAGAGAAGAGACTGCCCTCTGATGGGCAAGGAGGCTACTGGGGTTCATTTCTAACACACAAACAGTGCCTTCCTTTGGCAGCCATTGTAACCTCATATAGCGATGGAAAAGCTGGAACCTGAAAGGAATGGGATCTTACAGGCGATCTATTTTTTTGTGTGTATGTGTGGTCAAAAATTTTGAATAAATGTTTCCAGGTGTCAGTGTTTGACTTTTAGTTACAGACAGATGGCTGGCATTTGGGGTCATGCAGATCCAAATTCATTTTAGAATTGGGCAGTGGACACAGTTCATATGCGGTCTTCTCTATATAAAAGTAAACGGCAAGCAGTAAAAGCATTCTAGACACCCCGCCCCATTTTTCCTGTGGAAGCACTAGGGAGGGGTTGGAGGCCATGACAACCAAACAAAATCATGTTCCAAATTGTCACTTGCGCATGGTAGAAAGTGGTCACTTGGAGGCGAATCTGGCTTGATTTCTATAGAAGAAACAAAGCCCTTCCTGCCCCTTGGGCGTCATGGGGCTATCAGTGCCTGTTACAGCTGCTGCCCCACCACCGGCTTCCGAGTGCACAGCATCGTGTCTTCCCTGCACGGTTCCCGGCAGCTCCCCTGCCAGGCCTGACACTCATGCAGTGTCTGCCAGTCCAGTCTCCACAGTGTGAAAAGAGACCTTTTCAAGTTCAAATGTGGTCATTGATATCTCCTTCAATGGCTTCCCACTGCTTGGAGCATAAAAACCCAAATCTGTATGTGGTTTTTTGGGCCCGACATACCGGCCTCGTTTTGCTCCACAATTCATCTCGCTGTCTTAGCTCCATCCCACGGCTTTCTTTCTCACTCTTGGAAAGACCAAAATCTCTCCCATCTTGAGTCATTTCCTCACACCATCCCTCTCTGTGACTGCCTTCCTCTCCCATCTAATAATTCACATTTATCCTTCAGGCCTCCTGCCAACCCCCACAGCCCCAGGGCAGACTTTGCAGAACATCCTGTTGGGGTCAGATCCCATTTTTACTCAACACTCCCATGTGAGATACAAGGTTTGACCAGGAGGTGTCCAGCCACGTGATATGAAAAATAGAGACACTTATTGAAGAAGACAAAAGACACAAGAAACAGTGTACATAAGACTTGAAAGTAGGCACCTTGGAACTTCACACAGTTCTCCAAATAGCCATAAGCTGCTCCAGCATATTTTCCTGAATCTCATTGAAGGTCTGAAATCCCTTCCTTTTCAAAGATGATTTCAATTTTGGGAAAAGCCAAAAGTCACAGGGTGCCAAATATGGGCTATAGGGGGCTGAGTCACCTGAGTGATTTGATGTTTTGCCAAAAAATTGTGCACAAGATGAGACGCATGAGTAGGTGTGTAGTCCTGATGAAGCTGCTGATCACCAGTTGCCCATAGCTGCAGCCTTCTGAATCATCTGAATAGTTTCTGTGTAGGCATCTTAGAGCTTAGTGCAAAATTTGATGCAGATTTATTGCTCTACTTGCTCAGTCATTTTGAATGCAATGGCCACACAGTACTCATGCTCAACTCAACAGCATCTACTGCCCCCACTGACTAATACAGTAAAGTTGTCATTCTTCATGCATGCACATTCCAGTCCACTCTCCTTGGCTGCCAGGTTACATCCACGTCATGCAAACCATTCTCGTTATATTAACAGTGGCTGGACTTTTTCTGGACAGACCTCATATGCCTGTTCCTCACACAAGTGTCACAGTTGTAAGTTTATATTTGTGATATGATTTCACTAATGTCCCTCTCCACAGACTCTAAATACCACATGGACAGGGACCACCATGACCATTTGCACCTCCAGTTTTTTTACTTTCTGCTGTATCTTCAATGCCTCATGCTGTGCCTAGAATAAGTAGGTCTTCTATACTTCTGTCAAAGGAATGAGTGAGTGAGCATAGAACCATTGCCTGCTTGTCTGCATGTGGCCCGTAGGCACTGCCAGAAAACCTTAGGACCCAAACAGTCTGAAAACAGCAAGGCTGTATGATCTTTAAGGACCTGTCAGACCATAAAACCATGTGACAATGAAGGAGAGTTTCTAGGAAAGTGACTGATGAAAAGGAACACATCAGAAATAGGCTATCAGAAGGAACAAAAACAAAAAACATGTCTAAAACATACTCTTTCCTTCCCAAGCTGTTCTCGGTGACTTCTTCCTTGCTCACTGAAGTTGAGGTCTGGGTCTTATTTATCTTTATATTCCCAGTGTTTGGCATCTCGTGTGCAGCCAATAGTAAGTACTCAAGAAGTGCTTGCTGAGTGGAGAGAGCAATAGATCACCTAGAAAGATATGAACACAGTGACATTATTCTTCATTATCAAATTAAATTTTACATTAATCATAGATTGTGGTCATTCAATCCTTTTATTGTGATTTCATTAACTGCTCAGCAATCTTTGTGTTTGTATTAACCTCCCGGCCTCTTTCGTGTAATTGAATGCAATGGCTTGAAAGGGTTTGTGATGACAGGATCAGGAAGATTCCCTGCCCTCTGTTTGCTGTCAGCAGTGTGGGCAGGCGGAGTGGGCCTGCACATTCCTGGGCAGCTGATATTTCTGCTCTGACTCTCAGCTCTCCTGCACCATCTGCCCAGTGGGCTCCTTGCTGCTCCTGTCCCCAGCACATCCCCACAGCTCAGCTTCTGTCCTGCCTAAAGTCATGGATGCAGCCACCACTTCAGGAGAGAAACTTCAGAAGCTTTGGAAGCTACCAGCTCTGCTTCTGTAAAAACATATTTATTTACTCTAAGGGTTTGTCTCAACCCAGTTTGATCCCTTTTGTTCAGAAATGTCTGTTACTACTTTCTGGATGGTTCTTTAAAAGAGTTTTAATGAAGTTAATTTAGCTGACTTGTTACCCAGAGACCAGAGCAAAGGGTCTGATTCTGCAGATTCATGGAGAGGGTATCCGGTTGGGCCAGGGTCCTCTGCAGACTTCTGGTTCCTTAAATGAGCCATGTCCCAGGCCTTCTGCTCAAGCTGTTCCTTCTGCTCAGAACACCCTCTCTCCTGGCCTTGTTGCCTAGAGAAGCTCAGTTCATCCCTGGGCTCTCGGTATAGGTTGTACTTCCCCCAGAAGCCTCTCACACCCTCCAAGCCTGAGGGAAGTGCCGCTTTTCCAAGCTCCCAGCACCCTGTAGATCCCCCAGAACAGTTTTCAACAAACCACGTTTACTTATTTCTATTCCTCCTTAGAGCTAAAGCTGAGTGGGTGCAGGGGCTATATGTCTTAGCCACTGTCAAGTCTGCAGCACCTAAAATAGTGCTGGGCACACCGTAGGGATTTAATAGACATTTGTTATTGATCGTCAGATGAGCAGGTCCAGGATCCCTCTCATCTCACTGTTCCTGGGAATAAGGCTCCAGAGTCACAGGAATAGATGGAGCCAGGCTGTTCCCTCGGGGCCAGAAGTTCGGGCCTGACCTGGAGTGAGGGCTGGCTGGGCACTCTTCCTCCCTGTGTGCGTACAATCACGTAAAAAGCACCTTTTTGTTTATTATTTTATTAGAGACCTCCTTTATAACAACTTTTCAAAAATTTTGCCATCTACCTTGATGGCTATCTAAATGGTTATTCCCATTAATCATAATAAAAATAATAAATAAGTCAAGAGGAAAAGGCAGAAGCCATTTAGCTATAAAATGTCACCTCAATCAGTTGAATATAACCATATTTAAGATAGCATTTCTTATTAGCCGTAAAACTAGACTTTTCCAAGGAGGGTAATCCTCACAGTTGCCATTTAATTTAAATATCTTTTTGGAGATAGTTTATGTAGAAGTTTGTGTGCTTTTAAAAAACATACTCCACTCACATTCAATGTTTCAGCAAAACTTCCTGTGAGTAGATTACGTCTGCCTGCTTTTTGGCTTATCAAAGCCAAATAAACATAGTTCAAATAACTTGCCTAGAAGCTAGATAAGGTATTTTCATGATTTTAAAGGGAAAGGAATTCCTGTTTTTCTTCACATACTCTAATTGGTACTCACCTTTGAAGAGGACACCATCCATCGGGTTAACTCAGCGGCTCGCTCTGCTGCTGGAACAATATGAGACTGTGCTCCCGGAGAACACCCTTCCGGGACAGCATCCTTTTGGTTGTCAGGACCCAGGGTGTACTGTATTTATAATAATGTCCTCACTGTGTTAACATCAAGGGATGGTGACAGTATGCAGTCAGGCTTTTCACAGAAATTCTGTATTCTGTGTTATTTATAAGCCTTTTGAACATCGGGGAGTGCGCTGCTCAGAGCCACACAGACGGGAGGTAGGCATCACCCCGGTGAGCAAATGTACTCCCCACTGGGGCCCAGGGACTGCCTCATGCCTGGGGTTCCCTTTGAGCTCTGTGGAGGGTTGGGTGTGTAACAGGCAGAGCTTCTGGGGAAGACATCCAAAACTCACCCTTCCAATACCATGCTGTTTTGATTATTGCCACGAACGAAGAATTCAAAATGGATCAAAGACCTAAAATAAGATCAAACAATAAATTACATAGAAGGAAACATAGGTTCTAAACTTATGGACCTTGGTCATAGAAAATATTTTATGAATTTTACCCCTAACACAAGGAGAGTAAAGGCAAAAATAAATGAATAGGACTATATCAAACTAAATAGCTTCCGCACACCAAAAGAAACCAAAAACAAAACAAGAAGGCAACCAACTGAATAGGAGCTGATATTTGCAACCAAGAGCTCTGACAAGGGGTTAATATTCAAAATATATGAAGAACTCATACAATTAAACACCACACAAACAAACAATACAATTAAAAAATGAGCAGAGGGCTTGAACTGACAAGCCCCCTTCTTCTTCCAAGGTCTTCTTCTTCTTCCAAGAAGACATACAAACAGCCAACAGATACATGAAAAGATGTTCCACTTCACTAGCTATTAGGGAAATGCAGATCAAAACTGTAGTGAGATGCCACCCCACACCTGTTAGAATGGCTGTTATCAACGAGACAGGTATTAACAAGTGCTGGAGAGGTTGTGCAGAAGAAGGAAGCCCCAGTCACTGGTGGTGGGAATGTAGATGCTACAGTCACTACGGGAAACAGTCTGGCGGTTCCTCAAAAAACTAAGAATAGAGTTACTATATGACCCAGCAACCCCTCTTCCGGGTATCTACCTGAGAAACTCAAGAACATTTATTCACAAAGTCATATGCACCCATATGTTCAATGCAGCATCATGCGCAGTGACCAAGACATGGAGACAAGACAACCAAGTGACCTCTGACAGAGGACTGGGTAAAGAAGATGCGGTGCACATATACGATGCAGTAGTGCTCAGCCATAAGAAAAGAGGAAATACTGCCATTTGCCACAACATGATGGTCCTTGAGGATATTATGCTAAGTGAAATAAGTCTGTCAAAAAAAGCTAAGAACCACATGATTTCACTCATATGTGGGATATAAAAGAAACTCATAGACACAGACAATAATATGGTGGTG
Organism: Phyllostomus discolor; assembly: GCF_004126475.2. Taxonomy (NCBI): domain Eukaryota; kingdom Metazoa; phylum Chordata; class Mammalia; order Chiroptera; family Phyllostomidae; genus Phyllostomus; species Phyllostomus discolor. Next base: position 110,897,036 of record NC_040904.2, read on the forward strand.
ACCAGAGGGAAGGGGGCTGGAAGTGGGGAGTAAAGGGGGCCAAGTATTTGATGACGGAAGATGATTTGACCTGGGGTGGTGGGCACACGAAGCAACATACAGATCATGCATCATAGGAATGTACACTTGAAACCTGTATGATCCTATTAACCAATGTCACCCCAAAAATTTTAATTAAAAAAGAAACCCTCACTCTTCCAGTCTAGAGAATATCTTTACGATACCATCACCTCTAAGAAAAGCTGACCTGTGGATTCCACATGAAGGACCAGGTCTGCAGTGCCAGAAATCAGCCTTTGCTTCTGTCGAAGTTCAGTGTCAGCTGTGCTGTTGTGTTGGGGCCGAAGGAAACGAGCCTCCTCCCTCACTGGAGCGCAGGCCTCTGTGTGCTTGGCTCCAGCGTGTAACGAAGTCCCATTCCCGCATGGTTAGTTGAAGTGAAAAACTTATGAAAGGGTTGGAGCCTGTAGAGATAATGGAGAATCAGAGCATGCTTTTACTTAATGTGTCAGAATTTATATCTTACTCCCACACAGTCTTCTGTGAATCCGATGCCTTTCCAAGGCAGCTCCCGTTCATGTGGCAACTCAGGGACCCAGGCAGGGTCCATCCTGTGGTTCCCCCACTTCATGATAGAGAAAGGGGAGGGAATGTTGTCACAGAAGGGAGATGTCCTGGGGAGCATCCCTGGGATCCCTGTCCCCTTCTCCATGCAGCCATGATAAATGATAGTGTCACTTGACATGAAGACAGTAAGACCTAAGAGCTCAGCCCTCTTGGTAGATACTCATTGTTCTTACACAGAAAAGTTATGGTGTATAGATTTTAGACAGTGGAAACTTTGTTTTTAGTTCCAGCTCCAAGTAGGGAAAGAATGGACTTCAACCCCACCCATGCCCCTCTTTTCTGTCACCATGACAGAAAGCACCGATCCAGAAGGGTGGCCACAGCCCTCTGAGCAGAAATCACTGATCATGCTTGAGGAGCACCAGCCCAGACATGGGGCACTCAGATGAGAGAGACAGAGACACAGAAGCTGAGGGGCCTCGGGCCTTGGGACTATCACCTCCCAGCAGAGCAAAGCCTTCCTTAGAAATCAGCTAGGAAAGACTGATACTTCCACATTTCACCGTAAGTGAGCATGTGAGCAATTAACAGTGTTTTAAGTAATCAGGGCCCAGAACACAGACGCAGGCATCCTAGGGCAGATGTCCCAGCATGGGGGTGACCAGAGACACAGAATGAGGAATCCAGTGCAGGCCACAGCTATCTCTTTAGCCACAGAGGTGGCTCAGGATCAGAAACAGAATTGGAAATGTGTTGAGCATTTTTAAGGCACTACAGGTGCTTTTTATATTAAAACACCCTCAATTCTCACAACTTATGAGGTAGGTACTATTTTTTTAATCCTTATCTGAGGATATGTTTATCCTCCGATAAACATATTTAGAAAGAGAGGAAGGGAGGGAGAGAGAGAGAACATCGATGTGAGAGAGAAACATTGATCGGTTGCCTCCCATACGCGCCCCAACGTGAGATTGAACTTGGAACCTAGGTAGGTGCCCTGACTGGGAATCAAACCCACAACCTTTTCGTGTATGGAACAACACTCCAACCAACTGAGCCACCCAGCCAGAGAAAAGTAGATATAGTTTTTATCCTTAACTGAGGCAGATAGAAGTTACCCATTATGCCCTAAGTCTGGAGCAAATTTGGATGTGATGTCAACATTCTAAACACTTCGGCTTAGCTGGTCTCAAAGAATCTTTTCTTACTCTTGGTCAGCGAAGTGAGACACGAGGCCTTCCAGATGAAGACTTCCAGGCATGGGCTGTGGATGGAGAGGCCTGGCGTCAACAGGTGAGTCGAGGTTCTGGACTGGTGAATTTCAGTGGTAGATATTCCCCTCTGATGTCCCAAATAAGGATATGATTTATTAACATTATTTTATACTATAGAATTTAATACAAATTAAAGTTGGTTCCCCAGCCCTGAAGGGAACCTTAAGGCTTTCACAGCCAGAAGTAGTTCCCATTCTACTTGACACTAAGTCCCTCACTCACTGCCCTACACAGGACCTTCCTGTGGGCGCCCGCCCGCACGCTCCAGGTTGGTCACGCTGGCAACTTCAGGCCAGGGGAAAGGAACGGGCTCCCCCGACAAGGCCCACAGAAAGTCTGCTGGGGCCTGGAAAGTCTTGCCTCTCCCTAGAGGTCTCTTTTTCTATTTCAGAACAATTCAGAGAGCAATTCAGGTCCCAGAGAGAACACCATTAAGCGCCATCCAATCCCTCTTTAGGCTGAGAGTGGAGGGGTCTGGCCTGACACAGCCCGTGTTTATCAGGAGCTTCAGGCAAGTCTGGGCTTGAGTGGCCATTTATAGTGCAGGCTGCCAGGTGCCTATTTCTGTGACAGAACCAGGGGTCTGCTGGGACAGAGCAAACCCGAGGGAATGAGTCTTGTGAACAAGGATGATGACAGTTAGTGGGCTGTTGGGGACACAGCAGGCTCCCAACCCCGTGTTGTCCTCCTGCCTGTCCACATGACCTTGCTCCACTCTGGGCCCGGAGAAGGGGTGTGAAAAAACCTAGAAGAGCTTTCCCCAAGCTCATGGTGAATGGGGGTGCTGTTGCAGGGAGGAGGTGCGTCCCTGAACTGGCAGAGATCACAGTGTGACCTGATGCCCTGAGGATTGTACGCAGCAGCATTGGGAATACCAGATGGTTTAGGCTCACAGTGCCAGCTCGGTGGGCAGCCCAGTGTTGACCAAGGACTGGGGCATGAACAGGAACAGGAAGCAGCTGCTTTGGCTGTGATGGGAGGTGGTTTTCCATCACTTTGGAGGGGCTCTCGTTGGCTTTTGGCAAATACATAGCATCGAAGGTCTTGGTAGCAATGACAGCAGGGACCTCCCCTACTAGAGGAAAAGAATGGCAGAAGTGAGGGGAGAAGCCAGAGTATGCCATTATACTCTTTCTGTGATCTTGACTTTTACCCCAGACTTAGGGAAACCCACATGCTACAGTAGTCTAAACCCACGGGTTGAAGGAGTCTTCTTTTCTCTCCTAGTTCCAAGCAAGAGTAGAAACCCAACACTGAGCTATTAAATCTCCTGGTCACCTATTCTGGGATAATTAGGCCAAGAGGTGTGGATGGCCTAGGCCAGCAATCATTTAGCATACCTGGGCAGGACAGCATACCCTGCCTTCCAGCCAAAAGTCTTTAAATACGTATTCACTGATTATTTGGGGGAGAGATGAGCAAAGACCACTGCTGGCAGGAGTCGGCATCCCCTCTTACCATCGGTGTTTGGCTGGGACAGTTCTCCATCATGCCAACTTTTCTGCACATTTCAGGTGTCCCAGCATCCCTGGCCGCTGTTTCCTAAACCATAGTAACCTCCCTAGACTCAGGTCCCATAAACCCCTGGAGAGGCAGCGTCACCTTGCCAAGAACCACCAGCAGACATTGCTGAGCACAGAGAAACTCTGCAGGTGCTCCAACCCTCCTCCTCAATGAGGAGCCTCCTGCCAAACATCCGAGGATGCCAGGGCCACAATTTGGAGGGCATTAGCCTCCCCAAAGTGATTCATCACAACACTCCTTTCAACCACATCTAGTGCGTGCTTATGTCAAGGGAAGTTCTGGAAAGTAAATTCTCCCCATCATTATATTTCGTGCTGCCTCATTGAGCCTGGCTGCCTGGCTAATCCACCCTTTAATCTATTTCTGGGGCTGTTGCTACCCTGTCAGCCAGAAAGTGCTTCCTGGCTCATTTTCTGCTCATTTTAATCCTGCTGACTGATTTGCAAATCCACAGCTTCTCACTCCATGTTTGGTTGAGAACCAAGCTTACCCCTGTTAAGAGCAGCGGGTGTGTTTGCATTCATCTCTGTGCCCCGTGTGCTGCTCCTTCTCTTCCTCCTTCCCTCAGTCAAACGGAAAGCCCATTATCAAGTAGTTTATATATGAAATAGTTGACTCAGAGTTCACATTAATAGAACTATCGCATCTTGGATTTTATACAATGACATATAAATTTGATACTTATTTTTGCCGCACATACTACGCCAATAGCTTCTGAAACATGTTTCCCAAATGAACACCAGCTCGCATGTCTCTGAAAGTCTATCCTCCTTCAGCGGCTCCCCAGCGCCTACGTGGGAGAAGTTGGAATTCTCTGGCTAAATATTCAGGCCTTTCATAATCAAGCCTCATCTTCTCTCTCTCTCCAAGCTTCCCTCCTATGTACTTAATCCTATACCCACGTGGAAAATACCAGTAGCTGTGACTTTTCCAGGTCACAATGAAAACTTCATAGAGATAGACGCCCAGTTACCCAGCAACTCCAAGGACACTGCGCACTTTCTGCCACATCTGGGAAAACAGTGTATGTTGTATTTCTGGCAATGTAGTGTGCATCAGACCCAACGCATGGTTCAAATTCCCCATGAGCCTCTCATGCTCACTCCCCTTCTGCCACGACAGCAGCCCAGAACCGGCCAACAAAAGACTGAGGCATTCAAGTTTAGTGTTTGTGCTCCAGGGTCTCATGTCATTATTCCATTTTTCTCTTCACAGTGCCCTGGTACACCATGTCTTCGGAAGTCCCGTCTGAACCGGGACAGACAAACTCCCACATCAGTTGACACGGTGAAGTCACAGAACTTCCCCCCAGCTTTAATAACTAGAAAAATGGGCAAAATGTATGACGCAAGAGTTCTCGTTCATTGGACAACAGGCAGCAGAGGACACTGCCGTCTGAGGAAAGGGAGACATTGAAACGAGCCCTACATCGCCTTGGGTAGTCAACAGCAGTCTGCAGAGAGCATCTAGGCTGGGGTCAGAGAAGGGAACCCAAGCAGAACATGGCAGTTGGGCTGAATTGAGTAAATAGAGTCAGAGTTCAGTGAGGCCAAATTGGCTACAATTTCCAGGGAAAAATATCAGAGAAGAGGGAACTTCACAGAGAGAGCACTCCAGATGTCTGCAGAGGGGTCCTACGAGTGTGTGGATGAGGACTGATGTGTGTGCATGTGCAAGGAACTGCCTGAGGCCAGGAAAGAACCATCAGAGAGAAGCAGACAGAAAAACCAGTGGAGCTCATGCAGGACTGGGAACAATGCGTGCTCCATCAGCCAGGGAGGAAAGACCTCATAATACCTGGGGAACTGGGTAGTGGCCTCAGAGGATACTGTCTTAGAGGTGGGGCCAAGTTAGCCTTCGATCTGCCCTAACAAAATATAGAATCGAGGATTGATTTAGACCTCAGAAGGATGAAATTGCTTAACAGAACATACCCCAACAACATACAGAGGCATACAACACCGTCCATAAAAACGTATAACCAAGTCAAACCCAAAGCACAGCATCCACTGAGAAAGTGGCATGTGTTCGATTCACCTGCAGGGCTTGTTAACACACCGATGACTGCACCTCTTTCTCCTCCCCCAGAGTTTCTGATTCAGTAAGTCTGGGACTGAGCCCAAGAATGAGTGTTTTAACAAGTTTCCAGGTGATACTGGTGCTGGTCCATGGGCTGCACTCTGAGAAACCTCAGCAGAGACAGGCAGCTCTCTCAGAACACAGCAAGTGTTGGAGTGGCCTTTGCATCCCTCACGCCTGAGTGGCGCTGGCACACGGCAATGCTTGACAGAGGTTCTGGTGAGTAACTGAAAGAGTATCTGATCAAATTACAGTCTACTGACACCCCAGCTGAAATCATTATAGCCTCGTTACCAAATTGTACACTGCAGTGGTGTACCTATGTAAAAAACCATAAAAGAAATATTAGCTATTTGTCACTTTTATGAGGGGGAGGGGCAAAAACCTGGAATTACCTTCTGGAGGTCGGGCCCCTTGCATTACAGGTTTCCCCTGCTAGGTGAGTGTTCTAGGAACCCATCTGTAGTACTGTACCAGCTGGCATTGTTGTGAGAAGCTATGTTCGGCTTCAGTGAATTTTTTCTGAAGATTCTTTCAAAGCATTTGCCCATTTCATGACGGGGGATTTACAAGCGCACCTTCCCACACCACGCTGAGTGCTCAGCAGCTTTTGACCAAGAATGGCATGACCCCCATGCCCCACCCTCTTCATTCACCTGATCTCACCTGCAAGTGACATTTTTTTTTGTTTCTCTGGATGAAAAAAGTTCTCAAAGAGAAATGTTTTGCTGATGTGGAAGAGGTGAAACAGAAAGTGGCAGAAGCACTAAAAGGCATCAGAATTGATGGGTTCAAAAACTGCTTTGAGCAGAGGAAAAAACATCTCTATAGGTGCACTGCATCAAATGGAGAGTACTTTGAAGATGACTGAAGTTTAAACATGTGAGAATAAACACACAGTTTTTATAAATAAATCAGAGTTTTGGGGTCTCCCCTCGTATCTTGTTATCTTACTCTCCCACAGAATAATTTGATACAATTTAAAAATTTTAAACAGAGATAAGACACTTAAAGACAAAAATTTAATAACAAGAAAAACAGTTTAAAGAAGCAGGTATGTAGCAAATTGCTGGGAATTTTTCTGAAATTAAAGACAAAAATTAACTTGGTGCCTCAGAGTTAACTTTAATCTCCAGCAAATGATGATGAGCGTGGGCAGCAAAGAATTCAATAAAGAAGGTCGGCAAAGCTGGCAGATAAATGAAGAGAAGAGCCAGGTGCAGCTTTATTTTCCATCTCAGCGTTTGCCTTTATTGGATTCAGTCTCCTATATCAACCCGATTCCAGTTTCGCCAGTGTCCAGAAGAGAGGGCCTCTTCCCATCCTCCCTGCTCCTGTTCCCACAAGTTCTGCCTCTTGTCTGGTAAGAGTCCCCTCCTGGTTCCCGCCCTTCCTGATCCTCTTCTCCACTTTGACCTTCTCTGGAAAGACAGCTCTGAGGGAGCACATGGTTTGAGCCCTCCGTCCTTCTGGGGGCTGGAGAATGGAAGTGGTGAAGCTGGTGGCAATTCTAAGCAGATGCAAGCTGCAGTGTGGAAAGACGGAAAGTGCTCACGGGAGGTTGTCATGCGCCCTCAGAACATCCACATTGGGTTTCCTCTAGGAGCAACAAATGTTAATAACTGGAACCAGTCAGTTACAGAAACGTCACAGCCTAAGGAATGGTTTGGGTCAGGGAGAAGGAGCTTCAGGAAAGAATGGCTGTCTCAAATGGATCTCAGGCGGGTGGAGAGAGCCAAACTGATGTGAACTGATGGCAGCACATGCAACTGAAGGCAGGGTTCCGACAGGTGGGGCCTGGGGCACGCCACGCCACAGTCAGAAAGCAGGAATGTGGCCCTGTGTCCCCAGTCTGCCAGGGGGAGGCCCTGGGCTTCGCCTCGAAGAGAGCACTATGGCCCCACCCTGGCCTGACTCCTGTAGTCCTTTTGGCAGCTGTGTTTCTCCTGGGAAGTGACTGTCATTTCTGTCTCCATTTGCGTTCCAAGAACTGTCCAATAGAGGCTGTGTCTGCTGTCAAAAGTCCACTTTGCTTTTCTCTGACTGCAAGTAGACAAACATGGTGGCCCCCAGCAGACAGACACCTTGAGGGAAGCGTGTCGGACCCAAGACGGTGACAAGCGATGTGCAGATTTCCCCCAGCTGCTCCTGCTCAATGCCAGCTAGGTGTGCTTCTTCTCTGTGAGTGGCTCTTGGGCCCAAAGCCCGCACTGTTCCCTGGGGTGGGTTGGAAAGCACAGAGGCGTGGCCTGTGACTTATAGCCAGGCCTCTACCTTCAAGGGTCCACACCACAGAGAGAAAGGTTTTCCGAGTCCTTTCTATTTATCTTCTAAAAGCAGAAACCAGAAGCCCAAGGTGATACACTGCCATGACTCTCCGACCTTCCAAAGATTTTGTAAGAACATGAACCTTTGTGTTAAACCCTAACATCCTGATAATGCCAGAAGGGTTTCCATTTCCTCAGCTGTGCCCTGATTGACAGACACACCATGAGCAGAAAATCCAGCCGACAGTGTCAGCCTCTTTGGGCCTCATGAGGGGCCTTGCTCCAAGGGTCACCCTTACAGCTTTTCCTGAGCTTCATTACTGGGAATTGTCCCTAAGAGACTGGAATCTGAAACTGAAGCTGAACCCTTTCCCGTCGGGGCCTGAGAGAGGCCCCCATGTGCTGTCTCCTTAGATGACATCTTGTTTTTCTAACCACATATGGCAAGGGCTTTATCATCTGTTCCAGGCAACGTGGTGCAGTAGGCAATTATTGAGACTGTTACCCCATTTACAGGTGAGACTTTACTGAGGGTGGGAGTGGTCATGACAAGTACGTTCTCAAAGTCGGCACTCGGTGGAGCCAGCTGGGCCGGGGCCGCCGCCTGCTGATGGCCGAAGGAGCTCCGTGTCTCCAGCAACTCTGTCAGCATGCAGCCTATTTCAAACTGCATGGTACTTCCTGATCTACGAGTGCCTCCCATCTACTTGTGTATCTATCTTTGCAAGTTTGACTAGTGTAGGAAAGACCCACAAAGAGAAGTGGAGTTTGAGAGCAAAGGGAAAGAGAGTGGCTAATAATGAAAGAGACCTAACTAACATATTAAGTTTTCAACGTTGGATTTAAATACAGTATTAATGCCACAGTTTCTTTTGTGGTAGTGACGTGTTGGAACAGGGAGAAAACCTGTTTACCATCTGTTGTGCTTTCACACTGCACTTGGAATCTTGCAAAATGTCACTTTTCAACAAAAGAGCTCTCACCAATTTTGGGTTAGAAGCAGTAATGAATAATTAACTTTATTATTCAAAGAGACTAGAATTTTTTCTTTATGATATATTCCATTACCAAATGAATGAGTATATCTTTAAAAGTAGAATTAAGATACTTAAAGTTGTGGGTTTCCAATTTCTTATAAAATACATGGAATACTTCGGCATTTCGATCACGGTACTGTTGAGGAAAGGGACTGCGTGCTTCAGCCCCATCCAGCAAGAGCGGGCCTCTTCCTGCCAAGCGCAAGCTCCTTCACCTGGCCGGGCAGATCCAGGGTGCAGATGGGAACTCAGCCTGGCCACCTCCCCACTGATAAATGAAGCTCTGCAGGCAGCCAGCTCCGTGTCAGCTGGGTTAAACATTTCAGGACATAATCACTTTTCTTTGTCAGTTTCTCTGCTTTATCTGATTACAAACTCTTTCCCTCTAAATTTCACTTTACATAATAATCAGGCAGGAGTATGATCATTCATTGCTGGCTCCCTCTGTAATCCTTTTATTCCGTTGTGTGAAATACAGACCAGAGTCCCAGAAAACCTTGCGTCCTGCAGTCTGAGTTAACCATCGTCCAGACACTTGAAGCCACACTCTAGAAAGCACAGGAGGTGGTGGGACATCCCGACATAGATGACCCTTATATGTCCTGTAGCAAATAAGCAGGGTTTGTTTCTCTCATGAATAGCTAACTTGATCGAGGGTCTCTTAGGTTCTAGTTCCTGTTTATATATGACTTTGAAGCATCTCAGCCACCCTGCAATGTAGCTGCTATCCTTATTTTTATAGAAGACATTTGAGGCTCAGTGAAGTTATGTAACCTGCCCAGGGTTATACAAGTCTGATTGATTCCAAGGTACAAGTCCTTTTCATCTCCGTACCCAGGTGTCTCCTGGATGATTGTACCTGTTCCTGGAGCTTGTGGTCTAGGCACCAGGTACCTCTGGGAGTCACCTTCTCTCTGCCCCAATGCTCAACCCCAACTCCAAATAGAAGATTGGTTCTGATTGCTGCCTTCTCTTGGCCTCTTGTGGCCCTTCTGGCTTCTCTCTCTGCCCACCTTTCCCTCAGCCACCTTAGAAGCCCCCCTAGGACAGAGAGGCCCTTTGTGCGGAAGAAGTCTGGGCGCATGCTTGACAGTCAGGGCACGCAAGCCCCTGCTTCTGCTGTCCTGTCCGATGACGGACAGCAGCACAGCCGTGCGCTTCTGAGGTGAATTTTAATCTTTGTTTACACTCTATTCTCTCTGTTTTAAAAGTTGCCTCAGCTCCTTTTTGAGGTTTTCCCTTCCCTTTCTCATGAAGAGCCAGTGCACATTTGTTGCACAGGGCAGACTGCAGCGCTGTCCCGGCGGCACCCAGGACATCCGGGTCAGGAGCATCGTAGGAGACGAGGGAACCTGAGTCGGCATGAGCCCGGCTTTGGGGGCTTCTTCCCTGGCAACTCTTACCTCTGGAAGAGGAATTGCATGAGGAATGGGGCAAGGCATGCTTTGCCAGCTCTTCCTCCCCTTTCTCGACCCCGGTAACTCCCATCCACAAGATGACTGGCAGAGCATTGTCTCGGCCTTCCACCAAGGACCCCTGAACACCTGGTCCAGATCTTGAGTTCCCACTGCCAGCAAGGTCTCGGGTTTTCTGAGGGCAGCACAGGCGGCAGGACAAGCACAGCACTGCAGTTCTTGATTCAACACCAGCACCAGCACCACCCCCCACCCCACCACTACCACCACCAACAACAATGAAAACAGAGCCCGAAGAGTATGAGATGCTCCATTTATTAAGTGGACTAGGCCTTTCTCCCTCAGAAGCCTGGGATGCCTTGGATGTTTTCCTCTCCCTGCCTTGTGTCACCACAGAACTCGTCATCACAGCTCTAGGAAAGAACAGCAGCTATTCTGGGCAGACCCATCAGGGCTGCAAAGTAGCCCATGGGCAAGGGGCCTCATGTCGTCTCCCCAGAAGCTGCTCTGCCTGAAGCTGTGCTGTCCAGTCTGGGTCAGAAAAGGAAGGAAAAGTGTGAACACCACACCTCCCCGGTCAGTGTTGTTAAGGAAAAAGATGGAGGCTTATACTGAGGACTGGTCATTTTCCTCTGAGTTTTTCACCTCCTGGTGCCCCGATTATTCAAGCTGGTGGCTCCCAAGCAGCGGAGCACAGGGGACTGGACCCTCGGTGCCCACCCAAGAGCGGTCCTCACCCTGCTCATGTTACCTTTGAGGGAACCTCTGAACCCAACAAGGAGCTGCAAGTGCTGATGCAGCAATTTGATTCAGCTCTCCCTGCATTTACGTCTGGCACCTGCCCAAGGGGCCAATACAGCCTGCATGGGAGCACAGCCCAGGTGTGCCGCCGGCCCCTCAGAGCAGACAGAGGTGGAGGAGCTGGGAGCGAGGCAGGTACCTGAGCAAGGAAGGAAGCAAAGACCAAGGCCAGAGAAGCTGGGCCAGGGTCAGTTCCAAGGCCCCGTTAGTCTGCCAGACCGAGTGACAAAGCACCACAGATTGTCTGACTTAGACAACAGGAATTTATTTTCTGACAATTGGGAGGCTGGAAGTCCAAGATCAAGGTGTCAGCAGGGCTGTGCTCCCTCGGAAGGCTCTAGGGGCAGATCTGCTCCTGGCCTCTCCCAGCTTCTGGTAGTTCCATGGCTGGTGGCAGCACAACCCTGTCTCCACGTGGCGCTTTCCCTGTGTGCGCGTCTGCCTCTGTGTCCAAATTTCCCTTTTCTGTAAGAACGCCAGTCACATTGGATAAGGGCCACACTGTACTCCAGTACAGTCTCATCTTAATTACACTGGCTAACAACCCTATTTCCAAATGTCTAAGTTTCCATTCTGAGGTACTCGAGGGTAAGAGTTGGAGGAACATTTTGGTTCATAACAAAGTTTACCTGGGAGGAGAACAATTTGCAAGTTGAAAGGTGTGGTGCAAAACAGTGGGTCAGGGTGATGCAGACACTGGCCCACAGTGTCCACGTCATTATGGATGAAATGAGACATTCTCATGGACTACCGAGTCCAGTGGAGGAAAAGGGACAGCATGGCTTTTCTCTCAAGGGGAGCAAAAGCCTCAGTCCTTGCTCCAATCAGCTTTTATTGCCTTACTGGGCACATTACAAGAAGGTCCTCATTAACTATGCACAGGCTCGCTTTGGGAGGTTACCTTTTACAGAAAACAAAGGAGAGGATGCAGGTAATCACATCACAGAAGAGGGATATTTGCAAATGAAAAGACAAAAGTAGTTGGACTGGTTACACTGATCCTTGGAAGGTTTTAGCATGGATTTTAGGAAGTTACTTTGCAGTAAATGTTTGCCACTGGGGGCTGGGCCCGCACCACGCAGGATGGTCTACTGAATCACGGTCCATGGTTCAGGAATAAGGTGACCTTTGCAGAGGCGATGGGAGGCCTGCCCCTCAGAGGCACGGGCTGCAGGGCACAGGGAGATGTTGAAGAGGCAGGGAAGGGTCCACCAGTCCTCCTGAAGGCTGGGTGCCCTGGGTGATCTTGAAGTGTTCCTTCAGTTCCTTCGTCACCGAGCAGGCACTTCCCAAGCCCCGCTATGTGCTAGGAGCTGGGCACACTGCCACTGCCACTGCCCTCCCCCCCACCCTGCCACCCCCTCCCCAAGAGCTCACACTTTTGCAGTTAAATAGCAACATTTTTATAGAGTTTAAAAAACAGTCACATTACTTTTCTAACCACACAGCTTGTCTTGAGGTAAACAGAGCTAAAAGGCAGCGCGACCTTTCCGGGGGCTGGCGCTAACATTGCAGAACAAAAGTTGTCAGGTGTCAGCTTTCCATTGGTTTCAAAATAAACAGTAATGGGCTGATGATACAGATAAAGTAAGAGAGGCAGGGCCCACCGAGAGGGAACATGGGTCATGGTGTCACTCTCTGCATATGGTTTTACATTTAAAGAAATTGTTACAGAACAAGGGGGGGGCCAAAGGCAATATACTACTATCGAAAGGAACCCTCCAGGTTCATTATGTCCACCTCCTTATAGGAAAGACATCTCTCAATGCCAGAGATTCATGAAAAGGAAAAGAAATATTTATTTAATGCTATACTGACTTAAAGTAGTGACCTAATGTCTTCACCAAAATCCCAAAGTCCCTTAAAACATCCACAAACACACACAGTCCTTCCTTCCCCCTTTGCCCAGTCTGGGGTACCATATCTCAGGAAAAGAAATAGAAGTCCATGGCTCAGGCAGCCCCTGGTTCTTCCCAGTAATCCATCTGGGCTGGTAGGCCTCCCTTAGTTCCCAGCACTATCAGCTGTGTCGCTAGGATCTCTGCTAAAGCCGGGTGGTGGTTCCCCCTACTAAAGCTGCGGGGGTCCCCACTCTGGCAAAGCCGCATGGCTCTCTTACATGTCTACAACCATGTGGCTCTCCTTTCTATTGCCACAGCTGAGTGGTCCTCTCTGCACAATGGCTGTGGGAGTCCCCACTCTGGCAAAGCCGCGTGTTTCTCTCTCTCTCAGGGCTGGGGAAGTCCCCACTCTGCTAAAACTACATGGTTCTCTCTCCAATGGCTGCTGAGTCTGGGTTTAAATCCCCATGCCAATCATCCTCTGCAGCCCCATTTCCGACTCCTCCCACAATTGGCTACACTTGCTAGCACTCTCATATCCTTCCAGCTTTACTGGGCTGCCATAGTGAGTCTGGGCAGGCATGGCCCCATGTCATGGAGCCAATCTTCTCCAAGCTCTCATGCAGGCACTGTAACTCGGGGGACCTGCCCCCCCAATTACATCTTTGGGAGCGATTTACTTCCATTCCCCTGGCTCAGAGCATGGCCACAGCTATTTAACATATCTATGCAACCAGGTAAAGGTTATAGATATGTTAAATGACCACGCCAGAGGTTAGCTGCAAAGCTGTTGCTATGCAAAACATCTCTTAATAGCCATGCTCCATTTGTCCCTTCCCCCAGCCCACACTTGTCAGGGGAAGGGGTGAGGACATCCTAATATTTCCTGGACACCTTGAGTTCTGGGCCCCATTCCAAATCCCTATTTGGGGCCCCCTCTTGGCTGTACCCTGTTACAAAATGACTGTTAATTAGGCTCTGCTGAGGCCAAGTGGGAGCAAATTTATGTCTGATCTTCAAGACAGAGCATCTCTCCTCAAGGCTACCCGAATTTACAATCATTCATTTGCAGGTATTTATACAACAGAGTCTCTTGAATAATAGAGTTAAATTTAATACAGTGCGTTTTGTTGGGAAAGCGTGGATGTTAGAGCCAGACACACCAGTCTCCAGTCTGCCATCACCTCCTGGGTCACCTTGTTGAGGTGGCTGCTCCTGCTGTTTCTGGTTGGCACAGTGGAAGAAGTAATAAAATTTTTCTAGAATTTTAATGAGGACTAAACAAGATAACACATGAAAGACCCTAGCTTGACCCTGGCACACAGTGGGTGTTTATAAAAATATTTCCCGAGCTTACATCTCCCCCTGCTGTGGCTTCACAGGAATTTTGAGGGGCCAGAGCTGGGAAATGGGGAGGCAGGGCTGGGGGCCCAACACAGGGACTGGCTCAAAACAGGACACAGACACGGGAAAACGCACCAGGAACTGACAAGTGAGCAGCTCATTCATTGTCAGAGACCTTCAGAAGTGTATCAGAGCAGGGCCACGAAGCCGAGGGGTCTGTGACAGGTGGGTGTGACACCTTCCCAAATACATTTTGATCCATCCACTTTTGTCAACCCCAGGGCTGCCCCCTGAGGTCCAGATACTGAGCTCCTTCAGGTTCACCTAACTCATTTCCCAGCCTCCTGAGCCTCCTGCCCATCTGCTCCTCCCCTCTGCAGTAGGGATGCAAATCCGAGCTCATCCACCTGGTCTTAAAGCCCTCCATGTGTGCCTGCTAGCTGTTTTTCATACAAAGTAGCATTTCTTCCCATGGTTTATAGTCAGCTGGCCTCCTTGCTGACAAGTATGCTGAAGAATGTCAGTCCCTCCATCCTACTAAGTTGCACATGGTCTCTGGGCCTTTGTGCATTTGTCCCCCAAGCTCAGAACACCCTCACACCTTGTCTTCTTTTCTGGTGTCTTTTATTTGCCTCTCAGACTCTTGATTTTATACATTTCTTCCTCTGGGAAGACCTCCTTGATTGTGTGCCCAACACAAAACTAAATTGATATCCACACTAATCTCTAAGTTACTTGAAGTCACCTCACTCAGGTGACGGCAGACAATGGCATTCAGTAGATATTTGCTGAATAAATAGATCTACCTGGCAGTGGAGCTGCAGGGTCAATTAGCACATAATGTTGAGCTAACTTACTCTAAGCTCATACTTAGTGTTCCCCACCTGTGTCAGTCAGGGCTCCAGCAGGAAACAGATGGCTCAGTAAACTGGGAAAATCTGCCTGTGTTCCTGTGACCAGGCGCAGGCCTGGCTGCCTGCTGCAATGAAAGGCAAACTCGTGAGACACATGCTGGTGAGAAGGAAGGTGGTTTATTCGAATGCCAGCAATCTGAGAAGATGGGGACTCTTGTCTCAAAGCCCATCTTAACATCTCAGTGCCAGAAGGGGTTTTTGTAAGGAAGAAGAGGGAAAGCAGAACAAAGAGAATAAGGGGAGAGGGATGAAAAGTTCTCTACATGCAGACCAGCACAGATCATTCTGATAGAGACCCCCAAACTGGTCAAGTGACAGTCTGGTGCATGCCATCCTGGTTTTCATCATCCTGGTTTTAAGGTTGAAGGTCAGCAAATCTGCCAGACCTAGGATGCCTGAAGGTCGGAGCCTGTGTTTTTTGAAGTCAGTTCCTAGGATTCTTGTCCAAGCATGCTGTTCATCTACAAGCCGCACATTAGTCAGAGTCAGCACTTAGGGAAACGACGTCAAAAGACTGGTGGGGTGGCTTACCATTCCCCACTGTTACATGACCAAGAAACTTTCTGCAAAGATGTGAAGGGTCAAGAGAGAGGGAGAAAAACCTGCCCTGGGACTAAGAACAGCAGGAAGCCACCACCTCCTAGGCCTGACAAGACAAGCAGAGAAGGCTGTAGAACCTCAGGGCTATAGAACCTCAGGGCTGTAGAAAGGGAGAGAGCTTCTGGCTATGAGCTGCGGCCTTTAGATGGGGAATGTAGCCACTGCCCATGGTGTCCCTGCTTCTGCCCTCCCTTCTCCCATGCTTCTACCAGCCAACTCTGACAGACCACCTGTTGGCTCTGAGCAAAAGTGGGTAAGGATGGGGTGTGATCGGTGGGAAGAAACAGAATATGCAGCTGTTCTAATAACCTAACAACCTGTCTAATGGCCTGCTCTAATAACCAGCTGGCATTAAGGCTTCTATCTCTTGGAATGAAACATGTTGACTTGCCAACTGAATGGAGATTAAATAGAAATAATTTTAAAAATATTTTCATTGAATTGAAAAGATTAAGGCTTTCTAAAGTTTAATTTAATTTAGGCTCTCTGTCTTATTTGCAATTTAATAAGAGTCTCTTTTAAATTTAAATTTAAGTTTTAGAAGTCTGTTTGGAGATTTATCCTGACCTGGGATATAACACTCAGCCTCCATTGGGCCAGTGAATTTGCCCACCACTAAATAGGCTGGGGTCTGAGCAAAGGCCTTCCATCCAAACTGGGAGGTACTCCTCTCCGAGATGGGGAACACCTCAACAGGGACAGAGATGACAGTGTCTCCCTTGTCCGGCAATCAGTCATGGAATTTAAGTGTTGGACACAGAGATTGCTTGCAATTTGAGGGTTAAGATATTGTCATCTGGAAGATGTCAATATGAAGTCAGATCTGCTCTTGCTTGAACAGGAGAACAATTCCTAACTTGCAAATCCACAAATAGCCAGCCTCCTGTCTGCCGAACCCCAGTGCGCTGTGATAATTTGAAAGTCAGACAGCACACAAAGGCTCCCTGTGTGTACGAAGTGCTTGCAACACCATCTGTTTCTGTCTGGATTTAGGTGCTTAGTTTGTTAGCTCCAAGTGCTAACAACTTACAGTTGCAGGGGCCAGATGCTGCCTGGGCCTCATTTCTTCTAAAGCAACCCTAATGTTCAAACAAAATCAGAGGAACCACAACAGAAGACTTGCATGCGCTACCTCCTTCATTCTTCACCCAATTCCAAGGTTCTCTCCCTTTAGGGATTCAGCTTTGCATCACCAAACCTTTGTGTGACACAGCCTGCTCTGATTCTGGACTGCTTTAGGAGGCCAGGACAAGTTTGCTTAGGGCTGGTTGCAGCTCCTCTATCTGGGCAACACATAAGTAGTGTGTGGGTGCAATGAACTGAATGTGTGTGTCCCCCCAGTGTGATGGTATTAGGAGCTGTGACCTTCAAGTAATGAGGGAGGACCCCTTTAGGTGGGATTAGTGCCTTTAGAAAAGCAGACATGAGAGATGCTTTCTTTCTCTAATGAATGAGGACACAGCAAGAAGGTGGCCATCTGCAAACCAAGAAGTGAGCTCTCGCCAAACACTGAATCTACTGGTGCCTTGACCTTGGACTTTCAGCCTCTAGAACTGAGAAGTGAATTGTTGTTTGAGCCACTCAGTCCATGGTATTGTGTTATAGCAGCTTGAACTGGCTTAGACAGTAAGTATGTGGGGTACATATGGTGGACACTATGTTAAATTTTTTTTTTAAGATTCCTTGAGTGACACTATTTACCTCTGGGTTTTTACCCTAAAACTCTAAGAAACTGTGGCTATCCAGAAGAAGTGGCCCAAATATATATAAATTTTGAATTTCCTTTTCCTTTTTGGGGGGCTTTTCATTCAAAATGTGGTTTATAGAAGAGCAATTTTGCATAAGAAATTCAGGGAGCAAATCTGGGGAAAGGAGGAGGAAAAGGAAGAGGGTTCTCTGTGGGTGCTCTCTCGGGCCAGCAGAGTAGGGTTCCTTTGAGTAGCAGGTGCAGAGAGAGGACTGGAGAGCCCTGGAGAGCTCAAGGCCATCTGTGTGGACTCCGGAACAGGGCAGGCCACTATCACAGAACTAAGTCAGGACACCGAGAGCTCGGTTTCCCCAATTGGTGGGGCCCAGCTAAGCTCAGCAGAGGCAAGTGCAGGAACCGAGGAGTGGGGGCTTGTTATCGGGACCAGAGAGGTGCTTTCTGGGGGACTTTTGGGGATTGGGGGACTATGAGCACAAACATGACCAAGCCTGGGGCCTCCCTGGAGATACCCCACAGTCAGGAGAGGATCACGGACACACAGATATCACCCCACTTCTCCTTCTTTCCACACTGAGCAGTGTCTGGAGAGATGGGACAAGGAGGGTGGTAAGTAGCTAAGCAAATAAACAGCATACCCACTTAAAGATGGTCTTAATGAGATGAGCCAGACTGCACCAGACACGCAAGTCAAAGTGTCATTTTCTTTAACCACCACCTTCTCTGAAGTCCAGAGTGCTAACCCAGAAGGGAGATCATCCATAATCTCTGCCTTCCTCAGAAACCCATCTCAGACTCACAGGACTGCCATTGCCAAGGCAGGGTGCTTCTTGGTCTTCCCTGGGTCAGGGGACAGATGGAAAACCAGGGTGGTGGGGTTTCTGAGAGGCCTTCTGGGTGTTACAGAATGGACCAATGGGGGTGGGGATGATATTCTATTACTGAATGGACCCCCCTTCTCCTGGGGTCCCCTTGTACTAGGTTTGCCTTGACTGCCGCCAGGGAATTATAGCTCTCAATGCTAGGGATTGGTGAAAAGGACAGGAACTATTTATTCAAATTATACAGACTTAGAGTAATGATTTAATGTCTTCATTGAGATCCCAAAGTCCCTTAGAATAGACACAAATGCACACAGTCCTTCCTTCCCCCCTTTGCCCAGTCTGAGGTACTGTGTATCAGGAAAATAAATAGGAGTCCATGCCTCAGGTAGCCCCTCAGTTCCCAGCAATCCGTGCTCAGCTGGCAGGCCTCCTTTGGTTCCCAGCACCATTAGCTGTGTCACCACTGAGATCTCTAGTTAATCCATTCCCTCATGGCACCTTCTCCTGGCCCACAAGCAAGAGTCCTTTCACCCCTTTCCTTCCCTCAGCATCTGTCCTGCATTCTTCCAAACTGCTAATAGAGAGCTCTGCATTGCTGCTATGTCTTGCTTTCTGGTCTCCTAAGCTGCATGGCAAAGGGAGCCACAAAGCTGTGTGGTTCTCCCTGTATGGCTGCCATGCCTGGGTTTAAATCCCAGTGCCAATTTTCCTTTGCAGCCACATTACCAACTTCTCCCACAATCGGCTACACCTGCCAGCATTCCCATGTTTTTCCAGATTTTGTGGGCTGCCATAGTAAGTCTGGGCAGGCATGGGCCCATGGCATGGAGCCAATCATCTCCAAGCTCTCACACAGGTGCTGTAAGCAGGGGAAGTTGCCTCCCAGTTACATCATGGGTTAAAGTCACTCCCATCTCCCTGGCACAAAGCATGGCCACAACCATTTAACATATCCATGAAGCCAGTTAAAAGTTATAGATATATTAAATGACCATGCCTAAGGTTATTTGTAAAACTATTGGTATGCAAAATAACTCAATGGCCCTGCTCCATGTGTCCCATCTCCCAGTTCAGACTTCTGGGGGTGAGGACATCCTATATTTTTAATACTTCCTGGACACCCTGAGTTCTGGACCCCATTACAAATCCCTCTTTGGGGGGCCCCATGGTTGCACCCTGTTACATGTGAGCCTCTAATACCGTCGCACTGAAGCTGGCTGTGCAGGGCCTGAGCAGAATTCGCCTGCCGGCCCACACACATGCAAAGGGCCTCAGGTTTACAGTCCTGTAAGTAGGGTAGATGATGGCTGCTCAGGCTAGCTCTTGAGAGCAAGGACCATGTCTCACCGTGTTTCTGTGGGGCAGGCCAATACAGTGCTGCTTGGACTAGGGCAATAGTCTAAGGGGCGCCCACCAGAGGACCTGTGCTGCTTGTCACAAACATACAGAAATATCATTGCCTTTAAGATCACAAGCACCTCTGCCATGCAGGACCCAGCGCTTCCACTAGCTGAGTGATCCCTTTGCTCTAACAGCACTCGGAGTGCAGGGATACACTTCACTGTCCTTCCCCACGGTTCAAACACTGTGCAGATTTGTAGGAGCTGCACGGTGACACCAGACAAAGACACTTCAGACTACAGGCAAGATTTAATTTCTGGAAGGTTGCAGATAGCAGAAAGACCAATTAATTAAGTCATTAAATCCTTCCTTTTATATAAACGTGGTAGATTCTTGCACAGGGAAATCTTGTTTCCCTCCTTAGCTTCTCCTCATGCTCCCATTGCTGGCTCTGGGCACAGGCTGGCTAGTCTGGTGTTCACAGCAGAGGCTGGAGAACGTTTTGTGCTGTGGAACTCTCCAATGTGCATATATGTAGGTGGAAACTTAACCTGTGCGAGACAACGTGTCGACCTTGGCAACTAGATGGACATTGAATGCTAGAATTGTAAATGCCTTTATTTTTACAACTCTATTTAATAAGATTTAATCACTTTTAAAAAATATTAATAATAATTCCAGTTTTATTTAAATAATTTTGACATATTTTTGATAAATTATAAATTATCATAAATTATATCCTACTTGCTTTTAAAATTTCATAAATGATCTTGTGTCTTTTAGGAGGAAAATAAATGATTTGATAAATAATTTTAATTTGCATTTTGATGATAATATATTCAAATTTTATATACTTTGAATACAATTACATATCTTTTTTCAGTTATTTGAGTCATTGAATATGAATGCAATTGAGATTGTGACAGCTATAGAAATACAAAAATAGAGCTCAAAAAAGAAAAAATATTAAAAAATAGAAAATATTGAAAGGGATAGTCAGTTTAAGTTTTTAACAACTAGAAACAATAAAATTTAGTAGATCTCTAGTGAGCTTGGCACACATGAAATTTACAAACAAAATGTAACAAATTCTTTACTTAATGAAAATTAAATTACTAATCAAAACAATAAAAATAGATTAATAGAAAGAAAACTAGTCTATAAATCAATAACTTGACAGACTTCCAGCCAAGATGGAGGCATAGGTAGACACACTTCACGTCCTCACACAACCATAAGAAGCATTACAACTAACCTCAAAACAAAATACAACCAGAACTGCCAGAAAATTGAACTGTATGAAAGTCCAACAACCAAAGATTTAAAGAAGACATATTCATCCAGACGGGTAGGAGGGGTGGAGGTGGGGTGCCGGGGTAGAAAGGATGCAGTGTGGAGGCTGCAGTGAGTCATTAGTGGCAGCACCTGGCAGAACAGGCAGCCCCCACACTCACATGTGGTGGATAAAAATGAGGAGGGACACCTGGGAAGTAAGCCATTCCAGCCGCAGGACAGACAGCACAGCCCAGGGTTCTATCACCAGGAAAATAAAACCTCATTAACTTCAGATGTTAAGACCAGTGGGGGTTGGGGTAGCAGAAGCCAGTCTCTCAGAAGAGTCCATATAAAGGACCCACACAGCCCTAGAATGTATGCAATCCCACCCACTCTGGAATTCAGCACCAAAGCAGCAACTAGAAGGGTGCCAGTAGCATAGGGAAGTGGGGACGTCACTGGAAATGGGGCAACAGCATTGTCTCTCTCTCACCGCTGCCCCTCATACAATACCACAAAGCAGCAAATACCTTAGGTATCGACCCTGGCGAATACCTAAGGCTCCACCCCTTACAACATAACAGATGCTCCAAGACAAGGAGACAAATCAGCTCTACCTAATACGCACACATAAACACAGGGAGGCTGCCAAATTAAGGAGCCAAAGAAACATGGCCCAAATGAAAGAAGAGATCAAAACTCCAGAAAAAATAACTAAATGAAATAGATATAGCCAGCCTATTAGATGCAAATTCAAAACACTAGTGATAAGGATGCTTAGAGATTTCACTGAGTACAGCAAACGCATAAATGGAAAAAGAAGGCTACATTAAGTGAAATAAAGAAAAATCCACAGGGAACCAACAGTGAAGAGAAGGAAGCCAGGATTCAAATCTACAATTTGGAACATAAAGAAGAAATAAACAGTCAACAAGTACAGAATAAAGAAACAAGAATTCAAAAAAAATGAGGCAAGTATAAAAAGACTCTGCAACATCTCCAAATGTGCAAACATCTGAATCATGGGGGTGCCAGAGGAGAAAAAAAAGAGCAAGAAATTGAAAACTTATTTGAACAAATAATGAAAGGAAATTTCCTTAATTTGGCAAAGGAAATAGACATATAAGTCCAGGAAGCATAGAGAGTCCCAAACAAGAGGGACCCAAAGAGGACCACACCAAGACACATCATAATTAAAATGCCAAAGGCTAAAGATAAAGAGAGAATCTTAAGAGCAACAAGAGAAAACAGAGAGTTACCTACAAAGGGATTCCCATAAGACTATCAGATGATTTCTCAAAAGAAACTTTGCAGGCAAGAAGGTACTGGAAAGAAGTATTCAAAGTGATGAAAAGCAAGGACCTACAACCTAGATAACTCTATCCAGCAAAGCTATCATTTATAATGGAAGGGCAGATAAAGTGCTTCCCAGACAAGATAAAGCTAAAGGAGTTCATCATCACCAAGCTCTTACTATATGAAATGTTAAAGACACTTAGATCTTTTGATCTTTTAAGAAAAAGATCAAAACTATAAACATTAAAATGATGACAAACTCACAACTATCAACAACTGAATATAATTAACAAAACAAACTAAGTAAACAAGTAGAACAGGAGTAGAAGCATAGAAATGGAGATCACGTGCAGGGTTATCAGTGAGGAGGGGGAAGGGAGAGAATGGGTGAAAAGATGAGGTTATTAAGAAGCATAAATGGTATGCTTCTTAAGGTACAAAATAGACAGGGGAATATTAAGAACAGTATTGGAAGTGGAAAAGCCAAAGAACTTATGTGCATGATCTATGGACATGAACTAAGAGGGAGGGATTGCTGGAGGGAAGGGGGGTACTGGGTAGAGGGGGGCAAAGAGGAAAAATTAGGATAACTGTAATAGCATAATCAATAATATATACTTTTTAAAAAATCAATAACTTGAATAGGTCAAATACGATTTCTTAAACTTCATATTCTTACCATATGAAGATTCAATTAAACTCATTTAAGAAATGAGATGTGAGCCTTTGTTTCTGCTCTTGTTAGGGCCCCAGAAATGTTAGGGGCAGCCCTGGGCCATCTAGAATCTGGTCTGCAAACTTGCCTGGGCTGGAGGTCCATGGGCATAGATTTCCGAGCTCTGAACCTGGCCAGAACTTGCCTCCAGGCCAGATTTATTGGAACAATGTATAATTTCCAAGTTGCCACCCAGTGGCTTGCACAAAACAGACTTCAATAACGCTTTTTAAATTTATTTCAAAGTAGTCAACAAGCTTGCACTCCCATGGATAGGAGGAGGAGCTGCCTATTCTTTAGGTCAATATACAGGTGAGTGAAGATGAGGACCTGGCTTCCTGGAGCACTTAGTCTAGTGGAGAAGGCAGATGTGATCCAAAGAATCAGACTGATGACCTACAAAGAAGCATCATCACAGAGCAGCCCCTTCCACAGTGAGAAGCGCCTGGATGAATGGCTGGGCAGTGCAGCGTCCTCCCGCCCCTGGCTAACTGGTCTTCTCCATAGTTCTCTTTCCCTGTTCCTGGTGCCTTCTCTTCTCTCCCTCCCTCTGCAAGTGACCCCTGCAGTATTCATGGGGGATGCAACCTGAAATTCTCATTAGGAAGTAGCAGTATGCAAATGAATGGAAATTCAGAGAAGGGAGACAGCATACTGAAGCTTATGTTTAAAAATAATAATAATTGTGATGAATGTCCTGCTCCTCATTGAAATAAGTTCGTGCTGCAGCAGATGAGCAATGGCTGCCTGAGGCAGCTGGGAGGTAAATGTGGTTTCCAAGAGTTTAGTCAGAGCAGTAAAAGAAAAACAGGCTGCGAGAAGAGAGCAAAAATAAGAAGCTGGAGCAGCAGATGGGCGGAAGTCGTACTGATTCATATAGAAATAGAGCATTTTAAATTAGCCTGGCATAAAAATAATCAGGGCTGTGGGGTTGACTTACTAACGATATTTCCCACTGCCTGATTCAACTTCTGTTTTGAGAAATCCAACATGTGTCTGGGCTCCGCTAACAGGCGCGTCCAAGCCTTTGGCATTTCTGCGACACACTGGAAGAAGAGTTGTCTTGGACCACACATTAAACACATTGCGACACATAATCACAAAAAAGTCTCTTAACGTTTTAAGTAAATTTACAATTTTGTGTTGGGCCATACTGAGCCACATGCAGCCTGCGGGCTTCAGATTGGACACCCCTGCAAGGCTCTGTCCCAGCTCCCAGCCCCAGGAATATGGCTGTGCTGCTTCTAGGAGTTGGTACATGGGGCCTGGCTTCCCCTTGCACCTGTTTTTTTGACATGAGTCTTCCTGTTGTCCCTGCCTGTCCTGGCAAAATTCTTAGTTTCCTCTTTCATGATATCTTATTGAATTCCTTAGGAGTCCAGAAACCCTTGAGCCTTTTTATTTTATTTTATTTTATTTTATTTTATTTTATTTTATTTTATTTTATTTTATTTTATCTTAATCTTTTCCCCCAAAGATTAACTTCTACAGCCATACAAAGGAGTTCAGGCCCAGGTCTTGATAATTAATAAACAAGTAAATATTTTAATACAGTTGAAAGTATAGGGTGTCAATCAAGAAGGCCAGTGGCCTTCTGATAAACACCATATGTGTGTTTGTAAAGTAATATCATGGGTTTAAATTTGTAGCGAGACATATGAAGAATAAGAAATATTGCTTCGTTCTTCTCAGGCAACTTACCCCTACTGGGGTGGTGAAGAGCAAACACCTCTGTCACTTTGAGGCTGATCCATAACTAGGGGAATGAGAGGCTCCAGAGCATCTGGTGTCCTTGGAAGAAGCCCGGCCCTCCTTTTGTGCTTCTTGCCCATGGCTCTGGGTACTTCTGAAGGCAGATCCTGCGTGGCCTCTGTGCCAGGAAGGGGGCTTACTCAGGCTCCACGCTGAGCCATTCGTGCCCCAGGGTAGTTCCTGCAAGGGGGATGCTGACTCCTGCTGTTCTCCATCCTCCCAGACTTGAAAGTCCTACTGTCCTGCCACCAGGGCACCTTTCTCTCACATCCTTTGGAGTCTTCCTCCTCTGAGGCACCCACTGCAGGCATTTTGAAGTTTAACTGTTCAAGACAAAGGCCTAATACCCACATGCAAAAGAATGACGATGGGACCAAGGAGGGTGGGTACAGGGTTTCCCTTTAGGGTGCAAGGATGAGGCTTTGAGGGCAGTTTCAGTTTTGTCATCTGATGAACCTTCTATGACAATTTTAGATAAACTCAAAACAGGAACTGAGTGAAGCTGGTAGCTGCCCTTGCACCCCATACCTCTCCACATGGCCCCACCACCTCAGTTACAACCAGGTGTGTCACAAGCGTGTCTTGAGGGAGAAGGAGCAAACCCAGGTTCAAAGCTTTGTTTCTTTAGTTGGGGCTCCTCCTTTTCTGGGCCCAATCCTCTCTAGTCAGGAGAGCTGGAGTGAGTGTCTTCTGCCTGAGGGCAGGGGCTCTTCAGCCTTTCAAGGAGGGTAGGGTAGGAGGGCTCAGAAGAAACAACATGAGGCTGACTCGGCTTAGCCTTGGCTCCAGGTTCATGGAGAAGGAGTGAAACTTTCTACCTTGTGCAAGGCAGCCATCCAAGAAAGTTGCATAGATGAAAGTTGCATAGATGAAGTTGCATAGGTGGCAAGTACTGGACTACAACTCTTTTGTTTCTCCCCCAGGGAGGTGATGGAAGGTGTGTCTAGGTCTAGAGAAGAATTGGAAGGGGACCTGTTATCGTGGACCACTGATGTCAGGGATGCCACCACAGGGTCTAGCTCCCAGCCAGGTATTAGGGGATGAATAATTCAGTCTTGACCCTTAGGAGATTAACCTCAGGAAGGGGATCCCCATGGGACAGGGGTACTACCAGCATTCAAGACACGTGCACTGTCATGCAGTGGGAGGAGAGATGGAAGGCCATGCCAGCCTCTGTGACATGTTACAAAGGGGTGGGAGAAGGGGATCCCCAGCTATAGGGTCACATTCAAGCCCAGTGTCAAGGAGCATAGAGTTGGCTGTACAGCAGGTGCTTAATAAGAGGTTGTCATTGGATAAGCCAACTATCCTTATAGCCACTATCCTTATAGTGGATAGTGTCTCTGCTAGCTCCTGTATTCCTGTTAATAGCCCTGAGAAGTGGGCTACATCATCAACTTCTTTAAAGGAATCAGTGAGTAAAGGAAGGAGGCCCAGAGCTGTGTCAGGCGTCAGGCCCACAAACAACCCAAGGAAGGCTGGTCTTTTATTTTCCTTCACATTTTATTTTATATTGTTTCCTCCCATGCTTATTATTATGGCAGAGTTATGAAGCAAGTCTTGAAGGTACTGAAACAGAGAGAGTTATAGTTTTAAAGCCAAAGTTTTACAGACCAGGAAACAGGGAGGCACAGATAAAATGCCAGAAATAGGACAAAGAACTTTGCATCCAGGCTCAGGGTTGGGAAGTGAAAATGGCTTTTATAACCTAAGTCTTATAGTCAAGTCAACAATAATATTATTACTGCTAATAGTAGATCGTACTAAGGGGGATTCAGGGTCTAGGGTTGCCTCCCAGATACATGATCAGGACAGACATGAAATCCAGACGTCTGGTCAAGTCCTGACAGGCCCAGAGGACAGATGTGACATAGAAAACAGGGAGAGTGTTACCAACACTGCTTCTCCACGGCAATTTCCAACCCAGGCTCAGGTTAGAGGGCACAAGCCTTTCTATGTCCTTGCTTTGTATCTGAATGTCTTCAATGCTAGAATGTGCTTTCTGTCAGGATGGGCAGGGTAGGACAAAATGGCAGCTGGACTACAATCAATCATGGTGGCTGAACTACAACCCAGAAGAGATGGCTGATGTCACCAGGGCATGAGGGGAACCACCAATGATATGTTGCTGCTTTGTTTACAAGGGACCAACCCCCAGCTCCCCCAGAGAGCCAACCCAAAATAAAACCCCACCATTTTCCCTGCTCTGTGCGACTTTTCTGGCCCCCTTTCTCTGGGCCAGAGAATGTTGCCCGGGCGCACAAACCCCAATAAAGCTCTATACTGCCTAATTTTGTGGCTGATTAGCATTTATTCCTTGGCAGAGTCTAAGAAAACCTTTCACTTTCAATGCCAGACTACAGTCTGGAGGACACGGGCAGAGGAAGTCTGGTGACTCAACCCAGGCTGTACGGTGGTACTGTCTGCATCACCACAGTGGAGCTGTGGTGATTACTCTGGAGACCTGGGACACTTCAGTCTTCTGAGCTCCATGAAGACCAACAACTGTTTTATTGATAGGGACTTGACATATCACCTTAGTGCCCCATCAGAGAAGGACATGGGCTGAATCTGTCATTGCATGGGTGACTGCAGGTACCAGTGGCTCCTGATGCCAGTGCAGGATCTGTATTTTCTTATGATCCAAGCAGGAAGTGGAATTCTAAGTCGCAGGATGCCTTCCCCAGGCCTAAGCTGAAATCCAACTCTGGTTTGGATTTGTAAAACCTTGGGGAAAGTATTTAATCTCCCTGAGCCTCAGGTGACCCACATAACAAGATGGAGAAAAGCATATTCACTGAAATTCTTTTTGGAAAGAACGCACTGAATTTGTGTGAAAGAAACACATTGTAGTCTGGTGTGAAATCTTAAAACATCTGCCAAGAATATTGCCTTTTAAAGAGAGTGGATCTTTCTCACACAACCACATCAAAATCACAACTAAAATATAGAACAACCATCACTCAGAACTGTCAGAAATCAAGTTGAATGGAAGTCTGCCAACTATGGAATTAAAGAAACCACATCCATCCAGACTGGTAGGAGCGGTACAGATATAGTATAGGCTGGTCCCACACCCAAGTGTGGTGGATAAAAGTATGGAAGGGATATCTCAGGGGTTCCAGCTCCACACCAGAACCCTTGGCCCAGGGTTCCAGTGTCAGGAAGATAAGTCCCCATAACTTATGGCTGGAAAAACCAGCAGGAATTGAGTATGTGGAAGAAACTTCTGGAGTCCCAAGTAGTCTCCCTTAAAGAACCCACACATGGACTTACTCAGACTCACTCCCTCTGAGCTCCAGCACTAGGGTAGCAGCTTGAAGGGCACAAGTGGCATACAAGTAGGAACTGAAGTGTCTGGTATCAAGCAGGAGCTGAGGGATGGCTTTCTCCTAGACAGAAAGGTGGGCAGAGGCTATTGTCCCTTTTCTGAGCCCTCCCCTGAGAAAGTCACATAGCTAGCAGGCAGGGGCCATATCTGAGACCATTTGCCCCACCCTGGAGATTGCCTGAGAATCTGTCCCACCCAACTTATGGGCCAGCCCAAAGTGTTAACCATGACTTTTCCATATGAATGGCTGGTCTTGACTTGTGCTTCACGACTTCCTAAATCCTAACAAACAAGCAACAGCCAGCCTCAGTGAGCCCCCAGTTCTTGGTATCTCTAGCTGTGTGGCCCCAGGTATAGCACTAGCAGCAGTCAACCTAGATTCACAGCTTGGCTTTGCCTAGGAATCTTCAAGCCCATCACAAGTAGCAGCCATTTCAGATTGTTTTACAGCTCATGTCAGGTCTCCCTGGGCAGAATGCAGGCTGGGGCTGCACCATCCAGGAAACCTCAGAGCCCGTGCATACAGTGGAGAGCTACAGACCACATCAGAGAACCACCACACTTTCCCTGCACAACTGATCCTACATGGAAGGCAGAGGCTGGTGGTCAGAGGCCACAGACAATATTTGCAACTGATGGGCCTCAGTAAATCTCTCCCATTGACTTGCCAACAGCAATCAAGGCTCAACTACAAGAGGAGGGTGTACTCAGCCCACACAAGTACACCTCAAGTACCCATCTTGGGTGATAGGGGTGGCTGTGCCACTGGACCCTATAGGACACCTACTACATTAGGCCACACTACCAAGACACAGAGTCAAAGCAGCTCTACCTAATACACAGAAACAAACACAAGGAGGCTGCCAAAATGAGCACACCAAGAAACATGTCCCAAATGAAAGAACAGATCAAAACTCCAGAAAAAGAAGTAAACAAAATGGAGATAAGCAATCTATCAGATGCAGAGTTCAAAACACTTCTCATAAGGATGCTCAAGGAACTTAGTGAGGACCTCAGCAGCATTAAAAAGATCTAGTCAGAAATGAAGGATACCCTAAGTGAAATAAAGAACAATTTACAGGGAAACAACAGAAGAGTGGATTAAGCCAAGAATCAGATCAATGATTTGGAACATAAGGAAGCAAAAAACAACTAATCAGAACAACAAGAAGAAAAAAGAATCTAAAAGAGAGCATAGTATAAGCAGCCTCTGGGACAACTTCAAGCATTCCAACATTTTCATCATAGGAATGCCAGAAGGAGCAAGAAACTGGAGATTTATTTGAAAAAATAACGAAAAAAAACTTCTCTAATTTGGTGAAGGAAATAGACATGCAAGTCCAGGAAGCACAAAGAATCCCAAACAAGATGGATGCAAAGAGGCTAACTCCAAGACACATCATAATTAAAATGCCAAAGTTTAAAGATAAAGAGAGAATCTTAAATGCAGCAAGAGAAAAGTAGTTAGTTATCTACAGAGAGTTTCTCCTGAGGCTGTCAGTTGGTTTCTCAAAAGAAACTTTGCAGGCAAGAAGTATTCAAAGTCATAGAAAGCAGAGACCTATACCACCTCACACCGATCAGAATGGCCATCATAAACAAAGCAATGAACAACAGTGTTGGAGAGGTTGTGGAGAAAAGGGAACCCTAGTGCACTATTGATGGGATTGCAGACTGGTGCAACTACTATAGAAAACAGTATGGAATTTCCTCAGGAAACTAAAAATGGATCTGCCTTTTGACCCAGCAATTCCACTGCTAGGATATTATATCCTAAGAACCCTGAAACACCAATCCAAAAGAACCTATGCACTGCAATGTTCATAGCAGCACAATTTACAATAGCCAAGCACTGGAAGCAACCTAGGTGCCCATTAGTAAATGAATGGATCAAAAAAACTATGGTACATTTATACAATGGAATTCTATGCAGCAGAAAGAAAGAAGGAGCTCCTACCCTTTTTGACAGCATGGATGGAACTGGGAGAATTATGCTAAATGAAGTAAGCCAGGAGATGAAAGACAAATACCATATGATCTCACCTTTAACAGGAACCTAATCAACAAGCAAACAAACAAGCAAAATATAACCAAAGACACTGAAATTGAGAATAGACTGACAGTGACCAGAGGGGAGAGGGGAGGGAATTTCAGGGGAAAAGAGTGAAGGGTTTGCAGGAACAAGTATGAAGGACACATGGACAATACTGGAGTGGGGGAGTGGAAATGGGTGGGAGGTTGGGAGGGCTGGGGGGTTGGGCTGGGGTGAGGGAAAAAGGCAGAAAATTGTACTTGAACAATTAAAAAAATAAAAATATTTTTTTTAAAAAAAGCAGAGACCTGCAGCCAAGATTTCTCTACCCAGCAAAGCTATCATTTACAATTGAGTGGCAGATAAAGATCTTCCCAGACAAGAAAAAACTAAAGAATTTCATCAACAGCAAACCATTATTATATGAAATGTGAAAGGGACTTATTTAAGAAAAAGAAGATCAAAACTATAAACAATAAAATGGCAAAAATACATATCTGTCAATAATTGAATCTAAAATACTAACTAAGCAAATAAGAAGAACAGAGACAGAATCATGGATATCTAGGGCATTTTGATGGTTGCCAGAGGGAAGGATGGGGTGTGGGGAAAAGGGTGAAGAGGTGAGGAGATTAAGAAGTACATGTAGGTAATTACAGAATAGCCGTAGGGATGTAAAGTCCAGTATAGGAAATGGAGTAGCCAAGAACTTGTACTCATGACCCATGGATGTGAACAATGATGGGGGATTGCCTGAGGGAGTGGAGGGTGCTGGGTAGAGAGACACAAAGGGGAGAAAATTTAGACAAGTGTAATAGCATAATCAATAAAATATAATTTAAGAAAATAAAAAAATAAAGAGAGTAAGTCTGTTTAACTGGAAGTCTGTATATATTTTATATAACAGCATCTTTGGCATGTTATACTCAAGACATATTTTGAGCCAGAGAGAGAGCCTAAGACCTCCCTCCAATCCCTCAGGCCTGCCCTTTCGGTTGGGTGCAGCCTGGAAGGGCATCTGGGGCATGTGGTTTGTTTTAGGACATTTGTGGTAACTCCTTCTTCTGCCTTCTCTAAGAAATCTTCCGCCAACTTTCCTTCTACCCCGCTATATGTTGATGGAATTTGGCCCAGGGATTCCAAGAGATGCTGAGGTCTGTGCTCAAGTTGGCATGGAGGAAAAACTGAGTGTTTGCGTGTGTCTGCAGCTAATAACTAATCACATACCTAAAATCTGGCCCAGAGGGAGCCGCCATATGCAGTGTCTGTGAGCACTTTCACCATAAGGAAAATGAGTCTCTAATCCTTTGCCCACCCACTGCTGCCTGTGTTTCCACTCCGAAATGGCTCACTGTGCTCACCACCAAGGACCTGGTGTTCCACACCATCCTGCAAGAAGGGGCTGCAAAGTTCCAGAGAGCAGGAATGCAGGTAACACCTGGACCAAATTGGGGCCCCAGTCTTGACTCCTGCAGGGGGCCTGCTGTCCCCTGCATGCGGTGCATGTTAGTACCACACAAGGCTGGGCTGCTTACCTGATGGCACTGCCTCCAGGCAGTCTGCCCAGAGCTTCTGGGCACTTGTTTGTATTCTCTCACCTCATCACTCCATGAGGAGGCCTTGTCTATCTGCTGCACCTCCTGTGTGACACTTTTGAATTTTCGTTTTACTTATTTTCATGCTTTAACTATTTTTATTATTACACTGTATTTGGCTTGAACTCTTTGAGGACCGGGACTTCCCACTCACCCCAGCACCTTGCTCAGGTCTAGGTGTGTGCTTCCCCCAGATACCTTTTCGACTTAGGCATAAGAACAAAGTTCCCTCCCAAAGAGCTTTGGACAAAGATTCCACAAGGGTTAGTGCCAAGCCCATAAGGACGTGCTGCTGACTTGAGTTGTTTATGCCTCTCTGAACACAGCTGGGCACAGGGGACTGACAAGCACAACTCACCTGGGCCTTAGAGCTTTGTGACTGGGCTTGCCCAAACCAGGGCACACTGAGAGCAGATGGGGGCACTATTGCAAGCTGGCTAGGACAGCAGACATAGAAAGGGTTTTCCCTGGTGCCTGGGGCATGGACACCTGTGTCCCACTTCTACCCTCGGTCTCCCCAACTCACTTCATGAAGCAGGATTCTAACTGCAGCCCCACAGCCTCAGAATTGTTCCCAGACGACACTAGCTTCTAAGACAAGATAGGGTGCTGTTCTTCCTAAGCATTTCAGCTGGGGGGGATCTTGAAAATTTTCTGATCACGACCTTTTACAGATGAGGAAACTGAGGTCAAATTTACCCAAAGCTACCAGATGGCAGAGTTGAGACTAAAATATTTTGGCCTTTGGCCCATAGCCCTGGACCTGCATAACAAATGCTGTTTTCCAAAACTCAGGACAGAGCTTTTTTAAAGTGCAATTTTAAAAATGCCATTTCAAAAATGCCATTTTGCACAATGGTTCCTCTTCAGCTTACTTGTCTGCTTCAGGTAAGTCATTGTCCACTCATTTACTCACTCATTTGTCAGGCTGAAAGACATGACCTCTTGTGCTCCTTCTCGAACCCTGGACAAGGTGGTGGCTGTCCTGAGGGGATAGCAGTGCACCAGGAGACACACTGTGGAAACACATGGGTGGGCAGAGCAGAGAGGCTCAGAGTGAAGAGGATGGAGGAGGCAGGCAAGGTAGAGGAGCCAGGAGTTTCCCTGGAGATCTGGTGGTATTTAAACGGAATCTTAAAACATGTGCAAGTTTTCCATTTATTTTGGTTACAGCTTCTAGATCAAATCAAAGAGTCCCACCCTCTGAAATCATAAGGAAGGGGAGGAGGGCTACAAGTCAAGACTTTCAAAAATCAAGATTATTTTTTCAATTTTATAAAGAACATGTTTCAAAGCTATATGCCAATTAGTCTAACACTAAACTTTATTTAAAAGTCTAGAAAGCTTTAGAGCTGAGTGAGACTTCATACACAGGCTTTAAAATCAAAAGGACGTGGGTACACATTTGTTTCATTTGTCCACGAACAACTTTTTGAAGCTAATTTTTAATATATGTGCACCAGGGATAAAAATATTTATCTTAAGGAGTTGTTGTGAGAATTAAATGAAAATGTGACAAGTACTTGGCACAGTATCTGGCACAGAGTACAGAGTCCATAAAGTATGCCATAGTACAATTTATTTATAATACAGTATGTATAACATGCAGTATATATCATTAATAATATAGTATAGTAAATAATTAGGGACAAGTTTGTGTTCACTAAAAATGTGATATTTATTTATTTTTATTTTGGTGTTATTATAGAGACAGCCATAGTAAATCAGCATTTTAGCAGAGATGCTGATGAAAATCTTTAGTGACGTCTTTGTCTTTGTGATGGGAATTTCAGATGGTGCTTCACTCAGGGGAGGCAGGGAGTGGAACAGATCAGGGATGAGGATTATACATGGGAGACTTCATCTGTATCTGCAATGCTTTGTTAATAAAATAATTACAAGGAAATATGACAAAATGTCTTGTGGAGAGTGTTCACTTCTCATCAATATCTTGTTTGTTCATTTTTTTCTCTTAAATCAGTTTGTAAGAGTTTCCCTCTTACAAATTCTTTACCTGCCTGCAACCTGATTGAAACAGTTGTCTTAGTCCATTAGGGCTGCTGTAACAAAACAGCCCAGACTGGGTGGCTTATAAACAACAGAACTCATTTGTCACAGTTCCAGAGGCTGGAAGTCCACACCCAAGGCCCCCACGTGGTTGTGGCCTGGTGAGACCCTCTTTCTGATTTATTAGCTGGCACCTTCTCCTGGTGTCCTCTAGACCTCAGATAAGGGCATGAATCCCATTCATGAGGGCTCCACCTCATGACCTAATCACCTCCCAAAAGCCCCCCTTTTTACTACCATCACATGGGCAGCAGGATTTCAACATATGAATTTGGTGGGGACACAACATTCAGACCACAGCACTGGTCTTGGTTGAAATTGCTTCATGAACAACACTGGATATTGTGTTGACAGATCATTATAGTTTGAATAATGTTTTTAAATGGAAAATGAAGGGGGTTCAGCAGATGATGTCACAGTGCCAGCAGAAGCACTGGGATGGGAAGCTAAAGGCAGGGGCAAAACACGACATCTGACAGCACATCCTGTGTGGTTCCTCGGAGGAAAACGACATTCTGAAGACTCATCAGAAGGAGACCCAGGAGTCCTGACTCTCCAAACCTCATTAAGATGAGACCACTGCCTCCTCCAAATAACTGTGGGCAAACGGTTTCCTAGAATGTAACCAAGGCTTTCAATAAACCCCTTTTTAAAATTTGACCCTGACATTTTAAAACAATTACTTTGAAAGTAAGATCAATTTTTAGTGAGCATTTGTGTAGCCAACCACATAACATTAACTGTAATTTCAGTTTCTTATTCTCTTTCATAAGTAAAACTTAAGTTAAAGGGACCTAAATTATATGAAGTATGACTCTGGCTGTCACAAAATCCAAGTAATATTTTATTATACAGGGAAAATATATGGCTGACATTTTTTCCACAGGGCTGGCATTCAAGGAATGCGTTGTGTACGCCGCCTGTGGGATAAGTGCACTTGCTGTGGACATACCTGTACCAGTTAACTATCGAATAACAAGCCACCCAAACTCAGTGGCTTAAAAAATAGAAACATTTATTGTTGTTTATGAATCTGTAAGTCAGCTGGGGATTTCTGCTGCTCTGGGCCAAGCTTGGCTGAGTTTGGCTGGGGCCCCTGGGGCCCTGGGGCCGCTGGAGCTCAGGTGGGACACGTGAGTGCACCAAGGATGCCTTCACTTACATGACTGGGGGCTGACCGGCTGTAGGCTGGGGCTGGAGATAATTGAGGGTGTGTGCACCAGTACACGTGTGCCTGGGAAGGGCATGAAGAACAGGGACTGGCACCAGGGGAAAGAAGATGTCACATGCAGCAAGCGGTAGGGAGGCCGCTAAGGACAAATGTGACCTGTTTTGCATTTTTCCCATAGACCTGAAACCTCCAGGTTTAAGAGGATGGACTTCAAAGTCAGAAAGACCTGGGTTAAAGCCTAAATGGTGGCAAGATCCTAAACTTTTTTTTTAAAGATTTTATTTATTTATTTTTAGAGAAGGAAGGGAGGGAGAGAGAGAGAGAGAGAGAGAGAGAGAGAGAGAGAAACATCAATGTGCGGTTGCTGGGGGTTCTGGCCTGCAACCCAGGAATGTACCCTGGCTGGGAATTGAACCTGGGACACTTTGGTTCCCAGCCCACGCTCAATCCACTGAGCTATGCCAGCCAGGGCAAGATCCTAAACTTTCTGAACCTCAGTTTCCTCTTCTCTAAAATGGGGATAGAGATTCCTACCTCTCAGGGGTAAGATTAAGTGAGATATGTACACAAGTCACTTAGCATGGTCCCTGGCACACAGTAGATGCTCAGTAAGTGAAGAAAACACTGGATTCTTAACTTTTGGCTCCCACGACTCCAGACCTCCCCAGGTCTTCCTCTTCTTCAGCGTGTGGGAATCCTGGGTGCAAGGGGACCCACACTGTGTTTATATTATCATTAGCAGAAGGAGAGGGTCCTGGTTAAAGGGCCTGGTTGGAGAGATACCGGTCCCATCCCTAACCCTTACACAGTCCCGTCATGCAGAGATGGAAAGGAGGCAGTCACTGGGATAGTCCCTGCTTGGCGAGATTCCAGCCCCAATCCTGGTCTTTATGGAAACTCTCAGGAAACAGAGATCCGATTTCTCCCTCCCATTGTCCCCTGGCTCTGACTGGAAGAGCAGCTCAGACAGTGCTGCTCAGGGTGAGTTTTGGACACAGGTGTGTGGGGCATCTGTCCAAGGTGATGCCCCATGGTGCGGAGCCCTGTGGCCTTCAGATCTACCCTGGCTGCTGGCTTGCAGGGAGCCCACAGCAGGGCTCCATCCCCCTACTTACCAGTGTGCTCTCCAGCAGGCTGACAGTGTTGGTGGGGGGAGGGTTAGGGGGTGGAGGGATTGAGCCAAAAAGAAAAAGGACTCATGGACATGGACAACAGTGTGGTGATTGCTGGGGGGAGGTGGAGGTGGAAGAGGTATAAGCAGGATAAATGGTAATGGAAAAACTGCACAGTAAAAAAACCCCCACAAAGAATATGCCCTCAAGTGAAATGCAGCAATCCTTGGGGGAGGCCATACTTGGAGTAACAGACACAGCCCATCAGCATAAATAAAGGACTAAAAATCTTCCCCAGAACCACTGGCATCCTTGGAGCACAGCTTGAAAATTACTGCAGAAACCCGGGGTTTTCCTCCACCAGTGCTGCTGGAGCAGATCCTGCAGGTAAGGGCCTGGTGCTCACTGAGGAGTCTGCCCAGTGTGTCCGCTTGGTGCCACATCCTGACAGTCATACCCATCTTAGCCCTGTGACCTCAGCCCCTCAGATTTTTCCTTCCTGCAGAGCACTTCCGAGTTGGACTTGAAGCCATTTCACCAGAGCTGGGAACGGATACCAGAAGCCCCCTTCTGAGGGCCAACAATTTGCCCCTAGGCAGAAGCTGACCAGCAGGGCGGTGCACAGCCAGGTGCCAGCACTGCAGCTGAGAATAGCATCCCCACCCTCCCATCACACGCTCCAGGCTGGAACCTGCCACGCCACCTTCCAGGCTCGCACGAGGCCTGCCGCTGAGCCTGCGCAGCGAGAGTTGTGAGCGCACGGCAGATTGGGGGTTATTTTTAAACACCCTTGCTGCGAGGCAACAGCGACCTTAAAGTAGGTTGTCGCTCTTTTTCTGACATTTCAGTTTTCTCATAAAAGCATTTATTTGTAGAAATAGAGAATGCTAAGCTGCGAAAGCATCCACGTTATGCAAACAAGATACGCTGGATGTCTCCCATGTTGACAGAGGGAAATAGGACCAGAGGGACAGAGGGAAATGCGACACACCCTCCGGCAGAAGGGCTACGGCTGGCGGTCCTGAGAACCACTGACTGTCTGTATGACATGCTTCACCTCTTCACCTCCGACCCAGGAATCCCAGGGGGCCAGGACATTCCTGAAGACAGAGAATCCTGCCCAGGCCCTCCTGGTGGAGGGGCAGGTCTGGGGGGGAGAGGGGAGGGTGCCACCCACCTTCCCCTGTGGTTCTCTTGTTGCTGGTGGCTGTCCAAGAAAACCAGTGTCATTTCTCACCCTCCCCTGGCTGGAGGGAGCGCACTTTCCTCTGAGGAGCCATAGTAGGCCTGGACCACTCACATTTGGACAGTTGACATGAGGAAAAATTATCTTCTATTTTATTTAAGACACTGTTATGTTTGGGTCTATGTTATTGTAGTAGAACCTGCATATTGACTAATTCATTGACACAAGTCAAAAGTAATCTGGCCTAGCCCTGGCTGGTGTGGCTCAGTGGATTGAGCACGGGCCTGCAAACCAAAGGGTCACTGGTTTGATTCCCAGTCAGGGCACATGCCTGGGTTGTGGGCCAGGTCCCTGGTAGTGGGGTGTGAAAGGCAACCACACACTGATGTTTCTCTCTATCCCTTCCCCTCTCTCTAAAAATAAATAAATAAATTGTGCTGCTGTGAGCATTGGGGTGCATAGTTCTTTTGAATTAGTGTTTTAGAATTCTTAGGGTGTAATGCCATCAGTGGAATTGTTGGATCAAAAGGTAGTTCCATTTTTAGTTTTTTGAGGAAGTTCCATACTGTTTTCCACAGTGGCTGCACCAGTTTGCATTCCCACCAACAATGTACTAAGGTAACTAACAAAACAATCAAGCAAAATATAACCAGAGACATTGAAATTAAGAACAGTAACCAGAGGGGAGGGGGAGGGAAAGAAGGAAAAGTGTTGTCAAGGAACCTGTATAAAGGAACATGGACAAAGTCAAAGGGGGGTAGGATTGAGGGTGGGAGGTAGGGGTGAGTGGAGTGGGGGAAAGTGGTGGGAAAATGGAGACAACTGTATTCAAATGTTAATAATAAAAAATTAAAAATTAAAATAAAATCTTTAAAAAAGTAATCTGGCCTAGAAAAATGTTTAATAGGACAAAATTCTGTGGAGAAAATAGAATGGGAATATGATTTAAAGAAGAAAAAAGAAATAACGTAACATTGCCAACTGCTAAAGAAGAGCATGTTCATATATTTTTAAAACAATGGGTAACAAATTGTTTCCCACAATGCCTCAGTCAGGGGAAGAATTCTATAAAGCCTTGCTTATTCATAGAATCACTTCCTGAGGAAATTTGTTTGACTTACAGAAAAAGAGAGAGAGAAAGAGAAGACATGGAAAGGAGTGAACTTCCACTGAGCCAAGAATGCAATGGGTGCCTGCAGGTTTGTGAGAATTCTCAGGACTCAGGTCTCTCAATAGTAATCACAATGTAGCCGTATACTAATCTATTATCAACATATTAATTAAATAATGTATTTCTACAATATATAAGTGAAACAATGATATATTAATATGATATAATATTTTATACTATTATCACTTTGACAAGTTATTGTGCAAAAATTTCTCAGATGCCTTCTACACATCAACAACACAGGACTTGCAGTTTTAGGGAAGAGGGAGATGCATAAACAGAGACTTTCAGTCAAGCAGCAGGGAGCCCTGGAAGGGGGAGGATGAGGAAGGCCCGTGGGCCAGCCAGGGATGGAGGCATGGGGTCAAATTCACAGAGGAGTCTCCTATGCTGGTGCCTGTCGGGGGTCCCAGGCTCCTGAAAAGGCCGAGCACATGGAGAGTGTTCTAAAACAATAGTCCCTGTTGCTGTGTTGTGCTGTGTCGGGGGCATTCCAGCTGAAGGCCTTGCTTGAAGGCCCACCTCGGTTTTCCCAGGAGGCGGAGCTTGACTGTGTGCCCAGCACCTTTCACTCCCAGCTGGCTCGGCACTGGGCATGTGGCAGCTTCCTTACCTCTCTGCTGGACTCTCTCTCTTCCACTGGACCAGGGACCCCAGTGTGCTCATCACTTCTGTGTCCCCACTGCTGAAAAAGAGTGCCTGTCACACAGCTGGTCATCAGTGTATGTTTCTGGAGTAAATGAGCAAACGACTAAATGAAAAGCATTAGAGAAGGTGGGGCTGCTCTCACCTTAGTGTACCGAGGGAGTTCTTTCAGACAGAATAAAGCAAACATTCAGATCGCTGCTCCTCTGGGTCTCAGACCTAGTGCCAAGGGAGCCCTTTATGCTTTCAGGGGCACAATACGGAATACGGGAGGTTCAATGATTTGTTAAGGTGACGGGTACAGCTCTATTCTCAAATGGGAAATTCACTAAGTGGAAAAGCTCATTGGTCTCATTCCACACAGGAACCGGTCAGCACAGGGGGCAAACCTAAAAAGAGTTCACCTCCAGGCAGACTTCAAGCCAGAGGGCCCGGCCTCCATTCCTGAGCCTCCACAAGCTTTGGTGCAGCTTCATTTTTTTTTCCTCCTTCACTGAGAGAGGGGTGACTATGCCAAGGCGATGTTCATGAATGTTCATGAACCCAGAGCCTGATTCCTCACCCGCAGAACCCAGGCTGGACTAAAACTCCACACACCCTCTGGGAAACAAATGCTGGCGGGGCTGAACAGTGAAAACTCTGGGAGCTGGACTAATGGGAGTTTGCTCCCACTGCCGTTCTCTTCTCAGCAAGAATCTCTCCCACCTCCTTCCTATGATCAGACTTTTTCTATCTCAGATGTCCTAAGATGTCTGTGAGGCCATCAACACTATAAAGTAATCAACCAAAATGAAAAGCCATGTTTGCAAATAAAAAACAGCATCTGTTTTTGATTCTGCTGGAATCACAATGAGCCAGGAACTCAAGTATAGCTGGCCAGTCTCCAAAATGTGAACCAAAAGACCCTGCAAATGATCATTTTCTTCCCTGACTGAGAGTGGTTAGATGAAATATGATTTCAGCAATTTAATTCATTTGCCTCTTACTATGTGGAGATTTCCTGAGCATTACACTAGGTAAGACAAAGCCAGACATGGATACAGATATCAGAGATGAAATGCTGGTGCTCTTTCTTCTTCGTAAAGAAAA
The DNA here is from genome assembly GCF_004126475.2 of Phyllostomus discolor. Taxonomy (NCBI): domain Eukaryota; kingdom Metazoa; phylum Chordata; class Mammalia; order Chiroptera; family Phyllostomidae; genus Phyllostomus; species Phyllostomus discolor. Next base: position 110,937,006 of record NC_040904.2, read on the forward strand.
AAGAGTAAATTGGCATTTTTATTATGCATATCTCTACACATGACTGCATGCTTCCCTTAAAAAGATGGAATTTGAATGATTCTCCGAGGATAGAGGTTCAACTCATTAAGATTGAGATAAATACATTTTTATTCCTAAGAGGACCTGGGTAAACTGAGAAAAGCCTTACAACAGTCGTTATTTCTTGCCATTTGGTCTCTAATGATGGAGGACAAAGAAGGATTTAAATACCAATTCTCACTATTTTTCACTTAATTGTCTTGACTTTTCTATTATGTAAATTGTACACAAACATTTTCCCTCTTCTTTTTAAATATTTATACTTATTCTTTCCATTTAGTGATATGCTGCTGAGAGCAGCTGAAGCAAAATAACAGAGGTGCTATGAGGGGAGACAGTAGACAGAGTCTAAGAGTTTGAATCCTGTGTCCTGAGTTCAAGACCCGGCTCTGAGACTTCCTAGTCACATGACTACTCAGGGTCCCTGTTTCCTCCATGCAGAGTGAAGGTGGGGCCGATTTCTTTACAGGTGTGTCCTGGGGCATAGAAACAGTGTCTAAAGGGCAGGGGGCACTAAGTTAATGGCAGCAATCACTGTCACCATCATGGTGACTATAGTGCACCTCTCTGTTCCATTGCCCTTCCCACAACTTCCCAGATTTCACACTGAGGTTGATGTTGGCTGTTGGGGGGTCTGTGTGAGCTTAGTCCCTCCTCTTCACCTCCAGAGTTTAAGCTAATTAAGAACTAGGCACAGATCCCAGAGGAAATTAACATGCAATATTCATTTAATTGCCGGTAGGGGCATATTGGAGAATACAGTTTGCACCTGTTGATGAAGTGGATTCTCTTTTTCTCTGCCCTCTCCCTTGCAGTCTAGACCTGAGACTTGCATGTAGTGAGGTGAGGTCAGCTCACACTTGCTCCATCATGCACAACTGCAGCCTGCCTTCTGTCCCATAGAGCCGAATAAGTCAGACTTGGACAGCCAAGCCACCAGGCCAACAACAAGGAGTTACACTCAACACATTACAACTACCAATTCTGGAGACAGGAACCGAAAGACATCAGGTTTTCACCATTCGCTCGCAGGGAAGAGAGCATGGGAGTAAGAGGGAAACAAAGAAACAGAAAGCTATTCCCTGGCTCTTCCTCACTGCGGCCAGGAGTGCTGGAGACAGCCCTGTGTTATGAACCAGGGCACACATATAACGGGTGGAGAGTGCTTCTCTCTTTGTTGGCTAGTCATTTGAGATATCCTTCTCCAATCAGTTTGAGACGTGGTTCTAAAAGCAATGAATCCCCAAAATTCAATTCAACAATCTGTAGATGGTCCCCCATTTACGACAGTTCAATTTTGGATTTTTCTCCTTTATGATGGAGCAAGTGACATACACACAATAGAAACCATACCTCACATTCTGAATTTCAACCATTTCCAGGATTAGTGATATAAGGTACGATATTCTCTCATGATGCTGGGCAGGCATTAAACCTCAGCCCCCAGCCAGCCAAGCAGCCACGAGGGAAAGCTATTGCCAGCATTTTCTGGTTATTGTGTTTTCTGTTTGCACATCCCATTGTGTCTCCTGCTTCTGGTGACAAGAGGAGGGCATTACTCTTAAGGTGAAGCTCAAGATAATTGCCCAACCATAAGCTAATATAAGCATTCTGAGCGCAGTTAAGTAGGCTGGGCTCAGCTATGATGTTTGGTCGATTAGGTGTATTAAATGCATTTTCAACTTAAAATATTTTCAACTTAGGATGGATAGGTTTATGGGGATGCAACTTCATAGTAAGTTGAGGAGTATCTGTATTGAATATTCACTATATGTAAGGCACTATGACAGAGTTCATTCTATTGAATGTTTACTGTATATAAACATAGCAAAGTTTTATTTAAACTTGGAAAAGATGGTATTATGCCAAGGTAACTACTACAGACTTCTCAGAATCTTTAATATTCTAAATTGCTCTGTGAGCCTTCAGTTTTATGAAAACAGCATAAACCCACTGGAGCCCATTCTGCCTCTGGTTATGTTTAAGCCTTTACTGGGTTGGACATGGTGTAGCAGCAAGCACAATATGAGTGTGATGCAGGTTAAAAGGCAGAGGGGTGCCGGTCAGGGGAGAGACCAGTGCGTGATTTCAGATCACTGAGTAGAGAGGACACACCCATCAGGCCTGGAGGTGCGGTGTTTATTTCCAGTAAGGAGAGAGAGTGCAGAGGATCCAGCCCTGTGCAATGCATTGATGTCTCACAGCCCCTGGATCCAGTCCACAGCTGACGTGGGTGGTGTGATTGCATGAAGTCCACTTTGTTCTGTGGTGGAAGGACGCCGATCCCTCCTCTGTGGTTCCAAAATACCAGAAATCTGGGGGTGAGGGTACTGAGGGCCATTGACACGTGCACCGAACAGGAGACAGAAGCACACATTCAGCCTGACAAGGAAAAGTATTCCCTCGGGAGGGGACAAGCCCAGCCTGGGCTGTGAGGGTGCTCTGTCTCTCAGTGAGAGGTGTGCCACGCCCACAGCCCACTCTCACACAGCCAAGGGGGTCCGCACACTGCATGTGAATGCCTTTCCCAACAGATTATAGCTAATATTTTGAACAGGAAAAAAAGCAAAAAAAAAAAAAACCTGAGTAATCTGACTCTAGAAAGTGTATAAAAGCAGATGGTTACTGATAAAAGTTAAAGCTTTGGGAAAAGACCACACAAGGTGAGTTTCCATCTCTCACTCTCACAGCTCTGTTCTGAGGGTGGCTCTTAGTCACTGAGGAATGTGGCAGGCAGCTAAAACTCCCATAGAAATTACATCTTTATGGTCATAAAACCAAGAATAGATATCTCTGGAGGGCTGGAGAGTGAGAGAAAAAGCCCAAAATGGAAAGGGCCAGAAAGAGAGGGTCTCCTAATTCTGTACATGAACCCTCCCGAGGCTCAGCATTACCCATGCACAGGACAGGCCCAAACCGGCCCTTACAGTCTTTAAGGACTGAGCTGGTACAGGAACCTCTGCCCACAGAAGGTGAGACAGAATTAAATTAAAAGGTTAGCATCCTCCGCAGTACTATATTAGGACACAGAGTGGATACAGCATAACACTCACAATGTTCAGGATACAATCAGAAATTTCCCAGTATACAAAGAACCAGGAAAATGTGACCGATTCTCAAAGGAAGAAACAGCCAATAGATGCCAAAACGAAGATGACCCAGACATTGAGATTATCGCACAAAGACTTAAAGCAGCATTAAAACTATTCACCATGATGTATATAAAATATACTGGATATATAAAAGAAAATATAGGCATTTTCATCAGAGAAATAGAGACTATAAAAAGAAACCAACTGGAAAATTTTTTAAATAATACATAAAACAAAATTCACTTGGTAGGCTCCACAGCAGAGCAGAGATGATGGAAGAGTCCATGAATCTTACCCAGTAGGAACCCTGGAAAGAAACGAACACTTACAGTTCTGTGGGGCGGTACTGAAAGTCCCAACACATAGTTCATGCAAGTCCGAGAAAGAGAGGAAGGAACGATTGAAACAGAGAAATATTTAAATAAATGGTGGCCATGAAGTTCCCAAATTTGGTCAAAGACATGCATTCACAGATTTAAGAAGCTCATTGAACCCTAAACAGGACAGATTGTCTTAAAATGCCTAGACACATCATAATAGGCTTGCTAAAAGGCAAAGATAAAGGAAATACCTTGAAGGAAGTTAGAGAAAAATGACATCCTATGTACAGGGAACAATTTAAATAACTTGGATCTCTCTTCAAAAACCATGGAAACTAATGGAATAACACCTTCAACATACTTGAGAGAAAAGAACTGTCAACTCGGAATTCTGGATCCAGCAAATTAAGAAAGATATTTTCAGATGAAGAAAAGCTAAGGAAATTCCTCAGCAGCAGACCTGCTCTGATGCGTAAAAGCAAGTTCTCTGACTGCTCCAGAAACGGTACCAGAGAGAAACTTGGGTCTTGGAATAAAGGAAGAGCAACAAAAATGGCAAATAACTAAGCAAATATAAAAGACCACTTTCCTCTCTTGAGTTCTTTAAGGTATGTGTGACTATTGAAAGCAAAAATTATAAGCTGTGTTTGTAGTTTACAATGTGTGCAGATGTGATACTCGTGACAACATAACGTGCTGGTAAGGGTAGGAAGAGGAAAGCCTGCATGGTTTCTAAGTTGTTTTAATGTTAATTCTAAGTAAACTTAGAAAGATAGATATCTACATTTTAATACCTAGAACAGCCAGTAAAGAACAAAATGTAGCCAAAAAGATCAAACAAACAAATGAAAATAGAATGTTTGGAAATACTTAAATAATCCAAAAGAGGCAAAAAACAGTGAAGAAGGGAGACAGAGAAAGAGAGAGAGAACAAATGCTAAAATGATAGCGCTAAATCTGATCATATTAATCATTATACTAAAAATGAATGGTCCAAACTTTCCAGTTAAAAAATATAGGTTAGCCCTGGCTGATGTAGCTTAGTGGATTGGGTACACGCTGAGAACCAAAGGGTCGCCAGTTCAATTCCCAGTCAGGGCATAAGCCTAGGTTGTGGGCCAGGATACCCAGCAGGGGGCCACATGAGAGGCAACCACACATTGATGTTTCTCTCCCTCTCTTTCTCCCTCCCTTCCCCGTCCCTAAAAATAAATAAATAATTTAAAAATGTGTATAGGTTAACAGAGCAGCTTAAAAAGCAAGTCTCTGCCATATTATGCCTACAAGACACAATAAAAGGCCTTAAATATAAAGGCATAAATAGGTTGAAAATAAAAGATATGCCATGCAAACAGTAGGCATTTGAAGGCAAGAATGGCTATTTCAGTATCAAGTAAGATAGACTTTAAAACAAAGAATATTACTAGAGACAACGATGGGCACTGAGTAACGACAAAGGGGAACTTTTATCAGGAAGGCACAACAATTTGAGTGTGTACATAACCAATAACAGAGGCCCAAGATACATGAAACAAAATGGACACAATTAAAGACAGAAATTCTAAAACCATCTAAGCAATTGCTAGAACAACTGGATGAAAACATCGGTAACGACACAGACTATCTGAACAGCATGACTGACCGCTTTGATCTAATTAACCTGTTTAATACAAATCATCTGACAACAACAGCAGAACAAACATTCTTTTCAAACACACATAGTATATTCACCTGAAGACAAATTCTAATAGATTTAAAAGAAAATTGAAATCACCATGTATTTATTCTGAGATTACATTGGAAACTCCTAATAATAGAAATTAACTAACACACTTCCAGATAATTCAGAGGTCAAAGGACACCATGAGTGTCCTAAAGGAGGTCTCAAGTATTCGGTGTCTGCAGTGTTTGCCTGATATAACTGAACAGAGGGGGTTTGCTCATTTATTTTTGTGGAGCACTTGTTAAGGCTGTGTCTCATGGAGCCCACTCTGAAAAATGCCTAGGATTTTCCCCTGAAACTATGGTGTCTTTTCTTTTAAGGAGAGAGTATTATTTTCATCTGTATGCATAAGGAACATTCTACCCATCACAAATGGGCACCCCCCCATTACAAAATGGGGCACTTCCTCCAGCATGTCATCTTTGTCCATTTAACATTGTTTATTTTGTTGTTGTTGCTTTTCCTGGGGTGAGACTCTTCTACAGGGGCATAGTTGGCTTGGATTCCAGAAATGACAACTCGTCAAGCAACTGACAAACAAAGGCTGTGGCTGGAGCAACAGATGCAGCATAACCTGGTCTTTCTGATGGACTGCCGCCCACCTAAAGCCACAGCAGAGTCCCATTGAGGGGGGCACAGTTCCTCCCGTGGTCCCCGGGGAAAAAAAAGATTGTGTTTCCTAAATATAAAGGAAGCATTACTTTCTCATTTTTTTATTTTCTTTGGGGAAAAAAATTTCCTTGCACTACCAACTCAGGAGAGAGCAGCTTGTTCTTGTTTAAGGGTAATAATAGACAATATCCATCAGGACTTACTGAGGAAATGAAATTAAAATTGGAAATGGTTTACTGGAGAAAAGCTATGAAAGAGGAGGGGGTGGGGCCCGGAGTGTTGAGAGGGGTCTGGTCTGGGACGGGCTTGGGAAGAGGACCCAACACTCTCTGGCTGGATGTGCAGCCGCTAAAGGGCCTGCCGGTCCCCCGCCCCCCTCACCCCTTCCTGGGTTTCCTCAAGTGCATCCCGGAAGACCTAGCATTGACTCTGCCCTGAGGAGGGGCACCTCCCACCCCCCACTGAGGTGAGACAGTGCTTTGTCTACAGATGTGCTGTTTTCTGAAATAAATCAGTCTGTGCAGAGAGTGTCCGCTTAAGAGATTTCTAAAAAAGAATTTCAGAAATGAATTTCTGATATTCGGGTACAGGTCAAGAGCGCTGGTTATTATTCCAATTGTAATGTCTGTGGATTAAGATCCCTCAGCCCAGAGAATAACAGGCACAGCTCCAGAGTTGCTGAAGACATCAGAATTCCAGTGTTGGAAACACTACCTTACACAGAAGCTCCAGGTGGTTTTCCTCTTGCTGTTATCATCAAAATTCAGCATCTGGAGACGGGAGCCAGCCACATCAGAGTCCTCGGGACAGCTTTTCAGAAACAGATTCTGGGGTTCCCCGCGCAGACTCTGGTCTGGCATGTCTCAATGGACTGGGGGGATCTGGCTGGGCAGGCTGTCCTGGTGAGCCCTATCTGCAGCCGGGTCTCAGGAGCCCTGTGCCCAGTCTCTCCGTGCATGAGCATCTCACCACCAAGCCCTGCTGGGTGAGCACCAGGCCTTCCTAGTCCCTGACCCACCTCTCCCTGTGGTGGTGGTCCTCCTTCTGACACAACGGGAAGCCTTTGTGCCTTGTGTCCGCTGTAAGCTGTGACTATTTGACCCAGAACCTTGGCCTAGCCTTTGCTGCAGTCTCGGCAGACCTACAGCAATGCTGGGTGCTCTGTGGGCCACTGGTAACACCTTGTTGACTTGAGTGCCCCCCCTGCCTGCAGCTCCTTCTGAGGAAGGTCTTCCTACATCAGCACCCGCTTTACACGAACCTGCTGCCCTTCCATCACCTGGTTTGAACCTATCCCCTGGGGGTCTGAGGTTAAGACTATACTATATTCTTTGGAATCTTTCATTTTAATCTTTAAAATGTACACTAATTTTGCATTCATATAAACAGTAAAGCTCTGATAAGCTTAACAAAAATCTGCCATCCTGCCCAGTCCAATCTTGAAGCGCATGATGCTCTGTGGGTGGTATTCATCTCATGGACTGGGTTGTCCGGCTCAGAGTATCATGGTCCTGGGGCACACAGACCCCAGTGGGAAACCCACAAACCTGGGAGAAAGGCTTGCTGTCCACAGAGAGGGTCTGTGCTGAAGGATGTAGAAGGACTGAGCACAGGCTCCTCCAGAACTGAGGAGATTCACTGCTGTCCCCAGGATGAGGCTACTCTGGGTTTCCAGCAACAGGCTCGGTGGCTAAGGACGTAGTGAAGAAGAGGAGAGGAGGGAGCCCTGGGCCCCCAGAAGCCCATCTGACACTTGCTGAGAGCAGCATGACTTGAGGGTGGAAGTCGAGACAGGCATCCTGCCTGATGGACTGGACCTCATCATGTGGCTGGTTTTCCTTCTGGTAATTGATGGTTGAAGCACACCTTTCCCTACAGGGCTGGGCAAACCCAAGGCTGCTAGCCCCAGGTTATGACAGGCTTCAGGTAGAAGCACATTTTCCCTGTTTTGAGTAGTTCTGTCCTTTTCAGACAAATGATGTCATCTGGCTGTGAACTGAATCCAATCTGCAGCTGTCTGCTTTTCTCCTTCACGCAAGTTGCTCTCAATTCCCTCCAGATGAATAAACCTATTCCTGTGCCTTGGATGGCCCTGCTTTTAATTGCCAGCTCCTCCTCCACTTAAAGGTCACGTGCTTAATGATCCAGTTGGTGCTGGGTCATGGACTTCAGAGAAAGGCTGGAGATGAGGTCTGCTCCCCTAGTTATGACAACCCATCTGCAGAGCAGCGGATGCAGTGAGATACACCGGTCCCTGTAGCCCACTGTCATTTATCTTTATTGCTCAAAATAATCCATGCAGGGCAGCTCCTGTGTTCACATGTCATCAGGTTTTTGCAGCTGTGCCCAAGACAAAACCACTTATGTTTACCCTTTCAGATGGAAGAGTAAAGCAAGGTGATATATAAAGAATTATGTACATGTGATAGAATCTGTTCGAGATGTATTTGCTGTCATCCATTTTCAGCAGGCTGCCTGCTACCCTGGGAACACCCTCCATCATTCACTCACTTGTTCAGTCCTACCCAATATGTGGTCCCCAAATAGATTCTATCTTTTTGCCTTGACTCTCGTGTGCTTCACCAAGGAAGACCAGAGAAGCTTCTCTGTGCACTAGAGAATTATTGGGAAGAAAGGCCTGTTGACAAACCCTGCCTGGAGAGAAGCAGGAAGGGATTGTTCCCCTCTAAAACAAAGGGAGACTTAAATCTCTGTTTTAGTTGCAGGACACCAGCAGCTGATGAGCGAGGCTAGAATCTACAGGGAGACACTAAAAAAATTATTCAAAAGCACTGAGAGATTTTATGTAGTTATAGAACAAGGAAATCATGGAAGAAGTCCATGGATATTTTTTTAATTCCTAAGAAATACAGAAAATTTCTATTTTGTCGTTTCTCAGAACTCAAAGAAATAAAGAAATCAGTTTTCCTTAAGGCTTCAAATGCAAAGCAATATGTTTGGCAAAGGGAGCAGCAGGGGATTGATTTTTTTTTTCCTGTTCTGAGACTAAATGCCACCAGCCTCAGGTGGTTAAATCTTTTTGCTTTACTGCTATAGGTGACTCTGTCCATGGTTCTGATCCAGTCAAGAAGATTCTGAACTGTCCTTGAGACTGTGCAGGGACAGGCTGGGCCTGTCACTATTGTGAACTTGGACTAGTCACTTAACATCTATCCTGGTCTCACATGGATCAAGAAAGCAGGGAACTTCTGTGGCCACAGCATGCCGTGACTGCATTCAGTTATTAGCGCTTCCATTCTGGGGCACTTTTCCCTGAGTGTGCCGGGTTTTCTACCTTCTCCCTTTTACAAGTGATACTTTTATATGATTGGACAGGACTATTTTTGGTGGTTTAAAAAATATATATTTCCTAGCCCTGACCATTATGGCTCGGATGATTGGGCATTGTCCTGAAAAGCAAAAGGTCACCAGTTCAATTCTTGGCCAGGGCACATGCCTGGGTTGTGGGTTCGGTCCCCAGTCAAGGCATAAACAAGAGGCAACCAATTGATGTTGCTCTTTCACACTGATGTTTCTCTCCTTCTCTTTCTCCCTCTCTTCCTCTCTTTCTAAAAATAAATAAATAAAATATTTAAAAAATAAATATTTTCTAAAGGAAGTAAGAGGTGAGGGGCAAGTCAGGAAGAATGAGGAGAACTCTGGCCCTAGGTCATGGAGAGCAGAGATGGAGGGTCATGTTTCCTGGGTTTGTATTTTGGTTCCACCACTTCTTGGCTTTGTGACTTTGGGCAACATTTCTAACTGTTTGGGGTTGTTTCCTCTTCTGTATAGTGGTGATTCTATGGCACCTGCATCATAGGGCTTAGTGAGAATTAAAATAAAATGATGCATAGAAATCACTTGGCACAGTGCTTGGCTTACAGTAAACCCTCTAGAAATGTGTGCTATTACTATGTGTATTTACAGCCACTGTGATCAATACAGATTTGTGGAATGAGTGGATTCATTACATAGTAAATAAAAAACCAAAATGGAGGAAATGAAAGAGTGAATCCCTTCCAAAAATATCTGTATCTCAACAATAAGAATTTAAGGGATGGTCAACAGGTGTGTATTGATCTGGCCTGAAGTGACCCCTCGCACATGTCTGCCACAGTGTCCCTGCACCCACCCTGTTCCAAGCTCCCCAGATGCCAGGCTGCTTTCTAAATGTCCCCTGGCACTTCCTGCTTTGCAGTGTTAGCCTAGAGCCCCGTCCTCCCCTTGTTCACTGACTGCAATCCTAACTCTTCCAGGATCCATTCAAATACCACTTCACTTCAGAGTATTTTACCAATAATTCTGAGGCAAATCTTTTTTAAAAATAGGCTAGCAGAATTGTATTGCTATTGTTGTTGATGTTCATTTCTTTCACTAGTTTTACACTTTCTGTTGACTCCCTGTCCCTCAAGTCCTGTGGACCCAGGCCTGGGGTGGGGGGTGGCCAGGGTGCTCTCCTCCACACCAGGAGAGGCACTTCGACCTTTTCCCAGGCTGCGGTTACCTCTGGCAGGGGTACCAACTACTGGTGAAGCAGACGGGTATCTGGTTTCCTGTGTGTAGAATGAAGAGATGGGAGCTGTTGTCTGAAACCCCTTCAGCTTTAACCCCCATTATTTGTCAGGCTAGATGAGCCTCACAGGTTAGTGGGGGACACGTGTCACAATGCCAGCCCAAACCTCTAGCTCACAAAGATACCACAACAGACAACAAAAATCCCTGCCTTCCTCGCAACACACACACACACACAGATGTAAAACTTATTTCCCAAGCAGATTCTTAGTTATTCTCTAAGATGCTTAGCCTTGGGTACCCACAACAATGTTGCAGGTTTATAAAAATTTTTTAGGATCTCTGGATACTATTTCAGTTTCCTGGGTTCTGTATGATCCTCAAAGTGATCACAGGACTGAAACAAAGCAATTTACTCTAGAAAGAGGCTGCAAAAGACAACAGGTAGATGACAGACACATGAGCTCTGTGTTTTCCACATAGGGGTGTGGAAACACACATAGGGGTGTGTTTTGATGCAGTGGGTTACAGCAGTCACCCTTTGTTTAAGGAAAAACATGCTCCATCCCCTGGCATCATTCCCCACCTCCACTCTCCACAAGCCGCATACAGGGGAATATTCAGGCGCTGACATCCTTTTGTAGAGGTAAGGACACAGTTCAGTTCTTTTTAACCCTGCAGTTCTTTGTCGGATAAAATGCCGTTTCATGTGCTCTGACAGTGGCTCTGACTGCTCAGGCACCAGGAGGGGGAGTGGTGGCTGAGCCACAGACTGGAGTTCCACGTCGCCATGTTCAAAGGTCCATTACTCCAGGACTGAGTGCTGTTTTCAGGCTTTTTATTTGACATTCTACAGCCATCGCCTCAGACTAATTATAATTCACCCGACAATCTAATTCTAACAGTCTAATTTTATCATTCTGTAATTAAGCTTCTTCTGGCAGCATGCTATTTCACCATAAAAGGAAAATATTCCCTTTCCCATTTTCAAAATTGGTTGAGCAAGACAAGGGAAGGTAGTCATACCCACTTAACTCTACAGTTCTTTTGAGCAATGATTTTTCTTATTGATTTAAAGAACTGATCGATTAGTTCAAGAAAAAGCTTTTCAGATAAACATGTTTGGGCATTTTTCTCTAGAAAGACAGCAGTAAATCAGTCATCATTGATCAAACACTTTGCTCACTGTTTTGCAGTTCAAGACCTGAGAGGAGAATGAACAAAATTCCTCAGCAGTATGTCCCACAACTGATAATATTATGTATCTGAGAGGAGAGGCTGCCCATGGCTTGTACAATATCCAATGCCCCTCTTTGTGTGGTGGGAGGTTGTATTGTGAGAGGAAGGTGCCTAGCTAAAGAACTAAATTTCCCAGGCTCCTTTGCAGAAGGGGATTGCCAAGTAATAAAAACTGGCCATGTGCTGGGTTATCAGTTAGCATTTCTGCAAAAGATTCTCTAAATCCTGCTGGACTCGAAAAGAGTGAAGCCTCCAGGGGGCTCAGAAAGTGATGCTGGGGCAGGGCTCCTCCAGGCCCGTGAAAAACCTAGCTACCCCTTAGAGATCAAGTAACCTACCATGACCCACCAGGTGCACTGGGAGAGGTTTCTCTCTGTTTTCGCCAGGTGCTGGCGGGCTGTGACAAGTACTGCCCAATCCGAGCCTGGATGGTGAGGGATGGAGAGGACACCTCTGGACAGAACCCATACAGCATTTCTTTGTTGAGCTCAAATCATTGCATCATCAACTTATCTTTGTACAAAGAATGGAACTGGAGTAGATTTTCATGATATAGGAAGGAACTTTCTATTTTTTGTCCTTATTGTTTTGTGGGCAGTCAACTTGAATGTGTGCAATATTAGGTAGTTTGCTGTGTTGGAGGTTGTTTTATGAAAGCCAGTTAGTAGAAAAAAAAAGAATGTCTCACATTTAAATAGTGCTTTATGAATTTGCCTCAAAATTTTGGGCAAAAAGTGTGCATTATGCACGGCAAAATACAGTATTCAGCATGGTTCCAGTGCTTGGAGTCAGGTGACATTTTATTTCTTGCCTATTCATTTCCATCCCTGTTATCAGTTGAACCCTGTACCTTCCAAACTTTAAACACCTCAGAACTGACTGTACTTGGAGATCAGGTCTTTAGAGGGGTAAATGAGTTAATATGAGTTAATATGGGTAGGTCCTGATCCGAGCTGACCGGTGTCCTTATCAGAGGAAGAAATGTGGACACACACACACTGAGGGACACTATGCAGGGACCCTGGGGAAAAGGCTGCCACCCACAAGCCAAGCAGAGGGGCCTCAGGAGAAACCAAACCTGGCAGCATCCTGATCTCAGGCTACCGGCCTCCAGGGCCGAGAAGTGTACCTGCAGCCCGGGCCCCAGTCTGTGGTGCTTTGTCATGGCAGCCCCAGCTGACTGATACAGGTCCTTTAAATCTTCTTGTCTCTATTAATGAAAAACAATAGTTTTCATCTAAAATAAAACAGATTCCATGGGCATTGTGGACAAGGACATAGGCTACTCTACTCAGAATTAAGGGATTGATTTTTAATCACTTCTAATGTCACATCTTTAAAAGCTTTTTTATCTTGATCCCTTTTCAAATCTGACCCCTGAAGAGTATCATCTTCTCATGGTCTATTTGGTCTTATACTTTTATGGAGATAAACCCTACTCCTGACCTTGTTTTCAATCATAACGGCTCATGAGATAAGTGGGTCACCCCCGCCCCGCAGGCAAGGAACCTGGAAGCAGAGGGCCTGTAGGACTCGTCCTGCAGGGACTGTGGCTGCACATGTTGCAGGGGTCACAGCTGTGTCCCCCGGCAGCCCACCACGTGCGGGAGGCAGACCGCAAAGACCCCAGGCCTTGAGAACACAGCATAGGCAGGCTTTGTGCCTGGCACGGAATATCACCAATAGATACTGATTCAGTGACTGGCTTACATTTTGACTACGTTTAGGGATTATTCTAACCACCAGATTTTTGTTTAGATAAAGACAAATTTCCAGTGTTTCCTCCAGCTTAGTGGAGTGGTAAGAGAGTGAAACTGGGAATTGGAACGAGGCTCTGAAGCACGCCAGTGTGGGGCCGTGAACAAGCCCACAGGTCCCAGGTGTTTCTCTTCCTCTCGACTTGGGTGTTTTTTATCTGTGAAATAAGGGTCTTGGATCAGGTCATTTTTAAGAATTTCTTCCAGCTCTGTAGGGCTATCATTCTAAGAATTTTAACAGGTAACGCTCGTGGGTTCCCAGCTTCCCTAGCTTCTGCTGCCTCTTGTTTTTCCTGCATATCAAGTTTATTTTACTTTCTAGTGACAGCCAGTCATCTTCAAATTATCCATGTGGAAAAGGATACTTGGTGTTGAAGACAGTTTTGCTAACCTGAGGCCAAGGTCCCACGTGCTAAGGCAGGAAGGAAGCTGGGGGCTTCAGTGTGGCCCAGCGAGATGGCAGAGGGGTCTGGCCAGTCCTCAGCGGGGCTCCGCCTCCTGCAAAGGCTCCCAGCCCCCAGCTTCAGTGTCCCCTGAGCTGAGCCTTGGGCATCTAGCCAGCGTGCAACCAAAATCTGGAAGCCAAAATGGATGAGAACTGGGCAAGCTCCATCCACACCCTACTTGACTGCTCTCACACACCTGGATCTTCCTGTTGTTCCCCTTTCTGCATCTCTGTCCCTGATGCTGATCTGGGATCCCAGGGTCCTTGAGGGCAGGGACTGTGGCTCAGTTAGTGCCACTGAATGAGGGTGCTGCCAGAAAAAGCCAACACAGTCCGAAGGACAGGGCCCGCCTTGGCCGCGTGGCGCTGGTCTACGTTAGATCCTCGCTGCTCCCATCGTGTCTTGCTTTCAAAAGGAGAAATAAATAGAACTTCATTCCCGTGTCCTTTCCCAGATGGTTGGGATTATGTGACCCTGAAGAAAGTCTGCCCTTGGGTCATTCAAGTGGACTTCCCACTTCCTAAAAGAGGACGACATATAAAAAGTAATAGGACTGAAATAGCTGGCCTCTGTCCAGAAGTGATGGGAGGCCACTGCGGGTGGAGGTGAGCTCAGCCTCCCTTCCCTGCCCCCGCCGGGTTCTGTTTGGAGCCACTGGTCTGGAGGGAGGTTCTGAGCTGTCTGTTCTGAATGAGGAGCCCTTTGAAGTTGCTGGTGCCCAGGCTGTGTCTTCACAGGCGTCGAGGCCTAGTGTGCTGACTGATTCGTCTGTTTTATCAACGAACTAGATTCTGAAAAACCAAACAACTCGTTGTTTCACTAGTCGTACAAATCAATGCATTTCTTTGGCTACAGAAATGATCTTGGTTAGGACCTGCCAGTCTGAAAGGGTTTGTTTCTTCTTTATTCCTCGTTCTTTTAAGCCATCCTAAGCTTAAATATCAACATAGCCTCTGCTCGAGTGAGCGGCTGCTGTCACTGTTCCAGGCAAACTAACCCTGCGGGCCCGCAGATCTGTCCTCGTCCTCGTCCTCGGGGTCAGGCAGGAGGCTCCGGGAGGGCCAGTCTGTGCTGAGGCCTGAGGGAGTGTGTGGGCAGCGTGCCTGCAACACATTACAGCACTTGTGTGAGGTACAGTATTCAAGCTCAAGAAGGCTTGAAGGGTTTCCCGACCCCTGCCTGGAGGTGGGAAGTGAAGGACACTCAGAATGTCCAACCTTCCAGGCTGCAGCTGGATTTCCGCCCTTCTCTCAAACAGCGCGTTTCCAGAAGCTGGTCTCGCCGCCCCCTCTACAGCACCTGCCCTCAGACAGACTTCCTGGACACAGTCCAGCTCTACATCCACCGTCCCGCCCCAGCCGCCTCCCTGGACTCTGAAGCCCTGTCCCAACTACTCTCTCCAGCACAGAATCTCCCCCTCCCAGAGTCCGACTGCCATTTGGCTCTGCCCAGTATGGGCTTGATTGGTGACTGTTAACCCCTCCCCAGGATGTGCCTCCTTCTTGTGCCCCACCCCCCAGCTCAGCCTCATGTCCCCACTCGCAGCAGGCCCTCAGGCTCGAGGTGAAGGACAGCATTCCATCAGAGGGCAGGGAGGGGCCTGTGCAGGTCACGGGTCCCCCGAAACCCCAGTAGCTGTAGAGTAACAGCACCCTGTGCATATTTGCTGAATAAAAGGATGTCACTCACATTTGGGAGCTGTTTTTGGAGATCATGAGCTGAATACTTAACTGGATTACAGTTGGTGTGACTCAGAAAATCGTGTATGTCCTCAAATACGTGGGACGGCTCTTTCACTGCGCAATTAATGATCCTACCCACTGCTAGAGAGCAATTCCCAAACACTGTTCCTTCATGTGGGTCCTCCACTCAAAAATCTTAATGGCTCCCCTCTGAATGTGATGGCTCCTCTCTTTAGCCTGGTAGCCAAGACCCTTCACAAGCCTGCCTCTCTCCTCCTCTCTCAGCCCCACGGGACACACCCCTCCTTCCCAGCCAGACTGCTCTCTTAGCAGTCCCTGAGCTCGAATGCTCACTTCCACCTCTACACTTCTGTAGAAGCCAACTCCTGCCCAATGGCTGCTTTGTCTGTGGGTCCTCCCTGAGCATTCCAGCTCTCAGCAACTCTGTCCATCCAGGGACGTCTGAGAATGACAGCCTCTGCTGTTCATGGGACACTGCAATTTTGTGATGTCATGTGTATTGTCACTAGGGATGATCTAACTACACATGGAGAACTTCTGTCCATGCTAGCTGGACTGCAAGCCCTCACCCTCTATGTCTGGGACTCTCCACGCACCCCAGGGGTCACACAGTAGCTGTGTCTGAAAAGCTGGCTGAATACCTATTGAAAGGCTGAGACTTCTTTCCTTCCCTCCCTGGACAATCTGACCCAAAGCTCTAAAGGCTGCTAGAAAGGAGAAGCAGACTGAGCTCCCTGCCTTTATACCCAAGGGGCAGCTGAGGGTGGTGGGCGGCCGAAGAAGGAGGCAGCTCATGGGTAAGCTAGAGCTGCCCCCATTTTCACGCCACATGAGAACAGCCTCCCGTGGGTGCCAGCACAGGCTGCATGTGCTAGGGACATGCTTGGGTGCCTGAGAAAGAGACTATTGTCCTCAAGGAAGGGCTCTGGAGCCAAACATGTGCAGTGATGGGCTCTTCTCCATCAGAATTAGTGAAGCATATTTTAGGATATCATTAAATGCCGATTTATCCCTCAGTTCTAAAAACATGATCTCTTGCTTCTGTATCAAAACCATGTGTGCCAGCTGCATGTCTTAGGGACAGTAAATTTTCTAGGAAACTGTCTGTGAATCTCCACCACAAACGTCTCTGGCAGCATTTCCTCACTGCATGCATGTTGTCCTCACACAGCAACACTGATTTTCCCTGAGAGGCGAGTGTGTGGGTGACTATCATGAGTAAAAGGACACATGATGTGTCATGATACACATTGTCACTGTCATTAATGTGTTCGCTCTGTTGGCGATTGCAAATTGAGAGGGTCTGGCTCAGTCCTGGATCTTCTCTAGCTCTTGAAAGCAGTTTTCATCCTAGACTGTAACCTACAGCCAGTTGTCCCCCAGTATCCAATCTTCCCTTTCACTTTGCAACAGAACTCTTCATTTTTAGCTGGGCCAAAAACTTCTTGGCACAAATATCGCATTCCCAGCCCCTCTTGGGATTAAGGGTGCTCATATGACTAAATTCTTGCCAATTAAATGTAAATGGAAGTATCATGTTTGGCTTCAAATGAGTGCCCTTAAAGTAAGTAATTCTGTCCTTCTTCTTCCTTTTTCTTTCCTCTCCCTGCATGTTGGAATGCCAGCATGATATCTGGAGCTCCAGCAACCATTTTGGACCATAAGGCAATATGCTGAGGAAGGGGATGTATGGCTGGAAAGAAAAAGTTTGGGTCTCCAGTTATGGGGACCTGACCTATCAACTCTCGATTTCATTTACATGAGACAAACTTCTAATTGTTTTAGCCATTTTTGTTATCTTGGATGTCAATGCAACCAATCGTAATCCTAATTGCGTGGTTGTTTTGTCTGTTTCATAAGATCTGGGTTGCATCGCTTGTGTCCCTTGCCTTCTGACTTTTGATTACAGCTAGCCAATGACAAAAGATGGAGAGGGAGAGTAGAGAGAGAGAGAGAGAAGGGTATTTTTCTTCCCTGCCTCCCCCACAACTCAGTGCCTCAATGTGGCCATTTGCTCCTTTCTCTCCAGTTCTTGCCAGGGGCTCTCATCATCCTATCTCCACTTGTCACTGGGCCCTGGCAACACTGTTTCCCCTCTCTCCCCTTTAGACCTGAGGTAGTAATAGCTTCTCAATGCTACCAATCTCTAGGATGCCCAACAATCTTTACAATTTCCTTAATTATGCTCACACCTCTGTGAGCAGTCTTTTTATTAATTTTTCTTTAGTTATGTACTTCAGTAAAGTTCTGTTTCCTTCTAAGATCTTGGCTGACAGAACAAATGAGGCAGGGACCAAATGGGAGAATTGCTAACGTATTAGTCAGCACCTTGATGACCGGTCAATAAATTAATCATTTTACAAGTTTACTCAGACTCTTACCTGTGTCTCATGAGAACCACACTCTGGAAGGGCCATCCTAGCTCTGACAGTTGATTATTCTAGGGACTATGCAAGCCTCCCCTCTGGGTTTACTTGCTGTAAGATATTGTTCTGCCCTCATGGGGCTTTCAGTCCACGTGGGCACTGTAGGGATCTGAGTGGGGATTAACTGCAGTCACATGAGGGGGAGAGTGAAATCACTGTTGTCCTGGGGCTGAACTACAGTAATGTGTTGGACTGCAGAGTGCAACAAGGTAAGGACCTTCAAAACCAAGCAGAGACAACTGAATGTCTCTAGGAGCAATGGAAATGGGCGACTGTAAGCTGACATGATAAAATGTGATGTTTCCCAAAACTTATCTGGCAAAGGCAGTTGGTTTACTCTCCCTACCTTCTGCTCGGCCACTATTCCTTTCAGACTTCACAGCTGCTACTTGAACTAACTTATAAATCCAGGTCAGCTCATTTCACCTGTAAGCCCTCCAATGCCAGAATGAATAAATCTCCCCTCCTTTAGAATGGCTTAAAATGCCTTTTGCCACCCAGGTCCAGATAATCTCTCTAGTGTCATCTCCAGCCACTTCCACTTACCTACATTTTGCTACGACACCCACGACAGGTCAGTATCTCCTAAACACCACACACGTGCAAGCTTCTGAGCCTTTGCATGTGCTGTTCCCTCCAACCTAACACTGTCCAATACAACTTTGTGCAGTGATGGAAATGTTCTATATCTATACTGTCCAATATAATGGTCACTAGACATATGTAGTATTGCCCACCTGAAATGTGGCCAGTGTAATTGAGGAACTGAATTTCTAATGTTATTTTAATTGAGAGATTTAACTTAAATTTCGATAGTCATACGTGGCTGGTGGCTACTATACTGGGCAGCACAGCTCTAGCCAAAATGTCTGCTGTTATTCTTTGCTCCCCTCATCACCTCTGTGGATTGGGAAGACTCCTGCATATCATAAAAGACAAATTTATGTGTTACAGACTTGCTATCACTTTCTGTCACCTTGTCCACACCCTGTGAGACTAAATTACTCCCTCAGCTGCATTTCCCTAGCACTTCACACATGCCTGTATCAACCACACAGCACAAAGTGTCTCTTCCTTCCTTCAGGGCAGCTAATTCTTCTAACACTTCAGCTGCACAGTATTAATTGCATTTCTCTAGCTGAGCTATGCCCTCCTGCCTCCAGGCCTTGGCATGTGCTGTAGCCTCTGTCTGAAGCTCTCTACCCTACCCCTCTCCCTTACCAACGAGTGCCTTAGGGTGTCAACTAAATGTCTCTTATTCCACGAAACTTTCCCTTATACCATCTCCCATCCAAATAAGGGCCCTTTCTCCCTATGTGCTTCCATAGTTTCTTATAGTTACACATCATAGTTTTTAATATTATTCTTGTATTTGTAGCCTGTTTATCTCTATGTGCTTTAAGTCTCTTTGAGGACAAGTACTGGTTATTATTTGAACAACTATCACAGTGCCTGTCACATAGTAACATGGGTCGTTACGGCCAAAGTGCTCCTGCTGAGGTGCAGGGGAGAGAAGTCAGTGAGACTGCCGTCCATCGTCCTGAAATAGCACAGCTGGGCAGCATACAGAGACATGCAAACTCTCTGGCAAAGTGAAAACAGGTTAACGGATGTGTTACAGGAGAGAGGAATGAGATATAGATGATGGGGGTGGCGGGGGAGAGAGAGAGAAATTGGTTTTAAGGAACTGGCTCATGTGATTGTGGAGGCTTGGTGAGTCCCAAATCGGCGAGGTTGTTTGGCAAGCTGCAGACCCAGGAAAAAGTTGCAGTTTGAATTTACTGGCAGTCTGCTGGTAGAATTCCTTCTCAATGAAGGGAGGTTATTCTTTAGTTCTATTAAGGCCTTCAACTGATCAGATGAGACCCACCCACATTACAGAGGGTTGTGAGGTGGAAGAGCAACATAGGGGTGGAGTGTGGGGTGAGTGCTGGCCTGGTTCTCCCACCAGCCGTGATGAGGGCTGGCCAGGGGGCCCCTGGCCAGAGGGAATGTGTATTGTTTTGGGAATGGATTGTAACTTCCTCCTTATCTCTTTTTGGGAGTGGCTTCTTGTCCTGTGAGTATTTCTTGGCCTTTTCTTTCTGCATGTGCACACTGAGTTGATATAGTTTAGAGTCACACATAGGACATGCACATCCTTTGTCGGGGACCCCTGATAACGAGCCTCAGACTGAAGGAGGCACAGTCTCTCTCTCTCTCAGACCCACCACCATCGGTGCACTGCCCTGTAGCATGAGCAGCAAACGGCATGCTCTCATCGGCTAGTCCTCCGAGTGGTTTTTTCGGAATATTACAAACCCTTTAGGAGCTCCCCAGTTTGGAGCTGCTGCACTACACGGGTGATCTGCTTTATTCAAATCTACCCATTTAAGTGTTAACTTCACCCAAAAAACATCTCCACAGAAACATCCAGAATAACGTTTGACCAAATATCTGAGCACCATGCCCCAGTGAAGCTGACACATAAAATTAACCATCACACAGTTTGTAAGACATGTTGTGGTGAAAAGAGAGAGTGTTTAAGACATAGAATATAGAAGAGAGGGGAGAGAGAGATTGATACAATGGCATGGTCACTCACCAGGAATATAAAGTTTTGCTGTCATATCCAAGATATGGGTGTTAACCAGAAAGTATGCACAAGCAAACATGGATGTCGGTGAACCTCTGAAGGACAGTAAGGGTTGGCTGAACAGGCGTCAACCTGAACCCTTTCACATAGTCTGGCAAAGCAGCTAGGTGGAAAGGAAATGACTGAGTCATTCTTGGGTGCTAATAATTTGCTTTTGTTTTTATTTTCTCCTTAAAATATCTGTCCTTTACAATACCTAAAACAAATTAGAATTTCTGTCCACTATGTCTCATAATGTTTGTCCCTTGTTTTTGTTGTTGTTATTTTTTACCATTTTATCAAGTCACTCATAGAGGATTCAATGAGAACCAAGTCCTACTCTCCAGGATGTTATTCTTCCCTTCTTCAAACTATCTCAAAATTCCAACACCCCTTTTCCACTCTTTCTCCCACCACTCTCAGCTGATTACTTGACTTCTTATTTCACTGAAAAATTGAAAACTGCCCTGGCTGGGGTCTCAGTTGGTTAGAGCATCATCCCGATGTGCCAAGGTTGTGGGTTTGATGCCCGGTCAGGGCACATATGAGAAGCAACCAGTGAAAGCATAACTAAATGGAACAACAAATCAATGTTTCTCCTCTCTCTCAAGTCAATAAAAACTTAAAAATTTGAAAACAGTAAGAAAAAAATTTTCCTTATACCCCACTAAGTTTCCACTATAAATGTCTTTGCACCCTTCCTTCTCCCTTCGTGGAAGGTTCATCCCCGTGACTACTAAAGACCAAATCCTTCACTTAAGCTCTAGAAGCCATCTCCTCTCTTCTATTCAAGGACTTTGCAGTTACATTCTCTCTCTCTGTTGAATGTTTTCCTTTTCCTCAGCCATTTTCTGTGTAAAGTTGCACTAATATTTCCCATCTTTAAAAGTCCTCTCTAAGCCTATTTCCTCCTCTAGCTACTGCCCCATTTCTGTGCTCTCTTGTGTAACAAAACTTGAAAGCGGTAGTCATGACTTTTGTCTGCACCCTCTTTTTGACTCATTTGTATCAATCTTTTGCCCCCCTAACACCACCGGAGATCTCCACACTGCAAACCTGATGACCAGTTTTTACTCCTTTTTTTTCTTGATCTCTCACCTCCTATTTAATGCCATCAGTCGATCCTGCAACCTTGAAACAGTTTCTTCATTTGGATGTACATTCTTTTTTCTCCTACCTCACTGCATAGGCCTTCTCAGTCTTCTCCACTGGATCCATCCTGTCCTCCAAACTTGTGAGAGTGGGCTCCATCTTCGGACATTTTCTCTTCTTGGTCTATATTCAGCTTCATGAGATCTCATTCAATTTCATTGATTCAAATGCCACCTACATTGGGGCACCTCTCAAATTTAATTCTTTAGCTCTCCCCTCTCTGAAGCAAAAGACACATAGCAACAGTTGTCTCCTTGATGTCTCCACTTACCACAGAGGCTAGGACAAGCCACGTCCTAGTTTTCTTGGAATAGTTCTTACTTGTGACTGTTTAAGTATTAATTGAACTTCTTTCATTCAAAAATATTTGGGCAATATATCTTGTGACCACCTGCATTAATTTCCTATGGCTACTGTAACCAATTACCACAAATTTAGTGGTTTAAAACAACACAAGCTTATGGTTTTATAGTTCTGGAGGTCAAAAGTCCAAAATCGGTCTCATTGGACTAAAAAGGTGTCAGTAAGGCTGCTTCCTTTCCTGAAGGCTCCAGGGGAGGTTAAGTTTCTTGACTTCTCCAGCGCCAAAAGGCTGGCCTGAATTCCTTGGCCTGTGGCCCCTCCCACCTTCAAAACTAGCACTGGCTTGTCAGTCTTTCTCAAATCACTTCACCCTGTGCCTCACTGATTTTTTGCCTCCCTCTTTCACATTTAAAGTCCCCTGTGATTACATTGAGCCCTACAAAATAATCTTGGGTAATCTTATTTTAAGGTGAACTACTTAGCAACTTTAATTCCTCCTTGCCATGTAACACAATATAGTCATGGTTCTGGAGATTAGGACGTGGGCATAGGGCCGTTATTCCACCTACCACACTTTCCAAACATAACATGCCCAATATTGTCTCTTGATTTCCCCCAAAGTTTTCTTTCTCTGTGGCTTCCTATCTCAGGAAATGGGACATCATGCATCCAGTTGCTTAGGCTTAAAATCTCAACTTCATTCTTGAGTTTCTCTTACTCTCAAACTCCATATCCAGTTCATCAGCAAATCCTATTCACTCTCTCTTTACCTTTAAAACATAGTTCATATTTAACCTCATTCTTGCCCCTCCAACCATTACCATCTTACTCCAAACCACTGTCTTGTCTCACCTGGACTATTGTGATGACCTCCCACATGGTCTCCAGCTTCTTTTCTGCCCACCTCCTTTCTTGCCCTAGTTTATCTCACAAGGCAGCCTGAGAAATCCTCTTAAAACATGTTGTATCATGGTCAGTCCTCTGCTCCAAAACACTCTGGTGATTTCCCATCACTTCTAGTGAAAATCCCAGGCGCTCAACCATGACCTGCAGGGCCTTTCCCAGCATTGTTCCTTCCACCCTTTGCTGCCTCATTTCCCAGCCCTCTGCTCCCGTGTCTCTCCACTCCAGTTCTTGCCAACTAACCTCACCTCAGAGCTTCCATCAGAGTGGTTCCCTCAGCCAGAGATTCTCCTCCCTGTGTGTTTTCCTGACTCTCTCCTTTATTGCATTCGGGACTCTGTTCAAAGAGCATCTCCTCAGACAGGAGTTCTCTGCTGTGTGTCTAAAAATGACTGCCACCCCTGTGAGTGGCACTATATATTCATCTTGCCTATTTATTGTCAGCCCTTACACTGTACTGTAACCTCCCTGAGGGCAGGAGCTTGGTTTTGTTTACCACGCTTTCTCCGGTGTCCAGAACAGTGCTCCTCTCCAGGTGGGCACTCAATAAATGTGTGTTGAATAAATAATTGTTACTAAAGTTACACCTTTATGCACTTACCTTTCTCTGAGAACTTTGGTGAGGGTGGGGAGCTGAGAGGCATGTGTCAGTTGCATGTATCTTGTTTGGGCTACCTGGACCACAAAGATTTGTTGTGTGAATAAAGATTTCCCTTGCCCAGAGTGCCTTGCTTTCAGCCAGCCAAAAACAAAAATTAAAGGCCTTGATGGGGTCTTTAAGACCTGCCCAATTTGAAGCTCACTCAATTCTCTCTGAGATAAACTTCCTGGCTCCAACCCACACCCATACTCACAGAATAGCCAGTCCTTAAATAGCACCAACTCTGTGCCAAGGACACTTCTACTTCTTCTCATGAACTGCTCACGTCATCCTCACAACAGCCCTATAAGGAGGGCATAGCTATTGCCCCCTATTTTGTAGGGAAACAAACTGAGATACAGAGATGTTAGTAATTCACGAGGGCTCCACCTCTTGCTCACAGTGGGGCCAGAATTTACACTCAGGCAGCCAGCTCTGAAGAGCCAGCTCTTTCTAACTGAAGCCCAGGCTCTGCGGGGAAGGTCATGTCTGCTCAGCAGTCAGCAGGTGTAACTGCTGGGCCCTTAAGCCCTTGACCTTTAATCTACATTAACGAGCTGATTTGCTCATGGGCTCTGACAAAGGGGCCTGACCAATACTACACGCAGGCTCTGACATGTTCATTGGTCTCTTTCTTCAATTCCAGGAAGAGCTAGGAGTTTAGGGAACTCCGTGGAACTGCTGCCTGCTAACTTAAGCACAGGAGGTCTAATTGTTAGTAACGATGTTGACCTCATCCAAGGTTCTTAGCCAGATGATGCCTCTGTATGAACACCTTTATTCTCTCCTGGAAACCCATGTTAGTTTGTATCAGGGAGGTTTATTATTTTGAATTATAGGAAAAATCACAAGCAATATCTAATGCATGCTGATTAATCATTGGGATGCAATATGGGTTGTGGAAAGCACACTGCTTTGGTGGCCTGCAGACTGGGAGCTCATTTCCACCTCTGCCACTTACTGCGGTGTCCAAGATTATACCACAGGAAGGTCATCAGCCTCTCCTAGATGGCTTCTTCCTTCCTACTTGTCATGTTGCTGTACCAGGGATAGTAAAGAGAAAGCACTGAGCACAGCACCTGGGACATAGCAGGGCTCGGAGCACTAGATATGTTACAGAACAATGGGGGGGGGGCGGTCTCGGACGATATACTATTATTGAAAGAAGGCCCCGGTCCATTATGTCCGCCGCCCTAGGAAAAACGTCTCTCAATGCCAGAGATTCGTGAAAAGGAAAGAAAATGTTTATTTAATGCTATACTAACTTAAAGTAGTGACCTAATGTCTTTATCAAAAAAAAAAAAATCCTAAAGTCCCTAAAAACACCCACAAACACACAGTCCTTCCTTCCTTCCCCCCTTTGCCCAGTCCAGAGTACTGTGTCTCAGGGAAGGAAATAGAAGTCCATGACTTAGGTAGTCTTCTGGTTCTTCCCAGTTAGAACTCCATCTCGACTGGGAGACCTCCCTGGGTTCCCGGCATCCTCAGCTGAGTCACCAGGATCTCTTCTAAAACCAGGTGGTGGTTCCCCCTTCTAAAGCTGTGGGGGTCCCCACTCTGCCAAAACTGCATGGTTCTCTCCTCCAAGGCTGCCGCGTGGTTCTCTCTCTCTCAGGGCTGCAGGAGTCTCCGCTCCGTCAAGGCCGCATGGTTTCTCCTCCCAGGGCTGTGCATGGTTCTCTACCCAATGGCTGCACATGGCTCTCCTTCTCCCTAAAGCAGCATGGTTCTCTCCTCAGGGCTGCGCATGGCTCACCTCCTCCTCTCAGGGCTGCGCATGGCTCTCCACTCCATCGAGTCCACGTGGTTCTTCCCTCAATGGCTGCCGTGTCCGTGTTTAAATCCCCCGCGCCAATCTTCTTCTGCAGCCCCATTTCCGACTCCTCCTACACTTGGGCACACTTGCCCTCAATCTGCTGTCTTCTCCAGCTTTTCTGGTCGCCATCGTGGGTCTGGGCAGGTGTCACTCCATGTCATGGAGCCAATCTTCTCCCAGCTCCCACGCAAGTGCTGTAACTCAGGGGACCTGCCTCCCAGGTCCCATCTTGGGGGGAAGGTCCCTTTCCATTCCCCTGGCCTTGAGCATGGCCATAGCTATTTAGCATATCTAAGTGACCAGCCAAAGGCTATAGGTATGCTAAATGACCATGCCAGGGATTAGCTGCAAAGCTGCCCTGCATGTTCTTGCTCTGTGTGCCCCTTCCCCCAACTCACACCTGTGGGGGAAGGGGTGAAGACACCTTAAAATCTCCTGGACACCTTGAGTTCTGGACCCCATTTCAAATGCCTATTTGGGGTCCCCCCTCTTGGCTGCACCCTGTAACAGATACAGCTACCAATATTGTCACACATCAGCTAGGACGCTTTCAGAAGTGACATGCCAGGGTCCTGATCCACATTCCCTCTGTGCACACTGTTACCTTCTTGGGTGAGCCACAGATGGCCTTTTGTGGGTAGATGGAAGGGAGCAAAAGCAGCACAGCCCAAAGGTGAAGAACAAAATCACATCTGTGTTTCTGACCCCCCCGCCCCCATGCAAGCCTATTTGTCATGGAGATGAGCAGTTTCCTTCTGCACCAGTTTCCTTCTGATCACAGTTTCCTTCTGCACCAGTGCTATCAGGCACTCACCTCCCTCTTTAATCCAGGGCCTGGGTTTGCCACAGCGATGACTGATGTTCAGGCTTCCACTTCTCCCTGAGGACACATGCGTGTGTGAGAAAACACCAGGAGCTCTGCCCTTTTCCTTTCTTCAGGAGATGCTATTTTCCCTGCGTAGCTGAGCCTGAGCACATTTTCCTACAAAGCCATGTGGCCCCCTAAACAGGCCTTACTCCTGGGACTCCGGAGAAATGGCGCCCTCTGGTGCCAGCTCAACACCTGTGGGTCATCCCTGGAAGTCGCCCAATTTCACCTTAAAGGCCAAACTCACCAAAGCAGACCTTTTATGGAATATCTTATTTTGCAGAAATACTTTTCTACAAGAGGAGTTCTCTGGGTCAAATACACTGTGCCTTTAATAAGAAAAGACCAAGTTATTTAAAACTCGATTTTTATCAGGCATTGCTTACCATTTTAATGGACCTAGGCATTTGGCAACTGTGCTCTGACCTCGGAAAGGGAAATAAAGAAAAGGCATATGGCAGGGAGAAGAAGCCTCCTCAAGGCTGGCGTGCCTCTCTCTCTCCCTCCCCCACACTCGCCCTCTTCCTTTCCCTCTCCCCTCTCTCCTTATACTCTGATATCCCAAGAAGTATTTTAGAATAGCAGAAGTGACTGTCTTTTTCCAGTGCTACAAGAATGACACACAGTCTGTTTTTGAACATCTTCCTATGAGCTTTGCCCAGAGAAGGCGGACCCCTGGTGCACTGCCAGCCCATTGGCTTTGAACTTCACTATTTGCATGAACTGCCTGGGGTCTGGGGCCACAGGCCTCCTCCCTTTCTTGGATGGATTGTTCCGTTAAATTAGATGAGAGTGGACTTGGGAGGTGGCATCATTGGCTCTAGGACACTGTAAATACTAACCCCCCTACCCCTGTGCTTCCTGTGAGTCTAGGGAAAACTTCAAGGCAATTGTCAGGCTAGCAAACCAGAGCTGGGGAGGTGTTGTCATCAAAGGAGAACGCACAGAACTGTTTTGGTTTTGCTTATGTTCAAATATTTCCACAACTAAAAAGACAATGTTATTAACAGTTAGATCTTTCTTTGGACTTTGTAGAATAAACCTCCAGTGACCCAGTGGAGGCAGTTCAGTGGCAGAGTTTTGGAGAAGGTTAAATGACAGTAACTAGATTTAATAATAGCTTTTGCATGAGACCTTGGAGGATCCCTGACACCCTCAATTACTCTAGTTCATATTTTCTTTTACGCTGTCTTTATCTTTAGTTGGCCTTGAATGTAGAGAGACTTTTAGCTGGAAACTGGATTTCCAGTTTTAAGCTTGCCACAAAAAACGTCCCCATCTCCCACCATGTGTTCTGTGTTATGGTGCCTCCATTCTGCAGATGGCGTAGACGGTCTCATCTCTTGCAGTTCATCTCCTGCAGTTCGTCTCCTGCGGTTCAACTTGCTTGATTGCTGTTTCCTCCTCTTAATTGCTGGCAGTAACTGAACTCTAGTGAGTGCAGCTTAGAAGCTAGCTCCACACGTAACAGTTTGCAAGTCATTCTTTCCTTATCATGAATGTTCCCATCCATGTTCTCACTTGACATGTGTGGAGGCAAAAATGATAGAAACTATAAAATACTATGGCAATGTGAGGCAGCAGAGTGTTCATCAAGAAAGAGTTGTGCTTTTAGTTCCGATGGGTAGCATGCCAGCATCGAAAGGACCTGGAAAGAGAATTCATTTAGATGTCTCAGTTTACACAAGGAACATGAGGCTCAGAGACACACAACGCCAATTGCTGGGGTCACGCAGTCACTGAGGGGGACAGAACCCAGGCTTCCCGACCCCCAGTCCTGTAAGGTTTGCACTGTGAAGCCTTTGACCTTAAGAAAACATTTGCTTATGCTGCTACTTGAATTGAACTTCCACAGAGAAACAGATCAGGATGTTTTTTGCAGTCTTACTCATAGCAGTAAAAATTCAGAAACAACCTAGACGGCCATCATTAAGACAATCATAAAATAAATAGTGAGGTACTTAGTGTCAGGATGGGTGGGGCGGGACAATATGTCAGCTCAACTACAACCCGGAAAACCAGGGCGTGGGGAGAACCACTAATGATGTGTTGCCGCTTTGTTCAAAGAGGACCAATCCCCAGCTCCACGAAGAGAGCCAACCAAAATAAAACCCTGCCATATTCCCTGCTCAATGAGACTTCCCCACCCCATGGTGCGTGCGGACCGGGGAACTTCGCTCGGGTGCGCAAACCCCAATAAAGCTCTATACTGCCTAACTTTGTGGCTGATTAGCATTTATTCCTCAGCAAAGCCTAAGAAAACCTTTCACTTAGGTAATATTATCTAAATATTATGCAATTGTAATTATATTTTACATATTATAATTCTATAATTTATGTAAACTTTAAAAACCACTTTTTGAAAATATCTAATGACCAGGGAGAATGCTCACGGTATGAAGTTGAATGACAAACTACCAGGCTCCGAAACTGAATACATGTACTGTGACAGTGGTTTTGTTTCATACATATAGTAATGAAGTAGAAGGAATACATCAAAGAGTGATTTTTGTGTTCCTTTTTAAAAACTTCTTTGTGTTTCACAGATTTTCTGTAATTTGCATATCTTAATTAAATTTATAATTAGAACAAAACTGTGGGGTTTTTTAAGAGAAAAAGATATAATGAAAACTTAGCAACTTGAAAGATGTTTTTCTCAGACTGAGAGATGGCAGTTACAGAGGATTAAGAAGAAATTCACGACGGAAGCTGGAGTTGTTTGCAATGACGGCTGTTGAATTAAGTGGCAACATTTTAAGTGAAGAAGACAAATTGGCTCTTCTGGCCTTGCATTTTCTCCCGTTCCTCTTTTCCTCAAAGAACATCTGCTGAATGCTCAGAGGCTGTCACCATGAGCCTGAGTGGCTGCATGTGCTGGTGACACTAACACACTAGGATGTAGCTTCTCTGTCCAGGTGTGTGTGCACGTGTGTGTAGAACCAGAGTTCACAGGCCTGGTTCTACCCCTTTCTAGCTATGTGGCTTTGGGTGGTTTAGTTTTGCCTTTGTTTTCTTATCTGTAACATGGGAGATGATAAAAGCATCTGAACTCTGGAAAGAAATTGTAATTGTTCACATCTCCCATGGTGAACTGAATGCATGAAGGTCCTGCCACACAACTTTGCGGAGAAACACAGTGCACTGGAAGCTGCGGGAGGGACAAAGTCAAAGGTGCAGGCAAAACTGTGAGTGAAGGTGGAGTGCTAGATAATAAGTCAGAGAAGCAGGTCCAAAGGCTCCCAAAAGGACTAGACCTGACAGGAAGACACAGGATGGAGTCTTGAGGGACAGTAAGTTGAGCAAGGGAAAGAAGGTGGTCCTGGGGCAAGGGCCTGATGCTGTGTTTATTTACTTATTTTTTTTGCCTCTATCTATCTATCGAACACCCTAAGCTTTTAGAAACTTTTCAGCCCATCCTAAGCAGGGAAAAGTGGTAAAACAAACCCTTATGTACCCATTACTCAACTTCAACAAAATCAATATTTCAACTATCATACCACCTATAATCCTTCCCTGCATAATGTTGAAGTAATAATTTTATCACTACATTCTTAGGTACTCTAAGAGAGGCAAGCTCTTTTACTGAAACAACCACAACACCATTATCACTCCTCAGAAGTCTCCAGTGCTTCTTAAGGGTGCCATTTGAGGACTTATCCCCCGGGGAGGTGAGGAGAAGGGCCTGCTGCATTTAAACAGTTACAGGGGAACCTGGGACCATTTGTCTGACATCATGCCTTCCCCCAGCACCCCAGAACAGGCAGTTCTGAGAACCACTTGAGTCATCATCCACCTGGTGGGAGGTTGGCAGATTTGGCACAGGGCTTTGCACTAGAAAAGACCAAAGTGAGGGCTTGAACTCTGGAGGAGTCCTCCCAATAGACCCCAAACAAGTCGACTAAATGGATGCTGTAGGGCAGTGGTTTTAAGCAGTGTCCACGGGGCCCAGGGACAGCTGAAGAGGCAGCGGAGAGATTGAGAAGGCTGCACCCCACCCAACTCAAACAACGAGTCCACTTCCATCTGTTTCACCTACTGGGCTTCTGGAACGGTATCATATGACAAAACTTTCCTGCCACAACGAAGCTCTCCACTGGAGAGGCACCTTTGCTGCTCACGGAGGCATCTGTGCTGAGATATATGCAGGTGGGAGAGCACGGGACAGGAACCCGCAGACCCCCACCTCCACCTGGCCTCAGGTCAGCCACTCATCCTCCTGCACATCACCTGAAGAACCAAGACAACACCTGTCTCTGTGCAGATTAAATGACATTAGGTATGTGATTACACCTAGTGCATACTAGGGATTTAGTACACTGTATTTGCTAAGATCTAAATTTATCTGCCAAACTGATGAACTGGCATATTGTGAAGCTTACAAGATAGTATTTTTTAGGAAATTTGGAAAAAAGTGTTTTGTCATATTTCTGCATATATTAATGAATTTACATTATTTCTGCATCTGTGCATTTACAAAAATTACTGTGTTTCCTCCCAATGACCTAATTCTAAGCCTGAGGAATCGGTGACCCTCTGGCAAGCACATTCCAGCCCAGAGCTCTCAGTCACTACACTAGGCAGACAGCGACCTTCTGTGGCAAAGGCAGGGCAG
This sequence comes from Phyllostomus discolor, assembly GCF_004126475.2. NCBI lineage: Eukaryota > Metazoa > Chordata > Mammalia > Chiroptera > Phyllostomidae > Phyllostomus > Phyllostomus discolor. The sequence continues at coordinate 110,967,804 of NC_040904.2, forward strand.
CTAAGGAATTCTTCTCCTGAGCATGATGTAGCCAGAGGTTAGGAGACCAAGTGACGGGCGTCCTGGCTCCTGGGAACATGGGGTGGCCCTGCAGATTCTTCCCAACAGGCACTTTCTTCCTTTGTTTTATCTTAAGGAAATTAGACTTTGAAACATTTTGAAGTGTGACTCATAGTGATTCCATCTACATACAGTCAGAGCTTTAGTCTCCCAGGGGAAAGGTTAGGTGACTATTTTCAGTGACTCACCTCCGCATATCAAAGAGAATGATGGGTTTTAAGGGGCCCCCTTTTGCGGGGTGAACAGAAGGAAAAGACGCAGATGCCGCGGGAGGGCAGCATGGGGAGTCAGCAGGGGGGTGCAGACTGAGGTCCTGGAGGACGAATTCGTCTTCTGCTAAACACAGCTGAGCTCAGCTGAGACAAACGACACCCCTTCTGCATCTGAATTTCTATCCCCTTTCACTCCCCCGGCACAGGCAGCTAAGCTTGGCCACACGCAGGCTTTCTGAATCCGTAGCCAGCCCTCCTGCCCCCGTAGCCAGCCCTCCTGCCCCCGGGGAGGGCCCCTCTGCGCTCCTGCGACTCGTGATGGCCCGTGACTTCAAAAGACGGCTCTCTGCCCAGAAATCGAAGCTCCCTACCACCCAGGATAAAAATGGGAGTGAATGTTTGCTTGGCACTTGTCAGCTCAGAATTCTGACTGAGTGGATTTCTTTGGTCCTCTTACATCGCGGAGATGGGGAAACAGCAGCCTGCAAACTGGCTGTGCACAGGTGAAGCAGGCCAGCCTTTGGAGGACCGGATGGTTCCCTCCGCCTCCTCTGACTCCAGCCTGGAGCTCGCAGGCCGGGAGGGCTCCTGCGTCCCGAAGACGCCCCCTCACCGCCAGCTCCGCGCCTGACCGGTGAGACCTTCCATGTGCCCGCCCCAAACCCTGGTAAACCCTTTCTTCTTTCTCCCACCATTCGCCTTCGCTTCCCTCAAACACACTCTACTGCATTTGACTTTGATGAAGGGCTTTTAAAAAAAAATGGGGTCCGGTTCCAGGAGAGTCCCTGGGGGCCTCTAACCTTTTCTCACACAAGTGATGAAAAGAGAATTCCAGGCTCCTGCACTGAAGCATTCGTTGTCTTTGGACGCTTGAAATAATTGAGAAATACATTTCTGGGAGCCAGGGCTGGTAAGAGAATTCTGTCTTGGGGAAAAAAGGGAACGGTGTACCACCAAGACTACTGTTTTGTTTCCAAAGGGCATTCATGTTCCGGTACACCAGCCACCATTCGCTCTTGAATGATTCTCTTCTCAACACTGCAACCCACTTTCTCCTGAAACTGTTCCCCGTAAGTTTACCACTGGTTTTCATCTTTCATTCTGCTAAACCTGCCACATACTGCCTCTCCTTCCCTTACCAGACCTGTGACACTCGCCGTGTATTCCTCACTAATGACACTCACTAATGACAGATCCCGCCACTGGGAATGATCCCTTCCCTTGGCTTCTGGGACGCCTCTCCCTCCTAGTTCTTCTGCTGCCTCTCTGTCTATTTTTCTGGAAACCTTTTCTGGATTTCTGTCTGTCTGTTTATCTCTTAAATACCAACATTGATAAAGTTTTACTTTGGTGCCTCACTTCTTATTCCACATACTCTCTCGGAGTGATCTTCCCCAGCCGTGGCTCTAGTTGACATGTGTTTTCCCAAACTCGGAGGCGGGGCCTGGGATCGGGGCCTGTGACCCACCTGGCAGCTCCTCCCGAAGGGGCTACGCACAGCCCCACTCGCTCACAGGCCCTGGTCTGGACTGTGGGAAATGAAAGTGGCCTCTCAATCCCTGGGTGGTTAATGACTGAGTTCATTAGCTGTGCTCATTTGCCATGCTTTGCCATGGGTTAATGCGTCCCAGTGTCATTCCACCTTCTCACACAACCCCGTCTCAGAAAGCGACGAGAAACCTGGACCCTGTAGCAGGGCAGGTCTCGCCCTCTGGAACGTGGATCTCACCCCGTGGGCTGTGATAAACAGATGCGCTAGGTTCACAGCTCTCTGCTGTTGACGAAAAGGGGATTGGCATGAGCTTAGCAAAGCCTGTCAAACTAACAGAAATCAAGAACAAACAAACTTGCTGGTTTGGGGCCCAATGAGAAGAGCGATGATTCTACAGGAGGCCTGGCAGACACGAAACCCAGCCCATCAGACGCTGACCAGCCACCTCTCATGAAAATCATCTTAAGACACTCTGGAAATTCTAGCTTCTGGGGTCTCTGCCCACCCACCAAGGCACCAGGCAGGGAGGCTTTGCCCTGTTTGTGGTTCTAAGTACAGTGCCATGTGCTCCCTGACTTTGTGAAGAGGAAATGAGTTCTTGCAATAGCAAAAAAATGTGAAAAATTAGTTTTGTCGCTTAGTTTTTAGTTTTCAAGTGATGGGGAAAAAAAGATGAAGGTCTTTTTTTAATTAGGGAAAAATTGGGATTCTCTTATGGTAGATTAATTTCAATCATAAAAACATAGCTCTGAAACTGGAAAATACTATTTTAGGTGGCTTGTTTTTTCCCACTCTTTAAAATTTTCAAGCCTACAGGAAATAAATAAATAGATTTGTTTGATGAACATTGGGATACCCTTTATCTAAATCACCAATTTTTAATATTTTATGATAGACTGGCTTTTTAATATATGTCTTTCTGGACAGACTGGCAATTTTGGTGTTCATTTGTAATTTAAACAACAGAAAATTAGTGTTTACTGAGAACAGAGCCACAGGTGCCAGGAACTGCTGCAGGCCCCGGGGCGCATCTGCAACACGGCCACACAAAGCCCCTGTTCTTGTGGAGCTCAGGTTCAGGGTAAAGGGAAGACAGACAGACAGACAGAAAATAAATACATAAATAAATATAGTATAAATGGTGCATAATTTCAGGTACTAAAGGACTTAACTTATTTTGTTGAAATTCTTAGAGCCAACTAGCTAGAAATTTGATTACTGTATGTCATTCAAGTTGTCTGTAAAGTCACCTTTTACAACCAGGCAGAAGGCAGTCAGAAGCCCACTTTGGAAAGTGCTAATTTCCCTGGCCGGTGCCCACAGGGGCTGAAGGGCCTGTGGGTATTTCCTTCTAGAGCTTTGCCTGGGGAGGGCAGGCTTGGGGCTAGGCTGGCAGGGGAGGGGCAGGGGCACTCCACCTGCTCAGCACTGTGTGGTACTGACGGGCAGAAGAAGGGCAGCTGTGGAGAGGAAGGGGGGGAGGTAAGGGGGAGTGGGGGCCAAGCAAAAACCCCAGGTCCCTGAGAAAGCCCAAAGGACAGGAACCGGAGCCAGAAAGGAAACTAGCCTTTGTAAGAGAGAATCCACATCTTCTGCAGAAGGAGAAAGGGAAGGAGGCTGCCTCAACTTGGAGATAAATGCTTTAAGCCCCCACTGTCTTTTCCATGAACCAGGAGGTGAAGACCTGGGCTGAGGGTGGGGAAGGAGGGTGGGAGCAGGAGGAGAGCTGAGGAAGCTTGGAACAGTCACTGCAGAGAATGTGAGAGTGAGGTGACGGATTTCGGGTGGGGCTCAGAAAAATCTTTCATGGTTGAATCTGCATGTGTCATTTTAGAAACTCCTACCTGCCTTTTAACTGAAAAGAGTTAAAAATAAAAGGCCCTCTTACCAGCCCACTCACACCTGTGGCCAGCCTCCGTCGGAAGCCTCAATCATCGGGGCTCCTGTTCTCTTTAGAAAGAAAAAGTGTGGTTTCGCAGCCCTGGCCTTCAATTCTGGGTGCCTGCCAGGGAGGAGTCGGCGGTTGGTGGCCAGTCACCAGAGGACAGGACAGAGGACAGGGGCAGGGAGTGCACGCGGGGTCCTCTGTAGGGCAGAGACTGGATTCCATTTCCAAATAGAATGCAGGGCCCGGAAGCCTTCTGCCCTGCAGAAATGAAAGGTGTAGCTTATTAGAAAAGGAAAGGCCTGAATGAATATTGAGTAGAGCCTGTGTAAATGCTTAATTAGAGTGAGTTTCTAAAAATCCTTCTTAGCTGGTTGATTCAAATGTATGAGAAAGGCTATATTTATCGCTCCTTCCAGTCCTGGGTAGCTCATTAAGAAGAAAATGAAAGGTTCTAAATTTTAACAACCTTTCCTTCAACAAAACTCTGTAGATTGATCACTTAAGACATTTCCATTTACTTGATTGCAAAGCCCTTTCTTATGACCCACATGCAAGGGGCTGAGGGAGAAGGTAATTGGACTAGTAGCTAACGGAGCCCACGGATGAGGAAAGGGGAAGAGAATGCCCTTGGGCCTTTTCCGCTATGACCTGCAATTGACAGACATTCTGTTTCTTGATCTCATTTTATGCTCACTAGAACCGTACGCAGTAGAAATCTCTCCCTACCACTCTCCTCACCCCAGGTCGCACGGAAATAACCTCCTTCATATGAGGCTCACACCATTATGTAAATTGCTTGAAGATTCAGAGATAATTAGAGGATCTTCCTGTTCCCAAAGCCAATAAAGGAAACCAGTCTGTGTATGATTTTCTGGTTTGATGGGAAATTCTCTCCTTCAGTGAAGGTACACGGGGTGCCTGCTATGCCCCAGGCATTCTGCTGGGCTATTTGGTATTACAGAGACGAATAAGATATCCCACCTGCAGGAGCTCAGAGAGTCCCAAATAAATCCAGTGCTTTCTCAGTGATCCAGTGCTGTGCTAAGGGGAAGCCAGAGGAAGAATGTGGCAGTCCCTACCTTCAAGGACCTCCACTGGGAAGGGGAACCATCTAGGCAGAACTGTGCAAGAATAAGCCACCGTGCCTGTTGATCCATGTTGATGCTGAAGCACAGAGGGCAGATCCACGCTCCAGGTGGCACCGGAGGAGGGGGTGGCGCAGGCCCAGCTACAGGGAGGGAGTCTGCACGGAAGAGGTCCCGACAAGATGGCAGAGCTAGTGGGACCACAAAAGGCCCCTGCTAAAGTTGCCTCCCCTCTGGGGCCATTTCACATGATGTAATGGAAAATTAACTGGGCTATCTACCCCCGACTTCGCTGATCACAGCTGGCTGACCTAACCCTTTTCTGAGACTTTACTGTTTTGTCATCTACAAAGAGGAAGTAGGGTGTGATAAGTCTTTTTATTTCCACGGCTATTTGGCCCACAGGGAACTACAGATTTATCCTCTGAGGGTCTGTTGGAAGATAAAAGTTCATTTGGCTCAATGATCCTGTCACACAGGAAGTCAAGGAAGTCCCCCAGGACTTCGGGTAAAAAGATAAAACATGGGATAAAAAGTGAGAGAAAAGTTAAGAGGTAGAGGATAAATCCAGGTAATCCAACATCTGTATAATGGACACTTTCACTAGAGAAAATGGAGGTGAGGGGAGAAGTAAATGACTAAGAGGAGAACATTTCCTAAGCTGAAGAAATGTAGGGGTATTTTTTTGTGGGGAGAGGGCCTATAAAATTTTATTGACAGGTCAGAGGAGGAGCCAGAGGTAAAGGCCCTGCCCCTCCCATTAGCCTACCCAGGAGCATCCATCCCTTTGCTGGAAGCAGGAAGCCAGGGAGGCTGCTGGACTCAGGCAGTCTGGGCTATGGGCAGGTTGTTGTAATAGGCATCCTGGCCCTCAAGCGGACTGTGGTGGGTGGCGATCTCCCACTCCAGCTGCATCTTGGTGTCCATGAGCTGCTAGTACTCCAGATTCTGCTGCTCGACATCAGCATGCACATCATTCAGCTGGGCTCCAAAGTGGGACTCTGATTCCACCAGCATGCCCTCCAGGGCGGCTGAGCTGAGACTGCAGCTCCATCTCCAGACCCTAGAGGGTGTGGCACAGGTCAGTGACCTCCATCTTGCTGGTCCTCAGTTGCTCCGTGTGGACAGCAACTTCCCGGTTCAGCTCCTCAGTCTGGATGATGAACAGGGCTTCAGCATCCTTCCAGTTCTTCTCAGCCATGACCTCATACTGGCTTCTCATGTCACTCAGGATCTTGGCTAGGTCAATGCCAGGAGCAGAATTCACCTCCACACTGACTTGGCCACCCACTTGGCTCCTCAGGACATGGATTTCCTCCTCATGGTTCTTCTTCAGGTGGGCCCACTCTTCCTTCAGGCCTTCAGTCTGCATCTTCTGGTCGGCTCTGGCCAGGGTCAGCTCATCCAGCACCCTGCGCAGGCCATTGATGTCAGCCTCCACGCCCATGCACAGGGCCTGCTCTGACTCAGCTTGGTTTAGAAGTCATCACAGCCAGATGGGCATTGTCGATCTACAGGACAATCTTGGAGTTCTCAAGTGTGGCACCAGGAATCTTGTCCCGAAGTTCCCTGATGGTCTGGTAGTAGTGGCTGTAGTCATGGGTGGGATGGGCCATTGCTTCTGGTGCCAGTCACGGGTCTTCACCTCCAGGTCACCATTGGCCACCTCCAGGGCACGCACCTTTCTCCAGGTAGGAGGCCAGCCCGTCACTAAGGTTCTGCATGGTAAACCTTGTTGCCCACCAGAAGCCCGTTGGACCCAACCACAGTGCCCATATAGCCGCTGCCATAATCCCCAGAGGAGAACAAGGACACAAAGTGGGCAGGTGACACCAACATGCCATGGCTGCCCAAGCCTCTGTGGATGCTGGGCACGCAGTAGGCAACTCACCCTCCAAAGCGCACATTGCTGTCACCCATGCCCCCGAAGGACGAGGAGGCCGACGACTGGCATTAGCTGTAGGAAGTCTCGGCGAAAGAGGAAGCAGAGACCCCAGTCAAAGGAGCTGTGGTTGGCTGGAGGAGTTGAAATATAGGAGTTTTCACATTGAAAGGACCCATGGAGACGCCCCCAATTTTAATGAAGGGGGAAAAAACCTGACCTCATCCTGGTAAAATGACAGGATTACAACAACAGAGGGATCATTTGGGAACATTCAGAGGGATGAAAGCAAGTGACTTGCATTGAAACAAGAATAACATTGTTCGAAGTCATCTAATCAATGATGACAAAGCAATTTCTTCAATGTGCTGAAAGTTATTTTCAACCTGGAATTATATCTCCAGTCAAATTATCAATCAGAAAATATCTGAATGGGCACTAAACATATGAATAGATACTCAACATTATTACTTATCAGAGGAATGCAAATTAAACCCACAATGAGATACTTGCCAGGACGGCTAAATTGCAAGGACTGACAATAACAAGCATTGATGAAATGAATCACAAGGAGTGTGAATTGCCCAACTACTTTGCAAAGCTGACCTTGTCTACTATGTGTCCAAAAGATGTTCACTGAAAGCCATTTATAAGAATGTTCATAGCAGACTCATTTGTAATAGCCAAAACTTGGAAACAACCCAAATGTCTATCAACAAGAGAATGGATAAGCTCCTTACTTCACAATGATTTTAAAAGCACAAACTACTTGTACACACAATAGCAGAGAATAATTTCATTGTTAACATGCTGAATAGAAGAAGGCAAATATGGAGTAGAAACTAAATGACTCGATTTACATGACTTTCTAGAACAGGCAAAACTGCTCTGTGGTGACGGAACCACAGCAGTTGCCTGGGTTGCTGAGGCAGTAGCTCTGACCCAGAGGGAACTTTCTGGATGATGGAAACATTGTGTATCTCAACATAGGTGGCAGTTACATGTAAAAATATATCATGTTTCATGCAAATTATGCCTCAGTAATTATTTTTAAAAAGGAAAAAAGAAATTGTCAAACAAATGGGAGAAAAAGAAAGATATTTGGTGTGGGGACTGACTACGGAAGGGGGGCGGGCTGGGTAAAGGGGTGAAGGGGGAAAAGTGGGATGACTGTAATAACATAAACAATAAACTAGCAAAGATTGGGGTCATGCAAGTTATGAAAAAGTATGTATTTCACAAACTTTATACAAAGAAAATTATTCCTGGTTGCACACCAGTAAAACGTGAAAAGACACTAAAGAAGGGTAGGGGAAATGAGCAATAGTCACTGAGTCAGATATGGCTAAAACAAAACCATTCTAGTGCGAATCTGGTACGATTCTCCTTTCAGAGGCAAGATCCTGATGTTGAAAAATTTTATTCCCTTCTCTAGAGATTCAATAACACTTTTACTTATGCACTTAATCTTTAAGGCTGGCAGTCCAGAGATACAATCTAAGGTGAATGAGTCAAGAAATTGGGGTTTCTGCATACTATTTAAAGTCATTTGGGAAGGAAAGGATGAGAAGGAGGCTATGGGCAGTAGAGAGAAGGCTCCATCCTCTCTCTCTGAGCAGATTGTGCACAGATACCACTTCTCAGGCTATGGGCAATCTGCTCAGAAAGATAAGAAATGAAGTTATAAGTAATCACCATAAGAGCTTTAAAAAAGAAGAGAGAGAGAAAAAGACACTTAGCTTGCCAAGAATGAGTCCAGAGATAAAATTTCAAGAACAGAGATATTTACATTTTATTTTGTTTGTGCCCTCCTGTATGCTTAGTTATTTTAAGGGTATTCATGTGCTACTTTGGGAGGGAAGGAAGGAAGGAAGGAAGGAAGGAAGGAAGGAAGGAAGGAAGGAAGGAAGGAAGGAAGGGAGGGGAGGGGAGGGGAGGGGAGGGGAGGGGAGGGGAGGGGAGGGGAGGGGAGGGGAGGGGATGGGGAGGGGAGGGGAGGGGAGGGGAGGGGAGGGGAGAGGAGGGAAGGGAAGATAAAAAGAAAGGACAGAAGACAGACCACATCTTTTCTGCTGGAGGAGCCCTGAGACGAAGTGCTGAGGTGGCAGAAATAGGTCAGCTGAGCTGGAGACTAGGGTTTCTTAAAAATGCATTTAAAAATCATCTTGGCAGAAAGACAGAAACATATTCTTCTGCCTAAAATGAGCCATGATGGGAAAGAAGAAATTCAAGCTCAGCAGGTTTGAGAAGGAGACACCAGAAGAAACTGGCTTCTCACCTGCAAGGGTGAAGACCTCTGCCTTACCTGATGGGACCACTTTTCTGTGGATGAGGTGACCTCCACAGCCCCCTTCTGTTCCAACAATACTTAAAAGTTAGACACCATCTCAGAAAATAAAGTCCCTGAACCCCTCCTATTCTACAAAGAGTCTTATTCTACAGGAGCCCAGCTCAGGCCAGGCACCATGCCAGGCTGGAATAAGCAGGGAGAACCCGAGTGAAGATGGGCAGTGCCCATGAGGAAGGGACAAGATACCAGGGGCTCACGAACAGGACTTGTTAATTATGGAAGGGAGCAGCTAGAGCGTAGGCCTGGGGGCCAGGCAGGTCCTGGCTTTGCAGCCTGTGGAAGTGACTTGGTCACTTCCTGGGTAGCTGACCTCTGTTCCCAGCCTGTAAAGTGCAGGAAGCAACACCGGCGGGGCCCACAGTGAGTGAGTGAGTGTGGCAAGGAGTCAAGATGGGGCTCCTCGGAATACGAGCTGGGGCCAGAGGGAACACGCTGAGGTGGAGCGTCACAGCCTAGGCCTCAGGGAACCCAGGAGGAGCAGCTTTGGGGGAAGTTAGGTCTGGAAGGCTCCATGGTGAGCTGGGCTTGGAGCTGCCCACCCTCACTTTTAGATAAGCCAGCTGACGCCCAGAAAGTGCCCCAAGGCAGCCTGGCTGAAGCTGTAAAGGGGTAGACGAGGGGCCCTACTGCCCCTACACGTCCCTCTATGCCCCGCCCATGTGCTCCTCACCACTTGTCCTTCTCAACTGCGGTCAAGTTTCCAGGCCATGCCCCCTGCCCCTTCTAGCCAGGAAGGTGCCTGAACTTCAGGTGGACAACCTGGGGGCTCCCCAGTGGGGGGAAGGGAAGGTGTGTGGTGAAGCAGAACTGCTCGGGGGGTGGCCCCAGGCAGTGGCTTCAGGTCAGTGGTCAGTGTGCAGAAACTGTTAGCTTTTGTCGTTATTGTGATCAGAATTGTCACCGGCCTCATCTTGCTCCAGACCCATATCCCTAGTGGGAATAGGGTAGAGAGGGAGACGTTCAACTTGCCCTTGAACACTCTCTTAGTCATTTCTGGCTCAGAACCATCTCTTCCTTTTCATCAGGCACTCAGTCCCAGTTCCGAGTCGCAACTGCCCAGTTCCCAGAGCTCTGGCCTGCTCAGGGGCAGCTGAGCCCACACGGTCTTGGAGGTCCAGCCTGAAGGCCCACACCCACGGCACAGCTCCAAGCCTCTTCTTCAGATCCCTGCTTCTCACCTCTCTTTTTGGGGAGCATGAGAACTGGGAGATCCTGCCTCTTCTTGCCATAAACTACGTGGGGTCCTGTCTCAGATCATTATCTAATGCCCCTCTGTGTGGGGTGTCACTGGGACAATCAGCCTGGTGCTCTTGGGCTCTCTCTCCACTTATCTGGGGTATCTGTTGAGATATTTGTTGTTTGGTTCCTTTTACTCAGCCCTTCTTAGAGGCCCAAGCCACATCTTTATCCAAGAATGATCATTCCCTGTGAAAGGGACATGGCAATCAAATCAATAAGACGTGATCCCTGTCTCCAGTGTATTCACAGGATTGACCAAATACCCAGCTATGTGCCTGGCTCCCCGACCCCAGTGGCTGAATCAGTGGTATTGAGAGGAGAGTAAGAGTGTGTCCAGGACAAGGAAGCTTCCTGCCCGTGAGCACTGGCTGGACTCCTAAAGTGAGCCCTCCAGTCCTGGGCCACACAGGCACAATCTGATGCTACAAATGGCCATAGAAAGGGTAGATGAGAGCAATAGTGGCAGGCCAGGCCGACACAGTGGGTGCTGGGCAGAGGAGGGCACTGGGTTTTGCTCAGAGCCTGGATGTGAGCCCTCATTCAAACCCCAGGGTCCTAGGCCAGCAGCAGCAGTGTGCCCGAGTGTGCTCCCCCAGGTCCTGATTCTTCCACTCCCACTCCCTGGGTGTGGGGATACCTTAACCCCTCCAATGGCAATTCTGTCACCTCTACAATCGACTTAGAGGTACCGGCCCTACCACCCCCGAGGAGGATACCAACAAGAAAAGGTGTGACTCCCTTCGGACACCACACAGTGCAGCCCATCGCTGTGTTGCTGTGGCCCTCATGCTGTTAAGGCCTACGTCGGTGTGACAGCAAGACCACGATGACAGACACAGGAATACAAGCCAGCCCGTGATGAAAGTGGTTAGAGGACTCGTTCCCCTGCCTCCTCAGACCAGTCCCGGGTATTCTCACCTGGCTGTGTCTCTCTGGTGTGGGCCACCTGCCTGATCTGGCACATCTCAGGCCCTTGTATCCACAGTCTAGCCCCCATGCATCACAGGAAGCTCAACCTTCAGGTGAAAGCAAAGGTTGGAGAGCAAAGCAGAGAAAGTTTGGCTCTACTGACCTGCTAAACCCATTTCCAGCCCCATCCTCATTCTGGGTCCCTGCCCCAGCATTTCTATCTTTGCCAGCATCTTGTATAAATGTTCCATCCTTGTCTTTCAGAAAATCGTTTGGCTGAAGCAACATCCCTCTAGGACAAGCACTGGTTACATCTGCCCTTCTCCCCTGGCTCCTCTCACTTGCCACCAGGGAGAGCACCACCTCTCCCACTGTGTCTCCCGTCCTCTCCTGACAATGGCAATGACCCGTACGTGGCGGAGGCAGTAGCAGCAGTTCCTCTTCAGCTTGTCGCAAAGGAGAATGGGGTCCTCGGCTGTTACCTAAGTGGCCTTTGCCTGCCATCTTGGGTTGAGGACATAGAGACTGTGGTACTCCTGTTTCAGCTGTGAAACAATCTGTTTCTAAGCTGTTCGTGTGATAGGAAGAATATGTGGGTGTGTTCTTACCATATTAAACTGGTGTATTTTTATGTCACACAGATCGATTGTTTTTTTGTGTCTCTTCATCTATTGAGGGTGAGATGTATCATCCTCAATAGGCGAAGTGAGAGGTATTGGCAGTGGGGGAGAGGATGGTGAATACCACCTTGAAGAAAGAAATCATTATGCATTTTGAGTCTCCAACTAGTGATTCTTCAGTCCATTAAGAAACAGTAGTCTTGAAAGCCAGATTTCATTGATATGGAGAAGTTTTAAATTCAAAAGCTTCCATTTCTATGATGAACCAGTGTTGGCTGTGTCAACACGTAGAATTTCCCTAAGGCACAGGGTACAGGGAAAGCAGGACTGATGTCAGGGGAGAGCCTACTGCCCAGAATGCAGCCCTGAGGGTGGCTTGCAGTGGAGAGGTAGGATGGGTAATGTATTGATAGCTTCCAAAAGTGATTTATTTTTAACTGACAGAAGTACATGAAATAAAACTACATGGAAGCACAAGAAAGCAGCTTTGTAAATTGAGACACCAATATCAAGATTTCATTGCTTTCATAACAATGTGAACATTTTAATTATGATCAAACATGAAAAATGAAAATAAAACAGGTACTTTGGCATGAGTCAGCTGACCTGGTATTTCAGCTGTACTGTCTCAGGAAGAAGCCCGTCTCCAGACCGGGCATCCCAGTCCCACATTCTAACTACACTCTGCCCAAGAGTGGTCTGCTGGATGAATGGATCTAATCCCACAGAAGCTTCACACCCAAATATTGTGGTTTGTAGGGCTAAAATCTGGTGTTTCTCCAAAGAAGGAACCAGAAGACCAGACATCCTTAGCCTCTGAGACCAAATGGCTTGGAACCCAGGTTACAACTTTTCAATTTTATTTATTTTCTCTCTCTTCTCTTCGGAGAGGCGAGGAGCGAGAGGCGTGAGAGGAGAGGGAGGAGAGGCCGGGGATTGTTGAGAGCGGAGGGAGAGGCTTCCCTTCCCTTCCTTCCCTTCCCTTCCTCCCTCCCCTCCCCTCCCCTCCCCTCCCCTCCCCTCCCCTCCCCTCCTCTCCTCTTCTCTTCTCTCCTCTTCCCTTCTTTTTCCTCCTCTCTCTCTCTTACATGCACACACACACACACACACAAAATGCTATAGGTACAAATGCTATTGTACAACTAGGCAGTATTTGTCTTTATGTAGCAGCTGCCTGGGCCAGCTGATTACCTGACCGAAATGACCCAGATGCATTTCTGTCATGGGTGTGTTTTTGAAATGTGGCAACTGCACTTTTAGCTACAAAGTTAAGTAGGGGAGCACCAAGGACCCCCCAAGTTGGCCTGAACCTCACCCCAGTGTCCAGCTCTGCCATCTGGCTTTGCTCACCTGCAAACACTGAGGAGTTTAGTCCCCAAGATCAGGGTCATGCAGGTCCTGGACTCTCTTATTCAGTTAGTAAATTTACTTGTTTAGCATGTAACCCACGCAGAAACCATGTGGTTCCTCTTCTCACTCCGCATGACCCTGATCATGTCCCCTGCCCTATGACTGCCTGGCTAGTTCACTGTCCTCCCACATGTCCCCAGGTCACTCTTAGGGTCCTGCTGCAGCTTCTGGCCTCAGCCAGGTTTGCTCACTCACTTCTTTGTTCTCCACAGGCAGAGTTTGGGAGCTTTAGGACCGTCCCAGCTGAGGAGGGAACAAAACCATCCCACACTGCTCTGGCCTTCGCATTCAGTTTGCATGGGACAAGCACATCTGGAGAAGTCCAAGGGAGACTTCCCATGTTACTCCCACATGTCTTTATACTAAAAATGTCTTTATCACTCTCTGTACCCCTTTGGAGTCACATCACACAGGATTCCCTTCTCATATGGTTTGAACTCAATAAGCATCTACCTTTGCAAGGGGATTGCTCTCTGCTGAGCCCCAGCAGGAAGGTACAAGGGGAGGGGAAACCATCACTGTCTCATCTCCTTAAGATTTCTGGAATCCTCTCTCTTCTGCTTGTCCACACTGCTCCACCCTAGTCCAGGCTATGAGGACTATTGAGCAACCAAAACCTTTCCAACCAAAGCTGGTGCCACCATCACTATGAAGACCAGCCAATTGGTCTACCTTACCCACTCAGCATCCTTCCCATGTTCCTCAGCATGAGCCTGAGGTATCATTCAAAGTATAGGTCTGCTAACAGAGAACAAACTCATGGTGGCCAGAAAGGAGGGGGAGATGGGCAAAAAAGGGGAAGGGGATTAAGAGGCACAAATACCCAGTTAGAAAATAAGTCACAGGGATGGAATGCACAACATAGGGACAGAGTCAACAATATTATAATAATTATGTATGTGTCAGATGGTTACTAGACTTATCGTGGTGGTCACTTCGTTAAGTATATAAGTAATTATTACTATATTGTATACCTGAAACTAATATAATATTGTATGTTAAGTATACTTGAAAACTAAATTTTAGAATAAATAGAGTGCATATCTGCTGGGAGTGCGTGCAACTTGCCCTTGCTCTGGGAATGTGGTTATGAGGCTCTGCCTGGTCTTGCCTGGTGGGACCTCCCCTCATGGATGCTCCCTCGTGCTGTCTTCCCTCAGAAATGCTGGCTGCCGTTCAGCCCTAGACCTCAATGTGCTAACCTCCTCCCCTACAGTCCTTGCACAGCTGTCTCCCTGCCTGGAACTCTCCAGCCCACCTGCTGCTCCAGCCATCCACCTAGCTAGCTGTATCTCTCTATCAACCTTCCCCAGTCTCTCTATCAAGCCCTATTATGCTAAGTTCTTCCATTAGCACACTCATTTGTATCTGACTGCTTCAGTGACTGCTTTCCCTACCCAAAGTGAGGCTCTGAGGACAGGAACTTAACCTGCTTTTGCTCCTCCGGGCTTTGCATGCAGTAGGTGCTCAATATGAATGTTTCCTGAGTGAGTGAATTTGCTTGGCACCATTTCTTTGCCAACTTGGATGAATTCCTTATCCTTAGCCAGGCTCTTGCCAGCTTCACCTCCCCAGGGAGCTAAGACTACTCGCTTATTTGTCTGGGCCCTTGAGAATCACCGTCTTTCAGAGGATCTAGCTAGAATGCACACAGACATCTTCATTTTTGGTATAGAGTGTCAGCTTAGTCACCAACTCATCTCACTTTTTTCCATCATGTAACTGACTGAAATGGCTAATGGACGTGAGAACATGTTCTGCGTGTGGTGGACTTCAAAGTGTGACTCTGATGGGGGAGATGAGTGAAGGAGGGAAGGCGGCCCCAAGGCAGCAACAGGGCAGCTTGACTATGCAGGCGGGGGGGAACAGAACTGGCTGACCCAGCAAAGGGCCAAATGGCACTTTCCAGGTGGTGGGGGGTCTGCTGGGCTGCAGTGGGACAATGCCTGTTTTTCCTCAGGGTGATGGAGCCCAGGGATGGAGGGAATCTGGGGCAGTGCATTCCCACCTCCAAATGTGAATGGGCTGGAGCTGTCAGTGGGTTACGTGTTTCCTCAGTACAGTGGCTTCAACTTTAGTTGCACATTGGAATTTCCTGAACGGCTTTAAAAATATTGGCACGTGGGTCCCACCCCTAGAAATTCAGATACGATTGCCTGGGTTCTCACTTGTGCATTGGTATTTTAAAAGCACCTTGGTTGTTCTGATGTGCAGCCAAGTTTGAGAACTGCTGGTTTAGAGGAGGACGGTAATTCGGAGCCACAGACAGTGTGAGAGGAAGACAAGGCTGGATGGTGGCTGTGCAAGGAAGGAACACCTTAAATGATGCCATCTGTGGCTTCTTCAGATTTTATAAACTAAATCCTATTAAAATGGCCCACAGATACCTTAAAGCCACCCAGTGGTATTAAATTGAACAGCACCTAATTTACTTATTTAGTATGTCAAGAATACATTCATCAGTCATTCTTTCGTTGTCACATAACCTTCAAAACTGGGGGCCACTTGCATTCCCCGGGGGTTAGAATTGTGAAATCAGACTTCAGCCCAGCACTGACTTACTGGTCTTAGGCTCTTGTACAAAATCAGTTCATTTGAGATGCACATACCCCACCTCCATGCCTACAGATAGTGAGTCTGGTGTGGGCCCTGAAGAAAGTGTGTCTAACAAACTAATGAACTGCCCAGGTTGTTATGTGACAAAGATGATCTGTGGCTCCACATTGAGAAATGCTCATTTAAGGACTGGGAATAAAGGCTTAATGTATATGGTTTTCTTAAGAGTACTCTAATCTACTTATCAGCCTCTGGTGTGACAGTATTTCCAATTTAATGGAAGCCAGAGTGAGGAAAAATCAATTCTTTGTGCTGTAGTCTAAGTGTGTGTCAAAGTGAGCACAGAGGATATCCCACTGGGTATTTCCTCACACATTACAAGACTGACATATGCATGGCTTAAGCCTGTCAAGAACTATTTTATACTCCACAGCTCAAGGCAGCACCGTATCAGAAGCACTGTAAAAATTGCTGAAAGTTTTCCAGAACTTTCCACCTGAGACTGGGGAGCATTGGGGTAGCTGGCATCCAGACTTATCCTCACCTGGGGCACTCGTTGCCTGAGAGGGAAGCTCCAAAGATGGAGGGTGGCCGAGAAGCTCTGCTTGGAGGACATTGCATAATTTGGGGTGCTCCAGCATTTCTCCCTCTTCACAGCCAAGGTATTCAAGCTGACTGTGAGGTGGTGGGCATCTGTCCATATTCTATGTGGTTGATAGAAAAGCAGGCCTATGCCAAAGTAAAAGCAGTGACAGACCTACTACAGGGAAGAATCATACTCCCAGTGTTCTATTTTTAGCGGGGATTAACATTTCATTTCACTGTTGTTTCTCTGGGGAGTCATTTAACCCTGGGTGTTGGAAGAGAGTGCACGCATGCCTGGTCCTGAGCACAGGCGTATTGAGCTAAAGGGAGGGAAAATAGAATGATGTTATGGGATTCAGGGGAGGAGGTTGGGTAGCCACCCTGGGGAAAGCCTGGGAAATGGTCTCTCAGGCACCTTCTTTTTCCTTCATGGAAAGGGCTCGCTGCCTGTTCCTGTCTCATCAGAGGGTAAGGCAATAATGCAGCCTCCAACCAGTCACCTCAGCTGCAAAGAATGGAGACAGGAAAGTGAGCACAGGAGGGAGAAGACCCTTGTTGATGCTAATTCTCTTGTTGAAAGATCAAGAGACCATGACAAAGCAGCACAATCTCTTTATGAACAAGCCATGGCTCCCAAGGGGAACGGAAGAAATGAAGCAGTATTAGGGAAAAAATCAGGAACCAAATAAAGACTCAAGATACTGGCCAAGGCACAGCCAGAAATCAGAGAATTGCAACCAGAGCACAGGAAACTTCACACATCCTGGAGAGACATCCAGAGCTCTGAGACTTCACATAAATAAGTGCTGAAAGCACGTTTATGTTGCTGATGGCTAACCTACAGGATGACCTTGGTGTAATAGTGAAGTTTAATGAGCAGCATTCCAAGGTATTACGGGCCCGTGTTGTCCAGATCGTTGAAATGGCAGCAGCAGTTGAGGAAAGCCATTGAGAATGAACAACCACGTTGCATAAAATAGAGAAAAATTTCAATTTAAACAGGAAATCAAGTATTTAATAGAAATCTTTCAAACTTAAGATTCATATTTTAGCCTCTTGAAAGGAAGTGCGTTAGAAAGTACAATCTTTGTTAACAGTCGATCTTTGTCAACTTTTGTCACATGATCTGAGCCTACTAAATTAATTAATGGAATGATAGGAAATTACTATCTCAGTCTGCCAACCACTGATTACTTTTTGATGATGTGCAATACACTAAAATAACATGCTTAAAAGATGGTTTCTGGCCCTGGCTGGTGTGGCTCAGCTGGTTGGATCACTGTCCAATAACTGAAAGTTTGAAGGTTCAATTCCTGGTTGGGCACATGCTTAGGCTGCAGGTTCCACCCTGGTCCAGGCACATATGATCCCCCATCACATGCTTCTCTCTTGCATCAGTGTTTCTCTCTCTCCCTTCCTTCACTCCTTTGCCTCACTCTCTCTGGGAGCAAGGAAAAAATGTCCTCGAGTGAGGATTAAAATGAAATGAAATGAAATGAAATGAAATGAAATAAAATAAAATAAAATAAAATAAAATAGGTGGTTTCTGGAAATGCATAATAAATGGACCTAGGTTTTATTCTTACTAAAATATGATTTAAATATAATTCACTAGATGAACAGATGAGAAATTCTCATAATGGCATCACAGGATAACTCTATATTTACCTTTTTGAGGAACTGCTATATTCCAAAATGTACCATTTTGCATCGTCACCAGCAATTTATGACAATTCCAATCTCTTCACATCCTTGTTACTGTCTTTTTGCGATTCTAGCCACCCTAGTGGGTGTGATGTGGTAACTCATTGTGGTAATTGGTTTCCTTAATGATTAATGACATTCTTCATCTTTCCATGTGTATACTGGCCTTCTTCACATATCTTCTTTGGAGGAATGTCTGTTTATATCCTCTGCCTATTTTTAAAGTGGCATGTAATTTTAAAGACACAAATTCATCTTCTTGTTGTTGAGTAACGACATATCCTGGATACGAGTCCCTTAGAGATAGGTGACTTTCAAATATTTCCTCCTAATCTATCAGTTGTCTTACATTTTTGATGGTAGAGTTTGAAGTGTAAATGTTTTTAATTTTGATGAAGTCCAATTTATTGACCTCTTCTTAGGTTGCTTGTACTTTTGCCGACATATTTAATAAACCATTGCCTAGCTCAGGGTTATTAAGACTCAGTCATGTGCTATCTTCTAAAAGTTTTATAGTTTTTGCTCTTACATTTAGACTTATTACTTGTTTTGAGTTAATTTTTGTATATGATATGAGATAAGGGTCCAACTTCATTCTTTTGCATGTGAATATCTAGTTGTTCTAGCATCATTTGTGGAAAAAACTATTCTTTCTCCCAATAAATTGTCCTGACATCTTTGTCAAACATAAATGGGCCATAAATGTAAGAACTTATTTCTGAACTCTTAATTCTAGTTCATTAATATGTCTAGTCCTATGCCAGGACAACACTATCTTGATGACTACAGCTTTAGAGTAAGTTTTGAAATCAGGAAGTATAAGTCCTCCAACTTTGCTCTTTCTTTCATAATTGTTTCAGGTCTTCGGAGTCCCATATGAATCTTAGCATCAGTTTGTCCATTTCTGCAAGAAAATCTAGCTGGGGCTTTGAATCTGTAGATCATTTTGGAGAATATGGCCATTTTAACAATGTTATGCCTCAGCATCCCTGCTCTGACAGATTCATTTAACATATCTGCCCATTACCATCACTCACCAGTTTCCTCAAGGAAGGACACAGAGCTCCAATTGACACTTTCTCTTTCATCTAAATCCTAGTGGCAACAATGAGAAATCCACAAAGGCATTGCTGGGTGAAGCAAGCAGATTGTGCCTCAATTTTTAAAAGAAATTTAGAAAAAACACTTGAAAATCTTCAGCTTTTTCATCATCATCAGTTTTGGGTGATTTTTGATTTTTTGTTTTTAGTTTCCTTCTGTGCCTGCATGGTGTTAATTGCTACAGAAAGCCACTTTATAATGGGCCTGCTCTGGCTGTCCTCAGTGATGCATAAGAGAGAATTGTTGGCACCCTGGAGGGACAGTGTTGAAGACAGAAATGTGGCTGTCTGCTTTACTTTTTCTCTCCAGATATAGCCTGTTACGGGGTCACATTTGTAGCTTCAAGGAGGGAACTGCTTTCTCTGAAAACTCACTGTCCCTGAACATAAATGGGCGGTCTGCTAAGAGAGGCGGAAAACACCAGTGGAGAGTAAGAGCGTGAGTACGTCCACCCCTGGGCTCGGGTGAGCCTCGGGGCGGGGTGGTAGTGGCTGCACGCAGCTGAGGGACAGGGCATCTGTTCTTCCCTGCGCCTTAATAACACAAGACTGAGCTACAGGAGGTGCCAATTTGGCTTACTTGGCAGAAGTTGCAGTTACTGGGACTGCAGAAGGTGTTGATTTTTGTCTTGGACTTGGTGATGTCCACTCCCAGTCACAAACCTCTGCTCCCCTCGCTGTGCCCTCCCCGAAGGAAACCACATTGCAGTTCTTAGACTGGGCTTGGCACCAGAAATCCTTTGTTCTGTCCATCCCTGAGCCAGGCAGCCCTGGTGGCGATGCTTCCTGCTGGAGAGAACCCTCCACTGACCACCCACTGGGCTGCTCTTTGGAAGCCTGGAAAAACACTCTGAGGCAGGCAATTCAAGAAGTGCTGGTGGTCCGGGTCCACTGTCTTTAGATAGAAGGAAGCAGAGCCCCTCAGGGACCAGGGTCGGGGCCTCTTTGATAAACACTCGTGGTTCTGCTCAGGGTCTCAATCTGAGCTGAGCATTTGGGATCTAGCCACGAGCATCCTCTCAAGGACTGTTAAATGTTCTAATCCATCACAACAAACAGATATGTTGTTGATATAGTGATTTCTGTGACTCAGGATGGTTACTCTTTTTTCCTCTTTGAAAACAGGATCTGGGAAGAAAGGGAAGGCCAGTCATACAGGTTTCAGGGTCAGCAATTTGGGGTCCAGCTTTCTCTCAACCACCTCAGTTCTCCCCATGTAGCTCAATGGCAGTTTCAAAGGAGGGAATACTGGTCTGTGAGAAAGGCCAGACCCCTGAATTTGGCAGGGGTTGGGTAGGAAAGTGTCAATCACAGGTGGAAAACAGGATCATTAGTAAAAGGGCAATAGCTATGAAATTCTACAAAAGTAGCCATTTTGATTATGTCCAACCTGAAAGCTGCCAACCTAAGCATTGGTTGAATCCACTTTGTTTTTTAAAATTTGCGCCTTTGTTTTCACAAAACCAGTAGTTATTTGGGAAGGACCACATTACTCAATAAATACTGAGAAGTTGCTAGGCACTGGGTACCATTCCAGTCACTGAGTAGCAGTGGTGAACAAGAGAAACAGCCACTGCCCTCTCGGGCTGGCTCTGTCTAAGGCAGAGAGACGGTAGAGATGGAAACAGACCCTGGAGGAGTGTTCGCAGAAGCTATTGCTACATCCTGGGTGGTGAAGCCGGAAGGGGAAGAAGTACTTAGTGAGCCCCTCAAAGAGGTGGCTTGTGCAGAATATCTCATTGAAGCCCTAATAGGGAAGCAGTTGTATCCTCCAAGCAACCACGGAGAAGACGAGGTTCTGCCGGCCAGGGTCACCACAGGGCCTGTGCAGGAAGTCATTGGTACGGTTGTCAGCTCAGAGTCATCTGACTCCGAAGCCTGTGTTCTTTTCATTGGGCTGCCTGCTCGCACCGACCTCCAGCCCCTTCACATCACAGATGGTCTCCGAATGAGCTCAAGGAGAGCTGAAATCCAGAGACTTCCATGATTTTGTGCGGGGAAGCCCTCTCTGTGTCTTTCTTTGGAGTTGGGATGAGTGGAGATGGGCTGCAAGCTGAGTTTCCAAAAAGAAGTCAGGCAGTAAGACCTTGTCCCAAGGTCATGGTCCCCAGGAAAAGCCTCACCTAGTCCTTCAATCCTAAGCCAGAACGCCCCTGGCCAAGGAGCTCCCGAACCTCTCGGAGGTGGCCTGCTGTCTCCTCCCTGCCGGACAATGGCTCTCGGGCTGCCAGTTGTCCCCCCCACACTGAGCACAGCTGCTATTTTTAAATCCCTTTTTTCTGTGCCCTTTTCATCTGATAGGTGAAGAATTGCCATCATTTTCACACTGACTAACACCCATTATTCATTATCTGTAATGAAAGATCATATTTACTACCTGTGTACTTCCTCCTCCTAAACCATGCCAAAGTAATTTTATTAAAACTGAGAGAGAACCAGTCCAGTCTCATACCCACAGACACGTGACCGTAACGGAGGATGGGCCTCCACATTTAGGGGGGAGATGATGGCTCAGCTGGAGACATTTTAACACAGTTTGGGGCCCTGGGTTGGTGCACAAGAAAGAAACAGCTTCCAAAAAATCTCTGAGGCTGTTGCACCAGCAGCCGAGAATTGTCCTCTGTGTCTTGAACATAATCACTGAACACAGAGAGTGACCTCATCGGATAATAAAGGTATTTAATTTCGTGTGCAAAGTCCATTGGCTGGCTGGTGCAGGAGAAAATTACATGTCTGAGAGGCCTCTCAGTGTGGTCATGTGTGATGGCACCCATCTGGGCAGTCTCCTCCGGCCCATCCTAACGTGGCACAAAACCGGCTGCTGTCCGGTGAACGTGTGTAAGGGCTTCTGGAGCCTGCCGACCAGGTGGGAGGGAGGTGCTCCCAAGGGTCTGCCAGGGCTCTGTGGCCAGAGTGGGCCCTTGCTGCAGTCAGTCACCTGGGGCACTGACTCGAACCCTTGGCCCACTTTTCCAAGAGCAGGTCTTGGACCAGTTCTTCTTAGAGGCCAGCTCTCCCCTCTCCTGCCTGAGACTCAGAAATGTTCAACATCATTTTCCACCACCCAGAGCCCAGAGGCACTGGCCTGCCATTCTGTAGAGCAGTCTGTATTTCAGAGCGTGCTCCCAGGCAGGGCACAATGCACACAGCAGGCAGTGAGGTCAGAGTCACTTATTGTCTGAAGACAAGCCTCGCTGCTTGGCTTCCGGCCCAAGGACCCAAGCCTAGTGATGCTGTGATCCCGCCTCTCCGCCTCAGCCTGGTCTGGGATCGCCAGAGAGCGTTTTCTTTCATCTGCTGGCTTCTCAGGCTTGAGCTGAAGGTGCAGAAACAAATCTGAACTTTACACACTGTGCTTCTGTGCTGGCCCGCTGCAGGCACAGTGCAGAAGGGAAAGAACTGGCAGGAAGAGACAAATGCTCCTGAAATCTGTGTGCTCTCGGCTCTCTTCCTGGCCTTTCCCTTCTCTGCCAAGGCCCCTGACTTGGAGGTAGCTGCTTCGGTCTCCCGTGTGCTGGACCGTGGTGAGGGCTGTGGACAGAGACGCCTATCAGGAAATGTGGCACTGCCTGCTTAGGCCAGCAGAGAGTGAGGAAGACCGAAAGGTGGGTGCCCCTGTGAATGTCCTTGGGACATTGCACCAAAGACCCTGGCAAAGAGCTGACCAGAGGAATGCAAACGCACCAGCAGGAGGCAGTGGCAGCGGGAACCACTACAGACCACAGCTGAGCAAGCAAAACAATGTGTTGCAGCCATCCTTTGGGCTTCTGATGACCTGCAGCTGTGATTCTGTCACGGTGTGAAAGTAGGGTCCCTGACTGCTGCGGTGTGGCCCAGCAAGAGCTCTCTCACGAGTAATGGCAGCAAAATGAATCAGAAACTGTCTTTTTTAAAACAATTATTTTTTTTATTTGTGGGTATCTTTTTTTTAAGATTTTATGTATTTATTTTTAGAGAGGGAAGGGAGGGGGGGAGAGAGAGAGAGAGAGAGAGAAACATCAATGTGCAGTTGCTGGGGGTTATGGCCTGCAACCCAGGCATGTACCCTGGCTGGGAATTGAACCTGCGACACTTTGGTTCGCAGCCCATGCTCAATCCACTGAGCTACACCAGCCAGGGCTAGAAACTGCCTTAATTTTACATGCAAGGTATGTGTTTCCATGGGATAAAAATGAGTTATTTGTGCCCACACTATCAAATGCTAATCTGATTATTTTCACTTCTGTATCCAGAAATAAAATCCAAATAATAGCACATATCTGCTCGTTAAATCAGTGTTCTCTTCTAAAACCATCTCTTGGCTGGTGTCCTCTGCTGCTCAGGGCCCTGGGACTTTTCACTGAGCCCCCAGCACCAAGGTGATCTGAGACACTCCCTTCCTTACAACATTAAAAGCTGAGCTTAATACCTGTGGAAGGTGTCAGTCTGTCAGTGAAACCTGTTCAGTTCCAGGCAGATCAAATTTTCCCACAGAACAACGTAGAGGAATGTGGGGCCACTGATCTGCCCACCAGCTTCTTCCTCCCAGGTTGTCAAGAGAATTTGTAGGACTGTTCTGCCCCAGAAGCCGTGTGAGTGTGTGTGTGTGTTTGGCAAAAGGAGGGGAATGGCTGTCCTTTTTTGTTCAACAGGAACACAGAGGACTGCGGCAGAACAGGGGTGACATCTTTAGGAACAACATGAGGGAGAGGCGTTATGGCCCCACAGACCTGGCCAGGCCCCTCTGTGTGGAACGTGTCCTCACTCAGAGATGGAAGAGTGTGGCCCTCTGTGTGGGTCATGTGGCGCCACGTAGCTCCTCGATCTTGAGCTGTAAGAACCCACAGAAGGAGGAGGAAACAGCAGTAAAGGAAAACAAAAATTTTAGTAAATATAAGTGAAGCTAACACACAAGTTGTGAGCAACTTAAAAGTATTATCACATAATGATTTTTTTAGCTTTCATCAGGGTTGGCAAATTTCCACAAACACTACTCTTTGATATTTTGGCTTCATATATCAGAATAATGGGTACCACCTCTGATTAACAGTGTGGACTTCAAGGAATATTTGTCTCTTCTCCCCCAGTTATGTATTTTTTCATTCATTTATTTATGTTAACACTATCTCGTGGATATTTATTTTATGCATTGGGTCATAATCCAACACTATTTTATTGCCTAAATTGTTCCAGCTCAGGACATTGAAGGCTCTTCTTGTTGGCTTCTGTGTCCCTTTGACAGACTGCCATCAAAGTATATACACTTTTTTAGCACTTCCTTGATTTCTGACCTATTCATAGATTCACAGGAAATTGCAAACAAATGTGTAGGGAAATCCTATGTCCATTCCCCCAGCCTTCCCCAAACTTGAACATCTCACACACCTATAGCCCAAGATAAAAACCAAGAAGTTGACAGTGGTACAATCCAGAGTTTATTTAGATTTAACCAGTTGTGTGTGGGTATATGTGAGTCTCTGTAATTTTAACACACGTGTCGCTTAATGTAACCACCGCCACTGTCAAGATAAAGGACTACCGACCACTGCGAGGCTCCTGTGTGGCCCTGTGTAGCTGTTCCCTTCTCCTTCCATCTCTAACCCCTGGCAACCAGTAACCTGTTCTCCACCCGTGCAGTTTGGTTATTCCAAGAGTGTTATGCAAGTGGAATCATACAATATACACACAACATTTGAGGTTGGCTGTTTTCACTCAGCATGATTGCCTTGAGATGCACCCAGGCTGTTGTGTGTATCAATAGCACACCGATTTTCATTGCTGCATAGTATTCCACGATGTGGCTGGACCGAGGCTACTTTAATCATTCCCTGTTGAAAGGCATCTAGGTAGTTTCCAGCTTTTGGCTCTTAGGAAGAAACCTGCTACAAACGTTTGAATGTGTGTTATCTGTTACATAAGTTTTCATGTCTCTTAGATAAATGCCCAAGGGTACAGCTGTTGGGTCACAATGTGAGTCCATTTTAAGTTTTAAGACAAACTGCTAAACTGTTTTCTAGGAGACTCTGCTATTTTCCATTCCTACAGGCAACATACAGGGATGTGGCACAAATAACGCCCCTTTTATTACAAATCTTCTATTACAAAATCATAAGCATGTAATTCTGTACCATAACAATATCACACTCAAGATCACCATATGACATTGTAAGTGAAGTGTTAAAATTAAAACTATATATTATTACACCCATATTATTGCCCTCCCAACCAAGGCAACTTTCCTCCCAGGCATTTATTACTTCTGCTGGACCCTGAAGGAGTGATTCTGTTTTCTGCGTCTCTGTCAGCACCTGGAGTTACCACTATTGTTCATTTTGGCACCCTGATAGGTGTGTGCTGATTGATATCTCCTTGTGATTTGAATTCACATTTCCTTAATGGTGAATGAATTTGGATATCCTTGCATATGTTCATTTGTGAATCTTAAACTTTTTAAATGATGAACATAAAATATGTGTTGCCAAATTACTGAGCTTGAGTAAATTCTTCTTAGAGTCACAGAGTATTTCCCATGGGCTTTTGGCTCTCTTTCTAGAAGCCCAGGACTGCACCTCAGGCGGCTCGGATGCCAAGGGGAGGAAAGACCGAGCCCAGGGGCCTTCTCTTTTGGAACAGCAGTGGCGGTTAGTTGAACCCTTACTTCATACCAAATGGGACCAGGTACTTGCATTTCATCAAATTCTCCCACACATCTGCAGCGAACAGAAGATAAACAGAGCAAGTGCTGCCCTTGCCCAGGCAGGGAGCCACGTGAACATCCAGAACTGGAACCAGGCCTGGGAGACGTCACCTGGCCTCTGCGTGTCAGCCTCTCTGATGAGCAGAGCAGAGACCGGGTTCTGGCTGACTGAACTCCGCAGTTACACATTGGAGTCCTTGATATGGATGGGATGTTTCTCCTCCACTCAGTCTCCAGACCCAGCTGGGTGAATATAAAGTAAATTAAAACACATTTTATTTACAGCTGCTATTCTGCCTTTTACTGTTTGCTTTCTGAGGCACCAGAAAAGGTTCCGATTCCTGTATCGAACCCTTCATCTGGGTGGGGTTCTGATTAAACAAAGCCCTTCTGGAACTATTAATGTCAGCTTATCATCTTCCCTTAGATTTTTACATCAGAGCCTTGTTCTGCCACCAACAGCTTCTCCCCTCAAAGGCATCACAAAGTTTTGCACAGCGTCCCTGGCACGAGCCCAGGCGGAGTGGACCTGGTGGTGAACCGAAGTGGACAGCAAAGCCTGCAGTATGAGTGGCCCCATAAATCATGGCAACTGGGCCCCGAAGGCTCTGCAGAGCTGCCACCACCCCAGCTCAGAGAAAGTCATTCATGTCTCCCTGTTTAAGCCACTGTGCTCAGGGTCTGTGTCACACACAGCCAGACCAGCCGCTTAGCCAGTGCAGACAGCAGCCCAGTGAGCAGCCCTGTGCCCCAACCTCCTTTTGTGCCCGTGCACACAGGACTGAGGAATCCCCACCTGGGGTGACCTTGTGACCTCAGTGCTCCAGCCAGACACTGCCAATCATTTAGACCTGCCCCATGAAATGAATCTACTGTGCCCTGTCTGAAGGCTGAGATACTACAACTGTACCCACAAGGCTACCTCTCTGCAGAGGGCCTGTGTCCTATTGTGAGGGCCTGTGAGGTGACCGGTGGCCAGTGAGTGACCTGCTCCCACTTTGCATGGGGGGAGGAGAAGAACTGAGACCCCGACAGTGCCCAGGAACCGGCCAACTCACTTGAGGACACCCAGGCACTACTAAGGAAGGATTTGACATTCAGAATTTGTGTTTTTCCATGTCTGCTGTTCAATTTTCTGCTGCAAAACAGAAGCACCACTTGGAGCAAAAATATATCTCCCAAACCCTTTGTTTCAAGTTGCCTCCTAGCAGAAGAGTCGAAAATGTCTTTTTAAAGAGGAAGGGAGCGAGACGGCGGCTGGCAGAGAAGGTCCCCATCTGCCAGACCCGGGGCAGCTCCACCTGTGTCTCCGTTGTCGTCTGGAAGCCGGTCGGCTTTTCCACCCAGGCTGCTCCTGGAACACATGGAAACACAACGTGGCCTCGGAGCTTTCTGGGCGCTGAGCAGGGTGCAGTGACCAAGAGCGCTGTGCGGAGGGGCCCAAGCAACGGGCCACCATGCTCCCCTGGCCAGTCCAAGCTCCCTCTGCAGAGGGAGGCAGGGCCAGACCAGGCCTGGCCCACAGGATACGTAAGGTAAAACAATGCCATTGTTATGGCCCCAGGGTCAGGGCCTGTCTTTCCCAGGGCACTGGTCACCCCACCAGCATCCACAGCCCCACCTGCGTGCAGCAGGAGCGCCATGGGGTGGAGGGGCTCAGCGTCCTCCTCATCTGCCTGCAGACTCTGGCGCTGCTGCTGCACTCCGTAAGCCACGCTGCCTTCTACTGGGACATGCAAACAATAAAACAACC
This sequence comes from Phyllostomus discolor, assembly GCF_004126475.2. NCBI lineage: Eukaryota > Metazoa > Chordata > Mammalia > Chiroptera > Phyllostomidae > Phyllostomus > Phyllostomus discolor. The sequence continues at coordinate 110,995,325 of NC_040904.2, forward strand.
TCGCAGGACAGTTGTAGGGATTCAACAGAAATATATGGAAAAAGACTTTTTGTTCTGATGGACTGTGGTGCCAGCATTAGGTGTGAACCTGCCGAGGAGAGGACCTGCAAACTGCCATGGAGGCTGTCCTCCTCCGGCAGCCATCCCGTCCCAGCAGGCATCCCTGGGGTGACCCCAGCACTAAGCTCACTGAGGGACCCTGGCCCTGCATTGCAAGTTTCTTCAGAACTGGTTTCTTCATTTGAAATATGAGAATAAGTCAGAATGGTAAATATTATTAATGTCAGAATGACCTGAGATTAGAAATAACTCATACAGGTGTGCAGCATCTGGCTTGTGGTTCATGCCGTTGAGTCGCAGCTCTCACTGTCAATGTTATGATGACTCAGAGCCAGCAAGCCTGGCTGTCGTTGTCGGGGGGAGGGTTTTCAGGAGGGGACCTCATTCGTGTCTCGTGGCTGCCCCCTGAGGGGTAATGTCCTCTCCCTCCACTTCCCCTGAGCTCCCAGCAGTGTGCCCACTTACACACCCCAATAGTTTGAGTGTTCCGACATACACAGTGGCCAGTGTCATTGTAGGGATCCCCTTTCTACAGGTGAGCAAATGGGCCACCTCTGCTCACAGGTGGCAGAGCCGATACCCACGAGGTGCCACTTCGGTTCCAGACCCAGGCCCAGTCCTCCGCCAGTCTGGCTTTCTTCGTTTCATTTGGGAGTTACACTCTGGAGCAGTTTCTTTGTAGGGGGCGGGGGGCTGGTTATTTCAATAAAATCATGATTATTGCCTCTTCTATCTGTAGCATCATTCATGGAGTAGAACACAATGAGCAGGGGAATGAGAAGCTGCCAGATCTCAACTCAGAATGGGTTTGCTGGTTTCCTGTGTTGGTTCTTTGCACTGTCACTGCAGCCCTGTGTCTCCTGCTGAGAGTCAGCCTCAAATTGATCCAGACTCGGCCTGGGTACCAGGTCTCTTATTCTCAATGCCCAGATCAAGGAGCTTCTGTTCCCTTAGCAGAGCGGACTCCCAGACACCTGAACACTTAGCAATGAGTCTGGGGCCAGGTTGGATGTTTTCTCTGCGGCACATCATGTCTGAGCGCCGGGCTCACTGACTCACACCTCAGCCCCCCAGCCCCCCATCAGTTCATCAGGGGCTGCTCCAACGGACAGCTCCTGCCTCCATTCTCTCGGTGTATGGGACGGCCTGCCAATCCACAGAGACATCCGGCTAGGGCTAAAAAAAAAATGTTAATCCTTATCCAAGGGTGTTTATTGATTTTGGAGAAAGAAGAAGGGAGAGAGAGAAGGAGAGAGAGAGAGAGATCTATCAGCTGCCTCCCATATGCGGCCCTGAACAGGGATGGAACCCACAACCTAGGTATGTGCCTGACAGGGATGGAGCCCTCAACCTTTTTTGCCATTCTTGTTGGCACCACCTGGCTCACCGGGTGGTAGGAAATGGTACCAAATAGTGGAAGAAATGGCCTAAGGTTGAATTTGGAGACCCCTAACAATGAGGAGACCCACTATCACCACTGTGGAGCCAGCGTTCAGGGGCGGATCTTGTGGACAGAGGGGGGCACACCCCCGGCTGCAGGCTTTCCAAGGAGTTACAGGGTGCCTGCCATGTGCCACGTGTTTATCAGATAACTAGGAGAGTGCAATCTGCCTGCTCTTGTAGAGACAAAACTCATTTACTTGAAATTCAGCACAGTGGACTGTACAATGTATACCAGTGATACATACTTACAGTCAAGGTGCAGGGTATGGATCAGGAGTGTCAAGAAGGCTTTGCAATTCTACCCCACTTGCCAGATAACAAGTCAGCTGTCACAGTTTCATGGGTGTAGGCAGAGGACACGAGACTGCTGGCATACAGACAAAGGACTTGATATCCCCCAGCTCCTGGGCTTCCTGCTCACAGCAGCTCCCCAGACTCCCAGGTTCAGGGCTGACGGGAGCATCCCGGGCGGGTGGTGAGCATGCAGCAGGCCTTTGTCACAGCTTAGGAGCCCTGCACTTTAGGAAACCCCCAATGCTATAGAGGGGCTGCTGGGAAACCTGCCCTACCCTTGCCCTGAATAAGGACATGATGGTACTGGTCAGGAAGCGATTCTGCCTGGTGTCCCAGAGGGAAACACTTTTTCTACCCATCAAGGTTTGCTGTATGAACATCCTTGAAAACTCACCCAGAACAAAGACTATCATTGCCTCTGCTCACAACATATGCAGAAATGTAAGGGACCCGTGGACAATCGCCTCCCAAGAAGTTATAAAAATCTATAAGCCAGAAGTCATAAGTTGAAAAAGACTGCACTTAACTAAAAGACTCGGGGACATTTCCAGTTGACTGAGGACACGAGCTATGATTTCATCCCAGAATGTTCTCTGTCTGATTGTGTTGAACACTGCGCCAGCAACCTGGATGGAGGGATTTCTTGAGCCCACATCCAGGAGAGGAGGGACCACCCAAAGGAGGTTGGGTGAAGGGGGGAATCAGCCCGAGAGGTGTACTTTTCTTAAAAGTGATTTAAAAAGTGACTCATTCAGTGTGGAGGAGGAAGAGCTGACTAGAAAACCACTGGGTGGAGACTGTTAACGGACCCCCTTCAGACCTGCTGACCCAGGGAGGGAGGGAGGGCGGGGCCAGCCATGCCGTGCTCTTTCAGGGGCGGAAGAAACGGTGGCCTCTGTCCTGTGGGAAGTCTGGGCCAGTAATGATCACGGTTGTGGCCCCAGTTCTCAGCTCTCCGAACTCACAGAGAGGTGTAAAATCCCAAGAAGAAAACCATCTGAAAGTCTTGCCTCTTTGGACTTTGGAGAGTAATCTGTGACTTGGCAAATTCTTCTGCTCCATAAGGAGGAGAGAAACCAACAGAGCAGCGTGTTCCCCTCAAGCCCACGGGACTGTGTGTTCCTGGGATCTGTGTACCCAGCAGGCCAGAAGCAGCAGATGCCACAGGGTAAAATGGTTCATTTCCCTGGAACATCAACTTTCATTCATTCATTCATTCATTCATTCAATAATGAAGCTGTTCATTTGTTTTAAACAATGGATTACTCAATTTGTCATACACTAAGCATTCTTATTCTAGAGGAAATTTCAATTATAGTATTATAGTAAACTAACATAAATTTTAGAAGTAGAATCCAAGACACATTATTTTCTTAAAATATGCTTATCCACATTACAGATATTTCCTACCATTTCTTCCCTTCATTCATTCATTCAACAAAACCTTACCAAGCAACAGCTATGCACAAGGCATGGTTCTAAGTACACAAGAAAATAAATAAATAAAATAATTCTAGGAAAGTATAAGTATTGAAATAAAATTAAACTGAGCAAAAGGATAAGCTGTGACTAGAGAGAAGGCTGACTAACTCAGACGCAAAGTGACATTTGAGTGGAGACCTGAGGGACAAAGAGAAGCAACAACATGTGAGATGGCCTGAGGATGGTGTTTCCGGCAAAAAGAACAGCCAGTGCAAAGGTCCTGAGGTCTGAAGTGTTCAAAGGGTAGGGAGGAGGCCAGTGTGGCTGGAAAGTCGCGGGCAAGGAGGTGAGAGGCGAGAAATGGCAGCAGAGAAGTATGAAAGGGCGGCCTGCACAGGCTTTTACGAGAAGCCGTGGTGAAGAGCTCCAGGGAGACAAGAAGCCCTGGGGGGGGACTTCTCAACAGTGCAGCTGTTTGAGCTCATTTGTGCTCCAAATAGCAATCTGGAGCACATGGGGCAAAGAGACCCTACCCTTGGATGACAGTTTATACCAGAACCCTCCAAGTCTATCATCAACACACAGATCATCAAGTGGACAGCAACTGATATGAATAGCAGGGTGAGAGTCAAGAATTGGGCCTCTAAAATGAAAAAGGGTGAGACTTGCCCACCCACATGCAAAGTCCTCCTCTCCCTCTCATCTCAACCCAGAGCTTCAGATTGAAAGCGACATTCTGACTTCACATGCACTTTCCCACCTAAATCCACCTGCCTGGTAACTTGGTGATACGGGAGTAAGAGCCAGCAAAGAGCCAAGCCCATCACTGCCAAGGAACACTTACTGAATTCTCCTGTGTGCCCAGAATACAAAGACATGTGAGGACTTGGCCCTGCCCTCCTAGAACTCTGGCCAGGATGGAGCGGCAGGATAGAGGCATAGAGGGGTACATTACAGGCTCCTACTGTCCTTGATCCTCCTGGAAAGAGACTGAGTTTAGCACTCCTCACAGGGTCACCAGGCTGGTGCAGTGCCGCTGAGGGCCACATCAGGGTCAACAGCCAATCCAGGGCCCTGGCTGAAGGACCTGCCAGAGCTTGGCTGCCCCAGAACACTGATCTCCTCACAGGCACGGAGAGAAGACGCAGAGGAGGCTCCCAGGAGGGGGAGCCCTGCTGGGGAGGGGTCTCCATCCCCTCCCCCATGGCTGCTGAGGCCATGGCTGAGGCTTGCAGTTCACAGCCCACCAGGCAGTCAAGCCAGGCCAAGGCGCAGGTCCAGTCTCCATCTCTGTCAAGTGTGTCCTGTGCATTGTGCTCTCCCTAATTTGTTTCTCCTTGTTCTCTCCTTAGTGAGTCTTTACAAGCCTATTAAAAGACCTAAATTATTATTTTACTCTTCCAGGAAAATTGCACACAATTTAGTGAGTATACTGGGCCACATTCAGCATTCTCTCGTACATTCCCAGGCAGGAATCTGAATCATTCTGAGTTTGTGTCTGGAACACAGTCATCTTTCCACTGAGGCAAGGAATGGGGCAGCCGCCTGGCCCCTTCAGTCCCCCACGGCTCAGTCACTGTATTATTAGTCATGTTTCACCGTTGCAGACAGCAGAACCCACTCTGGTTAGGAATGCATTGAGAAGGTATCAGATACTTCTCAGAATTGAAGCTCAGTCTCAGAAAGGTGCCAGAACCAAGGGGGCGGGTACTGACAAGAGCAGCCGAATTCACACATAATGTGAAGCTGACAGAGTTTCTTCAAACTGTTCATGTCATTTTTAAGAGGGGAAAGGAGGAGAAGTATGAGAAGAATTGTTGTTGACTATAAGAGGCCTAAGAGATACAGGAAAGAGTGGTCTTGTTCGCATCTTGGTCAGAAAAAACAAGCATAAAAAACCACTTTAAAATAGGAATAGGAATCAAGTATGGGCTGATATTAGAGAATTATGGTTAATTTCATTTGTTATAATAATGATGAGATTACATGGGAAATGTCCCTATTTTTTTAGAGATACCTACTGAAGTAGTTAGGGCTGAGTAATGACCATACTTCCAAATACTTCAGCCAAAAACAAAGAGATAAAGCAAATGTGGAAAAATGTGAACAACTGTTGAATCTAGGTGATGGTGATATGGTCATTAGACTCGGCATTTCTCTGTACATTTACTTTTCACAATAAAATGAAATTAGTTTAGGAATAACACAGCAAGAAGAACATAGCAGACGCCCCTAACAGTAGTGCCGTTCGAACCAGAGGTGACGAATACAAAGTGCTTGTCCAGGTGCTGGACACGTGTCAGTAGTCATCGGTCATTGAGAACTGTCTTAACCCACCTGCCAGTCTTCTCATGGAAAGGAGAGTATAGCAAGAATATTAATAATTAAGAAATGAAAATGAAAAAACATAGTTGCAAACTTTTAGGATGTGCTAATTGGGTTAGGGTGGAAGGTTACATATAGTTTTCTAAAACAAAGGCCTAGAAACCTCTGTCCTGCTCCCCACTGGGTAGGGGCTACTTTAAGAAGTCGCTTTTGGGTGCCCTCTAGTGGTGACATGTGGTAACTGTTCTCTGTTCAGCTGCTGAGCCTTGAGTTGAAAATGAGTCTAAGGGAATGTTCGAGAATTGAACTTCAGAGTTCCACATTCCATTCTCATCAAATGGCCTTGCACTCCACTACCTTATAAAATACATAAGAATTTTCTCCATTTCCTCAGTTCCTATTCACTCCTTAACATACTACTACCTTTATTCCACTTCGAGCTCCATGAGAATTGGAACTGTTTTCATAAACAAAAGGTCATAGATCCCCAAATCCCACCTTTTGGTCCTCATTTTTCTTGGCTCCTCTCTGCATTTGGTACTGTAGATTCTTCCTACAACCTCAAACTCTTCTTTGTTGATACCACACTCTCCCAGGCCCCGCCTACATCTCTCATTCCTCTGCCAACACCCACTTCCTCTGCTACCACTTTAGATGGCGTCAGAGCAAACCATGTGCCTGGATGCCCAGATGTCACCATTTTAGGGTGAGACCTTCAGTAAAAGGAGATTATACTGTTTCATAATGGTGAAACAAAGAAGGGTGTCTTGGCCAAGATGACGGGGGCAAAGAGGCTAGGTTTAAGACATCAGGTGCTTTGAGAGTGTTGCGCCCTGGCGCCCACTTCTCCCAGCATGCTCTGTGCGTCTTTGGTTTGGCGTGTCATCTGCTGGGAAGGCTCCTAGGAATCTGAAAGGTGCCAGAGGGAGGCCCAGAACAGTGGGACCAAAAAGCAAGGAGCTTGGGGGTCTTTTGCTATATGGTCTTTAAAGGAAGAAAAAGAGGAAAAAAAATACATTTCCTCTAGTTGTTCAGCTCAGCTTCGTAGGCTAGGAAACAGGCAGTGATAAAGGGAAAATCCTCTTCTTAATTTTCTCAGGGAGAAAACACTGGCCACGTGGCCGGATGATCCCAGTGTACCGGCCCTTCAGAACCCAACTTTCATGGACCGGTCCTGTTACAGAATACAACAAGGGGGGCCTGGGATGATATACTATTATTGAAAGAAGGCCCCGGGTCCGTTATGTCTGCTGCCAGAGGAAAGACGTCTCTCAATGCCACAGATTCGTGAAAAGGAAAGGAAATGTTTATTTAATGCTATACTAACTTAAAGTAGTGACCTAACATCTTCACCAAAATCCCAAAGTCCCTAAAAACACCCACAAACACACAGTCCTTCCTTCCTTCCCCCTTTGCCCAGTCCAGAGTACTGTGTCTCAGGAAAGGAAATAGAAGTCCATGACTTAGGTAGTCTTCTGGTTCTTCCCAGTTAGTATTCCATCTCGACTGGGAGACCTCCCTGGATTCCCGGCACCCTCGGCTGAGTCGCCGGGATCTCTGCTAAAACCAGGTGGTGGTTCCCCCTTCTAAAGCTGTGGGGGTCCCCACTCTGCCAGGCCGCGTGGTTCTCTTCTCCAAAGCTGCTGCGTGGTTCTCTCCCTCAGGGCTGCCGCGTGGTTCTCCCTCTCTCAGGGCTGCACATGGTTCTCCTCCTCAGGGCTGCCATCATGAGTCTGGGCAGGTGTGGCCCCATGTCCTGGAGCCAATCCTCTCTGAGCTCCCACGCAGGCGCTGTAACTCAGGGGACCTGCCCCCCCCCTTACCTCTGGGTGGGGAAGTTACTTCCATTCCCCTGGCTTAGAGCTGATCACAGCTACTTAACATATCTATGCAACCAGTCAAAGGTTATAGATATGCCAAACGACCACGACCACGCCAGAGCTTAGCTGCAAGGCTATTGCTATGCTAAACAGCTCTCAATGGCCCTGCTCCACCTGTCCCTTCCCCCAACCCACACCCTGGGTGGGGGGGGGGATGGAGACATCCCAAAATCTCCTGGACACCTTAAGTCCTGGACCCCATTTCAAATGCCTATCTGGGCCCCCCCTCTTGGCTGCACCCTGTAACAGTCCCACGGACTACTTTTCTGTGAGAGTGTATTGATTTAGATCAAGGGTGCAAAACAATTCAATGGGAGAAAATAATCCTTTTAACAAATTGTGCTGGGACAACTGGATATCCATATGCAAAAGAATGAATTTGAACTCCTACGCCATACTAAACACACACACACACAAACTCAAAAGGGATCGAAGACCTAAATGTAAAGTGAGTGACGCCAGCATCACAGCATCACAGAGTTCCCTCCTTTCTGCCTCCCACTAAAAACTAAAACGGCATCCACCTGTACACAAAGGTGCTTCCATGGGATGTGGGATACACCACAGGCCCTGTCCATCAGGAGAAGGGCAAACAGACCTTGGCATGGGCTGTGGACAGTCTGGAGCCTGTAAACTGACTTCAGCCCCTCTTGGCCACAGCCTGGGAGCAACAGAAGAACATTCACTTGGGCAGACGCCTACAAACAGTTTTTACAGAAGTCCAGGTTTTACAGAGAAGACATTCCAGCAATCTGTTGGAGTAAAACAAAACAAAACCAACAAAGCAATTAAACCAGTTTGGAGACAATGGAGTGTCCAAGGAGAACTTCATCTGTGTCCCCACACCCCCACGGCAGCACAGCAGAGAGGTGTGGGGCACCAGGGATCTCTCCTGCTGGGAAAGCAGTAAGTGCCCGTCTCTCCAGCTGTGCAGGGCGCTGCTACAGAAATGCCTCTCTCTTCCAGAGGACTGAAGTGAAAGCCCCATCACTGGGGCAGGAGGGAGAGCAGGAGAGAAGCAGATAAGAATATCAGCATTCAAGCAACACCATTCCTGCTGACTGCATTCTGGACGCCAGCTCCAAGCCTGCCCACAAACTGCTGTGAAAACCTCATGTTGGGAACCACCCTGACTGGTATCAGAAGCTGAAACCCCTGCCTAGGCTAAGGCTAAGGGAACGCCCTTGGAACCGTAAGCCAGCAAGGAGACAAAAGCTTATCTCCCTGGCAGGAATGCTGCTTCTGCTGCTTTATTCATAACTGAACCCCAAAAAGCTTGGTCAGTTAGCCAAAGACAGGTAAGATTCCCCAAGGGGGGAACGACCTAAGACAGGCATGATCACTTTGGGAGGCTCCCCAAAGGGAGGACTTGGGGGGCTGCAGCAAAAGGGGGTGATGGACCCTCGCTCCTCGGCTTTGACATAGCCTGAGTTCTCATCGTCTGGGAGAAAATCTCCTTATCTCTTGCCTTAGTTCCCTTGCTCCACCTAAGCCTGAAACAATGACAGGGTGGTGCAGCTCTGTGCTTTTCTGAAAAGGGCGGATTCCCCAGGTGATCAGGCCTAAGAAAGAATATGTAAATTACTGTGAAACCTTCTTTGTTTAGAATGCTCTCAGTTGAATGAGAAGGGTCCAAGGAGGAAGTTAGTTTGTTCCTCAAAGTCTTACAGCTCTTTGACCCCGACTCAAAATAGACTGGCAGAGTTCCCTGTTTTCTATGGTTCCTTACTTCCCCCTAATGAGTACTGTACTTTACCTGAATTATTATGCAAAATGAGCCCAATAAAAGCAGGTATGGATGGTAAATCGGCGCGCTCCTCACTAGAAGGGGTGGCCATTTCGTCTCTACTTCTCCACAGAAACTAGTTTGTCTCTGTGCATGTCTTTTCTCGCGTGTTTTTCATCGAGCCATCTGCAGCATTCCCTGGTCACTGCTGGCCAGTGACCCACGCAACAACCTCACCCAGGGATTGCCCCACTTGACCTGTGGGCACCCCAATGCCCCCAGGGCAAACCTACAGCTCCCCACACTGTGCAGTCAGCTCTTTGTCCCTGGAAGACAGCAGTGAGAGTGAGTTGGAGGAGAGAGGGAATGCACACAGGAAACACGCCAGAGTCTGGGAACCAAGGAAAAACCACAACTTTGAGCTGTAGCGCCACCTTCTGGGAAAGAAAGGAGAGGGTTTCAGCAGCCAGCCTGGTGTGTTGAAAGACTGAGAGAAGACATCCCAGCTTAAGAATTCCGCCACAAGAGGGAGTGAGTGAGAAGCATGGAGTAGATGTATCCAAGGTCAAAGAAAGAGCCAGGTATAAGCAAGACCAACAAAATTTATCTCCTACCTGAAGTCATTGAGTAAAGATTGGAGGAGGAGACTGGTACTTCAAATGCAAAATTCCAAGAAACATAAAGAATCAAGGAAACATGACATCACCAAGAGATCACAATAATCCTCCAGTAAACAAACCCCAAGACCTGGAGCTCAGCCTACTTTGTGGAAACTCAATGAGCTACAAAAAACACTGAAAGACAATGCAACAAAATTAAGAAAACAATACCAAACAAAATGAGAAATTTAGCAGATAGAAATCATAAAAACATAACTACAGAAATTCTGGAGCTGAAAATTTCTTTTTAAAAAAATATATTTTATTGATTATACTATTACAGTTGTCCCATTATTTTCTCCCCTTTATTCCCCTTGCCCTGCACCCCCCCTCCCACCAGCACTGCCCCCCTTAGTTCATGTCCATGAGTCATACACACAAGATCTTTGGCTTCTCCATTTCCTATACTATTCTTAACCTCCCCCTGCCTATTTTGTACCTACCACTTATGATTCTTATTCTCCTTACCTTTCCCCCATTCTCCCCCTCCCCCTCCCCCTCCCCACTGATAACCCTCTATGTGATCTCCATTCTGTGATTCTGTTCCTGTTCTAGTTGTTTGCTTAGGTTGTTTCTGTTTTTATACATTGAGCTGTTGATAGTTGTGATTTTGTTGTCATTTTACTGTTCATATTCTTTATCTTCTTTTTCTTAGATAAGTCCCTTTAACATTTCATATAATAATGGCTTGATGATGATGAACTCCTTTAACTTTACCTTGTCTGGGAAGCACTTTATCTGCCCTTCCATTCTAAATGATAGCTTTAGTGGATAGAGTAATCTTGGATGTAGATCCTTGTCTTTTATGATTTGGAATACTTCTTTCCAGCTCCTTCTTGCCTGCAAGATCTCTTTTGAGAAATCAGCTGACAGTGTTATGGAAACTCCTTTCTTGGTAACTGTCTCCTTGTCTCTCGCTACTTTTAATATTCTCTCCTTATCTTTAATCTTGGCTAATGTAATTATGATGTACCTTGGTGTATGCTTTCTTGGGTCCAACTTCTTTGGGACTCTCTGATCTTTCTAGGCTCCTGGGAAATTTAATTTTTTTTTTCTTTTTGCCAAATTGGGGAAGTTCTCCTTCATTGTTTTTTCAGATAAGTTTTCAATTTCTTGCTGTTCCTCTTCTCCTGGCAGCCCTATGATTCGGACATTGGAATGTTTAAAGTTGTCCCGAAGGTGTCTACGCTTCTCATTTTTTTCAATTCTTGTTTCTTCTTTCTGTTCTGGTTAAATATTTATTTCTTCCTTATGGTCCAAATAGTTGATCTGAGTCCCAGTTTCCTTCCTGTCACTTTTGATTATCTGTATATTTTCATTTCACTTTGCATAGCTTTTACTTCTTCCTCTATTTTGTGACCATACTCAACCATTTCTGTGAGCATCCTGATTACCATTGTTTTGAACTCTGCATCTGATAGGTTGGCTCTCTCTTCATCACTTAGTTCTATTTTTGGAGCTTTGATCTGTTCTTTCATTTGGGCCACACTTTTTTGTCTCAGTGTACCTGTTACATAGTAAGGAGCGGAGCCTTAGGTATGTGCCAGGGTAGAACAAGCAAGGTCACTGCAATGTAGTGCTGTATGTGAGAGGGGGTTCTGAGAGAGAACAATGTCGCTTGCTCAGCTCTCTGCCAGCTTTCAGTCATTTCCTCCTCTACCCACAAGCAAATTGGGTCCTTCTGGTGCTGATTCCTGGGTGGGTGGGTTTGTGTATGTTCTAGAACCCTGTGGGTTTCCCCAATGAACTCTCTTGTAAGTCTGGGAGTGTCTCCTGCCACTGACACAATCCCTACAGTTTTTTTTCAGTCAGAGGTTTTAAGGCTTTATTTTCCCAGGGTTTCCACTGGAACCCTGAGTTGTGTGGTCTGTCTCACTCCCCAGTTGTTCCTCTCAGTTTATCCATATGCAAATGTGGGACTGCCTGATCCACCAGCCACAACCTTGCCTACCCAGTCCTTTAGCCACTCCCTTGCTGCGAGTCCTCTCCACCCTGGCTGCTCATCTCCACCCCTCCTACCAGTTCGGGTGAATGTTTCTTCTTTAACTCCTTGGTTATAGGACTTCCGTATAGCTCAGTTTTCCGGCAGTTCTGGTAATTTTTTGCTTTTAAATTTGTTGTTGTCCTTTTTTGGTTGTGCAAGGAGACAAAGTGTATCTACCTAAGCCTCCATCTTGGCTGGAAGTTGGAGCTGAAAATTTCAATGAACAACATGAAAAAGCAAAAAAGAGCATCAACCTTAGAATAGATGAAACAGAAGATAGAATGAGTGAATTCAAGGATAAGAAATTTGAAAGACCTCAGTCAGAGGAGAACAAAGCCGTAAGATGAAAAAGAGTAAAGAAAGCCTGTGTGCTCTATGAGAAACCATTAAAATAAACAATATTAGAATCATTTGAGTTCCAAAAGGAAAAGAGAGAGAGAAAAGGAGACAAAGTTTATTTAAAGAAATAGTAGTTGAGAAATTTCCAAACCTGGGGAAAGAATTGGACATCCAAGTTCATAAAACTATTATTTTAAATGGAAATTATCTTCTCTAAGTCATATTATAAATAGTCAAAAATAAAACACAAAGACAGAATTAAAAATAGAAAAAAATTGACTGTAGCCTAGAAAGGAAACTACATTAGATCGTGAGCAGACTTCTTAACAAAAACTTCATAGGCCAGAAGAGAATGGAACTATATATTCAAAGTACTGAGAGACTGTATCTGGCAAAGTTTTTTTTCATATATAAATGGGAAATAAAGACCTTCCCATACAAACAAAAGCTAAGGAGCTTCCATATTACTAGATGTGCCTTACAAGAAATGTTGAAAGGAGATCTTTAAGTTCAAGTGAAAAGGTGCCAATTAGTAACATGAAAACACATGAAAAAATACAGCACACTGGTAAAGGTAAATATATAGTCAGATTTAGAAAACTCTAATTCTATTTTATGATGGTATGCTAACAACTTAACTACAGTATAAAGGTTAAAGAAAAAGAGTATGAAAAACTGGCTACTATAATTTGTTGAAAAAAATAACTATAGCTACTATTTTTGTTAACAAATGCACCATATAAAAAGAAGTAAATTGTGACATCACAAACATAAAAGAGGGGGATAAAAGGGTAGAGTTTTTGTATGTGATGAATGTTAAGTTGCTACCAGCAGAAAAGGGACTGTTATAAGATCTTTTTTAAAAAATTTAATCTTCATTATATTTTTCCACTACCATATAGTCCCCTTATATCCCCATACTGCCAGCAGTCACCACACTGCTGTCCATTACCATCAGTCCCTTTTCCTTTGTGCTCAATCCCTCCACCCCTCACTTCACCACCCCCTGCTGTCACCCTGCTCTCCATCTATGAGTCTGTCCCCATTTTCCTTCTTCGTTCAGTTTGTACGTATGAGTGAAATCATATGGTATTCGTCTTTCTCTGGCTGGCTTATTTCACTTAGAATAATGTTCTCCAGGCCTATCTATACTGTCACAAAGGGTAAGATTTTCTTCTTTTTCACAGTCCAGTAGTATTCCCTTGTGTAAATGCCCCACAGTTGTTTTATCTACTCATCTTTTGATGAACACTCGGGCTGCTTCCATATCTTTGTGATTGTAAACAATGCTGTAATGAACATAGGGGTGCTTATGTTCTTTCAAATTCATGTTTTGGGTTCCTTAGGATATATTCCCAGAAGTGGGACTGCTGGGTCAAAAGGCAGATCCATTTTTAATTTTTTGAGGTATCTCCATGCTGCTTTCCACAGAGGCTGCACCATTCTGCCTTCCCACCTACAGTGCAAAAGTGCTCTCCTTTTACCACATCCTCTACAGCACTCCTTGTTTGTTGATTTATTGATAATAGCTGTTCTGACAGGTGTGAGATGATCTCACTTCTAAACATATTTTGTTGATTATGCTATTACAGTTGTCCCAATTTTTCCCCTATTCCCCTTTCCACCCAGTACAACCATTCTCTCCAGCAATACCCCCTACCTTAGTTCATGTCCATGTGTCATGCATGTAAGTTTTTTGGCTTCTCCATTTCCTATACTGTTCTATTCTGTACCTACCAATTTGTGTTTCTTAATCCCTACACCTCCCCCCATTTCTTCCCCTTCCCCCTCGCAACTGATAACCCTCCAAATGATCTCCATATCTATGATTCTGTTCCTGTTCTGGTTGTTTGCTTAATTTGTTATTTAGATTCAGTTATTGATAGTTGTAAATTTATTGCCCTTTTATTGTTCATAGTTTTGATCTTCTTTTTCTTAATGAAGTCCCTTTAACATTTCATGTAATAATGGCTTGGTGATGATGAACTTCTTTAGCTTTGCGTTGTCTGGGAAGCACTTTATCTGCTCCTCCATTCTAAATGATAGCTTTGCTGGATAGAGTAATCTAGGATAGAGCAATGTAGGTCACTGCTTTTTATCACATTGAATACTTTTTGCCAGTACCTTCTTGCCTGCAAAGTGTCTTTTGAGAAATCAGTTGATAGTCCTATGGTCACTCTTTTGTAGGCAACACTGCTTTTCTTTTGCTGCTTTCAAGATTGTCTCTTTACTTTGAAACTTTGGCATTTTAATTATGATGTGTCTGGGTGTGGTCCTCTTTGATCCAACTTGTTTGGGACTATCTATGCTTCCTGGACTTGTGTGCCTATTTCCTTCACCAAATTAGGGAAGTTTTCTTTCATTATTTCTTCAAATAAGTTTTTGATTTCTTGCTTTTCCTCTTCTCCTTTTGGCACCCCTATAATTCAGGTGTTGGTATGTTTAAAGTTGTCCCAGAAGTTCCTAATCCTATTCTTTCTCTCTCTCTCTCTCTTTTTTTATTTTGAGTTATTTTTTCTTCCTGCTGTTCTGATTGAATGTTTTTTTCTTCCTTGTGTTCCAAATCATTGATTTGATTCTTGGCTTCATCTTCTCCACTATTGGTTCTCTGTAGATTTTTCTTTATTTCACTTAGTGTAACCTTCATTTTTTCCCTTATGTTTTTGCCATATTCAATGAGCTCTTTGAGCATCCTGATCAGCAGCCTTTTGAACTCTGCATCCAGTAGGTTGGTAATCTCTGTTTCATTTAGTTTTTTTTCCAGGGTTTTGTTCTGTTCTTTCATTTGGGCCATATTTCTTTGCCTCCTCAATCACAGCCTCCCTGTGTTTGTTTCTGTGTATTAGGTAGAGCTGCTTTGTCTCTGTGTATTAGAAAAGGCACCTGTAAATTGTGTGTGGCAGAGGTGTGGGTAATCACCAAGGCAGGGCAATCTCTTCACTGCTTTCTGACTCTGTGTGTGGGGAGGGCTCAGAGAGGGGGCAATGCCCAGCACTTGCCCCATTTCCAGTCCCTTTACCCACTCCCCATATGCAACTAGTGCCCTTCCAACTGTTGTCCTTGTGGTCAATACTGAGTGGGTGGGTTTGTGCACTTTCTAAGTCCATGTGGGCCCTTTAAATGGACTCTCCTAAAAGTCTGGCAGTTTCTTCCACTGCACCACCCCCCACTGGTTTTTACAGACAGAAGTTATGGGAATTTATCTTCCAGGCACTGGAACCCTGCACTGTGCAGTCTGGTCTGGGGCTAGGATAGCTCACTCCCAAGGTATTCATCCCAATTTTTACCCACCTCATGCAGGTGTGGGACTTCCCATTCTGCCACCATCACCAAGTATCTGTGCCCCTCTGCCTATCTCTGTGACTCCATCCCTCCTTCCTGTCTGGATGATTATGGCTTCTTTAAATCCTTGGTTGTCAGACTTCCGTACAACTTGATTTTCTGACAGTTCCTATTGTTATTTGTTTTGTGATACAGTTGTAATTCTCTCTGTGGTTGTGTGGGGAGGTGAAGCATGTCTACCTACACCTCCATCTTGACCAGAAGTCTGAAAGCAATCTTTAGAAAGAAGAACAAAGCTGGAGACATCACACTTCCTCACTTCAAACTATACAACAAAGCTATAGTAATCAAAACAGTATGGTACTGGCATAAAAATAAACACATATATGGTCTATTTTAAAATAGTTCCAATGATCAATGGAACTGAATAGAGAGCTCAGAAATAAACTCATATATATATATATATATATATATATGAATCATATAATATTTTGAAAGGGAACCAAGAGTACTCAATGGGGAAAACTTGTCTCCTTAATAAATGGTGTTGGAAAAACCAGACAAACTATTTGCAGAACAATGAAATTGGACCCCTAATCTACACTACTCACAAAAATATTAATGATCCAGCAATCCCACTTCTGGGTATATATTCAAAAGAAATCAAAACAGGATCTGGCCTTGGCCACTTGGCTCATTTGGAGTGTTGTTCTGTCCATCAACAGTTCATTAGTTCAATTCCCAGTCAAGGCACATACCTGGGTTGTGGATTCAATTCCTGGTCAGGGTACCTACCTAGGCTATGGCTTCTACCCCCAGTCGGGGCCTATGTGGAAAGCAGCCAATCAGTTTCCCTCTCTCTTTCTCACTCTCCCTCTCTTCCCCCCAACCCTTCTTTCCTCTATTCCTCTCTCTCTAAAAATCAATGGAAACATGTCCTCAGGTGAGAATTTTAAAAAACAGGATCTGAAGAGATATCTTCATTCCCTCACTTATTGCAGCATTATTTACAATAGCTGAGATATGGAAATAATACCAAGTGTCCATCAACAGATGGATGGATAAAAAAAGATGTGCTGTACATAATGGAATATTATATTCTACTACATTGTATTATATATCACATATTATAATATATAATATTATATATCATACAATGGAAGATTGTATATTATATTATATTATATTAAATATTATTCAGCTGTACGAAAGAAGGAAATTCTGCCATGGGTGGACCTTGAGGGCATTATGCTAAGTGAGATGTCAGAGAGAGAAAGACAAATGCTGTAAAATATCACTTGCATGTGCAATCTTAATCTTAAAAAGCAGTACCCAGAGACAGAGAGCAGAATGGTGGCTACCAGGGGCTGGGGTGAGGATTTGGGTGATATTGGCCACAGGGTACATACTTGCAGTGAGAAAATGAGTGAGTTGTGGAGATCTAACACACAGCAGTGTGACTGCCGTCAGTAACACTGTATCATACACTGCAAAGTTGCTGGGAGACTAGATTTTATTTTCACCACAAAAAGAATGACAATTATGTGACATGACAAAGGTGTTAGCTAATACTATGGTAGTAATCGTACTGCAGTATGTAAATACATCAAGTTTTTAAGAGAGATAAAAGTATAAACTCAAAAAATAGGAGTAAACCTTTATGACTTTGGATTTGGCAAAGTTTTCTTAGACATGAGACCTAGTAAGTTGGACTTCACCAAAATTAAACACTTTTGCACTTCATGGAGCACCATTAAGAAAGTGAAAAGACAACCCACTGAATGGGGAAAAGTTTGCAAATCATGTATCTGATAAGAAAACAGTACCTAAAATATATAAGAAACTCTTAGAACTCTATAAGAATACAAATAACCCAATTTTAATACGGGCAAAGGACTCCAAAGAAAATACACAAAAGCCCAGTAAGCACATGAAAACATGCTCAACATTCTTAGCTATTAAGGAAATGGGAATCAAAACCACAAAGAGCCCTGGCTGGTGTGGCTCAATTGTTTGGGCATCATCCTGTGAAGCGAGGTGTCACTGGTTCTATTCCTGGTCAGGGCACATGCCTGGGTGGCAGGTTTGGTCCCCAGCTGGGACACATACAAGAGGCAACTGATCAATGTTTCTCTCTCACATCGATATTTCTCTGCCTCTCTTCCTCCCTCCCTTCCCCACTCTATAAAAATAAATGAATGAAGTATTTGGGGGGAAAAGCAACAGGGAGATGCCTACTAGGATGGCTAGAATAAAAAAAGGACATTAACAAATGCTCATGATGATGTGGGAAACGGACACCCCCTCGCACTGTAGGAGGGAATGCCACGTGGTACGGCCCCTTCAGAAACAGCCTGAC
Source organism: Phyllostomus discolor (assembly GCF_004126475.2). Lineage (NCBI taxonomy): Eukaryota > Metazoa > Chordata > Mammalia > Chiroptera > Phyllostomidae > Phyllostomus > Phyllostomus discolor. Next base: position 111,013,098 of record NC_040904.2, read on the forward strand.
GCCTCTTGAAGTGGCGAGCAGTGTCACTGTTTGGCCAGCAACCTCGCTCCAAAGCCAGAGAAATGGAAACACGTTCGCACAAAAACTTTTACAAGAGCGTTCACAGCTGCATTATTCAAAATAGCCAGAAAGTGAAGGAAGAAAACCCTAATGGGTATTCACTAATGAATGGGTAAATTAAATGTGGTGTATGCATAACATGAACTACTATTCATCAATAAAAAGGAATGGAGTATTAATATATGTTAAAACGTGGACAAACTTTGAAAATATAAGTGAAGAAAATTATTGACAAAAGACCATGTCATCATACAATTCTGTTTATATGATATGTCTAGAACAAATAAATTCATAGAGAAAGAAAGTAGATTAGTGGTTAGTAGGGCGTTGGGGAGATGAGAGGATTGAGGTTTCTTTTGGGAGTGATAAGAGGGTTCTAAAATTGTGGCGATGGTTGCACAACTCTGAATATACTAAACATTGGATTGTACACTTTAAATATATTGATTGTATGGTATACGAATTGTATCTCAATAATGCAGTTATGAAGAAAGAGGAGGAGGAGTGGAGGGAGGGAGGAAGAAAGATTCCGGCCTCTTCTGGACCTTCTAAGACTAAAGACAATTAGAGTATGCACCCTAGGCTCCGAGTGTCCCTCCTTGTCTTTGTGGGTGGGGTGGGAGCGCGGCTGTCGGGGTGATTAGCCCCTCTGCCGACGCCCCAGGGGCTCCCGCCTCTGCTTCCCCTCTGGGCAGCAGTGTCCGGGAGTAGCATGGGACCCCATCTGCCATTGTCTCTGTCACCCAGGGGCAGGATTCTGACTCTGGCCCCCAGTAGTATGAATTACTTTGATGGAGCATGATTTTTTTTTCTCCCTTCAATCAAAAGTAGATCTAGACAATCCTGCGCACAGAATCTGCAGAACCCTAGCTTTAGGATTATATTGCTCGAGTTGTGAACAGCCACACTTTAATTTCCCACAAGATGGCAGTATTGTCACACTCACCTTCTAACTCACGGCCCTGCTGTGCTCACTCAGTAGGTACAGAGGTATAAACGAAATGCATTCTAGTTTCCTTTCCCTCTTAAAACACAGAGACTCGAGTTTTATTTGAATTAATGAACATAAAATAACTATTAAACTGTTATTTAAATGGATAGAGCTATGATCATTTAAAATTAAACAACTTCTTTATTGAAATTCCTTACTAAAAATGTGGTGTGAATAAAATATTCCTTTCAAGAATGAAAGTAAAACTTAATTCTGACCTTGTATTGAGCCCATGCAAATTAGAGCCACTGTAGTGTCCCTTCACACCTTTTCTCCCTGAAGTGGAAGGGTCCCTAAATGAGCTCATTCATCCAAGGCAAAACAGCAAAGTTCCCTAAAGGCTGGCACCTGCTGCCCACAGGTTTGGACTCGAATTCTGGCCCCACCACCTGCCAGCTGTGTGATCTTCACTTTTGTGTGCTTGATTTTCTCGTCTGCAGGAACTAGAGCGGTTTCCACCTCAATGAGTTCCTGTGAGGGGTACATGAGTACTTAGGACTATCTAGGGAACAAAGCATGCACGATACGTGACAGCCATCCATGCCACGGTTCTCAACTCTGGTGCTCACTTGCACCTCCTGGGAAATTTTTTACATTATCCGTTCCCCATGGAAGTTGAACCCATAATGAGATATCACCTCACACCCATTAGGATAGTTACTATCAAACAAACAAACAGAAAATACGTGATGGCAAGAAATGTGGAGAAATTGGAATCCGTGTACATTGCTGATGGGAATGTAAAATGGTACAGCCAGGATGGAAAAGCGTAGAACAACTCTTTCTAAATTAAACAGAATCACCATATGATCTAGCAGTTCCACTTCTTAGATACATGTACACAAAAGTCAAAAGCAGACATTCAAAGAGATACAGGGGACCCACAAAAAACCCCAGAATTATCTTCTGGAGGGTAGGCCCCTTGTAGTACAGGCTTTCCCACTAGGTAAGTGTTCTAGGAACCCATCTGTATCTGTGTGCCAGCTGGTGTTGCTGTGAGAGGCTGCATTTGGCTTCAGTGATTTTTTTCTGAAGACTCTTTCAATGTGTTTTCCCATTTCATGGTAGGTGATTTACAAGTGCACCTGCCCACACCACGCTGAGTGTTCAGCAGTTTGTGACCAAAAACAGCATGAGCCTCATGCCCCACCCTCCCTATTCACCCTCCCTATTCACCCAATCTCATCCCAAGCAACTTTTTTGTTGTTGTTGTTGTTTCCCTGGATGAAAAAAGTCCTCAAAGGAGAATGTTTTGCTGATATGGAAAAAGTGAAAAAAATGGCAAAAGCACTAAAAGGCATCAAAATCGATGAGTTCAAAAACTGTTTTGAGCAGTGGGAAAACCATCTCAATGGGGTATTGCATCAAATGGAGAGTACTTTGAAGGTGATTGAAGTTTAAACATGTTAAAATAAATACACAATTTTCTATCAAGAAATTTTAGTTTTGGAGGGTTTCCCCTCCTATTTGCACACCCATTTTTCATAGCAGCATTATTCACAATAGCCAGAAAAGTGGAAACAGCCCAATGTCTATGACAGATAAATAGATAAACAAATGTGACATGTACATATAATGGAATATTATTTGGGCTTAAAGAGGGAAGAAATTCCGACAGGTGCTATAATGTGGGTGAACCTCAAAGATATCATACTACATGAAGTATTAGCCAGACAGTAAAGGACAAATGTTGCTTGATTCCACTTACATGAGGTCCCCAGAGTAGTCCAATTCATAGAGGCACAGAGGAATGGAGTTTCCGCTCTGCTAGGTGAGAAGAATTCAAGAGATGGTTGTGATGGTTGCACAACTTTGCGAATGTACTTAATACCATTGAATGATACACTTAAAAATGGTTAAAACGTTAAGTTTATGTTATGTGTATTTTACCATGTTTTTTAAAGCTTACTTTTACAAATTTTCAACAACACTTTTTAAAAAATTAGCAGAACAGCAATCCAAATGTCTGGGGACGAGTCCAGGCATCAGGATCTTACAAAAGCTCCCTGGGATTCTGATGCGGACTGAGCATTGAAAAGTCCTCACGTGGCTGGCCACTGCCAGAATGAGGCAGAGAAGGGAAGGCAGCGGAGAGACTCAGCAGGCCCAGCTCAGAGCGACCCCTTCCGGCCCTCTGCAGACCCACTCCGTCTCCAACTCCTCTGGTCTCCTGGTGCTGAGCGGCGGATTCAGGAGGCCTGGAGCTGCTCGAAACGAGTACTGAAGTCTCCAAAACGCAAACCTGGGTAGTGGCTTTGGGTTAAAATGTTGTGGAAGGTTCCGCTGGGACTGAAATCTGGACATGCGCCCATCTGTTTGGTCCCATATTCACTACTGCGAGTCCTACCTGGATAGGAACCTGCAGTCATCTTCCAGGGGTGGGTGTGCTGTGGGAGGGTGGGCTCGGCAGCCAGAGGGCATGCGTGTCCATTGAGAGCCTCCATCCTTCCAGCAGGGTGGGCTGACTGGCTTGTGCAGCAGGGGAACAGGATGCCTGCTCAGGAGAGCCCCTCTGTGGTCTCTGAGACCCAGAACCAGAGGCTGACCCTCCAGGCTCATGGCCTCCTGGGGCCCCAAGGAAGGGAGGTTAGCCTTGGGGTTAAGTTGACATTTCTCTGCTGTGATTGCAATTACCGCAGAGCAAGGATCCAAGGAATGAAGAGCTATGTGAGGAATCCTTGCCTTTCCCTAAGCTTCCCCTCTGATAACAGGTGGGCTTGGCCTCAGAATGGCAGGTGCGGCCTGCAGGATGGTAAAATGAGTGGACAGGCTCAAAGAAATGTCTAATAATTCAGGGGTGATGGGGACTATGGGACTCTGAAAAGACTATGGTGGGAGCTGGGGGAGGGACCCCAATGCCTCCCACCACCCACAGTGGTCTCTGCCAGGCCCCCTGGCCTGTCCTTCACTACATGAGCCAGGTCAGAGGTGAAGCTGATATGAGAGTTAAAAGTCCCTCCTGGATCCACTATCATGGACACATGCACACAGGAACACACACATACACACACCTTCACATGTACATACATAAGCATATGAGGTCTGTCCAGAAGGTACCCAGCCAAATAATATGAAAATTAGAGACATTTATTGAAGAAGATACAAGAAACATTGTACACAGGACAATGATGCCTCAGTCCCCTTCAAAGTAGACACCTTGGGACCTCACACAGTTCTCCTAGTCGCTAACAGCTACCCCGTCACATTTTCCTGAATCTCATCTATGGTCTGAAATCTCTTCCCTTTCAAAAGTGATTGACTTTGGTTTGGGGAAAAGCCAGAAGTCATAGGGCACCAAATCTGGGCTATAGGGGGGCAGAGTCACCCCAGGGATTTGATGTTTCATCAAAAAACTCTACACAAGACATGATGCATGAGTGGGTGTGTTGTCATGATGAAGCTGCCAATTAGCAGTTGCCTATAGTTACGAACTTCTGAATCATCCAAATAGTTTTTGTGGAGGAATGTTTAAGCTTAACACAAAATTTGATTCATACTTGTTGCTCTACTCACTCAGTCATTTTGGATGTGACAGCCACACAGTACTCATGCTCACTCAACATCTACCACCCTCACTGACTTGTGCAGTGAAGTCATCATTGTTCATGCATGTGCACTCCAGTCCATTCCCTTTGGCTGCCAGGTTACATCAGTGTCATGCAAACCATTCTTGTATTAACAGTGGCTGGACTTTTTCTGGATTAGACCTTGTATAGTAAATACCTGAGAAGAAATTGGTTGCAGCCTCTGTGAATCTATTCAAAAACTAGTTATGATAACCTGTTGTAGTTTTTCCTAGGAACAACTGTCATGTCACACTTTGACAGAAACACCCCAAGCAGGAGCTACTTGGAGGCCAGGGGACACCTGCCCCAAAGGCTCTTCGCGTGTCCAAGCTCAGGCTATTGCTAGTAAGTAAACACCAGCCCTGGGATTGCCGGGAGGCGAAGGAGAAGAGGACTAATGAGATAACCCTTTATGCTTACAGCCCATTAGTTAATTAAATTACCACTTTACTGTGCCTGAAGTGAGCTGTGCAACAAGGCCAGTATCCCCAGCTTTTATGGGGTCTGCGGGCTCTTTACAAGCCTCCACCGACGAGTGTCAAATTGGGGCTGGACTGACAGATAAAGAGCAACGGGCTATTGTGGTGGCAGCCTTTGCCTCTGGTATCTTTATACTGCGCTATAAAAGCTATTATACTGAATTGGACGAGTGAAATTTGTTGACATCTCTTTCAATTGCTAATCTTTAGGAAACGGTGAGTGGAATATTATTTGAAATGAAGAACGTGCTCGCTTTATTGGAAGGTAGTAAAAATCTAATAGTTGGCAAAACAATATGGTGTTTACTCTTCAAGATAGTTGGGTTTATTAGCTCAGGCACTGAAAGCGCATTACAGTCAACCTCAGCCAGCATCTTCTCAGAGTTTTACCTGAGTGACAGTACCCAAGGTTTGTTTGTTATTGTTGTTTTCTTTCTACTTTTTTGTTTTTCTTTCTCACCTTCCCCCACCTGGATCGAAAGCGAAACTTGTAAGGAACATATATGTCAAACGTGGCATATATTCATTTAACTGAAAAATATCCTGTGAGAGAAAAAAAAATGTTTGTTAGATGCTAAACTCTTAAAGGTTGTAATTTCCTAAAGTGAGAACTTTCAGGCCAGGAGCCTGGGAGTTCAGAGGCCTGACCAGGTTGGAGAGCAGGTCTGACGGGCATGTGCGTCAGTGCTGTCTACGCATGTGCACACACACACACACATGCACACACGTGCATACACTCCACAGCAGAACTGGAAGAAACAAGGCGGCCGAGGGCCCCGAGCTTTCTGAGTCACCACGTTCAGCACCCGTGCACACCTGCCGGCCTCTTCAACTCCCCTGGGGCTCCGAGAGGTCAAGCGCTGGGTCCCATATGTTCCGGGAGCCGGGAGAACGCTGGCTGGGCACAGGAGCACTCCACAAGCACTGATAGAAGGAAGTGGTAAAAAGATAGACTCAAAGCTAGACAAAGAATTCTTATAATAACATTTTGGGAACAGACTCTTTTTGTGCTACTTGTACTAGTTCTTTCATCGTTGGGCCTCAGCGTGGTTCCCACGTCAGCTGTGCCTGGACATCTTCCTCATCGAGGATCTCTGTGAAGCGGTACACACCTCACAACTGCGTGTCTGTTTCTAAGAACTGTTTTCTTTGCCGTGTGCTTACGTCAGAGCAAACACTCATATGTCCAAAGCAGGGAGAATAGCTGGGCAGTTCACTCATTGGGCCCTGACCATGCCTTTGTAACTACAGTCATTTGCTGGTTTATAGAAATAAAGCTCTTTTGCTTTCATCAGCCTTTCAGTAAATAGTAAGTGTGATGTTTTCACCTCTGAAGCCAGGGTTGGATATCAAGACCTAGGCCAAGAGTTCCCCAACTTTGTATAAATGTCCCTGCACAGCAGCCCTGAGGAGGGGCCCCAGGAAGCAGCACTTTTAACAAGCACACTATGAAGTTTCAAGGGTTTGGACTGACTTCATTCTGAGACCACTTTTCTCGGGCAGCACCCTACACAGAGGCAGGGCTGACGGGTTTGCCGTCAGCTCCCCTGGGCTCTGAGCCCCCCCCCCGTGGGGGGACCACTGGAGCCTGGAGGTCTGGCACACAACTGGACCCTGAATGCTTGCGGCCGTCCTCTCGAGGGCTCCGCCCACCTCGGCGTCGGGAAGACAGCTCACACCACCAGCGCGTGCTGGCTGAGGTGCAGCCCGGTGGGCGGCCCGGGTCTGCTCCTCTCTGCCCACTCTGCTCAGACGCCCTTCTGCTGCAGGTTGTGAAACAGCACAGGGGGGTCAGGCCCCAAGTTCAAAAGGTGACGGGGCCTCCCAAACAAGCCCTCACTGCTGGGCCTGCTGAGCACTCATTCCAGGAGAGGCTGCTTATCTCTTGAACTTTCAGCCTGCTAATTCCAACCAAGGTACATATCACTTAGCTTTAGGCAATAAAAAGGGGAAAAAAATGTGTTTATCTGCTGTGGACAAATCCAGTCTCTCCCAGATGACTCCTCTGTAGGCCTATTTCCTTGTTCTCCGGGTTCCAGTTTTCGCAGTCAAGGCCAGCCAAAGAGCAAGGCTCACCTGGCAGCTTAAGGACTTGGCCTCATCAAACAGGCCATTCGGAAGGCCCTGATCCCAGTGATCCACATGCAGTGACTCAGGGTCACTGCCAAGGTCAGGAGCAGGTAACGAGAAGAACATGGGTCCCCGGACCCTCTGTTCCATAAATAATGGGGAGCTGGTTAACTGGGATTCAAAAGGCACTGAAAATATCTAAGTGAATCCCTTCTCTAGGCCAGATGGGGCCCCTGGAAGATCCAGGAGGACTAACACGTAAAGAAGCCACCACCTGACTCAGGTGGTACCTGGAGCCCTGAGGTGGCAGCCAGACCAGAGTCAGGCCAGTGTAAGGCCGGAGACACAGGGCCCACCCCTCCTGCTCCCTACCCTACCTGAGAATGGTCTGAAATCTGGGAGGCAGCTCTGCCATGGAAGGGAAATGGATTGGTGGAAAGAAGTCCCTTCTTCTCGGTGGCCCTGGAGAGTAAAGACCAGATGGAAGATGAGGCAGCTTTTGGCAGACACATGCACTCAGTGTTTGGGAGCTGTGCCCCTGACCAGAGAGGACCCCATGCCCACAGGCTCCACCCGGCCTCGGTGCTTTGGTTTTGCTGTTGGCCGAGGCTCGGATCAGCTGGTGGACGTGTGGGCAGGGAGAGGCGGGAATGGAGGGGCCCGACCAGTCACTCCTTAGTGCGGCGGCTCCAGAGGCACATCCTTAGAGAGGGGCGGCCCCTGAGGCTCCAGCGTCCCATGCCAACTGCTCTGCTTACCCTTCGTGCCACCCCCACCTGTCAAAGGCAGAAAAACCTTCCATGACCTATCTGGGAAGGGAATCTCCTTGGAGGACTGAGCCACTTCAATCCAGGCTCCATCCAGGGGTCCCCCCTGTCAGCACGGTCCCGATTAACAACGTGCTTGTGTTTCAGCTACCTCCGCTGAGTCATGATATGGCAGTTTTATTTTCCCCAGAAGCAGCATTGTGTGGCCACCTGTGACTCTGTCTCAGCAGGAAGCATAGGCCCCAAAGGAGATTCTAGAAAAGTCTTGCACTCAAAAGCACCAGAAATGACCAGAAAGGACCCCAGGGCCCACCGCTGAAGAGCCGGAGGAGCAGGCTGGCAGTGGGCTGGAGGGCGCCCCTGGTTTACTTGGACCTGCAGCAGGTGGCCCAGGTGTGGGGACCAGAGTCACAGCTGGGCGCTGTGCCGAGAAGGGCAGGGGGAGAGCCCAGGCAGGGTGTTTTTGGTGCCTCTTCTCTCTCCTCACTCAGCAGGCAGCAGCATCCACTAGGGCTGATTCTGCCAGAGCATTAATGATGCTGTAAAATAATAAGGCTGAGACCGCCCGTATGAGAGCGAGCACTTGATAAAAGGGAGATTTACAGCCACATCCATCAGTTTAATTATCTTTTACTAGGGCTTAAACTTAGTAGTAATACTAATCTTTATTTAGTTCGGTGTACGGGATCTGTGAACACTTTACAATCTTCCTCTATTCGCAAGTGTCAAATTATGGCAATATTGATAAAAAGGTGGAGTAAATGGGAGGCAAAACAACCCCAGAACCAGCTAATACGCTTTTTACTGCCCCGTAAAAGCCTATTACTCTCTAATTTCAGGTGAAAATGTGTGGCCAATAATCTGAGTTGATAATGTTTTGGAAACAATTTCACAGATAATAAAAGTTGTCTCTTCATCTTCAGCACCCGGATCCCAGCTGCAACCCTGAGCCCTGCCTCCTCCACAAACTTGACCATAAAAAGCGGGGACCACAGGGTCCCAGGTGGAGCCCACTCAGCCTGGCAGCAGCCACAGCTCCCTCCCTGCCTGCACAGCAGGTCTGGGAGGCCTCTGGCAGCCACTCTGGCAGCCAGGCCTGCCCTGTCCACATCCTGTGCTGCTCAGCTCACACGCTTCTTGTCACGTGCACATGCCTCTTGCAAAGAGGCTATTTCTCAGAAGCCTTTGCAAGAATCTGCACTCTACACTTTTCAGGGAATGGGAGGAAGGAGTGGAACTGCCTCCTGAAACATCTCTAGCCAACTATGTGGCCACATTGAAGGGATCTAGGGCCCATACTGTGCTTTGGAGCTCAACACCCCAAAAAGGAACTGTTGCCTTAACCGCAGTAGCTCCATTTCTTTCTAATCCACTCCCTTCTGCTACCCTGCCTATCAGTCTTCCCTGATGACCTTTGAGTGTGGTCAGTTTAGGTTTTCTCTGTCTAGAGCAGGGCATCAAATCTTTTGTGCTTCCTGACTGGCTTGCTTGGATGGAAAGGGGAGATGGCCTGTGCCCACCTCTCAGCCTGTAGGACCCACCTAGGACCCCGTGTCACTCAGAGGCTCCCTGGGAATGGCCCAGCCTGCACTGCCTCAAACACATTGCTTCTGTCTCATTAGAGGAAGGCACCACTTTCTCCAGGCGATCTCATCCCAGGCCCCGTGCACACTTTGATCACCAGACCCAGGCTGCAGCTCAGCCCCTGTGAAAACACTGGCCCCAGGCTCTGGACCTTGACTTTCTCGGTGTAGAAAGTCTGGCTTGGAATTTGTACTCCAGACCCCCATTTTCCCCGGCCACTGGATTCCTGGTTCTACGGTTCTGTCGATATCATGACCCCAATAGGGAATGGTGGCCTAGGACCCAGGGCTAAAGTGATAGGGGACAGAAGGAGATGACCCCACATACTCCCAGCACGTAGCAATTCTGCCCTCCAGCCTGCTGAAGGCAGCCCCTCACTTGGAGACACAGGACGCCAGCACCTACTGTCACTACATCCACTCTCCTATAAATGCTCTGGAGAGCCCCTGTGGGTGCAAAACACTTTTACAACCATGAACATGATCCTTGCAGAATGGGATACTTTACCAGCACAAATGAAATGTTAGTTTTGTGAATCAGACACAGCCCCGGGCTTGGAACCCAAAGAAATTCGCACTGTGATGGTCGCCACTCCTCTGAGTTGCACTTTTTTGATTTGCACAATGGAATTTTGAAAATAACACAAACACGTATACTAGGCCTGGCAGAGGTAACACCTGCTTGAGTGTGGTTGGTAGGGTAAGAATATGGGTGTAATAATTTATAGTTTTAATTTGAATATTTCACCTAAAATGTTATATGATGTGCTTCAGTGTGATATTATTATGTTACAGAATTACATGCTTATGATTTTGCAATAAAAGAAGGGGCGTTATTTGTGCCAGACCCTACATATGAAAGCTCTTTGGGAAATGTTACATGCTGTAACAACCACAATAATTATAAGTACACCTAACAATTACTCATTGTGTGCCACTCATTGGGCTAAACATTTCATATACGTGCATTCTTATAAAAACATCCTCAGTTCCTACAAGAGAGGTACTATGATTATTGTCTCCATTGTAGTGACGGAAAAACTCAGACTAGGAGAAGCTAAGGGACTTGCTCAAGGTCACATGGCTAATAAATGACAGAGCTGGCCATGTCGTTAACCACACAGAGCTGTCCATGAAGGTGTGGGGTGGGGGGTGAGGGGCTGGCAGCTTGGAAAACAGAAATTCAGTCAGCGTGGCTAACTGGCCTTGGGCGTTGCAGGAACCAAGGATCCACCCGGCGTATGAAGCCATCTGGGAGGATCAGAGCCATTCTTGGCCAACACGGCCTTCCCAGTCAAAGTAGAAAGATACAGTACTCTTCAGAGCTTGGTGTTCCCGAGACCTGAACCAAGCAAGTAAGTACCTAGTAACCCAGATTCCCTGGATTTTGAAACTGGTGTTGGGGGTATGAGGCTGTGGAGGCTGGAGGATCTTATAACCCAGCAAGGCCAAATGACTTGTTCAAGGTCGCATTGCAGGTGAGAGACTAGAAGATGTCTCCCCTACCTTCGGGCTCATGGCTTCTTCATCACAGCAGGTCAGCCTTTGCAAGGTGCAGGCCACATCCTGCATCAGAAGCATCGGGGGGCTGGGGCTCAGGTACAGATTACAAGCTCACCTTATCTTGCTGCCCCCCGGGGAATCTGCACTTTCAACAGATACATGTGTCTGACATGCTGCCCCACCCCCTCACCCCCAGAGCTGTCCTTGGAGGCTTCCCTTTGCTCCACAGACTGGGGGCAGCAGGGCTGGGCTCCGTATTTTGGGGATTAATTTTAAATGAGGAACTGGTGAAGAAGCTGCCCTATGACAGTGAATTAATATTCATTATTAATCCAGGCAAACAGCTGCTTCTGAACATTCACACAAGTATTTTAAAACCTAGTCTCCTTTTTAATTTTTCCAAAATTCTTTTCAGGTGTTCTTTTCTCCCTCTTCCCAGGACTGGTCCAACCCAAGGCTAGTCCCTCAGTCCCTGTGTCAATCTCACATGGCCCCGGAGGAACACGGTGTGCTTTTGTCCTCCCTGTGCAACTCGGAAAACAGAGCCCTGGCCCCAGCCATGCCCAGAGCTGAGAAACGGATGTGTTTCTAGCCTATGCTGTCGCTGTTTATGTGGCCTATGCCTGGATCCAGGAGCTAGAACGTGAGGCCAAAGAGGTGGCTTGGATGACAACTGAGTTTCCTAGAACAGTGGTCTGGATCAATATGCAGGGCTAGCGGCACACAGAGAGGTCCCAGACTAGGAAAATCCCACCACTGCCATGCAATGGTCAGAAAATGTGCAAATTCGAGGGAAGGGAGGAGATGTAGTACATGAGAGAGCTGTCTGGCATCTTACCTTAATGGGGAGTAGTTCATCAGCTTGCTCTCCAAAAGGCCTCAGGATGCACAGGCGGTGCATTTGAAAGAGAAATGCAGGAAGAAATGAGCCTGCCTGGCTCCCCTTGACAGGCCTGGGGAGGGGGTCTGGGGGAGGAAGACCACCTCAGCAGAGAAAAATCAGTGAGCTCAGGGGGAAGCTCAGGGGAGAAGGGAGCTGAGAGTGGCAGAAACACGAAATCAAGGTGAGCAGAGTTGTCTTCACCAGATTTCTCGGGATGTGCCCCACACCCTCTAGAACTACGCAGACTGCAAGGCAGCCCCTTGACATTTTGCTGAGAACGGATTCCAGCAGCTGTAATGAATCACCTGGATGTGTGCTTACAGTTGCCAGAACACTCCTGATGTCCTCAGAGTCCTCCCCAAAGTAGGCAGGGGCCTCAGGGACTACCTGTCTGGCTCAACATCTGCAGGGCAGCCAGGATCGGAGGGCCAGGTGAGCTACAGAGCAGACGAGTAGCAGGGATATTTCTGGAAAATCAGTGAAGTCAAAAAGAAGTCAACTCCTTTTGACACACGAAAGAATTCTTTTCTCTTTCTTTTAAAAAGAAAAGACTTTTCTAGTGATAGAAAGAAGTTTCCCATTTTCAACAATAATAAGACGCATTTAAAAATATTCTCAAAGATTGTTGAGGCAACTTAGTAAAATGTCAACCACAGCTGGGAATGCTGTCAATGGGCTTTCTCTACCTGAAAATGTCAGCATTCTAGAGATGATTTCCTTGGCCATAAGTTACTTTCACGCACATATCTGTTCTAGTTTCCACTGTACAGACTGTACAGTCAGTGTCACTTGTGTGAACAGAGTGGGTACTGACATGCTCAGGTAATTTAAACCATTGAGAGACACACTTTTTCAATTCTGAAATTGTTCAGGAGAAATAGTAGTTGGCTTTCAGGGACAGGAATTTCTTGAGAGGTTCAGCTGGTTCTTCCAATGATGCAAGAAATGGAAGGGGCCAGGCAAGGGCAGAACGAGTCGCTGGTGCAAGCCCTGACGTTTGCCTCGGGCTGGAGGCAAGAAGTCGGTTCCAGATTCCTTGCCCCATCTTATCCACCCGATCTTATCAGGTGGTAAATCTGTCCTTTGATCTGGTCAACAATGTGGAAAGTTGGAGACAGCTGCCACCACCCCTAGTCAGCAGGGCCTCACCATTCCCTCATAAAACATTTATGAAGCCAGTAATAAACTGGCCTGATAAGGAAGAGGGCTCAAGATTTCAAAAGTCAGCAGCTCCAGGGAAAATGCCCTTCTCTGCCTCCAAGGTTCCTTTATTTGAAGAGCAAACACAAAGCATCCATTCCCACTGGCTATAAAGTTTCTGAGCAAAGAGTTTCACCAGACCCTGAGATTAGCAGAACTTGTTTGGAGTGTTGCCCACATTCAGAAACCATCTCCCCCTCTTCCCTTCCTGAAATTCTCCACAGATATGGGTACAGAGGGCCCAGCAAGACAAAGGGCAGACCGGAGTTACAATAAAAATTCAATCTGGGAGAAATAGTGAGTCATTTGATGCCACAAAGTAAACTACTACTCCATAATTGAGTTGAGAAAAGAGAAGAAGGGGTAGCAATTTAGTAGCACATCATAAACTATTAACTTTGGAAATGTTTATTTTAACTTCTGTTTAATTTTCTGGGGAAATTGCTAGAGCCCTCTGAGTTTAGCAGCAGACAAAAGTCCTAGCCATCGACCCACTCTCCAGGAATTTCCTTCGTTGACTGTCCTGGGCAAGCGTCAGAGGAGCTGAGTTGCTTAAACCGGAGATCGGCAAAGGATCAAGAAATAAAGCCAGCCTCCAGTGTGCCTGGAAGTCTCCAGAGGAACACTAACATGCCTCAAGGCAGAGATGCCTGCTCTCAGACTGCAGAGGAAGGCATGCTGGGTGACCCACAGGTGAATGGGAGACAGAAGGAGTGATGTACAGGCACTGCAGGGAAGAGGAACAGCACGCTGGAGTGAAGGGGAAACAGGAGCAAATTTACATTCCTCAGGAAAGTCTTCACCTAGTGCCTTGTATTCAAGAAGATAAAAGGCTACAGAGCCAAAGGATAATTGAGTTAATTGGGTGGGGGGGGGGGGATGTCCAGCTCTTTCATCTCTTTTGTCCCAATTAAAGAAACCAATTACCTGAGGAGGAGGACCCTCAGGGGGACCTGCTGATGGAAGAGCCCCAAGCTGAGCAACCCCCCTGCCCAGAAGATTCCCTCTCCCAGGTTCCCAAGCTGGGAGAGCTTTTCCCTTTATGGGCCTCCTCAGGGCACAACTCTTGGGAAGCTCAGCTCATCCCTCTTCATTGTCCATACTCATCTCAGTGCTTAACATACAAGAAATCGTCACACATCCTTACACGTGGGCCCCTGAGCCGTGGGCATTCTGTGCGTCCACTCAGTGGTCTCCCTTCCATATTCTGTGTGCAGGAGGGTGGAGGCCACCTTGACTAACCTTGGAAGCACCTGCCCCAGTGCCGAGCACCATGGAGCTGATAATCATAGTCGTCCAGGGCCAAAGGGTGGGCATCTGGAGGCACTCTCACCCCTGGGATCAGCTTCTGCACGTCTGTGGTGCCTGGTTAGTGTTGCCCAGAGCAACACTCAGCAGGTGGGATCCATGGGCACATGGGCTCTGGTGGGCATCAGGGTTCCAATCACTGGAGATGAGGATGCCTAGGCTGGTGGAAGAAGTGGAGACGGGGCTCAGCGGTAAATGGATACTAAGCCCCAGAGTGCTGATCATCAGCACTCATCAATAGTGGTTTAGCCAAAACCCTATGAGACAGGCAGAATTGAACCCATCATCCTATAAGACAGAGGACCCCTTTAGTGAATAAACCATGTTATTTAGGTTCATATGCAGCATATCCCAAAATGTGTCTAGACCAAGGGACCAGTGCTGGATTTTTATGGAGAATTCAGCTGTAGGGGTCTTCCCAGAAACTCCATCACGGTGTGTTGTCTCCCATCCACGGCTCTCTCCAGGACTCAGGTCTCTGGTGCCTAAGCCACAGCCTTGTGGAGAGGAGGATCTGAGCCTCTCAGGGAGGACTGTGCAGGAGACAGCGATGAGGAGGAACTCCCTGTAGGATGGGCACACAGGTTCCCCTTGCACAGGAGGCTGCCCCAGCATTTTCTGCAAGTCAAGAGGTAGGGAAGTGCAGTGGTCAAGAGCACAGGCGCTCTGTCGACTGCCCAGGCTCCATGCCCAGCTCTCATGCTTACTTACTACACATCCGATTTGAGCACCCTTTTTGTGCCTCCCTTTTCTCATCTGTATATTAAGACGATAAAACCAAGGTCCTCACTAGATTGCTGTGAGGAGAAGATGAGGCGATGCATTTGGAAACACTCAACGTTTGTTAGCTGTCATCTGTATTATTTTGGGACGTAGCCAGCATTTTTGCTTCTCAGTGCTCGGAATAAATAGCTTGTAATTTTCATGCTTTTTTTCATGTGTACAAAACATTCCATATGATGCCTGTTTTTGCCTTGAAGGTTGGCATTTCTGGAAGACAGAGACACCCTAGTTAGAGGTAACTATGACCCCAGATCCCAGGTTAAGGACAAGGTGAAAACAACCGCCATGAAGTTAGGGCACGTTCCTCTGTGCAGATGGGCTGAGGACAGCCACAGGCAGACCACCCTTCGCCTCCGCGCTGTCTCCCATCTTCTAGCAGACGTTCCTGTCTGGGGCCCACCTTCCTGCCCGTGTGGCACCCCCGCCTTCCTTCTACACCACGTGGGAACCCATCACCCCAGCAGATGTTGTGGGCTTCCAAATGGTTTAAGAGTTTGGAGGTTGGGTATCTGTACACCCGTGTTTACAGCAGCATTATTCACAATGGCCAAAAGGAAGAAGCAGCCCAAATGTTCATTCATGGGTAAATGGATAAACAAAATGCAGTATATACATACAATTAGATGTTATTCAGCCTTTAATAAGGAAGGAAATTCGGACATGCTACAATGTAGATGAACCTCAAGGACATCGTGCTAAGTGAAATAAGTCAGCCACAGAGGGACTAATTGTGTGTGATTCCATTTATGTGAGGTGCCTAGAGTAATCAAATTCATAGAAACAGAGAGTAGACTGGTGGTTGCCAGGAATGGGGGGAGAAGGGGTGATTAGAGGTATTGGTTAGTGGGGAGAGACTTTCAGTTTTGCAAGATGAAAAGAGTTTTCTGGAGATTGCTTTCACAATAATGTGAATGCTACTCAACAGTACACTTAAAAGTGACTAAGATGGTACATTTTATGTTATGGGTATTTTGTCACAATTTAGAAGAATGTTTGGATGTTGGGTGTTGACACCTTCAGACATGTCAGGGTCCACCATCAGGGGAGCAGCTCTCTCTGTGTCCCGAGGGGGTGCCCTGGCCTCGCTGCATAGCCACCGGCACACGGTTGGCTCGCCCACCTCAGTGGCCTGATCAGGGTAGCTTCTGCCCAGAGGGAAGACACCTTTCTAGTGTGTACAAAGGTGTCATCGGTTCCCCAGCTGCCCGCGGGCTGTGCCTGCCCAGAGGGTGCCTTCCCCACCTCCCACGGGCACCTGCGAGGCCGGGGTGGCCCCACGTGTCTGTCTTCCTCCCAACCACGTGGGGAGCTGCCCAGAGCAGGGAGCACACTTGCTTTTCTCTGTTTTTCCAACTGTTCCTTCATACAGTTAGCACTTAACAAATACTCGTGGGAAGGAGGAGAGAGGGAAGGCAGAAAGGAGGGAGAGGGAAAGGAATGGAGGGATGGGCAGAGTGGGTGCATGGAGAGGCAATAAAGAAGCTTTTTCTGGGGATAAACATGGACATATTTCAATCTCTGGTTTTTGCACATCCAGGGTCCGGCAGAAGGAATGCCTGTTTGGGTGTAGTTGGTAGGGTAATAATATGGGTATAGTAATTTATAGTTTTAATTTGAACACTTCACCTAAAATGTCATATGGTGTACTTGAGTGGAATATTGTTATATTACAAAGTTACATGCTTATAGTTTTGTAATAAAAGATTTTGTAATAAAAAGGGGGTATTATTTGTGCCAGACCCCCTCTATACGTGGCCTGAGAACCAAAGGGGTTCTTCTGGAGTTTCTGAACTTGCCAGGGACTCCTGAGGTTTTATCTTAGGATTTGACATGTTCTTCCTTCATCTCACTACCAGAATTTTGAAAGCTGCAGTGGGCCAGGGGGGTATTCCAGGTCCTCCCCTGCCCTTGGCATTTCTGAGCCCTTGCCCAGTCCCTGCTGTGAGCAGTGTGGGTTCTCAGCTGCCCCCGGTGGTCAGTGTTCATGGCAAATGCCCAGCAGCTGCAGAGAGTCAGACTTCCAACTCCCCTTGTCAACCTGGCTCCTGCTGAGGCCTTTAGAGACAGGTGCTCCCCCATTGCTTCTCAACATCAAGTGCAATAAGCTCAAAAAGCCCCATCCTGTGGAGATAAAGTGTATTTCTCCTTCCCACTGTCCCCACCCCTGTACCCTCTTCTGTCTCCCCCTCCTGGGCCTCTGGGGCTCACAGCTCCCACCCAGCCATGCTCCGAGGCTTCATAATCTGCAGAGACTGTTCCCAGCAGATAATGCACTCAGGTCAGGTGGAGGGGAGCTTTGTGGACTTGGAGAGCTGCAAGCCTTTCCTAGCTCTTTGCCCACTGTTTGCTCACCTGTCATTTCAGCTTTGTGACAAGGCTGACAAGAAAAGGGGGGAAAGGCACATTTTTGGCAGGAAAGGTAATTTATTGGGAGGCTGCTGGCTATAAACAGGCCCTTTCGGTTTTCGATTGCAGCCCTGGGCCGGCCACGCGGCTGGGTCCCTGTTAATGCATAACCAGCGAGCGCCCCTTGTGAGGCAGGTGCAGAAACGTGGCTTCACCTGGGTCTCTCGTCCCATTCCTCCACTTCCGTTGCCTCATCCTTTGCTCCAGCGCAAACCTGCAGGAAAGGGAAAACCAGGAGACCTGCTCTCCGTTCAGCCACTGGAGCCTCCACCTGTCCCCAAAGGGCCTGCTCCTCCTGGCCTCGGTTCTCCAACGGTGGGCAGGAGTAGTCGCCAAACACAGATGTGGTTCAACTCATGACCTCTGACCCTGGAGAAGGACAGGGCTAAGGTCAGGCTGGGTAGCTCCATGATGTGGAAAGGAAAGTCCAGCTTGAAAATGAAGGGGTGATGGCTGAGAGCTGAGTTCCGCCAACTCGTCAGCACCTCACGCACAACCCCAATCATACCTCCCGGGAAAAGAGGAAAAGCCATGCGCCAGTGCGAACTGCACATCAGCTGGGGAGGCAGGTGATGAAAGACTCACATTTTTAGAGGAAATCAACCGTTTAGAGTTTGGTTTTTCAGAAGAATATGCCAAGAGTGAGAAGCCAAAGAAAGTAAAGCCATGCAGCTGTCTTGAAGCCCCATCCCGCGTGCTCAGGACAGGTGGAGGCAGTGAGAGCCTCAAGAGAGGGAGGCGGCTGTTGGTCCCAGCTCAGGGTGACCAGCTCCTGGAGCACTCATCACCGGCTTGGAAAGTGGTGGCAGCAGGGGGCAGCAGAGAGCCCAAGGGAGTGGAAGGCTAGGGGAGGGGTCTCTCTAGGCTTCCTTGGGTAGGACCTGTCTGTCCTTTCCTCATGGACTTCCTCCTACTGATGGCCCATTTTCCCCATCTCTTTCCTCCTCTTTCTTGTTCCTTTATCTTCTTGTCTTCCTTAGAGGCCATACTGCTGGGGTCACACCCACACCCATGAAAACTATGTGGTGAGTCATGACATCTTGGAAACCCTGTCTCCCTGGAGAAGTCCCCACTTTACAAATGTGGTGTGATGGACAGTGACTAAGGTATGCCTGGGGGTCACTGAGAGCCTGTCTGAGTGCCATGGCCGAAGCCATGACCTCAGTTTGTTCAGATGGCTGAGACAGCACTGTGGGCAGGACAGAGCCTGACCTGCTGTCCGGATGAGCCTCTTGTAGTCTATTGCCCGCCCCTTGGCTCTAAGCGATAGGAAGAAGAGAAAATCAGTGCCTTTCTTGTTAAGGGTGCCGATATTGCTGCACAGCACTTTGGAATAGACTTAGCAGGCAAAACACTGTGTAAAATAACAACAGAGATACGGAAGCCATCAGCAGTTGTGTGCATGTCACAGAACAGCCCTTGGGAACAGTTGAAGACATAGGCCATTCAGAGAACAGGCCTGGTTGAAATAATTTCCAAAATGGCACGAAATCCAGGGTGAACTTGGTGATTTCCAGAAAACCGTTTCTTGAAATATGACATACCTACAGAAAAGCACACAAACCAACTGGTTGAACGCCCACCAGGTGAGCCTGCCTGTAGCCTGTGCTCAGATGAAAAAAACAGAACATGACCTGCCTCCTCCAGGGCCCAAGGGTAACACCATCCTGATTTCAAATACCACAGAGGAGTTTTGCCTGTTTTTGAATTTTATGTAAAGTGAATCATACCACAAGCTCTCTTTTGTGTCTACCTTCCCAGTTCAACACGATGCATGCGTGGTTCACCACACGGGGGCTCCTAGTTGTCGTTCATTCATTCTCATTGCTGAATTGTGTTTCACTGCTGACGGTATCACCATCAACTTACCCACTGTATTGTTGATGGACCTGAGGGCTGTTCACGGCGTGGGCCACTGTGAGTAAAGTACACGTGCACGTGCTCTCAGTAGATGCGTGTCCATATCTCTGTCGGTGCACAGGGGGATGGAGACTGGTCCAGACTCAGAGGCCGGGCCGGGGGACCTGTAAAGTTCTTCTTCCCTCTGAGTTAGGTAAGCCGTGAGTGTGAGAAGGGAATGTATAGTATTGTATAGTATTGACTTTTTTTTTTTAGATTAAAAGCTCCAACATGTATTGTTACAGGTAGGTGTTATTGTGATCTAATACCTTCATCCCATTTACTAATAAGCCTTTTCAAGTAACTTTAAGTTAGTAACTTTACAATGAGGTACAGAGCCCAACCAGGAGGGGACCGAGTATGCTCCAAATTAGAAGGGGAGTGCATGGCTCATCAGTGATACCTCCTGTGGAGCACCTGTGTTCCAGTGCACAATTAAGCGTTTCTTCCCGTGCATCTGAATGGGACCTTTTGGATTCTCTGGCTGTGGCAGGTTTAGTCTCCTAATTCTAACAGTGTGTCTGTTGCCTTGTTGTCTAGGAGTTGATCCAAGCATCCAGGCACCCCTCTTGTAGACCTTTAACTATGTATATGACAGCTTCGGGGAGCTGACCAATCTGAGCTTAGAACACTTGCTTAAAGAGGAGACTGACATTCCAGCATAAACTGTCGTTACTCCTACTGCAGAAACTGTTTTCATTCTGGGGATGGTGAGTCCTGGAAGATCATGGCCAAGAAGCAGGTGTCCTCAGTGGCTTCTTCTTAGAGTTAATCCCCAAGAGAGAGCCAACTGGCCACTTGCTTTTTATCACATTTCTAATAGGTGCTCCATTTCCTCAAGGGCTGTTGTAAAATCATTTACTTGACTGTTACATAAGATCTGCTGTTCCAGGAACTGGGCCCTCTCTTCTTCTTTCATCTTCAACTTTACTTTTAAGGCCTGTAAGTCCTCCATCTGCTTTTTGGCTGTTTCATTAAAAAGCTTCAGTTCACCTTGCAAAGTTTCTAACAGCAACATGGAGTCCGCGTGGTCCATGCTGGATTCTTCCTGTGATTCGGCAGTTTCACTGTCTGGATTAAGGCCCTTTCTCTCCAAAATTGCCAAACAGTTGTCCTGAAACTTCTCCAGCAGCTCTACCTTTTGGGTCAGGTCCTTCAGTTCTCCCTGAGTTTCAGTCAATTTCTGGTGCAACTGCTTGTTGATGGCCTCTAAGAGCTGGTTCTTATCCTTGAGTTCTTCCTCTGGTTTCTGCTTACTCAGTCGTTTGTAGCTCTTTTTGACATTCCTCTTGATGGCAGTATCTGCAGCTTTTACCTGCCCGTCTCGTTTCAGTTTGATGATTTTCATAATATCATTCTCTGAAACTCCTGGATGAAGAATTCGGGAAACATCGACTTCTTTAGACTTAACAGGTAATAAGCTCTTAGAAGCTGCTCGAATTTGTGCGTCTGCGGGCAGTTCGCTGCTCAGCCCTGAGGAGGGCTGCAGTGTGTACTCTGTCTTAGCCCCCGCTGGTCATCCTAACGAGGTGGCAAGGCTGCGCCCCAGGTGCCTGCTGCTCCAGCTCGCAACTCTTGTCGTTAGAATTCAAAACGTACTCTGTGGCAACTGCTGCACTGCCAAGCAGATCTGCAGCCTCTAGTATTGACTTTTAATGAAAGTGAGTATAAAAGCTGGCAGAGAAAGGACTGACATGCTACTGAAATGCAGTGGGATGGCCCTTAAAACTCGCACTGCTCGCACCAAGTGAGCCACAGATGTGGCTGGCTGCAGAAACAGTGTGCGTGGGGGGCAGCTGGGATGCAGTGCTGTGGGGAGGGTGTTGGGGGCCTGGAGAAAGAAGGAGGCGTCAGTGTTACTGGGCCAGATCACTCCTGGGCATTCCTCTGAACCTCCATCTCTTTCTCTGACCTCCCTCACCCTCCCAGGCCACAAGGAGAGCAATTTCCATCACACTGGTCCGGCTGACTCTTCCTCTCCAGCACCTCTGTAAAATCAGCCTGTTCCCTATGTGCAGTGTGATAGTTCAGGGCTCCCACCCTGTGCCAAGTTCCACAGAGGACCTCCTCACTCTCTGCTAATGAAAAAGGATCAAGTTTCTAGTGGGAAGGGTACCTCTTTTTACAAACATCCGGTGATAGCTGAGGGTCGGAGGAAGAGAGCGGTGCAAGGAAGAGAGAAGGAAACACGGACATGCTTCACAGGTGAGAGCTGAGCTCCGCCAACTTGTCAGTGCCCCAAGCGCCAGCCCATCGCACAGGGGGAGCCCCACCTGGCCACGTTAAAATTCAGCATTCTGAAAAGCAACCAGGCTGTATGGCATCCCACAGGGGTATCCTTCTGATGTCCAGTGACAGCTGCCCACAGGTAAAGCCAAAATTTAGAGCCACGGTAACATGTTTCTGGTGTGTGAGTCCTGTATCCTATTCAAACCCATCAGCTGAGCAGGCAATGGACAAAAACAGAGAAAGCTAAGGCCACTTTGGGACCCCTAGCTGAGGGCCAGCCACTTTCCCTGTTCCCAGCAGCTAGCTCTAGACCAATAGACTCTTCTTGGGCTGCAACTGCTAGGAAGAACTGCCTGTCTCCTGGATGTGCTGCTTGCTATCTTCCCTTGGAAGGGCCACACAGGGTGGCTCACAGGCAGGCAACAATGTGGCCAGTGGGGAGAGGGAGGATTTAAAGACAAGACCATTCTGTACCCATATGAGGAGGGTGACAGGTTCAGGTGGGCTCTCAGGAAGAACCTTGCAGTGAGGCGCCGTGCCCCCTTCTCAGGTGAATGTGTCCAGATCCTCTCCGAGGACAGGGGACCTACGACCTCTCAGGGGATGCAGGTCCCCCCCCCCCCAGCTGCATCTGCATTGCAGCCCTTATACCGTGAAGTCTGTGGGTCATGGAGGGGCCTGCTCTGGACTCCTGCTGCCCTGCAGCGCTAGGCCTGCCTGCCACAGGATATGGACCATCACTGTCAATCTCCAAGGCCATGCTGACGTGTTGATGAGACCGGCACTTGTGCTCAGCAGCCCCCTTACTCCAGGGAGCAGAGAGACGCCATCTAACTCATCCACTCGGGCCTTCCAGCAGTAGTTCACTCCGTTATTATTTTATTGTTATCCCTGGCAGCCACAGGATTAATAAAATTTGAGGGTAATAAAAGAAATCACAGAGGAAACTAATACTGTCAACTATGTCATAAAAGGGAGGAAGCAGGCTTTGTTTATAATGACAAATTCTCCTTGCCTCAGGAAGCTCAGGAATCAGGCCCCGAAGGAAGGGACCTCGAGGTGCCTTTAGGGGTGCAGACTGCACACTGGTTCCAGTTAGGTCCCTCTCAATGGTATTCAAACTACACAGCTCCCCTCCAATTAATGGGGGGCGGTGGGGGGTGCAGAAAGGGGAAGGGTGTCTCTGGTCAACTCTGTGTCTAACACTTCTCACAGCCCCACCTGGAAGAAGATGCTTCCTTCACTATCCCCTCCCTCCACTCTGTTTACAGTGGCCATGGCCCAGGCTCTGGAAATGCCTGCTCATCCTCACAGGGCTTGGAGTCCCACAGCTGCTCCTTTCCATGCTGGACCCCCAGCCATCCTCCTGTCTCCTCACAGAAGCCAGCAGGGTGCCCAGTGCAGTCCGGTCTGTGAAGCCTCCTGGGCTGCAATGCCCCTGCATCTTGCCCTGTCCCTTTGGATTTCCTGAAGCTCCCTGGGGTGCAGGGGTGCTCCCTCAGCATCTCCTGATGGCTCCTTTTGCCCCCCTCTGCATCGGTCTACACAGTGGGTTCTGAGAAGGTCATGGGAAGGCCCTGTTCCCAGGCCGACCACATAGCAAGCACCAGAGCTGAAGTGTGTCTGAGAATTCTCAACTAAAGGCCATGAGGCTGTAGAAGAGGTTTGATGCCTGCACTCGGTCAAGCTCCATGTCCTTGTCACTGCATGTGGTGGGAGTGGCTTGGAAAACACACACAGAAGGGGCAGAAAGTAGCTTTTGAGCCACTCTTGTCCTCTTGTGCTGTACAATTACTGACCCCAATCATAACAGATATGGTAATGAGGGACCCTTAGAGCTCGGTGTCCCTCACGGAGACATCTCTACATTTGCAGGATCCCTGAGCTACCTGCAGTGATGTAAAGGAAAGGGGAGCCCAGCCCCAGGCTTGGGGAACTAACTTCAAAGATAGCACACAGTCACCTCAGATCAAAGACAATGTCGATGCGCAGTGTAGACGGGCTCTGAGCACCGCAGTGCGCGTGCCGAGGGTAGGCAAGGGCAGACAGCACTCAACAGAGCTTGGAAGAAGGGAAAGAAGCCTTTAGGCCAAGAATAAAAAGGATGGTCTAGATAGGGAGGCTGGCTGGAAGGGCAGGGCCTAGGAAGTGGCCAGCTAGGGGAGGGGGTAAGAAAGCACACAGTGGGGGACAGAGACGAGCAGTCACCCTGTGGTAGAGAGTGGCTCTTCTGTAAAACCCGGTTAGTTCATGGGGAGTCGTGTTGACAGATGGCCCTGGAACACTCTCTGGCTTTATTTAGTTACTAACAACTTTCTGATGGTTTTCAAGAAAGCTAAGAGATGTTTCTGAAGAAAGTCAACTTGCTTTTACAATACATGCATCAGACGGCTCCGGCCGGTCTCAGCTCCCGTGTGATCTAATAGGGAGAGGAAGACGGGAAAGCCATGAGGAACAGTGAGTCTCAGAATGGGAAGTGCGACCGGGCCCAGCGGCTCCCTGAGCTGAGTCCCCGAGGAGCAGAGCTGTGCCTCTTTGCCTCTTCAACTGTGAGGTTCTGCTCTGGGTCTGGCTCCCTGGGCCCCAGCTTCACTTAAGAGCTTTCTCCAGAAAGAGACTTGGGGTGTTCAGTGCCTGGGCCTCTCGGCAGCTTGGGAAGAGGGGTGCTAACAACCCAAATGCCCCAGTTTCCCAAGGGGAGCCTGACTCTCATATGCTGCAGTGAGGGCTGAGCTGGGGCCCACTGGCCACCTATCAGCATGCAATCCAAACACCAGCCAAGGCCCCTTGGACAGTAATAAACCCAGCCAGCTGCAAAAACAGGCCAGAAAGCTAGAGGAATACAGCCCTGCCCATGTAATGATTAACTGGCAGCGAGGGGGCCCTGGAGGTCACAGTGATAATGAGAAAGTTTCCCTGAGCTATCTCAAGTGCAGAGGGCCTGGGGAGGGGCCCTGGTTGGCGCCTGACTCCCGGACAAACGATTCCTGCCCCTCCAGGGTGTGCTCACTCAAGGACCAAACACTTCACCTCCCTATGGGAACAGGGGAACTGACATCACAACCCTGGCCTGGTAAAGTACACAGTAAGGACGCCAATAGGGGCGTCTTCGTAGGAGGCGGCTCTTCCAAAACATGAGACCGATAAGACCTTCCACGAAGATGGAGGATTAGCGCTTATCTTTACTGCCTGGCACATCCTAAGACACTGAAGGCCGCTCTACTTGAGCGAGATTCGGACAGGATTTTCAGCAGGACTTTCTAGTCTGTGATTTTTTGGTACTTTCCCATCTTGCAGTGGAATTCTCCAGTAATTTTCTTCTGGAATTCCTAAACAACTTTACATGCAGAACTCATGTCTCCTTTAGCCCCTGCTGTGTGTCTACTCTGGTGCTCAGCACAGAGCTCCAAAGACTTCTTTCACTGGGGAGGCAAGGCCAACACAAAGGAAAGAAGTAAAAAAGACAAAACAAAAAAAGCCAAGGGCTGTCAGATGGCAAAGGGTCAGTGAAACCTCTCAGTGTTCTAGGAAATCACGGTGCCAGCTGGGGAGTAACAGGGTCTCCCAATTTGCAGACAGAAGTGAAGACACAAGGAAGTAACTCACTCAAGGGCACGGGGTTGTCAACAATCGAGATGGTGCCGTTAGCTGCTAACCCAGCTGTGGCTCCTGTACCTCCCACTGAACTGCACACCACTTAGTGGTGAATGCATCCGCCAGCAGGGGTCCAGCACACACACATTCCCACACTGTCACCCCTTCATCTTCAACGCCACCACTGCCTCCACACAGAAGGCGACGTTAGAAGCATCATTTCTACCTCATACTGAAGCCAGGAGGCTCTTCTCACACTTTTTAAATTCTTCCTCTAGAAAAGGAGCCAGGTGTGGTTCCTTGAAAACGCCGGTGCTGATTCTGATGGAAGCGCCCATCCCGAGTCACACGAAGCTGCCCCAGGACGTCATCGAACACCTACGTCTGCCCTGGGGGAGCAGGGAGCTGAAGGAAGGCAAGCGTCCAGTGTAACGGAATCTTCTTACTTTCAGGAGGCCAATCACCGAGCAACTGTCTTACATTCTTTTATTTGTTATCTGATTCATCAAGTAACTTCTATTCAGACACCCCCCCTGAGTAAACAGCTTCCATTTCCAGTGTCTACTAACCTAAGTCAGTTTTCACTTCTTTCATGTGCGTGTGATAACCCTGACCCACCTTTAAGTGTGTTACACTTTAAAGCATCCACAGCGCTGTGAGCTCCTCGTGAAAATGACACCACCACCTGTACAGTAAGGATTTTTGACAAAGAAGTCAAGTTTTCAGATCAAATTATTAGTTTACAAGAAATACAGAAGGAGGAGGGAAATCGAAACGACACTCAGGCTTGTGGCCAACTGGGTCCAGAATGCCGGAAACTGCATCTCTCAATCCCTGTCGTAGCTGGGTGATGGGTACAAGGAGGGGGGGCGAGGGTTGGGGGAGTTTCTGTATAATTTGCTTTGTTTTTGTGAATGTAATGTTTATAGTAAAGGGTTAAAAGTGTCTACACGTGTTTTGCACATACACATGTACACAAATCCAGAACAAGATCAATTCTGACACCTCCCGATAACCCAAGTAATGGACAACAGCAAGACAAACATCTGCAGAACCAAACCATCCGCCTCGCTCTTCTCGCACCTCACCTCCCTGCTGATGTCAAGATGAGGCTCCTGATGCGCTCCTGGATGGCCTGGTTAAAGGCCCATCTCCAAGCCCCCTTCCCCTGAGGACCATGAACTGGCACCACTCCTGGCCACAAAGCATGAAGCACATCAAGGGCGAGTGATACCCCTGATCTGGCCAGTCAGACTCTGCATCAGTCCCCGTGTGGTTCTTGGAAACGCTGAGCATGATGCAGAGGGTGACGCCAGCCTGCATTCCCAGGTCTAGGTTCCAGGTGCGGCTGAACTTGCCCCTCCATGATTTGGGGCAAATCACTTAAACTCTCTGATGACCAATGGTTTCCTTTATCAAAAAATGAGAATCAGCCATTCAACAAACACTCGTGGCAGATGTGAAGATGAGGTAGACAACAACCTCAGGAAAAAAGCACAAGGAATCTATTACACGAAGTTGGGTGGACGTTAAGGGAGTGTGAGCCGAAGAGGATCACTGGTCTCTGAGCATCAAGGAAGGCTCCCTGGAGCAGGCGCCGTCCGAGCAGGGTTCCGCCAGACAGGTGTTCAGGAAGATGAGGGCAAGCCCGCAGAGGGCGGCGGAGCCCAGGGCACAGGAAAGAAGCTGCGTAAGTGTCTGAGCACTGGGCTGTACACCTGAACCTGATGTAACGTTGAAAAAGATATAAAAATACAAAGGTTGAAAGTCTCTTTAATAAATAAATAAAAGTACTTTATCCACCTTTGTTTGGTTCAGTACATATGCACAGCTCGCCGTGTCTGCACGTACCAGATTGCAATCCTGTCTTTTTCCTGCATAAATCCTTTTTGGTGACAGGAAAAAGAATAAGATGTAGGCCTGGGAAGGTAGATCAGGGCCAGGCTGTGAGGCTGTGGATGGGACGCAGTGCACTGGGGCCTCTGGGGGAGGCAGGGGGGCTGTGAGGAGAAGCTGGAGGCAAGGGGTGTTTTGATCAGGATGGCTCTTTAGGAAGATGAATACAAGAGAGGATGCATTAAGAGAGAAAGACTCGGTCCTTTTTACAGCTAGAAGGAGAAGAGGCCCCACTCAGAGTCTCTATGAACCATTTCTGATAGTAGAAAAGACAAAATGTGTCCAATGATACAACAGGGCTCCCTCCAGGGCAAGAAGCACACGCACACACACTCACGCACACACAGTTGTGGGTCCTGGGGTTGGAGCAGGAGCCCATGAAGAGTATGTGAGAGAAAGTGCAGCTAGGAAAAGGAAAGGCATCCCAGGCAGACATGGGGAAACCCTGAGGCCAGTGGGGAAAAGCCTTCTCTTTTCTCCCATTTCAGAGATATCTCCCTGCGTCTTGCCCTCGTTCATTCTGGAACCAAATTCTCCAGTACTGGGTGGCAGCCCCCAAAAGGGAGCTGGCAAAGAGAGGCCACACCACCCCAGAAGTCCATGACGATGATCTTCAAACATTATTTCTAGTCTCTCTGTAGCAAATAACATTGCAAAATTAAAATGCACACAAGTAAAACAAGTGTAAAAGAAGTTTTGTAGGGGTGTGCCAGGCAGTTGGTTCATATACATGTTCATTTGTTGTTTGTGGTATTTGGCAGCTTTTTAAAATTTGTAATTTAATAAGATTTTTCTCTTCTCATTCTAAAAGTAAAAATAACTAGTTAACTTTGCATTCTTTTTCTTTAACTCCAGGTCCCCTAAAATCTTTCGTCTCATCCTCAGGGTAGAGAGCATTTCTGAATTTGCAGGTCCCCCTGGTCTCTGGGCAAGTGCAAGTGTGGAGGATACCCTCCCCCTCCCCCCAGGGGCTCCTGCTCCTGTCTCCCAGCCCAGCTCCCTGTAATGCCCAGCACTGTGCCACACCAAGCATGGAGCTCTGTGCAGCTCTAACACATCTGGGGAATGCTGGACTGCTGAGCCACAGGACCCACCGCCAGGAAGCTGGGGACTGATGTGAAAATGTCTGTGGTGGTTGGAGCCAGGGGACAACCCCCAGGCTCCCCTGAGTCTCCCTCAGGTTGCACTGCTATTACTGCAGAAGGGCAGTGCGGGCCAGCTCTCCTTCCTCACGAGCTGGGGCTGTGCAGGTACTGGTGTGCCTACTGTGGGGGTGCGTCCATGGGGGGTGCATCCATGGGGGGCGCAGCTGCCGTAGGGACATGCCTGCAGCCTCCTGGGCCTGGACTTCCTGGAGGCCTGCCTCACACGTCAGTGTTTGCTCAGTGATCACCACCAGATCCCCAAAACCCAGACTTGTTTGCAAATGTGTCCTTCCTATTCCTAAAACAAACAAACAAACAAACACACACACAAACACACACACACACACAAACAAACAAGATTCTGCTTCTTTACAAGTAACAGACTTCCCAATAGTAGTAGAGCAGGGTATCTGTTGTAAGACATGAAGAATTTCAGGAACAGGGATAAGCAAGTGCCTTGCCCTTCTTCACAAAGTTATGAAGCACTTGTAACCCCCCTGGGGAGGTCCCCTGGCTGAGGGAACATGGACCACTGGGCCGGGGTGAGTGCCAACCGCCCCCACCAGTGTCACTGCCCAGCACTTCCAAAGCCTCTGTCCATTCACATGGGTTTCCCAGGCAGCAAGAAATGGGGGAGATGGAGGTGCATAGGAGCCAGTGGTGGAACAGCAGGGACAGAGATGCAGCCCAGCACCCTGAGGGTGCAGCCCCCACAGCCCAGATGCCCCCTGCCCCACAGTGGCCACGACGGTCCAGAATGTGCAGGACTTCCCGGCCCCACCTCCCGTCCAGCCTCCTCTTCCCTGTGTAGCTCCTGGAGGTCAAAGGACTGTCTCCCACCCAGTACAGCCCAACACTGTGCTTTGCAACAGTAGATGCTCCATAAATACTTACTAAATATATTAGCTTTAACAATGCATGCACCCATTCACTTTGGGGCCTGGCCTTGCTTGTTGGTGAGGACCATTGGCTCTGAGCCCTCAGGACACGCCTGTTAACTGTCCTCAGGAGCCCTCTGTGGGCTGGAATAGAGGAGAGATCAGGTCCCCACTCTCCCAGCCCACCAGCAAGCCTGCCTTCCCTGCTCCCCGTCAGCCTCACTGCAGGAGGGCTCTGTTCAGGCCACGGCCCCAAACCACCAATTCTTGGAACCAGGCCTATGAAGACCTCCAGAGAGGCCTCCCAGTTTCACACTCAGTGTGAGGGCCGCTGTCACCTGGGTAATCATTCATTGGGGGCAGCAGAAACCGGTCATTTGCCTTGTTGGAGCGGCCGGGGAGCAACTGTGCAAACCCATCCTGGTCCTGCCCCTTCTCATGCCCCGTTCCTCGTCACTCACCCCCTTGTCTTATCGTCCCTCAGGAACCCCTTCTGCTGTTCGGATGGCAAGGCTGCCTCTCTTGGCCCCTGTTCGCAGTCCCAGATTCCCACTCCTCGGGTTTGTATCAGGTTTGGCCTCAGAGCCCTCATGAGTGGCCTGGAGGTGGGTATGGGACACACCTCCCTCTGGGGGCCGCCAGAGCCCTCCACCAGGTAGGAACCGGATGTCACAGGGACAGGAAGCAGGACGCCCAGGGGAGACGAGGGGACAGAAGGGACAGTGCTGGCACTTTCGCTGGAATCACCATTGTCATCAGTGGTTGAGAGAATGAGAAATCCTACAACACAATTTCCTGGCCCACAGCGCCCAAGGCAGCAGCAGCCAAGGGCTTGCAGGAGAAAGAGGACACGGACGTGGCGGCAACATGGTCACTAGCTGTGCGATCCCAGGCTGGGCAGGAAGCTCCCTGGCCTCGCTCTCTCGTCTGTGAAATGGGGTAAGAGTAGCTGCTGCCACATAGGATTGTCCTGCGAATTAAACGGGTTTATAGAAAGCCCTAAGACACTGTGGGTAACATAGGGCACTTAAGTTAATTTAAAAACATTTCCTAAGTCTTTCCTCCTGCCAAAGGCATGGGTGGGGGTGCGGTTAATTGCTGACACTGTGCAATATGTGACTCAAAAACACCAGCTCATTCTCCGGCTGGAAGGCACTGGGGAGGAAGGCAGCCCGAGGACAAGTCGGCCTTACTCCCTGGAGGGGCCACCACAGCCACGGCCACCACCATTCTCTCCTTTTCCTGACGACATTGTCTAACTTAATAATATATATTTTCTTCCCTGTCTATCAACAAAGTCTTTAAAGCTATTTAACGTTCAATTAATTTTTACTAAGTGTCTTGGAGAAACACACTCAGGAGAAAGTGTACAAGTTCATTGATTATCTGGAAATTTCCCTTTTGCTGGTGGTGGTGGGGAGGGGCTGGGGAAATCGCTCTTAAAATGGACAGGCATCTGCTTCTCGGTTACTTTGGTTGTAGACTTGGCTCATCGAACAGCGAGGCAAGAGAACTATGTCCCTGTTGCAGGTGGAGAGGTTAAGGTATTTGCCTACAATCAGACCCTGACAACCTGGCCAGGAGCCCAAAGCACAAGCTCAGGGCCACCCCGCACCTGCAGCATCTGCCACCTCTCTTTCCCCAACTTGTCAGGATGCAGGGGACACAGGAATGCCATGAGTAGCACCTTTCCTTCTTATCTTTTTTTAATTATTTCATTTTTTGACAGGAGAAGGAAGGGAGAAAGAGATGGAGAGAAATATCAATGTGTGGTTGCCTCCTGCATGCCCCACACTGGGGACCCGGCCCACAACCCAGGCAGGTGCCCTGACTGGGAATTGAACCGGCGGCCCTTTGGTTCACAGTCCAGCACTCAATCCACTGAGCCACACCAGCCAGGGCCTCTTCTTAGTTTTGATAAAGCAGACTAAGCCTGCTGTGCTCCTCACTCACCCCTTGTAGAATCAAAGGCCAGACAGCTTTTCCTTAGCTGGAAAACCTTGTAACAACTTGGGACCAAATGGCCAGCTCTCATCCTGACCCCACGGCAGCAGGAAAGACCCAGAGGCAGGGGCACTCGATCTTGCAGAGATCCTGTTCCTGCAGAAGTGGATCGCCCACCCCCTGCGTGGGGGCTAGCTGCTGAGGGAAGCAGTGGGGCTGAGGACCCCTGAGGGCTTTTTCATCTGGTAAGAGCCAGAGTTCATACTGATGGGAACACTTAGAAATGACAGCACCAGGAAGTTTAGCTGAGGTTGATGGATGTTGAAACACATTTCTGGGTTTGCTTGTTTTGAATTCAAGTTCGTGCTTTGGTCCCTGGGAACTGCCCAGGCCCCACTGGCAGCACACGCTGTCCTCACTTCCCGCTATCTCCTAATTCCTATGCCCTTCTCCACCACAGCTGCCCCTAGGAGCTAACCCTGGGAGCTCCCACCTCTGTCCCTGCTCCTGAATCCCCAGACCAGACCTTAGCCCAGAAAAGGACAGTTGGGAGGCAAAGCCTTGCTAATTATTGAATCTGGGTGATGGTCGTGAGGAGGTTCTTTGGAGGAGTCTCTACATTTTTGCTTGAGTTTTGTAACAAGAAGATTTTAAAATAAAAAGACTGTTGATGTGTCTCCAGGATTAGGGAGCACAGCACAAAGCTATTAAACAGTTAAAATAATGATTCGCAGTTTTTGGCCACCTGACACAGGCTAGGCTGATGCAGGGCATTCCAGATGCCTCATTTCATGAGGTAGCACCTCGGATCCATGAGGTGGGCACCCACCGGTCCACACCTTGTAGATTGGGAACTCCTAAGGAAGTGACAAGACCACATGAGACACCACGGTGTGCTGAGCCTTGGACTTTACAGTCACTCCCTGAGCGCTCACTATGGGCCGAGCCAAGACAGGTGATCATTGACAGATTGTACCCATGTTCAGCCACCACTGCACAGGAAAGGTACATGACCATCCCCATATCACAGGAGGAAGCCAGGGCTCGGGGAAATGACCAACCCAAGGTCACAGGGCCAGGAGAAGGCAGGGCAGGATCCACACCCTCCTCTTCCTCTGGCTCTGGCTCTGCACTGACTTCAGCACCTCTCGCTCCTCCTCAGGAAGGCCCAGCCGGAGACCTCATCAGGTCTGGGCTTCCGCAGGAAGCCGAGGCTGGTGAGGTGAGAAAGGGTGCCGGCCAGGCTGGGATGTCCGGTCTGGAGGCCAGCTCTCTCAGCACCCACGCAGGGCCAAATTCCTGGGTCCTGGCCTGGGAAGCTGTGTTTCACAAGCTCTCCAGGTGATTCTTGGGAGCACTAAATTCATGAGCCACAGCAGCTAAAGTTGCCTTTCAGAACTGCCTGCAGAGCCATTTCCCCGTCTGTCTGCTGCCTGTCAGACCTGACAGTGTGCGTGGGAAGGAGATGAAGAACAGACAGCCAGAACATGCACAGGGGTTATCTCTGCAGCGTGAGCTAACGGGTGGCTTTTATTCTCATATTATTATCTATTTCTACTAGAACATTGTTTAGCACTTGAATAACTCAAAAAGAGCCTGAATCATTAAAACCTCTGGCTTGCAACAGATGAAGGAACAGCAGGACGGTCACATGGAAGGATCATGGGACAGAACGTGACAGCCAAGCGGACAGTCACTCGCCGTGACTGAGCACTTTCTGGCCCCCCCTGGGGGCCCCACGGGACTCTAGCCTTGTTTGTGTGTGACACTGAGGCACCGCCTGTGGGCACAGAACCTTGTCTGAACACATTGGTTTGCGTGGGAATCATCTGGCGATGAAGGTGTAAACATAAGAAGACTGTTGGTGGGTCCCCCAGTGCCACGGAAGGACTGAGTTTTGATCCCGAGGAGGGTAGGGACAATGAGGGACTCAGCTTTGTGAGAGGGCATTTATGTTCCTAATTCACTGAGTTTTAAGAAACTCCCAGAATTTATCTGCCATACTTGGAGGGCTCTCTTTCTGGAGGCAGAGAAATAGGTGAGATGACATTTTGAGGCCTTTTCCCAGCTCTGCACCCACTGTGCCTGCTCGGGCCCCGGGCCCTCGCACCAGAAACCGGACGGGTGCGAGGGACCCAGCGGGGCCCCTGACGTGGCCGGCACGCCCGCCCTCGGAAGCTCCTCCCAGGCTGTTCCGCACATCGGGTCAACGTCCACACTGGTGGCAGGAGCTGTAATAAAGTGGGCTGACTGGTGGCCAGGGAACTGGAATGACGTTGGCTCCTCCACGAAGGGCGAGTCTCGGCCACCACGCAGCCTGCTGACGTGGCACAGAGTGGACACAACAGAGCCCTGAACTGCACTAATCAGAGGACCAGTGACAGTGAAGGAACAGCGCTCCCTGAAACTTGGGGTGGAGCTCATCCTGGTCGCCCGCCCGCAGGGGAGCCTGTGCCCCTGGGGGGAGCAGAGTCAGCCCACACACCCAGGCTCCAGAGCGAAGTGTGGGTTCCAGGGCCCTCTCCCCAGCGCTCCCCAGGCCCCCGCGGGGCGCTCTGTTCACAGGAGGGACCCCCATCCGGGAGCCATAGTCCATTGCTCAAACTTCTTGGTTTGTCTGTTTTCCCTGTTGGCAGCCATGTTCCAGTTAAGAAAGCAGCTTTCTAGAACTTTCCTGCTCAGCTCTGGCTTTCTTCCTTTTCTGTGTCTGTTCCTCTCCCCATACCTCACCCCTGGTGCCTGGAAAGGGGGGAAAAACACAGGCAACAGCAGGCAACTTCGGCCCCAGCCCTCTCTCTTATTTTCTCCATAAAAGCCATCATCAGCTAGAGTTCTGCCTCAGAACTCAGAAGGAAAACAGCTGATGAACTTAAAAGGATGACCAGGCGGGCTGTGAGGAAGGACACATCAGGACTCAGGACACCTGAGTCCCAGGCGCTGGACCACGCCCAGGCACCCCCAAAGTAGTCAGCACCCCCTCTCTCCAGCCAGGTCACTCGCTGCCTCTGCTCCAGCCGCTGGCCATTCTCAGCCTCCCAGGCAGCATGGGGATGCCCATGTAACCAGGGCATCTGGTGGCAGGGCTCCCCACTGCCTCTGTAACCAGGGCCCAGTGTGGATGGTGGTCAGCAATGAACTCATAACGCTCCTTGTTTCCACAGAGATCTCCTCCTTCCTGCCCAACTTATTTAAATTGTCCTCACAGAAAAAGAGCTGCACAAAGACAGTAATCATGTCAAACAAAATAAAAACCTGGAGGAAAGTGGTTCACTCCGATGTGTTTTCACCTTGCAAACTGCTACACAAACAGAGCACACACAGCCTCGAAGCTTTATGGCGCCTCCTGTGTGTACTTCCTGAAGATGTCTCCTGCATATCTCAGCCTCCACGTTTTACCTAAAGCTGTGGAGGTAAAAAGCAGCTGGCTCATCTGTCTCCACAGCAACCTGGAAGTCGAGTGGCTGCGTTACCTGTGCTTCTCAGAGTCAAAAGCAGTGGCCATGTCACAGGCAGCTCCTGTCTCTGTCTGATGGGATGCGGCTCGGCCTCATCCCAGCAACTCTGAGAGCATTGTTTTCATTTTATATCTGTTGGTTTTTATAAAACGCATTTCATCCCGTCTTTGCACCGAACAAAGGGCATTTTAGGTTAGTCTATTGGTTCCACAGCCAGTTTGGAAGGAGTTGAACAATTCTGACAGAACCTGAGACCTCAGTAAGCAATGCCGAGCTACACTCTGGACTCAGAGGGGGTTCCCACCACCATCTGGAATTAAATGGTGAAACCCAAAGGGTTCAAATACTCATATCTTTTACAACGCTTGAAAGATGGTTGTGAAGTTCAGTTTTCAAGTAGGTCTCCAAAGCGCTAGAAATGCCACCAGGAGATGGTGTAGCACCAGTGATATAAAGGAAATTAGTAGGTGGGTTTTGTCCTCAATGCAGGCATGCTGCTTGGAGGCCATCTGTGATGAGTGGCCCAGACTGAACCCCGTGTTTGGTGGGGAAGAGGAGCAGACATTTTCAGAGGAATCTTTTTGGGGGGCCAAAGAGAAAGGCATGCTGACTGACTGCCTGTAGAATTATAATCGGTCTTATTAGTGGCATCGAAAATTCAAGGTTCCCAAGATCTTGTCTGTAGCCTAATTCAAAGTCCTACAGGAACTGAGACCCTCCCCTTATGGAAACCAAAGGCGCAAGGAGCCCCCTCAACCCACTCACTCCTCACAACAGCAAGCCATTGCCAGGGTTAAGGCCGCAGAAGCTGGCTATTGAAATAAAAGGGAGGGACCCTCCAGGGAAATGCATGTTCTTCACCTTTGTCCACACACAGCCAGGGACTGACAGGTGCAGTGGTTCTCAACCTTATATGTGTATAGGAATTAATCTGCAGAACAGTTTAACCAAGACCATTTCACTGTGTTTTACGGGGGGTTCAAGGGGATTTCAAAGGTAATTTTGGTCAGACATGATTTTTATGATCCTGATATGGGTTGTTAGGAAACTGAGGAGTGTGAAGGCTCTCCTCACTCTCTTTTCCTGGGGATCATGTACCCCAAACCTGGAATGTCTGTCTTGTGCTTTCTGCTACTTCTGTTGTCAAATACAGAGAAGAAAAAAAGCCAGGAAAAGGTCAGGACATCCATAGGAGTCTCACATCTGTACATTTAGGAGACTTGTTTTTCTTTTTGTACCTCATGTAAATATTTCCAGGTCAAAAAAATAATACATCATCCTACAATTTAAAAAAAAGAAAGAAAGAAAGAAAAAGAAAGAAAGGAAATCCACAGGCAGAAACCCGTCCCAGGCGCCGAGCAGTCTGCGGCTGGCCCACGTTTATCTCGGGCCGTCCACCGGCAGTTGGAAGCATTACAACTCGCTGATAACCAGAAATGTGTAAGCACTGTGGCCGTTCAGAATGTTACCCCGCAGCACCAATAAAAAGCTCAT
Organism: Phyllostomus discolor; assembly: GCF_004126475.2. Taxonomy (NCBI): domain Eukaryota; kingdom Metazoa; phylum Chordata; class Mammalia; order Chiroptera; family Phyllostomidae; genus Phyllostomus; species Phyllostomus discolor. Next base: position 111,049,231 of record NC_040904.2, read on the forward strand.
AACTTCTGTGCCGGCATCCTGCTGTGGCCAGTGTGCTGATGAAGGAAAGTTTACATTACACGTCTTCGGGTTACAAACGACTATTTAATCAGCATTCTCCCTACCTAACTTGGGCTGCTCGACCCGCGGCCAGTCCAACTAGAGAGCACTCCACACCAGCTGCATGCAAGGCCTTTCAGTTCCTTGGACATGGGCCTCGGTGAACTGAAAACTCCTGGAGCTATTTTATTCAAAGCAGAGCTCCGGGAACATTAAATCAGAAGCTAAGCTGCAGGTGTCTGAGAGGATCTCAGGTTCTGAGAGGAGCCTTTTGAAGCTGCTTCTGCTGGAAATGAGGGTCAAGTTTCTTCCAGGAAACTGAGAGGCCTCCAGAGGCTTTGGCTGCAGTCAGGGCAGAAGCCTAGGAACCAAGACAGGATCAAGCCACAGCCTGATCATCCTGATTAATGAAGAGTGTTGCCATTAAAAAAAAAAAAAAAAAAAAAAAAGCAATGTCTGGGGGAGATTTCCAGTTCACTTTTAAAATTTAGGGACTAGAATGAGATCTCTTGAGCACTCCTCCCTTCCCATCTACCTCCCCAGCCCTCGGTGCTCACACACCCAAACTCAGGCCCCAGTGCTCTGCACAGGGGCAGACCCTTGGCCTTCCCACGAGAGTGAAAGCTTCTGGAGGGCGATCCTGACCCTGGAGCTGCACCTTCCCCACACCATCAGCAAATGGTCAGTAAGGAGGCTTCTTAGGCATAATCATGACCATTTTTTTCTTCATTTCTGTTGCTATAATTTACAGATAGTAAATTGTGTAATTCCTAAGAGCACTTTTACATCTGTACACATCTGGGTAACCAGCAGCTGGATGAAGACAGAGAACATTTCCGGTCCCTCAGAGGCCCCCACGGCCCCTCCCTGTGCCAGTCACCCTGCTCTCCGTGTCCCAGACCGGAAGGAAACACGGCTCGGACTTGCATCCTCATGGATCTGGGCTTTCTGGTTGTGAACTTGGTATCAGTGGGACCACACACCAGGCTCTCTGTGTGCCTAGCTTTTTCACTCAACCATTTATGTCTGTCATATTTATTCATATTGGTGTGTGTAGTGTGATTAATTCTTTTCAAGGATGACTTTTTTTTAATGAATAAGGGTTTGTCCTTATGCGGTCCTCATTCCCTTGCTTTTTTCCTGATCCTCCTTCTTCTCTGTTCAAGTCAGCGTGTGAACTTGTCCTCAAAAGGTGATTTGGTTAAGATGGAAATGTGGATTCCATGAGTCCATTTTGCTGTAGAGAAAGTCAGTGTGAACATGCTCCCACCCCACACAGACTTGTATCACCCCATCCTCAAGGGCTTATTGGGACTCATTCTGCAACGAGGGCTTGGCCGCAGCTCCGGGAATGTGAGACATTGCTGTCTGTTCCTGGAGGCCTCTGTGGAAATGCCTTCCCTGAGGGAGTCTAACCATTGGAGCGGATCCCGGTTGGTCCTGGAGCCTGGAGGAAGTGTTAGATTAGGTCTTAGGCCGTTGGAACACTGTGCTCCTTCGCGAGATCAGGGAGGGTGGCAGCAACCAGCAGCCAGAAGTGCCATAGATTGGTGTTGGCTATGAAACAGACGGGTTGGAAAGTGAACAAGAGGTAATGAAGTACAGAAGGAAGGGAGGGAGGGAGGGAGGGAGGATACTTACATGGCCAACAGCAAAGAAAGGTCAGCGATAAGTTAGGAGAGGAAGGAAGAGAGGACAAGCCTTAGTAGCTTTTAGGATCGAGGGGAAGGAAAAGACCAGACATGAAAGTAGGGTAGTAATGGGAAGAAATTGGATTTTTTAAATTGAAAACAATCAAACAATTGTGGGTCTATATATATTTATATGCAAAAACATAACAAACATGTAACTATAAGATTAACCAGTAGATGTCAGGCTAAGACAATTTATTTTCCGAAACAAATCCACTGGGCTGATTAATTCCTCCTGAACAGAAGAAACCTGCAGAGCCACTCAGAAGTGTGTGGCCCACTTGTCAAATAAAGCAAATCTAGGTCATTACCTCCTAATAAGCAAAAAGCCCTGCAGGAAATATAGCTCCTGTTCTCAACTTTTTCCCTTTCTTCTCTTGACCCTAGCTACATTTAACTAGATATTGGAAATCAGGAAAGATGTACTAAGTTAAGAAAACTGTACAATTTGAGATGTGGTTCTATTAAGACTTTTTTTTTAAGCTAAGAAAACTAAATTGCGGGACTCTGTCTTCACCGAGACGGATCTCCAAAGGTGCTGAGGCTCACCTGCACTGGGTCGCCAGAAAACATGGCTGAGGTTCTGTGTACTGGGAACTGTGCTCGGAGCTGGAGAGCATAGAGGGCCCTGAGGCGGGGCCTTGGCCTTCTAGTGATCCCTCCTTCACTCCTCTGCCATTTCCCGAGCACCTCGCCTGACAAAATCCACCACTGGGTCTCCTGCGCTGAGGACCATGCTGAGCAGGTAGAAGAATTTCAGTAAATACACAGTGCTTCTGTAATCTTGTATAAGAACAATCTATCAAGTATGGGATATCGCACAAATCCAAATCATATAATTAACCACTAAATTGTGCAGTTCAGAAGACACCAAAGCATACTACATTTGTTTCTCCATTTTCCCAGGTTCCATGTTCAGCTGAAACAAGGACCCCGTGATGTTTGCACCACTTCCCCAGTCGTCCTTCTGAGACGTACAGAATGCATCCTTTCGCTGAATGTTCACGGTTCAGTGAAGCCGTTATTAAAGTCCACCCCACTACACAGATTGAAAAACTGGGTGTGAAGAGGTTCAACTTGCCTGCTGTCGCAGAACTATTGAGCTTGCCTTTCAAATAAGGCGATGGCAGCCGAGTGTGTCCAGCGCTGCATACTGTGTGGGGATCGGTGTGGCGGGCAGCCTGAGCTGCCCCGCTGCCTGCACAGCCCTCTCTGTGTTGTAGGTGAAGGTGCCTGTTTGGTCGGGCAAGTGCGGCCGAGGACAAGGAACGGACTGCACCGTGCAGTGTGTGCCAGTGCGCCACAGATGTAACACTCCCGCCCAAAGGTTGGGTGTGTGGGCTCCTGGGTGACAGACGTGCACGGGCAGATGCTCACTGTTGCCATGGCTACTAGAAGCAGCAGCATCCACTCCTGAATGGATTATTCAACCTCATGGATTCCTAGAGATGTTTATGAGAAAGGATACCATTCAACCAAAACCCTGATAAAATTAAATAATTGGATCTTAGGTATGTCAACTAAGATCTCAGCTCAAGGCTGAAATATTTGTAAAGGAGATCCTTTGACATGTGGACACTTTCTCGTGTTTTCCTCCTTGGATCTTCCATATCTGCCCTCTCCCTCCTCCTGCTCCCAGTCTTCTTGTGTTTCACCTTTCAGAGGAAAGGTACTTAGCAAACCTCTGGAAGTGCCTGGCAGCAACCGTGATATTAAGCCCATCCTCTGCTGTCTAAGAACTGAAGGTGCCCAATGCCCAAGGCAGTGAAATCAGACCCCAGGGCTGGCAGGTTTACGCAGTAGCTCTGTTGCGGGATCTGTAAAAGTCTGTAAGTCCAGGAGGACCGCGTTGGGCACATCGACTGTCCCTCTCCCTGTGTGTCCCAACTGGTCTTTAAAATGAGCTTGCAGCTGGAAGACTAGTTTTCTGTGGGACTGTGTAGACCTCTAAGGTATCAAGCTGACATTTTAGCATCAGCCACCGTAACAAGGAAAACACCGATTCAAGAGCTAGGTTGTCTTTGTGTGTGGCCACCTGAAAGACACTGCCAAGTACTGTAGTTAAGAGCAGGGACCCAGGAGCCAGGATGTCTGGGTTTCCTTCCCACGTCTGCTGCGTGGCTTTGAACAAGTCACTCACACTCTTCTGTTTGCCTCAGTTTTCACATCTGTGAAGTGGGGGCGATAACGATGATGATGACGACGATGATGATGATGATAAAGAGAGTTGTAAGAAGATTAAAGAATGAGCTAATAGTTTGTAAAGAGCTTAGCACCATATAAGACACAATGCACTCATGAATTTTCATCCAACATTAAACCTTATTAAAGTAACACTATATAAACCTTTCAGATTCTGCTTTGAACCCATGAACCATGGCTCCCTGTAGAGTAACTGCTAATAGGAGCACAGATTTCAGAGCACAGATTGACTATTGAGCTGAATGCAGGACCCTAACTCGAGAAGGCTTTCTTCCTTTCACCTCTGATGTAAGGTTCAGTCTTTTGTGTTCTTGAGACCCTGTCACTTCTCTGATATCTGCTACTCCTCAGATGTAAAGATCCTTTGTTTCTTCGGCCCCATTTTCGATGGTCTTTGTGTTTAAGCTGCTCCTGGTTTCTCCCAGTAAGCAGTTTGCCTCCTCTTACGACTTCAGCTCAGTTGAAGCCAATAAACGTGTAGTGAGCACCTATTAGCCCAGAGCACTAAGAGGAATGCAAAGACATTCCTGTCCTTCCTCTCAAGCAAGATGTGTGCAGGGGTCATTGAGTCATCACAAAAAAATGGAGCAGGTGACCTGGCCGAAACCCAAAGTGCTTCAGGCAAAGTCACACAACAGGGCAGAACAGAAGATGGCGCCGGAGAAGGTGGCCTTTGATTCATGCCTTAAATGGTGAGATTTCAATAAAGAGAGGCCCTGGTCTCGGAGCTCAGGACTCGTGAGGTGTTACTTATTCAATAAGCATTTATGGAGTGCCCACCAGGTTTCCGATATCAGGTTGGATCCTGCTCAGCTACCGACCAGCTGTGACCTTGGACGGTTTACAGCCTCTCTGTGCCCAGTCTCCTCATGTGTAAAATGTAGAACATGATAATATCTAGTCATCTACTTCATAACAGTATCTATCTCTTGATTCAAGTGCTCTTAGGACAGTGCCTGCTACATATTAAATGCTCAGTAAGGGCTTGCTAATATTATTATGTCAAAAGCTGGACAAATAGTTGCTTTAGATTCACTGTCTGCCACCCCGAGGCTCACAGATACTGCTAGAGCAGCGGGCAGATGAATAATTATACTCTATGTAATCTCCTGGGAGACATGTCCAGTGACTTTTTGTGACCCTCCTCCTCAAATTCTTGCACACAAAAATGTCTTTATGTGTTCCTGCCTCTCTCATAAACTACATCGATGACATCTATTGAGCCTTTTGCAGGCAGCCAGGTGGCCCACCTGGTACCTGCACAGATGCCACCACACATGTAAAAAGTGAATTAAAAAACACAAGGACAGTGCAGAGGGCAAAGGACAGATCTGAAAAGCCATTATAATGCCAAATGGCAAAAATGGAGGTGAGCACATTTCAGCGAAGGATGAAAAGGCAACTACCTGCGGGTGTGCAGCTCTGCATGGGGAGTGTATAACCCTTAAGGCATTCTGGGCTCTTGTCTGCATCTTCTACTCACCGCCGCCTGATCCCACACATGCCCAGATCATTTCAGTTATCAGTCACTCTAAAATTTGCATCTCTAGCCCAAACCTACCTGTGGAGTGCCTAAATCATACAGGTGTCTGTCTCCCCAGGAATATTAGGGTCACCTCAAACTCCACATGTCCCAAGTGATCTCGTGGTTTCACCCTCAGGCCTGGGGGTACCATGCCACTGCTCCCTGTTGCCAAAGCCGGAAACCCAGGTCCTCCTGGCTCCCACCGCCCCTGCAGTCCACGGTCTGACTGAATCCGCCCCATGCCACTCCCACCACCCCTAAGCTCTTCCCGCCTCCTCCGGCCCCGCCCCGCTGGCACCCGCGCTCCACCTCCAGGATCTCAGGCAACCACATCGTTTATACATTTTCTGGCCCACGGGTGCCCGTCACTTTCAAGCCAGAAAATGTATAAACACACCAGAGAGCACGTGTACATTCGGCATGACCCTTGACCTTCAGAGCCGTCCTGTAAAATGGTGGGGCCGGTTGTCCAGCACGATCACAGATGAGAAGCCAGAGGTGGGCAGTGCCTGTCGGGGGTTCAGTCACTGAGCAGAGCTGGGGCAGGGGGCGGGGAAGCCTGGCTTGCCCCTTCCAGTGCCCCCCACACCGCAGCCCACCGTCGTGTGCCAGCCATTCTAGGAAAATGTTGCCCCGCCCTAAAATTTATAACCCATGGGGTCAAAAACAAAAGAAGGCCACTCCCTTTCCTTGTGATACAGGAGGTGTGGATGAGGTGGAAAAAATACATAAGATATAATTTTAAAGGGCCCTGTCCTGGCAACGCCCCAGCCCTGGCAGCCCCGCACTAGCCAGGTTCTTCCCCACTTTGGGTTGACATGAACGATGACCCTCTCCCACCTTGACCTTATTCCAGTCTAGTTCCCACATCCCTTCAAAGTCACTCCCCTTGGTTGGTGATAGAGGAGAAAGTTAGAGTGAAAGGAAAGAAACCAGGGTCAGTGCTTAACCTGGCCCAGCCCAAGTGGGAATCCAGGGTTACATAAACCCAGACCTGAAGGAGACCAGCCAGGGCCTGCTCCTCTGTCCTCCACCTGTGAGCGGGTCCACCCCGGCCCTCTCCTAAGCCGAGCCGGTGCGGCTGATGACAGCCAGTCCCGATGGCCAGGACTCTTCACCCAGGGTCCATGGAACCGCAAAGTCTGGGGACAGAGTCAGCTCATCCATGAACTGGGATGGAGGAAAAATTGCATCTCTATTTTCACTCACTTTGAACTGTAACTTGTTTCCTATAAATCATGAGTGGAACCAGAGACAGACAGCACTGCTGGAGTGCTGTGACAAGCAGAAAGTAGGAATTTTCATGTCCCATTACGATTGCTGCAGACAGCTCAAAACATCACTCACTCACGCTCAGCATTTCTTCAAAACCAGGGTCACTCTTAAACCCACTGTTAGATGATAATATTTAAGGCATTAATAAAGACACACATGCATTGCTACTTTATAAATTTAGTCATATTTTAAAATATTTGTATAACTGCATTGGAATATAATTAGTTCTCCTGGTAATGCTATGCAATAATCTGATGCACATAAACACATTGTTCCAGAACAATCCATGGGTGCCACCAGGCTGCCAAACAGACCTGTGACACAAGCGGTTCAACCCCCTGTTTAGCACCGCACACCCCTGACATCCCACAGCCCTGCCACTGGGACCCCTTCTTTGTGCCTGACTTCACTCCATCCCGCCTCCGGGGGAGGGGTGTGGCGGGACATAGATTAACATTTCAGAAGCAGGAGGCTCCTTCTTCTGGCCACACAGAGTGCCTAAGGACCCCTGGGGGGAAAACCCACTTTTTAATTCTGCAAGAGGTGTTTTGGGTGGGGAGTTGACACTGAGCTCTGGGGAAGCTGGGCCACCTACAGGAATCTCAGAGACCCTAGGAGAGAAATGAGGACCCTTTGTGGTAACCCTGGCTTGGCGAGAAGGCCGGAACGGTGGGAGTGGAGTGGAGCACAGATCTGAGAGCCATGGAGGAGACACATGGATCAGAGTCTGGTGACTGGGTTGATGAGGAGTTGGAGTGAAAGGTAGGACCTGGGTGTGGGCAGGTAAGTGCATTGCTGGTGGCTCCCTACCAAGCTCGGAACTGCTGACTTCCTACCCTAACCACCTGAGAACAGCTACTTGGTGGGGGGCCTGGACTGTTGGCTCTTTGGATTCAGTTTATGGGAGGAGATTAAAGTAGAGGATTAAAGTTACATCTGAGGCTTATTTTTTTAAATAAAAATGTTAAAATCATTTTAGCTTCTGTAACTGGCATTTGTTCAACATTTCTTACAAAAATTTAACAAGAAAACCTAACTGAAGGAGTTTTATGTGTCGGCACACACCGCAACCCAGGACTGAAAATAACCATGCTCCTTTCATATGTTCCACTTAGGAAACTTGAAGATGCTCTTTGTCCACCATCCCTTAAAAAATTACCACCACCATGTCAAGATCCTGGGAAAGTTTCTGTTTAGTAGTGGGGCAACTACAATGAGGTGGACAGTTCCTATTTGAAATCTAAAAACCATCAGACAGCGGTCCAATAGTCTGGAATTGCAAATATTCCAAGATCCGACAGGCCAAAATGACTGACGAAGAAGAGGCAGCATCTGTGTGCTGGTTGAGGGTGGAAGACTCCACGGTGGCCTTGGCCCTCGTCTTCATTTCAGGACATGGTTCTTCCTCTTCTCCCGATGAGCCCTTCTCATCAGGTCACAACTTAATCTCACTTTCTCAGAAGAGCCACCCTCTGTGACCCTTGTAACAAAGCACCGCAGACTTGGGGGCTGAAATAGCAGAAATTTATTCTTATAAATTCTGGAGGCCAGAGGTCTGAGATCAAGATACCAGCAGGATCGGTTCCTTCCAAGGGCCGAGAGGGAGAATCTGGCATGGATCTCTCTCCTCTGCTTGGAGATGGCCATCTTCATATTCACATGGCATTCTCCCTGCGTGTGTCTCTGTGTCCACATTTCCCCTTCTTTAAGCACACACCACTCATATTGGATAAGGGCCCCACCCTAATGACCTCGCCTTAATTAACTGCATTTGCAGTGACCCTACTTCCATATATCAGTTCCATTCTGAGGTGCTGGGGTTGGGGCTTCAACATGTGCATTTTGTGGGGGACACAGTTCAGCCCATAGAGTTCAGGTTCCCCACTGTAATCTGTCACCAGTCCTACCTCTTTGTCGAAGTGGTCAGTAGAGCCCACAACAATGCAGGCATTCGGCTGGTTGATGTTTGTCTTGCACCACGAGCTCCATCGCTGGGGAGTCTATCTGCTTGTTGATTGCTGTATCCCTGGCGCTTAGCACAGTGCCTGGTGCATAGCCAGTAAGTAAGAGGTATTCATCGAACTGGTAAATGATTGAACAGATGGAGAAATGAAGATTACTTCTAATGTAAGACCTAAAAGGCCAATGATAAACAAGTGTTTCAATCAGCCAAACACTGTCATTTATTACACAGCTATTATAGTTGTTGAAATATGATATATAAGTGAAAACCCAGATATGAACGTTGATCAAATTTGTAATTTTCCACATTGAATTTATTTAACTCTTCTGATTCAATCACTCAGTGCCTTCATATCAAAGCTAAACTATTATTAGCCCCTTTAAAAATTAGGATTCTATTAACTACCCTGTATTCTTTTGGGCATAAAAAAATGGGAATATGAGGAAATATATAGGTCCTTGTTTGTACTTCTTTGAGCGAGTGTGATCTTCTTAGTCACTCATTCTGTCATTAATAAAACCATGTCTGATCATATGTAAAAAGAATGGCTTTGAATTTATTTGGCATATTTGTTCTTTAAAATTGAAAAGCCTTTATTTTTCTGATTTCAGAACTAGTACATGCTCATTATTTAAAAATGACATATTAAAATAAAATAAAAATTTAAAGTATCTTAAATTTGTGCCTCAAAGCAATAACCACTAGTTATGTTTTGGTAATAGTCTTCCAGAGCTATCTCTAACTATACATGCATTAGCACTTACAAGCACTTTGCAGAAATGAACCTGCACTATGTGACAGTCTACACCTTGTTTTTCCATTTTAAAACTTTATTTTGGCCATTGTTTCACATCAGTTTTCATGTGTTTCTCTTGTTTTTTGTTCCACATGGGTCTCAGACTCAGGGACAGCAACTTAGGATCTATAAAAAGCACCCCGAATACAGGAAGGTGACTGGTCGTCTTCCCAGGAGCATAATGGTCAGGGTCCAGATGCCCAAATTGGTTCATACTCTGCTGCTCACTGCTTCTGTCAGCCATGGACACCAATTTCACTTTCCACGTGTGCTGGTGTGATTGGATGGACCATGCGTGGAGTCTGTGGGCGGGAGCTCCTGTGTAAGTAGCAAAAAAGAGAACCAAGGCACCTCTATGCTTCTGGAGCTAAACATTCCACCACACCGAAGAATTCTCCAAACCTCCCAAAGGCTAGTGGAGTATTTCACCATCGCTCGGAGCTGCAAGTAAGTATGTGAGACTGCGCTGGGTGGCAAAGAATACAGATTAAACATCTTTTAAGTGGCATGGTGATGGGATGGGGTGTGGCTGTGTGTGTGTACGTGTTTGTATGCATGTTTTACTAACAATGTAGTAAACTGCAGTCTCCACATTTTGTTGTAAACCCATAGTCTTCAAATGACCTCAAAATTTCTGAATGATTTATAGACGTTGTTTTTTCTGTTGTTTAGTGAGTAAAAAAATTATATATTTAAGTATATTGATGCATCAGTACATCTGAAACATCAGAATTATATTCTGAGGTATCGGATAAAAAGTCAAGCTTACTGCAGAATCTGTAAATAGCTTTCCTCCTCACATTTGGAATAATATGAAGTTATTTTTAAAAATGATTTAATTGTTTAGCATTATAGAACATGACATAAAGTAATCTATCGGTTATCTCACAAGCAGGACAATTTGTTCGTTAATTTAACAGAGCAACTCTGTTCACCTTCTTTCAAGGTTTGGTACGGAATTCAACAGCCCACAGTAAGGAAGGGGCTCTGGGGAGCATTACTGTTGCCCACAATCAATACATCACCTGTTCACTGGCTTCACCTTTGAAATGACGCATGGTGCCAAACACATCTTGTTATGTAGAATCAGGAGATGTATTTGTAAGAACAATGATTACACATTATTTTACAGAGATGAAGACGTAAATAGAGCAGGTGACAAGAAAACACAAAGAAGAACCTTGAGCTTGACCCTGGACTTTGAACTTCCATTGGCACAGTGTTACGGTGTTCTCCTTGCCTAGTGTCTGGGCAGCACTGAGGAGGAAACTCTACTGGCCCACTCCCTGAGGTCACTCCAGAGTCAACCTCATGCCCAGCCCTGGTGGGAGAGAGTTGGGTACTTTCCCGATCAATCTGCCACTTGAGCTGGGGTCCTAAACACTATAGGAGCAGGCCTGACAAACTTGGGCTTAATTCCCTAATAATTTTTATTTTGTTTCTAGTGTTCTTTCTGGAAGAAGTTCAAGAAACAGAAGCATATTGAGGTTGTTGTTAAACCCAGCTCCATCTATGCTGCAGACATTGCTCTAAGCATTTTTGTGTTTATGTGTCTTCCCATAAGACAGGGAGTCCTGGCGGGCACAAGCCTGGGTGATAGGCCTCCAGTACATATTTCCTGGTGAATGAATACAGAAACACATAAATGAAGTCCTGGGTTGAGCCTGTGGAGAGTGAGGTCTTCCATGGCTGGCAGAGCCACTGAGCGTGGTGACCCCAACTCACGGTCAGGTCAGTACCTCAAGCCCTTATGGACTCAGTGTTTTCTCAGGGTGGGATCTCGCATGGTTTGCCCAGGGGAAAACAAATGTTTCTTATTTCTTTAAAGAAAAGATTCTCCTGTGTCAGAGACCCTTTTCCTAGAAAAAAGCAGAAAAACAAGGAAACAGGCTCTCTAGAGTAGAAATGAAATGGGAGAAAGAGAAATGGGTAGGGAGGAATAAAGAATATATTTAGTTCTTGCAAGGTATGATGTATAGAGCTAGGGTTTTCACACACATTATTTAAATTTATTCCTCCATCAAAAGACCCTGAGGGAGGTATTGTGCCCATTTCAAAAATTAAAAAAAAACAAAGGTGTGGCCTTGGCAGGTGGCTCAATTGGTTGGAGCATCATTTCATACTCCAAAAGGTTATGGGTTCGATCCCCTGTCAGGGGCGACAACCAACTGATCAATATTTCTCTCTCTTTCTCTCTCTCTCTCTTTCTCTCTCTCTCTCTCTCTAATAATCAACAAACATACCCTGGGTGAGAATTTTTTTTAAAGCATTGAGAAGTTAAGTGTTTCACCCTCCGTAACACAGCTATCATGTGGAAGAGCTGCAGTTTGAACACTGGATTGACTACTTCAGTCTAGAGTCGTTTATGCTGAAACAGGGCCAGTGAAAACTCGGAAATTGACCTGGTCTTCCTGGATATGTGAGCTATGCATGAAAGATATATCACAGGTGTTCACTTAGAAGTGGCAATAACTCATTAAAGAATTTTTATATTGTTTTATATTAACAGATATCCCTGAAAAGTGCTAAGTGTTTTATATATCTTACCTCATCTAACACACAATCTAGCGATGTAGATGCAACTGTCATCCTCATTTTACAAGTGGTGAGATTAATGCTTAAGATAGTGCACAGAGAAAATAATCTTAAAAAAAAAAGAACAAAGTTGGAGAAATCACTCTTCCTGATTTCAAAACTTATTAAAAAGCTACAGTAATCAAAACAATATGATACTGGCATAAAGACAAATATATAGACCAATGAAATAGAATAGAGAGCCCAGAAATACATTCTTGCATATATGGTCAAATGATTTTCAACAAGGGTGCCAGGAGACATTCAATGGGGGAAAAGACAGTCTTTTCAACAAATGGTGCTGGGACAGCTGGATATGCCCATGAAGCTGGACCCTTACCTAACACTTTATACAAAAACAGACCAAGGACCTAAACACAAAAGCTAAAACTATACACCTTTTAAAGGAACACGTAGGACAAAAGTTTCATGACATTGGATATGGCAATGATTTCTTATAATATATGACACCAAAGAAAGGTACAGAGAATAATATATAAATTCAAATTGAACTTTATGAAAATTAAACATTTGGTACATCAAGAGACACTCTCAACAGAGAAATGGGCAGCCCATAGGATGGGAGAAAATATTTGCAAACCATATAGCTGATAAGGGATTAATATCCAGACTATGTAGAGAACTCCTAAAACCCAACAACACAAAAAACAAATAATCCAATTTATAACTGGGCAAAGGACTCGAGTAGATATTTCTTCAAAGAAGATATACAAATGGCTGTTGAGCACATTAAAAAAATGCTCAACATCAATAATTATTAGGGAAATGCAAGTCAAAACCACAATATCTTGCCTCACACCTGTTAGGATGGCCATTATCAAAACAAACAAACCAAAAACACAAACAAAAAACCCAAAAAATAACAAGTATGGGTGAACATGTGGAGAGATTGGAATCCTGTGCACTGTTGGTGGGACTGTGTTATAGCCACTGAAGAAAACAACTTGGTAATTCCTCAAAAAATTAAATTTAGAATTACTGTAAGATCCAAAAGGACAAATTCTGTGTGATTCTGCTTATATGAGGTACCAGAGTAGTCAGATTCATAGACAGGGATGAGAATGGTGGCTGTCAGGGGATGGGGGTGGGGGGCAATGGGAATTAGTGATTTAATGGTGTGGTGGTTAATTTTATGTGTCGACCTGACTGGCCCTCGCAGTGCCCAGATATCTCATTAGAGTTCTGGGTACTTTCAAGGTTATCACAGGGTTGCTGAAGAGCCGCGCCATCTCTGCACCCTTGACCAGGTGTTTAAATGAACAAATAACACCCAAGGGTGTTGAGAATCCTTTTGCTCTCCTAGGCTATTTTTGTAACATGAATCTGAGTCTATTGGGAAAGTACAGATGGGTGGTGACCCAGGCCCCTGAGGATCTTCTAGAAGTAGCATCTTAGGATGAATCATGAAGGCCACATGAGCCACCACCCCGACAGCTGGAGTTGCCAGGAGAGGCATGGTGGTCACACACACCTGCTGCTGCCTGGTCCTCTCATGTGTCAGCACTCCTTTCAGGGGCTCCAGGCCGACCAGGGCCCACAGGAAGAGGCTCTGGGCACACGGTGTGTGCTTACTGGCCAGGGGCATCAGATGGTTGGGCGTGTCCTTATACAGAGAGGGCAGGGGACAGAACATATGCCTGCTGGAGCCTGTACCTGTTCATCCCAACCCCTCAGCCCTGTATGTTGGCTAGAGGTGTGTATCTCCTCCTTCACCCTCAAGGAATGCAGTCCCAGGGGGTGAAGGTAACATCCTAGGATCCCTAAGATGAGAATGATCGTCCTCCTGGCTTCTGGGGAACAGGTTGTGATATATAGCACAAATCTGTCCCCATTCTCAACAGCAGCCTTAGTGCCCCTCTGTGTACCTGGCTTCTCAGCATGGCCACGCTCCTGGGCCCCTCACCCCCTGGGCTGCAGACACACAGAGCTCAGGGAATGTGCATGATTTGTGCCTCTTGGTCCCGCTGCACCAGCGACTCTCTCTTCCTGTGTTCTAAATATAGGTTTTATTATTATTCAGGTATGGTGAGGCCAACAGATCAGGAGACAACTGCCATTGATAAGACACTTTGTTATTCACAGTTCCCAAGAGAAGGGGAAACACACCATGCCATGCAGGGCCATGGAGAAGCACTGGGTCATTCAGGATGTGGAGGGTGAGGGGAAAATGTGAGCAAGAGCCTTTACTGTGGTTTCTGTGGGGAGCAGCACGTGAGGCAGGGAAAACAGGCTTAGGATTAGCTGGTTTGAGTAATTTCAGCTGGCTCTGGGGCACAGGGGCTGTCTCTAGTTGTCTGGTCCCTGGCTCTGGGTGGTTAGGCAGGTAGATAGTGGCCCTGAGTATGAGAGCTCCACAAAGGAGGTGTGGGGGTGCTGGCTCTGAACTGGTAGGTTTACACGTAACAGACGAGCTCTGGGCTAGTCTCTCACTTTCCCTTGGAGTGAGCCCACCTTGAGATGGGTGGACCCTCCTCTGATCAGCAAGGTTCCAGATGTCACAACATTAAGTACAAAAACTACAAAATGTGGTTAATACAGCCTGAAATGTCCTTCTCTTCATCCCTGATGGGCAACAATCATGGCATAATGCTCTGGAGGTTCCCATGTAACCTGAGATCAGCCAGGCAGCTTCTCTGAGCCTTGGTTCCCCATCTGTGGAGGGTCATAGGGCAAAATGTGGGAGATGTGGCCAGCACTGTGGAGGATGCACAATGAGCACTGAATGAGTGTCTGTTTCCTCCTCTCCAGACTTGTCCTTCCAAGAAACAGCTCAGGTGTTTTTTCCTCTGGGGGGCCTCCAACCCCTTGGTCTGTGTGGTTGACTCTCAGCACTACAATGCAAGATGGGATGTGTCTGTCTTCCTCACCAGACAGACAGCTCTTTGAGTGACAGCACAGATCTGAATCCTATGGGTCCACCACAGACCTTGGCTGCTGGTCACAGGGACTTGCTCAGCAAACATCTGCAAATAAATGAATTAATTGTGGGTTTGCCATGTCCGTTGTCTCCCAAAGGAGTGTTCCTTGTGGGCTCCTCTGGGGACAGACACTCATGCTTCCTCATCCTGAGGCCACTGTATTTCCCTCTGCTTGAAGTCAGACACAGCCATTAGCACATGGCACACTGGGCCAGGCAGGCACCAGCTGGAGGGAGCATCTCAGCTCAGGAGCTGATTTCCCAAGCTCATGCTAACACATGTGCCCACCAGACGCAGCTGGAGTGCTCCCCCTAATGAAGGAAAGGCACCGCCCTCAGCCTTCTGGGAAATTACCAGCACAATCTCCTCACCTCTGCCTTCTCCGGAGAGTCCCTGGGCTCCAGCCTGGACAGCTGGCTCACAGGTCTGCCCTGGGAGCGCTGCTCCTAGCAACAGCCCCACACTTTTCACAGATCAAAGTTGGGCTGCCTTTGCAGAAAACCTCAGTGCATAGAAATGGATGACACTGCATTCTAGCAAGGGAGAAATATCACATTTTTAATCATTTCTTAATAAGAAAGTGCCATTAAAGGCACTCAGACTCTCACAGTCTAACTAGTAGCACACTGTCATGGCCCTGTCCTCGTTAAGTTTTGTTCCCACTTTGCTCAGCTTCTAAAATGACAGCCAGAGCCTGAGCTGCTAGGTGCCATTCACACACTGGTTCCAGTCCAGGGTGAGGGCAGAATGAGGGCTTTCAGCTCCAGGAGCTCTTATTGTGGGGTCTCCTCTTTGCCCAAACATTTCTTCCTCAGCTGTCGGTTGCTTTGTGACATTTGTTCCTGGACAAGAAAGAGGAGAGGGGAGGAGGGAGAGGCACCTCCCCCACAACACACAGCTGCTTCTGATATGTTGCTCTCTGGAGGGTGATGCAGTGGGATGGGAGGGAGAGACAGCTGCTGGGCCAGCAGGCCTCCACGTTCCCTAATCCCGCCCCTGGCATCCTGCCACAGCAGTGCCCCAGCTGCTCGGAGCCCTTGCAGAGTAGGATGTGGCAGCAAGATGCAGGTTGGCAAAGCACTGTTCATTCAGTCTCAGTCACATGGATTCACTGTTAGTATGTGCCAGACAGTGAATAGCAATGGAGGGTATAAAGCATAAAAATAGGGCTTCCTCAAGGTGCTCAGGTTCTAGATGAAGAATCAACTTAGTAAAGGTGCAAGTAAAATGCGACCCAGTAACTGATATTGGAAGTGCTCCTGATTCAATTTAGAGGGATTTCTGGTGGGGCGATACCTTAACTGAGTCTAGAAGGAGATATATTAATCATGTGAAAAAGTGGGAGGAAGGAAGAAAGGCCAGATGAACATTTGTTTCCAAATGAACAAACAAGAGAAGGGGCATTGCCTGGCCAGAAAACCACTTAAGCCAAATATTCATAAACCTCAGTCTGTAGATCTAAGTGAGGTCACATCAGTTATATTAGGATGTGCTCAGATGCAAGAAAAATAGCATCCGACTAAAAGTAATTCAAGTCAAGACTTTCAAACTTCAGTGTGTGAACAAATCACCCAGGTAGGGATCTTGTTAAAATGAAGTAATTTTTAGTGTGGTAAAAAGTGGAGTAGGGGCTACCTTAAGAAATAAAGTTGGAGCAGTATGCAGGGGCCAGAATATTCATTCACTCAGCCATTCAACAAATATATACTGAGCACCAACTACGT
Source organism: Phyllostomus discolor (assembly GCF_004126475.2). NCBI lineage: Eukaryota > Metazoa > Chordata > Mammalia > Chiroptera > Phyllostomidae > Phyllostomus > Phyllostomus discolor. The sequence continues at coordinate 111,065,959 of NC_040904.2, forward strand.
TCCAGGTGGTTGCTGAGCACTGTGAATACAGTGAGACAATCACGTCACTACTCTCACGAAGTCTATGACAGAGATCATAGAGGTCGTAGGGAGCCAAGTATACAGGAGTTAACTGGGAAATGGGATAATATAACTGCATCTTCATGTCCTCTAGGACCCACGTGAAGGATGAACTAGAGGAAGATGTAACTAAAGGCACAATGACCACTGTCCACGCAGTAATTTACATGAGAAGCAATCAACATCAGACAGAGCCAACGCAGTGGTCATGAGGTCGAGGGAAGAGTATAAGTATAAAATGTGTACAGGAGCTTGAGTCCATAGAATTTCATAATTTCATGATTGACTTGACTTGGAAGTGCTGATGGAGAGGGAAGCATCCACTGGAAACCCCTCCAGGAAGGGGTGGCAGGAGAGACACTAAGTTCAGGGGAATATCAGCTGCACTTGGTTTTGAACACATTGGATTTAGATCATCTGTGGGACATTTATCCAAGTCCATTCATTATTATATTACAGTCCTACATTCAAGAGTGAAATTTAGGCTGGACAAATTACAGCATTGGGAGTGATCATCACATAGTTTAAGTTATTTGTATGGATGAGATCACCAGAGAAAGAAAAACAATGTAGTTTGAAGACAGAAACTGTGGTGCAGTATTTCAGGACAGGCAGAGACGTCTGGGAAGGAGCCTTAGGAGTGGTAGACTGAGAGGGAGTAAAAAGTCAAGAGACCATGAGCATTTTAAAAAAGCAAGTAGGTAATTCGTTCAGAAAATTTTAATTGCATATTTACTATGGAGCAGGCACTGTTCTAGGCTCTGACAGTGAGGCATGAGGCTAACGTGGACCCTACCTTCATGAAGCTAGCGGTCTAGAGGAAAAGACAGGCATTAACCAAGAAAGTAGGGCTCCTGACAAGATGGTGAACTAGCGCAGGCTGCTGGCTCCATCATCTAGCACAATCCTGGAGATGCCACAGATCTAAGGAAAATGTAATGAATTTGAAGAACTAAAGACAATGACAAACCCTTAGGGAAAAGAGAGAAAGAGGTGTTGGCCTGACATGGAGTGGCCTGGGAAGGAGAGGGCATAGCACCATCATTGGGGAAGAGGCTGATTTATTCCCTCATCTCCTCCATAGGACCTGCATGGTTGCTGCCTGCCTTATAGCCCCTGTAATGAGAAATCACCACGGTAAATGTGTGGCAATAACAGGCCAGTGAGATGGGAGGGTGAACAGATGATAGCCAGGGAAAACTGATTAGCCCTTGATCTTTCTCTCATCCGCTGCCCCTTAATCAACCCCACCTCAAAGAGTAACTACAACAAGGAAGATAACTGCTCAGAAGGCCAAGGAAGATGTATAGAAAAGATCCCTCTGAAACAAGGTCTCTCTTTCAAGAGACACTAAATAGGTATCCCAAAGAACTGAGCATGGTCCCATGAGGTCTCTGTTCTAAGACACACATTACCACCATAAGGCGGAAGCTTATCACCAGAAGCACACAAACAGGGGGCAGTTACTGAACAACAACAACAACCTCATATCATTGAAAACATCTGGTTTCCAATAAAAAAATTATATGCAAACAAGCAGGAAAGTGCAGCCTGTACTCAAGGAAAAAATGTAGTCAATAGGAGTTGACTCTGATTGGAACCAGATGTTGGGTTTAGTCAACAAAAATGTCTAAGTGGCTATTATTAACATGTTCAAAGATGTTAAGGAAACTATGTCAAATAGTTAACAGAAAAATGATGTCAATGACTGTGATGGACTGAATGTTTATGTCCCATCCCCAAATTTGTGTGCTCAAGGCCTAATTCCCAATGTGACTGCATTCAGAGACAGTGACTGTGAGGAGGTGATAAAGGTTACATGAGGTCATAAGGGTGGGTCCCTAAGTTGATAGGCTGGTGCCCTTATAAGAAGAGGAACACATACTTCTTTTTCTCTCTTTCTCCATCTTTCTGCCATGTGAGGGCACAACAAGAAAGTAACTATTTCCAAACCAGGAAGAAAGCCCTCACCAGAAATCATCCATGATCTGGATTGATCTAGCCTTCAGAGCTGAGTCAAAAATCAACATCTGTTGTTGAAGCCACCTAGTTTACAGTATTCTGTTATGGCAGCCCAAGCAGACTGATACAGACTTAACAAATCTCAGTAGAGAAGCAGAAACTATTTTAAAAATTCGAATGGGAATTTTATAATTAGAAATACAATAAATAAAAATTAAAATTCACTAGATAGGCTCAGTGAAAGGTTAGAGATGGCAGAAGAATTGATGACAATGATGATAGATCAATATTTGAAATGACCCATCCTGAAGAACAGAGAGGAAAAAAGATGGGAGAAAAATGAGACCAATGAAACAAAAAGTTTACCAAGATATGTACAATGGTAGAAAAAGAGAAGAGGAAGAGAAAGAACTGAACGATCATTTGAAAAGTAATGGCCAAAAGATGCAAAGGCAACTCTGACAAAATTAGCCAGAAAAGAAAACGGGATACATTAGACTTTATCAAAACTAAAACCTCTGATGTTTAAGAAACATTATTAAAAAAAACAAAAAACAAGCCACAGTTTGGGAGAAAATATTTGAAAATCATGTATGTGATAATGAACTTGTATCTAGACTATATATTTATAATCATTTTTTTCATTCAGTTTCATTAAGGTATAATTGGTATAGAGCCCTAGGTAAGTTTAAGGTATACAGCATGATGATTTGATTTACATACATAGTAAAATGCATACAAAAATAAGTTCAATTAACATCCATCATTTCATATAGACATGAAGAAAAGCAAAAACATCTCTTTATGATGGAAACTTTTAGATCTATTGTCTTAATAATTTTCAAATATACCATGCTGCAGTGTTGACTATACTCGCCAGGCTGTACATCACACCCCCAAATCTTCTTTATCTTAAAACTGTAAGTTTCAGTGAATCCAAGATGGCACCAAAGAAGGTGGAATTACACTCACCTCCCAGGACAAAACTGGAATTACAACTAAAATATAGAGCAATAAATCTAAATAACCAACTGAGGACTAGTTGCACACAATGATAACCAAGGATTTACAGAGGAAGCCACATCGAGACTGGTAGGATGGTTGGAGATGAGCAAAGGGCTGGACCTGCACCCAGGTGTGGCAGTTGAGAGTCCGGAGGGATATGTCAACAGCAAAGGCTCCCCCTGAGGAGCATGGGGGTTTCAACCCCATGCCAGGATCCCTAGCTCATAGCACCAGAGCCAAGATGAGAAACCCATATGACATCTGGCTGTGAAAATCAGTGGGGATTCTGTCTGCCAGGGAGAGACAGGAGTCTGTGAGGAGCCTGGGTGCCCTCTTAAAGGGCCAGCACACAAAACCTTGTTTGCAGCTACTCAGACTGGTCTCTGTGGAAGGAGGGAGGGTATCTCACAGCAGAACAGAGTCATGTGAGGAAAGACTGGGTTATGTGGCTTAGCTACCATGGTCCCTATGATGAGTCTCTCTCCCACACTGCCCACAAATACCATCTTTCTTGGGTCAAGCACTGCCCTCCATATGGCATTAGCCTGGGGGATTACAATAGCCCTATCCTCCTGCCTCCCTGTTACTTTACCCTGACAAGACCTCACCCTGTGGAGCAATCAGCTGCCAAGGCCCATGGTATAGGCATCTGGGCAGACTCAGGGAGTGTCAGTTGTATGGCTGTGAGGTGGGAGACATTTCCCCCACTTCCCACAAGCCTGACAAGCATGTCCCCCTAGAAGAAATCCACTAGACCCACCCTCCCAAATCCCAGTGGCCCTGTCCTACTGACCTAAGGCTTTCCAGGAGGTCTGGCCAGAACTGGGGACAGACTGAGTTGTGTAGCTGTAGGATGGGGGCCATTTTTCCCTCTTTCACTGGACTGGTGCCACCATGCTTGTACAAAGTTCTCTCTTCACACAACCAAATCCTGTTCTGTTTGGGCCTGATTAACTGGACTGGATTTACCCTGAGGAGTCCCTGAGACCCTGTCCCACCACAAAGGTCTGTGAGCACCTGGCAGGTGACAGCTAGACTTGGTCTACCCTAGGACATTTGCTGAGTGGCTTCAGATCCAGCACTGGCACCAAGTTTGAATCTGTATCAGTCTGGTGAACACCACTGTCCCCTACCTGATGATTCACTGTGAACCTACCTCACAAAACTCACGTGCCACCAGAGGCTCCTAAGTGACTGAGCCTAACAGGCAGCAGGCAGGTGGAAGCAGGCAGAGACAGATCTCAGGATGCTTTGGGCCTTTTGCTATCCTGCCCCCTGGGGCTCAGTGCTGGTGCAAGCCAGCAATGGTGTGTAGCTTGGCCCCTTCCACACATACCCAGGCCTGAAAGAGGCAGCCACAAACTGTGGGTTGCTCTGTAGCTCCAAATGGGTAGCCCAGGGACAAAGGCAGCACCTGACATTGACCTGTGCCAGAGTCCCTCTCAAGATGCTCCAGAACCAATACACCTGGTGGTGAGCTTTAGACCACTTCAGAGCAGTCCTCAACTCCACAATCAGCACACCCAAAAGGAGATCTCAGCAGGCACCAGACCCTGCTGGGGTAAATTCCACTTCGTGTGGTCCACACCCACCAGCAAATCACAGTCAGCCAGCCCGAGGTTAGACCCTACACATGGAGGGGCTAATAATCACAATTACATTACCCAAGATTGAAGATGAGGAGAGAATCTTAAAAGCAGCAAGAGAAAAGGAGACAGTTACTTACAAAGGAGTTCCCAAAGACTATCAGCTGATTCCTCCAAAAAAACAACCTTGCAGGCAAGAAGAGGCTGGAAAGAAGTATTCGAAGTCATGAAAGGCAAAGACCTACATCCAAGATTACTCTAACCAGCAAAGCTATCATTTAGAATGGAAAGGCAGATAAAGTGCTTCCCAGACAAGGTAAAGTTAAAGGAGTTCATCTTCATGTAGCCCTCATTATAGGAAATGTTAAAGGGACTTATCTAACAAAAAGAAGATGATCAAAAACTATGAACAGTAAAATGACAATAAACTCACAACTATCAACAACTGAACATAAAAACAAAAAATAAAAACAAACTAAGCAAACACCTAGAACAGGAACAGAATCTCAGAAATGGAGGGCTATTAGCGGGGAGCGGGAGGGGGAAGAATGGAGGAAAAGGTACAGGGAATAATAAGCATAATTGGCAGGTACAAAATAGACAGGGGAAGGTTAGGAATAGTATGGGAAATGGAGAAGCCAAAGAACTTATTTATATGACCCGTTGACATGAACTAAGGACAGGGCAATGCTGGAGAGTAGGTGGGTGCACGGTGGAGGTGAATAAAGGGGAGAAAAAAATGGGACAATTATAATACCATGATCAATAAAATACACTTAAAAAAAGAAAAATTTCACATAAACAATCTAACCTTATACCTAAAGGTACTAGGAAAACAACAACAAACAAAACCCAGAGTGAACAGAAGGAAGAAAATTGTAAAGATCAGATGGTAAATAAACAAAACAGACCCTAAAAATATACAAAAGATTGATAAAACCAAGGTCTTGTTCTTTGAAAAAATAAACAAAATTGATAAACATTTAACCAGACTCATCAAGAAAAAAAAAAGAGGACCCAAATAAATAAAATCAGAAATGAAAGAGAAGTAGCAATTGACACCACAGAAATACAAAGGATTATAAGAAGATATGAACAACTATATGACAACACATTGGATATTCTGAAAGACACGGATAAATTCTTAGAAACATACAGTCTTTCAAAGCTGAGTCACAAGGTAACAGAAAATCTGAACAGACCAATTACAACTAATGAAATTGAAGCAATAATTTTTTTAAATCCCAACAAACAAAAGTCTTAGAATGGGTGGCTTCACAGGTGAATTTTATTAAACACTGAAAGAGGAGTTAATACCTATTCATCTCAAACTATTCCCAAAAATTCAAGAGGAGGGAAGACTCCTAAGCTCACTTTACAAGGCCAGCATTATCGTAATTCTAAAAACATATAAAGACACTACAAAGAAAGAAAATTATAGACAAATATTCCTGATGAACATAGATGTTAAATTCCTCAACAAAATATTAGCAAAGCAGATCCAGTAATACATTAAAAAAATTCTACACCATAATCAAGTGAGATTGATTCCTGGGATGCAGGGTTGTTATTACACCCACAAAGCAATTAACATAATAAACCATATAAGCCCTGGCTGGCATAGCTCAGTGGATTGAGTGCGGGCTGTGAGCCAAAATGTCGCAGGTTCAATTCCCAGTCAGGCCACATGCCTGGGTTGCAGGCCACGGCCCCCAGCAACCGCACATTGATGTTTTTCTCTCTCTCTCTCCCCCTCACTTCCCTCTCTAAAAAATAAATAAATAAAATCTTTAAAAAAATAAACCACATAAACAAAATAAAGGACAAAATCCATATGATCATATCAATAGATCCAGAAAAATCATTTTACAAAATCCAGTACCCATTAACAATAAAGACTCTCAGCAAAGTTAGAGCAGAGGGAACACACCTCAACAGAACAAAGGCCGTACATGAAAGACCCACAGTTAACACTGTACTCAATGGGGAAAGACTAAGTGTTTCACTTAAGATTGGGAACCAGACAGTAATGTTTGCTTTCACCAGTCTCATTCAACATAGTACTAGAAGTCCTAACCACAGCAATCAGACAAAAAGAAGAAATAAAAGGCATCCAAATTAGAAAGAAAAAAGTAAAACTTTCACTATTTGCAGATGGCATGATATTGTATATAGAGAACCCTAAGGATTCCACCAAAAAACTACTAGAACTAATAAGTGATTTCAGTAAAGTAGTAAAATACAAAATAAATATTCAGAAACTGATTGCATTTGTATACACCTATAATGAACTATTAGAAAGGAAAGCTAAGGAAACCATTCCATTTACAATTACATCAAAAAATAAAATACCTAAGAATAAATTTACCCAAGGTGATAAAAGACTTGCACTCAAAAAATTATAAGACACTGAAGAAAGAAATTGAGGAATATACAAATAAATGGCAGCACTTATTGTGCTCATGAATAGAAAGAATTTAACATCATTAAAATGTCTCTACTACCCAATCTATAGATTCAATACAATTCCCATCAAAATATAAATGGGGTATTTCACAGAACTGGAACAAATAATCCAAAAATGTATATGGAACCACAAAAGATCCTAAATAGCCTCAGAAATCTTAAGAAGAACAAAGTTGGAGGTATCATGCTACCTGATAGCAAACTATACTACAAAGCTATAGTAATCAAAATAGCATGGTACTAAACTACAAACACATATAAATCAATGGAATAGAATAAAAAACCTAGAAATAAACCCATGCCTATTTAGTTAATTAATATTTGACAACAGAGGCAAGAACATACAATGAGATAAAGACAGTGTAGTCAATAATTGGTGTTGAAAAATTGGACATACATGCAAAAAAATGAAACTAGACCACTTTCTTACATCATATACAAAAATGAACTCAAAATGGATTAAAGACACCCTGGCTGGCATAGCTCAGTGGATTGAGTGCGGGCTGAGAACCAAAGCATCGCAGGTTCGATTCCCAGTCAGGGCACATGCCTGGGTTGCAGGCCATGACCCCCAAAAACTGCACATTGATGTTTTTTTCTCTCTCTCTCTCTTTCTCCCTCCTTTCCCCTTCTAAAAATAAATAAATAAAATCTTTAAAAAATGGATTAAAGACTTAAATGTTAAGACTCAAAGCCATAAAACTCCTAGAAGAAAACATAGGCAGTAAAATCTTCAACATTTCTCTTTAGCAATAGTTTTTCTGATATATCTCCTTTGGCAGGGGAAACTAAAGAAGAAATAAACAAGTGGGACATCAAGTTAAAACATTTTTGCAAAGCAAAGGAAATCATCAGCAAACAGAAAGATAATCTACTTAATGAGTGAAAATATTTGTCAATAATATATATGACAAGGGGTTAATATCTAAAATTTATAAAGAACTCATACAACTCAACACCAAGAAAGCAAACAATCCCATTAAAAATGAGCAGAGGACCTGAAGAGACACTTCTCCAAAGGGGACATACACATAGATGGCAATAGACATATGAAAAGATACTTGACGTCATTAATCATCAGAAATGCAAATTAAAACCACAATGAGATGTAACCACACACCCGTCAGAATGGCAATCATCAATAAATCGACAAATAACAAGTGTTGGTAAGGAATGTGGAGAAAAGAGGACCTCCCTGCACTGTTGGTGGGAGTGCAGACTGGTGTAGCCACTGTGAAAAACAGTATGGAGTTTCCTTAAAAAATGTAAAATGGAACTGCCTTATGACCCAGTGATTCCACTTCTGGGCATATATCTGAAGAAACTCAAAACACTAATTCAAAAGAATATATGCACCCCTATGTTCACTGCAGTGTAATTTACAATAGCCAAGATATGGAAGTAACCCAAGGGCCCATCCATAGACAAGTGGATAAAAAAGTGGTGGTACACATATGATTTCACTCATATGTGGAATTTAATGAACAAAATAAACTAACAAGAAAAAGGGAAGCAGACTTAACAGAACAGACTGACAGCTGTCAGAGGGGAGAGAGGCAGTGGGTTTGGGTGAAAATGTGAAGTTATTAAGCAAAAAAAAAACAAAACAAAACACGTCATAGATACAGACAACAGTATAATGATTACCAGAGGGAATGGGGGTGGGGGGAGTTAGAAGAGGTTACGGGGGGGCGGGGGTGATAAATAGTGATGGAAGGAGTCTTGACTTGGGGTGGTGAACGCACAACATGATCAATATACAGAAGACGTATTGTGGAATTGTACACCTGAAACCTATATAATTTTATTGAACAATGTCACCCCAATAAATTCAATAAAAAGAAAAAGGAAGTGGTAGTACATATGTGTATACACAATGGAATATTACTTGTCCATAAAAAGAATGTAACCTTACCATTTGGAACAACATAGATAAATCTACAGGGTACTCTGCTCAGTGAAATCAGTCAGTCAGAGAAAGACAAATACCATATGATTTCATTTATATGTGGAATCTAAAGAACAAAATAGACAGACAAACAAAACAGAAATAGACTCATAAATGACAGAGAACAGACTGATAGTCGCCAGAAAGGAGGGAGGCAGGGGACTGGATGAAAAGGTTGAAGGGGCTGAAAAGTACAAATTGGTAGTTACAGAATAGCCGAGGAATATAAAGTACAGAATAGGGAATATAGTCAGTAATATTGTAATAAAGTATGTATAGTGCCAAGTGGATACTGGAAATATCTGGGGAACACTTTGTAAAGTATATGGTTTTCTAACCACTTTGTTGTATGCCTGAAACTAATACAAAATAATATTGAATGTAAAAAATATATATACAAAAAAAAACTAGATGTTCGTACCTGTTGACCACCTTCACCCAACTCCCCCTTCCCCTACCTCTGACTCTGGTAACCCCACATATGATCTTTTTTTCTGATTATTGTTTTGTTCTGTTAGATTCCACATGTGATTCTTATATAAGTGAGGTCATACAGTATTTATTTATTTCACTTATATATAATGCTCTCAAGATCCATCTGTGATGTAGCAAATACAACATATGTTTCAAAACCTCTTAAAATTGGAGAATAAGAAAACAAACAAAATTTTAGGTGGGCAAACAATACACAGATGGCAAGTAAACACAGGACAAATGCTCAACACCATTTGTCATTAAAACCACCGTCGCAACTACACGTCTGTCAGGATGGCTACAGTGAAAGACTGACCATTGCAAGTGTGGCAAAGATACAGAGCAACTGGAACTCTCATTTGGAAACAGTTTAGAAGTCTCTTTAAAAGTTAAGCATAGACCTATCATATGATTTAACAATTCTACTCCTAGGTCTTTAACCAAAAGAAATGAAAATAGATGGCCATCAAAAACCATTTTATGGCCCTGGCCAGTGTGGCTCAGTTGGTTGGAGCATCGTCCCATAAACCAAAAGGTCGTGGGTTCGGTTCCTAGTCAGGGTACATGCTTAGGTTGCAGTTTCAGTACTCAGTTAGGGGCACTTATGAGAGGTAGCCAATATTTCACTGATACATCTATGTTTTTCTCTCTCTCCCTTTCTCTGTGTGTGTGTGTCTCTCTCTCCCTCTCTCCCTCACCTCTCTCTCCTCCTTTCCCTTCCCCTCTCTCTAAAATCAATAAACATGTCTTCCAGTGAGGATAAAAAAACTTCTGTATGTGAATATCCATATTACCTCTATTTGTAATAGCTCCAGACCGGAAATAGACCTAATGCCCATCAATACGTGAATGGAAAAACAAATGACAATATATCCATACTTTTCACGAAATTAAAGGGAGCATACTTTTGATGCATGAAACAACATGGATGAATTACAAAATACTTATGCTGAGAGAAAGAAGCCAGACACGAAAGCATTCATACTGTATGGTTCTATTTATTTAAAGTTCTGTAAAATGGAAACTATCTTACAGTGACGAGAAGCAGACCAGTGAGACAGAGAGAGAGGGAGTGGCTGGGACAGACCACGAAGGAGCCCAGTGGACTTTCCGTGCTGTAGGCGTGTCCGTCCACTCGATTGCACCGATGGTCTCACAGGTGTAAACATATGTCAGAATGCTTTAAATACAGGTGGGGCGAAAGTAGGTTTGCAGTTCTGAGTGTGGGAAACACTGAGTTGATTCTTGTATTATTATTTAGTAATTATGATATTATTTTCCATACAAACAACTGTAAACCTACTCTTGCCTTCCTGTATACTCACTGTGTGGTCTGTCAACTTGACCTCAGTAAAGCCATTTAACATTTTTTCAAATTAAACATGTTTGGCAAGAATACTTTTGCAGTGATGCATGGACTTCATACTGCCTCACGGCAGCAGGTACCTAATGCCAGGTTGTCCCTGTATTAGTGATGCTAAATTTCTGTAACTTAGTAAGGTGGTGACTGCCAGACCCCTCCATTATAAAGTGCATTTTTTTTTTTTGCGATTAGTGAATCATTTATAGGGTGATACATTGGCACCATGCAAATAATCCTCATCCCCAACTTCCTTTCATCAAATGATTCATAGCAGGAGTCAGCAAAGTATTTTTGCAAAGCACCAGATACTAAATAATGTAGGCTTTGTGGGCCATATTCTCTCTATCACAATGACTCAAATCTGCAGGTATAGCCCAAACACAGGCATAGGCAATGTGTAGACGGACAGCTGTGGCTGTGTTCCAATAAAACCTTATTTATGTATGGAATATACATAAATTTCATATGTCAAGAGGTATCGTTCTCCTTCGGATTTTCCCCACTATCTAAATATATTTAAAACATTCTTAGCTGGTGGGATGCACAAGCCAGGTAGAGGGCTGGAGTTGACTGGTGGATGGTTGTTTGCTTGCCCCTGGTTTATAGACTCTGCTATTGCCTGAATCAATTATTTCATTGAGGTTTGCAAAATGTCAATCTTTCTAATTCAATTATTTTTTTCATTATGTATTAGCTGACATTCTCCTGTAAAGAACTGCTTCTCACCAATTAGGAATGAAATGCACTTTCTCCTCCAAAGGCAGGATAAATGCTTCCTTCTTTCCTTTTAACTGTAAATTTTCAGGAAAAGAAATTAGTGTAACTATCATAACCCATGGTAGTAAATGACTCTCTTTCTCTGTAAAACGATGGAGCCATGAATTTTGATTTATTCAATTATGAATAAAGGAGTTATTTATTTATAATCAATCATAGCCCCTTATTTCTGATGATCAAATTGTCCCCAATTTGGCCATCAGATCTCTTGGGTTGGCTTCTGTATGTTTTCGTTGCAACCCCATTCATCTTGGCAGCTTCCTTACTTTTGGACAATGATACACCAGGCTCGCCTGATACTTTCTCTGCCCAGATCTGGAATCAGCCATTTCTCCAAGAGCCCTGATTCCCCTAGTGAGGGTCAGTGCCAGACTTAATTGTACAAAAATGGCCATTTCACAGGTTTCAACCTGATACCAAGAAGACAAGGCCTGGTCGTTAAATGTGCTCACTGCTGCCGCAGCGCCACTGTTTCCAGGCCTGTCAGCGAGCAGAGCTAGGAAATGCGTTCTTGTTGCTTTAATAGTGAATTCATATCAGCATCACCAATTTAAAGTTAATGCAGACTTTTCTAAGTTTCACTGTATATCTGTATTTCTTTTCTCTCACCTTGAAAATCTTGACTCATTATATCAACAAATTTACTTATTTATTTTATCTTACAATATACATTAGTTTTGAAATTACTATGACAATGAGACTACAGATACTAAATTGAATAAAATTTAAGATTTCTCTGTTCTTTCTGACCTCAGACTGTATCCCACAGTCACAGATATGACACATTTCTAGACAGTCAGATGTGCAACAAGCCCTCAGGAACACAAAGATGGTGGCTGTGGCACAGGACATACACGGGGACCAAAGGAATGGAAGCAGCAAATTCACAGCGGAGCCGTGGGAATTGCCGTGGGGTTCCAGCTGAGGCCCCTCAGCTGAGAATAGCAGGTGACAAGTACCCACTTATTCTAGAGCTGTTGGCCCCTCTACGTCTGACTCGCTCAGAGGTGTCCCCAGGCACATTCTCCAGGTGAGAGGGAAGCGGGCAGGTGGGAGGAGGTGGAATGGAGGTGGGTAGTGGGAAGCAGGGACTTCTGAGTGGAGAGCTGTCAAAGACTGTGATGTCTGTCGCCTCACCCTCACGGAGGAGAAGGGGTGCTTCTCCTGCCACTTCCAAATGAGGGAAGGCCTCCAGCCTCAAGACCAGAGCAGGAAGCTGGGCCAAGGGTGGGCTCCAACCCTGAGAAATGGGGGGAGCGTTTGAGCAGTTGAGGAAGGATTGTTCCCTCTGTTGCCCCCCATTCCCCAAGAGCTGAAGCATGAAGTGAGCCATGTGAGACCTGCGAGACTCTGCTTGGTGGGACCCCTTCCCTGCTTCTGCAGTCAGCTTCCTCCGGGACAAATCTGGGTGGCCGGTCAGGTCACCAAGATTCCACCATCGTCCCCCACCCCCATCTCTCTTTCTGTCCTCCCTGCCTCCAGGGCCTCTATCTGAATTGTAAAACTGGGTCTCTCGTGAAGAAATGAGGCTGGTGTAACCCAAGTAAACCACTGTGAAATGAGTTACACTCTGCTCCTTCCAGTTATGGGTTTGGTAGCTTTTATGCAGGCATTTCTCACAAATGTGGATGCATTTACTCTGGCCGCACAGAGGGAGGAGAGCAGCTGTGTGTCTCTGAACTGCTAATCGACCAAGAGTCGAATTGCTGAAGCAATATGGGCATTGCAGACGCACATGACCGTGGACGTCAGGGGCCCAAGGGAGCTCCTGGTCTTGTGCAGATGTGGTGTTTGCCTCCCTCCTTCCCACGCCCATTCTCTGGCTTGTAACACCCAACTCTCACTTCCCCCAAGTCCTCCCATCCCCCCTTTCCCCAGGATACCTTCTCTCATGGCAACAGCTCACACGTCTAGCTCTCGTCTCTGGCCCCACTGCCCTCAGCCAAGAGTCTGCCCAAATTGCCTGGGTGTTTTCTTTGGCTGGTTTCTTCAGGAGCTCCCAGTTTCCTAGCCAGGTTTTTGATGCCAGTTCTAGGACTCTTACATGAGAAGCTCCAGGTAGACATTTGTCAACACTTAAAAAAAGAAAAAGAAACATCTGTGTATGTTTGAAAACCATAGAGTAAACCATAAATAAGTAAATATGAGGCCTCTCAGAGCATTAACACAGGCTCCGACCACTGCCCCAGCCAAACCTGCTCCCCTGCCAGCCTTCCCCTGGCCCTCAGGAGTCACTCAGGGCCATGCAGCAGGGCCTTATTGGGTTTACTAAGCCCAATAAAGCAATGCAGCTGACAAACCACTTCCAAATATAGTTCATTGTGCTTCAAGTTGACACATGTGCCCCTAAAATCATCACACTACACAAAATCACTCAATAAACACGACCAGGTTTATGGGGTGAAATGGGGTTGAGGGTCACTCTAAATGTCATCGGTAGTATATTCAGAACAAAGATAAAACCCTAATAAAACACCAGCACAGTTCTAACATGTTAAATGGTTAATGCATTTTTTCTTAATTACAATGAGTATGGCACTTTACCTTGAAAATGACATGAAGTTTGCTTGTGGAGGAGGCTGGGAAGGGTTGTATTATTGTGAAGGGTCTCATAATTATTATCTGGAAGTTGTAATGTGTTGGGGACTGCCCTGCCTGGTATCAGAAGCTGTAACCCCTGCCAAGGCTAAGGCTGAGGGAGTGGCCTTGGATTGTAAGACAGCAATGAGACAAAAGCTTATCTCCCTGGCCGGAGCTCTGCTTCTGCTGCCTCATTCATAACTGACCCCCAATGCTTGGTCAGTTAGCCAATAACGGGTAAGACTCCCCAAGGGGGGAATGACCTAAGACAGGCACGATCACGTGAGAGGCCCCCAAGAAAGGACTTTGGGGGCTACAGCAAAAGGGGGTGATGGGCCCTCGTCCCTCGGCTTTGACAGAGACTGAGTCCTCATTGTCTGGGAGAAAATCTCCTTATCTCTTGGCTGCCTTAGTCCCCTTGCTCCATCTAAGCCTGAAACAATAACAGGGTGGTGCAGCTCTGTGATGAAAAGGGTGGGTTCCCCGGGTGGTCAGGACTAAGAAAGAATATGTAAAATCCTGTGAAACCTGCTTTGTTTAGAATGCTCTCAGTTGAATGATGAGGGTCCAGGGAAGAAGTAAGTTTGTTCCTTAAAGTTTTTTACAGCTCTTTGACCCTGGCTCAAAATAGGCCCTCAGACTTCCTTGTCATCTATTGTTTGATCCTTACTTTCTAGCAATGAGTAATGAGCTTTACCTGAATTCTTATGCAAATGAAACCAATAAAAAGCCTCTCCGGAGGGGGAATGGGGCACTCTCCCCACCAGAGAGAGTGGCCATTTCGTTTCTACTTCCCCACAGGACTTGGTTGTCTCTGTGTATGTTTTTCTCGCATGTTGATGAGCCATCCACAGCGTTCCTCGGTCACTGCCGGCCGGTGAGCATGTGTCAGTAATGCCTATGTAGATGGGTGGGGCTGCTGCCCTGGGTTTCCCTTGGCACTGAGTATCCGAGGTAAGCAATCTTCCCTAACCTGAAACCCTTAGCCATGATTTTCTGCCTCTGAGACACAGGTCCTTTGAGGCATGTGTTTAACATAAATACCTGTTTCACCAAAATTGGAAGTCTAACCCAATATTATAGACCCCTTTACAGTGAACTTTCCTGTCACTGCTGGAAATTTGTCTTCAACTTTCTTATTTTTCTTATCTGCACTCAGTGCTTGAAACCACTAAACCAGACATTACAGGCATTACGGAGTCACTTCTGCAGGATGTGGCAATTTCCCTTAAGGTCTTCATTATAAATAATACTTTCCTGCACACACATGCTCACTGGAATTTTGAACCAGAAGCCTTAGACATGCTTGGGATGTTGAACTTTTTTTTTAATTTTGAAAAACTCACATTGTGCAAAACCATAGCAAAATACAATCTCCTGGGACAACATGTGAACTGAGGTAGCTGGTAGCTGTTTGAGGTGTGCAGATGTGTGCTGTGTATTCTTACCCAATTGAGATCAGTTGGGTGCAGCTGGATGTTCACAGATAAATGCAAAATTTGTGTGATGCTCAAATTGTTCCCTATTAAATCAACTGCTTTGGGAAAGTTCACTAGTATTATAGCAGAATTGACTAAGAGTGAAAATTACCGTTTCCACTGGGAAGTCCTTTCTACTGGATACCAATCTCTTTCTCTGTGATATCTTAATTGATTTTGATGTAATTTATTTCAGAAACACTTATGACACGGCTGAATGGACAGTGGATGGTGCCAGGTTGTGGACTGTTTTCCATTAGGAGCCTTCCTCCTGCTGACTCAGTTTCTATAGTCAGCTCCCTTCATAAGCTGCTTACAAATTGTACGTTGAACTAGGCCAGTTCTACACTCTATCCCTCCTAGGACAGATGAAAAGCTGCAGATCAGATGGCTGGTTTCCAGAACCCCTATGTTGATTATGAAGCCAGGAGCTGGAGGGGCAGCAGAGAAGGACAGGGGGTGAGGGAGAAAGAGCAGCACCAGCATAGTAAGAGTATCAGAGACCATGTGGGAGGCAGAGCCAGGGAGAGGGAAAGCAGACAGCTGTGGAGTGCCTACTGTGTGCCAGGCATAATGGTGAGGCCTGCATCACTAGGGAAGCACAGGCAGGAGGGTTGGAATGGGGTGAGGAAATGATTCTTACACTTCAGGTCAAGATGGGTCGCACAAGAACCCCTTCCTGCCCTAGGCCACCCATGCAGGGAGGCTTCCTGAGAGGACTTGAGATGGGAAATGAAGGTGGGCCTATCATCACCTTCCTGCCACTCTGTCTTTCAATTCCCAGAATTCGCATATGTGCTTGCTCCTTGCCAGGCAACAGGGGGTCGTTTTGTGAGTCACCACAAAGTCTCTGGATAGTGTGGGAGCCGGAGAGCTCCAGAGGGGGCTGGAATGGACTGGGAAGAGCCTGATGGGCGTAAGAAGCAGCTTGGTGAGGGTGGGGAGAGGAGCGGGGTAAATGGGAGCCGCTCAGCAGTGAAGGATGAGCAGCAGCCCAGCATGGCCTGGGCATACATGTAAACATTGTACAGTGGTTTCAAAGAAGAAACTTTCAGAGTTTCTACATATCAGGGAAATTTTTTATGATGTGATATTAAGTCAAATTGTCAAGAAATAAAATTGTATTATATTTATACACATTAACACATAGATAAATAAGTCAAAATAAGTATACAAAAAGTGGTTTGGTATGTGTGGTGACTTTTAAAAATTTGTGTCTTCCTTAAATGTTAGACCCGAAACCACAAAAAATCTAGAAGAAAACATAGGCAGCAAAATCTCAGACATTGCTCATACAAATTTTTTATTGGATATATCTCTCCAGGCAAGGGACACAAAATAAAAATAAATAAATGGGACTTGATCAAACTAAAATTTTTTGCACAGCAAAGGAGATTGTCAACAAAATAAAAAGACAACCCACAAAATGGGAGAACATATTCACTGATACATCTGATAAAGGGTTAATATCCAAAATTTATAAAGTACTGAAAAAACTCAACAACAACAACAAAAAAAACAACCTGATTAAAAAATGGACAAAGGACCTGAACAGACATTTCTCCAAAGAGGACATACAGATGGCCAAAAAATATGCGAAAAGATGCTCAACATCACTAATCATCAGAGAAATGCAAATTAAAACCACAATGAGATACCATCTCACACCTGTCAGAATGCCTGCCATCGATAAGCCAAAAAACAAGTGTTGACAAGGATGTGGAGAAAGGGGAATCCATTTGCACTGTTGGTGGGAATGCAGACTGTTGCAGCCACTGTGGAAAGCAGTAAGGAAATACCTCAGGAAATTAAAAATGAATCTGCGCTTTGGCCCAATAATCCCATTTCTGGGAATATACCCAAAGGAACCCAAAACACTAATTTGAAAGAACATAAGCACCTCTGTGTTCCTTCCAGCATTATTTACAATCACCAAGATATGGAAGCAGCCCAAGTGTTTATCAAAAGATGAGTAAATAAAACAACTATGGGATATTTACACAATGGAATACTACTCAGCCATGAAAAAAGAAAACTTTACCCTTTGCAACAGTGTGGATGGACCTGGAGAACATTATGCTAAGTGAAATAAGCCAGTCAGAAAAAGAAAAATATCATATGATATCACTCATAGAATCTAATGAACAAACTGAACTAATTAGGAAAATGGGGACAGATTCATAGATGGAGTGTAGGATGACAGCCAGTGAAGGAGGAGGTTAGTGAGTGGAGAGATTGAGCAAAAAGAAAAAAGGACTCATGGGCATGGACAATGGTGTGGTGATTGCTGGGGGTAGAGAGGTATAAGGGGACTAAATGGTAGTGGGAAAAATATAATAAAGATTATGTATTTTTAAATAATTTGTGTCTTCTGCAATTAACATGTGATCTGTATGGTAGATAAATAATAAGAATTTTAATCTATAGATACATATAACAACTATATTGAAATATATACTAAAAAAATATATCGAAATGTAGACATTGGCTTAAAGATATTTTTATTTTCTTCTTTATAATTGCTATATTTGAAATGTTCTAAAATAGTACTGTATTTTTTTTTTGGACTATAAGGCACACTTCCTCCCAAAAAAAATATTTGGGAGGAAAAGGGGGTGCGTCTTATAGTCCAAATGTAGCTTACCTGGTTCGCTGTGGGGGGAGGGTGGCCTATGTTATTTATGTTATTAAATATTATACCACATTTTTTACTTCAGAATTCTTTTTCCTATTTTTCTCCTCTAAAATCTAGGTGCATCTTATGGTCCCATGCATCTTACAGTCTGAAAAATTCAGTAATAACTACAATAATAGCCACTTCCAACTGAGTACTTACTATATGTCAGGCACCATGATAAATCCTTGGAATATAATAATTCATTTTAACCTCACAATCTCCCCCAAAAGGTTACATACTCAGTCATAAAATCCCCTTAGAATTAGTTAGAATCCCCTAATTTCACAGCTGAGGAAATAAGTGTACAGAAAAGTGAAATTATGTGCCCACTTCACAGACTGATAAATGGCTGAATGTATTCACACAGGGTGAGGGGCTGGAAACTGGCTGTGATGTTGAGTCTGGGCCCACCTACTGCTTCACTCTAACACAAGCTGCACGGGTGGCCTTGGGCAAGTTACTCACCTTCTGACATCTGTCTTGTAGTGTGTCAAATCACAACAATAATACTTACCTCAGGTTATGAAGAAGCTTACATGACATACAGGAAGCTCTTCCCCCAGAACCTACTCTGAAATGAGCAGTCAGTGAATGGCAGCTATTGGGTATGACTGACATCATTGGGTATTACTGTTATCACCATCACTTCTGGTACAACCATAGTCACCACCATGGCTATGGGGAGGGTGTAGCATTCACCACAACAGGTGATCCTGTAGAGCCACTGTCCCAGAGCATGGAGTCGACCAGCTCCATGGTCAGATCCACGTGCAGCTTGCTTTTCTAGCGTAGCCACACCCATTTGCATATGTCTCTGCTCTGGTTCCTGCACCCTGAAGCAGCAGTGGTGAGTGGTGGGGACAGACTGCATGGCCACAATGACTGAAATGTTTCCTTTCTTGTTCTTTAGAGAAAAAAAATTGCCAACCCTATCATTGGGAACAGGAAGAGTAGGCTTTATCTGAGACATTAAGAAGACCACATCCTTCTCCTCACGGCATCCCCAGGGCAGACTGTGCCAGGTCCTCATCCCGTGCAGAAGCTGAGGCTCGGAGAGGGTGACTTAAGTTTCCACTATCCTCCAGCCAGGAACGAATGGGGCTCAGATTAGAATCCAGCCCACTGTGATTCCAGAACTTGATTTCATTCCATTCATTTGTGCTGATACCAAAATGTGGTTTAAGATAGTACTTAGTAGATTATGTTCCATTTAAAAGTGAGATCATATGGTATTTGTCCCTCACTGCCTGGCTTATTTCACTTAGCATAATGCTCTCCAGCTCCATCCACGCTGTCATGAAGGGTAGAAGCTCCTTCTTTCTTTATGCTGTGTAGAATTCCATTGTGTAAATGTACCATAGTTTTTTGATCCACGCAAGCGAGAGGGGAGGGGGGAGGAGACAGTGGGGAGAAGGGTTTTTAGGAACTACTATAAAGGACACATGGACAAAACCAAGGTGGAGGGTGGAAGCAAGAGAGGGAGGTGGGTTTGTAGGGGGTTGGGGGGAGGGGTAGGGAGAAAATATAGACAACTGTAATTGAACAACAATAAAATAATTTAAATTTTAAAAAAGTACTTAGTAAACACTGGTGAATAAATGAATAAATGGATGGGTGGGTGGGTGGACAAAGCTTATCTCTGTACAGCTCTTCTCTGCTCATTATCAGGAGGCCATGTTGTTAGTGGACCCAGCCACCTACCACTTACTATGTAACTAAATTTCCTATGAGGACACTTTCTTCATCAGCAAGAAGAGCAAAAACACCTACCTCACAAGTATGGGGTAAAGGTCAGGTGTGATAATTCAAGTGAAAGTGTTATATAAACCTATAGAATGCAAGATAAATACACAGTTATATTAAGCTAATTATTATGGTGATATTTTCTCTCTTTGACATTTGAAGCATTCATTCACTCATTCATTATTGAGCATATATTATGCACCAGGTACTGTGAACACAAGAAAAGTTTCTGCTCTCAAGGAGCTCACGTTCTCGAGGAAATAGGGAAGAAAACAGCCAACTGTAAGACAGCTGATACACCACTGACAGGAAAAGAAGGATGAGGCCTTAAACTTTAGATCTATAAAAACATAAGGGTTTCCTTGGGCCACATTCAGCTCTCTACTTTGGATTTATAGGTGTCCCACCCAACACTGACATCTGACTGTGGTCACCTCCAGCCAGGCATCTGGGAGCTCAGAGGAAGCCCCCGCAGCTCTGCACACAGCCTCTGCAATAGTGAGTCAGCCAGCATCTCTGCAGAGTGGCCTGGCGCCCTGGCTCTGCCGTCACCGCCAGTGGCCCTGCCTTCGGAGGGCAGCTGTGCTTACACAGGAGTCAGCCTGGCAGCTGCAGACACAGCTGGTGAGGGCCCACGCATGCAAAACAATGAGCATGTCCTCTAAAACTGGCCTTGTTTACACACTCCTTTCCACATTTTCTCTCATGTTCTGGGCTACGTTCTCTTGCCTTCTGCTCTCACCAGCTCTTGTCAGCAGGAGTTAGTGTGTTTGCATATCCACAGGCATGTTTACATTTTAGACATTTCCCATCAGAGACAGCCTCTGTGCTCTGCCCACGTCCCGTGTGCTGACAGTAGCAATGACACAAATGCTGCTTTCAAAGGGTTAACTATTCCTGGTGATGGTGATAATACTAATAATTATTATTATAATAAGAATAGTGGCAGCCATTTTGGTTTGAACACATCCTGTGTGTTAGGGTCAGAGATAAAGGTTTTATGTATGTCATTGCATGTTATACTTACTACAGTGCTATGAGCCAAGTACACTATTATCTTAATTCCACAGATGAGCACATATAGACTCAGAAACATTAATTAAATCAATTGTCCAAAGGCACACAACTAATAAGTAGTAGAGCTGGGTTTTTAACTGATTCCATAACCAATGAGTTTAATCCACCTTCTAAGTCAAAGCCAGACCAAGTCCATCATGAGTTAAATAGTTACAAGGACTCTCCTATTTCTTGCTGCTCCCTCTGCCTGGAGTGCCCCCATCCCAACACCCACATCTGAACAGCTCCCTCTGGTACCTTACCTGAAACAGCACCACTTCCTCCATCCATCCTATCCTTTCCACTGCTGTATTTCTGTTCATAAAACTTACTCTTTCCTGACATCATGTATTGGGTTGGCCAAAAAGTCCATGTGGTTTTTTCCATAAAAAAAAAGGACATACTTTTCATTTTCACCAATAACTTCCTTGATTTGGATATTTTGAGTATGTCGGCTATCTCCCACATGGTATAACATTGATTGTTCTCAACTGATGTCTCAATTTGATCACTATCAACTTCAACTGGACCGCCCAACCATGGAGCATTGTCCAGTGAGAAATCTCCAGCATGAAATTTCGAAAACCATTTTTGACATGTTTCATCAGTCACAGCCCCTTCTCTATACACTGCACAAACTGTTTTTTGCATTTCATTTGCATTTTTACCTTCCTTAAAATAATAAAGCATGATACGTTGAAAATGTCACATTTTTCCATCTTCAATATTAAAATGACCACACAAAAATGCACCAATTTTGATGTTTTTTTAAGTGCATGTTGATATGACACCCGTCACAATACAATCTAACAAAATTGTTTCAAATGAAGTCAAAGACAACTAAGCATTACTAGGGCCATTTTATAGGAAAAACCAAACAAACTTTTTGGCCAAATCAATACATCTATTATTTATTTATTGTCAGTCTTCCCATTAAACTATAAAGTCCTCAGGGGTTGGGACTTTGTTTTGTTCACTGTGCTGAGTCTCCAACACCTAAAAGAGAGTCTGGTCCACAGAAGATACTCAAAAAAGCTTTGTTGAATGAATGAATATATTTTATGCTAATTTAAGTTATGCAATGTTGAAATGGTACCATGGCAAGTATTAGTGAAGCTTCACTTGGTTTGCAAAATTTGAAGTGATTCAAATATTTCCAAATTGTAAGTATTCCCCAAGATTCACACAATTTCAAAGCCACAGGAAAACGGTAAGCTATGTCTAAGCTGTTAACTATGTTTAAAAGGGAAACCTCTGTTTCTGGATTCCTAACACTTCCAACACCAAACATGTAGTGTTTTCCACACCAAGCAATTCTCCAGTTCTCAGGGTACTCAATTCTGACACTACTAACTGCCCAGAGCTAATAGCCCTTACCCCACAAGTCAAAGGCTCAGCCCCACAGATTGCCCCCCAACCTCAGGCACCAATTACAAGTAGTGGGTCCCAGGTTATTCACAACTCTGTCCAACTTGACTACAAATCAGAGCTTCCCATGACCGCCTCCTCAAGCTCAATAATTTCCCAGGGAAACAGTTTATTTATTATTACCACTTTATTATAAAGGATTCGACGTCAGAGCAGCCAAATGGAAGAGAAGCACAAGGGAAGGTATGTGGGAAGGGGCCCAGAGCTTCCCTGCTCTCCAGGTGTGCTGCCCGCCCAGCACCTCCACCTGTTCGCTAGAAGCTCTCCAAACCCCTGCGTTAGGGTTTTATGGAGGATTCATTATGTGGACATGGTTGAGTAAATCATTGGCCATTGGTGACTGAACTCAACTGCCAGCCCCTCCCCATCCCCAGCTGTCAAGGGGTGGGACAGCACGTTTCAACCCTTCAATAACAGGGTTGGTTCCTCTAGCCACCAGCCCCCACCCTCTAAGAGTCACTTCCTTAACAACAACTCAGGTGTGGTTGAAGGGGCTTGCTGTGAAAAACAAAAGTTGCTGCAAACACTTCTATCACTCAGGAATTCCAAGAGTCCCAGGAGGTCTGTGCCAGAGACTTGGGACAAAACCAAGTATTAATTTACTGTATTACATTAGGAGGTCTGCGCCAGGAACAAAGACCAAACACATTTTTTATTATATATAGTATCACAATGGTGGTACCATTGTAGCTGGAAACTCTGGGTTCAGTGCCCCTGACCCAAGCTATTCTTGAACATTGAAAAGCCTATGAGTGATTTTGATGACTAGTGTGCTATTATTTTATCCTTCACTAACATCATAATTTAAAACATGTGTGGTGCCAATAAAAATGTCACCTATGTATTCACTATATGCACGTGGTGAAAATTTGGCCTGAAATCCATGAACTCTGGAGAAGTTAAATGTGACCAAACATGCCATAAAGACTGCACCCTGAGACCCCACACTTGTTTCAGGGCGGGGGACTCTGCAAAAGCGTAGAGCCAGGCTGAGGAAACCTAAAACAACTCTAAGGCAAAGCCGAACAATGTGCTTTAAGAAGTTGTCCTGTTACTTTGTATTTATTTCTGTGTCCAAATAGATCTTGAATTTTTCCAGATAAAAGCCACCCTTTGCCTCAAACATGCCCCACCCCCTATGACAGGGTCCTTGTTTGCAGATCATGAGTCTCCGAGGAGCCTGGAGCCTCATTTCTCCACCTGAGGGCTTGAGGCAGGTGAGCAGACCCAGCCACCCAGGTATGAGGATGGGTCTCAAGGGGTCAGGCCCCTGGGAGCAGTTCCCCACCGTCCATGGCCAGCCCCTTAGCACAGGTTTCATCTCACCTTGACTGCAGGGGTTCCCATCAGCTCAGCTACCAGACTACACTGTACAGGCTTCCTGGGCAAGGCCTTTGCTTGTACCAATACATGGCTGCGCTGTGCAACAAAATCCTTCATGAGACCCCAAATAATGAATAGGCTATTTCTTCTTCCTTTGTTCTGAAACGGCCTCTTATCGGCTCATGCTAAACTTCCCCTCCCTCTTTCAAACACAGAATGAACCTCGAATGATACATAACTTCCCATATCCCTGGGGCCTCCACACAGGTCTGCACTGGGGAGCAAGAGTCACATGTGAAACCCTGAGATGGGTCAGTCCCTCGGTGCCTCACGTATCCCCCTCAGGCTTTGCCTATACCACTTGGGCTTCCGTTCACTGACCCAGACTCCCACCACTCTCCCTGCCCTCCGGCCTGCCATGTGCCTCTGACACTCTCAGTCCGAGGTAAGTCCGCCTGCAGCCACAGTCCTAATCAAAGACGGCTTCATTGATTTCCTGGCCTTCTCTTATGTGTTATCCTAGCTTCCAATCCCTTTCTCAAACTTTGCTCTTAAAAAGCAACTCCAAATGCCTGTTCTTAGAAAAATGAAACCCTGCCACCTTGAGGCTCAGGTCTGCCCCACCTCCTGCCCCCATGTACATGGAAGGTCATGGCCCCTGAGCCCATCCTTCCTCCTCCCATAAGTCGGCTGTGAGCCTGGCAGGTCTTCCCCTCTTCTGGGGTGGCCCATCCACAGGCTCGTCTCAGAGTTCTTTAGCCCCCTGCATCTCAGCCACGAGCATGAACGAATGTACCTGGGACCCTGCATTGTCATCCCCAACTTTAAACTCTACCTGGTTAGTTGGTAATTCTGGAACTTTCAACGTTGTAGTGGGAGCCACCACACTTGGTCTTGGACCACGCCGAGATGGCCAGCTCTCCAATCCATCTGTGCCCTTCCCACGTTCCTTCCTGCCGGGACTCCACCTGCACTCTCCATGCCCGAGCCCCGTGTTCGCCTTGCAAACTTACCCTACAAAACTCCAACTCTGGATGAAATCAGTTCTCTGATTTATGTTCATTCTCTCTCTCTCTCTCTCTCTCTCTCTCTCTCACACACACACACACACACACATACCCAGGCTGCTTAAACTGTCAGAGAGCATGTTCCAAGCATGAATGCCGTGCCACCATACCCCTGTGGCCTCCAGCCACAAGTGGCCTCTGTGCTGCCTGGCAGTTCTCTGTGTCTCCAGTCCACTCTCTGACTCTCTCAGATACTATTTCACGCTGTCTTTCATCTTCTTGTGAGACGTTTTCTATCACTTCCCCCATACCCCACCCCTAACTCCTTTAATGAACTTGTCTGCATCCCCACGCGCCTTTCCTCCTCTTCCTCCATCAATGGAGGAGTGTCCCTGCTGCTCCCAACTCACTGTTTCCACCTGCACTTTGGACCCCTCCTTCCCCTCCCATCCCTCAAGAACAGTGTTTGGCTGAGTGATGGCCCCAAAGCAGTGAGTCCTCATCCCTGGGACCTGTGAGTGTGACCTTATCTGGAAAGGTCTTTGCAGACGTGGTCAAGTTAAGGACCTTGAGATGAAGGGATTATATTGGATTATCAGGTAGACCCTACAGGTCATCACATGTGCCCTTAGAAGAGGAAGGCGAGGGACACCCAAAGTTCCCAGAAGCTGGAGGAGGCAAACAACAGATTCCCCTCTGGAGCTGTCGGAGGGAGCAGGCCTTGATTTCAAGAGTCCTAGCCTCCAGAACTACGTAAGAACACATTTCTGTTGTCTTAAAGCCACCCAGTGTGTGGGGGTTTGTTACAGCTGCCTCAGGAAACACTTCATTCCAGCAATGACTTCCCAGCCCCTATGCCTCATGTCTTTTCTCTCTGTGAGGGAAAGGTACTGTCAGAGACCAGGCAGCCTGAGGAAGGTGGCATGCTGGAGAAGGTCGGGGAGGTGACAATGGGGGACAGTCAGGATACTGGGACATGGGAAGAAGGGCTAGTGGGACTGGTGGGAGGCGAGGAAGGAGAGAGGCTCTGTCCACACTGACCACTCACTGTATTCCAGTTGAGGCTCAGACCCGGAACACAAAGATGAATAAGACACTCTGCCAACCAGTCGTCCACAGCCTGAGGCATAAGCTTATGCGTGGAAAGGAGATGAGGAGTTAGAGGCACCCAAAGGATCCTAAAGTGTAAGGGCACTTGGCAGGTGTTTGGGTTTTCCAGGACGGCCAGGAGTGTCCCTCTAAGTAAGCAACAGTCTCCTCTCAACAGCTTCTTTGGTGAGCAGAATAAAGAGCAAGAGAATGAAGGAGACAGGAGCAGTCACGGAAACATGCAGGGTGGAGGACGGGACTCGCAAACTCGTGGGCCAGGAACACAGGAGTTGACCTCTCAACTCTGCCAGTAACTAGCTAGGGGCTGTGGCAGAATTCTTCATGCTCAGATTTCTTTAGCCATGTAAGGATCTGGCTTGAGTAGGAATAAGCCTAAGTGCAAAGGGCCTGACTTGAAGAGACAGCCATTGCGAGGTAGCTGTTACTATTATGGAGTCACTGTTATAGATCCCCAGGTTCTGCTTATGCGCTGTGATGAACACTCCAAGAATTCATCAACTCCCACCTTCAAAGTAACTGCCACCTTGGAGATATCCCCAACAAAGATGAGCTGAACACACTTGACCACGTCCGTAAGGATGCAGGAGAAATCCCGGGTGACAATGCTGGTGTTCTTTTGTACCAGCACTGGACTGTGGGCATTTCCACTTTTATTCTTAGAGTTTTCCTCAAAAGGAAGGAAGAATTTCACTTTTATACAGGCTCTGTGAAGCCATTTTCAATATGAAAATTTAGCTGTGGTCAATGCCTTGCACTTAATAATGTTTAATACATGTTTTGTGGGAAAGGAAGATACCCTTCACAGACTGTACTTTGGAAACAGATGGATGTGGGAGCCGGAACTCCCACACCTTTTAACAAGAAGGAACTAGTGTAGCCCCATCCCAGCTTATGCCACGGGGTGACCATTCGGAAGCTCTGCACCTCCTCTCTGTCAACACACACTCTACCTGGTGCCCAGGTGAAGCACGTGGAAAAAAAAAACTGGCTGTACATCCCTGGGAAAAACACACAAGAAATGAGATGAAACGCTCTACTTAATTGGCCTGTGTAGTCTTACAACCTGTTTTTCTGCTCTTTTCTGTTTTACAAGCATCTGTCCAGACTTTCTCCTGCTGTCATCACCAGCAGCGCTCAGGCCTGGACATGCCTCCAGCACTACTACTGCTCTGTCTGTACAGGTCCCTGCAGACTGGTCTTGCTCATCCAAAAAAGCTAAAATGGGTGGTGGTTGTTTCATGTCAGACTAGAGGAGTTAGGCACTTTGTCTATAAATTCGAGCCAGAGAATAAGGCCTAGGGCTATACGTTAACCTTCCAAACAATTTCCAACATAGAAAAGAGGCATGCAAGCTTACTCTCTTCTCCAATAACTCCATCCCTCACGTCTCTCTCAGAGACAGGAAGGGGAGTAGTGAGGAGGGAAGGACAGAGGGAGAGAGAGGCTACAATGCTGTGTGTACAGCGATAGGGTATCTCGGTCCCTGGGTGGAGGTGTGGTTTGAAAATCATGTCTGTAAGCTCAGAAAGAAAACCTATATTTATTCTTTTCTTTTCAACTTATCAAAATTCAGACAAGAATGCCTGAACATTGAGACCAAAGCCCAGAGAACCTGACTGAAATAGTGCATTCGGGGGGTCTAGGCTCCATACTAGGTTTCAAATACATGAAGGTTAAACAAACTGACAATTGCCAGTAAGAAGAAGACAGTGCTGGCTGATTCCATACCAGACAAACTTACCTATGGGGGAACAACAATTC
The DNA here is from genome assembly GCF_004126475.2 of Phyllostomus discolor. NCBI lineage: Eukaryota > Metazoa > Chordata > Mammalia > Chiroptera > Phyllostomidae > Phyllostomus > Phyllostomus discolor. The sequence continues at coordinate 111,093,763 of NC_040904.2, forward strand.
AAATGACTGTGGCTCTCTCATAAAAAGCCACAGGAGCAAGAAGGGAAGTGTATGCCTTCAAAGTAAAAGAAGTCATTCCCAGCATGTTCTAAAATAAGTGCCAAGAGTAGTTCATCAGACAGAAGGGAAATAATACCAGGAGGAAACTTGGAATGTCAGGAATGAAGAAAGAGCAACAAAAATGGTAAGTATCTGGGTAAATAGAATAGACTATTCTTTTCCTATTGAGTTATTTAAATTTTTTGACAGGTTGACAGTGAAAACAAAAATTGTAACAGTGTCTGGTGGGGTTTTAATGTATATAGGTGTAATATATAAGACAAGGATACTAAGGGGGAGTTAAGGTACCATTATAGTGGTAAGGATCTTACATTCAACTTAAGTGGTAAAATATTGCTTTTAAGTGGACTTTTAAAAGTTAAATATGTTTATTATAATTCTTACAGCAATAAACACTCATAGAAAAAGATATACTCAAGTAAAAAATAATGAAAAGACAATATTGAAAAATAGTCAAATAACCTAAAAGAAGGCAGGAAAGGAAACATAAAAATAGAAAATAATAAAATTGTAGGCCTAAATCTAAAATATCATTAATTACATTAAATATAAATGTTGTAGCCCTGGCTGGTGTGGCTCAGTGGATTGAGCATGGGCTGCGAACCAAAGGGTCGCCAGTTCAGTTCCCAATCAGGGCACATGCCTGGGTTGCAGGCTGGGTCCCCAGTGGGGACCACATGAGAGGCAACCACCCACTGATGTCTCTCTCCCTCTCTTTCTGTCTCCCTTCCTCTCTCTCTAAAAAAAAAAATAAAATCTTTAAAAATAATAATAAATAAATAAATAAATATAAGTGTTCTAAACACACTAATGTGCTTAGAACAGAGTTTAAGTAATGTGTTTAAGATAGAAACTAAATAAATTTAAAAAGATACAACTCAACATATTGTCACTTAAAATATGATATACACACAAGTCTAGAGACATGCCACATGAATGAAAGAAAGCTAGAATGTCTACAATAACATCGGGCAAACTAGACTTCGAGGAAAAAAATTACCAGAGATAAAGAAGGCTATTACGTAATGATAAAAGGGTCAATTAACCAAGAAGACATCATATCCCTAAAATTAAAGCTTCAAAATATATAGAACAAAAACTGATAGAACTAAAAGGAAAAATAAAGAAGTCCACAAATATTCTTGGAGTATTCAATCCCTTTCCCATTAATAAGTAAAACTAGTAGCAAATCAGCAAGAATATAGGTAAACTAAACAATACCATCAACCAGCTGTATCAAATGGACATTGATAGGACAGTATGCAATACAACAGCAGATTATACATACTTTTTAAGGGTATATGGAACATTCTCCAAGACAGACTACATACTATGTCATAAATAAACCTTAGAAAATAAAAGAAATCATACAAAGTATGGACTATAATGGAATAAATGATAAAATAATAAGATAATCTACAAAAAAAATTTGGAAATTAAGCAATACCTTTCTAAATAATGGGTCAAAGAAAACATCTCAAGGGAAATTAGAACATATTTTGAATTAACCAAACATGAAAATATAACATATCAAAATTTGTGGGATGTAGTTAAAGTAGTGCTAAGAGGGGAATTTTTAGCATTAAAAGCTTATATTAGGAAAAAAGAAAGCTCTTAAATAAATAATCTAAGCTTAATACTTAATAAAATACAAAAATAAGAGCAAAATAAATGCAAAGCAAGTAAAAGGAAGAAAGTAATAAAAAGCAGAAATCAATAAATTGAAAACAGAAAAATAATAAATAAAAATCTATTTTTTGAATAGAGCAAAATAAAACCGATAAACTTCTATAAAGACTGTCAAAGAAAAAAGTAGACATAAATGACTAATTTCAAGAATAAAGGAGGAAATATTTCAAGAATAAGTGAGGAAATATTACCATAGGCCCTAAAGACATTAAAAGGCCTAATAAGGGAATACTATGTATAGCTCTACATAAATAAATTCAAAATTTAGATAAAGTAGGCCAGTAACTCAAAAATCACAAGTTAAACAAGTCATTCAGGACGAAACAGATAACTTCAATAGTTCTACAACTATTAAAGAAATTGAGTATGGTGTTGTATGTGTATTAAACTACTGCGGTGAATACTTCATAAAGTATACAAGTGTTTAGCCACTATGCTGTAAACCTGAAACTAATATAATGTTGTATACCAATGGTAATTGAATAATAAATTAAAGAACAAGTTTAATTGATAGTTTAAAATGTTTCAAAATGATATTTCGAGGCCCAGATGATCTTACTGGTGAATTCTACCTAACATTTAAAGAAGAAGTAAAATCAATTCTACACAATCTCTTCCAGAAAATAGAAGAGGAGAAATAATTCCCAATTTATTCCGCAAACCCAGTGTTATCCTGATGCCAGAACTGGACATGAACAGCACAGAAACAAGAACAAACCGTGGATGGTTGTCCCACGTGAGCATCTGCATAACAACTCACACCAAATGGCTAACAGATCAAATCCAGCAACATTTAAAAGAATAATATACCACCACCAAATAGGGTTTATCTTGGGAGTGCAAGGCTTGCTCAATATCCAAAGTTCAAGTAATGTAATCGACCATATCACCATCTAAATAAGAAAAAAACATGATCATAAATACAGAAAAAACATTTGACAATATTCAATAACTATTCATGATAACAACTCTCAATAAACTAAGAATAGAAGAAAATTGCCTACTTCTTTTAAAAAGGCATCTATAAAAGAACCCACAATTAACCTCATATAATAATGAAAAACTAACTCTACACTTGTCCCCTAAGATGGCAAACAAAGTAAGGACATGACTCTCACCACTCTGATCCAACACTACACTGGAAGTGATAGCCAGTGCAGTAACACATGCAAAAAAAAAAAAAAAAAAAGATAAAGAAGAAAAGAAAGAAAGAAAGAAAGAAAGAAAGAAAGAAAGAAGGAAAAAAAGAAAGAAAGAAAGAAAGAAAGAAAGAAAGAAAGAAAGAAAGAAAGAAACTGTCCTTATTTATAGACAACAAAAATCTCAAGGGGAAAAACAAAACTTCCTGGAACTAAGACAGTAGTTTAGCAAGGTCACAGGACACATGATGAACAAACAAAAATCCAGCCTGTTTTCATGTACTAGCAATGAACAACTGCAAACCAATTTTTAAAAAAACCTTTTCCTTCCTTCCTTCCTTCCTTCCTTCCTTCCTTCCTTTCTTCCTTCCTTCCTTCCTTCCTTCCTTCCTTCCATTTTTAGATTTTTATTCATTTACTATTTTTATTGGCTTAAAAGTGCTTTATTTTAAAATTTCTTTATTTAATTTTTTTTTATTGTTGTCTCCATTTTTTCCCCACCAGCCCCCCTGCCCCACCTCCCACCCTCAATCCTACCCCTCTTTGGCTTTGTCTACATGTCCTTTATACATGTTTCTTGACAACCCTTCCCCTTTTCTCCCCTGTTATCCCCTCCCCACCCCACTGGTTGCTGTCATTTTGTTCTTTATTTCAATGTCTCTGGTTATATTTTGCTTGCTTGTTTGTTTTATTGATTAAATTCCACTTATAGGTGAGATTATACGGTATTTAGAGAGAGGGGAAGGGAAGGAGAAAGAGAGGGAGAGAAATGTCAATTCGTGGTTGCTTCTTGTGTGTCCCCTGCTGGGGACCTGGCCTACAACCCAGGCATGTGCCCTGACTGGGAATCGAACCAGTGACCCTTTGGTTCATACCACCAGCATTCAGTCCACTAAGCCACACCAAGCCAGGGCTGCAAACCAATTTTTTAAAACATGATTTGTCATAGTTTTCCTCAAAATGAAATAAGTTAAGGTTATCAGATTTAGTATATTAAAATAGAGAATTTTATTATTTATGGAATAATGTTTAGTATATTACATGAAACATACTTACACTAAAAAGTTGTTCTTTATCTGAAATTCAAATTTAACTGGACAACTTATATTTTATTTGGCAGCCCTAATTTAGGAATAAATCAAACAAAACATGTACAGGACTTACGTTTTAGAAACTATACAACACTGATAAAAGAAACAAAAGAAAATCTAAAATATGAAAGATGTGATATGCTCACAAATTGGAAAATATAACATAGTGAAGTTTTCAGTTTTCCCAAAACTATTTTATAGATTTTATACAATTTCAATAAAAATTCCAGTGGGATTTTTTGTAGATATAGACTACTTAATTTTTAAATGTATACAAAAAAGCAAAGGAACTAAAAGAACTAAAACAAACCTGGAAAAGAGGATGCATTTGGAGGAACTGTACTGCCCAATATAAAGACTTACTATAAAGCCACAGTGAGTCTGACAATGTTGTATTGCTGGAGGGTGAGACACACAGACCCATGGAACAGAAGCGAGAGCTCAGAGATAGACCCCCATAAACATGGCCAACTGACTTCTCACAAAGTTGCAAAAGCAGTTCAATGAGGAAAGGGCAGTCTTTTCAGCAAATGGTGCTGGCAAAATTGGAGATTCATATCCATAATAAATGAACCTTGACTTATACCTCATATCTCATACAAAAATTAACTTAAAAAGTAGGGAGGAAGCCCTGGCTGGTGTAGCTCAGTGGATTGAGCGCAGGCTATGAACCAAAGTGTCGCAGGTTTGATTCCCAGTCAGGGTACATGCCTGGGTTGCAGGCCATAACCCCCAGCAGCCGCGCGTTGATATTTCTCTCTCTCTCTATCTCCCTCCCTCCCCTCTCTAAAAATAAATAAATAAAATCTTTGAAAAAAAAAAGAAAAAAGTGGGGAGGGACCGTTCTGTGGGTATCATTTCATGGAGAGTGTTCTATAGGGGATTATTCATGGGGGCCAGTCGGTAAAAACCAATCAATCCATGGAGACCATTCCATGGGGATCATTATTGCTAAACAATTAGAATAACTTTATATTATTTACATGGAAGAATCATATACATAATGTTTGCTATGTATATGTGAGGGCCACATGAGTTGAATAGGAAGGCATGAAAATCTTTGAACTGCCTGAAAGAGGTTTTGCACTCAAAGTGTTCATAGGGACACTTTGCCCCTCTGTAAGAAAATGGGGCACTTAAAGGAAGAGAAGACAAGAAAGGGGAGAAGACAGTGTCCCTGAAAATACAATGTGGTTTTCCTCTACATACCTTGCCATGACGCACTGCCCACCAGGACCACTGAGAAGAGAATACAGAGGGGATTTGAGACCAAAAGGATCACCAAGGTCTCAGGGTCAGAGAGCCTGGAAAAACGAGCTCAGTCTTGTCCAAGTCAGAAGACTGAAAAAAGTAACAACAAAAGCAAATATTCACTCAACAATATCTATTCAATGAATACGTACTGAACACCTGCAATGGGACAAGTCATATTGACCCATTGAACTGAGGACAAAATAAGCAGGACAGTGTCAATCTGAAGGAGTTCACATTCTGGTGTGGAGACTGCATGGCAGCTGAGAGACAGACAAACAAGTACGCACGTACATTAGTAAAGAAAATAAGCAGGTGGTGAGGCAGCGAGGGCCTGAGGCAGGAGGCAGGGAGGGCTGCTTTACAGAAGCCGGAGAGGGAAGGCCTCGCAACAGGTCACAGAGGACTCATCCCCTGAGCTTGTAAAGGTGAAGTCCTGGCCCTGAGGCTCAAGGCCAGAGGAGAATCTTCGGAAACCTGGGAGCCCGGGACCAGCTGGGCAAAGGAAAAGAAAATACAAAGAAAGAAATGAACTGGCGATTCACCCAGCCTGGCGTTGGGTTGGTATAGCACGGGAGACTGAGCCCAGTAGACCGTGGTTCCTGCTGTGTGTAACAAACAGGTGAGGAAAATCGGGGGCTGGCCTTTCTGGACGGGGAGAAGAGACTCTGCTTTGGCTGTGCAATGTAATGCAGAGACAAACATCTTTCATTTGAAAGATTATTTTGATAAAAAGTTGCCCTAGTGGTTAAGACAAAAAGCCTTAATGTTAGGGTCAGAAGGCATCTGAGGTGCCTGGGCGCGTGCCAACTGTGATGATCAGCCCTGAGGATGTGGGCCAGGCTCAGGGTGGTGCAGAGGACCAGCAGTGAGGCCTTTAGCCTTCAGGCCTCCATGGCAGTCCCCACTGCTCACATGAAGAGCACCGAGACAGTCGATGAGAATCACCTATTGTTACACATACACTTAGTTCTATGTGTGTCCAAGTTCATAGTTCATTCATTCAACAAACATTTTGAGCACTTACGATAGGTTAGGTAGATGAATAAGACATAACTTGTGTACTTAAGGAGCTCATGAGGCTATGACAATGTGAAACAGATTCTATTCTTATAGACATAATGTCACGGAAGCAAGAAGTAGAGTGCTCAGGATCCCCAGCCCTTTGGTAAGGGTGCTCCAGAGAAACAGAACCAATAGGAGACAGAGATTGACAGGTAGGTGGATGGATAGAGAGATAGAGAGGGAGTTAGGTAGATAGATAGATACAGATGTACTGTAAGAAATCGGCTCACGTGATTATGGAGGCTGAGAAGTACATTTTTTTAAATTAATTAATTAATTATTTCATTTTAATCCTCACCAGAGGACATTTTTCCATGGTTTTGAGAGAGAAAGGGAGAAGGGGGTGGGGAAAAAGAGAGAGAGAGAGAGAAACATCGATCAGTTGTGTCCAGTGTGGGCCCTGAATGGGGATCGATTCTGCAACCTAGGTATGGGCCCTGACCAGGAATTGAACTCACAAGCTTTCAGTGCACAGGACAATGCTCCAAGCAACCAAGCCACACTGGCCAGGGCAAGAAGTACACTCTCATTCTATAGAAGGTGACTACACATCTCAGTTTGCCCTAGCCTTGGTTTACGGTTGTCCCCACGTGCCAGCTGGACACCCAGGAGAGCTAATGGTGTACATTCTGGTCTGATCTAAGTTTGAAGGCAGAAGACAGGTGTTCCCGCTTGAAGACAGTCAGGCAAAGAGAGCAAATTCTCCCTCCCTCCGCTTCTTCGTCCACTCAGTCCTTCAGTGGATTAGATGAGGCCCCGCCCACACAGGGGAGGGTAATTGCTCTACTTGGTCTATTGATTCATGTGTTAATCTCATCCAGGAACACCCTTACGGACATAGCCAGGATAACATTTGGCCAAATATCTGGGCACCCATGGCCCAGTCAAGTTGGCACATAAAATTGACCATCACAGATGGGCAAGAAGAGTAGAGCAAACTGAGCTAGAGGAGTAGAAAGAAATCAAGAGAAGGCAGAATGGGGGGACTGACAGGCAGGGAGCGTTTCAAGGAGGAAGAACAGAGGTGGACACTGGGTTGGTCATAACATCACTGGGGAGCTTGGGGCAGGGCCGGGCACCATGCAGTAGACTGTGGAGCACAGAGAATGAAAGGGGACACAGAAACCCGGGCAGATTCTTTCTAGAAGTTTCGTGGTGGGAGGTGGAAACGACAAGCACATGGAGAGGGTGGGCTCAAGGGAGGGGATTTTGTTTCTGTTTCTTTTTCCTGGGAGACTTGAGTGCATTGTGTTCTGATGGGAAGGACCCAATAGGGAGGGGAAAGAAGGCTGAAGACAGAGGGAGAACGTCCCTCAGGGCAGGGCGACCAGGCTCTGTGTAGGCAGAGCCCTCCGTTTCCTTTCTCACTCATGGGGGCGGGGGGGGGGGGGGGGGGGGGGGGGAAGGATGGGGACAAACAGAGCGTCTTTGTTAGAAGCCTGAGGACAGTGCCATCTGACCAATTAACACAGTCCTTGTGTCCCGTGAGCCCTGGAGGCTGCGGTCTAACCGGTGGACTTCTAGCAGTGGGAGATCAGGCAGGTGACTCAGCCTGCCTTCGTCTGCCTCCCCACCAGAAGTGTGGGGAGTGGCCTAGCCTCCAAGGGTTATTGTGAGGACTCATTGAGAAATGACATTTAAGCATTTTCAGTGTTTGCAACTGTGTCTAGTACTTATCACCATCAACACTGGTATTAGTATATCTACCTTTATTGGTAAAAATCAATTATAAAGACTATTGTTTCAGTCTTCCTTTTTCTTTTTTAGAAACAAAGACACATAAACTCTTTCCTGTTGCCATTCCCGTGGCCCCGAGGGCCAGGCGGCGCCCCCTCTGCACAGCCAGCTGTCCTCCAGAGGAGGTGAAGGCTGGAGTTCGCCTCTCCTGGAAGAGCGGGGAAGCTCATTCACTGGTTTGGTGGCAAGCCAAGCAGATCTGGAAGGCTCTCACTTGTGCAGAGTATGCACACATGTCGTCTCTCTACCGTGTGGCTTTCTGGCAACACAATGCAGAGATTATCAGCGAAGGCGTGAGTCGCAATGCTGTTCTGGCTTTGGGCTCACTGTAACACTGGCATACAGATGGAAGCTGTGACAGGCTGGGCTGGGCCAGCTGTATTCCAGCCCCACAACGAAGTCCACATTGCAGAGGCCAACCCCATTCATCTGGACCAGCTGTGAGCCTTGGTTGAAGGGCCCCAGGCTCCTGCTCACTTCTCAGTCAGGGTTCATGTCCCTCCAAGACCCAACATGTCCCAGCATCATCTAGAGCAGAGGCACAGCCTGTGACGGCTGAGTCACTCCACTGTCATAAATGCCCTCTCATTTTCCAATATCCTCGTTTAAATATACTGTCGATATCCACATCATGGCACAGGAATGAGACAGTAGCCTTAGAAACCGAATCTCAGAGCTTGGAGCTTCCCCTAAATCATATCTTAGCAAAATATCTACAGAGCCCAAACCAGTTCTTGACTTTCTAGGAAAATGTCAGTGTGGGGTGGAGGCCTGTGTTCGTACCCCTCTGACTAAAACAACTTCCTCCTTCCTGCCTGTGTATCTTCAGAGAATCCGCAAGATTCCATTCTTGGTACTATTTCCTCATGGGAATTTTGTGCACATCTTTTTAATGTCCTTCTCTGCCCTGAGTCTGGAGTAGCTTTATAAAGTGGCCTGGGCACAGCAGCATTTTGAGACGTTCTCCTGGTGTATGTTCTGGAAAGAGGGGGCACACCGGTCTTGGAAAGATTCCTGTGGCCAGCATGAGCTCTGGGTTGCATTCCTGGAAGGCAGAGGGGGAACAACATTCTCCATTACAGACTGTTTCTGAATAACTCCATTCTGTGAGGATGGTCACACATCTCAGATTGTCCCAGACAGTCTTGGTTTACGGCTGCTGTTCTTTTCCCCTCAAAAGTGTCCATAGTTATCCTTGGTCTCTGTGATGTGGCAGCTACACCTTTACGCTTCCGAAGCCTTCCTGGTAATTGGAAGTTGTTTATAACTGAATTGTCTGCTAGGGGAAGGTCTGATAAAGATTCCTGTCAGTTGGAGGAGGGAGAATAGGGGGCATTTGGCAACACACTCTGCACTGCATGGCACCCTCACAACTGGAGATCCCCAGGTGCTTTCAGGGGGCGTTTCCCTGTCACCAGCCTTCGTGGTTCTCAGAGCAGAGAACTGCCTCAGAGCAGGGAATGTCCCTATCACAGGCTACTGACTCGCAAGGAGAGAAATTGAAGGGTGGGCAGCCCTGGTCTCTGGCTCTCCCCTGGCCAAAGCCTTCCTGGCTACCACAGGACTCCAGAGAGTCAGGCCTTTCAAGGACAGACCTTTACTGAATGCCCATAGTAAAGGGACCAGGAAGCTCAAAGAGAAGAGCCCCAGTGGGCCAGTGCCTGCACGTGGTAGATACTAACTAAGTGCTTGTTGACTGAGCTCTGCATTTGCTGCCTGACTAAACACACACCTGAAGAAGATGGTGACATGGTAACCAACATCTGGAGCTGTCGTTGGAGCCAGGAGGAAACGCAGCCTCCTCTCACAGCACCTGAAACACTACTCCTGCCTCTCTCCCACCCAGAACTCACAGAAAATCAATCCTCCAGGCAGCGGTCCAGGACAGAGTGGCCCCAGCCACCCGCTCCTGCAGCTGTGGGGTGAGCACGGGAGAAGCCACATGTGCACACAGCTGAGTCTGAGCCCAGGTCCGGCCACTGTGTTGATGGGAAGTGGCTGTGCTCAAGACTGCTGCACCTCCCCTGCTTCACCTCAGTCCCCAGGAGGGGGCAAACTGAGGCTCCGGCAACCTCCCTGAGTGCAGAGGGGCCAACTTCTCTCTGCCCTGTTTACCTCACTTCTAGCAACCTCCCTCTCTTGGCTCTCTCTTTCCCAGGATCGTGGAGGCAATACAGTTAGAAATCAAAACAGACTTGAAAGCAAAAGTGTTGGCAGAAATAATGAAGGGTCACTTCATAGGGATGAGATGATAACACTCAGAGTTTCCCATTAGTGTTGCCGTTTGGTGCTCTTGGCTGTGCATAATGGTATTATAAACATTTTTGAATGTAGGTCAAAATTATTTTGAATATAATCAATTGATCAAGAAGCTTTAACAATTTTATGTATTTAATAACATAGCTTCAAATATGTAAAGCAAAAAAGAGAGACAGAACTAAAATGGTAAATAGACAAACAGAAAAACATAGTAGGGATTTTGATATATTTCTCTCTGTAACTGACAAACAGATAAAAGTCAGCAAGGACATGGAGTTGGACAACCCAATTCATCTCTCTGGAAACAGTTTGGCATTATCTTTAAAATTATGGACATGCAAACCCAGAACTTCCAATCCCAGGTAGGGACGGCAGAGACGCACGTACAGCACGACTGGGACTCAAAAACGTTCAAGACCGCACTGCCCACTGCCAAGGACGGCAACGGACGGCCAGTTCCCCGTCTGCAGCCGTGTGAGTGACGGCTGCCGCCCGTCCACACGAGTCCTGCACTGCGGCGGCAGTCAGAGAGCACGTAGCAGCGAGATGGCTCTCAATGGGAAAGAAGCAAGATGAAAAAATTTCGTACAGTATGATTCCATCCCTGTAAAGTCTAAAAACAATGCAAGCTGCAGTTTATTGTTGAAGATGCATACGGAAGTGATCCTGGAAAGTAAACAGATGCTCCTCACAAGAGGCCGGCGGTCCCGGGGGGTGACACGCGCAGTGGCGGGATCTAGTCGAGCCGGGACAGGCAGTGGTGATGCAGCACTTAAAACTGTACGTGCGCTTTTATGCAAGTGTAGGTTTGTTGGTTGTATATATCAGTAGAAGCAACATTTGCAAAAACTTCACAGAGGCTGGGCCCTGGGAGGGGTCCTGCCCGGAGAAGCTGTGCCTTCTCTTCCTCTGCTCCTTTCACTCACCTGTCTTCCCCTCGCCTTCGACCTTCACTCGCCCCTCCCCACCGCAGTTCCATCCCCCTCACCCTTCAGCTGGCCCAGGGTGGCCACGTGCTACCGGTCCTGAGGTGAAGGCTCCTGTCTCTGCCTCCCCCGCCCAGCCCGGGCAGTGTGAAGGCCCTTCCTAGACAGGAATGCCTATTTCCTCCCACAGGAAGATTCAGGGGCGGCTCAGAGGAAATGCTCACGCAGCCCGGTTTTGTTCTGGGCCCTGAAGCTGCCTCCAGTGTGGCATTCTCCACAGGGTCCACACTGGTTTGTAGGATCCATGTGGGGCTTTGTTGTCATGAAAGGTGTGCATTTGCCTTCACTTCTCCATCTTGGACATATCAAGGGGAGGGCGCACTGTGTTGGGAGAGAATTTAGAGATTTAGGGTCTTCAACCCGTTAGCATCATCTGTTCCCAAAGGTCAGTACCAAGGGGTAGAGGCAGAAGGGGCAGAAATTAAAGTTAGGCCCCCCAGGGTAAAGTCTCTGAACCATGCTCTTTCCCTTCCTCAGCCAGAAATACTCACATATGGTCCCTAAGGTGACCTGGGGACATCTCTGGTCCATGCCGGGGTCCCAGTCAGGTCCCTAGACTTCCAGGAACCACTTTTTTTCCAGTTAGATTGCTGATGCCTGTATATAAAGTAGATTCCCATAAACGAATATTTTTCAAAGGCTTTTAAACCACGAAGAGCTGACCTGAAGCCTGAGACATTTAAGCCTGGAGCTCAGTTTTCTTCAGTGTGGGAACCTTGCCAATGGTATTCCCCAAAAGCCACTGCCCCCAAACAGGCGGGAACCACCCCCATGGACACCAGTCCACCTCCCCTGACCCTGCAGGTCCCACCACAGGCCTCACGGCTCCCTGGACAGGTCCACTGCCAAGACAAGCAAAGAGCAGGCTTTTGTTCTCTCCTAGCTCCGTCCTCCTCACTGGGAGGAAGAAAACCAGAATTGCAGAAGAAGGAAGTAGCTCCCAAGCTGGGAAAACTGGTCCTAATGGTGAAGTAAATCAAGTTCTGCCTTATTCTCTCATAAACAAAGCCGTCCCCTCTCTGACCCACAGGAAATGCCACAGTCCTGAGGAAGACACAGCAGGCTCCTGTTCCTTCCATTTCAGCTACTTGAAAGCAGGCCAGACCCCCTCTCTGCCCCCTCTACCCTGTGTTCCCCCACCCTGTCCCTCTCAGGCATCTCACCATGGGCCTGGTCAGACCTCCAGGGCACCCTGTCCCTCCACAGTGCTGGACACTTCTGCTTTGCTTCCTAGGAGCTCCTCTCACTGGTCTTTGTGGGCATCTCTGTTGGTTCCTTTTCTGTCCCATTTGTGACTTCTTGCTTCTGTTCTTGCCCCCTTATAGTCCATTTCCCTTAGCAGCCAGGGTGACCATGTGGAAATAGAAATCAGACCTGGCCAGCCTCCTCAAAACGCCCCAGGGGCCTCCCCTCATTTAGAGGATAAGATCCAAAGTTCTTCCAAGAGTTCCCACACCCTTGCTGACCTGACACTGCCTGTGTCTCGTCTCCCTTGCCCCTTAGCTCTCACCTTCCAACCTGCTCCTCCAGGCAGACCAGCCTCCTCACTCCCTGTAAGTACACACAACTCAGGCTGGCTCGGGGGTCTGTCCCTCTGCCCCAGATCCTCCTCCCTTAGGGCCTTATGTGGCTCTGCACCCCACATGTGACTCCTGTCTCTGCTCCAATGTCTCCTCATTAGAGAGGCCCTTCCTACCTCTGCCTCTCCATCTGCTTACCCCGTATAGTTCACACATGAGCACGGTGTGTGTTTCCCACTTGCTTACTGCAGTCTGCTTCGGTAGAACGTACATTCAGATGGTAGGGACTTTGTTGGTCTTACTCATTTCCACATTCCCAGAACCCAGCATGCTGACACACAGTAGGCACTCAAAAGTATGTGTGAATGGATGAATCAATGATAAAAAATTATATAAATACATTAAACATTCTATCTTAAATTAAAACAAGTATATGATCACGCTTTGACTGGTGTTGCTCAGTGGGTTGAGCATCATCCTGCAAACTGAAGGTCTCCAGTTCGATTCCCAGTCAGGGTGCGTGGCTGGGCTGCGGGCCAGGTCCCCAGATGGGGGTATGCGAGAGACAACTGATCAATGTTTCCCTCACACTGATCAATGTTTCTCTTCCTCTATTTTCCCCTTGCTCTATAAACAAACAAATAAAATCTTAAAAAACACAAAAGTATATGGTCATTTATTTGCTAATATTTTGAAAAAAGGCCAAAGCTTTGTCTTTACTAATATGGTGCCCTCATTGGGATCCTGGCTGTCTCCCTTTTTTTTGGATGTCATACCTATAATGTGTCATCCACAATTTCAAATGTCAATTTCTTTAAAGCAGGCTGAGATCTTAAAAGCTCTTGAAAAACAATTTCAGTACATAATCCTTCCATATTTTCATGACTTTCCCCCAATCTCCACTATACTTATTTTAAAGCAAATCTTTAAGTCACCCTGCCTTACTGAGTTTTTCCAACAAGTCAGTTTTCAAAGGAACAATTCTTCCTTTTTATACTCATTATAGTAGCTTACATAATATTTAATTGGCTAACACACATGTAATTAAATTACTTAAGTATGATAGCTTGTATTATGGGCATGAGCTGGTTTGGGAAGAAACACTACTCAAGTCAGAGGTGGGAGGTGAACTGGAGAGCTACCCGTGTTCTCTGCCACCTGCCAGAGGGTTTGCTATGGTGAGCTGCCTTAGAGGGGCTCAGACAATAGAACTTCTTCTGTTCAGTAATCCCCCCCATCCTCAATGGTGCATCTCAAGACCCCCAGTGGATACTGAAACTGCAAATATTACTAGCTTTTTCCGATACATATATACCTTTTCAGTTACAGGAAACACTTGACGACTTCTCTTTGGCACATCCGATGCCAGCATCACTACTCTTGTGCTTTGGGACCATTGTTAAGTCAAATCTGCATTATGTGAACACAAGCGCTGCTACCTGGACAGTTCATCTGATAACTGAGACGCCTACTATGTGACTGATGAGCAGGGAGTGCACACAGTGTGGAGACACTGGACAGTGGGATGAGTCACAGCCCACGTGAGAGATTTCATCACACCACTGAGAACAGAATGCGCTTCACAATTTACGAATTACTTATTTCTGGAATTTTCCATTTAATGTTTTTGGACTGCATTGACCGTGGGTAGCTAAAGGCATGGAACGTGAAACTGAAGACAAGCAGGGACTACAATGGTATACAAATCCCCGACACGAGCACCTGGCCATTCCAGTGCAGACTGCATGGATGCCGCAGGAGCAATAGAATAAAATAAGCAAAATTAGGTTGGCTACATGCAACAAGGACCAGACAGCACACAGGCAAGGAACTTTCCTCTGCCCCTCCTGGCCAACGTGATACCCTCGTGAAGGCACTGAAGTTAGTATGGAGCCATAATGAATGTTGGGTTTCAAGAAATAGAATTATTCTATGTTATTGGTTAATAAACTGAACTTAGTTCTCATGCTCCAGTAAGAATGACTGAACAGTTGTTCTCAATTATTTTGTGGTCCTTTATTTAAAAAAAAATTAAAGATTTTATTTATTTATTTTTAAAGAGAGGGGAAGGGAAGGAGAAAGAGAGGGAGAGAAACATCAACTCGGACTTGCCTCTCATGTGCCCCCTACTGGGGACCTGGCCCACAACCCAGGCATGTGCCCTGACTGGGAATCAAACTGGCAACCCTTTGGTTCACAGCTCATTTCAATCCACTGAGCTATACCAGCCAGGGCTCCCTTCTTGTTTTTTCACAGTCACATCAGACCCAAGACTTATCCATGAGAAAGACTGATGCCCAGTGACTGTGAAGCTCACACAATGTGACCTGCTCACAACATCTTTGACCACTGGCATCTGCAGGGCCCAGAACCCTTCCCTGGTCTTCACTGCTTCCCTGTGTGCCTTGCAGTGGCCTTGAACTTTTAGTGAGCAACATAACCAAAATGCTTTTACTAAATAAACATCCTAATATGCTCTCTAGGTGACAGCTCTCCTCAAAAATGTCAAATAGAAATGTGATACTGTGTGTCAGAGTGAACCTTCCAAAGAAGGCCACACAGTGTCTCCCACCCCACCTGCTCTTCCTGCAGTATGACCCCAACATCACTCCCACCTCATGGTGGGAGGTATGTCCACTTCTCTGGAACTTGGGCAGACCTTTGGGGCAGCCTCACCCAACCTTCTACATGCAGCAGAAGCGATGCCATGTAACTTCTGAGGGGAGTCACAATGCCGTGCTCTCCTGCCCTGTTCTCGTGAATCCCAGACACCCTCTGGTGAAGAAGCGCAAGCCAGCCCCCCGGTGGAGAAACCACAGGGAAGGCCGGGTGTCACTCTGCCAGGAGACAGGTCAGTGGAGGTCCCAGCTAACAGCCCCCCTCAACCTACAGATGACTCCAGACCCTAGCTTCCAGGTTGTTCCCAGCCTGGGCCTGATATTCAGGGGCTGAGATGAGCTGTTCCTGCTGTGTCCTGACCCAGACAATTTATGAGCATAATAAAATGATTACAATACACCATTATACTTCAGGGTAGTTTTTTAGGCAGGAATATTATGTGGAGAGCTGATTTAAAAGCTCACTATCACAGTTCATAATTTCAAGATGCCTCTGAATGTCCTATGAAACACCATGCTTATTTAGAATTTGAAACAGTGAAAACAACCAAGCTTAGTAAAGAAACATCCAGTATATGGAAAATTACATACCCATAAGATTGATTTTAATGACATGGTGGGATGTTGGTGTATTTATCTAACACATTTTCCTTGAGCTACTCACCACGCCTCAGGGAAAAAGCAGTGGACAGGACATACTCCCTGCACTGAAGATCTACGGTTTCAGTGGGAAGGACAGGAAGTCGTGGGCAACGACCATGCGGAATGCAGACGCCGGAGGGATGCCCAGGAAGTGCGGACTCCCTGGGGGCGAGGAGGTAGCAGCTCAGCACGGTTGGTGCCCTCAGGGCAGAGAGAGGGAACACAAGAAAGAAACCTAGCACAACGTGATAAAAAAAAAACCCCACCCAGCAACATTTAGGAAATCTGATCAAGAGAGGATCAGGTGACCCCACCCCTCCACAGACACACCTGCCACCAGCACCAAGTGTCCCTAAGGAGGGGGGCCAGGTGGAATGCTGGCAGTGGCACCAGGTTCCTGCCAGTGACATTGGTGTGAGTTATTTATTTTTATTTTTTTACTGTTTTTCCCCCATTACCATTTAATTCCTTTACACCCTCTTCCTCACCACAATTTCCCCACCCCCTCGCTACTTCTCCTTACATACCACAGGTCCTGATGCTGCCATCAGGCTGAAGAACAGGGATACGCAGGTGGCCAATGAATGAGCACACACACATCTATACATGCACTTATACATGTGCACACATGATGCATACCTGAACACACTCTCACACATGCACATGACACATGCCCCAACATGCACTCATGTGTGCACACACATGCACACATGGGAAATGAGTCCTCCAATATGGGAACACTGGTCGTCTCCTGGTTGTGTGAATTATGGACAGATCTTTCCTTCATATCTTATTGTGTATTCTAAATTCTCTCTAATGAGAAAGTATTTCTGCCATAACCAGGGAGGTAAAAGCAATGACAGTGATCATAAATAAAATTTTTTAAATATGAAATCCTCCAAATACCAAACATGCAAAGGAGGTAACCGTTGCCTTTCATTTATTTTGCTTTACTCTCTTTTCTTCTCAGGCTGACGTCTGGAAAGAGCAGTCAGCCCCAGGCCTCTCTACACATCCACGCGCCCACGTCTCTGCCTCTGGCTCCCACTCCCCAACCCAAGGACAGCAGCGACCCCCTTACTGTCAAATCCAGGGAACATGTTTTTATCCTTTTTTAAAAAAACATTTATTTTTTAGAAAGAGGGGAAGGGAGGGAGAAAAGAGAGGGAGAGAAACATCAATGTGTAGTTGCCTCTTGTGTGCTCCCTACTGGGGACCTGGCCTGCAACCCAGGCATGTGCCCTGACTGGGAATTGAACTGGCAACCCTTTGGTTCACAGCCTGTGCTCAATCCACTGAGCCACACCAGACAGGGCACATATTTTTATCTTTTTTAAAAAAGATTTTATTTATTTATTTTTAGAGAGGGAAGGGAGGGAGAAAGAGGAGTGAGAAACATCAATGTGTGGTTGCTGGGGGCCGTGGCCTGCAACCCAGGCATGTGCCCTGACTGGGAATCGAACCGGCAACCCTTTGGTTCACAGCCTGCGCTCAATCCACTGAGCTGTGCCAGCCAGGGCACATGTTTTTATCTTCATCTTACTAGATTGTTTAACATTTGATATCATTGACTACTCTCTTTTCCCTGGCTTGTTAACAGGCTTTTCCATTTTTCTCTCTACTGCCTTTTCTTTTTCTTGGTTTTCCCTCCCACCTCTCCAGCATTCTCCAGGACACCACCAAGGTCCCACTACACACCTTCATGTATACACATTTCCTGGGTGAACTCATCTAAACCAATGGTGTCAAGTAGCAATTACAGACTAATGACTCCCAGGTCCATCTCTGCTTAACCTGTCCCAAGTTCTTGCTCCAACTTCCACCTGCCTATCGGGCATCTCCTTTTGGTCATATTACAGGCACCTCGAGCTCAACACACTCAAAATCAAACATCATTCCCCAAAATTAATCCCTCCCAACTATGTTCTCCAAGTGTGAGTGCTTTTACCCATGTAACTAGTCATCCAAGCCAGGCATCAGGAGGCCAGCCATCCAGATTCATCTCTTCACTCGCTGTACTTCAGGCATCTGTATTCCAGATGGACACACCCCTCACAGACGGTGCTCACAACTGAAACCTAGAGAGGTGAGGGTGGTTTGCAGGGGGTGGGGTGGGGGGGCTGGCTGTGAGCTGGCAGACAAGTAAAGAAGCAACCTTACTGTGTGGGCACTGCTCTAACAGAGGGAGTGTGGGGGGCTACGGGAACGCTTAGGAGGGGAATGAAACTTGACTTTGGGAGATTAGGACAGACTTCCTTGAGATGGTGACACAAAGTTGAAACTTGCAGGATGACTGTGAATCTTCAAGGTAAAATTGGAGGGTGCGGTGGGTCTTACAGGAAGAAAAACAGACCACAAATGCTTGGAGGAGAGAGAACCAGCACATTGTGTTCTAGGGACTAAAAGTTACCAAGTACAGCAGAGTCCTAGATTGTGGAGGGGTGTGTCTTCATGGGGGAGGGAGTGTAAGAATGAGTAGGAGTGGAAAGGTGGTCAGGTGCCAAATTATCAGGGACTTTGTTAAAGAAATTGGATTTTACCACAAGGAACATGGACTCATTTTAGTATTTTTAAGCAGGTGAGTTCTTTCACTTATTCAAGAAACATGTACCCTCAACAAGCCCTCAAATTTTGTGGCCAAGGACAGATTTACACAGGCTGAGACCAGAGGCCTAAATGCTGACAGGAGGCACAGGAGCCTAGACCAGGAATTTTAGAAGGTCATCCTGCCCTGACTTGGTGGTGAGATGTATGTGCAGCATGAAGATAAAGGAACGCGACGCGCTTCCTGTTTCTGACTTGTGCACGCGGGTCAATGAGGGAGACAGGGAGCGCTGTGGGGAGGTGAGTACGTGTTGCAGCAGGAAGGGGTGTAACATCTAGGTGGAGCTGCCCAGGAGGTGCACTGGCTATGGGGCTGGGACTCGGGGCTAGAGGTAGACAGCGATTTAGCAGTCGCTGGCATCAGATGATGAGGGAGGCAATGGGAGTGGATGCAGCTGTCCCAGAAGAGCGAAGAGCAAATGCCTAGAGAACCAGGGAGAACACCAACATTTGGGGGCAGAGTGGAGTCCTTTCTCCTGCTGATTTTCCCATCAGACCCTACAGATTCAACCTCAGGATCCCAATTTGCCACCTCCATTCCCAACGCCATCACCTTGTCCGGGCTCCTCTGTCTTCCAAAATGGATTACTACAATCTCCTTGCTGGTTCTCCTCTTGTGGGCAGAAATATACTTCCACACTGCTACTGACACGATCTTCCCAAACATCATCCTGATACTTAAAATCCGTTAGCCAAGTACTCAAAATCCTTCAAAAACCCCCTCTGCCTATTTTAGAAAAATCTAAACTGCTTAGCTTGATGAAGCCTCTTGGAATTACAACCCTACCTACCTTCCTTGCCTCATGTAGCTAAATGTACTTTGCTCTAGCCATAAACCTATGTCCTTCCCAAATACATAGTGCTTTTCTGTATCACACAGTTATACCTGGGGTCCCCCCCAGCCTTTCCTTGATCTAAATAACCTTGACTTCCCTTGAAAGCTTGGCTCCAGTGGCATTTCCTCTGGGAGGCTTCCCTGCCAGGCAATGATGTAGATGCTCTTCCTCTGTGTTCCCATGTTCTTATTTATGTTCCCATTCGGGCTCTCAACACCGTACCGTTGCAATTAATTATTGATTTGACTGTTTCCCTTACTGAATGAACTGCACATACAAAGTCTTACTCAACTTTGTGGCCCTGCTCACCGGTCGGCACTCAGCAGACAGGAACGGAATGCGTGCGTACCGGCTGCCACTTGCTGGGACTGCCCCGTGAAGGCGGGCTGCCTGGGCAGGTGCTCATCACACAGCAGGCTGCGCTCAGGACCCTTCTGCGGGGTGTGACTGGTCCTTTTCTTCATTAACTTTTCCTTGGAGAAGTGTCTATTCAGGTCCTTTGCCCATTTATTTTTTACTGTCGTTCAAGTGCAGTTGTCTCCATTTTCCTCCCACCCCAGTCATCCCCGCCTCCCACTCTCACTCCTACCCCCTTTGGCTTTGTCCATGTGTCCTTTATACTTGTTCCTTGAAAACCCTTCCTCTTCCCCCCCATTACCCCCTCCCACCTCCCCTCTGGTTACTGTCAGTTTGTTCTTAATTTCCATGTCTCTGGTTGCATTTGGCTCGCTTGCTTGTTTTGTTGATTAGGTTCCACTTACAGGTGCAATCACACTGGGTTGTTTGTCTGCCTGGTGTCATGTCAATTCTCTCTGTATTTTGGAGATCAAACCATTGTTGCTGAATCACTGGCAAATATGTTCTCCTGTACAGTGGGTTCTGCTTTCATTTTGAAGCTGTTTTCTTCAGCTGTGCAGAAGAAGCTTTTGATGTAGCCCCATTTATTTTTTCCTTTATTTCCCTTGCACTAGGAGATATTATTGGCCAAAATATTACTATGCAAAATTATACTGCCCATGTTTTCCTCTAGGACTCTTATGACATCCCAACTTATATTGAAGTCTTTTGAGTTTATTCTGGTGTGTGGTGTAAGACGGTGGTCTGGTTGCATTTTTTCTGCATGTGCCGGTCCAACCTGTGCACCCCTATGTTCATAGCAGTGTTATTTACAATCGCCAAGATCTGGAAACAGCGTAAGTGCCCACTGTGGATGAGTGGACAGAAAAGCTGCAGTACATCTACATGATGGAATATTAAACAGCAGTGAAAAAGGAATTCCCATCTTTTGCAACAGCATGGATGGAACCAGAGACTATTATGCTAAGTGAAATAAGCCAGTCAGTGAAAGACAAATACCATATGCTCTCACTTATACATGAAATATAATGAACAACATACATTAATGTGCAAAACAGAACCAAAGGCACAGAATCATGGAATAGACTGACAGCTGTAAGAGGGGAGTGGAGACGTGGGGACTGGTTGAAAAAAGACGAAGGAATTAGTCAAAGAACATATACGCATGATCCATGGACACAGTCAACAGTGTGGGGATCGACTACAGAAGTGGGGGGCAGGCTAGGTGGAGGGGGATGAAGGGGAAAACTTGGGACAACTGTTAATAGCATGAACAATAGCAAAATATTTTTTAAATTAACTTTTCTACATTGTGAGCTCCACAAAAACAGCAATCTTCTTAGCCTTCTTTATAGCCCTTGCAACAACTGTTACAATGCTTTTCACTATGATACGACGCTATTCAATAGGCACCAAATAATAACTACTCAATAAGAGTAGTTATTATTATGTCTAAGAAACTAGTGCTGGGTTCAGCCTGTTTCTAGACAACACTAGTTGAGAAACTGCTGCCAAGGCTGTAGGAAGCCTGTCATACATGCACCTCCATTTAGCGTCACACTGTTCCTACCAGACGGTACGACTCTGCTGTTTATAAATGAGGGGTGTGGGCTAAGGCGGGCCATGCAACTTGCCACAGGTCCAGCAGCTGAGAAGTGCCCGCTCGCTGTCTACTTCAAGTGTGTGACAGCCCGACAGACAAAGGAGAAGGGAATAAACTATGATTACCAAGTGATCAACAGTTCAGCTTGGATTGGAGCTGACACAAAACCCGGGTCAGAGGAACGTGACACACCGCCAAAGCGGTCTCTGACCAGACAGCCCCCTCAAGAGGCTGGTGGCAAGTGACACCAACAAGCCATCACCCACCAGGTGAGACTGAAAGGCTGCACTCAAGTCATCCTACGTCCTGTGCGACTGCAACTTCTGCATCTAACAACTGGATTCTGGGACAGTTTCATCAGATCTCAAGCCTGGGCTTCACCTTGTTTTGCCATGTATTAATGTGTTCCCGTGCACAGTGCGCACCCATGTTTTTGTGCACATTGTACATGGGATTATTACACCCTTGGCATGCAATCATTATACTCATGTATAATGCACACCCTTGTTTTTCTCTCCAAGATTTGGGCAAAACATGCACATTATACACGGCAGAAGAGGGGTTCCCTATCCAACAGTAAATTCACTTCACAGAACTTTTCTCCAAGAATGTTCAAGTTGCCCATCAACTGCAATTTTTTTTTAATCCTAAAGTCTCTCCAGGGTCCTTAAAATTCATCACTGTTCCACAGATGAAAGGAAAATTCTTATACCAGAGCAAATGATGCAGATACAACTAGTTTCCAATAAAAACTTTGAAAAGGCACCCACCATTCTTCAACATTAGGCTGCTAATTTCATCCAGCCGTCCTCAGTTATTAACTGCCTTGGCCGCTACAGACTTTGTAACACCATCTGTGAGTTCATGGGAGTAGTGATCTCAGAAGCACAACAACCACTGCAACGCTCACCCAGTCTCAAGTTGTGGTGTCAAGGCTTTGCATACATGGTGCGCAGGAAAGAGGCTAAGAGGTACATCCTGAGCGTATGAATTCCAGTTATTCAGTCATCATGGCTACACCTCCCTAAACTGCCAGGCAATGTCAGTTTAGTAAAAGCAAGTGCTTGCAAACCACCTGTGCTGCATTCATACCATGGAACACTATGATCTAACCCCCCAGCCCAGATCTCTCCCTGGGTTCTCAGCAAAAGGCTCTTCTCTCTCCCTGACTGTGCAAGCCAGAGAAACCTAGGAATCCACCCTAACAGCCCCTCTCCTTGTCCCCTGCCAGCCACTCCAAGTCCCATCATCCTGAGGACTCATCACACCCAGTCTGGCCCCCCTCCAAACCACAGCCCACGATCATCTTCTAAAAGTACAAATTTCTCCAACCCTGCTGACTTTGGCATGAAATCATAAACCTTATTCCAGTTTCCAACTTTCTTTTCAATAAGATAAATTAATGTAATTTCAAACCAATTCTAGTCAAGTTTAATACACAGCAGAAAACAGTGTGTACAATGCCCTGACATGATGTGGGCCCCCAACGTTCTGAATGCTACACATACGTGACACCAGAGAGCTAGGTAAGATGTTTACCTGTAAAAAGTTCTATTTCCTGAAGCTCCCATCATTACAGCTAGCAATGTAATCCACTGATATGCGATTTTGTAAGTCTACCTTCCTCATCATTCTATAGGTCTTTTTCCCCCTTAAAATACGTGCAAAACTCGGGCAGGTTATAAAAAACCAGTCAGTACAAGTCCAGCCAAGAAAACACTCCTTTCTGCAGCCTAAAATAAACACTATTTGTGAAATGGTTTCTACCTGAAGGGAAAGCTACCAGCAAACCAGTTTCAGTAAGAAGGTTGAAAACAGCAGGCACAATCATTGATTTATCGTCCCCAAATAGGCGCAGACGGCACACCACTCTCCTGCTGGGTGCTCAGCAGTGAATGGGCAGGCTCTGTGATCATACAGCCAAGTACAGTAAAATCAAAATTACATCTTATTCTCTGTACTTCCCAGGATGTACTGGGGCAGTATTACAAATATACAAGGTGATTAGGTCACCCTTCAGTTACTCTCATATGCTTTAAGTTGGCCACAGTTCAGAGGTCCCTAAATCTAAAGGTCCCGAAGGTCCTCCAAAGTGCTTCTTCCTTAGAGGCCAGACTCGCCCAAGGCCAGCCACTGTGCCTACTCAAACTGAAAGCAACATAAACTCAACTTCTGCTACTTTGGGAATCTGGAGACAGGTGTTTTGTTCAACGCAGCAACCCAGGCAGGGGATGGTGATGACCTAATGACAATTGAAATTCTCCCCATAGTGAAATTCTCTGTCCCACTGTTTCAGAGGCTACAGTACAGCGTGATGAAGAACAGACTATGGGCCCTGAAACAGAAAACAGGGCTAGACACCAGCTCTGCTGCTGACCCTCAGTCTTGGCTGCCTCACCTGGGAAGAAGCTGAAGGTTGTCTAGCAGAACCTCCTATCCGGTCTAAGAACACCATCACAATGGGTCGAATGACACCAGCTTGACACTTTATTCTTAGTGCGCCAGCCTCTCTCGCTGCTCAGCCACCAAAAGCTTTTCCTGGTGCTCACTGTGGCCTCTCCGCCCTTTCCTGGTCTCCACCCCAGGTCCATCCTGGAAGCTATGCATCCTCCAATGGCAACCCTTCCAACGCTGTGTAAACACAAGTTTTCTGTCCCGGCTTAAGTTTCCTGTGGCCATTCCTTTGATTTTGGGACAACACTCTCATTAGGTCAACTCCGGATTAGCAGTGACCTTACAGAAAAAAGATACTAAGAACTTCCGATAAGGTCTAACCCAAGGAGTCCCAAACATGGATGATCGGAATCCTCCGGGGTGGGGGGAGCTTTT
The DNA here is from genome assembly GCF_004126475.2 of Phyllostomus discolor. Lineage (NCBI taxonomy): Eukaryota > Metazoa > Chordata > Mammalia > Chiroptera > Phyllostomidae > Phyllostomus > Phyllostomus discolor. The sequence continues at coordinate 111,118,049 of NC_040904.2, forward strand.
GAAAGCTAGATTTCTTGTCTCCATTTAATCAAAATCTTGGGGGACGGATTTCAAAAATCTGCACACTTGTAAAATTCCCCCATAATTTTGCGAATCACCCAGACTTGGGAATGATTCAGCAAATCCGTGGAATGGCACTATGTCTTAATCTTAAAAAGAGTTTTGCTTCTTCAAAAACAGTTAGGAGGTATGAAGTTTTAATTGTTACTCAGTTTAATTATAGGGCAAATCACTGACAACAGTGAGGAAATTTTAAAAAGGAACTGATTATTAAGGTGAATTATAGTAAGTGCCACCTGATGCAGAAGAGAGTAAGCTCATGTCCTCAGGAACCAGGGCTTCATAGTAGCTGCCTGAGTGAGAATTCCTGAGAGTGATAAAGAGTCTTTCCTTAGGGAAACAAGGGGGAAATAAGCATTTTGAAGCAGGTCTGAAATTCTATTACCAAACAGCATCATGAGTTAATATTCTTCAATTCCTATCACAGTGTACCTAGTCCCGCCGTTTTTGATTTCCAGGTTCTCTTTGGGCCTGGTGATCTAACTGTCTCTGTGGATGTCAGTGACACCTCTCCACCCCACACTGCTCCACCTGTTCTTCAGGGTCACGTGTATGTTTAAGCACATAGCTGACTTTCCTAGCAACCCATTTCCTTTGACGCCTCTTAGTTGATGTCAAATCGCTCCAGGGCAAAGATTATGCCTTCAACTTTCTTAATAATGATTTACAGTGAGCATGCAAGTTTTGCTTATTTGTACAAATATTTTGATATTCTCACATCCTACTCATTTTATGAGGCCAGCATAACCCTGATACCAAAGCCAGAGACACTGTAAGAAAACTACAGCCCAGGATCCCTTACATTCATGCAAAAACCAACAAAACACTAACAAATCAAACTTAGCAGCATATTAAAAGGATTATACACCATAACCAAATGGGATTTACTCCCAGAATGCAAGGATGGTTCAATAAATGAAAAGCAATCACTGTGATAAACTACACTAATAAAATGAAGCAACACCCCCCTAGTATGATCACCTCAATGGCACAGAAAAAGCATCTGATAAAATTTAACACACTCTCTTGACAAAAAACACTCAAATTACAATAGAGAGAAAACTTCAACATGATAAAGGCCATTTATAAATGATGAAAGAGTGAGAGCTCTTCCTCTCAGACTGGAAACAAGGCAAGGATGTCTGATTTCACCACTTTTATTCAATAGTGTTAGAAATTTTAGCCAGAGCAATTAGGCAAGAAAATAAGTAACAGTCATTCAAATTTGGAAAAGATGAAGTAAAACTATTTGCAAATGACATACTCTTATATATGCAGAATACCTTAGAGTCCACCAAAAACTGTTAAAATAAACAAATTCAGCAAAGTTGCAGGGTATAAAATCAATACATAAAATTCAGCTGCACTTCTATACACTAACAATGAATAATCCCCCCACCCCAAAATTAAGAAAGAATCCTACTGCATCAAAAAGAATACTTTGCAATAAATTTAACCAAGGTGGTGAAAGACTTGTTTGTATACTAAAAACTATAAAACATTGCTGAAAAAAAAATTAAAGATGGCACAAATAAATGCAAAGACATCCTGTGTTTATGACTGGAAAACTTAACATTGTTAAGATAACAATACTACCCAAAGTAATCTACAGATTCAAGGTAATCCCTATCAAAATTCCAACAGCAATTTTTGCATAAACTAATATCCCCTCCTAAAATTTATATGAAATCTCAGAGAGACTGTGAATAGTGCAAATAATCTTGAAATACAACATCAAAGCAGTAGGCCTCACATTTCCTGATTTCAAAACTTCCTACAAAGATACAGTGATAAAAAACAGTGTGGTACTAGCATAAGGACAGATATATTAACCAAAGGAATAGACTAGAGTCCCAAAATAAACCCTTGCAAATATGGTCAATTGACTTTTGCCAAGCACACCAAGAATACTCAACAGGGATAAAACAGTCTTACATGTTGTGCTGGGAAAACTGGATATCCACACACAAAATAATGAAGTTGGACATTCACCTATACCACATACAAAAATTAACTCAAAATGGATCACAGACCTACATGTAAGAGCTACAACTACTAAAATATAAAACTTTTAGAAGAACATATAGGAGTAGCTTCGTAACACTAGATTTGGTGATGACTTCTTAGATATAACACCAAAGGCACAGGCAACAAGAGAAGGGAGACTGAATTCTATCAAAATTAAAAACCTTTGTGCATCAAAGGTTACTATCTATAATAAAAGAGTAAAAAGGCAACTCCCAGAATGGGAGAAAATATTTGCAAATCACGTATCTGAAACAGGATTAATATCCAGGATGTATCACTCAATAACAAAACAACCCAATTTTTAAAAATGAACAAAGAACTTAGACAATTCTACAAAAAAGATATACAGATGACGTATAAGCACATGAAAAGATGTTTAACATCACTAATCATCAGCAAAAGGCACATGAAAAGCACAATGAGAAATCACCTCACACCATTTGGGATGGCCACTACAAACCGTCCTCCCCTTAAACAACAGCAGCAACAAAAACAGAAAATAGTAAGTGTTGAGAAGGACATACAGGAACTGGAACCCAGGTGCACTGCTGGTAGGAATGTAAAATGCAGCAGGTTTTGTAGAAAACACTATACAGTTACTGAAAATGTTAAACAGATTTACCATGTGATCCAGAAATCCCTAGTACACGAGGTCTATCCAGAAGGTATCTAGCCAAGTAATATGAAAAACAGAGACATTTACTGAAGAAGATACAAGACACAAGAAACATTGTACACAGGACAATGACGCCTCAGTCCCTTCAAAGTAGGCACCTTCGGACCTCACACAGTTCTCCCAATTGCCATCAAGGGCCCTGGCGTATTTTCCTGAATCTTACTGATGGTCTGAAATCTCTTCCTTTTCAAAGGTGATTTTAGTTTTGAGAAAAGCCAGAAGTCTCAGGGTGCCAAATCCGGGCTGTTAGTGGGGCTGAGTCACCTGAGTGATTTGATGTTTTGCCAAGACATGATGTATGAGGTGCATTGTCATGATGAAGCTAGCTGCCAGTCACCAGTTGGCCATAGCTGTGGCTTTCTGAATCCTCCGAACAGTTTCTGTAGAGGAATGTTCAAGCTTAATGCAAAATCTGATGTAGATTCGCTGCTCTAATTGCTCATTTTGAATGCAATGACCACATAGTACCCACGTTCACTCAACCGTGCATTGTTCATGCAATGCACATTCCAGTCCACTCTCCTTGGCTGCTAGGTGCAAACCATTCTCATTAACAATGGCTGGAATTTTTTTCTGGACAGACCTCGTATACCTAAGAAAACTGAAATAGGGACTCAGATACTTGTACAGCAACGTGCATAACAGCATTACAATAGCCAAAAGATGGCTACAACCCAAATGTCCATGAAAAGATGGATAAACAAAATGTGGCATATACATACAATGGAATATTATTGTCTTAAAAAGGAAATTCTGACACATGCTACAACACAAATACACCTTGAAAACATGCTCAGTAAAATAAGCCAGACGCAAAAGGACAAATATTGTATGATTCCATTTATATGCGGTACCTAGAGCAGTCAAGTTCATAAAGATAGAAAGTAGGAAAGAGGTAAGTGGAAGTTGGGGAGGTGGTGTGAAGAGTTACTATTTAATGGGTTCAGTTTCTGTTTGGGAAGACCAAAATTCTGGAAATGGATAGTGGTGATATTTGCACATTGTGAATGTACTTAGTGTCAATTATACACTTAAAATGGTTAGAATGGTAAATTTTATGCTATGTGCTTTTTCCTCAATAAATAAAGTCTTTTGATAATGACAGCTGTGGTTAGGACCTTGGCAATGAGGTCACACCTATATGAAACCTGACCTACTTTCCAGTTGAGTGACTTTGGAGAAATTGCCTGTAACCTCTGAAGAGCTTTAGTTTCCCCTTTTGTAAAATGAGGATATCACTACCTCAGAGAGATTGTTGTCAAGATTAACATTAAAAAAGAGTAAAATGCCACAGATGAGGCCTATCACAGTATTAACTCCACAGTGGCGAGTTGTTACTTTAGCAACTCTAGAGATTAAAATTAATGTAGTAGGCCCTGGCAGGTGTGGCTCGGTGGATTGAGTGCTGGCCTGTGAACCAAAGGGTCACCAGTTCGATTCCTAGTCAGGGCACATGCCTGGGTTGTGGGTTGGGTCCCCAGTAGGGGGCATGCAAGAGGCAACCAACGGATGTTTCTCTCACACACGGATATTTCTTTCCCTTTTTCTCCCTCCTTCCCCTATCTCTAAAAATAAATAAAGTTTAAAAAAATAAGTAAAAATAAGGTAGTAGGCTATCATAAAAAACATAAATGAAGAGGTGGAAAGGCTTTAAAATACATGCATGGGCACTGGCAACAAGGGGATTTGTAAACAGGGAGAGGCGATCTTGGCTTTTCAACAGTTCGTGAAAATTCTCTTGAATATAGGTGATTTCGTTTACTCAAAGTTCAGTCTGAAGTGTGTGACACAGATGCTTAGAGAACAGAAAACGCAATCTAAGGTCCCCACTGGTGGTCTAGGTTCACCGAGTACTGTGTTCATTCTGAGGATATTTTTTCAGACCCACAGACACACAGACAAGAGTGCTTCCAGAAGAGGATTCCCAAGAACTGTGAAGGGCGGATCATGTATAATGGTGGCATAAACAACTATCCAAGTGTCTCAGCAGTGGAGCGGGCTCCAAGAGCTGAAGCACGGATCTTATAGGAGCAACTACCACACTGGAAGGGAAGAGGGGTGCGAGGGAAAGTGACTTCAAAGGTGTCTCCCCTCTAAGGTTCCATGATACTAGATTTAAATGTTTAAACTTGGGCTTTAGGGAAATACAATGCTATTCCAAAAAGAAAAATACAGTATGGAATGCTGTTCTGGAAAAATCTCTTTGAATAACAACAGTAGTAACTTTTGAGCAACAGCAGTAAGACAATTTCCGAAGTGTGTACTTTTAATCTGCAAATGCACTTCAGGCAAAAAGGAAAAAACACACTTAAAACCCACAAGCACAAATAAACCAACTTTAATAGATATTATTTTATATTTATATAGCGCCTTCTTCAAGAACTTTAGATGCTTTACAGACATTACATCTAATTAATCCCCACAACAACCCTGTGAGGTAGGTATTACTCCCACTTTACAAGATAGGGAGACTGAAGCACAGAGAGGTTAAGTGACTTGCCGAAGGTCACACAGTCAAATTCACTGAAGAGCCAGGACCTGAGCGCCTTAGCCTCCCAGCTCCCAGTTAAATACCTCATGAAAGAATCTTTAATGAAAAGTATCTTTAAAGAAGTATCAGGAGTAGTATGTTATGAAAATGAGGTCTTTCTACTGCCATCAAGGAGAGAAAAAACCCTATACTGATGGTTAGAGGCAACAAGACTCTATGTGACACTTTCCTTCCTGAAGTCACAAGGCTTCTGTCTTAAGTAATCTTCTAAAGGTGAAGCTGCCAAGACAGAAGCCATATGACTTTGAAGTGAGACTTAATTTAGAGTATTTATTTTTAGTTATGGTCATTTATAGAAATTTTTATTCCAATATACAAAATATGGGATGGGCATCCCAATAATCATGTACACAGACAGCAAGCGGCCATCCTTTGCAACTGAAGCCTGCCCCTCATTTCAGCCACGGTCAGCTGAGAGACCATCTCACCACGCTGTCTACATGGGCCCTTTTTCTCACTCTATCTTCATTCCCCCCAGTCTTAACCGTATATGTTTTTAAAGTATATTGAAGTTCTGATAAGCTTCCAAACATTTTACCTAGATGCAGCTGCACTAAGAATAAAAAGTAAATTGAGAGCCATCACCCCACAGGCCCTCCCCTGACAAATCATACTATTACATACGGTGTGGACGTGAACAGTGTGCGACTACCATGGAACTCAGTAAGAATGCTATCACTTGCTTTAATACGAAATTTAACCTTGGCTTTTACTGTGTTTTTACATGTACACTGTGAAAAACAAAACATAGTATCCCAACGCTGTACCTTTATGCAAATGACTTCATCTATCTTTCTTATACATGCTGTGGCCTGACTCCTGTGAAAACCAACTCAGCTTCACCTTCCTCTCCTTTTCTGTGCTGAAAGCTGCAGAAACAGAGCTTTACACTCCAAGACAGTTTGGTTAAGCCCTCAAAATAAGAAATGTACCCAGCTCCACCGCTATGACCTTCCCCACATCCTTGGTTGTGATTCTCTGTGCAATGTTGGTAAATCAGCCAGGCTATGTGATTTGTACAAAACAATTCCAGCCAGGATAAGGCTTCGGAAACTGTACCTTAAAAAGCAATCTGTCAAAATACATCATAATTTTCTTCTAGCACATCTGTTAAACAGCCCAATTAGCTAAGTGACCCTGTTAGAGATATGTTCATGGAACGAATAGGTGAAGTCATTTCCTGAGCTAAAAGATACAGGTAATAAATGTTAATAATAGCAGCAGACAAAAAGATTCTTTTTTTGTTGGTTTTTTTTTGTATTCAACAGTATTAGTAAAGTAAGTTTAGAAAATTACAGCAATTTAAAAAAATTACTGCCAAAAAAGACTTGGATAAAGACTATCCAAGGCCTGATTGCTATTATTTTGAATATATATTCAATTATTTTCTGCAAGTGACATTTGGCCACTGTCAGAGAACCTACTGTTACAAGGAAAATGTCAACTGAAATAATTTACACACATTTTAATTACATACATTACTTCTTAAAACTCCCAAAAGAAGGAAGTCTTAACAAAGTTAATTTCTAAACATTCTTCCAGGAAGATCTGTAAAGGTAGAGAAGGAAAAGGATTTGTTTGTGTATTCCTGGTCTACTTCATTAAAAATTAATTTTCAAAAGGTTTGTTAGTGAACTACCCAGGCTGCTGGGGTTATGATGAATGATCCCTCCTTTCCAAGTTAAGAATGACACTGGAAAATAACCTAACTGCTGACACAAATCCTCCAGACATGACCTCAACTTGAAACATTAGAGTATTTAAGAATTCTAAAGACTGGTATACAACCACTGCACCAGAATGTTTCTTATCATTCCAACAACTACAGGAAATTTTTGATAGTTTCTTATTTTATTGAAATTAAAGCTGAATAAAATAACTGACTTATAAACTATAACAAAAGATAAATATTTTTAGCCAGAGATATCAGTTCCTCCTAAAAAAGAATATTTACCTCTTCTCATTGCAATTTTTCTTAAGGTATCTTACTAATTTAAAATAGAGTTTAAAATTCACTTTAAAATAGAAACAAACAAAAGGACTAGTTAAACTGACAAAAGCTAGTAAAAATATGCTAAAATTTACTGACAGAATCACGGGCACTTCATACAATACTTAGACTCTACCAGTTTTTAAGTAAAATAAATAAGGAAAAAATTATAATTACAAAGCCAGTCTTTCCCCTTGGGGAAACAAAGAGCCACTTTTGACCAATTGTTCCCTACATATACATATACTGTATATTATTAAAAGCTTCTTCAGAGAAGCAAAACATATTTGTCTTCCTGACACTGGATTCTAATATCTGTTTAGTTTTTTTACATCAGGAAGGCAACTGCAAGTGTTGGGCCCAAAAGTATTTCTGGTTCACGCTTGAAAAGACCACCGAGTATTCTTTCTACATATACTCAACACAGGTACATTATGCAGTGTGTTCTCTATCATCTTAAATTATCAATACAACCTAGCTCAGATTCCTATTCTTTCTACTGCACCCCAAGGAGTTCAAATCATTACTGGTACAATTAATAAAGAGAACATGCGTGTCAATTACCGGAAGGCTGTTTTACAGGAGGAGCTGCTATCTCTGACGTCACTTCCTCGTTGAATGGAACTGCACAGATAGCATGATACCTGAGCAAATAAATCAACTACCATGATCGGAAGAGCTTGTTAATCCACAGTCTTTGCTTTATTGTGTGCAAAGTGTGCTACCGCCCCCTGAGCTTCCTGCATTTCTCTTTTCTCAAAAAATCAGTGCTTGATCCTTTCCGCAATAACCAGAGAAGAAACGAGGCAGAAATCTCTTCATCACGGTTCCCACTCAGTCCCGAGACTGATAGAAAAGGATGTAACCAGACTCAGAGTTCTTTGAGATATCTGATGTCAACCCGTAGAATTCTTCAATAGCTTGTGCATCTATTTTCTGTGAGGCAAAATGTAAACATTAGTACATAAACAAGCTCCATGAACTGCTTAAATCCAGTAAAACCTTCAACATTTCTTAGAAAACATGCCTTTCATTTTCTCATTTATAAAACACTGCACAAGCAGAATGGCTTAAATTAGTAAAACTGATAATACCAAGTGTTGGTGAGAATATGCAGCAACTATAACTCTCATACATAGCTGGGAGGAATGTATAATCATACAGATACACTGGGAAAATGTTTAGCATTCTCTTCTAAAGCTGAACATACAACTATCTTTGATCTAGCAATTCTATTCCTAGGTATCAGGTGAAATACATGAAACCACTAATAGTCGACAATTTGGGACCCAAGAAATGGCAACTTCATGTAGTCATACTTAATATATACACCTAAGAAAATAAGTGCGTATGTCCAGGAAATGACCTGTACAAGGATAATCAAGGTAGTTTTATTCATAATAGTCAATAAAGGACAAAAAGCCAAGTTTCTAACTTGGTATATTCATACAATGGAAAATTATGTAGCAATTAAGAACTACTATAACAAGCCACCAGAAGAAATCTCACATGTATAATGATGAGTGAAAAAAGCCAAACACAAAGGGAGTCGTATCTGACGAGTGCATTTACAGTCAAGGATAGGCAATATTAATGATAATGATAAAAGTAAGAATAATGGGTTTCAAGGAAAGTGTGTAGAGGGAAAAGAACTGTGGGCATTAATCAACAGGAGGAAAAAGAAAGCTTGCTGGGGCACTGAAAACATATCACACTTTGATCTGGATGTGTGTGTGGACATGCATGTATGCATGCCCAAGGGTGTGTGTGCATGCCCATTATGTGTGTGTGCACACCCATGCAAAAATCCATGAAGCTGCTGCTTCAGATTTGTGCACTTTCCTATAGCCATGTTATAGCTCAATACATTTCTTCCTTAATAATGAACGTTTTTAAAAAACTAACTCTGTTTTTAGAACCTACCCCCTGTTTTGTTCTGAACACTGTAAATAAAGGTCAGCTGACAATTCAAGCACTGGAACTGGATGTGGGGAGTACAAAGCAGAAATGAGATTACAATCTGAAGACCCAGACATCTGTCTAATGCTCATCGCCTGTCATGTATGAATGAGAAGTTGGGAGAAAAATGTGAAGAGTAAAACACACACACACAACTTCGAAAAAAAATAAGAAATGAAGAAACTACTTACTTCTACAATATCGTCATCAAACAACAACCAAAAGTCATGACTTTTAACTATTGCAATGTAATGGCCTCGATTAGGACCACTGAAACAAAGAGAAAAAGAAGTTAATTTAATAAAATGTTTGTTAGTATTACCTGTCTATGCCTAAATTTCATGTCCTATAAAGCAGAAAAACCAAAAGGGATAAAATACTCCTTACTTATTCATTCTTCCCCAAATCAAGCTACACTGATTTGAACTCACGTTCAATTTTAAAATCAAATAATTAGTACTCTGAGAAATATAACAAGTATCCTATTACTATAAAACTATGCTATTAAAATTCTTTATTGTCTTTGAAATAATGTTCACATTTATTTGATGAAAGATTTAAATAATATTTTCTAGTATTTTTGGTGGGAAAGAAGGGGTCACAGCCAGGACATGCTGAGGTAAACCACGACACAGTGCTGCAGAGTCATCTGTAAGTCTCACCCCTGCGGCAGCAGCTTTTCTCTCATGGAAAGACCCCATGTGATGCTTGAAAAGGCAGAAAAGAGGGTATCAAATTCATGGTTCTAAACTCAAATTCAAACTTCATAAACTTCTTTAAAGACAAATGACTTTTGCCCAATGACTAGTATTATTAGTGCTATCTTTAAGTTGTAATTATTATAATTGTCTCAGTAGCTCATTTTAAATAAATCTGGAATACAGAAATCTAGATATATGTAAAAATAAAGATTTCTTTTAAAACAACTTTCTTTGCTTTATGCAAGGCCATGCTAAAGATTTTAACTTCTCACAATTTAAGTATGAGTCACTATAAAAGTGTATGTATGCACGGGAAGGAGGTGGGTTTGGCTGGGGTGGGAGGAGTGGTGGGGGGGAAATGCAGAAAATTGTAATTGAATAACAATAAAATACTTTTTTTAAAAAGCTAAAATGTCAAAAAAAAAAGGTCCAAATATTGTCAGTTGTGCCACAGGGGGCAAAACTGTATCTCCTTGAGTAACATATGAATTAACAGAGATCTTTTGGGGGCCGCATAAGATTGTCTACAGATTTAAATATATACACATATGTACATACACTCACTCATGTGGACATCTTTATAATATAATTTTTATCATGATAAAAATGTATGTACAATTTTTTATTCAAGTGTGATTCTATAATTGATCTTATAAAATTTGAAGTAATTTTCAAGACAAATTATTCTTTATGGTGAATACTGTTTTGAAAGAAGCAACCTCAGATATTAGAATAAGCGACCTGCTATGTTCCTGCGTGTCAGATCCCTGGGTTTGTAGGTGAGACGGGATCTTAGCTGACAAAATGGCACAAAACAAGAAGACTTTTCACTGCAGAGGAAAACACCTCAAAACATTCTTTTTAAAAAAAGATTTTAATGCTATAATAGTCTAACTTGTCCATTTCTGTAGGATTCATCTTTAAAATCATGTATTTTATAGTAAGAGGTAAGAAATGAAAACAAATTTTTAATGGGGCTGCTGAAAAGGAAGAAAAATCACAGAAAGGGTGAACGACAGAGCCTGAGAGGAAGCTGGCTAAGAGTTAGTTTGAAGAAAAGTAGAAAAAGTTAATTACAGAAACTAATAATAAGATGAAGGACTGAGAGTAATAAATCTATACCCAAGGAAGCTGTTTGTTAGGGATTTGCATTCTAGACATAAAACATGTTAGCTCAACATGCACGGATGCCTGATGAGTACAAATGACTGTGCCCTTGCTGTAGGGTCAGAGAGACACCGACAGTGTCCTGCACGAACACACTGCCAGGTCAGTGGGTAAGCTTTCCCAAGAGTGTATACAGAAGAGGAGATAAAAGCGGAGTCACAGGGACTGTGAAACAAGACCTCATCCAGTGAGAGAGGAGGGAACAGGGCTGAGGAATCAAGAAAGGTTAGTCACACAAAGGAGTTGGGGTTTGAGATGGACTTAAAGCATAATATTTAATAATTCAGCAAACATTTGTTAGAAACCTACTATAGGACAGGCACTGGGAGTAGAGGCACTGGGAGTAGAGGGAGAGCAAACTGGACCAGCACAAACATGGTGGAAATGAGATCTCCCAGTAGTCAAAGGGTGCAGACAAGGTGAGCCCTGTATACTGATATGAAATGTGTCTACAGATAAATCTTATAAATAAAAATTAAAAAATTAAAATATTATTAGTGTTTTGTTTAATGGACAAATCATTTCCAGTTTTAAAAAGTGCCCATTCTCCTAAGGAAAAGAGACATATAAATGGATAAACATAATACACTACAGAGTAGCACCCAAGGGAAAATGAGGCTGTAGAGAAGAGCACCAAAGAAGACACGCAGTGGTTTAACAGGCAGAGCAGGGGTCAGGAAGAAGGCATGAGGGGTGCAGAGTGAGAGAAAAGGAGTAAGAGACTGGGGTGCGAGGGTGACAGGAACTAAGGCAGGAGAGAGCCCCAGTGCAGTCAGCCGGCCTGTGAGGAGTCAGTGAGCACCCACCCCTCAACTCCCACAGCACTCTGACAGCTAAGGTTGGAGACACGGGCAAGCAGCAAGAGATCAAGAGATAGTCACAATGCTTGTGACAGCTGACTGGTTGTGAGGCTGGGAGGAGAAGCACATGAGATCAAGGAAAGAGCTAAAAAGAAAGGTCAAGAGTTAAGAAGCTGTAAGGGAAAAAGGATGGATTAAATTTTAAAAGAAGACAGAGAGGGGAGGCGGCCCAGGGTTATGATCAGGATCTCCAAGTTCAAGATCTTGTGAGTAGAGCAATTCCAAAAGATGGAACAGAATTTAAATTGGGTAAAACTGTCACTGAATATGAAAGGGCTACAAAATGGTAAAGTTAGGGTTTGAAAAGCTAACATTATGATTATATTTTTATTAAAACAGTAGCAGGAGCTAAGTAATTTACATTTTCCTTAATCCTAACAATGAAGTAAGGTAGTTATTATTTTTTACCTTTTATAGCAGAGAACACTGACATTCAGGGAGCTCTGTATGAAGTCACACTGACCAGAAATGATGAAGTGAGAACTGAAACCCAGATTTCTCTACCTCTACAGCCTCTGGTCTGAATAACTACAGGTTCTTTGAGTTATCTCTTACCATCTTCGTGCATTCACATGTCATCACTCTTACTTTAAAAATCGAATGTTCCAAAAATGGAAAAGATGACAGCAAAGTATAAAACGCATGAAGAGAAGCTAATGCAGGCCATGCAGGTTCAAAACTGTTATGACAGAGGGTTGACTTCCAGGTGTCATATTATGAGCAGAGAGTAGGGAGGGACAGCTATAGCTGGGAGGCCAGGATTTTTTTAGGTGAATAAAACATCCTTTTAGTATGTTTTCCCAAATCTCGGGGGAAAGGATGAGTGCCTATTTTACAACTATTACAGAATTTCTCAACAGTCAACCAAGACTTATGTTTCAAATATAAATTCTGATTATTTGATGGTCTTGCAGTTTAAGAATTTTTGAGCTATTTTATAAATTGAGATACAAAGAGTAGAACATCACACTAAATTGGCTAACAGGAAATAAACACACTAAGGAAAAAAAACAACTTATGTTGGCAGATTATTTCCACAGCCACTTAAAATGGTTTCACAACCATTAACACAAGAACATATCCAACAAATCTCAGAAATAATTTATTTTGCAAAGCTATTTAGGCACCATCATTTTTACCGAAACCAAACAAAAACAATATTTAAAAAAACAGAAAAAGAAAATAGGCCTTAAAGTTCTTAAGAATAATATTTAAACAGTAAGAACAAAATTTAAATCCAGAGGAAAGGGGCATGGGGGAGCATAAGAGGGTAGAGGGGGTCACATTTATGGAGACAGACGGAGACAAGACTTTGGGTGGTGAGCATACAATGGAGCATACAGATAATTTACTCCAGAATTGTACACTTGAAACTTGTATGTTACTAATCATCGTGTTTCCCCAATAAACTTAAATAAAAATCAAATCCAGACAATAATATATTTTAGCAGATATGTAAGTTTTTTGTTTTTTTTTTTTAAAGATTTTTATTTATTTATTTTTAGAGAGGGAAAGGAGGGAGAAAGAGGGAGAGAGAGAAGCACCAATGTGCGGTTACTGGGGGCTGTGGCCTGCAACCCAGGCATGTGCCCTGACTGGGAATCGAACCTGCGATGCTTTGGTTCGCAGCCCATGCTCAATCCACTGAGCTACAGCAGCCAGGGCAGCAGATATGTAAGTTTTAAGGAGGAAATGATAAAATGGATCTGGATGAGAACCTCTGAAAGGTCTGCCCGGGAATCCCTCAGGAACACCCTGAGTATCACTGTTCCCCAACCCTCACTCTCGCTGCCAGGCCCCAAAGCTGCGATTACCTTCCACAGTGAACCACTACAGCAACAAGGTCGTACATTCTGTCAGGATTGGTTGCATCGCCTGAAGTGTTAAAGAGACGAAGTTCTAAAGGAAAAACTACCCGGTAAGAAAGTTTTGTGTATCGATGAAGTTGATCCATATATTTAAATCTCTTCAGGTGTAGAGCTAGAATCATGGGCAGTTTTTTAACTTTCATCCTATTAAAATAAACATAAAATAAAATTTCATAAAAGATGCCTCAAAGAATTATCAAATTTTATGATTCAATTAACAAATGGTTAATGGTCAGTCTTAATAGCCCAGTACTGCCCACTTTGCATATTTCTACCAATTATTTTTATATTAAGAAAGCAGTATTTTGAACATCTTAATACAACCCCCCCCCCGGCACCCATCATCACCAAACCACATGAAGTGAGCACTCACCAGAGCTAGGCAGCGTACCTTGAGTGCCCAGCTCAGGAGAGCGGGGAGGCTGTGCCACTGGACCCTAAGACACCTACCACTACACTGGGACACGCTACCAAGCCTAGAGTCATGGCAGCTCTACCTAGTATGTAGAAACAAAACACAGGGAGGCTGTCAAAATGAAGAGACAAAAAAACATGGCCTAAATGAAAGAGCAAAACAGAACTCCAGAAAATGAACTAAACAAAATGGAGACAAGCAATCTACTAGATCCAGAGTTGAAAATACTGGTTATAAGGATGTTCAGTGAACTTGGAGGAAGGATAGATGAACTCAGTGAAAACCTCAACAGCATTAAAAAAACATGAAAATCATAAAAAAGAGTCAGAAATTAAGAAAATCAGTAATACTTTATAGGGAATCAACACTATAGTAAATGATAATGAGAATCAAATCAGTGATTTGAAATATAAGGAGGCAAAAAACACCCAACCAGAATAGCAAAAAGAAAGAATCCAAAAAATGAGGGGAACTTAAGGAGTCAAGACAACTTCAAATGTACCAATATTCTCATCATAGGGTTACCTGAAGAAGAAACAGCAAGAAACTGAAAACCTATTTGACAAATAATGACAGAAAACTTCCCTAAGTCCATGAAGGAAACAGACAACATACCAGGAAATGCAGAGTCCAAGATGAATCCAAAGAGGTCCACACCAAGACACAACATAATTAAAGTGCAAAAGGTTAAAGACAAAGAATCTTAAAAGCAGCAAGAGAAGAGTAGTTAGTTACCTACAAGGGACCTGCCATGAGACTGTTAGCTAATTTCTTAACAGAAAATTTGCAGCCAGAAAGGGCAAGAAATATTCAAAGTGATGAAGAGCCAGGACCTATAACCAAGATTATTCTACCCAGCAAAGCTATCATTTAGAATGGAAGAACATATAAAGAGCTTCCCAGACACAAAAGAGTTAAAGGAGTTCATTACCGCCAAACCAGGATTATAGTTAAAGGGTCTCCTTAAAGGAAAAAAAAATAAAAAGATAAAATGATGAACAATAAAATGGCAATAAATGCGTATCTATCAACAACTGAATCTAAAAATAAATGAACAAACAGAAACAGCCTCATAGATAGAACATTTTGACAGTTGCCAGACCAGGGCAGGGGGCAGGGGGGTGGTGTGGGGGCTGGGTGAAAAGGTGAAGGGATTAAGAAGTAAACATTGGTCGATGCAGTATAGTCATGGGGATGTAAAGTACAGCATAGGGAATACAGTCAATAGTATTCTAATTAACTATGTATGTTACCAGATGGTAAGAGATTTATTGGGATGGTCACTTAGTAAGTTATGAAATGTGTAATCACTGGGTTGTACACCTAAAACTAAAATAATATTGTATGTCAATTGTAATTTAAAAATAAAAAAATGACTTTAAAAAAGGTAACAAAGTGAGGAGACAATGAGAAGGATTAAAGACCATTCCACTAAAGGTGTTTGCCAGAAAGTAATCACTGCATATTAACAATACAACTGCATGTATCCTAGAAAGAGAGTAAAATAATCAGGAAATTTTAGGAGTTAAGTTTTTAATTACCCTTCACATTCCAAATAATTGTTACAATGTGTTGCGTTACCTTTGAGCTCCTACTACTTCACCCGCAACAGTCCACTCTTTCAAAGGCCCAGCTCAAACGTTACACCCTCTGGCAAAAATGAGTGCTCTCTTCGATCTTCCCTCAGCACTTCAGAGTCACTTTATATATGTTTAGTTTGTGAGTTTATCATAGTTATCGAGTTTATCACTCTAAGTATTTACATGATTATGAGTCTTTCTCTTCTTCTAGGTCTGACTTGTTGGCAGGCCAAAACCATTCCTTTCACTTTATTTCTCCTCTATCTAGCAACGTGCCTGGTATGGGACAGACACTTGACAGATGCTGCAGAACTGAATTCTCTGTGTGTGCAGTGAGGCAGAACACTTCTCATCATTAAAAAAGGAAATTTACTAAGCCATTGTCTCTAATGAAGTGAAAATAATCATTTTATAGCATTATACTAAACCTGCATTCTACAGATCTTAAATGTGGTGGGCAGTTTATTATTCCAGAAATATTTACTATTCTGCTAACCTGGCCTTTGAAAAAATATTAGCAAAAACAAATGTAAACTCTTAATCATTCCCGGAAAACAATCTAACAATATGAATTAAGAGCTTTTTATGGTGTTTGTTTAATTTCTAGAAATTAAATTAAATATATCTCAAATAGAGGACTTCTGAGAAAAACTCTCCTAGAGTTATTTTAGTATCATCGAAAATTGGGGAAATCTTCATTATTCAACAACAGGAAATGCTGAAAATATATTACAATATAAACATAACAGAATATATCTTCAAACAAAAGTGATGGTGAAACTTTCTAAATGGCATGGGAAAATGTTTATGGAAAATATAAAAAAATCACGATATAAAATTATGTAACTGATAATCCAACTCATATACATCAGATCCATGTAGAGCTGCTAAAACAAATTCTTTCAAAACAACAAAAAACAGTATCCTTTAAAAATTTCCAGTAGAGTGTAGATCCAGAATTGTCTCAGCATGAAATGAACAACTTAGATGAAATGGACAAACACCTTAAAAAACACGGACACACAATTTACCAAAACTGAAACCAAGAAACAATAGGAAATCTAAACATTCCCATATCTACCTGTAATCAAAACCTCCCCGCTTCTCAAAAGAAACAACAGGACCAAACAGCACCTCAATGCACAGGGGAATTCTATCAAACACTTAAGAAAGAAACAAAACCTATCTTATATAAACTATTCAACAAAAGAGGAAAAGGGAATAATCCCCAACTCATTTTTGCAGCCAGCATAAACCCAATACCAAAATTTGACAAAGGTATTACAAGAAGATAAAATTATATATATTTATAGACCAGTATCTCCCATGAGACTCCATAACGTGAAAATCGTTAACAAAACATTAGTAAATTGGATCCAGCAACATACAAACCCCACTTGGTGATGATGCAATAGTTACACTAAATGAATGGATGTTTTGTGCCTCAGGTTCTTTCTAGAAATCAGTAACTATAAAAATAAAATGGAAAGATTCCTTTATATTCCTAAATTAACAAAGTAATATCAAAATGGAAGGGGCATTTAAAAATCTGTACAGAATATTTCTTCTTCTAAAAGGAAACACCCGCACTCCACCTTAAATTTTCCAGAAACTTAATGCTGATCAATAATGCGAATTTTCAAAACAAGCGTGTCACCTTCCAACCCAAAGTATTTTCCCATGAGACTGGGAATAAGTAGACCACAGGTCTTACTTTCTTTGTAAGAATTTACCGCCCACATTATACACGAGGTTACAAACTCAAATGACCGCAGCAGCCCCTATCATAGAAGGTGCTGAGACTGTGTGGTAAGGAGGAGCACAACCTCCCTATTTTGGGTCCTATTGGGAGATTTGTGCAGGCCATGCTACAGGGCAGACTGAGGGAAGCAGAGAAGGGGTCCACAGCATGCAAAACCCCACAGAGGGCAGCTCCCCAAGTCTTACAGGGAAATTCTGGACTGTGAATTTCTCTCAACCACAGCAAGGATTGATGGGCTTTCATTTTCTCTTTTCCTGTCAGTCAAAGGTGAAAAATTCCCCAAAATCTCCTTTGCAGCAGTGGAAGGGGAGTCCTCCAAAGAGCCAGAAGTGAAAGCAATCCACAGGAGGGGGGAGGGGCTGGAGACCTGACACGTTCTGCACCCAGTGCTAACTACAGGCTAGAATACCAACTACTGAGCTGCAGGCGATCAAGGGCACCAGGGAATGCAGGCCCAGCGCTGTCAGCTGTTTTGATTTTTTCTCCCCAAGAATAGCCAGCAACCATTTTTTTAAAGTAAAATATCCTACTTGTATAAACTGTGAGCCAAGCAAAGTCCATAGACAAAATTTGGTCCAAAGGGCACTCGTTTGCAAACTCTGACACAGAGATATTTAATATTCCAGTACAGGCACATAAAAATTCACTAAATACTGTTAGTAGAGAACCCCTGACCACAAAGAAAAGCTTAGTAATTGTACAGGCATAAAGTTCCACACTCTTATAAACTGTAGCACCAACAAGGACTAACTAGAGCCAATCAGGCTAAGGAATGAGAAGGAAGTACGATGCTGGGACTGCATGTGAGGAGCACACTAGCAGACTGAGACGTGAGCACTGAGAGGAGGCAGACAAGATAGAACCTGCCCTCCAGCCTGTGCTATAAACGAAGGACAGGCAGGTAGACGGGTGAGACCCACAGAGTGCCCTGGCCACAGAGTACTGAGCACTCTCTACAGATGCTGCCAGGCATGCAGGATCAACCTTTGACAGAAGGACCCAGAAAACCAGAAACACAGATTCAGATTCAGGAGGCTTATTCAAGGGGTGGGAGAAGTATGGTCTGAATGTCTGTGTCCCCCCCCAAATTCCCTATGTTGAAACCCAAATGCCCAATGTTTTAGTAAATAGGGCCTTTAGGAGGCGCTTAGTCATGAGGGTGTAGCCCTCATGAATGGGATCCGTGTGTAGTATGTGAGGCAAGAGGGCTTGCTGGCATCCTCCCCACCACGTGAGGACAAAGTGACAAAACACTAGCTATGAACCAGGAAGAGGGTCCTCACCAGAATATGACTATGCTGGTGCCTTGTCCTTGGACTTCCCAGCCTCCAGAATTGAGAAAGAAATTTCTGTTGTTCGTAAGCCACCCAGTCCATGGTATTTTGTTACAGCATCCTGAACAGATTAAGATGGGGCATGTGCAAGGGTAACTGGGGATGTCGACTCCACGGAGGCAAACTCCTACTGCTGAAAAGGTCCAGATGTGACACCTACTATATAGGACCTGGACACATGGAGTAAGATATGGATCCAGTTATGAAAATAGAGCAGAAGGGAAGGACTTGATAACAGGAATAAAAAGAATCTCAATTATGAGATCTAGGGCAGATAGAGACAGACATGTGGACATGACAACTTGACGCTGAGTCACCTGGACATTGAAGGAGTCTTCTTTGATGCCTCACGACAGGTTTGGTCCTAGAAGTGGGCTAAGCCAAGTATGGGATAAAGGGAGAACACAGCAAATAAAAAGAAAGGAAGCTTGTGTAGGCAGGGAGCCAGTCAGACTGGCTCAGCTCCCAGTCTATGGTCACTCATCATCAAAGTGAGAGAGAAGCAACAGAAATATTGCTCTTTAAAAATTGCAGCACCATTCCCTCCCCAAGGCCCAGTGGAGAGGGAAATACCACCTGAAACAAAGCCATCAAATCCTTTTTCATTCCAGTTCCCCAGGGACATCCTTCCATTTTCCTGTGTGCTCTATGGTCCTGCTGGATGAAAGTCTATGACTGTTACATCCCATTTACCAAGCTAATATTTTCCCTGGACTGTGCTATACACAGTTCAGTAAGTATGCTGCATAAAAGGAGTCTATGTGCAAATAAATTCTGTAAAAAGCTAGATAACAGTACATTTCTTCTATTCTGTGGGTCTTCTCAGGGTCTACAATATGAAGCGTAAACTACCAGGAAATGTTATTATGTAGCAAATTCATTGGATCACAGAATATTTACTGTGTTTTTCAACTATAAAACACACTTTTTCTTCCCCAAATTTGGGAGGAAAGGGGGGGGGGGGTTGCATCTTATAGTCCGAATGTAGCTTACCTGGGTAATAAATGTAGTTTAAATTGATTGGTGAAATATTATGTTATTTATGTTATTAAATACTTTACCACATTTTTTGCTTCAAATTTTTTTCCTATTTTCCTCCTCTAAAACCTAGGTGCATCTTATGGTCCTAAAAATATGGTACTTTATGGCATATTAGTAAGATTTCAGAAATCATTCTCTAGTGTTTCCAAATTGAAACTTTTTAAAGACAATGTCTTTATATTAATTCAAATATATATCATGAATGAAACTTCATGTGCAGTGTTTATTGAGGGTAAAAAACACATAACATAAACTTTACCATCTTAATCCTTTTTAAGGCTCAGTACAGTAATTTTAGATGCATGGACGTTGTTGTGCAATAGATCAAGATCTTCATCTCACTGACTGTGCCCACTATACAACCCCATTCCTTTTTCCCGACCCTAGCAACCACCATTTTACTTTCTAGAACCTGATTCCTTTAGAGTCTTCATAAAACTGGAACTATACAGAATTTGTCTTTTGTGGCTGGCCTATTTCACTTATGCACTCAAGCTTCATCTATGTTGTAGCATGTGAGACGATTTCCTTCTTTTTAAGGCTGAATAATATTCCACTGTATTCACATTTGCTGGAAAGGGAAGGAGAAGGAGAGGGATACACAGATATATCGATGTGCGAGAGACACATGGATTGGTTGCCTCTTGCGTGACCCCACCCAGGGACTTGGCTTGCAACCCAAGCATGTGCCCTGACTGGGAATCAAACCAGCAACCTTTTGGTTCGCAGGCCAGCACTCAATCCACTGAACCACACCAGCTAGGATTGTCAAAGGCTTTTTCTGCATCTGCTAAAATGATGATGTGGTTTTTGTCTATCCAGATTGAAACCTTTTTAAATCAAATTGATTTTCGTTTCTTTAATAAAAACTATGATCTGTACATACAACACAATCTTATTTTGAGACTAGAAACTACAGACTTTTAGAGATGATAGGGATCTTAGAAATCAGCTAATCCAAGTGAGATCCAAAAAGACTTGTCCAATATCACACTGCAAGTTATTAGAAGGGTTGATACTCCATCCTAGTGGAAAGTACATAATTTCTGTACTGGTGTCTTTCCATGGACTTCTACATAATTTGTCCTGTAGAAATACTCTAAAATCTGTCTAAACATATGTGGGTTGAGGTGTATGTATACATAAAAAAAGTATGTTCATCAAAGCACCAAACAGTGAAAAAATGGGAACAATCTAAATGGTTAGATTCAGAGGACTGGTAGATTTACACTGCTATGTTCATAAAAAAAATACACATGGCACTTCTTAAGACTGACATAAAATTTATTTTCACTGACATGGTTGTAATTTAGTAAGTGAAAAAAGTTACAAAACTCTAAAGTTTGATACCATTTCAAGAATTATATGAGTACATACATGTGCACTTAAAACATCTAGGATTCATATAAAAATGTTAAGTGTTTTCAGGAATAACTCAAGTAATTTATACTTTGCTATATTTTCTAATACCTGTACAAAGAACCTATATTCCTCATGTGATTTAATAAAAGGTTAATATAAATAATATATAAAATCTCATGTATATCTTCAAAACAAGCAGCTTGACTGTAGACAATCTTTAATCACTCATGTACAGTTAGTTACTTATGCTGTATGAAGACTGGCTGACCTATGCTCACAGGTGGGCCTTTCCCCATCTAGCCAATAAAATTTGAGTTACATTCCTTTGAGCTACCTTTAGTTCTTGACTCTGTCTTCCTTAACCAACAGTCTCAGGCACTTTTACAACATTTTCAGCATTAATCTAATATATCT
This sequence comes from Phyllostomus discolor, assembly GCF_004126475.2. Lineage (NCBI taxonomy): Eukaryota > Metazoa > Chordata > Mammalia > Chiroptera > Phyllostomidae > Phyllostomus > Phyllostomus discolor. The sequence goes on from NC_040904.2 coordinate 111,139,817, forward strand.
GAAGGGAACACTGAATAATCTGTTTTGATTACCTACGTCCATTACCAAAACACTTCCCTTCCCAATAAAGTCTGTGTCCCAAACAAAAACAAAAACAGAATCATTTAAAAATGTAAATTCTGTCCTGGCTGGTGTAGCTCAGTGGATTGAGCATGGCCTATGAACCAAGGGTCACCACTTCAATTCCCAGTCAGGCCACATGCCTGGGTTGAGGGTCAGGTCCCCAGCAGGGGGTGCACAAGAAGCAACCACACATAGCTATTTCTCTCCCTCTGTCCTTCCCTTCCCCTCTCTCTAAAAACAAATGAGTAGAATCTTAAAAAAAAAGTCAGTTCTTTCCCTTCCCTTCATGAACACTTCAGTTCAAACATTAGTGGGGACATGGAAGACAGACATCTGTGTGGGTAGGGGAGAGTGACAGCCCAAGCAGAGTAAGCAACATATGTACATGAATATGAGAGGACGGTGCATCTATGTACATGAAGGGGATAAGATTGGTCACCTACAGGGGCAATGACTAAATAGCAAATAAGTAAATATATTAGGATTTTTCCTGTCAGAGAAAAGAATCATAAATATTAAACGGGGAAAAAACTAGAATGAACCCTCTGCTGTTGGCTGAAATTGGAAATAATCACCGTGAAATCATACTGTTTCAAAAGGACCTCTCAACAGATAAGTAAGAACAGGTATTTACATGTATGACTAGACATGCATGCATGTGTGTACACATCCACACATGTTCTCCACCTCTGTCCACTAAGGGGCTCAGGAGCTGGGACATCCCAATGGCCATAAGCCTGTACCCAAGGAACACCTGACCAAGGTCCTGGTTCCTAAACATCATTCTCTCCATAAAAGGAAACAGGGCTCCTTGGAGAAGTGGGGAGTGTCAAGGTGGGGGCGAGGAAAGTACAAGACGTGTCTGGAAAATCTTGTGCTAAAAAGGAAGGAAGTGCTCAAGAACTATGGGTCATGTCAAAAAGATGCAGGAGCCAACTTGAAGAAGCTCCTAACTAGCCAAATCAGAGATAATTTCAGCAAGAAAATACATTAAAAAATGGTAATGGATCATAACCCACTGAGTAAAATAGGAATCTCTGAGTTCACAAGATTTCAAAAAATGAAAAAAATTACAAGTTTGAAGCACAGATTATAGTGGAGAATTCTGAAAGACATCACCGTAATCAAGTATTCAGAGACAACAGCATCAGTAATGGAGTGTTAAGAGAACAGGTAACAGAGCAGCCCTCACACAGTCCTTGGATAGAAAGGTCTGCTTGCAAGGATGGTCTACCATTAACTGCCGGGAACTTGGATTCAGAGAGTGGTCCCACCAGGGTGGGGCTCAATGTGCCAAAACTGCTCAGACAAATGATATACTTCATGCAGAACATGGAGGAGTTAAATGCATCTTGTGTTACTCCACTGGGACAAAACTCTTGGGAGCCTGCCTGGTTTTCCTTGCTGACTGTACTCTGTCACCTCTCCCTGTATTAAATTTTAGCTGTGAACGTGACTGCACATGCTGAGTCCTTTCAGTCCTTCTAGTGACTACCAAATCCAGGAGTGTCACAGGAGAACCCCAACACGACACAAAGTAGAATCATGCACCACTCAACAGGATGCAGTGAGAACGGCATCAGTTCTGTAAACTTCCCATAACCCAAACCTAATTTGAGAAAACACAAGATGAACCTGAAGTGGGACATTCTACAAGACTACTAATCTGTAATTTTGAAAAGTGTCAAGATTATTAAAGTCAAGAAAAGACTAAGGAACAGTCCCAAATGTAAACAACTAAACAGACATAAATAGTAAATGCAATGTGTGGTTTTGGACTGGATCCTCTTTCCAATAAAGGCCATTATTGGGACATTAGTGACACGCAAGTCAGGTCTACTAAACAGTAACATGTCAGTGTTCCTTTCCTGACTTGGATGGACATGGTACATGGGAAAACTTCTCTACTGGTAGGAAATCGCTACTAAAGTGTCCAAAATCATGGGACATCACACCAGGACCTTACTTTCAAATGGTTTAGGGTAAAAAAAGCATTCTCGGCATTGGTCCTGCAACTTTCCTCTGAGTCGGAGATTGTTTCCAGGCACAAAGTAAAATAACAAGGGTGATGATGATGGCTTCCTTCCTTGGTACTGAATTCCCGTCTCTATAATGATATACTAAGAGAAGGTATAAAATCCAGTGTAAGAATTGCAGAGACTAGGATGGGGCTAAGAAAAGTCCCTTGCCCCTCACCAAGAAAAAAGTTTACATAATCAAGAAAGTTTTCAAATCAAATACTTTAACTGTAGTGGTTCATGATTATTAAACAATTGTTAAGTACAGAAAAATCACTAAGGTTACGGAGTTGAATATCAGTTATCTAGTAATTACTTAGTGAGTCCTGACTGTTGGTGAAAAAAAAAATATTTATTCAGAGTAAATTTTCATAGATCACTTTCAGCTAGAAAAGCCCATCTACAACACCCACTGTCAAAGAATCACTGAAAAATTCCAAAAATACTACATTACCGTTTGTGTGCTTCCTGTTTGCTGCGACATTCTTCACAGTAGTATTTGTACTCACTGCACAGAGTTTCTGTGTTGCTAAAACCCCTGTGTACAATTCAAAATAAATTTATTTCGTCTACAACAGAAGAATCATGTATTCATTTAGAAATACTCTAAACTGAAGATATTCATTAAATTTCACAATGAATAAATCTACACTTACCTTAAACAGTGAGTAATTGATGTATTTTGTTCCACGTCAACAGAAAGGTCTAAAAAATCTTCATCTTTGCTGCTTATCTGTGAAAATAGGGAATTACCTTTGATTTTTTTCAAGTATCAGTAAACTACTGTTTCAAACTGATAGAACAAATGACTTCTAATATTGGTAGTAAGTGTATGAAGAATTCTTTTTGCCCCAAGTTCAAAGGAAAACGACTTGATTTGGATTATTCAAAAGAACACTGAATAAATAACTTTCATTATCTGTACAGGTAAAACACCAAGGTACAACTGTGACTGATTCTCTTACTGGCAAAAGCTAGCATAATGTGAAACTTTCCAAAAATCTTGGTGTTATCATAAAGCATGAAACAAACTATTCCATATGCACCAATTCTTAAAAACATACCAAGAGTGAATGAGAATGCTTGGCAAAGGATGTGACACCTGTATTGTTTTATCATTTAAAAAATAACTTAGCCCAAAATGCCAAATGCCAATCTTTATTTATGACCTTTTATTTCTTTTTAAAAATCAAATACAAAATTCTGTTTGACTTACAGGCAAATCACCTTATAAAAATGGTTACTACTTATTCCTTTGGATTGGACCAGACCACAGCTTTAGACATCCATTTCCTTGCTACTTCCTCCTTCAGGGACTCTGCCCAAGGTGACCGACCATGCAATAGGGGAAAATTCTCAGTTCCCTGTGCCTCTAACCCACAGTGACTATACACCCAACTGAGTTAATGCCTTCCTGCTTCAATACTGCATTGCTGTTATAAACTTAGTATCATTAGTTTGTGACAGATTATGGGGCTACATAGGTATTAGATACCTGTGCAAATAGGAATAAACAGGAGTATGTATATATACTGCAAGATAACTTACCTGGGTCTCAAAAGATTCAGTAAGAAAGGAGGGGAAAAGACAAGTAAAAGTGAAAGGAAACATGATGTGTTTAAGGAAAAATAATTAGCTCAGTATTGAAGGAAAGTGGGTAAGGAGACAAGAGATAGTGTGGTTGAGGTAGGCTAAAGCCAGATCACTCAGGGCTTTGCATTGGATCAGCTTCATATCAGATAAGGCAGGGCTAAAGGGAAATAAAGGTGAAAAAGTCTGGTGGTTCTCAGGGAGGTTTATGGTTCTCAGACACTGCCTCGGGGGTCTTCATCTTAAATTTTCATTATTGTGGTAACATAAAAAATTTAACATTAAGGATCATCTGGATGTATCTGAGTTACTATGTTTGTATTCACAGCTGTGTTGGTGCCAGGAGATCACCAAATGGGGCAGCATTTCACTCTTACGTGTCTGTAAACATGTCTGGTTATTGCTGGGCTGCTATGTCCCAATGTGGGGTCACACCCAGTATCTGGGAGATATAGGTCTAACACTCAGTAAGCAAATCTGGCCAGGGAATCATCAGCACAGTGGTAATGAAAATGGAACATGACTCTCCCAATATAGAGTGAGGGCTGCCCAAAATGAAACTCTGGAGGAGATCTGCCTTTAAAGGATAAACAAAATAAAAGCCAGGCAATGAGATCAAAAAGGAACCAGTGGAAGGGGGTGTTGATACAGAAACCAGCTTCCCACAAACTGGAGAGTAACAAACATGTTATTAAAATCTGTCATGCAAGCTCTGTCTTCTCCTGGAAGCTCATCCTGAGCCTTCACAAATGCCTCTCCCTCCTACCTGGATTAGGTCTACTCTTTTCTGGCTCCACAGCAACTTGCGCTTCCCTAAACCATAATACACTGTCTTGGAATTGCCTGACTAGCTGCTGATTGGACATCACTACTCTATCAGCAAACTTGAGACCAGAAATTTTGTCTTACTCATCTTCCCCAACCTCTACCCATCTTCCACCTGGCACCACTGGTACTTCAGTATTTGTGCAAAACGAAATGAAGAAATGGTATCATTATTTTGGCACAAATGAGCATCTCCTGAATATGTAAAATGACAGCTTAGATTATAAAAAAGTATTCTCAATTCAAACCCTTCATTCTTGGGAGACTACCTGCAAATATATACTATAGGCCATAGGAGGACCTACTAGAAAAATGGGTGCACTATCTACCCATTACAAATCAAATTAATAAATATTTGAGAGCACTAGCAACAATGGCTAATACAACTTTTCCCCCATCCCACAAAATAAACTTCCAAGTCTTTAGCATAGTGCCCCAAAGACCTCCATACAAGGTCCCAAATCCACTTTGCCAGCTTTACCTACTGCTGCATTTCTCAACATGCTAATAAGCAAATTCAATTATTTTCTATTTCACTGAAGAAGGTTGAATTATACATAACTTCTAAAACAGACCAAATACCATTATATCATTAAGGACCTGGCCTGGTAGCTCAGTTGGTTAGAGCACTGCCCTGATATACCAAGGTTGCAGGTTCGATCCCTGATCAGGGCACTCACAAGCAGCAATCAATGAATGTGTAGATAAGTGGAACACTGAATTGATGTTTCTCTCTCTCCCCACCCCCCTTCCCCTCTTTCTCTCTTAAAAAAAAAAAAATCAAGCAATGGTCAAATTCTCTGATTTACACCTACTATTCCAACTGAAATACTGCTCCAATTAATTCAGCAATATGTTTCCTAAAGCTTAGAATTCAGCTATGTCAAAATTTTTCTTTGTAACATACATAAAAAAACCCAAGCTAGTGTTAAAGTAACTTGAGAGGGAACAGGTGGGGGAGGTAGAAAAGGGTAAAGGTGGATCAATGGTGATAGAGGGAGACTTGACTCAGGGTGGTGAACACGCAATGTAATACACGGACGATGTGTTACAGAATTGTACACCTGAAGCCTATATAATTTTATTAACCAATGTCGCTCCAATAAATTTAATTAAAAAATAAATGCAGTCGATAGGATTGAATAAAGATGAGTATTGAGCCCAATCCCCAACATCAAACACTGACCAGTCAAAGCCGCCACCTCAAGCAACTGACGGCTGCGGCCATGGACAAAGCCCACGCGTAAGACAACCCCTCTCTAAACCCCAAAACACCTTCGCAGGTTGTTGATGTATTTAAGCTCTGTCATACTCTTTCACTTGACCTGAAAGAGGCTCACCAATAAAAATCTATTTAGAAAAGGGAATTTTGTTTTACTGCTGTGTCCTTCATTAATTAAAATTGTAGTTTTGACAATGATTATTCTGCAAATGCCAAGTCATAGTTAAAAATATCAATCCATAAACACCCAACAGATCACTCATTGGTTTAAGTTATGATTTTTTCCAAACACGTTGTGTTGAAACAACACATGCAAAAAAAAAAAAAACCCTTAGACACTGACCTTACTTCTCTCACAAAAATTAACTCAAAATGAATTATAAAATGCAAATTATAAAACTCCTAAAAGATTAACATAGGAGAAAAATGTAGATGACCTTGGGTTTGGTGAAAATTTTTTAGATACAACACCAAAAGCACTTTGAGAACACCAACATCATTTCCATGAAGCAAAACATTAGACTTTACTAAAATTAAAATCTTAAAATTCAAACATTAAAGACTTCTGACCTGCCAAAAATACTGTTTAGAGAATGAGAAGACAGACAGAAGACTGGTAGAAAATATTTGCAAAAGACATCTAATAAGAGAGTGGTATCCAAAATATATAAAGAACTCTTAAAGCAACCCAATTTTAAAAATGGGAAAAAGACCCAGACAGACACCTCACCAAAGAAGATATATGGATGGCAAATAAGCCTATGAAAAGAGGTTCAACATCACCCACTGGGGGTCTTGGAATGTACTTCTGCAGATTAGGGAGGACATTGTACCTGGCAAGTGGGTATCTTACCCTCTTTGAATATACACAGTATGCTTTAGTTTTTATTACAACCATAAACAATAAACATAATTGTAGAAGATGAAAAACAAAATAATATACCTCCTGGGCCTATAAGTTTCTACAAGCTTAACTAAAACAATTTCCAGACAAGGTGCTATGGCCTCCTAAACAGAAACAAAATCAAACAGCTCAAACGGCAATCAGTATTTTTCTGTCACGGCAAGTGTTCACATAAGCAGCATCATGGAAATGTATAGAGATTTTTTTCAACTGACAAGTTCATCTTTACATTTACCACACATCTAAGAGGGACAACTTGACAACTTCCAAGTTCATCTCTTATACTTATCCTCAAAGAACTTTCACAATAGATAACGAAATACATTATTTTCTATAGAAAATGTTACAATATACTTACAGTTTCACAAGTAAGACATCTGGTTTCATTAGTTAATGTTCCCTGAAAAATCTCATGAACCCAAGTTGGGTCTGGTGTGCTGTTGTTGTTCTCACTGTCCACGCTGCCATTGGGCAGACGGCCATTCTGTTTTTCCTGCTTTCTCTCCTCTTGTAAAATATCGGCAATTGTATTTAGTAGGTAATTTAAGAACTCATGGGCATCCTGCTGCATGTAGTTGTCAAAAAGCTCTAAAAATAAAAATATATTAGAGAATTACTTCAGAATTAATAACTTTAATAAAAAGCCAAATTAAAAAAAGAATATCTAGTATTCCATCAGAACTAAGTAAAAATGTATGGTAGTGTTAGTAATTTATGGAATAAATATCTTTCACATCTAAGAATTATGACTGAATTTGGGGAAATAAAGTTAAGAGGAATGAGAATATTTTTAAAAAAGATAATGCTGATCCATGAGGAAAGGGCAAAACCTATATTCACACATTTACATAATGTACTAGGATGACTAGAAGCAATGGCCTTTTATTAGCTCATCTAGTTTATTATCCCACGAAGATTACAGTATTACAAGATGTTTACATCCTCTGCATATAAAGAGCCTATACAAAAGAAAATGCAAAGTGGGCAAAGGACGTGAAATCAACAGTTCATAGAAACAAAATTCAAAAGGGTAAGAAACATGAGAAAATATTCAACCCCCACAATAATCAAAAGTCTTGATTTTCCTATCTGTAAAATGGAATACCATCTTCCTTTGAAAGGTGACTATAAAAATAAAATGGGAACAAGCGAAAATACTTCTCAGGAGGTGTATGAATATAAAGCATGAGTTTAATCTTGGTGTCACAAAGACCAAGTAGCACATTTAAATAGCATCACATTTAAGGTGCAAGACTGTTTGGATCTACATTATGGGCCCATCTCTAATCATCACATGTCACAGGCAATTTACTTAACCCCTGTTGGACTGCAACTCAAATACAATAATAGTAAGAATGAAATTGGAGCCACGCTTAATTTCTCTGTTATATATTTGTCCTGAGGGATTTGATTAGCTTTAAACGAACTCCCTATGTTATTTTTAAATTAAATTTACTGGGGTGACATTGGTTAAATAGAATCATACAAGTTTCAAGTGTACACTCCTATAATACATGATCTATAATGTGTGCCTACCACCCAAAGTCAAATCATCAGTAAGGCGGTTCCTCAAACAACTAAAAATAGAGTTACCATATGACCCAGCAACCCCTCTTCCGGGTATCTACCTGGGAAACTCAAGAACATTTATTCACAAAGTCATATGCACCCATATGTTCATTGCAGCATCATGCGCAGTGGCCAAGAGATGGAGACAACCAAAGTAACCTCTGACAAAGGACTGGGTAAAGAAGATGTGGTGCACATATACAATGGAGTACTGCTCGACCATAAGAAAAGAGGAAATACTGCCATTTGCCACAACATGGATAGGCCTTGAGGATATTATGCTAAGTGAAATAAGTCTGTCAGAAAAAGCTAAGAACCACATGATTTCACTCCTATGTTATTTTTAAGAAAAATACAAGCCCTGAGCCCTAAAAGTTACTGCTTTAGCCTATGAAGAGTTAACAGCTAAGTGATCTTTAACTTGGTATGTCATGTGTCCACTGGTTTTTTCCCACTGCACAAGTCACTGCACTACCCCTGACACAGAGACAGCCTGCCCCTCTGTAAAACCTTCTGGTCACCCACACCATTTCTCTGAGACCAAGCCGAGTCATGCTTGGATCCCTCAGGTGTATCCACCACTGGATTAGTCTTCTATACCAAAGTTCAAATAACAGAAGTCAACTAGCTTTAACCTTGCCTCTCAATGCAATAATTCTTCATCCCTGAAATACTATGCCACCCCTCAACCCCAGTCTCCTACTACTCTCATTTGCTCTGTACCTTCTTTCTTTTCTCAGCCTAGAGGCTGTCTTCTTTCCTAGCCCTTTATGTTGCTCCTACTAGGAACTGATTTCTGTTAGAAACTCCTTATCTCTTCAACCTTTAGCACCTTCTAGCTCCCTGCTGCCACTTCTAAACTACCACACTCTCACCTGCAAATAAAAACTTGCCCTCAATCAAAAAAGTTAAAATTTGGCCATACTACCCTTCACCCTCCTATCCCTGCAGTCCCCTGCCAATCTCTCCTCACTCAGCCAATGATAGCCTGACTCAACAGTTTCTCCATCCAACCCTACTTCTACACCAGCTTTGCCGCTTTCAGTGTATAGGCAACTTCCTTATGTGCATGTGGACCCATTAAAAATCAAAAGCTTTCCTCTCTCTCACTCCCTACCCTAGGTCAGATCTAGAAGTACGCACCTCAGGAAGTCCATTAAGATAAAAACTGGAAGGAAATTGTGCTGGAGTTGATTAGGGGGCTTAAGGAAAAGTGGAAACAAATTGAGGAGCCAGGGAGAAATCTAAAAAAGATTATGAAGGAGGACCAGTAAGAAGATTTTATAAACACTGCCTCATTAAGACAAGAATGGAATAATGTGCTACATGGATTATCTGTCTATCTACAGATGGCTTAACGTCACAACCTAAAGTAGTTTCATTTTTCACTGTTAAAGTATTTTAGCATATATGTATGCTTTTCAAAATAATTATTTCTGTAAAGCAAAACTGTGCAAAAGCTTTTGTTTTTTAAAACCTGAAACATCTTTTTTTGGATAGTCTCTTAACAGAGAATGACTTCATATTTATACAGAAATACCTCAACTGGCTTGAAAACACCAGAAGTGAGATGCAAAGTAAACCAGAAAATACTCTTTAAGTGTTTTGTTGAAATATTTAAAATAATGTATAGTGTACTTTCTAAATATATACTAATATGCCAGAATCTTGCACTGTCTCAGAACAGCCACTATAGTTTTAAAAACCTCAACCAGGACTGCATAAACATCAAAACAACATCAACTAAATGACCTCAGGATAATCCCTGTAAACTAAGTCTTCATTTTCTTCTAGTGTGCTTTCTCCTCTGCTAAGTAATATGATGGGAAAAGTGGACTTCAAATTTGCTTTGGAAAATTAAACAATTCCTTCCTTCCTTCCTTCCTTCCTTCCTTCCTTCCTTCACTTCCTTCACTTCCTTCACTTCCTTCCCTTCCTTCCTTCCAGAAATATTTAGTAAGCACTTACTATGTGCCAGGACTGGATTATGTGCTGGGAATACAATGGTGAACAAAAACAAATGGGTTCCTTGCATCATAGAACTAACAATCTAGTAGGAGAGATAGATAATTTCATATTATACAAGTGTATAAACTATTATAGTCCTAATATAGCTGCAACATTAATTGGAAAATACAGAACAAAATCACTGCTTAAAAATAAGTTATTTTTTCTTTATAACTCAGAAACAGCAATAGCTTTCATTACACAAAATATCTTTCATGCTCTTGAACAAAGACTGAAATGAACGTGGGAAATAATTTTTTTGAATATATTTAATAAGTGTTATTTGTGAACAACTAAAATTTCCTCATTTGAGGAAGACCAACACCTGGAAAAAAATATATAAACACACATATGTATTTGTTTGTATCTCCCCACAGTACCTGAAACACTGCTATGTATACACAAGTTTCTTAAGATCAGGACCCTTCCTATTTCATTCACAGCTGTATCCCCAGCACTTAGGCCAATGCCTGCCACATAGTAGATGGACCTGACATTTTTTTTAATAAATAAACAAATTAATGAGGAACAACAGGGGTTCATACAGTTAAAAACAACATGGGAAAAGTAAACATGGCCCAAAACAACAATGTGAACTACGTACATTGCCAAGATTCAGTAAGTCGGGGCACAGCTGTAGACACCTCTGATTTGGTGCTCAGGGCCACCATAAATGATCCCACACTCTACAGCAGAGTCAGCTCTAGCTAACATAATTAGATCACCAACCTGTTTTAATGCTTCCAAAATAAGAGAAAGCCTAGAAGAAGTTACTGATTTTAAACAGATAGCTCCATTTCTTTCCTGGATCACTCAACAGTCTCCTGTCTAGTCTCCCTGCTGCTTCTCATCCTGCCCATCCCACCCCATTCCCACAGAGCAGACAGCCAGCAGCCAGAAAGCTTTCAACACTCCATGGTTTCCCATAGCTTTCTCTAACTTTATCTTCATCTTACTCCACTCTATTTCTCTTGAAGTATTTTATGCACTTCGGGCAACTGCGATCTCTGTTCTATCTGGTTAGAAAAATTTTGCCTCAGGTCTCCAAATGGCTTCTCATTTCAAATCTCTGGTCCAACACCAATAATCAACTTCCTCATTCTCCATCCCCTTTCCCTGGTTTGTTTTTCCTCAGTCACAACGTACTGCACTACATAAATGTTTACTGTTTGTCCTCCTCACTAGAATGTCAGCTCCCTGAAGGCAGAGGCTTTGTCTTATTTCTGTATCCCTAGTTCTGCACAGTGCCTGGCACACAGTAGGAACCAATATACAACAATGAACAATTCCAGCATTCAGCTAGTATTGCCTCATCAAAGAAGATGTATGGAGCACAGGAGATTACACTGTACTTCAAAGCACTGTACACAGTCCTATTACGCCAAGACTGGGTGATACAAACTAAAATTTTAAAAACAAAAATTCATTACTGAAATTAAAATAGATTCTTTCTGAAGAATATAAAAATTATTTTTTTTATTTAAGGCAATAGTAGTTTAAAAACATGGAGCTAATATCTATTGAGAATATAAAACATGAAGTTTTTACAGTAACATGGAAGGGAATTGATTTAAGAGCAGTGAAGTTAGTGGAAATATTAAAATGGGCAACATATTTCTTACAGAGGTGTAAAACAAACCGGCAAACAAAATCTCAGAAGGAAATTTACACAATGGATAACCTATGAAATCCCCTTTGATTTGTATGCTCTTCTCTATACAATTATCAAGGAAAAATTCAAAAGCAAACATATATTTCAAAACATACTTACAAATACCAGCAGCATCAAAATAATAAAAATGCCTTTGTATTAAATGTTGTTTTTGAAGTACAGAAACATGAAACAAAACATGTGCCTGGAATATTCCTTCTATAATCAGTCTCATTCGACAAAGTACTTAAGAATCACTGTGCATCAATTTACTTTGCTTAAACACAAAATTCAGAAACTATCAAACAATTAAAAAATAATAAACACTTTAAGAAGCAAACAAATAAAGCCATGGGTCTTTAACCACACAAAACTTTTAAAACACAGTAATCTGAACTCTGTGTTCAATGTGACAGTCAATCTAAAATTAAAAAAAAAATCATTATACACTTACAGATGTCATGGACTGCATGCATGTGTCCCTCCCCTAAATTCCTACACTGAAACCCTAATCCCCAATGTGATACTATTTGGAAATAGGGCCTTTGGGAGGTCATTTAGGTCTTGAGAGCTAAGATTAGTGCCCTTATAAGGAGACACATGAGAAAGCTTGCCCCCTCACCCTCCCACCACCACCCACCCTACAGCGTGACAACACAGCAAGAAAGTTGCCAACCGTCTGCAAACCAGAAAGAGGGTGCTCATCAGACACTTAATCTGCCAGCACCCTAATCTTGGACTCCCCAGCCTCTAGAAAGATGAGAAATAAATGTTTTATTGTTTAAGCCACCTAGTCTAGAGTATTTTTATTACAGCCTCCCAAACTAAGACAGTTCACATACAGTATATTAAACACTGAGGTCGAGAATAATGTAACACTAAATGAAAAGGAAAATAATGTGTGTTCTGTGTGATTTTCATGTTTCTGATGTTGTGTTTCTGAAATACTAACAAAAATCACAACGGCATGCTCAATTTTCATGTACATGAATTTTCCACCACAACAATTTTTTAAAATTTTTAAGCATATTTTATTGATTATGCCATTACAGTTGTCCCCTTTCTCCCCCTAAGCCCTGCACCACCCCTCCCTCCAGCATTCCTCCCCTCAGTTCATGTCCATGGGTTGTACATATAACTTCTTCATATTCTACATTTCCCATACTATTCTTAACCTCCTCTATTTTGTGCCTACCATTTATACTTCTTATTCCTTGTACCTTCTCCCTCATTCTCCCCCCTCTCCCTCCCCACTGATAACCCTCCATGTGATCTCCATTTCTGTGATTCTGTCACTGTTCTAGTTGTTTGCTTAGTTTGTTTTTGGTTTTGGTTTTTTCTTTTAGGTTCAGTTATTCATAGTTGTGAGTTTGTTATCCAAAACAAAATTCTTAAAGTGTTACAGCAATAGACTTGAATCACTAGTCCACATTCTAACAGTTAGATTTGGCTTTCTTAAAACTATAAGAATATGCTACAGACCTATAATCTAAGAAAGTAAACACTGTTTAGCTTTCATCAGAGAAACACACAAAAAAGATGAATTTTTGTGAGCAATTAATCAACTACTCTATTTTTAGGGGGGCATACAAAGAAAATGAACAAAATCTTTAACATATGTATCAGATGCAAGAATAATAGCCTACAGCCATATTATTCCAGCATTATCTTGTGTTTCAGAAAGTAAGATATGACCCAGGTACATCTTAATTTAAGTGATAATGAACAATGTCAACTGAGTTAAGGACAGGATTACCCATTGGTGTATTTAATAACTAACCTTAAAGACTTCTCAAATCATATTTCTGTGGAGTATCTCTCTCTTTGATAACAAAATTAAACTAAAAATATCATTCAATTTTATATCTACAAGATTGAAATACCCACCTTAAACAAAACCCAAATTCTACATGTCATTTAAATCTCATCAGAGTTGTTTGAGGTAGCATACCATATTAAATGAAACACTGGGCTTACATGTCAGGGAGAAGTTGTGGGACCAGTTACCTTAACTTCTCTGAGCCCCAATTATCTCATATAAAGTATAAAACAATGTCTAACTTGTGGGCTTGCTGTAAAAATTAAACTAAAAATATTCTGAGAAAAAGGAAGTGGGGTTTAATCAGTAACTATTTTTAAAGGGAAGGGGGAATGACTAAAGCTATCTATCTTAAGTCAGAAAGTGGATTCGTTCTGGTTCTTTCCTTCCCTAGAGTGTAGCTTTCAGCTTCTTTTTTCATGGTTAAAATGGGCAAAAACATGCTCTGTATATTGGACTACTCTAATGATCAAATAAGTTAAATACACAAAGCATTACAAAACAACAAATGAACAATAATGTGAAAAAATCTTCCTTCTTGACAGAAAAGACAAGCGAAAAAAAAAAAAGAAATTATTCTATGATTTCTCATTTCCTGGCATACAGAATCTGATCGTGATGTAACACACGTCAAACGTTAATCACAGCTTATTAATTACTGTTTGACTATCTCCTCACTAAACTAACCTTCCTTAATGATGGGAACATCACCTTAGAGTCTTCAGTGTCTAAACACATCACCTGGCACAAAGATGCTCAGGCAATGCTTGCTGAATTGCAGTATGCTATAGTTTACCTTCTTGTTAGGTAAGCAATACATTCAGAAGTAAAGGGATTACCATTTTCTTTCCGTAATCTTGTTATGAACTTCTTGGGAGGTATTACTCCAACCTTTTTCTTCTGGGTGGCTATGCTATGGAACAGATCTGCTAAGCACGTAAGAAGGTTCTCCTTCTTCCTAGGTTGACTCTTGTATGCTAGAACTTTTTCCCGAAATGGACGACAAAAATAAAGTGCTTGAAGAACTGAATTGCAGTAGCAGGTATTCCCAAACTAGAATAGAAAAAAAATTTTTTGGTTAAGTTAAGGACAACACATTTTCAAGAGAAAGAATTTCCATGTGTATAGATGAGAAAAGAGAAAAATAGGGAATTTATGATCCTCATAAATTAAACAGTATCTGAGAACAGAAATAATGATTGACTGCAAATTAGCCATTTTAACATTAAAAGATGCTCTAGGCATCCATTTCAGGTTAAAATTGAAGGAAAATATACACAATAAATCTGGTCTTTCTGAAAACTGATTTAAAGAACTATATTATTTGAATAGTAAGATTAAGGTTTCAGATTCCAGATAATTTTATTCTTTTTAAATTCCCATTGTATTAATAATATTGGTTGCATACTAAGCATTTTATATGTACATTTAAAAATATAACTCACAGATTCTTTAAAAGAACACAAAGTGAGGTATTTTTTAAAAAATTAGGTTCTTAAGGGCCATCCAAAAATAAACAAACAAAAAAAGATCCTCTGACATATTAGATTAAAAATAATCAATAGAACAACCCAACAACCACAGATATGCTGGGTCAGTTATTTTTGCTCTAACAGAAAGAAATGAATTTTAGCCCCACAGTTATAATCTGAACTAGCTAGCAAGCAATCTCTTATTGATCATGTGATCTAGAGTACGTCACTACACCTTATTGAGCTTCGATTTCTTCCTCTTTAAGGAAAATAATCCTACCTTACAGAAAAAATGATGCACAGTTTGATAAACATTTATTGCCTTCCTTTTCTCTTCCTACCAACAGACACTGGCTCCCAATATCAGCTGATAAAACACCCAAAAGTCACTGAATGAGGGTTCGGGGGGTACTCTGAATACTATAAAAAAGGAACAACGACAATTCTCAGAGCACGGCCATGGGGTGACATCACATATATACTAACTCTAAAAGGCTAGATAGAAAAGAGTGTTTAACAACTGACCATGTCAAATGTAGGCCCATAAACACGTACATGTTGGCTTATATTTAAAAATGAAGAGAAGATAAATTACTGTAAAAGCTAATGAAAATATTTATAAAGATGGACAAGAATATAGAAAAATGCAAGCGAGATTCCTGTGAATATACATTGTTATAAAAAGCTTACTTTTATCCATTTTTTAAAAACTCAGTGAAAAAAAGAGAAATTCCTGTAAACAAATAGAAATAAATAAAACATAATGTGTATCAAGTTGGTGGTAGAACTACAAACACAAAAGAATTACTTCAAACAACTTCAAAACAGAACTTTTACTACACATACCAGTGAATTACAGTGTAGGAATAAAAAAAAAAAAACAATAAAAAAATCTTAAATGGCACCCAGTAGTTATACTGTTAGAATTAATGTATCAGTATTATTATTTTAAAACTAGTATAGATATATTGTAGGACAAAGTAACCAAGGAGTTATGTTAATATCCTTAGGCACAAATTTTTTTATATAGAAAACAAAAAATATAGTAAGTGCCCTATAAACGTAAACTGGAATTAGAAATATAAGTATAAACTCTTGCCGATTGTGGGTGTATGTTAAAGGTCTGTCTTCTGAAAAGGCCTAGCAGCAATAAGCTTCCCCTGCACCCATATTGTAGCCTCCAAAAATCTTTTTCTCATGAAAAGGAACCAGGACACCTTGTAGAGAAGGTTATACAAGGTCTGGGACAGGAAATGAACAATGTACAAGATTAGCCTAGAAAATCTTTTAGTGGGAATACAAAAGCCAACTTGCATCAAGAAGATTTACCACAATGAATAAAAAGCACATCAACTACATAAACACCTATGAATTAATAATAACATGAAAGAAAACAACCTCCATTAGTCTCCAATGAAGGTTGTAACGTTAACATATAAAAGGAAAGCCAGTTTTATCTTGCCTTTCTTATAAGAACTTTATTTCAGGAGGCACCAAACAGTTGATAAAGGAAGTTCTTGTTTATAAAATAATTCTAGTTCATAAATTCAGAAGAAATGCTTCTAAATAATGGATCAGGCAGAAATCATCAGTAGATACTAAAAACATTAGGTTAAAGGTTGAAAGGGAACTTTAAAATGCAAGGCTGCTCCAGACCAGAACCCCCAATGCATTCCCGCATCATTAATAATGAACAACCAAACTTTTATGTCTTGTGATGTGAAACACCAAGAAATATACAGCACCTACTATGAAGTAGTATTGACTTACAAAACAAAACCACTAAACTTTTGTCAAGTGTCTGGATCTAATTGCCAATTTATAAGACATTCAGGATTAGAGGAACAAGTTAAACAATATCACAATACCAGGAATAGGGACAGGAGCCCTGTGAAGATATATGACTTCTCCAGTCAGAGTGCTAATAAGAGCCAACAAGAACTGGTTTCATAAAGGCAGATGCTCTGAAGGCTTTCTTTTAATGCTAAAAGAAGTGGATGATGATGGTGCATTAATATTACTGATTATAAATATAACTATGGATATACTTCAATAAAGTTTATCTAGAGGCTAAGGACACCTGTAGTAGAATAATTATAAAAATTAACTTACCAATTACTCAATATTGGTCTGAAAAACACTAGTATCTGTACCACAGCTTAATGACTCCGGTGACCAATAAGCTATGGCTGCTTGAAGAGAACATACACTCTCCATAGTTTGACATTTTAATTAAAGAATAAGCAACAGGCGACGCTAAAGACTTCCACAGAGGAGGCAGATAAAAACAAAAGACAGCATCTCACAGTATATTGGAAAATTTCACGATGAAACTTGATCTATATATTTTTGGGGCTATCCCAAAGCCCACCCCTCCCACCAATCTGGGAGGAATAATGGTTGTTAATGCTGCTGTTGAGTTCTGTTTACATTTACATTGATGAAATATGTTATTTATGTTATTAAATATTTTACCACATGTCTTGCTTCAAATTTTCCCCCGATTTTCCTGCTTTAAAACTGAGGCACATCTTACGGCCCAAAACATGGTGCTTATAAAAAGGCAAACAAGAAGCAAACAGGGTGGGCCGAGAAACTGGACTAGGGGGTCTGTATTTGTACACTGTGCTGGAGGTCAGCCCTTACTCACCTTCTGAATATCAAGAAGTTGTTAACATTATATTCAATTCTTTGAGATTATCTAATATGGTCTTCTTTTACTTTACCTTCATCAGTCCCACTAAAGAAACATTAAAGGCTGAAATATTTCTCTATAATGTTTCTCATATATTTCTCTATATGTTTTTTATCTTATTCATAACTTGAAACTTCTTCAATTTCCTTGATTTTTAGTAGTACCTTTCATTTAGTTCCTAAAATCTAAAATTGTATCTCTCAAGTAAATACTCAGGCAAAAGGGTGCCTGGGATGATTACCTCTATACTCTTGGTTTTTGAATGCTCAATTTCTGCAAAAGACATTCTTCAGGGTTGAAATCTACCCTGCGCTTTCATAGCTGGTTCTGACAATCAAAAATATGACTAGACTTAAAATCAGGAGAGACAACTGTTAAAGGCCATCACGTTCCGCCAGCCTGATCATTGATTTTTTTCAACTGCATACTGAACATGATGACCTACCCTTGCTTTCTCTAAAGTCTTTTTCTCTACATCTTAAAATAGGTCCCCCACAAATATTTATTATATCCCTATCAATAGGATCATTTAAGCACACATCCCTAATACATGAATTATGTATGTACTACATTGTGAACACTGAAAATATAACAAATGTGAATAAGATGAAGTGAACACTTTAAACTTAGGTTACAGTATTTTTTTTATTTCACTAAAGTTGAAATGAGTATACTTTTTATGGTAAGCTGTGGGTTATAGATTTTAATGCAGTGAGTTGACAGTCTGAGTTATTTGGATACGTGGTTTGAATGGCTATCAAAGTTGAAAAAGGTACCTTCACAAAGATACATACATAGATCCAAGTAGAAAAGAGTCTCCTTGGTGGCATTTACTTCCTAAATTATAGTACTAAACTGGCAATCCTTATGCACCAAATCTGTTGTGACTTAGTCAGTAACCATCTGCCTCATGAGCAGCACAGCACGGCAGCTAGGCACATCTGACGCACGAAGCCGAACTGTTCAGGTGCGAGTTCTGTTCTGCAGCCTGACCATGGGAAATGATTAAGCCACTCTGCGCTTCAGCTCTCCACCTGTACAATGGGGTTTATGACAGCACTTATCTCTTAGAATCTTCTAGAGAATTACCATATTTTTTGGACCATAAGACACACCCAGGTTTTAGAGGAGGAAAATAGAAAAAAAATTTTGAAGCAAAAATGTAGTAAAATATCTAATAACATAAATAACGTAATATTTCACCAATATAAATGTAAACAGAACTCAACAGCAGCATTAACAACCACTATTCCTCCCAAACAAGGGGGGGGGGGGGGGGGGGGTCTTAAAGTGTCTTACAGTCCAAAAAATACGGTAAATGAATAATCTGCACATAGCACTTAGAATAGTTTCTACCACTTCATCATTAGTTACTTTTGAAACAACCTTTTAAAGCCATCTGCCCATTTTGAAGAATTAGATTAACTGAAATTAGATCATATAATCTCTAAACTATATTTAAATTATAATACATTGCAATTCCCTAAATGAGTAAGAGAGGGTGAGATTGTTTCTTATCTCTTTGGCACTACTGACCTTGAAATAATATAAGACCATTTCACACAGGGATAGAGTGTGGATGCCAGTATCATTCATTTATTAAGAATTAATAAAACTTAGACTTCCAGCCAAGATGTAGGCATAGGTAGACACACTGTGCTTCCTCGTACAATCAAAATAAGGACAACAATTTAGAAACAAAATAACAACCAGAACTGACAGAAAATTGAACTGTATGGAAATCCAACAACGAAGGAGTTCAAATAGACACATTCATCCAGATCAGTAGGTGGGGCAGAGTCAGGCAGATGGGTGGAGCAAGTTCACGGCAAAAAGAAAAGCAGTGGCACTGGGCATGCAAGAAGGCAGTGGGCGAGCCCTGGGCAAACAGGCAGCCGCTGCAGACCCCGGGTGTGGGGTGGCAATGGGCAGACCCAGTGAGGCGGTGATGGTGAAGCAAGGCACTGCACACCAGGTGGCTGGCTGACCAGGTGGTCCCACGTCTGCAAGCTGATAAACCAGGCAAAACTGGGGAGTGACACAGAATGTGCAGCCCAGGGTTCCAGCGCCAGGAAATAAGGCCTTGAAACACCAATTGAAAACACCTGTGGGGGTTGAGGCACAGGGAGAAACTCCCAGACTCACAGGAGAGTTCGTTGGAGAGACCCACAGGGTCCTGGAACGTACACAGGCCCACCCACATGGGAATCAGTGCCAGAAGGGTCCAGTTTGCTGGGGGAAGTGGCAGAAGGGACTGAAATCCAACAGAGAGCAGAGCAAGAGCCATTGTTCCCTCTCGGACCCCGCTCCCACACACAGCATCACAACCCAGCCACTGGGTTGTCCCACCCTGCTGAACCCCTAAGGCTCCACCCCTCATACGTAACACACATGACCAGAAAAAAAAATGGCCCAAATGGAAGAACAGATCAAAGCTCCACAGAAAATTCAACTAAGCGACCAAGAGACAGCCAACCTATCAGATGCACAGTTCAAAGCACTGGTGATCAGGATGCTCACAGAATTGATTGAATTTGGTCACAAATTAGATGAAGAAATGAAGGCTATGCTAAGTGAAATGAAGGAAATGCACAGGGAACCAATAGTGATGGAAAGAAAACTGGGACTCAAATCAATGGAGTGGATCAGAAGAAAGAAAGAAACAACCAAACAGAAAAGAATGAAGAAACAAGAATTCAAAAGAATGAGGAGAGGCTTAGGAACCTCTGGGACATCTTTAAACATTCCAACATCCGAATTATAGGGTTACCAGAAGGGGAACAGAAGAGCAACAAGTGGAAAAGTTATTTGAACAAATAATAAAGGAGAACTTCCCCAATCTGGTAAAGGAAATAGACTTCCAGGAAGTCCAGGAAGCTTAGAGAGTCCCAAAGAAGTTAGACCCAAGGAGGAACACACCAAGGCACATCATAATTACATTAGCCAAAGTAAAAATGAAAGCGAGAATCCTAGAAGCAGCAAGAGATAGGGAGATAGTAACCTACAAAGGAGTTCCCATCAGACTGTTAGCTGATTTCTCAAAAGAGACCTTGTAGGCAAGAAGGGGCTGGAAAGAAGTATTCCAAGTCATGAAAGGCAAGGACCTACATCCAAGATTGCTCTATCCAGCAAAGCTCTCATTTAGAATGGAAGGGCAGATAAAGTGCTTCTCAGATAAGGTCAAGTTAAAGGAGTTCATCATTACCAACCCCTTATTTTATGAAATGTTAAAGGGACTTATCTAAGAAAAAGAAGATAAAAAACATGTATAATAAAAGGATAGCAAACTGACAATTATTAACAACCACACCCAAAACAAAAGTAAAAACAAACGAAGCAAACAACTAGAACAGGAGCAGAACCACAGAAATGGAGATCACATGGAGGGTTAGCAACAGGGGAGTGGGAGGAGGAGAGAGGGGGGAAAGGTACAGAGAATACGCAGCATAGATGGTAGGTAGAAAATAGACAGGGAGAGGGCAAGAATAGTACGGGAAATGTTGAAGCTAAAAAACTTATGACACATGGACATGAACTAGGGGGAATGTGGGTGGGAGAGGGTGTGCAGGGTAGAGGGGAATGAAGGGGGAGAAATGAGACAACTGTAATAGCATAGTCAATAAAATATATTTTAAAAAAAGAATTAATAAAACTTAATCTACCTTTCATTTTTAGATAAAATAAACATTAGGCCCTGGCCAGGTAGCTCAGTTGGTTAGAGCATCGTCCCGATACACCAAGGTTATGGATTGGAAACTTTGTCAGGATACACACAAGAATCAACCAATGAAGGCATAAATAAATAAGTGGAACAACAAATTGATGTTTCTTTCTCTCTTGCAAATCAATTTTTTAAATAAAAAAAAAAAACATTAGAAATTCCAGTATTTTCTTCCCATATCCCTAAGATCATCTTAGATATTACCTTTAGAGACTACTGCTTTTAATATTATGTCAACATATTGCTTTTAAACATGTTTTAAAATGTTTAAATGCTCCACTGTCCCCCCACATTGGAGACTGGTGTTGGTGCCTGTCCTGTGAACATCTCCCTCTCAATGTCCCCCTCCAAGAAAAGGCGTCTTCTCCAAGACCACCCATGTGGTCTGTTTAGGTGGCCCTGTCTGTAACACTATACCTCAAACTGCCCAACCCAAAACCCTCACTACAGCCAAGTGGACCTAATCCAAAAGTATCCTTCCACATGTTAGTGGACATCTATTGGCTAACTCCTGCACACTTACTCCACTCCCCAATGCTTCCTTCTAGGGACTGACTTGTCTAGGCAAATTCTGTAGCACTGTCAATCACAACTCCTTTTATTGGTTGGGCACTTGATCCAATGTAGCCATAGAACCTGGACTAGAATTATTTGTCATCTTTGAGATGTTTTTTGAGATCGCTGATAATGTAAACCTCAAGTAGCCTACTGCCATCAATTCATGCAAAAGAAAACACAACTAAGAGACATTTGCTTAAATCAACTTCATAACCCACAAATGGAAAGAAAAGTTTCACTTTTATTTCTCTCTCTCCTCCATAATGGCCCCTGTTCCCTGGATCCAGAATTCCAAGTAATGACTAATGACGACTACCTAAATTCAGGCTAAATTAACCTTTTATAAGATGGTCTAAGATCACAATCACAATTTCATAATAAAGATTTGGCAGAAGAGTTCAATGGTAGCCTCACAAAGAGATTCGCTGAGCTCAATCTCCTTATATGTTAGGGCTTATTGTATTAGAAAGTTAATAAAGAACCATACAATAGAACAATGGAAACAGGCTCTTAAAAATGTATTGAATGCACAAAAAGTACAAAATACTACTAGTGTGAATCACTCTACTATCAATTGTACTAAAGGAAGTACTCCTGAGCTACGTAGGGAAAAAGGCAGTTTGGTATATCAGAGTAAAGCAATGTATTTTCCAAGCATTCGGCTGACTGTATAAACAACTGGCATGCAAGGAGGATGTTTTACAGCAAGAGAGCTTCCAAGGGTTCTTCTTTCTTCTCAGGATTGTTTCTGACCCCTACACTACACTAGCATTTCCTCTGACTTACAATAACATCAAGGATATTAAAACATCCAAACAAGACAAAGCAATAACCCTACTCTATGTATCATGTAGGTAATAGGGACAGACATCAGGATTATCATTCTTCAAGTGTAAGCTGCCATAAAAGCTATCATTGATAAAAGTATTCCTCCAAAATAAAAATATCTTTAACTAAAAATAGTGGCAAATAGGTTGCCATGAACATTGTTACAATAACTACACTGTTAAATTTTCTGCTAGGTTAATTAAACTGTGGCTATTTTTCTTCTTTCCATTAAAAAAAAGAGTCTACTTTTCTAACTGCCCAAACATATGCACTATTTTCCAAAGGCAAGTGCTAGTGAGTGCTTCTGCCACTCACTGGGTGCAAAAAAAGGCTCCAATCAGGCATATCTAATAGGAATTCTTTTCAGCATATGCTTTTTGTAAAAGCAGTTAAAATTAACCTGAAAATACAAACTTAGCTGAGAAAAGACTGATGAAAAGAAAATATATGTGTGCTTCATTTTAATTTTTAAGTATATTTTATTGATTATACTATTACAGTTATCCCATTCTTTTTTCTCCTCTTTATACCCCTCTGCTGATATCCCCTTCCCTCCAGCATTCCCCTACTTAGTTCATGCCCATGGGTCACACATGTGAGTTCTTTGGCTTCTCCATTTCCTGTACTATTCTTAACCTCCCCCTAACTATTTTGTACCTACCAATAATGCTTCATTTTAACAAAATCCAATAGTTAGAAAAGAGTAACTGCAAAGTTTCTTAAAGCAGCAACATTCCAATGGAGTCCCCAACACTGACTACCCGGCAGACAGGAACAGGGAATAAAAGAAGCTTACATGCCGATCTCTGATTTAGCTAAGCCACACTCCCCTGTCCCCCAAAGCCCCCACCTTAATTTTTAAGAAACTCCCACAGTGTGATAACTCTACAATTAAAAGGAGGAAGGGGAACCAGAAACAGAAATGATAATTTAGAGCTGAAAAATAGGACTTAACAGAAAAAGATTAAAGGTACACAACTGCCACATAGCCTGAAGTATAAATCACAGAAAAGTTAATCACTATAATAGTTCTGTTGCATCCACTCTGACTACCAACTTATTTCTGAGTATAATTCAAGGTATTCATCAATCTTTCACAGCTAGAGCCCTGGTTACTTTAAGAGATCTCAATCCTTCATCATCATAAATAGGAAAAGAGTTCAGAAACTAACTTCTACTTATCAAGTGAATAAACGCTGAGCATCCTCGGGTGGTCTCTTACCACCTTCACTCCTTTCCGTTTCTCTTGATTTCACTGAATTTCAGTTTCTCAGCTTGAGGAAAAAGCACAAAAACTACCTTTTGAACTCAGATTGATCCATAAGGAGTAATAAAAGTGATACTTTCTTAGAAACTCTTTTTTTTTTTTCACACGATCAACACCGGAATTTTGATAGTTATCACCTTAAATTAAAGACATCAGAAAAAACAGAACTTTAGTACTCATTTATATAATTTTATCTAAGTTGTTGTTTTGCTTGTTCTGAGGCTATATGCAAAAAAGTTGGAACAAAGTGGAGGGGTTGAAATACAGGATTGGGCAAAAGCAGGTTTACAGTCGTGAGTACACAAAATACAGTTTATCCTCCTATTACTTAGTAACTATTGTATTATTTTCCATACAAACAACTGTAAACCTACTTTTGCCCTACCCTTTATTTGTACCAGTAAAGGTTAAAAGCAAACAACTTTCGATATATAAAATACTGTTGTTCTTTTAAAAGTGGGTTCTTCTTGGACACTATCAATGGGCACAACTTGACTACAATCCAGTACACATATTAGTGTTGGATCTGAATCAAATAAAGGTAAAGACAGCCACAGTAAAGTAGAAAGGAGAGTGAAGAAACCAGGGTTCTGCCATCCCTAGAATTTAAATGAAGCTTTTGATCACTAGACAACTCTGTATGTAAACATAAACATATCCAATACTAGAAGCAGAGATCAAATGTCTCAATAAATAAGGTAAATTAAATACACTCATTTAAACTCTACTCCACATGAAACCCTAATAAAATAACAGTAAAAGAACAGATCAGGGAAAACCTCAGAAGTTCCAAGACAATCACGGACTAGATATGTTAACAAACTTACTCACACCTGAAAACCTGGGGATTTGGAGTGTGTGTGTGTGGGGGGGGGGTGCCCTGCATCTAACATTGGAAGTCTGGTCGTAAGTGTCATTTCAACCCCCTGACACTTATAAACCTTTCTTTTTTTTTTTTAAGATTCCATTTATTTATTTTTAGAGAGGGAAGGGAAGGAGATAGAGAGAGAGAGAGAAACATCAATGTGCGGTTGCTGGGGCATAGTTATGGCCTGCAACCCAGGCATGTACCCTGGCTGGGAATCAAACCTGCGACATTTTGGTTTGCAGCCCGCTCTCAATCCACTGAGCTACGCCAGCCAGGGCTAAACCTTTCTTTCAATGGTAGAGTCAGCTCCACAGAAGTTGACCAGGAGGCTCTGGTCAAGAACGCTGAAGGACAGCAGTGAGGCAATTAACAGGAAACAGAGGGTTAAATAAAGGCCACACTAAGCCACCCCTCAACAGAGACTGGAGGAGTGCTCCCAGGAGGTAATGAACAGCCCCAGAGAACATGATGTAGCTCCTGAAGTTGGGTGTGTGCTGGGGGGAGATGGACAGGGAGCTATTTTCTTAAAACTCTGTTTGCCAGGGCCTCACTCTGCAGTGACACCCATGCTACACAAGTTCTGCCTACAGTAACCCAATCAGCCTTTTAGAATTTCACTTATATATGTGAACTGAATTTGAGGTATGTTTCTAATAGGAAAAAAAAACCCATAGTTTAAACCAGGGGCAAGGGGTGGTGGGGGCAGAATGAGCTTAGAGGTCTCAGAAACAGTCTGGTAAGTTATGAAAACCTCAGCAACAATAAAACTGTAAATACTAACCTGAGAAAAACAACAGAAATATTGCCTTAATGAAGCAAAATTAAAAAGGAAATGTAACAATCTAAGAAATAAAAAGTGTAATGAGCTAGACAAAAAAAAAAAAAAAAAAAAAGCCAAAGAAATAGCCTAAAATGCAAACTTAAAAAGGTGGATGAACAAATATGGGAGAAAAAACTAAGAAATACAGAGAATCGGTCTAAGTATTTCCATATTTAACTAACAGTATCAAAAAATACAGAATGAAGAAATCAGATAGAAAAGACATTATTCAAATAACAGTATCAGAAGTGTTCTAGAACTGAGGAAAATGAATTGCCAGTCCGGACAGGCACATAAACAATGCAGTAATGTGGGGGCGCGGGGGGACCAAGACACACGAAACCTCAGAACACTGTGTGCAGTAGATACAGAACATCCTAAAAGTACCCCCCAACTTTTTTTTAAATTTCCCCAAATTTTATGAGGGAAAAGCCATATACAGAAGAGATTAAGAATCAGTATGATATCAGCCCTCTCAGCAGCATCAACAGAAGCCAGAAAACAAGAGAGTATAGCCTTAAAATGTTAAATAAAAAAAGAATTCCTACAGAAGGTTATACACTAGGATCTATATGCAGCTATTACAATAACCAAAACAGTTTTAAACAAATACACAAGACTTCAAAGTCTATCTCCCACACGCACTTCGTAAAGAAGCTACTATCGAATGTGTTCCACAAAGCCACGGAGAAAACCAGGAAAGAAAACAGGATCTAGAGAAGGTGAGACGTGAAGGGCATGTCTTCGGGTATAGAAAGCAATGGCGGTTGAAGGCTGCACAGCAGGACAAAGGGCTCCAGAGGATGTTACCAGGAAAAGGAGAGTGTGCCTGATGGTCATGACTCAGTGGATACTGAGAAATTCTTTTTGTTATTTTTTTGTTCGTTTGTTCGTCTTGATAAAGACTTTGGGAACAATACATGGAAATTAAGGAAATGAAAAAATAAAGCAATGGTTAATTCCATGTTGAAACAGTGGGGAAAAGTAAAGTTGCCAGGGGATGGTGGTAGACGTAAGGAGCTAAATTTCTCATCTACCGTAACAGGAAGTCAATGGATTTTTTTTTTTTAAGCAGCAGGATTTTAAAAATAGAAATATAAGCACTTTATTTAGAATCTAAGGATAAATTCTAGAAAAATAATAGTTGCTGAGAAGCAGGAGGGGAAAGGCTGCTGATTCCTCACTGTAAGCTTTACACCTACACAGATGAACCCCAAAGCAGGGGGACACACACGTGGCTCTTTAAGTGCTTTCCCCAAATTGCACAAGAAATCTATCTCATACATCATAACTACACACTAGTATTCAGTGACACATCAATGTTGTTGAACTTAGCTTACTTTATTACCTGTATTAGCATACATGTATATATTTTTTCTTTAAACATTCACCATGGATCCACCTAACAGCATAGTGCAAGAGTATAAATTACTACAATTATATAACACAGATTTGTGGTGTTTTCTAGTGTTACAGAAGAGTTAAAAATTCTAAAGAAGTTCTTCCAAAGTTTTAATAATATATAATTACTAGAATTATCTCCACAATGATTGGGATGTATTTTTCCCCTATATTTTGTATTTTTCTATCTAGACTAGTAGAAAAACACCAGAAGTAATTTGACAAAGATACTACTGACACACAGAGGCATTTACAAAACTATTGGACCACTTACATGTAGACATTTAAATAATTCTCAAAGGATCAAGAGATCATCTGGACTAAGCCATATGAAATTTTGGTTATGAGAAATCTGACACAAATAGGGAAAATCAGGTTTACAAGTATTAACTCAAGTCATCGGACAATCTTGTTCCCACCCATTAAATATAACTTCAAAATTCCCAATCAAGTATCTTGGCATTATGTCTACTGATACAAATAAACAAGTTTCCTTTAATAAATTGTGAAATACATTCACCATTTAAAAAAATACTTCCAACCATAACTTTGAAGACTAAGTAAGCATCAATGAATACTTACATTGACTAATCCAAAATAGTGTTCATTGACTGGAAACTGTTCTGGACCAATCTCTTTCTCTAATGCCGAGGCATTGGCGCCCTACAAGACAACAAACAAAAAGCGTAGTATTTAGAGTATCTTCATAACATTATCACAATTACTTAGGCATTATGGAGGCATCGTTGAAAAAACTATGTTCTCTATAACTGCCCAACATTATTCGAAGAAAATTAAAAAGGACAGTGAATAAAACCTTTTAATATTACTGAAAACTAGTTTGCAAAAACTTTCTCAGTAACCACAGAAGGACCAAGGAATTATATTCCTAACTTGTTTCTTTTATCTAAGTAATAAATTAAAGACCCTGCTGTATCATGTACTCTAACAGAAGTCTGTAAGCTGATAGCAGCTATCTCAGAGATTTGAAACTTTGTGCAATTAAAATGCATATATTCAGTGGCCTAACAATTCTTCGCAGGTATGTATACCTGAGAAGTTCTCACACAGAACCAAAGGTGACAAGAATGTTTACTGAAGTAGCACTGGTGATTCCACAGCTGACGGTAAAATCTAGATGGTCATTAAAACATGAAACTATTATATAGCAGAGTCTGAACAAACTAGAGTTACATAAAAAATGGATACTTCTCAAAAACAATGTTAAATAAAAAAAGGAAAGCAGATCAACACAAACCACATCATATTTACAACAGAACCTACACACTCTACCTCCTTAAGGACATGGCATATGGTTTACACCACCTTCAGTGGGCAGAAGCCCATCCCTGCCATCTACTGAGTCTGAGAAGCCAAGACCTTTGTTAGACAACACATCCTCAACTTCTGGATGGCTCAGGCCTGAAAATAAGTACATACCAATTAAAGGGACCCCTTGGGTTGGTGGCCAAGTTCTGTCAAAACAAGGTGTTCCCTCTAGTATCTTCTAGCCATCTAGCACTCTGTATGTGTGTGCTATTTTTATATAACATCCTGACACAATCACTATTTACAAATACCATTTATTTCTAAATCAGGTTACCAATAACTGTTTTATAACAACATCAGATTCAATTATTACAGCAACGTCAAGATCCACTGACCAAAACGGTCGTCATGGGATGCACAAGCCCCACTCTCCATTCCTGCCAGCGCAAGTATCTTGTCACAACACTTCCTCATCTATGTTCAAAACTATCATTAGCCCAGATGTTTACTACCTACTGAAATTGGTTTCTATTTTCAAATTAGTATAAAGTCTTTCCTACCAGAGAAAAAACTAAAAAAGGAGAAAGGAAAGGTTAGATATTATCCAAAATACAACCTCATATATATCTATCTCTGTGGAATGATGTCAGTTATACACAGTTTAGAAAAACATTTCCGGCCTTAGGATGGACTAAGGACAGAACATGTGGATACTACCAGTGTAATTCCGATCTCATGCCACACACTGTGTAGATCCAACCACCCACGATGTTCCACTTGTCCACATATGTACCACATACTTTCATGCACTGCCTAGAAAGCCCTTCCCATTCTCTTGTCCTCAAGTTTTGACTATGAGCCAAGTTATTAGCCTCTCTGTGCCTCAGTTTCCTAACTGTAAAATGAAAATATAACCAATTACTTTACAGGGTAGGTATGAGGCAGGACAGTAAGAAGCTAGGAAAATTTCTTGGCAAGTGGAACAGGGAAACTGAGAGAGCTGACTAGCTGGCCACCTCTTTTCTGGTACAACCACTCCCTTAGGCATTAAACCCTCAGGCCAATGTGGTTCTTATCAGAATAAAATACTCTTAGGAACAAGGACTCAGGGTCTATTGACCACAGAGACTGAGCTTTGGTCAAACTAGACATAACATTCCAGGCATCAGGTGTGTTTCAGCACCAGGCCCAGAAAAGCAGCAAAAACCAGATGCAGCTATACCATGGCAATGACTGATGAACCCCTACCCTAGCGCCAACCAATCAGTAGAGACCACAACCCTGACCCTATATGCTTATTTTGATGAGCCAGCATATTAAAGGACATACCTGGAAAGCTGATGAATGTTCTATTCAGATCCTCCCCTGAGAACTCCCCTAAAATTCCTACCTTTAGAAAACAGATGAAAAACCCTTAAGGCAGCCTGGGCTGGTGTGGCTCAGTGGATTGAGTGTGGGCCTGCGAACCAAAGGGTCTCCAGTTCAATTCCCAGTCAGGGCACATGCCTGGGCTGCAGGTCAGGTTCCCAGTAGGGGAAGCATGAGAGGTAACCACACACTGATGTTTCTCTCCTTCTCTTTCTTCCTCCCTCACCTTCTCAATAAAAGTAAATAAATAAAATCTTAAAAATAAAAACCCCTTAAGGCAAAGGACCCAGTGCATGCTCTCTCTCCAGAATATGTCCATGCCCTCCTCTGTCAGGAATGAATCTTTGCTTTCTTTCTCCTCAATTCTACGGGCCCTTTTTTTGCCATTGTAACTTGATCCTGAGTCCAGAGGGCCCGGGCAGCCCACTTCTGCCTCTCACTATCTCCCAAAAGGCCAAGGAAGCTCTTCAAGCAGCCCACTCAAATCTTCTCTGTGAGTGTACTTTCCTTTTGCATGCTAAACAAACTTCACTCTGGAGTTTATTCACTCTGGAGTTCTAGCACTGGAGTTCCTCACTCTGAATTCTTTCTTTGTCAAACTCAAAAACAAAGGTCCATCCATCAACAATAACAGCCAGAAACTATCAAAATTTAAACTTACGAAAAAACATGGCAGTGCAAATGCCCCCTAAAGGTTGGTTTTCTTCCCCCCTCCCTCCAATCCCGAGGGGAAAAAAAGCTACTCTTGTGAGTTAGTAATATTAACAAATATCATCTGCCTCATGCAAAACCTAAGAAGTATGTGACACTGTCCTCGACTTCCAAGGGCAAACTCTCAAATGTTCAAGGAAGTAGAGACCTCTGGCTAAGATGGAAGCATAAGCAAACTTGCCTTGCCTCCTCTCACAGCCACAAGGACAACAACCAATCTAAAAACAAAAACCAACCAAACTGCCAGAAAATCGAACTGTATCGAAGTCCAACGACCAAGGATTTAAAGAAGAAACATTTGCCCAGACAAGTAGCAGGGGTGGAGAGGACATGATGTGGCACAGCGAGGTAGCAGCGAGGCCGAAGCCGTGGCAACCGGCAGAGCGGGTGGTCCCACATTAACATGCAGTGGAAAAAAACCAGGAGGGACAACTAGGGTGCCAGCGATCCCAGCACCAGGCCAGACCACACAGCTCAGGGTTCCAACACTAGGAAAAAAGCTTCATCACCTTTGACTGTAAAAACCAGTAGGGGTTGGGGTGGAGGAAGAAATCATTGGTCTCTCAGGACCATTCATTTAAGGGGTCCACAGGGTCGTAGAATGTAGGCAAACCCACCCATTCCTGGTGCCCTGGAATCAGCACCAGGGCAGCAGCTAGAAAGAAGGGTGACAGATGCTTACAGGAAGTGTGGAAGTAACTGGAAATGGGGCAAGAGTAGAACAAGCAGCACTGTTCTCTCTCTGACCTCTCCTCCACATGTAGTGTCACAAAGCAGCAAAGTGGGTTGTAGCACACTGGCAAACACCTAAGGCTCCACCCCTTACAATGTAACAGGTGCACAGACAGGGGGAGTCAAAGCAACTCTACCTAATACACAGAAACACAGGAAGGCTGCCAAATTTAGGAGACAAAGAAGTATGGACCAAACAAAAGAACAGACCAAAATGGCAGAAAAAGAACTTAAGTGACATGGAGATAGCCAGCCTATTGGATGCAGTGTCCAAAACACTGGTGACCAGGTTGCTCAGAGAAATGATTGAGTACAGCCACAAAACAAAGAAGTGAAGGCTATATACAAAGTGAAATAATGAAAAATATAATACAGGGAACCAACAGTAAAGCTGGGGTTAAAAATCAATGATTTGGAACAAAAGGAAGAAGTGATCAACTGGAATGGAAAGAAGAAACAAGAACTAAAAAACAACCAACCAAAAAAATGAGGAGAAACTTAGGAACCTCTGGGACAACTTTAAATTTACCAAAATCCAAATCATAGGGGTACCAGGAGGAGAAGAGGAAGAGCAAGAAATTGAAAATTTATTTGAAAAACTAATGAAAGAAAACACCCCCAATTTGGCAAAGGAAATAGACATACAAGTCCAGGAAGCTCAGAGTTCCAAACAAGTTGGACCCAAAGAGGGCCACACCAAGACACATCATAATTACAATGCCAAAGGTTAAAGATGAAGAGAGAATCTTAAAAGCAACAAGAGAAAAGGAGACAGTTACCCACAAAGGGATTCCCATAAGACTATCAGCTGATTTCTTAAAAGAAACCTTGCAGGCAAGAACTGGCAAGAACTACTCAAAGAGATGAAAAGAAAGGACCTACATCCAAGATTGCTCTATCCAGCAAAGCTATCATTTAGAATGGAAGGGCAGATAAAGCGCTTCCACGACAAGGCAAAATCAAAGAAGTTTATCATCACCAAGCTCTTATTACAGTATTTTGCCATGCATAATGCACACTTTCTTGCCCAAATTTTTGAGGGAAAAATAAGGATGTGTATTATACATGGGTAGTACTATTTCCATATCTATATAAATGTTTCAAATTCTTTTATTTATCCTTATGTGTTAAAGGTGCAATTCTAGAAAGCAGTAACGGTATCTGTATGCAAAATAATACCCTGGAATATGATAATCCACTGAGCTACGCCAGCCAGGGCAGTTCCACCCTTTTGATTCCACCAGAAAGCCCTCTAAGAAAGTTAGGTCAGTGGCTAGACAAAGACTGACAGCAGGCAGAGGCAGGTGGAAGTGGATCCTGCAGTGCCTTTGGTCATTTGCTGACCCACCTCTGGGCCTTGTGCTGATAAATGCCAGCCTGGCAGCACAGCGATGCCTATCCCAAGCACAGTCAAGCCTGGAGGAGATAGCTACAAACTATGGACTGCTTGCAGCTTCGAACAGGCTGCAGAGGGTTAGACATGGACAGTATCTGACAATGGCTTACACCACCTTTGAACAACATCAGAGTCCTATTCAAAGGGAGAACCCAGCAGGAAAGCACTAAACTCTACTGAGACAAATTCCACTTTTCTTTTCCATTATTTTCTCTTTTGTACAGCCTTTTTATTATAATTTCTTTCATTTTCTTCAAATTCTTCCCACTAATTTTTCTTTTATATTTATTTTACTACTCCTCCTTCTTACTCCATTTTTCCTTTACTTTTTTAAATTTCTTTTTTTAGGGTTTTTTTTTTAAAGATTTCCTCTTTCCATTTCTTTCTCTTATTGTTTCTCTTCTTCCCACCTCCTATAATCATTTTTCTTTCCTTTGGTCTTCTCATATTCCTTTTTTTCTTTTACTATTCTGTTTCTCATTCTGCTTTATTCTTTTCCCTTTTGTCATTCATTTTGCTAATGTTGTTGAGGACTTTTTTTTTCTTGTTTTGGTTGTTTTTTGTGTGTGTTGTTTTGCCCTGTCCATGCCTGTGTAACACCATACAAGATGCGGTGGGGGTTGAGCCTTGCAGTCAGCTAGCCAGAGGGGAGATCTGACCAACGAATGGGCCAACAACAATCAAGACCCAAATACAACAGAAGAGTCCATATTACCCATACAAAGGGCATTCCTAGAACATCCAGCTCAGGAGATCAAGGAGACTGCACACCACTGAGTCCCACAGGACTCCTACCACATAAGGTCACCCAAAGCAGACAGGGAGTCAAAACAGATCATAATACATAAACGCAAACAGAAAGAGTGAGTGAAAATGGGAAGACAAAGAAACAACCCCAAATGAAATGGAGGAATCCCCAGAAAAAGAGCTAAATGAAACTGAGGCAAGCAATTTATCAGACACAGGGTTCAAAGTAACAGTTATAAGGATGCTCAAGGAACTTAGTGAGAATTACCAAAAACTTAGTGGAAATTACACCAGCATGAAAAAGGTCATAGAAACTATAAATAAGAACTAGTTGGAAATGAAGAATACAATATCTGAAATAAAGAATACACTAGAAGGTATTAAAAGCAGGCTAGAAGAAGCAGAGGATCGAATCAGCAATTTGGAAGACAAGGTACAAAAAAAACACCACCACCACCCAATCAGAGCAACAAAAAGAAAAAAAAGACTTAAAAGAAAACAAGGATAGTTTAAAGGAACTTTAGGACAACATGAAACGTAATAATATCCTCATCATAGGGATACTGGGAGAAGAAAGTGAACAAGGGACAGAAAACCTGTTTGAGGAAATAATTGCAGAAAACTTTCCTAACCTGGTGAAGGAAAAAGTCACACAAGTTCAGGAAACACAGAGAATCCCAATGAGGATGAACTCGAAAACAGTGACACCAAGATACATCATAATCAAAATGGCAAAGTTTAAAGACAAAGAGAGACTCTTAAAGGCAGCAAGGGAGAAATGGTCAGTTACCTACAAGGGCATTCCAATAACACTGTCAGCTGATTTCTCAACAGAAACACTTCAGGTTAGAGGGATTGGCATGAAGTATTCAAAGTGATGAAAACTAAGAATCTATAACTAAGACTACTCTATTTAGCAAGGTTATCATTTAAAATTGAAGGTGAAATAAAGAGCTTCCTAGACACCCCCTCCCCAAAAAAAGGCTAAAGGAGTTCATTAACACCAAACCAGCACTGCAAGCGATGTTAAAGAGGCTGCTTTAAGAAAATGAAATGGGGAGAAGGGGACAACACAGGTACAAAGGAATAAAGCGACAATGAGTAAGTACCTATCAATAATCACCTTAAATGTAAAATGATTAAATGATCCAATCAAATAACATAGCTGAACGGATAAGGAAACATGACCCATATACTATATTTTGTCACGTACAATGTACACTTTTTTGCCCAAATATTTGAGGGAAAAGTAAGGATGCATACTATGCATGGGTAGTATCTGAAATATAGTGTATCTGTTCTTGTGTTTTGTAATTATTTGTTACATAAAATTTCTTGTATCATAATGTGTTCAAAAATAAATACTAAAATTCCTTTATAATATAAAAAACAAGTATCTAAATATAAATAAGTAATTGAATTAAAAATTAAATGAAAAGATTTTTTTCCTGAAAATTTGGGCCAAAAATGTGGGTGTGCATTAATTATATACAGCAAAATACAGTATGTGCTGTCTACAAGAGACCCAACTCCAAACAAAAGATTTACACAGCCTGAAAGTGAAGAAATGGGAAAAAAATATTTCATGCAAGCAGAGACCAGAAAAAAGCTGGAATAGCAATACTTATATCTGACAAAATAGACTTCAAAACAAAGGCCATAACAAAAGACAAAAAAGGTCACATATAATACTAAAAGGAACAATACAATAAGAGGATACAAATTTTGTGAACATATATGCACCCAATATAGGAGCACCTAAATATATAAAGAAAAGCATGGTGGACTTTAAGGAAGAGATTGACAGCAATACAGTCATTGAAGGGAATTTTAACATCCTACTGTTAACAATGGATAAATCATCCAGACCAAAAAAAAAAAAAAATCAACAAGGAAACACTGTCCTTAAATAACACAGGAGATCAAATGGATTTACGTAATTGATATTTACAGACCAGCAAAATACACATTATTCTCAAGTGCACATGGATCAGTCTCAAAGATACATCACATGTTAGGGCACAAAATAACTTTGAACAAACTCAGGAAAATTAAAATCATAACAAGCATTTTCCCAGATCACAATGGCATGAAACTACAAAGTAACCTCAATTAAAAAAAAAACCTCAAAAGCATTCAAATATATGGAGGCTAAACAGCATGTTATTAAATAATGAATGGGTCATCAATAGGATCAAGGAAGAAATCAAAAAGTACCTGAAAACAACACACACAAGAACCAAAAATCTGTGGGACACAATGAAAGCAGTCCTGAGAGGGAAGTTCATAGCATTACAGGACTACCTCAAGAAGATAGAAAAATCTCAAATGAACGATCTAACCCTACAACTAAAGGAACTACAAAAACAACAACAAAGCTCAGAGTGAACAGAAGGAAGGGACTAATCAAGATCAGAGAGGAAATATATGATATAAAGACTAAAAAACCCACCCAAAAGATCTATAAATACGGGAGCTGGTTCTTTGAAAACATAAACAAAATTGATGAACTTTTAACCAGACTCATCAAAAAAAAAAAAAAAAACCAGAAGAGGATCCAAATTAATAAAATCAGAAATGAAAGAGGAGAAATAATAACTGATACCACAGAAATACAAAGGACTTTAAGAAAATACTATGAACAACTATATGCCAAGAAATTTGATAACCTGGGTAAAACAGATAAATTTCTAGAAACATACAATCTTTCAAAACTGAATCAGAAAGAAGCAGAAAATCTGAATAGACAGAATACAATTAATGAAATTGTAGCAGTAATTAAAAAACTCCCAACAAACAAAAGTCCAGAACCAAATAGCTTCATAGGCGAATTTTAACAATCATTCAAAGAAGAATTAACCCTTATTCTTCTCAAACTATTTCAAAAAAATCAAGAAGAGGGAAGACTTCCAAGCTTTTTTACGAGGCCAGTAGTATCCTAATTCCAAAACAAGGGAAAGGCACAACAAAGACAGAAAGCTACAGGACAATATCCATGATGAACATAGATGCGAAGATCCTCAACAAAATATTAGCAAACCAGATCCCACAATACATTAAAGAGATCAAAAGATCATACACCACTATCAAGTGGGATTTATTCTTGCAATAGGTTGGTACAATATCCGCAAATCAATTAATGTGATATGTCACATATACAAAATGAAAGATAAAAATCACAGAATCATATCAATAGATGCAAAAAAAGAGTTTGATAAAATCCAGCACCCATTTATGATAAAAACTGTCAGCAAAGTGGGAATAGAGGGATCATATCTCAACATAATAAAGCCCATATAGGAAAAACTTCCACCCAACATCATACTCAATGGGTAAAAACTAAAAGTATTTTCCTTAAGATCAGGAACAAAACAGGAATGTCCACTTTCACGAGTCTTATTCAACACAGTACTAGAAGTACTGGGCACAGCGATCAGATAATAAGAAATAAGTGGCATTCGAATTGGGAAGGAGGAAGTAAAACTCATTATTTACAGATGACATCATACTGTATAGGTAGAAAACTCTACAGGCTCCACCAAAAAAATACTAGAATAAATGAATTCAGCAAAGCAGTGGAATACAAAATCAATACTCAGAAATCAATGGCATTTTTACAGACCAATAATGAACTATGAGAAAGGGAAACAAAGAAAAATCCCATTTAAAAATAGTAAACTATTGCAACAACAAGAAAAAAGGTACTTAGGGGTAAATTTAACCAAAGAGGTAAAAGACTTGTACTCAGAAAACTACAGGACACTGAAGAAAGAAATTGAGGAAGATACAAATAAGTAGAAGCCTATACTGTATTAACATTATTAAAATGTCCTTACTACTCAAAACTGCCTATAGATTCAATGCAATTCCTATTACAATACCAATGGCATGTCACAAATCTATAACAAATATCCCACTAGTTTATATAAAACCAAAAAAGTCCCCCAATCTTGAGAAAGGAATCTTGAGAAAGAAGAACTAAGTTGGTGGGATCACAATACCTGATATCAAACTAAGGCTGCTATAACCAAAACCGTCTGGTACTGGCATAAGAACAGACACACAAATCAATGGAACAGAATAGGGAGCTCAGAAATAAACCCACACCTTTATGGTAAATTAATATTTGGCAAAGAAGGCAAGAATATACAATGCAGTAAAGACAGTCTATTCAATAAATGGTGTTGGGAAAACTAGACTAGTACTTACAAAAAAAAAGAAACTGAACTACCAACTTATACCATACACCAGAATAAACTCAAAATGGATGAATGACTCAAGTATGTCACCATACCATAAAAATCCCAAAGGAAAACATATGTAGTCAAAGTTCAGATTATCACACATAGCAATATTTTTGCCGATATATCAATTCCTAGAGCAAGGGATACAAAGGAAAAAAATAAACAAATGGGACTACATCAAATTAAAAGGCTTCTGTACAGCTAAAGATACCATCAACAAAATTAAAAGGGAACCCACTGTATGAGAGAACATATTTGCCAATAATATATTAGACAAGGATTTAATCTCCAAAATATATAAAGAACTCATATGACTCAACACCAGGAAGACAAATAATTCAATTAAAAAGTGGGCAAAGGACCTGAACAGACTCTTCTCCAAGGAGCACATATAGATGGCATGTAGACACATGAAAAAATGTTCAACATCATAAGCCATCAGAGACATGCAAATTAAAACCACAATGAGGTATAACCTCACACCTTAGAAAACTGCTATCATTAATAAATCCATAAAACAAGTGCTGGCAAGGGTATGGAGAAAAAGGAACCTTAGTACACTGTTGGTGGGGATGCAGACAGGCACAACCACTGTGGAGAACAATATGGAATTTCCTCAAAAAATGAAAAACAGAACTGCCTTTTGGCCCATCAATTCCACCATTGAGATTATACCCTAAGAATCCTTAAACACCAATTTAAAAGAATCTATGCACCCCAATGTTCATAGCAGTGTTGTTTACAATAGCCAAGTGTTGGAAGTAACCTAAGCCCATCAGTAAATGAGTGGATCAAAAAACTGTGGTACATTTACACAATGGAATACTATATAGCAGAAAAAGGAAGGAAGGAAGGAAGGAAGGGAGGGAGGGAAGGAAGGAGGGGAAAGAAAGGAAGGAAGAAAGGGAGGGAGGGAGGGAGGGAAGGAAAGGAAGGAAAGGAAGGAAAGGAAGGAAAGGAAGGAAAGAAAGAAAAGAAAGAACTCCTATCCTTCGCAACAGCATGGATGGAACCAGAGCATATTATGCTAAGTGAAATAAGCCAGGATGTGATAGAAAAATACCATATAATCTCACCTATAAGTGGAACCTAATCAACAAAACAAGCAAGCAAGTAAAACAGAACCAGAGACATGGAAATACAGAACTGATAGTGATCAGAATGGGGGGAGGGGGATAACAGGGGATAGAAGTAGAAAGGTCAAGCTAAGGAACGTGTATGAAGGACCCATGGACAAAGACAACAGGGTGGGGGGGACTGAATGCAGGAGGGGAGTGAGTAGGGCAGGGGAGAATAATGGGGGGGAAATGGGGACACCCATAATTGAACAATTAAAAAAAATTTTTAAAGGTAAAAAACCCCTGAATACTTCTTTTATACTAGTTAAGGCAAACTGTTAGTTCCCAGACAACTTTCTTTTTGTTTAATACAACATAAGAAAACACAACACATTTTTCCCACTTTTGTGTTTCAAATCCTATCTTAGAATCCAATATGTATCACTCTAAGATTAATACTGAAAAGGGTCATGTCAGGTCAGTACCTAAAGGAGATCTACCAAAACAGGCAGAAAACGCTTCCCAAAGATGAGAGAAGCAAGTGACCTATCTTAGTATACTAAGGAAGGTTCTGGAGGCACAGAGATAGCTGATGTGAGAAACAAGTTTATATCTTTTATGCAAGAAAACAAAGAAACTTCAGGCTAAAAACCCATACTTGATCTTCTGGAAGACACCGTGTGCCTAAAACTATATTAAACACAACAAAAATTTTTATGAAAAAACAAAACAAAAACAAAAAAACCCCAGACCATTTCCATATCCTAAGTTTCAGACATCATAAAAAGTCTTAAAGCAGTTGTCCTTCAAGTAAAGGTGAATTCCAAACAGAATCAGAATATCTAGCCCTATACAAGAAGTTATAGAACGTGATTTCCGAACTGCAGCACCCGACTATCATTTTCTTTTTCAGTAAAACAGAATACATCACAGCACATCTCCCTCCTGAGAGTAAATTCTTGAAACTTTTGTTCCAATGTGTAGGTATGCACAATTATGTCTAACTGTAAAGAAATAAGTCTATTTCTCACTGTGGGTTGAAATCAATCAAGTTGTGATATGCAAGCTGCAAAGGATAAAGATGCTAAGAAAACAAATTGCAAAGTCATAATCTAACTAGGGAGTACACAGCGGATAAAAATTAGCTTTTCGTGACAAAACACAGGTAAAAAGTATTAAGTGAATACAGAGTTATAGAGGAGGGAGCGGGTGCCTCCCTCCTCTGCTCCAACACAGCATGTACTACAGCACGTCAGGCGGGAATGACACGGAGAGCCTGAGGATCTCGGAAAAGCTTCATACACAGATGGAACTGCAAGAGCCACGCCTTGAATTTTTCTTCAGAGGCACAGTCTTTCTTCTCAGTACAGGCTTTCATGTTGGAAACTGAGAGCCTGAAGAACACGAATGGGGACTTGAACACTGCAGCTGCAGGCTGGGCAGCAGGCTGAGCAAAGGCCTGAAGGGCAGGAGGCCCGCACTACACCCTGCTGAACACAAGGTCACCTTCCACAAAACACCTTGCTTTTCTTACCAGCAAGATGCCCGGTTTATGGTATCTATTGTAAATCAAAAATAATACAATTCTAAAATAGCAGTAATGAAGAATCACAATCACAGTGTGATTTTTAGGACAAGAATTTTACCCCTTTGAGCTCCAATTTCCTAATGTGCAAAACAGGGTAAACAACACCTTCATCATGACCTGTTTCTGAAAACCATGTAGAAGATGTTTAGAAACATGCACGGACCAGTAAGCATTAAACAAACAAACGAGTTCATTTGCCTCTTCTTACTCCCACCTTCAGATGAACCTCTCAAAAGGCTGGGGGTTCCACCCGGACGTGCAGTCATTCTAAGAATCTTGACCTAGGCCCTCCACAGTTGCCTCCTCTGGTCCTAGCTCTACCACGAAAATTAAAATGTGCTCCACAGACAGTACAAAGGATTCTTAGACTGACACAGACTTATCACTGGCACTGTACCATCACAGCCTATCTCAGAGGGCTGCAAACACCATCTGAGAATCAGAGTTCAGCACAAAGCAAAGCCAGCCCTGATAAGATACAAACAGAACTGGGAGGTACGGTATCCAACACTAATGGATAAGTCCAAATGTTTTGCTCTCACATTCCTGTAAAGAAAATCACTACACAGATACAAGCAGTGTTAAGTTAAAGTGAAATCAAAACCATGTGAGTTACTGACTGACTTAAGGTAATTAATTACTCTCTAACTACTATAAACAGAATTCAAACTCCAGATTCCAGAGGCTAACTGTACTCCAGCTCACCCTAATAAAAGGTAAAACTACCATCAAGCTTAAATAGTTCTGTCAAATACAGAAAGGAACTGGCTGCAGCTGGCACCATGAGCAGTTGTGTCCAAACACAAATGAAATGATGTCGCAGCAAATGGCAGAGCGGGAAGCTCCAGGAGCCAGTCCCTCCACCCAAACCTTTAAGCTGAAAAGTCCAGCAGAATCAACCATCTCAGAACACTTACAAGGAAGTGGCTAGAGAAAGGCTGCTGAATCTGGGTGACAGAGCAGGGTGTGCCAACCAGCTACCATTCCTTGTCACTCAGCCCCACAGCAGGGGTGGGCAATGGAAACCTTGCCCTCCACACTCTGGAGAACAGGCTGCTTTGGTTTTGACCCTTAGACTATAGCAACGTCCCTTTTTCATTGGGTGGGGGAGGGGGGTTCTAGACATTTAAGTAAACTTCTCAAGTCACAAACTGAACAGATAACAGAAACTTTAGTGGCCACACCCAACAAAGAATACAGACTTTGCAAAATCAGTTTGGAAAACTCACTATACAGATGACTGCAACACTCAAAAGGAGGGAAGAGAGTGATTCCCCGAGTTTCATAATATTCAAACAGTTCAGCTCTCAAAAGCAACAACAAAAAATTCCAAAGAAGCAGGAAAATAAAGCACTTTTGTAGGAAAAGAACAACTTGACAACAGAACTGTCCCTGAGGAATTGCAGACACTGAAATCAATAGACAGTTTTAAATCAATTGCCTTATATATGCTCAAAGAACTGAGAAAAACAACAAAGAACTAAAGAAAATCAGGAGAATGCTGTATGAATAAATATGGAATGTCGATAGAGATTATAATAATTCTAGA
Source organism: Phyllostomus discolor (assembly GCF_004126475.2). Taxonomy (NCBI): domain Eukaryota; kingdom Metazoa; phylum Chordata; class Mammalia; order Chiroptera; family Phyllostomidae; genus Phyllostomus; species Phyllostomus discolor. The sequence continues at coordinate 111,181,777 of NC_040904.2, forward strand.
TTTTCGATTTACTTTTTTTTGAAGTACAACAGCTGAAATAAGAAATTCACTAGAGGAGTTCAATGTAGATTTGAGCAGGCAGAAGAAAGAATCTTAAGAGTAAGTGACCTTGAGAGTAAGGCAGTTGAAATTATCCAGTCTGAAGAAGACATAGAAGAAATAATTTACCCTGTATTTTTCAGACTATAAGACATACCTTCCAAATTTGGGAGGAAATGGGGGTGCGTCTTATAGTCCGAATGTAGCTTTACATTTATATTGGTGAAATATTATGTTATGTTGTTAAATATTTTACTTTTTTTCTGCTTCAATTTTTTCCCCCTATTTTCCTCTAAAACCTAGGTGCATCTTATGGTCTGAAAATCCGGTAGATAAATGAATAGGCACTGAGGGACCATCAAACATGCCAACGTATGTGCCATGGGAATCCCAGAGAAGGGAAGGAGCAAGCAGGAAAAGAAATAATGGCCCAAACTCCCCAAATTTGATGAAAGACCTGAATTTACACATCCAAGAAATTCAACAAATTTGAAACAGGAACACCTCAACAAGATACACACATTATAGTAAAATTGTCAAAGACAAAGAGACTGTCCAAGCCTTTAAAGAGGCAACTCTTGCAAATACAAGGGGCTCTGCAGAAGGATTAAGAGCTGATTTTTCATCAGAAACCACAGATGCCAGAAGGCAGAGGATGACATTCAAAGTGTTGGGAGAAAAATTGTCAACCAATTCTATAAATGGCAAAACTATCCTTCAGGAGTAAAAGAGGAAATAAGATATTCCAAGATAAACCTAAGGGGATCATTATTAGTAGACCTGCCCCTACAAGAAATTCTAAAGAGAGTCCTTCCAGCTAAAATGAAAAGACACTGGGTAATAATGCAAAGCTACGTGAAGAAATAAAGAAATGGGTAACGATAACAACCAGTATTATTATACTTTTGGGGGATTTCCAGTTTTATTGAGCACAATTGACATACATCACTGTGTAAGTATGCAGCATGATGGACTGATTTACATATAATGTGAAATGATTTCCACAGTTGGTTCAGCTAACATCCATCTTCTCATACAGATACAGGAAAAAGGAAAAATTTTTCCTTGTGGTAAGAACTATTCGGATTTACTCTCACAACTTTCTTATATATCACGCAGCAGTGTCAGCTATCATCATCATGTTGTATATTACAGCCCTAGTGCTTATTTATCTTGTAATTGTATTATTGTTTTTTAACTACCCTTTTTCATTTATGACAAAAAAGGAAAACACATTAAACAATTATAAACCTGTGGTAATGGGTGCGCAATGTACACATGTAATCTGTGACAATATAAAAAAGATGGAAAGACAGATGTGTATAGGAGCAAAGTATTTGTATACTATCAGAACTGAGTTGGTATTATTAAAAATAGATTGTTAGAAATTTAAGATGTAACTGTAATACCCAAGAAAACCATTAAGAAAACAACTAAAAAATATACAAGGAAAGAAGGAAATCAAAATGGCACACTACAAAAAAATCAAGTAAATATTAAAAGGCACTAAGAGAAGAATTAAAAAACATAAGACACAGAAAACAAATAGGTAGATGCAGAAGTAAGTCCTTCCTTAGTAATTACTTTAAACATAAATAGATTCAGCTCTTCAATTAAAAGGTAGAGACTGGCAGAACAGATTTAAAAAAAACTAACCACATAATATCTACAATAGACTCATTTTTGATAGAGACATGAAAAGAGGTTGAAAGTAAAAGAATGTAAAAAGATAGTTCAAGAAAATAGTCTCAACAGACTCAGAGAGCTGGAGGGAAAAGAGTTATATTATTGTCAGACAAGATGCATTTTTAGTAAAAAGAAATTTATGACAATACTGTATTACATACTTGAAAGTTGTTAAAAGAGAAGACCTTAAATGTTACTACCAAACACAAACACACACACACGCACAATGTAATTATGTGAGGGATGGAGATGTTAACTCACCCTACTGTAGTAAACAGTGTGCAATAGATACATGTATCAAATAATCACCCTGTGCACCCTGTAAGTTAACCTTTAACTTACATATGTTCTTTGTCAACAATATTTCATTAAAGCTTGGGGAGAGAAGTTATGAGTCAAGAAAAACACCACATATTAATGAAAGGTTTAATCTATCAAAATGACATAACATTATAAACATACATGCACCAACAGAACCTCAAAATATATGAATCAAAAACTGACAAAATTGAAGGGAGAAAGGGACAGTTCTACAAAAGTTAGATGCTGTAATACACACTTCCAATAATGGATCAAACAACCAGACAAAAGCTCAATAAGGAAATAGAGGGTGTGAACAACACACATAAGAGACATAAACAGAACAAGAACACTCTTCCCAACAACAGAATAAATTCCTCTCGGGTGCATGTGGAACATTCTTCAGGACAGATCACATGTGGTGTCACATCAATATATGTCAAAGACTAAAGCCATATAAAGCATCTTTTCTGACCACACTGATATGAAACCATAAACTGATTTAAGAAACACTGGAGAATTTACGTAAATGTGGAAATTAAACACCAAATATTTAAAGAAGAATTAACACAGATCTTTCTCAAACTCTTCCAAAAATGGAGGAAACATTTCCCATCCCATTTTATGAGGCCAGCGTTACCCTGACACTGAATCCAGACTATGACATCTCTGTAAGAAAACTTTAGGCCAATGTTCTGTATGAAGATCATGGAAAAATTCTCAACAAAATACTAGCAAACCAAATTCAAAAATATATTAAGAGGATTATTGACAAACTGGGATTAATATCCACAATGCACAAAAAACTCCTACAACTCAAGGACAAAAAGACAATCCAACTAAAAAATGGGAAAATGACTTAATTGACATTACTCCAAAGAAGGTATATAAATAGCAAATGATTACATAAAAAGAGACTCAATATCCTACTCATCAGGGAAAAAAGCAGATCAAAACTGTGAGGTACACTTCACACCCACTGGGATGATGAGGATCAAAAAGGGGTGGAGGGCAATAACACATGTTGGGGCAAGGATGTGCAGACATTTGGTAGTCCCTCAAAAAACTAAATATGGAGTTACCATACAGCTCAACAATTTCACTCCTATGAATGTATCGAAAAGATCTGATGATGGGAAGTCAGACACCTCATGTGCCAATGTTCATAGCAGCATTATTTATAACAAAAAGTGGAAACAAGTCAATTCCTATCAAGAGATGAGTCAATAAACAAAATGTGGAGTAATATAAAATACCATTCAGACACAAAAAAATGAAGTACTTTTTCATGGAAGAAACTTGAAAACATTATGAAAGTAAAATACGCCAGACACAAAACAACAAATATTGTACAATTCACTTATATATTTATAATAGGCAAACTCCTATTAGAAAGTAGATCAGAGGCAGCAAGGTATGTACAGAGGGAGGAATGGAGAGTTTCTACTAAATAGCTTTTATCTGGGATGATGAAAAAGTTCTGAATCACATTCCGTAACAGTGATAGCTGCACAATGTGGTGAATGTAATTAATGACACTGAAATGTACTCTTAAAATTAGTTAAAATGGCAAATTTTACATTATATATATTTTACCACAATTAAAAAAAACATGTGATCAAGGGCCAAAGGTTCTTATATTGGGCTCCCAAGACAAGAGCTAATACACTTACTGCTTACTTCCCCAGGGCTGTTTTCTTGGAGAGCAAGCAATTCACTTTCTGAAATTCAAAATTCCCTAGGTGAAAAACATTACCTGCAGAGTTCAGATAAGGCTAGGTGTTGCATATGCAGTATTGCAACCCAAAAGTTAATTCTTGAAGTAAATATTTAAATCCTACAGCTTTGAATCATCAAGTCACAAAAGGACAAAACAAGGAGATCAGAAAAAACTTTGGAAGGCATCTGGGAAAGAATCAGTCCCTCGGGGTGAGGAGTAAGTGTTGTCTAGCTGCAGAAATCACAAGAGGCATAATGATACCCAATGTTTCTATTTGGCACGTCTTAAAAATTGCAGTGAAATTTATCTTTTAAAATAAACCACAGATTTTCATATTTAAAACACAATTAGAATACAAGTGTCAGAACACTGTAAGAAATCATGGTCGGAACTTATGTTTAGGTTATATAATAAAGTAGGTAGATGTGAACTGATTAAGAGGGAGACATTTCAAATGTCACAGGACAAGAGAAGGCTGAGCAGGACTATTACAGAAGTAGTGGGATGAGCAGTGAGCTGAAATCAGAGGAACAAAGTCTGAGACCTAGCTGTCACCACTTTATAAGCCATATGACATTGGGCAAGTCACTCTGTCAGTCTTAGTTGTTTTCCTCACCTTATATGATACAGGAAACCCTATATTCTGCCCACTTCACAGGGTTATTGTAAAAATCAAATAATACGAAACTTCTCTAGAGCAGTAAGGCACTGTGTAAAGGTATTATTAGTCATTTAAATTTTTCTAAGTAATCATTTTACCAAATGGAGTAACACATGGAAAATTCCAGTAGAAGATAGTATTTTCTTTAAGTGCACTTTGTTCTGACAGCTACTGTGTAGGTAGAAGGAACATACACCAATCTTTAATCTATTCAAAAGTCTGAAATTACCTCCTGGTGGACAGTTGTTCTGAATACAAGAACAAGCATCAAATCCCTTTTGTACACCTCTGTATAAAACTTTATCTAATAAATATCACATGCTCACAATCTAAAAATAATGCAAACAGTAAAGAGGGTATAAAATAAAAACATAAAGTATTATTTACCATTCCCTCCCTTCAGGTGCCTTTCTTCAGAAACACTGTCAACAGTTTGGTTTTGTGGTGATTATTATCACAACTTTAAATAATATATGCCTCAGTCAACAGCTTTTAATGTGGGCTATGCAGGATGAAAAACTGGCACACAGAATTACCTCCCAACCCTCTTTCCCCAGGTCACGTCCTCATCAGTATTATGTATTATTGGATATAATACTGTTTTAGGGCTTCTAGTCAATCTATATTCAAGTCTCTATCTAGATTTACCAATTTCATACAGTATTTCAGAAATGTCTGCTATGAAACACAAGGAAATTAGCATTTTCCTCTCCTTTGACCTCTCATTTCCTCTACCTCCCAAATTCTTCACTTTATATTCAGATACTATAATACTTACTTTTGCTTCTACAATTATAACAAATCTGCTTCATTCAAACAACAGGAACTGGAAAGAGGCTGCTCACCAGTAGCTAGCATCTGCAGAGAGGCTGGGCTTACCCAATAGAAGGGAGGACAGAGATGTGGTAGCTTCAGAAGGAAGAAAACGTTAGTTATGTATGCCAGAAAGTTTCTAGGTAACTAGTAAAAAAAAAAAAAAATCTAAAACCACTCCAACAAAAAGCAGTACAGGAAAGCAAAAAAGAAAAGAGAAAAAAGTGAAGGGAAATGTGGGCCTTAGTCATTAAACTACTACTACTCAAAGGAGAAACTTCCAAGTTTCTGGTCTCATTTAAGTAAGCTCTTGGTGTTCCTCACATCACTGCAAATCCCAGGTTAGGTGTTCAGATTTGTGAATTAAAGGTCATCCCATGGGCTTCCTCCTCTCCACCTGTCCTGAAAACACAGGTTCCATGTTCCACAGAATGCACATGGTGTGAGAAACAGGCAAGTCAAGAAAGGGAGCGGTACTCTTTGATTGTGGAACTTCAACCTGTCCCCAAGTCCGTAGCAAAACCAAACCACCACAACCTCTGCTCTCTCCACTCTGAAGCCCTACCAGGGGTGTCCAACTTTTTGGTGTCTCTGGGTCACAACGGAAAAAGGGTTGTCCTGGGCATTAAATACATTGTAACACATAATCACAAAAAAAAATCTCATAATGTTTTAAGTAAATTCATGATTTTGTGTTGGACAGAATTCATACCCATCCTGGGCTTGCATGTGGCCAGAAATCCCTGAAAGCTCCCCAGTGTTAGCAAAGACTAGGTCCCTGGCTTCATCCTAAAGGTAAAACCAGGCAGGCCCATTATTCTGTTAAAACAGGAAAACAGAGAAGACTCCCCTTCTCTGATTACCATAGTGACCGCGTCACAGCCACACTCCAACAACCAACAGCAGAATGCAAACTCAGGCTTCCATGCCAGGTTGTTCTGTTAAGTGGTTGTTCTACTTCCTGCTGTAGCTTTTCCTACTCACTGCTGCCTCTTTAATCCTAATTTCTACTTTTCTAGGAATTCCTCAAAACCATCTGATCTGTTGGTAAGCATCAGTTATTCTCTAGTTCTATTATAGTTTTCTTTCTAATGTTTATTTATTTTTAGAGAGAGGGGAAAGGAGAAAGAGGAGAGAAACATCAATGTGCGAGAGAAACATTTAGTTCGTTGCTTCTTCTACTTGACCGAGCCGCAACCCAAGCATGTGCCCTGACCAGGAATCAAGCCAGTGACCTTTCGCTTTGTGTGACAACACCCAACCAACAGCACCACCCCAGTCAGGGCTCTATTACAGTTTAATCAATCGGACATTTACCACTCCCAGAGACACATTTTTGTTATTTCCACAGAAACTTTAGAAGTGGATATGCATGTGTTCAGACTGGTCTGAGGTTCCTTACAAAATATTTCTTACAAAGTAAGACTTTTTATTTTAACAAATATATTCAAAGTAGTCTACTCAATCCAGAGTGTAAGTACTGTCTAAATCATATAGAAAGTTTTGCTAATAAACATCTACAATATTGGAAGGACTATCTCTGATACTACATCAATCTCATCATAAACTCAGCCCAAACCAAAGCCAGCATCATTCAGACCACTATTCTAAGTAATAACCTCCAGTAATGTTCTCTTAAGTATTACATGTAGAAATGGGAACAAAATTTACAAATCAATGATCTATTTTAGAAAATTTTAAAGTTGTATTGTAATTTCCAAAAAATAACTACTAATCATGTATTAACACTGAAATGTGTCACCACACTAAAAATGAAAAAGACTGAAAAAGCTCTCTTCACAGGGTTACAAAAGACCCACAGGATAGAACTTGGGGAGACACAACATACAGAAGTGTTCTGATCAAAAGCAGTATGATTTCTAAAATTTATCACCTTTGGCTTACCATCTATGCTCATCCTCTATTACATTCTGAAGGCTAACTCAGAAAAAGGGAAAGAATAGGCCCTCTTTATTCAATCAGACAGTGGGAAAAGAGTTCAATGAGTTCAAGGTCAGAATATGTATATCTACATTCACAAACAGGGTGAACTTTCATCCAAATTTCTCAGAAAAGAAGTTACTTTCCATTCAAGTCCCCTAAAGTTTCTCAGGTTACAAAAAATAATCTCACAATTACCTCATTTTGAACAACAAAGGGTTATCAGAGAAGTCCATGCACCTGAAATATCTCATTATTGTCCATGATGGATGTGATAATAAATGAAACCTTTAAAATCACTTTTATAAGCTCTGGCCAGGCAGCTCAGTTGGTTAGAGCACTATCCGAATAGGCCAAGGTTGCATGTTTGATTCCCAGTCAGGGCACATACAAGAAATCAACCAATGAATGCATAAATAAGTGGAAGAACAAATCAATGTTTCTCCACCCCCCCTCTAAAATCCATAAATTTTAAAAATCACTTTTATAAAGGAAAGAATAGGTCAGCAATTGGTGGTATATTATGTTGGGATATCAGCAAGTAAGTGAGCAAAAACTGTCAGTAGTGTAGAAACAGAACTGCTCCCCCAAGCCACAGCATCCCTGCTGCATCAAGAATGCATGTTCGGAGGGGAGGGTTGGGTGGGTGGGTTGGGATGGGAGTAAAAGACAGAAAATCGTACTGCAACAATTAAAATGAAAAATACTTTAAAAAATGCACGTTCAAGGGCTGCACACAGGGAGACACTGAAATGAAATACTGATGACATGCTCTGACAAACTGTACTGATGTCACAAAATAACTAGAGAGGAAAAACACTGATATGAAAGATATCTATGAACAATTAGATTAATAAAATAGCATTATAAATGAAAACATTTATGATTTTTAATCTCAAATCTCTATGTGTAACAAAATTTACAAATTAAATACAAATAACCCTTTACTACAGCATGTGAATCTCCAAACATTCATAATTCAAACACTTAAATATTAAGGTCTATGAAATATATAAATCACTAGATATCTGTTATTTACACACACACACACACACACACACACACAGAGGAAAACATGCTTTTCTTCACTTCCAAGTTGGGTAAGACTATATCTCATCCCAAAACATAGGAACTCTGCTTTCATAGGGCTCGTGCTGCCTTAGAACCGAGGCAGCAACAAGTCCCTTTCACCCCCAACTCTCCTGGCTGGAGGCCTGAGTTATTACTGAATTGTTGTCTAAGGACCTTTTCCCCAACACAGGCCAACTGTGAGAAAGCAATCAGAAGAGTGGTCAAGTTCTCCACCGCTGGAGGATGCTGAAATGATTCCTGCTGAAAGAACACTGTTTTATGCAGAGCCCTAATTTTCTGCCCCCACTGCTGAGGGTGTGAGAGTTAGGGGGACTGTAATAAAGCAAATTGTTTTCCATGTTCTACTTGTCCTATTGCCTTCATTTCAAAAGACTATGACTTGTTTCAGAAGCACAAAAACATGTAAGGCTCCTGAGCCCAAGTCATATGCAAAACTAAAACAAAACAGACCTTAAAAAAGACCCTTTGGGTAGTTTAATAAGGTAAAATTTTTCTTCAATGGAGAGAATAAAGTAGATAAATAGCTTATCCTAAGGTTAGTTTATAGTGTCAATTCAAACTAGAGAACATAGAACTAATTTCTATGTGTATACATACGGGTAGTTTTCCAAATACGTACTGACTACCCACTAAGCACCACGAGAACAAAATATATGTACTACACAATATAAAAGATGTGGACCTAGATCAAACACATATAGTCAAATAACACAATACTTATATAATAAAATAGTGCCTAGAATTTTCCTCAAAATAATACAGAAAGGTTTAAAGTAGGTAAGAGTGAAAAAGACACAAGATTTGGTCCACAGATGCTTTTTTGCTGTAGCTAGTACATAAAATACTATGCTTTCCATTTCAATACATTTACATTTTTCTATAATAAAAAAGATCAGGCTTGGTTAAAAAAATAAAATATGTGATTAACTGCCAAATAAGTGATCTGGATAATAATTGCATTAGTTCCAAAAGAGATGTCCCGTCAAATAAAATAATTACAAGTAAGATACTACACAAGACAAACACTAAACCTCAGTCTCACTAAGAAGTCACCATAAATGCATCACTGTGGTGGACAGAAATTACAAGTGTTCTCCTTGCATGTGGGCAGGACCCATGACCTGCTTCTAACCAACAGACTATGATAAAGATGATGGGATGTCACTTCTGTGATTGTGGTATATTACAGAAGACTCTATATTACTCTGTCTGACTCTGGCTTTGAAGAAGCAAGATGCCATACTGTGTGAGGACCACATGGCCAATCCCTTGGAGCTGAGGGCAGGCAGCTTTTACCCCTCACTCAGTCTTACAACAAATTCTGCAACAGCCTTAGTGAGCCTGGCAAAAGATCCATTGCCAACTAAGACTCCACATGAGAACCGAGCTCTGACCAACACATGGGCTGCAGCCTTGCAGAGCACATGACTTACCCACAGAAGCTATTATGTCATAAATGTGTCAACTTATGTTGTGACATCTGTGACAATTTGTTTCTTAGCCTAGGAAATTAATACAACTTTCCCTCATATCTTCAATTAGAAAGCTCCTGATTTACCATGTTGTGTGTACTATTTATTGCTGTAGTTGTGCACTTGTATGTTATTACTTCTTTTGAGCTTAAAGAAATACTAATTCTAGAACTCCAGAATATGGCAGAGAATCCATATTCACCTGTCAGGAGATCAAATGATCCAGTCTGTCTAGAGTGTGGCCAGTTATCATGACACTTTTCACTCCCAAAGGGTTCCAGTTCAGACAATGGAGACAATGGAGGATCATTTCACCCTACATTCACCTTCTATATTTCAATCATTATCTTTCCAGGCAAGATTATCTTAATTCTTTTCAGTCTGCTCCGACTGCATATACTTCCTATGTCACTCTAATCATTACAGTTAACATTCTGCTCAACTCTTCCCAAATTGATTATTTCTGTGACAAAGAAGTTCAGTATACAGATTGAATACAATATTGAAGCTGCAAACACTTAACAGAGCTTGCTTACCCTCCCCATCTGAATGGCAGGTTATTACTTCCTATAATGTTGACATACCCTACATTCCTGCAACTATGAGAAGTTTCCTACAGCTTATGCTACACACTTGTACAAAAACTGTTTTGAAAATAGTCACTCATATAAACTGGTAACACTTGAAGTTTCTTTAGAAAGACAGAACTCTCCTATAGCAACTTCATACATGCAAGTACCACCTTAAATTATTCTACAGGTAGGATACAAACAAATGCAGGTGAAGTCATATATGGAAGTACTTCCTTATATTGATTCACGCATTTACAGGGTGGGGTAAAAGTAGGTTTATGATTGTTCGTATGGAAAATAATACAGCAATTAATAAATAATAATACAAGAACAAACCATTTCATGTACTCACAACTGTAAACCTACTTTCCCCCACCTGGTATTTTTTTTTTTAAGATTCTATTTATTTATATTTTGAGAGAGAGAAGGGAAGGAGAGAGGGAGAGAAACATCAATGTGTGGTTGCCTCTCATGCGTCCCCCATTGGGGACCTGGCCTGCAACCCAGGCATGTGCCCTGACTGGGAATCGAACCAGCGATCCTTTGGTTCGCAGCCTGCGCTCAATCTACTGGGCTACACCAGCCAGGCCGCACCCTGTATTTTAAAAACATTTTCTTCTGTGGTTTATGTGTACTAGGTGCTCTGCTAAGGATATGGAATACAAACTCAGCTCATCCCTACGGAAAAGGAAATCGAGATTCTGCCTTTGTTGTTCTCACACTACTTACTGATTACCCTGTGATAATGTCAAATACAAATTACTTCCTATTTGCAAATATATTGTTAGTGTACATGCATTAAAAATCACAATATGCAATGAAAAAAGCTATTTACAAAGCCCATTTAAAGTTTCTCAACTAATACAATTCTAATCTCAAAAACAGAGTAGTTCTTTTATGTTTTGCATGGGGCAGAGAAGTAGAAAAATTCACATACTGTCCCTTAAAAGTGAAGACAGTGGGCAGTGACTGGAAGGGAACATGAGGGAGGCTTCAGAAGTGCTGATGATATTGTTTCTTAATTTGAAGCTGGTTACATAGGTGTAGTCAGCCTGAAAATTCATTTAAGTTTTCACTTATATGTTAAGTAAGTCAATATAATTATGAAAGCACAGGAAGTCAAGTTTAGAATATGAAAGCCTAGATCTACATCAACAAGCACTATTAACCAAATAATTTTTAATGCTTATTACGTCTGTATAGACAAAATAGAGCACAATAACAATATAATAAGTACCATTTATTACATATCTATGAAGGGCCAAAGACTATACCAGGTACTTTACATAATGATCTATTTTAATTTCAAAACAACCCTTTCAGATTGTATCTTAATTTTACAGACAACAAAATTAGCACTTTGAATCCTTAAAAGACTGGAAATTTGATTAATGCTAATCTTCATATACAAATAAATTAATATCTAGATATAAAAAGTCATTTTAAAAGATTTTAATTTGAAATGTAAAAATTTTTAATTGCAAATTGTTCATTTGCTCTCACAAGAAATCAACAGATTTCACAATTATTTTCAAGTCAGATAACAATGACTTTGCAACCAAAACAACCTCCTAATACTAGATTACTACTGAACTTCAAAAAATACCACAAAAGAATTTCTCTAAGGCCTTCTGTAGCTATTTGAATTAAAATGGAAGACGTTCAGGTTCAAAGAAGAAAATAAAAATTCTAATATTAAATGTGATTGGAAATTATCAATGTGAATTATTTTTTAAACAATTTCCTTGCTATGTCCACTAAAAGAACCTCAAACCATGACACCCCAGTAGCACTGAGCATACCTAGAGTTTATACCTTGGTTTCTAAATACCATTCTCCACTAAAAGGAACCATGACACTTTAGAGAAATGGCTGGCTGCAGGGTTGTGTAGAAGAAAATACAAGATGAATCTAGAATACCTTATTTTAGAACGTAATGGTGAAGACGTGACAAAGGGAAAGAGGAGCAAGCCTGAAGTCTACTGGCCAAGGCAAGGACTTGAGCATGAAAATTAATAGTGATAACAATGGAGCATTATCTATTGAACAAAATAAAGGTCTGCACTGCTATAAATAAATACATGGACAAATAAAGGAGGGAAACTTCTTTGTTGCAGTAGAATGCCAACAAATACAAATAGAAGGAATGACAGTCCTAAAACTAGTGCAATTTGGTGACGAGCAGTGTATTTACTTAGTATCAAAAATACTACTCCCCAAATTAATTACAAAGTAAAGCACAGTAACTTGACAGTGCAGAAACTTGGTGAAAAGCCATTACCAAATGATAAAAGTTAACACCACCAATAGTAGAACAACAAGTAAGGACCATCACATTCCTCCTGAATAGAGCACATCACTGCTGTGGTACTCCTGCTAAAAAGAATGCATAACCTAAGTCTAATCTTAAAGAAGTATCAGCCAAACACAAATTGAGACACAGTATACAAAATAATTGGCTAGTACCACATCAATAAAGACAAGGAAATGCTGAAGTACTATTATTAAAAGCACACTAAAAAATGACAACTACATCGCATAATAACTTTTCATTTTATTTTGGACATTATAGGGATAACTGACTAAATCTTAAACATGGAAAATGGTCTAGGTAACAGTATTAATTTTTTTCTTTTTACTACATTTATAAAAGAGAATATCCTTGTTCTTGGGAAATGTACATTGAAGAATTTAAGAGTAAAGTGACCCAATTCTCCAACTTATCCTCAAATGGCTCAAATAAAATCACTGAACATTTGCCAAGCAATTTCAGCAACATGTAAACAACTGATGAATTTGAGTAAAGAATATTTAGAAGTTACCTGTACCATCCTTATAACTTCTCTGAAAATTTAAAATTATTAAAAAAGTCACAGCAACCAGTAAGGGGCTCTCAGTGGCAAAAATCTAGGATAATTTGAACACTGAAAAGAATGACTGTAATTATCAAACCAACTGTAACTGATTATAAAACAATAAATAAAAATATTGTGATGCTCAAAAGAGGAAAAGAGAGTAAAGGCTCATTCACAGCATTGTGTCAAGTGTCAGACTGAATCCTGTTTCTGAAAACTGATCATTAAAGACTCATTTACTCTGCCTCTTTAGAAGGAACTGTATTTCAACTCTAGCTAAGAAGAGAATTTCTTTATGGAGGAATGCCTACTAGTAAACATGGAAGGAATAACAGAATTCAAAAAATATTGTCTTTTTTTGAAAAACCCAAAGAAATCATTCCAAATTGCCCTCATCATCAATGGTGATACAGAACACGGGGAACAGGAGGACATGGGCAAAGCTCCAAACTCCTCAGATATCTTGGTAACTAGAAAGTAAAACATTTCACTTAAAATGAAGAGATCTGGTGGTTTCCACTTTAACTGAGCTACAACTCAGCATCACTAGCAGTGACACACCGGTCACCATGTTCCACATGACATGCTACAACATGAAGTCTGCAGCATCACTTATGAGGACTCTTGTCAGAAAGTGTTGAACCTCTCAAATCAAACTTTAAGGCTTAATTTCTACTCTATAGTAAACACAAGGTATAGAGGAGCAATTAAGAGATACCACAAAGAAATGGCCAGACAAATCCAGAAAGATTCATTATATTGAGAAACCTGTCTTGTCTGTTCAAAATGTCAATGTTGGGGGTGAGGGTGGAGCAGGGAGGGAGGAAACCTGAAAGATTTAAAAAGACTACACAGATATAACACCAATTAACTATACAGCATGAACTTTGGACTGTTGTTCAAAAAAAAAAAACAAACAAAAAAACCAGCCCTGACTGGTGTGGCTCAGTGGCTGAGTGCCTGCCTGTGAGTCAAAAGGTTGCCAGTTCGATTCCCAGTCAGGGTACATGCCTGGGTTGTGAGCCAGGTCCCCTGTGGGAGGTGGTGTGAAAGAGGCAACCACACATTGATATTACTGCCTCTTTCTCCCTCCTTTCCCCTCTCTAAAAAATAAATAAAATCTCTAAAAAAAAACTAAAGACTATAAAAGACCCTTTTAATTGGGAACCTGGAATACTGCCTAAATATCCGATGATACTTAAAAATTACCAATATTTTTCTTGGGTGAGAAGAGGGAGTTCTTAGGTAGAAGTATGTCCTTATTTTCAGATGATCCATCAGGGTCTGCCTACTCACTCATTCCTTAAAATTCAATTCCTTCATCAAATGTCTACCACTTTTAACCTAAAGGTTAAATTTGTTCATTGGAAGCTAAATGAAGAGATAAGTGTAAGTCAAGACAACAAAGAGAAGGCTCTTAATCCCCAGAGAGGAGATGTGCACATGTCAGGGGTTTCCGGTCCCTGACACTCCATCTTTGAATGGAACCATCTAGTGCTGGTCAGACGGTTCCCAGTGTGCTTCACTCCCCTTTCCATTCACACTAAAACTGTCTTAAATTTTGACTGGGGATTTTCACGCGCAGTAAGAAGAGAATATGCAGACAAATCAAGAGAGGTACTATGTTACTGAAACTTATTTCACTGATTTAAGGAATTCATACTGTGATTAGCAGACACTTAAAGAGTTGAAGAAGGGACTTAACATTTACTGAACTGGACACCTGACATGCACTCTCTTATTTACTCCTCCTAGCAACCCATTAACGCAGTATTTTTAGACAAGCAGCTGAGTATGAAAGTTATAAACCAACACACTGGATCCAAATTTCAGGGACCTGAATCCCCATTCTGCCAGCTTCATTACTATATGATGTGGGGAAAATTCCTTCAGTTATTTGTGCCTCTGTTTTCTTATCCATAAAAGATAACAACAGTTCCAACTTCCCAGAGTTGTTGTGGAAACTAAGTGAGTTAGTATGTGTAAGAGATCAGAATAATGCCAGGCATATAGTGCCAGCTCATTGTCACAAATACCATTTTTGGCCCATATTATAGACAGAATGAACTCAAGGGCTGAAGGCAATTTGCCCACAACTGTAACTAATAAATGGCAGTGAGGAAACCTCAACACAGATCTCTGTCAAGTGCAGAGCTCCCACTCTTCACTACACCCCTCTCTATTCCTCCCCAAATACTGGGGTCTCCTCAAATAGCTATAAAAGCATAAGATATTTCCCAGTGAGTTTCCTTCTTGAAAAATAATAGGTGTCAAAAAACCATAAAACTCTGAGCCACATTTTTCTCCATACAGTGACAGTAGTCCCTATGGATGAACTATTTAACATAATGGTACTGAACTACTATAACCACCAGTGTTGAAATATATCTTGTCCTTTTGGCTAAGGAACTGAATTTATGGGAAAATGAATGAGCTCCAAACAACTAACCTACACAGGTTCCCCATAACTTCAATCTAATTACTATGTTGAAGCAATTCACTTAGAATCTGTTTTTCACTGTGAAATATCATGATGTCATTAAGTTCACCCACAGTACTTATCACTATAAAGGGCCCGTTGTCCTAAGATCCCTTTTAAATCCAAAACTCTATAAACAATCTATGACACCAAACTTTTGCTGTCAATAGAGAAAATGAGAAACAATGAAAATAAGTTGGTCTCTAAGAGGTTACAAAATTGAAGGAGATAGGAGAGAAAAAATCTTATTTGAAAGTACCAGCATTAACAATTCAATTACCTATAGAACAGTTCAAAGGATATTTAATAATCCACATTTTGTTTTAAAAATCATGTTTGCTATGTATTCTAAAGACCAAGATAACAATACACAAATATGTTAGTCATTACTAGTAATTAACACATTACAGTTGACTTCTAGTATTTTTTTACACGTTTCTGTCCATCACAAACATGTATTCCTTTTATAATCAGTAAATAAATAAAATTTCTTATTATGTATTCATGTAAGTAAAAAAAATTTACATAGTTGTAAAAGGCTGGGGGGTGGAAGGTAAAAGGACTAAGCAGTTACAAAGGGCAGGGGAAGCAGTGGAGGGATCAAGCATTTAGTTGTAAACTACATCCAATTCCAGAAAACATCAGCCATTAATAATTAATACAAAATTAAGTGTTAAGTTCCATCACTGTGGAGCTCCAATACTGACTTACAGTGAGGTTAGAGGTTATTTGATCTAGTTAAAAAGATACTTAAACTAACCAATTGCTATCCCCCTTAAAAAAGTACAGTACCTTAAGTCCCTACCTTGTTTCTGAAAGGACTTAAGATGGCAATATTCCTTTAACCCAACTGGTATGGGTTAAGCTGTGTCCCCTTCTGCCCCCAAAAAGGTTTACTGAAGTCTTAACTCAGTAGCTCAGAATGGGACCTTATTTAGAAATAGGGTCTTCACAGAAGTAATCGAGTTAAAATGTGGACATTAAGATGAACCTAATGCAATGAATGGTGTCCTTATAAAAGGAATAATTTAGACACAGAGGAAATACATTATAAAAAGAGACAAGGAAAGACAGCCATCTACAAGCCAATGCACACCTGAGGCTATCAGAAGCTGGGAGAGGCCTAGAACAGATCTTTCTCTAGAACAGACCTTCTGAGAGAGCATAACCCTGCCAACACCTTGAATTTGGGCTTCTGAACTCCAGGACTGTACGACAATAAACTTCCCTTGTTCTGAGCCACCTAGTTTGTAGTACTTGTTCCAGAAGCCTTAAGAAACTAGTACACCATCCTAAAATCTCCACGCAGCTGAACAACCTCATAGCGACTACCTTTTTAAAGAGCTAGCAGTGAACAATTTTGTTTGTAGAAAAAATATACGGTTGACCCTTGAACAATGTGGGGATTTAGAAGTGCTGAATCCCCCTCACACAGATAAAACCCATATGCAACTTTTGACTCCCAAAACCGTGAGTGCAGTCATCCCTCAGTATCCACAGGAAATTGGTTTCAGGACCCAGGCTGGATACCAAAATCCATGCATGCTCTCGCCACCTACATGAAGTGGCACAGAACAATGCACAGTCGGCTCTCCACCCCACAGATTCCCAACCACAGACTGAAAATACTGTTTTTAATCCACAACTGGTAGAACTCTCAGATGCAAAAGCTGGGAATAGGGAGAAATGCCTGTGTTTTTATTGAAAAAAAATTGTGTATAAGTGGAACAGCACAATTCAAACCTGTGTTGTCCAAGGTAGAACTGTACAGTGAAACTAATCTATAGGCACAACAATATACAACTCATGAAAGGAACTTATACTATTTAGTTTGAATTCCTTTTAGTTTGCTTCCAATTTTTGTATGACTGTCTTCTATGAAAATGTTTGTAATATATTCTCAGTTGAGACATAACAAATCTGCATATAATCATTCCAACTTACAAAATTAATATAGTACACTATAACTAAAATGTCAAAACAAAAATACTTCCAACTGAAAGGTATAGGTATTTAACATAAGTCAGAATTTAATACATGTGATAAGAACAAAAAGACCCACAGACACATGATAATAAAAATGCTGAACATCAGAAACAAACAGTAAGCCTTTAAAACAAGAGAAAAAGGGTGATTCATTTATAGGAGACCACAAATAAGACGACTGACTTCCTAGCAGAAACAATGGCAGCAAAAAGTGGGGTAAAATATTCAAAGTACTCAGAGAAAAAAACTGTCAACCAAGAATACTAAACCTACCAAAGCTTTCAAGTTAAATGGGAAATAAAGACATCCCAAGACTGAAAGAAAAAAAAACCAAGCACCTGACAATTTTTTGCTAGCAGGTACATCTTACAAGAAATTCTAAAGGAGGTTGTGCAGGCTGAAATCAAGTGACCTCAGGCAGTAATTCAAGTCCACATGAACACCAACAAAAAGACCTGTAATGATAATTACTTCCCTACAAGGAACGCTATTCATACTTTTTTAAAAGAAATTGTATAACATAAGATATAGGTATATAAAGTATTGATGGACTTACATATAAATGTAGCATGTTTACATGTATGTAATATGTTTAACAATAACAGAAGAGGTTCATGGGAGCAAAGCTATAATGGGCTAGGAAAGAGATGGTAAATTAGTAACTACAATAATGCATTACTGGGTTTATAACACTAACAGCTGTAATATTTATAAAAATGCCACGAAGTGGAGGAAGCTTATAGTATTCAAACCTCAAATTCACTTTTATAGTCTTTAATGTAAGTGTACAGTTTAGGTAAAATGGATACCAGGTCTGTCTGGAAAAAGTCTAGCCATTGTTACTGTAACAAGAACGGTTTGTGCAACATCAATGTAACCTGATGGCCAAAGCGAACAGACTAGAATGTGCCTGCGTGAACAATGATGGCATCACTGTACTAGTCAGTGGGGGAAATAGATGCCAGTGAGTGAGCATGTGTACCGTGGGGTCATTACATCCAAAATGACTGAGTAGAGCAATAAATCTGCATCAAATTTTGTGATAAGCTTGAACATTCCTCCACAAAAACTATCTGAATGATTCAGAAGGCTGCAGTTATGGGCAACTCGTGATTGGCAGCTTCATCACAACATGCCCACTCATGCATCACATTTCATGCATCTTTTTGGTGAAACAACAAATCACCCAGGTGATTCAGCCCTCCTTCAGCCCAGATTTGCTGCCCCGCAACTTCTGGCTTTCCCCAAAAGTAAAATCACCTTTCAAAGGGAAGACATTTCAGACTGTCAATGAGATTCAGGAAAATACGCCAGGGTAGCTGATGGCAATTGGGAGAACTGTGTGAGGTCCCAAGGTGCCTACTTTGAAGGGGACTTGAGGCATCATTGTCCTGTGTACAATGTTTTTTGTATCTTCTTCAATAAATGTCTCATATGCATATATACATATAAAGGTATATAACATAGTAATTTCCTAGTCTCAAAATAACTTCTATAAAATCTAGTAACAATACACTACTCCAAAAATGGAAGTGACAGGAAAGAGTTCATTTCTATAGCAGCAAGAAGTTGTGCTACAATCCACTGGTACATCTGCATTACAAATCTTGTTAAAATTAGAGGATTCAAACCACCTTTCCCCTTCTACAGACTAGCAAAGCTCATATACCTGCTTTTCTAATTGTCATTTTCTTTGAATGCCATGAATTTGAGCCTTGTCTCCCCAATAAGACTGTATCTTCCTTAAGAAACTGTTCTTGCGCCCACCAGTTCACCTGGCAAGCAATGGACAGATTACTGGTTCTTCTCTTTTCTCTTCTTTAACTTTCCTACTCTCTTGAGTTCCCTCTTCTCATGAGCAAAAAGTGAAAAATAAAATCCCTAAATGTCCAGGCTTTTTGTTTCAACATATTTCTCTTAAGTTTACTAAGATAGCAAGTCTAATTATGATAGTTATTTAATAATTGCAAGTCAAAAATCATTTGATAGTTGGCAATCCTCAGGTTAGAGTTTCTTCTAATAATTATCTTTACGCATGAAAAAAAATTTATCTCACATCCTGTAAGAATCTCCCCATCTTTCCACTTATCCCAAGTACCCTTTCCCATCCTTTCTTCCTGAGGAGGCACATAGCCTGTTACAATGTCTTCTCTCTAAAATTATCCAAAGATGATATTTGAATGAAACCCAACCATCATTTGAATTCTTATAGGTATAAAAGGTTTTGATCTATTCTTCAAGTCTTTAAATATGGTCTACATATTTTCTGTTAAGCAATAAGGCCATACAGTGTAGGTGTTATCCATTTTCATGACCTCTCATGCAACAAAGTCTATATTTACTAACGTATCAAAAGTTGTAAAAGTATTGGCAGCTAATTTTTCCTTAATGCCCTGTTGTATCTTTACATTTCTCCTGCTGAGACAGGTGGCATGATAATAGTTCTTAAAGTAAAAAAAACTCACATTTTACTACTCCTACACTTACAACAAGTAATAACCACCTCTTAACATCCACTTAATGCAAAAGGCATAGGTGTGCTAATCTGCTCAAACTTTTTTTCCTATACTCCACCACAGCCCAAAATTCATTATAAGCATATCAGGAACCAATTTTAAACATTTACTAGAATGTTGGCTGTGTTTTTAAAGTTAAAAATGCATACGCACTGTTAACAGAGTGGAATGCTTGGCCTCACTCACACGTCTTGCTCGAGCCTGCTGTGTTCTTGCACACAAACATGCTATCATCAGAGGAGCTTTGTTTTCAGCGTGAGTTTTTACAGAAACAGCACTGCCCCCAGAGGATGCCACTCCAGAAGATGAGGGAAAATGCATGACTTAAAATAATGACTTAATCGAAGATTTGCAGGAGCCTTATGACCGGACTCAAATCAACTAGAGTCAACAGACTGGAAACAGGTTTCAAGGTCTTCCTCAGACCCCCCACTGGCAACCAGATGTCTATGGTCCTCAGTCACCCCCCATTTCTCCTTCCCTTCACAGGAAGAAGCCTGAACTCTGTATTTTAGGAATATGGATTTAAGGTACCACTAGGCCTCCCATCTTCCCAGATGCTGCTTTCTAGATCAATAAACCTTTCCTTATACCAAACTCTGACTGAGTTTTGGCCTTTCAAAGCATCAGGAGGACAAGCTTTAGATCGGTACCACCACTGTGGTAGCAGAAAACTAACAGACCTCCCCCCACAAACGTCAGCATCCTAATCCTCAGAACCTGAGAATATGTTAGAAAACTAACACATGTGTAAATTGTTGATTCATTTTAAACATCACAAAGACATAAATGAACTTTAACAGCCCTAAAATTTGAAACTTCACATAACTATGGTAAGTTCATCTAGTTTTCTGAATCTTATGCTTAAGAATTTGAAGTTGCTTTAAAAACAAGAGTATTAAGTATATGAGTTCAAAATGGAAAATAAAAGAAAACATACTTTGGCCAGCATTAATGTACTATCAGTCAAGTCTTATTAATTACAATTCAAATGCAAGAATTTTCATTAGAATCCCATATATTTATTCATTTGTCACATCACAAAATTATGTTTAGGTATGAAAAAGTTAAACTTTATGCAAAACTTAGCCTGACAAAATTTATTATCTTCAGAGTACAATTATAAAAATATTCTGTATATTACAACCATATAGCTTTAAATATGTATAGAGAATAGATCTAGATTCTCTCTAAACTTTTTTAGAGCATTTCTTTAAAATAAGGAATTTATGAAAGCAGTTAGAACTCTATTCTAAACCTCTAACGCAATGCTGGATCTAGACAATGACTGTCGACAGCTGCTAAAAACCACCAGGTGAGGGGCTGCAGCGGAACTGCACTGTAAGGACCCTGCCTGTGGACAACCCTTCAACCTACCAGGCCACGTTACCACCACCGAACGAGAGAACGAATGTGCCTCCTAAATCCACATCACCACCACCCCACCTACTCACCCATTCCACCCCTGCCAAAAAAAAAAAAAAAACAAACATAACAAGGAATGTGGATCAAGCCTCTGCATCTACCAGCTTACAGGAAATACACAAGAGGAATATATGTTAAACAGCATTAGAGGATGTCATCAGCAAAATGCAGAAAATGGCTAAGGACCAAACTGACTTCTTCAACAAGATAAACTGAAATTTTAAAAAAGGGGTAGGAGACCCATACTTGAGAAATATAACAATCAAATTTAATGTATGAACCTAACCATGTAAAACCATTTGAGACAACTGGGCTATTTCAACAATAATTAGACTGAGGGTACTAAGAAACTGAGGGTGAGGGGGGCAGCATGCAGGGAGTAATGATACCGTGCTTGTACGGGGGAGGGGGGCACTCTATACTCACATTAGCAGCAGTGTAGCCTGCTGACACGAGCAGTAAATGGCAGGCAGAGAGCCCTCCGGCCAGAATCCTAATCTCAAGTCACAGACTACATAACTGCAGTCTGAAGTAATCTATTTCTCTGTTGGACCATTTCCCAATCTGTGAAACACACTACTACCGCCCCTTTCACAGATTTTACAGTTGCTGTTCAGAAAAAAAATGAATAATAAAATAGTCTGAAGTGCAAATGATATTGATGAGATTTCTTTACAGCAGGTATTGCCACGAAGATATATTCTGCATAAGTTATTTTTACTATTGACTGACCCACAGTAACCATGTTTTGTAGGCTTTTAAAAATAAATTTTCTATCAAACCACTTCCTCTGATCCTTTTTCATTAAATGATTTACATATAACAAAAAAAAAAAAAAAAACCGCCCTGGCTGGTGTAGCTCTGTGGATTGAACGCGGGCTGGGAACCAAAGTGTCCCAGGTTCGATTCCCAGCCAGGGTACATTCCTGGGTTGCAGGCCAGAACCCCCAGCAACCGCACATTGATGTCTGTCTGTCTGTCTGTCTGTCTCTCTCTCCCCCTTCCCTCTCTAAAAATAAATAAATAAAATCTTTAAAAAAAAAAAAAAAAAAACCATTAAGAGCACCACAGTTGAAATGTAAAACCTTAGGATTTTACAGATTTTTCTCTCCCTGTCACTGCAATGGAAAGTCAATAGTGAGTGTTGTTCTGTTTAACAGAACAACTCCACTTTCCTTTGCCCACTGGATCAAAAGTACTCCTGATTAACTCATTTCAGCAAAAATGAGTTCTACAAGCTGTATCATAACATGACCATGAACGACACCCACCTTTTTTTAACTACCAGAAAACCTTCATAGATTTTTGCCTAAACCAATACAAATCCAATCAATTTAACAAGTTTGAGGACAAAACTACTGAAACATTAAACTGCGTAAGCAATTTTAATCACTGAATATTCTTATTTGTTATAGTTGTTTCATTCACATTCTCACCTTCTCTCCAAAGCTCTTTCCCTTCTTCATCTTCCTTAAATTGCTTTTCGAATCCCAACAAGCTCCCTCTCCGCCACTCTCAAAAGCCTTCTCTTCTCCAGCTGGACTAAGCTTCACTCCAAATGCCAACCTGTCTTCCATTTAAGCATCATTAACACTTAGCTATCAGGTTGGCATCACTCACTGTTCACCTGGTTATGCACAACCTGGTCTTTCCAAATAGACAACAAGTCCTATGAGGACAAAAACTGAAACAACTTGCATCTCTAGTTTCTAGTGCATAATGCTATTTACTGAACAGTCATTGATACTGATTGTGAAAATGGACCTGACTGCCCCATTGGTGTGATGGGATAAACTGTGCCCTCCAACAAAGATATCTGAAGTCCTAACCCCCAGAACTTCACCGTTATTTTATTTGGAAACAGAGGCTTTGCAAAGGTAATCAAGTTAAAAGGTCAGCATGGGCCCAAGGGTCCTTAGTTGTCTTTGCCACTTCTACTTCGAGGATGAGTACCATTCTCAGCAATCAGACTGGAGACATCCAAAACAATGTGGACATCACTCTGAAGGGACGCACGGTTATTAAGAAGGGGCACCCTGTGGAGGGACTTCAATCACATCAGTGTGGACTCAGTCTCCTTGGAACACAAAACAAGAGCCTCTGGGTTGACAAATGGTGGGACAACTGAAAAGCACTGGCCGCCATTCGCACTACCTGCAGTCACATACAGAACACAATCAAGCATGTTACCCTAGGCTTCAGCGACAGGATGAGGTCTGTGCACACTCACTTCCCCATCAGTGCCATTATCAGAATGGCTCTCCTGTTAAAATCAGAAATCTCTTGGGCAAAAAATACATCCACCAGGTTGGGATGAGGTCAGGCATCCCTTTTTCAGTATCTCAAGCCCAGAAAGATGAGTTGATTCTTGAAGAGAACGACAATGAATTTGCATCAAATTCAGCTGCTTTGATTCAGCACGACACAACAGTTAAAAACAAGGATATCAAAAAGTTTTAGATGGTATCTATTTCCTGAAAAAGGAACAGTTCAGCAGGCTGATGAATAAGATTTATGCTGTCCAGCTATAGAAAGAGCAGATGCTGACTGATTCCCCAGACTTATTTGTGATATTTCAGATACAATAAAAGCCATGTACTGATTGGGGGACAGAAAGGGTCCCCCAAAAAGGCAAAATGTGGGCATGGACACAGGCAAGCACAGAGAGAAAACAATGCACAGACTGACACAGACACAACAAAGGCAGAAAATGGAGTGATATACCTAAATGCTTAAGACTGCTAGCAGATCACCAGGAGCTGGGCTAAAGGCACAGAACAGACTCTCCTCAGAGGTCCTCCAAAGGAACCAACTCTGCCAACTCCTTGATTTTGGACTTCTGGCCTCCAGAAATATGAGAGACAAAAATTTAAACCTCACAGATTTTGTTACTTTGTTTTGGCAGCCTTAAGAAACTAATACAATTGATGTTAAGAAAATAAAAATGTATAATACAAACAATATTGCATAACCAAACCTTTCTAACATGATAACAGACCAAAGATAATGGAGAATGAAAAGGAGCACAGTCTGACCTAGAATGAAGCAGCATAAAAACAAAGGAAAATGTTCTTTACCTATTAAGTGAAAGAGTAAGTTGCAAATAAATCTCGCAATTTTATTTAGGGGTATGGGGAATAACAAACCCACAATACCATGTTTTCATTATGCACAAGAAATGTCTAACCACACAAACGCACATACACACACTCTTACAAGTAATTCATTCTTGAAAATTTTTTGTAGATTTTTCTTCACATAATTTTGTATTTTTAAAAACTAAATGTTTTATTTTTTTAAACTTTTTAAAAATGTGGAATCAAAAGAAACTGTTTCCAAAAGATAGCCAGATATCGTATTATT
Source organism: Phyllostomus discolor (assembly GCF_004126475.2). NCBI lineage: Eukaryota > Metazoa > Chordata > Mammalia > Chiroptera > Phyllostomidae > Phyllostomus > Phyllostomus discolor. The sequence continues at coordinate 111,206,697 of NC_040904.2, forward strand.
CTTTAACAATACACACAGTTAAACCTGAGTGGTTTAATTCACTTTTAAATTCCTCAATTTGATAGTTCAAAACAATTCATTAATTACTGAACTACGTACGAAGGCACATCTACCCCTGTACTCCTAACAGTGACCATGTCATTACATTTCAGAGACAGTGCCCAAAAATGAGAGAAGGAAAAGAATGCAACCACATCATGTCTGTAAGACACAATTCTGGAGGTTTTACAAATGTCCCATCACTGAATTTCATCTCTCCACTGGGCCACACCTATTCAGTCCAGCCTTCTCTTTGTTCCAGTACCACGAAACACAGAGGGCCTTGTTAACTTCAAAGTCAACCAAATATCTGAATTTTCTTTAATAATCCACTCTATGTTTATCATCTTACCTAACTCCAAACCCTTCTATGCCTTCATTTTTGAGATTTCAATTTGTGAAGTACCTAGCAACAGCACAAAGTAGGCATTCAATAAATGTTGTTAGCTCTCCTTGTCAGTTTCTTAGGGAAGCTGAAAATGACAGAAGTCACATTCAACTGTACACACTCTGCTAAGATGGCCCAAGCCATCCTAACAGAGAAAAGCAAAAACATCACAACAAAGCCAGGCTCTCAGTATTAAAACGGTGTGATAACTACAACTTGGTTATAGGAGTGAAAAAAGACAGAGGGGAATTAAAACAACTAATGTCTGGGGTGAAAAAGTGCAACAAGCCGAAAGAAGCTTTAAGGATGCAAGGAAGGAAAAATTACCCAAAGGTCAGGACCAAAGAAAGCTAGGAAGGAGCAGTGACCTGAGCAAAGGCAACCACAGTGTCTTTAGAGAGTAGAAGTAGTAAAACTACAAACTGACAAAAAAACGGTGACAGGTAGCATTTGTATTATTTTAATGTCTTTAAATCAGAAAATGATGCAAACACCCACATATGGTTATCAGTATGGTTATCAAGGTAGGCTTGATTTTTATAAGAAACAATCAGACATTGAAAGTTGCTTCCTTTCAGTTTTGCATTTGCAAAGATGTTTGTCAAAGTCACAGCAACTGCTTCAATCAGGTAGGGGAACACAGCACGTCTTCATTAAGCTGGGCTCCCAGTGAGGCAGGTGTAAACCTCCTCAATTAAAAAAAAAATGCAGTTCAGACAAATGAAACTATTTATTACTTGCCAAAGAAACTGCTAAAAAATAAAAAAAGTGAACTCTTTTTAAGAAACACATGCAAACAATAACAACAAAAATCATAAATTTGCCTAGCAGGATCAAAGCACAGTATAATTTTGGTTTTGTTTTTGATCAATTATATCTACTTTTGAGGCTTTAACAAATTTCAGAATTTTCCCAATTTTTGTTCAACTTGAAATAAATAACTCTGAGTACCATCAGTCTGAGGAAATCATTAATGTTATACCCTTAGGTCCATCAAATAATAAACAGTGAAAACACTATTTCTATTCCTCACCTGTTCCTGGATGAACCAAAGCTCCTTCATTTAATTAAGGCTATGAGAGTGACATCTTCTAAACATTGTATCCTGTTTTACAGAAAGAACACCCTTCCTATACTACATCAAGATACATCTTCTTCAGCAAACTTCAGTGTACCAATTGCTACCCCCAACATACCACCTTAACTGTCTGGCATGTATCTTCATAAAGCAAATTAAACCCCATGGAATCTTTCTAACATCAGGGGAAAAAACAAAGTGAAACAAAATTCTAGGAGGAAAAAAAAGATAACAATTTCTTCAAAGATATAATGGCTAGATTTTTTTTTAGACTGAGACATGCACATACAAAGCAGAACAAATGTTTTTGTCTACAGGATCTCACATTATAAACACATTTTGCATTCCAAAGAACAAAAATCTTTTTATTTTTTCCTTGCCCCTAGAACTGACTACACTGCTTACTTCATGCCCAGATAATTCTCATTTGAAAGAATTACAAACGTTCTCCAGGTAGACCAATACCACAGAAGTTAACACCATTTACTCACTATAATTTTAGACCTTTAAAAAAAGTTACTAAAAGGGAATCACAGGAAGTTTGCTGACATCAGTGCTCCCTCACAGCACAATTTAACCAAGAATTTTATGTCGATAAGAGAACCAAACCCTCAGATATCTTATTAGAAAAAAAAAAAGTTCCATGAACCATAAATTCCCAAAATATTAGATTTTTTTTTAAGAGTAACCTAAAACTTTCTTTCATTGATTAGCTGGGCATCCTAAGACCAGGATCACTAAAATACTCATTTGTAAACCTTGAAATGTCCACACTTTGTCACAGGTAACTTGTGAGTCCTGTCGTAACGCCCAAATGTACCTTTTATCGTTTCCTAATGAGTCCTGCCAAATAATAATTGGTAAGAATGGCTTTAATTTATATATACAGTCCACATGCCTTTCACGTGTATCCTCTCATTTCATCTAATGGAGAAATTACTACTTCATTTCACATTAGAAATCAGGTACCTGGTTTATCCAAAAACAAATATCCCTGGCTGGTGTAGCTCGGTGGATTGAGCGCTGACCTGTGAACCAAAGGGTCACCGGTGCAATTCCCAGTTGGGGCACATGCCTGGGTTGCAGGCCAAGTTCCCCAGTGTGGGGTGTGCAGTGTGCGAGTCAACCAAACATTGATGTTTCTCTCCCTCTCTTTCTACCTCCCTTCCCCTATGTCTAAAAATAAATAAATAAAATATTAAAAAAAACAAACCCAAATAATTGTAAGTGAAGTGGAACTCAAAGCCATACAGAAAGCTTAAAAGTTAGAAACCAAAAAAAAAAAGTCCAAATTCTTGTTTAAAATGGAAGGAAAACCATTTCGTCTAAAAATAAAAGCTATAATACATTGGCTTGTAGATGTCATCATGAATTTGGGAGTAAAGAAATCTGTACCTCGTCCCTGGTGGATGTGAGGGATGGCATGAAGCTTTTTTCCCCCCAAATCTGTGAAAGTGGGGCTAATATTACCTGAGCTCTTCCAGTTCTCAATGGATCAAAGAGGTGACAGACATGAGAAAAAGAGTATGACACTAACGAAAAAAGGACTAAATGACTTTGAAGTATCTCAAATAGCAACCTAGATAGTATTTTCAGTTTTCTTAGGTGCGATACTAGTATTGTGTTATTGTTATATAGCGTGCCCTTTCATTTTAGGCAGGTTACTTGTTAAGCAATATTTTGTTTTTTTTATACAATCTGATAGTTTCACTAATATGGATAAATTTGATCCATTCAGATTGATTGTAATTAATGAAATACAGCTTATTTATTCCACTTTATTTTGGTTTTCTATTTTATCCTTTCCTTTTTCATCTTGCTTTTCCAGTTTTCCTGCCCTCAAAGTCTGAATGATTAAGTTTCTGCTGGTTTGGAAGCAAAAATATTCATTTCTTGTGCAGGTATAAATTTACCCTTAATTTTTAACATGTATATATAACTTCAAACTTTCTGATATTAGGGTTTTGGGGAGACAAGGCCTTTAACAGGTTCTAACTACCCAATGAATACCCCTTCTACCCCACCGCATCTTGTTATTGTCATCACTTTATCTTTTTTTTCAAAAACACAAGCAACTTTTTAACCATCCATGTAATGAAATTTACCAACATATATTTAGCAATTCCATTATTTCTTTATCCCCACAGCCTTCCTCTGAACTTACATTTTTCCTATAGCTAAATACCCATTTTATTGATATGTTAATCAGAGTCAATGGTTTGTAAACTTTTCCTGGGACTTCACATCTGGCCCCATCCTCTTCTGCAGTCTATTTCTCCCAAGATGCCTTCCATGATAAACCAGCCATAGAACCTAAAATAACACATGATCCCACAATTTTACATCTTTGCTCATATTTGGAATTCAATCCCTTCCTGTCTATACGATAGATGACTTCATTTCACAAGTTTAAATCTCTTCCATGTAGTTTTTTTTCCTGGAAACCCTTTTCATTCTCCTAAAGAAATAGCCACTTTCTCTTTCACCTACATTTACTACTTACACCAGCAGGAAGAAAGCCATCTCATCACACTCATTTGTTTTATGTCTATTCTCCTTCCCAACCTTTTTCTCAGCATGTAGAGCTCACAAGAATATACAGGTAAGACTCTTCACACCTGGATGTGACTGGTCAGGGGTCTCTGGTCAACCCAGACACATCCTGGCTGCCTGGGGGCCAAGAGGATTGGATTACATTCTCAGCACAACTATATCCCATATGGGTCCTGCAAAACAGGGAGCTCTGTAACACCAGAGCTTATCATAGTCATCTCTATATTCTCACAACCCACATACACCGTGTAGGGCTCCATTAATACTTCCAGAAAGTACTTACTGAAGAAAAGACACTCTTCACAAGAAAAAAAGTCACTTAGCTTAAAAAAAAAATTCATACCTGTCATCTCATGAAAAAAAGTTCTTCACTATCATGCACAAGGCTCATTAGGGCACAAAAATAAAACCCAAGGCAACAATACTCAGACACCACTAAAAATACTATGACTGAGGACGCTATTCACAAGTAGGAAATGTCCAGGTCCAGGAAATGGTTCAATAAGAATACTGAACCAGAAGTATGCCAGTTATCACTGAAATAAACATCACTTCTTACTTTAAGCTGCAAATTCACTTTTATCAGCTTGCAGCTTTAGACATGTGGATTACTACACAGATCCTAAGCAAGCTTACACATCACCCTGTAGACACCACACAGTTTTTAGAAAGAGCTAGTGGTCTTTCTTATAGTGAAGCAACAGGAAAACACAGCCAGTGACCACACAGAAGTATGAAGAGCTACAGAGCCTCACTCAATCATGTTCTCTATTAAATATTTTGTACTTTATACTATCACAAAATTCTTGACTGGGTACTTCTGTGAAAACAGTCAAAGATTTAATAGTTTTTCTTCCAAAATAAATTATGCATATAAACTCTCTGATCTCCTTATAATACAAATTTTCTGCACAAGATTTTAAATGATCAAGTCTCATACACAGGTATTTTCAACAATACTGGGTCTGACTGAGTTTTCAATTCAGCAGGCCAAAACTCTTCATAATATCAGCATTTACCCTTTTCTTCCAATACCTTAAAGTACATTGCAGATACTTAAAGAATCCTCTTCCAGTCCATGAGATGGGGAGAGAACAGGTTTTAGACAAAATGTCTAAAAAAAGGTGGGTAACAGCACCGTAGGCCATCAAGAGTAAAGGACAGAGGCAAAAGGGAATTAAGTGCAATAGTATGGCCCCCCGTAAACAATACGAAATTCTGAAAGGAAATACGGCCTGAAGCTGACTTTTAACACACATATACCTTGTTCTAACACAGTAAGTCACTGTGCTTTACTAAAACAAACACAGTAAGATTTTATTTTAAAAGCAGCATTCCCAACTTAATCTAAACCTGTAAAACATGTTTAAGAATATCACAAATCAGACCACTTTTACTCCCAGACACAAGGAATAAAATGTCTTCCTACAAACTATTCAAAACAGAGAAAATACAATCTACATTCATAATTTATATTGTACTCTAATTCATTTAACTTCAAAGTATATTTGTGTTTTCTCAGAGGTATATACTACTAATAAACTAGTTTCTTATAATGAAAATGAACTGAAATAACTGCATTTCATAATACACAAATTCCAATTTTGGCTACAAGTATATATTGAGCTAACGATAATTAGTAGTGCCAATAAGTCCTTCTTACCACAGTGAGGGAAGCGAATTACTTTCGAACAATAATAATATTAATAACAACCACCACCACCACCACCACCACGACCAACCACTGCTACAGAGTGATTACCAGGGACTACTCCGCAACCCTCTGCACCAGATACTATTTAATCCCCATTTTATAGACAAGAAACCATGACACAGAGAAGTAACTTGTCCAAGATCACACATACAGCTAGGGAGATGTGGAATCTAAAAAGGGCACCAATTCAAATATTTTTTTAATGTTATCAGAAAAGAAAGTGTCAAAAATGAGTAAACAGCTCTGTGACTTTAGCCTGTTAATGAATAAAATGATCATATCGTTAACCTCCACTGAATGCTTTTAAAGGAGGAATAATATATTTACTTCCAACTGTAACTTTCCATAAATTCAGGAACACTAAAAAGAAAACTGGGAAGTAGGCATAATTCATATTTTACTATGCCTAACTCCATGCTCCTCATGGTACCTAAAACATGATCAGAGCTCCCAAAATCATGATGGTATCAACAACCATCAGTAAACTCTCAGCAAACTCACAAAGGATCATAGAATATTGTTTTAGATCCAAAAGGAAACAAACATACGAAGAATATTGACTCAAGTATCTTGTTCAACCCTTTCATCTTACAAATTTAAAAAATCAGCTCAAAGTTTTATGAGACTTTCCCATACAGATCTAAAAGTCAAAACCTGGACTAGAATTTATCTTCTGGTCCAACTGCTCTTTTTAACAAACCAAGGTGTAGGATACATGAAATACTACATAATGTTTTTGAAATTGAGCTACTAAAAGAGAAATAAAAACCAAATTAAATTATTTAAATCTGAAAAATGAAGATCTCTGGAGAGGAATTAATGCTAAGTAAACAAATGCTTCAATAATCTCCTGAGACAGTAAAAGTGTCAGGAGAGCTAGAATAAATATGACTGTAAGGAAGAAAGAGCTTGTAAGTGACTAAAAGGAGGTGGGCTCAATCTCTGGGGACTTGGTCAAAAGCCTAGAATTAAACAAAACAACAACACATGTTATGATAAAGTCTGACTGAAACTGGCCCCATGGTTCAAGGTAGAGTACATGATTAACTTACTTTGAAATCTATTATAAAAAGATTAGCCAGGGTGGAAGGAGAAAATACCAGCAGGTAAGCAAAGCCATATAATATAAAATAATACCAGAGTATTTTTACACATTGCACACAGCTAAACATGGTATTTAAACCTGAACTTTTTAAGCATATTAAAGGTTTCAAATCCCAATGGTCTTACCTTTATTTGCAATAACGAATAAGTTTAGATTAGAATAATCCCCCATCTCATAAAATTCCATTTTTACTGCCTATATAACTTTATCCTCTAGTAATCATGAATTAACTTGGCAGCAGCAAGTTAACGCAGCAGCCTATCATTGTACCTTACTGGGCCAACAATCTTGCTGTAACATCATTTTATAACATTCAACTCTCCATGCTAATTCTGAACTTGTACAAATTTTAAAACTAACAAGACAATCATTTCTGGGGCAAGCTAAACAGCAAAATTTTATCTAGGGTATAAGCACAATAAAGTTCCTTCTGAAAAGACAAAATATGCTCTGAAAAATAAAATATTTTCTTCTTGCTTCCTTAAGAACTTCCAAACTCTTTAATAGATTTCCCAAATTTTCTATAAGAATGTATTATTTTTAATGTCCAAAATGTATTTAACCAAATTCAAAAGATCACAAGCTTAAATAAAACTTTAATAATACTTACACTAAATGTTCTCGCCAAGCCTCCTCTAATACATGCTCAAACATTCCTTATCAGTATTTAACCAACATTTACATATGATAGAAGACTCCTTATTTTTGAGTCTTAACATTTACAGTAAAAACAGCAAAAATTGGTGAAACAAATGACAACTCTGTTCCTATCACTGAAGCACTATTTTACTAATAAAATATTAATAAAATTAAATATTTTACTAACAAAAATTCACCTATCCTATTTCTCAAGACAGCACAAGGAATTTTACTATCTAACATAATACTGACTACTGAAAAGTAAACTATCAAACCGTCCCCCTAAACAAAAGGTTTTTCCTCCGTTTACTTTCTTTCTGGAGCACTTTAACCCCACACACACCGTGTTCTTACTGAGTGAGAATGGAAAGAGGACAATAGCCAGCTTCACCTGTGGCTTTCCTCCCATAAGCAGTTCAAAGTTTACCACAGGCAGGGTGCTGTGCTCGATACAGGTGTGTTCGAGGTAAACCTGTCAGACCCACTTGGCAGCTAACTTGTGTTGGCCTCGCTGACACTGAGTTCTAACAGATCTATGTCACCCCTACGACGGAAGGTGGGCAAGCTGCTAGGCCAGTGCCACCCCATGATCCACCTACCATCCCAGGCAAACAGCTTCTCCCTTATCCAGTCCCCTCCCCAACAATCCCTTCCCAACCAGGACTCCTACAACCCGCACAGGAAGAAACCACAAATGATCACAGTGGGGGCTGGCGGACACTTGCGAAGCCCAGACAACAGCAGTGCCTGCCTCCATGCAACAGCCAAGACCCACACTACCTCTCTCCAGTCCAAGGACCCCCAAGATGGCTTTATAACTTACACCTCAATTTCAAAACACAGGCTTCTCTTCATGTTTCTGGCCACTTTTTCCACTATTTCATCATTATGAAGTATAATATTAAGCACCAGGCAGCTACTCTGTGCCAGGCCCTGAACTCTGAAGCTACTTCAGAGGCAAAAACAAACGCTGTATGATATTGAAAATGTATTTTTTCATGTAAAAATAAGAAGTGGCACTTCTAGAGATATCTTTGCAATTTTTTTCTGTGAAATTTAAACATAATCTCTCATTTGGGTCAGACTAACTTAAACATACTTTACTAATTTTCACATGTAAGCAAAACAATAGTGATCTACAATATATATCAGAAAGATGTGCTTTTAACACAGTTATTTACCCCAATTAAGGTACTGTCGATCTGCCCAGGTACCTTATGTTGACAAATGAAAAAAATTACATAAATTTCATTATTTATAAAATAAAATCCAGCTCATAAATGTTTCCACAGCTGCTAATTCTGAGAACCATCATGCTCTTTAGATCCAGCCCCTCTTCTCCCCAGGACACCACACACACCTCCAATCTCACCCACATTTAACCAAACTGTTTTACTATAACGTAGACATTAGTGCTCCACCAAAATGCAGAAATAAATGATAGTCCCTCACCTTGTACCTTCGCAATCTAAAAAGTAGATGAGGAGAAAAGGCAGTACACAGTACACATGGGAAGTGCTATTGAGATTACAAAAATGCAGTGAAATTATGAGGTGGACAGACGATGGGGATGGACAGGGATAGGATTATTCAAGTAAGGCTACATGCTTGACAGACAGGCATGAACTTGCTAGACAAGGTGGGAGGAGGGGCGTCCAAAGCCTAGAAACATAGCATCTACAAAGGCACAGAGGAAAATATCTTTGCTTTTCTTGATTGTTAATTTTGTAATTCTCAGAAGGTAGGTTTTCTTTAAAGGATAAAATTTCAGGTTACTTTGAGATATTCGGCATTACATTGGAAGCACATCAGAATTTATTGAAATATAAAATAGACACATTTTAACACTATTTTTAGAACAATCTTATTTGACCAACCACTGGTATTTCTGTATTTGCCAACAATATACTCACACACATCCCACATGCAATTAATGCCCCAGAGTGGAAGACCTAGGCAAGAGCTTTGGGGTCTAACGTTCTTGAGATCAGAATCCCTCTTACTCATGTTTGACTTGGCAAATCTCTGTGCCTCATGTTCCTAATCCGATTATAGCATATTTTACATTACCGTGTTCATTTGAATAGTTTGTCTCCTTCAACTACAATGTAAACACCATGACAGCAGGGATTGTCTTGATCACTGCTGTATCCTCAGCACTCAGCGCAGTCTCTAGCCTTTAATAGGTGCCGAATGTATACCTGATATACCTGAGTGAATGACTAGTTAGTAGAGTAACACATCACTTCTGAAGCACTACACTTTGACAACGAACTATGACCCAACAATCTGTGTAGCTCAGCAATCTCTTAAGATTACCTATCAATTTCAAAGACTTATTAGATTCCTTTTGAAATAGAATAACTAGAATATCAAAAAATAATCCAAATGGTCCTCAGAAATAATTTTAATATAGTTTCCTTAATATCAGCGCTTCCTAAAATGTAAATTGTGAGAGGGAAAAACATCTATTTGGGGAAATAAATTCCCCAATGATTCATTATTCAGTATGATTTCTTTAATCCTGTAGATCGGCGATTTTCAATTGGTGTGCCACGGCACACCACTGTGCCACAAGAATATTTAAAGGAACATCTAACTATTTAGTCAGGGGCAGTGACCTCTTTTCCCTTAGACTGTCAAATTTACAAAACGAAAGCAGCCAACACAACAATAGCCTTCTGGTGTGAATGAATCAAAATTATACCTATTTTTGGTCATGTCGGCAAAAAATACATTTTTTGGTATGCCATGGAATTTTAGTAGTTTATGTGTGCCATGAGATGAAAAAGGTTAAAAATCGCTGCTGTAGATTTTAATCCCACTTGATTTCAGCCATTTTTTAGTACTGTTCATCAACATGCAGTTGCATCTTGAGGATCTAATTTACTATTCCTTTAAAAAAAAGTATATAAAATGTACCACCCTTAAATCGCAGATTGCTTAAAGAAAGGCTAGTAAGACAAAACAGAAGAAAAGATTTTCAAAGTCTTTAAAAACATAAATCACTAGGCCCACAGTGCAAAGCATAACTTTTTTCTCTGATGGCCCATAATTATTATCCTCATATGTAAGCTCATAATGAGCTAATGAAAAGAATCTACCACATCGTGTGGAAAACCGTGGTCCTCCTGGCTAAGCACAAATCACCAAGACTTACACGCACCCACATTTTGCTCCATTCAGTACTTTTCAACAGGTATTAGCACTTTGCCCTTAAAGTCTATTTAGAAATGCCAGTAAAACACAGACCATAACCCCTGCAGTCAGTCAGTTGCTGCACAGAAATACTTCAAGCCACACACAGATGTGCCTAGTATACTCAAGTAAACAAGTGACAGGGAAGCTTAAGCTGTTTGCAACATTAACGTGGATTCCCAAAGACTAGACTGCCACCTGGACACGTGGTTGGAAAAGAAGAGCTCGTTTTTCTCAGAAAGAGTAGAAATGAGAAAAATTTCCACCTCACTTATTTAAAGTTTCCACCTTCACACACACCCCTTTCCCCGAAGCAGCGGGTGGGGAACTCGGCCTCGCCAAAGGGGCAGAGAAGGAATCTGCACTAGACTTCCGTTCTCTCCAGAGCAGGAATGATACCCAGCCTTCCTGCCGTCGGACCCCCACCGCCGCCCAGAGCCACCTCCCGGCTCCGCGCACCGCCAGACGGAAACGCAGCGCACCACCCCGTGTCCTTCCACCTCCTAGTCGGGCCGGAGCTATGCTCCAGCCCGCGCACCCACAATCTGGACGCGCCCGCAGCTCAGCCCCGCACCGCGGTAAGACTTCAGCAGTAGAGCCCGGGGCGCCGAACACCGGGGCCCACCCCCAGCCAAAACCCGCACAGTAGCCCTCTCTTTGGTCACCCTGGCGCCCTCACTGATAGCCAGCCGCCTCCCCGTCCCCGGGGGCCGCTAATCACCGTGCTCTCAGCCCGCAGCCGTCCAACCGCCCCCGCCCAGGCCCCACAGACTACCAGAGTGAGGGGCGGGGACCGCTACCGGTCAGCCGGCCTCCTGCCCCAGGGGTTCCGGGCCGCCCCGGCCGTCCTCCCGCCGCACCTACCATGGTACAGATGGAGGCGAATTTGGAGACTGTCATTAGGATTTCCATCCGCCCAGCGCCATCTTCCACCCAATCACAGCGGCAGCGGCGGCGGGCGGAGTAGAAAGGGAGCCGGGCGCCCGCTCACACCGCAGCCTGCGGGCGGAACCCGAGTCGCCAAGGACCCACGCACCGAGGCGGTTCTGCCGCCGCTGCCGTCTTCGCCGCTGGCGCTCCGACACTCCCTACCTTGGGTCCCAGCCCCCGCCCGCTGGCCGCCCGCCCGCCTCCGGCTCCTCCCCGGCGCAGGGCGCAGCCGCTGCCTCCGGGCCCGCGCCTGCCCGCGCAGCGGTCCTCCACACACCCCGCCCAGCGCGCTGGGGAGCGGGCTTCGCCGAGGCCCTAATGCCCGGCCTGCCCAGCAGCTTCACGGCCCAGCGGCGCTCCCCGCCCACTGCCGCGCGCCCGGACCGCCCCGCGCGCAGCCACGCCCCCCCCCCCCCCCCCCCCGAACTTGCGCACGACTCTCCCTCCTGGTGCGTGCCTGCCCCGGAACTCCGGAGCTGGCCGTGCTAGAGGCTCGGCCAGGCACCGCCTCCTGCCGGCGTTCCTCAGGGTCCTAGAGAGTGCGCTCCAGTCCGATCTTGAGCTTCGAGGGGCTCCTGGGGAGGTGCGGTTCGCTGAGATGGCTACGGGGGCGACACAGCAAATCCCGGAAGGGACTGACCGGCAATCCCCGAGAGCTCAAGGACAGCTATTTCTCACTGCTGATACAGGAAATGGGGAGGTGATCTGGATGATTCTGAGTGGGATGGTAGCAAACCTGCCTCCGTACAGTTAAAATAACCCAGGTAATCCAACGTCCCAAGCACGTAAAATGTAAAATGATTTGTTTCTTTTTACATATATTGGGTAAGTCCCCTGCGTCAAAACTCCCTAACTTAACGAAAGGCTAATTGCATAAAATGAAAAAGACGAAGTAGAAACTATGTTTAGCTCTTCGAATTAAGAAGGGTAATATTGGTGACGGGGTCGAAGGTAGGGGGGTTAAACTTCCTTCGTCACTGCCTGTTGGCCATAAATTTAGAATATGTGTATAAATATAGTTTCTAAATATATTCCTTCTGAAAGTTGAGTTGCAAAATAGGGAAGACAGCAACCCAACAATGGTGATGATGTTACCAAGACAAGAAGTCTCTCAAGTGAGAAAAATGTCCCGTGAGAAATATTTAAGCCGTGTTAGCTGATAATACAGTTCCTCTTTTCTGCTTTGGTAAAATTCATTGTACCCTGTTCATGTCAAGCAGCTCAGCTTTATTTCGTCCTATTTGAGAAAGTGGGCCAAGTGAGTATAATAACTTCATAAGTCATTGTATTGGAAAGCTTGTGATATTTTTTCTATTGGTGAAATGTAGTGATGGGGTGATTTTCCGGGTTCCCCTATTTCAGTGGGGCTGAGGAAATCAATTCAGACAAACCTTTAAAATCAGATATGCCTTACCTTACAAGTTCAAAATATTCAAAGCATTCAAAGAAAACTTTAGGTGGAAAGTAGATTTCTCCTACATGAATTCTGTTTCGTGAATTATAAGCGTTCTTGGAGAAAAAAAAATTGCAAATAGACCATAGCTGAGCCTCATAGTAGCTGGTTTGGTTCTTCAGGCACCTTGCCTCCATGTAAGTTCGGGCCCAGCCTCTCTGCCTGATACCCAAGCCAGTGGCCATGATCTTCCTCGTCATTACACATTCAGGTATATGGGTGCTTCCTCCTGTTTCCCTCCCTAGACTTGGAAGTGTCACCTGCCTGAATTTTACTTGCTGTATTTCATATCTCTTAGACCTCCAGGGCCTGCCTGGGCCTCCTACCACTGTCACCATGCTCCTAGGTCTTGTCTTGCCTATTTGGATGAATGTCTATTGTCATCCCGTCCTCCCCACTTGCTATTCTGTTCGAGCACACAGGTCTGATGTGCCAGAATTTAAGCTCTGCCTCTATCTACGCTGAAGGCCAACAGTTCTATACATAAGTTTATGTAAAAACAAGGCCTTTTTAAAGTGAATTTCTGATAGAATTATCTGGAGTTGTGCTTAGTGTTACAGCCATCTAAATTAGCAGGTGATATCATAGAACCTAATTGTACAACCTTACAATGCCTTGGCTCTTCAGCCTAAGGTTAATCAGGGAGGCACAATAAAAAGATTCTTCTGTGTGCTGGGTGCTACCCTGGGTTTTTCTTATAAATCATATATCATGCAGTTGAAGATAAGATTTGGTTATAAAGCCACACATCTGCTCTTAGAACACAGTTTTGACCTGTGGCTATATTTTACAAAAAGCTTGATTGCGCCTAGAGAAAGATGAGTTTGTGCTCCTACGAATTCTACTGGGCCTTCACGAGAGTGTAAGCTACAAAATAGACCCAGATAATCTCAGGAACCAAGCGAGTAAGCAAACTAAAGCCAGCCTTAATTCATTGGTCAGCACATTTTAAAAAATTGTTTGATTTGAATACTTTTAGACAATCATATATTGTCCAGTTCCTTGCAAGCCATCCATGTTTTCTGTTACTTATCCTGTCTCCCTTGAACCACATGTCCCTTTATATATTTCTTTTATAATATATTTTATTGATTATGCTATTACACTTGTCCCACTTTACCCCTTCATTCCCCTCCACCCTGTATACCCTCTCCCACCCACATTCCCCCCTTTAGTTCGTGTCCATGTGTCATAAGTTCTTTAGCTTCTACGTTCCCCATACTATTCTTGCCCTCCCCCTGTCTATTTTCTACCTACCGCTTATGCTACGTATTCTCTGTACCTTTTCCCTCTCTCTCCCCCTCCCACTTCCCTGTTGATAACCCTCCAAGTGATCTCCATTTCTGTGGTTCTGTTTCTGTTCTAGTTGTTTGCTTAGTTTTTGTTTTTGTTTTAGGTGTGGTTGTTAATAATTGTGAGTTTGCTGTCCTTTTACTATACATGTTTTTTATCTTCTTTTTCTTAGATAAGTCCCTTTAACATTTCATAAAATAAGGGCTTGGTGATGATGAACTCCTTTAACTTGACCTTATCTAGGAAGCACTTTATCTGCCCTTCCATTCTAAATGAAAGCTTTGCTGGATAGAGCAATCTTGGATGTAGGTCCTTGCCTTTCATGACTTGGAATACTTCTTTCCAGCCCCTTCTTGCCTACAAGGTCTCTTTTGAGAAATCAGCTAACAGTCTGATGGGAACTCCTTTGTAGGTGACTGTTCCTTTATCTCTTGCTGCTTCTAGGATTCTCGCTTTCATTTTTATCTTGGCTAATGTAATGATGATGTGCTTTGGTGTGTTCCTCCTTGGGTCTAACTTCTTTGGGACTCTCTAAGCTTCCTGGACTTCCTGGAAGTCTATTTCCTTTACCAGATTGGGGAAGTTCTCCTTTATTATTTGTTCAAATAACTTTTCCACTTGTTGCTCTTCCTCTTCCCCTTCTGGGCCCCTATAATTCGGATGTTGGAATGTTTAAAGATGTCCCAGAGGTTCCTAAGCCTCTCCTCATTCTTTTGAATTCTTGTTTCTTCATTCTTTTCTGTTTGGTTGTTTCTTTCTTTCTTCTGATCCACTCCATTGATTTGAGTCCCAGTTTTCTTCCCATCACTATTGGTTCCCTGTGCATTTCCTTCATTTCACTTAGCATAGCCTTCATTTCTTCATCTAATTTGTGACCAAATTCAATCAATTCTGTGAGCATCCTGATCACCAGTGCTTTGAACTGTGCATCTGATAGGTTGACTATCTCTTGGTCGCTTAGTTGAATTTTCTGTGGAGCTTTGATCTGTTCTTCTATTTGGGCCATTTTTTTTTTCTGGTCATGTGTGTTACATATGAGGGGTGGAGCCTTAGGTGTTCAGCAGAGTGGGACAACCCAGTCACTGGGTTGTGACGCTGCACGTGGGAGTGGGGTCAAAGAGGGAACAATGGCGCTTGCTCCACTCTCTTTCGGATCCCAGTTCTCTCTTCCACTTCCCCCAAGCAAACTGGACCCTTCTGACACTGATTCCCATGTGGGTGGCCCTATGTACATTCCAGGACCCCATGGGTCTCTCCAATGAACTCTCCTGTGAGTCTGGGAATTTCTCCCTGTGCCTCAACCCCCACAGGTGTTTTCAATTGGTGTTTCAAGGCCTTATTTCCTGGCGCTGGAACCCTGGGCCGCATGGTCTTTATCACTCTCCAGTTTCGCCTGGTTTATCCAATCGCAAATGTGGGACCACCTGGTCAGCCAGCCACCTGGTATGCAGTGCCTTGCTTCACCATCACCGCCTCACTGGGTCTGCCCATTGCCACCCCACGCCTGGGGTCTGCCAGCTGCTGCCTGTTTGCCCAGGGTTCACCCACTGCCTTCTTGTGGGCCCAGTGCCACCGCTTTTTCTGTTGTGAACTCTCTCCACCCATCCACCCGACTCTGCCCCGCCTACTGGTCTGGATGAATGTGTCTATTTTAACTCTTTGGTTGTCAGACTTCCGTACAGTTCAATTTTCTGTCATTTCTGGTTGTTATTTTGCTTCTAAATTGTTGTTGTCCTTATTTTGGTTGTGCGAAGTGGCACACTGTGTGTACCTACGCCTCCATCTTGGCCGGAAGTCCTAAATTATATTTTAATTATGCTCTTACAGTTGTCCCAATTTTTTCTGCTTTGCCACCTTCCACTCAGCACCCCCCATTACCTCAGGCAATCCCCATTCCTTTGTTCATGTCCATGGGTCATGTGTATTAGTTCTTTGGCAACTCCATTTCCTGTACTTCACATCCCCACATTTATTCTGTAACTACCAATTGTACTTCTTAATCCCCTCACCTCTTTACCCATTACCCCAACTCCCTCCCATCTGGCAAATATCAAAACGCTCTTCATATCCACGATTCAGTTACTGTTCTTGTTTGCTTAGTTTATTTTTTAGATTCAGTTGCTGACAGGTATGTGTTTATTGCCCTTTATTGTTCATAGTTTTGTTCTTTTCCTAAATCCATTTAACATTTCATATAATAATGGTTTGGTGATGATGAACTTCTTCAGCTTTTTCTTGTCTGGGAAGCTCTTTATCTGACTTTCTATTCTAAATGATAGCTTTGCTGGGTAGAGCAATCTTGGCTATAGGTCCTTGCTTTTCATCACTTTGAATATTCCTTGCCAATCCCTTCTAGCCTGAAAAGTTTCCTTTGAGAAATCTGATGACCATCTTATGGGAATCCCACTGTAGGTAACTATCTTTTTCTCCTGCTGCTTTTAAGATTCTGTCTTTATCTTTAACCTTTGGCTTTTTTTAATGATGTGTCTTGGAATGGGCTTCTTTGCATCATCTGATTTGGGACTCACTCTGCTTCCTGGACTTGCATGTGTATTTCCTTTGCCAAATTAGGGAATTTTTCTTTCATTGTTTTTTTCAAATAGGTTTCCAGTTTCTTGCTCTTCCTCTTCTCCTCTGGCACCCCCTTTGATGCAAATGTTGGATTGCTTGACGTTGTCTGAAAGGCTGCTTACACTATCCTCATTTTTTTTTATTCCTGTTGTTGTGATTGGTTGTTTTTTGTTTCCTTGTTTTCCATATCATGATTTTGATCCTCAGCTTCATTCACTCTACACTGAGTCCCTGTAAATTCTTCTTCATTTCCATTAGTATATTGTACCTTTCTGCCTGCGTTTTTTTTTTATCCTGTTGAGGTCCTCACTAAGTTCCTTGAGCATCCTTATAACCAGTGTTTTGAATTCTGCATCTGATAGATTGTTCTTCTCCATTTCATTTAGTTCTTTTTCTGGAGTTTTGTTCTGTTTATTCATTTTGGCCATTCTTCTTTGTTCATTCTGACAGCTTCCCTGTGTTTGTTTCTATGTATTACGTAGAGCTTCTATGACTCCCTGTCTTGGTAGCATGGCCTAATGTAAGAGGTGCTCTTTGGGGTTCAGTGGTGCAGCCTCTACTATCACTCAAGCTAGCTACTCAAGGTGTACCCTCCATGTGGGCTGAGCACACCCTCCTCTTGTAGTTAAGCTTGACTGCTGTTGGCATGTCAATGACAGGGATTTAGCCAGGCCATTCAGCTTCAAGGACTGGCTGTGACCACTGGCCACCAATCTCCACCCTCCATGGAGGGCCAGCTGTGCAGGGTGGTGGAGTTCCGACATGGTCTGTAGCTGTCCACTGGGTGCATAGGCTCTGGGGTTTAGCAGATGGTGCAGGCCAGGGTCAGCAACCACCTATGTTCTGCCTGGGCCACCCAGAATGTGCAACAAGGCAATCTACAGGTGGCTGCTACTTTTTCTGGGCTTGGAGGTTCCCAGGTGAAGCCAAACTGTGATCCAAACCTGGCTACTGCTAGTGCCAGGCCTGGGGCCACTTTGCCAGAGGTACAAGGCCTAGGGGTCACTGAGGCTGGCTGTTGCTTGTTTGAAAGGATTTAGGAAGATGTGAAGCCTGAGTCAAGACCTGCCTTTATGTGGAAAAGCCGCTGTTAACAGCTTGGTCAGGCTGTAAGTTCGGTGGGGTGGATTCACCAGGGCAGAGCAAACCATGTGAACATGGCTGATGGAGTCTCAGATGTGGCACCTCCCAGCTGGCACTGTGGTCTCTGGGGCTATGGCTCAGAAGGAACAGTGGCCTTTTTCCACCTTTCTGTCTGGGAGAAAGCTGGCCCCTAGCTCTCCCCCTGATGCCAGACACTTCCGTTCCTCCCCATATGCCACTGGTGCCTTTCAAGTTGCTACTCTGGTACTGCAGCTCAGAAGGCATGAGACTGTGTAAGTCTATGTGTGGGCCTTTTAAGAGGAACTGCTTGGGATTCCAGTAGTTCCTTTCACCAACTCAAACCCTTTGGTTTATGGGGGCTTATCTTCCTGGCACTGGAACTCCTTTCTGGGGGTCTTGCTTTGGGCTGGGACTCCTCACTCCCAAGATATTCCTCCTGAATTTTTATCCATGTTTCCTTATCTTCTACTAGTCTGGATGGATGCAGTTTCTTTAGTTTTGTAGTTATCAGACTTCCATTCAACTCGATATCTGATGGTGCTGAGTGATGGCTGTTCAGTAATTTAATTGTAATTTTGATGTGCTTTTGTGAGGGTGTGAGCTGTGTTTACCTATACCTCCATCTTGACTGAAAGTCACACACTCTGCTTTTTAAAGACTGTTCCCAGAATCCCTTGTGCAACCTGCCTGCGTTGTCCTGGTTGCTAGGGCAATGTGTGCTGGTTCAGCAGCCCCACTGTGGCTGCTATTCATGCACCATCCTTGGTGCTTCCCAACCCCTCCTCCATTGCTGGGGGTGTCCCACTGTTACAGTAACAGATGCCCTGCTGCTTCTTGGACCTTTTTCAGGTTGGAGTTCCCCATTTGCACCTCAGCACTTGCTCAGCTCTCAGAAAGTTCACCAGGAAAAAAAGAAAAATAATATCCTCTGGTCTCCAAAAGGTTTTCAGTGCCTATGTCTAACTTCCCCAATCATAACTCTGATTATCTTTATTGTGTTTTGAGGGTTTTTTCCTGCAGAGACAGCTTCTTCCTTTTGTCATTACCTACTTCTCAAATGTTTCATGGTAATCTTTCTACATGCTTTACAAGAGTTTAACCATAAGTTTGGAGTTTGTAATGTAGGAATTTGGCTCTAGCGATGTTACTGTCAAATTTATATATTAGCAAAGACCCACAAGACTTCCTTGCCACTTGATTTAATTCACCTACCTAGGGCACCTAGTGAGAGGCAGTGGACCACCTGGGGATTTTGTGAAACATTCAACCTTCATCATCAGTTAAGGGAAACAGGTATGGCTTCCAGTACTTTTAAAAAAAATACTCTATTAAAATAGTCAGGCATTGCAGTGTTAAACAAAAATAAGAACTCCAAAATATATTAAGCATAAGCTCCTGTCAGATATACAAGAAACTGTTAATGGTAATTTCTGGGATTGAGGAAGTAGGATGAGGGAATTGGGGACAAGAGGAAAGAGGGAATTTTTACTACAGACCTTTTAATACTTTTTGAGCCATGCAAGTGTTTAATTAACTATTTCAAAAATTAAATTGAACATTTTAAAATTTCAATAAAAGACATTTATGTGACAATATTTTAAAATTACAAGGTAAATTCTAAAGTTTTTTTTCTCTTTGGGCCCTGACTGGTGTGGCTCAGTGGGTTGGGCATCATCCCACAAATCAAAGAGTTACCAGTTTGATTCCTGGTCAGGGCACATGCCTGGGTTGCACGCGTGGACTCTTGTTGGGATGGCATATGAAAGGCAATAGGTTGATGTTCTCTTACACACTGATGTTTCTCTCCCTCTCATTCTCCCTCCCTTACTCTATCTCTAAAAATAAATAAAATCCTTTAAAAAATGAAGTGTTTTCTTTTTAAAAGTGACTTCTCAGTGTGAGCCTAGTTTAATTCTGAGTAGAACATGCAGTTGAACTCTGACACGTCCTTCCCTAGGACTCTCTTAGAGCTCTTATCTTCTGCCTTCATTGGCTCAGACTCTCCTAGTAAAGAAAGCCATAGTCTCTTTACACTTATATCAGGGCAAGCTTTTATTTGCCTGCTTCAAGCAGCTGTCCTTGGGTTGTTTTTCTTGTTGTGTCAGAAGGCAGA
This sequence comes from Phyllostomus discolor, assembly GCF_004126475.2. Classification (NCBI taxonomy): domain Eukaryota; kingdom Metazoa; phylum Chordata; class Mammalia; order Chiroptera; family Phyllostomidae; genus Phyllostomus; species Phyllostomus discolor. Next base: position 111,226,875 of record NC_040904.2, read on the forward strand.
AGTTGTGGGGTGAGAGATGAGAAGGGAAATGAACCCAGAAACTCCTCTATGTTCTCATGTTCCTGGCACTCCATCCCCAATCCCCAAACAGGAAAGCAAGTAATGTCCACAATCCATCACATGAGCACATGATCACGTGATCAGATGCCCAACACCTGTTCACAGGGTAGTCCTATAACTGGCTTTTCCCCAGCATAAGAAGCACCCTCATCTTTCTAGGCACTTTTGCATCTTAACTTTTTCAGTTTTCTTGGTAGAGTTTGTGTTTTTGTTTTTTGTTTTTGGGAGGTCTTAATGTTTTTTGCTTTAGGCTTTCCCAATTTCCTTGGGTCAATTTTATCAGGCATGGTATATGCTGAAATTTACTTTCTTTTTTTTAACAGCATTTATGCATAGGAGCAGATATACATGCTTCCTGGCACAAAACTCGAGGATGTACAAACAACAGATTATACCAGAATTTCTTTTAAGATGTCTTCCAGGTAGCCCTGGCTGGGTATCTCAGTTGGAGTGTTGTCCCATATATCAAAAGGTTGTGGGTTTGATCCCCAGTCAGGGCACATACCTAGGATGTAGGTTCAATCCAGACAAGAGGCAACAGATCAATGTTTCTCTCTTTTTCCCTTCCACTCTATCTAAAATCAAAATGTGTCCTTGAGTGAGGATTAAAAAAGAAAAAACGGGAACTCACAGTGTTTAGTAAATAAAGAATAAATAAATAGTCTTCCAGGTTACAGGGAAAGCACACCAGTGTCTCGGTAGCTCATGCCCAGGGCTGCTGCTCTTGAGACGCTGGCAAACAGTGTCTCCAGAGCCACCTCTACTTCTGTTTTGCCGCCTGTAAGCAGCAACTTTTTTAGTTTAAGAATTCTGTTGTTAATTATTGCACAGGAAATAGGAAATAGACAACAAAAATAATAAGGGGAAGTCAAATTTTATAAAGCTCAAAAATAGTACTATAATTGACCCATGAAATATTAGAGTGTCTCAAGTTAAAAATTAGGGTATAAGAAGGCTTTCCCCTTCTTTCTCCCCTTTCCTCACCTCCCCCAGGATGTTCAGTTGTGGTCCTGAAAGCTCTTAACCCTCTGAGTTTCAGTTTCCTCCCTGTACGAAGTGAAGCACCCCTACTGTTGTTGGGAGGATTAAAGGAGGAGCTGTGTATCAGTACACAGAACCTCAGGGGGGGCCCCAGGATGATGAGATAAGAGGAAAGCATAGTTGTTTTCCTAGAATCTTTTCTCTCCCCTCCTCAACAACATAATTCAGTCAGAATAGTGTGTGATTGCTTGATCCAAAAAGTAATGAATGCACAATAGCAATATGAAAACAACCCACCCAAGTGTCCATCAACAGATAAATGAATGAACAAAATATAATGAATACCTGTAAGAGAATATTATTCAGCATGAAAAAGGATGGAAATTCTGACACGTGTCACAGCATGGATGAACCTTGAAGACATTATGCTAACTGAAGTAAGTCGGTGACAGAGGGGCAAATACTGTTATGTTTTCACTCATATGAGGTACCTAGAACAGTGAAATTCACAGAGACAAAGTAGAAGGTGGTTTTTAGGGGCGGGGGGCAGAAGAGAGGAGGAGGAGTTGTTTAATGGGGAAAGAGTTTCTGTTGAGGATGAAAGAGTTGGTTGAGGATGAGGTGGTTGAGGATGAGGAAAGAGTTTCTGTTGAGGATGAAGGTGGTTTTTAGGGATGGGGGGGCAGAAGAGAGGAGGAGGAGTTGTTTAATGGGGAAAGAGTTTCTGTTGAAAAAGTTTTAGATATAAATGGTGATGACGGTTGTACAGCAATGTGAATTTACTTAATGCCATTGAACTATATACTTAAAAATGGTTAAACTGGTAAATATTGTTATGTATATTTTACCACAGTAAAAATAATTTATTGTTATTTTTAAATATTATGTCAAGTGAAAGAAAGCAGACATCAAGGACCACATCTTGTTTTTTTTAAAGGTTCTATTTATTTATTTTTAGAGAGAGGGGAAAGGAAGGAGAAAGAGAGGGAGAGAAGCAGCGATGTGCCAGAGGAACAGCAATTGGTATCTCTTGCACGCCCTCAGCTAGGGATCTGGCCTACAACCCAGTCATGTGCCCTGACCGGGAATCAAACTGGTAACCTTTTGTTTTGCAGGCTGATGCTCAGTCCACCGAGCTACACCAGCCAGGGCTAAAAAATAATTATTTAAAAAACTTACCAGGGATTTTTAGACAAGCAGAATGCCAGTTTGCTCATTGATACCGAGTTCCTTCCTCCTGTGGGCACCCAGAGCACCAGTCATTTCCATACAAAGGCTTGCCTACAGATACACCTCTTTTGCCATCTAGTCTACTCCATTCCTAGGGGACATGTCCTACCTGTGCTTCCATGGCTCTGCCTGGAAGTCCCTGCTGCATCTGGAATCACAACTAGGAGGTGCAGAGGATACAAATGCATGGGTCGTGCCTGTGACTCAACATGTAAGCAGGCCTTGGGTACCTGCTTTCCTGCCCATCTGCTTCAATACTTTTCCTTCATGTGTGTCCCTGGTTCCTGCAAGACACTCTGACTCCTTTTCCATCTGCCCTGACCCCTTCGGATTTAGTGACTCAGCTCAGCACTTGACCCCTGCAAGAGTCAGCTTCCTTGTCTGCTCTCTGTCAATACTCAGAGTCTGCCAAGCCGCTGAGGTCATTCTGTGCTTGTCACCACCCTATGGGAAAGAAGAGCAGAAGCCACAATCATCTATTTTCTGGAAACTTTAGCATCATTCATTTCTCTTTTCACACATCTCCTGCCCTTCCCTGCGGCCCAGTCAGTTCCACCTTAGAGGTACCTGTGTATGTACACGTATTTCCCTCTGAACCCACCCTTTCATATTGCTTAGGATTAGAAGCCCATTGTCCCCTAATGAGCCACTGTACCAGCCTCCTGTCTGGTGTCTCTCTAGTCTGTGCCCCTCCAGTCCTTTCTCCACATGCCTGCCAGAGCTGTTGTCCAGCCTTGGTGCTCTCCTGCTAAGAAAGCCACACAAGTGCCATGCTGGAGGACGAAGCTGATGTTTTTTGCTTGCCAGAGTAGGTCCCTCTCACTCTGACCCCCATCCCTACTCCTCCCAGCCCCTCCTTCAGCTGCACTGCACTCCTTACTCCAACACACAGGAAGTTCTGTCTTTTCTCCAGGTGCTTCCACCACCCTCTGTTCTCCACAGAGCTCCTTCTCTGAAGGGTGACAATATGGCCTGGTTTGCCCAGAGCAGTCTCTGTTTATACCTGTTGTTCAGTATAATTATTAATACCCTCTTTAATAGGACTCTCCACAGTGTCCTGGTTTGGGCAACAAGTTGTGTGGTCACACTACATATGACCTAATTCTTTACCTTTGAAATCTCTGCTCATCTTTCATGACCTGTTCACTGTCAGTGCAGGGGAACCTAGCCCCAGTCCTGAAGGAGAAAAATTGGTGGCTCCTTCAGTGCTAGCTCTGCCTCTCTGTATAAGTCATGACAGGTTTACCTGTACTGTTAGAAAATTGTTTACATGTCTGTCTTTCCACCTAGACTTCTTGATTCTAACATATCTCTGCATCCCTGTCACACAGATGAGTCCCAGACATATATTAGCTGTTCAATTTAAGTTTACTGAAGAAAAATGAAAAAGTGAATTCATTAAATAGTTATTAAGAATTATGTGACAGGAACTGTTCTAGGCTTTTTCGGCAAAACAGGTGAACATCCAGTTGATACATTCTGATGGCATTTATGTTTAAGTGAAGAAAACAGACATTAGTGAATTTCTGAACAAATCACTGCTAAGGGTATAGGTGCGGGATTTTCCTGGATGAAGCAGGCTCACTCCTGGAGCTGGGGCTGGGGGTCAGCTCCCATTAAGGCAGGAGGCTGTCTGAGGGATGAGTGCCACCCTGGCCAACAAGCACTCTGTCAGAAGGGAAGAAGCAAATGTGGTGATGAAAGTGAGGTTAGACAGATGTTACGGTGCTGGCTTTGAAGATGGAGGAAGGGACTACTGCAAAGCATTGTGGGTGGTCTCTCAAAGCTGGAAAAGACAAGAAAATGAATCTTCCTAGAGTTTCCAGAAAGAAATACAGCCCTGTCAATACCTTAATTTTAGCCGAGCTAAATACTACAGAGCCAGTAGTGAACAAGATAAATGTAATTCCTGCCCTCAAAGAGACAATGGCTTCCTCCCCTCTCTGCCTGTTGGAATCACATGTACTTCCATGTAAAGTCCAAATGTCATGTCCTCTCTTTAGTCAGCCCTAACATCGTCAGGCAGAAGTATTTTCTCACTTCTTGACACTACTGCTTTGCTTCATTTGCACTGCTCCCAGAGTATATACCACATGATGTGAACATAAGCCATGGGGAGGTAATTACTTCATCTTTGTAATACCTTCAACATCTAATGGGAACACAGTGAATGAGTGAATGAATGAATGAACAAATGAATATGCTAAGAGCCCTTGTCAAGAGAAAAACTCACCCATCAACTGCCAAACCTGAACCAGCTGTTTAAGAAAACACATTATTTGAGACATTCTCAACTCAGTGTAAGTGACTGCAGTGCCTTATTGGTTTGGTGGAGGGGGAGGCAGTTCATTTATAAAGTAATTGGGAATTGGCGTAGAGATTAAGAAGATAGATTTTGAAGTCTTCCATCTTTTAGTTGTCTTCTTCCATTCTATGTTTCTCAACCTGGCTCATGGAATTAAAGTGCTCATTTTCTATCGACATCTGTTCAAGATGGTGACATAGGTAAACACAGCTCACCTCCTCATACAACCACATCAAAATTACAACTAAATTATAGAACAACCACCAATCAGAATGGCAGAAATCAAGTTGAATGGAAGTCGGATAACTACCTAGTTAAAGAAACCACATCCAGACTTGTAGGAAGGGTGGAGATGGGATGGGCTGGTCCCACATATACATGTGTTGGATAAACATTTAGGAGGGATACCTCAGGAGTGAGGAGTCCCAGCCCCACACCAGGCCCCCCTACCCAGGGTCCCAGTGCCAGGAAGATACATCTCCATAACTTCTGGCTGTAAAAACCAGCAGGGATTGAGTTGGTAGAGGAAACTTCTGGTGTCACAAGCAGTTCCTCTTAAGAACTTCACATGGACATACTCAGACTCACTCCCTCTAAGCTCCAGCACTGGGGAGAGGGGAGGTGGCTTGAAAGGCACCAGTGGCATACCAGTAGGAATTGAACTGTCTGGCATCAAGATGAGAGCAGAGGAATAGCTTCCTCCCAAACAGAAAGGTGGACAGAGGCCAATGTCCCTTTTCTGAACCCTCCCCCCAGAGAGCCAGAGAACCTGCAGGCTGGTGCCATATGTGAGATTCCATCAACCTATATAACACTGTTTGCCCAACCATGGAGATCCCCAGAGACTCCATCCCACCCAACTTACAGGTCCAACAAAACTGCCTTCCCATATGAATGGTTGGTATTGGCTCATGCTTCACAATTTCTTAAATCTCAAACAAGCAGGAGCTGACCTCAGCGAGCTCCCAGGTCTTGTACCTCTTGTTAAATGGCCCCAAGCCTGGCACTACAAGCAGCAGCCAGCCTAGATTCACATCTTGGCTTCATCTGGGAATCCTCAAGCCCAGCACAAGTAGAAGCCATCTCAGATTGCTTTACAGCTCAGGCAGGGTGGCCCAGAGCAAAACACATGGGGGTTGACCTTGACCTGTACCGCCCAGGAAACCCAATAACCTGTGCATCCTGTAGACAGCTACAGACCACCACCCTGCCCCTACACAGCTGATCCTCTTTAGAAGGGTGGAGGTTGGTGGTCAGTGGTCACAGCCAGTCCTTGACTGACCTGGGTAGATCCCTCTCATTAATGTGCCAACACAATCAGAGCTCAACTACAAGAGAAGGGTGTACTCAGTCCACATGAAGGGTGCCCCTTGAGTACCCAGCTTGTGTGATAGGGGAGGCTGGCCTCTAGACCCTACTGGACACCTACTACTCTAGGCCACATCACCAAGGCAGGGAGTCATAGCAGCTCTACCTAATACATAAAACTAACACAGGGAGGTTGCCAAACTAAAGGAACAAACGTGCCCCATGACATGAATGAAAGAACAGATCAAAACTCCAGGAACAGAACTTAACAAAATGAGGACAAGGAACCTACCCAATGAAGAGTTCAAAACACTGCTTGTAAGGATGCTCCAGAAACTTAGTGAGGACCTCAACAGCATAAAAAAGACCCAGTTAAAATTGAAGGATATAATAATTGAAATAAAAAACACTTTACAGGGAAACAACAGTAGAGTGGATGAAGCCAAGAATCAAATCAATGATTTGGAAGATAAGCAAGAAACAACCAATCAGAGCAAAAGAAGAAAAAGGAATCCAAAAAAATGAGGACACTGTAAGCAGCCTCTCAGACAACTTCAAGCAATCCAACAGTAACATCATAACGGTGCCAAAGAAAGAGTAAAAAATTGAACATCTTTAAAAGAATAATGAAAGGAAACTTCCCTAATTTGGTGAAGGAAATAGACATGCAAGTCCAGGAAGCATGGAGAGTCCTAAACCAGGTAGATGCAAAGAGGCACATTCCAAGAGACATCATAATTAAAATGCCAAAGATTAAAGATAAAGAGAGAATCTTAAAAAGCAGCAAGAGGTAAGAAGTTTGTTCCCACCTGGGAGTCCCCATAAGACTGGTAGCTGATTTCTCGAAAGAAACTTTTCAGACTAAAAGGGATTGGCAAAAAATATTCAAAGTGATGAAAAGGAAGGACCCATAGCCAAGATTGCTCGTATCCAACAAAGCTATCATATAGAATAGAAGGTCAGAGCAGCAAAAAGAAAGAAGGAGCTCTTACCCTTTGCAACAGCATGAGTGGAACTGGAGAGCATTATTCTAAGTGAAATAAGCCAGGTGATGAGGGACAAATACTATATGATCTCACCTTTAACTGGAACATAATCAACAAAACAAACAAGCAAGCAAAATATAACCACACAAATTGAAATTAAGAACAAATGGACAGTAATCAGAGGGGAAATGGGACAGGATAATGGGGGGGAAAGGGTGAAGGATTTTCAGGAACCACTATAAAGGACACATGGACAAAACAAAGTGGGGGTGGAATCAGGGGAGGGAAGGGGAACAGGCAGATAACTGTACTGGAACAAAAAAGAAAACAGAAAAGAAAGAGCTTCCTAGACAAGAAAAAGTTAAAGGAGTTCATCATCACCAAACCATTAGTATATGAAATATTTCACGGACTTACTTAACAAAAGAAGATCAAAACTATGAACAATAAAATGGCAATAAATACATACCTGTCAACAACTGAATCTAAAAACAAACTTAACAAACAACAAACAAGAAGAACAGAGACAGAATCATGGATACAAAGAGCGTTTTTATGGTTGCCAAATGGGAGGGATTGTAGGGGAATGGGTGAAGAGGTGAGGGGATTAAGAAGTACAAGTAGGTAGTTACAGACATGGGGCTATAAAGTACAGTATAGGAGATGGAGTAGCCAAAAAACTAATATGCAGGACCAATGGATGTGAACAATGGTGTAGGGATTGCCTGAGGAAGTGGAGATTGATGGTCGGAGGTGTGCAAAGATGGAAAAATTGTGACAACTGGAACAATATAATAAAGTACTATGAAAAAAAGAAAAAAAAGTGCTGATTTTCTATAGTCAGAAATCCTTAAAAATACTCATTGTAAAAATTGAAAAACATGCAAAGGCATAAAAGAGGAAATTAGATTCAACCATAATCCACCACTCAGACCAAATCACTGTTACCATTTTGGTGTATTTCTTTCCAGTGTTTTTTTTTTTTTTCTCTCTGCAAATAGAAAGCATCTGCTCTGGAGTTGTGGGTTTCAAATTGGTACTGAGATGGGTGGATTTACATAAGAAGAACATTTTGTTTTCCATATTAAAGTTGTACACTCTTCATCTCCTCTCTATTATGTCTGTGCTCACTGATGACTCTCCTTTCTTTTTTCTCATATTGTATTCTAGCCCTTCTCTCACTAAACTCAGAGTTCTGGAGTTGTCACCCTAATTTGAGTCTTTATTCCAGTCTCTGGTCCCCACAGCATGTCCCTGATCACGATCTCAGAGCCCTATCATTTTAAATCCATTCACCTCACTTTCATGAGTTTGTAGCCAAGTTTCTGGGCCAGATCTGATCTTTACTGGACTTTTTTTTTAAAGTAAGCATTTTCCCATGATATTAAAAAGGTTTTGTAAATGGAAATTGAATGGTTGCATATTATTATCTCTTATATTTGACCATAATTATCATAACCATTCTCCTAATATTGACCTTACATTAGTTCTAATTCAACACTATTATGAATAACATCCTGGTAAATCTTTGTAAATCTTTAACCATACATCACATTAATTTCTTAAGTCAGATACTTAGAAATAAACATTGACCTAAAATATGGCAAAAAAGACATTTGATAAATACTGCAAACTTGATTTCTAGAGAGTGTACAAACTTACACTATAGTGTATCTGTCTCGCATTGTTGCCAACATTGTGCATTATTGTTAAAATAAAGACAAAAGGAATTTAGGAGTAGAAAGAAGTTTCTTCAATATGAACAGGAGCATCTATATAAAGTGTGCAACTAACATCATACCTAGCGATGACAGGCAGAGCACTTTCCCCCTCAGATCAGGAACAAAACAAAGGTCCATTCCCAGTGCTTCCATTCAATGGTACATTATTTTAAAAATATTTAATATGAGATATTTTAAACCCCTCTCCATTTTAATTTGCATATCTTTGTTTTCTTATGCTTATTAGCAATTTACATTTCCTCTTTTGTGAATTATATATCTATTCTTTGCCCATACTTCTGTTGGTATCCTAGGGTTTTCAAAGTTATTTCTATGAGATTTCTATATTTATTTTTGTCTTAAATATTTTTAACTAATTTGTAGTCTGTTGTTTCTTTTTTGAATGCCATATTTTGCCATAGGGAAGTTTATTTTATTTTTCCTGACAAAAACTATTGAGTTTGTCTCTTTATGCTTAACCAATTATTTTTATAGTACAACATGGCACTAGAGAAACTATATTGCTTCTATATTAAAGAACTGCTTGAATAGTTCATTACCCTATTATTTTGATAACCAATTTTTCTAGGAAAAGCAGTTCTTCAATCTGCAACTGCTGTTATTTGTGTCATTATAGGACATCAATAGGAAAATAAATTGTTCAGTGAATTAATTTTCAGTAATGGCTCAGAGTTATAATACATAGAATTTATACTTGGTTTTATCTATACAACTCAATGAAAAGGATGGTGAGGTTGGTAGTTAAGAATTATATAGGAGTATAAAAATTCATGATAGAATTTCACAAAAAAGGGTAGTTTAATTTGGACTGAAAGTTTACCTTACTAATTATTTGAATGGGAATGGAGAAGTGTCTTCTTTGTTCAAGAGCTACAGTAAAGCATAAGGAGAACAAATGAGAAGAACAGTTATTTTCATGGGCCATTTAATCAATATTGAGTATATTGAGTATTGAAATTTCCAAAGGTTGTTAGTATAAAAGGAGATGATTTTTAATGTTAGTCTGTTAGTTTATAAAAGTGACACAAAAATATTTTATTTGACTCTATTTGTAGCTTAACTCATGTCTAATATCTCCAGGAAACTTACTGATAAATTACTCTATTTTTATTATACCTCATTTTTTTGCCACATAATGACTAATGACTTTGGACGCAAGTCAGTAAGACAAGATGTACCTCAGAATAACTATTTTCCAGAATTATTACAAGCATATGATGAATAAGATTTTTATGATACTCAAATTGTCAACATAAAACAAAGAGAAAGTCCAGATGAAGCAAAAACAGAAGTACAAAAAAAGAGTCCTGGATTATTGAACTTCAAAAAGAACTCATCCATCAGTCACAATTTCAGAACACATCAGTGGAAAGAGAAGAAAATTACACTAAACAGCACCACTAAAGGGTGCTCTGAACACATGAAGGCCACAGCACAATCCCAGCCCCCAGTTACTTGACTTACTCTGCTTTTCTTATGCCCAGTTCAGTCCAGCCTTTCTAGAATTTGCTTTCTGTACCAGCACAGAATCTTCACTTAGCAGGGACTCAGTAAATGGCAGCTACTATGAATACCTTTTTGGTAGATTCTTGGGGAACAGAATCAACTTTCAAAAACAGTACCAAGAGGGTAGGGTCTGGGACCAAGTATCCAGCTGCAAGTCCTGATCCACTATTAACCACCATGTGACCTTGAACATGGTTACTTAACCTCTGAGTGTCCGTTCTCATTTAAAATGAAAATCATAGAAGCATCATAGATTTATGTCAGGATTAAATGAGGCAAGGTATAAAAATAGGTGGTATATGTCAATGGTAAGCATTAGGTATACTTGAGCTATTAATGCACAAAGGAGAGAAAAACATATCTAGCTAGATATTACTCTCTATATCATCTTATGCAAGTAAAACAAAATGAAACAAATTCTCTCTCTCTCTTTCTCTCTCTCTCTCTCTCTCTCTCTGGGCCAGAGTATACACTCAGCTCTGAATGCAGAGATATTTGAATATGCTCCTCCAGAAGGCAGGGAGTAGAGGATTGGAGGGGCAGTGATTGGCTTGGGCATCTACAGTTTCCTTTCCGGTGCCTCTGTTTCCCTCATGGAATAAGTTTTGGAGTTCATAAAAAGGATGCCATGTCGATATGAAAGATAAATTCTGGTTTTGTGTGTGTATGAAAAATAATAACTACACAATATCAGTATATTGCAGACTAGATCCTACAAGGAAAGATAAATGCATTTTGTTTTAATATTCCAGTTTCTAAATTATAAAAGTAGTACAATGCCTTTCTAGTCAAGACGGTACAGGAAGATGCATTCATCTGCTGCTAACATTAAGCAGTGCAAAACAAAATATGCAAAGAGAAAATAAAAACGATACAGTGTGGCCCAGAAACGAGATAATTACTTGCGAGGACCAAAAATAGTAAGAGCAGAAGGAGGTGGAATCTGTGACTTGTGGCCATGGGTCTCAAACAGGCAGTGGCTAGCTTCCGTACAGTGCTCTACCTGAGGCTAAAGACCAAAGCCACATATGCACTGCTGAAGCCACAGGCAGGGGCAGCAAATCTCCTTCCTCCTCTTTTTCCCTTTTCCGTCTTCAAATCTCACTCACCAGGCCTATCCTTTTGAGCTATCCTGGTGGCCACTCTGTCAGGTAAGGACATTAGGACATCTACAGGTCTCTGCTTATCTTCTCCTTTCCCTATTTCTCTTCACATCTTCCATTGTTCTTATATTTTCATTCTGTTCTAGAACTATAAATCTTTTGTGCTTTGTATATGTAAGTCTGTTGCAAAAACAAGCAATGTGACTGAGCCCATAGAAAAAGCATCATATCATTAAGCCTGTGTCGTGATTACATGGAATAGTTTTCTAAATTCAATGTGTAGCTGAGAGTCATGTCCTGACTCTCATACCACATACTATACCATAACTACAAATCTGTGCTGCTTTAAAACAAAAAGATTTTACTTATTTATTTTTAGAGAGGGGAAGGGAGAGAGAAAGACAGGAAGAAAAACATCAATGTGTGGTTGCCCCTCACACAACCCCCTCTGGGGACCTGGCCTGCAACCCAGGCATGTGCCCCAGACTGGGAATCAACTGGTACCCCTTTGGTTCACCAGCACTCAATCCACTGAGCCACACCAGCTAGGGCACAATATGTGCTCCTTAATCCCTTCACCTTTTCACCTATTCCCCCAATCGCCCCTCTCATCTCGTTGCCAACAAACTGTTCTTTGTATCTGTGATTCTATTTCTGATCTTCTTGTTTGCTTTGTTTGTTTATTTTTAGCTTCAATTTTTGATACATATGTATTTATTACCATTTTATTGTTCATAATCTTGATCTTATTTTTATTAAATAAGTCCCTTTAATATTTAATATAATAATGGTTTGGTAATGATGAACTTCTTCATCAGCAATGATGAATTTTCTGAGTGCTCTTTTTTTCATGGCCACATGTTCTATTTTTTTCCCCAATAGATAAATAGTATAAATTTTGAAGCTTAGATTAGGAAGTTGTGTTTTAAGTTCTATTTCTTGCATTATCTGTCTCCCACTCTCTGAAGCAATGTGTTCTATTTGTTCAAATTGGTCTTTCACAGCATTACTTTCTTTTAAATGTGTTATGATTTTAATTGGCATGGCTTATGAATGATGGGATATATTGATTTTTACAAAATTATCTGAGCTTCACTTGCAAATGGGTAGGCTTATTTACCCAGAAGATCTCTCCCTCACCCTGCTGTCACCTCCCAAAATAGGAGGTGAGAAGTCTCTGTGTAAATGGATATGTCCTCCCACAGGCAGAATTCTCAGAATTGCCAGAATAAATAAAAATCTCCTCTGAAAGTGGAGTATTTTGCCTGTGGCTTCTTGTGGGGAACCTGAGTCTCTCAGTGCCTGCCCTGCCTCCATACCTTCACTGAGGTGTCTCCCCAGACATAGCTTTGACTTTGTTGGAGGAGGGGTTTGTGGGATTGCAGCTAGGGCCAATGGTGCTGCTCTAAATACACAATGGAGGGGGAGGAACTAGGTAACAGAGCCATTCTGTAGATGGTCCTTTCATTTATCACTCCTTTTCTCCAAACGTGGTGACCCCAGGGCTTGGAATTTCTCCACAGCTCTGACAGGAAAAACAACTACTATGTCTGTGGTGGCCTGTAGATACCATTTTGTCCTGCAGTGATTCCATCTACTTTCTATCAGTCTTTCACAGTGTCTTGTCCATGGATGGTGCTTTCTTATTTTCAAGGCCTCCCATCTATAGCCTTTCCCTTTTCATTGGGATCTGCTTGGGTTGGCTTACAAATGGGAAGAAGACAGATATGGTCCCCGCTTATGTGGTTTTATGTTCTTGAGCAGTAAATAAGCACCTAAAGTTTAACAGACAATTCTGCCATCAACACAGTAAGTGTTCAGGAGGAAGTCCCTCAGTAGATTTATGGGTAAGAAAAGGCCTACAAAGGAAGGTTTTCTAAACTGAAATCCAAAGACCGAATAGGGATTATGTTGGAGCAAGAGGAAGTATATACTCAGAATGGAAAGAAGAAAGAGAAAAGCCTTCCACCCTAAAAGAACAGCATGTGAAATGTGTGATCCACACAGGTGAGAGTGTCCAGCTGCATAAAGGGTTGAAAACATCCTTATGCCTCCCGGGACAGGAAAGGCTCAAACAAACTGAATCTGATAGCTGGCACCCTGCTCACTTAGAAGTTCCTTGTCCCATGTTTTTGTTTGAAAGGAGAAAGGCAATCAGCCTCTATAAAGGGCTTCTGCTGGAAATTTTATGCGTATTTTCTCTCTAACTCAGTTATCTAGTGAGATAGCCATTGCCCATGCTAATTTAGCAGTAAGGAGAGAGAGGCTCCAAGTGGTTAAGTAAGTTGCCCAAGGCCACATAACCAGTTAAGTTCTGATGCTGGAATTTTAATCAGCTGGGTCATCTCTAAAGTCCACGTGCTTTTCAAATTTAGGTCTCAGTATCTTGTGTGTGTGTGTGTGTGTGTGTGTGTGTGATCAAATACACATAACAAAACTTATCATATTAACCATTTTGAGTGTTACAGTTCCATGACATTAAGTACATTCATATACTTGTGCAACTATTACTGCTACCCATCTCCAGAACTCTTTTCATCTTGGAAAACTGAAACTCTATACCTGTTATAGAGCAACTCCCATTTCCTCACCCTCCAACATGTGGCAACCATCCTTCTCCTCTCTGTCTCTTTGAGTTTGACTACTCCAGGGCCCTCATATCATCAGAATGATGCTATTTGTCTTATTGTGACTGACTTATTTCACTTAGCATGTCCTCAAGCTTTGTCCTTAGGTGCTAATATCTTTTTAATACCCTGTACTTCCTGATAGTCTCAAAAGGAAGCGGCTGCAGCCTGAGCTGAAAATGGGAGGAATTAGGTTGTGATAAAACTCCACGTTAAGGAGACTATCAGACCATGATGAGTTAGTAGAGGGCACTAGAATTTTCAAAATCTCAAATCCTGCACTCACTAGCATACATGATCACTGTCTCCACTGTACATTAAATAGTCAGAAAGTGCATAATGTACTGGCAGTAAAACTTTAATCAATTTGGTCCAGAGAGCTGCTTGCAGAGTGACATGACTCCTAACTAAATTCTATGTCTAAGAAAGGAAGCTTCCCTTAACATAGGGGCAGGAGCCATTTATTCATTCATTCATCAAACGCTATGTCATGTACAAGGGTGGCAGATAGCTTCTGTTTGCTTCTCTAGATCCTGTCTCCACATTCTCCCTTCTGCTTTGTGTCCCACAGGCTGACTTGTAGGATTGTCTTTCAGCTGGACTTGGCTAGCTGGAGGCACCCACAAGAGATGGGAGTGTAAGAGTGCAGTTGGCCTATTTATTACCCTGGCTTTCTCTCAGCAGGGTTGCTGTGAGTTGGCTGCTCTTAAGGCAATACTTTCTGGCACCTAGAATGCAGCTAATGACCTAGAAAATGCCCTCACTACGCCCTCCTCCATTAGCAAAAATAACCAAATGTAGTTTGCCTTCATGTGTCAAGGACAGTATTATATCTTAACTGTCCTTCCTCAGAGCTAAATTAAATCCCACTGTCATAATATCTAGAGGGACCTCATTTGTCTTGATATTCTACAGGGTATCACCCTGTGCCATTACACTGATGGCATTATGCTAACTAGATGAGAGTGTACAGGTGGCAGGCACTTTAGGTGCATTGGTCACACACATGCATATCGAGGAGTTGGGAGATAATCCCTCAGATGTTTAGGGGCTGCTATGTCAGTAAGGTTTCTGGGGTCCAGTGGTTCTGGACATGTTGGGATATCTTCTTGTACAAATAAGACACAGTTGTTGCATCTTGCCCCTCATACCACATAGGAAAGGCAACACTTTGTGAGTTTCTTTGGATTTGAGAAGTAACTTAAACCATACTCTGGTGTACTGCTCAAACTTAATTACTGGGTGATTTACAAGGCTACCAGTGGTGAGTGGGCACAGAACATGAAGAAGGTCTGAAACAAATCCAGGCTGCATTACAGGCAGTCCAACCAGCAGACTGAATAAAGTAGAAGAATCTATGACAGACAGATGCCATAGGGGGCCCTGGCAAGATCCAGTGAGGCCCAAATAAGGTCAACAGCTGACATTTTGAAAAGCAGCTGCTGGACTGTTTGATAGCCCCAACAGAGACCAAACATCTGACCTTGAATCACAAATGATTATGTGAGTTAGGTTACCTGTCATGACCTAGGTGCACTCAGCAGCACTCATTGGAAAGTGTAATTAATATGTCTGAGAGCAAGCTCCGCAGATCTGGAAACCACGAATGAACTTCAGAGTCAGGTGGTATAGACTCCTATGGTACCTCTTCCTACTGCTTCATAACCCTCTCTCAACACACGCCAATGGCCTGTTGAGGAGTTCCCTGTAGCTACTTGTAGAGAAGGAAAAAGTGGATGTACACGGTATGATGAAACCAGACAGAAGTGATGAGCTACTCAGCTAGAGCCCCATTCAGGGATGGCCTATTGGAGAGGAGTGAAAGACAGCCCTCCCAGCGTGTGGAGCTTCAGGTATGATGGCTAGTTCACGTCATACCAAGGGAAGATGGTCTGAGGCAGGACCACCTAATTCATAGGCACTAGTTAAGAGGTTCGCCAAGTTGTTTAGGGACTTAGAAAACAAAGTATATGTTTGGTGACAAGGAAGGCTGGGAGAAAGGTATGTGGACAGGCTTTTGGGGCATGTATACAATGTGAAGATATTTATATCCCATGTAAATGCCCACCAGGGCATCCACTGTGAAGGAGGCTCTCAATAATCATATTAGTCAGCCTGGGCTGCCAAAATAAAATTCCACAAACTGGGTGACTTAAACAATAGACATTTATTTTCTCACAGTTGTAGAGGCTTAAAGTCCAAGATCACATTGCCATTGGGATGGGTTCTGGCGGGACCTCTCTTCGGCCTGACTTGTAGAAGGCTGCCTCTCTGTGTCCTCACATGGCCTTTCCTATGTGTGTGCATGGACAGAGCTCTCTGGTGTCTTTTCCTCTTTTGTCTTTTCTTATCATTCCTCACTCTTTAAAACATTATTTTTTAAAATGACTTTATTTATTTATTTTTAGAGAGAGGGGAAGGGAGGGAGAGAGGGAGGGAGAGAAACATCAATGTATTGTTGCATATCATGTGCCCCCTACTGGGCACTGGACCCACAACCCAAGCATGTGCCCTGATTGGGAATGTAACTAGCAACCCTTTGGTCTGCAGGCCCACGCTCAATCCACTGAGCTCTACCAGCCAAGGCATTCCTCATTTTTATTTATTTATTTATTTATTTAAAAAATTTCCCCCAGTTTTATTGAGATAATATTGCTACATAATCTCTCTTCTTATAAGGACAATCCGTTGGATCAGGGCTCCTACCTTATGGCCTCATTTACACTTAATTGCTTCCTTAAGGCCCTATCTGTAAATACAGAAATATTAGGGTAGAGGGTTTCAACATATGAATTTTGGGGGACACAGTTCAGCCCATA
The DNA here is from genome assembly GCF_004126475.2 of Phyllostomus discolor. Lineage (NCBI taxonomy): Eukaryota > Metazoa > Chordata > Mammalia > Chiroptera > Phyllostomidae > Phyllostomus > Phyllostomus discolor. The sequence goes on from NC_040904.2 coordinate 111,243,542, forward strand.
ACAGTAATCAGGTGGTCAAGATGATCCATCCTGTGCAAATTTATCTGTCTCTTTCCCTTGCCACCATGGGCCTATATACACAGATGCAAGAGGCAGGGATGAAAGCTATGCACAGGCTTAGTAACATACTTTGCCTCTCACCAAGGCTGATCTGGCTCCTGCCAGAGCTGAATGTCCAATGTGCTGGCAGCTGATCAACACTGAGACCCTGAAATGTCACCATTCTCCAAGGGAAGCAGCCAGAGACCTGGTTGCAGATGATGACATTGAATGCTTTCTATCAGGGAAGGCTCAAAATTAATCTGATTGGATTCTGAGATTAGATTCAGATTGGATCCAACCATGGATTTGCCTCCCTTGCCTGCAGCACTTTTGCCAGCACCAACATTCACAGATTTATAGAATGTTGTATCTGTCACTATGCTGTTACAACTCAACATCTCTTCCCAAAAGGAGACACACTTTTCAGAGATGGTAACATGACAGTGGGCTCTTGACCAGAGGAGTCACTGGTTTGATCACATGCTCCATTCCCTAGAAAGAGATGACTGAATAGGATTATGGAATGGCCTGCGAAGGACACAGATACAGTGGCAGCTAGGAAGCATATTACCTGGCAAGGTGAATTCCTCAAACCAGCAGCCAGCATCTCCCCTATAATCAGCCTGCATCAGTCTGGGAACCACGGGGTGGAAAGTTAAGAATATCTCCTTTTTACACCCTCACAAATTAGGAGGCTCTTTGATTCTCCCAGGTGCCAAAAATACTTCCAGCATGATGTGACTGAAGGACAGGAAATCCAGAGACACTCTAAGGGAGGAAGGGAATATTGGGAATAGAGACTGTAAGGAGGTAAGGCCAAGAGCAGCTTCCATTCCATTCTGAAAGTTTTCTTCTGCACTATCTTGCCCCACAACTTTTATCTCCACCTCCATCGTTTATTCTAGTTCAAGCCAGAACTGGGGAACTGAAACAGACTAAACTCTTCTTGAAAGAAGCACCACTCTAATTGGTTTACAAAAAGGTGTAATCCAATGGACTGTTATTAACATTTAATAAGTTTATTGATCTTTATCAATCTAACAAGCTACAGGAAACAGAGATACCAAAGAACAGTTCAATAACAAAATCGAAACTGCAGAACACTCTATAGGCCAAACCATTTTATTCCACAAAGTGGGGAACAAAGGATTTTGAAGAAATCTGTGCATTAAAAGAAATCTCCTGGCTGGCATAGCTCAGTGGATTGAGCTCAGGCTGCAAACCAAAGTGCTGCAGGTTCGATTCCCAGTCAGGGCACATGTCTGGGTTGCAGGCCACAGCCCCCAGCAACCGCACATTGATGTTTCTCTCTCTCTCTCTCTTTCTCCCTCCCTTCCCTCTCTAAAAATAAATAAATAAAATCTTAAAAAAAAAAGAAGTCGAAAAGATATATCTAAACTATTATTGAATCTTGATTCAAGCTATTTTATTTTTTAAATGATTTTATATATTTATTTTTAGACAGAAGGGAAAGGAAGAAGGAAGAGAGAGAGAGAGAGACATCAATGTGTGGCTGCCTCTTGTATGCCCCCAGCTGAGGACCTGGCCTCCAACCCAGGCATGTGCCCTGACTGGGAATTGAACCAGTGACCCTTGGGTTTACAGGCTGGCACTCAGTCCACTGAGCCACACTAGCCAGGGCTCGATTCAAACTATTTAAAAATTATAAGACAAAAATATTTTAAGACAACTGGGAAAATGTAATGCAATGATATTAAGGGATTGTTAATTTTTAAATTGTCATAATGGTACTTGGGTTATGTCTTTTAGAGATGCATATTGAAATATTTAGAGATGAAATGCACTGATGACTTGGATTTGTTTCAGAATAATTTAGAAGAAGAGGAAGTGGATGTTGGCATGGATAAAACAAGTTTAGCCACGAGTTGATAATTACTGATACTGGGTCATTAGTGCGTGATGGTTCATTATACTAATTTTTTTCATGTTTGAAGTTTTCTAAAATAAAAAAAAATGTTTCAAAATCTTTAGCAGGCATGTAAAAGTATGGAGCATCAGAGCTTGAAGCGGGGTTGAAAGGGGTCTTCTCAGGATGGAGGTAAGGTTGTCAGAACAGAGGGTCAGGATGGTTGCTACTTCACGCTTTTGATCAGGGAGTCATCAGGAAGGTAATGACTTTTTCCATTGGGTGGGGGAATGTTGATTCTTTCTTTTTTAAATTGAGATAGTGACATATAACATATTAGTAATGGATGTGCAACATAACAATTTGATGTGTGTGTGTGTGTGTGTGTGTGTTGCAAAATGGTCACCACAATAAGTCTAGTTAACACCATACTGCACAGTCATACACTTTTTCTTGCAATGAGAATTTTTAAAAGTTGCTCTCTTAGCAATTTTAGGTCTACAACACAGTATTACTACTAGGGTCAGCATGATGTACATTACATTCCCATGCTTTGTTTTCTAACTAGAAGTTTATACCTTTCGACCCCCTTCAGCTGTTTCTCCCACCCCCATCCCTCACTTCTGGCAACCATCAATCTGTTCTCTGTGTCTGTGAGCTTTTTAAAAAAAAAGAAATTCCACATATAAGAACAATTATATGGTATTTGTCTCTCTTATTTAATTTAACATAATGACCTAAAAATCTACCCATATTGTCACAAATGGCAGAATTTCCTTTTTTTAATGGATGAATAATACTTCATTTTATATATACACCACATTTTCTTTATCCATTCATTAGTGAATGGACACTTAGGTTGTTTCCATGTCTTGGCTGTTATGAATAATGTTGCAATGAACATGAGGTATAGATAACTTTTTGCGTTTCTGTTTCCTTCGGATGAATACCCAGAAGTGGAAGTGTGGGATTACATAGTAGTTCTATTTAATTTTTTGAGTAACCGTAAATACTGTTTTCCACAGTGGCTGCACCAAATTTACATTCCCACCAAAAGTGCACAAGAGTTCTCTTTTCTCCATGTCTTCACCAACTTGATATTTTTAAAAAATAGCTATTCTAACAGGTATGAGGTGATAACTCACTTTAGTTTTAACTTGCATTTCCCAGATGATTAGTAATGTTCAACACCTTTTCATGTACCTGTGTATTTTTTTTAAATTATTTTATTGTTCAAGTACAGTTGTCTGCATTTACCCCCACCAATACCCGCCATCCCAGCCATCCCCACCTCCCTCCCCTGATTCCACCCTATCTTGGTTTTGTCTATATGTCCTTTATAGTTGTTCCTGAAAACCCTTCCCTGCTTTCCCCCATTATCTCCTTCCCCCTCCCCTCTGGTTACTGTCACATTGTTCTTAATTTCACTGTATGTGGTTATATTTTGCTTGCTTGTTTGTTTTGTTGATTAGGTTCCAGTTAAAGGTGAGATCATATGGTATTTGTCTTTCACCACCTGGCTTATTTCACTTAGCATAAGGTTGTCCAGTTCCATCCATGTTGTCGCAAAGGGTAGGAGCTCCTTTTTTCTCTCTGTTGCATATTTCATTGTATAAATGTACCAGTGTTTTTTTTTTTTTGTTTGTTTTAAAGATTTTATTTATTTTATTTTTAGGGAGGGAGATAGAGAGAGAGAGAGAGAGAGAAACATCAATGTGCGGTTGCTGGGGGTTATGGCCTGCAACCCAGGAATGTACCCTGGCTGGGAATTGAACCTGGGACACTTTGGTTCCCAGCCCACGCTCAATCCACTGAGCTACGCCAGCCAGGGCTTAAATGTACCAGTTTTTTGATTCACTCATTTACCGATGGGCGCTTAGGTTGCTTCCAGTACTTGGATATTGGTAAATTGTGCTGCTATGAACATTGGGGTGCATAGGTTCTTATGGATTGGTGTTTCTTTATGATTGGATTTACCAAAGTGGTGATTGAGCTGCTTCCAGGTTAAAGTGGGAATAAGAATCTTAAAAAGAAAGACCCATCCAAACCTCCTAATCCAAGATATAGCAAAATGCCATGCAGGATGGAAAATAATTCCGATTGCCCAAAGCTTCTCAAATTTCAATTGTTTTACATATCACTTGGGGTCTTTGTCAAATTTCTCACTCTGATTCAGTAGGTCTGGTTGGGGGTTAAGATTCTGAATTCGAGCAGCCTCCCAGGTGATGTTCATGGACCCCAATTTGAGTACAAAGCATAGCTCTGTGGTTCACAGACCTGTTACAGTTTAGAATCACCCGGGGTGTTTAAAGAAATACTAATGGCTAAGTCCATCTTCTAGACATTTGGGTTTAATATAACTGGGGCTTGGGCATCATTTTTTAGCGCTTAAAACAATGAATATTTATTATCTCACAATTTCTGTAGTTCAGGAATTTAAGAGTGGCTTAATAGGACAACTCTGGTTCAAGGTTCTCTATTACACTGTAGTCAAGATGCAGCTGGGACTGCAGTCATCTGAAGGCTTCACCGAGGCTGAGGATGGGTATCATTTTTAAAGTTCTTGGCATAGAATGTCAAGGATTCTTTAGAGGAATATTTTTAGGACAAAATGACATAATCAATTATTTCTAATTCATTAATGATGCATTTTGAATCAACTATTCATTCAACCATTTGTTTTTTAAATTCCATCTCTAATGATTGAGGGTTCTATTTTAGAGAAACTACGTCTATGAATTCTTCATTTTCAAAGAGTTGTTAGTATCTTTTAGAAATATCTACATTCTTTCTGTTGGATTTTCACTGGGTTTTTATTAATATGTAATGCAATTAAACTCTGAATAGCATCCTTCCCACAAATTTCACACCAAGCTTCTTCTTTTGGAATGAGACAATAGCAAAGGAGAACACAATTAAGTAGTCTAAATAAGGAAGAAAAAATTCATTTTCAGTTTATATTTTATTAGCAGTGATTTGCCAGTCGGATGATATGTTACAATTATCCAAGATAAACAGAGAAAGAATAAGTAGTTTTATGAAAATCTTCATTTGTTTTAAGCACTTCCCTGAGGAATTATGTGCAAAACTAAAATTCTAGCTGACTTCAGGAATAGACCAGAGATGTAGACCTTTGAGAAAGAAAATAACTACCCAGAAGCTTCTTGTTGTTTATGGAAGGTTCTGGAAGCTTGGGAGGAGCTGAGCTGCACCAAAGACCTGCTGATCAGACTTTAGAAGTGATACTTTTAGAAGCTGGGTTGATCCAAAGACAGAAAGATGGCTGAAAATGCTGAAAAGAAAAAATAAAATGGACAACTATCATAGTTCATCTCTTAAGGGGTGTGAAGTTGCAACTACCCTAGAAAATTGAAGACATGGTTTTTGTATTAGGATTCAGTAGAAAATGGATCAGTTATGTTTTCTCTTATTGGAGTTAAATTTTTACTGAAACATGCTAAAGAATGTGTATGTCAACCAAAGAAATACTTCTAGTCAAAATTGAGACATTTATTAACATTCGCCAAAATAGTTTTTTAGTTGTGTCTGCTGCCCTCCATGGGCCTGAGAAATGGAAACTTGATGTTTAAGATTCAACAGAGATTCTGGGGTAGTAGCTTATAGGTACTTCTAGTACATAACATGGTAAATGCTATTAACTTAATAGCTAAGATCACTTTCAAACCACACACATATATATAGCATCTACTCTAAAATGATAACAACTAAAGCTGATATCATTGAGCAAAGTCCTGTTTGGAAAACATTTCAAAAGATAAAACCAAGTGATTCATTTCACCTAAATTAGAGTATTAATTATAAATGTTCTTTTGGAAGAATGTTAAAATAATTAGGCCAGTTGAATTATACTGTTCCAATATATATTTACCTTAGATATTTTTAAAATTTAACATTATAAAATGTATACAATGTTAAAAATAAATTAATTAAAACAGAGCCTAACAGCCATTTCTAATCAGGGACCTCTCACTCAAGCCCCACTTCAGGGAGAAGCCTGTACTGAACTGCCTGCCTGCACCACGTTCCTGCCGTCCGAGCCAACCATTATAAAGGAGCTTTTGGAAGCTCCTTTAATTTCAACCAATAGGGCTTGAGCTTTACCAATCCAATTGGAGCTAACTTCATTAGCATGTTCACTGAGCAAACAGAATGGCCCCATTCCAACCAATCAGGACAGTGTTTTTTGGACCAAACTAGGGATTTAGATTCCTCATTGCAAATTCCCACCAACCAGGGAATAGGAGTGGGGACTTCTCTCTCTATAAGTCAGCTCTCCTCTACCTCAGAAAGTGCACTTTCTCTTTCCACAGAACAGTGAAGGTTCATTTCCACAGCTGGATATGAAACACCAAAGATATTGCATCTGACCAGAACAGAGAGGACTAAATCAGAGCAGGCAGGTGGAATAGACCAGAGTGGAGCCTTGCCTGAGGGCCACCTCACCCCAGGGCCACCTCACAGCCATGCTGGTCTACCATACACTGTCTCATAATTGAGATGTAATCTACTAAGCTGTTCCACAACCATCATGTACCACAGCTGTGCAGTATCACAGTTGAGCTGTTGGCATTGAATTGGCACCAACAACCATCAGTTGACAAATCTATCCAAAGTTTTCAGAAAAGATGGTAGGTATATGAAGTTATAATCTTGCTATGAATTTCCTTATGGATGTCTCCTTATGCACATGTGCAAAAGTTGTTGCAAGGTTACCTTATAGTGGAATTGCTGGGTTATAAGGTATGTGAATGGTCAACTATTAAGATATAAGCAAATTGAGTCCAGAGTGGCTATGATATATTTATTGCCTCACCAGCAGTGAGTTTCCATTGTTCTTTGAGACTTGAGATCATAAAACTTAATTCCAGCTAATTTAGTGGGGTTTATGTGGTGTTTCATTATAGTCTTAACTTGTATTCTCTTAATTACTAATGAGGTTGAGCAATATTTCATGTTTATTCACCATTGATGTTTCTTCTACCTGTGAAATATGTTTTTATGTGTTGGGGAAGTTTTCCCATTGGCTGTTTGTCCTTTTCTGCTTTTTTAATAGGCATAATCTGAACACTATTTTCTTTGTTAGCTGTATGTGTTACAAATATCTTCTCTTGGTTTACAGATTGCTTTTGCATTTTCTTGTTAGTGTCTCTGGATAAACAGAAGTTCTTAATTTTAACCTAGTAAGATGTATCAATCTTTCTGATTAGAGCTTTTGTGTCTGGTTTAAGTCCTTCTTCCTTATGCAGAGATCTAAAAAAAGATAGACTCTAAGGAGAAAGAAGATGAAAACATAGGTGAACATGGCTAGCCTCCTCACACTACCACAGCAAAAATTACAACTAAACTGCAAAACAATTATCACCCAGAATCATGAGAAAATCAAGCTGTATGAAAGTCCAACAACCAAGGAATTAAAGAAATCACTCCCATCCAGAGAAGTAAGAGGGGCAGAGATACAGAGATGCAGAATGGGTGGCAGATAAAAATCTGGAGGGATACTGTAGGAGCCAGGGGCCAGCCCCACACTAGAGCACTCAGCCCAGGGTTCCAGTGCCTGAAAGATAAGTCTCCATAACTTCTGGCTGTAAAAACCAATGGGGGCTGGGGTGGTGGAAGAAACTTTGGAATTCTCAGGCATCTCCTCTCAAAGGACCTGCAACAGACTTCAGACTTCCGCAGATTCACTCCCTCTGGGCCCTAATACCAGAGAAGCAACTAGAAGGATGACAGTGCATGTGAGAAGAAACTAAGGTGTCTGGCATCAGGGTAAGTGCTGGTGGGAAGCAGGGGGACAGCTTCCTTCTGGACAAAATTCCAGAGGTGAGGCAGTGGCCATTGTCCTTTTTCTGAGCCCTCTGCCACACGGAGCTTCAGAGTGGCAACACCATATATAACACCATATATGAGACTCTACCCACCTGGTTCAAATGGGTTGTCCCACCCTGGTAATTACCTAAAGCTCCATCCCATCCAACTTATGGATGTGCTTTTCTACATTAGGCCACGCTACTAAAACAGGGAGTCAAACAGCTCCCTTAACACATAAAAACAAACACAGGGAGGTTGCTAAAATGAGGAGACAAAGAAATATGGTCCAAATGAAAGAACAGAACAAATCTCCAGGAAAAGAACTAAACAAAATGGAGATAAGCAATCTATCAGGTACAGAGTTCAAAATACTGGTTATTAGGATGCTCAAGGAACTCACTGGGTACTTCAACAGCATAAAAAAAAAGACCCAGGCAGAAATTAAGGTTATATTAGATGAATAAACGGAAAAGTTACAGGGAGTTAATAGGAGTGGATGGAGCTAAAAATCAAATCAATGATTTGGAACATAAAGAAGAAAAAATAATATTCAATGAACAGTAAGAAGAAAAAAAGAATCCAAAAAAAGCAAGATAGGGTAAGGAGCCTCTGGGACAATTTCAAATATACCAACATTTGGATCATAGGTGTATGAGAAGGAGAAGAGAAAGAGCACGAAATTGGAAATCTATTCGAAAAAATAATGAAAGAATTCTCTAATTTGGTGAGGGAAATAAACATAAAAGTCCAAGAAGCACAAAGAGTCCCAAATAAGGTGTACACAAAGAGGACCACTCTAAGACACATCATAATTAAAATGCCAAAGGTAAAAGATAAAAAGAGAATCTTAAAAGCAGCTAGAAAAAAAGCAGGTAGTTACCTACAAAGGAGCTCCCATAAGACTGTCAGCTAATTTCTCAAAAGACACTTCACAGGCTAGAAGGGCCTGGCAAGAAGTATTCAAAGTGATGACAAGCAATGACCAACATCCAAGATGACTCTATCCAGCAAAGCTATCATTTAGAATTGAAGGACAGATAAAGTGCTTCCCAGACAAGGTAAAGCTAAAGGAGTTCATCATCACCAAGCCATTATTACATGAAATTTAAAGGGACTTATTTATGAAAAAGAAGATCAAAACTATAAACAGTAAAATGGCAATAAATTCACAACTATCAAAATTGAAGCTAAAAAACAAACTAAGCAAACAAGCAGAACAGGAACAGAATCATAGATATGGAGATCATTTGGAGGGTTATCAGTTGGGAGGGAAAAGGGGGAAAATAAGGAAAATGTTCAGGGATTAAGAAATATGAATTGTACAGAACAGACAGGGGGATGTTAAGAACAATGTAGGGAATGGAGTAACCAAAGAACTTATATGTATGACCCATGGACTTGAGCTAAGGGGCAAGGGGGAATGCTGGTGGGAAGGGGGGGGTGTACAGGGTTGAAGGGGGCAAAGAGGGAAAACTTGGGACAACTGTAATAGTATAATTAGTAAAATATATTAAAAATAAAAAAGATAGTCTCCTATTATAAATGCTTAAAGGTCTTCCTCTTATACATGTAAGTGTTTAATCCTTCTGCAATTAAGTATCATAAGCCCACTTGTAAGGACTGATTTACATGTGGAAATGACATCCACATATTCCTTCCAGGAAAACCTGCCTCATGTATTTTCTATGGCTTATGAAACCCTCCTCTTACACATATTTTGAGTTTGTCACTTCCTTGTAGGCCAAGGACAGTATAAACATAGGAACCCTTACAGTCATAGTTACTTCAGCCCAAAGAGCTAGAGTAAATTAGTTTCTCAATCTCAATTCCAAAGGTCTGATAAGGGCAGTAAAATACTTCTGAACATAAAAGGAATATATATATCCCTAAGGGTTGAGTAAAATCTCCCCAAAACTGTACTTTTGGGCATCCATATTATGTGAGTGCATTTTTCATAACCATTAAAAAGACTTTCTATGAAAACAATTCTAGCTACTCTTATTAAATCAAATAATACAAAACATCATTTAGTGATACTGAATTGTAAAGCAACAACAACAGCTACAAACCAGCTCTGTGGTCAAATCCACATCTTAATGGCAGGAACTTGACCAAAGGAAGCCACGCAGGAAGCTAACACTGAAATACTGCTCTATTTCCAAAATGACTGAGTGCTTCACAGAAGCAGTTGGGAAAAAAGTAAAAGTAATTTGCTTTCTGAAATAACCAAAAATAGCAGGGTCAGCCTGTTTTAGGTCTCTAAGATATTAAAATATCAAATATCCTATAAATCTGGAATTCTGGACAAAAACAATTTTACTCCTGATTTTGCTTTGCTGATGCCTGAGAATATGTCTTGGTCTTTATGACCATAATCATGTAAGGAAGTTGTCTACTGCCACCATTATACACCAATATGAACTTAGAAATCTAGTTAACTTTATGGTTAATTTGATTAAATACTATACTAGTTCTCTATTTGAGTAATTGAGTCCTTCTGAAGTCTGACTTTCTTGTTCTGTTTTCTACTACTTTCACTTTCAAAATCTGTCTCTAAGTCCTCTTTTACCCAAAGAAGTAAATACCAGTAAAAGTAACTACATAGGTAAATACAAAAGCCAGCCTTATTGTAATTTTGGTTTGGAACTCCTTGGTTTTTTTTTTTCTATATGATTTAAAAGACAAATGTATAAACAAAACTATGTACTTGTGTTAATCAGCACACAATGTAGAAAGATGTAATTTGTGACAAAAACAACACAAAAGGGAAGACATAACAACATAAATGGAGTTATGCAGGAACAAAGTTTTGTATACTATTAAAACAGTATAAATTTAAACTAGATTGTTAAAAAAAAACATTGATTGTAATCCCTAGGATAATTACTAAGAAAATAACTAAAACATAAGTTGAAAGAAATGAGAAAATAGTACAAAGGAAAAAAGTTAAACACAAAGAAGGCATAAATGAGGCATTAAGAAACAAAAATGATATAAGACATATACAAAGAAAATAGCAAAATGGACATATCATGTCCTTCCTTATGAATAATTTCATTAGGTGAAAATGCATTAAACTCTTCAAAGAGGAAGTAGAGATTGCCATAACAGATTTAAAAACATGATCCAACTTTATGCTGACTATAAGAGTTACATTTTAGAGCCAAACACACAAATAGGTTGAAAGTAAAAAGACAAAAAACATTCTATTGTAAATAATAAAGAAAAGAAATCTGGGTAGCTCTGACTGGTGTGGATCAATGGGTTGGGCATCATTCCAAAGGCTGGAAGGTTGCAGGTTCAATTCCTAGTCAGGACGCATGCCTGGATTGTGGGTCAGGTCCATGACTGGGTGCATGTGAGAAGACACATTGATGTTTCTTTCCCTCTGTTTCTCCCTGCTTTCCCATCTCTCTAAAAATAAATAAATGAATGAATGGATAAATAAAAAAATAAATAAAACCTGGTGGCTATACTAATATTAGATAAAATAACCTTTAAGAAAAATATTGTTACAAGAAACAAAGAAAGACATTATATACTTTATTTAACAAAGGATCAAACCATCAGGAAGCTATAACTATTATACCTAATAAAAGAGCTACAAATAAAAGAACTTCAAAATATACAAGGAGCTCTGAATATAAAATCTAATAAAAGACCTAATAAAATAACTCCAAAATATATAAAGCACCTAATAAAACATCTAATATAAAGAGTTCCAAAGTATACAAAGCAAAAACAAACAAAATTAAATGTAGAAATAAACAATGCTACAATTATAGTTGAAGATTTCAATACACTATTTTCAATAATGGATAGACCAACTAAACAAAAGATCACCATGGAAAAAGAGGACTTGAACAACACTATCAACCAACTAAAACAACTGACGTATGCAGAACACTCCAGAATAGACTATATATTAAATCACTAAACAAGTCTTAATTTAAAAAGATTGAAATCAAACCAAATACTTTCTTATCTAGTCATAATGGAATGAAACTAGAAATCAATAACAGAAGAAAATATGGAGAATTAAAAAATATGTGGAAACTAAATAACATATTTTTAAACAATGACTGGATCAGTAAAGAAATTACAAGATAAGAGAGTCCCGGCCAAGATGGAGGCATAGATAGAAACCCTTCACTTCCTCGCACAACCAAAAGGAGGATAACAACCAATCTAAAATCAATAAACAACCAAAAGTGCCAGAAAATCAAACTGCATGGAATTCTGACAACCAAGAAATTAAAGAAAAAATCAACTAAAACAACCAGACGGGTAATGCAGCGGATCATGGACTGTGAGGGCTGACTCAGAAAAACCAGGGGAGGCAGTGGACCGGGCAGGCGGGGCCAGCTTCTGCAAGGCAGCAGGCTGCACAGGAGGCACTGGCTAAAGGCAAAACTGAGATTCAGAGCTGACTGTGGACTACGGCGGTTGCCACAGTGAGAGAAACTCCCAGTCTCACTCAAGAATCCACTGGAAAGTGCACTACAGATGAGCAGGTGAGCTGCATTGTTCCCTCTCTGGCTCCTCTCGCACAAGCAGTGCCCCAGTGCAGCAAAGAGGGTTGCCCTGCCCTGGTGAATACCTAAGGCCCCACCCCCTTACAACTTACCAGGTGCACCAAGCCAAAAAAATATGGCCCAAATGAAAGAAGAGAGCAAAACCTCAGAAAGAGAGCTAAGCAATGAGGAGATAGCCAACATATCTGATGGAGAATTTAAAGCCCTGATAATCAAAATACTTACAGAACTGATTGAGCTTTGTTGAAAAATGAAAGAAGAAATGAAAGATACCCAAAGTAAAATTAAAACAAAATATTCAGGGAACCAACAGTGACAGGAAGAAAACCAGGAGTCAAAGCAACAATTTGGAACAAAAGGAAAAAATAAACACCCAACTGGAACAAATGAAGAAACAAGAATTCAAAAAAGTAAAGAGACTCTTACAAACTTCTGGGACAACCTGAAACATTCCAATATCCAAATTATAGGGGTACCAAGAAGAAGAAGAACAGCAAGAAGTTGAAAACTTATTTGAATAAATAATGAAGGAAAACTTCCCCAATCTGGCAAAGGAAATAGACTTCCAGGAAGTCCAGGAAGCCCAGAGTCCCAAAGAAGTTGGACCCAAGGAGGAACACACCAAGGCACATCATCATTAAGTTACTCAAGATTAAATATAAAGAGAGAATCCTAAAACAAGCAAGAGGAAAGGAGAGAGTTACCTACAAAGGAGTGCCCATAAGACTATCAGCTGATTTCTCAAAAGAAACCTTGCAGGCAAGAAGGGGCTGGAAAGAAGTATTCCAAGTCATGAAAGGCAAGGACCTACATCCAAGATTACTCTATCCAGCAAAGCTTTCATTTAGAATGTAAGGGCAGATAAAGGGCTTCCTAGACAAGGTCAAGTTAAAGAAGTTCATCATCACCAAGCCATTATTATATGAAATGTTAAAGGGACTTATCTAAGAAAAAGAAGATAAAAAATATGAACAGTAAAATGACAACAAACTCCCAACTATCAACAAATGAACCTAAAAGAAAAGAAAAACAATGAAAACAAAAACTAAGTGAACAACCAGAACAGGAACAGAATGAAAGAAATGGAAATCACATGCAGGGGTTTCAGTGGGGAAGGGGAAGGGAGGAATAGGGAGAAAAAGGTACAGGGAAGAGGGAGCATAATTAGTAGACATAAAATAGACAGGGAGAGAGATGAAAATGGTATAGGAAACAGAACTCAAAGAACTTGTATGTACAACCCATGGACATGAACTAAGTGGGGGGAATGCTGGAGGTTTGGGAGGCAGGGTGGAGGGGGAATAAATGGGGAAAATTAGGAAAACTGTAATAGTGTAATCAATAAAAAATACTTTTAAAAACTTGCAGGATAAATTAGAAAACATTTTGAGATGAATGAAAATGAAAGCACAGCATACCAAAATCTACGGGGTGCAGCTAACCAGTGATCACAGGGACGTTTATAACTGTAAATGAGACATTAAAAAAGAAAAAAACCTGAAATCAATAACTGTACACCTTAAGAAACCAGATATATAAGAGCAAACTAAATCCAACGCTAGAAGAAGGAAGGAAATAATGATTAGAGTGGAGATAAACAAAATAGAGAACAGAAAACAATAAAAACAAGAAAACTAAATGTTGGTTCTTTAAAAAGGTCAAAAAAATTAATAAACCTTTAGCTAGAAGAAAGAAAGAATGAGAGAGAGAGAGAGAGAGAAAGAGAGAGAAGGTAGGTTCAACTTACTAAAATCAGAAATGAAAGTGGGGACATTACTACTGACATAACAAAAATGAAAAGTACTGTTTTTTGTTTTTTTTAATATATTTTATTGATTATGCTATTACAGTTGTCCCATTTCCCCCCTTCTCTCTCCTCCACCCTGTACCCTCCTCCCACCCACATTTCCCCCTTTAGTTCATGTCCATGTGTCATACTTATGAGTTCTTTAGTTTCTACATTTCCCGTACTATTCTTGCCCTCCCCCTATCTATTTTCAACCTACATTCTATGCTACTTATTCTCTATACCTTTTCCCCCTCTCTCCTCCTCCCACCCCCCTGCTGCTAGCCCTCCATGTGCCCTCCATTTCTGTGGTTCTGTTCCTGTTCTAATTGTTTACTTAGTTTCTTTTGGTTTTGCTTTAGGTGTGGTTGTTAATATTTGTGAGTTTGCTGTCCTTTCACTATACATGTCTTTTCTTTATCTTCTTTTCTTAGATAAGTCCCTTTAGCATTTCATAAAATAAGGGCTTGGTGATGATGAACTCCTTTAACTTGACCTTATCTGAGAAGCACTTTATCTGCCCTTCCATTCTAAATGAGAGCTTTGCTGGATAGAGCAATCTGGGATGTAGGTCCTTGTCTTTCATGACTTGGAATATTTCTTTCCAGCCCCTTCTTGCCTGTAAGGTCTCTTTGGAGAAATCAGCTGACAGTCTGATGGGAACACCTTTGTAGGTGACTGTCCCCTTACCTCTTGCTGCTTCTAGGATTCTCTCCTTCGTTTTTACCTTGGCTAATGTAATTATGATGTGCCTTGGTGTGTTTCTTCTTGGGTCCAACTTCTTTGGGGCTCTCTGAGCTTCTTGGATTTCTTGGAAGACTGTTCCCTTTGCCAGCTTGGGGAAGTTCTCCTTTATTATTTGTTCAAATACGTGCTCAATCTGTTGCTTTTCCCCTTCCAATTCTGGTACCCCTATAATTCGGATATTGGAACGTTTAAAGGTGTCTTGGATGCTCTTAATCTTTTCCTCAATTTTTTGAATTCTTATTTCATCATGCTTTCCTGCTTGGTTGGTTCTATCTTCCTTCTGGTCCACTGTATTGTTTTGAGACTCATATTCCTTCCTTTCACTATTGGCTCTCCTCCGCGTGTCTTCCTGCATCTGTTTTATGGTAATCTGCATTCTTTCATCTAAATTTCGACCAAAATCAACCAGTTCCGTGAGCTTTCTGATCACCAGTGTTTTGAACTGCGCATCTGATAGATTGGCTAATTCTTGGTCGCTCAAAAGGATGAGTCCTGGGGGACTGATCTGCTCTGTTGAAAACATGGTTTTTTTTCCCCCTTGTCTCTCCTTTTTTTTTCCGGTCTGGTTGCTGTAGTTACGGTGTGGGGCGGAGCCTTAGGTGCTCACCGGGGCTGGGCACCCCAGTCGCTAGATTGTGACGTTATATGTGGGGGCGGGGCGGGGCGGGAGAAAACAATGGCGGTAGTTCCGTTCCCCTGGGCTCAGACCCTTGTCTGGGCTTCTGGGCCGCGAGCTCTGCCCTGGTCCACAATCGCTACCCCTCTGGGTCTGCCAGCCGCAGCTTGCGTACTCAGGGATCACCGCTGCCTTCTTGCGCGCCGGATGGCTTTTGCGCCGATTTCGCGCCAAACCTTCCCCCGACCTCCGCGCGCCGCCAACCCGAGCCAGCCCCGCGCCTGCCAGGCTCGTCTTTTCCTACCAGTCGGGATGAACGCGTCTTCTTCAACTTCTTGGCTGCCCGACTTCCATTCAGATAAATCCTCTGCCGGATCTGGGTGTTATTCTGATAGTAAATTATTGTTGTAAATTATTGGTTTTCTAATCTTGGTTGTGCGAGGAGGTACGGTGCATCCACCTATTCCTCCATCTTGCCGGAAGTCCCGAAAAGTACTGTTTTAAAAAATACTATGAATAATTAAAATCCAATAAAGTATAGAACCTAGATGAAATCCACAAATTTCTAGAAATTCCCAAAGTATCGAAACTGATTCAAGGAGAAATAGAAAATAATAAATTTATAACAAGTGATGGTTTCACTGGTGAATTGCACCAGATATTTAAAGAAAAATTGACACCAATCTTTCTCAAAGTCTTCAAAAAAATGGGACAGAAGGGAATACTTCCTAAACCCTTCAATGAGGACATTACTGTAATACCAAAGCCAGACAAAGTCATCACAAGGAAATAAAACTACAGACTAGTACATTTTATGAATACAGACACAAAATCCTCAATAAAATACTAGCAAACAGAATCCAAGCAGAACCCTGAATTTCACCCAGGATTGCAAGAGCAGTTCAACATTTGAAGATCAATCAGTAAAATACAGCACAATAATATAATGAAAGCGGGGGGAAACACAAGGTTATTTCAGTTGATGAAGAAAAACCATTGACCACAATTCAACACCTGTCATGATAAAAGTACTCAAAAAACTAAAGACAACTTCCTCAATGTATTAAAGGGCATGTTCGGAAACCTACAGCTAACATACTTAATGGTTAAAGTCTGAAAGCTTTCCCTGTATGATCAGGAGCAAGACAAAAATGTCCACTTTCACTACCTTCTTGTCAACATTGTACTGGAGGTCCTAGACAGAGCAATAAGGCAAGGGGAAAAAAAGGCATCCAAATAGGAAAAGAGCAAGTAAAGCTACTCATAGATGATATGATCTTTTTATTGTGTCTTTAAAGAATCCACAAAAAAATGTTTAGAGCTAATAAATGACTACTTCAGAAAAGATACAGGATACAATGTCAACATGCAAAAATTAAATGTATTTAGTGTCCCAGGTTCGATTCCCAGCCAGGGTACATTCCTGGGTTGCAGGCCATAACCCCCAGCAACCACACATTGATGTTTCTCTCTCTCTCTCTCTCTCTCTCTCTCTCCCTCCCTTCCCTCCCTAAAAATAAATAAATAAAATCTTAAAAAAAAAATTAAATGTATTTTTATACACTAACAATGAACAATCCTAAAAGAAAGGAAATAATTTCATTTATAAAACCATCAAAAAGAATAAGATACTTAGGAATAAAGTTAATCAAAGGAGTTCAAGACTTGTACACTACAAAGCTACAAAGCATTGTTGAAAGAAATAAAAGTAGACCTAAATAAATGAAGATATGTGCCCATAGATTGGAAGACTAAATATTATTAATATGGCAGTAATTTCCCAAGTGATAAACAGATACAGTGCAATCCTTATCAAATTTCAACTGAAATAGACAAGCTAATCGTAAAATTTATGCATAATTTCAAGTGACTCTAAATAGCCAAGGAAATCTTGAAAAAAATCAAGGCCAAAGTTGGGGAACCCACATCTTCCTATTTTAAAGAACTGATGGCCCCACAATAAACCCATATTACCTATAGTCAACTAAATGCACAAAGGGGTGCCAAGATCTTTTAGTAAGAAAGAATCATCTTTTCAACAAATGGTGGATGGAAAATTGGATATCCATATGTAAAACAATGAAGTTGGATTCTTACCTCATACCATACACAAAAATTATCCCTGATGTGAGAAACATCAGTCACTTGCTTCCTGTATGCACCCCGACCAGGCAATGAACGCATGTTCTAGGCATATACTCTGACTGGGAATCAAACCCACAAACTTTTGGTGTATGGGACAATGTTCCAACCAACTGAGTCACCCAGTCAGGCGCCCATTTTTAATTTTTGAAGAACCTACATACTGTTTTCCACAGTGACCCCACCAGTCTGCATTCCCACCAACAGTGCATGAGAGTTCCCTTTTTTCCACATCCCTGCCAATACTCTTTGTTGATTTATTGATATAGCCATTCTAACAAGTGTGAAGTGATATCTCATTGTGGTTTTAATTTGCATTTCTCTGATGTTAGTGATGTTGAACATCTTTTCAAATGTCTGTTCAATGTTTGTATGTTCTCTTTGGAGATGTGTTTATTCCGGTCCTTTGTCCATTTTTAATTGGATTGTTTTTTGGTGTTGATTTGTAACAGTTCTTCATACATTTTGGATGTTAACTCTTTGTCATGTGCATCATTGGTGAATGTGTTCTCCCATTCAGTGGGTTGTCTTTCATTTTGTTGATAGTTTGCTTTGCTGTGCAAAGCTGTGGTCCCATTTTTAGTATTTTCTTTTGTTTCCTTGCTTGAGGAGATATATCAGAAAAAAATATTACTAAGAGAAATGTCTGAGATTTTACTCCCTATATTTTTTTCTAGGAGTTTTATAGTTTCAGGTCTTACATTTAAGCATTTTGAGTTTATTCTTATTGATGGTGTAAAAAGGTGGTCTAGTTTCATTTCTTTGGCATTTATCTGTTCAATTTCCCCAACACCATATCATGAATAGACTATTTTTACTCCATTGAATGTTTTTGCATCTTTTGTAAAATATTAATTGACTATATAGGTGTGGGTTTGTTTCTGGGTTCTCTGTTATGTTCCATTGATCTATCAATATATGTCTGTTTTTATACCGGTGTCATGAGGTTTTGATCACTATAGCCTTGTAGTATACTTTGATATCAGGTAGTGTGATACTACCAACTTAGTTCTTGTTCCTCCATATTGCTGTAGCTATTCAGGGGCTTTGTGGTTCCATATAAAATTTAGGATTATTTGTTCTGATCCTACAAAATACACCATTGGTATATTGATAGAATTTGTGTTGAATCTATCGATTGCTTTGGGTAGTATGGATGTTTTAATGATATTAAGTCTTCCTATCCATGAGCACAGTATAACATTACATTTATTTGTATCTTCTTTAATTTCTTCCTTCTGTGTCTTACAGTCTTCTGAGAACAGGTCTTTCACTTGGTTAAATTTCTTCCAAGATATGTTTTATTTGATGCAATTATAAATGGGATTGTTTTCTTAGTTCTGGTTTCTAATAGTTCATTATTGGTATATAAAAATGCAACTTTTTTCTGGATATTTGTTTTGTATCTTGCTATTGTACTTTACTGAATTTATCAGTTCTGGTAGTTTTTTGGTGGAATCCTTAGGTTTTGCTAGATACAGTATCATGTCAACTCAAATAATGGAAGTTTTACTTTTTCCTTTCCAATTAAGATGCCTTTTATTTTTTGCCATTTATTTCTTCTCCTTGTCTGATTGCTGTGGCTAGGTCTTCTAGCATTATGTTAAATATGACTGGTGAAAGTGGACATTACTGTCTTGTTCCTGATCTTAAAGGAAGCACTTTTAGTTTTTCCCCATAGAGTATGATGTAGCCATGGATTTGCCATTTATGGCTTTTGTTATGTTGAAGTATGTTCCTTCTATTCTGACTTTACTGAGAGTTTTTGTCATAAATGAATGTTAACTTTTGTCAAAAGATTTTCTGTATCTATTAATATGATTATGTGATTTTTATCTTTCATTTTATTTATGTGGTATATTGGATTAATTGATTCACAAATATTATACAAATCTTGCATCCTGGGAATAAATCCCACTTAATCATGGTGTATGATCTTTTTGATGGAATGCTGGATTTGGTTCGCTAATATTTTTTGATGACTTTTGCATCTATGTTCATCAGGAATGTTAGCCTATAATTTTCTTTTTCTGTAGTGTCTTTATCTGGCTTTGGAATTAGGAAAATGCTGGCCTCATAAAATAGCTTAGGAGTCTTCTTCCCTTTTGAATTTTTTAAGAATAGTTTAAGAAAAATAGTTGTTAGTTCCTCTTTGAATGTTTGGTAAAATTCACCTGTGAAGCCATCTTATCCAGGACTTTTGTGTGTTGGAAGATTTTATTTTATTACTGCTTTGATTCCATTAGCTGTAATCAGTCTGTTCAGTTTTCTGTTTCTTCTTAATTCAGTTTTGGGAGATTGTATATTTCTAGGAATTTATTTATTTCTTCCACATTATCCAATTTGTTGGCTTGTAATTTTTTGTAATTATTTTTTTGCAACATTTTGTATTTTTGGTGTCAGTTTTTACTTCTCTTCTTTCATTTCTGATTTTATTTATTTGGGTCCTTTCTTTTTTTTCTTGATGAGTCTTATTTGAGGTTTATCAACCTCATTTATCTTTTCAAAGAACCAGTTCTTGGTTTTGTTAATCTTTATATTTTTTTAGACTCTATTTCATTTATTTCCACTCTGATCTGTACAATTTCCTTCCGTCTACTCACTCCAGGCTTTGCTGTTTCTTCTTAGTTCTTTTAGGCTTAAGTTTAGATTGTTTATTTGATATTTTTCTTTTTTCTTGAGGTAGGTTTGTAATATTATGAATTTTTCTCAGGATTGTTTTTGCTGTGTCCCATAGATTTGAGGTTATATTCCATTTTTCATTCGTCTCACAGTAACTTTTGATTTCTTTCTTTTTTTACTCACTTTTTCACAACTAAAGTTGACATACAGTATTATATTAGTTTCAAGTGTACATCCTAGTGATTAGACATTATATAACTTACTAAGTGTTCATCCTGATACACCTCATGTCCATTAACACTATGTATAGTTATTAACCTACATTGACTATATTTTTATACTGTACTTTAGATCCCTGTGACTATTCTGTAACTTCCAATTTGTACTTCTTAATGTCTTTACCATTTTCACCAAACCCTTCAAACCCTCTCTCACTTAGCAACTGTTAAATGTTCTCTGTATATGAGTCTCTCCCTGTTATGCTTGTTTGCTTAGTTTGTTTTTAGATTCAGTTGTTGACAGATATGTATTTTTACCACTTTATTGTTCATATTTTTTATCTTCTTTTTCCCCATATTCTTCTTACAGAAGACCCTTTAATGTTACATGTAATACTGGCTTGATGGTGACGAACTCCTTTAACTTTTTCTTGTCCGGTAAGTTCTTTATATGTCCTTTCATTCTAAATGATAGCTTTGCTGGGTAGAGTAATATTGGTTGTAGGTCCTTGCTTTTCATCACTTGGAGTATTTCTTGCCAATCCCTGTGGCCTGCAATGTTTCTGCTGAGAGAAATTAGCTAACAGTCGTATGGGAGCTCCCTTGTATGTAACTAACTGCTTATCTCTTACCACTTTTAAGATCCCCCCTTTGCCTTTGACCTTTGCATTTTAATTATGATGCGTCTTGGTGTGGGCATCTTTGGGTTTATTTTGTTTGAGACTCTCTATGCTTCTTGGACTTGTTTGTCTATTTCCTCCACCAGGATAGGGAAGTATTCTGCCATTATATTTTCAAAAGGATTTTCAATTCCTTGCTCTCTCTCTTCCCCTTCCAGTACCCTCATGTTGTGTATGTTGGTACAATTGAAGTTGTCCCAAAGGCTCTTTACACTATTCTCAATTTTTTTTCTTTTCATTTCAGCTGTTCTGATTGAATGTTTTTTGCCTTCTTATATTTCAAATTGCTGATTTAATTCTCAGCTTCATCAACTCTACTGTTAATTCCCTATAAATTATTCTCCATTTCAGTTACTGTAGCCTTCATTTCTGACTCATTCTTTTGTATGGTTTTCATGTCCTTTTTTATCCTATTGAAGTTATCACTAAGTTCATTGAGTATTCTTTTTTTTGAATTTTAATTGTTGTTCAAGTACACTTTTCTGCCTTTTACCCCACATTGAATATTCTTATAACTAGTGTTTTGAATTCTGCTTCTAGTAGATTACTTGTCTCCATTTTGTTTCATTCTTTGCTTGGAATTTTGTTCTGTGTTGTTGTTGTTGTTGTTTTTATTTGTGAATGTTTTTTTGTCTCCTCATTTTGGGAGCCTCCCAGTGTTTGTTTCTATATTAGGTAGAGCTGCTATGTCTTCTGGGTTGGTATAGTCTCCTAATGTATTAGGTATGCTATGGGGTCCAGTGGCACAGCCTCCCCATTCACCCAAGCTGGACACTCCTGGTGCACACACCCATGTGTACTATGTACACCCTCCTGTTGTAATTGAGCATTGATTGTTATTGACATATCAGTGGAAAGGATTACCCCAGGCCAATCAGATGCAAGGACTGGTGGTAACCGTTGACCTCCATGGAGGATCGCCTATGCAATAGCCAACCTCATGGAGCAGAACTTATATCAGTGGGGCTCTGGTGCTTGCTGAGTCTGATGCTTGAGTGTGTCACTTGTGGAGGTGGGTGGGTGGTGCTTCAATGTGGTCTGAATCTGTCCAATGAATGTGATGGCTCTGGCGCCTCCTGGGAGGTGTGGATTAAGGACAGCCACCACTGTGCTCTCTCTGGGGCCTTCTGGCATGAACTACAAAGCTATCTGCAGATGGCTGCTACTTATGCTGGGCTTGAAGGTTCCTAGAAGAGGCCAAGTTGTGAACCAATGCCTGCTGCTGATAGTGACAGATGTGGGGCCACTTTGCTAGAAGCACAGGGTATATGGAGGCCAAGTGCTACTTTTCTGAGAGATTTTAGGAAAGTCTGGGGCATGAGCCAAGGCAGGCCATTTGTATGGAAATATCACTGGAAACAACTTGGTCGGGTCTACAAATTGGGTGGGGTAGGTCTCAGGAAATCACAAGGGCAGGGCAAAAAGTGACGGCAGATTTATGGAGACTCAGACATTGCAGCCACCAGCTGGCTCTCTAGAGAAAGGGCTCAGTAAAAAAAAAAAGCCTCTGCCAGCACTACTGTCTTAGAGAAAGCCACCCAACCAGCCCTTGCCTTAATACCAATTTAGCTCCTCCTCACTTGTCCTTGGTGCCATTCAAGCTGCTGCCTCAGCATTGAATCTCAGAAGGAGTGAATCCAGGTGAGTATGTGTGCAGGCCCTTTAAAAGGAATGTCTGGCACACTGGAAGCCCTCTGTATCACTCAGCCACAATCCCCACTGGTTTTTATAGCCTGAAGTTGTAGGGGCTTGTCTTCCTGGAATGGTGACCCTGGGCTGGGGTGGGGGTATAGTATAGGGCTGGGAGCCCTTGCTCCTCAGTGGGGACCACCACAACCAAGATAGATAGCCTTCCCAATCTTTATCTGCCTCAGGTGGGTGTAGGACTAACCCATCCTGTGTCCTCACCCCACTTACTAGTCTCAGTGTGGCTTCTATTATACAGCCTTAGTTGTAGGACTTCTGTTCAGCTAGATTTCGGGTGGTTCTGAATGATAGTTTTTCTCTAGTTTAGTTATAATTTTGATGTAGTTGTGGAAGGATGTAAGTACTGCATTTACCTATGTTGCCACTTGACCAGAAGTCTCATTCAACTTTTGATTTCTTCCTTCATCTCATTGTTAACCCATTTATTGTTTAGTAACATGTTATTTAGCCTCCATATTTTTCAGTTTTTATCTTATAATATAGTTTCATACTATTGTGGTAAGAGAAGATGCTAATGTGATTTCAATCTTAAATTTATTCATACTTGTTTTCTGCCCTAACATGTAATCTATCCTAGTAAATGTTAAATATGCACTTGAAAAGAATGTATATTCTGATGCTTTGGGGTAAAATGCTGTGAAGACATCTATTAAATCCACCTGACCTAGTGTGTCATTTAAGGCCACTGTTTCCTTCTTTTCTGTCTGGAAAATCTATCCACTGGTGTCAATGGAGTATTAAAATCCCCTACTATGACTGTATTACTGTTGCTCTCTCCATTCATGCTCATCAAGATTTGCTTTATAGATTTAGGTTCTCCTATTTGGGTGCATAAAGGTTTACATGGATTATTTCCTCTTGTGGATCTCTTTATCATTATGTAATGTTTTTTGTTTCTTATTATAGCCTTTGGTTATTTGTTGTTTTTATTAATGAGAGAGAGAGAGAGAATGATTTGTTGTTCCACTTATTTATACCTTCATTGGTTGCTCCTTGTATGTGCCTTGAATGGGGAGTGAACCTGCAACTTTGGTGTTTTGGGACAATGCTCTAACCAACTGAGTTACCCACAAAGGGCTTATAGCCTTTGTTTTAAAAAAAAACTTATATTTATTGATGAGAGAGGGAGAGAGAAAGATCAATATGAGAGAAACATCAATTGGTTGCTCTCCTCATGCACCCCAACTGGGGACTGAACCTGCAACCTAGTATGTGCCCTAAACAGGAATTGAACCTGCAACTTTTTGGTGCATCAGACAATGCTCCAACCACATTGCACTGAGCCACATTGGCTGAGCTAGTCTCTGTTTATAAAGTCTTTTTTTCTGATATGAGTATTGCTATTCCAGCTTTTTTTTTCATTTCCATTTACATAAAATATTTTTTCATCCTTTTATATTCAGTCTGTGTGTCTTTTCTTCTTAGGTGGATCTCCTGTAGACAGCATATACAAGGTCTGTCCAGAAAAAGTCCAGCCATTGTTAATATAACAAGAACAGTTTGCTTGGTATTGATGTAACCTGGTAACCAAGGAGAGTGGACTGGAATGTGCATGCATAAACAATGATGACTTCACTGTACTAGTCAGTGGGGGTGGTAGATGCCATTGAGTGAGCATGTGTACTGTGTGGCCATCACATTCAAAATGACTGAATGAGTAGAGCAATAAATCTGCATCAAATTTTGTGTTAAGCTTGAACATTCCTCCATGGAAACTATTCAGATGATTCAGAAGGCTTTCAGGAACAATGCAATGAGTGTAGTACAAATAAAAGTGTGGCACAAATGCTTCGAAGATGGTTGAGAATCTGTTGAAAGTGATCCATGTTCTGGAAGGCCTGAGAATGTTGAACATGTGTGGGCTGCAATCAACAAAGATCAGCAACTGACAGTGTGAGAACTAGAAGCTGATCTGGGGATTCCAAAAACTACTGTGTCTGAGATTTTGATTCAGTATTTTGGCATGAAAAGTGTCATGAAAAAATTCATTCCGCAGATTCTGCTACCAGAGCAGAAAGAACATCATGCTGCAGTTGCTCATGACTTGATTCAAACCACTGCAAATGAACCAGAGTCCTCAAGAAGATCATAACCAGAGATGAGGTCCCAATGTGCCTATTTTGAAAAGAACTGAGGCATCATTGCCCTATGTACAACATTTCTCGTATTTTGTGTCTTCTTCAATAAATGTCTCTATTTTTCATAGCATTTGGCTGGATAATTTCTGGACAGAGTGATATGAGTCATGTTTCCTTATCCATTCCGCTACCCTATAGCATTTGATTAGAACATTTAAGCCGTTTACATTTAAAGAGATCATCGATAGGTATGTTTTTATTGCCATTTTACTCTTTGTAACTATGTTCCTCTTTTTTTCTTTCTTCTTCTTAAAGAACTCCCTTTAACATTTTTTTGTAATTTGTAATATAAGTATGGTGGTGATGAATTCCTTTAGTTTTGGGGGGGTTTTGTCTGGGAAGTCTTTTATTTCTCCTTCAATTTTAAGTGCTAACCTTGCTAGATATAATAGTCTTGGTTATACATCCTTGTTTTTCATCACTTTGAATATTTTGTGCCAATCCCTTCTGGCCTGAAATGTTTCTGTTGAGAAATCAGCTGACAGTTTTATGGGGAGCTCATTTATAAGTAACTATTTCTCTTGCTACCCTTAAGATTCTTTCTTTGTCTTTAACCTTTGCCATTTTAATTGTGATGAGTCTTGATGTGGGCTTTTTGGGGGGTTTGTCTTGATTGTAAATCTCTGTGCTTCTTGGACAGGTGTATATTTTTCCTACACCAGATTAGGAAAGTTTTCTGCCATTATTTGTCCAACTAGTTTCTAGGTCCCTTGATGTCTCTCTTCTCTTTCTGGTACACCTATGATGTGGATGCTGTTACACTTTATGTTGTTCTGGAGGTCCCTTGAGCTATCCTCACTTTTTTTTTTTTTTTTTGGCTGCTCTGATTGAGTGTTTTCTGCTACCTTGTCTTCCAAACCACTCACTTGATCTTCAGCTTCACCTTACCTACTGTTGATTCTTTTTAGTGTATTCTTCATTCCAGATATTGTGTTCTTCATTTTTTACTTTTTTTTTTCATGGTTTCTAAGTCTGTTTTATTCTGTTGAAGTTCTCACTGAGTTCCTTGATCATCCTTATAACCATTGTTTTGAATGCTGTATCTGGTAGTTTGCTTGCCTCCATTTCATTTAGTTGGTTTGGGTGTTTTTTTTTTATGATTTTTCCTGTCCTTTAATTTGTGGCATGTTTCTTTGTCTCCCCATTTTGGCTGCCTTTCTGTGTTTGTTTCTGTGTACTAAGTAGATCTTCTATTTCTCCCAGTCTTTGTAGGGTGGTCTTGTGTAGTAGACATCCTGTGGGACCCAGGGGTATAGTCTCCCTGATCACCTGAGTTGGGTGCTCCAGGAATGTCCTTGTGTGGGTTATGTGAACCTTTTTGTTGTAGTTGAGACTTGATGCTGTTGGCCTATTCATGGTTGGAAATGACTCTCAGGCTGGCTCACTATGAGGATCCACCCAACCACAGTGTAGGAGTTACTACTGTATGGGGGCTGACCTCACAAAGAAGAATTTGACCAAGCAGGGTCTGGTGCCTACTAAGATGTCCCTTTGGGGGTGCTTATGGAGTTAATTGAGTCCTGTTCTGATATGGTCTGAAACCAGCACTGGGTGTGAGGTTCTGGGGACTCTTGGAATGGACTCTGGTGCAGGTCAATGTCAGACACTGACTTTGAACAGCCCTATACTACCTCTTTGGAGCTACAAAGTTATCCACAGTTTATGGCTGCCTCTGCAGGGCCTGGGTATGCATAGGAGGGGCCAGGCTGCCTACCACGGCCATCTTTCACTAGTACCAAGTCCAGAGACAGGTCAGCAAAATGCTCAAGGCACCTTGAGATCTGTCTCTGCCTGCCATTTGCCTGTTAGGCTCAGTCACTGAAAGAGCCTCTGGCAATACGCAAGTTGTGTGTGTAGGTTCTTGGTAAGTCACAAGGTAGGGATGAGGGGTGTTCACCAGTGGTGTTCACAGATTCAAACTCAGTATGATTGCTGGGACTGAGGACACTCAGCAAAAGTCTCAGGGTACCTCAAGGCCAGCTACCATCTTCCTGAGGCCTTTGGGCCTTTGTGGCAAGGTGAGACCTCAGTGATTCACAAGGGTGAAACCGGCAGAGTTCATTAGACTAAAACAGATTCAGATTTGGCCATGTGGAGGGTGGGCTCTGCACAGCAGTGGTGCTGGTTGTGCATGTGAGGGAAAAGTGACTTTTACCCGAGAGCCACAAAACTCAGTCTCCTTCTATTCATTTCTGCCACACCCTGAATCTGCCCAGACCTCTTTCACAGCCTTCCAAGAAAGTCTGCACCATGGACCCAGGCTGGCCACAGTCAGCTCATTCTACCACAGGGCATGAGTTTGGCAGGGTGAGGCCACAAGGAGTGGGAGGGTTGGGCTAGTGTATTCCCCTGGGCTGATGCCCTATGGAGGGAAATGTTCGAGGTATGAAAGATGGCCTCTGTGGGCAGTGCGGGAGATGGACTCAGCATGAGGACCTTGGCAGCTGTCCCTCTAGCCCTCTCCCTGTATTGCTCCAGTCTGTTCTGAGCCAATGTCTCTCTGCTGGAGCCCGGGATGAGTTCCACAAATGACATGTTTGTGTGCTGGCCCTTTAGGAGGGTACCTGTTTTGTTTGTTTTTTTGTTTGTTTGTTTTTGTTTTTGTTTTTTACATACCAGAACTCTTCCCCACCCTGGAAGATGGAATCCCAACTGAGTTTTACAGCCAGATATTATGTGGGCACTTCTTCCTGGCTCTGGTGTTTCAAACTGGGAAGTTCTACATGGGGGTAAGACCCCTCAGCTGAGATATCCCTGTGGATTTTCTACCACCACATGTGGGTACAGGATCAGCCCTTTTCGTGACTATGTCCTTCCTACCACACTGGATGTGGCTTCTTCTGTGACCCTTGGTTATAAGACTTCAGCCCACTAGTCTTCATTTGGTTACTCAGGTTGATTGCTCTATAATTTAGTTGTCACTTGCATTTGATCCTGGGAGCAGGTGAGTGTACCTTCCACCTACTCTATTGCCATCTCACATCTCCCACCCTGCCATCTATGTAGCTTCTGTGGTGAGGTGTTTGTCTAGAGCTTATGCCCATTTTTAAATTGAATTGCTTGTTTTCTTATTGTTGAGGATTGAGATGATGATGATGATGATGATTATGATGATGATGATGTGTGTGTGTATTTGGATACCAGGTCTGTTATCATATCTGTGTATTAAATACAGTTTTTGTGAGTCTCTGACTTATGTTAAAATCAGCAAGACTGACATTCATAAAAATGTCCTTTTCTCTCTTCTCTCTTGCTTTCCCTACCATTAGGGGCTTCTCTCTCTGCCTCCAGGGAGAGCCTGGTGAAGCCCATTTAGAGGACCTATGTTCTCTGCTCAGTAAGGAGGCAGTCCCATTTCTGAGCAGACAGAAGATATATCACTGACTGTGGCCTCATGTGGCAGCCAAGTGGGCTCCACCTGACCTGACTTTGAAGGTGATGAGGGGTCTCTCCCGCATCCCCATTGAGCAGAGCCTCCCTCACAGGAGTGGCATGTGCCGGATATGATGGCTGAGGGCTGGCACAGGGCCAGGGCTGAGGGCACTGTTAGAGGACCTCTGTGGACTGGGTGCTGTGGCCTGCTCCGAAGCCTCCACCCTGATGTTTTAACTTCCTGGCACCTTCCATGAGGCCCACTATAAGGTCCCTTTTGTTCACACAAGTTTAAGTGGTTCCTACTGTTGCATCTGAGATCTTCACCTGGATAGAGCACATTCATGGCAGTCCCCGTGACTGGCTGAGCCTCCTCAGACCTGCTTTTCTGACAGAGAGGAAAGGACTCTGTGCTTGGAGGGAGAGGGAGCAGACCAGAATGTGCAGGATGGCACATTCGGTCTTGAATGGCAGGGCCAGGATGTTTGGTTGGGTTATGGAGCAGGATGGGGCTGGTGTGGGCTAGGAGTGGAGGGGTGCATGAGGGGAGGGCAGGGTAGTGCAGGATAAAAGGGACCTTCCAGCACAGCATGTCACTCCCAGGTACCTTCAACTTCTCCACTCTTAGCCCCTCCTCCTCCTCCCTGCCTCCCCCAGGTCTCAGCATCCCTGCTTTCCCTAACAAGGCTCAAGGTGGACAAGGTGACTCGGATATAGGGAACTTCCCCCAACACCTTAAAATCGTGTTTATATTAGACTGAGAATCTCCACTTCTAGAGACCTGTCCTAAATAAATAAAGATTTATACTTGCAGATGTTCCCTTTAGCATGATGGTGGGAGTGAAAAATCAGAAATGGCTCATGTTCCATAGCAGGGCTCCAGAAATTCTGATGTGGGGACACTGAAAATACCAAGGAGGAAGAGGGCTGCCTGGCGGTGTCCACCCGAGGGAAATAAGGTTCCGGAAGGGTGCACACTTGGAAATCCTCCCTGCCTCACACCCACAAGTGCTCATGCACACATACGCTCCTGAATGTGCACAGACACCCACATGTGCACCCGTGAGTGTGGGAACACAGGCAGACATGTGTGCACATGCTGACACGATATGCACACGCTGGGAGAGGAGTGGCGCAGTGCACACCCTGCCAGGGCAGGCTCTGTCCTCCGGAAGTACTCTGTTCTTGACTTGGGTTGTCAATTGTTTTATAATTCATTATTGTCCTGTAATGAACCTTTATTTTTCTTGTCCTAAATCCTTAAAAAATAAATACTAAATAACATACTTACTTCATAGATGACTGACAAATGGATAGCACTGAATATATGACTTTAATATTTTTAGAATGGTCAAAGTTGTATATGCTTTATAAAAAATGTAGACATCACCTCAAGGAGAGGAAAAGAGATGTGCAAGTCCCCACCCAGAGGTGACCATCAGGAACAGCTGGGTTGGAGTCTCTCAGGCTCCACCTCTCTCCTTTGTTTGTCCCTGCCACACACAGACTCATTTTCACAGATGCGTGTCTATCTGTTGAAATCACATGTATGTAGTCTAGCAGGTGGGACCCTGGGTGCACACGGTCAGTGCACATGTCTCACATGAGAGGACCCCCGAGGTCTTTTTCTGTCAGCACATAGAGGCCCCTGCACCCACATCGGCAGCTCCTCAGCTTCCCTCGTCTGAGGGGACCAGGATTGGCGGATCCCATTCCCTTCTCTATGGATGTTAGTGCTTTTTCCAGTCCTCAGCTGTGTCTTCGGTGCTCTGATGGGCAGTCTCGAAAATACATTTTTGAAAAATTGTGCAAGTATTTCTGTGGGGTGATCTAGGATGAGCATGGCCAGGTGAAGATGTGCACCTGTGGAACTCTGACAGGTCCTGCACACTGTTCTCCCAGAGGACAGTCATTTCCCCTCTCTCTCCAGGGGCACTCCTGGGCCCCTGCGTGAGTCTGCCACACAGACTCACTTTGTCCCCAGGGCTGGTCGCCACTAGACCAGAGGGCTGCCAGTCTGATGGTGAGAGTGCCCTGCCCCCAGTGTGGACAGTACATGTGTCCTCATTGGGGACCTTTGGCACCTCTGCATGTAGAGGTGTGTGCACTGCCTCTTGTTGGAAGTGCATGTTGTTGACTCGTGTCACTTTATAAAACACTGATTTTGGAGAGCTTTCTGCACCACAGGGATATTAAACCTTTCTCTGGCCTTGGGTTGTGAAGAATGATTTCCAGCTTGTGGTTTGTCTTTCCAGGTTTCTGCATTTTTGTTGTTTTCTTGTTTTAGTTTTGGGCACATTGAAAGTCAGGCATTGCCTGACTGGTTTCTGGCCTTGGTGTCACACTTAGCATAGAGGTCTCTGCCCC
The DNA here is from genome assembly GCF_004126475.2 of Phyllostomus discolor. Classification (NCBI taxonomy): domain Eukaryota; kingdom Metazoa; phylum Chordata; class Mammalia; order Chiroptera; family Phyllostomidae; genus Phyllostomus; species Phyllostomus discolor. The sequence goes on from NC_040904.2 coordinate 111,274,210, forward strand.
AAGATTATACACACACTTACAAAAATGGCTTCTATTTTTAACATCTGATCGCTAATCCATCTGGAATTTTCCTTTCAAACAACAGAAATGTTATTTCAGATTAAAAAAAAAAACATGTGACCAGAGACAAAAAGACATCTATTGTAAGGTTTCATTCATAGGAAAAGTCCAGAATAGGTACAGAAGCAGAGACCGAAAGCCCATTGGGGTGGCCAGGGCAAGAGGAGTGGGGAAGGAGCATTTCTGGTGCAGGGTTTCCTCTTGGGGAGACAGAATAACCTACTGCTAGAGAGTGGTGATGCTTGCACAGCATCATGAATGTATGTCCTGCTCAGGAATGGCACAAATTAAAATGTAAACAACACTTGCATTTATTACATAAAGTGAATCACACCATGGAAAAACGAAGGATAAGAACTGAAAAAAGAAAAGATATCCAAAACTCCTCACCTAATAATATTTTAAAAACAAATTACTGAATCATGTCATGGAGAAAAGAAAAACATAACAATGACAGAAAACAGAAGAAAAAGGTCAAAGAGCGAGAGTAAAACAAGTTTTTCTAATGGCAGATATAGGAAACCTTTCCATGTGGCATGGCAAAGGTAGCCAAGCCTCTGACTCAGAAAACCAGTAGGGAGTGAGTCAGCACACAGGACCCAGGCCCACAGATCAGTTTTCCCGTGGGGAATCAGACCTGCCTTGTACCTAGGTTGCTTCGAGGCTTGCTTTTTGCTAAAATTCTCTCACCCTGAATTGAGGCAGCAAATGTTTACTGCATATCCTTAAAGTAACTTCCTAAAATCTATGCTAAACCTCCCAAGGATGGAGTGTAACCAGTTCAACCACTTTTTCCTTTACATTTGCAAATATCCTTTTTCTTCATAGTAATTAGCAACTTCCTCTCCTTTGTTATCTGTAAAAGGTAACCACCTAAAAGAAACCTGTGCATAGTAAATGAGGACCATCCTCAATGTAATGTACCCAGAAAAGCAATAAAAGCTTGTCCAGGCAGGGGTCAGTGTCCTCTCTCACTCAGAGAGTGGCCATGCTGTCCCCTTTTCTCCACAGGACTTCTGTAGTCCGTGTGAAATTTGTTCATCACAGCCACAACACACGGATCCCGATGGAGTCTGCATCAGGGAGAGAAAGAGGAGTTTCAATGAGCGGCTCTAGAGCTGGCCCTGATGCATCTTCCTGAGGCAGCTCTTCCTCTGAAGCCATAACCAGGGCAGGTTCAAGGGAGGGCTCTTCAGGTAGGGGTTGTGGGGCTTCAGTCCGGTCAGGAGATGCTGCACGGGCTGGCCCTGGCTCCAGAGCTGCAGCTGGCATGACCACTGGAGGTGGAATAACAACTGGAGGTAAACAACCCTCCAGGTCTGCAGCGGCCCCCTGGTCTGCCCCTGCATCAGGCTCCTTGGGATGTACCATGATGTTGAAGCAGGAGCTGGCTCTGCCTCCTGCACTGGTGCTAGAGTTGGGAGGGGAGAGGTCACTCATGCACCTGCATTTCCTTGTGGTTTCCCAAGGCAGAACAAAGCCGCAGCCTGGGGCTCACCCTAGGACATCCTACTGGTGGGCAGTCCAGAAGATGGTCGGTCTGAGCCTGGTCTTCCCTCTTGGCCAGCCTCTGTGGGTGCTCCCTGTGTGTTTGGCACAAACGCCTCCCTATAAACTCACATGCACCTCCATCCCCATCACAGCTGCACCTTTCCCCCACCCACTACCACACCTGCACCTCCCTAACCATCTCACCCTTGGGCTCTGACTCCTTGGGCTCCAGGTCACATGGCCCGCTTTGTTTAACGTGGGCGTGGTTCTCCAGATTGGAGCTGGAAATTGTGAGCTGTTTGGGGAGCCTGGGTGGCTTTGGGGGAGGAGTCCTTCTCCCCCAATCCAGCAGCCGGGGTTCCTCAGACCCCCAGGTGGCCACAGACACTTCAGAACTACTATTCCCTTTGGTGGCATGGCACATCTGAGCTTCACTGGGGGAGACAAAGCAGGGGTCTCTGTTGACCAGCTGCTGTTCCCAGGTTGAGTTCCACAATGACAGTGACTGGCAGCCGGTCCTGAGGTCTCAAGCCCTGGCTGGTCCTGGTTGCTGCTGCTTCTGCCCCCTGGGCCTTCTGCACAAACCTCCACTCAGGGGAAATGAGATTCATCTTCCAGGTCACAGGATAAACCTCATGCAGAGGGCACCTCCCACCCTCTATGTCTACCCAGTCAACCTTGGGGCAGTTTCAAACCCAGGGGCAATTTTAGAATGTAGCTGCCTGGTTACCAGGGTTCCAAGTTCTGTTGGGCTCTTTGGTCAGGAAATGAGGACACTGCTTAGTGTAGTGAGGTCACTGCTCTTGTCTGAGGAGGCACTACTAGGGTTAGGGACCCTGTCAGGGGTGTCTCTTTATTGTTCCTGATCTGGGTAGAGTTGCACCTGGATTGGTGGTGCTTGTCTCATATCAGCCAGGGACAAAGTAACTACTTGTTTATCCCAGGTTGGGTTTTGGTCTGTGCCCATGCCTGGTTCATGCCTTGGACACATGGATTAAAGAAAAAAAAGATTCCCTCTTTATCTTTAACCATTGCCATTTTAATTATGATGTGTCTTAATGTGGAACTTTTTGTGTTCATCTGGATTGGGATTCTCTGTGCTTTCTGGACAGGTGTGTCTTTTTCCTTCACCAGGTTAGGAAAGTTTTCCACCATTATTATTTCAAATAAGTTCTAGGTCCCTTGTTTTCTCTCTTTCCTTTCTGGTACCTCTATGATGTGGATGCTGTTATGCTTCATGTTGTTCCAGAGGTCCCTTAAACCAGCCATCCCCAGCCTTTTTTGCACCAGGGACCAGTTTCAAGGAAGACAGTTTTTCCACAGACTGTGCGGGTCGAGAGGTTACTTTATAGCCTGCCACAAGATGCAGCTTAACTGTCACTTCCCACTCACTGATAAGGTTTTGATATGAGTCTGCAAGCAGCTGATTTATTATGGTTTCTGTGCAGTCACACCTCTCTGCTAATGATAACTTGTATTTGTAGCCACTCCCCAGCACTAGCATCACCATCTCAGCTCCACCTCAGACCATCAGTCATTAGATTCTCATAAGGAGTGTGCAGTCTAGATGCCTCGCATGTGCAGTTCACAGTAGGGTTTGTGCTCCTATGAGAATCTAATACCACTGCTGATCTGACAGGAGGCAGAGCTCAGGTGGTAATGCAAGCAATGGGGAGCAGCTGTAAATACAGGTGAAGCTTTGCTTGCTCACCTGCCACTCACCTCCTGCTGTGCAGCCCAGTTCCTAATGGGCCATGGACCTGGTCCATGGCCTGAGGGTGGTGGACACTTGCTTTAAACTATCCTCATTTTTTTAAATTCTTTTTTCTTTTCATTGCTGTCACTGGGCATTTTCTGCTACCTCGTCTTCCACCATTCGATTCAGCTCACTCACTCAATTCAGCTTCATCTTACCTACTGTTGATTCTTTTTAGTGTAGTCTTCATTTCAGATAATGTGTTCTTCATTTTTTATTAGTTCTGCTTTATGGTTTCTAACTCATTTTTTAATCTGTTGAAGTTCTCACTAAGTTCCTAGATCATCCTTATAACCATTGTTTTGAATTCTGTATCTGGTAGATTGCTTGCCTCCATTTAGTTGTTGTTTTTTTTTTTTTAATGATTTCTCCTATTCTTTAATTTGTGGCATGTTTTTGGTCTCCCCATTTTGGCTGCCACTCTGTGTTTGTTTCTGTGTACTAAGTAGAACTTCTATTTCTCCCAGTCTTTGTACGGTGGCCTTGTATAGTAGGTGTCCTATGGGACCTAGTGGTACAGTCTCCCTGATCACGTTGGCTGGGTGCTCCAGACATGTCCCTTGTGTGGGTTATGTGAACTGTCTTGTGGTTGAGTCTTGATTGCTGTTGGGATGTGAGTGGTGACTTTCAGGCCAGATGACTGTTAGGATTGACCTCAACCACAGTGCACAAGCTGCCAGGTGAGTGTTGACCACACAAAGCATAATTCACTTCAGCAGTTCCTGGTGCTCGCCAAGATGTCCCTTTAGATGTGCTACCATGGAGCCAATTGAGTCCTGTTTTGATGTTGTCTGAAGTTTGTTTGTTCTGGAGCCTCTTGAGAGGGTCACCAGTGCAGCTCAGTGTCCAACACTGCCTGTGACTGGTCCTGGGCCTGTAGCTCCAACCTGTTTGGAGCTACAAAGCAATCCATAGTCAGTAGCTGCCTCTGCTAGGTGTGGGTGCACATGGGATGGGCCAAGGTGTACACCAAGGCTGGCTCCCATGACCACTGACCCCAGAGGGCAGGTTAACAAAAGGCCCACAGCTTCCTGAGATCTGCTTCTGTCTGTCTGCCTCTGTCTAATGGCTGTCTGTTAGATTCAGTCATTGAAAGATCCTCTGGTGGTGCTCAAGTTGCATTAGGTAGGTCTCAGTGAGTTGCCACATAAGGGCAAGTGCTGTTCACCAAACTGATGCATATTCAAATTTGGTGCCAGTGCTGGGACTTATGCCACTAAGAAAAAGTCCCAGGGTACACCAAAGCCAGCTGCTACTCCCCATGTGCCCACAGAGCTTTGTAGTAAAGTGGGGTCTCGGGGAGTCATCAAGGTGAGACTGGTGGTGTTTATCAGGCTCAGACAAAGCAAGGTTGGCCTTGTGAAGGTACGGCTCTGCACTAGCCAGGTGTGTAAGGGAATAAAGGCCTTTGCCCTTGAGCCACACTACTCAGTCTGTCCCAGATGCTGCCCAGACCTCCTAGATAGCTCAAGCTTGGCAGGACAGGACTGCTGGGAAGTTAGGAAGGTGGGTCCAGTGGTTTTCCCAGGTGGGAGCACTAGTCGGGCTTACAGGAAGCGGGTGGAATGGCCTCCACCTCAGAGCACACAACTGTCTCTGACACCCTCTTGGTCTGAGTGGACATTTACGCCATGGGCCCAGGCAGCTGGATCCTCCACAGGGTTTGAGCTCCTCAGGTCAGGGTGACAGGAAGTCAAGGGGGAGGGCCTATTGCATTCCATATTGATACCATGTGGACTGGAGTGCTTGGCCCATCTAGGGTGTGTGGAGGGGGGCTCAGCACAGGGACCCTGGCAGCTGTCCCTTCACTTCTCTCCCTGGAGCTATACAACATAGTCTCTCCTCCCACAACTGTAGCAGCCCTGAGCTGCACTCCCTCTACTGGAGCCTAGGCAAGGGGCTTCAGACAAGATTTTGTGCACTGGCCCTTTAAGAGAGGGCCTGGGTTTCTAGAAGACCACTATATCTCCCTGGAGGACAAATCCCCATTGGTTTTCATAGCCATGTGTTATGTGGGTTCTGCTTCCTACCTCTGGTGCTCCAAACTGGGAACCCCAGCATTGGGTTGAGACCCCACACTCTTCATCGGGACCTCTGCAGATGAGATGTCCTTCTGGGTCTCAGCTGCAGCACATGGGTGCAGGGCCAGCCCTTTTCGCTTCTCTCTCCTTTGTCTCCGTGTGGTTTCGTCTGTAAACCCTTGGTTATAAGACTTCAGCTTGTCTTCAATTGGTTATTCAGGTGGATTGTTCCATATTTTAGTGTAATTCCAGTTTGGTCCTGGGAAGAGGTGAGTGTAACTTCCACCTATTTTGCCACCATCTCAGACACACTGCATTTCTTCTTGAGCCAGTTTCAGTCGTCTGTGTCTTTCTAGCAATTTGTCCATTTAATGTAAGTTATCTAAGTTGTTGGCATACAGTTGTTCATGACATTCCTTTATAATCCTTGTAATTTCTCTAGTCGGTAGTGATGCCCCCTCTTTAGTTCCTAGTTTTAGTAATTTGAGTTTTCACTTTTATTTTCTTGGTCACCGTAGCTAAGCTTATTAATTTTGTTGATCTTTAAAAAAAAAAACAACTTTTGGTTTCATTTATGTCCTCTGTTGTTTTTCTGGTTTCTTTTTCATTTGCTTCCTCTAGTCTTTAGTATTTTTTTTTTATTTATTCACTTTTAGAGAGGGAAGGGAGGGGGGGAGAGAGAGAGAGAGAGAGAGAGAGAGAGAAACATCAATGTGCAGTTGCTGGGGGTTATGGCCTGCAACATAAGCATGTACCCTGGCTGGGAATCGAACCTGTGACACTTTGGTTCGCAGCCCATGCTCAATCCACTGAGCTACACCGGCCAGGTAGTATTTTTTTTTCTTCTGCTTACTTTGTGTTTTGCTTGTACTTCTTGCTCTACATTCTGAGGGTGTAAAGTTAAGTTATTTATTTAAGATTTTTTCTTCCTAATGTAAGATTTACAGGGGCTAGAGGTGATTAAAATGGGTAAAGAGGGTCAAAATGTACAAACCTCCAGTTATAAAATAAGTCATGGGGATTTAATGTACAGCATGGTGACTATAGTTCATTATAAGGTAGTACATATTTGAAAGTTGCTAAGTAGTAGATGTTAAAAGTTTCCATCACAAGAAAAAAATTGTAATGATGTATGGTGGCAAATGTTAATGAGACTTATTGTGGTATCATTTTGCAATATATGAATATCAAATCATTATGTTGTATACCTGAAACTAATGTTACATATCAATTTTACCTTAGTAAAAAGGAATTTCTAGCTATAAATTTCCCTGTAAGCACTGCTTTTACTGCATCCCATAAATATCAGTGTACTTTATCCTTGATCATTTCAAAGTATTTTCTAATTTCTTTTCATCTTCACCTGAGGGCATGCTTATTGTTTTTAGAGAGGGAGAAGGGAGTTCTGGCCAGGATGGAGGCGTAGGTAGAGACACTTTACTTCCTTACACAACCAAAGAAAGATAACAACCAATTTAACAATAATAAACAAGCAGAAGTACCAGAAAATCAAACTGCATGGAACTCTGACAACCAAGGAGTTAAAGAAACATTTGCCCAGACTGATAAGAGGGGCGGGGACAGGAGACAGGCAGCCCAGTGGAGAGGACATGTGGCAAGGCTTCGGACCATGTGGGCGAGGTGGGACTGGCTGAAGGGAAACTAAAGATTCAAAACTAGCTGTAAACTGCTGCAGGGGTTGCCACGGCAGGAGACACTCCCAGTCTCACAGGAGAGAGTTCGTTGGAAAGTGGGGCTAGAGTGGAGCAAGCGAACAGCACTGTCCCCTCTCTGATCCCCCCCCCTACACACAACACCACAATGCAGCAAAGACAGTCATCCTACCCTGGTGAATACCTAAGGCTCTGCCCCCTTATAGCATAACAGATGCACCAAGACAAAGAAATATGGCTCAAATGACAGAACAGGTCAAAACTCCAGAAAAACAGCTAAGTGATGAGGACATAGACAACCTATCTGATGCAGAGCTCAAAACACTGGTAATCAGGATGCTCACAGAACTGATTGAGCTCAGTCACAAAATGAAGAAAGAAATGAAGGCTACCCAAAGCAAAATAAAGCAAAATTTACAGGGAATCAACAGTGTAGGGAAGGAAACTGGGACTTAAACCTACCATTTGGAGCAGAAGGAAGAAATAAACATCCAACCAGAACAGAATGAAGAAACAAGAATTAAAAATAAATGAAGAGAAGCTTAGGAACCTCTGGGACAACTTTAAATGTTCCAACATCCGAATCATAGGGGTTCCAAGAGAACAAGAGCGAGAAATAGAAAACTTATTTGAACAAACCATGTAAGAAAACTTTCCCAAGCTGGCAAAGGAAACAGACTTCCAGGAAGTCCAGGAAGCCCAGAAAATCCAAAGAAATTGGACTCAAGGAGGAACACACCAAGGCCAAGGTAACTTAACATCATTAAGTTACCTGAGATTAAAGATAAAGACAGAATATTAAAAGCAGCAAGAGGAAAGGAGACAGTTACCTACAAAGGAGTTACCACAAGGCTATCAGCTGATTTCTCAAAAGAAACCTTATAGGCAAGAAAGGGCTGGAAAGAAGTATTTGAAGTCATGAAAGTCAAGGACCTACACCCAAGATGACTCTATCCAGCAAAGCTAGCATTTAGAATGAAAGGGCAGATAAAGTGCTTCCCAGATAAAGTCAAGTTAAAGGAGTTCATCATCATCAAATCCTTATTATATGAAATATTAAAGGGACTTATCTAAGAAACAGAAGACAATAAAAAACTATGAACTCATAACTACCAACAATTGAACCTAAAAAACAAAAACAAAAACTGAGCAAACAACTAGAACAGGAACAGAACCAGATAAATGGAGATCACATGGAGGATTTTCAGTGGGAGAAGGAAGGAAAAGGTACAGGGAAGAAGAAGCATAATTGGTAGGCATATAATAGACAGGGAGAAGCTAAGAATAGTGTAGGAAACAGAGAGGCCCAAGAACTGACATGTGCAACCCATGGACATGAACTAAGGTGGGGATGCTGGAGGCCAGGGAGGTGCAGGGCAGAGGGGGGGTAAAGGGGATAAAAAATCTGACAGAACAGTAATAGCATAATCAGTAAAATATACTTTAAAAAGAGAGGGGGTAAGAAAATGAGAGAAGGAAAGAAATGTTGATATGAGAAAGAAATATTGATCATTTGCCCCCTGCATGTGCCCCAACCCAGGACCACACCCGCAATCCAGGGCAAGTGCCCTGACCCAAAATAAAGCCTGTGATTTGATTTCAGTTTATGGGACAATGCTCGAACCAATGGAACCACACTGGTCAGGGCTATTTTCTAATTTCTATTAAAATTTCTTCTTTGATCTATTGGTAACTTACATTGTGTCATTTAATTTCCACATATTTGTGACTTCCAAAATGTTTCCATTGTGGTCTGAGAACACACTTTGTATAAATTCAATTATTTTGAATGTTTTGACTTGCTTCATAGTAGCCTGGTATATAGTCTATCCTGGAGGATGTTCCACAAGCACATGAGAAGATATCTATTCTGCTATTGATTTTCTATAGATGACATAGGTCTGGTTGATTGATAGTATTGTTCAAGAGTTCCATATTCTTGCTAACTTTCTGGTTGGTTGATCTATCCAGATGCATTATTGATGTCTCCAATCATTGTTTTGATCTTTTTCATTTCTCCCTTCAGTTATTTTCTGTTTAATCTTAACACTAACCTCAGACTGATCTTTTGCAAAAATAAGTCATGTTATGTCATTCCTTTTCAAAATCTGCTAATGCCTTCCCACCTCATTTGTAATGCAAATCAAGGAATACACAATGCCTAAAGGTCAACAAAATATGTTTGCATTACCTCACACTGTATTCTACCATCCTCCAACTACTCTTCTTCTCTGATCCAGTTTATTGCCCACTCCACCCCCAACATTCCCTAAACAGGCCATGCACCTGGTCCACAGCACCTTCACACTTGCAGCTCTCCCTGCCTGAAATGCCCTTGCTTTCAGATGTCTACATGACTCCTTTCCTCACTTTTTTCAGACATTTGCTCAAATATCCTTCTCGGTGAGGTATTATCTGATCACCTAGTTCAAATTGTAATGTCTCTTCATTCCCCCTTGATTTGTGTTCTCCCTAGCACTGGTCATAATGTATAAATTGTAACATAATAATGCAAATAGTGTGTTGTTTGTCTTTCTGCACTAGAATGTAAACTTCAAGAACACAAGGATTTTTGTCTATTTTATTCTGCTGTATCTCCAACACTAGATCAATGCCTGTCACTTGGTAGGTGCTTAGTAAAAGTACACTCCATGAAAGAAAGAATCCTCTGAGCACAGCTTGAAGAAACCAGTCAGCTTGGCAGCAGACTAAGTTAGAGTCATTGTCAATCAATGTATTTAAGTGGACTCTAAATACAGATTCATTTTGTTAAATAAAACTCTGCAACTGTGAACAATCATTTTCTTAGAATTCCATTAATGCTATTAAAATTACCAACATTAACATTGATCAAGTTGGGCCAGCTTGCTTCTCTCCTCCATTTCCATCTTTTCCATCTCTGTTTCCAAATATTTTTGAGCATTTACTGTATACTAAGCACTGAATATAAAGTAGTACACCTATAGTGACAAAGTGCTTATCTTAATGAAAAATTACATTATAACTTGCTGAAATTCACTGTGCAAAATTTACTCAAACCATTATCCCTAGAAGTTCCCTATCCAGTTTTCTCCTCAGTGTCAAGTATTTTCTCCTAGACCAACTAACATTAAATAGAATTATAGCAAATGATTTAAATTGACCCTTACCATTTTCATACACATAACTCAGTTTTCAAATACTGCAAAAACCAAGTTTTAAGCCTCACAGATGTTTGAAGAAGTTTGAAGAAAATAGTTGGCAGTAGAAATGCATTTATAAATGTGAAAGCTTAGTGCAAATTAGCAGCATTAAACTAATGTCAGACAAAGGTTCTTCACATAACATTTATACTTCAGCTACAAATCCCAAGCTGAAACTTTAAAAACATTTTGTATCAATTATTTTGCAGAAACATTTTGATGACATTGCAGTTCATTATCATGGTTAAAATTATTGCCAATTTTACAAAAAAAAAGTCTATTTCAATAATTCTTGGTATATATGAAACTGTAGCTAGAGTAATTTTTCTAATGGCTAAAAAGGTTTTAGTCTTTTGTCAGCAAGTGCTGTGGTTAAAATATTTCAACCACAGATTCTTCTTATTTCATCCAAGTGCAGCCCAGTCCCTGAATGAGTGCAGAGGTAGAGGAGGGACACTGTGCCAGTCAGCAGAGAATTCTGAATCTACTCAGAGGACATAAGCCTAATTACTCACCTATTTCACTTGACACCTAGAAAGGCTGTGTTGAGAAAACTTTTGTGAGTTTTTTTTAAAAAGCGTCTCTAAGCCCTGGCTGGCATAGCTCAGTGGATTGAACGCGGGCTGGGAACCAAAGTGTTGCAGGTTCGATTCCCAGCCAGGGTACATTCCTGGGTTGCAGGCCATAACCCCCAGCAACCGCACATTGATGTTTCTCTCTCTCTTTCTCTCTCCCTCCCTCCCTCCCTTCCCTCTCTAAAAAAAAAAAAAAAAAAAAAAAAATAACTCTTAAAAAAAAGTGTCTCTAAGATAAAATTTTTTAAAGATTTTCTTTATTTAATTTTGAAGAGAGGGGAAGGGGGGGACAGAAACATAAATAAGTTGCTTCTCATACACACACCTACCAGGGACCGAACCCACAACCCAGGCATATGCTCTGACCAGGAATCAAACCCGCAACCATTCAGTTCACAGAACGACACCCAACCAACTGAGCCACTATGGTCAGGGCTCCAAGATAAATTTTAACAAGCATAATAACCAAGTACTAGTTCCCTATTTGATTTTCCCACAAAATCTGAGCTGTTTGACAAATAAGCAGCTTCACCAAAAATCCAAGGACATGGTAGAGTAAAGATGCAGCAAAATCAGCCTAACTACAGAGTAAATTAAAAATTGAAGACCTTCAGTTCAAAACAATTCATATAAGGTGTACTGAGACTTGTCCAGAATACACAAAGCAAAATGGAAGATGCGTCCATGTTTCTGAATAACGTTGCAGAAGCAAAATCACTATGGAAACCTGCATATTTTGACCCGAGGCTCATCCAAATTGCATTATAGTCAAAGTTTGTGACAAAGAGAGAACATTTCAGAAACTTGCAGTGACATCCCTGGCTCTCCTGAGGGTCAAAGCACACCCAGCAATAGGAGTGGGGAACTAGGACTGTGTTCCTAAACGTTTTGGTCTCAGAATCCCTTTACCTCTTAAAAATTACCAGGGACCAGTCAGAACTTTCTTAATTTGCTTTTAATCTATCAATATTTACCATATTAGGAATTAAAAGAATTTTTTAGATATGTTCATATGTTACAGAAAAGACAACTCAAACAGCTTTGGGGTTTGTGGAGTTTCATTCATGCATGCAGACCCAGAGGAGACAGATTCCACATTCTGGGCTCCGAGCTCAGGCGGGGGCTGGCTTATATTCTTGTTACAAAGGCAGAAGGAGGAGGGTGCAGGAGTGCAGCTGCTGAAAGCGGGCACACAGAAGCAGAAAGCGGAGGTTAGCATACGACCTTGAGATAACTGCTTATCTGGGAATGGCTGCTGTCTGAGAGTGGCTGCTGTTCAGCTATGTCCTGTCACACATGAACTTATACAAAATTATAAAAGCCGTACTACACATTAACGTAAGTAACATCTTTTTTTTATGACAAAGAATTATATCTCCCTGAAAGTGGTGGGGAGTGTGGCATTGTTTCACGTTTTTACACTACCCTTTATGTCTAGCTCAAAAGCAGCTGGTCACTCATATCTGTTTCTGCATGGAATCCACTGCATGTCCTTTTTGACTGAAGTATATGAGGAAAATCCAGACATACAAATGTGTTATAAAAGGAAGGAGCATTTTAACAACCTTTTCGGGTAATTATGGCTATTCTTAGTTGATACTACACCAACATTTAATAAGTGGCAGATGTTTTAAAATAGCAGTTGCAGTGTGAAATATGAAATGCTATCAATGAAGTGTTCACACTGTTACAATAAAATCTATTGGTCCATCTTTCACTTAAAATGATCTTTCCCCATTCTTGGTTTTGTAACATTATATGTTGGTTATTTGAAAATATGATTCACCCACTCATGAAGATAATCCACATGTTGACACTTTAATTATACAATATAAAACAAACTACATTGGCTCATATCACCAATGATCTCATAAGTATTTAAGTTGTAGGAAGCTGTCATGCTCAGTATCCAACCATGTGCTAAGAAAAAGAGAGACATTTATTGAAGAAGATACAAGGTACAAGAAACATTGTACATAGGACAATGATGTCTCAGTCACCTTCAAAGGAGATACACTGGGACCTTACATAGTTCTAATTGCCATCAGCTACCCTGGTGTATTTCCCTGAATTTCACTGATGGTCTGAAATCTCTTTCCTTTCAAAGGTGATTTTAGTTTTGGGAAAAGCCAGAAGTCTCAGGGTGTCAAATCTGGGCCATAGAGGGGCTGAGTCACCTGGGTGATTCAATGTTTTGTAAAAAAAATCTCTGCACAAGACGTGATGCATAAGCAGGTGTGGTGTCCTGATAAAGCTGCCAATCAACAGTTGCTCATGGCTACAGCCATCTGAATCATTCGAATAGTTTTTGCAGAGGAATGTTCAAGCTTAATGCAAGCTTTGATGCAGATTCATTGCTCTACTCACTGTCATTTTGAATTTGACAGCCACACAGTATACATGCTCACTCAACAGCATCCACAGCTTTCACTCACTAGTGAAGTCACCATTCACACATGCTCATTCCAGTCCACTCTGCTTGGTTGCCAGGTTACATCGATGTCACACAACTGTTCTTGTTATATTAACAATGGTTGGACTTTTTCCAGGCAGACCTTGTAAAAGTTTTACAAAATTCTAATTTTTATATTTAAAAACTCAAATTATCATTGGCAACAAACACTGTTAGTCATTTTCCTCATAGTAGCAATAGTCTGGTTTAATACATTTTTCAGAAAATGTCTGCCAAATACTCAACTCTGAATAACCACAGTGTGTCTGTCTGTTGTTCTTTCAAGTAAAAACTGTGTTCAGTGGGAAAGTTGACAGTTAATTTTCTTTCAACTCAAACAATAGAACAAGTATTTTCCTCCAGACAATAATCATATTGGTTACACAACACATGTGTCTCATGCATACTCCCCATTTTGTTACACACAAGTTTCTTAAAAGTTGCACACTCAAGGATGGAGACAAAGTAAAATCAGTGATTTTTATTGCCCTGATCTAGCATACTTTTAAGTGAACTGGCTTTTTCTTTTTTTGGTCTTAACTGTTAGTGCATGGTGGTGAAAAATATAATAATGACTAGTACAATTTATTGCCACTGATTTGATCTATAATAAGGCACTGGGTTGTTTTTCTCATTATTGCTTTTTTCACCACCAGAGAAATGTCAGTGCAAAGAAAAAGGAAATAACGTCTTAGCATTGTTATGAAAATAGTTTTGACTGCATACATCCCTTGCAAAGGTCTGAGACACTCATGGATCCACAGACCAGACTTGGAGAACCAGACTATGAGAAGCTGTAAAGTAGAGCAAGGGAGATGACATGCTTTGCTCCCACCAGTACAGTATAGTACAGCTAGATCTGATTTCAGAACCCCTCCTTGAGAGTGCCCAGCCCCATTATAGGCTACGCCCACCGTGCTGTCTCCCAGCCTATTTCTGTCTCCGTAAAGGCCTTTGCCTCTATCAGTGAAACTAGCTAGTTAAATCAGAGGTGACAAAAATATGCTATGCGGAAGCCCTTTTCTCCCTAGTGAGTGCCCATAAAGCACTAATACTCTTGTTTTCAGTCAGCCTGGAACTGCCTCAAAAACTACTCAATCCAGGTGCAATTAGCCGTAATCAATCAATCAATAAATAAATCGACCAGGGCTAACAACAGACTGAAATTTCTCAGTCCTCATCTAAATCATTACAAAGCAAGTGTGTGAGGTAAGAGGGTGAACCTCTTTCTTTCTTCTTTACAAATACAAAAGAAGTTTTCCCGGAAGAGATGTAGATAGCTCCAAGTGGTGGCATTACCTAGAAAAAGTAATCCTTAAGAGTTGATCCCAACAGACCAACTGGTTTCCTTGAATTTATTACTAGTCCAACAGCCTATTAGATGCTTCCTGCCTACCACAAAACTCTTCCTAGTATCTGTTTGCATATTTCCAAATTATACTTTGCTGTCTAAACATAGTTAGGGCTCCTTAGTCACTGCAACAACTTCCCTGACTCTCACCTTATGCTCTTTCTGCCCGAAAACTTCTGATATTTGACCAGGTTCTTCCTTATGTTGCACTGGCCATAAAGTTTAGGGCATTTGAAGATATTTTAGAAGCTAGAACAAAAAGCGGGCTTCAGGAACAGAAATATCTGGATGTGGACAATGAACAAAGTGTCAGGGGGTTGAGATTCTATTTGAATGTCCAAACATATGTTCACGAGCCTGCTTGTTATGCCTCACTGTTTTCAGGTAGAGAATCAGATTCTGGAAGAGTGCAACCTTGGCCTTGTTCATTAAAATACAGTTTTTATCTTGTTAATTTTTTTCCTGTTTCTCAGGATCTCAAATGAAAATTTTGATGGAAAATATTATTTTATATAATTGTTCTTCACTATGTTTTTCAATTATTCACATATTTCTGCCCTCATTACTTTAGTTATCATTACAGTAACATTATTCTAGAGATAAGAATTCTTGTTACATACTTTCTACACTAGAAACTCCCAATCGGTTCTTATTTAAAATTATTCTCCTGACAATCTACCAACACAAAAGATAAATCAAGCAGAGTTCATTGATACTCAAACAGAATTTGCAACTAGAGCCTCACAAATAGAGGACAAATCCATATTTCCTCCTAACTTGGAGAATTTTTCCTGCTAGAGTTAAACTGCCAATGTCTTCTGAAAGCCAAAACAAAACAAAACAAAATGTACTTTGTTAAAATCCCTTCCCAGGAGAAAACACACACACTCACACACAAATGGACACAGAGACGTGAATTTAGCTTTTAAAGACCAAAAGTTATCAGTTTTATTTAGTATTTTACTCAACCCTGGTGCAAAATTATACCCTTGCTTCATTTTAAAAAGTCACATTCTTATTCATTTGTTGTCTTTATTGGATGACTTTCACTTCTCTGAGTTTTTAAGATTGTTATCCATTGCTATACCTTGACATAAGCTAAAATACTTTCTGCTTAAAATACCCTTACTAGTTACCTCTGGTCAAAGTGTCATTCTTTCATTGAGCTAATCTCTTCTGTGGAGCCTTTCTGTTCAGGGGTTGTTTTCCTCCCCTGCACCCTTCCTCTAATCTATGTGCAGTGCCGTCACACATGGAACTCCCACACTGCTCGTACTCAGTGTCCTCCATCACACCACTTAGAATATCGTGACACACCCACCCTTCTCTTCTGCTAGACTCTTTGTGGTGTTCTTCAGGGCAAGGACCATGTTTTACTCATTCTTATCATTTCAGTACAGTATCAGACCTAGTCTAGATGTTAATAAATAGTGAATGAATTTTGAGTTTTACTACTTTCTGCATTTAATTTACTTCACATTTCTTTTTAGGTTTCAATTTTTTCTTATTCTCTTTATCTTAATGATCTCAGAGTGGAAACAAACAAACCATTAGAGACTCAGGAAACCACTTTGGTTTTCAGATCTGTATGATGGAGCTAGATACACAAATCTATTTTAAAAGCCTATAGTAAAAATAAACTTCTTACTCTCTTCAGAGGAAAATGCTAAATAAATAAAAAAGGGGTTCAGTTTGGAAAACCATTTTGCAGTTTTTAATAAAGTCAGACATTGTTGAGTACAAATAAAAACTTGGCCAGGTATTCCTTCAGCAAAAATTATTTATTCAGGATAAAGAAAGAATTGCCATCTTCTCCATGCAGCCACGGTGAGCCATGTGCAAGAAGAATGTGACACAAAGAGCAGGAAGCTCTTTTATAGAGGGGACAGGAAATGGGAAAGGGGGTGCTGTTATGGTCATGGAGTCCTGTTATAACCACAGAGTTCTTCCTCTAGGGCTTTCAAGACTGAAAAAGGATGTGAGAGTTCTTCCTATAGGCCCTCCCAATTCCTGTCACATACCTACCTATCTATCATCAAGCAATGCTAACCCTAGGCATTTACCCAAAATATGAAAAACATATTCACAAAAATATTTATGGCCACTTTATTCACAGTAGCAAAAATTGTAAATAACTCAAATTTTCATCAACAGGAGAATGTATAAAATAAATTGTGGTATAGTCATATAGTATAATACTACTTAGCAATAAAAATGGAATTGAACTATTGATGCATCCAACAAAATGATCAAATCTCAAAAACAGAAAGCTGAACAAAAAGAGCTAGACAGAAAGAGTATGTATGGTTTGGTACTGTTTATATGAAATTTAAGAACAGGTAAAACTAATCTGTGGTTATAGAAATCAGAATATTGGATGGTTCTGGTGAGGAAAGGGATTATCTGGAAAAGGAGCACCAGGAATTTTCCATGGGGATGGCAATGTTCTATATCTTGATTGGAAATATTGGTTATAAGATTGTATAGATAAATGTAGATATACACATATATCAAAAGTCACCCAGTTGCACAATTTAGGACATGTGCATTTTGGTATGTATATTTTAAAAAATTTATCCCAATCTGTCTCTTTGTGTATGTGTATACACACACACACACACACACACACACACACTAAATCAAGAATGATGTACCACATTTAAAAGGCTGGGCCACAGCAAAAATACACTTACTTTTGGAATTCATTTTGGTGTACTATTATTTTTATTTTCTTAATATGCTTTTCTTAAGACAATAGAAGTATAATTTTGGTACATTTAGCCTGGATCAACTGATAGCATATAAATAACAGAATATGGTAACAAAACAGAAAGATTGATGTGGAATTAAATTTTTCCTATGATGAAAACTTTTAAAAAGTTAACTTAAATAAACACGGTGGCCAAGTAGGTGGAAGCTACACTAACATCCTCCCAGCACCAGATTGGAACTACAACTGAAGTGTAGAAAAAAAATCATCCTGAATAACCAACTGAACAATTAGCTCTAGAGAAGCCCTATAACTAAGGACAACAGAAGAAACAACATTACTAAATCAAGACTCGTAGGAAGTGAGGAAGCGTAAGAGGGCTGGCGCAGCTGAATTTCTGGAGGGATAGTTCAGTACCTGGGGGGTTCCCCCTGAGAAGGGGGAACCTAAACCCCAAGCTGGGCTCCTCAGCCTGGAGCACCAGAACTAGGAAAGGAACCGAAATAACATCCAACTGTGAAAAGCAGCAGTGTTCTGTCCACCAGGGAGAGAAAGCTAGAGATGCCGAGAGCTTCTTAAAGGGCCAACACACTAAGTATCATTTGTAGCCACTTACTCTGGGCTCCAGCAGTGGGAGGGCAGAGTGGATTAGAAACAAGTGAGGGAAGTCTGGGAAAGGGTTGAAGGGTCAGCTGCTAGGATCTCATGCTCAGCCATTTCCCATACTGCAGGAGCCAGTATGGGAAATGACCTGAGGCAGACAACTCCCCTCCAGATAGCATCAGCCATGGGGGAAGCAGTAGCCCCACCCACAGGAAACCCTCTCACTCCATCCTGTGTAGCTTAAATTTGGCTGCTGAGGAATGTAGCTGGAGGCATTTTCAGTGATTAAACCTAACAGAAACCCTGCAGGCAGAGCAGGATCCCTGGGAGCTATGAGACTTTATCTGACCATACCCCAAGCCCAGTGCTGGTAAAGATGGCCTTGGTGTGCAGCTTGGTCCTTTCCACAAGCACCCAGGCCCAGCAAAGGGAGCCACAACATGTGGGTCACTAATAGCTCCAAACAGGTTGCCCAGGGCTAGTCACAGGCAGCATCTGACATAGGGTTGCAAAGGCAGCCAAAACAGGAAGACAAAGACACAGGCCTGAAATTAAGGAACAAGAAATTCTCCAGAATTAAAGAACAATAATTCTCCATATTATTATTTCTCCAGAAGGAAAAATAATATGGAGACAATTTATCAGTTATAGAGTTTAGAATAATGATTATAGGGATACTTAACAGCATGACATAGAAGACATAGAAACCATAAAAAAGGACCAGTCAATAATAAAGAATGCAATATCTGAAATAAATAATACACTGGAAGGAATAAATGGTAGGTTAGATGAAGCAGAGGATAGAATCAGTGTTTTGGAAAACAAGGTAGAAAAACTATCCAGGCAGAGCAGCAAAAATAAAAAAAAAATTTAAATAAGAGTTTAAAAAACATTTGGGACAACATGAAGTGTAGCAACATCCTCATCATGGGGATACCAGAAGGAGGAGAGAGTGGGCAAGGGATTGAAAACATATTTGAAGAAATAATAACTGAAAACTTCCCTAACCTGGTGAAGGAAAAAGACACACAAATTCAGGAAGTGCAGAATCCCAAATAATTGGATTCAAAGAGGACCACACCAAGACACATCATAATTAAAGTGTCAGAATTTAAAGACAAGGAGAGAATCTTAAAAGCCACAAGAGAAAAGCAGTTATCCACAAAGGAACTCTCATTAGACTGTTGTATGATTTCCCAACAAAATGTTTCAGGCCAGAAGGGACTAGCATGAAATATTCAAGGTGATGAAAAGCAAGGACCTACAACCAAGGCTCATTTACCCAGCAAGGCTATCATTTAAAATTGAAGGAGAAACAAAGAGCTTCCCAGATAAGAAAAAGCTAAAGAGTTTGTTACCACTAAACAAGTATTTCAACAAATGTTAAAGGGCTTGCTTGGATACGGGGAAAGGAGGAGAAGGAGAAGAAAGAAGAAGGAGGAGGAGGAGGAGGAGGAGAAAAGGAAGAGGAAGGAGGAGAAGAAAAGGAAGAAGGAGGAGAAGAAGGAGGAGGAGGAGGGGGAGGAGGGGAAGGAGGAGGAGAAGAGGAAGAGGGGGAGAAGAGGAGGAGGAAGAGGAAAATATTTAAAAAATAAAATGGCAATAAGTGCATATCTATCAATCACTTTACATGTAAATGGCTTAAATGCTCCAATTAAAAAACATAGGGTGGCTAAATGGATAAGAAAATAAGATCCATGTATATGCTGTCTTCAAGTGACCCATCTCAGAAAGAAAGATACACACATACTAAAAGTAAAGGAACAGGCAAAATATTTCATGCAAATGGAAAGGAAAGAAAGCTCAGGTATACTTATAACTGACAAAATAGACTTTAAAATCAAGGTTATAGTAAGAGCCAAAGAAGGATACTACGTCGTGATAAAGGGAACAATCCAACAAGAGGATATAACCCTAGTAAACACTTATGCACTCAGCATAGAGTATGTAAATATGTAACATAAATCTTGATGGACATAAAGGGAGAGATCAACAGAAATATAGTCATATTAGGGGGTTTTAACACCCCATTGACTTCAGTGGATAGATCTTCCAGACAGGAAATCAACAAGGAGAGAAACCTTTCACCAGACTCATAAAAGAAAAAAGAGGGAGGACCCACTCTGACTGGTGTGGCTAGGTGGATTGAGTGCCATCCAGAGAACCAAAGGGTCACTAGTTCAATCCCCAATCAGGGCACATGCCTGGGTTGCCGGCCAGATTCCCAGTTGGGGGCACATGAGAAGCAACCACACAATGATGTTTCTTGCCCTCTCTCCCTCCCTTCCCCTCTCTCTAGAAATAAAGAAATAAAATCTTTAAAAAAGAGAGAGAGAGAGGACCCAAATAAATAAAATCAGAAATTAAAGAGAAGAAATAACAGTAGACACCAAAGGATTATAAGATTTAATGAATAAGTATATGCCAACAAACTGGACAAACAGCAAAAATGGATAAATTCCTAGAAACATACTTCTTCCAAAGCAAAATCAGGAGAAATCAGAGAATCTGAGTAGACAAATTACATCTAGTAAAATTGAAGCAGTAATCAAAAAACTCCCAACACACAAAAGCCCTGGACCAAATGGCTTCACAGGTGAATTTTACCAAAAACTGCAAGAAGAACTAATAGCTCTCCTTCTTAAATTATTCCAAAATATTTAAGAGGAGGAAGACTCCCAAACTCATTTTATAAGGCCAGCATTATCCTAACTCCAAAACCAGATAAAACCACTACAAAAAGGAAAATTATAGGCCAATATCCCTGGTGAACATAGATGCTAAAATCCTTAACAAAATATTAGCAAACTGAATACAGCAATACATCCAAAAGATCATACACTATGATCAAGAGGGAATTATTTTGGGGATGCAAGTTTGGTACAACATTTGCAAATCAATAAACATGATACACTACATAAACATAAGGATAAAAAACACATGATCATATCAATAGATGCCGAAAGAGCATTTGATAAAATCGAACACCCATTTATGATACAAACTCTCAGCAAAGTGGGATTAAAAGGAACACACCTAAACATAATAAAGACCATAGAAGATATCCACTGTCAGCATCATACTCAATGGGCAAAATCTAAAATTTTTCCCATTAGGATCACAAACAAGACAAGAATGTCTACTTTCACCTCTCTTATTCAACATAGTACTGGAAGTCCTAGCCTTGACAATCAGATAAGAATAAGAAATAAAAGGCATCCAAGTTAGAATGGAAGAATTAAAACTATCATTATTTGCAGATAACATAATACCCTAAAGATTCCACAAAGAAACTACTAAAACCAATAAATGAGTTTAGTAAAGTAGCAAGATACAAAATTAATATTCAGAAATCAGTTGTATTTTTTATGCCAATAATGAACTATCAGAAAGGGAAATTAAGAAAACAATCCCACTCACAATTGCTTCAAAAAGAATAAAATCCCAAGGAATAAACTAGACAAGGATGTAAAAGACCTGTACTGGTAAAATTATAAGACACTGGACAAAGAAATTGAAAAAGATACAAATCAGTGGAAGCACATACCATGTTCATAGTTAGGAATAATTAACATCATTAAACTGTCCATACTACTCAAAGCAATCTATAGATTCAACACAATTCCTATCAGGATTCCAAAGACATATTTTACAGAACTAGAATAAATATTTCAAAAATTCATAAGGAACCAAAAATGGACCTAATGGCAACAGCAATCATGAGAAAGAAAAACAGTTGGATGAATCATGCTATCTAATATAAAACTATACTAAAAGGTCATAGTAAGTAAAACAGCATGGTACTGGCATAAAAACAGACACATAGATCAATGGAACAGAATAGAGAGCCTAAAGTAACCCACAACTTTATAGTCAATATTTGACAGAGGAAGCAAGCACATACAATGAGCTAAAGATAGTTTATTCAATAAATGGTATTGGGAAAATTGGACAGATACATGCAGAAAAATGAAATTAGACCACCTTCTTACACCACACACAAGAATAAATTCAAAATGGATTAAAGACTTAAATATTAGACCCAAAACAATAAAAGTCATAGAAAAAACATAGGCAGTAAAATTTCAGAATTGCTTGTAGCAATACTTTTTTCTGCTATATCTCCTCAGACAAGGGAAACAAAGGAAAAAAATACCAAATGGGGTTACATCAAACTATAAAGCTTTTGCACAGAAAAGGAACCATCTAAAAAATAAAAAAGACAACCCATGGAGTGGGAAAACATATTTACCAATATGCCTGATAAGTGGTTAATACTCAAAATTTATAAAGAACTTAAAATTTATAAAACTCAACACCAACAAAACAAACAGTCCAATTAAAAAATAGACAAAGAACATAAATACTTCTCCAAAGAGAACATGCAGATGGAAAATAGGCATATGAAAGATGTTTAACATCACTAATCATCAGAGAAATGAAAATTAAAACCATAATGAGATATCACCTCACACCAGTCAGAATAGCTATTAATAAATAAATAAAAAAAACAAGTACAGGTGAGATGTGGAGAAAAGGAAGCCCTTTTGGTAGAAATGCAGATTGGTGCAGGCACTTTGGATAGCAGTATGGAGTTACCTCAAAACATTAAAAATGGCATTGCCTTATGACCCAGTGATTCCACTTCTGAGAATTTATCCAAAGAAACCCAAACACTAATTCAAAAGAATATATGCACCCTTATATTTAATGAAGTGTTACTTACAATAGCCAAGATATGGAAGGAGCCAAGTGTCCATTATAGAAAAGTGGATAAAACAACTATGGGACATTTACACAGTGGAATAGTACTTGGCTGTAAAAAAAAAAGAAGGAGAAGAAGAAGAAGACAATGTTATCCTTTGTGACAATGTGGGTGGACCTGGAGAACATTATGCTAAGTGAAATAAGCCATTCAGAGAAGACAAATACCATATGATTTCACTCACATGTGGATTCTAATGAACTGAACTAACAAGCAAAATGGAGACAGACTCAGAGATAGAGGGCAGGTTGACGTTGCTGGGGAGATGGTTAGGGGATTGAGGGATATAGCAAAAAAAGAAAAAGGATTCATAGTTATGGACAACAATGTAGTGATTGGGGGGAGTGGGGTGGGTGGAGGTGAGGAAATAAGGGGAATAAATGGTAGTGGAAAAAAACACAATGAAAAAAGTTAACTAAAATAGAAGCAATTGTAAACACTTTGGTCACAAACATTTGTTTTGCTCTATAATTAAAAAATTTTATTAAATTTCTAGCTATTTAGATATGTAATGTATATATTTAGGAAACATGAAGATGAGAAAGAATGAGCCTTTGAAAGGCAAAGGGAACAGCATCCATAAAGCTCCTGGGGCTAGAAAGAACTTGGTAATGAAACTGAAGACAGGCAGTGGGAGCAACAAAGAACTTAAGGAACCAAGTGAATCTGAAAAGATAAGCAATAAGTGGTCTATAGAAGACCTTGTAAACTAAGATAAGTTTTGATTTTCTTATAAGAGCAATAGAAAGCCTTTGGGTGGCTTTAAGCAAGGATGTGATAGAATCAGGTTTACATTTTCAAAAGATCACTCTGATCAGAATGTAGAAAGTAGATAGAGTAGAGGCAGGACAGAGAAAAATGACCTTACAGGACCACTACTATTTCAGGTGGTAACAGTAGAGATGAAAGGAGATAGGCCCTCTGGAGATATACTTTGCAAGTGGAACTGGACAAAATTTGCTGCCAGATTGGATATGGAGAGGGTAAGGCAGAACTTAAAGATGAAAGCAAGGTTTTGCCATTTACTGACAAGGGGAAAACTGGCACAAAAACAGGTTTGGAGGTTAGAATCTAATGTTTTATTTGGACATTGTTGCGCGTGGGTCACCGGCCAGCAGTGACCATGGAACGCTGTGGATGGCTTGCCGAAAAACACGCAGGAAACAAACACATATGCACAGAGACAGACCAGTTTCTGTGGGGAAGTAGGGACGACATGGCCACCCCCCCTAGTGGGGAGGGCCTCGATTTACCGTCCATACATGCTTTTATTGGGCTCATTTTGCATAATAATTCAGGTAAAGTACAGTACTCATTGGGGGGAAGTAAGGAACTATAGAAAACAAGGAACTCTGCTGGTCTACTGAGTGGGGGTCAAAGAGCTGTAAGACTTGAAGGAACCAACTTCCTCCTTGGACCCCTCTCATTCAACTGAGAGCATTCTTAAACAAAGAAGGTTTCACAGTAATTTACATGTTCTTTCTTAGACCTGATCACCCAAGGAATCCGCTCTTTTTCAGCACAGAGCTGCACCACCCTGTCATTGTTTCAGGCTTAGGTGGGAACTAAGGCAATAAGGAGATTTTTCTCCCAGGTGATGAGAACTCAGGCTATGTCAAAGCCGAGGAGCGAGGGTCCATCACCCTCTTACGCTGCAGCCCCCCAAGTCCTTCTTTTGGGGGGGCCTCCCAAAGTGATCGTGCCTGGCTTAGGTCATTCCCCCCGTGGGGAATCTTACCCGTCTTTGGCTAACCGGCCAAGCTTTTGGGGGTTCAGCAGCAGAAGCAGCATTCCTGCCAGGGAGACAAGCCCTTGTCTCCCTGCTGGCTTACGGTTCCAAGGGCGTTCCCTTAGCCTTAGCCTAGGCGGGGGTTTCAGCTTCTGATACCAGTCAGGGCGGTTCCCAACAGGACATGTTATTTTTGAGATGCTAGAGGGTATCCAAGAAGAGATTGTCAGGCTGAAGAGAAGTTTTGAGGAGAGGCCTAAATGAAAGAAATAGATTTTATAGTTAGCAGGATTGATATGAAATTTAAAATTTTGGATGCAAATGGAAATCCTAGGAAAAAAAGCATATCTAGAGGAGATCAGTGGAACAATAGTCATGCACCATATAATATTTTGGTCAACAATGAACTTATATATAATGGTGGTCCCATAAGATTATAATGGAACAGAAAAATTGTCACCTAGTGATGTTATTTATAATTGTCATAATGTCATAGAGCAATGCGTTACTCATGTCTTTGTTTTTAAGATTTTATTTATTTATTTTTAGAGAGAAGGGAAGGGAGGGAGAAAGAGAGGGAGAGAAATATCAATGTGTGGTTGCTCCTCACATACCCCCTACAGGGGACCTGGCCCACAACCCAGACATGTGCCCTGACTGGGAATCAAACCTGCAACCCTTTGATCTACAGGCAGCCACTCAATCCACTGAGCCACACCATCCTGGACAGGGTTTTTAATAAGTATATTTTATTGATCATGCAATTACAATTGTCCTATTTTTCTCCCCTTTACTACCCTCCACCCTCCATATCCCCTCCCACCAGCATTCCTCTCACTTAGTTCTTGTCCATGGGTCATACATATAACCCATGTATGGGTTCCTCATACATGGGTTCTTTGGCTTCTCCATTTCCCATACTATTCTTGACTTTCCTCCGTCTATTTCATACCTACAAAATAGGTATAAAATAGGTACCTACAAAAATTTATGCTTCTTATTCCTGTACCTTTTCCCCCATTCTCCTTCTTCTCTCTTCTTACTAATAACCCCCCATGTAATGTCCATTTCTCAGGTTCTGTTTCTCTTCTAGTTGTTTGCTCAGTTTTTTTTAGGTTCAGTTGTTGATATTTGTGAGTTTGTTGTCATTTTACTGTTCATATTTTTTAATCTTCCTTTTCTCAGATAAGTCCCTTTAACATTTCATATAATAAGGGCTTAGTGATGATGAACTCCTTTACCTTGACCTTATCTGGGAAGTACTTTATCTGCCCTTCCATTTTAAATGATAGCTTTGCTGGATAGAGTCATCTTGAATGTAGGTCCTTGCCTTTCATGACTTGGAATACTTCTTTCCAGACCCTTCTTGCCTGCAAGATTTCTTTTGAGAAGTCAGCTGATAGTCCAATAGGAACTCATTTGGAGGTAACTATTTCATTTTCTCTTGCTGATTTTAAGATTCTCTCCTTATTTTTCATCATGGGTAATGTAATTATGATGTGCCTTGGTGTGTGCTTCCTTGGGTTCAACTTCTCTGGGACTCTCTGAGCTTCCTGGACTTTTTGGAAGTCTATTTTCTTTGCCAGATTGGGGAAGTTTACCTTCATGATTTTTTCAAATAAGTTTTGCAATTCTTATTCTTCCTCTTCTCCTTCTGGCACACCTGTGATTTAGATGATGGAATCTTTAAAATTGTCTTGGAGTTTCCTAAGCTTCTCTTCATTTGTTTGAATTCTTGTTTCTTCATTCTGTTCTGGTTGAATGTTTATTTCTTCCTTCCACTCCAAATGGTAGATTTGGTTTCCTGGTTTCCTTTCCTTCACTCTTGGTTCCCTGTATATTTTTCTTTATTTCACTTTGCATAGCCTTCCTCTATTTTGTGAACATGCTCAGTCATTTTTATGAGCATCCTGATTACCAGCCTTTGAACTCTGCATCTGATATGTTGGCTATCTCTTTGTCGCTTAGTTCTATTTTTGGAGCTTTGATCTTTTCTTTCATTTGGGCCATATTTTTTTTCTCTTGGTGCACCTGTTACATTGTAAGGGGCAGAGCCTTAGGTATTCACCAGGTTAGGGCAACCCTGGTCACTGTGTTATGGTGCTGTATGTGGGGGAGGGGTTCAAGAGGGAACAATGCCATTTACTTGGCTCTTGTTCAGCTCTCAGTCACTTCCCCTGCTACCCACAAGCAAATTGGGCCCTTCTGCTGTGATTCCCAGGCGGGTGGGTTTGTGTATGTTCTAGGACCCTGTGGGTCTCTCCAACAAACTCTCCTGTGAGGCTGGGACTTTCTCCTGCAGCCAAAACCCCCATGGGTTTTTACAGCCAGAGGTTTTGAGGTTTTATTTCCCTGCACTGGAACCATGGGTTGCATGGTCTGTCTTGCTCCCCAGTTGTTCCTCCCGGTTTATCTGCATGCAAATGTGGAACCACCTGGTCCTCCAGTCACCACCTTGCCATGTGTCCTCTGTACCTGGCTGCCCATCTCTGTCCCTCCTACCAGTTTGAATGAATGTTTCTTCTTTAGCTCCTTGGTTCTCAGACTTCCATATAGTTCAATTTTCTGGCAGTTCTGGTATTTTTTGTTTTCCTTCTTTTGGTTGTGTGAGGAGGCAAAGTGTATCTACCTATGCGTCCATCTTGGCCAGAAGTCATTCCTGTTTTTTTTTAAAGTGATTTTTGTGTAAACAAAAGTACTGCATTGCCAGCTGTATAAAACTATAGCATATACAATTATAGTAGTAGGCTATACCATCTTGGCTTCTGTAAGTGTACTTTATGATGTTCCCGCAATGATGAAATGGCCTTATGAGACATTTGTCAGAATGTATCCCTTTGTTAAGTGATGCATAACTGTGATTCCAAGTCCTAAGGAAGTCTATTACTTAAAGAACAAGGAGATAAGGGGAAGCCAGTAAAACAGCCTTCAGAGTATTCAGGAAGGATAATGTTTCAAGGAGGAAGGAGTGGCCAACAGAGTCTAAGCTACCAAGAGATTAAGAAAGACAAGAACAGGGAATGTCTTTTGGTTTTGGCAAAATGGGAGCATTTGATAACCTTGACAAGAGCAGTTTTAGTGGCATGATTGGAGCAGAAGTCAGATTAAACTGAAAACAGAAGGGGAGATGAGGAAGAGTTAACAGGGTTTGGGTATTAGGTAAAACCACATTGCTGAAATCTTACAGTTATTGATGTACAAAGCCAGTAATTTCATATGATTCTGTTTTTAAAAGCTTGATGGAAGAAAATATGGTGCAATAGATGGCACCATATTTGTACATATTTAGAGCATATTTGTACACTGATAAAAATCAAGTAGTCATCACCTGAAAGAAAGATGAACAAAAGAGACAGAAGATTTGATAATCAAAGAAAAATGTGAAACAGTCTTTACATGCATAGGTAAGCACACTAACTCCAGAACTCCAGTGGAGAATGCTAATACTACTCAGTATACATTTGAGAATGGTTGATCATGAACTTGTGGCAGGGGCTAAAAACTCAAATGTCTACAGGCAAAGCCAGGTAAACAACTGAAGCAGGCTGAGTGGACACACAGACACTGAAATTAAAGGGATGGAAAAAGACATTCCATGCAAGTGGAAACAACAGAAAAGCTAGAGTAACAGTACCTGTGTGAGATAAAAATAGACTTTAAAACAAGGACTGTAACAAGAAACACAGAAGAGCAATTCATAATGATAAATGGACACAGCCAAGGCAGTGCTAAGAGGGAAATTAAAAGAAATACAGGCCTACCTCTAGAAACAAGATAAATATCAAATAAACAACCCAACCTTAAACCTAAAGAAACTAGAAAAAGAAGAACACACAAAGCCCAAGTGAGCAGAAGGGAGGAAATAAACACCAGACTGGACATAAACTAAATAGAGACTTTTAGAAAAACTCCAGAAAATATCAGTGGAACTAAGAGCTGGTTCTTTGAAAAGATAAACAAAACTCATAAACCTTTAACCAAACTTATCAAGAAAAAAAAGAGAGGGGATCCAATTTTTTTAAAAAAATTGGAAATGAAAGAGAAGTAACAACTGACATGACAGAAATACAAAGGATTATAAGAAAATACTATGAACAACTATGTGCCAACCAATTGAACAACCTGGAAGAAATGAATAAATTCCTAGATACAATCTTCCAAGACTAAATGAGAAAGAAACAGAAAATTAAACAGACCAATAACTGCTATAGAAATTGAATGAGTAATTAAAAAAGACTCCTAAGAAACAAAATTCCTAGACCAGATGGCATCACATATATTTTACCAAACATTCAAAAAATAATTAATACCTTTCTCAAATTATTCCAAAAATGTGAAGAAGATGGAAGGCTCCCTCATATTATAAAGCCAGCATTATCCTGATACCAAAGCCAGACAAAGACACTACAAAAATAATTATAGGCCAACATCCTTGATAAACATAGATGTAGAAATCCTCAACAAATTAGCAAAGCAAATTCAGCAGTACATTAAAACCATCAAACACCATGATCAAGTGGGATTTGTTTCTATAATGCTAGGTTGATTCAATATCCAGAAATAAATTATTGTGACATACCTAAACAAAATGAGGTAACAACCATATGATCATGCCCTGGCCAGGTGGCTCATTTGGTTGGAACGTAATTCCATATACCAAAAGGTGTGCGGGTCTGATTCCCTGGTCAGGGTACATATCCAGGTTGTGGGTTCGATCCCCAGTTGGTACATGTTGGTGAGGCAGCCAATCAATGTTTCTGTCTTCTTTCTCTCTTCTCTCTCTCTCACCCTCCCTCTCCTTCTCCCTCTCCCTCCCCTCCTTCCTCTCTCTCTAAAATCAGTTAGAAAACATATCATTGTGTAAGGATTAAAAAAACTATATGATCATATCAATAAATACAGAAAAGCATTTGAGAAAATCCAACCTTTATTTATGATAAAAATTCTCAGTAAAGTAGGGATGAGGGGATCATACCTCAACATAATAAATGCTATATATATGATAAACCCAGAACTAACATCATGCTTAATGGTAAAAAGCTAAAAGATTTTTAAGATCAGGTACAAGACAAGGTACCTGTCCACTTTTACCACTTTTATTCAACACAGTATTGGAAGTCCTAGACACAGCAACCAGACAGGAAAAAGAAATAAAAGGCATCCACACAGGAAAGAAAGAAGTAGAACTGTCATTATTTGCAGATGACATGATACTATATATAGAGCACCCTGAAGATTTTATGAAGTAACTATTAGAATAAATGAATTCAGTAAAATAGCAGAATACAAATTAATATTCAGAGATTAGCTGCATTTTTATATACCAATAATAAACTATCAGAAAGAGGAATTAAGAAAACAATCCCATTTACAATTGCATGAAAAGATATTAAATACTTAGGAATGAATTTAACCAAAGAGGTAAAAGACCTATACTCAGAAAACTATAAGAAATTGAAGAAGACACAAATAAATGGAAGGATATACCATGGGTAGGAAGAATTAACATTATTAAAATGTCCATGAAGAATTAACATTATTAAAATGTCCATACTACCCAAAGTAATCTACAGATTCAATGCACTCCCTATCAAAATACCAATGTCAGTTTTCACAGTACTAAAATGAATAATCCTAAAATGTATATGGTAACATAAAAGACCCTGAAGAGCCACAGAAATATTAAGATAGAAGAGCAAAATTGGAGATACCACACTACCTAATATCAAACTACACTACAAGGCTATAATAATTGACTACATGGTATTGGCATAAAAACAGACATAGAGATCGATGGAAAAGAATGGAGAGCCCATAAATAAAACCATGCTTATATGTAAAATTGATCTATGATGAAGAGGGCAAGAGTATACAGTGGGGTAAAGATAGTCTCTTCAATAAATGCTTTTGGGGAAAACTGGACAGATACATGGGAAAAAATAAAACTACTTTCTTACAGCTACCCAAAAATAAACTCAAAATGGGTTAGAGACTTAAATGTAAGACCTGAAACCATAAATCTCCAGGAAGAAAACAGAGGCAGTAAACTCTTTGGCACAGGTCTTACCAATTTTTTTTCTTTTTGGCTATGTCTATTAGGACAAAGACAACAAAAGCCAAGTAAATGGGACCACATCAAACTAAAAAACTTTTGCACCACAAAGGAAACCATCAACAAAACAAAAAGACAACTAACTGAATTTGAGAAGACATGTTTGCAAATTATATATCTGATAGGAAATTAATACTCCCAAAATATAAAGAATTCATACAGCTCAACATTGACAAAGAATCCTATTTAAAAATGCACAGATGACCCAAACAGACATTTCTCCAAAGAGGATATACAGATGACCAACAGACATATGAAAAGATGATTAACATCACTAATTATCAGGCTTTAATACAAATTAAAACCACAATGAGATATTGCTTCACAACTGTCAGAATGGCTACCATCAATAAATCAACAAACAAATGTTGGCAAGGATGTGAAGAAAAGGGAAACTTCATGCACTGTTGGTGGGATTGTAAATTGGGGCAGCTACTATGTAAAACAGTATGTAGTTTCTTCCCAAAATTAAAAATAGAACTACCATATGACCCGGCAATTCAACTTCTGGGGATTTATCCAAAGAAATCCAAAACACTAATTCAAAAATATATATGCACCCCTATGTTCATTGCAGCATTACTTACAATTGCCAAGATATGGAAGCAACCTAAGTTTCCATCAACGGATGAGTGGATAAAGAAGTTGTGGTACATGTATACAATAGAATATTACTCAATCATAAAAAAGAATGAAATATTTCCATTTATAAGAACATGAGTAGATCTAGAAAACATAATGCTACCTTAAATAAATTAGCCCAAGAAAGGCCAATATCATGATTTTACTTCTATATGGAATCTAAAAACCAAAATGAATGAACAAACGTGGACCTGGAGATTATTATACTAAGTGAAATAAGCCAGTCAGAGAAAGACAAATGCCATATAATGTCACTTATATGTGGAATCTAATGAACAAAATAAAATGATGAACAAAACAGAAACAGAGGCAATGAACACATGAAACAGACTGATGGCTGTCAGAGGGAATGGGGGAGGAGGGGGCTGGATGAAAGAAGGTGAAGGGATTCGCCAAAGAGTATATATACATAACCCATGCACACCGACAACAGTGTGGTGATGGCCAGAGGGAAGGGGATGTGGGGACTAGGACGAGGACAAAGGAGAGGTGGAAAGACATCTTCAATAATGTCAACAATAAGAAAAAAGAAAATGGCATAAATAAATAAATAAATAAATAAATGGACAAAGCAGAAACAAACTCAAATACGAAGAACAAATTGATGGTCACCAGATGAGAGGGATGTTAGACGGATGAGTGAAAAAGGTGAAAGGGATTAAGAAGCACAAATTGCCAGTTACAAAAATAGTCAGAAGCACGTACAGTACAGAACAGGAAATATTGCCAATAATATTATAATAACTATGTATGGTATTTGATGGGTACAGAATTATCATGGTGCTCATTTCATAAGGCACATAAACCTAATCATTATCTTGTATGCCTGAAACTAATATATTGTATGTCAACTATAATGAAAACGTAAATTTAAAAAATAATACTAGTTATTTTAAAAGTATGAAGTAAATTCCATTATTGGGGCATCCTACAAAATACCTGACCAGTACTCTTCCAAAGCTGACAAGTTCAGGAAAAACATAGAAAGTCTGAGAAACTGCCAAGGAGACATGGTAACTCCCTGGCATGGGGTATCCTGGATGGGATTCTGGAATAGAAAAAGGGAGGACATACAGAGGGCCCATAGACATATGAAAAAATGCTCAACATCACTAGTTATCAGAGAGATGCAAATTATAAACACAATGAAGTATCACCTTACCCCTGTCAGAATGGTGATCATTAATGAACCAACACATAACCAGTGCTGGTGAGGTTGTAGAGAAAAGGGAACCCTAGTGTACTGTTGGTGGAATGCAGACTGGTGCAGCCACTGTGAAAAACAGTGTGGAATTTTTTTAAAAAATTAAAAATGAACCTGCCTTATAATCCAGCGATTCCACTGCTGGAATATACCCCAAGGATCCTGAAACACCAATTCAAAAGAACTTACACACCTCTTTGTTCATAGCAGCACTACTTACAATAACCAAATGTTGGAAACAGCCCAAGTGTCCATCAGTAGATGAATGGATTAAAAAACTGTGGTACATTTACACAATGAAATACTATGCAGCAGAAGTAAGGGGCTCCTATCTTTCTGGACAGCATGGATGGACCTGCAGACTATCATGCTAAGTGAAATAAACCAGTGAAAATCAAATACCATATGACTTCACTTACAATTGGAACCTAATAAACAAAATAAACTGACCAGAAAAATACAGACATGGAGGCAGGGGACAGACTGATTGCTTTAGGAAAGGAGGAGAGGTGAAATGGTGGAAGGGGGAGGGACTAGTCAGAGAACATGTATGAATGATGAGTGTGGACATCACAACAGAGAGGAGACTGACTGTGGGCTAGAGGGGTGGGTTGGGTGGAGGGAAGCAGAAGGGAAAAATTGGGACAACTGTGATAGAATAAACAGTAAGAAAGAGGATATTATAAAAGTTAAAGAAGTCTGAATAAACTATAACAATTGCCTTCTGTATTTTCAATATCCAGCTTTAAAAGTTTTTCCTAAATTTGCATTTTATTCCCTTGACTACTTTCACGATATATGTATCTAACAATATGAAATATTGTTTTAAAACTGTACAAATTATCATACTACATATATTTTACATCATCCTCGTTATATTTCTGGGTTCATTCTTAACTTACTAGCGAATAATATTTCATTACATGAGTATCCCACGAAGTATTTATTCTCTTATTGATGGATGTTCCCAAATGTTTGCTTCTATTCACAGCGCTGTTATGTACATCACTGTCTACGTATCAAAGTTTCTATAAGATACATACTTCGGAATGCTGGGATTTAGTATTTGGACATTTTCAGTTCCACTAGATTTTGCCAAACTGCTTTCAAAGGCTGTAACATGTATGCATTTATCAGCCAGTGCGTAGTAGGTCCTGACGCATTTACGAGAAAAACTTTTGGGAGACATACACACTGGATAACATTCTTGCTTTAACCTTAGTTTTATTTTTGTGTCCATGTAGTCATTCCTATAAACAGCCAGCAGCTACGAGCCCTAAAATTCGATGTTCTACGACTAACCACAGAGTGATACCCAGAGACACAGACGTTGCGGCGTTATCTGACGCAAGACCGGACGTCCGCACGCTCAGGACGTCAGCGTTTTGTTTTACGTCCCCGAAAGCCCTTTTCCGGGCTGTCTGACAAGATCCAAGTATCAAGCTTATTTTTGTCGACTGCTTCTCTTTCGTAAGAAAGGAAAATATACTGACAGCCTCTTCTTTCTCTCAGAGGGGATTCTCTAGTCTTCTCTAAAAGGCCGTAGTCCAAGAAGAGCCCCTTCCGGCTGGCCTTTCCTTCAGGCAGTGCCGCTGGCAGCCCTCAGGGCCTCGTAAGGCGCGCGCCACCACCACGCCTCTTTCTTTTCGGCCGGAACCGCCATCTTCCAGGTAGAGTGTGTGCGCTTCTCTCGGCGAACTTGGTTGTGTTGAATTGTAACCCTGAGTCCTCTGAAGCTGCCCAGTGGGCCCAGGTATATTGTCTGGGTCCCTGTGGCATGGGTGGTGGAACTATGTTCAGACTCGAAAAGCGTGCGCCTGGCGGCTACGGGCTCGGGCCGGGGACCGAGGACCGGACTGCGGTGTCGCGGCTTAGCAGAGGCCAGGCTCCAGAAAAACGAGTTTGAATCCGCCGCGTGAGGCGACTTGAGTCAGTCTGGAAAGATATTCCTCTTGTCTGTGTCGTCAGGGCTTCGCTTCGTTAGTCTGGGCCTTCTGGGACAGGCTTTGTGGGGCCGGGCCGCGTGGTGGGATGCCGTTCAAATGCCCTTCTGCGTGGCATTTTTACTCCTAGGTTAAAACCTACATTTGTAATGCTATCGGATTGGGAGTCAGGGGTAGGAGGGACGGTTTCAAAACTAGGAGTTGCCTTTCATCTGCGGTGAGGTCTGGTTGTGTGTGAAAGCCTCATGGTCGGAGAACGGAATAGGTTCGCACTGTGCTCACCTGGGTAGAGAACTCCAGCCCACTTGTCTTTGGTGCGTGAAATGTTATCCCATTGTTTTTGGCCCTGAGCGCATTAACAAAGGGAAAATTCTTTGCAACGGGCATTGTGTAAATGCGGAGGCATGTTGTATTGAATGAATGGATTCTCGAATGATTGAT
Source organism: Phyllostomus discolor (assembly GCF_004126475.2). Lineage (NCBI taxonomy): Eukaryota > Metazoa > Chordata > Mammalia > Chiroptera > Phyllostomidae > Phyllostomus > Phyllostomus discolor. The sequence continues at coordinate 111,308,920 of NC_040904.2, forward strand.
TCAGTAGTTTAGGGGAAAGGTTATTGCAGAATTCACCTAATCGTAGTGTCTTAACTTTTGGTCTAACTTGTAGATAGTAGCGACCAGCCACTAGAGTTGAGCAAACTGAAGTCTGTACCCCATAGTGGGTTTCAGTTTGGGGAATAAAAGAAACTGCACTGGGTATTGATGTAAAATGAATTTCTTACTAGGGAAGACGGGCCTGATGCAAGGAGCATGGGCTCTGGAGTCAGAAATTATCCCTTTACTGATCGGCCATTTTTGACATGTTACTTGGACATGCAGAGCATCTTTCCTTGTTTATAAACTTAACACAGGTTTTTACGAACTTAATATTTTGAGGATGAAAATAGGGAACCTGCCATGTAATAAATAGGTGTTTAGTTGCTTCTAAAAGTAAAGGGTGTGTTTTAACAGAGGTTTGTTTGGGTGTGGGTGGGTTAGGTGAAACATTCTTGTGCCTCTCTGCCTCACAAGTTAGATGAAAAGGGTACTTTGGTGGAGTCACTTTTCTTTAAGATTAAAGGAGTGTTGATTAGGAGACCAATTTAGGTAGAACTCGTGTCAACTAGAGACTTAGGTGTGTTTTGCCTTGTAGTAATTGTAAGCAATAGTAGTTCTATTCTTAGATGACCTGAAATATTTGAAAACTTCAGGGAACAAAATGAAAGGTTCTATCCTAAATGCATATAGGTAAATTCTTACCCAGTGAGTTAGAGATTTTTGACAGTTAATATTTGTACAAGAGATACTGCCAAAAAACTAGGTTTATAATAAAAGGAGTTTAATTCACCATGTAAAAATGCAATGCTGAGTTTTGTTACACTTTCCAACAATACCTTCTAGTTAGTAATAGCTTCTAGTTGCAATATCTTCTAGTTAGTAATTCCTGTGCCCTTAGCATTCTAGGCTGGGATCTACAGGTATATGTCGGGGTGGGGGGGGTCCTGTTGGGTTTATTATATTCTAATAGGTAAAATACTGACTTGATTTCTGAAGTCCACTTCTAATTTAGGAATTTTAATGTTATGGAACTTAGGTTTCGCAAAGATTTTACTTGCTATAATGATGGTTTGTAAGAAATATTTGTTTGCTGTTACATTTGACTGTTTTATATTTTCTGGTTTCAGTAATTCGCCAAAATGACTAACACAAAGGGAAAGAGGAGAGGTACCCGTTACATGTTCTCTAGGCCTTTTAGAAAACATGGTAAGTAGATTTACCCCCTTGGGACCAAGCATGGCATACATTTCTGCTGTATTGATACATTTGTGTTGAGATTCTTATAATGTATTCTTGATAATGGCAGCTAACCAGTACCTACCTTGTTTTGTAATAACAACGCATAAATTTTATGCAGTAGTTTTTAAATTGTCAACTTGAATGTTTTTAAAATGTATGTAGCTTGTCAAATGTGTGTGTCAAAAGCTAGTGAAATTATATTTCTTTGATTTGACTTTAATCTTGATACTACTTTTAGGAGTTGTTCCTTTGGCTACATACATGCGGATCTACAAGAAAGGTGATATTGTAGATATCAAGGTAAATTATAAAATTGGGGAAGTAACATTAAAATGTAGAACAGTTGGGTTTAATATAACCACACTTTAACGTAATGTTAGTGTTTATTGCACCCGCTGGCTCCTAAATGGGGGGAAATGGATTGCTCTTGAATAGCTAATTTAATTTTACTTTTAAAGCCAGTTTTTAAAGTGCTATTCTTTAGTTTTAAGAAGTGTCTCATTACTGGTTAACAGCTAGTAGGGAAAATATAGGAGAAATAATCGTGAGAGTTTGTTGAGGTGACAAGGAATGCCTTAGTGCAAAATTTATTGTTGGTGATTAATAAAACCAGTGAAAGCTATGTTCTTTTGTAACCAGCATGTAAGTGTATCCTGGCACTCTAGAGCTTAATGATGATTGTCTTTTTGATTGCTTAAAGCAGTGTGAAAAATGCATTTCACCGGCTCTGAAAGCTCTTGAGTTGCCATTTAAAAGAGAAGTCTTTTAGTTACATTAATAGAAATCAGTGTTTAAAAGGAAGGGAGGATTTGCTGGGATGACATTTATCTCCTTTCTTAACAGGGAATGGGCACTGTTCAGAAAGGAATGCCCCACAAATGTTACCATGGCAAAACTGGAAGAGTCTACAATGTCACCCAGCATGCAGTGGGCATTGTTGTAAACAAACAAGTTAAGTAAGTAATGTCATAGTTCTTGGCTAATTCATATTCCCTCATACCCCCTTTTCACTTTGCCAATTGGACTTGTGTCTTTATTGGCCATTCAAGCGGGGCAAAGGAACTACCCTTTTAAAACTCAAGCAAACTGGGTGTTTGTCTTGTATCCTGTCAGAGGAAACAAGTTGAAACAGACATACTGGAAAGTCTTAATGGGATTTGGATAAGCAGTTCTAGTTTCCAGAGTATAAAGTTCGATAGTGTAAATTTTATTAATAATCGGGTTTTGGCTAAATTACTTAGTATTTCAGTGTCTGTTATCCTATTTAGGGGTAAAAGGCTCATGGTTTATTTAATAAATGAAACTGCCAAAATGAGCTTTTTGAATTTCAGTTTTATTTTTTATGAAGCATTTATAAGAATTTTGCTTTCTCCAGGGGCAAGATTCTTGCCAAGAGAATTAATGTACGAATTGAGCATATTAAGCACTCAAAGAGTCGAGATAGCTTCCTAAAACGTGTGAAGGAAAATGATCAGAAAAAGAAGGAAGCCAAAGAGAAAGGTACCTGGGTTCAGCTGAAGCGTCAGGTGAGTGCTTGACAAAGGGTTTTTTGGTTGATTTGGGGAACTATAAAACTGTTGCTCAGCAATTTTCTTTTATATGAAAGTAAAAAAGAATGGAGTATGTGTTTTTTTTTCATTGTTTCTGAGAGTGCTTTGAAATTGAGTTATAGTACTTTACATAATTATTCCCTCGCTTTTTTTTTTTTTTTTTTTTTTTAATTATAGCCTGCTCCACCCAGAGAAGCACACTTTGTGAGAACTAATGGAAAGGAGCCTGAGCTGTTGGAACCCATTCCCTATGAATTCATGGCATGATAAGTGTGGAAAAAATAAAAGACTTCTATACTGATAAAAATGTTGAATTCATTGGGTGATGTCTTTACTAAAGGAATTTAGTGGGGGTTTCTTTCTGGCTGAAAGACGTGAGGTGGCTTATTTGCAACAAAGAATGTACTCCATTGATTAGGAAACAGCATTTGTTGCATTATAGTTAAGCTCAAGGAAAGTTGATTACTTACAATTAGATCATAAATAGCTGTGGTTTAGGGATCAGAAACTTGCCTTTAAAGGCTCATACTTAAAAATAGATTGTTTCAAGTACCCTTTGTGAACTACATAGTACTGAGTTGCTTCCACCTGTCATGCAACATGGCTTAGAAAATAATAGTGTTTGGTAATTTGGAACTAGAATACCTTTTTTTCCTCCTAAGGATAAACATCTGTATCACATTTAATATGGTGTGTTGCATTCTAAGCACTTTACATGTTTAGCCCATTTTACATAAAAGAAAGCTGAGGCAACATTAACTTGCACAAGGAGATTCAAACCCAGGCAGTTTGGCTCCATCATCAGGTCATAGTCACTAGTGTTATATTGCTTCATATTAATGGGAACATTTTAAAGCTACTTTGTATAGTTGGAGCACATTTGAGTTATTCTGTTAATTCTTGGATATTTATTTGGATGTGGCAAAAACATCTCAGATGTATCCAGAAGCAAATTGATGACATCCTATCCTAGCTGCCTTCAGTGTTCTGTGATGCCTGTAGTATAACATCAGTTGGTTTGAAATGGGAAACTTGGCACTTAGAGTGCTCTCCTTCCTACTAATGGACAAGAACCTAATCATTTTTGTGACTTCAGTGCTGTGAGGGGGTAAACCCAATGTTAGTGGCTTTCAGTTTTCTTCAATGAAGTGTGATAGTAATGAGTCTGCTTTGGAATCTAGCAAACCTGGTTTTGAACCTCAGTGTATGTCTAACATAACAATGATGCATATTAGCTGCTATTAAAGGTTCACATCTGAAAACTAGAAAATTGTGTTCAGTCACCCTTAATTGGTCAACAGAATTCATCATCACAAAGCAACCAGAAAAAAAACTTATAAATTCCTTCTGTTGGCATTCCTGTTCTAAGTTTTTCAGTTTTAGTTGACAACACTATATCCAGTTGAAGTCATTTTAAACTTGCACATGTCTCTCACTTTGCACATTTTGAAATTCTATTTCCTGAGGGTTTTTTTCCTGGCCATTATCAAGGCAAAATAAGGTACAAGAGTTGGTGTTCACAGTCCCTTTGTTTCTGCCCCCTTCATTGATTATTCCTGGTCTTTTGTGTCCTTGGCCCTTTCCCACTTGCTGCTTTCTTGACTTCAGCCTATGGACTTAAAAAAACCAACAATAAAACGAGAAGCTTTTCTTGTGCCTTTCTCTGGTAGCTTCCTTTCCCAGTCCCACTACAGTCCCAGTCCCACTACAGTCCCAGTCCATCATTCCAGTGAAGCTACTCAGAGTTTATCAACACTCGCTGATTAAATTTAGAGACTTTTCAATTTAACTATCTCCCTAAATAATATGACAGTGTTTTCTTTTCCAGAGGCTTCTGCCATAATACTGTTTCCCAGTTCTCCAGCTGGCTGCATCAACTAGAAACTTGATAAAAGTGCAGACCTACTCAAGGACAACTTGAGTCAGAAATTTTAGGAGTGTGGTGCAGCATTCAAAGCTCTGGGTGATTAAAATATGTGTTCCAAGTTTGAGAACCCCTGTTCTGTCTTAGCCTTCTCTAATACACTTGGGGGTCAGATTTTGGAGCTCATGGTCTGAAATTCTAGATCTATATTTACAACTCCCTCTTGGGCATCTCCATCTGGATGTCCTGCAAATATACATGTTTGAAAGTTTTCACTACATGTATTAAATTGAAATTCTTGAGCTTTGGGTAATGTGTGTGCGCGTGCTGATAAAATGTGCCTTCCTTGAAATGCAGGTCCTTTTAAATACATCACAGATTGTAAATTTATAAATTTTTCCCATCTCTCAACACTTGTTGCAAATGAAGAAAAGCTAACTCTGGAACTTTACATCCTGTTCTAAGAGTCAGGACTGTAAGAGAGGTTGCATGATTACTTGGACTTTTAATTGTTAATCTAGCCAGGTGTCTTTTAAGGCCACTGTTTTTGTTCAGTTGAACCCAATTCCAAGGGCAAATTCTTTGACTTCGTCTTGAAAGTTGTAGGAGGGAAAAAACCTCCATTTTATATCCCTTACATTCCCACTAGGGTACATTAGTATTTTCTCTGTAATGTTAGTGCTAACATTAAAAGAATGTGCTAGAAATTAGCAGTAAAAATCGCTAAAATAAATAAGATATGGTTATTTTTTTCAGTGCAAGAGAGTTGAAACAATTTGATGTATTTGAAACGTAAGTTTATAGCATTTCTTCATCCCAGCTCCACTTGGGAAAAATTTTTATTCATTCAAAACCCCTTACCTGTTAGAGGAATTGCTTGGTTATGAATAATAGGCAGCACCTGCAGCTGTTGCCTGCTGAGGTAGAAAATGTGTCGAGGAACGGACAACCAGCTAGCCAAGGTTCCATATTGTGGTACCTTTCAAACAGCGAAAGTGCGGGACAAGGAGCAAGTGGCAGGCCATCTCACAAAGCCCCAAAGGGAAAAGGCACAGAGAAAATACTTTGATACACACTTGTCTAGCAAGAATAGAACTTAGGCAAATTATCTGGCTTGGAAAAGAAATGGCAGTGGGATACTATACTATCTACAAAAAGAGATGATCACTTAGCTGAAGTGAAGATGTGTTGGGATTTTTTTGCTCCCGGGAGAGAAGAAAGACTTCAGTTTGATCTGCTTTGTCGTTCTGTTTATGTCAGCAGAGTACTCTCCATCTTGCTTTCCACAGCGGTGGACTACACCAAGATTTGAAATCAGAGGGGTTGGACCACGGGTGGCAAACTCAAGGCCTAAGGACCAAATATGGCCTTCCACCTTGTTTTATCCGGCCTGGCACCTTGTTTCTACCAGGTGGCAGTGCCAAGCTTCTTGCCTCTAGTTAAGGAGTAGTTACATTTATACTGCTCTAAAATTATATTCGAACCTTTGAAGGCAGCTGCCAGGCTGATGTGACCTCCAGTAAAAATGAGTTTGATACCACTGGGCTGGACAGTCTACTACTGAGTGGCTCTGACTTTGCATAAATTACTATGCTTGTCTGAACCTCGACTGAGAAGATATTTTACCAATTTCAAGAATTAAGGACGAATTCAGGTTTAGAGTTTGTTAATTCAGTAATTTATGAATGATAATTATTTTAACATGGGGATGCCTGTGAAGGCAGGCAGGAGTATCTTACACTTTGTTGTCCTCAGTAAATGTTTCATAATAGAAACGTGGCTGTTCTGTGTATTCTGTACCATCACTTAGCCATACAGATTTTCAATTATTTTGACTGTCGAAATAGGGAGTTGGTAAAAGACAGAAACAATTCTTATTCTGGGGAAAGTGTCAAAACTTAGTTCCTTGGGTCTGCAGTAAGTGGCAGTAGTAAGCATTTAGGCTACACAGGAAAAGCCATTGATGGGTGTTGGAAGAGATGTACTAGTGCAGGACAGTCAGACCTTTGGTGAAGATTTGTCCCAGGTCTAGAAATCAAGCTTATTTAGTATTAACTTCCTGCGTGTGGTGATGTTTGCATATTCTAAATTTTGTCCTTCACATTCACTCTGTACACCCACCGATTTGTATGTTCATATCTGCCTACTCATTTCTATTTTTCTAAAATGACTTCAGCAAGCCTATTATGTTAGCTGGACCGCAATTTTACATGACTGGACACAAATCCAAATGAAGTAGAATACAACAGCAACAATTTATGCAAGGCTATTTGTAATTCCACAGTTAATAATTGCATTAAAACGTCATGCAATATCTTGTGTATTTGCAAATGCAAAGAGCTTTCTAAGTAGAGCAGAATAACATTTTGAGCTCACTGAGCAAAGGTGTGATGTAAATGTAAAATGAATGTCATTATTACCTGGGCAGAGAACAGGAATCCTCCTTATTGGGTGACCTTAAACTTAAATGATCTTATTATTCCTGACTGGGAATGTAAGACTGAATGAGGTGAAGAGATAAGCCCTAGATTCAGCCAAGAAAGGGCTTATATGCCCTTGGAAGTTCTGCATTTAGACTTTTAAAAAAGTGAAGTTTGTGGCAGATACCATTGACAGCTGCTCAACAGAGGTTTTCTCTCTGTCCCTTGATTTCTAACAGGTAGCAACTGTATCTAGCCCCTGGGGAGGAACTGTGATTGTTCAAGTTAGTCATAGCAATCCCAGTCTTCTTTGCCAGATACTTGGATAAACTTTCCCAGCTTCTCAGTTCTGGCCATTGAAATGTGAAAGAAAGTCTGCTGGGTTCTCCCTGAAAATCATTTCACAATAAGAAAAGACAAAGATCCTCCTTCTGTGCCTGAATGAGGACGTGATGTTTGGTGAAGCAGGAGCCATGTTGCGTCCAACAGGGAGAGGCCAAGAGAATCTGAGACAACCACCCAGACCCCTCTCACTTACCTGCTGAAGGACCCCTGGAATCGAATTGCTTCAAGGTTCTGTAAATAGTAACTGTCTTTATGGCGCCCTTTCCCCAGTCAGGGAAGAAGGTGCCCTGCTTCTTCTTTCCAGTGGAACTTGAAATGATGGAACTTGGCAACTAATTAATGTGGAAGCAAGAATGGTGGGAGTCAGGGGTGACTGGGAGGTCTGGGCTACTACTGGGTGATTGGAGGCTCACTCTGTGCCTCAGTGTAGTCCATTGCAAAAATGGGTCCCATTCTCTAGCCCTCTCTGCATCCCAGTTCTTTCAAATGTACCTCTGTGGCTCCCTCCATCAAGGGGTAGAGCATATTTCTCTACTCCTTGAATAGGAGCTATTATTGTGACTTGCTTAGGCCAACAGAAAGCAACAGAGGTGATGAGTTCCATGTGTGAGCCTAAGTCACTCTCTTGGAAACCTCAGCCACCAGGGGAACAAGCCTTGGCCAGCCTGCTGGATGAGGAGAGCCATGTGACTCAGCCACTGTCTTCTCATCATAGCTGACTGACAGCCAGCCAGTGGCAGGATGATGCCAGTTCCTCAGCCCCTGCCAGCTCTCTGCAGATGCACAAAGGAGCCAACCAAGATCAGCTTAGCCTGGCTTCGAGTAGGATCACTACCACACTGCCCTTCAGATTTGTGAGCAACTATGAGGGATTATTGTTTTAAGCCAATTGGTTTCACGTGGTTTTTCATAAAGCAAAAGCTAATGAAACCAGGACAGAGGGAGAGGTGAGGAGGGGTGGGGCTAATAAGCAATTGGACATACGAGGCTAGAACACAGGAGGCCAGAAGCATGGAGGTCTTCTAACCTGCAAGGATAAGCCCCCATGGCTGTGCATTGCCATGGGGGGCCTAGAAATGCAAGACCAGGCCATATTTCACTTCTGTGTCTTCTTCCTCCCACTCTCCCCAACCCCCAAATTCCACTTTACACCCGGAAGTCAGTACTTGAATAGCGAAGCACATGCGTGACTCAAGTGCGCTGTTCCTGAGCCAAAGCTCCCAGGGAAGGGAATGCTTCCTGAGTGTTCTCTAATGAGTCAATGCAGCCAGTGCCTGCCGAGGTGCAAACAATCACTGCCCCCAGGGGCCTCCACAGATCTGGAGCCTGGTTGGTGACTATAGTTCCTTTATATATCTCAGGGCTCTTGCTCCCTCCCTCCCTTTTCCCTATTAATGCCACCCCTTACCGCCTTTTGAAAATAAAAGGCAACATTCGACAGGAATTTCTACTGTTGTAGAAACATCCGATTGCGCTTTTTCCTTTTCCTTTCGTCCCCCAGCTCCTAACTCTGGTCTCGGTTCACCCACTAGTATAGTGTAGTGACTAGTGGAGGGGGCTACCAGGGCTCTGCAGGCACAGCCTGGCGAGAGGCCTTGCCTGAGCTCTCAGGATAGTGGCTGTATTTCCAGGGACTGGGAGCCCTGAGCCGCACAGGTTCCGCCGAGCGCATGCCAGAGGTGAAGGCTCCCAGTTTTCCTGCTCTGCCCCGCCTGCCGCTGCGGGAAGGGCGGGGGAAGAGGAGGAGCGAGAGGCGCTGCCGGCGCGCCACCGCCCCCATACGGTGGAGCCCTTTAAAGGCCTACAGTGCTGACAGCTCCGTGTGCGCCTGGTTCCAGAGCTCCGAGTCCATCCTCTCCCCGCTCGCCAGCCACCAGCCGCTCTCGCTCTCTCCTTGGCCGAGGCCCCGCTGGGTAGGCTGGTGCTCTCGGCGGCGGCGGGACGTGGTCCATGCGGCTGCCCAGCATGTCCGGGCACTTTCTGCTCGCGCCCATCCCCGAGTCCTCATCCGACTACCTCCTGCCCAGGGACATCAAACTGGCTGTACTGGGCGCCGGCCGTGTGGGCAAGAGCGGTGAGTGTCTAGGGGACCGCCCCGGCCGGCCAGACTACTGGGGGCTGGGGAAGAGCAGGAGCTCCTGGCAAGGGAAGACAGGACCCAGGGACTAAGCGGACATCCCCTCCCGCCTGGTTCCCCGCGGCTTCCCGCAGCATCCACTCGAGGGCTGTGGCTGTTTTGGCACCTGTTGGAGAACGCGGGCTGGTGCAGCAGGTCGAGTACCTGCTCTACCGTCGTCCTGCCACCAAAAACCACTACGACCGCCTCTGGGTTTTGCAGAGTCCGCGGCTTGTCCCTCCCTCCTTCTCCCTGAGAAGGTCGAGGTTTGACTGTCTTATTCGAGTTCTTCAGCTGATTTTGCTATTTCATTTTCAGCAATGATTGTGCGCTTTCTGACCAAGAGATTCATTGGGGATTACGAACCGAATACAGGTTAGAATAATCACGTGCCCCCTGCTTTTGTGTCTGCGTGCTTCGGCTTTCTTTGTCCTGCTGAGAGTGTAAGAATTTAAAAGTAGACTGTCCTTCATTTTCCAGGCAAGTTGTACTCACGGCTTGTCTGTGTAGAGGGAGACCAGTTGTCCCTGCAGATCCAGGACACCCCCGGAGGAATCCAGGTGAGCATGGCGAACTTCCTTTCCCACACTGAGTTTGCTCCATAGAGTGAGCAAGACGTCTCAATAGGCCTGTTGTGCCTGTTGTGCATTTAGATGGAACAGTGGGCAACCCTGGAGGGGCCGGTCAGTGGGCTGTTAGAAACCCTCCAAGGGGGCGCAGACTGGACAGTTAGAGGTAGCTTCCTCCCTTGAGCCACCTTGGAGAGGGGGAGGCGCTTAACTTCTCTTCGAAAAGGTGTTAGGGCGTCACTACTGGAATGGGGCTCACCACCACTTTCTGAACTGGGCGATGGAACCATTAACAAAACAGTCTGGGTGGGGTTCTGGAGAGGGGCTTCTCCCCTAGCAAGGACTACCAAAGAGCTTCTGCTTCTAGCTGTCCCCTCAGTCAATTGCAGTCAGACACCCCTGGCACCCTGTCAGGAATGCAGCTGGATTAACAAGTTACTAATTGCTCTCCCTTCCAGGGAGGAGAGGTCTTGTGGAAGAATAGAAAGAAAGAACATATTTCTGGAATATTCTCAGGAAGGACATGCTAAAAATATTTTTATGGGTTTTGGGAATAGATGTTTATCTTGGCTTATTTTCAGTCCTCCTTCTGAGTTAGTTCCCTCAAAATTGCGACATTCTGATTTGAAAGTTCTCATTGATGTCATTCTTTAGTCAGCCTGGGTTCACCACATACTACCTGCCAGGCAAGGGGGTTAAAAACAATGCATTGGTAACAGCTAATAAAATAACCCAGAGAGGGAACTTGCCTGAGAATTTGCTTTTTCTGCTTCAAAAACCTCCTCTGCAGAAGCTGGGCAGAATCTGAAAACTTTATTTAGTGATTTCTTTTTCAACCATTGTTCAAGGGTTACTTTGATGTTGTTTTGAGTCCTTTCCCACTGAGGGCTTCCTTGATCAGGCTCTCTTTGATCTCCACAGATCCAAGACAACCTCATGCAGGTGGCTGACTCGCTGTACAAATGGGTTCAGTGGGCAGAGGGCTTTCTGCTGGTCTATTCCATCACAGACTACGACAGCTACCAGTCTATTCGCCCTCTTTACCAGCATATCCGGAAGGTCCACCCTGACTCAAAGGCCCCTATCATCATAGTGGGCAACAAGAGGGACCTGCTACATGCCCGGCAGGTGCAGACTGACGACGGCGTTCAACTAGCCAATGAGCTGGGCAGCCTGTTCCTTGAAATTTCCACCAGCGAAAACTATGAAGACGTCTGTGATGTATTTCAGCATCTATGCAAAGAAGTGAGCAAGCTGCACAGCCTCAGTGGGGAGAGGAGAAGGGCCTCCGTCATTCCTCGGCCACGCTCTCCCAACATGCAAGACCTGAAGAGGCGCTTCAAGCAGGCTCTGTCTTCCAAAGTCAAAGCCCCATCTGCACTGGGGTAAAGCCACCTCAGACAGACTGCCTTCTTTTTATTGTGTATTGGTGCAACTGAGAAGACTGGGGGTCTCCCTTTTTAATCACATGTTCAGAGTTTATTTTTATACAAACTATTGGTTTGCAAGTGTATGTGTATTTCTGAAAATTCAGTGATTGCCTAGAAGTTGGAATTGTTTTTTTAATAAAATGGGTTTTTTTTACTGTAACTGCTTGCCACTCTTCTATTAAAGGCAAAATGGCAACATTTCGCCTTGTTTCTTAAATATCTTTTTATAGAAATCATACTTGCACTAGAGCCCAGAATTGCTCCATGCTTGCCCTCAGTCTGAACTCTGATTGGTGTCTCTCTGTCGGGAGGGGTTTAAGTGGAGGAAATCTGTTGTGGGAGAAAGAAAAATATGTGGAGGAGGAGAGAGATGTGAATAACTTTAGGATGTCTTTAATTAGGGCACTTTGCCACAGGCATGACATTGACATCATGTGATTTTCATTGTGCACTGATGCTGAAAATTACAAACATAAATAATAGTATTATTTATTGGTACAAATGGAAGTTCATCCTCCTACCCTTATTAAAACAAACAAAAAAACCTTTTCCAGTATTCCTGTCAACAAGTGCACTGTACCATCCAGGAGTTGCCTAAAACTCTGCTTCCCTCTCTGTCTCCCTAACCCTCACATTCATTAGGGATTCTAATCTGCCAATCATCTCTATTTTTCTCTAAAGCATCATTGTGCCTTAATTCAGGCCTCTACCAGTATAGGCAAGACTCTGGTTTCTTGGCTTATGGAATGAAAGCAGTCTGATTCTTTCTTCACACCAGAACAACCTTACTAAATCCAACCCTAATCATTTTATTTCCACAATTGAAAAACCTCAGCTAGTTTCCCCCTATTTAGTGGACAAAAGATAAAGGAGGCACAGCATCAAGATTATTTACCACCTCTCCAGCCTCATTATCGCCTTCTGCCAAAACACACACCCCCCAGACACACACCCCTCCATTCCCGTAGAACAGTCTGTCTTTCTCAGTATACACAAAGCTCTTTCACAGCTTCCTGCCTTGGCATGAACTGTTACCTCTGCCTTGAATATTTTTCTCTCTTCTCCAGCTCAAGGATGGCTTAGTCCTTGACCAAGGCCTAAGTCACATGCCACATTCAACTTCTGAGGTTTCTCTATTTTCACTGCATTTGTGTTATAACCCAACCATTATGCAGCTATTTGTCACCTCCTTTGGAAGGAGCACTGCCCAAGGGCAGTAACTGCATTTAATGACTTTGTATTGCAAACTTCTAGCCCAGGGCTTGCACATGGAATGACAGATTTTCAGTAATTTTTTTTTTTAAAGATTTTATTTGTTTATTTTTAGAGGGAAAGGGAGGGAGACAGACAGAGAGAGAGAGAAACATCAATGTGCGGTTGCTGGGGGTCATGGCCTGCAACCCAGGCATGTACCCTGGCTGGGAATCGAACCTGGGACACTTTGGTTCCCAGTCCGCACTCAATCTACTGAGCTACGCCAGCCAGGGGATTTTCAGTAAATTTTTGATGAATAAATGACTAATGTGTTATTTATTGGTTTCAAGGGACAATAATGGGACATTACAATGACACAACTTGTCACTTCTACAGAACAAGGACAGAAGAGATTCTGAGTAGTTCAAGTTCTTTATCAGCAGTGACAGAAAGTGGCACATTGCAGCTAATGGCGGTTGTAGGCCATTATCCTTTCTTCTCAGGACACCTCTGTCCAGACTGGAATGGTTACACCACTCTTCCCTGTATTTGTGGGGCATCTACCTATGCAAAATGGCATGAGGCGTTTAGGAAATTAGATAATTTGTGTCTAAAGGAGTGTCCACGTATTTAAGAAAAAAAGTATTGTTTTAGATTCCACTATCTTTTTAAAAGTGCCCAATTCTCCTTGCTCATTTGCATACCCTGAGAACAAAAGGAGTTCTATCATTGTCGGTTCCTGCTTCCTCCCGTATGTAAGCACCGCCCCAAGAACATCTGATCCTCTTACTCGTTGTTACACTCACGGCATGCCCAGATTGCCACCCAGTGCCAGCGGGTCCTCTGCCTTCAAGAAGCTGAGGTCAAACATCCCATGGGAAAAAGTTCAATCATAATGCGACAGCAAAAGAACAGTTCAAGAGATGTCCCAAGGCAGCCTATTATTGAGTTCCAAGTGAGCACATTGTGGACTGGCGGGGTCAAAGATGAGTCACAGGGCAGTTCCAAGGGGAGTGACGGCCTGCAGGGGCCCCAGCAGACTACGAGGTAAAGAGGAAAGCACTCCGCACTGTATTTTTCCCGTCCTCAGTGTCACAAATAACTTCCTTTATTCTCTGGCCCCAGAACTGGCCTAGCACAGGACCTGGCTCCCTGGTCTTGGAGGGACCTCAAGGCCTGTTGTCTCTTTCCTCAGCTTTCTGTTCACGGCAGTGGGGTCACTTGGGGGATCAAGTGCTTGGGGAACACTCAGAAGATCCTGGGATCCTAGCCCTGGAAATGGAAGAGGGGAGCAGTGAGTTATCAGGAGGTGGTTGGGGCAGGAAGTCATCAGATGCATGTACGGCAGAGAGCCTAAGCATTTGGGCTTGAGTGGGCACCCAGGAGGCCCTTAGAGAGGAAGCTGAGCCTGGAACCCTCCTTCCTTCCTCTCAGGATTGGGGAGGATGGGGCTTTGGGAGCCCTGGGTGTCATTACATTACTGAGAGGGGCGGAACTCCTGAAACACTGAAAACCTGGTGGGTGCAGAGAGGCCAACATGTGTACATTTTTGCCTGGAAGTGTGCCCATCACCGCCATCCTCAGGAGGGAGTTGGAGCTGCAGTGGCCCTGCTGCCTCTTTGCTCCCCTGCCCCCATCCGAGCCTCTGTGTTAGAAATCCCCAGGCCCCCATTGGTCCCTCCTCCTCCTCTGGTCAAGGCTTGGTCTAATTGTGCTCTAAAACTGCAGAATGATCTAATTAGCATGCCTATCAGTGTGGTCCTGGAGAAATGGATGGGATCCAAAGGCTAAATTGTACATCCTGCAAACATTCTGTGCTTCACATGAGACTCATGAAAAGCAGACTTGAATAATGGAAAAATACATCAGTTCTAACAGAAGAAAATAAATTTGTTTTGCTTGTGTTGAGGTGAAGGGCTCAATGGAAGTTCTAAAGTTTATTAATATCTGTTTAGAGAAATGGATTAAAATAAACAGCTGTGGAAGGAGGCAGTAAACAAAACAGCAAAGAGGGAAGACAAGATGATGGTTAAGTCTTGAACTGGAGGCTCCAGTAGTTTTCTCCCCATTGTGTGTGTTGTAATTTCAATTTCTCAGTATGCAAATTTACCAATTCAAATTTATGATGCACAGATATTTGTATGATTAGTAATTTACTCTTACCATTTCATCTGTCTCCAAAAGGTGAAATATTTTGAAAGACTTACTTAGTCTTAAACTGCTTTGACCCTCAACAAGAAAGATGTCATATAAGGGAAAAAAATGAAAAGGATTATTTTCCAAACACCATTAAGTTAGCTAGGGCAATAAATTATTGCAATGATTAGCTTGCAATAACAGAACAGTTTTCAGTGTACAGAGTAGAAATTTGCTTATACTAGAAAAAATGTACTCTGCCCAGTAGAAATTGAGTTCCATTAGGGTGGGAAGGGTCTCATTCTTCTTAGCTCCACAGAGCCTGTCAGAGTGTCCAGTACAAAACAGGATCCTCAACACTATTTGCTAAGCTGAACCATTAGAGAAATTAAGGAGTCCATAATGATCCTTTCATATCACTCACTAGTGCAGTGGTGTATGTCTGTATTCTGGGTTTCACTGTCAAATGGTCAGAGATGGCCCTTTCCCCACTTTTGAAAGCAGGGCTGCTTAAACAAAACAGGTGTCCACAATACTGGTTTTCACGATTTCAAATCACATTTATTGAGAAGCCGCTGAATGGAAAGCCTTGTGGTTAATGTTGGGTTCAAGACAGCATTTCTGGACTAGGAGCTCAGGCGGTGGGGCTCCGGGGGCACTGCCTTGAGGGAGGAGCTCTGTGGCATGTAAGATGAACTAAGAGGGATCCAAATCTGGGTGTTTTGACAAAATCAGTGGAGGGTGCAGATTGGAGCAAAGCAGGGAGCAGAGGCAAATACCCTGTAAAGTGGGAAAGCACACTTATTAAGAAAATGACGTTTACCTGGTTGGCATAGCTCAGTGGATTGAGCACGGGCTGCGAACCAAAGTGTCACAGGTTCGATTCCCAGTCAGGGTACATGCCTGAGTTGCAGGCCATTACCTCCAGCAACCACACATTGATGTTTCTCTCTCTCTCTCTCTCTCTATCTCCCTCCCCTCCCTCTCTAAAAATAAATAAAAATAAAATCTTTTAAAAAAAAGAAAATGATGTTTCTTACTTTATAAATTGTAAAACATTATTTCTTTTGAGTATGCTTATGTTCAGTTGAGGATTCATGAGTTAAATTTGTGAAATATTTCCTGCCATTTCTTACTGGCATTCTCTACTTAAATTAGAAGAACAATGTCAACTACTAGGCTTACTTATGTAAACAGATTTTGCCTGGAAATACTGACATGGGATTATAACTCTGGAGAAATAGGGAAGTTTTGGGATTCCTGCCAATGAACACACAATTGCTGACCAGCTTTGAGGAGACGGCCTTGCACAGGTTCCAGCCTGAGACCAGGGTCAAACCCACTTTGTGGTTGATGAGTACGTGACCTTGGGCACAGTGTACTGTAAGTTTCCTCATCTTCAAGTGGAGATAACACTACCCGCCGGGCAGAATCTGACATATGTAATGTGCTCTGTAGGTTGTAGTTGTCTTTGTTGCTCAAAGGTACATCGGTACATTATGAGGTGGATTTTGGGTGGAAAGTGCTTCTTGAGCTTGCTTGTGTAGCCTAAAAGGTTTAATAGTTGCTGTGAAAGATGTGACTTTTCCCATTTCACATTTAGGAAGGAGAAGGTCTGCAGGGGAGTAGTTATTCCTTCAGTAATAATATTTAACAATTATTGATGCTTAACTGTCTCAGTAACCCTTTGAGGTCTAACTATTACCATTCTCCTCTTTCAGAGCAGGAAACTGAGACTCAGGGGGGTCACATGACGGTCTAACGTCACATAAGGCAGAAGACCAGGAGGCCTGGCTCCAGGAAGGACCAAGAATTTCCTTCAGCTCAGAGCTGTTCCTCCTGTCCAGATCTGTGCAGCCAGCATCTTCTGAGGAACTTGTGAAAGATGAAGACTCTGCCGCTGTGTATCTGAGCTGTGGAGGACGCATTGTGTTTTAAGGAGCTCCCTGGGCAGCACTGGGGCCGGATTGCTCATGTTTGTAGCTTTCCAGTGAGATCCCAGGCTGGGCTCTCCCCGTGCTCCCTGCTGACTCAGGGGAAGTCAGACTTGCAGGGAGAAGCAGGAACACCACACAAAGTCAGGGGGTGTGAACGCCTGTGTTTTGCCTGGTGCTGTTGCCTGAGAGGCGGGGTGCAGGGTGGGCTGAGCATGCTGAGCTGCATCCAGTCTCCTCAGAACCACCTGATAGAGCCACGTCCTCCTTCAGGATGGGGTCTTTCCCACCACTCTGAAAGCTGTGGTGGGGTGAGGGCAGTGGTAGGAGATGGAGTGGAGGGCATTACCAAAGTCAGCGTGCCCAGGGACTCCCTCCTACTAGCTGCATCTCTCCTCAGTCTCTTCTCTGACCAGCATCTTAAGAAGCAGCCTGCACTCAGCCCCCAGGGATTCAAGCCTGTTATTTTCTCCTGGAGGCAGGAAATTAGCAGCTTGGGTGGGTGCCTAGGCAAGGTTTGGGGATCAGGGGTCAGTGAATGTCAGCATAGGGAAGGGGCTAAGGGAGTGAATGGTTTACTCCAGTGGGAAGTTGCCAGAAGCAGAAAAATCACAATACATACTTGGGAGCTAAAAGTGCCTTCTCACCCCAGCTCTGTCTGATCCAGGATGGTGGTGTGCGTGTGTGTATGTCCATTGTCCTCATGAGCACATATGTCCCCAGATGTGGAAAATAAGAGAATGCTGCTGTGAACTTCAAGGGGCCATTGCCAGGAACTGTGTGCTAGTCACATCATTTGTAGCATAACAAAAGTAATGACAACAGCAATTAGCTACTACAATTACCAAATTTGCATGTATTTCTCAGTTTTCCAGAGAAATAGAACCAACAGGATGTACTGATATGTGAAGAGATTTGTTATAAGGAATTGGCTCACAGGACTATGGAGGCTGAGAAGTCCCAATATCTGCAATCCCAAACTGGAGACGCCAGAGAGTCAATGGCACAGTTCCAATCTGAAAGGTGGCATGCTGGAGACTCAGGAAGAACTGGTATTTGAGCTGGTCCCCCAAAGCAGGAAGGTACTGATATCCCAGCTCAAGGCTGCAGTAGCTCCCTTACTGGAGGGGTGGTCAGCCCTTCTGCTTTACGCAGTCCTTTATTCAACTGGAAGAGACCCACCCACGTTTGGGAGGGCAATCTGCTTTATTTACTCAGTTAACTGACTTGAATGTTAATCTCATGCAGAGGACTGACACACCCAGAAGAATATTTGACCAACATAAATCACAGCAAGATCCTCCACCTTGGAGGAACATGGTCAGACTGAAGAAAAATCTGATGGTCAAAGCTACCCTTATTTGTAAACTTGAGGATCCTAGATAGAATGGATGAAATGGAAGAAGTGGCAGTTCATGGGGTGGGTCCTCTCATGGCTGAACTGCAAAGAGCTGGGTATAGTGGCACAAATCGGGCTTTCTGCCTGTGCCAGTTCCGTGGGCTCTGGTCCCCTCCCTCTAGGCTGCCCACAAGATCAAAGACCCCTGGGTGGGGAAGGCATCAAAAATCAAACTTGGTTGGTGCTGCTTGAACTTGTTCAGGTTCATGAATGATTAAAGGTGGACTAGGTAGTGGATTAGGCAAGGCATTTTTGAGCTTGGCTAAGTCATTTCACCTTCCTGGTCATCAGGTTCCTCATTTACAAAACAAGAGATTCAAATGACATTAGTGATCCACAAAGCTTGGTGTGCAATGGCACCTGGGAAGACTAGTTTACAAAGAAGATTCCTGGGCTCACTCCCAGAGACCCCAGTACAGCAATTCCGGATGGGAGCCAAGAATAATAGTACCCCAAATCCATCAAGCTTGTGGCCTGTGCTGGACACCGTTCCAAAGAGTTTTTGTGGATTAACTCATTTTATCTTGCAGTGATCCTGTGAGGTATGTTGTATTATTATCCCCAGGTTGCAGATGTATAAACTGAGGCCCACAGCCTCTGAGAGACTTGTCTCAGGTCACACACTTGGGAAGAGGCAGAGCTGAGACCCAGGTCAGGCCTTGACTGCAGATGACTGTGCCCTCAACTGCTGTTTTACCCAGAGGATGTTGTAAACTATAAGTCAGCTGTTCTGCTGGCTGCTTAAATAAACAGTTGTCCCTAAGAGACTGGCACTTTTGTCAAGAAGCTGAGACCCACAAGGCAAACACGGACAGAAGCCATGAAAAAGTGACAAGCAACATGCTCTGGGAGCACAGTGGGTGGTTAGGTAAAAGATTTTGGTCTTCCTGAAAGGAGGGATTAAAGTGAGCAGCAGAGAGAAGCAGGCAACTCAAGTGAGGAGCTTGTCAAGGGTGGAAGGAGGCGGAGTGCCCAGCCCAAAGGAGGAGCCAGAGCACACAGTTCCAGGTGCAGAAGGGCCAGCCTTCTCCAAGGAGCAAGTGCTTTGATTGGGCAGGTGTGTGGTCTACAGGCAAGAGGGCTCCAGGGGTAGCAGAGGGAAGTCTGTGAGCAAGCGGATTGTGGGATTGTGAAGAGTTTGATGGCCTGCCAGGAAGGGGGAGGCTCTGTTGTTCAGACTGTAGAAGCCCTCAAAGGGAGGGGAGGGAGCACAGGCAGCAGCTGCAGCAGGAGTGGGAGACCAGGAGGCCAGCTCGAGTCCACTGGACCAGAGCAGTGGCAGGGGCAAGGACAAGAAGTGGTGGGTGCAGGAGGAATGGTTCAAAAGCAGAGCCCACAGAAAGAAGGGGGCCTTGAGGTTTAGAACAAAGGAAATAGAAGTATTAAAGATGGCTTTTGGGGGCGTAGGGGAGGGGAACGCAGGAAAAGAAACCCCAACAGAGGGCTAGGAAGAAAAAGTTGAATTACAGAGACACAAAGATGCTCTCAACTCAGAAGAAAACTCAGGGCGCAAGGAGCACAACCCACCAGAACAGCATCACTGGATCTTTCTAAAGAGGTAGTGCCCCACCCATTCCTTTGGCACAAAGCAGACGACTCCATTTTTTCATGCTCCAGAAGGGAAGCAACATTCTACAAGTTTCCCTTTACAGTTTCCTGGGTGCACTGAAAACTCAGAATCCTATACTCCAGCAAGAAGGAGTTTCCTGATTGAGAATTTTGGACAGGAAGGTGCTTGCTTGTTGAGACGACTGAGCTGTGTTGAACAGCTAAGGACTGGCTGCCCAGACCACATCCATCCTCTCAAACTTCCTGCAGAAGGGACAGTTTGGCAAAGCACACACACCTCTCTTTATTGTCTCTACTCCCAGTCTACTTTAGGAAGCCAATGTGTTCACTTGGGATTCTGTTTTAGGGGCACCTGGAGCTGGGCAGTCTTACAATAGACACTGACTTTGGACTCAGGGATCAATCACAGGCCCTGCGTAAACTTCTCGACTTCCACCCATCCTGCTTTGAAAGGAAGTATTGTGTAAGCAATAGTACTCATCCTGTGCATTGGTATACAAACAAAATCACTCAACCAGTGACAGATTGAGATGCTCAAACATAGGCAGTCAAGTCACTTACCCACACTGATCCAAATGCCACTAGAATAATCCGAATCCAGAGCTACAGTACATTCCAACTGAAGAATACTAGGCTGTTTATAGTCAAAGCACCTTGTTGTCATCGTCACTGATTCTCCTTCCTCTCTCCATCCTTTTCCAGAAGGAAGAATGATCTGCCTTCCTCTGGTGTTTCTGCCCCTTCTCCGTGATCTCTGCAGGCTGACTTCAAGTCTGTAGGAGGTGAAGGGCAGATGGCCAGGTGAAGCTCTCTCTCTCGGGCACAATTCCCTAATCTACCCTCCTAGACTGACAACTCCTGTTTCCTTGGCATAATCCTCTTTAGGTTCACACCAGACCTTATCTACTCATCATCACTAAATATGGTTAGTCTTTCCTTTTTCCTGGCCTTTGCTCACATGTTTCTTCTACTTAGACTTCCTTCTGCCCATCAAGATCTTAGCTTGTCTGCAAGGGCAAACTCAAATGCCATTTCTTCATGAAGCCTCCTCTCACCCCTTCACCCCTCCAGACTGAGCACCCAGCACATAGTAGGTGATTAATCAATACTTGCTGAGTACCTGAATGAGTGAAAGAAACAAAGTATTCATTGCTTCTGTTGCTTTTTGTGACACTAAATAGAGTCACAGAATATTCAAGTACAAGTGATCTTGGGGGACCTCCCGTCCCCAGGATAGTTGGTGGTTGTCAGAGGTGAGATGAAATTAATTTGAAGTTTAAGTATTCTTATCCTGTCTGTGCTGGGAAATAGGAGGCTGTGAACTGCTGCACAAGATCCCTTGTCCTGGACTCTTGATTTATACAAACAAGGCCATGGTCTTGCTGATGATGAGTTTGTTGGGGAACCAGAAGTCTGGCGTTTGTTGTAAATATTCTTTAAGTGGAAGCATTAAGTGTGGAGGCTGTTTGTATAAGTTTTTCCTGAAGAATGTTGAAAGTCCCAGTGTAATGTGACTATGGCAGAGGCCAAAACCAATTTTCTGAAATCCAGTAAGACCTACTTTGCATGCTCAATGTCACCGGCAGCCATGCCCATCTCCTACCTCTACCTTCCAGCCCCCAACTCCAGCCCCCACACTGCTTTGGAGGACTCAGAGAAGCTGCACTGGGCTATGCCCAGGGTGTGTTAAGTTTCTGTAGCTGTGAATAACTACTTTGAACACTTAGAGTGGTATGGATGTGTCCTCCAGAAACGATGACCTCTGTTAGGGGCTGAATTATCTCCCCACAAATTCTTATGTTGAAGTTTAACTCCCCAGCTCATCAGAATGTAACTATTTTCAGATAAGGCCTTTAAAGAGGTAATTAAATTAAATAAGGTCATATGGTTGGGCTCTGATCCAATCTGTCTGGCATCCTTATAAAAAGAGGAAATTTGAACATAAACACACAGAGGAAAGACCATATACAGACACAGGGAGAAACAGCCATCCAGAAGCCAAGAGGACAGGCTCAAAAGCAAATAACCTTATCGATACCTTGATCTCAGACTTCCAGCCCCCAGAACTGTGAGAACATTACTGTTGTTTAAGCAGCCCATTCTATGGTACTTGGTTATGGTGGCCCAAGTAGGCTGGGGCCGCTTCTATTAGGTTTATTGTAGAGAGCCACATACGTGCTATCTCCTCAGTAAGACTGACAGCCAGGGATTCTACCTTCCCATACCTCCAAGTCATAATCAGGAAGACCTCATGAGTTTGAAAACGCCCTGTTAGCTGTGAAGGGCCATACAAACCCAAATTGCACATGGTGGAGATCAGGAACCATGTCTGCACTTCTTTGGATAACTCTTAGCACCTCCCAAAGGGTAAGGCTTACACAGGGGCTTGGTAAATTCTAGTTGGTCAACAGAAAATCAGTAACAGTGAGTAGAATATTCATCACTAATTTTTTGTACTGTCTTAGGTCTTGTGGGTCAATTCACCTCTTTCCTGGATGTGGCCCACCGACACAGTTCTTAGCTGGGTATCAGTCCTGACTCCAGTTCTCCCTGGGTAGAGACCTCTGCCCTCACTGATGCATGTCATAGCTCCAGCAGAGCAGCGTGGAGGATGAGCACTGCCCCTCAGTCACTGCACTTCTGGCTTACCTCCGTTTCCTCACCTGCAAATGAGAAAGCTGGGTTAGAAGGTCTCTCTCTACTATTTATTCTAGCTCTAGAATTTACAATTCCCTTCTTGTATCAGTTAGCATGCATTTGACTAAGTACTTCATCCCAGCTACCTTTGACAATAGAAACACTTATCACCTCATATATTAGCAGGCCTAGAAGTTCCTCCCATTTCTTCATTCTGACATTGGTTTCAACTTCATTCTAAGGTTCTCATCATGGATGAGAAGACTGAGCCACAGAGAAGTTAAATAACTTTTCCAAGTTTGCACAGATGGTAAGAGGCAGACAGAATCCAGACCCAGGCTGTCTGGCTCCAGATTCTACACTCTTGTCTGCCAAGCCATACCGCCTCTCGTGAAGAGCCATTTCCTGTGGTCAGGGACATGTGCAGGCCAGGAGGATTGCTGCCTGCTACCCTTCTCTACTTCTTGGAGAGGAAGAGAGCATTATAGGACCTTGGGAAAAAAGTGACAGTATCAGACACTGGAATTCTTTGGTTGCCATCCTTCCCACTAGGACAGGCTGTTCTTGCGTCCCTCCATCTGGTGTGGCTTAGTGTTCCCAACATAGTGGGCACTTGGTCAGCAACAGTGAGAGAGTGGCCTGAGCTTCCCACTTCCTCTTGCTCCCTGAGCTGTCTGGTATGCTGCTAAGAGCAGAATCTTCCAGTGCTGCTGAAAGGCTCAGCTGACAAACACGATGATTCAGGCTGATTTCCTGGAAGCTTAGAACAGGCTGAGTGCATCTTAATGGTTCTGCCTACTCTGTCTTTTCATGTGTTAGAGACTGTCCATCTGTTGGAGAGGTTTTATCCAGCTCACAGAAACAGTGGCTGATAGATCCTCGGTTGGTCTCAGAACAGACTTAACTTTCACCGGAGGGGCCTGGGCTCTGTGTGGCCATGGACAGGGACTCTAGAAGGTGAGTGTGAACCTGGAATAGGCTGTGTCCTTTAAACAAATGGCCATCAGGTGGAACAACAGCAGAGAGAAGAAGCTGGGATGTCAAGTTAAACAGGCATGTTTCAAACCCTTGGTTCTTACCAAGGGTGACTCTTATCAATAATAACAATATTGTATGACAATATGTATGACTCTTATCAATAATAACAATAGTATTTATGGTTCAAGGCCCAAACTGAGCATTTTACATATATTATCTCATTCAGTCTTCAAACAACCAGGAGTTGGTGCCTCATTTTACAGGTGAGGACACTGAGGCTGAGAGACAGGGAAGCCGAGTCATTTGACTAAGGTCATATATTTAGTAAATAGCTGGGTTTTGAGTCAAGGTGTTTCTTTTTTTGTTCCCTCTATTCCCTACTCCCCTACCCTCTCTGCCTGTCTCTTCCTTTCTCCTTCTCGTTCTTCCTCTCAACAAATGGGTAGGTGTTAGGTGCAGTATAAGCCGTGGGCGATATATTGGTGAACACAACACACAGATTCTCACGTTATTTTAACCCATGATCTCTCATCTTCCAAGTTATTTAAGTCTGGTCCAGCACAGCCCCAGACTGAAAGAACTTCCTCCATGGGGCCCCAAAAAGTCTTCCCTTGGCTTTTAGATGTATTTAAAGGTGGGAATGTTGAGACGGAGAAGCCCACAGGGCATTTGAGCTGAGATGTGGGGCACTGGATACAGATTTTGAAGTTTGGGGAGAGACTTGAGAGTGAACACATTTGTCCAAAATGAAGTGTGCAGTGGGAGGACAAGAGGGAGGACAAGAGTGAGGGCAACAAGGATGGAGTCAGGGCTGACAGCAGAGCTGTGGGTGAAGGCAGGCCCAGACAGAGCAAAAGAGGAGCGTCAGAAGTAGGAGAGCCGGTCCTGGAAGTGCGTTGTCCTGGAAGTCCAGGAAGGCAGAGTGCCAAGTTGTAGGTCATGGCCAACAGTATCATCGCCAGCCAGCAATTGTTCAGCCATTCTTCAGCAGCATGTGTTAGTGTTTGCTTGTTTGGTTGTTTTTTAAATTTTTTTAAACTTTTTTTTATTGTTGTTCAAGCACAGTTGTCTCCATTTCCCCCCTTCCCCAATCCCATGGCTAAAGAAAACAGCATTAAAATGAAAAGAGAACCAACTGTATGGGAAAACATATTTGCCAATGATACCTTGGATAAGAGCTTGATCTCCAAAATATATAAAGAACTCACTCGACTCCACTCCAGGAAGACACACAACATATTTGAAAAATGGGCAAAGCACTTGAACAGGCACTTCTCTAAGGAGGGCATACAGAGGGCCCAGAGACATGTGAAAGGATGCTCAGCGTCACTAGCCATCAGAGAGATGCAAATTAAAGCCACAATGAGATACCACTTCACACCAGTCAGAATGGCCATCATAAACAAATCAACAAACAACAAGTGTTGGAGAGGATGTGGAGAAAAGGGAACCCTAGTGCACTGTTGGTGGGAATGCAGACAGGTGCAGCCACTGTAAAAAACAGTATGGAATTTCCTCAGTTGTTTTCTTTTAAAAAAAAGTTTATTCAAAGTGTCACAGGTTCAATTCCCAGTCAGGGTACATGCCTGGGTTGCAGGCCATGACCCCCAACAACCACACATTGATGTTTCTCTCTCTCTCTCTTTCTCCCTCCCTTCCCTCTCTAAAAATAAATAAATAAAATCTTTTTAAAAAGTTTATTGATTTTAGAGAGAGAGGAAGGGGAAAAGAGAGAGAAAGAGAGAGGGAGGGAGAGAGAGAAACACTGATGTGATAGAGACACTGATTCCAATACAATATAATACAATACATACCCCAACCAGGGATCAACCCAGCATCCTAGGTGTGTGCTCTGACTGGGAATCAAACCCACAACCTTTTGGTGCATAGGATGACATTCCAACCAACTGAGCCACACAGTGCAAGGTTGGGTGGGTTTTTTTTATTTGTTTGTTTGTTTAGAACACATAATTTCTCCTCCTATTTCTTTTGAAATCATTTTCCTTTTTGATACAAAGTGAAAGTCTCTCTCCTAGGTTTGACTCTCTGGCCACCTGGACCCAACTTTCCTGAAATCAACAACCATTTACCTTTTCCTTGTATCTCCTCCAGAGGTATTTTCTCCAGTTAGTTTTTGAAAAGCAAAGTATCGACTTATGTACCAATTCATCTGGCTAATACAATTGTGTTCAAGTTCCATGAATACAAAACTACCCCAAATTCTAGTTTTCGTGATTTTTGCATCATTCTTCACATACTGTTTCGAATGTTGCAAATTGTGTATTATTTTCAAACTAGAGTAAGGTAGGTAATTTGCAACAGCATGTTCCTTTTGCCTGAGAACCGCCACTAAGTTCCTGTTCTTGCTCTGGGGACAGTCCTGGTTCGCATTTCGCTTACAGAAGGAGAGATTAAAAACCAATGAACCATCCAGGAAATAGCTCTGCCTCTTCCTGATAGTCACAAGGATTGCTCAGTCAGATTCCTTCCCTAGGAAAGTGTCCTTTTTATGATGGCAGTGTTCATGTTTAAACAATCCTTTAATTGGCGTGAGTGCTGTCAGAGCAAGCAGGCTGTGGTTTGGGGGACCCTCCCTCCCATCGAGGCATTTCCATCTCAGGAACCTGTGCTTCGGGGTCCTTGGCGGCCGCTCCAGCCCTCACGCTTCCTCCCTCCCCGGGACCCTTCCCAGAAGTTACCCCATGGAGAGAGAGGGGCACTACACCTGAGGCAGCGCAGTTTTCAAGTTTTGTATTTTTGGATATGTACACTGTTATATGGTTCAGAAATTTAAAAAACTACATATAAAAAGGCATAAAGTGAAATTTTCACTTCCTTCCATCTTCATCCACTTTGCTTTCTTCTCCTTCCTGCTTCCCTCTCTGTAAGCCAAGGTGGCCACTTGATCCCAGTTGTTTCAAATATGTTGCATTCAGGCGGTGCTTGATTTGAGTCTTTCCCCACCCACTGGCACATGGATTCATCTGACGTCATCAAGTAGCTTAGTGAACACACACACACACACACACACACGTGCTGAAGATAATTTTTGACTGAATTCAAACCAAAGACCTTATTGTAATCCTTGTGAGTGTATTTTTCGCATAGTGACAGAACAGTTTCCTCTTTTCCTCTGCTGAGAAAGCAATTCCAAAATGTTCCAGTGTTCACAATGTTCAAACAGCCTTTCAAAAAACCTGAATTCCTGCAAGGAATAATCATATCTCTTGAATTAGCGCCACGGGGAATCTGACCCAGTAGGCAATCTTCCCTTTGGGTTACAATTCTTCTTCCACTGAAGGGCACCTCACGTGTGCATTAGGGTTCAATAAAGGGCAGGAGGAAACACTGTGCATGAGCTCCCCGCTGGTTTGAGTCCCAAAGGTTTGGTTTGAGGTCCCCGCTGGTTTGACTCCCTGCTGGTTTGAGGTGTCATTGTTCCTGTGCAAACCCAAAGTAACAGGGTGCATGGTGAAATTATGGGCCAATAGACATATGAAAAGATGCTCAATGTCACTAATCATCAGAGGAATGAAAATGAAAACCACAATGAGCTATCACCTCACACATTTCAGAATGGCTATTATTAATAAATCAACAAAAAAAGCGTTGGCCAGGATGTGGAGAAAAGGGAAACCTCGTGCACTGTTGGTGGGAATGCAGACTGGTACAGCCACTGTGTAAAACAGTATGGCGGCTCCTCAAAAAATAAAAAATAATGATCTAGTAATTCCACTTGTGGGTATACATCCAAAGAAACCCAAAAAACTAATTTGAAAAATATGTGCATCCTTTTGTTCATTGCAGTTATTTACAATAGCCAAGATTTGGAAGCAGCCCAAGTGTCCAACCATAGACAAGTGGATAAAAAAGTGGTGGTACACATATAATGAAATGCTACTTAGCCTTTAAAAAGTACGAAATCTTACCATTGTGACAACATAGATAGACCTAGAGGGTTTTATGCAAAGTGAAATAAAGTCAGAAAAAGACAAATGCTGTATGATTTCACTTATATGTGGAATCTAAAGAACAAAATAAATGAACAAACAGAACAGAAACAGACTCAAAGGTACAGAAAAGAGACTCTAAGTTGCCAGAGGGGTGGGCAGTTGCAGGACTGGGTGGAAAAGGTAAAAGGGAAGGAGAAGCACAGGTTGGCACTTACAGAACAGCCATGGGGATGTGAAGCACAGCACAGGGAATAGAGTCGATGACAGTGAAGTAACCGCTCATGCCAGGTGGGGAATGGAAATATCAGGGGGAACACTCTGTAAAGTATATGACTGAGTAACTGCTATGCTGTGCACCTGAAACTAATACAAAATAGTATTGAATATAAACTGTAATTGAAAAAAATTAAAAAATGTTTAAAAATTACAGAAAAGGGTTGGCGGCAAAGTGCCGCCCTCAGCCCCAGATGACTGCCCGCAGCAGAAGCTACGCAAATAACTCCATTGGGTAATAAAGTTGATACGGGAGGCATTCCTCTTTAGTTACTGGCTTTCTTTTAGAAGTAAACATTTCAGGGCTCCTATATCTGACTGTTATGTCCTTCAAAGTGGTTTCCAAGAAATAATACGCTTTTCCCACAGATGCTGGCATTCTCTAAAGTGTTTTCGGAATCTTGCTTTTATAGTGGCTCTCAGAGATAGTTTACGAACTGTGTAAGAAAATCAGTCTTATTATATTTATGCCAGATTTACAAATCAAAATGGTATTTCCTTATCTGGAAATAAAATTAAGTTATATCCTATTCATATCTTACACTCAAATGAAAAACAGATACAATATTAAATATTAAAAAGAAGAAACCACAGAAAGTGTGAAAAGAAAATATGAGAGAAAACTATTCTAATAATCTCAGAATGGGGAAGGTCTTTTTAAGTGTGACATCAGAGCACATGTATTAGGGTTTGCAGAGAAACATAATCAATAGGAGATGCACAAATGTATCCATTACAAATATCACGTATATATACATACAGTTATCTACATAATATGTGAGTGGGGGAGAGATATTGGGGGAAAGCATGCACATGTGACAGAGAGGTATTTATTTAAGGAATTGGCTCATATGATTGTGGGGACAGGCAAGTCCCAGTCCAAACTCTGTAGGGCAAGCCAGCGTTCTGGAGATCCAGGTAAGAGCTGATGTTGTAGTCTTGAGTCAGAAAGCTGGGAACTCGGGTAGGATTTCCATATGGCAGCCTTGAGAAAAGTTTCCTCTTCTTTGGAGAACCTCGGTTTTGCTCTTACGGGCTCCAACTGATTGGATGAGGCCCACCCACATGATAGAGGATACTCTGCTTTACTCAAAGTCTGCTGATTTAAATGTTAATTACTCCTAATAAAATACTTTCACAACAATGTCTAGACCAGTGTTTGACCGAACAGCTGGGCACCACAGCCCAGCCAAGTTGACACATAACATTAGCCAACACAACGTAGAAGATGTGAAAGAAAAGGCCAGCACATCTGACCAAAGTCACAACAACGACACCAGCCCTGCCCTCACAGGGCTTGCATTCTTGTGGCATTGCCTTTGGTGTGTCTGCCCGTCAGCCTTCTCAACCTCTCTACCTGGCAGCTTGAAATGAACCATGAACTTGGAAAATGCTAGTTTTTCTTTTTTAAGATGTTTTTTAAAAAAGATTATATTTATTTATTTTTAGAGAGGGAGAGAAAGGAGGGGGAAAAAGAGAGAGAGAGAGAAACATCTCATGTACACCTTGGTTAGTTGCCTCATGTATACCTTGTCCAGGGACCAAACCCATAACCCAGGCAAGTGCACTGACCAGAAATCGAACCTGCAACCTTTTGGTCTGCAAGATGATGCCCAGCCACCTGAGCTTCACCAGTCATGGTATCTTTCTAAAGGTGTTTTAAAGGGGTGTTTGAAAGAGGAATTCCTTAGCTGAGAATAGACCTAAGTGATTCGTCTGGAGTGAAATGATTGACATGTTTGGCATATGTACTTGCTGTTGTTTTATCTTGGTCCTCAGGTACATTTGCTGTTTTGGAAATTTTTTGAATGAGAAGCCTCTGGTAATAGAGATGATATTTTTTACTATTAACTTTTCATAGCAACCTAAAACTGACATTTAAAAAAATGTATATTTAGAGAGAGAGAGAGGGAGGGAGAAAAAGAAACATCAATTTGTTGTTCCACTTACTTACGCATTTGTGGGCTGATTGTCATATGCGCCCTGACCGAGAATGGAACCCACGACCTTGGTGTTCCAGGATGACGCTTGAGCAAACTGAGCTACTGGACCAGCACTGAAACTGATGTTTTCTTAGTAAAAGAGGTTTCTTTTTCTTTTTGAGTGACAGCTTTTAATCAAATGTAAAAGCTTGCCATGAGTAAAACTCCTGCTTTGTGTGCCTTTCCTTGATAATACTGAAATACTTGGGAATTTCTACTGGATAGTTATTGCTATTTATGATTAAAAAACTTATAATAGCAAAAACAATTGTAAAAAGGCAATAATTACTATAGTGGATTCAAATCACAAAACTCTTGAGGGGGTGGTCAGTAAGGTTTTTCTTTATAAGGTTGGTTTGAGTAAGTCTTCTCCAAGAAGATTGAATGCTCATTTGGACCTGGGAATGTGCTTATCTTCTAAAATTCCGAACTTCTCATGAAAGAAGCAGGTGGGAGCAGCTGATGATTCACACATAACAGATGGGAGAAGTGGGGATGCCCAGCTATTTCACTGAGGTTGTGCAGGT
This sequence comes from Phyllostomus discolor, assembly GCF_004126475.2. Lineage (NCBI taxonomy): Eukaryota > Metazoa > Chordata > Mammalia > Chiroptera > Phyllostomidae > Phyllostomus > Phyllostomus discolor. Next base: position 111,339,038 of record NC_040904.2, read on the forward strand.
AACTGTCCTGGCCTCAAATGGAGGCCACACTCTGTGCCACCCATATTTTTTTTCTTGTGCTGAGTTGCTGCCCTATTGGATGGTGGATGCTTCAAAAAAGCCTACAATATAAAGCTTTTACAAGTATTAATCTTTAGGGAAAAGAGTAACAGCTGTTTTATTATTATTTTTCAACTAGGCAGAGATTTATTATACAGTGTCTTTCTTCCAGAGAGAAACTCTGGAGGCCTTAGTTCTATTTGTGAAGTATAATTTTCTCTTTTGGCTATTTAGTTGCACAAAGGAAGAGTTACAATAGTACTGATAATAACTTGGGAAACAGAAGCAAAAACAGGTAAGTGAAAGTATTACTCCAAGTGTAGCATAAACATTGCTGAAAGAAATAAAAGGATTGTAACCAGTGCTAAGGCTCCTTCCTTGCTAAGTGGTGCCGAGTTACACAGAAGGCTATAAAGTTCAGAAGAGAAAGGTCTCAGCTTACAGGGCTGAAAATCATGTTGAAGGGCACACAGACGGCAGACAGATACCAAAGCCGTTAGTTAGCATACCACAGAAGCAGGAACCCCAGAGTGTGTGTGCGTGCGTGCACGTCCAAGCTCCCCTACCTCCCTCATCTCCCAATACCTCCCATCAAAGCCTGCAGTGATATCATTCCCCCCTTTCTTCACCACGTGGGCTGCTGAGCAGCACTCTCCACAGGGTCAAGGAGGAGGGAACATCTTGTCTGTCATTTCAGTTTGTAAGGTGTTCTCTCTCTCTCTCTCTCTCTCCCCCTAACCCCCCCCCCCTTTTATACCAGGAATGAAAAAGATTTTAGGTGGACCTTTCATCAGCTCTTAGCCTATAACTATATCCTGTAAAACTGAATAAGAGAAACTTCATCTAAAATAGAGTCAGGAGGCCAGAAGGAGAAACTCTCAAACACTACCACTCAACATTAATTACCCCAACAAGTGGGACTGCAGACTGATGTAGCCACTATGGAAAACATATGGAATTTCCTCAGAAAACTGAGAATGGAACTGCCTTTTGACCTGGCAATTCCACTGCTGGGATTATATCCTAAGAATCCTCAAACACCAATCCAAAAGAACCTATGCACCCCAATGTTCATAGCCGCACAATTTACAATAGCCAAGTGCTGGAAGCAACCTAAGTGCCCATTGGTAAATGAGTGGATCAGAAAAACTATGGTACATTTACACAATGGAATACTACACAGCAGACAGAAAGAAGGAGCTCCTACCCTTTGCGACAGCATGGATGGAACTGGAGAGCATTATGCTAGGTGAAATAAGCCAGGCAGTGAGGGACAAATACCATATGATCTCACCTATAAATGGAACCTAATCAACAAAACAAATAAGCAAGCAAAATATAACCAGACAGTGAAATAAAGAACGAACTGACAGTAACCAGAGGGGAGGTGGGAGGGGATAATGGGGGGAAGGCGGAAGGGTTTTCAGGAACCATTATAAAGGACACAATGACAAAACCAAGAGGGGGTGGAAGCAAGGGAGGAAGGTGGGTTTGGCTGGGGTTGGGGGAAGTGGTGGTGAGTAAATGCAGACAACTGTAATTAAACAATAAAATAATTTTAAAAAGCATTATTTACTCCAACAGGAAAGCCTTAGTTACAGACTCCCAAAAGAAGAGACATACCTTGCATTCCCAACAAGAAGTGTCTGTCTCTACTACGCCAGCAGGAGAATGATTTTCTCCTTACCCAGCAATAAGGCCAGCCAATGGGAACTATCAAAAATCACCCAGTGAGAAACCATCACCACGCTGACCTCTTGCTTTCCTCCAATAGACTTTCCTTCAAAGCACCCCTGCTCAACTTCCTCCTTTTTTCTCTATAAGGAAACATTCCTCCCCTTTGTTTGCTGGATTTCCCTATAATTTTAGGTACACCATGCTTGTCCTGAATTGCAATAATCTGCTAGTACTAAATAAACCAATTTTTGGTGATTAAAAATAACTGACTGTTTTATTTTTAAGGTCAACACTACAAACCAGTCCTTTGAAATGCCCGCTTCAGTTTACATGAAGTACCAGCATTAGGAGATTCGGATGCCCTTTACAAAGGGAGAATAAACTTACTACATTCAACACATTGGGAAGGTAAGGTGGATATAACTACTATTCAGATAAGTTGGTGAGAAGGAAGTCTATTAATGTTTTAAAAATCCAGGGTAGGCTACCTTGTGCTGAAATGGTAGTTCCATGGTCATTGGAGACCCAGAAGCCTGTAATTTTTCTGCCTTTTTGGCTAGTATGTAGTTCTCATCCTCAAGGTCTCCTTGTGGTCCAGGACAGCTGCTGGAGCCCCAGCCGTCTAAGCTCCAGGCAGCAGAATGGAGCATCCCACAAGACCTAACTTTCATTAATTAACCTTTCCAGAAGTCCTGCCCAACACTTGCATTTGTAGCTCATTAGTCACATGGCCACACATAGCTGCATGGGAGGTTGAGAAATGCAGTCTTCATTCTGGGTGCATTGACACCCCTAGTGAAACTGCAGTTTTATAACTAAGGACAAATAGAAGAATGCGTATTGGGTAGTGATTGGTTGTCTCTACCTCAGGAAGGCACCTCTATTCTTCAAAGCTTAGGGCTTGGCTTTTTAAAGAAATCCTGCAGTTTCTCAGTGACCCTGCTCAGGAACACCACTGGGTCTTACCTAGCCTAGAATGACTCTAGAAAGAACTCCTGACTGATGGGAGAGAGTGGTGATTGTTCAACTCGGCAGGTGGCCAAGATGAGCACTGCCCACTTTACCCCTTTAAATGAGGGCTCACCAGGCTGCTTGCTGACATCACTTTTTCTGTTTTCTTTTGCTTTTTTATTATCTATTGGTTTTGGGTATACAGTCTAGTGGATAGACAGTCACATACTTCACATAGTGTCCCCATCAAAATTTCCAGCACCCCAGCTGGCACAGCACGTAGTTCTCACGATATTACTGACTATATTTACCATGCTTTACTTACTTCCCTGTGGCTATTTTGTAACTGCCAATTCGTGCTTCTTATCCCGTCACAACTTTCACCCATTGCTCCAATCACCCTTCCTCTCTGGAAACCACCAGCTTTCCCTCTGTATCCATGAGTCTGTTTCCATTTTTTTTGTTGATTTATTTTGTTCTTTAGATTCCACATGTAAATGAAACCATATGGTATTTGTCTTCCTCTGACTGACTTATTTCATTTACCATAATATCCTCTTGGTACATCATTGCAAATAGTAAGATTTCATTCTTTTTTTATGGCTGAGGAATATTCCTTTGTATATACATAGCAACACTTTTTAATCCAGTCATTTATTGATGGGCACTTGGGTTGCTTCCATAGCTTGGTTATTGTGAATAATGCTGCAAAGAACATAGGGTTGCATGTATTCTTTTGGGGTTTTTTGTATGTGTACCCAGAAATAGAATTGCTGGGTCATAAGGCAGTTCTATTTTTAATTCTTTGAGAACCCTCCATGCTGTTTTCCACAGTGGCTACACCAATCTACATTCTTACCAACAGTGTACTAGGATTCCCTTTCTCCACGTCCTCACCAGTACTTGTTTGTTAATTTATTGATGATGGACATTCTGACAGTTATGAGGTGATATCTCATTGTGGTTTTAACTTGCATTTCTTTGGTGATTAGTGCTGTTGAACGTGTTTTCATGTGTTTATTGGCCAAGTGCATGTCCTCTTTGGAGAAGTGTCTATTCAGACTCCGTCCATTTTTTATTGGATTGCTTGTTTTTTGTTTGTTTGTTTGTTTTGAGTTGTAAGAGTTCTTTATAAATTTTGGATATTAACCCCTTATCAGATGTATCATTGATGAATATGTTCTCCCATTCAGTGGGTTGTCTCTTTATTTCATTGATGATTTCCTTTGCTGTGCAAAGACTTGGTAATTTGATGTAGTCCCATTTGTTTATTTATTTCATTTCCTTTGCCCAGTGAAATATATCAGAAAAAATATTGCTATGAGGAATGTCTGAGATTTTACTGCCTGTGTTTTCTCCTAGGATTTTTATGGTTTTGAGCCTTATACTTAAGTCTTTAATCCATTTGAGTTTATTCTTGTATAAGAAGTAAGGAGGTAGTCTATATAGTGTACATGGAGAACTCTAAGGATTCCACCAAAAAACTACTGGAACTGATAAATGAATTCAGTAAAGTAGAAGGATACAAAATAAATATTCAGAAATCAGTTGCATTTTTATATACCAATACTGAAACATCAGAAAGAATAACTAAGAAAACAATCACATTTATGGTTACACCAAAAAAATACCTAGAAATAAACTTAACCAAGGAGGTAAAGAAACTGCACTTAGATAACTATAAGGCACTGAAGAAAGAAATCAGAGAAGATACAAATAAATGGAAGCGTATACCATGTTCATAGATAGGAGGAATTAACATTGTTAAAATGTCTGCACTACCCAAAGCAATCTATAGACTCAACTCAGTCCCTGTCAAAATACCAATTGCATGTTTTGCAGACCTAGAACAGATAATCCAAAAAGTTATATAGAACCACAAAGACCCCAAATAGCCTCATCAATATTGACAAATAAGAATAAAGTTAGGGATATCAAGCTACTTGATATATGAAACTATATTATACAGACATAGTAATCAAAATACCATGGTACTGCCATAAAAATAGACCCACAGATCAATGGAACAGAATAGAGAGCCTAGAAATTAACCCATATTATATGGTCAATTAATAATTGACAGAGGATGCAAGAACATACAATGGAATAAAAACAGTCTATTCAATAAATGGAGGTGGGAAAATTGGACAGATATGTGCAAAAAAAATGACATCATTTTTTCTGCTCCCATCTTGTGAGGGGAAGTGGGACTGACCAAACAGTGACTTGTCAGTGATGTAGTAATGTCAGTGATAATGATGGAGCACAGGGCTGCCTTCTCCTAACAAAGGGAAGACCTAGCCTATGTGCCAGGCAGTGTTTGGGAGTTGGTAGCAGGGTATAACCCCTTGGTTTCTACACAGTGAGGAGCAGAAGACTCTAAGGTGCAAACACAAACTCCCAGTTTCTTAAGGAAGCCTCAGCATACTCCCTGCAGCAAGACTGAACCACAGCCCTTCCTGCACAGAGTAGGAATGCTCTGGCAGAGCTGAGGCATTCGAACAACACTCACCATGGTCTTTGGGTGCATCAAATGCCCTGACAATTGCTTGCTTGCTTTCTTTTTCTTTCCTTTTCTTTCCTTTTCTTTCCTTCTCTTTCCTTCTCTTTTCTTCTCTTTTCTTTTCTTTTCTTTTCTTTTCTTTTCTTTTCTTTTCTTTCCTTCTCTTTCTTTTCTTTTCTCTCTTTTTATGTAAACACTTCTTTTTATTGTAGTAAAATATATGAAAAATAGCACAAATCATGTGTAGGGCTTGAAAACAAACAAGCACATGCAGGTACCTACCACTTGGAGGAAGAAGTAGAACACTGCCGGATCACAGAAGCTTCCCTGTGTCACCCTCCTTCCTAGAGGAGGGTAATCATCAAGATTTGTAAAAGTTCTGCCTGCTTTTCTCTTCAATTTTTATTTGGAAACAGTTTTAATCTAAAAATAAGTTGAAAGATAATATGAATACTTGGGTTTCTCTTACATGTATTCAATTTTTAACATTTTATTTACATTTACCTTTCTCCTCTTCTTTATTATGTACTTTCTTTTTTAAAAGTATATTTTACTGATTATGCTCTTACAGTTGTTCTATTTGTCCCACTTTGTCTCCCTCTGCCCAGTACTCCCCTCCCCTCCAGCAATCCCCTTCTCTTAGTTCATGTCCATGGGTCACGTATGTAAGTTCTTTGGCTTCTCCATTTCCTATGCTATTTTTAACATACCCATACTTTGTACTTATCAATTATGCTTCTTAACCCCTGCACCATTTCTGCCATTCTCTCCCTGCCCCTCCCTGCTGATAAACCTCCAAATGATCTCCATATCTGTGATTCTATTCCTTTCCTGGTTGTTTGATTGGTTTGTTTTGTTTTGTTTTAGATTCAGTTGTTGATAGTTGTGCATTTGTTGCCTCTTTAATCTTCATCGTTTTGGTCTTCTTTTTTCTTAAATAAGTCCCTTTAACATTTCATGTAATAATGATGGGGTGATGATGAACTCCTTTGGCTACACCTTGTCTGGGAAGCACTATCTGCCCTTCCATTCTAAATGATAGCTTTGCTGGATAGAGTAATCCTGGATGTGGGTCCTTGCCTTTCATGACTTTCAATACTTCTTTCCAGCCCCTTCTTGCCTGCAAAGTTTCTTTTGAGAAATCAGCTGAGAGTCTTATGGGATTTCCTTTGTAGTTGACTCTCTGTTTTTCTCTTGCTGCTTTTAAGATTCTCTCTTTATCTTTAACTTTTGGAATTTTTTTTAAAGGCTTTTCTTCTTTTTTTTTTTTTTAAGATTTTATTTATTTATTTTTAGAGAGGGAAGGGAGGGAGGGAGGGAGAGGGAGATAGAGAGAAACATCAATGTGCGGTTGCTGGGGGTTATGGCCTGCAACCCAGGAATGTACCCTGGCTGGGAATCGAACCTGGGACACTTTGGTTCCCAGCCCGCGCTCAATCCACTGAGCTACGCCAGCCAGGGCTTAACTTTTGGCATTTTAATTATGACGTGTGTTGGTGTGGCCCTCTTTGGTTCCTACATGTTTGGAACTCTCTGTGCTTCCTGGACTTGTATGTCTATTTCCTTCACCAAATTAGGGAAGTATTCTTTCACTATTTTTTCAAATAAGTTTTCAATTTCTTGCTGTTTCTCTTCTCCTTCTGGCACCCCTATGATTCAGATGTTGGCACTTTGGAGATGCCCCAGAGGTTCCTAAGCCTATCCTCATTTTTTTGAATTCTTGTTTCTTCTTTCTGTTCTGGATGAATGCTTATTTCTTCTTTATATCCTAAATCATTGATTTGAATACGAGCTTCCTTCCCTTTACTGTTGGTTCCCTGTGGAACCAACTTTATTTCACTTAGTGTAGCCTTCATTTCTTCCCTCATATTTTTGTCATATTCAGTGAGTTCTCTGAGCATCCTGATCACAAGCGTTTTGAACTGCATCTGATAGGTTGGTTATCTCCATTTTGTGTAGTTCTTTTTCTGGGATTTTATTCTGTTTTTTCATTTGGGCCATATTTATTTGTCTCCCCAGTTTGGCAGACTCTTTGTGTTTATTTCTGTGTATTAGGCAGAGCTGCTTTTACTCCCTGTCTTAGTAGCATGGCCTATGTAGAAAAGGCACCTGTAAATTGTGTGGGGTGGAGCCTTAGGTAATTGCCAAGGCAGGGTACCCCTTTTTACTGCTGTGGCTCTGTGAGCGGGGAGGGCTCAGAGGGGACATTGCCACTGCCTGGCTTCTGGAGGTTTGCCTGGCATCTGCCCCATTTCCAGTCACTTCCTGCATGCAACTGACACCCTTTCAGCTGCTTCCCTAGAGATGAAACTCAGAATGGGTGGGTTGGCGAATGTTCTAAGTTTGTGTGGGCCCTGTAAATAGCGAAAATCGTGCAGTTCCTTCTACCACCCAACCCCCAGTGGTTTTTACAGCCAGAGATAATGGAGATTTATCTTCCTAGTGCTGGCACCCTGGGTTGTGCAGTCTGGCCTGGGACTAGGATCGCTTGCTCCCTAGATAACCCCCTTGATTTTCATCTGCTCTGTGTGAATGTGGGACTGTTCACTCCACTGTCTGGCCAGCTCTCCTCCCGTCTTTGTGACTCCGCCCCTTCTACCACCTGTCTGGATGAATGTGGCTTCTTTGAATCTTTGGTTTCTGGGCTTTCATATAGTTCGATTTTCTGATGGTTGTGGTGTTTCTTGTTTTGAGATCTGGTTGTAATCCTTTGTATGGTTGCGCAAGCAGGCGAGGCATGTCTACTTACACCTCTGTCTTGACCAGAAGTGCTACTTGCTTTAAACAACTACAGAGCACTGGAGGGCAGAGAAGCAGGCAAGGCTAAAGGAAAGAAGAGTGTGCAGAAGTCAGTAAGACACCAGGTCAGAGCAAACTCATGACATGGCCATTGCATCTTTCCTTCAGCCCATTAATGGGGCTAGAAGCTTCTTTAATCTGTCAGTGTTGGAGTCAGCAAGGCCTCTAACATACCAGCCACACAGCTCAAGCAGAATTTCCCTGTAAGGGGGCAGGGCTACTCCTCTGCCCCACCGCTCTGTTGGCCAGACCGTAGGAGCCGAACGAAGCCCAGATGATTAAGGTCTAATATCTTTTTCTCTTTGTGTGAGAAGAAAACACTTTGTTTTTAAACCATTATACATCTGCTTAATTATAAACTTAGCCAAAACCTCTTAGAAGACTGTTTCAGCCATAGCCTATTATGTGAAAAGGAAAGAAATTGGTGAGGGGAACATTTTGTGTTTGTTAGGGTTTCATTTTAAGTATCTGATGAGAGAAGTTTATGTGTCAGATGAGAGAAAGAAGTTTAAAGTAATTTGGTAGAAAAATGTCTGTTGTAGAAAGTCACTGTTGCAAAGTGTTTCTTTTTTCTTCATTCATTGAAAACATACTTAATGAATACCAACCCTTGTCAACAAGTATGGGAAGATAAAAAGGAGCTGTAGATGGGGTTGTGTGGTCACCAATGACCTGTCCCAGCTGGTTACCGCTGAGATGGTCATCATCGTGGACAGCTGGGCCTGCCAGGCCTCTGGGGTGTCTGGGCCGAGCTGGGGAATGGCATCTTCCTGGGGACTGCTTGGGCTTATCTGACATTTCCCCTCAGGGCTCCGGCCACCTCCCCAGCAGCACTACCCCTACTCCCCATCTTCCCCTAGATCTGAAGGGACTTGTTCTCTAGTCTAGGGAGGAAAGATAGTCCAATTCTCACCATATTCTAACTTCTGCAAAGGCCTTTTTATTCCCCCAAATATTCTCTTCATTATAAATATACAACATACATGCATCTGACTATAATATTTTATCTCTATGTAGACACAGAGGTGTCCAACCTTTTGGTGTCTTTGAGCCATACAGGAAGAAGAGTTGTCCTGGGTCACACATTAAATACATTGCAACACATAATCACACAAAAAAAATCTCATAATGTTTTAAGAAAATTCACAATTTTGTGCTGGGCTGCATTCACAGCCACCCTGGGCACCATGTGGCCTGTGGGCTGAAGGTTGGACACCCCTGATAGAATCTTCTAGAAGTCTTCAATACACTAAGCTTCTGCAATACTAAGCCAAGACACGTGTGGCTTTCTCTACTTTCTGTCTTGTTGAGGCAGATACTCTTAGCTGGCTCACCAAACACCAGTTCCCACCTCCTCATGGGGCCTATAAGGGCTCTGTTGGAAGAGCACAAATGGGAGGCCACCAAACTGCTTTCAGGTACCTGTGACACTATCACCTGTGCACTTCCAGACAGTCATTTTGGCTGCAGTGTGATCACCAAGTCAGGAAATTAACAAGAGCTAGGGACAAGCACTGGCCACTGTGAGATCCTGGGTGAGCCAGAAAGATGAGTTCTGTTCATCCATCAAGGCAAAACCAGGTCTGGGCAAAGAAAATATGGATAATAGTTGGAATTTATATCAAATTATTTGTGAAAGTTTTGTTCTATTAGGTCAAAATTTTAAAAAATCTTTTAAGGATGTATCAAAAATATTGATGCTTGGCAGTTTGACCACAAGATCATATTGTTTGTAATGACTTCAGATAGGCCCAGACCAGCGTGGCTCGGTTGGTTGGGCATTGTCCTGAAAAGGGAAAGATTGCCAGCCTGATTCCCAGTCAGCGCACATAGTCCCCAGTTGGGCACGTGCAAGAGACAACTGATGTTCCTCTCTCTCTTTTTCTCCCTCCCTTCTCCTCTCTCTAAAAATAATAAGTAAAATCTTTTTTAAAAACTACTTCAGAAGAAAAGATGCTCTTCTTTTTTCTATTGCATTCCAGTGCTTACTGAATGAATCTTGTGGGGCCCCCGGGCAAGGGCAGCACCTTAGCTACCATTTACCTGGTGTTGCTTAACATTTACTCAAAGGGTTAGCTTAGGGAAATATCAGGGAAGTGACTAGTAGACTCAAAACTCAAATCTCTGCATTGGTGGCCAATGTTAGGCTACCTACCTGCATCGTCTCTCCCTGGTAACTTCACGCATGTGGGTGTTCCTTTCTGGAACTTACTGAGCCAAAGCCTTGTCCCTGAATGGTGTTTGTCCTTCCAGAAGCAGTGAAGACGGATATACATGACAATGGAATGAAATCTCAAAGTGGCACAAGTGGCATTCTACCTGAATTACTTCAAGAACTCTTTGTTGCTATTGGAAGACTTTTAAACATCCTGCAGAGACCAAAAAGAGAGAAAATGGAGAGAAATTTTGTAATGAATGAGAACCGAATTGCAAGATCACGTAGCAATAATTGCATCAAATCAGCCACTCCACTCAAGATTTTCCTTAACAAAATTATTTCCCTTTTTAGCACTCCAAGTTGTCATTTTTACAGCTCATTATTCATCTTAAACACAAGCTGGGCTGGAGGTTCTGTCTTTTACCGTTTATCACTCACATCAAGCTGCATTTATAGTGTCTCTGGAGGTTTACATGAGGACATGATAACACCAACTTAGGACAATCCTTCAGGCCAATTTTGGGGTGAGGATACTGTTTATCTTTGATGGTTTAAACAAAGGAACTTTTACAGGTGTATCTACTTAAACATCATTGTGACTGACTTTATTTTTTAGAGCAGTTATAAGTTCACGGCAAAGCCGAGGAGGGCACAGAACTCCCATACACCCCTCGCCCCCCACACACAGCCTCCCCGCTACCGACCGGCATCTTGCACAGAGTGGTGCATTTGTGACAGCTGATGGACCTACATTTGCAGGGTCATTATCAACCAAAGCCCGTAGTTTACACTAGTGTTCACCCTTGTTTAACGACTTATACCCACCATCATCGTATCATACAGCGGGAAGCGGTGGCTCCTTGACATAAAGGACATCTCATGAAAGGCCAAAATTTCCAAAACCTGACTCCAAACCATAGGACCCATCTCACCACTTAATTGCCATTCTTTATTTCCAACCACTATTAACTTTTTGCTGTACTTGTTCTATCTTTGTCCACATTTACATGTATCTTTCAGTATAGAAATTAAGTTATAGATGTCATGACACTTGCCTCTCAACTATTCCAGCAGGCATCTTCTAACAGTAAGAATATTGTCCTACATAAGATAATTTTTAAAATTCCTCAACCTGATCTATTACCCAGTTCATGTTTAAATTCTCCCAAGGTGTTTTTTTTTTAAGTTAAGTTTTTAAAAGTTATACCCAAGGTGTTTTTTTTAATTGTTCATGGTTTTTTTTTCCAAACCCAGATCTCACCAACTTTCTCTCATCTTATCGGGTGATAAAAGCTCTTTTGTCTATTTAAATGTAAACCAGTTTTTTGTGTATGTGTGTGTGAGACTCACTTTTTTGTGTGACACTGGTATTTTGTTTTAAAAATCAACTGTTTGAGGTGTAATTTAAATATAATAAAATACAGCCCTGGCTGGTGTGGCTCATTGAACTGAGTGCTCACCTGCGAACCAAAAGGTCACTGGTTCAATTCTCAGTCAGGGCACATGCTTGGGTTGTGGGCCGGGTTCCCAGTTGGGGGCGTGCAAGAGGCAAATGATCCCATTGCACATAGATGTTTCTCTTCCTTTCTTTCTCCCTCCCATCCCCTCTCTTTAAAAACAAATAAATAAAATCTTTTAAAGAATGCAAAATTAATTAATTAGTTAATTAATTGGATATAGTAATTTTAGATGTACATTAGTTAATTAATTGGATACAGTGATTTTAGATGTATCGTTCATAAGTTTTGATGACTATATATACCTGTGTAACCATCACCCATCACAGTAAATATTGCTGCCCCCCTGGAAAGCCCTCTGTGCCCCTGGTGCAGTCACTCCACTGTGCTCTCGGTCCAGCAACCACTGATCGCGTTCCATGACCACACTGAATTTCTGAAGAGACTGGGCCAGTGTGTGTTATAGAATGTCCAACCTGTCTGATTGTTTCTTTGCAGTGTCATTACCTTGATACCATAGATATTATATTTCCTGTGCACTGAATGTTAAGTCTAAAGGCTTAGTTAAATACAGGTTGGGCTTATCAGGAAACAGTGCTTCCAATCATACTGAATGCATCCTGCGGGACCACACTCGGAGGTCCATCCCAGGGGGTGCCATTGTTAGGGCTGCTCCGTCTGCTCTTTTGGTTGCTCTGTTGACCGCTTGGGCTTTTGTAAAAGCAGATTCTTCCCTTAACATGGGCAAATCATCTATGGGTGACACTTTCGTAATGACCCAAGAGCCTATCTCCCCACAACATTTTACTTAATGTTGTAGCATTCATTGATGATTCTTGCTTGAAACAGTTATTTCACAGGGGGTTGAAAAATCCAGAGAAGGAGAACAGTGGAGGGAGAGGAAGGAGGGGTGGGTGGCCTCCCGTATGACAGTGGCTGGTAGGAAGACAGAGCTCTGAGAGAACCAGGGAGGAAAAGCAAAGACTTTTAACACAAACTTCTATGCAAGAAACCATAGTAACCATGCATTAAATATCAAATGAATGAATAAAGCAGGACATATGCACATTAAAAGATGCCAATCTGTGCAAGAACTGACATGAGCAAAGTTTGTGTAGCCAGAAGAGCAAACTCCAGCCCGGCAGAGACAGGCTCTGAAAATGCCATCCCCAAAGAAGATGAGCTGAAGGAATCAGTTCTCTTTTTTCTCTTAATTTGTTTCCACCTTGATGAAAAGTTTGCAACTTTTACACCATTAATTAATATAAGTAACCATCTGACTCACACACCACAATTTATAGTTGAGCTAATGTAGTTTTCTTTCCAAATACTGAATTTAAACCCATTATTTCTCTGTGTTTGGAATTGTAAGCTCACAACATGGATGTGCTCCTAAATGATGTAAAATGTAAGCTACTATTCCAGATAATTAGGGAGTCTCTTGATTTAAAAATATATAATATCAAAAATATGTAGGTAGTTTCATTTGTCTTAGAAGTTCAGTATGTGACACGATTTCCCAGAATCCATTGTGATGCTGTGGCCTGACGAGACTTAAAATGACAACAGCAGCACCCTAAGATATGAAAATGGAATGATTGTGGTTGAGTCTTGTAACAGTGAAAGAAAGACAGGTAAGTTCAGAGTGTTTGTGTTGATTTTTTTTAAAGTGCCTCATTAACATATCACAAGGGTATTTATCATAAAATCATAATCCACTCATTTACCAGATATTCTGTCTCTGAAATCCTGTCACTGACAGACTGACAACTAGAGACAATGAATAGAAGGACACGGGCCGCTCAGAGGCCACCCCGATCACTGGTGATTTCAGCTGTGCTGTGGGATAAAAATGGACCCCTGCCCTCAGCATTCCTTCCTTCTTAACAGGCCTGGTAGGGCCAAGGATGGGTGGCATTTAAAGTTACAAAGTCTTCGATGAGGCCATTGGCACGAAAACAACCCAAAATATATTTGAAGAACTTCGAATTTTCAAAGTTCTCTTTTTGTGAGGGGTTGTTGATGAGTTCCAAGAAAAGGCCCTTCTTTGTTGGAAAAAGTCTCGGGAGTATGGCCATGAGCACTGGGGCGCAGTCATGAGGAGGGTCGGGGGACTCCAGGGCGGCCTTCCGCTCAGTGGTGGCTGAGAAATTCGGTTTACAATTTTTGTGTGAACATCAACAAAGGGTGCAACTGGTTGAGGGCTTTCACTTTCCTTGACTGGTTTCTCATCTGACTGAAGAAACCCCACACCAAATTCTCAGGGACAGAGGAGGAAGCTTGTGTGTGTGTGCGCAAGGTCACCTGGCCCCAAATACACCAACAGGAGGACGAGGCTGTCTGCTGGGTACCGTGAATCTGGGTACCTTTTTTTGATGGTTCTAACACATTATTCAATTTCTGGTTGTTATGGGGTTTTTTTTTTATCGCATCTGAAAGTATTGGAGAGTCAAGATCCCTTCATTATATTGTAGTAACACTATAAGTCACTAACTTATATAAGTCACTAACTTAAGAGCTCTGAGGGCAAGAAGACAAACCAGACACAGATCCTGCCCTTGAGGGGTTTAGAGAGTAGAGCAGTAGTCTTCAGCGTGGCTGGAGCCACTCCACCCCGCAGAGATGTGACTTCATTGGTCTAATGCACAGCTGGGCATTGAAATGTGAGAGCTCCGAGTGTTTCTAAGGTGCATGCAAAGTTGAGAATCATTTCAGTGAAGGAAAGACAAGCCCTCCAAAGTCCATAAGCTAAGGAGGAGGAGTCATTCGCAGACTCTAGGAGTGATACTTATCCTATGAACATTCTAGAAGAGTTATAAAATTTGAAGGTAGTCTTCTCTTTTATATATATACTTACTCACTTATGGACATATGTACACACACAGGTATTGTAAAGTAACATGGTCTTGAAATAGATCCCGCGACATAGAAGTAATCAAAGGGGAACCAACTCCCCTTTATTCCCCCTCTCTGCACCAGCTGCGCCACTCAGCTCCCTGTGCAATGCCCCAATCCTCTTCCCGTGCACTTTAAACGTATGTAATATGTCTACATTGACCTACACACCTACAAAAGTGACAGCAGGTTACCTAGTTTGATTTTTTAAAATGTAACAGCTCTCATGGACACACTTTTTAACGTCTGTTCAGTGTTACAGCTCCTTGGGACAGCTATTCTCTGGTTTACATAGCCTCTCCACTGTATGGACTTCACTGTTTCTGTTTACTCCTGTTTTAATTGATGCAAAAGCTTTTTGGGGCAATAACAGAAGAGCACAGGTAGTTACATAAGCAAAATTAAAACTATAATTCAGAATCTCCTTAAGATTTTGTAAAAAAAAAAAACTTAGCTTTTGATGTCTATGAAAACCAGAAACCTTTGTTTTTAAACCTAGAGCCACTCCTGACTTCATTACATGCTCTGGGTTTAGGGCAAAAAATTAGTGAAATGTCATTCTGGAAAATAAGTATAGTTTCACTGGAAACTCTGAAAGGAACGTGAGTGTGAACACTTTGAGTGGGAGGAAAAGAGTTACAACAGTTCACTAGCCTGGAGAGAAAAGAAGCTGCAGCAGGCGCGGTTGCGCGCAGACACCACCACGGTGCGGTTCAGGTTCTGCTCCTCCCTTCTTCTGAGATGAGTGGTTGCACATGGGAAATCTCTCGGGGTGAGTAAGCTGAGAGGGGGTGGAAGGGCAGCAATTGTCTCTCCACCATCACTGTATCATGAGCAAGCCATGCTTACGTGAGAATCAAATCAGGAGACACATTTTCGTGAAATTGCAGCCACTATTGTGCAAAGTGTCACCTGTTTCTGAGAACTCCCAGCTGGTGGTGAAAGCAGCGAGTAGATTTTCCAGGACAGAATGCAATTGTGTAAGCATTCGATTAACTGTGCATCCTGAAATGAAACCACAGCAGGCCCCGGCACACACTCCATCAGCAGCCTCCAGCGTTGTAGTGAAGGGGCTGCTTTGGGACCTGAGGAAATGCTGAGTTACCCTGCAGGTAACAGCAAACACAACACCGCAGATGTGATTCAAGAGGTCCCCAGAGAAATTCTCTGATATTTGAGCCTGGCATTTCGCCCACTGCTAACTAGCGAGTCAGAGTTTAATCCCATTGTTTATCAGGCTTGCTCTGCAGGATGTGTGTGTTTGTTCTGACACATAGCTGCTTCGGATTAGTAATGGTTTCTGCTCTTTAAAAATTTTTTCCCCCTAAGAAACAAGTAAGAAGAAAGAAAAACAATCAGGATTCCTCTTCAGGCATTCTGTTTACCCCAGTACTCCTTCTCTTCTAGTAAGTAATTGTGCCCTGACGTTTGGCAACATGTTTCTGGGGATACTCCACATGGATGCAGTGCAATATTCCTAACCAAGCCCGGAGTCCCAGGCTTTTGCCAGGACACTGTCCGCTCGGCCCGGCCGCGCTCACACAGAGGGCGGTGGCTCAAGGCTGCAGCTGGAAACACATGGCTCATTAGCATCCAGAGGTCATTCCAGACCCTCCTGTTAAGCAAGTTTTACGTTTCATCTTTTTCTAAACACTTCATGGGAGTGCCCACGGAAAGTAAAAGGTTCTTCATTCTCCTTTCTAGGACATACACTAGGCAGCAGTGGTAAGGTCAAAAAAGTGGACAGGAGGGAGGCAAGGTTGAGAGGCAGACACCTATGTGGGTAACCTGGCAATTGCCTGCTTGGAAAACATCACTGCCTTGTTTCACCCTAGTCATCTGTTTGACTCCGCCGGGTGGCAGCGAGCCAAGGGGTCGGACGGGCAGATGGTCGGGAGGGCTTCGTGGTGTGCAGAAAGTCCAGCCCTTATCTGACCACTCATGTTCATGGTGTCAAGGGCTTCATTAACATGGCAACTTCATTATTTTCATTTTATTGGTTATTTCATTTTATTCACTTGTTATTTTTTTAGGTCTGGGAATTAACTCTCACTCATTGCTGAAGGCCCATGAGTGGACATCTGTCTAGTTTAACGGCAGCGTTGTGGACTTCACTTGTCAACATGACTGTTCTGACTCAGGCCAGCCTCGAAATGGGCAATCCCTGGTCCGGAACTAGCCCAGCATCCACAGTTACCCATTTGCCACCCCCTGGACCACAGACTGCCGTAACATCATCTGGATACTTTACCTTGGTAAGCAGGCTAGTGTCCCAACAAGAGGGCAGGATGGAACCTGGGGAGGGGCAGTGAGGAGATAGCAGGAGCCCAGTCTCGGGAACGGGGCATCTGATCTTTACAGACCAGAAACTCCCTGAGGACAGGCACCAGGTATATCGTGCTCACAACTAGATCCTCAATGCTTAGCATGTTATAGGAGCTCTATGAGTATTTGTTGAGTGAATGAAGAGATTAGAGAAGGACAAGGAAACTTCTGGGCCAGCAAGATGGACAGGAAGAAAAGCAAATATTCTCACAGAAGAAATGTAATCTAGGGTTGCTCCAAATTTCCATCATAAGCCCCCTCCCAAAAGAAGGGTGGAGAGATGTTTATCC
Source organism: Phyllostomus discolor (assembly GCF_004126475.2). Taxonomy (NCBI): domain Eukaryota; kingdom Metazoa; phylum Chordata; class Mammalia; order Chiroptera; family Phyllostomidae; genus Phyllostomus; species Phyllostomus discolor. Next base: position 111,356,132 of record NC_040904.2, read on the forward strand.
CCAAAGCACTCTTAACAATATGCAGCTGAGTGTCTGGCTTCTGACATATACTTGTCACATGTTTGCCCTGAGGCCCTCCCATTGGACACCTCTTGTTCTAGTGCTTCAATGGCCTCTATGAGACAGAGGCCTCTTATAACTCTTTTTATAACTTTTAGTGAGTTTGGATCCTTTAAAGTCTGTGCCTGAGGGGTTATAGCCCTGAGAGTCAGAGTTGGCTTCCGTCCTTCCTCACTCTTCTTCCCTGTGGGGATCTTGGGATTGTCTCTGCTCTCCAGAGGAGATGTTGACCTCCTACCTAATGAGGCATGGCCCTTGCCTCAGGCAGCAACAGGAGGGACATCATAGCCCAGCGAGTCCAACAAGAGTGCCAGGGATGCCCAAGGACAGTGGAAGAGGTTGTCAGGGGATGCAAGATGTGGGAGCTAGATAGCATGGGAAGGAATTTCTTAACAAGCTGCGCACTTCTACAGTAAACTAACAACAGTGTGAAGTCTGCTCGGAGCCACTGTAGAATGAGACCAGTTCTCATCTGCACGGACAATACCAACGCCCTTCTCTGAAGGTAGGGGGCAAAAGAGTGACCTTGTCGGTCTTCTGATATGCCATAATTCCAAAGCCCGGGGTTTATACAGCTCCTTTTAGAATGTTATTGTGGCTCAGCTTCAAATAAGCTGTTTGATATTCTTATTTTATGGTCAAGGAATCTAGGCCATGGCAGGTAGGACCGCTTGCCCAAAGTTAAACTGAAAGCTGGTCTTTGTCAGTGTTTTGCTACTCTTTGAGGAGGCTCCAAAATTAGCGCTGTCCTGGTTTCAGGCTTATAATTAGCCTCCAGAAAAGTGATGGCAGATCATCTCGCTACAGTGAGGATAGTCTTTCATTTGCAGGAAACTGATGCAAAGCCCCTGTTGCAGCGCCTCCAGCTCTGGTTTTCTCCTGTCACTGGGTCTCTGGGGCTGTGAGAATAGCCGACCGCAGTGAGCAGACACCTGGAGCTCCTGCCCTTGCTCCTCTCTGAAGAACAGAGTCTCTGCAGGGGATGGGGAGAGGCTTCATGTGGTCAAAGCCCTCAGGTTCAGCTCATGAAACCTCAGCTTGCCTCCCTGCACTATGATGCAGCTCAGAATTCACACCGTGGGTAGTTACTGACTGCAAGTGTCTTAAAGAACCTTGTGTAGATGGGTCAATTTAGGAGCTTCTGCTGATTTCTCCTTCTGTCTTGGGTGCTGTCCCTCATTTCATAGAATTGAAGGCTATCCGATTGACCCTGAATTTTCTGGGGTGACCCTTGGATTGCTCACATCCTGAATCCTAGACCTTTGAGAATCTAATCTGCGGCATAATTACTCTTGGTTTTCTTAGAGCTTGGGTTTGATTTAGTCTAAAAAGAGAAGCCAAAATACAGATGCCTCAGGAGCATTGTGCCAGTCAGGATTGACTAGGTCTTGCTGTGACAACAAATAGCTCTAACAAATGTTCATTTATTGCTCTTACTATGTGCCCATTGCAAATTGACAGAGAGCTCTACTCACTGAGGTCACATAGGGACCCAGGCTGTCAGAGCAGCTTTTACCTTGCCTGTTGTCAGTTGTTAAAGGGGGAAAAAGAGATTTCTGAGGGTTCACATTCACAATTAAATGCTCACTCATGAGACATGTAATTCCTACTTACCATTTAGTTGCTAGAACTGATCACATGGCCCCACCCATCCAAACACATTCAGACATGCACTCCTCTCCTGTGCCTGGACAGGGAAAAAGTCTTGGGGGAACAGCACTAATGTCTTCTGAGGGCATTTGTGGGTGCATCTGATCATAAGAGACTATGGGGAAGCCGATAGCTGGAACGCATCCCCAAGGAAGAGCAGCAATGGAGGAAGCAAGTCTCCGGGAAATGTATGTGGAACCAGTTCCCTGGTTTGTGAGGGGAAAATCTTTTTCCAAACAACAAAAGCTGAGAAAGGTCAACACCAAAAGACCCTAAATGAAGAAAAGTTAAAAGGATTTGCTCCAGGCAGAAGGACACTGGTCTCAGATGGAAGGTCTGAGCTGTCAGAGCTATGGTTACCGTGGGGCCCTGCCTGGGAACAGGGTGGCTGGACACCAAGGCCCTGCCTGCCTCTCGTTCCTGGGCTTCTACCCCCACTGCCACTGTGGAGGGCCAGAGTTGAATTCACTGAGGACACTGGCTATTTCCTTCTGGATCTGTACTCTCTCCCTGATCTGGCCTGTCAGCCCTGTGTCACAGCCCAGAGACCCGGATGACGGTGAAGTCCCATCTGGCTCATCCTCCAGTTCCGCCCCACTGAAGCCACCCTGCCTCCAGAACCGAAGTCTCATCTTCCAGGAGATGCCACTCCTTGCCCCGCCAGACTTGACTCACAGTCTCTCCGAATCAGCCACCCTTCTCTGTCTCTCAGCCTTCTTTCATGTTGCTCTCTCTTCCTGAACCAGGGCCACAGAGTCTTGTCCCAGCACCTCTGGCACTTCACCTTCTTTATTCATTCACTTACAAGTCATAGGGGAAGTGAGAAATGGCAAGAAAACCAAGCCAGGTGAGGGGACAGCGAGAGTGGCAGCCTTGGAGGAGTGGGGGCAGTCTGAAAGGCCCGTGAAGACTGGAAGGAGAGCGTTCCTGCAGAGAGGGAACTGCCAATGCCACGGCTCTGCAGATGACCCATGGGGAGCGGTGAGGTCAGCGTCTGGGGAGCCGTGAGGTCGGCATGAGGAGAGCAGGGGGAGCTGGAGGGAGCATGGGGGCTGCACCCAGATCCGCAGCCTTCAGCTAGTGGAAAGGAGTTGGGATTTTAGTGTACATACTGGAGGGTTTCAGCAGATAATTCATGAAAATTTGTCTCTGACATGAAATTTGGGAAGAACAGTGTAACTGGCCTTGAAGAAGAGCTGGAAGACATGAGTTTGGAATGTGCAGTGTGACTAGAAGAATGCAACAACCCCCCCCCACACACACGTACACACTCGGATGTGTGCACGTGGCCCTGCACACGTCCACACAGCTCGGCAGTGTTTACAGAACAACCCAGGCACAAGTTTATATTCCCGTGTTCACACTCAGTGTGCAAGTATAAATATCCTATTTGTCAATTTCTAAACTCAACCTTTTCTTATGCGTTACCAGAAATAATCATTTACAGGGAATTCTTCGCCGGAACAGTGAGATTAGAAGAGTCCCGGGCCAGGAGAAGGCTTTGTCACCACGCTGACTTGAGTGCCCGGGAAGACCCCTCTCCTTGTTCAGGGTCAGCCTGGAGCAAACAGCCATCCAAGGTCTGCGTCCAGAGTGAGGGCCTCTGGGGCTTTTTGAGATGCGGCCACTCACTTGTCTTCCGGCTCCTTCGGCCTCCCGGCAGGTGGTCTCTGTCACATTTTCCCATTCCAAAGGAGGGGGGACATTGCCACAAAGACCCCACACCTGCTCCTTCCCCATCTGCACCCCAGGAGGGGGTGGGCACCAGCACTTAGCATGGGGCCACCAAGAGCCCAGACAAGAGGCAGGCCAGTGGGGTGGGGCAGGCCAGCCGCAGGCCCTCCACGGGAGGCCTGACTGTCTGTCAGTGCTCTCGCTGCCAGGTCAGCAAGGACCGAGTGGAAACCTCCAGGGGGCCTGGGAGCTGCTCTCAGGGCCTGCTCTCTTCATGCCCTTTCATACTACTCGGTCCAAATTAAAAGGACCCACGGACAACAGCTTTGAAAGTACTAGAACGATTAGACCCTCACCGGGTCTAATATTTTTTCCTTTTGGGAAAGAAAGTAGATGATCAGTTGAAATGCAGCCATAAAGTGCTGTCCCAGGGAGCTCAGAGGGGCTGGTGTGGCACGGGGAACAAACACTACAATTTTTAAGGGCCAACAGGCCTCGGGAGCTGTAGTTAGAATGTCCTTGAACTCTTGTTAGAATGAGCTCTTGTCTGAGCTGTTTTGGTCCGTCAGAGTGTCGGGATCCCCAGGCCCCACCCAGCGTCATCAGAGGCCTGACCCCGACATGTTGGAGACCCCGTGGCACTGGACGTGGCCTCCTGGCCTGACTGGGCAAGCTCCTCAGCCCCTGGTGTGCTGTGACATCGGCCGGCTGAGGGTGCAGGGGGACAGCCAATTACGTCTCCACGAGTGTTTTCTCAACAGAGAGATATTTTTAGCTAGGAAAAAATGTCCCCTTTGCGGGGCAGTAAGGCTTTTCTGGAAGCTCACCTGTTCCCTTCAGGTACTTTCCTGGCAGCCAGGTCTCACCTGCCTGCTCCTCACATTTGGTTTCTGGGAGCAGCAGCCGTGTGGCTCTGGGACTTCGCCTCCAGCAGACAGACCCTGCGGGCTCAGTGCTGGGATCTGGTCATACCGCCTGCTCGCCCTGGCCCTGGCAGGGCTGGTTGCGTGCCCTGCTGCAGATGATTCTGGTGACTTCACTCTCCCCGCTTGGTTTCTAAGCTCCTCCATAACCTGTATTGAATTCCTCCTCTAAATCATAGGGCGAGGACTCTGTTTTCCCCATTGGATACTAGATTGTACACATAGAGGTTTCTGCCCATTCTGTTGTCCAGTGAAGACCTGGACTGGGCCAAGTAGTCTAACTAAAAAGACAAATGGTGAAAAACAGACTCAGAGACAAGTCAGGGACAGTGCCCAGGGGAGGCTGGACAGAGCCATGGGGATGCCAGAGCGCGGAGGGGAAGAGGCTAAGCAAAGTTGTGACCTCAGGCGGAAGTCCTGCTGACGTCCTGCTGGAGCGTGAGTGCCCCCTGGAGTCATCTGGACAGAAGCCCGGGAGTGGGATGGTCACCAAGCTGGTCCAACAGTCACCAACGCACAAGGTGGGGAAGCTGGGTGAGCTGCCAGGCATCCTGAGCGGCTCCGGTGGCCTGGGAGCAGGGGAGTGGAGGGAGGGCCCCTGCTGAAAGCACACCACAGGGTGGGGCAGAGACCAGGAGGGAGAAGGAGCCTGGGGCTGTGTCTGCGGGGAGAAGTCAGAGAAGGCATGGGGTCGTGCTGCATTTGGAGGGGACATCTCTATGGATTGGTGGAGAAATAATTCCATCATCAGGCGGTAAGGAGACCCCTTAAGAGCAGGACATTGTCTCCAGGCTGCACCCAGCCCAGGGTAGAGCATAGAGCAGGGCTCAGAAAACCCTCATTGCACCTTGGAGATTCTTTATTCCTCTCATTGAACCCCCTTCTTGACTACAGGACCCCCTTCCCTCATATGGGACCCTTTCCCTCCAATGGGACCCCTTCTCTCTCTCCTGTGTAACCTCCTTCCCTCCCATGGGGCATCGTCCCCTCCCCCGGGGTCCCCTTTTCTCCCAGAGTGCCTCCTTTTCTCTCATGGGGCCCCTTCAGCAGGTCAGATGCTATGTAACCTCTCAGTTATACCAGGGTCATTTCCTGTTTGCTTGTTTTACCACATAACCTTGACAGTTTGTGTTCCTACAAACAAAGGAACACATGTTGGGCAATGCTCCCTGAAAAGCATTGGAGGTTCTGCAGATCAATAAAGGGTTTCTAGATCCAGGATCAATATAAAAGCAATTGTATTTTAATATAACAGCAACAAAAAGAGGATGGCACATAAATATGAAAAACTTAAGGAAAAAATGACCAAATAGTTACAAGGCTCCCAACTGGGTTTGTTTTGTGGCACTGTGGCATCGGGTTCTAGAACACATACAAGGCCCCGGGTGGAGGCAGGACCGTGGTTCCTGTGGGGAGAAGGCGGGGGAGAGGAAGGAAGGCGGCCGGGGAGGGCAGCACCAGCCAGCTAAGGGAAGGCGGTGGTCTCTCTCTTTGTCCAGGGGTGGTGACTCTGCTGTTTTACTTTCTGAACTATTGGTGATATATTTCACATTAAAAGGCAAAAGTAAAAACGGAAGCAGCTTGGTAGAGGCTCTCCTGGACAGGAGCTGAAGTGAAGAAGGTGATGAGTGAAGGGCCTTCTGTGTGGTCCAGGCAAGAGGTAACGGGGGCACGAACCTGGGACCTGGCTGAGACAATGGACAGGCAGGGACAGCGTCATAAAACCCCAGGTAGGAGGCCCAAGGCATTGGCAGCTGATGGATGGCTGCACTGAATGAGGCCAGGAGCATTTTCTAGAACATCTAGTGATTCCAGGTTTCTGGGTAGGAGACACGGTTCACGGTGGCTGGGGAGGCAGGGGAATGGGTTGGAACAGATGATACGTCCTATTTAGGGCAAGTTGAATTTGTGGTACTTGTGGGAACATCCGAGTGGTTTGGGAGTAGTCCATCAGATACAAAGATCGTGGTTTAGCTCTCTTTAAAAACTGCTAAAGACGGTTCCAAGTAGTCACTTTCTCTTTCTGCTTGACAGGAACTTGAACTCCCTGATGAGCTGTCATTTTGTGGTCTGAGTTGCTGGAAGGCCCACTTCTTGTGGCTCATCTTTCTTTACCAAAGAACAGACTTCAATAATTTTCCAGGCTCCAGTTATAATGTGCACGTGCTCAGCCTGGTACTGAAGCAGCTCATTTCCCATGTAAACTTCATTGGAAATCCAATTCCTTCTCTATAAAATGGCAATGCAATACTTCAGTTCCTCGTGCTAAGTGAAGGAGACAGCACTGGAAGCTGCACGTGATCAGAGGCAGAGAGCAGGAAGGGGACGCCGACACCTATTCCCGGCCAGCTGTGGGGCCCCGCACAGCATGAGGCAGGTTCCTCCTGCAGCTCGGGCACGTATCTGGGGCTCTTAAGGTCTGATCGTGAAAATGACACACTGGGGCAAGCGATCACAGGGTCTTCGACAGAGAGGTGCCCTTCCATCGCCTTCCAGTCCAGCGCCTCGTGTATGTAGAAACAGAGCCCAGGGGTGGGGAGTGACTTGCTAAAAAGGCAGGACTAGAGGCAGTCAGTGCTGGCCCCATGGTTGCAGACTCGGGACAAAAGCCCAGGCAGCCGACGCCCTGTGCAGCGCTCGTTCTGCTGGCCCGTGCTCGGTGGGGTGGCCTCTCACCGCTCAGTCAGAATTCCTCCTCCATGAAGCTGCCTGCAGTTCATCCAGGCGCCCCGGGGACTCTCTCTTCTCTTTGGCGCTTTGCTCATACTTACCTTCAAGTAGTGATTATATTAAGGCTTACATGTCTGTCCCTTCCCCTGACTCGATCTCAGAATACTCTCGGTGGTACTGAGCTCAATACAGAAATAAATTAATTAATAAATATTAGTTCCATGGTGCATGAATGAATGAATGAATGAATGGCTGCCATCAGGGCTGAGTAGTTTGCCCTTTGGAATGTAGAGGTGCAACCTGGGAACAGTGCGTTGAGGAGAAGGGGTCAAATCACCTGGTCCTTTCTCTCTGCCCACTCCTTCCCCTCAGTCCCTGCACACCCACCCCTCCCATTCAGGAAGGCGCTTTAGTGGGGGCAGGGGGCTCTCCTGTGTCCAGTGCAGTGTCTCCCAACTCTTCTCTCTCCTTTACCCAGTTCATGTGTTCTTTCTGATCCCTCACGCCCCACCAGACCTCACCCACCTCCTGCCTCTCGGCCAGTCTCACCCCTGAGAGGGGAGCCCACCACCCCTGTTCTGGGAGCAGCCCGGGCAATGCCGAGCATGGAAGGTCCCAACCGAAAAAGCGTGTGAAGAAGCATCACTCTGTGAGGCGTTCACCTTGCCCCAGAGAGCAGGGGTGTTATGGGGAAGTCCCAGTCCTAGGAGAGGCCAGCACCTAATCTTCACCCCTTTACTCTGCAGCTTCTTTCTATGGAGGCGGAGTTAGATTATTGTTAATCAGACCTTTTATTAGTCATGTGACGAGTGACAGCCAGTCCCAGGCTTTGTCAAAATAGCCCCAGAGAAGCAGCCCATAAGCTGAGACATATAACTAAGGTCCTTAATTCTGTGGTGTGCCCCGGCAGGCCCCAGTGGAACTGCCTTCTGTTGGGGTCTTTCCAGTGCCCCCTCTTCAGGACTGCCCCACCCTGACTCCTTCCATCCATCACCATCCATGGGACGGCCGTGTTGTGGACGATGGCGGCAGGTTTCCCCGCCGGGTCGGTGAGCCCGGGGTGAGAAGCCTGCCGAGTCTCCACCGGCCCCTCACACAGGCGTCTAGAGCTGGGCCTGACAGGAAACCCCGCGTCGCCCAGTGTGGGCGGCTACACTGTGATGCGAATGTCCTTGGCCACTTCCACGCACAGCTACCGGGTCTGAGAGGCAGAGAAAGCAGGCCTCCCACTCCAGGACAGGATCTAGTTTGGTCGTCACATTTTGGAGCCTCCTGTCTTTTATGACACATCAACGTTTGAAAAGAGTGCAATGCCTCGGTTTACAGAACTGTAAGTCCTTACCTTTTCAGTGGAGCGCCACTCATTTTGGGTCTGCTCGATGTTTCCTCGTGTGACTATTTGATGCTGCTTATGTGACTGTGTGTCCTCCTCTAAGTCTCACATCTGCATCCACGGTGTCCACCTGCCCCCGGGGCAGTGGGGGGACGGGCAATTTTTGTTCCCTTGGACGCAGTGTATTACCGACGATGCCCACTGTACAATGGCTAGTTCCTAACACGATGTCTTTGTGAATGCTCACAGATTAGTGGTGTGATTAGTACTTTTCCAAATCACACACACACACACACACCACTGCAGACATTATTTCCTTTTCCCTCAAGTGTCTCTTTGCAACACCACACACACATGCGAGCTGCGAGGCCTTCGGATCCTGCGAGGTCAGGGCTGACTTGCAGAGGACAGTCCCTGCCAGTGAGCGTCACCAAAAGGCTGTTCAGTAAAGGACATGAAATTGCTTACAGACTCTCAGCAACTTCCCAAGCAATGGCTTGTAAGCTGAGTCACAGCCTAAGACATCTTCCTGTCTTCGAAGAGTAGGCAGCTTTCAGCTTCAGAATCATGTGCCCAGGCTGCAACCAAGAAGCTGCCTTGAACGTGGCTGGGTCCCGAATCACATGGCACCTGCCACATTCACATCATCCAAACCACGGCCCAGGGCCTCCTGCCTCTGGACATCCGTGAGCCTGGTGGCTGTACCCTGGGGGGCGGGGGCCGGGCGGGGGAGGCTCATGCTGATGCAGAAAGCCCACTGTCTTGCTTGCCCATGGGCAGAAGCATAGTTTCTGCCTCATTCTCTCCACATAGTCTGTCCAAACTGAAGCCACATTCACAGCCTTGGCTGCAAGGAGCCCAGGAGCCTCTGCCTGTCGCATTCCAGCCTCCGCTGTCCCAGAGGCAGGCAAGGGGGTGCGGGGGCAGGGGTGAGTGCTGATCCATTGCACCTACCTGCCTGCCCTGGCTTCCTAAGCTGATTAAGCAGCAACCCTCCTAAGAATTCAGATAATGTCCCAGTCCCACACTCTCCTCTTCTTGAACAGGTCCGAGAAGCCTTCAGTTTTGGAGCGAATGTTCCAAAAATCAGAGGAGAGCTGGCTTTGAGATCATCTGTATGCTGAGACCTGAGGGCAGCTTTGTCACACGTGCAGCTTCTGATTCCGTACTTCTGGGAGGGTAATGCTAGTAGGAAAAGCAGTTACCGGGGTTGGTAGATAAAAGCACCCCTTAAGGTTGTGATGCCACTCAGTAGACTCGCGGGTGAAGATTTAAGTTACAATGTGAATCAGAGAGAGGGCCCAGGAGGGTGGGAAGCATTTGCCTGAGCGCCAGAGGCTGGGTTTGGGCTGGATCGGGGCTGCAGAGGCACTGCGGGGGCTCTGGAGCAGCCTGCTCCAGCGCAAGGGGCGGGGGAACCGATGGGCCGGGCGGGAGTGGGCACCGCCGCCAGGGCTGGCAGGTTGTTCAGGGGCCAGTCACTCCCGCTTTGAAACTCTTCAGACCAGCTTCTGTTCTCCCTGCTCCCCACTCATCTCTCTTCCACCCTTCTTTCACCTGCCCAGACAGTCCCTCTGTCAGGGAGAAAAGGGTTCACCCTGGCCAGTAGCTGTCCACTGTCCACACGTTCGCTGAGGCACAGCCCTCAAGACTCACCGTTTTTACGGACAAGTTTCCATGGTGAACAACACTTTTCCTACCAACACGAATGTCTGCCGCACAGCTGTGCATCAGCCAGCTCTCGCTGGCCTTCCTTCACGAGCTGCTGTCCCGCAGATGTGCTTCCTGTCTTCCTTCCCGAGTGTGAGCAGGCCCTCCGCCTCGTGAGCCCGGTGCGCTCCACAGTGCTGGGTGGAGTGGCGTGCGTGCAGCTGAGTAGTCTTCCTACCCCGCCCCGGCCGTCCCCCCATCAGGACACCAACAGATGGGCTCCGCGGGACCCGAGTGGGGTGAGCCCTCCCACTGCACGCTGCAGCTGCAGGGGCTTGAGGTGGGCGTGGGTTGCCCTGAGTAAGGAGGGAAAGGAGGCAGGTGAGGAGCGCTGCGCTGTAGCTGGGGAACTGGCGTGGAGACAACTTCGGTGGGGAAGGTTGTAACTCAGCTTTGGTGGGAAAGGCTGAGTCTGAGGTAACGAAGAGATGTCATGAAGAAATGCCCGGGAAGCAACGGTGCTCCCTCGTCTAGTGCTCAGGACAGGTCTGAATTAGAGACAGCAACTGCGAGTCACCAGCATTAAGGTTCTCGTTTTTAAAAATGAAGTGGATCATAATGTTACCATGGCAACAGCAGGCAGGGCTCCATTTTGGGTTTTTGTTTTTTTTTTTTGGTTGGGCAGGCAAATCTGTGACTTCCATTCACTGGTGAGATATTTAGAGAGAGGGGAAGGGAAGGAGAAAGAGAAACATCCCTCAGTTGTCTCTCATCTTGTATGCGCTCCAATCACAGACCGAGCCCACCACCCAGGCGTGTGCCCTGACTGGGAATCGAACAGGCAACCTTCCTCTTTGCGGGACGATGCCCAACATACTCAACCACACCAGTCAGGGGTAGGGAAGCTCCTTCTAATCTTGGTTCTGCCCCTGAATCGAGTCATTTAACTTCACAACCTGTAGACGTGTGCAAAGCTGAACCTTAAACTGCACATATGAGGGATTATTGTTACCATTGTTGACTTGGAACTTAGTGTGGCTCTGTAGAACACCAAAGGTACTGGAAGTGGGTGATAAATATTAAATATGAAAAAACAATGTGATGAGACAAAGTGCTTATGAAGGGACATTACTTAATGTGCCTGCTGCTGTCCTTTCTGCTGCGGTGGCAGGCCGCGCCTGGGAACAAGCAGCCGGAGTCCCCGACCGGAAGACGGCAGTGCCCCCGGCAGTGTCAGCTGGGAGACGGCGCTCCTGCAGTAAGTGTCTCCGTGATGAGGAAGAGAAAAGGAAATGAGCACTTAGGAGGAAGTGGAGATATACAAATTTCTCAAAGCTGGTAAATCAAGATGCTTCTTTTGGAGAGGATTTTTATTCCATTTAATTTGCTTTACTTTCAAGTGAATAAAGTCAGGAGAGGGTGTTTGAGGGTGTTTTCAGAAAAGCAAAGAAACAGAGGAGAGAGATAAAAGGAATGTCTTTCTATAGAAAAGGCAGGTTCTGTCAGAAAAATAAAATGGCAAGGAACGACCACAAGAGAAGTATTTGTAACCCTTGCCGGGACGCAGTCCCCATGAAGGAAGAACATCCCTGCCTATTTCCTGGGTCCCCTGTCATGGGACTTCTCTTGCTCTACCTCTGTCCCCTGCCCCACAACCAATGCTAAGCTGATTGTAAGACTGTTTAGCAAGTGACAACAGTCTAATTGTACAAGCCCCTTACCTTTGACTAAAAGCCCATAAGTGTAAAAAAAAGTTCATTTCTCCCTTTCGCTGACGTGCTTCGGGCTGGGTGCCGTGCTGGGCATTTTGCACGTGTGTGGCTGGGGTCCCGGCTCCAGCCACGCAGGGCCTCCCCGGGAGGAGGAGGCATGCCCTGCAAGGGGTCCATCCGCACTCCAGGGCAAGTGTTTCTTGGAGGTAAGTGAGCTGCTGCTCAAGTTTGGTGCCAGGGCAGTGAGCCTCTGGGAGGCCTTCCCTGACTTGGGGGGTCACTGCACCTGAAGACATAACACCCTGGGCTCCCTATCAAAGCTTGGATGGCACTGGGTTAGAGCCGTCCTCCACCGATCTGTGAGGTCCACAAAGCTGAGGGCCGCCCTTACCACCTCTGTGCCTTCGGTGTAGAGCACAGTGCTGGCTACTGCAGATGCGTCATTTGGATAAGTGAGCAGATGGCTGGGGCTGGGGCAGGAGGAGAGCATGCTAAGAAGTACTGAGGTCCACCACCTGTCATCTTTCTGCCCACCCTGACCTTCACCTCGGCCGGAGAGAGCACAGGGCAGCAGCCAATGCACAGGAGGAGAGGCACTCTCCCACGGGCTGGAGGACGGCTTCGACAGGCTCCGTGCGAGTCAGCCACTTCGGCAGCCCCAGCGGTGGCGCCTGTCTCCTCGACGCTGGGTGTTCGGGTTCCTTTCACGGCTTCCCTCTTGAGGGTCTGCAAGGCTTTAGGGCAAGCATCAATGGTGTCCTTTTCTCACCCCACCAAGGTCGGCCAAAGCAGAGGGGGGGAATGGCCAACACAAGCCCCAGCTGGGGACTGTTCATAAGGACACGGGGTCCCAGCCAGAGCATGACTAGAACCTTTTGGAAAAAAATTGGGTGGAGAAGGAAGGCCCACCTAGACCATGCCTTGGAAATGCCAAAGGTCACTGTTTTGGAGGGCTTAGATTAAGGTCTAGTTGGCCTGGCTGGAAGAAACCCAGGTCCCATGTAACTACCTCTGACACATCTCTACATCCAACTGCCTCGCGAGGCAGATTCTCTTTATTGCCCTCACTTTGCTGATGAGGAAGCGGAGGGTGAGAGGTTGGGTGGCTTGTCCTTGGTCACAAGGCCAGTGCCTGACTCAGAGCCCCTGCTGTCCCCCCACTGGGCTGCCTCTCCCAGTGATGCTGGTGCACCTGCCTGGGCTGCACTTGACCCTGACTCGGTGTGAGGGAGACATAAAGAGGGTAGGAGAGCCCCCCAGGAGGAAAAGGAGCACCAGCCCTGCTGGGTGGGGGGGGGAGTGAGTTCTGACGAAGCCGACACGGCTGGGTGGCCCAGCATGTGTGCTTTGGGCAACGTCTCGCTCAGCGGAGAAAATTCTGCAGCCAGGAAAGCAAGACGGGCGTCCGCCTCACGTGCCAAGGGAGGTTTGTGCCTAGCTCCTCCTGTGCATGGAGGCAGAAAGTGAAGGAATGATTCAAGTAATAAACACGTGGCTTCAGTTATTACAAACAGAAGCAATAAAATAGACACCTGAGTGAGTTATTGGGGGTGAAGAGGCAAAAACCCAGTTTAGGAGATTACACCAAATGGAATAAATCTAAAGTGATTGGATGCCTGAGCATAAATGATCATAAAAAGAAACCATGACATATCTTGGTTTAAAAAATGTATGTTAGAGAAACACAGGCTAAGTTACTGGCTGGGGAAGTAGAATTATTTTTTCGGAGATGGCCCAGTCTAGGGCTGTGTCTTCAGTATCACGCACATAATAAATATTTACTGAGAGTCCTTAGATTTTCCATGGCCTCAGCTCTCCTGAGCCAGGGGTATGCTGTGTGTGTGACTTCGACCCAGGCACCACTTGGCTGGTTGACATCCAGTCTCATCTCCATATTGTTTTGCCTGAAAACACAAACAAAGTCAGCGGGGTTTAGCAGGATGGGTGGACAAGGTGTCTCTCGTGGGAAGATGTGGATTTGGGGAGCATGACCCCGATCTTTTAAGGACAATGTCACAGAGAGGTCTCTCAGGGCCCTGGCAGGACCCTGGGGTGCACGGAGGAGAGCTGGAGCCACTGTGAGAGAATCCTTCCCAAACACCAGGATTCATGTGGCGAGTGTCCAAGAGAAACCACTGTGCAGATCTGCGTATAAAGCCCACGGCGTTTCACTTCGGAGGGGATGTTCTGAGTTGATGAAGATTTTGTAATGCACAGTTTTTTCCTGTCATCAGTCTGCAGCTTCCAAAACAGCCTCATCGCAGCTGTGAACCAGACACTCAGAGGCAGGGGCTAGCGAGGCTGCTTCCGAGGGAGAGGAGACCAGCCCCTCTCTGGAGCGCTAGGAAGCACTTGCTGAGCACCTTGTGCACCGTGTCTCCGTGTCTCCGTGGGAACTTGTTACCTTAGTCTGACAGGTGAGGGTGCTGAGGCTCAGAGAGGGTATCTTGCCCGAGGCGACACAGCCAGGGATTAGCTCAGCTGGGACAGGAGTGTTTGACCAGTGCACTCTCTGGCCTCTCCAGTGCAGGGAGCCTTCAGAGCTGGGTAAGTGGCTTTGTGCTAGTTAAGGCCACAGCCGGTTTTGAGTCTCCTTCTTTTTGGTGTTCTGCTTCCTCCCAGAGAAAGAAATGATGCAGATGTTGATTATAATTTCTGGGGCTCACAGACTGTAAATACAGGCGCCAGCAGACACAGATTAGTACCACTGACAGAGAACGTTCGGATGTATGACAAGCCAGTAACAGAAGTTTAAAAGTGGCACAGTGTCTAAATGATTTCATACCGGAAACACAGATGATACAACATATATTTGTCCCCTAAAAAACCCCACTGGTCCCAAGGTAGAAAACTCATGTGGCCCGTGGCCCTAGCGGTTGGACAGAGTAACGCTGACACAAAAAGAGCCGGTGTGATCAGGTGCACCTGCAGCCCCGGTCCTGCCGAGAGGCTGCGGCAGTCAGCGGGCAGGCTAGACAGTGCACTCACTGGCCACGCAGCCTCCTGCCACCCAGATAGCCCGGCACAAAGAAGGGCTCCGATACGGTTGTGAGATGGTGAGATCGGGAACAAGACCACCGTTGATGCCCTGCGCTCCCTTTCTCACACATCCTTATACCACTCTACTCAGGGCTGTCCCCACGGCATTCACTCATTCATCCATCCACTCATTCACCAGTCCATCCAGGTATGTGCCCCGACAGGGAACCAGACCAGCGACCCTTTGGTTTTCGGGCCAACCCCCAACCAACTAAGCCACACCGGCCCAGGCTATTAGGTTACTTTTTAAAGCTTTATGTATATTTGAAATTTCTATGATAAAATTAAATTGTAATGTGTTATACTACTGTATATAATCACCGTAGAATACTATTCAGCCTTAAAAAAGAAGACAATCTAGACCTGTGTAAGAACGTGGGTGAACCTGGAAGACATTATGCTGACATAAGCCGGTCACAGAAGGACAGATCCTGTACGACTCCACTTACAACAAGTGACCAGGGTAGCGACATTCATGGAGACAGAAAGCAGAATGGTGGTTGCCACAGGGTGGGGAGGGGAAAGAGGCCATTGGCATTTAATGGGGACAGAGTTTCAGTTTTGCCAGGTGAAAGGGCCCTGGAGGTGGGGGCGGAGACAGTTGCACAGCAATGTGTGTGTACTTATGCCACTGGGCCGTGCAAATTTTGTATGATGTTTATTTTACCCCACGTAAAAAGAAAAAAATATTTTTAATTAAGACGTTTAACTAATCAAATTAATCTACTGATTAGGTCGAATACACTTAATTGAGGGCTTCTTGCTTAAAAGTAAGCAGAAGTCCCTGCCATTGTTCAGCTCTTGGTAGAGAAGGAAGAAATACATGTGAGCCAACAGCTCCCCTGCAGCCTTAGAGATGAGGCAGAGAGGCATCTAAGCTACGGAGGTGGCTCCGCAGAGGCTGTGTGTGAGTGTGTGTGAGTGTGTGTGTGTGTGTCGGAGGCAAACGTGTCTCTTGTTCTGGACACCACCTGGCCCCCCAAGGAGAGCACTAGCTCATTTAACAGCCTACACTCACTTGCTCTCATCTAGAAAGAAAGCCCAGTTTGTCCTAGTTTTCAGAGAGTAGCTAACTCTCCTGGGCTCTGGGGTCAGAGTGTCTGGATTAAAATATATGGGTGACTTGTTTAATCTCTCGGAGTCTCAGATTTCTTTCCTATATTGAGGTCAATAACAGAACCTACCTCCATGGAATTGTGAAGTTAAACTCAGGAACCATTTGCAAAGCACTGGTACCATGCTGGGCATGTTGTTAGGCATGCTGGGGCACCGCAGGACACCGGACAGTGTAAACGGGAAATCGTGAAGATGTCATGATCTTTGAAAAGAAAAGGCAAGCTTGCGTTAATATCCGAGGTGGACCTGTTTCGGAAGCAAAGTAGTCCTGCTTTCCAGGCTCCATCTTCGCTGTTCAGGGACCCAGCCCCACTTTTCTGAGTCTACAGCGCCACCTGGTGGCGTCACGTGCACACCCAGGCGTTTATCTTGTCGCAGCCCAGACGCTCTCCTCTTCCTAAAGAGAGAATCTGCCCATATTTTCTGAACGAAATACAACATCTAACGTACTTGCTCCATAGTAAACCATCCCCTTCCCAGGCAGCATTATGTTCATTTCTGTCCCAATAAAACTTTCGTCTTGAATAAAGCTTTCTTTTCTGAGGGGTACCGTATTTTCCCACGTGTAATGCATACCCACTTTTGGGCTCAAACTTACAGGAAAAACATCTTTTGTTTTAGTTTTCAATTAAATTATTTATATTTAGATATTTGGTTTTTGTATTATAAGGTAATTTTAGTATTTTTTGAACATATTATAGTACAAGAAGTTTTATGTAACAAATAAGTATGGAATTAGTGCTACCCATGTACAATGTGCACCCTTATTTTTCCCTAAAAAATTTGGGTAAATGTACACATTATACACAGCAAAATATGGTGACTCCATTTCAACAGCAGAGCTGTGTGACGCACACACTCTCCTTCAAGGTAGGGAACTGCCCGTGTCTCTGTTACGGAAAGCCTCAGCCTGGGCAACCTGCTGCTCCACACTCACCCCCGCTTCCTCCGGCCCGCCTCACGTCCGGGCACTGCCAGCCACCCCCCACCCCCCGCCCCCGAGAATGGGCTTCCCCTTCCTGGAGGGCTCCCCACAGTTGTGAGCTGCCCCTAAACACGCCGGTCCAAGGGCACTTTCCCACTGCATCCTCTCTGTAATGGAACCATCACGAGGCATGGCATCCACCTTCGACAGACTCGCCACGCGGTATTTTCGCCTGCTGGTTTGTTGTCTGTCTCTCCCAACTATAACATGAGCCTCGCTGACAATTCACGTTGACACTATCGGTCTTCTTTTCTGCTCCACTGGCAGCACAGGGTGCTGAGGTGGAGAGGCACTCCATAACCATTCTCTGGATGAGTCAGTCAGTCTTCCCTTTTAGAGTGGGGCTCCTGGGCTAGCTGAGCAGCCCAGCCTGCCCTGGGCCTGACCCAGGGGTGAGAGAAATGGCAAAGATGTGTGTGCTCTGTTTTCAACAGTGATTTTGCAGGAATCGTGAGATCGTTGCATGTGTGGATAGCATGTCTCCGAAGATATCAGGCTTCGTTATTAACTCACTGAGCGGATCGCCCCGCACCAACATGCTGGGATCTCGGCTCTGTGGGGAAGGCTATTTATTTTTCAGGAACCCTCTCTAAGTGTACCCGTCATCAGTGTACTTTGATATGGACATTGCTTAGAAAGTTTTTGCTGTTTGGAGGACTAAAAGTGCCCAAAGGAGGGTGGAAAAACTGCAGAGAACAGCCTCCCTGCTGTGTGTATGCTGTTCTCTTATAGAAGTTAAAAAATAAGAAGTCAAGAGGTCATTTAATTTCTGAGCACTTGCTTTTATTACCAGTGACTGCCAGCAGATGTCACCATAGCCCAAGACATGCTACACCAGTCCGTCACAGGAACCTCCTGGCCACTTCCCTCTGTCCTCAGCTGCTGCGGTTGCCCTGACTCATTCAGACTGGCAGCTGAATGGTGGTGACAGGGTGTTCAGGTCCGAGACCCAGGGGCTGTGTCCCAGAGGAGGCAAAGATCTCACACTTGGGTGCCAGCCCCTCTGGTTAAATTTCTACTTGAAGAAATTTAACATTTTCAAAACTTCAGAAGTCAACCTGAACGGGGGATGGCTCTGTCTGGGGGATTATTAACGGCCCTGGGGCTGACTCATCATATTTGCACAACCTTTCAATAAACAGCTTCCACAGCAAGTCAGGTGGGAAAGAAAGCACACACTCCATCCAATCAGGGCCGACCTGAAGCATTGACTTTACCACCTCCTTCCCCATCCCCCCCTTTCGAAACACACGCAGTGTATCACACCAGGGAAGCCGGGCAGTGGCAAACTCCCATGTCACCAGGTCCCGGCTAGTTTCTGCTGCACTAGTGCATGGCCGCCTTTAGTTTAAATAACTCACCCAAGGTTTCCCGAGGCCAAAGGTATAAATAGCTGGATCCTGGGGACCCGCAGAAATGAAAGGGACATCTGCTTGGGCACAGGTGCTCCAGGTGGCTCTTTCTGATTGATCGCTTCTGGGCTCCTTGGGAAGGTGCTGCCACAAACCTCGGTGGGAGCCTCTGGGCCTCCCAGGGCCCTGGAAACGAAAGGTATTCCTGCCGCAGGAGGGTGGCGAGTGGGCCCAGGGAGCCCCTCCAGCTGACTAGGCTTCCCTCTTGTGTAGATTCTGTCCTGTTAGTGGGACGCGGCCAGGAGAACCATGGCGGGTATTCAGAGGACCCTGTCTTCTCAGCCCACATCCTTGGGGGTGAGCCCTGCTGGCTTGGTCCCTACCCATGATGACAGAGCAGTGACTGCTTGGTGACACACAGACACGGATTCTCTCCGCTCTCTTAATTATTACAAAATTTCACATGTTCACACAAATTAGCTGGCTAATTGTGCAACACCCTCCCCTTCCCCTCCCTTCTATCTGCTTCAATGATTAACGAAATCCGTTTTGTTTATTCTGTTCTTCTTTTGGGTATTTTTATCTCCTACCTGACTACATTGTTACCCTAAGGCTTGGGACTGAGGATAATCTCTATGGTCTACATGACACCTTCCAAATAATGACAAAAGATACGCCAGACAAGCAGGAGTTTGCATGTTGTACATAGACGGGTATAAATTCCTTTATTCATTCAACAAACATTCACTGAGGGTCTGCTAAACGCCAGACATTGTGCTGCTCAAATATCAGGTGTTCCTCTCCCCCAAATGCAGCTACTGGGGAGCGCGGGCCACTTCCTCAAGGTCCTGAGCCACGACTGCCTCACCTGTGACTATGTAGGTAACAGCCCCTCTGGATCTCCTTGGGGTTACAAGGGCTGATGTTGCAGAGTTGGCGTTTGGCAGTATTCAATAGTTTTTTGCTTCTTTTTTGCTTTTGGATCAAACCCAAGGGAGGCAGTTTTAGGGTAAAGCACGATCCATGAAACCTCAATTTGTTAGTCAAATGGACCTGGCAAAGAGACACAGCCACTCATCAGTACTTATCACTGTGTAAAAAGCAAGGCCTCTGACCCTGCTCCCTATCTTTAAAAAGTTTACTTTACCTGTACAAACACCAGGTATCAAAGAAACAAATAAGAGAAACACAAAAGTTCAGTTATTCCAGGTGGGAGTTAATTAGACTTAACATCAAATGGTGTCTCGACTGTCAGGTTTTAGGATAACGCCGTGGGGGTGGTCTTGGGTTAGGGACCCGGAGGCCTGGTTCTGACCCCAGCCGCGATGACCGTTTACCTAAGTAAAACGCCTGACTTTGGACTTAACCTCTCCGTCTTGGGCCAGATTTCTCTTTATCAGAGCAGGATAAATTTCTCTTTATGGGAGTCAGGTGCTGGATGGTCTGAGAGGCACCCCTGCCCTTCCCCCTCCTCCTGAGACCGCCCGGGCACCTGTGTGTCAGGACCTGCGCTGGACGTGGGGGAGCTGAGGCCAGTAAGGGATACCCGTGTCCCGAGTGTCCTCCTTTCCATTCTGGTCATAGCAAAGGAAGCTCCCCAAGTGACATCGATGTTCCGTGAATTCTAAAAATCGTTGTTGTTAGTAACTATCTTTTTGTCTTTGGTGCTATTCTAGAAAGGCAGACCTGGAGCAGAGGGCTCCCACTGGGCACGAAGGGCTTCACAGAGAAGAGGGGTACTGGTAGATGCAGCTGGGGCTCCCCCAAATCAAAGGCCACCATTGCCAGGAGGGGCGGCAGGCACCTCCCACCCCCAGGTGGCTGGGGTTATCCTGAGCTGGGTACCCGCTCTCTGGTACTGAATGATGTTTTTAAAAGTGTGTCGTGGATAATTCTTAGTCTTATACAGTAGGATACAACATCACTAAATACCCTGACTTTAAATTTAAAGGATAGCCTTGTTCCTTTTCTTTTTCATTGTGGTAAAATACACATAACCTACAATTTACCACCTTAACTACTTTTAAATGCACAGCTCAGTGGCATTAAACACAGCCACGAACTGTCACCACCGTCCACCTCCAGCGCTCTCTCATCCCAGACGGAAACTCTGTCTCCGTTCATGGAGGTCGCCGCTCACCTGAGAGATACAAACGAACTCCTTTCTCAAGTATTGTTACATATGTCGGGTACATGGGTTCAAGGTTATGACTGACTTGCATTCTTAATATGCACCCGCTTTGTTTGTATCTCTCAGATCAGTGGTGACATCCGCTGGGTTAAGCACTGACCCACCATCCCCTCCCCCAGCCCCCGGCCCCAGCATTCTGCTCTGTCACTGCAAACCTGGCTGCTCCATGTGCCTCCTGTAGGTGGAATCACACTGTATTTGTGTGACAACAGTGACAACAGCCTTATTCTTTCTGTCGTGGGGGAAAGGAGGGCACAGGGTCACCCTAGACAAACCCAGTCATGGGGGACGTGTGGGGTACCCAGAAAGTCAACCACTGCACTGCCTAAGAACTTGTTGAAATGAGTACTTATTGCTGATAATGAGGAAACCACAACCAGCTGCCACTCAGTGAGACTTGCTGCCACGTGCAAACCCTGAGCTCTGCCCTTCGTTTGCACAGTCTTTGTGTCCGTATCCACCTCATGAGGCTGGTGCCAGTTGTACAAAGATGACATAGATGTCCAGCAAAGCTGGGTGCCTTGCCCAAGATATGCAGGGAGGGTTTGGCAATTTGAGATGCACACCTAGATTTATTTGCCTTTATCCTGGTGACGTGCATGCCCAGCAGAGTCTGGGAAACAGTGGCTAGACAATGTGCATTCAAACCTCTCTCTCTACATTGTTATTTGTGCTATTATTATTATTTTTTTAGCAACTCGCTTGTGTGAGATTTGGGCCTGTGTTAACCTGCAAGATTGTTAACTGGTAGAAACATTTAAAAACCTCGATTGAATGCTGCCTGGGCCTAAGTGGCCTTCCCTTCCGTTCAGCAGCACTGTCTCCATGGGCACCCAGGTGTCGCACGGTTTCAGCCCAGCGCTGGAGTCCTTGACCCGCTGGGTGAACTGGGGGTGAGGAGCCGAGACCCACACATTCCTGGGCCGCTCCTCTATTTCCCGACTTCAGCCCATGGAGACGCCCATGTCGGCTCCCTCGCTGCTTTCTCTCATAGTCCCGGGCCACAGCAGTATTTGTCCAAATTAGAGTCCGTTTACTTTGCAAACCTCACTCAGCTTTCCTGCACACTGAGCAGCTGCTCCCTGGCGTCGCCACCGGAGCCCTGTTTGCGCGGCAGGTTGTCAGCAAACAGACCGCCCCAACCAGCCTCGAAAGGGCGCTTCCCGGTGGGACCAGCAGAAGGCACACAGAAGACTCCTGGCTTCTCCTCAACAGACAGCTCCCTCAGCTCATTGTTTCAAAAGAAATACAGCATTTATACAGAAGTGTCCAGGGACATCTATGTGGAGTGTAAGTAGCAGAGACATACCCACCACAAGGTAGCCAGCCCCTGGGCCTCTGGCCCAACAGACCTCTCTCTTTCTTGGTAGGGAGAAGTTCAGTACAATGGCTATTAAAGCAGTGTCTGCAGCAATACGACCCAGAGTTAGATTCTGGTCCCCCTGGAAAGTGACTTAATCTCTCCGTAGCTCTGTTTCCTCACCTGTGAAATGGGGCTAAGATTGCTGTTGGGAAGATTACGCAAGCTACTGAATAATATAAGGAACTTAGAACAGGGTCTAGTACACAATAAGTTCTCAGTAAATATTAGCATTTTCGAGTCTTTCTGCTGGCTAAGAGAGCACTGAGCTTCGAGGGCCAGGCGTGGGTGTTGGTGGTATGTTGCTTCCGGCATTGGGGAACCTTCCAGAGAGAAGTCGGGCAGTGCGGAATTGCTCGTCAGAACCTCTGTTTCCCAGACAGAGCAGAATTGGGCTGGAGCAGATCTTACCAACGACAACAACCGGATGCCCAGGAAGCTGGGTCTCGGCTCCTTTCTATTGCATTTCGCCCTGTTGATACCCAGCACCACCTGCCTCTGTCCCCGCCACATCTAAGGGGCACTTCTCGTTCCTCCTCTGAATAGACTTGTTGTGGGGATAACATATTTTCTGGCCCAGGAAGGGTAATATTTGTCTGTATTTTCTGCTATTTTTGCATTTGTGTAGCTCTTTGGGGTTCACAAAGGGTTTCCTCGTACATTATTTTTTTCCCTCTTGAAATTACCAGATAGATATTACATGCTGAACTGAACTCTTTGGGGCCTCCATGTGGTCTTGCCATCCAAACAGCAAGCACTGTCTTCTGCAGTCACGCTGCCTCAGTCCGCAGCAGAATGCCATGGGATTTGAGGATCAGGCCACAGGGAGGATGAGCCCCCAGGCCTGCAAGGCTCGAGCTGCTCCCGCTGGTGCCTGCTCTGCCCTGGCCGTGCAGGCCCTCCGTGAGCTGCAGCACCTACCATGAGGCGGCCCTGCAAAGTCCTGACTTGCAGTGAGGGCCACAAGGGAGGGCAGGGAGGGACCTTTGGAAAATCCCATGTGATTCTTCTCTGGAAAGGAGCTGAAGGCAAGAGATCTGTCAGTGAACACAGAGCCGTCACACTCCAGTTCCCCAGCCTAGCACTAGACATGCTGGTGCCTAGAAGTGTCATTTCTTGGCAAAGGTGGAGACAGGATTAGTTTCCACCTGCTGTTCCTGATTCAATCAGGTCTTGACCCAGTGAGCAAACAAAGGCCAGCCTCCCCAGCCACAGTTAGAACACTCTCCTGACTTTTCCTCGCTCAGGCCTGCTCTGGTGTAGGCAGCAACTGCCATGAGACACCCCCACCCCCGCTTTTCGTATGATGGCTTCCATTCGGTAAGTATTTATAGAGACAGCCAGTCCCTGCAGGTATTATTATGCTCTTACGGTGCAGAAAAAATAGTAGAGCCCCACCCAGTTCTCTCTTAGGCTCCGGCATCAGCTTGTCCTCCTTACTTGGCTCTAGGCTCTCTGTATCCCTGTAATGAGCAGGAGGGGGCGCTGTGTAGCCACAAAAGTTTTCCCAAGGGCTTGGCAGTACTGGTTACTCCCGGTGCTCTTTGACCGGGCCATCCCTCCACAGCAGAGGGCGTTGCCAGCTTGTAGGACTCGGGAAGTCTTTTGTGCCTATTACCTGGACCAGAACACCTGGGTAAGAAGGTCAGGGCCGTACACTTAGCAGGATCTTTTCTGGTTGAAACAATGGATGGCTAAGGTTGTTTTTTTTTTTTTTTTTTAATTTAAATTATTTTATTGTTCAATTACAGTTGTCCGTATTTTTCCCCACACCTCCCCGCCACCCCCTGGATGGCTAAATTTTGGTGCTGAAGTGACAATGGATTTATGGATTTGGGATGAATCGCTAAAGGATACTGATGCCAACTCTTTATACTCCTGCATTTCCTTAATTAGTTTGAAAAAATTTGGTCTGCTTTCCCTAAATAACGAATTTAGAACATAGAGATTTCATTGGGTGTGGCCTGTTAAGAATAGCTTCGTGTAAGAACAAAATACCTCATGAGTATTTTTTTAAAACCCAGACTTACTGAGGAAAAACATTAAAAAACAATATTTAGGAATTCTGTGTCTAGTTTTTACACTGGTCTAACATGGAATAGGAGAACTTTGGTATGAATAGCAATAAAATTTGGCACCAAAAACAAAACAAAAACGCTGTCAGGGTAACTGGCATGCACGGTGGGTGACACATGAAGGAAACGTGAGCAGAAATGAAATAAAAGGGGGCCTGTGGGGAAGGGTGCTGCGCACTGCGGAGGCCGCAGCAGGGCGCGGACCGGGAGGATAAAGGATCGCCCTGGGAAAGCACCTCTCCGACTCTCCAGGTACAGGCGGAAGGGCCTGGGCTGCCCACTGCGAGCCCCTACCGCTTCTCCCCACCAGGGGCTCCACTCCTCTTCTGCTTGTATTCCTTTTCTAGACCGTCCCCACCCCCACTTCCCTCCTTTCACGTGTAGATCCCGCCCCCCCCCCCCCCCCCCCCCCCGCCCCAGTCCCCAATTATCCTCCCACAAAAGCGTTTCCCATCCTCCTTCCCCGCCCAGGCTATCCAGGGGTGCCCAACCTTTTGGCGTCTCTGGGCCCCACTAAAAGAAGAAGAGTTGTCCCGGGCTACACGTTAAACACACGAACACGAAAACTGATGAGTTAAAAAAAAGGCTTTAAGTAAATTTACGATTTTGCGTTGGGCTGCATTCATAGGCATCCCGGCTGTGGGTCGGACACCCCTGATAGCGGCTAAGGCTTCCGGGAGCAAGAGGTGAAGTAAAGCACAGCTCAGCAACCCCTCTGCACTGGCCTGCCTCCGCGTCTGCCGCCCTGTTACAGAGAAAGTGCATGAGTTATGCCCGTGGCCGGACGCAGCGTGCCTGCTTGGAGGTGTTTGACGAATACCGTGGATCTCAGCGAAACTGGAACCTCCAGAGAAATGTGAACAGGGTTACATGGAAGCAATACACTGAGAATCCACTGCTGACAGATGTGGGCAATTTAAAGAATCACACAAGAGGGGGCTCGGACATCAGAATTTTTTATAGAAACAATTTTTTATTTTTCAATTACAGATCTCTTACTTTCAGGTGTACCACATAGTGGTTAGACATTTATATAACTCACAAAGTGATCCTCCTGATAATTCTAGTGCTCACCTGCCCCCACACATAGTTATTACAGTACCATTGACTCCATTCATTCCTTGTGCCGCCCTTGACATCCCGGGCTGTTCTGTAACTGCCCTCTGTACTTGGTCCCTGCCCCCGTCACACCCAGTCTCCCCCCACCCCTCTACCCCCCACCTCCTCCCATCTGGCAGCCATTAGCCTGTTTGATCTCTGTATCTATGAGCCTCTTTCTGTTTTGTTTGCTCATTTATTTTGTGTTTTAGATTCTAGTCAGTAAGTGAATTCATATGGTATTTGTCTTTCTCTGTCAGACATCAGGTTGGACAGCACTTTTTTTTTTGCACTTGCTTTTATTTTTTAGTTCTCGTTTCTCTTTATCATGACATAAAGGAGTGCTTGGTAGTACGACATGCCTCTCTTAAAGTATTTAAATTTATTTTATGTATTTCACATAATATATTACATATTATATTTATTTATATGTTGACATCTTATTAACTACATAAGATATATTATTGGCCCAATTTTCAAAAAAGGAAACTAAATTTTACATAAATAATAAATGACATGGAAAACCATGAGGTATGGAAGTGAATTTTTGTTTAGAATAAGAAAATAGATGACAAGATTTTAAAAGGTGACAAATATACTATAATCATTTCAAAATCCAGGAAAATGACATAATTATTAAATTAATTAAGTACCTTATATGCCTTTATAAGACTCTTTCCTTCATTAAAAAAAGTAGTAAGATATATGTGACACAAAATTTACTGTGTTAACCACTGTAAGTGTGGTTCGGTGGCACCAGGTACGTCGGCATTGTGTGTGAACATCTCCACCATCCATCCCCAGAACCCTTGTCTTCCCAAACTGTGCCTCTGCCCCATGAACGTTCCCCATTTCCCTGCCCCCACGCTCCAGCGCCTGTCTTCCTACTTTGTGTATCTTTGCATTGGACCACCCTCGCCACCTTACATAAGTGGAAATGTAAATATTTGTTCTTTTGTTAATGTCTTATTTTGCTTAGCGCTGTGTCTTCAAGGTTTATTCACGCTGTAGCCTGTGCCACAATTTCCTTCCTTTTGAAGGCTGAAAGAGATTCCCTTGTGTGATGTTTATCCATTCACCCACTGATGGAGGACACTTGGGTTACTTCCACCTTTGGCTACTGTGAATAATGTTGGATGAACTTGGGTGGACCGTTTCAGTCCTGCTTTTACTTCTTTGAGATGTCCACCCAAAAGTATGATTGTCAGATTATATGATAAGTCTTTGGTTAATTTTGAGGAGAAGCGCCACACCATTTTCTATAGTGGCTACACCGTTTTAAATTCCCACTGACAATGCCCAAGTATTCCGGTTTTTCCACATCCTCCCCAGCACTTGTTATTTTGTTTTTTTGATAATAGTAGCCATCCTAATGAGTACACAGTGGTTCCTACATTTTTGACTTCAGAGTGTTTGATCTCCTTTTCATACATCAATGACTTTGTATTGTTACTCTCTTAAAAAGACAATTCAGTTTTTTCTCTAGCGTGGTGGTCAGGACTCATAAGATAATGTTAGTGCACATGGACCTAGCCACAGTGCAAGCACTGCTACAGACTTGTGCCCTGAACACACAACAGTCCTGATAAACACTTGATTGTCATTAATAAAAAATAAAAATATATATATGATGCATTCAATTTATAGTCCATACTGAGTGCATCCCCGAGAGAAGAGAACTTCTGTGAACTCAGTGTTTCTGTGAACCACTTTTGTCATTGAAAAGTGGACATGCATTGTGTTGAGAAGCCTTCACCTTTGTGTCCCGATGCTGGGCACTTCTGTGCAGGGGGAAGAGAGCACATTCCTAGGAGCCGTTCTCACGCTGAAGCAGCTGGCCATCACTGAACTGTGCGCAGACAGGACCGCAGGCCGCATAGATGCATCTGGTCGACCCAAATTAAGTGTATGTTTACTCATCTTCTTCTTAGTAGGGTCCCCAGATGCCTGTTTCCATCTCGGTGCCACCCAACTGTAGAAGCAACATGAGTGGTCTGTCGTTTCCTTACTGACCTGTGGCGTTCTTTATGCATCACAGATACAAGTTCTTTACCTGCTAATGCTTACGAACGTGTCTTGTATGCTCAGCTTGCTTGCCTTCTCACTCTCTAAAAAACATTTTCGAAGAACAGAAGTTCCTGATGTTCATATACTTCAACTTATCTGTTTCCTTTATGGCTAATTATTTTGGTGTCTTGTTTAAGAAAAGTTTTTCCCTAACTCAAGAGCAGGAAGATGTTTTTCTGTTTTCTTCTAGAAACTTGGCTTTATCTTTTACATTTGGATCATCGATGCATCTGGAACTGATATTTTTCTGTGTGGTATGAGGTGGGGGCCTAGACTAGTTTTGGTGGTTTTTTAAAGTGTGGATATCCCATGGCCCTAACATTGATTTTCGAGAGGACCATTCTCTCCACCCTTCTGTGCTGGAACTTTTCACATAAATCCAGCGTCTGAGTATGTGTGGATTTATTTCTGGACTTTTTATTCTGTTCCATTGGCTATTTTTGTATATTTGCATCAGTTCCAAACTGAATTAATTTTTGTATGTTTATAATAAGTCTTGATATCTGGCAGTAGACACTCCAATTTTGTTCTCTACAATTGTCTCAGCTATTTTGGGACTTTATATTTCTATATAAATTTTGGAAGCAGACTATTTTTAAGAACAAAATAAACTGATGGTGTTTTGTCTTAATTTTATTGACCTATGGATTAGTTTGTGGAGTCAGTCTCTTAACTTTTCTGTGTCCTAGATTTCTCCTCTAAAAATAAAACCTAGAAAAGACTCACTGAGCAATCGTGAGCATTGCATGAGACGATGCATTTGAAAACTGAAAAAAAAAAAAACCAAACACCCCACACACGCTATAGAAATGCTCTATTTTTATTACAAAATGAGAAGGAACAGGAGTAAGGAGTGAGGCAAAATCTGCCTCCAATGGGTTTTAAAATTTGGAGCAGCCCTGGAGATCGGCCGCTGTCTGCTCCTCCTTCCTTCACCCTGGCTGCTGACTCCACTCAGAGGCTGGAGCTCCGGGAGGAGGGCCGAAGGGGCCGCGGAGACTTTCCTGCACCCGCACTCCCATCGCGTCCCGGTGGTCACCACCGGGGTCTGTAAGACAGTCGTGTAGGTGTTCCTCTCCTCAGGTCTTTCACACTGGAGCCTGGCACCTCGGAGAGAGTCCCGCTGTGGTTTACTTTTGCAACATGCCCGCTGCGTGTCCGGTCCAGATCCGGGTAGATCTGCACCCCCCCCCACCCCGCCCCGCGTGCTCCGTGCAGAATGTCACGCGTCGGGAGGAGATGAACACGCACCACGGGCGGGGAAGCACCCTTCCCCCACGTGGCCGTCCTCGTTCGCTGGCCCATGCTCTGAGCTGAGCAAAGGCCGTCTGCGTGTGTTTGTGTGACCGGGGCACGAGCTGGAGGCGACGTTCTTTACAAAATAGGAGGGTCTGGACTCTCCTCTCCACCCTGGACCCTTCCTTCAAAGGCTTTCTTCGGAATCTCTTGAACAAATACGTGTCGTCAAAGAGAATTCCCCAAGCTGAAAGGATGGGAAGTCGGGGGACCCGGCCACATTTCCTCTCCATGGGTCATTCCCCCGCCTGCGTCTTCAGGGCGCTGTGTGCGGAGACCCCGCCCGGGGGGCTGGCGGCTTCCACACGGTGGGCGGTGTCCGGCAGGGCCGCTGAGGCTGCCCGCAGCAGCACAGCGCACACCCCGGCCGCCTGGGCCAGCCGTGGGCAGTTTTCATGTTCTCAGGCCCCTCAGGACTGCTGCCCTTTCCAACTCCCGGAGAGGAGGCCCCGGAGAGGGGCTGACCCGCCAGCCAAGGAGGATGCCGGCCAGGAGCCACTTTCCAACGCGCGCAGCGCACCACCCGGCGTGGGACACGTGACCCAGTGACCGCAGCAGAGTCTGGATGTCCCCGCAACGGGCAGGCCAGGCGGCTTTGAGGAGTCCTGTCTCCTCCACAGTCGCCGGTGGAGTGCGGGGTTTGCCAGGGTGGCTGAAGGGACAGGACAGGGCTGGGGTGTCTTTATGAATAATTCCTCTGAGGGAGGGTGGCAGAGGTGCGGGCCAGCTGAACCTCCTGAGGACAATCCCAGGGGACCCCCCCCCGCAATCTTGGAGGAGGAGGGGTATGCCAGTGCTGAGCTGGGGAACCCTGGGATGTCTGGTCGTCTTGCTCTCTGCCCCTGTCAGAGTAGCCAGCCTGGAGCTGAGGAGACCCAGACATGAGTGAGAGTGATTGGAGGCGTCGGAAGTCCTGCTCCCTGCTGCCCAGCAGCTGGCCAGAGGCTTCTCTTAGAAGACTGGGCACCGGTGGTGGGGGTTGGGAAGAAGGAAGACAGTGGGAGAATATCAGACAAAGGAAGACCACCATAAAACCAGCAGCATGTCTGTAATCACAGGAGCCCTTTGTTTAGAGCGGGTTTAAACAAGTTCTGATCCTTTGGAAGGAGAGGCCATAAACTGAAGCAAAAATAAAAGTGTTTACAGCAAGGGAGACCGAGGAGGTGGGCAGGGATTCCTTTGCCGGGACCAGTGGGGAGCTGTGGTTGGGCGGCCTGGCCGGTGTTCTGTCCTCGGAGAAGGGGCTCTCCCCGGGTGCTGGGCTCTTCCCCGCTTCACAGAGTCACACAGATGAAGGGGCAGGAGCTGCAGTGGGGGAGGGGTGCCCCGCCCCCTCCACTGGAGGTGGCCCAGGGACAAATCCCACATTCCAGCCCAGGGGAGAGAGGAGGGCAGGGTGCCAGGTCTTGTGACACCTACAGACTCATCTCCGGAGGCCAGAGGCCAGGAGATCTTAGAGTCGGCTCTTCCGCTGCTCTGCACATTCCTTTATAAGGGACTTGAGGGGGGTTAGGCTAATAAGAGGGTTTGGGAGCAGCGTTTCTCAAAGAAATGCCTCTTAGGCCCAACTTATCAGCCTGGGAAGGTGTAAGAAGGGAAGTGTGGCCTAAGGGAAAACATTCCTCCGGGAAGCATCATCATCGCGCAGGCTGAAGGTGGTGGGGGAAGGCAGGTGCTGGGAAGGCGAGGCAGAGGTCTTCCTGCCTGACGTCTCCAGGAGACCTTGTCCCTGAGCCGGCTGCACGCTCCCCCACCACGGTCTGCCCTCTGCCCTGTTTTGCAGTGTGGAGCACAGACATCTCGTCGTCAGTCTGTCGCTCGACCCTGCGCCGAGCAGTGACCTGGAGGGCAGGCTGTCCAGGCGTAGGACACAGTCCCGACCTACACTGGCAACTGTAGACTTGCACCCTCCCCCTGTTTTTTTAAAGCAGATTCCTCCTCCTCGAGAACTCATGTGTCTGTGTAAAGTGACACTTTTAGAGGATGGCAGTGTCTGACCTCACGTGGAGTAATTTGTTGTTTGTGCTCAGAAGGAAAGGCTGCTGGACTTCTTTTCTTTTGCAAAATATCACACTACAATCCCATTCAGACTAATAAGGAAAACGAGTCACCAGAGGCACCTAGAAGATGCCTGGGGTCCCTCTTCCCTTTATAAAATGCGCTGTGGCTGTTTAGCTGGTCCCGGTCCTTGAAGTGTCAAAATGAAGCTGCGCCCTTCCCTCCCAAAGGCAAAGCCCAGCTGAAAATGTCTCTCCGACATTCACAGGCTTTCCCTGGAGCTTGGCCCAGCCAGCTAAAGACATGAGCTTTTTCTGTAACTCCCAATATATTTTCTTTATTAGGAGAACAGGTAAGGAAGTTAGCAAAGAAGCTGGCTCTGCCTTTAGAATGTCTTTATTTTCTATAATCTGGTCATCTCCTCAGGACTGTCTCCAGCTTTTTGGGAAAATGGGCTAATGGATGATCTGGGTTCCCTTCCAGCCAGCAACAAAGCAAAATGAATAAGATTCAAAGTAACAAACAGGAGGGATGGATGGTATTGGTAGGAATCACGTTATGCCCACTGTTTGGAAGCACTTCACACTCCCTAGCTTTCTGTAATTAATATGTAACCATTTCTGTTTGGGTTCCTAAGTAGGAGGCACAGGCCTCCAAGCCTTTTTCAGTGCTTGCCACAAACTGCTCTGCTTCCAAAGCTCAGCTACCTGGGGGTGAGGCCCAAGACCGCCCCTCCCTGAGCCGTGAGGTTCCAAGCGGCCGGACGGCAACTTCCTCCCTGGTGGTGCTTATGTTGGAGATATGGCCAAGAGCACCAGCCACCCCATTGCTACTATGAGGCAGGAGTTCTTGTCCCTCGAGCATGAGGCTGAGCCACTGGCGTTTCTGGTGAAAGATGCACAGGGAGCCAGCAGCACTGGGTGGCTCTTAGATGGAGGGTGACCTATCGGGGGAGGTGCCACTATCGAGGGAACCAGATGGAGGTCAGCTCACCAGCTCAGGAGACCTTTAAAGAAGCAGGTCCATGGGGATCAGCCCCCTTAGCCCCGGGAGCCCAGTGCTTTGTGAGAGGAGAAAACACAGGGCAGGGGGAGGCTTCGGCTTTGAAACCAGACTTTGGGGGCCCGTCTCCTCAACCTAGTAATTGGACACGTCACTTAACATCTCTGAGCCTCCATTTTCTCATGTGTAAAATGAGGACAATCGTATTCCCCTCCCCTAGGGTCTCGTGAAATCATAGGAGATGCTGTGGGGGATCCCCCCTCCCTCCCTCCACCCCTTCTCCCAGTGAAGCAAGGTTTAGTATCACTCCCCACGAATTCTGAAAAATAAAAACTGTGGTGATGAAAGTACCCAGCACAATAGATGAGCTCTCCTTGTTTGTTTCTGAAACATTCCCCATTCCTTCATCCACGATACACAAGCTCACTGTCGCAAGTACCCTGAATGGAATTGGTTTAGGACTTCGGGTTCATTCACACACTGTCTACCGCGTGCTGAGCTCCAGGACAGACAATGGAGATACGCGAATGGATGACATGGTTCCTAAGCATGGACAAATGAACACAGGAGCAGCTGACATCAAAGGCACAAAGGCAGGGAGGGGATGCAGCAGGGGACCCCTTTGCCTTGCTTATGTGGGGCTCCTGTTAGGTAAAATTCTGGAGAGAGTCTTCAGAAAAGAAATCGCTCAAATGTCAAGGTATCTCAATTGACTATTGATCAAAGTAATTTAGAAAACATCAGTGGTGAATTCAATAGAAATTATTTCGCTAATAAAGTCTCTTGACAAACATTTAAGGGGTGTGTATTTGCAAAACAGCACAGATGTGGAGATGCATAAAAATGAATAAGAAGGATCCCTTTCTCAAAGAATCTTGAGTTCTAATTAACAATTAACAAACTGACAATAATCGAAGTAGCAGGCTAGCAGTTCGTAAAGCGTACAGTGGGAACACGGGGCTTTTCGTGAACAAAGCACCCAGCTCCTGCCCCACAAACTTCTAGTAGAGACCCTGCTCCTTGGCAGGGCGGGTTCCTCTCCTGACCCCACAGGCAGACGACCAGGACGGCCAGCTGCTCTTTATGAGGCAGCAGTGACACTTCTCCTTGTGAAGGAGTTCACACTGGTGCTCCTCAGAGAACTGGGGCACTGCTGGGGGCTCACTGGGGCAGTGCGCCCTGGGTGAGCAGGCTGGGGGAGAACTTTGGGTGTCCTAAAGGCGATTCAAGATCCACAGGAGTCTCCGCACCTTGTCTGACTTTCTACCACATTTTGCAAGGTGATTTCTTTTCTTCAGCCTCCTCTGAGGGTGTGGGCCTGGTGGCGCTTAGGCCAGAGGGGGGAGAGGGAAATGGAGAGATTCAGTACTTAGAGTGCGGCACCTCCTGGGAGGCGGGCACCATCCCATTAACGCTCCCAAGGACCCGGGTTAGGATGGTTGTCATGGGTGTGGTCCCTTGCACCTGTTGGGGAAGCTGGGGCTTGCAGAAAGTGCTCCCCAAGACCCGGTGAGTGAGGGGCAGCCCAGGAGTCAAGCCCTGATTGCGTCACTCACTCTCTACTCCACACAGGACATGTGTCTCCTGAGCTGGTCCTTCCTGCTCCTCAGGGAATGTGCTTGGTGGGGGCTGTGCCAGGGGCCCAGAAACCAGCTGGCAAGCAGCAGGTAAACTTCAGTCCAAGGTTTTTCAAATCACGTTTAATTCTCTTTTTATTCTGGCACACACTATACCAAACAAATATATTATGGATCAGAAAGCAACATGTATGTCGATGTGAAAAATAAAACATGAGCCCTGGCTGGTGTGGCTCAGTGGATCGAGTGCCAGCCTGTGAACCGAGGGTCGCTGGTTCAAGTCCCAGGTCAGGGCACATGCCTGGGTTGGGGGCCAGGTCCCTGGTAGGGGGGCGGTATGAGAGGTAACTACATATTGATGTTTCTCTCCCCCTCTTTCTCCTTCTCTTCTCTCTAAAAATAAATAAATAAACAAATCTTTAAATAAAATAAAACAGGATCTTCAAAGACATTTTGTTTGCCTTTCCCTGCACCTGAGGCACCTTGTGGTCGCTCTCTGGGGCCTCTGAGCCAGTGCCGTCAGCCCATCCGTCCAGGGTGCCGTAAGCATCACAAGACGCACATCATCAGGACTCAAACCCAGAAAGTGGTTGAATCAAGGGCTGAATGATGTGTTAAGCATTAGAAATTCAGAGAGTGAAGGATGTGGCAGGTCAGGGACATCTCAAAGGCACTGGCAGGAGGAGGGGTTTGGTGGGCAGAGAGGAGGGTGGGCGTTCTGGGTCGGGGTGGTAGTCTCATGGCACAGTGTGTGGGAGGGGCCATGAGGAGGCAGGCTGCAGCCGGGAAGGACTGCTGGGACCAGGGAGAGATGAACAGCTGAAGGCAAGATTGGGAAGCTGGGCACAGAGCCTGGACATGACGGGGAGGTGGTGGGAAGCCAGGACTGGGCCACAGGAACAGCAAACGGTCAGGGGCGTGAACTCTGGACAAGTAGCCAGTATCACATCTGGATATGGCCACTTCTTGGCTGAGTGATCTGGGGATATTACCTGGTGTCCCGTGCCTCAGTTCCCTCATCATAAGGCAGTCTCTGGCTAGCAGGTTTATTGTGAGGCCCATGAGTGCTCAGCACTCTGTGGGTTGGTAACAGGTGTCGTGGAAACAGGTGGTGGGGAGTGACCAGAGGTGGACAGGTGACCTGGAGACTGTGCTGAAAGTTTACAGAATTTGAAGATTTGATTTGTCCAAAATTACATGACACGCCATTCGTTTGTGCCATCTGGATTTCTAAGTCTGAGGATATGTTTACTCACCTTAGAGAGAGAGGAAAGGAGAGTGATAGAGAAGCAGAGAGAAACATGCACGTGAGAAAGAAGCATTGATTGGCTGCCTCCCATACACGCCCTGGCTGGGGTCAAAGCCACCACCTAGTTATGTGCCCTGACCAGGAATCGAACACACAACTTTCAGGTGTACGGGATGCTTCAACCAACTGAGCCACCTGGCCAGGGAAAGATATAGAACATTTAATCATTCCTTAAATTTCTTCATGTCCCATTGCAGTCACTACCTTGGCACCACATTCCAGGCCATCTAATCACCTGTTGCTGAAGCAATGTTTTCTAACGGCATCAGTCAGCTGGGGCGGCCATGGCACCACACCGTGGCCTGGGGGCTCCAACGGCAGGTGCGTTTTCTCACAGTCCTGGAGGATGGCAGCCTGAGTCAAAGGATCAGCAAGTTCCTGCTTCTGAGGCCTGTCTTCCTATGTCCAGTGGTCTTCTCTGTTCCCGTCTGTGTCCTATGTCCCCTTCTTTGAAGAACACCCATCCTGTGAGATGAGGGCCCATTGTAATAACCTTATTTTAACTTAATTACCTCTTTAAACAGCTTATCTCCACATATAGTCACATTCTAGAGCTGGGGTTAGGTCTCAACATTAATTTGGCGGGGGAGGGGACACAGATCCTCCTGTGACAGCTATATGCCCCTGCATGTGAAGGTCTGACGGCTTGGAGGGGTGTGAAAGTGCACTGGGGTTATTTGCCCGCTCGTATTCATCAGCCTGGCGTGGACACATCCTCCGGGTGCGGACAGCGACATGCGGCCCTGGGAGCCCACGGCGACACATCCTCTGACTCCGCACAGCTCCATCTGTGTCCCGAAGAACATGGAGAGACTTTTCTGAATTTCCGTTTCTGAAAACTTGTACTGTGTATGTCCCAGTTGCAGTAACACAGTAGCTTTTTAAAAAGAAAAAAAAAAAAGAAAAAGAAAAGGGAGAAAGGGAAAAAGCAAAGGGGAGTGTGTGCTCTGGTTCCTTGGAAACAGAGCTGCAGCCTGTTACATCTGAATTTCCTGGCAGACGCTGCAGCTGCAGTGTGGCCATGAGGTGGGCTTGGCCAAGTAGTTCCTGAGCAGGAGAGAAGTTCTTTTCTCTCCTTTTTGGGCCCTCGATGAAACACCCTAAGGAGACACAGATCCCCAGAGAGGCAAAGGCAGAGGACAGAGCAGAGACTACACAGACCCTCAGGTGTGTAAGGGAGGGACACTTTGCCCAGCCCCCACCACTGCTGAGGGGCTGGTGGGAATAAGGAAAAGGGGAAGGGCCACAGCAAAACCCTGACCACTGGCAGAGAGAAGGGTCGAGGGAGGTGGAAAAGGGAAAGGGGATGGTGGATGTCGAGGGGAGAGGGGGATGGGAGGCCCAGCAGAGGGAGAAAGAGCAGTTTTGGGCAGATAAAAAAGGGAACTGAGTTTTCGGCATCTCTTTGTTATCTCCTTATTCTTAAAGCAATTATGACCTACTTTGCCTCATCTGTAATATGCTCTGGTATCTGAATAATATATCACAGTGCTGGGTTAAGACTGTTATTCATGTATTTAGGATCTGTTATCTTTGGACCAGATGATGCTAAGTGCCACCCCCCCACCCCCCACACCTAGCAGTGCTTGGCCATCCCTGTGCCCCAGGTGTGTTTGCAGTGCATGCCTGGGCAGACTCGGTGCCAGGCCCGCGACCACACTCCGGAGACAAGGGGCTGCCCTTTTTACCCCAAAGGGAAGTACGCAGACCGTCCTTTTGTTCTGTCTAAATATCCTTCCAGGAAACTAGTACTATGTCCGCTTGCTTGCGTTGTTGAGAGTCTTGAGTGGGAGGGCAGCCTGAGTCTTTGTTGAACAAACCAGAATATTCTTAAACAGAGAGAATAATACAGCGCCTCCCACCCACCCACCCCCAGCTCCCACAAGGCCAAGCTTGGTTCGTCTTCTCTGACACCCCTGCCCCCACCACCCAGCTCTTTTGAGGCAAAGCCCAGGTAGCTATCACTTGTAAATATTTTCATAAGTATCTCTAAGTGATAAAGCCTCTAAAAGATATAACCACAATAAATCATTCCTAAAAATAAACAGTTGTATTCTCAATATCATTCAGATATCCAGTCAGTGTTCACATTTCTCTGATTGTATTCAGTTTTTTACATTTTGCTTGTTTGATTGGGATCCATGTGAGGTCCTAGCACTGGGATATGTCTCTGAGAATCTTCTAATCTGTAGATTCCCCTCCCTCCCCCGACCCCTCAGAAATGGAGTTGTTCCTTCTTTAGGTTTTCCTGCAGGCTGAGTTTTGCTGACAAAGTTTTTGTGGTGCCATTTAACATGTTCTTCTGTCCCTCGTGTTTTCTGATCTACAGGCTTGGTTACAGATGTGTGCACTTGAGCAAAACTGCTGTATAAGTGGTGTGTATTTCCATTAGCAAGTGCACAATGTCTGTTTTCTCTCTTTACTAACCATTGATGATCATTGTCTAGATTCATCAGTTTATTCAGAGTAGGAAAATGATGATATTCTGATGCTATCATACCTCTTCATCTATTAGCTGGAACACTATAAATTAAGAGCTTACTCACCATCTGTTTGGTTACCCTGAGGTCCAGATCGTGTGGGAGATGAGGACAGATGCTAGGTTTTTTCCCCTTGATTTACAAGTTCACGAGTGAATAAAAGAGTTGGTTCCTTCACGTCATCCCGAAGTAAGCAAATGAGCTGTTATTGTTTGGGGGGATTTTTGTATGACTGTGGCCCTTGGATTCAAACATATTTGACCTATTTCAACCCAGTGCACTTTTTATACATATTATGAACAATTACATTGTCGTGTCTTTGGTCGATGAGAGCCTCTTCCAACTTGGTTCCTGGTCCTTTGATGCCAGCCCAGCAGACTTTGAGCTTCTCCACTTCCTGGTGTGAGAAAATTGGGTACATTTTCCGACCCAGACCTGCAATGGGCCATTTATCCAAGGGTTCCCAATGGCTTTCAGCAGGAAAACCCCGGTGTGACCGCAGTCTGAGCCCTGGCACTGCGACCACCACCACAGGGGCTGTGGTGTCTAGGCCTTTGCCACGGACAGAGCTAGAACACACGTACTCTTGATTGAAGATTACATTAATTACCTGATCCTTCCACTTAAACCCAGGATTACAGGAATTTTACTTAACTTAATCAGCCTTACATTGTATCTCCTTTCACCCACAGGGAAAAGTCCTCAAAGACACCAGCATCATTTCCCCTTTGATATGTCCCAGGATGCACCAACTCCTGCCTCAGAGTGCCGGGGCCAGCGTGTCCTCAACAATGTGATTACGGAAAGACCTGTAAGATTTTGTTTCCAGTTCTCTTTGTCCTCCAGGCACATCCCACAGAGAACGTACAGATGCAGTGCTTCAGAGCCATTCGCACAGTTCTGTCTGAGTGGTCCACACTTCAGTCCTTATGTTTCCTTTTCATTTCAGTTTTTTGGAATTGTTTTTTTTGATTTACTTTTGTTCTTTCAAACTATATAAAATATTTACTGGCTCCAAAATAAATTCTATAGCTTCTCCATTTCTTCCCTCTGCCGCTAAGCATTTTAAAAATTATGGTTTATTTTTTCAACTTTAAGTGCTTATATATATTGATAACCATGGTACTGAGATATAATTTAAATGTCATAAATTCATTCTTTACAAATGCATGCCTTCTTTTCTTAGATAAATAGCAGCATATCATGAACACATTTCTCTGCCCTCCTTTCTGTGTTGATGATACACCCTGGAGACCCTTCCATGGCAGTACAGACATCTCCCTCGCTCCCTTGCACGGCTGCATGGCTTACAGTGTCACAGTTTATTTAACCAGTTTCCCATTGTGCACATCTGGGTCATCTTCAGATTTTTGCTATTACAAATAGTGCGTATATAGTTTCACATTTTGGCCAGTATCGTTTCGGGCTATCCCTGTGTAGAGGGGACATTGCTGGATCAAAGGGTAAATAAACATATAATTTTTCTAGAGTTAGCCCAGTTCCCCTCCCACCAGAAACATGTGAGCAGCTCATTCCCCCCCAGCTTTGCTAATGTGCATGGTCAAACCTCTGCAAGTCTGCTCACCTGCCGGCAGGGAAACCGTCTCAGTGTCGTTTGACTTGGGTTTCTCTCCATTCGAGTGCAGCTGAAGGTCTTCTCACGTGACTGAGAGCCCCCTGCAGTTCTGTTCCTGGGAACCGCATCCTAATTTCTCATCCATTTTCCCAGAGGTTTGCTGATCTTTAAAACCATCTGTGATAGGAGGTCAAATGTCTTTCCTCATTGGTCTTTTGTCTTTATAATAGAGCCTTCTGCCATGGCAACAAATATTGTGTTGTTGTTGTTGTTTTATATAAGCAAATTTATCAATAAGTAAGAATTTATCTTCTTACTTCTGGTTTTAAGACATAGAGAACTTTCCTTGATTCTGGTTTATGGATTCGA
Source organism: Phyllostomus discolor (assembly GCF_004126475.2). Lineage (NCBI taxonomy): Eukaryota > Metazoa > Chordata > Mammalia > Chiroptera > Phyllostomidae > Phyllostomus > Phyllostomus discolor. The sequence goes on from NC_040904.2 coordinate 111,394,694, forward strand.
GCTGTCCCCTTTGCAGCAGACTAAATTCTCAGGTGCAGCTGGTCAATTTCTGTATTTCCTTTTCTGGCCCATTGGTCTGCCTGTCTACTCTTGGGCCAGAGTCACCTGTTTTCATTACAGATGCTTATAATGTGCTCTAATGTGTGGCGAGGTTAACCTTTCTTCTCCCCATTGTTGCTATTTCCCAGGGTTTTCCTAGTTGCTCCTGCCTCTGTATAAGTCACATTTTGAAGTTTTAGGGCAGATTTATAGAACTACCACTCATAAATCTTGTTTACATAGTTATTCAAGTGAAACAAAAGTATGTAAATATATATCTATATGTAAATATGTATCTATATAGTTGTATCAAGACCAAGAAAATTCCCATACTATGAAATTAAGGAATTAATGTTGACTCATGTGTGTTTGACAATGGTACTGAGGGTTCTTTTTAAAGTCCCTGTCCTTTAGAGATATGCAGTAAAACCATCACTGGTTAAATCATAATTGGTGTTTGTTCCCAAGCAATCCTGATCTATAGTGAAGCAATCAGGGATTGAATCCTAATTTATATCTGCTCCGGAGGAGCCCCGGTGGTGGGAGGAGACAGAGATGAAATGAGGCGGCCACCACTGATCATTACTGAAGCTGGACAATGGGGACTTGGGCCTCCATTCACTGCTGTTGTGTAGGCTATTGTACATGTTTAAAATTTCCCAGAATAAAAAAATTTTTTAAAAAAGAAAGGGCTTTCAAATTCTAAAGGTTTTGGAAAGGTGGAGCAATACAGGACTTTTAAAAAAATCAGATTCAGCAAAGACTGGGAGCATTGCACAAGGAGGTTTGCAGCCAGCGACGGGCACTGCCAGAGCTGGAAGCGGGACACGCAGTGGTTACAGAGCACGAACTGGCTTGGGGCCGGGCTTGGCGAAGTAGTTCTGCCATTAAACTTTTCCCTGTCACTGAAGCACGGTCTTTTCTGGGACTTAGAGGTCTAACAGAGGTGTGCCCGGTTCACACAACAGGTGAGTCTCTGAAAAGCTGGGTTTAAAGGTTAGGGTGTGCACTGTTAGCCTGGCATGGTGCTCAGAGTTTGCTTCAGGTGGTCCTTGAAATTCATAGGTGTTTCAAAAGGACAAAATAAGTAAGCTGTCATAAATATCACTTTTATGGTGATGCTTTTTAGAAATAAAGAACCATTGCAATACGTGAAACTAATATAAAATAATATTAAATGTCACCTGTAGTTGAAAAATAAATAAAATGGCCTGGAAATAAAATAAAAACTCATTCCAGATTGCAGACCATAGACCCCCTGACCTACCCTTCCCACACGTGAGCACTTAGTAAGGTGAACTTTGTTCTAGTTTCAAACCAGTGCTCCATCCTACGGTTTGATGCCCTCTGTCACTTGCACAGTCTGAAGAGTGGGCTGCTGAGTTCTTTGATCACCAGGAAGTAGCACTTCAAAATTCAAGGCGTTGGGGTGAAGGAGAAGGGAAACACATCTATGTCCTTGGTTCCTTTAAAAGGCGACACTGGCCACATATATTACCTGTTAAACATTAATAGACATAACTCCCTTGAAAAAATATACAGTTGCTGCAACCCAGAAACACAGCTCCTAAAATGTCCTTCGGAGAAATGTGTGCACCTGTCTAGCTGGACACAAGTGCAAAAGAATGTGCTAAGATTATTCGCAACAGCCAAACACTGGGAACAAAACAAGTGTCCCACAGCAGCTGAAAGGATAAATGAGTGGTTGAATATTGGTGTGTTGAAGAGCCATGCAGCAGTGAGGATGAGCAAACCATGGCTGCCTTCAGTGACGTGGACGGATACTGCAGAAGTAGTGTGGTGGAGAAAGCAAGACAAACAAGAATACATGCATATTATTCATCGACTGTGTTGCTCAAGGATGCATACACAGATATTAAATTAAAACAATAGTAGGAACAGGGAAAACTACGGATGTATTAAACTCCACAATCAACTATAGAGAGCTGGGCCATCACAGAAGGCAGGACAGTGGCTGTCTTAGAGGGAGTGGGAGTTAAAGGAGCAGGGACCCACAGAAACATCCTGGGTTCTGGAAACGTTCCATTCATCAGCCTAGTTGGTCAGGGCACAGCTGAACCACTTAAAATTATTTATTAAACTGAACATTTATTTATCTACACTTTGCTGGATTGGCTTTACATTTCTCAACTTAAAGTATTAAAATAAGAAGTTAATTAAAGGCCTTTTAAATTTTTATGGGAAACATAATTTCCCTTGTATTGTCTGTAAATAAAAATGTATGGCCTATAAAATAGTCATTGTCAACATAATTGGCTGTAAAGTCCTTAAGCTGCTGAATCATGGAGCTCATGTGAAGGATATTGGAGGAACTAGAGAGATATAACAGAATAAAACTCTAAATGTGTCAAGAGCAGGCTTTTTGCTGAATTAACAGTTTGGAAACACATGTGCGAGTCCAGATTCAATTATGATTAGTAAAGGGAAAACATAAAATGGAGAAAATAGTAGTGCATGGGGGAGAGATTGAGAAGCTTTTAAAACACACAAACTTGAAATATATTGCTTTTTTTTTTGCACATAGAGTACAAACTCCTCTTTCACACTTGAGTGTGTGTGTAGGGCAAGGAAGAGGGGACTGCTTTGAGCAACAAGGGGAAGTGACGTCACCACTATTGTAGGCACAGCCCCGGAGGCCCTCGCGGGTTTGCGGTGCTGAGGGCGTCAGACAGCCACAGCTCTCAGCCAGTCGGAAACTCAGTAGAGGGTGCGTTTTCAGATTATAACTTTGATCGATGTAGTCCTTGCACAGTCTCTGCATTATGAATTGTTACGAAAGAGTGATGTATTACTTCACATGGTTACAGACAAGCAACAGACAGCTCCACATATGCTCAGCATGAGTGACAGAATCACTCTGAGCAAAGAGAAGCATGGCAACTTCACTGCAGGCCTGGGACCGTGCTAGTCGTTTTCTCATGTGACTTCACACAATCTCACTGGCAGTACTTCCTGCGAAGTATGTGCAAACTCCGAAGGACGGACCGCTGCCCCCCATTTCACAGACGAGGAAAGTAGCTGCACAAAGGAAGTGTCAGAACCTGGGGAAAAGTGTCGATTTCAATAGAAAACATAAATTATGGGAATAGACATGATGTTAAGAAAATGCAGATACTTTAACTAATATATATATTAGGATAAATAAAGACTTAAAAACTCAGCTCAAATAAATATTCAAAGTATAATCCATTTCAGTCTTCTTGCTTTCAAGACGTATTATATAGCAACAAAAATTATAATATACAGTATATATTATTATATAGTATAGTATAATATTTATTATTATATATTATATTATATATATTATTATATAGTATATATATATTATTTCCACCAATATGTTGGTGGAAAAGTAGACACCTCGATCAATGAAACAGCACAGAGAACCCAGAAATAGACCTACACAAATACACAAAACTATTTTTTGGTAAAGGTGTGAAAACAATTCAATAGAAGGAAGGACAACCTTTCAAAAAATGATGCTGAAACAACTGGACATCTGTAGAGGAAAGAAACTCTGATTCTCACACTTTATACAAAAGTTAACTTCAAATGGATAATGGATTTAAATGTAAAAATGTAAGGCTATAAAACTTTAAGGAAAAAATGGTTGAAAATCTTGAGGATCGAGAGCTAGGCAAAAAGTTCTTAGACTGACACCAAAAGCATGATCCGTAAAAGGGAAAATTGATAAATTTCACTTCAAAATTTAAAACCTTTGCTCAGCATAAGACCCTGTTGGAAAGGATAAAAAGGCAAGCTTTACCGACCAGGAAAAAATATTTACAAATCACATATCAGACAAAAGGCCACTCTCTAGAATACATTTTAAAAATAATCCTAAACCTCAATGGTTAAAAAAAGCAAACAATCGAAATAAAATATGGGCAAAATACAATTCACTAAAGAAGACTTACAGATGGAAAATAAGTACATGAAAAGATGTTCAGCATCATTATCTGTTAGGAAAATGCAAATGAAACCACAATGGGGTCTTAACGACACTCTTACCAGAATGGCTACAGAACAAAATAAAACCAAACCAAACAAACAAAAAAAATAGGAGCAGCACCAAATGCTGACGAGGTTGCAGAGAAACTGGATCACTCAGACCTTGCTAGTGGGAATGAATGTAAAATGGTAGCACCACCTGAAAACAGGCTGGCCATTTCTTAAAAAAAAAAACAACCAGAAAACAAAAACATGAAACTACCCTATGACCCAGCAATTGCACTCCTGGACAATTATCCTAAAGCAATGAAGACTTATGTTCATGCAAAAACCTGTATGTAGACGTTTATTTGTAACAGCCAAAATTTGCAGCCAACTTAGCTGTCTTTCAACAAGTGAACAGTGCAACTGTGGCACGTCCATACCACAGAATACTGCTCTGCAATAAAAAGGAACTAACTCTGACACACAGAACTTGGGTGGCTTATAGTGCCTCTTTGCCCTTTACCTGGTTTAGCTAAATTTCTACAATTCTTCATTCTTTGTACATTGTATATCTTAGCTCAGAGACTAATTTAAGGCTTTGGCTTTAGAGCAGTCTAGGGAAAATCCCAGTTGTCCAAACGTTTGTCAGTCCGAGGTCTTCAAAATTAAGGTTTACCAGAACAATAAGCGATGTTAGAGCTGAATATTTTTATGTCTTCCTAGTACAACAATTCTGAAACTTTTTGTCTCAGAATCTCTTTACATTCCTGAAAGTTTTTGAGGACCCCGAAGAGCTTTTGATGTGTGGGCTATACCTACCCATATTTGCCATATTGGAAGCAAAAACTAGAGGAATTTTTAAAAATATTTTATTAATTCACTTAAAAAGAACAATAATACATCCTTGACATGTTAACATAAACAGCATTTTTGATCCAAAGTAAATATATTTTGGGAAACAACAAAACATTTGGTGAAAAGAGGAGCATTGCTTTCCATCTTGGTGAATTTCTAATGTTTTGCTTTCTCATTTGCAAATCTCTTTTAAGAGCTGAGTTCTCATGTCTGCTCCCGTCTGTTGTGATCTGTTGGTTGGTTGAGCTGAAGCATGTGAGAAGCCCACCTCACACAGATGTGCAGTTGGAAGAGGGAGAACTAGACAGGCCTCCCAAAGTGTCTGCATCCCCCCAGGGATCCATGGGCCACACTTTGAGAATCACTGACCTAGTGCATTTCCTCAGATTTCATTAAAGTTCTTCTTTTCTCAAAGTCACAGAAGACATGCAGAACTTGACATTTTGTTCAAGTCTTTGGAGGACATAGTGCTTTTAGACAATTTAGGGAATCGTAAACAGGAAATAAGATAATGAGGAAAACTGTCTCCAGAAGGCATGTTTGGGGGCGGGGAGGTGATGTCTGTTTTCTTTAAAAGAATTCTCCGACGACAAGGGCTGAGAAGCTCCCCAGGCCCGGCACTGGGCAGCCCAGAACAATACTCCTGAACCGCCTGCGCCGTGAGGTTGCACAGGTGACCCAGTCCTGGGAAAACTGGGCGTTTTAAGCAGCTAAGTAAAAGCAGCGTCTATCTTAGCTTTCCTTTTTAATGAGATTAGTCTTGCTTTTCCCCTCCTCTTTATTTCACTGTCTGCAGGCCACCTCTTGGCGCGCACGGTAATGTGATTAGCTGGCCTGTGGCCCACACCGAGGCCACTGTCACAAAGATCTCTGCTTACTTGAGTGCACCTCTTTCCTGAATGTGTTTATAGTCGCAGGGGTATTGTTAACTCTTGGATCCCAATAGAATGGGATATTTACGACACCCTCCTCCCTCCCCCACCCCCATAAAAGTTGATTCAGGGAGACACTTAGGGAAGAAATAGACAAGACAGATGTGTTTCCTTCCCCAGATGCTGAGGGGCTTCAATTGTTCTGCATATGTAATGACTTTTTATGGCTCCTCGCAAATGTCTCTCCTGGCTTTTCAAAAGGTGTCAAAGTCAAATATAGGTAGTTACTGAGAACGCTTTAGTAATCTCACCGGATGCTCCAGCTGGCTAGAAATCCTCTATCAGAGGATACATGATAAGCCTCCGCCCTCTTCCCATTTTATGGGTATGACTGATTTAAGACTGTGTAAGTACAGACAAAAAGCAACAGTATCTTTCACAAACATTCAATGGTTCAATAATTGTTTTAAGGGCAATTTATGTAATTACAGCAAGAAGAAATGAAATTGTTGGAGAACGTGTAACCTCCACTTCTTTTCTTCTAATGCAAATCAATAAATCCAATAATTTTTAAAGGACGAGTTTGATTGTAGTGATTTTGATAATTCAGGTTCAGCTGAATGGGAAAATGCCCAGGGCAGGGAGCGCTCCTGTCTGGAACGCCGCCCTTGGGCAGCCTTGTGCTGTGCTGCTCTCACCTGAAAGGCGATCTGTGAGTTTTCGCCCCGTGACTGGGCCCCAGCACACAGGGACTCCCGCCTTGACGTCCGAGGGGCGTGCGGAAGAGTCCTGGGTGCTCCGCAGACCTGCCGCCACTGCCATTTCCCGTCAGGGCCTGCAGCCAGGAGGCAAATCCTCGATGGATAACAAAATGGCAAGACGGAGCAGACACGTCCTCAGCACAGCTACTCTTCCACCTACCTTCCTTCCAGGTCCGTTATCTTCTGTCTGTGAAAGTCCTTGATGAGGTGTGCTCAGTAGTATGCTGGTAAAGGCTTAACAACCAGCAGTTTGGGGGGGAAATGAGTCTTGATTTGTCCTGTTTGTCATTCCTGTGGGGTAAACACTCCCCTGGCTGACTTCAAGCCACTGCCGTGATGTTACAACCCCACAGTTGGGAAGAGATGCCGCTGATGAGCTCCTGCTTGCCCTTGCCCGGCTCCAGCGCGCACCCGGCTTCTTCCTGCTTAAAGGAGGAGCTGGAGGCCCCCAAGCCTGTGCCTCCAGGGCGACTACAAGGGCAGTGAAGGAAGAGAGCCTCTACAGGTTTGTGCCGTCTAGAGCGTCCCACACGGAAAGCCCCCCACGAATCGTTGCCGAATTGCATCATGATCATTACTATTTCTATCCTTGCTGTTGTTATTTTGTTGACACTTATTACATTTAAATGTACTCTTATAAGAGCCTCATTATCTCATTTGCTGATGATGAGTACAGGGCTGTATTATGGACTATGGAAAACAGTATGGTGGTCCCTCCAAAAATTAAGAGTATTAACACTACTGACCTATACACTTAGAAATTAAGTTGATAAATTTTATGTTATGTGGGATTTTTTTAAAACACAGTTAAAAAATGGAATTGCCGTATAATCCAAAAACTCTACTTCTGAGCATATATACCCCCCAAAATTGAAAACAAGGACTTGTACACATATTTGTATATCTTGTTCAAAGCAGCATTACTCACGATGGCCGAGAAGTACTAGCAATCCAAGTGTCCACTGACAGGTGAATGAATAAACAAAATGTGGTCTATACAACAAAATATTATTCAGCCTTTAAAGAATTTTGACAAATAGTACAACACGGATGAACCTTGAGGACATTGTGCGAAGTGAAATAAGCCAGCTACGAAAGTACAAATAGTGTGTGTTTCCACTTACAAATAAGGTACCTAGAGAGGGGTCAAGTTCATAGAGACGGCCAGCAGAATCATGGTTTCCAGGGCCAGAGGGAGGCAGGCATGGGGTTTGGTTGGTTGGTGTTTAGCAGACGTGGCGTTTCAGTTCTGCAAGATGCAAAGAGGCAGGTGGTGGTGATGGCTGCTTGACAATCTGAATGTACTGTTACCGCTGAACTGGGCACCTGAAAATGCTTAGGGTGATACATTTTATGTTATTTGTATGTTACCAAAACTTTAAAAAATAAAAAGTTAAAGAATATATCAGCAAGAATAAATGCATTTGTTGAAAGAGTTGTTATGAGAATTATACTCATTAAATGCCTGGAGACTAATAACAGTGTTTATTTCCTAATCTTACCTCTTGTTCTTTCCCGCTTTAAGGAACATCCCTTCCTCCCTGTTCCACCTCTTCTCTTCTTATGCTGTTCTCTTCTTATGCTGTTCCACCTCTGCCTTCTTTCTTGTGTGTGTGTGTGTGTGTGTGTGTACACAGCTGTTTTCAAACAATTTTCAGTCATTACAATCACATCTTTCTTCATCTCACCTACAATTATCAGTGTCATCCCTCTGCAAAAACACGTTTTGTGTTTTCCCTTACCAAGGAGGTAGGCAAACCAAATAGCTGCCTCATATAACACCTCATAACCCTCCTGGACTTAGGCCCCCAGGGCAGTAGACAGAGGGAGGGATGGGATGGGGGGTGGGCAGTCTGGGAAGGACCGTGTTCCTTTCAGGGCCCCACCACCAGTGCAGAGTCTCAGGGAAGAGCTTGCACGGCACCTTCCACGTGGCAGTTCAGTGAACCGGAAGCCTAGGGACCTGGCTTATCAGTTCTCATTTATTTATCTATACATTGGGAATAACACAGTTTCTTATCATTTTTACAGAAAGTTTGGATATATGGCTTTGTGTTTTAAAAGCACAAAGTATGATGTATGCCCACATATCAGTGATCTGGCTGATACAGAGCTATTTTACCATACTGATCCAAATATGTAAGATAGTTGGTGTTATTAGCATAAAAATGTTTGTTGCATATTTTTTAAATTTCCATTTTTGCTATACTTTGGTCCTTGTTGTCTTGGTTATTATTTGTCTTTGAAAGTGGTGAGGAGCTCTGTGACCACGAATCGTAATCCTATTCAGCTACACCTATTCGTGATGTCCCAGGAAATGCTGTCGACCATTGGTCCTCATCAAACATTTCCCAAATTTCAGGATTGGACAAAAGTTACAGAGATTTCCATGTTCTCTTAAGGCTTTTTCCTGTACTTTTATTGATTTAGGCTGTTGCTGCTGAAATACATAATGGTTTCTTCATAAATTAATTTGAATATTATGTCAACTGCTTTATTCATTTGCTTACAGTTATTTGGGGCATATACCCAGAGGACTGTTTTCTACTTTGGATTAAGAATATTCGGTCAACAGTTTCTTGTGGAATGAATGCTGTGCCAGGGTTCATAACTGGGCTTCCCAAGGTGCTGCTGGTGACTGTTTTATTCAGTACCCTGTTCCAGGATGAGGCCCAGCTTCAGCCCGCCCCCTTCTCATTCTCCAGCCTCAGAGGAAAACTTGGACTTCCTGGTGTTTAAAGACAAATCCACTGACTGTGGTCTAACCCTAGATACCTAAGTAAGCTCATAGAAGAATCTTCAGTTTAAGTAGCCAGTTTTATATTCTTGGCTAATTGGAGAACCATACCCCACATGGGCGGGGCGGAGGGGGGAAATCGGAGCTGTAGCATGTCCAAGGTACAGCAGGCGCACACACCTTGTCTTACTGGGCTTATGACCTCCTCGGGAACAGGAGGGACATGACTGCTTGTTAGCCCACCAATAAAACAGACACGGAGATGGAGGCCCAGAGGGACAGGGTGACTCAGTGAGCCCCTAGGAGACGTGGGCAGACCACGACACCAGGCACCCTCAGCCCACACACCGTGGGCATTGACACTGGGAGATGGGTGAGGGGCAGATTCACTAGGAAAAAGGGAACATGTAAACCTCATCAATTCAGCCCAATAAGAAATGCTTCCTCCTTCAAAAACTAGAATGTGTTTGTCGTCCAGAGACCTTTTCATGAAAGCACTTACTTATGTCAATACACCAACTGGGCACAAGGAAAAGAGTGTTTGAATGTATGTAACTGCTATTATATTAAAGTTGTTCACACTGTGGGTGACAGTTCTGTTTCAGCCAGTGCCGCTCGCATTCCTTTCTCTCTTGGGCCGTCTCAGAAACCAGACCAGTCAGTGCAGCTCAGGACTGCCGTCTCCCCTGACTGAAAGACAGGCAGTTACGACACTGCCTACTTTTCCCAAGCTTTTTAGATTAAGAAGAATTGATCTGGCTTTTTTTTCTTGTTCAACCTATTACTACATATCTACAACAAATAAAAGTTATTGATTTAAATATATTTTCCTGTAATATCTTTCAAAGGATTTGTGTTTAAAGCTCAAGGATGGCTTGCATATTGATGATTTGCTTGCTTGTGTTTTTAAACTGTTTATCCCAAGAAGATCACAGAGGGTTCTTTGGAGAAGAGTTACCAACTGGACGTCACCCTCTCACTAGAACAGTGTGTGCTAGGGCCTGAGGCTGGAGTGGTCGAGCACGGTCCCGGAGGGAGGAGAGCCCGGAGACAGCGATCACGGACCTGCAGGGTCCCAGTTTGCTTCAGCCACAAAGTGGGAGTGGGAGATGGGGAAAATGTTTGTGTCTTGTTATATGTTTAAATAAATGGGACCTTTTTAAAAAGACATTAAGATGTGTTGTCATTAAGAATCAGATACTCAGAAAAATAAAACTTAGAAATTCCACCAACCAATCGAAGAATGAATGCAGTTACACAGAGTAACAAGGACCAATTTTAGTCATTTGATAAAGCATGACAAGATGTGTGAATCATACATACCTGTCCTTGAACATGCCCTTTAATACTGGAATTTGAGTTTTATGAGGTGCCTATAATTAAAGTTTTGGGTTCCGTTTTTAAAGAACTGAAAATTAAACACTTTAAAAGCCAACACCTTGTTTCTCAAGATGTAACCCCGGGCAGATTTTTATGGCTGCACTAGGCTTGTAGTCACTGACTGGCACTCTCCTTCTAATTCTTCAACTGCTCCTAGCACTTCCTCTTTATGGTGGGGCTGCACTTCCCGCGGGGCCACAGGCGGAGGCCTGCCTCGGCCCATCTCCCTGCCAACAGGCTGTGCAGCCACAGCTCAGTCCCCCAGTCCCCCGGGGGTGGGGGCGTGGGGGGCAGACGCAGGGCCCAGGACGGTGACAAAAGGTGGGGGCTGACACTGATGGGGCTGAGTCCAGGCTCAGATGCCGGCCGAATTACCAACTGAGGGGAGTTGGAATGGGAAACACAACCAGTGTGTCTGAAAGCATAACCGGCCTTTGTCAAACCACAGCCACCTTTGCTGCCCTGAGCTCAGTGGTGGGCCTGGCTGGCTGGTACAGGCTCGCAAGGATCTTCGGGGATGTTCCAAGTCTGTTATTAAGTGCAGCCATTATCGTTATTAATAATGAAATGATGTGGAAAACAAAGGTGGTAGTACTCCAAGCTGATCACTTCCTATTTGTTTTTCACTGCCCTTTACTACTCTCTGTGCCCTGGAGGCCGCCTGCGTATTGTGGCAGTGTGGACACTGCGTAAGGGTTCTCACTGGATGTCTCCTCCCAGCCCTGCATCAGTGACATCATGTCAGTAGGTGGAGGCTGCCCACCGTGCCAGTGTGCGTGCAAGGGTTGGCACCATAGAAATTAGCAAAATGTTACAAATCAAGGCTTGCTTTATTGTTTGGTTGATGGTCTAGAATAGATCTAAGAAAGTGATGGAGAAAATGCTAACGCATGTTAAACTTCAGTGTATGTCGGTAGCTGTTACACTGTAAATAGTCGAGAAACTGAAAATGTATTCCTCCAGTGTCTGAAATGTTATCTGATGTACAAAGAATTCACATATATCATGAATAAACAACTGAAGTTTGGACATAGTCTGTGTTGTTTGACTTTTGCCTTACTCCCCAACAAAAACATCAATTAACATTTATGCAGGAACTACCCTTGTTTATCGGCTGCAACTGTGTCTGGCCACAAACACACAGACTCAACAAAACTGACCACAGGCCTCTGTGAGAATCGATTGGCTTTATGGAATTCACAGTCACTAGTGCTGCATTTTTTAATCTGTCAGCTGTGTATCACACCTCCCCTACATCCGTAAGTGCATAGCAAACCCATATATAAGCACATCACACACACACATACACACATGTGCTCTTATCCCTGGTGCTGGTTGCTGACATGCACTAACACACCACTGCTCACACCAGTGCAGTGTGACTCCAGACTTCCAGGGCAGTGGCTTCCACACCTTTCCTAATGGCAGCCCATTTTGACAAGCTACACACCTCTGGGCCTACCTACCTCAGTTAGTTTGCATAGGGCACAGAGGAAGAGTTCCTCAAATACATTCAGCAGAACTAGGCATGTTTTAAATTCAGCAGGAGGGGTGTGGGTTCACCTTTGAACCTCAGTGCATTTCTGTGTGAACGTGTAGTCACTGGGGAAGTGCAGGCAGGTGCTGGGCTGATCCCACGACCCACAATGAACTAAATGGATAGTAACAAAGCTAAACCAAAGTAAGTTATAATTTAAAAGCAAGAAAGGCAGCAGTTATGAAAAGCATGGCCAACTCGGGACAGCACTGATGACAGAGTGTTCCTCCCTGAGCTGCACAAGCCAACCCTGCTCAGCAGTCAGACCTCCAGGGACTGACGTGGAACTCTTAGTATATTCTAGCCCTGTGCTAAGTTTAGCTCATAAATAATACATCGTGCCAACTCCTAAGGACTCAGTTCTTGGGTCACAAATAATTAGGCATCAGTTATCTATAAAAACAAAAGTGTCTGGAACTGCCTGTCATTTCAGAACAGAAGGAAGGACCTGTTCAGCACAGGTGGGCTGCGCATCCATGTACGCCCACGCATCGCAGGCTCTCAGGAATTCTGTGGTATCCCTAACGTTTCATGCATAAATGCCCTCTGCACCCAATTTGGCTCAGACTTTGGAGTCCTGTGCTAAATAAGGTCCTTGCTCGTAGTTAGGGCAACCAGGCTGGCATCTTTGTGGAAGCACAAATCCTTCAGGTGATCAATCAGTCAGTGTTGCCGGGCCAAGTCAATCACAGGGTTTCTGCGGTTAGCACAAGGCTGTACTTTCTCCAGGCCTGTGGAGGGCTTCCCTAGCTCTTGGTCTCTACAGAGGCCCATCTCCGTCCCAGGCCAGAGGGGACTTGGCCAGACAGCCCTCTATCATCCGAACGAGGCCCAGTGGCTGGTTATCTCTGCTCGGGAAGTCCTGGGTTTGCTTCGTGTGCACTTTAAAAAGCTTATCTTTCTGTTTATTTGTCTCTCCTGATCGAAACAGCATTGGCCGGGTGACAGACTGGCACCCGGAACTGCCCCAGCAGCCGGACCTCCTCAACTTTGGTTTAGAGTTGATTTTGGGGTTAAAGTTTACACGTTTTGAGAAAGGTGGTAAAACATTAATGACGGCTAAAGTTCCTTCTCTCTCGCCCATAAGGTAACTGGGTAATCCTGTTTGCTCTACAGAGTGAGCCGTGTCTGCTGAGGGTAATCTGAAATGAGCAGCACAGACAACATCCTTGACTTCCTCCTGCCTCTGTGCCGCTGCGTGGGGTGGGTGTTACAAGGTGCTGTCAGGCAGCCAGAAGCAGCCTTGTCCTGACCGAGACCCACTCTTAATCAAGTCCCCCAGTGGGGCAAGTGCTGCATATTTTGTGAGAATCGCTGGGTTAGAAACTGGAGTACCTAAGACGCTGGGAACCACACAGACTCTCAGGGCCTGAACCTTGTCTGCAGACGTGCCACCTGATGCAGGCACAGCAGCGAGCCTCGGCCCACAGTGAACTGGGGAGCTGGGGAGTCTGACCGACTTTCATCACTGGAGGCTCTGATTGTATTACCATCTCTGGCCCCCAGAGTCCTGGATGACCTTGGCCCGTGCTTCAGATGCTACACCTAGAATGCGATGTGCTTCTTTGTTCACTGCCTGCTTCCACTGGAACAGAGGCTCCATGAGAACAGGACTTCGGCCTGTTTTGTGCATTGCTGTCTTCCCAGGGCTTAGAGCAGGCACTGGCCCAGAGCAGGCACTCTGTAGCTGTTAAACAAACAAATGAATCCTGTTTCACACTTTTTCCCATTGCCTTTGTGGCACTTACCACTTCCCTGGGGAGACGTGGGTGTTACGTGGCATATGTGGAGCAATGAGGCGACAGGGTAAGACCAGCAGAGCCAGGAGCTGAACCACGGGCAAGGCCAGCACTCTGTGGCAGGAAGTCAGCAGGCGCCAGGCCCGTGTGGGCCAAGGGCTGAGGTTGGGCAGGCGCCTCTGCGTCTGCCGGGCAAAGGTCAGATTGGCATGGACAGCAGCGGGGCAGGAGGGTGGGGCCGGGTGAGTGTGGAGGATACGGGCATGGAGAAAAACTACCTGTTTTAAAAATCTAACTGAATTCTGTTTTAGCTGACTTCAAAGGCATGGCCAAAGCCATTTGCAGCAGATTATCCCCCGGTGGGGGTTAGGGATGTTCCTCAGTGTTTCTTATCCTGTGGTCTTGAGTCTAAACTTTCCTGAACACAGCCCAGAGGCCTCCTCCTTCCAGCTTGGGGCAGGCGGCTGAGAAGTGGCCCAAATCAGAGGGAAACATGTACTGGTGACTCCTGACCATTCTCTGGGTAGTGAGAAAAACCCTCATCAGTCGTCTCGTTTCCTAAAAAGTCTCTTGCAGTAGGTGCCCAGGACAAGAGCACCCCTGAGCTCAAGTGGGAGGTGACCTGCTCACTTGAGGGCTGAAGGTGGTGTCATCAGCCACAGGGGAGGCAACTTGATGAAGCTCTTTGTTACTGTCCAGGCTGCTTAGAACAGTCCTACAGGTGCAGTCGATGTCAGTGCTTCAACTACCAGGTGTTCAGGTGCAGGTGCTTGGCAATCCCCACCCAAGTCTGTCGTATGTGTCCCTAGGTGGGGGTGGGGTGCACTCAATGTGCTCCCACAGACAGCAGTGTGTGGCTGCTGTTTGCAATGTGAGAAAAGGCTCGCCTGACTGACCAAAGAGAGAGGTGCACAAGTCCTTCAGGATGCAAAGGGATGCTCCAGGCCTATGTGGTCTCTGACGGACGAGGGCCCTGCCTCACGGACAGCGTGGCTGCACAGCCCTGGCAGCCGTGTATAGCCCTCTGACCAGGATCACTTTCCAACAGTACAAAAATCCAAACCATGTAAAGGAAGCAAATAATAAATCTCTCAGGATCATGATTCCCCAATTTGGCTGTTTACTTTAATCAAATCACAAACAAATGATCAAATTTGGATTTGATTATGTGCCTATAAAGATAACTAAGGAGACAACATAAGTTGCTGTCCATCAAACTCTTCTCAGACAATGGCTGGCATTACCACACGCCAATTACGTTTTTATCAGGCAGTTAAGTTAATTACCTGTGGTAAATGTGTTCATGGGACCAGTGGAGACGGCTGTCAACATCTGCTGGCCACTTTAAAGTGCTGCCGGAGGACGGGAGGAACAAGATACAAAGTATGCAGGTGTGTTTGCACCTGTAGCGTCATATAAAAGCCCACCAAGTTTTTTAGGCTGAAACCTGTGCATCTTTTTTCCACCACAAGATGGCTCTGCACGGTTTCTTCTTGGAAGCAAGGTGGGATCCAGGGCAAATTTGTGTTTGTGAAGCACCACAAGCCTGGGCGAAGCGTCAGGGCGAGGGGGTCACTTTGTAGCATGGACTTGAGGCCCCCTTCCTTGCAGACTGAAACCCTCAGTGCCTTCAGCCACCCTCTGTGCCAGGTGACTGCTGCCTCTGGTGCCTGCCCCCTGCCAGAGCCGCCGAGAGCTGAGAGCTGCCGGCTTCATTCACTGAGGAAAACCACGGGCTGACTCAGTGTCGGTTTCATGCTCTGTCAGTCTCCAAATGAGGGTGCTACCCTGCCTGAAATTCTCCCCCACGTGCAGCAGTGGCAACTCTTCACATGGTTTTTAATATACAACTTAGTCCCTTTGGCTTTTTGTATTGGTAACCCCTTTACCAACTCCCCAAACTGGTATAATTCAAAACTTGGTGTGGCTCAGTGGTTGAGTCCCAGCCTGTGAATCAAAGGGTCTCCGGTTTGATTCCCAGTCAGGGCACATGCCTGGGTTGCAGGCCAGGTTCCCACAACCTGTAGGGGATGCATGAGAGGCAACCACATGTGGATGTTTCTCTCCCTCTCTTTCTTCCTTCCCCTCTCTAAAAAGAAATAAATAAAATGTTAAACAAAAAAAAACCCTTGTTCTCCATTAGGAATGTTAGACACATTCACATTTCTTCCCGCACCATTCCTAGGCAGTACCAGCTGCAGTTAATCCCTGTTTTTAGGAAAATTATGGGTTTATCTCATTATCTCCAAAGCATTTTTTCTACCAGACTAAAAGCCTACAGAATAGTTTCACTGCCTTTGACTGTTCTGAGTGCTTACCATATATTGACTTACTTAATTCTCTCTTCCATTTGACTCTGCTAAATCAGCTGCTATTTAAATTCCTGCTTTCTAAAATACAAACTTGTGTTCGAGTACAGTTTGAACAAGTTGTCTCCTGCTCTTTTCTCCTTCTGGGATAATATGCTTTTTGGGAAAACCTCCTTTCTGTCATTTTATCAGGGTTTCAGGAGGAAGCAGTCACTGCTTGTGTTCAAGTCACCAACTCAGTAAGACCGCTGACGGGAGCCCTTGCACAGAACATCTCATTCACTCATTCTGTCACCTTTTACTGTGCCTTCGTTGTTCAGGCGAGGAAACAGAGGTGCAGAGGAATCGACCGCACAGCTAGAAGGTCAATAAGAATCCAGTCCCTGATCCCTTTCTTCGTCATCCACAAGGTCACGTCACCCTCCCCTGTTCCCAGGTCCACCTCTTCCTTCTTTTTCCTTTTTATCTTGGTGGGGCATTCTGTAGCTTCCTTAGAAAGAGTACGGGGAAGTAAAATTTCAGGGAACCTGTGCATCTAAAAATATCTTTTGTCTATCCTACTTAATTGATTGTTTGGCTGAATATGGAATTCTAAGTTTAAAATATTTTCCCTCAGGATTTTAACCGCATGGCTAAAATAAAGATTTTCAAGAAGGAAAGAGAAATCACAATTTATCACGTGGAGCAGACGTTAATAGCATTGATATAATCATGTTAGTAACAATATGGAAGCCTGACTTAACTAAAATTATGGCATAATCCCTCAGGATAAGGAGCCGATTGAGCGTGTAGACTCTGAAGCCAGAGTGCCGGTGGCAAACCTGCCCCCCCACCTTCCCCTCCCCCCAGCATGTTTATAAGCTGTGGGGCAGGGACACAGGCTTTACCCTTCTGACTCAATTTCCTTATCTGTAAAATTGGGCTATAAGAGAACCCAGGGTTTGGGGGAGTAATAAATTAATACATGTGAAATGCTTACAATAATGCCTGCTGTGTAGTCAGCTCCATATAAGAGTAACCTAGTGTTGTTATTTTATAAACATTTAGGAGAATGGAATGAGAAGTGTGTGTGTGTATGTGTGTGTGTGTGCACGTGTGTCTTAATCTTCATCTTCTGTAGGGAAAAATCAATCGAAAATGCCTAAAATGGAAAAATCAGAAGCAACACTATGCTATTTAGAGAGGTAAAGGAACATACCGAAAAGTGGAAGCAAAGATGAACATACAGTGGTAGCTCCTGGAGAACAGGAAATTGGAGGGAGCCTGGGATGGGGGCGGGGGTGGGCAGAGGCAGGTAGTTTTTCACAATAAGCCTTAGAAAGTGATGTGACTCCCGGCGCCCCAGGAGTGACTGTGAGACAAGGAGTTGTGTGCAGGACTTATCAGGTGTCTTCAGAGGAGGAAGGAGAGGATGGGGTGCGAGCCAGGGCAGGAGAGGCACAGCCTGGGCTAAGGGTCAGGTGCTTCCCACCCGCAGGTGGAGGAGGCTTCCCACAGCCCCAGGATGTGCATCTGGGGACAGTCCTGGCACTGGCACCCAGAAGGCTGGCATAGGCCTCAAAGTGTGCAGAAATATGGGTGGTGGCCTTTAAAGAGCTAACGGTCCCAAAAATATAGTTTAAAACTCCCCAATTTGTGTCTCCAGCACTGTGCCCCACTGTGTCCACCTGTCTCTGCTGCTCCTCATCTTAGTCATGGGGTGGCTCTCGCCCTGAATCCTTGTTTTGTAAAAAGCTTTGATAAATATTTTTGGGTGAATGGATGTTGCAGAGCATATGTGAAGTTTCCGTGTTACCACTCCGTGCTGCTAGGTAAGCGGAACAAGTGACTTTCTAGCCTCAAGAAGCAGGCAGGTTTCACTCTAAAATGTAGTTGGTAAATAAACACCTCCCCATGCTAGTAAAGGGATTCCTCAGTAGGGCTGTGTAGAGCCCACAGATGTGGGGACAAGAAGGGTCATTGAGGGCCTGAGCCTTAGGGACCAATGCGCAGGTGTGTGGCTGTTAGCGGATGCAGAATGTCTTGTGCAAGGACACGGGTGGAAATTCCTTACCTGTGAGGAGAATAATGCCTTCCTTATAAACTTAATGGGAGGATGAAATGAGATGGTGTCTTTAAAGTACTTCGTATAGTAATTAGTCAAGAATCGACCTAAAATAATTCAGAAGAAGAGGGGTGTGTGTGTGTGTGTGTGTGTGTGTGTGATATTTCAAAGCCATTCATAGGATACAGAAAACTTGTGAAGTATGAAAGAAATTATAAAAACTCATTGACATACCAGAAAGCGGTAATTAAGTCTTCTGTTCAAGCCAAAAATTAGTATTTCTTGTGACATGTTATCTGGGCCAGTAAATGTTTTACCAAGAGAAATGCTGTGAAAACGTCCACTATTGATTCTGCTGCTTCATTAGCAGAGCTGGAAAAGGTATTGATTCAGTCAAGAAACACGAATTGGCACCTGCCGCATGGCAGCTTCTGTGCTAGGTGCTGGGGCTACAGTGGTGACTAGCAGGCAGGAAGCCCACCCTTCAGAGCTTGCAAAGGGCTGCTGGGGAAGACTGGTGAGACAACTGTGGTAAAGTGTGTGGAGTGCTGTGAGGAGGGAAATGCAGAGTACTGTGGGGTGTGCAGCTGGCCACTTCGCCAGTAGGAATGTGCCTGTCAAGCTCTGGGAGGAATTTACCCCTAAGCTGCCACCTGATGAGTTGACATTGGCTGCTCCTGAGGAACAGCAGGGTGCAAGAAGGAGAGAGTGATACCAACCAGCTGAAGAGGATGTGGGAGGTCTGAAGGGAAGTTAGAGATGGCAGGTGTGAGCAGTGAGAGGGCTCAGAAGTGGGAAGGCAGGCTGGACGTAATGCTGGCTCCTTTGAGGTCTTGCAAGGGCACCTGTAAGGAGTTGGGGTTTTATCCCAAAGGCTATGGGAGACCCCTGAAATTGCTGCCTTTGGGAAGGGGCCCTCAGCCATAGTGTGGACAAAGGATTTGGGAACGTGAGCCTGGTTGCGGCATGCACCTGAAGATCAGGTGAGATGCTGGCACACTGGATCAAGATGGCAGCAGGGGAGCTGAAGAGGGGCAGGTGGATTCTATCCTTAAAGTAAAGCAAGAAGCCACCCATACAGGGGGCAAGGACTCCCTGGAGATGACTGCTTACCTCTTTCAAGGGCATCTTTGGTAGCTGGCAGAGGAAATGATCAAACACAAAAGTCTTGGCTGGCTGTGGATGGAAAAAGTACATTCCAGCATCTGACTGCATGGGTAACCACAGAGCAATTAGGCCTCGCTCACTAGATGGAATCCCGCTACTTCAGAATAAAATGGCTTTGAAGTGGATGTGAGTGATTAAGCGTAGGTCTGTGGTGGTACCCTCGGGCCATTACAACCACAAGAAAATGTGATAATCAGACCTAAGCAGGGGGAGGGCTGATTAGAGCAGCCAGGCTGGAAATGCACAATGAGTGGAAAACCAAGAAGATAAATGGTAGTGGGACTGAGCACTGTCCACTGGATAGTTCCAAAGGTCCACGTGGGGGACATTCAAAGAACAGATGCTGAGAGGGTGAGAAATCCATTAACAGTACAGCTAGGAGCAAGGACAGAGATAAGGTGACAGCGTGGGGCACCTCTCCTGACTGAGCAGTGAGACAGTCAGTGGCTCTTGGGGGCTCCCTGAGGGATGCCTGTGTGGGTTTCATCGAGAATGTGGCTGAGGGCTGGAATCTCTGTTGCTCAATCCTGAGGCTCAGCAGAAGGAACTTTTCTTAATGTGGCTTTCCAGCCTCCTTCAGGCTGCCCACGACCAATGTAACAGTGCTCATTCACTCACTTTTTGTTTGAGCCAACATTTGAGAACTTAGCGTCAGAAACAGTGTACAGATGTGTAGCACTTCATGGACGGTGAAGGGGTCTACACAGGTTATGGTAACCATGGTGACGAGAGCTGACATTCCCTGAGCCATTCCTCTGAGTCACCCATTTTGCTATGTGCTTTGCATATATTTTCTTGTTTAATTCTCACAATCTGTGAGGTAGGTACTATTGTCCTCAGTTGACCCATGACGAAACTGAAGCATAAAGAGGTTAATAGCTGAGTTCTTATGTGATGCCCACAGCAACTCTCGGAGTCTCCTTTGTTTTATAAATGAGGCAAAGATGGCTGGGAAGAGTTGCCCAAAGTCATACTGAAGTAGTTAGTGGCAACTGGGACCCAATCCAAAGGCCTTTCTTGCACACCTACAAAAGAAGAACAAATAGTTCTGTTTCTTTAAGTTACAGGTGTGTTTCATAGACGATGTCCTGGTTCCCTGCCAAGCCACAGGGACGATGGCCTTAGCTGACCGCCTGGGCTGTGCTGGACGCATCTGAGATAAATAAGCCTTGGAAGATTAGAGTAAAATTGGAATTAAAGGAACTACACACTGAAGATCTTCCGGGGCAACCCACACTCAAGCTATCATGCCCAGTTATCACAGTAACTACATTCAATCTGGTCACACTATGAATCTGGTTTTTGGTTAAAAGAAGCTTATATAATGGCTGGATGCTGAGTCAGAGTCCCCCTCCTCTCAGAACTCTTTGTCTTCAGACACTCTCTTGTTAGTCTGAGGTCAAGACCACGGGGTCAGGAATTTCTTTGCGTGATGAAAGACTTTTGCTCTTTGTATTGGTTATACTGTATGCCAAATTACCAGACTTGGTGGCTTAAACCAACACACATTTATTATCTCATAATTTCTGTGGATCAGGAATCTGGGCACAGCTCAACTGGCTTCTCTGCTTCAGAGTCTCTCCCACACTGCAGTGAAGGAGACAGTCAGCAAGGGCTGGGGTATGATCTGAAGGCTCCAGTAAAGAAGAATCTGCCTCTCAGCCACATATTTGTTGGCAGGATTCAGGTCCTATTCAGAAGTATCAATGAAGAGAGTATATCCATTAGCTATTGCTATATAATTGCTGCATAACAAAGCATCCCACAATTCAGTGGCTTCCTATTGTTTATGGTTATGGATGTGTGTGTGGATTGGCTGAATGTCAGATGGTGGCAGGCCGATCTGTGCTGGGCTTTCCTGGGGTGACTTGGTTTTTCTTCATGTCTGTCTTCTTCAGGGGAGAAGCTAAAGCAGAAATGTCCTCCTTGTGGCAGTGGCAGAGGCACAACAGAGCAACCCACAGGTTCTCTGGAGGCCTAGGTGTGCTGTCACTTCCAACTTATAGGGCCAAATTAAGTCACACAGCTGAGCTGAGAGCCAAGGAGAGAGAAAATATCTCCAGCCTTCTTTATGGGAGGAAAGAAGTCACGTGGAAAAGGGCAGGCACAAAGCTGAGGCAAGTAGACACAATCTTCTTGCTAGAACAGGCTCACCAGAGTTCTGTCTAGGTTAACCCACAAGACGCACAGTCTTATCCCTTCCGGGATGAAGTTGTTTGGGCTTAGGGAAGAACCCGAATCCCAGATGGGCCAAAGACTTTTTCAGGAGTCATTAGCCATGGCACATTAAGGAGCCAGATTATATAAGATCCAGGCTGCTTGGGTTGAGCCAAAACCCTTAGAAAACCACAGTCACAGGGGCAGAAACTGAGTCTTGTAGAAGAAGACAAGCAGGCCTGAAGCCTGGGAGAGAGAGAGAGGGGAAAGGAGGACAGGAAGGGATGAGAAACGGGTAGAAAGAGCTCAAACATCTTTGCAGGTGTTTAACTTATAAGCAAGAGACTATTATCAGCTTCTTGACTGCATTTAATTATAAAAATTAACATGTATTGTGGGGCAACTTCAGTTTTAAATGGTATTGTCCTTTTGTTCCTACACACACCCACAAAAATATTCTTTACATTTAGAAAGAAGAAAAAGGAGTATTTTAGCTAAGCTTCCTGATATTTGCATATTGTCATCCTATGGATAGCTGCACAGATGGCATTAATGGACATATAACAACGAGATAACACTTTTGATTATAAAAATCATATTCTTCCTATGAATCAAGTCCATACTATATGTACATATAATATATGTGATATTATATCATAATATATCTCTCATAATATATATGAGATATATGACCTTTTAAACAGAGATAAATTCTGGGATTGTGTAACTGTAACGAACATAAAAATTGGGTTCTCCTGAAAAAAGAAATCCAGCTCCAATCACTTACCATATAAGACAACATCTAATTGTTTGGGGATAATTAAAAGTTTTGAGAAACACCTCCCCAGTCATTCTTTCATTTTCAAGGTGTTCTTATTCATTGATCATTCTGTTAACATTTGACACCACTGATAATCCTCCTTTGGGGAATCTTTTTCTTTGGATTTTCTGCCCCTATTACCTCTGGTATGTCTTGGACAATTCTTCTCTTGAATTCAGATTTTCTTCTTCCCCAGATGGGTTCCCAATGGTCCTGGGTTGGAGGGTCAGGAACTACATCCTGGGGATGAATGTGCCTTACGTATGGGGCCTTTTCCAACTGCCCCAATGATTGTGAAGGGACACTGGCATTCAGTGAGAGAAAGGTATAAGGAGGGGATAAATAGGACGGTTCCAAATGACAAGGACTCGTTAAAAAACAAATAATAAAGACGAGGAGACTGAGGCTCAGGAGTGGATATGATGTAAGGATCCAGGTCAGGACTGACTGCTCTTGTTCTCTGCAGGAACCTGTTCATCATATCCAGACAAGGGCTTGCTTAATGATTTGCAATGATGTAGGCTGTGAAACAGACAAATGTGGCAGAACTCAGACCATCCATCATGTCATTCTCATCCAAGGACATCCTTTAAACATGTGGCTTTATAAATAAAGATACATACAACACTCATTCAAGACTCTAAACAGTGTTTTCAAATTTCCATGTCCGTCAAATCACCTGCATATCTTTTTGACTTAAGTAGGTCTGAGGTTGGGATTTCTAACGATGCTGCTGGTCCACAGAGCACACTTGAGCAGCAAAACCTTAAGGAAGTGGTTCCCAAACTTTTCTCTGCATTGGAGTTACCCAGGGAGTTTCCAAACTACTGATTCCTGTTTCCCACACACAGAATTTGTAATTTAATTGGTCCAGGGTAAGCTCTGAGCTTGAGTTTTAAAAGATCTCCACGTGTTCTTATCTGCAGCTAAGTTTAGGAAGCGCTGTTCTGGGTGGGGCTTGAGGAGGAAGTATGTAGATGGCGCGCAAGGAAATGAATTCGTAAAGAAGACAAACTATATAACGTCATAAGAACAGGAAAGCTTAAATTTTGCAAGGTTAGTACTTTAAATAGGATGGTGACAGATGGGAAACGTCACATTTAATCAGTGCCTCGGGATATGTTTGAGGCCCAAGGCTCTTTTTGCTGTGAAGGAGGTAGCCAAAGCCCCTCAACCAGAGCGAGAGAGATTTAGACCCAAGAAGGGAGGTGGGGGGCGGTCTTAGTCTCACGGCCTAGGAGCACGCACGAACACCACGCTAAAGGGGCGTGGCCTGCTGTCCGTGCGCAGGCGCACAAGTTCCGCCCCTTGGCGGTCGGGGAAAGGCCGCAATCCCGGAAGTGCGCCGAGTTGGGTGTGGGGTCTATTCGGAGCGGAGGACAGGTGTTCCTGTACGCGGTTCGGCACGTGGCCTGGCGCCTGGCCCCGGCCGCCCTGGAGCCGCCAGGCTCGGTCGCCGAGGCGGTGTCGTCCCTGACCATTTTCGACGCGTTCGTGAGAGCAGGCAGGAGCCCCGCCCCGCTGCTCCCGGAGCATCCTAGGAGGTTCATCTGCTCCTTCCCGAACTGCAGCGCCAATTACAACAAGGCCTGGAAGTTGGATGCTCATCTGTGCAAGCACACGGGGGAGGTAAAGAGCCTGAAGGCGTGGCCACGGAGGGCCCTGGCGACTGGGCCCTGGGACTAGTGGTGGTTGAGCTGTCTGTGTGCTCCGCCCGGGAGTTCTGGGAACAGCGCGTGGGTGTGCAGGGTTGCATGCCTGGCTTTGCAAAACACGTTCACCTTTGGTACCGTGGACCACCCTAGTGAAACAGCCATGATTAGTGAACCAGCCATGATTAGTGAACCATGCCTTAGGTTAGGAAAGTTGCTGAGGGGTAGACGAGAAGTTCTAGGACCGAGGTATTCTTGTCCACGGGTTCACGGTTTACTGAGCAGCCTTTCCCTTTCTTTCATTTTGAGTCTTGGCCAATCACCACCTCCAGGTAATCTGTAAATAGGTGCACAATTGCAAGTCCCCACTCCAGCAGACACCTGCCTAAAGCACCTCTTTCCCAGAACTTGTGTGTAGAATGACTTATGGTACTGGAGGTTTTGCAAGCAGCATGCATTCATTCTTTCGAAACTCAGTACCATTCCTGCCGTGGAGAGAGCAGTGAACAAAACAGGCAAAGCCTCTGTTGCCAAGGCTCTCTCTTTGCACAAGAGAGAGCCAGTGGGCCTTTGGGGGTGGGGTGGGTGGGACAAGCCAGTGTTAGTGGATGGGACCCATATGAGAGAACCTCTGAGAAGCAGGTCTAGTGGGATGATTTGTAGGCCAGGACACAAAAGGGTTTGGAGTGTGGGTTTTCCTTTCAGAGAAGACAGTTGAGGGAAGGGAGGCTCATGGAAGCCAAAGAATCTGCCCAATTTCCTACTTTTGGGAGGAGACTGGCTTCACACTGCCTTAGTGAAAGACCCGTAATTTGTTTAAGTTAGAGACCCGCAGTTGGTGCCTTTGCCACTAACACCTACCTAACTCGAGATCACTCCTCCATGTGGCCTTAATGACACCCATTCTCCTTTCCCTCTACAGCATTTAAAGGCTGACCATTTCCTTTTCAGGATCTTCTCCAGCTCTTTTTCTCTT
This sequence comes from Phyllostomus discolor, assembly GCF_004126475.2. Classification (NCBI taxonomy): domain Eukaryota; kingdom Metazoa; phylum Chordata; class Mammalia; order Chiroptera; family Phyllostomidae; genus Phyllostomus; species Phyllostomus discolor. Next base: position 111,419,696 of record NC_040904.2, read on the forward strand.
CCTCATTGGCCCCTTTCACTAATTTATTATCTTCTGCCCTCTACTTTTTCCCGGTTCTCTTGGCAAGCCTACCTGGTGACTGGGTTCACTCATAACATCCATGACCTTTCGCCTCCTGTCTTCCTTTTACCCCCTAGCCCCCAAATTCTGAGCACTGTAACCAGTATGTCCAAATTAGTGCTTACCTTTAATTTTAGACATGCATATAGTGCTACCAGCTTCCTTCATATGGGCTAGAAAACATGAAGGCACCTTTATTGTCCCAAATCTCACATTAATTTGACAAATGTTGATTGAGCCTACTCCATGACGGGAGCTGTGCAAAGTCTGTGGATCTGCCCCTAGTAAAAAAGCTCATCTGTCTTCCTCTCCATATGCTTGGCTACCAGTACTGTCATTTGAGGCTTATTATCTCCCTCCTGGATTATCATGGTTCATTTTTCATATTAAATACACAAAACTGGTTATTTGGAGGATGTGTTTTGGCTTTTCCTATAGATTCAGGATTGAGTCCCCTCCTCTCAACCACTAGGTCCCTAGGGGTGGTTGTGGTTAGGGCTGTGAGCTTTGCTTTGCCCTGGCACCTATGAACTTTTTCAGGTGTGACACGTTTTCCTGCAGCTGTGCCAGCCATTCTCTCAGCACAGACACTTAGCTTGTTCAGGATGCGGCTGAATGTGCGCATTCTTCTTCCCTAGGGTTTGGATGGATACACACATGCTGTGGTAGAGATCTGTACTTATAGGCCATGTGAATAGGCAAGTAATGTTTAAGACAGGGGTTGTACCTGAAGCCAGGTGTCAGGTTAGGAGCAGGTTAACCAACTGTGAAGGCTGCCCACTTATTGCATATGCCATTCATTGAGCAAAGTCTTTACCTTTAATTTTAGACATGCATATAGTGCTACCAGCTTCCTTCATATGGGCTAGAAAACTTCTCTTGTTGAGAAGTTGTGGCACCGATGTGTAACTTCATGCAGGACAACCTTGCCTGGCCTTGGTGTAGCGGGTGCTCAACTCTTAGTGGAAACCATCTCTGGAGACAGAGCCCATGGCCTTGCCTACTGGACATTTGAGGCCTTTAAATAATATCAGAGTTACTAATGTGGGCAGAAATGACATGCTTTTTTTCTTTCCTTCCTGCTAGAGACCGTTCGTTTGTGACCACGAAGGGTGTGGCAAAGCCTTTGTCAGAGACTACCACCTGAGCCGACATGCCCTGCTTCACACTGGAGAAAAGCCCTTTGTGTAAGTTAGAGAACTGGGATTAGGCCTCTGAACCGGTTGTGTGGCACACTGACCTGGTTAGAAAACTGACTGGTTATTACCTCAAGACCAAGAGAATATGAAGCTTCATTTGCATCTCCTAACACTTGAGGAATAAGTTGCTCTGAAGTTCTTTTGCATTTTCATCCCCTCGTCTCCTTTTGAAGTATACACTAAGTGGGAAATCAGCCTTGAGACAAACACAGTTTAGACCAGGTGAAAATGATTCTTTGTCAGGTTCTTGGCTCCCCATCGTCAGGGTCTTTCTGAACTGATAAGTTGCTGGGATAAGAGATAAAAGCAGAAAGAAAGTCGAGTTTTGTGTGTGTATGATTTTTTTAATCCTCACCTGAGGACATTTTTTTCATTGCTTTTAGAGAGAAAGGGAGGTAGAGAGATAGAAATAATGATTGGTGGATGCCTTCTTCTAGGGACCCTGACCTGGGATCAAACCCAAAACCTGGGTATGTGCCCTGACTAGGAATCAAACCCATGATCTTTTAGTGTACAGGACGGCACTCCAACCAACTGAGCCATACTGGCCAGGGCAGAAGTTGAACTTTTAACAGTTTATCTTGTATTTCTTTGGATTAAACCCCTGTACCTCTGCCATGCCAATTTTAGTATTCTTCTCGGAGTTATTGTTTATTTATCTGAAAGGGTGGAGATACAGCTTTTCTTTTAAATCCACTACTTTAAAACACAGTGGACCCCAGATTGAGGATACATCAGAATCACCTGGAGACTTGTTATACAGCTTGCTAGACCCCACTCCCAGAGCAGCGGGGCCTGAGCATTTGCATTTCTAGCAATTTCTGGGAGATGTTGATGCTGATGGTCAGGCATCACTAAATGTTTAGTGGTTTAGAACCACTAAACAGAATGTTCCAGGAAAACATTAAGTTTTCCTTGGGGGAAAAAAGTAAATAAATCTAGTAGATGTCCAGAACTTTGTGCAGGAGATTGTATTAGGAAATAGCTGTATGGCAGGTTTTGCGAATGTTAGGATTTAAGACCATAAGTTTGTCTATGATACAGTTCCGTGAAAAGTAGTAGGGTTTTCAGTGGCCTGAGTTGATTTCTGTTAGTTTTAAGCTGATAAATGTGCATGAAGGGTCCCCTGTTTCCCTAAGGCTCCCACAGTCTGAAGGAGGTGAGCTGTTGACACAGGACAGTCTTCATGGTTGTGTTCCCTGTGTCAGGCCGTGTCCCCTCCCCTGACCAGTGTGCCAGCCAGAGGGAAAGGGGCAAAGTACTGAGGACGGTGGATGTTGGTTTCACTCCCCGTTCAAGCACACAGTATGTCTTCAACATCCATGACCCTAAGTGAAGCTTAATTTATTTCAAAATATAGTTCAGCTACACCAGCAAAGTATAACCAAGGTAGTCTGGAAAATGGGGCTGGAATATATTCTTTGACTTAGAAGTTTCACTTTGGGGAATTGATTCTACATATACACTTGTTCCTATACCAAAAGGATTGTGTTAATATTAATAGTAACAAAGCATTGGAATCAACCCACGTGCCCATCAGGCGGGTTAGAGTGTGTCGTCATGGTGGAATACTATATAGCCTTAAAAGTGAATGCAGATGATCTCTGTGAAATGAAGAAAATCTCCAAGGCACATTAAGTAAAAAAACCAATGTTCAAAGTATATATATATAAAGGGCTAGTTTTTGTGTATGTAATGGGAGGGGGTACAGATGGAAAACATATATTTATATTTGCTTGTGTATATAGAAGAAGCCCTAGAAGTGACATAAAACTAAAAACTTCATCACCTGTCTTTGGAGTGGTGGGAGCCCTGGTGTGAGCACAGGTAGGGGCAGGGGTGGAAGGAAACATTATGCATCTGATTCCTTTTTTATGCTTTTTGGTTTCTGAACTAAGTTACGGTACACTATTTAAAAATGACAACAGAAAAAATGGATCTGGGTACAGATACACAGGATGCGTGAGGAGAGTTCATTTCCACTGGAACAAGGTGATGTCTTCCAGGTCTGTCTCTAGCCCAGACCCCTCTCTCTTTAGCTCCAGATCCCCATAGCCAGCTGCTGGCTGGCCAGCATTACCCAGCTGTCTCTGTGGCTTCTTAAGTTTGCTGAAATCCAGTCTGAGCTTGGCTTTTTTTTTGGCCTTCTGCCCACTTATTTCTGTCAGGCAGCATCACTGTCTATCTGGTGACCCACAGCAAAGATAAGGCAACTCCTCTGGAGGCCTCGGTCTACTCTCCTCCCCAGCACACAGGTCATCAGGTCCTGTTCTTGACCCCTTAGGTCTGTCTCTCCTGCTCCAGCTGCCACTGTCTTATTTCAGGCCCTACTCCTCACTGGAATGGCTGTTTTCTGTGTCTCCGCACTGGCCCTCTCCCACATTATTCTCCAGGTTGGTTTCCCACTTAAAACGGTGCAGTGGTTTTTAAGCATCCTTAACGTAATGAGGTCCAGGTTCTTAGTATGTCATGTAAATGACCCTTGTGATTCGGCCTTTCATTTGTTTGTTTATCTTGACGCATTTGCTTGAATTTCAGATGTGAAATTGTGGTCCACTTACGCTTAACTGACTGGCAGTCTCTCCCTGCTCACCCCTGCTAAGTCTGCCAGGGTCTTCAGGGCCCCTGTGCCTGCTATTTGGCTCCTGTCAGGACTTTTGTTGGCTTTGTCCTGCCCCACACCTGTGTCAGGTTAGACGCTTGTGTCTGGATTAGAGTCAAGAGGAACAGAAAACCCAGCTCTATAGAGGTAGTGGCTTTCTCTCTCATAACTGAAATGCAGGAGCAGACAGTCAAGGGCCCTTCCATAATCAGGATCTGGGCTCCTTTCAGCTTGTCTTTGCCATCCTCACCCTGGGGCTTTAACGTCATGGTCCAGCATGCCTGTTGGAACTCTAAGCTGTCACATAAGCGTGGTAGCCACCAGGATGGAAGAAAGTGCAAAAGAGGAGTGCCCCCTTTTCAGATATGTTGTGGGATGTAAATGGTGTGGACCAGAACTTCACCATTTGTGTTTATAATTGCAAGGGAGGTGGAAAAAGCTCTTTATGTTGGCCGTGTACCCAGCTGAAACTCAGCATTCTGTTCCTGAGGTCAAGAACACCTGTTGGTCTGGCCAGCGTGGCTCAGTTGCTTGGAGCATAGTCCTGGAGACCAGAAGGTCGCCAGTTTGATTCCCAGTCAGGGCACAATCTTAGGTTGCAGGTTCAGTCCCCAATTGGGGTGCATGCGGGAGGCAGCTGATCGATATTTCTCTCACATCGATGTTCCTGTCTCTTCCTTCCTCTGTCTCTCTCTATCTCTCTATCTGTCTCTCTCTCTCTCTGGAATCAATAAATATATATTAAAAAATTTTTCAAAGAACCTTTTGGAACTTCTAGAGATTTCTGCTCTCCAGAGTGTCTAGAGACAGTGCCCCCCAGCATGCCCCTCCTGTGTGTTTCCAGTGGGCTTCTGGGCATAGCTCCCACCGTCAGTGTGCAGTTAGTCTTGGCCTCCCTCTGCCTGGCCCTGCGGACAGCACAGTGCCTCCTGGGACTGTCACTCCGTTTACCAGGGAATGGTGTCTAAGATGAGGGCTTACAAAGGAAGTCCTGCCTCATCCATCAAGCTGATAAAAACTCACCACAGACAGAACACATATGTTCAAAACACAGTTTCCTGAAGAATTTAGGTAATTCAAGGTCCAGATATAGAAATGCTTGTTAAGAAAACTTGACCGGCTTGATGGTACGCCAGACAGCAGAATGGTTTATGGTCCTGTAAAACCAGTTTGGGTTTTTTTTTGAAGTTTTTTTTGGAAAGGCAGTTTATAGTGACATTTCAAGCAAAACTATAGTTATCAGATTCTAAACTGAGAACAATTTAACTTAAATATGGATTTAAGCCTAAACAGGGTCTGTGCTTTTGGAGCTAGTATTTTTCACCTCCCCTCTGCCTGGTGTGCAAAGGATGCCGGATGCCATGTGGTTGATTGCAGAAGCCTGACATGAATTGCATCTTGTTACAGGCTAATCGAATCAAAGCAGAGAGGCCTGCTTGGTGTAGCTTACACTTTGGAATTTGTTAAAGACTATTTTATACTATACTTTGGAATAATTAGCTTTTATAAAGTCTTAAAATTTTTCTTCCCTTGGTTTGTTAATATTTGGGTTTATGATTTCTACAGTTGTACAGCGAGTGGCTGTGACCAGAAATTCAACACAAAATCAAACTTGAAGAAACATTTTGAACGCAAACATGAAAATCAGCAAAAACAATATGTAGTAAGTGGGAATGATTTCCTATGCTTAAATTCTCTGAATATTTTTATGTGTATTGTCTGTTTCTAAAATTTTCAATATCCAAATTTTGTGTGTCAGATATCTGAATTCAGCCTGACACTATCATAATAATTGTTTTATTTTGAAAGCAAATATTATTGTGCCAACTAAAGTATATTATTGGTAGACTACCACAAATGAAACATTTTGCTCTTTCAGAAATGTTTCTCTTTAAAGTTTCTCAACAAAGAATTTTACACTAACTAAATGGGTGAAAGTAGCAAGTCTGTAATCTGCACGGTATTTTTACCTTGAGGGGATAGTTATGAACTGGCCTTTGATTTTTCTCATGACTAACAAACCTTCACTGAACAGTGCACCTTTGAAGGCTGTACGAAGACTTTTAAGAAACATCAGCAGCTGAAAATCCATCAGTGCCAGCATACTGATGAACCGCTGTTTAAGTAGGTACTTGGGGGGTGCAGAGCAACATGGCGAATTTCAGGGGGGAATAGACTGAAATGCAATTGGGTACAAATGTTTTGAAACAGTTTATTAATCAACATTTTTCTGTTAACGTGTATAGTGTGTGCCCATTTATAATTAGTTCAGTTTTGCTTTTGTTTCTCTGATATGCTTCAGAATAATTTGTGAGATTAGTACAGTTGTAGTTAAGCTTTAAGGGAGGACTGACAAATGACTTAACTATTCGTATAGCCTGTTGAATTACATGACATGTCATCAGGAAGACACTAATTATTCTTGTCCCGTAAAACAACAGCGGTGTGGGCAGGCCTGCATTAGAGAGGGTTCTGTGAGGAGCAGGAAGGGGGGACAGGAGGTGTTAGGCAGAGGGCATCGAGGGCTCCTGACCGCCTGCTCAGATGGCCACTCCTGAAGAGCATGGGTTCTGGGCACCTTCCTCCCACTCACACAGCGATGCCCTCTGCCTCGGAGCTGCTGCCAGGACAGTGCCTGCCGTTGTCTGCAGGTCTGCCTGTTCTCGCGCCGCCGGTGGCATTGAGGCGGGAGCAGCCTGCGCGTCCCATTGCTTGTAGGAGGCTGGCGAAGCTGCTGCTGTGTTTTCTTGTCACACCACCCTGGGGTGGCATCATTAGAAAAACTAGACACAAATGATTGGGAATGATTTAGGTGTCGACCATAACCATCTTTCTCGTAGCCATGAAAACAGTATATTTTCAGAAGAATAAAGATATAACAGTGTTTAATTTGATTCCATAAGCAAAAAAAAAAGGTCACGTGACTTTTTTCTTCAGTTTGTTTTCCCCCAGTTTGGTCAGGTAACTTGAATTTTTTCTAGGATATAGTCTAACTTTTAAATCATTTTTACATGACTGGTTTAGTTGTGGGCAGGGGAGACTGGTAGGAGAATAGGACAAAGTATGCTTTACTGTAAGTGGAGTTGTCTGTGAAAGTGGCCTGGCTGACACTTTGTGTCCTGTTGACCCAGGTGCACCCACGAAGGCTGTGGAAAACACTTTGCTTCACCCAGCAGGCTGAAACGACATGGGAAGGTCCACGAGGGTACGTACTTGGCAGTGCTCACTCCGACTAACACACTAGCCCCAGAGTGTATGTTTCTAAGTCTTTGAAAACTCGGTGCTTTCTACTCTTCTGTGGTCATACTGAGAACTGAGAACGAGGCGGGGGGCACCGCTGTGCTTGTTCAGGTTCTATACCCCTGACCAAAGAGGTGCTGTCTGTGTGTTGCATCTGTTCTCCCACCCGCTGGCCCTGTGTTCAATGCCAGAGCTTGGCCGTGCTGTGTGCTTCCGTTGCTTCTTCATGGCATTGGGCAAGCCAGAAAGTCCATTCAGTTTTGTCTGTACAGTGGCTCTGGTAGTTCTTACTTATCTTTAACTTCATTTAAAACAATCTGGTTAGATCGTATTGTGACAGCTGTCATACCAGCTTACATTTAAAAACAATTACCAAAATTGGTGAATTTTTTTGTAGCCCTTTTAATATTGAAGATGAAAGAAAATATGCAACATTTTGGGCATATTATGTTTTGTTATTTCAAGAAAGGTGATAACTCAAAAACTCAAAAAAGGTGTGTGCAGTACACGGAGAAGGTGCTGTGACTGATTGAACATGTCAAAAGTAGTTTGCGAAGTTTCTTGGTACTGTTGACCTTTTGGCCATATAATTCTTCACTGTGGGGCTGTCTTCTGCATTGGGAGATGTTTAGCAGCACCCCTGGCCTCTACCCTCTAGAAGCCAATAGCAGGAAGTAGCTGACATACTCAACTATCCAAATCAAGAAAGTTATTGGTGAAAATGAAAAATGTGTTTTTCATTTTACGGGGTAAAAAACAAATGAAGTTGTTGGCCAGCCCAATAGTTTTCAGCCTCTTGACTTACTCCATGTGCCGCTCTTCTCCTGGGGGGCGTCCCAAGGGCTTAGTTAATACAGTAGTTTGGAGTTTTGGGAGCAGTCACATTAACTTTTTTCAAAAACACTCAATTAAACTACTTGACTCTTCTGTGTTTCCATATAGGATTTTTGATAACTATATCCTAATTTCCCAAGCCCTAGAATTTATAGGGTTTTTTTTTTTTTGGTTTTTGTTTGTTTTTTTAGAAGAGACTAGTAGCTAAGAATGACAGGCAGCCTTTCTTTTGTTTCTATCTGGTATTTTGTTGGGTGAAACTCAGGCTGGCTGTTACATTGACAGAATAATCCAATTCTAGTGCTTTATGCAATAATAATTTTCGTTCATTTTGTTTTTCTCTGGATTATTCTAGTTTATTTTTTCTTTCTCAGCTGTACCCTGCTTCTTTTTTGTCATACAAAACTTACAAGATGGTAAGGCTGGAGGAAGCCAGCGAGTGGACACATACTTGCTAAGCTCTAGTGTTGATGGTTTGCTAAAGACAAAGAACTAAACTTTTTTTTTGCTTTCTTTTAAATATATTTTATTGATTATGCTGTTGCAGTTGTTCTATTTCCCCCCTTCACTCCCCTCCACCCTGCACACCCTCTCCCACCCACATTCCCCCCCTTCAGTTCATGTCCATGGGTCATACATATAAGTTCTTTAGCTTCTACATTTCTCATACTGTTCTTGCCCTCCCCCTTTCTATTTTCTACCTACCATCTATGCTACTTATTCTCTGTACCTTTCCCTCCCTCTCCCCCTCCCACTTCCCTGTTGCTAACCCTCCATGTGATCTCCATTTCTGTGGTTCTGTTCCTGTTCTAGTTGTTTGCTTAGTTTCTTTTGGTTTTGTTTTAGGTGTGGTTGTTAATAATTGTGAGTTTGCTGTCATTTTACTATACATGGTTTTTATCTTCTTTTCTTAAATAAATCCCTTTAACATTTCATAAAATAAGGGCTTGGTGATGATGAACTCCTTTAACTTGACCTTATCTGAGAAGCACTCTATCTGCCCTTCCATTCTAAATGAAAGCTTTGCTGGATAGAACAATCTTGGATGTAGGTCCCTGCCTTTCATGATTTGGAATACTTCTTTCCAGCCCCTTCTTGCCTGTAAGGTCTCTTTTGAGAAATCAGCTGACAGTCTGATGGGAACTCCTTTGTAGGTTACTGTCCCCTTGCCTCTTGCTGCTTCTAGGACTCTCTCCTTCATTTTTACCTTGGCTAATGTAATGATGATGTGCCTTGGTGTGTTTCTTTTTGGGTCCAACTTCTTTGGGGTTCTCTGAGCCTAGACTTCGTGGAAGTCTATTTCCTTTGCCATATTGGGGAAGTTCTCTTTTATTATTTGTTTAAGTAAGTTTTCAATTTCTGACTCTTCCTCTTCTCCTTCTGGTACCCCTATAATTTGGATGTTAGAACGTTTAAAGATGTCCTGGAGGTTCCTAAGCTTCTAGTTTTTTTGAATTCTTATTTCTCCATTCTTTCCTGTTTGGTTGTTTCTTTCTTCCTTCTGGTCCACTCTATTGTTTTGAGTCCCAGTTTCCTCCCCGTCACTATTGGTTTCCTGTGCATTTTTCTTCATTTCTTTAATTGTAGTCTGCATAAGTTCATCTAATTTGTGACCAAAATCAACCAATTCTGTGAGCATCTTGATCACCAGTGTTTTGAACTGTGCATCTGATAGGTTAGCTATCTCTTAGTCGCTCAAAAGGATGAGTTCTGGGGCTTTGATTTGTTCTTCTGTTTGAGCCATCTTTTTTTTTTTTTTTTTGGTCTGGTCGCACCTGTTACAGTACCGGGCAGAGCCTTAGGTGTTCACCAGGGCAGGGCACGCCAGTTGCTGTGTTGTGACATTGTATGTAGGGGCGGGGTCTAGAGGGAACAATGGCGGTTGCTCCGTTCTCCGTGGGACCTGAGTCCTCTCTGCTGCTTCCCCCAAGCAAACTGGGCCCCTCTGGTGCCAGTTCCCGTGTGGGTGGGCTTTTGCATGCCATGGGACCCTCCAAGGACCTCCCCCATGAGGATGGGTGTCTCTCCGTGTGCCTCAATTCCCACAGATGTCCTCAGTCAGTGTCCCGAGGCTCTATTTCCCAGTGCTGTGATCCTGGGTTGTGCGCCCTGCCTCACTTTACTATCGCCGCCTCATTGGGTCTGCTGGTTGCTGGTTGCCACCCCTGGGCCAGGGTCTGCCAGCTGCCACCTGCACATTCAGGGTCCACCCGCTGCGGTCCTGCGCACCCCGGACACCTTACGCGCCCCCGGATGTCTCACACACTGGTCCCACTGTTCTCTGCTCTCCGCACCTGGCTGCTCGTCTCTGCTCCTCCTACCCGTCTGGATGCACGGGTCTAATTCAATTTCTTGGTTGTCTGACTTCCAATCAGATCAGTTTTCTGTCATTTCTGGATGTTACTCTGTTTCTAATCGTTGTTGTCCCTGTCTTGGTTGTGCGTGGAGGTACGGTGTGTCCACCTATGCCTCCATCTTGGCCGGAAGCCGAAACTTTTTTGCAGAGGAAAAAGGGGCAAGCATAAAGCAGGGGGTGGGGGGATTAAAGCAGCTGGAAGTCCACATGCCATGTAGTCAGCTTACCGAGAACAGCAGAAAGCAAAAGGAAGCCTCTTGTGAAGTCTGCTGAAGTCAAGTCCTACCTGAGGCACCTTGATGTGCAGCTGTTCGGTTTTACTGTCACCTCTGGAGACTGGCAACAGAGTACTCTTGGGGGGTAGGAGAAAAAGTACACGGGCATGTAAGTTTCCTTTCTAATTGTGATTGGCGTTTACACTGAAGATTCACAAAAGGCAACACACCTTTGTTTTTTAAATAGGTTATAAATGTCAAAAAGGATGCTGCTTTGTGGCAAAAACATGGACAGAGCTTCTGAAACATGTGAGAACCACCCATAAAGGTAAGGCAGACACAAATAGCTCAGCGTAACCATTTGCCCCTGTAGAACTGATGCAGTGCTTTTAAAGAAATAATTGTGTTCTTAAAATAATAGGTATTTTGTGAGGTGCTGGGTACTTCAGCTATTTGACAAAAGAGAAGATACCTATGGTCGCAGGTTTGGGAAGAGCTATGCCAGGTCTCTTCGAGCCATTGTGTATATTCAGCCTTTTTAAAGGCTCTGGCAAGTACAGAATCTCGGGGGACACTGGGACTCTGTGGGGCATTTTGGGGAAGAGTGCCCTGTGTGCTGGGATACAAGGAAGGAAACTGGCCTATTTAGTTTCCTCCCTGTTCCCACAGCCGCCATGCTGAGCACCCCTGCTCCTTGACAAGGGTGACTTGCTGTAATAGAAGCACTTGGGAGAATTGAGACAAATGTTCAAGCAATAAAAACGAGTTATTTTCCTCTGAAATTTCTAATTTATGTACAATCACAAGGTTTTATGTATTGAATATGTTACTTACATATTGAATATAGTATTTAATGTTTTCTATTTGGCAATACTTGGGGAAATTGGTTACACTTTTTTTGTGTGTTTTATCAGAGGAAGTGGTGTGTGAAGTATGCCAGAAAACCTTTAAACGCAAAGATTATCTGAAGCAACATATGAAAACACATACTGAAGAAAGGAGTGTGTGTCGATGTCCCAGGGAAGGCTGTGGTAGAACCTACACAACTGTGTTCAACCTGCAGAGCCACATTCTCTCTTTTCACGAGGAAAGGCGTCCGTTTGTGTGTGAACATGCTGGCTGTGGCAAAACGTTTGCAATGAAAGTAAGTGCTCACCCTCCCAGGGGCAGTACTGTCGGTGTGTCATTTCCAGCTGGGTTCCACAGAGCCCTGGGTTCCAGGATGGTGTGTCCAGGGCTGGCGGGCTGGGTGAGCAGGGCCCTAAGACCTTCCACTCTTGCTTCAGCTGGAGCGGTTCTGAATGGAAGTCTGCCACACAGCCAGATCTGCGTGTGCCAAGTGGTTCTGAGTTGCAGCCCTGGCTGAGGAGCTCCAGCATCACCTGGAAACTTGCTAGAAATGCACAGTCACATGCCCTACTCTAGGACTGCTGAACCAGAAACTCTGGGGTTTGGGGGTGCAGGAACGTGTTCCCAATACATGGGCTGTATTTGAGAACCAGTAGCATATGGAACCAAACGCTTATTCAAGAGTATGCCAGTATTTTGGGTGTCCTTTCAGGCTGCTGTCATCCAGGAGCCATCCCTTTTGGCCACAGTCATGTAGGGATTGAAAAGGGAAATGGGCAACAAGGACACAAGGGCCTGTAGGACTTTGGGGGTCCATCTAGTCTGTATTTGAATGAAATGTATTTCATTTGTGGTTCATTGTATTTTCGTACAATCATTTGTTATTCAAATAGCTAGGAACGTGATACAAGTTGGAGGGGGCTGTGCAGTTTGGGAAACTCTCCCATGGTTGGTACTCTTACAAACACTTAAACCATGAATTATAATGAAGACTGGAGAGAGAAGTGAGGCCCAGCATATGTCCAAACCATTAGAAAACAGCTGGGAGCTGCTGGGGCTCAGCATTCTCAGCAAGGACAGCAGTACTTTGGTCAGATATTCCACTGGTTTTGGGATGCTGATGACATAGCTTTGGTTAAAAGAACCTCCCCTTCAGCTTGGAATGATTTATTCAGAACTAGTTTTCCCAGCCTTTTACTTATGAAAGAACTAACAAGCCACAGGGGACCAGCCCAGACTGGATAAATTCCTAACCTGGGTCACTGGAAGAGGCAGTGACTTCAGTCCCGGGTTTGGGAAGAATCCTCTATGGGAATCTTTGTAGAGGTCACACCTCTCAACAGAACATAACAGAAAGAAGGCTGTTTATTTAAGTAACGCATGGACTTTTCGTATTAATAGACACCAAATGGCAGTGTTTTAAAAACAACTTTATTTTTTCTTTCATTTCAGCAAAGTCTCACTAGGCATGCTGTTGTTCATGACCCTGACAAGAGGAAAATGAAGCTCACAGTAAGTTGAGATGATTTAGGCGAGCCGTTTTTTAAAACATAAATTGCAGACTGAAGCCAGATGCAATCTACTTAGAGTAGTTTCGACTACTTGTTACTGTGTGAGTTTGCGGTGCTCCTGAGAGCACCTGGATGGGTTTTACTTTCTTGTAAGGTGTGTTGTGTGCCTATCAGGGTGTACAACTATTGTAAAATAAGTTCAGGTAATTTTGATCCTGAATTCTGTTTTCCTTATTTCCAAAGGTAAAACAAACTCGTGAAAGACGGAGTTTGGCTTCCCGTCTCAGTGGCTACATCCCTCCTAAAGGGAAAAGGGAACACAGCCTGTCTTCGCCTCAGCCTGGACAGCTGCTGAGCCGCGCTGAAGACAAGGTGCTCTCGACGGTCGCGGTGCTCACCCTCAGCTGAACACCCAGTGGTTTCCACAGACCGGCCAGCTCACTTACAGGCAGGTCTCAGAGGCAGTGCAGGTGGCCTCCAAACCACTGCAGCAGAGCACATAGTGGGAAAAAGTGAGCTGAAATGTTTTTGCTGGTGAAGGGTCTTGCCTTCAACTTGTAAAAAAGGGAACACCTGTAAAACAGTAAAGCACAATAAAACAAGGTATGCCTACACAGTGTCACCTTGGTTACTCCTCATTAATTCATTCCAGAACTCGTTATGCGTGCTGAAACCGACGAGTACCAAGCAAGCGGGGAGTGATGAAGCATTTTCTCTTGCAGGGTGACATTGTGACTTACATAGGTTCTAGCCAGTGTGACAAGTCCCAGCAAGCACCAGGGGCTGAAACGTTTTCTTCTCACCCAAATGTGACAAGTATAGAGTTTGACAAGTTCCAAAGCCAATGAGTACTGCGGTATGACTGTATTTTCTCTCAAAAGCACATTTTTCTTTAATCACTGATGCAGAACATCTGATTCTGTGTTTCCATTTTTTTTGCTCAAAGGCTCTCCTTCCTGGGTCTGCTGAGTCTCTCTATATGCAGTCTCTTCTTTTTTGCTCAAATGACGAAAAACACACATTACAGCTTTTCCTCCTTTAATGGGTTGTGGCCTAGAGGAGAAGGTAGCTATTCCAGGCATAGTCTGGAGGATTTGATTAAATATCTCCTCCTAAGAAGGGAAAACAGCTAAAGGTTAATTTAAAACCAGTATCTTGATTATTTCTGGTGTTAATTCTCTAATACCCATAAACCCGAGCATTCTTGAATTGCTGTATACGTGATTAGCTAAATCAAATGCTACTGCCCAGTTAAGCTGACTGAAACCTGTACAGCGACCAGGAAGTTACTCAAACTTCATGTAACTAAACGAAGGCACTAAAGGCTTGATGGTTTTAAATCCCTACTCCGTCACTGCACTGAGGCTAACTTCTTAAAGAACAAGTATAAAGCAGTGGGTGTGGGTGTTGGCAGAGTATGAACTTACTTGCAGTCACTTGGGCTGTTAGAAGACTACATCTGGTTCTAGAGATTCCGGGTCAGCAGATGGGAGCCTAGGCTTAAGTGATTCTAACTCAGAACTAGGGTTGACCTCACCACTGGGCTGATGATGCCTTTTAGTTAAGTTATCTAACTCTCAAGAGAGAAACAGGTATTCAGCACACTTATCCTGGGATTGTAAACTGATACACACTTTCTTGAAGACAATGATGCTTCTTACTAGGATTTATAAAGAGAAAAAAAACTTTAAAAAAATGAAATCTATAAAGTTTCCAGTTTTCCTATTTAAATGTTAGATATTCTAGTTTATAAAATATAGTATATAGCCTTTAAATTATGAAGTAGAATGTTTTCACTTAGCAAAAAATGTGTGCTACAATGGAAAAAGTAAATATAAAAGTATGCTTACACATTGAAAAACAAACTAGAAAGCTATCATCACTAATATTGATAGAATTACTGTCACTTTTCTTTGCCTTTACATTTTCCAGATTTTCTACAATTGTACTTCTAGATCAGAGACCAAAAAACACAGTTGCTCCTGTTTTTACTTACTGTTTTATTTTCTGGTTCCTCTGTATTCTTGGCTTTCTTCACAGTAACTTGAACTTTGTATTTTTTCTCAATCCATTGCTGAATCTGTTTACTCTTTGTGTTCAAATCGTGTTGCCCAATATTTGAAGAAAACGTTAGTTCCTTTGTCAGAGTCGGTCCTAGTTTGAAACAGTGAAACTTGGTGCTGGTCTGTTTACTGCCCTGTGGGTGAGACCAACCCTCAGCACACAGAGCACCTCTGGCTGCCCTGGGGCCCTCTCACTTGACTCGTTTCACAGTCTAGGAAACACTTACAAAAGGGTGACAGACACAAAGGTACCATTTTTTTTGGCCTGTCAAGAAAGGGTGTTTAAATACGAAATGTCTCCAGTCATTGTTACCATCGTTTGATTAAAGAACAAAAGAATGGTCTTTCAAAAGGAACAAGTTTGGCTTTATGATAAACTTAATTATCCTTATTTTTCTTTCTGAGGTGGATCGTCTGGGAAGTGCTTTTCTCATCTTACTCTTTTGTGATGCCCTCCTGGCTACAGTGGGGTCTCCCAGGCTGCGTCCTGCATTCTTTCCCTTGACTCTGGAACTCCCGACTGTTAGCAGGTTATTTTACAGGGAAGGAACAAACTGCTCACTAAAGGCACTGGGACAAATGAGTTTTGTACGGGGCAATAGTTAGATTTTGACCCAAACAACCATCTCCCTTGATGGACTACCTAAATGTGAAAAATACAACTTGAATAGAAATGGGAGAAAAGAAAGGATAAGTTTATGACCTCACAACAAGGGGAAAAACAAAAGAGAAATTTAACTACAAGGTTTTTCTCTTCACACAGAACAGAGCCGTATAAATCAGAACAAAAATAAACCATCAAAGTAAGAAAAGAGGAATAGGAACAAGCAGTTGGCAGACGAGGAGACTCAACGGCTGAAAGGAGACACAAACCGTACTGCGGTCTCTCGGCCGTGAGCCTGACAGGAGAGTCTGACGGCACCAAGTGTGGGCGAGGGCGGGGAGAGCCGTTGACACAGCTGACCAGTTTGCCCTGCAGGCGTCTGGCGCGGGCACCAGGAGACTCGGCCGAGCATGTGCTCCTTCGTAATAATAAAGACTGGAAACGGGTCCAACGGCCAGGGAAATGGGCTGACAAAGCTACAGTATGTGCTCATGATGGAATGTCATTAGTAATTATAATTGGCTATAGCCATTATATAAACACCTTGAAAACAACAGTGAGCCATTCATAATTCTAAGCAAGCATTACTATTCTGTATACTGTCGATGACTATATCTGTCCTAACTAGAGTTTAGCAACATGGACTGGACCCACACCCTGAGTCCAAGAGTGAGCAGGGGCCTCTGGGGAAGGAGTGCGGAAGGGGAGGAGGGAGCACAGGGGACCTTAACTTTCTGTCATGTTTTATTTAAGAAATCTAAAGTACAACAATGTTAATGCTTGTTCATTTTGGATGGTAAGAGTTTATTATATTTTTCTGCATCTAATTTCCAAAATAAGAGTAATTTTACTAAAAAGGAATGCTTTTATTAACACCTATTTGCTTCCTTAAAGCTTCAACCAGATGGTCCTAGTTTCCCGTCAGGACAAAGTGATGCCTCTGACAGTCTCTGAACTCGGCAAGGTGTCTTCCCCAGTCTGTCAGCTCCTTTTTTCAGTGACGCAGTTTGATGTCCTTACCCCCCTAGGTGGCCTCTTCTTACACATTTTTGTTTCCCAGTCAACATTCTGGTTGTTCGGTGTGGCGTTACAGACCAAGCCACCACTGGACAGTGCGATTTTCTCAAGGCGCACCGCCTCGCTGTGGCAGCTCTGGGCTCAGTCTTCCACTCCCCACCCCAGTGCTTTCACCATTGAGCAATCTTTCATTATGGTGAGTACAAACTAAAAATCATGAAAAACCAGCATCTTCACCTCAGATCCCATTAATAGCTTTTATAAGGTTTTGATGACAAATGCCTTGTCTGGTGATTGGCAAAATATGTAAAGGAGTGTTACTGCCAGTATTGTAACAAAATACTTAGGCATGGCAGATGAATCACTTCCAAGTTTAAAAGGTGTTTCCATGGAATTAACCAAACGCCTCCACTTTGAGATGAGAGGCTGTTTGTTTCCTTTTTAAGGAGGGTAAATGAGGGACTCAGGACAGCAATGGGAACGTGAGTCCACCCCTTTGGAATCCCATTTCACTGCACTCATCATTACGCTACCGACCCGAGCATTAGGCAACAAAGCCAAGGGCAAAGGGGAAAGAGCACCTATCATTCTGGTGGTGTTCACCTTGTTTTTCCTCATTTTACGTACGTTTAAAGGAGGAGATGACAACACAGGATGCAAAAGGAAGAAAACAAGCAATAGAAATTAAGTGAGGGATGAAAAGCACTGGAAACAGTGATGAAACTGAGTTTTCCAGTTTTGCACCTCCCCATTGTCAGAGGCACCACAGCAAATGCTGACTTGAAACTGCTGGTTTGTAGCCATACAGAATTCAAGGGGCAAACAGCAAACTACCCACCAGATTTAGGTCTCGCCTTCTCCTTCTCTCTCTGTCTCAGCCGCTCCTCATGAATCTGCGGGCCTGTCATGAGCTGGTATTCGGGGGGCTCAGCGCTGGGCTTCCTTTTCACGAGTCTCAGGTCACGCTCGTCCATGAGCCGAATCACTTCTGCTCGGTGCAAGTTTCCCAAATCATTGCCCTGCTCATCAAATAAATGAATAATTCGCTCACTGATTTTTCTTCCAACATTACTAAAATCAATTTCATTCTTTTCTTTCTTTTTTCTTTCAGCCTGGGTGTCTTCAACAGTACTAAAAGCTTTTGCGTGAATTAGGTAGGCCGGTCTTGGGGCAGAGGCAGTACGGGCCAACTGAGCTGGTGCCATCGTCTGAACGGTGTACTTCCCCAAACATCTTCTAAGGCAACTGTTTCCAGTCGTCATGGTTCGTAATGGTAACTTCTTCAGAAAAACAGCAGCCATCCTAAAAAGCAGGAAGACAAGTTGATTACAAGTAAATCATTTGTTCTTGTGGTTTCATACTGTGGTACAAAGAGGGCATGTGTGAGGCCGTGGGAACGACGTCATCTGTGAATGTTACTGATCTGTGTACAGGAAATTTGCACCAACAACATGGACCATCAGTGGCCATGGGCACACTCACTCTTGGTGGTGCTGTTCCCAGTATTGTTAGAATAAAAGATGTGCTTTTACACAGTGCTTTTGTCTCCCATTTTTTTCTTCACCAAATATGATTCTATTTCCCACGGAACCTACAGTGCCAACTTCAGAAGCAAAGATCATCTCAAGGATTTTACAGGGGTGTCCAACCTGCGGCCCATAGGCTACATGCAGCCCAGGATGGCTGTGAATGTGGCTCAACACTAAATTGTAAATTTACTTAAAACATTATGAGACCTTTTTGTGATTATGTGTCATAATGTATTTAATGTGTGGCGCACAGACACCAAAGGGCTGGACTCCCCTGAAGGAGGATGTGGTATAGAACATACTCGGTGATTCATAAACACCAATTCATATGCTTTTAAGACATAAGCAATTTGTCAATATACCTGATGGTATAGAAAGTACAAGAGTGCTATTCTGGGAAAGTAGCCTCTCCACAGGGAAAGCTGACCCACTGGAGGAACTAGTTGAGACTATCAGAAAGGAAATACCCTGATGTTAGCCAAAGTGCTGACCTCGTTAACTGTAAAGATCACTCACCAGGTAAGTAAGGCATTACTACCAAATGTTAACCAAGCATCAGGTACTTGTGATAGTGGTTTCATGGTTCTAAGTGCTGCGCTTAGTGGCATTTTGATTTTTAAGTTGCTCCTCTACCATAATACGGTCTCTGTCCCTCCATTCACGTGTTAGATGAAGCTTAGAAGTGCAGGCTGCAGGAGGGATGAGAAGGCCCACTCATCTCCTCATCTAAGGTTTGCTGAGAAATACCAGAGAACCAAGAACTCAAGAGAGGCGTGCCTTGTCAAAGATGAAAGAGGAAAGGATGAGGTGCCTTACATAGTGCTTCCAGAGAATGGTCCTGGGGCCACCTGCATGAGACTCACCTAGGCTGTAAAGACTGGAAATTCCCTCTGGTCCCTAGATTTGATCCCACCAGTCACCCCACTGATCTTACCCACCACTACCCCTCGTACCCGTGGTTGACAAGTGATATGAGAAAAAAGGCCCAGCAAACTGAATAGAAAGTGCACAGAATGTGCATATTCTCACTTCCCTCCTTCACTAGCCCCTCCCCAACACCCCCACTTAGGTATCTACCAGTGGCCCTAAGTGAACATGACCAAGACGGAATTCTCCACTTCTACCCTACACTTGCTCTTCTGTTTTCCTGGTCTCGTAAAACGACAACACCTCCTGTTGCTCAGGTCAAAATGGCCAAGTTATTCTTGACTTTTCTTCTTCGCTCAGCAACTCATCAGCAAGTCCTATTGTTCAACAGCTAAAACACATCCAGGGTCCAAATACTTCTCACCTCTGTTGCTATCAAAGCACCCCTAAAAGCCACCTTCATCCTCCACCTGGACTATAGTGATTGCCTCCTGACTGGTCTCTGTTGTCTGCCTTTGCCCCCTAGTAACTTATCACCCACAGGGCACACAGGGTGACCCCTGTAAAACGTATAAGTCAGACAATATGCCTCTCTGCTCACAACTCTCCAGTTGCTCCCATCTCAGGACGAGAGCAGAGCGTGGAGGCCTATGGGGTCCTCCACGACCCAGCCCCCACATACATCCTCTGCCACAGCGCTGACCACGCTCCCTCCAGCTCACTCTGTTCCAGCCTTGTGGTTTCTTGCAAACACTGGCCCTGCCCCCTCTCTGGTCCTCGCACTCAGGTGTTCCTCTCCTTCGGACAGCTGCGTGGCTCATTTACTTCAAGTCTCTGCTCAAATGTCGCCACCTGATGAGGCCGTGACTGGCCACTCTTTATAAAATGGCCATTCAAACACATTACCTAGCCTTTTAAAAAAATTCACTGCCTAACATATATTCACATGTAATCTTTCCTCACTGGAGTGGAAGCTTCATGAGAAAACATACTTTGTCCATTCTCTTCGCGGCGGTGGTCCTAACATTAGAGCCAGAGTCTGGCTCAGTGGCACATACTGAATGAATGCGAGAGCCTCGGGGTACAGCCTGGACCCCAGGGGTTTCTGCTGGCACTTAACCTCGAGGTCTTTAGATGTGTCACTCCCCACCAATCCACATAAACGCTGGTCAGCCACAACCCTCACGTTTCTAGCTGATGCTTCAAATGCCCACTGACATCAGTGACATCTGCGGTTGGGTGTTTCATCATCAACAGCAGGGACCTCAAACTCATTTTCACTGGGGGCCACATCAGCCTCGAGGTGGCCTTCAAAGGGCTGAATGTAATTTCATCTCCTTAACTGTTAAGGAGTAGTTACACTTACACAGTCCTAAAATTATTTCAGCCCGAAATAAACTAGGCATAGGAAAAGGATAAAATTTATTGAAACCCTGGATATTTGAGGTTGAAAATATAATGATTTTCCCCCATTCTTCCTAATTATTTCTCAAAGTTTTTAATAAGGAGCAAGTATTTTTTATCCTAGTAAATAAGTTATATTTCTTTATAAAGACTATTTCAGAAAAATGACATAAAATATTTTAAACTTTAAAAACACTTTTCAAGAAAAGACTGTAGAAAAATACTGTAACTATTTTTTAAAGTTCTTTACCATTATTCAAATTTTAAAAAACTTTACGTTTTCTTGATTTATACAGCAATTAAACTTCAATATTAGCTAAATTGTGGCTTTAGATCAGCAAATTTGAAGACATACACAGTTCTTCAAAATAAGCTTTTAATAGATAAAATTATAAACACAGTTAAGAAAGAACGTGTTACTAAATTTGAATTGTAAATATCCACAGAAATTCAGATAATTACAAAAGTTTGAATCAGGAAAAATTCCACACATATACGAGAACACTGCAATGCGCCTAAGCACCCGTCACTCAGCTGACTTCCCAGCAGGCGGCCACGCTTGTTTCACCTTCACCCTCACCAACCCCTGCCCTCCCCATCCAGGAACTACTTCAAAGAAAGTCTCATCAATAAATACTTCAGCTTGTCATCTGTAAGAGGTAAGGCCTTTTTTATCTTTTCAATAACCACAATACATCTTCCCAACTAATAATAATCCCTTTATATCACCCAAGACCCGGTTTTCCCATGTCCCTGACAGTATTACACTCTTGCTTGTGTACATCTCATTTACAGTTTGGTAACAAGAAGAGCCTCCCACTGCCACATGTGTATAATTTAAGCATGAATGACTAAAATTCATTTCAACACATTAAATATGCAAAAATTTATTAAAAGAAAGGTCATTTGCCATGACTGATTATTACCCTTACTCCTTACTTTGAAAATCGGTAAAGAACTAAACATGTATCCTACCATTTAAGGAAGAATTAGAATCATCCCCAACTGATAAAGAAAAGCTCTTCTTCAGAGCAGAATGCCAGCTAATACATGGAGAAGAAAAGTAAAAGTAATTTAAAAATCACCACTTTGTCACCACCAATCAAATCACTGATTTAGGCAAGGATGGACACGAACATCAACAAGTAAAAAGCTGTTGAGGAAACAAGGCGTTCACGTGGTGCCAAGGGGTGACCAAGGATGACTTCCGCGTTAAAACAGGAAGAACACTCTGCTGTTACCCAAAACAAAGGAGAGACTCGGCATCCCGACGGCGGGACAACCCGTATCCTAGCACCTGTCTCCCGGTGGCACCCGGCTCCTACAGGCACCTCCTGGGAAGAAACCCTGCCTGGTCTGGTGTCTTCAAAAGGCAGTGTCACTGGGAAAGGAAAGGTCTGCGGAAGTCTATGCTTAAATAAAAAGACTAAGGAGACATATTGTTGAATGCAATGTGTTTGAAAAAAAGCACCTAAAAAGACATTTTGGGATAAAGGGAAAATCTGAATGTGGCCTAGATTCAGGATGGATTAGATATTCTCCGGAAAGTATTGTTAATTCTTAGGTGTGAAAATGGCATTATTAGGAAATGAATACTGGAGTATGTAGGGAGGAGGGTCTCATGACATTAGCCACTGACCCTGAAATGGTTTGGCAGAAAATACAGCAATTAGGGCAACATTTGCTGAACCTAGGTTATGGGTATATGGTGTTTAGTTAGTCTTTCAACTTTTCTGTATGTTTTTCATAAATAAAAAGTTTAAAAAAATCAATAGCCTACAGGGAGGAAAACATTTACTAGTTGTGGACTTCCAGCCAAGATGGAGGCATAGGCAGATACAGTGTGCTTCTCACACACCAAAAGAAGGACAACAACAAATTCAAAAACAAAAAACAATCTGAACTACCAGAAAATCGAAATGTATGGAAGTCCGACAACCAAGGAGTTGAAGAAACATTCATCCAGACCAGTAGGAGAGGCAGAGACAGGCAGCCAGGGAGGAGAGGACTCACGGCAAGGTGGCAGCTGGCAGGGCAGGCGGTCCCACATTTGTGTGTGGATAAATTGGGGGAACAACTGGGGAGTGAGACAGACCGAGCAACCCAGGGTTCCAGTGTGGGGAAATAAAGCCTCAAAACCTCTGACTGAAAACACCTGTGGGGGTTGAGGCAGCAGGAGAAACTCCCAGCCTCAAAGGAGAGTTCGTTGGAGAGACCCACAGAGTACTAGAATATACACTACACACCCTCCACCACCTGGGAATCAGAACCAGAAGGGCTAAATTTGATTGTGGATAGTGGGGGAAGTGACTGAAAGCCAGCAGAGGGCCAAGCAACTGTCATTGTTCCCTCTCAGACCCCTCTCCCACATACAATATCACAACGAAGTGAAGTGGGTTGCCCCACCCTGATGGGGGGCAACCCACCCCTCCCTAAGGCTCCACCCCTTACTAAAGGCATGCAGAGACCAAAAAAATGGCCCAAATTAAAAAAAAAAATCAAAGCTCCAGAAAAAATACAACTAAGTGATGAAGACATAGCCAACATATTAGATGCAGAGTTCAAAACACTGGTAATCAGGATGCTCACAGAAATGGTTGAGTATGGTTGCTAAATAAAGGAAGAAATGAAGGCTATGCAAAGTGAAATAAAGGAAAATGAACAGGCAACCTACAGTGACAGGAAGGAAACCGGGACTCAAATCAACGGTTTGGAGAAGAAGGAAGAAAGAAACATTCAATGAGAACAGAATGAAGAAATAATTCAAAAAAATGAGAGGCTTAGGAACCTCCGGGACAACTTTAAACGTTCCAACATTCAAATCATAGTGGTGCCAGAAGGAGAGGAGGAAGAGCAAGAAATTGAAAACTTATTTCAAAAAATAATGAAGAAGAACTTCCCCAATCTGGTGAAGGAAATAGACTTCCAGGAATTCTAGGCCCAGAGAGCCCCAAAGAAATTGGACCCAAGGAAGAACACCACCAAGGCACATCATAATTACATTACCCAAAATTAAAGATAAGGAGAGAATCTTAAAAGCAACCAGAGGAAAGGAGACAGTTAACTAAAAAGGAATGCCCATAAGACTGTCAGCTGATTTCTCAAAAGAAACTTCTCAGGCTAGAAGGGACTAGCAAGAAGTATTCCAAGTCATGAAAGGCAAGGGCCTACATCCAAGATTACTCTATGAAGCAAAGCCATCATTTAGAATAGAAGGGCAGGCAAAGTGCTTCCCATGCAAGGTCAAGTTAAAGGAGTTCATCATCACCAAGCTATTATTACATGAAATGTTAAAGGGACTTATCTAAGAAAAGACAATTAAAAAATATGAACAATTAAATTATGACAAACTCACAACTATCAACAACTGAACCTAAAAAAAACAAAAACAAGAACTAAGCAAACAACTACAACAGGAACAGAATCACAGAAATGGAGATCACATGGAGAGTTATCAGCGGGGAGGTGGAGGGGGAAGAAGAGGTAAAGGTACAGAGAATAAGAAGCATAAATGGTTGGTACAAAATAGACAGGGGGAGGTTAAGAATAGTGTAGGAAATGTAGAAACCAAAGAACTTAGAGTACGACCCCTGGACATAACTAAGGGGGAGGAATATGGGTGGGAGGAGAGGTGCAGGGCAGAGGGAAATGAAAGGAGGAAAATGAGACAACTATAATAACATAATCAATAAAATATATATTTTAAAAATTTACTAGTTGTGCCAACAGGTAAAAGTTAATATGTCTATTTTACAGTAGAAACTGCATGCCTACCAGCATCATCTGGGGATGCTTTTTCAAAACAAGATGTTTCCTCTCTCCTCTACTGTTAAGAACCGCTTGATTAGGGCCCCTCCTTAAAAAAGATGATTTAAGGTCCTGGCTGGATGGCTCGGCTGGTTGGAATGTCATCCCATACACCGAAAGGCTATGGGTTTGATTCCTGGTCAGAACACATACCTCGGTTGCTGGTTCAATCGAGAGGCAGCTGATCAACGTTTCTCTCACGTCAATGTCTCTCCTTTCCTCTCTCTCTAAAAATAAAAAAAAAAATCCTCAGGTCAGTATTAAGAAAAAGATGACATAAGAAAATGAATAATACTATAAAGTGAGTTCAAGCAGTTTGAGCTAGAATGTCCAGGATTATCCTTAACCTTTCAAAGTTGATGAGAAATAGAAAGAAAGCTATGTTCTCTAGTGAAATGCCCTTGACACCTCTGTCCAATAAATAAGAGGGTGAAGGAACCTGTTGTCTAAATCAAAATGAAAAGGCTCATGTTCTGATGATAATATGGGTGAATTTAGTGACTCTTACTCCCAGAACTATCCTGAGACATCCATAAATATTTTAAAGGGAAACTACCTTAAAGTCAGTTACTTAAAATGCATAATTATACCACATCTGTGATTTTATGATTATTCAGACTTTACCAAAATCACACTCACTCTGTGCCACATACCATACTTTGCTGTATGTAATATGCACTTCTTTGCCCAAATTTTTGAGGGGAAAATAAGGACGTGCATTATACATGGGTACAATGAATACATAATCTCATGTAAAACGTGCACAAAAAACGTGGGCATGCATTATACACTGCAAAATACAGTAATTTTACATCTGTTGGTAGTTGGTTTTCTTTTAAATCCTCACTGCAGAACATGCTTATCAGTTTTAGAGAGAGGGGAAGGATGGAGAGAGAGAGGGAAACAAGGATGTGAGAGAGAAACATCAATCAGTTGCCTCTCACATGCGCCCCAACCCAACTGCAAACTCGGCACATGCCCCGGCCAGAAATCGGGAAATGAACCTGCAATCTTTTGGCCCACGGGACAATACTCCAACCAACTGGACCACAGGAACCAGGGCTCTGTTGGTAGTTTTAAATTTAGTAGTCAACTCCATATTTAGAAAGAAACACAGAATTCCTTTCTATTCTTTATTTACTTGAGATTAGATCACTGATAAACTCCTCCAGTCGTCACAGGATAAGCTGACCGACAGCCCAAATACATTGCTCCTGGGTGCTGTACTTCCTCTCAGCCACTTCTGCTCCTTTCAGTCCTCACCCCTCCTCCTGGACCTCTTTGGCATCATCACTAACTCTCCTAGAGCAAGGCTAGAAAACAGATCAATTGGATTATTCAAAATGAACACAACACAGAGTAATTTTATTGAGTGATCCACATACTCCATAAGAAATTGAAATGATTTCAATATTAAGCCATGGGGTGGGAAATTTTTTAATGAAATAAATATGTGGCTACTTCCATAGGCTATGTATTTCAGGTAAGGTTAGGGCTGTGTTCTTTGTATTTTCAAGTTAGTTTTCAGTTGTCTAAAATGAACAATATTCTTTGGAGGCTTATCTTCCCCAACTTTCATTGTGAAAATGTTTAAACATACAGAAAAGTTGAAAGACTGTACAGTGAGCGCATCAGTACCCATTCACCTAGACTCTGTAATACACGATGTTTTCCTCGCTGTATGTATCCATCTACTTACTACTCTTTCACCCATTTTATCCAATACATTTCAAAGGCAGCTGCAGACATTGGTACATTCATCCTCAAATACTTCAGCATGCATATCATTAACTACAGTTCTGCATTTGTTTATAATTCTTTTTGTTTTCTTTTGAGGCAAAATTTACATACAATGAAATGTAGAAATCTTAAGCCGTCGTTTGATTATTAGTTTTGACAAGTACAAACACTTTTAGAACCAAAACTTCTATTGACATATAGACCATTACCATCACTAGAAATTTTCTTCATGCTTCTTCCAAGTCAATCTCCATCCCTGTCCAGAAGCTATGACTCCTATTTTTTTTCCATCATGGTTTGTTCTAAGATTTCGTGTAAATGGAATCAAACAGCACATGCTCTTTGTTGAAGGCATCTCAGCATGTTTCTAAGATTCATCCACATTGCTGCATGTATCATTCATTAGTTTGTTCCTTTTTATTTCTCTGAAGTGTCTCAGTACACGAATAAACCAGTTTTAAATCCCATTTCCAGATGATGAACACTTAGGCTATGCTCAGTTTTTGCCTATAACAAATAAAGCTGCTAAACATTCTTGTACCACACCCCCCACCAAAAAAAAAAAAAAGAAGACAAAATGATAACTGCTCCAAAGGACAGCTGCATTCCCCTTATGATACATTATTCTGCATTCCCTTTTTTCTTTGCAGGCACCCTTTGTGATCCATTATTTTACATCACCTTTTCCAGTACCTCTTTGGTAGGTACTGAAATGTATTTTTATGGAAACTTCCTAAAATGCAATTTAAATACTGTGGCTTAGTATATATAATCACGAGGAATGGGTGGGGAGTCCTGTCCTACAAGAAATTAAATCTCTTAAATGCATTTTGAAACTATGTAGACTGCGGACTGAAAATAACTTCACTTCTATTGTTTGTTCACTCATTGGTTTTCTTTTGGATACAGCTGATATTCACAAGCTCATATTGACATCTCTTCTTCCCAGGGAAGCTGGCTGACTCAAAGTGACATTAGATCCCAGTGGCTTAAGTGTTTGTGATATTAACTTTACCAATTCCTATGACACTAAAATTATCTTACACCTTCCAAAGGAGTTTCACAGTCTCTGTTCCTCCCTGCATAGCTGTGAACTGTCCCATCCGCCCCATTCCAGCCTGGGTTGTGCCACCTCAATCCCAGAAGACTGCAACGTGGTCACCAGACTCCACGTCACCATCCCTCGGCTTGGGTTTTGCTCCTTCATAAGAAGCACAAAGCATGCTCTACACCAAGGCTGGCTGTTTAAGAGCTCAAACACTGATTTACAGCACTGGAAAAGGCCAACATGAATCTTTAGACAATTTCTTAACCTTTTATCTATAAAATTTTTATTTTTAGTTATTTTATTGAAATACTCCAATAACTGCGATGAAAATCTTTTCTAAAAAGCAGAACTAAAGACTCCATATTACAGGTTATATTACTCTCATACATAGATCTTCTAAATGGTCATTTCATCTTCCAGAACTCCGTATCTCAGCGACCAGCAACCTAGTCCATCCACTTCTGCTCCCCATCACCTTCATGGCTAACCCAACACCAAGTTTCATCAGTTTTACTTCTTAATACTACTCAAACTCATCCATTTCTCTCCAAGTCCACTGTTACCACCTCCGTTTAAGATACTGTTGATCTCTGGTTTGGATTCCCACCAGTCTCCTAACTAGGCTCTTACTTCACACTTGAACTCTGCAATCAGAGCTCCCTCTTGCATTGCAGTCACCACACCCAGTGCCCTTCCCACCTTAAAACTGCCCCTCTGGATGCCAAAAGGCCCTTCCCACCTTCCCAGCCTCATTCCACATCAAACTTCCTTTTTGTCTAAACCGCATTGGCTTTTCAGGTTATTTAAATGTTCTTTCCCTTGGTTTAGTAAACATCGGATCATTGCCTAATGCCACCTTTCTCAGGGCATTTTTCTGATTGCCTCCCAGACTTACCCTGATCTCTCCCTACTCACCCCGCCTCCCCTTATTTACTCGTTGACTTAACATTAATGCCTAAAATTAAACACTTCCAAAGTATAGTTTATCTTTCCCATACAGTATCACAATGATAATTTTGTGACTATCTTATTACTGGTTCCTTCATTCGGTGTAAAGTTCTAAGAAGCAGGGGGAGAATCTGATTTACCCTTCACTGTCTTGTGCCTGGCACTATAAACAGCAGTTCATGTTCCTTGACTCTATTTTCCTGGACCGAGACCTTTCCCAAGATACACTTGGAACTGTGACTTTAAAAAAACTTATTTACTTCTCTCAGGAGTATTAATGCCATAGGGCCAAGAAAATTATAAACGGGGGGGGGGGGGGGGGGGCGTAGGTAAGACATCCCAAAATCACTCGACAGTCCTCCCCACGACAACCTCTTCGATAGCTCTGGCTTGCCCAGCCCTTCCCGCCCAGGCGCAGAGCCCAGGTATCCCAAGGCTGCTAGTGCTACCTCGGGAACGGATCCGATCACGTGCGTCCGAAGCGACTAAGCCAACCCTGAAAAGGGGCGTAAGGACGCACGGAGAGCGCCAGTACGTGCTCTTCAAAGGCCGGGTTTGAAGTTCAAGGGGCTGTAAGACCGACGATAGGCCCAGGTGTTGCGCCCACGGCACAGCTGGGGAGCAGCTTGGGCCGGAAGGCGGCTTTACAGCTTGTCTCGCTCCCCGACCCCCCGGCAGAGCCCGCAAGGCCTCCCCGCGCTCATCACAGCAGCATAGGTGGCACTGACCTTCCAGGGACACGCTGGAGCACAATGACGCCTTCTCTGCAGGCATGTCCCTAAGCCCACTTCCTCCCACTGCCCTTCACCTCGGTCGCTCGGCACCCTGCGTCTTTGGGGTTCCCGCACCGGGGCTGGCGAAGGTCTTGCAGAAGGAGCGGTAGATGGGCTCTTCGAAAGACCCCTTCGCTTCCCGTAGTGGGCGGGGCCTCGGCCCGGGTCTTTTAAAGGAAAGTGACCTAGGGAGGAGCCTTTCTCTGGTTCTCCTAATAAATCCCTCCGACAGAAATAATTCTGAGGGCGAGGTTTCCGCTGGCAGCTTGCTAGTCGATCACCTGTCTTACGTCTCCAGAGGCTGGATGAAGACTCGTATGCTGAGTTTAAGGAGTTTAAGTGGCAATCAGAGCTTTCCTTCTGTAGTTATATTACACTGACGCCAAACTCGCCGTGGCTACACTCCCACTAAGGCTTTATAGAGAACTTTCACAAACGTTATTTTGTATTTAATAACAGTATTTAATAAACGTCTAATTATTTCGAATCAGGGAGCATTGTCGCCGTTTTTCAGGCGAGCAGATAAACTCGAGAGGTGAAAGGTTTCCCTTGGTTCTCAGTAACGCGCAGCGGGCCAGCCGGATCCGAGAGTGGGGTCACTGGAGACAGGACAGAGATGCAGCCGGGACTGTGCTCTCCATAGTGTAATTGGGAGAGCTTCCGACAAGCCAGCCATTGTACGAAGGGGAAAACTCAGTAGTTCTCAACTTCGGATGCAACCCAGTGCTTTGGTTTCTCACCTGCCTGTTTTGGGGGGCCCTTTCCCGGTCTCTGAGGTTGATGATTGCTGGGCTTTCTGTTGGACTATTGGGGTCAACCCCTGCCCCTCTCACCTCTTCAATAGGAATTTCCTCCATGGCAGAGTGAGAGTGTACAGTCGTAACTTGAAGCCACCTAATTAGATAATACTCTAATTTATCCTATAAGAGGAAGTTACATTTACTACATACTTGTAGTCCAGCAGAACACATTGCTTTATTTAGTCGCATTAAATAACTTCTTGAGTCAGGTGTTACTTCTTTTATTACAGATGAGAAAACTAGTTCAGCCTTAAAAAGCTCTGTGAGAGCAAAAACCAAGTGGGGGCGACCTCGTCAAGTCCACTCTGTGTCCTCATTAATTCCCAAGACTGGCACTTTAGGCACTGAGTATTTTTGAAATAGTGAAGTGGTAGACCCACAAACAATTCATGTGTCTGTGACCCAAAGTCCAAGGTTAATATTTGCATGTTGGCCATTTCCAAGTTAAACAGGAAGAATTAGAGATTCATTTTATTCAATCAAAAGCATTCCCTAATGCAGAGGTAGAAGTTTGTTTAGTGGTGGTTAGATCTCACACACAATACACTTCAGTTCCCCTGTTTTAGCAAAACTGCCCTGATCAGAGCTTATAATCTAATGGAGGAGGGGAGTCCTATAAACGAATTATAATTCATTCACAACTATTTAAGAATATGCTGAACATTTGAACCTACACACACTTTGCCACATCTCTTTAGTTTCAAAATAAACACAAGGTATTGACTAGTGTAAGATTAACTTCTTCAAGTAATTGTTGCAGTTATTGTAGCAACAGGGAGACAGCCTGGTATTTTAATAACTTTTACGCATAGGAACGATAACAACCGGGAAAGTTCTGTACACTTCTGAGAGTCCCCTTGTATGCATACATGAAATCAGACAGTTTACAGAGGATTTGTGAAATAGTAATACTACTTCTCCAAACCCAGAAGTGCATCTTAGCATGTAGAGGCCATAAACACAGGAAGGGGTCCCAGAAGAGCCAGCTGTCTGCTTATTATCTTTGTTCAAGGGACTTCAAAGTAAGGCTCTCAGTGACTCTAAAAAACTTCCAGGTCTTATTTCAGTTATAGGTCAAAGCAGAGTTCAAGAGATTAAAAAAAACAACAACAACAGCTTTTCTATCTGAAGACATGTCTGTGACACCCACCCTTTTTTGCTCACCTCCTTCTTTTTGAGACATCTGACTCCACTCTGGACACACACGCCTTCAAAGAGGGGCCACAAATGGGGTGCTGGTAGGTGGCTCAGGTACCAATGATTCCTCGGTGTGGGTTTATTCGAATAATAATCCTATCAAATTTCACATTCCTAGTTTGGGCATTAAACCCTTTAATCAATTTTGTACATTTCACTTACCATCCTCACAGACTTCCAGCCCCACTGCTTCCCTCATCAGCACAAGGAACGTTCAGCATTAGGAGCACCAACTCTGATGCCAGGCTGCTTGGGGTTTTTATTCTTGATCTGCCATTAGTAGTGTGACCTCGTGCAAATAACTTCTTTATGCTTCAGCTCTCTCCTCTGTGCAGTGGGGTGACAAGGTTGTCCTGAGGATGAAATGACTTGATAGAAGTAAAGCACTCAGAATAGAGCCTTGTACGCACACAGGTAAGTGCTGAAAGTGTGGCCACTTCCATTGCTGAGCACCTACCATTTCTCAAGGTATGTGCTAGTCACTCTGTCGCTGTATTGCCACGAAATGAACTTCTCTCTTGGTATTAAGGAATGGTTTTGGTAGAATAAAATGAATCTCTAATTCTCTTGTTTAACTTGGAAATGGCCAACATGCAAACACAGGGTCCAGCACAAATAATGCTCCTTTTTTATTATAAAGTCTTTTATTACAAAATCTTAAGCATCTAAGTCTCTTAACATAACAATATCACACTCAACCATACCATATGGCATTTTAGGTGAAATGTTCAAATTAAAACTCTACATTATTACACCCATATTATTACCCTACCAACCACACTCAAGCAGGCATTACTTCTGACAGACCCTGCATTAACCTTGGACTTTGGGTCACAACCATGAGTTGTTCGTGGGTTTACCACTTCACTATTTCAAAAATACTCAGTGCCTAAAGTGCCAGGCTTGGGAGTTGATGAGGACACAGAGTGGACTTGACGAGGACACCTCCACTTGGTTTTTGCTCTCACAGAGCTTTTTAAGGCTGGACTTGTTTCCTCATCTGCAGTGCCAACTCAACCTAGCCGAGGGCAGTTGTCTTAAGTGGCAGCAACTTTCTCCTCACATAAGTGCCAATCTAATAACTTACTGATCATGCTCCCCTGAGTATATGTTTACAAGTGTGTCAAAGGGACACAGAAAGCAAGGGGAGCAGGATAACTCATCAAAACATCCTGAAGATACCCTCAGCCCAATACCAGGTGTCTGTCCTCATATCTGAGAGTGGGAAGCTTCTTACCAGATCGCTACCATTTGTACTCAGGAAGAAGTATGCTTAATCCATTGCAAACATGTAAACATTTCTACAATGAAGAAGAAGAAGGAGGAGGAGAAGGAGAGGAAGGGGAAGAAGGAAGAAGAAGATAGAAGAAAGAAGAAGAAACTCCAGGCGAGGTGATTTAACTTGCATCAGGAGCTCATTCAATGTTTATAGGGACTTAGGGGATCTTTTCCTTTAAGTGCCCCAGATCTGCCTGTGGCTACTGATGCCGGGTCTCCAGAAGAGCTGGAGAACGTGTGGTGACTACATCTGTGTTAAAGCCCTTCATGTACTCTGGAATTATTTTTAGATTCAGAATACTTTTTTTTTTTATGTGTAAGATTTCCCATGGCATTAGACTCCTGATTAATCATTTCTCTTGTAACAAACTGATGGCACCAATTAGTCAGAGCATGATGGTAGATGTGAGTGAGCAAAATAAACTTGTCTAAAATGAATGACATATTCTAAGGAATTTATTGAAAAGCTCTCCTGCCTGCTAAATAAAAGAGTTTATATATGGAAGGCCCACTTATCTTCTGTGAAAATTCTTGAGCAACTAAATGAAACAGAAAATAGGTTCCAAAGTCTCTTTTGGAAAAACAACAAAGCTGTGTGTTTTCATTGTAAAGGTATGGAGTTTTGGGGGGATTCAGATAATTTTGGTCATTTTGAAATACTTAATAAAAATGATTTTCTTCGCCATCATGGAACATCATTTGGAAATACAAAGAGCTAGTGCAGGAAACATACAAAATGTACAATGTTTACTACTGTGTAAAGCAAAGTAAAACAGAACCAAATTATTAATCAGCACTTTCTACTTTAAATAAAACCCAGGAATGTTTTTAAACATCACCATGAGACATTTTAGCCCCAAGGATATTTATGGAAGGCAAATATAATGTTAGCCATCAAACAAATTTGTACTTTCAGTTTTTTCCACCTTTGAGAGAAATGGAATTCTAGGTAAATTGTTCCATTTGGGAAGGGTCCTCAAATGTGGAGTTTTTCATGCTCCCTGTATGGGGAAGACTTTCCACTGTACATTTCAGTCCTCGTCAATTGCCTCCCCCACCCTCCCCTGAAGTTGCTGCAAAGATTTTAAAGGCTGTTTTGTTGGCAGCCTAGGACGCATCTGTGACCTTACCAAAGTGGAAGTGAAAGCTCTCAGTTTTTCTTCTTTCTTCTTCTTTTTTTTTTTTTGCAACAGTAAATCTACTAATTTTACAGTCAGTTGAACAGCAATGGATTAATTTGTTTAAAGTCTGCATTCACAAAGAGAACCTGAACTTCAGTAGCTTGAATGCCTGACATGGCAGCCTGGTGGTTGAAGGGTAGACACTCACAATGTGCTCTGGAAGGAGGCTGGCGGGCCACTGTCACCTGCTCCTCTGCACAGGTGCTGACCCTGCGGTCGATTCCAAGCCCTGACGGGGTAGCAGGAAGGCTGGGCCTTTGTGTGCAACAGAGAAGGCTTTTCCAAGGCCTGAGCCGGCTGCCTCCAGCAGCCACAGGAAGCAGAAGAAAGAAGAGGTGAAAGGCCACGATGAGGGTCAGAATGGGTTAACTTTAGTTAACATCAGAGGTTATAGCTTTTAACAAGCGCTTCGACAAACTTCTTCGAAGATGCAATTTGTTTCTTCTTTGTGAACCATTATTTTTTTTACCCTATTGATAGTGACAGCTTCACAAAGTTTTTATATCCTTCAGAGAATAAAGAATCATGTTCTTTAAAAGATGTGCAGGTGGAAGACTTTATAAAGCTTCCATGATTTTCAAATTGGGAGCTTTAAAATAGACTCCATGCTTGGCTAGGTCAAAAATAATCTGTGAAGGATGCTGAAAAAATCCCCATGCAGGGGCTCTAACTTCTGGAAGCTTCTTTGTGTAGTTCACTTTCAAACATTGTGGTGTAATTTTCCCATTCATTATTCAAAATTGCCAAAGAACCCTCTTCTTAAGTTTCCACACTTGGGTTTCTTTACATTCAGAGCATGATGCTGAGCAGAACCCAGTGTTGCATTTCAATGCTTGTTGCATTTCTGTGTAGGCAAACGAGATGGCCCCGGACTTCTGTGTATGTGTTTTGTGCTCTTACGCTGGTGTCACCCCATGTTTTCTGTTGAAGGACTAAACTCTGCTACATGGCCCAAACTGTCAAGGATTTTGAATTTGTAATTCTACTTTTTACAGATTTTCTTAGGCCTCTCTTGCCATTATACTGTCAGCCTCTCGTTCTTGTTGCTATAATTGCCCACCCAGCTTTAAGAGTACTCCCCCACTTTTCAAGTTCTACTCAACGTCAAATTCAGTGTCACCTGGCCTGATGTAGAGGTTGAAGGGGGCTCTTAGCTTTTCACCTCACCTTACTCCAAATCAGCCCACACGCACAGCCAGGATAACCTTATTTAACTAGAGGACCACCCTTCACACCATTTCCTTGCTAAAAAACTTCTGGCGATTTCCACGGCCTGCCGCCTGCATTGCTTGTAATTTTCCACTGTAGTGTGTATCCCCCTCTGTAGCTCTCAGTAGCCTATTGTATTTGACAAGTCAGTCACTTTGCCTGTACCATCCTGGCCCCTTTCTCAGGCTGTGCCCCTGTTCCTGGGCCCTCAAAGGGGAGCCCTGCAATCCCAAGGTCCTGCCCCTGCACCATCTTCCTGTTCACAGTTGGCTGGGCCAGGGTGGGGGCCTCACCAACAGGAAGCCAGTCTGCA
This sequence comes from Phyllostomus discolor, assembly GCF_004126475.2. Lineage (NCBI taxonomy): Eukaryota > Metazoa > Chordata > Mammalia > Chiroptera > Phyllostomidae > Phyllostomus > Phyllostomus discolor. The sequence continues at coordinate 111,454,340 of NC_040904.2, forward strand.
GGATGTAACAACTTGCAAACTTGAGATGGGAGCTTTGCTGGGTATCCAAGGGTACTTGTGGCAGAGATACTAATTGGACATGCACACTTCTCTTTTCCAGGTTTTAGCTGAGCACATAGCTTCCCAGAGTAAAGACAGCATGTGCAGTCTCCCTAACAGATAAGTGTGGCCACGTGACCAAGTTCTGGCCAATGAAATACATGTTTATACACGTAAGTGAATTATTCCAAGTAGGTTACAGGGGAATTTTAGTTTATACCTGTTATTCTGGTATAATTATTAATAGCATTCTGTTTCATTCTCACAAGGGTTCCAGTTCAGGTGGCATTTACAGTCACCCTAAATGAGCAGATATGTGCACTTCCAGAAAGTTCCCTCAGATGGAGAATTGCTCTCCTCCCCTTCTTCCACTCTGCTGATCGAAAGGTGGATGTGGCAGCTGGAGTTCGGATGGCGCCCTGGAGCAAGAGAAGAATATGGAGTGGAAACCATGCTTGGTAGGAAATGAGGCCGGAGTGGGTCCTCACACCACCACCCACCATGCCCGCAGTTCTTGATTGTGAGAGAAAAACAAGCTTTTATTTTCAGCTGGACCTGCTCCTAACCAACAAAGTGCTTGAACTGAAAAGTCTTATAAAGTTGTTTATTTCACTGTGTAGTCAGTGCCACAGGCATCCTGGAGTTCACACCATGTAGATGCATCGGTCTGCGGGGGGAATGAAACAGATGTGCAGAAAGAACCACGCAGAAAGACAAGAGACCATGAGGCCCCATGAGAAATGAGAGGGTAGGAGCCTTCATATCTAACTTTCTATTCCAGTTCCCTTGGGTCCTCTGGTCTTCATTTCCTGCCTTGAGGTACTGCTTGGGTAGATTTTCTTATGATAACTTAGTGTTCATTGCAACCACACGTCTTCAGAGCTTTAACCCTCTTTTTGCCCACTGCTGCTGAGCAGACAGATGACTACCTGCTGATTCCTAACCACATTTTGTGCTTCTCTGCCTCGGTGCATATTCGTGCCCCACATGCTGTGTGGAATCCAGAGCCATCTTTCAAGCTCTAGCTCAAGTACCACCTCTTCATGAAGCCTCCCCTTAGCCCAACTGATGAGTTTTTCTCGTCCTTGGACCCCTGTCATTTTGCATATACTTGTTCTGTGTCATTTCTTTTTTTCCCATCTCCTAATCAAGTTACTTGAATATTTGGCATGTCCTGCCCTCTGCACTGTCAGCTCCTTAAAGGTGCACTGCATTGCGCCTTTCCTGGTTTTGCGCTTTTCCTGGTATTGTGTCTTGTGTGTGGCCTCTAGCAGCCTGCCTGCAGCCTGCTTTGCCAACCTACAGTAAGTATTTGCTGAACAGTTGTGAGCTGTAAAATGCACAACTAAGCCTTTGCAAATGGTCTCTGAAACAAGAGAAAGCAGCCTTTCTTTGAATTAAGTGTATGTACTTGGGTGCAGGACTTTGTGTCTTGTCGAGGCTTTCCTTTACTTTTATGGCTCAGGGCTGAGAGTACTTTGTTGGAGCCCACTAGATATTTTGTTACAGTTTTAGGAGAAATCTTTCTAAGTCTCCAGGTCGGCATCTTTTGTTGAAACAATTTTCTATGCTAAGTAGCATGTTTACTACTATAGTAATTTACAATTACTGAATCAAAAGTACAGAAAGTCTAAGTGATTTATGAGAAATTAAAGAAAGTCTGTGTCTCATAAAGCAGTGATGACAAGCTCTTTGGGTTTCCTTGTATCAATTGCTACGCACGGGCTTTCTAACTGCAGCCTGCACTCAGCTAACCAGCACCACGTTGTCAGAGGGACTAGTAAGTGATGACACGTGTATCACTGGGTGACCTCTCTGTCTCTACGACAGAAAGTTCACACACAGCACAGTAGAAAACCCAGTCCACTTCTTTAATTTTTTGTACATGATTGATTGATTTTTGTGACTGACTTGGTCAAATGTTTTGGTTTTAATACTCATTGTGAAAAAAAAAACCCAGACATCGTAAAATGTAAAACAGATCTCTGTGTGATTATAGCTGCAACTTTAAATTAGTACTATGAGGGCAAGTAACAGAGTGACGTGGGCTAATGGAGGGAAACCATGTGTGCCTTCTGCCATGACGCGTTATTTATAGACTATAATTGGTAGCTGTTGGCAACTAATAGTGTCCTCCTTCACACTCAACCATCACGTGACGCACTAGTGTGGGTAGGTTTTTATATTAATAATTTAGTCATAAAAGTTGCCAATGATTGTGCTTATTTAATTTTATTTATTATGAATTGGAAGGGATTTGAAGTTTTTTTATAATTGGCCTCTAGCTCACTTGCTTTCTTGGATGGGGACCAAGCTGCTGAGTGACAGCTTGCATGACAGGGGCTGCACTTCACCCAAAGTTGGGTTGTGCCAGGCCATTGCGAGTGTGGCCAGAGGGCTCGCTAGTGAACTTTGTCAGGCAAAGGCAACGGCGTAGATGAAAGGACAAAACGCAGAAACGCATTTCTACTGTTACTGTAACAAAGCCGGAGAGGCAAAACAGGACAAGGGAGAGCTCTGTGTCTGGGGAGAGGTCTGGAGAGCCACGTGGCTGACCGCCGCTGCCCGGCGAGGCTCACAGTGGGCGTGCAGACCCGGAGCCCGTGGCAGGGCAGGTGGTTTGGCCGCTGCGTGTCTTTGGTGAAGGTGCTCTCTGTAAACCTGTTTCATCACCTGTTACTCGGGGATAATGAAAACTTATTCTACGTGAACCTGTTAGCATTTAAAAAATACACAGAGACATACAAACACACTCAGTTCGTGGTACACAGAGGTGCTCCAAACATGTTAGCTCTTCAAGTTATCAACAGCAGATGTGCCCGTGACAGTGTGTGTCACCACGGAAAGGGCACGGGCAAGCCTCGTAGGAACAACAGTCGGTCAGATCGGGTTGGCTGGAGTTTCCCTGATTTTAAACTAATCACTTTCTGTAACTTTTTATTTTCTTATTTGTAATGTGATTTAAAACTGGGTTATAAAAGGAGTCTTCCTTATTTTCTGTTACTTTAATTCATTTTTCTTAATACCTTTAGCCTGTTATATAGCATGGCTTAATTTTCCTAGGCTTCTTTGATGGAATGAATCATTTGTTTACAAGTAGCCTGTGGATATGTAGACATTGTTTAGTTACTACCTTTTTAAGGAAACTGAGTAGTTGAATTTAAAATAGAAGTGTGGTGACCATAAAAGAATTAATAAAAAGTTTTGAATGATGGATTGATTTAAAGATTTAAAAGTTGTAGGAGAAATACAAATCAAAATCACAGTAAGATTCCAATTCAGACTCACTGGGATGGCTAGAGTCAACAAGAAAGACAATACCAAGTGTTGGCAAGGATGTGTAGAAATTGGTGGCCTCCTAAATTGCTGATGGGATTTAAAATGGTTCAATTATTTTGAAAAAAGTTTGGCAGTTTCTTTAAATGTTCATAGACTTACCGTATAGCCCAGAAATCTCACTCTTAGGTATCTAGCCAGAACACATAAAAATGCGTGTACACACCAAAACTTGTACATGAATGTTCATGGCAGCATTATTTACAATAGCCAAAAAGTGGAGAGGACCAAACGTTCATCTGCCGATGACCGAAGGAACATAAAGGGTGTGCCTGTGCAGCGGGACGCCATCTGGCCGCAGAGCAGAAGGAAGCACTGATGCGTGGGCGCCCCCAGAAACGTGGTCGGTGACAGAAGCCCATCACAGGGAGCATTCATTGTGGTGAGTGTGGAGAGACAAACAGTAGATTCGTGGTTGCCTAGAGCAGAGAGTGGGGATGGAGAATGACTGTAGATAGAAGAGTGTTTTTAGGGTGATGAAAGTGTCCTAAAATTAGATTGTAGTGATGGTTGCACAACTCCATAAATTTATAAAATGTTGAATTCTACACTTAAAATAAGTTTTTATGGTATATAACTTTTATAGTATGTATTGATATTACTTATCAATATTGGCTATTTAAAAAAATCAAAGGAAACATGATGTTAATAAGAAAGTAATTAAAACATTTGTGGAAAAATCTTATTATGTAAATAAGATTATAATTTTACCAAATTTCTATTCTTTTTTTTTAAAGATTGTATGTATTTTTTAGAGAGAGGGGAAGGGAGGGAGAAAGAAAGAGAGAAACATCAATATGCAAAAAAGCATCAATAGGTTGTCTCTCACACACCCCCAGCTGGGAGCCTGGCCCACAGCCCAGGCACGGCCCTGACCGGGAATTGAACCATCAACCTTTTGGTTTGCAGGCCAGCACTCAATCCACTGAGCCACACCAGCCAGGGCTAAATTTCTATTCTTAGTATTGCATCTATTTTATCTGAATGACCTGTAATATGGTCATTAGGATGTTAAATATGAATAATGTTTTTATTTTGCTAAAATTTTATTATGCAAAAAGCAGTTTGTACTTATTTCAGCTTGTGTGGTGTTAGATCAGAATATGTTTCCTCAGGGAGTCGGTGTCCTGTAGGACTCTGTGCGCTCAGATCCTACACCTTTGGCTTGGCAGTTTAAAAATAGAGTTGAATTGTCATAGAGTTTATGTTTTAAAGTTGTAATAATTTTAAGGTACCATTTTGGTTACAGCTGATAGAATATTGTATAAAATGAAAACTAAAACAGCTAAGTATTGCATTAGGTTGTATATAAGTCAGTTTCAGATGTTTTATAAATTCAGCCTGTGCATAAATTGAATTTCTTTTATAAATTCACATGTATAAACAGTGAAGTTTATTGTTCCATAAGATTTTATATTTCTTCTTTTTTTCAATCGTCTAAAATATTTTCACGAGAGGAGGCTGTGCCAGAGATGATCCTTCACCTCCAAAGTGCTTTTGCATCTTGTGCTCTGGGGGGGCTGGATCAGGACATGACCACTGCAGATTCCACGAGAACATCGACTCTGTCATTGTTAGACTCTTTCGTGAAGAAAATCTCATCTCCCTGGTTTAAGGGTTGACAGGGCAATGCTACTCCTGAATCATCCTTATGTGCCCTGAAAATGCTTTGCTGAATAGGAGTCAGGCTTTCGAGGAGTTCTGGTGAATTTTGTCCCTAACTCCATGACAAATGACCCATGAGCTTCCTAAGGGACAGCACCCTCAACCATTGGGAGCGACAGACCTGCACAGGAGAGGCACTGACAGCAGAAGGGGTTTGTGAGCCAAGCACCAACAGTTAGAAAAGGGCCTGGACAAAGTGAGCACACAGGAGTCACGTAACCCTGGAAAGCAATGTGCCAAAGATCAGCCCCCAGAGCTGGCACTGCACCTGACTTGGGCCAGAGGGGTGTGGCTGGTGGCAGCACCGGGCACTGTGCTGCATTTACCTGCGGTCTAGTTTTTAGCTTCAGCACCTTCTTAGAAATGATACTGTAGCCACAAACCTGGATGACCCAGCCACGCATACATATCAGGAGGGCACAGGCGGCAGCAAATCCTGGTGCTCAGGCAGCAAGCACTGCCTGTCACTTCCCAGCCTGGCTCCCCTTCTGGCAGCCCCAGGGCTGCTTCCACCACAGGCCTTTGGGCTTCTTCTGCCTCCGAGACGAGGACTGTGACCGACACGCTGTGTGAATTCATTGCTGAGCTTCATTTTCACAGACACCTCCTCTCTGGTCTCTCCGATGGAGGGATTCTATCTTGTTTTTAAGAAAGAGGATTCTGGGTTGGAAAACATTCTCCACGTGCAGGAGTCCGGGTCTGAGTTCAGGCCTCCTACAGATCCCGCCTGGCCCCAGCTGGAAGGCTCCAGAGCACACACTGGTGATCATGATATAACATATATACCATACATATACGCACATTAGTAATAACACTATAACACATGTACAAGGCCTGTCCAGAAAGTACCCAGCCATGTACTGTGAAAAAGAGAGACATTTATCGAAGAAGATACAGGAAGGATACAAAAACATTGTACACAGGACAATGACGCCTCAGTCCCCTTCAAAGTAAGCACCTTGGGACCTCACACAGTTCTCCCAGTCACTGTCATCTGCCCTGTCATATTTTCCTGAATCTCATTGGTGGTCTGAAATCTCTTCCCTTTCAAAGCTGATATTAGTTTTGGGAAAAGCCAGAAATCACAGGTCTCTAAATCTGGGCTGTAAGGGAGCTGAGTCACTTAAGTGATTTGATATTTTGCCAAAAATCTCTGCACGAGACTTGGTGCATGAGTGGGGATGTTGTTGTGGTGAAGCTACCGATCACCAGTTGCCCACAGCCGTGTCCTTCTGAATCCTCTGAATAGTTTCTGCAGAGGAATGTTCAAGCTTAATGCAAAATTTGATGGAGATTCCTTGCTTGACTTGCTCATTTTTTTTCAATTTTATTCATTTTCAGAGAGAGGGGAAGGGAGGGAGAGGGAGGAAAGCATCGATGTGAGAGAGAAACATCAGTTGGTTGCCTCTTACAGGCCTCCAGCCAGGGACCAGGCCCAAAACCAAAGCATGTGCTCTGACTGGGAATTAAACCAGCAACCTCTCAGTTCACAGGCCAGTGCTTAATCCAATGAACCACACCAGCTAGGGGATGCTCAGTCACTTTGAATGCAGTGGCCACACAGTACACATGCTCACTCAATGGTGTCCCCCGCCCCCACTGACTAGTATGGTGAAGTTGTCACAGTTCACACATGCACATTCCAGTCCACTCTCCTTGGCTGCTAGGTTACACTGAGGTCCGCAAACTGTTCTTGTTATGTTAACAATGGTTGGACTTTTCCCAGACAGACCTTGTATGTACATTAGTAGTGATGTAACATACACAGACACATGTACACAGCTTACTGTGTGTGCAAAGCACTCTTTCAAGCACTTTACATATATTGGCTCGACTCTCATAAAAACTCTGAGACTGAGGCAGGAGTGGTTAAGTTAGCTGCTGAAGATCGTAAGCTGAGAGTTGGCGGAGCTGGATTGAGGACCTAGGTCTGCCTCCAGAGTTCATGCTCTTACCTGCCGTTGATGGATGATTGTTCAAATAATACTGTGGTCTATTATTTATGTGGTAATAATAATAGTGATTTCTTCTTATTCTCACATGGAATATATACTTAGGTCTTACTGAAAGTGAATTATTATCCCAGAATTTTCTCCACCTCTCAAAAACACTGCTAAGAAGGCGATACTGAATGTCACGTCCTATGAAGGAATATTTATATCAGTGTTTATTTAATTCTCAGAATTCCTCGTGTGAAGTGTGGGGGACCAAGCTCCGCACTGAGGGTCAGAGGACCCGGATTAACTGACTCCACATTGTACCTCCTGTTCCTTGAGAAATTGATTTTGATTCTCTGGACCCTGGCCTCTTCATTTGTGAAGTGGAGTAGTAGCATCACAGAATTGTAAGGATGAAATGAAACACATTAAAATAATTTGGAAACCCCAAAGTAATATACAAATGTGAGATGTTATTAATCTCCTGGCCCCTGGTCCCCTCAAAATACTTATGTCTGAGCAATATTATGGCTTAATAATTTGAATGGCCTTGATCCAGAAGCCCTATTTCAAGAGAAGGCTTGGAAAGGATCCCTAAGTTGATTCTGACCTACATCCAGGTTATGGGGCTGTGGCTGAAGGAGCAGCTGAGCTCTCTGCTCTGGGGAGCAAAGATACCTACTAACTGCCTTTGATGAAAGTCCAGCTCCAAGTTCTTCACTTGGTGGCTGGACTCGGTCCTCACGACAACCCTGGTGATGAGGTCCCACCATCCTGTCTTTATGGACGGACATCAGCACAGAGCACGAGCCCCTGAGCACAGACACAGATGGCGAAGAGGCTGCTCCCCAAGCCCAGAGCAGAGCCAGGGGTGGCACGGGCAGCCTGGGCACCTGTAGTGCTGGGGCAGAGCTTTAGCAAAGGGGTCTGGACACATACTGTTCAAGTGGTTAAGTTAACAAAAATTAGACACGACAATATTATTGCCATTATCGTTTTAGGCTAACATCACTCAAAGTGCTGTAGGATCGGCAGGTTCAGGGTTCCCGTACACTGGCGGTGTGGAAACCACTGCAAATGAACCGTTAATGTTGAGTCTGCCCAACGAGAAAGACTTCCGCTGGCCAGGAGGGTTGGTGCCTTCACATCCGATGGTCCCTGCCCATGGTCACCGTCACCTTGCCACCCCTGGTCTCATCTCACTCACTACAAGGACTCTCCATCCTCTCCCTGTCTCAATGCTGCCTTCTCACCTGTGACCTGTCTCTGCCTTCTTCTCCTCTGTCACCTCCCCGCCCCCCCAGGAGAATTTCTGGTCCATGTGTCCGGTCTGCTCCACAGGGAGGAGATGGGTTTTTGACTGGTAGATCATTTGGAACTCTTACAGTTGCCATCTTAAGCCACTGCTGACTTCCTAACTGGAGGGCTGATGCCACAGCCCTCTGCTAAGCCCCACATTCCTTCCAGAATTCTCAGCCAAGAGCCCTGCTGCTGCTGTAGACCTTATGCAAGTATATTTGAGCTATTCCTGCTGTTCTTTTGTTTAGAGGTGGGAAGTGGGAGGGAGCTGGTGAAGAGATGGGTGGAATGTGGAGGAAGCAGGGCAGGGTGGGGGTGGTGATAGGATAGAATTTTGCTTCCAGAGGCGCTGAAGCCTATTTGAAATACCGATGCCTGTGAGGAGGGCACAGCCTACCCTTTGTTGGGCTTTCAGAGGGGCTATTTATACATCATGGTCTCTGTTTCAGGGCTGCCTCCTATATTGGTGACACTCCTGCTTTGCAGAAGTGGTGCTTAAAAAAGAAAGTAGTAATTATTAATGGTACGCCCAGATGTGGGGACAGAAGGAACTCAGAAGTTCACATAAGCATTCTATTTGCACTGCTTCGGGGGAAGCTGGATCCCTCTTCATTTCTAGCTGAAACAAGGTTCTTGGAATAATTAAAGGAAGACTTTAAGGACAAACCGACAGTAACCAGAGGGGAGGTGGGGGAGGATAATGGGGAGAAAAGGGGAAGGGTTTTCGGGAACATGGATGAAGGACACATGGACAAGACCGAAGGGGGTAGGATCAAGGGTAGGGAGTGAGGGGGCAGGGATGGGAGACAACCGTGCTGAACAACAATAAAAAATGTGGGAAAAAAGAAAACAAAAAGACTTTCGTGCTCCTGAAACCCACCCCTCGCCTGGGTTTTGGATCCCTATTCTGACTTCGCCCTGTGATGCTTTCAGCTTCGTGCTTCCCAGGAGCTGGGGTGGGCAGGGGGAGGGAGAAGCTGTAGACTGAAATATCTGATCTTAAAAGCAACCTTTTCTTCTCAAGCTTTTGAATTCTTTGCCTTCTCCCTCGTGCCTAGTTCAGCAGTTAATTTACCAGAACCTGTAGATTTAATACCAAGTTCTGAGGACACAACTGGGGCTGAATGGCAGACCCCAGGCGAGACCAGCCTCAGAGCTGCCAGCTGTCCAGCTCGGCCGCTTGACCCTCAGAACCACGAGGGGTACTGAAATGCCGGCCCTTTTAAGCCACTAACTTGTGGAGTGGTGTGTTATATAGTAATAGATAACCAAAACATAATCCATTATACTAATATTCAGGAAATATGACTCTTTTAGAAAGTATAAAGGTAACACTTAGCAAAATCTAGAAAGCTATATATGTCCTTTGAAGTAGAAATCCTACTCCTTTAGTATTATCTGAAAAAGTTATTTAGCAAGCAAAAAAACTGTAAGCCTGAACATTGTTCATTATAGCATTATTTTTGTTAAAACTTACAAATCCTATAAGGGAGCGAAAATTCACCACAGGTTTACTCAATTACGATACACCAATACTTGGGACTATGGATCTGCTCTTTGAAATGACACAACTGGACCCCTTTCCTGCGACTCAGCCACTCAGCCTGGGGAGTGGGGGGCCGCAGCACCAGGCTCCGTGGTCTCACCCCGCCTGTCCCTGCTGCGCCCAGAGAACAGACGGCATCAGCCAGCCCATGTCCCTGGAGCAGGCTCGGCCTCCATGGGTGGCCACGCTGGGCACGGGAGGCCCCAGATTTGCCCACCACCGTGTTCACTAGGGACAATATACCCCCGAAGGGGCCGCTCTGAGGCTTGCCCTGGAGACTGGCTTTCTGGGCACAAGAAGCAGCCTTGTCAGTAAGGAAGACACTGAGGTAGTCGGGTGAAAGGAGCTTGGGATGGTATCTGAGGAAGGCTCGCCTGTGTCCAGTTGCCGCAGGCGGAGCTCCTGCTCCTTTAGATCAAGGTTCCCGTGCCCCATTTTTGCAACTCAGAGCTCTGTTGAGCATTGTGGTTTATGATTACTGTCCTCAAAACCCACTTGAAAACAAGAAGCCCCTCTTAACCTGTACACACAGCTGAAGTCCTTCCCCTAATAAGTGCTAATAATAATAAGTCTTGTGTAGTCCTTGTCAGTGAGCTCACAGCTGCAGGTGGTGGAAGTGGATTCAAACCCCACTCTGTCTGACCCAAGAAGCTGAGGTTAACCACGTGCCACGAGTGCCGCAGGTGCGTGTGCCTGGCCCTGCGTGAGGTACGTGCCATGTCGTTACTCCTTCTTACCGTCACCTGAAAGGTGTTCCGTGTCTCCGTTTCCCAGATGAGAGAGTGGGGCTTAGAGAGCCTGATGTCATAAGGCTGCAAACCATAGGCTCAGAAATCTAAGTCCCCTCGGTCCGACTCCTGTGCCAGCTCTTTCCCGCTGCCCTGCGAGGCCTTTCTGGCGAAGTCGGTATCAACGTGGAGGCAGGAATCCACCCTGTGTGAGTCAGAAGTGAAGTTGTTTTGGAGATAGACATGGGATGTTACAGCTGGGTGAAATGCTTCTCTCGCAGGTTTTCCAATGCCGGGGTCCATGGACAACCAGCTGACTTGGGGTGGGTAGTGCATGAGCCCTGGATTTGGGGGTGCTCTATGACCCCCTAGATTTGTCTGCAGATGAAGAAACTGAAGCCCCCAATGGTGACTTGACCTGCCCATGGTCACAGAACCAGGTGGTGAGAAGCTGAAGCCCTCAGACAAGCCTCTCCTTTCAGCAAAATGAGTCGTTCTCCCCTGGGGGCCCGGAGAACTGGCTCTGACTGCTCCCTCTGCTTGCATATCTGGTGGTCAAGCCTGCATTTGTCGCAACCTTGGCACTGATACATGAGCTCTGGCTTCTGGAACGGGAAGGTGGGCACAGGCTCCTGATGCCTGTGCTTTCCTGTGGTTTCATCCATCCCAGAAACAGGGAGCCGATGGTTCCGTGTGAAGGAGTGGGGTGCAGGGCTAAGAGGGCCGGCCAAGGTCTAGAAGCCTGTTCATAAGTCGGAACATTCTGCTTGTAGGAAAGCAAGCCTTATGAGTGTATTTACTCCTGATTCTGTAACTGCCTCACTGCCAGTGAGTGAAGATGTCTAGGGAGAGCACAGCTACCAGGACCCCACACACCTGAGCTGGTGAGGCAAGGAGCAGGGGAGGGAAAGGCCAGGTTTCCCCTGGGAGGGAGGTGTCGTCCTCCTGGAACCAGACCCAGGAAGGCCTGGGGACGCATGGGGAGCCAAATCTCCCACCTGCCCACTGTGTGTGGGGGCCTGCACACAACTGGCACGATGTAGTCACTTCTGTGTTTAAACAACCAAAGCCAAACACTGTAGAAGGGGCTTGCCCCAGGAGATGCAGGGCGATGGCAGCCACAGTGTTTAGCTTCCGTCCTCAAGGGTCTGTGGTGATGGACACGGGCAGGCCCAGATCCAGCCTATCTGACGTGGAGACAGCCAGCTGCTGAGTGGCTGAGGGCTCGAATCCCGCTTGCCCACGGGCTGTGCAGCACAGGCAGCCCCACGGTGGCTGGCGCAGGAGCTCCCCGCAGCCCTCCTCGGGACTGACTGCCCAGTCACATGTCCTGGTGTGCACACAGAGCACACTCCCTGGTCGTTTTAAGTGGAGCTATTTCCATTGAGTGGGACTAATAAAGTGGCATTTCTCACCTGCATGACGGTAAAGCATTGCATCTGGACCTGCTGCTCCCTGTCTACCCTCCTTCTAGTCTGTTCCCCACCTGGCAGCCAGAATGTGTGTGCATGTGTGTGTAAAACATACGTAACCTACAACTCATCATCGTAACTGCTCTAAGTGTCCAGTTCAGGGGCATTAAGTACATTCACGCCACTGTGGGACCATCACGACCCTCCGCCCACGGAACCTGTGCACCTTCTCCAGCAGAGACTCTGTCTTCATTACGTGGCAACTCCCCACTCCCTCCCACCCAGCCCCCGGCAGCCGCCTTCCTGCTTCCCGTCTCTGTGATCCTACTGTGCTGGGCTCCTCACGTACGGGGTCGGCCAGTATTTGTCTTTTTGTGTCTGGCTTGTTTTGTGTAACGTAATGTCCTTGAGGTTCACCCACGGTCTCTGTTTCCGTGGCACTGCCTCCAGGGTCCCTCCCACATGAGGAGGGCAGGTCAGCTTCTCTCGGGGCTCCCTCCTCTTTCTTCCTGGCACAGCTCACATCTGTCACCATGTATCTGGTTCTGTGTTTGAGACCTGCTTCCGCCACTAAGCTCCATGCCTGGGGTTTTGTACACTCTGTATTCCTAGTGTTGCAGAAAATAACTCACACGTGGGAGAGATGGCGGAGCACGATCCTTTATCATGTGCACGGGCTCAGAGGAGAAACCCCAAATTCTGAGCCCCGAACTCTGAACTCCTGGGGTTTAAATAGCCCCGGTCTTCCTACCTAGTGGGGAAGCAAGGTTACAGAAGCTAAATGCGGAAGTTAGGTCTAGCTACCTTGTTGGGAACCGCCATGACTGGTATCAGAAGCTGAAACCCCCGCCTAGGCTAAGGCTAAGGGAACGCCCTTGGAACCGTAAGCCAGCAAGGAGACAAGGGCTTGTCTCACTGGCAGGAATGCTGCTTCTGCTGCTTTATTCATAACTGAACCCCCAAAAGCTTGGTCGGTTAGCCAAAGACGGGTAAGATTCCCCACGGGGGGAACGACCTAAGGCAGGCACGATCACTTTGGGAGGCCCCCCAAAAGAAGGACTTGGGGGCTGCAGCAGAAGAAGGTGACGGACCCTCGCTCCTTGGCTTTGACATAGCCTGAGTTCTCATCATCTGGGAGAAAAATCTCCTTATTGCCTTAGTTCCCATCTAAGCCTGAAACAATGACAGGGTGGTGCAGCTCTGTGCTGAAAAGGGCGGATTCCTTGGGTGATCAGGCCTAAGAAAGAACATGTAAATTACTGTGAAACCTTCTTTGTTTAAGAATGCTCTCAGTTGAATGAGAAGGGTCCAAGGAGGAAGTTGGTTCCTCAAAGTCTTACAGCTCTTTGACCCTGACTCAATAGACCAGCAGAATTCCTTATTTTCTATAGTTCCTTACTTCCCACTGATAAGTACTATACTTTACCTGAATTATTATGCAAAATAAGCCCAATAAAAGCAAGTGTGGACGGTAAATCAGGGCCCTCCCCACTAGGGGGTGTGGCCATTCTGTCCCTACTTCCCCACAGGACCTAGTTGTCTCTGTGCATGTGTGTGTGTTTGTTTCTCTCGTGTTTTTCGGCGAGCCATCCACAGCGTTCCGTGGTCACTGCTGGCTGGTGACCCACGGGCAACACTACCTTATATGGGAAACAAAGGAACAAAGCACAGGCGCTCAACACAGCGGTTGCCCATTACCTTCCCCCCTTTGATGCTATAAGGTGTTTTTACCCCTTTAGCATCACTAATACCTGGCTATAAGGCTGAGGTCCTTGGGAGGGTTACAACTGCTGATACTGGTGTTGGTACTGCTGGAGGGCTAGCACTTTGGTGGCTGCCCTACGAGTCATCATGGCCTCCAGGAGTTGGACCAAGGTCCAGAGGATGCAGGGTCCCATATGCCTGACACCTCCAGGTCTGGTACTTTATGGTCCTGGATGTTACTCCAGTCCGGTATACCTTCCCTCCCCAAGTGCAGAGGGATTGCTGTGACTGAACGTAACCTGACGGCATGTCAGTGCAGGAGCTGAAAGCTGACCCTGGGAGATAGTAAGAGACCACTCTACCACTGAGCATAATCCTACACCCGGGGGTATTACATTTGCTGGCTGGGGCTGAGACAGGGGCTGCATTTGTTAAGTGAAGCATACAATAAACCCAAATGCAGAGACCGAACAGAGATAAACTATTCCTAGGGTGATTCGCTTTGCGGGATTCCATTCTGCAGGGGTTACAGTCACTAGTCCAATTCCCAATGCTCCTTCGAAGGTGTCAATCAAAGTCAGGTACCCTGCGGAACAATGGTCCATTCCTTGGTGTCTTCTTTATTGGCTGGTGTCCTCCGGTGCCTCAGCGTCGGTATTCTAGGTGCAGGCCTAGTCTTTGGGTCCTCAGGATCTGCTGCTGTTTTGGCACAGCTGTAGTGGATCCAAGGGGTGACTCCTGCAACCTAGGCAATGCTAGCAGCAGCAAGTTTGTCCAGGGCAGTCCAGTTTCCTGGTAGAATTTAGCTAAGGTTCCATTTTCCGTCCGCGCCCCTGATCGTACTGTGAGTACTTCCCACAAGCCTGGTTGCGGAGCGCTGTGCTGGGCGACGCACCAGAACCCTGAGGGAGCTCGTAGGCTGCTGGGGCAGGTGAACCCGATGGAGCACCGTGAAGGGCCATGACAGAGGACTGCACAGACCGCTGTGGGGGTGCTTCAGATACACAGCGCATGCCCTCTGCAACTCGACGTGAAGAGGAGGAGTGTGTTCAGGATGTGCTTCTGGTGTTCTTTCCTTAATTCAGCCAGGCCCTTCAGCAGCGTGTGTGTTCCCTCCCAGCACCATTCCTGGGATGGGCCACCAGGAGGAGGTTGTCCATGTACTGCAGAATCATCAGGTCCGGCCCCCCCTTAGCAAGGGGCTTCAGGTCTCCTGCTAGGGCTTCCCCAAATAAGGTTGGGGAGCTCTTAAACCCCTGGGGCAGTTTAGTCCAGGTCAACTGAGTCTTGACCGCTGTGTGCAGATCTTTCCATTCAAAGGCAAAAATGGGTTGGCTGGAAGGTGCCACAGGAATGCAGGAGAAGGCATCCTTCAGATCAAGGCAGGTAAACCACGTTGCTGTTGGGGGAAGCTGGCTTAGGAGGGTGTATGGGTTCGGGATGACGAGGTGGAGGGTGATGGCTGCTTCGTTGACAGCCCACAGATCCTGGGTGGGCCGGTACCCACTCCCGTCCAGCTGCCATCATAGGTTTGGGCAGGTGTGGCCCCATGTTATGGAGCCAATCTTCTCTGAGCTCCCACGCAGGTGCCGTAACTCGGGGCGGGGGGGGGGGGGGGCCTGCCCCCCAGTTACATCTTGGGCAGGGGGAGTCTTTCTTTATCTCCCTGGCCCAGAGCATGGCCACAGCTATTTAGCATATCTAAGTGACCAGCCGAAGGCTATAGGTATGTCAAATGACTATGCCATGGATTAGCTGTAAAGCTGTTGCTATACAAAACAGCCCTGCATGTTCTTGCTCTGTGTGTCCCCCCCTTAACTCACACCTGTGGGGGAAGGGGTGAAGACATCTTAAAATCTCCTGAACGGCTTGAGTTCTGGACCCCATTTTAAATGCCCATTTGGGGTCCCCTCTTTTGGCTGCACCCTGTAATAATTTCATTTCAGATATACACCCACTTTAAATTCTTTTAAAGGACAATGGGCGAAAGTCTTATCTTCTTGTAACTGCTTCCAGCTGGAAATGTACATTGTTTTACCTACCATAGGATGGATCAGGGGTGCCCTGAAGGGGGTGGGGGTGCAGCACAGAGGGAGTCCTTCCTGTAAGGGGAAGGACCTTACAGAATCCTGGTCAGTCGGCTGTCACCAGAAAGTCTCAGGCTTGGTGTCCAAAGACTGGCATTACTGGATTGTTGGCATCCTGGTTATATTCTGGAGATGACAGATTTGGAAAGAGTTGGAAGGCCCAATTAAATAATAACCACTAAATCACAAAGGCAGGAACTTAAGTAAAGAACGACTTATCTAGAGGAAGGTGTACAAGGCATGCTACACCTATCCAAAACTCTTGTGGCCCATTATACTTCACTCGAGCTGAGGGGAATATATTAGGATTTCCCTCCTTTCAGATATATGAACCCTTCCTGTCCAAGCCATCAAGACAGAAAAGGGAAAATCAGTTTTAAAGTGAAGCCCACAGATCACCCAAACTGCTTACCAACCCAACCACTCAGTTCAGCCAAACCATTGAGTTTCAGGGGGTGATGATGAAGAATGGGCTCCTTAAGTGAGGCCCATTACCTGGGCAACCAGTCACTCAGGTAATGAAGTCATAGGCATATGTCCTATGACAACAGAAGAGCACACATGTTAATTCACACAATAGTCCCAAAACCAGTCTCTGTGCTCATGAGACTGTCTTTTGGGAAGACATTTACTTGCAGTCTTTTCTGCAATGACATTTACCAATGGCAATTTGACAGGTCCTTCATACCTGTAAATTGCACATCTTTGATGATATTACAAACCCAGTTTTAACTTTCAAATGAAAAGAAACTTTCAAGACAGTTAGCTGTGTCATTCTGGTGTCCAATACTGAGCATTGTGATTTTCCTTGAATAACAATTTTTCTCCTTAAGATCACCCTCACTGTTATTAAAGGGACTACTTTGAGTTTAGTTTTTTATTTTGACTGTGTGTTTGCATAAACACACCAAGAGCAGCCTGGATCACTTATGATCTTTAATTCCGCTTTGCTGGAACTCACACAGGGACCTTTCAGATTGATTTCTCAGTCCGCCCCTCGGGGCACAGAAGCAGAGCCACACATCCCCATCTGGCTTTGCTCGTACCAGTTGTTTCACTCAGATCCTTGAGGCTTCCATTGTGCCCACAGGTTCCTTTTTGGCCATCTTTCAGGAAAGCAACCTTTGTTCCTTCCCTGCCATGGACCATACAACCAACCAAAGTACCAGGCTTTTCTCATGGGCTTACACTAGCTTCGCAAGTCAATCCCAGTTCCTCAGGGCTTTCTGGTGACGACCAGAACCCATACATGCCTCCTTCAGATGTGACATTCCAGTCAAAGTCTTGGTTAATAAAACCACTATTAACAACTGGCCTTATTGGTTTTATGCAAAGAAACCTTATGTCTTCAATCACTCCTTCAGAATGCTAAATTCTGGAGGGATCAGATAGGGAGAAAAATACAAAGCATGAAGGAAAATCTTTTCCCTTCTGATATCTACCAGGCTTTTCAAAGCTTTTACTTCCACAGGCTTTCTGAAACATTCACAAACCTTCTATTTTTTCTTTCAGACAGCTTCTGATATCCACCAAGATTGCATCTCCATGCCTTATACCTTCTATTATTAACTAACACCACGTAATCCCTTCCTAAAACTTTTACTTTTCTATTTATTTTTGCAGTTTCTCACAGACCTTCTTCATTTATATATATATTATATTTTTATTTACTTTCCTACAGAGTGTGAAGTTTCAACCTTCCCTGGAATCCTTAATTTCCTTTTTAGAGCAGATACAGAGCAAAATCCAAAACACAGAGTTACAGAACAATACACAGATAGGGGCATTCTCTTACACCAGTGCATCCATCAGTGCCTCACAGAGACATGCTCCTTCAGGCCCAGTCTTTTGGCAGAGACATGCCCCTTTGCCTCTGGCTGAAGCACTTGTCAGCCCCAAATGACCCTTCCTGGGTCCTGAGTGGCAAAGGCATGCTCCCCGACTGGTTACAGGCAACCTTTCTTAGGTCTTACAGGTGACCTTAAACAGGTGTTCAAGTACAGAGGGTTTCTGATCAGAAACAACACCAATGTTAGAAATTTGCTCTTTTTCCACAAAACCAGAAAACAAATAGTTGAGGTTTCTTTTACTGCAGGTTTAAAACTACATTCTTTTTTTTTTTTAAGATCTTATTTATTTACTTATTTATTTAGTTAGTTTTAGAGAGGGAAGGGAGGGAAAGAGAGAGAGAGAGAAAGAAACATCAATGTGCGGTTGCTGGGGGTCATGGCCTGCAACCCAGGCATATACCCTGGCTGGGAATCGAACTTGCGACACTTTGGTTCGCAGCCCGCACTCAATCCACTGAGCTACGCCAGCCGGGAAAAACTATATTCTTTATACACAATTTTACTCATTCAGATTTAACCATCATTCTCTTTTAATCCTAGTTCCTTTCCCACTCTGGGAAGGACTATACTTAAACTCAGCATGTGGCAGCCAAAAGTCCCTGGCACTACAGGTACCTTCCACTAAAATTCCCTAGATTTGCAGGGACATCCTGCAGTTTTCTGAAGCTCAGACCCTGCAAACACCCTATAGGTTAGATGTTCACCCTTGGACCTCAGTTCATGTCCTTCAGAACCAGAGCCATTCTTATCAGAACCAGTTACACAGAGAACCAGACTGATGCAGTGACCACACAGCAGCAGCACACAGCCCATGATCTGAAGAGAACCCTTAGCCCACTACCTTGCCCAGTTCCAAGATGGCGGTGTCCATGCATGCTGGGTCATCCATGATGGTGACGCCCATGCCTGCTGGGTCATCCAAGATGGTGGCAACCATGCCTGCTGGGTCATCCAAGATGGCGACATCCATGCACGCTCAGTCCTCCATGGTGGGGCACTCACGTGGCTCATCCTCCATTTTACCCAAAATGGCGGCGTACCCACATGGCTTGCTGTCCGATCTCCAACATACATGCAATATAGTGCTGTGGCAGAAACCTCCCCCCGCCCCATGATGAATTCTCCCGATCGGTGCAGACAAGCAAAGGAAAAGGGGACCTTTCGCACGCCCGCCTGGCCTGTGACCAACCCAGGAACCACAGGTGAGGGCCCAATCAGACTCCGTAAGCCTGGCTGGCTCATGGAGTCACAGATACATTCACACACACAGTCACACAGAGTTTACAACTTTTCCTCCCCCGAGTAGGAGACCGATGGTTCGCGCCTTGGCTCAGACTCCTGAATTTTTCCGGTTGAGAGGTGATCAGCCTCTCTCTGGTCTCAGGGCTGGTCCCCAGGGCACTTACCGATTCTGATTTGGTGCCTCCGACAGTTCGTGGTTGTCTCTCCCTCTCTGCCCGGGTCTTAGAGCGGCCAGGTATGCAGCACTGGAGTCTCCGCCCCGGGAAGCCTGAAACCACCGGGGCGCATACTCCTTCCCCTGCGGGAGGGCTCCCCCACCGAGTCCCCAGTCGTTTTCACCGGAGGCAAAATGCCTGCTCGCGTGAGTCGTCTCCCGGTCAGGGAACCAAAATGTTGCGGAAAAATAACTCACACTCAGGAGAGATGGTGGAGCATGATCCTTTATTATGCGCGTGGGCTCAGAGGAGAAACCCCAAATTCTGAGCCCTGAACTCTGAACTCCCGGGGTTTAAGTAGCCCCGGTCTTCCTACCTACGTGGCAAGCGAGGTTACAGAAGCTAAATGCAGAAGTTAGGTCTAGCTACCTTGTATGGGAAACAATGGAACAAAGCACGGGGCTTAACATGGAAGACAGGAGCTCCACACGGCGGTTGCCCGTTACACTAGCACTTAGCAGAATGCCTGGGTGTGTGACAGTACGCACCCAACAAATACGCCTGTGATAAAATAATGAGTGTTAGAAGCGGCGCAGGGATGGAAGCAGCAGACTCAGATTTGAACCTTAGCTCCAAGGACCTTGAGTGAGGCTCTGGGCTTTCCTGGGTTTTAGTTTCCTCACCTGCACCAGGGCCAATCGTATCAATCTTGCAGGCTTGTTGGGAGAAGGAGGAGACTCAAGCAGAGCACGGTGCTGAGGCAGGAGAGAGTCAGGAAGGAAACTCCAGAGGCCCCGCAGGGCTAAGATAAAAGACATCCATACATGACAAAGACCTTCTAAGACCAGTTGTTCCTGTTTTCTGAAATAACTCTGAATCACGGTGGCTCAAAGAATGCACCTGCACACTACCCCTGATTCATTATAATAGCATTATAATGAATTAACTTTGTGGGACTTTCTTCCCCAGTAGCCAATCAAGAAAATCCTGGGAGACCACACATGCGCAGTAGCTTTGAAATGCAACTCCATGTACCTGCGCAAAAGAAGCCCGCCAAAGACTAGCCAGGAAGCTTCTGCCCTATAAGAACAGAATCCCTCCAGCCTACAAGATCAATCTCTGCTCAGAGTTGGCTTGCTCCCATGTTCTGTGGAGTGTACTATCACTTAATAAATCTTCCCTCTTTCTTTATGCTATAAACTCTGTGTGTTTTGTTCAATTCTTTGTCCTCAATCACTAAGAACCTGGTTACCTGTGCCCACCTGTGACAGTTTTTGGTGAGTCAGCCTGGAGAAGACAACAGAGTGGTAAGTCCCCTTTTGCTGCTCTGACATCTGGGATGCCCTTTTCCACTGCCACCTATTTTGGTGAGTCTGATGTTCCCTGATGGAAGGTTGGCTGCTAAATCCTGGGCATAGGTCGGGCAGTTAAAAGCCACAAGGGTGCCCGCCGCTTGAAGGCACCTGTGATAGGATAACTTGGCAGAGTGAGGTTAGCCTTAGTCCCCGCCAGGTACAAGAAAATGTCTGCACAATGGTCAGGCACACTGTGAAAAGCACAAAACACTGCCCCACCCCGTGGCCACTCCCCCAATAGGCATAGTCGGACCTTCCATGCGGGATATCAGTCACCACCTCACCTGCGCTGTGACTTCCTTTTGCAGTCTCCTCATAAGGCTCACAGATAGTCTTTTATGCTCGTCCTCCCCAACTGACTTTTGGCCTTTATTCCTTCACTCATACCCCACTTGCCTTTTGTATACGAAGGGTTCTTACTGTCTTTGTACCCAGAATATTTACCTTGGGGTCACTAATAGTCCCATCACTAAGTATAGTTGCAGGAATGAGCCACTCCCATCTTTGGCATGTGTATACTATCATTGTAAGCAGCAACATTGCCCAGAACTGCTTAACAGGCGCCTGCTGGTCACTGGTTACTAGAATGGCCATGTGGAGCCACTCTTACCTAATTAGTTGAATTTGGAATTCTAAGGTGATTTACTTGTTCCTATAAGGGTATTTTAATTTCTCCTCTCAGTCCATTGTCCCTCTGTGAGATCCACCTCCAGTATGAAGGGTGGTGGTTTAGACATCTCTTGAGGTCCCTTCTGGGAAATTTCAGACGCAGGTACAATTTCTTAAAGCTCTGGAAAATTAGATAGAATATTTAAGGGTCTTCTTTGTGATCTGGAAAAGAGTCATCTTATAATAAGATCATCTTGGTGCTCCTTTTAATGGTTTACAGGGCCAGAAACTATTTTTCTAGTAAGACACTTCCTTTGCCCCAGATGTGAAAGCTTACAAAAAAATGAGGGTCTCCATAAATGGAGAATACAGAAATGGAAATGTACTCAGGTCACAAGGGTAGAGTCTGGGATTGTCAGGATTATAGGCAATTGCTCAAGAATGCTGGACTGGTTCCTTCCCAACAGTTCGTTGCAGCCTGGACACTCAGTATAGGACTATGAATCCTGCAAATGGTGTCCAGGGAACTCAAAATCTCTGAATTAAAGAGAAAGAAACAGAAGTAGACTGTGGTGATCCTCTCAAGTCTTTTAGATTTCTGTCAGCCAATACTCACTAGAATCTCTTTTGCCAGAGACATCTGGTAGTTTGGTGGGATCCCAGGGGACACCCATGGCTCACTAGGAAACCTCCTGAAGCAAGCAAAGAGGGACACCTCTAAATTGCAAAGGAGTATCTTTATGTTTCTTTTCCTTCTTTAGGATCACTGCAGTCAAGATGGGAACTATACCTTCCATCCCTTCCAAATTACCATTGGGTTGCATTCTTAGTAACTGGGATAAATTTGACCCAAAAATTTTTAAAAAGAAGAGATTAGTTTTCTTTTGTAACACTGTTTGGCCTCAATATAAATTAGAGGATGGAGAGATACGGCCTGAGAATGGGAGCAGGAATTATAATACTATCCTACAGGTAGCTCTATTCTGCAGGAGGGAAGGCAAATGGTCTGAAATTCCTTATTTGCAGGCATTTATGGCTCTGTATCAAGATTCCTCATTTTGCTCCAGCCCCACCCTGACAAAACCTACAGGCCCAAGTGTTGATCAATTAGAAGATACCCTTCTTAGCTCCCCACCTGTCTCTCAAGGGAGATTAAGGGAACCCCAGAGTTCTGGAGTCTCTGCCCCTGCCTTAGAGAGAGCGACCTCTCCACCACCTTATGCTATGGACAACCTAAAGCCACCAGCTAAGGAAAAACTCAGCCCCACAGGACATACTTAAATGGAAAGGTGAAAGTTTTGGAAAGAAGTTATGTGGTGTTAGTAATGGAAAGTATAAGGCATAGAGATGCGTCTTGGTGGATATCAGAAGGAAAAGGGTTTTCCATCATGCTTTGTATTTTTCTCCCTAACTGATCCCTCCAGAATTTGGCATTCTGAAGGAGTGAGTGATGACGTAAGGTTTCTTTGCATAAATCCAATAGGACCAGTTGTTAATAGTGGTTTTGTTAACCAAGACTTTGACTGGAATGTCACGTCTGAAGGAGGCATGTGTGGGTTCTGGTTGTCACTAGAAAACTCTGAGGAACTGGGATTGACTTGTGAAGCTAGCAAAAGCCCATGAGAAAAGCCTGGTACTTTGTTGGTTGTGTGGTTCATGGCAGTCTTTCCAGGGAAGGAACAAAGGTTGCTTTCCTGACAGATGGCCAAAAAGGAACCTGTGGGCACAATGGAAGCCTCAAAGATTTGAGTGAAACAACTGGTACAGGCAAAGCCAGATGGCAGATGTGTGGGCTCTGCTTCTGTGCCCTGAGGGGTGGACTGAGAAGTCATAGTTCCAGCAAAGCGGACTTAAAGATCATAGATAATCCAGGCTGCTCTTGGTGTGTTTATGCAAATGAACAGACAAAATTAAAAACTGGACTCAATGTAGTCCCTTCAATGACAATGAGGGTGACCTTAGGGAGAAAAATCGTGGATCAAGGAAGATCACAATGCTCAGTATTAGATATCAGAATGGCACGGCTAACTGACTTGAAAGTTTGTTTTCATTTAGAAGTTGAAACTGGGTTTGTAATATCACCAAAGATGTTCAATTACAGGCACTAAGGGCCTGTCAAATTGCCAGTATTAGATGTCATTGCAGCAAAGGCCTTGCAACTGGATGTCTTCCCAAAGGACAGTCTCACAGGCACAGAGACTGCTTGGGGATTGTTGTGTAAATTAACCTGTATGTTCTTCTGTTTTCATAGGACATATGCCTATGACCTCATTGCCTGAGTGATTGCTTGCAATATAAACCTCACTCAAGGAGCCCATCTTCATCATCACCCCTTGAGACTCAACAGTTTGGCCAAACTAAGTGGTTGGTTTGGTGAAAGGTTGGGGCAGTCTGTAGGCTTCACCTTGAACTGATTTTCCCTTTTCAGTCCTAATGGCTTGAATAGAAAGGGCCCAGAAATCTGAAAAGAGGGAAATCCTAAAATATTCCCCTCAGCCTGAGCTAAGTATAGTGGGCCACAAGGACTTTGGATAGGTGTAGCATGCCTTATACACCTTCTTCCAGATAAGCTTTTTTTTTTTTAACCTAAGTCCCTGCCTTTGCCATTTAGCAGTCATGATTTAATTGCGCCTTCTGACTCTCTTGCCAAATCTGTCACCTTCAGAACACGATAAGGATGCCAACTGTCCAGTAATGCCAGCCTTTGGACATTGAGCCTGCAAGTTCCTGGTCACAGTCCAATGACCTGGATTCTGTGAGGTCCTTCCCTTCACAGGGACACCCTCTATGCTGCACCCCCTGGCTCTTTCAGGGAACCCCTGACCCAAGGGTAGGTAGGACGACATCCATGTCCAGCCGAAAGTAGCTACAAGAAGATGAGACCTTTACCCATTGTCCCTGGATACGATTATAAAGTTGTATATCTGAAAGAGATTTGTAGGAGGGTGCAGCCAGGGAGCCCCTAAAAGAAGGATTTGTAATGGGGTCTAGAACTCAAGGTGTCCAGGAAATATTAGAAAGATATATGGGATGTCCTCACCCTCCACCACAGGTGTGAGTTGGGGGAAGGGACACATGGAGCAGGGCCATTGAGAGCTGTTTTGCATAGCAATAGCTTTGCAGCTAACCTCTGGCCTGGTCATTTAGCATATCTATAACCTTTAACTGGTTGCATGGATATGTTAAATAGCTGTGGCCATGCTCTGAGCCAGGGGGATGGAAGGAACTTCCCCCCAAGATGTAACTGGGAGGCAACTCCTCCTAGTTACAGCACCTGCATGAGAGCTTGGAGATGACTGGCTCCACGACATGGGCCACCCCTGTGCAGACTCATGGGTGGCAGCCCAGTAAAGCTGGAAGGATATTTAAACCCAGACTCGGCAGCCACTGAAAAGGGAGCCACATGGCTATAGCTATGTAAGGAAGGGAATATGCAGCTGTGGCAGTGAGGTGAACCATGTGGCTTTGGCCAGAGTGGGGGGATGGACACTCCCCCTCCGCCGCAGCCATGAGAAGAATCACCATGTGGCTTTAGCAGAGAACCACCATGCAGTTTTAGCTGGAGATACCGGCAACACAGCTGATGGTGCTGGGAACTGAGGGAGGCCTACCAGCCGAGCACAGATTACTGGGAAGAACCGGGAGCTGCCTGAGCCATGGACTTCTATTTCTTTCCCTGAGATATGGTACCCCAGACTGGGCAAAGAGGGGAAGGGAGGACTGTGTGTGTTTGTGGGTGTTTTAAGGGACTTTGGGATTTTGACGAAGACATTAAATCATTACTTTTAGTCTGTATAACTTGAATAAGTAATTCCTTTCCTTTTTACCAATCTCTAACATGGAAAGCTATAATTCTCTGGTGATGAGCAAGGCAAACCTAGTGCAGGGGGACCCCAGGAGAAACGGGGATCAATTCAGTGGCATTGTGGGACCCTCTTCCCTGGTTGTCATTCAGGGAAAATCATGGGAGACCACATGTGCAGTAGCTTTAAAGTAATACAACTACTTGCACATGTGTAGTAAAAGCCCACCAAAACTAGCCAGGAAGGATCCACCTATAAGAATAAAGTCCCTCCAGCTAATGCAGTCAATCTCTGCTTGGAGTTGGCCTGCTCCCATGTTCTCTGCTATGAACTCTGGGTGTTCGGTTCAATTCTTTGTCCCAATCACCAAGAACCTGGTTACCTTTGCCCACCTGTGACAGTGTCTCCCACATAATTGGAGCTCAGCAATGGCACTGCCCTTCTCTCTTAGCACCAATCCAGTCTGATGTGGGCTAAGGCTATGAATGTGCTTGTTCCTGTAAATGCTCCGAATTGCACTACTCACATGTGAGGGGGCATGCTCCCTGGAGAGAAGGAAGATTGGATAGGTTATGAGGCTCTGGGAACCTCATGCGGCCCAGAGACCCTCTTTGCAAGTCCTGAACCTCCTAACTTGTCTCTGTCAGCAATTCTACTGCCTGACCTTATTCTGAGCCATAGACACTGATATGTCAGTGGGGATGGGGCAAAGATGCAGAGGGTGGAGGGGTAGCTGGAAATCCTTTCCAGAATTCAGTAATTTGGCCACTGAAGTCTCCCATCAGGAGGAAGACTTGGTATGATTGTGTAAAATAACCAGTGGTTGGGGACATTTTTTCTTTTGTCCCTGTGCTGTTCTCAGCAGGCTGAGCTGGGGCCTGCAGCATTAGCCTGCTCAGAGAGCATTCCCCTGGGGTGGTCCTGGGCATCACTAGAGCAAACATTAGTGCCAACACACAGTCGATGGTAGAGTGATCGCTCCCACTGGAAACGCTGGAATGGAGCCCAGCAAGCATTGGCCAGGTGAGAGGAAAACTATAAACTTGTTTTTCTAGATTCAGACACTTCTTTTCAGATTCAGCACGGAAAATGGCCCTCCCATTATGTGGGACACCTCCCCCAGGATTTCCTCTTTAAATATCAGCTGGGTCAGGTTCCATCTATGCAAATCGTTTTCAGCAGTTATTCTGCTTTTCATTAACATAATGTCTCATGGGCCTTCACCCTAGCCTCTCTCTGAAACATTTCACAGGCAAGAGAAAGAAGCTCAATGGGGGATGGGGAATACCTGCCTCTTTGTGAAAGAGGAAGAGTTTCATTCTCCTCTCCTCTGGCCGCGCTATCATTGTATGCACTAGCCACATCTCAGAAGCTTTATTTTTCAATTAAGAACAAGGTAAAGCTGAGATTAACTACTTCTGGATTGAGAAGCCCCAAAATTTCAAGGGAGTTCTGAATTCCCCCTGTAGCACCCTCTGCACAGTGCTATTGCTGTTATCTAGGAAAAGGCCCCTAAACGCCACTTTTTCAGTTTGTCACTCGATTTGCGTGCACACATGGATCGCCCTTGGATTCTGTGTGGGGTACCCTCAGCTAGCCTGTCTCTCAATCCACCCTTTCTTTGTATCAACACCATCCCAGCACTTGGTAGTGTGAACTCTGAGAGACAAAAAAAAGACACCTACTAACAATGGCTCCTGGTGACTAACTGGACTCAAATTTAAAAACAACAACAACAACAAAAAAAACAGAGGCCACCAAACAAACAAACAAACCAAACCAAACCAGAGGTTACCAGCCATTTCTGCACAGGGGCCTCTCACTCAAATCACACTTCACCGAGAAGCCAGCACTCAGCTACACGCCTCTGCACCATGTTCCTGCTAGCTGAGCCAGTCCTTATAAAGCAGTTCCTGGAATTCTATTACAACCAATAGGACTGAAACTTTCCCCATCCAATCATAGCTGTGAAGTGCTACCCAATCAAAGCAGCTCTATTCAGACCAGTCAGGACAGTGTCTTTTGGACCAATCAAATGGCAAAAATTTGGAGTCCTCATTTGCATGAAGATGAACCAATTGGGGACCAGGAGTGGGGATTCCTGTCCATATAAGCCAGCTCCCCTCTGGCTCCAGAGCACACTTTTCTTTATGTTGAAGATGGAGGACCTTCTCCTTGGCTGGGCTGAAACACTTAGGATGTTTCAGGGGAGCAGAGGAGAACTGTGTAGCTGCAGAGGGGCTTAATGCCAGGGCCTCCTGGCCAAAGAGCTGTGGCACAGCCATGCTGGTTTTCACAGCTGTGCTCTCCACACCTGAGTTGTTTTGCCCTGGATAAAGTTTCCTTCTTCACTGCACTTAAAATTTGGAGATTCCTGTTGGCTTTGAATGGACGCCAAACACCTTTGGAGCACACAGGGGACACTCAACCAACACTTGGGAAGTTGAATTAATGTCATGTTGTGGGTGGGAGGTGGGATCCTGGCTTTGAGGTGCATTTGTGTCTGAAGTGGTAAAAGCAAGTGTGTAGAACCACGTAATGGAATATAATCTCAAGACCATACACACGTGCAAAAGAAAAGACTGTACACTTTCACCATAGCATCCAAAGAGGTTATTTCTGGATAGTGGGAATTATAATTGGTTTTCAGTTTTTATGTTTTTTCAAAACATCTATAGGAGCCTATATTACTTTTTTAATTAGAAAAAATAAGCATTTTATTTTCTTATAAAAGTACCCTTGAAACTGGTTAATTCTTAAGTACTCATCAGGCAACAATTTCAGAGGAATTAATGAATGGCCAGCTCAGAGTGAGGCCTTGGAGAGATGAGCTCGATGTCCACATCCGTGAAGAAGAAAGGGCCGTGGTACCTCAGGACGGCATCCCCGACATCACAGCTCACCTGCTGACGGTTTTCTGAGCCTTTCATGCACAGTCTTCTGCCACGGCCAAGGTCTGACACAGAACTCTGGGCAGCCCAGCAGCTGGAAAAGCTCCATTCCTAAGCTTTAAGGTGACAATCAAACCTGTGTTATCAGTCAAGATTCAGTCAGGAAAAGGGAAACATCTCCAAGGATTGAAAGCGCAGGAAACTGGTTCCACTGGTGTGAGGCCAGTAGGGGACTGTGACGCTGCAGAGTAGCCTCTGCAGGAAGGCGCCAGCACCTCTAGGCAGGCAGCAGGGACAAAGGGAGTGGACGGTGGGTGACCCTGTGGGGGCTGGGCCTTCCTGGTGAACCCAGAACTGTGGGGGAGTGTGGAGGACAGGGGAGGAACAGTCGGGCTTCTTCCTTCCTCCCTGTCTTCCATCTAGTCTCCCACCAGCACTTTCTGTGCCAAACCTTGCTGGAAGCCACTGGGCTGGAAGCCCTTGGTGACTCGAGGGCACACAGGCTGCAGGACGGCACACCTCCCTCCCTTGGGCCAAAGGAGCTGTGCTGCCGGCCCATTCACCTCCCTCCCTCCTCTCTTCCCCTCGTGCTAGCAGGACGTACTTGAAGCATCCAGATAGTTTTTTTAGAGTCCACAAACCTGCCTAGTTGCAAAATGGAAACATTGGTTTAGTTTAATTAGGACTCCTGGGTATATTTATACATGAGGGCACTGTGGTTTTAGGATGGGAGTCACTCACGGCCCTGCTCCCAAGCTCCACCCCATGGAGAACGGCTGCTGGCCGGCAGTGGGGCCCAGCATCAGAGGATGAGCTTAGTGACAGTGGAGCTGGCTTGAAAATCAGCCCTCGCCTGGACAAAATTCAAGCTTTCTCCTCCCTTTCCCCAAATCCCAAACTCAATGTCCCGACTGAGCAGCAGGCGAAGGAGCAGGGGAACGGCAGGCCTCCAGCTCAGACGGGGGTGCGTGAGGGCAGAAAACCAAGACAGAGAGGACACTTCTCCCTCACTCCAGGCAAACATGCGAGAGAGGAAGACTGGGGCCTGGTTTTGTTCAGCGGCACAGGGACCTTACCCCCACTGTCAATAAGGGTCTCACCAATCTGATTTCTACTTGTTCTTTGTGGGAGGGAAGACAAGGGTGGTACATAGATCTTACCTTATAAGTCAGGGCAGGAATTAAAGAAAAGAAAGAGAAGGGAGGCCTCCTCCACCTCCATCCCAAATCATGCAGCCCCAGCCTTGGAGTTGAAGCCACAGGTGAAAAAGAAAGCCAAGGTATCTATTGTCTTGAGTACACTGAGTGAGAGAACATAAAATCACCCATATCTCTGCAACTGAGATATAACCTCTAATTAACTTCTTGTTTACATTTATTTCCAGTTCCTCATATGATCTTATTTTTTATAAGTATAATAAAATGATCATGCATATGTACAGTTTTATATTCTGTTTTTTAAACTAACACTGTACCATAAACATTTTTACTGTTTTAAAAAATATTTTACTTATTTATTTTTAGAGAGAGGGTAAGGGAGGGAGAAAAAGTGGGAGGAGAAAGATTGATGTGAGAGAGAAACATCAATCAGTTGCCTCTCGTATGTGCCCCAACCAGGGACCTCACTCACAACCTAGTCAGGTGCCCTGACCTGGAATCAAACCAGCAACTTTTTGCTTTTCAAGATGATGCCCAACCAACTGAGCCACACTGGTCAGGGTAATATTTTTACTTTTTAAGTGTTCCTTTAAAATCTTATATTAATAGGTTCATAGCAGTTCATTTAATAGTTGTTCAAAAATGTAGATGAAATTGTGTTTCTCTACACTGTAAAAATAGTCACGTCTTCTATTTTTTTAACTAACTGACAAAGCACTGTAGGCCCTTTGAGAAGAAAGTCCATCTCGTCCCTTCAAGATTCCCTGCCTGCCCAACTTTCACTCAAGTTCTCCAAGGACACACAATCCTTTTTTATCCCAAAAGAACTCCATATACCAAAAAAAAACCCCAACAAAACTGGAGACCCAGCTGTACGGCACTGCAGTTTCCTTGGCTGGCCACAAGGTGTCACTGTTGAAGAGTAGTCCTGTTCACTCCACCAGGCAGTAACTGTCCATCCACGCAGGGAGGTCCTTGCTGGTCCAGCCCCCTGTAGCTCACCTTTCCACTCCCAGGCACTGCTCTCTAAAGACATAGCCACTGGCAAAGACTTGTGGGGTCTTGAGACACCTCTAAGATCAGCCACACACTATTCCAAAATCGATTCTACTACCAGTTAGGCCCCTGCTGTGAGCTTGCAACATGAACCCTGACTTTCCTTTCCTCAGGATAACTGTATTTCAGGTTCTTGCTCATTTCCTTGCCACTAGATTTGAGCTCCCCTTTTGTGCTTGATATACCTTTCTAAATTCAAATTGGGGGGGCAGTGGATGGACCGTCAACCCTGGGTTTCTTAGGCAAACCAGTCTACTTCCTCCCCAGTGGACAGCCCTGCAAATCAAGAGCTATGTTAGTTTTTGCTAAACCGTTCAGGAGAACAACATGATTTGTGTCTTCTTTTCTTTGGGAAAGTGGGTGCCTCCCTGCCCTGTGTGTGTAGGAGACCACTGACACTTTTTTCCCCAGACTGATGATCTGCTTCAGCATGATCTATACTTGTCTTGAAATGTCTTACTAAGTTCAAGTCTCACCTCCAAGCCACTCTGTGACCTAATCGTCACCCTATTGCTGGACTTTAGGTTGTTGACATCTTTTAAATACTGTAATAAGTAATGTTGACTTAGGTTAAAAATGGAAAATTGCCATGTGTTTATCTCCACTCTCTCCAGATGTGTTATTGGGGAAAAAAAAAAAAAAGAAAACAATAAGGAAAAATGTAGATACTGGGGAAATGTACCATCCACAGAGAAGAAATGTTGAGACATTCTGCCATGATGATAACAATAGCAACGTGGCTTTCCTACGTGCCCAGGATGGTGCAATGCTTCCCCACGCAGCATGCCATGCAATACGGCGCACATAGCAACCCTGTGAGAAGGCCAGGGAAGCTGTGAAATGAAGGGAACTGGGTGATGGGAAAGTTGAGCTGCACTTAACTTCCTGTTTCACACAGGGGGAGAGGAGGAGGCTCGGCTAATAAATCACTGGATGCAATTCCCCAACCGAGTCTAAGCTCAGGCTGGTGACTGGACAGTGGTGAGGGTGAGGTGAGGGGTTGAAGGGCACCACTTTCAGGCAAGGCAGTCTTCTGCCGTGGGTGATGCACTCAGAGGCAGAGTCAGGGAGCTGTGGAGGCCCCACTGAAACCGACTTCAGTTCCTCAAACCCTGAGGGTTCAGCCTCCCCAGAGCTCCTTCTGGAGGGAGCTGAGGGGAGAAGGGGATGCAGACCCTGCCCCATCCAGCCCCGACTGCAGCAGGGCAGGGGCTGGACAAGGGAGCTGGCGGGGAAGAGCGAGCCTTGCTGTGTTGTTTGCCGGGGTTCTCCCTTGGGGTGACTCCCAGAGCCCACTCCGCCCTCCAGTGGCACCGGGACCTATTGCCACACCATTTTCCTTGCCCACGTCAGGGGAGCCCCTCTAAAGTGGGTTCTCTTTTCTCCCGATGAGTACTGGGATGAAAAATTTCAGGATTCCCTAGACCAGTCTAAGGATCTTCATGATTTTTGTTTTTATTGATTCTTTATCTTCAGTCCAGAGCAATATTACCCACAGCTGGCCATACCCGTGCAGGCTCAGCCATCTGCTGGAGACAGAGCACCCTTTACGCAAGATTCTGGTAACCCGCCTGCTAGAGCTGGCCCCAAGAGTAGCTGGCAACTAAATGACCTCCTCAAAGTGGGCAGTGGTGAGGTCTGGCCATTGCTCTAGTGCCCAGTTGGGGCACTAGACAAATGTCTTTTTGTTCTTTAGAAGGGTCCTTATGCAGTTGGCTGGTGATACTTTTAATCAGAAACTTTACAATCATCACGTGCAATTTATCTGCTTGAAAGAGGCATACATAAACCTTGGCATAATATATTTGTTAATTATTGTTTTTTAGTTTTATCTCTATGCAAAGCAGAGGGAAAATTCTTAGTTTGATGATGGGTAGAGGGATTTCAGGCTTACAAATAGGAGGTTCCTGAGCACAATGAACGATACATACCGGGCAAAACCAGCCCTCTGCCACCTGCAGCCACACACGACCCAGTTGTTGGGGGATGGTGTCCAAGATGTTTGCCAAATGTAAACTCACAAAAACAACAAACCATTACTGAGTATTTGTGGAGAATTAGCACCTTGAAGGAAGGAAAGCATCCCAAGCAATCAAAACAAATGTCTGCCTCCATCTAGAATGGGACAAAGACAGTGCCTCTTCTGTCTTTGAAAACCTGCCCATAGGAAGTGCTCAGTAAAGAGAATTTTGCCGCTGTTATATACTAAATTATTTCACATGCTTGGGTCTGTCTTTAGGCTTTCTAGTCTCTTTTATTCTTTGATCATATCGCTTTGATGTAGTTAATTTTATACTTTATGAAAAAATCAGTGTCAATTTTTAAAAATGACTTTGCTATAAATGCTGAACAGTGGCTCATTTGAATAATGTTGTAAATAGCATCATCTTTGCTTTAGAAAATCTGGTTCACGTGGAAGCCACCCCCCCCACTTCCTTTTGTACTCCAAACACATACCAACAATAGACAAAACACCTTTTTAAAACAGTTGAAATGCATAACTATCTCAAAGTCAAGGTAAACATGTTATCAAACTGGAACCAGATAAAGGCATAAAGATATTATCATATGAAACCACAGGTCTCCGGGGCTCTGGGTCTAGAAACTGGCAAAATTGGCCACGGGACTGCCCAGTAGCACCACTGTGGTCAGTCACATTGTGGTCTGTGTACGTGGCCCCCCTGGGGGAGTGTTCCCATGGGGCCAGGTGGCCACTGCCTGCAGAAGGGGGTGGGATCTGGAGCAGTGGACAGAAACAGAGCAAAGGCTGAGAATGCTGCTCTGGGCTGTGGTTGGCATTGAGCTGCCTGTGTGCTGGACTAAGCATTTGTCATTTGTGGCTGCTTCATATTTTGACTATCTTCCTCACAGGGTGACAATTGTGTTGCTTTTCGAAAGTGGAAGCCAGAAACTCTGCTTTCCTGGGATTCCTGGAGGCCAGACTCCAAGCACGCATCCTCGTCTCTGCCGGGCGGATGAACTCCCTGAGGGCTTGCACGTGATAGTGAGCAAGGGGCTGTGACCCCAACAGCTAAAATCTGTAGGGTGGAACCCTAACCCCTAATGTGACCTGTTGGGAAACAGGGACTTCAGACAGGTAATTAAAGTTAAATGAGGTCATAAGGTGAGATCTTAATCCAATAGGACTGATGTCCTTACAAGGAGAAGAAAGGCCATCTGCAGGTCACGGGGGAGGCCCCAGGAGGAACTGGCTCTGCTGACACCCTGACCTTAGATGCCCAGAGCCAGAACTGTGAGAAACACGTTTCTGTTGAGTCGGGCCCTGGTCTGGGTTGGTAGTTTGGATGACAGCCTGTGCAGACACATACCCAAGGTGAGGCAGTGTCCCCTGTGCTGGCAGAGGCATCTGTTTCTTTGGGAGGTGGCAGTGGTCATGAGGGAAGCACTGGAGGTGGCGGCGTGGTGGGACCCAACCAGGGGCCACAGGGCCGGGCTCCTGCTTGTCTGGTGCTGGAGCTGCAGCCCAGCCCTGCAGAACCCCGGGGATAACCAGCACTGTAAATAAATATCTCTTCTGTTTCAACACCTTATTTGCCACTGATAACCCAAACCAATATAGTGGTTTTTCTAGAGAAGACCATATTGAAGAAAACCAGATGACAGGGACTCAAACGGGGAAACATTTGTCAGGCACCAGGTGGTGGGAGACGCGGCCAGAAGGCTGAGGCAGAAGCAGGGAGGCCGGAGGCCCGACCCGGGACAAACGTGGCTGAAAGGCCCAGCCGGGAGAAGTGCAGCCAGGTGCACCTGTGTGGACTGTGTGCATGGGTGCATTTCTGTGGCCTGTGTGTGCGGGTGCATGTGTGTGTGTGGACCGGGCACCAGCTCGAATGCAGTTTGGAAACATTCAGATACTGTCAGGTTTGAAATCCTTCCCAGGTGACTACATGTACAGATAGGCCGTGATGGGCCTCATGAAATGCAGGTGTCAGGTGTCTCAGGAATGCCTCCCTGCAGCCAGCACTGTGACTCGGGAATGGGAGGAATGGAGGTATGGACGAGGCATGTGGTTCAGGTGCAGCTGGAATGCTCAGTCCAGTTGGGAAGGTGTGAAAGTCGCTTTCTCGGGCCAGCCAAGCTGGCACGTTAACATGCTGGCTGGGGCTGAGCCGGCCTGGTAGGGAGAGTTTTATCTTCCAATGATGCAGGGATGGGCTGAGGAAGGACATGGTCTTAAGCTTATTCTTGGAGGAAGACACACAGCATCACACAGGAAGAGGGAAGAAACCTGTAGAATGTGTGTATGGGTGCACACGTGGACTGTGTGTGGGTATGTGTGTGGACTGTGTGCATGGGTGCATGCATGTGCGTGGGTGCACATGTGTGGACTGTATGTGGGTACTTGTGTATGGACTGTGCATGGGTGCATGTGTGTGGGTGCTTGTGTGTGCATGGGTGCATGTGTGTGGACTGTGCATGGGTGCACACATGTGGACTGTACGTGGGCACGTGTGGACTGTGTGCGTGGGTGCATGCTTGTGCATGGGTGCACATGTATTGACTGTGCGTGGGTATGTGTGGACTGTGTGTGGGTGGTTGAGTGGGTGAGTGGCTGAGTGAGGGGGTGAATGGGAGAGTGGACAAGTGGGTGAGTGGGTGAGTGATTGGCTTAGTGGGAAAGTGGGTGGGTGGGTGAGTGATTCAGTGAGAAGGTGGAGAGGTGACCTACTCACCCACTCACCCTCTCACTCATGTACCCATTCAGTCTCCCACTCACCCACCTACTCACCCACTCAACCACTTATCGACTCACCCACTCTCCCACTCACTTATCCCCTCAGTCACTCACCCACTCACCCACTCACTCACCCACTCAGTCAGCAGCTCACTCATCCACTCCATGTCTTAGGGAGACTTGACGTTTCTCCTGAAAGAATTCATCGGGGGCATCCATACTCTAGAAATTCATTGTCACTCAAAGATTCCATTGTGTTATGCTATTGTTCACTCTCATGCTGACAGAAAATCCTTTCACTAGCTCCTCGCTGTCAAACATGCCACGGAATTCATATTTCAGAGACGTACTTCAACAGAAGGCTGAAAACAGTTTGTACTGACACTCCACTCACTTCAGTTTCAATGGCAGTGACTACAGTGATGACGTGTTCCCCAGTGAACACGGACGGCTCTGCTGGAAAACCGGCCTTGACAACTCTCTCGTTCCCGTGGTATTTAGAGGAGTGCCAGCCCTTCACCAGTGCAGTCAGAGTGGAATTTACGTGGAGCACTGGAAGTGTGCATTAGCGTGATATTCACTTGGAGCTTCACAAACGTGTGTAGCCTACAAGTTACCCCTCCTGTCTGTATGCATGTCTTAAGTTACACTTGTCTTGTAGAGAAAATACGTTGGAGAGAACTGTGATATAGGAACTAACGATATTTCACAGATGATACACTCCTAGGTTCTCTCTCATTCACATATGTGATGTTGGAAAATAGATTTTGGAAGCCCTTATGCTGACTTTGCAGGAAAGCAAAATTTCACAAAGATACTTCAAGAGAGGTGTCAAAGACAGTACACGTGACCGCAGGCAGCATGCATTTCATCGTGTGGTGGAATGAGTCCTTTGACTCTGGGTTATGAACACTGCAGAAGGTGTTTTCTTGAAACATGCATCACGTGAGCCTTTGTCCTTCCCCAGGGATGTGCAAGAACTCAAACCATTGGGTACTGTGTTTTCCCGAGAGAAATGCCAGTGGTGAGCAAAGGGAACAGTGAGTTTGTATTCATTTCTACATTCACAAAACTGTGTTCACCTCAGGTAGTCGGCTTTACCGGCACGTCTTAGGGAGGAGACTAGACGTTTCTACTGAAAAAGTTCATCGGGGACATCTATACTCTAGTAATTCATTGTCACTCAAGGATTCCAGCGTGATATGCTACTGTCCACTCTCGTGCTGATGGAAAATCCTGAGAAAGGCAGCCAGAGGCCCACGCCGGTAGAATCATGGCCGGAGGGCCGAGGTGGGAGAAGGGCGGCCGGAGGGCCAACTCCGGAGAACCAGGCGTGAGATCCGAGCCAATGGAACTGCGTCCCGAGAGCCGAGCAGGGACAAGAGCAGCCGGATTGCCTCGCCTGGAAAACTGCGGCCGGAGGCCCGAGCCAGGAGAAGGGCAGTCAGAGGCCCGAGCCGGGAGAACCGTGGCCGTAGTGCTGAGGTGGGAGCAGGGAGGCCGGAGGGGCGAGATGGGAGATAGGGGACGGAGGGAGGGCCGAGGCTGGAGAAGCACGGCTGGACAGATGGCCGAATTGGGAGAAGGGAGGAGAGAGGGCTGTGGCAGGAGAAGGGCGCCGGAGGCCCGAGGTGGGAGACAGGGGATGGAGGGCCGAGGCAGCAGAAGGGCACCGGCGTCTTGTGGACAGCTGGCCCTGCTCTGCTCCCCTGAGTGTGTGCCTTTGTTCTTGATGTCATCGGGTGCCTTCCTCTTCTTCCCCATCAGGGGCCAGCAAACTTTTCCTTGCGGGCCAGAGAGCTGCGCGCGGGCCCTGGGGCTGGTCCCCGCTGCAGACCGCCACCTCCGCACAGAAGCAGACACACGCGCTTGTAAACAAACGGGCACAGCTGTGCTCCAGGAAAACGTCACTTACAGAACTGGGCAGCAGGTGTCTTCTGTTCTCCCGTGCCCTGTTCTACTCCCGCACTTCAGAAAGGAGGAGGAAGGGCAAGATCCCGCACCGGATGAGGTGAGCTTTTGGCCTATCCGCCATAGCTGGGCAATGGGACTGCCCCTAGCCTCAGAGGCAGGTGGATGATGGGGCATTTTTAGCATTACAGCCTTCAGAGCATGGCTTACCAAACCTTTTTATGCCTGGGTGCACGGAGAAAATGATACTATCTGTGTAGCATACAGGGGCACACGATGCTCCTTACTGCACAACAATGGGCCCAGGGGCAGCATTTGCCCCAAGACTGGCCTGGCTGGAGCAACCTCTCAGGCACCCCAGTAGCCCATCTGCATACCGTGGTTGTAACACTCTGGAGAAATGCGGGCAGGAATGCTGCAGGACCCAGCAGACGCCCCGATGTGCACAGAGACTCCGGGGCTGTATCTACAATGATTTACAAGATGAAACTGCCAACCAGAATAGGAAACCTGGTTTTGAGCAAATACATATTTTAAATTTTGGTTGCAAATATCTTCACAAATAGGACAACCTTAAAATGTTTCATGGCATGGTGCGATGCTTATTCTGGTGCTTAGCAGGAAGTGGAACTGACACTAAATTGCAGTTTATTCACCAGAAATAAGGACTTCTTTTGCATCTCATGAGTGGCTGTGACGTGGTGACAAGACACTCCAGCACTGGCCAAAACCACAAAGCTCCGTATTTTTGGATCAGTGTGGATATTTTCAGAATAACTCCAAACCTTAAAGTCTTCCCTCTGCCCACACCCAGCTCCAGTTTTCTGTGGTCCCTTCAGGTCCTCTTTGCCCTCTTGTACTCAGGCCCATGGCTCTGTTTGTCCTCAGCTTCCTCCTTGTAAGTGAGACACAGCATGGTGTGTCCAGAGCTGCCTTTGCTGTGACTAGAGCACAGGTGGCAAACACACGGTTGACGGGATGAATCCAGCCCTCCACCTTGTTTTGTCCAGCCTGGCACCTTGTTTCTACTCGATGACAGCACCGAGCTCTCACTTAAGTGTTAAGGAGTAGTTACATTTGTACAGCCCTAAAATTACATTCGGCTCTTTGAAGGCACCTGGGAGGCCTATGAAGCCTCCAGTGAAAATAAGTTGGACAACCCTGCACCAGAGGGATGCTTCCTAACGCATCTGTGAACAATTCCACGCCGCGCCTGGCTCGTATTTGCTGTTGGCTGCAGATGATAGAGTGTTGGCTAAATGGTTCTTAAACCAGAGAGATGAGTACTGTTTACTTAACAAGATTTTCAAGATGAAACTGCCAACCAGAATAGGTTTTCAAGATGAAGGAAGGCAGGCAGCATGGGGGTTGGTTTGGCAACACAAGGATGTCACCGAGGACCAGACTCTTTTCCGCTGTCCTCAGCGGGACAGACGTGTTTTTCTGTGTGGACACAGCATTGGCTTCTCATTACAACATCCAAAGCGTGAAGGAGGAGGGGTCAGAGGTTTTTTCTCCCTCCCATTGTGTTTCCCCATCGCACAGACAGCCTTGGGCCACGTGCGCAACCTTAGATTAAACAATGCGGGGAGGAGAGTGGTTCTTAGACGGATCACGACTCACCCCCAGGGCTGAGCACACCATCAACCAGACAGAGTGGGGTTCCATGAGCGAGAAAAAGAGAGACAGTTCCTGGCCAGGTAACCATCAGTGTCTGTCCTCTCCCCTTTGGTGCCATGAGTTGCCTTCCTAATGCCTTTTCTGTGCAGGTGGACTGCGCTTCCTGGGGGCAGTGGAGGTCCTACCTCCTGTGTCCTTATTGATCCCTCCCAGAGGCCACTAGAGGGGCCTGTCCAAAGGGAGACTAAGGAGAAGTTTTTAAAAATGTGTGTTCAGCTCTGGCTGGTGTGACTCAGTAGACTGAGTGCTGGCCTATGAACTGAAGGGTTGCAGGTTCGGTTCCCAGTCAGGGCAGGTGCCTGGGTTGTGGGCCAGGTCCCCAGTTGGGGACGTGGGAGGGGCAACTGATTGATGTATCTCTCACACATCGATGTTTCTCTCCCTCATTCTCTCTAAAAAATAAATTAAGAAAACCTTTAAAAACAAG
Organism: Phyllostomus discolor; assembly: GCF_004126475.2. Taxonomy (NCBI): domain Eukaryota; kingdom Metazoa; phylum Chordata; class Mammalia; order Chiroptera; family Phyllostomidae; genus Phyllostomus; species Phyllostomus discolor. The sequence continues at coordinate 111,492,925 of NC_040904.2, forward strand.
TAAATAAAATAAAAATGTGTGTTCATTTTGGAATACTATCTAGCAATAAAAAGGTTACAGATACTGTAACAACATGAATGAATGCCACATATAATCAGATAATGTTACATTGAGTGAAAGAACCCAGACACCAAAGGTACACCCTGCATTATCCCACTTACAGGAAGATCCAGAACAAGGGAAGAAATTTGATGGTGAAAAAGGTCAGAACAGTGGTTACCACTGAGGAATGTGGGGATACCTGAGAGGGGTGAAGGGAAATGTCCTATTCTGTGGTAAGCTGTGGACTGCAAGAGCATGTCATTTGTCTAAAGTGTACTAGAAGCTGGGCTCACTCCAGCAAGTGCACGTTTGACCTGAGTAACTGCATAGGGGCAGTCGAGGACAGAGATGACACAGGGGCAGCAGAATGCTGCTCATTGTGGGAGCTGGGTGACGGGAACATGAGGTTCACTATCTTTATTCTGTCTGTTTTATATGCTGGGTTGTTAAAAATTAAAAATGCTCAGTATTTTCTCCTATCTCCTTCATTCCAACTTGACCTTTAGTTTGCATCTCCTCTCTCTGAGCCTTTTCTCCAGAAGGGGCCTGGTCAGCAGCCCCTCGCTGCCTCTGGCATCAGGGAAGGAACCTGTGGCTCTAACTGAGCACATCGAGTGGCTGGGCAGAGGCCCAGGGACAGGCTCTGCCTCCGCCGTTTCATGGACCCTGTCTTTGCAACGTGTGTGCTTTGGGCTCCTCACAGTGAAGACGGCCACTGGCCGGTGTGCCCAGCCCCTAGAACAAAGCCCTGCTGAGAGTGGGTGCTCGCCAAACATTTTGTGAGTGAACAAATTAACAGGAGAGTTAACCCAGTAAATTGTTGTCACAATAGGCTGTGAACTGTTTAAATAAGTGTACTGTAGGCAGAACTCAGTGTATAGATGGACTCTACTCCAGAGATTCGTTAACTGGACTTTTTTTTTCTTTGAGGTGTAATTGATATGAAATATTCTATTAGTTTCAGGTGTACAAGGTAATGATTTGATATCTGTATACACCACAGTAAGTGTAGTTACCACCTGCCACCATGCAAAGTTACCGACTTTTTGGCATTTCTCAATGAACTTCTCCTGAGTAGTGAAGTTTTCAGAGCAGCCACAAGGATGGTGGCCTACTTCCAATCATAACACACAACACTGTTACCATGAAAAATTCTTCTTTGGTGCCCTGTACTTCTCAACACTAAGGGTGGTTCCAGAACGTCTACCCAGAAGAAGGCTTGAAGGTCTTAGTTAGAAGCAGTGTTAGTTTTTACTGAGATTGCAAGGTAAGTAGCTCGTGTTGGGTGTCGAATGAGCACACCAATGTCTGGGAGCAAGGCAGCCGAGTGTGGTGCGTATGTGGGTCTGCAGGTAGTTCTAGACCCAGCAGGACACCCCTGGCCATGGCCGGCTGGGCTGGACACTGTGCAGGAGCAAGGGAGTCTTGTCCCAAGGGTAGTAAAGAAAGTTCTCACAAACTGGAAGCAGGGCCTATTGCCAGCTGAATGCTCGCCACGTGCTTGCTCTGTCCTGGAGGCTTGATGTACGGTACGTCATCTCATTTTACTCTCACAAATTTTGCGAGTGAGAATGACAAAAGTATTTCCTTTTACAGAGGAGGGGACAGAGGCTTGCAGCGTGGTTTTGCTCGGAGATAGACAGTGCACTCACTCCCTGACTCCCTGGAGACACCTAATACCCAGTGGCGCAGGCCCTCAGCACTGCTGGCCTAGCAGAGTCCCTCCTGTGCCCAAGCCCAGCCACTGCTGCACTGCAGTTTCTGCTGCAGGTGCCGAAACCCCACCCCACAGCCTGTCAGAGGCAAGGAGGCCCAGCTCTGAGAGTGCCTTCCACACGTGTGAGTGTCCGGGCATGGCTCTGTCACTGTCCTCTTGTGGAGGGAGGCCCAGTGGATTCATGGCCTATGGGTGCTGTGACAAATTAACACAAACCAAGTGTTTTAAAACAACACATTTTTTTCTGTGACAATTCTAGAGGCCAGAATCCATAAATCTGTGTCCCTGGGCTAAAATCAAGGTGCTGGGCTACATTCTTTCTGGAGGCTCCAGGGGGGCATCCATTTCCTTGCCTTTCAAACGCCTGGGGGTCCCTCCCCCGCATCATCCCACCCCCCACTCTGTTGTAGCATCTCCCACTGCTGATTGTGACCTTCCTGCCTCCCTTGTAGGACACTTGTGATTACATGTAGGGCCCGGTTGGATCATTCAGGGTGGCCTTCTCATCTCGAGATCTTCACCTCAGTCCCGTCTACAGAGCTGCTTTTGCTATGTAAGGTGACTATTGCAGGTTTCAGGGATTAGGCAGCAGACACCTCCAGGGGCCATCACCCAGCCAACCCCACCCAGGACCCACCCAAGGATCCACCCAAGCATCCAGGGCCCAGGGTCAGCGTCAATAGGCCAGGTAGATAATTCTCGTGGAAATGTAAACTTCAAATATCATTTGTAACACTACAGAAGAGACAAATCATCTATCTCTCTGCCACTTCAACAAATCAACATTTGCCCTGGCTGGTCTGGCTCAGTGGATTGAGCCCTGACCTGTGAACCCAAGGGTCATGGTTCAATTCCCAGTCAGGGCACATGCCTGGGTTGCAGGTCAGGTCCCCAGCAAGGGACACTTGAGAGGCAACAACACATTGATGTTTCCCCCACTCTCTTTCTCCTTCCCTTCCCCTCTCTCTAAAAATAAATAAATAAAATCTTAAAAAACAACAACAAATCAACCTTTGATTTTTTCCTGTTTTCCCTCCTGTTCTTGGCTCATTGAAGACATGGTTTTATGTAATTGCAGTGTTGGATGAATATCATCATTAAAGGTGATAAACTATTTGTAACCATAACTGAGAATCTATTTTAAATTATTTTTAATGTAAGGAGCGTATGATACTTCTTTAAAACACCAAGGACCACTGAGATTAACAGGGTGCAGTAAGAGTGCACGCCAGTGTTCTGACAAGATCTCTACCACCATTTCTCCTCCAAAGTCAACACTAGGGCCCCAGTCCCAGCCCCCAACACCCTGCCCCTAGGACAGTGTTAAGATGCTTTAAATAGAAAGCTTTAGAAGTATGCCTAATTTTTCTAAAGAGGACATACTGATGGCCAATAGACATATGAAAAGATGCTCAATGTCACTAGTTATCAGAGAAAGTCAAATTAAAACCACAATGAGATACCACTTCATACTTGTCAAAATGGCTATCATCAGTAAATCAACAAATATCAGGTGCTGGCAAGGATGTGGGAAAAGGAGAACTTTTTACGCTGTTGGTGGGAATGCAGACTGGTGCAGCCACTATGGAAAACAGTATGCAGTTTCCTCAGAAAATTAAAAATGAATATATCTTTTGACCCAGCAATCCCACTTCTGGGAATTTATCCAAAGAAACCTGAAACTAATTCAAAAGAATATATGAGCCCCTATGTTCATTGAAGCATTATTTACAATTGCCAGGATATGGAAGCAGCCCAAGTGTCCATCAGTAGATGAGTAAGTAAAACAACTATGGGATATTTACACAGTAGAATACTACTCAGCTGTAAGAAAGAAAAAAATTTACCATTGCAACAGTGTGGATGGACTTGGAGAACATTATGCTAAGTGAACTACACCAGTCAGAGAAGGACAAATCCCATATGATTTCACTTATGTGTGGAATCTAAAAGACAAAATAAATGAGCAAAGAAATCAGAAAGAAGCACATGGATACAGAGAACAAACAGAAGGTTCCCAGATTGAAGGGGGGCTCGGGGGTGTGGGCAGACAAGGTGAAAGGGATTGAGAAGTACACGCTGCCAGTCATAAAAGCGAATGTGAAGTGCAGCACAGGGAATGCAGTCAACAACATTGTAACATGTCCGTATAGTGCAAGGTGTGTACTAGACTTATTGGGGGTCACACCATAAGTTATATAAATGTCCAATCACTATGCTGTACACCCAAACTAATATAACATTGCATACCAACTGTAATTGAAAATAAAACTTTAACGAAGAAATGTGTCTAACTCTTTCATGTCATTGGTAAAGCTTTTGCCTTCTGCTGGATGAAAGGGTATGTAGGAGCCACATGCCTGGTGGGGAAGAGAAGAGGAAGTCACTGCAGTAGAGGAAGCATTGAGCAGACACTAGCCTGTGTGAGTCAATGTATTTCCAAGCTCATCCTGGCCCAGCAGCTGAGCCTGGAGAAGGCTACAGTGCTGGCCGGCTCTCTGGGCCTCTCATACTTGAAGTATTTCTTGCTGAAATAGCAGCTGCATATGCCTCCCACTGAGAAGGAAAGCGCTGGCTTGAAAAGTGCCTTGAGAGTTTACTCAGTTCTTGCAACCAAACGTTATTCTGAAGCTGCCATTTTCTCATTTTAAATCCTATACAGGTAAAGCAGGAGCAAATTTTATTGCAATAGGAAAAAAAAACACAAACAACCCAAACCTTGGGCCTGTGGTTTCAGTAATTAGCTCAATGTGCTAATGAGAGTCTTCAGGGAGAACAGCAATAATTAATGGGTGAATTTCACTTTAATAAATGTATAAGCAATTTTCTAAATGCAGGTGGTCGAGTCCGCCCTGATGGCTCCACCTAGAGCCACTCAATATGGTAAGTGTCTGAGGAAAGTGGTTAATTTGTAAAATGTTCTATGATCCTGATTAGAAGGGAAATAATGCTTATGTTTGCTTTCCAATGTATTATTCATCTCACAGCCTGAGAACTCCATCCCCACCCCCATAGTGTCCCAAGGCTTTTTGTTGCTCTATTGTCCTAAATGGGAAGACACCACTCTCCCTACTGGGAGGGGTGATGGGCTCCCCCACCTGTAGTAAGCTTTCTTTCGAGGTTTCTAATCCCAAGGCCAAGGCCAGCCCAAGGTCTTTATCATTGTTTTCTGAAACCCTAAGGGGCCAGCATGTACTCCCAGCGAGATCACGGGCACTGTGCCAGAGGAGGTGTGTCCAGGAAACAGGTCACAGCACAGCCGTGCTTTCTTTAAGAAATAACTTGCTAACAGTGAGTTATAGGTGGGGTTATAAGTTAAAAACACCAGTGATGCCAGGGAGCCAAGAGAAGTGAATTCCTATCATCTTTTGACCAACCTGTGGGTTATGGGTGTTTTCCCAGTTCCAGGTGAGCCTGGGCTCCGAAGGAGTCAGGGTTTCTGGCCTCCAGAGCTGCTCTCTCTGGTGGACCGAGGACCTTCCTGCACACACCCGGTGGGAAATCACAGCTACAGAGCAATCAAACAGGTGGGACCAATGAACCCAAAAGATTACAAGAAGTCATAATCCACAATAACCCTTACCTCGACGCTAAAATCTCCATTTAACAAATCTCCTATTAGCTAAACTAAAACTAACCACGAAGCCCAGTTAAATGGAAATGCCTTGTCTGGGATTTGCCATTTTAAGAATTAAAGTGGGAGCCCTGGCCTGTGGGGTGCAGTTGGCTGGAGCATCCTTCAGCAACAAAAGCGTTGGGGGTGGGATTCCCCAACAGGGCACGAGCCCGGGTTGCCGGTTCCATGCTCAGCTGGGGCACATACGATCCCCGGACGTGGACAGGAGGTGGCTGATGTTTCTCTCTCTCCCTTCTTCCCTGTTCCTCTCCCACTTCCACTGTCTCTAAAGAAGCAATGAAAAAAATACCCACAGGTGAGGATTAAAAAACAAAGAATCAAAACAGGAAAGTGCTCCTGCTCGTTGCTATCGCTTAGAAAAAAGAGGTGAATGACAAGACTGTCCGTACCTGGAGCAAACTCCTCCCTCACTGGGCGGTTCCCACACCCACCGGAGCCCAGGGGCCCTGACTCTCCTGGAGGGGAGGCAAAGTGCCACCTTCCAGGGACACTTTTATGTACGCGAGGTGGGTATTTTTCCCCCTCAATACATAATGAGTAGCAAACTAAGTGAATTAGATGTTATGATCCGATAAATAGATTCTGAATCCAGCCCACATATCGAGTACAGCTGCAGAATCTGTGTGACCATGGAGTCACAGGGCTGAGCTAAGACCAGAGTGGAATGTGGACCATCGAGCCTTTATAACCCAGATGAGAGGGGCTCAGAGGACTGGCTCAGAGCGGCTGGATGAAACAGACCCGGCTGCCCACCTGCAGACAGCGCACTGCATGGCCCAGGGAAAGCCGAGATCCGCTGCTGGCTTTGCCTTGCCCACCTCCAGTGTGCAGCCCCCGGAACTGGGCTGTCGTCGCTGTGGGCTTGGCTGCATTCCCGTCTGGGGAGTAAACAGGCTGTTAAAAGTGGACAAGCACATCAGATGTAGCGAAGTGAGGAAGCCAGTGTGGCCACATCAGCACACACAGCAGCTCTACTTAGATGTGACTTTTGGGTCCACTGGAGCGGCGCTCCTGATGCATGGATCCTGGGAAGGAGAAGGGAAAAGCGATCCATGACTTACTTATAAGTGAGCAAAGAAGAGAAATTCAGGCCTGATTCTCTCCCATGACATTAATTATTGGGGATCAGGTAATTTAAAAAGCTCTTAGAAAATTCCTGCTAAGAGTTAGAAGAAAGAGTGTGTAAAGGGCCAGGAGCACACCCACCACCACCCCCACCCCCGCCCTTGTCATATTTCCTACTGGAGCGGGCTGAGCCCCTCTTCTGTTCCGAGAAAGTGAGGGCCACTGACAGTCGGCCTCCACCAACGGGATTGTGTCAGGTGCGTCACGGTCTAGTCTGAGAAGCCTCGGGCCCATGTGCCATTGAGACAGAGACCACTTACTAAGCTTCTTCTGGGGCAGTGTTCAAAGGCACTAGGGGAATCTCGTAGGCCCTGTACACCCTCCACTGGGTGTGCCCAATTGGAGGTGTTCATCTCTTCAGCGATTCAGTCATTTATTCAACAAATATTTAATTGCCCACCTCCTTTCTGCCAGGCACTGGTGTTGGGAGTCAAACAGTGAGAAGAGGGGATGACGTCCTGTCTGTGTGGAGGGCACAGAGGGGTGGTGGAGAGCAGGCGACACGGGAACTGACTGACACAGTAAATCAGAGGAGTCACTGAGGTCTCTGAGGTCCAGCTGAGGCCAGGACCAGTGAGGGACAGGGTCTGGACGGCAGAGAGACCTAACAGAGTCAGAACGCCCAGAGTACCGTCCTGTCCCGGTCACTCTCCAGCCATGTGACTTCGGGCGAGTACACGGAGCATGCCTGCGCCTGTCTCCTCAGCTGCGGAACCGGTTATAAATCTGCCTCGTGGGGCTGCTGTGGGCCTGCAGTGAGTGTGCGGCGTGCAGTGCCCATGGTAGCTGTCGGCTGGCCAAGAGTTCTTGGCCAGGAATTCGTTTGTCGAGGGCAATTCAGTTTATTTGATGAACAATAACACCCATCTAAGCTGCAAAGAGGGCTTGGGTGTCTGTCATGGACATGTGGTAGCAGAGTTCAAAAGTAAGGCTGGTCTCAGGCAGGAAGGTCCTACAGGTCAGTGGGTGGTGGTCCCTGCCCCCAGGCCTGACCCCAAAGCTCCGTTTTCATTTCCTGAGACAGCGAGCAAGGTGGGGACTTCCTGGGGTGTCAAGAGAGACAGTCCTGTGCTGAAAGCTATTATAAGTTGTGAAATCAGAAAGCCTTCCTAACTTTTCCTTCTCTTTCACCTCTATGCAGAATGAGCTCAATCCAGGTCACATTCACGCCTGTTTCTGAGCCCTACTATTCAGAGGAACACAGGGCCATACACATTTTTCTTCTATGTTAATTCTCACTGGAAGCATAAGAAGTGAGGATGCCTATCCTGTGCATGTCTGTAGGAGAGTTTAAGTTCATAGTTTAGGTTTTAAAAGTGCAATCTGAGCCCATTAGGGAGAGATTGGGCTCCTGACATACACAGGAAAACAGTGCATTAGCCTATTTCCTTCCTGTAAAGACCTGTAAAAGCCAGTGTGATTTGTGCGGAATGAGGTAGTGCAGCCAGCCATCGGCTCAGGGAGCCCCAGAAGCCCTGAAATAACCAGATGGGGTCAAAGAAGAGCTGGGGGTGGGCAGGTGGGGGAGTGAGACCCTGTGCCTGGTATGGAATGTGATCTATTTTATCTTACTATTCAGTCATCAGATAGGGTCGCCATGATCCCCATTTTATGGATGTGGAAGCTGAGGCTCAGGCCACTTACAGAGCCAGAGGCGAAGGGGTGGTAGAGCCCCATTTCTGCTGACTCCCACTAGGAGTGGGGCAGCCTCAGAGGGGCAAAGCCCTGAGGAGAGCATAAGGCCTCTCTAGCAGACGCGCCTGGCTGTGAATCCTGCCTCTGCACCCACTAGTAGTCTGCGACGAAGTTCTGGAACATTGTTCTCCACTCGTGTGACTTGTTTTCTCATGTAGGTAATTTTGCTTCACAGGGCAGTGGGGAAAATGAAAACAGAAAATGCAGCAACATGCTCATCCCAGTGCTTGTGTCGTGGCCTCACTAAAAGAAAGGAGAAAAACAAACAAACAAACAAGCAAGCAAACACAAGGGCCCAAGAGGCTTCCCCAGCTGCCCTGATGGGCTCTGTGGGGAAGCTTCAGTCTGCTCAGCACAGGTCCAGGCAGGCGGGTGGGGAAACTCATGAAGCAGCAGCTTCCTGCTCATTCCCTGGACTTTTGCCTTTGGATTCCGGCCTTCCTCATCTGGGAACAGAAGTTGTGAAGCCCACCCTTTAGAATGCTCTGAATTCTCAGGGTTAGGGCTGATCATGATGATCGGCATTGTTGGGACCCGGGGTATAATGAACTCACCATATATTTTGCCCAGGAACAATGCCTTTGAAAACCACTATTTGTAATTTTACAAATTGGATGGCCCCAGTTGGTCAGCAGCTAGCTAGGAGACTTTCAAAGGAAGGCAAGGAGGGCCCTGGACCATGAAGACTCTGAGCATCCCAAAAGTGGAGTGGGGACAAACCACCTCCTTGAGGGTCCTTTTCTTCTGAGTCAGTGAATGCCATAGTAATACAGACTCCGGGATTGAAATAGCTCTTCCTAAGCTGTTGAGAGCTGGTTGGTAACTGCCTTCTCTCTTTCTCATCCAGTTCCAGGACCCCAATACATGTTACCTCTTCCCAACCCACTGAAGTCAGAAAGCTCACCTGGATGCTCTTTGAAAGAGCATTTATTTATCAAATGCTAACTCTTCTAGGTGCTGTGGAAGACAGAAAGGTTATACCTTCTCTGCTGACCAGAGAGTCGAAGATGGCTGTTTGCTCAGGAGAAAGAAGCAGGCCATTTGAGCTGGGAGGTGGGAGAACAGGAGGGAAGGAAGAAGAGAGCGGAACTGTGATGACTATGGCATGGATCTGAGGAGGCTGCTGAGGACCTCCTGCCTTCTTTCAGGGGCTCAGTGGCCCCAGGAGGCAGGAGGCATGCATTTTTGTAGAGGAGCTCCAATTTTTCAGCCCCAGTGCCCAACTGATCTACCAATAACTGGTTTGCAGCTGGTGGATGTAGAAGAGCAGGGATGCCCACAGGGAGAGGAGTGGGGGCCACCTGTGCATGCACACACACCGTGTGGTTGCCTGCACTGGTGCAGGGGGGCAAAGCAATCCTGTGGGAAGGACACAGGTGAGGGGCCTAAGGCACCAGCAATGGGTTCTCACCTCTGCCATTGGCCTCTACTCCTCTGCTGGCCATAGGAAGAGTTCATCTCGAAGGTCCCTTCTGGCTGATTCTGTGTTCTGCGTACCTTGCAGATATCACATGATGAACCTGGTGCAAATTGAGAGTCATTGTCATGTGGGTCAGAAGATGCCTGCAGTGTTGCTATGCATCCTGCCTCTGTTCCCATTCAAGTCCTCTTTTTGGCCTCTTTTTAGTAGTTTCGTTGTTGCCTGAACTTCTTACAGGCTCCGTGTTCTTTAGAGATCCAACAGATGTGCTGGTGTCTCCTAACTGCAGAGAGTCCGGGGGTTTCCTGTGGTAGAACGGAAGCCAGCACCTAGAGGGGAAAGGGTAGGACTGGCCGACAGGCAGTCTGAGTGGTGTCCACAGAGCGGTCTGCTCACAGGCTCTGTGTTGGACTGCAGCATGGCCTTGGAGCCCCGTGTGCTACCTCGCGAGGCCTCACGAAGCACCCACCTGATTATTTACTCGACACACACAGCTTCCAACTGGGCTGCTGCTTGAGGCGATGTTTTCAACTTACCTCCTGTCATGAGGAAGCTCTAGGGAGCACAGTGTGGGACTGTTTCTTCTTAAAGAGTCACTCACTGCGTTGTGAGGGATGATTATGTCATCAATACCTGATTTAGGAGAAGTAGAAGACCTCTGCTATGGGCAGTCTCTGTGTAATCTGGTCCTCAAACAGTGACCCAGGAGCAAACACGAGCAAACCCCTGCGAGGGAGGTGGCGTTTCCACGAGGTGGCTTTGAGCAATACAGAACTCATGGACCCACGTGGTGGACGATTTTTCAGGTTCAGACCCGGAAGGTAATCTGAGCACCTCTCGAGGGCGCTTCTCCAAGCCCAGTGGTGCTGAAGAAGATTTCCCCAGCGTGGTGCCCCCGGGGGGAACCAGCACACTCCAGCGCTGTCCAGTTGGTGATCGTCCAGCAAATTCGAGGCTGTTCTCTGCAGAAGCTTTTCACCTGTGGGGCTTATTATCCTGTTTGGAGCTCCTTTAAATTAAGACAATCCATGCCAGCATCGTACTCTCATTGTTGCCTCTGGTCTGTTTACTCCCAGCTCTCTTTAGGGAGGAAAACGCTGTAAACTGCATCCTGATGGCCCAATTAGTCCTAATGCTGCGTAGTGTTGACTGTTTAGTTACCACCGTATTGTGTACAGAACTAATTGTGGTGAAAGCAAATGAATGGTCAGGAAACAAACAGGCTACTAGAAAATAATTACTTGGAGTGTCTCTCTTTAGTACCTGTGCAGCGGATTTCATTATAGTCAACAGCCTCTAAGCTACTCGAAATAGTGGTATTTGTCATTTTCATAGAAACTTGATAATGACATTAATTTATCTTAATGGCCTGTTCTATTGTTATAAATAGTAAAATTAGCTTAAATTGTCTTGCTTTTGCTGGTTTTGGATGGCTGCGGAGGGCCTGCAGCAGCAGATGAGTAGATAATTTGGTGTGCTTGACAGATTTCCAATAATTTGTTATGTGGAGCATGAGTAATGCTAGTACCATTAATGTTCATTTTCCTCTAAATTCATTACTGCCCTTTTCCCTTTTATCTTTTTTAATGTCTGGGCCATTTTTCTATATTTCAAGTGGAGCCACAGAACCTATTCATATTCAGCTGGCTATTAACATTCTGCACATAGCAAACCTCCCACAGAAACGACTCCTCAGGAAATGATGAGCCCGGTCGCGGTTTCGGACAGAAAAACAGGAAAAATGGGGGCCTTCCTGGTTTCAGGGCCCGGATATAATTAAGTCAAACATAATTTTAAAGAAATTTAAATGTTTTTCATTTTGCGGCAAAGGTAAAACACACTCAAGGCAGAGTCAAAGAAGGCGCGGATGCATTAGTAACACGCCGGCCACCCTGCCAGTCGCTCGGGCTCCGCACCACGTGGCACCTCATCAAAGGTGAGCCGGCAGCATTTCCTGTCCATCAGACTCTAATTAATCCCTGAGAAGTGTTACGACTAGTTTCATTTGTCTAAGCAGGTATGTTGACAGATTATCTGGAACAAATGTGAAGACTGTTTGTCACCAGAGAAACTGCTAGAATGGAGTGTATTCACTCTCAGTTCCAAGTCTTTGTCTGCATAGGTTGGAAAAGACCACAGAATGAGTTGCTTCCATCTCTCAGCAGTTTTCCAAAAGTCTTCATTTTTTTTCATGTCATGATATGAAGGCTACCGAGTGCCGAATAGGCTGATTAGAACTTTTTGTCCTTTCAATAGTGTGCAGATTTGGCTGACAAACATGAAAAATAGCATGTGCACCCCCTGGACGAGGGAAAGGCCCCTGGGGCTCAAAGCCATTTTCCCCCCCAACTTGGGCAGAACGGATGTGAACGGTCAGTGCTTAGAGATGCGAATTCTTAGCCTGACAGCCACAAGCCACCTCTACCCCTGGTTAAAATGCCTCTCGAGGGGCACAGTGAAAGTATAAGCATGATTAGCGAAAAACCAGGCTTTTATAATATAAACTGTGTCTTTTTGAAAATTAAATGTTACAAAAAAGAAAGATTGACTTTCTTATGGTGTTTTGTTCTCAAGATGAGGGCAATGCTCCTTTCTGTAATTGTGCAGAACTTGTCCCCCTGGCCCCAGTGGAGTGGCGGGGGTGGGGTGGGGGGGAGGGGTGCTAAGGAAGGAAGGGGTGCTGAGTTTTTTTAAATGAGTCCCTGGACATTTCTGTCAGGCCAAAAGTCCCCAGATGCCGACTTTCACACTGAAATAGCAAATAATCATTTAAATAACTTTTTCTGTTCATGAGACAAAATGATTTCTTTTTTCCACAGATACAAACAGATTTTAAAAGCAGCCTGTTCAATCAGATCACCCAAATGCACTCTCAAGTGCATGCCCAGGCCCTTCAAACCTTGGGGAGAAATGAAAGATAATGTACTAATAATGTGATGTATCGGAGGGGCAATTCATAAAATATTTACCCTAAAGCAGAAAATGTGGCTGTCTGCCTTGTTCATTTATAAAATAATAGTTTAGGGGAATTAGGTACCAGCTAAACCCCTTAGTCCATGGGGTTGGCTTCACCGAGAGTCCATTAGACTGGGTTATGCATCTGCTGGGAAGACGCAGCCTGTCAGAGGCACATAATGCATCATGGAAGATGAATGGAATTAGGCAATTGAATAATTAGAGTAGTGCCCACCAGCACGGCTCTCAGTAAAGGGTGCAGGAACTTCCATTAGAAACCTCCATTTCAATGGTTAGAAATCCACTGGGGAAAATTTGGCTGGTGTTGGAAGTTAGTGCCCATTGGGGAACTAAGAGGAAAGAATCTCCCCGGGGGGTATCCTGGTACCCAAAACCAATGCTGGGTGGTTTAGGAGCCATGACACTAGAGGGACTTGAGCTCTGCCCCCCTACCCTCACCGAAGTCAGCCTCCCAGCAGCAGATTTGATGGAACCAAATGTTTCCTGGAGAGGAGGCAGTCTGATCGCCTGCTCTGCCCTCAGGCTTCGGGCACTTGGAGGTGCTTCAGGCAAAGGCTGTGCTGGAGTGCTGTGGCCCGGGACTGTGCCACGTGCAGCCTGCACGGGCGTGCTCAGCCGCCCCTGACCACCACAGCTCCAGCACTTAGCACAGTGCCTGGCACACGGGGCTGCTCAACAGTATCCGATCGGTGAACAAAGGAATGACTACGATGTTCACTGAACTCAACAGGAAACAAGACAATGCAAATTGCAAACAAAGTGGCCTGCCACTTCTGACAACGTTAGACAAGACAACCTGACAGCCTTAGACAGGACAAGGTTAGAAGAGCAGGCGCAGCTTTCTACAGATTCATTTTGAGAAGAAAGTAAAGTTTCCGTGGCTGCATTCTTTATTCAACAAGCATTTTTTTTTGAGTAGCTACGATGTGCCGGGCTGTGCTAATGATAGGAATACAAAGATGAAACACAAGAGCCTGTCTGGAGGAGCTTCGTGTGTGCTGGGCACACCGTGCTGGGCTAGAGGGCTGTCCTCACAGAAAGCACTGGGAGCAGCGCCCTCGGGGTGTCTGGGTGCCCACAGAGTCTAAGGCATTTGTATGTGGTAAAACTTGCATAAACATTCAACTGTCTGTTTTAATTCAACAGCATCTCATTCTATTCTGAAAACTATTACTGGGGAAAAAGAAGGTTTTTATTACAGATATGCATACATAGCCCTGGCTGGTGTGGCTCAGTGGATTGAGTGCCAGCATGCCAACCAAAAGGTCGCCGCTGGATTCTCAGTCAGGGCACAGGCCCGGGTTGCCAGCCAGGTCCCCAGTAGTGAGTACATGAGAGGCAACCATACACTGATGTTTCTTTCCCTTTCTTTCTCCCTTCCTTTCTTTAAAAATAAATAAATACAATTTTTTTAAAGATATGCCTATGTAAAGAGGAAAATGCAAAATTACTTGACCCTGGGCTTAGGCAAGTCAGAATTCCTGGAGCTGACACCTCACAGAGAACACCTCAAGGGGTTCCAGGGATTAAGTGAGAGGCGGGAACTCCTGCCTGTGCTGTGAACAGTAAATGTACACATTCTAGATGGGGCCCTCACTCTGTACTGGAAGTCCAAACAAGCCCATGCAACTGTCATTCATGAAAGACACATATATATCTTATTGTACACCACACACATTTGAATTAGGTCATATTGGCCTATTTCATAGAGGAGAGTGAGACTTTATTTAAGAAGGCTCAGGTATTGTATTTGCTCTAATTCAATGGCTGTAACTAGTGACACGGCAGGGCTCAAAGTCAGGTCCGCCCTGCACAGAGGCCCTTGGGCAGCAGGCTCTGTGTGGCCCACACAGAGGGAGGCCCTGCACAACAGGGAGTGTGCTGGCTGTGTGTGTGCAGACAGACCCCATGCGCAAATCCCTGTAGAGGTGCACGGAGGGACAAATGCCTCAGAGGAGATGCTGCTGGGGCCACTGTGTGACAAACTGTCTTCAGAGGGCAAGCCCTGCTCTCAGTTCCCTAGGAGGTCCAGATGGCCCCATTGCTGGGTATTTGCTTTATTGATAACTTTGCCCAGAGTCTCTCCCAAATGGTTCAATGGCCCTTAAGGTCCTGTTCAGTATAGAGACATGCTGACATCTCAAGTTACCTTCACCTTCGGTTTCCTTGCCCCCTCACTGCTTCTCTGAGCCTTCCTGACCAGGTGCCAGGGCTCACTCTGTCCTGCCGCCTCCAGATCCTTGTACCATCACCATTTCTGACTTCTCTATCGCCAACTGTCTCATATGCAGCTCCTTCAAGTCAGCTCACAGACATGCTCAGTCTACCCAACCCCAAAAATAAATTCCTCAAAAAACAATCTGTCAATCATTCTGTTATGTTCTCAGGTACTGCCTTAACTTTCTTACCTCTCAACTCCATTGCCTTTCCTGAGAGAATCCACTATTGTTCTTCCACCCTAGACATACCCACCACTAGGCAGCACCCACTTCTGCTGGAGTCACTGACTACCTGCTCCCTCAGGTTCACTGTCTGCCCCCACCTTCGCAATGGTGGATGTTGTTGCTCTGGTCCTCCCTTAATGCTTTCTCCTCCCTCAGCCTCCCCACCCTGCTCTCTTGGTTCTCCTGCAGGAGCCTGTCTATATCTACACTGATTCCTTCTCCAGCCCTTGACGACATGGTATCCCCAGGACTTTGTCCTGTGGCTGCAATGCTATATGCTCATCATGGGCCATATTGTCCACTCTAGCTGTCATCTGTCTGCTGATGGCCTCCAGATCTATGAATGGATCCCGTTTCTCTCAGTCTCTCCCTTCTAGCATTTTCTTCCTTCCCTTCTTCCAACATTTTCCAGTGTCTGTCATGTGTCTAGTCCTGTGCTTGGCCCTGGACACAATGAAGGACGAAAGGAGAGGCCATTCTAGTTCCAGACCTGAGTGTTCCTTGCTGTCTGCTGTCACCTCCTCGTGATGTCCCTCCCATAAGTGCCTCAAAAGCAGTACAACATCACCCAGGCAACGCAGCCTGAAACTTTGGAAAGCTCACTTTCCACCTCTCTCTCATACTCCACATCACCCAGCCCCATTCAACCTCACTTCATACATGTGCATTCTCCCCACTGTCTTCTTCCCTCCCACTGTCGTTGCCTGCTCCACGCCCTCACATTCCCATGAGCGGGGATCCTGCAGGAGTCAGCCTCCCACCCGACTTCTCGGCTCCAGCCCACCCTGTTCTCCACATTGTTTTCCAAACATTCTTGCCTACTGCAAAAAAAGATGCTGCACGTCTTACCGATGTCTCTTGAGGGATATATGTACTTATTTCTTGTGTGTATAGGCCTTACAGTTGAATTGCTGGGTCACATTGTCCGTATATGTACAGCTTTAGTAAGTAGTGCCAAACAGTTTCTCAACATGGTTGAATAAATTTTCACTCTCATCAAACAATTCCTATTCTCACCAACACTTGATATTGTCAGGCTTTCGATTTCAATTATTCTATTGACTGAGCACAGCTTTTTCATGATATTTTATGTAATTTCAAAATTTTTGTAGCAAAAATTTCATTTGTATACTGATACTTTGAAAGTTGTTCATCATGGTAATTTCTTCTATGTATTAAATGTCAACATATGTAGCCCCTTGTATATTTGAGATAGTTAAACACTTTTTTTAAGTTGCTTTTAGCAGGACTTTTTAAAAGCACAACTATTTAAGCATTGGGGTTGAGGCTCTGCCCTCAATGTGTCCTGAGGGGAAAAGCAGCAGGGGGCCTTGGGTGGGGCCCGGCCAGCCCGGGGCTGGGCCAGCGTACCTCCTGCTGTGCCACTGAAGCTGCCGTGCAGCTGGGGGCAAGTTTACCAAGGCTCTTTGTAACTCAGTTTCCTCATCCATAAAATTGGGATAACAGTAGAACAACCCTCATTAAGTTGTTGGTAGGATTAAATAAGTTATTGTACTTAGAGTAATCCCTGACATAGTTAATACTCATTCAATATTAGCTACTATTGTCACCGAATTCTTCAATGTATTAAAAGTTGCTTCCTTTCCATTGTTTTCCTATTCCAGGTTCTTCCTAGTAATAGCTCTCATAAGGTTAACTACATATCTGGAATCCATGCTTTATTTTATTGTTTATTTTTTCTGTTCTTAAACCAAACATGCAGCCTTATTGATTGTCATTTGATAATACATTTTATAATAATCTGGGAAGTGAATCTCCTGATTCTGCTTTTACTGCCTTTCCCTGGTGCAATGCTCTTGCCTACTTATTTTTCCAGATGAATTTTTAGTGTAATTCCTGTGGAAACTTTAATTAGTTTTTGAACTCTATCTATAATTAGCTGCAGAAGTTTTTTGATTTTCGCAGTTTCAAATCTTTCTAGCCTGAAACAGGACCCCACACCTAACTTTTCAAAACTCCCTTTATTTCTCCCACAAGAATTTTATAATTTTCTTTCAACAGACCTTGAAATGATCATACTAGGTTAATTGCCAAGCATATTCTTTAAAACTTTTGTGAATGGTATTTCCTCATTCACTGTTTTCTGTTTATCCCACGTACATTAGAAAATGATTGGCTTTTGCAGATTTGTTACAGCACATCGCTTTTGGGAAGCCACTGATGATCCCCAGTAGCTTCCTGGTTGGTGAGAGAGGTAGAAAATCACAGAGAGAAGGACACATCTTCGGAGCAGATGGGTCAGCCTATAAACACACCTTCCCCTCTCAGGACCTGTGAGACTTTGGGGAAGTTTCCATCCTCTCTGAGCTGCGGGGTCTTCACGGGTGATGGGGGTAGGAATGCCTGGGGAGGACTTGTGCTGGAACCCCAGATCTTCTTTCTTTCTTACAGAACATGTAAGCCACTGGGTATGTGCCCAAAAGAATGGAAAGAAGAATCTCAAATACGTATTTGTACACCAGCATTCATAACATCATTATTCACAATAATCAAGAGGTGGAAGCAACTCAGGTGTCCACGAATGAATGGCTAAACGAAATGTGGTTTATACATACAATGGAATGTTATTCAGCCTTAAAAAGAAAGGACATTTGGACAGGGGCTACAGCATGGATAAACCTTAAAGACATTATGCTAAATGAAATAAGTCAGTCACAAAAACACAGATGCTGTGTGATTCCACTTACATGAGGTACGTAAAGTAGTCAGCTTCCTAGAGACATAAAGTAGAATCATGACGGCCAGAGGCTTGGGGAAGAGGAATGGGGAGTTGTTTTATGGGGTCAGAGTTTCTGTTTTACAAAATGAAAATCATTCTAGAGATGGATGGTGGTACTTAATGCCATGGCACTGCATACGTAAAAATGATCAAGATGGTAAATTTTGTTATGTGTATTTTACCACAATTAAAATAATAATAACTTTTTAAAAAATCACACAAGCTGGAGTTGGCATTCTGGAAGTTCATCCTTAACAGACAGGAGCTCTCGGTAGAACAAAACATATGCTATGCATCACAAAATGTAGTGCACAAAGCCACGAACAATTTTTTCTAATTATACACATTTTATAGCTCTTGATGTGCAGGGAATCATATCTTCTTAATTTAGCAAATTGGAGAAAACATCAATTTTTCCACAATCTATAGTGGGGTGGGGGTGAGTGAAAGGAGGGCATAACACTACAAGTGTACTATAATCTTCTTTATAATAGTAACAACAAAATCAACAGGTGGTATTTATTGAGTTTGTGTGCTGAAAATTTTGTAATCATTATTTTACTTAATATTCATAGCAACCATTGAGGTAAGAATTATAGCGAAAAACCTGAGGTTTAGGGAGGGGGTCAGTGAAAGAGAGAGAGAGAGAGAGAGAGAGGTGGGGGGGGAGATGCACCAGTATATTTTATAGTTTCTGAAAAAAGGCTTCTTCACTCTGCAGGGTACCTGGGGTGGTACTCTTTCTTAGTGAATCTTCACAGTTTTCCAATTAAAGAGGAGAGGATGGGTTATTCTCTCCCACATTCAGTTCGACAGATCCCATCAAAGAAGACTGATGGGCCTGGCTTGAGTCACGTGCCCTTTCCAGAAGCCATTACTATAGTCAAGGGAGGTGGAGTAATATAACTGGCCCAGAGAGAGATGGGCCCTTAAATCAAACAAACACCCTTGTCTAGTACCTCATTTTAAGGGAGATGCATCTGACCTATCACCATTAAAATGCACCAGTGACAAAAGAAAAATAGATAAATTGAACTTTATCACAGTTTAAAAACTTTGGAGCTTCATTACAAAGAAAATAAAAAGACAACCCACAGAAAAGTGGAGACAAATATTTGTTCATAAGACATCTGACAAGGGACTTTATCCAGAAAATATGAAGAACTCTTACAACTTAACAAGCAAAAGTTAACCCAAAGGATTCAAATACACATTTCTCTGAAAGATACAGATGGCCAAAAACATGAGAAAAGATGATTGACTTCATTAGTCATTGAAGTAATGCAAGTCAGAACCACAATGAGATCCACATCACACCCACTATGATAAATGGCTATAATAAAAGACAGACAATAATAAATGTTGGCAAGGACATGGAAAATTTGAACACTCATATATTCCTGGTGGAAATATAAAAGGGTGTAGCTGTTTTGGAGAACAATTTGACAGTTCCTCCAAAAGTTAAACATGGAGTTACGCAGGACCCAGCAATTCCACTCTTAGGTGTATACCCAATAGAATTGAAAACATAAATTCACACAAAAATTTGTATGTGAAGGTTCATAGCAGCATTGTCATAACAACCAAAAAATGGAAATGACCCGAATGTTCATCAGCTGATGAATCAACAAAATGTGGGATATCCACACAATGGAATATTGTTCAGCCATAAAAAAGGGATGATGTGCCGATGATACATGCCACAGCACAGGTGAAGCTTAAAAATATAATGCTAAGTGCAAGAAGCCAGTCACAGGAGACTATGTAGTGTATAACTATATAATGCACAGAAACATTTTATTTTTTCTTTTTAGCAGTTTTTCATGAGTTATATATAAGATTACTTTATTCCCTCATTTTCTCAACTGTTTCTCCTTAAATTTTCCCTTTTTATTTTCTCTTGACAGGATTTGGCTTTGTGTTCCAGGACCTTTTTGCAGTCTTTGTCCAGTATAATTTAGTGGTTCCTGCCTTGCTAGAATGAGTGTCACCTGGACACTTGTGTCACTAGCCTTCCTCTCCTCATTCATTGTAAATGACATGTTTCTTCCTGTAAACATGGGCTACTTTGTCATTGTGCTGACCTTTGCAATGTCCTTGCACAACCTGAACTTCATCATTCTTTTGGGTAGGTATGGCTAGAACCCTGTACTGCTGTCTGAGCTCTTTGGAAAGAGGAGAAGGCATGATCTTCCCGTGATTTTGGCAAAGGGCACTGAACTGACTTTCATGGCTCTCACTGTGGTCAGAAGTCACAAAGGGACTGACCCATTTTGGCTGCTGATGTGTCAGTGATGGCTACAAAAAAGAAGACCTGACACATACAAAAAAAAAAAACACCCTAAAATGTTGACTAAAGTTCATGGATAGAAAATGCTGGTATTGTAAGTATGTCAGTCCTCTCTGAATGATCTCAATGCAATTCCAACCAAAATGCCAAAAGCTTTTTCAAGAAGCTTAGCAAACTGAATCTAATATTATGTAAAAGTAAAGGACCAAGAGCTGACAAGTAATTCCTGAAGGAGGAAAAAGCAAAGGGACTCTTAAATTAAATATAAAGTCTTATACAGCTCTTACTATTGGGGGAAAATGAAATTGAATCGGTGTGAGACACCATGCACAAAGACCAATTTTGATGGAAGAAATATTTAAATGTGAAAGGCAAAACCTAAATATAGGAGAGTATCATAATGACATAGGCATAAGGAAGAATTTCTTTTTTTTAATTAAATTTATCAGGGTGACATTGGTTAATGAGATTATATAGGTTTCGATTGTATATAATCTGTATGTTGCATTGTGTACTCAACACTCCAAGTCAAATCTTCTTCCATCAATGTGCATTTCATCCCCTTTACCCTTTACTCCCCTGCCCCCTTCTCTCTGGTAACCACCACACTGTTGTCCGTGTCTGTGAGTTTTTGTTTGTTTGTCTTCTGGTTTGTTCATTTGTTGCTCCCAGTTTTATATCTCACATATGATTGAAATCATATGGTTCTTAATTTTTTCTATCTGATTTACTTCTCTTAGCATGATGTTCTCAAGGTCCATCCATGTTGTCACAAATGGCAGTGTTACATCTTTTCTTATGGCTGAGTAGTATTCCATTGTATATATGGATCATATCCTCATCTAAGCAGCTAGCGAAGGACACTTTGGTTGTCTCCATGTCTTGGACACCATGAATAATGCTGCAATGAACAGAAGGGTGCATATATCTTGTTTTAAATACACACCCGAGGATATGTTTACTGATTTTAGAGAAAAAGGAAGGAAGGAGCAGAGAGAGAGAAAGAAAGAGAGAGAAATATCAATGTCGAAGAGAAATATCAATGAGAGAGAGAAATATTGATCGGCTGCCTCCCATATGCACCCTGATTAGGGATGGAAATTGCAACCCAGGGATGTGCCCTGACCAGGAATTGGACCCACAACCTTTTGGTGTATGTGATGATGCTCCAACCAACTGAGCCACCTGGCCAGGGAAGGGGTGCATATATCTTTGTGAATAAATGTTTTCAAATTTGGGGTTAGATATCCAGAGAAGGGGTTTCTGGGTCATACAGTAACACTACTCCTAGTTTTTTTAGGAGCCTCCATACTGTTTTGCATAGTGTCTGTACCAGTCTGCATTCCCACCAGCAGTGAATGAGCGTTCCTTCTTCTGCACAACCCCTCTAACACTTGTTATTACTTATCTTGTTGATAATAGCCATTCTAACAGATGTGCAGTGGCATCTCACTATAGTTTTGACTTGCATATCTCTAATAGATAATGAAGTTGAGCATTTTTTGGTATATTTGTTGGCCATTTATATGTCTTCTTGGGAACAGTGTCTGTTCAGGTTCTCTGCCCATTTTTAAAATGGGTTGTTGGTTTGGTGTTGAGTTGTATTAGTTTTTAATATAGTTTGGATATTAACCCCTTGTTGAAGCTTTTGGTTGCAGATATCATCTCCCATTCGATTGGCTGCCTTTTTCTTTTGTTGGCAGTTTTTTGTTTTGTTGTGTTTTTAGTCTGCAGAAGATTTTTAGTTTGTAATAGTCCCAATTCATTTATTTTTGCTTTTACTTCCCTTGCCTTTGGGGTCAAATTCATAAAAGTTTCTCTAAGATCAAGGTCCATAAGTTTAGACCTATGTTTTCTTCAATGTAATTTATTGTTTCAGGTCTTATATATAGATCTTTGATCCATTTGGAGTTAATTTTTGTGTTTGAGAGGAAGCAGCAGTCTTGTTTCATTCTTTTGCATGTAGTTTTCCAATTTTGCCAGCACCATTTATTGAAGAGGCTTTCTTTTCTCCATTGTATGTTTTTGGCTTCTTTATCAAAAATTATTTGCCAATATAGATGTGGGTTTATTTCTGGCCTCTCAATTGTGTTCTATTGGTCTGTGTGTCTGGTTTTTCTGCTAATACCATGCTGTTTTGATGATTGTCACTTTGTAGTATAATTTGAAGCCGGGGGTGTGATACTTCTCGTTTCATTCTTTTTTCTCAGGACTGTTTTGGCTATTTGGGGTCTTTTGTGGTTCCATACAAATCTGATGATTTTTTTTTGTTCTGTTTCTTTAAAAAATGTCATTGGGAGTTTGATAGGAATTGCATTAAATCTGTATTTTGCTTTGGGTAATATGGACATTTTAACTATGTTGATTCTTTCAATCCATGAACACAGAAGATTTTTCCATTTCATTGTGTCTTTTTGTTTTTTAAACTTTTTAAATTGTTGTTTATTCCATTACAGTTGTCCCAATTTCCCCCACCCCCTGCCCTCCTCTGTCCTGCCCCACCCCCCACTCCCACGGTCCAACCCCACACCATTGTTCATGTCCATGGGTTATTCATACATGTTCTTTGACTACTCCCTTCTCTTCTTTCCACCATTCCCTCCTCCCCCCACTTTCATTAGGTAGCTGTCAGTCTGTTCAATGTTTCCACATCTCTGGTTCTGTTTTGCTCATTAGTTTATTTTGCTCATTAGATTCCTCTTATAAGTGAGATCATATGGTATTTGTCTTTATCTGACTGGTTTATTTCACTTAGCATTATAGCCTCCAGTTCTGTCCATGATGTCGCAAAGCGTAGGAATTCCTTTCACTATGTCTTTTTCAATCTTTTAATAATGCTTTGTAGTTTTCAGTTTATGGGTCCTTCACATCCTTTGTTAAGTTTATTACTAGGTATTTTATTCTTTTTGTTGTAATTGCAAAAGGAATTGTTTTTTCCATTTCTTTTTCTGAAATGTTTTTGTTGGTACATAGGAATGCAGTAGACTTTTGTACATTGGTTTTATATCTTGCCACTGAACTAGATTGTTTTATTGTTTCTAATAGTTTTTTTGGTGGAGTCTTCAGCATTTTCTATTTAAAAAATCATGTCACCTGCAAAAAGTGACAGTTTTACTTCTTGATTCCCAGTTTGGTTTCTTATTTTTCCCTTCTGTTCCCTAATTGCTCTGGCTAGGACTTCCAGGACTATATTGAATAAGAGTGGTGAGAGTGGGTGTCCTTGTCTTTAATTTTTCACCATTGAGTGTGATATTAGCTGAGGGTTTGTCATATATGGCTTCTATTATGTTAACTACTTTCTTTCCATACTCATTGAGTGTTTTAATCATAAAAGGATGTTTTACCTTATCAAATTCTTTCTCTGCATCTATTGATATAATCATATTATTTTTATCTTTTAATTTGCTAATGTGGTGCATTGCATCGATCAATCCTAGTCCAGCCTAGTGAATTTCTTGCCATTTGAATTTCTTGCCTCTACTCACCTCTCTGCCTCTTTCTGTGTCTCTGCCTCTCCTACCAGTCTGGATTAATGTGGCTTCTCTAAGCACTTTTTTTTGTTGGAATTCTATGCAGTTTGATTTTCTAACAGTTCTGGGTGTTGTTTCGAGGTTTAGTTGTAACTCTCTCTGTGGTTGTGCAAGGAGGTGAAGCGTGTCTACTACACCTCCATCTTGACCAGAAGTCCTCTGTCTCTATATATGTTTTGATCTCACCATTTATTTCTTCTTGACCCATTCATTTTAAATAGCATTTTATTAAATCTTCACATATTTGTGTGTGGGGTGTTACTTCTTTTTTGCTGTTGATTTCTGAATTCAAGGCATTGTGATCAGAGAATATACTTGGTGTGATTTCAATAAGGAAGAATTTCTTAATTTCTCCATAGTACTAGTTATAAATAAAAAGATAGGCATATGCAAAACTACATTAAAATTGAGAACTCCATTCATCAAAGATGATATAAAGAGAATTAAAAGGCAATTCCCATGAAATGCACAGTGTTATCCCAAGTTTGCTCTTAAAACAGCAAAAGAACATTGCTGGAAACACAGGTGAAATTCATATGAAGTCTGGAGTTTAGTTAATAGTCACATACATATACCAATGTTGGTTTATTTGTTATGGCAAATGCACCTTGGTAATGTAAGATGTGAACATTAGGGGAAATTGGGTGAGAAGTGGATGGAAGTTTCTTTACTGACTTTGCAACATCTGTAAATCTAAAATTATTCCAAAATTTTAAAAACTATTTTATAATTTGGGAATCAATTTTTATCATGTATGTAATCAATGAAGGCTTACTTTTAAAGAACCACACAATAGCAAAAAGAAAAAGTCATAGTACCCCCCAAAATGGGCCAAAGTAATGAACAGATATTTTTCAGAAGAGAAGTAAACAGCAAATCAACTTAAGGCAAGATGACAATCTTATCATAATAAGCAGACAACTGTAAATTAATGCAGCAGAGCCATCTCATCCCAATCAACCCTCTTTTGAATTGCTGATAGGAGCATAAAGTGTTTCATCCACCCAGGAAAAAATATGGAGGCCAAACAATTCCTTTTCTAGGTACATGCCCTAGAGTTGCTGTTACTCTTGCACCTGGGTGCCAAGAGGCATCTATAAAAATGTTCACAGCAGCACTGCTCTTTATAGACAAAAACTGGAAGTGACTGAAATGCCCATCAATAGGAGAATGGATAAGGACATCATGGCATTATCATACGATGAAATATTATACAGCGGTAAAAGGGGGTGGCTATCAGCAATATGCAAAATAAGGGGGAATCTTGGGAACAATGTTGAATAAAAAAATCTCAGAAGAGCCAACATATAGCATCATATTTTGTGAAGTTCAAAATCAAGCAAAATTCAACTTGATATTATAAAATTGTAACTAAAAAAAAGAAAGGGAGTTGGGAAACAGAAAATTTAGGATAGTGGTTGCCCCAGGGTTCAGGATGAGGCAGAGGGCTGGGTGCAAGGAGGGAAACTCAACTGCTTTTAATGATGTTGGGGACTTCATAGTTTTCAGGTCAGGTGGTGGGTTCATGGTTCTTTTTTTGTTTTAATTATGCCTTATCTTCTTTAAAAAATATTTTATTGATAATGCTATTATGGCTGTCCCATTTTTTTCTCCCTTTTATCCTCCTCTTTCCTGTACCCCCCCCCATCATCATTCCCCACCCCCCTTAGTTCATGCCCGTGGGTCATACATACAAGTTCTTTGGCCTCTCCATTTCCCATAGTATTCTTAACCTCCCCCTGTCCATTTTGTGCCTACCATCTATGCTTCTTATTCCCTGTACCTTTCTCCTCATTCTCTTTCTCCTTCCACACTGATAACCCTCCATGTGATCTCTGTTTCTGTGAATCTGTTCCTGTTCTAGTTGTTTGCTTAGTTGGTTTTTGCTTTTTTAGGTGCATTTGTTGATAGGTGTGAGTTTGTTGTCATTTTACTGTTCATATTTTTTATCTTCTTTTTCTTAGATAAAGCCCTTTAACATTTCATATAATAAAGGGTTGGTGATGAAAGTGGTTCCCAGATAAGGTAAAGTTAATTATGCCTTATCATATGAATTATTTTGTATCTATTAAATGTTACAAAATTAAAAATTTTTAAATGTAGGCTTGAAACGACAAACAACGGGCAGTGCACATGTTTCCAGAATTTATGATCACAGGGTTTTTGTTTGTTAGTTTGTTCTTTTAAACTCCAGTGTTTCTAGAGGAAAATGGAAACCATTAAAGTCTTCAAGAGAACATGGAAGCATCCACATGCCCTCTCAGCTGGAATTTGTGCCCAGAATGTAGGAGAGACTGCTGATCTCAGTCACTTTATGAAGAGGGAATGGTGGGTGGGGTATGCAAGTGCCATTCAGCTCTCACCAAACCTTAACCACAAATGGTGAATGCTCCCATTACTGGTGCTCTGGGGGACACTGAGATGGGTGGGAAATGGCTTTGTCCGCAGGGGTCTGCACATGCAACCTTCTAGAGACCCGGCTGCACACTGAAATGCCTGGGATTGTCAAGAAGTGCCTCCACACTCTGAGCCCTGACCTGCGTCCCTAGAACACCCAACTCAGCCCTTGCTCAGTCCCGTGTGGAGCTGTCCGCCTCTTCCACACAGCCGCTGTGCAAACTGATGAGGACAGCAGGTGTGTGCCTTGGGCGATCCCAGGATAAACACACTGTTTCCTAACGCACATGACAAGGACTCCAGAGCTCCTTTCTGGACATAATCCAGATTCCCATGTCAACCTTTAGGAGCGCCCACAGGAAGTGGATGTCACATGCTCATAGAAAAGGACAATGGGGCCACCCCCTCCCTTCCTGTACATGTTCCGCTGAAATGTGTTAATATAATTGAAATCTGCACTAGCAACCAGGTTCATATTTAATTTGGGGCTGCCAAGAATTTCTAACTTTTCCCTCATCTTGTACTTATGCAACTATTTATTTGAACTTAAATGAGACACTATACCTTTTAAAAGCTCATTATTTTAGTTCCAACTTACTAAGATTTTTTTGAATCCTGATATTTGGTCATCTAACCTTTTAGCTCTCCTGCCTAGCTTTGTGCTTTTTTGAGGCACAAACCTCTTTTGAGGTAAAAAGTCACCTAAGAGGACCCCAAGGACAGAACTGCGACCTGTGACATTAGTCTCTTCTCAGTTGCCTCAACTCAAGGTGCATCCATGTTGTTGCAAATGACAAGATTTCACTCTTTTTTATGGCTGAATGTATTCAGTATTCCTGTGTGTGTGTGTGTGTGTGTGTGTGTGTGTGTGTTTTCTTTATCCATTCATCCTCAGATGGACACTTAGGTTGTTTCCATATCTTAGCTATTGTACATAATGCTGCAGTGAACATGGAAGTGCAGAGACCTTTTCAAGTTAGTATTTTCAAGGAGCCTCCACGTTCTTTTCCTTCGCAGTGGCAACAATTTGCATTCCCACCAACCGTGCACAAGAGCTACTGCATCCTCGCCAGCACTTGTTATCACTTGTCTTTTTGGTGACAGCCATTCTGACAGATGTGAGGTGATATCTCATTGTGATTTTAATCTGCATTTCCCTCGTTGATGACTGGTGATATTGAGCATCTTTTCAGGTACCTGTTGGCCATCTGTCAAGAGTGTTATTCTTACTAAAGTGTCTGTACTGAGCCAAATGCCCACTACAGTCTAACCTTGGGAAGTCCATAACAGCTTCTCATTAATTTCCCTGGAATCTCCTACTATGTTCCAGGTGCAATATTTCTATGTCACTCACCCTCTTCCTGATGTGCATGGGAGGGTGAAATAAGGAGTGAATGTATGTGAAAAGATGTAGCCTCAAATGGCACCAGGGATGTGCCTGCCACAATTGAGCTTCCAAATGAGGAGAGGCTGGGCAACTTTTCTCCTCTTATGCCGCCATCTTAACATTACCTTAAAACTCTTTTAATCTCTACCCCTCATATGTTCTTTTCACCACCAGCACCTATCTAGACTACTTTTAAAATTTCTCCCTGATATCCAGATCCTATAAAGGTAAAATTTCCCAAAAGCAGGTGATTTAGATTGGGGGGGGGGCAGTGAAAATGGCATGTCCTGAGCCAAAGTATTCCTGAAGTCCCCTGCCAGCAATGGGACAGGACACAGGACTTGGGAGTGGCACTGAGAGGTGCCAATTGATGCGGAAAGAGTGGAGACCCCCCACCACGAGTCAGTAATTCCCACTCCAGGTGTCTCTTACCAGGAGAGGCCAAGGAGATGCACTGTGCAAGTTACTTTACTTAATTTGTACACTGATAAAGTGAAAATGATAATGCTTACTTTGTAGGGTTTGCTTTGCTCTGGGTCAGTAGACAGGATTCTGCTTTTATCTCTGTCCCTTGCCAGACTTAGTGTCTGTAGAAAATGCTCCACCTCTCTGAACTTGAATTTCTTCATTGGCAGTGAGGAGGTCCATCTATACCTCCTCTAAGGACCCTTGCAGGGCTGAATACCAGGAGTTGGGTAACTTACCAAAGTTCAGTTTTTCATCTGAGTAACATGCAGAGGGAGGTATGGTTAACCATTTGTTAAATAGCTGAGTTTTTATTTTGAAGAAACACCTACTGCACATTGTGTGTAGGAGGCAGGTTTGCATTGTAAGAATTATTTTCCCATTTGAAACCCAGAATCTTGCTCAAATGGCTTTCCAACCCACATTGTACTGAAGTGCCTTGTTTGTTCCATTAACTATTCACAGAGTCAACTGGGGAACCGTTGTTATTAATTTCAATGGAAAGCTAAAATGCAGTTCATTTTCTATAATTGCAGGCCCACGGTCTAAAGAGCCAGCAAAAGCTTTTAATCTGAGGCATTTTTAGAGGAGTATGATCAGAATTACATTGAACATCTTTTGAAGGTACATAATTATGAAAACCTCAATAACAGTGACACTCGAAGAGCTCTACACCATAGATGCTATAAAGTCACATGCAGTGAACAAGCCAAATTGCTGTCTTAGTTACTCAGGATGGAGAAATACCCACGTGAAGGTGGGCAGTGTTTGCACACCTAGCTTTTCTATTTTATACCAACAATGTGAGCTCTTCATACGTGGGAGGGCATCCATCCACTTCCTTCACACATGTAGGATTTGTGTAGCTTCAGAGAGCCTGCCCTCCTGCTTGGGCCTGCCTCCCTTGCACCTGCTTCCCGGGACAGGGGGCTAACCCTGGGGAGCACGAGAGGGTGGGCACATCCTTTGGCCACCAGAGGGCGTGAGAATGTGTCCAGCTCTCACTTCCCCCAACCCACCCCGCAAGCACTCGCGGGAGGTGCCCAGCTCCTGGGTTTCTGATACCCTGGCCACTGCAGTGGCCTGGGGGGGGGGGGGGGGGGAGCAGTCCCTCGACTGCTACCTTCTTCCAGGCTACTCCTGAGCAGCAAGCGTGTAGCTCAGGGCTGGCATTCGTGGTCACAGTTGGATGGGGACGGAGTCCCAAAGGGGGAAGGGCAGGAACAGAGGGAAGGGGAGTGATAACCGGGGACCACAGGGAGCGACCTGGCCCCCAGGCACGGTTAACGTCGTCAGCTCCAGGACTCCAAAAGAAGGCTTGGAGATGGTGAGAAACTACGTGCAGGAGAGAACATGCCTATTTTAATTAAACAATGCAAGCCATTTCACAAACACACCCAGCAGACAGCTGCTCAGCAAGGGGAATGCAGAGACAGCAGGGCATCAGCCTTGCCCAGGTCAGCATCAACACCTGGACACCTGGACCCCGGATGGAGGGATGATTGGCGTGCTGTGGGGCAGAGATGAGGGAGTCATTCATTCTGAAGGGGACAGTCGGAAAAGGCTGCAGGGAGGCAGTGAGCAGGGAACGGGCTTTGGCAGATAGAGGTCTAGGGTGGAGGGCACCGGGGCGTGGGGAGGGGTTGAGAGCAGCAGCAGCAGCAGCAGCAGATGCAGAGGAACAGGAACAAATCCTCGGCGGAGCTGGAGGGTAGTGTGAGGCCCCCAAGGCAGGTTGGGCCAGTGAGTGATGGGTCCCCTGCAGATATAAATCCTATAAAAGAATCTGAACTTTATTCTGTGGCCATAATGAGCCAGCAGTGGTTTTAGAGGTCAGATGTGCAATTTACCTGGTCCACCCTGGGCCTTTGTGGTATCCATAGCCAGATGGGTAGGAGGGGGAAGTTTTACCTCATTGGGGCTGGGAGATGGTGAAGCAAATACACACCCCACCTGTGCTCCCTACTCCCAAGTGGTTCCCGGGGGCAGAGGGCGGGGAGGGAGAGGTACATCCTTCTTAGTGTCTTTGGGTGGCAGAAAGAAAATATTAGAATTCTATTTATTTTTCCCCAAAACTTAAAAAATTAAACTTTACAAATAGTTAAAATACAGATTGATGCTGGCATCCGCACTCACTCTGAATGTCAAAGTTACACATCATGCAGTATACCAGATGGACCATTAAAAAGAGACGTGGTCCTCAAACGGGTATCAGGGAGACCCTTATAGCTCCATTCGTTTTCAACATGTTGTGACTTAGTGCATTTGTATGCATCCAGTAAAGTGGATTTTAGTATTTTATTATTTAGTGTTAACTAAATTAAACTTTGAAAATGGATGGGGGCATCCTTAAAAAAATGATGACTGCAAAGAAATGGTGGATGGGCAATGGTGGTGATGAAGGCACACGTGAGCACAGAGGAAAGGACTGAGCTGAGACCTTGGCCCCTCCCGGGAAGAACCCTTCATCAGCCTCACCGCAGGAAAGAACAGGGAGGGTCTAATTGGACCTGACAGTCTTAGGCCACCAGCACTTATTTTGGGAAAGTCAACAAGCCCATATTTGAAGGAAAAGATGATTTAACAATAAGTGAGAATGTAGTTGTGTGTGTGTGTGTTTTTTTTTTTCCAGAGGAAATGTGTGCTATTGGGAAAGCATTTTGAAAAAGGAAAGTTTGGGGAACTACATCTGCACCCAAAGACGAAACACAATTTTCTAATTATATGGAATTCTACTAAATTTCCTCACAGTGTTTTGAAACCATTTGTCCAAAATGTAAAATTGCAAGACCTTCGGATTAGCATGCAAAAATGGACAGACATCAGAAAAGATGAAAACTTGCTAGCTCAATTTTAACAATAAGCTTTTTGCAATTGGTAGTTGGACACAGAAGGGAGTGCGTACGCCTTGCCAACGAAGTCCTTCTTCCACAGGAATCAACCAGTTTCAGAGAGGTGGCTTATTAGTCTGTGGCAGCCAAGTGCCAATGTAAACTAAGTCCTAGAGCCAGTCCTTCCAGATTCTGTATCACAAAATGCAAAATTCAGGTTTAAAAAAGAATGATGTGTATCTAATCAGATTGCTTCAACTAAAAGTTATTAATGGAGAGAAAAATTTTTTTACACTTTTAATAAATTAAAACCATTAGAAACATTATTTCATCTTTTACTTTTATTTTCATATTTTATAATGAGCCCATTATTTATTAACAGAATCATATATACTTAATAATTAATATTCATATGTTTTAGGGCAGGAGGGGGTGAGTGCTCTTAATTCTTTACTGAGGGAGGGAGTACACAATCTTAAAAGTCTGAAGAAACCTGCTTGGATGAACATAGTTCGTGCCATTCTGAGCTCCCCTCGGGGCACTCCTGCCTGGCCCCCAGTGCTACCCTGCCCAGGCAGCAGGAACCCTTCAGGGAACAGCTGATTGAGGTTCAGGGGTGGGCCCCTGGGGCACTGTCTCCATCTTCCCCTTGCTTCCTGGCCACATCAGATGGGGACAGTAGTATTGTGACCACAGGGAGGCAAATGTCAGACAGGAAGACAAAGGCAAAGGCAGGTAGATTTCTGAGCCTCGGTCAGGGCTCACAAGCAAAGTCAAAGGGATGGAGCCCTTATCTGGTGTGGAATCTCGCCTGGCCCTGGCAGGAATGTGGGACAGAATGTAGCATAGTGGGTTTACAGCCCCAGAAGCTAACCTCTGTGTGCCTCAGTGTCCTCTCCTTGCAGAATTGGCATAATTGCAGTATTTGGCCTGGGGGCTTTTGAGGAACAAATGGATAAATGCATGTGAACACTGCCCAGCACTTAGTCAACTTCCAATAGCTGTTCATAGTTGTAATTTCTCTTAACCACAGAAACCAAATAATTTGTTTTCAGGTTGAGATGTGGCATTTTTGGAGTTCTCCAAATCTTTTACTGAATTTCAATGTCAAGTTCTTAACCCATGCAGTGTCTGAATCCCAAAGTGCCCTTGAGAATTTCTGCAAAGATATGTAATGGCAGTGTCAAGAGCAGGAATCGACAAGACCTCCCACAAAGTTCCCCTGTTTAGGAATTAAAGTGGAAAATTGGAAAGTAAATAGCTCAGATAGAAAGGATGAGCTGAAATAAGCTAGTTTGACATGATGAACCAAGAGTGCCAATCTTTTTCAGTTAAGGATAAGAGTTAATCAGAACATAGATTTCTCTGTTTGCAACCTAGAAAAATTCCTACTCAGTAAAATTTTAACTTCTGACCTTTCCAAAGGTCTGGCAGGGTAATACATATTATTTATTTTCCATCTGACTTGGCTACTTGCACTGTAAATGTCCCAGACGGCAGGGCCGTGCTACTCGTGTTCATGTTTGTTGCATGAGCGCTGGCTGTGCTGGCCGAGGGAGGGCGGACATGAGAAGAGTTGGAAAGCATCTCTCTCCTGCATTTCCAGGGTGTGCGGTGTGGCCAGGCGGCTGAAGTGCAGTGAGGTGGAGGCTTGCTATGGGCAGCGGGGTTGGAAGAATAGGTGGGCATTCTGGTTTCTGGTACGTTTTCTATTTGCCAGTTATGTGCAAATAAGTTGCTTCCACTCAGTTTTCTTCATTTATCAAATGTGACTACCTATGCCAAACACACATATTGTAAGAATCCAGTGAAAAGTTTGTGATGAATGCAAAAAGTGTGACAGCACCTGTTGACTGTACTGCTGTAGGCGAATGCAGGGGTCATTGTGTCAGACAGCTGTCACTTGTGCTTCTTGAACATGTAGAGCAGATAAACGCTAGCAAATCTGCCTCAAAATGAAGCCAAAATAGGTCAAGAAAACTAAATAAATGACTTTCTTGTGTTTCATTGTACTAATTTCAAACTACAGGGGTTTGGCTAATGGTGGCCATTTTTCTCACTTGCAAGCTTTTTTGCGGGTTTACTGCTATTGTGCTATTTATATGATGGAAATTTTCAAACACTCCCTTACTCCCTCTATTCCCTTATCTCTTTTTTCTTCTTGGTTTGCTGGAGTGTTTGAAAGCAGATACTAAACACATGGTTTTTCATCAACAAACACTTGCACATTCTGCCCAACTTCTTGCAATAGCGGCCTGCAAATGCCTCAGCTGCCTCGGCCTCCACTCCTTAACCCTTCACCATGGGTCTTCCTCGCTCAACTTTTCTGTGTAATCTGTTCCCTTAAAAGTCACCAAGGGTGTAATACAGAGACTGTTTCTCAATTTTCACCCTCAGCTTCTCTGAAGCCTCTGCTGAATTTAAATCAGCAACACTGCATGAACACTGTGTGCTGAGTCTGGGTGGCTATATACCCAGATTTTGGAGGAGCTCTGGGCCACTGAGGGCAGCCACACAGGCTGCTGCCAGTGCCGGGGAACAGGATGCATGCACAGAGGAAGGGCTGTGGGGGAGCGGGTGAAGGATTTGGAGGAGTGGTGCTGGGACCCTGGTTGCAACTGGCATTTGAGCTGGGCTTGGAAGAAGGATCAGAAGGGCTTGACAGGCTGGATGAGACATTTCTGGGGGTGTGGGTGGAACAGCATGAATAAATTAGGACCGTGTCTGGGGAAGGGTGACTCACTTCTGTGATTAAAGTGCATGGGACAACCTGCTGATTAGTGTGTGCTGTTGAGCACAATGTTTACACAATACTGGAGTAAACAAAAGTTCAGAGTTCAGAGAAACTCTAAAGGTAGATAACTCACTTTTAGCATGATTCTTGATAATTTCCAGGGATGAGTAGGTGTAGCCCAGGCCTTTTAGGCTAGGAAGTGGCAGTCCAAACCTAGGCCTGCCTGTCCCTATGCACTGTGCCACACAGCTGGCCTCCATCTAAATCAGTATCACGGGGCCCTGGCCAGGTGGCTCGGTTAGCTGGAGCATGGCCCCAAGCACCAAAAGGTTGTGGGTTCTAGTCCAAATCAGAGTACATACCTAGGTTGCTGGTTTGGTCTCTGGTTGGGGTGCTTACAGGCACAACCCCTCCACATTTCTCTCCCACATCAATGTTTCTCTCTCTCTCTAAAATGAACGTAGCCTTGGGTGAGGAATAAAAAAGTAAGTAAAATAAAACAGTATCATGTGAGTAGCAGCATCCATCAGTGCTTTTGCTACAGAGCAGAAGGGAAAGAGCTGGTGTGCTGTTACCGAGCAAGAGCCCACTGCCGACACGCATAAAACCAATGCTATCACACTGGCTTTGGAGAAAAAAGCTTTCTTGAGAAATCAACCAGCAAAGAGACAAGGCTCAAATCTGTCTCCCCAATCCAGGGTTTCAGCACCGGGTCCTCCAGAGCAACAGACCCTTGGCTTCTGAGTGGGTGCTGGTACTCAGGCTCTGGTCACGACCCAGCCCTCTGGTTCCGTCAGTGTGAGGGACTTTGGCCCTGGTGTATTTTGCAACATTTTCCTTCTGCCAATGCTCTGACTGCTTGACTGGCAGTTTTGTTCTCTTGGCTCTGAAAAACACTCAGTATCTTGTAAGAAACAAGACAGGGCCAGTCTGAGCTGGTCGGCAGTTACAGTGCCGTGAGCCCAGTGCTCATCGCGTTGGCACGGCCGCCCTAGGGTGATGGCCTCCGGATGGGAGAGAAGCTTCCGATAACCACTCAGCAATCATGCTCAGCCCCACGTGCCACTGACCTTGTGGTGCTTCCTCAGAGAGGCCACACCTGAGCACCTCTCGCACAGGTTCTCCGCGCACCTCTGTTCACTTTCTCTGTAGGGTCCTTTAAAATTATATCACGTGTTGCTTGTTATTCTCCTCTTCAGAATGCCAGGTCAGGGGCTGCCAGTAACTTGGGCTTGTTAACTGATGGATTCTGGGTGCCTAGAACAGGACTTGGTACATAGTAGATGCTAAATATTTATGGGGTAAATGGAAAAGATTAATCAGTGTTTTGTGCTTGCCTAATATTCATTTAAATATTAAAACAAACAAGAGATAGTTTTGCTCTTTTCACAATTGGAAAGAGGGACACATACGAACTCTTTCTAAAAAAGCAATGACATACAATTAGACTCACCCAAGAGTGAAAAAACCTGAAATGAAGTAGTGAGGCCCCAGTCATTGAAACATTCAAGCAGAAGCTAGGGGGCCATGTTATAGAAGTGATTCTTATACTGGAAACATAGATAAGGACCTTCCAATGCTAAGGGTCTATGATCTCAGGTCAATGCGGAAAAGACTGTGGGGACTAGGAGCACATGAGGATATCATCTCCTTTGGAATGACTTCTGAATAAGAGGAGACAAGAGCTCATTTTCTTTAAACCAGCGGTGTCAAACTCATTTTCACCAGGGGCCACATGAGCCTCACAGTTGCCTTCAAAGGGCTAAATGTAATTTTAGGGCTGTACAAATGTAACTACTTAACTAGGGGCAAGGAGCTTGGCGTTGCCTCTGGGTAGAAACAAGGTGCCAGGCTGGATAAAACATGGTGGAGGGCTGAATTCAGCCCACAGGCCTGGTGTTTGCCACCTGTGCTTTCAACATTTACTAATTATCCACAGAATAAGCTTTGCTACCATGAGTGCCCACCAGTCTCCACAGGTGCCCACCTACCCCCGCACAGGCTGGGACCCTGGGAGCAGGAGTCTAGCCCACACTGCCAAGGGGCCGGGGGAGGAGCAGGATTCTGACCCCAAAGGCCTGCGGCACTGAGACAGGAAACAGGCAGAGAGGGGGCAACTACACAACTGAGGTGTCACTTCCCAGGGAGGAGAGTGGGCGCGGCAGGTTCGCAGGTGTGGGTGTGCTCAACGCCTCCTGGGACCTAAGGCATTCTTAGATTGGTTCTAGAGTTAGTGGGTGAGAGAAGACTTTTTGATAAAATCTAGACAAAGTAAAGAAAAACTTTATTTTTAACAGCTGCCTTTGCCTTCAGAACCTTGATACTGGACACTTGCTGCTTCTCATCCATCAGATTCTCACGACAGCTCTTTCTAGCCTCACCTCTCTTGAGGTCACGTCTGCAGGCAATCCAAGGAGGGGCTGTGGCTGGGTTCACCTGAAACTGAAAACGGCTCAGGAAACAAGGCGAATACTCACAGAGGCTGGTGAAAGAGCCTGACTTCAAAGCTGTACTTGCAGGTGAGTGAACAGAGCACAGATGGAAATCTCTAAGTGCCTGGCATGCAGCCGCTGGGTGCCACCGCCTTCTCCTGTGGGAGGCAGGCACACTGCCACACACAGGGTGCCAGGGTGCCGACAGGTTTCCAAGGCCAGTCTGCTCCTGTGTGAGGTTACATTCAGCCTCTTCTACCTCAGGCCCATCGCAGCCAGCAGGCACTGTGCTGACTTGTACAGCTTTACTTCTAAAGAGCTTTTGTGTTGCCATAGCAATGAACTGGTAGCTTAGTTAAAGGAATAGATTTGCACTGTGAAATGGCAAAAGAGCTTTCGATAAGAACCCTGAGGAGCTGAGGCCCTTCCTTCAGAAGCAGAGGAGATTGAAGGGGGAAAGCTCGATCGTGAATTCCTAACCAGCGACAGGCAGCACTTCACCAGGCTGGTGTAATCTGTACGGCTTATTGCCGAATGTGGACAAATGGAAGAAAGTCTGAATCACGGAGGATAAAGTTCAGTGTTTTAAAGAAGTGGTCCAGAGCCCATCGATGCACTGTGCACATAGTGTGCATACAGTTGGTGCTGACTAAATTCTTGTTTAAATGACTACGTGGGAAAGAAACATATCAATCAGTTGAACATGTGTGGGTATTCTTCAAGTTCTTAAGGCAACTTGAAGATGGTACACTCTCCATGTAGTGTAAATATCCCACCCTCTACTCATTGATTCTTCTTTTAAAAAAAAATCTTCACCCAAAGATATAGTTATTGGTTTTAGAGAGAGAGGGAGGGGGGAAGTGGGGAGAGAGAGAGAGATGTAAGAAATAAATATTGATCGTTTGCTTCCCACTGTGACTGGGAATCAAACCTGCAGCTTAGGTCTGTGCCCTGGTGGGGATTGAACCTGTAACATTTTGGTGCACAGAATGATGCCCTGACCAACTGAGCCACCCAGCCAGGGTGTCAATTCTTACATAACATGCCAAGTTAACCTCTACTCTGTCTAAACCCTCAAGGTCCCAGTGAGTTAAGTCTGAATCAATGGGGCTCTGCTATACTGTAACATGGCAACTTCAGGCATGATGAACTGGGTGACATACCCTTTACAGCTGAAATTCAGGTTTGTTAATTTCAAATGTAATTTTAACCATCCATTTACCTGACTAAAGCTTCAAGTATCGGAGGAACCACAAAGCAATGGTCCACTTTAATACACAAAAGGATGGATATCAAGTCTGGAAGTTGTAGCAATGGGGTTTGCAGCTCCATGGTCTTTCCGTGAGTAGAGTGTAGCAGCTCGGAGGGAGCACACGGACCCTCGCTGTCTGAAAGCTGCGAGTTCTGTGCTGTATGTATCTTGAGAAAACGAACCCTTTAAGTCTGCCTTCCAGCGTTTCCTATCAAACATGTCTTTGGATTTGTGACACAAGTTGCATTTGCTCTAGAAAACCGGTGACAGTAATCTTTCTTGGGCTGCCTTTTCCCTCCACCCTCCAGCCCCTCAAATGAGAAATTGCTTTAGTGGCCCAGCTTGCAAATAGGCAACATGATGGTGATGATGTTACTGCATCCCAAGCTTTTATGACATCTCCCCTTACATTTGTACTTCAACTTGATTGTGCAGGCCAACATGTTGCCATGAATCCCCTCTGGGCTTCTGTGTCCTGCATGTTCTTTGTGGGATGTTACTGTAATGTTAAGAACTATCACAAACTGTGCTTATTTCAGTGTTTCTGTATTTTACATAGTTCAAAAACTAAACAAATCTTGACTATTTAAAAAATGAAAATGACTAGTTGGAGGGGAAAAGACAAGGAGGAAGGCCCTAGCCAGTGTGGCTCAGTGGGTTGGGCATCAACTTGCAAAGCTGAAAGTCACTGGATCAATTCCTGGTCAGGGCGCATACCTGGGTTGCAAGTTTGGTTCCTATCAGGGTGTGTGAGAGAAGCAACCAATTGATATTTCTCTCCCTCTCTCTCTTTCTTCCCCTCTGTCAATAAATAAATATTAAAAAAACATGTTAAGACTGTAGGGTGCCTGGAGACGAAGTCCCCTGCATGGCACAGGGGGAGGACAAAGCTATTGACCAACTCAAGACTTCATGTTAGGTATGCACAAAGAAAAACTGGGGGTAACCACTAAACAAACAGAAGCAGATTTATAATTCAGTGGAAAGAAACAAAGCACAGAGAGTAAAGTACGGTGAAGGAAAAAATAAAACATAGGCGGACAAAAGAAAAAACTGGCAGGAGAAATTTCAAAATCAGATAAAAAAGAATCTGTATATATTTGCCTACATTATAATGATAAACTTCAGTAAATTACATCGTTACAAAATTGAAGAGTCACAAATCACAAGAAGATATTTGCACCACAGATTATCCATTCAGTATTAATATCCTGAATAAAAAAAATTCTAAATAAATAAGAAAAATGGAAACAGCCTGTTAGAAAATGGTCAACAGGACTTCCGGCCAAGATGGAGGCGTAGGTAGACACACTGTGCCTCCTTGCATAACCAAAAGAAGGACAACAAATTTTAAAACAAAAAACCAGAACTGACAGAAAATCAAATTGTATGGAAGTCCAACAGCCAAGGAATTAAGAGAAACATTCATCTAGACTGGTAGGAGGGGTGGAGACAGGCAGCTGAGGGGAGAGGACTTGAGACAAGGCGACAGCTGGCAGACCTGGTGAGGTGGCAGATTGCGGACCAGGTGGTCC
Source organism: Phyllostomus discolor (assembly GCF_004126475.2). Lineage (NCBI taxonomy): Eukaryota > Metazoa > Chordata > Mammalia > Chiroptera > Phyllostomidae > Phyllostomus > Phyllostomus discolor. Next base: position 111,531,574 of record NC_040904.2, read on the forward strand.
CACATTCGCATGCAGATAAACAGGGAGAAACAACTGGGGAGTGAGAGAGACTGCTCAACACAGACTTTCAGAGCAGGGGAATGGAGCCTAAACCTCTGAATGAAAACACCTGTGGGGTTTGAGGTGGCGGGGGAAAAACTCCCAGCCCCATAGGAGAGTTTGTTGCAGAGACCCACAGGGTCTTAGAATGTACACAAACCCACCCACCTGGGAATCAGCACCAGGAGGGCTCAATTTGATTGTGGGTAGTAGGGGAAGTGACTGAAATCCAGCAGAAAGTGGAGCAAGCAGCATTGTTCCCTCAGACCCTCCCCCACAGACAGCGTCACAAAGCAGCCATGTGGGTTGTCAGGCCCTGGTGAACACCTAAGGCTCTGCCCCTTACCATGTAACAGGAGGGCCCAGACCAAAAAAAATAAAAGGCCCAAATGAAAGAACAGTTCAAAGCTCCAGAAAAAATACAACTAAGTAACAAAGAGATAGCCAACCTGTCTGATACACAGTTCAAAACACTGGTTATCAGGATGCTCCAGGAACTCACTAGGTACTTCAACAGCATAAAAAAGACCCAGGCAGCAATGAAGGTTCCATTGTGTGAAATAAAGAAAAATCTTCAGGGAACCAACAGTGATGGGAAGGAAACTGGGACTCAAATCAATGGAGTGGAACAGAAGGAAGAAAGAAACATTCAAACAAAACAGAATAAAGAAACAAAAATTCAAAGAAATGAGGAGAGTCTTAGGAACCTCCAGGTCATCTTTAAATGTTCCAACATCCAGATCATAGGGGTGCCAGAAGGGGAAGAGGAAGAGCAACAAGTGGAAAAGTTATTTGAACAAATAATAAAGGAGAACTTCCCCAATCTGGCAAAGGAAATAGACTTCCAGGAAGTCCAGGAAGCCCAGAGAGTCCCAAAGAAGTTAGACCCAAGGAGGAACACACCAAGGCACATCATAATTTTATTAGCCAAGATTAAAATGAAGGAGAGAATCCTAGAAGCAGTAAGAAATAAAGAGACAGTTACCTACAAAGGAGTTCTCATCAGACTGTCAGCTGATTTCTCCAAAGAGAGCTTACAGGCAAGAAGGGGCTGGAAAGATGTATTCCAAGTCATGAAAGGCAAGGACCTACATCCAAGATTGCTCTATCCAGCAAAGCTTTAATTTAGAATGGAAGGGCAGATAAAGCCCTTCTCAGATAAGGTCAAGTTAAAAGAGTTCATCATCACTAAGCCCTTATTTTATGAAATGTTAAAGGGACTTATCTAAGAAAAGAAGATAAAAAAACATGTATAGTAAAAGGACAGCAAACTTACAGTTATTAACAACCACACCTAAAGCAAAAACAAAAACAAACTAAGCAAACAACTAGAACAGGAACAGAATCATGCAAATGGAGATCACATGGAGTGTTATCAGTGTGGGAGGGGGAGAGAGGGGGGAAAAGGTACAGAATAAGTAGCATAAATGGTAGAAAATAGACAGGGGGAGGGTAAGAGTATGGGAAATGTAGAAGCCAAAGAACTTACATATATGACCCATGGACATAAACTAAAGGGAGGAAAATGGGACAACTGTAATAGCATAATTGGTAAAATATATATAAAAAAATAAAACAACAACCAAAAAAGAAAATCTGAAACTAGTTATTCACCAAAGAGGACACTGGAATGGCTGCTAAACATGTGAGAAGATACTGGATTTCACCAGTAATCAAGAAAATGACTTTTGGTTGGCCAAAATGAGTTGCATTTCAGCTCCATCATTCTGATGGGTTCTTCTGTGGAGCTCCACAGTACTCTGGCTAGTACTGCCAGGGAGTAACTCTCCCAGGGGCACACGGAGGCTTATTTCTGAGTGGCCACAGCAGCACTGTCAGCGATGGCAAAAAAAAAAGTAAAGGAAATAAATGTCCATCAACTAAAGAACAAGTATAAAATTGTCACTCATTGAATATAAAGCCATGAAAATGAACTACATATGACAAACATGAATGAATCCTACTGAAGCAAAAGCAGTTAGCTGCCAAACAGCATATAAGCATGGTGTCACTTCTATAAAGCAGGCACAAAAAAACTGCATTTGAAGGCTACACAGGTCGTCTGAGTATGAAGAGGCACGTGGGGAATCAGAAAGAAAGGAGTCCGAATGGGAAAGGGGCTTTAACAGCAATGTCTGTTTTCCTTCGCTACGTGGTAGGTACACAAGTGTTCATTGTGATTTTCACAACTTTTTGTGTTGGAAATCCTGTTATAAATTTTAAAATAAAGAGTGAAAAAAAGCAGAAAATGGAGACATCTATTCCAAGAACTTTACTATGAAATGGCAGAGGCGAGGGAGGGTTTTAGGAAAGAAATAAGCTCCTGATATTATTAGCCAAGGGTTCCACTTCCCCACTGGTGCTCCCCCACTTCCCTGACAGTTCAGAAATGAAAGGGGGGAGCAGAACTCCCCATTCCTTGAGTCCTTGAATGTGAGCTGTACATAGAGACTTCTGTCCAAAGAGTATAGTGCTGGGGGGAGGGGGAGAGGGAAGAGTGACTCTACTGTGGAGCATCCTGACAGGCACAACTTAGGGCGGGGGACCAAGGCCAACACTGGATCCACAGTCAGATTCTGTCGGGTACACACACTTGATACAACACAAGGAAAATGGCATTTCACTGCGATCTTCCTTCCCCAAACCAGTAACCACAGTCCCAGCATGAGAAAAACCAGCAAATTCCAGCAGAGGGCCTTCCACGACATCCCCGACCAGTGCCGCCTCCGAGATCCTCACCCGTCAGGGAAGTCTGACAAAATGGCACAGCGACGGGAGCCCAGGGAGCCAGGACAACCAGATGTAATGTGGGGTCCTGGGCGGGATCCTAGTACGGGAAACGGATGCTGGCCTAGATTCTTCCTCTGAAATACCTCAGGCTCCTCGGAAGGTATAGAATCTCTGATATTTAATGTCTTTTAAAAACTGCTACGGACAGTGGCCATCAAGCACCCACCTGATAAGTTTGTTTTCTTCTTCCTAGTGCACACCCATGAGTAAAAACATACTTTAACAAAATCTTTTAAGACAAAAAAAAATGCTCGCCCTAAGAGGTTGGTAGAGATTTCGACTTGCCTGAGCCAAGTCGGCCCCTGTGGACACAGGAGGGTAGGGGTGTGAGGGGCATGGGTGGTGGATCAGATCTGAGACAAGGAGGGTGGAAGGTACAGGTAAAGAACAGGCAGGGGTCACACCAGAAGGAGACTTTTATGCCATGCCAAGCCCTTTGACCTCCTCCTGCACAGTGGAGAACCTCGGACAAATTGTAAACAGTGCAAGGATATGATGAGAGTGATGCTCAAGGTTAGTGTTTAGAAAAGTTACTCTGATAAGAGTTTAGATTGAAAGACGGGAGAGAAAGTCGGCCAGTGTTTGAGGATCCAGTGTTAGTTTGGGGAACTTAGATGAGGTACCTTAAAGCAATAGGATATTCAGACTACAAACTATGGGAGCTACAGACTTAGGGCTTCAGTGGTTTCCAAAATTGCTAACACAGTGACAGTAATTAGGTAGGTGTCAGAGCCACAATACATATGAAGGGAGACCCCCTAAAATGAAATTTATTTATAAAAAGTGTGCACTTATTCTCACATGTTTAAACTTCAGTCACCTTCAAAGTACTCTCCATTTGATGCAATGCACCTATAGAGATGTTTTTTCCACTGCTCAATGCAGTTTTTGAACCCATTAATTTTGATGTCTTTTAGTGCTTTGGATGTTTTTTATTTCACCTCTTCCATATAGCAAAACATTTCCCTTGAGGACTTTTTTTCATCTGGGGAAACAAAAAAAAAAGTTGCTCAGGGTAAGGTTGGGTGAATAGGGATGGTGGGGCATGGGGGCCATGCTGCTTTTGGTCAAAAACTGATGAACACTCACTCAGTGCTCAGAAATCACCCATCATGAAATGGGCAAATGTGTTAGAAGAAAAAAAAATTCACTGAAGCCAAATGCAGCCTCTCACAACAATGCCAGCTGGTGCACTGATACAGATGGGCTCCTAGGACACTCACCTAGCAAGGGCAGCCTGTACTACAAGGGGCCTGCCCTCCAGAAGATAGTTCTGGTTTCTTGCACAACTATGAAGGCTAGTTGAGGTCCCATCACAAGGATAATTCTCTTGAAAGTGGAAGTGGAGGTAAGAGCAAGCTACGACAGGGCTGTGTTCAGGCTACAGCTCCAAATGCGGGCCCCTGTGCGAGGCACAGAGGGAGGGCACTGCGGGAAGTGGCAGAGGAACTCTGTAACAGCGTGTATGGGGGCAGCATGCGGGCGTGGCCTGGGGTACCAGGGGTTAAATGAGACTGCAGAGTTGTCTGGAAAACCAGATTAGGAGTCAGACACAGTGGTCTTGCTTTGAACGTAATTTACTAAAAAGCCAGGGACAACTTTCTTTTAATGAAATAATTTTTTAATGCGGGGAATGATCAAAACTCCAGAAGAAGAGGAGCCATGTCAGGACTGCCTGGCTGGTAGTGCTGTGCCGGTGAAAGGGCGAGGGCGAGAGAAATGCTGGGCAAGCCGCACGTGTCCCTCACAGTCTTCTTGTAACCACGTTTTAAAAAGTAAAAATAGATGGGTGAAATTAACTTTAATAATATATGTTGTATAATTCAATATATCCAAGGTATTTTCATTTCAACATAAGTATTAGTCGCATTTCAGGTTGGTACTCGGCAGCCACACGCCTAGAGGTTCTGCACAGGCGAAAGGAGCAAGAGTCAGCAGGGTCACACGTGTGTGCTGCCTACGGGAACCACGACTAGAAGATGGACTTGCGACCCCGAGATTTCAAGCTGGGGGTATTGTAATGACAACGGTGGTGCCACAACGAAAACAAGCATCACACACTGAATCAACATCTGCTGTTCCAGAAAAGATACAGTGTTGCTATTACGGAAACGATGACTTTTATTTCCATCAAGAAAGATTATCACACCATTATTTAAACTTATCTGAAAAAAAATCCTGAAATAATTTAAACTGAAGGCACAGAACAAATTGAAATATTTAACTACTTAAGCTTTAAATGAAAAAATTCAAATTCAAATGTTTCAACAGTAACAATAAATTATGGAAACATTTCCATCACCAAATATCATTCTGACCAAAAGCTATAGTCTTTTGTAATAAAACCAAATTAGCTTAAGCTGATTTCAAGATTTCCATGATAAAAATACTGAATAATATTGAAAAAAATTTCTTCTTTCAAAATACTTATTATATCATTGGGTTCAATAAAAGTATTTTATATATAACAAAGTAGCAATTTGGATATTTGTTGATGGATGACCACTCCCCAAGAAATAACACATCCTTACAAAATGTTTAAAAACATAGCAAAGTGGGTTACAAAATTCTACTTGGAGATCAGGAAAAAAACTTGTTCTGTGTCAATTAGGATATCAAAGCACTTCAATATCAAATTGCCTCCAAAGTCAATCACGATGCGACAGTAATGTACTGCACGGGGCCTTCCGCTGCGCCTCCGTCATCTGCAGGCTGCAGTGTGGCTGAGGGGTCGAACAAGTTGGCAACGATTATTGCCAACAACATCTCTTAGGTATTCAAAAGAGATATATTTTTAAAAATCATTATAAAACTAACTGGAATAATCAGTGACATGCTAGAATACAATGAGCCCCAGCAACACAGCTGCTAGGTTCGACACGAAGTGGCCACGCTGCACCACACGCTGCGCCACACGCTGTGGTGCTCACACACACGTTCTCCGACCATCGATGCCACGTGAGACAGAGGTCACTTGTAAATCAGCTCAGATTCTGAACTCGGTTTCTAATGAAACTTTTTTCAAGTATGCATAATATTAATACGGTAGGAATATTTTCCTCTTAATTTACTCCTTTATGTGTTCAAAGGACAACCATACTGAATAAAGGACAAACAAAATGGGCTGGTCACAGTTTTCAAAAACATCTCAAAAAATATGAAATAACCTAGTGACCAAAAACTGATTGAAAGATATTCACATCTAAAACCTACATTTCAGATTAAAAAAGAGAGCTTTTTACTTTTTCTTAAAAATAATTAAGTTCATAAGTAAAGAAATAATGCGGAAAAATAAGAGCTTCTAAAACACTCAGGAATCTAACCAGAATAAGATAAAAAAGGTCTAGCTTCTCCTACTTAGCTGTGATATATATGTACTGAATAGCAATATGGTTTTAGCTTTATCATCTAATCTAACTGCATAAATCACTGAAATGTTTCCAGCTAAGTTTGCTGATAGAAGGATAATACAAACTCTAGAAAATTATTCTTAGCAAAAACTGCTTCAAAATTTTCCTATATAAAACATTCCTTTGGAAGGGAATCTTTAATGCTTTTGGACTGTTCAAGTAAACACAGCTTTTAACCATCTCCAGCAGTAAACTATAATTATCGCCCAAATTCCTGTCTCTGGGTAAAGTTATCTTTCATTCTCTACTATTCTAATAATGGTATGTTATTTTTTTATAAATCTCTTTTGTGGTGTTAAACTTATATTTTCAACATCTATGAACACTGAGAGACTGAAGAAGAAATAAGCCAGAAAAATCACTTTATAAGCAGCCCGAAGTTGTGAAATGTTGGCACCTACGGACAATGGGAGACAGTTACCATCTGCATTTAGGATGTATCCATTCGCGGCACTGGTATACCAGCAAGAGCAAATGCTACTCCTAGTCTCTTCACTGACACCGGTCTTGGGCACGAGTAGCTCCTTTTGTGACTCAGTCAGTGAAAATAAAGAGCCACCAAAAGTCCTCTAATCTAGCCAGCTGGGTCACGGTTTGGGCAGACTTCATTATTATTGGTCACATTTTGAAAATATGAACTCACAGGATTAGTGGAAGACTGTTTTCAAGCTCAAAGAAATGTGGCTCACTTGAGGAAAACCACTTAAATAACAACAGAAGGACAACGTTAGTGGTTTTGGGCCCTGTAAATACCAGCTGTGTCAGTGGCTCTGAACAACTAGAAACACAATAAAACTAAAGGGTTTTCTTTCCAAAACCTAGGAAAAGAAAGATGTTTAACTCAGAATTGATTTCAAAATTACACCAGGCTGCCAGGCCAGCAAATCACGGTCAGAGTGACTTTGTTCCTCTGCTCCTTCAGCATGGGGACCAGCGCAGAATGGCTCATGCCCACAGTTGACAGGCCATTCACGGCCACGATCATATCTCCACATCTAGAAACAGACAGACACAGACAGAAAGAGAAACAGAAACAGGCTGTCATGATTTCCGTAGTATTAAAACCATTACTCCGAGATTTGTTTAACATGAAAATCCCAGTTTCACTTAACGATTAACCGTCACTGACTAAGGTGTGTTATCTACTCTGAAAAATGTCTGGCGTGATCTTTTAAGCCCGTGTTGGTTTTCCATGGCCAAGCAAGGACGCCCCTGCACCACCCTCTGCTGTAACTGGTGGGTTATTTCAAGGGCAAGAAGGCAACTTTCATATAAGCATAAACAAAATATAACTCGGTGAATAAATCTTTTATGATGTTTTATCTTTAGTTTGAAATGTGAATATGCTATTTTACTGTTAGCTATCTCAATTTCCCTTTGGAAGTAGGTGGAATGCAAATTATGAACTAATTAACCAAAACCCAAACTGGTTAATTTAGCTAAAACAGTGGTTAATTCATTTTCTCCTACGCTTTCCTCATAAAATAATGCTTTTTCTATTTTATAAAATAATCTGATAAAGGATTGATCTGGGGCACATCAACTCTGATCAACTTTTCACAACATTATTTTGATGTCACTTGCTGTTTGCAAACACTGTAAATTCTCCAGTTGTACAGCATTTGATTTCACCATTTACTTTTTGACAACTGGTTTCTTCCCCAAAAACTAGGCACTAAGAACTTGCAACCACCCACCTCCTCCCTTGGCGCAACACCTCATTCTTCTCCCAGCACCTGAGCTTTGAAAAAAGAAAAGCGGCTGCATGTGGACCAGTGCGTCCTTTCTGCCCGGTGGTGACAACTGGCAGAGGGGTTAACGGGAAGGGCTCCGGAGCCAGGCAGTCCTGGGTTTGAACCGCCGTCAACCACGTTCAGCCATTTGATTGTGGGCAAGTTTCTTAACCCTTCTAAGCCTTAGTTATCGTATTTATAAACCAGGACTAAACAACACCGTTTACAAACACTTCGGAGGGTTATAAAGGGGATGCAGTAATACGTACAATCTATCACAAGCATGGGCACTGTGCCTGGCACACTGCCAACTATCAAACATTTGTTCATCAAATATTTATTGAGCCCTGGCCGGGTGGCTCAGTTGGTTGGAGCTTCATCCCGTGCACCAAAAGGCTGTGAGTTCGAATACCAGTCAGGGGGTGCACGAGAGGCAACTGATCGGTGTTTGTCACATCGATGTTTCTCTGTTTCTCTCTCTCTCTCTCTCCCTCTCTCAAATCACTGAAGCATATCCTCAGGTGAGGATTTTAAAAAACAATAAATATTTATTGTGACCTTAGTACATATGTAAGGCACTATTCTGGGTGCCAGGGACGTAACAATAAATGTAATAAAATCCCTTCCCCTTCGCTGAGGGGAGCTTGCATAAATACATCCTTAGGCAGACCCAAGCGCTGCGGAGAAAAACAAAGCAGAGCCATCTAGCGACAGGACTGGACCTGAGTGGGCTGCGGGGCAAGGCTGTTCCACACTAGTCAGTCCCACCACAGTGTGTGCGGGGCGGTGACTCAGGTGCAGCCACGCCACGAGATGAGCGGAATAAACTATGAGTGGCCAGACGGTGCAGGCAGTGCTTCAGCCTGCATCTGAGCTGGAAGATTTTTTCTGCCGAGGGCCAGGCGGCAAACACACGTTTTAGCCTTTGCAATCACATGGTCTCTGTCACAGCAACTCAGCTCTGCCACTGCAGCTCAGGAGCAGTGGCAGACAACATGTAATGAGTGAATGTGGCCACGTTCCAGTAAAACTCGAAGTGCAAGAACAGACAGCTGCCTTTGGAGCTGGCCCCTGGTCTGGACTGTGTCTATCACGTCAGCAATACAAGACTCACTTCAGTCTTCCGTCATAATAAGCAGGCGTTCCCAAGACAATGGTTTTAATGAAGAAAGGCTGATTGGTGTGGTTCTCTTCGTATCCACCAACAATGCTGAAGCCCCAACTTCCCAAGTAGCTCCGTCGTAAAACTACATCATGGCAGCTGTGAAGGGAACTGCAACCAAACACAAACACCAGGAAACAATTCATCTTTGTTGGAGCTCTACACTGGGTCATACTCCCACCGACAGAAAAGGGAAAGGGCTGCTTCATTTCCTTCTGAAGGCATCGTTTTGACCACCCATTTTCCAACACAGATGCTGTCCTAGGTAGACTGAAATTTCTTTCACTTTCTTCAGTCTTCTCTTCCCAAGTGAACACACACACACACACACACACACACACACAGAGGGTTTAAATAAACTGGGTCATGAGTTACACCTCAGAAATTTGTGTGAGATGGTTCTGAGCCTGTGTTCGCTCCCTGCACTGCCAACAGGTATTCCGATCTGATGCCCATCTGTATCTTCAAAATCTGCCTCTACTAAAAGGCGGTGTGCGGGGTCCAGCCCCGCTGACCTCAGCGCTTGGATGAAAGAAACGAGCATCGAAGCAGATTCCCCCCAAATGTAAGATCCCTATTTTTAATCTACACAAGGAATTAAAAGTTGTGGTTTTTTTCCTCCTTCACCTAAAATGCTTTCATTTTAAGAGTGACTCTAACTGACAAAATAGGAAAATCAATCTGGGAAATAGTAACAAAAAACCTATTTTGGTTTTGCTGCACAGAATAAACAGATATAAAGTAGTTAAAACATCTTTGTCATAAAAAAAATCCCCACAAAGTCCACATGCAAGGTCCCTACAAGTCCCTGAGACATGAATTCTACTACAATTTTAGGCCTCTTTGTTTTTTTTTTAACCAAGAAGACAAGTCAGCAAGTTAGATTATAAACAAATAATCTAATAATCCAATTGGATAATCCAATACTATGGAATAATCCAATAATATCTTTGTTTCTTTGTTGTTCTTTCCGTGAAAATGCTTTATAAACCTCAGAGCACTATACAAATTCTAGTTATTACAAATTTATTCCAAATAAAGCTAGGTAGCCCAGAAATTGGCACATTTTTATTCTTTATTTTTATTTTAAATGAGTAATTTTCATACTTTGTTAAGAGTCAAAATGTTTCATCATCACTCAGGTTCAGGATTCTTTTATATGCTAAGACTCTAAACCTATTTGAAAACAAAGAGAGTGACATGCAGTCTCCCTGTCTCAAGCAAACTACGCTACAAGCACCTGGAGGCTCTAGGTGCTTTGGTGACCAGACGCTGCTACCAGTGCCTTGGCTGGTCAGTCGCAAAGTAGCGAATTCTTCACAACTGTGGTCAGCAGCAGCTACTCTCGATCGCCAATGATTGGGTTTAAGATTATGTCCAATAAAAACTGAGTTTACACCCTGCTATTTTAGGAGAGTTAAAAGCATTAGGAACATAGGGCTTTTAGAAAGACTTCTGGGATGGGACAAGGCCCTGCGCTCCAACCCCGCGCTCCGACCCGCGCCCCGACCCCGTGCACAGGAGGGCCGGGAGTGGGTAGGAGCGAACACCGACAAGGACCGAGTTCCTGAGCAGGAGATGGAGTGTCCATCTCATGGCTGCCCACTTGCCAGCCTTAACAGAAATTGGACAGATGGCTTTATTCATTTTTATAAACAGTTATGTCTTTTAGCTTAGTTCTTATTATTAAATTTATCTTTTAAATATAAGCACCTAGGAAAAATTACCATTCTCTTTTGTAACTTGATGTGATGTTGGTACTTTTATCTAACCAAAGTCTTTTCCACCCCCTAAGTGAGTGAATTTACTGGGTTCCATACTAATAAAGGTTGTCATTATGGTTATTTCGTAAAACAACAGAAAAGCTGCCAGTACCTTGGAAGCCCAAGCCACATGACCCAGGATGGGGACCAGCTGGCGTCATACTCATTTTCACTGAACGTGCTTGGTGGCTCGTCTGCTGCCTGCGTGGCCTCCTCGACAACTTGCACCTCAAGTGCTTTCAGGGCAACAGTGGGGGATGCAGCACTGGCTTTCAGCATAGCAACAGCCTCACTGTGACTTAAACTGGTCAAATCAATTCCATTGATATTCAATAATATATCACCTATTGAAAGGATGAGACAAAAAAAATGCACTGAGCTACCAAGTGATTATTTTCCTGCAAATTCTCCTACTGGTAAATTAATCAACAAAAGCTGGTTTCAATGTCTCAGATGAGATAAGGTAAAGGATCATTTTTTACTTCTTTATGATTTTTATAATACTGAAAAAAAATCCAATTCATGAAAAACACTCCACAACAATTTAAAAACTTAAAATAATTTCATAGCATATAGGAGGAGTATGGCTCAAGGCACCGAGACTCACCCAGAAGCCCACACCCTGAGCCCTGGCACGTCACTGGGTTAGCTGGGCACAGCCCTGGCCCGTGCATTTCTCTTCTCTGAGATTCCATGATTTCTGCTGTTCTTCCCAACTCAAAAATTACTTGATACTTTGTATTTAGAAATGAATATTTATATTCTCTTTTAGGTTATATTTATACAGCCTTATACACAAAGACAGCCCTACATAGTTCACTCAGTGCAAACATATCACACTATGTAAAAAGGATATCCTTGGGCCTACACGAAGGAATGAAACTTGTGGTCTGCACATCTTGTCTTGCTTAAGAAAGAAAAAAAGTGTTTGTTCCTCTGTCAGGGTATATAAGAAAAAGGACAGTGAGGATTAAATAAAAGGCTGGAGAGGGAAGGACTCCTCCTCTGGGAAGCACGCTTTGTACCAAGAGAGACTCAGAAAACCCTCCTCTCCTGAAACATCATTTATTTTTCAGATTATTAAAGTAAAGCATTCTCACTGTAGAAAATTTAGAAAACACAGTAAATAACAAGAAGGAAATAAAACTGCTCCCAGTTCCATTACTAGACAAATAACTTTAAAAAAAATAGCAGCCTTATTAAGATATTATTCATATAACATTCAATTCATTCATTTAAAGCTACAGCTTTATGGTGTTTAGTCACAGAGGTGTACAACCACCACACGTCATTTTAAGATGAACCCCAGAAAACAGGTACGACTCAGCAGTCACTTCCCTTCTACCAGCCCTAAGTAACCACTACTCTAGTTCTCTCTCTATAGACCCGCCCATTCTGGGCAGGTCACATAAATGGAGCCAACACATGGTCTTTTGTGACTGGCTGGCTTTTTTCCGTAGGCATAATGTTTTCAAGGTCCACCTGTATTGTAGCCTGTGTCAATACTTCATTCCTTTGTACAGCCAAATAATATCCCATCGTATTACCACGCTGTATTAATCCATTCACTAGCTAGACATGTGGGTTGTTTCCACTTTTCGGCTATTATGGGAACACTGCTATGAAAGTTCACATAGAAGTTTATGTGCCACCACATTTTCATTTCTTCAGGAACAGAACTATTAGATCATACAGTATCACTATGTTTCACTTTTTGAGGAACTGCTGAACTGTTTTCCAAAACAAGTGTACCATTTTACATTCCTGCTGGCAATTGTATGAAGGTTCCAATTTTTCTGCATCCTTGCCAATGTTTGTTACTGTCTGCCTTTTTTATTATATTCATCCTTGTGGGTGTGAAGTGCTTTTGATATGCATTTCCCTAATAACCAATAATAACCAATGAGTTTCTTTTCCTAGGATTATTGGCCATTTGTATATCTCCTTCAGAGAAATGCCTATTCAGATCCTTTGCCCATTTTTCAACTAGGTTATTTGCCTTTATATTTATTGAGTTGTAAGAGTTCTTCATGTTCTACTAAAACACCAATACAAAAGAACCTTTGCACCCCGATGTTCATAGCAGCACAATTTACAATAGCTAGGTGCTGGAAGCAACCTAGATGCTCATCAGTAAATGAATGGATCAAAAAACTATGGTACATTTACACAATGGAATTCTATGCAGCAGAAAGAAAGAAGGAGCTCCTACCCTTTGCAACAGCATGGATGGAGCTGGAAAGCATTATGCTAAGCGAAACAAGCCAGGCAGTGAAAGACAAATATCATATGATCTCACCTTTAACAAGAACCTAAACAACAAAACAAAGAAACAAGCAAAATATGACCAAAGACACTGAAAGAGGGGACAGACTGACAGTGACCAGAGGGGAGAGAAGAGGGAATTTCAGGGGAGAATGGGAAGGGTTTACAGGAACAAATTTAAAGCACACATGGACAAAAGCTAGGGGGAGGGTGGTAATGGGAGGGAAGTGGGGAGGGTTGGGTGGGTGGGCTGGAATGGGAGTAAAAGGGAGAAAACTGTACTTGAACAATGATTAAAATAAAAAGAGTTCTTCATGTTCTCTAGATACAAGTCCTTCATCAGACACATGATTAACAAATATTTTCTCCCATTGCTTTTACTTTCTTGCTGGTGTGTGTCTTTCATCAAATTTGTAATTCTGATGAAGTCCAGTTTATCTGTTCTGTTGCTGCTTGCATTTTTAGTGTTACATCTAAGAAAACCATTCTCTAATTCAAGGTTGTGAGTATTTACACTTATGTTTTTCAATACTTATCTGAAGATCTTACATTTAGGTCTGAGACCCATTGTCAGTTAATTCTTACGTGTGTTGTGAGGCAGGAATCCAACCTCGCTCTTCAAAAAATAGCTTTTAAGACTGCCTTTCTACATGAACAAACCAAGTGTATGAGGAATGCTGTCTTTACCACTCCCACCCCCACTATACAAATTATATAGTATTGATGCACAGTGTGAACTTGTAAATGCACTGCTAATCCCTAAACCCACTACCTTTTATTGTTTTTTTTTTAATTTTATTTTTATTTTTTAAAGATTCGATTTATTTATTTTTAGAGAGAGGGGAATGGAAGGAGAAAGAGAGGGAGAGAAACATCAATGTGTGGTTGCCTCTCATGTGCCCCCACTAGGGAGCCAGCCCGCAACACAAACACCCGCCCGGAAGGGAATCAAACCAGTAACCTTTTGGTTCACAGGCCGGCACTCAATCCACTGAGGCACAGCCGCCAGGGCCCCACTACCTTTTAAAGTTTGTGTTCTGCCCCACCTCCTCTGTGAGCCCCTCCCAGTTTATTGTGAGTAACATTTGTATTTTGGACATGGTCATAGGCTACCACAACATGGGCAACAGAAATCTCTTAAGAGTCTTTTCCAATGTAAAACAATCCAACACTTTAAATAACTGTTAGAAAACGCTAAGCTTCAGCATTAGGCATTTTTCTAACCTTATAAAGAGGCTTTTTGTCTGCATATGCAAAGGACGTTTTAAAGGGAAAAAAAGTCATGTCCATATGTACAAAGCTGAATTCAGGGAGAAGATGTGGTGAAATTGTTGAAGAGCCTATCTTACCTCTCTTGATCCTGCCATCACGCGCAAGGCAGCCATGAGGCGGCACGCTGGTCACGAAGATGGGCAGCTCACCACTCTTACTGCCTCTGCCCCCAGCCACGGTCATTCCCAGGGACTCGTGCGGCTCCTTCTTTACAGTGATGTGTTTTTCTTGGCACGTAACACACTGGGTAAGATCCTAATTCATGAGAGAAAAATTCATTGAATATATTCATTGGAATAAATAATACACAGCAAAGAGGACAGCTTAAACTAATGTAAAAACTTGTGTGGCAACTGTGAGTCATTTTATTTATCACTTACTATAGAACTGAAAGTAATACACAATTCCTCGTAAGTACAAACACTGCAACGATCGCTGTTGATCACTATGTCAAACTTAGGACTAGCATATTTTCCTATGAGGATTTATGAAACTGAAGCAACTCAGGACTGTTGACATGTGGAGGTTAAAGTAAAATAGGCACATCGTTTGTACGGTTACCTTAAACTCCAACATATGGTCAATTCTATAAAAGTAATGCATTTGAGTTTTAAGATTCTTAAGATCCCTTTATTCTTTAGAATAAAGATCCCTAAGAGATCCCTAAGATCCCTAAGATTCTTTAAGATTCTTAAGATTCTTAAGAGCCAATTAATTTTTCTTCCATCTTTCTCCCATATTCTTTGAAAGAAAAGTTGACAGATTGGTACAAAAGTAAAATGTTTTGCCAACTGCCAGAAACAAGCTACAGATTTATCTTGATTCTTACTGATGAGGATTATCAGAATAATCCATCATGAAGTGGCTGCAAGTCCACCTTCAAAACCTTCATGAAAAGCTAAAAGGATATGAAATAACTGAATTTTTAAAGAAGTTATTGACAGGGAAATAAATTCCTAACAAACTACATCCTTAAGGTAAAGCTATTTTTTTGTGACATTTGTTACTGCTACTTATCACTGTGACACCCCTGGAGGAAAAGACTAATACATCACTTTTATTTCTGAATTAGAATCCAATACAAAACAAGGAATACATATGCGATATTAATATTAAAATAACAATAGCTAACTTTTACTGAGGGTTTACTCTGTGCAAAGCTAATGGCTCTACATACATTATTTCACTTCCTTCTCCCACTGTCCCCCTTTACAGACAGGGAAATAACCTTAGAAAGGTCATGGAAGTTACCCCAAATCATACAAGTGACTGCACTGGAATTTGAATGGATGTGAGTTTTAAAAAATATATATTAGTACAGGGTTTGTATGTATTCATGTAGTATGGTGCACTATGTACGTCTATTATTTATAGACACCCACAGCACACAGGCACTATCCCACTACATGTTAATAGTACAAGGTAAGGTCTCGAAAGGTTTCTAACACTTACCAACTATAAGAGAATGTTAGAGATGATGAAATAATTATATTAATGTTATTAACAATGTTAACAATGGAAATATAAGAATTATATTTACAGAACTGTAACATTTCCTTCAGCGGCATAAAGTCAGAGTTGACAACCACAGATCTGTTAACCAGGTCCTGGAATTCTAGGCCAGTGCCTTTCTCTGGTCCTGAAATCCCTGCCGTCCTGAAATTTTATCAAGCGAACTGCCTGTGGTACAGCAGAGCATTCCTGGAGAATGTTATGACCTAGTAGAACACTTGTGAATGTCTTAAGTGGTCTCCTATATTGAAGTATCAAATCTGTTAGTATGCTCCGAAACTGGGCAAAACCATTTCATTATGAAGACAAGTCATGTGAACTCAGCCTTGAGTGCATTTACTGAAGCATTTCCACTCCCAGGTGTGTCACCATTTAAGGGTGGTGGTTTTATTCCTGAGGGCTGACATGAATGCACTGTTTTCCTCAGAACCAAACCTAACTTCAGCAATCACACTCAGTGAGCTTCAAGGAAAGGTCTCAGCATTCAGCACCATATGAATGTCTGTCCAAGCAGCTACTAAGAAGCTTAGTAGCAGACCTTTATTTTTAATGATTCTAGTCTCATGAACAGGTTGTTTTGGTGAACTTTATGTTTGCTTCCCTAAGAGACTTTTATTTTTCCAAATCAGGAGTTTACATAACAAGTGCAAGAGTAAATATCTAAATTAACACTTAAAGTACATTTTATGTGGCTGTTCTACCTAACTAGGTTTGCAGAGTACCTAGACTAAGAATAAATTCAGCATTGCTATTTAAAACACCATCACATAAAATTAAAGAGAATAAGAATTAGCAGAATTAAAAGAGAAAAATATATGTACCCCAAACAAAATGAAGCAAGCAGATATCTATGTGAATGTTGAAGTGACTGAGTTTTTAAAATTGTCTTATGCCTTAAAACTGTAATGTCAGACATCGATATCTCAAATTATTATAGAATTCAATGACAGAAAAGATTCAATAATCAACTTTTGGCTTATACTATCATTCCTTGGAATATATATCTTGTAAAGCAAGGACAAGCTATCTGAAACAACTCCTATCAAAAATTTCTATTCAAAACACTAACTCCTTTATCACAGTCTCCATTAGGAATGCAAAATTATAGGTTTCCTTCATACATTTTGGTTTTTGTTCAGAAATGAGAACGAAGTGTGTGGTTGTAATTTCACATAAGTATTAACTAAACCAAAGGCCAGTGAGTGACAAGTCTGCACTGAAGCTCAGAAAACCAGATAAACCTGATGGCTCAAAAATACCCCCATCTTTGAGCAATGCTTCCCTAGGGTGCCTGTGACATTCCAAAGGTAATTACTTTCTCAAATACTGAACTTAACATTAAAAAGCCATCTTGGCACATAGGGAATTTCTATGGTTTTTAAGCAGACTAATGGATAACTTTTTGTTTGGTAACACAATTTAATTTTACTCAAGGAAAGTGACTTTCCTTGGAAGCTCACATTTAGCCTGTATGTTCAAATGGTTGGGTGAACATCATGGTTGAAAAAATCCCGGCCTACCAGAAACTGAGTTTAAGTGAAGGATCAAATAAAGAACATAATATCAAAAATGCAGTAGAGTACCACCCTTTTTTGATTTTTGCAACTAAAGTTAGAGTATCAAAATTCTCAGTACAGATAAACATGTCCTAGGAATATAATACCAGTGAAATATTAAAGAAGCTGTAAAAATGCTCAATATATGAGAATTTTAAATAATTCCCATATAAGCTATAATATAAAAAGAAATGTGCTATACTAATACCTATCAAAATGTATGATTTATATGTTTAATAATCACATGTCTAATTCTGTTGTTGTAGGCAGCCTGCTCAATTGCTAAGTATAGACCTGTCCATCACTGTCTTCATTTTGTTTTTTCAATCTGATAACTGTTACATTAAATGAGCAACCCAAGACAAAACCCACTTTCGAGCAGGACTAAACACATATAAAACTTTTTCTGGAAGATCAAACACTTCTTGTCAATCACCTGGCAGAGGGACCCTCTTCACTAAGAAACTGTCCCTACTGACTGAGGACCTGAAACAATACAGTTGCTCTCCAAGGCAGCAAAACATCCACATCTCACATCCTCAACACTCATGCTCGCCTTCTCCAACAGAAGGACAGCCCTCATTTAAATTTTACCAGCTTGTAACAATGATCCTTTGTGGGCGGATAAATTACAACACACACACACACACAGAACACCTCACCTTATGTGAGCTGGGTCTGCTGTAATACAGCGCCTGTGCATGGTGCTGGCTGCTGCTCGGAGCTCCTGCTTCTCGGACAGCATTACCCGGCTGGGCTTTCCCTGGTCTAGCAATCGTTAAATTCACCCTCTCTCCACTAGCCTGGAGAAAACACATAGACATTACCACCTGTCATTAGTGACACTTCTCATTGTAAAAATTATAGGCAGCATCATTTCCAATGCACTACCATTATAGCAGAGCCTCGGCTGGGTAGTGACTGCAAGTACCCAGTGGTGGGGAGGACGGGGGTTTGTCTAATGGATTAATATGTGAAAACTTCTGCAGTTGAGTATCACACATACACAGCTCTTAGACATGCCCTCCCCAATCCTACCTCCAAAATAACCAAGCAAAGCAGTAAAACTGCCTGTGTTCTCATCTCCCCTTGTTTTCTTGATTTTTAAAAAATACTTCCTTTCAATATCGGCCTTGGCATTGAGAGGGGGATGACAAAGGAAAGAACACAGAAAGGAAGAACTAATTAAAAACTTGATTATAATCCCTTGTGACTTTTGAAATCAATCTCATGGTGGCTACTTTGGAAGTAATAATCAGCAAAACAACACACAGCTTTGTTTCTGCTTGTGATAGATCTGAATCAATACAGGACATCAGTTTACACCAGGGGTGTCCAACTCATTTCCACCGGGGGCCACATCAGCCAGCTGCCTTCAACGGGCCCAATGTCATTTTAGGACTGTACAAATGTGACTACTCCTTGACTAGGGGCTAGGAGCTTGGCACTGCCGCTGGTAGAAACAAGGTGCTGGGCCGGATAAAACAAGGTGGAGGGCCGGATTTCAGCCCCAGGGCCTTGTGTTTGCCACCTGTGGCTTAAACAGTCCTGAAAAGAAGGATTATAGAGATCCTGTATGACAAGGTATGTATGTCTTATCACACATATACACACTGTATTGCATATGACACACCCACACACATGTTCTCAAGTACTACCGTACATTACTTTAGAGGTTCATGACTATTATTTTGAATTTAGAGGTCTATTATCTATATATTTACATTTTAAACATAGATTCATATCTAGTATATTTTTAAAATGTTACTTAATATTTATTTAAAATTATGTTATCTTTGCATTTAATGTACAGGCCTAATTTATTTAATGCTGATTTTTGATCATGACCGCAGTTCCCAATTTTATTATTATTACTCCTATGGGAAAATATAATAGCCTACCTTCAAGGAATTATGGCAGAAAGAGGGGAACTTCCCATAACTATAGTCAATAAGGTTAAGAAATTACTCTATTTTTAGTTCTTAAATTGGAAAATCAGTGATAACTAACTTTTAGGGCCTCACTGAAAATCACTTTCCTATCCAAGCATTTTATTAAACTAAATCGTTTCAGACAAAGTTCTTTAGAATAACTGAAAGTTAGCATAGCCAGACATCCAAAGCAGAGTGTAGGGACTTGATCTAGAGGATAAATAACAAAACAGAATACTTCTAATCCTGATATTTACAATTCAGATTATTCAGATCACACAGTGTGGAGTGGTGAGATGCTCCCCTTTGTGACTTCATTTCAATGAATAGGACTATTTTCATTCTGCTTAATACCTGATAACTACCAAATACTTTCTAATCAGTATTTCAACTTCAGTGGAAAACTCCTGTTTACACAAACTTTAAACGAAAATAAATCACTGATCTTCCCAGATTGCTTAAAAGACAAAATTCTTTGCACGTCATGGAAGTGGGCATTTACGCTTTAAATGCTGAACCAACATTTGCACTTAAACTAAATTTATTATTATTATTTTTAGTCTGTATTTTTTAATTGTTGTTCAAGTATAGTTGTCTCCAATTCCTGCTCCCATACTCCCCCCAACCCAGCCATCCCCACCTCGCACCCTCGATCCTCCCCGCCTTTGGCTTCGTCCCTGTGTCCTTTATACATGTTCCTGAAAACCCTTCCTGCTCCCCCCCACCATTACCCCCTCCCAACCTCCCCTCTGGTTTCTGTCACTTTGTTCTTACTTCTAATGTCTCTTGGTTATATTTTGCTTGCCTGTTTGTTTTGTTGATTAGGTTCCACTTATAGGTGAGATCACCTAAATGCCCATCAGTAAATGAGTGGATCAAAAAACTATGGTACATTTACACAATGGAATACTATGCAGCAGAAAGAAAGGAGCTCTTACTCTTTGTAACAGCATGGATGGAACTGGAAAGCATTATGCTAAGTGAAATGAGTCAGGCAGTGAAAGATAAACTAAATTTAAATAGGCTGTACATCTAATACTCCAGGGTTTCAAACACAGCAAAAGAAATGAGTTGAAGACAAGATTTTTTTTTTTAATGCAGAATGCCTAAATGACAACACCCATAATTCATAAATAAATAGCATGACTTGTTGTTGGGAGTATAAATTGGTATGATCTTTCTGAAGGGAAGTTAAGCAAAATGTCTTAAACTTTAAAACAAAATGTAAGTTATAGAACACAACACACCAATTACACAGCTATTAAAAATCATGATGTAAATCTATACTTATTGTCATGATAAGTCTACAACATACTGTTGACATGAAGAAAAAGTTAAGCCCTGGCTGGCGTAGCTCAGTGGATTGAGCGCGGGCTGGGAACCAAAGTGTCCCAGGTTCGATCCCCAGCCAGGGTACATGCATGGGTTGCAGGCCATAACCCCCAGCAACCGCACATTGATGTTTCCCTCTCTCTCCCTCTCCCTCTCCCTCTCTCTCTCCCCACTCCCTTCCCTCTCTAAAAATAAATAAATCAAGTCTTAAAAATAAAATTAAAAAAAACAAAAACAACAAACAATAAAAACACCTCATTAAAAAAAAAAAGAAAAAGAAAAAGTTAAAGCCCTGGCTGGTATAGCTCAGTGGACTGAGCACGGGCTGTGAACCAAAAGGTCGAGGTTCAATTCCCAGTCAGGGTACATGCCTGGGTTGCGGGCCAGGTCCCCAGTAGGGGGCTTTCCAGAGGCAGCCACACATTGATGTTTCTCTCTCTCTCTTTTTCCTTCCCTCCCTCCATCTCTAAAAATAAATAAATAAAACCTTAAATGAAAAAGTGGAAACTCAGAGTTTACAAGGTGGGTGCATGTGTTAAGTATTTGTGTATTTAAGTATACACAAAAGTGTTCGTAACGATGATCTCCAAAACATAGATGCTGACATCTTGGGGTGTTTACATTGAATGTGATTTTAACTTCCTTCTCTATTTTCCGTATTTTGTCTTTATGATTCTCTTTTTGAGACATCGAGTACATATTTTTATAGTCCCCAAAACATTAAGACATTTTTTTTTTCCCATGAAGAAACTGAAATGGAGCACATTCAGTTTTCTACAGTTTGGGAGACATGATGCAACTGTTTAACTATTTGGATTATAAACATACAAATATACAACATGTTATCATGAACATTTTTAATGTATTTTCTACCTGTGCATCTATATTTTTCATGTTTTAGTTAGAAATGAATGAGGACCATCTATTTAGGAATTAGAGTATTTTAACACTGCCTGAAATATATAAAGTCAATCTATTTCTTTGTATCTTACTGATCTGACTTCTCACTTTATAAGCCAACTCAGCACTCCTGTTTCCTTTAATAAGTCCCATAACTGGATTAACTTTCTTCTTTTTTTCCCAACCCTGTTCCTTCCATGATGGAATTGTCTTCACTGGACAGCAGCTGGTGGGTATCCAGATGAAGGTCCAAATGCCACCTCTGATTTCAAGAAATTTCAAGGCATGCAATTTCTTAAAATCTCAAGTCTATCAAGTAAGACCAATAACTGAATCTCCTCTCAATGCAATACAGCTGTGTGTGTGTTTCTGTTATGACTGCATCGAACCAAAAAGTTAAAAAAAAGAGCAAGTTAAAGAGGATTGAGACTTGGGTTTTCGTACAGTCTTAAATTTTCATTGTTATTTAATTCTATGTCGTATGCACATTTTTAGTGACTATCAACCTACTCAATTCCTGATGCTCAAATACATTAATGCTTGATTTCCTTTGTAGTGTTTTGTTGTGCTTTAAAAGAAAGACATTTTTTGTTCTACCTTGATCTCTGTAGGCGGTACCCACATTGGGCTGAATTCCATGGCAGGTTACAGAATGTAAAATCTTCTCTGGATGGTTTCTAATTTATCTATTTCAATGTTCTTATGACAATATGGTTTTTCTATAATAATAACTATCCTTACTTTCTCCACAGGGATATAATGAGGAGAAATGTTATAATGTGTTTGAAATGCTTTAAATTCCTTAAAATTATAAAAAGGCATTATAGACATGAGTTATTCTTAATAAAAAAGACTTTCCCTCTATTTTTATGGATCCTGAAGTAAAGAAGGAAAATTAAGAGACAAGATAAGTCAGAACCTTAGTGATCAAAGCTCCTTTGAGCCTGTCTTTTCTCACCTGTTAAATGTGGACAACACCATCTGTTATGTCCGGTACTAGATGGAGCCAAGGGAGCAAACAAGAAATGCACGTGAAACTTTAGAGACTTTATAAATACCCAGCCGGAAAGTTCAGGGAACACCGTATTTAGAAAACATTCTATCTATAGTGAAGTTATACTACTGTGGATTTTGAAGAATTTAGATAGCCATGCTTGATTTGTCCAATGAAATATAAAATATTCTAGATTCTTATGTTACTGGCCAATGAAACAATAATTGACATATGGTAGTGAAGGCCAAGCACCTGGAAAGCATGTCTCAAGTTTACCTGAATGATCTGGGCGGCCAGCTCAGGAGTCCCATGCTTCAGGTCGTGCCCGTTGATGGCAAGCACGCGGTCATTGCTGCTGAGCCTCCCATCCTGTGCAGCAAGCCCCCCTTCCAATAGGTCAAGAATAAAAACTCCTGGCTCATCTGTCCTTCGTACGAGTTTGATGCCGAGCTGTTCACCAGAGTCCCGTTTATGAAGAACCACATGGAAAATCTCTTCTCGTGGAGAGTTCCCATCAGAATGGTTATATGCTCGGTTACCAAAGCGTCTCTCTCGAAGCACAGTGAGCTGCAGGGCGCTGCAGGGCTGTGAAAGGACAGCTCTGGCATAATTGTGGGACACATTGCTAATATCATAGTTGTTGACCTAAAAAAAAAAGGAATTACGATAAAAATTTGGCAATCTTTTTCCCCCAATCTGCAGAAATAACATTTCCCAAAGAAACTAACATTGTGACATGTTATACAATCATTATTTACAAAGAAATCCACTCTAAAAACATCCTAAAATTAACTTACAATGATTAGCTTTAAGTAGAGAATAACAGGACCACAGGGCTAATGACAGTCCTGAGTTAGCATCCTTGGTTCTGCCATGTAACTCGTTTGAGTGTGCTTCCCCATGTGTGCAATGTGTTACACAGGTGGGAGCGAGATTAGGTACGAAGAAAAAATACACTCCTGTATATGGGGACACAGGAGACATGGCAAAATCCCAACCTTCTTTACATATAAAAACCGCAAAACGTATCTTTATATAATTCAGGTTCCATAGTATCACAATTTTCTAAGTTTTAAATTTAGGAATATTCCCCAGCTGGTGTGGCTCAGTGGATTGAGTGCCGGCCTGTGAACCAAAGGGTCACCAGTTTGATCCCCAGCCAGGGCACATGCCTGGGCTGCAGGCCAGGTCCCCAGTAAGGGATATATGAAAGGAAACCACAACGTTGACATTTCTCTCCCTCTCTTTCTCTCCCTTCTCCTTTCTAAAAATAAATAAATAAATACATACATACATACATACAATTTTTAAAATAAAAAAGTATGTGAAAAAATAAACTTATGAGTAAGAACAAAAAGGTGCAAATTAACAGAATTAAAATTGGTACCTGAAGAATTTGGTCTCCAGCAAGGAGTCTTCCATCTCTGGCGATTATCCCATCCCGATAGACTTCCTGAATAACAATGTTAATCAGTGGTGTTTCATTGCCACCCACAATGCTAATTCCTAACTGAATATAAGGGTTAGAACGGTGAATTTCAATCGTGGTGATTTCGCCTTCTGGTAAACCAGGTGGCTGTTGTGTGGCTGCCAAGTTAAAAATGAGAGAGAAAAATAGATGGAAAGAAAATAAATGTTTTATATTTTGATGTTCTCCTGGTAAATAAGTCATCTTCTGTTAACAGATGATTAATAACTGATAATACCACTGGATAAGAAAAACAGAATGACAAAAATATCTATGTTAAGATCATCTAAACATTTCCTCTTCTGAAGGTGATCAGTATATAACCAACAAATAGCTACTATGTATCAGATCACTAGGGAAGACACAATGATCCGATAAAAAATATTAGGAGAATGTCATCTTGTCCTAACTGATAAGAGAAAGTCTGAACCATGAAACAACTGGAAACCGTGCAAAGCAGTACAAAGAAAAGACCGACTCTGTGGTATGTAATCACCATGGATGTTGACAGAGTCATCACGTCAGCTCTAAGAAGAGGTGGGTCTTGAGCCTTAGGAGATGGAAAAGAATTATAGCACTGGCAGGGAAAATGGGATATGTTCAGTAAAATCTGGAGTTTTATAAGAAACAATCAAATTTAAAACCCAGTTACTGAGATATGCCCAAGATCTAGGACCACGGGCTTTCTGCTCATTCCTGGTGGGCTGTGCAGTCAGACTAGTGGTTGCCACCAGGGGACTGCAGCAGTCACAGGCAAGGCCTCAAAGACGGACAGGTACCCAGCCATTTCTAGGCGGTATGAGCTTGACCAATTAATCTCTCAAGACTCAGTTTTCCCACCATTAAAAAACAAATTTCATAATATTATTACAAGAATTTAATCACTTAATTTATGTAAAGTGCTTGGTACTGAGCCCAACACACAGCAAGCACTTAATCTGAGGTATTATTTTTGTCATGTTTGATGTTACTGACTTCTTAGTCAAGAAGCGACAAACTTCTGAAAACATGAACTGACAAGAAGAAGCATGTTAACGTCTAGTGAATTCACGGACTACAACAGAAGAGGGGTGGGAAGGAGCACCTTCTTCCAGGGTAAGGTTCATGTTCTGTTTCTAAAATGCCAACTGTTAGACTTACAGACTTAAAGGGTGATTTTTGTGGTATGTGAATTATATCTCAATAAAGTTATTCTTTAAAGAGGAAAAATGCACATTGGAAAAATCATAGGGAACAGAAGGAAAGAAGCGAATGTCTGATTTGAAAACATGAGAAACAAAAAGAAAGAGGTAAATGGAACGTACTGTCAGCAATGGCACTCTCCTCAAAGGCAGGGTTGTCCAGGCCAGGCTCCTCAGTCCACGCAGGAAGAGAGGCTGAGGTCAGGTTCCGCTCGACGGGCACTGCACCTGTCCCTGAGCAGTCTGTTTCGGGTGATAGGGTACCTGGGAGATCTAGTATAGTGGTTCCATTCTCATTCTCAGTCTCTGTCTGAGTTTTACTCGTTTTTCTTCTCTCTAGGGCAACTCTCCAATGAGAAGCTCCTGGACATCTAGAAAGAGAGCATCAGATGGTTTCGACGCACAAGCACCAAGAGGTACCCACAGCAGTCCATAATGCCACTTGAACTAAGTTCTTACCACTCCACACAGCCAGCTTAAGACAAGGCATTGGCATAAACAGAGTTTGGCATATATCTCAAAGAACACTTCAATTAAAAAATCGTATTCAGGTATATGCTAGTACCAGAAACACAGAGTATACAGTATGGTTGACTCTATACTGCAGGACTTACTCTGAAAAATCTGATTACAACCCTTTCTTACAGGTTGAATGGCTTAACCACAGGAGTGGAAACCAGCAGTTTTCTTCCTTAACGAGCCCTTAAATGCTTAGAACTTAAGTGCCAATATACCTCTACACTCTCACAGCCAGTGTTACACATTTACTCATTAGTGGATAGCAGTGCATGTGAAGCTTTACCACTTGCAGGAAAGCACAGCAAAGGCCCAAATAACTTTATTATAGACATGGAAGGAAGTAAAAAAATTATGTATCTCCTAGTTTGTAAAATTAGAATTGCAATAGTAGAATTCAGATATGCTATGTAGGTTAAAAATACATTCCAAGTACTTAGGAAACTTACATAAGCACAAAGAAATAAGAACTGTTAACTTGCTTGTTTTTACTTATTTAAGCAAACAAAAGGGCAGATAGGTGCTTCCTTAAACATTTAAATAAAATTCTACACAGACTAGAAATGCCTTTTACATTTGACCCTTTCACTGGACAACATGCTGCCGCCCAGTCTGTAGGGTGGGGGAAGGAAAGGGGATCAGTGAAGGGGAACCAGACACACATTCCCACAGCCCAGCACGACTGACACCTCGTACTTCCATGTTGGGACAAGAAACTACAGAAAGGCAACAGTTTTATGTCTAGGATTGTAGATCTTCATTCACTGACAATATTTTTAAAAATGTAAAATTTTGATAAAAATTGAGTATGGGATTAAATTCAATTAAAATGGAAAGCTATCCCTTAACTATAATAAGAATAAATTTTTCCCCATGAACTGAAGATTTAAGTTCTGGATTTCAGGTTCTTGAAAAGGATCATCATGAAGTTTCTTTACTCAACTTTCTCTCATGGCTTATCTTCTCTTCCCCGTGTCAGGAAGGGGACAACTGACTTTGCTCACTGCACTGCAGTGCAGCACTCCAGGGGATGTTCCTACAAGGATGTGACGAATAATTTTGAACGCTGTATCATCAAAAAAGTTATTTTTGTAAGTAGATTTAATTAGAAATGCATTTTAAAAATATTTTATTCAATTCACAATTTGAGGCAAAAACTGTATCATAAAAAATATTTGTGACTAAACAGATAAAGATTTAATTCCTCAAATATATGAGTATATCATACACAAATATATACATGGGGAATAGCTAGTCTTCAATGGAAAACATGAACTACGAACAGGAAATACAAAAACAGAATCTAAACACCTGGGAATTAGCCTAGCTAATAAAAAAATCCTACAAACTACAAAGCCTAACTTATAGTTGTTAAACATGCAAAAATAAATTTAAAAAACCCCCTAAAGTTGTTAGATAAAGAAACAGGTATACTTAAATTCCCAATGGGACAGCAAATTAGAACTAAACAAATACACTTTAAAATGATATCGTATGCCCTGGCTGGCATAGCTCAGTGGACTGAGCGTGGGCTGCCACCAAAGCATAGCAGGTTTGATTCCCAGTCAGGGCACATGCCTGGGTTGCAGGCCACAGCCCCCAGCAACCACACATTGATGTTTCTCTCTCTTTCTCCCCCCTTCCCTCTCTAAAAATAAATAAAAATAAAATCTTTAAAAAAATGATATCATATAAAAATATGAAAGAATGATCTTGACCAGCATTTTAGGAAATTATAGAGAAAACCTTTGGGAATACCCATATTTCAGTAAGATGCATCAGCTCAGTAGACTGAGATAGAAGAACAAGACAAGAGGAGACTAAAGGAGAAAGACTTCAAGGCAATCAAGGGAGAGAGGAGTGCCACCAAAGAAAAAGTGACTGATAACACAAATGCCACAAAAGTGACTGATAACACAAATGACACACAAGGAGCAAATAAGAGAAGGACCAAAAAACATTACTTTGATTAAACAATGAAAAGGTCACAGACAAAACACTTAGAAAAAAACACTTTCAGTGATGAGGACAAAAGCCCAAACTATGATACCAGCATTTCTGCTACCGAAATACAATCATCTACAAAAACTACACAGTAAGAATAACAGTGCTTGATGAATAAGAGGATTGGGAAAGACCATTCAAAACCTGTGCATCTGGGAGGGAAATGGCTGCTATCAGGGATGAGGTTTCTTTGGGGGATGTTGGAAATGTTCTAAAAATTAAAATTGCGATGACGGCTGCATACTCAGGTAGGGGCTGGCTGAGAAAACCCAGGGAAAGGCAGCAGGCCCTGCCAATGGGGCTGGCTGAATGGGAAACTGAGACTCAGAGTTGACTGTGGGCTACGATGGGGGTTGCCACAGTGGAAGAAACTCCTAGTATCACATGAGAGTTTGTTGGAAAGTGGGGCTAGAGATCAGCAAGCCAGCCGCATTGTTCCCTCTTTGACCCCTCCCCCACAGACAGAGCCACAATGCAGCAAAGAGGGTTGCCCTGCCCTGGTGAATACCTAAGGCTCCGCCCCCTTACAGCTTAACAGGTGCACCAAGATAAAGACATATGGCCCCAAAGGAAAGAACAGAGCAAAACACCAAAAAAGAGCTAAGCCGTAAGGAGATAGCCAATCTATCTGATAGAGAGTTCAAAACCCTGGTAATCAAGATGCTCACAGAACTGACTGAACTCAGTTGCAAAATGAAGGAAGAAATGAACGCTATACAAAGTGAAATAAAGGAAAATGCACAAGGAACCAACAGTGAAGGGAAGGAAACTGGAACTCTTATCAACAATTTGGAACAAAAGGGAAAAATAAACATTCAACTGAAACAGAATGAAGAAACAAGAATTCAAAAAAAATGAAGAAAGGCTTAGGAACCTCTGGAACAACTTTAAACATTCCAATATCTGAATTATAGGGATTCTGGAAGAAGAACAAGAGCAAGAAATGGAAAACTTATTTGAACAAACAATGATGGAAAACTTCCCCAATCTGGCAAAGGAAATAGACTTTTCTAGGAAGCCCAGGAAGCTCAAAGAGTCCCAAAGAAGTTGGACCCAAAGAGGAACACATCATCATTAAGTTACCCAAGATTAAAGACAAAGAGAGAATCTTAAAAGAAGCAAGAAGAAAGGAGAGAGTTACCTACAAAGGAGTGCTCATTAGACTATCAGCTGATTTCTCAAAAGAAACCTTGCAGGCAAGAAGGGGCTGGAAAGAAGTATTCCAAGTCATGAAAGGCAAGGACCTATATCCAAGATCACTCTATTCAGCAAAGCTATAATTTAGAATGGAGGGGCAGATGAAGTGCTTCCCAGATAAGGTTAAGTTAAAGGAGTTCATCATCACCAAACCCTTATTAAATGAAGTGTTAAAGGGACTTATGTAATTGAAGAAGATCAAAAACTATAAACAGGAAGATGACAACAAACTCACAACTATCAATAACTGAACCTAAAAACAAACAAACAAACACCAAATACTAAGCAAATAGAACAGGAACAGAATCAAAGAAATAGACATCATATGGAGGGTTTTCAGTAGGGGAAGGGGAGGGGAAGGATGGCAGGGGAAAGGTACAGGGAATAAGAATCATAAGTGGTAGTCATAAAATAGACAGGGGGAAGTTAAGAATACTATAGGAAACAGAGAAGTCAAAGAACTTATATGTACAGCCCATGGATATGAACTAAGGAGCAGGGGATGCTGAAGGGTTGGGGGGTAAAGGGTAGAAAGGGGATAAAGGGTGAAAAGTTGAGAAAGTTGTAATAGCATAATCAATAAAATATACATAAAAACCAAAATTGCAAACAACTAAAACCCATGCAACTTATTAAATGGAATATTTAACAATAATAACACAAACTGCAATTGGCACTGGGGAATATAATTTGGATTATTCAAGCAGGTAACTGAGTGTAGCAGGAGGCTAGTGTACAGGATATTACCAATGAATAAAAAAATAGAGAAGAAATGCATGCAACATTTAATCAGATCAGGGTAGGCATGTGCTCACACAATGCAGATGGCAGTGGAGCTCTGGGGTGGTGGGCCACTGGAGGCAGTATGAACTGCCACAGGCTAGGCAGGCAGTGCACCTTCCTCGGGAGGGAGATCTATTGCAGGTGTGTTTTTAAATTTTCTTAAATAAAATCAAAAGGTTTTTCCAGCAACCTGAGACAAACTGACGGACTTTTCCTTTCCTGCTGAAGGCTATACTTCCATTCCCATTAGTCTATCTCTCCTTATGGAGAAAAAATTACATAAAATTTATGATATAGTGGCATCATTCCCTGATACAACCACAATGATTCACATTAGGACACATACAGTGTAACAGAATGTACTATATTATGAGTGGCAGTATTGGTGGCAGTGGTGGGCTACAGTAGTATAAGTAAAATAAAATGATGCATGGTTAGAAGTAAAATAAAAAAAAAATGCATAGTAAGTGCCAGCACAATGAGAAGTACTTAATGAAACTGAAAGAATATGAACATCCTAAAAATAAGACAAATGGTAAAAAATAGTTATGGATTAAAATATGCAAAAATCAATTCAAGTGACATCAGTGAAAATGGTGGATTAAGGGTATCCGAAGACTCTCCTCCATAAAGCAATGTGAAAAAATTCTCAAACACAACTGTTTCTTAGCTCTTGAAATTAGCCAAAGTTCTATAGCAATCCAGAGCACATTTATTCAAGAAAAATGACTGAATCTCAGTAAAAACAGTGAGCTTTATGGCATTTGAACTTGCCCTGTCTCCATCCCCCTCTCCCTAGCTCCACAAAAGCCTGGAAAAAGCATTCACTCACAGTCACAGTGTGTCAGGGGTTTGGGAACCATTGGAGGGGTCGATTGGCATGCCTTCAAAGACTCATTCCTACAGAACTGTCATTAACTGACCTTTTGGTTACATGAAGACCCCACTCACAAGACTGTCTTTAACTAACTTGACTTTGAGCTCACCCAGTACAAACAGTCTTTCCACTGGGGGAATTTGTTGAAAAAAAAATTAGAGGCAATTGTTTAAGATTGTGGATGTCTGAGGGGGTCAAACAAAAGGCTAATCAAAAAGCTTAAAACAAAAAAAGCTGGGGAAAGAAATGTCCACAGGGATGCTGGTATGTCCAGGCTGTGTGCAAGCATAGGAAACTGACAAGAAGGCATTAGGCTCTCACTTCTGGCTAGCGCTGGCACTCTGTGAAAGCCAAACTGAAGGCTAAGGAGGAACTGTCTATTACCTGAGTGTTGAAGGTGTGCCCACCATGAACACAGAATCCTGCATGAAGACTGGGAAATTTATTGGTTGCAGGCATTTAAGGAATCCTCTGTCCTACTTATTAGCTGAGCAGTAAGCTGAGCAGAAATTGTGCAATATTAGTTTAAAAATGTTAGTGAACAAACAACAATATATAGCAAAACCAAATCCTGAAGAGAAAGAAGAATATGATTCCCAGAGTTTCTACATTATATTATTTAAAATGCCCAGTGTTCAATAAAAATTTTAAAAACGTGCAAAAAAACCCCAATGAGTATAGCCCATACACAGGAAAAACAGCAGTCAATAGAAACTGTCCTTGAAGAAGCCCAGACATTGACCTTAGCACCAATGACTTAAATAAAATATAAATGAGTTCAAAGAACAAAGGAACCATGTCTAAAGAACTACAGAAAAATATGAGAATGTGTCACCAAATAAAAACATCAATAAAGAAATACAAATTATAAAAAATTATTATTTATAAAATAAATAATAAAAAATCAAATAGAAATTCTGGATTTAAAAAAATACAATGAAATGAAGAACTCACAGCAGATATGAACAGGCAGAAGAAAGATCAGTGAACTTGAATTAGGTCAATTGAGATTATCAGTCTAGGAACAGAAAGAAAAAATAATAATAATAAATGGATGGAGCCTCAAGAACCTGTGGGACACTATCAAGAATATTAGACATATGTAATGGTGGTCCCAAAAGGAGTCAGAGAGAAAGGGGTAGAAAGGATTTTTGAATTCTTAGTCACAAAATGACCAGAATCTTCCCAAGTTTGATGAATCTTGAAAGCAGCAAGAGAGAAATATCTCATCACATAGCAATGACCCTAAATAAGACTGGCAGCTGATTGACCTTCAGAAACCATGGAAGCCAGAAGACCACGGATGACCCATTCAAACTGCAAAAAAAAAAAAAAAAAAAAAAAGAAGACTCTACCAAGAAGTCTATATCCAGCAAAACTATCATTCATGATCACAACTGAAGATGTTCCCAGATAAACAAAAACAAAGAGTTTGTTGCTAGCAGACCTAGTGTACAAGATATACTAAAGTCTTCCAGGCTGGTATGAAAGGACTTTAGACAGTAACTAAACCCATATGAAGAAATAAAGAGCACTAGTAAAAGCCACTATATAGATAAATATTTTAAAAAACAGCACAGAAGTATTTTTTGGTTTATAGATTTTCTTTTGCCCTATCTGATTTAAAAGACAACCACATAAAGTAATAATTATAATTCTGTTTTGACAGCTATATAATGCATAAAGATGTAATTTCTATAACAGCACAAAGGAGGGAAGAAGGAATGGAACTATCTACAAGTTAAGTTTTTTGTATACCAGTGAAATCAAACTAGTATTAATGTGAACTAGATTGTTAAAAATTACAATGTTAACTGTAATCCCCAACACAACCACTAAAAATAATTTAAAAAATAACAAATAACAAAGGAATTAAGATGACATACTAAAAAAAATCTGTTTAACACAAAAAAGGAAGGAATGGAGGAATAGATAAACAAATGAGATATAGAAATAGCAAAATGGCAGACATAAATCTTACCTGATCAGTAATTATATCAAATATAAATGAATTGAACACTCCAATCATAAGTCAGTGTTGGCAGAACAGATTAAAAAGGAAACACGATCAACTGTATGCTGTTTATAAGACATACACTTTTGATTCAATGACACAAATAGGTTAAAATATTAAAAGGAAACAAAAGATATGCCACGCAAATAGTACCTTAAAGAGAGCCAGGTGAGTATATTCATTTTAGATACAATAGATTTAAAGACAAAAATAGTTTCTAGTGATGAGAACATTTTGCAATGATGAAAATTTCAATTTATCAAGAAGTTATGATAATTATAAACATAAACATAGCAGACCCTCAAATACATGAAGGAAAAATTATAGAATTAAAGGGAAAAATAGACAATTCAGTAATAGTAGTCTAAGACTGCAATACTCTAGTTTTAATAACAGATACAAAAACTAGGCATACAAACCACAAAAGAGATTTTAACATCACTCTAAATCAGGGGTGTCAAACTCATTTTCACCAGGGGCCACATCAGCCTCGCAGTTGCCTTCAAAGGGTCGAATATAATTTAGGACTGTACAAATGTAACTGCTCCTTAACAGTTAAGTGAGAGCTTGTCACTGCTGCTGGGTAGAAACAAGGTGCCAGGCTGGATAAAACAAGGTGGAGGGCTGGATTCCACCCGCAGGCCTTGTGTTTGCCACTTGTGCTCTAAATCAACAGACGTAGAAGACACCTATAGCAGTGGTCCCCAACCTTTGGCACCGGGGTCCAGTTTGCTGGAAGACAATTTTTCCATGGACTGGTAGGGAGGGGTGGGGCAGGGGAACAGGAGGCAGAGCTCAGGCGTTAATGCCAGTGAAGCTTTGCTTGCTCCCCCGCCACTCACCTTCTGCTGTGTGGTCTAGTTCCTAACAGGCCATGGACCAGAACCGGTCCACAGCCTGGGGGTTGGGGACCCTTGACTAAGAGAACACTCCACCCATCAAGAGCAAAATACACATTCTTCTGAGTACACATGAAGCATTTTCCAGAACAGACTACATGTGCTAGGCTATAAAAAATAGCCCCCCCAAAATTGAAAAAACTGAGTCATACATAGTATATTCTCCAATCACAATTAATTCAGAATGGATCAAAGACCCAACGTAAGAGCTAAACCTATGAAAGTCTTAAAGAAAACATAGGTATGAATCTTTGAAATCTTGGAGTAGGCAATGGTGGTTTTTTTAAAAAGTTGATTTGAGAGAGAGAAACATCAATTTGTTGTTCCACTTATTTGTACATTCGTTGGTTGATTCTTGTATGTGTCCTGATCAGAGACTTAACCCACAACCTTGGCATGTTGGGATGACTTTCTAAACAACTGAGCTACCTGGCCAGGGCCAGCAATGGTTTCTTAGATATGACACCAAAAGCATACACAAACAAAGGGAAAAAATAGATTAAACTGAGCTTCATAAAAATTAAACTTGTTTGTCCTTGAAAGGACATAAGAAAGTGAAAATAAAACTGATAGAACAAGAGAAAATATTTGCAAATTGTATATTTAATATGGGTCTATAACCAGAATATACACAGAATGCTTACAACTTACAAAAACACAACAATACATTATCAAAATGGACTAATAATTTTGAGCATCTGTTCATGTTCTTACTGGCCATTCAAATATCACCTTTGCAAAAATATCTATTCAAATACTTTGCCCTCTTAAAATTGAATGGCTTCACTTTTTTCTTGTTTGTTTTTCAGGAGCTTTATTTATTTATTTTAATTATTTTTGTTGTTCAAGTACAGTTGTCTCCATTTTCCCCTCACCACCTCCCTCCGGCCCCACCCATCTCCACCTCCCACTGATCCCCCTTCAGCTTTGTCCATGGCTCCTTTATACATGTTCCTTGATGACCCTTCCCCTTCCCCCCCCCTCTGGTTACTGTCAGTTTGTTCTTTAGTTCAATGTCTCTGGTTATGTTTTGCTTGCTTATTTGCTTTGTTGATTTGTTGATTAGGTTCCACTTATGGGTGAGCTCATATAGCATTTAAGAATTCTGTACATATTCTGGATACTAAACTCTGATCGTGTGTGTGTGTGTGTGTGTGTGTGTGTGTATACTTTTCACATTATATATGAGAAAAGAAGGCTGGTAAGAACGTGCCAAATTCAAACTTTTCTCTAAGCTAAAATGTGAATTTAAAAGGACAATCTTGCCTCAGACTGCCCTGACCCATTAAGGCTTCACGACCATTTGATGATCTAGGAAAGATCTTAGCATGAAAAAAACCTGCTTTAAAGGTTTCCTCTATAGTGTACACACTTTTTTTTAGCATACTGTTAAAATGTAAGTTTTTTCAGAGGAAAAAAAATGGTTCTGAACCTTGTCATAAACTGGGACACAATTCTCAATTTAAGAACAACAAAAAAAACCATTTACAATTCCCATAAGCTGTAAATGCTAACTTGTTGAGGGTGAGGCAGGGATGGCGGGGGGGGGGGGGGGGGGGGGGGGGGGGGAGAAGGGCTGTTTTACAGTTGATGGTACTTGGCAGAATTTCACAAAGTAATTACAAAAATGTTACATGTTTAGTATACAATATACAGAATATTTCTTAAAAGCTTTAATTCTCTTTTCAAAGATGGGCACTTTCCCATATCTTTTAAAATTCTTCATGGTTTTACCAACACATAATCAGTTAATAACTAGTAATTTTATTTAAAGACACATTCATCTTTCACGAATAGTTTATTTTTAGCTGTAGCCAAAAATGTCAGCTATTCTCAAAGTGAAGATTTCTTAAGGATAGAATTTCATTCAAACAGTAAAGGTAATTTAAAACACAAAATTACCAGATTTATGCAAACCACTTCTAACGTTATATATTTACTCATAATTAAGAGATTTCCAAATCATAAAAATTCAAGAAAAAAGCCATGATAGTAATATAACTTTTACAGAAGAATCGTTGTTGTTGGTACTGAAGTTTTATGCATTTCAACAAAAATTACCAATTCCTAAAAAATGAGTGAAATTGTGTACAGAGAGCCACATTCATAATCATATTCTGTGCCTCATGACATCACTCTTGTTGCTAGTTTCTGTTGGTTTTAAAACATGGCTGCAAATATTTTTATCTCCTCCCATCACAAATTGAAGCCTATGCCCGCTCTCCTTATACCTGAGTGGACAGCTTCAAACAGAATAACAGCATAAGGGATGCTATGTGACATCAAGGCTAAATCATACAAGGCCATGCAGCTTCTCCTTATTCATTAGAACACTGAGTGTCATGTAAGAACTTGAAATACCCTGAGGCCGCCAAGCAGAAGAAGCTACCTATAGGCTCTCCAGCTGACAAGTCCTAGCTGAACCCATTCCTCCAGTTACCTCCATTGAGGTGCCAGACGTGCGAATCAAGGAGCCATCTTGGAAGTAGCTTTTCCAGTTCCAACTGTTGCAGTTCCCTGTCTTTTAGTTCTTCCCAACTGTGGCCCAGATATAAGGTAACAAAGGCAAGCAAGCCATGGCTGGTGTACCCTGTCTGCCTCCATGACTCACAGATGCATGAACAGAATCAAATGCTTGTTTCATGTCACTATATTTGGGGTGGTGAGGCTCTCAGCAATGGAGAACCAGAACACAGGTTAACAATGTAACTGAACAAACATTAGGTGAGTGTCAACTCTGGACAAGGGAATTCAAAGACTGGTAAAAACAAGGTCCTTGCCCTGAAGGAATTTACAACCCAGCAGTAGACTCTAACCTGCTATCTATCAGTTTACAGAGACTGCTTAACAGCTAGAACAGTATCTGGCACATAGTAGATAATAAATATTTGCTGAATGGTCAAATGAAGTACATATTATTTAGCAGTAAGTGTTGAATAATAACCATTTGTATCTGAATTTCCACACTTTTAGCTGTGAAACTAGAGAAAGGCAGGCCGTTAAATACACATCTATTCAATGAGATATAAAAATTCTACTTTATAATTTACCTTTTTATTTGCAATAATCAATAGTTACTCTTAGGTGTTTTATATCAATCAAGTCACCCACCTTTTCAAGTCATGCACATTTTTCAATGTATCTTTCACAATACAGGCCTAAGACACTTTGGAAATGGTTATATTAGTGGCTCAAATATTAATAAGCACACTTGGAAAATGGAACTTTCAACTAGGCATAATTGCTTAGCTTTTATCAGCCTATAACTGAAAGAACAGTTTGCAATTCCTGAATTTTTACATTGCCAACATAGATAGCTTGATGGAGAATACTAATGATACCTCAACTACACACTGGCAGACCTCAGAGATACTATGGGCTTGGTTCCGGGCCACCACAATAAAGCAAGTCTCACAATAAAGCGAGCTACATCTTTCTGCTGGTGGAGTGTCTTGCCTTCAATTTGTAAAACAAAACAAAACAAAACAACAACAACAACAAAAAAACCCTCACAACATTTTTAAAGCACAATAAAGCAAAGCACAATAAAATGACGTATGCCTGTATTAAACTCTTGTATACATTTTAGTTAAGAGAATATTCCTAAAAATTTATGAAATTTTTATCGCTGTTATCAAAATAATTAGTAACTGAATTGAGACTCTGCTCATTTCCTTTAACATCACATGAGTGATGTTCATGAAAGACTCACAAAAGAACCTGCCCCAAAAAGAGAACTGTTCTTCTGAGAAAAATAAGAAAAGCCTAAAGTACTCTTTAACCTCAGCTGTATTTAGGCCTGACCCAGATTAGCATATTCCAAAGTCTGGTGTCCATTTCTGGAAGGTCTGTAGATGGGATTCTCTGCCTGCTGGTGACTGACGATAAACAAAAAACTAAGCCTACATACATTTCAAACTTCTTCTTAGCTTATTTTAGAATATACAGCTTAGATTTAAGCTATGTCTGTACATCTTTCTGTTTCTGAAATTTTTAATAATATCTCATTCTTTCTCACATATCAATTCTTTTTAAAGAGTAAGCTCACTTTATAACACTGATATTTAGGAACAGAGTAAACGTGTATACTCCTGTGAGCATGAAACTTTTTACTACCATGTAGCAGTAGAAAACATGATTCAACCTGTGGAAAAGTCAGCATAGTGTATCACAATGATAAAGAACACTGAAGTTTAAGTCTAATTACATCATTAACTAACTATCTCTAAAAGTCTTTGTGACTCAGTTTCCTGATTTGTAAATTGAGGGGATTACATTAGATAGTCTTCAATTCTGTGATATTATGTATGAGTATAGTGACAAGTTATTCTATACCAAACTTACACTGTTATTTGTAAACTCAATATACAGGGTGAGGCAAAAGTAGGTTTACAGTTGTGAACACACAAAACACAGTTTATTCTTGTATTATTATTTATTAGTTATTGTATTATTTTCCATATGAACCATAAACCTATTTTTGCCCCACCCTGTATAATACTACTATGCATTGTTTTCACAAAACTGAAAATAACCACAGCTTTACACTGTCAAGTGGCTTAACTTTGAAATTCATAAATCAATACATTTATTTCTGTCACTTCATGTGCTTCTACCTACTTAAGACATGTAATGTATTTTAATCCTTCCTAGGGGTTTAAATAATTATCAAGAGTTTTACCAAAGTTAAATTATAAAACTTACTAAATAATCGGCTAACTAAAGTACTTAACCCTTTAAAAAGCTTTTATTAGTAGAACAAAAATAATCATTAACTGTTTTAAAGTTTCTTGTTCAGACTAGTTCCTGAACACAGAATTTTTATAAGATCTTAGGTAAATAAAATCATATGTACCCATTTTTCATGTTACAACAAAATTATCATTTTTTTGCCTGCATAATATCCTATTAAGCCCTGGCTGGTATGGCTCAGTGGATTGAGTCCTGGCCTGAGAACCAAAAGGTCACAGGTTCAAATTCCAGTCAGGGGACATGCTGGGGTTGCAGGCCAGGTCCCCAGTTGGGAGTGTTCCATCAGTGTATCTCTCATACATTGATGTTTATCTCCCCCTCTTTTTCCCTCCTTTCCCCCTCTCTAAAAATAAAAGTAAATAAAATCTTAAAGAAAATACACCATTGAGTTGATGTAGTATCATACTTCTACCTCCTCCTCTTCTGTTAAGTAAGTCAACTTCAATTTACTGAACTATGCACAATGTTGCAATGAACATCCTTAAATACAACTTTTCCTTCTTTTGCATTATTTTCTTAGAATAATAAGCTAGATAAAAGGATTATATTTATTCTAAAGAAATTGCCAAACTGTCTTATAAAAATGAGTATATCATTATATCCTGTTACCCATGTAAATATATCAGTTTCATATTATACTAGTAAAAATATTAATAGGTATAAATGGTACTTACTCACTGTAGTTTTTATATTCATGTTTTTGATAAATACTAATGTTATATACTGTTCCATACAACTTATTTATTCTATCTCTTATATTCTATTTGTCCAATTATTTATTGATGCCTTGGCATTTTTTAATCAAGTTTTTGTGTGTTTGACCAACCTTTTAATAAAACCTAGAATTACTTCTCACTCTTGCTTATTTTTTCACTTACCTGTTTTTAAGATGTGCCTCCAGATCACAGCGTTGCATTACATCTTGGCACACGGAGGAAAATGGACATGACACTAATAATTTGTCCAGGAGTTTATGAACTAGAATACTAGACTTCTTACACAACTTAAAGTGAAGTCTTTTGCGATCCAATGGACAGAAATCTTTCTCTTGTAAGAAGTTTCTGAGGCACTTGCAGCAGAATGTGTGTCCACAGGGGGTATCTAGTGGCTGGAGTAGAGGCTGAAGGCAAATATGGCAGACCAGGTCATCATCCACTTCATTCTGGTAATTGTACAAGTGATTCTCTCTTGTCCAATGCTGCTGGCCACATTCAAAACACAGAGGATTGAAGGAGGAGGAGCAGGTGTGCTCCACAGACACCATCTCATCACTTGTTGTTCCCATTTTGAATCAACCAAAGTAGTTTCTGTGTCTTCATTTGTTAGATTTCCACTTCCACTTCAGGTATGGCTTCCTTTAATAGACGATATTTGACTAAAACCAAGGGTTCCTAAGTAAACAAAACAAACCAAAAAAAGTAATGAATATCTATTAGGATAGGCTAAAAGTATCAATAGAATATTACTAGTCAACTTCTGTTTCAGTAAAAAAATAAATAAAATTTAGGTCATGTTGGATTTATAGTAAAGATGATAAAGTAGAATATTAACTGTAATTGAAAAAAATAAGTTTTTCAAAAATTAAAGCAAAAAACAAATCAATAAAATTTAGAACAGGTAATGAATTAGTCATAAAATGTAAAAATGAAATTAATTTACTAGTTGGCTAAGAATGACTTATACTGTCAAGTTCTCAGTGAAAACAAAATTGTGATTAAAAGCAAAGATGCCATATATTACATGATGTAACACAAGAAACAATTTGCTTTACCGAAATACCCAAATATATCACAGCTCAATAATTTTTTTTACATTTTATTGATTATGCTATTACAGTTGTCCCATTTTTTTCTTCCCTTTATTCCCCTCCTCCCTGTACCCACCCTACCCCCCCCCCACATCATTCCCCTACCTTAGTTCATGTCCATGGGTCATACATGTAAGTTCTTTGGCTTCTCTATTTCCCATACTATTCTTAACCCCCCTGTCTATTTTGTACTCATTTATGCTTATTTCCTGTACCTTTTCCCCCATTCACCCCATCCCCCTCCTCTCTGATAACCCTCCGTGTGATCTCTATTTCTGTGAATCTGTTCCTGTTCTGGTTGTTTCCTTAGTTCATTTTTGTTTTTTTTAGGTTTGGTTGTTGATAGTTGTAAGTTTATTGTCATTTTACTGTTCATATTTTTGATCTTCTCTTTCTTAGGTAAGTCCCTTTAACATTTCATATAGTAAAGGCTTGGTGATGATGAATTCCTTTTACTTGGCTTTATCTGAGAAGCACTTTATCTGCCCTTCCATTCTAAATGATAGTTCTGCTGGATGAGTAATCTTGGATACTGTAGGTCCTTGCCTTTCATGACTTGGAACATTTCTGTCCAGTCTCTTCTTGCCTGTAAGGTTTCTTTTGAGAAATCAGCTGGTAGTCTTATGGGAACTCCTTGGTAGGTAACTGTCTCCTTTTCTCTTGCTGCTTTTAAGATTCTCTCCTTATCTTTAATCTTGGGTAATATAATCATGATGTGCATTGGTGTGTGTTTCCTTGAGTCCAACTTCTTTGGGACTCTCTCAGCTTCCTGGACTTCCTGAAAGTCTATTTCCTTTGCCAAATTAGGGAAGTTCTCCTTCATTATTTTTCCAAAGTTTTCAATTTCTTGATCTTCCTCTTCTCCTGGTACCTCTATGATTCGGATGTTGGGACATTTCAAGTTGTCCCAGAGGTTCCTAAGCCTCTCCTCATTTTTTTCAATTATTGTTTCTACATTCTGTTCTGGTTGAATGTTTATTTCTTCCTTCTGGTCCAAACTGTTGATTTGAGTCCTGGTTTCCTCCCCTTCACTGTTGGTTCCCTGTATATTCTCCTTCATTTCTCTTTTCATAGCCTTCACTTTTTCCTCTATTTTTTGACCATACTCAACCATTTCTGTGAGCATCCTGATTACCAGTCGTTTGAACTATGTCTCTGATAGGTTGGTTGTCTCTTCGTTGCTTAGTTGTATTTTTTCTGGAGCTTTGCTCTGGTCTCTCATTTGGGCCATTTTTTTTGGTCTTGGTGCGCCTGTTACATAGCAAGGGGAGGAGCCCTTAGTGTTCGTCAGGGCAGGGCAACCCACATAGCTGTGCTGTGGCACTGTCTGTGGGGGAGGGGGCTGAGAGGAAACAGTGCCACTTGCTCTGTTCTCTTCACACTTTCAGTCACTTCCCTTGCTACCCACAAGCCCTTCTGGGCCCTTCTGGTGCTGATTCCCAAGTGGGTGGTTTTGCCTACTTCTAG
Organism: Phyllostomus discolor; assembly: GCF_004126475.2. Lineage (NCBI taxonomy): Eukaryota > Metazoa > Chordata > Mammalia > Chiroptera > Phyllostomidae > Phyllostomus > Phyllostomus discolor. The sequence goes on from NC_040904.2 coordinate 111,573,198, forward strand.
GACTCTGTCAGTCTCTGCAACAAACTCTCCTGTGAGGCTGGGACTTTCTCCTGTCGCCTCAATCTCCAAAGGCTTTTTCAGTCAGGGGTTTGAGGCTTTATTTCCCCACACTGGAACCCTGGGTCACATGGTTTATCTCACTCTCCAGTTGTTTCTTCCAGTTTATCCATAAGCAAATGTGCAACCTACCAGTGTATGTGTGAGCTGCCATCTTGCCGTGAGTCCTCTCTGCCCCAGCTGCCCGTCTCCACCCTTCCTACCAGTCTGGGTGAATGTTTCCTCTTCAACTCCTTGGTTGTTGGACTTCTATACAGTTTAATTTTCTGTCTGTTCCGGTTATTTTCTGTTTTTAAATTTGTTGTCCTTCTTTTGTTTGTGAGAGGAGGCAAAGTGTATCTGCCTATGCCTCCATCTTGGCTGGAAGTCTCTAGACCTCAATGATTGTCTTAAAGCCAATTAATCTACATAGTATGCTAATAATGTAATTTGAGGTATATAGCATGTAATACATTTGCACTGGCAATTCCAGTCATAGTTCTTTGCTTCTGACTGATTTTATGCATTTATAAGACTAAAGACTGTACCTTCAAAATGTAGTCTCAAACACAATTCAGTGTATGTTAAAAAAAGATGACCTTTGCTCTGCTCTGCACTATAAATGAGAATAAATGCATTTCAAAATATGTATGATTTTAATATTCTCCCCATGTAAGATAGATTATAGAAAGATAAATCTGCATAGTGTATAAAAACATCTATGCAAACTTCATAAAATATAAGAGTATTTAATACCACTAAAAGAAAAACCTGCTGTAATCCAACAGATAAAATATGTTATAAATTTCATTTCTACCTCATATTACTCCACATTTCCATTTGTTGAGGGTTACTCAGAGCAGCAGTATGTTGTGTGTTTGTATGTGTGCACAAATGCACATGCATGTATGCATCCCCTCTCCAACCCAGGACACTTACAACAGCCTACCCCAGTTTAATGCAGGCCTAGCTAGGAATGCTCTCCTCAGATAAGGGTTTCTAGATTCCTGCTGCTGTAGCACCAGGGGTTAAAAGGTCAACTCTAAAGGCAGCAACTCTCTCTATTCATTCTTTTGTAAATACTTACAGTGTCTAGTATGTGCTAAACATTGAAAAAGGGCAGAGAAGTAGGGAGAAAATGGTTAAGGAAAACCACTATTAAAATGAGATGTACTGTACTTTGCTGTGTATAGTGCACTCCTATGTATAATGCACATCCACGGTTTTGGCCCAAACTTTCAGGAAAAAAAACTTTTGTTAATTTTTAAATTCAATTTCTTATTTATTTCTATTTAGAAGCAAAACTGATTGTTATATTCCAAGGTATTATTTTGCATACAGGTATCATTATGGCTTTCTAGAGTTGCAGTTTTAATGCATAAATGTAAGTAAAAGAATTGAAAACATTTATATAGATATGGAATTACTACTACCCATGTATAATGCACATCCTTATTTTTCCCTCAAAGATTTAGGCAAAAAGTATGCATTATGCATGGCAAAGTATAGTAATAAGAACTCTGAGGGAGTTATGCACAGGATGCTATGTGGATACAGAGAAAGATGGGGAGAACTGGCATCTAAGTTTGACTTTACGGCTGGAAAAACTTTCAAATGAGGAAAAAATATGAACTGCTGACTTGTGACAGGAATGGACCAGGGCATCTCAATGCTAAGTCACAGGAGCTTGAGAGTGCACATACATTCAGGGAATATGGAGCAAATCAAGACCTCTGAAGCAAAGAAAATGTACTTGGGCAGAGTAATTATAAAACTCAGTGTTCCTGTTTCAAGGACAATAAGGCTAGAACACCATGTTAACACCACTAGTATTTGTTTTAATAATAAAACTCTCCTCCAATCACATATATGCATTTGCTATTTTATTTGGCATACTTATTGAAAAACAGCATAACATCTTAACAGATTTAACAAGAACTGTTATGAATTATGACAGGGTGAAAGAAGATTCAGATGGGATGGCTGACATTGGATAAATTGTATGTTTTTAAAAACTACTTAGTATAATGACAATAAGAGCAGCCTGTGATCAAGACTCCTACCACTGCCAACATTAAGAGAGCAGACACTCCTTGTATTTTGTAACTTATGGGGATTCTTTACCCTCTGAGCATCATTAGCTTTTTAAACATCAGGGAAAGGTATGTGAAATTAAAGAAAGAAATATTATTTATCTCAGGTATTTAACACAGAATGTTTACAGACCTTTTTCTACTTGATTTGCAAGAAAATTTATATATCCTTTGGTCTTCTTGGTTTGTGACAGTGGTTATTCTGATTATTCCTCTCCTCAAGAAAATGTACTGCAATTCTAGCCTCCCACATAATGACTAAGAAAGCATTTCTCTTTAGACTATTATGTTCTAGCTATTTTCTAAATCTCTAAATAACTTAGCTCTTTGATTATATTCATTTTATCACAAAATCTTTTCAAGAGGATAAAGAATTTGCATGTTCCCACTTCAAATACCAAATAACAACTGCATGATCTCCAGCCTGAAATATCTCTATTACCTCAAAACAAACATTAAATGAAAAATTATCATGGGTAGACCACTAGCATGTGTATATGAATATTGATTAAAGACCTGTGAGGCCATATAGCATAAGGATTAAGAGAATACCCTGGTGGCTCAGGCAATTTGTGAGGATTCAAATCCTCCCTCTGTCAATTACTAGTTTTGTGACCTTACTAAATGTTACCTTCTCATCTGTGAAATGGCAGTAATAATAAATATATGTGTGTGTGTGTCTGACATATAATAGTGCTATGTAAGTGTTGGCTATTATTACTATTATTAACGAGTCTAAACAGATTTTGATTTGCCACAAGCCTTATAATGTAAAATTACATACTAAGAGAAAACCAAAGGTAAATCCAGTCCTTTTTCACTTCAAAATAACCCAATAGTAAATTAGATAATTACAGAAACGAGGTAAAGTACTTCATGAACACCTTAGTGTGAGTTTGTCAAGGACAAAAGTGGTCTGACCCTGGCTTTCCTTCCAACCCCCAATCCTACCCTCTATTCCCAATCCAGGCAGATGGTTTTATTTCTACCTTGTGTGCAAGTCCTCTGCAATACCCTACACTACTTCTCACACTGTAGACCCCACTTTAGTCCCTCTTTAAGAGCTGGCATCCCATATGGGAGAAGCTTATTAATGCAGAATGACCAAGTGGGTGACAATATGCTTGATCACTCTTGGTAAGTTCAGGTGACCAGAAATACATCTGTGTAAATTGAAGGATATGCCCATGTTTATATAATTTTGATTTCAGATATTCTATGAGCACAATTAGAAATATTAAAATACAAGTAAATAATAGTCTTAAATATTTTCCAAAATGTAAAATGTAGCTTAGTGTGTATCTTTACAAACTACATTATTTGTTTAGCTAATATTATAGGGATAGTAAAGACATGGAAATTATTAAGTTGGCTGGGACATTTTAAATAATATCTTGAAATAGAGCCAGTACAATGAAAAGAAAGTTATAAAACATGGTTTACTACCTAATCTAGTTATGAGTAACATGCTTGCTCTTCCTGGATTATTGTATAAGAAGATCTGGGTACATCACAGACTCTAAGAAAGAAGTATGGTTTTCGCTGTTAATTTGCCCACTCCAAATCTATATACCATTCAGATCATTTCTCTTAATGTTATTTTTGATTTAGAGTGAAAGAGTCATCACAGGCCGTAACTTGAGAGATCCAGCCCAGGATAAAAGACTATGAGTCAAGTATTACTAACAAAGTATAGTTAGATGGGAAACATCCTTTGATTCCCCGATGCCAAGAGTCTTTGCCCCGATGCCAAATACCCTTGGCTCTGGTGCTCCTCCTGATAAACTTCTATTCACCTCCACCTGCTCTGTCCAACCTCCACCTGCTCTGTCCAATCCTATCTGCCTCCTTCCTACTCTTGGGTCCATCCCCCTTATCACTGTAGTCTCCTGCTGTTCTTTACACATACCTGCATTTCAGCAACCACTACATTTGCATGCTCCCTTACTATCTTCTCACCTCTTTGAGGGTAAAGACAAAAGTGTCTATTTTATTTCTTCTGTTCCCAGTTCTTAGCACATGTTATAATGCGTAAGCATTAAAAAAAAATTGTTCTCAGGCTCATACTTGAGCCTAAAATGTAGATTAGTTCTGAAATATACAACTATATGGGGGGAGGGCAAAAATAGGCTTACAGTTGTGAGTATACGAAAGTTTATTCTTGTATTACTATCTATTAACTATTGTATTATTTTCCATACAGACAACTATAAACCTACTTTTGCCCCACCCTATATAAATATATAAGAGAACACATTTACAACACATTTATTTGTAGCACTGCAAAACAGTCAACATATTGGACCCTGCCCTATGATTACAAAGTATGACCTATCACTCCCTTTAATCTTCAAATATCTGAGAAAAAATACTTGATATTAACACAAGAAAATGTATCATGTTGTGTTCATGCCAGCTTTGATAGCTCCCTTTGCATAAAGCAGCAGTTGTCAAACTTTTAAACCTAAGGGTTCCTTTATTCACCCTGGACATGCTCAACAGTTTCTTTTTGCTTTCTTTTTTAATTTTTAATCCTTACCCAAGGACATTTTTTCATGGCTTCTAAAGAGAGAGAAGGAAAAGAGAGACACATCAATTCGAAGGAGAAGCACCAACCAGTTGCCTCCCATACGTGCCCAGACCTGGGATGGAACCTGAAACCTAAGCATGTGCCCTGACTGGGAATTGAACTTACAACCTTTGAAGGTTACAGGACAATGCTTCAACCAACTGAGCCATACCAGTCAGGGTAAGCTTGGTAATTTCTTAAAAAAAAACTAACATGCAACTATAACACAATTCAGCAACCAAGTTCCTGAATATTTATCCTACAGAAATGAAAATTTATATTCGCACAAAAACCTCTACAGCTATAGTTGTAATGTCAAAAACTAGAAACAATCCAGATGTCTTTCAACAGTTGATGTTTACAAAACTATGGTACATCCATATTATGAAATATTACTCAGCAATAAAAAGGAACAAACTGGATACTCATAAAAACCTGCATGGATGAATCTCCAGAAAATTATGTTGAGTGAAAAAGCCAGTTCTAAAAGGTTGCATGCTAAAATTTTTCCATTTATATAACATTCTTGAAATGGCAATGTAATTAATTAAATTAAATATTTAAATATTCATTTGTTAATTAAACAATAAATCCATGTTCACATGTTTTATGAAAAATAACTTTTTTCAAAATAAACATAGTTAGGAGAGAGCCATTGTTTTACATTTTTGCAAATCTGAAGTCTTAAATCTGTTTTTGTTTTCAGTCTGTTTTGAGATCACATGTCAGGTACCCTCTAAAAAACTCTACAGGATAAGAATAAGAGTGAAAAAGGCAGACAATGCCTTAGGAAAATAGCTTTGACCTTGCAGTTGGGAGACAGTTCTGACCTTGTGAACCCAATGAAAGAGAACAGGGGGTCCCGGGACACACTTTGAGAACCTGTACAGAGCACTAAAAAGTAACAAAATAACCAACACTATTTTCAAAAAAGACAAAACAGAAAAAGGCAAAATATTGAGATGAGCCCATACTGGAGGAGTCTGTCCCTCTTGGAGTAAAGTTCTCCCCCCGGAATCTTTTCCTGCTGGAAGAAGAGTATCTGGACATTTCACTGTGTAGAAATATTTATCATATTATATGAGAGCCTTACATAAATTCTATTCTTACATGAATCAAAACTATTTCCTACTGCCTGTCACTTGGAAAACTATCAAATATCAGTTTCTAAGGATTCCATTATTATAATCTATAGTTCTCTCATTTCCACATAAAATTATAATTGAGCATACTTAGCTATTTATCTCCTACTCCATTTTAGCAAGTGAAAATATTTGAAAAACCATTTTAAAATTCTTAAGATGCTACTTGTGGTAAGATGTACCCTATTTAATAATCTAGGAAATTGTAAGTTAAGCAAAAAATGCTAGAAGCTATGAGACTTAGGCTCTAAGCTCTATGCCAGATGGACAACTGGGTCACTACAGCTCATTCTTTCATTCACCACATGTTTATCCAATGTCTTCTATGCACTGGTATTTTATATATACATATATTATTTTCTGGTGCCTTAGCTACCTGTCTATACTCTACTAGCTATCCTTAAATAGTAACTGACCATAGACACACACACAGTTTAAATCTAGCTCTACAATTCTTATAATTCTGTACCTTTTTGCATACAATAAAACACTTATTGCAGAATATTTACATTATTTTTTTTTCAGATTTTATTTATTTTTAGAGAATGGAAGGGAGGGAGAAAGACAGGGAGAGAAACATCAATGTGTGGTTGCCTCTCACACACCCCCAAATGGGGGACCTGGCCTGCAACCCACGCATGTGCCCTAACTGGGAATCAAAACAGTAACCTTTTGGTTCACAGGCCAGCACTCAATCCACTGAACCACACCAGCCAGGTCATGTATATTTACTTTCTTTTTTTTTTTTTTTTTTAAGATTTTATTTATTTATTTTAGAGAGGAGAAGGGAGGGAGAGAAACATCCATGTGTGGTTGCCTCTCACACACCCCCGCACCAGGGACCTGGCCTGAAACGCAGGCATGTGCCCTGACTGGGAATCGAACCACTGATCTTTTGGTTCACAGTCTAGTGCTCAATCCACTGAGCCATACCAGCCAGGGCGTATATTTACTTTCTAATCTCAACATCTGTTAGGTATTGTTTTGGAGAACTTTTATAACCTCTTAAATATTCTATTAAAAAGGAGGTTAAGTTGTGGCTAGTAGAGACTTATAAATTTCAAATGTCCTTCTACCTTTAGTTCTTCTAATTTTGAACTATGAAATTATGGTGAAAAACTTTCAAAAAAATATTTTATTTATTTATTTTTAGAGACTGGAAGGGAGGGAGAAAGAGAGAGAGAAACATCAATGTGTGGCTGCCTCTCATGTGGCCCCCCACTGGGGACCTGGCCTGCAACCCAGGCATGTGCCCTGACTGGGAATCGAACCTGAGTTGCTTTGGTTCACAGCCCACGCTCAATCCACTGAGCTACGCCAGCCAGGGCGAAAAACTTTTTTTTTTTTTAATGCAAAAAGATAAAGGCAAAGACTAAACTGGATTACCTGCCCAATTCCTGTAGGCTGAGATAGTTATACTAAACTTATGTTTTTAATTATACTAAATTATGTTACTTAAGAATAATTTAAAAACAACTGATATAAAACTATTTCAAAAAGGAAATATACCATATGAAATACCAAACATTTCCATACAGCTGACTATTCAGCCATACCTCTGCCAATAAGGGAAGACCTCTGTGAAAAGAACTGTATTCCAGGAAAGACATTCCTATAGCATGTGGGCTCTTCTCAGCAGCATTCCTTACCAGCCACCTGAGTTGGGGCAATGTCAATGTCTTAGAGAATGTCACATATCACACATGTTTTATAATATGTAAAAGATACAATGTGAGTCAAGAGGGAAACTAGTTTTCGCTGATTTGGTTTTGTTGCATGTGAAGTTTATCTGCTGGATTCAGATGCAAGGGTTCTGATTTTAACAAACTGAAGCAAAAAGGTGTCTATTTTCTTCTAAAAGATAAAATCTTTCAAACTTAAAAAACACTTGTTTTTTAAATTTCCACAGTAAATTTAGAAAACATGTTTTCCAGTGATTGATAAATGCTTATTTTCAAGGTCTTTTCACTCTCTAATTTCTACAACTGTGAGTCATAATTCCTCAATTAACTCTTAATTACCCAAGGGAGTAAAGGACCTCAAGAAAGCACTGATTGTGCAGTAAGAGACCTGAGTTCAAAATCTGTCTCTGCCACTCACTCGCTAGCAATGTGACATCATAATGTGTCATAGCACGCAAATATTTATAAATCTCAACTTTCTCATGTATAAAAGAGAAAGGGTAGAATTACTGTGAAGCTAAAGATGTCATGCTACCAGAAAAAAACTTTTACAAGCCACAAACCCTCATACCACAATTTAAGATTAGATTAATGATGGTAAGGGATGATACAGATAAGAATGAACAAGCTGGATTGTTGGGCAGACCCCTCCCACTAGACTGGTTATTAAGAGGCCTGGATTAGATTCTGAGCTCTGCAACCAACAGCCAGGCCATGCAGCTCAGCACTCCACCTCTTTAGCCTTCCACTGTCTTAAAACTATGTATTAGTGGACAATACCAGATCAACTCGAAAGTTACTTACAGACTCCAAATTCCACAATTCTTCCCCTCACCCCAAAATAGAACAAACATTTTTTCCTTTATTGGTACCCAGCATTGTGATTACTATAAAAATGACCTAAATGCAAAGCTTATCAGGAGGGGTTTTCTGTGACCATTTCTTTCTCTCTCTCTCTCTCTTTTTTTTTTGTCTGTTTGATCTTCAAAGTACTGGACACTTTAAATACCCTGACCTGAAACTCTTTATTTTCACAGACAAGTGTATGTAGAAGAGAGTAGTGCTAGATAAATTGTTGAACATCTAATTTTTATTACAGTATTATGAAATAAGATAACACAATGCTGTAAGACAAAAATAACTTTCTTTCCTGGTTCCCAATAAGATGCTATTCAGGAGATGCTGTTGCCTTGTCATAAGGGACTAATACAGCTGGTTGGTTTGCTTTTTCTTTTTTTTAAGATGAGCAAAATAATTGTTAGTAGTATAAATAGATGGTTTTAGATGGCAGATTTTGCTCCAGAGTCAATCTTATATTTTTCCATAAAAACCCTATAGCTACAGAAAAGTAACAAACTTTTCAGCCATATTTCTGTCAATAAATGCAAAGATATCAGCAAGACATTGCTATTCTGTGATCAAACCTACACAGTAAAATAAATGAAATGGAACCCAGAGTCAGGATAGGCTTTATGACGGTGGTATCACTAATAATTAAGATTCAAGGACTTCATTATCTTAACTATGGGAAAGATATAGGAAATTTAAATGCTGCAGTTTTCCAAGCTAATCAGTGACACCAATACTTAAAACATGTATTAAGATGCTAAATTTGTTCCAGTTACAACAATATACATATGTATATTATCAGATAAAAAATTACTTTGGGCCAGACTTCAAAAGATCATCACTGAGTGGATCCAATCTCTGCTTTCTCAAGATTAACCTAAGCAGACACTGGCATCATGGGAAGGAACCAAAGCCTTGGTAGCCTTGGTATTTATCCAGAATGATCCTCTTGTGTTGCCAGAGGTCCTTCTAATTTATTAAAATGACTTTTCTGAGTTATGTACACTGTAGTTCTAATACTGAGGAAAATTAAAAGAAAACCCTTACTATATTGTTACTCATCACCCAGATTCAGATATAACACAAATAAAATAGCCCTTCAAAAATATAAATACTTAATGTTACATGACTAGAAAAAAATATTTGTATTGTAAAGCCAGAAATATAAAGAGGCTGTATTACATTAAATCACTAGGATGATAAACAATGCACTGCAAATTATATTACTTTCCCATGTTTTACAAACGGATTCAAACAAAAATCTCAGGTTTTACATGTTATGTAGTTATTAGCTGCCTTTTTGACATATCCATTAGGAAACTTTTACAAACAAAATATATTCAAAATTAAGCTAACTATTCTTCTTCCTAACCTTCAAACCTGAACTCCAATTCATCCATCCATCCATCCATCCATCCATCCATGTGTCTGCTGTCCATATGCTTCTCCATCCACCCTCCCCCTTCTTCCTATCCATTCATCCAACCATCCATTCACTCAGGTTGTTAAGGCTCTCCAGGCACTGTTCTAGAGCTGGGAGTTCAGCACTGAACAAGGACAAAAATCCTTGCCCTTGTGAAGCTTACATTTTGAGTGGGGGTGGGAGTCTCTAGAGGATAAATAATACACAAGAAAATGAAATGAAATAGGTAGTATTTTATATGGTGAAATGTGCTACAAAGAAAAAGAAAGCAAGAAAGGGAAGACAGCAGTGGGAGAAGGATAGCTTTTCAAATAGGATGATCAGGGAAACTGACCTACAAGGTGGCACTTGAGTTAAAACAAAAAAGAAGAAAGTAGAAAGCCACACAGGTATCTGGTGTAAAAATGTCTGTTACAGGCAAATGAAATAAGTGTAAAGGCCCTGAGGTGAAAATATGGCTGGTGTGTTCAACAAACAGTAAGGAAGCCAGTGTGGATGAAATCAACAAAGCAGAGAGAACAGGTCAGAATGGTGCCTGGGCCTTACTAAGTCTTGCAGGGCTTCAAAGAACTTTGGCTTCTACTCTGCAAATCTTAACAGGGTTTCTCTGGCTGCTCTGTTGACATTAATCTGCAGGGGCTAAAAGTAGAAGCATTTAGAAGCCTACTGAAATATTCCAAGCAGACGGTGATGATGGTAGATTGAACCAGGGTGGACAGAGTTGAGATACTGACAAGTGAGTCAATTCTGGGACAATAAGATATCTCTATCTCTATCTCTAGATCTATATCTATATGACAGACCAAGATGATTTGTTGATGAATAAATGGTGTGCATGGTTTGATGGTGGGGAGAGAAGTCAGGTATGGCTCCAAGGTGTTTGGTCTGAATTGGAAAGATAGAATTAACATAACTGAGATGCGTGAGTCTGTAAGAGAGTAGGCTGAGTGAGCATGCTCAAGTCTGAACATACTAAATTTGGAATGCCTATTAGACCTCCATGCAGAGACACTGAGTAGGCATAAATATGCAGGTGCATGTCAAGGGAAAGGACTGGCTGATGATATAAATTTAGGAAGCACTGGTGTACAGATAGTATGGAAAGCCACTAGCTCATCAAAGCCATTAGTATAGAGTGGATGAGTGTAAGTGGAAAAGAGAAGGGGTCTGAGGATGGAGCCTCAGGACATTACAACATTATGAGCCCGGGGTATGGGGAGGAACCAAGCTAAGGAGAAGGAGTCATTGTGGCTAGGAGGAAAATTAGGAGAGTATGTTGCAGAGAAACCAAATAAAATGTTTTAAGCAGGGGGAGTAATTGTGTCAATCCTGTAGGCAAGGAAAATAAGATTAGGCCTGAGAATTAAACATTGGATTTAGTAACATGGAATTCACCAGTGACCTTACCACAGAGTTTTGGTGGAATGGAAGAACCAAACCTTCCTGGAAAGAGTTTAAGGGAGAACTGGAAGAGAGGAATTAAAGCAAAGGCAATTTTTGTGAAATTATGCTGTATGGGAAGAGAGAAATTTGTATTCTAAGAGGAATTGAGACTATCAGTGGTGATAGTCCCCCTCACACATTTAACAAAACAAAATACCTTTCACCTCCATCAGTAAGTATAAGTTAACTATTTGCATCTATATACATTCTTAATTCCTTTCTTCTTCCATCAGACCTCTCCCTCTCCTGTCTGAAGGCTAATTTCTCTTCCACCTGGACTCAATATCCAATACCACTTACCTCATCTTTCTTAGACTTTCTCCAACTTTCCCCCTCCACATAAAAAAGTTCACATTTAAACAATTCTAAAAATGAAAACAAAATAGCCTTCTACATTTATTACCATTTGCCCCACTTTCATTTCACCTCCAATAGTTTTGAAATACAAGACAATACTTGCAGTCTCCAATTTCTGAAGGTTAGAAACCTCCATCAGCCACTGAGGCTGGTTCTATTGTGGTCATAAATGTCTAGCTGCCCAATCGAATAGTCACTTCTCAGTTACAAATTCTGCTTTACCTCTCTGTAATATCACTGACCGCTCTTCTTGAAACTCTGATCCCTCAGCTTTCATTATACCACTCTCCTCTAGTTCTCACCCTACTTACCACACTGTCCAATTACTTCCTTTTGGCAAATACTAAAAAAGTTAAATTGTTGGACCAAAGTGAGAGGAAGGCTTTTGATTTTACTACTTTACTAAACTGCCCTCCGAAATGGTGAATAAAATTTTGACACGTACCAGTAATGGATAAGTACGCCCACACCCCCAAAGTTGTTCTAATCCTGCTTAATTTTATTCTTTTTGTTACTTATAAGTCTGACAGTTGACAATACAAAAATAACACATCACCTTTCTTTCAATTTTTGATTCTAGATAAGTTAAATACATAACTATTATCCTTATTTCTCTTATGAAGTGCTTCTATGACCTGACCCCATTTTTTCTATTGAATTATAGTTTTTTTAATTGATATGAGTTTAATATATTAAGAAAGGAACCCTTTATCACATTAGTATAATTACTTTTCCCAAGTCTCCTGTTTGTCTATTAGTTGTTTACTGGCATAAAGAAGTTGTTAATTTTCAGATCATTGAAGACATTCATGTTTCCCTGTAAAAATTCTACAGTTCAATGGTGGGAGCATGACATGGGTACAGAATAAAGATCTTCATGATCTCTTGGCATGAATATTTCCCTCATATGCCAGATAGAAAGTGTCTATATTAAACTGATAGATTTCAGTAACATAGCCTGTGAAATGTTACAAGGGGATTTATTAGACCAAGAAGATTCCAGAGGAGGGAATCAAAGAAAACAGGAACTTTCTATTATAGGAAATTCCCTAACTCCAAAAATGATTTGTCCAGAAGTCACATACTCAGAGACCACCACCCCAATATAGCAAGAATGCGAATCTGACTAGACCTTATCCCTCCATACCTTCCCAGGAAAAATAGCTGTGGGGGTCTAGAATTAGGCCAAACACCTAAGATGACTGCAAAAAGAGTTCATTCGATTGTATCTAATCTTATTACATGAAAGGGACTCACAAGCCTGTGGACTTCCGCCTGTGAAGAAGTCCCCAAGACTGAAGGGTCCTATTTTGACCCTACTCATCCTAACAAAGACCCTAATAGTCAAGAGAACTTCTCTGATCAACTCAAAATTATTGAAAACAGAGTGTTCTCAGAAGAGTTGAAGCACCATATACAAGTGCAGGCATAGGGTAGATGAACAGAGAGAGGGTCTTAGGAATGGACTGACTGTATGGTATAGACAGGAGGCTAGAGGGATTGGCTAAGCCAATAGAGTTCTTTGTTCTTTTAAAAATATATTTCATTGGGTGTACTATTACAGTTGTCCCAATTTTTCCTCTTTTGCCCCCCTCTGCCCAGTACCCCCATTCCCTCCAGCAATCCACCCCCCACCTTAGTTCATGTCCATCGGTCTTGCATGTAAGTTCTATGGCTTCTCAATTTCCTATACTATTCATAACATACCCCTGTCTATTTTGTATCTGCCTATTATGCTTCTTAATCCCTGTACCTTTTTAGCCATCTCCCCACTCCCCCTCCCAGCCATTTAGAGTTCTGAGTGAAGGGTATGGCAATAATGAAGAAAGGCAAAACAGGAAGTCATTGCAGTGGTCAAGATGAATGGTAATGAGAACTTTAAGGTGATGACTAGGAAAAGTCAAAGGAGGGGTAGGTTTGAGCAACATTTTAGGATGCAGAAGTTTTTTAAAAAGAGAAGCAAGAGGATAACAGAAGGGGTTAGCATACCAAAACAGGCATGGACATGGCAGAGAAACAAAAATTGTAAGTGAACTTTCCTCATATTTCCCATTAAAATGCACCTACATTCCCTGTAATTCAAGATTAGTTTCTCCATTATAAATATAAGAATTTCCTGATATCTCCCAAGCCAAAATTTAATATTTTAATATTCACAGAGTTTAATACTTTACTCTGTGAATTATACTCTGTTGAGAAATAAAGTGTCTTTCAAGACTTACAAAAAATGTTCACCATCTTTGGACTTGTAGTCTCAGGCCCCAACTTTCCACTTTGAACAACTAGGGCACCGGGCTAACTGGGCTAGAGAATCCGTAAAGCTTCTTCCAGCTGAAACATTCCAGCACAATGGGGTGGAGGGAAGTCTCACCACGGTTTAAAATAAAAAGACAATGTCCAATAACATAAATACACAGTATAACCAGGAAAAGACTGAAAGGTAGACAACGAAAATGAGAGCAAATGAAACAAGAAGCACCTGGGACAAGGACAAAAACATGAGGGTTTTTGTTGTCAGACAAAAGGGGATAGGACTGATGTCAAAAGGAAATGTTAGTCTAAACTGAACAGGGATGTACTCCTGAGGGCAATTTTGACATCTAAAGGGAATGGATTAGAGGAGATAATTGTAATAGCTAATATTTATTTACTGAGTTCTTACTATATGTCAGGCAAAGTATTAACTGAGATGAGTAATTAACAGATTTAGTCCTCACAATAGCCCTGAGTTTGATATTATCATCATCATCATCCCCATTTTTCAGATGAGGAAATTGAAGGAAAGAACACTAAGTAACTTGTCCAAGATCCCAAAGCTAGTAATTCATGGAACCATTATTCAATTAGGCAGTCTGATTGTAGAGCTATACTTTTTAAAATACATATTGTACCTAAATACATAAAGCAAATATGTAGAGGTTACACAGAGTCAAAATATGTACATACCCACATACATATATATGTTCACATAAATAAATGGACAGACACAGGGGAATTATTTATCCTGTTTTTAGCATCAGGGAGGCTAACGTCCAGAAGAAAACACATACTGCTATTTATATATGGGCCAAAATGTTAGATGGACCTCATTTCTTAGTCTAACAGAACTTCCATAATTTGTATTTTCATTTTTTATTTTTAGTGCGATAAAAAGAAGCCTTCAAAATTGACACTCCTAATCACATCCACAAAATTCAAATAACTTTGCACTCCTCCACTCAGATATCAAAATCTATTTGAATGGACATAAAACTGTAGGGCATCTCGATTTCTGAGCTATTCATCACGCTCTCTAAAAGCTTCTTGGAAAACATTCATTTATGTTTGCCATAGGACACAAAATTTTTACAAAGCTGCGAATGCAATCTTCATATATAAACGTGTATATGTATAAAGAAATGTTTAACCATGCATAAGGCTTTCTTCCTAGGCTTTTAAGGTACAACAAAACACCACCATCATTTAAGGTCATCTGCTACTTCTCTGTAAAGTAATGTCTTGAGAGCTGAAACCCCACCTGTTTTTTCTTGTCAATAGCTCTGGGTTATAAAAATCATTTTGGGTATAACTGCCTTTATCCATCTAGCATCCTCAGTGCAATTTGAACTTGTGATTCCTTGTAAGACAAGTTCACTTATATTACAGACAATTATGTTTTAACAATGCGAAAGTCAATTAGTAACATTTATTCACAAAGCACTCATGAGGAAAGAAAATAAATAACAGACAATACAAATGAAAACAAACAACAAAAGTATCTAGTAGAAAGAGAATAGCACGCTTGTTTTAGTAACTCTTTTGCTCTCCAACAAATTATTTCAGTGGAAAGAAAGAACTTACAAAGTGTACTGGAAACAAGTGAATATTTAACAAGTTTTCCTCAAATTAAATTTTCACACTTTGGATTTCAAACTCAAGAAACATGTATCTAAACATTTACATCTCTGGGTCTTGGTTAACAATGGAGTAAATATCACCCAGGAAGCATTACTGTAATGGTGACAATCTTTTGGTTGCTGTGTCCATGGAAACAGTCTAAATAAGCACACCTAACAGTAAAACAACATGTTAAAAAAAACTTTATCATTTCCCCAGTCAGTCAACCAACACACTAGAAAATTCAGGATTCATTCAAAACATTTGTATTGATCATATACAGTACTGCATAACAGGCACTGTGCTAGGGGGCAGGGTTACTGTGGAGAGCTGAACAGTAAGAGCATAGTCCATGCCCTCAAAAAGCTTAGTCTGTGCAGACATATTAGTCAATGACACAAATATACCTAAAACAGCAGGAGTACATAGTACATTATTAGAATAGCATAACAAGGAGGTTCAAAGTAAGCTTTCCTGAGAATGTGATATTTTAGCTGAGATTTGAGGAAGGTCAGGGAAACAAAGACAGTTCACCAGAGAACATGAGAAAACACTGGGAAGTCTACAGAGATAGATTAATTCACAATCCCATTCAAAATGGCAACAAAAAGAAGTAAGGTACCTAGCAATAAATTTAACCAAGGAAGTACAAGATCCATACTTGAAAAGTTATAAGATACCAAAGAAAGAAATTGAGGAATGTACAAATAAAGTAGAAACATACACTGTGTTCATGAATAGGAAAAATTAACATCATTAAACTAACCATAATACCCAAAACAATCTACAGACTCAATGCAATTCTTATTAAAATACTAATGGCATATCTCACAGGTCTAAAACAAATATTCCAAAAAGTTATGTGGAACCACAAAAGACCCCAAATAGCATCAACAGTCTTGAGAAAGAAAAACAAAGTTGGAGGTACCACACTACCTGGTATCAAACTATACTACAAAGCCACAGTAATCAAAACAGCATGGTACTGGCATAAGAGCAGGCATATAGATCAATGAAATAGAATAGAGAATACAGAAACAAACCCAAGCTGATATAGTCAATATTTGACAAAGGAGGCAAGAACATGCAATGGGGTAAAGACAGTCTCTTCAATAAATGGTGTTGGGAAAAGTGGATAGATATGTGCAAAAAAAAATCAAAATAGACCACCAACTCACACCATACAGAAGAATAAGCTCAAAATGTATTAAACACTTAAATGTAAGTCATGAAACCATAAAAATTCAAGAGGAAAACAGGCAGTAAAATTTCAGATATTTCTTGTAGCAATATTTTTGCAGATATATCTCCTCAGGCAAGGGAAACAAAGAAAAAATAAACAAACGGGACTACATCTAACTAAAAAGCTTTTTGCACAGCAAAGGAAACTATCAACAAAATGAAAAGAGAACCCACTGAATAGGAGGACATATTTGCCAATGATACATCTGGTAAGGGGTTATTTCCAAAATATATAAAGAACTTAAAACTACTCAACACCAAGAAGACAACACAATTAAAAAATGTACCAAGGGCCCTGGCTGGCGTAGCTTAGTGGATTGAGCATGGGCTGCAAACCAAAGTATCACAGGTTCTATTCCCAGTCAGGGCACATGCCTGGGTTGCAGGCCACAGCCCCCAGCAACCGTGCATTGATGTTTCTCTCTCTCTCTCTCTTTCTCCCTCCCTTCCCTCTCTAAAAATAAATAAATAAAATCTTTAAAAAAATGTACCAAGGACCCAAATAGACACTTCTCCAAAGAGGACACAGAGATGGCAAATAGACAGATGAAAAGATGCTTAACCTCACTGATCATCAGAGAGATGCAAATTAAAACCTGTCAAGAATGGCTATCATCAATAAATCCACAAAAAAGTGCTGGTGAGTAAAGCTCCTCCCCTCACTACTTAACAGGTGTATGAAAACAAAACAAAAAAAAAGGCCCAAATTAAAGAACATATCAAAGCTCCAAAAAAATACAACTAAGCGACGAAAAGATAGTCAACCTATCAGGTGCACAGTTCAGAACACTGATAATCAGGATGCTCACAGAATTGGTTGAATTTGGTCGCAAATTAGATGAAAAAAATGAAGGATACGCTAAGTGAAAGACAGGAAAATGTACAGGAAATCAAGAGCGATGGGAAAGAAACTGGGACTCAAATCAACAGTCTGGACGAAAACGAAGAAAGAAACATTCAACCAGAAAAGAATGAAGGAACAATAATTCAAAAAAATGAGGAGAGGCTTAGGAACCTCCAGGAAATCTTTAAATGTTCCAACATCCAAATTATAGGGGTGCCAGAAAGAGAAGAAAAAGAGCAACAAGTGGAAAAGTTATTTGAACAAA
Source organism: Phyllostomus discolor (assembly GCF_004126475.2). Taxonomy (NCBI): domain Eukaryota; kingdom Metazoa; phylum Chordata; class Mammalia; order Chiroptera; family Phyllostomidae; genus Phyllostomus; species Phyllostomus discolor. The sequence goes on from NC_040904.2 coordinate 111,591,019, forward strand.
TAATAAAGGAGAACTTCACCAACCTGGAAAAGGAAATAGACTTCCAGGAAGTCCAGGAAGCTGAGAGAGTCCCAAAGAAGTTGGACCCAAGGAGGAATGTACCAAGGCACATCATAATTACATTCGCTAAAATTAAAATGAAGGAGAGAATCCTAGAAGCAGCAAGAGATAAAGAGACAGTAACCTACAAAGGAGTTCTCATCAGACTGTCAGCTGATTGCTCAAAAGAGACTTGCAGGCAAGAAGGGGCTGGAAAGAAGTATTCCAAGTCATGAAAGGCAAGGACCTACATCCAAGATTGTTCTATCCAGCAAAGCTTTCATTTAGAATGGAAGGGCAGATAATGTGCTTTTCAGATAAAGCCAAGTTAAAGGAGTTCATCATCACCAAGCCCTTATTTTATGAAATGTTTAAAGGATTCATCTAAGAAAAAGAAGATAAAAATATGTACAGTAAAATGACAGGAAACTCACAATTATTAATAACCACACCTAAAACAAAAACAAAATGAGCAAACAACAACAGCAACAGAACCACAGAAATGGAGATCACATGGAGGGTTATCAACAGGGGAGTGAGAGGGGGAGAGAGGGGGAAAAGGTACAGAAAATAAGTAGCATAGATGGTAGGGAGAAAATAGACAGGGGGAGGGTAAGAATAGTATAGGAAAAGTAGAATCCAAAGAACTTATATGTATGACACATGAACAGGAATTAAAAGAGGGGAATGTAGGCGGGAGGGGGTGCGCAGGGTGGAGGGGAATAAAGGGGGGGAAATAAGACAAATGTAATAGCATAATCAATAAAATATATTTTTAAAATAAACAAGCATCTGCATGGCTATAGAAAGCAGCATTAAAATGAAAAGAGAACCAACCATATGGGAAAACATATTTGCCAATGACACCTGGGACAACGGCTTGATCTCCAAAATATATAAAAAACTCACATGACTCCACTCCAGGAAGACAAAAAACCCAATTAAAAAATAGGCAAAAGATCTGAACAGACACTTCTCCAAGGAGGACATACAGAGGGCCCAGAGACACATGAAAAGATGCTCAGCATCACTCACCATCAGAGAGATGCAAATTAAAACCACAATGAGATACCACTTCACACCAGTCAGAATGGACAACATAAACAAATCAACAAACAAATGTTGGAGAGGATGCAGAGAAAAAGGAACCCTAGTGCACTGTTGGTGGGAATGCAGGCTAGTGCAGCCACTATGGAAAATGATACGGAATTTCCTCAAAAAACTAAAAATGGAGCTGCCTTTTCACCCAGCAATTCCACTGCTGGGATTATACCCTAAGAGCCCTGAAACACCAATCCAAAAGAACCTATGCACCCCAATGTGCACAGCAGCACAATTTACAAAAGCCAAGTGCTGGAAGCAACCTAAGTGCCCATCAACAAATGAGTGGATCAAAAAATTGTGGTACATTTAGACAATGGAATTCTACGCAGCAGAAAGAAGGAGCTTATACCCTTTGCAACAGCATGGATGGCACTGGAGAGCATTATAATAAATGAAATAAGCCAGGCAGTGAGGGACAAATACTATATGATCTCACCTTTAGCTGTAACATAATTAACAAAGATAAAAGCAAACAAAATATAACCAGAGACATTGAAATTAAGAACAATCTAACAATAGCCAGAGGGGAGGGGGAGGGGACAGTGGGGAGAAGGGTTTTCAGGCACTAGTATATAGTACACATGGACAAAACCAAGGGAGAGGGTGGAAGCAAGGGAGGGAGATGGGTTTGGAAGGGATGGGGGGAGGGGGAGGGAGAAAATAGACAAATGTAATTGAACAACAATAAATTTAAAAAAAGATACAAAAAGGAAGAAAGAATAAAGACTCTCTTTGTCTTTAATTTTGGGTAACTTAATGATGATGTGTCTTGGTGTGTCCCTCTTTGAGTTCAACTTCTTTTGGACTCTCGAGGCTTCCTGGACTTCCTGGAAGTCTATTTCCTTCCCCAGATTGGGGAATTTTTCCTTCATTATTTATTCAAATAAGTTTTCAATTTCTTGCTGTTGTTCTTCTCCTTCTGGCGCCCCTATAATGTGGATATTGGAATATTTCAGGTTGTCCCACAGGTTCCAAAGCCTCTCTTTATTCTTTGGAATTCTTGTTTCTTTATTCTGTTCCAGTTGTTTATTTTTTCCTTTTGTTCCAAATTGTTGCTTTGAGTCCTGGTTTCCTTCCTGTCACTGTTGGTTCCCTGAATATTTTGCTTTATTTCATTTTGGACATCTTTCATTTGTTTTTTCATTTTTTGACTAAGCTCAATCAGATCTGTGACCATTTTGATTATCAGGGCTTTAAACTGTCCATCAGATAGGTTGGCTATCTCCTCATCTCTTAGCTCTCTTTCTGAAGTTTTGCTCTGTTTTCATTTTGGCCCTATTTCTTTGTTTGGGGCACCTGTTAAGCTGTAAGAGGGTGGGGCCTTCAGTATTCACCAGGGCAGGGCAACCCTCCATGCTGTGCTGCAGCACTGCTTGTGGGGGAGGGGCCAGAGAGGGAACAATGCAGCTCACCTGCTGGTCTCTAGCCCACTTTCCAGTGAACTCTCATGTGAGACTGGGAGTTTCTCCCACTGCAGCCAACGGCCGTAGTCCACAGCCAGCTCCGAGTGTGTTTTCCCTTAAGTTGGCACCACACATGCAACCCACAGCCTTGCCACAACCAGCCCCGCACACATGGTCTTCACCTAGCTGCCATTTCTCAGCCAGTCCTGCCCGAACAGTCCACTGCCTTAGCACGGGTTCTCTCCATCTGTGGCCTTACCAGTCTGGTTGTTCTGCTTGACCATTTAATTCCGTGGTTGTCAGAGTTCCATGCAGTTTGATTTTCTGGCACTTCTGGTTTATTGCTTTTAGATTGGTTGTTATCCTCCTTTTGGCTGTGTGAAGAAGCAAAGGGTTTCTACCTGTGCCTCCATCTAGACTGGAAGTGTCATTAACATTTTATATACTTGCTTTATCATATATTTACCCATCTTTCCCTCCATTTTGTCTTTTCATACACTTCAAAGTATACTGCACAGGTCAGTACACTTCTTTTTAAATATTATAGTATGCATATCATCAACTGAATTCAATGTTTATTTACATTTCTCTTTGATGTAAAATCCAAATACAAAAAAACTTAACAAACTTTACGTGTATATGGGTTGAGTTTCTGACGAATGCATACACACCCATTTAACACAAATCTCTATTAAAATACAGAACATAATCATCACTCCAGAAAGTTCCCTCCTATCCCCTCTAACCACTATTCTGATTTTTTTCCATCATAGATTAGTTTTGCCTATTCTAGAATATCATACAAATGGAAGCAAAGAGTATGTTACTCTTGGATAAGGCTTCTTTTATTTAGTATGTTTTGAGATTCACCCATGCTGTGGTATATACTAGCAGTTTGTTTCTACTGCACTGCAGCATCCCACTGTATCATGCTACTTACTGATGGACAACTGGGCTGTTTTCAGCTTTTGGGAATTATGAATAAAAGTTTATATAGATATTCTTGTACAAGCCTTTCAATAAACATGTTTTCATTTCTCTTAAGTAAATACCTAAAAGTGGAAAGGTTGGGACACAGATCAGGTATATGCTTAATTAGTTTGGTAAAAAACTACCAGACCTTTCCCAAAGCGGTTGTATCACTTTATGTTCCCACAAAGAATATGTGAGTTCTGGTTGCTCTACACTCTTGCAAACATTTAATGTTGTCAGCCTTTTAAATTTTAGCCAATATGTTATACATAATCAATGAACATTTTAATTATTTGTGAATTACAACTATTTATAAGAAGATTATTATAGCACAATAACCGAGCTATAGAAAATATAGGGCCTTAAGAAAAAAATACAATAATTTTACATATAATTTTTAAATAAATTTTTTCTACTTTCTAGAAGTCACATGATTGATACTATACTTTCATTTAATGTCTTATGAAATAATTATGCTGTCAAATTATTAGCATAGTTACTTGGAAAATTGGTGTCAAAGTACTAACTTCTTTCTAGTCATTTCTTACTACTTGATAACATCAATAATTTATGGCTTACTTAACAATATATAATTTAAGATCAATAATATGAACTGAAAGATATTTGTTTAACAGAATATTATCAAATCTCCCTTTAAAATATAATTTCTGTTTTCTACAGTAAAAGAATTTCATCGCCTTTCCCTACATTAACTATAATGCTACCCTTACATTTTGGAATTGTAGTTAAGGTCTTTCAGTTAAGTTCTGGGGGAACAAGAACAGCCAATGATGCCACCACTTAAAATTAAAAAACAAAAACAAAAAACAAAAACCCACACATCTTCGTACAATTGCAACATTTGAATTAGCTTGTAAAAGCAGCACAACCATCCTAGAAATCACTGCTTGAATATATTATGACCATTTCCAATAGGGTATGCCTATTACAGTTGACAGTCAATATGTTTTTTACATTCTTAAAACTTTTATTGTATTTTTCCCATTGCCATCAATATTATTTTACATTAGTTTCAGGCACACAGCATAGTGTTTAGACATGTACATAATTTATGAAGTGATCCCCCAGATAAATCTAGCACCCAACTGGCATGACACACAGTTATTACAATATTATTGCCTATATTCCCTAAGTTCTACTTTAAATCTTCATGACTATTTTTGTAACTACCAGTTGTACTTCTTATACTCTTCACTTTTTTTTTTTTACCCAGCTCCTATGCCCTCCCATCTGTAACCATTAGTTTGTTCTCTCTATCTATCTGTCTGTTTCTGGTTGCTTTGGTTTTTGTTGTTGTTGTTGTTCATTTATATTGTTGTTTAGATTCCATATAAAAGTAAAATCATATGGTACTTGTCTTTCTGTCTGACTTATTTTACTTAGCATAATACCCTCCAGGTCCATCCATGTTGTTGTAAATGATAAGATTTCATTCTTTCTATGGCCCAGTAATATTCCATTATGTATATGTACTTTTTCTTTATCCAGTTGTCTATTGGTGAGAACTTAGGTTGCTTCCATATCTTGTCTACTGTAAATAATGCTATAATGAACAGGGATGCACATATCTTTTCCAATTAGTATTTTAGATTTCTTCAGATAAATACCCAGGTAGTTCTATTTTTAATTTTTTGAGGCACCTCCATAATATTTTCCCTAGTAGCTGCATCAATCTGCAATCCTACCAACAGTGCACAAGGCTTCCCTTTTCTCCACATTCTTGCCAAAACTTGGTGTGAATTTATGCATGATACCCATTCTGACAGGTGTGAGATGACAGCTCATTGTGGCTTTAATTTGTATCACTCTGATGATTAGTGACACTGAGCATCTTTTCATACACCCATTGCCCATCTGTACGTTAGGTCCTCTGGCATAATTTGTTTTGGTGTTGCTTTATATGCATTGTTGCCAAAATTTGAATATTAACCCCTTACTGGATGTGCGATTGGCAACTATCTTCCCCCAACTGGTTGGTTGTCTTTTCATTTTGTTGATGATTTCCTTTGCTGTGCAAAAACTTTTCAATTTGATGTAGCCCTATTTATCTTTTATTCCCCTCGCCCAAGGAGATAAATGAACAAAAATATTACTAAGAGTAATGTCAAAGAGTTTACTGCCTATGTTTTCTTCTAGGAGTTTTATACTTTCAAGTCTTACACATAAGTCTTTAATCCATTTTGAGTTTATACTTGCACTGTATATGTGCAAGGAAAGTGGTCTAGTTTCATTTCTTGCATGTATCTGTCCAGTTTTCCCAACACCATTTTTTGGATACACGCCTTTACCCTTTGTACAGGGTGGGCAAAAGTAGGCTTATAGTTGTTTGGGAAAAGACTTGCAGGTTACAATTATTCCAATAGCTTTAATAACTCAAAAGAATGGCACAGTGTACTTAGGTACAATCTCATAAGTACTCAAATTGCTTGCCTTCACTACTGACACATTCTTGTAATCTACTTGCTACAGTTAAGAACACTTTGATAGAGTTCTTACCTACTTTGCCCAACAGGGTATGTTCTGGCCTCCTAGGTCATAAATTAGTTGACCATATAAGTGTAGGTTTATTTCTGGGCTCTCTATTTTGTTCCATTGATCTGTATGTGTTTTCATGACATTTTAAATACTATACACTCAAAGAATAGTTTGATATCAGGTAATGTGATACCTCCAATTTTGTTCTTGCTAAAGATTACTTTGGCTATTCTGGGTCTTTCATGGTTCCATAAAAATTTTAGGATTATTTGTTCTAGTTTTGTGAAAAATGCCATCAGTATTTTATAGGGATTTCATTGAGTCTATAGATTACTTTGGGTAGTACAGACATTTAAACAATTTTAATTCTTATCCATAGACAGGGCATATGATTCCATTTATTTGTATCTTCTTTAATTTCTTTCTTTAATATCTTATAATTTTCCAAGCATAGGTCTTGTATCAACTTGATTAAATTTATTTCTGGATATTTTTTGATCAATTGTTTATGGGATTATTTTCTTAATTTCTCTTTCTACTAGTACAATAGTAGTAAGTAAAAATGCAACCAATTTGTATATATTAATTTTATGTTCTGCTATTTTACTGATTCATTTATCAGTTCTAGCACTTTTTAGAGGAAACTTTAGGATTCTCTCTATATAGTATCATGTCATTGACAAATGAGTTTTACTTCTTCCTTCTCAATTTGGATGCTGTTATCTTTGTCTTGTCTGGTTGCTATGGCTGAAACTTCCAACACTATGCTGAATAAAAGTGGTGTAAGCAGATATCCTTGTCTTGTTTCTTAAAGAAAATTCTTTTAGCTTTTCCTTATTGAGTATGAGGTTAGCTGTGGGTTTGTCATAAGTGGCCTTCAGAGTCAAACCTTGGTTCTTGAACGTCTTCCAACTTGAACAATTTGGTTCTCCACCAAGTTTTTCATGGAAAAATGTCTTGGTTGTTGATCAAAACTTAGGTTCCTGACCTGAAAACCCTCAATCAAACATCTCTCAGGTGACAAAGGAGAGTACCACTAAACCTCCTGTTAACATCTCAAGAAATTGTGCTATAAATATTTTTGTGTTTTTCTGCTTCTGTTGCTGCTTATTATTAAATATGTACAGTAAGTTACTATGGATCCTACGAAAGTTAGTGACAGCAGCAAAGTGAAAAGGAAAGTTGTGAGAACAATGATAGAGCTTTAAAAAGAAATAATTACAAAGCATGACACAGGTGTTTGCCTGTCTGATCTGGCTACCAAGTATGAAAAGGCAAAATTAACGATTGGCACCATTTTAAAACATAAAGAGGCCATCTTAAGAATGCTGATGTTGCTAAGGATGTGAAAGTGCTCATGAAACAACAATCACAAGCAATTGAAAGACAGAAAAATTGATGTTCTGAATAAACAAAATGCATTTAGTTGGTGATAGCACTTTTGAAGCAATGATATGTGAAAAAGTGAAGATGCTTCATGCTGACCTCCTAAAAGACACCCCTGGAATGAGTGCTGAAAGTGATTCGTTTAAGGCTAGTAGGGGGTGGTTTGATAAATATAAGAAAAGTGGCACTCACAGTATAGTGAAGCATGGGGAGGCTGCCAGTTCTAACAAAGTAGCTGCCAATAATTGTGTGACAAAATTTCAAGAATACATGACCTGTTCCTCAAGAAGTGTTCAATTAAAATGAGATAGGTCTCTTCTGGAAGAAAATGCCAAAGAGGACCTTCATCACACAGGAGGAGAAATCACTGCCAGGACACAAGCCAGTGAAGGACAGACCGATGTTATCGTTGTGTGGGAGTGTGAGTGGGGGCTTTAAATTGAAACTTCGACTCATCTACCATTCTGAAAACCCACGAGTTTCCAAGAAAAATAAAGTCATGAAAAACAAGATGAATGTGATGTGGAGGGCTAATAGCAAAGCTTGGGTAACCAGACAATTTTTTTTTTATTCAGTGGATTCATGAAGTGTTTGCCCCAAGTGTGAAGAAATACCTCCAGGAAAAACAACTGCCACTCAGGACACTTCTTATAATGTACAACACTACTGCTCACCCTCCAGGCTTGGAGGCCAAGTTAGTGGACTAGCACAGCTTCATCACTGTTAGGGTCTGCCATCTAACACAACTCCTCTTGGCCAGCCCATGGACCAATAGGCCATTTCTAATTTTAAGAAACTCTACACAAAGGCACTGTTTCAGGTGTTTCGAGGTGACCCCTGAAACTAATTTAACCCTCAGGGAGCTCTGGAAGGAACATTTTAATATCCTCACTTACTTGAGGCTCATAGACATAGCATGGGAGGAAGTACCTTCCAGGACCATGCAATCAGCGTGGAAGAAATTGTGGCCTGAGTCTGCTGCTGAAAGAGACTTTGAGGATGAGCCTATGTCTGTTGTGGAGGATACTGTCTCTGGGCAAGTCCATGGGCTTGGAGGTGGATGATGATGATATGGAGGGGTTGGTGGAGGAACTCCCAGACCTTCAGAGGGAGCAGCAACAGATGGCAGCTGAGGAGCTTTCTTCAGAGGAGGGAAGGGAAGATATTCCTATTTCACTAATCAAGAAAAAGCTTAGGAAATGGGGAGAAATGCTAAGTTTTATTGAAAAATATCACCCTGAAAACTAAATAGCAAACTGTAATAAGCTTGTTCATTGACAACGCAGTACTTCACTTGAGGCAACTGTTAAAACCCAGGCAAAAACAAACATCATTGGATAGGCTTTAAGTGAGACAGAGGCTTAGTGAGCCTGAAGCAAGTTCTAATGGAACAGAGACAAAAGAAAGAACCCAGAACAGCTACCTGATGTTTTTTACGGAAGGGGAGACCCCTTCCAAACTACAATATCCCTCCATCTCTCTTTTCCATATTCACTTATCAACAGCTCTCAACATTAAGTTCTAGTGTGTATATAAATTTTCCCATTTTTACCATACATTTCCTTTTTGTTAAATTTTCATTTACATTTCATCTCCTTTTTGTTTTAGAAGTGTTTATTTACAGGTTAAACACTACATTAGACATGCACTGTATGTAAGAAAGGTTAAAAAGGAATCATTTAGGGATCTGGAATGGATTAATTAAACTTACATTATTTCTAATGGGAATAATAATTCAGATTTTGAACAAATCATTTCTGGAACAGCCTTCTAGAATGAATTAAGTTAAAAAACCAAGGTTTCACTGTACTGTTGAGGTATGTTCCCTCTATTATACTTTGCTGAGAGTCTTTATCATAAATGGATGTTGGATTTTTTTCCAAATGCTTTTTCTGCATCTATTTATGATAACATGAGTTTCATCTTATTTTGTTTATGTGGTACATCACTTTAATTAGTTTGTAGATATTGAACCAACTTTACATCACAAGAATAAATATCACTTGATCATGGTGTATGATCTTTTTAATTTATTGCTGAATTTGGTTTGCTAATATTTCATTCAGGATATTTGCATCTATGTTCATTAGCGATACTGGCCCATAATTTTATTTTTCTGTAATGTCTTTGTCTGATTTCAGAATCAGGATACTCTTCCACAGGAAGCTTACATGCTGCTGCCACCATGTCTCAAGTGATTCCTGAGAAGTCAGAGCACATTTTGTGAGTACTCAACAGCAATGTCAACAGCCAGTGGAAAACAGCATTTACCATTCTTGCAATTAAAGGTATGGGGCAAAGATATGCTCAAGTGGTGTTGAAAAAGGCAGACATCAATGTCACCAAGAGGACAGGAGAGCTCACAGAGGATGAAGTGGAACATGTGATCACCATTATGAAGAATCCATGACAATACAAAATTCCAAACTGGTTCTTGAACAGACAGAAGGATATGAAGGATAAAATACAGCCTGGTCCTGGCCAAAGGTTTGGATAACAAGCTTCATGAATACCTGGAGCAGCTGAAGAAAATGTGGATCCACAGAGGATTGTGCCACGTCTGAGGTCTTCAAGTTCAAGGTCAGCACACCAAGACCACCAGCCACTAAGGCTGCACCAGAGTTGTGTCCAAGAAGAAATAAACCCGTAGGCTTTTTATGTTAATAAACAGTTTATGTATCTAAAAAAAAAGATTAGGGTAATAGTGTCCTCATAAAATGACTTTGGGAGCTTCCCTCCTCATGACTTTTTACATAGTTTGAGATACACAGGTGTTAATTCTTCATAGAATGTTTGGTAAAATTCATCTGTAAAGCCATCTGGTCCAGAACTTTTGTTTGCTGGGAGTTTTTGATTACTGATATAATATCATTAGTAATTATTGTTCTATTCAGATTTTGTTTCTTTTTGATTCAGTCTTGGAAGATTGTAGAATATATTTCTAAGAATTTATCCATTTCTTCCAGAGTGTTCAATTTGTTGGCAAACAGTTGTTCATAGTATTTTTTTTATGATCCTTTGTATTTGTGATGTCAGTAGTCATGTCTCCTCTTTCATTTCTGATCTCATTTGAGTCCTCTCTCACTTTTTTCTCAATGAGTCTGAATAAAGGTTAATTTTGTTTAATCTTTACAAAGACCAGTTCTTAGTTTCATTGATCTTCTGTATTTTTTTTAGATTCTGTTTTGTTTATTCCCACTGATATTTATTATTTCCTTCCTTCTACTCACTTTGGGCTTTATTTGTTGTTCTTTTTCTAGTTTGTTCAGGTATAAAGTTGGATTGTTTAAGATTTATTTTTGTTCTTGAGGTAGGCCTGTAATGCTATGAATTTTGCTCTTCACAGAACTGCTTTCACTGTGTCCCACAGATTTTGGGTCATGTTTTCATTTTTATTTCTCTCAAGGTATCTTTTGATTTTTTCCTTGATTTCACTGTTAATCCACTCATTATTTAGCAGCATGTTATTTAGCGGCTTATTTAACCTGTGTGTTTTTCAGTTTTCTTCTTGTAATTAATTTCTAGTTTCATACTGTTCTGGTTAGAGAAGATTCTGATATGACTTAAATTTTCTTAAATTTATGGACACTTGTTTTGTTGTCTATCCTCAAAAATGTTCCATATATACTTAAAAGGAATGCATATTCTGCTGCTTTGGGAAGAAATGCTCTAAAAATATCAATTAAGTAAATCTGGTCCAATGTCATTTAAGGCTGCTGTTTCCTTGTTGATTTGTCTAAATGCTCTAACCACTGATGTCAATGGGGTGTTAAAGTCCCCCCAAATTACCGTATTACTGTCAATATATTTCTTTATATCTACCAATATTTGCTTTATGAATTTAGGTGCTCCTAGGTTGGGTACATAAATGTTTATAATGGTTATATCCTCTTGTTGGATTCATCCCTTTACCATCACATAGTATTGTCTCTTGTTACAGCCTTTGTTTTAAAGTCTATTTTGTCTGAGATAAGTATTGCTACACTACCTTTTCTTGTTTCACTTGCATGAAATATCTTTTTCCTTTTCTTTACTTTCAGTCTGTGTCTTCGGATTTGGAATGGGTCTCTTGTAGACAGCATATGTATGGATCTTGTTTTCTTATCCATTCAATCACTCTGTCTTTTGATTGGAACATTTAACCCATTACATTTAAAGTGATTATTGATAGGTTATGTAGTTATTGTCATTATATTAAGTCATATTTATATATTTTCTTCTTAAAAAATTCTCTTTAACATTTTTTTGTAATACTGTTTTGGTGCTGATGAATTCCTTTGGCTTTTATTGTCTGGGAAGCACTTTATCTCATCTTCAGTTTTAAATCCTTGCTGAGTAGAGTAATCTTGGTTGTTGGTCCTTGCTTTTCATCACTTTGAGTACTTCATGTCAATCCCTTCTGGCCTGAAAAGTTTCTGTTGAGAAATCAGCCAACAGTCTTACAGGAACTCCCTTGTAGGTAACTAACTGCTTCTCTCTTGCTGCTTTTAAGATTCTCCCTTTGTCTTTAATCTTTGGCATTTTCATTATGATGTGGCTTGATGTGGGCCTCTTTGGGTTTATGTTATTTGGAATTCTGTGCTTCCTGGGATGTATTTTCTTATACATTTCATGTGTCTAATTCCTTTACCAGGTTAGGGGAGTTTTCAGTCATTATTTCATTAAATAGATTTCAATCCCTTACCATCTCTCCTCTCCTTCTTCTACTCAAATGTTGACATGCTTGATGTTATCCCAGAGGCCCCTTAAACTACTTTCATTTTTTAAAATTCATTTTTCTACTACCTTGCCTTCCAAGTCACTGATTCGATCCTTTGCTTTATTGATTCTACTGTTGATTCTTTCTAGTATATTTATTTCTGATTGGTTCTTTTTGATGGTTTCTATGTCCTCATGCTTACTATCTCTTTGTTGAAGTTCTTTCTCTACATTCTTTGAGCATCCTTATAACCAGTGTTTTAAACTCCGTATCTAGTAGATTGCTTGCCTCCATTTTGTTTCGTTTTTTTCTGGAGTTTTCTCCTGTTCCTTCATTTGTTACATGGTTCTTTGTCTCCTCATTTTGGCTGCTTCTCTGTGTGTGTTTGTTTGTATGTATTGTGTTAGGTAGATCTGCTATGTCTCCCAGTCTTGGTAAGATAGCCTTATGTAGTAGACATCCTGTTGGACCCAATGGTACAGTCTCTCTAGTCACCTGAGCTGGGTGCTCCAAAAGTGTCCCTTGTATGGATTATGTATGCCTTCCTATTACAGTTGAGCCTTGATAGCTATTTTCTCATCATGGGTGGAGTTGACCCTCAGGCTAACTGGCTGTGAGGACTGCCCGCAACCATAGCATGAGGTAACCCCACAGAGTGGGATTCATCCCAGAGGGTCTCTGGTGCCTGCCAACACCATTCTTCGGGTGTGCTGTTTGTGGAGATAATCGGGCTCTATTATAATCTGAGACTGGACACCAGTATGTTGGTTTTGCGGCCTCTTAGGAGGGAACCTGGTGTAGGCTGAGGTCATTTGCTGCCTGTACTTGGCCCAGCACCACCTGGTAAAAATTATAAAGTGATCCACTGTTGGTAGCTGCCTGTGCTGCGTCCAGAAGTGCATGGAAGAAGCCAAACTGCAACCAAAGGCTGGCTACTACCTGCACCCAACTTGGGGCCACTCAGCAAAAGGCATAGGGCACACTGAGACAAGCTGCACCTGCCCAGGAGCTGCAGACCCTGGTGAGCTTATAAGAAAGCCTGCAGTACAGTCCAAGGCTGTCCGTGAGGCACAGCCTCTGCAAAGAGGCAAGGGCAGTGTGTGAGTTGGATGGAGTGGTGTCTCAGGGAGTTACTTGGGTGGGATGACTGGTGTTCAACAGGTTAATACAGATTCAGATATGACACCTACCACCCCTATAGGCTTTCTTGAGGAAAGGCTCAACATAGGGACAATGGTGGCCTTTACCCTGAAGCCACACAATTCGGTTTCTCTCTGTATGTCTCTGGTGTCTTTTAAGCTGCTTTCCTTTTGCTGGATCCCAAGGTGAATTCCTGTGAGTTAGTCTGTGAATGGGCCCTTTAATAAGAAACCTGGGATTCCAGTAGTCCTGTCTCAATGGGACAGAATCCCCACAGATTTTCACATTCAGCTGTCAGCACTGGAGCCCCGTGATAGGGAGCCTGGTGTGGAGCTGCGAACCCTTGCTCCTCAGAGGGAACCTCTGCAGCCGAGATATCCCTCCTGATTCTCAACTGCTACTCATCGGTATGGGACCAGCCTATTTCATATCTCCACCCTCCTACCAGTCTCAAAGTGGCCTCTGCTTTACATCCTTAGTTATAGGAATTCTGGTTAGCTAGTCTTCAGGTGGTTCTCCAGACTGAGTGCTCTATAATTCAGTTGTATTTTTGATGTAGTTATGGGAGAAGGTAAGTACAGCACTTACCTACTCCACCATGTTGACTGGAACCCCAAGAAACAATTTACTCTTAAACCCCTTTACCCTTTCAAACATTGTACCACTTAAGCTCTAAGACCACTAGCCAAAATTAAACAAGAAAGAAGTTGAAGCATTGTATTAAAAATACAACTATTCTTTTCTTCAGGTTTAACAGAGAGACAGATAGCAGATGGTCATATGATAGGTAGACGGGAAGAAAGACAGATACGGAAAGCAATCAGCTTTCCCCTTTAGACTTTATGATTTAAAACCACAATTTCTATGGGAAACAGTAAGGTGGTACCTCATAAAAGTAAGAATAGAATTATCATGTGACCCAGTAACCCCTGTTCTCGGCATCTACCTAAAAAAATCAAAAACATTCATTCACAAAGATATATGCACCCCTATGTCATTGTACCAGTATGTACAGAGGCTAAGACATAGAAACAATCAAAGTATGCCTCGACAGAGGACTAGATAAAGAAGATGTGGTACATATATACAATGGAATAGTACTCAGACATAAAAAATGATGAAATACTGCCATTTGTGACAACACAGATGGATCTTGAGAATATTATACTACGCACAATAAGTTAATTAGAAAAAGGTAAGAACCATATGAATTCACTCATATGTGGGATATAAGACTGAAACTCATAGACGTAGACAGACAACATGGTGGTTAGCAGAGGGAAGAGGGTGAAGGTGTGGAAAAGGGTAAAGGGGGCCAAATATATAACGACAGAACACGATTTGACTGTGGCTGGTGGGCACACAATTGCAATATACAGATCATATATCATAGAAATGAACACCTGAAACCTATATGACCCCATGAACCAATGTCACCCCAATAAATTTAATTTAAAAAGGGAATGTCTTAGGGCAGAAAGAGAAAAAAAAGAGCAAAAAAAATCATGAATAGTTATGCTAAATGTGGCAGTCTTAAATGAATCTCTAAAAACAAACATGATTCATACACAGCAATATCCCTACAGAAATGTATGCCCTAAATTAATCCTGAAAGGTGTAAGGAGACCAGGCTAAATGAAAAATCAGAATAAAATTAATAAAACCATCAGTTCTATAAAATCATTCAACTGCATTATCACAAAATAATCCCACTGAATTTTTTGTTTGTTTTGAAAACCCATCTTACTATGAGTCCTAGAAAAGAACTGCCTTTACCTGAGGAGCCTGCCTCTTTGTTGGTCAACTCTACAGTTTAAACTCAAATGACCTTTAAAGTCCTTTTCAGGAAGAAGGAAAACAATTAAGACTCTATCAGAACTTTATCTTTTCAGAGAAACCACTCTAAAGAGTAATGACTTTTAGATCAAATAGGTCTGACTTTTTATCATAGGTGGCTACTGTACCTTGTTCAAATTGTTTATTCCTGAAATGTAAAATACTGACCTTGTAGGATTACCGTTGACAATATACGGCTGAATGAAACCTACAGCTACTACCAGAGTAAAGCCACAGAGAAATCACTCAAATGGCAGTTACTACAGTGATTAATATTAGTAGTTCTGTAATTCTGCCATCTACATTTCACAACCAAAAGGCAGGCAGTGTATAACAGTGAAAATATGAAATCCTTCTAAGGTGATACTCATAAATTACTGAAAACAATTTACCTTTTTTCCCCCTCTCCACATCTAGCATCATATTCTCATTGGATTCAAGGAAAAACACTGCCTTTCCCCTGCTCCCTTTTTGAATAAAAGGTATGTGCTCAAAATTTCTCAAAATGAAAGGTATTCTAAAAGTGCCCAGTACAAACAATACTGTACGGGTACAATCTGCAGAATTTATGAACACTGTAAAATGCACCAAGACACTCTCAGTTAGCAAGCAGACTTGTTAATCAAGTACTTTTTAATTCAGCATAATTTGTAACATAATATTTCCCAATAACCAAGTTTTTTAACAAAATTTAAAATTTCCAAACAGGTATTTTCCCATGGCTGTACTATATTTGCTAGATCCAAGAAACCTAGTAAATGTTCCATTTTCTCTTAAATTATCATAAAAATGTCTAAATTAATTTTTGTCATGTTTAACATTCCCTTTGGAAAGAATACACATTAGGGTCAATGATTTATAGGTTTAAAAAAAGTTCAAATAATATAATCATGGTCTTCAGAGAAAAGCTCCACAGAGTATGTTCACGTGTTCTTTAAGGGATAAATATTTTTTAAGGTAATGTAGTTCAGTGAGATCAGCAAACAAATGAAAGGTGACTAAGTCAAATTTCAAAAAGACTAACAAATTAAATAAATTTTAAGCTAATTTAAGTCTAGGTACAGAACAGTATGTGTTTCAAAATATCTGTCTAAATAAATACATACGAGCTCTATGCACAAAATATGCCCAGAAGGAAATATAAAAACTCCTAAGAGCAGTCAACTCTGGAGGCATTGAATGGCTAAGGGTAAAGGAGTGGGAGTGAGACTTATTTTTCATTAGGTATCTATCCATTTGTACAGACTGACTTGTATGTGTATGAAATTATACCATGGCAGGATCACGGACAAAAGGAAATAAAGTAAGTAGAAAGCAGCCAAGCTTGGTTCCTATATAAGTAATTAGAAGCAAAGCAAATAAACAAGAAGTCCACATCGAAAACAAAAACAATTTTATGGAGCACTAAAAATCACGTAGTATGCCCAAAACAATACTTTTCTTCATTGCTTCATCTTTGTTTCAAAACTAAATGAATCACAAGTCTAAATATTTTATTTATCTACAAAGTGACTTCATACCATAAAAAATGGGAGAAATGCTGCACAATTAGTATCTTTTTGCAAGAAATACACAGTTTATACCTATTCTATTCAAACGCGTTGGAATGTCCAATGTTGTAACACATTTCCAAGAATCAATTTAACATACAGCTGTAATAACATCAGGACAGAAACAGACAAATTTGTGTTTTCTTGTATTTGTTTACACTACTCCTGTGTAAGGGAAATCTGCTATCACATTTTTTGTTTCTAAAAGTGTACCACAACATCAGCTGATGAGTCATGGGTCACGGGTCACACTCCAAATTCTTATCTACTGAAGAAAGCAGGGCACAAGTCTTATACATCAGTTGTAAAGCCTGGTGAATCAGCTAAGCTACAAATCAGGATTCTTTTTTTTTAAAGTATATTTTATTGATTATGCTATTACAGTTTTCCAAATTTTTTCCTCCCCTTTATTCTCCCTTTACCCTCACCCCCCAGCCCTCCAGCCTTCCCCCAACCTTAGTTCATGTCTTTATAAGTTGACAAATGGTATTTTTTTGAAGACATGTGAGAAACTTCCCAAAACCCTGCAAATTCCATAAGGATTGATAAAATTGTTTTCCCTTGGTCCCTCTCCTAATATCTGATAGGGTTTTATTTTTCTTAATTCAGAACATATGGACAGTAAGTACTTTTGGGATACTGACAGATACAAACTCAATAAACTCTCAGCTTCATGAAAAGCCAAAAGGATTTTCCATATGCTTTACTTCTCTTGATCCCTGCCTACTTTGCTATTTAGCTGTTCCACTGAGTAAGAAATCTCCAGGAGACAGTACAAAAGGGCAAGAAACAAAAAGGACAGTGGGTGTTTCTTTTTGGCAGTATTAGGTAAAAGGTACCCTAGTGAAGAAGACAAATGGCTAAAAGGAGCTCTGGTGGTGACCAGCTGTAGATTTAATCACCAGCACTGCAGACTTGAGATCTGCCTGTATTGTCCTATTTTCTTTCAGGCATTGGTCATCAGACTCTTCATTAAGTTGCTTACCTGTTTATTGTTTATCGCTCCTCCTGACCCCTAGCGTGCAAACTTCCTAAGAACAGAGATCCCTCTCATCTAATTCACTGGCTCATTTTCACCATCAAAACAGTATGTGGCACATTATAGAAAATCAATAAATATCCAATGGGGAAAAAAGATACATAATCATGCACCTATCTGCCTCAGGACCTGCACAATTGCCAAAGTGCTGAAATTTGTTTTCACTTGGAACTATTCTTTACCTATAATTTACAGTAATAAGCTTTTGCCTTGCTGCAAGACTCTCCATGCTTGAGTTCTATCATTTAAATATCACATTTGTATTGAAATATAGCAATTGTAATGAAACTGGAATCTCACTAGTCTCAATTTCTGAAACCAAGAATTTCTGTAAGTCACTTTCATATCCCAAATATCTAGAATGATATACAGTACAGAGTAGTCAAATATTTGTTGAATATATTATTTTAAAAGAATTATAATTGGTGGAATTATTTGTAATTTTTATTTTCTTTGCATAGTTTAGGATTTACTAAATTTCTATATTTAGCATGTATTACTTCCATAACTTTCAAAAAAACGTTATAAAAAAAATCATATGTACCCTTACGCCTTCGTGTACTTGATAATGTACGGATCAGAGAAAATCAAATAGTTCTATTACTTGCTGCCCAGGAATTATCAAACAGAAAAATATTATTTAAACTAGAGATTTAATTATTTTAAAAACACTAAGCTTTGTCCTCCAGAAATATATCCTTCCATAAATCCTCGTACACATAGAGAATAATTCTTTGCTTTTTAATAACACAACAATTTTCTTTCAAAAGGTTCAAGTAACCAAAAAAAGAACAATTCTTTACAGCAAAGATATAAAGAATACTGCATTGTGAATAAGCATTTGAAGAACTACTTTTAATAGTCCATTTTGCTTTCTTCCAGTACCAGGTTTGATTTACTGCTTCTGAAGAGCCTATAAATAACAAAAATCCGGTCACATCATCACATTTAGACTAAAATCATACTGAGCAACTTTATAACATATAAACCTTTCAATAAGAAAAATTGTTAAGGGCTCTTCTGGCAAGATGGAGGCATAGGTGGACGCACCGTACCTCCACACACAACCAAGATTAGAACAACAACAATTTAGAGCCAGAATAACACCCAGAACTGACAGAGAATTTATTTGAATGGAAGTCGGACAGCCAAGAAGTTGAAGTAGACCCGTTCATCCAGACCGGTAGGAGAGGCGGAGAGGAGGAGCCTGGCGGGTGAGGGTCGGCGGAGGTCGGGGAGAACTTGGCGCAAACTCAGTGCGTAAGCCATCCGGGCGCATAAGATTGCAGCGGTGGACCCTGAGTACGCAAGCAGCGGCTAGCGGACCCAGTGAGGCGGCGATTGTGGACCAGGGCAGAGCTCGCAACCCAGGATCCCAGAAAAGGGACTGAGATCCCAGGAGAACGGAACTACCACCGTTGTTCCCTCCTGTCCCCACCCCCGCCCCCACATATAACATCACAATCTAGCGACTGGGATGCCCAGCCCCGGTGAACACCTAAGGCTCCGCACCTCACCCTAACAAGAGTGACCAGACCAGAAAAAAAAAAAGGAGAGACAGGGAGAGACATGTCTCCAACAGAAGAACAGATCAGTCCCCCAGGACTCATCCTTTTGAGCGACCAAGAAATAACCAATCTATCAGATGCACAGTTCAAAATACTGGTGATCAGGAAGCTCACAAAATTGGGTGATTTTAGGCACAAATTAGATGAAAAAATGCAGGTTTCCATAAAAGAGATGAAGGAAGATGCACAGAGAGCCAATAGTGAAGGAAAGGAAACTGGGTCTCAAAACAACAGAGTGGACCAGAAGGAAGAAAGAAACAACCAAGCAGGAAAGCATGAAGAAATAAGAATTAAAAAAAAAAACGAGGAGAAGCTTAGGAGCCTCCAGGACATCTTTAAACATTCCAACATCCGAATTATAGGGGTACCAGAAGGGGAAGGGGAAAAGCAACAGATTGAGCACGTATTTGAACAAATAATAAAGGAGAACTTCCCCATTCTGGCAAAGGAAATAGTCTTCCAAGAAATCCAGGAAGCTCAGAGAGCCCCAAAGAAGTTGGACCCAAAAAGAAACACACCAAGGCACATCATCATTACATTAGCCAAGGTAAAAATGAAGGAGAGAATCCTAGAAGCAGCAAGAGGTAAGGGGACAGTAACCTACAAAGGAGTTCCCATCAGACTGTCAGCTGATTTCTCAAAAGAGACCTTACAGGCAAGAAGGGGCTGGAAAGAAATATTCCAAGTCATGAAAGGCAAAGACCTACATCCCAGATTGCTCTATCCAGCAAAGCTCTCATTTAGAATGGAAGGGCAGATAAAATGCTTCTCAGATAAGGTCAAGTTAAAGGAGTTCATCATCACAAAGCCCTTATTTTATGAAATGTTAAATGGACTTATCTAAGAAAAGAAGATAAAGAAAAAACATGTATAGTAAAAGGACAGCAAACTCACAATTATTAACAACCACACCTAAAGCAAAACCAAAAGAAACTAAGCAAACAACTAGAACAGGAAAAGAACCACAGAAATGGAGATCACATGGAGGATTAGCAACAGGGGAGTGGGAGGAGGAGAGAGGGGGAAAAGGTACAGAGAATAAGTAGCATAGATTGTAGGTTGAAAATAGATAGGGGGAGGGTAAGAATAGTATGGGAAATGTAGAAGCTGAAGAACTTACAAGTATGGACCCATGGACATGACTAAAGGGGGGGATATGGGTGGGAGAGGGTATACAGGGTGGAGGGGAGTGAAGGGGGGAAAATAGGACAACTGTAATAGCATAATCAATAAAATATATTAAAAAAAGAGAAAGTGTTAATACAATATACATTAGTTGAAAGTTGACTTGTTTGAGCCAACTTGATGTTTAAGAAAATAGACTTTATCATCTGTATCCTGCAAAATGGATTTATTAAAAAAATTTTTAGCCCTTTCTGTAAATAGCTACAATAAAAAAAAAATCCAGACTCAGAGAATAAATCCTGAAAAGTGTCTCAATATTATCAATTATATACCATCAAAGGTAGAAAAATTCAAATGTGCTGATAAATGTCCTCTATGTACCTGGAAAAGAATAGGTCAGAGAACCAGAAAAATTACATCTATTTTTAACAAACTCTGAAAATAGTCTACTGACGTATCAATTATCTCATCAATAATGAAAGCATAAAACCTAAAATAAGGGAAATTAATGAGATTAATAAATATTTCATGTGAGTTCTAATTGCTATGGATACTTTGAAAATCTTATTAAATGTCGCTGACAGAATGGTCTTGAAAGAGATGCCCAGCAACTATTGACCACGTGCATTATATATTTAGTAGCAGAGGCAGAGGATGCAATTGCATGCACATCACATATACCTGGCTTCTTCCCAATCATTTTACTTTTTAGCTCCAGCTAGCCCTAGACTATTGATTGCTTCCATATCAGTGTCTCATGACTACAAGAAACAAAAAGGACACAGAAATTTACACTAGAATAAACTATTCAGCACCATTTGAGAACTATTTCCTAGCTTAATCATTACCCTCAATCCTTACAAATTAAAACTATTCTACATATTTCAGATCTTTCTGTCTTGTTTCCACAAGCAAGATGTCAGAAGTATGTTCAAAATATTTTATTTGCCCTGGCTGGCGTGGTTTATTTGGTCGGAGTGTTGTCTCGTATACCAGAAGGTTGCTGGTTCGATTCTGTTAAGGTACATGCCTAAGTTGTAGGTTTGATCCCTGGCCAGGGTGCATGCAGGATGCAACTGGTCGATGTTTCTCTCTCACATCAAAGTTTCTTTCTCTGTCTCCATTTCCCTCTCTTTTGAATGAGAATAAAAAATAAACCTTTAAAAAAGATATACTTTGTTTGTCCCTACTTTATACCATATTAAAAAACTGACCCAAAATGGATTCAAGACCTCAACATAAGACATGAAACTACAAAACTCCTAGAAGAAAAGATGGGGGAAAGCTTTACGACATTGAATTTAGCAAAGATACTACACTAAAAGCACAAGTAACAAAAGCAAAAATAGACAATTGGACTATATCAAACTTAAACTTCACATCCAAGGACACAATCAACGAAGTGCAAAGGGGACCTACAGAATGGGAAAAAACATTTGTAAATAACAAATCTGATAAGGGATTCATATCTAGAATATATAAAGAACTCCTACAAATCAACAACAAAAATCAAATAACCTAATCTCAAAGTAGGCCAGCAACTTAAACAGACATTCTCCAAAGATGATAGACAAATGGCTCACAAGCATGATGAGAAGATGCTTAGTGCAAATTAAAACTATGCAAATTAAATGCACATGCAAATTAAATGATATTACCTCATACCTATTAAGATGGCTACTGCAAAAAAAAACAACAGAAGAAAATTACAAGGTTTTGTAAGAATGTAGAGAAATTGGAACTCTTATGCACTGTTAGTGAGACTATAAAATAGTGCAGCTGCTGTGGACAACAGTAGAGAGGTTCTCAAGAAATTAAAGAAAAAACTACCATGTGATCCAGCAATCCCACTTCCTGATATACAATGGAAAGAATTTAAAGCAGGATCTCAAAATTTCCACACCCATGTTCATAGCAGCACTATTCACAACAGCCATGAGGTGAAAGCAACCCAAATGTTCATGGAGGGGTAAATGCATAAGCAAAATGTATATTCCAATATAATAATACAATGGAACATTATTCAGCCTTGAAAAGGAAAAAAATCCTGCCACAACATGGATAAACCTTGAGACTATCATACTAAATGAAATAAGCCAGACATAAAAAAAGACAAATACTATATGATTTCACTTATATGTCTAAAGTAATCAAATCCACAGAAACAGAAAATGGAAGGGTGATTACCAGGGTTAAGTGGAGGGGAAATGAGGAGTTGTGTTTCATGGGTAGAGTTTTGCAAGATGAAAACATTGTGAAGATTTGTTGCACAACAATGTGAATACATTTAACATTACTGAACAATACACTTAAAAATGGTTAAGATGGTACATTTTGTTACATGTTTTTTACCACCACCACCACAAAAAAAACTGAAGCATGTAAAATATTTTTGTTAAATTATTTTGATAAGATTCCTTCTACTTTATCCACTGAAAATTTAGCATCTGCACTGAGATATGCTATAAGTATAAAAATAAACAGATTTCAAATAGTTAATATAAAGACATCAAATATCTTATTAATAATTTTATACTGACTACATTTAATACATTTTGAATACATTGCTTTAAATAAAATGTTTTGTTATGCTTCAAGAACAGTAGCTTGAGAGGAATGTGGGGTTAATGGAGCTTTGTTTTATAAGGTTTGAGACTAGAGCGTATTTATAGGCTGGAGTGAAAAGGCCAGCAGGGAGAAAAAGGTTAAATACAGAAGGGAGTTAATTAATAAAGCCTTTCCTTCCAAAGCCCAAGAGACTTTGAAGGATCAGATCAAGGTCACATGTGGAAACTTAGCCTTCAACAGATCTGAGGCTGATAAAGTTGAGGAGGGGAGGGAGAGAAATCTAAAACATCAAACCAGATCATCATGAAGTGACCAGATTATCTGCAGACTGTAGAAGCGGGGGTTGGATAAAGGGTCTGTAAATAATGAAAGTTTGGAATAATACATGAGTGATGAAGAACATCCTTATTACAGCCAAGAAGGCCCATATGATCCGGCCCTGTCTACCTCTCAACCTCATCCCAGGCCAATCTCTCCAAGCTCTCTCACCAGTTTCTTCCCCCCCCTCAAAGTGCCACCCATCTCTGACTGCCTCCTTGGAGGAGGGCCTGCCTGTTCAACACCTACTCAGCCAGATACATCTGTTCAAAGACAATCTTCTCAGGGAAGGCTTCAGTGACACGCTGCTCCTCACACAGCACCCTATGCCAGCACTGTCCAAGAGAAATAGAATGTGAGCCACATGTTATTTTAAATGTTCCAGTAGTCATAATTTAAAAATAAAACTACTGAATGAGTTTCAATATTTTATTTAACCTAATATATTGTCATTTCATATACAAACATATTGAGTGTTTTACCTTTGGGGGGTTATCATGTCTTCAAAATCTCATGTGTATTTTTGACTTACAGCACATGGCAGTTAGGACGAGCCACATTTCAGCAGCCACATGGGCTAGTGAGTTGTACTGGACAACACAACCCCACACTATTTCCTCAAAGCACTTACCATATTAATTTGTAACTATAATCTATATATACTAATATTTGATGAGCGTCCATCTCCTCTAGATCATAAGCTCTTCAAGGATGCTCCCACCACTCTTAGTTGACTGTGGGGAATGGAGGAAGGGTTGTCTGAGAGAATTACTTGCACTGAAAAGGGTTCGGCCTTTTAATGGTACTACCAAAGCAACTCAGGGAGAATAGCAGTTAACCAGAGAAGTTTTCCGGCAGGCACAGCACAAAAACAAGCTCAACACAGGCAAAGGTACCAGTGAAGGGAAGACCTCAAGGCCATTAAATGTCAATATGTAACATTAACAGGAGAGGTAACAGGAAGTGGGATGGAACAAAGGACTGGCAAAATGTCTCTGTCAACTGGAAGGGTGCTGTTATATAAAGGGGGGGTATGAGAGATATAGAAGGATAGGAGGCTGTGGTCAGAGAACAAGATATATAATTAGGATATATAATTAAAGATTTCTATTGTGGAAATTTGAGGGAATGTTAAAATACAGTAGAAGTGAAAGTCACTAGAGTTGAGGAGATAAGGTACTAAAAGTCAATTGTATTAGTCACCCTACGGCAAATGCTTAACTCTTTGACTGAATGTCTTTTAAGATTTTTAAGTTTCACAGGGGCAAAGACAATCTTTTGTGTTCCACACAGCCCAGTGCTGATGGCATTGTGGTTGCTTAGGTATTCCTTGAATATAATTACATTGGAAGTCAAAGCTCAAACATTAAAATCATGTGGAAGAAAAGTGGCCATGGGTACAATAAAATAATGGAATAAGTAAGATATATGTGAAGGACTCCAATTGATTTGTTCAATAATTATTTATGCACTTTAATGGAACAGTAGTAAGAATTCTGATAAAGGATTAATTTTTTAGATTGGTGACTAAATTTCAATCCTTCCTAGGCTGACTTTACTTTTATCTATAAAGAAAGTAATGGCCAACAGAGACTTTGAAAGCTTTGTTATAGCCAAGCATATCTTGTTTTACATAAGATATAGGTCCTCATAAATTGGTTATAAAAATTCTTTACAGTGACCCTTTTACATACTTTAGGTAATCTGTTATTTAAAAGAACTCTGAGATTGTGCTTTTAATAAAGAAAAAAATATTGTGCTCCCAGCTAACATGCAGCTGTAGGTAGAAACCCTTCGCTTCCTCAAACAACCAAAAGGAGGATAACAACCAATGTAAAATCAATAAACAACCAAAAGTACCACAAAATCAGACTGCATGGAACTCTAACAACCAAGGAATTAAAGAAACAGCTGAGCCCAAACAGACCAGTAAGGAAGCAGAATGTGTGGGCCGGCTCAGAAAAACCAAGGCGGGATGGCGGACCAGGCTAGCGAGGCTGGCTGCAGGGAGGCAGCAAGCTGTGCGGGGTGGGCAGCCCAGGGCAGGCTGTGCAGGCGAGGCTGACTTAAGGGGAAACTGAGACTTAGGGCTGACTGTGGATTATGGAGGTTGCCGGTAGGAGAAACTCCCAGCTTCACATGAGAGTCCACTGGAAAGTGAGCTAAAGCCAAGCAGGGGAGCTGCACTGTCCCCTCTCTGGCTTCTCTCCCACAGGCAGTGCCCCAGTGCAGCAAGAAGGGTTGCCCTGCCCTTGTGAATACTGAAGGCCCTGCCCCCCCCCCCCCCCCCCCCCCCCCCGCCCCCAACTTATCAGGTGCGCCAAGACAAAGAAATTTGGCCCAAATGAAAGAACTGAGCAAAACCTCACAAAGAGACCTAAGCGGTGAGATAGCCAATCTATCTAGTGGAGAGTTTAAAGCCCTGGTAATCAAAATGCTGACAGAACTGATTGAGCTTGGTTGAAAAATGAAAAAACAAATGAAGGATACCCAAAATGAAATAAAGCAAAATATTCAGGGAACCAATACTGCCAGGAAGGAAACCAGGACTCAAAGCAACAATTTGGAACAAAAGAAAAAATAAACATCCAACCAGAACAAAATGAAAAAACAAGAATTCAAAAAAGTTAAGAGGGTCTTACAAACCTCTGGGACAACCTGAAACATTCCAATATCCACATTATAGGGGTGCCAGAAGAAGAACAACAGCAAGAAATTGAAAATTTATGTGCAAAAATAATGAAGGAGAACTTCCCCTATCTGGCGAAGGAAATAGACTTCCAGGAAGCCCAGAGAGTCCCAAAGAAGTTGGACCCAAAAGGAACACACTGAGGCACATATTCATTAAGTTACTCAAATTTAAATATAAAGAAAGAATTCTAAAACAAGCAAGAGAAAAGGAGAGAGCTACCTACAAAGGAATCCCCATAGGGCTATCAGCTGATTTCTCAAAAGAAATCTTACAGGCAAGAAGGGGCTGGAAAGAAGTATTCAAAGTCATGAAAGGCAAGGACCTACATTCAAGATTACTCTATCCAGCAAAGCTTTCATTTAGAATGGAAGGGCAGATAAAGTGCTTCCCAGAGAAGGTCAAGTTAAAGGAGTTTATCATCACCAAGCCATTACTATGTGAAATGTTAAAGGAACTTATGTAAGAAAAAGAAGATAAAAATATGAACAGTAAAATGACAACAAACTCACAACTATCAACAAATGATCCTAAAAGACAAACAACACAAACAAAAACTAACAAACAACTAGAACAGGAACGGAATCAGAAATGGACATCACATGGAGGAATTTCGTTGGGGAGAGGGAAGGGAGGACTAGGGGGGGAAAGGTACAGGGAAGAAGCATAATTAGTAGGCATAAAATAGATGGGGAGAGATAAAAATGGTATAGGAAACAGAGGACTCAGAGAACTTATATGTATAACTCATGGGCATGAACTAAGGGAGGGGAAATGCTGGAGGGTTGGAGGGGATAAGAGGGGGAAAAATTGGGAAACTAATAGCATAATCTATAAAAAATACTTAAAAATAAAAAAAATAAATCTCAAAAAAAGGAAAAAAGAAAACTCCATTTGTTTTACATATGACGGTGGTTATGTTTTCAGGTGGACACCCCTGTTTACAGTACACTTATATATATAAGCACACATGTATACTACATATTACACTTGTATATGTAGTGTATATAGTTATACTTTCACTTGTCTGTTACCTATGTTCTACATTTGTTTCTACTTCTCATATCTCTTACCCAGTCCAATTTTGAGTGAAAAATCATTTTCCACCACATAATTTCTCTACTGATGGATTATTACTGTCAGAAATAATAGTCCTAAATCTTGAGCCTGGAAAGATAAAGGTATGAGATATGCTTAAGCCTCTCTGCCACAATACTTCTGCTCCTTTCTTTTCAGCTTTTCTTACCAACACTTCAGAGAATCCACTCTGGAGTATTGCTAATACCCAAGAGAGGACAAAGGTTTGATGCAAGTATTGTCAGTTCCACTTTGCAGGAAGCAATGTCCCTATACAAGTCTGTTCCTCCCTACCACCCCATGATATACATATATAGTTGTACATGTAAACATATATACACACATATGTTACACAAACACACACACATACACACTTCTTTTTATCAATCAATACTGCTTCCTAAGTAGAGTGGAACCTATGAAATAAGACCTATGATTCTTCTAGAAACCTTGTTGGATTTCAATATAGAAAGATGGGGCTGGAGTGAACTTTCACCCCATATGCAGGGAAAAGTTACCATAAATGGCTCTGCATAATAAAATTTAAAAAATGATCTGGATGGGGAGGGGCACGCAAAAAGGAGAGAAGGAGGAAAGGGGGAAGGGCACAGAACCAACGAGATTATATGAGCCTGGAGTTCCCTGTGATGGTGGCAAAAATGCATTTAAAGATAGAGATGCCTAATATTCAACATCAACACTCCTGGCACTGCTATAGCATAAACCTCGCCTCTGCCTCCTCTTACCCCAAAACCTCCATAAAATTTGCCACATCCACGAATACTTGTGAACTATTTAATAGTTCACCTAGGTTTAGGTGAACTATTTTTTTCTTTCCATTCTTTCCTAGTTCCTGTTGCACATATCTATCCAACAACTTCATCACAGACATCTCAATCATCCATTAGCATCTTACTGGGTTGGTCCAAAGCTAGTTTATCTTCCCTTCCTGGCTCCTACCATCAACTGTTTTTAACTACTCCTTTTCATATCTTCTAACATTCCACTAGCTCACTAATGTCATCACTAAAGGAACAACTAATATTTATTGAGCACTCGTCATGTGCTGGGTACTCTGCCAAAAGCATTACATGCATAATTTCACTTGATCCTCAAACCCTACTAGACAGGTTCTATGCTTACTTCCTAAACGTTAGGAAACAAAATCTCAGTCAGGATAGTAATTCTAAGGGTAAGTGACAAAAGTTAACCCCTGTTCTGATTCCACAGAAAGCTTAACCAGTACACTCCAATACCTCCAGTCATATCGAGTAACTTATCTAGCCCAACCAATTATACCTCCTAAATGCCCCATCATTTGTACTTCTACTGCCTTCACACAGGATAACAACTTGTATCTATCAGTTCCTTACCATGTGCCAAGTGTTATTCTATGTATACATGTTTTTCCAAGTTTCATC
This sequence comes from Phyllostomus discolor, assembly GCF_004126475.2. Taxonomy (NCBI): domain Eukaryota; kingdom Metazoa; phylum Chordata; class Mammalia; order Chiroptera; family Phyllostomidae; genus Phyllostomus; species Phyllostomus discolor. Next base: position 111,619,449 of record NC_040904.2, read on the forward strand.
CCCCAAACCCTCTGAAATGAAGAACCTAAGGAAAAAAGAGGTTACACGGGGAGTGAGAGGGCCAGATTCAAACCCAGACACTGTGCACTGAAAATCCCTGAGCACATGCTACCTATAGCTAACAGTGCCTACTTTAGTCTCCGCACCTCCCACCTGGATGCCACCACCCTCCAGACTGCTGTAGATACTTTTTTGGAACACTGATGACACCATGACATTCTCCTGATTAAAATAAAGTCCAATTTTCTTAATTTGGCAGACAAAATCCTTCATGTTTCTGTTCAAGTCACTTCAACAAATATTTAAGTGCCTACTATAAGCAAGATAAAGTGCTAAGTGCTCTGAAATGAGTGATACTCCAGCCCCCAACAACTACTCCAACCCCAGACACTGCGTGCTTTAGCCAGAGTAAATATATGCAGATCTCAATGCAATACCCTACATGTTAGTCTCTCTGCTCCAAATGCACCTGGCAAAACCCCACCCCAATCTGAAGAGGCAGTGCCTATGTGAGGCCTTCCCTAACAAACTCCAGGCAGAAAGGCTCCCTCTCTTAAGTTCCCACAGCACTTGGCTCAAATTACTTTCAGAGAGCCAGTGAAATAGAAGTTATGGATCAGCTTCCAAATGAGACTATAACAACTTAGGCAAAAGCTACTCCTGCCATCAATGTCTGGCATGCAGCAGGTACTCTACCACTTGCTGAATGAATAAATAATGAAAAATACCTAACTTGATGAGGAAAGGAGAGAAACAAGATACAGAATTAGGAATGTTAATGCACAAGTGGGTCAAATTAAAAGTAGTGTTTTTCTGCTTTGGTTCTGATTTGGCCTACATTTTACCCCTAGGGAAAAACTCACATGTGTGACTTGGACAAACTAAAAAGGCAAAACTTTGTTATTCATTGCCTAACAAAGCTTTGACAGACCAAAAAGGATATTAGATCAAAGTCCATTTTCAAAAGGGGTATGGAGATGCGAATCAAATCTATCAAAATAAATAAAATTAAATGACTGAGGTCCAAGTTCACTAGTGCTGCATCACAGTACATGCCAAGAAAAATATCATCTGCCTTGAGACAAAGGCCAATTTACAAATAAGTACTACTGCTGCAAGAATGAGAAATTTTTAAAGTGCAGGCAGTTCCCGTACACTGGAGTTCACCATTGCTTTTCACTCAACTTCGTTTCTGGTTTCTGTGCAGAAACATCTATACAGTTTAGCCCAGCCCGTGCATGAGTGTACAGTAGTTCCTGGCCAATACGGATGTATTGATTCATAGCCTTAGATGTAAACTTAAATGTCAGAAGAAACACTACATATAAGTCAAAAGTCCTTCGCCTAAAACATGGCATAAAGCTTTCTTTGCAAAGCGAGCGATGTATTTCCTAAACGGTGCTTTGTTTGCGACTGCTTTCAAATCAATGTACTTATTTTGATATCTCCCTCTCCCCGCCCCCCCCCCCCCCCCGAAGATGTCAAATCTCTCTCCCACTCTCTCTAGTCTAAAGGGTAAGGTGAGATTTATGGGCAACAGGCTGGGTTGGAGGGTATGGTCTCTCCCCATTCCTTTCCAGGGGAACAAGACCCGATGTAAGGCAGCTAGTACCACACTCACTCAGGACAACATACACGCAGGAAATAACTCAATCCCACCTCTCCCCTCCCTAAAAAAGCAAAGACTCAGATCAGCAACACCGTCGCCAGAATCAAATGCTAACCAGTCGGGGGCCGCCTGGCTGTCCCCGGCGCCTGCGGGACGGCAGACACTGGGAGCAGGGCAGCGAATCTCCTCCATTCCTGGACCAGGGCAGCCAGCTCCACACCTGGTCCGCGTCCCCCGCAGCCGGGACCAGGGAGGAGAACAGCCACAGAGAACTGCCGTGGCGCCCCTTTGGCTGCCTCCTGGGTACACCGCTGCCCCGCACCCCACCGACGCCCGCACCTGAGGCGGCTGCCGGGGACCGGGCGGGAGGGAGCGAAGCTAGGCGGGCCAAAGTTACTCACTGGGAAAAGCGCGGCTGTCCCGGGCGCGCAGCCGCTCCCGGAGCCGCAGCCCAGCGCCAGCTCCGCTCTCCTCGGCCCGCAGAGGGAGCCGGGAGCGAGGCGGCCTCCGCTAAGTCGGGAATCGGGGCTGCTAGCGCGGCGTCTGCTGCTGCTGCGTCCGCCGCCGCCGCCGCTGCAGATTTCCTGGCAAGAAGCAAAGTCTGGCCAAGACTTCACTTCTCAACCGCCCCTGCTGTCTTCCCGGGGGCAAGCGCCGGGGCCCAGCCACCCAATCCAACACGCACCTGGACCAATTGGTGGCAGAATAGATGGAGGAGGGGGCGGAACAGAACAGACCCACCAATCCTAGGGCTTAAGGGGCGGGTCAGCCGGGGCCGTCACTCCCGGGTTAGAGTGAGCCCACTACACCCCGAACCGCCTGCCCTCCCCCCACCCGCTTTCCGCGGGGTTCTTCGGCTTACCTCGCAGAAGACAGGCTCAGGAAGTGTCTCTGCTCTCCGGGTCTTCGGCCGCGAGGTGCATGGAACAGCGGGGGAAAGCAGGGAATCTCTAGGGGGCTCAGGGAAGAACAGGTGGCACAGGAAAGTAAAAGTGTGGGTGTGCTGGGCGACAGGACAGCTGGGGTAGGGAGGTAGGGACAGGGGTTGGCCAAGAGGAGAAAGATGAGGAGAGCAGAAGAGCGAGGATGGAAAGACTATTAGCGAGGGGACGGAGAGAGAGGAGAGGTATGCCGGAAGAAGGGACTGAGAGCGAGTCTAGGGAAAGGTTGCCGAGGCGGGGCAGGGCACCTGAGAACAAAGGTGAGGGAAGTTCCGCAGGTGAGGAGGTTGAAGAAGCTAAAAGGGTAAAGGGAAAAGGAAGTCCGAAGAGAGGAAGGACGTACCACAAGGGTAGAAAAGATCCTAGGAGAAAAACGATGGGAGAGAAAAGTTTCCTTCCAAACTCTCACTGTTCCCTCAAATGACCAAGACTTAAAAATCGTCTTAAACCCATTCTATTCTATTGTGAAATTCATCAAGGTGTATGTATTAACTATAGATTAAACCTATAGTCCCATGAAAGCCCCTCCCCCCAAAGGCTGGGGTCCTGTGTAGGAGTAACACCGTCCCCCGCAGGTCTAGCAGCAGTTAAGTCAAAAAGGAGCCGGACTTGGGCCCTAAGAAGATTATTTGGGAGAGCCAGGTAGTTCCCACCCCCTTCGCCTACACCTGGAGAAAGGTGCCCAGGGCTGAGCTCCGGCGCCCACAGGCTCGTCTCTGCCTTGGGGCTGGGGCTGGAGCCCAGTTCCACCTCTCCCCGCTAGCTCCCAAGGCGGACCTACTCCAGAAGCGCCAGGTGTAGCCGCTCTGGCCTGGTTACCGCCCTCTTCCCGCTGGGGGCGGGGCCTCAGGGCGGAGCCTCCGAGTCTCGCCCAGTGGATGGGCCCTGTGGCGCCGCTGTGACTCCTCCTCCCTCCTTCCGTCCTCCGCCCCTTCCGTCAGTGGTTCCTTCCTTCCTCTTTGGCTCGCATGGTTCGCGTGATGGGGCTGAGCCTTCCGTCCGTCAGCACCACCTGAGGATTCCGGAAACCGCCCCCGCGATGGAAGAGGACCAGGAGTTGGAGAGGTAACGTCCGAGGAGGCGGGCGGGAGGAATGGGCCGCGCTCTGCACCGGCACTAGCGGCGGAGGGGGGGTCCGCGGCCGGCCGGGGCCTTAGCCTCTGCCGCATCCCGGCCTGACTGGGAGTGCGGGGGACTAGAGAGACATGGGCATCTGGGAGGGAGAGGGGCCTCCGCTTGGGAAAAGAGGGTAGGAAACTGGGGTGTGTTTGAATAGAGACGCTCTGGGAAGAAGATAAGTTGTTGAGAAACCCCCAAACTGCCAATCCCCAATTAGAACAAGAGTAAATCTAGCAAACGTGTGAAATCACGCCCCAGGCCACTGTCCCCAAGTGATAGTATTTGTGTATTCAGTCAGGCCTAAGGCCCTGTAACTGTGGCCCAAGTCCCTCGTCTGTGCTCTGAGTTATCTTTTCTCCCTCCTGCTGACTCGACTCTTCTCGATCGAACTAGTTTCCTTACCTCCTTCAAAAGGGCCTGCACGTTGATCATGTGTAGTCTGCAATCTTACAATAATCTGTTTATGCCTTCCAACTCCCTTTTCTTCCTCTAGCTGGGCCACCCTATTCTGATCCTATCCTTTCTTGTGATTTTATCAAAAGAATATTTTAGCAAACATTTAAGTTTGTGTTTTAAAGAGACTCCCCTGTAGGCATGTGGATGGTCAGATGGAGTAGGGAGAAACTGGAGGTTAGTTAGGGGTTTATTGGTAGAATATGCGGAGGCAGGAAAATAAGGGGCTAATGCTAATAATTCTGTGTGATTGGAGTGCATTAGAGTATGAATGTGTAACAATTGTGATATAGTAAATTAAAAAGGCTAGTAATAAAATATTCAGTATAATCTCATTTTTATAAAAAATATGTGTGTAGAAAAATGTCTGGATTGAAGACTTCAATGGCTGAAGGCGAGAGGAAGACAGCCCTGGAAATGGTCCAGGCAGCTGGAACAGATAGACACTGTGTGACATTTGTTTTGCACGAGGAGGACCATACTCTAGGAAATTCTCTTCGGTACATGATCATGAAGAACCCGGAAGTGGAATTTTGTGGTTACACTACAACCCATCCTTCAGAGAGTAAAATTAATTTACGCATTCAGACTCGAGGAGCTCTTCCAGCTGTTGAGCCATTTCAGAGAGGCCTGAATGAGCTCATGAATGTCTGCCAACATGTGCTTGACAAGTTTGAGGCCAGCATAAAGGAATATAAGGACCAGAAAGCAAGCAGAAGTGAATCCACATTCTAGTCCCTTGTGCATCATACAGGGAGGAACATCCTCTAACATATTTTCTTCGTGATCTTGCAAAACCCAGAAGGAAGTAGAAGTTTGATTGCAACATGATCTGTCCCTCAGAAAGGTGTGATACTATCTTATCACCATCACAGTTGTTAGATTCCCTGCCATAACCTTTGTATCCTTCTAATAAATTCCCTCTTTAAACTAATTTGAGTGGTTTCTGTTCCTTGGTCCTCGTGGTTGACTAGGGGTATTAGCATTTTTTTAAACTTTAATTGAGCCAGCATTGAAAGAGAGGAAACTATGAGAAAAGCAGGGGACTTTTATTAAGGGAATTAAAAAGAAATGTGCATTCATGGCTGTGACTGGGGAAGAGGAAGACATGCAACAGAGCATGAGTACAGATACTATGGGTGTTTTTTTTTAAGGGAAAACAGGAAAGAAAGATGGGAGTTGGGGGGAAGGACTTGTCCTCTTGCTACATGTTTTTTATCCTTTGCTGTGATTGGTCATTGGGCAAGGGTGGGGATTAATTTGAAAGAATTGTGAGAATTCTGGTTTCACATGAGAATTTTAGGTAATATCAGGCTCCATCTTTTTTTTTTAAATTTATTTATTTTTAGAGAGGGAAGGGAGAGGGGTGAGAGAGGGAGAGAGACAGAGAAGAGAGAAACATCACTGTGTGGTTGCTGGGGGCCGTGGCCTGCAACCCAGGCATGTGCCCTGACTGGGAATCGAACCTGCAGTACTTCGGTTCGCAGCCCGAGCTCAATCCACTGAGCTACGCCAGCCAGGGGGCTCCATCTTTTTGATAATTATAGGATAGCTATCAGTTTACTGCTTTAATTTCAGGACACTAATAAAATATTTAGTTAGAAATGACCTAAGTAGGTCAAGAGAGTTTAATTATATTAGAGAAGAAGATTACTGGGATGGCCAGATTACCTTTTCAGTCCTTAGGTGGATATCTAAGTATAGTCCAGGGTTACATAAAAGAAGCAGTATTTGAGAGAAAGTAAGGACAGGGAGAAAGAAAATTCAATGTGGGGAAAAGGATTTTTTTTTTTTTTAAAACTTAAGGTAGTGAATCACGTGTAAGAGCTGTCCTACTTACCTCTTAAATGTTGTCTCATATCTGTCCTCCACCTTGACTCTTAATTCACCTTAAATATCTGTCAACCTGTGAACTTGAGCACTCCACACTCCAGTACTCAGGCTTTGGGGTTATATTTATGTTAGTCCCTCTTTCTGGAGTACTCTTAACCTCTGCCATACTGTGGTGTAGGTAAGAACTTAACATGTTAGACTCTTCATACTAGTTTGCGTACTTACCTGTGCTTTCATTATAGTCTTTCCTAGTCTTGGATTTACTATGTGATTGTTAGTACTTACATTGCCTACCATTTTACTTAGTTGCAGCGCAGTGCCTGATATGTAGTGAACTCATATCAGACCTCTTCTACTAGCCTGCCATGGAGCTTGCATTTCCTACATGCAGTCAGTTTCTTCAGGTAGCTACAGTTCTGCATTTATTGAGCAGCTGGCATATAACAGGCCCCAAGATAGATTTGCTAGTGGACGAGACACAGGTCTTGTTCTCATGGAGCATATGTGATAAAAGGAGTGGAATTTTTAAAAGTTGTATCAGTGTGGGACTAAATATATGGTAGAAAACATGAGAGGAGAATCTGCTTTAGATATGGAAGTCAGGGAATATCTTCCAGACATTATAGAAGAGAAGGAGCTAGTTCTGCAAAAAGGAGAAAAAAAGTTTTCTGGGGGAATAGTATGTGCAAAGGTCCTGAAGCAGAAAATGGGTGATTTGGGGAATTAAATGTATTGAAAGAAGATTTGTATATCTGTAGCATGGATTCAATGGGAAGAAGAGCTGGAGTGGTACGGAGCTGGGTTTTATGTACAATGGTAATGGCATCTGAATACTTTGATTATAGTGTGGGGAAATTAATTTGTAGAGAGGCCAGTGTAAAAGCAGAAACTCAAGAGGTGGCACAGCCTGGAAGGGCAGTAAGCTAGTAATGGAGAAAAGAGGGTGGATTTGGGATGTATTTTTAAACCAAATTTGTACAGAATTGGTAGACCTCAGGAATTTGATGTGGAAGGTGAGGAAACAGAACGATGACTTCTACCTAGGTTTGAGGCCAAATGACTGAAATGGGAAGCTTAAGAGGGAAAATAGGTTGGAAGATGGAGGTGACTGAACTCAAAAGTTCCATCCTGAACATGGTAGATAGTAGATAGGTGAGTTGGAAGCCATGAAAGAGATCTAACGAAGCTAGAGATTAACTTAGTTAGTTCTTGCGTAAAGGTGATGTAAATCCATAAAAGTTCAAGTGTGGGAAATAAGTGGGCCCAACACCAAGCCTTATTCATGCCTAGTGTTTAAAGTTTGGGTTAAAAAAGTAGCAACCAGTCAGATAGTAGGAAGTCCTGTAGAAAGTAGAGTTGTGGAAGCCAGGGCTCTCAGAGAAGGAGAGTGATGTTGAATGAGTTGAACATAAGGATTGAAAAATATTAATTGGATTTAGCAGGAATGTTGTTAGGCAGTAGGCAGCATTAATTTAGTGCCTACAGTTACACATTAACAGTCACTTTACAGAAGAATGACTTTATTTGGGTTTTTCAGTAAAGAAGAAACAATGTCCAATGTGGGACATTGGAGAGCTAAATTTAAATGACAGCAGGGATGAGGAAAGATCAAAGTCATGGGGCAAGCATAGAGAGCATTTTCCTAGAGTGATAGAAAAGATTCTGGAAAACCAGTGAAGATGTAGGAAAGTCCTTAAGGGGTAAGTGGGAAATGATCAAAAAATTCTTTGTCTTTTCTAAAATTTTGCTTATGAGTAGTCCTGTGGGGATGATAAATAGAATTATGTTGAATTTTAATGCCTCTGAATAAAGACTTGTCAGGAAATGAAAGCAAAGTTCAATTAGTAGATGTAGAACTATGGAATGATGATAGTTAGTAGGCTGAAGTGATCAATGACAGTGCCCAGTGGTGACCACTGGCTGCATCTCATGGCTTCATTGCTCCTAAAAGGATTTATTGTCATTGATCATGTGACATACTGGCTTGAAACTGTTTAGGGTTGTCATAAAATCACAGGTTCATATAAAACACCTGAGGGCAAATAGGTGAAAAGAAAAAGAAAAACTGAGGGTAAGGCAGGCAGAATAACAAAGAGTTGTGTATATGTGGGGGGAATCTGCATAAAATTGGCAAGGACCTGAGAGAAGGCTGAATTTGTCTATGAAAGGATGGAAATATGAATAATATCAATCTAAACTGAAAATAACTTGATCAGTATCTCTAATTTGCTAATAGCATTTTACTCTAAATAAACTAATATTAATGATTCAAGATCAGAAATTCTGTTTAGCTATAAAGTACTATGCCTTTTAAGGAACCAGTTATTAAATTAAATGATTACCTACCATAGGCTTTTTATATATAATCATTTGAGAGCTCATCTAGCATTTTCTATTTTCAAAGCATTTTATGAACTATTTATAAATTGCATATAGCTATAACATCTAAATGCTCTAATTAATTGGTGTAACACACAGGTGCCTACAAAATCTCTGTAGAGATAAAAAGGTGTATATATAAAAAGTCCATTCAGTACATTCTGACCCAGAGTATCTTACATTTCAGGAAATAGGAGAGCATATCAAGTTCTATGACCCACAATTCCCCAGCCTTCTTTTTGTTTCCCTTAAACATGTTATTAAAATTGTAGCTAGTCTCCAGATCACTAGACAAAAGTCATCATTTGTGGTTGGTTAGCATAATTTTAAAATTAAAGACGATCTTTGTAAAATCCTTCCAACAGGGCTCCTACGAAGTTTACCTGAGTCCACTAGTCTGCTTTCAAATACTTACAAAGATCCCAAATTTAGCTCTTTGAGCTCATTTTAATGTTGGTTTTTCTTTTGCTATTTTGAAACTTTATACTGTGCCAGTAGGGTTAATGTGCTGTCTATATTTTTTTCCATAATGAAATTTCTTCCAAACCTACATTATTAGATCTCTATACAACAAATAGGTACATAGTAGTAGCACAGTCCTGAGAAATGGTAGAGAAAAGAATATAAAATGGGTCTGTCCTAAAAAGTCTTACGTGGTTTTGGAGAGAGAAGACAGGTTATACACATGAAAAAAAATGCATTTATGATGAACTACTGTAATGTTCAGTGTAGAGTATTAGGTGCTAAACACAGAATAGTGTCTCACTGAGAGACATTATTGAAGCAAAGATTGATTCATGACTAGCCCTCTGCCACCACTGTGCTAGGCACTGGAAATAGCGAACAAAACAGGCATAGCCTGCTTTCTAGTAATTCATGGTGTGTTGAAGTTGGCAGACTTGTAAAATAGTGTTCCAGGATAAATGGTTTACTCTTTCCCAGTGTCAAGGAGCCATTTAAAATTCTTGAGCTGCGAAATTCCATAAAGATTTTGTGTTTTGTTTTGTTTTTTTTGTCCCATGCCTTGTGCAGAATGGATGAGTGCAAGGAAGCATTGGGAGACAGCAGTGAATTAGGGGGCATTTGTAATAGTCCAAGAGTAATGTCAGGAGGCAGAGTTGCAGAAATGGAGGTAAAAGGATGAATACCAAAAAAAAAGACTAAAAAAGAATTTAAATGACTTTGAGACAGATTCTGTATAGGGGTAAAGGTAATGAAATGGTTGAAAATGGCCCAATACAAATATCTTTGACCTCTGTTTCCCTACCATCCCCTCAAAACCAAAACCAGAATAGCAGGATTTACTATCTCCACCCCAACCTCTCCTTGCTAATGGGAGCCAGAGAGTGCAGCCACCTTTACTTAGCTCATTTCCCCACCCATGTCAGAAGAATTCACATATTAGATAATGACATGAATCCAGGGCTTCAGATGTGAAAGTTAGAGATGGGAAGAAGCAGTCAGGGCAGTAAGCTGACTGACTTTTATGACTATCTGCTTTCACCAACTTGCTCTCCTCATTCATTTTTTCATTCATTCATTCCATAAATAATGTTGAGCCATACCATATTGAGATACATTTTGAGATACAGCATACATATGGTATGTACCAAACATACCATATTGAGACACATTTTGAGATACAGCAAAACAAGTTGCCCACATGCAGTTTATTTTCTAATGGCAGAGATAAAAAAGAAATGTATAAATATATAATGTAATTTAAGGTAATGGTATAAATGGGAAGTAAAAGAATGATGAGGGTGAGAAGGTATTGAGACATTGAGTAGTTAAGAAAGGCCTCTCTGAAAAGGTGGCATTTGAACAGAGGAATAACAGAGAGACCAAGAATAAAGGAGCACCTGCCCAGAATTTTCTAAAACATAAACCTAGATTATTTAGCATAGAAAAAACAAAATTACGAAACTTTTTAAAGGAATAAACTTTCAGCATTGTGTATGGGTGGTTTTATTAGTACCTAGATTTCTATCACTTTTTAATCTTATGTTTTCACCTAATAATTATAAAAAGGAATATTGAGTTTCTGTGTGAGACACTAGGATATTGTAGGAGCTTTGGATTGGCTAATATACACATGTATTAGGGTAGTTGAGTTTATTTTAACTGGCGCTTTTTTTGTGTGTATTCTTGAGAAAAGTATTATCTTTCTTAGAAGCAGAAGTTGATGTGCTTGGGATCCTGCACATCTTTTCAGGCTAAATAACTGCTCCTGTAGTATAGGAGCTAAGAGGTTGCTCTATTAAAATCACATTGCTTGGGTCTTGGCCTTAGACTTTTTAGCTCTATGTCCTTGGACATGCTGTTTGACCTCTTTGTGTCTCAGTTTCTTCATCTGTAAGATTGAGATAACAATAATACCACGTAGGGAAGCTATGCCTATTAATTTAGAAAATATATTCAAAGTGCTTAGGCTATTATCTTTCCCATGTGCTCTCAATCAGTGTTAGCTATTGTTATTAATGTCATTAACTGTGTCACACAAGCTGGTTTTGTTTATTTTCTTCTAGGTGAAAACTTGAAAACAAAAAAAAACTTTAGTAACCTTTATTATTTTTGTTATATCTAGCCCAAGCAGCAGAATATAAATTTGTGGACCCCAGTATGGAATGTTATCAGTATGCCAAGGTCATTGCTTTTAAGATAGTTTAAAATAGCATTCCTATTAATAGGATCTAGATAAAAATCAAAGGTAAATAGAGTGGGTTTCTCATCTTCACAAAAATTAATATTCTGATGGAACATTTATATTCTTGAGCTTTAAGGCAAAGGGTAAGCAGGAAGGAAAAGCAAGTTCTATAGCAAATGGGTACCTGGTTTGGTGCCAAAATATCTGAATATTGCTTTGATTGGTGTGGCTCAGTTGGTTGGGTGTTGTCCTGAAAAGCGATTCCCCATCAGGGCACATACCTGGGTTGTTGGTTTGGTCCCCATTTGGGGTGTGTACCAGAGGGAACTAATGGATGTTTTTCTCTAATAGTGATGTTTTTCTCCCTCTCTTTCTCCCTCCCTTCCCCTCTCTCTAAAACTAAGTAAATAAATAAAAACAAAATATCTGAATATTGGTAGGAAGCCAGGACTTATGCTAGGTCAGCTAAGCATAAAATTGCATAAAATATATTTGTTGATAATTTTATCTAATCATACTAATATATTTGTTATACAAGGCACTTAAAATATGTCCAAAAGAAAAGCTACCTGTTTTCTAAATTTACCATGCTAACCTGGATCAGACCTCAGAAAAATTGTATGTAATGCCTCAAACAATGCTATTAAAAGGGTTCCAAGAGAAAATCAAACTGCTGGGAGCATCTAATCAGACAGACTGAACCACCAAGTGGCTTAAACAACAGTTTGAGTGTTGTTTGTTTTCTTTTTCAAGGGTGAAAGAGGCTTTTTGTTTAAGGGCTTCTCAAGACAATACTGTGTGGAGGTGAAGGGTAAGGACTCAAGTCAGAGGGCCTGTCTCCCACATTCCTAACTTGTGAGTGTGGGAGAGTGACTTAACCTTTATAAGCCTCAGTTTCCTTATCTGTAAAATTGGACTAATAGAAATACCTACTTTGTAGGGTTATTGTGAAGACTAAGTGAAATAAAGCACTTAGGACAATGCCTAGTATTGTATATTTAAATGCACAAATATTAGCTGTTGCTATTATTGTTGTTACGATATATTGATTATTGTTTAAGCCAATTAATGGTGGTTGGAATTGTAGCCTTTATAGTACTGGTTATGCCTCATTATCCACGGCAGTCCTCAAGGCTGGCTTGCTCCAACTGGCCTCTGTCCACATCACCTGTGACTGTCTGCCATACTTGCCTTCTCACTTCTTTCATATTGATATATGCCTAACTTGCTCCTGTTTCAGAGCCTTGGTCTTTGCTTTTTACCTACATCTTTACATGGCCTGTGCCTTTTCAACATTATTTATTGAGAAAGACCATCCTTGACCACTGTATGAGCTATCCATTGCTGTATAACAAATTGTCCTAAAATTTAGTGGCTGAAAAAAAAAATTCTTACAGTTTCTGTGGGTCAGGAATCTGGTTGGACTGTAGCTGGATGATTGTGACTCAGGATCTCACAAGACTACAATCACTGTCATCTGGGCTGCAATCATCTCAAGACTTGACTGTGGGATATTTCATGTCTAAGTTCATTCACATGGGGTTGCCTCATGCGATAGCATCTGGTTTCCCCCAGATCAAGTGATCCAGGAAAGAGAAAAAGAACTCAGAAGGAAGCCATGGTCTTTTTATATCCTAGTCTCAGAAGGGCATCTCATCACTTCTGCTGTATTCTGTTTGTTAGAAGTCAGTAGGTCCAAGTTGACTACACTGTGGGTGGATTTTACAAGGGTATGACTACCAGGAGATCCTTAGGAGCATCTTGGAGGCTGCTGAACACAATTGCCTTCCTCAAATGGCGTGTGCACCTACATTCAAACCACCATTTTCTGTGCCTGACCTTGCTTCACACCTTTATGGTACTCACCATTAACTGACATTATGTTATACATTATAGGTTTGTTGATTCCATTTAAATATAGACTCCCTGAGAGCAAGGGTTTCATCCTTTTTTGCCTGTGTATCCATAGCACTTAAAACCCCACTAGGCACAGAGCAGGGTTTCATTATTATTTATTCAATGAAAGAATGAATGACTGATTGTCAGTGTCGGTATGACTGATGCAATAGGGAGGACAGACTGAAGAGAACTAATTTGTAATGACATTAGTTTGTGCGCTCATCAGATGACACTTGCATGCTCACCCACCGCATTAATAAGCTTTGAGAAGAAAAAAAAACTTTTGTGAGGCAATGAATCACACCTTTCCTGTGGTTTCCATGGAAGGGCAAGCTGTATTATAGAACCTTGATAAAGGTGGTTATACTTTGGAATCTATTTCATTAATGTCTTCTCTCTCTCTTAGGCTCTCTCATGTCTTCTTTCTTAGGCTCTCTATCCCCAAGAGCCTTTATATTGCCATCCCTACCACCTTTATCCCATGCTACATTTGTTACCTTTGCTCCTATTAGTCTAAAATAGAAGGTAGCATATTGCTCACTTGAAGTTGAAAAAAAAAGACATTTTTGTTTTGCAGCAGCAGCAATATGAAATGATGCAGTGATACTGATTATCCTTGGCACCTGGTCTGCACAGAATTCCAGTAGGGGAAAAGTTGTAGGGTTATTGTTTTGGGTACCATGAGGTAGAATTCAAAGGATTTGACTCAAAGATTTGCTTTTTTGCCAATGCCAAATAATACATTCATTTCCAGACCCACTGTCTGATAAATTGATGCCATTTATTACAAAAGTAGCATTGCTATGGAAAAATACAGAACATGTGCATTTTTTCAGCAGCTCTTTTGAAGTCCTGCTGTGTCCCAGATACTAGGCATGCAAAGATGCATTTCATTTGGTTCCTGCCTTCATAGTTTGCAATCAGGTTGGGCCAAAGAACTGTGAACACAGGCGTCATATTTTGTAGCTCTTCCACCTTGTTTAACATTATAGCCCCTCCCCCAACACCTTCATCTTGCAATATATACAGCCCCTAGAACAGTGCCTGACTCATACCAGATGCTCAAAAAATACTTATGAATGAATAAATAGTTGTTTTTTCATTGATATCCTAAGAGCTGAATTTGAATTTGAAAGGCAGAAATAACTATTCTATAAGCTTTGGCGTTGAAAACCACAAATTTGTGATGGTAGGTCTTTAGCTCCATAGTCTGTCACATATAAATGACAACAGTCTGGGACTTTCAGGGAGGAGACAGACTTAGGAATTCGTTTAGCTAAAAGTGGTCATGACCAGAGCTGGCAAAGATCCAGTGCCAAAGGAGCAGCCTGCACAGTGGGAACTTAGTGAACCTTACAGATGGATCTGTTAGGGGTCTGTGAGTACAGAGGGGTAACCTGAGCTAAGAAGAGGTGGCTGAGCTAACTAACCTGAGCCAAGTTTGGCTGTCAGTATATCTGTACTCTACTTTGTACTTATTGTATACCCTGCTATGCTTTATACTTACTGTATAGTTTCAGATTTGGGGAGTTCACAGGTCAGTAATATTTCAAAAAATAAAATCTAATAGGGTGAACTGTGTATGCTTACTTAGGTTTTATTTTGCCCTTAAAAATGCACTTTACCTTGTTTTGGAAGAAAATCGTCAGAAATCCAGTCTTTATATGGCCTGAGAGTAAATTGATGCCATTTATTACAAAAGTAGCTTACAAAAGCTACTTTTGTAATAAAGTACAAAAGTCAAAATTGATGCCATTTATTACAAAATTTTAGGCCTCCAGTGTGTTTTCTACCACAGTCAGGCAAGCAGTTCTGACAGTGTCTGCCTGGAGATAACACAGATCTCACAGGTTATAGGCTTAGTCCTATAAGACCTCATACCATCCCTCACACACCCCCCAGACCCTTCAGAGGCAAATCTTTCAAGTCCAGGTTGTTGCCTGTGCTTGTGGGAAATTGGCTATAACTTGGAGATTCCCATGAACCCCCTCTTCCGGATCAATTAATTTGCTAGAGCAGCTCAGGGAACTTAGAGAATTATCTACTTAGGTTTGTTAATATATAATAAAGGATACAGATGACCAGCCAGATGAAGAGGTACATAGGGCAAAGTATGTGGGATAGGGTGTGGAGTTTTTATGCCCTCTCTTCCCGAATCTCCTCATGTTCACCAACCTTGAAGCTTTCAGCACCCCATCCTTTGGGGTTTTTAAGGAGGCTTCATTAAGTCAATGGTCATTGACCATTGGTGACTGAACTCAATTCTCAGCTCCTCCCCTCTCTGCTGCAGATCAGGGGATGGGACTGAAAGTTCCATCCCTTCAATCACCTGGTTGGTTCCCCAACAACCAGTCCATAGTTAGGTTACCAAGGGGCTTTCCTAAAGTCACTAGTAACATAACAAAAAACAGCTTTATCACTCTGATCAGTTTCTTTGAATTTTCTCCTGAGCATTTCATCCATAACTCTCAATTTCTCACTGCTGTGTTTGGTAAATTATATGGGATCTCAGGATGAATTTTAGTTGGAACTCAGAGTATTACATATCACTGAGATTCTTCACCTAAAGTTATTTCAGACCCTGGTTTGCTTGCTAACTCTCCCCTGCATACTTAAATGTAAATCCTGGTGTTTGGAATACTTTATAGGGTTTTTATTCAAAAGTGATTAAAACTGGGGATATAAGCATCTATTATCATCTCTTTCCCTGAAGTTGAAAAATAAAGAGTACAATCATCATGTTCTATGTCAAAGTAAATGAGTTGGATTATGTTCTGCATCAGACCTTATAATCTAAACTTTCCAGACTTGGTTCTAGAGGTTTTTTTTGTGCTTTTTGTTTATTTGTTTACATGGCAAAGATTACATGTTTTCCTTAAGTGGATGGAAAAATTGGGGATTCTACGGCCTTACGATTAGATACTATTCTGCTGAAAATGTCTGTCTGTCTTTCAAAGTGTCAGCCTACAGGTGTATTTCTGCCTGCTGCCCAGACTTGTAGCAAGCAAGCCAAGAGTTCCCTTTCTATTTTCTTGTTGTAGGATGTTGGTCCCCATCAGAGAGCACTGCTTCAGAACAAGCCAGGACATGAGGAAGCCAACTGGGCTTATTCTTAGTCAAAAGCAGACAGCTTAACAGATATGTAACTGTGACTATTACAGTAAGAAGACTGATTCCCCTAGTGAAGTGGGAAAAAACCAGTTCAATCCTGCTTCAAGGTAGATAGTTTTTTTCGCATTTATAGAAAAGGAAATGGGTAGGTTTGCAAAAGTTAAGAAACCAGCTTAAGGTTATACAGCTTCTTAGTAGACATGAACCCAAGCATGCCTGACTTCTTAATAGGCTTAGCTTTTAATGTCCACAATGTTGCCTATGTTACCTCCCTCAGGTACATATGAAGATACGAAAGCTTTGCCAGGCATATTCTCCAAAGAGTTCAGTTTGAATTGACCGATACTTCTTGTTTATGGCTAAGTTCAGGTTGAAACATGTTGGAAATGGGGCTGCTTTTTATACATCTTAACCATGAAAAGAGTCAATGAGTTAGTGAGTATCTGGTTAAGAACCCAGATATGGGTTTACTAATACTTCGTTCATAAAAATATCATTTTCCATACTAATAAACTCCATTCTTTCCTTGCATATCATAGTAAAAAGAGTCTTGTAAATACTTGGACTTAGGACCTCTCTGGAACACTGATTGTGTAGGAATTCATGTAGAAGTTTGGCATATGGCACAATTTTTATCAAGTAAATGCTAAGGGAGAATTGTGAACTTAGGGATTGACTACTTCAAGTCAGTTGTGAAAGTATGGTCCCAAACATTTGTATTAACACAGTGCCCTTTTTGTAAGTATTACACTGTCAGACCTTGAGAGCAGGCCCAGTTATGCTGTTTGGGTAATAAGGATGATCTGTCGCTTCAAATTTCCCCAACTTTCTCAGTTGGGTGTCCGTTCCATGTATAACACAGTCTAAATTCTTCATTAGCATTGCTCCAGCTAGTCCAACTGCATCTGCAAGCATGGGTTGTGTGTCAGTGGTAAACAAGATGGTTCTAACATGTGAAGCAACCTAAAGCATAGCAATAATACAGGGACAGAAGATTGTGTTTAAGATTTTTGGCATGTTGTAAAATGAATCATGAAACATTTGCTTCAGAACATGCTTTCATATTTCCTTTCTTGGTTATATCATAACACGTCAGTAATTGAACACCTGAATAGTAAAGTCTGCTTCAGAGTTTGCTGGTTCTTGACTGTGTTGCATCTGGCTTCTGATGCCCAAGTCACCAATTGTATTACTCTCTGTGGTTACTTTCTTTTGGCAATTGATATGTTGATGTGATTACACTTAAAGGTTGGATTGATCAGTAATGGAATTTTTCATGCTTTGGACTTTTCTCCTGTAGTGGTTAGTTAGTCCGATGTGCTGGCTCTTTCCCTTCAGTTATCTCTGCAGCCTTTCTAGTGGTCCCTGCAGTGCTGATGAATTTAGCATCTATAAGAATATGTTTGCATTGCATCAGAGCTCTATTGTTACCAAACCAAAAAAGGGGGATTGTCTGCCTGCCACAGAAAAAGCCAAACCCATGAGGCAGATAACTGATGCAAAAGAAGAGAGGTTTTTATTCAGGTGCTGCGCTCTCTGGGAGAGTGGTAGACTCCCTGTCTCAAAGCTGATCTCCTCCACAAAACCAAGACAAAGTCCAGTCATCCTCAGCAAGACCAAAACATAAGCCAGTTGCCCAGAGTTCCTGCTTCATTTTAAAGTACCGTCTTTTGGAGTCTGCAGGCAGCTGCTAAACAGTCATCCAGGTAGCTTAGCTTGTTCCCAGCTGCTGCCTGTTTCAAGCTCCCTGGAAGCCATGGGCCATGAGGCTGTTGGGGCCACAAGGTCGCATGTTCCTGGGAGAGAGTACACGAACGCAACTGGCAAATGCATGACCAAGTGGGCAAAAGAGTAAGAGAGGTTCCCTCCTGAAGGCCCATGGAGAGAACAGGCTAGGCCACCAACCAAATGCAGATCATGAGCAAAGAGCCATAGCAAGAGAGCATTCTTTGTTCCCCTGTGGTTTTCTCAAAATAACCAATCAACTAACCAAACTTTTGGGAGCTTCAGGTGGGTCCACCTCCCATCCACCAAGCTAGATTGGCAGGCCTTTTTGGTCCAGCATCTCCCCCTGTGCTATTTTGATTTCTATGGTGCATGTGTCTGCCTTCCCTTGGCCCCACACTCCATCTGGTATGGTGGGGCTTTTCATATACTCAGTGTAAGAACCCCTGCATCTTGGCTAGTTGGGGATACTCCCTTGACTCCATAGGTCTTGGGGCTGCCCAGCTTCCTGCCTTAGGGCCTCTAGCCACAATACTCGGGCTCTGTCTCAGGGCAAACACTCCACTGCAGCTGAGCCCAACCACTGCTCCCACTGGGGGAGGAGGTGGGGGCCCTGCCAGTCTTGACACAACTGAAAAAATAGCTTCAGTGGGCTGATGAGACTTTCTGCTGAGTAGGCCATTCTTGGGGCTGAGAGCCAAATACTCTGAAGCATTGTTTAGGACAGTCTGCAGAGAACTGCACCTCATTTGTACGAAATAAAGCTCTTTTTAGATTGAGAGTCTAGTTTACAGTCCATGCTTTTGGTGAGGTAGTTTTCTGGTGTGTGGTATGTTTATCAAAGGATAGAATGTCAAACTTCAGCCCTCATTAATGAAGCCATAGAGGCCAACTTTAGAGGCTTCATATTGCAATATTTCCTTTTATACAATTACTGTGTTTTTTTTTCCTTTTTTTGAATTAGAATTAGAGTCAGAATTTTATTTGACATTTCTGTCATATTCTCGTCCTTTACTAAATTCAAGCAGCCACCATGTTAGCTTTTCTTTGTTGTGATATTGGCTCCTTTCTTCACCCATCTTCCTAGACTTTAAACATTTTTTTTTGTAGTTTTCTTTTCATCAGTTTTGTTCTTCAAAGTATCTGTCCTTTTCAGGATATCACAAAATACTTACATTAAGTTAAAGAGCTCAATAGTTATTTTGACTTTATACTCTTTGGTTTTTATTTCTCCCAACTGACATTTCAGTAGTTTAAATATATATATTTAAGTTTATATATATATATATTTAAACTCAACAATTGACCTATCAAACAGATATACTGTTGCTGGCATGGTGTTATTCATGGGCTTTTCTAGTTAGAGTTTACTATTTGAGTTAATTCTCTATCATCCGCATTTCACCTCCACAAAATTTTTTTTAGTAATAGATGCTTTTCTGAATAACTTATATAAAATTTACCATGGCATATTTAATGAGAGGTCTTATAATATGAACTGAAATGAATCACTGTATTTTCTGGATGGCTCCTTAATCAGGATTTAAGAATAATTATTTGTAAAAATACTACTTTGAATATGAGGCCATTTCATTACGAGGTCTTTCCTATGGTGAGATGTGTTATGAACTGAGAAATAAGGTTTTCTTCTAAGAGCTAAACTAGTATGAATCAGCCCACATATTAACTGTTAACTGAAGAAGTTATCTCTCTGTAAGAATGGCCCACCCTCAGAGGTTACCTAGAAAAGGGTAGCTGTGGACATGTGAGAATGTCAGAATCCAGGTGAAGGGACTATCCTGTTATCTTCATTATAGCAGTTCTTGTCATAAATACAAATAAGTATAGTAAAATATTGCTGCCATTAACATACATATAAACACACATATATATGCAACTATGTGTGTATTTGTTCAGTTTACCTTCAATAAGGGTGAGAATTGTGGTTTCAAACAATTCCTACATATAAAGCATCTTTAAATTAGTTTCCTTTAAACTGAACTGAGATCCCCATTCATTTTCTGTAAGAACTGGGCCATTCTTACAGAGGGATAACTTCTTCAGGTAACAGTTAATATGTGGGCTGATTCATACTAGTTTAGCTCTTAGAAGAAAACCTTATTTCTCAGTTCATAACACATCTCACCATAGGAAAGACCTCACAATGAAATGGCCTCATGTTCAAAGTAGTATTTTTACAAATAATTATTCTTAAATATATCTTTGCCTGCCTCGCTCACTAGACTGGGCATCTTTAAGGGTTGGGGTCATCCCTTTTAATACAGCTACAGGGTTAACTAAGTGTAAGGGTTAATTAAGGTCCTGGGTTCACATCACAGCCCATCACTTACTGGCTGTTGTGGCCTTGGTAAGTTTCTTAACTTTCTCATATTTTCTTCTTATCTCTTTGTCTGTAAAATAACAGTTACATAGAGGAATTGTAAGAAGTACATAGGCACTGTTGCCATTATTTTTCATAATATCTCTAGTGGTGCATATTAAGTGCTTATTATATTGGTAGTCAAAGGAGAATTTTCTTAAATCTGGGCAAGAAAGGCAGCCCCCTATGTATACAAATATGAATAGGTTCCTCTGTCACTGGGGATCTGGTGCTCAGTGCAATTCACAACCCAGGAAACACCCTCCTCATGTTTTGACTTGCATCCTTGAATAAAAGCTTGCATACGTGGAGACTGGTGGGTTATACCACTGTTGACTTGGAGCTGATACTGTTTTAGAATACAGGAAGGATTTGAGCCACGGAAGTGGTTTAGAAGAGAAAAGACACATTAACTTGTCAAAACTGTTTCGGCACGAATACAATAGATTAAACTGTAAGAAAATACTGTTTCCTGGTAGTGCTAAGCTTCCATTTTCTTGCTTGTCTTAGGATTTCAGTTCATGGCTCTGGAGGTTCTCATGACTTAGTACAGTATTAGGAATAGTTATATTTGGAGGCTAATATTTGTAATGTTAAGTCATATTACTCATATATGTGTACATGTATAGGTTTATATAGATCCGACAAGAACTTTGATACTCATTCATTAACCATCTTATTATCTTACAGGGAAATTTTAAAACATGAAATTTAGATTTTCCGTTTTTTATATTTAAGGTAATTTACAATTTGACAAATATATTCAAATTTTGTCCACATTGAATGTAGTTACATTTTCCTTTTTAATATTTTAGATTATTATAGTCCATAGAACATAATTTATGTAAGAATCTTGATTATAACAATATAATCGGTGATTTTGCTGAAATCAAGTAAAGAACATACATTTGTGGAATATATATGTGTCTTTTTTCCCCATTCTTAATTCATTTATTTTTTAAATTATTGTTTACTTTCAGTATTATTTTATGTTGGTTTCAGGTATATAGCACAGTAGATAGACAATTGTGTAGTTTACAAAGTGTTCCCCCCCAATATTTCGAGTACCCACTTGGCAACATATATAGTTATCACAATGTTATTGGCTATAGTCCCTATGCTGTACTTTACATCCCTGGAACTATTCTGTAACTACCAATGTGTACTTCCCAATCCCTTTACCTCTTTACCCAGCCCCCCAAATCCCCTCCCCTCTGGGAATCACCAGTCCAGTCTGAATTATATGTCTCATTTTATCTGTATTTACCCAAATATTACCAACTCATTAACAGAATAACCAATGTGTGCAATTAGTTAATTCTATCATCTTTGATATTTTGCTGACTTTCGATCTTTTAAATAATCATAGTTTTACACATGTTTTTATTTTTGTTGTGTATTTGTCATGGTAGCAGAGAGGAGTATATTTCATTTAATATTTTTTAGTTTATGTTAATAACTTTTTAATACTTAGATCTATGGTGTGTGGGGCTTTATTTGCCTCTTGCCGGGCCTAAGAGAAAGGAGCAGTTGCATCCATTGATGGGGAAACAATAAAGGCTTGTAGAGCAGTGAGCATCTGATCCCTGTCCAGTGATAATAATGTGGCTGAGTGGAGAACTATTCGGACAGAGAGTGTAGCCTAAGCAAAGTTCTGCATGCAGTGGCAGCTGTGGGTCTGCAGTTGGGCTGAGTGTCCTAGCCAAATTGGGCTTCCAGAGTAGCCAAGCTAAGGCCATGGAATGTGGTAATCCCACAGGACCTACAGTGTCTGGCTGAGGCCTTGCAGAGACAAGCCAATAGCCCTCACTCTGACGTCTCCAGGTTTCTGTATTAGCATCCTTGGACTCCAACACTAACGCACTTTCATTTTAAAGAACAATGAACATCTTCACTAAGAGATGGAGTTTAGAGAATGTTAACATATGTGAATGAAGTGGGCCTTTAACTATTTGCATAATGAAGCAAAAGAATGGTATTTCAAAGCTAAACAAAGGCAGTTCATCTCTGATTGGTAATGTACTGAGGGAAAAGTATTTTCTAGATATGAAATCTTGCTGAGATTTTCCAGGAGCCCTAGAGGATTAAAGATCTCAATCCTGACAGGAAAAATCCTAGCTTTGCCTCATTGGCAGCTGTTTCATTGTCTTCAGCTGGTTGGTGTTCATACTGTCCCACTATGACATTATTTTTGATGTGGGATTGTCATGTCCTGCTCATATTTGGCCACGCCTGGAGATTGCACAAGAAACCAATGGCCACCAATTCCTTTGTCACATTTCTTTGCCCAGTGACATGTTCTTTCTTTTTGTCTCCTGTTTTCTTCTCTGTCTTGCCTCTTCCATCTGGCTATAGATACAATATTTTTATTTTTAAATCCTTGCATTTTTGGCATGTTCCACTCACACTCTGAACCTGTTCATTTCCTCAGATCTTTATTTAATACCTACCATATAACAGGCATAGGGAAAACTAAGATGAAAAAAAAAACAAGTTCCCTGAACTCTAGTTCAGTCAAGTGAAAAATATCTATCTCATTTCTTGTTCTTCTGATAAAATTTAGAACATCTGGATCTAAGTAAATACCTTATTTTATCTTTGTAACAATCCTGTGAGTTTATTATAGTAAAAAAAAAGAAAGAAAGAAAAAGCAAGCCACATCTTTGACTGCTTTTTCCAGCCTTGCTTAAAATATTACTTTCTTTTTTTTCCCCTTCGGTCCATGTTAGCATGAAGTCAAAAACTCTTATTAATCCTCCATTCAATTCATGTTCCTCTGTCATCCTCCAGTGTGTTATCGCCGTAAGTTGTTTTTTAAAAATTAAGCAACGTTTTTTACAACTCCCCCCATTTGTTATATAAGTATTGGAACTTCTTGTGTTCCCCTAGGTAATCCAATTATTTGTTTCTAAAGCACATTGATTAAAGACATACACAGTCACCAGTAGTAAACCCCTTCGGGGAAGGGCCTTGCTCACAGTATAAACTGTCATACCTTACAAGGCAAGTGCTTGATAGAAGTTGGCTAAATTTAACATAACTCACAGAATTAACTTCTACCTCCATCTTTTACCTATGAATAATTCCCTTCATTTTCCAAATGACCTCATTGTCCCTAGAGGGTTTTACTTGTCTTCATAAACCCTTTCCACAACTTGAATTTTCTTACCTTTCTTCATAGGTGATAGGTGACCCCAGACAGTTTGATATTTTCTGAAATTAAATAAGGATGCCCTGAATTTCTTCATCTATATCTACACCTGAAGTACTAAGCAATACAGCACCCAGACTTTGTCCTATGGGTTCTGCTGATCCACATGATCACAACCACTAATGCTGCCAACTGGTCAGAAGCCTATAGGCAGCTGTTTGCAGATACCAACAGGGATCCAAACCATCTGTCCATATTTTTTAGTCAGAATGTCTTGTGGTCTGATAGCAAATCCTTACTGAAGATCAGGTGAATTGTTCAATTTCTCCAAGCCTTGGCACTCCATTATAGGAGGAAATTTAGATCATTATAATGAAGTTCCTCTTAAATTCTGCCCCATGCTTTGATGGCTAGTGCACATGGACAACATGGATGTAAGCTGGTTACCTTCAGCATTGGTAATGTGCTGGGCCTGTCAGATGCCTCCCAGTCACAAGCAGCCAGTAGTGCTGCACTCAGTTCTCCTGGTTTTCTAAGTCTGTGTGCTTGTTACCCAGTCACGTTTGTTTGAACACATCAAGACCTTCAGAGTAGTCTTAGGCAGCTTAGTGTCATATTTGAACATCTTTTTCCATCTATCTTGTGAAAAGCTAGTTCAAAGGTGACTTTTTTAAAGACTAAGGGAGTCACGATGTAGAAAGCGTCTAATGTTCGGTCTTATGTTCCTAACTATCTTAGTCTATCCAGGCTGCTAGAACAGATACCACAGACTGGGTGGTTTATTTTTGACAGTTTTGGAGGCTAGAAGTCTGAGACCAACGTGTGGGCAGATTCAGTGTGTGGTGACAGCCTGTTGTCCGGTTCTTGGACAGCCATCTTCTCACTGTGTACTTACATAGCAGGGTACTCAATAGCCAGGGAGTTCTTAGGGGGTCTCACATAAGAACACAGCTCTAGTCATCAGGGCTCCACCCTCATGATCTAATAATCTCCCAAAGGCTCTAATACTATCACATTGGGGTTAGGATTTCAATATATAAATTTTGAGGGTGATACAAACATTCAATCCATAACTTCCCTTCATTTCTCAAGAAGGTGTATGTAGTAGCCCTGGCTGGTGTGGCTGACTGGATTGAGTTGTTGGCCTGCGAACCAAAGGATTGTGTTTTGATTCCCTGTCAGGGCACATGCCTGGGTTGCAGACCAGGTCCCCAGTAGCGGGCATGTGAGAGGCAACCACATATTGATGTTTCTCTCCCTTTTTTCCTCTCTCCCTTCCCCCTCTCTGAAAAATAAAAAAAATAAAATCTCTTTTTTAAAAAAGTGTATGTAGATCCCTCTTTGTCTCTTTGAGTTGTTACTTGATATTTACCTTTTCTGATTTTATTTCTTTAAAAATCTTTCTATTCTTACTATATTTACCTTGAGATTTCTGTTGTATCACTTTAGTAGCCTTAAATTTCTTGCTCCCTTTCTACATCCTGATATAGTTGACTTTCCGTTGATTTGTATGAATAAAAAGAAACACAGACCCAGATAACTCAAAACTAATTTGTTAGACTTTGGATTTGAGATGATTTTGCACCAGATTTGCATTCCAACTTGGGTTTTATTTAAGCTGCTATTATGATTAGTTTACATTCCTTAAGCATGTACCAGCTGGCTAATGGAATAAATAGGCAGGTCTGAAGAAGCTGAGCTAGGGTATATCATTGAAAATTGATTATAGTTTGTTCCTGTGCCCAGAAATATGTCTGCTTAATGACCTAGCTTTTTTGGACTTCTTGTTTGTGTTGAACTTGATATTCTAATGAAATGAATTTGTTTTACAAAGAAACCCTAAAGATATTTAAAGGTTATAAGTATAAAAATTACTGTAACTAAAACTAAATTTCTCTTATGTTGTAATTCTTCATGTTCAGTTCTTACATATTTTTCTACTGATTGCTTTTCCTGTATTTTAATTTTAGTTTACATCCTGTTTCATCATCTCATTGAAAACCATTTTGTTTCATGATGTTGATGTTTCATAAGCTTTGATAATTTAAGTATTTATCCTCTGTGAAAATGTGCAGTAGAAACTGGACTTGCTATTTCCTTACTCAGGAATTCATTAGCCAAAGTTCCAGGCTACAGTAGTGAGGAAAACTACCTTCTATGACTTTCTGTGTTTCCTCCTTAATTTTGAAGGTGATGTCATTATTTCAGTGAGAGAATACGTGATTGCTAGGAATTGTTGTTTACCTTCTTGGAAGTAAAGCTTTGCAGAGGGAGCTTGTACAGAATTTGGGGTGGGAGGTGGTGAAGCTCAGATGTTTAGGACAAAGCATTGAGCAGTCCTTCATTCCTTCTGCCCCTCCAGGATCAGCACATCACTCAGTTCTTGAATGAGTGCAGAAACAGTGGCAACCCTGTTGGGCCTGGGTTTTTTTTTTCATGTATTTTAGTTTTTGCCTCTTTTATTAATAAAGAGAAAATGCCTTCTCCAGGACTTGCCGTGCAAATGTTTGTGGAAGAGACCAAAAGTATAATAGAAAGATCAAGAAATTCATAGCCATAAACACATGAAACCTTTTGATTTGTTCCTCCTCTTCTGTGATCATTAGCAATATTACCTTGGGTAAGTTAGTCAAACTAATTACAAACCCATAACTTGGGTCTACCCCAACCATGAATATGGGGTAGTGCTTCCCATGTTTGCTGTGGGCTTCACGCATGAGAAGACTGGCTGACTGAAAGCCGCCTCCACCCAATCTGAGCCCCACCTTGTACCATCTTTCAACACAATTGAATTCATTTCACCCCAGGCAGTCTCTCTCATATAACTTCTTTTCCATTTAATTATAATTGTAAATCAGAAGGTTTCCTTAATCATGACAGATAGTAACAGTGCTGGAGATAGTTTTAAATAAATCAAAACTGCAGAAGAATCGCTGTCAAACTTCATAGCTCTTGACTGTGCCTAGAATATGCCTTCAGGGTTCTTGCAAGTTTCCTGACTTAGTATTGTTTCCTGCAGGCATGCAGCATTTCAGCTGTGTTGCAAGGCAAAGTGGCTTTTGTGGGCTGGTCCAGAAAGCTAGCCAAAAATTTTAGCAGAGTTTTTATGAGAAAATGCATTCTAGTTTATTTGTAATGGATACATAGTTTGTTTATATTGGGGACTGTCCAAACAAGTTTTTCCCTAATGATTTTTTAACTGCTTTTGTTGTCAGGAAAAGAGAGAGCACATGGGGGAACCCAACCATGATTGATTGCCTGTTTTTATTTGGAAAACTACCGCACTAATTGATGGGAATAGAGTATTTGGAATATTTTTACCCTTTGATATTTTGTACTCAAATCTATAAGGGTGAAAAGGGATCTCTGTTTTGGAGCTGGATAGGATAAATTTTTCATGAAATACTGTATAAGATGAAGCCTTCAGATCACATTAGTAGGTTGTATTATTATTATTTTAAAGAGGTAGAAGGAAAAGCGTGTAGTAATCAGGTGCATTTATCTACTCATGATACCAGCAGGCTGGCCTATGAAACACAATCCCAATTGAGTGAGTCCAGGGTAAGAAGTAGCCCTCAGTTGGTCATTGTTTCAGTTCCTCACCGACTCTGTCAGTGGGCCCTCCCAGGGTGGATTAGGAAGTGTAATGCTGCTGCCTTGACCAGTGTGGCTCAGTTGGTTCAATGTTGTCCCACAAAACAAAAGGTCGCTGGTATAATTCCTGGTCAGGGCACATACTAGGAACAACTGATCGATGTTTCCCTTTCACATCAATGTTTCTCTCCCTTTCTTTCTCCCTCCCTTCCCCTCTCTCTAAAAATAAGTAAAAAATTTTTAAGTGTCATGCTGCCAAGTTAGGGGAAAAGATACTATATAAAGATCTCATTATTATTAAAAGTTTTTTTAAAATGTTACAGAAAAATAGCCACATGTATATATTGAAGATTAAGAGGGTATTGAAATAGTTTGAAAACATACTGTTAGAAATGTGGAAGTCAATACCTAAAGAATCAGATAAAAAATAGTTGAAATTGTTTGGGGTGGGTAGATAAGAAAGGGTAACACAGAAGACTATGTACTGTATTTTATTACAAGTCTTTAAATAATATTTTTCTTTTTAAGCTATGCACATGCTTAAAATAAAAATCAATATAAAATAAAAGTTTATAACTAACAAGATGTTAATATCATTTGAGAATTCTATAAACAATATCTATAGTAATACTATAACAATGTAATTATATATTTTTATGCAGAGTCAATATATAGTTACCCAATTTCAAAACATTCTGATTAGATTCATACTTTGGATTACATTTGTTTGTACCTTTATACCTCTTTTTTTCTTAACTTTATTATTTATGTGCCAGAAGTAATAGAATCAGGGATGATCATCTTCATATTTTACTACCTATAGCACCTTGCATAGTATCTCAGACATAGTAAAGTCCCAGAATATGGTTAGTAAATAAGTTTTCAGACTTTTAAAATCTCTTTATAAAATTACACAGATAATAGAGATTCATTCTAGAACAAATAGAACATTTAGAGAAGCAAACAAAAAAATAGAAAGCACCCCAAGACTCACCTTACATATAACATCTCTCCAAATGTTTTTCTGTGCAATATATGCATGTAAATTAAATAAAATTACATACAGGGATGGCAAAAGTAGGTTTATAGTTGTTCATAATAATAATACAAGAATAAATTTTCTTGTACTCACAGCTGTAAACCTAATTTTGCCAACCCCCTGTACATTGTTTTGTGTGTTTTGTTCCCAGCTTTATTTACTAAATATCTAATGAATGTCTTTGTGTGCCAAGTATTCATTTGTCTTCATTTTTAATGACTGCCTAATCTTCTATCTGGATATGCCATTATTTTTTAGCTGTCTTTCTTAGTAAACATTCAAGGTTTTTGTTATTTTTCTTTAGTTGTTAACAAGTTGTTTAATGAGTATCCCTGTGCCTGTGGTTTTGCATACTTATTTGAATATTTCATAGGATAAGCAGAATTTTTAGGTGAACAGGTATGCATTATTTTTAAGGCCCTTTATCAGGTTGTCAAATTGTCCTCCAGAAATCTTATATCAGCTTTGGTCCCAGATGATAGAGAAAAGAATATTTATTTTGCTACTCCCTTACTAACAGGTGAGCAAAACTGGATTCATCATTGCTGGGTTAATTTGTACTTCTTAGAATAATAATTCATTTGGACATTTTTAACATGGATGTAGTTTGTTATTTTGTCTTTAGTTTTCTTTTCTGTGTTTTTCCCCTTCCCATAAAAAGTGCATTTTTAAATTTTTGTGTATTCAAAACTATCAACCATTTTTAAAAATTTCTTCCCCAATTTTGAAATTTTGTGTTTCAGAGCTGTTTCTTTCCCTAGGTCATATAAGTGGAATAAATTTATTTCAGAATTTAGTGGGGTGACTACCTCTCAAATTTCTTCCTTTTTCCCATCAGGAAAGCAATAGAAGAACTGCTTAAAGAGGCAAAACGTGGGAAAACAAGGGCAGAAACAATGGGACCCATGGGCTGGTAAGTGCTTGAGTAATACTCCTTAAAACTTAAAATAAATATTAAAGAGAAAAGTCTTAATTAGCAAATAAAGGGAACATAAAACCATGGATTTGGAGGAAATCACCTGAGGCAACTAGAAGAGAATACCACTGAGGCTGATGCTGAGGAACTCTAAGAACATGAATAAATGGGCAGAGGGATGTGTGTAAGAATCCCTTTCATGGTTTTATCCCTTTGGTTCCCAAATCCCCGAGAGACATATAGATAGATACTACTGTGCCTAAAGGCACCTCTGTGAGAGTAACGTTATATCAGTGTTCATTATTTAAGAATTCAGTCATTAGTAAATTAAATTTTACTTAAAATAATTCTAATTGTAAGTATTTTGATTATGTGACAATTCAGCCATTTGAATTAAAGTTTACCTTTGCAGTTTCTATACAAAATAGAGCTGGTTAAAACTTAGTAATATAAGCAAAGGAAAATTTAGTTCTAAGAATCAGGTCTCCTCTTTTAAGCATTACTTTAGCAATCACATTCAATAAATATGCTGATTTTAGATCTCTTACCTAGAATTTAAAATTTACTACAGTGGAGTACTGTGAACCATTAAAAAGTAAAATATAAAAATAGAATTAGTGTGAAGATGAAAGATTAGGTAAAGGCTGTGCTCGCCTCCTCACATGTACATCAAAATTACAACTAAACTACAGAACAACCATCATTGAGAACCGCCTGAAGACTAACTAGCTAAATAGAAGTCTTAAAACTAAGGATATAGTTCTGGCCAGTGTGGCTTAGTTGGTTGGAGCATCATCCAGTAACTGAAAGGTTGTTCATTTGATTCCTGGTCAGGCCACATATCCAGGTTGCGGGTTTGATCCCTAGTTGGGGTGCATATGAGAAGGCAGCCAATTGATGTTTCTCTCTCACATCAATGTTTCTTTCTCTCCCTCCCTCTCTCACAAAGCAAGGAAACAAAAGAAAAACTAAAGCTATTCAGAAGAAGCCACATGGACACTGGTAGGAGGGGCAGACATTCAGAACAGGCAGGCCCCACAGCCATGGTGTGGCCATTAAGAAAAAGGGATATCTTTGTTGTGGAGGTCCCCCCTGAGGATTGAGGGGTTCCAGCCTCACATCAGGTCCTTCAGCCCTGAGCTCCTGTGCCTGGAAGAGAAATCCCTGTAACTTCTAGTTGTGAAAACCAGCAGGGATTGTGGCTAAGTGAGATGGAAGGCTTCTGGAATCCCAGGTGTTCCCCTAAAGACATGGACTGACTCACTTACTGAGGCAGTAACTCATACATGCACAATGATTGACTCACTTAGGCTAAGCTCCAGTACTGGGGCAGCAGCTTGAAAAGCACTGCAGACATATAAGGAGGAACTGAATTATCTGGCCTTGGGGCAAGGGCTGGAGGGGCAGCTGTCTCCCAGACAGAAGTGCTAGCAGCTGCATTATCCTTTGTTAAGGCCTCCCCTCACAGAGCCTGCAGGTGCAGGCAGGCTCCAAGTCTGAGATTCTATCAACCTAGCTAACATATTCATCCTGCCCTGATGATTCCCTGAGACCCCACACCATCCAACTTGCAGGTTCTCCAAAGCCGCTTCTAGTGGCTTTTCCATACAAATGACTACTTGGGGTCAT
Source organism: Phyllostomus discolor (assembly GCF_004126475.2). Lineage (NCBI taxonomy): Eukaryota > Metazoa > Chordata > Mammalia > Chiroptera > Phyllostomidae > Phyllostomus > Phyllostomus discolor. The sequence goes on from NC_040904.2 coordinate 111,649,874, forward strand.
TTAGTAGGAACTCTAAATGGGGACTCATTCTGGGAACTTTCCTAAAATGTCTTAAAGGTTCATAAACCCCAAACAAGCAGCATCTGGCCTCAGCCATAAGTGGCCCTGAAATCAGCAATAGTGGCAGCTGGCCTTGGTTCCCAGCTTAGCCTCTCCCAGGCACCTCTAAGCCCAGCACAAGTGACAGCCTTCTGCAGATCACTTTGTAGCTCATATAAAGTGACCCCAGGTCAGTCATAGGCAGCAGCTGACCTTGGCCTGCACCAGATCCTGTCCCAAGAGGACCCAGAACTAACACACCTGGTGGTCGACTTCAGGCACTATCCTTTGTGTGGGTTATGTGTCACCTCCACAAATGATACACCCAGAGGGCAGACTCAGCAGACACCAGAGCCCTGCTAAAATGACTCCTGCTCTGTGGGGTCAGTCCCTGCCCAATAGTACCTCTGCTATAATCATGGTCATTCCTCACAACCAAGCAGCCTAAAGGTCAGTCCTTCTCATTGATGTGCCAAAAGTAGTCAAGTCTCAACTACAGCTGGAGGCGACACATAACCCACACAAAGGACACACCTAGAGCACCCCACTCAGGTGACCAGGGAGACTATATCACTAGGTCCCATAGGGCGCCTCCTACGTAAGGCCACTTTACCAAGACCTGGAGACATAGCAGATCTACTTAATATGTACAAGCAAACAGGGAGGCTGCCAACTTGAGGAGATGAAGAGACATGTCCTAAATGAAAGAACAGAACAAAACTCCAGAAAAGAACTAAACAAAATAGAGACACGCAATCTATCAGATGCAGAGTTCAAAACACTGATTATAAGGATGCTCAGTGGGGAAGATTAGATGAATTCATTGAGAACTTTAATAAAGACATAAAAATGAGATAGAAAACATAAAAAAGGGCCAGCCAGAAATTAAGAATACACTAACAGAAATGAAGACTACATTACAGGAATAGGAAACTAGATGAAGTAGAGAATCAAATCAACGATTTGGAAGATAAAGAAACAGAAAATACCCAATCAGAACAGCCAAAAGATAAAAGAATTTTAAAAAATGAGGATAGTTTAAGGGGCTTCTGGGACAACATCAAGCATGCCAACATCCATGTCACAGGATACCAGAAGGAGAAGAGAGAGCACAAGGGATTAAAAACCTCTTTGAAGAAATAATGACAGAAAACTTCCCTAACCTGGTAAAGGAAGTAGACATACAAGTTAAGGAAGCACAGACAGTCCCAAGTAAGACAAACCCAGAGAGGCTCATACAAAAATAAATCATAATTAAAAAATGTTAAAGGTTAAATAGAAAGAGAGAATCTTAAAAGTAACAAGAGATAAGTACTTAGTATAAGAGAGCTCCTATAAGGCTGTCAGCTGACTTCTCAACAGAAACTTTGCAGGCCAGAAGAGATTAACATAAAATATTCAAAGTGATGAAAAGCAAGGACCTACAACCAAGATTATCCTACCCAGCAAGTCTATCATTTAGAATCAAAGGAGGGATAAAGAGCTTCTCATACAAGAAAAGGCAAAAGGAGTTCATATCCACTAAACCAATGTTACAGAATATGTTAAAGAGATATCTTCAAGAAAAAGAAAAAATAAGATAAAAATATGATAATAAAACGATAACTACATAATGTAATTCTTAACTCAATTAAGACGCAATCTCATTTAAAATAGACAAAACATTTGAGTAAACACTTCATCAAAAATGATACAAGATTGGCCAATAAGCATATGAAAAGGTGCTCAAATCATTAGTTATCAGGAAAAAGCAAGTTAAAAATGATAGCTGCCATAGCATATCCACTAGAATCACTAAAATAAAAAAATTTAAAAACTTCCAGTACTAAATAAATGTAAAGATATGGAACAACTAGTTGGTGAAAATGTAAAATTGTACAGCCACTTTGAAAAACAGTTAACTATTTCTTACATACATACAGAATTCTAACCAATTACCAGAGAATTGAAAACTTAATCTCACACAAAAATCTGTACAATAATGTTCATAGCAACTTTATTCATGATAGCTCAAAATTGGAAATAACCCGGATGTCCATTGGTTGATGAATAGATAAAGAAATTGTGGTTATATCCATACATTCACTACTACTCAGTAATAAAAAGGGAAAGAACTACTGATGCTCACTGCATCAGTAGTGATGGGAGCAGCTACTGATGCTCCCTGAAGCATTGTGCTAAGTGAAAGAAGCTAGACACCAAACATGCAGATTTCATTTATATGACATTTTAGAAAGACCAGAATGGGTCATGGTTTGCCAGGAAGTGGGGGTGGAAGGAAGGGATTTACAGCAGAACTTTTATGGATGATTGGAACCATTCTATATTTTGATTTTTCTGGTAATTTCGTGACTTCATATATTTGTCAAAACTCATACTACTATTTAAAAGGATAAATTTTATTCTGTATGAATTATACCTCAGTAACCCTGGTTTAAAAAAAAGAATATCAGCCCTGGCTGGTATGCTCAGTGGATTGAGCGCTGACCTGTGAACCAAAGGATCACCAGTTCGATTTCCAGTCAGAGCACATGCCTGGGTTGTGGGCCAGGTCCCCAGTGGGGGGCATGTGAGAGGCAACCACACATTGATATTTCTCTCCCTCTCTTTCTCCTTCCCTTCCTCTCTCTAGAAATACATTAATAAAATCTTTTTTAAAAAAAGAATGTCATCATTTTACCATTTCTATGATAGATTAAATCTAGGTAAAGGTCACCAGTGACTGTTAAATCTATCAGATGAAAAATTGATGGGGAACTTCCTGGTGACTGGGTCAACCTGACAACACCTGAATTCATTGATCAGCCTTTGCACCACAGTGAGAAAGGCATACCACCACTTAACACATGCTCGTCAAAAAATTGAACTCAAATCTGGTCAATTCTTCAGTAGAACTACTAGTTTGCAGGAAATACAGAGGGTAGAGCAACCTGTCAAACAACACTAGAGGAATAAAATCATGAAAATCCAAAATGTGACCTTCTATGGAAAAAACAACCTAGTTTAACAACTGAATTGCAAGGAGAAATGGAGGAGGAGGAATGTCCTATGAATTAATAGATTTCAGACACATCTAGTAAAATGTGTAGCATATTAGAATTCTTTAACTAAAAGTTGGAGGTATTTGATGCTATTAAGGAATCAATATTTATTTTTATATTTGAAAATGACATTGCTATTATTTTTAAAAAGGCGGGGTTTTTTTTAGAAATTCATTCTGATGTATTTATGGATGAAATAATATAATAAAATGAAATAATCCAGTGTGAATCAGTCTGTAGGTAACACAGATTCAAAACAAATACCTATTTCCTGGAAGGATGGTTGTAACACTTTGGTGAGATAATATGTCTGAAAACACTTAGCAAGGGTCCTGGCATGGAGCAGTGAATGTTATCAGTAGTTAAATCTGCTTTTATTTTCTTTCTAGTCCTCTGTCCTTGGCTGAGATAAGTTGCCTGTGCTAATGGGAATCACATTAGTACAAACTTTGTTAGGGGCAAGCTGCTTTGGTTTTTGGTGTAAGGCAGGACCTTCATCAGGTTGACATTAGTCATTGGTCCAATCTAAAGAATTAGCATAGAGCGAAATCATAAATTCCGATGATTTGACAAGTGAATAAGAAAATACCAGTCAGAATTCTTGCTACATGAGTAGTGTTCAAGACTAGTTGGTTGTTTCTAGGCAGCTGGAAGTCATTCATTCTGATCACCTTCATGCCACTTTGCTTAGAAGAACTTTCTGGTAATGAAATAACTAGTATGTCAATATCAGCTCTTTGCCCCCTGTGGGAGAGTACCATAGGCACAAGCCATCTTGAGATTTATGGAAGTATGGATGTACTCTTCTGGTGTCATGTCAGTTAGATTGGCAGTTCCATAAAGTTATTGAGGATCCAGGTTCCTTCCAGTCTCCAAATATCCCAACCATAGGTTGTCATTCTTTTCCACATGGTCTAATATTGTAGCACCGTTAACTCCACTAATTTCAGTTAGCAGAAAGTAAGAAGAGAAGGAAAGCATGCTCCTTCCCTTTAATAAAGAACACTTTCTAGAAGTCATGTACACCATTTCTACATATACTCCATTGGCCAGAATTTAATTTCATGTCTACACTCAGCTACAAGGCCAAGAATGTAGTCTTTTTTTCCCTAGGCAGGCATGTGCCAGATAAATATCTGAGGCGCTTTTACTATAGAAGAATGAAAGAATGGATATTAGGGGACAGCTGGCAGCCTTGTCCCATGAAGGAGGGAGAAGCATGTTGAAAAGGGAGTAAAAGATGGGAGGCGAAGTAAGACATTCCAGAGTTATAAGGTAGGTCTAAGGACACAACATGTAAAACTTACATTTTCCCATTAGTTTACAAAATAAGAGTTCTTACTGACATTGTTAGTTTTTTCCAGTTGTCTTATAACAGTGGTCCTCAAACTTTTTGAACTTTACGTTCTTAAAATTTATTAGGGATCCCAAAGAACATTCTTTTGTGGACTATATCAATCTGTATTTACTGTGTTAATTAAGTTAAAATGGAGGAATTGTTACAGTATTTATTGATTCATTTTTAAATACCAATAATAAACTCAACACATATTAAAGTAGTATGTTTTTGTAAAATAACTATATTTGCAAAAAATGTATATATTGAATAGAATGGTATTGTTTCATGTTCTTGCAAACCTTTTTAATGTCTGGCTTATAAAAGACCTGGAATTTCAATCTGCCTCTGTAGTCAATCTATTGTAATAGCTTACTTTGGTTGAAGTAGATGAAGAATATCAACACATTTGCAAATATCACCACTAAACTCATCAGAGAACTCTTTTAAGTATTGGGAGCCTGTCAAGTTCACAGTTTTCCAGAAGTATAATGTTTTTTCACTAGAAAACTCCAGTTTTATCATTGGAAATGAATACAGAGTTCTTTCGGTTCAGTACACCCTAGTAGGGGTGTCCAACCTTTGGGCATCTCTGGGCCACACTGGAAGAAGTAGAGTTGTCTTGGGCCACACATTAAGTACACAAACACTAACAAAAACTGATGAGCAAAAAAAGGGTTTTAAGTAAATTTACGATTTTGTGTTGGACTACATTCGTAGCCATCCTGGGTCACATGCGGCCCATAGGCCACGGGTTGGACTCCCCTGAAACAATGTGGACTTTGAAGGGTCTAGCCCAAGGACAACCATGACTCGCATCTGCTCCGTATTGCTGAGACAAAGAACATCTTCCCCATTGTGCTCATCCTGCAAGAACTCCTGGGTGCGTGTGTGTAAATACAAACTTTTAATCACTAATCCATTGGTTGCCAAACTTATCTGCACATTTGAAATCAACTGGAAACTTCCAAAAATACACGTCTCTGTGCCACCATCAAAGACTATTAGTTTGGGGTATGGCCTGGGTTTTGGACTTTTAAAAAGATAACCAGGTGATTCTAAAGTGCACACAAATTTAAAAAACACTATACTAATCCCTATTTATTAAAAAAGAATGATACCAACCAGCTCTTGCAGCGTTCAGAATGTCCCCACACCTTTCCTGGGCAAACAGCCTGACTATAACGTGGGTAGCCAGGTGTCAAGTCCTGGTATCCCCAGATCCATGTCTGTCCAGCGGACCTCCTTGGACAGATCTGCAAGGAGTAGACAGTTTGCTGTTTACTAGTTTGTCTCTTTTTCTAAGCATCTAGAACACAGGTGGCAAACACAAGGCCCGCAGGCCAAATACAGCCCTCTACCTTGTTTACCAACCTGGCACCTTGTTTCTACCTAGCAGCAACGCCAAGCTCTCGCTTAGCTGTTAAAGAGTAGTTACATTTATACAGTCCTAAATTACATTTGGCCCTTTGAAGGCAACCATGAGGCTGATGTGGCCCCCCAGTGAAAATGAGTTTGACACCCCTGATCTAGAAGACCTTTATTTGTGCTTTAAAATTTAAAATAAAACTAGAACAACATTACTTTTTCCTCTTCGATATTCCATAAAATGATCTTGGTGAGGTAGTTGAATCATCGCCAGAAAGAAATGGCTGAACTAAAGGGAAGGCAAGTGTAAGACCATTTTTATTTTATATAAAAAAAAAGACCATTTGCTGCTCTATACTTGAAAATGTTCATCGAAAGAATCTCTTTAGAAGTGTTCTTGACAAAGGCCTCAGAGAAGCTGAAATATTGGCCCATGTGACTTCTTTTGAGTTGACATTAAGGAATTTATAAGCATAAATTTTAGAAGTATGCTCAACTTCATTGGCTACAAAGCTGTTTTTATTCTGGTCACATTCTTGAGTCTAGTGCCTGTAGAACTTTAGCCTTATGTTTGGAAAGGCTTATCTTTTGGTACAAAAAGTTCCAAAGGTCTAACCTGACAGAAGATGATTCTTCATTTTTTTAACCTAGTTGTTTTTAAAGGGAATGATATTTTGGGGTGCTTTCTGTTTGTCATGGGATCAATCTGATAATAAGGGAGACCATCACATCATTCTTCTACTTTATGTCATCAGCTTTTTATTATCTAGGCATTGCATTTATACTCATTTGAATATTCACAGAGCACCAACAGGTATGGTAAGAGGCCAAACATAGGCAGCAGTAAAGAAGGTGCTCTCCTGGCCTTAAAGTTGTTAATCCACTTGTGGAAACTGACAAGTGAGCAGGTAAGCCCAGTGCAGCAGCTAGAAGGAGAAAGTGCTTGAATTTCAGAGGGAGGCTCAGCATGGCTGAGGCTCTTGGCAGTATTTCAGGGCTGCAAAGATCCAAAGCTTTCTCTTTACAGTTTAAGAACACGGGGCCCAAAGAGGTTTCCCAGGCCTTGGCTAGCCAACTGCTGATGGGACTAGAAGTTCTCTTTCTTGTCTTTAGCTATGTACTACCTCTCCTCTGTGGATTATTGTTTGTTAACATCAAAACATCACCGATGCTTCCTGCCCCTGCTTCCCACATTCCTTTCCTATGCAGTTCTGAAAGTGCATCAGAGAGCCCAGAAAGTTTCCATTGGATCATATAGCTGTGTAAATGTTTTTTGTTGCTGAGGGAGCAGGAGGCCAAGGACATAGCTTATTGTCTACCCCATTTTACCACTATGTACATATCTGCTTCTGAATTTCATCTTCCCAGAGCTTCTTTCCTCTCAGTAGTCCCCCAAAGAGCAGAAATACAACACAGAATCTGGTATTTGTCTTTGCTTCAGGACCTAGTATAATGCCTTACATATGAAATATGAAATATTTGTAAAAATAAATATAGCTATGTGCATCTGTGTCAACTATTTTTCATTACTTTGAGGTGTGGTATGACATACAAAGTGCACTGAAAAACCTGTGGGTCTCAGGACTATTCTATGCAGCAGAATTAAGGGCGAACAGTTTAGTAATGGGGATCAAAATTTCTCATGTGGCCACTGCTGAGGCATTTGATTGCCAGATTATAAACTAGCTGCATGGGGGGTTATGGTAGTTGTGGCAGCATTAAACAACAAAATGAGTTGTAATCAAGACTTTAAAAATAGTGCCCTTGTTTCATGGCGTGTTGGAAGCATAGTTGTACTTGTTTCTGAGAGTGCACAGATATGTAGAGAATGGAAGATAAAATGCTATCTGCTGGTGTGGGGCTGGGTTTGGCTGTGGAATGAAGGAATGAATTGGGTGGGATGCATTGGCTGGAACCTTGCTTCCATGATCACAAGGACTCATTTTCCCTAACCCTAAAAGTTAGAACCATAATTCTCCACTACCTTCCCAAAAAGCAAAGTCAATTCAAGTGTGTTTGGGAAGTTCTCTGCCTTTGTCCTTATTTTGGGCTTGTGAGTAGACAGCTATTCTTAGACAACTTGTTGCTGTGGACAGATCTGCTTCCTGGGGCCTGTCCTAGACAGAGACGCCTTGGTTACATGTGTGCTGAGGGGCTTTTCACCTACGGTTTCTTTCCCTAACTGCTCTCGAAATTGGCCATCTGATTACACTGCGGCACACCTTTCTTCAGGTGCTTCATCTGAAATAGTGTGGGGAGGGTAGGCTCTAGAGTCAGACTCCCTGGTTCCAATCCCAGCTCCATGCCCTGGGGTTGGAGAAATGAAATGAGCACAGGGTGATTGTTTCATAAGTGTTAGCATCGCTAGTGCTATTATTATTGGCTGGTGATCATGTGTCACTGCTGGATGGGTCATATTCATGACACTGTTTTATAAACCCAAAGTAGCAAGTCTAAATCTGTACAGTACTATCTCCATCCTTTAGCAGCGGAAAGGCAAAAGTATCAAAATCTGAAAAAAAAATTACATTTGTCTTCCCCTTTTTGTTCTCTAGGTTTGTTTTACAGTTTACTATTTTTCCTAAGTTTAATATGATAACTACAGGAAGAAAGCACCTTATTTTTGCAATTATGTTCTACAGTATGCCTATTCAAAAAAATAAATAAATAAAGATGAAAGGCTTAGTCTCTCTGATGGCAGATTCTCTGGAAGTCTGTCCTTCCTGTGGTGTGCAGAAACCTTCAGCACAGCTTCTGCGCTGACAGCTTTGAAAGTGAAGTCAGTGGCTTCACTTTTCAAGTTTAACATAGATAGAATGCTGGATCTTCAGTCTGCTGGTGCTATCAGACCTATTTTCCAGAGTAGTTTTAACTAGTCTCATTATATTTAGAGTTTTATATCAATTTATGTTATTAGCACCTTAAATCTGGCTCTTCACACATAAGCTAGTATAAGTTTGTAAAACCAAAAATAAAGGTAACTAGCCGGGGTGAGAAAGTCAATATTGTGTGGGTCAGAGCTACAGACCAGGAATGCAGCTGCCCTGTCCTGTGGCCCCCTACCCCAGCACCCCTTTGGGCATAGACAGTGGCATAGAGCAGACGCATGGAGCAGCCATGACCTGAGCCCTTACCGCAGGGCTCAGGGTTTTACCTCAGAGCTGGCTGAAAAAGGCAATACAACAGTTGAGTTAGATATTCATCTCATGCTGGCTTGTCATGTCATCTCAAATACAGAAAAAAAATGGCACTAAGAGAAACAAAAAGACAGAGATCAATGAAATGAAGTAATATTCTGACATGATAGATGAGAGCAGAGTAATTTTCTGAGGGGTAAACATAAAGAACATGAGTAGAGAATTTTAAATCTGCAAGTGGCCATGGAGACCACCTGTCTACTTCAACCTTAAGCTTTATATCTTAGGACCATCTATGAACAAAGTTTCCGAAATATTAGAAAATGCAAGTTATAAGTTCAGAGGTAACACCCAGTTCCCATTGACCTTGGTGTCCATGGAGAACTGAGATAGCCTGGGAAGTGAAACATTTCAGATATAAAAGTCTAATCTTTCTAAATACTGAAACTTTTTTACTTTAACTGTTTTTATGAAAATTTCTATAGAATATCTGATTAATTTTTTCTTGATAGCTTATATATATGTATATACATATATATATATACACACACACATACACTAGTATATATAATTGAGAAACATCAGATATTCTGTTCTGTTCTTGATTAGCTTATCATCCCAGGTGATTTGAAACTGGGATGTTCTCTTGAGTTGCCACCGTGGAAAAACTCCCTGGTAAATTAAATTATTTGAGTGCTATATATATTCTTTTTCATGAAGAGACAGTGAATAATAATAACAGGTTATTTTCTTCTTTTTTCTGCAAGGAATTTATAATTTCTTGTTTAAACCCTTGGGTCCAGATTACCTTCTAAATTTAGGTATAAATTTCACACTTTGGAAAGGAATTGTAGCACATATGGTGTGCACCACAAGTATCCCCATAGGTTCTTGCTCAAAATGTTATCATTTCCTTAGCAAAACATATGAGTGCCTACCGTAAATGGAACAAAGACTAGACATGAATACCCAAGTGTGAGCTTAGGTCACATTTTACTGCCAAATGAGTTGTGGTATCATAAAAAAAAGTTGATTTTTACATGTTTTTAAATTTTGGAATTGTGAATAAGAAATTATAAGCCCTTAGGTAACATGTATTGAAGATTTACTGTATGTGAGGCACTGTGCTAAATGCTTTCTGCATTATCTCATTAAATCCTCACAATAGTTCTATCAGATAAGTATTTCTGACTCCCACTTACAAAGGGGGAAAACTGATTTACAGATGAGTTATGTAACTTGCTCACTGTCAGACAGCTAATTAAGTAGTAGAAGTAGGATATGCACCAAAGCTAACACTTACTGTCATTAATCAGGTATTAGTTTCAGCACTTGACATGTTCTCATTTGATCTGCATGCAACCATTTAAGATAGTCACTATTATTATCCCCATTTAACTGATAAGAGGTAACAGGCAGATTATATAATGTGTCTCACATTCGGTCTTTTTTTTTAATATATTTTATTGATTATGCTATTACAATTGTCCCATTTTCCCCCCTTTATTCCCCTCCACCCTGCAAATCTCCTCCCACCCACATTCTCCTCCTTTAGTTCATGTCCATGGCTCATACATATAAGTTCCTTGGCTTCTACATTTCCTATACTATTCTTAACCTCCCCCTGTCTATTTTCTACCTACCATTTATGCTTCTTATTCTCTGTACCTTTCCCCCCTCCCCATCCAGCTCTCCCACTAATAACCTTCCATGTGATCTCCATTTCTGTGATCCTGTTCCTGTTCTAGTGGTTTTGGTAGTTTGTTTTTGTTTTCCTTGAATCCAACTTCTTTGGGACTCTCAGAGCTTCCTGGACTTCCTGAAAGTCTATTTCCTTTGCCAGATTGGGCAAGTTCTCCTTCATTATTTTTGCAAATAAGTTTTCAATTTCTTGCTCTTCCTCCTCTCCTTCTGGCACCCCTATGATCCAGATGTTGGAATGTTTAAAGATGTCCTGGAGGTTCCTAAGTCTCTCCATTTTTAAAAAATTCTTTCTTTATTCTGTTCTGATTGTTTCTTTCTTCCTTCTTGTCCAAAAAGTTGATTTGAGTCCTGGTTTCCTTCCCATCACTGTTGGTTCCCTGCAGATTTTTCTTTATTTCATACAATGCAACCTTCATTGCTGCCTGGGTCTTTAAGTACCCAGTGAGTCCCTGGAGCATCCTGATAACCAGTGTTTTGAACTATGTATCAGACAGGTTGGCTATCTCTTCATCACTTAGTTGTATTTTTTCTGGAACTTTGAACTGTTCTTTCATTTGGGCGTGTGTGTGTGTGTGTGTGTGCGCGCGCGTGTGAGTGTGAGAGAGCAGGCCTGTTATATAGTAAGGGGCAGAGTCTCAGGTGTTTACCAGGATGGGGCAACCCACATAGCTCCATTGTGATGCTGTATGTGGGGGAGGGGTCTGAGAGAGAACAGTGCTGCTTGCTCCACTGTCTGCTGGTTTTCAGTCACTCCCCTGGCGATCCACAATCAAATTGGCCCCTTCTGGCACTGATTCCCAGGTGGGTGAATTTGTTGTTGTCCCTCTTTTGGTTGTACTTCCAGGATCCTGTGGGTCTCTCCAGTGGCCTCTCCTGTGAGGCCTGGAGTTTTTCCTGCTGCCATCTCAACCCCCACAGGAGTTTACAGTCAGAGGTTTTGAGGTTTTATTTCCCCACTAGAACCCTGGGTTGTGCAGTCTATCTTGCTCCCCAGTTGTTCCTCCCAGTTTATTTGCACGTGAATGTGAGACCACCTCCATCTGCAAGCCGCCACCTTGCGCAGCTCCACCATCTTGCTGCAAGTCCTCTCCACCCAGCTGCCTGTCTCCACCTCTCCTACCGGTCTGGATGAATGTTTCTTATTTAATTCCTTGGTTATCAGACTTCCACACAGTTCGATTTTCTGTCAGTTCTGGTTGTTCTTGTTCTTAAATTTGTTGTTATCCTTTTGGTTGTATGACGAGGCACAGTGTGTCTACCTATGCCTCCGTCTTGGCCAAAGTCTCAGATCGTTTTTCAGTCTTATAGATAGTATGATTCCAAGACATGTGTGCTCAACTAGGATACTGTGTTAGATGAGTTCTTAGCAATAAAACAGCTGGCTGTGAGATTCAGCAAAATTCATGACCACATTAAGGCCACAATAGCTCTTTCCCAATGGATTTCTTCAAACATCAGCATTGATGTTGCTCTCCTTATATTTTAACATATTTAGTGCCAATTTTTTCATTATATGGAATCATTTACTACATGTACCTTCACATCTGCTTGCAACTACCCCCTTATCTCAATGCTGCGCCTTATTTGTTAATAGAGGGTGAATGAGCCCTTGTCATCATCTCTGAAATGTGTCTTGGGATGTTTGGGAGAAGGCACTTTTGAAGCCTCCCTCCTGTTGCCCTCAAGTAAATCAGTTCTCTCTAAGCCATTCGTGACATTTCACCTGGAGTAGAATGCTAGGCATAAACAACGTTAAGAATGCCATCTTTGATGTTAAAAAGAGATGTAAATGCCAGCTTTCTTGTGGATATTCAAAAAGACTATCTCATTCTTTAAGTAGCTCTTTTGGTCACTTGCTGAGACTGGGAAGCAGGTCCTGTGACAGCCCTCACTCCATGGATTCTGCCACTCTCTAACAGAGCAAGTTTTGGTCATCACAGCCAAGCAGGAGGTGTTAAAGACAGTCTCACATGGGAGATAGTGAAATAGAGTGGAACTCACTGGGAGTTACAAAGTCTGTGTTTAAGATCATTGTCCCATTGGCAATAATCATATTGCCACATTTATTTAATCCAGAGGAGTGACTAGTTACACCAACACTGAAATAGACTGCTCCAATGAATATACCCCAGAATTCTTCTGTACCTTGGTAATATTCACCACTGTTCATAGCCTTCTACATCCAAGTGGCGTATGTGGCCCATTTATTCATAAAAATGGGACACAGTTGGCAAAACAAGGTAGTAGCGTTTTATATTCTGCATTAAAGGATAGTGTTTCCTGCAGGCTAGCACTGTTGTGCTGCTTTGGGATACCAGTGTGTCATACAATTCTGGATCTTTGCTGAGCTGGCAACTGCAGTGGTTTAAGTTTCTTCACCAAAGCAGTACCTGGACTCTGATGCCCTATTCAGCCACTGAAGTAAGAGCTTGGCCTGCCCTTTTGTCACGTGCTCTTACTGCACAGAGGGCCCAGTGCTAAGGTACCTTCAGGAGGTATAAATGGCTTTGCCTTCTTGTGACTGAGGCAGCGTGGTGCTGTGCTTTTTCTGGAAGCTTGTTGAAAGCCCTATAGGGCCAAGGAGAGCTAATAGTTTTCCCCCAGTACTTGTAAAACTTTTTCTTTGCTCTTCATTATCACCTTTCCTTTTTGCTCCTCATCTCATTCACCATGGCTCTAATACTCCAGTGGTAAAAGAAAATAAACCCTCTCAAGAAAAAAACCAGTGCCATCACTACCTCTGAATGTTCCCTCTGACTCTACTGCATTCTATTGTCCTCTTCTCTACATTTTCTTCTAGCTCTTTCTGTTCCAGTTCATTCTCCAGCCACTTTTGCTGGTCTGGGCAGGAACCAGGCCTGGCACACTAAATGTATATACCATCTCTGATTCTTCTCAGAAGTTTTTCCTGTCCATGTAGGCTCAAGAGCTGCTTATTTGCAGCAAGAGACTTCTTTTTTGTCTCCTCCTTACTTCCAGATTCAGTGCCATTCTGGTTGCCTGAGGTGGTCTAACCTCCCTATAGGTGACACCGGGTTGATAATGGTTTATACTTCACTTACACAGTAATAACCTACAAAATTACCACAGTGTGGTGCTGGTGGGGTAATTTGGAAGTATTGTGTGGGATTTTCTTTGAATCAAAGTTTGATATAGAGGTGGAGATTATAGAATCCTACATTCATTTTAATACCAGCCAGCCTGATATTGGGGATCAACATCCACCTATAAATTAGCTCATCATAGACGGCTCAAGGCCAAAAGAAATATGTAGGTTTTCATTTGTATGGGGTTTTCTTTTCCAAAATGATAGTTTGGCTACACCTGAAAATAAATATTGTAGTATATAAGTATAACTTAGCATGTTAATTAACAGTTTAATTAAATAACATCCTCCCTCCTGGGCACCCTTGAATCATGAAGCTACACAAACACACAGGACAGAAATGCACCCGGAGGGCAGGTGTGTGTACAGTGCTCCCCAGCAGAGCACAGCTGCAGTCCCAAACTGCAAAGTGCAAGAGGTTTTTAAAAGATAAAAGGTGATTGTTGTCTTTTTATAGATTATCTTTTTATTGAATTTATTGGGGTGATACTAGTTGTTTTTATGGATTCTTTAGGCAATTTTTTTCTAGTTTAAATCATCTAGCTCCAGTATTTAAGATATAGCAGGGTATACTTTTTTGTTCCTTGGAGAGGGACTTGTTTTTACTCTTTGGTAATTAAAAGCAAGCCAAAATATATTTCACGCAAAACACAAATTGTAGTCAAATCAGACATTTATTGTTTAAGGAGGAAATATGAAATGATTCAGTTATTTGGTACTGCAGTCAATACCTGTATGTACAAAGCAGTAGAAAAGTTAGTCCCAATGAGGAAGAAAGAGGTCCAGATGAGGTCTAGCCAGTCAGCCTCAGGAATTCCAAGTGTCTTGCTTTTCCCCCTTGTACTCAGAGTTTACACTAGGTGGCATGCAAGGAAAGCAGAACAGGTTCAGAAACTTGGTGCTGTGCGTGCGGAATTCTTGGGCACCAGCCATGCTCTTGGGCTCTGCTTTGGAGTCAGCTATTTGATTTGTGATTGTTTGCTTTTCCTCTCACCCCCAGGATGAAGTGTCCTCTTGCTGGCACCAATAAAAGATTTCTCATTAACACAATTAAGAACACACTCCCTTCGCATAAAGAGCAAGACCATGAACAAAAAGAGGGCGATGAGGAACCTGTGAAGAGCCAGAACCAGAAAGAAGACAGCCGGAAGAAGCACAGAGCCCACCCGTACAAGCACAGCTTCCAAGCTCGAAGCACTGTCAGTCATTCTCCACCGAGGAAGCGGAGCAGCCAGGACAAGTACGAAAAGCGGTCAAACAGGCGATGAGGCAGGGACAGAGCAGGACCAGCCATAAGTGCTGTTACATGTAGTAGACTGGGGTGTTCAGAGAAGGTTGTTGAGGACATGTCCTGAGCTGGCAGACAACACCTCAGAGCAGTTTTTACGGTAGGTCCTTTGTGCTGTGACAAGCAGAAAGTGACCTAGAAACTCTTCAAGGAAATTAGTACAAAGGAACTTGCTCTGAAGATGTCTTGGCAAGTTTAAGCTATTTTAGCAATGTAGTGTACATATGCATTGTTTCTATGTTATCTTGTTTAGAAATTGGTTTCAAAATAAATCTAGAACAAAGGTTTTCAGAGATTATTAAACTAGTTCCAGTTTTTTGGATGGGCTGCAATTGTGGTCATTTCTAAAATTTCTCCAAAAAATGAAATACTTGTAAATCTGACACTTTACCTTTTGGGGTGACAGATTTAAAATTTAGAAATCATATTTAAGGAAAGTTGTAGCCTTCCAAGGGCTAGAAATTTACCAAGAAACTCTTTGATAACTCTGCATTTGTTTTCCTTTAAGTGAGCAATGTAGAAGCTCTTAAAATGGCTTTGAGTCATGTGCTCCCTGTCAGTAAGCAGAGGTTAAAGATTGGTCTGTTGTCTCTTGTGCATTCCCAAACTCATTCCAGAGACAGAAGAGTTTTTCTATATTTAATTTTTAATATGTAAGCTTTAAGTGGTGCTTTAAAAAGAACTCTCAAAAGTTAAAGTGTACTCAATTATTTTAATGTTATGTCTTATTTAGTTAAAGATCTATGAAAACCACTCTTAGCATAG
The DNA here is from genome assembly GCF_004126475.2 of Phyllostomus discolor. NCBI lineage: Eukaryota > Metazoa > Chordata > Mammalia > Chiroptera > Phyllostomidae > Phyllostomus > Phyllostomus discolor. The sequence goes on from NC_040904.2 coordinate 111,665,658, forward strand.
TTGTTTCAAAAGTTTTAATTTTAAATAAAAGTGTTTACAATGCCTTTCTTTTTGTTGTTTTTTTTTTCAGTATCAGTATGACTTTAACATACAATTACAAACCTTCAAACCTGTAGTCTTCCTTTTATACTAAGGAAAATGTCACCAGGCACCCTCTTCCCCAGTCCACAAAAGGAAGAAGAATCTGTCTCTCTGTGCCCCCTCCCAGTTTCCACAGTGGCTGAGCTTATGCCTGGCTGCTCCCAGATAATCACTCTGTTGCAGTCCCGCTCCCTGCTTCCTGGCAGCCAAGAAAAGCCCTTTCTAAAAGCTAGAAAGGAGCACATCCGAAAATTTCGCTTTGGTGTATTTATAGAGAAACCAGAATAGACTGTATTGCTCCCTCCACCATGCTGCTATACCACACCCTCAGTCTGCTCTGAGCTGAAAGCCCAGAAGTAACAAACCCAGAGCATTCTTGCTCCATATACCCCTTCTCCCACCCAAGACCCTGGAACTCATCCCATCACTTTCAGGCACACAAAAGTAATAATTTGGTTCATATGACTTTATCCCAATCTAGTTATCACTAGCCTATATTATTTGTGCTAGGTTTGAAATGTTTTGTATTTAAATATTTATCAGAGTCGTGAAGGTTTTTAAAATTCCTGTTAAGTAAAACAACGTTGAATCCTTTGCCTATCACTCTGTATTGAGAGCAAACTGGCAAGTTCATTTTCCTTCAAAAGGGGATGATTTTAATGAGCATATTCTTATACTCAAGAGTAAAGGAAGCTCATATAACTAATCATGCTTACCTTTCCTATATAACTGTGTTAAAGGGTGAGTGTTTTACAAAATCATTTTCCCTTTAAAAAAGCTCTGTTCAATTTATGAAAATTTTATTAGAATCTTTAAAAACTTTCATCAAGGGTAGCCACGGTTTCCTGTATATAAATGTTAAGAACAAATTATCTTTTCTTATTCCCTATCTATACAGTAAATGTTAAGGAAGGATTGATCCTAAGATATACACACCAGCTACCTCCTACTTCTGTGGTTAACATACTGGGCCAACCGAGCTTTTGTTCAGCATTACTATTCGCTCCACAATATAACCATATTTAGAGATCACACAGCCCAGGATAGAAGTTAGACAAGTTAAACCCTAATCTTGCCTCTGTATCCGCTACCTGTGGCTCCTTATCTGGGTCACTTCTCCCGTCATTTTCCTCATCCATAACTAAGATGTTTGGACTGAGTGTGTAATTTTTAAATAAGTAAAGACAAAAGTGAAAGATGTTTAGCCCTAAATTTTAGGAACTGCTTTTCATGCTTTCATTAGAAAGCAAACACCTGGCTGGCGTAGCTCAGTGGATTGAGCGCGGGCTGCAAACCAAAGCATCGCAGGTTCACCAAAGCATCGCAGGTTCGATTCCCAGTCAGGGCACATGCCTGGGTTGCAGGCCATGGCCCCCAGCAACCGCACATTGATGTTTCTCTCTCTTTCTCCCTCTCTTCCCTCTCTAAAAATAAATAAATAAAATCTTTAACAAAAAAGAAAGAAAGCAAACAAGACTTACATACAAATGTGACTTAGCAGAATTTATTTTATCTCATTTTGTAAAACATACTGTCTAAAAAAAACATACTGTCTAAAAAATATGAATGAAAAGCTGTGGTCTCTGTCACAGCCAGTCGCCTGTTAGTAGCTGGTCTTTCCGAACAGCTCACACGTGATGGGGGAGGGTCCTGGGGTGGGTAGTTTTACTTAGAGTAGGCTGAGTCCAAAAGGGCATTTCCTCAGTGCAATTCTGGAAGATGGCCCTGGAGTTTTGAATTTCCCTGTGATTACTATTATTATTTTTTGACTGGGTTGTGATGGGGAGCAATAGATCTGCCTCAACTCCACTAGGTAGAATTTATCATTCGTTCATTGATTTTTGATGTGACTCAGTATGGCACTTACATTTTTATATTATAATTAAAATACCTATCACTCCTGGAGGTCATGCTATTGTCTTTGGGTCATAAGGAGTATCTGGTAGGTGATCAGCACTTGTTTGGTAGGTATTACATGAGGTGAACTCCCGATAGAGAGAAGCCTCACCACCTTCCTACGGATTGTTAACCCCACAAGTAGTCTTACCACAAGGTAGGCCGTACTGAACCTTGTGGACAACATTTATTGTCTACCACTTCTGGACCAAAAATTTTTAATCCCTTTCCCCCCCAGCTTTATTGAGATATATTTGTCATATAACATTGTATTAAATTAAAGGACAGTGTGATGATTTGACATGTTATATTGCAAAATGATTACCACAATAAGGTAAGTTAAGACATATACTACCTCACATTTACCATTGTGTGGGCAGGGGTGGGGGTGATGAGGACATTTATGATAACCCTTTAACCTGTGTCCACATACTCAACTCACAGTCCCATGAAGAATGTGCGATTGCTCTCATTTTACAAATGAGGAAACAGGATAGGTTAAAAAGTTTGCCCTAGGTCACGGAGCTTGGAAGTAGCAGAAATGCTTTCAGAAGCCAGAACTGTCTGAATCTAAAACCTACATTCTTCCCTGTACCATTGGCCATTGATCCAAAACTCAGCTTCTTCGGAACACAGAATTGGCATATCTCAATGGCCCAAGGAGTCCCAGATTAAGAGCCTAATAAGGAACTTTTATAACCAATGAATTTATATTGGTTGAAATTTACTCCTGGAAACCTGAATGTAGAGCCCTGTCCAAGGGACATTTGCTGTGGGGCAGTGCTTTTCTGTGGTCCACTTTAGACAGCCATTTAAATCCAAGAGAAAAACTCACCATTCTGTTGTTAAGTTGTGAAATGGCAGCTGATGGAATATATCGAGGAGAAACTAAACTCATGTGAAGCAAATATTTTAGGTTCTTTTATATGTAACCTCTCCTTTTTCCATCCATGAGAACAGCAAGGTTTGGGAGTTAAGGAGTCTTAGAATCGAGGCCTCTTTGGTACTATGAGTGATATCCTATGATCCAAGGAAAGTATATCTTATCACCCCTCTTCCTTCCCCACCTGGGAAAGGTGTGCGAATACCTCATAGACAGCCCTGCCCGATGGGCCCATCTGAGTCTAGACGATAAGACTACTTTGCCAAATGGAAACTCTTGTTCTCAATTTGGAAAAGACTGTCAAGAGGCATGCTCTCAGACACACAGAAACACAAAGAGGTAAGTGAGTCTACATTAAACTGGCAGGAAACATTATAAGCATAATTTAAAAGAACTTTATAAATAAATTTGATTTGGATAACCATGCTGTAGACCTCAGCAGAAGGCGATGGGCAGTATCACTAAAAGGCCAACAATAAACATAGATTTGAGCATACCATTAATTGTCTAGATGAGTGATTTCTCCCATCTGTCTAGCCATATAATTTTCACCTTTGGTTTTTATAACATAAAAATTTTCTACATGAGATGAACTCCAGATATAACATATCCTAAAAAAGTAATCTGTCTTTCATAAATTGTTTTTTCTCATTAATTCCTTCAGTGTTCAAGATGAACTAGTATGTATTGTCCAATTATAAGACTTCATTTATTCCAAATTTCAGACCTCTTAACCTGATGGATAGTCTTTCAAAGCTCAGTGCTAATTTACAAAGGAAAAACTGCAAGACTGGCTTTTAATCCTATGCGCTACAAGGAAAACAAACCATTCATTCATTCACTCACTCATTCAGTAAACACTTAGAGAACCAAGCACGTATGACAAGAACATTCTGGGTCTGGACCTGAACAGTTCTGCTCCTGTCCTCAATATCTTCTAGGCCATATTGTACCTTCTAAATTTAAAGCTGCAGAATATTCATACAGCACAATATTTGCTTCTCAGAATGTTTTTGGCCCTGCCTAGGGTTGTCCAATCTTCCACACTTGGGAAGTAGTTGGTTGTTGGTCTGGGGCATGAAAACACACAGATGCTATCATCCTCATTTTTTAAGTCAAAGTTTTTATTTTTGTGAGTTCTAAAAATAGGTATCTAATGAATCCTAAAATATGTATGTGGATATCAAAAATAACCAACACAGAAGACAACTTATAACATATAACCAGCTCATGTAAAACTGTGAGAAACACACTAAGAGCACAATAAAAAACTGGCAAAAGATGAACTATTCACAGAAAATACTGATGTTCAATGGTCATATGAAAAAATTCATCTCACCAGTTAACAAAAAATGCAAATTAAAATGATTTTTTACCTTTGAAAATTAGAGGGTTTTTATAATTTGGGTGACAACAATGTAGTGATGCAAATTCTCTTGAAAAACTCTTAGTAACAGGGTTAAATGTCTCAATATTTCTAGGAATCTTTAAAATGTTCTCTTGTTAACAAAGAAATCCTGTTTCTAAGAGTTTCACAGGTTTTGTGTTAAATTTAGTATTGATATATATCCTTATCTAGATATTTGCTAAAGCTATTTTCTTCTAAATTATGCCACTTTTCTTGCCCTTGTTTTAATGGTTCTGAGTGAACAAACATAGCAACGATATCAATATAAAAATGTGACTAAATCACAGACCTCTTTTCTTACATGTTAATTACATTCATTTCCCCATGTTTCTTTATAGTTCTGGTCATACATTATAAGGTTGGGATGGTCTTTTATAGGTTGTGGTATCTGCTCTGAATTAGTGACCAGTAAGTGATTCTTTTTCTCCCAAAGCCAGAACACACTAGGTCTGGAAAGAAGGAGGATGTGACAAATCTCATCCTCATCCTCAAAAACACATGCCCCCTATCCCTAAATCTCCAAGCTCTGCGGTCAGTTTTAGTGTCCTGTGGAGAAAGAGCACTATCTGAGGCAGTGAGACCAGTGAATTGAAAGTTAAGACTACCCCATGGCTGTTCCAGTCACCTCTTAGCTCACCCTGGTAAACTGAGAATTTGACCATAAATATTAAAAGAAAATTGCTACTACATCTTGGGAACTGGAGGAAGCTTAAGAGGAATTCTGGTACACCTGCATGAGTGATCATGCTCAGGGGTAAAGGTTAGTGAAAGATTACCACAGCTTCAGATAGCCATGGCCACATAGGCCAGAGTCATGCCAAAGTTCACACAACACCTTTACATGAATGAGAGCAAGCTGTTCACTTTCAACTGCTGAAGTCTGTGGCTTTATGTGTTGGCCCCCTGAGTGCAAGCTGGATTTTGCCTTCATTTGCACCCTTGATTGGCTGTTCTATAGAACAACACCCTAACTTCACAAGGTGTCACCTCCCAGCCAGTATCATACTTGAGTCTTCGGTAGGCCATTCCATCATTCTATAGGACCAGCTGCTTTTAGCTGATGGGTTTGTGATAATAACAGTGATTCCCTTGGGCATGTTGTCTCACTTCTATTGCTATAAAATAAATTTTTGTCAGAAGCAAAATTGTAAGGAAAACATGATGGTATATAAGCCACTCAGTCAATCCAGGGATGAAGATACTCAAAGCATGGTAGACAGGAAAGAGAAATCTATATCCAGAATAAGTGTCTGCTCTAATAAGGTCAAATGATGGTCATTTTGGAAGGAATCCCATGCAATTAATCAGCCACAGGAGGTTGGCTAGTCCCTTCAGGCATCTATTCAAAGGGGGTACATATTGATCTCTGAGTTTAGCAGGTTGGACACTTTAGTAGGTTGGACACTCAGCAGTGGCAGTGAAATCAGCCTTGTTGGCAAGATCCATGTTGTGGAGCCCATGCATAATCTCTTCCCCTGCCACCATGTTTATCTGGTACACCATCCCACTGGGAGGCAGAGGAGAAGTGCTTACTGAGATTTACACAATGAATCATCTCTGCCAGGCTATTGAGAGACTCTTCTGCTATGGACTCCCTCTGGTGAACATTCACACAGGAAAGGTTTCTTACACATATGCATTCTAAGACATTCATCCAGATACCTCTTGCCCAAACCTCCTTATCTCTAATTCTCTGATCTAATTCCCACCATGTCTCTGACCATCCGACCAACCCTTTAGCTATTGCCCGTGTCAGTGTAGATATGCACCTCTGACTTTCTCCCATTTAAGTTAGACAACCAAATGCCCAGCCAGAAGTTCTACCCACTGGGAAGTGTCCTCTCCTCGGTATTCTTTAGGGCCACCCATGAGTGGGACTAATAGCATTGTAGTTGTCCCTATGACAAACAGGGGGAACTTGTAAAGAGGCCAGAGGGGTAACTTGAAGGAGGAGAGTGGAAGGGCAGCAGGCATATGTACATCAGAAGTCTAAGCTATTTGTTTACAAATCTTACCTACGCCTTCAGTACCTGCTTAAGCCTGACCTCATATTAACATTACATTTAAAATTGAAGTGCTGATTCACGTATATGACTTTTGGATGACATCCAGTTCATAATGGGCAGTTCTGGCCATATTGTCACTTTGTGTCCCATGACCAGGTGTTTAGTCTCTATCCAGACCCAGTAGCAATACTGAAGCCTTTTCTCAATAGGCGATTTGGTATTTTCCCAGGAAATGACTCTTCTAGGCACCATGACCTAAACTATAATTCTCCCATATGAGTTTGCCTAAGCTCTACAGAGTATCTCCATCTGCTACAGACATGCTGAGTGAGTGTCATTGGGTCTGCAGATCATGAGGCCTGGGGATGACAGCCAACTTGCAACCTGAACTAGTTTGAAAGCCTTTGCTTGTTCTTGGTGCCACTCCTATCTGCCAGCTTCACAGATTCCCCAGTATATGGATAGAAAAGCACATTCAAATATGGTAGGGCAGGGTACTACTTGATTTATTGTTCAAGCCTAGCCACTTTTAAATAAACAAGATGCTATTTAAAATTACATCAGAACACGCATAAACTTGGACTGTTCCAGGCAAATGAGTCACTCTAAATATACGTTGCCTCCACAATTCAAAGAAGCCCAACATGCATTTCAATGTTTTCTTAGTGACAGGGGTACAAACTATTATGCTATATAGTCGATGGGCTATGTCCAGGTTTTAGATGTAGTTGGCCTATTCTTTTTGGCTCAAGTGCTCTCCTGTAGGAAGACAAATGCATACTTAGTGTGCAAAGAGTAATGGGTGTTCACTAGTGACATCTATGACAAAGTCAAGACGACAATTAAGTTTTGGAGAACTGCATGGAGATTCAGGACCCAAAATATCAGGACTACTTGTATGAACTGAAAGTCACTTAGCTAATAGGAACTGTATGGTACATAAGTCTTTTTCTTACAGTTGAAGTTTATTGTTGCTCTGTAAGAAGATCCCCCTTCCACATGTGTACATATACATGATGAGGTCTATCCAGAAAATGTCCAACCGTTGTTCATATAACAAAAATGGTTTGTGGACATCCATGTAAACTGGCAGCCAAGACAAGTGGACTAGAATGCCCATAAGTGAACAATGATGACTTCACTGTTCTAGTCACTGGGGGCAATAGATGATGTTGAGTGAGCATGTGTACTGTGTGGCTATCACATCCAAAATGACTGAGCAAGTAGAGCAACAAATCTGCATCCAGTTCTGCATTAAGCTTGGCCATTCCTCCATGGAAACTATTCACATGATTTCAGAAGCCTGAGGCTATGGGAAACTGGTGACTGACAGCTTCATCACCACAGCATGCCCACTCATGCATTATGTGTTGTGCAGAGTTTGGTGAAATATCAAATCATCCAGGTGACTTAGACCCCCTATAGCTCAGATTGGATGCCCTGTGACTCCTGGCTTTTCCCAAAACTAAAATCACCTTTGAAAGGGAAGAGATTTCACATTGTCAAGGAGATTCAGGAAAATATGATGGGGCAGCTGATGGCAACTGGGAGAACTGTGCGAGGTCCCAAGGTACCTATTCTGAAGGGGACTGAGGCATCATTGTCCTATGTGCACTGTTTCTTGTATCTTCTTTAAGAAATGTCTCTATTTTTCATAGTACATAGCTGGATACTTTCTGAACAGGCATGGTATATATAAAATAGTGTGGATTTTTTTCATAATAAATATATACTTTTATTTTTATTTTTAATTATATTTTATTGATTATACTATTATAGTTGTCCTGATTTTTCCCCTTTAGCCCCCATCCACTCATCACCCCTCACTCCTTCAGGCAATCACCCCAACATCGGTCATGTCCATGGGTCATGTGTATAAGTTCTTTGAGTACTCCATTTCCTATACTGTACTTTACATCCCCATGGCTATTCTGTAACTACCTATTTGTACTTCTTAATCCCTTCACCTTGTCTCCCATTCTCCCCCTTGCCCTTCTATCTGTCAACCTTCTTAGAAAAGAAACTAACTTCTTTTTTCTTGCTTTGAAGAGTGTCTCTTTACCTTTAACCTTTGACCTTTTAATAATGATGTGTCTTGGAGTGGGCCTCTTTGCATCCATCATAACTGGGATTCTCTGCATTTCCTGGACTTGCATGTCTATTTCCTCCACCAAATTAAGAAAGTTTTCTTTTATTATTTTTTCAGATGGATTTCCAATTTCTTATTCTTTCTCTTCTCCTTCTGGCACCCCTATGAGATGAATGTTGGCCCTCTTAAAGTTGTCCCAGAGGCTGTTTATACTATCCTCATTTTTCTGGATTCTTTTTTTCTTCCTGTTGTTTTGCATGATTATTTTTTTTGCTTTCTTATATTCCAAATAATTGATTTGATTCTCAGCTTCATCCACTCTACTGTTTTCTTGTAAATTGTTCTTTATTTCAATTAGTGTATCTTTCATTTCTGACTAGATCTTTCTTATTCTGTTGAGCTACCCACTGAGTTCCTTGAGTATCCTTATAACCAATGTTTTGAACTCTGCATCTGATAAATTGCTTATCTCCATTTCATTTACCTCTATTTTTGGAGTTTTGATCTGTCCTTTCATTTGGGCCATGTTTCTTTGTCTCCTCACTTTGGAAGCCTCCCTGTGTTTGTTTCTGTGTATTAGGTAGAGCTGCTTTGACTCTGTGTCTTGGTAGTGTGGCCTAATGTAGTAGGTGTCCTGTAGGGTCCAGTGCACAGCCTCCCCTATCACCACAGCTGGATACTCGAGGTGCACCTTTTGTGTGGGCTGAGTATACCCTCCTCTTGTAGTTGAGCCTTGGTTGTGGCCAGTTAGCTGCAAGACTGGCTGTGACCACTTACCACAAACCTCTATGGTCCGTGGAGGATCAGCTGTGCAAGGACAGGGTTGTGGTACTCTGATGTGGTCTGTAACTCTCTACTGAATGTGCTGGCCCTGGGGTTTCCTGGGTGGTGCAGGCCAAGGTCAGTCACCACCTGTGTTTTGCCCAGGGCAGCCTGCCTGAACTATAAAGCAATCTGAGATGGCTGCCACTTATGATGGGCTTGGAGATTCCCAGGTGAAGTCAAGCTGTGACTTCTGGCTGCCACTAGGTCTCTGAAGCCAGCTACTGCTTATTTAATAGGATTTTAGGAACCAAGACCAGCCATTGATATGGAAAAGCAATTTGGGTGGGCCTGTAACTTGGCTATGGTAGAGCCTCTGTGGATCTCCAAGGTGGGTCACACAGTGTTAGACAGGTTGATGGAGTCTCGCATATGGCACCGGCCTACTGGCTCTGTGAGGGAGAGGGCTCAGCAAAAGGGCAATGGCCTCTCCTTGCCCTGATGCCAGACACTTCAGTTTTTCCCTGTATACCACTGGTGCCCTTCAAGCTGCCACCCTGGTGTTGGAGCTCAGAGGGAATGAGTCTGAGTAGGTGAGTCCATGTGTGGGTTCTCCAAGAGGAACTCCAGTAGCCTCCTTTACCAACTCAATCCCCACTGGTTTTTGCAGCCAGAAGTTATGGAGACTTATCTTCCTGGCATAGGAATTCTGGGCTAGTGGATCTGGTGTGGGTCTGGAACTCCTTGCTCCTGAGATATCCCTCCTGAATTTTTATCCGTGTGGATGAGGACCAGCCTGTTCCTCATCCATGCCCCTTCGACAAGCCTGGATGAATGTGGTTTCTTCAATTCCATACATTCAATTCTATGTCTGACATTCCAACTGATGATTGTTCTATATTTGAATTGTAATTTCAATGTGGGTGTGCGAAGAGGCAAGCCATGTCTGCCTACATTGCCATCTTGACTGGAAGCTCAAGGTAGTGTGGATTTACATATCTGTGGATAGGGGAAGAATGATGAGAAAAACTTTTATGTCAAACACTCTAAAAAACTAAAAACTCTGAAACAATATTGTCATTCCCTTTCTCTGCAAGTGTACATTTTATCTGGTTTATGATCACTCTCCCTGTTTTCAAAAGCACACACTTGAATTGCTTTTCAAACTCATACTATAAGTTTATTTACATGTGAGTTGACTTACCTTCAGAAAGATGGGGTGGAAACCTTAGGTTGCACTCATGTAAAATAGAACATCTAGAATTAATATATAAAGAACTGAGGTGAATCTCTGCTTCTGGTCAAGATGGAGTAACAGGGACCACATTTATCTTCTGACATGAAATAACAAGAAAAGATATGAAAGAACTGTTTTCAACATTTTGAATAGCAGGCAACAAAGGACAATGATTTATAAGAGAAAGCAAATAAATAAGATGAATGCTATGATTTCCCCTGAATGGACAAATTTTCTAGGCTGCTGAGCAGGGAGGGGGAGATCCAGACAGAGCCATGAGATTCTATATTTAGAGACTATAGAAGTACAATTGACTTTTATATATTGATCTTGTATCCTGCCACCTTACTAAAATAAACTCATGTGTTCTTGTTGATTTGTTGTTGTTTGTATATTCCATATGATTTTCTATATACATGTTCACATGATCTGCAAAATTACATACAGTCTTAATTTTTTCTTTCCAATCTAAATCTTTTTCATTTCTTATTCTTGCCCTATTGCATAGGCTAGAAACTCTAGTGTAATGTTGATTAAAAGGAATGAGATCTGACATACTTTTCTTGTTCCTAAACTTAAAAAAGCATTAATCATTTCACTAGAAAGTATGATGTCAGCTATACGTTTTGAGGAGTTTTTTTGTAGATGCCTTAGTTCCCTTCTATTTATAGTTTGCTGAGAGTTTTTTAAAATCTAGAATGGATATTAGATTTTTTCAAATGCTTTTTCTGCATTTATTGAGGTGATTGTATGGCTTTTATTTTTGATTTGTTAATATGAAGAACAAAATAAATTGATTGTTGCATGTTAAACAGACCATGTACAATCTGGGATAAACTTCACTTGATCTTGACACTTTATCTTTGTTATACATAGCTGGATTTGATTTGCTAGAATTTTCTTTAGGTATCTATGTTTGTGAAGGATATTGGTCTGTAGAGGTTTTTTCCTTTTATAATATTTTTGTCTGGTTTTGGTAATAGCATAATGCTAGAGTCATAGAATGAATAGGAAAATTGTCCCTGTTTTTAAATTTTCTGGAAGAATTTGTATAGAACTTGGCATTGTTCTTCTCTTAAGGAGTGCATTAATGAAGGCATTTCGACCTGGAGTTTCCTTTGTTGGAATTTTTTTAACTAAGAGTTTGATTTATTTAGTAGATATGGAGACACTCAAGTTGTTTTGTCTTGAGTGAGTTTTGCAATTTCTTGAATTAATTGTTAGTTCTTCACAATATTCCTTGGTTATGCTATTAATTGCCATAATAATGTCACTTCTCTCGTTCCTGATATTGGCAAACATATGTCCCTTCTCTTTTTTCCTGAGCAATTTGGTCTAGAACTTTATCAATTTTCTTGGTTTTCTAAAAAAAAAAAAAAAAAGTGTATCACTCCAATCCCTGTTTCCAACATTAATTTACCTTCTCCTATTCTGTAGTCAACTCTCCTGCCTTCCTCTTATAAGGACTCTTGTCCTTATACTTAGGGCTCCTCTGGATAATCCAGGATAACTTCTCCTTCTCAAGATCCTTAATCAATTATGCAAAGTTTGGCAGGCAAAATTTACAATGCCCAAGGATTATGACCTGGATATCTTTAAAGGCGATTATTTACCCAGCATTGCCCTTTTACATAGTTGCAGTGGCATTCCATATAGAATTGTATATCTTGATTTTTTTCATTTACCATAATTTATTAGCAATAATTTACTCATCATGAATGGGCTCCAAAGTTATAGAAAAGGTTTATTCTCTTAAAAAAAAAAAGAACTCCCAGTGTTCTCAGTGCAAGGTAAAGGTAGACATTCTTGGGATGATCTGTGAAAACATAGGCATCCTATGAAAGGAAGCCACACACTCACGATGGAGATAATCTTTGCCTGACCTAATAGGGTCCACCATGAAAATAAAGTATAAAGCAAGAAAGGTAAGTTACAACAATTAATTAATTATTGTACTAAGCAAACACTTGTCAAGCATCTACTATGCACAGAGCATCTGTCAGATGTAGAGGTAAGAGTGAGTAGAGAGGAGGGGAGAGGGAAACTAACATGAATAAGATAAGGTCCAGCTCTCAGAGACCTGCATTTGGGGAGACAAGTTCAGAGATGACATTACAGAAGGCAAAATTAGCTAAGTGCTGGGAAAGTGGTTTCTATGTATAGAAGAGGGAGGGACATGGTCAGCAGGGTACAGGAAAAGTTTCATAAAAGGAAATGATATTTGGACTAGGGTTTGAATTTAAGCTTTTTTGACTGTTTACAATGGAAGCACAAACTTAAAGTTAACCATGTATCCTTCCAACTGAGGAGTACTAAAACTTGGGGCCATCCTGATAATGTTATCATAAGAAGGATGTCAAAATGATTTCCTCAGTTGTACCAACTTTGAGCTTCCTATTGACAGCCCAACAAAGAAGCAACATTAGGACCTCCTCAGGGAAAAAGGAGAAGAAGGCCAATGGGGCATTGGCAAGGTTGGAGGAAAATTGCTGGGGAGGTTTCCTACTGGATCAACTTAGCAAAGCTGAAGCTGTGTTTCCCAGGATTCCTTTCCTATACAATTCCAGGTAAAGAGTGGCCACAGGGATTTACTCGAAAGGTGAAAGTAAAGCAGCATCCATTAAGCTCAACATTGTCACAAGGTATGGGTACAACTGCAGCTCATGCACATGGCTGCTGATGTGTCCGCCTCCTTGTTGGTGTGGGGCAGGAGCTGGGTGGCAACTCTTCCAGCTCACACCAGATCTTCTCTTTCAGCTAATTTGAGTTTCAGGCCAGGCACAGGTGTAGCTCCATAAGGAGAGTGCCAGCTTCTTCTGTAGGATGTCCGTGCCGTCCAAGTTAGAGGTTGTGGGAGACAGGTATAGTTTCCAGTTTGTCCTGTGGTTTTGGTTTGTCTTGCTCTATTGTGTTTCATATCTGGATTTTTTTCTTTATTGCCAGCCCTGCTGCCCTACAGCAACAGTATGCCCACTGCCAGACTATAGAGACAAGGGCTTCCTATAGACATTTTTACCAGTTCACAACTGGTAAAAGCCGAATGCCCAGAGAGTCCCTTAATGCATATCACTTGGCATGGTTCTGCTTCCCAGATTGAATCCTGAGTAACAGAGTGTGGCCTGCTGCAATGACCCTGTCTGATTATAAGACATGGGTGGGGGGCAGTGGGAGGAATGCTTTATTTTTTTATTACTTTGGGAAAATCCAGGACATTGCTTACTTTAAAAATTTACAGAGCAGGGACTTCCAGCCAAGATGGAGGCATAGGTAGATACACTGTGTTTCTTTGCACAACCAAAAGAAGGACAACAATAAATTTAAAAACAAAAAACAACCAAAACTGACAGAAAATCAAACTGCATGGAAATCTGACAACCAGGGAATTAAAGAAGAAACATTCATCCAGACCAATAGGAGGGATGGAGATGATGGGCAGAAGGGTAGAGAGGACTCAAGGCAAGGCAGTGGCAGGTGGACCAGGTGAGGCAGCAGCCGGCAGACCAGGCAGTCCCACATTCATGTTCAGATAAACTGGGAGGAACAACTAGGGAGCAAGACAGACCACACAACCCAGGGTTTTAGTGGGGAAATAAAGCCTCAAAATCTCTGACTGTAAACTCCTGTGGGGGTTGAGATGGCAGCAGGAAAAACTCCAGGCCTCACAGGAGAGGCCACTGGAGAGACCCACAGGGTCCTGGAAGTACAACCAAAAGAGGGACAACAACAAATTCACCCACCTGGGAATCAGTGCCAGAAGGGGCCAATTAGACTGTGGATAGCCAGGGGAGTGATTGAAAACCAGCAGACAGTGGAGCAAGCAGCACTGTTCCCTCTCAGATCCCTTCCCCATATACAACATCACAATGGAGCTATGCGGGTTGCTCCACCCTGGTAAACACCTGAGACTCCGCCCCTTACTATATAACAGGCCTGCTCTCTCTCTCTCTCTCTCTCTCTCTCTCTCTCACACACACACACACACACACACACAGGCCCAAATGAAAGAACAGTTCAAAGTTCCAAAAAAATACAACTAAGGGATGAAGAGATAGCCAACCTGTCTGATACACAGTTCAAAACACTGGTTATCAGGATGCTCCAGGGACTCACTGGGTACTTCAACAGCATAAAAAAGACCCAGGCAGCAATGAAGGTTGCATTGTGTGAAATAAAGAAAAATCTACAGGGAACCAATAGTGATGGGAGGGAAACCAGGACTCAAATCAACAGTTTGGACAAGAAGGAAGAAAGAAACAATCACCAGAACAGAATGAAGAAACAAGAATTCAAAAAAATGGAGAGACTTAGGAACCTCCAGGACATCTTTAAACATTCCAACATCTGGATCATAGGGGTGTCAGAAGGAGAAGGGGAAGAACAAGAAATTGAAAACTTATTTGCAAAAATAATGAAGGAGAACTTGCCCAATCTGGCAAAAGAAATAGACTTTCAGGAAGTCCAGGAAGCTCAGAGAGTCCCAAAGAAGTTGGGCCCAAGGAGGAACACACCAAGGCACATCGTAATTACATTAGCCAAGATTAAAGAGAAGGAGAGAATCTAAAAGCAGCAAGAGGAAAGGAGAGAGTTACCTACAAAGGAGTTCCCATCAGACTGCCAGCTGATTTCTCCAAAGAAATCTTGCAGGCAAGAAGGGGCTGGAAAGAAGTATTCCAAGTCATGAAAGGCAAGGGCCTACATTCAAGATGACTCTATCCAGCAAAGCTTTCATTTAGAATGGAAGGGCAGATAAAGTGCTTTCCCAAATAAGATCAAGTTAAAGGAGTTCATCATCACCAAGCCCTTATTTTATGAAATGTTAAAGGAACTTATCTAAGAAAAAGAAGACAATCAAAAATATGAACAGTAAAATGACACCAAACTCACAGCTATTAACCACTGAACCAAAAAAAAAAAAAAATGCTAAACAAACAACTAGAACAGGAACAGATCACAGAAATGGAGATCACATGGAACGTTATCAGTGGGGGAGTGAGGGGGAGGGGGGGAAGGTACAGAGAACAAGTAGCATAAATGGTAGTTAGAAAATAGACAGGGGGAGGTTAAGAACGGTATAGGAAATGTAGAAGCCAAAGGACTTATCTGTATGACCCATGGACATGAACTAAAGGGGGGAATGTGGGTGGCAGGGGGTGTGCAAGGTGAAAGGGAATAAAGGGGGGAAATAGGACAACTGTAATAGCATAATCAGTAAAATATACTTAAAAAATAAAAAATAAATAAAAATAAAAATTTACAGAGCTATCAACAAATAAATGGGTCTTTTTTATTGTTGGGACTTTCTCCCACAAAGTGTTATAAACCACAAACTGTAAAATCTAACAAGTATCTCTTGATAAACATAGCTGCTGAATTTTCTTTTAGTATTTTTCAAACATTCTTGACTTTTAAGTAAATGAAAGAAGTCAATCCACAATCAAAGTATAATATTGGTGTTAATCTCAAAATATTTTTACTTAGTTAAATCCTTTTTCCCGCTCTATAGAAAGCCTTGAGAAATCCCATTTGACAAGGGATATTATTACAGTTTGTAATGGCCAACATCAGGGCAAGACTTTTTTTTTCTCTTTTGTAAAATCAATTTGAGTTATTTACAATGAACTTAAAAACCATGAACTTTAATGAAAAAGCTTGACAGATTTGATGTATGATAGACTAAAGTTTAAAAAAAAAGCTAGAAAAAGATTTTTTCTTTTTGGCTGTGGAATAAAAACATGGTCTAGCCACTCAGAGTTGATTCTAAGAGAGCAGTGAAATAGAGTTCCCCAGTGATTATAAAATATCTACAGAAAACTAGTTAACAAAGGAGATGTAAATGTTTTTCCATCAATGGAATAATGTAGCAGGAGGGGGTTGCATTTCTCCCAACAAACAGAATCGGTTTTGTTGTGTGCAAGCTAGTTACTGATTACATTGCTTATTTTATTCAATTAGAGTAGCTTATAATAACTATTTTTCAGGAGAACCACAAAATAGATAAGATGTGTGACATCCTTGTGGAAGAGTCTAGATTCTGGTCATTTATGGCCTGATGTTCAGGGTGGACATTTTTCAACACATTCCTTCATGCCTGCCAGTGTCTTTGCACCCCAGCTCCTTGCTTTATTAATGCCTTCGAAGTAGTTGTAAGCAGTTTCTCAAACATAATCTTCAACCACGTGTTTACTTTGACTACTGACTGTTGATTTAAAAGGAGCTCCTTTTCAAAGGAAGTTCATCTTTTCCTGTGTCTACAGGCAAGAGAGAATAATTGTGTCATGGCACCCAGCCCCATGTGTTTAGAGCTTTGAAATGATCACAAAATTACTTTTCCCCTTTCATTTATTTTCTTCTTAAATCCTGTTTTACAGTAATCATTCAAATGACTTCACTACATGGTCAGCTAAATAATGGCTTTAGGAGGCTGGCTATTTTAAATAGTGGAGACTAAATAGCCACTTCTCAACCTTTTAAGAAGTGTTTTTTTAACGAACAAGAAAGGCCTGGAATACGAATGAAAATGTGTCGGAAATACAAAGCATTTTTCTAAAACATTTTTATGCAAGAAAATGTAGATTTTATTCCTTGTTTGTAACTTTCTTCAAGACTGTATTTGCAATGATCTCTGTATGAAATAAAGAGGAAAAGAACAAAATAAAAACTAGAAAAGAAAACATCTTTTAAAATTATTAATGACATCTACCTAATGACTTACTAAGTAATATTAAATCAATGACTTTGCAATATAAATATCAAATAAGTTATTGAGTTGGGAGAAACTTTACAGCAAGTTCTATCTATTTCATCAATTCCTTGGCTTTACTAAGTTTATTCTTTGTGATGAGTTCATTATTTGGCTAAATTTAATACTAAACTACAGAAAGATTAAAACTTGACTTAGTCTAAATTAGGCTTGACCTTCCTTTAATTTGGTAGTTTCTGTTCAACAACCTCCCACACCAAACAATGACAATATCAAGCAGCAATGGAGATACTAATTGAGAAGGTACTTCCTGCTTGGGCTCAGGAACAGGAACCATTAATTGCTGAATTGATTCACAAGCACTATGGTGTCTAATGAACCGATAGAGTTTTAAGAGAATTGGTGAACTTTGTCATTTAAAAATTGGGTTAAAAACTTTTCTTAATGCTGCTTTGGAAAATGTCAGGATGTAGAGAGAATGATGGAATTAGAAAATCACCATTTGCCGATAATTGTTTCAGTTCAGATTCATCCATTGACGCTAAAATTCATGGGCAAAAGTAATAACATTAAAAAAAGAATATTTGTGTGGCTTCAAAATATCTCTCCATACCACACTTGTTAATTACAAAAGGGGAAATAGTTAAATTTATAGTAGAGAAACCTGGCTTCCACCTTAACCAAAGCTCAAAGTTAACAACAAAGCAATACAGTGACTCAAGGACACACCGAGGACACAGAATTTTTGTCTTATCATAGTGTGTGACCTGAATCTTGTCATGAAGAAACCAGAAAATTCCAAACTGGGGAACATCAGACAAAATAGATGGCCTGTGCTCTTCAAGAGTGTCATAAAGGACAAAGATCAGCTGAAATAGGTCCCATTAAATGGACACCAAGTTGACATGACAACTAAAGGCAATTCATTATGGAAATTATCATCTGCATTGTATAAAGGGAAACAAAGTCAGAGTGTTTCAGAGCCTTGCCCACAACACCAGCTAATGATGACACAGTCGTCCAATCCACTGAAATCAAACAAAAGACTACAGATCAAAAAGGGCAGAACAAAAATGATTTTTATCAGAGGTAACTCTGTGTCGTGAAAACCTATGAATTTCATGAAACAAAAGTCATGAAATATTGAACAAGAGATTCTCCAATACACAGGCTGACCAGGGGAGTAAAAAAGAAAAGATGCACACAGGTGGGGAGAGACACCAGAGGAATTTTCCAAAGAGCCATCCTATCACCCCTCCACTCGCCCTGTGGCTGCTGTGATGGTCAACCTAGGAGCGAGTGAGGTTTCCATAGCAAACATCATCTCGTAAATAAATGATGTTACATGTATCTTTTAGGGTTTCTGGTTTTGTTTTGTTTTCTCTCTGCATCAAACTCTTTCAGTGGGCATTTTAAAGGAAGTAAGGGTGCCTTGCAAATTCAGGTTTTTGGTATTTTGGAAAACAGATATGCAACATATATTGTTGACATTTATGACACTGAAAATATAAAGTTTGCATAATTATTTTAATTTTAAAACATCCCCAAATTATTTTAAATGATGCAAGACAGCTAATAGTTCTCCAAATAATGTATTAACATAAGATTTCAAGAAATATATAAAAGATTTTAAGATGCAAGTGCCTTTCCCTGATTTCCACACTCTTTTCCATGTGTGCTCTGGTCATCTTCCAGAAGGCGGAGGTCCAGCTGGATTACTTCTCTGCCAACTTCATTCGTATGAGACATGGGGTCGGGGTGCAGGGGGGAAACCATCAATAGCAGCAGAACAATGGTCTTGTTTACCACTGGGCCCCATACCTGCTCTACCTGGAACTGCTCTGTGCCCTTTGTTTTGGAAGTGAGCTTTTCCCCAGGGCCCATTTTCTGCCCTGATAAGGTGCACTTCCCATGTAGCCTTCTCAGTCTAGCTGACATTTTCTGTCTGTTCCTTATACTGCTGCAATTGGTGGTGGGTGACAAGGCTGAACAACAACCCTGTCTCAGCCTAACACTTCGGGCCATTCCTTCTCTCCATGTCCTCAAACTGGTTCATCTCTTGGGCTCCCTTGAAAAGTCCCTGGCTGTGGGAGTCCTGTTTCATACCCTTCATTCTTCTTGGAAGGAGGTATGTTCCTTTCTCCATGATCTGGGTGGCTGAGATCTTATGCTTTGGCCTGCTCTTACTCTATGGGGGGGCTCTTGGGCATGCCCACCCCAGGTCAGGGTAAGCCCTACTTTGGAGACATCTTTACTCGTCTCTGGTGGACTGTCATAACTCTCACCACTATTGGCTATGGAGGTGTCTACCCCCTCTCTGCTCTGGGCCAGCTCACTACTGCTGTCACAGCCACCGTGGGCATGCACACTGGTGTCTTGCTGGTGCACATGCTCCTGGTCCATTTGCAGCACTATTACGCTGTGGCCCTGGCCTGCCAGAAATAGACCTAGTGGGATCCTGTGATGGGCCCATTGGTCAAAAGGGGTGGATTCTACCTTCCTTTCCTTCCTCTTGGCAGTTTTTGGCTACAGATAAGGATTTCTGGCCTTAGATTTGGCATAGAATCCTTGAAGAGTAATCCCAGGCCATGGCAATCTCTGCTAGTCAGTATCAGCTAGCCATGGCCTGAAGGGTAGACTCCTACCAACCCCCACCATTATCAGGGGTAAGGAGAACCTGAAGTAAGAGGCTTAGGGGCAATGCCGGCTAGGCCTCAGCTTCCCACTGCCCCACCCTAGGCTTTTCTCTTAATCCTGAAGTGACCAGGAATGATAGAGTATAGTTCCTCCTGAATTCCTGGATTGGTGCTAAGTCCCCCTCTCAACCAGTTGTCCCCTCATCCCCTCATCCCTGTCCCCCATACCTCCAACTAGACCATAGTTAGCTAGGGGACTTTTAGTGATGGTTGCAGTGAGATATTAACATGATTCACCCGTGGATATCAATGATGATTGGCTGTGGGTATCAATAGCAACTGTCTGTGGATATATGACAGCAATTGGTTATGAGTATTGATGGTATTCAGTACCAGAGGTGTCCAGGAATAGCCAGATTGTAGCATTGATCCCCATACTGGCCCTGGGACACATGCTTCTTGGTGTCATATGGAGGCTTTTGCAGATTCTCAGAGACTCTAAACAGAGGCAGGTCAGCCAGATCTGAACCCAGGAAAGCACTCTAACTCTACAACATCCTCTTCATCCCATTGTATCTTTCCCTACTCCTTCCCTCTTTTCCCATCTCTGTGACTTTTTAAAATAATATTTTAGATATATTATTAATCATCATTAACCACAATATATTAGTCAATATTAACCACATTATCTCAGCCACAATAACACCATATAGTCACTAATAGACACGAAATGTTATTGCTACACATTGCATAAATGGGATTGAGGAAACTGGATTTGTTGGCAAGAGTAGGCAAATGATTTCCTCTTCCAGATTTTTTTACATATTTTGGGGTACACTCATTTACAATTCTTTTTAATTTTTTCCAAACATTTTTCAGTATCCACAACAGGTATACCTCCAATCCTTGCTGCTATTGAATATTCCAGCTTTTCCATGTCCTCTTCTCCCCGCCTTCCTCATTTTTCTACTGTCAGCATGCTCTTCCCTTCTGGCATTTCCTGTGGTGCCAACAACCATATACCTCTCCTGGAACTAGATTCCAGGAGGGAAAGAAGGAACCTTCCTCAGATCTGATTTCAAATGAAGCCACCGAGATGTGTGAGGAAGTGCTCCAGGCAACTGGGCTGAGCAGGGAAGTAGAACAGAACTCTTACTGTTGCTGAAGTTGTGAATATAATTCTGTTTACAAAACTTTTAAATAAAGTATCTTTTGAACTCTCAAAAAATAATTAACCAACTAATTAAAACAGGCCGTGCATAGATAATAATGAGGGTATCTTGAGCTTTTGGACTATGACTAGTTTAATTCTGTGTTTCTGAGGTCCAATGTAAAAATAACACATGAAATATATGTCTTCAATCAGTACTCTTTTACCCTAAACATTTAGCAGTTAAGTTAAAAAGAAAAAAGTTTTTTTTTTTTGAAATTTTGCAAGATAAGGAATTATAGCTCTAGGAATTTGCATGTACAAATATACACAAAACCTTACAGACGGTGGATAAATACATGAAAATTCATTAGCCTGGTATAAAAATTGCATTTCATCTATTTTTATAATGCCCAATGATGAATTTTAAAATGGGTATTATTTTTATTCATTCACTCAACAGCTATTTATGGAGTGCCTACTATGTGGCAAACCTATTCTCATAGAATAGAAAATAGACCATTGATTTGGGCAACATGGAGGTCATTGGTAACCTTGACGAGAGCAGCATCAAGGGAAAGGTGAAGATGAACCCTCATCAGAGAAGTTTCAAGAAGAGGAGGGCAAAGGGATAAAAACTGGGACAGCTATAATAAAATAACAATAAAAAGGAGGGGGAGAAATAGGAGATAGCAAAGTCAGGGCAGTGAGTCTAGGAAACTTGAGATCATTTACAAAGGAAAACCAATATTGAGTTATAGTTGGAAGAAGCATGGAGTCAAGTAATTTTTTTAAGTTGAAGATATTACAGCTTATTTGTAGGTTAAAGGGAGTAGACCAGTAGAGAAAAAGGAATTGATGATGCAAGAGAGAAAGAGGGACATTTCAGAGCCAAGTCCCTAAAAAGGTGAGAGGGAGTAGAATTCTCGTATAAGTGGAGGTGTTGGCTTTAGGAGTAGAGGAAAGGCAGCCTTTGGAGGTACATACAGGGGTCTGCTGAACAATTTGGTAATGGGAAGATGAGGTATTCTTTTAATCTACTACTCCTTTTCGGTGAAATGAAGTATGGAATAAGGTCAATATCTGGGTTGATATATGTATAGGATTGCAGGAGAATGGGTGAAACAGCAGAAATCTATTTTTTAAAAAGATTTTATTTATTTATTTTTAGAGAGGGAAGAAAGGGAGATAGATTGAGAGAGATAAACATCAATGTGCAGTTGCTGGGGGTTATGGCCTGCAACCCAGGTATGTACCCTGGCTGGGAATCGAACCTGTGACACTTTGGTTCGCAGCCCGCGCTCAATCCACTGAGCTATGCCAGCCAGGGCTGCAGAAATCTATTGATAATTTGATAAAGGTATGGAGTGAGATGGCTGGACAGTGCCATTTGTGGTAGTAAATTTAAAGTGAAAACTGCACGGTGTGTACTTTCTTAAAGTCATATTCAGCTGCTAAGATAGTAGTCCAAAGGAGGCATAAATCCAGGGCTAACTACAGTTTGCTTCCCAAGCCCCTGCCCCAATTATATATGCAATTATAAGGGTCTATATAGAGAAGAAATCCAAGGGTCCATACTTCAGAACCTGCCATGAAGGAAAACATTCAGGGTTACCTGACAGGGAAGCACTGTAGAGTAAAGATCCTGCTGGGTTGAAAATGTCAGTGTGGGCCTTATTAGAGCTGGAGGGGAGGAAAGAAGTGAGTGGAAACAGGAGTTAGCAAGCAGTACAGCACTTGGTGAGGACAGGAGAGATCATGGGATGTGAAGGAACTGAGAGGTAAAAGCATTGAATAGACCATTTACTTGGATGTTGGAACAACTCAGAATGATGCAGGAGTTCTTTTGAAAAGAAAAAGTGTCCTGGGAGCCAAATCTTTAATAAACGAGTGGAAGACATGGGGAGATTGGTGGCTGACAATAATAATAAGGAGGGATAGCTGATGACAAAGACTTCTGGAAGGCAAGTCAAAGGAGCTGGGAGGTTGAAACGAAGATGGAAGAAAGAGCTTGGCAGCGTCACGAGGACTGTGTGGTACATGGTGAGCAGTAAAAAAGTCACCAAGAAAAATGGATGAAAACAGTGTCCTTAGAAGAAAGCCAGGTTTCAGGTATAGCAAAGAGGGAACTTAGCAGATTATGAATCAATTTAGTGTGACATGATTGAGCTTTAAAAAATTAAGAGTATATATAATATAATAGACAATGTAAGACCATATCTGAAACTTTTGATGAACATTGTTTTGCAATTTTTTTTGTTTTTGTAGGTGAGTGCGTGTATGTATGTGTATAAGATACAGACAAAAAAGTCATTCTTTACTGTAAGTTGGAGTGGAAAAGGTTTAAAAGCCATGGCATTAGATGATTATAAAACCCTTTGGAAATAAGAATCTTTATCATGATAGATGTCCTGCATGGCTTGGAAATTAGAAGAGAAGTGAGGCACAATGAAACTAATGTTATTGACCTGTAAGCAAAACTGAGTCTGAAGTACCAGGCTCTGATGGCCTGGCCAGGACCTGTTTTTCACCTAGGCCCAAGTTCATGTGTGACATCTTCAGTAATCAATTGAGTAGCACCATCAAAAGGTGATATATAGGCTCCTGGCACCTAATCTCTTGTGCAGAATGGAGGGTGCCTCTTCAGCCCAGGCAGCTGTGTTGGGGGCATGAGGCACACCCAGACCTTAAAGGTTTTATGATCAGGTGCAGGAAGGCTGGTGTAGATTAGCTTAGTCCAAGAACTCTTTGTGGAGAGGTGATTTCAAGAACTGCAAGTGAAATACTCTGTGGTCTTGGCAATACAGAATCCTCAAGGAATGCTTGGCTTGAACCCTTGGCTTCACCAGAATTAATCAAAGAGATAAATATACAGGAATACCTGCAATGTAGATATGAGCTCATTCATTTTCCCAATTATTAAAGTCAAGATATACAAGAGTTCATGCTAATTTTTGATGAACTAGTTGGGTATTTTAGTTCTGTTGATTAGGACAATTAATTCAATATCCACAAACATGAGATTTTTTTAAGTGACACAACTGTTTGGCTTGGCCTGAAACTCTTCCTTCAGCCACAATTATCTCAGCTCACATTCAGTCATGGTCACAAAGAGACACACCAGGACTTGTAAATGATTCAGGGAAAATTTATTCCCAATAATTAAGTTAAAAAAAAAGATTAACATCACCTTTGAATATGAAAGTCAGAACATTATGGAATTTCCTTCTCTTTTTTAAGAGAAGATAATAACCTGACTAGTGATCAGTTTACCCATAAAAATTCTGTAAGAGACAGAAAGTCTAATGACAAGACTAGCTTCTTTCTATTCAGTTGGACGCGTTTATCACCATACATAATAACTCACATTTAGGTAGTCTTCTCTGTGCTCTGTATGGGATATTCACATGTATCATTTCTTTATGTTTTTATGACTACACTCAGTGATAAGCTTCACCGATGACTAAAGTAAGGCTCATACAGGTTCTTCCATCATTCAGTCAGTCTATATGACTGTTCTGTGCCATGTGCCACATGTACGTGTCACATGTCATATGCTAGATGCTGTTCTGTAGCTAACAGAGAGAAGTTGCCGCTGACTTCTCCCCAGCACTCTGCAGAGTGAGCACTTGCCATAACCTCCCCATGAGAACTTGCTGGCTCTGGTTCCAGTGTTCCTCCTCCTGTTACAGAATAGAAAAATCCATCTACCTGGCACTGGAAGAGCCAAACACTCAATACCAAGAACTGCAGTGGGGAAAGATTGTCTATTTTATTGATGAATGGAGCCATCCAGGAAAATAGGAAGATGATGCTCAAGAGCCCACATTCCCTGATGACCTGTAGATTTCAGTTTACACATGGCAAAATCACAAGACAACCTGTGGGTTAGGGGCTCAGGATCTCACTGGGAGCTGATTGGTTGGAGGTGAGGTAAAGGTAATGAATCATTTCCTTAGGTCTTGAGAACAGCTCTGAGTTTTGGTCCTGTGTCCCTCTGTCTGAATTCATGGAAAAGTATATTTCCTTTGCCAGATTAGGGAAGTTCTCCTTCATTATCTTTCCAAATAAGTTCTCAATTTCTTGCTCTTCCTCTTCTCCTTCTGGCACCCCTGTGATTCAGATGTTGGAATGTTTAAAGTGGTCATGGAGGTTCCTAAGCTGCTCCTCATTTTTCTGAATTCCTGTTTCTTCATTCTGTTGCAATTGAATGTGTATTTCTTCCTTCTGCTCCAATCTGTTGATCTGAGTCCCATCCTTCCTTCCCTTTGTTGTTTATTCCTTGTATATTTTTCTTTATTTCACTTCACATAGCTTTCACTTTTTCTTTTATTTTGCAAATGATACTCAACCATTTCTGTGAGCATCCTGATTACCAGTGTTTTGAACTTTACATCTGATAGGTTGGCTATCTCTTTGTTGCTAGTTCTTTTTCTGGAGATTTGATCTGTTCTTTCATTAGGGACATATTTCTTTGTCTCAGAATACCTGTTACGTTGTAAGGGGTGGAGCCTTAGGTATTCACCAGGCAGAGCAACCTACATTGCTGCTATATGATGCTGTATGTGGGGGTGGGGTCAGAGAGGGAATAATGCCTCTTGCTCAGCTCTTGGATGGCTTTCAGACACTTCTGACACCCACAAGCTTTTGGGCCCTTCTGGTGCTGATTCCCAGGTGGATGGGTTTCTATATGTTCTAGGACCCTATGGGTCTCTCCAGCAAACTCTTCTGTGAGGCTGGGAGTTAATCCCACCACCACAACCCCACAGACTTTTTACAGCCCGAGGTTTTGAAGATTTCTTTTCCTGTACTGGCACCCTGAGTTTCGTGGTCTGACCCACTCCCCAATTTTTCCTCTTGGTTTATCCACATGCAAGTGTGAAACCATGGGTTCACCAGCCTCCACCTTGCTTCACGTTTTCTTCACCCCAGCTGCCTGTCTCTGCCCCTCCTACCAGACTGAATGTATATTTCTTCTTTAACTCCTTGATTGTTGGACTTCTATACAGTTCAATTTTCTGGCAGTTGTGGTTATTTTTTGTTTTTAAATTTGTTGTTGCCCTTCTTCTGGTTGTGCAAGGAGGCAAAGTATATCTACCTATGCCTCCATCTTGGCCAGAAGTTCTAAACATTTTTTTAAAATATTATCTTTGGCCTGCCAGAGGTCTGAACCATGTGATAGTCAGGTCCTGGCTACTGTTTTCTGCTGCCTCTGGAGTTGCTGATTATTGAGGGGTAAGCTAGGTCTCTGAGGGGATGAAAAAGAGAGAAAGAAAGAGAGAAAGAATTTCTAGAGATAGAGCTTTAAATTTAATCAAAGTCACAAGGGCCCTAGGTTTCACTATCTCCTTATCTTTTCTGGGAAAACAAAAAATCCTATGATTTTCCTTTGGCTTGCATGGTGTCTTTTTCCCACTATGAAGATGTAAGAGAAAAAATGACTTTTTCTTTCCCACAAACCTCCAAAATGAGCATACACATTAAAATTCTCATTTTTCCAAATTTAGAAATCAGTTTTCTGTGTCAAGAAAATAGGAAAAATTGGGACTTGAATGCTTTTTTGCTTTGGGATTACTATTTTAATCAATTAAATTTTGACTGAATTTGACTATATTGTGATATTTCTGTGCATTAGAGCACTTTAATTCCTCTGTTTCTCTGTGGCCTCCACCCCAGACACTTCCAAGCCATCAGTGTTGCATTTCTAATGGGAAAATGTGCACATAGAGGTCTAAGTCCACACAGAGGCCACGGCAGAGATGCAGGGGTACTAGAGTCAGAGAAAGACAGAGGACTCCAACCTGTGGTCAGACTTTGCTGTAATGCCCAAAAGCATTATAAAAATATTTCAGATGACGGCATGACATAGTGGCTGTTGAACAAGTATTTGGGAGCCCAAATGTTCTCCAAGCTGGAGGACAGTGACTTGCAGTTTTGCATCTATGCTGGGCAGGGACCAGAAAAGGTTGTTAGACACATGCTGATTTGGTTCCATTTTAGCCACTTTCTTCATTTGTGCCTAATTAGTACAAAGTTCCCCAAAGGAGCTAAGGTTCACTGTGGCTTTTCATTCACAGCAAAGGGAGTAGGAGGCGAGAAGCTGGCGAAGGGAAGCCTGACAGCGAATTGTTCCAACTATATCTCTGTTCACTGTGTCAAATACATTCTTGAGGCAGGTGCTTGAATTCACAGGCTCTTTAGAGAGAATTTAGCAGCCCCAGGAATATATTGGTTAAGAAGAAGAAAGGAGGGGTGGTGGGGGGAGCTCACAGCATCAGCTGCTACAAGGGAAAAAGCTAATCGTAGAAACTTCTCTGCCAGAGAGAGAGAGGTGCAGCTGTCAAAGCAATAAGGTAAATGAGTCTCATACTAAAATGGATTTTGTAGGGGAACTGTGTTCTCTGATAAATAGGGGAGATTGAACTCCAGCACCATCCCGCTATTCCTTGGTAATGCCCCATTTGGGCGCTGACTGGGTGGTCTTAAGCCCACTGCCACCCTGGCTTCACCGGCCACACCAATCAAGGCCCCGCAGCTGAGACCCTGGGTGACCTGCCTCAGGAGCCTTTTACAAACTCTGATTCACTCATTTGTGTGGGATGCTTTTTTTGCTACTTTATTTATGGGATTACATAAATGAGCCATTAAAAATGTAAATCTTCAGAACAGTGGAATAATACAAATTTAAACAATAACCCCGGGCGGTACAGTACAGAAACGGGCTATCGCCCCATCGTGACTATGGCAACAATAGGGGGTTAAGGGAAGGACAGAAGAGAGAGAAATAAAGCATCCTGCACTGTGGTAGTCATTGGCACCAGAGAAAGATTAGGGTGTTTTTTTTAAAGGAGTATTAGAACAATAATGAAGATGAGTCATTATAACCAACAAAGGAGCTGGGGCATCCCTCACACAGTGCAAGCCTGGGGACAATCAGGCCACCACAGATTGGAGAAGTTGATCCCACCTCATGGCAAAGTATTTAACCCTTTTGTGGCTTTTTGCAGAAGCAAAGAACCAAAATAAAAGAAAGGGGGAAGTGTTGAGGACAGAATCACTGTCATTTCCTTATCTAGTTGTGATGATTTCAGGGTTATTTTGTTTTTAACTCTGTCTCTTCTTGTGAATGGGGTCCTCCCATCCACAAGACAGGCCAGAAAAGATGCTGCTGTCTTTTTGTGCCGAGCAAGCAGGACATCCTAAAGGGGAGCAGTGGGCCCTTATGACATATGGTAGCCAGTCACCTGGTGACTTGGGAGCAAAGCACAGAAGGAGATACCACTGAGCCTGGCCTGGGAGATGCCAGGAGAGGAGATTTACCCAAGGTCCTCTCTCTGTGCCCATGACACTGGGAGAGGAAGCACATGGTGCACCACAAGCAAACTAGCAGAAAAGACCCAGCAGGGTGAGGAATATGGGTACAGGCAGTTGTAGAAATCTACATAAATAGTCAGCGTACATGCACCCATGTTCACAGCAGCACTCTTCACAGTCACCAAAAGTAAAAGTAGCTCAGTGTCTTTTGAGAGATGCACGGATAAACAGAATGTGGTCTATCCAAACAATGGAATATTATTCAGCCTTAAAAAGGAAGGGCATTTTGATACATGCTACAACATGGATGAACCTTGAAGACATTATGCTAAGTGAAATAAACCAGTCACAAACAGGCAAGAACTGTATGATTCTACTTATATGAGGTTTGTAGAGTGGTCAAATTCACAGATACAGAAGCTAGAATTTAAGAAGTTGAGGGGCTTTTCTCAAAAGCTATAATAAGCTTGTGTGATTAAGTAGAGTGGACACCTTAGGATTTCATACTTGTGCTTAGCAGAGGAAGCCTTCGTAAATGTGAGGCCTAACACAGACCCTGACAGATGAGATCATGGAAGTTGAGATGCTCTGAATTATCAGACACTGGGGATCTCCCCACTCAGCTTTTCCTTAGCATTGGCTACCCAGAACTATAGTGAGCCCCGAGACCCCTCTGCAAAGTTGAAAATCATTGCCCTCTACTAAGGTCCTCATTCTCACCTTTGCCATGACCACACTGCAGCTCTGACACCTAAAGGGTCAGCGTACTGGTGAGGGCTCCATGGTGGATACACAGCATGGTGGGGAGACATGGGTATTCCTGAGAGAACAGGTGCCCCAGAAAGAATAGACTTGCTTCTGAGCCTAGGTGAGACTCTCCCACCCTTCATGCCCAGACAGATAGAAACAGTTAACCTTTCCCACCATTTCCTGTTACAATGACCTCATTAGTATCTATAGCCTGCAGAATCCAGGTAAGATAGGTTCAGTTAAGTATAGCTGCTTCAGGTCAACAAGATCAAACAGGTAAAGGTTTGAGTCCTGGTGTCCTGTGCAGCCGTTCTCTGAGAGCTGCTTATCTTGTTGCCTCTTTGGCTTCTTCCCTACCCTCCCAAATTTACCCTCCACATCCACCTTCCTCAGTGGCTCCTTCCCTCACCACTTTCCTGGAAACCTCCAGCTGCTACCCCAAAGAAGTGGCTTTAAGCTTTTGTAAGGTGTAATCATTTGCTTCCCAAAGCAATCCACGTCAGAGAGAAAATGCCCAATTCATGGCTATTTGAGGAGGCCATGGGGAGGGAAAGTACAGACTGGATGACCCTTTGCATCCCAACTGACTGAGGGCTTCTGATCACAGAATCTGTAAAACTCCAAATCCAATAGAAAGAGTTTATTATAACCCTCCAGATGAGAGACTGTTAACCTTTGCTACATGTTGGAATCATTTAGAAGACATTAAAAAATATTTAGTCCTGGATATGGCCTCCAAAGATCCTGATTTGACTGGCTTAGGGTGCAACCTGTGTGTTCAGAGTTGGCTTAAGCTCTCCCCTAGGTGATATTAATGTGCTTCTGGGGCTGACAATGCTGGTCTAGAGATACTGCAGATAGGTCAAAGTTGTCAGAATCTATACAATGCTTTTATCTTAGATGTCACTGGCCTATCACAGTTTAGGGCATCTGGGAACAGAATTGCAGAGGGATATGCAAAGTATGCAGAATGGGAAAACCCATTTACTTTCTGAGTCAGCTAGGAAATGAGGATGGATGTTGCCTTTATAGCAGGCACTGTGGGTGGACCAAGCAAGACCTGGGTGAGTAACTGTTATGTCCGGAGACAATATCAATGGGGATAAGAGGCAGCCACATGGCTGCTGGAAGGATCCCAGAGAGTCTGAAACAGCAGCATTTCTGGATGGATTCACTGTCTTATTGGTACTTTGCTCAGCCCTGGAGATACAGCAGAAAACGGAAACCTTCCCTCATGGAGCTTAAATTCTAGCAAAGGACACAGATGATACAAGCAATGATCCAAATTATTACTTAAATTACAATTTCTGTAAGTGCTCTGCAGGGTGTTGTGAGGGTATGACACAGGGTTGTGTCTGCGCCTCCCTGAGTCCCCTGTCCAGCCCTCCATCCCATGACCTGGACTCATCCTGAGCACAGAGTGAGATGTATTACATGACACTATAGTCATATGTCAAATTGTCAGCTGACGTGAATTTACAGATTGAGAATTAGGCTCACATAAGTTGATTTCTTTGTTTTGGGAGGGAAATTATCCTTTATTTTTTTATTGATGTATAATTGACATATATTAGTTTCAGGTATACAACATAATGATTTGATATTTGTGTATATTAAAAAATGATTATCACATTAAGTCTAGTTAAACATCCATTACCTCATTTTGTGTTTTTTTTCCACCACTCCCACCCACCCCAGCCATCCCCACCTCCTGCCCTCTATCCTACCCCTCTTTGGCTTTGTCTATGTGTCCTTCATACATGTTCTTTGATGACCTTTCTCCCTTTCCCCCCATTATCTTATCATTTCTCCAATTCACAAATTGGGAAAGCTTTTGGTAATATGATGTTAAAAGTGTAAGGAACTAAAAAAAAAAAGTGTAAGGAACTAATGTCTTCTCTTCTGACTGGTGTGTCTCAGTGGGTTGGGCATTGTTCTGCAAACCTAAAGGTTGCTGGTTCAATTCCCAGTCAGGGCACATGCCTGGGTTGCAGGCTAGGTCGCTGGTAAGGAGCATGTGAGAGGCAGCCAGTCAGTGTTTCTCTCATACCTCAATGTTTCTGTCCCTCTCTTTCTCGCTCCCTTCCCCTCTCTCAGAGCCCTGCAGAGTAACACTGATCTAGCTGGGCTAACTATGTGAATTTGAACTAACAAAAGCAATTACAAAACAACACACCAACAAATTGGGAATAATACTGCTTATCTTAAGTACTTGAAAAGTAAAGAGGCTTTGTTTGGGAATGAGGGGTGTGTGTGTGTGTGTGTGTGTTGGGGTGGGGAGCAGGGAGGACAGGACATGAGAAGTGCAGACAGAGAGAATTAACTGGAGAGGGAAGGCTGGAGCTGGCTTCCCAAGCTCCCCACTGCTCTTGCTGTTTTTCACCTTGGGCCTGGACCTGGGCCTGGGCTGCACACCTACCCATGTTCTGTCTCACCGATGTCCTGGAGGCTTCCCCAGACCCACAGAAATGCAGTCCTGCCCAAGGCTTGGCCATAAAGCCCCATCCAGGAGATGTCTCTGTGTTCACAGGTGATCTTGTGTTACATGGCCCAGAGGGAACCCAGGGGACATGATACATTTTCAAATTGCAGGTAGCAAAAGATTGGCCTACTTTAGGAGTGATCATAGTTAATCTTCAAGCTTTTAAGTGAGGGCAGGAAAGCCAGGTTTAAGAAAATCCAAAGACAGTTTCCTCTTAGTTTCAGAATGTATATTTTTACCTTGTTAGACTTAAAATGTTATATTGGGAGTCTTTTTGAGGGCAGAGACTGTGATTAATTTTATTCTATTAATAAAGTAACCTGTTTATAATAATATGAATGCAATAAATATTTGCTGTGTTATAAACTATATGATTTATTTTGAAAATTTGTGGGGAGAGGAAACTAAGGAATACTTCAACTATCCTGACTTTTTCCCCCAGCATACAGAATCTTTTTAATAACAAGGTAGGATCTGGGGCTAGTTTGTGAAGCCTTGGCTGGCCCATGGGCCTCTTGTGCTCTGGAACTTCTGGCCCTTGGGGCCCTTGGATGTACATAGGGTTTGGTGTGGCCCTGAAGGGTTTCCAGGGCCTGGCAGAAATGCCTGTGCATCTCCTGGCCCTTTCGGGGATCAGAAAGAAAAGCAATGCCACAACCCTTGGGGGAGTCCAGGGCCTGCTGGTCGAAGGTGAGGATCTTGCCCTGGCCTTGAGGACATGGCTTCAGGCAGGGCTGCTCACACAAAGTACACACACCTTCAGTTTGGGCAACTTCTGCCTATGCATGTCACTGGTTATAGTCCCTACAAACAACAGCAATTTTGCCCTCTCAACCAGGAAGCTTCATCCTGTGGATCAATCCATCCAGAAAAGGGACAGAGGTGGCCAGTTGGTGAGACTCATGGACAACCTCTTCAGCACCGCTTAGTTGAAGGAGGAATTGGTTTGTCTGGCCAGAAACCTGTATAGCTTGACCAACACCTTAGGTAGATGTCCATGCTCTTGGGATCCTTGTGCCAAACCTTTCAGTCTTTGTTCAGCACATGTGACAACAGACTCCCGTGAGGGCAGAAAAAGCCTGACTTCTTTATCTACAGGCAGCCTCCCATCCTCTCATACCTTCGTGCTTTTGTACATTTGGGTTAATCCTCCTACAATTCTTTATCATTCCTAGTCACTCTTCCTCCCCAACAATCCAAATTCTAAAGCATAGTCATCCTCTGGTTTCAACTGAGCGTTGTCCTCCCTTCTTCATAGCCAGGCATTTTCCTTATACCTTGAATGCACTCCACTCATTGGTGTCACACTGCTGTGAAATGTGGTCTTGTTTAGCTGTCTACTGCCTGTCTGTTCAGTGAATCTCAGGGCTACTTTTATCTTTTAGCCTCAGTGCCTAGCACTGTGCTTACTATATGCTAATATATATATAATATATACAGAGAGGAATACTTAAGTCTATAAAGTTTCAGCACAAATGAATGAGTGGATAAAGAAATGTCTATTCATTAGCGTATGCACAGTTACAAATTAATTTAAGAATCCCATTCATTCTTAAGTAAATAAGTTATTGGAGAGTTTACATTTTACAAGTGTTGTCCATCTCATGTTAGTGTCAAGTGAATTTTGAATAAGTGAATGAACAGAAGTATTAGGACAATAAAAATCACTAGCACATTGTAGTGTTTACTGTGTGCCAGACTCATTGCTTAAGCACTTAAGATATGGAATGTTTTCTATTTCAGACTTTACACATGACCGTAATCTGGATACACTGTGTGCATGCTTATGCCCCCACACATCTGCTGATGAGTGGAAACTTGTTTGTGTATTGTTGCTTAAATATATTAATATACCTAATCAATTTTTACTAACGTCAAAACCACCATGTAAGTTTAGGTTTTACAGCCTAAATTTATACCTTGTACTGATACAATGACTTTTTCTGTAAAATAGATAACTGCAAAAGAGTTGGAAAACGTGCTGTTGGTCTCAAAGATAGTTTCCTTTGAAATTCATCCTATTCTGCTTTTCATTTTTTAAATTTAAATAATTTTTATTTTAAATAAAACAAAAGTTTATGTCAACTATATTTTCAATTATAGTTGACATACAGTATTATATCAGTTTCAAGTATACATGGCAGTGATTAGACACTATATAACTTACCAAGTGATCACCCCAAAAAATCTGATACCCATTTGACACCATACAAGGTTATTACAATATTATTGACTGTATTCCCTATGCTATACTTTACAACCCGTGACTATTCTGTAACTACCAATTTGTATTTCTTTATCTCTTCACCTTTTTCACCTGTCCCCCCATCACCTCCCATCTGAAAACTATCAAAATGTTCTCTGTATCTATTAGTCTGTTTCTGTTCTGCTTGTTCACTTATTTTGCCCTTTTAGATTCATATGTATTTCTTGTCACTTTATTGTTCATATTTTTATCTTTCTTTTCTTCTTCTTTTTATTTTTTTAAAGACTTTATTTTTAGAGAGAGGGGAAATAAAGGAGAAAGAGAGGGAGAGAACTATCAATGTGCGCTTGCCTTTCATGTGCCCCCTACTGGGGACCTGGCCTGCAACCCAGGGATGTGCCCTGACTGGGAATTGAACCAGCGACTCTTTGGTTCACAGGATGGCACTCAATCCATTCAGCCACACCAGCCAGGGCTCTTCTTTTTAAAGAAAACCTTTTAACATTTCATATAATACTAGTTTGGTAGTGATGAATTCCTTTATCTTTTTCTTGTCAGGGATCCTCCTTATATGTCCTTCTAGTCTGAATGATGGCTTTGCTGGGTAGAGTAATCTTGGTTATAGATCCTGTCCCTTCATCATTTTGAATATTTTTTGCCAATCCCTTCTGGCCTGCAAAGTTTCTGTTGAGAAATCAGCTGACAGTCTTACAAGAGCTCCCTTATAGGTAACTTGCTTTTCTTTTGCTGCTTTAAAGATTCTCTCTTTGTTTTAACTTTTGACTTTTTGATTATGAAATGTCTTTGTGTGGGCCTCTTGGGATTCATCTTATTTGGAACTCTCTGCATTTCCTAGACTTGTATGTCTGCTTCCTTCACCAAGTTAGGTGTTTAATGCTTCCTTCATTATTTTTTCAAATAGTTTTTCAACTTCTTGCTTTCCCTCTTCTCCTTCTGGCACCCCATTGATGTGAATATTGATATGCTTGACGTTGTCCCAGAGGCTCCTTATGCATTTTTTAGATTCTCTTTTCTTTTTGCTGTATGATTGGGTGTTTTTTGCTTCCTTATATTACAAATTGCTGATCTGAATTCTTTGCTTCATCTACCGTACTATTGATTTCCTGTAAATTATTCTTCATTTTAGTTAGTCTACCCTTCATTTCTAACTGGTTCTTTTTTATGGTTTCCACATTTTTTGAACGCTGTTGAAGTTCTTACTAAGTTCATTGCTCATCCTTATAACCAGTGTTTTGAACTCTGTATCTCAGGGTTCTGTATCTAGTAGATCGTTTGTCTCCATTTTGTTTAGTTCTTCTTCTGGAGTTTTTATGTTCTTTCACTTGGGACATCTTTCTTGCCTCCTTATTTTGGCAGCCTCCCTGTGTTTGTTTCTATGTGTTAGGTACAGCTGGTGCATCTCCTAGGCTTAGTAGAGAGGCCTACTGTAGTAGGTATTCTGGAGGGTCCAGTGGCACAGCCTCCCCTATCACCCAAGCTGGGCACTCCAAGTGCAACCCTCCTCCCCTGTGTGGGTTGTGTATACCTTCCTGTTGTAGTTGAGCCTTGATTACTGTTGACACGTCAATGACAGAAATTTAATCCCAGGCCTATCAGCTGCAAGAACTGGCTGTGACCACAAACCACGTACCGTCATGAAGGATCAACTGTGCAGTAGCCCATCCCACAGAGCTGGACTTACTACATCAGGACTCTGGTGCCCATTGAGTCTGTCCCTCAATTGTGTCACTTGTAGAGGTGGTTGGGTGGTGCTCCAATGTGATCTGAAGCTGTCCACTGGGTGTACTTGGCTCTGGGACCTCCCAGGAGGTGTAGTCCAAGGTTAGCCTCTGTCTGTGTTCTTCCCGGGACCACCCAGCAAAAGCTACAAAATGATTTGCAGATGGCTGCTATTTGTGCTGGGCTTAGAGGTGCCCAGGTAGGGCTAAGCTGTGAACCAAGGTCAACTGCTGCTAATGCCAGGGTTCGGGCCACTTAGGGAGAGTTATGGGGCTTGCTATTGTTAGATACTCCTTGTCTGAGAGATTTTAGGAAGGTCTAAAGTATGAACCAAGACAGGCCATTCATATGGAAAAGCCACTGGAAACAGCTTGGGTGGGCCTGCAGGTGGAGTGAGGAGGTGGTCTCAGGAAATCACCTGGGTAGAGGAAACACTGTTAGCCAGGTTGAGGGAGACTCAGACATGACTCTTGCCTGTCCACTCTTTATGGGAGGTTCCTCAGAAAAGGAACAATGGCTTCTGCAGCATTTTATCTGGCAGAAAGCTGCACTGCACACCCCCACCACCACCAAGCTCTCACCCTGATGCCGGACAATTCCATTTTTCCCAGTGTGTCCCTGATGTTTTTCAAACTGCCCCAGTGCTGGAACTCAGAGGGAGTGAGTCAGAGTAAATCAGTGTGTGGGATCTATAAGAGGAACTGCCTAGGACTCCAGAAGCCTTCCATCTCACTCAGCCACAATCCATGCTGGGTTTTATGGTCAGAAGTTATGGAGAGTTCCCTTTCTGACACTGGAACCCTGGGCTGGGGAGCCTGGTGTGGGGCTGGAACCCCTCGCTCCTCTGGTGGAACATCCACAGCCAATATATCACTCTCAATTTTCAATCTGCCACACATGAATGTGGGACTAGCTTTCTGAGTCTCAGCCCCTACTACCAGTCTCAGTGTGGCTTCTTTAAATCTCTAGTTCTAGGACTTCCATTCAGCTGATTTCAGGTGGTTTCAAATGATGGTTTTTCTGTGGTTCAGTTGTAATTTTGATATGGTATTGGAGGATGTAAATACCACATTTACCTATGCCACCATCTTAACTCGAAATCATCATTCTCATTTTCTACCAATTGGGGTAAAAGAGGGAAAATGGAATAACTTGTCCAAACTTCATGACTAGAGACAGATATTTTGTCTAAATGTTTTTACATGTTGAGAGAAATTGAAACTTCTAGATTATAAAAATCACCCTTTCAGACTCTTTTTATTTTTCAATTAGAGGGGCATTTTTAAGTGACATTGAATTAACAGGGTCAAATTCTTGTTGTTAGTTGAATGATTTGCAAATTGGCAATTAGGCTCAAACAGGTGGATTTTTTTATTGCTTCTCCAGTCTCAAGTTGAGCTA
The DNA here is from genome assembly GCF_004126475.2 of Phyllostomus discolor. Classification (NCBI taxonomy): domain Eukaryota; kingdom Metazoa; phylum Chordata; class Mammalia; order Chiroptera; family Phyllostomidae; genus Phyllostomus; species Phyllostomus discolor. Next base: position 111,702,399 of record NC_040904.2, read on the forward strand.
GAAAACTTTTGGTGACATGATATGGAAAAGTGGTATCTTCTGCCAGAGTTTAGTGAGCTGGAGGAGGAGGAGTATGATGGTGATGACAATGGTGATGATGGTGATGGTGATAGTGATGATGGTGATGATAATGATGACAAAGAAGAAGAAAGAGGTGGAGGAGAAAGAGAAGAGCTACCAATCTAGCTGTTGTTCACACACCACCAGCATTTACTGGTTAACATTGTGATAACACTGATCATTTTTCTTAACACTAACAACATTGTGAAACTGCAGAGTAGTCTGGAAGCATTGCCATTTGGTCTTTTGAGCTGAATCAGGCATTTTCACCTGCATAATGCCTTGCAGTTTTGTTCGTTTTTCTGGGCCCTGAGCACTTGGCAAGCAGCACAACAACTCAGAGCTGTAGTTTTTCAATGACTTCAGACAGAAGGTTCTGCCCAAGACTCTCTGCCCCTTCCCCACTGAGAAACTTGGATTGATGTTTTTAGTTGTTTATCCAAAATGAATAAACAAAACCTGGTGACAACATTGCCTCTTCTTTCATTTTGCTTGCTATTTTGAGGCAATCAACATTTTTAAAGTTACCATCAATTCATCTTCTATATTTTGCCTTCTTAAAAAAAAAAAACAACTAAAGCCCACTAACTAGTTTAAAAGAGATGATACGAACAAAGCAGGCTTTTTCCTCCTCATGAACTGTGTATATAATTACTTGAATCATGTTGAATTTCACCCATATGCTGGGGAAGGGTAAAAAAAACAGCAAAAATAACTACTGTGAATTCAAACTGCAAATGAATGGAACCGGCCTCATTCATAAATGTCATACGAAGCTTTGGTTAAAAAGGCAAGTCTGTCATTCCAGGGACAGCAGCTGTTGTTATGTTGAACAAAATGGATACAAATGGGTATTATTTTAAAGTGAAATGCTTAATTTCAGGCCTAACAAGCACACTGTCCTCTGTGGAACCCTGTGTCACACGAGCCACGATATCCAGTAGAGGGCTTGATTGCACAGGAAATCAAGCTCACAGGCTGCGGCCGGGGGGACCAGCAAACACACTGGCAATGTTTGAGTTACTATGGCAATCACAAAATAGGAAGGCCTTTTCTTCTTTTCCCCATCTCTGCATGCAGCCACAGCCTGCTCCTGAATAGGCCACATCTGCAAAAAGTTTTAACACGGTACTCAGATAAAGAAAAGGATCCCAAAAATGGGCACTGACCCGTCTCAAAAAATGTTGCAAATTTTACATACAAGAATTGGGGAGCCAGGCCACTTTGCACAGGTTATGTCATAATGCAAACACAAAGGGATAAAAGCGCATGAAGGCTTTGGCTGTCAGATATTGAGAGGAGGGAACAGCAGAAGTAAATGACAGCTTAAATGCAGATGTAAGGAGAAAAGTCAAAGATGGGTGACAGAAAGTTACTGGTCAATGAATAAGGGAGAAATTTCAAACACAAAAAAAAACAGACAAAAGGGTAAAATACAATAAAATCCATCTATAGAGATTTACTGAGAAAACCCCCCAAAGCATATTTAGCAAATCTTAGAACTATGAGACCCTGTGAAACCAACACATGGCTCTTTAGACGGGGTCTTTGTAGACTTTTCGCATCCCACCACTGTTTCCATGCAACTTACCAACAGGCTGAGGATGTTTTCAGACAATGGTGGAAGCCCTTGGGAACTGATATTTAGATATAGCTTCAAAAATGTATATTTCCTGATTTAAAAAATACACACACACACAGGGAGAGAGACAGGTATAGATAAATGATCCTTGGTAACAACCCTTCCTTGGAATCGGGGGGGGGGGGCTGGCTCACACTAATTCCTAAGGCATTGGTTTAGATGAAGAAGGCTCTCTCCCTACCCCTTACTTCCCTACACATATTTTTAAAATCTGACATTTAGTCAGATTTTATTTGAGTCTCCTCATCTCTCCCAGGTTTAAAAGTGATCAGCAGTTTTCTGGAATGAGCCTACCTGCCCATGCCCTTGGCATGAAGGAGACCATCATTAGGCTTTAGAAGAATGTGGTTCATTCCCCCTCATGGCAAGTTCAATCTACCACCCCTCTACTGAGGGGATGCATTCCCTCTTGAAAAATCCAAGTGTCAAAAAGAAGCAAAAATAGTGAAATTAATCATTACTTCTTTTAACTTAAAGAGCTATTCATGGCATGAAAGCAGTTGGAATAGACTTGGGTGGGTAGTGAACTAAGAAGTCGCCATTTGCAAGAGTTGAAACTCAGAGAGAAGAATGCTTTTAAATAGCATGAACTCACCACAAAAAGTCCACAGGGCTGAAAGGCATCCAGAATCCAGTAAAACTGACACTACATTTCACATTCATTGACTCTTGTTCCTTTGGGGGAGTTTTCATATGAAGAGAAAGAGACAATGGAAGACAATAGTGCTACCTTATCAAAGTTCATTCATGCAGCTATTTCAAATACTTTAAACTGCTTGTCAATAGGTCTTGCAAGTCTCTAAGATTCTAAACGTTCTGTCACATTTGTGTACTAACCACTTAAAGTTCTGCTAAAGCTTTGTGACCTGGACTGCCTCCCCTTTCTGTGGGTCAAAATGCAAGGCGAAGCCATTGTGTTAAACGGCCTTCATTAAATTCATTGATTTGACCTGTATTTTAAAGACCAAAAGTCAAATGGAATGGGAAGTTAAAGTTCCCATACAAAGTCCTCTCCTGGGCAGATCTGGCTCCCTCAAACTATCCGGTATGCAGAGGGCATTTTAGGACTGTTTGAAGTCAGTCTTGCAGCTAGACAAGCTTTTTGGGAAAAAGTTGGGGTTTGTTTTTTAATGTTATGCAAAGATGAAACAAATGCTAAGGCTGAAGGAAGTGGTTGTCTTGAACTTGATTTTCTTCTTGAAGAGGTAACTTTGTCCCCTTCTACAAGCAGCCTCACAAGGCTGCAGCTGAGGCTGCCTTGCCATTCCACCAGGGGTGCCTGCTTCTGCTCAGAGCTCTCTGAGGGTGAATTGTCACCCTTAGGCATTTTTGGACTTGAAATGAGCTTGAATTTCCTTTTGGACATATTGAGAAATGTTGGCATTTCTTAAAGCCCTATCTTTTGGGGGCTGAGGGTTTTATGGCAAAAAAATGGTCACAAACAGTACTCCTTTTTGTGTGGGGAGGCAAGGGAAGAAGAGGAATTGCCTAATAAAAAGCCAGAAAAGTGCCCTTCAGCTATTAGTCCACTACCCTGCTATTTCTTTCTTTCACTTTTCCATTTTGAGCCTTAATCATTCTCCCATGTTTTCCATTTGAAAGAAGTAGAAAAACCATCCATTCATTTCTTTGTAGAAAAACAGCACAGATCAAACTACTGATACCACTTACTAAATACCAGATATTATTTCCCCACTAATTCTGTCAACACAATTGAGCCAGGAGAGAGGATACCAATGGGATGTGGTTAAGGAGGCAGAACCTCAAGGAGATGAGGTACTCTGAGGAAAGCAGCATTGAGTGAACCCCAGAAGGTTCTATGTCTAACTGAGAAAATACAAAAAGCCCAGGAGTTGAACATACTTACAGAAATCTCAGAACTGCTGGGACAGAGTTCTCGAAAGTCACTGACAACTATCTTTGCTCCCAGAAAGCTCCTTCTTAATTGTTGGTAGGTACTATGACAGCATCATTGTTGCGGGAGCTATTGTTATCCTCACTTTATAAATAAGGAGATCGAGAGTCAAAGGTCAAATAATTTTCCAAGGTCACATAGCAAAAAGATGGCAAAATAGAATCTAGATCTATGTGATCATAAAGCCCCCACTCGGAGCAAAACTTTGTGTAAATTCCTTCCAATGACTGGTTGCTATGAATCTGTGAAACTAACAGAGAGGTGTGAAAGAATACGTTAAATTAAGTGTTGGTAAACACTAATAGGGGTTATTGTTGTAAGATAAGAGGTATTTTCCTGATGTAAAATTACATCTCTCAGGAAAGATGTAAGTAGAAGTCATGAGGCTAGGCCAAGAAAATGAACTGTTAACTCTATGCTCACCCTCATAGAAATCACACCCAGATAAGTACGCCCCTTCTGCATGCTGTCCCCAGAGTATGTTCCCTAAGCCTGAGACAGGGGATAGAAAGATGAATCAGGAAGGGCATGATCACACCCACCATCCCATGCCTCCTACTCTGTCTATTCAGCTATACTTAACTGAGGATTGTGGTCTCTTGGGACAAAACCTGTATTAATATTTAATGTCTCTGGAAAGTTACTACCTTTCATTATATTTTTTCTGCAGATCATATTTTTTCCTGGAACAGAATTTTGAGTTCAATATCTGTCTCTTAGAGGTGAGGACATTAGAGCTTGGAGACCTTTGAGTCTTAGTTTATTGTCTTCTGTGGTAAGCATATGACCTTGTGTTAAAAGGCAATTTTTTCCCTGCCTGCAGCTGAACTTTTAACATAAAGAAGGAATCTTTGCATTTTTTACCATCCTTTTTATTATTGTTGTTATTAATTATTAATTCAAGAAACCCAGGGCCCAAGCTGTCTCCCCCTCAGTTCCAGAGGGGTCAGCTGTCACTCTAGTGGGCACAACAGCAAGACTGCCCCAGTAGGGCTGGAGGACAAAGCATGAGACATTTGAGAAGTTCTACCCCAAGACCCACACTGGGCATTTGCCCTCCCCAATCACAAAAGAAGACTGGAGGTTTGTTTTCTGAAGAGTACCTGTGGACAAAAAGACTTGAGACTGTGCCCTTCAAGGAACAGAAAGATTAGGCAATTATGGGCTTAATGCATGCCCAATCCTGAAACAGCCCCTGTTCCTGTCCCCACCCCAGCCTTACCAGCAACATTTTCCATCTGGCTCCCAGAACCAGAGCAGCCAGACTCTTATCCTCCATGAACAAAACTGGGAAATCTTTCAGCCCAAGAGACACACACACAAAAAAGATACTGACATTGGAGATTCTTCAACAGTAAACCCACCAAGACCACTGTGTAGTGAAGCTCAAAGTCAACCAGCTCACTCATTACAGCCAGAGTTTCCAAACAGCTCTATAGACCCAACTCTAAAATACTAGCAGACAACAAGGATTAATAGATATCTGACAACCACGAAAATAAGAAGGCATTTTGAATAAAACAGAGATCAAGAATAGAGAGGAATTCCACAAATTTATCTGAGAATAAATAATAAACAAGCTGACAAGACCCTTGCCCTCATGGAGTATACATGTTAAACCCCTATTGAAATAATCCAGGAGGGATTATTGGCCGGCTGGTCAAGGTGGAGGCAGGGAACATAGGGAAAGAAGATCAGATTTTGGCCATAATTTTAGGGTGGGGCTAATAGAATTTGCTGACAAGTTACATGTAGAATATGAAAGAGAGGAATTAATGAGTTATGGGTGACTCCATGAGAAGAAAGAAGATTAGAAAATGGTTTGATACCTATAAAATTTGACATGCTTATTACACATTCAGGCAGAAATGTCATTAAGCAAATGGATGTATGAGTCTGGAGTAAGGGAGAAGTCCAGGCTAGAGAAAATTGAGGAATCATTCTTTCTTCTCTACTTTCCCATGCCCTGCTGTCTGAATCTGCTAAGGACATTGATCTACCCTATGGTGAACTTGGAAGTAGAAAATACAGAGCACCCAATTGCTATGATGATGTCCTGCTGGGTACCCAGTACCTGATCCATACTAGGGGGCTGCCAGGTACCTTGTAGGAAGCCGTGGCCTTCTGTAAATTCACAGGGAGAATGACACCACTCCCTTCTTCTTGGAACCTTCATCTAACAGTGACAATATTGCCCTTTCCTTACACAAATAATTTTGTGCTTGCACCTTAGTTTTCAAAACTAAACCAATATATACTTTGGAATACATACATAGACATTGAAACATCAGAAAAGCAAGGACATGATTAACCTAAAAGTCAGGATATGAATAACTTTGGAAGGAGAGAGAAGCAGGCAATTGGGAAAGAGCACAAGGTACTGGCCATTTTCTGGTTCTTAATCTGGGTGAAAGGCATCTTGGCAAATAAGTTCAACACATGACTTCAGGGCAGACGCAAATATTCAGCCTACATTATCTCATCATTTGCTCCTGTTATCCTTTATATCTCTCAATAAAATTGGTAGTTTATTATTTTTCATATAAATCCTAAGATTATACAGAGGTAGTGGGTGTGTGTGTGTTGGGGGAAAGTTTATTTCTGACATAAGGTATGTTTTCTTCTCATTATATGCTCTAATTGATTATTTTTAATATAAAACACTCCCCCCACGCCCTCAGCTGGTGTGGCTTATGCCTGTGTTGTGGGCCAGATCCCCAGTTGAGGGTATGTGAGAGGCAACTGATTGAAGTTTCTCTCCCACATGTTTCTCTCCCGCTCTTTCTCTTTCTCATCCCCTCTCTCTAAAATTAAATAAAATCTCTAAAACACTACTTGTTTTTATATTTATCTTATATCATGTCACCTACCTGAATTATTTTGATAGTTTTTCTATTTTTGAATTTTCTAAGTGAAAATTACCTTATCTACATAGAGAACATTTTTCTTCTCTTTTCTACTAATTCTATTTTTGTTTCCAGGGCTGCCATGAACAGACACACAGGCATAATCACACAATTCCAAAAGCATCATTCTCATAGATTTATATGAATATATTTCTTGTAGTTGTGCAATACAGTGTGTTGGCAATTTCCAACTTTCCAATTGTGTTGGCCAGAAATTTCAGAATAGTGTTAAATAATAACATACCTTTGCTTATTATTTTTTATTTTGATTCCTTTAGTGTTTCACTATTGGGAATATTTTGATGGGAGTTTGAGCAGGTATGTAATCATTGGTTAACATTAATCTAGGGCTTTTCCACATGTATGACCTATACCTTTTATAGCTTAACCCAGTCATTCATGTCATTATCTCCCTTCAACCTTGGGTCATGCCTTAGTTTTTTAGATCCACCACTGTGTCCCCATCCAAGATCTTGACTAAAATTGTTGAATAGGTTATGGCATTATTTGTTACCAGAAACTACCTTCTATTCCTTTCAAGTGGATTTTGTTGTTTTTACCTACCTGGCATTTGCTTTTCCTTCTTTTCTAACAATATTATACATACTGATAAGATCATACAACCCATTCTACACATGAGAAAAATTAAAGCCTGGACAGAAAAGTTAAGAAATATATCTAGGATCAGTGCCAGTGGGAACTGGCATGCCCACGTTCAGCTGACCGATATAAATAAAGGGGACTGATGATCCCCATTGATGACCTGCATGAGAGGCCTGCCTTAGTCCATTCAGGCAGCTATAATAAAAACAACACAGACCAAGTGGTTTATAGTCAACGGACATTTATTTTCAACAGTTCTGGGACTGGAAGTCCAAGATGAGGGTGCTGGTTCTGGAGAGGGCTCTCTCCCAGGTTGCAGGGAGCTGACCTTTTTTTGTCCTCATGTGTCAGAGAGCAGAAAGAGGAAGCAAGCTCTCTGTGACCCCTGTTCATGATTCCACCCTCCTGAGTTCATGTAATCCTAGTTAGCCCACCTCCTAACACCATTGCATTAGGAATTTGAGCTTAAACATGTGAATTTGGAGGGGGGGACACAAACATTCAGTCCATAGGCCCCAAATAAACAGATCAGTTTTATTTGTTAAATAGTATAGGAAAAATTCATAAGGATTGGTGACAGAAAAAAATCTCTGTTGTAAGGGGAATGATAGATATAACACGCATTAGAATGCTAAAAGAAAATTTGAGTAATTAAAAATGTATGTATTATTCTCTTTTTAAGATATGTGATTATTCTCTCCTAAGATCCTTAACGATGTATGTTCTCTGTGGAATGGAGCAGCTCAGGGCCTCAGCATCATCTGACACAAGCTCCATCCAGGAGCTTTAGCACTTGAACCAAAACTGCTGCTTATCTAGTGTCTTGGCAAAGGTACACAAGACTCTAGTGTACCTGTAGTGCACCCTGGACTCTAAATACACTTTGAATGCACCTGCCTCCTGGGATAACTGGGGAATCCTTCTCAGCTTCAAATCAAAGCAAACAAACTTCATATTTCTCTCTATCCCTATCACCTATTGCTACCAGATAAGATGCAGTAGATTTAACACCCGGAAACAATAACCCTTGTAAGTAAATAACCCAGAATAAGTGGCTCCTATGAGTGTGTCCTGCTCAGTCTTAGTCCAGCTAAGTGTAAAATCTATGCACATTTGGGTCTTTCTGGATTTTTTTCTCTAAATGTGATAAATGGAGAAGCCTAAGGACAAAGAGACTCTATGATGCCATCAACAAATACTACACCCCCCTTGTATAAAGACAACACAAAACACAAACACTGCTCCCATGGCCACTGACTTCTCCTTTGAACTGTCTTCTGCTTGTTAGGCACTGAGGATCCTGTCAATAAAAGCTGTTAGGGCTCAGACAGTGGAGTTCCCTAGAATAAAGCATTGAAGGGAGAAGTAGGCTGGAATTTGCTTGCTTTTTCCCTTTCTGGACCTATCATATGAAGATCCTGGTGAGCTGTCTAGTTGTAGCCAGCCTCCTATCAGCAATAAAAAGGAAGAAGAAGCTAGGCTCAGTCCTTGCCAGGGCCATCACCTCTATCGTTTCTGCTAGATCAGAAACTGTTTCATCTGTCACTCACACAGTCTTCTCAGGACATTCCCTGCATAGGGCAGAACCATGGGAGATCCCCATGCTCTAGAGTTTGGCTTCTCCAGGTCCTGAATTTACAAGTAGAACAAGGGGTGACCATAGAAAAACTTGATTTCATTTTAGTAACCTGGATCTCATCTCTTAGAACCACAAAGCATGTCCATCCTTCTACATGGATCTCCACTGTGGTGTGGTGCCATTACTGCTCCTGGGGAAGAGAGGGAGATTTCCCTTCTAAGCGGAATCAATTCCTTTAAAGACAGGGTGGCTTGTGCTAAAGTCCAAGGGTCATTTCCCAGCTTCCCTTGTGCCAGTTTTTGATTTTTCAAGACAAACATGTTCTGTGGTACCTTGCAACTTTGGTTGAGAGACACACAATTTGGGAGATGGGGCTTGGCAACTCCCAAACTCTTAAGGCCAGCAGATTTGCCTCAGTGTGGTGACATCTGCCACCAAAGCCAGTACAAGGATCCAATTGCTAACTTACATTTTTCTACAGGCTTGTAGAACTGTGTCCTTATTGTCCTCCTTCTCCAGAATTGGCTTTGTTAACTGCAAAAATTCAAGAGGTCTCCCTGTGCTCCATGTGTTTGAGGCCCCACAACAGCCTTTTGCTCTAAATGCCACCTGCTGTCACTTGTTCCATCTGGGCCTATTTTTCCAGGTTCACTTCCTTAAGTACCCTCTTCCACTGACTTCAGCAGCCTCTTAACACCAACATACTTGCCACAGTTTGTTTTTTCTTCCTGAAGGATTTGGAAGTATTTTCATAGTTATAACATGAAAGTCTCTGCCTCTCTTCACACTGCCATAGACCTAGTTGCAATTGTAGGTCACTGGTGAGTTTGAACCACAGATGACTTGGGACTTCATGTTCACTGGCAAAAAGGTATGTTTTAGCCACAGCTCAAATCCTTTTCTCTGTGAACAAGCCTTGAACTTCTGGAAAAATAGCCCCACACTTTGATCCTCTGTGGCTTCCACCAAGAGCTGGGGACCACTGATAAGTAAGTAGCTGGTCCTTCCCCCACCCCACTGCCATTCCAAAAGCATCTTCCAGAGCTGTAGGAGCTGGGGTGCTGGAGCAAGCAAATGTTATCAGCCTGAGTAGACCCTCTTTTCTTGTTTGAATAAAAATCACACTTTCTTTGGACACTTGATATGTGCTTCCAAAGTTCTATGGAGTCCCTTTCAAAATTTCTAACACCTTCTTTGGGATATTTCTATAATATACCACTTGAAAAACTTGTGCCACACTAGTTTGCACATGCTGGCCTTTATGTCTGATGCAGTGAGAACTGAAAAATGGGTTCTGTTAGTGCTTCTAAAGCATTTCCAACATTCCTTCCTACACTGAGGTGGTGCTCCGGCCACATCACCTACAGCCTGGCTAGGAAGTGTCTTGACCCTCCGTAAGACACCATCCAGGTGATTCACTAAGTGAATGTAGGGCTAATGGAAGGTGAATTGCTGAGGAGCTTCAAAAAGGCAATTCAAATTTCCTTGGGAAAAGAGAAACTCACAGGAGATTTTAAAGTGTTATCAACACTTTTTTCTTACTCCTGGACTGATATCAGAATAAGCTGCTACCTAACTAGGACACTTTCACTGACTAACTTTCATGTCTAACACAACAGTGACTCTGGTCCTTCTGAGCAGTGGCTGAGTCCTCTTGCCACCCTTCCATTTCTTGTTTTGCAAGCCACCCAGGAAAAGAATGTCTCAAGCATCTCTCCCTCAAACGTTAGCTTGCTTCACCCCCTATACTCAGTTTCTGCTCCCACCACCTGGCATTGCTTCCTGAAGGGTAAACTTGCTTCAGGTTTTAGTGGAAGTAGAGGTGCCCTGTGGTGAATGCTCTACCATGCATTATGTCCTTTACTATTTACAATAGGCCTGTGAGGTAGTAATAAGATCATTCCCCTTTTGTAGAAAACAAAACTGATGCTCAGACAGGTTAAACAATTTCCCAAGGTCACCAAATATCAATTAATGATGGTGGGACACAAATCCTGGGCAACTGCCTATGAAGTCTGTACACTTAACAACATGGCTATGGGATGTTTCTCTGCCTTCAAAAGTGAACCCCTGTCCCTTTGGGCCAACCCCTTAGCTAATGTCAACTCTACCATCTTTGTCAGCATCTTTTGCCAACACCGCCACCCACTCACCTCTACAACCAGTGCCAACGACTCTTTCAATAGCAAGGAAGACTTTCCTACACCAGGGTTTCCTTATACTTGCACTATTAACATCAGGGATTGAGTAAGTCTTTGCTGTGGGGGCCTATCCTGTGCCCTATAGGAAATTTGGCAGCATTCCTGGCCTCTATCCAGCAGCATCCCTTATCCCCCCAAATATTCCCACACACTGTCACATGCTGCTGGGAGGAGTGGTGTGGGGAGGCTGGCAAAATCACTTCTGGTTGAGAACCTCTGCCCTGGGGTACTCATTCTGCCAGTTCTCTCCCTGCTTTTGAGCTAAAGTTCCTGAGAAACTAAGGTCTCTGCTGCAAAGCCTGTCCCCACTATGGCGCTCTAAAACACTCTCTGGTGGACAAGTGCCTGAGCAGGCTTCCTCTCCCGATCACTGTCCTGCGTGCTCCATGATGTACAGCTCCTTCTTGGGGAACTCAGATGGCCCCAGTGGAATTAGTTCAACTATTGGCCAGGCTCCATTTCAAGTCAGTGTGCACCTGAATTCCCCACTGCACTCCCCCTTCCTCCCTCCTCCCTCACCGCAGCCTTCCAAGAGCGAAATTCCTTCCCCCTTGGTACAACTTGGTACAACTGGTAGATTCAGAATCCTCCAGCTCACCCTGCCCTGCCCTCTAGAAAGCTGGCTTACTTGTCCTCAGCGGGCTGTGAAGAATTATCTGAGATCTTTCCTCCGTTTTCATTTTTCCTTTGGCACACAGTGGAGAGCAATTCCTGTCTTGGCACCAGTGCCCACTGACTATCTCAAGGGAAGCTAGCTCAAGGTCTCTAGGGTCTGCCTACTCTTTCTCTACTCAGTTCTTGAGGAATCTAAAAGTAAAGAGTGAGGAGCATCAACATTTTCTTCTCTCTCTTCCTTAAAATCAATTGAACCTTTCTTTTTAATTATTTATAATGCTCATTATATAAAGGGTGCTTTACAAATGTTAACTTATTAACTCTGGCAGCCACTTTTACCCCTAAATGATGAGGTAGGTGCTTGCTCCAAATGAGACACCTGAAAGTCCCTTCCCTCACCCTGGTTGGAGTGGCTCACTTGATTGGAGTGTCCTCCTGTAACTGAAAGTTCTCGAGTTGGGTTCCTGGTCAGAGCACATGCCCAGGTTCAGTCTTAGGTTGGGGCACATGTGAGAGGCAACCAATTGCTGTTGCACTCTCACACTGATGTTTCTCTCCCTTTCTCTCTCCCTCATTTCCCCTCTCTCTCCTTCCACCCTCTCTCAATAAACATGTCTTCAAGTGAAGATTTAAAAAAAGAAGCCCCTTCCCTTGGGTTTGGGATTAGAATCATCAAGTGTTTGGGTCTTCTCTCCTCGTGCCTGGACCTCTGACATACCAATATGGCAGCCTTCGGACGCTATGTGTTACACTCCGCACACCGCGGCAACAGAGGAAGCCAGTGCACTCTTTCCCAGCACGTTCCCAAGGCCAGGGTGCGTCCTTGCCTCTGGGACCCCTGACCCCCTCCTGGATCTTTACAATAACCTCTCGTGCTTTGCCTAATGCAGTTTAAGTTTTTTTTTATATTTGGAAAAGAGTGGGATAATGCTTGTTACTGCAAGCCAATGTACAGACATTCTAGTGAAGAGAAACTTTTATTGTCACTCACATGGAATAAATGTTCACACTGCCACTGTCAAGAGACCCTTACAGTTACATGTAAAATAAACACTTAGACATAAATCAGGATGCATTTCATGAGAGCTGATTCCTGGTGCTCTCCCTTTCTCTTTTAGGTGGGAGTAGAGAAGAAGTTAGAACTGAAACTCTGGGGTGGGGAGCTGGCTAGTAAGCCAGGCTCACCCTGTTGGGGAGACCAGGCCTGGGGCCTCACTCCAGGCCTGATGGTAGGGGGAAGGTGATCAGTGAGGTCAGGAAAAGGTGAACCTCATGGCCAAAGGCCATGTAGCTATCAGTGCCCAGGGATCAGCACCCAGGGCAGGGAAGGGTCCAAAGTACAGAGTCAATAAACAAGAACAAGCCCCAGTCATTGGAAAAACTACTTCAGTACAAGGCATTCAACATTCTCAGACATGAAATGGTTTTTATGTATTCTATCCTACTTGCTTTCAGGTCAGAAAATCAGAGCAGATCACGAGTAATCCTGAGTTGATCCATTAGAGCCAACAGCTAGCATCAGTTGTTTGGAAAAGAGAACTCCTATAATCAGAAAGGAGTTCTGATATGGGCTGGGCCAAGGAGATGCCTGACCAAGCTCGTGGGTGGACTCTGAGGGCTTGGCTCCACGAAAAACCCTTGTCTCATTCCCCTTCCGTATTGTCCAGTCCAATCATGTTCTTATTCTTTGACATTTGGTGTTTTATGCGTTTATTCATCCAACACTTATTGGGTGTCTACTATGTGCCAGGTATCTGTGGGCATCAAAATAAGATGGAAGGACACCAGTTATTTTCATATCAACCCATTTTCATTGAACTGGGAGGTATTTATTCTTAAATATTGAAAGAGGGTGTTCATTTAACAATGATAACAATAGCTGCCGTTTATTTGGCCCTCCTTATGTTTCTGGCCCTGTGCTAAGCCCTTTCTGTGTCTTACCACACTGCAGATGCACAAGCACCCTGAGGAAAAGTACTGTTATCTCCATCTTACATCCAAGGACGTTAAGGTACAGAGGAAGGCTAACTTACCCAAGGTCACACAGCTAGTGATGGATTTGAATGCAGACAGCCTGACCCCACAGCCTGTGCCATACCTTATTATTCCAAAGGTCATGATAAGGTATGAGTGTCACTTGGATCAGAACGAGCCCTCCATTGAAAGGGACTAGGTGGGGACAAACTCTGGACTCCCCTAGAGGGCCCAACCTTCAAGATTTGGGCAAAAACCAATGGAAATGCCAAGCTGGGCACCTCGGTGGCTGATTGTTTGGGCTCTCTTTAGAGGAGATAGAGTGCGTGGGCAATCAATCCATCATGGGCTGACTGCGGCGCCGGCTGCTGGCTCTCCATGCCTATGCTTGTCTCCATCAACATCATCCAGTTTTTAAACTTTTCCTAATTAAGAAAGGTTCCCACCAGCAACAGCAAAAATCCTCACCACCTCTTTCATTATCTCAGCTTTTCTTCCCCTTAATTACTATTGAGTTCCTGGTTGATTAAATTAGTTTGCTGAGGTCCTTTCTGAAATCTTGGGGAAATTATCTAAAAATCATGAAATCAATTCCCTTACGCTGTTTTAATCTTTTATGCCCCAGGCTCAAAGAAGGATGGGCAGACAAGTGCAGGCCCTCTGAGAAGTGTGCAGCCCTACACTGCTTGCCAGCCTTCTAGGGCCTTTGTGGACCATCTGGGTCAATTTCCTTCCAAGTAAATGAAATGCAAATAAAAATTCCAGCAGTTTTTCAGCTGCCGGCTGCCCAGCTGATTAGCATGACAGAGCCTGGGAGATGAGGCCTGACCCGGTGCACTTCCCCTCATCTCATTAAGTTGTAACTCCACCGCCGCTGTATTCATGGTGTTTATTGACGCTGAAAGGCGTCTTTATCCAAAACTAGCTAAATTCACATTCAGAGTTTTTACTTGGAAGTCTTGCCTACTGCAGCATCCACATGAAAGTGAACCTATTGTGGCGGGTCCATGTGTCCCGCTGATTCTGAAACAAGCTGGAGGTTTCCCAAAAATGTTGATTTCACAAGTTTGTCTCCTTCCACCCTCCTCCCCCAGCTGCCAAGTGCACAGGGGTGCTCAGGGCAGGAAGAGGTAGGTGAGCGTGGGAGGAATTCCTAACTTCAAGTTCGCCGGCTGCTGGAAAGTGAGGTCCATAAGGGGCTTTGGGTCTAGATGAGTCCCCCACCTGCAGGTACTAAAAGCTGCCACAGCTCACAGCATTTGTGAAAATCTTATTTACTGGGGACTAGCTTCGCAGAGACCTCTGGCCGGCTGCAACGTTCACCAGATCACATCTACGGGACCTCTGCCTTCGACAAAGCATTGGAAGGGCAGTGTCTCTCTACCTGTGCCCTTTAACCACGTTATGAACACGTGGTTAATGACAGCAGCCTGGATTTCCTGTGCGGTCCTCACAGTCTGATGACTTGGACATTTGCACACTATGGACCATTATTCGCTTACTACCCAGGCTGGGAGGTCAGGTCCCAGGACCTGGTGACCTTTTGCCCGTTTTGTCTGATAGAATGCCTGCAGAAGGCATACCCTGCTTCACCGAAGACAAGGGATGTTTATCTTTGGAAAATGAGAATGAGGTTCAAGTAGAGGAGGAAGTTATCATTATTTGCAATTCTCTAGTTGTCCCCCAAAATAAAAAAAATAAAGTCAAACCTTATTTCTCTGACCTTGTTGGAATGATAGCCAGGGAGAGAGCTTTGAAACTGAGATGAATGAATGATCTGGGTGATGAGTGACTTTTTTTACATGAAAGCAAAGCCTGAAGCTTTCTATACATTCTGATTAGCATTTAGCAAACTGGGTATACATGGATTTCTTTAGGCAGATGGGCTGGTGTCCTTCAACACATGCCGGAGACCACCAGCAATCCAGAAAACGTTATTTTAGCAAGTAAACAACACTGGACCTGTTTCAGGGCTTCACCACTCTACAAAGCTATCTTAATCTTTTGTTCACAGGATCTGTGCTATGTGTCATAATACTTAACCATCTCCATTAAAATTTTCCTATATTCTGTTTTCTTTTAGGTCCAGTTTAATAACTCAGCAAGTTGGTCACTTTGTAGGTTGGCTTGGATTTCCCTGACTGTAGATGAAAACATTTTGTTTCCTCTTCTGCTGGCCAAGAGGAGAGGGTGAGTGAAGCAAGGACTGAGGGTAAGTGACCACCCATAGGGACTGTGTGGAAGGCTCTCAGATTTGCTCAGCTTGCTCAGCTACAGATCCCAGCTAATCCCATCAGGTTTGTCTCTGGACAGCAGCGAGGAAGAGTCCCAGGTGAGACTGCGGTAGGAGATAAGGAATGGCCGAGGCCAGGCCACTTCAGTGAGGGCTGCACTGCCATGCAACCTCAGGACTCAGAGTCAAGATAATGTCTGCCAAACGAGTGCAGAAATTATATTGAGGGACGGTACGGGAGTGAGATTGCCTGCCTGACCAAGAGGAAGCTGCTGCCTACCAGAAACTAGCCAAACCCATAATATTAAAGGCACCATTTTATAAAGGTGCCATCTGATGACACACTGTCTCCTTCATTCCAAACAGTGACCCTGCAAGTTATGTGTTGCAGCCCCATTTCAGAAAGCAGAGAACTGAGGCTCAGAGAGCTGCGTGTTGCCTGCAACCACGCAGGTAATCACTGCTTCGGGAGCTGAGGTTGGAAGCAGCTGCTCACTAACCCCAGAGTCCCTATTCTTTCTAATGTACTTTCCTGTCTCTTCCACACCATATATGCCATACATTTTCCATTTCTGATTCAAATGGGGGGCAATTATATTTCTCAAAGAAATACAACCATGAACCATGGGTGTTATACACAGACATTTAGCAGCCCTGTGGGAATCTCTTTGATGCTGCCTGTCACAGGCTGTCAGGGCTGCCTGACACATTGTCTGCCCAGCCATTTCCACTGAGTGTTGCAGCACCCGCAGTGGGGATGTGGGGCTGGCCCAGTGTCTCAGGGCTACAGTCTGGGCTTTGGCTCTTCCCATCTGCCCTGTAATCCAGGCTATACTGGGACCCAGCCGGCCAGGCCACAGCTCTACTGCCCTCAGTCACCTGATGCCCTCTCACTTCCAGGCCCGTGGGAGGTGACCATGGAGTGCTGTAGGCTGACTGCTCTCCCCACAGTGGATCTGTGAGAGTCATCACCTGTTATGTCCTTGAAGGCCAGAATCAACTTTGCCCCAGTTTTGATTGTACAAAACAATAGAGTATCGAGGATAAGTTTTCCAGGTTATCCTACACAGATAATAAGGTAGTAACAGTGAGAGGCTGACTAGATACCAGGCACCATATTAAATATGGTACAACCATCTCCTGCTTTAAATAAGTCAAAGTAATCACTCCTGGGTCCATCACCAATGGATACATGGTCTCCCTTGCTCCATAAAGTACAGTCCACAAACCAACAGCATCTGGTCATCTAGATGTTTGTTAGAAAAGTAGATTCTTGAACCCCTCCCCAGTTCTACCAAATTTAAATCTGCATTCCAAGTTGCTTGGACGTCCCAGTTGCTTGGACACCCAGATGTCCAGGTGATTCCTATGTGCCTTAGAACGTGAGAAGCACTGGTAGAGGGGTCTTTTTAAGACCATGATAAAGAAAGGAGTATGGATTTTTCTCCGCAGGGTTTATTCAAATGAAATTATATGCAAATTTTTGGTATCAAAATAAGTAACCACAGAAAATGAATGTACTATAATCAAATAAGGATCTCTACAAAAGATGTTTTCCTTTAGGGAACTGGCAAGACAGCAAAGGTATTTGATATAGACCCTGCTAAAATTCTACCAAGCAATTAAGAAGTATACTATTTTCAAACTAACTTGTTAAAATATAATTTGATGGGGAGATGAGAAAAGGCTGCTTCCTGACATTTGCCAGGCCATGAACATTGCATCCAAGGGGATGACAATCAGGGACTTAAAGACCTGGTTTCACTATTTGGCTTAAATTCCAGGTTAGAAAGTTCCCCATATCTCTCTATGTTCCCTTCTCCCTATGGCCTACTATTCACCCCATGCCAACCTCCCCTTCAGGGTCCCAATACCAACCCAGAAAACCTCCAGTCCTCCTCCCACTAAGTGCTCCAGGGCACAAAATATATTCTCCCTCCTACTTCTACTCCCATCCAAACTCCTGTTTGGCAGCAATGCAAATCTCAATTAAGTATTGAGGAAATATCAGGCTCACTAAACTAATTCACTCTAAGGTGTGAATGATTGATAGTTCCATAAACATCCCATAGCTATTTGCATTTTAAAAGATCTTCTTTGACCTACTGAATTTCTATTTTCATGCATTTCAAGCTAGAAAAATAGAGATTTTTTTTTAAAACCACATAAGTAACTTGGAACCTATCATATCAAAGGTCAGGTCTTCTCATTTGTAATCACTCCATTGGCTTAGTTAAAACCATTGAACCTGCCTCATTCTCACTGCCTCATGCCTAGTACTATGCTGGGTCCTGCCTTGGCCAAAACAACCTAATGAGATCAGCAAGTTCTCTGCACTTGATCCCTGAAAGTCTAGAACTAGACGAAGTGCCCATCTTGTGTGCCCATCTTGCCTCACTCTATCCTTGCCTGAACTAGACAGAAAGTTCCTCAGCAAGCAGTTGGTCTGCACGGAAGCCACTTCTTTGCTGGAATTTAGCAAGATGAGAAATGAGACGATCTCTGACTCTTATAAGCCTTCCTGCTGCATACCCTCCACCTTCCCATAGATTCTGCCAAGGTCCCTTAACCCTCTGAACTGTGGGTTGAGTTCCATCCGCTGCCAGAAGTCTGGGCTCTGGGTTAGGGAATGAAAGAACACTGAAGAACAGCACTCCATGGAGTGTTTCATCATCGCTATCATTCCAGTTACTGAGTGTTTCCTGACTGACAAGCATTATGTTAAGGACTTAATCTTTACATCAAACCTACCTTGGAAATATTTTCCCTGTTTTACAGGTGACAAAAGTGAGATTCAGAGAAGTTGTAACTCACCCAAGGTACCACAGCTAGTAAGTGTAGAGCCACAGATCAATTCTAGATCTAACTCCCAAATCCCAGCTCTTCTCTGTAATATACATTATAGTGTGTGCAGTAAAAGGAACATCATAATCTCGAGTCCCTTCATAATCAGGCCAACTTCTCCATCAGGCACAGTGCGCACAGCATCTGGGCCCGCAGTGCTTTCAGGGGCCCACGAAAATGTCTCAGTCACTTTTAAAGCCAAAAGAAACAATTAGCTGTTAGCTTGAAAAAGGTTTTAATAAACAGGGTGGGGCAAAAATAGGTTTACAGTTGTGAGTACACAAAACAGTTTATTCTTGTATTATTATTTATTTACTATTATATTGTTTTTCATATGGACAGTTATAAGCCTACTTTTGCCCCATCCTGTAGATTAGAATATTCACCTTCATGCTGACACAGTCATAGAGTAGAATTTCAATGGTTTTTATGGAAGAAGAGACCCATGAAGGCCAAAGTGTCGTACAGCCCATGAAAGTCCTAATGCAGCCCTGCTCTGAGGTAACCTCCTCCAGCAATTTCTGCTGCTCTGCCACCTGCATCACTGTCAACTTTAGGAGCAACCTCACAAGAGGGATTGATATTATTATCGTTAGTATCAGAGGAACAGAGGAACACAGAAGCTGAGCAATTCTCTGAGTCCTGAGGTCAGAGGCTGCCTGACTGGCCTGACCATGACCTGGCAGACTGATGGAGCAGCGGTCAATGGCTCTCAAGTCAGTCTGCACATTACATCTCCGGGGTGGAGACAAATGGTGTGCTCCCCTTCCCCAACTCCCCATAAGTTTTGCCCTATGCTATGATCCCCAGGCTAAGTCTCACAGTCATCAAATTTCAGATGATATAGGATGAGGTAAACGGCTCTTCGCCAGCAGAGCTGACCCAGTAGCAGATCAGAAATGCTTTCTGCCCTTTCAAGATGCTGGCACAGGTGAACACTGGCCATCCAAGCCAGGTGAAGCCCCACCACAGGGGCCCCATGGAATTCCCTGTGCTTCGGCTTTCTTCTGGGATAATTTCTTTGATGGCGCCAGCGGCCTGGCAGTTGCCTTTGAGAACGCTTGGCCAACATGAAGGAATTTTCGTGCAAACAATAAACTCTGTCCTGGAGAGAGCCAACTTTAGCCCAAACCATTCATCTTGTATTCCTTTCTCTCTCCCTTTCTTTAACTTAAAAGGTACTGCTGAAAGTTAAGAATGGCAGAGTCAGTGGTGTATAATAAGAAATGTTGAAATAAGGGTGGTGTGGCCACACTGGCTCACTAACACAAACAGTCACATAAAATATGCACGCACTACGTCCCAGTTTACATGCCAGCAAGTAATTGTAAGTCAGGATTTTGCAAATTGAATAATATGTTTAGTTTGACAATGGGTTGGCTTTTTACCAGAATTCAAAGATGATTCCTTTTGCAAGTTAAAGTACTTTTTGTAGTATTCATAACCTTGGCTATATTAATGTATTTAATAAGCTTGGATTTTAGTATATCAGGTTTTCTCTAAGTAGAACACAGATTATTTGTTAGTTTCTGAAGTTCAAATCTGGACTCTAACCATAACAGCAATATAATGTAGTAGAATGGAGTTCATGGAAAATTTTTTTAAACCTACCAAACAGCCCTAACTGGTGTGGCTCAGGTCATTGGAGCATTGTCCTGTAAACGTAAGGTCGCAGGTTCCACTCCTGGGCAGGGCACATACTTAGGTTGCAGGTTCTGTCCCTCCTTGGAGCATGTATGAAAGGCAACCAGTCAATGTTTCTCTCTTACATCTCTCTCTCCTTGTCTCTCTCTCTCTCCCCACTTTTCCCTCTCTCTAAAATCAATAAGCATGTCCTGAGGTAAGGATTTTTTTAAAAAACCACAAAACTATCTCAGGGATACAAATTAAGAGCTTCAAGGAAATGTATTAAGAATTGTTAAATACAATGATTAAAATCAAAATAAAATAAAATTTAAAAAAAAGAATTGTTAAGTAACAACAACTACAAACAGCCAAGGCCAGCATCCTGTACTTGGGAAGGATAATAACATCCCTGACATGTTTCCTGAGAGATATGTTGCTTTTAAGTTGTTTTTCCACAGGTCTAGCACCTGGGCGCATCCTCTCCATTTTGAAAACAGAATCACATTTCTTCAGGAGTTGAGAGCGGCCTGTGCTACAGTGATAAAGACAGTTTTTTTTTTTTAAAGAATATAATCCCCTGCCAGATTACCTGAGTTCATTGATTCATCTGACAAATTTTACTGGTCACCAACAAATTATCAAGTGCTCTGAAAGACAGACTAGTCCATGCCCTTCTGTAGATTACATTCTAGAGGGGCACTGAGTATCTATAACCAGACTGGCCATTAAGACAGTTTCATAGACTTGGGATTCATTGACCTTTAGCTAGAGAGTAATATAAAAAGCCATTCGAGAGAGTTTGGGGCTGGTGAGAAAGATGGTAGAACTTTCTGGAGACAGGCAAAGGCAGTTTGTTCTCTAGTTGGTAATTTTTGCTTCCTGATACATAATATGTGCTTTTATTATTAATAACTCTTCGAAGCATCCATCCTCTGCATTTTATAAAACACTAAACTGAAATTTGATATTAAATTTTGTCATAAAAGTCACACAGTTGTGGAGCCAAGATTCAAACTCAGGCCTGACTGATCTTAAAGGCGAATTGCCTTTAAATTGTTTTCCCTACTAGCTTTTATTTTTTTATTTTTATCATAGTTATATATAGATATAGTTTAATGAATAAACGTATTTCTACAAGGCTAAAGATATACCCTGTGCCCTTCCTCCTCATTTCCCCTTCCTTAAATGTAACCATTTTATTCTTTTTTTAAAAGATTTTATTTATTTATTTTTAGAGAGAGGGGAAGGGAGAGAAAAAGAGGGAGAGAAACATTGATGTGATAGAAAAACATCAATTGGTTGCCTCTCACATGATCCCAACAGGAGACCTGGCCTACAACTCAGGCATGTGCCCTTACCAGGAATTGAACCAGCAACCTTTCGGTCTGTGAGAAGATGTCCAACCTACTGAGCTACACCATTCAGGATCCACTGTAATTCTTTTAGGTGATTTATTTTATATGGATATTCCTATCATGAAATATCATGATCATATATTGCTACTTGATTTTTCACTTTTAGGCATTTTCAACTGACTTCCCACTTAGGAATATAAAGATTTAACTCTATTTCTTTCTATTCTCCCAATATAGTGCTTTTAAACACTTCAGCTACAAAAATTTGTTTACTTGTTATGACAAGGCAGAAAGGTCAAGTGAGGAGTTTGGCAAATCCTCTTCTCAAACACAATGACATAACTAGCAAAAATGGTCAAAAAGAACCATCTCAGGATGTTGGAAATCAATCCAAGGCATGAAAATTTGAGAAATAGTTATTCAAGAAAGAAACTTGAATAAAAACAATGGGACTCTGATATTTTAGCCTAAGTTGATCCCATCCATCTACTACCTACTCCTCCTCCCCTTCTACCCCAGCTCCCATTTGGTAATTCTATCAGGACAGGGCAGGCCATATAAACCAGCAGCTTCACCAGCATAAGGAGCTGAAACCCTCATGTCCTGGGTATTGTCAGAAATACCAGTGATGGGAAAAGGCAACTTGCAACTAGCCTGAGGTTGGGGCAAAAACAGTCTGTGAGACTAGCCAGACCCATGGAAACTACAATTGCCTCAATAATCTCTCACATATTTGGCAGTCTGGAAAAGCTGCTGCACACATTCACAAAGAGAAACCACAGAGCACCCTAGCTAGCCACACATCCTGGCTGGACACAAGGCCTTGCACACACACAGAGGAGACACACAGGGAGCTGGTGAAAAGCAAAATTCAGAGGAGACTTGAAAATGACCTGAATTTTTAGGGTATTCCCCTCCAACCCCTGTACAGTTCTATCAGCAAAAAATAGAATTCTTGCTGCTTTAAAATATTTGAGCACAATCTCTGATTAATCGTTGGTAGACTACTAAGTGACAATGACACAGAAATGATCCTAGGAAGCCAGGATTAAAAATAAAAACAAGAACTAGCAAATATAGTAAAACTGACAAGAGACATCAGCAGCTGCACACAACGAGGGAAAAAGACTCCTTGAAATTAGTCTAGGTGAGTCGCTAAACCAACAAACAAAAACACAGTAATAAAGGCTCACTGGAACTTTAAGAAAACATAATCAGTCAGGAGGGTCTGTGGGAGGAGCTAGGGCTTATGCAAGTTCTCATATGCCTTATGGAAGTTGCTATGTAATTACAAGAACCTTACACATAAGAAACTTACAGGAAGAACTCTGTTTGTAGTAAAGCTCTATGGTTCTAACTTCTCTTCCCCTTAACTTCCTTTCCCTTATATAAATACTTCTTCATCTTGGTATGCAAGCCAAAGTATGCTGTAGCTTGCCATGTCTTCATGCAATGAGTTGCAACCCCTTCTTTTTCCAAAATAAATATTTTATGGTGACAAAACACTTAGTCAATATTTTTTCAATTGATAGCAGTAATGACAACAACTTCTGAAGGAGGTTTGGAATAGAATCTGAATCTAGAATTGCTATAATATATAATCTGAAATACTTAATTTTCAACAAACTATTAAGACTTTTTTGGGTGGTAAGAAATCAGTCAATCTGAAACTCTGAAACATCTGAAACTCTCTGAGGAGTTTCAGATGTTAAATTCACAAGCAAAGATTTCAAAGCAGTTACTATAAATATGGTCAAATAACTAACAGAAATCACATTTAAAGAATTAAAGGAAAGTATGATGGCAATGACTTATCAACAAGAGAACACCAACTTAGAGCTAGAACTTAGAGAAAATGAAACAAATGGAAAAATCTGGATTGAAAAGAGAAATAACTGTAGCTGAAAAATGAAAGCTTCAACAGAAAACCTGAAATGACAGAAGAAAGAATCAGTGAAGATAAGTCAATAGAAATTATCCAATCTGAAAAGCATAAAAAAATAGAGGAAAATGAACAGAGCCTCAAAGACCTGTGGGACACCATTGAACATAACGATACTTGCAGTTACAGAAAGAGAGAAGGGGGGGGGGCAAAGGTTTTTGAAGAAATGATGGCTAAAAAATTTCTAAATTTGATGGAAAACATTAACTATCCATCCAAGAAGCTTAATGAACATTACTATCACATGGAAGCTCTACTTATAGCTAAACCATGCAATAAATTATAATTCCCTTTTATTTCTGCACAACTTTTAGGTTTCCTGGTGTTAGTAATTTTTTCCATTTGCCTAGAATATTTCTTGTTCTTATTATGAATTCAACCCCCAACTCTCTACCCCTTGTTAAATCTCTTCTCAAGATATTCAGTTGCCTAAATGGTTTACACATTTCGTCTTTCTGGGAAACCCTTTTCTACAGCCTCTGCCTTGCTCCAATAAGGAAGTGCTGTTCTCCAGGACTTGTATATAGCTGTCTTCTTAGGGTCTCTTTTTGTCACTTCCCTGAGGAGTCCCTTCTCTTTTTTCTTCTGTTGGACCTCCTGCTCCTGTAGCTCCTTATGTTCCTCTTACTTGATGTACTCTCTTGTTTTGGTAGAACACATTCTCCTGTAGTTGTCCAAGAAAGGTTGCATAAGAAGTAAAATTCTTGAGACTTGGCATATCTGAAAATGTATTTATTCTGCACTCACAGTTGATTGAGAACTTGGTTGATACAGAATCTAGATTGGAAATATTTTTCCTTCAGAATTTAAAGTCATCATCTCATTAATCTTCTACTTTCCAGTGTTGCTATGAAAAGTTCAAAGCCATGCTGATTCTAAAATTTCTTACTGATGTTCCCTGGTATGGGTCTTATTTATTTATTTATTTGTTTATTTTTGCACTTAGTATGCCCTTTCATTATATAATCTCATCTTTCTATTTATGACTTCATGTCATCCCATTTCTCTGTTCTCTCTTTGAGTAATATCTGTTGCCTGGATATGGAATCTCCTGGGCAGGGCCTCCAATTGCCCAATATTTTATTTTCTCTTTTTTGTACTTGATTTTTTGTTCTATTTTCTTGGAGGTTTTCTCAAATTTATCTCCAAATCCTTTTATCTAGTTTTTCACTATACTATCTTATCTTTTATTTCTAAGAATTTTGCTGTTGTTCTCAGTTCTGTTTTCAATAGCAATCTGGTCTTTTTTAAAAAAGAAAGATTTTATTTATTTACTTTTAGGGAGAGGAAAAGGGAATGAGAAAGAGGAGAGAAACATGTCAGAGATACATGAATCAGTTGCCTCTCACATGCCCTCACCTAGGGACCTGGCCCACAACCCAGGCATGTGCCCTGACTGGGAATGGAACCAGTGATCTTTCCTCGGTTTGCAGGTAGGCACTCCCTCCACTGAGCCACACCAGCCAGGGTGCAATCTGGTCTTGTTTCATGCCTACAGTGCTTCTAATAGTCTTTCTGATGATACTAATTGCACTTTGGAAGTTTTTAACTCCCTACATAGTTCTTATATATCCAAGTTTTGTTGATATTCTTTTTTTCCATTTGTGGTTTTGGCCTCTGTCTTTCATGTTAGAGTCCTTTTCTCAGCATTCTGATTATTTCTTGTTTATATATGAGTAGAAACTGAAAAGCTGATTAGAGCCTATCAGCATTGTTGAAGGTGTAAAATCTCAGCCTCCTATGTTGGACTATTTTGTTTGTGAGGCCACTAATGTCAATTTCTTTGTGTTTTAGTGCTGGCCAGAGTCCCTAGGAAAGGTTCTTCAAATATCCTGTTAGAGAGTCAATTCTTGTCCACAAGTATTTTTGCATTTCAGCTCTTTGTCTACAGTAGAGTACTCTTGACTTTGTGTGGACCTGCTGCCTCCAGTCTGGACATGCTCTGAATAATCAGCCTCCAGCTACGCTTTCCAATATTTTTCATTGCTTTAGGTAAACTCATATCAACCGGGTATCATTTCCCTTCTGCTTACAGGACTTCTTTTAACATTCTTGTAGTATGGCCTATTAGTGATGAATTCTGTCAGCTTTTGTATCTCTAAAAAAAAAGCCTTTATTTCAGCTTTGTTTTTGAAAGATGTTTTTTTTACCATGTATAGATTTAGAGACTAAAAGATTTTTTTCTTTTAATATTTTAAATATGTTGTCTACCATCTTCTCACTTGCATTATTTTCTGTGAGAAAATCTCTGTCATCCTTATTTTATCTGTCTGACTATGGCTTCTTTCTCTGGTTTTCTCTTTATCATTGGTTTTGAGCCATTTGATTATGAAGTGCTTTGGTGTCATTCGTTTTGTGTTTGTTTTTTGAACATTAAAAGTTTAAAACCTTTAATTTGATAAAACCTATGACCAAAATCACTTGATATGATTAAACTTATGCTGACTCTTCAATAGGAGAAATAGATCCTTCATCATCCAAGTATTTGTATCAAGGACTATCAAGGTCTTCTTTTTCTAAATCTTCACCAACATTCATCTGTTTAATGGGCTCCTTGAGGTAGTAGTCATACTTCAGTTTTTTAAGGTAGATGAAAAATCCTCCTACCACTGCTTGCTCAAAGGTTAACATTTTTCTCCAAGGTAATGGCTTTCTTTCAACCTCTAATTTTAAAAGTGGGAGTCGAGGTCTTTTACCTTTAAATTGTCTATTTATTTGTGACCTAGTGTTTTCCCTTCCTTTTGATCTTCCCCTTGGTCTTCCTATTGGCTTATATTTCCTCTATTAAAGTGTCTTTCTTTTAAAAAATATCTTTCAAAATAGCTTTTAAAGTCAATGGTCTTGGTTCTAAAAATGAGTCACTGGGTGAATCTCTTGACTGAACACTTTCAGGTGAACAAATTTTCTAACAGGATTTCTTTGCCTCCATTTAGGTGAGTAAGGAACACACTGAGTTTTAAATAAGCTGTTACCAGAGGCAGAGTTCTCACCTTGATTTTCAATTTCCATAGTTGAATCAGATACTGTTATGTAATCCAGAGAATTCATTCCTGACATGTATTCTCCAAGTCCCTCTAAAAATGGTTATTCATAACTTGTTCTTTGCTTTCACCAAATTTCCTTTCAGGTTAGCTGACAGCTTACAACAAGTTCCAGCTCAGTATGGACCTCATACTGAGGTCTCAGATGAGTACTCAGATGTGTACTCTCTGCCCGCAGCCAGAGGTTTGCATCTAACAACCTCCCAGCGTCAGCATTCAGGACAGGTGACAACTGCTTTCCTCTGCAACTGGGCGAAAGGAAAGATGGGGCCAGCTGTTCAACCCAGCTAACAGTGGTCAAAATCTTGTGATAACAACTTAGCTCCCAAAAGACAGTCAGAGGTGGGAGCATGGGGCACCTGGCATGAGGGTGGAGAGTAGGGGGCAGGGAGTGCCATTGTGGTATCCAGGGAGGGAGGACTGTATTTCATGTTTCTTGTACTTGGGTTTCATTAGATTTTATGGACGTGTGGGTTAATTGTATTAAACAAATTTGGGGGATTTTTAGCATTGTTTCTTCAAGTATTTCTTAAGAAATTCCAATTATGTGTATATTAGACCACTTAAATTTTTCCTTCAACTCATTGAAGCTCTGTTCAGCTTTTCAATTTTTTTTATTTTTCTCTGTTTCCTTTTAGTTTCCACTGCTATCTCTTCTAGTTTACTAATCTTTTCTCTAAACCAACTAATTTGCCATTAATCCTATCCAGTGTATTTTCCTTTTGGACATTGACATTTTGATTTGCTTTTGTTTTGTTTTGTTTTGTTTTATCTCTTTCATGTCTCCACTTAACTTTTTGAGTTATGGAACACAATTATAATGACCATTTTAATATGCTTTTCTATTAATTTTAATATTTGCATCCAACTACAGCTTAATGTAATTTCCTTTATTACATGCCTGGAGAATAGTGGGATTTCCCAACCTGGCTTGTTCCCTGGTGGGAACAAGTACTATTCCCTGCCCTGTGTAGGCACTGGGCACCGTGACCTCTTATCTTTTGGATAGTTCTTTTCCCATCATTATGTAGTTTCCTTACATGCATAGTTGATCATTATTTACCCAAATAGTTCAGGGGGATTCTCTGCAAATTTTCAGATCCTTTCCCTGTGCCATTTTACCTGCTCCATTACTCACTTCTGTGAACTCCTGCTACTTTGGTCTCCCCAGACTTGCATCTCTGTCTTCTCAACTCAGGAGTCCATAGAGCTCCACCTGGGTACTCTTTGCCTGTCCTGTGGCCTCAATACTCTCTTATGGTAGTAATTTGGGACAATAATCAGGCTCACATCATTTTTTAATAATATTTTTGATTTTAGAGAAAGGAAGGTCACAAGAGAGAAAAACATTAATATGATAGAGAAACATTGATTGGTTGCCTCCCATACACTCCCTGACCAGGGATCCAACCTGCAACCTTGTCATGTGGCCCTGACCCATAATCAAACCCCCAACCTTTTAGTATATGGGATAATGCTTAAACTGAGCCACATTGGTCAGGTCTCACCTCATTTTTTGTGTGTGTGATTGGTTTGTTTCTCTCAGGGATCACTGTCTTTCATTACCAAATGTCCAGTAGGTACATGATGCCTATTCTTTGAAAAGAAGGGTAAGAAGAATAGAGAATGCAAGGGGTAGAGAGAAAGAAGGTGTCCTGTTCCCCTTGGAGCAGCATTTCCATGAAAGGTAACTGAGGGGAAAGGGAGATCTTAGTGATGGAAATTCTCTGGTTCTCAATTTTCTTATCTGTGAAATAAGAAGAACGATGCTAACTGTAGGACAGTTCTAAGGGCTGCAGGAGCTCACACATTGTGGACACTCACTAGGTGCTGTGGTTCCTGTTGGAATTGATGATGACATAAGTCTTGAGGGGTATTTAACATTGATTGGCACAGATGTCAGGAAGAGAGTGATGGCTCTTTCCAACCTCCTTTTCAAGGCAGGTCTGAGAAATGTGGTTTCTTGGGAAACAATGCATGACTCTACTGACAAAGCAATTGAAAAAAAATAATTATGATTGGATCACTTTCAGAGTCTCGCCCTTGTAGAGATAACCAGAGACACTGTTTGCTGGACATTTCAAAGTAATTGTGATCTCAGGATCTGCCTGCTGTCCTGCTTGATGACCAGTTGACCCTTTCAAAGAGTTTTTTCAAAACTATTTGCAGTCACACTCCTAACTCAATTGGGTCAGAGGCTGGGAGTGGAGCTAAGGCAGAAAACCCCCTGCCTGGCTTCTTCTTCAATGACACCTGCCAGCTCCTTTGGACAGCTGATGTCAAATGTGGGTTTTGAAAATTTCTAGTCTGAAATACTATATACAGGTTGCCTTCCAACAGGAAATCATCTCTAAATTCTCCTCATTGTGTAACAGAGAGGGTGTAAGGCCAGCAAGCTCTGAACTTACTGTGGACTTACACCAGGACAGGAACAAAGAAGCCTTCAGGGACCCATTTCTTCTAGATGGCAGTCATTGCTCTGGCCTTGCGGCTCCCCTTAGAGGAAGTCTCACCAGGCAGAGGAGGCTGGCATGGCAGAGGGCTGGGATATGAGATGAAGAGAAAGACATGTGCTCTTTCTCTCCATCTCACAGGCACTGCAAACCCCAAAGCTGCATTTGTCTCAGCTCTGCTGGTTCTCAAGACAAAGACCATTTGAGGATGTAGTGGGAACTTGAGTCACATGAAGGCAAGGCTGAGACCCCTAGGCTGGAGTGGGGGTGGGATCTGTATAGACTTAACCCTAAAGCAATCAACAGCCTTCCATTTTACTTTAGGAACTTCTCTGTGGGCTCTATGCATGTCAGTTCCCAGAAGAGATGAGACCTCAGGGGGACATGAAATGATTGTTTGACAGAAGCTCCCAAGGCTGTCTGAGCAACACCAAGAGAAGGAATTGCACTTCCACCCTTTGGGCCACAGAAAGAACAATGCAGACTCCTTTTCTTCTCTGTGAGAGATCAAATGCAGATGCCAGCCAGCAGCTGCCAAATTTTGGGGGAGAAATGAGTCAGGGGCATGTGCCCTCTCATGGACCTTCATGCCAATCCAAAGGGGGTATGGGTTCCTGACCAGGAACACTTTAAATAAACCATCCAAATTTTAAATTTCTAGTTGTATAAGCACATTTTATGCCACAGCCACATGTTCAGGACTATAAGATATTGCCCCCTCCTCTCGATGGCCGTGTGTACAGGCTCAGGTGACCCATGTGGCTGGGTCCTGAGCTCTGCAGTCCTGCAAATGGTAATGATAATAGCACTTTTTCATATTGAACATTTACTATACATCAATCACTGCCTGAGGATCTTACAAGCATCATCTGATTTTATCAGTCAACAGGTATTGGTTGAGAGTTTGTTCATGCCAGGCACTAGCATTTAATCTTCACAACAAACCAATGAGGTAAAAAATTATTTCTCCCATTTTACCAGCAATGAAACTGAGTCTTAAGAGATGCTGACTGATTTGTACAATGTCCCACAGCCAGCAGGTGGCAGAGCTGGGATTTAAAGACTGTCCTTCTCAGAAGCCAGTGCTTATAACCACTTACCCTCTCACAGAACCTTTGACACGACACTGAGGATAAAAGTGACACATGGTGGTTCATGGACTGGGAAAAGATGTCACTGGCCTGTCCTCAAACAGAGCTTTAGGGGTACGCCTATAAGTCTGATCTCACTTTGACCTGGCAAATAGCTTTCCAAAGCACACTAGAACATTTTTATTTGGCTCACACATGTCAATATCATTTGCTGTCCAACTTTTTCTGCTAGTTTTGGTGCTACCTGGTTGAGGGTTTCAGGCCCTTGCAGGCCCCAGGTCCACCCATGTGCAAGGGCCACCTGTCCTCGTACATGAACCAATCCAAACTAGTCCCCACCAGCATGTGGCATCTGGCATTGGCTTTTTTTTTTTTTTTTTTTTTTTTGCTTAAAGCTGGTGAGTCCTGAGGGCAAATGAAAGGAACCAAGACCCCATTATCTATACCCCCTTCTCTCATTCCCTGACTTGGCCTGCCCAGTCTTTAGGACCGGGGTTCTGTCTTGCTTTACTGGGTAAACTCAAGTAGTTTCTCTGGTACTGGACCCCTGATCCATCTGGTTGCCTGGCTGCCCACCTCAATTAATTAGCTTTGTCAGGGGATAAGTCCTGTACCCATTGTCCCCAGATGCTCCCTGGCATCTTCGTCCAAGTCTGACAGAGCTCCTGCAATCATCACACCCCACCCAGGCTAGTCTCCACTTGCCTCTCTTTCCAAAGTGTTTGGGAATAAGGAATAATATGACCTTGCAGAGGTAAACTGTATAATCCACAGGATGGAGGCAAAGAGAGATATGGACACTCAATGGATTCCGGGCCTGCAGGACCCCACAGCAACCTGATCAATCGAATGTGAACCTTAGCTAAAAAGAGCAAATGCCAAGAGGAGACAGGTGGGTCTACAATGGAAGGTTAGAACAAGAAAAGTCCTAAGTTCGATGTTGGCAGTGCCATCCCATCTCTCTCTGGAAATAGGGCAGTTTAACCAAGAACTTGATTCTGCCTTGTCCCCATGGCAGAGTTACGTTCCAGGGAAAATGATATATCTGTCTTACTATTATTGACCTCACCTAAGTAACTTTCTGTGCCCCAATTCCAAACCCACCAAATAATCTCTTAATGTTAATATTGATAATTGTGACAATTCTACTTTTTGCATAGCTCATGTAATATGAAGTCATGTGTTGATTTGGTCCCCTGGGCCACTATGTTTTTACCATAAGTTAGTAAGTGGGTATTCCAGCTTGATGTATCAACCTGTTATGAGCTTTGAGAAGGTGAGTTAGAACTCCCAAGTCTGAAAGAAAACTAAAGTTCTGCTTTGCATAAGGCAAAGGATCAGCCCTTGGTCCATGGTAGGTTTGCCTTGGGTGATTGTCACTTTGTGGGAGTTTATCAGCTTTCCCACTTGTACCTGGCACCACTTCCACTCACCAGCCCGAGCCCTTCGGAGACCTCCAGCAGCAGGTCCAGTTCAAGTTCTCCAGAACCCTTGGCCGAGGTGACTTGGGTTTGCCTGGATGTCTCAGGAGGCTTGGACTTATGCTGGGGGCATCGTCCAGGGCCAGGTGTGTCAGCTGGGCCCAAACACAGTGCTTTCTGGTCAGTAGAAGCCCCTGCCAGGACCCAGCCCTCAGAAGACCCTCTCACAATAATCTCAGGCTTCCTCATCATGGGTCCTGCAGTGTATTTTGAATAGTCCCTCATGGAACAGATAATAACAGTACCACATTGATCCAGAGATACTGTTCACTAAGCCTTTTCACATTGTCTCTTTTGAGTTTTGTACCTCTCTCACATGGAAAAGCAGGTAAGCATTTTCAGTTTTGCTTTGAAGTGGTGAACACTTGGTCTTCAAGAAGGTAAATGCTTTGCTCAAAGTCACACTGTTTGTAAGTGCTGGAACCTGCACCTTACCCAGATCTGAAGGACTGCAAGCCCCAGGCTCCTTCACTGCCTCTTTGAGCTGCTGCTCAGGCCAGACAGGCTCACAGCAGGGTGTCGGCCCCCAGGTTACTGACTCTCAGGACAGACTGCAGACACGGGTGCCCACAGGATGGAATAGGACCCAGCTTCTGCCAGGGCTTAGCCCACAGCCCCCACTGGTGCAGGAAATGGCCCTTGCTTCTTTCCCACACCCATGGGCATATTCCTGTATGCAGATCATCTCTGAGACTGTCTCCAGACAGAATTTTGTATTCAGGAAGGCTTCCTTCAGGCTCTCATTTACCTGGAGTGTCTGGGGCACCATGTGGCACTGAGAGCTGACTGTAACAATGCTTCCAACAAGCACGGTAATGATCACTGATTCCACCCAACCAAGGGGAGGACAAAGGGAGATGGCTTTGCACGTTCCAAAGCAGCTTCCCACCATCCTTAACACACTGACACCCATAAATGCACAAGTGGCCAACCCACTGCATTATATCGTTTATAATCCCTCTCTTTCTCCCTCAGACCTGCAGCCCCTCCATCTTTTTCTAAATCCCCACCCCTCAGCCACCCCAACCCTGCTGAGACAAAACAGTGCCACCCCCTGGATGTCCTGGCAGGACAGGACTAACAGGAGAGATTTTCTCTGGCGCTATACAATAAACAAAGAGTTTTCACCAGCCTGACTTTGTCAAGGTCTCAGTAGCTCTAGAGAAGGCAGCTGTGATTACTTTACTTTCAGAGAGGAAAAACTGAGGCTGGTTTAGTTGAGAGGTAGGGACAGAGGGTCTGGGTTCTGGAAGCAAGGAGAAAGGCCAGAGAATCTGAATACTCCAAAAAGGAAAGAAAGGGAAGGGGAGGGAAGGGAAGGGAAGGGAAGGGAAGGGGAGGGGAGGGGAGGGGGCACGCTCCCACTGACAGAGCATCTGCCAACACATGCATAGTGCCTTCCACTGATTCCACTGATCACTGATTTTGTTATCTCCCAGCCATTTTGTCATGACTTATGGTGAAGGGGCATGGGTGTTGCCAGATACAGCAGGCCTGGATGGGTCTGGAGTGGGAGCCTCGGCCTCCTGAGGTGGTGGGAAGAGAGCAAATGCCCACTGAGTGCTGCTCATTGGCAGGGCTCTCTTCCAGGCTGTTGGCCTATATTGTCCCATGTGTTCCTCAAAACAGCTGCATCGGCTAAACTATGATCTCTGTTTTGAGATAAGGAAACCAAGGCTCAGAGAAATCACTCAGGACTGTGTATACATAACTTAGAAATATAGCTGTACCTGTCCTGAAATTCTGGAATCTTCTCTGTGCCCTGGGTGAGGTGCCTGTGTACTGGAACCTCCTGCCTGCCTGACACTGGCTCCCACCTCAGAGCCCTTGACCAGCAGCCCAGGGGCTTGAGCGCTCCTCTGTGCGTTACTTTGCCACAGGAGAGGGCAGCAGAGCTAAGGCTCTGCCTTTAGGGCTGGTCTCATAGCAAGTCATGTGGGGGTTCCTGGCACTGCAGGCCTGATACCCCCTTGGGAGCTGCACTTCTTTCCAGATGGTAACATTGGCATGACAACACTGAGACCAGAGAGCCCTTTGCCTGGACTGAGGGGAGGAGGAGGTCTAGAGCAACCTTCAAGGGTTGTCTGCATGGAAAACCAAAAAACACACAATGTGGTTAAATTACCCCATTTTATGGGAAATTTTGCTTTCTAATCCTGCTATGCAGTGCATTTCCCAAGAAAGATGTGCACCTACCCCTCCCTCTCTTTCTCATTCATGCACGTTATACACAGGTGCATACACTATCCCATTTTAGGGCATTCCCTTCTGCCTGGTCTATTGTAACACTGCCCCAGTTGGTGTTTCGTGCCACTTCAACTAGAGCGCCTTCTAGAGCACAAAACTGGCCAAGCCGCATTTTTCTTTGCAAGTCTTCAGTAATTGGCTCTTTGCTCTCATGACAACATCCAGTCCCCAGCCTGCCTGACAAGCATGCACTGTCCAGTATGGGCCCCAAGTGTGGCTATGGAGCATGACCAAGGCAGGGTAAGTGCAAAATATCCACCAGATTTTGATAAATTAGAAAAATAGCCCTGGCTAGTGTAGCTCAATGGATTGAGTGCTGGCCTGTGAACCAAAAGATCGTTGGTTCAATTCCCAGTCAGGGCACATGCCTGGGATGCGAGCCGGTCCCTGGGAGGTACGCTGGGGGCAACCACACATTGCTGTTTCTCTCCCTCTCTTTCTCCCTCCCCTCTCTCTAAAAATAAATAAATAAAATCTTTTTTTAAATCATACCCAATAAAAATCTTTAAAAAAAGAAAAAGAAAATAAAATATATCACTAATAATTTTTACACTTGATTATATGTTGAAATATTTTAAATTTTAAAATACATATTATTAAAATTAATTTCACTTGCTTTTTAGAAAACTCTTTAAATATGACTACTATAAAATTTAAAATTATATATGTGGTCTGAATAATATTTCAGCTGGGCAGCACTGGTCAAATCACATTTCTCTCTGGCTTCACCCTTGTCTTCCACTTCTACAGAACTCCCCGCATCTCCCCAGAGTGCAGGCTGTCTCTGCTCTGTGCCTGCACTCACATATCCCTCCTCCCAAGATGCCTTCCCCCACTGTCCACCAAACAACCCCTTCTCATTTCTCTGACCTCAACTCAAGTATCGCCTCTCCTGACAAGCTCCCCATGTCCTCCTTGGGTCCCCACTGGACCGTGTGGTGACTTCCTGCCTTTCTTTCATGGATACACGGATCTGTGTCAGCAAAGATGATGACTTAATCATCTCTATGTGACCTCAGCTTCCAGAACAGTGCCTGTGACTGGCTGTTAAATAAGTGAATGAATGAGAAGGCAGTGGCATGTGAATCTGACCCTTCTAGTCCTGGATGCCATCCTGGCTCCTCAATTTTCCCTAGCCCCCTCTCTTTCCCATGAGTCCCAAGCACCTACACCCTCAGCCCCTTCAGAGAAGCACCTGCCTCTTTATGGGTCGTGGGGCTGAGGGACACCTCCCCATGCTACCCCAGGTTACTATAGTTTTGGATGATCCAATCTGCTGTGATTTAGCCTAAAGGTGGGTAACTTTTTAGTTCGTCCCCCAAAGGGCATCCTCATGCTTTCAACTTCACGTTCTCTCTTTGGAGGGGTTCAGCTGAAGCTAGAGCTGGACTGGAAGACATGGAAGTGACAGCATTCGGGGTTGTATTTCCAACTGCCCAAGATGAGTTCTGAGCTACCTTGGAGGAACCTCCAAAAAGGGAAGAAGCTTTATGTCCCCCTTGCATTCAGGAACTTTACCAAATCCCTGGTAGCCTGATTTGGGACATCTTCGCACTGCCTGGCCCCCACCCATGCTCAAACGTGGTGGCTTGTGCTCACCCAACACACTTTGTCAATGGCAGCTCCCAGTTCTGCTTGTCATAGGAACAGCATGGGGTTTTACGGCAAACCGTAAGTGACTGTTGAGAAAGCTCAGTCCCTGGCAGCCACTGTTTTGTTCATGGCAGCTAAGACCTTCCAACAGGAACTCCATCCATCACTGCCTCCGGCCACGTGACAGTCCAAAACCTGAGCTCCAGGCCTGGCATTTCCCGGAGTTGCATGGACAGCAATCAGCAAGTGCTTTTGTCCTTGGGCTTTCGCAGCAAATGTGCCTTGTTCTAACATTCATTCTCAAACAGGAGTCTAGATTAGGGGCAAAAAGTCCAGATCTCTATTGATTGGCCTAATGGAAGGAGGTTAATTAGTCATCTTCACCTTTAGCTGTTACTACAAAAAATAAAAGTGATTCATTTTCACATTGTTATGGGCGGCAAAAAATACTTCAGCCTCTTTTTCCCTTAAAGTCTGTTAAAATAAATGAGACTAATTAGTGCTCACTTATGTATTTAATTCACATTAGAAAACATTGGCCTGAAAACCTTTATAAGAAAAAAAAAAGCCTTGGCTGGTGTAGCTCAGTGGATTGTGCTCGGGCTGCGAACCAGAGCATCGCATGTTCGATTCCCAGTCAGGGCACATGCCTAGGTTGCAGGCCACAGCCCCCAGCAACTGCACATTGATGTTTCTCTCTCTCTCTCTCTCTCTCTCTCTCTCTCTCTCCCCCCTTCCCTCCCTCCCTCCCTTCCCTCTCTAAAAATAAATAAATAAAATCTTAAAAAAAAGAGCAGGCATAAAAAAGAAAAGAAAAAATAATCTTAAGGTGGAAAAGAAGACTCTGCTCTGAAATGCCCTTGAGAACTGGAGTACAAATGCAAAAAGGTAAACCATTCTTCAGAAAATGTTCTTTACAAATGCAGGCTCACCATTCTGAGAAGGACTTTGTCCTAAATATCATTTTATTCCTTGGCCAAGAAGCTGATTAAGTAAATACCAGCCAACTACAATGAAAAGATGTGTATGGACTCCTTGGTTTTGATAAGTCGAAAAGAAAACACAATGGTTGCAAAGGGTCTGTTTTATGATGCTTTGGGAGAATAAAAGAGGGAGGACAACAGAGTGTGAAGGAACTTTTGGTGGGAAGCATAGAAGGGGTTTAGTGGAAGCAGGCTGCAGGGACTCTCAGAAATCTTGGGAATGCATTGGATTTCCCATACTTCCTGAGATGGGATGGGAAGGCAGGCTATTTCAATTAAATAGTTTTTTTAAAAGGATGAACCTGGCAGACTGCAAGATTTTAGGATCCTCAGGTATCAAACTTTGAGTCAACCTCACTTAAACACCTACCTGTAGGATAAGTGGAGGCAGTCTGGCTTCCTCACCCAGGTGTCTGGGTAACCAAGGGAAGCAGTGTTCCCGTAGCCTTGGAGAGGCCTGGTAACCAGTGCTCTCATACCCTTGAGACTGAGGCCGATAAACTGTTCCCATAACGTTAAGTGGGCTTGCATGCGCAGGATTGTGTTATGTTACATAATGTTCTGGCAGTTTTCCAGCTTTGTTCCCCTCTAGTACTAGTCAGGGACTTCCTGCTGGGGGTGATGATGATTAGAGACACAAAAGTGGACAGGTGACACGACAGGTACCACGCTGGGGAGCAGGGGTCATGACATGTGCCACGCAGAGACATGCAGGGAGATGTGCAGTTTGCAGAGTGTGTAGCTCACCCACCCATGAATAAAAACACACCAGACATCCCAACAGCTCCGTGAATATTATTCCATCTGCGCGAATACCTTGGCCCTGTCTTGTCCAGCCTTGAATGGTCACAACACACTACCCTAGGATTCCTATCACCCCTCTATGGACTGAATGTTTGCAACACCCCAAAATCCGTATGTTAAAACCCTAATTTCAAATGTGATAGTATTAGGAGGTAGGCTTTGGGAGGGGATTAGGTCATAAAAATGGAGCCCTCCCAGTAGGATTAGTGCCCTTCCCAAAAGTGACCCCAGAAAGTTTGCTATCTTTCTATGCTAAAGTGAGAAACATGCTGTGTGGGAACATACTGAGACAATAGCTGTCTGCAAACCCAGAAGAGAACCTTCACCAAAAACTGGTCCCTGATGGCACCCAGACCTCAGACTCCCAGCCTTCAGAACCATGAGTAAATAAATACATATTGTTTAAGTCACCCAGTTTGTGGTGTGTGTCATAGCAGCCCAAGCTGACTGAGACATATGCCCAATCACAGTTTTCCATCCCAAAGGTGTTCTTTATTCTCTTTAGTGCTGTCATTGCTCTCAGTACCTGTGGTAGACTTCCTCTGCTGGCTGGCCCATTTGCACCTCCAATCCCCTTCTGCTGTCCCCTACCTGGACCAGGTGGGGTGTAGCATGCAGCAGCCTTCTGCCCACCATCATGGGCCCACATGAAGACAAAGACAACAGACTATAAAGATGCCGGAGAGAAAAGATAAGGAGGACCTTGTTCCCCTCACAGTGTTGCTACATAACTGCACCGCACATTGCTTTTAGGGGAAAAAATAATTTGCTATGTGTTTAAACCATTGTTGGTCAAATTTTCTGGCTTTTGCAGCTGAGAGAAATCCTAATATATACAGTGCCACCCTATAGAGCACTGGAGAACATTCCTTCATTTATTATTTCTTTGACTCTTTCAGAGTGCAAAGCCAAAAGCAAGGCTGCCTCACTTCCACAGTCCCATAAAAACAGACGGGACCTGGCATGGACCATGAATTGTGCTTTGGTGCCCTGGTGTACATTTCAAAACATAGAGTCTTGGGAACTTTTTGAGTGCCTCCAATATTTTACTGTAAAATACATGAGACAATTTATAGTATCTGAGTCTCTGGGAATGATAATGATGAGATCAGCTACAATTGTCTTATTGTAGAGTCCCAAAGCCAGACTTCTCTTGCCCTCGACAGTCTAGAGACTGATGGAGATACACCTTGTCTCCCCAGTGGGTTTATACGTGGGAGTACCTTTTGTGCCATCATACCATGGTATGGGCAGAAATTGCACAATAGTCACACAAACAGGACTCCCTCCCTTCAGACACACACTTCCCCAGGGCTCAGCTGAGTGGGCACAGGAAAATGCCGGTAGACTGCAAGCTCCCTGTTGGGGGTTTGGCTTCACAGGCAAGAGAAGGGGGTGGTGGGAGCAATGGTGGATAATTCGCTCTGACAAATCAAACCCTGCCTTGTTATCTGGGAAGAAGAGAATGGATGGGGGCCTGAAGGAATGAGCTTCCTGCCTCTGGGGGCCACATTAGTCAGTCTTCTGTGGCCACATTCATGCTTTCTCCATTGGAAAATTCAGACCCAGTACAAATCTTAGTAAGTGCAAATTTAAGTCTATTTTTTGAGAACTGGTTTCTAATAGGTAATTTTTAGACTGTTTCAGACTGGGGAAGAAAATTCTGGTATTTAGTCTCTAATGCTATTTACAGAATTTTAGGCAAAGTGATTATGTACCCATCTACTTTACAAAGAATAAGTATCACTACCACCACCACCCCCTGCAGGCCCCTGTAAATCTACAGCACATTGTCAATCTATGCATGGATGACTAGGATGAATATATTTCCTGCCATATTTACTGCATAGTTATATCTCTAGCCCTTATTTTTAACCCAGCACCATTTCAGAATCAGTTTCTATGGAGAGAATACCTGGACATTTAAATCCATCAAAAAGGAGTAAATGAGCATTTCACATACATCTATCAAGAAGAAATGCCCCCTTCTCCCCATCATTGTGGGGCTTTGTCAGTCGCCTGTCAGATGAATGTCCACGTAAGTGTTTATTAATCACTCTCGCACTCACTGATGGGCCTGAACACTTTGCTCCTCTGCGTCTCTGACAAGCACCAAGTATGCGTGGGTTTCTTCCATCGTCTCTTGAACGCAGTTGCTTACTTTGTTAAAGTTAATTTCCACTCATTTCTGGCTTTGATGGGAAGATTCCTTTATCAATTCAATTCATGTGTGTTGTCTGCAATCAAAGCAATATTGTCTGCTAATGTGAGCTACATTCCAGGCTCTTCCTCCACTTTATGCTAACGCCGTCCTGGTCTTGAACTGGAGAATTTGGGGAAGAGGCTGTCTCCCCAGCCTTCGGAGACAGGCTGTGGTGGGTGGCAGCCATTTTTCCCTACTGGAATTCCCTGGCTTAGAGAAACGGTGAGCTTTTCTTTCTTGCCAGGGATTGTTTTGGTTGAAAAACAAGTCAGTGGGGGAAGAAAGGTAATGGGAGGCACGTAGTGGCAATTTGGTATGCCTGCCACTGTCTGTGGAATCAGGTCTTATTCTGGAATTCAACACTCTTTACATGCCAGGCCCTTACAACAAACTCTCCTTTCTACACTGCTCCTCTATCCCCACAAAGTTTATTATATTCTCAATGCATACTTTTGTGCATCTTGTCACACTATCCTTTCCAGCTTCTCTTTCTTCCCCATGTCATCCAACCATTTGCACACCATTCATCTAAGTCCTACACTTCCTGCAGGCACATCAAGCCTTCCCTCCTCAGGGGCATTTTCTCCCTACCCCAGGACACTGAGAGTTCTTCTCAGAATGCTTCCAAAAATAAAGTTCTCACCAAGACTGTGGCACACACTACCTTGTGCTAGGCTGCAACAGCAGCCTTGAGGGGTGGACAGAGGCAGGCCCAAGTCAGAATCTGACTCAGAAACTTGGAACTGGATGGCCCTAGGAAGTCACTGGATCTTTGTGGAAGTTTTTCCATAAGGAAAATGAGTAAAATAATACCTATCTCATAGGGCTGTTGTCAGCATTCCCAGTAATTTATGTAACTTACCTATTGCAATTTCCAGATGATTTGGGGGCCTGCTGTGGTCACCATTGTTATGAGTCCCAAAGAGATGGCACATCCCTAAAGGGAAGTATGATGAATATGGTGATTTTCTGTACTGCAGAGTATGGGAGATTAAACTTAAATGTCTCAGACTCTCTTGCAGCTAAGGTTCAGGTTCTTTATAAAGGTCCAACAATTAGATATACTTGTCCAATATTTGGAAGTATAGGTGCTGGTAGAAGACATGAGACTCCTAGATCAGAGACCAAGGACTTAATTATTCCCAAGGACAATAATTACCAATTATTCTGGCCAGAATATTGGCTTTTTCTTGTGCTGGTTCCTCAAGCTCCAAATCCCACCAGGCAACATGAAGAGGGCCAGATGACACCTGCACACCGTGGGTTAGGGTAAAGGAAGGGACCCTGAATTTAAAGAACCCAAGTTTTTATAATGGATAATAGGCATACCTGCTCTTTGCTCTGAAGGGAGATCTTATCTCCACCTCCAAGGCAATTTTCTATGCAAACATCCTTAAAAAGACAGTCTAGAACAAAGCAGTCAATAAACCTGCTAGTTCGGTAAACAAAAGAGACCCATGGAAAATTGTATCCCAACAGGGTCATGTCCCTGGTGTAAGCTGTTGCTTCTGGCAAGGATGGTTGTGGAGGTTTGGAGTTTTCTAGAGCAGCATTCAAGTGCCCAGTCACTAACTTCATAGTGTCAAAAGGAAACTGTAGAAACAGCTAATCTCTAATCCTAGGTCACAACTATGACTGATTTTTGAGCTAAGCTCTGCCTGTGGCAGCCTCCTGAATTTCCTCTTTCTTAATTGTGGCAGGATAGTTAGGTGTTGTTGAACCTCCTGAAGGCTCAGCCTATAGTCTGCTTCTCCATCCCTTCCAAGAGTTCTGTGAACTCCAAATTTCCTGTATGTATTAAACTCTTTCTTCACTGTTTAAAGTAGTTAGGATGGTTTCTGTTTCCTTTAGTGACTAGTATAAGTAGAGACTAAGCCTCATCATTCTCCAAAGTTTGAGTGTCTTCTACTAGTAAGTTCTGATGATGGTAAAGATGGTGATGATGACAATTAGCAAAAGAAAAAAGGAGAGTGAAGAAAAGGTGGAGTAAAGCAGGAAAAAGAGAAGCAGGAAGGGAGGAATCATTATTTTTTTCCTCCTTTCCCCCCCAAAATATCACATATTCTCCAAAGAGAAAGGTTTCATGACTCTCTATGTACTGCAGTTATTTTTTAATATTAATTTTTATTTATTATTATTTTTATTTTTTTAATATTTTATTTATTTTTACAGAGGGGAAGGGAGGGAGAGAAACATCAGTGTGTGGTTGCCTTTTGCATGCTCCTCACTGGGGACCTGGCCTGCAACCCAGGCATGTGCCCTGACTGGGAATCAAACTCATTTAGCAGGCCGGCACTCAGTCCACTGAGCCACATCAGCCACATTTAATTCAACCAAATACTTATTCTATAAGTCTCTCTCAGGAAAGAATTGAGAAACTTCACAAAAATCTCTACCCTTCAGACTCTCTACTTTTCATTTTGGAGAGCTGGAAAGAGAGGGAGAGAAACATAGATGTGAGAGAGAAACATTGATATGTGTTTTGATAGAAGGATCACTGCCTTCTGTACGTGCCCTGACCTGAGACCGAACCCACAACCCAAGCATGTGTCCTGACTGGACAACATTTTGGTTTGTGGGACGACACCCAACCAACTGAGCCATACCAGCTAGAGCCATGTTCTCCAGTTACTAAAAGGAGAAGTGTACATCCCCATTTCTAGAAACCCAACATTACCACTCAGAGCCCTTGTTCTGTTTTGTTTCATTTACTTTTTCCTCTAATTTCTCTGTGACGCAAGAGTTTCTCAGCTTTTCTCACCATGGCTAGATCAAGGAGAAGCCTAATTTCAGTGGGATGTCCCCAGTCAGAAAGCTGTTCTCATACCTGCCACAGCATCTCACATGGAATGGAGAGTAAAGGAAACAATTATGCCTTTAGTCTACATCATGGTCTAGGGGTTCTTCCAGGAATGGAGGTTCTGGCTGACTGAGTCACTCCCAATAGAGTGTCTGGAACCCTCTGCCCTCTTCTGCTCCCTAATAGTGACCAGAATGTTCATCCTCTTGTTTTGAGAAGCAACTTCTGGAAGTGCTTCTCTCAGAACTGCCTTCTGACTGGTCAGCCTCTCTGTGCTACACTATGCTGTTCTGGAGTTCTCCTCAGGATCTGGCATGGAAATTTACCCTTCCTATGAAATGCAGATGGGTGAACTCTAAGACTTGTTTGAAATTGCCCATATGATATGTGCATTCAATAATAGCTAACATTTACTGAGTAATTACTATGTGATAGACACAGTACTAACTGTTCTAGAATTCTTCTAAGACATTTCATTTCTGGGTTTTTTTTTTGAAGATTTTATTTATTTTTAGAGAGAGGGTAAGGGAGGGAGAAAAAGAGGGAGAGAAACATCAATGTGTGGTTGCCTCTCATGTGCCCCCTACTGCGGACCTGGCTTGCAACCCAGGCATGTGCAAGCCAGGGAAGGCTGACAGGGAAGTGAACTGGCAACCCTTTGGTTTGCAGGACATTTCATTTCGAAGAAGCAGGCGTTATTATGCTTCATACCTCACAGATATGACAACAGAGGCTTAAAGAATTAAGCAACTTACCCGAGATCATAGCCAGGGTATGTTCAGAGGCCCTTCTGTTAACAACTATATTATTCTACTCAAGTGAATATTCACTCAATGGATTAGGACAGGAGGGAAGATATTGCTAATTTTCCCATTATCCACTCTCCCCTTCATCATAGTAATTAATAACTACCACTATCACCCAAGATTTTAGCTGAGATTCTTCCTACTTGGCTAGTTACCTATGCCTCAGTTTGCACATCTGTGAAATAGAAATAAGAATAGTACCTACTTCAAATGTTTCTCAAGTATATGAACTTCCAGTTGAGCATATTACTAACCAAAATCTGTCCCCAAAAATAATATCTGACCAATAAAATACATATTTTTAATTCATAACTTTTAGCTCATTTTATTGATTGAGAGGATTAAATAAGTTGATACATCTGCCTGGCACATAATAAGTATTAAATTCTGGCCAACTAATTTAATTAAACCAAATACTTATTCTATAAGTCTCTCTCAGGAAAGAATTGGGGAACTTCACAAAATCTCCACCCTTCAGAATCTCTGTCATAAAACAGAATAACAATATATTTTAGCAATAAAATGAACTACCAGTTAAGAATGTAAATCTGTATCTCATTAGTCAAATGTTACAGTTTGAGATAGTTTTGATTAGTAATCTACTTTACTTGATTTTTAAATATTTTAGAAATCATCTTCTCATAAACCAATTTTCACCTAAAGAAATATTCATAGGGAAAGCATGTTTCCATCATTGTCTTCCTGAAGCACTTGTGTAGAAAAAAATCAACAGGCCAGCCCCCCCCCCTGAAGGAAGCCAGCTTGATGAAGGTATTTGCCACAGAATTTAGGCCTACTAGTGGTAAGTGTGGTAAAAAAAATTTGCACCTACAACAGAATCAAGAAAATGACACTGGACAGTTGGGATGTATAATCTTAGAACCTGCCCCATTAATGATGTTTGAATTTGGCATGGGTCAAGCAGGCAGTGACTACACCCTAAATAGGGGCCACTTGCATTATGAATTAGCATCACTGTCAGAGTGTGGTCCCGGGAATGAAGTTCCTGCAGGGTCAGGAGACTTATCAAGAGGTCCTAAGATAAAACAGGAAATTGGAGAGACTTATCAGGTGGTTCCCAATTTGTGCTTTAATCTTTAATG
The DNA here is from genome assembly GCF_004126475.2 of Phyllostomus discolor. Classification (NCBI taxonomy): domain Eukaryota; kingdom Metazoa; phylum Chordata; class Mammalia; order Chiroptera; family Phyllostomidae; genus Phyllostomus; species Phyllostomus discolor. The sequence continues at coordinate 111,746,499 of NC_040904.2, forward strand.
AGTAATGCAAGTTTAGAAAAAGTATTTGCATCTGCTGTGCAAACTAGATAAGATAAGGTTATATGATAAGACTGATGTGTCCAGGATAGAGCCAGCCAAGCTTAGCTTTCAGGCTTTAGCTGATATGAACTGCCCTGTGTTATTAGCCTTTATTTTGTAGCTGGAGAAGGAAAAGAAAATAACTCTTCTTAGGGATTCAGTTTATTCACTAACTTTGCATTGTTAGTAGAAACAGAACTTCTCTCAGAGTCATAGGACCTCCTCAGAGAAGATCCACTAACAAAACTGTTCTCTGTGGATTCTAATCATTCAATTTTATTTCCTTTCTACAAGGGTCCACTGTCTTGGAGGCACTAGCCAAATACTCCAAAATGCCACAGAGATCTGTGCAGTTACAATTACTCAAGTAATGACGGCAGATGCAATGTACTTTGTGGGAATTAAGACCAAGGTTCTTGAGGATTAGGAGCACTAGCCTAGTGGTGAGGATATTACCCTTTGAAATCATACATGACTACAAGATAATATGGCCCCAGAAGAATCTGCTGGTGTTTCATTGGCTTCTGTATGCCAACTAGGGTAGAAATATTCAGCTCCTTACCAGGGTTAAGGGAATCATTAAGAAAATCCCAGAGCAGCTCCTGCAAAAACCAAGGTTTCTTGGAAGTAGCCTTCCCTGAGAACCCCTCCCTTCCTCTAGCCCCTTATCCTCCTCCAAAAAGTGATGAGGATACAGCCACTGTTAATCATTTGTTCATTGTGGATCCGAGAAACTGCTAACCCAAGTACTTTGTTGAACAAAACTAGAGCTTGGCTGTATTAGTTGGGGGGTTGGGTGGGGGTGATGGCCACAGAATCCCCATGGCTTTTTAAACCAGTATGTTCTGCTCTACTCTGTATGACACACCACAGAATTTCAGCCTTAAACCAGACCTCTGCTCTTTCTCTTCCAGCAGCTTATCTTTGTTTTCTTCGGTCTTTTTGAGTTGAAGGCTTTCAGAAAATGGGAGGTTGGGGGACAGGATGTGTCCTGGGTCTGCTCTGGTAAAAATGGGGGAAGAGAAGAGTGTGTGGAGAGGACTAAACAGTCAAAGAGGCCTCACTGTCCATGGGTTTATTGCTTTATGCTGCCACCTGGCTGATCTTCTAGCTGCGGACTCCTACTGAGAAAGAAAGACCAGACACAGAGCATTTACAATGGGAGGTCCCCAAACCAAGATTTCTGATGGGAATCTCACCTTAGGCCACAGGCAATGAAGTTCAGCCTCATGACTCAAGAGCCACTGTCACCCATAAGGTGGGAAACATGAACTTGTTCAATGGTAAGTTACTTGAGGTGAGACTGATTCTGTTTCAAGCCCACCATGTTTTCTTTATAAACACTTCCTACTGAAATCCTTAGTATATGTTCCACACTTATTTTCAAGGTGTCTGAATAGGAGAACACCCTCATCCCTGCAGAAATCACCTTTGCTTACAGTGATATCAAGGTGGAAGAGAAAAGGAAAAGGTTTGGTGTTAATTACTTGGACTGGACAATCCATGCCAAGAGAGGGCCTAACCAATATCCTTGCATCCTGTCACCCAGAAAAGAAAGCACAGCTCACATTTACTGAGGACACAAATGCACAAGGAATAAACAGTGGGCCTGGAGTGAGCTGTGGAAGGAGGCAGTAGATCTACCCCAGGCTGAGCACATGGATAAGGAGAAAACTCCCTGGAGAGGAAGCACATGGTGGGTGCCAGCTAACAGAATGGCTTGTAGGCACTTGTAAAGCAGCCCATGAAGAAATTCCAGGAAACCATGGGAAAGGGGGGCATTTTACAAGTGAGGCCAGAGATTCTGCAAAGTTCACATAGAAGCTCTAGATTGTTCATATCAATTGCCTTCGCCTGCATGCACTGACCAGAAAACCTGATGACCTTCAGGTTAAAGATATACCATCTTTAATCTTTACAGGGCAGGTGAGATATTATTCCAGTTTGATTCTAAGAAAGCTGGAGTAAACGCAGCACAAGTAGTAGCCATCTGCATATCACTTTATAGCTCATCTCAGGTGGCCCCGGTCAGGTTACAAGTGGCAGATGACCTTGGCTGGCACCTCCAAGGAGGCTCCAGAGCCAGCACACCTGGTAGACAGCTTCAGATCATGATGAAGCACCACTCAACCACCTCCACAAGCAACATACTCAAAGGGCAGACTCAGCAGCACCAGAGTCCCATTGAAGTAAGACCTGCTCTGTGTGATCAACCACTGCACAGCATATATTCCACAGTGATCCTGGCCAGTTTTCATAGCCAACTGGCCTAGGGGTAAATCCCTTTCCCATCGATGTGCCAACAACAATCAAGACTCAACTACAACAGAAGGGTGCACACAGCCCACAGAGAGGGTATACTTGGGGTGGCCAGCTCAGGTTACTGGTGAAGCTGAGCTATTGGATCCTACAGGACACCTACTACATAAGACCCCTCTACAAAGCCCAAAAGACATAGCAGCTCTGTATAGAAACAAACACAGGGAGGCTGCCAAAATTAGCAAACAAAGAAACATGTCCCAAATGAAAGAACAGAACAAAACTCCAGAAAAAGAATGAAATAAAATGGAAACAAGTAATCTACCAGGTATATAGTTCAAAACCCTGATTTTAGGGATGCTCAGTGAACTTAGGGAAGAGTAGAGGAACAAAGATATAGGAAACATTAAAAAACACTCAGAAATTAAAGATACACTAACTGAAATAAAGAATACATTATAGGACATGGTGAGTATCTCCTGTATACACCTGCAGCCATGCCATCCAAGGGTCCTCTGCAGTCCATGAAGGCCTTCCATTGCAAGAAGATGGCCACAGCCATGGCACACTGGGAATGGGGCAACAGCCTCATCAAGGTGAAAGGGAAGCCCCTGGAGATGATAAATCCGCATACACTGCAATACAAGCTACTGGAACTTGTTCTGCTCCTGGGGAAGGAGCAATTGCCATAGTGAACATCCAAATTCATATAAAAGGTGGTGGTCATGTGGCCCAGATTGGTCATGTCAGTCCATCTCCAAAGCCCTGGTGACCTATTACCAGAAATATGTGGATAGGGCTTCCAAGAAGGAGATCAAAGACAACCTCATCCAGAGTGACCAGATCCTACTGGTAGCTGATCCTCATCACTGCTAACCACCAGAAATCCTACTGATAAGCCCATCAGGGTGCACCTTTATAATAAATAATGGTCTTGGGATTAAAAAAAAAAGAATACATTACAGGAAATTCACAGTAGAGTAGATGAAGCAGAGGATCAAATCAGTGATTTGGAAGATAGGGAAGCCGAAAACACTCAGTTAGAACAGCAAAAAGAATAAAGAACTTTTAAAAATGAGGATAGTGTAAGGAACCTCTGGCACAACTTCAAGTGTACCAACATTCTCATCAAAGTGTTGCTAAAAGGAGAAGAGAGAGAGTAAGAAACTGAAAATCTAAAATTAATGACAGCCCTGACTGGTGTGGCTCTATTGGTTGGGTATCATCTCACAGGGTGAGGGGTTACTGGGTCAATTGCCATTCAGGGCATATGCCTGGGTTATGGTTAGGTCCTTGGTCAGGGTACATGCCAGAGGCAGCCAATCAATGCTTCCCTCTTGCATCGATGCTCCTCTCCATCTCTCCCATTTCCTGCTCTCCAAAAATAAATAAATAAAATATTTTTAAAGTAATTAATTAATTAGTTAATTAATTAAATTAGTGGCAGAAAACTTCCCCAACCTGGTGAAGGAAATGCATAAGTCCAGGAAGCACAGAGAGTCCCAAACAAGATGAATCCAAAGAGGCCCACACCAAGACACACTATAACTAAAATGCCAAAGGTTAAAGACAAAGAATCTTAAAAGCAGCAACAGAGAAACAAGGAAGCTTGCATAAGACTATCAGCTGATTTCTCAACAGAAACATTGCAGACCAGAAAGGATTAGCATGAAATATTCAACATGATGAAAAGAAAGGACCTGCAATCAAGATTAGTCTACCAGGCAATGCTATCATTTAGAATCAAAGAGGAGATAAAAAGCTTTCCAGGTAAGAAAAAGCTAAAGAAGTTCACCACCAACCCAGTAACACAAGATATGTTAAAGAGATTTCTTTAAGAAGAAGGAAAAAGATAAAAAATATGAATAATAAAATAGCAATAAAAACATACTTTAAATGCAAAGAAGTTAAATGCTCTAATCAAAAGACATGCAGTGGCTTAATGGATAACAAAACAAGACTCTTATATATGCTGTCTACACTTCAGATTGAAAGACACACACAGACTGAAAGTAAAGGGATGGAAAATGATATTTCATGAAAATGGGAACAGAAAAAAAAAAGCTAGGATAGCAACTTATACCAGGCAAAATGGACTTTAAAACAAAGTCTATAACAATAGACAAAGAAGGATCCAGCAATTCCACTTCTGGATATTTATCTGAAATCCCAAAACACAAATTGAAAAAACATATATCCGTGTGTTGATTGCAACATTACTTACAATACTGAAGTATGAAAGCAACCCAAGTGTCCATCAATAGATGAGTGGATGAAGAAGTGGTGCATACATACAGCAGAATATGACTCAGCTGTAAAAGAAAACGAAGTCTTGCCATCTGCACCAACATGGATGGGCCTAAAGGGTATTGTACATAGTGAAATAATTCAGACAGAGAAATACAAATGCCAGATGATTTCACTTATAGGTGGAATCTAAAAAAACAATATAAATGAATAAGCAGAACAGAAACAGACTCACAGATATAGAGAACATTTTGACCATTGCCAGATGGGAAGAGTGTTAGAAGATGGGTGAAAAAGGTAAAGGGATTAAAAAGTACAATTGGTAGTTACAGAATAGTCATGGGGATGTAAAATACAGCATAGGGAATATAGTCACTAATATTGTAATAACTATGTGTGGTGTCAGGTGAGTACTAGATTTATTGGGGTGATCACTTGCTAAGTTATATAATATCTAATCACTATGTTATACACCTAAAACTGATATAATATTGCACATCAACTGTAATTGAAAAATTAAAAAATACTTAAAAGAAAAAGAAAGCTGGAGTGCAGAGAACTTATGAAATCTTGAGATACCCACTCATCAAGATGCAGCTGTGATGCGTTGAATAGATGCGACTGAAGGATAGCTCCTTTACTGCCATTAGTACTAAGATTAAACATTTACTAACTACATGTGCCAAGCATTGTGAGAAAAGTTGGTGATACCAATAGAAATAAGTCTTTATCTCTGACTCTAAGGGCTTGTCATCTAGTTGGGAATGAACAAGAGGCTATCCCAGCAACTATAACTTTATTACCACTGATTCCATCATCTGACATGATTCTTATTATCTGGAAGGATCAGGGTTTGGGGACCATATTAGTTATGATTAAATACAGCTGTGTGTAATGGAATATCTAAATAATAATACTAAGATAAGCATTTATCTTCCATTCACATAAAATAGGTAGGCAGCTCCTTGATCTCAGGGGCACTGGTTTTCCCCTCTTTCTGCTCCACTCTTCCCAGCATGAAGCTTATATCTTAAATACTTTCTAATGCCCCAAGACAGATGCTAAAAACTCTTTTCTAACTTGTAAGGAGCACTTCCTCCACTCATCTCCTTTAGTGTGAATGTTACTAAGGATCTATAATCCTGTTTTTTCTCTACACTCTCCCATCCCTGTCCCCCAAGTTCATCCATCTTAATACTAAAGCTACCATTTTTGTACACACACATTCCAAATGCCTCCATCTCTAAACTCCACTTTAGAATCACATTTTCATCATGGGACATTAACAGAAGGCTCTAAGGTTAAGGGTCAAAAAATGGCATGTCCAAATATAACATAATATTGCACCTCCACAAGCAGAAGTTGTCCCTGCTCTTGAGTCCTTTGTCTCTGCCTTCAGTATCACCACCCAACAATTTCCTCAAACAACCAGTGTGTTTTGCTCACTCTCTTTCATGCCCCCTAACACACACATGTACACACGTACACACCCCTAATTGGTCATAACCATTCGCCCTTCAGATTCTCTCAAATACTTCCTTCTTCTGAGTCTCCTGTCCCCACCCCAGCTTAGGGGGTCATTATCCATCACTTGAATTAATACCATCTTCTCCTTGCTTGTTTCCTTGTCTTTGTTCATTCAGTAGTTCAATAAACATTCATTTGCAAGCTGACTGCGTTGGGCCCTACTCTGGCCTCTCTCTGTCCTAGCAGTAGAACCTCCTACTGCTTCCAGTTACATTTCTTGAGTTCAGATCTGACTCTTACTGTCCTTGTTTTAAAATCTCTGGATAGGATCAAGTACAAGCCTGTTAGAATGGCTCTTTAGGGTTGGACCTTCACTCCCTGCTCACACCCCTGTCTAGGGGTGTGGTGAAAAGCCCACGGATTGTGCATCTCTCTTATATCCCACTGCAGGTACCCTCCACTCCCAGATCTTGTATTGAGGTCTTTAGAGCAGGAGGTAAGCAGACACACAGAGAACTCTGCCACACTTTGTGGCAAAATCTATGGGCTTTTTACCACATTTCTTTCCTATGATTGAATTAAGTAATAGGAAAATATTTTATTTTATTTTATTTTATTTTTATTTTATTTTAGAACCCTTAGATAAACACTTAAAAGCAAATAACACCTTTTAACATGCAGCTCTTAATGATCCACTTTTTAAGGAGTAGCTCCCAGACACAGTCCTCATCCTCTGGCAGATCAGGTGCTCTCCTGCTTGTCTACTCAATTTAATAGGCTGCTATCCTGGGAGGGGGGTGTGTGGAATGGGGGCATGGGGTGTTGTCTGAGTCACCATTGGCCTGGCCTCCATTGAGAGCTTCTGCTTGTGGCAGTGCAACATTATGTCATATTTGGACATGTCACTTTTTAACCCTTAACCTTAGAGCTTTCTGCTGATGTCCCATGATGAAAAATGTGATTTTAAAGTGGGAGAGAGATTTAGAATTTATGTGTACATAATTTCCACTCCATTTCTTTAAGCCAGAAAGAGCAGAAATGGTCACCGATAATTCCAGGACACATGTACACCATGAAAAGGCCTAGATGACAATCCCTAGCCTTGAGCTACCAATGGGTTCATCCAACTCCTGCAGAGGGCAACGCTGGAATTGCCTTGAATGGGATGGTCTTGCCTCTGTGAGGGAACAGGAGAAACTCTTCAGGAGGTTTGTGTACCTACAGATCTGCCATTCACTCAGCACACTCACTGAGCTCCTGTGACAATTCAGTCACTGGGAAGGGTATATCGGCTGGAAGAATCCCTGCAGGTCAGTGACCTGGCACCAAGCTCCTAAGTGGCTAGGAGTATTAAACAGGCAAACTAGGGAAGTCATCTTACCTCCCTAGGTAAGACCTCCCGAGTCAAGAATCTTCCATTTATTTATTTATTTGTTTGTTTGTTTATTTATTTATCCAGCAAAGATATATGAACTACTATGTGCCAGGAACTGTTCTGAGTTGGGGTACAGTGATGCACAAGATAAACAAATATGCTGGTCCACGGTGGAGCATATATTTCAGTAGCTATAGGGGTGTGTGTGGTGAGAGTGAGAAAACATAAAAATAAACGAGTAAAAGACACAGAATATTGGAAGGTATTTATAAAGCAAGGAAGCAGACTGGGTAGTGTGGGGGAAGAGGAGTGATATTTTTAAAGGGGGCTGTTGGCCTCCCTGAGAACGCATTTGAAGAAATATGAGCAGGTCAGGGAACAAAGACACTCTCCTTCCTTATTTGCACATTTTTTGCAGCAAATATCTCAGAGCTACATTTCCAGGAGAAAAATGGTGTGTTTTCTCTACCAACAGGAAAGAAGGCAGTATGAAAAAGAAGAAAAGACCGGGACAAGAGAAATTATTCCATGTTGAACACTCCCTGATGGACACTTGAAAGCCAGCTCCCAGGGCACAGCAGTACCCACCAGGCCCAGGGGCTCCCCGGGGTCCCTCTCTCAGGCTGACGGGCTAATCCTGCCGCCCACTCCTACCCCGACCCGCCCTCGGGGACGTTTGCTCGGGAGATTCAAGTTCACTCCGCCGACACCTGCCGGGGAGGAGCTATGAACGGGGCTGCACTGCAGCCGCCCTAGGGTCCCGGGGAAGCCGACCCCAGGCTGGGAGGGCAGCGGCCGAACACCAGGACATGAGCCGCGGCCACGAGCTTGGGCTGCGGAGACAGGGCGCTGGACACCTGGCCCAGCTCTCGCCCCTCGCCCGACGGCGCCCTGTCCCATGTCCTGCGGAGCCGGCCTTCTCGGCAGGCGGAGAACTTTCTTTCCTAAAATCACCAGCCCCCCGGTTCGCACCCTGCGTCCGGAACCGCCGAGCAGCGAGCCCCTCCGGCCGGCCGCAGCCCTTCGGGTTAGGAGACGCCGCTTCGGCAGGCGTCCTTCCGGGCCTCCGCGCAACACTCGCCGAGACCGCGTTTGCCGGGCCCGGGGCTCTCCCGCGCCGAGTTGCCCAACAAACCTTTTAAACATTTCGGCACAAAACCGGATTCATTGTGGGCCGCACATTAAAAAGTGTTATTCGCTTTGAAGTTTTTGTCTAATGGCTCTAAACTGAAAGAAAATGTTTTCCTATTACTTAATTCAATCATAGCGAAGAAACTTGGTAAAAAGCCCACGGATTTTGCCCCGAAGTGTGACAGAGTTCTCTTTGTGTGCGCTTATCCTCCGCTGTCACACACTTTAATTCGCCTCTCTTTATCTGGCATTCAAAACTTTCTTCAATGACATTCAATAAGGTCCAGAAGCTGGAGGAGGAAAAAAAAAAACAACTGGCTACCACCACCCCCCCCCCCCCCCCGCCGCCCGCCCCCCAGATATTCTTTCCCAGTAGCTTTGGCTTTGCTCGCATTCAGGGGCCCTTAACCCTTTCCCTCCCCAGGCGAGGGCTGCGGCTCCTGGCTCCAGACGCTGCGGTCGCCCCTTTCACCCCTCGGGCTCCGCCCGTACCCCAACGCCTCTCGCACCCGCCTCTGCCCCTTGGGGAGGCCCTCCTCTGGCCGCGGTTCACGGCTCTCGGTTCAGTACCAGCGGTCCAGGTCAGCCCGAATTTCCCCGAGAGCCGTTGCAACCAGCGTGAGGCTTCGCCAACACAGGCGGTGTGGTTCGCTACCAACCACCCTGGCGCGAGGAGCCTTGGGGGGCACGTAATGGCGAGGCAGGCAGCAGTGACCCCCCCCCCCCCGCCGCCCCGTGCCGAACAGTCAAGGAAGCTTTGGTCCCTTACTGGACCTGCTGGATAACAGGGTGTTTCCCCCACCGCCCCTCTCGCGTTCCTAGAACCAGCTAGGTTCTGGCAAACGCAGTCTCTTTGCTTTTTAACCGGTTATAATTTGTTACTGAGGCTATTGCTAAGATTTCGTCCATGATGAACACCCATGAGCACGGCTTGGTTTGGGGCAGTCTTCTTGCGGTGCACCGATTCCCTCTCCATTTCTCACAGTCGTATTCAGAGAACAGCCGACCGCAGTGACTTGGTTCCAATAAAATCGAAAGTAAACGACTTCCGTGGAAAGTCCCGGGTTGTAAACTCGAAATATTTATGCTAATTTCCCATTGTATGGAAAAGGCTCCTGGCGTAAAGCTTTGAGCCCGCTGATGATTTAAAAAGCTGTAGCTGTGGACACAGCTCCAAGTGTTTGAAGTTGTTTAACCATTGTGTGACCAGAAAGAAGAGTGACGCGGCAGGAGAAGGACTGGCAGAGAGGGGAGCTCGTTGGGGGTGGGCCAAGGCAGCGGAGCTGAGCATACAAACGCCCCTCGCGCCGCTCCCGAGAGGCGCACTTCGGGAGAGCCGTGGTTTCCCAGCGCACCCGCCAGTCTGCGGGGTGCGCACGAGTGGAAAAGACGCCGGCGGAGAGCTTCTACACTCGCCAGTCCCGGGGTGGAGGGGACGGGGCTGCGAGATCTCCATCCTCGAGGTCTAGGCTCTCATTTCCCATCCCTTGTCTCTAGCCCTGACTCTCAGCGGCTGATTTGCTCTTCACATCCACGGCCCTGACGGCCCTGACGGGTGAAAGTGCTGGTAGACAACCATCTGCGTAACAAAGACTGGGCGTTACAGGCAACATCAAAGTTAAGACTAATTGAGAAGCTTAGAGAAAACAGGGAGAGCAATGGGGCTAGGGCTGGGTACAGGAATATCTAGTCCTTCTCCTGTCTCCCCAGCGGTGCCTCCCCCCTGCAAGAGCCCGTGTCCTCCTGCTTCCAGACACCGAGAGAGGGCAAGAGATTCCACAGGTGGAAATGGCAGTCCGGCTGTAGGGACGTCCTCGGGGTGCACAGCGCTGAACTGAGCGCACCGAGGGGAGGCAGCATGATCTTGGAGGACAGGGTGAGGTGAAAGAAGGAAAGGGACAGAGAGGGAGTGCGCAGAGAAGATTGGGGTGAGTGTTCTTGGAGATCTGTGGGAGCAAGGCAGCAACGGAGGGGGGTGCAAAATCAGTAAGATAAACAGGCCGATAGCCAATGCAGAGCCAAAGGGAATGAGGAATAAAGAGAAAGAAAAGAATATTAAATCGTAGGAAAATGAGAAAATAAACCCGCAAAAGGAAGAGGAGGGGCGAGGGCGCCTGTTACGGCGTGGGTGGGGTTGACAAGAATAGAGTACATTATGCAGTTCATTTAGTTAACAAGTGAAATAATGAGGAAGCGTGCAGAGTGAATGCCAAGAGAAAAGGCACAAAAACCCTATTGAGAGGCCCGGGCCGCTCCTGGCGTAGCCCATCACATGGCAATAGTCCTATTTAAGCGGCGCCGCCGGCGCCTTTCAGCACCACTAGCGCTGGCCAGCACCCCGCTCTCTCTGGGCGGTGCCCACTGCTGCAGCGGAGGCAGCTTCAGCCTCGGCTTCAGAGGTGCTTTCTGCCTTCCGGGAAGAGGCAGCTGCGCGCGGCCGCCGCCCGTGGAAGTGCGTGGAGACCCCCGAAGTCAGAGAGGCTCAGGGAGCGGGCTGGCGGCCGGGCGACCGCGCAGTGGGGCCATGCCGCGCTCCTTCCTGGTGGACTCGCTGGTGCTGCGCGAGGCAGCTGAGAAAAAGGCGCCCGAGGGCAGCCCGCCTCCGCTCTTTCCGTACGCGGTGCCTTCGCCGCACGCACTGCACGGCCTTTCCCCGGGCGCCTGCCACGCGCGCAAGGCCGGGCTGCTGTGCGTGTGCCCGCTCTGCGTCACCGCCTCACAGCTGCACGGGCCCCCGGGGCCGCCCGCGCTGCCTCTGCTCAAGGCGTCCTTCCCGCCTTTCGGCTCTCAGTACTGCCACGCGCCCCTGGGCCGCCAGCACTCGGCAGGGCCGCCCGGGGTCGCCCACGGCCCCGCCGCCGCCGCTGCCGCCGCGGCGCTCTACCAGACCTCCTACCCGCTGCCTGACCCCAGGCAGTTCCACTGCATCTCCGTGGGTAAGCCAGGCCGCCGCGCGGGGCACAGCGTGTAGGTGGCCCGATGAAAGTTGACGAGCCAGGGATGGGGGGTGAGGGACCCTAGGCGTTATGGGGCGATGAGAGTCCTGTCGGGACCCTGAGGGGGACACCGAAGGTGGTGTTGGGTTGGAGGGCTAGGGAAGGACCCCGGGAGGGAGGGTGAAAGCAGAAGACCCGAGTCCTGAAGGGGACGCCCAGGAAGGAGCGAGGACTGGGATTCGGGGCGCTCCGTGAAGGGGTGCCAGGGCCGCGCGACTCCGGGAGGATCCGAGTCCCTTGGTTTGGCAAGGAGGTGCCCGTGGTCACGCTGCTGTGCATCGTGTTCCGGGCGAAGAGGTGGGCGAGAGACAGAAATCCTGGGACCCTAAAGGCCGCCTACCGGAAGACCGGGCCCGCAGCGCAGGGTCTGATCGCTTCCCTCTCTCACCCCCACCCCCCTCAGACAGCAGCTCCAACCAGCTGCCCAGCAGCAAGAGGATGCGCACCGCCTTCACCAGCACGCAGCTGCTGGAGCTGGAGCGCGAGTTCGCCTCTAACATGTACCTGTCCCGCCTGCGCCGCATCGAGATCGCGACCTACCTGAATCTGTCTGAGAAGCAGGTGAAGATTTGGTTCCAGAACCGCCGGGTGAAACACAAGAAGGAGGGTAAAGGCAGCAACCACCGCGGCAGCGGCGGAAACTCCGGTGCCGGCGGGGGCGCACCGCAAGGCTGCAAGTGCGCGTCGCTGTCCTCAGCCAAGTGCTCGGAGGATGACGACGAAATGCCCATGTCTCCGTCTTCTTCGGGGAAAGATGACCGAGATCTCACGGTCACTCCCTAGGAGTATGTCTCCCCAGGTTGCCCACCCCAGGCCCTTCCTGCGCCTCAAGACTGGTCCTGGGACTCAGCGCTGGGTCCTAGGCACTGGCTGCCAAGCGGTGACCACGCACGGATTTGGCACGGCTTCGCCGAGCCCCTTGGTCCTGGGCAGTGCCAAGCTTGGCAGAGAACGGACGCTGGTATCACCGCCCCAGGGTGACCGGACTCCAAGCTGTGAACACTGCAAGAACTCGAGTCCGTCTCGGCCGTGCGGTAATAGCGGCCCCCGCGGGCACGCCGGCCCAGCGCCTTGCTGGCCGCCAGAGCCTCCTCGCCTACACTCTCTGAACTCGTTCAGGTGTCCTCGATTCCTCTGCTCTCCTCACTCTGAGTCAGACTCGGCCATTCATCCCTAGGATGCCTGTTCCGTTTGTTTCCTTGTTTCCTTCCTTCCTTCCTTCCTTCCTTCCTCCCTCCCTCCCTCCCTCCCTCCCTCCCTCCCTTCCTTCCTTCCTTCCTTCCTTCCTTCCTTTCTTCCTTCCTCCCGTTTTTTCCCTCCCCACCTCTTCCCTGTGGTGGTCTGTCATCCACAAATTTATGAACCTCTGTTTTTTCCTTTTCCTCTCCCTCCCTCCCTCCCCCATCGAGGAGCCTCCTTCCGAGTTCAATCGACCCACTTGTCCTTAACCAGGCCTTGCTGTCCCTGAGGCTCCTCTACCAGAAAATTGTTGCCCGTGATATTTGTGTCCGAGAAACCGATTTAACTTTGTTTTGGAGACGTTCTGCCTTCCCGCGGAGGTCCTGGAGAATCCTCCTCTGGAGAATCGTCTCTTACCCCAGACCCTAGACCCCGGCTCGCCTAGCTGTGTAACTGTTCCGTCTCTGTAACACCAGAATATATTTATTTATTTATTTATGTAAAAATTTTAAATAAACTTTCTTTCTTAGAAATCCACGTGACTCTGGACCTCCAGGGCTCCAAGTGGACTGGACAGGCTCCTGCCAGGGTTAGAATTTCCCGCTGGGGCGGGGCAGGGAGGGGCCAAGGGGCCCCCCTGTCACTCGCCTCTCCCGATGCTCAGACCCACAGAGACTCCGGCCGCGTGCTCCCTGGTCTAGCTCCGGCCTGGTGCGCACACTCCGGGGAGGGCACAGAGCTGAGCCCTAAGGGAAGGAGTGGCCCCTCCCCTCCTTGTGCCTTAGGCCTTAACACCTGTAATGCCCCCTCCAGCCTGGGATCCTTTCGCACCCCTCGCCCTCTATGTCTGGCTGTCCCGACCTCTACCGCCAAGGGCAGAAATCATCCCGCTCCAGCTTGAGAGATCTGTCCTTCGCTGTGCTCCAACTGGTAACGATTTGTTAGAGACATTGCCTGCGGGATGGTGCGGCCTCCTCTCGTGAAGGCCTCTCGCTTTGCTTTGAGGCCCGTGTTGGGCAGTGGTTCTGAGAACTCACAGCAATCCGGCACCAGAATCCCAACAGGGACGTTCTTAGAAATTCTTGTTACCATACCACAACCCCCTACAACTTAGAATCCACACTCTAGGCCCCCTTGCGAACAGGTGTGCGAGGGCGGGAGTGGCGTTGGGGGCGGTGAGGAGGAGAGGGTTACCTGTGTTCCTGGCACTAAAAGCAGTAGGAGGTTGGGGGGTTTCCGCAGAGATGCGGAGCGCTGGGCCACCCAAAGGAGGTATTTCTGCCGTTCAAAACACTGGATATGAGAAACAGCCTTTCTGGGTTCTCAAGAATCCTCAAGCCTTCCATACCTAGTCCTGGAGACTGGGACCACTTCTCCTGCCAGAAGTCCCACCCACCAGCACACACACACCCTGGTGACTGCTCGGACCGGGAGTAGGCAGGCAAATCAAACAAACACGTGTGTCTCTTTCAAGAGAAATATGCTCCAGTTCGGGTTAGCTCAACACGAATTAGGTTCGTTTCTAAAACCTTCAGTTTCCTTCAAATACAGCTGAGAGTGAGACGCTCTCTCCAATCCCCTAGATAAAGGCAGGCATAATCTGACTCCCCACTGAGAGGTCACTCCAGTTTCTTTCTTGATCAAGGTGCCAGGGCTGCGCTGAACACAGAGGAGAGTCCGACCAGCCTCCCTCTCAGCACCTTCCCCCAATCTCCAACGGTAGAACCAGTGTTTCCTGGAGGACCAGATCTCCACCCTCCCAGGAAGGGGCGTTGTGCCAACCTAAAGGAAGCCCGGGTGTTTGATGGCACACCGCGAACAGAATCCCAGCTAATGTTATCATCAGCGATTCTGACACTTTCTCAGTTTTGCTTGGCTGGCACGCTGCTCTAAGAGCTAGCTCTTTGGTGAGTGAATGAATGAAGTTTTGCATCCTTTGGCTCCAGTGACACCCACCAGTTTGCCTTTGACCCTGCGGCAGCAAGGCCCCCAGGGAACAGGTCCATGGTGAATCTGTGGGCTCATTTTGAGGCAGCTCCTTCTCTAGATTACAGAAGGGGGTGGTCAGATGCCCTGGGACAGGCTGTCTCCAGCTGTCAGCGACCGGCCACTAAGACAGTTTCGGAGGTGGGCCTGCCAGGAAGCTGGACTGGGGGTGAGGATGGGGTGCAGCAAGGACAGAGAGAGATAGAAATGGAACTTGGAAAGATGCGAAGAGGCTGAAGCCTATATCCACCTAAAGCGTGTCCCCTCCCCGAATTCTTCCATTTTGCCACGCTATGCAGACCCCGTCCGTTTCCAGAGGAAGGGGCAGATCCACTGCTGCGCCTGGGGTCCACTCGGGTCCACTTCTCTCCGGAGTGTGCCTTTCTCCCCCTCAGCTTTGTCTACCCAAGTTTGCATTTCCACGTTCTGCTCCCAGAAAACCAGCCTTTTCGCTCTCTGGCTGCCCGCCCTGGGAGCAGTGGGAGAAAGAAAACGCAGCCTCCTTGCAGCGGTCCCAATGGTTGACAAGACGGTGACAGCAGCAGGCGCTGGGGAGCGTGGAGGCAGCTTCTGCGGGCGCAGGGCCTCTCCACATCCCGCGTGGCGTGCAGGGGTGCCGACCAGCTATTGCGCTCCAACAGGCTTCGACTCAAACACTCCTCACCCTGCCCTGTCTCTCCTTCGGCGATGATCCGCACCAGAGTCGCTCCTGCGCTGCCTGGTTTGGGATGAAGGCAAGGGCGCGCCTGCATTGAGAAGCTACGAGAAAATGGAGCTTCTCTTCTAGGAAGAGAGTAGCCAGTCTTTAAGACCACACTGTTTTGAGCTAGAATTTGGGACTTACAAGGAAAATTGTGAAGTTAAAATCAGACAGTTACTAGGTTGGAATTTCTTGGAAATTATCATTTAGTGTAACTGATTCAGCTACAGACCCGAGTTTATGTGGGAGACAGTGTCTTTCTTTTCTCCATGCAGCATAGTGCCTAGAAGTCTGGACCTTAGCATCCAAGTGTCTGGCTTTTCAATCCATTTCCACCAGCTACTTACAAGTTTGGGAATCTTGGGCAAACCACTGGTTCTTCCTGGGCCTCAGCTTCTTCATCTGTAAATGGGAATTTTGTTAATAGTTGCTTTGCAGGGTGGTTATGCAACATTATAGGATAGATTTCACATAAAATGCTAAGCACAATGCCTGCCAAGTTCCAATAAATGTTAACCAATGCAGTTGTTGCTCTAGTTACTTGTGCCTATAGATGGGCCTGGGGCACAGTTGGCACTGCATTATTTACTTAATGCTGAAAAGTGACCACTCACATACAGCCTTAGAGCAGAATCTGCCACAGAGGGGTGGAGCACACACACGTGCCAACACCAGCAGGAGCCACCCCCCCCCCCTCCCCGCCCCAGAGTCAGTCATGGAGGGTGAGTAATGGCTCCTCCGCTAAGCGCTGCTCAGGCACTGGGAACCACTGGACTCCAAACAGGGATACTCTTTCCACCTTCCCTTCAACCAGTTCCTCACCCTTTACACTGCTGCCATTTGGGGCCCAATAATTCTTCTTTGCGGGGGGTAGCTTATGTGTTGTAGGGTATTCAGCAGCTTCCTTGGCCTCTACCCACTACATGCAAGTATAGCACCCCTCCTCCCAGTTGTGACAACCAAAAATGTCCCTTAAAGGCTAAATCACTTTAGGCTGAGAACCACTGGAGCTCATGTATTTTCTGCTACAATTTGCCAGTCCACTGTGACTAGGATTTGGTAGCATAGCTCTGAGTTCATCTTTCTACCTTTCCTTCACTTATCCTCCACTGAATACTCATACCTTCTACATCCAGGGTACTGGACTATGCTCCCAGGTATGACAGAAAAGGAGAAAGGAGACAAAGAGAGTGGGGGCACTAGGAATGCTTGTGTGGTGCAAGCATGCTAGTTAGTCTGCATAGCCTTGGCTGGAAAGCAGGATCAGCTGGAGGCTTGCAGGGTGGGCAGAGTTTACTAGGTCCTTTCCAAAGCCACTCGGGCCTTTCCAAGAATATTCTATCCATTTGTCTTGTGACCTGTAAGCAACTGGGTTCTCTTTTCAGTTATGACTGTGGGTGCCCACAAGGCCATCTCTTGCGGAAAAAGTATTAGGAGCCTGAGCTATCATCCCCACCCCCCAGTCACACGCACACGCACACTGCTCACCACCACTGTATGGTTTTTCTTGAAGCATCCTTATTGGTTTTGTCAATGCTTGGAAGTCTGAAACTAGAAATCAATTCCTTTTCACTAAGGCTTTCTGTGTTTGATTCAAACATATGTATAACCATTGAGAGTAGTAACCATTGAGTACCTCATTCACTTTTTCCAAGAGGAGACTCAGGAAGGGCAAAGGAGTAGAAGGGCCCTGAGAACCTAGGGATGTGGAAGAGATACAAAAGCAAGAAAAGGAGCTGGGGGAGAGGGAGGGTCCTCAAAGTCTCACTGGGATGGGTGACATGTTGCCTAAGGTCATTGGCCAGACCCTAAACTACGGGTGAGTTAGTGTGCTCACTAGGCTGCAGCAGACTCACTAGAGCGCACTGCGGAAGTGGACTCACCCACAGCCAGACCCCATGAAGCAATGACCTCATGAACCCATGGCTTTCTCAGTCTTGTGTATGGTGATCAACAGAGCATTTTCTAATGCCAACATATTAATAAAAGTGTGTGTGTGTGTGTGTGTGTGTGCTGGAGAAGCTGAAACAAAAGAAAGGCAAAGAAGGCTGCTAAATCTCAGAGGAGAACCAGGTTACCTGAGCTGAGTGCTCAGCTTCAGATGACCTGTCACTGTGAATCCAAGTCCTGGTTCTGAAAGTCTCCTTTGAATCCACCAAAGAAATCCAAGGCTTTCAACTTGACAACTTGCAGCCGGGTATCCATGCATCTGGCAGTGGTGGGTATTTCCAGCTCATGGGAAGTAGTGCCCTTGCAGTTCATTGGGAGGCATGGGACTCAACATCCATTTCAGGCAGGAGCCAGTAAGGAAGGAGGTCACTCAGGAGTCCTGCCCTGTGCTGCCACAGTCAGGGGGCAACTGATCAGACTGGGTGTGACCCTGCAGTGAGGAACTTCCCTACTGGGTGGGAGAGTGTGGGGGTGTTGAATCCTTGAGGGCAGGAACCACCTCCATTGGCTCACTATTCACAGAGAGATACCACAGAGAGGCCACATCTCCTTGATTTCAGGATGTTATGAATTTCTGGAGTTGCTCTCTTATGGGCTGAATTGTGTTCCCTTTAAATTTACACATTGAAGTCCTAACCCCCAGGACCTCATAGTGTAACTGTATTTAGCAATGGGCTCTTTGAAGAAGTAATTAACGTTCAGTGACTTCATATGGGTGGATCCTAATCCAATATGATTGGTGTCCTTATAACAGGATAAGAGACGCCAGGCATGAGTGCACACAGAAGGACAACTACATGAGAACACAGGGAGAAGGCATCATCTGCAAGGCAAGGAGAGAGGTCTCAGAAGAAACTAATCCTGCCAGCACCTTGACCTGGGACCCCTAGCCTCCATACCTGAGAAGAAATAAATTTATTTTGTTTAAACCCCTGCCCCCAGCCCAGCCTTTTGTATTTTGTATGGCAACCTAACAGGCTAATACAAATTCTGATCTGGATGAGAGCTCTCTAGGCCCCTCCATGGTAATGTAAGAATGTAAGAAGATTGTAGGGGAAAGAGCACTGACCTGGGAGTCAAGAACCTGAGTGAGGTCCAGCCCCAAGTATACCACTAACAAATTCTATGACTTTGGATAAAGCATGATCTTCCTGGATCTCAGCCTCTTCTTCTCTAAAGTCAAGGGGTTAATTGACATTAGTGGCATTTTTTTTTTTTGTCTGACCAGCATCCATGTCCCCTCTTTCTGATCAGTATCTAAATTTTGTTTTTACAAATGTAAGTTGAGTTCTTGAAAAAAGCAGGCATCCATTGAGGTAGACATTTGCACATTGTAAGGGTTCTCCATACCAGGGTCCCATTTTCTACTGCAAGATCCAATAAGGACTAGGTATTTACTGCTAAGCCCCTTTTCCAGCATAGCCCCAGGTCAGGCATAGGCAAAGGACCTGGGCCCAGTGTTCCCCCCAGAGGTCTGAATCTAAGCACATATTTTCTCTGCCTGAGTTGTGTGGCAATCCTGAGGCTGTGGACAGGGGTGGCACTTGAATGGATACTGTGACTTGAGGTCCCAGTACAACACAGGAAGAGGCAGCTGGGCATCTGGAAGGAAAGAAGGGCTATTGAGTAAACAAAACTATATGAGGTCTGTCCAGAAAAAGTCCAGTCATTGTTAATATATTAAGAATGGGGAGTTCTGGCTAAGATGATAGTGTAGGTAGAAACCCTTCACTCCCTTGCACAACCAAAAGGAGGATAATGACCAATTTAAAACCAATAAACAACCAGAAATGACAAAAAATCAAATTGCATGGAACTCCAGCAACCAAGGAATGAAAGAAACAGTCAATCAGAACAACCAGACCAGTAGGAGTGAGATGGGGCAGAGAGGTGGACAAAGAGAACCCATGGCAAGACATCCCCATGAGGGTGGGGGGTGGTAAGGCTGGCTGAACGGGAAACTGAAACTCAGAAGTGACTGTGGACTATGGCAGTGGGAGAAACTCCCAGTCTCACAAAAGAGTTTGTTGGAAAGTGGGCTAGGGAGGAGCAGGCAAGCTGCATAGTTCCCTCTATGGCCCCTCCCCCACAGGCAGCCCTGCAGTGAGGAAAGGAGGGTTGCCCTGCCCTGGTGAGTACTGAAGTCCCTGCCCCCTTACAACATAACTATTGTACTGAGACAAAGAAATATGGCCCAAATGAAAAAACTGAGCAAAACTTCAGAAAGAGAGCTAAGCAATGAGCAGATAGTCAACTTGACCAATGGAGAATTTAAAGCCCTGGTAATCAAAATGCTCACAGAACTGACTGAGCTTGGTTGAAAAATGAAAAAACAAATGAAGGATATCCAAAATAAAATAAAGCAAAATATTCAGGCAACCAACAGTGACAGGAAGGAAACCAGGACTCAAAGCAAAAATTTGGAACAAAAGGAAGAAATAAACATCCAACTGGAACAGAACAAAGAAACAAGAATTTAAAAAAATGAAGAGAGGCTTTGGAACCTCTGGGACAACCTGAAACATTCCAATATCCAAATTATAGGGGTGCCAGAAGGAGAAGAACAACAGCAAGAAATTGAAAACTTATTTGAACAAATAATGAGGGTAATCTTCCCAATCTGGTGAAGGAAATAGACTTTCAGGAAGTCCAGGAAGCCCAGAGAGTCCCCAAGAAATGAACTCAAAGAGGACCACACCAAGACACATCATAATTAAAGTGCTAAAGGTTAAAGATAAAGAGAGAATCTCAAAAGCAGCAAGAGGAAAGGAGAGACTTACCTACAAAGGAGTGCCCATAAGGCTATCGGCTGCTTTCTCAAAAGAAATCTTGCAGGCAAGAAAAGGCTGGGAAGAAGTATTCCAAGTCATGAAGGGCAACCACCTACATCCAAGATTGCTCTATCCAGCAAAGCTCTCATTTAGAATGGAAGGGCAGATAAAGTGCTTCTCAAATAAGGTTAAGTTAAAGGAGTTCATCATCATCATCGAGCTATTATTATATAAAATGCTAAAGGGACTTACCTAAGAAAAAGAAGATAAAAATATGAACAGTAAAATGACAACAAATTCACAACTATCAACAAATGAACCTAAAAGAAAAGAAAAACAATGAAAACAAAAACTAAGCAAGCAACTAAAACAGGAACAGAAACAGAGAAATGGACATCACATGGAAGGATTTCAGTGGGGAGGGGGAAGAAAGAATAGGGGGAGAAAGGTACAGGAAAAAAGAAGCATAGGTAGTTGGCATAAAATAGTTGGGGAGAGGTCAAAAATGGTATAGGAAACAGAGAACTCAAAGAACTTATATGTACAACCCATGGACATGAACTAAGGGAGGTGATGCTGGAGGGTTGGGGGATGCAAGATGGAGCGGGGATAAAGAGGGAAAATTGGGAAAACTCTAATAACATAATCAATAAAATATACTTAAAATGACAAAAAAATTGGCTTGCACCACATTGATGTAACCTAGTAGCAAGGAGAGCAGACTGGATTGGGGATGCATGAACAATGACGACTTCACTGTACTAGTCAGTGAGGACTATAGATGCTGTTGAGTGAGCATGTGTACTGTGTGGCTGTCACATTCAAAATGACTGAGCAAGTAGAGCAACAAATCTGTATCCAATTTTTTTAAAGATTTTATTTATTTATTTTTTAGAGAGAGGGGAAGGGAAGGCGAAAGAGAGGGAGAGGAACATCAATATGTGGTTGTTCCTCGCATGCCCCAAAGTGGGGACCTGGCCAGCAATGCAGGCATGTGTCCTGAGTGGGAATCAAATCAGTGACCCTTTGGTTCACAGGCCTGCACTCAATCCACTGAGCTACACCAGCCAGGGCTGCATCCAATTTTGCATTAAGCTTGCACATTCCTCCATGGAAACTATTTGTATGACTCAGAAGGCCACAGCTATGAGCAACTGGTGACTGGCAGCTTTATCACAACAATAAGCCTGCTCATGCATCATGTCTCATGCAGTTCTTGGGTGAAACATCAAATTGCCCAGGTGACTCAGCCCCACTACAGTCCAGATTTGGCACCTTGTAACTTCTGGCTTTTCTCAAAACTAAAATCACCTTTGAAAGGGAAGAGATTTCAGACTGTCTATGAGATTCAGGAAAATACAGTGGGGTAGCTGATGGTGACTGGGAGAACTGTGTGAGGCCCCAAGTTACCTACTTTGAAGGGGAATGAGGCATCATTGTCCTATGTACACTGTTCCTTGTACCTTGTATCTTCTTCAATAAATGTCTCTCCTTTTCGTAGTACATGACTGGATGCTTCTGCACAGACCTCACAGATACCTAATCTGGGCACCAACTACTACCTTTGTTACAGTGAAGTGGTTCACGAAGTGTGCACCATGTGTCCCTGGGATTTCTTGAGACCTGTCAGAGGTACAAGAGGTCAAAACTATTGTCATAATAATACTAAGACATGATCTGCCTTTTGTACTGTGTCACATTTGCACTGGGGTTGCAGAAGCAGTGTTGGGCAAAACTGCTGGTGCTTGAGATGAACTAAGGCAGTAGTCACTGTACTCTTGACCTCCACACAACTAAGGTTAAGAAAACAGTCTGGTAACACCTAAAAATGATCTTGGTACAGGGTTAAAATGATAATTTCATTAAAAGTCACCTTTAAAAGCATGCTACATAGTAGTTGTCTCCAGAAGAAACAGTCAGTGATTGGTTGAGCGGCTAGCTCAATTAGTTGCATCATTCATGGAAACTCAGTTTACTTGAAAGGACTGATGAACAAGCTAATCATTCAGACTTGGTATTTGACGAGTATTTTTTTTAAAACAAAATGAGCCAGTTAGTTGAAGAGAAGCAACTGACATCTTTGTTGCCAATGATAAAATTTGAGGTTTCAAGCAAAAATCAAAATGTTGGAATACATGTGTCCATCGCTGTGAACTTGACATCATTTCAATACCTGGATTTTTTCCAGTGAGATGATAACATTGACAAATTTTCAAAGTATTATATAACAGAATGTGTCAGTACATGCATGACTTTCACTGATCCAGTGAACCAATATTCTTCCAATGACCAATGTGTGGTGCTTACAAAATTAGGCTTGGGTAAAAGATCCACTCAAAGTGAAAGGTAGACTGTCAGATTTCAATATAACAGATCAAAAAAAATTATTGATGCGATTTCAGATTCCACATCATATAATCACTTCAAGAAATGATTACTTTTCAAGTTTCAGTTTAGTGTCTAGAGAACTATCTGCAATTATATGAAAAGGCTATTACCCCTCCATTTTTTAAACTACATATCTGTATAGTTCAAGCAAAATAACATATCACAAAAGTCT
Organism: Phyllostomus discolor; assembly: GCF_004126475.2. Classification (NCBI taxonomy): domain Eukaryota; kingdom Metazoa; phylum Chordata; class Mammalia; order Chiroptera; family Phyllostomidae; genus Phyllostomus; species Phyllostomus discolor. Next base: position 111,769,159 of record NC_040904.2, read on the forward strand.
GAATGCAGAAAAAAATATGACTTCATCTGTCTCCTATGAGGCCAAACATTAAAGTGATTTGCAAAAATATTAAATAATGTCACCTTTTTAACTATATTTTTGTTCCAGAAATTATAGTTATTTTTGCATAAATGTTATACTGTATAAAACACTTCAGGAATTGTTTTATTATAAATATTTAGGAACAAGTTTATTATTGTGGTTTAAGATAAATTAAGAAATAAATATTTTTAAATTTTTTGTTTTAATTTCTAATACAATAAATATTAATAGATATAGCCCATATACACAAAAGCTCTCTGGAGTCCTCCATGCCTTTTAAGAACATAGCCCTGACCAGTGTGACTCAGTTGGTTGGGTATCATCCTGTGAACCGAAAGGTCACGGGTTTGATTACCAGTCAGGGCATATGCCTGGGCTGCAGGTTCAGTCCCCAGTCAGGGTACATATGGAAGGCAGCCAACTGATGCTTCTCTCTCACATTGATGTTTCTCTTCCTCTCTTTTTCCTTACCTTCCCTTCTCTCTAAAATAAAAAAATAAAATTTAAAAAAAGAATATAAAGAAACCTCAAGACAACAATGTTTGGGAAGAGCTATTGTAGTGTATTAAAAATTATAGCATCCAGCACTTACTGGATAATTCAGAATGTACTACATGCTTACTAATTGCCAGACATGTATTGGCCCTCTTAATCCTCTTAACAACCCCCTGAGTCTGCAATTATGGGCTCCCCGTTCCACAGGTGAAGAAACTGAGGCACAGAGATATTACATGACTTTCCAGGATCGCATTGCTAGCTGCAGAGATGCTGACATTTAGAGTCAGGAATCTGACCCCAAGGCCCACTTCCTTTACCTCTTCAGAATGCCTTCTTCTCTCTGTGAGAGCTGGCTTTGGAATCTGTTAATTTTTGTCCATTAAGGAAACAGCCTGGCTCCCCATAACCACTTCAAATAACCAGGAGGTCTCACATCATGGCCTTCCTCTCCTAACCACCCTAATCTCCAAGTCTAGTGCCCATACAAGTCATTGAAAAAAACCCCAAAATATCAAACCATGTGAAAAGTTACATTTCACACAAAATCTGGCTATTTCCTACATCATACCCTCAAACTTGACTTTCTAAAGGACTTTTACATTTCCTTCCTCTGGGGACAAAAAGGCAGGCAAGTCTCCCCTTTCACTATGGAACCTCTCTCAAAGCCCAGTCAGCCTCGTCCTGAAAGACCACAGGATTACCAATTCACACCCAGTGTTTTTTGTTACACTCTTAAAAGTGGAAAATTGCTCATAGCTGTGTGTGGCTCTATTACCATGCCATTATGCCTGATATCCCTTTATTAATGTTATCTCCTAGGCTACAATGCAAAGGCATTCCAGAAGTAAGCAAGTTGCCCAGTTAAAAGCCCTGATGTGCACCAACCTATCTATGGTCACAAGATTTCTCTTCATAACCTTGGTGGCTCGGTATACCAAGACACAATGCTGAGTAAGGAAGTAAGCAAAATCCCATTTCCCTCAGGCATCTTTTTTTTAAGATTGTATTTATTTATTTATTTATTTATTTATTTTTAAAGATTTTGTTTATTTATTTTTAGAGAGGGAAGGGAGGGAGAAAGAGAGAGAAACATCAATGTGCGGTTGCTGAGAGCTGTGGCCTGCAACCCAGGCACGTACCCTGACTGGGAATTGAACCTGTGACACTTTGGTTCACAGCCCGCGTTCAATCCACTGAGCTACGCCAGCCAGGGCTAGATTTTATATATTAATTTTCAGAGAGAGGGGAACAGAAGGAGAAAGAGAGGGAGAGAAACATCAGTGTGAGAGAGAAACATCAGCTGGCTACCTCTCACATGTCCCCCAACCAGGGACCTGACCCACAACCCAGGCATGTGCCCTGACAAGAAATCGACCCAGCAACCTTTCAGTTCACAGGCCAGCACTCAATCCACTGAGCTACAACAGCCAGAGCACCTTCAAGCATCTTTTAACTTAAATGTTAATTTTATCATGTACAAGTCAGCTTGACTCCCCTTCCACCCAGAAAGAAGCCTTTAAACTCCAAACGGATTTTGAAATTCTTTCATCAACTTAAAGGCATTTTGGGGATACGGTTTGTAAAAAAGATGCTTCAGAAAATGAAGTTGTCATGTATTGTATGTGTAAATAAACCTTTCAGCTCTCTGCAGAACCCAAGCTCAGTAGGGCTGGAAAAGCATTCTGGGCATTGGTATGCAAATGAGCGTGTCAACAGCAGTTAGAGTGTACCTTGGAGTGGTAAACAAGCTGATTGTCATGGGAAATGTAGTCAGTCGGCTCTGTTTGAAACTCTTGCAAATCCCTTGTTTGGTTAGATTTCTGCAAGTTGAGTTTGTGAACTCAATAATACAGCTTAACAGCAAATTCACAGCCACAGCATCTTTGGGTGCCTGACAGGGTTGTGCACACCATGAAGGGCAAAGGAGCTGGCATGCCCAATCAAGTTTGAAATGCCAGGAGCCTGAAGCACCAATAGGAGGCTGAAGCTTACTTCAAGCAGAAAGTGGCCAGTGTGTGCGCACCTGCCTATAGACCCTGAGCTGTAACTGGATGTGCACGTGGACCCTATGCCACGGGCTGCTCTTGACAATCGCTATCCCTTTCACTTTGAGATGTCTGTCTCTCTCATTTGCCATTTTGCAAACTAGTTCTCAGCCTCCACTGGAAAGCCTTTTGCACCTGCACCTACACAGGTGGGATCAGCCGTATTCATCTCAAGGAATCCACCCTTCTTTTTTTTTCCCTCTATACAACACTACCTCATTCATTCATTAAATGAGTCGAGCATGTGGTCCATGCCAGGTGCTTGGCTAGGCTCTGACCACAGTAAATCACACTCTGTGTATTCACTCATGTGTCTCTCCAACTAAGTGGCGCTTATCAAGGCCAGAGCCTGGGTCATCTTCCTGTGTTCCCAGCATCTGGCACTTGGTAAGAATCCCATCTATACCTAGATTCATGTTCTTCTTGCCTGGAAGAGAATGAATTCAACAAAAAGTACTGAATCCTAGAACTGTTTTTTCTTTACCCATGTTCCCTCTTCCCTACTCACCCTGCTGACTGGCCCTGTCCATCCATGCTTACTACAGGGAGCTTCCTCCTCCAGCACCTCCCCACAGCTTCACTGCCCACCCTCTGTCTTCCAAACTTATGCTGAGGCCTTTACCAAACCCCACCTCAAAATCTACTTCTCTGAAGAGTACCTGCTGTCAGGGAAGCCAGCTCTGAAGCTTTCTTTCCCAGAAAAGGAGATCCACTTCCAACAGTGGTTTATCTGTTAGCCTCAGAGCAGGCTCAGAGCGAGCTGAATGAATGGGCCAAAAAGAAACTGGTCTACCTAACTGTCCAGCTCTTACTGAAGGGAGTCAGGGGCTGTGGAAGGATAAAGAATGACTTTCTGGTGAATTACCGACTACGGAAATGTGATCTGAACTGAGAAAAGAGCAGGGAGAGTGAAATAGATTACATGCTTTCTGGCCATATTGCTACACTCTTTTTGTTAGATGTTTAGTCAGGAGATAAAAATGTTGTACAGTCTTGCTCAAAAATAATTCAAGTCCACGTCTGGGTCTGCCCTCTATTCTGTATTTTTCCTGTTATAGTTTGGGAACAGATCATGAGGTACTTCTGTGACCCATTTTTATGGGCTAAATTGTGACCCCCAAAGAATATATGTTGAAGGCCTACACCCCAGTGTCTTAAAATGTGACTGTTCTTGGAAATGAGACCTTTAAAAGAGATGAGTAATTTAAAATCAGGCCATTAGGGTGGGCCCGATCCAATCTGATTGGTGTCCTTATAAGAAGAGGAAGTTTGGAGGTAGACACGCACACCCACAGAGAAAAAAGTCATGTAGGGACCCAGCAAGAAGGCAGCCATATGCAAGGCAAGGAATGAGGAAACCCAGGGGAAACCAAATCACTCTGATCTCGGACTTCCAGCCTCTAGCACTGTGAGAACTGTGATCTCTGTTGTTTAAACTCCCAGTCTATGGCATTCTGTAATGGTGGACCCTAGCAGACTAATACATCCATATGTGTTCAGATATTCTCTCCATACAGAGAAAGCTCCTGTACATGAAATCAGCTCCTCTGTCAGATGTGGGAATTCTGACTGCACTGCCTCAGCACAAAAACCCACCAAGAGCTGCCTCCCTGGGGCTATGGCTATGCTAAGTTCTGCCTTTACCTGGCGTAGGGAGTAGGGGGGGAGGAAGGGGAGAAAACATGACCAGGCAGAGGCAAGGTGAACAGTCAGGTTAGTCATTGAGCCATGATGTCCCTCCTGAACTTCCCAGATGATTCTGACCCTCCCCTCCCTACACATGCGTGCATTTGCTCATTCAACAAATATTCATTGAGCACCAATTTGTCTATGTATCAGGTATTGGTGAGCAAAACTACCCTGAGGTAGTTGCAGTCTGGCAAGAAAACAGAAGAAAAAAACAATCTAGGACTGGGAAGGATGAGGAGTTAACTGGGCAAAGATGAAGGTGAGGCAGGAAGTGATGGAAAGAGCAGCCTGTGCAAAGGGCCTGTGGAAGAAGACACAAGACCCTCTCCAGGCACTGAGAGAAAACTCAGGGATAGGAGAAAAGAGCAGGGCCAGTTCCTGGAGAGCTAAGTTTGTGCAGTCAGGGGCCTAGTGCTGAACCTGGTTGGCTGGATTAAAGATTTGGGGCTTGTCTTTAAGAGCAATGAAGCCCATAAGATTTTTAAGCAGAGGGCTGACTCAATCAGATTTTTGTTTTGAAGGACTGACCATGGCTACAGTATGGAAAATTGACGTGAAAGAGGAAAAGCAGGCAGGAGAGACCATTGCACTTCAGCAGGTGCCACACAATCACCTCCCTTTTGTTGTCTAGAAAGTTCTTGCAGGTACTAACCTGGAATGAGAATCAACTCTCTTCTTTTGTGATCTGAGGGTCACAGCAAAGGACCCCTTCATCCTGCCAAGAAAGTTCTTTCTTCTTTGCCCATTTTAGATCTAGGGTCCTCCATGAAATACCTACTCTTTCAAGTTAGAGCCCTGATCACTGATAAATGAGAATAGTTCTGCAGAATAACAGCTTACCTGAGCAGCCTGGCTTAATAAGTTACCAGAAATGAACACTTGCCCACAGGAAGGCCATCTCTTAGGACCGTGCTTCCCCGTGAGTGCTTTTTTGCTGCAGCCGCAGAGAGGCCAAGTACCTGAGTCCCTCCTCAGCGGTCAGGAGACTTCAGGAGAGTTGGTGGACACAGAAGGAGGAGAAAGGGGTTGAAGGACAGCCTTAATCCTTCAAGTTTATTATTATTATTATTATTATTATTATTATCTCTATTTTCTACATAAGCTTCAGTTCTGAGAAACAAGGCAACTTTTCTTAAGCCACACAGACCAGAATAGCAGCCAGGACACAAATGAACCCCCTGGTTCTGAGGCTGGTGCTGCATTCCACGCCCATGCCAGGCCTCAGCAGCCTGCTCTGAGGAGCCCAAGCAATGACCCTGTGCATGATGAGCTGTGAAGACCCGTTTCACAGGCCATCCCATCTGCAAGTGGCTGGCACATAGTAGAAGCACAATGCATATTTATTAAATGACTGAATCATCATCACATTGGAAACCATATGCGAGTGATTTGTAAACAGTAAAAGCTTGGGTCTGCAGAAGAGTTTTAATAGCTTCAGTCTCTTCCATGAAAAAGTTCTTCAAGCATCCTCATTAAAAGGCCAACACTGGTGTTAGGAGCTGTACCTCAACCATAAGACCTTCTTAACCCACATTGATTTATCAAACACAATTTGTTACATTCCTTCAGTGCACCAAACCAGTGGAGGGGGATGAGAGGGGACATCCCAAAGCACATATATAAACAAGATGGTTATAGAGCACCAAGGGACATGGGTGTATTTTAAAAAACCTGGGAGCTGTGGAAGAGCCATTTTGGTAGATTGATTAGAGAAGCCTCTCTGAGAAAGAGTGTCCAAGTGGAAACTTGAATAATGAGGAGATGGAAGTGGCAAGAGCTGGAAGAAGGGCATTCCACACAGAGGGCCCAGCATGTGTGAAGGCAACAGGGATTTGGAAGGTTCCAGAGGTGTAAGGTAGAGAAAGAAGGCCAGTCTGGCTGGAGGCAAGAAGCAAAGAAGGGCTGCAGCTTGAGTGGGGAGAGCATAGGTAGAGGTCATATTATAGGGAGTCTTAAAAAAAAAGATTTAGATTTTATTCTGAGTAAAACCATTAGAGTAATAACTATTCATCAGGGTGAGAAATCATTTGATTTATATTTTTATTTTTTAATATATTTTATTGATTATGGTATTACAGTTGTCCCATTTCCCCCCCTTTATTCCCCTCCACCCTGCACCCCCCTCCCACCAGCATTCCCCCACTTTAGTTCATGTCCATGTGTCATACATGTAAGTTCTTTGGCTTCCACATTTTCTGTACCATTCTTAACTTCCCCCTGTCTATTATCTACCTACCAATCATGCTTCTTATTCCCTGTACCTTTTTCCCCATTCTCTGCCCTCCATCTCCCTGCTGGTAACCCTCCATGTGATCTCCATTTCTGTGATTCTGTTCCTGTTCTGGTTGTTTGCTTAGCTTGTTTTTGTTTTTATTTAGGTTCAGTTGTTGATACTTGTGAGTTTGTTGTCATTTTACTATTCATAGTTTTGAGCTTCTTATCTTTCTTAGATAAATCCCTTTAACATTTCATATAAGAAGGGCTTGGTGATGATAAACTCCTTTAACTTGACCTTATCTGAGAAGCACTTTATCTGCCCTTCCATTCTAAATGATAGCTTTGCTGGATACAATAATTTTGGATGTAGGTCCTTGCCTTTCATGACTTGGAACATTTCTGTCCAGTCTCTTCTTGCCTGCAAGGTTTCTTTTGAGAAATCAGCTGATAGTCTTATGGGAACTCCTTGGTAGGTAACTGTCTCCTTTTCTCTTGCTGCTTTTAGGATTCTCTCCTTATCTTTAATCTTGGGAAATGTAATTATGATGTGCCTTGGTGTGTACCTCCTTGGGTCCAACTTCTTTGGGACTCTCCGAACTACCTGGACTTCCTTAGCCAGATTAAGGAAGTTCTTCATTATCTTTTCAAATAAGTTTTCAGTTTCTTACTCTTTTTCTTCTCCTTCTGACACCCCTATGATTCAGATGTTGAAACATTTAAAATGGCCTGGAGGTTCCTAAGTCTCTCCTCATTTTTTTTAAAGATTTTATTTATTTATTTTTAGAGAGGGAAGGAAGGGAGAAAGAGAGAGAGAGCGAAACATCAATGTGCATTTGCTGGGTGCCATGGCCTGCAACCCAGGCATGTGCCCTGACTGGGAATCGAACCTGCGACGCTTTGGTTCGCAGCCTGCGCTCAATCCACTGAGCTACGCCAGCCAGGGCATCTCCTCATTGTTTTGAATTCTTATTTCTTCATTCTGTTCAGGTTGAATATTTATTTTTTCTTTCTGGTCCAAACCATTGATTTGAGTCCCAGTTTCGTTCCTGTCACTGTTGGTTCCCTGTGCATTTTCCTTTAGTTCACTTCTCATAGCCTTCACTTTTTCCTCTATTTTGTGCCCATACTCAACCATTCCTGTGAGCATCCTGATTACCAGTGTTTCAAACTCTGCATCTAATAAGTTGGCTATCTCTTCACTGCTGAGTTCTATTTTTAGAACTTTGATCTGTTTTTTTTCAGTAGGGCCATATTTTTTTTTGTCTTGGTATAGCTGTTACATAGGGCGGGGCAACCCAGGCTGCTGTTTTGTGGCACTATATGAGGGGGAGGGGTCAGAGAGGGGACACTACTACTTGCTCAGCTCTCTACCAGCTTTCAGTGACTTCCTCCATTACCCACAAGCAAGTTGGGTCCTTCTGGTGCTAATTCCCAGGTGGATGGGTTTGTGTACATCCTAGGACCTTTTGTCCTAGACCTCCAATGAACTCTCCTGTGAGGCTGACAGCTTCTTCTACCTCCGCAATCCCCCCGAAGTTTTTTACACCCAGAGGTTTTGAGGCTTCATTTCCCTGCACTGGAACCCTGGGTTGCACAGTCTGTCAGTCTATCTCAGTCCCCAGTTGTTCTTCCTGGCTATCTGCATGCAAATGTGGGATAACCCAGTCTGCCAGCTGCTGCCTTGCCCCTGCCATTCCAGCAGCTGCCGTCTCACATTCTTGGTCCTACAGCCGCCACCTTGCCATGTATCCTCTCTGTCCCAGCTGTGTCTCTACCCCAGCTACCTGTTACCAACCCTCCCTGCCCCTCCTACCAGTCTGCATGAGTGTTTCTTCTTTAACTCCTTGTCTGTCAGACTTCCATACAGTTCCATTTTCTGGCAATTCTGGTTATTTTTTGTGTTTGAATTTGTTGTTGTCCTTCTTTTGGTTGTGCGAGAAGGTGAAGAGTATCTACCTACACCTTCATCTTGGCTGAAGTCCCTGATTTAAATTTTTAAATGGCTGCCCTGAGGAGAACAGAGGGTAGGGCACCTAGACTTGAAGCAGGGAGGCCAGTTATGGGGCCTTGACAGTAGTCATGGGCAGAGTGCATGGTGGCTTCGACTAAGGTGGTAGCTGTAAAGGTTGTGAAGTGTAGTGATCAGGATTAGCTCTCGGGAAAAGCCAATGCTTGCTGATAGATTGGATGTGAGGACCAGAGCAGAATGTTGGGCTACTAGTAGATTTTTGGCTAGAGCAGCTGGACTAATGGTCCCATCATTTACTGAGATGGAGAAGACTGCAGGAGAACTAGGTCATGGAGGGTCACTCAGGGGTTCCATTTGGTCATGTCATATTGAAAATGGCCATGAGACATCCAGGTGCAGATGTTGATAGGCAATTGGCATATGCATTCATATTTTGCCAGCAGAAATGAAAGGACATAAGAGCAAAAGGAGAAGGGGAAATCTGGGATAAGAAGCTGGAAAGAGAAGGAACCTTGGTTGTTCATGAGAACTAACTCCTTCTTGACATAATTTCCACTTCATTGGCATCCTTTAAAAGACTTATGAACACTTGTGCCCTGGGCACTGCGTATTCATCAGAAAACAGGAGAGGCACAGCCCTGGTCTCAAGCAGCTTACACCCAGGGAGAGCAGGCAGCCACTAACCATGTGAATGGGCCCACATGGAAGTTGATCCATAGAGGAAAAGTGAGACAGGGCAATGCAAGGGGCACTGGGCTGCAGATTTAACTCAGGAGTCTGAAGAGAAGATATTTGAGCTAAGACATGAATGATGAGAAGGACACGACCATCAGGGAGAAGCAAGCATGGAGAGTATGTGAACCTTAAAGGGGCAGAAAGGAGACCAGTGCCCCACAGGGAGGTAGACCAGGTGTGATCCCAGACATCATCAGTACAGCCCACACAGAAAGGGGCTGGAGTTCATGCCTGGAGGATGGGAAGCTACTGGAGGGTTTAAGCAGGGGAGTGACACACTGGGATTATGCTTTGGACAGATGGCTCTGGCTACAAGGTAGAGAATAGATTTAGCAGGACAGTGGCTTGGGGACACAATTGAAAGGCTGCTTTGATGACTCAGAAGTGAGCTGGTAGAGGCTTGGTCAGCACTGGCTGTGTGGGTGGTGAAAAGCAGTAGACCCAGAGGTATATTGGAGGCTGAGGTGATCTAACTGATTGGCTGTAGAGTGTGTACAATATCAACTGAAATGTCATGAGAAAGGCCAGTCTGGAAGGCCTGAACTGAATGAGCTAGAAAAGATGACCAAGGACTGTGAGCTGGAACCTGTCAGTGTTTGGAGTCTGTGGAGAAAGAGGAGGAGGGCCCATGCAGCAGGAAGGAAAGCTCATGGCCTTTGCAGTCTCAGTGTAGCAGGGTTTCTCAGTCTCAGCACAGTTGACCTTCTGGGCTGATTTTTATGGGGACAGCATGGTAGGAAGTTTAGCAGCATCCCTGGCCTCTGCCCACTAGGTGCCCGTCATACTCTCATTCTACTTGTGAGAAAACATCACCTCCAGTGAAGAATCACTTGGTTGGAGAAAACAAGCTGAAAATGCAAGAGGCGATGCCAAGGGGTGAGAGTGTCCACTCAGAGTCCAACCACCTAGGCTGCATCACTGTCCACCATTTGCTGGCTGGGTGACTTCAGCCATTGGTTCCATTTCTCTTTGCCTCCAGTTTCTTTCTCTCTAACATGAGGAGTGTGGTGTCACCTCACTCAGAAGGTTATGGGGATTATTAATATGGTAAAACACTTAGGATGATGCCTGGTTCATTGATAAACAGTTAATGAGTGATTTTCCAAAGCACTTTGATGGGGGACAAACAGGGAGTGTGCACGTGTGTGCTTGCATGTACACACACACACACACACACACACACAGCCTTGAAGCTCAGGGGCCAGCCCTGGCAGGGATTAGGAGTCGGCCAGGGGGAGGGTCTTGGATGGACAGAATGGGGATGTCCCAGGGTGAGGAAAGTGTGAGAATGTCCAGAAGGCCAAGAGAAGGGGTTGCAACTTCCAGTAAATGACAAATAAGTTTAGTATGAGGGAAGGCCAAAGAATGCCCTTGTGACTCAGAGGGGTCGGGGGCAGTTAGAGAGGTAAGCTTGAGCCATGTTAAGGAGTGGGCATTACCTGAGGCCGGTGAGAGAGAACCACAACGGGAGTCAGGATGACAAATGATGGTAGCAGAGAGAACATGGAAAGCTGAGCCTCCCTGAGGACACATGTTCCTGGTGTCCCCTCGCTGGTGGGCCATTCTTCCCCAGGTCTTGGGCTGGCACTCCTCTACTTACGCCTTCTTGTCCTGAACTTTCCTTCTTTCTTTACAGTCTCTCCAGTCCCACGGCTTTAAACACCAGCAGGTTCTAAGTCATTCATTTGATAATCCTTGGAAGCCAAACATTTGGCAGGCATTGCTCTGGGTACTGAGGCCACAATAGTGAACAAGACCGAATGAACTCCTGCCCTCCTGGAGCTCCTGTTCTAGTGGGTGGAGACAAACATGAAAATTAGTTATTTGTTTAATTTATTGTGCATGGTGATGAAATACTACAGGGAAAAATCATAGACTGCCAAGGGAGAGGGGAAGTGTTGGGGGTAGGGACACCATTCAGAACAAGATGTTCAGGGCAAGCTTCACTGAGAAGGTGGGATCTGAGCCAAGACCTGGGAAAAATGAGGGAGTGACCACATGCGTCTATGAGGAGTGGAGTTCTGGGCAGAGGATGAAACAGTGCAAAGGCCCTGTGGTAGAGCTGTGCCTGGAATGTTGGACGGAACTGAGGGAGCCACTGCCGGACAGCAGAATCGGAAGGGGGGAGGATAGAGGGAGGACAGATAACTCAGAGGGGCCTCACCTGTCCTCCAAGGCTCCAGAGCCCACAACCTGGCTTCCAATCTTTAGAGTGGCACTTCCACCCATTCTCCAGCTGCTCAAGCCAGGAAGTGCCAGTCACCCTTCCACTTTAGTCTAATCCATCACCAAGCCCACATTTCCTCCTCCTAAAAATACACTGAATCCATTCTTCTTTGTCTCACTTCTCTGCCCAAGGCCTCTCTCTTGGTCATTCAGTGTCCTTATCATTCTCCCAGCTTTCATTCCCTGCTCAGAAGCAGTGTGATTGAGAAAACACATGTTCGGATCATGCCTCTCTCAAAACCCTTCCCAGAATTTTATAGTTGTACAACCCTAAACTCCTTCCTGTGGCCTCCAAACTCTGCCCTCTCCACCCCTTGACTGAGGCCCATCTCCTTCACTTCCATGCTCCCCACACTCACTCACCCTGCTCACACCAGGCTCCTCCCTCCGTCTCAGACCCGAAGTGCTCTTTCCCACCTCAGGGCCCTCCCCTGAGAGTCCCTTCTAAGCTGTAAAACTCCCAGCTCCGGGCTACCTTCTGTGAATCCTGAGGATCTCAGCTGAAATGTCACTTCCTTGCAGAGGCCACAGTTAACAGCCCTACTTTCTTGTCCTTCTTACTAGGTGAGATGTGTTCTGTGCCCTTCCCTTTCACTCAACTGCATCCAGACGAAGATAGGAGTTCTATGTCATGTACCTGTGTCCACAGTATTAGGGCCATGACATTGCAGCTGAGTACATTAATACACGTGATGATGAATGAATTGGGAAGCAGTTGCAGTCATCCCCCAAGAAATGCGGTGATCTGTGTGGTGGGGGTGGGAAGCAGGTAGACTTTGCGAGCTGTTTGAAGAAAGCCATCAGTGCTTGGTATGTGCTAGGACATGCCCGAAGAGCTACTCTAAGAATCATCGGTAGGATGGTGGTGGGATGTGTATGGGTCTGCCTGTGGGCATTCCGTATGATCCAGCTCCTTCCACCCACCTCAATTCCTTCCCGCCACCCAAGCACACCAAACCCATCTGTTCTTAAGGGGAAGAGGGAAAGCGGCAGAGAACTCTGTTGTTTGGAAAGCACCTCACCCTGTCCCACTTCTAGGCTCCCAGGCCCTTGCCATATTCTACAGCTGGGGGCACAGAAACCCAGTGGGGTGAAACTATTTGGCCAGGGTCTCCCACCCAATTCATGGAAGACTATGGCTGAAACCTCACTTCTTCACTGGCAATCCTGATACCATGTTGCCTCTTCTTATGGACAATTTTGTCCATAGCCCCCAACTTCAGGGCAGCCTATGGAGCTGGAGCAAAGTTCCCAAACAGGTAGGCCGGAGATGGCCCCCTGCCACAATAGGGTGTCCACTCCCACAGTAGGAGAGTGTCCAAGCTGTGCCAGAGACGGAGTTGGGGGCCCAGGGCTCAGCTGTGTTGGCTATAAGTGAGGGGCAGGAAATACTTTAGGAGGACAAGTTGTGACACTGAGGAGATGGTCAGGCAGTGAGCAGAAAGTGGGGGAGACCACCCATCTGTGACATCAGAAGGGCCATCTCTCCAGCAGTAGGACTGAGCACAGAAGTCTGGCATTGGGATGGAACAGCAGGAGGCTGGAGTCATGGAGGCATCACTCATTCATTCATTCATTCATTCACTCATCCATTCAGAAAACATTTGTTGAGAACTTTTTATAGGGCATGCACTTTCCAAGATGCCGGAGAGTCAAATGTGAATCTCCAGGGGATTCTGAGTCTGCAGAAGACATGCCAGCATATCCAGTGTGATGAGAGCGAGGGCAAAGGAAGCCACACCTCGACTACAGCACCCCCCAACACACTTGGTAACTTCGAGGAAACTATACAAAGAGAACCACGGCAACCTTTACAAGGGAAGGGGACGCAGAAACAAAAGGGGAGGAGATGCTTATGGGAACACAGACACTTAAATTTCTAGGGCTTTTCTCACAAACTCTAGAAGGGATCTGCATACTTCCTGTTGTTTATTCATCCAACAAATATTTATGGGGCATATAACTTACGCCAGTACCTGCGATAAGTGCTAAAGAGTTCATTCTCAGGTTATAAAAAGGAAGAGTAGCTCTGCACCCTGGCCTCCTGCTGTTCCATCCCAATAGCCCAATAGCCAAGGTGCTATTATCCCAATAGCCAAGGAGGTCTCCCCTGTGCAGAAAGTCCTGTCTGAACAGCAATGGAGAATTTAAATAACACAGAGAAAATCTAATTGCCTCCATCAAGGAGTTTGTAATCTAAGGCACTAAGCAACTTACGAAAAGAAAGGAGGCGTGGAAGGCCATGGCAGAGGCCACTGTGGCCTCCAAGGATTGCTCTTGCAGAGAGGTTCATCAAGGAGCTTGAGTCAGGTTGCTTTGCTTGTGCTGGTGACGACTCTTTTGAGTACAAGCGGCAGAAGCCCAGTACAAACTGACTTAAGTATAAAAGAGAAGTTAACGATTTCAGGCACAGTTGCATCCAGTCACTCAAATAATGATGTCAGACACTTGTCTCTCTTAGCTTTCCTTTCTCTGAGTTGGTTTCATTCTTGGGACCTGAGGCAGTAAACAAGACAAACAAAATTCCTTGCCCTTGAGGAGCTTATAATTGGGCAAGCTGTCTAAATTTGGTACCAAAGGAAGAGTACCAGGCTTTCAGGACTTATATTTTGTAAGCTTAGGAGTCCCAAAAGGGGTTGAAAGTTACCCACAGCAAAAAACCCTGGGATGCACGTCATTGGTTCAGCTTTGTCATATGTTCTCTCCAAGCTGATCGATGTGGCAGGAATAGTCAGTACTTTCATTGGCTAGCCCTGGGTCACCTATGCATCCCAGGATCCAGGAAACAGAGTGGGGGAGAGCTGGATCCCCCTATGAAAAACAGTGTGATATTATCAGATGTTACTTGAAAAGAGGAAAATGGAGGCCAAATAGCTGATGCTGTGTCTGGCATCAACCTGGGGTAGAAGAAAGCTAAGTTGTACCACCAACAGGAAATAAAGAAGGAGATAGTAAGAGTCCCAGGAAAGCAGTGAGTCAAGCCCTTACTGAAGTAGGGCACAGGGAAAAGATCAGGAACATTAGCCCTGGTTTCCCAAGGAAAAATGCTGTCTTCAGGCTAATATGTTTGCAAGTTTGGGTAGAAAATTCTAGAATTATAGCAAAAAACATGAGTTGGAAGTCAGGCAAACCTGGGTTAAAATCTTACCTCCTACTTAATAATGGCATTATTTCCTTGGATAAGTTCTTTATGCCTATGAGCCAGTTTCCTCTGTGAAATCACAGTGGGTTAATCATACCCATTTCAAGCGGCTGTTATAAAAGTGAAGCGAGAAAGCACACATATAACCCTGGCACACAGGGTGTACAGAGAGGAGGGGGGGGATGGCA